>NC_057826.1:2240000-7040000 GCF_910594005.1 Cervus elaphus | reverse complement strand
ACAATATTGTAAAATAATTAGCTTCCAACTAATAAAAATAAATGGAAAAAACAAACAACAAAAAAAAGCAGAGTCATTACTTTGCCAACAAAGGTCCGTCTGGTCAAGGCTATGGTTTTTCCAGTGGTCATGTATGGATGTGAGAGTTGGACCATAAAGAAAGCTGAGCACCGAAGAATTGATGCTTTTGAACTGTGGTGTTGGAGAAGACTCTTGAGAGTCCCTTGGACTGCAAGGAGATCCAACCAGTCCATCCTGAAGGAGATCAGACCTGGGTGTTCATTGGAAGGACTGATGCTGAAGCTGAAACTCCAATACTTTGGCCACCTGATGCGAAGAGCTGACTCATTGGAAAAGACCCTGATGCTGGGAGGGATTGGGGGAAAGAGGAGAAGGGGACAACAGAGGATGAGATGGCCGGATTGCATCACCAACTTGACGGGCATGGGTTTGAGTAAATTCCGAGAGTTGGTGATGAACAGGGAGGCCTGGCGTGCTGCGATTCATGAGGTCGCAAAGCGTTGGACACGACTGAGCGAATGAACTGAATTGAACTGAACTTGCATTAAATGTTCCATTGGTATCTCTAATTTTCTTGAAGATATCTCTACTCTTTCCCATTCTATTGTTCTCCTCTATTTCTATTGTTTTCCTCTATTTTTTCACTGAGGGCTTATCAGTAAACAAAATGGACATTCCTTAACAGAACTCACATTGATTACAAACATTTTTTTAATTGAATAAGTCATGCATTATAATCAATAAGTACAATGTAGAAAAACCACAAAACTAACTTATCATCAATACATTGTATCATGTATAATTTTTCTTCTAAATTTTTTAACCAGTATTTTGTTTAGGATATCTGTGAGCTCATGAATGAGGTTGACCTATTTTTTATCCTTTATCAGAGGGTTTTTGAGTGGATAATATGATTTTGTGAACCTTATAAAATGAGTTGTGGAGCTCTTTTAAATTTATTTTTGTGTTGCATTACTTGCACAAATGGCATACTAACAATTTGTACATGTTTTCTCCAATTAAGTAATGAACAATATTTCCCCAAATATATTTATTTATTCACAAACTGTGCAAAATTATTACCTCCTCGGTATGCCTTATATCAGGGATTATAGCAATTCAGTAATACTTAGCATTTCTTAATTCAATGGGAGTTATGTCATTGCATCTGTTTTTATTTTGAACATTTGATTTTGATGTATCAATGCATAAAACAAAGAGAAATATTTTCTGGTATCAATGTTTGTATTCTGCATAAAATTCTGCCAGAATTTTATCAAATTCAATTGCAATTTCTGCCAAGAAAATTCCCATGCTCACATTATTTTTGGAATGATCATCTCAGTGCTAGACATGGCCTTGTCAAAAACAGAATCATGCAGATTATGCATTTAAAAAAACAGCATTTTCCTCTCATTTTCATTCAATTTTGTTATACAGAAAGGCAGCTATTAATATTTTTTAAAACCATATTCCGATGTACTATCCTTCAGTCTATTGAAAATGCACATTTAAATTCTTGTTACAATGAATATATTATAAAACTGTCAATCTTTACACACACTCTAACTTTTTAATCAACTATGTTCCATCTCTAAAAGATTTGCATCTTAATAAAATTTAACAAAAATAATTGGAAGCAGAACAAAGTAACTAGGATCTGATCACTTTTTCAACATATATGAGAAAAATTAATTATACATTTCTAAAAGCTTCCTATGTATACTGTCTTTTAGACACTTAAAAGATTGTGGTTGAAATAGATGATTTTCAACAAAAGTGACCGATAATATAATACTGAAATTTCAAATTTCATGTCATTTTATCTGAGTCAGCCATGGCATATTTATATTAACGGAGTCTTTAGGATAGTCTCTCTTCCCATTTTTCCTAAAATTCATCTAGGATGACTGAAATGTAGGTAACTTTAGATACATCCTGTCCTGATATTGAAATATCTTTGACTATATAATGGCCAAATTAGTAACTCTGAAGTCATTTCCTGTTTCTGGGCATTTTGCCTATTTTCTCAAAAATTTTACTCACTTATTCAGAGAATTGTAACTTTATTTTCATCTCTAATCACTTTCTATTTTTTTCTGATAATTCTTTAAAGACATATTTCTTTAACCATTGAATGAACGTTATACAGCATAGTAACTTAACATAGAATTTGTAAAGAAAATTTAAATATGATCAACCTCACTAAAAAGAATGTTACAGGATTTAAATCTGTACTCAGGAAATTTCTATTTCATCAAATAAATCCTTGGTACAATAAAATTAGTGGATCATTATGCATTAATTTCTGATTTATTACTACATTCAACTTTTTGATTTAATTGCAAATGAAAATCAATTTCTACTTACCAATTCATACTACCACAAAAGTAACTCTAGATTTAAATTAAGAACTTGACAATATCATTCCAACACATGAAACAAATAGACTATATGACTGCAATATCTAATGTCATATACAGCCAATGTATTAGTTCAAGTACAAGCTTTAAATAATCATTAACAGGCTCATTAGATTTTAAATTTTCAAGTATTTTTATTTTAAAATATATATTATTTTAAAATATTTTTAAAATGTGGCAGATTTTCACTGGAGTTATATTATCCAAGTCATGCCTTTTTCTTATAAATAAAAGCAAAACAAAATATACTCTCACAATAGAACAAGACATTTCATTTTCTTCTGTTGACAAGAGTCCTTATGTACTGACTTATAAGAACAAATACTCTATTTTCCAGAATAATTTTATAATAAATGTACAAGTTCTCCATCTTTGGATTTAGCAAAATTATTAAAAAACAAATTCCAAAGTAATGAAGAGGGCTACCATCTGCTTAGCTCACTCTGCAGTGTGGTACACACCCATATGTAACCTGCCATAAGCAGCTTGCCATGATGGTTCTAGATGGTCTCTACTGACAAATCCATCTACACCTTTCCAGAAAAGTAGCCAATGACATTTTCAATCTTCTGAATATATCACCAGGGTTATTTTGCATTGTTCTGTTTAATTTAGTTAAGCCACTCTCTTCCACTAACTCATAAAGTCCAAACATAGTTTGTTTTCTCAATTTAAGAAAGAGATAGTCTTGTTTGGTTTCAATTGCAGAAACAAGGCACTTTGAAAACAAATGAAGCTAGAGTCTCAAAACTCAGAGCTGTGGTATCGTCTGGCTCACCAGTCCAATGTCATAACTTAATATAAAGTTTCATTTACTGAGCAGATGGCTGCTAATGTTGTAGATGTGTTTACACATGCACTAGAACACACTGGTATACAGACAGTAAGCATGTCAGTATCCCTCTTGCCAAAGTTAAAGCTTTTTTTTTTTTTTTCTTGGACCAAGAGAAAATTATTTGATCAAGTTAGCCCTGAGCAGTCCTGCTGGTTAAGAGCCTGAAGTTACTATGAAAAGGAAATCAGATCATCAGTGGGGGTGAGGAGAGAGAATGAAATTGCTGGTTCAGGGCTGGAGGTATATGTAATAGCTTTTTCCTTTCTCATGTTCCATTTTTACTAACATGTCCTTCATAATCAAGAGTATGTCATTCAGCTTTGGGATTGGGATGCATGATGTGAAATGCCTGTATGTTAACAAGAGGAGCAAAATCAAATCTGAACAAACAGCAACAACAAAAAACGATGGCAAAGGTAAACCAGCCCTATGCCGTAGAAAAGAAAGCTGATGTGTGTGTGTTAGTCATTCAGTCGTGCCCAACTCTTTCAGACCCCATGGACTATAGCCCACCAGGCTCCTACATCCATGGGATTTTCCAGGCAAGAATACTGGAGTGGGTTGCCATTCCTTCTCCAGGGGATTTTCCCAACTCAGGGATCAAACCTGAGTCTCCCACGTTGCAGGCAGACTCTACAGTCTGAGTCACCAGGGAAGCAAGATAGATATACTGTTAGAGATAAAAACATTCAAGTCAACAAGATGTTATAGTAAACACATACACGTTATTCAGTTGCTAAGTCATGTCCGACTCTGTGATCCGCAGACTGCAGCATGTCAGGCTTCCCTGACCTTCACTATTTCCTGGAGTTTGCTCAAACTCACGCCCATTGAATCGGTGATGCCATCCAACCATCTCATCCTCTGTCATCCCCTTCTCCTCCTGCCTTCAATCTTTCCCAGCATCAGGGTCTTTTCCAATGAGTCAGTTCTTCGCATCAGGTGGTCAAAATATTGGCTTTTCAGCTTCAGCATCAGTCTTTCCAATGACTATTCAGGGTTGATTTCCTTTAGAATTGGTTGGAACGAATTCCTTGCTTGCCTCCTTGCTGATCTTTTCCACCATCACGGTTTGAAGGTATCAGTTTTTTGGCACTCAGCGTTTTTTACAGTCCAACTCTCACTTCCATACATGACTACTGAAGAAATAATAGTTTTGACTATACATCACTTTTGTTGGCAAAGTGATGTCTCTGGGTTTTAATACGCTGTCTAGGTTTGTCATAGTTTTTCTTCCAAGGACCAAGCATCTTTTAATTTCATGACTGCAGTCAATGACTGCAGTGATCTTGGAGCCCAAGAAAATAAAGTCTGGAATTGTTTCCCCATCTATTTGCCATGAGGTGATGGGACTTGATGCCATGATCTTAGTTTTTTGAAAACTGAGTTTTTAGCCAGCTTTTCCACTTTCCTCTTTCAAGTTCATCAGGAGGCTCCTTAAATTAAAACTAATAAATAACCTCACTCAAAATACTACAATAAGGAAATTGGTAAACCAACTATTGGGGTGAGATATTTAAACAGATTTTATTGGCTATTCATGGGAGAAAAAAAAACTTACATTTTTATAAGATTATAGAAGATTCAAATAACAAAATTGGAATTTCAAACTATATATATATATAGACAATCATGCACCAAAGAAAGAGAATATCCCTATGCTTCAGAGAATACATGCAACATTTAAAAAATTTGATGTTATTGTAGGTCACAAATCCTCGATACATTTAAAAGAATTAGAATCTTGTAGAGTATGACTGCTGCACGCTACAGGCCTTGAATTTGAAATCAATAACCAAAATATGTGAAAAAACTTACTTGGGAAAATGTATAAACATTGTTCTGAATAATTCATGTATCATAGAAGAAATCATACTGTAAATCTTAAAAATATTTAGGACTGGAATGTTTTAAAAGCATTTCCTATGAAAGTATATGACACAATTCAAATGGTACTTAGAGGAAAATGTATGGTATCTACATGTCTTAGTAGAAAAGAAGTATAGTAGCCACATGCGGGGTGGCTTTAACAAAAGAAATTTACTTTCTCATCTTGAGAAAAATGTTAGCATGCTTATTTTCCCCTGAAGCCTCTGTCCCTGCCTTTCAAATGGCCCACTTTCTTGTCTTGTCCTTACAATGTCTTTCTTCCCTGTATGTATCTCTTCTGTGAATACAGAAACCTCTTCTTATAAGGATGCCATTCAGACTGAATAACTAGTTGTTCAGTCATGCCTGACTTTGAACCCTCTGAACTGTAGCCCATCAGCTTCCTGTCTCTGGAATTTGCTAGGCAAGAATACTGGGGTGGGTAGCCATTCTCTTCTCCAGGGAATCTTTCCAACCCAGGGACTGAACCAACGTCTTCTGCATTGCCTGCAGACTCTTTCCAGTCTGGGCCACCAGTGAAGTCCTCAGATTGAATAAGACTTTCCCTAATGGCTTTAAGTTACTCACCACGTTAGAGGCCTTACCTCCAAAATACAGTCACATTGTGAGGTACTATGGGTTAAGGTTTAGACATATGAATTTGGTGGGAATAGTAATACACTTCAGTCTAAAATAAGAAGAAAGTTTATTAATGGTGAATGTGTCATATATAAGGGGCTTTCCTGGTGGTTCAGATTACAGAATCTGCCTGACGTATATAATTACAAAACAATCAATAATACAACCAAAATAAGCAGAATTAAAGACAATAAAGAAAGAGAAAAAAAAAAGGAACAATAGGACTTAAAACCAGAGACACATGAGAGGAAATAAAAAAAGATAAAAGAAATATTTTCAAAGACTAATGAAGTAAAAATAAACAAACATATAGCATGACTGTTCAAAAAGATACAGATGGCACAAATAAATAATATAGTCAACCCTCTATATCTGCAGGTTCTACACTCTTGAATTCAATCAAACTTACATCAAAAATATATTTGAAGAATTATAGAAAGTTCCAAAATTAAAAGCTGAATATGCCACTCTGGCAACTATTTACATGGTGTTAGTTATTATAGTGATCTAGAGATGATTTAAAGGGTACAGGAGGATTTTTGTAGGTTACACACAACTGCTATTCCATTTCATATAAGGGCCTTAAGCATCGGTGGATTTTGTTATCCTCAAGAGTCCTGAAACCAATTTCTATGAATACAAAGAATTGGCTATTATTAGGGATGAAAAAAGAGGAACATAAAGTTATAAGGAGCTTCTTCCACCCAAGAACTTCAGTAAAATTCTGTTCACCTCAGTTTAGTCACTCAGTTGTGTCCAATACTTTTAGACCCCATGGACTGCAGCATGCCAGGCCTCCTTGTCAATCACCAACTCCCGGAGCTTACTCAAACTCATGTCTATTGGGTCAGTGATGCCATCCAATCATCTCATCCTCTGTCATTCCCTTCTCCCAACTTCAATCTTTCCCCACATCAGGGTCTTTTCCAATGAGTCAGTTCTGCACATCAGGTGGGCAAAGTTTTGGAGTTTCAGCTTCAGCATCAGTCCTTCCAATGAATATTCAGGGCTGATTTCCTTTAGGATGGACTGGTTGGATCTCCTTGCAGTCTAAGGGACTCTCAAGAGTCTTCTCCAACACCACAGTTCAAAAGCACTCAGCTTTCTTTGTAGTCCAACTCTCACATCCATACATGACCACTGGAAAAATCATAGCCTTTACTAGATGGACCTTTGTAGGTAAAGTAATGCCTCTGGTTTTTAATATGCTGTCTCGATTTGTCATAGCTTATCTTCCAAGGAGCAAGCATCTTTTAATTTCATGGCCGAAGTCACTATTTGCAGTGATTTTGGAGCCCAAGAAAATAAAGTCTCTCACCATTTCCTGTTCCCCATATATTTGCCATGAAGTGATGAGACCAAATGCCATGATCTTAGTTTTCTGAATGTTGAGTCTTACGCCAGCTTTTTCACTCTCCTCTTTCACTTTCATCAAGAGGCTCTTTTGTTCCTCTTTGCTTTCTGCCATAAGGGTGGTATCATCTGCACTGTCTCCTACTAATTATTACTGAGGTTATATCTCTACATTTAAGTGAATCACTGCCTTCATTGGATAACTAGGTTAGATATTCCTACTAGCTTATTCCCAAACAAGTAAGTTATTGTAATATATTGCAAGTTCTTATGTGTCACTATTTTAAACTAATCAGAGATGAGATAAAAATAGTGTCTTTCTATACAGCTCTAAACTCAGAGTTTGTCTTCTGCCTTGTATAGTGTTGACAATTCCTATTTCCAGAACCCCTCCTCCAAATATCCTCTTCAACTTTATGGATTAATAGAAAACTATCTCTTGATAAGCATATCCCCCAGTCCTTCAGAAGTGGAGACCAATTTCTTTCTCACTCCCTACATACCTCATGGCCTGGAGGTGGGATAAGGGTCATTTTTCCTTCCTTCTACACTTCAGTGTCACATTTTCTTTTCCTCTTTCAAAACCGCCAGCTCTTTTGAACTAGATATCAACCAATAAGAGCAACCGCTATCCTTTGTTGTTCTAATTCTTTGACCTCCTTGATGTACTTTCTTGCTGAAGTTGTCATCACTGGGCTCATAGTCAACTTTCTCCATCTTTGCTCTTACTACCATTCTTGGTGACTTCAACATATTTGATGCCCTGAATAATCCAAACAACACTCGGGGCTTAAATTTCCTTGACCACCTCATGTCCAGTTGTCTATTAAAAGTGTGAAAGTGTTTATTGCTCAGTCCCATCTGACTCTTTGTGATCAGCGGGACTGTAGCCCACCAGGTTCCTTTGTCCATGGGATTCTCCAAACAAGAATACCAGAGTGGGTAGCCATTCCCTTCTCCAGGGGATCTTCCCAACCCAGGGATTGAACCAGGGTCTCCCACATTGCAAGTAGATTCTTTATCATCTGAGCCGCCATGTTCAGCCCTCAGTGGTCTATTACTTCATCTTAATTTGACCATTATCAGAACCCTAGCGTTTATTTTTTCATTGCTACCTTACTTTTAAAATTTCAAATCTAATATTGAATTTTCTCACACCATCTCCATCTTTTCATGTAGTCTACTCTCCTCTTTTGCAATAATCCTTTTGCCCGATTGAGAAGCTTTCTCCACTGGTCTGCCCTAGTCTTTCTATCAACCATCCTCTTAAGGTCATTAATTCCTTCTTTACTCAGATTAGATTCTGTGGAATATCATTTAAAAAATCCCTTGAAAATATTCCCAAGTCCCTTGACCCTTTTTGCTTCTGTTGTTCTTACCTGAAAACAGTAAATCTCCTTAAACATCTACATTTCTGCATCTATACTTAAGCAACAACACACAGCTAGAAGTAATGTAAAACTAAGTTTACCAATCACAATTTAAACTTACCATCTCAAATACTGAATATGCAATCTTGCTCCATTCTATTCTAATGTTTATATTTCATCTAGTGAAATAATTATTTCATATCTTCTACTCTCTCCTAAAATCTAAAATGTTACATCCCTCCTCCCACCAATTCAAAGCAATTGGAAGGGATCTATTTTACTTTATTCTTATTTTACAATCTTACTTGCATCTCATCTCACACTCTCTGGCTCTCCATTACAAAAGATGACATTTTGACAAGCTAGTCAAACTTTTCACTGGACTCTGTATTCCTTTCCTTCTAGCTTTCTCACAGCCTTTTTACTATTATTCCATCTCTCACCTACATCATGATTTTCTCCATTTCTACTGATTCATTCTCAGTGGCATATAAACATGCTCTAAGATTCACCATTTAAAAAGCTGGCAACAGTACTCTATATATGTTTAAACTCCAATATGTCTCTGATCCTCCTCCCAGTAAAACCTTTTAAAACATGAACTATGATTGCTACTCTACTTTTTTTTCCTTTCTGTTTCCCTTCCTCTTGATCCAACCAGATTTCCACATCCAACAAACTGAAACTATACTAAATGAGATTCTCAGTAATCTGAATGCTGCCACATCTGAAAAGCAATTCTTTATCCTCATTATCTTCTTCTCAGCAACTTTTGATGTAGATACCCATTTTCTATTTCTTCAACCACAGTCTCGTGCATTTAAAGACACTGAACACTTTCATTTTCCTTAATTAACTTTCTGCGTCTTTCCATCTTCTTTGTCTTACACCTTCCAGAATGTCATCTTCTGTAGTGTAAATTATTTAAACCATCTCAGAATGTTTTGATTTATCTTTAACTACGACATAATCTATTCATGGAGACCATCTACAGCAATCTTCTTGTTTGGAATATAAATTATGCCATATCATGTCCCTACTGAAATTGCTTCCAATCACACACAGAATAAAGTTTAAGCCTCCTGTAGGGGTTTTGTCTAAGGGATGCTTGGCCAGACTTTATGACCTCCTCCAATTTTTCTCATCAATGTCTTGGTATGGGGCTTCTCTGGTGGTTCAGACAGTAACCGACTGCAATGCAGGATTCCTAGGTTTGATCTCTGGGTCAGGAAGATCCCCTGGAGAAGAAATGGCTACCCATTCAATATTCTTGCCTGGAGAATTCCACAGACAGAGGAGCCCAGCGGGCTACGGTCCATGAGGTCACAGAGTTGAACATGACTGAGTGACTCAGACATATGAGTCTTTTTCTTTTAGTCAAACATGTCAAGATTGTTTCTGCCTTAGGTCATTTGCACTTTCCACATGTCTCCCGCCTAGAAGATTCCTCCTCATAGCTTTGCCAATCTGGCTCATTTTCTGTTTCAACTATAAGCTGTAATATTGCTGCCTCACAGGCATCTTTTCTGAATATCCAAAGTAAACCAGCCTCTTCCATCACCTAGACTGTACTACTATTCCACTTTCTAATCTAATAGTTACTACTATTTCATAACATCTCATTTAAAATTCTTAATAATTTCCTGAGGTAAATATCATCACTACTGTACTTATATGCATGACAAAATCATAATTCAGTTGTGTAAATGAATTATCTAAGTTGAATATTTAAGCCTCAGGGCTCTTTTTGTCTCTAAATCATTGTCACTAAAATTTTCCCTACTGATGCTACAAATTAGATCACATGAAATCACACACAAACTCACTCACACACACATGCACGCGCACACACACACACACACACACAACACTGGTAGTTTGTCTTTTACTGCATGTCAACTAGATTTAAGCCAATCTGCTTCATCAGGCAAGTATAGCACAATGCATCCTGTCTTTGTAAATAGGAGAAAAGTTCAACATTTGATCAGAATATGATCAGTAATTATGATTTCCAGTTACTACTCTTTCAGACTGAAGCTAGGTAACTCCTAAATGGTTGGGATAAATCATTAATCCCACCTACACGGACTGGAGCTAGAGTTAGACAGTTGAAACACAGACCAGATTCTTCATGCTGATGTTCACATTCTTTGAAACTGCCTTGAGTGTGATCACCCAGGGTACTGATCATTCTATTAGTTGAAAAATGCATGTATATGTGTATTTATAATATTGGGATGTGGGGATGAGAAGATAAAGGCGTGTGAAGAATTTAAAAGGCCTCAACAATTTAGCAAACTATAAGTTTTTAACCAGGAACACATGGTTTCTCACACCATGTGTCAAACATTAAAAGGAGACAGAATAAAAGAGGATGATAATGGGTGTTGTGTTACAACAAGTATAAAATATCTTGTTTCAAGAACACTTTTAGCAAAAATAAAAGCTGTTCTTGGTACAAACTTTCTAATTACTAATTGTGTTTATTTCTGCTTGTGTTCATGTTAAACACATTTTAAAATATTCATAGTTGAGTGCACAAATACTTATCAGATTCAGCTCATGGTCTCCACAAATTACAAAAGTGCTTTGGTGCACCATATAGCTTAAACAGGTAGCACACAACAATCTTTGGTCCTTTCAAAATAAACAAAATTTAATTCACTTTAAAGGTAGTTAAAGGGTTATGGGTGTTTTTTTGTTTGTTTGTTTGTTTTGGTGATTTTGTTCTCTGTTGTTTTGCTTTAATAGTCACCTCTCATTCTAATGGAAAAGCCTTTGCAGATTTATTTTCATATCAACTATTAGATAATGTGGCAAACAGCCTTCTAAAATAGTTTACAGTGATTCATGTCTTCTATTATTCATGTCCTTATCTAATATCCACCTGTTAAGGGCAGGCTGGGCCTAGTAGCTAACTTTAAACAACCTGAAAATGGCAAATGTGATTGGATATCACTTCAAAGGTTAGACTACAAAAGCCAAAGACTTCTGTCTTGTTAGCATTCTTTAGCTTATACCCCCTCTGCTTATTCACTCTGATGAAGAATGCTTGCACATGGTGAGATAATGAAAGCGACCTCTGCACAATAGGCAGGGAGAAACTTAAAATCTCATTCCAG
Source organism: Cervus elaphus (assembly GCF_910594005.1). Classification (NCBI taxonomy): domain Eukaryota; kingdom Metazoa; phylum Chordata; class Mammalia; order Artiodactyla; family Cervidae; genus Cervus; species Cervus elaphus. Next base: position 7,028,368 of record NC_057826.1, on the reverse strand, counting down.
TATCCTAAGAGGAACTGAAGTCTTCCAAAAAACAGCTGAACCTTCTTGAAAGTACATCCTTTCCTACTGGAGACTTTAGATGAGACAGTAGCCTAGACTGTAGTCTTGACTGCAGACTTATGAGACTCTAAAGCTAAGATGTGCCTTGATTCGTGGAGTACAGCAACTGTGAGATAATAAATGTGTTATACTTAAGTCAGTGTGTTTTAGAGTAAATTGTTATGCAGCAATAAATAACTCAGATAAAAACATAATCAAAGAATAATATGACTTCACTATTTCCATGACCAATCATAGCCAAAGTTGGGTTTTGTCTACTCCATCAACTCAGAGTCTATTCAGTCTACCCAGATAACCACAATGATGTGGTCATTCACCTAGAGCCAGATACTCTGGAGTATGAAGTCAAGTTTGCCTTAGGAAGCATTATTATGAAGAAAGCTAGCAGAGATGACGGAGTTCCAGCTATGCTATTTAAAAACCTAAAAGATGATGCTGTTAAAGTGCAACACTCAATATGTCAGCGAATTTGGAAAACTTGGCAGTGGCCACAGGACTGGAAAAGGTCAGTTTTCATTCCAGTCCTAAAGAAGGGCAATGCCAAAGAATGTTCAAACTAGCAGACGATTGTGCTCATTTTGCATGTTAGTAAGATTATGTTCAAAATCATTCAAACTAGACTTTGAACCAAGAACATGAAGAGAGAACTTCCAGATGTACAATCCGGGTTTAAAAAAGGCAGAAGAACCAGAAATCAAATTGCCAACAATTGTTAAATCATAGAGAAAACAAGGGAATTCCAGAAAAGCATCTCCTTCTGCTTCATTGACTACATGAAAGCCTTTGACCATGTGGATCACAACAAACTGTGGAAAATTCTTCACGAGATGGGAATTCCAGACAATCTGACCTGTCTCATGAGAAATTTGTATTTGGGTCAAGAAGAAGCAGAATCTTAAATGGAACAACTGACTGGTTTAAATTGGGAAAGGGATACATCAAGGTATATTGTCACTGTGATAATTTAACTTATATGCAAAGTGCTGGGCTGGATGAATCACAAGCTGGGATTAAGATTTTTGGGAGAAATATCAACAAACGCAGATATGCAGATGACACCACACTAAAGGCAGAAAGTGAAGAGGAACTAAAGATATCTTGATGGGGTGAAAGAGGTGGCTTAAAACTGAGCATTCAAGATACTAAGATCACAGCATACAGTCCCATCACTTCATGGAAAATAGAAGGGGAAAACGTGAAAGCAGTGACAGACTTTGTTTTCTTGGGCTCTAAAATCATGGCAGATAGTGACTGTAACCATAAAATTAAAGACGTGGGCTTCTTGGAAGGAAAGCTATGACGAGGCTAGACAGAGTATTAAAAAGCGAAAGTATCATTTTGTCAACAAAAGTCTGTAGAGTCAAAGCTATGATTTTTCTAGTAGTCACGGATGGATGTGAGAGTTGGGTAATAGAGCAGGCTGAGCACTGAAGAAGTGACGCTGTTGAATTGTGGTGCTAGAGAAGACTCTTGAGAGTCCCTTGGACTGCAAGGTGATCGAACTAGTCCATCCTAAAGGAGATCAACCCTGAAGATTCATTGGAAGAACTGACACTGATGCTGAAGCTAAAGCTCCAATATTTTGGCTATCTGATGCGAAGAGCTGACTCACTGGAAAAGATCTTGAGGATGAGAAAGATTGAGGGCAAGAGGAGAAGGGGGCAACAGAGGATGAGATGGCTGGATGGTATCACTGACTCAATGGACATGAGTTTGAGCAAGCTCCGGGATAGAGTGAAGTTCAGGGAAGCCTGGCGTGCTGCAGTCCATGGGGTTGCAAAGAGTTGGACATGACTTAACAACTCAACAGAAACGGTCATGCTATCACTTCCATTTCAATCCCCATTAACATTTGCTTAAACTATTTCAATGTTTCCTAAGAGCTGTGCCTATCTCCAGACTGGTACATTCCATCCCAGCTTCAGTACCAGCACTTCCCTAACCAATGCTTTCATGAACTTTCTGAAAGGAAAATTTATTTTATCAAATTAATTTAAGTTAGGCAGGGTTTTTTATGCTCCTCTGGTGAGTCATAACTGAAGTTGTAATATTTTCATATACATTTATTCACTAAAACGATTCTCAAATTATTTTGACACCAAGACTGAACTTTTTCTTCTATAGTTTTTTTTTTTTCTTTCTTTTAAACATTGATAATATTTTATGGGATTAAATTGTCACAAAATAAGAAAGAAAAAATGTTTGATAAATAACAATCCAAACTTCTGAAAGAATAATGTGCATTCTGAAGTGCACATTAAATCATGGCACTGACTTGTTTAAAACACATGTTTTTAGTCTTATGTTGCCAATAGAATAAGGTACAGAGAAAGAATGCAAATGAACATATGTATGGTCTGCCTCAGCCTGTTTCAACTTTTCTCTGATTTCTTTTTCTGACTTACTACTCTAAATCCTCCATGCCAGCCTTACTAAACTCCAGTTAGTTTCCTACCTGTTTTTTGGGCTCAAGATCACTAGCTTCCATTCACATGTCTTCACAAGAGGAGACTGAGAATTCTTATCTGTATGCCTACCTCTGTTCCCCCAGTGTTCTGACAAACTATAACTTATTTTTTCTAATCAGGTCAAGTGTTTTAATTTATAAAGCATTTACATAGCTTAAAGGTTCTAGAAAATTGATTTGTTTCATTTCTGAGCAGGTTCTTCAAAAGTGGCACACATTTTAGTACAAATATTTACAGAAGTTAAAGGGCATTGCATTTCCCTTCAATATCCTCATTCCGCTGCTGGTGAAATCATTTCAGGTTTAATTAAACTGAGAATTTCTCTCTTCTCTCTTCACTTCTTTTCTCTCTCAATTCCACTAATCCCTGCCCACAAGAATACTTCTATCATTCTATTATATTTACTTCTTTGCTTATTTCTACTAGTGATAGACAATTGTCTCGAAGTCAGCAATGAGACATTCATTTTTGCCCCTTCACAGTGTTTTAATAAACAACTGATGTTCAAATAATGCAACATTAATTCATTCATTCCTTTACATCCTCAGTAAATTTTGATTTCTAAAATAAAAATCTCCTTGGTTTCCTTTGTGCAAGGGTATTATTTTAATTATTTTTTATAATTTTTATTCTATCTGGTGCGTTTTATTTCCATATTTGGTAATTGGGAGCATAAATTGTTACATTTACGAGTCTTAGCTCCCTACTGTCTTGCTTGGTCTTCCCTGTGATCTCCAGAGTGCTCTGCTGTGATTGCCAGAGCACCTTAGCTTGGTGATGTATTATTTTTATAAGAATAAGAGTAACAATCTCTGCAATGACTTTATTTCATAAATTTATGAAAATGTTAAATATCCATGACTTGAATACCAGCAAGGCATAACAAATATCAATAAATACAGATACAAGGAATTTACATAAATCATGTTTTGTTAACCACTGGCATTCATGTGTAGTTTTCACAAGTAAATTCTTTATCCAGTGTATGGATACATACTGTTATAAATAATGATATTGTCTAGATTATAAATTTTAGAATATACACATAAAAATAGAATTTGATGAAAAGTTAGTGGGATAAATACTCATAACTATAAATATACCTCATTTATAGCTTTGATAACATCAATATTCATGAATTGTGAAACCATTTGAATTTTTATTATCTTACTACATATCATGGATCTAAAAAAAGACTGCAATGGCCATTGAAACTGTTTATTTTATACAATAGAACACAATATCATATACTTTTATTAAATAAGTTTTATTATTTAAACCTCTATATGTAGTCCATGCTTCATCAAAATTTCATTTATTTTTTAACCAAAAGTAATTGCATTCAAAAGTAATTGTGGTTGCGTGCCTTGAATTTTAAATCAGGGTCTGTAACTGCTCAAACACTTCTTTATTAATCATAACAGGAACCAGGGCAATCAACACATTTTAGCCAATAAGAAATATGTTTGTTTATTCCTATAGCATAAAAATCAGTGCTTTGGGGTTCGATGGACTCTTGGAAAGCATTTTCTGTATCCTGGTGGTTGTGGAACTATTTTCTATTCAAAAAGTTGTCAAGATGCTTGAATAAGTGGTAGCTGGCTGGCAAGTGGCCAGGTGAATAAGGCAGATAAGGCAAAACTTCAAACCCAAGTTCACTCAACGTTTGAGGCATCGGTTGTGTGATGTGCAGTAGAGCACTGTCCTGGGAAAGAATTGGGCCCTTTCTGCTGACCAGTGCCAGCTGCAGACACTGCAGTCTTCAGTTCAGTCAGTTCAGTTCAGTCACTCAGTCGTGTCCAACTCTTTGCAACCCCATGAACCACAGCACGCCAGGCCTCCCTGTCCATCACAAACTCCCGGAGTTTACTCAAACTCATGTCCATCGAGTCGGTGACGCCATCCAGCCATCTCATCCTCTGTTGTCCCCTTCTCCTCCTGCCCCCGATCCCTCCCAGCATCAGAGTCTTTTCCAATGAGTCAACTCTTTGCATGAGGTGGCCAAAGTACTGGAGTTTCAGCTTCAGCATCAGTCCTTCCAATGAACACCCAGGACTGATCTCCTTCAGGATGGACTGGTTGGATCTCCTTGCAGTCCAAGGGACTCTCAAGAGTCTTCTCCAACACCACAGTTCAAAAGCATCAATTTTTCGGCACTCAGATTTCCTCACAGTCCAACTCTCACATCCATACATGACTACTGGAAAAACCATAGCCTTGAACAGACAGACCTTTGTTGGCAATGTAATGTCTCTGCTATTTAATATGCTATCTAGGTTGGTCATCACTTTCCTTCCAAGGAGTAAGCGTCTTTTAATTTCATGGCTGCAATCACCATCTGCAGTGATTTTGGAGCCCAAAAAAATAAATTCTGACACTGTTTCCACTGTCTCCCCACCTATTTCCCATGTAGTGATGGGACCCGATGCCATGATCTTAGTTTTCTGAATGTTGAGCTTTAAGCCAACTTTTTCACTCTCCTCTTTCACTTTCATCAAGAGGCTTTTTAGTTCATCCTCACTTTCTGCCATAAGGGTGGTGTCATCTGCATATCTAAGGTTGTTGACATTTCTCCCGGCAATCTTGATTTTAGCTTGTGCTTCTTCCAGCCCAGCATTTCTCATGATGTACTCTGCATATAAGTTAAATAAGCAGGGTGACAATATACAGCCTTGACGGACTCCTTTTCCTCTCTCTTGAGAAACCTGTATGCAGGTCAGGAAGCAACAGTTAGAACTGGACATGGAACAACAGACTGGTTCCAAATAGGAAAAGGAGTACATCAAGGCTGTATATTGCAGTTTTATGGGCAGCTAATCAATTTGCTGAGCATACTTCTCAGAGGTAATGGTTTCACTGGGTTCAGAAAGCTGTAGTGGATCAGACCAGCAGCAGACCACCAAATGCTGACCATGACCTTCTCTGCTTTGGAGCTTCTTCTTGGTCCACCCACTGAGCTGGTCATCATTGCTTTTCAGATAAAATCCACGTTTCTTCACAAGTCACAATCCAACTGAGAAATGGCTCATTGGTTTTTACATAGAGTAAGAGAAGATAACACTTCAAAATGATGACTTTTTTTTTTAATCCTCTCATTAGGCAACCACTATGAGCTTTTCCACCTTTCCAATTTGCTTCAAATGCTGAATAGAATTGTTTATGATGAGTTCTTGCACAACTTCTTGTGTAGCTGTAAGATGATCAGCTTCAATGATGGCTCTCAATTCGTTTTTGTCAACTTCCAATTGCCAGTCACTATGCTCCTCATCTTCAAGGCATTTGTCTCCTTTGCAGAAGTTTTTGAACCACCACTGCACTGTACATCTGTTAGAAGTTTCTGGACCAAATTCATTGCTGATGTTGTGAATTGTCTCCACTGCTTTATGATCCATTTTGAACTTGAAGAAGAAAATCATTTGAATGTGCTTTTTTGTCTAACATAATTCCAATAGTCTAAAGTATATATAAAATAAACACCAAGTATTAATTCATTAGCAAAAAGTATAAAGCAAGAAATGCACATTAAAATGATATATAAGGCAACCACATTTATTTAAAATGTATTCCAATATCAAATGGCAAAGTTCAACAATGCAAAACTGCAGTTACTTTTGCACCAACCTAATACACACTCTTACATAACCAGGAATAAAGTTAGAACATGATTAGAATCAGGAACAAAAAGTCATTCACTCTTATGCTATTTCCATTCATAACTTATTGCTTCATAATATGCTAGGAAATTTTGACCAGTGTGTTCTCTTGGCAAAACTGTTAGCCTTTGCCCTGCTTCATTTTGTACTCCAAGGCCAAGTTTGTCTGTCAATCCAGGTATCTCTTGACTTTCTACTTTTGCATTCCAGTCCCCTATGATGAAAAGGAGATCTTTCTGGGGTGTTCTAGAAGTTCTTGTAGGTCTACATGTATGGATATGAGAGTTGGACTGTGAAGAAAGCTGAGTGCCAAAGAATTGATGCTTTTGAACTGTGGTGCTGAAGAAGACTCTTGAGAGTCCCTTGGACTGCAAGGAGATCCAACCAGTCCATCCTGAAGGAGATCAGTCCTGAATATTCATTGGATGGACTGATGCTGAAGCTGAAACTCCAAAACTTTGGCCACCTGATGCAAAGAACGGACTCATTGGAAAAGACCCTGATGCTGGGAAAGATTGAAGGCAGAAGGAGAAGGTGACGATAGAGGATGAGATGGTTGGATGGCATCCCTGACTCGATGGACATGAGTTTGAATAAGCTCCAGGAGTTGGTGATGGACAAGGAAGCCTGCGTGCTGCAGCACGTGGGGTTGTAGAGAGTTGGACGCAGCTGAGAACTGAACTGAACTGAACCACACAGAGGGGTAACTCAGCAGAGTCCAGATAACACAGGCTTCAGTGAGATGAGGACACAGAGAAAGGAGTAAACTGACTAAGGCAGCTGGAATCTGAATAACTGGCACTTCACCTTCTCTCCCATGGTAAACAACCAGAAAAATAAACAATGCACGAAATGATTGTTTCAACGGACGGCAGAAAACAGATTCCCCAAGAGGAGGAGACCAAAGGCAACCTCTAAAATTATTTGACTTCTGCCTGACGATATTTACCAGACCCTAAAGGAAATCAGTCCTGAAAATTCACTGGAAGGACTGATGCCTAAGCTGAAGTTCCAATACTTTGGCCACCTGATGCAAAGAACTGACTCATTGGAAAAGATCCTGATGCTGGGAAAGATTGAAGGCAGGATGAGAAGCCTACAACAGAGGATGAGATGGTTGGATGGCATCACTGACTCAATGGACATGAGTTTGGGTAGACTCCGGGAGTTGGTGATGGACAGGGAGGCCTGGCCTGCTGCAGGTCACGGAGTCACAAAGAGTCAGACACAAGTGAGCGACTGAACTGAACTGAACAGGATTAAGTTTTCAAAATCATGATTTTGATATTTCCCCTCCACGTTCAGAAAGCATTTTAGCTGAATTATTTTCAGTTTTATAAAACTATTTTTACCCAACTTATGACAGCAATGTTCCTAGCCTATTGTAATAAGTGTCTGGCATGTGGAAAACTTTCTCTGATATGAATTAATAAATTGTGCTGTCACATCATATCAAAGAGAAATAATCTTGTGGGACCCTGTCATTTAGGTCTTCTTACCACCACTGATTCCTTATTTTAGAAATATCAGCCCACATTTTTGGCAAAATATTCTCCCTTCTGCATTTGCACTATTCTTCAGTCACTTATCACAATGTCCTATTGGCACAGTTTTGGACAGATAACCCAAATCAGCTGTAAAACGACATCCTGTAAACCATAAGAACGGAAAACATGAGTGGTCATGTAACTCACGCAGGCTAATCTGAGTCCCGCTTTGGAGTTCTCCTTACTGAAGGTGAGAGAGAGGCTCCTTTCATTTCTCTGGTTGAGAGCTTCCAGTAGCCAGGTCAACTACTTGGAGAGGCTGATGGAAGTAGGCCAATTCATCTACAGAATAAGAGATGAGATGAGGAGATAGAATTACATACAAACAATATCCTTCCTGAGAAAGACCGAAGGTAGAAGGGGGCGGCAGAGGATGAGATGGATCGATAGCATCACCGACTCAATGGACATGAATTTGAGCAAACTCTGGGAGATGGTGAAGGACAGGAAAGCCTGGTGTGCTGCAATTCACGGGTCGCAATGAGTTGGACACGACTGAGTGACTGAAAGCAACGACAATATCCTTCCGCTCAGAAGACCCAGTCACACGTTTCTTGTTTAGTTGCTAAGTTGTGTCCGATTCTTCTGTGATCCTGTAGACTGCTGCCAGCCTTCTCTGTCCATGGGATTTTCTAGGCAAGAATACTGAAGTGGTTGGCGTTTCCTTCTCCAGAGGATCTTCCCAACCCAGGGATCAAACCTTAATTTCCTGTATTGGCACGCGGGTTCTTTACTACTGAGCCACAACAACAACAATGATATCCTTCAGCCCACCAGATCCAGTCATACATACTTGGGGTGAAATTTACCCATATCCTTGCCAGTTTCATGAACCACTGTATTTCTTTAATAAAATTACTTTTTAAGATTGACTGTAATTTCAGTTTTCTCATTTGCAACCAAACGATGTCTTACTAAAATAAAAGAGATGCCTTGGGAGAAATGATTAGGAGTTGAGGGAGGGCATGTAAGAGAGGTGGGTGGGTGGCTAACAAGATGAATGTGTTAGGCAAAATTAGAATTTATTAACTTTGCAAATATCTAGTCAAATAATTAAAGAAAACATTATACAAATAGTCCGAAAGGAGCCTACATTTAAATGGCTCAAATTTGGCATGAGTCAAGGTGGTATCTCAGATTACTTGCGCCTTAGAGGCCTTATGTTATCCTCATGATTGGGGGAAGCCTTTTCACGTGTTTCAGTGCAGTTACAATTTTGGTGTGTCTGCATATATTTTAAGTTTAAAGCAAATCATATAAACATAGTACATGAAAGAAGAATTGAGAAATCTTTGTTTGCTTCATAAAACTATCTACACATGCCCTAGAAGTTGGATAAATAAAATGTAGTTAATATGAACAGGTCTAAAGGATTCTAAGTGGATTCCTGGTGGTTCAGTGGTAAAGAACCCACCTGCCAATGCAGGAGATGTGGGTTCTATCCCTGGCTCAGGAAAATTCTTTGGAGAAGGAAATGACAACCCACTCCAGTATTCTTGTCTAGGAAATCCCATGGACAGAAGAGTCTGCTGGGCTATAGTCCAAGGAGTCACAAAGGGTCAGACCCAACTTAGAGACTTATCACACACACAATGGAGTATAAAGTAAGTAACATGGAATTGCACTGTAGTCTCAGTTTATTTCTGAAATACTTTTAAATTAGATGTTCTTTCAGTTTTTGGTTATCATAAATAATGCTGGGAACAAGCAGCCAAACGAGTAGCCCTTCTGCTGTCAGATATGCTAATCATGCCCCTGAGGTCAGCTGTTGGTACCTTCGTTGGATTGGCTGATAATAACTGGCTCTGTCACAAGGTCAAGGGCTTTGGCTAGGATAACATGGCTTTTTTCAGCACTCTCTCTCCATCTCCAGCAGGCTAATCTGTGTTGATGCTCATACTGGTCAGCTACTGATAGACAGGGGAGGGAAAGAAGTGGGGAGGGAGAGAGAAAAGAAAGGCATGCATTCTCACATTCTCTTTGGAATTACACTCAGAATTGTCACAATATCCTCTACTGTGCATTCCACTGACAAAACAGGGCCACACCAGCTTCAATAAGAAAGAAAATGTACTTCGCCTTTAATGGCAGAAGTTGCAAAGAGACACTGCAAAGGGCAGATATATAGGAGAGTGGAGAACTGGGGTCATTTCTGAAGATGTAGGAGGGTCAACAGATCTACAGAGATAACCTGGGAGAGAGTGTGTGTTTCTGTGTGTGTTCCAGTTTTTGAATTTCTAAATGCATCACTCTATGCACTTTCCAAATAGCATAAAGTCATTATCACCCAGGGATCAAATTCAACCCTGGATCTCACTCAGCGATTTTATAGGAAAATGAATCTGGTTCACGTTAAAGTCATGAATTATTTCAAATTTAAGTAAAAATAATCTCCAAATCCTAACAAAGATGCAACTTATTTTGCTTCCAGAGAATTATATATTCATTCATAAGAATCAGTTCCCATCCATTTCCAGATGAGAAGATAAAAGTCTTGGTAAAAATTCTGAAAGTGAAATTCACTCAGTCATGTCTGACTCTTCAGGACCCCATGGAATATATAGTTCATGGAATTCTCCAGGCCAGAATACCAGAGTGAGTAGCCTTTCCCTTCTCCAGGGGATCTTCTCAAACCAGGAATCAAACTGGGGTCTCCTGCATTGCGGGCAGATCCTTTACCAACTAAGCTGAATTGCCCGGATAAAGTGAATTTTTTAAACAAATTTTTAGGTTAAAGAAAAAATTATCGCAGAGGGAAAGTAAATAATACAAGCATCACATTATCTATCTGCAACACCGGATGTTATAAAATAGCAGAATAACATCAAAGTACTATTGAGATAAAATGACTCTACCCAAGAATCCTATTACCAATAGAGTATTGACATCTCTATACATGGACATCACCAAGTGCTCAATACTGAAATCAGATTAATTATATTGTTTTCAGCCAAAGATAGAGAAGCTCTAGATCATTAGTATAAACAAGACCTAGAGCTGACTGTGGCTCAGATCTTGAACTTCTTATTGCAAAATTCAGGCTTCAGTTGAAGAAAGTAGGAAAAAAACACTAAGTCATTCAGGTTTGACCTCAATAAAATCCCTTAGATTTACGCCCTGGAGGTGACAAACAGATTCAAGGGATTAGATCTGGTAGACAGAGTCCCTGAAGAATTATGGATGGAGGTTAAAAATACTGTATAGGAGGCAGTGACCAAAACCATTCCAAAGAAAAATCCATGTTAAACCTTTTAAATTTGTACCAGAGATCCACTGAAGAATTCATTATGTTTCAGTATTTCTCTTTCTATTCTTCACTTTGGATACTTTTTGATCTATATTTTTCTATTCTGTCTTCAAGGTCTGTCATTAATTCTTCTGTTAGATTCAACGTGTATTAGTCTTATTCAATAGACTTTTCTTTCCAGATTTTAGTTCCCTATCAGTTCCATTTTGTTTTCTTATATCTTTTATTTTCCTTCTATTATGTTGAAATTCTCCTTTAAATCTTTGCCCATATTTATAATCAATTTGTAAAGATATTTTTCCGCTGATTCTATTATCTTTATCATATTTGGTTCTGCCTCAGTAAACAGATTTTCTTCTGGTTATGGGTACCATTTGTTGCTTTTTGTCATATATACATACATTTGAATGAAGGATACTGTGATTATTACATTGTTCAATGTTTGGATTTTGATGTCTGCTTCATAATGACTTGAAGTCTGTTTTTATAAGGGCTTTATGTTTCTTGTAGATCAATGTGGTCTTTTTAAGATTCATTATTAAGCCTAGTTACAGTAGCATTAAATAGCCTTTTTTCTAGAGCTAAACAGTCTGTTTTTAAAGGTGATCTTTTTGGGTTATCTACGAATAACTCTAATTGATCAACAAGGCCTCCCTACTTTAGCTAAATGAATAGTAAAGATTTTCCCAACTCTGTGTGGGTTCTGGGAATGTTTATTTTTTCTTTCCACCTCCACACATATCTTCATGTGACTGCAAGGGGACCCCTATGCAGATTTCTGAATCTCTTTCTCTGAGTAGCTCCATCTGCTATACTATTTGGGTTTGCAAATTCTAGCCACCTCTGCTTCCTTGACCTCTCGTTTCTGTATGACTGATATACTCACATTCAAATTTCTTTGCCTTTAGTGTAGACTGAGAAGTACTTCTAGGCAGAAAGCCAAGGAGATTGTAGAGCTCACTTTGTTTTTTCTCTTTCCAGAGATCACAGTCTTATTGGCTTGGGTAGTGCCTGAAAATCTTGTCCAATTATCTCTATTCATTGCACATGGACTAGTTCAATAATGATGGCTCTATCATAGCTGGACCATAAAGTCTCAGCATTTATTTTCAATGTAACATGATAGGAGTATCTTGGCATTAATTTTATAAACTTTATATAAGTTATAAAAGTTTCTGCCTTTTTCTTGCTGTTCTCACTGCTAATATTATGGTTGACATAGAGTTGGCCCTTAGTATATAATTACTGAATGTGGGTGAGCATGCTCAGCTGTTCAGTTGTATCTGACTCTTTACAACCCTTTGGACTATAGCCCACCAGGGTCCTCTGCCCATGGGATTTTTCAGGCAAAAATATTTGTTGAATAAATTACTTTAAAAAATACTTATAAGAAAAAAGCTAAAATTCTTCACAAAAAGGACAACTGTTGCTTCAATAAGTCAGTTAAAGAAAGGTCTGAAATTCATGTATGTATACTATTTTGCTTATTATTAATGGAATTGTTTATGGAAGAGTGACATGCATTATAATCTGTAAATAAATATTTATATTAAGATCAGTGCTCTTGATAAGGAGTTTCAACCACTGAGTGATATTTCTCCTATCAATCTAAATGTGTGTGAGTCTGGGAGTCTGAAGAAAATTGTTTAATTTTTAAACCATCATTAAAGACTTATCAGAGAAGGCAATGGCACCCCCCCTCCAGTACTCTTGCCTGGAAAATCCCATGGATGGAGGAGCCTGGCAGGCTCCTTTCACTTTTCACTTTCATGCATTGGAGAAGGAAATGGCAATCCACTCCAGTGTTCTTGCCTGGAGACTCCCAGGGATGGAGGAGCCTGGTGGGCTGCCGTCTATGGGGTCACACAGAGTTGGACACGACTGAAGCGACTTAGCAGCAGCAGCAAAGACTTATACTTACCTATGTTACCTAAGGACTTTCCTGGTGGCTCAGTAGTAAAGAATCTACCTGCTAATGCAGAAGACATGGTTCAATCCCTGGGTTGGGGAAATCCTCTGGAGAATGAAATGGCACTCCAGTATTCTTAACTGGGAAATATCATGGACAGAAGATGCTGGCAGGCGACAGTCCATGGAGTCACAAGGAGTCAGACCTGACTAGGGACCAAACAACAACAAAATTTTATCTAACATTCATAGAAATGCTCAAATATTCTCATTTAAATATGCCACACATAATCACCATTGGTCTACAGTTGTCCCAGATGAAACTGTCCTGATTTTATGCTTCAATCTCTAAGTTATGGAAGTCAGTCTTCCCTGACAGACTAACCCTATCCAGCATATGAATACCATTTTGCTACAACTGCCAATTTAACCCTAAGAAACCTGGGAAACTCACATCAGAAATGGTTTCTGTGACTTCTGGGAACAATTCAACATTTGGCCACCATTATAGGAACCATTGCTAATTTATGTGCTAATTAACTTCCCAAGCCCATAATGATGGCTTGTTTTATTCTTTTCGAATCTCCACTCATTGTTTGCTTTTAAGGATTGCTTGGCTTAACAGGGTAAGGAGCTAAAACTTAATTTTATTTCAGATAAATTGGTAATAAATATATCCTGTTAAGAAAACATTCTAAGAAAAGCAAAAGAAAATCCATGAACCTCAACTAGTAAGTATGCTATAGAGGAAATTCCTATAATCAAGGATTTAAGCAAGCCAGCCACCAATTATAAATTTAGTTCCCACAGGGGGCAAACCATTTAAGATACTAAAGCCATTCAGCTTTAAGACATATGGTTTCAACTTTTGATGCAAATCTAAAGGTGAAGCATTCAATTTGAATAAAAAAAAGAACAAAAGATGTTTAAATTCAAAACTGTTCTTTGAAATGAAGTTACCATCTTTATTGTTTCTTTTATTTTATATTGTCCATGACTTTTTGCATATTCTTATAGAATTACAGAACTTTGAACGCAAGAGGATCTATAGAAATTATGCAGCACACATGTTCCCACTCAGGGTGCTTCTTGAAACTACAGATTTTGGGGCCTGTCTCACAGAGATTGTAATTCAATTTATCAGAAATGGTCCCATAGTCTGGTTTGAAAATATATATATATAAAAAACTGAGTGGAAGCACTAATATAGTTTAATTTTTCATTTTACAAATAATAAAACTAAGACCCAGAACTATTAACTGATTAGCTCAGTCTCTATAAAAGTTAATGACAAAAAAAAGAAGAAGAAAAAAGTGATTATTATCCTGGAATGTTGTTTTCTACTCTAGAGTTTTTTCCCATTGCTTCATAATCATTTTTTTCCAAAAAGGAAAAATAATATTTATATATTACTAAGTGGTAGAGATCCTTGAAACTGTCCTAAGTTTATGTCCCTTATCAAGCTATACTTTCTCTCCAGGAGATCTCATCCACTGTCATAGTATTATTCCATATCTTTCTTTCACATCTGCCTCCAAAACTTTAGAACTACATATTCAATTGCTTAAGTAACCTTTTCATTTTAATCAACTTCAAACAAAGCACATGTAAAACTCAAACTTTTATTAATATGCAGCCAACCTTATCTGTCATTGTTCTTTGTCTCAGGAAGTCACATTATCAATATACCCAGTTAAGCAAGTTAGAAGCCTGAGATTCTGTATACTCTTTTTCCTTTATTGACACATTCAATGTTATCCAGTTCACAATTTTTCTAAGTATTGTTAAATTAATGAAACAAGGAAGCCAATAGACTCAAGTGGTTCCTATACATTAGCAGCATATGTAAGCAAACCCAAACTCAAGCCTGTAAGTGCCTCAAGGTTAAGAAATCAAAATCTAAAGCCAGCCAATCAGAATAAACTTAAAAATTTCATAATCTAGCTCTGAAACTTGGCCATGCTCCAAATAAATAAAGTAACCCTTGTATAATCAATCAGCATTTACCCAGGATAACTTGTCAATTCCTGTTCATTATAGTCAACAACCCTCTCCCTTTGTACAACTCTTCAAAGCTCCTCTCTACTTCTTTAGACCAGATGCTTCTCTATTCATGATTCACTAAATAAAGCCAACTAGATCTGAAATGTAAATGTCTGCAAATTTTTTAACAGTATTTAGCAAGTTTGTTCGGATCTTCCTAAGACAGGAGATAGATGGGGCCCCCTCCTCCAACTCCCAGGGTGAGCTGTTGGAGTTTGTTTCCTGTGGACCAATTCTCCATGATCAAAATAGCAGGACGATCCAGGGAGGACGCTGGGCCCTGTCTAGGTATGAGGTAAAAGACCACATATTTCTCATTCTCTAAGTCAAGGAGAACTTCTAGACTACATATTCCCAGAAAGGTTCCTGGGAGGTCAAAAATGGAGGGAGAATTGTTAGGGGAAGCACACTAACTGAAACCACCCACCCTGGCCAGGCACCTTAATAACCAATGGCATGAGTTGTTTTACGACAGAAGGTCCTGGTAAGGAAGGCGGAACTAATAAGCCACCACCAACATGAAGAGTTCAGGAAAGGTCAAAAGGAGACACCACATGTCCGACCACCTCCCAGAATCCTTCCCTTTGGCGTCCATCTTGGCTGAACAAGGCGTGCACCACCAGGAAGGACTCTGACTCAGAATGACTGGCTAAAGACAATCCAGAAGCTAATCCGGACACATAAAACTTGAGACCGTAAAAGACGTGGCAGAGCAGTTCTCCTGGGTTCCCTCACTCTATTGTTCTCCACCTGGGTGCCCTTTCCCAATAAAATCTCTTGCTTTGTTAGCACATGTGTCTCCTCGGACAATTCATTTCCCAGTGTTAGGCAAGAGCACAGTTTTGGGCCCTGGAAGGGGTCCCCTTTCCTGCAACAGAACTAGCCTGTACTAACTGATGGCAATCTACCCGTAAGCCTCTTCACTAGAATCCATCTTGGCTAAGACATGTGCACGCATACATAGAGGGACCCAGAGATATATGAAAGATGGACACAGAATTAGGCAAAGCGAGATGACTGGCAAAAGGAAACCCAGAAGAAATGCCCCGTAAAAGTGATTCAAAATACCAGGAGAGCAAAATTCTGTCTCTGTCCAGCCACACAAACTGTTCCTTTTTTCCTACTAATAGACACTTGTTTCACTACTTTTCATCTTTGTGGGAATTCTTTATGGCAAAGCTGAAGGGCTAGAGCCAATGGTCACAGGCCACTGGCCCAGGGGCTCTCTCATTGCCGCAGTCCCATCTCAATCTCTGGACAGGATCAGAACACCTGTATCAAGTCTGTACAGGCCTCATCCACCTGAGGTCATTCCAAACTAAGATCATTTTACTCATAGACAGTAGCAAGTGCTTTGGAAATGACTGCCTTCAGGGTTCCCTTCTTCCAATCATTCTTCACACTGTTGAAGATAAATCTTCTGAAAATGCAAATCTGATCATGTTAAATGCTACAATGTCTTCCGGTTGCCCTTGAGATAGATCCTAAAAATGTCACACTAGTTTATGTGGCCCCACTTAATTTATGCCTACTTTCAATCTCAATATAATGCAATCCTGTTTTTTGCTCTCTCTGTTTCAGTCATATTGGGACAATTTTTTGATCATCAAACAGGATTTAATAGAATTATAATTGTATTTGAGGAATAAAACTAATTTCCTCTTGTTAAACATTAATATGAAACCAATATAATTTCATTTGCCATTAGTTCCACTTTATTCTCATTAATGTCATTTGTAAGTTACCCTTGTTCTTGAATTGACACTTTTTTGTTGTTATATAGAGAGATAATCTAAATTCTAGTTGCACTGTTTTAACACTATTGGCACACTCAAATAGAAAATAGTTTTTAAAAAAGATTATTTTAAAATAAGATTTGTTGGTTTAACAAAAGCTCTTGAAAGAATGAAAAGAAAATTTAGAAAACAACTTCATGTATTATACTAGTCTATTACAAACTTTACAAAACCATTAGTTTAGTTCACTTTAATAGTAGGCAATAAAATAGTATGCAATTTATCATTAAAAAAATATTTGTCAATATACTATTTAAAACATTTAACTAACATTTATCAGGCTTCCCTGTTGGCTCAGACAGTAAGAATCAGCCTGCAATGCAGGAGACCTGAGTTTTATCCCTGGGTTGGGAAGATCCCCTGGAGGAAGACATGGCAACCCACTCCAGTATTCTTGCTTGGAGAATCTCCCCCATGGACAAAGGAGTCTGGCAGGCTACAGTCTACAGGGTCACAAAGAGTGGGACATGACTGAGCGACTAAGCACACAGCACATAACATCAGCACACAACCTTTACTGACGGTGTATTAGCTTCCAGTGAATAACATAATTCCTACTGAAACTTAATATCGTCAGTTGGAGCAGTAATGATGTTGATATATAAAATGTACTGAGTGCTTCCTAATGCCTAAGGCTATGATACACAGTTTACATGGTTTATCTCACTGGATCCTCATAACTATATCCAGATAGTTAATCCTATTCATTTGGGTAAGTATATTAAAGAAGCCTGTAGAGTAGTAAGCATTGCTACTTGTTTGGCATTTATCTCTTTTGAGAGATGAGAAAAATTGAAGCACAGAGCAGGTACGTTTTGGCCTATGTTTTAGTCAGGATTATTTCTTAGGTCTTCTATCTTCTAATGTTCCTTCCACAGATTTTTAACAAAGAAACACAAGAATGACATAAACTCTGACATTTACTTTTATCTTTGAAACTTGTTTTTCCCTTTTATAAGCTTCCCCTTCTCCAGATGGCATCATCAAAACATGGCCCTGACCATTCTGAAGAGGACAGATGTTCCAGGATGTCAATGAAAGGTGTGTCCCTGGATAACAATTGTTAAAGTTCCAGAAATGGGTGCATGACCTAAAACACAGCAAGTCAGAACCCTTTTACAGCATTAACTATGGATATCGGAAATGAGTTTGTCTTTCCTTCTGTGATTGCAGGTGCTAGAACTGTGACTCTGGAATGTCTAGGGGCTTTTTCATAGTATCCTGGTGAGCTTGTTTAAGAATTCAGCCAATATAAATAAAAGCTGTTTAAAGTGATAGAGAGGCTTAATCCTGATGACAATTTTGAAATGTCTCAAACTTTCCAGATTTAAATAAATCTGTTTGTGTGTGTGGAGGGAGATGGGGCAGTGTTTTTCTTAAACCTGTATGAGTTACGTTTCAGTCTCTTTAATAGAAGCTTGGTTTAAAATGCAGTTCCTTAAATAAAAAAGGAATTGAAACAGATTCTTGTGGTTACATTTCGGAAATCATCATACAATTTTCAGTTTATCCATTTCCTTATCTTTCCTCCTATCCTTCATCACGCCTTGTATTACTGTAGCCTTCCTTTCATCCCTTTTCTCCTTCCTTCCCTCCCTTTCTCCATGTCTTTTTTCTTTCTTTGTTTCCTTTTACTTTGAGTGAGTCTGATAAATTACATCCATCTTTCCCAGGCCCAAGTTCTGACGCAGCTCAGAAGCAGAGGGGGCAACTGGATAAAGACAAATTCCTTTGACCTTTTGCAGGATTCTGTTTGCTGATATCCTGTAAAACTTTTTGTACTCCTGAGGGCTATTGAAGAAAGCTGTATTGTTTCATTGTTGCAATGCCTTTGTCTATAATCCTGAACTTCTAAATGAATCGAAAATGATCGCTGATCTGTTTTCTCAAAGTTCAGCTCAATTCAGTTCAGTTCAGTCGCTCAGTCATGTTTAACTCTTGATGCCATTCAAACATCTCATCCTCTGTCATCCTCTTCTCCTCCTGCCCCCAGTCTTTCCCAGCATCAGGGTCTTTTCCAATGAGCCAGCTCTTCACATCAGGTGGCCAAAGTATTGGAGTCTCAGCTTCAGCATCAGTCCTTCCAGTGAACACCCAGGACTGATTCCCTTTAGGATGAACTGGTTGGATCTCCTTGTTGTCTAAGGGACTCTCAGGAATCTTCTTCAACACCACAGTTCAAAAGCATCAATTCTTTGGTGCTCAGCCTTCTTTATAGTTCAACTCTCACATCCATACATGACCACTGGAAAAACTATAGCCTTGACTAGATGGACCTTTGTTGGCAAAGTAATGCCTCTGCTTTTTAATATACTGTCTATGTTGGTCATAACTTTGCTTCCAAGGAGTAAATGTCTTTTAATTTCATGGCTGCAATCACCATCTGCAGGGATCTTGGAGCCCAGAAAAATAAAGTCAGCTACTATTTCCCCATCTATTTCCCATGAAGTGATGGAACCTGATGCCATGATCTTAGTTTTCTGAATGTTGAGCTTTAAGTCAACTTTTTCATTTTCCTCTTTCACTTTCATCAAGAGGCTCTTTAGTTCTTCTTCACTTTCTGCCATAAAGATGGTGTCATCTGCATATCTGAGGTCATTGATATTTCTCCCAGCAATCTTGATTCCAGCTTCTGCTTCCTCCAGCCCAGAGTTTCTCATGATGTACACTGCATATATGTTAAATAAGCAAGGTAACAGTATACAGCTTTGATGTACACCTTTTCCTATTTGGAACCAGTCTGTCATTCCATGTCCAGTTCTAACTATTGTTTCCTGACCTGCATGTAAGTTTCTCAAGAGGCAGGTCATGTGGTCTGGTATTCCCATCTCTTTCAGAATTTTCCACAGTATATTGTGATCCACACAGTCAAAGTCTTTGGCAAAGTCAATAGAGCAGAGGTAGATGTTTTTCTGGCACTCTCTTGCTTTTTTGATGATCAAGCGGATGTTGGCAATATGATCTCTGGTTCCTCTGCCTTTTCTAAAACCAGCTTGAACATCTGGAAGTTCACAGTTCACATATTGCTGAAGCCTGGCTTGGAGAATTTCAAGCATCACTTTACCAGTGTGTGAGATGAGTGCAATTATGTGGTAGTTTGAGCATTCTTTGGGATTGCCTTTCTTTGGGATTGGGATGAAGACTGACTGTCTCCAGTCCTATGGCCACTGCTGAGTTTTCCAAATTTGCTGGCATATTGAGTGCAGCACTTTCATAGCATCATCTTTCAGGATTTGAAATAGCTCAACTGAAATTCCATCACCTCCACTAGCTTTGTTCATATTGATGCTTCCTAAGGCCCACTTACTTCTCATTCCAGGATGTCTGGCTCTAGGTGAGTGATACAGAAAGTAATTTCAATTATTTGAAATGTATTTGGACTTGCTCTATGGTCCAGAATACAGTCCAGAATATAGTCTAATATGTATACCCTTCAGTTGTTTGGTATGGTGCACTATAAAAATTTTGATATAAAGTTGGAGAGCAAAATTCACATTTTCTCTCCATGTGTTCTTATAATTCTCAAAATGTCTAAGTAAAATAGAATACTTACTTTTCTCTTATGTTCCATAATTTTTGGTTTATCTTTCAAATTGTTCTTATTAGATCATACCTATTTCATATTATTTGTTCATAAATTGATTATTTTGTCATTATAGTGTGTATCTCTTTATCTCAAGTAAAATCATTTCTCTGAGTCAACTTTATCTTATATAAATATAACTGCTGTATCAATGTAATGATTATATTTTCCATTTTATGTCTATTTCATCATTTTACTTCTAATTTAGATTGTTATTTTTATTTAAAATATAAACATCATATTTTGGGTTACTTATAGATAGGGTATAGTCTGATCCTGCATTTTATTCATTCTGACAATTTTCACTACATAATGTTTTAGGTCATTTAGATACATTATAGTTATAAATATGCTTGGATTTAATTCTACCATCTTGATATTAGTATCATGCATCTTTCCTTAATATTCATTTTCCTGTATTATTTTGAAATTATTTTGTCAACTTTTCCTTGCATTTCAATCTTCTCTTAGCTGTGTGTATGTGTGGTTCCTTATAGATTTAAAACACATTATACTCATCACATTCTAATTCCCTAAAATATTGTACCACTTCAGCGTCATGGTTGTATATGTCCCATCCTTATATTATCATTATTCAGTTTATTTTAATGTATTTTAAAACTCCAACAATAAATTGTCATTAGTTTTCTTAAACCAGTCTGTTCTCAGAAATATTAAGACAAGCAAACAATAAAAAAATCTCCAGTGTAGCACACGCTGTTTGTGGTGTAGTCAAAGTTGCTCAGCCGTGTCCAGCTCTTTGCGACCCCATCGACTACACAGTCCACGGGATTCTCCAGGCCAGAATATCCCAGTAGATAGCCTTTCCCGTCTTCAGGGGCGTTTTCCAACCCGGGAATCGAGCTCAGGTCTCCTGGATTGCAGGCCGGTGCTTTACCAACTAAGCTATCAGGGAAGACCCTGAGCCCATCAGGGAAGCTCTGTGGTGTATTTTGTTTGATTTCAGGTTCCCATTTAGCTCCACCTCCGTTCAGAATGAGGGACTCCTGTTTACAGAAGTGGTAGTGCAAATCTGATGGAATAATCATCTTACATGTATTTGGCTTAATATGTATTTTATTTTTTATAATTAAACTTATTTATTTTTAATTGGAGGATAATCGCTCTACCACATTGCGTTGGTCACTGCCAAACATCAACATGAATTGGCCACAGGCATCGCTATGCCTCTCCCTCCTGAGCCTCCCTCTCACCGTGTTTCACTTTTTTCCTTTAAACTTGTGTGGTTTTCATGGATTCATGTACACATTTTTGTTCCATTGTCATTTGTCAGGCGTTGTTTCTTTACACAAGTCATTAGCTACTGTTTTTGTTTCCCATATACAAATTATATTTTTTCCTCTTGCTTCTCTTAAGATTTTTTTTTTTTTTTCAAATTCCATAAATTTTACTTTCATAAGGCTCATGGTATTTACTTTCCGTTTCTTTTCATTAGGGCTCATGGTGCTTACTTGATCTGAACAATTATGGTTTTCATTGTCTTTAAAAACATATTTTACATTTATAAGTATTTTTGTCTTTCTTTTTGTAATCCTAATTATGCATATGTTAGACCATTTCACTTTGCAGTCCAATTAACTGAAGACCTTTACAGTTTTCTCCAAACCATTCTATTTTTTCTCCTTTTCAATTTGGATGCATTCTATTGTTTCTTTCATGTTCACTTATCTTTTGCTCAGTGTCTTATAAGCTCTTAAAACAAAACAGTGAACTTTCCATTTTGGATATTCCAGTATTCATTATGGGGCTTCCCAGGTGGTGCAGTGGTTAAGAATCTTCCTATCAATGTAGGAGTTGCAAGAGATGTGGGTTCGATCCCTGGGTCAAGAAGATCCCTGGAGTAGGAAATGGCTATCCATTCCAATATTCTTGCCTAGAAAATATCTAAGGACAGAGGAGCCTGGCAAGCTACAGACCAAAGAGTTGCAGAGTCTATGCATGCAACATAGAAATTCCACTCCATTCTTTTTTACAGTTTCTATTTTCCTCACATTATACTTTTGTTTTGCATAGCTTTCTTAAACATATTTATAATAGCTGTCTTAAAGTCCTAATATGCTAATTTTGTCATTTCTGTACTTCTGAGCCTATTTCTACTGACCAAAGTTTCTCATGGTTCCTGGTTACAGTTTTTTCTTTATTCATAAATCCAGCATTTGAATGCCATTTAAGGTCATTATATTTTACTTATAGGCACACATAATATCACATTTGAGTATGTGGCTAATTCTATTCGCTGAAAGAAAATGTTCTACACAAGTGCTTCCCAAAATAGCTGTGATTAAAGAGCAGGTTTCTTTTTCTCTTTTTATTATATTTGAGTCCTTCACAGATAAGTACTTTTGTAAAATAAAGTGAAAATGAAATACTAGGGGAAAAAGAAGTAAAAAAGATATACAAAGGACAAGATATAATTTAGTAGTTCTAGCATAGTTCTAGATGGGGTCGCACAGAGTCGGACACGACTGAAGCGACTTAGCAGCAGCAGCAGCATAGTTCTAAAATTGTTGGCTTTTATCTCTTCAATATCATCTTTTCTCTTTCCACTATCTTAACTCTTTCTGTAGCTCCAATTGAACATGCATTGTTTACTCATGTATTCCTTGTCTTTCCCCTTCTCTTTTACATTTTGTATTTGATTTTAATATCCAGCATTTTTGATTTCCCTGGTGGCTCAGACAATAAAGCGTCTGCCTACAATGCGGGAGACCCAGGTTCAATCCCTGGGTCGGGAAGATCTCCTGGAGAAGGAAATGGCAACCCACTCCAGTACTCTTGCCTGGAAAATTCCATGGACAGAGGAGCATGGTAGGCTCCTATAGTCCATGGGGTCGCAAGAGTCGGACATGACTAAGAGACTTCACTCACTCACTCATCCAGTATTTTACAAGTCATTCATATTGTCTGTCAATTTTCTGGATTCCTAGTTTCTATGTCTTTTCTTATGGATTTGTGCTTCTCAGAATGTGAATTATAAAAACATTTTGAGTTCAATAATTTATAATATATTGTAAATATATATATATAATTATAATTTATAATTTCTTCCTCCAGAAATAATTTAAATTAGTCTCTGTTACATGCCTGGATTCACTGGCCATCTAAATACAACTGCAAAACTTAACCATCTCTGGCCTGCCCAGTGATGAAGGGCAGCCCGGGTGAAAGGCAACTGGCTGGTGTATTTTCCGTATACAACCCTGGGATTTAGCTTTTCTCTCAACATGCCAGCTTGCTGAAAAATATGTTCAACTCCTCAATGGCTTTTCCCAATAAGCAAACGACATCAAAGTTATGTTGTGTGCTGATTTTAACCCTGAGTTCGCTACTTCTATCAAGTTTTAAGGTAGTAATTCCTCACTCTGTTACTATTCTTCAATGCTTTGAGAAAGATTTTTCTTAACGGTTTATCCAACTTTTCTCTGTTGCATTCAGCCACAAGATTGGTCTGATATATGTAATCCACAGTTATTTTAAGGGAAATTCTTATCAATTTTTAGTTGAATGCCCTTCTGACTCCAGGAATTCTGACTCTCTCCCTAGATCCAGGAGTGGGGAAGATGGCTCAAGCTAAATCAAGTGGGACCTCCATCTCGTTAGCCAGAGTAACTGCCGTATCCCTGGACACATGACCTATGCTGCTCCAGTCAGAATTGTTGTCAGAATCCTGACTGGAAATTCTGAAAGAGAAGTGTTATTTGGATGCTATAAATGATGATAAGTAGTTGTAATGGTTAATTTTATGTGTCAATCTGACTGAACCAAAGAATGCCCAGGTATTTGATTGAACATTGTTTCTCCATGTGTCTATGAGGGTGTTTCCAGAAGTGAGTAGCACTGAATCGGTGAACTGAATGAAGTAGGTGCCCTCTGTCTCCACCATGTGAGTGAGCATCAGCAAATCCACTGTGGGCCTGGAGGGGATAAAAAGCGAAAGAAAGCTGAAGTCACTCTCTGCCTGACAAAATGAGCTGGGATGTCGGTTTTCTCCTGCTCTCAGCCTCTTGGTCTTCAGCCACTCAGATTCAAATCGGAACGCACATCATCAAATCTCCTGCTCGCAAGCCTTTGAACTGTCCCACTGGCTTGCCGGGGTCTCAAGCTTACAGAGGGCAGATCATGGAATTCTCAATTTCCATAATCACACGAGCCAGTTCCTTATAAGAAATTTTATTTTATATATGAATAAGTGCATGCATATGCACAGACAAGTATTATGTATGTATATTTAAAGTGAATGATATGTAAATAAATATATACATTATATATAATACACAGAGCCAATAGATAGATATAGACACATGCATAAATATCTACCCATATATAGAGATATAGACACATATTATACAGCTGTATGTATTCCCTGGTGGCTCAGGTGGTGTAGAATTCACCAGCAATGTGGGAGACCTGGTTTTGATTCCTGGGTTGGGAAGATCCCCTGGAGAAGGGCATGGTAACCCACTCCAGTATTCTTGCCTGGAGAATCCCCATGAACAGAGGTGCCTGGTGGGCTACAGTCCATGGGGTTGCAAAGAGTTGGACATGGCTGAGCAACTAAGTACTGCACAGCACATATATGTACATGCATCTCTATATGTGTAAATATCATGTCTCTATATATACATGTGCATATAAATACATGCATTTTAAAGATAACACATGTGTATGCATGTGTGTGTGTTCGTTGCTCATTCGTGTCTGACTCCATGTGACTCTGTAGCCTGCCAGGCTCCTCTGCCCACTGAATTCACCAGGCAAGAATATTGGAGTGCGTTGTCATGCCCATCTCCAGGGGATCTTCCTGATCCAGGGATCGAACCTGGGTGTCCCGCATTGCAGGCAGATTATTTACCATTTGAACTACCCGGGAAGACCATATGTATACATAATAATATATATACAGATATATGTGTGGCATTTTTATATCTGTTTCTATATAGTCTGCATATCTGTATCTACAGATATATCTATATATGTTTATATACTACTGTATTTCATATGTACATTAGACATATGTATATGCATGTAGATATACTGATACATATAGACATGGATAGATATGCATTTTCTATATATTTATATATCTCTATTATAGATATGTGTTATAGATATGCATCTATCCTATTGGTTCTGTTTCTCTTGTGAACCCTCACTAATAGCTTTTGGTACCAATAATGATGGTACAGGAACAGAATCTTAAGGATGAGTTTCCTAAATTGCTTCTAGAATTTCTGAAATCAGTTTTCTCATGTGATTAGATTTAAATGTGTTTAAAAACTAAAAATAGAATTACCATGAACCAGTGATCCCATTACTGAACATATACCCAGAGAAAATCATAATTCATAAAAAGACACACGCACCCAATGTTCATTGCAGCACTATTTACAAGTGCCAGGACATGGAACCAACCCAAATGTCCTCAACAGAGTGATGGATAAAGAAGATGTGGCACATGTATATAATCGGATATTATTCAGGCATAAAAAGAAATGAAGCAGGGTCATTTGTAGAGACGTGGATGGGCCTAGAGATGGATACAGATGAACTCAGAGAGAGAGAAATGAATACTGTATATTTATGTGAAATCTAGAAAAATGGCATAGAGAGCCAGATGTAGAGAACAAACGTGTGGATGCCAACGGGGAAGGGGAAATGGAATAAACTGGAAGACTGAGATCGACATGTACACCGCTACGTATAAAACAGACAATGATTGAGAACGCTACTCTGCAGCACAGAGAAGGAGACTCAGTGCTCTGTGCGGACCCAGGCGGGAGGGAAGTCCAGAAACAGCATGGTAAAGCAAGTATAATCTAATACAAACTGATGAGAAATAAAGATGCTAACGACTCTATTTCCAGCAGTAAGAGAGTGCCGGTAGTTCATGGTGTCATCTGGCAATGGAGATACGTAATCTACCTTCACTGGATATTCCTGGTAAACCATTTCTAAGAAACAAGGCGTCGGATTCGTGTGTATATGACTCTTTGGAACATTTTTGGGGAGTTAAAGGAATAAATTGTTTAGCTGCTTGTTCTTACGTCACTGGACAAAGATGTGGAAGAGCAGCATGACTTAGGGATTCAAATTCCCACTTTAAATATGAATGACCCAGATGCTTCTCTGTGTACCTTGCAGCAGGCCCTTCAATATTGTTAAAGCAATTTTGACACAGTGAAAAAAAATGACCCGTAGACAAAGCTTAAGTTGTAGATGGGAAGTGAAAATTTTTCAAACGAATAGCATCATATCCCAAACAACCTACCCAAAGATAAGAAGTGTGTGATAGCATTTGATTTTTTAGTCATATGAATCAGTTAATTCTCTTATTTTTTTACAATCAATCTACTTGAATTTCTGTATCTTGCTACCCAAAGTATCCTAACAGATTCAACTGTTGTGGTGTCCCCTGAAACGGAAGGACAAGTACAGGACCCTGTGAAGTTACATCTTTGACATATACAACAGACGGTAAAGAAGGAATGGTGGGCATCACTAAGCGCCACAGCAGAGATACCTCGAAAGAGATCTTTTGGTTAGGCTACATTGTCAACAGACTGTCTCTGGAGCAGTCACTATGAAGGGATTATGAAATTATGGGATTGTTGTTAGCCTGGATGGATTCATAGTTTGGCCATTATTTACTTCACTTTACAGATAAGAAAACAGCATTGCAGAGGATCTAAGTAAGTCACCAAGAGTTACAAAACAGGAATAGGATCCTTATTTTCATTAAAAAAAAAATCCATTTTAATGGAAAACAGAACATGACTTACGTTTACTCAATCAGGAATTCATAGGATCCTTATTTTCATTTAAAAAAAAAATCCATTTTAACTGAAAATAAAACACGACTTATGTTTACTTACTCAGGAACTCTTACATTATTCATTTTAGTTTAAAACCAATATTAGTCATCGATCTTAAATTTGTTTACATTTGACTTGATTTGCCTCTGCGTACTGCTTTCTCTGTATTTCTCACAGTAAGATTTATCGCCAGGACCATTCATTCCTTGGCTTGGGCCTTGTAGATGCTTACTATATTGTACATTTATATGTTTAGATAATTATCTTCAAATGTTCTTCAGAGTTTGTGCATTATTCCTACTGTTCACCAAACATCTCCTTCTTTTTTTTTGTTTTGTTTTCTCATGGGGAAAGATTTGGCTCAAATTTTCTACCTTGGGTCCTCTAAGGATCTGCTTCTGGTCTTGGCACATTTATTAAGGAATTTTATAAAACACTGTCTGCCCTTCAAAGAGAAAGGTGTGTTTAGATTTCAGCCAGCTGCCAAGTAAGAAATTTTAATTTTTTAACAACCAAGAGAAAACAATTCTGTTCTTTTCATTTATTACTAGTTCTGCCACAGTGGTAGTGGTGGGAAGTCTTTCTCTAAACTTTTGGAACTACTCTAATTGGTTATCCTGCCACAAAACAGTGATTTTCTGCATCTTAATGGGGGCATCCTTTAACTCCCTATTTAGCTACAAATTGCAAGTCTGAGGATCAATTTTTACCCTGGTACTGGTCCTTCTGGTGTGCAATGGGCCTGTTGCCCATCTGTCTTCTGGGCTCGTGGTCAGCCATCAAATCCCATTTGGCAATTTGAATAACAATTGAGAGAAACAAGCATATGACAAAATCTCTATACCACACATTCACTTCTTGGGCCTCAAGGACTGTGAGGTTACTGATGGGTTATAAAATAAATACATAAAAATAAAAACAAGGAGTTAAGACCTGTTTAGCATACAAGCAAAGAAAAACAAGGGACTAAGGGGAGATGATGTTAGGCAGAAGACAAGTGGGATGTGATTTTGCCCATCCCAAGCATGCACTGATTAGAAATGACAATCATTTCTTACAAAGAAGGAATGTGCGAGAGCTTGCATTGTCTCTTTGGAAAGCCAAAAATATCTACATGCTAGCAAATGACATAATCCTAACTCCTGGAAAATGAACATTCTGTCATGTCAGAGGGCCACATCACACTGGGTAAAAAGTTGCTGTTATGAGTAATATTTTTTCCAGTGGTCATGTATGGATGTGAGAGTTGGACTGTGAAGAAAGCTGAGCACCAAAGAATTGGTGCTTTTGAACTATGGTGTTGGAGAAGACTCTTGAGAGTCCCTTGGACTCAAGGAGATCCAACCAGTCCATCCTAAAGGAGATCAGTCCTGGGTGTTCATTGGAAGGACTAATGCTGAAGCTGAAACTCCAATACTTTGGCCACCTGATGTGAAGAGCTGACTCATTTGAAAAGACCCTGATTCTGGGAAAGATTGAGGGCAAGAGGAGAAGGGGTCGACAGTGGATGAGATGGATGGATGGCATCACTGACTCAGTGGACATGGGTTTGAGCAAACTCCAGGAGCTGGTGATGGACAGGGAGGCCTTCCATGCTGCAGTCCATGGGGTCTCAAAGAATCAGACACAAATGAGTGACTGAACTGAACTGAACTGACTGATGACTAATATTGGATGACACAACCGGTAATATTGGACAACAAACCATTAATATTGGACAACCTCTATATGATACTTAGGAAGAATAATTAGGGCAAAACATTTTTATATAAACAAAATCTCTTAACTCTGTGACTTAAGTGTCACGTCTCAGCACATGTTTAGCCTAACTGGAAGCTGACCTCTTGTATGTTGCTGTTCTGTTGCCAACTCATGTCTGATTCTGCGACCCCAGGAACAGAAGCGCGCCAGGCCTCCCTGTCCTTCCCCACCTCCTGGAGTTTGCCCAAACTCATGTCCATCGCCTCAGTGATGCCACCCAACCATCTCACCCTCTGCGCCCCCTTTTCCTCTTGCCCTCAATCTTTCCCAGCATCAGGGTCTTTTCCAGTGAGTGAACTCTGCATCAGGTAGGCAAAGTATTGGAGCTTCAGCATCAGTCCTTCCAATGAATATTTAGGGTTCATTTCCTTCAGAATTGACTGGTTTCATCTCTATGATCTCCTCTTAGGATGATATATACAGACATTTTTAAGTAGAAGCATGTACTCTGTTGGATTGGGAGACATATCAGAATGCAAAGGTCCAACATGGACTCAAGAAATAGCTTTCACTCACGATGTTTGTGGGCTTCCCTGCTGGCTCAAATGGTAAAGAATCTGTCTGCAATGTGGGAAACATGGTTCAGTCCCTGGGTCAGGAAGATCCCCTGGAGAAGGGAATGGCAATCCACTCCAGTATTCTTGCCTGGTGAATTCCATGGACAGAGGAGTTTCCTGGGATACAGTCCATAATGGTCACAAAGAGTTGGACATGACTAAGCAACTAAGACTTTCACTTTCAAGATGTTTGTGACCATTCCCCCTAAGTTATTTGATAACATCAACTTTAAATAAAATGTCAAATGGGACACCACAGATGATAAAATGAGCCAGAATTAAAGAGTAACAAAGAAGACAGTCTTTTTCAAGAATGCTAACTGTGTTTTACCCAGTTCTATGCCAACCCCAAAGAAGTCTGGTGCTGAATCTATCCTTTGAATTCAATGGCTGATTCATTCTCAAAATCACCTTGATTCCAACAGAGTCATAATGTCATTTTCTGTTTTCTTGTTCACATCTAGATATTATGCTTCTTGTTTTCCATTCTCCATACACTGACACTGCTAAAGAGCTAGCCTCTTTGTTATTTTTTTTCCCCTATATTTTTTTTCCTTAAGAAACCATTTTAGATTTCCTAACCTTCTGCTTCAGATCAACATCCATCAAGATTGAATATCACTCTAAGGTACCTCTCCCTTCTCTCCCGAACTGATATCTCTATAGTCATTTCACTCTTGCAGATGTGTGTTTAGTGTGAGTATTTATTTTCTAATTTCTGGACAAAATGTGTCAGTAATACGTGAAACCTCAGTTCACATAGATGTCAAATCAGTTCAGTTCAGTTCAGTCGCTCAGTCATGTCTGACTCTTTGCAACCCCATGGACTGAAGCATACCAGGTTTCCCTGTCCATCACCAACACCCAGAGCTTGCTCAAACTCATGTAATCGAGTCAGTGATGCCATCCAACCATCTCATCCTCTGTCATCACACTTCACCTCCTGCCTTCTATCTTTCCCAGTATCAGGGTCATTTCCAGTGAGTCAGTTCTTTGCATCAGGTGGCCAAAGTATTGGAGTTTCAGCTTCAACATCAGTCCTTCCAATGAACACCCAGGACTGATCTCCTTTAGGATGGACTGGTTGGATCTCCTTGCAGTCCAAGGGACTCTCAAGAGTCTTCTCCAACACCACAGTTCAAAAGCATCAATTCTTTGGCACTCAGCTTTCTTTACGGTCTAACACTCACATTAATACAAGACTATTGGAAAAACCATAACTTTGACTAGATGGACCTTTGCTGGCAAAATAATGTCTCTTCTTTTTAATACGCTATCTAGGTTGGTCATAGCTTGTCTTCCAAGAAGCAAGATTTTTAATTTCATGGCTGCAGTCACCATCTGCAATGATTTTGAAGTCCAAGAAAATAAAGTCAGCCACTGTTTCCACTGTTTCATCATCTATTTGCCATTAAGTGGTGGGACCAGATGCCATGATCTTCATTTTCTGAATGTTGAGTTTTAAGCCAATTTTTTCATTCTCCTCTTTCAGTTTCCAAGAGGCTCTTTAGTTCTTCATTTTCTGCCATAAGGGTGGTGTCATCTGCACACCTGAGATTATTGATATTTCTCCCGGCAATCTTGATTTCACCGTGTGCTTCATCCAACCTGGCATTTCACATGAGGTACTCTGCATGTAAGTTAAATAAGCAGGGTGATAATATACAGCCTTGACGTACTCCTTTCCAAATTTTGAACCAGTCCTTTGTTCCATGTCCGGTTCTAACTGTTGCTTCTTGACCACATACATATTTCTCAGAAGTCTGGTAAGGTGGTCTGGTATTCCCATGTCTTTAAGAATTTCCCACAGTTTATTGTGATCCACATAGTCAAAAGCTTTGGCATAGTCAATAAAGCAGAAGTAGATGTTTTTCTGGAACTCTCTTGCTTTTTTGATGATCCAAGGGATGTTGGCAATTTGATCTCTGGTTCCTCTGACTTTTCTAAATCCAGCTTGAACATCTGGAAGTTCTCAGTTCACATACTGTTGTAGCCTCGCTTGGAGAATTTTGAGCATTGCTTTGATAGTGTGTGAGTTGAGTGCATTTGTGTGGTAGTTTGTACATTCTTTGGCATTGCCTTTCTTTGGGATTGGGATGAAGACTGACTGTCTCCAGTCCTGGGACCAGTGCTGAATTTTCCAAATTTGCTGGCATATTGAGTGCAGCACTTTCACAGCATCATCTTTTAGGACTTGAAATAGCTCAACTGGAATTTTATCACCTCCACTAGCTTTGTTCGTAGTGATGCTTCCTAAGGCCCCCTTGACTTCTCATTCCTGAATGTCTGGCTCTAGGTTAGTGACCACACCATAGTGGTTATCTGGGTCATGAAGAGCTTATCTGTATTGTTCTTCTGTGTATCCTTGCCATCCTTTCTTAATATTTTCTGCTTCTGTTAGGACCATGCCATTTCTGTCCTTTATTGAGCCCATCTTTTCATGAAATATTCCTTTGGTATTTCTAATTTTCTTGAAGAGATATCTAGCCTTGCCCATTCTATTGTTTTCCTGTATTTGTTTGCACTGATCACTGAGGAAAGCTTTCTTATCTCTCCCTGCTATTCTTTGGAACTCTGCATTCAAATGGGTATATGTCTCCTTTTCTCCTTTGCCTTTAGCTTTTCTTCTTTTCTCAGCTATTTTTAAGGCCTCCTCAGAGAACCATTTTGTCTTTTGCATTTCTTTTTCTTGGGGATTTTTTTTTCTTTTTTTTGATCACTGCCTCTTGTATGAACCTCCATTCATAATTCTTCAGGCACTCTGTCTATCAGATTTAATGCCTTGAATCTATTTGTCCCTCCCACTGTATAATCATAAGGGATTTGATTTAGGTCATACCTGAATGGTCTAGTGGTTTTCCCTACTTTCTTCAATTTAAGTCTGAATTATGCAATAAGGAGTTCATGATCTGAGCCACAGTCAGATCCTGGTCTTGTTTTTGCTGACTGTATAGAGCTTCTCCATCTTTGGCTGCAAAGAATATAATCAGTCTAATTTTAGTATTGACCATCTGGTGATGTCCATGTGTAGAGTCGTCCCTTGTTTTGTTGGAAGAGGGTGTTTGCTGTGATGAGATGCCACCTAGATGTCATAAAAAAGAGACCGTACAGGAAGAGATCTTGAGGCCCTATTCCAGTGCAGCCAGAGCTTCCGTATGGGAGTAGAAGATGCAATCCTGGCCAATGGATGTGTTGCTTGTCTTTAATGTGTGGAAGTGCCTCACAGTTCTCCATCTAAACACACTCCCCAGTTAAACCGTGATGCATTTACAACAGGCTTTGCATACCTGAGGGGAGAAGAGGACTAATTCTGAAAAAAGGAGCACAGAGTATGATCTGTGGAGGATTAAGCAGTATCTCTTGGGGCCATTAGTAATGGAAGAATACCACCGTGCAATACATGAATTTGCTAAATTAGCCCCAAGATTTGCTCAGCTTCATTACAGGAACAAACTGGTCTGCAATAAAGGAATCCCTCTGGTGCAGTTTTTACCAGGCCTCATTTAGTAAGACCTCAGTGAGGAAGATTTGAGACTAGGTGAGCAGAGGAATTGTTTCCAAATTGAGTTTCACTGGGTGGGAGGTAACTTAATGAAAACGACCCTTCGAAAGTCAGCTGCTCTGTCTGTCAGCTGTTGGAATAAACACTAACATCATCGAGTTACAGTTTTCTACTCGGTGATTTGGCTGCCTGCGTGAGAGCTTCTTGCACGTTTTTGAATTCTCAACACAACCCTAGAATCCTGTAAAATCTAGGCTAGGAGCCAAAGAGCCCACAAAAGTCCTTGGCTTGCCCTGGATAAGAAAACAAAGTCTTTCTGAGTAGCAACACAGAACAGCTGGTAATCGACTGTGACAGTGGATGTGGACTGCCTCTTCGTGTGTGTGAAGGCAGTCACTACGGTGCTCCATGTGCCCCGCACTCTGCCTGTGGTCCACTCTATATTACTGACATGGGTGACTACCAAGTGGTATACTTTTGTAGCAGCGACTTTACATTTTAATGTAAAGGCAAACAGTATATTTTATAAACCACTCCGAATAGAGAAAAAAAAATTGTTTTTAATCTGTATTATTTATTTATTGCTTGCTTTGTTTTGGGGGAAAAATAACCATAAATTGCAAGACTCCACATAACAACTGCATTTCACTATTATAGACATTGTTGGAAACCATCCAGCTATCTTTATCTAGCTTCTGGCTTTCGTCGTACCAGCCTTTACTTATAATTGTATCACACTCATGGCCAAATAGACTTAAGGCCACTTAATCAATTGCTTGTAATGTGAAATGAAACAGCCTGGTGAGGATGAGTATATGACTCTCAGGTCTTCTCTCCTCCAGGACCCTTTTCATTACTAAAGTATAGTTTTTGGGCAAAGCGGACCAGTCAGACATTGATAAGGACTGCTAGTAACTTGACCTGTGGCTAGAGGTCAATCATGAATCCACTCCAGACATCAGTTCAGTTCACTTCAGTCACTCAGTCATGTCCGACACTTTGCGACCCCATGAACCGCAGCACGCCAGGCCTCCCTGTCCATCACCAACTCCTGGAGTTTACTCAAACTCATGCCCATTGAGTCAGTGATGCCATCCAGCCATCTCATCCTCTGTCGTCTCCTTCTCCTTCTGCCCCCAATCCCTCCCAGCATCAGGGTCTTTTCCAATGAGTCAACTCTTCGCATGAGGATGCCAAAGTATTGGAGTTTCAGCTTCAGCATCAGTCCTTCAATGAACACCCAGGACTGATCTCCTTTAGGATGGACTGGTTGGATCTCCTTGCAGTCCAAGGGACTCTCAAGAGTCTTCTCCAACACCACAGTTCAAAAGCATCAATTCTTTGGCCCTCAACTTTCTTCACAGTCTAACTCTCACATCCATACATGACCATTGGAAAAACCATAGCCTTGACTAGACGGACCTTTGTTGGCAAAGTAATGTCTCTGCTTTTTAATATGCTATCTAGGTTGGTCATAACTTTCCTTCCAAGGAGTAAGTGTCTTTTAATTTCATGGCTGCAATCACCATCTGCAGTGATTTTGGAGTCCCCAAAAATAAAGTCTTGACACTGTTTACACTGTTTCCCCATCTATTTCCCATGAAGTGATGGGACCAGATGCCATGATCTTAGTTTTCTGAATGTTGAGCTTTAAGCCAACTTTTTCACTCTCCTCTTTCACTTTCATCAAGAGGCTTTTTAGTTCCTCTTCACTTTCTGCCATAAGGGTAGTGTCATCTGCATATCTGAGGTTACTGATATATTACGCATATTTTTCTTCATAGCTATTTATACTCTCATGCCAATCATCAGTTGCAATAGGTATTAAATTTTAAGATGTTTATAACAACACCATACAGCTTTTATAGTTAATGAAAAAAGTATTTCAATAGCCTATTAAAATATAGTTTATGATGTTTGTTTTAAAACATTTCAAAAATCACTTTGAAACTCTATTTTCACATATGCTAGGATACATATTTTTAAAGAATCTATGTGAAATGGTTTTTAGGGATACTTGTAAGCATAGCCATATAAATGAGACAGGGAAAAGGAATCAAACTATTTTCCAACTCAGTTGACCATCTGACCACTTATATTTCATGCCATTCATGTGTTGATTTATTGATATATATATATATATATATATATATATATATATATATGTAGAGGCATGCATGTATATTCATCCATTTATGCTCATTTACTTTAAAGAATTGATCAATAACTCTTTGTTCTATGTATGCTTTTGAGTCAAGTATTTATATATTCAAGATTATTTGGATTTCCTTTTTAAAATGCTTTGCTATTTTTAATGTTCTATGTGTCCTATTAAAGCAGTTTGTTTACAAAGCCATTTTATAGCTTAAAAAAACAATACAAATGAACTTATTTACAAGTCAGAAACAGACTCACAGCCTTAGAGAATAGACTTTCCGTTACTGCAGGATATAGTGAAGGGGAGAGAGAGTTAGGGAGTGTGGGATTGACATGTACACAGTGCTATGTTCAAAACGGACAACCAACAAGGACCTACTGTATATCACAGGGAACGCTGCTCAGCGTTCTGTAAA
Organism: Cervus elaphus; assembly: GCF_910594005.1. NCBI lineage: Eukaryota > Metazoa > Chordata > Mammalia > Artiodactyla > Cervidae > Cervus > Cervus elaphus. The sequence goes on along the minus strand of NC_057826.1, from coordinate 6,992,837 downwards.
GACATAATTGGGAAGAGAATACTCAATCACTTTGTTGTACAGATGAAACTGACAAAACATTTTTAATCAACCATATGCCAAAACAAAATAAAAAAAATTAAATAAAACTATTCTTAAATTTTTTTCAGGGGCATTGAATGGCCTAGTGGAAAATCATCTTCTGAGTGTTCTAGGGGCTTTTTCAAAATAGAAATTACAAAGATGTTCAGACACATGCACATTTCTTAGCATTGACCATAAGTCAAAGACCCAATGACAAATTCCTCTTTGTCTTAAAACCTCTAGAGAATTTCTTTCTCATGTTGGACTTGCTTCTTTTTTCTTTTTGCTTCTATAATAGGTATTGCTCTGACTTGGGCTTCCTTTTAGCAGGACCTAGAAATAAAGTTAGGGAAAGCTGTTAAGAGAAAATCTGGATCTGGAATATCTATGATGCTGAGAGGGGCACAGTGGGGATCAGGAAGCAGGAAAGGAGATGCTTATTAAGTAAGATATCCAAAATACATTGGTGCTTTCAGCATATTTCCCTGGTGGAGCAGATGGTAAAGAATCTGTCTGCAATGCAGGAGAGCAGGTTCTATCTCTGTGCCAGGAAGATCTCTGGAGAAGCAAATGGTTACCCACTACAGTATTCTTGTCTGGAGAATTCCATGGACAGAGGAGCCTGGCATGCTAAAGTACATGGGGTCTCAAAGAGTCAAACACAACTGAGTGACTAACAGACTTCTAGCCCATTAAAAAAAAAAAAAGACACTATAACACCTAATTCATTGACATCTTAAAAACTTTCACAGCATTCCATATACCAAAAACTGATGGTCTTTGGCTCTTTCAATATTAACTGGTATTTAAAATCCTAAAAGATGATGCTGTTAAAGTATGCACTCAATATGCCAGCAAATTTGGAAAACTCAGCAGTGACCACAGGCCTGGAAAAGGTCAGTTTTTATTGCAATCCCAAAGAATGACAATGCCAAAGAATGTTCACACTAATGCACAATTGCACTCATCTCACATGCTAGCAAAGTAACGCTCAAAATTCTCCAAGCCAGGCTTCAACAGTATGTAAACCTTGGACTTCCAGATGTTCAAACTGGATTTAGAAAAGGCAGAGGAACCAGAGATCAAATTGCCAACATCCCTTGGATCATCGAAAAGGCAAGAGAATTCCAGAAAAACATCTACCTCTTTTTCACTGACTATGCTATAGTGACTGTGTGAATCACAAAAAAAAAAATGTGCAAAAGAGATGGGCATACCAGACCACCTCACCTGCCTCTTGAGAAACCTGTACGCAGGTCAAGAAGCAAGAGTTAAAACAAGACATGGAAAAACAGACTGGTTCCAAATTGGGAAAGCAGTACATCAAGGATGTATATTGTCACCCTGCTTATTTAACTTCTATGCAGAGTACATTATGTGAAACTGCAGGCTGGATGAAGCACAAGCTGGGATCAAGATTGCTGGGAGAAATATCAATAACCTCAGGTATACACATGACACCACCCTTATGTCAGAAAGCCAGGAGGAACTGAGTAGCTTCTTAATGAAAGTGAAGGAGGAGAGTGAAAAAGCTGGCTTAAAACTCAACATTCAGAAAACTAAGAACATGGCATCACTTCATGACAAATAGATGGGGAAACAATGGAAACAGTGGCAGATTTTATTTTTTCTGGTTCCAATCACTGTAGATGGTGACTGCAACCATGAAATTACAAGACACTTGCTCCTTGGAAGAAAAGTTATGACCAACCTAGACAGCATATTAAAAAGCAGAGACATTACTTTGCCGATCAAGGTCCGTCTAGTCAAAGGTACTGTTTTTCCAGTAGTCATGTATGGATGTGAGAGTTGGACCATTAAGAAAGCTGAGCACTGAAGAATGAAGAACTGATGCTTTTGAGCTGTGGTGTGGAGAAGACTCTTGAGAGTCCCTTGGACTGCAAGGTGATCAAACCATTCAATCCTAAAGAACTCAGTCCTGAATATTCATTGGAAGGGCTGATGCTGAAGCTGAAGCTCTAATTCTTTGGCCACCTGATGTGAAGAACTGACTCATTGGAAAAGACACTGATTCTGGGAAAGATAGAAGGCAGGAAGAGAAAGGGATGACAGAGGATGAGATGGTTGAATGGCATCACTGACTCAATGACATGAGTTTGAGCAAGCTTCAGGAGTTGGTGATGGACAGGGAAGCCTGGTTGTGCTGCAGTCCATGGGGTTGCAAAGAGTTGGACACGGCTGAGCGACTGAACTGAACTGATGCTATGGTTAACTTTCCATGCTATCCACCACTATTATAAAAAGAACTGGGGCCCAAGTGAGCTGGCAATGAGACTTCAACATATTCATTTTTTATTTATCTTAATTGTTTATCCTTTGAAACCTCTTTATACAGATTCATTTGAGTGTCAAGATTTATTCAAGAAGCTGGAACCACTGCACTAATTCCAAGAAGGTATAGATAAGAAAATAATAGTGTACAGAAGGGAAATATTAAAAAAAAAATGAAGGACATAACAGAAAAATGATAGATAGTAATCAACAATAGTAAAAAGTTGTTCTTTAAAAGGATCAACAAAGTTAATGAATCTTTAGATTAACTACAATGAAAAAAGATAGATTTCATAAATTAATAAAATAAAGGATGAATGAGGATGTATTACTGCAGACTTTAGGGAAATATAGAACATTTTAAGCAAATATTATGAACAAACATGTGCCAGAAAATCAGACTAGAGGAAACTTATTAATTCTTAGAAAGACACATAGAACCACAACTCATTCAGGAATAAGTTTAAATAAACAAAGACATAAAAAAACTAAAAAATATATAAATTAGTATTCAATAAATTTTCCTCAAAGAAAAGTTCAGGCTCACACAGGTCTTCTAAGACAAGTCACAACAACCCTGTAAGGAAAAATTAACATCAATTCTTTACAAGTCAGTTTAAGCAGCAGCAGCAGAAGAAACTCTTCCCACTGCATTCCATGGGACCAATACTGTTTTGATATCAAAGCAAAAGGTAAGAAACCAATATATCTTATATAGACATCAATTCCTTGACAAAATATGAACTAAATGCAGCAATATATAAAAAAGATCATACCTAGACCACCTGAGATTTATCCCAGGAATGCAGTTCGTTCAACATTCAAAAATCAATGTAAAACATATAAATATAATAAATGGCAAAGCCAGATGACAATCTCAATAGATGCAGAAAATTCATCTTTCAAGCATTAATGACCTTTCATGATAAAAAAAATGAATAAAAAATAGAAAGGAATATTCTCTCTGATAAAGGCAATCTATGAAAAACTCAAGTTTCATCATAATCATGAAAGACCGACAGCTGTCTTTCGATGCTCAGGAATAAGACAAAGATGTCCATTCTCAACACTTTGTAAAATCATACTGGAAGATTTAGCCAGGAGAGTTGGGCTAGAAACATGAAAAAAAAAAGACATTCATAACGAAAAGTAAACAACACGTAAATCTATTTCTCTTCACATATAACATAAATTGGATATAGAAAATCTTAAGGAATTAGAAAAGAACTATTTGTGTTATTAAAAAGTTCAACATGTTTGCATGATATAAGGCTAATGCACAAAATAAATTTGATTTCTCTAAAACGGCAATGATAATGTGAAAATAACTTTAAGAGAAAAATACATTTATAATAGGATCAAGAATAAAGAAATGTCTAGAAATAAACTTAACAAAAAATATATAAGAGTCATACACAGAAAACTACAAAACATCAGTGGGAGAAACCGAAGGTGACTTAATTAAAAAAACAGGCATTCTGTGCTCGGGAATTAGAAAATCTAATACTGTTAACATGGTGATACCCTAAAAAAAATTAATCTAAAAATTCAACAATAATCCCTATCAAAATCTATGCTGTCTTTTTTGAAGAAATTGGCAAGTTGATTTTAAAAGTGAAAAAAATCTGAAATAGTTGATGCAATCTTGAAGAAGAAGAAAAAATGTTGTAGGAGTCATACTTTACAATTTCAAAGCACAATATAAAGCTATAGTAGTCCAGAAGATATGATATGGCCATAAAAACAGAGATATAGATTAATGGAATGGAACTGAGAGTACAGAGATAAAGCTTTCATTTTTGGTCAACTGATTTCAGACAACAATGTCTAAAGCCTAGTTTTAGCAGCAAATAGTGTTGTGCAACTGACAATTCACAGGAAAAGACTAATGTGGGAACCTTACCTCACACTGTTAACAAAGATTAAATAAAATTAAATCAAATCTTGTAAATCCTATATGCAAGAGTTGGGAGTATATAACTATTATGTAAACATAAGAATAAATATTCAAGATATTGTTTTAGGCAATGTTTTCTTTGATTGACCCAAATCAAATCAATATAATGAAAAAAAAATAGGTGATTTGGCCTTCATCACAATTAAAAAAATTTGTCTTCCAAAGGACACTAGTTGAAAAAGTAAAAAGAACTTTTATGATGGGGGAAAATATTTGCAAATCACCTATCTGAGAAGGGGCTATTATCCAGAAAAATATTTTTAAAAAAATTCTTAGAACTCAACAATAAAAAGATATATCCAATTTCTAAAAATAGAAAAAATGTTTGAATCCTCTTCTCTGAAGAACACGTACAAATGTCAATGAGCTGATGAAGAGATGTTCAATACCATTAGTCACTAGGGAACTGCAAAACCACAGTAAGATACCACTTCACATCCACTTGGATGGTTATAATTAAAAAGCAGGACACTAATGAGTGCTTTGTGGACATGGAGCTCTCAGATTGCTGACAGAAATGGCACATGCTAGCAAGACTATGCTCAAAGTCTTTTAAGCTAGGCTTCAGCAGTATGTGAACCGAGAACTTCTAGATGTACAAGCTAGATTTAGAAAAGGCAGAGGAACCAGAGCTCAAATTGCTAACATCTGTTGGATCATAGGGAAAAAAAGGGGGGCATTCCAAAAACAAAGTCTGCTTCATTGATTATGCTAAAGTCTTTGATTGCATGGATCACAACAAATTGTGGAATATTCTTAATGACATAAGAATAGCAGACCACATTACCTGCCTCCTGGGAAATCTGTATGCAGGTCAAGAAGCAACAGTTAGATCTAAACATGGAACAATGGCCTGGTTCCAAACTGGGAAAGGGGTATGCCAAGGCTGTATATTGTCACCCTGCTTATTTATATGCAGAGTACATCATGCGAAATGCTGGACTGATGAAATACAAACTGGAATCAAGAATGCTGGGAGACATATAAACAACCTCAGATATGCAGATGACACTGCCCTAGTGGCAGAAAGTGAAGAAGAACTAAAGAGCCTCTTGATAAGATGAAAGAGGAGAGTGAAAAAGCTGGCTTAAAATTCAACATTCAGAAAAGAAGATCTGGTCCTATCACTTCTTGACAAATAGATGGGAACATGTGGAAACAGTGTCAGATTTCATTTTCTTGGGCTCCAAAATCAATGTGGATGGTGACAGCAGCCACGAAATTAAAAGGCACTTGCTCCTTGGAAAAATAGCTATGGCAAACCTAGACAGTGTATTAAAAAGAAGACATATCACTTTGCTGACAAAGGTCCATATAGTCAAAGCTATGGTTTTTCCAGTAGTCATACACGGACATGAGAGTTGGACCATAAAGAAGGCTGAGTGTCAAAGAATTGATGCTTTCAAACTGTGGTCTGGAGAGGACTCTTGAAAGTCCATTGGATTGCAAGGAGATCAAACCACTCAGTCTTAAAGGAAGTCAACTCCAAATATTCATTGGAAGGGTTGGTGCTAAAGCTGAAGCTCCAATATTTTGGCTACCTGATGCGAAGAGTTGACTCACAGGAAAAGACCTGGAGAATGAGAAAGATTGACAGCAAGAGGAGACGGGGGCAACAGAGGATGAGATTGTTGGATGGCATCACTGACTCAATGGATGTGAGTTTGAGTAAGCTCCGGGAGATGGTGAAGGACGGGGAAGCCTGGCGTGCTGCAGTCCATGGGGTCGCCAATAGTCAGACACGACTGAGAGACTGAACAAGAACAGTGAGTGTTGTGTGTGTGTGTGTAGCTCTCAGAACTTTCATATTGCTGATGGAAATATAAAGTGATGCAATCTCTTTGGAGGAGTTTGACGGTTCCTCAAAATATGAAACAGAGTGTTACCATATTACTCAGCAATTGTACTTATAAATAACTACTCAAGAGACATGAAAACACCTATATTTACAAAACTTTCATATGAATATTTGTAGTAGCACTATTCATAAAAGCCCAACAGTGAAAGCAACCTAAAAGTCTATCAATTAGTGAACAGATAAGGAAATGTGGAATATTATTCAGCAAAAAAAGGAATAAAACACCAACAAAAGCTACAGCATGCATGAATCTTGAAAACATTACACTAAGAAAAAGCCAATCATAAAAGACCACATATTGTATGATTTCATGTATTTAAAAAGTCCAAAAATGGTCAATGCACAAAAACACTTTAGGGATGAATGGCTATTACTGCACAACTCTGCTATTACACTAAAAAATACTGAAAAGCAACTTTAAAGGAGTGGCTTTTATGTGAATTTTTTTTTTATTAATCTCAAGAAAATTGAATGAAACTTCCCAGATGGCTCAGTGGTAAAGAACTTGCCTGCCAATGCAGAAGCCACAAGAGGCACAGGTTCTATCCTTGGGCTGGGCAGATCCCCTGGAAAAGGAAATGACAACCCACTGTAGTATTCTGCTGGATAATCAGAGAGTCGGACAGAACTGTGCACACACATGCACAACACCCTTATCTCATTTTCTGAAAGATCTTTGCAAAATGTGTTGACCTCTCCTAAGCTTCTTGGCTTCAAGGGTACTTATCAAGGGAAATGTCTTAAATTCATGCTTTCTTTTAAAGCTGATACAAACAGATAAAAGAACTCCCCTGATTACCATATAATATTGGTTTTATGACAGCATGACCTGATGTCAGATCTTTCATGTTAGGTGGCTAACCAGGAAAGTCAGAAAGTGAAAATGGTGATTTAAACAAAACCAATCCCAGATTTTGTTGTTCTGCAATTATCGCTGTAGCTTTTGGGGAAAACAATAGGAAAAGCAAGGTTTCAACACTGTATCATTCAAAAGCATTCTGGTCCACCAGGTCCAAAAGGCTTTAATGGGACTGAAGTTTCTGCTGTCATGGAGTTGGGGCTGATTTGAGATTAGGAAGCAAGTTCTCAAAAAGTACAGATGATCTTCATATACTACTGTCTATGAAAGTATCAGAGGTAAAATAATAATAATAATAATAATAAAACTGGTCTATTTGTCACTGGTATTTTTACCTATTTGTTTTTCTTTTTTTCTCCGTTGGCTGTGCTGGGTCTTCACTGCTGCCCTGGAACCTTCTCCAGCTGTGGGGTGCTCCGGCTCCTCTCCAGTTGCCGGGCCCTGCTTCTCACTGTGGTGCCATCTCTTGTTGGAGGGCACAGTCTCTAGGGCGTGGGCTCAGTGGTTGTGGAACCCTGGCTTAGCTGCCCCATGGCATGTGGGCTCATCCTGGACCAGGGATCAAACCCATGTCCTCTGCATTGGCAGGCAGATTCTTAAACACTGGACCACCAGGGAAGTCCTCATTGGTACTTTTAAATGAAGTGATATTTTTAAAATACGAATTCATTCTCCTATTCCCCATTTCTGTCTCATTCAAAAACTGTTCCCGTCAGTTTTATTCAGTTCAGTCGCTCAGTCGTGTCTGACTCGTGGTGACCCCATGAACCGCAGCACGCCAGGCCTCCCTGTCCATCACCAACTCCCGAGCCCACCCAAACCCATGACCATCGAGTTGGTGATGCCATCCAACCATCTGATCCTCTGTTGTCCCCTTCTCCTCCTGCCCTCAATCTTTCCCAGAATCAGGGTGTTTTGCAATGAGTCAGCTCTTCGCATCAGGTGGCCAAAGTGTTGGAGTTTCAGCTTCAACATCAGTCCTTCCAATGAACACCCAGGACTGATCTCCTTTAGGATGGACTGGTTGGATCTCTTTGCAGTCCAAGGGACTCTCAAGAGTCTTCTCCAACACCACAGTTCAAAAGCATCAATTCTTCGGTGCTCAGCTTTCTTTATAGTCCAACTCTCACAGCCATATATGACCACTGGAAAAACCATAGCCTAAACGTCAGTTTTATTAAGATCAGTTCGTTTTTGCATCACATGACAATCAGTTCAGTTCAGTTCAGTCACTCAGTCGTGTCCAACTCTTTGTGACCCCATGGACTGCAGCATGCCAGGCCTCCCTGTCCATCACCAACTCCTGGAGTTTACTCAAACTTATGTTCATTGAGTCAGGGATGCCATCCAGCCATCTCATCCTCTGTTGTCCGCTTCTCCTCCTGCCTTCAATCTTTCCCAGCGTCTGGGTCTTTTCAATAGGATATTCCTACGCTGTGAAAGGGCTTCCCTGGTGGCCCAGGCATAAAAAATCTGCCTGCAATGTAGGAGCTTCAGGACACGCAGGTTCAATCACTGGGTTGGGAAGATCCCCTGGACGAGGTCATGACCCCCACCCCAGCGTTCTTGCCTAGAAAATCCCATGGCAAGCTCAGTCCATAGGGTCACAAAGAGTCAGGCATGGTTGAAGCGACTTAGCACTCACACATGTATGCACACTGTGAAAACCTTGGCCCAAGAACCCCAGTTCCAACGTGTGCCTGAAAAGACAAAAGGAAAAGTTTTCAGAGCCTTTACTTTCACCCTCTCAGGCATCACCTTCACTATGCAGCTAATCTAAACCTCTCTGCTGTTTCTCACGCTCATGTGTATCTCTTGTCAGCAAGATCTGCAAATTACCCTCTAACCACTCAGTTCACATCTTGTAGTGTTTAATGTCTGTCTCTTTTGTCTTTTCTGTACATTAGTTCCTGCCAAATGCTTTCTTTGAAGGGAGAACAAAATAAATTCTGGCCACTAAGAAAGGCCAGACATAATTTCATCTTCAAAATGTTCAAGTGATGAAATAGCATTTTACTCCTTTTGGGTCATAGTTAGGGAAAGGAGTGGAAAGTTTCCTAGTTCATATAAACAATCCCATTAACCGCGCGAGGAACGAAGCCTGAATAAATGCATTGCATCTGACATTCTTCGGAGAGAATTACACCTTCTAGCTGGGGGCAAACTAAGAATCTCTGTAATGCAGGTTGTTTTTATTCTTGGCAACCCTTAAACTCCTAGTTAAAAAAAAAAATTAAAAACACCTTTGAAGTCTTCAGTCCACTATCACTTTGAGCAAATACTATTTTGATGAGCACAGTGTCAATGAATCATAAACAGAGGGATTAAATTTCTAATAAAATACTCAAGAGTTTTAAAACTTAGATAGCAGTCTACTTCCTGCTATTTTGAACCTTAAAGTTGAAAAAAGAAGTTGTTGCAAGTTATGTGCTGATATGAAATTTCTTTCCGTTATTTAGCAAACATTTCAAAAACAGATAATAGCAGTCATTCTTCTGACTTTTGGTTGGAGAAGTTTTACATCGCATTGCCTTTTTGTATTTCTTCCAAAAACACTGCCAGCGGTCTCGATGAGTATGGCACAGTCTTGTTGAATCTGAGAAGGATGTTCAAAGTGAGCACCTCTAAAAAATACGTCAGTGATATCAACTACAGTTCCAGTCTCACCAATGGATTTTGTCTGGGGGCGTGGGGAGAAAATGGGAAATCCTATGATCAGCATACCGTGATTATAACTCCACGGGTTCCTTGGTGCAAGCCGGCTATTAACTTGCTGGATTGACTGTTTAAACCCAAGAAGCATCCCGACATTCCCCTTTCCTTTTCGTTTTCTGTCACTCAAGCAGAGCCTGTCTCAGGTGATGATAATGGAGTGCAAATGTTCTGCTTGCTTTATCCCTGAGTGAGAGAGAGGGAGAGAGAGGGGGAGAGGCCGGTAATGGGATCACAGGAATAAGAATGGATGACAAACCAAAGGGGGGAGGAGGGGAAGGAGTGAGAGCAAGTAATGAGAGTTACAAATTAGTCGCTGGAGGAGGCGCAGCGAGGAAGGACAGCCTATAGCACAGGAGTGCACAGGCACTGCTGTCTCATTAGGGTTTATTAGCTGCAGGGAAATGGGGCGTGAGAGAAAGCCATGGCTCGGAGGAAGAGAGGAAGTCCTTCATTTATTATCTGGAGGGGTCGAGTTTCAGGGTTCTCGCAACCTCCCCTTCCTTTCTCCTCTCCTCCTCCCACCCAGGCAATGTTGCTGATGCCTGATTTGCAATACTACTCAAGATTCAGTGAGCATTTTCATGTTCATTCTGGAGAAAGCCAACAATGCCTTATGGAGAAGCAAGAAGAAAACCTCTCTCCCCATATTCCATCACCATTCTCTTGACTGAAGTACTCTTGGCCCTAAAATAGCTGATCAAGCAGTACTGGTATTCCTCACATAGGAGAAACCATGGGAAATGGGCATTTTTGTGTGGGACTACCTTTATGAGCAGGCTGAGAGGGCAGCTATCACCCTCATGATTTAAGGAGCAATAAAATTTCACTGTGTGCCAACACAGTTCCTCACATTTAATGTCACCTACTAGAAAGTTCCACATTACTTTCTCTTCAGCTTCTTTCTTCCTTTTAAATAATGGATGTTTACCTTGAATTCCCTGGATATCCAAAGCATTTTCACTTGGAAGAAAGTTAAACTGTCTTGACCAAAAATAAATAAATAAATAAATGGACGAGGGGAATGGAGTTAGGTGGCTGAGAATCAATACTTTCACTTTACAGAGGTTTCGGTGGAGGAAGGAATCAATTATCTGTTACTCCATTTGACAGAAGTGGGATTATAGGTTGAGACCTTAAAGGAGGTCCAGTTGGGCTCAACAGGGAATTGTTCAACAGTAAAGCGGGGAGTTTCTGAGTGTGGTGAAGTAAGGCAGAGGTTAGATGCCGCCCAGGATCAGTAATATCTTTGTACGAATACTGCCCATCTCCAGAGACTCCATCCAACACCTGTATTCTCATCGGTTACTACTTATATGAGTAAACACCTTTCCAATATGTACTCTGCCCTAATATAGACCTTTCTAGCTCTGGAAGAAAAATTCTACTTAGGTTTCAGTTTAAAATCTTGCCATTTAAACCATCTGACCTGGGACTATCTCATTCTGCAGGACGACATAAAATGGCTTCGGTCATGGATGGAACCACAGCAATTACCGGAAGCTATTCTGGGGTGGGGGGTGGGAGGGATGACAATGGCTTCATCCACGGTTTCAAATGTTGATATTTGAACTTTTTCTAAACGGAAAAATCTCAGTGTGAGTCCAAGGAAACAAAATCCTATCTCCCATTGTCATTTTATATGGCATGGCATTTAAAACTTCTGAAGTTGGATTAAGTGTAAAGATATATTATTTGCAAAAAAAAAAAAAAAAACCTGCAAAGTTAAAATTTTTTGATAGGAAGAGATACAACTAATTTAGCAGTCAATATTTTTCTATATGAAGTTGCTGAGTAATATAATGAATTATTAAATCCTTCCATACCATAATCACAAAAACATGATAAATATGAAACTGAGAGACAAGCAATAAATATGGAAAACTCAGCTATAGAGTATTGCTGAAGAAATTCTGCTCCAGGTTGAAAATAAAGGGGGAGCAGGTTTGGGGCAACAGGATTTGAGGAAGTGAAACATGGGACAATAAAATCTGTTTGGGTGTGATTTGAGCCCGGAAACATCAGCTGGATGAGCTCATAAGGAATTCAATAGAATACCATCAATAGAATACCATCAATAGAATACCATCAATAGAATACCATCAATAGATGGTATGTTTTTGGCACCAGTAGCATAATCACTATGGAATTTTGGCAAAGGCAAGTTTGTTATAGGTATCATTAAGGAAATGGTTATTTCTGAAAGAAAGACAAAGAAAAATCAAAGACAAACTGCTAATACCAAATTCTGGCTAAGATCCAAAGAAAAAGAGACGACAATCCTTGAAGAAAAACTACATCTTTTGCCAAAGTGTATGCTAAGTTGATTTAACGAACAAGTTCTTATCATTAACAAGATTAGAATGCACACGATTGGAAAAAGTATGACACATATATAAAATTTGGTTTTCTGCTGAACAAAATAGAGAATTGGAGTGATAGATTATAATAGGTACCATGCAACTTTCATTGATCTTGAAATATGCAATTTTCAACATCTGCAGTTTCATGAAGCTGAGGATGTTGGCAGCTTTTGAACATGGTAAGGCTGACCAAACTACCTCTTGAAATATTTTACATAACAATATGAAACTTACAAAGAGTAGCAATAAGTAGGAGTTAGATGATGAAGCTATATAAGTGTATCAGGCAAATAGACAATTGCCTACATTTTGACAGCAAGGTTAAATCTGCTTTACTTGGTAAGGTCTGAGGGTAGAGCAAAAGGAAAGACTAGAGGCTTCGAACATAAAGGCCAAGCTCTGCGTTCAGAGTTACCAGTTCAGAGTTACCAGTTCAGATTTACAGGCTTCAGATTTGCCAGTGACTAGGAGTGTGGTTGTACCAAGGAACAGTTACTATCTCTGATTTCCATGAACTACAGTTTGCATACCAAAAAAAAAAAAAAAAAAGGAGCCAGGCTTCCCTGGTGGCTCAGTGGTGGAGAGTCTGCCTACCCATGCAGGAGACACAGGTTCGATCCCTAGATCGGGAGGACCCTGCATGTTGTGGAGCAACTGGGCCCATGTGCCGTAATTACTGAGCCTGTTTTCTGCAGCCCTCAAGCTGCAGCTACGGAGCGCATGTTTCCCAGCTACTTAAGCCCACGTGCTCTAGAGCCTGCGCTCTGAGAGAAGAGAAACCACCGCAGTGGGAGACCCACGCAGCACAGCCGGAGTGGGGCCCCTGCCCTCCACGACTAGAGAAAAGGCCTGGACAGCAGTGAGGACCCCGCGCAGCCAAAAATAAATAAGTAAGTAAATAAAATTATATATTAAAAAGGGGCCACAAAAGAAGAAAACAACAGCATGATTGCCTGCCCATAGAGTTATTATAAAAATCCACCAGCATGGCACTGGTGAAGATGCTTCTAAATTATAAAGTGCTCTGAAATTGGAAGCAATGATTCATCAATAGTCAGATTCATCTACAGATGTTTCCAAAAGTCACCTCAACGATAAAAGGCAGTGTCAAAGCCATGACTGCAAACCGGCCATGTGCTATCATATTCAAAACTTAGTTGTTTAGGCCCTAAATATTCTGGGAATTTCTTTCTTTTTTTTTATCAAAAGAAGATTTTGTGAACCTGTTCTTTTGGGTCCACTCTTTTCAAGATTAGTCACTAAAGTTTAACAGTACATCACTACTCAAATAAAGAACTTAAGAAGGGCAACGTTTAAAAGAAATGAAGAAGCTACAGTGGAGAAATGCAACACCAATAAAAACAAAATGAACTGTTTTGCTAATGCATTTGAGTCTTTATCAATAAATCATGTAACTTCTGTTAAGATTCATTCAAAAGTAGCTGAATTTTTGGTTTGTGACTTAAGCAAAATATGTTGTTAAATCAGAGAAATGATGGTAAAAACCATTTGTGTCTGTAGAAAATGTCCCTAAGGTATAGTTATCTAGCAATATTGAAGGTCGTATTCTGGATGGCATTTTAGGAATGACCATTAAAAACAAAATATATCACTGCTGGTATGATTCAATACAGCTTGTTCTACACGTCTGTCTTAACAACCATAGGAAATCACATCCTTTTTTATTTCCCGGAGTCCTTTAAAACGCAAATTGTTTCTGAGTCTAGTACTTTCCAGTTCATTGACAATTAAGGCTACGCCATGGAGACGGTTATGATGTACGTCTTAATTCTCTAGGCTTGGATGACTGGCAGGCCCCAGGTGCTCTCATCTGGAGACGACATTCTCTGGGTGGCAGAGAGTGGGCCCAGGGTGGATTTCACAGGCAGTTAGGTTGATGGCTCCACAATTGCTTCCTGGTCTGTCCCTGGCCTCCCTGTTGATAGCTTTCAATAGGCACTCCAGGCCCCCTTAGGTGTAATTTTTTCTTGACTTGTCTTTGATCCTGAGTTAATGGAGCATTTTATCAATTTTAGTGAATAGAAAAAAATCTTGATCAGTTTTTTTTTTTTTTTTTTTTTCAGAAGATCAACACTCTCAGCTGTTTAGTCAGGGAAAGCAGGAAAAGAGGTGAGGCAGAAGGCCTCCTTCTGTCTCTGGACGCTTTCTAATGTTAACCTTTGTAATGCATTCCAGGTGGCCGCATTCCTCTAGACATCCACAAGAGAAAGTTTTAAATAACACAGCAATGCTCAGTTAACCCCGTTTAGGATGAAAGACCCCTTATCAGAAGTCCACTGGCAAGGGATTTCGATGTTGAGCTTTTGGAACCTTACCTTTGTTGTGGTATGTGATTTTGGCCATTTCAGAATCCCTTTCTGAGTTTTCATATAAATTATTAAAACGGCAGGATATATTTATCCAGTGATCTCCAGGATAAAAGGACAGTGACATGGGAAGCTCTAGAAAATTCAGTTGCCCTTGATACTGAGTGTTTGCAGACAAGTTACTGTGCTGTGATTTGGTTCATCAGAGAGAGAAAGAAAGAATTATTATTGTTTTTCTAATTTTCAAATTAGAGGCAATTATTAGAAAGCTACACTGGTACAAATTTTAATTAGACTTATCTTTGGCTCTTCATTAGCATTCATGAAATTTCAAATTGTGATACGTCTTAGAAGAAATGGAGGAGCAGAATTTATTAAGGGGAAAAGGAGTTAGTTATTTACTTTAAAATATTGCTTATAAAGGCAGGTTAAGAATCTATGCCTGGCCTTTGAAGTGGAATATTCCTTTAAAATATGAAAACCTCTAAAATTCGATAAATACTATTTTGTCCATCTTGTCTCATTTAAGTGCATTAAGTTTTCTGAAGGAAGCCACAATAATGAAAATATGCAATAGATTTTTGGAAACAGCCTGACTTCATACTATTTCATCTTCTTATATAAGTTATATCTTTAAAGGTGTAATACATGTAATTTAATGTTGAATTTAAAAATACCCCCCCCCCCCCGCTAACTCTGTATTTATGGAATGCTTACTTGTGAACAATAAATTCAGTGTTTGGTACAGAGACTACAGAATTGAATAAAACATTTTTCCTCATAGATTTTCTTTAAATTTTGTCTTCAAAAGCATGGCTACCATGATATTTCTAAGTCTTCTTTTCTCTGACTGTTTATACTTTGTTCTGGCTGCTAGAAAATCAAATTAATAGTCCATTACTAACATCTGTCCAGAATTATATTACATGTAATTTTATTATTCTTACCTATTTTAGCTTCATTTTATTTCTGTTCTCATTTCCTCATTGATTTAAACCTAGTTCTCTCATAGGCTGCCTCATATTACATTTTAAAGTGAAATGTGGCATCCATAAATTAAAAAAATACATTGTTTTTCTCTCCCATTGAGCATCTATAAGACTGAACTTGCAGTGAGTGTTCAATAAATCGGTGTTGACTGATTGATTACAGTCACAAACTCAGTGTTTTTCAGTAAGTATTAGGCTTTATGATTGTTGATGTCTTGCTATGTATGTTTAGGAAATTCTTTCCAAATATAGGCCTCTCTTTTGTGAAAGCATTGTTCTGCCCTCAGAGTTCCACAGCTGGGACAGTTTTATAAGAACTAAACTGGCACTAAAAATGGGAGGGTGACTCTGTTTCTTCCCTGTAGAGCTCTGTCTTAAACACAGAAAGTGGCCAACAGAATCCCTACACTGAATGCTCAACCTTTTTCCCCACACAATGTCACGTGCTTGCCTCACCAGTACTGATTACATATTAACAAGGAGAATTATAGTGAGAGAAAGGGATATGACATTTTGAAGTTTCAATTATAAACTTAAACTACTGTACAATGAAGACATTTCTGCTCATGAACATGGCAAACAACTCCTACTGCCTCTACTTTGTTGAAAGACTGAATGGATAAATAGGACTTTTATAGAAGAGACTCCAACAAACTGATATTTGGGTATTCTTACTGATATACACATATACTACAAGCCTTCTTACTGTATTGAATTGCTACGACTTTCAAGATATTACATTGAATGTTGTTGTTTAGTCACTGAGTCCTAGCTGACTCTTTTGCAACTCCATGGACTATAGCCACGAGGCTTCTCAGTCCATGGGATTTTCCAGGCAAGAATACTGGAGTAGGTTGCCATTTCCTTCTCCAGGGGGACCTTCCCAACCCAGGGATCGAACATTTGTCCCTTGAATTGGCAGGCAGATTCTTTACCTCTGAGCCACCTGGGCCACCATGATTACTGTACTAGTTACTTAATTTACTTCTATATATGATGTTTGATACTTTTCATCTGTCATGCCACTTTAGAAAATAACTTCTATGAAGGCAACTGTTCACTAATGTATCCAAGGTACCTAGAACATAGCTGGTAAATGCCAAAGGGAAAAACGAACCAGTGTCCTATCCCACTGTTGTTCAGTTATCATTTCTTACAACTCTATTTCAAGATAAAAATTCAAGAGATGATAAAGTGAAAACAAACAAAGATGATTCTGCCATGGCAGGCTCTTCAAATTCAAGTGTAGGGTCTATCTGAACTTATAAAAGTCCAGAAGGAAAGTGTCCACTGTAAATTGTATCAACAGGGGCAAGAATGTAAGCATTGGAATATGAATGATACGTTAATTCACTTCTTCTAGTTTTGATTCTGTTGGTAAATAATGTAAATGAAAACTGCCAGGATTTTCAGTGAGGAGTCCATGCATGAAATTGTAAAGAGCAAAGTCTGAAACTTTCTAAGAGACATTTGGTTCATTACTAAGACATTTACAGAAACCTGTAAAAGCACCCACTTCCAATGGAAAGAATTTGAGCTGAGATTCAAGATCAAGCCTTCCTTACATTAGGTCAGCAGGGGCAATTCTGTTCACATTCAGAAAGGCATTTTGTTCCCTGCTCTCAAAGGATAAGAAGCCATGAAGCACAAATATATCCCAGGCTCAGAAAACATATTCCACAAAAGGATTCACTCGGAATACAAGGGGCTGGGCATTTCTCTAAAGAAAAAAAAAAAATCAACTACGGTTTTTCCAGTAGTCAGATATGAGAGTTGGATCATAAAGAAGGATGAGTGCCGAAGAATCTATGCTTTGGAATTGTGTGGCTGGAGAAGACTTTTGAGAATCCCTTGGACTGCAGGGAGATCAAACCAGTCAATCTTAAAGGAAATCAATCCTGAATACTCTTTGGAAGGACTGACAATGAAGGTGAAGCTCCAATACTTTGACAACCTGACTCAAAGAACTGACTCATTGGAAAAACCCTTGATGCTAGCAAAGATTGAAGGCAAGAGAAGGAGACGGCAGAGGCTAAGACGGTTAAACAGCATCATTCACTCAACGGACATGATGTGAGCAAACCTTGGGAGGTAATGGAGGACCGAGGAGCCCGGCATGGGGTTGCAAAGAGTTAGACATGAGTTTGCGACCGAACAACAACAGCAACAAAATATGTAAAATTATTTTAAAAATAAAGTGGATTAACTTCTGAAATCAAATAAAAACATCAGAATATATTTCAATAATTGAATAGGTGCAGTTAGTCACACTTCAAGGACAGATTTCTATGCAATTCAAAAAATATTTATAATGCTAAATTATATAAATGTATTAATTCAGTCATGCCTATTTAGATTATAGAATCTAATATACAAGTTGAATATGTCTGGTTTGGGTTTTTACCGCTTGTTTATCAGGTATAAATTCTCTTTGGTTTTAAAAGCCAATGGAACTGAAATGGAACTGAGAATATCTGAAAAATATGCTTTGCGCTTTTAGTTAGAAATGTCAAATTTATGTTTTGACTAAGTTAATTAAGCAATTTCAGCTTTTAAAATATTTATACAAACATGTCAATAATTCTTAAGTTGTGAGTTTAACTGTAAATGAATGAAACAGAGTGGATACAAAAAAAAAATACCAAAAATATCTGAATCATAATAGGTAAAAGTGTAATTGTTACAATTCTTTGCATACTGAACTATTTTTAAGACTTTCACTTGACAATTAACTACAGGCTGCAATAATAGTACAGTATACAAGTTTAATATGTAATTTTGTCTGAAGCATTAAAGTATTTTAAAGACATATGAGAGGATATCCTAGTTACTTAACAGGGATACCAAATAAGGAAATATTTTTGTTCTTGCACTGCAAAACAGGCAGAGCTTCACATCAATACAGCATAATAGCAACTATAACTAGTATTATACAATGAAACCTGTCTGCGGCACGATGCTAAAAAGTTTCTACTATACCATCAGGGTTTCCCAGGTGGCCGAGTGGTAAAGAATCTGCCTGCCAATGCAGGAGACACAGGTGCCATCCCTGTGTTGGGAAGATCCCCTGGAGAAGGAAATGGCAATCCACTCCAATACTCTTGCCTGGAAAATTCCATGGACTGAGGATCCTGGTAGGCTTCAGTCCATGGGGTTGCAAAAGAGTTGGATACGGCTTGGCGACTAAACAACAACAACAACAACATCCAAGCATATCCAGACTGTTTTAAAGGTCAGAAATTTTCAATAAGAATGTTTTTTTCAATCTTTTTCCTTTTTATTTAAAAATAATCTTCTTTAGTTTTGTCATTATTCTGCTTATTCAGTCCATAGACAACACTAAATTGTGCATTGATAAATATTTGTGTCATCACTACTTTTGATCACTATTTTTCCAATAACTAGAGTTTAAGACAGCATGCACTGGGTATTCCTTACACATGTTCATATATTTAAGTAGATACACTACCTGCCAATACCCAGGTTGCTTATGAGTTTATATTTTATTGGGGATATTTTGTCATAAAAGTGTGTTTTTTAAGTAACTTTAATATTGGGTCAAGTCGAATATCAAGGTAATTTTATGAACATCAGCATTTAGCATAATGCTCCATAAAAGTCTTCTTTATTTTATTAAGTAAATACTATGCAATTCTCAGGTGTCACAAGAAAATGTTATTAGTTCATTATTTTCCTTTTAATTACTTATCACCAAATTATTAATATTTTTTCAAAGAGAAAGTTGAGAAAAGTGGACAGAGTGACTCTATCTAAGTGGACAGAGAGCCTGATGAACTATGCATGGAGGTTCGTGACATCGTACAGGAGACAGGGATCAAGACCATCCCCATGGAAAAGAAATGCAAAAAGGCAAAATGGTTGTCTGAGGAGTCCTTACAAATAGCTGTGAAAAGAAGAGAAGCGAAAGGCAAAGGAGAAAAGGAAAGATATTCCCATTTGAATTCAGAGTTCCAAAGAATAGCCAGGAGAGATAAGAAAGCCTTCCTCAGCCATCAATGCAAAGAAATAGAGGAAAACAACAAAATGGGAAAGACTAGAGATCTCTTCAAGAAAATTAGAGATACCAAGGGAATATTTCATGCAAAGATGCACTCGATAAAGGACAGAAATGGTATGGACCTAACAGAAGCAGAAGATATTAAGAAGAGGTGGCAAGAATACACAGAAGAACTGTACAAAATATCTTCACAACCCAGATAATCATGATGGTGTGATCACACACCCAGAACCAGACATCCTGGAATGTGAAGTCAAGTGGGTCTTAGAAAGCATCACTATGAACAAAGCTAGTGGAGGTGATGGAATTTCAGTTGAGTTAGTTCAAATCCTGAAAGATGATGCTGTGAAAGTGCTGCACTCCATATGCCAGCAAATTTGGAAAACTCAGCAGTGGCCACAGGACTGGAATAGGTCAGTTTTCATTCCAATCCCAAAGAAAGACAATCCCAAAGAATGCTCAAACTACCGCACAATTGCATTCATCTCACACGCTAATAAAGTAATGCTCAAATTTCTCCAAGCCATGCTTCAGCAATACATGAACCATGAACTTCCAGATGTTCAAGCTGGTTTTAGAAAAGGCAGAGGAACCAGAGATCAAATTGCCAACATCTGCTGGGTCATCAAAAAAACAAGAGAGCTCCAGAAAAACATCTATTTCTGCTTTATTGACTATGCCAAAGCCTTCGACTGTGTGGATCACAATAAACTGTGGAAAATTCTTCAAGAGATGGGAATACCAGACCACCTGACCTGCCTCTTGAGAAATCTGTATACAGGTCAGGAAGCAACAGTTAGAACTGGACATGGAACAACAGACTGGTTCCAAATAGGAAAAGGAGTATGTCAAGGCTGTATATTGTCACCCTGCTTATTTAACTTCTATGCAGAGTACATCATGAGAAATGCTGGGCTGGAAGAAGCACAAGCTGGAATCAAGATTGTCAGGAGAAATATCAATAACCTGGGATATGCAGATGACACCACCCTTATGGCAGAAAGTGAAGAAGAACTAAAAAGCCTCTTGATGAAAGTAAAAGAGGAGAGTGAAAAAGTTGGATCAAAGCTCAACAGTAAAGAAACTAAGATCATAGCATCTGGTCCCATCACCTCATGGGAAATAGATGGGGAAATGGTAGAAATAGTGTCAGACTTTATTTTGGGGGGCTCCAAAATCACTGCAGATGGTGATTGCAGCCAAAAAATTAAAAGATGCTTACTCCTTGGAAGGAAAGTTATGACCAACCTAGATAGCATATTAAAAAGCGGAGACATTACTTTGCCAACAAAGGCCTGTCTGGTCAAGCCTATGGCTTTTCCAGTGGTCATGTATGGATGTGAGAGTTGGACTATGAAGAAAGCTGAGCACCGAAAAATTGATGCTTTTGAACTGTGGTGTTGGAGAAGACTCTTGAGAGTCCCTTGGACTGCAAGGAGATCCAACCAGTCCATCCTAAAGGAGATCAGTCCTGGGTGTTCATTGGAAGGACTGATGCTGAAGCTGAAACTCCAGTACTTTGGCCACCTAATGAGAAGAGTTGACTCATTGGAAAAGACCCTGATGCTGGGAGGGATTGGAGGAAGGAGAAGAAGGGGACGACAGAGGATGAAATGGCTGGATGGCATCACCGACTCGGACATAAGTTTGAGTAAACTTTGAAAGTTGGTGATGGACAGGGAGGCCTGGCGTGCTGCGATTCATGGGGTTGCAAAGAGTTGGACACGACTGAGCGACTGAACTGAATTTTACTGAAGTGGACCCTAGTTAAAAAGTTTGCTAGCCATTTTTCAAATAATAGTCATTATTGAATTTAGTGATGCATGTTGCCACCACTGTGTTTTACAGACATTCTCCAGACAATGTAGCACTCCAGTTGTACCCCAAAATATAATACCAATTCTGTTGTTGAAAATACAAGGTCTGCATCATGGTTCAAGATTCAACATCCAGTAGGCTTTGATGAGCAAGACTTTGAACCTAACTTCCAGTGAGGCAATTAGAATAGGTAGAATACCATGTTCCATCTACAGCCTTTTTACATGCATTTTAAATCTCACAACCCTACAATAAGGCTCACGGAACTCAGCTGAGATCCCTTGACTTCTCAAGTGGCCAAGTTTGGAATGAAAGTCAAAATGATCTGACCCCTTGTCCATGCTTTCCCTGTGTCATGTTACCTCGCCAAGATGCTCAAACGTTTAGAACACTGACATCCCATGTGATCAAATTCTCCCCTTTATCCCAGTTCCAGCAACTATATCCTCACTTTGCATTTCTGTATAGCAGCCCTGCCTCTTATTTCCATTGCCTGTCCAACTTTTCATAAAAAGAACTACAAAAACCAATTGGCCCACAAAGTAGAGAAATTCAGTTAGAAAATAGAACACCCATGATGTAGACCACTCTCTAGGCATTAGGTAGCATCTTCTGTCTTCCACAAGGCATCAACATCATCTAGCATGTCATATTAGATAGGGGAATTATTTGGTGAAAAAAATTGAAAGTGTTATGAGTCACTTAGTCATGTCTGACTTCTTGAGACCCCATGGACTGTAGCCCACCTGGCTCCTCTGTACATGAAATTCTCTAGGCAAGAATACTGTAGTGGGTAGCCATTCCCCTATTCAGGGGATCTTCTCAACCTGGGATGAAACCCAAGTCTCCTACATTGCAGGCAGATTCTTTACCATCTGACTCACCAGGAAAGCACATGTCATGTTAGACGGGGGAATTATTTGGTATCAGGGGTGAAATTAGGTTTGTACCATGCAGCCTAATGCTAGTTAATGTAAAGGAAAAAATAATGAATTTAGACATGCCGTATGTCAAACCATAACCCACTCACGCCATGCATTCTACAAGCAAACAAGTCTTTTCCAATTGGTACCCAAAGTTATTGCAGAAGATTTCAACATCTCTCCTTGAAGCCCCAGTTTTAAGTCCCTGCAGAACCCATGAGCTTCCGTGTCTGGACAAAGGGAACTTTTCAAGTCCATCCTTAGACTCTCCTGCCCCAACTGTGAAAATCAATTAGCCCCGGTGAAAGCCTAGCCATGCTATGTTCTCAATAATGAAAAAGGCCAACTGCACACTAGCAATTTTCTCTGTCCTTACAAAGACGAATGGGGACTTTGAATCTGTTTCCACCGCTCCATGGAATTGCCTTTAGCTTCTATTTTGAAAGTTGCCAGACATGCCAGGAGATTAACACAGAAGACTCTCTCTGGTGCGGCAGGAAAATTATACCATCGCACACCAGTGACATTCGTGACTCCCTCAGGCTGCTATGCAGCCATCAGACAGTCAAAACAAACACCTCCCAAACACACTCCAGAGCTCAACTCCCCCTCGCCTCTGCTGCCTTGATAAAAATGGAAATGGCTGATGGTACCTCATCAATTTTAAAGACCCAGCCAGTCGCTCAGATAATGCTTTACGAAAACAATAATAGGAAAATGCGAGAGCAAAGCTGGACAGACAGGAGACCACGGAGATGACAGGTGAGCACTGGAGACTACCAGAGGAGCAGGGGCCACTCAGCGGGTACAGAGATCTGAGGCTGCTCCTTACCATCCTGTCGTTCGTGGAAGGGTGGCCACTTCTGGAGAGAAGGAAGAGAAAAGAAGGCCCTCTCCACCGCACCTTCTGCACCTCTACCATTATTGCTCATCACCAACCGCCTTCTCTGTCAAGTAATAACCCCACAGCAAATTCTTCACTTGGTTGAGCAGGTTTCTCAACCTTGGCACAGTTAACATATGGACTGAATAACTGCTTGTTGGGGAGCTGGAGGGCGCTCTGTGCATCATAGGGCGTTTAGCAGCGTCTGGCCTCTACTCACTAGATGCCAGTGCTCAACCTCTCCACGTTACCGTAATCAGAAATGTTTCCAGTCATTGTCAAATGCACCCAGGGTGGCAAAATCACCCTAACTAAGAATCACTGTTACAGTGATGCTTTCTTTAAGTCCCCAAAGAACAAAAGAATTAGAAGACGCAGGGAAAATCCATGCTATTAAAACTGTTGAACATGTAACTAAAATGTCTCTGAGATATACTGGCTCCATATTTATAATGCAATTAATCAAAAAGCAATGGGCTTTTATTACAAGGTGTTAAATGCACACGGAGACAAAAATCTAGATAAGCAAAGTTTCATTTTAAAACAATTAAATCAAAGATATTGATTGTTTGGCTATCTATTTTTAAAATATTTTGCCTCACATTATAATCTACACTTTATTCTTGCATATGTTGTCTCATTTATCTCACAGGTGAGAAAAACAAATTAGTTTTGCATTTTCATTGTGGAACTAGATGCAATGTTTTTAAATGACTTGTAAGAGAGAAAATGCCAAGCCATTTAAAATAAAAATATTGCCTTTTTTTACATGAGAGTCTTTCTTTGTACTTGAAAAATGAGTCATATTTTGTACCTTAAAGTTAATAAAATTTAAGTATTTTAATTAAAACTAAATTATAAAGAATGACTTGATTGAGCTTAGATTCTTCCTTTTCAGCCAAAATTGCTTATTCAATTAAAAGTAACCAACTATCACGAGCAAACCACCACATTCATAGATGATACATATTGTATCATCCATGAAGATATGTAAGACATAGATTAGTAGATTTTGACAGGGATTATGGTTACTTTTAGTAGTGAGTAGATATTCAATAGAATGTGGTAGACTGCAGCACTACAAAGCTACAATGGCTTGTCATCTCATCATCATCACCACTTACTTTGAGACAGGTCCAGAGTGTTTTACCAGTCTCACTGCTCTCATCATGGAAAAATAAAGTAAAGCCCCATAAGGGCTTCCCTTAGGGGTAAAGAATCCACCTGCCGATGCAGAAGACACAGGTTCCCTAGGTCGGGAAGAATGCTGGAGAAAGAAATGGCAGCCCATTCCAATAGTCTTGCCTGGGAAATCCCTGGACAGAGGAGTCTAGTGGGCTGTATTCCCCAGGGGTTGCAAAAGAATCAGACATGATTCAGTGACTAAACAACACAACAGCAAAGCTATAATAAGGAGGAAATTTGATAATGGTGATAATGATGTGATGAAGATTATGGCTTAAGAGTTATATAATATGTCCAAATTAATATAATGTTTATTTTTCAACTATTGCCTTCAGTCTGTTACAGAAATGTATCTAACAAACTTGTATTTCTCTCACAGGCCACTTAAATGTAGGGCAGTGTGACCCTGTGACAGACTCACTGTGACCACCAACCTGGTTACAGTAGTTTGCTTGCCCGCATGTGTAGCTTAAAGCTTACTACTTATGAGAGTATGTTAGCTTTTTCTGCCACTAATACCTCAAAAACATAGTGGATTAAGACAAAAAAAAATATTTCCTGATTCTGTGTATCCACTGGACACAAAGAGGATTCTTTTGGTCTGGGCTAAGTCATGCTGATCATTAGTGAAGTTAAGATTTGAAACCAGGCCTTAATGACATCATAGGTTGTGTTCTCAATCACCGCTCTCACAATCTTGCTTCATTTGACTTGTGTCTCCTGAAACTGAAGTCTATCATATTTTTCCATCCACCAAATCATTCATTTTCTTAAGCATGAATGGATGCATTCAACAAACTTCAAGTGCGTAACATGTGCCAGAAATTATTAACACAGAATTAACAAGATAGATACTATACCGACTCCTGTACAGCTGACGCAACGTACCTACTCTTAGCCTTCCACCTCCTACCTCCTTCACAAACTTCAAGTGCATCATATGTGCCAGATATTATTAATGCAAAATTAACAAGACAGATACCAAACGAGCTCCTGTAAAGCTGATGTAACTTACTTACTCTTAGCATTCCACCTCCTACCTCCTTCACACTACCTATTCTAAAACAATTTTCTTTCTCCGATTTTATAACACATCCATAGAGATTTTCTTTTAGAATCATAACAGGCCTTGATAGCTTGTGTTAAGCCAAGGTGCTGCAGAGAGCAGAAACAATGAAACATGCCATATCATATATGTATTACATATGTGCATGCGTGTGCAGCGCTGAGTCGCGTCTGACTCTTTGTGACCCTGTAGACTGTAGCCTGCCAGGCTCCTCTGTCCGTGGGGATTCTCCAGGCAAGAATACTGGAGCAGGTTGCCATGCCCCCCTCCAGGGCATCTTGCCAACCCAGGGATCAAACCCAGGTCTCCCACATTGCAGGTGGGCTCTTTACCGTCTGAGCCACTCGGGAAGCCCAAGAATACTGGAGTGGGTAGCCTATCCCTTCCCCAGGGGATCTTCCTGACCCAGGAATCGAACCAGGATCTCCTGCATTGCAGATGGATTCTTTACCAGCTGAGCTATCCAGGAAGCTACCCGGGAAACCCAAATATATATATATATATATAGTGAGAGGGGGAGGAGAGGAGTAGAGGGACATTTATTATAAGAAAGTGACCTTATGTAGTTATGGACGCTGAGAAGTTCTATGCTCTGCCATCTACAAACTGGAGGCCCAGGTATGCTGGTGGTGTACTTCCATTTCAGAATAGGAACCAATGAGGGGTGGGGATTCTAATGGCTTAAGTCTCAGTTTGAGTCCAAAGGCTCCAAACCCAGAAGCACAGATATTTAAGGGCAAGAAAAGATGGCTGTCAGAGATGGCAATTTTTCCTTTCCTCCACATTTTTGTTCTATTCAGGCCCTCATTGGATTGGATGATGCCAACCCGCATTGGGTGTCTTTATTGTCTATGATTCAAATGTCACTCTTTTTCCAGAAATATCTTCACAGACACATCCAGAAATGATGTTTTACCAGCTGTCTGGGTGTCTCTCAGCCCAGTCAAGTTAACATATGAAGTAAACATCACAGAGCTATGGAGTAACTTCAGAGAAAATGCAATGCAACCCAACCCAAAAAGTAATCTGATCTGGTTAGGAAACAGAATTCTAGAGAGTTTGTAATTCAATCAAAATGAAGCAGGTGTGTGTGTCCATCTGTGTGCATGTGTGGTACCCACATACACAAGCATCAGGGAACATCTTCTGAGAGAATTTACAAAGGTACAGAGGGGAAAATCTTAAGCATCTCACTTAAGTGAGGGCACACACACCAGCCATTATTTTAAAAAATGGAATCAGATCTATACATACAGATCCATACTCTGTTCCAGATGTCATTGCAGGTGTTTTTATAAATTTTCTTGAAACCTCCCAGCCACTTGCAATGTGAAGAGTGAAAAAGAATGGCAACGTGGGTACATAGTTCCTACTCCAAATTTTGAGCTCTCTACCCTGCCCTCTAATTTGTTAAAAGCATCTAGAATGGATAAACAAGGCCTTACTGTGTAGCACAGGGAACTATATCCAGTCTTCTGGCATAAACCATAATGAAAAAGATTATTAACACATATACACATAATATACATATATAATATACATATATTTAACTGATTCCCTTTGCTATACAGCATAGATTGGAACAACAATGTATACCAACTATACATCAATAAAAGAGATAACAAAGTAAAGGTATTTTTAAGGGAAAAAAAATCTAGGCAATTTATCTTTAAAGTCATGTCAAGGTATTACCATAAATGTATCTCTGACTCTGAAAAAAAAAAAGAAAAGGATGAAGACAGTAAGTCACAAATGAGCGTTCAATACTGGCTAATGTTTCATAAAGGAAAAGTAACTGGTGCCTTAACAGTTTAGCATCCTCTTTAGGATAATGTATAATCCATAATTCCCTGTTATCTAAAGCATAGAATGTGCTTTAATAAAATAGTGCTAATGCAGGAACCTTTTATAAAACCTCAACATTTTATACTCCACATGTTCTATCAGTGAGTGAGAACACTGATACTCTCAAACACCAGCAACCATACTTGAGGTTGAAGACTTATTTAAACCAACAAATTATTGTCTTTTACAACAAAAGTGTAACATAAGTGATTTGTGAATTGCAAATTGATCTTCCCTGCTGTGAGCCATAACTAGTTTTAGTTTACACTAGATCAGGCCACATATAATTATGTGACTATAAAAAAAATGTCCAGGTCTGGATGACATAATTTACTATTTTGACACAAGCTGTTTCATTTCCCATCCACCCGTAAGTGTTCTATTGTAGTAAACCCAGGAAAATGAATCAAATATGACACAGACTCTAGCTCCTATGGGCAGACTGTGGCAAACCTTGGATAATAGATTTCTTTTAAAGCACTTGACAAGCAAAGATTTCCAAGGTCTGTAAATCACTCCAGGGTTGCTAATTGGGACTACAAACATTTCAGAGGACGTGTTATAAGAATTGCTTTTCCACTTATGGCTTCATGTGACTAAACGCCTCAGGATATTCAGCAGGTGTTCTGAAGAGTCCATAAAGTATCTACTACTACAGAACCTTCCAGGTCGGTACAAATCTGACCACCATCTTCTGAAATACTTTTCTCAGGCCTGGTGCATAAGGGGTGTGTGTGTGTGTGTGTGTGAAACCAAGAAGGGGTGTGTGTGTGTGTATGTGTGTGTGTGTGTGAAACCAAGAGACATAAGTGGATATGTGTGTGCTTTTGTGTGTGTGTGTGTGTGTGTGTATGTTTGTAAGAAGCAGAGATATAAAGGGATATACTACCAAGTCTGCTAGAAGGTACATTAATACCATTGGAAATGCTCCATTTTGTTTTTCCCGTGCATGTGGACGTGTCTGCCAATTTATTGAGTGGCCTTTGGTCTTTTTAATCTTGTATTTTGCAGTTTGAACTTTATTTCCCCACATTACAAGCATTATTTTAAAAACAAGAATATAAGAATGCTTTTAAGATCTGATCCCAGTGCACATCTTTTCTGAGTCTACATAAAATCAGAAAGTAGAATGTGTTGTTGGTTTTACTTCATTAAAAAAAAATTACCTTCTATGAACTTTCCTGTCAAAGGGCAACATTTAACTCAAACTACACAAAGAGGCATTATTAGCCATTAATAAATTATCAACTCTGAGACTAGAATGGCAAACAAATTATTTTGGGTATGTCGCTAAAGATAAATTAGACAAAACAAAATATTTCTGTTTCATCCAAATTTCTAAGTTGACTCCACTTGTCCAATTTGATATGGTCTCATGGCATTGTGGTGACTGTTAGAATCTGACACAGAATTTCAGGAAAATAATGGCACTTTGAAAAACAAATACATATGTTGCTTCACTGTGTATTTTTGCCCATATAAAGTGATTAATAGTATTTTTCCATCACTCATATTCTATAATTCTACATCCTCCATCCAAAAATGAAAAAAAAAATGTAGAGGACTAAGGGAAAAAACACATAATATCAGCTTATCATATAAATAGTTTATTAACCTTGATTCCAATTTGAAATATCCAAGTTTGTCCTACACCACTACTTAAAAATATATATATTTAAATTCATATTTAAGAAAAGATGCATTTCTATAAAAGGTATATTTATTCATTTAAAATAAATGCATCTAAGTTTGCATTAATAAATTGAATTGATTTTTGCACAAACATATGTAACCAAATACCACAAACTGAACAAAAAATGAAATGAATACAATGTTAGCAAGTTCATCCAACAATTTAAAAATTAAAGACGAACCATGAAATGTAAGCACTATATACATTAAACTAAATTCCACTTTACTAATATTACATGTGAAGTCTAACTTAATTGCTATAACAATCCATCAAAATAAATCTATTAACCATATTTTAACAAAAGACATAACTATGATCCAGAGAGGGCTTCCCAGGTCATATTAGAGATAAAGAAACCGCTTACCAATGCAAGAGAGGTAAGAGAAGGCGGATTGACCCCTGGGTCAGGAGATCCCTTGGAGAAGGAAATGGTAACCCACTCCAGTCTTCTTGCCTGGAGAATCCCCATGGACAGAAGAGCCTGGCGGGCTATAGTCCATGGGGTCACAAAGAGTCAGACGCGACTGAAACAATTTAGCAAGCACATGATCCAGAGAAGCCTGATTGAGGGCAGGAGGAAAAGGGGGTGAAGGAGGATGAGATGGTTGGATGGCATCATGGACTCAGAGGACACGAATCTGAGCAAACTCAGAGTTAGAGGACAAGGAAACTTGGCGTGCTGCAGTCCTTGAGGTCGCAAAGAGTCAGACACAACTGAGCGACTGAACAACAACATGATCCAGAGAAGTGAAATGATTTGTCAATGGCTGTGCGGAAAGGCCAGGATATAAACCTAGGCTAGTGTGACAAGAAGTCGCAGGCTCTGTAAGGCTACTGAACGCTCAGATGGCTTCCCTGGCTTAGACGTGATCGGATTTGCCACACTATTTGCCACATCTTACTGTAAGCTTATCTTACATATTGTCCCCAAGACATATACCAGGAAGAAATTTTACCGGAAATAGGGTTATTTTCCATATCCTAGACTTCGCTTAGAATTGTAAAAATATGTCTATTTCAGACATGGAAATACCCTGTCATTTGATGGACTGGAGAATACAAATTGGACATTGGGAAGAAAGATTTTCTAGAAGTGAAAATGGGTAAGTTGGCTGGTGCCAGGAAACTGGAGAAGCAAGCTGCTTTGGACGAAGGGGTTCAGGTAAAAGGGAATTAATTTTTTTTTTTTAATTTTAAAGAAAGAGTTGTTGTTTGTTTGTTTTTTTTTTAATTTAAAAGCATTTGCTTTTAAAGTTTAAAAATAGGTTCAGAAAAGATATTTCAGGGGGTGGCAGCAGATGGGGAATTTGGTTGTGTCATCTTCCTATGGGAAGTTGTTTGTCTAGAATGTCCCCAACCCTAGAGATCAAGTTTTCTCTGATAATACCTGCAAGAAAGTTGGGATTGCAACCTAAGCACATTCTAGAAATATCCACAGGTACCTGGAGAGAGCAAATATCAACTAAATTTCAGGCTCTTCCAGACTGATAATAAACGTGAAACAAGGAAAGCAAAAATAGTGAATTTAAATGCCCTACATTTTAATAGCATTCTTTATACCAGGCTTGGGAGTTTTATAGGTATTTTAAAAGCCAGTAAACGTATTCAAACATTCCTTAGGAATCACAGCAAGAAAAAGAATCAGAAAAGTAGTGTTTCTGTATTACCTGGGGTGAGATTATAACTGTATATTCCTTTTACAAACTTTGTTACAAATACAGTTAAAGACCACATTTTTGGAAAACCCATGCTGTATTTTTTTTTTTTCTATTTCTATCCCATGCTGTATTATAGGTAGTTAGTATTTAAGCCCTTCTGCATAGAATTTACTAAGTAATGTGGGATGAGGCACAGAATGTTTTGTATCCCTGAAGCCATCTAAAGTTATGTACATAATTACATATCTAAGAAAATGTCCACAATAATTTATTTTAAAAGAAAAATGCATTTTGTTTCTCTATGAAAAGACAAACATAATGAGCTCCTGTATTTGGATCATGAGGAATACTTACATTCCCATGATTCAGCTTTTCAAAGTGTGGTCCAGGGTCTATATTAACATTACCTGGGGTGTTATTGCAACTGCAGCTCTTTGAGCTTCATCCTAGACCTACTGAACCACACTCTCTTGAGTAGGATTCTGTTTTGGGGATCTATAGGTGATATTTACATCACAACTTAAGAATCTCTGTAAGGATAAGATGTGGATGGAATGTAGTCTACTATCTCTTGGAGTCACTTTCCCCAAGGTGAAATTAAGGTAATATGACTATCAATAGGCAAAAATAGGCTTCCCTGGTGACTTAGGCAGTAAAGAATCTGCCTCCAATGCAGGAGAGCCAGGTTCAAACTCTAGGTCAGGAAGATCCCCTGGAGAAAGGAATGGCTTCCCACTCCAGTATTCTTGCCTGGAGAATTCCATGAACAGAAGAGCCTGGCAGGCTACAGTCCATAAGGTCGTAAGAGTCCCACAAGACAGAGCAACTTAATGCTTCACACTTCCCTTACTTTCCTTCCTCCTTCCGGCAGCAAAAAAAAAAAAAAAAAGCTATATTCTCTCCTTTTGGCTCAGACGGTAAAGAGTCTGCCTGCAATGCGGGAGACCCGGTTCAATCACTGGGTTGGGAAGATCCCCTGGAGAAGGAAATGGCAACCCACTCCAGTATTCTTGTCTGGAAAACCCCATGGATGGAGGAGCCTGACAGGTTACAGTCCATGGGGTCCCAAAGAGTAGGACGTGACTGAGCAACTTTACTTTCACTTTCAGGCAAAAAATAGTCATGGTGCTGTAAGAGTGCTCTTTACCAACTCTTTCCCATCCCCCTGACCAAAGAGGCAGTGGTGATTTCAGCAGTCAATGACTTTACTATATGTTATGATAGGAGTGGTCTTAGTCTTGTAACTTCTGCCCCTTTCTGCAACAGCCACTCCTGAGTCACTTCTCTGCCACTCTCCGACGTTTCAGTCCCTGACAATAGGCTTATCTATAATAGCGTTGGGTCATCAGACCCCAAGTGAGACCATGAATAACACGAACTAAAAGATCCAAGGACTGGCAAGTTTGCAAAAATTTGCTCTCTTAGTCTCTCCTGGAATTATAAAGAGGGGAAAGCAATTTACATAGGATTTCAAAAAGCTGTATCACTCCTGAACTTGCACCTCTATACTGTATGTGATTTTTACACACTCGGGCTTTCTAAAGAGGGCACGATGAAAAGTCATCCACATATGGCACACACATTTTTTAAAGAATGTATTTCACTTACTTTAACTCTTTCCGACAGAAGGGAAGGACAATCAAATGATATTCATTATTCAGCAGTGGTTTGATCTCCAAGAGGGCAGTCATTTAAAAGCTGAATGCAGTGTTGTAATTTTCTGTGACATAATCAGCTTATAGTACATATGAAGAAACATAGCAACTAGGTAATGCATAAACACTAATGATGATGAAATTTAAACCTTTATCTTATAGTGATGCTCCCAGGAATTCTTTATTTATGCAATTATTTAAAAAAACATTTATAGAGAGCCTCTTTTATTCCATGCACTATAAGAGGAACTAATAATAAATTCACTGACTTTTTTGTGTGTGAACCCATAACAGAACACTGCTAAATGGACAAAAGCCCTTTAATACAGGTCACAAACCATGTATCTAGTCCACTAGATTATTTTAGTCCCTCAAGAAGAAATTTGAAATATCATGACAGCATTATATATAAAAATACTGAGGGGGCTTTAAAATAATTGCTCATGCAGTGACATCTCATTTTATCTATTTTATACAACTCAATTTTTATGGCATGTTTTGATATATGTTTTGGACACACAACATGCTTTTGGACACAACTGATAGAATGGGGCTTCTTGTGAAATTATAAATGATCCAAATGGTCATCCAAATGTTATAGCTTATACAAACCATGAGAGCCACAAGTCATTCATCCTTTGGTTGGGCTAAAGAATGAGTAAAAAGTGATGGGGAAATGGTAAGAGAGGTCAGAGTTTAGCTGAGTTCTATTTACACAGACGCCCCTAAGCACACAGGGCTGCCTGAGGTTCTAGAGCTCTCTGCTCAGGTCCATGGCGAGGCTACCCCTTTTTCTATCTTGTTGCTGCTCTTCGTGGTTTCTGGTGGTTTGGCTTTTCTTGGTTTCTTCTGCTCACCAAGAGCTGAATAATGGTAACGATAATTTGTAGCACTGGTTCCCTGCTGTCTTTTGTCTCTACCCATTCAGTCAGTGACGATCACCGCTTCAACAGGCGGGTACATTGGGGAAAACTACATACACTGCAATGTATAAAATACTTAAAACAGGCAACTAATGAGACCCACTGAAGGCACAGGGAGCTCTGCTTAGTGATCTCTGCTGACCTACAGGGGGAGGAAATCCAAAAAGAGGGGCTGTGTGTGCACACAGCTGGTTCTCCTTGCCACAGCGGAAACTAACCCAATGCTGAAAAGCAACTGTGAAATGAAAGCGTTAGTCGTTCAGTTGTGTCCGATTCTTTGAGACTCTGTGAACGGCAGCCCACCAGGCTCCTCTGTCCATGGAATTCTCCAGGCAAGAATACTGGAGTGGGTAGCCAATCCCTTCTCCAGGGGATCTTCCTGACTCAAGGATCAAGTCTGGTCTCCTGCATTACAGGAGAATACATGTATTCTTTACTGTCTGAGCCACTAGGAAACCCCATAGTTCAATAAAATGTTTTCTTTCTTTTCCCTTTTTTCAAAAGGGAGATATATAGAAGGGTCCTTGATTCCTGATGATGACAGAGTACCTGCACCAACTTGTCAACGGCTAGCTCAAGAACTTATGGTAGAGCTCACTTCCTATTCAAACCACCTTTATTTGGATCTTCCTTAATGTGGTTGAATCTCATTTTAATTGGTATACTCATCAAAGCCTTATGAATTTCATTTCTCACTAGCTCCCTTTCCCTATCTCAAGTTATTATGCAAAGAAAGTCCTATTTGTCTCATGGAACACAGGTTAAATGTAATAGTTTATAAACCTATTGCAGGGATATTTGCTCTTCAATAGTATACATATCTTCATGTCAAAGGAAAAGAATTCTAATGCTATCATATCAGTTAAACAATGACTAATCCAGCGATGTATATTAAGGCAAAAAGTCTTGATTTTTTAATTACTTGACCATATCTGGTAGCTCCACAAGAAAATTACAGCACTATACTGTCAGCGTTTTCTGTGTCCAGTCACAGCAGATGCCTTCAATGAAACACACGTGAGCCTTTTTCTATTGTGGTGTTTGTATAGTTTCTGGAAGTCCTAAGACTTTTAGGTAATATGCATTTGATTTTGTCTTTGAAAATGGTTCTTTTTCTCTTTTTTATCAAGTTTCCAAAGGCCATGTTAAAAAAAGCTAAGCTATCAAAAAGAAGAGTGCATGAAGGTGGGAAATTCTACTACGGACTTTAGTTTGAATGACTTCCTTTCTGATTTTCATCAGCGATGATTTAATTTCTCACCTCTAGGGGAATACAAGTTAGCAAACTAAAGCAAATTTATCACTTCTGAAAACTGCTGCAAGACCCCCAAGACAGAACAAGTACCCCCAAATTGAATTTAAATAAAAGTAATTAGTTTTATCTTGTTTTTTAACTCATTTACCTCTGCACAGAAATCCTCCTGGAGTTTTGAAACTCATCAGTGATTATCCCTGGAGCTGATCCAATAATGTGAGAATAAATACACCATTAACCAATTATACATAATGACTCCAAGTTATGCCAATAGTGGAACAGTTCAGGTGATTTATAAGGCTCACTTCCAATAGCCTATTCACAATTCACATCTTTTCTAAAAAATGCATTAAAAGTTAAGCAACACTTTAGATCTGCCTACACCCATCTCCTCAGGATATGAATAAATGAAACTAAACCATTTATTTAAAAATGTTTGCTGTCACATATGAAAATCCTCGAGTGTTGGGAATGAAATATTTATTTGAAACAAGCAGAGCACAATTTAGACTTTTGGGTCTTGCTGTCTATTAAGTAAGTCTAGTTACTTGGTCCTGAATGCTGATATACCACAAAAGCTACTGCATTAAAGGACACCTCTTGAATATCAGAATTATCAAAGAATCTAAGAAGCTATGCTTTTTCTATTTTCTATTTCAACATAAACGTTTTCTGCTTACTCATTTATTTTTCAGCTTCACTAAGGTGTGGTTGACAAATAAAGTTGTAAGTATTTAGGCTGAATGGCATGATGTTTTTATATATATTATGAAATGGTTACTATGAACAAGCTAATTAACACATCCATCATCTCATATAGTTACCTTTGTGTGAGTGGTAAGAAGTGTTGAGAACTATTCTCAGCATATTTCAAGAGCATCGTTTGTGTGTGTGCTAGTCATTTAGTCTTGTCTGACTCTCTGCAACCCCATGGCCTGTAGCCCTCCAGGATCCTCTGCTCATAGGATTCTCCAGGCAATAATACTGGAGTGAGTTGCCAGTTCCTTCTCCAAAGGGTATAGTACACTATTATTAATTATGCTATATCTTATGTCTCTAGTTTAACTTATTCATTTTCTTACTGTAATATGTACCCTCTGACAACATTTTCCCTTTTTCCCTACCTCCCAGCCCCTCATAACCACCATTCCACTGAGAAGTTGTGTTTTCAATATTTAACAAAGAATTGAACCACGTTCCATATGGATCATAATCAGATAATTATTTGATGTACTATCTGATAGAACTATCTTCCTCTAAAGAATAAGACAGTATAAAGATTAGTCCTTCCTGTTTCAAAAAACATTTGAGAATTTCTGGAGACTAGAGAGATATTCCTGCAATTGATGATATTCAATCACTTATAAATTATCAATTACTCTCCAGGCAGAGTATAAAGGAGAATGGAAGATCAGGCTCTAGATTCACAGAGGTTTCATTCAAATATGAAGTTCACCAAATTCCATACTGATCAGATATTGGACGTTGAGTAAGCTATTGGACTTTGAGTAAGCTATTGGACCTTTTAACTTGCTGAATTTTTAATTTTGTATTTGTAAGACAGATATGAACAAAATGGTAGCTTACTGACAGGATTTTTGAGTTGTTCAAAGCAGATAATCCACTCATAGCCCCAACAGACATAAACAGGTGGTGAGATTTAACACATCAATCATTATTATTATATAATGAGGACATACCATTTATTTCTAGTTCTATTTTACAGTTTTTGCTCTACAGATTATTATGTGAGAGATGGGGTGTATATACTTTTGCTTCTGCCAATACTAACACACTTAATACACTGTACCTCAATCAGCATGGATAATTTCATAAGAAAAACAACAGCAAATGAACATGTCAGGGAAGCAAGCAAGTCATTGACACTTGTTGAGTGTCAAACACATGCCAAGTTCTGTAATGCAGGAGTCCCCAACCGCCAGGCCACAACTGATACTTGTCTCTGGCCTGCTAGGAACTTGGCTCCACAGCAAATGAGCGGTGGGTGAATGAGCAAAGCTTCGCCCGTGTTTACAGTCACTCCCCTCTTGCATGATAGCGCAAGCTCTGCCTCTGTCAGATCAGCGATGGCATAATAAATGCAGTGCACTTGAATCATCCCCAAACTACCCCTCACTCTCTGTCCGTGGAAAAACTGTCTTCCTGAAACTGGTCCCTGGTGCCAAAAAGGTTGCAGACCAGTGCTACAATGGATTCTTTTTATGACTCTTATTTAATTGCAAAACAGCAATATGCAAGATTTTCTCTGTTATATGAAAGCTAGAACTTAAGTAGAGGTTAATCAAATTATCTGAAGGCACATAGTTAGTAAGTAATACATAACACCTATGCAGGTGTCACATCCTTCTGTCTATTTATTACATTGGGCTGTGCTTTGTTGAGTTGGCACAAGAGCAGTGGAAAAAATTTGGGTTGGCCATGGGTGCAGACACTGTATAATTATAGATGCCTATCAAATGCCAAGCCATAAAAACATAATTATTAAAATGATTTACTGCATGACAAAATGAAGTCACATCTAAAAATAATAATATGCATGCCCTTTTTAGGAGCACAATGCATGAATCATCCAATGTCCTTTTATTATCACCTCAGGGAATGGCTTCCCTGGCGGCTCAGCACCTACAGTTCAGGAGATGCAGGCGAGGAAGATCCCCTAGAGAGAAATGGCGACACACGCCCCGGGCGAGGAAGATCCCCTAGAGAGAAATGGCGACACACGCCCCGGGCGAGGAAGATCCCCTGGAGAGAAATGGCGACACACTCCCCGGGCGAGGAAGATCCCCTGGAGAGAAATGGCGACACACTCCCCGGGCGAGGAAGATCCCCTGGAGAGAAATGGCGACACACTCCCCGGGCTAGAAAGATCCCCGGGAGAGAGAAATGGCGACACACTCCCCGGGCGAGGAAGATCCCCGGGAGAGAAATGGCGACACACTCCCCGGGCGAGGAAGATCCCCTGGAGAGAGAAATGGCGACACACTCCCCGGGCGAGGAAGATCCCCTAGAGAGAAATGGCGACACACTCCCCGGGCGAGGAAGATCCCCGGGAGAGAGGTATGGCGACACACTCCCTGGGCTAGGAAGATCCCCTAGAGAGAAATGGCAACACACTCCCTGGGCTAAGAAGATCCCCTAAAGAAAGAAATGGCGACACACTCCCCGGGCTAGGAAGATCCCCTGGAGAGAGAAATGGCGACACACTCCAGTATTCTTGCCTATAAAATCCCATGGATAGAGGAGCCCGGTGAATTACAGTCCATGTAGGGGTTGTAGAAGAGTCAGTATGACTTACCAACTAAACAGTAGGAAATGCAGAGAGGCCAGACTCATACCACAAGGCTACAGAGTTGAAAAAAACAAATGATACGTTGAGAGGAAAGAGATGAAATATAAAACTCCACCAAGATTTCTGACAAAGGACCAACTGGTTAAACTGTTCTGTTTAGATGAGATTTCTGTATGTCTGTAGATATCCTATGTATTTTTCGTGTGATCGGTCTGACAATTGTCAAAAAATACATGTAACTCCATGGCTGATTCATGTCAATGTATGACAAAACCCACTACAATATTGTAAAGTAATTAGCCTCCAACTAATAAAAATAAATGAAAAAAAAAATACAAGAATATCCTGTGGAGCTTCATGTCACCAAAATCAAATACTCTTATAATTTAAAAAATGCTAAAAATATTTATTTGTAAAGACCTTAGGTCACATGATCTGTCATAAGCGGAAAACCAGACTACAGTGGTTATTGTGTGAACATACCTAATCTGAGGGTTGGTCTTCCTGGCATTTGTTTGAGTACATAAGCGTGCCATCTTTCTGTCTTTCTAACCTGCCATCCTAAGACTGTTGGTCTGTCCCTACTTGGCTTCATGGTAAAATGGACACAGAGCAACAATGGATAAATCACCCACTCTGAAGGCATAAAGAGTGGACAAGTGAAGAAAATCCACCATGTCCTTTTTTATAAGGGAAGTATTTTATTTTATTTATTTATTTATTTTTTTTTTTTTGAGAACTAAACCCTTCCCATCAGCAGAATGCTGCTTATTTCTCAGAAGCTGGACTGGGCTAAACATTTAGAAAAAAAGTCCTGGAAAGGTAATTATTTGGCTTTCCAGTCCCTTCACGGGAGGTGGTCAAGGAAAAAGAGGTTGAAAACGTCTTTTATAGGCCAATTAAGAGAAACTGAAAGAAAGGAAAAAAACTGGACAGAAAGCCAGGTTTCCTGTGATTCGGCCAGTGGCTGCTGATCTGAGGCTGGAATACACAAGCTGGCATGTGGGAGGATTTATGCATGAGGACTGACCTTGTGCTAAATTGAGAAGTATGTGTCTTCTCTTTTCGATACCCTCATCTCTCCAGTGTGTCTTCATCATCTGACTATTCACGGTCTATTTTTTCAAAAAACCCTTTTTCCTATATGTTCATATTTTGCTTTTCTAGCCCGCCCCTCAATCACAAGGCCAGCTATATCACAAAAAAGGAAGGACCATTAGCAAATCATCCCCACTTCACAATCTATTTCTGATCTCTGGGACTTGACTTCTTGAATTCTGTGGCTCTAAGAAGTCATTTAGAAAATTATTACTGATGCTCAGCATAGCTTTAGGGAGCTAGTAAGTCAGCTAAACAATGTAAAAGTTTATTGGTTCTCTATATCTAGAGAGCACTGGAATGAAAACATACTGATTTAAGGTTGCAATCAACTCACAAGGAATTTTTATACTTAGACTGGACCATGAAAAGAATATAGCTCGGTTGTCCCTATAATTCCCTTGACTTTGCATATTCTACAATGATCATAACAGCTGATTTCCCAATGATTTCAACAGTAGGTATAGATAAAGGAAAAGATTTTTAAGGAATTTTTGTAAACATTTATGAAATTATTATAAAGATTTATGGGATTATTAATTCACTGAATACCTTCTCAGTTTGTCTGCTGGTCATTATTACATATGTCCCTTCAAGAAATTGTATTAATTGACTTTGTGCCATGATTGTGGATGAAATCTCTCCCCAGGAAAGAGGATAGAATGTTTAAGAAAACAGACCAATTCATCTTGGCTGTCAAAACAAGAGATCATGGAATTAATGACGCTAACCTTTTTATTAACATGAACACTCTCATGTGGAACGCGTTTGCTCTAGAGGTCAGAGCATTATGCTGAAACGTCTTCATTCCTCAGACTCATGTTTTGCCTCTTCTCTGTATCTACCCAGGGAATAAAAGAATGAGAGCAAATACTATCTGGAATTCCTCCTTTGTTATGCAGCCCATCAAACTTGATTAAACGTAGTACAAGATTAGACAATATAGGCCATGGGAAAGGCACAGCTTAAAGGTAATGTGGGGTCCCCTTGTTGTACCATAAACACTATAGCAGCATTTATTAAGACACCCTTGGTTAATCCGTTAAGAACCAGCAAGTTTTCCTTTCCCCCTCTTTCTTTCATCTCCTATGTGCTCTGTACGTTAAGATCATTAAGGAGGCTTGCAATTACAGGATATTGAATTCCATATGCATTTTAATTTTTCTTCTTTTCTTCCTCTTTCCTCCCTCTCTCCCACCACCCCCTTTCTTTGTAAGTTTTAAAATTCTTCCTTTGTGGGGAAAATCATCTTAACAGACAAATTCCAAAGTTAGAGCACATATTATAACTTAAGGCAGTACTCCCAATTCCCATTTCAAAGTTTTGTGTTTTGTGTGTGTGTGTGTGTTTTTTTCCTTTTGTCAAGTATTAAAACATTTAGAAGTCACTATGGGAGACAGTACTGAGGTTCCTCAAAAAATCTAAAAGAAACAAAAAAAAAAAAGAAAAAAAAAATCTAAAAGAATAGAACTACCATGAAAAAGTGAAAGTTTTAGTAGGTCACTCGTGCCCAACTCTTTGTGATCCCATGGACTATAGCCCTGTCAGGCTCCTCGTCCACACGATTTCCTAGACAAGAATACTGGAGTAAGTAGACATTCCCTTCTCCAGGGGGTCTTCCCAAGCCAGAGATCAAACCCAGGTCTCCTGCATTGCAGGCAGTTTCTTTACCACTGAACCACCAGGGAAGCCCCAAGCTAACGTAGGATCCAGCAATTCCATTTCTGGGTATTTTTCTCAAAGAAAACAAAAACGTTAACTCAAAATGTGCTCCTGTGTTCACTGCAGTATTATTCACAATAACCAAGATATGGAAGCCATCTATATACCTATCAATAAATGACTGGTTAAATCAGATGTGTTATTGATGTACAATGGGGTATTATTCCGTCATTAAAAAAATAATAGAATTTGTGACAATGAGGATAGACTTGGTGAATGTTATACGAAGTTACATGAGTTATACAGAGAAAGACAAATGCCATATGACTCCATGTATATGTGGAATCCAAAATACAAGACAAATGAACAAACACAATGCAGAAACATAGCCACAGACTCAGAGAACAGGTGGTTGCCGGTGGGGTTGGGGGTGGAAGAGAAGAATAAAATTAAGAGCTTTTCTTAATTCAGAAAACAGACTTCCAATTACAGAAGAAACTGACTCATGGGGATGAAAAGCACAGTGTGAAAAATACAGTCAATAATAACATAATATCTTTGTATGGCCGCAGATGGTAACTAGACTTATCACGATGATCACTCTAATGTACATAACTATCAAATCACTATTCTGCGCATCTGGAACTAACACAGTGCTGTAGGTCAATTATACGTCAAAGAACAAACTCATACAAAAATCAGTTTTGTGGTTAGGGGGCATGTGGTGAGAGGAGTCAGATGAAGGTGGTCAAAATGTGCAAACTTTCAGTTATGAACGGGTGCCAGAAATACAAAGTACAACGTGATCATTACAATTAATACTGTAGTGTGTGATACATGAGATATAAGAGAGGAAATCCTACGAGTTCTCATCACAAGGAAAAATGCTTTTCTTTCTTTTATTTTCTATCAGTGTTAAGCGATGAATGTTCATTAAATTTATTATGGTAATGATTTTCAGTTCAGTTCAGTTTAGTTCAGTCGCTCAGTCATGTCCGACTCTTTGTGACCCCATTAATCGCATCACACCAGGTACTGATTTTAGGAGGTATCAAATCATCATGTTATACACCTCAAACTTACATAGTATTGCATATTAATTGCATGATAATAAACATGAAAGGAAAAAAATTAAGCATTCCAAAAATATTAGCATATCTACAATACATTTTGTATCAAACAATGATATTTTTGACTTTCATTTTATCTGTTTTAGCATTAGATAAAAGGGAAAGTGTTAGCTGCTCAGTCATGTCTGACTCTTTGTGACCCCGTGAACTGCAGCCTGCCAGGCTCCTCTGTCCACGGAACTCTCCAGGCAAGAATACTGGAGTGGGTAGCTAGTCCCTTCTCCAGGGGCCCTTCCTGACCCAGGGGCTGAACCTGGGTCTCCTGCATTGCAGGCAGATTCTTTACAGTCTGAGCCACGAGGGATTAGCGTTAGATGGACGCAGCCTAAAAGCAGGCACTAAAAAGCTTCCTTAGAGTGATGCATCCATGTTTGAAACAATTATGATCCGTTTTGATAGTCTGAGTCCTCAACAAAATCATCAAATAGGTGAAAACTATGCCTCACCCCACCACTTAGTTCTATGATCTCCTCTCTCCATTATTCTAATATCCACCACACAGAACCCACATTGTTCAAGACCTTTATTCCTATTGAAAGATAAATAAAAGAAGCTATATTTCATTTCTATATAAATCAAGATATTTTGTTACATGTTGTAGCACTATGTTGGTATCACATGTATCAGGCAAGACAGAATTCTGCTCTTGAGAGAGTCTGAAAAATTGCCACTTCTCATTAACAATAAAAGTAAAAAAAAAAAAAAGGAATAAATGAAATCTCCAGGTACAAATGTAAGAAATACCAGTATCTAAAGTAGTGATGGAGGAAGGGAATCCCATGAGTAATATCTGGATGCAGATTCATAGGATGTCAACAAGAAAAGATAGGAATGTTGAAGCTAAGACACAGGAAACTCCAGAAGGAAGCAGTTAATTGGAACAAATCAAGCAGACAGCCCAGTAATTTTTAGTGAATCACTTTAGCAACAAAGATTTACTTTCCCTTGAGATAGAAGCAGAAGAATTAGGAATCAAAAATGGGGAAAAAAGACATGTTCAAGGAACTACTGTATGAAAGGAGATGAACTCAGAGGATGAGGCTAAGAGAGTATTTGGTGCTGAATAGAGTGTTAGATGTAGAAAATAGTGTTCTTTTTAGTTTTTCCCAAGATAGGATTTAAACGCTAAAGGAGTCAATGAAGAGAGAGAGAGAAAAAAAATTGAACAAGAAAAAAGATGTAAGAGCCAATGAGCCAGGGTCACCTGGCAGGCAAAAGAGGGTAGGAAGCATAGTAATCATAGAAGAATGTGTCTTATACCAGAGGTATGAAAAGGGACAGTGATAATTAGGGTGGTTAAATTCAGATGATGGGGAGGGTGAGATCAGAATGTCAAAGAAATTCATGTCCCATGATTTCCAATTTTGTATGGAGGAGGTTGCCTTAATATTAGTCTATTGTTCAAGTATGTGACCACTCAATGATTAAGTTTATCACAGCCAGACTTGTCATAATTTTGAGATTATATCAAAATTCTTATGCATACTGAATTCATTGTATCTACAAGACATTATAGAATATAAGAGTACTGCAAAAGAGAGTCTACTTCAAAGCAATCAGGCAAAAAGTAAAAATCAGAAATACACACGTGAAACATAAATATGAAGTCATTGTTGTTCATTTGCTCAGTAGTGTCCCACACTTTGCGAACCCATGGACTGCAGCACACCAGGCTTTCCTGTCCTTCACCAACTCCCAGAGCTTGCTCAAACTCATGTCCA
Source organism: Cervus elaphus (assembly GCF_910594005.1). Classification (NCBI taxonomy): domain Eukaryota; kingdom Metazoa; phylum Chordata; class Mammalia; order Artiodactyla; family Cervidae; genus Cervus; species Cervus elaphus. The sequence goes on along the minus strand of NC_057826.1, from coordinate 6,949,595 downwards.
TTGAGTTGATGATGCCATCCACCCATTTCATCCTCTGTAACCAAAATAGTTGGGTAAAAAAAAAATATATATATATATATATGGTAAAAAAAATAATATATATATATGGTAAACATATCCAAGGACAAATTTATAACAGGTATTAACTGTAAAATAAAGACTATAAATGCAAAACAATTAAAAAAGGAGCTTATACAGAACTAATATGAGATTAGCACATAATGAGACTTTATCACATAATAGTGGAGGATGAAACTTCTGGCACAATACTACCAGAGTTTAAACTTTTTCTCCCTACTACTTGTAGAACTATAGGGAAGTAACTTAATCTCTCTGAGGTTTCTAGTTTTGTATGTTGGTTTTTTGTTCAAGCAAAATAGCTGTAAAAATTCCAGGACTGAATCTCTGCAAAGGAAATCAGAGGAAAAGAAACCATCCCATAATATGGCTCCCTCACATAAAGGAGGGAATAAAATTCCCAGAAAATTCTGATATCTCTTTGACCTCAGTCTGGTCTCAAGAATTTATTATAACTAGAAGAATGTCACGCCCTAGTTGGCTTAAGTCTGACTCCTGAAGTGCAGAGTCCTGAAGTTCACCTCTGATGTGCTGGGTTTTATCTCCCTCAGTTGTGACTTCTCTACAATGAATAGAGGCCAAATGATTATTGGAGAAATTATCACATAATCCTTAAACAGGCAAAGTACTTTAAGCCTAAGTAAAATGTACAGAATTAGATTTGCTGATGGCTATTGTCTAAGGTCACAGTTGTAGGCTTGATTGATGCCTGGGATATTGTGGAAGAATAGAGCAAATTACATTTGAGTAGTTCAGTCAGATTCTTTTTTAGTTCAAGGAGACCATTGAAAGCAGCCCAAGAAGCCAAGCTTAGATTCAGTATGATGATAAATGTAAATACTATCTTCAATATGATAAACTCTGGTTCAATCTTCATATTTTCTTTGGTCTTGAACCAAGAGACTATCACATTTCATGAGTAGCATGCATTAGCTTCAATCCATCTGGATCTAAATGAATATGAAGAATCTGCTCTGGTAGTTTCCTGAGAATAGTTTGCTTTCATTTTCCCTAAATATTAACCCTGGAACCATGGAAAGTTTTCTCTCAAGGGTTTTAATACACTGTGACAAAGATTCTACTGTATACAAAGATAAAAGTGGAGTTTGTATGGATTAAAGGTATCACATTATGAATATTGAAATGGACTTTTAAGGTAATGATTCATCTTGTGGAGGACTTTAGCTATTATAGTTCTCTCATTATGGCTCATTCTTTTACTAAATGCGATTTACAAAACCATCTCCACAATCCTCACAACTTTTCAAGGAAAAAATAAGCTAAACTCAGTCTCAACCTCTCGGTGGGACTGACTTTCTCCATACATACTAAAGACAGGATCATCTGAAGATAGTGTAAGATGCCAAGAACTTTTTATCCATTCATAAATCTTCATCATAAAAAAAAACAGTTATATGTATATATGTGTATATATATATATACACATCACCCTTTTTTAGCAAGAAATCTATCATAAAGTCCTATATCACAATGTTGATGAAAGATTTTCATAGCAAATATTTTTGTCACAAGATGAATTCAACATGCCAACTATCATGAAATGTTTTGGCATTTATACAGTGCTTTTTCAGTGTATTTGTTGAGTAAGTGGTATCATCTGTTTCCCTTGCCAAGTACCTAGTGATAACTTGTGCCAATTAACAAAATACAAAATCAGTTACCAATCTCTCATCCTCTTCTAATCATATGCAAGGCAGAAGCAATGAAATAGTCATCATGTCAAGAAAAACATTGGATCTGTTTGTCCTTTGAGACGAAAATCTTCCAGGGAGTGAGCCTTCTTAGGCTCAGCAGAAAAATAAATTTAAGTGGAAACATAATAGCCCTCCTCTGCCTTTTGTCATGCTTCAGTGTCCATGGCTTTTGTGATCCTAGAGTTCTAGGCAATAGTAGACCAAGCGAAGCCCTTCTGAAGACAAAAATGATGACTGGCATTCAAATTAGGCTTTACATTAGCTAGAAGGCAAAAGGAATGAGTTTTGATGAATTACAAAAAATGAACTATAAGTTCATCTGGATCTGAATAAATATCGACTTAGTGGATTTTTCAGATGACTTCTCAACCATTTCTACTAGAACTGTGACAAGGTATTTTCCTTAGATTTCAATCTTAAAGGTTTTTCAAAATTCAGAAGCAATTTTAGTCAATCTACATTTAGATTTTATTGTATTTAGCAAGTTTTATTGGATAATAAGAAAAGTGTTATTCTCAACATTCCTTTTGTAAAAAAATATTAAAGCATGAAATATGTAAAAAAAGAACATGAAAATATGTCTGGATATCTTATTCTATTATTCAACTAGCTTCTATTTCCTTCAGTTTCTGAATAAGTCATCAATGAAGAGAATCATGAATCCTTAATCCTTGAAGTGCTTGCTTAATTTTTTTTTAAATTCAAGCATTACTGAGATATAATTGACATGCAACATCAAGTTTAAAGTTTACAACTTGTTGACTTGACACACCTACCTATTGCAAAATGATTACCATCATAGGGTTAGGTAACACTTCCATCATGTCATATAATTACATTTATATTATGTGATGAAATAATTCAAGGTGCAATAACTTAGCAACTTTCACATATACAACACAGTGTTATGAGCCGTAATCATCACATCTATTAGATTCCTAGAACTTATTCATATTACAACTGGAAGTTTATACCCTTTCACCAACTTCTTTCCATAAGCCCATTCCTCAGTCCCAGGTACATCTTTCCATATCCCCATCCCTCAGTCCCTGGTAACCACCACTCTACTCTCAGTTTGGCTTTTAAGATTCCATAGATAAATGATCAGTCAGTCAGTCAGTTCAGTCGCTCAGTCATGCCCGACTCTTTTAAACCATGGACTGCAGCACACCAGGCCTCCCTGTCCATCACCAACTCCCAGAGTTTAGCCAAACCCATGTCCATCGAGTCGGTGATGCCATCCAACCATCTCATCCTCTGTCGTCTCCTTCTCCTCCTGCCCTCAATCTTTCCCAGCATCAGGGTCTTTTCAAATGAGTCAGCTCTTCGCATCAGGTGGCAAAAGTATTGGAGTTTCAGATTCAACATCAGTCCTTCATCACCAACATCAGTTTTCCAGCAAGAATACTGGAGTGAATTGCCATGCCCTCCTCCAGGCAATCTTCCAGACTCAGGGATTGAACCCACATCTTCTATGTCTCCTGCATTGGCAGGCGGATTCTTCACCACTATCAATAGCTCCTGCTTCTTTCTAGACAATTTAGTTCCATGCAATTTTATACCATTTGTAGCTTTATGTATCCACACCACAGTCAAGATATGAGAAATTCTAGCACAAGAATCCCGCAGATTTCCTTCTATAACAGCACCCTCTTCCCACTTTCCCTAAATGATGGCAGTCACTAATTTAGCCTTAATTTATAAAGTGTTGTCATTTGAAGAATATTATAAAAATGGAATCCTAATTATTACATGTATCAACAGTCCCTCCATTCATATTGCTGAGTAGCATGCATGGTATGTTTTTACATTTGTTTAACCATTCACCTGTTAAAGGACACCAATATTGTTTCCAGTTTGGGTTTATTAAAGATAAAGCTGCCCTGAACATCTGTGTACAGGTTTTAGTGTAGACAAATCCCTATACACAGAGGCTTTCATCTCTGTAATAGTTTTCAATTCTCTGGAAGAAATACGCAAGAGTACAATTGTGGGGTTCCATGGTAATTCCACAGGGCTTCCCGGGTGGCTCACTGGTAAAGAGCCTGCCTGCCAATGCAGGAGACGCAGGAACCATGGGGATTTTTTTCTCTGGAAATGGACAGAGGAGCCTGGTGGTTTCAGGTCCATAGGGCCACAAAGAATTGGAGACAGCTGGGCAACCAACTGAGCACACACACGTGGTAATTCCACGCTGTTTTAGGAGCAAATGCCAAACTGCTTTCCAGAGTGGCTGCACCATTTACATTCCCAACAGAAATGTGTGAGGGAACCAGTTTCTCCTCATCCCTGCCAGTATTTGGTACTGTCACCTTTTTTAAAAATTTAGCTATTCTGAAGGTGTGTAGTGATACATCATCATGGTTATATTTGTATCACTTTGATGGGTATTGGTGCTGAATATATTTTCATGCACTTGTTTGACATACATTTAAGTTCTTAGATAAAATAATTCTGCCCAAGTTCTTTTTTTTTCTTTCATTCCCCATTTCCTAACTGGGATGTTTTGAGTTCAGTTCAATTGCTCAGTCATGTCCAACCCTTTGCGACCCCAGGGGCTACAGCACAGGCCTCCCTGTCCATCACCAACTCGGAGCTTGCTCAAACTCATGTCCATCCAGTCAGTGATGTCATCCAACCATCTCATCTTCTGTCGTCCCCTTCAATCTTCCCCACCATCAGGGTCTTTTCCAATGTGTCAGTTCTCTGCATCAGGTGGCCAAAGTATTGGAGTTTCAGCATCAGCATCAGTCCTTCCAATGAACATTCAGGGTTGATTTCCTTTAGGATTGACTGGTTGGATCTCCTTGTAGTCCAAGGGACTCTCAAGGGTCTTCTCCAACACCACAGTTCAAAAGCATCAGAACTTCAGTGCTCAGCTTTCTTTATGGTCCAACTCTCACATCCATACATGACTACTGGAGAAACCATAGGTTTGACTTGACAGATCTTTGTTGGCAAAGTAATGTTCCTGCTCTTTAATATGCTGTCTAGGTTGTTCATAGCTTTTCTTCCAAGGAGCAAGCATCATTTAATTTCATGGCTGCAGTCACCATCTGCAGTGATTTTGGAGCCCTAGAAAGCAAAGTCTCTCACTGTTTCCCCATCTATTTGCCATGAAGTGGTGGGATTTCTTAATATAGTCCACATACTAGACCTCCGTATGGCATTTGCTGCCAGTCTGTAGCTTGTCCTATCTCCCTCTTAACAAGGACTTTCACAGAACACTTTGTTTTGATGAGGTTGCTTTTTTTTTTTTTTCCCACACATTGTGCTTTTGGTATTGAGTATCAATAATTTCAATTTTTGTATCATTTTAAAAACAAATATCACTTATTTTTAAAAAGTATCTTTCAAAAATCATTTCTTCCTAAACTTTAGCATATACAAGAATCATCTCTTAAAAGGACTGACTGCTGGGATCTATTCCTAGGAATTCTGACTCAGTAGGTCTATGATTGGGAGCTGAGGATACACATCTTTAACAAGCTCCCAGGTGATGGTGATGCCTTTGGACTATAGACACACTTTGGGTATTAGTGAAAAATTAATTAAAACTAAAAACTTAATTAATACCATATATATATATATGCATATATACATACATATATATATATAAATTTAAAGCCTTTCAGGTTTCAACAGAGCCCATGAAATGGAAACATTAGGACTTCAAATGAGATAGAACAAATGAATAAAACTTTCTTACAGTCCTAATAGTTCTTAAGAAATTAATTTCACCACACACACACACACACACAAATCCTGTTTGAAGACTTTCTCATCTGTAAGGATCACTTAAGAGAGATAATATGGGGGTCCTCACTAGTGAGGTTCAGAAATAATATAACATGAAAATATTTAAAGCAAGTGAAGTGATGGCTGGTGAAGATATACTGGTCAATATATTGATTTTTTTAGAAAAGTATGATGTTAATCAACTTCTGTGATATCAGAGGCTTTATGAATACTAAATATTAACACACTGGAGATTTATGTTACTTATTTCTAAATTTTACATTATAGAAAACAAAATATATTGATCAAAAAGAAAAAAAACCCAGTATATATTGTTGTTGTTCAGTCCCTAAGTTGTGTCCAACACTGCTCTCCATGGGCTGTAGCACACCAGGCTTCTCTGTCCTCCACTATCTCCCTGAATTTGCTCAAATTCATGTCCATTGAGTCGGTAATGCTATCTAACCATCTCATCCACTGCCACCCACTTCTATGTTGTCTCTGGTCTTTCCCAGCATCGTGGTGTTTTCCAGTGAGTCGGCTTTTCAAATCAGGTAGCCAAACTGTTAGAGCTTCAACTTCAGCAAGTCTTTCTAATGAGTATTCAGGGTTGATTTACTTTAGGATTGATTGGTTTGATTTCCTTGAAGTCCAAGGACTCTCAAGACTCTTCTGCAGCACCATATTTCAAAAGCATCAATTCTTTGGCACTCAGCCTTCTTTATGTTCCAACTCTCACATCCATACACGACCACTGGAAAAAACATAGCTTTGACTATATGGACCTTTGTTAGCAAAGTGATGTTTTTAATATGCTCTCTAGTTTTGTCAAAGTTTTCCTTCCAAGGAGCAAGTGTCTTTTAATTTCATGGCTGCAGTCACCATCTGCAGTGATTTTGGAGCCCCCCAAAATAAAATCTGTCACTGCTTCTGCTTTACCCCCTTCTATTAATCCTTGTCATGAAGTGATGAGACCATATGTTATGAGCTTAGTTTTTTGAATGCTGAGTTCTAAGCTAGCTTTTTCACTCTCCTTTCACCTTCATCAAGAGGCTCTTTAGTTCTTCACTTTCTGCCATTAGAGTGGTATTATCTGCATATCTGAGGCTATTGATATGTTTCCCAGCAAACTTGATTCCAGCTTGTGAGTCATCCAGCCCAGCATTTCACATGATGTACACTGCATAGAGGTTAAATAATCTGGGTGACAATATACAGCTTTGTCATACTTTTTTCCCAGTTTTGAACCAGTCAGTAGTTCCACGTCCGGTTCTAACTGTTGCTTCTTGACCTACATACAGGTTTCTCAGGAGACAGGTAAGTTCTATGGTACTCCCATCTGTTTATGAATTTCCCACAGTTTTTTGTGATTCACATAGTCAAAGGATTTAGTGTAGTTAGTGAAGCAGATGTTTTTTTCTGCCACTCCCTTGCTTTTCCCATGATCCAATGAATACTGGCAACTTGATCTCTGTTCCTCTGCCTTTTCTAAATCGAGCTTGTACATCTGGGAATTCTTTGTTCACACACTGCTGAAGCCTGGCTTGAAGGATTTTGAACATCACCTTAATAGCATGTGAAATGAATGCAATTGTGTGACAGTTTGAACAATTTTGGCATTGCCCTTCTTTGAAGTTGGAATGAATACTGACCTTTTCCAGTCCTGTGGCCACTGCTGAGTTTTCCAAGTTTTCTGGAATACTGAGTGCAGCACTTTCACAGCATCATCTTCTAGGATCTGAACTGGCTCGAGTGGGATTCCATCACCTGCACTAGTTTCGTTCTTAGTAATGTTTCCTAAAGTCCACTTGGCTTCACACTCCAGGGTATCCTGATCTCGGTGACTGATCACACCATCACGGTTATCCGGGTCTTTAAAATCTTACTTGTATAGTTCTTCTGAATACATTTCAGGAACTGAGATCTCCCTTGTACAATAGTTCCCCTTTTCTAAAGCAAAATTTTATAATTGCACATGCATGCTGAAAATCTTTTGCTCTCTTTCCACTTCCCAGATAATCCTTTGCAAATGTGCCAGTGTGGCCTTTGCAGCCTTGCATTAGCTTTTCTTTACTTTCTCGGTTTATCTCTCTTACATCTCATTCTAGAACATTAACTCTGGACAGTTCTTAAAATTTCCCAAATACCTCTGCTAAGTCTTTACAGAGTCATTTTTTTTGTCTTTGAAGACCACTTTTCTCCATAGGTTGGCACTTTCTCACATACCACTTTTTTTGAATACTCTGCTTCCCTTCTGGCTGGGCGAAATGCCTCTTTTGTGCTCAGAGGATGTCACACACTGGTACCCACAAGTTCATTTTTATCTATGCCACCAGGAATCTTACTTACTTCATAGTGTAGATGTCAGGAGGGAAAAATCAATATCTACATTATCATTATACCTCCACCCCATATCACAGGACAAAATGAAGAAAAGGTGCTTAATATGTAATGCCTGAATACATGAATTAATGGAATAGTATATGATTCTTAACTGCTACTGCCTCCTTTCTTAAAAATATCTCTGGAGAAATAACTTCTTACCAAAGTCATCTGTGGGCCTAAAGTAGGTCAGAAAGCCCAAATAAATGAAACTGTGTTTTCTCCCCTTTTATTTTTTTTCTTTAATCTTATTGAAATATAGTTGAATTACAATGTTGTCCTAAACTATTTTGTACAGCAAAGGGACTCATTTATACATATATATATATATTATTTTTCATTTATTTTCTGTATATGGCTTGTCACAGAATACTAAATGTAGTTCCCTGTTCTTTACAAGCATTCGTGTTAAATCACTTCAACTGTGTCCCACTCTTTGCAGTCCTTGGACTGGGACCCACCAGGCTCCTCTGTCCATGGGATAGGAGTGGGTTGCCATGCCCTCTTCCAAGGGATTTTCCCAACCCATGATTGAACTCATATATATATATATATATATACATATATGACATCTCATTATCCATTTTTCTGTCAACGGGCATTTAGATTTTTTCCATGTCTTGTCTGTTGTAAACGATAGTGCTATAAACACAAGGGTGTATGTATCTTTCATACATAAAATTACTGTTACATGCAACTGAATGGGTGAATCAACATGAGTGAGCATGAGACACAGGGCCTGTTCCAGAACCCTTTATAATTTACACTATGTGAAGACCGAGGTCAGCGCACACTCATCTACAGTGAAGGAGAGGAGAACGGCTGTTGAGTTCTGCTGGGCAAAGGAGAGCGTGGTTGAGAAGGGCACAGAGGGAGTGCTGGGGTGGTGGTAGTGGGGAACGCCGTGGTCCCTCTTTGTAGTTTTGATTTGCGTTTCTCTAATAAGTAGCAGTGCTGAACACCTTATCATGTGCCTGTTGGCCATCTGTACCTCTTCTTCAGAGAAATGTCTCTTTAGGTCCTGTGCCCATTTTCAACTAGATTGTTTGCTTTTTGATGCTTTTGAGTTATATGAGTTGTTTGTATAGTTTGGAAATTAAGCCCTTGTCAATAACATAATTTTCACGTATTTTCACTCAGTCCATAAATTTTCTCTTTGTTTTGTGTAAGGTTTCCCTTTGCTGTGCAAAAGGATGCAAGTTTATGTCCCATTTGCTTACTTTTTTCTGACTCTCTGTGACCCCATGGACTGTAGTCCACCAGGCTCCTCTGTCCATGGGGATTCTCCAGGTAAGAATATTGGATTAGATTGCCATTCCCTCCTCCAGGGGATCTTCCCAACCCAGGGATCCAACCCTGTCTCTCACACTGAAGGCAGATTTTTTACCACCTGAGCCATCAGGGAAGCCCAACATTTCTTTAGTGTTTCTTATATGCTTTCTGCTAGATGCTTCATAACTTTTATATCAATGAATCTTCCCAACTCTAAACATGGGTTGGAATGGAGAAAACAGAGATTTAGAATGGATTAAGAGATGTTTCCAAGGTCATACATCTGGTGAAGAGTGAAGTAGATATTCATGCATGTATATAAATAAACTATTCTCCATGCTCTCTTTAAAAGATGATGTTACGTCACAATTACTTTTGAATTTTGAAAATCCACAAGCTTCTTATTTGCTTCAGTTGTGTCCAGTTCTTCCTGACTTTCTGTACTGTAGCCCACCAGGATCCTCTGTCCATGGGATTCTCCAGGCAAGAATACTGGAGTGGGTTGCCATCTCTTCCTCCAGGGGATCTTCCTGATTCAGGGACCGAACCTGTATCTCCTGCACTGTAGGCAGATTCTTTACTACTAGGGAAGCCCAAAAGCCACATAGGTGAAACTTAATACATTTTATCAAGTTAAAGTCGTTAAAAACTCATATAAAAATTTTAGTAAAAAATAATGATGGAATGGTATCCCTTAGTAGTTCAGTGAGAAAAATATGTAAAAAAAAAAAAAAAGAAGAGGTAACATGGACAAAGGCAAAAGGATGTGGAGGATGAGATTTATTCACATAGCAATCTTCTAACTTGTAAATGTCTCATGATTCACCCGCTAAGCCTTTCGCTGTGTCACTGCAGACACTAAAATGGATTTTTGTTGATGATTCGCTCGCAGTCTATTTGGCGGCACTATGTGGACACAACACATATTAGACCTTAGAATCTCAGCATGTCATTAATGAACAAGAATTTTGGGTGTCAAAAAGAAATTACAGAAAAAATTACAAAGTATCGATATGTTAGTCACATTATTTCAAAGGTGTCTAACAGAAATCTTCAACATATTTCCACTGTCTCTTTGAGAAGTGCTGATATAGCTGTGAAAAGAGGAGAAGAGAAAAGCAAAGGAGAAAAGGAAAGATATTCCCATTTGAAAGAAGAGTTTCAAGGAATAGCCAAAAAAGATAAAAAAAAAAAAGCCTTCCTCAGCAATCAATGCAAAGAAATAGAGGGAAACAACAGAATGGGAAAGACTAGAGATCTCTTCAAGAAAATTAGAGACACTAAGGGAACATTTCATGCAAAGATGGGCTCGATAAAGGACAGAAATGGTATGGACCTTACAGAAGCAGAAGATATTAAGAAGAGGTGGCAAGAATACACAGAACAATACAAAAAAGATCTTCACGACCCAGATAATCACGGAGGTGTGATCACTCACCTAGAGCCAGACATCCTGGAATGTGAAGTCAAGTGGGTCTTAGAAAGTATCACTATGAACAAAGCTAGTGGAGGTGATGGAATTTCAGTTGAACTATTTCAAATCCTGAAAGATGATGCTGTGAAAGTGCTGCACTCAATATGCCAGCAAATTTGGAAAACTCAGCAGTGGCCACAGGACTGGAAAAGGTCAGTTTTCATTCCAATCCCAAAGAAACGCAGTGGCAAAGAATGCTCAAACTACCACACAATTGCACTCATCTCACACACTAGCAAAGTAATGCACAAAATTCTCCAAGCCAGGCTTCAGCAATACACGAACCATGAACTTCCAGATGTTCAAGCTGGTTTTAGAAAAGGCAGAGGAACCAGAGATCAAATTGCCAACATCTGCTGGATCATCGAAAAAACAAGAGAGCTCCAGTAAAACATCTATTTCTGCTTTACTGACTATGCCAAAGCCTTCGACTGTGTGGATCACAATAAGCTGTGGAAAATTCTGAAAGAGATGGGAATACCAGACCATCTGATCTGCCTCTTGAGAAACCTATATGCAGGTCAGGAAGCAACAGTTAGAACTGGACATGGAACAACAGACTGGTTCCAAATAGGAAAAGGAGTATGTCAAGGCTGTATATTGTCACTCTACTTATTTAACTTCTATGCAGAGTACATCATGAGAAATGCTGGGCTGGAAGAAGCACAAGCTGGAATCAAGATTGCTGGGAGAAATATCAATAATCTCAGATATGCAGAAGACACCACCCTTATGGCAGAAAATGAAGAGGAACTAAAGAGCCTCTTGATGAAAGTGAAAGAGGAGAGTGAAAAATTTGGCTTAAAGCTCAACATTCAGAAAACTAAGATCATAGCATTTTGTCCAAACACTTCATGGGAAATAGATGGGGAAACAGTGGAAGCAGTGTCAGACTTTATTTTGGGGGACTCCAAAATCACTGCAGATGGTGATGGCAGCCATGAAACTAAAAGACGCTTACTCCTTGGAAGGAAAGTTATGACCAACCTAGATAGCATATTAAAAAGCAGAGATATTACTTTTTCAACAAAGGTCCGTCTAGTCAAGGCTATAGTTTTTCCAGTGGTCATGTATGGATGTGAGAGTTGGACCATAAAGAAAGCTAAGCACCGAAGAATTGATGCTTTTGAACTGTGGTGTTGGAGAAGACTCTTGAGAGTCCCTTGGACTGCAAGGAGATCCAACCAGTCCATCCTAAAGGAGATCAGTCCTGGGTGTTCATTGAAGGACTGATGCTGAGCCTGAAACTCCAATAATTTGGCCACCTGATGCAAAGAGATGATTGGAAAAGACCCTGATGCTGGGAGGGATTGGGGGCAGGAGGAGAAGGGGATGACAGAGGATGAGATGGCTGGATGGCATCACCAACTCAATGGACATGAGTTTGGGTGAACTCTGAGAGTTGGTGATGTTCAGGGAGGCCTGGCATGCTGTGATTCATGGGGTTGCAAAGAGTCGGACACAACTGAGGGACTGAACTGAACTGAATTGATAGGTGTATTTAAAAGAATTCTTATTGTTGAAAATCTGTGGTCCTTCCAAAGATCTTTATCTAAACAATATTTTACAATATATGTATATTGCAAATTATCCTTTTAGAATTCAAACTTAATGTCATCATGGTAACAACACAGAAGTTAGATAATTTTTATAATATAACTCTGATCTCTGAGAAATCAAAGACAACATGTTCTTTTATTCTCTGCATTTTCTTAATCAGACACACCCTCTGTCAGTCTTTGTTTAGTTTGCTGAATAATATTCAATAAAAATTATAAAGCAATTTATAATTTTAAGGGTAAATAATAGCATGGAATTTAATATGTAATAAAAGGAAGCTAAAACAAATCATCCAAGTTATTTTTTTAATGGCTTTTTTAATTTCCAAGAGAAATACAATTTAATTTTCAATTAGCTGTCTTTTTGGAAGTTAAAAGCAATATAAGACAATTTCTTGAGAAGAATTTCCAGAAAAATCATATCTAAAACATTAAAACTTGCTCAGTGAAATTCACCAAGCAACTTGCTACAGAAAAATGGCATTTAAATTATGATTTACCAGACAAAAATATTACTCTGTTTTAATGTTCATAACCAAAGAATAAATGAATACGCTATTTTCATATTATTGATTTTGCTATGAAGAAAGATGTTTACCAATCTCATTCATTCTTAATCCGAAAACCTCTGAGAAGTACTCCATAGTTTTTAGAAGTAATTGAAACAAAAAACAAAACAAAACAAAACAGAATGTAAGCTGTCTTGTATGTCTTGTTTGTGTCTCATCTTTGCTTCCCAAGTGTCCTGCACTCAGTAGGTGCTTCACAAAAGGTTCAATACTGCAGACCAGAAGTTGAGCTAACACAAAAACTGGCATCTGTAGATATTTTCCAGAAAAAATTAAAGGACAGATAAAGGTCATGACATTTTGAAAACCTTTCAAGATGAAGGAATGTTTTTTTAAGGAAAAAAAAAAAAATGTTGTATAATTGCTTCCAAAACGATCATCTTCTTCACAACGAATTTTTTTGTCCTTCTTCAAAACCCCCATTCCAAATTCAGTGAAAATTATATTTAAATGTTTCTAAGAAATTTCTCCTGGTTTTCATCAAAATAAAATTTCCCCACTAAGTCAATCTGTGGCATTCCAGGGAACAGAGAAAAGATGCCATTCTTATTCTCTACCAAACTCTTTTTCCAATTCCTAATTTGAAGTATTGGATCTGAATATATTTGGTGACAACTCACAAAAGATGAAATCTGTTGGCTGAGAAGTAATGTTATCTATCCCAGCTTAACGACAAACACAAGAACATTTCTTTGTGTGGCTGCTATGGAGGAGGTATTTTGAGCAGCTGTAGCAGTGATTGCAATAAAAAAAAAAAAAAATGGAGGTCAAATTGTCTTTATTCCAGATTAGAGAGCCCAGCATTTGTAATATTCAAACAACACACCATAATGAGCACTAGGTTTCCTGTTTGCAATTTCCCACAGTACCAATTAGCATCACTGCAGTGGTACTCTCACTGGATCATTTCAGGGCAATGTTAGAGCCAGTCCTTGGAAAACATCTGCTGAATTTGAAACTCACTCCCTAAATCATACCACTTCTAATAATAATAATCCATAATGATGAATATTAATAATTAATCATCCCAGCACACATTTTTGAGCACTTATTAGATGCAGGGATTGTGATAAGCTTGTTACACAATTATTCCATGAGTTAGTGACATTAATATCCTTATTTGAAGGATGCAGGACCTGAGGCTACAGGGGTAAACTGACCTGTCATTTACAGAGATGGTCATGGTGATATTTTATGGCATAACTGGGAATACAGCTTAAGAGTTTCTGTATGGTCTATATACATGTGACTGCCTCACTTGTCCTGAGAGACCCCTTCTCTGAGCTTCTTTGGTATTTATGGACAGACAGCTAACATGATGCTTAATCACAAACTGTTTATGATATTATTTTTTTTTCCTCATCCAATATTTTCTCATATGAATCGGGCTGGGCAATAAAGTCATTTGGGCTTTCCTGTAAGATGTTATAAGAAAAGCTGAATGAACCTTTTGGCCAACCCAATATCCATCTATCTTTCTATATATATATTGGCTTCCCAGGCAGTGCAGTATTAAAGAATCCACCTGTCAGTACAGGGGATGCAAGAGTCACAAGTTCGATACTTGGGTTAGGAAGATACTCTGGAGAAGGAAATGGCCACCCACTCCAGCATTCTTACCTGGAGAATTCCATGGACAGAGGAGCCTGGCATGGGGTCGCAAAGAACTCTTTCGTTTTCATACTTTACATCTTGAAGATTCTTGCAGCAGCCAGGAAGCCAGAATCCACACAGCCTCTCCTGCTCCACAGTCCTTCAGAGGTCAGACTTAGGGTCTCCCATCTCCAAGCCTGCTGTTCCAATCTCCCAGTGACCTTCTGGAACGCTAACTTTTCAAGAACTCCCCCTTCTGTTTAAGTCAGTCGCAGTGAAGCCTGAACTCCTGGCCTGGCCATGCTAGTTGTGGGCATCAGGCTCTCCTTTTGACGCTTGTCAAGTCCTGAGACACAGATGGACACAGATAGCGGAAACCTCCAGGCAGGATGTGAGCATGTCTCCTTGCCACAAGCTTGCTGCTACCTGGGGATGTGGCAGAGAGAAAGAACCAGACGAGGCAAAGTAGGAGTGCTTCTTAAATTATCTTAGGAGCCAAGCATTTTTAAAAGGCTTCTATGAATTAGAGAATTAGTTGGGAATCAAAGATTCATTTTAAAGCAGTTGAGTTGGTCTCTAATTCTCACATGCAATTTAAAAATTTGAGTTTAGGAATCAGAGGATCCGTGGTCAAGGTAAAGAATTTTCATTTATTCCAGGACAGGAAATTGGAAAGTCTTACTACCACATGAGTGTGCTTCATAATCTATACAATTAATGGTAGACCTATCTTTTATCTAACACCCTAGTAACCTTATTATTCATTACTGAATATAACTTGAAGACATCAGAATAATGTGTTTGTACCAGTTAAAGGTAAATAAATGTATATTCATGAAATATGTTGTTTTTTAAAAGAAATGCTTATATTTCTTCAATATCATTCTTCAACTAAGAAATATATTTTAACACAATGCAAAATGAGCACACTTGTTTGTACTACAAATATCCCCCTGCACACCAATAATGAATGTGTGTTACAAAGAGTTCCAAATGACCTTCATTGATAACAACATTTTATTCTGAGATGCTTTAAATAGTCCCCTATTGATTGATCACAATTTCTGTTCTCAGCAACATTTAACTTGTTATAATAAAACATTTGACTCATGTGAAATAATTTTAAACTGCACATATATAAGATGTTTCTGCTGGAGAGTATAAAGAGAAATGTTAAATCAGGTTTCATATAATGATCACACATTCTGAAACAGCATGATCTCGGTTGAGATTTTTTTTTCCTGAAAATTTATTAATTTGTTTTGATTTCTTTTAGAAGTAAAAAAAAAATCACATAGTTTACAAAAGTGATTGTTTTAATATTATTTAATGTTGTACTTGCTCACAATCTGATACTATAGATTACTCAATAAAATAATTTGTAGGAAAGTCCAGTTAATCAGCCTTTAAAGGAAGGCCAAAGTATACAGCATATACTGAGAAACTTCCACAGCTTCCCCAAAGTTGGTTAAATTCCAGATGCCTGATGCAAGGTCGCTGTGATCACTGCAGCAACACATGCTTCTAAGGGATCATTTGATTTCACTAAAGGTCATTTTTCAATGATTTATGTTTGAAATTAAATGATGTATCTTTATTCACAGAGGAACACTTTCTGCAAGCTATTGAGTGAATCATCTAACAGATATATATCTTTGAAAAGTGTACTATCATCCCTAGGAAAATACAAGAAATCAATTCAAGTCAATTATCATGTTCGGTAAGTATTTATTAAGGCTTATTTTGTACTGGTTACAATAGAGACTCAAAGATGCCAGGCTACTGTGCCCCTGTATTCAGTGAGTCTACTTTTTTCTATTTGAGAACCACATAGGCTTTTAAATACCTTTAGTTCAGTTTGGTTCAGTTTAGGCACTCAGTTGTGTCCAACTCTTTGCAACCCCATGAACCACAGCAGGCCAGGCCTCCCAGTCTGTCACCAACTCCTGGAGTTTACCCAAACTCACGTCCATTGAGTCAGTGACACCATCCAACCATCTCATCCTCTGTCATCCCCTTCTCCTCCTGCCCTCAATCTTTCCCAGCATCAGGGTCTTTTCAAATGAGTCAACTCTTCACATCAGGTGGCCAGAGTGTTGAAGTTTCAACTTCAGCATCAGCCCTTCCAATGAACACGCAGGGCTGATTTCCTTTAGGATGGACTGGTTGGATCTCCTTGCAGTCCAAGGGACTCTCAAGAGTCTTCAACAGTGAGCTAATGAAGGGAATGGTTAATATGAACTGGCAAGTTAAGATAAACTTCATGGATAAGGGACTCATGGCAGTATATTTTGAATGGGTAGAAATGCCATAAGAAAAGATCAAGTATAAGAAGAAAAATCAATAAAGACACAAATACATTAAAAAAAGAAAACAAACAAACTTGTGCTTCCCAGGGAGGCAAGGCAGGTCAAAGATCACAAATGATGAGGTAGATGAGCTAAATTTAATGAAATAATTTTATGTCACAAAAGAACTAAAGTGCATACCTTAAAAAAGCATTAACTCTTTTTATATGTAGAAGTTTAGAGAGGGAGAGTTCAATTTGCTGAAGATCTTTAAGGCAGTTTTTTAATCTAGTTGGTGAAACTGAGTGTTAAGGGTATCCATGAACACTCAAAACTGCAGGTAAAATTTATGTTTGAATTTTTCCACTTGGTCTGTGACTCCTCAAAATTGTAAATATTGCTGTAAGATAGTCCAGAACCCATAAATGGGGAAATATTTTCCCAATTTCAGTAAATCAAATGTCCATCAAATTACTGGCTAAAATCAGAAATCTGAGAGCAAATCTTGTCACTGTATTATAAATCATTATTTTATTTTCAAAACATAAAGTCTTCATATGTCTATCTCTACCAATGTCATTTGAAACTAAGTCAACATTTTCTTCTCATCTGGATTAATTCATTCATATCCTTAATGGCTTTATCTCTTAATTATCTCTTCTCCAGTGTAATCTTTACGAATATAAATCAGCTCTAAGCTCTGTCTTTCTTAAAAATCCTTCAGTAAGTCCAGAGGTAAATCCACGCACCCATGGACACCTTATCTTTGACCAAGGAAAAAAAAATATACATGGGGAAAAGACAATCTCTTTAACAAGAAGTGCTGGGAAAACTGGTCAATCACCTGTAAAAGAATGAAACTAGAACATTGTCTAACGCCATACACAAAAACAAACTCAAAATTGATTAAAGATCTAAATGTAAAAACAGAAACTATAAAACTCCTAGAGGAAAACACAGGCAGAACACTCTCCAACATAAATCACAGCAAGGTCCTCTATGACTCATCTCCCAGAGTAATGGGAATAAAAGCAGAAATAAACAAATGGGACCTAATCAAACTTAAAAGTTTTGCACAACAAAGAAAACTATAAGCAAGGTGAAAAGACAGCCTTCAGAATGGGAGAAAATAATAGCAAATTAAGCAACTGACAAAGAATTAATCTTAAAAATGTAAAAACAGCTCATGAAACTCAATACCAGAAAAATAAATGACCCAATCAAAAAATGGGCCAAAGAACTAAACAGACATTTTTCCAAAGAAGGCATACAGATGGCTAACAAACACATGAAAAAATGTTCAACATCACTCATTATCAGAGAAATGCAAATCAAAACCACAGTGAGGTACCATCTCATGCTGGTCAGAAAGGCTGCTATCAACATGTCTACAAACAATAAATGCTGGAGAGGGTGTGGAGAAAAGGGAACCCTCTTACACTGTTGGTGGGAATGCAAACTAGTACAGCCACTATGGAGAACAGTGCAGAGATTCCTTAAAAAACTGGAAATAGAACTGCCATATGACCCAGCAATCCCACTCCTGGGCATACACACTGAGGAAACCAGAATTGAAAGAGACATGTGCACCCCAATGTTCATCACAGCACTGTTTATAATAGGCAGGACACGAAGCAACCTAGATGCCCATCAGCAGACGAATGCATAAGCAAGCTGTGGTGCATATACACCATGGAATATTATTTAGGTATTAAAAATAACAGATTTGAATCAGTTCTAATGAGGTGGATGAAACCAGAGCCTATTATACAGAGTGTAGTAAGTCAGAAATAAAAACACCAATACAGTATATTAATGCATATATATGGAATTTAGAAAGGTGGTAACAACAACCCTATATGCGAGACAGCAAAAGAGACACCGATGTAAAGAATAGTCTTTAGGACTCTGTGGGATAAGGCAAGGGTGGGATGATCTGAGAGAATAGCATTAAAACGTGTATATTACCATATGTGAAACAGACCGCCAGTCCAGGTTCAATGCATGAGACAGGGTGCTTGGGGCTGGTGCACTGGGTTGACCCTGAGGGATGGGATGGGGAGGGAGCTGGGAGGGGGGTCGGTATGGGGAACGCATGTACAGCCATGGCAGATTCATGTCAATATATGGCAAAAATCACCACAATATTGTAAAGTAATTAGCCTCCAATTAAAATAAAATAATTAATTTAAAAAATCCTTCAGTGTTATTCTTCAATTTACAACCCAACTCAAATTTTGCAGAAGGGACTATGCACCAGTCCTTCCTCTCACCACTCTACTCCTGTTTGTGTTCCAGCTATGCTAATAATCTGAGTTTTCTTTCATTTTCCAAACACAGACAGTTTATTATCAAGGCAGGGTCTTTGATACCTTCCCCCATTAGCACTTTTCTTGGTTTTAGTGTTACCTGCTCAGAGACTCTACCCTAAACCGATGTCTAAATTGCCTTTTGTTATGAATCAGAGCACCTGGTTATTTACCTGTATATTATGCATTAGAGAGTCTTTCTTATGTTTTTGTTTGTTTTGTTTTTATCTTTTGGCTGTACCACATGGCAAGCGAAATTTTAGTTCCCTGACCAGGGACCAAACCTGTTTCCCCTTGCACCATGCTTGTGTTTGTTTCACCTAAGGGCAGGGGCTAGGTAGGCCCAGGGCATTAGCTACACTGGGTCATATTTCATTCATCATTGTACACACAACATCTAGCACAACGTCAGCCATTAACTTGATGCTCAAAAATGTGTACTCGAAATAATAAGCTTGCCTTCCCCCAATTTATAGGGAATGCACATTAGGAGACCACATCATCCACTCGTATTCCCTCAAAAAAGGCAAAATACTTCATTTTTGTAAGAGTTGAGCAGCCAGTTTTAGGCAAATAGTTATCAGAGGAGTGCAGGCATGCATGCTCTGCCATGTCCAACTCTGCAACCTCATGGACTGTAGCCTGCCAGGTTCCTCTGTCCATAGAATTTTCCAGGCAGGAATAGTGGAGTGGGTTGTCAGAAGAATAAAGAAGGTTAAAAATCCTGTGATTTTCACCAATATGTATGATAAATCAAATAAGAGATGCCTCAGAATGTTCTTGACCTGATCCCTGAAATTTGTGAATTTGATGGTAAAAGAGATTTAGAAGATTTGGTTAACAGGAGGGACCCTGAGATGGGGAAATTACTCTGTATTATTATTCATATTCAGATGTGATCAAAAAGATCTTAAAAAATGGAGGCAGAAAAGGATGGAGGGAAAAGTGACCTCAGAAGAAAGGTGAGAGAGATGCACTGTTGCTAGATTTAAAGATTGAGAAAGGGGCAATGAGTCTCTAAAAGGTGTAAAAGGCAAGGAAATAAATTCTTTTCTAAAACCTTCAGAAAGGAATGCAGACTCCCACCACCACCACATCTTGATTTGAGTTGAATGAGACCTGCCTCTGACTTCTACCCACCATAATTATATGATTAAAAAAATGTATTTTTAAGCTTCTAAGTGTGTGATAAAGACTTTCCTGGTGGCTCACTGGTAAAGAATCCATGCATTTAAAACTAGGAACATCATTTTGCTGACAAAGGTCCATATAGTCAAACCACGGTTTTGCCAGTAGTCATGTATGGATGTGAGAGCTGGGCTGTAAAGAAAGCTGAGCGCCAAATAATTTATGCTCTTGAACTGCAGTGTTGGAGAAGACTCTTGAGAGTCCCTTGGACTGCAATGAGATCCAACCAGTCAATCTGAAAGGAAATCAGTCCTGAATATTTATTGGAAGGACTGATGCTGAAGCTGAAACTCCAATACTTTGGCCACCTGATGCGAAGAGCTGACTCGTTGGAAAAGACCCTGATGCTGGGAGGAATTGGGGGCAGGAGGAGAAGGGGACGACAGAGGATGAGATTGTTGGATGGCATCACTGACTCAATGGACATGGGTTTGGGTGGACTCCAGGAGGTGGTGATGGACAGGGAGGCCTGGCGTGCTGTGGTTCATGGGGTCACAAAGGGTCGGACGTGACTTAGCAACTGAACAACAACAATGAAGTGTGTAATAGACTGTTACAGCAGCAATAAAAAAAAAAAAGGGCAATGCCTTTAATTAGATGCATTCTGGGCAGTCCTTTATTACTATATACAGCAGTTCCTGAAACTTTTCTCAGTCTCTAAGTGTAAAAGCATCCAATAGGGCTTACATCCTTCTAAAGATCTAGTAAGTCTTGCATTTTTTTTTAATAGTGTGACAGGTCACACCATGTTCACACTAGTGTCTCGTTAGCTGATTACTACTCATATGCCTACTTATAATCAGTTAGCTTTCAGGTTAAATTACAGCGGTTTAAAGGGGAGAGAGACTTCAGGTGAAATTCTGAGCACCTGTCGCTCTCAGAGACACTCTGCTTTATCACCAGGCCACTCCCTTCAAGAGTGACACCGCCAGGGTTCCGTCACAGCACCGTGTATATTTTTTTTAAAGGTGAAACATCTGGGTCTAAGGCAGAGAGGATGTTGGTAATTAGTTTGCTTTATTTTCCTTACTTTGTTCTTAATTAAAAAAAAACAAAACTAATTTCTCTCCGTTGGTTTGTTATGCTTGACAGAATAAACTTTAATGGGGAAAAAAAAAACCATACAAATGTACTTCCTTACCTTTTCTTTCAAGGAGGAAATCTTCTGACCCTCTCTCAGAGGTATTTCCTCCATGGTAAAAGAGCATAGAATATAGACCTTAATTTACCACACTGAAAGAGATATTTCACTGAAGTTTCATCTGCAACCCCCCTTTCCTAAAGTATTAAATTCTTGATAGCACCTTTCCATTCAAGACCTGCCAGCCATTCAACACAGCCAGTGCATCTGTAAAATGAAATTCTGTGGTCTGAATTAAAAGGGGCTTTGGGAACCTTCTAAGCTAACCCCCTCAAGGGCTTCTAAAACTTTTTCATTCAATTACATCGAGCGGGGTGCAAATGATTCTAAAGAGACAGCCTGATATTCCTAAGCTTATATTTACCTTAAAAATTCATGAAAACTTACTTTTCTGCCAGTATAAATGTGTGTCTACTTTGGTATATATTTATTATCTATTTGTGTTTACCTCCATCCCACCCAAAACCTTATGTTTAATAGCGTCTATGAACACCCATTGCATCTATCCTCCATTTCTTAATGTATTATTGAATTATTCAATTTGAGAAATTTTCTTATATTGATATGTGTCATGAACTCTCATAGACAGTATGCACAAATGAGTCAACTGTGTAAATCTGGCCCAAAAATACAATTAGAAGACAATCTGAAACATGCCATTGATGTTACAAAGGAAGAACCCTTAGGGCTGAATCATCTCCATCTTCGCGGGGCTCAGATGTGAATGTAAATAATTTTCAGGAGGGCAGCATATACATGATATGGATACTATATACAGTTCTGTGTAAAGCATAATGTATATTACTATGGCTGCATTTGTCTGAATCAGCGATGAGATGCAGATACAATTTGAACAGGATGTGGAGGAGGGAAAGGAGTACCCAGTGATTTAGCGGAGCGGGGCAGGCAGTTCGGGCCTGTGAAAGTGACGGAGCCACCTTAGTTCATATAGTTAGGCACCTGGGGATGCGTCTTCTCACGCTTCCGCCTGCATCAGAACTGCCTGGGGGTTTTGTTCTTGGCCTCCATCCCCAGGATTTCTGATTCAGTAGATCTCAGGCAGGGCTGCAACTGTGCGTTCCTAATGAGTTCCTAGGTGATGCTGGTGTTGCTTTTCCAGAGACAAGTCTTTGAGAACCACTGCGCTCTTAGAGGAACTGAGCAGACATATTTGTCTGTTTCATTTTTTTTGTTTCAACCATGAATTTGAGAGCTCCCAGGAGGGAAAAACCAGATGTACTACTGACAGATAAAATACTGCTTTTCTAATCAAAGGTATAGATTTGTGTCACATTAAGTGGCATGAAATGACCCTTTAAGAAACATGTAAGTATCAGTAACATGGACACAGGGTTAAAATAATAATAGAAGGGGCTGTTTAATCATTTTTAAATAGTTATTTTTAACATTGTTGAAATATTTTACTTAATGTTTGATGCCTGTAACATTTCAAATTACTCTATGCATAAGTAAGGCACTCTATTTCCTAGTCTTTTTCAGAAATGATAATAGCTATTTATTCTTTTAACAGTCTTGTTTAAATGATATATACTTTTAATGATACTATAGTTATTTTGAATTATTTGGAATACATATTTTATCAGCTTTCTACTTTCACGAAGTCTGAATTTTCATGCAGAAAGGTTCTACTGTTTTTGTCTTTTCAAAGATTACTCTCCACGTGAAGTGATTTTGCCCAAGAAATGACATATCTTAATTCCTTTCTTGTTTACTACTTTAAAAGTTCATGGAGGAATATATTTCAAAGCTTCAGTTTCTCAGGGTACACTGGGTTGGCCCAAAAATTCCTTTGGGATTTTTCTTCCGTAAGATGTTACGGAAAAACCCAAATGAACTTTTTGGCCAACCAAATACATCTCTTAAGTGGTAGCTACAAAATGCTAAGCTCTGATTTAAATCTTTTTTTCCAGTATTTAGCCAGGACAGGACATTACATAGAGACAAAAGGTTCATCTTGAAGATTAGTTATTGATTATCAGTTCTTCCTATTTTCTAAAGCCTCTTACAGAACTCACAACTGTGACTCTCTTTACCTCACACCTTCAATTGAAGAGATTTACATAAAGGTGCAGGTTCACTCTTCTGGGCATCTTTCAGTAACTGAACGAATGAAATCCATAAGGAAGAAACTGTCCCAAGATCCCTAACCCACTCACAATGATCTATCATATCACACTGCCAGTAAAACTTAAAGTAAGAAATACTGCCTTTTTATCTTCCCCATTCCTAGCCTTCAATGTTCAAAAGCAATACTAAAATACAGTTATTAGCTTTGATCTTATCTGGTACCTAGAAACAACCTAAAGCATATTTGGACTCAGAAAAGCTATGATAGAATATTAAAAATTTACTTGATTTCAGAGTCCTGGTATGTATATGTATAAGTAGTCATGTACATGCAGATTTATGGAGTTAGGGACAAGAAACAATTTTGTAAATGTCAGCCTCCTCGGACTGTATTGATTTGGTCTTCCCTGGATAATTTTTGCTATCTTTCCTTTAATCAGTTTTCTTGTCAATATTTTATCACCAGAATAAATTAACTCTTTCTTTTTTGTGAGTGATACTGCTATCTTGTTCCCAAACTTAAAGTTATTAACTCTGCATGCATATGTCTGGAAGTTGATATAGTCACATACATCAATCTAGTTATCCTGCCATTGATGACCATGTAATGTTGGCATAAGACTTTCTTCTGAGCACAGAAGTTCTTCATGTTTCTATTACAGCTAATAGTCTTTTACAAAGAGAAAGAGAGGAGATTTTAAAATATTTTATGTTTGGGGGCAGAGAATATACTATTTAGAATTGCTGTTGCAAGACTGTGAGGCAGAATCAAGGAACACACTTTGGAGACAGAGTGGAAGGTAACTAGCATGTGTTTTCTTCTAATGATGCTCCCAAAACTCATTTTAGATAAAACTCAAATATATTCACGGCCATTTCCAAAACTTCAAATTTCTAGTTATTTTAGTTTTACATTTCAACTGAATTTCATGCAATTCTAAACTATTGAGGATTCAAAAAGTACATCCTATGTAGAATCTGTGGCTGTGAGACTGACAAATAATTATATACATTCAAGGAATTTATGCAGTTCAAAAATCTGACGGTAGGTGTACACAATGTAGAAATGATAGAGTAACGGATCAGTTAGAGACCTCCTGTTGTACATGTGACCCTTAAGTCTCTGAGTAGTTGTATAAGGAAGGTCTAAGACATAAATGAGAGAGAGACCAAACTACATACTTTGTTCCAGTACTTTAAATAATCCAAATTAAAACAAGACGGCCTTAGTATAAGATTCAGCTTACCTATGTAATCTGGTTCTGATGTGCTAAAACCACAGGTTTATTGCTCCCTGTCATTATATCGGTAAATACTAATTAGGTTTGTAAAAATTTTCAGAAATTTTGTTCTTAATATGCAAGGTGAGTAAAAACTTTTTTCTCTGTTGACTTTGTTAATTTCTTTCTGCTTTTATTGAATTTTGATGGGTAGTTCAATCTCAATAAGCACACTAAAGACAGCCCCCTATAATTTAAAATTTGTTGTTTGAAATCATCAGCCTGAATTCAGTCCTTTGTTTTGGTTAATATAAGATAGAAAATGTGAATAACAAATCATACTAAAATGTTATTAGAGCTTTTCATGCTTTATTTTCTAACAGTAAATGAATAAAACCACAAGAGGAAGCAGAAAAATAATGAAGTTCCTGTTATCTAACAACTGCTGGTAAAATAGACTGCTCCTTTGAAAAAATCAAAAGTGCCATTTATAGTTTTGTTTCAGTCTCAGTTGTTGAATGTTGATTATTAAGTATTCTGAGGAAAATATTTCTTGTATATCAGACTGGATTCTAGTTCATTGGCTATATAAGTATTTTATCTAAGATATATGTGATTAATTATGTAATTTACCCAGACTACAGAGAAACAATCCAATAGACAGAGGAAAAATCCAGCTTTTAACCACAAATGATGTATGATGGTCTTCTGATTTGAATATGAATGGTAACTCCCCATGAAATATTTATTTAAGGTCTCCCAGATTAACTGTTTTGATAGAAATGACTGATCTACTTTAATAAACTAGATCAATTCATCCTAACAACCAATTTGACTTTTTTTTTTACTTTGATCATTAATTAGAGAATGATTTATATGGCACAGCCAAGACATAGTCATAAAAACAAATGCATTCTTCACAAGTAAACTTTTAAAATGCATCTAAGATGTAACATAAAACTGTTACCTACCCTTCCCCACACTTTCTATATTGTCTTTCATTAACTTTTGTGTTGGCTTTAATGTAAAATTCCAATGAGAATATGAAACTAATGATATCACACCTATTTTTAATTTTAGCCTCAGGTATGTTTTCTACATTATAGATTGAAAGTGAAAGTGAAAGTTGCTCAGTCGTGTCCGACTCTTTGCCACCCCATGGACGATACAGTCCACAGAATTCTCCAGCCAGGATACTGGAGTGGGGAGCCTTTCCCTTCTCCAGGGGATCTTTCCCATCCAAGAATCGAACCGGGGTCTCCTGCATTTCAGATATATATATTTTTTTCACCAGTTGAGCTACCAGGGAAGCCCACTTTATAGATTACACACAAACAAAATCATAAAAAATTTCACACAGCTGCAAACTAACATATGCATGTGTGAGTTAGAAGGCAGGAACTGAGAAAAAACTTACTCTTAGGGAAACTAACAAAATTTTTTATATAGGCCCCTCTTGTTTACCAAAAAGTATAAGTAAAAAGTTCCTTCTACAGAAGGAACTATGAAAACTATCTAGAACTTCTAGAAGAAGAGATTGGACAAGTTTTACACATATTCCCACAAACAGTGACTGCCTGTCAAAACAAATATGTAAGAGGTATTTTGATGTCAATCAAAATGATTTATTATCACAAACCTTTCTCTCAGATGGATAAAGCTGAATTTTAGTTTAGTTGCCAGTTCTTCATAATCACCGATGTACCTAGACAGGAAACTGTCCATTCTGCAGAGAGTAGACACCAGCATTGTTTTGGTGGCGTGAGCACAGGGAGATCTGGCCAGATCACCGAACACACACAAGCCCTAACTCCCGGCAAAGTGCTTCAGTAGCACCACACTTTCAATACAGATTCGGGCATGAGTTTCCTCTAAAATGTCCCTCCTGTCACAGACATTCTTAGCTGAATTTGATACCTGAATGTTACCACCACTCCAGAACATCAGTCAGTTCAGGATCAACTGTTGTAATCCTAGAACTGGCGATATTAATGCAAAACCTGGTGGCTAGGATTCCTTCTTTCAAAGATTCCCTCATCCCCGCCTCAACCTTCCCTGCCCCAGACACTCGGCCTAAATTAAGTTCATATTATCCTAGTTCTTCTATTTTTTGGATTTCTTCCACTGATGATAATGCATCACCAATTCTGGGAACGATACCCTAGATTTTGAAATTTAGTGCTTACCAATGGTTGGGACTGAGCCTCTTAGCAAATTTCTCCTCAACACA
Source organism: Cervus elaphus (assembly GCF_910594005.1). NCBI lineage: Eukaryota > Metazoa > Chordata > Mammalia > Artiodactyla > Cervidae > Cervus > Cervus elaphus. The sequence continues at coordinate 6,922,751 of NC_057826.1, read as the reverse complement.
TGGGCGTTCAAAACAGGACCTGACTTTTAACAACTGCTAAAACGTCGAGACAGTTACCTGAATTCAAATAACATATTTTATCCTCTACATCTTTCTCTTTTGACTTGTCTACTCTTTTGGTCCTCTGGTCTCTAGATGTCTATCACATCTTAGGAAATGGCTGTCTTTCATTTACTTCTTTGAAAAAGGCGAGAGGGGAAGAAGATTTAGATGTAAAAGCAAGACTCTAGAGCTGAGAATATGTAACAGTATCAGTAAAAATTCAGGTGTTTCCTTATAGAAGGTTAAGCAAAATACTCTTTGTATGCTTTTCATTAGAGTATTTTCTAATTAAAGATGATATATATATATATATATGTATATATATAAATTTCAAAAATTCAGAAAATTCTGGCTTGACTCTAAAACTAAGAGATGAAGGGGAAGGGAGTGAAATATACCCTGGCTGCTTACATATAAGTAATGAAGACAAAGAACTAAGAGCTTCCTTCAAGTGGAAGGTAAAACTTCTGGAAAAGAGATTGGATAAGCTATATACAAATACACCTACCTACAAAGAGTGACTGCATTTCAAAGCTCCCCTCTTCCTTCCCTTCAGGTAAGATACCGTCTAAATGATCAGTGTTTGCCTTTTGACTGTGAGAGTCCCCTAAACATCTAATAAGAAATGACATTATCAGAATACAAAAGTGCTATTTGTTTTATTGTTTTTAACTCATTTAAAACACATCATCTTTTCCTTCTGCTCATCTATTAGTTTAATTTTGTTGACAGCTCAATCAAAGACAAATATGAAATCAAATTATATCCTGGTTAAAAATGTAGCTTCAAATAAAATTCATGCATGTGATGATAGACACAGTGGCATTTGGAGAAGAAATGTGCTGTTTCCAGCTCATACTGATTAGGGAAAAATAATGGATATTAAATCAGCACACTAGCCCTAAATAAAATGGATTTCTCACTTAGTCTCATTTTGAAAATAGTAATAAATGACTTTTCAAGTTTTATGATACACAGGATACTACCAATGATACATAGATTACAAGGGAATGGGAAAAAGAAAAGATAATAGCCCCTTTGGTCAGTATCATACCAGACGAGTTTGTTAACAGGAGATTGACATTTATGAAGCTATAAATTTAAAGAGATGGATAGTTTGTAACTACAAGTTTCATTAAAGATTTATCTTTGAAGTTCATCAATTGATGTTGGATGTCATCCCATATATTCTTTTTTACAAACCCCTATGAGTAGATTTAGTAACAATAGTATATATAGTAGATCATCACCATTTTCAGAAGAGAAAACTGATGCTTTGAGACATTCAACTGTTTTTTGGGGTAATGTGGATGCGGTGTGCAGTTAGAGGAACTGGGGAAGCTTCTGACTCTAGGCTCCTCTCTTTGCACGCCCTCCGGGTGGAAGGGACATGCACGTGACAGCAGCGTGCATCAACACACTCTCTGGACCCACTGCTTCTGAGCTCCTGCAGCCACCGCCATCCGCCTGAGAGACTTTTGGGGCTATAAATATTGGGTGTGTCATAGCCAGGTATGTAGATTTATGAAACACATATTGATGTAGCATCTATGCTGTGCAAGACACAGGAAAGTTCACAAAACATAAAGAATGATTTGTTCCTGCCCTCAATCAGCTCTCCCTATAGTAAGGAAGATAAAAAAAATACAAAACATGAGGGGGGGAAAAAATGAACCTGGTGAGCAAAATCTGGAGAAAAATCCATTTGCTGTATGAATCAGATGAGGAAGACAGAACCTCCAAATAAGCAAGACAAAGAAGGTTTATTAAATATAAAACATCACAACTGTATTTTAAAAATTTTTTAAATATATATAAACATGAAATACAATGACCACGGTACTTTCAGGCTGAGGGAATAACAAATATCATAGGAACAGGAATATGAGAATAATTTATGTGGAATGTAGACTATCTGAAGGAAAATGATGGTAACTAAAACTGGAAGGACTGGTAAAGAATGGATGTCACTGTGTTACTACATGTGTACAAGTGCATATCACTTCATAGCAGATAGATGGGGAAACAATGGAAACAGTCACAGAATTTATTTTCTTGGGCTCCAAAATCACTGCAGATGGTGACTGCAGCCATGAAATTAAAAGACTTTCTCCTTGGAACAAAGCAATGACAAACTTAGACAGTATATTAAAAAGCAGAGACATCACTTTGCTGACAAAGGTCCATATGTCAAAGCTACAGATTTTTCAGTAGTCATGTACAGATGTGAGTTTTGGACCATAAAGAAAGCTGAGCACCGAAGAATTGATGCTTTCAAACTGTGGTGCTGGAGAAGATTCTTGAGAGTCCCTTGAACAGCAAGGAGATCAGACCAGTTAGTCCTAAAGGAAATCAACCCCGAATGTTCACTGGAATGACTGATACTGAAGCTGAATCTCCAATAAATACTTTGGCCATCTGATGTGAAGAACCAACTGACTGGAAAAGATGCTGATGCTGGGAAAGATTGAAGGCAGGAGGAGAAGGGGATGACAGAGTATGAGATGGTTGAATGGCATCGCTGACTCAATGGACATGAGTTTGAGTGAACTCTGGGAGATCATGAGGAAGAGGAAAGGCTGGAATGCTGCAGTCTATGCATGGAGTCGCATAGAGTCATACACAACTTAGCCACTGAACAACAAAGGCAATGACCAGTCCATACAAGACAAGAGGGATAGTGAGGGGAAAAGAGGTTTGCAAACTGCTGTCAGGACAAGCTAAGCACATTTAAGGACTGACTAGACATCAGGAGAAACGGGAAAGTGTTACAACGACAGATTTTTCTACTCTAGTTGACTGAAATAATACAGCTGTCTTTAACCAGAACAGAAAATCCCATAGAAATTGTAACTGGAACAGAAATTGAATTCCATTTTTAAGAAATCTAAGAGCAGAAGTATCTTACAGTCAGGAATAGATAGAATATTTTTATATGTGGGATTTTTCCCATATTTGGGAAATTTGATGGGATTCATTCAAAATTTTATAGGAAAAACTCTTGTGTTTCCCTTTACTGTTGCACAAATACTATACTCACAGCTCATCTGACACCAGATTCATGGGTTAATTCCCACACCAGTTGGTTCTTGGATACCAGCTGGGTAACCATGCAATTCTGACCCTATATACCTGGATTTAGCATGAGATCCCACAAATTAAGTGCTCAGTCTCAGAAGACCACCCTTCTGGATGACAATTGCTAGTAACAAGTTGTCTCCACTACTTCTGAACAACCAACTATGAACTGGGGTTCCCACAACTTCCTGGTTTTCCATAATGCACCAGTACATTTGGCAGAACTCAGTGAAATACTTACTTACATAAGTTTATCATGTAATAAAGAGGGTTTCCTTGGTGACTCAGATAGTAAAGAATCTGCCTGCAATGCAAAAAGACTCAGGTTTGATCCCTGGGTTGGGAAGATCCCCTGGAGAACGGAGTGGCTACCCACTCCAGTATTCCTGCCTGGAGAATCCCATGGACAGAGCCTGGTGGCATAGAGTGTATGGGGTTTCAGAGTCAGACATGACTGAACAACTAACACACAAACATATAATAAAGAATTTGATAAAAGATACAGATGAACATCCAGAGGAAGAGATACACAGAGCAAGGTCCCTAGGAAGTTGAGTGTCACACCCTCCCAGCACCTAGATGTGTTCCCCAATCGGGAAACATCATGGTGGCATAATTCATCATTAACTCAATCTCCAGCGCCTCTCCCTCTGCTGGAAGTGGGGGTGGGGCTGAAAATATTATGTGTCTAATCGTGACTTGGTCTGATGATCATTCCGCATCCTTAATCTATCCAGGAGCCTACCAAGAGCTGCCTCATTAGAGCAAAAGCCATTCTCATCACCTGGGATTCTAAATCAAATTTCAGGTGACATTCTCATCACCTGGGAAATCCCAAGGGATTTAGGATCTCCGTGTCAGGAACTCAAGTCAAAGACTAAATTTTAGTATAAAAGATGCTCCAAATGCTCTTGCTGCTGCTGCTGAGTCACATCAGTTGTGTCCGACTCTTTGCGACCCCAAGGACTGCAGCATACCAGGCTCCCTGCCCATGGGATTTTCCAGGCAAGAGTACTGGAGTGGGTTGCTGTTGCCTTCTCCACCAAATACTCTTATCACTTAGGAAACTGCTAGCGTTTTAGGACCCTTGTTCTATGATATTTTTTCTATTATTTTATAATTATCAATTAGTATTTTTTCTTAAAATGAAGATATTTTGATTAGATGACTAGAGAAAAAGAAACTCTGAATTCTTAATAGGATCAAGGATAAGTATTATCCAGTTGTCCTACAGAGAAGACATGGTTATGTTAATTGATCTTTTTATCGACAGACTTAAAGTAAATGCATCATTTATCTAATGTTTGATTGATGACTTTGCCTTCCAAATTGAAAAGAAATATTTCTCACATTCCAATGCACTCTCATCTCCGATTTAAAGCATAAAGTGTATTTAATTTTTTACCAATGTGCCAAATGGGGCTTATCAGAACACGACTTTTGGGATCCATGCCATGGGGCCCTCTTATAAGTGAAAAAGCTTTATAATGAGGTACTTCTGCTGCTGTTGCTGCCAGGAATAAGTTCTTCAGTGAGGACTAAGCGGACAGGCATTATGCCAAATTTCACACCACTTCAAATTGTATTTGGACTAACCTTTAGGGATGGAATTGATTTTCTGTAACAAAGTTTTACCACCACTGAGAATATTCAAAGAAAACACTGTAAGCAATTCTAAAAAAGGAAATTCCTGAACTGTTTTGTGTGATGACAACCTGATTGGAATAAACATAGGGTCTCCCATGGTGACTATTTTGAAGGATCAAATATTCCTTGGACAAAGAATTTCCAATACTTTTCATAAAAAGTTTATTTTATGATTTTATTTTTATATATATGCATGTAAATGCAAAGCTTTTGGGACACACACAAACTCACACACCCCTGAAGACACACTGCTCTATTTGATATTTGGCAGATATCATATTATTTTTTCAAATGTTTCTAAGACTAAAATACATCTTTCCCAGTATGCGACCCCATGTGAATTTTAAGGAGTACAAAGTCCAACTTTGATTCATTTACATTTTTACTCAGCAAAATGTCATGCCATGAAAGACAACTGATGTGCAAAAGACAGCTGGGTATTTCTCTGCTCTCTGACTTCTCAGACACAGAATAACAACCGCAGCTAATTAAAAACAAAACTATCTCCTTGTAAGATTTAGATCAATTCAAGCTAAGGGGGGGAAAATGTTCTTTTAAGCATGCTCTATGTTGAGAGGGAGAAGAAAGAAAAACTAGGGAATATCAGAACTAAAGAGTCATTTAGGTTCATACCCTTAACTGTCAGATGAAATAAGCAAGAAAAGCAGGCAACAGGAAGATAGAGGGCTTTAGGCTTTACAGCTTTGGGCCAGAACTAAAAGTGAGTCCTCTGCTGCAAAATCCAATTCTTCTTTCACTAGACAATAATGACCTTTCAAAGAAGTCTGTATCTATACATGAACAAATACACACCTATATAGAAGGAGAGGATGAGTTTGTGTGCATATATATGTGTGTATATATATGAGTGTGGGCTTTCCTGGTGGCTCAGGAGTAAAGAATCTCACCACGTCATGAGGCATGGGTTCAATCCCTGAATCGAGAAGATCCCCTGGAGAAGGAAATGGCAACCCACTCCAGTATTCTTGTCTGGAAATCCCATGGACAGGGCAGCCTGGGGGGCTACAGTCCATGGGGCCGCAAAGAGTTGAGCAGGACTTAGTGACCAAACAACAATAACAGTGTATCAGTGTGCATATGTGGGTGTGTACAGACAGATAAATAGACATGTTGACAGATGGACTAACTTTTTAGTGTGAAACTGATTTTCTGGAACCAAGTCTTACCACGTCTGAGACTATTAAAAAGAAAATACTCTAGGCCTTGTGAGCAATTTTCTATATACTTATAATTTATATAATGTTCTTATGATTCATATGATGTTTGTCTAATTCATGTAATATTAGCATTTCATATATATGAGTATAAAATAAACTTTGAAAATAAAATATTCTTCGAATTTTTGCTCAAATCATATTAAAATTCAAATCTTAATGGGCTAAGTCAAAAAGGTTTTTTGAGGGAGCAGGAGGCAAGTGTATATGTGAAAATTTAAAAGTCATAGCTATAATTTTTCTTTCAAAAAGGCATAAAATGTGGCATTTTGGTCAACATTAGAGTGTTTTTGTCTTGAATGATTCTTTACTTCTCTATACAATTACCTACACAGACACATGAATTGTTTATAGATCAAACCTACGGTTAACGCTAAAGGCGACCTAAATATTAATAGATTTATAATCTAAATTTGTTTCCTTTCCAAGCACAATGATTTTCCGATTTTTATTGCAATCTCATTTTTTTTAAGTGGGGTCATTACTATCTGCCTATGGAAATGAACATGCTTGAATTCCTTGGATAGGTAAGAATACAGTCTCTCAGGGAGACAAAGCATGAGCCACAGACAGAATTTATCAGAACTATTGGTTCTGGTGAATCACGAGGTAGGTATTAAAAACCAGAGTAAAATCAGTGAACGAATTCCCAACAGTTTCTATTCTGATCATCAGGACTGGAACAGTCTCATGCTCCCTCCCCCGCCCTCAAGCAGAGATAACAGGACAGTTCTCACTGAGTCTGTCTATGTGAAAGGCAGAAACAGTGCCCTCTGAAGTGCTTCCTGGATCTGGCATTTCTATTTTAGTAAAATATGATTTTGAAACTTCACGTGGTAATGTATTACTAATTAAGAGCACAGATTTTAGAATGAGGTTGAGTTTGTCTTAAATTCTGGCTTGCTACTTATTATCTAAACAATAAGTTTTGATTCAGTGCTAGACATCGCGCTAGACTCTGAAGGTACAGAGACGCATACTGACCACGCAGCAGCCTTCCGGAGCTCCCACTCAGTGGGAGCATGCCCCCAGGGTGTCACAGAAATGACTGCAAAATTACAATTCGGGTGAATGTGAGGAAGAGAGCTATTTATGGAATAGGGATGCATGATGCAGGGAGGGTGGGTTCATTAACAATGAGCTGAGACATGGTACCCAAAGAGGAGTTAACCAGTAACGGAGAGAAAATACTATTATGCTTTAGATAACAACCACAACGACCCCAAAGTACAAAGAGCACTGGCTGGTACATGAGCAGAAAGTAAACCGGGGTGCCCGAAGTAGCACGTGTGCTTTCATGTAAAACATACACATTTTCAAACAGAACATTTAAAAAATTAAAGATCATAAATATTATTCAATTCCATTCATATATATTATCTACATCATTCATTTAAATCATTGTCTTGGGTTCCACTAGGTTTAGAACCATAATTTAACTATTCTCCCATTTATAAAAATTTAAGGTTTTTCTATTTTTAAAATGACAATAATGCATCAGTGAATGTTCCTACACCTATATTTTAGTTCAATCATGTTGATATTTCATTAAGATTGCTTCAGACTCTTGCTTGTAATTACACTCTGAACACAGACAAAATTGCCTGTGCCCCTCTGGGAATTTTGGTTTAATGAGAGGTAAATAGTCACATGAATAAGTTCATAATTAAAATACTGGTAAACATTCTGAAGGGAAGTAAAGCATTCTATGCACCTGGCGTACCTGATATCAATAGGCACAACAGATCAGGAATGGCCTCTTCTATGCTCAGAGAGAGCGACAGAAGTTAGCTATGTGAGACTGGGATCTGTGAGAATTCAAAGAGAGAAAGGCCATCCTCTCTATACAAAAGGTGGCTGAAACCTAACAGGAGGTTGGTAGGTTTGAGGAATGTGTATATCTGGACCATTCCCTAATGAAAATGCCAGGAAACCAAAAAGAGAGAAGTAGGGCTTAGCTATGGGAAACCTTATGATTGTACCTTATTCTTTGTGCAACGAAATTATCAGTCCTGTTTTATCTTTTTCCTGCTCCTTTTGAAGAAAGTTGACTAACTGGGCAACTGTCTTGCAAGTACTCTGCATCCTTCCCACATTTACACTTTTTCTAAGCCACCCACTTACAGAGACCACAAGCTACACAAAATAAGTGGAATCAGTGGGCGGAAAAATGGAAACAGTGACAGACTTTATTTTGGGGGGCTTCAAAATCACTTCAGATAGTGACTGCAGCCATGAAATTAAAAAACGCTTGCTCCTTGGAAGAAAAGCTATGCCAACCTAGACAGCATATTAAAAAGCAGAGACATTACTTTACCAACAAAGTCCGTCTAGGCAAAGATATGGTTTTTCCTGTAGTCATGTATGGATGTGAGAGTTGGACTATAAAGAAAGCTGAGAGCCGAAGAATTGATGCTTTTGAACTGGGGTATTGGAGAAGACTCTCGAGAGTCCCTTGGACTGCAAGGAGATCCAACCAGTCCATCCTGAAAGAAATCAGTCCTGAATATTCTTCAGAAGGACTGATGCTGAAGCTGAAGCTCCTATACTTTGGCCACCTAATGTGAAGAAGAACTGACCCATTAGAAAAGACCCTGATGCTGGGAAAGATTGAGGGCAGGAGGAGAAGGGGATGACAGAGAGGATGAGAAGGTTGGATGGCATCACCGACTCAATGGATATGAGTTTGAGTAAACTCCAGGAGTTGGCGATGGACTGGGAGGTCTGGCATGCTGCAGTTCATGGGGTCACAAAGAGTCGGACACGACTGAGCTACTGAACTGGACTGAACTGAACAGAAAATAATCAACAGGGAGCTGGAGAACTTAAAAATAAAAAAACAAGACACAAAACCCTAATGCTTTGGACCACCTCTATAAATACTGGTCTAGTCAATTCAGTCCAAGGCAAATCCAAGACATAAGTAGTTTTTGTTTTAAAGTTCCTTGAGTATAGAATCATTTGAGAAATAATGTTTTAAGGTGGTGATTCTGAAACTATAGTAGATAGATTATGTATAAATCCTATTAAAAACTGACCAGTAGGTTTGGGGTGGGCCTGAGGTCATGCTTTCCTGACATTCTCCCAGTGATGGTGAAGCTGCTGGAACAAGGAACACAGTCTAAGCAGCAGTGATCTAAAGGACTCAAAGTAAGGCTCATGGACATGGAATCAATCACCCTTCTAATCCCAGCTGGGGAGTAGGAGGCAGGGAAAGATGATACTGGGATCTGGAGACCTACATTTTATATATCTATCATTAATAAATAACTATGAGTTAAGTCCCTTGGACAGTCAGGAGATCAAACCAGTCAGTCCTAAAGAAAATCAACCCTGAATCTTCACTGGAAAGATTGATACTGAAGTTGAAGCTCCAATAGTTTGGCCACCTGATGCAAAGAGTCAACTCACTGGAAAAGACTCTGATGTTGGGAAAGATTGAGGGCAGGAGGAGAAGGGGGTGACCGAGGATGAGATGGTTGGATGCCGTCATCATCAACTCAATGCACATGAGTTTGAGCAAACTCTGGGAGGTAGTGAAGGACAGGGAAGCCTGGCATGCTGTAATCCATGGTTGCAAAGAGTCAGAGAAAACTAAGCAACTGAACAACAACAAATGATTTATAAGCCTAATTTATATTTTTTAAATTTATGACTTTTGTCCAAATCACTTTATTTTGCATACAAACTGAAAAAAATATGTACACCAAAGGTCTCTCTAGAACAAGTTAGACAGATATCTGAATATATTTCATTGTTGTTGTTTAGTCACTCAGTTGTGTCCAGCTCTTTCTGTGACCCCATGGACTGTAGCCCATCAGGCTCCTCTGTCCATGGGATTTCCAGGTAAGAACACTGGAGTGGGTTGCATTTTATTATTATTACTACAACTGCCACTAAATGTAATTACTGCCATCATAGCATTCAATTATTGAGAATCTCTTGTGTACCAGACACAGGGTTAGGTGCTTTTCCCATTTACTGATCCCAGTTGTATTATCCCTGTGTTACAGAGGAATAATCTGGCTGCATGGGTTAAGCTGTTTATAAACTATTCAGAATGTTACTATGTATTTTATCCTTATCATATCCTCAGGCGGGCCTGCGGGTCACTTTGCTCTAACTCCCTGCCGGTTCTTTGATCGCTCACCGTTTCCTCTTCCTCTGTGTCTGCCCAGCCGCTCAGTCATGTCCAGCGCTTTGCCACCCTTAGTACGGTAGCCCACCAGGCTCCTCTGTCCTTGTGGGATTCTCCTGGCAAGAATAACAGACTGGGTTGCCATTTCCTCCTCCAAGGGATCTTCCCAAGCTGGGTTGAACCTGGGTTTCCTGCGTCTCCAGCACTGCAGGCAGACTCTTCACGGCTGAGCCACAGGGAAGCCCTTTCTGTTCCTAGTTTATTTAATTATCCAACCTGAAGTTATCCTTCAGTGAAGAAGTAGGGACAAAATGTACCCGAGCAAATGCTTCTTAGAAGAAAAATAATCCTCTGTTCGCTTCCATGTTCTGTGTGTGAACAGGCATTAAGATTTAGTTCCAACTCTTTTCCCTGCTATTAGCCTCGCAGGTGTGACCTTTACATTATATTCTGCCTTTCTGGAATTATCCAGAGAAATCATTTAACTATTTTACACCACAGTTCAGGAGCTAAACCTTTTTATCTCAAATGAGAGAACCCACCATATACATATAATGCTGTGATTTATTCTGTATTTACTGAAGTGTAATATTAGCTTAATTCTGGTCTTTTTTGCAGTTTAAATGTATACATTTATGTTTCTAGTGCATCTATTTTTTTAAAATATTGTCACCTAAGAAAGTAATAGTACTCACATATACAACACAGAAAAAAGCCAAATAAAGAAAATTTGGACTTTTGGGATTTTTTCCTCCCCTTTTTGCCTGGTTTGCAGGTGTGCTGTGGTATTCAAATTCTTGTGGTCTTGGCATGTCTTCAGAGTATAGAGAATTACTGTTCTATGGAACTGGAAGTACAAAATGTAATTAACATTCTTGTTTTACAGTATTAGTGATAGCTGAGAATTTATGGTTTTTATTTTAGGTGTGAAATTATACATTAAAATAGTTTTAAGATAGAGATGTGCAAAGAAATCTCTAGTTCCTAGTTGCTCTAAGAGATGTTCTTAATACTTTACATAGTAATGTATTTTCCTAAGAACTGAATATCTTTCTCTTTGTTTACAATCTAAACCATAAATATCTTTTCACTCAGCATGGTTCTATATCACTCTCTGTCTCCTCTATCCCCTTCCTGGTTTCACACAACTGCAAATGTATGAGAAAAATAAAAACCACCAAAAATATGAAAGAGGTGAGTAAATGCTCACCTCTCAGACTGGGAGGGTATCAAAGCTTCAGTGATGAAAAGAAATAACCGGTCAACTCGCTCTGCCTCTGTGTGTTTTGTAATACCTAGATATTCAAAAGTATTTCAAGAGAGACTTAATTGTCTACTTGTTTGTTAGGGCATTTAAAAGTTCATTAGCCAAGAATGCACATTTCTTGTGGGCTTATTTTTTATTGATACCAGAAATGTTTCTGAAAATAAAGTGTTGTTTCACATAAATTTCAACAGAATTTTGCACATAATTGTTAAAGTCAGAGAGAGAAAGAGACATGGTGGGGAAGAAGAGGAGAGGAGAGAGGAAAACGAGGTCATACACTAAACATCATTTAAGAATTAAGCACATTTCATAGCACAAACTGAAAGCGCTGAAAGATGAGAATGCAATTCTGAAGAAATGATAAGAATTTCGACCTGTTACATATTTTTAGCATGCTTGAGCATGGTGAGAGTAAATCAAGGAAGAAATTACGAGGGGGAAACTAAACTGAAATCACATCTATTCTCTTTAAGTTAGGATACATGTTTTGATGTTAATCTGGACAGAGATCCTTATCTTTTGGAGTAAAAATCATTGCTGGTTCTCTTTTGGGGACTTTTGAAGATCACGTGGCAAATAACAGATGGAAACAAAGAGTCTCTGTTTTCAGCAAGCTTTCAGCAAAGTCTCAATACCAGGGAGCAGAAAAGTATTCTTGCTGACCATTTCATTCAGTACACTTGATCAACAAGTCAATCATCTGATTTTCTCAGGCAAAAGTCAAGCATAACTCATGGGTGGAAGCTTGTGGGTCACAGGCTCAGGTTGTAGAAGCAACACAGGAAGGAGAAAGACGTGCTGGACAGAGATCAGGGTGAAATGAGCTGAGGCAAATGAAGAACAGAACACTTCTACCAAGGACTTAGGAATATTTGAAGGATCATCCAGGCAAGAAGATAGAACACATCTGACAGGTATCTCAGAAAGCAACCACAAGCTTCCAGCTCGTGGAGAAAACGAGCAGAATGTGGAGGAAACAAGAGCTTAGAATAAACGCAATGGGAAATGAGAATACAGAAAAAAAAAAGAGAGAGAGATGTTTTTGGAGGACTACATCATTTTTCGAAATCAGCCCAAAAAGATGAGATAGCATAAGTGTGATAATTTGTGTCATCCATCCTTCTTGCCCCTGAAAATCTGAGAATGCTTGCAAACTGTAACTTATAAATAGTGGCAACTTGTTGTAGGATGCAGAGAACCCAAATTTGGTGCTTGGTGGCCACCTAGAAGGGTGGGGAGGGGTGGGAGGTGAAAAGGTGGTCCAAGAAGGAAGAAACATATACATACCTGAGTGTTGGGGTCCTTTAATGGACCGGAACCTTGTGGTGCGGAGTCGACGATAAGAAAGTGAAAGAGAGAAAGAGAGAGAGAGAAAGAGAGAGAGAGAGAGACAAAAAAGACCCGGGGACCTAAGCTCTGGTGGAGCAAAGGTGCTTTAATGATTTTTCTATGAGTATATATAGGCTGCAGTACAAGAAACTTCTTTCGGGAATGATAGAGATCAGAAAACCAAATGTACAGCAACTGTTACCACAAGGTCAGGAGACAATCCATATCTCAAGAAAGGGGAAGGAGACTAAGCTGTTTAGTCCTAAGGAGAATGTTTACTAAAGGAGACTCATGCTTGCCTCACATAATGACCTCAGTCCCTGGGAGCAGCGTGCTGTTCCGCTTGAAGAGGGACAAAGGACTCATGAGAGACAGCATGTAGGAATCCTCCCGTCAAACATTCCCTGACACCTAGGCTGATTCATGTAGATATACTGCAGAAACCAATACACTATTATAAATCAATTAGCCTCCAATTAAAAATATAATAAAATTTTTAAAAATATTGCTATTTTTATATGAGTATTTTCATCACCATCATCATGAATATAATTACACTGAGTCCCTATTGTTTTGAAATGCTTTCTAAATCATGATATACATATAATAAAATACATTCTCTAATCTGGTATTAACTGTATATTGAAAGTGAAACTAAATTTCTTGGTCCTCTGCACAGCGTTAATACTTCCATTGTAATCTGCTAACATCTTCACTCTGGGACATTTTAGAGCAGACTGTTCGGGAAGAAGGGTTAGGGGCCAATTCAACTCAGGGCTCGGCTTCAAAATCAGGCCATTCTTGGAATAATGTGTCTAAATGTCCTTCATATGAGAATTGGAAATTAATGAACAAAACCTTCTGAATGGAGAAGTTGAGGTGGGGATGGATGTGAGGGGGAAGAGAGAAGTGCACTGTGAGTAATTTGGTTGCCTAAGTAGCTAGGAGCAAAACTAGGGAGAACTCTGCTAGCACATGGACAGCAAAATCTAGCAATATTTGAGGGATATGCAGGGCCCTGCTGAATTGTCAGTCCTTTCATTATGTGCATTGTTAAAGGGACACTGATTTTAAAACTACAACAGTGTATCCGTATGTCACATTTATCACTTGATCACACTCTATATTAATGTTCTACGATCTGGACAACTAAAAAGGAATTTTTTTTCTTAGTTTTCACTTTACTTCAAATAATTTTCAAGAGGCAGTACTTAACTAAAACCAGCTGTATCCTCAAGTCCCAATCATTATTATGAAATCATTTCTAAGAGTGCTTTGATTACTTTAATGTGGTTTAATTTTAAACATTCTAGTAAAACCTTATATAGCTCACAAATGGAAAAGCCTAGTCAGTCTTAAAAGTCTTTAGAGCACATTTTTTCCTTTCTTTCCTTGTTCATTCATATTGAAGTTCCTGAATTCATTTAGGGCATTTTCCAGTAAATAACTTTTTTTGAGGTCTCTATGCACATAAAACATGCAATCAGATGTCTTTTATTCAGCAAATTCATGTTAAGCATGCTCTTTTAAGCTGGGGCTATCTGATAATGGTAGGAGTGTATAAAATAATATACTCTCTTTTTTAATTGTAAGAGGAATTTGTAAGTGGGGGAGTCATCTTATGACCAATCCATGTCTATCAGAGATCCATACTTTCTGACATACTTAATGTCAACTGGGCAAAAAAAAAAAAAAAAAACAACTTTGTTTCTCCTTAAATACATGGGAAGAAAGGACAGCATGATTTGGTGAAAGGATCTACATTTGGAGCTAGGTTGGGGCCTAATCAATAGGAGTTGATTCTATACTGTGGGAAAGTTAATTATCTGATCTTTAATTCCTTCCTCTATAAAATGGGGATAATTCCAACATTTCGAGGTGATTCTGAATATTAGAAAGAGCTTAAGTAATAACAATATATTAGTATTTGTGATTCATTAGGCATATAATGATGAATATCATCTGGATAAGAAAGTTAAAAGGCAGAAAATAAAATTCCAATAAAAGGAAGGTGTAATTGTATTATCAAATAATCCCTTTAAATAGAACTTTATTTCAGGCTAAACAAGCTTGTATCATCTGATTTACTCATAACTGATCCTGAGCTATCCAGGATTGCATGCTAGCTTCATCAAAGTTATCATTTCTTCTTGAGAACTCACTAAACACATTTTTTTTTTTCACAAGGTATGTTAGTCACAGTTTCTGCAAGTTCACAGACCTCTTAGTCACTCTCTTGAGTATAACCCCATTAAAGGGACAATGTGGACCACCAGATCAAAGGCACCACCTGTGGACCACCATGGAAAGAGAAATGAATGTCTGCTCAGTGAGTGAACAGTTACTGCCTGCCACAGCAGAATCTCCTTGTAACAGAAGTGTGATCTTGCAACATAATTAGAAATATGTATTTGGTCTTTGTCCTCAGTTCCTGGCACAGAGTGCCAAAACTCCTGAGTGATAGGGGTGAGAGGATTTTTTTTTTTTTAACTCCTAGTAAAGCCTCTTTTAATTATACATAAACTTATGCTAAAAGGTGACTCTTGATAACTTCAAGATAGGGGCTGGTTGCCAGAGGAATTAAGGATGTGATTAGATGTTTGGAACTTCTGGCCCCATATCACAACCTTTGGGCATGAAAGAAGGGCTGGGGATTTAGTACATTACCTACGGCCAATGATATAACCAATTATGCATATGCTGGAACCTCCATAGAACCCTAAAGGGAGGAATCTGCAGGGCTTCCAGATTGATGAGGCCATTTACATGCTGGGGGGGGGGATGGTGGTGCAGCCTATCCTGCAGGGAGACTGAAGCTCTCTCACTCGGGACACCCAGACCTCACTCTAGCTATGAGCCTCTTACCTGGTTGTTCTTTTTGCTGCCTTTACAGTAGCCTTTATAATAAGCCACTAATAGTAAGTAAGCTATATGAGTTCTATGAGTCATTATAACAAATTATCAAACCTGAGGAGGGGATCATGGGAACCCCTGATTTGTGGCCAAACTGAACAGAAGTGTGGTCGCCTCGGGAACCGTCGCTGTGACTGGCATCTGAAATGGGAGGCAGCCTCATCAGGCTGAGCCATTAACTTACTGGGTCTGCACTAATCTGGGCAGTTAGCATCAGAACTGAATTAAGGTGTGGGACACCCAGTTGGTGTCTGCCGGGAATTAGATGATTGCTTTGTGTGGAAAATTTCTAGTCAGAAATATTGTGAGTAGAGAAAAAGTTTTAAGAAGGTTCTGCAGTTAACCTTGGAGAAGGAAATGACAACCCACCCCAGTATTCTTGCCTGGAGAACTCCATGGAAGAGGAGCCTGGTGGGCTACAGTCCATAGGGTCGCAAAGGGTGGGACATGACTGAGCGACTAACGCTATAGCTAACCTAGGATTCACATTTTTTTTTCTTTTTCATGAAAACGTACATAATTGACTTGTCTTCTAAGTGGCACAGCATCTGAGTTACTTATTAAGAAAGTCTTCTAGATCCGGTTTAAGATGTTCCTTTTACAAGTAATGAGGTTTTTTGTTTGTTTGTTTGTTTGTTTTCTTTTGTTCTTTAAAGCAGTCCCCAGAAAGCTGTGGGCTTCTCTGGTAGCTCAACTGGTGAAAGAATTCACCTGCAAAGCAGGTGACCCCAGTTCAATTCCTGGGTCGGGAAGATCCCTGGAGAAGGGATGCTACACACTCTGGTATCCACAGACTTCCCTGGTGGCTCAGATGGTAAAGAATCCACCTGCAAAGCAAGAGCCGTACATTCAATCTCTGGGTTGGGAAGATCCCCTGGAGGAGCGCATGGCAGCCCACTCCAGTACTCTTGCCTGGAGAATCCCAGGGAGAGAGGAGCCTGGAGGGCTACAGCCCACGGGGTCGCGCAGAGCTGGACATGACTGGGAGACGGAGCAGACACAGCACAGCAGAGAGCCGCACGAGCCCCTTAAGGGAGGGGGTTCTGTTAGAGCACCACGCCATAATACCAGGGGTCTTCTCCACGAGAACCAAGGGAGCCCGCCCCTCGCTTCAGACCACGGTTAACCTGAGAGCACCAAATTCACACGTAAGTGACATGTTCCGGCACAGAAAAGATGAAGGTGATTGAATTCTCAAGATTTTGACCTGAAAATGCAGAAATGATGAAAAACTACTAGTCAAAATTGAGACTAAAAGCATAACAAGCAGAGGTGGTGTCACAACCATGAGATTGCATGAAAGCCAAGCTTATGAAGAACCAGAGACACTAAATAAATGAAAAGATGGGGCTGTGGCCGTGCCCTGGGACTGGGGTGGGTGATATCAGGGGACTAACATCCAGGCCATCAATCTCCCTGGCCAGGTTGTAGACGTGGGATGTACCTAGATAATGGGACACTTTTTTCAAATTTACCCCACCCGTACGGGGTAACTTACACAATTAATTTACTAAGAGATTACACTGTTTTCTTATTCTAATCAAGACAGTCCTGATGACAAAACAGAAGCTGTACAGTGAAAGATGCTGAAAAGAAAATACGCTCCTGAATCTGGAGTAAGGGAACAAAAGCAAACATTTAGCGGGTCCGAACCAGCTGTTTTCTGATGAACCCTTAAGTGAAGAGCCACAGTTTCTTTTGATGCTATTCCTAGAGTTGTGTTGGTTCATTCCTTTCCTCAAAGTGCATCCAGTGCTCATCCAAAGCTGAGCAGATACCTGATTTCTAATCAGTTTATTTTTCTACATAAACGTCCAATAATTTTCACCTATCATTTTACTTTAGCTACATGAAACTTTGTCCCCCACTATGAAAATAACCCTGATGCTGGGAAAGATTGAAGGTAGAAGGAGAAGGGGACGACAGAGGATGAGATAGTTGGATGGTGTCACCGACTCCATGGACATGAGTTTGAGCAAATTTCAGGAGCTGGTGATGGACAGGGAAGCCTGGCGTGCTGCAGTCCATAGGGTGGCAAAGAGTCAAACACGACTGAGCGACTGAACTGAACTGATGAAAATAATATAGTTAGAATATTCATTTTGAACATTTTCTAGCAATTGTTCCATCTCTTTTGTGTGTGTGTATGCTTGTGTGTAGGGGAGCAAACTAATTTGCTCCCATCCAGGGAATTAATATGTGTTTTAATCAATTCACCTTCTATGATGGCTTTTGTAGTCCTATAATATAAAATCCATTACCTTCCTATCCAGCTAATTCATCAACCAACTTATGCAAACATGAGCCTTAGCTTAATGGAGCTATGACACTGCCAAAAAGGGTGAAGTTTTAAGACTTGGTCAAACCCAGAGAATAATATGTGATCAAAAGGAATTTAGAATTCTAAGTTAGCTTAAATTATTTTGCTATTAACAAAAGACATAACTAGGAAAAAAAAAAAAGTCTACTCTTTAGTTCAAAACCATTAAGAGATTTTTGAGTCTCTGAAAAATACACAGAATCATCAGTTTCTACATTTATTTCCACATTTGCAAAAGGATAAGTTGGACAAAACAGGCCCTAGAAGATGTCTTAAAATCTAAAACATGGTGGTATTCCACACATTTTACAGAACAAACATCATTCAAAGCAAAGCATTTCTATGAAATGCTTATTCAAAAAAACCCAGAGAACTAATAGTACCTATCATTATCATGTTTTATCCATTGTTTTTGTAAATATATGATGAAGTGCATATTATGTTCACTGTTGTGTAATTATAACACAAAATAGATTCACGTGAAAATAGAAATTCTGAATTTCACTGGAAACAGAAAATTAAATATAAGAGCTTGTCAGATGAAATTATATATATATTGTCTTTCAAGTGAATACATGATATGCATTTACAAAACACAGGACATAAAATTTATCATTTTTATTCAATGTAATATAAAATTGAAATAATTTTCAGTCCTAGAGTGTAACAAATTGGGTACACACATCCCAAAGCTTACAAAGGAGATGCAATGAGAGAAGGGAAGATATTTGATACTTGCACAGTCTCTCTTTCACTTTCTTTCTCTCTCATTCTTTCATAAATAACTCCCTCCCCAAAACACACAAACAAACGTACACACACAGATAGACACTAACATCAGTGGCATACCCCACAGCCTGTGATCAGCTATCAGGTCATCAAATTTGTCAACTCTGACATCAAAGTGTTTAAGGGAAAGGGTGCATTTCCACAAAGCAGACAAGTTAACTGTGCTTGCTAACTATCATTCTCCTTCAGTACAAAAGTACAATATCTAACTTTAAGCTAACTCAAAAAATGAAAAGGTTCATTGGGTTACAGAAGAAGTCAGACACGACTTGGTGACTAAATGACAACTTCAACAGAATTCTACAAAAATTGAACACTGATTACTGTATCAGCGATAAAGTGTATATTAGGAAAAAAACAATAAAAATAGCAAAACATCACTTTCTCCAGAATGAGCTCTTCTTCAGTTTAATTATAATCTCTACAAAGATGGCCAAAAACTTTCAAAATGATTTAGATTGCTATTTGAAGTAAAGATTTATATCTTTACTGTAAACTATAAGAAGATATTCTCTTTATGTATTTTTTATGTCTTTAATAGTATGAGGTCATCATAATGAGTATTATATATAAAAATGAGAGTTAAAATATTCAGCATCTTCAAAACAAAATAATTTATGCTATTAATAAAGGTGATATATTTTTAAAATATTCTTCCACACATCCTTAGAAGACACTAAATAAATGAAAAGATGGGGCTATGTGCCCTAGAAGAGGGCATGGCAACCCATGCAAAGATTATATACGGTAGTCCACACGGACCTCATGACCACAGAAGACACTTTGACTATTAATCTCCATATCTCATTCAACACATCCTAAGACCTAAGACCTTGCAAGATTCATAAATAGACCCATTATTCTGAAGGATGTGTGTGTGTGTGTGTGTGTGTGTGTATTTTTCAGTCAAGATTTCCTGGACACAAAGCTTTCTACCACCAACCACCTCTCCCTAATCCCCACCGTTTGCTCACCAGATCTGCCATTTTTATGACGTTGTTTCCTTTTCTCTTCTCATTTTACAGATGAACTGCCTTTCAGAAAACAATTGGAGTTATTTAGAAGTAGGGAAAGAGAGATGAGGAAATGTGACACTTAGTAGAGGTGATTATATGGCCTTCCATGAAAAGGACACAAACGTAGCACATGAAATTCCGGAGACGTTAAAAGAAAAATAGACATATGCGAAAAACAAAATGAAAATATGCCCAGAAAGAAGTCTTACAGTTCTCTGAAGCTTGTTTCTTATAAGCAAGCTTCAATATATGAAGGGTACAGTAGAACTCGCTACTTCTGTCTGCAAAAGAGCGGATCTAATGATAACATATGCTGAATGTCCAACTGTCAATATTTTTTTGATAAGGGTGGTCATTGTCTTTTGGGAAAAATAAAGATAGAGGATTTTATAGTGCATAATACTACCTGAAATGAAACAATTAGAACAATTTTGGCATAGCCTAGAGAGTAGAAGTCAGAGGCAAATAATAAAATGAACTAATAAGTATTCACTGACACTGTAATATTCTCAACACTAATTATGTGTGTAGAATTGCAGGGTAAGTATAACAGTTGACCTCTGCAATGGATGAGCTTATATTCTATCAAGCAGATGATGACAATGACTCTGATGATGATGGTGGGAATGCTGAGACATGTCTAATCTGAATTGCATGCTGAGCACTCTGATAAGTACTTTTAAAACAGAAAGTAATTGCTCACAATGAGCTGACTAGTTAGCTAAAGTTACACAAATGAAGAAACCAAGGCATATGAAAATTATTTAAGTATTATTCTAAGCTAAAGAATGATCAATTAAAATAGTATTTCCCACCATGTATAACTGGAAGCCTGTGCTTTTAACCACTGCTACACTATATTGATTAGCATGAAAAATAATAAAAGTCCTTGCTCCCATCATATGATACATCTGGTAACATAATGACTGCTAAAAATGTTCAAAAACATGACTACCAGAGGTAGATCCTTGAGGGAGCATTTCATGAATGCTATGAGCCAGCCTCTCAATGATGACTATGATTTGAACCAGCAGAGGACAGAAACCAGAGCATGCTATACTAAGAAACAAAGAAACAACAGAAGGCTATAGACATAGGATTGATGAGGTATGTATGGGACAGAGGGCTTCCCTGGTGGCTCAGCGGTAAAGAATCCACCTGCATTGCAGGAGTCACAGGAAACATGGGTTTGATTCTTGGGTCAGAAAGATCCCCTGGATGAGGGCATGGAAACCTGCTCCTGTATTCTTGCCTGGAGAACCCCATGGACAGAGGAGCCTGGAGGGCTACAGACCATAGGGTCACAAAGAGTCAGACACAACTGAAGTAAGTTAGCACACATGCACGTAAGGGACAGAAAAGAAGATAGCATGGTCCAAATGAGGGCAGGGACAGTCACTGTGAATGAAACTAGATGAAGATGCTGTAGCTACATAATAGAGCATCTTGACCATCAGAGATAAATCTACACTTCAGGCATATTCTTAGGTCGATTTAAGGAAGAATGCACATGAGTTCTGAGAAGAGTAAAGGCATGTTGAAAGGTACCCAAGAGGATTGGCAGGAGGAGGGCCAAACTCAGAGAAAGCAGTTAACAATTTGTTTCAGCCCTGGGGCATAGAGCAATGAGGGTCTTGAATAAGAGTCAGTCTGTTCAGTCATTCAGTTGTGTCCAACTCTTTGCAGCCCCATGGACTGCAGTATGCCAGGCTTCCCTGTCCATCACCATCTCCAGGAGCTTGCTCAAACTCATGTCCATTAAGTCGGTGATGCCATCCAACCATCTCATCCTCTGTCATCCCCTTCTCTTCCTGCCCTCAATCTTTCCCAGCATCAGGGTCTTTTCTAATGAGTCAATTCTTCTTCATGTTACGCGGCCAAAGTATAGGAGCTTCAGCTTCAGCATCAGTCCTTCCAAAGAATATTCGGACTGATTTCCTTTAGGATGGACTGGTTGGATCTCCTTGCTGTCCAAGGGACACTCAAGAGTCTTCTCCAACACCACAGTTCAAAGGCATCAACTCTTCGGTGCTCAGCTTTCTTTCAAAGTGTCAGTCGCTCAATCATGTCCAACTTCTGCGACCCCATAGACTGTAGCCTGCCAGGCTCCTCTGTCTGTGGAATTTTCCAGGCAAGTATATTGAAGTGGAAAGCCATTCTCTTCTCCAGGGGATCTTCCTGACCTAGAGATCGAACTCTGGTCTCCCACATTGTAGGTGGATTCTTTACCATCTGAGCCACCAGGGAAGCCCAGTTTTCTTTATGGTCCAACAATATGGTAAAATAAATAATAACAATGATCTCAAATAAATGTTTTAAATCTCTACATTGCAGATTATTGCTACCAGAAGACTTGTAAATGGGTTGAATATTTACTTTATCCCAGTGGAATTCTGTTTAAAAAGTTAAGCTTAAATGCTGGTAGCTAAAGTAGTAAGAAAGAACATTTTCTATAGTAAGAACTGACCCATTTTTTTTAATCTCCAGTAACTATAATTTTCACTTAAATGTTAATATTATCTGCTATGCCAGGTTTTGTTAAGGAGTAAAGTCCCCTTGAGAATATTAGACATTTCTGAAAAAGTTCAGATACAAGTAGCAGGATAGAATTTAGAGCTCATTTTAGTAAACAGAAATTGAAAATTTTCAATTGCCATTTTATCAACCTGAAATAGATAATGACCTTTATCACTAGGGAATAGTTTGAAAGAAGATGCCAGTGAGTTAGCATTGTGAATCTAGTTCTAAGGGAGCATTTTACTCTTGACATGTACAATATTTTTGTTTAATAACTGTTACATGCTTTGCCTCTCTTCACTTGTCAGTCTAAAAAAATTCCAAATTATAAATGAATAGAAAATAAGCATTATGGCTTGAGGACTTGAGTTGTGAGAAAACAAACCACTCAAAAAAAAAAAAATGGGGATGGAAGCAATGTTTCCATGTGAACCGAGGGTGAGACAGATGTGCTAGCAGACATGTTTTCTTTTTGCGTGGCCTAAAATTTTTAAATTCAGTTTGGGGCATGAAAAGACAAGAAAAAGGTTACTCTTTTTCTTTTATAATAGATGTCTTGATTTCAAATATAATATTGTCTTTTTCACAAAGGTTTTTTTTTTTTTTTAATTTTTTTATTAGTTGGAGGCTAATTACTTCACAACATTTCAGTGGGTTTTGTCATACATTGATATGAATCAGCCATAGATTTACACTTATTCCCCATCCCGATCCCCCCTCCCATCTCCCTCTCCACCCGATTCCTCTGGGTCTTCCCAGTGCACCAGGCCCAAGCACTTGTCTCATGCATCCCACCTGGGCTGGTGATCTGTTTCACCATAGATAGTATACATGCTGTTCTTTTGAAACATCCCACCCTCACCTTCTCCCACAGAGTTCAAAAGTCTGTTCTGTATTTCTGTGTCTCTTTTTCTGTTTTGCATATAGGGTTATCGTTACCATCTTTCTAAATTCCATATATATGTGTTAGTATGCTGTAATGTTCTTTATCTTTCTGGCTTACTTCACTCTGTATAAGGGGCTCCAGTTTCATCCATCTCATTAGGACTGGTTCAAATGAATTCTTTTTGACGGCTGAGTAAAATTCCATGGTGTATATGTACCACAGCTTCCTTATCCATTCATCTGCTGATGGGCATCTAAGTTGCTTCCATGTCCTGGCTATTATAAACAGTGCTGCGATGAACTGGGGTGCACGTGTCTCTTTCAGATCTGGTTTCCTCAGTGTGTATGCCCAGAAGTGGGATTGCTGGGTCATATGGCAGTTCTATTTCCAGTTTTTTAAGGAATCTCCACACTGTTTTCCATAGCGGCTGTACTAGTTTGCATTCCCACCAACAGTGTAAGAGGGTTCCCTTTTCTCCACAGCCTCTCCAGCATTTATTGCTTGTAGACTTTTGGATAGCAGCCATCCTGACTGGTGTGTAATGGTACCTCATTGTGGTTTTGATTTGCATTTCTCTAATAATGAGTGATGTTGAGCACCTTTTCATGTGTTTGTTAGCCATCTGTATGTCTTCTTTGGAGAAATGTCTGTTTAGTTCTCTGGCCCATTTTTTGATTGGGTCATTTATTTTTCTGGAATTGAGCTGCAGGAGTTGCTTGTATATTTTTGAGATTAATCCTTTGTCTGTTTCTTCATTTGCTATTATTTTCTCCCAATCTGACGGCTGTCTTTTCACCTTACTTATAGTTTCTTTTGTAGTGCAAAAGCTTTTAAGTTTCATTAGATCCCATTTGTTTATTTTTGCTTTTATTTCCAATATTCTGGGAGGTGGGTCATAGAGGATCTTGCTGTGATTTATGTCGGAGAGTGTTTTGCCTATGTTCTCCTCTAGGAGTTTTATAGTTTCTGGTCTTACATTTAGATCTTTAATCCATTTTGAGTTTATTTTTGTGTATGGTGTTAGAAAGTGTTCTAGTTTCATTCTTTTGCAAGTGGTTGACCAGTTTTCCCAGCACCACTTGTTAAAGAGGTTGTCTTTTTTCCATTGTATATCCTTGCCTCCTTTGTCAAAGATAAGGTGTCCATAGGTTCGTGGATTTATCTCTGGGCTTTCTATTCTGTTCCATTGGTCTATATTTCTGTCTTTGTGCCAGTACCACACTGTCTTGATGACTGTGGCTTTGTAGTAGAGTCTGAAGTCAGGCAGGTTGATTCCTCCAGTTCCCTTCTTCTTTCTCAAGATTACTTTGGCTATTCGAGGTTTTTTGTATTTCCATACAAATTGTGAAATTCTTTGGTCTAGTTCTGTGAAAAATACCGTTGGTAGCTTGATAGGGATTGCATTGAATCTATAGATTGCTTTGGGTAGAATAGCCATTTTGACAATATTGATTCTTCCAATCCATGAACACGGTATGTTTCTCCATCTGTTTGTGTCCTCTTTGATTTCTTTCATCAGTGTTTTATAGTTTTCTATGTATAGGTCTTTTGTTTCTTTAGGTAGATATACTCCTAAGTATTTTATTCTTTTTGTTGCAATGGTGAATGGTATTGTTTCCTTAATTTCTCTTTCTGTTTTTTCATTGTTAGTATATAGGAATGCAAGGGATTTCTGTGTGTTAATTTTATATCCTGCAACTTTACTATATTCGTTGACTAGTTCTAGTAATTTTCTGCTAGAGTCTTTAGGGTTTTCTATATAGAGGATCATGTCATCTGCAAACAGTGAGAGTTTCACTTCTTCTTTTCCTATCTGGATTCCTTTTACTTCTTTTTCTGCTCTGATTGCTGTGGCCAAAACTTCCAACACTATGTTGAACAGTAGTGGTGAGAGTGGGCACCCTTGTCTTGTTCCTGATTTCAGGGGAAATGCTTTCAATTTTTCACCATTGAGGGTGACGCTTGCTGTGGGTTTGTCATATATAGCTTTTATTATGTTGAGGTATGTTCCTTCTATTCCTGCTTTTTGGAGAGTTTTAATCATAAATGAGTGTTGAATTTTGTCAAAGGCTTTCTCTGCATCTATTGAGATAATCATATGGTTTTTATCTTTCAATTTGTTAATGTGGTGTATTACATTGATTGATTTGCGGATATTGAAGAATCCTTGCATTCCTGGGATAAAGCCCACTTGGTCGTGGTGTATGATTTTTTTAATATGTTGTTGGATTCTGTTTGCTAGAATTTTGTTAAGGATTTTTGCATCTATGTTCATCAGTGATATTGGCCTGTAGTTTTCTTTTTTTGTGGCATCTTTGTCAGGTTTTGGAATTAGGGTGATGGTGGCCTCATAGAATGAGTTTGGAAGTTTACCTTCTTCTGCAATTTTCTGGAAGAGTTTGAGTAAGGTAGGTGTTAGCTCTTCTCTAAATTTTTGGTAGAATTCAGCTGTGAAGCCATCTGGTCCTGGGCTTTTGTTTGCTGGAAGATTTTTGATTACAGTTTCAATTTCCTTGCCTGTGATGGGTCTGTTAAGATCTTCTATTTCTTCCTGGTTCAGTTTTGGAAAGTTATACTTTTCTAAGAATTTGTCCATTTCATCCAAGTTGTCCATTTTATTGGCATAGAGCTGCTGGTAGTAGTCTCTTATGATCCTTTGTATTTCAGTGTTGTCTGTTGTGATCTCTCCATTTTCATTTCTAATTTTGTTAATTTGGTTCTTCTCTCTTTGTTTCTTAATGAGTCTTGCTAATGGTTTGTCAATTTTGTTTATTTTTTCAAAAAACCAGCTTTTAGCTTTGTTGATTTTTGCTATGGTCTCTTTAGTTTCTATTGCATTTATTTCTGCCTTAATTTTTAAGATTTCTTTCCTTCTGCTAACCCTGGGGTTCTTCATTTCTTCCTTCTCTAATTGCTTTAGGTGTAGAGTTAGGTTATTTATTTGGCTTTTTTCTTGTTTCTTGATGTAAGCCTGTAATGCTATGAACCTTCCCCTTAGCACTGCTTTTATAGTGTCCCATAGGTTTTGGGTTGTTGTGTTTTCATTTTCATTCATTTCTATACATATTTAGATTTCTTTTTTGATTTCTTCTATGATTTGTTGGTTATTCAGAAGCGTGTTATTTAGCCTCCAGGTGTTTGAATTTTTAACAATTTTTTTCCTGTAATTGAGATCTAATCTTACTGCACTGTGGTCAGAAAAGATGACTGGAATGATTTCAATTTTTTTGAATTTTCCAAGACTAGATTTATGGCCCAGGATGTGATCTATTCTGGAGAAGGTTCCGTGTGCACTTGAGAAAAAGGTGAAGTTGATTGTTTTGGGGTGAAATGTCCTATAGATATCAATTAGGTCTAGCTGGTCCATTGTGTCATTTAAAGTTTGTGTTTCCTTGTTAATTTTCTGTTTAGTTGATCTATCCATAGTTGTGAGTGGGGTATTAAAGTCTCCCACTATTATTGTGTTACTATTAATTTCCTCTTTCATACTCGTTAGTGTTTGCCGTACATATTGCGGTGCTCCTATGTTGGGTGCATATATATTTATAATTGTTATATCTTCTTCTTGGATTGATCCTTTGATCATTATGTAGTGTCCTTCTTTGTCTCTTTTCACAGCTTTTATTTGAAAGTCTATTTTATCTGATATGAGTATTGCGACTCCTGCTTTCTCTTGGTCTCCATTTGCATGAAATATTTTTTTCCAGCCCTTCACTTTTAGTCTGTATGTGTCTCTTGTTTTGAGGTGGGTCTCTTGTAGACAGCATATATGGGGGTCTTGTTTTTGTATCCATTCAGCCAATCTTTGTCTTTTGGTTGGGGCATTCAACCCATTTACATTTAAGGTAATTATTGATAGGTGTGGTCCCGTTGCCATTTACTTTGTTGTTTTGGGTTCACGTTTATACAGCCTTTCTGCATTTCCTGTCTAGAGAAGATCCTTTAGCATTTGTTGAAGAGCTGGTTTGGTGGTGCTGAATTCTCTCAGCTTTTGCTTATCTGTAAAGCTTTTGAGTTCTCCTTCATATCTGATTGAGATCCTTGCTGGATACAGTAATCTAGGTTGTAGGTTATTCTCTTTCATTACTTTCAGGACGTCCTGCCATTCCCTTCTGGCCTGGAGGGTTTCTATTGATAGGTCAGCTGTTATCCTTATGGGAATCCCTTTGTGTGTTATTTGTTGTTTTTCCCTTGCTGCTTTTAATATTTGTTCTTTGTGTTTGATCTTTGTTAGTTTGATTAATATGTGTCTTGGGGTGTTTTGCCTTGGGTTTATCCTGTTTGGGACTCTCTGGGTTTCTTGGACTTGAGTGGCTATTTCCTTCCCCATTTTAGGGAAGTTTTCAGCTATTATCTCCTCGAGTATTTTCTCATGGCCTTTCTTTTTGTCTTCTTCTTCTGGAACTCCTATGATTCGAATGTTGGGGTGTTTCACAGTGTCCCAGAGGTCCCTGGAGACAAAGATTGAAAAGATACAAGAATTGTTTAATAAAGACCTAGAAGAAATAAAAAAGAGTCAATTAAAAATGAACAATGCAATGAATGAGATCAGAAACACTTTGGAGGGAACCAAGAGTAGAATAACGGAGGCAGAAGATAGGATAAGTGAGGTAGAAGATAAAATGGTGGAAACAAATGAAGCAGAGAGGGAAAAAGAAAAAAGGATCAAAAGAAATGAGGACAAATTCACAAAGGTTTTTATTTTCTATCTAATTCCTTGTTGTTGTTGAAATATGCACAGGAACAATGTTTATCATATATTTAGTTAAGCCAAAAACATGTTTGTCACATTTCGTACAAATTTGAAAGAAGGAAAAGCAAACTTTTTAAAGTGTCTAAAAACAGCCTCCCACTGTAGTGCCGAGTGGCAGAACACTGGACCTTCAGTGCTGCTTCAGATCCCACCGCGTCTGGCTACTTCAGGGCCTTTCAAAGTCTGATATGGAAATGAGCCATCCAGATCTTACGTTTTCTAACACACTCCCAGGTGTTACTGATGAGGCTGACGTTCGCACCTCAAGTTCATTAGTGAGGCTCTCTATCCCACACGACTGGCAGTTTGAGCTTCATAAATATTTCGTGAGCGGTCTGTCCTGCGCAGTGTAGGAAGTTTGGCAGCATCTCTAGCTTGCAGCAACCAAAAGATCGCTCTACTGCGCTGTGCCCAGTCGCTCAGTCGTGTCCGACCCTTTGCGACCCCATGGACTTTAACCTGCCAGGCTCCTCTGCCCCAGGGGGATTCTCCAGGCAAGAGTACTGGAGTGGGTTGCCATGTCCTCCTCCTGGGGATCTTCCCAGCCCGGGGATAGAACCCAGGTCTCCTGCATTGCAGGCAGATTCTCTACCGTCTGAGCCACCAGGGAAGCCCTAGGTGTTGCCAAAAGTATCCTGGCTGGGGCAGGGATAAAGGGTAAAAAAATTCTGAGTTGAGAACCACTGTTCTTGATAATTCATTCACCCTTTTCCCAGACCAGTGGCTTCTCTTTGGAGTACGCACATCCCAGGGAGTACCCAAAGCTTTATTCCATGACATGAACAGGTCTCAGAAAATCAGTTTCCAGAGAGAGAACTTCATACGTGCTCTTCTCTAACCTGATCTAAAGCACGCCTGCAGTGTAGGCATCAGTCAATTTCTTCTTTCTTATTCTATCCACAGTAATCATCTATCACTTGATGAAAGGTCCATCTCACAACCATCCTGAATCTTACTATGGTGCATTGTTCCATATATAAAAACTGTGGGACATCAAACGAAAGGATGATTTCAGAATTTGAAACCTTGGTAACAAGAAGCCTCCTGTAATCAAGGCAACTTATTGGATACATGCATTGATCTTTCCTACACTCCTCTGTTAAGGACAAATGTGGTGGTTAGAGACAATGTACTTTGGCTAACAGTGATATATTTTGAAATCAGATATATTGTAAAACTTATATTGTAAAGTGATCCAGCAGAAGTACTGGCAATTTTTATTTAACTACCTTTCTCTTCCTTGCCCTTGCTACTCTCAAAGGGGAAAAAAAAAAAATCACAATGAACAGTGTCCTATAAGATAAAAACAGACAGTTTTGCAAGAAATTGAAGGTTTCAATGCCTTGCTCATCAAAAGAACACATTTATGGCAAGACTTACACCTTATATCTATTTATCATAGAATTAGGATTTACAGTGATATGAATGTCACAAACATATGCATTAACAGTACGGTTTGAATTAAAATAAGTAAAAAAAAATTCTGAAAGACAAGTCTAAGTTGGACATTTGGTTAGAAAATGACAACTTGGTTTTCCAGTTATCAATAGGTTCTCTGACAGATATGTTTTGCAAACTGAATGAACTAAAGCTACAGCTGAAAAGTTTTGATGAAAATATGCTTAGAACACATTTAAAAATAAAACCACTGTATCTAAAATTATTGTACTAGCACAAAGTGTCTATAGAATAAAACATTCAGAATTTTACAGTCCTTTCTGATTCTATAGTTTTGACAGAGGTATCTCTACATGAAAAGGGAATAGGCATAACTGTCATTTAATAAATGTTGGTAAACCTTCTTAAGGGGGCTTCCCAGGTGGCGCTAGTGGTCAAGAACTTGCCAGCCAAAGCAGGAGACATAAGAGACATGGTTTTCATCCCTGGGGTGGGAAGATTCCCCTGGAGAAGGAAACAGCAACCCACTCCACTCTTCTCACCTGGGAAATCCCATGGACAGAGGAGCCTGGTGGGCTACAGTCCACAGGGTCACAGAGAGTCAGACATGGCTGAGTACAAACCTTTGTGAGTTATTTCCTAAGCACTGAAAACAACAAACACCTAATAATTTGGAGGGAAAACTGCAAGTTTTGTGAATGTGTGTGTGTACTCTTGAATTGCACCAAAATTAAAGGAGGGCCTAGTTGAGTTGTCAGCTGATATATTACTACAAATAATTCTTTTTTTTTTTTTTATTAGTTGGAGGCTAATTACTTCACAACATTTCAGTGGGTTTTGTCATATATTGACATGAATCAGCCATGGATTTACATGTATTCCCCATCCCGATCCCCCCTCCTACCTCCCTCCCCACCCGATTCCTCTGGGTCTTCCCAGTGCACCAGGCCCGAGCACTTGTCTCATGCATCCCACCTGGGCTGGTGATCTGTTTCACCATAGATAATATACATGCTGTTCTGACTACAAAAAATTCTTAATGATTTAAAGTTATTTGATAGTTGGGACATATTTGAAAGGAAGTAAAAAATATGCTTGTTTTGTGAACATAGTTTCCTAGGATTTATAAGCACACAAAATGTAATTTATGCTGAACCCCAAATGATCATATAAATGAAGCAATATATATCCACACAGATATATGAACTTTGATACAAAAAGTTCATCTATCTTATTAAGAACGCATTGTTGGTAACACTTTGTATATCTGTGGCGATGATAGAAAAATCGCTGCTGGGAGCTCTCTTCAAGAAAGGACGTTTTGTTGAACTGCAAGGCTCACAGTCATCTGAAAGCCTCCAGCACTAGCGCCTCCGTGAACTGATGCTTCGGCTCCCCAGCCACAGCCAGGCTCTTCCTGGTCAGCCCTCTGCCAGTGGCTATGTACGGGCTGGTCATTGTGCTCGGCCGCGGCTCAATAGAGATTTCTCTAACGGGAGAACTTTGCCCTGCAGCCTCTGCTGGTTGGCAAGACTTTGTCAGATGTGCATTGTGGTTTGAGACTGTCCCACTCACTCTCTTTTCGCTTTCTGTTAATTTTTGCAGGTGTATCCATTTCCCCACCCCACCTCACCCTCAATCAATTCAGTTCAGTTCAGTCACTCAGTCGTGTCCAACTCTTTGTGACTCCATGGATGGCAGCACGCTAGGCCTCCCTGTCCATCGCCAACTCCTGGAGTTTACCCAAACTCATGTCCATCTAGGCGGTGATGCCATCCAACCATCTCATCCTCTGTCATTCCCTTCTCCTCTCACCTTCAATCTTTCCCAGCATCAGGGTCTTTTCCAATGAGTCAGTTCTTCACATCAGGTGGCCAAAGTATTGGAGTTTCAGCTTCAACATCAGTCCTCACCCTCGATAAGCCTCCTACAAATCTAACTTAGTCATGATGTGTGGTGTGCACTTCCAGAAGGATGTAACAAATGTTTAATAGCTATGCGCATCTGTAACTGGGCTTCCCAGGTGACTAAGTGGTAGAGAACCTGCCTGTGAACGCAGGACACATAAGAGACACGGAGTTGATCCCTGGGTCAGGAAGACCCCCTGGAGAAGAAAATGGCAACCTACTCCAGTATTCTTGCCTGGGAAATCACATGGACAGAGGAGCCTGGCGGGCTATGGTCCATGTGGTCGCAAGAAAGTCAGACACGACTTAACAACTAAGCAACAACAGCACCTATAACTATATATAATAATTGCATCATATGTTATTACAGTAATTGAGTACAAATACTTTTAAAGTTGTTTCACAGTAAAAGAAATTTCTAAACTCTTGTTTCTAACACATTACACACTGTAAAAGTCTGTTTTTATACCTTATTTTCTTACAGAGAAGTATAATAAGATGAGTAATAAAAGATTTCAAGCATAAATATATCTCCTTAGGCTCAAATTCGGGAATTCCATTTCAAGAAGAAAAGAAAACAAAGTTAACATTTCTGAGAGAGAAAATATGTTCATATTATATTTTTGAATAGATAATGGTGAGTTTAAAATACTTAATTTAGGTCCCATTAAATGCATCTTAAAAGTGATGCAAAACCTTAATTGAAAAGTATCAATAATTACAATATGCCAGAAAGTATCTTTTATAACATTTAAATACATGGTGAAAAATTGCAGATATTAATTTTTAAATGCTTGTGAAGAATAATATTTCTCAAAATTCATTTACAAGGTAAAAAAAAAACTAAGCAACAATTTTTACTACTGTCATAGGTGATTATTGCTGGTTCCTCCTGCTACTTTTTCCGTTATCTGATAAACTTACTTCCAACTTGACTGATTTAAAAAAAATGCCACCAGGAGAAAATCCCCCCGTTCCTTCCATTCCTCTACTTACCTCTTTGAACCTGGGGCACACGTATCTGGCCTTCAGCTCAGTTCAGTTCAGTAGCTCAGTTGTGTCCGACTCTTTGTGACCCCATACACTGCAGCACGCCAGGCCTCCCTGTCCATCACCAACTCCTGGAGCTTACTCAAATTCATGTCCATTGAGTCAGTGATGCCATCCAACAATCTCAGTCTCTGTCATCCCCTTCTCCTCTTCTCCTCCTGCCTTCAATCTTTCCCAGCATCAGGGTCTTTTCTAATGAGTCAGATCTTCTTCACAACAGGTGGCCAGAGCTTCAGCTTCAGCTTCAGCATCAGTCCTTCCAATGAATATTCAGGGTTGACTTCTTTAGAATTCATTGGTTGGATCTCCTTGCATCCAAGGGACTCTCAAGAGTCTTCGCAAACACCACAGTTCAAAAGCATCATTTCTTTGGTGCTCAGCTTTCTTTATAGTCCAACTCTCACATCCATACATGACTGCTGGAAAAACCATAGCTTTGACTAGACAGACCTTTGTTGGCAAAGTAATGTCTCTGCTTTTTAATATGCTGGCTAAGTTGGTCATGGATTTTCTTCCAAGTAGCAAGCATCTTTTAATTTCATGGCTGCAGTCACCATCTGCAGTGGTTTTGGAGCCCAAGAAAATGAAGCCAGCCACTGTTTCCACTGTTTCCCCATCTATTTGCTATGAAGTGATGGGACTGGATGCCATGATCTTAATTCTTTGAATGTCGAGTTTTAAGCCAGCTTTTTCTCTCTCCTCTTTCACTTTCATCAAGAGGCTCTTCAGTTCTTCTTCACTTTCTGCCATACAGGTGGTATCATCTGCATATCTGAGGATATTGATATTTCTCCTGGCAAACTGGGAAAAGAGTACATCAAGGCTTCATATTGTCACTCTGCTTATTTAACTTATATGCACAGCACATCATGCAAAATGCCAGACTGGATGAAGCACAAGCTGGAATCAAGACTGCTGGCAGATACATCTGGCCTTCACTCCTGTGATTATGGATGGGGTGTACCTTCTTGTTCTCTTAACTAAGCCCACCCCCTCCATTTATGCAGAAGGAACAAACTTCAAATATTCAAAATTTCCAGTTCCATTCAATGATTCTTTTCTCTTATTTTCCCATTAAAAAAAAAAAAAAAAAACTTTCCATCGTCCATGCCACTCTAGCCACCATCTCATCTCTCTGCTCCCTTAATAATCCACTCAGCCTTTCAGCACCAGCCTTCACCAAGGCTGTTGTTGTCCAGGCCTCTAATGAGCTGCTAAACCCACTGGTCAGTTCTCAATCATCAGTACTTCATCCATCAGCAGCATTTGATACAACTAATCCTTCCCTCCTCTTTAAACACTCTTAACTTGCTTCTAGGCCAACAGACTCCCCTGTGTCAGTCACTTCTTCTCTGTTCCCTCTGCTTATGTCCCCTGATTTTCCAAATTTTTAAAAGTTGGAATGACCCACCTTTTAAAGTGGACAGAACACTTGCAGACATCTTCTCCTATCTATTCTCACTAGCTTGGACAGCTCTTATCCAGACTCAAAAATTTAAATAAGTTGAAGAGTCCCAGTTTGAAATCTCCAGCCTGGACTTTCCTTCTGACTAAAGAATTATACATCCTAATTCCTATGAACTGTCTCCACTTGACTGTCTGAGGAGCACAGCATAGGTAACAGATCACAGAGAACTTGGATCAGCTCCATGAATAACACCCTATTTTAAATGCATCAACCATGATTTCTCTACTTCCAAACTATATCCAGAATCTCATGACTTTTATCTACTATGACCTGGATCCAATCAGTCATTATCTTTTGCCAAGATTTTGCAATGGTCTCTGCCACAGTTCTCTGGCAGTCTAGTACTTGACACAGTATTCAGAATTAGCTTATAGGAACAGAAGTCAGATCATGGTTTAAATGCTCCAACACCTCCCCATCTAGCTCAGAATAAAGGCCAAAGTCTCTATAAGCATCACAAGACTCCGTAGAGCCCAACCTCCATCCCTACCCTATTTATCGCTCTGATTTCATCACGTGACACCACCTGCCTTGCTCAGCCAGTTCAGTCACATTGGCCTCCTATCTACATCAGGCATGCATCCTTCAGGACATTTTTCAATCACTGTTTTTGGCCTGAAATAGTCTACTTTTAGATACCTGCAAGATTCCTATCCTCTTCTCATTCATGTCTATAAATGTCACTTTTACAAAGAGGAATTTATTGGTCACCATATTAAAATTTCAGCAGCTCTCAACACCTTCATCGTGCGCCCTAACCTCTTCTTCATGTATGTGTATGCTGAGTGACTCAGTCACGTCCCGCTCTGTGGCCCTGTGGAGTGCAGACCGCCAGGACCCTCTGTCCATGGCATTTCCTAGGCAAGAATACTGGAGGGGGTTGCCTTTTCTTCCCCAGGAGATCTTCCCAACCCAGGGATCTAACCCACATCTCCTGTGTATCTTGTGTTGGCAGGTGAAGTCTTCACCTGAGCCACCTGGGAAGCCCTCAACCTCTCCTCGGTTCAGATTTGTTCATGTTATCAATCTCCTGCAATGCAGGAGACCCAGGTTCAATGCTTGGGTCGGGAAGATTCCCTGGAGAAGGGAATGGCAACCCACTCCAGTGTTCTTGCCTGCAGAATTCCATGGACAGAAGAGTCTGGCAGACTCCAGTCCATGGGGTCACAAAGAGTCAGACAGGACGGAGCAACCAACACATTCATCACCTTCATGGTACACCCTAATCTCATCCTTGCTTCAAATTTTTTCATGTTACTATTCTCATCTAATATATCAATATTTTATTAATATCTTACTTTATTCATATGTCCTCCTTTTAGAATGGAATAACCATGAAGACAAAGATGTCTGTATCTTTTTCCACAATATTGGGAAGAGTCTTGTACTACACAGTGAAAAGGACAGCTTCACTCTTTCAGTCGTGTCTGACTCTTTGCAACCCCACAGACTGCAGCCCACCAGGCTCCTCTGTCCATGGGATTCTTGAGACAAGAACACTGGAGTGGTTGCCATGCCCTTCTCCAGGGGATCTTCCTCATCCAAAGATCAAACCTGGGTCTCCTGCACTGCAGGCAGATTCTTTACTGCCTGAGCCACCAGGGAAGCCAGTGTTCTCTTTAAATATCCATTCCATGAATTCATAAATAAAAATCAGACAAAGAGAGCCAAAAGTGACAACTTTTTCTTTATTTCCTTGTGAGAATTTCACTTTTAGAAATCTCCTTGATTGGATCAGATGACCCAAGCCAACCACGGGGATTTTATTTAATTATTTATTTAGTGGCCTTGCTACGTGGCTTGCAGGGTCTTATTTCTGTGACCAAGGATGGAACGCAGGCCCTCAGTAGTAAAAGAGCAGAATTCTAACCACTGCATCAGCAGGGAATCCCAACTGTGAGGACTTTAGAACTATTGATTTCAACTACTGTCTTTCTTTCATGAAGCAAATACATGAATAAATTATGTGAATATTACATATTAAATGAATTTTCTTGGTCTGTTGGAGATAAAGATAAAAGAAATGAAATAAATTCAATTGAAACAAAAGAATATTGAATTCAAACCTGGCTGTTACACTATTTTTGTTTATCTAACTGAACTCATTTTAAGATTGCATAGGCAAAATGCCAGTTTCCCTATCGAATTAACTTATTGTTTGCTGTATAAATGTTAACCTTCACTGTGTGTCTGGAACTAGTTTAAGTAGGACAATGGAAGATGAAATCAGAGAGATAAAGTATATTGACCTCCTGCTCACTCAAAATTCAATTTAATTTTTTTGTAAATAATGTCTGTTGAGAGGAAGTGATGGCAGAAATGTCTGTGAATTTCCAATAAAATGAGTAACAGTATATAGTCATAAAAAAAAAAAACAGATTTCTCCATTGAAATAATTTAGACACCTCTCACCTAAAATGCAGCATAGTGAAACACTGGGCACTGTAAAGAATCACTTAATGGATTTCAAGATATATTGTGAGGGCCCTAGAATAGAACTAGTGATAGATGCCTGAATTTACCACATTCCACCAACTTTTCATTAAGCTTAAAGAGTCTGTTTGGTAACCGAAATGCTATTGATTTTGAAATCATGTCACATGAAGCAATTTTTTCACCTGTGTTGTTTCCTGTATTGCTTCAAAAAGTTGGGACACAGAAAGTAAACCCTTTAAGAAGTATATATAGCTGAGTCAACATTTGTACAGGGTACTTTGTTCTAAGCCCAGAGTGAGAGAAAGAAAACATAAAATTCTCGTCATTAAGTTCTTCAGAACATTCCAGTAAACAGTGACTGACTTCTAAACACCACAGGGCAAAATTTCAGGACTTTGAAAGATCATAAGCTGCTACCACAAGGAGATGCAATTTTTTGAAAGTGAATACAGAGTCGAACTCCCTCACTGCCATATGGGAGATGAGTGCATGGAAGAGGAGAGAGGGAATGAACGCATTGCTTAAATGGAGCATGGAGAACACCCTATTCTTCTGCCCTCCTGTAGTTTCCATGCAAAGCCAGTGCGAATGGTTCTATGTTGGTTTTCCAGGTGGCGACAGTGGTAAAGAACCTGCCTGCCAATTCAGGGGACATAAGAGACATGGGTTCGGTCCCTGGGTTGGGAAGATCCTCTGGAGAAGGGCAGGGCAACCCATCCCAGTATTTTTGCCTGGAGAACCCCATGGACAGAGGAGCCTGGCAGGCTATGGCCACAGAGTCACAAAGAGGGACACGACTGAAGCGACTCAGCATGCAGGCACATGGTTCTCTGAGTACAACTTTTCCAGAGACAGGAAGAAAAATAATAAATCACGTCCTTTAGAAATGTTCAGCATTCCAGGAAAAGTCAATCACGCTCAAACAGGGGGTTGAGATTGTAAGGTGAGTGGAAAAAGGGACAACTTTTCCAACAGCTGGTGAAATAGTATAGCTGAAATGAGAGTCTCACCATCAATGTCACCACCCCACATTCCAAACTAATGAGCAAAGAATTATGTGAGCTTTACATTTCTGCTTAAACAGCACCTGTCAATCCTATTTCCTTAAATCATCTTCAGGACATATTATGAAGTTGTCTAAGTATAGAGACTCAACACTTTCTATGGACAGTTAATTTCTTCACTCAAAATTGAAAAAGAGAAAGGGAAACCATAGATATCTCTTCTTGACAAAACATTTAAATTAACCATGCTATAGGATACAATCCTTGACACTAGAGGCTACTACCCCTTAGCTTCCATTCCAGTGTTAAAACTTAAGTTATCATTTCAATAAAACCAGTGATAACAAGCTAACAGGTCATCAAAATCTAAATTCAGTCTGTAGAGCTGTACTTCCCAATTCAGTAGCTACTAGGAATATGTGGGTATTGAAATTGAGATTAATTAAAATGAAATAAAAAGTAAAACTCAGTTTTTCACTCGAACTAGTTACATTTTGGTTATTCTTAGCCACACATAGCCAGTGGATATCACATTGGACAGGACAAATGTAGAATAGTTTTATTGTCACAAAAAGTTTTCCTGAAGAGCAGTGCTCTATAAAAACATATACACTACAAAATAATATATATTATAGAAACATATATTAATAAAATACAGTATATGTAGTATATTAATCTATGATATAGAAAAAGCAAGGGAATTCTAGAAAAATAACTACTTCTGCTTCACTGACTAAAGTCATTAACTGTGTGGATCAAAACAAACTGGAAACTTCTTAAAGAGATGGGAATACCAGACCTGACCTGCCTCCTGACAAACCTGAATGCATGGCAAGAAGCAAGAGTTAGAACCAGACATGTTACAGCAGACTGGTTCCAAATTGGGAAAGGAGTACATCAAGGTATATTGTCACCCTGCTTATTTAACTTACATGCAGAGTACATCATGTGAAATACTGGGCTGGATGAAGCACAAGCTGGAATCGAGATTGCCAGGAGAAATATCAATAACCTCAGATATGTAGATGACAACACCCTTATGGCAGAAATCAAAGAACTAAAGAGCCTCTTGATGAAGGTGAAAGAGAACAGTAAAAAAAGCTGGCTTAAAACTCAACATTCAAAAAACTAAGATCATAGTATTCAGTCTAATCACTTCATAGCAAATATATGGGGAAAAAATGGAAACAATGACAGACTTTATTTTCTTGGGCTCCAAAATACTGTGGACAGTGACTGCAGCCATGAAATTAAAAGACACTTGCTCCTTGGAAGGAAAGCTATGACAAGACTAAAAAACATATTAAAAAACAGAGACATCACTTTGCCAACAAAGTTCCATATAGTCAGAGCTATGGTTTTTCCAGTAGTCATGTGTAGATGTGAGAGTTGGACCATGAAGAAGACTGAGTGCTGAAGAACTGGAGCGTCTGAACTGTGGTGCTGGAGATTCTTGAGAGTCCCTTGGAAAGCAAGAAGATCAAGCCAGTCAATCCTAAAGGAAATCAGTCCCGAATATTCATTGGAAGAATTGATGCTGAAGCTGAAGCTCCAATAGTTTGGCCACCTGATACGAAGAAATGACACTGTAAAAGACCCTGATGCTGGGAAAGATTGAAGGCAGGAGGAGAAGTGGGCAACAGAGGATGAAACAGTTGGATGGCATCATTGACTCAACTGACATGAGTTTGAAGAAACTTAGGGAGACAGCGAAGGATAGGATGGCCTGGCATGCTGAAATCCATGGGGTCTCAAAGAATTAGACAGGACTGAGCCACTGAAGAGGGCTTTCCTGATAGCTCAGTTGCTAAAGAATCTGCCTGCAATGCAGGAGACCCTGGTTCGATTCCTCAGTTGGGAAGATCCACTGGAGAAGGGATAGGGTACCCATTCCAGTATTTTTGGGCTTCCCTTATAGCTCAGCTGATAAAGAGCCACTGAACAGCAAAAATTATATAGTTGTGAAAAAATACAATCAGTGACACTAAAAATGAATGAGGAATATGACTTGATTCATCTAGGAAAAGGTGAGTTAAAGCATTCATACTATTTTTTATTTATGATATTTTATTAAAATCTCCAGTGGAGGCAATAGTCTTCAGCCATTATCTGAGTGCTCATTATGAAGTTCATCATGTCAATTGTGGTTTTCTTATGAAGTGTTAAGTTTATAAAGAAAAAAAAATAGCTGTTTGTATTTGAAGAAACTAAAAAGAGAAATTATATTTGACTACCATTAAGTTGCATCTCAGCCCTTTTTGATCTAGACTAAACAGACTAAATATTGTGAGCTTTATTAAAAAAAAAAAAAAAGACTGTAAGTTTTCAGTATCACCTTAAGTCTTATAACCCATAAACAGATATGATATTCCATCAATATTTTGATTAGGAGAGACCTTTACAGCGACCACTGGCAACTTGTCAGAAGAAACATGCTAAATCTTCAATTATTCATCCTAATTTGATGTTTGAATGTCAGTCATATAGCTAACATTCAGGCATTTCTTTTTGCCTCATGTAAAGCCTGCTTTTAAAGTACTGAAGTAATTTTAGTTAGAATTAAATTGAAATATGGATTTTCAGAGGTGAAACGTGTTTTTCTTTGAGAGGTTTCTCTGAGATGGTAGACTGGACTGTACTAGGAGTCAGATCTCTTGTTTTTCCTTCTCTCTGTCAATATGGATCTTAAGACGTGGTGGAATGGAATACAAAGGATTTAACTGAACTTCAGAACCAATCTTCACATTGGAGGCTAAATCCATTGGAACACATGATGAAGAAAGTCAGTGAGCACCACAGAAGCTGGCGCTCTTGTGTTGAAGTTTGTTTTGTTTGTGTTTCATTTTTATTTTGCCCTATTTAGAAAAAAGATATTAAAAGAGTAAAGTGGTCTAAGTTTCAGGAAACTGTCAGAAACAAAGGAGTAGCCAGAGTAGTTCACAAGAAAGAAAGAAGAAATGAGCAAGTAATCAAGAAAGCAGAAAGCAAATTGTTTGTAAATAAGTCTTTATATTGAGGATGGTCTACCTCCTCAACCTCAGATATGGAGATGTTACCACTCTAAAGACAGAAAGTAAAGAACTATAGACCCTCTTGATGAGGGTGGAAGAGGAGTTAAGATGCTGGCTTAAAACTCAATGTGAAACACACTGAGACCATGACATCTGGTCCCATCACTTTATGACAAATAGAAGGGTAAACAGTGGGAACAGTGACAGATTTTATTTTCTTGGGCTCCAAAATCACTGTGGACAGTGACTATAGCCATGAAATTGAACAATGTTTGCTCCATGGGAGGAAAGCTATGACAAGCCTCTACAGGGTATTAAAAAGCAGAGACATCACTTTGCCAATAAAACTCCATATAATTAAGGCTACGGTTTTTCCAACAGATAGTCATGTAAGGATGTGAGAGTTGGACAATACAGAAGGCTGAGCACCAAAGAATCGATGCTTTTGAATTGTGGCACTTTCTAAGATTCTTGAAAGTCCCTTGACCTGCAAGGAAATCAAACTAATCAATCCTAAAAGAAATCAACCCTGAATATCCATTGGAAGGTCTGATGCTGAAGTTCCAATATTTGGCCACCTGATGTGAACAGTCAACTCATTGGAAAAGCCCCTGATGCTGGGAAAGATTAAGGGCAAGAGGAGAAGTGGGCGACAGAGGATGGGATGGCTAGATGGTATTACTGACTCAATGGACATGAGTTTGAGCAAACCGTAGGAGATAGTGAAGGACAGGGAAGACTGGTGTGCTTCTGTTCATGGGCTTACAAAGAGTTGGGCATGACTTAGTGACTGAACAACAAGAATAACAAACTCTATCCACAAACGTATTTGTTATGTAAGACATATTATTCTTATCACTTCCCAAATCCATATTTTCCCAGATCTTATCAGCCCATAGGCACAAATGGGCCACATTCATGTTAAAGTTAAAGTCAGGTGGCCCTTTGCCCTGACATGGGCAGTGCCCAATACTCATGCCTCCCTTTGTCACTTAGTGAAAAATAAATCAAGTTGTTTAGTTGCTCAGTCATGTCTGACTCTTTGCAACCCCATGGCCTGTAGCCCACCAAGCTTCTCTATCCATGGGATTTCCCAGGCAAGAATACTGACGTGAGTTGCCAATTCTTTCCAGGGGATCTTTACCATCAGTAAAAGGCGGTATCACTTCGTTTCTAGCTGCAGTGGCAAAGCTTGGACTTCAAGACAGTCTCCACAAAAATTTTCCTAATGTTATGTATAACAATAAAATCCTCTTTTGTTTCTCATTACTTAAGGATTTAGAAGTCCCATATTTCTTCAAAATAAAGGGAGCTGCAATTAATGTACGTTAACATTTATTTTCTGGGGAACACCTGGGAAAATAAATGTCATACAAGGTAGCAAGAGTTTGAAAAGTTTCATCGACTAAAATGTGGTATTTACCTGATTCCTGAGCAGAGAAGACGTTACAGAAACAGTCACAACTAAAGGGAGCTGATCTAGTGAGTCGAGTGTTCCGGTAACAAACCACTGACCTTTCTTTTCTCCCTTCGCCTTCTATTTTAAACTTAAAACGGCTTCCAGTCAGATACCTCATAATGTAGCCTGGCCTCTATTGTTTTTTAGTAACTTTGATGACAAGTGGTCCTATAGACAATTTTGTCGGCCAGGTGGTTCTTCAACGATTCTGGTTCACTTACTTGGGTTTACATCGCAAGTGAGCTTTTTAAAATCGCCTTATATGATATACATTTCATAGAAAGAATGGGCAAAGACTAATGGTTAATTTAGAGATAGATAGATGAAAAATTATACTCAAAAGAATCCATATAAAGATGGCATGCAGAAACAAACTAAAAGAAGAGGAAATGATTGATTGTATTGAAATAGGTCATGAAGGAATTCAAAGCCAAAATCACCAGGCTTTGGAAATTACTGCCTTGATTGACAGG
The DNA here is from genome assembly GCF_910594005.1 of Cervus elaphus. Taxonomy (NCBI): domain Eukaryota; kingdom Metazoa; phylum Chordata; class Mammalia; order Artiodactyla; family Cervidae; genus Cervus; species Cervus elaphus. Next base: position 6,880,615 of record NC_057826.1, on the reverse strand, counting down.
GAAGGAGGCTGTGATGTCCATGGAAGGGACTTCAGACTGTGAAGTTGGACAGGGCTCTGAAAGGAGCAAGAAGGAACATGGATTACTGATAAGAACTGTGTCGTGATCTGTATGTCACAGATTTATTCTGCTTTCCTGAAATGAAGCTGCCAGTTGCCGTGTGAGGCACTTCAGTACAACAGGCCCAGGTGCTGGGGGAAGTGAGGTTGCTGCTGTGTGTCCACAGAAATCCTGTGCTGCAGGTTTTCTCATTCTGCCAAGGGTTCATGAAGCGGCCTCCATTCTCAATCTGAGCTAGGGGTCAAGTTTCTTTATCTCTAAAGAGCAATGCAAGCTGGATGGAGAGACAAGAGTAACACTATTTTTTACCTATGATGATTCATTAAAATAACATTTACTTATCTTATCCGCTGGAGGAGGAATGGCTCTAGTATTCTTGCCTGGAAAATGCCACGAACAGAAGGAGTCTGGAGGGCTACAATCCATGGACTTGCAAAGAGTTGGACACGACCGAGCGATTGAACACATGTGTACTTATTTTATATGATAATCGGGAAAAGTAATGTATAAGATTTTAGTAATATTTTATAATTTTACATGTTATATGCTCTCTAAAAATGTTCTAAGTTTGCTTCTCAAGATCTTACTACTCAATAAAAATTTACAAATGTAATATTAACCCATAACTCCCAGAAAATGCCTGATCATGGTCACTACAAACACTCTTCTCTATCAAGGCACATGATACTGAGTACTGCATTGCCTTAAGCCAAAGAGAAAATGCCAATGTATAATCCAGAAACAACAGGAGTTTAGCGGCTGGGGGACTGATATCTGTACAGCACATTGCTGTATGTCAGACTTTTACAGAACCTCTAGGCTAGAAAAAAAATAGCTAATAAATCTGTTCCTATTCTAGTATATAATATAAAGACCTGAAGTCTTCTGGGGGGAGTCAAAGGTATTACATAAACATTAGAGCATGTTAATAACTTTCTTGTGCACATGTCTGCCACATGTTTGTGTACAAAGAAATTTTTAAACCACAGAACTGATTCAGACATTAAAAATGTCATATTTTTATTGTTGCTTATTGTAAAAGGTAATAGATTATTTTTTGCAGATATTTGGACAATACAAAAAAGGAGAAAAAATATCTCAGGCCCTGATCTACTTTCAGACACCACCATTGTTGTCTATTTTCTAGAGAGTTGACTTTCTTAAACGTCCTCTCACTGAGACTAATCCTGATTTGAACAACTGTCACCTGAAGTTGGAGATATCCATACAGTTCCTATTCACTCTCCCTCCCTCTGGGGTACTGCCATTCTATTAATAAACCAGTCCACATAGGTGCAAAAGAATACTCTTAAAATGCTATTCATGGCTAGTTCACTCTCTTGGCCTTGGCTTAAACATTGAAGAATGGAGATATAGTAAGGGAAGCCACAAAAAAGAAGGAAGAGTATCTTTGTTGGTAATTTTCTCAAAAGATCATAAGAGGCTGTTTACATTATGGCAGACTCTGACTTGAACAGATGCTTCTGTGAGATGTTGTACGCAATGAATTTGATTATTCACCAAAGCACAGGCCTAAGTAGACCAAGGTGTGACATTTCTAGACCAATTGGCTTCATTTAGCAGTAGCAAACACCCCATCCCATGGTCATAAACTTCACCCTGACTTTTAGAGAAAAGTTTTTCAAACATCCGCTGCAATTCCAAAGGAAGCTGGGGGGAACAATGGATGCAAAAGTATATATTTGATCAAAAACACAAATCCCACTTCATTGTTGGTAAAGGACATTCCCATGTAGATTGGGCTGGGTGCATATAGTAGGGAATGCATTCACTGGTGCAGTGTTTTGAGTATAACAGAAGATGCAGTAGAAATAGCAAGCATCATTAATTCCATGACAAAAAATTTAAAAATACACATACCAGACTGAGATCTACTAAACAACAACTTCAAACACAGCTTGAGAGTCAGAAGAACTTCTTGGAAATATTGTGTCATGAGACTCTACCTGCTACAGGTGAAGGACAGACCAAGATGCTATGTTCTCAGTCTAGCAGATCCATGACAGAGTCGGGGGCTGACAAGCAGGGAGAACATGCTAAAACTAAAAACGGGGATACCTCAAAAGGAGAATTCTCCACAGTCAAGAACCTTGAATCCTCACTTTTGTAAACACCCTCTGGGCCTGCAGAGGGTTTTGAAAGAAATAGCCCTTCTTCGGCTTGTTGATTACACAAAAGCCTCCAAAGGGCCAACGCCTTATGAGAAAGTGCTTGTCCTCCTAGGGGTCTGCTCCCACCATGCCTCGAGGCCACACACTCATAACCAGTGCCACAGCTCAGCACGCTCACCTACAGAATCGCTGGCTCTGTTACATAAAGGGAGGTATCGTTTGCCAAAGGAGATGCAGGACTGGCAGGCATGGACCCCCAGGAACCCAGAGGGTAATTCAGGAGTGGATCCTGAGGGACCTGGTTCCAAGCAAGAGGAGAGAGAAGTACGTAAAACAGTAAGGGAGGGTTAACTGACATGTGGTCACTCAGTGCCCTGGCAAGGGCCTTATGCCATAACTCACATACTGCTGGGGTGGACGGTTCATGCTGCTTAGCTGGCTGATCAGTCAGCTGGCTGGACGAGCACAAGAGGAGTCTGTGGCAAGGAGGTCTGGGCAAGAGGCACGTCCTTTTACTAAACATCGCTCCCTGAATAAGCGGCAGAGATGCAGGTCTTAACATCAGGGCCCATCTGAAGACACTCACTGCAGAGGCGGCGCTAAGCCAAGTGGACAGAAAGCTCGGCGAGCCAGTGCCCGCCGCTTCTGCACCTGTGTAACTGCAGACCGCACAGTGAGCGAGGCGCTGAGGGACGGGGGCCTGGCGCGCTGCGGTCCACGGGGTCGCAGAGAGTCGGACGCCACTGAGCGACTGGACTGGACTGCACAGCGAACTTCTGAAAAGAGCATCCGTGGGGTAAGATGGTAGAGCTTATAATAAGGTGTTCCCGTCACACTCACACACATACAGAGCAGGATAATAACAACAGGGGCTTTCCTGGCGGTGCAGAGGTTAAGAAGCCACCTTGCAATGCAACGGGTCTGAGTTCGATCCCTGGTCGGGTAACTTAGGTTCCACATGCTGCAGAGAAAATCAGCCCACATGCCACAACTACAGAGCCCTCACGCTCTGGAGCCTGTGGGCCACAACTAAGACGTGCCAATGCAGACAAATGAATAAATAACAATAATTAAAAATAAGAGCAAGGAGGAAATGTTTAGAGATGATAAGTTTATGGCATAAATTGTAGTGATAGTTCCACAGGTGTATACTTATCTCTAATCTCATCAAGTTGTATATATTAAATATATATGTCAATCATATCTCAATAAGGTGGGATTAAAAAAGAGTACAGATGGTAACAGAAATGAAGACTACACATATGTTCAAAAACACGAGAAACCTCTCACCAGGTCTGAGATGCTATTAGGGGAAGCAGAAAATTTCAGGACATTATTCCCTCTCCTATATTTAACACCCTTCTCTCCATCTTCCACACATCTTTCCATATTTATAAAAGTGTTTTGGGACTTAGCTGGTGGTTCAGTGGTTAAGACTCTATAGTTCCAATGCAGGGGGGTGCAGTTTTGATCCCTGATCAAGGAACTAAGATACCACATGCTGTATAAAACAGCCAAATAAATCAATAAAATACTTTCACAATACAACAATAAAAAGATAACTCACACAAAAAAAAATGTGTCCAATTGGGTTTAAGATTCATGGGGTGTACAGGCTGAGTCTCTCTTGATGTATTACTCGTGAAAGCTAATTCTCAGCTTAACCTTCAATATTTTGCTAACTTCTACAATCTTAACCTTAATTTGTACTAAAATAAACCTCCAGTTACCTGTGTTTTCAGTTTTTTCTTTGATAACGTAACATTTCATAAGGCTCAGAATTTCTCTGTCATAAGATACATTTGTGTTCAAAGTGTCTGCTATCTTTCTGTCTGTAGACAATAAATTTAAGATGATGATCATGGGCCCTATCTTTGATTCTATACAAAGAATGAAACATGTTGAGAAGGTGGAGAGTCTGTTTTTATTAATTGTCATCATTCTATAAAAATGCCATCTCTCCTCCCACTTCGTTCCATGTGGACCTTTTCACAGCCTCTGCCTTTCATTAAATGAGACCCCTGCTCTGTTGTCTTTACGTCCTAAAACGCATCAGCCAAGGTCAAGACTAAATGGAAATAAGGACAAAGAAACAATCAAAAAATAGCATTCTCTGGATCTACTCTCCTTGAACTGGATACTGAAAGAGTATCTTGATCAAAGCAATAATTTTGGAAGACTGGAAACTTGGAGGTAATTATGTTTTCTTTAGAGATTAATTATAAGATAAATGCAGAAATCTAGTCTTCTAATATAACTGAAGGGAAAGCTTCTTTTTTTGAGGTGCAGAACAAAAATAAAGAATTTGCAGGCCAACTCTTAAAATAGGAATGAAACAGTTTAAGAATGCACTCTGATGCAAGATGCAATGTGATTACATCAGAAGAAAATGCCCCTGATGTTGGGAAAGATTGAAGGCAAAAGGAGAAGGGGGTGGCAGAGGATGAGATGGTTGGATCGTATCACTGACTCAATGGACGTGAGTTTGAGCGAACTCCAGGAGACAGTGAAGGACAGGGAAGCCGGGAGCGCTGCAGTTCCTGGGTTTGCAAAGGGCCGGACAGTACTTGGCAGCTGAACAACAACCACCACCGAGTCCAGCGCTGGTCGGTGGACAACTTTTGGGCTGAGTATCTATAATTCAACTCAAAATTGACACTATCTACTGCGGCAGCACCAGATTCCACAGGTTAAGGGTTCAGTCCTTTCAGACTGCCTTTCCTTACTCCCTTCAGAAGCCATCTCAAGCCCAGGTTGTTACTTGTACTTTGAACTGATTGGCTGTAAATAAGAGGTTCACAAGACCCCCTTCTTATGTTCAGTTACTTCACTATAGTGACTCGCGGAATTCAGGCAAAGATTTTACTTACTAGATCGCTGGTTTATTACTGTATATATATACACACATTCAGTAACAGTCAGATGGGAGAGATGCATAGATATATGGGGAAAGGGCTGGAAGCTTCCATGTCCTCTGGGAGGGTGTCTTTCTTCCCCTATCTCCACATGTTCATCAACCCAGAATCTCTCCAAACCCTGTCCCTTTGGGTTTTAATGGAGGTTTCACTACATAGGCATGATGGACTATAAGACTGGCCACTGGCTACCGATTCGACCGCCACACCTCTCTCCTCCCTGGAGGTAAGACGTGACAGTGAACTCACCAATCACGTGGTTGGTTCTATGGCAACCAGCCCCCATCCTTAGGTGTGGTCCAAAAGCCACCTCATTAGCAAAGTAAAAGACACCTTTAGGATCCTCCTTTGGGAATTCCAAGGGTTTCTGTGCCAGAAACAGGGATGAAGCCCAAATATATACTTCCTAGTATAAATCACAATAACACATCTGCTTCCTATAATCCTCTACTGGAAATTATCATTTTTTAGCTTATAAAAAGATTCACAGAAATCCCAGAACCAAACAAATACATGTTTGTTTGTTTTTTTTTTAATATCACTGTGCCTTGTTCCAATGTACTTCACCAATCTAACTTTTCATTTAAGTACATCTGGATGTTAGTGTTCAGCAAAATACCATTCATTTGGGAAGAGGAATGTGATTAGACAGTGCTATGGTTTCAACGGCTTCCCCCAAATATTCATATACTGAGGTCCCAATTCTCAGTATCTCAGAATGTAACTGTATTTGGATACCGGGTCTTTCAAGTGGTTATTTTTGTTTAGTTGCTCAGTCATGTCCAACTCTTTGTGACCTATAGACCATAGCCTGCCAGGCTTCTCTGTTCATGGGATATTTCCTTATCCAGGGATTGAACCTGATTATCCTGCATTGGCAGGCAGATTCTTACCACTGAGCCATCTGGGAAGCCCCTTTTAAGTGGTATTTAAGGTTAAATGAGGCCCCGAATCTAATATAATAGATATTTTTATAAAAAGAGATTAGGACACAGACAAGACCATGTGAAGACAGAAGGAGAAGGCAGGCACCTATAAGACAAGGAGAGAACCCTCAAAGTGAAATCAACCCTGCCAGCACCTTGATCTCTCTTGGACTTCCAGCCTCCAGAAAGGTGAGAAGTGCAGGTGTGTTTTCAGCCACTGGATCTATGGTACTTCGTCAAGGCAACCTAGTGAACTAACGTATACAAAAAAGTCAAATGTTTCCAGACATTTGCCAATTTTAATAAAAATGTACATTAAAGGAGGTTAATTAGGATAAAGTTAGTGATACTTTAATGTCAGCAATTATATTAATGCCACTATATATCTCCAGAGCTCTGTTAAACTGGTGAAGTCAGAATAGAAAATATTTCATAGATGAGGTAAAATCTTATACAAGTTAAGTGTTGACACAAAGTCACAAGTTCAGGGAATGCTATTGAGAGAAACTGAGGTCCTCGGATTACATGTCTAGTGCTAAATCACAGAACAAAGGCATTATCATAGAACTGGTCTTACCACAAACGACCAAGAAACCACTCCCAAATTAACAGCCTACTTTTCACTTAAGAATCATCCCAGTAAGAATAATTAACATGCTTCCCATCTGTGGAATTTTTTTTGGAAGCCATGCATTTCTAAAGAAAATTTTGATTAATCATTTATAACTTAGATATGAAACTCTGCATTTGGACTGCTTGCTTAATATACCACACGTTTCTTGATGGAGTTGTAAATACTTCTTGGGAAACTAGTGAATACGGTGGCCAATAAATGTGTGAAGCTGTAAACCGATAGATATAAAGAAAACTGAGTCTATGTAACATGATGCCTAAAAGAAATTGGAGAAGATCATTTATAAATTAAGTATACAAATAAAGAGATTGCAGAGTCTGGAAAAAACATATTACTCTAACATATTAAACTATTCCTCCATCTTACCTGATCTATTAAGAATTTGAACCTACTGAATTCAGCATATAATGCTTGAAAATATTTAACAGATTAAGATAAATTTTAGTTAAATGAAACAAAACCCAGCAGTTTCATTCTAACAAAAAGAAGGCACTTGTGCACAATGGTTTTCATTCAAATATCAATTCACCGTCATGATCAATGCAAATTGTCACTCTGATCTGTCCTATGTAAACTAGAGAGATGAACAGTAATATAGATATCAACATCTACACTGATGGATCTACACTCTTTCTGCCCTCTACACATCTACACTCTTTCTGCCTGCTTCTGAGGTCTATATCAGAAGCTTTCTCTATCCCTTTTATACTTTAATAAAACTTTATTACACAAAAGCTCTGAGCAATCAATCCTCGTCTCTGACCCCAGACTGAATTCTTCTCCGGAGGCCAAGAATCCCGGCATCTTTTGTGGTCGAGCAACAACCTTTCAACTTGGAAGCCCATCTGGGATTCTTCAGGACAAGGTAAGGATGCTTGGAGCTCTAGTTCTTTGCTCTCCTAGTGAACACATTTCCTGCTATACTTTACTAACTCTAAGGTGTACTTGTGTGAATGAATCACACGCCCTGAGCGAAGCAAGTGAGGAGCCCTGCTCAGCGGTTTGGCGGTGACCTCATGTGGCTTATAGGACTTCCCTGGTGGCTCAGAAGGTAAAGCGTCTGCCTGCAATGTGGGAGACTTGGGTTTGATCCTTGGGTTGGGAAGATCTCCTGGAGAAGGAAATGGCAACCCACTCCAGTACTCTTGCCTGGAAAATTCCATGGACAGAGGATCCTGGCAGGCTACAGTCCATGGGGTCGCAAAGAGTCAGACACAACTGAGTGACTTCACTTTTCACACTGATCCATCAATAAATGAGTTAAACAATCTGTTATTATCTAGGTCTTAAAATATTTAAATTTCTGATACAATTTTGAGTCATGCTAAGTTATATATGCCAAGTAATCAATAGATGCAAATACATAATTAATAATTAATCCCTTCTCTGTGCTAGTTTCCAAGAGAATGAATTAATAAGATTGTCTCCATTTAATTTTTCCATAATTATAAGGGTTAATATTTATATGTTTTGAAAAAATACAGAAGGAAGAAAAAGCTGTAAAACTTATAAATAACTGTAAATATACCACCTGTTTTCAAAGAAAAGATTTTCCTTTGGGTGAATTTAAGTCATCCATTTGCTTTTATCATAATGCATGGCCATCATTATCTACTCAGTCATGTGCATTCTAATCATGACAGGATGAGGTGTCAGCAGCTACATAAATATGAATATTCTACTCATAATCAAAATTGCAATATAATGACTAACATCGTGCTTAAAGGGGAAAGCAAGACTTCCAGAAAAAGACCCATGAGGAGAATTGGTTCAGTCATGTTTTAACTAGAAAGCAGAGGTTATTTCTGAGGAGATCAGCCCTAATCATGCTAAAGTATTTGCAATCAGCATTAGACTACTTTCCCAGGCCTAGAACTGAATATTGCAAAATGCTGAGCTCAAAGCACACTTGTTTTATCTTTACAAAACCAATCAGCTCTCATTTTAATTCAGTGAACTATTTCACAGTATTGGCGATTTTTAATGAACAACTCCAAAGAACAGACTTATAAAAATGGCATTTTCTTCTCTTCCAATTGTATTAACTTAAATAACAAATGTGAGAATATAGTACATAATTAAAAAAAAATAAATCTTCCCTATTTACACAGCATTTTAACTGCAAGTCTTAACAATCAACAAGTTCACCACAATCTTATTCCCGACAAATGTGGGACAACCTAAACCTCCTCAGGAGTGCAACAAATAAATATTGAGTATATATTATGTGATAATACTGCATCACTACAATGTGTATTAACTAACAAATCTTAATAAATTGGGAATATTTTCACAATAAAATGCAATGAGAGAAATGAAGGAAATCCTGTATAAATACAGGATCAATCATGTATGGAAAATGCATTGAAAATAAACCAAAAATATTTTCAAAGTGGTGTTTCTTCATCAGGATAAGAGTGATTTTGCTATCTCTTGCAATATTTCCATATTTTTCAAACTTTTTACAGTGGCCATGTAGTATTATATAATCAGAAAATGTGTCTTTTGATTTACAGTTTTTCTAGGTATTCTTGGTCATGGTCCATTTAAATCACTGAAGCACCACTGAGTCAAATATGCCCTCTACTCTTCCATGCCATATACTCTTCCATGTCCTGGCAAAATTCCAATCCCTTTGAAAACATACTGTGTGCTTCACTCCACTTTCAGAGGCTGCATTCTTTTTATTTCGTATGCAAAGCACAAATGTAGGAAGCGGCAAGCTTTACCAGAGCCAGATCAGCATCATTGGCTTTATTCTGTTCTCTTATAGGGTCTTTTTTGTTTGTGAATTCTTACTAATTACATGACATCTCTGGACAGCAGGTAACAAGAGGAAGACTATGGCCATACAACATAAGAGTCAGGCAGTCATTGAAAGAACTTGATATACTGGAAGGTGATGCCAACAAACAAGTTGGGCTTGAACCTTGTCCTGGCAATTATTCAGTTCAGTTCAGTTTAGTTCAGTCACTCAGTCATGTCCGACTCTTTGTGACCCCATGAATCGCAGCATGGCAGGCCTCCCTGTCCATCACCAACTCCCGGAGTTTACTCAAACTCATGTCCATCGAATCAGTGATGCCATCCAACCATCTCATCCTCTGTCATCCCCTCTCCTCCTGCCCCCAATCCCTCCCAGCATCAGGGTCTTTTCCAATGAGTCAACTCTTCGCATGAGGGGGCCAAAGTACTGGAGTTTCAGCTTCAGCATCAGTCCTTCCAATGAACACCCAGGACTGATTCCCTTTAGATGGACTGGTTGGATCTCCTTGCAGTCCAAGGGACTCTCAAGAGTCTTCTTCAGCACCGCAGTTTAAAAGCATCAATTATTCAGTTAGTACAACCTTTAAACTCCCTGACTCTGATTTCTTTGCATCATATTGGGAAAATATCTATATCCTATGCACTGTTTCATACTTAGCACCACATACCCAACACTGAGCAACTTCATTTCCCACACAGGCGCACTCAGTACCCAAAGTGAATGTGAAAGTCGCTCAGTCCTTTGTGACCCCACGACTATACAGTCCGTGAAATTCTCCAGGCCAGAATACTGGAGTGGGTAGTGTTCCCTCCTCCAGGGGATCTTCCCAACCCAGAGATTGAGCCCAGGTCTCCTGCACTGCAGGCAGATTCTTTACCAGCTGAGCCACCAGGGAAGCCCACAGCCCCCACAAGTCCAATGCTAACGTTCTGTAGTGAAGAAATATGAGACCAATTTCTTGCCATCTTTCCTGCAACTGCAAAGCATGTTAATGAAATCAGACTTTCTGACTTGCCTCTGCTTAATATTGTCTTTAAAAATCAACATAATTAGTCAAGTCTTTTACCAAATATTATCAGCTTTCCCTTCATGTTTGATGACTCATTCTGTCCCAAATCTATGACTGTGAGTAAATGATTCCAAAGCTATTAATTTGATGAAGCCAAATAGCAATCAATACAGGGAAAAAAAGAAAAAAGAAAAGAAACAAAGACAAAAATGCAAAAGGATTCCAACTGAGATCTGACAAAAATGACTGTATGAAGTAACTCAGCGTCTTGAATTGGTTAATGAGGAAATACACAGGGAAAAATGTTTAAGAAGCAAATTGATTGAGCATCTTACAGAATAAACCATTTGACTGACAGAAATTTAAAGGTCAAGAGTAAACTCTGGGTCTGCATTTCAACTCCCTATGTATAGCATATAAGATGCTTTTTCAATTACATGTTAGATCAAAAAAACTTCTGTTAGTAGAGGAGAGGAGGACTGTTAGGACTTGATTAGAAAGAGGTATAACAGATGGAATATGAAAGTATTTGTGTTGAACCATCTATCACAGGATTACAAGTGAATATAGCAGGAAGTTCCAATGCTGGGAGCATTTTTCCCACTACTCCTAACTTTTATTCAAAACTCTACTGGAAAATCATTGTTATTTCCAATTCTTTCTATAACATTCGTTCAACATGTTGGGGAGAGGTACAGACTGTAATATCTCTTTTTTCTCTGCACTCTCACCTAGGACATGTTATTCTATTGTTATGTTTATCACCCCTTCAATTTACCTGGTCCTAATTTTTTCTGAGTGTGTTTGAATTGTCTTTTTGACATCTCCATTTGGGCATCTAATAGACATCTCAAATTTAACTCTGTCCCTACCTGACAAAGTAATTGTGATCTCATATTTACCAAGTCTTTCCAATCTTAGTGACAGGCAATAACTTTTACCAACTGCTAAAGCCGATTCTTAAAGTCGTCCTTAGTTGTCTCCTTCTCTTGCCTTCATCATTCTATGACCCAGTTCTATTCATTGTTTTTCTTTTTCTTTTTTTAATTTATTTATTTTAATTGGAGGCTAATTACTTTATAATATTGTAGTAGTTTTTGCCATACACTGGCATGAAACAGCCACCGGGGTACATGTTGACCCCTATCCTGAAACCCCCTCCCGTTTCCCTCCCCATGCCATCCCTCAGGGTCATCCCAGTGCACCTGCTTTGAAATGTAAAAGGTATCTCAATTCTAAACACTTCTCCCCATCTCCATTATTGTAGGTGCAAGAACTTTGGAGACACTGTTACCAGATATCAGTTTTAAAGAACTTTTGTTGGTCAGTCGCTAAGTTGTGTCCAACTCTTTGTGACCCCATGGACTGTAGGTCCCCAGGTCCCTCTATCCACGGGGATTTCCGGTAAGAGTACTGGAGTGAGGTGCCATTTCCTTCTCCAGGGGATCTTCCTGGATCAGGATTGAACCCATGTCTCCTCCATTGGAGGTGGATTATTTACCACTGAGCCACCCGGGAAGTACAGTTTGAAGGTTTAAATCAGTTCATTTGCCCTTAGGTTTCTCAGAGCTTTTAATATGGAAATATTCATCAAGAATTTCACAGAGGGTCATATAGTATGCATGATATTAAAAACTTGTTTGAACATGAATCCTCTTTGAGGTGAACTGTACACAGGTTTAGGAATCATTACCTTGACTAAAATGCTTAAACTTTATGTTTGTTGACACTTCCTATTTCAAGATGCACATTCTTTCAGCTTTGCTGTTTTTATAGCTGTAATTGTTCTTTACGGCTTCCCTGGTGGCTCAGTCAGTAAAGACTCTGCCTGCAATGCAGGATTCCTAGGTCAGGAAGATCCCCTGGAGGAGGGAATGGTAATCCACTCCAGTATTCTTGCCTGGAGAATCCCATGGACAGAGGAGCCTGGCAGGCCATAGTCCATGGTGTCGCAAGAGTCGGACACAACTTAGCGACTAAACCATGGTTCTTTATGTTGGATCTTTTCATCTTCCCAAACTCTAAACACTGAACTATCACTTTACTTCTTTAAATTCCTTTTTCTAATTCCACAAGTGATTATTGCACTCTCATGGTTTTAAACACCATCAATACATTAAGATATCTCTAAATCTGTCTCTTATAACTACCCCTTATTTCCTACTGAACATCTTCTCTGGATACTTAAGAAACATTCCCAAGCTAACTCTTTATTTGCCCCCACCCCAACTAGATCTGTCTTAGCTTGCTATTTTAATAAATGGCAGCCTCATTTTTCTAGCAATTTTGGGTCAACAAAACATTTGGGGTCATCCTTGACTGCCTACTTCTTTTCTCATGCCACATAACTTAATTATCAATTACCACTGGCAATCATTTCTGTTAAGGCCATTAATTCATACCATTGAAATACTGCAAACCATATTCCTCCTCTGTCTAACACCTTCCATTGGCTCCTTATCACACTCAGAATAAAAACTTCTACTAGGCCTAAAAGGTCTTACACAATTTCTCCTAGAATAATTATCTTGCTGCATGTTCCTATCACCTCCTCTTCTGTCATTAATTCTTAACTGAGAATTTCTCTTTGCTGGTCATAAACCATGCCAATGTGCTCCTACCTTTAGGCCTTTGAATGTAGCTCCTTCTGTGTTAAGTAGTCGGAACACCGACCATCAGAGAAGTCTTCCTTAATCAGCCTGTCTGAAATAGTACTTTACTTTCCCTATCACTTCATCTCCTTATTTTGCTTTACTTTTTTAAATACTACTATGATGATTAATTTTATGTGTCAGCTTGGGTGGTTATGGTGCCCAGCTGTTTGGTAAACACCAGTCTAGCTATTGCCATGAATGTATCTTACAGATGTGACTAATATCTAAAGTCAGTTGACTTTAAGTGAAGGAGATTACCCTTGATAATGCAGATTAACCAGAAGCCTTGGGAGCAAAACATGAGTTTTCCTGGAAAAAAAGGATTTCTGCTATAAGTCAAGAACACAGAATAAGTGTGCCCTACAGACTTCAGTCCCAGCCTGCAATATCAACACCTACCTGAATTTCCTGCCCTACCAATAGTCTTGCCAGACCCCAAAATCAAGTGAGCCAACCCCTAAAAATATTTAAGGGATATAAAAGTCTTCTTCAGTTCAGTTCAGTTGCTCAATCGTGTCCGGCTCTTTTCGACCTCTTGAACTGCAGCACGCCAGGCCTCCCTGTCCAACACCAACTTCCAGAGTTTACTCAAACTCATGTCCATCAAGTCAGTGATGCCATCCAACCATCTCATCCTCTGTTGTCCCCTTCTCCTCCTGCCCTCAATCTTTCTCAGCATCGGGGTCTTTTCCAATGAGTCAGCTCTTCCCATCAGGTGGGCAAAGTATTGGAGTTTCAGCTTCAGCATCAGTCCTTCCAATGAACACCCAGGACTGATCTCCTTTAGGATGGACTGGTTGGATCTCCTTAAAAATCCCTTAAAGTCTTCTTCTTCACATACCACACACACACACACCCTGTTGGCTCTATTTCTCCGGAGAACCTTGACTGATGTAACTACTTATTACCACCTGCTGTATTATGTGTTCCTTTGTTTGTTATCTTTTCCTACATCGCTAGAATATAAATTTATGAGACAAGAACTTCATTTCTTTGGTGCATTATTCTTCATCTTCTACAAATGTACCAGCAACATAAAAGACCCTCATAAAATGTGTGTTGAATGAATAAGTGAATGTTATTTTGTGAATAACTTAAATCAGGGTAATCAAATCAAAATAAGAGCAAAATAGAACAGACAAGTCACCATGAAGTTACTACCGCATTACCTGTTATGTAACTTTCACAAGCATTTCCAGGAAATGATCTATGTATGTCCACATGCATAGTGTAAAAATAACCAGAAATATCACCTTGTGTATCTTCTTGTTTAGCCCCATAATCTTTAAGTATGTAGCTAATAAGTTCCAAGAATTTTCACATTTGTGACATTTAATATTCATAAACATCATACAAGGTTAGAAATTGTATTGAAATTTAAATATAAGAAAACCCAGACTCAAAATGGGTAATGAGGTGAAACATAATTTTGTTGAAGGGAGGAGTAGAACACTGCATTTAATAAAGAGTCAGATTAAAAAACATAGTTTGTTATTACAGCAAATGTAGATAATCAGAAGAAGCAAGTATTCATCACTTTTATTAAATTTCCAATGCAGTTGCATGTAGTCTGCCATGATTCATCTTGTTACAAAATAATAATAATATTATGGGCTGGGGAGGTTGTAAAGAGTTACTTCATGCAATTTATATGACAGCACCTATAATAATTTATAACAGATGTAGAATTTGAAAATTATCAAGTTTGAATCCTTCAAATTAATTCTTGAATTTAAAAGCCAAAGACATGAATTTTAAACTGACACAAGACTGAAAATGGAATACACTTATGGACATTCTGAGTTGATATACAGACAAGAGCAAAATCTGAAAAATGTTTCTTAGTAGATATCCTGATATCACTAAGAATATAACTAGCCACTGTGCCAAGGTTACTTCATTTGAGATTTATTTGTATTCTATCCTAAAAATGTAAAGTTTATATGAAGTTTTCATGTGACCATCTAACTTTACTACAATGATTTATTGTTATGTATCATTTAAAGCTAAGAAAACAGCTTTAGATATTTTATAGAAATCTCATTCATTCATTTACATTTGTTGTAGAAAGTTCAGTTTTATTCTGCTTAGCCCACTATGAATTCACTGATTATGTTATGATAAACTCAACAAGAATAAAACCTGGTAGTAATACCTATATTCTTTCATGCACCTATTTTTGGAAAAGTTAAAAGGATGATGTGACTTCCCTGCTGATCCAGTGGTTAAAACTCCATATTTCCATTGCAGGGTTTGATCCCTAGTTAGGGAACTAAGATTCCACATGCCACGAGGGGCAGCCAAAAAAGAAAAAACATATATATATTATGGCAATGACATGTCCATAGCCCACCACCAAGTTCTGACTTTTTCCTTGATTGTACCTACCACTTTATGTAGTGGATGCTCAGTAAATGTGAATTAAATGTGAATTACCTCAAAATCTAAGTTCACTGTCTCAAAGGAAAAGATTCATGGTTTAAAAAGAGTCACTTAAATTATGCTTTGTTAGCGTCTATAAAAATAGTACATATATATGAGGGTTTATCTTAATCACCCTGATAATTTTCTTCACATCAGCATTGTAATTTGGATGTGTTTTCAAAAATCCAACTATCCCACTGAAAGAACTGATAGCTTGTTTGACTAGAAATTTGATTGCTTGACATCTTACAAATGATGGTGTTTGGAGTCAGGAATTTATCAAATGGCTGCATTTTCCTCATAAGATCTGAGGATATTTGGAAAACATTTCACCATTTCCACCAATCAAAGGAAAACACTGTGTTTGCCTTTCATGACCAAAGCATTTACTTTTTTGAAAATGTTTTCACCCAAGGAAAAGGTTTTCATTTAGAAATATAAACATTTTGGCTATTAGGGTGGTACTGAATAAAAGATTCCTTGATTGCTGTAAATGAGCCATTTAGAAGTCCTTGCCAATGCAGACACAGTCAGTCAGTATGCCACAATGCGTCAGAGCAGTCCACCTTCACTGGTGCTCTGTAAATCACACCAGGGATTTGGGTAAATTAAATTGGTTTTTTCACTAGAAACCAGATGTTGCACCTCCACTGAGTTTTACTTGGGAAAACAATGCACTATTAAGTGACTATGAGCCATGCAATAAGGAAGAAATATTGCACCTGGCTGTCAAAACGTATACCAAGTTTCAACCTGCAGCTATATAAAGTCTTCAAGGCAATACTCAGTTCCCCCATTGACTGGAATCTGGCACCTAGATTCCAAATTTTCTAAATTCCAATGATGCTTGATAGACTATCAAAAGCAAGTTAGGTCAAAAGCACCCCTAGCAGAGTTAGGAAATAGATTAAAGTGTCTAACATAAAACAGGATGTGTGCATGTGTGTGTGTGTGTGTGTGTGTGTGTGTGTGTGGCAAAAAGCCCATATCAAAAAAAAAAAGAAGAAAAAAAGACTATTGAAATCAAAGATCTAACTCAGCCAGTGCATTCAGATTCTAGATGTAAAAGTAATTAAATTGTAGAATAAAAAAGAGAAAGCAAGAAAAGAAGGGAGTTAGGCAGAGGAAAGAATGAAGGAAAACAAAGATAAGAAGTAAGAGAGGAAGGGTAGGGAGGAGAGGAAAGCAGGGGAGAGAGAGCAAAGAAAGAAGGAAAAAGAACAGATTATGTAGAAGTTCAAAACATATTTATCAAGACTCACGTCAACTACAGATTGCCACTCGCCATCTCCCTATCTACCTCTGCAAGGATTAAGCCACATGCTGCTACAACTACTGACCTTCAATGCCCCTTGAAACGGGGAGCGCATACGTGACAGACTCGGTGCCCAGGGAAAAACTGGCAACACAGGTCCTCAGACACTTGGATGTTTTCATCTCTAACTGACTGTATGAGCCCAGTTCTTCTATCTCCTCAAATCTAGAAAAGTGCTAAAATCCTTCCTGGTGATGAGTGTTTCTTGTGACTAGCAGAAGCTTCATGAGACTAGCAGAAACTTTCTACAAAAAAAAATCTGTGCTTGATTGCATGTACTCCCCCTTCACCCAAATCTTCATATATACCTTTATATGATCTTTATATCTTTATATAATCTTTACGTATATACCATCTTTTCTCCCGACCTCTTTGGAGCAGTTTCTCAGAGCTATCTGAAATGCTGTCTCCCAGGCTGTAGTCTTCATTTTGCCCCAAACAAAATGTAACTTGCAGCTCTTAACGTTGTGCATTTTCTTTAAGTTGACATTAATATATGTCCCAAACCACCCACATTGTGGCTATGAATAACTGCACTTTTCACTCATCCACAGGATTCCAAATTATTTAAGAATACCCCAATTTTTCTAAGCATCCTCAAAAGAGGGTCCCATATGAGCAAATAGCTTGTCCGCTACAGTCACCACACAGCAGCCCAGAGACTGGGCCCTGTTCTTCACCTTTTACTTTTATGTCTCCTTGTCCCCTGATGTGCCTGTGAAGCCAAATGCTGGAGCCTTCCTGCCACTGCCCATTACACGTCCTCCATTTCTTTATCCTAAGGATGCTAACCCAGGTGGCATAAGGCATCTTCCATGTATCCCAAAGTACCTAGAAGTAAAAGAGATTGATGGTTTACAGGAAAGAATAGGAGAATGGCCTCTTCTCTAATTAAGTGTCCTGTTTCATGGGACTTGACACAGACACAGGTGACGATCAGCGTCGCTGACATAATCTTTCTTACATCAGCTTTTGTTCTGCCTTCTCTGCCATATGTAACTGAGCCCTACCCAAGACGGCCATAGAACACAGTTTTCCACATCTTATGCAGGGTTCCTCTACTAGCATCATCTCCCAACCCTGAACTGTTTTCCTTTCCAAATTTGAAAGGAAAACATGTCCTCACATGCCAAATGGAGATACAGGTGAAAAGATGTTCATGGGCCAGCAAGTTTGCACTAATACAACCCTAGGTCAGGTACCTCTTTACATATATGAAAGTGAAAGTGTTAGTCACTCAGTTGGTCTGACTCTTTGCCACCCCATGAACTATAGCTTACGAGGCTCCTCCACTGACGGAATTCTCCAGGCAAGAATGCTGGAGTGGGTAGCCATTCCCTTCTCCAGGGGATCTTCTTGACCAGGGATCATACCAGAGTCTCCTACATTACAGGCAGATTCTTTACTGTCTGAGCCCACCAGGGAAGCCTTTCTTACATATTTAATATATAAATACCTACATATTTTATATCTAACTGTACACGCTTTCCCTGGTGACTCTGGTAAAGAATCTGCCTACCAATGCAGGAGACATGGGTTCAATCTCTGAGTCAGGAATATCCCCTGGAGAAGGAAATGGCAACCCACTCCAGCATTCTTGTCTGGGAAATCTCATGGACAGAGGAACCTGGCAGTCCACAGTCCATAGAGTCACAAGGAGTTGGACACAACTTAGCAACTGAACAACAACAGCAGTACGTGTATTTATATAATGTGCAACCAGATCCCATTCGTTATGTTATAATCTCAGTCATACAATAAGCCTTTTTCCAAATTGCCTATATCATAAAATTTATAATTTCCCTAAAATAAATACCCTTACTACATTTTATAGATGGAAAAGAACATTACAGATGAAAAGACATTTCAGACAAACTACCCATTTTTTTTTTTTTTTAAAGGAAAGGTATTGACAATCAACATTTCAGAAATATTTTTTTTTTTGATAGCTTTACTGAGTTCATTAATTGCTTTGCTGGGTGTACTATCAACTGCTGAATTTTAAAACTGCCCTAAAATTGTACATAATAGTTTAAAATAAACATGTTTTATATTGTACTCTCTGTGTGGTTCGGGAAGTCAGAGGCAATTTTGCTGAGTGGTTGTGGCTTAGATTCTGTCATGACACTGCAGTCAAGATCTTGGTCAGAGCTGCAGTTGTCTAAGGCATGACTAGAACCAGGAGATATGCTTCCAAAATGGTCCATTCACATGGCGGTTGGCAGGAATCCTCCTTTTCTTGCCAAATGTGCTCTGCACTGGACTAGGCCAGCATCCTTGACATCCTTTCAACATGGCACCGGCTTCTCCAGGAGGAATTTAGCCGAAAAAGGACAAGAAGGAAGTCACAATGCTCCTTGTGACTTTGTCTCAGAAGTCACATACCATCATTTCTCTCTCACATCCTCTTTACTAGCTGTCAGTAAGTTACTCAGGCCAGCCTGTGTCTTAAATAGGGGAGTTAAGTTGCACCTCTTGAGAAAAGGAGTATCCAGGACTTCTGTACATGTTTAAAAATCACCTTAAGAGGAATATGTGAGACACTTAGCAAAAGCTCAAGAAAAGATACAGCCAAGATTAGATGAATCTGGGTCCCCTTAAGTGGAGATCCAGACTAAGAAGAAGCTGTTCTTTGAGAGAAAGAGGAAAACATCCTAAGGTATAACAGTATCATTTGACTAATATCTGTTTTGGATCTGTGTAGATTTGAGGCTGTTTTAAGGTCTTCCTATAATTGCAGTAGAGACAGACAGACTTCACTCTCAACCCTTCAGTCCTTTGTATTGTTGTTAATATGTCCACGATTCCTTTTCTAGTAAATGATGGGAAACTCTCTCATTTCAATAGCAGTGCCCGCACTGGCAGATGGCACTTTGGAGTGGACTGGACAAACTGCTTACAAGAGGCACGAGAACGGCAAACACGATTTTCTGATGGGGAAGCCACAACATTACAGCCCGAACCACATTGCCGTTGGCACGGCAGATCAGTACTCAGACGGACTAGAGGAACATTAGAAGACAAGTGAATATGTTACAATAAATTACATTATGATAAAAATCTGCTTCAGCATTACATTTTAGGGATCCTTCAATGTAAGGGCAACACAAAAAAAGCAATTTCATTTTTCCTTTCCTGAGCTTAGCAGTTCAATGTGTAGGTGGCAGGATGGATAATAGACATCTGGTTTAGCAGAAGCAAGCAGCAACAGTGGCAGCACAGGCAGCAAATTTTTATAATATTAGCAATTCAGCTTCAAGTATCAGATTAGCACAGGATTAGAGTCATTCATCGGAATATACTTGGAGGCCAAAACTTTTCTCAGCAAAACTCTCAATGAATTTTAAGCAAAATAATATGGTGTTTGTCACTCTATGTATCAAAATATGCCATCCAATGATATTAAAATCATCTTATGTTCAGCCATAACCCTCATGTAATTTACAAAATCAAAAATTCATTTGAGTCATGGATCAAACAGAACATTCTAAAATGGCAGTCCCACTGCTGTTATCCCAACTTTATACACTCATGGCAAATTTTGTAATGTCAGCATTTAAGAGAAACCCTGGCTTCCATCTATTCTAATTCAACTTCTAAAGTATTTAAATTGTGACCTGTTTTCCATCTGTCACTCAAATACCACCTTTGGGGTATAAAAAAAAATGATTCATTACCCAACTCAACTATACCAAAGCAATGTCTAGTCTTTCTTCTTCTGCCAAACAAGTGAGGCATCTTATTGATAGAGTTTGTAGGAATGTCCATTTTAAAATAACTTCTTTGAGTTTAATATTTATATGGAAGTGGTTATAGTAGGACTAGTTTTTATTTTTCCACAAATCCTCATTATGTTAGCTTTTGCTTTATAACAAATCACACTCAATCCTGGTGAATTAAAACTACCACTGTGTTTGACTCAGAGTTCTTTGGGTTGACTGGATGATTCTTCTGGACTGAGCCAGCTCAGCTGGTACCTCCTGACCATGACCACGTGTCTGTGGTTGCTTGACAGGTCAGCTGGAGGATGAACAATCTAGGATGGTGTCACACCTACACACCTGGCCGTTGACAGCCAGTCACTTGAGACAGCAGGGAGGAGGGTGGAGTCCCTATCTACAGGGATTTCATTTTGCACCCAAGGGAGCAGTATATTAAACACAGGGTGGGAAATGCTTATTGAGGAATATTCATATACTGTTCACCTTCCCACACACACCAGGGATGCTCCATGCACTATTAAAAGATTGTAAGAGTACTTCATGGGGTTATTTTAAGGGAGTCATGACCCATAGCAACACCCATTATATTCCTTCCTTTAAAATTAATTAATGGAAATACATCATAATACACTGTCTAGCACCATGGAAATAATGAAAGAAGGCTTTATAAAATTTAGTCCACTGGCCCCCCTCTCACTCCACTCCCTCTGAACCCTGACAGCCAATCCACCACCCTCCAACTCTCTGTTGTCTCTGGAATCCACACCTCACTATCAGAAACACAAATGTCAGCTTAATCTCTTTATGTTACACATGTGTCCAATATTTCAGGTCACACTTGCCAACATTAGTGTGAAATATCTACTTATGATTACATTTGGAAGATAGGGATTCAATCCTCCTCTGATTATCTATTACAACAGTAGTGTGACTGAAAAACTACATGCCAAGAAAAATTATCTAATTTATGGTGCACATTCAAAGGGAAAAGGAAAACGTTATTATTCCACAAGGAGGATGAGAGCACTTCTACAAAATCATAAAGATCAAAATTTTAATCTGTCTTGGGTAATTATTTTATTTGCATTTTAAAAATGGAGCATATCCCCCATTTTAATTCAGTTTGGCTTGTTTTAAGAAATTGAAAACAGCAACTTTGAGTTTATATTTATAGCCCTGTTACTTTAAGATGAATACATCTCAACGATGAATAAAGACCAGTAAATTTTTGAGCCTTGAATCTTATTTTACACTTCTTGGGAGGCAACAAATGTTCTTTGAACCAAAATTGTTGATGGGGGGAAAAAAAAAAGGAACACTTTTGTCTTCTTTTTACAGTCTCTTTCCCATTGTCTCTACTGTTGTCCCTATAACATTATTTCTTATTCTCCTCCTCACAAAATACCACAAACAAACATGGTATAGAAATTATTCATAATTACACAAACAGATCATTTCCTTCTATTTTTCTGTAGACTAAAATAATAACTCATCAAGAACAGCTTATGCAAGCAGTTCTTTGCAGGGCTCAAAGACTCATGTCTACTAAATGATGATGATTTCACTATATCATGTAGAAATCCATTTCCAATTGTGCAGTGTTGGTATATTAATTAATGGTTGTTCAGTTTTAGAAAAAAAGGAAGCAACCATCAAGTATGCCCAGAATATATTAACGATGTCTCTATGTAATATGTATTTCCATGTTTATTGGCATTTATTCATTTGACAAATATATGTAAGTAGTATTAATCTTGTGCTTAGTCACTCCATTGTGTTCAACTCTTTGTGACCCATTGGGCGGTAGCCTGCTAGGCTTCTCTGTCCATGGGGTTTTCCAAGAATACTGGAGTAGTTGCCAATGCCTTCTCCATGGACTCTTCCAAACCCATGGATTGAAGCCGCGTCTCATGCGCTGCAGGCAGACGCTTTACCTGCTGAACCATCAGGGAAGCCCTGATGTGCCTTGCAATTAATCTCACTATATTCCAAGTACTCTGCTAGAAATTTGGAATGAAACATTATATAAGATACAATAGGAGAGACAGGCTTGTTGAAGAAAACTATGAAGGCAGGAAAGACAAACCACTTTGCTAAGGCTCAGGGGCATCAAAGAAGATCCTACAGGGTGGTGAGTGTAAATAGAGAACAAACGGAAGGTTTAAGGTTTACAAAGAGAGGAATAAACAGTAAATGAAGATAGAACTGTGTCTAAACCCAAAGGTGTGAAAGGTGTTCATGCAACCTGGATCCAGTAAGTGTTTTGATTCTGCAAAATCCTAGGTCCTTGTATAGTTACAGTAGGGAATGAGGTTCAAAACATTCAGTTCAGTTCAGTTCAGTCACTCAGTCATGTCCGACTGCTTGCAACCCCGTGGGCTGCAGCACCCCAGGCTTCCCTGTCCATCACCAACTCTGGAAGCATGCTCAAATTCATGTCCATCAAGTCGGTGATGCCATCCAACCATCTCATCCGCTGTTGTCCCCTTCTCCTCCTGTCTTCAATTTTTCCCATCATCAGGATCTTTTCCAATGAGTCAGTTCTTCGAATCAGGTGGCCAAAGTATTGGAGTTTCAGCTTCAGCATCAGTCCTTCCAATAAATATTCAGGACTAATTTCCTTTAGGATGGACTGGTTGGATCTACTTGCAGTCCAAGGGACTCTCAATATCTTGGCAAGGGCCAATTGCTGAAGAACAGTTTTATGCCAGATTATGACCAACATAGACAGCATATTAAAAAGCAGAGACATTACTTTGCCAACAAAGGTCCATCTAGTCAAAGCTATGGTTTTTCCAGTGGTCATGTAAGGATGCGAGAGTTGACTATAAAGAAAGCTGAGCACCGAAGAATTGATGCTTTTGAACTGTGGTGTTGGAGAAGACTCTTGACAGTCCCTTGGACTGCAAGGAGGTCCAACAAGTCCATCCTAAAAGAGAACAGTCCTGGGTGTTCATTGGAAAGACTGATGTTGAAGGTGAAACTCCAATACTTTGGCCACCTGATACGAAGAGCTGACTCATTGGAAAACATCCTGATGCTGGGAAAGATTGAAGGCAGGAGGAGAAGGGGATGACAGAGGATGAGATGGTTGGATGGCACAATCGACTCAATGGACATGGGTTTGGGTGGACTGCAGGAGTTGGTGATGGACAGGGAGGCCTGGCGTGCTGCAGTTCATGGGGTTGCAAAGAGTCTGACACGACTGAGCAACTGAACTGAACTGAACTGAAAAAAAGAGTGAAAGTATCGAGTATCAATAAGTAGTATTAAGAGAGATGTGGATGAAGAAAATTAATTCAGAAGCAGCATAGAATCTGGACCAATCAATGAAGAGATGACATGGAAAGCTCCCCTAAGTGAACACCAGAATGAATTTTACATTGCAGGAGGGTATAATGGGCTCTACAAACACAGAAAGTAGAACAAACTATGTTCTGAAATAGGAGTCCTAAGAGTTGGACTAGGGAGACCCCTAAATTATAGGGAGACCACAGTGCAAGTTTTATCAGTTTTTACACAACTGTGCCTAAGGCAGTATTATCCAACTTTTAGTCTCCAATTCACAGTCACAAATACAGTCCTTTTAACTTATGAACCATACACAAATCTCCATGTCTCTACATTGCTAACCCCTTGCATATACCTCTATGTTCAGAAGTCTTTATAAAACCATTACCCATAGTCAATGAAATGCACTGGGACATTGCCAATTCTTTCATATCTGTTTCAATTAGAAATGATAGATAAGATCACCTAAACTGGCTGTACAGCCTTCTGCATGGTGATCAGTAATTTCAACAACACTAGTTTAGAAAAGAAGAGAGTTGAATCATTTGAGTTTATGGCTGCCTGTGTCCAGGTCCAGCCAAGTGTATGCTGACTTGAAAGACTGCTATAAAACAGCTCTGGAGCAATTAAGACAGAACTTGCCCAGTCAGCTGCACTTGATACCCAAGAAAAGCTAACAGTTTCTGAATTAATTCTATTCTATCTGTAGCTACTTTATCACCCACTACTAAGGTATCAGTGGTTGCAACAACATATTTTCTGTAACTAATAAATCTTCCCTGGGCATATCTGAGCACTGTATTTTAAAATGGGTTAGCAGTAACTATAGAGCTACTGTTGCATAAATTGGATGGAGTTCTAATTGATCTTTTATCACACACTATTTTTTATTTATATCACTTGAAAAACATCCCCAAATGCATTATATATATGATATTTTCAATACTAAGCAATATATGTCATTATCACTCCCAAAACCACAAAGATTCATTTTTACCAAGCAATCTTACTCCACTGATACTTTCTTATCCTTTTCTTTTTGAAATGTTTCAAATAACACTCTAATATGAATTACTTTCTTCTTGGACCATGAGTTATATTGGAACATTTGGAGACATTTATCCTTTATCCATAGGCTTCCCAGGTGGCGCCAATGTTAAAGAACCTGCCAGCCAATGCCAGAGACTCAAGAGATGCAGGCTGGATCCCTGAGTTGGGAAGATCCTCTGGAGAAGGAAATGGCAACCCACTCCAGTGTTCTTGCCTGGAGAATCCCGGGGACAGGGGAGCCTGGTGGGCTGCCGTCTGGGGTCGCACAGAGTCGGACACGACTGAAGTGACTTAGCAGCAGCAGCAACCCTTCTCAATCCCACCTATCCCCTCATACATATATATTTAGTTGGTTAGCCGATTTGAGAACTTAGTATTTAGATTATGTTTATGATTTAGATTATGTTTATTTCATAAACTGATTTTCTTCTTTTAATTAATATATGGTGTCTCTGTATTATAGCCCTCGTAATTCAGAATATGAATTTGTAATCAGGCCCCTGAAAACTTTATGTCCCAACTTGGCCTAACTTGCTTAGGCTAATTAGTATTAATTTTTAATTTTCTAATTAATGATAAGCTAAATTTCCTTCTTTGTTAAAAACAGAGATAATGAGAGTATCACCTTATGGAGTCATCATGAGACCTGAATAATCCAGAGTGTTACACATAGCAAGGGTTTATTAAATGTGAGCTATAATTATTTCAGCAGAAATGTGTGACCTCAGTGCTTTGACATAATAAGCATCTAACTGCATCACCTCCCATCTTTCAACCTGTGCTCTTAACTTTCCATCTCTCAACACTGAAAAGCTTGACTGAACTGCTGGAGTTCACATGAAGACTAGGGATGGGCTTCATCATTTTGTTAACCATTTGCAATACTTTTTAAGTATATTATTACCTATTGTTATGATTTATCATTGATTTCATAAGTAATTTTATAAATATATTATAGTTACTATATTAATGTTATAATCAAGATATATAATGTGTTCTCTCATCATCTTCATTCTTAATCATCCTCAGGAAGTAAAAAAGTTTCAAACCAGCAAATCCCCACCAAAATGTAATTAATTAATTAAAGCAAACTTTCCCAACATATTACTTTCCATAGCTTTGCACACTGGAAACCATTTGGACTTACACATCAGTATTTTCCGAAACAGAACAAAGATTCAAAAATGAAAATAATAATGATAAAAAAATCCATGATACTGGTTTAAATTCTTCAAGGTCTTTGATTCTGCTCTGGGTAATCACTACAAGTCCAAAACCAATACGTTTGTATAACTGCACTATCATAACAGTTTGATTTGGAATATTGTAAATTTCAGGAACACCTGCATTTTAATTTTTATCTTATATGCCTAGAAAAAAAACTGTTGTTGGGGCTAAAGGAATTTCTTAGCAAATATTCTACTCCCACCTCCTGGCCTCATGTTCTTTTCCTCTACCATCATAGGTAGTGACTCATTGGGTTAATCGTACCACAAACAGTACCTCAGTTACGGCTTAAGAGTCTCAGTTTTCAAAGCCAAAGGCTCTGCAGGTTGTTTCAGAAGCACCGGCACTGTGGTGCTGCAGAGAGGCGCTCAAGGAGAAGGCCACAGGGAGACAGCGGACAGGAGGGCGGGGCGGTGGGGGGCGTTAGTTCCACTAAATACAAACCCAGAGCCAAACTATATTAGAGGACATGGAACAAAACTGTCTAAACCTTTCCAGACTCACTTGCATTTCCTCTTTCCTATGTGGACTAGTATTTCCAAGTGAAAGTGAGGTCACTCTGTTGTGTCTGACTCTTAGACCCCATGGACTATGCAGTCCCTGGGATTCTCCAGCCAGAATACTGGAGTGGGAAGCCTTTCCCTTCTCCAGGAGATCTTCCCAACCCAGGGATTGAACCCAGGCCTCCCGCATTGCAGGCGGATTCTTTACAAGCTGAGCCACAGGGGGAGCCCAAGAATACTGGGGTGGGTAGTCTGTCCGTTCTCCAGCGGATCTTCCTGACCCAGGGATTGAACCAGGGTCTCCTGCATTGCAGGCAGATTCTTTACCAACTGAGTCATCAGGGAAGCCCAAAGGAAAAATACTTGGAAAAAGTATTTCCACGGACTTATACTTAATGTCACATACTCTCATTTTAGATTAAACTTGCAATTTTTCCCTCAGATTTTGATTTTAAAAATTTGTGAATTCAGCCAGCCTGAGTTCAAGGACTGACTAGTCCCAGGAATGTAGCCAGTTTTGCCACATCTCAGGGTCCAATCCCTGCTCCTATAAAGAGAAACAATTAGACCCTATCTTACAGGCTTGTTGGAAGACACAAATGCGGACGTAATATCTTATTTATGACCTACCAGGTAAGTCAGTGGTAAAGAATCCGCTTGCCAATTTAAGAGACACAAAAGAATTGGGTTTGATCTCTGAGTTGGGAAAATTTCCTGTAGGAAGAAATGGTAACCCACTCCAGTATTTTTGCCTGGAAAATTGCATGGACAGAGAGGTCTGGCCGGCTACAGTCCATGGGGGTCACGAAGTCGGACACGACTGAGTGACTAGCACGCAATTCTTATTTAAGAGTACACAAATAATAACTACAGAAAATTATGAAGACTTTTTTTCATGTACAATCTCAATAACTAATTATGCATGTTTAACTGTCACCTCCACAGAGTCCCTTTAATGCTGCAGAGCGGCATCCTCTTTCCCATCTTACATCCTGTGCACTGTGCACTTCTTCTGCACATCTTTCCAACGTTTTATCTTCTCAAAATGCAAAAACCAGGATTGCCCACACCATCACAGGTGTCTGCGTGTAACCCATCTCTTGCCCTGAGGGTGATGCTTGATTTGCATTCCAGTGCCTTTCCTGACAACATCTCATGCTGTGTTGTCCCATGTACATAGTTATGGGAAGATGAAAGGACTGGGAAAAAATTGTGCCCATTTTAAAACACATTCCTTGATCCACTCTGCTGGGCCAAGTGGTGTAATGATAGAGAAAGACAATATAGGTGAGAAGGCAGACTCAGCAGCTGCAAGGCAAACGCTACAAGCATGATCTACGGGCTGAGAACGAGAATCAATACCTCAGAGACCTCTTTTTACACATACAGCTGAGCTGTTTCATTCTTCACTTTACACGGCACTGGCTGACACTAAAAGTTATCAGGTACTTTTCTGCTCACTTACCCAGGTACTTAAGATATGCTTATAATCTATTCTTACATGATTGACTCTGCACTTCTGAAAAGCAGTTAAGGTCAAGTATAAACTCAGAGATTTCCTCAGTTGCCAGCCAACACACTTTTAAAAAAAAGTATTTATTAATATGTATCATCAGTGTTTATAATTGCCCTTAGAGATAAACACAATACTTTTGCTATTCTGAATCGAAATCAATTGCATCCATAAAAAAGTCAACAAATGAAAACTGTCCACTCCAGGAATATTCAATTTTTAAAATGTACCTGTAAGGAAGAACATTATAGGGCATTTTTCAAGTATGAGCCGATCATGTGTACCACTTCACCTTTGTCTGTACAGGAACACACCTACTCTAAATCTTGCAAAGTAGCTTAGATGGAAGAGCCCTCCCTTGAGGAAATGCTGTGGCCTCCTGCATGAATGAGTCATAATTACACTAGGGTTTGCAGAATTAATTGATTAAGTCGCTAAAATTGCAAGAGGGTAGGCTTTGCCATCAAATTTGCCCAGGATTGAATCTCAGCTAAGGACTTAATGTGCGTGCATGCGAGCTTAGTCATGTCCGACTCTGTCCGACCCTTTGGACTGTAACCCATCAGGCTCTTCTGTCCATAGGACTCTCCAGGCAAGAATACTGGAGTGGGTTGCCATTTCCTCCTCCAGGGTATCTTCCCAACCCAGGGACTGAACCCGCATCTCCTGTGTCTCCAGCATTGCAGGCGGATTCTTCACCCATCAAGCCATCGGGGAAGGCCCAAGGATTTATCAGATGAATAGTTTAGAAAGTCAGGAACATCCCTGGTCATTTTCCACATTAACATTACCAGATATACCATATCCTTAAAAAATTCTTGCTTAATAACTTTCTTCTCTTTTCCTATCGGTTTTTAACATTTTCTAAAAAATATTTATTTGATGTGGACCATTTTTAAAGTCTTTATTGAATTTGTTGCAATACTGCTTCTGTTTTATGTTTTGGTTTTTTCGTCACAACGTGTGTGGGATCTCAGTTCCTCCCACCAGGGATTGAACTTGCAGGCCCTGCATTGAAAGGTGAAGTCTTAACCACTGTACTGCCAGGGAAGTTTCCCGATGAGGCTTTTTTTAAGCAAGCCTGCTTATTTTCACTGTTCTTTCCCCAGCAACTCATCCATAATCATTTTCTCAGGAGTCTCTAAAGTTTGCCTTCCTGCTTGTATAGATTTTTCTCTATTCTTCAATTTGTATAGATTTTTCTCCATACTTCAATTTGTTGGCAATTTGTTAACTTGTCCCCTCTTTCGGGAGCACTTTCTGAGTCCTCAGCTTCTGTCTGCTTTGCTGCATTACTTGAAACTTGCTTTGGCAATTTCTCTGAGATGCTTGCCCTGGTGGTTGCCCTCCTACCCATAAGGACGTCCTAGACAAACCATCCTGCCCAAGCCCAGCTTAAGGACAAGCTTTTCTCTGAGTTTATTAGCACACAAGCTTCTTGAGGGATAGAGCAAAATGCAGTATCTATAGCAAAAGCCAAGAGGTGTGCCACATGGCAGCCCTGTTGAAGTCAGGGCTTGAGTCTGCAACTTATTTCTGATAGAGTCCCTGCCCTCAGTAGTGACAACTTTATGGACATAGATACATCTCTTAAGAATTCTGAGAGGAGAGTCTGGATGAACCCTGAACTTCATAGCTGATTACTTTTCTATCCTTAAAATGGTTCATTTTGATCAAATCAGACTTGACCAGGTCTCAGATTCAACTATATTTCATGTGGGTGCTAGTCCTCCTCTGAATGCTTTAGAGAAGACTGGTTTAAGTTTGTAGCAAATCTTACAGTTTGATTTCCCTCAATACTGTCCATGGCCACTCCCCCAGTGCATACATTAGTGTCCGTTTTGCCCTGCACAACTCAGGGGGCAAAATCGATTTGGCATGGCCAGGGAAGCCATTTTCTTCATGATCTGTCCTGACCTACCCCTCCAGCTTCACTGCCTCCCACTTGTCTCCAGCTTACACACTGCAGTGGTGCACAATGAATTGTTCTTTTTTCCTAAATACGCCATGCTCTAATGCTCTGTGGCCTTGGAGACATGGCCAATACTGTAGGGAACATCGCTACCATCTTATCTGCTATTTCCACTCGGTCGTTAAGTTTGAGTCCCCTCCCCTGTGAAGATTTGTGTCTGGAATTAACAGTTTTCCTCTCCTCCCTGGTCATCTTATACTTATATTTCCTTTTGGCTTAGTGGGTTTGTCTGTCTCCCCTCTGGACTTTAAGGACCTTTGGGAGCAGCCTGTGCTGTGTTCACCTCTGACCCACCGTTCCTGACAAGGATGTGGCCCAAGGAAATTCTAAAAGGTTCACATGGCAGACTCAGAAAACATGTTCCTGTAGCTTCATTGCTCATTCCAGCCTTCTGTCACTTACACACTGTGCTACGTGGTCAAATGACCTAACCTTTCTGTGCCAAACCTGTTTTCAACAGTAAATGAAGTCCGCAATAGTGTCCATCATACACGGTAACTGCAATTAGTAAAGGACTCAATACAGACAACATGCCTGTAAGGTTGTGTTAGTCACTCAGTCCAAGAGTGAATACATGTAATTAGCATGTAATACATGTAACATACCTATAAAGATGTGTGTGTCAGTCACTCAGTCAAGGACTTACTACGTGTAATACGTCTATAAAGGTGTGTATGTTAGTCACTCAGTCATGTCCAACTCTTTGTGACCCCATGGACTGTAGCCCGCCAGGCTCCTCTGTCTGTGGGATTCTCCAGGCAAGAATACTGGAGTGGGTTGCCATTCCCTTCTCCAAGGGATCTTCCCAACCCAGGAATCAAAGCCGGGTCTCCTGTGTTGCAGGCAGATTATTTACCATCTGAGCAACCAAGAAAAGTGGTAAACGATAAACACATTTGAAATATTAGATATTAGTGTTACATTGGTATAATCACTATGGTTATTGTATTATTGCCTCTTTCATAATATTGCCAAAAATTAGTTCTCAAAATTTGGGATGCTAGAGAAATGTTTTTAAAACCCAGAATGCTAGACTTCAGGGTCCTGGGCTCTACATTCTTACAAATAATTCCA
Organism: Cervus elaphus; assembly: GCF_910594005.1. Classification (NCBI taxonomy): domain Eukaryota; kingdom Metazoa; phylum Chordata; class Mammalia; order Artiodactyla; family Cervidae; genus Cervus; species Cervus elaphus. The sequence continues at coordinate 6,849,427 of NC_057826.1, read as the reverse complement.
CATTTTTTAAACACCTTTCCAGCACTGTGATGATTCTGGAAGAGGTCATAAAATGTCGAGTAATCCTAAAATTCTAAACTGTCACATAAAGATTATGTTCGTATTCCTTATGGTGATTAATACACACACACAAAAACATACATACCATTGCCTTTAGCTACTGAAATTAAGGCAAACATTTTTTCCTAGATTATCCTCAGTGTCAGAAATGTGTATATACCTAAAATTCATTATCTTTCTTTACCATATTAGGTTGTTTAAAACTCTACTTTTGCTGTCTAGAATTTATAACATTAATGGTATCTCACATGCTTATTTGAAGCACTCTGCAATTTAAAATCCACTGCTTACTTCATGATTTTTGTACATCTTTTACAGATAAATCTAGTCATTCAAACAACAAAGCAAAATTAATTTTACAGTAGTGATGTTGAAATACACAAGGAGAGACCAATTAAAACCTGTATCTTGCAAGTTTTCTTGCACTGTAGGTCAAATAAACTATCCTTCCCAGTATCTGCATTTTAGTTGAAAGTGTAGAAAATTCTATCTTCACCATTTATTATACTCAAGGCAGGTGTTATTTGCTCTAAAAACTTGCAGATGCTGTATTACTAAGTGTGTATAAGGGAGAGTAGATTTGTAAAGCCAACAATTGTAAACTTAAGACAAAATTTCAATTGACTTTTATTTGGAATGTAAAATTCAGGATAAAACACAGCACATTCCTTCTGGAAGATATGGACAATAGCTAAACAGTATTTTATGTCAAATTTGAATGTGTCCGTTCCTGTGTTGTGTGCTTATAGGAACACTCAGTAAATAATTACTTTAATAGAAAATGGGGTAAAGAAAAAATTTAAGTTCAACATCATGACAGAGAAGTATTTTTAAAGTATGTATTTCTGTAATAAGATGCTTTTGAGTCTAAAACAACAGTCCCAGGCCATAATTTTCTTCTTTGAGACTGTCTATGATAGCCATAGGTAGAAACAATGAGAAATTAGGGAACTATAGTACATGTTAAAAGCATCCTTACTAGAAAGGGATAGTCCAGACTTAACATTAAGCTACAATTCCCTCTATTCTGTATATTCTGTACTTCACTTTTAAATTCTCTGTTTAATACCAAGAGACACATTCAAATACCCAAGAGATATGAAATGCAAGATATAATGCTTACTTGTAAGTAGGACAAGTTAACTTTCAAGATAGTTGGTTATATTATGTTTGGTATCCTGTTTTAGGTTCCATCTTATTTGGCTTTTGTTCTTAAGAGTGTATAATACAACACAATCTATAACATTCCTTTTCCTCTTAGATATGTATGTTTTCAGCGTCTACTATGTGCCCAGCACTGTTCTTGGTGCTGGGACAAGAAAGAACCAAAGGCTTTACCATCGTGGAGCTTACATTCTAGCCCTGGGAACAGACATCAATGTTAAAATAAATGAATATATGTCAGATACAGTGAAAAATGCTAGGAAGGAAACCAATTCAGGGCAATAGCATGGATGAAGGGTAGCAGCAATATGTATCTGGGAAAGATGAAACAGGACCATCCAGAGAAACTACATTTTATCAGAGACAAAAGTGAAGTGAAGGAATAGTCTTCTAACTATCTGTGATGAGCATTTTAAGCAAAGGAACAAGCAGGCACAAAGGCCAGGAAGGAGAAACAGGTTTACTAAGTTCACACTGTTGACTTTTCTATTTGCTGCCCCCAGCCACTCTACCTACTTTGAAACTTCGAAAGATTAATCACCTTCTAGCTTTTCATCCTCTGTCTCAAAGGCCTAAATTTTATTTTCTTTTTTTGTCTTGTACTAATTTTTTAAAAAATAATTACAAAAGCAGTACATGACTTCTAGTAAAATATTAAAATTGTATAACAAAAGCTTCCCTGTCCAATCTCCTGTCTTTCAAGTAACCACTTTAGCTACTTTTCATATCCCATTATTTTTCATTATGTTTTCTTTTCATTTATATGCATACTTACATATAGAGCAATCTGTGTGTGGGATTTTTATATGTATTTTGGCATATATATATACACACACACATACACCAGGGCTTCCCTGGTGGCTCAGACGGTAAACAGTTTACCCACAATATAAGATACACGGGTTCCAGTTCCTGGATCGGGAAGATTCCCTGGAAGAGGAAATGGTAACCCACTCCAGTATTCTTGCCTGGAGAATCCCATGGACAGAGGAGCCTGGTGGGTCCACGGGGTCGCAAAGTCAGACACAACTGAGCAACTAACACACGCATATACACCCTAGAATTACCACTTATCTCTATTCACAGTCAGAAAGAAAAATAAGCCCACAGCTCAACCCTAATTTTTTCTACCTTCTTTGCTTAAACACTGAATTCACCATAGTGAATGTAGTCCAAATAGGTACTGTAATTGAATTCTTAATTATAACTACCATGATGGAAATGTATTCTGAGTCTGTCACCGTTGTGATCTATCTCTGTTTATCGTAATTTTTGACTCCAGCTACTAAGTATCGATTAAAATATTTTCTTTCAGAAAATATTTGCATATTCACAATGCTGCAGGTAGCATGACCTCATGAACACATGACCTCACTGGCCAGGACTTTCTTTCTCTCTTCTAGTAAATTCTGCCCTATATTGGCACCTCTGGCTGCATTATTTCTATAATCGACCCCAAGCAGTCAGTTTTATTTTATTCTGATGGTTACAGGCCTGAGAAAAACTAAAGCAATTTTATATCTTTTGTTTGCTTGGCTCTTTGAACTGCCCAGGGCTTTGCAAAACAATTTTAAAATATAGTTATGATGGTTTTCTCAAAGTACATTTTAAAATTTCTCATAAATGGCTTTTTGGATTGTTCCACCAGACTAATACAGAGAACCAAAAATAAAAGAACCATTTTTTTTAACTTCCATGAAGCAAAAAAAAAAAAGAAAGTTTTAAGTTTTAGTAGGCCAAAGGACTCTAAAAGTTATCTGCTTTTTCTTTTTTCTTTTCATGAGCAACTTACAAAAGGGCTCCAACAATATTCACAATTATGCTTACAATTTTCTTACCACAACTAATTGAAGACACAAAACTTGCACCCACAAGCAGCCACAATGACCACAGAATGATAATGAAGTGGCCTACGGTCAGCAGTGATTCATTATGCCTGAAATGTTTGCAATTAAACTTAATGGAGGGGAAACAGACCTCTCTTTATAAGCAGTCATCTCCTTTTTCCCATTGATTCAACCACATTATTAAACACATCTAAGAATATATTGTCTCTAAAATTCACAATTTGATTGAAGTGTCTGTTAACTCAAGTTAACACAAATAAAGTCATCTGTTTTTAGCAGTATTTTGAGAAATAAATAATTGTTGTTGATTTAGATTTCCAAAATGTTAATATAGAGCAGAGTCGAGAAAATCAGAATGAAGGTATAAGGCATTAAAAAGGAAGCTATAATTATCTAAACACACTATGGCAAAAGCAAATTCCAAAATATTGTTAAAGAGCCCATAAAATATTTTTTAAAGCCTGTAAATAGAGTTGCTGTGATCAGACATTTCCCTCCCATACATTCTTTAAAGAATAGGAAATTGAAAGAAAACAAAACCAATAAAGTAAAATATACATAAACACCATCAGGAAATTATCAATTAAACTGACCCTTATAGGCTTTATACTAACAAAGATCCCATTAAACCAAAGAATAAACACATACCACATTACTGTTGCCAGTCCCTTTGCCTTTTTTATTTCCTGTCATACATAAGATAAAAAGAACACAGAATATACTTGACTATACCCTTTCTAGATTTGTTAAGTGAACAAACTTTCCTTCATACCCAGATCACACCCAAATAAAACTTCCCATTGTATTGACCCAAAAGGACAGACATGGAAAAAGTGTCAATCTCTTCATCCCATTGTTGGATTCTCACTGATACCAACCTTAAAGTCTTCTAAGAACTCAGAATGAATTTAGACTAAGTTCTTTCCAGAATGCAGAATAAGAGTCTGCCACTATTTTATTGTGGAATCAGGCTCCAAAGAACAGAATAGAATATATATTCAGAAACTGAGTTCTCTGAAAAAGCAAAAAAAAAAAAAAAAGAAAAAATAATTTGAAAGTGTTCAATTCCTCTTGCAAATATGCAAGAGTAATTTTCTGCAGTTGAATTTAGGATTCTTTAATCATTTAAGTACCTAGCATGATATTTGAAATATTTTACTCATAAAATTCTATTGGTTTTTAGAATTTTAAGTGTATATTTTTTTACTTAATGAGAACATCATGGTGTAAACAGCTTAAGATATTCAAGACACAACAGTTTATAAGGCTGAGATTTCATATAAAAGCACCACAAATTACTCTAGACAGTAGGAGGAGTCAGAATGGATCTTTAGATCTTCTAAAATTACATTTTTTTAATTCTCTCTTCTTCCTTTGCTATTTTGTTGTTCTAGTCTAACTATATTTCTACCATTTATTTGCTTTTTCAAGCAATATTCACCCAAGACACATATTTTGTGCTAAGGCATTTTTCCAGGCACTTACCTGGAAAGTTTCCCCTGTTATATTTTAATACAAACAAACGAAATATATACTGTGATATGTCCGAAGGTTCTAAGTGTCAGGCAGAAAACTAAATCAAGAGTTTGGACAGAGGGTAATTGTAATTATAATTATGAGTATGGGCACTCTTTGTCCTATGGGACCAAAGGATTGGGTAGCTCCACTAAGAGTGACTGAACATTCTCCTGTGGTCATAGGCCCAGACTCAAGCAAAATCCATTTCACCTTTACAAGCACACAGACATGGTTATTTATCCCACACAGCTGTTAATTACATGTGGCTTTTCCCATGATTAATTAAATGTGGCCTTGACCTTTGTCTTTTCTTTGCTTCAAGTTACAATCTTTGCACCAAGTCAAACCATTTTTTTTTTTTTTGGATGGATTCTTCATCTCCCTTTGGAACTCCTGGTGGTATTCAATTACATTTTTCAATTTTCTTGTTTTTCTCTTTTTTACTGTGAGACATGTAGCGCTAACATGAATTCCCTATCTGAAAAATTATCCATTTTCTTATCCAGTCTTCTGTAATTGACAGGTTGTCCCATTCTGCAATAGAACACATGGTTTTACAAAGTATACCTTGTCTACCAAGGCGTTCATAGGGCTTGAACAGAAACCAGGTATCGTCTCAGTTATTCTCAACTCTGGCTTGATTTTTGCATCACCGGGGTAACTAAAAATATTGATGCCTGGACCTGAAATGCCTACCAAAAGTTTCATTCAGTTGTCTGAGCTAGGACTCAGGCACTGGTATTGTTAAAAATCTCCCTAGGTTCTTTTACTGTTCAGTCAAGGACTACAAGAAACTGGAATGAGCCTTTTTGTTCAACCTGAGTCAGTATCACTGGCATAAAGTGAGAGACTTTTAGAAATGCAGAATCTCAGGCCCATCCCAGAACTACTGAGTCTGGGATTTTAAAAACTTTTTATTTTGTATTAGGGTATAGCCAATTAACAATATTATGATAGTTTCAAGTGAAAAACGAAGAGATTCAGCCACACATACATGAGTATTCATTCTCCTCCAAACTCCCCTCCCATACAGGCTGCCACATAACACTGAGCAGAATTCCCTCTTCTGTGCAGTAGACCTTTATTTGTTGTCCATTTTAAATATAGCAGTGTGTACATGTCCATTCCAAGCTCCATAACTATCCCTTACCCACGTCAGACTCACAGACAGAGAATGAACTTATGGTTGCTGGAGGGGAAAGGGGAGGGAAAGAATCTGCATTTTCAACAAGATCCCAGGTGATCTTTATGCATGCTAAAGTTAAAGGAGCACTGGCCTGGACACACACTTTCATTTTGCAGATAAGGTAATTAGGAGCAGAGAAATTAAGTCATTTGCCCTGCTTGCAGTTGGTATAGCAAAGTAGGGCAGGGTCGGGGTATGAAGCCAGCTGTCAGGCATCTCCACCATGAGCTGCCTCTCTTGGCTACATATGGTCCTCAGTACAAAAAACTGTCAATAGTTGTAAGTGACTGGAACCATGATGCAAATGGAAAAAAAAAATCTCTGCATGGATGGAAAAAAGAATAAGGAAAGAAGGATATACATTATTGTTAAATAAGAATTATAAAATACTTAAAAATAAATATCACTTTTTAGAGCAAAAGGACTTGAGTAATTAATACTGATAATTTGCTCCTACTTTAATGAATATATATAAATTTACTTGTCATAAATATCTGGTAGAAACCTTTAGAAATATATATATACCAGTCAAGCAAAACATTTTCTCAAGGAGATTGCCCTATGGTATTTCTTTTGCTTTGTTTTACTTGGTTAATACTTTTATCAAAAACTGAGCAAAAGTAAACTTTTTATAGATATTAAGTATCATAAATTCCAAGATAGCAAAATTAGCTTTAATGTGATTTTACCCTTCAGAAAAGCAATTTGATTGATGTTAAAACATTTAAATATGATTAGAGCACATAGAATGTTCTAAAACAAAACAAAACAAAACTTTTCTTTTTAACTAAAGAAAATGCCAAGAAGAATTTGCAACCTAATCTGTACCCATTCAGCTCCATTTATTACCAAACACAAAGATTTTTGAGCTAAAAGCACACTTTATTCATAAAGATTGGCTTGAACACTTTTTGTATGGACATTTCAGTTTCTTAGTCTTTATGGAGGAATATGGCTACATCTCTCCTATTACCATAAATATTTTCCTACCAGGAAAAATAGTCAAAAATCTATTTTCAAAGAATAGAAACTGCATATTTAAGTAAAGCAAAATCATTTAAAATGAGGTAGTTCTAACATTTATCATAATTCAAAACTACAATAAAAAGTCCTCATGTGAAGTTACAGTGTTGTGTTCTATTACACACTAGTATCTTTTCTTAAAAGAAGTTGAGTCATTATTAATTTAAGTAAGTAGTTATTTGGGTCCCTATTGAGTAAGATTTTATTCCCCTCTCAAGGAAGCCTGGGGCTTTCCGGGTGGCACAGAGGTAAAGAACTCACCTGCTGTGAAGGAGAGACAGGAGATGTGGGTTCGAGCCCTGGGTTGGGGAGATCCCCCAGAGAAGGAAATGGCAAACCCACTCCAGTATTTTGCCTGGGAGATCCTGTGAACAGAGGAGCCTGGCGGGCCACAGTCTACAGGGTGGCAGAGCTGGCCACGACTGAGCAACGAAAGAGCAGCAGCAGTGAACCTGGAGAAATAACTGTTTTCTAAGACAGTGTCATGTGCGTCTTACTTGCGCTAGTAACCATCTTTATTGATTCTGGATGAACTATCTCCTTAGCAGTTACACTTATGCCAAATTAATTTCACATCAGGAATACCTCCCTAAAAGTATATCTTTCAACCATATCCTTTACTACATGTTCATACGATTTTTATCATAATTTACTCTCCACTCAACCCTTATAAGATTTTCTTTTTCATTCTCACAAGCGGGATATATTGTACTGTCTGAATCTACAAATCCCATTAAACTATTTCTAAGTCACAGACTGCAAATCAGAACTGGCTGTGCTGAATTCAGAACGAGAATAAAATGCCCCAAAGGAAAAAAAAAAATGACACTTCAAGAGATAATGAACAGAGCTTCCTACTTAGACTAATATGTTTGAAATCCAAAACTTGAAATTGAGATCCAAATTTTGTTCCAAGCATTTTGAAAATAAAAGTGCACACAGTTTTGATATGTAAGATGTTAATTTAAAAATAACTTGAAAGGTCCTTTCCTCAAATTTGCCCTGTGCTAACTACAGAAAATAGAAAAAGAAGAAAAGGGAATCAGATCTAGAAATGGACAGAGAAAAACAGATTTCCGGAGAAAGGGAGAGAGGAGAAAGGAGGGCGTTGAGCAGGTAACATTTCAAAACTGGAAAAATTCAGCAGCAAGAAGCATACATTGACAAGGACAAATGTCCTTTGATTACTGTGAGTGAAAGAAACGGGGGTGCTTTAAACATCCCGGCTTATATATAATGACCCACACAAACTTCATTAAAAGAACATTACAGCTGTTTCAGGAAATTCACAGTTCAGGGTGAAATAGACCATATGTCCTCGACACCTACACACAGCAGGGTGCATGAAGATAGCTATTAGGCTGACTCCCCGTTGTGTCCAGGTACTGGAGGACATATGGTGCCTTTCACCCTTGACTAACATTTCCTTCCTTTCATTGTTTCCTGCCGTAAGTTGAACGTCTTCTGAATATTGTTTCCCTGACTAAGGATTGAGTTTTCATCAACAACTATCCCCCTGACAACACACATATATGCATTCATATATGTATGTTGACATCTCAAGTGTTGGCTGTCGGGGGAAGTTTACTACTATGTTGACATAAGCATTTATTAAACTTTAGTCCTCAATAAATATGGTCAAAAGATATGTTTATATTCCTTAGCATATCTTCTGTGGGGGAAAAAAAAATCACAAGGACAATGAGCTTCTCCTTGTGCAGATAGATTTTTCTCTGTGTAACCTACTGTACTTGGCAATACATCACCATGACTAATCAATCTGGGAACAAGTTTAACATAAAACGATGACAATATTGCTGTAGGTGGGCTGCAAAATGGAACAAGGTGTTATCTGTAAAGATGGAAATGTTATAGATAATGAGAGGAAACAAACAAGAAATGTGGTTAACCAAGAAGGATTCTTAGGAATGAAATACAAGAAATTTAGCATTTTCTTCACCATCTGAAGCAAATGTATTTTCTGAAGTTCATCCTAATATTCAGGGGCTTTCCTGGTGCTCAGAGGCAAAGAATTCACTTGCAGTGCAGGAGACACAGCAGATGCGAGATTCGATTCCTGGGTTGGGAAGATCCAATATACAAACACACTTTTGACCATATTTGTTGAGGACTAAAGTTTAAGATAATGCTTATGTCAAAATAATAGTCAACTTCCTACCCCTCCAACAGCCAGCATTTGATTGAAATGTCTATATTCAATGAATATTCAAGTAAGAAACATTATATAATCCTACTTGCTATCTCCAGAGTGTAAGACTAGGCTAGCACACTTTTGTTCACTATTTACATTAATTCTTTCTTTTCTTTTTTTCCCATTTGTTTAATTGAAGTATAGTTGATTTAAACATTTATATATTAGGTATTTATATATATATATATATACATTAGGTATATTAAATATTAGGTATATAGCAAAGTTATACATATACCTGTTCTTTTTTAGATTATATTTCCTTATAGGTTATTATAAATGATACTGAATATAGCTACTTGTGTTATACACTAAGTTCTTGTTATCTATTTTAAATATACTAGTATCTACCTGTTAATAAGAAGAAGGAAATGGAACCCACTCCAGTACTCTTGCCTGGAAAATTCCATGGATGGAGGATCCTGGTAGGCTACAGTCCATGGGGTCTCAAAGAGTCAGACATGACTGAGCGACTTAACTTTCTTTCTATAGTTTCTTTTGGAGAAGAAAATGGCAACCCACTCCAGTGTTCTTGCCTGGAGAATCCCGTGGACAGAGGGGCCTGGTGGGCTACAGTCTATGGCATTGCAGAGAGTCGGACACGACTAAGCAACTCACACACACACACACACCTGTTAATAGCAAATTCCTGATGTATCTCTCCCCTTCCCTTTCCTGTTTGACCCAGTAAGTTTGTTTTCTATGTCTATGAGCCTATTTCTGTTTTGTAATCAGTTCTTTTGTATCACTGCCTATAGGACTGTCCTTGTTGCTGCAAACAGCATTATTTCATTCTTTTTTATGGCTAATATTCCATTGTGTGTGCATATATACATATCATATATACGTATGGCATATTTTCTTTATCCATTCACCTGTTGATGGACATTTAGGTTGTTTCTGTGTCTTCTCTACTGTAAATCATGCTGCTATGAACACTGGGGGGCATGTTTCTTTTTGAATTAGTTTTCATCTTTTCCAGATAAATTTCCAGTACTGGGATTGCTGGGCCCTCGCCAGTGTTATTATTTATAGACTTTTTAATGATGGCCACTCTGACCACTGTGAGGTGACACCTCATGTAAGTCTTGATTTGCATTTTTCTAAAAATTAGTGATACTGATCATTTTTTCATGTGCTTGTTGGCCATATGGATGTCTTCTTTGGTGAAATGTCTACTTAGGTCTTCTTCTCATTTTTTGATTGGGTTGCTTGTTTTTTGATATTGAGCTGTGTTAAGATGATTGCATATTTGGAAATCTATCCCTTGCTGGTCATGCTATTTGAAAGTGTTTTCTCCCGCCATGTAAGTTGTCTCATTTTGTTTATGGTCTCCTTTGCTGTGCAAGAATTTTTTTAAGTTTAATCAAGTTTCACTTATTTTTTATTTTATTTCCATTATTCTAGGAGATGCATCCAAAAATATGGCTGTGATTTATGTCAGAGTGTTCTGCCTATGCTTTTCTCTGGGAGTGTTACAGGACCCAGTTTTACATTTAAATCTTGAATTCAGTTTATATGGTGTTAGAGAATGATCTAATTTAATTCTTTGACATGCATCTGTCTAGTATTCCCAGCACTATTTATTGAAGAGATTCTCTTTTCTCTGTTGGATATTCTTCCCACCAGTTTATAGATTAATTGACCATATGTGTGTGAATTTATTTCTGAACTTTCTAAATTGTTCCACTGATCTGTGTGTCTGTTTTTGTGCCAGTTATATACTTTTCTGATTGGTATAGCTTTGTAGTATAGTATGCACTCAGGGAATGTGGTTCCTCAAGCTCCATTCTTCTTTGTCAAGACTGTTTTGGTTATTTGAGTTCTTCTGTGTTTCCACACAAATTTTCATTTTCTTTGTTTCAGTTCTGTGAAAAATGCCATTGGTAAATTTACAGGCAATCTGTAGATTGCCTTGGGTAGTATGGTCATTTTAACAATATTGATTCTTCCAGTCCAAGAACTTGGTATATCTTTCCATCTGCTTGTCTTCTTCAATTTTTTTTTTTTTCAGCAGTGTCTTATGGTTTTTGGAGTACATACAGGTCTTTTGCCTCCTTTAAGCAGGCAAGCATACTTTTGCTCTCTTTTTCTCACAATCGGGAGATTTGTATAAAGAGATAAGACATAAGATGCACTTAAACTGTATTTTAAGAAAGTACATTTATTAGATTTTTAATCCCAAGGCCTTTGGAAATAACAAAAACGTACCACCAACCATATTTCACTCATTTTGGTTGGTTAAAAGGAAAAAAAAAAAAAGACCTAAAATGCTTCAGCCTTCTTCCCTCACTTACTTGTGCAATGACTTAATCCTCACTCATTTTTCTCTCACCAAATCCCCAAAACACAGTACTGAGTGGAGAAAAGTATGGAGAAAAGGGAAAAGATGGCAAGAAAAGAAATTGAAGACTAAGAAAAAACTAGACCAATGGGAGAGGTCAGAAAAGGTACCATGTCTCTTCAGGGGGATGTAAGTGCTGGGCCACTGAATTCTGTGCATGACATGCCGACCTGGGCTTGGTCACTCAGGGAAAAGGCTTGCCAACACCTAAAGCGAACTAAGAACATATCATCTGTATGTTTTAAAGCAGAGTCCTGGTGGGGAAAGAACACAAGGCAGCTCATAGCAGAACAAAGGCATGACCCCGGAGGAAAAGGAATCTGCTGGAGTTGAAATTCTGCTAATTTTGTCTCATTGTGTGGTCTTGGCCGATTACCTGACCTGACCTTCAATTGCTTATGAAGAATCCTTCATTGAAAGAATCATACTTAAGTAGAGTACTGTGGGAAGACTAAATGAGATCGCCCACATGAAAACCATATTGAGATGCATTATGCATATGTTCGGCAAGTCCTCCAATCTCGCGGCTCAGCAGCAGTGAGGTGAAAAGCTTCTGAGACACCATTTCCTATGAGCTGGTGAAGTTTTCCAGCTGGGGTGCAAAGGCTTTTGCCGGGATTGGCCCAGAGTATTTGCTGAAAGAAAGTGAAAATGAAAATAGCCTAAGTTTATTTAACTATCTTAACTTTCCAAAAAATGTATTTCTTCCATGTCATATATGATTTATTCCTAAACCACCAGGAATCTTTTAAACCAGATATTCTCCCCACTTTCTGAGCATGCCCCAGTCATGAGAAATCAGACATCCTACTTAAAACAATTTGCTTGTTGACTGAGAAAGAATTAGAGCCCCATCAGCTTATTCTCAGTCCAGAGAAGTTTCAAGCTGTATTTTTGATTGAGTGTGTGTTAGTCATTCAGTCATGTTCAACTCTATGTGCTCCCATATATCTTCCCCATTCCTAGCCTTCAATGTTCAAAAGCAATACTAAAATACAGTTATTAGCTTTGATCTTATCTGGTACCTAGAAACAACCTAAAGCATATTTGGACTCAGAAAAGCTATGATAGAATATTAAAAATTTACTTGATTTCAGAGTCCTGGTATGTACATGTATAAGTAGTCATGTACACGCAGATTTATGGAGCTAAGTCAGTTCACTTCAGTCACTCAGTCGTGTCTGATTCTTTGAGACTCCATGCACTGCAGCATGCCAGGGTTCGCTATCCATCACCAACTCCAGGAGCCTACTAAAACTAACGCTTGTCGAGTCAGTGATGCCATCCAACCATCTCATCCTCTATCATCCCCTCTCTTCCCACTTTCAATCTTTCCCAACATCAGGGTCTTTTCTAATTAGTCAGTTCTTCCCATCAGGTGGCCAAAGTATTGGAACTTCAGCATCAGTCCTTCCAGTGACTATTCAGGACTGATTTCTTTAGGATTGACTGGTTCGAACTCCTTGCAGTCCAACAGACTCTCAAGAGTCTTCTCCAAGACAACAGTTCAAAAAGCTTTTTTTATGGTTCAACTCTCACATACATGAATGACTATTGGAAAAACCATAGCTTTGACTAGATGGACCTTTGACGAGATGACTTATGGACCTTTGTTGGTAAGTAATGTCTCTGTTTTTAATACGCTGTCTAGGGTGTCATAGTTTTTCTTCCAAGGAGCAAGTGTCTTTTAATTTCATGGCTGCAGTTACCTTCTGTAGTGATTTTGGAGCCCAAGAAAATAAAGTCTCTCACTGTTACCATTGTTTCCCCATCTAGTCACCATGAAGTGATGGAACTGGATGCCATGATCTTTTTTTTTTTTTTTTTTGAATGTTGAGCTTTAAGCCAAGTTTTTCACTCTCCTCTTTCATTTTCATCAAGAGGCTCTTTAGTACCTCTTCACTTTCTGCCGAAAGGGTGGTGTCATCTGCATATCTGAGGCTATTGATATTTCTCCTGGCAATCTTGATTCCAGCTTGTTCTTCATTCAGCCAGGCATTTCACATGATGTGCTCTGCATTAAAGTTAAAAAAGCAGGGTGACAATATACAGCCTTGACGTACTCCTTTCCTAATTTGGAACCAATCCATTGTTCCATGTCCAGTTCTAACTGTTGCTTCCTGACCTGAATACAGATTTCTTTAGAGGCAGGTCAGGTGGTCTGGTATTCCCATCTTTTAAAGAATTTTCCACAGTTTGTTGTGATCCACACAGTCAAAGGCTTTGGCATAGTAGATAAAACAGAAGTAGATGTTATTCTGGAATACTCTTGCTTTTTCTGTGATCCAACAGATGTTGGCAATTTGATCTCTGGTTCATCCGCCTTTTCTAAATCCAGCTTAATCCTCTGGAAGTTCTTGATGCACGTAATGTTAAAGCCTAGGTTGGAGAATTTTGAGCATTACTTTACTAGTGTGTGAGATGAGTGTAATTGTGTGGTAGTTTGAGCATTCTTTGGGATTAGAATGATAACTGACATTTTCCAATCCTGTGGTCACTGCTGAGTTTTCTAAGTTAGCTGGCATATTGAGTACAGCACTTTCATAGCATCATCTTTTAGGATTTGAGGTAGCTCAGCTGGAATTCTATCACCTCCACTAGCTTTGTTCATAGCGATGCTTCCTAAGGCCCACTTGACTTCACACTCCAGGATGTCTGGCTCTAGATGAGTGATCACACCATCGTGGTTATCTGGGTCATTAAGATATTTTTTGTATAATCCTTCTGTATATTGTTGTCACCTCTTCTTAATATCTTCTGCTTCCGTTAGGTCCATACTGTTTCTGTCCTTTTTAGAATGTGACATTTTCTCTATAAAAAAGAGAGATGACTCTAGCTTCAGCTTGTGCCCCTTGGGGTTAGGGAGTTGTATTTGAGTCATGGGTATAGAAATTTATCAACCTCACTTTTGCCAAATTATCCATTCAATAACTGTCAAGTTCCATTTCTATCATTCACTTGAGGTGTTTAGAGGCAGGTGAGTTCTACATATCCTCTTTTTAGTATCCTGGTTATCAAAAGGTATGTAAACCTAGCCTATGCTAAAGTAAAGGATAAAACATGTGAGAGGCTAAAATAACAGTCTTATATCCATGGCATGTTGACTGAGGGGTCTGACCTTGTCCTTGTCATTTTTATTTGGGGACCAAGACTGACAGACAGCAACTAAATGGAACACTGTCAGGGCCATGGCAGAAGGCAAAAGGAAGAATCCTAGAAGTCTTATAGTGGCAATTTGATGTTCAGGCAGGAAGTGCCTCTCACAACATGCTAACCATGAACACCAAGGTGCAACGTCCCATGAAATGTGCTCTGCATCCATGAAAGATGAACAGCTAGAAGAATTTGGTACAAAGCATTAATAACCTCCTCCATATTTCACAATGAAAGCAAGCCTCAGAAAAATGTCCCATATAGGCAAACATGTATTAAAAATCAACCACAAAATCAATCATATGTTTATTTATTTCCTTATCAAATTTTTTTTGTAAAGCCCAAAATTTCATTTGGGTTTTTCTATACTTTTTGGCAAATAAGAGTCCAATCAGAAGACATAGACCTGCATGCTGTAGGAAGAACACAGGAAATGACTCTCCAGACGTGGTCAAAAGATCCTTAGTTTGCTGAGGTGGCTGGATTATCTAAGCTACAGAACCCAAATAAGTATGGTGGTAGGGCCATGACATATCTTGAACCTTATCCATTTCATCCATAAAAAGTAATTTCTAGCAAACTATATACTAATTAACAAAACATTGGTTGTCAGTTTCAATAAGGAATTTGAAAAACTTGAATAGTCACCTCTGGCAGTGGAGTTCTATTTAGTAAATCAAATGCAGACTGACTGTCCCTTGCTGCAAAACAAGTCACCTTACAACTCAATAGCATACAAAAATAAACATGCAGTTCTTATTCCTCTAGAGTGTGCAGCTCATGAGGGTGAGTTCTTCGCCAGTCTGTGAGTTGGCTCTGCTCCACACATCTCCCCTCTTTCTCCTAGGAGTAACAGACTTCCAGGAATGTTCTTCTCTGACTATAGCAGAAGCACAAGAACTCAACCATAAACATGCAAGGAGTCCTGAAATCCAAGCTCAGAACTGGTACACCTCCATCACTGGACCAAAACAAGTCCTGCAGCTAAAGTATGTAAGTCACTCAGTCATGCCCAACTCTTTGTGATTCCATGAATTGTAGCCTGTCAGGCTCCTCTGTCCATGGAATTCTCCAGGCAAGGTCAGGATCAAAAGGTAGGAAAGTTGTAGGAGGATATTACAAAGTAACATAGAATTGAGAAGGGGTACAGAATAATTACAGGGTTTCCCTGGTAGCTCAGTTGGTAAAAAATCCTCCTGCAATGCAGGAGACTCCGGTTCGATTCCTGGGTTGGGAAGATCCCCTGGAGAAGGAAAAGGCTAAGCACTCCAGCATTTTTTGACTCCCCCGGTGGTTCAGAGGGTAAAGAATCTGCCTGCAATGCGGCAGACCTTGGTTCCATCCCTGGGTTGGGAAGATCCCCTGGAGGAGGGCATGGTGACCCACTCAGTATTCTTGCCTGGAGAATCCCCATGGACAGAGTGGGCTACAGTCCCTGGGGTCACAGAGTCAGACACGACTCAGTGACTAAGCATAGCACAGCACAGAATAACTACACTGATGACTGCAATCTAATATACACTCCTACGAACAAATAAAAATTGACTCACATATTCATACATCACTTTGCTTTTCATTTGTTTTCAAGTTTCAAAATCCCACTGCCTACAGTGGGTTCTGATTTGTGCAGAACCCCAGCACGTGACTCCTAGTTGGGGTCTCTGACAATTACTGCTTTAGTAAAAGAACAGTATTTTCTGATAGCTCCAAAGTGTAGTAGGCAGAACAAAGGAAAGGAATTAGATCATTCTTCCAGCAGCTTGAAGCAGAATAAGGCATCAAGATAAAGGACTTAATTCTATAGCTATTCTGAGTTAAGATCAAAGACAGTCAATTCTCAGAACATGAAACAAAAAGGTGATATGACATTTTGTCCCCTTCATGTATAAAATTATACAGATGACTCACATTTGTTTGACCATATACCTGTAGTTTATGCTTTACAGAGCCTGGGCTAATAGAAAAGAAACACTGATTTCCTGTGAGATGTTTAAAAATCAGTGGATTGGAATGTTGCTCCAAGTACATAAATTTCACAAAGAATATAAAGGTTCTGAAGAGAATTTTAGCTTTGCTTGAAATCTGGTCATATTGTAACCATAAAAGTCTGTTTGTAGGTAGAGGGGTCTGGGGAGTGACAAGGTGCTATGTTCTCCTGATCAGGAAGTCTCAGAATAAGCTTGAATAATCCATGTGAAAGCTACAAGATGTATCGTCATTTTCTCTGAATTTTATTAAAGCAATTTTAAGGTTTATTGGCAGCAGATAAAAGCTGATATTACAACCTGGTCCGTGTTGGTTTCTGCCACATAAAGGAGATCTAACACTGATTTTGTGCAGGAAACATATGCCCCCTTAATTACACAGAGCATTAAGTTACTAACAGGAGAATCGAGACCCATATGGCTCTTTAGGATCAGAAGTCAGAAGGTAACAGAGACTAGGATTTTTGCACTTTCTAACTAACAGAGATGCTGTGCAATAGAAGTTTATTTTATAACTAGAAACCAGTGCAGAATTTCATCATTTCATTTGGCTCATTGAAAAGCTTTTTACATTGTTCTAAGAATGGCTGTGGTAATGTAACACCCACTTAGATCATTTTGACCCAGTTTGTCATATTTGTGGAATAGCACTTACTGGACTGCATCATAATGTCACTATTTATTTACTCACAGAAGCATGGGCTCTTCTAGGTCAAGGGCTCCAGCTTAGGCAGTTGAGTTTATTTGTCCTCAATTTGAACACACTCTTACTTAAGACTGAGTCATCTTTGATGTCTCTGAAGACTGGATGATGTTTATCCCAAAGCTATCATTATGTTACTATAGAGAAAGTTAACATGTAGAAATAATGAAAAAAAAAGTGACTATTATTTTCTTCTTATACATAATAGATCTTGACGACGAAAGATAACTAAGTACTGCTTTGGAGGGTGTAAATGAACCAAGTGGCTTTATTTTGAACTTGATATTTATACCAGGATAGGATTTTTGAGACCTATTTTTCAAAGATGACTTTTTTTAATAGAACATTTTAACTTCTGAGTCATGAGATTCTCAAGGGTGCAATATTGGAACATTTTTTAAATAATTTTAAAATAACTTTTATAATACCTGTGTGTTTATGGTCCTTATGAAGATGCAGCTACAAGAAAGATGACCCTTGATAGATAGGTGACAAAGTAAGGGGAGCTAAACCACTATATTCCCTATCACACACAAGTCTTTCATTTCATTCTTTAAAACTATTTCATTAAGTTCAATGAGGTATCAGAAAGACCTACTTGTGCTTTTATCTTATTTACGGTGCTTCATGGAAAAATCAAATTTTCTTTAGGTCTGAAATATCAGCAGTACATTTTCAAGTTAAGGAAAGGATTTAAAGGGATACCACTACTTCTTCAAACAAATAATAATAAAAATAATTTTAAATTATCATTTATCAAAGTTGTTATATTAGGCAGCCTTTTTCATGTCAAAATGTATCATCAGTTATTGAACATAATAATCATAATTTAATACATGTTAAGTAAGAGAATGCATGGATGTGAGAGTTGGACTGTGAAGAAAGCTGAGTGCCGAATAACTGATGCTTTTGAACTGTGGTGTTGGAGAAGACTCTTGAGAGTCCCTTGGACTGCAAGGAGATCCAACCAGTCCATCCTAAAGGAGATCAGTCCTGGGTGTTCATTGGAAGGACTGATGTGGAAGCTGAAACTCCAGTACTTTGGCCACCTCATGCAAAGAGCTGACTCACTGGAAAAGACCCTGATGCTGGGAGGAATTGGGGGCAGGAGGAGAAGGGGACGACAGAGGATGAGATGGCTGGATGGCATCACCGACTCAATGGGCATGAGTTTAAGTAAACTCCAGGAGTTGGTGATGGACAGGGAGGTCTGGTGTGTTGCGATTCATGGGGTCGCAAAGAGTCAGACACGACTGAGCGACTGAACTGAACTAAACTGAAGAGAATGGATAATGACTAAAAGTGAAATTAAATCTATAGTTCTTTGGAATAAATGTGTAATTTAATTTAAAATAAATGTGAACAGCATCGAAACATGTATATTATCTAGGGTGAAACAGATCACCAGCCCAGGTTGGATGCATGAGACAAGTGCTCAGGGCTGGTGCACTGGGAAGACCCAGAGGGATCGGGTAGAGAGGGAGGTGGGAGAAGGGATTGGGATGGGGAATACATGTAAATCCATGGCTGATTCATGTCAATGTATGGCAAAAACCACTACAATATTGTAAAGTCATTAGCCTCCAACTAATAAAAATAAATGAAAAAATAAAATAAAATAAATGTGTAATCACCATATCATTAAAATAAATGTTATGTATTTGTAAAGATAGTGTATGTGTGCCCTATATACACACAAGCAGACAATGTTTAATAGGCATATAATTTTGGAGATTGCTTATAACAATTTTGATTCTGTCTCATCTCAAGGATCCACTTATTAGGTTAGTTGAAAGTGAGATGCCTAAGAATGTAATACAAAGACATCATTTTGTTCAAATGTAGGAATTTGTTGATTACATTTTACTGACCTTTGTGAAATGTGATTACAACACTACATGGTTCCATTTCACTGAGTTTTGGGTTATGAGAAAATTTTTCTGGAACGCATTGCCGCTTTACACCAGCCACTGTGAAACAAGCCCAGGGATCTCAAGGTACACCTGCGTGTGCTGCATTTATATAGATATTGGAGAATAAAAACTTAAAGGGCAGTGCACAGCCATGGTGCCTTTGCCTGTGGTCCCCATACTGGATAAGTCCCAAGGAGTAGGAAATTAGGGGAGAAGGTAAAGAGTTACAATGAAGTACATGTGGAAACTATTTTCTCAGTTGTAAAGAAATAAGCACACTTTTAAATTATCTTCATTGTTATTTAAGGTAAGAAATATATTCCTCAGTTTTATTTTATTCTCAAATTCATTTTCTCAATTAAAACAAAAATAGGCCTTGGAAATTTAAGTAATTAAAAGACAATAATAAAATCAAATAAGCACAGAATAGAAAGTTTATGCTACATTTACCATAATAATTGAATCTTCTAGATGCTATGGAATAAATTAAAAAATATGTTGTACAAAAGTTTCCATAATCTCTTGTGATCCCAGTGCTACATTCCTGCTAATACATGCCATACCCTGCATTTTGGCTGGACTGCACCAGACTGCAAGCAGTTATCAAAACTGGTGTCCTTATTCCACCTTCACAGCGGATGTGCCTGGAATTTTCTTAGTGACTTCCTACTCATTTTCAACCTTAAATCAAATGACCCCATGGAATGAAACCCATTCAGGCTTTCCTGGGCATCAGTCCCTGCCCCTCAGCACACAGTAGCACTTGCCCCCTCTGCTATCACGACATGTAAAAGTCAAAATTATTCACCGTCCTCTTAGACTGCAAGACTTTAAATGGAAAGAAATGTTCTATTTACTTTGTAATAGACCTTTTGTTGTTGCTGTTTAGTGCCTAAATTATGTCTGACTCTCTTCCGACCCCACATACTGTGGCCAGCCAGGCTTCTCTGTTCACGGAATTTTCCAGGCAGGAGTACGGGAGTGAGTAGCCATTTCCTTCTTCAGGGGATCTTCCCGACTGACCCAGGGATCAAACCTGTATCTCTATGTCTCCTGCACTGCCGTTACCACTGAGCTACTTGGGAAGCAATAGACCCTTCAGAAGCCTCATTAAGTAACATGTTTGATACCTAATTTGACAATTTAACCATTTAAATTTTAAAAGTGCAGAAACTTTCTAACTCCTCTAGTCTAATACAAAGCCATATTTTTCAAAGGAAAGGTGTCTTTAAATCTACATACAAGTGATATAATCAGATTATTGTATTGTACTCTACAAGATCATTTTAATATACTGGAATTGATATTTATCTATCTAATGTAAAGCACTAGCTTCACTCAGCTTGTAAAATCCCGAGAATATAGTTCATACCATAGAACTATGGGACTCAACAAACCAACTCCAGTAACCAACAAAAATAAACATCAATAAATGTTTGATTATGTCGATGTTAGCAAATGTCAACTGGCATATATTCCCTAATTTTTACGTAACATAAATAATTGTATGATTTTTTTTCTCTTTTTGAGATGCCTTAATGTTCTCTAGTTTGGATAATTATCACAGAGTACTTATTCCTTTTTGTCTAAATTCCCTTCCTAGCCACTTTGTTGAGACTATTTTACATACCTTTGAAGATTCAGCTTACCCCTTCCCAAGTAAACTCTCTCAGACTATTTCCATCCCTCTACCCCAAGCTAAGTTAAACACTTCCAACTCTATGTTCCCACCAAACTTAATAAACCATAATGCAATATGTACAGCACACTGAATTATCACTGGTATCTCAAAATATGATACCTTTACTTGAAAAGAATCATGCAGTCTTCATGTGTATATCCCCACATTTCTGCACATAGTAAAGTGAAAGTGAAAGTTGCTCAGTCGTGTCCAACTCTTTGCGACCCCATGGATGATGTAGTCCATGGAATTCTCCAGGCCAGAATACTGGAGTGGGTAGCCTTTACCTTCTCCAGGGGATCTTCCCAACCCAGGGATCAAACCCAGGTTTCCCGAATTGGAGGTGGATTCTTTACCAACTGAGCCACAGAGGAAGCTCATAGTGGATTCTCAATAAATTTTTTGCACATAGTAGATTCTCAATAAAAGTGGATTTAATGAACTAATGAGTGAATGAATGATGTTAAAAACAAGCACACACACCAAATCAGTGTGCTGTGGTCCTTTCAGTAGCATGAATGTGTAAGCAGAAAACTGTGAGAAAGATCAAATGTATAAATGCTGCTTCAAAAATTACTGTTTGATCACTGCATACCGCCTGACTCTTAAGCATAAGCTGAAGTCCACTGAACACTGTAGGAACTCAATAAATAATAAAAAAGGATGAAAAGACTATTTTACTAAATTGACTACTTATTCTAAACCTTGATCTTTTTGAGAAAAACACACTCACATCAAAGTAAATACCATTGACATAATTAAAATTCAAAGATCAAAAATATATTCAGAGTTATTATACCATACATTATAAAGGATACAAATACCCTTGCTTGCATGATGTGCTATAGAAATTGGGAAGAGAGTTCACATTTGCATATCAATGTGCAAGTCACCAAAAGGAACAGTTATAGAGAGATATCTTTATCTACCATAAGAGGAAAAAGGGAAATTCTTTGAAGCCATATTGTTTGATTAGAAGTCAAGAAATAGTTGAATAAAAGTGGAATGCGGTTTCCTCTCAAATACATTTAATATAAAAAAGAAGTCTTTAAATGTGGCCCAATTGCTACCTTATCTTTAATCAACTTGTAACACAGGTCGTAACAGAAATTAAAAGAAATTCTTTACTATTGGCTTAAGTGTGAGATCTCAAATACATGGTGAGCAAACTATGAGACTTATTAGAAATACATATATCTGCTCTGTTAACATCAAGAAGTTTTAAAGAGCCCTGAAATTAGGCAGATGACAATACAAGTGGTCAAGCACCTACTGCCTTGTCATGTGTGGTTACATCTGCTCCTCCCTGACATAAATCCGATTTGTGACCACTGACTTAAACTCTACTTTTGTTTCTTTTTTTTTTTTTTCAGTAGTGATCAAAGGACTTCCCTGGTGGTCCAGTGGCCAAGACTTCATGTTCCCAATACAGTGGCCCAGGTAGCATCCCTGGTCAGGAAACTAGATCCCTTATGTCTCAACTGAGAAATCGCATGCCGCAACTAAAGATCCCACATGCTGCTGTGATGACCAAAGATCCTACGCACCATAAGCAAGATCTGGTACAGCCAAATAAATATTAAAAAAAAAAAAAAACCTGTGATCAAAGAAGAAACCTGTTTCATCTTTTCTGTTTCATCTTCTTCCTCTGCTAGACTCCCAAATGCTGCAGTTGCGCTCAGCAGTCCTGGAGGCTCTTCTCTTCTCCCTTTATACTTTTTACGTTTAAGTATCCTTTCAAAGTCAATGGCTGCAAATGGATTTCTCAGTCTAAGGCCTCTCTTTATATCTAAAAACTACATACGCTACTTCATTCTTATATCCCTTTCGGAAACCTTTTATGCATTTGGAACGTAGCATGCCTCAAATCAATATCTGGGTGTCCTTTCCTCAACTCTCCACCACCTCAGGTCTTCTTCCTTTCTGTTAAGTCCAATTCCATGGACCCAGGAGCTCCTGCCAAAACCTCTGAGTCATAAGAATCTCACTCTCCTTAAGCCCCTATACACATGAAATCTTATTTGATCAGAAACCTTCAATCAGAAAGAGAATTCACCCACTTTTTTATCTCTATCACTAGGGGTCTGTGTATTAATAGGTTTCTCCAGAGAAACAGAAATAATAAGATGGAAAGTATATGTGTGTGTGTGTGTGCAGAGAAAGAGAAAGAGAAAGAGATAAAGAAACACACGGAGAGAAAGAGAGAGAGATTTATTCTTAAGGAATTGGTTCATGTGAATGTGGGAATTGAGAAGTCCAGAATTCATGGGGCAGGCCGGCTGGCTGGAAACCCAACAAAGAGTTGATATTGCAGCTCAAGCCCCAAGTCATTCTGCTTGCAGAATGCCCTCTTCCTTGGGGAAATCAATGTTTTTTTTCTCTTAAGTTCCTTACCTGCCTGATATTACAGAGAGTAAATTGCTTTACACAAAGTCTAATAATTTAAATATGAATCTCAAATTTAAACAATTCATGTGTGTGTGTGTGTGTTTATCTTCACAAAAGTTCCTAAATCAGTGTCTAGACTTAGCCAAGCTGGAATGTGAAATTACCCACAATAGTCTCCATCCCTACCACCGTTCTAGGCAATTGGTAAACCAACCAACTAGTTACTTTACTTTCAGTCTCCTGGCCTGTAGGCCAACTTACACACTGCTGTCAGAATTACCCTTTCTAAAATACAGATTGGGTCACGTCACTCTTTCCTGCTTTATATATCAAAGTGGTTTTCAGCTGAGTTACAAAGATGTGAAGCCACCACAGGCACTTCTAGTCTCGCCCCGCCAACCTTACCAGCACTTACTCCATTTTCTCCCTTGGAATCCAAACTCTTAACTCTATTAGCCCTCTCTCAGGTCTCAGAATGCTTTATACTCCTTCCTTGCTCAAGGCCTTCACATACACCTCTTTTTCTTAGAACGTTCCCCCCTCAACACTTCAGCTGATGAATTCTTTGTCCTCCAGGAGTTGTTCAAATGTGACTTCTCCAGCCAAAAGGCTATCCTTTATATCTTTCATTATAGCATGCATGTCTCTTGCCAGCATTATCACAGCCTTTCAGAATTATATCCTTCACTAATGGAATTGCTTGAGGTCCATCACCACACAAACAGGCCTCTGTATGCCAACACCTTCCCCCACTGCTACAACACAGTCAATTCCGTGTGAAAAAAGAAAAAAATACTTTCTCTATTTGGTTCATTGTGATATACTTGGTATTTGGCACCATATCCTGCATGTAACAAACACTCAAAAATGGTCACTGAATGAATCAGCAAGTAACTAAGAGAATGAATGAACAGATATCATTGTCTTATGTGCTTAAAATCCTTGGGCAAAAATAAATGTTTTATAGGAAGCTAGTTATCCTTTTTACATAGGAGAATTCTGAAAAATACTATAATAACCATTTCTTCCCATAATGTACTACATTTGCATCTATATGTTCCATCTGTATCATACCCTCTTTTTACCATATAAGAAACTGATGTGAAAAGACTGTCCCCTGTCCAAGGCGATAGAAGCAATTCAAATAAAAAACAACAAAATCACTGAACAAAATTTTAACAGTCAACAAACAACACAGAAAGCAACCTGAAAATGGTTAATATTTATTTTAAATGATAAAACTCTAGCTAAGATATGGCCAAGTATGACAGTGGATTACTGAATTCTGGAGGGTGAAAGTCCTGAGAGGTGCATTTCTGCATGCCCATCCTTCAGATAGTCTTAGGCTCACCAGTGTTTGGCCATGTTCAAATAAAGCCCATTATCTGGCATAGAAATAGGAAGGAAACACTTCTCATTTCTATTTTAATATAACCTTTAGCAACTTTAGTAAAACTTAAAAGCACATCAATACATATTTTCCCTTGTTCATCCTGAAGTTACATATTCATTAAGCAAAAAGATCCTGTACATGTGTTTTCTCTGCACTTCTTTGTTCATGTCAATCAGGTTATATAGACTTTGACAAATTTCTCCCTCAATTCTAAACAGAATGGGTTCAAAGTTTACAAATAAATTTTATCAGGGCTCAGATTCCACTCAGGGAGACAAAAATAGGTTGTTTGACTTAGTTTGGGGCAATTACTTGCCAATGTTTATCTCAATCCATCTCTAACAGTTTAGTTAAAAGTACAGGTTTTAAATGTATAGTATATTTTATTACATCTCAAGATTGGAAGGAGCAATAATCTCAACAACAAACACAGATATTTCCAAACTAGGAATTGTTTGCTCTTTTTCGTGTTTACAAATGCTTTGCTGGCTAGTGTTGAACTTCTTATCATAAACATTCCTGAATAATGCAGTGGCAAGATCTTATTTGAGCTGTTTATCTCTGTTAAACTTTGCATTTTTCTCCTCGTCCATGACAACCAAAAGTCAACTTTTGAGTACTCCCTTGCCTCAGAGCTATAAGGAAAATAGCAGAAATTACTTATAGACATTTTTTTTTCCTTTGTAAATATCTAGTTTCACTGAAAAGAGTAATCACTCTCTCAGGAGAAGAGGTAACAAGAGAAAATCCTTTTAGAAACTGGAGAAGAGAGCAATGTCCTCCTGGTGTAGGAAGAGTTTAAGGTGCCCAGTGGTCTGAACTGTATTTTCCAAAGTCATGAGACCTCTTGTTGCAGGAAGCCTCAAACTCTGGTTGAGGCTCCAATGCCTCAGAGAAGAATGACTTTCTGGTGCCCACAGGGAGACAAAACCCAGTCCTAGAGCTTGTAGCCTGGTTAACATATCACCAAGAATGGCATATAAATTTTAAAACTTGAAAACATGAGCTGACATACTCCCACCTCAGATGTTATATTATGAAGTTGAAAGTAAAGTAACAGAAGACAGCTGTTTTAATTAATAGATGGTGGTTTAAAATCTTAAAGGAAACAATGCTACAGATCTTGGCTGTGAAGTGAAGTGAAAGTCATTCAGTCCTGTGCAACTCTTTGCGACCACACAGACTACACAGCCCATGGAATTCTCCAGGCTGGAATACTGGAGTGGGTAGCCTTTCCCTTTTTCAGATCTTCCCAACCCAGGGATTGAACCCTGGTCTCCCGCATTAGAGGAGGATTCTTTACCAGATGAGCCACAAGGGAAGCCAGAGAAAACTGGAACGGGTTGCCTATCCTTTCTCCAGGGGATCTTCCTGATCCAGGAATCGAACCGGGGTCTCCTGCACCGCAGGTGGATTCTTTACCAACTGAGCTATCATGGAAGCCCCACAGATCTTGGCTGTCTAACCACAATGACACTAAAACCCAGATTGTACCTAAATAATCCTATATTAGGCTTTCCTCATAGCTGAATCGGTAAATAATCTGCCTGCAATGCAGAAGACCTGGGTTTGACTCCTGGGTCAGGAAGATCCCCTGGAGAAGAAAATGGCAAAACATTTCAGGATTCTCTCCTGGAGAATCTCATGGTCAGAAGAGCCTGGCAGGCTACCGTTCATGGGATCACAACAGTTGGACACAACTTAGTGACTAAACCATGAAACCATGAAACATCCTATATTGGAATAAAGAGTTTGTATATATATGTTTGTATATATGTGTTATATATATATATGTTATTAGAGAGTTTGTATATATGTTGTATACATCCTGACCAGATTAGAGATTACGTATCTACAGAATAACCAATCTACAGAATTTATTTTTACTACCTCTATTGATCAAAATAAATGAAATCACCTGACTTTGAATCCATGTGACCCACAGATAGAAGACATTACAAAATTAAGTTTACTCGTGAACATGACAAATAGGTCAAATGTGACCCAAATATGATCTGCATGTCTATTTTTTCTGTGTTTTGGTTAGGGAAAATGATAAATCTTAAATTAATTATACTAAGTGAAATAGCCCTTAAGTCCCTGAACACTTTTCTTTAAGGTATATATACTTCTAGATGTATTTGGGACAGATTTTTTTTTTTTTTTGGCAAGTTCATGGTAAGCACTCAATAAATACACACTGAAAAAAAATGAATTAATAATATTGGTAGTAAATGGTCATTGTAAAATATCCAAATGCTTTGGGAATAGAGAAATTATGAAAACATTTCTTCATTCCTCTTAGAGGAAAGTGCTACTGAGTTAGTGTTCATCTTTCCAGTTCTTTCCAAACTTTCATATAAACATATAGATGTTCATGTAAACATATCTAAATGAGTTCACACTACAGATTTTCTATAACTTGTTGAATTGTATCCCCCACAAGATAAACTGAAATCCTAAATTCCAATACGTATGAAAGTCACCTTACAAAGAAATAGGGTCTCTGCAGATGTAATCAAGTTAAAATGAGGTCATCAGGGTAGGCATTAATCCAATGCTAGTGGTAAAGAAACAGAGCTACAGAGACACACAAAGAGAATGCCAAGTGATGAAAGAGGCAGAGACAAGGAAGAATTCCCCCAAAGGTGGTGAGGGAGCATGGTCATGACTACATATTGATTTTGGAGACTTCAGAACTGTGAGAAAATAAATATTTGTTCTTTTAAGCCACCTCGTTGTGTAGATTTGTTATGGTAATCCTGGAAAGCTAATGTCCTTGTTTTTTCACTAATAGCAAGTTTTAGACAGCATTTCTAGTTTCCATAATAGTGTATATAGTTATTCTCTATTTATTGTGTAATTACACTTACTGTAATGCATTTCAACAGTCTTTTGCTCAAAGTTGGTGACTGGCAAGCACTTTCTAAGGTTTCTTTGGGACACATTTCATGGTTTAAAGAAAGCATACTTTGCTTATGGTGAAAGTACTTGAATATAAAATTCTGCAAACATAAATCAAAATCCCTAAGACCCATACAGGTACAGAGACACACAGAGAGAATGCCAAAGACAGACAAAATGTCCTCCTAGACACTTATTTCAATAATGCTGTGACTTATAGTACCTGGATTTCTTTTCACCCTGAAATTTAAAATACTGCATTACATCAGCCTATCACTAGGAAGTTATTTATGGATAGAAATAATTCTTTCCCTTTCACTTTGCCTCCCTCTCTTTCCTTCTTTCATTCGTTGTATTTTTTCATTAAAGTGTAATACACAGGTCATAAGGGTACCACTGAAAGAATTTCCATGAACAAACACAGCAATATAATAAGAACGTAGATAAAGAAAAGGTATCTTATCAGCACTCCAGGAACCACTGTCTTGTTTCCCTTTACTTATTGGCCCCATCAGTCCCAATTTGGGATTTTATCTGTTGTTAATCAAAAATTGAAGAAGGAAATGGCAAGCCACTCCAGTATTCTGGAAAATCCCACAGACAGAGGAAGCAGGTGGGCTACAGTACATGGGGTCGCAAAGTAGGACAGGAGTAACAACTAAACCATCAACCAACCAAAACGTCCATGTCAACTAAGTCTCACCATAACCTCAGTATTCCTAAGTGTTTCAACTTCTAATCCACCAACCCTACTGGGTCCTGCTTAATTTTCCAACTCATTTTCTGTCCTTTGTCACCTCCTAGTCTTCACTCAAGGCACACAAAATCACCACAACCTCAGGAACCCGTCTTGCCCATCATTCTCATGAATCACCATCACTCTTGTTATTCTTTTTATCTTAAAACACCTTTTTGACTCTCAGCTCACCTCCATCCCATTCTGTCTTTTCTGTCTCACCAGATGGTACAGATCTTTAAACATCACCTCCCCCCTATCTCTTTCTATTCCTTCCCCATGATTTTGTCGGGGGCCCTTCTAAGTTCTCCTTGAGCCTACATTATCAGTGTTGTAACACTCACCGCACTTGAAGAAAACTGCCTGGTTCCTTCTGCTGACAGCTAACACTCTCAAAGGACTATCAGAATAACCTGTTGATCGAGCAAAGCCAAGGTTAACTAGCACACTGCTGTAGGGGAGAACACCAGCTTTACCTACTGCGCTTTACTTACCCGTGTATCAGAATCTTGGGGGTCCCGAGCAAATATTTATTTCGTTTTGGAATCTGCACGCAAGTAGTTAAAGGGGGAATGGGTCAGGACTGGAGAGAATTTGGGATATAATTCTTTAAGATTGGTGGACACAGAGATAGGAGGAACTACTCCCGAGTCTTAATAAGGAGATCCTTGCTTAGTAAGTGCTCTTTTTGCCTAAATGAGCAACCTGCAATTCTGAGACTGCAGGCGTATCTGCTCAAAAGTTATCTCCATCAAACAGAGGGTTTCAGGAATTTCTTGAAGCAAAGAGTAAAGTCTTATTTTGCTCTGCTTCCCTGGTGGCTAGCTGGTAAAGGATCCTCCTGCAATGCGGAAGCCCTGGGTTGGATCCCTGGGTCGGGAAGATACCCTGGAGACGGGAAAGGCTACCCACTCCAGGATTCTAGACTGGAGAATTCCACGGACTGTATAGTCCATGAGGTTGCAAAGAGTCAGACACGACTGAGTAACTTTCATTTTGCTTCACCTTCTTCAACAGCAAGACGGTTGGGGGGACTTCTCTGGGGAAGATCCCCTGGAGAAGGGACAAGCTACCCACTCCAGCATTCTGGCCTGGAGAATTCCATGAACTGTACAGTCCCTGGGGTCGCAAAGAGTCGGACACCACTGAGGACTCTCACTTTCACTAGTGTCTATCTAACCAATCCCGCCCGCGCAGCTAGTCCGGCGCCCAGGCGGTGCCGTCCCTCCAGGACCGGTATGGCCGCTCCCACGCTGTGGTCGCAGAGGCAGGCGTCCTCTCCTCAGCGCCTCTGGCGCCATGGCAGCGGCTCTGTGGGGTCTCCGCTTTTCCCGCGGGTTCTGAATTTTGCGTTGTGTCTCTCTTCTCGCAAGGTTTCCCGCGCCCTCGTTTTCCCACGATTAGTCCTTTTCTTTTCCCATCGCCGCGCGCGGTTTGTGGTAGCAGGAACCGGTGGATGCACTTTGGTTTGACTCGAAGCAGCCCATGTGTTGTTATCTCAGTGTCTTTCAACCGAGTGACTGGGAAGTGTGGGCACCAGACCACAGCACTTCCTGCCCGGAACTGCTGTCAGCCCGGTTGTTTTTGTTGTCGTGAGTCACTCAGTCGTGTCCGACTCCTTGTGACCCCAGGGACTGTAGCCCACCAGGCTCCTCTGTCCATGGGATTCTCCAGGCAAGAATCCTGGGGTGGGTTGCCATGTCCTTCTCCAGGAGATCTTCCTGACCCAGGGATCAAACCCGGGTCTCCCCCGCTTCATTGATGCCTTCCTCTGAATTCCAGTATTACTGTATACCTATACCTCCATTAGTCAGTTGTCATCTGTTTTCTAACAACTTGTGAACACATTCTACCTTGTTGGCGGTGGTGGTGCTTTAGTCACTCAATTGTGTCTGACTCTGTGACCCCAGGGACTGTAGCCCACCAGGCTCCTCTGTCTATGGGGATTCTCCAGGCAAGATTACTGGAGTGGGTTGTCATGCCATCCTCCAGGGCATCTTCCTGACCCAGGGATCGAACCCTTGTCTTCTGCAATGCAGGTGGATTCTTTACCATCTGAGCCACCAGGAAGGACTAGAGGAGGGGGCTAAAGGTTTGATTAGATTGGGTTGGCTGGGGTCAGAGGAGGGAACTAATTGGGCTGAACTTGGGATGGAAGAGGAACCACAAGATGCTGCAGGAGACTTAATGAGTTAGCTCTTTTGATTCCAACAAATGCAGATCCAGAAACTATTATTAGACGGGTTTATAGAGGTGGCCTCTGCAAGTAACACTCAAGTGGCAGGACCCAGGTTTCAGCCAGCTTCCAGGCTCCTTCTTCTTTCTTCCCTCTTTCTTTTTCCCTTCCTCCCTCCCTGGCTTCCTTCATCTCTTCCTTACTTTCTTTCTCTCCCTCTCTCTTTTTTCCTTCTTTCCTTCCTTTATTTTCTCATAAGATTAAAATAGCTAAAATTTTGGCCTCTTTATTGATTTCAGGTCCTATATTTGGCTTGAAAAATCATGCATTGTATAGTTCCAATGAAGAACTAATCATTTTCTTCCAAAGACAAAAGTAGAACAGGAAACTAAAATATTCTTCCAGTCTCTAAATGCTCATTAGAAAGTCAACTTCCATGGTGCCTGGCACAGGAACTCTGAAAAGTTGGCCCCACAGAATAGATTCATATAAGCAAAACCAAAAATATGCTATGTGTCTCTCTTACAAGAACATCCCCTGAACTCACCTAACTAACATGTCCTTGTTCAGTTGTTAAGTCATGTCTGACTCTTTGCTGCCCTATGGACTGTAGCTGGCTAGGCCCCTCTGTCCTATGGGATTTTCCAAGCAAAAATACTGGAGTGGGTTGTCATTTCTTTCTTCAAGGGGTCTTCCTGACCCAGGGATGGAACCTGGGTCTCCTGCATTGCAGGCAGATTCTTTACCACTGAGCCACCAGGGAAGCCCACCTAATTAACACACTTATTTTTTAAATCATCTGTGTGCTTCTCCTTAGAGTCATATGCAGAAAATTTAGAAATATCTCAAAATTAGAAGGTGGCCCAAGTGCTAACACTGGCTATGGCTCTTGCTACAAAATAGTTTCAGTCAAATTTGAATGTCTGAAAAGAATGGCAGAAATTAACAGGCTCTGCATGATTTGAACCAAACTTCCCAGAAGGACCTGGAGAGCCAAGAAGTCCACCTGCCTGCTTGGTGGCATGTCTCCAAGAAGCAAAGACAAGAATCTTCTGGATACTCTGCCATACTGACATAGAACAGAGGATGAGCAGGAAGGCGACGGTGTTCACAATCAAGCTGTGTTGAGGCAGGTGATCTTAGGTACCCTTCCTCCCACTTTCAATCTCATGGTCCTGGAGAGCGGGCATTCTATGTAGTCCACTATGACAGGTTTCAACTCACTGCTCATGCGAGTAACTGCCTAGAGGTTGGCATACTAAGTGAAGTAAGTCAGAGAAAGAGAAATAAGGTATGGTATGCCTTATGTGTGAAATCTAAAAAGAAGTGATACAAAATAACTTACAAAACAGAAACAGACTCACAGGCTTACAGAAGGAACATATGCTTGTCAGGGGGAAGGGATAGTTAGGGAGTTTGGGATCCACATGCACACATTGCTGTATATAAAATGGGTAACCTGGCTTCCACGGTGGCTTAGTGGTAAAGCCTCCTCCTGCCAATGCAGGAGACACGGGTTTGATCTCTGGTCTGGGAAGATCCCACATGCTACAGAGCAACTAAGCCCATGGGCCACAGCTATTGAACCTGTGCTCTAGAACCCAGGAACAGAAACAAGAGAAGCCACCACAATGAAAGGCAAACAAACCACAATGAGAGTAGCCCCTGCTTACCACAACTAAAGAAAAGCCTGTGTAGCAATGGAGACCCAGCACAGCAAAAATAAAATAAATTAAATTAAATTAAATTAATCTGTTCAGTTCAGTTCAGTTGCTCAGCCCTGTCTGACTCTTTGGAACCCCATGAACGGCAGCACGCCAGGCCTCCCTGTCCATCATCAACTCCCGGAGTCTACCCAAACCCATGTCCATTGAGGCGGTGATGCCATCCAACCATCTCATCCTCTGTCGTCCCCTTCTCCTCCTGCCTTCAATCTTTCCCAGCATCAGGGTCTTTTCAAATGAGTCAGCTCTGCATCAGGTGGTCAAAGTACTGGAGTTTCAGTTTCAGCATCAGTCCTTCCAATGAATACCCAGGACTGATTTCCTTTAGGATGGACTGGTTGGATCTCCTTGCAGTCCAAGGGACTCTCAAGAGTCTTCTCCAATCACAATTCAAAAGCATCAATTCTTCGGCGCTCAGCCTTCTTCACAGTCCAACTCTCACATCCATACATAGCCACTGGTAAATAAAAAAAAGTATATAAATTATACATTATAAAATCATATAATTTTTATTTTATTATATAAAATTATATTAAAAATAAGTAAAATTAAAATGGATAACCAACTAGGACCAACTATGTAGCACAGGAAGCTCTGTTCAATGTTATGTGGCAGTCTGCTTGCGGGAGGACTTTGGGGGAGAATGAATACATGTATATGTATGGCTGGGCACTCTGCTATGCACCTGAAACTATCACAACATTGTTATTCAAGTATACTCCAATATAAAATTTAAAAGTTAAAAAAATACAAATATTAACACTCTAAGGAAGCAGGGTATGAAGTGAGTAGAGGCTCCAATGAGCTACAAATTAACCTGAAAAGCTTTACTGAGAAGCACTGTCAGGATCTACCTCCTCCCTCAGAAATGTTGATCTCAGGGAAATGGGGTTAACGGTGACTACTGAGAAAACCAAGATTACAGCTGAGATTAAGAGTCATTGCTGTGAAGAGAGTAGATTAAAGGGAGCTGCCTAGACGTCAGAGGTCAAGAGCAAGCGTGAGTGGCAGATAAGCCAATGCCAGCAAGGAAGGATGTAGCAGCTGAGGGTCACCACCTCCTAGAAAATGCCAGAGTCACACACCTATTCAAAGGTCCAAACACAGCCACCACTCTGTGGAGAAGGGTGGACCTGGAATCTAGAGCAAACTGATCTCAATGGACAGCTTCTTTGACTTTCTCTGTTGCAGATAGTGCTCAAGCTTTAACACATTCTTGGGGCTTTGCCCTAGAAATTCACATGGCGACAGGACCACATTTGACAACTGCTAAGGACTTCAGCTTTCCCCATAAGGAAGAATTCCCCTTCTGTTCTAAATCCTTCATGATTAAAATTTTTAAAACCCAGCTGGCTACAATTCAAGCAATGAAAATTTTTGATACCCTTAAGAATTGGGATATGGAGACTGCAGAGAGAATTATTAATTTTAGGATTTGAATCATGCAGAGGAGAAATGGTTTCAAGAGTCGAAGTTCTTATTTCAAGAAACTACATATATTTGTTACTTCCCACAACAAATATGAGCAGCAAAATTTGAGCAGTGAGTAATACAGTAGAAATGGGCATGGATGAAGAACAGTTATCTGTAGTTTTATTTAAAATGTATATTAACCTGGATTAAAATTATAGAGCTATCAGTCCTCTTGTTTCAAAGAGTGTGTTGAATGCCAGCTGGGTTCAAAGAAAAAGATTACCTATTTTCCTCTCTGCTGAGCTCTAATGTTGCATTGCTTGCCAGGTGCAGAAGGGCCTTGATCTGTCCCTGAGGAATGAAGAACAGGCCACAGATGGAAGTTAGACACCCAACCTGGGTCCCAGGATGGCTCAGAGTCAACTCAAATTGTCCCCAACACTGGAAGCCAATGTTCTGCAAGTTACGGTTGTCTGTGCTCACAACTCAGTGCCCTTCTTACCTTCAGTTGGTTATAACAGAAGCAAATTAAAAAACACAATACACAAAAGCCAGAAAGCCACATGGAAGTCAGTCGACCTCATGCAGCAGAAGAGATGAAGCCAGATACTTGATGTGATTAGATAACTGTCTCAGGTAAAGAGATTTGTTTAAGCTGTTATGTCAATTACCTGACTATTTAGAAATGATTCTGTGCCAAGGAGCTCAGCCAGAGTTAACAAGACATTAATCTATTAATTCAGACTAAACATTAAGAAGACTGAGTTTGACTCTAAGACCTGATATTTTGATTTGTTCAATGAAGCAGGAGTTCTGTTTTAATTTCTTCAATAATTCTAAATTTGACTACATTAAACTAAAGGGACTAAACATTTCTAATTCAAGCAAGTCACAGTTGTAAAACTAAGATTTTAAATGTTTTTATTATTATTATTATTATTATTATTATTAAAATCCTACATAACAGCAAAATTTGAACTTCTACAATAGCAGATGTGTCATTGTCTATCCCTTATTTATGAAACTGACCTACATACACAAAATATTAGACAATTTCTCCATAAAAATTGTTCAGGCTCTATTTTGCCTGAATAAAAAGCTTAAAACTGTGTCTCAAAATTTCTCAGATATTTGGAATATCTCTGCTCTCTCAACTTTGGATTTTTAAGAATATAAAAGTAATCAAAGTATTCTTCTAGTAATACCTCATAGTGTTAATATATTTTGTACTTTGTGAGCCTTCTATAATGTCAAGAATTTTCCACAGCTTCAAATAAGTAGAATAACCCTATAGGGGGATTTTTTTTTTTAAATTCTCCAAT
This sequence comes from Cervus elaphus, assembly GCF_910594005.1. Classification (NCBI taxonomy): domain Eukaryota; kingdom Metazoa; phylum Chordata; class Mammalia; order Artiodactyla; family Cervidae; genus Cervus; species Cervus elaphus. The sequence continues at coordinate 6,814,582 of NC_057826.1, read as the reverse complement.
TTAGGGGGAAGATTTTGGAAAAGAGACTATTTCTACCTAACCACACTGTAATTAAAAATTACCTTCTAGAATAACTGATAATTTTGATATTTTTACCTTTATCTCTTTCTTCCTAGTAACATAAGTAACAGTAGAAGTAGTGTAGCCATGAGGTGGAAAGTAGACTTTGAAAGTCGTCAGGTTAATGACTCTATAGTACAAATGTAAATGTGACTCCAAATTCTCCTTAAATCAAGAGGAACTTTGACCTAGACTAAATCTGTCTCTCTCTCTCTTCCCCCGCCCCCCGAGTCAAAATACAGTCTTGGGGGCTTTCTTGGTTCTCAGTTGTAAAGAATCTGACTGCCAATGCGGGAGACATTCAATCCCTGATCTGGAAAGACTTCACATTCTCAGCGGCAACTACACGCATGCACCATGGCTACTGAGGCAGCGCCCTGGGCCCCTGGGAGCTGGAACTTCCGAGTCCACACGCCACGACTACTGAAGGCCGAGTGCCCCGAGGCCTGTGCTCCACGGCAGGAGAGACCGCTGATTGGGAAGCCTGCGCACCGCAGCTGGAGAGGAGCCCCTTCTCGCCACAACTAGAGAAAAGCTTGCACGCAGCAACGAAGACCCAGCAAAGCCAAAAACAAAATAAATAAACATTTAAACATTTTTAAAAACACAGCTTGTGTCAGTTGGTGGAGCCATGATAGAAAGAGAAAATTTCAGCAGCATAACTGAAAATGACAAGTAAACAGGTAATTTTTCGAGGAGGTCATCTAGAGTATAGGACCCCTAGTATATCCGTAAGCTAAATCTGGGCAAGCCAATCAAAGGCTCCTCACCCCATTCCCTGTCCTCGGAAGGTACGTTGGGTCCACTATTTCCACAGCAGGAGCCGGACCCAGCCTTAAAAAGTAAGATGTTGTTGAGAGCATCGGGACAGAACACACGACTGAACAGAGCTAAAGCTTCCATATAAAGGTTAAGATTCTGGGTAGTAGGCCTGAGATCTACTCATTTTGTAGCTGCCTAAGACAATCTCCTATGTAAGCTCCCTTGCTTATTGAACCTCCCACCTATCAAATTGGAGTGGCTGCCTCTTTCTTTGATGTCTCCTTGCCCTCCGTGTACAGGGTCTGGTTTCACCCAGGGAACTTCCAGGGATGAGAACCAACAGTGATTAACTCCAACTTTACCTAACTGTACCTCAATACAAAAGATTTTACCATAGTGTGAGTATGTTAGTTGCTCAGTCATGTCTGACTCTTTGTGACCCTGGACAGACCAGCGTGGTGAGCTACAGTCCGTGGGATTCTCCCGGCAAGAATATTGGAGTAGGTAGCCATTCCCTTCTCCAAAGGGATCTTCCCATAAAGATCAAACCCAGGTCTCCCGCATTGCAGGCAGATTCTTTACCTTTACGGTCTGAGCCACCAGGCAAGCCCCTTTTACCATAGGTGTGAGCCTAAATAACGCATTAGTATTTGGGGAGCTTTAATGACTGCAATTAACTTTATTTGTGTTGTTTAGTCTATAAGTTGTGTCCAACTTTTTGCCACCCCATGGACTATAGCCCACCAGGTTTCTCTGTCTTTGGTATTTCCCAGGCAAGAATGCTGGAGAGGGTTGCCATTTCCTTCTCCAGGGGATCTTTGTGACCCAGGGCTCAAGCCTGTGTCTCCTGCATTGGCAGGCGGATTCTATCCCACTGAGCCACCAGGGAAGCCCACATTTAACATAAAGATATCCAAAATGACTTCTGAACATTCTTTTTCCTTTTTTTAATCTCCTCAGGAGACAGACTGATTTTAGTACACCTGTTAGATCCCAGTCTCTCACATATTTTTCTCAGATGCACTTATTATTAGTACTTGAATAATTATGGTATTGTCTGATTGATGGTACCAAAGGATATTCAGTAACACTTCATCAAACTACAATTTTTCCCTCAAAACTTCCAAGTTATTTACAACATTGCCATCCACCACTTGTGATTTAGGCAACAGCAGTCCCACAGAGAATGCCCGTGAGTGCCCCTGCTTCCATCTTTGCATAAGCGTATGCCTTGTGCTCTGGTCTCCTAAGGTCTTTAGGAAGAGCCAAATAATAATCACATACACCACCTTCCTCTTAATTAAAAATTCAGCTAATTAGTTCATCCCTAAACTAAAGAGCCAAGAAAGTGAAAGTCGCTCAGTAATGTCTGACTCGTGGCCAGAATTCTCCAGGCCAGAATACTGGAGTGGGTAGCCTTTTACTTCTCCAGGGGATCTTCCCAACTCAGGGATCAAACCCAGGTCTCCCGCATTGCAGGCAGATTCTTTACCAGCTGAGCCGCCAGGGAAGCCCTGGAAGTAGATCTTAATTCAAGACATAGACTATCATGAATTAATAAGCTTTTATATAAGCAAAATGTATAATTCACACCCACATTCACCCCCGCCACTGCGTGTTGGCACATGAGCCAATTCTCATCTAATGGAAACATGAAATATTTGACAAACTATTCTGCTTTGTCAGCCCCATTCTCATTTTGCTATGCTACAAAAATCTCAATATATTAATCCTACCCCCTCTGATTTGGAAAGGAAACATCTACTCCTAGCTAAGTGCAAAAATTTCCGAAAGCAATCCTTCAGAATGTATTTTATTATGAGTGAGTACAAACCTCTACATTTGATTAAAATAAAAGTTGAACACACTGATATAAATTATTACAGAACACAGGGAGGGGTCAAAAAAGCTAGAGAGAATCATCAGATTATAGAAATGACTTTATAAGAGAGATGATTCTCTCTTCTGCTTTAAATGTATCTTTTATATACATATATGTGAGTGTGAATATGACTTTTAAAGTTTATTGCAGGAAACATCTACTCCTCTCAGTTCTGATTTTTTTTTTTTTAATTCCTGATATTTTCACGTTTCCTTTTGCCTTTGTTCTGGCATTTCGCTCTCTGGAGCCATTACTCAAAGTAATACTTAATAGCCAAAATAAGAAAGCAACATCTTTCAGTAATGCGTATGACTGATTAATGATGCAAGATCATCCTAATTCCCTCTCCTTGGGTTTTATTTTCCTTTAGGGGGCAACAATTCTAAAGGCTTAACTCTGTCTCAGCTGGTGAAAGTTGAATGGCCCTGCTGAGTGCCGTGGCATTTTTCCTCTCTTCTGTTGGTCCGAGGAATGAAATCCCTAGTGCTCTTTTGAGAGTGAACCATTTGAAGAGTGTTAGTGGTTTGCTTCCAAAATTTTGTTGCTTGGAGAATTGAGCTAAACACAAGGGGACAGATAGGCTGCTGTTTCCAAGACCTCTTAAAAGACATAAAATCACACCAAATGATATGTCATTTTACAGATTTCTCCCTTTAACACCGTTTTCCCAAAGGCTGACCTGCTAGTTAAATCAGGAGAGAGGAAGTAGGGCTGATCACTCGGAATAGAAGAGGAAGGAGCCCACAGAGCCCTAGAGTGCTGAATTCCAGGTTTATTATCAAAGAATGAGTAATGCATGCACCGCAGCATGAGTGGCCGCAGAGTCACCTTTATATAAATATCCAAGCTGCTCAGGCTCCAAGCCCCAGGTATTATACAGTCATCCCCCCTCCTTCCCACCATGGCTCTTAGGTTCCAGATAATTCCCAAGTTCCCCAACAGTGCTTGATTCAATGCTTGCAATCACTCCACGGCTGCTGAAGCGGGGATTCTCACATGCTCACTGAGACCAGACTCAGAAAACTCAATCCTGCATCTTTTCCCCAGCGGAGTCGGGTGTCTCCAAATGCCTTATATCCTCCAGGAAATACAGAGTCGACGAGGAAAGAGGGCTAGTGCCTAAAACTCCAGTCCTCTGGTTGTTATGAATCTCTGATCAGACTTCAAGCTCTCTCCCACTCCCTGAAGAAACCTGGTGTCTTGCTTAATTGATTGTCTCCCCCACTGGTGCTGGTGATTGCTGGGGAAATGATGCTTTCTCCAGGATCATTTGGACCAAATGAAACTCTTCCTTAATCATCACCATTTTGCCCGAAGTGTGAAACAAACTCAACCGCTGAGATTAAGTTTAACTTTGCAAAAGATCATGGAAATGCTTCCTGATAAGGTCTTTCCAGGTTCCAAAGACTTAAGGGGCATCTTTTGGCTGGGTGGCTCAGATGGTAAAGAATCCATCTCCTGCAATTCAGGAGACCTGGGTTCAGTCCCTGGGTTGGAAAGATGCCCTGGAGGAGGGCTTGGCAACCCACTCCAGTATTCTTGCCTGGATAATCCCATGGACAGAGGAGCCTGGGGGCTGCAGTCCGTGGGGTCGCAGTGAGTAAGACAGGACTGAGTGACTAAGCAGGAGTATAGTGCTAAGTACCACACCCCCACACCCGCACCAGCCTTCACTACTGTTCCTCAGAGCAATTAGGTGCAGAGTGCAGTTTGAAGTTGTTATTTAGTCACTCAGTCAAGACGATTCTTTTGTGGCCCCATGGTATGTAGCCCCACCAGGCTGCTCTGTCCATGGAATTTTCCAGGCAAGAACTGAAGTGGGTTCCCATTTCCTTCTCCAGGGCATCTTCCAAACCCAGGGATTGAACCTGGTTCTCCTGCATTGCAGGCGGATTCTTTACCACCTGAGCCACCAAGGAAACCTGACTGTCTCCCAGTCTTTGCTCAAATTCATGTCCATTGGGTCAGTGATGCTTTCTAACGTCTCATCTTCAGCTGCCCCCTTCTCATATTGCCTTCAGCCTTTCCCAGCATCAGGGTCTTTTACAATGAATCAGCTCTTCACATCAGGTGGCCCAAGTATTGGAGCTTCAGTATCAGCCATCAGTCCTTCCAATGAATATTCAGGGTTGATTTCCTTTAGGATTGATTGGCTTGATCTCCTTGCAGTTCAACATAAAACTATTTTCTTTTTTCTCTGGTCTTTCTTGCTAACTGTCCTTGTGTCTTTGGTCTGCTATTAGCACCACAGGGTACCATGAAGTCACTGGGCCAGTGTAGACCCTCCCAAGCTCCCTGGACCTGGTCTTTCCTGTGATCCCAGGATGCTCAGATCAGCACACTGCTCTCAGGGTTGTTCCCACAGCTGCAGGACTGATGCTCTGGGTGGGGATGAAGCAGATCCAATCTCCCCTTCCCAGGGCTGCCATCCCAAGCTGTAGCTGAGTGACCACCAAATGGTTGCCATCTCTAGTGGGGGTATACCCTCTGATAAAAACTGATAAACAGAATCACTCTCCACCCACAGTCACTAAACACTTCCAGTCCTGGAAAAAAAAGACTATAGTCATCTCTCATTGTGAATGAGAAGGACCCTATGAGGCCTTCCTGGAACAGGGTTTCCCCACTCCCCTCATATCATCTGCTTTAACTAGTAGTATTTGATGCAAATTCTGAGTGGTTTTGCAGATGTGAATTCCTCCCCTCCTCAGATGGAAGATGTTGACTACTTGATGATCAAGAGTACAGGGCCCCAGGCCTCCTGGAGGTGAGGACAGAACAGGGAAACACTCTGTTCCCTCATCATCAGCCAGTCAGAGAATTTTGCACAATCTGATCATGTACCCTGCGAACCCACCCTCCAACCTGTCCTTTAAAAATGCTTTGCCAAAACACTTCAGGGAGTTCCTAGCTTTTTAGGGCACAAGCTACCTCATCTTTGTGCATGGCCTTGCAGTAAAACTTTCTGTGCTTCAAACTCTGACAATTTAGTTTGCTTGACCTCACTGTGCATTGGGCACATGATCTTGAGTTGACATCATCCCAAGATGTGACAGGGTACCCACGTCTGATCCAGGCCTGCCCTCCCTGTGTCTAAATCCAGGACCCTGTGGGGTGAGGCCAGGGCAACAGAGAAAGAGCTGGCCATTGAGCAGAAGCAAGGAGGGGGAAGCCAGGTGGCCAGGACTGATGAGTCCACGAGTCAAAGGATATTCCCTAAGGATGTGGGGAGACAGTGTAGGCCAAGCATACATTCAAAGATAAAATTATTTTAAATATCAGGATGGTGGTCAGAGATCACTAAATCCCAAGACAGGGCCCTTCTGAGTGTAACAGCCCAAGGTAAATGCATGGGTCCTGCGCCCTTGAAATAGGCCTCCCTTATTCTGGTGTTCTCTATCCTCTTGGCCAAACTCAGCAATGCCAGTTCAGCCTCTCTGGGACAGTCAAGGTGGGACCGAGCAGATTTGCTTTGACAATTTGGGAAATGTTAGTCATGTAGAATAGTGTTTCCATGCACCAACAGCTCAGTAAGGAATAAAAGCTGATCTGATTTTCATCTACCTGAGTTCCCTCTTGTCCTTGTTCCTGCTCCTGCTCACTCTCCCTCAATGAATTATGGACTCCATGTGTCCTTCTGAAAGCAAGACAGCCACAGGGAGTGGTTCTTCTGCCTGCTGCCCCATGGCACACATCCTTTCTGGGAATCCCCCCAGTGTAAGCAGACTGCCTCTGGCCCTAGGTTTTTTATCACCAGGAAGACCAGCGTGTCTGTTCCAGGGTCTGATTAGCTTTCACACAAAGCTGCACCCTTCATCTTAGCCTTTCTTAGTAATTACACATTTATTTTGTTGCTGTTGTTCTGTTTCTTTATAAGCAATTCACAGCTGGCCAAGGAAAAGTAGAGCTGTTTATTGGATCCTCTTAGATTCCCTCGTAGCTCAGTTGGTAAAGAATCTGCCTGCAATGCAGGAGACCCAGGTTTGATTCCTGGGTTGCAAAGATCCCTGGAGAAGGAAATGGCAACCCACTCCAGCATTCTTGCCTGGGAAATCCCATGGACAGAGATGCATGGTAGGCTACAGTCCATGGGGTCCCAAGATTCATACCCGACTTAGTGACTAAAACCAAGATACCCCAAAACACACGTGAGAGTTTCCTCAATCATTCATCCTTGACCTGACCTTCCTGTAACTTTTGACACTATTGAGGATCGGGTGCTCCCTGTGGATGGATGGAGGCTTCTCCAAAACCTGAATTTCAGAAACCTGCCTCATCTTCCTTCAATTCCTTTTCTGAGTTTTCCTTCTCATTTTCAGCCAGAACTTTTCCTTTGCTTATTTCATAAAGACTATCTTTCCCAGCATCCTCTCTTTGGCATTTTATCATTATACTCCTTCTCTTTAAGAACACTTTCCCCTCCAGTGTTTCCAGTGACCACCCATACACCAATGATTCTCCACTTTCCTTCCCTAGCTTGACAATTCCTACAAAGTTTAAAACTAATCATTTTAGTCTTTATTAAATATCTGTGTCTGGATAGGAAAATCTTCTAGAAAATCTATGGTATCAAGTGAACTAATCCTGTTTTCCTTTTTAAATTGGCTCCTTCTTTTATACCCTCAACAAGATGAAGAATTAATTCATACACACAGTGTTCCCAAGCCAGAAGTCCTAACCTCTGAGATTCCCATGTGATATTCCTTTCTACTCTTAGCACATTCACCAAATAACCAACTCTTATAAGTAGTGTATTCTACATATTTTATTTTGTTTTTCAGTATGACTCTTTCTCTCAGTTTCCCTTATCTCAGATCATCGCTATTACATAAATGTGCACTAAGAAATTTGCCTTATTTAAGAGATTTGTGTAAAGAAGTAAAAGTTTCCAGCAGAAGATATTTATTGATCAATCAGCTGCAAAATCAATATATTCTCTGTGCTTTTATCTGCTTAAACAAGTTTCTTTCTCTATAATTTATATTGTCTCCTTTGAAGAATTCATCTTTCCATGTTTACAGTAATTGCAAATATCTGGCTATACGACATAAATTATACCATGCAAATTGATTTCAAAATTATGTTGCTTAATTTGCAAAAGAAGAAAGATTCAATAGGATAAATGAAAATGTTGGAGAAGATCTCAAATGTCAATACAATCACAAGGTGTTAGGCAGGTTGTGTACTGCACAATTGTAGGCGTGGCATTCTCCATGTGATGATCATAATTATGTTTTTATTATGAGAAAACTGTGTTTAGAAAGGAATGCTTTTTCTTTTTCTTCTTTTTTTCTAATCCAACAATAGTTTCTGTGTAGTCAGGAAGCAGAACTACAAATCATACACATAGCCATTTCAAATGAGAATTGAGTAGGCTTTGATCACTTGGCAATTATGTAAAGTGAAAGTGAAAGTCGCTTAGTCTTGTCCGACTCTTTGCAACCAGAATTCCCCAGGCCAGAATACTGGAGTAGATAGCTATTCCCTTCTCCAGGGGATCTTCCCAACCCAGGGATCGAACCCAGGTCTCCAGCATTGCGGGTGGATTCTTCACCACAAGGGAAGCCCATCAATTATGTAAGATATAATCAGTAGGGATTAAGATGATGTGCATATCAAAGAATTAAGACAAATACCTTGGAAAAAGTAATAAAACTCTCAAATATATTTACAAATTTGGCCTTCTTTGAAGTTAATGATATTAAAGTCAAATATACATTTCAGGACAAAAAATATGTCATCATATAATTTTATAAGAAAAAGTATGCAGTAAGTATTAAAGCTTATAGTTTCCTTTCTACTTATAAGAATCCCCACATAGCTTAAAAATAAAACCTGACTGTGATTTAATATAAGCCAAAGTAAACTTTTTTTCACAATGTTACTTTTAGCTTTTAAGATAAAACCATCATGAAAAATTTTGTCTCATTATTTATATGACATTTAAATTACATGTTAGGTGGGTCAACACGAAATAGCAATCTGCTTAGATTATTTGTCATCAGGTGAGAAAGACTTACCATATTGATCTAGCCCCACACAATGATGTCTCTAAAAGAGAAATCCAACATAGCGCTCATTGCTTAAGTTCCCTCACTGGCTCATAAATGCTCTGTGGGTGCATTTTAAGTCCCAGTAAAGTCCTCCATTTTTTTTTTTCTTTTCACCATTCCAAGTTTATCTTATCTTCAGGCTTGTAACTTAACCTCAACCTACCTCAAAATACAACCACACCTTTTTTTTTTTCTTTTTTCACACCTCTTATTTAGTCCTCCACACCTCAACAATTGAGATCTACTCATGGCTTCTAGAATGAATCATCCTGAATCAAGCTGGCATTTAGCCATGTAATTTCTTCTTCTTTGACTACATTTTCTCACCTAAGATCATTTACTTTTCATCCTTCAAAATCATGCGGATGGTTTCACTTGCTCTGAGAAGCTTTTTTTGGCAAATTGCACCCAAACTCTTCCCTTTGTAACCACTCAAGAAGGAATGGTACTCAATCTTCACAGGAGCATCTGCACTCAGCACCTACCTCTTTTGCTGCATTCACCACCTTGTATTTCAAAGCTCTCCTTAAACAAGTGAGCATTTAGAGAAAAGAGATTGTATCTGTACACCTAGGTGCCTATACTTATTTTAATAGACCCATAAGAAAAACAATGGGGCTTCCCAGGTGGTGCTAGTGGTAAAGAACTCTCCTGCAAATGCAGGAGCGATAAGAGATGTGAGTTCAATCCCTGGGTCTGGAAGATCCCCTAGAGGAAGGCACCGAAACCCACTCCAGTACTCTTGCCTGGAGAATCTCCATGGACAGAAGAGCCTGGAGGGCTATAGTCTATGGGATCACAAACAGTCAGACACAACTGAAGTGACCTAGCATGCATACACACACACAAAAAAGAGCAAGCGACAAAAAGTTAGTCTTTCAAAATGGGTCAAAACTGGCACAGGTCAAAGGAAGGTCCTTATCATTGTTTCCCGATCAGCTCTTCAGATCCTGTGTGTGAGGCTCCCTAGAACGAGTGGACTGAGAGATTCCAAGGTCTCTATAAACATGGAACTAGGAAAGACTGCTCCTTCTTTTTGTTTGTTTTAAGTTTTTATTGGAGTTTAGTTGATTTACAGCATTGTGTTAGTTCCAGGTGTACAACAAAGTGAATCAGTTTCACATGTACCTACAACCAGTGTCCTTTTTTTTTTCCCCCATATATAGGCCATTGCAGAATATTGAGTAGAGTTCCCTGTGCTATACGGCAGATTCTTATTAGTAATCTATGTTATATGGAATAGTGTGTTACGCCAATCCAAGTCTCCTTATTTATTGCTCCCCCTTCCCCCACACCCTCTAGTAAACATAAATTTGTTTTCTACACCTGTGATTCTATTCCTTTTTGTTGCTGTTGTTGCTGCTTTTTTTTTTAAATTTTTATTGGAGTATAGTTGCTCTACAGTGTTCCCTGGCAGTACAGTGGTTGAGGCTGCTTCTTGAAATGGGATGAAAGCTTTATTTCCTGGCTACCCACAGACCACATCCTTAACAGACCACAAAACCTCCTTGTTGTTTTATTTTTGCTCTTTTAAAAGATAATAGTTAACATATTTTCCCATCCAATTTTGTGTTATCTAAACAATATAAGATTTACAAATTTGATATTTTCAATGGTAAATAAGAAAATCACAATACAAATTGCTTACATTTTTACTCATAATTTCATGACTTTATTTTTTGATATCTGTGAAATTCAAGGAAAAACTATTTCTTGCCTATTTTCTCCATCTGTGAAAGTTTGTTCCCTGTCTTTTATTATTTTAGCACAGTCACAACTGAGAATTCAATGTATAACCAATTATTTTCAAAAAAGAAAAAAAGATGTAAAACTAAAATTGGATACACCCATCACCTTGGGCAGATACCCTAAACAATAACACTTATTTCTTTGGCCTGGAGGCAGAGAAGGAGTCCGAATAATGAGTTAAGGTCAAATCTTACACTTAGTCTAAGAAAACTTTCAGAAACATAAAAGAATAAGAGACAATCCCAGAATTTCATGGCAGGTGTTAGTTGAGCTGTCTAAAAATGGAAATGAGCGTCTGAGACGGGTGATTTTAACTGGTCAAATAGGTAAGTAGTCAACCATATTATAGTTGATATGTGATAGGTCACAGACACTGCTGGGAGCCTAATAAAAGTTTCTCAATCCCTATGGAAGGCAAATATTTGAAAAACAGTAAAGCTATAGCTAAGAATGAAATTGGGCATTAAGCAACTCAATAAGACAATAATTCAGATCCAGAAATCAAAGCAAAATTCAAGTTAGGTTAAGGGTTGGGTTACTGAATATAGAATGATTTTACAGAACCAAACTAAGTTAGGGTTAGAAAAATTTCAAGAATAATGTGCTTACTTATTAGGGATGGGATATGGATGGGGGATTATAAAGCTAGTTAAATATCTTTTAAAGGGCATAAATTACTCTAAATCTTGGTCCCCTAGCTGATACTTTTAGGTATATAAGACGTGAGCTATGAAAAACTTGTGGAAGAGAAATATAAAGGAAAATTCAAAACTTAAATTTAAGGTGAATATGACATCTGACATTTTTCAAGCACAGGGAACAGGGTAGTTTAAAGCAGAGATATTAAAATTTGAAGAATATCTTAATCATCTGCAAATCATTTTCATTTAGCTCAATAAACTTTAAGCAGATTGAAATTTATTGGCTCAGCATTTCCAGACAAAGGATAAAAAAGACGTACAAAAGATGATGGATCTAGTTGGTACCCAAGAGTGAGGAGGACCAATGACTTTAACACCTCTGAGACTCTCTGCTTCCTCCATCTTTTATCTGGGGTTTCCTCCGGCTGTCAGCAGGCATACATCCCTCACTGTAGTGGGGAAACAGACCCACAGCCCCTCTTGAGTTTTGCACCTCCATCCACAGCTTCTGCTATCAGTAGACAGCATACTCTGTCAGGTTCTGACTGACTTGAAATAGCCTGGAAAATGCCTTGAATTGACTAATCTTGAGTCAGGCAATGATTCTTGGACCAATGGAAAGAGAAAGCCGAGGTAAAGCTATGATGGGCTGAATTGTCTCCACCACAAATTCACGTGTTAACATTCTAACCCTAGTTCTTGAGAGTGTGAGTGAACTTGGAAATAGGGCCCTTACAGAGGGAATTAGGTAAACATGATGTCATCAAGGTAGGTCAAAGTCCAAACATGATGAATATCCTGATAGGAAGGGGAAGTTTGGACCCAGATATGCTGAAAAAGACTGAAGGCAGGAGGAGAAGGACACAACATAGGATGAGATGGTTGGATGGCTTCACTGATTCATGGGCATGAGTTTGAGCAAACTCCAGGAGATGGTGAAGGACAGGGAGGCCTAGAGTGCTGCAGTCCATGGGAACGCAAAGAGTTAGACATGACTGAGCGACTGAACAAAAAACAACAACAAAAAATACAGAAAGAAGGCGGTATGAGGACACAGGGAGAAGACAGCCATCTACAGGCCAAGAAGAGAAGTCCCAGGAGAAACCGACCCTTCTCACACCTTGATCTCAGACTTTAGCCTCCAAAACTGTGTGAAAATGAAAGGAAAAAAAAAAAAGTTAAGCCACGCAGCCTGTAGTACTTTGTTATGGCAGCCCGAGGTAAGTGAATTCAGAAACAGGTCCTCTAGGGCATCAGAGCCTCACTGTAGCTCCTGCCATCAGTACAGACTATACTCGGCCATGTCCTGGCAAAGGCTTCCAGATGACCACACCTGAGTCAGTTAATAATCTTGGGCTAACAGAGAGGTAGAGGCAAGGTGTTGTTTGGGCTGGTTGCCTTCACCTGGATGAGTCAACTGTGGTTAAAGAACTACAGACAAACAGGAAGTCAACTTCCACTGGATTGATGGAGTTGTGTTTGTAGAATAATTCAGAGGAAAAGTGGTACTGCTTCAAGAGGAATAAGGGTTTGGAATGTTAAAGAAAAAATGTAAATTCATTGTAACAGTTTTCCAAAAATTCTAAGACTAGACAGTCGAGTTTCTGATTCTTTACATGGATACATCTAAATATTTAAAAGTTATACAGATGATTCTGGTAATAAACTAGTTTATGAATCACTAATTTTTAGTCAAGATAGAGAGTGTTTTTATGACCTTTGGATTACAAAGCAGTCTTTAACATTATTTTCCTTTTTTTGGCATGACTAGCCAAGAATATAAAATTCTAGGTTAACAATGATAGGTTAATTCCCAGTCAGGAAGGTAAAAATGATGAAGTTTCACAATGAAATATGTAAGACACCTTTGAAAATGGCTCTACATGGTTGGTGTTGGGACGTGTAGAAAAAACGCCTTGATTTTTCTTTGAATTTGACTGTACCTGACTTCTACCTTTGACAGGAATCTAAGTTGGACAGGCATTGGGCAAACTATCATAAGAAAAAGAAAACAGGTAAACAAAAGCATACAAAAACAATTTTTTCCGCATCACAGAATGTAAAAGATAGTCATAGATTGTGATAAAGCACCAACAAATGGATTTAAATGAAGCTATTGCTAAAATTTAAGCTAAAATTGCTGGAATATATGTCTTGGGCATTTCACAACTTAATAATAGCTGAATTGAGTTTCTGGATAAATTCATGCAGAGCACTATAATCATTTGTTTTTAGTAAGAAAACATGTTTGATTGAACTATTTTTACATATGTTGAGCAGATATATTTTTTCTCTTTTCATGCTGAGTTTAATCATTCATTTTATTCCTACCTTTTTACTTGTGAATATTTTATGCATTTACGATAAGAAAATTTTAGGGATGTAAACACTGAGAACAAAATAAATGAAAAGAACTTCACGTTAAGATATAAAGCAAGTTAAATAATCATCCAGTTAGACTACAAAGTGCTAAATGTTACCTAATTTCTGCATCTGGGTAATAAGCATGAAGGTAGAATGGAATACCTAGTCACTTGAGTTACAGCTTAGGGGGATGCTCGGTGTCTGTGACCCTGTAGCAGGCGTGTGGCAGCACTGGAGGCAGCAGATTTTGTGCTACAATGCATGGAGTCCAGATTTTCTCAGCCTGGAACTCTGGCAGAGGTGGGCTGGACAGGGAAGTTGACTGCAGTCTATTTGCTCTGGTGAAGCTGCACGATGGGTATGCAGTGGCACTCAAACAATGCAGCAGCTGAGGACAACGCCGTGCTGCGTGTAGTCACTCAGTCCTGTCTGACTCTCTGTGACCCCGCGGACTGCAGCCCTCCAGGCTCCTCTGTCCACAGATATTCTCCAGGCAAGAATACTGGAGGGGGTTGCTATGTCCTTCTCCAGAGGATCTTCTCAACCAGGAATTGAGCCAGGTTCTCTTCCATTCCACAAGGTTTCTTTACCAGATGAGTTACCAGGGAGGCCCAAGGACAATGCTAATCCAAAATAAAAAATGAGTAATGGGGGGCAATGACAAAGAAGAGATGCAGAAATTCTGCATTAGTGGACAGGCACTGCTATAAAGTGGTATGAGAACCTTTCTTACAGCTAGTGAGATGTGAGTCATGAAGGAATACAGAAGACTGATGAGCTATACTCCCCAACTATGTGAAGCAACTAGCTATTAGCTATAGGAAAGAAAGATGAATCTAAGGTCATTTGCATTATGTTGAATGTTTAGTGATGTCTGCTTCCCAGGTGGCTCAGTGGTAAAGAATCTGCCTGCCAATGCAGGAAACGCAGGAGACACAGGTTTGATCCCTGGGTCGGGCAGATCCCCTGGAGGAGGACATGGCAACCCTCTCCAGTACTCTTGCCTGGAGAATCCCATGGACAGATGGGCCTGATGGGCTACAGGCCATGAGGTCACAAAGAGTCCAATACAATTGAGCAACTGAGCATGCTCACAAGTGATGTTAGCCTGCATGTGTACCTGCTCAGTTGCCTCAGTCATGCCCGACTCTTTGTGACACCATGGACCATAGCCCACCAAGTTCCTCTGTCCATGGGATTCTCCAGGCGAGAATACTGGAGTGGGTTGCCATGACCTCCTCCAGGGGCTTTCCCTGACCTAGGGATCAAACCCCCAACTCCTGTATCACCTGCATTGCAGGCAGGTTCTTTACTCACTGAGCCACCTGGGAAGCCCCAACATAAGCCACTAAGGCAAAATGGCTTTTCATTCATTCTTGGTGCCAGTAAGAGGGAGATATAAGGTTTTATAAATGTGCTCTCTACTATCAGTTCAATTCAGTTGCTCAGTCGTGTCTAACTCTTTGCAACCCCATGAATCGCAGCATGCCAGGTCTCCCTGTCCATCACCAACTCCCGGAGTTTACTCAAACCCATGCCTATTGAGTCGGTGATGCCATCCAACCATCTCATCCTCTGTTGTCCCCTTCTCCTCCTGCCCCCAATCCCTCCCAACATCAGGGTCTTTTCCAATGAGTCAGCTCTTCGCATCAGCTGGCCAAAGTATTGGAGTTTCAGCTTCAGCATCAGTCCTTCCAATGAATATTCAGGACTGATCTCCTTTAGGATGGATTGGTTGGATCTCCATGCAGTCCAAGGGACTCTCAAGAGTCTTCTCCAACACCACAGTTCAAAAGCATCAATTCTTCAGCACTCAGCTTTCTTTATAGTCCAACTCTCACATCCATACATGACCACTGGAAAAACCATAGCCGTGACTAGACAGACATTTGTTGACAAAGTGATGTCTCTGCTTTTCTATATACTGTCTAGGTTGGTCATAACTTTTCTTCCAAGGAGTAAGCATCTTTTAATTTCATTGCTGCAATCACCATCTGCAGTGATTTTGGAGCCCAGAAAAATAAAGTCAGCCACTGTTTCCACTGTTTTCCCATCTATTTGCCATGAGTGATGGGACCAGATGCCATGATCTTAGTTTTCTGAATGTTGAACTTTAAGCCAACTTTTTCACTCTCCTCTTCCACCTTCATTAAGAGGCTTTTTAGTTCTTCTTCAAGTTCTGCCATAAGGGTGGTGTCATCAGCATATCTGAGGTTATTGATATTTCTCCCAGCAATCTTGATTCCAGCCAGTACTTCCTCCAGCCCAGCATTTCTCATGATGTACTCTGCATATAAGTTAAATAAGCAGGGCGACAATATACAGCCTTGATGTACTCCTTTTCCTATTTGGAACCAGTCAGTTGTTCCATGTCCAGTTCTAATGGTTGCTTCGTGACCTGCATACAGGTTTCTCAAGAGGCAGGTCAGGCGGTCTGGTATTCCCATCTCTTTCAGAATTTTCCACAGTTTATTGTGATCCACACAGTCAAAGGCTTATAGATACTCACAATTTTAGATGGGAAGGAACACCTTGGCCTGAAGCAAAGTCCATGTTATGGAAGAAAGGATGGCAACTGTATGCCCCAGTCTTCCCTGATTTTTAACAGGATGCCAGCAAACTTTGGGGGCTCTGAATGTAGTGGCTTCAATTATCAACTCATAAGTGAATCAATGAATGATAAATGAATGAATGGATAAATTTGTAAGCATCAAATCAGATTATGAAGACTTAGGCAGCAATCTTGAAATCATAGGAGGAAAGAGATAGTTCAGCTTCTCTTTTAAAGAGTAGTGAACAGCTGGCTGAACAGATGTTCTCTGAAGAATCAGATTTGGATTTCTAGTCCAAGCATAAGCTGAGGATTGGAATAACAGGCTCTTGGCAAAGTAAAGCTCAAGAGAATGTGGTTAAGCATGTTTATCCAAAAACTAGCTGCCTTACTCAACAGGGCACTGTCCAGAGGGGAAGTCTGTCCTGATAAAAGAGTACAAACCATCATGTTAGACCATTATCATGCTCAGACTTCTTATCCATGGTTCAGTTATAACAAAGTCACAGACAAGCCTACACCTTGCAGAGGTTTTGCATATTGTTGGAGGTACAGATTTGAAATAATAGCCCTTTAAGTTGCTGAGCACTTATCCTATGAGTGAATCTAGATCCCTTTGGAGCCAGCATCTCAAAAGGACTTCATTTCCCTACTTCCAGGAAGCAGAAAACATTGCGTTCTCATCCCTTATTCATGGATTCACAGTCTAGGGAATAAGAGTCCAAATGTTCTCCCTTCATATGCCATCAAGTCTTGAAGGAAATTTACCATTATTTTTCTTCAGATACTTATGAAGTGCCTGTATGCATCTGTTCATACTATGTCGCTTCAGTCTTGTCTGACTCTTTGTGAGCCTAAGGACTGTAGCCCATCAGGCTCCTCTGCCCATGGGATTCTTCAGGCAGGAAGACTGGAGTGGGTTGCCATGCCCTCCTTCAGCGTATCTGTCTGACCCAGGGATTGAACACATGTCTCTTTACATCTCCTGCATTAGCTGGCAAGTTGTTTACCACTAGAGCCAACTGGGAAGCCTATGAAGTGCATAATGTTGTAGGAATTATGGAGGATATAAGATGATAAAACTTGATATATTCCTGCATGGAAATTTTGGCTCTAATACATGCTACTGTTGTTAAGTTGCTAAGTCGTGTTAAACTCTTTTGCGACCCCATTGACTGCAGCCCACCAGGCTCATCTGCCCATGGGATTTCCCAGGCAAGAATACTGGAGTGGGTTGTCATTTCCTCCTCCAGGGAGGGTTCCCAACCCAGGGATCAAACCTGCGTCTCCTGCATGGGCAGGCAGATTCTTTACCACTGAGCTACCTGGAAAGCCCAATGGTGTGCTATATACAGGTTAACATAAGTGTAGCAGACATTTAATTAAAGGACTATTAAAGACAGATAAAATACTGCACTTCTGGAATCTGTCTATTATTTTTGGGGGGGAACAATAAGAAAGACCAGATAATGAAAATAACATTCAAGAACAGGTAAAATTTCACCTCGTGGAAACAATAATAATGGGAGCGGTTATTTACTGAGCTATCACTGCATGGCAATTATTGTTCTAGACAGTGAGGTAGATACTTGCATTATTTAGGAAAAGCTAAGATGCTGTAATAAGGAGAATACACATATTCACTTTCCTAAAGACTAAGAATTTTCTACCACTTTGCTATATCACATGGTTTGCATCATTACATTAGCCATGACATCTCAGTAATAACCCTAAAATCTGTACGTGGTCCAGTTACTCTGCTTGTGCTGGTTTTTCTATGTGGGAAAAATCTTTACTTATCATGTCTGTTTCTCCATGTAACGAGATGAACTCTTTCATTAAGGTGGCACTGTAAGAATGGAGAGTTGGACAAGGTATAGTTTCATCCTCTTTTTAAAATCCAAATCTGAAAAAATAAAATAAAATCCAAATCTGAGGCTAAATACAATGAAGGGGATGAAGAAGACAGAGAAGAAATATGATTGCAATGTCTTAGAACATTACAGATATGTTGACAAGACTGTCAAAAAATAAGCAAGCACAGAAGACCTTTTTTTAATACATAATATTTTCTTAGTAAATAAAAACTAAGTTGTGGATAACCGAACAAATATAAATGGATAATTGGAGAGGGTTTATAGATTAGTGACAAAGATAAAAGAACTTTAAAAAGATGAAAATGAAGTGCTAGGTAGTTATGCACTTTCAAATGTGGTATTCCTCTATTAAGAAAAGATTCTAAAAAATTCCAAAAAGAAGAGGATATATGTATACCCAGAGCTGATTCACTCTGTTATGAGTAGAGATGAATACAACACCAGAGCAGCTATCCTGCAATAAAAGTAATTTTAAAAATTAAGAAAAGAAAAAAAAATGATTCTAAGTAAAAATTAACATAAATTGCCCAAGACATTAAAGTTTCCCTTACAATTTTTCTAATTCAGTATTGCCAGAACTTCATCAACTTTCTTCACTAAAACTAGAGCATCAACCCTAAATAAACTGCTTTTAATTTTTGTAGTTTTGAATGCATCCTTTTAGAGTGGAGCCAACTTTATCAAATAGCTGAGAACTTTGGTCCTAATTAATTAGCTGAAATGGAACACTTTAGAAGTCTGTATTTAATAGTCTCTTAGTGGCTATGTAGGGATCGAAAATAAAACATAACTGAAGCAAGCAAATCACTACAAAATTAGAACCCAGTAGTGATATTTCTAAACTACAAAATAGCTCAAGGAAGAATAAAAGAGGGAAAAACATATAAGCCTCAAATTCTGTATTTTTAATGTCAAAAGTTATTTAAGTCATCTTCCCACTGCCCTTTCAAGAAGCAGTCAAAAATTGACATCAGACTCTGGGAAATTTAGAGAATCTAAAGTGACTCTTAATTCTACAATTTACAGTTTTCATTGCTTTAAGACTATCTTCTTTAACAACAGTTATTGAACTGATGGATTTAGTTCCAAAGGATCATGACATAAGACTAGCTGTTTTGTAATTTTTCAGAAAGTTTGACAGAGTCACTTTTAGCAACTTCTAACAGATCCTAAAAATCAGCAATATATGTCAGTATTGAATTTAGAGTTCTGAATGATTAAATTTAGGTAAAGCACTTATGCCTTAACTTCAGGAGGCCACTGACTGGGGGAGGGGGGAAACAATGAAAAGGGATTTTAAAACCAAAGCAAAAAGCATGTTAGATGAAAGAGCAGGGATTCAACGTTAAATGTTATTTCCCTGGTCCCTATCCCCGGGGGCGAAGCAAATGTGTTTCCATAGTTTCAAAACAACTAGTTGAAAAGTGAATAACTGATTTTCTTTGCAAATATGCAGGTAAAATCATTTTAACTAAAGTTTAGTCCTCCAATTCTTTTACCTTTAAATAGGTAAATAATGTATAAAAGTAGACTTCCCTGGTGGCTCAGATGGTAAAGCGTCTGTCTACAATTCGGGAGACCCAGGTTCGATCCCTGGGTCAGGAAGATCCCCTGGAGAAGGAAATGGCAACCCACTCCAGTACTATTGCCTGGAAAATCCCATGGACAGGGGAGCCTGGAGGGCTACACTCCATGGGGTCGCAAACAGTCTGACATGACTGAGTGACTTTACTTTCACTTTCTTTCCCTTTGTATAAAAGTAGAGACAGAGAAATTAAAATGATGATACAGGCATATAAGACTAAACAATGAATTAATGAAATTGAGAACTGAGGAAGAAAGACAGAAGTTCAAAAGCATGCCTGAGAAAGGTAGACAGAGAGCCAAGAAAAACAGGGCACATAAAATTACAGCTGGTAATAATGAATCATGAGAGGCCCTATTTTTTAGTGCATTTTTAAAATATAGTCACACTCGTTCAATAAGGTGAAATAGTAACTGATATTGACAACTTTGAGCGAATGGGTGGGAGGATGCTGTGTCTGTCAAATAAAATGTTTCAAAGCAGAATTAAAGTTAAGCTGAATGAGAAAGAGAATGAAGGAAAAAGTTGGAAAGGAGGTCCCTAAGTGAATGTAGAAAGTGGCATTATATACTGCCTGCAAAATGAGGACAGATGAAGATTAATGGTCTGCAGATATTTTGCCTGTGCTTTTTCAGGAGATGGTTTTGCTTTATTTATCTTGGCTGCCACGAAGAAGTAAGGCTCGGCCATACACAGACGTATCCCACATGGCAGTAGAAAGCATCTGCTTTCAGAAATAACTGTACTCACGTTAGAGAAGCACATTTTCTACATATATACGGAGGACAGAAATTTCAAGGTAGTTATGTTTCTCAATGTTAATTTGTACCGTGTGTATGACACATTGTGGTTTTGTGCTTTCCTTGGTTCTTTTAGACAAATCTCTTCTCACATTAAAAAGAATCTCAGATGTTTACACATCACAGAATCATGACATGAGGTTCTGTGTCTATAAATGCTGTCATAGGGGATCATTAACAGATTCTATAATGATTACCCTGCTGAAGTGAGCTACCAGTTAAAAATGGATAATATGAACCTGTTATCCTGAATCCATAAAATGATTATCACCCAGACCCTGCAGAATATAGTTGATGAGAGAAACAGACTGGTTCTGATATCATGTATTAAAGATCACAACTTGCAAAATGCTGATTCCAGCATCATCTTAGTCTAAACACTATATACTAGGAATAAAAATAATAAATTTGAATATATTTATAAAACAGATATCTCAAAGACCAATAGCACTCTGTTTATTATTTTAAGCCCATTCAAAAAATCCTGAAGATAACTATTCAATACATCATGTGTGTATTGCTTCACAATTAACAAAATATTCACATTAAATGCAATTCATTTAATCTTAAAAAAATCTTCCAAATAGGAATTATTATCTTTAATATTTGTTGGATAAAAAAACTAAAATTGGTCAAGAGTACCAAAACAGTTTCAGCTAAAATGTGGAGAAGTTGAAATTTGACCCAAATTTCTCTAATTCCATCCATGAATGAAGCTGAGTAAAATCTGAGTGCTTACAATTGGCAAGGTGCAATACTGTACTCAGGTTATAACATCATGATGGAACTAAAAAGATCCCTCTCCCCATGAAGAGTTTGTCTCAGAAGCAAGTTTCTAAACAGCTATTTAAATAAAATTTTGATAAGATCCACAAAAGACAAAAGCAAAAATATCAGTATTATATCAAGTAACTTATCTTAATTTGGTAAGTTTAAAAAAGGATTTTCTTGAAAAAGTAAGCCAAAGTAGGTATCTTATAAGTTATTTAGAAGAAAAATGGTTGTCTATTGAGACTGAGGGGATACTACAGGGAGAGTGCCCACATTTGGTGTAACTATGACTTATGTGAAGAATGAAAGGCAGCTCATGCCAAAGGAATGATGAGAGAAGGAAACGGCTGGTGCTGGCTGAGGCGGGTGATGTTGGCAGGGCACGATCTCAGTGGGCAGCCACTGAAAGGCTTTGCTTGAGGAAGTGGTACAGTGGTAAGATCAGATTTTAGTACAAAGCAGAGAATGAATGCAAGTGGAATGAAAATGGAGATAGACACCTTTAAAAATGTGCAAAAGTGCTAAAGAGACACCTCATTGTAGAATATTATAGATAACAAATAGCATATGAAAATATGCTTATCATCATATGTCATTAGGGAATTGCAACTTTAAACAACAAAGGGATACTACTACATACCTATTGGAATGCCGAAATCTGAAACACTGACCATACCAAATACTGGCAAGAATAGAGCATAACAGAAACTCTCACTCACCGCTGGTAGGAATGCAAAATGGTACCACAACATGGAAAGATAATTTGTCAATTTCTTACAAAACTAAGCATATCCTTAAAGAGACATCCAGAAAGAGCACTTCTTAGTATTTACCCCAGAGAATTAAAAGCTCGTGCCTATACAAATATTTGCACATGGAACTTTATAGCAACTTTATTCATAACTATCCAAACCTGGAAACAACCAAGATGCCCTTCAGTAGATAAATAAGGGATAAATAAACTGTAATAGTTATTGACAATAGAATATTATTCTATGTTTTAAAAATGAGCTATCAAGGTATGAAAACATATGAAGTAACTTAAATGCACATTGCTAAGTGAAAGAAGACAATCTGAATAGGTTACATATTGTAAGAGTCCAACCATAAAAAAAAAAAAAAAAAAAGAGTCCAACCATAGAACGTTCTGGAAAAGTTAAAATTAGAGACAGCAATAAAACAAGAGAGGAGGGACATTTAGAAGGCTGGAATCATAGCACAATTAAAAGTGACAGTGACCTGAAATGTTGTGTCCATGTAGGGCAGTAAATGATCTAAACGTGAAACTATCTAAACATGCTCCTCAAATATGCACTGCGAAAAATTAACTTACCGACATGAAAAACAATTGTGATTAAGTCATTATCTACTTTAAAAAAAAAAATTTGTTTATTTGGTCACACCACATGGGGTATCTTAGCTCCCTGACCAGGGTCAAACCCTCGACCCCTGCATTGGAAGCACAGACTCTTAACCACTGACATCCAGGGAATTTCCCAGTCATTATCTACATTAAAATCCCACTACTTCCCAATTAAAAACATGCACACAATTTTAATGTGAATCAGTTCAGTTCAGTTGCTCAGTCATGTCCAAATCTTTGCAACCCCATGTACTGCAGCACACCAGGCTTCCCTGTCCATTACCAACTCCCGGAGTTGTGAATACTTTCCCCAATTTGCCTTTAGTAACTTCTCTGCCTTATATATACCATCTCTCCCCAAATTTACCTACCGTTGGCCTCAAGTCTCACTGTTCTCCAAGAATGTTCGCACAGTGCCGACTCTGTATATATCTCATTGCTTCTGCCTAGGATACCTCATCCATCTGGTGAATGGCTAACTCTTCTAACCAGAATCAGTTCAAATATCACTTTGGTGTTAAAACCTCAAGCCTTTCTCCATTCAATGTATTTTCTCCATCCTTAGATGTCCCATGATTCTTACATTCATCACTGCACTTATCCCACTGAATTATGACTAGATTACTTAACACCAAAGATTTGTTCCACTGATCTTTAGTCCTCAAAGGCAAAGCTGTTCTATTTTTAACTTTGCATACTCAGTAGATATGTCCTTCACTCAGTAGTTAACAATAAACATTGAGATCATAAATTATTATCTATTCAAGAACAAAAGGCTTAGGAAACCAAAAGTGACTTGAGTGTTATATGGATGTATGTTTCTTAAATATGATTTTTCATACAGTTGAATGTGCAGATGTGGAAACCCTGGTAAGGAGAGCCAGTTTCAAGTTACATGCAGATTTTTGACTGAGTGCGTGTCAGTGCTCCAATCCCCATAAAGTCAACTGCTGCTGCTGCTAAGTCGCTTCAGTCGTGTCCGACTCTGTGCGACCACATAGACAGCAGTTCACCAGGCTCTCCCGTCCCTGGGATTCTCCAGGCAAGAACACTGGAGTGGGTTGCCATTTCCTTCTCCAATATAAAGTCAACTACTATATTCCTAATATTCAAGCTATGACTCAAAAATATGTTTTCTAAAAAAAATAAACAAAAACAAAACTGGTTGTTTTTGTACAGCACAATAGTTAACGAGAGCTCATGTTCCTCTGTTTTAAAATAATGTTTCATTATAGTGGTACAATTTTGGATCTGCATTCAGTTCAGTTCATTCACTCAGTCATGCCCAACTTTTTGTGACTCCATGCACTGCAAGGCTTCCCAGGTGGCACTAGTCCTAAGGAACCTGCCTACCAATGCAGGAGATTAACAGACAGGCGTTCGATCCCTGGGTCGAGAAGATCCCCTGGAGGAGGAAATGGAAACCCACTCCAGTATTCTTGCCTGGAGAATCCCACAGACAGAGGAACTTGCAGGCTACAATCCATGGGGCCGCAAACAGCGACTGAACTGAACTGAATTGACATAAACTTTTGGAACCTTTCTTCAAAGTGCTTTTATTTTTAGCCTATACTAGCTGACCTAGCATTCATTTATACGTTCACTGGGCTTCCCAGATGGCACTAGTGGTGAGGAACCCGCCTGCCAGTTTTCCAGTAATTCTGAGAGGGAAGAAGGAGAAGAAGAACTTGCCACCTGATGCCAAGAAATTGATTTTAACTTAGATTCCCAATAATGTGACCTCTGGAAGTCCATCATCCCCTCTCCAGATTAATCTCAGGAGTCCGAATCTCCATCAGGTTTGCTCTTCTTGGCCATAATGCCTTCAGTCCAGCTTCTGCAAATCACACTGTGTGCCATCTCGGATAGTGAACTCAGCTTTTGGTTACTTTCCCGCTGTATATCTTCTTGCAGGAAACGCAAGAGATGTGGGTTTGATCCCTGGTCAGGAAGAGCTCCTGGAGCAGGAAATGGCACCCCCTCCAGGATTCTTGCTGGGAGAATCCCATGGACAGAGGAGCCTCCTAGGCTATAGCCCATGGGGTCGCAAAAATTAGGACATGACGGAGTGTCTGAGCATTATATGTTTATTAGCCACAACTGAAGAGTGGCATTATATTTCCACAAAAATTTATGAACAATGTAATTGTAAACAAATTAACTCTAGGTTACTGTGTTACATCTTTTTACAAGAATATAACTTGTTTGGGGCCTATTTGGTATGAAGATCAGACATTCTCTACAGTTTATCCTACACCTGCCTGATGAGGGAGGAAAAAGCAACAGCTAGAGACAGAATAATCAAGACTGGAGATTCTTGGGATGATATAAAACTCTTTTCAGCCAAACAACATAGGAAATGCTTCAGTTAAGTCCAGACACCTTCTTATTCCAAGCTGCTGAAAGTGACTGACAGCTCAGTCACATCCCAATCTTAAAATTCCTTAATCTTGAAATTATTAAATAAAAATTGGGAAAAGATCTATGGGTCT
The DNA here is from genome assembly GCF_910594005.1 of Cervus elaphus. Classification (NCBI taxonomy): domain Eukaryota; kingdom Metazoa; phylum Chordata; class Mammalia; order Artiodactyla; family Cervidae; genus Cervus; species Cervus elaphus. The sequence goes on along the minus strand of NC_057826.1, from coordinate 6,789,632 downwards.
AATACGCAAAGAGTTGTCTAAAACCAAGGCAAGCCCTTCAGGGAATCAAGATACAGTCGTCTAGTTCAGTTTTACAATGGTTTCACACAGGAGAACACTAAAGCTTTTGCTCACATCATTTTTTCCACCTGTAGTTCCCTGTCTATAAATTCCTCATGGCCAAATTTTATTCACGGTTCAAGGCTACCACATCTGGGAAGCATTTCCTGATAAGCCTTTCATTCATATTCAGAATTCTAAAACTTTCATTTAATCATTTCTGATTTTTTGAATACATAAAACATAATATATAGAATGCAGATAATAAACTCTATATTATATAGTGTATAGAAACATATATATATATATACTCATATATACATATATATGAGTGTGTGTGTGTATGTATGTATATATATATATAAGTTTTCCAGTAATTCTACTGAGAGGGAAGAAGGAGAAGAAGAACTTGCCACCTGATGCCAAGAAATTGATTTTAACTTAGGTTCCCAATAATGTGACCTCTGGAAGTCCATCATCCCCTCTCCAGATTAATCTCAGGAGTCCGAATCTCCATCAGGTTTGCTCTTCTTGGCCATAATGCCTTCAGTCCAGCTTCTGCAAATCACACTGTGTGCCATCTCGGATAGTGAACTCAGCTTTTGGTTACTTTCCCGCTGTATTCAACCCCGTTGTGTCTTTGTAAATTTTACTGTGTGTTTTTCTTTTTCTTTGTTTTGGATGATCTTGAGAGAGTCATGAAGGAAGTGCATGTGGCACTTGGGCCTCTGCAGTTGTGACATCTCCTCCCATCCTCGTCCACTGGGATTGTCCCTGAGAAATCCACGTTCTTTTCATTCTATTATTCAGATCTACTTGTCTTTTATGTTTTCCACAGTTGATATATAAAATTCAAGGTTTAATTTCCAAGTCCCAGCAAAAGAAAGAACCCTTCTATTGAAAAGATTCAAGCTGACTCCCATCTAAAAACTAATCAAGTACATAGAGGTGAATGGTCTTCCATTCTGCCTGTAACAGTCACATAAATACATTCAAGTTTAAGAGATCATCATGTCTTTCACCAGCACAAGAACAACTCATCTAGAACTGTAGCTGTCAATCTCTCAGTATTTGTGGGTAGACTTTCACAGACAAAATAAGTTAGTTAGCTAATAAACTAATTGCAAATTCCTCAAAGTCTGTATCTATCATCCTAACACATTGATGCGCTCATAGGGGCTACCTTATAAACTTTTGATGTGGCCAGATATAGAACTAAGATTTTGGAGAGCATAATTTCTGTTACTAGACATGTTTTTGGATATTCTGTGAATGTTTATAGATCAAATTAACTTGTAATGCCCTTGCACACTGGGGGATTTCACTGAGCTTCATTATTTAGTTCTTTGTGTTAAAGAAAGATATAAACAGAATAACACCCTACTGCCCTAAATATTATCAAGTATGTGCCCCTCGTGTTGAATTGTTTGTCATTTATAATAATCCAATCTTAGATAAATGTCACGTAATAAAAGGTAATTGTGCTGTTACTGGTGATATTAATGTTGTCTGAGTCAGAGGAGGGAGATGAATTACTTCATATGGAAAAATAGTAATGCCCAAGTGGATGGAAGACTAAGATAAAATGACCCCAGGTTTAAGTTCTTAGAAGAATGGCATTTCAAAGTATGAATCTGGTTTCCTATGGGATCATTAGAGTTAACTAGAGACTTTATTTTTTTAACTGTCTTTATTTGAGGTTAATAAAACGGTAATTCATATAAATCATTAAATTGTGTTTCTAGAAAATTAAGTCAAATTGTGGACGGAGTGGATTTTTCAAAGATGCAACATTATTTACTCTCACTTTAACTTGTCAAAGTACCTTGCTGGTGTGTAGCAGGTCAGGGGTGGAGGTGGGGGAGTGTAGAAGAACTAACATGGACACAATGGTGGCATCTTACTCTCAACTGTGCATGTCATTTCCATATAGAAATACAGGGAGCCAAGGTTAAGTACATGTCAATCATTTCACAGAAAAATTAAATCAGTCAAGGCAATTAGGCTTAGTCTCTCTGTTTGCAAGGGCTTCCCTGGTGGCTTAGTTGGTAGAGAATCCACATACAATGCAGGAGACCTGGGTTCCATCCCTGGGTTGGAAAGATTCCCCTGGAGGAGAGCATGACAACCCACTCTGAAAATCAAGGCTCAGGAGAAGGAGGACAGAACCAAGAACTGAAGTGAGACCAAGGTGTGTAAATGATCTTCATTCTCCATCTCATGGTCCCCATGAATAGGCCGGATATTCTGCACCTCTATTATAGGCACTGGACTTCACACTTGTGCTTCATTTTCTCCTTTAAAGCTCAGCACATCCCCTTGAGATGGACATTATTAATATTCTTCCTCTTTATTTGATGAAACTATGTTATGAGAAGTCAGTTACCCCAAATCATGTGATGAGAAAATAGCTTTAGTCAAGTTTAAATATAGTTTTAAAGGCTGTTTGCAAGGCCAGTAGGGTTTGAGTGTGTATGGGAATATAAATGGGGGGCTTATTATTCATAGCAGGTTCAGAAAACAAAAAATGACAGTTTAGTCTATGCGTGAAAAGAGAGAAAAAATAGGTAATGCAATTTTAAAGACTGATGATGCTTTTGAAGAAAACAAGTTATTGACTGACATTATCTCAATTGATCCTCACAATAATTCTATGAGTCAATTGTGTAATCAAAAACTTACTACTGAGGAAAATCAAGCTGAGAAAACTTAAATAGCGGCACAAAATCATGATTTTGTTGCCATTCAATCCAGAACTGCAAAACCCAAGACATTATGTATCACATGGGGAACATTTATTTGTTTATCATTAAAGACAAAACCACATACTAATATAAGCACAAATTTCTCTAAAAGTAATTGAAATAGTGACTATGCTCAAGAATTTATTGTTTATCTATTGGTTGGGTATTTGGCCTTAAAACAGATAATCACATGATTAATAAGAAGGCAATATTGTTACTGCTTTGAAGGAATGAGCAATTTTTTGTACAAATAAAATAATGGAAGGACAAATAATTCAAAGCCCAGATAATTTTTGAATGTAGTAGAAAAGAATAGAAGCTCTGGCTAAACCTACAAAAGATGGCATTCTAGGTGAAAAAAAAATTAGCTAAAACAATTTACAGAGTGTGCCATTGCATGAGAAGATTGACTCTATTGGACATTTGATAAATCTTAGCTTATAAGTACAAATTCCAAAAAAGAAGAAAAAGAAAGAATAAGCAATTTAAAAGGATCTTAAATGGGCATGCCACGAAGTTTATAACTGATCTGCTAGGCAATGTATAAGTGCAGTATAAGATATTTACAGTGATCCTTTAAAATACATATTAAGACCTTGAGAGCACTAGACTCCTGTAGCTTTCCTTGTAAATTCTGTTGAAATTGGCCTGGGGAATAACACAGTTGCTTGAATTAAAAATGAACTAAAAGATCATAAGTAAAAGATAATGATTAATAGGCTGTAGAGCCTTCTGGGGGAAATACCGAGTGGACCTCTTCAGGTTTGGTACTAATGATCTGTAAGAAAGTGCAGACAGCATGTTAATGAAATTTTTTGATAACATTAAATTGGGAAAGGCTGGAACATAATTCAGATCAGAAAAAGAATTGTTATAGAAAAGACTATGAGGAAGTTAGGAACATGAAGGAGATAATAAAATGGCATCCAGTGATACTAAATTCTAAGTAGTATATCATAAGACAGATTTTTAAAGTAGCGAAAGTAAAAAATAAAAAAATAAATAAATAAAGTAGTGAAAGTAGAGGATATCAAAGAGAGGCTAGCAAACTACCTTGGAAGCTAAGAGTGTAAGACAGACTGTCTCTATGACACATGGGCATGGTTGTTTCTATATGACTCAAAAGGAGTACTGAGACCATGGTTCTTAGAAAAGAAATATCTTTTTGGTGCATGAAGGCTTACTATTTGTGTTGGAAACTACTGAAAGCAATGAGTAAGTCACTGGAACAGGGGGCATCAAATTTATCTTCTAGAGTGTTTCTTACTGTACAAATGTATGCATGAATTCGTTCCAGGCAGGTAAAATGAGAACACCAGTTCTCAGAGAAAATTTTTTGTGCTCAAAGAGAGAATCATGGCCTGCCTGAAGAGTGAAGTATCATAAAAATAACTGAGACTCCATATTATGATAACTGGAAACCTAAAAAGAGAGAAAAATAACTAGGCTCGGTTAACAGGTAAAGAAATAAAATGCTTTTCTCCGAAAGCCCTTAAGAACAAAAATTACGTCATGTTAATTTCAACTTGAAAGGCGTTCTTTTTAACTAGACTTTATTTTCAGGTTTCTCCCAATACCCATAATTACAATGACAAGCATTATTAAGCAACTCCTTTTTCACATACAAGGAAATATTATTTTATTATTAACAACAGCCTCATTTAGAAATCTTGACTTAGGATAACTCTATACTTAAAAATAAAGATTCTGAAGCCAAATCTGAAGTCAAACCTTGGCTCAACAATTATTTAGTTATTTGGGGCATCTAATTGAACAGGTACTGCTAAATGTTCTTATCTGTACTCTAGTATAACTAGGTACCTCAAAGTTTCAGTAAGAATTTTGGGATTAAATAAGGTTTATTTGGGGATTAAATAAGAAAATACATATAAGACATTTAGCATAACTTATCAAGTAATATAGATATTCTGTAATATTAACTAAGCATAAAATCATCAAACATTTGGAAGAAATTTTAATGATTTTAAGTCCAACTTCCCCAATTTAGAGATGAAGAATATTAGAATACAACCACTGAATCTTAGAATTCAAGCACTCCCTTAAGATTAGAGAGATAGTTTTGAAAAAACGGGAGCACCATTCAGGTATTATAATTTCTTATCCAGATAAATCATGCAGGTTTACTATGACAAGTTCCAGGGATTTATATAAAAAATTTTGAAAGTTATGAAATGTATGAATTTTATTTTTTCCCATGGATTCCACTGGCATTATCTTCTGTCTCATTTCCCAGAAATAAACAACTCAATAATACAGTGAAGGGTCCTAGTAAAACCTCAGTTAAAATATTAGCCCAGGGACAACACTGTTGTCCACAATGCAATATATATTATACCTTGAAATCAGTTCAGTTCACTTCAGTTCAGTCACTCAGTCATGTCTGACGTTTTGTGATCCCATGGACTGCAGGATGCCAGGCCTCCCTGTCCATCACGAATTCTCAAAACCTACTCAAACTCACGTCAGTGATGCTATCCAACCATCTCATCCTCTGTCATCCCCTTCCCCTTTGACCCTCAATCTTTCCAAGCATCAGGGACTTTTCCAATGAGTCAGCTCTTCACATGAGGTGGCCAATGTACTGGAGCTTCAGCTTCAGCATCAGTCCTTCCAATGAACACCCAGGACTGATTTCCTTTAGAATGGACTGGTTGAATCTCCTTGCCATCCAAGGGACTCTGAAGAGTCTTCTCTAACACCACAGTTTAAAAGCATCAATTCTTCGGTGCTCAGCTTTCTTTACAGTCCAACTCTCATGTCCATATATGACCACTGGAAAAACCATAGCCTTGACTAGATGGACCTTTGTTGGCAAAGTAATGTCTCTGCTTTTTAATATGCTGTCTATGTGGGTCATAGCTTTTCTTCCAAGGAGCGAGTGTCTTTTAATTTCATGGGTGCAGTCACCATCTGCAGTGATTTTGGAGCCTGAAAAAAGTAAAGTCTGCCACTGTTTCCACTGTTTCCCTATCTATTTGCCATGAAGTGATGGGACTGGATACCATGATCTTAGTTTTCAAATGTTAAGCTTTAAGCCAACTTCTTCCACTCTCCTCTTTCACTTTCATCAAGAGCCTCTTTAGTCCTTCACTTTCTGCCATGAGGGTGATGTCATCTGCATATCTGAGGTTGTTGATATTTCTCCCAGCAATCTTGATTCTAGCTTGTGCTTCATCCAGCCCAGCGTTTCTCATGATGTACTCTGCATATAAGTTAAATAAGCCCAGTGACAATATACAGCCTTGATGTACTCCTTTTCCTATTTGGAAGCAGTCTGTTGTTCCATGTCCAGTTCTAACTGTTGCTACTTGACCTACACACAGATTTCTCAAGAGGTATGTCAGGTGGTCTGGTATTCCTATCTCTTTCAGAATCTTCCACAGTTTATTGTGATCCACACAGTCAAAGGGTTTGATTGATCCACAAAGTCAAAGGCTCAGTACTTCATTATATTTTAAATACATTCAGAATTATAGTCACTAGTATGAAACTGATCTGAGAGATAATTATATTTTATTGGGTGAGTGGAGTATCCTCATAATTAATCATTCTGTTTTTATCCTTGCCTCCAATAATTTACTTTGGACACAGCAATCACAGTGAAGACTTGAGAATTTTAGTCGAACGTTTCACTCCTGTTGTTAAAGCTCTCCCAAGTCTTTCCATGTCACACTGAATAAAACCAAAAACCGTTCAGTGGCCGCATTTATCCACATTGACAACGTCAGCCTCTTGCTCTACTGTTTTTCCCCTAGATCACTCCAGGTCACCCAGTTTGGCCATCCTGTTTTCCTTTGAGTCATCCAAACTCAGGCCTCTCTCAGGACCTTTGCTATTCTCTCAGTGCAGAAATATAGACAGCTTTGTCTTCCCCCAGACAACCACATGCCTTGCCCCCGGATCCCTTCAAGTTTCCCACATACATTACTTTTTAGTTATATTCAAGATTCCTTCCCATTAACAAGGCAGCCCCCACCTTCATCCGTGTTTTATCTTCTCCAAAACATTTATTACTATCTAAGGCAGACTGGCTGTCAAAAGTGGCCAGAATAATCTATACCATCCTTGTATTGCATGTCCATGTTTAATGGTACTTTATATTTTTTCTCATCAAAAGAGGGAATCTACCTCTCCATCCCCTGAATCTGGGTTAGCCTTATGATTTACGTTAACCATAGAGGTGATCTTGTGAGAACTCCAAACCTAGGCTTACAAGGACTTCACAGCTTCAGTTTCTGTCTTCCAGAGCATTGCCCTGGGTTCACCATGTGAAGAAGCCCACTATAGCCTGCTGGAGGATGAGCGAAGTCTTATGAAGCAGAGGCAAGCTTTGCAAAATAAAACCCCTAGATCATATAGCAACAGCCAACACCAAATGCAAGTTGTGTTACTGAGGCCATTTTAGACCGAAAAGCCTCAACTGAATCACTAGATGAGTATAGTGTGATTGACCTCAGGGAAGTCTAGCAGAAGAGCTATCCATCCACAGAGAATGGTTTGGGAAACTTCTGTTGTACACACAGTCTTCATCTGCTCAAAATCTCCAGTGCTAAAATATCCACTTAAATAATTCCAGAATCATTTTGTTTTTAATTTGGATTCATCTGGGATGTATTTTATAGAATACCAAGCTTTCCCCATATTGTCTGAACAGCTATATTAAGTGAATGTTGATGAAATTAATCATCTGAGAAATTATGTCATCTTTAGTCTGTTACTGAGGTGGAACATTTTGTTTTGATGAACAAATCCATAACCAGTTGGATCAAAAAGAATGAAAATGTATTCACCAGTTACATTCCCATTGATTAGACACAGGGATAACCAGTGAGTAAATAAAGTTATTGATTTTAATAACTTGCAACTAGGCATTTAGGCTGTCAGTCCTTGGAGAAAATCTAGAAATGTGCTCAATTTTCTAGGAGTTTCCAAACTTGATTCTTACACCTAGATTGATAAAGCAGGTGATGCTTGCAAAATAAACCAGATTTTAATGGGTTTGGTCTTGTGAATTCAGATGTGTTTACCTCTAGTAGACAAAATAAAATCTTACTTTATTGAAATCTAGCTGCACTAAAATATTCAGAAAAATATGTTTAATCAGTCACATACCACGTACAGACAGTACATTAGAGCTACGACCCACATAATTGAAAAGACAAAGGTGATGTCATATAGCAGCCTTGGGGCATGCATGTCCCTATTAGTATCTTATTATTGTCATCATCTGAATTTCTGTTATACTTAGCACTGTAATTACAAGTTGAACCTCTATTCCCTATAGAACATAATTTCTCCTTCTTTTTTCATTTTATAGAAGCTTATAGCTGATCCCGAGCTTTCAGGCCATTTAAATTATTCCTTTATTACTCTAGGTAGGTTTTTGTCAAATCATATATTTGCAATTAGTATCAAAGAGCAATTTTTCCTCAAAAAGAATATTTCCCCAGACTCAGAAATGTGTATGAAATACTTGTATTATGGAATCTACAAATATGAAAGTGAAATAGTCTTGTAAGTTGTATATATTTCTGAGAAGGGAAGAAATATAAAGACAGTGACCTGATACTGAAAATGTCCAACTATAGACTAAATTTTGGTGGAAAAAGTCAACTTTAGAAACTCAAATTATCAATTATTACCCAGGGGAAATAGTTAAAGCCTCATCAGGCAAATCTTAAAAAGCTAGTGAAGACTTGAAAAAATTCCATTTTGACCAAAAGGAACATTATAACAGAGCATTGCTGAATTTTCCTTTTCCTATACTTTCAATCTAGGGAAAAAGCAGGGAAAGAAAAACTAGAAATTCAGTATTTAGGCAAAATAATAATCATAATGATTTCTACAGAGTCCTTAATAAAGACATAGTAACTTTAAGAATTTTTGTTTGTTTACATTTAGGAATAAATTAATCCACCAGAGCTTGGGCAAAAGTTCATCTTTGGTACCATTAATGGCACACTCCTAAATGTAGCAACATGACATGTTAGGAAACTCCTATATAAAAGATGCAGTTTTTATATTAATGATAGAAACAGCTGGAGGAGTAAAAGACCTTGGCTTGGTTGTATATTCTTTCGGTCTAACACTGCACCTACCTTCTTTGTATAAATAGCCATTTGTATTTCACATAAAGCTGCCAGCTGCATGGTCAATAAATACAACTCCATTATCTTGGCAAAGTATCCCTTGAATCAGGACTGCACAGAGGCATAATCCCTAGGACAGGTCAATAATACATGATATCAAAGCCAGGTATAACTGTCAGTTTTACTACCCTCCCCTGGTAGACCCACTTGGATGGTTAAATTTAAATCAGAGGGGAAAGTAAACTCTGTCTCTAACTACATATAGCAAAATATATGTGTATCAGAAAAATCTTGCATATTTGCATATGATGGTATGCTAATGTGTATATAAGCAGCCCAGGCATCAATTCGTTTCAGGTAATTAAGCAGCAGCATTAACTATGGATTTTATATGAATATACAGACACAACTTTCTTAGGTTAAATGAAGTGAACTGAAGTGAAAGTTGCTCAGTTGTGTCTGACTCTTTGTGAAATCATGGGCTGTAGCCCTCCAGGCTCCTCTGTCCATGGAATTCTCCAGGCAGGACTATTGGAGTGGGTAGCCAGTCTCTTCTCCAGAGGGTCTTCCTGACCCAGGGATCAGTTTCCTGTGTCTCCTGCATTGCAAGCCGATTCTTTACCATCTAAGCCCTCAGGGTCAAGACCAAGTCCATTTCAGATGGAAAATTTCATTTTTGTGACCAAGTTGCTTCTCAGCTGTGCATTTAGAAGACTTAAAATCTTGGCCCCTCTATGTATTTGGCAAACCCATTATTCCAGTGCTTAAAAGGTTGGCACTGAAAACGTGAAAATGAATCAGATTCACAGTAAAAAGAAACTCTGCCAAAGGGTAGGTTTTAGTGGATATTGCAGTTGATAAAGATAGCCGTAGTAAAGGCTAAGTATGTATAAAATATCAGGCAGTGTGCTCAGAGCTTTACAGATATCATCTGGTTTTGTCTCACAAGAATCTCACTCAGTGGGTAGTATAGTCATCTGCCCATTTTACAGATAAACTCACAGGGACAGGAAGTTTTCTCAAGGCAACATAGGAGTTAGTACTAGAACTATCCTTTGAATCTCAACATTGCACTTTATAAAATGAGTCCAAAATTTCTGGCGCTGTTCTCGTCTCTCATTGTTTGTACTCATTTAACCAATGTTTACTGAGCACTTCCTCTTTTATGGTTAAGGACTTATGGACCTAGGCTGAGGACCTGGAGCCTTGCTACAAGCCTAGACCAGGGCAAGGACAGAAAATTGCTTCTATCTCAAGTGCCAACTCTGATTAACTGGCAACAGCGGTCGGAAAAAAGGTGTTAAGAATTCAGGTCAGCAAGGAGCAATGGGGTGGAGGGCAGATCAGCAATGTCTATGATGTGTGAGGGGACATGGGGACAGTAAAGGTCACCAGTGTTTGACTTTCCTGAGCTAAGGGATAACAAAAGAATAGGAGAAATACTCAGAAGTGAGTGGTCAAATGGACTTGGGCAAATAGAAAACCGGAATACTTTAGGATCGATACTAAAGCAACATGGAGTTTCATTAAGAGAAAGAGATACAGACAGAACACGATGTGCAAGTCAAGAGTAAGCAAAGGCAGGCAGAGAATGAATCAGACACCAGACAGAAAGGTGCACCACTATTCAACAGGATAGTTGAAGGGCAGTCAGAAAAACGGAAAACCAAGTAATCCAGGGAGATAATATAAGTAAGTTCATCATTTTTATTAAACTATTTATTTATTTTTACTTGTCTATTTATATTTGGCTGCAATGGGTCTTTGCTGCTGGGAGCAGGGGGCTACTCCCTTGTAGCGCTGCACACGCTTCTTACTGCGGTGGTTTTTCTTGCTGAGGAGCACAAGATTCTAGAGCTTAGGCCCAATAGTTGTGGCACCCAGCTTAAATGTCCCCTTGGCATTTTAAAGCTTTCCGGACCAGGGATCAAACCTGTGTCATCTGTGTTGGTAGGCGGATTCTTTTTTTTTATTTTTTTTATTTATTTTATTTTTTTATTTTTTATTTTATTTATTTATTTTTTTATTAGTTGGAGGCCGATCACTTCACAACATTTCAGTGGGTTTTGTCATACATTGACATGAATCAGCCATGGATTTACACGTCTTCCCCATCCCAATCCCCGCTCCCACCTCCCTCTCCACCCGATTCCTCTGGGTCTTCCCAGTGCACCAGGCCCGAGCACTTGTCTCATGCATCCCACCTGGGCTGGTGATCTGTTTCACCATAGATAGTATACATGCTGTTCTTTTGAAATATCCCACCCTCACATTCTCCCACAGAGTTCAAAAGTCTGTTCTGTATTTCTGTGTCTCTTTTTCTGTTTTGCATATAGGGTTATCGTTATCACCTTTCTAAATTCCATATATATGTGTTAGTATGCTGTAATGTTCTTTATCTTTCTGGCTTACTTCACTCTGTATAAGGGGCTCCAGCTTCATCCATCTCATTAGGACTGGTTCAAATGAATTCTTTTTAATGGCTGAGTAATATTCCATGGTGTATATGTACCACAGCTTCCTTATCCATTCATCTGCTGATGGGCATCTAGGTTGCTTCCATGTCCTGGCTATTATAAACAGTGTTGCGATGAACACTGGGGTGCACGTGTCTCTTTCAGATCTGGTTTCCTCAGTGTGTATGCCCAGAAGTGGGATTGCTGGGTCATATGGCAGTTCTATTTCCAGTTTTTTAAGAAATCTCCACACTGTTCTCCATGGTGGCTGTACTAGTTTGCATTCCCACCAACAGTGTAAGAGGGTTCCCTTTTCTCCACACCCTCTCCAGCATTTATTGCTTGTAGACTTTTGGATAGCAGCCATCCTGACTGGCATGTAATGGTACCCCATTGTGGTTTTGATTTGCATTTCTCTAATAATGAGTGATGTTGAGCATCTTTTCATGTGTTTGTTAGCCATCTGTATGTCTTCTTTGGAGAAATGTCTCTTTAGTTCTTTGGCCCATTTTTTGATTGGGTCATTCTTAACCACTGGACCACAGGGAAGTCTGTGAGTTCTTTTGCATGAGAAAGATTGTGGATAACTAAGCTAGGATACCTGCCGCAGCTCCAGAGGAGCCAACTATCACTCCATGATTTGTCTGGGCTAAGAGGTCAGAGGGCACCCTGGGCAGAGGTGGAAACAATGGGGAGAGGTGTAGCTGGGCTTTGTAGCTGAGACCCATCTTAATAATCCCCAACTAGATTGACTAAAAAGTTGGCTCTAGCTCAGCAGTGGTCAACTTTATGCTCTCCCAGGCCTACTTTTTGATCACGCAGCCTCCTGTTTTTTGCATCTGTTTTGGTAACGCACTGCTCCCCACTCCCAAGCAGATATCTGAATTGACAGCTGTTAATCCCACTTCAGTAGAAATAAATCCTGCCAGGGCTGGCAATGAGCAGGTGCATTTCCACTCACCTGGATCAAACCAGAGTCTCCCAAGAGAGTACAATTTGTGCACACAGCCCTTATCCCCCTTGGCAACTGGAGGATTTAGCCCAAATTGTAGCACCTAGAGCTTACAGTTTGAGACAAGTGGCCTGGAAGAGAGATAAGCACATACTTCTGAGATGCTTGCGGTAGCTAGCTCCCAGCAGCATAAAATATTCAGCTCAGAATGATGAATTTTAATTTTATTTCAAAAGCCTTTTCAAAGGGAAGGTGTCAGAGCTTAACACTTGCTACTAGGTAGCAAATGGCTAGCTGCCAATTAGAATCTGTTTTCCAATCATTTGTGATCTAATATATGAAAATGAATTATGTGGTTCAAGATGAAATGAAATCTATAATCCTCTGTACTATGCTGAAATACTAAGTCACGATAAAGGGGTGAGGGGTGAAGGGGAACGCTTTGTTGATTTACACAGAAATAGGAAGCATGTAGCTCAACGAGATCTCAACTCAGCTGGGAGAGCATTTGGCTCATCTTGCTATGGAAAATAAAAACAAAAACGTGGATTTCTAATAGCTTTAATGAGCTTCCCAGGTGGCTCAATGATAACGAATTTGCCTGCCACAGGTGACGCGGGTTCGATCCCTGGGCTGGGAAGATCCCCTGGAGAAGGAATCGGCAACCCACTCCAATCTCACGGACAGAGGCGCCTGACGGGCTACAGTACAAGGGGTCACAAAGGCGCTGGACACGACTTAAGTGACTAAACAACAACAAACAAGGGTGAAGCTTAGGATCTAGAAGACCAAGTCAAATCATGTTCCTGGACAGGAGGACTAAGATGGTCAGCCTAGCAGAGCGGCAAGAGTGGGGGGAGGAAATGCGAAAGGGTGCACTCATGTCTTGGCAAGTGCGTTCTTGTACCAACGGGACCCAGGAACCTGAGCAGGGCCTAGCATTCTTTTTTTTTATGGCACAGGTATCCAGTAGAATGGGACAGCTGATTTTGACCTCAGCGCAATGCGTTCTAAGACAGCTTTATTACTCATTGAGGCCACTTGGCTAACCATACTGAGTGACACCAAAATCATTTGACTAGAAAGCCCCTGGGACTCTATGCAGTCTGTAATCTAGGGTTTTGAGGGCTTTTTTTTAGCCTTAGACACTCTTATGGATTAAATTGTGCCCACCCCCAACCCCCCCCCCCCCCCACAAATATGTTGAAGTTCTGACTCCCAGTACCTATGCATGAAGCTTTATTTGGAAATAGAATCTTTGCAAATACAGTCAAGTTACAATGAAGACATAGTGAATTAGAGTGGGCTCTTAATCCAGTATGGCCAGTGGTCACCTAAGAAAAGGGAAATATGGAAACATACAGAAACACACAAGGGGAGAATGTCACGTACCAACCAGAAGTGGAGGTTGATATGTTTACAACTGCAAGGCAAGGAACATCTGAGGTGTCCAGCAGCTGGAGAACACAGGAAAAATCCTTCTTTAGAGCTTCAGAAGGACCATGGCCCTGTTGGCAACTTGATTTCAGACTTCCCACCCTCCAGCTATTTCCAGATGTGAGTGAGATAATACATTGCTGTTGTTTTAAGTCATCCTGCTTGGGGTACTTTGTTACAGCTGACTTAGAAAGCTGATACAGTTATCGTTAATCCAATATAATATACTAAGAGCCTTGAAATATTAGACAAGTAGATACAAGGTTGATCTGGTGAAAGCTGGGGTGAAACGTCATAACTCACCCCTGAAATATTCCTTGTCTATTGAATACTATAAAAATTAGGACTTCTCTGAGAAATTTTTAACTCTCTTGAGAGTGTGAATTAACACATGCTAAGTCCCCTTTTTTAATTAAAAAAATATATACTTATCTCATGAGTGTTCATTTAAATGACTTTCCATTAACTGAAGGTACCCATGTCATGAGCACTCAGATCAAGAATTATGATATCGCTTGTGCTCCCAGTTCCCTTCAGCATCCCATATGACATCTCCTCTCTTGGCTGCTTACTATCAAGTCCTTTTTTTTTTGGGGGGGGGGGGGGAGGATAATTGCTTTATGATATTGTGTCGGTTTCTGCCATACCTCAGCCTGAATCAGAGAGGATACACATGTCCCCTCCCTCCTGAATCCTTCTCCCGTCTCCCTCCCCATCCCACCCATCTAACTCATCACAGAGCCCTGGGTTGAGCTCCCCATGCCACACAGCAAATTCCCTATCCCGTTCTTTTTGTTTTTGAAATAATGTGAGTCTCTTAAAACACTTTTGACGTGGAGGGCAGAAGGCGCACGCACCCGACTGGCGCCAGAGGAAACTGAAACTGGGTCCGTGGAAGGGAGTGGGCGCGCCACACCTGGGGATAGTGCGCCCACCAAGCCCCTGGCTGCCTGGACCGCTCTGACGGGGAAGGCACAGAGAGCAGGCGCGGCTTTTCGTTCCGCGCTTTTGTGGAACACCCGAGGGCTGGAGCCTCGCGCAGCGCGGGGCGCGCTCCATATAGAGCAGCCGGGAGCCTGAGCAGCACAGACGGAGAAAGCGGCGTCGGCCCCTCCCAGCAGCGTCAGCCCCGCCCCGCAGCGCAAGCCCCTCCCTGCCCCGCAGAGCAACGGAACTAGCTACCTGAATAAGAGTCCACCTCCGCCCGCCTGTGTCAGGGCGGAAATGAGGCTCTGAAGAGACTGGCAAACAGAAGCCAAATAAACAAAGGGAACCGCTTCAGAAGGGACTGGTGCAACAGATTAAAATCCCTCTAGGAAACATTGACTACACCGTAAGGGGCCTGTAGATATCGAGAAGCGTAAGCTGGAACGAGGAGCTATCTGAAACTGAGCCGAACCCACACTGACCGCAACAGCTCCAGAGAAACTCCTAGATATAATTTTACTTTTTTCTCTTTTTTTTTTTCTTTTTTTTATTTTTTATTTTTTCTCTTTTATTTTCCTTTAAAATCCCCTATTACTCCCCCATTACTCCTTAACTTTCATTTCCATAGACTTTTACGATTTTTTAATTAGGGGAAAAAAAAAATTTTTTTTTTCTTTCTTTCTTTTTTTTTTCTTTTTCTTTCTTTTTTTTTCTTTTCTTCTTTTTTTTCTTTCCTTTTTCTCTTCTATTTTCTATTTTTCTTTTTCTCTTATTTCTTTTAAAGTCCTCTAGTACTCCTCTACTACTCCTTAATTTTCATTTTCAATACACTATAACCTTACAAAAAAAAAAAAGAAGAGAAGCCCTATTTTTAAACCAAAGATTATTCCCTCCCAATCTTGACTCTCTGTTTTCTACCTCAGAACACCTCTATTTCCTCCTTTCCCCTTCTCCTCCCAATCCAATTCTGTGAATCTTTGTAGGTGACTGGGCTACGGAGAACACTCTGGGAACAGACAGCTGCGTAGATCTGTCTCGCTCCTCTTGAGTCCCCCTTTTTCTCCTCCTGCTCATCTCTATCTCCCTCCTCTCTCTCCTCTTCTTCATGTAACTCTGTGAACCTCTCTGGGTGTCCCTAACGGGGGAGAATCTTTTAGCCATTAACCTAGAAGTTTTCTTATCAGGGCTGTATAGTTGGAGAAGTCCTGAGACTACAGGAAGAATAAAACTGAAATCCAGAGGCAGGAGACTTAAGCCCAAAACCTGAGAACACCAGAAAACTCCTGACTACATGGAACTTTAAGTAATAAGTGACTGTCCAAAAGCCTTCATACCTACACTGAAACCAACCACCACCCAAGAGCCAATAAGTTTTAGAGCAAGACATACCACGCAAATTCTCCAGCAACGCAGGAACATAGCCCTGAACATCAACATACAGGCTGCCCAAGGTCACACCTAACACATAGACCCATCTCAAAACTCATTACTGGGCACTCCATTGCTCTCCCAAAGAGAAGAAATCAAGTTCCACGCACCAGAACACTGACGCACGCTTCCCTAACCAGGAAACCTTGACAAGCCAATCGTCTAACCCCGCCCACTGGGTTAATCCTCCACAACAAAAAGGAACCACAGACCTCCAGAATACAGAAAGCCCACTCCAGATACAGCAATCTAAACAAGATGAAAAGGCAAAGAAATACCCAACAGGTAAAGGAACATGAAAAATGCCCACCAAGTCAAACAAAAGAGGAGGAGATAGGGAATCTATCTGAAAAAGAATTTAGAATAATGATAATAAAAATGATCCAAAATCTTGAAAACAAAATGGAGTTACAGATAAATAGCCTGGAAACAAAAATTGAAAAGATTCAAGACCTGTTTAATAAAGACCTAGAAGAAATAAAAAAGAGTCAATTAAAAATGAATAATGCAATGAATGAGATCAAAAACACTTTGGAGGGAACCAAGAGTAGAATAACGGAGGCAGAAGATAGGATAAGTGAGGTAGAAGATAAAATGGTGGAAATAAATGAAGCAGAGAGGAAAAAAGAAAAAAGGATCAAAAGAAATGAGGACAACCTCAGGGACCTCTGGGACACTGTGAAACGCCCCAACATTCGAATCATAGGAGTTCCAGAAGAAGAAGACAAAAAGAAAGGCCATGAGAAAATACTCGAGGAGATAATAGCTGAAAACTTCCCTAAAATGGGGAAGGAAATAGCCACCCAAGTCCAAGAAACCCAGAGAGTCCCAAACAGGATAAACCCAAGGTGAAACACCCCAAGACACATATTAATCAAATTAACAAAGATCAAACACAAAGAACAAATATTAAAAGCAGCAAGGGAAAAACAACAAATAACACACAAAGGGATTCCCATAAGGATAACAGCTGATCTATCAATAGAAACCCTCCAGGCCAAAAGGGAATGGCAGGATGTACTGAAAGTAATGAAAGAGAATAACCTACAACCTAGATTACTGTATCCAGCAAGGATCTCATTCAGATATGAAGGAGAATTCAAAAGCTTTACAGATAAGCAAAAGCTGAGAGAATTCAGCACCACCAAACCAGCTCTTCAACAAATGCTAAAGGATCTTCTCTAGACAGGAAATGCAGAAAGGTCGTATAAACGTGAACCCAAAACAACAAAGTAAATGGCAACGGGACCACACCTATCAATAATTACCCTAAATGTAAATGGGTTGAATGCCCCAACCAAAAGACAAAGATTGGCTGAATGGATACAAAAACAAGACCCCTATATATGCTGTCTACAAGAGACCCACCTCAAAACAAGAGACACATACAGACTAAAAGTGAAGGGCTGGAAAAAAATATTTCATGCAAACGGAGACCAAGAGAAAGCAGGAGTCGCAATACTCATATCAGATAAAATAGACTTTCAAATAAAGGATGTGAAAAGAGACAAAGAAGGACACTACATAATGATCAAAGGATCAATCAAAGAAGAAGATATAACAATTATAAATATATATGCACCCAACATAGGAGCACCGCAATATGTGTGGCAAACACTAACGAGTATGAAAGAGGAAATTAATAGTAACACAATAATAGTGGGAGACTTTAATACCCCACTCACAACTATGGATAGATCAACTAAACAGAAAATTAACAAGGAAACACAAACCTTAAATAACACAATGGACCAGCTAGACCTAATTGATATCTATAGGACATTTCACCCCAAAACAATCAACTTCACCTTTTTCTCAAGTGCACACGGAACATTCTCCAGAATAGATCACATCCTGGGCCATAAATCTGGTCTTGGAAAATTCAAAAAAATTGAAATCATTCCAGTCATCTTTTCTTACCACAGTGCAGTAAGATTAGATCTCAATTACAGGAAAAAAATTGTTAAAAATTCAAACATATGGAGGCTAAATAACACGCTTCTGAATAACCAACAAATCATAGAAGAAATCAAAAAAGAAATCAAAATATGCATAGAAATGAATGAAAATGAAAACACAACAACCCAAAACCTATGGGACACTGTAAAAGCAGTGCTAAGGGGAAGGTTCATAGCATTACAGGCTTACATCAAGAAACAAGAAAAAAACCAAATAAATAACCTAACTCTACACCTAAAGCAATTAGAGAAGGAAGAAATGAAGAACCCCAGGGTTAGCAGAAGGAAAGAAATCTTAAAAATCAGGGCAGAAATAATGCAAAAGAAACTAAAGAGACCATAGCAAAAATCAACAAAGCTAAAAGCTGGTTTTTTGAAAAAATAAACAAAATTGACAAACCATTAGCAAGACTCATTAAGAAACAAAGAGAGAAAAACCAAATTAACAAAATTAGAAATGAAAATGGAGAGATCACAACAGACAACACTGAAATACAAAGGATCATAAGAGACTACTACCAGCAGCTCTACGCCAATAAAATGGACAACTTGGATGAAATGGACAAATTCTTAGAAAAGTATAACTTTCCAAAACTGAACCAGGAAGAAATAGAAGATCTTAACAGACCCATCACAAGCAAGGAAATCGAAACTGTCATCAAAAATCTTCCAGCAAACAAAAGCCCAGGGCCAGATGGCTTCACAGCTGAATTCTACCAAAAATTTAGAGAAGAGCTAACACCTACCTTACTCAAACTCTTCCAGAAAATTGCAGATGAAGGTAAGCTTCCAAACTCATTCTATGAGGCCACCATCACCCTAATTCCAAAACCAGACAAAGATGCCACAAAAAAAGAAAACTACAGGCCAATATCACTGATGAACATAGATGCAAAAATCCTTAACAAAATTCTAGCAAACAGAATCCAACAACATATTAAAAAAATCATACACCATGACCAAGTGGGCTTTATCCCAGGAATGCAAGGATTCTTTAATATCCGCAAATCAATCAATGTAATACACCACATTAACAAATTGAAAGATAAAAATCATATGATTATCTCAATAGATGCAGAGAAAGCCTTTGACAAAATTCAACACTCATTTATGATTAAAACTCTCCAAAAAGCAGGAATAGAAGGAACATACCTCAACATAATAAAAGCTATATATGACAAACCCACAGCAAGCATCACCCTCAATGGTGAAAAATTGAAGGCATTTCCCCTGAAATCAGGAACAAGACAAGGGTGCCCACTCTCACCACTACTATTCAACATAGTGTTGGAAGTTCTGGCCACAGCAATCAGAGCAGAAAAAGAAGTAAAAGGAATCCAGATAGGAAAAGAAGAAGTGAAACTCTCACTGTTTGCAGATGACATGATCCTCTATATAGAAAACCCTAAAGACTCTACCAGAAAATTACTAGAGCTAATCAATGAATATAGTAAAGTTGCAGGATATAAAATTAACACACAGAAATCCCTTGCATTCCTCTATACTAACAATGAAAAAACAGAAAGAGAAATTAAGGAAACAATACCATTCACCATTGCAACAAAAAGAATAAAATACTTAGGAGTATATCTACCTAAAGAAACAAAAGACCTATACATAGAAAACTATAAAACACTGATGAAAGAAATCAAAGAGGACACAAACAGATGGAGAAACATACCCTGTTCATGGATTGGAAGAATCAATATTGTCAAAATGGCTATTCTACCCAAAGCAGTCTATAGATTCAATGCAATCCCTATCAAGCTACCAACGGTATTTTTCACAGAACTAGACCAAAGAATTTCACAATTTGTATGGAAATACAAAAAACCTCGAATAGCCAAAGTAATCTTGAGAAAGAAGAAGGGAACTAGAGGAATCAACCTGCCTGACTTCAGACTCTACTACAAAGCCACAGTCATCAAGACAGTATGGTACTGGCACAAAGACAGAAATATAGATCAATGGAACAGAATAGAAAGCCCAGAGATAAATCCACGAACCTGTGGACACCTTATCTTTGACAAAGGAGGCAAGGATATACAATGGAAAAAAGACAACCTCTTTAACAAGTGGTGCTGGGAAAACTGGTCAACCACTTGTAAAAGAATGAAACTAGAACACTTTCTAACACCATACACAAAAATAAACTCAAAATGGATCAAAGATCTAAATGTAAGACCAGAAACTATAAAACTCCTAGAGGAGAACATAGGCAAAACACTCTCCGACATAAATCACAGCAAGATCCTCTATGACCCACCTCCCAGAATATTGGAAATAAAAGCAAAAATAAACAAATGGGACCTAATGAAACTTAAAAGCTTTTGCACTACAAAGGAAACTATAAGTAAGGTGAAAAGACAGCCCTCAGATTGGGAGAAAATAATAGCAAATGAAGAAACAGACAAAGGATTAATCTTAAAAATATACAAGCAACTCCTGAAGCTCAATTCCAGAAAAATAAATGACCCAATCAGAAAATGGGCCAAAGAACTAAACAGACATTTCTCCAAAGAAGACATACAGATGGCTAACAAACACATGAAAAGATGCTCAACATCACTCATTATTAGAGAAATGCAAATCAAAACCACAATGAGGTACCATTACACACCAGTCAGGATGGCTGCTATCCAAAAGTCTACAAGCAATAAATGCTGGAGAGGGTGTGGAGAAAAGGGAACCCTCTTACACTGTTGGTGGGAATGCAAACTAGTACAGCCACCATGGAGAACAGTGTGGAGATTTCTTAAAAAACTGGAAATAGAACTGCCATATGACCCAGCAATCCCACTTCTGGGCATACACACTGAGGAAACCAGATCTGAAAGAGACACGTGCACCCCAGTGTTCATCGCAACACTGTTTATAATAGCCAGGACATGGAAGCAACCTAGATGCCCATCAGCAGATGAATGGATAAGGAAGCTGTGGTACATATACACCATGGAATATTACTCAGCCGTCAAAAAGAATTCATTTGAACCAGTCCTAATGAGATGGATGAAGCTGGAGCCCCTTATACAGAGTGAAGTAAGCCAGAAAGATAAAGAACATTACAGCATACTAACACATATATATGGAATTTAGAAAGGTGATAACGATAACCCTATATGCAAAACAGAAAAAGAGACACAGAAATACAGAACAGACTTTTGAACTCTGTGGGAGAATGTGAGGGTGGGATATTTCAAAAGAACAGCATGTATACTATCTATGGTGAAACAGATCACCAGCCCAGGTGGGATGCATGAGACAAGTGCTCGGGCCTGGTGCACTGGGAAGACCCAGAGGAATCGGGTGGAGAGGGAGGTGGGAGGGGGGATCGGGATTGGGAATACATATAAATCCATGGCTGATTCATATCATTGTATGACAAACCCACTGGGAAAAAAAAAACAAAACACTTTTGGAGCAAGGACTGTTCTCTTTTTTAAAAAATTGAACTGAATCCCTGCCAACTTTCTTAAGTATCCAACAACTTTTGTTGTTTCTCATAATACTTAGAAAAGTTGATGTTAACCAGCTTGTGAAGTG
Source organism: Cervus elaphus (assembly GCF_910594005.1). Classification (NCBI taxonomy): domain Eukaryota; kingdom Metazoa; phylum Chordata; class Mammalia; order Artiodactyla; family Cervidae; genus Cervus; species Cervus elaphus. The sequence goes on along the minus strand of NC_057826.1, from coordinate 6,768,038 downwards.
AAGTATTAGTAGCTCAGTTGTGTCCAGCTCTTTGCGACCTCATGGACTATAGCCCCCCAGGCTCCTCTGTTCATGGAACTCTCCAGGCAAGAATACAAGAGCGGGTAGCCATTCCCTTCTTCAAGGGATCTTCTTGACTGTGGGATTGAACCTGGGTCTCCTGCATTACAGGCAAATTCTTTACTGTCTAAGCTACCAGGGGTGGCTAGCCTGTGGCAATATCCAATTCACATGTAAATTTAGTTAAAATATGAAAACTGCATATAAGAAGTTTTAAATTATTATCTAATGCAATTATACCCTTTATTCCTTCTTTTTAAATTATTCAAACTTGCAATAGTTTGTGCCTGTGTAATTCAAAGAACTTGCTATCTGACTCTCTCGTTGAGAGTCAGGGCATATTTCAAAAACACTTTTTAACTTCCAACTTGATATTTTTAGAATACTTTGTCTGTGAGGAAGTTATATGTAAATTATAGGGAATGAATCTAAATAATTAATTTTCATTTATTTTTATGTACTCTCTCATCTAGATGAAAGCTGAATATGTATAAACAAAGTAACATTATTATTGTATCTCCATCTTTTCAAGGAACTGATGAGGTGACTTCTAAAGCCATCCAGCTTTTGAATTGTGTTCATTTTGTATCAAGTATTGTTCTAAGTGCCTTTACATGTTTTAAATTACTTAACCTCATCAGAATACAATGAGATAGGATGGTTATTATTCACAGCCTTCCACAAAGGATCCAGGTCACAGAGAGTTTGAGCCGATTCCCCAAGCTCACAGATGCATGGACCTCAGATTCACACCCAGGGTCACTAGCAGTTGAGGTCCACAGTCATCTTATTAGAGAAACCTTCAACAAAGAGGCATGCAATGATAATGTTATAGAAAGAAAGACAAGAAAAAAAATATTAAAAAAGTCAGCCATAACATTCCATGTATTTCTCAAGTTGAGCTCTAAAATGTTTTTCTTTGAGGCTCTTCAGAATAAACACACTAACAAACCAAGCAAGCCAAAACCAGTCAGCTGCAAAGATCTCACTGAGACCATTTCTTTTTTAAATTGAAAAGAATAGCAGTTTTTCAAAACACCTTCCAAATATTGAATTTGAGAATTAATTCTTCAAATTATAAATGCATTTATGCTTTGACCCAGCCATCCTGCTCTAGGGGATTTATCTAACTGGTAGACATGCATGCATACAGAAATGATTCATGAAAGCTAATCACAGAAGTATTGGACTTAATAGCAAGGGGCTGGAAATAGCTCAAGCGTCTGTTTCTAGGGACTAGTTAAATAGAGCCTGTGCATCTTATGTGTGATGCCAGAAGGGCAAAAAATATGTCTTTAAATAAGATGAAATGTTCATATCATAATATATAGCATTATCACTGTAAATAGATAAAAACTAAATATAACTTTGGCTTCCCAGGTGATGCTAGTGGTAAAGAACACACCTGCCAATGCAGGAGATATCAGAGGCACGGGTTTGATCCCTGAGTTGGAAAGATCCCCTTGAGGAGAGCATGGTAACCCACTCCAGTATTCTTGCCTGGAGAGTCCCATGGACAGAGGAGCCTGGCAAGCTACAGTCTACAGGGTCACAAAAAATCAGACATGGCACGACTGACGTGACTTAGCCTGATGCAAATATGCCTACTTATATGTATGAGACACACTGGAAGGATTCATAAAATTCAAAAAGGACGTCTTCTTTCTCATCCATGACATTTGCAAATACCATTGATTCTGCTTTCAAAACAGGCCACGAATCTATTTCTAACAACCTCTTACTATCACTACTGTGGTCCAAACCATCATTATCTCATGCCTGCACAATTATAGTAGCTTCCACCCTTGAACCTTCAAACTATTTTAATGTGGGAGCAGAGGGATCCTCTTAAAAGGGTGTGTCACTGCTCTGCTTGAAACCCTCCCAAGTCAGAGTGAAAATCAACACATGACTGACAAAGATTTATATGATTTTACCTTAAGTTCCTGTTCTATCCTCTACTAATCTTCCCTTAGTTCACTTACAGGGTCCCCATCTCTCTATCTGGAATTAGGAAGATACTCATTAATTAAAAAAAAAGAAACAGTGAAAATAATGAAAAATTTTCTCTGCAATGAAAATATTCAATTCCCTATTATTAGATGCTCTTATACCAAATTCTACCTAGTGGCTGTATTTAATAAACCAGGTGTAAAAGAAACTTTCCTCTGAAAGTAAAAGAACAATGGAATCCAAAAAAATCAAATTGAATAAATAACTGTTTTCCAAATTCATGGTGGTATATTCATTTACTTAAAAAAATAATTATATCAGAAACATCATCTATAAGTGTAGTCACTACCTTGGATTATTAATCCAAGATCATTCTTAAGAATCCAACAGTTTTTTGTTTTGTTTTGTTATTTTTTACTATCAAGATTAGGAAACAGATTTATGGTGGTATTGCTAATACTTTCACTTCTTTCAAGAATATCTTTCACCTAATTGCTGTGGGATGGAGGTAAATAGGCTTCCCAAGTTTGATACTTGACCCTTCATTCATAAGAATAAATACCAGAATTTGTGCTGTTTGGAAACTGGAGAAATAATCGATGTCAGATGGGCTTGTCCCAAGAACCCATTTATACTCAGAACTTCCTTTGTAAACTGAAGTTGACCTCATTCAGATTACAGTTATATATTGGTTATTGGAATTACATTATCCAGCATGCTGGTAGGTGGTTTATTTCTCTTCCTTCAAAGAATAGGCACCAAGATAAAAAGTCAAGACCATACCAAAAGAGTGCGTTTCATGTGGTGCTCTTGGAAGATCAGAGGTCTTTCATTTTTATGATCATTTCCAGGACTCCTTTTATTCAAGAAGTGAAGAATAATAAATTAACTTGTCTAGAAACTACTGGATCTAGTGATTAATTTAACTAGCTGGTTTGAATAAACAAACCTGTTTACAAGTCTTGGAAGTTTTGCAATTAAAAAAAGGGGTAAAAAAGGGAAAAAAGAAAACTGTCAAACTGGGATCTTTATGTATAAAAATGACACAGTCCTACTGAGTATATATTTTTCCCCCTTGATGAAACTGCAGTCCAAATGGAAGGACCAGAGATCTCCCTGTGTCTGTTCATCCCCTAAACCAAGACTACTGGTCCTTCCTCTGCTGATGGCAAATGACCACATCCACTTTGCATGTGTCATTTAAATCTCCCTGTTGGAACAGGACATTTCATTCCTCTCAAGCTTGTTTAGATTGCATTAAGTTGCCATCTTCCACATTAGCATTCCTTTCTGAGAAAGAAATGTCAGGAGTGTCAATGCCAGTGTGGCAGAGGCTCCTCTGATAATTGCTTGTAACGATGGAAGAGAAGATAAACTACTGTAAAATAATTCAGAGGTCAGTGGACAGAACACACAGGAAAGACCAGTCTAACATTCATGGCCCCTGGAGTCCTTGAATCCCTTCATTTACACTGTGATGGTGTGTTCACTGGTCTTTTGACTTCAGCTCTCAGGGACCTGGATGGTGACTGTCACCATGAAATTAAAAGACTCTTGCTCCTTGGAAGAAAAGCTAGGACAAATTTGTGTGTGTTAGTGCTCAGTCATGTCCAGCTCTTTGCAACTCCATGGACTGATGGTAGCCCTCCAGGCTCCTCTGGCCATGGGATTCTCCAGGCAAGAATATTGGAGTGGGTTGCCATTTCCTTCTCTGGGGGATCTTCCCAATCAAGGGATTGAACCTGTGTCTACCACATTCCAGGCAGATTCTTTACCATCTGAGCAAGCAGCGAAGTCCATATGCCAAACCTAGATTGCATATTAAAAAGCAGAGACATCACTTAGCCAACAAAGGTCTATATAGTCAAAGCTATGGTTTTTCTAGTAGTTATGTATGGATGTGAGAGTTGGACCATAAAGAAGGCTGAGCACTGAGGAATTGATGCCTTCAAATTGTGGTGCTGGATAAGACTCTTGAGAGTCCCTTGAACTGCCAGGAGATAAAACCAGTCAATCCTAAAGGAAATCAACCCTGAATATTCATTAGAAGGATTGATGCTGAAGCTGAAGCTTCAATACTTTGGCTACTTGATGCAAAGAGTAGACTTAGAAAAGACCTTGACACTGGGAAAGATTGTGGAAAGGAGAAGGGGGCACCAGAGGATGAAATGATTGGATGGCATCATCAACTCGATGGACATGAGTTTGGGCAAACTCCAAGAGATAGAGAAGAGCAGAGAAGCCTGGAGTGCTGCACTCCATGTGATTGCCAAGAGTTGGACATGACTTAGCAACTGAACAGCAACAACAAAGCCATAGGCCAACCTTGGATGTAAATTTCTATCATTTGACAGCAAACTCTTTCATCCACAGCTGGTTGCCTACGTGAGCACATGGGAGGCAAAATCACTGGTGTGAGACACCACTAAAGTTAATTTGGCTTCATGTAAAATGATGGTCTGTTTTGGCAGTATCTGTCAAAATGTAAAATAGATATGATCTCTTTTGCCAAGAAGTTCCACTTCAAAGGATGCATTTTTCAGATATTCTTGTATAAGATCCCAAAGATGTATATGCACTGTCTTCACTGAAGCATTTTTTGGTGATAGCAAAGACCTGAAGACATAAGTTGATCAATAAGGAGTAGGTTTAACCAATCACAACAGAATTGCAAGCAATCTCTGAATAATACGAGACAAATCTGTACTTACTATAGGTAGCAGGTGCTCATGATGATTTTTTTATGAGACAATAAGAGTTCATAACAGTACAAAAAACCTGTTTAAATTTTACCATTAATCTTACACATTTGCTATATATGAGCAATGCTAGCAATGGCTACCTCACTCTGAGAAAGGGTGAATGTGTTAGTTGCTCAGTCATGTATGACTCTTTGTGGTCCCCTGGACTGTAACCCTCCAGGGTCCTCTGTCCATGGGATTTTCCAGGCAAGAATACTGGAGTAGATACCCATTCCCTTCTCCAGGGGATCTTCCTGACTTGGGATCTAACTGGTGTCTCTTATATCTCATGCATTTACAGATGGGCTTACCACTAGCACTGCCTGGGAAGCCTCAAGAAGAAAAGCTTCCCTGACTAGGAATCGAACCTGGGCCACTGCAGTGAGTGTGCTGAATCCTAACCACTAGGCCACCAGGGAGTGTCAATCCTCACTTTAGTGGTGGGATTATGAGTGCAGGAATCTTTTATTATCTATGCTCTTTTTTAAAAGTTTTGAATTAATTTATTTTAATTGGAGGCTAATTACTTTACAATATTGTAGTGTTTTTTGCCATACATTGACATTAATCAGCCATGGATGTATCTATGCTCTTTATTTTTATATATTTGATTTTGGCAAAGACAGGAATTCATTTTCTATTATTAGTTTTAAAAACTCAAATGATGATAGAAAATCGCATAAAATTATACCCATTTTTTCATAGTAGAGGAGGCATGAAATGTCTTATTCTTATATTTCACCCCTATACCTAAGTTCCGCATCCTTTACCTTGCTCACTCCTATGTCAGTGGCACGTCTTTGTGAAACAGGAGATTTCTCTGGGTTTAGGGGTGCATTCTTGGACTCTGAATATACTAAGGAGCTTGAAGTCTTACTGTTGGCCTCCTAGGAAGTCTGCTTTAAATAACAGAGCTGTTCAACTCTAGGGGCCAACCTCTCTGAGATCACTTGGATACATCAAACCTGGTTAAAAAACTGCATATGTGATACATGAAAAAAATGTTATGGGGTGATAAGTTTATTTAGGAAAGGATTAACTCTTGCAAAAATGCTGCAGGCAAGTAAAGGAAGCCCATACCACACAACTGAACATGTGAAGTAGTAACATGGTAAATGGATCATTTTCTAATGAAGGTGAGTGCAGAAACCCAGCGACTGCGGCTAGGCACAGTCTATAGAAAGAGATTCAACTCCCAGTGGATGTGAAGAACAAGTACGTCAGAAGTGCAGTTCTGGAATCAGGCTCCTTGACTTACTATCCACATAATAAGAGTCAATAATCTCCATTGTGTAGTGAGATAAATCATAATACCTTCACTGTAAAGTTACTGTGAGCATCAAATAAGTGGATATCTTGTAAAGCACTTAGAAGCATGTGGTTTAATAAACTGAAGTTATCACCATTATTTCATCATTACTAAAATCGTAACAAATCCAGAATCCAGTGAACATGTTATCTAATCTCAGTCATTTATTCAGTTAACAAAAAGTCAAATCTTATTGACTGAAAGACTCATTATTGATTCATCTGAATGTTTTCCAGATAGTATGAATATACACTTAAAAACATGACTAAAGATCTCCATATGCGTTTTCTAAATCCTATGGAAATTTTTAGTAAGTAAGAAACATTTTCCCACAATAGTTTGGTATCCAAAAAAATATATTCTGGCAGTCATTTCAGATGCTTTCTTAAAGAAAACTTTGTTGAAAAACATTTACTTATGCCGTCTTGGTTGTGGATTAATTGCCAGAATCTGCTTCCCAGGTGGCTCAATGATAAAGACTCTGCCTGCAGTTGCAGGAACCGAGGGTTTGATCTTGCATGAGGAAGATCCCCGGGAAGAGGAAATGGCAACCCACTCCAGTATTCCTGCCTGGAGAATCCCATGCACAAAGGAGCCTTGTGGATTACAGTCCATGGGATTTCAAAAATCAGACATGACTGAGTGCATACAGACACACCCTTATCAGAGAAAACTTTGCAATATCATTTGCCTTTCTGCCTACCCTAGGATAGCCCAGGATGGGTTGCAGTAATAAATAAACCATCAAATCTCATTGGCTTATCATAACAAAGATTTATGTCTTGCTTGTGCTACCATGAGGGCAAATTTCCTACAGTTTCAGCTACTGTTTCTAGAACAATTGGTTTCTAAAATTTTTGTAGAGGGATCTTAAGGGACATTAAAGATGTTTCTAAAAAGTGAGATAAGACTAAATCAGTCTATATTATTTTGGCCACATTCCATTTACCCAAATTCAGGGAAACAGGTCAAACCTCACCATGTGGGAAGCTGGAGAATGAACTTGGCTTGTCTTAGGCACAGCAAGCAAAGCAGAAAACTCAGGACATTGTCTCTGCCATACAAGCCACATACACAAATGACGTGGAATTCTGCAAATGGGTGAGCCTCAAAACTAAGAAGCAGAACCATCTTACTGATGACTAAAACAGGGTCTGGCACCCAGCTGTTGCTCCAAGAATACTGGTGGATTAATTGATGTAGAACTATATCACTATTTTAAGCTACACAATGTTGAGCTGATTATTTCTAGTACTGACTGATAATGAAAAGTTCCTCTTCTTCAGGAATTCCTTCCTCAGAGATCATTTTTTTTTTTTTTTTACTTTTGAAAACATTCAATTACTTTTAGTCTTACTTGCATTTCATTGTTTATTTTTAATTGTACTAAATTCTTAAGTATGTGTGCTCAGTCATTCAATTCTGTTTCCCTCTTTGCAACCCACACACTGTAGCCTTCCAGGCTCCTCCGTCCGTGGGATTTTCCAGGCAAGAATACTGGAGTAGGTTGCCATTCTCTTCTCCAGATTATCTTCCCAACGAGGGATGGAACCTGCGTCTCTTGTGTCTTCTGCATTGGCAGGTGGATTCTTTACCACTAGCGCCAACAATACCTTGAAATGATGTTTCCTCTTATCTCTGAATTCCAGGAAGCAATATAGGTTTTCTACTTGGGAAGTAATAGATATGTTTCTTTTAAAATGCATGTGTTAAAAACAAGACAACTATATATGACATAATCCATATATCTAATCTTAGGGGTGCAAATACAGAGGGGTGCAAAACTGTGATTGTATTCCTCAGATAAGTTTGGAAGTTGTATGTCTAAAAAGCATGAAGGCAAGTTATGTATTAGTCATAAATTTAAAATAATGCTGATGCTTATATGTGTAACCATTAAAGAGAAAGTAGTTCATTTGGAATAGAGCCAATACCAAATATGGCAAATGAATTCAAACTCATTTCACAACTCTGCTCAATATTATGTAAGCCACTGGCCTAAATTTATGTTTTATTCAGAGTTAGCCATTGTTTAAGCTAATGGGTCCAACTTTGAAATACAGTGAATAAAAACAAATATAAATTGACTATTTTTCCCTATTTACCCTCAGCAGGGTCAAGTATTTAGCACTCCCAGAGTTTTTATTTGTGTGTGTATGTTAATGAAATGCCCCTTAAATGAAAATGGAAAAATACCACCCTCAAGGAATCATATTTCAAGTTAAATAGATTTAATAGCTACTCAAAAATTTTGCTGAGGGCCCTACACTATGAAACAGTTATTCAATATAATACTGAGATATCATACATGATATATAGTATTGTAATTGAGGATAAATGTTGGTTTTCAACAAATGTTTATTATCTGACTGGCATATGCTAGATCCTAGAATTACAGAAAAAGAAGTCTTACATTTCAAATGGGGCTTCCCAGGTGGCTCAGTGGTAAAGAATCTGCCTGCCAATTCAGGAGGCTTGGCTTCAATCCCTGGGTCAGAAAAATCCTCTAGAGAAGGAAATTAGCAACTCACTCCAGTATTTTTGCCTGGGAAATCCCATGGACAGCGGACCCTGGCGGGCTACAGTCCATGGAGTCACAGAAGAGTTGGGCACAACTTAGCAGCTGAAAAACACTACCACCCTTCAAATAAAGGGGGTGACCCATTTACAAATAAATACGCGAAATGCCAGAGAGCAGTGTCCATTAACCATACTGGGCAACATGGAAGGACTGTCTAAATCTATTTTAGGGAGTACGGGTGGGGGTGTAGATTTACAGAGAGAAATTTAGGATTGCACTATGTTAAGAATGAATAAGCATTTTCAAGGTATTCCGATAGAGTATAACTATTACAGGTAGAATACTGCCAATGCACAGAGGCAGTGTATTTGAAAAACCCAAATACTTCAGTATAGCTGGAGGAAGGAAGAGGATAAGAAATAGTCAGACATAGAATCACAGATGTACAGAATAAACTTACTGATACCAAAGGAGGGCGGGGGAGGGTGGGATGAATTAGGGGGTTGGGATTGACATATTTACACCACCTGGCGTGCTGCGATTCATGGGGTCGCAAAGAGTCAGACACGACTAAGTGACTGAACTGAACTGGACTGAACTGAACTGATAAATAAAATAGATAACTAATAGATAGCTAGAACCCGGGGGACTCTGCTCAAAGCTCTATGGTGACATAAATGGGAAGTAAACGAAAAGAAAGGAGATATACGTACACACATAACTGATTCACTTTGCTATACAGCAGAAACGCATACAACCCCGTAAAGCAATTATGCTCCAATAAAGATTTAAAAACAATAAAAGAAAATAAGAAAGGAATAGAGCCAGTTATGTAATTTGCATAGCCTAGTGCAAAGCAGAAATGCTGCTGGGAATGTCTGGGAAAGGAGACCGGAGTCTTCCATTTACGCAGGGTCTGCTACCCCGTCCTTCCAAGAGATTAAAGATGGCATTCTGGAATCTGATGCAAGGTCTGATCAGGGGTGCCTGGATCAGGGGTGGGTGCAAGACTCCCATCAACTCATTTGCCAAGTCAACTGGGAACATGCCTGAGTGCAGTTTGCGCTGATGGGACAGTCATGTCTGCCCTGAGTGCCATCAGGAGTGTGTGGATCCCTACCCTTCTCTACGCTCCCTTTGCTCATATTCAAGACAAAGCTGGGGCCAAAGCTAGAGAGAGTGAAATGCAAGCCTGGTTCCACTACTGAATCCAGGTATCATTCCCAGCTGAGAGTAACAGAGGTCAGTATGTGGGTGTGTGCAAGGGGAGGCTGAGAATCTCTTTTGAAGGTGGTGGAGAGGGTGGCCATGTGCAAACCTACCTTCCAGGCCTCTGGCACATGGTTCGTTATTCCACTGAACTCCACCTACAAAAGCAAATTCCAAGACAAAATTAGTAAGCATTTGAATACAACAAGCGTAGAGCATCAGACATTAAGCTGCTCTGGCCACAGGCTCTGGAACTTGTATTTGAAGCAGCAGAAAAATTAGACTGATTAGAAATAAAGGCTGCCTTTGTTTTCATGCTAAGGTGTTTGGGTTTGATATTAGAGATACATGATTGATATTAAAGGATTCTGTTTGATAGAAAGGACAAGTGATAGTTCTATAGACATTGAAAAGAAGTATAAAATTAGAGTCGGGGACTTTGTGGGGTTTTCAGATTAAAAATGTTATTTCTCCTTGGAAGAAAAGCTATAACAACCTAGACAGCATAGCAAAAGGCAGACATTGCTTTGCCGACAAAGGTCTGCCTAGTCAAAGTTATGGTTTTTCCAGTAGTCTCATATGAATGTGAGAGCTGGACCATAAAGAAGGCTGAGCACCGAATAATTGATGCTTTTGAACTGTGGTGTTGGACAAGACTCCTGAGAGCCCCTTGGACTGCAAGGAGATCCAACCAGTCCATCCTAAAGGAAATCAGTCCTGAATATTCATTGGAAGGACTGTTGCTGAAACTGAAGCTCCAATACTTTGACCACCTGATGCAAAGAACTGACTCATTAGAAAAGACCCTGATGCTGGAAAAGATTGAAGGCAGGAGGAGAAGGGGATGACAGAGGATGAAATGGTTGGATGGCATCACCGACTCAATGGACATGAGTTTGAGGAAGCTCCGGGAGTTGGTGATGGAGAGGGAGGCCTGGCGTGTTGCAGTCCATTGGGTCACACAAAGTCAGACATAGCTTAGTGACTTAACAACAGCAACAAAAATTTTAAACTTTAATTTTATGACCTAATGAAACTCACAATCACTATGTTAGGTCATGGTTTTATTGGGTCATAGTAGTAGAATCTAATGATTTGATTTAAAATTGTGAAATGCCAATTCCTTAATGATTGGATTTCTTTCCTATATCTAATAAGAAACCAGGAAATGAATATGACTAAAGTACAAAATCTCAGTGCATCACTGTCTTCTCATAAGATGATATTTGCAGTGGAGACTATGTTTAAAGTTTTTCTGTTACAAAATGTTTACACAACAACCTTGTTGGAAACCAATAAATGGACTGCATTAAAACTGCAGGATAATCTGCCATATGTGGCTTAAAAATTGTCTCCTGGAAAGTACAGACTAATGCCTCTCCAGAATTTTATAAAAGCAAGGCCATGATATTGTCAAACAGCTAACTTGATAGAAATCTCAGCACATTTGAAGCACAATTGCTTCAAATTTATATACCAAATTATCTTCATTAAGCCAGTCACCTACCTTTCCTAGCACTTAAATATTGTTGTTTTTTTTTTTCCCCCAAACAGGGCTGCAGTGATTTTCCTGCAGACTTATTGTCATAATATTTATAAAATCTTCTGAGCCAGATGTAGCTTATAGAATTTCAAGTTTACTTTAACATATCATACAAACAGATAAAATGATTTCGTATCCCATAGAAAATACAGAGGGAAGTCAAACTCATGTTTCAAGACCATGAGCTTCTCTAAGCAAATTTTGTATGGGCTCTGTGGCCTATTTCAGTTCAGTTCAAGCCAGTCACTCAGTCGTGTCCAACTCTTTGCGACCCCATGGACCCGAGCACACCAAACCTCCCTGTCCATCACCAACTGCCAGAGTTTACTCAAACCCATGTCCATTTAATCGGTAATGCTATCCAACCATGTCATCCTCTGTCATCCCCTTCTCCTCCTGCCTTCAATCTTTCCCAGCATCAGGGTCTTTTCCAATGAGTCAGCTCTTCGCATCAGGTGGCCAAAGTATTGGTCAACCTCAGCCCTTCCAATGAACACCCAGGACTGATCTCCTTTAGGATGAACTGCTTGGATCTCCTTGCAGTCCAAGGGACTCTCAAGAGTCTCCTCCAACACCACAGTTCAAAAGCATCAATTCTTCAGCACTTAGCTTTCTTTGCAATCCAACTGTCACATGCATACATAACTACTGGAAAAACCATAGCCTTGACTTGATGGACCTTTGTTAGTAAAGTAATGCCTCTGCTTATTAAAAAGATGTCTCTGCTGTCTACGTTGGTCATAACCTTCCTTCCAAAGAGCAAGCGTCTTTTAATTTCATGGCTGTAGTCACCATCTGCAGTGATTTTGGAGCCCCCCCAAAATAAAGTCAGCCACTGTTTCCACTGTTTACCCATCTATTTGCCATGAAGTGATGAGACCGTATGCCATGATCTTACTTTTCTGAATTTTGAGTTTTAAGCCAACTTTTTCACTCTCCTCTTTCACTTTCATCAAGAGGCTCTTTAGTTCTTCTTCACTTTCTGCCATAAGGGTGGTGTAATCTGCAAATCTGAGGCTACTGATATATCTCCTGGCAATCTTGATTTCAGCTTCTGCTTCATACAGTCCAGCATTTCTCATGATGTACTCTGCATATAAGTTAAATAAGCAGGGTGACAATATATAGCCTTGACATACTCCTTTTCCAATTTGGAAGGAGTCTGTTGTTCCATGTCCAGTTCTAACTGTTGCTTCCTGACTTGCATACAGGTTTCTCAAGAGGCAGGTCAGGTGGTCTGGTATTCCCATCTCTTTCAGAATTTTCCACAGTTTATTGTGATCCACACAGTCAGAGGTTTTGGCATAGTCAATAAAGTAGAAATAGATGCTTTTCTGGAACTCTCTTGCTTTTTTGATGATCCAGCAGATGTTGGTAATTTGATCTCTGGTTCCTCTGCCTTTTCTAAATCCAGCTTGAACATCTGGAAGTTCACGGTTCATGTACTGCTGAAGCCTGACTTGGAGAATTTTGAGCATTACTTTACTAGCATGTGAGATGAGTACAATTGTGCGGTAGTTTGAGCATTCTTTGGAATTGCCTTTCTTAGGGATTGGAATGAAAACTGACCTTTTCCAGTCCTGTGGCCACTGCTGAGTTTTCCAAATTTGGTGGTATATAGTGTGCAGCACTTTCACAGCATCATCTTTTAGGATTTAATTAATTTATTTATTTTTCTTTTTTTTTTTTTCCATTTATTTTTATTAGTTGGAGGCTAATTACTTTACAATATTGTAGTGGTTTTCGCCATACATTGACATGAATCAACGGTGGATTTACATGTGTTCCCCATCCCGATCCCCGCTCCCACCTCCCTCTCCATCCCATCCCTCTGGGTCTTCCCAGTGCACCAGCCCTGAGCACTTGTCTCATGCATCCAACCTGGGCTGGTGATCTGTTTCACCCTTAATCTTTTAGGATTTTCAATAGCTCAGCTGGAATTCCATCACCTCCCCTAGTTTTATTCATAGTGATGCTTCTTAAGGCCCACTTGACTTCACATTCCAGGATGTCTGGCTCTAGGTGAGTGATCACACTGACCTGATTATCTGGGTGGTGAAGATCTTTTTTGTACTGTTCTTCTGTGTATTCTTGCCACCACTTCTTACTATCTTCTGCTTCTGTTAGGTTCCTACTATTTCTGTCCTTTATTGAGCTCATCTTTACATAAAATGTTCCCTTGATATCTCTAATTTTCTTGACAAAATCTCTAGTCTTTCCCACTCTACCATTTTCCTCTATTTCTTTGCACTGGTCACTGAGGAAGGTTTTCTTATCTTTCCTTTTTTATTCTTTGGAACTCTGCATTCAAATGGGTATATCTTTCCTTTTCTCCTTTGCTTTTGGCTTCTCTTCTTTTCACAGCTATTTGTAAGGCCTTATCAGACAGCCATATTGCTTTTTTGCATTTCTTTTTCTTGGGGATGGTCTTGATCCCTGTCTCCTGTACAGTATAGAGTTTGTATAGATTTCTGTACAATATCAAGTTCAATATAGATTTTAACATTTATGTTAATATAAGGCCACAAAATAAGTTTCATTACTTTAAATCTAAACCTGATTACATGAAATATATAGCAGATTCCTATAATCTAATTGCTCCATAGGTTTTTATATTCAGTATCACATTCTTTCTTTCTGTTCTTTTTCCATTCATCCTACACTGATCCTACCTCAGCTGGTGGACATGTCTTCATGGCTTCTCAGCAGGAGGGTCTATGAGAGTTAGTTAACTCCTACCTACCTGTCAAGATACAAATTAAATGTAAACTGTCACAAAAGCCTTTACTGATCCTTGGAGGCAAAGTAAATCATTCCCTTCCCTGTGTGCCACTCTGCTCTGTACCCATGTCTCTAACAGCACCTGTAATTTTTATTTCCACATATTTGTTAATGTACTACATGCCCTCATTAAAGGGAAATTTCCTAAATTGAATGACCACTGTTGTACTCATCTAAAGTCTCTATAACATAGCAGAATGCTTAGTCCACAGTTGAAAACTGATATAAATGAGGGAATAAATGAATTGTCTGTTTACTTTTGTGACTATATAATCTTCATTCATATCAACCCTTTTCTTAATTTGGTTCAAATATATATTTATTTTTACCTTTCAATTTTGACTTGATATACTTAGATCCTTTGATATACTTAGATTTGCTTTTCAATTTTGATTCAATATACTTACTTTGATATACTTACATTTGCCTTTCAAAAATCTGTATAATATTATATTTTATATTATTATATATTATTATATTATTAATATAATATAATATTATGTTATATTACATATATATATTATATTATACTATTTCTCCCAAGAGTTTATGAATTTCATCCCATCGTACTCTTGGCCCAGATAGGACAGGGTCTCAATAGTTTTCTATACATTTCCAATTGGGCTAAATTTATTTTTATTTACTTTTTTTAGCTCCTTGTAAGCACTGAGCTAATCAAATTGTGGTGCTGGAGAAGACTCTTGAGTGTCCCTTGGGCTGCAAGGAGATCAAACCAATCAATTCTAAAGAAAATCAGCCTTGAATATTTATTGGAAAGACAGATGCTGAAGCTCTAATAATTTTGCCACCTGATGTGAAGAGTTGAAAAAGACTGTGATGCTGGGAAAGATTAAAGGTAAAAGAAGAAGGGCGTGGCAGAGGACACATTGGTTAGATAGCATCATTGACTTAATGGACATGAATCTGAGCAAACTCTGGGAGGCAGTGGAGAATGGAACAGTCTGGCATGTCACAGTGCATGGGGTTGCAAAGCATCAAACACAGCTTAACGACTGAACAACAACAATTATTTGCACTAATTCCCATGTAGCTGAGGATTGTCACTCACTAAGTATCTACAAGAGTGAATAAATGATGCAGTAGTCAAACCAATGTCAAGTGCTTTACTTGTTAAATACATTATAGCTGCTTTAGACAAAAAGACTCTCAAGAGTGATTAAAATCACAACTACAATATTATCCTATTGAAAAATGTAACCCCTTTGACAGTTATTATCTTTATGATATAATCTGCTGGATAGAATTTCAGAAACAATGCACCTATCTATACAAGAGACTATTATGTGATATATTAACTTTTCTGCTTTATATTACCTTTAATTACACAAGTGATACATGACTATTATTTCTTGCAAAATTTATTCCACAGACTGCAAAATCTTCTTTGAAAACCCCCTCAAAAATCCATCTCCTTTACCTCCTCGATAGATGTAGCTACTGGCAAGTTGCGTATTTCTTAGTTCATCTAGATAAGATGTACACATGTGGTTAAGTTCAATTAAACTCTTTGCATTTATGTATCTGTCATTTTGCCCTGAGACAAAGAAAGTAGTAAACATTAAATTCCATTAATGGAGGAAGAAGATGTTCAATCTTAAATGTGTATTTTCTTTGAGCACATAGGGAAAATCATAAAACCTGCCGGTCATGATTTGAAATCCTGTTTTTAAAAGCCCACTTCATTTCTAATTATATCTATCAGATAAAAGAATCCAGCTGTTTATGTTTTGTGATAGTTTGCTTGGATGTAGGCCAAAGAGTGAAGTGGGGGAGTTTACAATCTCCTCGCAGCACGCTGAAGCAGCGCGGCTCCGCAGGGGCAATGGTTAAGTGTGCTTGTTTTGCTTTATTCAAACATTAGCATCTTTTGCATTGAGAGGGGGACCTCTTGGGAGCCGGGGACAGCTCTGGTTTACATTGCCAGGTCTCCTTCCTCCCCACACCCTGCCCTCAGACATCCTCAGAACCTCTTCCACCAGGGTCTCCTCAGCCTTAATTGGGAGAACAATGGGGCTTTTCAGAGGGAGCCACTCACCCCAGCAGCCTGGCTTGCTCTTTTATGGTTTCTGTGTGAGCAGGACTGATTACCCAGGGAGCACACACTATACCTTGTCAGATTGCTTATTAAGGAGGCTGGAGGTCGATTTGTAAAGAACATGAAGAATACGTTCAGTCTTGACTGTTCCATAATACAGTTCCTCTGGGCACACTTTATAAAAGACTCCAGGTGAGACAAGTACCAGGGTGCATTTAGGTAGAATGAGAAGGCCTGGGACATTGTGATGAAGTGCTTTTAACATTTCACAGTTTCACATAATTGATTTCTAACAGGAGGTTTCTGTCATGAAGTCTTTTCAGTCAAGAGAGCTATCAAAGAACTTGGGTCACTTACATCTCTATTTAAAAGGCAGATTTCATTCCAAATATTAACCCTGGGGATAACTAAACAACTAAAAGACATATAAACAAGTCTTGAGACCAGCAAGGTACTTGTGGTAGTTATGCTTAGGATGGATTTTACAGATTGTATGTATATCTAGGCACACACATACACACACACAGAGGAGTGTATATATATATATATATATATATTTACAGTTGACTCTAGAACAACATGGGGTACTGACCCTCCAAGGAGTGAAAAATTACCTGTAGGTTATAATCACCACTCCCTATCCTCAGTTCTACATCCGTGGATTCAACAAACTGGGGATTACATATTGGGAAATATCTGCTTATAAGTGTACTGCACAGTTCAGATATGTGTTGTTCAAGGGCCAACTATGTTTGGAAAATATATCTTCTATTATTCACCAGTTGGTACCAGAGGAGGCGAACATTATCCAGCTTTTATTTCATTATTTACAAAAGCGAAACACTTGAGGGCACATAAGAAAGGTAAGTGCTAGATATATGATTTATCATCTATCAGCAAAAGCTCATATTTGTAAGTATTTATCTGTTTTAAATGAAAACAGAGAAACAGAGTTCAGAGTAAAGATGGGATTCCCAAGACTTTGGGACTATTATTTCAGATTTTGACATTAGTTCTTTGGTGTGGCCTTGAGCATGAATTTTTCTTCTCTTTGCAACTCCTCAACTGTAAAATGGAATCCAAATGTTTGGTAGAGGTTGGCAAGTTGTGCAGGAATCACTAAAAATGGCTTCTATAAAAGAAAAGATTTTCACTCATAAAAACTCCTAAGTGCCACACTTTATAAAAATTTTATTTACTATTCCATTTCGCCTAAGCAAATAAAAATATGTCAGGTAAACACTCATCTGACATCAGTCTTGACAAGCTTCTTTCTACCGATTTATAATGTTGTATGTTTTAAAATGCATTTGGAAAATTATGTTATTTTGCACACTCAGGCATTTTATTTTGCAGCTGGAGACTCTAAAATGTTCAGTTTTCATATCTTTTAGACATTGGAGTGGGACAATCAGTGGAACTAATATTTCTGGAATTCAGATGGAAGCTCAACTAATGATATTTGATTAAACTTAATGAAACAGAGTTTAAAGGAGTATTTTATGCTCTTGCAGGGATTTTTACTGCTTATTGATTTTTCAAAAATTGTTAATTCTAAAATTTTTGGGGGAAAGTAGCAAACACTATTCTAGCAAAAAGTCAGTAGATTGCATGTATTTATTATCAATATAAAATCTGTTATTATTTTACTATGTCAAATATTACAGATATGTTTTGGATACCAGGTACCACATTACTGTAATGAATTCTAAGAAACTTAAGTAATTGTCTAGTCTTTTTTTACCTAGTCAGAAGAACATTCAGTCATGTAGAAAACTAATCATGTTACATTCAGAAGAAAGAAAATAATCAAAATTTAATGTCACGATTTATCTCTGTATTCATTTGAACTCTCCAGATAACAATCTGTATTCAGAGACAATATATATACTAGACAATATAGCATTTATTTTTCAGAAAGCATGGATCCTAGTTATGGATTTTTTCCTAGCTTTGTGAGTTTATACAAATTACTTAATTCTCCAAACACATTGATTCTTTGTCTTTAAAATGGAGCCTAAATTAGACTATATTAAAACTAGTACTAGGTCATTTTCTTCCCAAATTAATTAATAAAATAAATCTGATAGCTTTAAGAGGAGGTCCAAAAAGAGATAAATGAGACTGACTTTCATCTTAGAGAATAGGTAGAACACTATGTTGGCTTCCAGGTGGCATTAGTGGTAAAGAAACTGCCTGTCAATGCAGGAGATGAGGGGGATGTGGGTTCCGTCCCTCGATCAGGAATATCCCCCAAAGGAGGGCATGGAAAGCCACTCCAGTTTTCTTGCCTGGAGAATCCCATGGACAGAGGAAACTGGCAGAGTTGTACATGACTAAAGCAACTTAGCAGGCATGCAGAACACTAAATAAAAAGAGAAAACTTTAGAAAGTATATATAGGATTAAAAAAAAAAAAAACAGATTAAAGCCATTAAACTAATAGCAAACTTCTCAATACCAATAACAGAATCCAGAAAAGAGTCAGATAGCAACTTCAGATTGCTCAAAGAGGGCCATTTTCAATTTATAATTCTGCTCAATTAAACTATCATTCAAAATAACAATATAGTAAAAATATGTTATGCAAAGTTAAACTGAGAGAATATAACTAAAAGGTCACTATTAAAATAACTTTAAAGAAGTTCAAAAGAAGGAAATTAAACTAGAATGAAAAAAATGAGATAGTAAGAGCAGATGTGAACCAAGAGGCTTGTAAATGTATGAGTAAAATTTGAAAGAAAATCAGATTTCTGGTTTCAGCTATTTTTAAAATGATTAAGTATAGTTGATTTACAAAACTGTATTAATTTCAGGTATACAACATACTGATTCAGTTTTTTTTTTTTCAGATTATATTTCACTGTAGGCTATTACAATGTATTGAATATCATTCCATGCTATACAGTAAATCCTTGTTGCTCAAGTATTTTACATATAGTAGTTTACATATACATGTTTACATTTGGAACTCTTTACTCCTGGTTTTTCCCTCCTTCCCTCTCTCTTTTAGTAACCATACTTTTTTAAGTAACCAACTTTTTTTTAATGTCTGTGAATCTGTTTCAGTTTGGTTTCAGCTTTGACATGTAGAGATCATCACTCCTGTACAAACAACAAGAAAAAGCTGAAGAAACCAAATATAAGTAATTTTCTTGGGTTCATCAGAAAACTGAGATTGCAGAATGGACCTACCACCCTAAACCATGAAGAGAGGCTAATCTACAAAGTTACAACCAAGGTCAGTTTACCTCAGGAAGAAGTCACTATGCCATAAGCTAGTAGGAAGAAAGAAATCTGTCACCAAGTTGTGACTGACTCTTTTGGGACTGTGTGGACTGTAGCCTGCAAGATCTATAGAATTTCCCTGGCAGGAATCCTGGAGTAGGTTGCCATTTTCATCTCCAGGGGATCTTCCTGACCCAGGGATTGAACTCTTATCTCCTGGTTGGTGAGTATATTCTTTACCAGTGAACCACCAGGGAAGCCCCATGCTGGTAGGAATTATCACTTAAATGTCAATCTTGAGTTGTTGGAGGAAGAGTGTAGACTAATGTGAGTGAGACACTCCCAGGAACTGAAGTTTTTGAGAAACCAAGACACTTTCGTGAGTTTATTATCAGGAATTCCATCAACTTTAACGGTAAAGATCCCAGAAAAAGCCCCTTATAACTTTGGTAGTGAGAGGGGATGAATGATCCTACTTAATGGTAGGAAACAGTATGTGTTCCCTTAAGCCTGGGAATGAGGCAAAGATGTTATCTCATACCTCTAATATTTGGTATCCGACTAAATATTCTAATTAGTGCAAGAAGACAAGAAAGAAAAAAAGGGTACAATTGAAAAGGAGAAATAAAAAAAACTGTCTTTATAAAAAGATTTATATATAAATCCCAAGAATAGATACACATAGTAAACACACTACAGATGCAAACTCCTATGACTAATAAATAAGTAATATAGCAAAGTCACTGCTTTCCCATATACTGGCACACCTGGCATTTGAAATGACAATAACATTATCATTTGCAAAAGATCAGTTACCCCCCCCCCCAATTAAATACTTAGACTTCCCTGATGGCTCAGATGGTATAGAATCCACCTTCAATGCGGGAGACCTGGGTTTGATTCCTGAATTAGGAAAATCCCCTGGAGAAGGGCATGGCAACCTACTCCAGTATTCTTGTTTGGAGAATCCCCATGAACAGAGGAGCCTGGTGGGCTACAGTCCATGGGGTCCTAAAGAGTTGGACACAACTGAGTGACTAGGCACAGCACAATTAAATACTTACGTGCAAATCAAACAAAGTATATTAAAAAACTATATGTGGAAAATTTTCATGAAAGAACTCTAAATAATGAAAGCTTACAACCCATGCTCACAGATTAGAAGATGCAATGTTGTTAAAATTTCGATTGTTCCCAAATGGATTGAAAGATTTAATGTAATCCCAATAAAAATCTCAGCAAGATAATTTGTAGAGGTTGACAAACTTGTTTAAAATTTAGATGGAAAAGTAAAGACCTAGAATAATTGCTATGATATCGAAGAGTGAAGTTGGAAGATTCAATCTATCCAACTTCAAAACTTAGTGGAAAAGCACAATAATCAAGAAGTCATGGTATTAGGGAAATCACAAACATGTAGATCAATAGAAAAGAATAAAGCCCAGAAACAGACCTACACAAACATCGTCAACTAGTCTTGAAAGAAGAGCCAAGACAATCCAATGGAGAAAGTATAGTTATTTTAATAAACAGTGCTGACAAGTGGACTTCTCAGGTGGCACTATATGTAAGAAAAAATGAACCTAGACACAGAACCAATAGCTTTCACAAAAGTTAACTCAAAGTGGATCATAGATTTAAAAGTGAAAAAGAAAACAAAGAAGATCTATGTGCGCTTGGGTCTAGTGGGGAATTCTTAGATATAACATCAATAAGCACAATCCATGACAGAAATAATTGATAAGTTGGACTTCATTAAAATTAAAAACTTTGACTCTGCAAATATTGTTAAGAGAAGGAAAAGATAAGCTATAGGCTGGAGAGAAGCTGGTGAAGGTTTGAGTCAGTAGCTCTAAGCAAACCCTCTAAAATAGGGAGGCACACTCCACATCAATCCCGATAATTGTTGAGATGAATATTCACCTTTATAATTCAAAGTTTATGTAAAGTCTTCTAGAAAATATAAAATAGAGATCATTCACTTTGTTCTATGAGACTCATATTATTAATAGCAAAGTCAGATTAGGATATACAACAAAAAATTGGCCAATATTAGTAAACTAAATCTAGAATTATATATAAAATATAACACATCATAACTAAGCTGAGTTCTTCACTTAAATGTAAAAGTGATTTCAATTTACAAAATTGTTGATGAAAAATACTCTGAAAACAAACAACAAAAAAAATATAGGAATATAAGGTAACATCCTTAACCTTACTGTCCAAAAATATTTCAAAATAAATGATTAAATGTAAGTGTAATATCCTCAAAATACACATATAATTTACCTTATATATGTATGTGTGTGTGTGTGTGTGCGTGTGCACGCTCAGTTGTGGCCAACTCTTTGTGACTTCATGGACTGTAGCCTGCCAGGCTCCTCTGTCCATGATTTTCCAAGCAAGAATATTGGAGTTGGTTGTCATTTCCTCCTCCAGGGGATCTTCCTGATCAAAGCCCCCAAGGATAGAATCTGCATCCCCTGCATTGACAGGTGGGTTCTTTACCATTGAGCCACTTGAGAAGTCCAGGATATGTATGTATACATATGTGTGTATTTATTTATACCTGCGAACACTACTTGGAAAACTCAGCAGTGGCCACAGGACTGGAAAAGGTCAATTTTCATTCCAATCCCTAAGAAAGGCAATCCCAAAGAATGCTCAAACTACCGCACAATTGCACTCATCTCACACACTAGTAAAGTAATGCTCAAAATTCTCCAAGCCAGGCTTCCGCAATACGTGAACCATGAACTTCCAGATGTTCAAGCTGAATTTAGAAAAGGCAGAGGAACCAGAAGTCAAATTGCCAACATCTATTGGATCATCAAAAAGGCAAGAGAGTTCCAGAAAAACATCTATATCTGTTTTATTGACTATAACAAAGCCTTCGACTGTGTGGATCTCCATAAATTGTGGAAAATTCTGAAAGAGATGGGAATACCAGAGCACCTGACCTGCCTCTTGAGAAACCTGTATGCAGGTCAAGAAGCAACAGTTAGAACTGGACATAGAACAACAGACTGGTTCCAAATAGAAAAAGGAGTACGTCAAGGCTGTATATTGTCACCCTGCTTATTTAACTTATATGCAGAGTACATCATGAGAAAACCTGGACTGGAAGAAGCACAAGCTGGAATCAAGATTGCCAGGAGAAATATCAATAACCTCAGATATGCAGATGACACTACCCTTATGGCAGAAAGTAAAGAGGAACTAAAAACCTCTTGATGAAGGTGAAAGAGGAGAGTGAAAAAGTTGGCTTAAAGTTCAACATTCAGAAAACTAAGATCATGGCATCTGGTCCCATCACTTCATGGGAAATAGATGGGGAGACAGGGGGAACAGTGTCAGACTTTATTTTTGGGGGCTCCAAAATCACTGCAGATGGTGATTGAAGCCATGAAATTAAAAGACACTTACTCCTTGGAAGGAAAGTTATGACCAACGTAGACGGCATTTTAAAAAGCAGCGACATTACTTTGCCAACAAAGATCCATCTGGTCAAGGCTATGGTTTTTCCAGTGGTCATGTATGGATGTGAGAGTTGGACTGTGAGGAAAGCTGAGCGCCAAAGAACTGATGCTTTTGAACTGTGGTGTTGGAGAAGACTCTTGAGAATCCCTTGGACGGCAAGGAGATCCAACCAGTCCATCCTAAAGGAGATCAGTCCTGGGTGTTCATTGAAAGGACTGATGCTGAAGCTGAAACTCCAATATTTTGGCCTCCTCATGTGAAGAGTTGACTCATTGGAAAAGACCCTGATGCTGGGAGGGATTGCAGGCAGGAGGAGATAGGGACGACAGAGGATAAAGTGGCTGGATGGCATCACTGACTTGATGGGCAGGAGTTTGAGTAAACTCCAGGAGTTGGTGATGGACAGGGAGGCCTGGCATGCTGCGATTCATGGGGTTGCAAAGAGTCGGACACGACTGAGCGACTGAACTGAACACTACTTTATGCTATAGCTAATATTTACAGCACAGGCAGTACAGTAAAACAAGGAAAAGAAGCAAAAGAAATAGCTTTTGGAGAGAAATAACAACAGTGTAACTTATGATTAGTGATATGTTATCCTAAACAAATTCTAATAGTTGTAAGAAAAAGCTAATCCATTTCATTTTGCAATCCCTTAACTGAAACACTTAGATCCATATTCTTCAGAATTAAAAAGTTTTGAATTTTAAACAGATAAAAAGGTGCATAACCATATATTATATAACATTCTCAAGTTGTTAGCAGCATCCCTTAATCAAATATATTAATATTTTTTCATTGAGACTGATGAATATTTACATTAATTAAGACAAATGCTGAAATAGCTTCATATCAGTTCGCATCAGATTTGGTCTTGAAATAAGATTGGGTGCCAAACTTATTTAAATTTTTTTCAATTTCAAAGCTTTCGGAATATCAGAATTACAATAAGTGATTATTAATCTATTGCAAGAAGGGAGCTCAGCACAATGTTATATAATTGCTAAATATAAAAAAAAAAAACCCACAAATACATTCTTATACACCAGCTAAAAAATTAGAAAATAGAATTGTAAAAATTATTTACAGTGAAAGCCTATAAGAATGACTAAGGACAAATAAAAAATATATTACCAACACATTTTACAGAAAAAATTATTAAAATTTAATGATGTATAAAATAATGTTCAAGTTCATTGACAAACATCATATTCTGCTATAGAAATACTTAATGCAAAGACTGTTTTAAACAAATTATGCTATGAATTCCATAAACTACCAATACAAATCCAATATTTTTTTTTAAAGAATATAATAAGTAAATTCTAATTTTATATGTAAAAGCAACAGGCCTTGAACAAATAAATTATTTTGAAGCAGGCAGGAACAGTGTGGACTTGGTAGAGTGAATTGCAAGATTCAAATTTGAGTAGTTAAGAGGCATACAAATTGACATATGGTACAGAGTAGAGATCCCAGGAACCACCTCCACTTATGAGATAAATGTGAACTTACAAGCAGGTAAGAAAACGTGAACTATTCAAACAATAGTGTGAGAAAACTTGCTTATCAATACGGAAAAACATAAACTTAAACTCATAACACCATCCACATGTTCATTAGAAAATTTTACATGCAAAAAGTACTTCAAATACTAAGGAAAGATATATGACCATATATTTACAACTGTGGGGGTAAGAAAATATTTTATTATTTAAATAAAATAAAAATAAAATAAAATATTTTATTACTCTGGTACAAAATGTATAATGTAATAGGGTAGAATATAACTGCTTTAAAATGAACTTTTTCTGAATTTAAATCCTATGAGCAAAATTAAAAACTAAACTGAAAATTGAGAGTAGATACTCTGCATGTGACTCATAAAAGATTAATATTCATCAAAGATTAATATTCATAAAATCAAACATCTTTACAAATCATTAAGAACAAAAGAAACAATTAATTAAAAGTATGGGGAAATAATATAAAGGGTCAACTTAAAAAGGAATGGCCAACATATAAGAACATATCTATTTGCATAGAAATTTGCAAAAGCTAAACGCAAACAATGAGATAAGGTTTCATATTCAATACATTGGCAAACACTGAGAATTCCAATACCAATTTTAGTATGAATTGAAGCAGTGATTCAAAATGCTATAAAAATGTTATAAACATGTCAAAAGTAAATATTTAGTAAAATTAAGAAGGTGAGGACTTCCCTGGTGGTCCAATGCCTGCCGATACAGAGGACACAGGTTCCAGTCCGGGTCTGGGAAAAAAAATCCCAGATGCCTTGAAGCAGCTAAGTCCAAGTCCACGCACCACAACTTCTGAACTTGAGCTCTAGCGCCTGAGCCCTGCAATGCATTTCAACAAAGAGTGCTCCCCACTTCCCACAGCTAGAGAAAGCCCATGTACAGCAACTATTAATAAGATCCAGAAAGGCAACAAAGAGCCAGCACAGTCAACAAAAACAAATATATAAATATTTTTTTAAAATGTGAATAATTTGTGACTTGTAACATCAGATTCTGTTTCTAGCATAAAACAAATGCATCCACAAGAAAGCAGCTCAAAAAGTGATGGTAGATGTATTGGAAATAATGGGTTAATTATAAACTTTTGAACATATGAACATTGAACATATAAACATATAAAGAACAGGAGAATGGAACTGGCGTATTCTTAAAATAGAATACCATGTAGCAATTCAAATGAATATACTAGAACTCATTTATATTATGGTTAAAATGGAAAAACAGGTTGTTGAGTGAATAAAAGATATTTGGAAAGATGCATGCATTAGAATGAGTAACAGCATATGACCATCATAATATTGAATCTGCTCTCTCTTTTTTAAAACTGTTTTCAACAATTTTATATTACTTAAGCTTCTCCTTCTTAGAGTTTGCCATTCTTATGGGTTATGTAGTGCTTTGGTCTGAATGTCAGTGCTCCCAGAATTCAAGGGTTGGAATCTAAATGCCTAATGTGACACTGTTAGGGGGTGAGGTCTTTGAAGGTGCTTAGGTCACAAAAACAGAGTCCTCATGCAAGGGATTAGTGATCTTATGAGAGACCCAAAGCTTTTCTGCCCCTTCCACCCTGTGAGGACACCATGAGAAGTCTGAGACCAAGAAGAGGGCCCTCCCCTGGCTATTCGAGCCCTCTCATCTTCGGCATCCGGCATCCAGTCTCCAGAACCGTTTAACTTCCCAGTCTGTTATTTTGTTATCGCTGTTCAAACAGACTGAGGTATGCAAGCTTATATTTTTCATCAAACCTGGAAATGTTCAGCTGTTATTTTAAAAACTTAAGTATTTAAAATTCTTCCCCTCCACCCTACTCCTGATCTCAGGAATCTCCAATTCTACACACGCAAGACTCCTATTGTTCCCCGGCTCACACTGATTCTGTTCAGTTCGGTTCCATTTATTTTTTCTCTCTGTGCTTCATTTTAAATGTTTTCTAAATGCATAGTAGTCGATTAGTTTAGCTTCTTCGAGGTATCCTGAACCAGGTCTTAGCAGAAATGGAAAAAAGAGACAAAGCTGAAGAAGGCACCAGTGCCTGTGATCGCTTCCACTTACAACTTCCTCGGGACCCGCTTTCAGGCTCAGCTCTGCCTCTGGGAACCGAAAAAGCACAGGTGGTAACGCCTCCTGCTGCTCGGGCATCGCTCTTGGTTGACGTCGCCCCCCTTTTCTTGCAGGCACAGTCTCTGCTAACTGGGGGAGGTGGTGGGAACTGCGTTCTCTGTGAGCGCTGACCCCCACAACGGCAGGGCCACTGCCCTTTGGCTGTTGTTGCTGTTCAGTTGCCAAGTCGGGTCCAACTCTGCGACCCCACGGAGGGCAGCTCGCCAGGCTTCCTTGTCCTTCACCATCTCCTGGGGTTTGCCCAAGTTCGTTTCCATTGAATCGGTGATGCTACCCAACCATCTCATCCTAAACCTCAGGGAAAATATCCTGCTCAATTCTTGGTTGTACTATTTGGGAAAGGTCATTCTTAAGACTCCTTTGCCCTCAAATTTAGATACAAATTGCCAATGCCCAGATGAGTTCTATTTTTTTGATAATTAAGGTTGCCAGAGAATATTTAAAAAAAATTTTAGAAATATTAAAATTCTATTGGGTTAATAGTTCATTTTTCTCTAATACACATTGGCAGTGTTTCTGTTTTTGAATACTATTTAAAGGAATTCCAGATTAATGGACATTAATTCAAATATTCATTTTAAACATGAAAATTTTAACATTGACTAGCTAAGACAGGAGTCAGTTTCCAATCCTTAGTCTTCTCAGAAATAGCAATTGGAAGTAATTAATAGCTATTATACAATAATAATTGATCCCATGGTACACATACCCTTCCCATGCAACTCATTAAAATAAAACCACTTAATTTGATAATCAACTAAAATACCACTCAGCTAACAAGATGTAGCAATATTTACTGGTTTTATAGTCATTAAATGTGGCAGAATACTAAATATCTTACAGGAACATCTGGTAATCCTTTAATCATTGAACCCTCAGCTTTGTTTATGTAAATCTCAATTTGAACCTATGTTACTTAGACTTCATGAGTTTAGTTTACCTTTGATGATTAAGTAACTTAATTATTTGGTTACTCTGTTATGTTTTACATTCTAAATAATCATGGACTAATTAGAGTACACCATTATAATCTAACACTTTATATTCTAAATGCATTTATGTAAAAAAATCAATATAGAAACCAATTTCTTTCTAAATATTTAAAATATTTCCATGTCATCTTGTAATATGAAAAGCTGACTTTGAAGTAATGTGAAGCAATGAAAGTCAAAATGATTTTTATATAAAATTGCATAGTTCATATTATTTTCTACTTCTTCATTCATCACAAAATATGCTATCATTCTTTAAATTCATCACAAACTTATGAAGAAGACTGTATTATCCCTAATTTGCAGATAAAAAAGTGATACCCAAAGAGGTTAAGTCACTTGCCTGGGTTATTAAGTGATTTAGTCAAGATTGAAATGTTTGCCTATTTTATTCCAACAGTTATTCACTGCACCATTATTCTTTATTTTTTCATAGTAAGTATACAAATACATTTTAATTTTTGGAAATTTTAAGGGAAAGGAATGTACTTTTTTCCTTGGGTTAAAATAAGAGTTGCAAACTCTTCCAGAAAATGTCAGAAGAAGGTAAACTTCCAAACTCATTCTATGAGGCCACCATCACCCTAATTCCAAAACCAGACAAAGATGCCACAAAAAAAGAAAACTACAGGCCAATATCACTGATGAACATAGATGCAGAAATCCTTAACAAAATTCTAGCAAACAGAATCCAACAACATATTAAAAAAATCATACACCATGACGAAGTGGGCTTTATCCTAGGAATGCAAGGATTCTTTAATATCCACAAATCAATCAATGTAATACACCACATTAACAAATTGAAAAAAAAAAACATATGATTATCTCAATAGATGCAGAGAAAGCCTTTGACAAAATTCAACACTCATTTATGATTAAAACTCTCCAGAAGGCAGGAATAGAAGGAACATACCTCAACATAATAAAAGCTATATATGACAAACCCACAGCAAGCATTACCCTCAATGGAGAAAAATTGAAAGCTTTTCCCCTGAAATCAGGAACTAGACAAGGGTGCCCACTCTCACCACTACTATTTAACATAGTGTTGGAAGTTTTGGCCACAGCAATCAGAGCAGAAAAAGAAGTTAAAAGGAATCCAGATAGGAAAAGAAGAAGTGAAACTCTCACTGTTTGCAGATGAGATGAGCCTCTACATAGAAAACCTTAAAGACTCTACCAGAAAATTACTAAAGCTAATCAATGAATATAGTAAAGTTGCAGGATATAAAATTAACACAGAGAAATCCCTCGCATTCCTATACACTAACAATGAGAAAACAGAAAGAGAAATTAAGGAAACAATACCATTCACTATTGCAACAAAAAGAATAAAATACTTAGGAGTATATCTACCTAAAGAAACAAAAGACCGGGGGAGGAGCCAAGATGGCGGAGGAGTAGGACGGGGAGACCACTTTCTCTCCTACAAATTCATCAAAAGAATAACTGAATGCAGAGCAAACCTCACAAAACAACTTCTGATCGCTAGCTGAGGTAATCAGGCGCCCAGAAAAGCAGACCATTGTCTTCGAAAGGAGGTAGGACAAAATATAAAAGATAAAAAGTGAGACAAAAGAGCTAAGGACGGAGACCCGTCCCGGGAAGGGAGTCTTAGGCGGCCTTGCTTGGGCTAGGGTCCGGGCCTGAGTGCCCTGAGGACAATCGGAGGGAGCTTCTGTGAGGTGCCAACTTGAACTGTGGGAGACCAAGGGGGAGAGAGTTGACCGGTCGGAACACACTGCCGGCCGTTCGCAGAACAAAGGGACGGAGAAACTCCCAAGAAGAGGTCGCAGGCTGCGGACCCGCCCAGCCCCGCCGGAGGCAGGAGGCAGGGGGGAGGGGAAGGTCGCGGCGAGACACAGGGCGCAGGCACCCGACCGGCGCGGGCGGGGACTGGGGCTGGGGACGCAGAGGGCGGAAGGCGCGCGCACCCGCCTGGCGCCAGCGGAAACTGAGACTGGGTCCGCGGAAGGGAGTGGGCGCGCCACACCTGGGGATAGTGCGCCCATCAAGCCCCTCGCTGCCTGGACCGCTCTGACGGGGAAGGCACAGAGAGCAGGCGCAGCTTTTCCTTCCGCGCTTTTGTGTAACACCCGAGGGCTGGAACCTAGCGCAGCGCGGGGCGCGCTCCATATAGAACAGCCGGGAGCCTGAGCAGCGCAGACGGAGAAAGCAGCGTCAGCCCCTGCCGGAAGCGCCAGCCCGCCAGGGCCAGCCCCTCCCCGCAGCGTCAGCCCCGCCCCGCAGCGCCAGCCCCTCCCCGCAGCGCCAGCCCCTCCCCGCAGCGTCAGCCCCGCCCCGCAGCGCAACGGAACTAGCTAACTGAATAGGAGTCCACCTCCGCCCGCCTGTGTCAGGGCGGAAATGAGGCTCTGAAGAGACCGGCAAACAGAAGCCAAATAAACAAAGGGAACCGCTTCAGAAGGGACTGGTGCAACAGACTAAAATCCCTCTAGAAAACACCGACTTCACCGGAAGGGCCCTGTAGATATCGAGAAGTGTAAGCTGGAACGAGGAGCTATCTGAAACTGAGCCGAACCCACACTGGCCGCAACAGCTCCAGAGAAACTCCTAGATATATTTTTACTTTTTTTTTTCTAAGTAAGGAAAAAAAAAAAATTTTTTTTTCTTTTTATATTTTTTCTTTTTTATTTTTTCTCTTTTATTTTCCTTTAAAATTCCCTATTACTCCCCCATTACTCCTTAACTTTCATTTACATAGATTTTTACGATTTTTTTAATTAGGGGAAAAAAAACTTTTTTTTTTCTTTCTTTCTTTTTTTTTTTTTCTTTTTTCTTCTTTTTTTCCTTTCCGTTTTCTCTTTTATTTTCTATTTTTCTTTTTCTCTTATTTCTTTTAAAGTCCTCTAGTACTCCTCTACTACTCTTCATTTTCATTTTCACTACACTATAACCTTACCAAAAAAAAAAGAAGCCCTATCTTTAAACCGAAGATTATTCTCTCCCAATCTTGACTCTCTGTTTTCTACCTCAGAACACCTCTATTTCCTCCTTTCCCCTTCTCTTCCCAATCCAATTCTGTGAATCCTTGTAGGTGTCTGAGATACGGAGAACACTCTGGGAACAGACAGCTGCGTAGATCTGTCTCTCTCCTCTTGAGTCCCCCTTTTTCTCCTCCTGCTCATCTCTATCTCCCTCCTCCCTTTTCTCCTGTTCATGTAACTCTGTGAACCTCTCTGGGTGTCCCTAACAGGGGAGAATCTTTTCGCCATTAACCTAGAAGTTTTATTATCAGTGCTGTAGAGTTGGAGAAGTCCTGAGACTACAGGAAGAATAAAACTGAAATCCAGAGGCAGGAAACTTAAGCCCAAAACCTGAGAACACCAGAAAACTCCTGACTACATGGAACTTTAAGCAATAAGTGACCGTCCAAAAGCCTCCATACCTACACTGAAACCAACCACCACCCAAGAGCCAGTAAGTTTTAGAGCAAGATATACCACGCAAATTCTCCAGCAACACAGGAACATAGCCCCGAATGTCAACATACAGGCTGCCCAAGGTGACACCTAACACATAGACCCATCTCAAAACTCATTACTGGGCACTTCCATAAAGAAGAAATCAAGTTCCACGCACCAGTACACTGACACAAGCTTCCCTAACCGGGAAACCTTGACAAGCCAATCGTCTAACCCCACCCACTGGGTTAATCCTCCACAATAAAAAGGAACCACAGACCTCCAGAATACAGAAAGTCCACTCCAGACACAGCAATCTAAACAAGATGAAAAGGCAAAGAAATACCCAACAGGTAAAGGAACATGAAAAATGCCCACCAAGTCAAACAAAAGAGGAGGAGATAGGGAATCTACCTGAAAAAGAATTTAGAATAATGATAATAAAAATGATCCAAAATCTTGAAAACAAAATGGAGTTACAGATAAATAACCTGGAGACAAAAATTGAAAAGATACAAGAATTGTTTAATAAAGACCTAGAAGAAATAAAAAAGAGTCAATTAAAAATGAACAATGCAATGAATGAGATCAAAAACACTTTGGAGGGAACCAAGAGTAGAATAACGGAGGCAGAAGATAGGATAAGTGAGGTAGAAGATAAAATGGTGGAAATAAATGAAGCAGAGAGGAAAAAAGAAAAAAGGATCAAAAGAAATGAGGACAACCTCAGGGACCTCTGGGACACTGTGAAACGCCCCAACATTCGAATCATAGGAGTCCCAGAAGAAGAAGACAAAAAGAAAGGCCATGAGAAAATACTCGAGGAGATAATAGCTGAAAACTTCCCTAAAATGGGGAAGGAAATAGCCACTCAAGTCCAAGAAACCCAGAGAGTCCCAAACAGGATAAACCCAAGGCGAAACACCCCAAGACACATATTAATCAAACTGACAAATATCAAACACAAAGAACAAATATTAAAAGCAGCAAGGGAAAAACAACAAATAACACACAAAGGGATTCCCATAAGGATAACAGCTGACCTATCAATAGAAACCCTCCAGGCCAGAAGGGAATGGCAGGACGTCCTGAAAGTAATGAAAGAGAATAACCTACAACCTAGATTACTGTATCCAGCAAGGATCTCATTCAGATATGAAGGAGAACTCAAAAGCTTTACAGATAAGCAAAAGCTGAGAGAATTCAGCACCACCAAACCAGCTCTTCAACAAATGCTAAAGGATCTTCTCTAGACAGGAAATGCAGAAAGGTTGTATAAACGTGAACCCAAAACAACAAAGTAAATGGCAACGGGACCACACCTATCAATAATTACCTTAAATGTAAATGGGTTGAATGCCCCAACCAAAAGACAAAGATTGGCTGAATGGATACAAAAACAAGACCCCCATATATGCTGTCTACAAGAGACCCACCTCAAAACAAGAGACACATACAGACTAAAAGTGAAGGGCTGGAAAAAATATTTCATGCAAATGGAGACCAAAAGAAAGCAGGAGTCGCAATACTCATATCAGATAAAATAGACTTTCAAATAAAGGATGTGAAAAGAGACAAAGAAGGACACTACATAATGATCAAAGGATCAATCCAAGAAGAAGATATAACAATTATAAATATATATGCACCCAACATAGGAGCACCGCAATATGTGCGGCAAACACTAACGAGTATGAAAGAGGAAATTAATAGTAACACAATAATAGTGGGAGACTTTAATACCTCACTCACAACTATGGATAGATCAACTAAACAGAAAATTAACAAGGAAACACAAACTTTAAATGACACAATGGACCAGCTAGACCTAATTGATATCTATAGGACATTTCACCCCAAAACAAGCAACTTCACCTTTTTCTCAAGTGCACACGGAACCTTCTCCAGAATAGATCACATCCTGGGCCATAAATCTAGTCTTGGAAAATTCAAAAAAATTGAAATCATTCCAGTCATCTTTTCTGACCACAGTGCAGTAAGACTAGATCTCAATTACAGGAAAAAAATTGTTAAAAATTCAAACACATGGAGGCTAAATAACACGCTTCTGAATAACCAACAAATCATAGAAGAAATCAAAAAAGAAATCAAAATATGTATAGAAATGAATGAAAATGAAAACACAACAACCCAAAACCTATGGGACACTGTAAAAGCAGTGCTAAGGGGAAGGTTCATAGCATTACAGGCTTACATCAAGAAACAAGAAAAAAGTCAAATAAATAACCTAACTCTACACCTAAAGCAATTAGAGAAGGAAGAAATGAAGAACCCCAGGGTTAGCAGAAGGAAAGAAATCTTAAAAATCAGGGCAGAAATAAATGCAAAAGAAACTAAAGAGACCATAGCAAAAATCAACAAAGCTAAAAGCTGGTTTTTTGAAAAAATAAACAAAATTGACAAACCATTAGCAAGACTCATTAAGAAACAAAGAGAGAAGAACCAAATTAACAAAATTAGAAATGAAAATGGAGAGATCACAACAGACAACACTGAAATACAAAGGATCATAAGAGACTACTACCAGCAGCTCTATGCCAATAAAATGGACAACTTGGATGAAATGGACAAATTCTTAGAAAAGTATAACTTTCCAAAACTGAACCAGGAAGAAATAGAAGATCTTAACAGACCCATCACAGGCAAGGAAATCGAAACTGTAATCAAAAATCTTCCAGCAAACAAAAGCCCAGGACCAGATGGCTTCACAGCTGAATTCTACCAAAAATTTAGAGAAGAGCTAACACCTACCTTACTCAAACTCTTCCAGAAAATTGCAGAAGAAGGTAAACTTCCAAACTCATTCTATGAGGCCACCATCACCCTAATTCCAAAACCAGACAAAGATGCCACAAAAAAAGAAAACTACAGGCCAATATCACTGATGAACATAGATGCAAAAATCCTTAACAAAATTCTAGCAAACAGAATCCAACAACATATTAAAAAAATCATACACCACGACCAAGTGGGCTTTATCCCAGGAATGCAAGGATTCTTCAATATCCGCAAATCAATCAATGTAATACACCACATTAACAAATTGAAAGATAAAAACCATATGATTATCTCAATAGATGCAGAGAAAGCCTTTGACAAAATTCAACACTCATTTATGATTAAAACTCTCCAAAAAGCAGGAATAGAAGGAACATACCTCAACATAATAAAAGCTATATATGACAAACCCACAGCAAGCATCACCCTCAATGGTGAAAAATTGAAAGCATTTCCCCTGAAATCAGGAACAAGACAAGGGTGCCCACTGTCACCACTACTGTTCAACATAGTGTTGGAAGTTCTGGCCACAGCAATCAGAGCAGAAAAAGAAGTTAAAAGGAATCCAGATAGGAAAAGAAGAAGTGAAACTCTCACTGTTTGCAGATGACATGATCCTCTATATAGAAAACCCTAAAGACTCTACCAGAAAATTACTAGAACTAATCAATGAATATAGTAAAGTTGCAGGATATAAAATTAACACACAGAAATCCCTTGCATTCCTATATACTAACAATGAAAAAACAGAGAAATTAAGGAAACAATACCATTCACCATTGCAACAAAAAGAATAAAATACTTAGGAGTATATCTACCTAAAGAAACAAAAGACCTATACATAGAAAACTATAAAACACTGATGAAAGAAATCAAAGAGGACACAAACAGATGGAGAAACATACCGTGTTCATGGATTGGAAGAATCAATATTGTCAAAATGGCTATTCTACCCAAAGCAATCTATAGATTCAATGCAATCCCTATCAAGCTACCAACGGTATTTTTCACAGAACTAGACCAAAGAATTTCACAATTTGTATGGAAATACAAAAAACCTCGAATAGCCAAAGTAATCTTGAAAAAGAAGAATG
Source organism: Cervus elaphus (assembly GCF_910594005.1). NCBI lineage: Eukaryota > Metazoa > Chordata > Mammalia > Artiodactyla > Cervidae > Cervus > Cervus elaphus. Next base: position 6,733,177 of record NC_057826.1, on the reverse strand, counting down.
GAACTGGAGGAATCAACCTGCCTGACTTCAGACTCTACTACAAAGCCACAGTCATCAAGACAGTATGGTACTGGCACAAAGACAGAAATATAGACCAATGGAACAGAATAGAAAGCCCAGAGATAAATCCACGAACCTGTGGACACCTTATCTTTGACAAAGGAGGCAAGGATATACAATGGAAAAAAGACAACCTCTTTAACAAGTGGTGCTGGGAAAACTGGTCAACCACTTGCAAAAGAATGAAACTAGAACACTTTCTAACACCATACACAAAAATAAACTCAAAATGGATTAAAGATCTAAATGTAAGACCAGAAACTATAAAACTCCTAGAGGAGAACATAGGCAAAACACTCTCCGACATAAATCACAGCAAGATCCTCTATGACCCACCTCCCAGAATATTGGAAATAAAAGAAAAACTAAACAAATGGGATCTAATGAAACTTAAAAGCTTTTGCACTACAAAAGAAACTATAAGTAAGGTGAAAAGACAGCCGTCAGATTGGGAGAAAATAATAGCAAATGAAATAACAGACAAAGGATTAATCTCAAAAATATACAAGCAACTCCTGCAGCTCAATTCCAGAAAAATAAATGACCCAATCAAAAAATGGGCCAAAGAACTAAACAGACATTTCTCCAAAGAAGACATACAGATGGCTAACAAACACATGAAAAGATGCTCAACATCACTCATTATTAGAGAAATGCAAATCAAAACCACAATGAGGTACCATTACACACCAGTCAGGATGGCTGCTATCCAAAAGTCTACAAGCAATAAATGCTGGAGAGGCTGTGGAGAAAAGGGAACCCTCTTACACTGTTGGTGGGAATGCAAACTAGTACAGCCACTATGGAAAACAGTGTGGAGATTCCTTAAAAAACTGGAAATAGAACTGCCATATGACCCAGGAATACCACTTCTGGGCATACACACTGAGGAAACCAGATCTGAAAGAGACACATGCACCCCAATGTTCATCGCAGCACTGTTTATAATAGCCAGGACATGGAAGCAACCTAGATGCCCATCAGCAGATGAATGGATAAGGAAGCTGTGGTACATATACACCATGGAATTTTACTCAGCCGTCAAAAAGAATTCATTTGAACCAGTCCTAATGAGATGGATGAAACTGGAGCCCCTTATACAGAGTGAAGTAAGCCAGAAAGATAAAGAACATTACAGCATACTAACACATATATATGGAATTTAGAAAGATGGTAACGATAACCCTATATGCAAAACAGAAAAAGAGACACAGAAATACAGAACAGACTTTTGGACTCTGTGGGAGAAGGTGAGGGTGGGATGTTTCAAAAGAACAGCATGTATACTATCTATGGTGAAACAGATCACCAGCCCAGGTGGGATGCACGAGACAAGTGCTCGGGCCTGGTGCACTGGGAAGACCCAGAGGAATCGGGTGGAGAGGGAGATGGGAGGGGGGATCGGGATGGGGAATAAGTGTAAATCTAAGGCTGATTCATATCAATGTATGACAAAACCCACTGAAATGTTGTAAAGCAATTAGCCTCCAACTAATAAAAAAATTAAAAAAAAAAAAAAAGAAACAAAAGACCTATACATAGAAAACTATAAAACACTGATGAAAGAAATCAAAGAGGACACAAACAAATGGAGAAACATACCCTGTTCATGGATTGGAAGAATCAATATTGTCAAAATGGCTATTCTACCCAAAGCAATCTATAGATTCAATGCAATCCCTATTAAGCTACCAATGGTATTTTTCACAGAACTAGAACAAATATTTTCACAATTTGTATGGAAATACAAAAAACCTCAAATAGCCAAAGTAATCTTGAGAAAGAAGAAGGGAACTGGAGGAATCAACCTGCCTGACTTCAGACTCGGCTACAAAGCCACAGTCATCAAGACAGTATGGTACTGGCACAAAGACAGAAATATAGATCAATGGAACAGAATAGAAAGCCCAGAGATAAATCCACGAACCTATGGACACCTTATCTTCGACAAAGGAGGCAAGGATATACAATGGAAAAAAGACAACCTCTTTAACAAGTGGTGCTGGGAAAACTGGTCAACCACTTGTAAAAGAATGAAACTAGAACACTTTCTAACACCATACACAAAAATAAACTCAAAATGGATTAAAGACCTAAATGTAAGACCAGAAACTATAAAACTCCTAGAGGAGAACATAGGCAAAACACTCTCTGACATAAATCACAGCAAGATCCTCTATGACCCACCTCCCAGAATATTGGAAATAAAAGCAAAAATAAACAAATGGGACCTAATGAAACTTAAAAGCTTTTGCACTACAAAGGAAACTATAAGCAAGGTGAAAAGACAGCCCTCAGATTGGGAGAAAATAATAGCAAATGAAACAACAGACAAAGGATTAATCTCAAAAATATACAAGCAACTCCTGAAGCTCAATTCCAGAAAAATAAATGACCCAATCAAAAAATGGGCCAAAGAACTAAACAGACATTTCTCCAAAGAAGACATACAGATGGCTAACAAACACATGAAAAGATGCTCAACATCATTCATTATCAGAGAAATGCAAATCAAAACCACAATGAGGTACCATTACACGCCAGTCAGGATGGCTGCTATCCAAAAGTCTACAAGCAATAAATGCTGGAGAGGGTGTGGAGAAAAGGGAACCCTCTTACACTGTTGGTGGGAATGCAAACTAGTACAGCCACTATGGAGAACAGTGTGGAGATTTCTTAAAAAACTGAAAATAGAACTGCCATATGACCCAGCAATCCCACTTCTGGGTATACACACCGAGGACACCAGATCTGAAAGAGACACGTGCACCCCAATGTTCATCGCAGCACTGTTTATAATAGCTAGGACATGGAAGCAACCTAGATGCCCATCAGCAGATGAATGGATAAGGAAGCTGTGGTACATATACACCATGGAATATTACTCAGCCATTGAAAAGAATTCATTTGAATCAGTTCTAATGAGATGGATGAAACTGGAGCCCATTATACAGAGTGAAGTAAGCCAGAAAGATAAAGAACATTACAGCATACTAACACATATATATGGAATTTAGAAAGATGGTAATGATAACCCTATATGCAAAACAGAAAAAGAGACACAGATGTACAGAACAGACTTTTGGACTCTGTGGGAGAAGGCAAGGGTGGGATGTTTCGAGAGAACAGCATGTATATTATCTATAGTGAAACAGATCACCAGCCCAGGTTGGATGCATGAGACAAGTGCTCGGGCCTGGTGCACTGGGAAGACCCAGAGGAATCGGGTGGAGAGGGAGGTGGGAGGGGGGATCGGGATGGGGAATACATGTAACTCCATGGCTGATTCATGTCAATGTATGACAAAACCCCCCCAAAAAAAATAAATAAATAAAATAAAAAATAAAAGTAAAAAAAAAATAAGAGTTGCATTGCTAAACTGCTCTCAGCTGAAGAAGTCCAAGCAATTGGAAGTAGAGATGGAGGAAAAAGAGGAGGGAAAATCAGGAACAGAAAGAATAGGAACAAGAAGATGACTTCTTCCACCACATCACCCATATCCCCATTTTACCCTTGTCTCCAAATTAACACATTTGTCTCTCTTCTTAAAACTAGGTGACTCTTTTCTATCGGTCTCAGCCTACCGATAACCAGTAACCAGTGCTGGGGCTGGACTGGCCCCTGGGGTTCTTAGGACTGTAAGATACCCTCAGTAATAACCATCAGGGAAGTCTGGAAAAAAAACACAAACAAGAAAAAGTCTGATAGTCACAAGCCCTGCAGAGCAAAGGCAAACCAGGGGCCACACAGTGATGTGTTGGAGAGAGAGGGCAGGGGGAGAATGAGCCTTAGGTTCTGCTCTTGTTGGGGTCAAGGGTAGGGGGGATTCAAAAGGAAGGAAGAGAAAAAACCAAGTAGCCTGAATGGCCACTTGCAGAAATCAACCCAGATCTCTAAATCAAAAGAGGGAGTCCCTGGGGACAGGGACTTGGGGTGTGGGGTGGTGAGTGGTGGTGTGCCCGACTTTTTATCTAGTCCTGTGGCTGGCTATGTGTCTATTAAGAGACAGCCGTATTTGAACTAGATGACTTGACACTTGTATTACCAAAAAAAAAAAAAAAAAAAAGCCAACTTTCAGGGCTTACACTACAGTGTTAGAGCTTAAAAGTAAATGTTTGTTTTCACCAATTTATTTTTGTATTTTTTTGAATCTATACCAGTTGTTTTGTACTGGGTTGACCACACATAGTGAGGTCATGAAACTTTAAAGCTTGCATCCTAAAGCAAATTTCCCTGGGGTAATGTAATGTACTGACTCAAAAACAGAAAGGACTTATCCTGGAAACCCTGAGAGTATTTCCCAGAGTACTGCTAAATTATGTATGTACTAGGATCCTGAAAGTACTACTCTCTGTTTTTCTTTCTTCACTATAGGGTAATAGTGAGTTGAATTTATGTAAGCTGACAGAATAACAATTATCAACAGCAAATTTACAATTTCTTATCACATCACATATCAACATGCTTTGCAAATATAATTTTATATGATTCCACTTTTTTCTTAGTATAGACCTTACAATATCTGTTTTAGGCAATACAGCAAAAAAAAAAAAAAAAAAAAAAATGCACAGGTGCACTAATCTGAATAATTTAGAATAGCTATTCATTTCTTGATTTCTGCTTCAAGTTCCATATCTGGGAAGATGTGACTCATCCAAGTCACAGAAGAAACCAACTAAAATCAAAGGTAAGTGAATATCTAATCCTATGTTTTCTCTGATGCATTAGTTCACCATAATTGAATATTCTAGAGTTAAAAGTATATCATAATTTAATATTATAGAGTTAAAAGTTATCAATAGGCAGATATTACTTATAAAGAAAAGTTAAAGTATCTGGAATACTAACAAGCCAATATCTTAGAAGAGGAAGGATTCAAATCATTTCCATGCACTTGACCTAAGACAGAGACAAATCTCTCAGGACGAAGACTATGAAGTATGAAACCTGACAATCTGTTATACTGCCAATTTAGAAAATAATCTCATCCCCTACTGATTCACTGCCAACTTGTCATGTTGCAAAATTTCCTCTTATTCTGTCAGATCATTTAGCATAACCACTTTTTTTTCTCAATCTTCCAGACTTTGGGGACAGAGGTTAGAGGAAGGCTGCTTCTTCTATGTTAGGAATCTTTTATTTCTCCTTAGAAAAATAAAGGTGGGAAATAGAATACGGGAGCTGAAAGGTACCCAAGTGTATCCCCAGTCATCTTTTGCTGTAGGAGCAGAGAGTTTCCAAACTCCATGAAAAAGAATACCAGTTTTGTTAAAATGAAAATGACTTGATTGGTAGAATATGGTTGTGAATCCAGGTTTTCTTCAGGATCGCTGTCTTTTCTTTACAATAATATCTATTATTATATCACAATCTTGCAGTCAGTTCTATATACACCTGACTCTACAACTAGATCCTAATGTGTGAATATTCTTGAATGTCAGAACCTCCCTCACACTAGTTGCAATAATTTTTGCATCAATGGGGTACATTTTTTAAAAAGGAACGTTTAAGGAATGTACTGTGCTGTGCCTTGACTAGATGGACCTTTGTTGGCAAAGAAATGTCTCTGCTTTTTAATATGCTGTCTAGTTTGTCACAGCCTTTCTATCAAAGAGCAAGCATCTTTTAATTTCATGGCTACAGTCACCATCTGCAGTGATTTTGGAGCCCCAAAAGATAAAGTCTCAGTGTTTCCATTGTTTCCCCATCTATTTGCCGTGAAGTGATGAGACCAGATGCCATGATCTTAGTGTTTTGAATGTTGAGTTTTAAGCCAGCTTTTTCACTCTCCTCTCACTTTCATCAAGAGGCTCTTTAGCTCTTCTTCTCTTTTTGACATAAAAGTGGTGTCATCTGCATATCTGAGGTTATTGATATTTCTCTGGCAATCTTGATTCCAGCTTGTGCTTCATCCAGTCCAACATTTCTCATGATGTACTCTGCATATAAGTTAAATATATAGCCTTGATGTACTCCTTTCCCAATTTGAAATCATATTTGGAATCATTGTTCCTTATCTGGTTCTAACTGTTGCTTCTTGACCTGCATACATATTTCTCAAGAGGCAGGTAAGGTGGTCTGGTTTTCCCATCTTTTTAAGAATTTTCTACATTTTCTTTGAATCCACACAGTCAAAGGCTTTGGTGTAGTGAATAAAGCAGACATAGATGTTTTTCTGGAGCTCTCGTGCTTTTTCTGCCATCCAATGGATGTTGGACGTTTGATCTCTGGTTCCTCTGCCTTTTCTAAAACCAGCTTGAGCATATGTAAGTCCTTAGTTCCTGTACTGTTGAATCCTCACTTCGAGAATTTTGAGCATTACTTTGCTAGCATGTGAGATGAGTGCAATTGTGCTATAGTTGGAACATTCTTTGGCCTTGCCTTCCTTTGGGATTGGAATGAATACTGACTTTTTCCAGTCCTGTGACCACTGCTGAGTTTTCCAAATTTGCTGTCATATTGAGTGCAGCACTTTCACAGCATCATCTTTTAGGATTTTCTGCAGGAATTTGGGACACATCAAGTCGATCTATCATACAAATACACCCTTTGCATAATACAGTCTGTGATAATCTTTCTTACAAGTAAGTTTTGCCCAAGGAGTTGGGAGAGAGAAGGCAGGGAGAGCATATATACTGCAATTACCCACATGTGCCTTAGTCTGCATCAGAAAGGATGTTCTCTCTTAGGGTCACGGTCTTCATGACTTTATATTTTATAATACATGAGCATCCATGCCACTAATATCTCTGATATTGGAAGAGGGAGAGGGAGGAAAAGAGACAAAGCGTTTGTGTGTATATGCACATTTATGTTTATATTTCTGATAGATTGTGAGTTCTTTGAATGAAGAGAGCATACTGTATTAGTCAGGGCTCTAGAAAGAAACAAAACCAATAAATAGTATGTAAGCTTGTGTATATATGGAGAAGGAGAGAGAGAGAACTGGTACTTGCAATGCATTCATGGGATCTCACAAGGCCCACCTACACAGAGCAGGTCAGCTGGCTAGAAGCGTGGGGAAAAGTTGGTGTTGAAGTTTGAGTGCAAAGGCAGTCTAATGGAAGCAAACTTGGTGTGCATCAATAGATGAAAGGTAAAATAAATGTGGCAAGTGTGTATATATGTCTATAAAATACACACACACACACATATATATCCATTAGTATTTTAATGGAACATTTTCATCCATTAAAAAGAATGAAATAATATGATTTGTAGCAGCTTGGCTGGACCTAGGGATGTGATACTACATGAAGTAAATCAGACAGAGAAAAACAAATATCATATGTTATCAGTTATATGTGCAATCTTAAAAAAATGATACAAGTGAATTTATTGAAAAATCAGAAATATACTCATAGACAGAAAAACGTATAGTTCCCAAAGGGGAAATGGGTGAGGGATAAATTAAAAGTTTATAGGATTAATAGATACACATTATTTTATATGTATAACTGAATCACTTGGTGTATACCTGCAATTAACACAACATGGTAAATCAACTTCAATTTTTTCAGTTAAAAAAAAATGAAGAAGAAGTCAAAGGCAGTCTAAAGGCAGAGTTCCCCATTCTTTGGGAACCTCAGTCTTTTACTCCTAAGGCCTTCAACTGATTGAATGAAGCCCATCTACATTATGGAGGGTAATATGCTTTACTTAAAGTGAAAAAGTGAAAGTGCTACTCACTCAGTCCTGTCTGATTCTTTGGAACCCTATGGACTTTAGCCAGTCAGGCTCGTCTGTCCATGGGATTCTCCAGGCAAGAATACTTGAGTGGGTGACCATTCCCTTCTCCAGGGGATCTTCCTCACCCAGGGATTGAACCCAGGTTTCTAACATTGCAGGCAGATTCTTCACCATCTGAACCACCAGGGAAACCCTTTACTTAAAGTCTACTAATTTAAATGTTAATTTCATCTGAAAAAATATTTTCTTAGAGATATCTATAGACTTGTATTTGATCAAATATCTGTGAACAATGTCCTGGTCAAACTGACACTTAAAATTCATGACCACATATGCCATGGGTTTGATCACCCATGGGATTTTCATCCCAGGTATTCTTCCCAAAGTTGGGTGATTTTTCATATTTCACATATTAGCTTATAAGTACTTCCCTTTGGAAGCTTTCACTGATCATGATTCAGTTATAATGACCTGATCTACATTCTAAGATCAATTTCTGAATAAAAATATTAATAAATAAATAAATAAAAAGAAATATACAGAAAGCAGTCTTGTTTATCAACTAAATATAAATGGTTAAGGGTGGAAATTTAGATGCATATTGCCACATCAATGCTTTAGTAAGATTAACTTCTATTTCAACTTTTTTACTATCAGGATATTAATCATATATCCTATGAATGATAATCTTATATAACATGATTTGGCCATCTTGAAGAGGAACTCATTTTGGCCTTCTGTCATAAAAATATTACTTTCTAGTAATACAAGATCTGCCCTAGATGGACTCTGTATCAATATCCACTGTTACTTCTGTACTGTCTCAGCAAAGTGTAAGTATATACAAAACGTAAGTATGAACATCCTAAAGGAAATCAGTCCTGAATATTCATTGGAAGGACTGATGCGGAAGCTGAAACTCTAATACTTTGGCCACTTGAAGTGAAGAGCTGACTCATTGGAAAAGACCCTGATGCTGGGAAAGATTGAAGGTGGGAGGAGAAGGGGATGACAGAGGATGAGATGGTTGGATGGCATCACTGACTCAATGGACATGAGTTTGAGTAAACTCCGGGAGTTGGTGATGGACAGGGAAGCCTGGCGTGCTGCAGTCCATGGGGTCACAAAGAGTCAGACGTGGTTGAGCGACTGAACTGAACTGAGTATGAACAAGCACGGTATATTTAAGAATTCAGAAATTTCTGAGAACTTACTCTTGCTGGAATAAAAAAAAAAAAGTAAGTTCTAACACCAGGTCAGAAGTCATTAAGTCCTGACTGAGTCACATAACATCAAGTATGCTATAGCTGGGTTTTTATTGTTGTTGTTTTGATATATTAACAGAGAGTCAGGCTTTTCTGCTGGCTCAGTGGTAAAGAATCTGCTTGCCAATGCAGGAGATGCAGATTCAATCCCTGGGTCAGGAAGATCCCTTGGAGAAGGAAATGGAAACCCATTCCAGTATTCTTGCTTAGAGAACCCAATGGACAGAGGAGCCTAGTGAGCTAAGTCCATAGAGTCATAAAGAGTAAAACACGACTTAATGACTGACAACTACAAACAGAGTCAGAAGTCAAAAACAGGATAATATCCCACAAACAATTATTCTTCTGCAGTGTGTCCAGTTAGCAGAACTCTTGTTTCCTACTGACAGGGCTCTCAAGCACCAGTAGCTGCTTTTTGGGAAGAAAAACAAAATTGAAATTATTTACTTCCCAGAAGGCTTGATAACTTTTCATTATAAAAGCATGAACACATCATGGTTGATGAATTTTGTCTCCTTTAATTTATCCAGCCACTTGCCTCTAGACCAATGATAGTTCCTACCCCAAAACCAATTCTGTAATATATTACCTAGTATATTAATAAAAATCAAAGCAACAATATTACTAATAATGCTTCACATTATGAAAAGGCATGCCTTCATTAGACTGCTTTTTTTTGGGGGGGGCAAAAGTTTGACTTTGAATAAAGTCTTATAGTCAATAGAAGTACCGATTCACTAAATGCAGAAGCTCCTGCAATTTCAATTCATTCATCTTTTAGGCAAATCTATTTAACATCTTTGCTGCATTTGACACTGATGGAAGCTTAGGCAAAGCCAGCATGGTTAGTAGCTTTATTTTCACATAGGCTATAATTGTCTACAAACTATTATTCAAATAATATTATGGTTTAATGTTACCCTAATAATATTTCTGGGTGAACAGTAATAACATCCTATTTTGGCTTTCCCCTGTAGGAGAGTAGATCAACCCACTCCCGTATTCTTACATGGAGAATCCCATGGATTAAGGCGCCTGGTGGGTTACAGTCCATAAAGTCTCAAAGAGTCAGACACAACTGAATCAACTTAGCACACACTGCATTTTGTTTTACATATAAAATGCAAATACTTTATCAGGTGAAAGAACTGACTGTTGGACATTCAGCTGTCTAATAGGTCACAGAAGGTGACAGGAAACCAAAATCTGCTAAATTTTTAGTAACGGACTTGCTGTCAGACGTTAAAAGGAGTAATTCAAGGATGATTTTCCCCTCCTTTCTTTCTTTCCTCCACCCCTACCACTCTCATCCTTTCTAGCACTTCTTTCAGTGCTTTTTGTTTCCGTTTTTAATACAGTTCTGTCATGAGGGCTCGGAAAGTACCATTTGTGCAACAAAAATCAGAGAGAAGACTTTAAATAATAGCGTTTAACTAGTACATTTCACCCAGACTTTTCCTGCCCTAAGGAAATGATGTTGGGGTCATAATTTCTCTAGAAAATAAACAAAGTACTAACAGTAAGTCATAACACCTCTTGGAATACATAAAAATTACCAACTATCTTAATGGAGCATCCAAATGACTCTGAAGCAGTGTTCCAGCGGGATTCTGAGTAATTGACATTATCCTGACACAAGTATCTTGTCACCCCTTACCCCCCCCTTACTAAGAAAGACAATCGCTTAATGAATGTAAATGGCAGCAGGTCAGGTATTCCAGGGTTACAGGGAGAGTCTGTGGTACAGTAATTCCTGCCCTGTGCAACAAGCATGTCAGCAAAGATCTGTTAATCATATTTTCATTTTATATTAATGTGCAGGGCAAGACAATAACAGGACATAAATGTCAGCATCCTGTTTATCTTTTTTTCTACCCCTCAAGGTGGGAATACACTTATACAACTATGTAATAGAAAGAAAAGAACTGTATGTTGTCAGGATGGATATAAAACTTACCCTTGCAGGTGATGAAGAAAGACCTACATGTTCATTTGCATAGGAAAAAGTTAATGCTATTTTATAGGTCTGTGCCCAGTGAAGGAATTAAATCTTTGTAAACATGCTCTAAGCATCTCCTTTAAGCATTGCAGAACATAACCATCCAGATCTCTAGATTCACATGGAAACTAGACAGAGGACATGAGCTCTTCACTCTTCTATTTAAAAAAAAAAAAAAAAAAGGTTAGAAGGATATAATCTATTTAGTTTTCCTCACAGATATTTTTTGCCAATCAGACTTGCACTATCAAGTCCTCCTTTTATCTGATAATGAAATTCCTGCCAAAATTTAGGCATAGATTTGTGGTTCACATATCTTAATCTATTCTATTTAACTCAGATCTAAACCTAAGGACTGCATTATGTCTGTCTTAGGTAATTCAGGGTGGAGTCTGCTTCCACTGTTGCAATGAAACTGCTCTTGTCAAGGACACCACTGAATTTATGCTATTAAATGAATATTTTCTGGTCCTCATCATGAAACTGAGTAGGACCCTACAGGGATCCTGAGGATGAAAACCTTTCTGTAGCCCACATTTCTTGACTATCTGAGTTTTAAAGCATGGGTTCAAACAGATGTTGATTGGGGAAGGGAGGAGGTGCTGAGACACGGGATAAATAGTCAAGAAAAAATAGTACTAATTCGGGGCAGTTTCCTGATTCTGCCTCAAGGAATATGTACAATATATTTAAGCTCTTTTATAGAGCTAAAGAATATAATCAATCTGATTTTGGTATTGGCCATCTGTAATGTCCATGTGTAGAGTCATCTTTTGTGTTGTTGGAAAAGGGTATTTGCTATGACCAGTGGGTTCTCTTGGCAAAACACTATTAGCCTTTGTACTCCAAGGACGAACTTGCCTATTACTCCAGGTATCTCTTGACTTCCTACTTTTCCATTCCAGTCCCCTATGATGAAAAAGACTTTTTTTTTTAATGTTAATTATAGAAGGTCTTGTAGATCTTCATAGAACTGTTCAACTTCAGCTTCTATGCCACTAGTGGTTGGGGTATAGACTTGGATTATTGTGATATTGAATGGTTTGCCTTGGAAGCAAACTGAGATCATCCTATCATTTTCAAAACTGCACCCAAGTACTGCATTTCAGACTCTTTGGTGACTATGAAGCCGGCTCCATTTCTTCTAAGAGATTCTTGTCCACAGTAGTAGATATAATGGTCATGTGAATTAAATTTGCCCATTCCAGTCCATTTGCCCATTCCAGTCCATTTTAATTCACTGATTCTTAAAGAGTCGATGTTCACTCTTGCCAGCTCCTGTTTGATCTCTTGCAATTTACCTTGCTTCATGGACCTAACCTTCCAGGTTCCTATGCAATACTGTTCTTTATGGCATCGGACTTTACTTTCACCAACAGACACATCTACAAGTCAGTAAAAACAAGACTGGGAGATGAACATGGCTCAGATTATGAACTCCTAATTGCAAAATCAGACTTAGGGAAACCAGGAAAAACCACTAGGCCATTCAGGTCTGACCTGAATGGAAATGACAAACAGATTTGTGGGATTTAATCTGATAGAGGGAGTGCCTAAAGATCGATCAATGGAGGTGTATAACAGTGGACATGAGGTAGTGGTCAAAACCATCCTCAAAAAAGAGCTGAAAGAGGCAAAATGGTTGTCTGAGGAGGCCTTTCAAATATCTGAGAAAAGAAGACAAGTGAAAACAAAGGAAAAAATGAAACATATCCCTAACTGAATGTAGAGCTTCAGAGATTAGCAAAGAGAGATAAGAAAGCCTTTCTCAGTGAACAATGCAAAGAAAAGGAGGAAAACAATAGAGTGGGAAAAACTAGAGATCTCTTCAAGAAAATTAGAGATACTAAGGGAACATTTCATGTAAACATGGGCTCAATCAAGGACAGAAATGGTATGGACCTAACAGAAGCAGAAGATGTTAAGAAGAGGTGGCAAGAATACACAGCAGAACTATACAAAAAAGATCTTCATGACCCAGATAATCACGATGGTGTGATCACTCACCTAGAGCCAGACATCCTGAATGTGAAGTCAAGTGGGCCTTAGGAAGCATCACTATGAACAAAGCTAGTGGAGGTGATGGAATTCCAGTTGAGCTATTTCAGATCCTGAAACATGATGCTGTGAAAGTGCTGCACTCAATATGTCAGCAAATTTGGGAAACTCAGCAGTGGCCACAGGACTGGAAAAGGTCAGTTTTCATTCTAATCCCAAAGAAGGGCAATGTCAAAGAATATTCAAACTACTGCACAATTGCACTCATTTCACACACTAGCAAAGTCATGCTCAAAATCCTCTAAGCTAGGATTCAGCAGTTCATGAACCAAGAACTTCTAGATGTGCCAGCTGGATTTAGACAAGGCAGAGGAACCAGAGAGGCAGAGGAGCCAGAAATCAAATTGTCATCATTTGCTGGATAATAGAAAAAGAAAGAGAATTCCAGAAAAATATCTATTTCTGCTTCATTGACTACACTAAATCCTTTGATTGTGTGGATCACAGCAAACTGTGGGAAATTCTTTAGGAAATGGGAGTACCAGATCACCTTACCTGCCTCCTGAGAAATCAGTATGCAGGTCAAGAAGCAACAGTTAGAACTGGACTTGGAACAATAGACTGGTTCCAAATAGGGAAAGGAGTATGTCAAGGCTGTATATTGTCACCCTGTTTATTTAACTTATATGCAGAGTACATCATGTGAAATGCTGGGCTAGATGAATCACAAACTGGAATTAAGATTGCTAGGAGAAATATCAATAACCTCAGATATGTAGATGACATCACCATTATGGCAGAAAGCAAAGAGAAACTAAAGAACCTCTTGCTGAAGGTGAAAGAGGAGAATGAAAAAGCTGACTTTAAACTCAACATTCAAAAAATGAAGATAGGTCATGGTTTCTGGCCCCATCTCTTCGTGCAATCTAGATGGGGAAGCAATGGAAACAGTGACAAAATTTATTTTCTTGGGCTCCAAAATCACTGTAGATGGTGACTGCAGCCATGAAATTAAGAGATGCTTGCTCCTTGGTAGAAAAGCTATGATAAACCTAGGCTGGGTATTAAAAAGCAGAGACATTACTTTACCAACAAAGGTCCTTCTAGTCAAAGTTATGTTTTTTCCAATAGCCATGTAAAAGTGTGTAGCCTGGACCATAAAGAAGGCTGAGCACCAAAGAATTGATACTTTGAACTGTGGAGTTGGAGAAGACTCTTGAGAGTCCCTTGGACTGCAAGGAGATCAAACCAGTCCATCCTAAAGGAAATCAATTCAGGATATTCATTGGAAGGACTGATGTTGAAGCTGAAGCTCCAATTCTCTGGCCACCTGATGTAAAAAGCTGACTCACTGAAAAAGACCCTAATGCTGGGAAAGATTGAAGGCAGGAGGAGAAGGGGATGGCAGAGGATATGATGGTTGGATGGCATCACCGACTTGATAGGCATGAGTTTCAGCAAGCTCCAGGGGATGGTGATGGACAGATAAGCCTGGCATGCTGCAGTCCATGGGTTCTCAAAGAGTTGGACGTGACTGAGTGACTGAACAACAACACTAAAACTAAAACCAGTAACAAAATGAAGACGTGAGCATCCTTCTCATTAAAGAAGGTCACAGATTGGTAACCTCAGGGAGCTCATCAGGTGGCCACCTGAGGCCAGAGAAGTGGCATATCGGCAAAGAACTGACTCATAGGAAAAGACCCTGGTGCTAGGGAAAATTGAAGGCGGGAGGAGAAGGGGACGACAGAGGATGAGATGGTTGGATGGCATCACCGACTCAATGGACATGAGTTTGAGCAACTCTGGGAGTTGGGGATGGGCAGGGAGGCCTGGTGTGCTGCAGTCCGCAGGGTAGCAAAGAGTGACTGAACTGAACACCCCCTAATCCTTATCAGCAACCCCACCCTTTAACCGCTGCTCTAAAACTCACCTAATCCCCCTGGGTTGGGATACACAGTTTTGAGGGGCACGAGTCTGCTGTGTTCCCCGTTGCCTGGCAAAGCAATAGAGCTTTTCTACTTCACCAAAAACTCTGTCTCTGAGATTTGATTAGGCCCCAGTGCACAGAGGCCTGTTCTCCACATTGGTCACTCCTTGTCTTTTAGGTTCATGCAAATTGGCCTCTCCCTTCCTCTTAAGCAGCCTCTTCATTCGGCCTCTGTGAAGTCTCACTTCATTACTTTCTGCTGAGACCTAAGTACTCTCATTGTCTCTGCTCCATTCTTCCTCTTAACTATAGATTTCGGACTTTCTCTTATCTCAAGTCTGTAATTCTCTTTTTTTAAAATGTGTCTCCTTATAATGATGTATATATTTCCATGCCCTTAAAAATATTTTTATTTGGCTATCCAAAAATTTGAATCTCTAGTGCCAACCTGTCCTCTAAAGTCAATTCTTACACCACAACTCTTCCTTGATTCCTCTATATGTGTCAGTGCACAGTGTATTCTACATGTTAATCTGGATTTGCAAATATGGCCCTTAAAACTTGTTTTTATCTCCTCCTCTCAATAATACCACTTCCTTCAAGGTACAAGGTCCTGAAAACTGGGGTTTAACTTTGATTCTTTTTGTACAGTCATCTGAATATCTAGTTAAATGCCAGAGCTCATTGTTTCTATCTTTGACAGAGAGCTAAATCTATCTATTTTCCTTGTCACCTCAATCATAACCTCTTCCCTTGATATCTCCAAGAAGAGTTGATTCATTGGAAAATATCCTGATGCTGGGAAAGATTGAAAGCAAAAGGAGAAGCGGGTGGCAGAGGATGAGATGGTTAGTTAACATCACTGATTCAATGAACATGAATTTGAGCAAACTCAGGGAGATAGTGAAGAACAGCGAAGCCTGGCATGCTGCAGTCCGTGGGGTCATAGATTTGGACACAACTTAGGAAATGAAAAACAACAAATAATCATAACCTGAGCATCTGGTTTCCAGTCTTTGTCACTTGAAATACTGTTAGTATTTCTTAACTGCCTTGCTATTTCCACATTTATGCCCTTGATAGATTCCTCACCAAGGTGATTTCAAAATTATAAAGTGCATTCATATTAAATCATGTTACTTCATTGTTATGTTGATAACAATTCACAATACTCCACAAACAAATCTTTTTGCCATCTAATCTAAACGTGCATGTATACCTACTATGGATTGAACTATTCCCATCAAAATTCTGGTGTTGAAGCCTATCTCACCAATGTTATGGTATTTAGATATAGGTTTTGCAAGGTAAATAAGTTTAGATGAGGTCATGGGGGTGGAACTCTCCATAATAGATTTCGTCCCCATACAAGAAAAGATATCAGAGATTTCTTCCTTTCTATTTCATTCTCTTCCTTTTGATTTCTTTTTCTCTGCAAATTGATGACCCAGCCAGAAGATGGCCATCTACAGGCCAGGAAAAAAACCCTCACCGGAGAATCAAATCAATTATTAAAAACAGAAATTCAAGGTTGAGAGTCCCTTGGACAGTAAGGAGATCAGAACAGTCAATCCTAAAGGAAATCAACTCTGAATATACTTTGGAAGGAGTGATGCTGAAGCTGACGCACCAATATTTTGGCCACCTGATGCAAAGATTCGACTCATTAGAAAAGATCCTGATGCCGGGAAGGACTGACATCAGGAGGAGAAGTGTGTGACAGAGGATGAGATGGTTGGATGGCATCATCAACTCAGTGGACATGAGTTTTTTGAGAGAACTCTGGGAGATGGTGAATGCCAGGGAAGCCTGGCATGCTGCAGTCCATGGGTTTGCCAAGAGTCAGACATGACTGAGCGACTGAACAACAACAAATACATATGTCTTATATGTACATTTGATTTCTTAATATCTGTTTCCAGCACTAGACCCTATGACTAAGAGTCATGAGAATTGGTTCTGTGTCTGTTTTATTCACTTGTTATATCCCTGCCTGACCCAGAGTGCTCTTCTGAAAGTGTGCCCTGGCCTGATGAATGACGGGAACTAAGCTGGTTCCAGGAGGTGAGGACAGGCCAGTCCTTGTTGTCAGGCCATCATAGTTTTAATAGTTCAGTAATAGAAACAAATGATAGCCAAATGAAGTCATGATTACAGTAAAAGTTGGGAGGAAAAACTGTAGAGGCTGTTGTATGCCCACATGTTAGTATGACTTTATGAGTTTAACCAGGCCAATCAAGAGCAGAGAAAGATGACATTATTCCATAGGAATGACCAGGTATGCAAGTCCAGTGTTTCACTAGGAAAGAGAGTAGACCAGTATGAATGGACTACAGCAAGTCCTACTTCTGAAAATGCCCTACTATTGGAGCGTATTTCTCATGTGCTGGGATGCCCAAGAATCCTCTATCAAGAGTCTGCTGGCAAGTTTACATAATAGCAGAAGGGATTGGTTTTTCTCTTTTAAGAATTGAAGGAGTTACTCAAGGATATTCATTGACCATGGGTATGTGAAAGTTTCATGACATTCTGGCATGATGATTGATTGACTTACTTGATATACTGTATATTTAATATTATCTTATATTATATTCAGGGGGGATTTTTTTCAATAAAATATATTTGTACAGCCATTAGCTAAATTATACAAATTTCGGAAATTTTTGTTGTTCAACCATGTGAATTAGTATAAATAAAGCTACGATGAATGTAGTGAGTCCAGCTATTCAGAAGCATTTTAGGCATCATTGCAATGCTTAAGAGAATTAGTCAGTTATCAGCAAAATAGAAAAGTGCTTGTCAAGAACCACAACATGAAGTGATGGTATGTTATACTTTTCTTCCATTCTTTTCTTTAACCAAAAATATCTATACATCAAATTATGACTTTGTAATAATTTTAGTGTCAGTACACAATACATGTGGTTAAAAATATCTTCAAGTTCAAGGCATTAGAATCCTCATTACAAAGTAACTTTAATTAGTTTGACTCATGGGTTTTTTTTATTATTATTGTTGGATTGGATCCAGTGGTTCTTTTCAACAGACAGATTGAAAAAGAAGCCTCTCTAGTGTTGGGACTTCCTGGCTATAAACAACTTAATGCTTAATTAAACAACTAAAGCTGAGAAAATAGAGTTTAGGGCCCCGGCAAGGTGTCTGGTTACAGTCATCCATAAAGAAAGGAATCCAGGAAATTATTCATAGAACTCTCTGGACTCATTTAAATATTGCTTGGAGACTAGAAATAGCATTCCCTACAATACAGGGAAACATCTAAATCATTCCTAGGTACATTGCATTTTCTATGTTTTTGTGTGTGTGTATGTTTGAAGGTGTGGGAAGCACATTCATGTAGACAGAGGTTTAAGGGAAGCAAGACAAACAAAAAAGACTTCGTATATTCTCAGTTGTATTTGGCAGACGTGGTACCAAGACTATAAACATAGAAAAGAGTCTTGTAAGTTTCACTAAAATATTCAGACTATTAGAAAAGATAAATATATATGTATGTGTAATTGGATGTGTTAATTTTGTTGTTGTTTTGCAAACTTTTAGAATGAACCTTTGCAAAATTCCAGGAAAGCAGGCATGCTTTTGGTATAAGCACATATTGGTCAATAGGAAACTGCTATAGAGAAATCTAAGCCAACTGATTTTGATTACTGGGAATTATAAATGTGTTGATAGGTCTATGAGATATGGATTATTTCAGAGGCAGTAATAATAGCACCTAACACTCTGAGTGCTAACTGTGTGCACAAGTCTTCTTAGAATTTTATATTTAACCTTCAAGGCAAGGACAATGCTGCTAATGGTGTTTATGTCTCTATGATAGAAATGACGGAGCTGAAATGCAGAGAGGCTAAGTAACCTGTACAGGGTTACAGCTAGTAAGTGATAGGACTGGAATCTAAACACAGGAGCCTGGCTCCAGAACATGTGTTTCTTAGCCATCATACTATAGTGAAAGCAGAAGAAAGAAATAAATGGGTGGGGAAGGTATAAAAGGGTGTAAAAAGGAATGAGATAATATGCAAAAACAGCATGGTAACCGACAGAGCAGGCACAAGATAAATTCAAATTGGCTTGAATTTTATCATGCCATATTATGATGATAACAAGTTTCATAAACAGTAACTACTGTCCCTAGAATGTCCTCTTAAACATAATAAGTACAAAAAGACAACCTGCTCCACAAATAGCTAAAACTGTAGTCTAAGGGTTCAACATTTATTCAACTGTTTAATTCCGCCAAACATCATGTGAATTGGTAATGTTTTCATTCCATTTCATGGATGGGAAAATTGAGGCACACAATGTCAAGAAATTTGGCTAATGCCACACTTCAGTTCAGTTCAGTGCAGTTCAGTCACTCAGTCATGTCTGACTCTTTGTGATCCCATGGACTGCAGCACGCCAGGCCTCCCTGTCCATCACCAACTCCCAGAGTTTACTCAAACTCATGTCCTTGAGTCAGTGATGCCATCCAGCCATCTCACCCTCTGTCATCCCCTTCTCCTCCTGACCTCAATCTTTCCCAGCATCAGGGTCTTTTCCAATGAGGCAGCTCTTCTCATCAGGTGGCCAAAGTATTGGAGTTTCAGCTTCAACATCAGTCCTTCCAGTGAATATTCAGGGCTGATTTCCTTTAGGATGGACTCGCAGTCCAAGGGACTTTCAAGGGTCTCTCCAACATCACAGTTCAAAAGCATCAATTCTTTGGTGCTCAGCTTTCTTTATAGTTCAACTCTCACATTCATACATGACTATTGTAAAAACAATAGCCTTTACTAGATGGAAGTTTGTTGGCAAAGTTTTGTCTCTGCTTTTTAATATGCTGTCTATGTTGGTCATAGCTTTCTTTCCAAGTGACCATCTTAATGCCACACTATTAGTATGTTTTTGAAATTGGGCTTTAACATAAGGTGGCTTAGCTTTCTAGTCTGTCCTCTTAATACTATCCTGTACATCCTGAGGGATTCTATGTTTACAGTCAATTATCAGCCTAAGTCTATAGCGCATATCATAACATCAAATGGTCCAAACTCACAGATGCTTTTACTCACTGATAAACTCATAGATGCTTTTATGACTGGTAGCAATCAGAAACTATGGGCCCTGATTTCAGTAAACATGCCTGATTTACTAGAATTTTACAAAGATGCTTAAAACTCTTTTAGCAAGCTCTTCATTCTCCATTTTGGTGCAATGTTCTGCTAAAGGGTGTCATTTCCAGCAATATTTATCAATAGAGCCAACCACACTTGAATGAAAGAGATGGCAATATAATGCATTAGACATACAGACTCTCAGAAGGTAGAATCAATCTTAAGCAAAATTAGCATAGTTTCTCCTTTGTAGAGTGTTCTTTGAAGGGCCAAAGCTCTCATGAATAGTTCTTTGTCTGCTAATATGTACTAAACAAAAAACAATTTTCATTAACTTATCATTCTGTTTACTAGTTTTATGTCGTATTGTTCATTGTTCATAACACCATATCCCTGTATCCATTCTTTGCTCTCAAGTGAGAGGGAATTGAATTTCCCAGAATCCTTGGCAGAGGGTTCTGGGTTAGATTCAGCCAATGAGTCACTTCCTGGTGATCTGATGAATGCAAAACAGAAGCCATCATTGCTCCCGAGGCAGAAGCTAGTCACCAGGTGAGCCTAGAGTAGAAGAGAATGTTGGCTAGGAGATTCCAAACAGCCTCGCATAAAACATGTTCTGCCTTTCCAGGCATTTGAGATCTGAGCCAGTGGCTTCTTCTGACTTCATTACCCACTGGTCTGCTGAAGGTTATTGGTAGCTTTCCTGGCCTTTGCCCCATTAGCCT
Organism: Cervus elaphus; assembly: GCF_910594005.1. Taxonomy (NCBI): domain Eukaryota; kingdom Metazoa; phylum Chordata; class Mammalia; order Artiodactyla; family Cervidae; genus Cervus; species Cervus elaphus. Next base: position 6,712,400 of record NC_057826.1, on the reverse strand, counting down.
TCAATAAGCCTTAACTCCCTAATACTTTGTCTTAAATCATTCTCTTAAAATACTTAGGATGCCTTCCATTTTCCTGATTGAACCCTGACTCATAAATGCATTTATTCATTTTAGCAAGACTAGTATTATTATTACCTCATGTAGCTATGTCATATATCAATTTGCAAAGTACCATCATTTATATTTATACCCCAATTTATTTTAAAATACATCTATGAAATGGATGTTGCTATTAATCTCTAAGTCGTGTTTGACTCTTTGTGACCCCATGGACTGTAGCTCTCTAGGCTCCTCTGTCCATGGGATTTTCCAGGCAAGAATACTGGAGTGGGTTTCCATTTCCCTATCCAGGAAAGAAATGGATAGAGTAGGTATTATCTCCAATACATATATAGTTTACTTGAGCCTTGATTTCTGTAAGGAATGACTTAAAATGAAAAAGAAAGTGAAAGTGAAGTCATTTAGTCCTGTTCGATTCTTTGCAACCGTATGGACTGTAGCCTGCCAGGCTCCTCCTCCGTCCATGGGATTTTCCAGGCAAGAATACTAGAGTGGGTTGCCATTTTCTTCTCTGAGAAATGACCTAAGCTAGTCACAAAATCAATACAAGAACTTAGCCCAACTGGTCACCAACTGTGCTCTTCATATCATATTCAGTAATTTCAGAATGCTCTCCACTGAGAAGGACCTGAATTCTCAACTAGGATGAAAAAGAAAAAATGAAGTGCTATGAGTCACTGAAAAGCAGACTTTTTACTTTTAAAATTTTTATTTATTTTTTAATAGGAGGAAAAGTGCTTTGCAATGCTGTGTTGGATTTTGCCCAACAGAAATCAGCCATGTATCACCTTCCTCTTGAACTTCCCTCCCATGCCCCAATCCCACCCATCTAGGGTCATCACAGGGCACCAAGCTAGGCTCCCTCTTTTATATAACAACTTCTCACCAGCTATCTGTTTTTTCACTTAGATATGTATATATGTCAGTGGTTACTTTCTCCATTTGTTCCACTCTTTCCTTCCCCCATTGTCTCTGTGAGTTAAAGATTTTTTTTAAAGGTGAATATGAAGCTTAAGGTCATTTTTCACCCCTTCACTAACTCTGTAGAAAGTTTAATCACCATCTTGTAATATAAGCTACATCTGCTTCAATTAAACACAACAAGCAAATAAAATAGCACCTTAAAATGCAATTTCAAATTATATACATTTATGTTTATGCAACCCAGTTTCCCTATGAAACAAAAATAGAAATTAATAATTGAACATCAAATAGATCAGCAGTAGTATCTCTTAACTGTAGTATCTTTTTAAAGTCCCCCCTTTTAAAAACTTTGTTTCTCTGTTTTCCTTTCCTTCTGATTTAAACAGAGGAAACAATGAAATTGAAAGCCTAAAAATGGCTTTTAATTAGCAAACCTTTCTTGTTATTGTATTTAGCATTTCCATTAGAGGAGCAAGGCCCTGTGGAAATAAGTTTAATACTTATTTGTTTTTCCTTTGAGAATTTATTTGACTATTACCAGCAAATGAATTTTTTATAATAACATTGCTTTCAAAATTATAATATGCTGTATATCAAACTAGGGAGTTGTCATCATATTAGCTGCGTTGTGTTTGCAAGAGAAAGCTTTATAAAATAACTTATCAATTATCTGCAAAAACTTCTGCATTTATTGACAGTTAGAGGTGATAATTTCACTCTATTCATAAGTTCACTATTTCATCAATCATGTACTATTCCTTCTTGTTCTCATTCATTTCTTCTATGATAGACATATCTGTTCAAAACATTTTACATTAACTTTACCCATACATACCCTTAGAGGCAGTGAGGGAGAAAATATGATTTTTATCCTCCTTGTTTTCATGAATTTGTGTATAAAATATGTGATTGTTGTTCACTCACTACATCTTGTCTAACTCTTTTTGACCCCATGGACTGCAGCACCCCAGGCTCCCCTGTTCTTCACTCTCTCCTGGAGTTTGCTCAAATGCATGTCTGTTGAGTCAGTGATGCTACCTAACCATCTCATCCTCTGCCATCTCCTTCTTTGTTTGCCCTCAGTCTTTCTCAGTATCCAGGTCTTTTCCAGTGAATAGGCTCTTTGCTTTAGGTAGTCAAAGCATTGGAGCTTCAGCTTCAGCATCAGTCCTTCCAATGAACACCAGGACTGATCTCCTTTAGGATGGACTGGTTGGATCTCCTTGCAGTCCAAGGGACTCTCAAGAGTCTTCTCCAGCACCACAGTTCAAAAGCATCAATTCTTTGATGCTCAGCCTTTTTTATGGTCCAACTCTCACATCTGTATGTGACTACTGGTAATATCATAGCTTTGGCCATACAGACTTTTGTTGGCCAAATGGTGTCTCTGCTTTTTAATGCAGATTTCTTTTTTTTTTTTTTTTTTTTTAATGTAGGTTAGAGTTTTTATTCAGGGTTTGCATTCTGTGTTTCACCATAACTAAAAACCTTTTTAAAGGTAGGATTAAGAGAGTCACTGAGAGACCTTGTAGAGACACTGAAAGTTTTCAGGGAAGTGGAAGACACTGTGGCCATTATCAGTCTAATTGTTTACGCCAGGTGTATCCAAGCTGCCACAGGCTTTTACTGACAACTTCGGCTCAGCTCCTGGAATCACAACTTCATCACCTGTTAATTGGAAAGTTCCAAAATAAGCATTGCAAATACATTTGAAGGCTCCAATGAGTTTTTTAACCTCTGTGATATCTATCACAAATATTTCTCACACAAATTGATGTTTTTATTTAAGATACATTGACTAGACTAATTATTAGAAATGGAAATAATAACAATGACACCAGCCTTTCTCCATCACCAAGAATGACCACCGCATGATCTTTCCCTCTGTGTCTTTCTATATGTCTCCATGTGTCTTCTCTTTTTCCATCTCTTATAAGTACACTTGTCATTGGATTTGAGACAAACCCTAATCCTGGATGACTTCATTTCAAGGTCATTATCTTAGTTCTATCAGCAAAAAAAAAAAAAAAAATCAGATGTGGTCATATCCTGTGTTTCTGAATAGACATCTTTTTGGGGTCGCCACTATTCAATGTACCATGAAAACTAAGATTTATCAAGAGGATCTTATCTTTAGGCTCTGACCAAACACTTGCCAAAGAATTGAAGCTCTTGAGTTGTGGTGCTGGAGAAGACTTTGAAAGTCCTTTTGACAGCAAGGAGATCAAACCAGTCAATCCTAAAGGACATCAACCCTGAATATTCAAGGTTGGACTGATCAGGAAGGACTGATGCTGAAGTTGCAGCTTCAATACTTTGGCTATCTGATGCAAAAAGCCGACTCGTTAGAAAAAGTCCTTGATGTTGGGAAAGACTGAGGGCAGGAGGAGAAGGGGGCAACAGAGGATGAGATAGTTGGATGGCATCACTGACTCAGTGAACGTGAGTTTGTGCAAATGTCGGGAGATAGTGAAGGACAGGGAAGGCTAGTAAGCTGCAGTCCATGGGGTCACAAACAGTTGGGCACAATTTAGCGGCTATAAAATAACAACATGTATCTTAAGTAGTTCTTACACCCTTCAAGGGGCGGATGCAGTGGGAGAGAAATGACAAAATGAATGCGTTAGTATCTTAGTAATAAATAATCACAGATCCAGTGGCTTAAAATAACAAAATCTGTGTTGTCATAGTTCTGAAGTCCATATGTGTGAAATAAAAATTATCAAAAGGCTAGGTTCCTTCCAGAGGCTTCAAGCGAGCTTCTAGTCCAGGTCTCCTCCCCAGCTTCTGGGCCTGCCAGCAATCCCTCCTGTTCCCTGGCTTGCAGTTGCATTACTCCTGTCTCTGCCACCATCATCCCACGGCCTTTCCTTTTGCGTCTCTGTGTGTTTCTGTCTCATATAAGTTTACTTGTCATTGGATTTATGGCAAAGCCTAATCCAGGATGATCTTGTCTTTTTTATTTTTATTTTTATTTTATCTTGTCTTTAGATCCTTACCTTAATTCCATTTGTAGAGATGATGAACTCAAATAAGTCATATTCTGTGGTTCTGCATGGACATAGCTTTTGGGTGGCCACTATTTAAAATAGTGCACTGAATATCCAACTACACAGTTTATTATTTGAATCAATTCAGTTCAGTTCAGCCACTCAGTCTTGTCTGACTCTTTGCGACCCCATGGACCACAGCACCCCAGGCTTCCCTGCCTATCTCCAATTCCCAGAGTCTACCCAAACTCATGTCCATTGAGTCAGTGATGCCATCCAACCATCTCATCCTCTGTCATCCCCTTCTCCTCCAGCCTTCAGTCTTTCCCAGCATCAGGGTCTTTTCAAATGAGTTGGTTCTTCACATCAGGTGGCCAAAGTATTGGAGTTTCAGCTCCAGCATCATTCTTTCCAATGAATATTTAGGACTGATTTCCATTAGGATGGCCTGGTTGGATCTCCTTGCAGTCCAAGGGACTCTCAAGAGTCTTCTCCAACACCACTATACAAAAGCATCAATTCTTTTGTGCTCAGCTTTCTTTATAGTCCAACTCTCACATCCATACATGACTGCTGGGAAAACCATAGCTTTGACTAGATGGACCTTTGTTGGTAAAGTAATATCTCTGCTTTTTAGTATGTTGTCTAGGTTGGTCATGGCTTTTTTTGCAAGAAGCAAGTGTCTTTTAATTTCAAGGCTACAGTCACCATCTGCAGTGATTTTGGAGCCCCCTGAAATGAAGTCTGCCAATGTTTCCACTGTTTCCCCATCTATTTTCCATGAAGTGATGGGACCAGATGCCATGATCTTAGTTTTCTGAATGTTGAGTTTAAGCCAACTTTTTCACTCTCCTCTTTCACTTTCATCAAGAAGCTCTTTAGTTCTTCACTTTCTGCCGTAAGGGTGGTATCATCTGCATATCTGAGATGGAAAGCAATAGGTCAACAATAATTGTAATCTCTCTTTCATATGCACACCTAAATTAATTCAGTTTACTTACTGATATTATTTCCCTTCATTGCTTCAGTCCCCTTTTATTTTAACATAGTATAAATCCCTTCCACACTTCACTAAACATCCCACATTCCCCTACATGGAGCTACCCAAACCACAAGTACCTTCTGACTTCACCTCTAATGAATGGTTACATGGCTTGACTTTTTTTTAACAAAGGAAAGGGTTTCCTATTGCCTTGGCTACTGAGAGGGCAATATAAGGAGTTAAGTCTGAGTTAGCCCTTCTATTCAATTTTTCCAACACCAACTGGAATTTTGTTTCTTTTCATATTTATAGTCAGAAAATGTCTTCACATAGACTCTGCTTATGAACTTGCCTCTTCCTAAGAGATAAACATGATTGAAGGAACTTAGCATGAGGTCTTTGTAGAAGGTTTCTGGTGACTCAGCGGTAAAGAATATGCCTGAAGTTCAGGATACTCAGGAGATGTGAGTTTGATCCCTGGGTCTGGAAGATCCTCTGGAGGAGGGCATGACAATCCATTCCAGTATTCTTGCAGGAAATATCCCATGGAAAGAGGAGCCTGGGGGATTCCAGTCCATGAGATCACAAAGAGTCAGACAAAACTGAAGTGACTATGTGTGCATACAAGGTCTTTGTAACCTATACTCATTGTTTTGTTCTCACTGACTTCCACATTCTTCTTCTACTAACCAACATTGATACCTTCCTTTCCTCCAAGGCAATAGATTCTCTTCCAATCCATAATGAGAAACCAATAGTTTTCAGTACAGAGATGGATGAAATAGCAAAAATACTTCCTGTGGTTGAAAATGTTTTTATCACTAGTAGGTGTTTCTCTGTCAAAAAACAAGAATAATGTTGCTGCTCATGAAAATAATGCCTCATTTCTCTTGGTTATCTTCATAAATAACTTGTGTAAATATATAAATATAATCATCTGGGATTTTAAATAGCAGTCCTTATGAAAAGTCTATTTCTATATGTTTCAGTAAGAATTCAGGTTCCATTTTACTTAGTGGTTGCTTTATAAACCTAAATTTGAGATCCACTTAGAAATCTATTTTAAAATTTATTGCTTACATCTTTTTAGTATAGTAATTATAATTTTAAAATGCCAACTAGAAAACAAGTAATATATGAGAACTCATTGATTTGTCGCTTGGCACAAAGCACTTCTATCAAAGTAAAACATATATAAGCATTTTTAAAATGATTTATTTCTAATTTATAAATTGGATATGAGTCAGAGTGGAAGTCTGACTTTTTTTATATTAAACATTTTCCTTGATGTCACACTTGATTTGCACCTCACAGGCTGTCAGAACGGATAGAAGGAGACTGGTAATTGAACGAAAAGGGGAGATTTAGCGTAAAGAAGGTAGTAAGAAGAACTAGACACCAGGAAGACTGTCATGCTGGTTACTGCATTGGTTGCCAGGTTAACTTGGCCAGTAGGGTCTTCATGAGAATTCCTTAATCTTCACCCATTGCTATAATAGAATTTTATTACAGGGACCATGTATGAAAGTTCTGTGCTGTGCTGTGCTTAATCACTCAGTTGTGTCCAACTCTGCGACCCCACGGGCTGCACCACACCTGTCTTCTCTGTCCAAGGGGATTCTCCAGGCAAGAACACTAGAGTGGGTTGCCATGCCCTCCTCCAGGGCATCCTCCCAACCCAGGGATCAAACCCAAGTCTCCCGCATTGCAGGTGGATTCTTTACCATCTGAGCCACCGGGGAAACCCATGGAAGATCTAGTTAATGTCAAAAGAACAAGGTGAAATCAGAAGGTGAAGGAGGATGTAGAATCAGACATGTTCACTTAGAAACATATGTAAGTGATAAGAAACTTAGATGTTTTTAAGTGATAAAGGCTGAACCACTTTCATCATGGGAAAGTTTCATCGTGAACCAGATTCATCCTGGCAATGGTACGCAATAAACATCTAGGAGTTAGTTACTGCTATTTCAATTTGGGGTATTCTACTATTCTTACAAATTATGTAATTTTATATTTAAGTTAATTTTTGTAGTATAATTTGTACACAATTAAAAGTACCTATGGACAAATCTATGCATGTGTGTAACTGCCACTACAGGCGAGGCTGTATCCATTACCCCAAAGAGACTTTTTGTGCCTCCTTGTAGTCAGGAGGCCCATCTCCAGCCCCAGAAGATAGGTGATCTGCTTTCTGTTACTAAATGCAAGTTCTGCCTGTTCTAGAAGTGTGTATAAAAGGAACCACACAGTAAGTAGTTGTTCTTTGTCGTTTTATTCAGCACAGTTTTTGAGATACAGCTGCTGTGCATCTATCAGTACTTTGTTTTTATCTATTGCTGAGTTATATCCCACCGTATGAATATAACACAAGTCATTTATCTATTCACCTGCTGATGGGCATTTGGGTTGTTTGCAGCTTGTCACTATTATGAACACAGCTTATATGAATACTTCTGTACATCTTTGTAGATATGTAGTTTCAATTATTTTAGATGAATGCATAGGAGTAAAATTTCTGAGTGATATAGTAACTTTATGTTTGATTTCATATGAAACTGTCAAAGAGATTAACATTTTGCAGTCCCACTAGGAAAGTATGAGAGTTGTAATTATTTTGCATCTTTTCCACTTTGGGGGATTGTAAGTTGTTTTTTATTTTTATTTTTTATTTTTGGTTGTTTACATAGGTTTTTGGTTGTCTCTCATTGCGCTATTACTTTGCAGTTTTCTGATTACTAATGGTTTGAATATTTATCCTGTGGTTATTAAGCATTTATATATCTTCTTTTGTGCTATTTCTGTTCAGTTTTCTTGCTGATTCTTAAAACTGAATTATCTTCTTTGTATTGAGTTGTAATTTTTATTTTTTATTCTGGGTATGCGAGAGGGTCTGCACTGGTCTATGGGTCAATCACTTCCTCTCTGGTTACCGGGGAGAAGAATACAAGAAGTCGCTGCAACTCAGGGCCATTGTGCAAAGACGTGCAGCCCAGAGACACGGTTTGGTTCTGAGTAACCTGCTCAGGGAAGGGACACATTTCACCCTAATTTAGGTGATGGTGCTAACGAACAACCCTCTGTCCTGGGGATTTCAACTACAGTTGTTTATGTTTTGCTCATGTTACATGAGTGTGAAGAACAGTTGATACTGTCTAAGCTGAAGGTCGGTGCCAGGCTGTGGGGTCTCCTCTTTCTGCTATTCTGGCAAAGGGAGCACCCCTGATCCAGTCCTCCCATTCTCATGGCAGAGGAAAGACCAAGAGTGACAGGACCGTCTCCTGCTGACCCTGAAGCTTCTGCTGAGACGTGGTGTGTGCTGTCTCACATTCTATCTGCCAAAGCACAGCACCGGGCTGAGCCCAACACGCGTGAGCAGAGTGAGAACACGTGTCCCGAGATAGGGGCGGGGAAACAAAGACCTGTGAGCACCAAGGTGATCTGCCACGCACGCGCTCGGTCCTGTCCAACGCTGCGACCCCATTGACTGCAGCCTGCCAGGTTCCTCTGTCCACGAAATCTTGTTGGCAAGGATACTGGAGTGAGTTGCCATTTTCTCCTCCAGGGGATCTTCCCAACCCAGGGATTGAACCCACATCTCCTGAATCTCCTGTATTGCACTGGATTCTTTACCTCTGAGCCATTGGGAAAGCCCACAACCTCCTACTACAATCAGTTGCCAAAAAAAAAAAAAAAAGACCACAACCCCGACAGAGAACTTTTAACAAGAATCACATGCAAAGCACGTATCACATGCTCAGAGTATAAAGCTTGCACATGACAAACTTTGAATAAATGTTCACTCTTATTTTTATTATTTCTTTCTATGGAGACCAGACCCTGTATCCCATTATAAGAAACCACTCTCTGGAATGTATAGGATGATTTTATTAATAGCGCTGATTCAGTTGAATTGCTTAGAAATCAGCTGGCATTGTTATCTCCTATTTTCTTACTTCTAGACCTTACTCAGAATGAGATACAGACTTTATTCTGGTACATGTGAAATGCTGAATTATGAACCATTAAAGATTTCACACACTAAATAAAGAATTAAAGCTATCGACAATGAACTAAAAATGTGTATGCTTGTTTAGATATAGAGTTGATTTCTATGCTTGTATGTTAAAATCTTATATAATATAAAGATGAATTAGTTTGTGATAGGTGCAGTGTGTCTTATATGAAGAAGTCTAGGAAATGTACCTTTGCTCCTCCCTAAAATGTTTCTTCCCAATCACTCTACAGCACCTTGTCCTGGAGTTCTGTATTACTGTGTGTGCCATCTTCTCTAAACAGTAACCTCCTCCACGATAGAGTCAGGTCTCGGAGGTTGGGGACACTATAATATATTATCTAAGACTATAGAAAGGTAAAAACAGCACAAAAAATCAGTAACAAGGAAAATAATGATGATAATGATGATAGTAAGACGAAACTTTCTGTAACACTTTCTATGTGACAGTCCCCATTCCAAATACTTTATAGCTGCTACCCCCTTAGTCTTTAACCCATTGCCATGAAAGAGGTACTACATTTAATGCCATATTACCTAAGCAGAAGCTGATATCAGAAAGGTTTAGTAACTGGTTCAGGGTCCAGACACTTAAAAGCTATGTTAGACGGGTACATAGTGGCCTAGAGTGAACCATGCTTCCTGCTGTTCACACTCTGACTGTTGCCTTGGCCATGTGACTTTCCTTGGTCAGTAGGGTACTATAATACATGGTGTGAGCAGAACACCTAGAGGTCTAGTTATCTTAGAATATTCCCTTTTGGGAGCGAGTCACTATGTTAGATGCCTGGTTTAGGCTAATGAAAGACTACCGAACACGTGGGAGCAGAGACACTGAGTCCATCGTTAAGAGCAATGTCCCGCCCTTCCAATGCTCTAGCTCAGCCTAGTCCCAACAAACTCACAAGCTGAAGGCAAATACAAGAGTAACCTAAGGAGATAAGAGCAGAATTGCCCAACCAACCCAAACTTTTGTGAGAAATGATGTGCTTTTCATGCCACTATATTTTGGACTTTTTTGTTTTGTTTTTAATGGAATGATAATTGCTTTACTGTATTGTTTTGGCTTTTGTCAAACATCAACATGAGTTTACAGCTGCAACAGGAGGCAAGCCATTGTCTGCCTCAGGGAATTCTGCTGTTATTGAAGTAGCTTAAACACTGCTATGTAATGTAGTTAGTTAATATAGTTAGTATATTATGTTAACCTCATCCATATTTTCTGGATTTTCTACAGAATCTTTCCCCAGTTACAATCTATTCTGTAGGAGACTTCTCCTTGTCACAGAATACAGAGTGCCAATTCTATACTGGCACATAATACAGAACTTGCTAAATTAAATAACCTGATTTCCTTAAGTTCCAGAAATCTCATTTCAGGGACAATGTCAAAATGTCTGATGAGATTTCAGTAATAATCATGGAGGTTTGGTTACCAGTGGGTGTTTGACACTTTTTTCCCTGATTCTTGGCCAAGTGCTCCTAAACAGAATCAGAGGTATTGTTTAACTGGCTACTGATTAATGTTTCAGACAATGTGGTGATCAGCTATCCAAATGAGCAATTAATCAGAGTAGTGAGAAATAAATGGCCTCTTTAGACCACATTTTAATGCAGCCTGAAAACCAAGTTTGTTTATAGATTTCTCAAACCAGAAATGGCGTGAATATTAGCCATGAGTTACACAATCAGTCATTTAACACTTGACCTTTAGAGTTACATTTCCCTGAAAGAAATCAGTCAATGCTTTTGCAATCATAAAGAGAGAACTAAGAATATATTCCTATTGGAGATTTATTGTGAGGAATTGGTTCACATGATTTATATACTCCTTGAAATCCCATGGTCCACCATCTACAAGCTGAGCCCCAGGAAAACTCACAGTGTAACTTTGTCTGAGTCCAGAGACCTTAAACCAAGACCGCTGATGGTGTAAGTTCCATTTACTGAACTTGTTTACTGACCAAGAGAGGTTGAGATGAAATGTCTTCAGCTCAACCAGTGCACCAGGAAAAAAAAAGGTAAATTTTTCTGTTTAAAGAGAAAGAAAGTGAAAGTGAAATCGCTCAGTCATGTCCAACTCTTTGTGACCCCGTAGACTATAGCCTACCAGGCTCCTCCATCCATGGGATTCTCCAGGCAAGGATACTGGACTGGGCTGCATTTCCTTCTCCAGGGATCTTCCCAACCAAGGGGTCAAACCCGGGTCTCCCGTATTGCAGGCAGACAGGCCCTCAATAAATTGAGAGATGTTCAGCTACACTGGAGAGGGCAATTTACTTTATTGAGTTCACTGATGCAAATGCTAATCTCATCCAGAAATACCCTCATAGAAACATCCAGAAATAGTGTTAATCTGGAAATCCCATGGCCAGTCAAGTTGACACATACAGTTAACTGTTACAAATATGAAAAATGAAATTACTGCACAGCGAGTTGTTAAAAAATAAAGGTTGATGACAATGATGATCATTAGAATATGTTGCAATGGAAGCAAGGTTCACCTGGTAATATTGGTCTCCAAAGTCCCTTCAAATGTTAAGTCATTCTTTTCTCCTCTTAACAACACCTGAGTTTCATCCTGAGAGCCCTTTCTAGCTCTGTTATACTTCAGGAATTCCTGGAAGAAAGATTCAGAGATTATGTTGAGACTCCTTCCCATCTTCTTCCTGAGGAAATGCAAAGGTTTCAAAGAGCCCTGGGACCCTGAAAATTTCCTGGCACACAGCAGACCAGTGCAAACTTGAGAGGCAGAAAGGCTTGCACTTGCTTAAGATTCCAAAGTTTTAGATCAAGAAGATGCTCAACATTGCTATTTATTAGAGAAAAGCAAATCAAAACGACAATGCGAGATATCACCTCACACCAATCAAAAGGGCTAACATCAGAAAATCCACAAACAATAAATGCTGGAGAGAGTATGGAGAGAAGTGAACTCTCCCACACTGTTGGTGGGAATGTAAATTGGTGCAGGCACTATGGAGAAGAGTATGGAGATGCTTTAAAAAAACTAAAAATTGAGCTGCCATATGATCCAGTAATCCCACTCCTGGGCGTAGCAGGAGGAAAAAAAATGGTTCAAAGGGATACATGCACCCCAATATTCATTGCATCACTGTTTATAATAGTGAGGACATTGAAGCAACCTAAATGTCCATTGACAGAGCAGTGGATCAAGAAGAAGAGGTCCATAAAAAGAGGTCCCAGGTGACTGCAGTGCTAAAGACTCCACCCACCAATGCAAGAGATGCAGGTTGAATTCCTGAATCAGGAAGATACCCTGGAGTAGGGAATGGAAACTCACTCCAGTATTCTTGCCTGGAAAATTCCACAGACAGAGGAGCCTGGCAGGGTATAGTCTAAGGGGCCACAAAGAGTCAGACATGGCCGAGAGACTGAGCTCAAGCCACAAGACACACATATACAATGGATTATTACTCAGTCATTAAATGAATGAAATAGTGCCATTTGCAAGAACATGGATGGACCTGGAGATTGTCATACTGAGGGAAATAAGTCAAACAGAGAAGGAGGAATACCTCACGGCAACCCTTATATGCAGAATCTGAAAAGGAATGTTACAAATGAACTTATTTATAGAACAGAAACCTACTCACAGACTTAGAGAAAGAGCTTGTGGCTGCCAGGAGAGAAGGGTGAAGAGCAGGGACAGTTAGGGTGTTTGGGATTGCCACGTACACACTCCTGTGTTTAAAATGGATGGCCAACAAGGTCCCACTGCACAGCACAGAGAATGTCAGTGTTGTGAGGCAGCCTGCGTGGGAGGGAATCTGGGGGGAGAATGGACACATGGATATGTATGGCTGAGTCCCTTTGCTGGCCACACACGGCATGTCGATGTGTTGTTGGGAATGCATGGAAGATATCTCCTAACTGCTTTGCTGCTTCTGCTGCTGCTGTTTCAGCCGTGTCCGACTCTGTATGACCCCACGGATGGCAGCCCACCAGGCTCCGCTGTCCCTGGGACTCTCCAGGCAAGAACACTGGAGTGGGTTGCCATTTTCTTCTCCAACCTGACTCCTTTAATGGTTCCTAATGAAATAGAAAGTAATCATGCACTTAAAAAAAAAAATCAAGCAAAGGTGGTAGAGGTTTGCCACTGAACCAAGACGAATCAGAATCCTGGCCCTGCATCTTTGAAAATGCATTCCCTTTGGCCATAACCTGGTCTTCTCGATCCCTCAGTGTCCTCAAGTATAAAATGGGATAATAGTACCTACCTCATAGGACTGCTGTTAACATCAAAAGGGAAAATATACTTGAAAACATACTTCACCATAGAACTTTCATCCATAGAACGTTGGATTCAGATTATTAATCATTAAAAACCTTATGAAGAATAAGCATTATTACAGATAAAGCATAAGAAATATCCTTAAGCTCTATTATTGTCTTTAAGTTCTCTGCATCTGACAATCAATGCATTGTGCAGCTCCCAACTCCAGGGCCACTGAGGTTTACATGCAGTATGTTTATATCAGAGTTCAATAGATGCAAATCAACTGAACCCAACAATTACCTGTGTATATAAGAGCTGAACTTCCTTGAATTCAATATGAAATACTCAAATGCTTAAATTCATGGAATCAGGCTTCTGGGACTTTTATAAGAGTACAATTGTGGTGAAATTGTCTCATATTAAAGGTATTTTTATAGTTCGCACTCTCTTTCCCACTAGGCAGATGCAACTTTGTCAACACACAAAATAGCTTTTGGACCCACTGGAGCATAATCTATCCCATGACTAAGGTCGTGATATTTATTCAAATATCAGAATGGGAGTTGATGAGATAATTGTGGTCCTTCCATTGTTTAGTTATGGTGATATATTTCCCATTAATTTCTTTCTTCTAAATCCATGTTTGCTTACCAGAATTTCATATCAAATCACTTTTGAGACCCTTCCAGGTTTTACCTTTCTTTTCCCAAATCTATCGGTGTGAAATGGGAGTCCAGGCATGGATAGTTTCAAAAAGCCCAACCTGTAAATCTGATGTACACTCCTGATTAATAGCCATTTGTGAAAATGAGTTGAGTTGACCTAATCCTTGTAAATGATCTTTTGAAAAATGAAACTCAGTTACAATTTCACTGCTTCCTTCATAATAATTTTATGCTATATGTATTGGCAAAAGCTTTAATTTTTAAACTTTATTACAAATTTTAATTTTGATTAACCATAAAAAATCATACCATTGTAGCACCAGAGAAAAGGAAAAGAGTGTTAGTATTAATAGCTACTCTACCTGGAAGAGTTGCAGAACTCAGAATTCCAGTTGACTACTCTACTCTATCCATTCTAATACCAGTGGCTTGATACTGGTATCAAGCTCTTCTGACAGTGGCACATATAGTAGATAGGATGGAGTCCTTTTCAGAGTTTGTACTCACAGCACTTGTGATACTCTTTTCTCCTTGGGAAAAAGAGAGTTATAGCCCATAAGTGACTAGCAGCCTCAGTTACTGTGTTCCTTACTATGTTTTCATAAACAGCAAGTCAGAAATAAAAAGAAGTCAACAATCAGTAGCTAGTCAAAACCATCTCTATTGCTTACATAGATATGTTCCTAAATGACATATATAAATAAACACATACATACATATACATATCATGAGTGTGAAAAGTATTTACATGAATAAATACACAGCATATGTTTGAGAAAGCATCTTTTATAAAAAAGCCACTTCCAGAATTCAAGAACCTCAGATACTCAGGTGACTTTCAGCTTGTGAAACTCAGCAAGAAAAATTTTAACAACTCTATGGCAATACAACTGACAGGTATAAACTATATATGTTTTGATTGTACAATTTTATGAATTTGAAACTGTCAGCACAGTCAAATTCCCCGATGACTCACTGGGTAAAAAATTCACCTACATTGCAGGAGATGCAAGCTCGATCCCTGAGTCAGGAAGATCCCCTGGAGAAGGAAGTGGCAACCCACTCCGATATTCTTGCCTGAAAAATCCCATGGACAGGGGAGCCTTGCCAGCTACAGCCTACAGAGTCTCAAAGAGTCGGACACGACTAAGGGACTAAGCAAAGTAAGTAAAAAAAAAAAAAAAATTCTGAAAGTTTCCTTATACTTTTTTATAATCCCTCTCTCTAGCTCTTCCTTCAGGAAACCACTAATTTATTTTCTGTCAGCCTTTGTTTTATTTTCTTAAATTTTACATAAATTCAGTCATGCAGTAACTGTTCTCTTTCCTTTGTCTTCTTTCATTCAGCTTGGTTGTTTTGAGATTCATTTATGCAGGAGTATGAATCAATGTTGTTGTTCAGTTGTTAAGTCTTGTCCCACTCTTTGAAACCCTATGAACTACAGTATGCCAGACTCCTGAAAGTAGCATTGTATTGTCTGACTGTGCTAAAATTTCTTTATTCATTCACCAGTTGACATACTCACATTGTTTCTAGCTTTACCATAACAAAGCCACTATAAATAAAAATGTGTGTGCAAATCATAGGTTCACCACACACTCCTTTCCTCTTAGAGTGGATGGCTCATATGGTAGGTGTGCATGTAACTTTTTTGCGGGGTGGGGGCTGCTTTTTGGTGGCCCATTTGGTAAAGAGTCTGCCTGCAATGCAGGGGACCTGGGTTCTGTTCCTTGGTTGAGAAGATCCCCTGGAGAAGGAAATGGCAACCCACTCCAAAAGTGTATCCCCTTATATTCCCATCAGCAGTGTATGGGAAATCCCAGTACCTCCTCATTCTTTCTGATACTTGGTATAATCAGCCTTTTTAATTTTAGCCATTTTAGCACCACATGCACAGTGGTATCTTCTATGCTTTTAATTTGCATTTTTATAGTAACAAATGATATTGAATTTCTTGTCATTTGCACATTTCTTCCTTGGTGGGATGTCTGTACTTTAATCCATTTTAAAAAACTTGGCTGCTTGTTTCCTTGTTAAGTTTTGGAATTTCATTATGTGTTGCATATACAAATCCTACAACAGATATGTGATTTTCAATCGTGTTATCCTACTCTGTGGTTTGTCTTTTCATTCCCTTAGTGGTGTTTCTTGAAGAACAGAAGTTTTTAATTTTGATGAAGTCCATTTTTCTCTTTTATAGGCTTTGATTTCTTGTAATAGCTAAGAAGTGCTTTCCTGGTAACTCAGCTGGTAAAGAATCTGCCTGCAATGGAGGAGAGAGACCCCAGTTCGATTTCTGGGTCGGGCAGATCCGCTGGAAAAGGGATGGGCTGCCCACTCCAGTATTCTTGGGCTTCCCTGGTAGCTCAGCTGGGAAAGAATCCGTCTGCAATGTTGGATCCCTGGGTGGGGAAGATCCCATGGCGTTGCGCCATGGAGGAGAGCATGGCAGTCCACTCCAGTGTTCTTGCCTGGAGAATCCCCCGGGACAGAGGAGCCTGGCAGGCCACAGTCCATGGGGCTGCAAAGAGTCAGACATGACTGAGCGACTAAGCAGAAGCACAGCAAAAGAAATCTTTGCTTGACCCAGATCCCAAAGCTTTTCTCCTGTTTATTTCTAGAAGCTTTGTAATTTTATATTTCATATTTTCATCTTTGATCCATTTTAAGTTACTTTTTAATGCAGTGTGAGCTATGGATTTAATTTCATTTTTCTACATGTGGAAAACAATTGCTCTAGCACTATTTGTCAAAACAATTATTTTCTTTTCTCTGCTGAATTATTAGGGAAAATTATTCAAGTTATGATGTATAAATATAGAACAGACTATACCCAAAGTGTGTTTAAGCCTCACTGTAAAAACGCCTGGACTATGGAGGAGAGATTTTGCTTTCACTCACAGTTACAATTGCTTTTAAATACAATAGAGGAATTGAAGTATAAAAAACAAAGCAAACCAGACCAAACAAATTGATTTGAGGTTTGTTTTGAACCTGTGGCCAAGCTCCGTGACCCAGTTGAACCACACCTACTGCCTGTGCTCTTTATTATTTAGCCAAATATTGACCTATTTTAGACACTGGATGGTAGCCCATTATTGCTGAGGACTAGAAATTTCCTATATTGTTAAATTTTTAATTTCTTTTCAAGGGCTGCACTACTAATTTTGAATCACTAGATGCTGAAGTCACATGTCAGAAACTTGTAGAAAGCATACTTTCCCCAGAGATTCATCTCAGATTGAGTTTCATCTTGCATATGTTACACACAAGCCCATCTAGTTAAAGGAGTCCATTCTACTCTATTTTGAGAGCTAAAATTTCTAGTATTGAAAGTATAGAAATTTTGAGATCGGAGTGACTATTTTGCATCTTTCTATTATCTAAAATGTTCATCCTAGTTCTGTAGTCCTGAAATAATATTTGAAGCATAATAGTATTTTTCAAATTTTACTTTATAAAACATAAACAATGATTTATATTAAATCACTCTGACTTCCCCTTCTGAGCACAAATGAAAGCCTTAAAAACATTGTAATCTGAACCAATAAATCAAAGGAGAGAAGCCCATAAACTTAGCCTGACTTTGATGATCACAACCACTGATGTTGGAAAATTGATTTAATTTTTAGGGTCTACCAAGAAAGCTCCAGCTCCCACGGGAAGCAAAGACACACACATAAACACACACACACACACACACTTGAAAAATTACTGCTTCTACTTTACCAAAAAGTAAAACCATGTTCATTGCTTTACAAACAGTCCACCAAGTCTCTATAAAGCAGCGCTATTTTGTCTGAAGCTCTTCCCCAATAAACTTTTATTTTGCAGTCAAATAAATTCCTCTTGCATAACTCCTGGGTTTTGCTGGTCAACATTGTCACCAAATATGGGTGTTATGCCAGGGAAGAATGGCCTGACATAGTCCTAATCGGAATGTCTGTGCTAATGATGGTACACAAATTGTGTTTTTTGTTAGTGTTTCACAATGCTAATTATTTTTGCACTATATTAGAACAACTAGAACTGAGACTTGTGTTTCATAAGACATAGAACTTGTTCATAATCTGTCACACTTCTGAACAATTCTAATTGTACACTGGGACATTATATTGTAATGCTGAGGTGAAGATGTCATTGTAACGTACAAAGGGAAGGCTGTGGTCTGAATGATTGTGTGCCAGCAAAACTCCTATGCTGGAATCCTAATGCCCGATGTGATTAGGAGGCAGAGCTTTTGGGAGGTTCTTAAGTTGTAAGGGGAAAGGCCTCATGAGTGAGATTAATATCCTTATAATAGAGACCCCAGGGAGGTCTCCAGCCTCTGCTTGCCTGTGAAGATGTAACAGGAAGTCTTCATCATGGAAAAAGGCCCTCACCTCACCACGCTAACACCTTTATCTCAGACTCTAAAACTACAAAAGACACCTTCTGTTATATATACTCTTTTCAGTGTGAGGTTTTTCGTTAGAGCAGCCAGAGTGGGCTAAGACAGAGAGGTGTGTGTACCGTGGCTTCCTGACTCTGTGGGCACATTTATAATGCAATATAGTCCCAGGTCTCTGGACAAGGGATCTTCCTGACCCAGGGATAGAACTTGCCTCTCCTGCTTGGTAGATGGATTCTCGACTGATAAGCCTCCAGAGAAGCCCCTCAGAAAGGCCTGGAGAGAAACTGCAGGTCTCGAACAACCACCCTCAAAAGGGCAGTTGAATCACAAGGCAGTCAAAGGAAACACATTTGACTACAAATGACCTCTCTAAAGCTTTTTATAATTTTTGACACTAAGCACCATGAATGCCAGGCTTTGTCCCCCCCCATGCATGTATGATAGTTGCCTAACACCTTGTAGGTCACAAAAATGGGTGATGAGGGAATAATTCTATCTGAAAAAGCAAGCACATGCGATTCCTACTTGACGTTATTTTGCAAATTTTGTTGAATGTCTATAAATGTCTTGCCTGCTGGGCAAGATTCTAGAGATACAAAGAAAATAATATCGGCTATCTGATTTCAAAGAGCTTAGAATCAATATAAGTTTGCTTAAAACTAGATATTTACTTTAAGATGCTTTTGAAAGGAAAGATAAAAAATTGTTCCTCATAAATTAGCTCACATTGTATATTTTTGTCGTTTTGTAGATCTTATACAGTGTTATAGCTCCTTATCATTCTCTATCACACTTGAATATCATCATTGTCATCTAAAAGCTAAAAGGCTTTCTAAGACCCAGGGTCAGCTGAGTGCTGTGAAATGTCAATATAGGTAAAAATGTTAAAATTTAAAGAAAAATGAGTGGTGGTATAAATGTTTATAGGATTCTATCCACATTAATTATTGATACAACAGTTTTTAAAATAATTTGAAATGCCAAAAATTTCCAAGTTAACTTACATTTATTTTACAGGCAAGGAAAAATTGATTAAAATCAAGTGACTCTATCAATATATTATGTACTATATATATGTTATATATGATATTTAATATTAAATGCATATTTAACATATCTATTATATATTATGACAAAGGAAAACAGAGTTGCAGTATGGATACAAAATAACTACTTCTTTACATAATTCTGTTATGATCAGAGTCTCTGTCCATCGTTAAGCCATTTGTGAGAGTATATACAGAAATTATCCTACTTTATGTAGAACTTCTCAATGGGAAATGTTGAAGCATATATTGTTTTGTGCTTTGAATGCCTGTGCAGGCTTGCTTTATACCTTGGCTTGACTTTTAATTAGAAAATCTAGACCAACCAGTCAAAGTATGAAAACTCGATGGAAGGAGGCAAAGCTAAATTACTCTGAGTCACGGTGTTTTGATATTAATAGCTTCAAAGAGGCCATGTTTAGAGGAAAGGGAAAACTGAGGCTGAAGAGCAAAATTTCAGAACGGGGAGGGGGGCGTTCTCATAGATGTGTGGGGTCAGGAAGTGGGGGACTGTGATTGACATCTATACACTATGGATACTAAGTGTGAAACAGGTAACTGATGAGAGCCTACAGCGCAGCTCAGAGAACTCTGCTCGGGACTCTCTGCTGATCTAAATGGGAAGAGCTCCGAAAAGGAGAGGAGAGGGTGTGTGTGCATATACACATCCATCCACACACACAGACACACACACTTATACACACACTCACATACATACACACACATGCGCACACACACACTTATACACACACTCACATACACACACACACATGCACACACACACATACACACACTCACATACACACACACATGCACACACACACACTTATACACACACTCACATATACACACACACACACTTATACACACTCACATATATACACACACATGCACACACACACACTTATACACACACTCACATATATACACACACATGCACACACACACTTATACACACTCACATACACACACACATAACACACACACATATACACACAAAAACACACACACACATATATATACACACACATATACATACACACACACTCACATACACACACATATACAAACACACTCACATACACACACATATACACACACACATACTCACACATACACACGCACATACACACACACATATATATACACACAGACACACATATATACACACACATACATACACACACATATACACACACACATATATACATATATATACACACACACTCATATACACACATACACACACACACATATATACACACAGACACACATATACACACACACACATATATATACACACACACATATATACACAAACACACACATACACATATGTACACACATACACACAAATATATGTGCACACACATACACACACACATACATGCACACACAAACACACACACATACACACAAATATATGTACACACATACATACACACATATGCACACATATGCACACATACACACATACGCACACATATACACATACATGTATATATGTGCGCACACACACATATTTATATATACACACAGATATAAACACACACACATATACACACACATACATAAAGCTGATTCATTTTGCTGTGCAGTAGAAACTAACACAAAGTTGTAAAGCAATCATACTCCAATAAAAATTGATTAAAAAAAAGAAGTATAGGATCGGACACCATCTGAAAAATCATTGTAGTCACTTGCATCACTTTACATCCGCATATCACCATGATCCACAGAGGTGCTGTAAGCTTGCCAGCTTCACAGAGTAGGTTATGGAAACAGGTAGAATAAAACTCCAAAGAATTTTAATTCCTATTCCAAGATTCTCTCCAACATTAGAAGCCTTTTAAAGTAACTGCTGTTGCTTTAAAGGAAAGTGCCTCCTTCCAAGTCTAATTGCTGAATAAAGTCCCTTAAAGACACATCCTGAGGACTGAGACTTTTTAAATCATATAGAAATTACATTCACAGAGACCCTGCTTCAAAGAATAATATTCAGGGGAGAAGATATTTATAGAAAAGCAAATAAATACTCATGCTATTATATAGCTGATTTAAAATCTAGGCACCAATAGCATGGCAAAGAAAAATATATTTCAAAACATACGAATAGAGGAAATGCTATTTTTGGTATCCATCAGGCATTTCATAAAGAGGTCCATAACTTCTCGCTTGTGGAACGAATTCAGTTTGTGACTTCAGTTCTAGCAGAGTCCTCAGTTCATCTCTCCTTTCCCTCTTCATACTTTCTTGTACAGTGTTATCAACTTCTATTGGCTTCAATTATCATCCATTGGGTTAAACCTCTCCCAGGTGTATTTCTATCCTCCATTTTTTAATTTTGCATTCTAGACTTACATGCATTAGGCTTGTCAACCCAGAATACTTACAAGCACCTCTAGTTAAACACACTGGTTATTGAGCACATTATAGATGTCTTTCAGATCTTCCTTGTCCCTGCATCCTGTAAGCCCTTTGAAAGAACTGGCACTTTGCACTTCTGCTTAGGCCTCACCCTTCATATCTGTTAATTCTAGCCTGAAACAGTTCTTAGGTTTATTCCCTTCTTTGCATTTCGGCCACCTCCACATGACTCCTGGAATTCACCTCCTCCTATGTTTGTTCTTCATCTCCTTCACTTGTCTCATACAACTCCATTTCTTTATTCAGTTTGTTGCTGAGGCAATCAGATCATGTCCACTATACATGGAATATTCTATACAGTATAGGTGAGCAAAAGGCCCTTCACAGGTGATCCCTGGCTTTCCTCTCTCACCTCATTTCACATAAGTTACCCTAAATCTCACTCTAGTTTTCTTATTGGAGAAGGCAATGGCAACCCACTCCAGTGTTCTTGCCTGGAGAATCCCAGGGACGGTGGAGCCTGGTGGGCTGCCATCTATGGGGTCGCACAGAGTCGGACACGACTGAAGCGACTTAGCAGCAGCAGCAGCAGTTTTCTTATACCCAAACCACTCTGAATTTTCAACAATTTTTGAACACAATTCACTGTTTTATGCTTCCTTCTCATGTGATGAAGTTTTATATATTCAAACAGATTTGGTCCTCTTGACTCTCCATAAAGGCTTCATTCAACGCCCAACACAACTAATAGAGCAAGGTCCCCCCACCCTTATGTGCCCATGCCATCTGTTCATGTATCTGTCATAACGTGGAACAAATTGCACTCTAGCATTCTTAAGCCCTGTGAGCTCTCTTAGGTCAAGAATTGTATCACATTTGCAAACAATCAACCTGAAACAACCACAGTGCTTAAAGACCAGGGAGCATTCAGTAGTGTGTGTTTGTGAAGAAGAGAATAATGACAGATAGGTAAGTGCACAGATGGATGGAAGAGGGATGGCGAATCAAACACAGCCCCTCGACTTTGCAAATCAAGGTGGGACTGGAGTAGCAAATAAGTAGGGAAGTGACCTGAGCCTGGCATTGTAGGAATAGACACATGTAGGGTAAGATCGGAGGCTCTCGTCCTCAAATACCTTTGATGCTTGTACTTATCTAAAATAGAACAAAGGTTTTCATTATACATAATTAGGAAAGGAGTTAAATTTTAAAATGCATGTCACTAATTCACAGTGCAATGTGGAGTAAGGGGTCTACATTGCAGTTCATCTCTACCCATTATGGAACATTGCTACAGAGCTGGGCTGCCTGAGGTTAAGACCCAACTCTGTGATGCATTGATCTGATGAACACATAGATCTCTCTGGGCCTTGGATTTTTCATATGTAAAACAGGAATATTTTTCTAGGTGTGTTACAATGATAAAACTCAGTAAGTTACTACACGTGTAATGTATACAGGGGTATCTTATACTTTGTTGTTATTCAGTCACTCAGTCTTGTCCAACTCTTTGCAACCTTATGGATTGCAGCCCATCAGACTCCTCTGTCCATGGGATTTCCCAGGAAAGAATACTGGAGGGCGTTGCTGTTTCCTTCTCCAGGGGATAATCCCAACCCAAGAATCAAACCCACATCACCTGTATTGGCTGGCAGATTCTTTACTGCTGAGCCACTAGGGAAGCCCATCTTACACTTAGTCTATGTTGAATAAATTACTTTTAATTCCCAATAATTTATAATTGATATCAGAACTTCTATGAAAGGAAATTTGTAATAATAGAATTAGGTTATTTGTAATTGAATAGGGTGGGATGCTACAGAACAACAGAGTTAAGGAAGATAAAACCAGAACTATCACATGAAATCTTTACCTCTGGGAACATGTTTGAGCCTCTACCCAAACCCATAATATAATAATAATGATTAAAAATCCATGGATTTTTGTTTAATTTTCAGAATACCCTAAGATGCTTTCTTAAAATAAGAAGGTTGAATATTGATGAAAAATAAACAAAATCCAGTTTTGAAGTATTTTGTATTTGCTGGAGAAAAAAAATATCATGGGAAGAATTAGAAGACAATCATCTACAGTTGAAAACAGTCATTATTAAAAAAAAAGGAAGTAAATCAGAAAGAGAAAGACAAATACCATGTGATATGTGTGGATTCTAAAATATGACACAAATGAACATGTCTAAGAAGTAGAAAAAGCCTCACAGACATAGAGAACAAACCTGTGTTTACCTAGAAGAAGGGGAGGGGAGGGATGGATTGGGAGTTTAGGGTTGGTAGATGGACACTCAGATGTAGAATGGACAAATAATAAGGCCCTACTGTAGAGCACAGAGAACTATATCCTATACTCTCTATAGTTCCTGGGATAAACCAAAGTGGAAAAGAATAATAAGAATGTGCATACATGCACAACTAAGTCACTGTGCTATAGAGCAGAAATGAACACAACACTGTAAGTCAACTACACTGCAATTTAAAAAATTAAAAATTAAAAAAAAAAGTCTGTAAGACAAGATGGAAAACAGGAAGAAAAAGACCTAAGAGTAACTCTGTGAGAGTGACGGGGAGTACAGTTGAAAATGTCAAACACATGTGTAATTTTGTAAAATGCCATGAATCTATTGTAACACTGCGGATGAGGGCAAATAGTCCCTCCCCCAAAGAGTGAGAAATTTGTACTTAGGTTTTACTTTAAAATATAGAGATGTTCAAATAAAGCAAAGAGAAGAAAATAATAGGTAAATACAATCCGTATAATACTTATTCAATGTAAAATACTATGTATAGTTAAATACAACATGATATACATTGAGTATAAAAGTCTGAAATATATAAAAGAAAAATGTGATAAATCAAAGGAGCAACAGGAAAAAGCTGTGAAAATGAAAAACAAAAATTCAAGACACATAAGCAGTCCGGGACTAGTAAAACCAAGGACATCTGTAGCTACAGAAGGGAAGTACTGCATTATCTCAGAGGCTAAAAGAATACAGGATATTCACATTTAAAAACTTAAGACTTCACAGAAAGTTTAAATTATAAAGAATGAGTGCAAAATATTTAAGAGAAATGCCTGCTTCTTATTGCTATGTTTTGCATTGTTCATGTAGAAAATTTACCTATATCAAACATTTCATTTGAAGACAATGATGGAAAAAAATGACTACTGCATTTATCAGAACTATCCTGATCATGGTAAGATTGTAAATTAACTTTCTCACATTCCAGGTAGTTAAAAATAGCTGAACTGCTTCTGATATCTTTCTTTCATGGACGGTTTTAAAAATGGATCTTATGTTGGAGATAATTGAAAAACAAATAAGTACTGCAGATTATTATTTCAAAATACCTGAATATTGAAAGTCTTTATTAAATTTAATTTAAATAGAAATTCAATGAGGCTAAAAATTATTTCAGTATAGTTTCTAATAACTAAAACCTTTATTTAAAATAGTAAGAGGAAACATAAATGATAATGCTGAGCACAACAGAACTTGCATTTCACTGTTTCCCCAACCTCTAAATGTTTCCCTCTGTTCAACGTAAAGAATACAGGTCTCAAGAAGCCCTTTGAACTATTTGAATCAATCAAGCAATTCTTGGAGGCAAAGCAAGACAGGACAAAATGCTGTTATAAATCTGTACTTTGGACTAGGTATGGCTGAGACAAATAGTCTAAGCTTACCCACAAATCACTGAAGGTCTAATGTGAAAGTTTCTTATCATTCATAAACCCACTAATAAAACATACCAAGTGACAGAGCTAAGGAGATGGCTGAGTGCTCACTAAAATTCCTCCTTCCCTTTGTTCAAACATCTAATCTAGATTATTTTCCAGCCTCTCTTAAGGTTGGATGTCTCCATGTGACTTTAGTTTCTCTATAGGAACACAAGCAAAAGTGCTTTTGTCAAATTCACACCTGGCTAGGATGCACACCACACCTTCTTCCTTCCCCTGGAAATAAGAGACTATATAAAGTCCTACCTAAGTGGTGACTGAGCTTCAAGACCCAAGATGCCTGGATCTGTGTAGGATGATTTGGGGAAAGTGATCCTGCAGACTGGAACACTGGCTCATCAGTGTTACATGAGTGAACAGTCTACTGTGTTAAACCACTGACATTCTGTGTCTAACTTAACCTAACCAGTTCAAACGGTTAAATAGGGCGTTGGAGTTATATAAATCTAGCTTTCAGTCTCCACTCCCTATTTGTTAACTGTGTGATTTTAGGTAAGTCTCTCAAGCTTTGAAAACCTCCATTGCTTCATCTTTCAAAAGAGAAACAGTAAAACTCTATACCCACCTTAGAGTGGGGCTACAAATTTTAAATGAGATAATGTACCAAAAAATTTTTAGCACAGTATCTAAGAAAACATCTAATATATGGGGGTTATTCTAATTTAGTTTGGTGAATAAGTATCATAAATTCCACTTAAAAGAAAGAAAATAAGTATCTGAATAATTTTTTAAGACTATATATACACGTGTGTGTATATATATATAAACATGTATATATAGACTCTCACCTCAATACAACTCAAATGGTAATTCAGTTTTCTCTATAAGAAAGCTGTATAAGCAAGAGCATCCTTGCAGGTTGATAGGTTTAAACAGTTTTAAATTCAAAGATGCAACATCAAATGTGATCCAGACACCTCAAAGCAAGCAAGTAGGACCATTTGTATGCGTTACCTAACATACAAATGTACACAGGTGCACAAACACACACACATACAGATTCAACCTATTTAATGAAGATCCTTCCAAGAAGACAGTTTTATTCCATTTTAGGCAGAAAAGGTAAAATGACTATACAAAGATAAAACAATTACCTCACTGTTCTAATATTTGAAGTTTTTGAAGGTGAAGTCCAAGTTCTTATTTGTGTTCTGTTTGTTTCACAAGCTAAAAATGAAAGTGGAAATATATAGTCTCCTAAAGACAAAGAGTTATCCCTTATCAAACTTGCATTAATGACACTTTAAAATAACTATTTCTATAAATAAGAGTGTCAACATTATAATTTGATTGCTCATCGGCCTCAAGTGCATTGGAATTAGATTCAAAACAGGAACGTGAGAAGAGTAAAATCAGCAAGACCTTTTCCTTTTTAAAACACACTTCAGTAATGCATGGCAACATGCCTTTGTCTTTATCTTTAGTTTTATTAGTGCTATTTTGAATTGTAAGATCTTTATCCCAGCCCACCAGCTCCCCAACCCCCACCCCCTTGCCTTCTCTTTCTTCACCATTGTTCATCCAAACTACAAGACCATCTGTTCACTTGGCAGATGCAAGTCAGTTCTATAATTGTTGTCATTCTTAGCATAGTGCGAACCCTGCACAATCAAGAGGACGAGAAGTACCACATTCATGAGTTAGCCAAATGTGTATTGTTGTCGAAATTACTTGTCAAAACGTCAAAGGGAACAATATTTGATTTTCAAAGCCCAGCATACATCTACCCAGATTACAATATGAGGGCTCTATTATGCTGTTACTTATGCAATGCATCATTCAGATTTTGACGAAAGTAAATGGCATGAGCGCTAGCAGGCTTTGATTTCTATTGTGTTAAAGCAGCCTAGGAGTTAGTTACAAAATCCTTTGTTCAAACAGTGAATTGAGAGTTGTGTTTTTTTCTGAAGTGTATCAAATGCACACATTTGGAAGATAGAAATCTCTGATATGAATGCACCACGCTTTTAAACAATGCCAATATACAAAAATCGGGATTTAAACACAGAATATATTAAAATGTAGAACTGGGGGATTTTCAAGATGGTAGCAATAAGATGTTGTATGAGAGTTTCACTCATGCTGTAACAAATTGGGGCAAATTTAGTGGCTTCAAACCACAAAATTCATTTATCTTACATTTCTATAGATCAGGAATCTGATATAAGTCTTCCTGGGCTAATATCAAATGTCAACAGGGCTGCTCTCCATTTTAGAAGCTCCAGCAAATAACTCATTCTCTTGGTCTTCCAGCTTCTAGAGGTAACCTGCATTCCTCGGCTGTGACCTCCTTCCGACTTCAAAGCCAGCAACATCGTGGAGTCTCTGACCATTCTATCGTCATCACACCTCCCTCTCTGACAATAGCCAGGGAAGGTTCTCTGCTTTTAAAGAATCGTGGGATTTCTCTGACTTACATGCGAACATCTAGATACGGAATCTCGAAAAGTGGTTCAGATGCACCTATCCTGCAGAGCAGGAACAGAGACAGAGAAGTGCCCTGTGTACTCGGCGGGCGGGAGACGGGGAGTGGCCTGAATTGGGAGACTGAGGTTGATATGTGTACACGGTGTGCAAGACAGACAGCTCCTGGGCGCCTGCCGTCTTTGCGCAGGGGGCCCAGCTGGGTGCTCTGTGCGGCCTCAGTGGGCGAGATGAAGGGGATAGGAGGGAGGGAGGATCAAGAGGGAGGGATCGTGTGTGTTCAAACAGCTGATTCACCTCATCGTACACTGGAAACTAACACAACATTGTAAAGTAAATATAAGTCAATAGAAACATAAACATGGGATTAATTTGGGCTTCTCTGGGTAAACCAGGATAATTACCCCCACTCAGAGTCCTTACCCTTAATTGCATCGGCAAGCTCCCTTTTTCCAAGGAAGGTAACACATTCGCGGGTTCCAGGGGTTGGGTGCTGGTATCTTTGGGAAATATTTTTCAGCCCTTTTCATCCATCTCAAGCTCCTCTTTTACAAGTGGGAAAAGAAAACTGAAAAATTAACGCTCTAACCCTGAGACTCCAGTTCCCTGCTCCTGTAACTAAAAAAGAACAACTTCTTTATAATTTGATATGACTCATTGTGTGAAAAAGAAATGAACCAAAAAGTTCTCTAGATAGCATTTGTACTTCAGAGTTCTATTAACAGACCTAGGCTATTAGTTGATGATACAAATCAGTTTTACGTGCAACTTTTCAGCAATGCATAGACCTCCCAGACTTAGAGTAGGTGTTTAATTAATATAAATGTGTGTGGATATATATATATAATTAGATGATATATATATTATTAGATGACAACAGTGATGATTTCATACCACAACACTTTCTCTAAGGCTCTAAAAATGCTTTTAATTTCTAACTATTTATGAAATAATTTTAACATACTCAACATTGAATATAGATGAGTAAGAAACCAACTGATTAGAATGTTTGTACATGCAAACCCTCTACAGAAACCTTTTAGGTGACTGCTCCAGGCTAAACTTTGAACTAGATGCTGGGAGATAAAGGTCCTGGAACTGCCCTGAATTAACCTGGTGTCACTGGGTACTGCGTGTTCTCATAAAGGTGCATGAAGGGTGAAGTGGAGGAAGTATCTATGAGCAGAAGGTGCATCAACAGAGAAAGTGGCATTTAAATTAATTTTGAAGAATAATTGGAATTTTAAATGTTCAGAGAAGTAGTAACAGGCTTTCCTTTATGTTCTTAGGAACAATAAACTATCAGGTTAAAATGCAAGAAAAGTCTAGCAAAATTAAACTTTAGGAAACTTATATGCCCCACATCATATGGTGCCACACATATGCTATAACGCCCCACATTATATTCCCCAACTTTTCTGCTATATTAACAGATGGGCCTGGAGATTATCTTACTAAGTGAAGTAAGTCAGAGAAAGACAAAGATCATATGATATCACTTGTATATGGAATCTAAAAAAATGATACGAATGAACTTATTTACAAAACAGAAACAGATTCACAGACATAGAGAAGAAACTTATGGCTGTCAAAGGTGAAAGGTAGGGGAGAGGGATGCATTGGGAGTTTGGGGTTGACACATACATTTCTGTATGTAAAATAGATCATCGCCAAGGACCTATGGTATAGCACAGGGAACGCCGCTCACTGTTCTGTAAAAACCTAGATGGGGAAAGAACATGAAGCGGATTAGCTCTGCATCCAGGTATAACTGAATTACTTTGTCGTGCACTTGAAACCAGCATGGCTTTGTAAACCACCTATTGTTTCTGTTGCGCTGTGTGCTCACTGTTCAACTCTTTGTGATGCCACGAACTGCAGCCCGCCGGGCTCCTCTGGCCATGGGATTTTCTAGGCAAGA
The DNA here is from genome assembly GCF_910594005.1 of Cervus elaphus. NCBI lineage: Eukaryota > Metazoa > Chordata > Mammalia > Artiodactyla > Cervidae > Cervus > Cervus elaphus. Next base: position 6,682,617 of record NC_057826.1, on the reverse strand, counting down.
ATACTGGAGCAGGTTGCCACTTCCTCTCCCAGAGCATCTTCCTAACACAGGGAACGAACCTGCGTCTCTTGGGTTTCCTGCACTGGCAGGCGGATTCTTTACCACAGAGCGACCTGGGAGTCCCATAAATCAACTCTACTCCAACACAAAATAAAAATTAAGAAAAAAAAGAAAGAAAAATCATGGCAAATAATTTAAAAATAAAATAATAAAGTAAAATAAATAAAAATTAAAATGTGTGTCTGAGGACGGATAATAGCACACTCTACATCATGTAACCCGATTGCTTTCCCCAGTAAGCCATCTTGTGCTCTTGAGGTGAGTGTACAAGTCCACTCTGCTCAGTAAGTGCTTTAGGGAGGATATAAGGCCCTTATCTAGAAACTTGCGGTCACATGAAATGCAATCTTCAGCTCTGAATGCCCTTTTGGAGAAGGGCATTAAAGAAGGAAATGGCAACCTACCCCAGTATTCTTGCCTGGGAAATGCCATGGACAGAGAAGCGTGGTGGGTTGCAATCTATGGGATCATGAGTCGAACGCAACTTGGCAACTAACTACAACAAAGAAATCGAGAGTCAGAAGTCAGAAACAAGATGACATTCTAAACAAGCCACCACCAAGCAAGGGGGTAACTAGGAGCCCATTGCAGAGTTACTCTTGCCATTTTCAAAGTGGAGATTTTAGATCTATCTGTACTGGCATAGAATGATAATAAAGTTGAATCCATGTGACCAAGAAGGGCTGTAAAACTTGTGGAATTTGGAATATTTAGATATGATTCCTGAATATCACAAAGACATTGAGTAATACTGAAAACTATTGCCACAGATCATTACAGTCATTATTTACAAGACATTGTTCAGAAAACACTTATAGTCAATTGTGAGACATAGTCAATTAATTTCCCTCATTTAAAATATTTGTGTTGAGTATTTATTTTTAGTATATATTCTTATTAGCCTGCTTACTTATTACATTCATTTATTCTATTTAGTAACACACATATTGGAAAAATAGAATCCTAAAATTACTATAACTCTATAAAGTTGCTAAATAACATTTTCAGATATAACCATCAATATTTTCTTTGATAGTCAAGATTTACTAGCTATTATCATAAAGTTCAAAGTCTAAACAATGGTTAATTTGTATTTATACAGATAGAATCACATCTATAAATGTATACTTCTAAGTTATTAGGAAAATCTTTAATAAGTCCATATGTTTAAAATCCCCCTCTTTATTGAAGCATTTATGATATTTAGTTTCCAGTCCATATGTACAATCACTTCAGAGATTGCTTGGTACGTGGATAGTACTGTTTTGTTTTGCTTTTTGTTTTTTGGGGTTTTTTTTTGGTTGGGTATTGGTTGCTAAGGTTACAGATCTTTTTCTCTGCTAATAGCAGACTCTACTGGGTGTGAAACTTGAGTCTTCATGGCACTCAGAATCTGATCGCCCCAAGTCTCACCGTCTAGGCTTTCTTTGTATCCAATGCCTAATTTTCAGGTTCCTGCTCTGTGTCAGCTGACACTAGTCCTCTTGCTAACTGCATATACCCTTTTCCTCAATGAATAAGGGCTTGATTGTGCATCAATTAACATGGCTTATTTTACTGTTAAAGTAAATTACACAGAAATGGCATTTCCTCCCAAACAAAGAAAAATAATACCATAATAACACAACCTTGACACTTCCCTAATGCTTTAATCTGACAATCTCAGTGCACTTAACAAAGAGCAATTAATTAACCCTTACAACATTCCTGTCAGGAATGCCTGATTATACCCACTTTGCAAATTAAATGCTAAGAGGTACATACCTTGGACAAGGTTACACAGTTTGTTTGTGACAGACCGGAGACCATAACTCAATAGCCTGGTCCTGGTCTCCCAGGGCAGTCACCAAGCACCAATCAGGAAAACATACTGCTTCTGTTCCTACTACTAAAATTCAATCCTCATTTCGTAAGAATCTGTGAATGGCTAGTTACCAAAGGCTTTATTCTATTTAGTCATCGTTCTCATTCAAGAGGAAAGAGAACTTGAAAATCTACAAGCTTGAAAATCCATAAGCACATCTTGTCAAGGGCACTACTCTTAAAAAAAATGCATTAAATGTTAACTAGCAAAATATGGCAAAAGGAGAGGTTTGACACAAGGGTGCTAGAGCCCCAGTGTGCCTTTGGGTGAGCTACGAATTATACAGTCAAAATTATAAATTTACATCCATGCATATAATACCAGAAAGTGGAAATGTTTCCTTAAGATTCACACACACAAGCAGAACCAGCTGGTAAAGAAGATGCAAAGCCATTTGGGAACTCTAGTGGATACATCCATCTGGTGAGGGTTTTTTTTTTTTTTTCTTTTTTTGTAAGCAATAAATGTTGTGAATCCACAGCCAGTCATGTGGCATCTTCAAAAGCTGTGCCCACAGTTAAATTGGGTCCCAAAGCATCAGTAGGGATGGCTAGCATCATACTGACATTGTAGCTGCGACGTCTGTAATCAGCAAACTTCAGTGGGTTCCTGACATCAAGGGCAGAAAGCCCACATCATTCCCCTTCTCATGCTGTTCCAGGAGAACATAAACTAGTCAAGCCCCTCATTAAAAGTTATGTTTCCTTAGAAGTGTCCCTAATGAGAATCTGATTTTAGCAGTTTGCATCTGGCTTCCCTGCCTGAGACACCAAGCTTACTGAGGCTGTGGATGATCAACAGCTGACTTGCACTTAAGCCATTATCCTAAGCACAGAAAGGGGAAATAGACTTGAGCATTGACTTCCTCTTGACCGCAGCTTCATTTCCACCTATCCCCTTCTCTTGACCTGAAGGAACTCACTCTTCAGGTTACACAGGGCACCTATGTAACTTTGATGTCCATTTTTTGGTACTTTTCCATTTTCCAAATTCACTGGCCTGCTTTTGGAACCACGTCTGCAAACCAGCAGCACCCCAAGCCCAGTCAGGGTAGCAGTGATCTCTTCAGTATCCCATGTTCCCTCCTTCGGAGGTCACTTCAGCAGCTACTTTTCCAGTCTCTAATTCCAAAGAAACATTACTGTCTAGTTTCCGTTTTCTGTCTTCATCTCTCTGCCCTTCTGATATATGATCTTTCATCAATCATGTGTCAATCCTCTTTTATATTGTTTTGGTTGTTCAGCTGCTAAGTCATGTTGACTTGTTATGACCCCATGAATTGCAGCACGCCAGACTTCCCTGTCCTTTGCTATCCCCTGGAGTGTGCTCAAAGTCATGTCCATTGAGTGGTGCCATCCAATTGTCTCATCCTCTGTTGCCTTCTTCTCCTTTTGCCTTCAACCATTCCCAGCATCAGAGTCTTTTCCAGTAAATCAGTTCTTTGCATCAGGTGGCCAAAGTATTGGAGCTTCAGTATCAATCCTTCCAGTGAATATTCAGGATTGATTTTGTTTGGGATTGACTGGTTTGATCTCCTTGCTGTCCAACAGACTCTCAAGAGTCTTCTCCAACACCACAGTTTGAAAACATCAATTCATGTTATCATGCTCTAAATTGTGACATGGGCATTTAGTGGTGAATCTGTCATAGACAATACCCTAAGATCACCTCAGTTCAGTTCAGTCACTCAGTTGTGTCCAGCTCTTTGCTGTCCCATGGACTGCAGCACGCCAGTCCTCCCTGTCCATCAGCAACTCCTGGAGTTTACTCAAACTCAGGTCCATTGAATTGGTGATGCCATCCAACCATCTCATCCTCTGTCATCCCCTTCTCCTCCTGCCTACAATCTTTCTACAGCATCAAGGTCTTTTCAAATGAGTCAGTTCTTTGCATCAGGTGGCTGAAGTATTGGAGTCTCAGCTTCAGCATCACTCCTTCCAATGAATATTCAGGATTGATTTCCTTTAGGATGGACTGGTTGGATCTTGCTGTCCAAGGGACTCTCAAGAGTCTTCTCCAACACCACAGTTCAAAAGCATCAATCCTTCGGCACTCAGCTTTCTTTATGGTCCAACTCTCACATCCATATGTGCCTACTGGAAAAACCATGGCTTTGACAAGATGGTCCTTTGTTGGCAAAGTAATGTCTCTGCTTTTTAATATGCTGTCTAGGTTAGTCATAGTTTCCCTTCCAAGGAGTAAGTGTCCTCTAATTTCATGGCTGCATTCATCATCTGCAGTGATTTTGAAGCCCCCCCAAAATAATATGTCACTGTTTCCACTGTTTCTCCATCTATTTGCCATGAAGTGATGGGACTGGATGCCATGATCTTAGTTTTCTGAATGTTGAGTTTTAAGCCAGTTTTTTTCACTCTCCTCTTGCACTATCATCAAGAGGCTCTGTGGTTCTTCTTCACTTTCTGCCATTAGAATGGTGTCATCTGAGTATCTGAGGTTATTGGTATTTCACCCAGCAGTCTTGGTTCCAGCTTGTGCTTCATCCAGTCCAGCATTTCTCATGATGTAAACTGCATATAAGTGAAATAAGCAGGGTGACAATATACAGCCTTGACATACTCCTTTCCCAATTTGTAAGCAGTCTGTTATTCCATGTCCAGTTCTAACTATTGCTTCTTGACCTGCATACAGATTTCTCAAGAGGCAGGTCAGGTGGTCTGACATTTCCATCTTTTGAAGAATTTTCCACAGTTTATTGTGATCCATACAGTCAAAGTTTTTGGCGTGTTCAATAAAGCAGAAGTAGATGTTTTTCTGGAACTCTCTTGCTTTTTCCATGATCCAGTAGATGTTGGCGATTTGATCTCTGGTTCCTCTGCCTTTTCTAAATCCAGCTTGAACATCTTGAAGTTCATGGTTCATGTACTACTGAAGCCTGGTTTGGAGAATTTTGAACATTACATTGCTAGCATGTGAGAAGAGGGCAATTGTGCGGTAGTTTGAGCATTCTTTGGGATTGCCTTTCTTTGGGATTGGAGTGAAAACTGACCTTTTTCAGTCCTGTGGCCACTGCTCAGTTTTCCAAATTTGCTGGCATATTGTGTGCAGCAACTTTCACAGCATCATCTTTCAGGATTTGAAATAGCTCAACTGGAATTCCATCACCTCCACTAACTTTGTTTCTACTGCTCCACTTGACTTTGTAAGGCCTAAGACCTAAGGCCCACTTGACTTCACATTTCAGGATATCTGACCCTAGGTGAGTGATCATACCATCATGATTATCTTTTCTGTATATTTTTGGAGAGAGAGAGATTATTAAAAATGCAATGATGTTCACATAAGAGCAAAGTCTTTAATGGATACATTTAAGAAGAAATTATAACTTGGTGTTCATTTGAACAGAGATAGTAGACTCCAATTATTTTATAGCTGTTTGGGCTCATAGGTATTTGGAGTGAAAATTAAAGTGTTAATAACTTAGTGTTGTCCGACTCTTTGCCACCCCATGGACAGTAGCTCACCAGGTTCCTCTGTCCATGGAATTCTCCAGGCAAGAATACTGGAGAGGATCGCCATTCCCTTCACCACAGAATCTTCACGACCCAGGGATTGAACCAAGTCTCCTGCATTACAAGCAGATTCTTTACCACTGAGTCACTCAAGAAGTTCTAGTTTGATCATACTTTAAAAATTACTTGATTTTGTAATATATTTAATATTTTTTATTAAAATGTTAAAATAAAAAGGAAAAAGAAAGGATAAAATATAAATCCTTTCACTACAGATGATATTTTAACTTTTGCTTTCCAGTTTTTTTTTGTTTCTACATCTAAGAATTATGTTATATGTGTTTTGTAACTATTACTTAAAATACATTAAGACATGCACAAGAAAAAGAAAAAAGAACTTACTATACACATGTTCTTAAGTTTGCTTTGTAATTTCTAAGTCATTCTAAGAGTGAAATACCTCATTATATAAAGGTATTGTTCTTATTCAAACCTTAATTTTTAGGCATTCAGAGTGGTTCTAGTTTAGAAAGAAACACATTTGCATTCTGCACAAATGTTTTTTAGAAAAAAATCTATCAAAAATCAAGTGGAGTCAATGCACTCATTCTTAAAGTCTACTTAAATCTTGAAAATTAAGGTTTGAGTAAGAGTAATATCTTCATAAAGTGGGATATTTTGCCTCAGAATCATTTAGAAATTACAAAGCAAACTGAAGAATCATGTGTATAGTAAGTTAATTTTTTACTTAAAGGTGAAGTTAGGTACATATATATATATATATATAGAGAGAGAGAGACATATATATATATGTCTAGAAAAATGTCTGAGTGAAAGTGAAAGTTAAGGTCACTCAGTCGTGTCTGAGTCTTTGTCATCCCATGGGCTATACAGTCCCTGGAATTCTCCAGGTCAGAATACTGAAGTGGGTAGCCTTTCCTTTTTCCAGGGGATCTTCCTGACCCAGGGATCCAACCTAGGTCTCCTGTATTGCAGGCAGATTCTTTACCAACTGAGCTATGAGAGAAGGCCCAGAAAAATGTCTAGAAAGATGCAAATTCATGTATATATATTTTTGTAGTAATACTACAATTGCTTTATTTTCTATGCTTACCCTTTTCCTATTTTCTCACTATGAACATCCATTTATTAGGTAACTAAAATGTTAGCTGGTATGGCCAAAAACTTTATACAGATTAATGTTTATTGACATAAAAATTGTGCATGGCATAATACATTTTAAATAATAGTAATATGTGGTCAAAATTGCCCTCCAGAATTTTTTTTTTCATGTTTAGAATTTTGCCACCTGCATATGTCAGTATATTTTCCTACATCCTACCTAGCAATTGCTATTATTATTCTTTTTAAAAATCTTACCAATATTCTAAGTGGAATGTTACCTTTTATAAAGTATATTTGAAGGATTATTTATATGATTTAAGTGTCTTCATATTTATCAATCCTCTGAACTTTTTCAATGTTTTCCTGTGGATGCAAAGTGCTCACTTTTTTTCTGGCAGATTGCTTATCTTTTATTTATACTGATTCTAACAAAATAATATTTGCTTACATGTACTGAGCAGTTGGGCTTCCTTGGTGACTGAGACAGTAAAGAATCTGCCTGCAGTGCAGGAGAGCTGTTTTTTTTTTTTTTATTTTTTTTTCTTTTTCTATTTATACTTTATTTTTTTATTTTTTTTCATTTATTTTTATTAGTTGGAGGCTAATTACTTTACAATATTGTAGTGGTTTTTGTCATACATTGACATGAATGCTGGGTTTGATCCCCAGGTTGTTAAATCTCCTGGAGGAAGGCATGGCAGCCCACTCCTGTATTTTTGCCTGGAGAATCCCGATGGTCAGAGATGTCTGGCAGGCTACAGTCCATGCGGTCGCAAGGAGTCCGACACAACTGAGTGACTAAGAGAGAGACTGAGCAGTTACTCTGTGGGCAATGCTGAAACTGGAATATCCATTAGGTATCTTTGTCTCTGTAATACCTAATATGGCTTAAACCTACAAATTTGAAATATCTCTTCATGTATAAATAATATTTATCATTTTTCCATCATATATGCTATCATTTCCACACAATTTATAATTAGTTCTGTACTTTCTTAATCATGTATGATGTTAATGGTGATTCTTTCTTTCTTTTTTTGGTTAAATACATTTATAATAATATATTACACAAATGCATCTTTCAATGATTTTGCTGTCAGACACAAAATGATTTTCTAGATCTCTAAATAAATAAAGGTTACTACATTTTCTTCTAGTTCTTCTGTGGTTCAATTTTTTGACATTTAAATCTATTCTAAGAGAAATTTATTGTGGCATACATTAATATAATATATTTTAATATAATATTATTATATATTCTAGTATTATATATTATATAAATGTATTATGTACATACTATATATTTTATATATTCCATATATTTTATACATTTCATATATATTGAACTAATTCCATATATATTATATATATATCCCATATATATTATATATATATTAAAATATAGATATTGTGTTCTCTACTTGTATGTCATCACTGAATTTAATACCCACCTGAAACCACTATCATGCTATCTTAATTAACTACATCTGCAAAGGTTGTATTTCCAAATAAGACAATATTCCAAGTTTACAGGTGGACAACAATTATGAAGAGGACACTACTCAACCCAGTGCACAGCCCATAAAATTCTCCTCAGGTGTAGGAAGGTCTCATGGGTTTGGTGTTTTGCCTACATGCAGATTAAAAATATATATATTTTTTAAAAATAAAATTACTTTAAGATAGTACATTCAATCCAGATCTTCTATGCTTATTGTGTTAGAAGATAGGGTGATTAATCAAATGATAGTTCAACAGAATATTCATGGATTTATTTATTATACTGTCAAATATATAAAATTACTCCTACTGATTTGTAAATACAAATGGATCTCACTCAAAAATATTTTAAGGCAATGCTTAGAATTTGTCTGCTTTATCTTCACAAGAGTGTGATAAGGAGGACAGAAGTCACTCACTGTATCCCAGATATAAAAATGTTGACATTAATCAGTGCTTACATGATCGTCAGAACAGCTGAGGAATAGACATCTGGGAAACTACCATTGAAAGTCATGGCAACACTGCCATCGGTGATCTCCCAAACCGACATTTAGAGTCTCAAGTGGAAGCACACAAATGTTAGATCTCAAGAGCTTGCTGGAAACCTCAGTGATTTTTGGTCCACCTGCAAGTCTGGCTGTGATCACTTCTGGAAAATAATGGCTCTGGTTCACTTCTACTTGCTAAGTTTAGTGTGAGCTCCTCTCACTGGGAATTTTCAAGTCAGAAATGCACAGGAAAGGTGACTCTGGGAAATAGCTTCCATCTTTTGAAGGAGTGGAGGTGGTGTCACGTTGACATTGAGTAATCTAGCATGTTTAGCATCGTGTAGATTAAGCCTCACACGTAGAGTGGTCAAGGAATTACAGTGGCAGAGACTTTGGTTATTTAGCTGTTAGCTGTGCTGTTAAAAACTAAGAAAAAAGAGTTGAGACTCTTGGTGGATAAATTGCACAGACACATGCATTTTGGGTCTTAAGCTCAATTCTCTGCTGTTTGAAACACTGCACAAATTAAAACTTTATTAAAAAGGAAATAAAGTCCCAAGACTCTTAGGCAATCATTCTCTGTATTCTTGCCATAGTTTGTACAGAAACAATTAAACAATAAATAAATTGCATTAGCTGTAAGAAGTATTTGATATATATGAAATTTTAGAGACATCTCTTTGCTTAAGCATAAATATTATCAATAATATCATAGCTAATATTTACTATTATACACTCACTATGTACCAGTCACTGCCTGAAACCCAGTTGCTTATTTAATACCCCCAGCAACACTATTAAGTAGATAATAAATATTAAAACACACCTTTTAATTATAATAATTCTGAGGATGATAAGAAATAAAATGACTCAGAACTCAGAGTGGAATTAATCTTTCTATTGGTTGGACATGTAGCTACTGTTCATTATGTTGTGTAACTACCTTTGTAATGAGTTAAAGGTCTAAGTAGCCAAGATTTGATGAGATTCTTCTTAAAAGAAATTGTGTGTAATTGGTGTGATATATTTACAATACAATTTATTGGTCTAAAATTTGTCCATTACATATCCGTCCTTGTACAAACTGAGCAAATTAATCTTGCTTTTCCTAGACTAAGTATCCCTCTATAGTCCATTTTTATCACTTGTGAGTAAAGGAGAAATTCTAATCAGAAAAGAAATTCCATCTCTTATTTTGAGGTCTTGACCTCACTGGAGGATAAACACAGCTACTTTCAGCAAAGGAAAGAAAGTAAAGAGCTCTCATAACTTAATGTCTTGTGTGTCAGCTTAACTGAAACTGTTCAAACCTTAATAGACAGTAAATCAGGACATCCTATGATGTAGTAACTGAGAAAACATTAGCCTTTAACCTTTATGAATTTGGGGATGATTCTGACTTAAGTTAAAGGGAGATAATTCTATTATTCTTGGTGTCCACTGGTCTGTGATCCAAAATTGCATTACCCTCCACTTTGGTTAAAGAGGCCTGACAGATGACTTTTAGCACCCTGGGTCAGTTTCTTCAGCCACTCATAGATACACTGACAGGGGAAAATATTAAGCAACTGAACAATACTAACTCAAAAGTTATCATTGAACTTTTAAACATATGTTTAAAAAATTAAAAACATAATCATTTGACAGGATTTTTCAAAATAAAATTTCAACAAATATAATGCAGTTTTTGCACTGTATTATTTTATAGTGTTAAAAATCTTTTCAATTATGTCATTTTCAATTCCATGTGTTGGGAATACTAAATTCATGTCCATAGCAAGAACATGCACTGACCAACAGATACCAAGGAAACAAAATGGACCAAAAGTACAGGCAAGTATGTTCAAAGTTAAATGCAATCAGTTCAGTTCAGTTGCTTAGTCATGTCTGACTCTTTGCGACCCCATGGACTGCAGCACACCAGGCTTCCCTGTCCATCATCACCACGTCCCAGAGCTTGCTCAAATTCATGTCCATTGAGTCAGTGATGCCATCCAACCATCTCATCCTCTGTCGCCCCCTTCTCCTCCTGCCTTCAATCTTTCCCAGCATCAGAGTCTTTTCCAGTAAGTCAGCTCTTGAACTCAGGTGGCCAAAGTACTGGAGTTTCAGCTTCAACATCAGTCCTTCCAACGAATATTCAGGATTGATTTCCTTTAGGATGAACTAGTTGGATCTTCTTGCAGTCCAAGGGACTCTCAAGAGTCTTTTCCAACATCACAGTTCAAAAGCATCAATTCTTCAGTGTTCAGCTTTCTTTATAGTCCAATTCTCACATCCATACATGACCACTGGAAAAACCATAGCTTTGACTAGATGGACCTTTGTTGGCAAAGCAATGCCTCTGCTTTTTAATATGCTGTCTAGGTTTGCCATAGCTTTTCTCCCAAGGAACAAGCATCTTTTAATTTCATGGCTGCAGTCACCATCTGCAGTGATTTTGGAGCCCAGAAAGATAAAGTCAACCACTGTTTCTCCATCTATTTGCCATGAAGTGATGGGACCGAATGCCATGATCTTTATTTTTGGAATGTCAAGTCTTAAGCCAGCTTTTTCACTCTCCTCTTCCACATTCATCAAGAGGCTCTGTAGTTCCTCTTCACTTTCTGCCATAAGGGTGGTGTCATCTAGGTATCTGAGGTTATTGATATTTCTCCCAGCACTCAAATACATGTAAATTAACCTAAAATGAATATTATGCTTTGCCAAAAAACTAACACTGTTAACTGAGGTTATAAAAGCAATTATTTTCATTAGATCACTATACTAAGCATAAAATGATAAAATTATTCTGGAAAATAGTTTATCAGCATATACCCACATAAATTACAAAATATATACTTTTCTCCAAATTATTTTCCTTGTTGGAAAAAAGTTTCCTTGTTGGAAACTTTCTTAAGAAAATAAATATCCAAAATATAGATATATACACAAATTATATATATATAGCATATTTTATTCAAAATATTTTAGTGATAAAAGTATAATCCAAATATTCAGTTTAAAATAAACATGATAAATTAGAGTACATCCCCATAATGAAATAGAATGCAGAAAATAACAAGAATTTAGAAAATCTTTCATGAAAAACAATGGTAATAAAGTCATCACTGGAAAATATAGAATAAAAATTGCTTTAAAAATATTGTCTTGACAATGTTGATGGATATAGAGAGTTTTATAGTAAGTGAAGTAAGACAGACAGAGAAAGACAAATATTATAGGATCTCACTTATACGTGGAACTCAAAAACAAAATGAACAAACGAGATAAAATGAAAGCAGACTCATGGATACAGAGGAAAAAATGGTGGTCACCATAGGGGATGGGTGTAGGGCACAGTGAAATAGGTGAAGACAATGAAGAGGTACAAACCTCCAGTTATGAAACAAGCTGCAGGGATATAATATACAAGATAAAGAATATAGTCAGTAATATTGCAATCATTTTGTATGGGGACAGATAGTTACTAAACTTACCATGTTGATCATTTCATAATGTATGCAAATGTCCAACCCTTGCAAATGTCCTAGCAAATGTCCAACAAATGTCTTAGCAATGTCCAATCCTTCCAATGTCCAATCCTGGCAAATCCTAGTAAATGTCCAACACCAGAAGCTAACATAACATTGTATGTCAACTATACTTCAATTAAAAGAAATCTCAAAATTGTAAAAAATAAATAAATAAATAAATTGAACCTCTTTAGAAAATACTCCAATCCTTAAGGAAATCAACTCTGAATATTCATTGGAAGGACTGATGCTGAGGCTGAAGCTCCAATACTTTAGACACCTAATGCAAAGAGCTGACTCGCTGGAAAAGATGGGAAAGATTGAGGGAAGGAGGAGAAGGGGACAACAGAGGATGCGATGGCTGGATGGCATCACTGAGTCTATGGACATAAGTTTGAGCAAATTCTGGGAGATAGTGAAGGACAGGGAAGCCTTGCGTGCTACAGTCCACGGGGTCACAAAGAGTCAGACAGGACTTAGTGCCTAAACAACAAGAGAAAATACTCAAAGGGAACCAGGCGAATTTCTTATATTGACTATCTCTGACTGTTGAGAGTGTGGGAATGTTGAAAATTTCTGTTTGTGACAATTTACCTTGGAAAACTGATACATGAATATATTGTACTTTTCTGTTTAAAAAATAAAGACGTACCTATTAAAAATATTTAATTTCTTATCCTTTTTTTCAAAATGACCCATTAGCTGAACCAAATGTCTAAGATTTAAGTATGATATTTTAAAAAATTATATGTAAAGCAGCAGATAAACTGTATCAAATTAGTCAACTCAAGATCTATGATAACATAAAGAGTGAACACAAAATATTATAAACAAGACTATATTTTCTTTTGTTCTAAATTTATTATTATAAACTAAGCTCAGTTGATAAATCATAAGCTAAGTCTATAACCTGCAAATTCTTTGGTTCATCTTATACCCTCGGATGTGCTTTTTACATGGGTTAGAGCGTTTGTCCTGCTTCTCTGTTCATTCAAGGATTGCATAACTCAAGCTTTGAGGGAGCTTTGTTTACGGGGGAAAAAATGCTGATTATAAAAAATAATACATCAAACTCCATGGCTAATTCAACCAAGCATACTTGGTAAGGCAGGACAATTTTCTTCTCATATAGCAAAAGATATATTGGTACTACGGTTAAATAAGTGCTATTATCTACAACTAGCAGAGGCAGAGCACTAACTACAATTCTCTCCATCAGTGCATTTTGCATGCATTTCATTCATTCACTTCAGTCATGAACTGATTCTTTGTGACCCCGTGGACTGTAGCCTGCCAGGCTCCTCTGTCCATGGGATACTCCGAGCAAGAATACTGGAGTGGGTTTGGGTTGCCATTTCCTCCCGCGGGGGATCTTCCCAACTGAAGAATCAAACCTACCTCTCTTATGCCTCCTCTCCTGCATTGGCAGGTGGGTTCTTTACCACTAATGCCACCTGGTAAGCCCATCAATGTATTTTATACATAATTAAAAGCTGTGAACTCTTCAAGACTCTCAAAATGACATATCAGAAAGCCAGAGGCAAATAGTACATTCAGGTAAAGTTCTCTATAACCTATAAACTTATGCTTACTCCTTTTACCTGTATTGCTTAATAATTAGAGAATAATAAATCCTGTAAGTTGAGGATTCTCAGATGTCTCAGCAGTAAAGAATCCACTTCCCAGTGCAGGAGATGCAGGAGATACAATTTCGATCCCTAGATCAGGAAGATCCCCTGGAGAAGGAAATGGCAACCCACTTCAGCATTCTTGCCTAGAAAAGCCCATGAACAGAGGAGCCAGGCGGGCTGCAGTTCACAGGGTCGCAAAGAATCAGCCATGACTGAAGCGACTTAGTACACACACATGCAAAAAATGTCGAGCCATGTGCTTTCCTCCGTATTTCACAGTTCCAGAAAACTTTAACTGCAGAAATGATAGCAATGATGATGTTGATGAAAATGCTTGAAGGAGAGGTTGGCATAAAATGTAGCTTTAAGAAAAAAGAATGTAAACAAGGAAAACAGAAAATGACCTTCTTTTATTCATTTCTTGAAATAAGGTTTTGAGAACATGGATAAAAAGAAGTTAGAAAAGAGGGGTTGCCATTGTAAAAGAAGCAATAGAAAAAGGTCAAAAGATAGACTCTTTCGGAGAGGAAAGGAATGGATTTCTAGCATATGTATATTTTAAAAGCTCCTTTTATCTTCTCTGTACCTGAGAGCACTTTTCAAATAGCTCAAGAGGCCGCCTGGATGTACTTACCTGGTAACAGGTGGACAGAATTAAGCACCAGTCTCAGAATGTCACTGCATATTATGTTTCCAGTATGCTCTTCTAGTTTTAGCAAGTTGGCTGTGATCAGGGCGCAAAACAAACACATTTTAGTCTGTCTCTGATTAAACTAATGATAAACCAATAACTGCTGTTAGAAGAAAAAAAAAAAAAAACACTAAAGTTCAGGCTGTCAGGATGCATTCTATCTCTAGCTAAAGATTTTCATGCCTGATAAGCTTTCATTTAAAGCAAAGATTAAGCCATATGTTACTTTAGTCATTGATATTTTAATTTGCATATGCCAATATCATGTATAGGAAAACTGTTCTAAATCTGTAGAGTGGGTGGTACTTAGCAATTCGGAGAAACTGCATATTGGTAGTCAGATGATTTATACGGAATTGATTTCACAGAAACCCAAATGTTGTTGTGGTTGATTCTGCCCTGCTGTTACATAAAGGTACTCTCTTTCTTTAAACCCCTTTCCTAACCACTCCCTACTAAAGCTGATGAGATCAGAGACTATGTGGATTTCTTAATAGAATATGTTGACTTGCTTATTTTTCCATCAGTCTATCCATCCATTCAATATGTATTAAGAACATATTTGCTTCTACACACTGGCAGAATTAGTGGTTGGGGATGGAAAAATAAATAAAGCATAATAAATTAAAGACTTTTTAGCTTAAAGGCTGTTTCTGTGAAAGGTGAGGCAATACAATGAGGAAAGAGCTAGGGCACAAGATGATTTTCTCAGCTGAGACCTGCAATAGTGGTATTAATAGCAAACTCACAATTCTAGGGGCTTCCCAAGTAGCTCAAACAGTAAAGAATCTGCCTGCAATGGGGGAAACCTAGGTTCAATCCCTGGCTTGGAAAGATCCCTGGAGAAGGGCATGGCAGCCCTCTCCAGTATTCTTGCCTGGAGAAGTCCATGGACAGAGGAGCCTGGTAGCCTACAGTCACAAAGAATTGGACACAACTGAACTGAACTGATACATATATATTAGGAATATGAACTATGAAGAACAATAGAAAACAGAACTTTTTTCGTTTCTGTTTTTTTCAGTCTCTCAGTCGTGTCTGACACTTTGTGACCTCATGGACTGTAGCACGCCAGGTTTCCCCTGTCATTCACCATCTCCCGGAGTTTGCTCAAATTCACGTCCGTTGATTTGGTGATGCCATCCAACCATCTCATCCTCTGTTGTCCCCCTCTCCTCCTGTCTTCAGTCTTTCCCAGCATCAGGGTCTTTTCCAATGAGTCAGTTCTTCACATCATGTGGCCAAAGTATTGGAGCTTCAGCTTCAGATCAGTCCTTCCAATCCATGAATATTCAGGATTGATTTCCTTTAGGACTGACTGGTTTGATAGGAGTAACTAAACTTCTATCTAAGACATGTTGGTAGCTCACTACTACCAAAAAATACCCGTAACCATAACACTAAACTTCTGTTAGATAGAAATGAAGCAGAGATGATCTTAGAAATCATGCTACAATTTGAAACTTTTTTGGAATTCAGTAGTACCACTTGGAATTATGAATTTATGAGTCATTGCCAGTTATTGAATCTTATGGGCTTTCCCGAGGGCACAGTGGGTAAAGAATCTGCCTGCAGCGCAGGAGACACAGGAGACACAGACTGAATCCCTGGGTTGGGAAGATCCTGGAGGAGGAAACGGCAACCCCCTCCGGTACTCTTGCTCTGAAATCCTGTGGACAGAGGAGCCTGGTGGGCCTTAGTCCATGGGTTCCTAAAGAGATGGACACGGATGAGTACCTAGAGGAAAGAGAGAAATGAATCTTTTGATGTATCCTTTTCAAAGCAAGATCTGTTAGCTGTAGTCCCTAAATAAAATGTAGGATTTGGAAGAAGAAAATGAAAAAAAATATAGCACTGAGGAGAATCAGAATTTTGTGGGGGGTTTTTTGGGCATTAATTATAAAAAGAACACACTACCTTTCATTTATAATGCTAAAATAAACATTTTATTTCCCTGTGAGTAAAACTTCATAAGGCACTCTCAGCCTAAGATACCCCAAATTTTCCAAACCACCATCTCAAGTATAAAAAACACATTGCCTGAGAACAGATTTAATCCTCCGAATGAGAGCAAAAATCTAAAGGTTCTATGAATTCATAAAATCTGTTTTATAGTTTATCCAGCTACTTTACTGAAAAATGTGTGGCCTGTCATGCGTTAATTTTTCTTTAAAGCACATTATTTAAATAATTTATTAGAATATTTGTCTTTTAAAAAAAATCTAGGGGACTTGAAACTTTTTCCCAGGGCTCAGTATCAAGGTGATGCTGTAGAAAGCTCCTCAGTTTCCATCCTCCCACAGGCCCACCAAGCACGTTGCCATCCAGGGAGCAATTTCCAGTGAGAGGAATCCAGAAAAGAGCGAGTGACTCCAACACCTCAGGCAAATAAGGAAATGCACACGTTGAAATGCTATGAAAGGCTAGATTGAGACAGACTAAAACTATAAACCCCATCATAGGCACGGTGTCACATAAGCAAAAGGGAAACTCCAACTCCCAGATTTCCCACAAGGAGCAACTTGTCTAGATGTTACATCCATTGCTTCAGATTTTAAGCCTATCACCCAAAGGATGGACCCCAAATTACCTAATTCTGAAAGCCAATGGGATTTGCATTCAAGAGTTCCATAAGATTATACTGTAACAAAAAAAGAATCAGTTGTTAATGGGCATAATAACACTCTCTTTGGCTCAGCAGAGTGGGGACAGGCAAAAATGCCCATCATTCAGGCTTTCTTTGGAAGTGCTTTGACTAAATACTTTCCCAGCTCCTGCTTGAGGGTCCAGCTTCTAATCAGTCTGAATCCAGGTGCTGACTGCCGTCTTTTCCTTTGGGACACTGACAAGTGTTAGCACCATCTCAAGTACTGGAAGCCATTAAGGAAAAGAAGGCAGCTTGGGTAATCCCAAAGGTTACAAAATAGTTGGGAGCTTGGAACAGACCCATAGATGAGGCTAATCTCCATGAAACCAGTTTGGCAACACTGGAAGAGGTGACTATTTAATGTGCAAAAAGTGACACAGAGCATCAGGTAAAAAAAAAGAAAGAAACAGGGAAAATATTCAAAACACAGAACAAGATAAATCTCTAGAAACAAATCTTAAGAAAGTAGAAATAGATAATTTACCTGAGAGAGCTGAAAATAGTGATTATTAAAGATGTTCACCAAAGTTAGAAGAGCAACATTTGAACAAACTGAGGTTTTCAACAAAAGTATGAAAGATGTTGAAACACACACACACACACACACACAAACACAAAACCCAGAAATCACAGAACTGGAAAGTATAATAATTAAACTAAAAAAAAAAAAATCAGTAGATAACCATTGGTCTAGATCAAGCAGAGGAAAGGTTCAGCGAACTCAGAGAGGGCAGTGGAATTAACCCGATCAGAGGAACAAAAAGACATTTTAAAAAAAGATGGAAAGAAAGTAAAGATAACTTAAGGAACTTCTAGTACATCATCAAGCACCGAATATACATATTATAGGAGTTCCAGAAGAAGAAGACAGAATAAAAAGGGCAGGAAGATTATCTTAGGAAATAATAGGCAAAAACTTCCCTAACCTGGGGAAAGAAACAGACCTTCATATGTGAAGCCCAAAAAGTGCCAAATAAGATGACTCCAAAAAGATTCATGTCAAGACATATTAAATTGTCAAAAATTAAAGACAAACAGAAAATTCTAAAGTAGCAAGAGAAAAGCAATTTGTTACACACAAGAGAACTTCCATAACACTATAAGTGGATTTTTCAGCAGAAACCTTGCAAGCCAGAAGGGAGTGGGATGATATATTCAAAGTGCTGAAAGAAAGAAAAAAATATAGCAACAACAACAAACTGCAACCAAAAATGCTCTATCTGACAAAGCTGACCTTCAGCACTGAAGGGGAGTTAAGGAGTTTTTCAGAAAAACAAAGCTGAGGGATATCATTATAATCAGACCAGCTTTATTATAAGGAATATTAGAAGGAATTTAAAGTGAAATTAGAAGACAGTAATTAATGACAGGGAAACATAAAAGTATAAAAGTCACTGGTGTAGATAATTATGTAGTCAAATTCAGAGTACTCTAATATTTTAATGATGATGCATAAATCACAACTCAAGACAAAAGTATTAAAATAACTGTGACTAAAATAGTTTTTTAATACATGCACAATATAGAAATATGTAAATTGCATCATCAAAATCATAAAATATTTGGGAGGGAATGTCAAAATATATGCTTTCAAAGTTAAATTGTTAGCTCAAAGTGCATTCTTATGTGAATTTGATGTGTCATGGTAACCACAAAGAAAAAAACAAAACCTATGGAGATACATGGAAGATATAGAGAAAGGAATCAGAGCATACCACTGCAGAAAATCACCAAATCACAAAAGAAGGGAGCAAGAAAGGACAAAAGGAAAAAAGAAACTGCAAAATAACCAGAAAATAACTAACAAGTGGCAACAGTAAGTATATATCTCTCAACTATTAAATGTAAAAAACAAAATTCTCTAATCAAAAATACAGAGTGCCTTCATGGATTAAGTAAAAAATAAACTCATAAAGAAATACAAACCAATAACCTGATTGTGTCTTGCATACAAGAGACTCATTTCAGTTTTCAATTCCTTTCAGTTCAGTCACTCAGTCGTGTCTGAATTTGCAATCCCATGAACCGCAGCACGCCAGGCCTCCCTGTCTTTCACCAACTCCCAGAGTTTACTCAAATTCATGTCTGTTGAGTCAGTGATGCCATCCAACCATCTCATCATCTGTGATCCTCTTCTCCTCCCACCTTCAACCTTTCCCAGAATCAGAGTCTTTTTCAATGAGTCAGTTCTTCATATCAGGTGGCCAAAGTATTGGAGCTTCAGCTTCAGCATCAGTCCTTCCAATGAATATTCAGGATTGATTTCCTTTAGGATGGACTGGTTGGATCTCCTTGCAGTCCAAGGGACTCTCAAGAGTCTTTTCCAACACCACAGTCCAAAAGCATCAATACTTTGGCGCTCAGCTTTCTTTATGGTCCAACTCTCACATCCATACATGACTACTGGAAAAACCATAGGTTTGACCAGATGGACCTTTGTTGGCAAAGTAATGTCTCTGCTTTTTAATAAGCTGTCTAGGTTGGCCATAGCTTTTCTTCCAAGGAGCAAGCGTCTTTTAATTTCATGGTTGCAATCACCATCTGCAGTGCTTTTGGAGCCCCCCAAAATAAAGTCTGCCACTGTTTCTACTGTTTTCCCATCTATTTGCCATGAAGTGATGGGACCAGATGCCATGATCTTAGTTTTCTGAATGTTGAGTTTTAAGCCAACTTTTTCACTCTCCGCTTTCACTTTCATCAAGAAGCTCTTTAGTTCTTCATTTTCTGCCATAAGGGTGATGTCATCTGCATATCTGAGGTTATTGATATTTCTCCTGGCAATCTTGATTCCAGCTTGTGCTTCATCCAACTCAGCATGTATCATGATGTATTCTGCATATAAGTTAAATAAGCAGGGTGATAATATTTAGCCTTGATGTACTCCTTTCTCTATTTGGAACCAGTCTGTTGTTCCATGTCCAGTTCTAACTGTTGCTTCTTGACCTACATAGAGATTTCTCAAGAGGCACGTCAGGTGGTCTGGTATTCCCATCTCTTGAAGAATTCTCCACAGTTCTACATTTCAGTTTTAGGGACACACAGACTGGAAGTAAAGGAGTGAAAAAAGATATTCCATTCAAATGGAATGCAAAAGAAAGCAAGGTGCATATATTCATTTCAGACGAAAATTGTTTTATGCCAAAAACAATAACAAGAGACAAAACAATGATTTTGGGTCAATTAATCAAGAGGATATAGCAGTTGTAAATATTTATGCTTCCAGCATTTGAGTAGCTACATATCTAAACTAAATACTAAAAGGTCAAAGGAGATAGATAGACAATACGGTAAAAGCAGGGGAACTCAACACTCTAGTTTCAACAATGGATAGATCATCCACAACGAAAAATTAAAGGAAACATCATGCTTCAACTATAGGTTAGATCAGATGAACCTAATAAACATATCCAAACATTCCATCCAATAGCAGCAGAAGACATTCTTCTCAAGCACAAATGAAATATTCTCTAAGAAAATTATATGTTATGCCACAAAGCAAGTCTTAACTAGAAAGACTGAAATTATATCAAGCATCTCTTCTTACAACAATAATATGAGAATTTTTTTTAAAAAGTCAAACTCGTAGGAACAGAAAGTGCAATGATATTTGCCAAGGACTGGGGCATGTGGGAAACAGAGAGAGGTTAGTAAAAATGGTACAAACTTTCAGCTATAAGAAGAATAACTTCTGAGAATCAAATGCATAGCATGGTGACTGTAGTTTATAGTAATGTGATAATAAACTAAAATTTGCCAAGAAAGCAGAACTTAAGTGCTCTCACCCTCAAAACAGGTAAATATGAGAAGCAATGAATGCACTAGTTAGCTGGATGATGGAAATTCTTTTACAATGTATACACATGTCAAATCATCATGCTGTCTACAATGAACAATCATATCTTATCTGCCAGTTATACCTCAATAAAGTTGAAAAAATTATAGCCAATTTTGAAAACAAATACCTGTTTGCTGCTATTTTGTATCTCTAGGAAAAATGCATGTGAAAAATTGACATTATCATTTAAACAAAGAGTAGACACTACAGGCATTTTTGCCATTCTATCAGTATACTGGGATCAAGAATTTCAAGATGCACTTTTTTCGTATAATTTCCTCTATGTGAGGTTTGGTAGTAATATATTTTTGTTTTATTGTGCATAAATGAGGGGGAAAGAGCATAAGGCATTGACACTGATTTCATGAAAGACTTGAAAGAATTTTATAAGTTTATCTTGAGTACAATTTGATGAGTTTGAAAATACAGTCCCTTTGTCTGCCACCTCAAATGCCTCTGGAATTAGTATGATCACATAAGTTCAAATAATGCTTACTTCCCTTATAAAGACAGCCCCCTTGGAAAAGCAAATTTGAAACAGCCTCTGTGTTTGGTGTCTTTCAAAAGATGCCCCCAAAAGTGAATTGAGGCCTCAGTTTGTCCAAATTATTTTTCCACCAAAATGTGACCTAATCATCGACTCATGAAAGAGTGTGTTTGTGTCCACAATTCCCACATACGCTGTGCCCCAGGGAGGGAGATGAAAAGGATGAGGGTGAGAAATCTCGGATCGGGTAGTTCCCTCTCTCCGAAAAGCTTCAAATCAAGAAAATGACATGTAGCTTCTTTTACAGTGGGATCAAAAGGAACCTACAGACAGCTGTGTTTTTGTGCACATGGATTTTTTTAAGCAAGTTTGTAGTTTGAATTTTTGGTCTCAAAGACCAGATGTTGGTGATAATAGAAACGTCTACGGGTACTTGGGAGGAAGAAAGAAGAAAGAGAAAGGAGATTGAAAGCATGTTTTTCTTTTCTTTCTTTCTTTCTTTTTTTTTTTAATCATAAAAAGTAACTGTAAAATATCACACAGCAAATAGTCATTTAAAAACTTTAGGATCCACCAAGCTCTTGATTTCCAAAAACCCATAGTCAGAGTCACAGATAAGAATGATAAGAAGATGCTAACCATAATTAAATCAGGTGAGCAGAATGGTCAGTGAACTTGGCTTTGGACTTCTGCCTAAAATAGGACATGCTTAAATCGTATATGTTTTGTCTTGTTATTAATTTTTCTTTTTGCTAAGAAAGAGGGAAACATAACTGTAAAGATAAACAGAGTTCTTCCATGTTTAGGGAGTGGTATGAAGGAGGTTGCATGCTGCATGCTGAGTTGCGTCATTCATGTCTAACTCTGGGCAACCTGTGGACTGTAGCCCACCAGGCTCCTCTGTCCATAGGATTCTTCAGGCAAGAATACTGGAGTGGGCTGCCATGTCCTTCCCCGGGGAGTCTTCCCAAACCAGGGATCAAACCTGTGTCTCTTGAGGGAAACTGGGAAAAGCCAAATAAATAAATAAAGGAAAAGAAAAGCATGTATTTAAAGCAATAAAGTTGCAAAGGGGAAGATAAGATGGAAGCAGAGTTTGGAAGGTGTGTGTGGGTGGTGGGGGTGTCAAACCCTATGAGGCATCAAGGCTGAGCAGAGCAACAGCTTTGGTGGGTAACCATGGACAGATTTCAAAAGGAAAACTAAAGAAGATGTGCTTTCTAAAATCCTAAAAGTATGTGTGTTCCCTCTCTTAAGAATATTCAATGTATCTTCACTTAATTTGATTAGCAGTACGTAACTCAAGGATAGAGAGATGTAAAAAGCATTCCTACAGACACTGTGATTTTGATTAGCATCAGGTCCTCAGATCCTCACTTTGCATATCAGTTTTTTTTTTTTCTTGTATACATATAAAAACATCTGTGAAAATATACCCTTCGGCAGGCTCAGAAATTGCCTTTTAAAATAATTTCAAAAATTATAATATTTTCCTTAAAGGCCTGCACGCTGGATAGCTATTCACCCAAAATTATCTGCTTGTTTCACTTTAAAGCTAGAAGACAAAGTATTACTCTTCAAGAAGTGCAAGACACTGGATTTCAAATGCTTCCAGCATCATTAGCTTTGTTCCCCAAACCAATTGCTGCAACTCTCCGAGTTTCAGTTTGGGTATTTCTTAATTCATTGGAAGTTTACTTTATTCTCTAAGCAGGGTTTTTATTGCAAAAAGTAAGTTATGTATGTGTGCATGTGTGCTTAGCTGCTCAGTCATGTCTGACTCTTTGCAACCGCATGGACTATAGCCCTCCAGATCCATCTGTCCATGGGATTCTCCAAGCCAAGAATGCTAGAGTGGGTTGCCATTTCCTTCTCCAGGGGATCTTCCCAACCCAGGGATTGAACTCAAGTCTCCTGCATAAGGCAGATTCTTTACCACTGAGCCAGCAGGGAAGCCCATATCAATATCTATATCTATCTATCTATATACATATATATACACACATGAGAATATTCCTTGGAAGCAGAAATTGCTGTTATATGAGACACTTTGCAATTAACAGAGAAAAAAGATCATTGGTATTTCAATGCCTTCTATGGTATTCAAAAATAAGAATTATGTTAAGCGATAGACAAACTGAAGGCTGGAATGACAATTACACAGATAGGTACGTAAGCAGATAGATAGATGATAGCTTGATATTGCTACTGATATAGATATGTGCCATTTTATTCCCATTCATTAGGTTTTATTTTGTTGAGGACTGAGATTTAGCGAGACTCAAGCAACTTGCCCAGAGTGACACAGTCATTAAACAACAAACTCTTAGTCCCTAAAGACTACTGCCTTCCCTTAATAGCATATGAGTCAGAGAGTACCTTCAAATACACATATTGATGATTTGTTAGGATCCTGTGGCTCAGGTGGCTCTTCTCTTCTGGGTTGGCTCAACAGGCCGATTCCGCTGGCATAGATGGGCACACCAGATTAGCTGGACTAGCTGGACCCTCCCTCCACGTGGTTTCAGGTCAGTCTGAGCGTACTCACATGAAGGCAAAATGACTAGCATGCTGCACTCACAGAGCAAGCCTCAGGACACAGTGTCCTTCAAGGCTCTGCTTCTGCCACGCGCACTGATGTCTTAATAACCAAATAAGACAGTGATCAAGCCAAACACAAAGGCAGTGAAATAGACTCCACTTCTTGAGGGAAGAAGCAGCAATAGGATGAACATACACGAATAGAAGACTTTATGGTCATTTTTGGAGTCTATCAGACTATGACATCTATTATATCATAGAAACCACATGTATTATTTGATTGTACATATGGATGTTGTACATTTATGTTTGCATATTATGTATTTCTACACGTGTGTTGCTTTTGAGGATTAGGAGGCAATGAAAGGAATCAAGAAAGGTGCTTCTAACATCTTGTCTTGACTTCAGTCAGTCAGTTCAGTTGCTCAGTCGTGTCCGAATCTTTGCCACCCCATGAATCGCAGTATGCCAGGCCTCCCTGTCCATCACCAACTCCCAGAGTTTACTCAAACCCATGTCCATTGAGTCAGTGATGCCATCCAGCCATCTCATCCTCTGTTGTCCCCTTCTCCTCCTGCCCCCAATCCCTCCCAGCATTAGGGTCTTTTCCAATGAGTCAACTCTTTGCATGAGGTGGCCAAAGTATTGGAGTTTCAGCTTCAGCATCGGCCCTTCCAATGAACACCCAGGACTTATCTCCTTTAGGATGGACTGTTGGAGCCCCTTGCAGTCCAAGGGACTCTCAAGAGTCTTTTCCAACACCACAGTTCAAAAGCATCAATTCTTTGGTGCTCAGCTTTCTTCACAGTCCAAATCTCACATCCATACATGACCACTGGAAAAACCACAGCCTTGACTAGATGGACCTTTGTCGGCAAATAACGTCTCTGCTTTTCAATATGCTGTCTACGTTGGTCATAACTTTCCTTCCAAGGAGTAAGCGTCTTTTAATTTCATGGCTGCAGTCACCATCTGCAGTGATTTTGGAGCCCCCAAAAATAAAGTCTAACACTGTTTCCACTGTTTCCCCACTATTTCCACTGAAACCATAATCACAGAAAACTAGCCAATCTGATCACACGGACCACAGCCTTGTCTTGACTTACATAAGAATAAAAAGACATTAAGGAAGCACAAACTATTGTCTTGAACTTGGTGCTTGATATATCCCTGCAAATTTATGTGCATTTTTTTGCCTATCTTTTGCCTCCCCACACAGTGTTTTAATTCTGAATTGTTTCTAATATATAAAAATATGAATAGAGCATGGAAAAGGATGGATTTCTGGCTTCATTTGTAATATTGAAAGATCTGACAACACTAGGCCACATGACTACAGTTTACTGAAGATAACAAGTCTTTAAATGGGGTGGAAGCCACAATTTACTAGTCTGTGCAAGTGTTTTCTTGTATTTCCGTCTTCTTCGTGAGGCTGAAGGTTTAGAAAGACAAGGCGTGAAAAGATGCCTGGAGATTGTTTTTAAATGCAGTATATCTAGCCTCAGCGATCCTTGTTATTATTATCATCAACCAAAAGTCCCTTACCTCTGATTTAAAAAATATTTCTATATAGGTAGTAATTAACATCATTAACATGAGTTTGGCATCATCAATTAATTAAGGTATGGTGTTTTTTCTCTTGGGAATTCAGTAAATTGCATATAATAACACTTGTGTGTATCTGCCAGTGGGGTAAAAAAAAAAAAAAGAAAGAAAAGAAAAATCACTTCATAGGCTAGAGATGAGAGCTTCAAATAAGTTCCATCTCTAACTGTCAAATCTGAGCAAATCACTTAACACCAAAGTATTTCCCTACCAGTTAAAAAAGAATAATAAAAGAGACTTTCATAACCTTCCAGGGATGCCTTTGGTCTTAAAAAAAAATTAAGACAGATGGAATGCACATATTTCTGGGGGGGAAGGGAGGGGAACTGGGAATCTTTAAACATGTGCCTCAGATTCTGCTAGGTTTAGTCATGCTACTTGGGTTTAGCAGCAGAATCAACACTGAAAAGAATCTTTACCAGCATCTTGGCTTGTCAAAACTGTACTAAGCAAAACACTCAGGCTTATCTGATTGCGCCTAGATTCAGGTGCTCAGGTACCAAATTACCAGACAAGATCAAAGAGACTTCTTTCCATCTTTTTGAGGCAGAGTGCCAGATCCTTGGCCAGACAATTTCCCACCCCACCGCACTTTTCTTGGCTCTCTGTTTACTGTTTCAGTAGTATAGAAAGATGGCAACAGTCTAAGCCTAATGTGTATGAGCTCATCCTCTATGTCTACCACAGGGGCGAAAGGGATGCGTATGAACGTTTAAAGGATGGTTTTGAACAATGTCTTCTTTCCATTTTAAACAAGCTTTTTTTAAAAAAATATGTTTCAGTTTATCTTTTAAAAAATGAAATATAGTTGATTTGCAATGTTGTGTTAGTTTCAGGTATCTAGCAAAATGATTCAGTTATAAATATATATATATATATATATATATATATATTATTTTTCATATTGGACTAATACATGTTGAGCCCTAAAACTTGAATATCTTTATATGATAGCACTGTGGGCTCTTGGACTCATCAGAGCATTCAGTATTTAAATGGGGGTCAAAAATCAAACTTGGGAAAGCAAGTAATTATTCTCTAAAGCTAACTTTTAATCTGGTTTTGGTTTCATGAAGCTGTAGTGGATTAAAGGTGGCCCCTAATTTTTGCTACTTATTCTTTTTTATAATTGTTTATTTTTTGGCCACATCACGGAGCATGTGGGATCTTAGTGCCTCCACTAGGGATCAAACCTGAGCCCTCTGCATTGGGAACACAGGAGTCTTAACCACTGGACCACCTATCCTTTTAAAGAAAAATAGTAAGGATCAGTTGCTCAGTCATGTCCAGCTTTTTGAGACCCCATGGACTGTAGCCTGCTAGGCTCCTCTGTCCAAGGAATTCTCCAGGCAAGAATACTGGGGTGTGTAGCCAGTTCCTTCTCCAGGGGGATCTTCCCAACTCAGGGACCGAAACCAGGTCTCCTGCATTGCAGGCAGATTCTTTACACTCTGAGCCACCAGGGAAGCTCATTCTTTTAAAAGGTGAGGCCTATTCCTTTTCCCCTTGAATTTGGGCTGATATGATGGCTGGCTTTGACGGCTAGCTTTGACCAATAGAATGTAGTCTTGACTGTATAGAAGTGAAGCCATATATTAGTAACTCCCAAGGCCAAGCCTGAAGCCATTTGAAGTGTTCACTCTCTTCCTTTCTGAACTGATCCTTCTTGGAAGCTTGCCACCAGGCTGTGAAGAGCTTAAGCCTCCACTTAGAGAGGGTCTTGTGAGAACAGCACAGCCTCATCCTAAATTCCCAGCCAGTCACCAGCACCATCAGCCAGGAGCAGGAAGGAAGCCATCTTGGACTTCCCAGCAGTCCTTGCGCCCCAGCGGAGACCATGTGAAGCAGATGATCTACAGAGTCGCACTCTGCCCACATTCCTGACCCCCAGCATCATGAGCAAATAAAACCATTGTTTTATGCCACCCAGTTCAGAAGTAGTTTGTTACATGGGAAGAGAAAGCTGAAATACTCCTCAAAATGTTTTACTGGGTGGGCTGGTGGGAAATTGGTTACAGGTGGCTTATTTTTATTTCTATGACTGTGATGGTGATTAAGTTTTGTTTCCTCCTGAAGGATAACCACAAAATGGAGGATCTTCACATCCTCTGCACTAAAGGTAAGGATCTGACAGAGCTGATCCAAGGAATTCTTGAGCTATAAAGACTATCTTTTATTTACTTAGTCTTTGAAAAAGCATTCTTTTGTTCTCATAGGAGCTACTTGGTTTTGGAGAGAGGGTGTAGAGGGAAGGAGGGGTCAGTCTTCCCATTTGCAAAGAGTCATTTTCAATGGTCCAATTGGGATCCATTTGCAGGGACACTCCTGGGGCAAGCAGACCAGAAATGAGCAGTTCTGTTTTCCTCTATATTTTTCTGGCAGCAATTAATGAAACAAAGGGCCTCCTTAGTATCTCCTGTTTGAAATGCATAAGTCCACTGGGTGGGCAGGAGCTCTGCAAACCCATCCATTCTTCCCATGCAACCAGTAAATGGATCACATCACTATCTTTGCTTTTGTATGAACATTTCAACTGAGAATAAAACACACAGGGGTGCAGGCAGACATTCAGGATGTAACATTTTTTTTTCCCCAAAGCATAGTATTTCCAGCCTACGTTATGGCATCTGTGTTCACCAACTCAAAGCAGAATTTGGCAGTGAACACAAATATATTCACATAAGCAGACGAAGCCACAAGCAGAAACAGGCTGATTTCAAAGCAGGCTTTTCAATTAATGGGTGTATTTGGCATAATGTTGACATCTACATTGTAGTGAGAGCTACTGTGGCTTTGAAATTACTTAGCTTCCCTACTGTTGTAAACCATCTTTGCGAACCCCTCAGAGTGATGATGTTTTCAAAGTAGGCTTCAGGTATGAACCAAGCCTTATAAATAATAGAAAGTAAAATTATTTTATAAACCAGCAGGCTGAGGCATAAACCAACACTGACAAAATGAGTTGGTGCTCGCTGCTGGGACAAACTTGGAATGCTTACAACAACTCAGATGCCTCTGTTTTATCTATTAGATCTCAAATTGCTCTTCAATCCATCACTTCCCTCTCAAAATTGTACAATTATTGGTTGATGCCTATAAATAACTTTCTTATTATTTTCTCCTTCTACAAGTAATGAGCCATTATACCCTCTCCACCCCGGGGGCTGGAATTCTCTAACTTTCATCATCATCAACACTGGAGTTAAAATCAAGAGTGTAATTAGTTTCGAGTAATGCTTTAATTATACAGTAAAACACGACATCTAACAAGACAGAAAAAAAAAACCCAATTTAGTTTTGATTTTTTAATATTTTTAATTTGTTATTAAGAAATTAAATAAAAATTGCATTCAGATCCATGATGGCATGTATTGTGTAGCTTAGGAATGCTTTAGTTTAAGAATTTATAACCACATAACTTTTTTGAGTGTTTACTAGCACCAGTTGCTTTACATGATTCCTAATAAGAAACCTCTTATTTAAAAATTCTATTTGTCTTTTTCTTACAGGTGAGGAAACTGAAGCTTAGCAAATTGGACTAGCTTGGCTGAGTTACTGTCAGTATAGGACAGATGTGGGATTTGAACTTAGACCTCAGTGACTCCAGGTTTGTGGCCTTAAGTTTCTTATTTACGTCCTTCCCATCAAACATTTCATGGACAGAGGAGCCTGGCAGGCTACAGTCCATGCAGTCATAAATAGTCAGACTCAACTGAACACGCAGGCACACACATAGCATCCCTGGAACCACTTGCCTCTCCCTAACACAGAAGATGAAAGCATCATTATTTTTCATCTAAGTTTTTTTTTTTTTTTTTTTAGGATCATGGATTACTTAGGAATGAAAGTCAAAGATATCTGATTATGAGTGATTCTACAGAGAAATTCTAAATTCAGTGGAATCCTGAGTACTTTGGAGACATTAGACTTTGGAAGTACAACTTCAATAACTATTGCAGCAACAGAGTATGTGAGCACTGATGCATTTTCTGTGTCACTTCATGAGTTCACATGGAAATGCCCTTTGAGGAAAGGGATGAAGCCTGCTGCTTGAGTTCCCACAGATACTGTCTCCAGGTCTTGTTGTGATACACAGGTAAGACATCCTTCCTACAGCTGCCATGCAACTCCATGGAGGCCCAGGCCTCCTTATCCCCAAGGCTGAGAACCACTTCTGTCTTTGACATCATTATTATTTTAGGCTTGGATATTTTCAGAATGATGGAATTAATGCGAGGAAAATTCAGCTGGGCATGTCAGGAATCCTGGCAACTTTAGGAAGAAAACAGAGCAGTTTTTTGAAATCTGACCAGCCTGGTGGTGGGGGGTGTGTGTGTGTGTATGTGTGTCTCAAGTGGAACACTTGTCCTTGTTTGTCCCCTTAATTGCGTCTCATCAGCAACGTGAGCTGTTGTTCATTAGCCTCTTCTTATTGTCATTGCCTGGAAGTAGAGCATCCAGCTGGCAATTTCTAGCACTTGCTGTTTATAACCAAAGTTACATTGCTCTTGATGAGAGACAAAGAGAAAAAAAAAAAAGGATGACATGTGGGAAACCAGTAGCTGAAAAGAAAGAATCTTCATTTTGGTAAGAGCCGATAGATACCCCAGTTCTTTTTTTTTTTTTGTTTTTTTTTTTTTTTTTTTTTTTTTTTATTAGTTGGAGGCTAATTACTTCACAACATTTCAGTGGGTTTTGTCATACATTGATATGAATCAACCATAGATTTACACGTATTCCCCATCCCAATCCCCCCTCCCACCTCCCTCTCCACCCAATTCCTCTGGGATACCCCAGTTCTTAATGAGCAAAGTAAAAAGGTCCTTAGTTGAAAGTGTGTAAGACGTTTGTTTTCCTTGCTGTGCATTCATGTGATTTTAGTGTATTTTTGTTCCTCACCCTTAATCTTAAGTTAAGAGGCCCTGACATGCCTCTATTTTATCTAACCGTCATCCAAACACAGAATTTGTCCCATTCACACTTCCACCCTACCCTTTAACACACACATGAATTCAAGTCAGTGAGCATCAGACCTTTGTCAGTGGTTTATTGGAGACGGTCTGCAGCCGTAGGACTTGCTCTGTATGTTCCCCATGCTGTGTCTGCCTTGGCCTTACATGAAATTCAGTTCTAAAATTGTTGACATATATCATTGCTCAGTGCTTGAGGTACTGGTTTAATTACTCAAGATCCAAAAATGCAGACTTTCATATTAACTAATAACTCATGAAATGAAGGAAAGGAAAAGCAAAGTTGGCACAAATTAGGAATTCCAAAAGTACACATAGACAATGGATGGATTTATAAAGGAGCAAATAGGAGACTGTTCCCATTCTTCTCTGACACAGGACGAGGATAAAAGTCAGGATGGACAGCAGTGGATACATTTGCAAACTAGTTCTGGAGGAACTGAGAGCCGAATGGACAGAAGTGCAGATGGTGAAAGAGATGGAACATAGAAGAGTTACCGTGGGACCCTTGTGATTAGATCAGCCTGACTCCTTAATATTCCAGGAGAGTGTAGACTGCCTCTAATAATAATCCTTTAAATGGTAACTCACCTAGGTGTCTGTGAAATAATAAGCAGGGCTTTTCTGTTCAAAGTTTTGCCAACTTTTACAGGTAGAACAAGGGACTTCCTTGGCAGCCTAGTAGTTAAGACTTAACCTTCCAGTATAGAGGATGTGGATTCAATCCCTGGTCAGGGAGCCTCATGGCCCCAAACCCAAAAAACATAAAACAGAAGCAATATTGTAACAAATTCAATAAGGACTTTAAAAATGGTTCACAGCAAAAAAAAAAAAAAAAAGAAAAAATTAAAACAATGTAGTAAAAAAGTAAGTAGCTCCAGTGCTTGAATACTTAAAAGTTGCCACCTTGTCATGGATTATAAAACATCTTTTTAATAGTTTTACTGAGTCCAGTAAGTTCATTCATATATATATATATATATATATATATACATATATACATATATACGTATATATATCAGCTGACTCTCAAATAATACAGTGAGATAAGCTGGACAAACATGTATATCCTGTAATACGGATGAGGAAAGTAGGGGTCAAGAACTTTGGAAACAATAGGTTGCAATAACAGGGAAAATATGAGTTGTATCCTACTTCAGATTAGTAGGATAACAGTGATGGAGAATAAATCAGCCCTTGGATAATTAGCCCTGAAGATACATTAAACACAAGAGATTTTTGCAATTGCGTGTTGAGAGCCACACAGTAAAATAAAATAAATGATGACAAGTTGGATCTGAACTTCAGAGTGTTCCTTCCAAAGAGTTCATTGGCTAGTTGAGAACGAAACAAAATACAAATGTTTGTCCCACTTAAAACGTATGCCAGACTGTCCTCAACTCAAAGTCTCTACTGGTTTCTGGACTGAATCAGAGTAAAAGTCAATGTTTAACAAATTGGCTGCTTCTTACCTTTCTGACTTCCTGTTCTGTTATTCTCTATTTTTATGAGTGCTGTGATGGTTTCTTTAATATGTCAGCTTGAATGGGCTAAGGGATACCCAAGTAGCTGGTAAAACATATGTCTGAGGCCCTTGGTGGAGGTGTCTTTTGCTTTGATTCAGTAGACTGAGCGAAGACGATCCGCACTCATCAGTGTGGGTGGACATCTTCCAGTCTATTGAGAGCCCCGATATAACAAAAGAGAGAAGAAAGGGTGAATTTTCTCTTATTTTCTATCCACGAGCTGGAAAGTCCATCTTTTCTTGCCCTTGGACACCGATGGTTGCAGGCCTTTTACCCCGGAGCTTACCCTAGTGGTCCTCTGGTTCCCGGGTCTTCAGACTGAGACCCCCACCCCTCCAGTCATGATGGAGCAGCGAGCTGAGGTCCCAGTGCCTTGCAGCAGCTTCCCACTAGCTATCTATTCCGCACGTGCTAGTGCTTACATGCCCGTGCTGCTCTCTCAGTTTGCCCCAGCCTCTCCTTCCCCGTTGTGTCCACAAGGCCCTTTTTATGTCTGTGTCTCTATTCCTGCAGTGGCTACTCAGAGTAGCCAGTGCTGGAGTGGGATACAGATCATTCTTTTGGTCTGATGAGTTAAGAGATGATACAGTTCCATAAGGAGAGGAACCCAGAGACTAGCAGTAAGGACCATTGAAGGCTTTTTCTTCTTTTATGTATGTCCATGAATGAATGATACAAAATGTGTGTATAACTCTCACTCTAGAGTTTGACTTCTGTCTTATTTGATGAATCACCCTGGTAGCTTACGGATAATAAAAATTATTCTAAAGAGGTATTAAAGTATTTTGTGGGTATATTTTATTTTTTAATACTTTTCCATCCTAACAACTTAGTTCAACCCAAAATGAATTGGTCAGCAACCAATGAACTTGAGGAAGACCCTCAGACCTCAGATGAGAGAATGACACCAGCTGACACTGATTTTGGTCTTGTGACATCTTGTTATCAGCTAAATTGTGTTCCCATCAAATTCATATATTAAAGCTCTGAAGAGAAGTGAAGTGAAGACGCTCAGTCATGTCCGACTCTTTGCGACCCCATGGACTGTAGCCTACCAGGCTCCTCCATCCATAGGATTTTCCAGCAAGAGTACTGGAGTGGGTTGCCATTTCTTTCTCCAGAGGATCTTCCCGTCCCAGGGATCAAACTGGGTCTCCCGCATTGGAGGCAGACGCTTTACCATCTGAGCCTCCAGGGAAATCCCAATTAAAGCTCTAACCCCCAGTATTTCAGAATGTGGTTGTATTTGGACATAGGATCTTTTAAGGTGTAGTAAAGAAAATGGACTTCCCTGGTGGCTCAGACGGTAAAGCGTCTGTCTACAATGCGGGAGACTGGGGTTCGATCCCTGGGTCGGGAAGATCCCCTGGAGAAGGAAATGGCAACGCACTCCAGTACTCTTGCCTGGAGAATCCTATGGACGGAGGAGCCTGGTAGGCTGCAGTCCATGGGGTTGATACGAGTCGGACACAACTGAGCGACTTCACTTTCACTTTCAGTTTAAAGAAAATGAGGTTATTAGCGTTAACACTAATCTGGTGTGACGAGTGTCATAAGAATAGGAAATTTGGATACAGTAAGAGACACTCGTGGCTCAAATGGTAAAAAAAAAAAAAAAAAAAAAATCTGCCTGCAATGCTGGAGACTCAGGCCCCACCCCTGGATTGGGAAGACCCCCTGGAGAAGGGAATGGCTACCCACTCCAGTATTCTTGTCTGGTGAAATCCATGGACAGAGGAGCCTGGTGGGCTACAGACCAAGGTGTTGCAAAGAATCGGACACAGCTGAGCAACTAACACTTCTACTTTCACACTTGAGACCCCAGGGAAATGCATGCTAAGAAATAAAACTATTTGCAGACACAGAGAAGGCAAGAATCCAGTTGAGCCCTGAGTTAGGACCTACAGAAACTAAGAAATAATTAATGGATTTGGTTTAAAGTCAGTAAGTTTGTGGTGATTTGTTCTGCAGCAATAGAGAATTAATACAACATATAATTATACCCGTGTCCTCTTGGGGCTTACAATTAAGCAAAGTATAGTAACTAACAGATAACAGACACAAATACAAATAAGTAAATACGTAGTCATTTTACTCATCAGTAAAATGAGACAGACATTGGATTTAAGTGCCTGTAATTTTTCAGCTTTATAATCTTACCCTGGCTGCTTTGTTATAATGGCTGTTTTGTCAGGTAGTATTCTACTAGTCAAGATTCTCTCAATGTTTGTTCTGTGTATCACGACAGAAATAGGCATAATATCTACAATGTTGACCCAGAGGAATTTCAAGGTGTTGCATTTCTTTTGAATTATTGTGAAAATGTAAAAGTTCCATTCAGCAGAACTTGTATATAAGTAAGTATGTGTGTGTGTGCTAAACTGCTTTGGTCATGTTAGACTCTCTGCAGCCCTGTAGACTGTAGCCCACCAGGCTTCTCTGTCCACGGGACTCTGCAGGCAAGAATACTGGAGCAGGTTGCTATGCCCTCCTCCGGGAGATCTTCCCCACCCAGGAATCAAACTCGCATCTCTTACATCTCCTGCATTGGGAGGCAAGTTCTTTACCACTAGTGCCATCTGGGAAGCCCGTTATGTGTAACAGATCTTTGTTTAAGTATATAGAGTCATTTGATAAAGCTAAATATGCAATTTTGTAACTATACTGGATAATAGAAAAATGTTTGTAACTGTTATTCCTTACCTCAAAATAATCTTTGAGGAGAGGGGACCAGCATTTTTTTTGAAGGCTGTGACAGCCCTGAGTAAACCACTCTATATACTTGTTCTTGTTATGACTCAGAGGAAGCTGAGAAAAACAGCTAATATATATTAGACACTGTATCACTAATGCCCCCACTTCTCAGATGAGGAAATGAATCTTAAGAGAATTTAAGTCGTTTAACTGCTGATAGGTGTTCATTCATGTGTTGTGTCCGATTCTAAAGGTCATGGCCTGATTGAAAAAAAAATTTTTTTGAGTTTATTTTTGTGTATGGTGTTAGAAAGTGTTCTAGTTTCATTCTTTTACAAGTGGTTGACCAGTTTTCCCAGCACCACTTGTTAAAGAGGTTGTCTTTTTTCCATTGTATATCCTTGCCTCCTTTGTCAAAGATAAGGTGTCCACAGGTTCGTGGATTTATCTCTGGGCTTTCTATTCTGTTCCATTGATCTATATTTCTGTCTTTGTGCCAGTACCATACTGTCTTGATGACTGTGGCTTTGTAGTAGAGTCTGAAGTCAGGCAGGTTGATTCCTCCCGTTCCATTCTTCTTTCTCAAGATTACTTTGGCTATTCGAGGTTTTTTGTATTTCCATACAAATTGTGAAATTCTTTGGTCTAGTTCTGTGAAAAATACCGTTGGTAGCTTGATAGGGATTGCATTGAATCTATAGACTGCTTTGGGTAGAATAGCCATTTTGACAATATTGATTCTTCCAATCCAGGAACACGGTATGTTTCTCCATCTGTTTGTGTCCTCTTTGATTTCTTTCATCAGTGTTTTATAGTTTTCTATGTATAGGTCCTTTGTTTCTTTAGGTAGATATACTCCTAAGTATTTTATTCTTTTTGTTGCAATGGTGAATGGTATTGTTTCCTTAATTTCTCTTTCTGTTTTTTCATTGTTAGTATATAGGAATGCAAGGGATTTCTGTGTGTTAATTTTATATCCTGCAACTTTACTATATTCATTGATTAGGAAATAGAACTGCCATATGACCCAGCAATCCCACTTCTGGGCATACACACTGAGGAAACCAGATCTGAAAGAGACACGTGCACCCCAATGTTCATCGCAGCACTGTTTATAATAGCCAGGACATGGAAGCAACCTAGATGCCCATCAGCAGATGAATGGATAAGGAAGCTGTGGTACATATACACCATGGAATATTACTCAGCCATTAAAAAGAATTCATTTGAACCAGTCCTAATGAGATGGATGAAGCTGGAGCCCATTATACAGAGTGAA
Source organism: Cervus elaphus (assembly GCF_910594005.1). NCBI lineage: Eukaryota > Metazoa > Chordata > Mammalia > Artiodactyla > Cervidae > Cervus > Cervus elaphus. The sequence continues at coordinate 6,646,686 of NC_057826.1, read as the reverse complement.
GTAAGCCAGAAAGATAAAGAACATTACAGCATACTAACACATATATATGGAATTTAGAAAGATGGTAACGATAACCCTATATGCAAAACAGAAAAAGAGACACAGAAATACAGAACAGACTTTTGAACTTTGTGGGAGAATGTGAGGGTGGGATATTTCAAAAGAACAGCATGTATACTATCTATGGTGAAACAGATCACCAGCCCAGGTGGGATGCATGAGACAAGTGCTCCGGCCTGGTGCACTGGGAAGACTCAGAGGAATCGGGTGGAGAGGGAGGTGGGAGGGGGGATCGGGATGGGGAATACATGTAAATCCATGGCTGATTCATATCAATGTATGACAAAACCCACTGGAAAAAAAATAATAATAAAAAAAAAAAATTTTGAAAACTGTAGATATCTGTGTCTGATGCTGGAAAACTACCAGAATCTAAAAAGACACCGACTCAGAAGTTTACAAGTCATCCAGGGTTTGGCACCAAGAAAAGCATGCATCTGAAACAGTTGATGAATTGTTCCAAGTTTGACTTGATCACCTGCTTTTTGAAAGCCAAACTCAAGAGACCCCATCTACTAAAGGTCAATGACCATCTGCCTTTGAGGAGCAAATTATAGTGTTTTCAGAACCAAGACTACACCACTTGACTCACCTCAACTCTTCAAAATAGTCATGTGAGCTGTCTTCCCAGTTTCCTGGCGGCTCTGGTGGTCGGACAGACACTGTAGAATGGGAAGGATGCCTCCCATGGGGTGATCAGACCAAACATTCTGTGTGCACCAGAGATCCTTCTTCTTGGAGTACTTTTTCAAATTATCTCTTTCTTTTCTTTTGTTTGAAAAAGGTAACACAGAAACTGTTCGACAGAATTCACTTTCCCCTTAAAACTTATGAAGTTTTACCAACCAGAGGTGTTTGAAGGAAAGGTCATCCTGTGAAAGGAATAATTGTTCCCTTGGAAGATTTTTTTTTCCCAAAAAAATTCTTTATTGTAGAAAAAGCTCATTGAGCACTAATTTCTCTCTAAAGAAATTAAGCTTCTATAGCCTATGAATTCAAATGCAGTGCAGGAGACTGAGACATTTTAAGATCCATTAGGTTATTAAGCCCGTCCTTCTGTAGCCTACTTTAAATTCTCTCTGCAAGGTGATTAAAAGTAACATTTAATAACAGGTCAGTTGACAAGTAATTATTTAGCACCCACAGGGTGTAGAGTTCTATTCAAAATGCTCAGATTTAAAATTTTAATGTTACATAATGGGAAGGAAGACAATAATATCTTTTCCTTTGAGCATGGAAACAATATTCATTCCTATTTTCTCCCATATTTTGGGAAGATAGGCTGTCAAAAATTATGCAAGAAGTTAATAATAAGTTACTTTTTACAGTGTTCTCATCTTTGTTCATTTTTTTTTTTGTTTTTTTTTGCATTTTGTTGTAGAATCAAACCACTCTTTTTATGGAGTAACAAATACATTATGTTGCTATATTTCAAATGAGGAAACTGAGGCCCAGAATGATAACTTATAAATATACATTTCCTGGACAGAAACCTTCCATCCACCATACTCTATTTATATGTCTTAACCTAGTTCGTTGTTATTGAAACTTCAGCATGTGGAAGTCCATAATATGAGATTCAGTTCAGTTCAGTCACTCAGTTGTGTCTGATTCTTTGCGACCCCATGGACTGCAGCACGCCAGGACTCCCTGTCCATCACCAACTTCCAGAGTTTACTCAAAGTTATGCCCATTGAGTTGGTGATGCCATCCAACCATCTCACCCTCTGTCGTCCCCTTCTCCTCCTGCCCTCAATCCCTCCCAGCTCAGGGTCTTTTCCAATGAGTCAGCTCTTCACATGAGTTGGCCAAAGTATCGGAGTTTCAGCTTCAGCATCAGTCCTTCCAGTGAACACTCAGGACTGATCTCCTTTAGGATGGACTGGTTGGATCTCCTTTAGCTCTCCTCTATTCTAAGCTCCCTCAGTTTTCTGTATTTTCTAAGCAGTGATCATTGTAGGTAAAATTTGGGCTTATGTAACTAAGCCCAGTATAAATGGCCAGAATTCCAGGGAAGAGGTCATTTTTAATGTTTGCTTATTATTACTTCTCAGTGTCTGGCATAGAACTTGAAACACTGTAAGAGTTTAATAAATATGATTTGAGTGTTAAAAACACTTTTTGACTCCATGATTTTCTCTCTAATAAATGTGTGCTGTATTGCCAATCTCATGATGCTCAGCACACTAAAAATGCTCAATAAACCTGTGTTCAATGATTGAATTAATGAATGCATTTCCCACATATAACTCTAACAACCCCAGCAGGAAAGGACATATGGCACACATATTTGTGATAAATGTTCACTATGGCTGTTATTTTCTTGTTGTTTATTTACTTATATTAGTTTGAATCATGCAAATTATCTTTGTTGCAGACAAAAGCTATTATTAGTAAATGCAGTCAATAACTTAACGCTTTCCACCACAAACTTAATTCACTGGTTATGGTATATTTGACAATAAAATAGATAAAACACATGCTGTGTGTTTGTGAAAACTCTAGGATTGCAACGTGAAAAACTATGGATGAGGAGGGGAACTCTAATGGACCAATGGATTCTGTTATTATATTGCTTTTAAAAAGGATCACTCTTAGCACAGTTAAATTTAACTCTGAACCTGCTTATGATAAGACAGAAAGAAAAGCATGATAAATTCAGGCTAACTTTGGTGACCAAGTTTAAATGCTTATGATTTACACACTATAAAATGTTGTGATGCTTAAGTTCTACACCCATAGATTTTCTTTTTCCATTGAGTTTTCTCACAAAAGTCAGGACTTTGGTTCCACTCATAAACAAAATATTGAACTGGAAGTAATTATCTAGATCCATTAGTATTATTAAAACTATTTTATTGATAAATAGATATTTTTCCAGATGAGTTGATTTAGCTTCACTGTCCATATGCTTGACTTGCATCAGGTAACTCTGAAATTCTGTTTGACTCATAGGCTTTCTGCATAGCTCAGTTGGTAAAGCATCTGCCCACAATGTGGGAGACCTGGGTTCAATTTCTGGGTCAGGGGAAGTTCCCCTGGAAAAGGAAATGGCAACCCACTCCAGTATTCTTGCCTGGAGAATCACATGGACAGAGGAGCCTGACAGGCTACAGTTCATGGGATCATGAGAGCTGGACACGACCTAGTGCTATCTTTCTTTCTTTCACGATCTTGACTCAAACATTTTAACATAGCTAGAAAAGTCCCTTAGGCTTCATGGACCTACGATCCTGCGCTACATTTTGACTTGCTTCTCTCAGTATTCCCACAACCTTTGTTACACCTTCTAACTAACAGTTAAACTGATTTGTTTCTCTGAAGATTTAAACCCTCTAATTCCAACATTCTCTCGAAATTCAATTTATTTCTCCAATAAGATGCTAAAAAAGTTGGGGTACCTTCTAATTTTTAGATTTTCTAAAACGAAATTCAAAGTTTGTCTTGAAATGGTCAAACATAAAGGAATCTCAAGAAAAAAAGGCAAAAACAGCAATGTAGGACTATATTCGGTTAAACAGTAGTTTCCCAAAATCACATGAACTCAAAAATCTGTGAATGTGATCTTATTTGGAGACACTTTTTTGCTGATAAAATGAAGATGAAGTCGTACTGGATTAGGGTGGGCCTTAATGCAATGACAGCCATCCTTATAAAAAGAGGGACGTTCAGACACAGATCACAGAGAGGAAAGATAGCCATGAGAAACCAAAGGCAGAGACTGGAGTCAGACTTGCGTAAACCGAGGAACAGCAAGGATTGCCATGACCACTACAAGCCAGAGGAGAACCGAAAGGAGTCTGTCTACCGTAGAGATGTCAGAGGGAGTCGTGCCTGACTGATACATGGCTTTCAGACTTCTGGCCTCCAGAAACGGGAGAGAATAAATTCCTTCATTTTTAGCCACCCAGCTTGTGATAATCTGTTAACAACAGCTTTAGGAAACTAGTCCAAGGAGAAAAGTAAAAACTGTGCTTCCTTTCCTGTCTATCAATGAGATGTCAAGGCAAAAAAAAACAAATCTCAACGATTCCAGGTATTCTCAGTCTCCACCCATGAGAAGAATGACTGAAATTTGGAAGGTGACAGACTTGCAAAATTTTTGAACTTGAGGTTAAAAGAGTGGGTCATAGACATTGTTTCTTGGATAACAATATCTTAAAATTGTGTAGCACTTTCTACTAATTTGACCCTCAAGGAACCCTTCCGTGTGGATAAGGAAGCTAATCAAACTCTCAAGTGGAAGATGAAGAAACCTAGACTCAGGAGGATTAATTGATTTGTTTGATTTGTTCAACAAATCAATAAAAAAGCCTAAATGGTAACTTAGATGTCCTCCTTCAAGTCTTTATTTTTTATGATTCAGCCATGAAGCTTCCAAATAGATGTGACTAACAATATGCCAGCAAATTTGGAAAACTCAACAGTGGTCACAGGACTGGAAAAGGTCAGTTTTCATTCCAATCCCTAAGAAAGACAATCCCAAAGAATGCTCAAACTACCCCACAATTGCACTCAATTCACACGCTAGTAAAGTAATGCTCAAAATTCTCCAAGCCAGGCTTCAGCAATACATGAACTGTGAACTTCCAGATGTTCAAGCTGGTTTTAGAAAAGGCTGAGGAACCAGAGATCAAATTGCCAATATCCACTGTATTATTGAAAAAGCAAGAGAGTTCCAGAAAAACATCTATTTCTGCTTTATTGACTATGCCAAAGCTTTCAACTGTGTGGATCACCACAAACTGTGGAAAATTCTGAAAGAGATAGGAATAGCAGACCACCTGACCTGCCTCTTGAGAAACCTGTATGCAGGTCAGGAAGCAACAGTTAGAACTGGACATGGAACAACAGACTGGTTCCAAATAGGAAAAGCAGTACGTCAAGGCTGTATATTGCCACGCTGCTTATTTAACTTATATGCAGAGTACATCATGAGAAACGCTGGTCTGGAAGAAGCACAAGCTGGAATCAAGATTGCCGGGAGAAATATCAATAACCTCAGATATGCAGATGACACCACCCTTATGGCAGAAAGTGAAGAGGAACTGAAAAGCCTCTTGATGAAAGTGAAAGAGGAGAGTGAAAAAGTTGGCTTAAAGCTTAACATTCAGAAAACTAAGAACATGGCATCTGGTCCCATCACCTCATGGGAAATAAATGGGGAAACAGTGGAAACAGTGTCAGACTTTATTTTTTTGGGCTCCAAAATCACTGCGGATGGTGACTGCAGCCATGAAATTAAAAGATACTTACTCCTTGGAAGGAAAATTATGACCAACCTGGATAGCATATTAAAAAGCAGAGACATTACTTTGCCAACAAAGGTCCGTCTGGTCAAGGCTATGGTTTTTCCAGTGGTCATGTATGGATGTGAGAGTTGGACTGTGAAGAAAGCTGAGAGCTGAAAAATTGATGCTTTTGAATGATGGTCGTGGAGAAGACTCTGGAGAGTCCTTTGGACTGCAAGGAGATCCAACCAGTCCATCCTAAAGGAGATCAGGCCTGGGTGTTCACTGGAAGGACTGATGCTGAAGCTGAAACTCCAGTACTTTGGCCAACTCATGTGAAGAGCTGACTCATTGGAGAAGACCCTGATGCTGGGAGGGATTGGGGGCAGGAGGAGAAGGGGATGACAGAGGATGAAATGGCTGGATGGCATCACCAACTCAATGGGCATGAGTTTGAGTAAACTCCAGGAGTTGGTGATGGACAGGGAGGCCTGGCGTGCTGCCATTCATGGGGTCACAAAGAGTCGGACACGACTGAGCAACTGAACTGAACTGAACTGAGCTTACTGTGTTCTGATGTGGTATTTGACCTTCTGCTTGACACTTGGGACCAGCAACTTTGCAGGCTGTGTTTTCTAACCAAGGAGACAGGTATTTGTGTGTCTATGGAAAGAAGGGTATACTCTATAGTCTGAAGTAACATATATTGAGTGTATGTGTTAAAATATACTTGAGGGCACTGGAAAATGTACGTGGGTTGGGAATTAGATCCCTATGACAGACAAAGGGCATTGGAGAAAATGAGAATTTAAAAGAAGTGAAAGCATAGAGTCCACAAGTTGCTGAAAGTGCTCTAGGGAATATGATTTACGGCCAGAAACATAAAAAGCCCATAACCAACAACAGAATACAAAACAGTGGTTCCCAACTTCCAGGCCACAAAAAGTGCCAGATTAAATGCCAGAGACTCCTCTGAGGAATTTATTAAAGACAGTGAGACCAGAACTCCTGTTCAGGGAATTCTTCAGTCCCTTGGGAGATTCTGACACCCAGGCAAGTTCTGTCATTCTCAGTTCAGGAGAGGTATGTGGTTATGGTTTTCCACGGTTGCTCACAAGTCAAATTCTTCCTGCCCTCATTTATCCCCACCTGTAACTGCCTAATATCCCCATCAGCCAAGGACTGGAGAATGTCAGATGCATAATAGATATTGAAGGGTAAACTGAGGCTTTAGCTCTATGCCTCTCACATCAGCTACAGAGGCAAAACTTCCTAAGGTTTTCTTTCTTTCTTTTTTTTTTTTTTGGTACAGTGTTTTTATAAAATTTTCATCTCTTTTTCACTAGGTGATCGAGCCTATAAGAGGACAGCCATTGTTTTATTTGAAATCAAACAGTCAGTTGGCAAAATCTTAAAGTAGAAAATATTTAGAATTTATCAATGACCTCTTTTAATATGGTTCATTCATCAAAACCCTCTTTCAATCTGTTGTGGAATATCCAATAGGCAGGCAAAGAAAGTTCAGAGGACAAATTATAATAGGATTGAAGAGTTCATTCCAAAGAGAAAGCAATACTGTTGGAATTTAGAATTTACTAGATTTATCTAATGGTTATATTATTCATTCTGAATTACATATGAGAGAGGTGCCATACTATTTTCAGTTTTCATGGCTTCTAAACATCCTAATTACACCTCTTCTTTAACTTTCTGTCAATCATCACATCTTTTGGAGCTCTCTGTTTTCAACTACTGTCTATGTGTTCAAAATATTTTCACTCATTCCAAAATTAAAATTGCCTTGAATAAGATTTGATAAACTAATTCATCTGGAAGAAATGTCACAGAATACCTCTGATAGGGCTTTTTACTGAATGGTACTTTCTTCTCTGCAGCCCCAGAATTTTCGGCATAAATTGTAAATCCATAGTGCATCTATTTTGAGACCATGTTGCTTTCCAAGTTCTCCTCAAATTATATTCAAAGGCAGCTGTCCATGTTAGCTATTCTTGAAGCTACTTCTGAATGCTACAGCAAACAAACAAAATAACACAAGTGTTGGTCTCATTTTCTCTTCAGTTTTTAGTCTTTCTTTCTGCTAATGAGCTAGCTTAGACTGTGTGTTGGTTTATTAAATGCTTCAATCACTTCAGTTAAAGCTATTGACTACATTTTAAATTATTAACCACCTTCAATATTGCATTTCCAAGGATTTAAACTGATTTTACAGGAGTTCAAGTAATGATCTAGGGACTTGAAAATCTGAGAAAGCCCCAGTGCTTTGGTGTTCTTCTGAACTTGAGGTCTATAGAACCTGTCTGTCTTGTAATTTTTGTGGTACCCACAATCTCATTGGAAACCAGAATCATTTATCCTATAGATTTTCATCGCATTTGACTGCTGTTTCCTGTTCCAACAAGAAAACAAAGAACAGAAGATTTAACTTAGAGTTAAATTTAAAAAGTGCTTGGTATGGGATTAGACAGATTTGTAAAAAAAAATTTCACTTCTTTTCCTTCTTTTAATCACACACACACACACAAACACACACACACACACACACACACACAGAGCAATATGGCTTTACAGTAAGGGAAGAAGGCAGTTAACTTCCAACTGTTGCAGGGATTGAAAATCACAATAAATATTAATAAGAGAATAAATTCAGATCCTAGATCTTTAAGTTTTGGAATCTATCCAAGATAGAGTTAGCAACAGAACAATAGGTAATACTCTAATGATGGCTAATTAGCCCCTACTTCAGAATTTCAGTTCCCATAGGATGCCTCTAATGATTATTTTCCACTACCATTACCTGCAGAGGGTTGTATAACTTGAAGGGCTCAATGTGATGAAACTGGCTCCTTCCAGACTCCCTAACTTTATTGTTATCAATGGGTTTTTATATAAAAGCAATGAAGTGCCTTTTCCTGGCTCCAACCTAAGAGAATATAACAAGGTGTTTCAAATGTGCATATATATGCTCCCCCTAAGATACACATAATTGGAAATAGTAAACAAATTCTTTAAGAAATAGTCTTCTGCAAAGATGACTAGATAGCCTAACAAGTATGGAAGACAGGCATAAAGTTTGCCCAGTATACATACTGGTATTTGCATCCTTAGGTTGGGACAGGCTAACCTGGTTAGCTAGAGACCCTATAATTTACAGTAGTTGTCTTTAATGAGGCCACTGAGAGACATGGGAAAGTAGACAGAAAGCTAGAAGAGTGAAAGTGGTTCTATAATAGAAAACAGAGGTTTCTAAATGCAGTTTCGGAAGACAGAGAAGGGTATAGTAAAAATTAGCATAACAGCCATGTCTATAGAAACATTCTTTACTTCTAAGCTTTCATTAAATCAAATACCAAGTGGCAATTACTGAAATACAATAGGCACATTCAGACTCTTGACAACTCTCAACCATTCTGGGCTTTATAAACCACTTGTCCCAGTTCACATGATGTCCCCATCATACGAGGTGACTGTTTTACCTCAGTCTTCAATGCCATGTGGAACAATCTAGAGTTCTTGAATGGCTCAATTATTTTGAGGTAATTCAAGACATCTCTATTGAGGCATCCAGTATTCAGCCTGCGTTTAAATAGACTCTCGGGTCCTGAAAAGCATAAATGTATGCAATAGACAAGTTATCATCTGTTTCGGAGGGAGTAGGGCTTTACTTCCTGACTTAGAATCGTTCAACTGTGGGCACACACATAGGATAATGTGCACAATGAAAAGTCTGATGCTATAAATATTTATTGCACAACGGGGTTCAGAGAGGCCTGCACTAAAGAATTGAAAAATAGGCAAACATAGTCAAATGGCAGCATTTTGTTTTTTCTTCCTGATTCTATATTGTTCAATGTAGGGTTACTTCCAGCAATTCTTAAAAAAAAAAAGTTTCACATTCTTCTGGGGTTGATAAGCAATGACACTGGATTTCACCAATTTGGAAATTGAGGCTTGGACATGAAACTGACTTATTGCTTAATTAACCCTAAATTGATGATGTTTCCTAGAGGTTAGAAAAAGAAAGTAGCCGTAAACTGGAGTGGAAACGTCCCTCACGAGGTGACAAATCAATGTGATATCTCTGCTCCTTGGCCCTTTCACCCAAACTTGTCCTACGTGCAGTCCTTAGACACTGGAGGTATCAGGCGCTGGAGAGCAATTCACGGAGATGCTTAGGAAGACTCAACTCAGGGAAGGGTCTTGCAGTGTTTATGTGTGTGTACAGAGTGGCTGTTTTAAATGTCATGGTCTTAGTCAGGGTCTCTTTTGTAAACAACCACATTTTACGTACAATGTTTTTCATACTGCTATTGTCAGGGTGATAAAATCAAATCAGAATAAACTCTTCACGTATCCTAGAAGAGTTGCAGCCAAGATATGGAAACATATTTCTAATGGCCAGAGCATTAGTAGGTTTCGTGATACTAAAGAAGCAGCATGGTTGGGAGTGGAGTAGGGTGAGTTTGGGGGATTGGAGTCAAAATCATTTCTAGTTGGTCCTAAGTAGTGATTGAGGCTGATCTACCTATCTTTAGGGTTTAAAATGCTGCAACACAGTCTACACATGCCCCTTCCCTTCCCCATAAAACTGGCTGGTTGTTTCATTGTGAATTCTTTCTCATTAGGGCTACCCTTTGTGATAATGTTCAGTAGCTATTAGCCTGCATGGAATTACTTTTGAACCTTGAACAGAGTTACGGATAAAGGAAGCTGGATCAAGGCTCTGAAACCTAATGAAGATTCTGCATATTGCAACTAAGACCCCACACAGTCAAAAATTCAATCAGTTAAATAGGGGGTAAAAAAAGTTCCTGGATGACAGACAGATCTTTCCATCCTTCCCCTAATCCCAGATCCAGGGTCCATGTTCTTTCCTTTCATATGGAGGCTAGTTTATCTTCAGTCCAATTCAATATAACTTAACCCATGAAGTCTCTTCAGAGTTGTTAAATACTTGCTCATGCTCACTTAGTTGTGTCCGACTCTGCGATCCTATGGACGGTAGCTATCTGGCTCCTCTGTTCATGGGATTTTCCAGGCAAGAATATTGGAGTGGGTAGCTATTCCCTCCTCCAGGGGATCTTTCTGACCCTGGGATCCAATTCACGTCTCCTGTGTGTCCTGCACTGGCAAGCAGATTCCTTGCCATTGAGCCACCTGGGAAGCCCCCTCTTAGTGCTGCATAAATCCGTGGGATTTGGGGAAGGCAGTGAGGAGAGATATGAGAGCATTTAAAAATATATTAGCAAAGCCCTTGGGTGACTTTTAAGACCAATAAGGATCAAATAAAACAATATTAATTATCAGTTGGTATGCATGTCTGTGTGCATGCTTACACACACACACACTCATGCACAGAGTAATCTTTTTGATGATCAGATGAATATGTAACAGAATCCTATGGATGAGCCCATTTCTAACTCTGGGTAAGTCCCAGAGACTGGAGCTCTATCTTTTCAGAGTTTCCCCCAGCACCTCCTATAATCGCATCAAAGGTCAGGCTACATTTTCTCCCTGAGGATCAGCTATTAATGTTAACCTCCCCACAGCAAATTCATCCATGTCCCTGATCTTACGATTCTTACCTGGTTTCTTTTTATTCTTACTCTACACAGTAATCGTCTGACTTAGACATAATCATGTGAGAAGCTTTCAAAAACTTTATTATTATAACATGTTTAAAAAGCATACAAAATCTAGAGAACAGTAACCTCAACTCCCTCATGCCTCCCAACATTTTGCTTTAATATATTTCAGTCCGTGGCCGAATTTTTTTTAACTTCCTAATCCCCCAAATTCATTTGAAGTGAGTATAAGTTTTTTTTTATCATTTCATCCAAAAAATGTTTTCCAGCACACATTTTAGAAAAAATATTTGGAGGTATAATTACATACGGTCACCACACTTCAACATAGCATAATTCCTTGATAGAACTTAATATTTTGTCAATTTTAAAATTAATTATTTCATAAACTATTATTTCAAAGCTTGTTTGATGTTATCAGAACTAGAATATGGTTATGGATCTCAATTGGTAGTTGATATATATTTCTTAAGTGTCAAACCAGTCAATCCTAAAGGAAATCAGTCCTGAATATTCATTGAAAGGACTGATGCTGAAGCTGAACTGTGGTCACCTGATGCGAAGATCTGACTCATTGGAAAAGTCCCTGATGTTGGGAAAGATTGAAGGCAGGAGCAGAAGGGGATGGCAGAGGATGAGATGGATGGATGGCATCACCGATTCAATGGACATGAGTTTGAGTAAACTCTGAGAAATGGTGAAGGACAGGGAAGCCTGTTGTGCTGCAGTCCATGGGATCACAAAGAATCAGACGTGACTGAGCACAAGTGTCTTTTAAAATATCCCTTCCCACACCCTTGTCTCTTTCTCTCTCTCTCCCTCTGTCTCTGCTTCTGTCTCTTTTCTGACCTTACTAATTATTCCTTGGAGAAATGGGTTATTTCTCCTTTTTCTCACCATCTGGACTTCTCTCATTATCTTCCTGAGGTGTTATTTTGCACTTACTCTACTTTATTGTCTGAAAATAAATCTAAATGCTCCATCAGTTTTAGGTTTGAGCTTCTTGAAAAGCAGAAGTCATACCATATTTGGTAATCTCTGCTTCTGTGGTGCTAGCAGTGATTAATGATTATTACCTCAATTCATTATACCAAAAGGAGTTGCAAAATAATGATATTCTAACATTTCTATGTTAACATTCCTATGATATTCTAGTTTTAACATTCCTGGCCTCTGTATCTTAAAAGAATCTCCTCCATCCAACTCCAAATACCATTGCATTGGGAGTTAGATATAATGAATTTTGGGGAGGGGCGATGGAGGAGCACAATTCAATTCATAGCATATGGTTACATAACTAAATTATAAAGTCATTTGGAATAAATTGTCTGTGATGCCACCAAATGAAAATAAAGACAGATATATTATTTAATTTTACTTTAGATTTCTAGGAAATGTTAATTTTGTTTTGTAATTATGTAAAAATTTTCATGAATCCAAACTGAATTACACAAAACTAGATATCATGACAGAAGATTATTTCCAATCCGGTACCTCTTCACTATTTCTTCCCTCCCATGTAGAGAGCATTAAAAAAAAATGTATTGCTTATTCTTTTAGATAGCATATTTAAGAGACATATTCTCAGGAACTAATTTCAGTCTACTAAATTAGAATAATAATAATTCTAGCAAGTTAGAATCCCAGAGGGAGGCCAGATGACTCTGATGCACATATCTGATTACAAATCCTACATACTCTTCTTCAATGATGTCATTTATTCCATGCTTTCTGTTATAACTTAATAGCCAGTGACTCAAAAATCTATTTCTAATCTTCAGTCTCTTTTGGATAACGGATTGTTGAAAAAACCAGATAACATAATGTCATCCTATCTTAATATATTCAAAGTAATCTTACTTGTTAAGTATATCTGAGTATCTATATTGACACATTCTTAGAGGTCCATAATTCTTTCCTTTTTCTTACACTCTGTATCAATCCTGACATTTCTTCAAAGTTGTTCTTCAAAGTCAGTCTTTATCTTTACTGCCATAACCTTTGTCAGGACCAGGGTTTCTCAATCTTGGCACTATTGACATTTTTGAGTAGATAATTCTTTGTCACAAGGAACTTTCTTGTACTTTGCAGATTTTCTAGCAGGATCTTTGTTATCTTCTCTCTTAGGTGTTATCAGCCTCTTAGGTGTGAAAGCAAAAATATATCCAGACATTACCATGCGTCCCGTGTGTGTGCGTGTGTGTGTGTGTGTGTGTGCGTGCACGCAGGTGAAATGTGTGGGATAAGGTGGAGGGTGGATGGAGGATTCTCTTGTGTGAAGCATTGCCACCTCGCTCTTGCTGCTACTGCTGCTAAGTCACTTCAGTCGTGTCCGACTCTGTGTGACCCCATCCCTGGGATTCTCCAGGCAAGAACACTGGAGTGGGTTGCCATTTCCTTCTCCAATGCATAAAAGTGAAAAACGAAAGTGAAGTCGCTCAGTCATGTCTGACTCTTCGCGACCCCACGGACTGCAGCCTACCAGGCTCCTCCGTCCATGGGATTTTCCAGGCAAGAGAACTGGAGTGGGGTGGACCTCGCTCTTAGACTACGATAAACCCTCAGGCCTGGTCTACCTGCTTCTAAAATCATTGATCTTCCACATTACTGTATATTACAAAGTGCATTCTTCTTAATCCCAAACTTTGTTTTTTCTACTGGATACAGGCAGATGCCACAGTCGGCTCTACACTGTTCTTGACTAAGAGTCCTTTCCACCATCACCTTCTGCCACTCAGCCCCTACTCTGCATAGTTCCATCCCCTTCTGTAGTGGCAGCTGCCCATTCTACCTCTCCAAATCTTCCATTTATTTCTCTTCAGTTTATGCACATACTTTCTCTTCAGCTATATACCACTTGCTTTTTCAAGGTGGGAAACCCCTAATCACTCTTTTTGTAACCTTTATTTGTTCATTCTTTGACTGCACAGTGTTGCATGTGGCATCTTAGTTCCTCAACCAGGGATTGAACCCTCAGCCCTTGCATTGGGAGCATGGAGTCTTAACCACTAGATCCCCAAGGAGGTCTCTCTAATCACTCTTTAAGCTGATTTTCAAAATTTGTTTAGTGAATGAGGCGTTTCCCTTTACCCATCTCAAGTACAATACCAAAGATATCATATTGTAACTCTTTATTTATACTCTCTCTCACTCCTTTTCCAGGGAGCTCCCCAGGGGTGGCTGGATTTGTTCACAATGCTTACACAGTACCCCAAAGAGACACCTACTTGTGTCTTCCCCTGCACCCTTCTAGAATAGTCCATGTCAGTAGAAGTAGAAAAACAAAATTGAGCAGTGAAGTCATTCCTTTGAGATCTGCAGCCTGCTGGATTTAAAGGGCAATTGACTGACTGCATGTGATCCAGAGTACATTATAAGAAAACATATCACTCAAAACACTTCTCTCAGAGTTACTTTTAACTTTTAAAAGCATTTTATCACTGCTAGAATTTGAAATAAAAGTTAGTAGTCCTTAACAGAAGAAAATGGCACCCAAGGCATTTCTAAAACTGATTGCAGAGTCTGCCTGTGGTTCCAGCAAAGGTCTGTTCCTTCTGACAGCACAGCCTCTGGTCTGTAGCACTGAACTTCATTACTCACCTGTGCCTTTCAGGGGTGGCTGCTGTCTAGTGGTCCATGCATGCCCTTTCAAGGATTCTCAAAAGAGAATCAAGGTGATATTGAGATGTTGGCAATGTTAGCCTGTCTGGAGAGAAAGTTATACTTGATACGATGGAGACGATCTGACCAGAAAGACACAGGGAGATGGAAAAATAAGCTCTATTTGAGTCCCTCATTAAGTTGCATACAGAAAAAGAGCACTTGCAAAAGTTAGAAACAAAACTAAATGAAATAGGGATTGACCATTTTTAAGAACTATCTTTCTTTATGAAAGTGTATTCTTAATTTTAGCCTTTGCTATTCTAGTCATGATAGTTATATAAGCTTCCCACTTTCTAGATCAAATGGGAAGAAAAGGAAAGAAAAGTGAATGTTAACTGAATGTATTTTATATGTGAACAATAATGTAACCAAGAAGAACAAACTTGACTCCATGTTGAATCTACCCCTTGAGCTCTAAGCTTTTACTCCATTTCCTGTGTATAGTCACTCTGGCTCTGCACCTTTGTAAAAGCATGTTGCCTCTAGCCAGAAATTTACATGACAGCCATTCTCAAGGCTCTGTTCTATAAAGGTATACACTTTTCCATTTAAAATCCCATGGACGGAGGAGCCTGGTAGGCTGCAGTCCATGGGGTCGCTAAGAGTTGGGCATGATGAGTGACTTCATTTTCACTTTTCACTTTCATGCATTGGAGAAGGAACTGGCAACCCACTCCAGTGTTCTTGTCTGGAGAATCCCAGGGATGGGGGGACCTGGTGGGCTGCCGTCTATGGGTTCACACAGAGTCGGACACGACTGAAGGGACTTAGCAGCAGCAGTGATAAAAAAGATGCAGAACAGAAAATAACAATTGCCTTGTTGGAGGTTCATAAGAATATTGTGACCAGACCTACATGGAGAGTTTCAAGAATAAAGGATTCCTGCACCAAGAAGTTTTCGACAACTGGCGTCTCAGTATAAAAGAAGCCGGAATTCTAACCCAGGTAAGATGGTTCTTTGGGACACAGGTTCACCATCATGTACATCTGCTGGCTCTCCAAACAAAATCAATATTCCTTGCTCCAGCACCTCATCTCTTAATTTATTGGCCTGCTGTATAGCAAGCAGTGTGAGCTTGGGCTTGGCAACAATAATGCTGCAAAGAATGCAATATCTGTTACTTGGAAACTGAGGCTCTGTGCGATTAGAACTGTCCTTATGGACACAAAACTGGTAAGCCTTGATGTATCATTCAAATATGATTCTTTCTGTCTCTAAAGTCTATACACATTTTAGTTACCTCTTATTTTCCCCTTTATCACTTTTGAGGTTTAAGTGCAATTCTTTAATACCTACCTGCTGCACTGGGGTTGACTACAGAGACTTGTGTTCACTATGTCATATTGCCATATTGGTAGAAAAATGCCCTTCAGTTGGTTGATTTTGTTCTTCACACCTGACTAGGATGAAAGAAGCAGCTGAGGGTTACAGAAAAGCAAAAATAAACACAAACAAACAAAAAAACCTAGTACTTGTCACCGATTAGGGAATGGTTAGAATTAAGAAACTCATGTTCAAATGCAACTATCCAAAGAATGGTTAAGTCTAAAAGTAGATTATGTTCATTAGGAATGGAGTTTGTTTTACATGATGGTATTTTTAAATTCTTGCTCATGAAGAGAAGCAGAAGAACATTTATATTAAGGATAGAATCCAGTCTTACAAATTCTTTCCTGTTTCTGCTAGTAAGACAAGGCAATGCACAGCTGATATTGTTTGTAAGAGCAGGGAACCTAAAATCAATCTTGGAGAGAAAGTCTTGACATCGGGGCTTGAGAAAGTGAATTTAATCATTTTGTACGGAGTATTTTCACCCTTCATGTCTAAAGAGAAAGTAGATGAAAAGATATAGGACCAAGGGAGAAAATGTACAATGAAGGGGACTAAAGATCACACTTTTTTGGTTCATTTTTAATTTTTCCAAAAGCTTCATAAAAATGAATTCTAGAGTATCACTAAAAATCACCAAAGTGATGTGAAGATTTTAGACGTGGCCACCTCCCCGTCTCTAATGTCTGTCCACTGTGAATGTAGTCCAAAAGACTAACCACTTCTGTTGGAAGTATATTGGATAGCTCAAGTAAGGAGAAACAGAATGATTCTAAGAGCCAATCAACAACTGTTAAGATTTATTTGTAAGTAGCCATTGATTCAAGATCTCCTGATACTACCCTTATAGATTTATCTATGCTGATTCACAAAAACATTCTGTGGAGGTAGAAAACTGGTATAATTATCTCCATTTTGTAAAAGCAGAAGCAGAGACTTAGAAATAAATCAACATTTCCAGAAATACATAGTGACAAAAGAGAAGAACCCAAGTCTAGAGCACTTTTGGTTTGGACAATGTGATTTCACACAATCAAGAAACAGTATTTCTCTTGGGTCTGCGCCTTCCTTCCTGATGATGCCTGGTATTGCATAGACAGATGACTGTAAGAAATGTGTAGTTTATTTATCAAGAAATGGTACCTTACATTTGGGCAAACAAGAAGTTAATCTATAAGAAATAATAACAATTGTACTGTAACTGGTGATCACTGGTAATAATAAATAAGACTTAAGAGCTCTGGGGTAGCATTTTAAATATACAATAGCTAATTAAAACTATACAATCTGCAAACACATCTATTGAAAACTTGAAACTGCTAGTAGATATATCCATTTACCACATGTAATAGCTATTACATCATAAGAATATTTTTGGTCATCTGCTAATATTTTAAGACTTTCATTATAGTTAAATAATATGCATAAGACAAAATTTTTCTTCTTTTAAAGTGACAAGAAAAGACTTCTAAGGTTTGATAACTGTTACTTTATGACACTTGCAAACTACAAGTGATAGGGGGTATAAAATGCTTATAAAATTCAAGCAGTTAAGGACTTTTCTCCAGTGACTGGCACTCTTTCCCAGTGCTGAAAGGTGTTTAGTTTTAGTAATCCCAATAGACAGACAGATAGATGGACACACACATATCATATATTTATTCTCTGGGTAAAAAAAAATCAAGTAATGTCTCTGCCTTCTACATGACAAGAGTTACTATAGTGAAAGATGCTCATAGTGTGTGTGTGTGTAGTTTCAACTGCTTGTTGTCACTGCATTTTCAGCATTTGAAAATAAGGATTTAGCCCAGCTTCTCTTTATGCCTGCAGCTCCTAACTTGTGCCGACTCATAGTTTATATTCATTAAATGTGTGATATTTGTTTGACTAGTTCTCAATCTGACAGTTATTATAGTTGATGGTGCCATTCAGGACCACTCAAAAACTGATGTGAATGCAGAAAAAGCTGATGCAGTGGTGGGAATGTACAGGCAGATTATGTACATAAAGAAACAAGCCTCTTTTATCTACCCTAACTTAGCCATTTCAGACTCTTTTTTCTTAGGGATAAATATTGATTTATTGAGCTTAGAGTATGTATAAAGGCCCTGAGTGGAGGGTGCTACATATGTCTTGTCATTTAAACCTCAAAATAGCCTTGTCTGGAAACTATAATATCCTGGTTTTATGGGTAAAGACACTTATATTCAAAGGGGCTTAGCAATTTGTCCAAGGTCAAAATCACTTAATTTAGGAAAAAAAAAAAATGACAGCAAGAGAAAATTACGATTGCATGGCCAGCCCACAGTTCTCTTTACAGTCCATCAATTCCACCTCTTTATGCTAGCATAACGTTACCAGGCTACAGTTCTGAAAGCAGGGGTCAAAGGAAGAAGAGTCCATAATAAAGCAACCTGAGCCTTTAAAATTCACTCTGACTTATGCTGACAGTTCTCTCTGATCATATGCTGCTCCCGCTACCTAGTTTAACTTGTGGGGCTCCTGTTACCCTCTCCTCCTAGATCCCTGAGCTCATTCTCCTGTGACATCCTCTGTTACCTTCCAAACTTGAGTATCCGTGCCCCAGACCTCTACTCACTGCCCCAACTCCAGTCCGTGTTCACAACTTTGTTTTATGTTGCTAACATTGATCCTAACGGTGACTGATGCACCAGTTATAATGAATTCAGCCTTTGCAACTCAAGAGAACGTCCCAGAGATCTTTTCCCCCAAAACAAAGGACTTGACTTCAAGCTGGAGGTGACTCTCAACATCTAGGGCATCCCAATCCTTGTTTGGGGAAGGAAGAGGTGACCCGCTCATGTTCTTGCCTGGAGAATTCCATGGAGAAGCCTGGCGGGCTACAGTCTGTGGGGTCACAGAGAGTCGGACACAACTGTGCGATTCACACACACACACACACACACAATCCTCGTTCTTGTTTTTGTGTCGCTTTGAAGAAAGTCATTCTCCTGTTTTCCACTCTCTGCTCTCCCTAACATTTCACATGCAGTCACTGTGGGTCTCTCCAGCTTTTATCTCTCTCCTTCTCTCTCTTTTTTTTTTCAATGAGTTCTCTTTCCTTTTCCTGCACTAGTTAACAACAATTTAAATTAAGGCTCCTCAGCCCCCAGGCCACACACTGATGGTGGTCCATGGCCTGCTAGGAACTGGGCCACACAGCAGGACCTAAGTGGCAGGCAAGTGAACAAAGGCTTCATTTGTATTTGTGGCCGCTCCCCATCAATGACATTACCTCCTGAACTCTGCCTCCTGTCAGATAAGTTGGGGCATTAAATTGTCATAAGAGATTGAATCCTACTGTGTTTGAATCATCCTGAAACCATCTCCCCCCACCCTACCAGGTCAGTGGAAAAATTGTATTCCACCAAACCGGTCCCTGGTGCCAAAAAGTTGGGGACTACTGTTCTAAATTATTTAATTTGACAGCAAAGCCCACAGGTCCAGGGGCTTAATAATGTAAGCTCATCCCCAGAAGGGATTTTTTTGGAGCACAGCTCTAGTATTAGCAGTAAGAATAGTAGGGTGTTGGTGGTGGTCATCTAATAAACAACAGTAAACACTAGTTTTGTGACTTACTAGATGCTCGTAATTTGCTAAGTCCTTTGTATGCATTATCTCTTTTAAGTTGCACAGTAATTTCCAGATAGTGCCTCTGCTTTTAATATGTGGAAAATTGTAGCTGAAAAATCTTAATTGCCCAAGATCACATGGCACAGTCAGAATTCAAATGCGTGTTTATTTAAATCTAAACATCTAGCTATTAGCTACTGTCAGCCACTTCCTCTCTTTAGTATCTCTTTCTACCACTCATACTTTGCCTTATTTTATTGGAGAAAAGAAGGATTTGTGCACTTCTAATATCATGTTCAAGACCACACAGCTAGCACATAATAGGGCCAAGATATCACCTTACCTGCCCGAGTCTTTTTTATGACACCAGGTGAAAACATTCTGGAAGGGATGATACATAAAAGTATGACCATCTTTATACATTTGAGATACATTGCAATAAAAAATCATAAATTCACTGAGAATATCCAGCCTTAGTTCAAAGAAACAACTTTTATCTCTCCCTAGAGCCACTTTACTGGCAACCTGAGTCATTTTAGTGAGCCAGGGGACCCAGTCATTTCAATGCTTGTTGCCCTGGATGAGTGTCTTTTATAGTCTAGCTGAGGGCTCAAGTCAGAACCCTGACAGACCTGTTCATAGGCAACGCTTCTTTGGGGAAGCCAACAGGAGGTGTGTGAAAGATTGCAGAACTCCCAGGGCTTTATATTGTCTGTCTGTCACACTGAGTCAGCATCTCCCAGGAACAGAAGATACAAGCCCTAAGGAGGTGATTCCTGAATCTCACCCGGCAAATATGACATTACAGACACAGCTTTTAAAGGCCAATACTGTTCACTGTATTTCTACTTGGCCTTTGTTCCTAGGACCTCCAGAAAATATTTTGCCCCAGGGTATAGCATATCTGGAAAAATATATAACTGCCTCTGGATATATCCTTTAATATCATGTGGGTACATGTCCATTCCAAACTCCCTAACTATCCCTTTCCCCATCCTTCTCCCCCAGCAGCCATAAGTTTGTTTTGCCATATTTAAAACAGATAACCAACAAGAACCTACTGTACAACACTTGGAATTCAGCTCAGTGAGTGTTATGTGGCAGCCTGGATGGAAGGGGTGTTTGGGAGAGAATGGATACATGCGTGTGTATGGCTGAGTCCCTTCGTTCTTCATTGGAAACTATACCAAAATTGTTAATTGGCTATACGCCAATATAAAATAAAAAGTTAAAAAAAATTGTCAAGTGGCCACTCAGTAAGAGTCTGGGGGAATTTGTAGGGAGCTAGTTGCTTTCAGAGAACAATAGGAACATAAAAAAATTTCCCACTGAAACCAAAGGCAGTTGGTCCTAGGACTGGATTTGATTTAAAAACAAAACACAACACTTGACTCATTTCCATAGTAAGAACTTTTCATTTTCTCATGATGCTTGAGTAAAGTGTAATAAAGGTTAAAAAGCAGTGAAGGATCTTAAATTCAGTAAAAGACCAGTAAGGCTCTTTAAATATTTTAAAACCTTGGGCAGGGTACTTATTCTCTCAGTTTCTCTATCTGCTGAAATGAAAAAACAGAAGCAGAACACTGTTTTCTTTTGAGTTTAATGAGTTGTCCTCCAAGGCAGGTTGTGTTGTTTGGTATTTAAAATGCTCAACTCAGGCCTGGACAATTTCGTGTTGCTTTAGTCACTGCAGTTATAGTGGCATTTGCATAGCGTGTGACAGAACACCAGGTCAAACACTTATTGGGTGAATGACCTTGGACTCGGTACTAAACCCCTCAGTGCCTCCAATTCGTCATTTGTAGGATGAGGGTAAAAATAGCAACTATCCCTAAGTGTTGCTGAACGATTAAGTCAATTAATATGCATAAAGTACTCAGAATAGTTTCTGGAAAAACTCCATGCATACA
Source organism: Cervus elaphus (assembly GCF_910594005.1). Classification (NCBI taxonomy): domain Eukaryota; kingdom Metazoa; phylum Chordata; class Mammalia; order Artiodactyla; family Cervidae; genus Cervus; species Cervus elaphus. The sequence goes on along the minus strand of NC_057826.1, from coordinate 6,625,295 downwards.
GGCTTCTTAAACAAATGTGAGTTTTTACCCAATTTCTGGGAAAGAACCTAGAGTCCACGCTCCACTGAGCTTAGCATAATTGCTCGGAAGTTTTCATGAAACAAGGATCTTCTAACACATAGCTCATTTGACTCATTCTTGTTACCTGCCTGAGGTTTGGTGCCTGCAGGCATTTGCCTCTGTGGCTCCTATTTGAACTGTTATACTTCCAACGTCACTGCATTTTAATGCAAGGAAGTGTATCAGGTTGACTCACCTGAGAAAAAACGAGGCTCTTGTATTTTCAGAGACTGTCTCTAGACTCGGTGTAGAGCTCCGCAACCCCAACTTTGCGCCCCAGACGCTGACAACAGAGTCCGCCCTGCTCACATCTGTCTTGGTTTGCATTGAATGTTGGCGTCTAGACTATTATCACCTAGCCACCTGCCGGGAGGGTTTCAGAAAGGGTGCCTGGCGAGGGGGAGGGTAAGGAGAAAAGCTCCAAAAGGATTCCTATCTGCTTGTTAGGTCTTACTTTCAATAGAGTTATTGAAAAATCATTGTAGTAACTCTTAACAGCACTTGCCAAGCACTATCCTCTGTCCCAAGCGTTTTTCACCTGCTGATCTTCAGAACTCTGTGAGGTCCTGTCTATTACTAACCTGCTTTACGGGAGGAATAAGCTGAATCTGAAATCCTAGTGTAATGCGCCAACGTCACATTGCTGTGTGCAAGTGGGTGCTTAGGCACTCAGTCGTGTCCAACGCTTTGCGACCCCATGGACTGCAGTCCCCTGGACTGGGGCCCCCTGCCAGGCTCCTCTGTCTATGGAATTTTCCAGTCTAGAGAACTCTAGAGTGGGTTGCCGCTTCCTACTCCAGGGGATTTTCTCCACCCAGGGATCCAACCCATGTCCCTTGCCTCTCCTGCATTGGCAGGTGGATTCTTTACCTCTGTGCCATCCGCGCAGCCCAAGCCACTCTACTGAGAGGTGGTAAAGCGAGATTTCAAAACCAGAAATAGAGCTTACACATGGGTGCATACACCAGCACACAATGCAGCCAGGTAGAAATTTAATTTAAGATAAAATGGGTACCTTGGTACCTGGTCTATGGGCTCAGCTACATCAAGTAGACTTGAACCCCAATACTTGTCTTATTGGCTGTGTGCCTCCTGTAAGATTTTAATCTTTCTGAGTTTCTCCCATTTGTAGAAATGAAAAATATATTGCCTGCCTATTGTGATATGAGACAGTGTATATGAAACACATAGTAAATGCTCAAATGATATTTTAGCTATGACAATAAAAAGTATTAATAAGCAAGTATGATGACTATGATGTAAGGAAAGTGTCTAAAGCAATGCTCGACTCTTAGCTAGTTATCAATATATGTTCATTTCATCTCTTTCCAATATGATGTACTAACTGTCCTCATGACAAGCATGTTTCTATAGCCAGGATTACAGAGTAACCTGAGGAAAACAGACAAGCTCTCAAGGGAAGAAAAGCAGATGGAAATGCAAGAAAGGATCACCCCTCCAGAGAGAACTTTTCTACAGTGGTAATACTGAGGGAAGAATTTAGTTATTCATATTTAATGGGTGCAAACAAATATTTCAGGATGATGCAAAATTGGAGTCAATTCCTCTGTCTCTTAAGGGGTTTAGATTCTTTTTGAACTGTAAGGTTCTGTTCAATTACTTTCTTTCCAAGGATGAGAAAATCTAGTAAGATTTCACAGGGTTTGGAATACCAATACTGAACACAGAAATCATGCCCAAGTAACTGTCATACCCTGAGGTGAGGCCTCCAGGACCAATTAATGGCAGAGCACTTCCTCAGTTCTCTTGGAATCAATAGACTGGCTTAACTTCACTATCTCTTTAAGATGTTTAGGACATGGTCTTCTCGGGTTAAATGCGGTTTGGTGTTCATAGCCCACTTCCCCTTCTTGGTGCCTTTATATCATGATGCTTTGTCCAAAGTAGGTGCCAATAAATCATATTTATATTCATCATGTTGAAAAGCTAACTAAGCACTACCTTTTCTGATATAGTGAAAAATCTATTAATCAGGACTTAATTAACCAAGATCATATATTAAAAATCTATTTCAAGCCGTTTTCTATCAGCAATTGACCTTTAGAAATTAGAGCAGAGTTCTCCACTTAGGGTCTTACCATTGCTGAAATCGAGAAGTCACCCAGACTGTGACTCCCTTTTATTGCTTGAAATCCACTTCCAAGTTCATGTTTTTGCTTTTTCTGAAATTCAGTTTCCTTGTGGCTGTAGAACTGAGGTCTCCACTCGGCCTCTGGCTGTCAGTCAGAGGGGGCTGTGGGTCCCCAGAGTCTCACAGCTGCCTGCAGGCCCATCTCACAGAGACCCTTTCCCAGGCAGTCATGGCGCGGCCAATAAGAGAGTCACTGTGCTTATTTCCAGTCTCTCTCCAGCAAAGGCCACCGCCCTCCTTTAAGAATTCACTTGATTAGGCTAAGCCCACTCAGGATGATTTTCCTTTAGATTAACTCAAAATCAACTAATCAGTGACCTTAATTGGATATGCAGGACCAATCTACCTTGGCCAAAGAACAGAAGCAAATCATGGAGAGAACGCTGCTTTATAAACACAAGTCCTGTGCACCCTTCAGGGGAGGGGATCAAATAAGATCTGTGTACAAGGAAGTGGGCTTCTTGGAGGCTGTCTAGAATTCAGCCCATCACAGGTACCGAGAAAGCTTTGCCAGAATCAGAGCTTTGAAAGTCAATTGAAAGATATAGCTTAAAGATCCTTTAGGGATATAATTAAATAAAGGCACTCAATACTTGATTATGGCATTCACTGTTTTCCGGGATTAACTTGGTGTTTATGAGATGAACAACTTGCTCATTAATTTATTTCTTCTTTTAACTCATTTATTTTTTATTGATTTATCTTTCTTTTCTGATGTCTCTCTTCTATTTATTAAATTAAGTTTATAAATATATCTCTAAACAAAGCACTGACTGCTTCATATCTATTTTGGTATTTCATTATCATTTAAGTTCAAATATTTTCTAATTTCCATTATGATTTCTTATTGATCTATGTATAATTTATAAATATATCTTTTAATTGCCAAATACATGGAGATTTATCAGTCATCTTTTTTTTTCTTTTGGTTTGTTGTAATCAGAGAACACATTTTGTATGATTTCAGTGCTGTAAAATGTCATAAAACATGGCTTAGGTCCCAGTACATAGGCAACTTTTGTAAAATTATGTTTATATTTGAAAATAATGTGCATATTGCTTTTATTGGTTTTTATATATGATAATCATATATATGCCAATCAGGTGAAATATGTTGATTATGATACTGAATTCTTCCTTTTCCTTAATGAATTTTGACCTTTTACTATATCAAAAATTAAAAGATATGTCACAGTAAATGTGGATTTGTTTTTTTTTTTCCTTTTTTTTTTAAAAATTATGTCAATTTTTGCTATATCTGTTTTGAGGCTCAAATTTGAAATGTTAAATGTATTGGGTGGATTAAATTTTTATCACTGTAAAATGTTCCTCAGTAACTCTGGTAGTGCTTTTTATTAGAGACAATATCATAAAGTCAACTTTGATAATAATTTAGCTACACCAACCATTTTAGTGTTTATATAGTAACTATATTTTTCTATCTGCTCCTTTCAATCTTTCTGTACTCTTATAATTTAAATATGGTCTTATAAATAATATATTAATGAAATCTTATTAATTATTTGACATTTGAAACCTGTTGAGGTAAATATAAATGATTAGTATGTATTCATTTATATCTATTTGCTTTTGATTTTCCTCACTTGTTGTGGGTGTTTCTATTTAATTTTTTCTCTTGTATGTGTTTGAATTAATTGTGATGATGATTTAGTTTCTCACATTAATAGATTGGTAGCTTTATACTCTTGTGTTGGTTACAAGACATTCTTGTCCTACTAAAAAATGAATATTATTTGCTACCTTTGCCCTGTTTATAAATAATGCAAGTATGGTAACACCTTAACTTCATGTTCCACTTTGTTTTGGATTGCAATTCTTTGTATATTGCAGACCTCACACGGTGCTATTGTTATTGTCAGATATCAATGCCCACTGAATGTTGATCAGATTTGCCCTTTCCTATCATCATTCATTGCTTTTTGATTCTCAGATCTTCTGTCTGAGATCATATCATTCTTCCTAAAGAAATTAAAATTAACTTTTTGCCAACTCAATATTTCCTTTAGTGTGAATATGCTGGTGACATTCTCTTGGTTTTTGTTTGTGTGAAATGTCTTTGCATTTATTCTCCAGCCATATTCAGTATGGGTATAGACTTCTAAGTTATTTCTTTTCAGTGCCTTCAAGATATTTCATTTTGTTCTAGTTTGAAATACTACTGTTTTGACATCAACTTGAAGTCTACCTGCTCTTCAAACATATTATCCACTTTTTCTGGAAGCTTTTTAATAATTTTCTTTTTGGCTTTGGGTTTAGCAATTTTATTACATGTGCCAAGTGGAGCTTTCTTTTCATTTATGCCTCTTGGGGTTCAAAGGCCTTCTTGAATCTGAAAGTTAATATCTTCCTAGATTTTGGAAAGTTTTGTGATTATCACTTCAAATATTGCTTCAGCTCTATTTTCTCTCTTTTTAAAATTCTGGACACCAGTTATACATGTATGGAATCTTCTCATATATCTTTTTATGCATTCTTCTCTATTTCCCATACTTTAAAATTTTCATTCTACAAAATTTTCTTCATAGTCTACTTTAACTTTTCTTTGTGGTTAAATTTGCTTCAAAACATCCTAATTAACATTGTCAGATTTATTAGATAAAAATAGAGGATGTTCATTTAAATATAAATTATACATAAGCAATTGATACTTTTAATAAAATTATCTTTCAAATATTGTTGTTGTTGTTGTGCAGTCACTAAGTCAAGTTCAACTCTTTGTGACCCCATGGACCGCAGCACACCAGGCCTCCCCGTCCATCACCAGCTCCCAGAGCTTGCTCAAACTCATGTCCATCGAGTCAGTGGTGCCATCCAACCATCTCAACCTCTGTCGTCCCCTTCTCCTCCTGCCTTCAAATCTTTCCCAGCAGCAGGGTCTTTCCTAATGAGTTAGTTTCTCACATCAGATGGCCAAAGTGTTGGATCTTCAGCTTCAGCATCAGTCCTTCCAATGAATAATCAGGACTGATTTCCTTTAGGATTGATGGGTTTGATCTCCTTGCAGTCCAAGGGATTCTCAAGACTCTTCTCCAATACCACAGTTCAAAAGCATCAGTTCTTCGGTGCTCAGATTTCTTTATGGTCCAACTCCCCATCCATACATGACTACTGGAAAAACCATAGCTTTGACTAAATGGACCTTTGTCAACAAAGTAATGTCTCTGCTTTTTAATATGCTCTCTAGGTTTGTCATAGGTTTTCTTCCAAGGAGTAGGTGTCTTTTAATTTCATGGCTGCATTCACCATGTGCATTAAATTAAATTAAGAGGTAATTAAGGTAAAATGAGTTGATATGGGTGGGTTCTAATCCTACATGACTAGTATCCTTATCTAAACAGCAGATTCAGACAAGGACACATAATGGGGAAAGACCCATATGAAGAGAGATAAAAGATAGCCATCTGTAAACCAAGGAGAGAGGCCTCAGAAAAACACCAACCCTGCTGATACCTTAACCTCAGACTTCTAGCTTCCAGGACTGTGAGAGAATACATCTCTGTTTTTCAAGCCACTTGTTCTGTGTTACTTTGTTATGGCAGCCCTGGCAAGCTAATTTTAGTTATTTTTATTTGGACTCTGTATTATCTGTTTCTATTGTTTGTTCTTTCTATTGGTTTTCATTCAAGTCAATTTCATTCAATTCAAGTGCCTTTTCCCCTTGTCACTTCAAAACACTTTATATATTCATTAAATCAAATTTTTCAGTGAAACAAAATTTTCATTTTGATTTTTGACATACCACTTTTGTGAATCCACAAGTAGTAACCTGTTACTAAAACAAAATGGTTAAGAGAGTTCTATGACAATGACAACTACGTCACTTAAGATTTTCCTGATTTTAGAAATGTTACCCTGTGAAAATATCCTCAAATAAGTAGCGGTGTACTAATCATCTTGTTTATGATATACAACAATTACCAACACTACTGAAACTCATGTGTATACATACCTGATAATATTTCCCTCTTTTACATCGTATTCTTATTTATCTCTAGGTTTTCCAAATATGTTGCTGTAAATAACTTGTGTGATGTTGGAGATTGTAGGAGTTCTGTGATTTCCATTGTTTCATTTTGATCTTTTTTAAGCTTCGTCCACACTGATGCTCTTAGCTGCAACTCTTGCAGAGTATCCCTTTGTATCTGTGTGTGATGCACATGAGTATTTACATATTCTACACCATAATTTATCTGTTTTCCCATTACTGGGCATTTACTATGCTTTGCTCATAAGTTATTTTGCTGCAAACATTCTCATAGTTGTTTACCTGTGATGCATGTGAGAATTTCATCCCTAGGGTACCTTCCTAGGGATCGAAGTGTTGTCTGCATGAAAACTTTTCTTATTCTGATATGAGCAAAGGCTGCTCTGCTCCTCCTCTGCTCTTTCATTATCCTGAGAGGACATGTGGTCTGTTCCTGTTTAATCTACAGAATAAGTTTGTCTATGTTCAAGGATTTTCAGGGAGAAATAGAAGAGGACAGGGAAGTGTTGATGCTTCTTTGCCCATAGAATGTTTCTTTCAACCACTATCTTGGGAAACCAAAAGTTGACAGGTCCAGGCGAGGTGGCATATTCCACCTAGCTCTGTTGAATATGGATGTGAAGGTGCATTCTGCTGACTGGATGGTACTCAGGATGCCGAAGAGCTGATGTCACAGAATCCACTGTGAAGTCACTACTATCCTATGAAACATGCACATTCAAAAGGAAGTTTGAGGTTCATTTTGAGAATCGGTGGTTTTATTTATTAAAAAGTGATGACACGAAACTGGAAACAACCTGGTCCTCATCCTCTGCTGCTGCTTGCTGTTGTGTTTTGATAGGCTTCAAAGTTTGCTGTCATCGGACTCATATAGTATGACACCAGTAATCAAGTATCTCACCACAGACTGCTGGCTGCTTGACGGTCTCCACACTGCTCTTCTTGGTCCTAGATGTGATGTCCACCTCTGTACAAGGCACAGGGTGGTGAACTTTGAGATTTGTTAATAAACAGTCAATTCTGCTGGGTATTTATCTCGCAGGACCCGGGACTACTGTTTATGTGGTGGAGCTGACTCTGAATTGCATTAAAACCCAATCTTTCTGGATCTTTTCACTGTGGGACCTGGGGCCACTGTTTATATAGAAAGACAGATTTTCAACAGTTAGCCAATCTCCTGTCTTTTAACTGTAGAACCTGGGATTATTGTTTGTACAGTGTGATGGGTTTTGACGTTATTAAAGACACAGTCAATTGAGTTGGGGTCCTTTAAGAACCCGAATTAGTTGTTGACTGGCTCCCTGCCAAAGTCTGAGATAACCAAGACTTCTTTGCAGTGGGCTGAGGCAGGTGTGTTTGTGGAAGGAGGAGCTGTGTGCTCTGCCCACTGGTTTTCTCTGGAGCTACCTTTTTCTCATCCCTGGTGGTTCTGAAGTGGGCTAAGGGCCAGCAGGGGGATCATGTCAGAGCAGCCTCTTCCTCCCTGTCCGAGGTGATGAGAATGTCTTTCAGTGACACTTCAGTCCTTTTCCTTCTTCCCCTTCTAGGCTGCAGCATGGGGTGGAGAGACTCTCCATAGACTTCCATTCTGTTCATTCAAGTACCTTTCACACCACAATGTTGAGACAAGGAGTGTCTTGACTATACCTTTAGTTGTTTCTGCAATAGGCAAGTTGGTAGTCTCTGCTTTTGCAATCATCATGTGAGTCTGCTAAGTCACTTCAGTCTTGTCTGACTCTTGGCGACCCTGTGGACTGCAGCCCGCCAGGCTCCTCAGTCCATGGGATTCTCCAGGCAAGAATACTAGAGTGGGTTGCCATTTCCTTCTCCAGGGGATCTTCTTGACTCAGGGATTGAAGCTGAGCCCCTTATATCTCCTGCATTGGCAGGTGGCTTCTTTACCACTAGTGCCACTGGGGAAGCCCCCAAATATTCTTATGTTAGTCCTGTATGACGGAATGGACAGCTTACATCTAAGTTTTGGATGGAGTCTGCTCACACACTAAGGTTGAGAAACTGACTGGCAATTCATAAATACAGTTGCAGTCGTCACAAGCCTGCTTTCCTCCGGGAAGAGACCGAAGCTTCCGCTGATACTCAGAACAACCCGCTGTCCTGCCCGTGCTGTGCTAATCTTGTCCTGAGTCTGCAGGCTCAGCTGTGGGCACATCCACAGTGCCCACGGTGGTCCAGCCCTGCCGCTGCCCCTGTATCAGCCTCTGCAGGTGTCCTGTTAAGGACAGGAAGCTTTGAGGAACACAGGATGCACGGCAGACACGTGAGAGTCCTTTCCCACCAGCATAACCTGGTGAGATGACGAGGCCCCAGACAAGAACTGTGTGAAGCTTCTTGATCTTGGCCACCTCCTTCATGGAGCTGCATGGCCTCTTGTCCTTTGCCTCAAGCATAATACCCATGGTGTCCTTGTCCGGGACGACCTGCAGAGCTGGAACTCTCCACTGGTGGTCTCAGGAAGTAAACAGTTTCTCCCCAAATAAATGAAGAGATGTCTTGCATCAGAAAGGGGACACAGCTGAAGGTCAAAAGAGCGGCCAGTGGCAAGCTTCAGACAGCTGTTTTTCACAGTCATGGATGGAGATGTTTACAGACTTTGGGGCAAGCATCTGGTTAGCTATCAGACAGATCTTTGTAGGTTTTGGGCCTCTTCCCTGGCTGACCTGGCCATGTCTGAGATACTATTCACAGCCTGCAGCTCACGGGGCCAGAAGCAAGATGTCGGATAGGGGCTGGGGAATCTGAGACTCACAGTCACCATTTGCTCATGAGTGCACACATCGGTTGGGCTTTCCCGGTGACTCAGAGGTAAAGAACCCACCTAAATGCTAAATGCAGGAGACGCAGGCTCCATCCCTGGGTTGGGGAGATCCCCTGGAGGAGGGCAGGGTAACCCACTCCAGTATTCTTGCCTGGAGGATCCCCACGGACGGAGGAGCCTGGCAGGTCATTTTATGTTCACATCACTTCGCTGGGGTGGGCAAGGAGCCGTTCTCTGCAAGCATCCTTTTGTGTATCTCCATGTCCCACAGAGAGGAGTTTGGAACAGTTGAGGACCAGATGGATACTGGTGGTTACCCGTCACTCAGTCCTCATTGCCCCAGACCACCTGGCACCTAGACCCAGACCATGCCCACCTGGCGTGTGAAAAGGCAAAGGCGTCCTCCAAGGAGTTTCCCACCCAGCCTGACACCCTGGCGGAGCTTTCAGACCTCACCTGCCCATCATGACTGTCACCACGTCACAGCACTCTGTCTCCATCCCCACGGCCAGTCCCTCCGGGCAGGACACCAGCCTGGACCTCAAAGGCAGCGCCACCACGCGGCAGAGACCCCTCCAAAAGCCGACCCTGGTTTTTAAATATTAATGTACCTGCCGTTTAATGTTGAACAATGTGCTTGAAAAGTGGCAGAAATGGTTCAAGGCTCCATATGTTGCTATCATTCCCCAGAGATGATTCAGTTTTGCTTCTGACAAATGGTCAGGCTAAGGGACTAGCATCCTGAGATCACTTTATCTATCTTCTAAAAAATTTTTCTATTTTATGTTGGAGCCTACTTGATTAACAATACTGTGTTCATTTCAACTGTACAGCAAAGGGATTCAGGGATACATATACATGTATCTATTCATTTTCAAGTTCTTTTCCCATTTAGGTTATTATAGAATACTGAGCAGTGTTCCCTGTGCAACCCAGTTGGTCTTTGTTGATTATCTATTTTAAATACAGCAGTGTGTACATGTCAAGCCCAAACTTCCTGACTATCTTCCCTCCCCCCTCCGCCCATGGTAACCATAAGTTGCTCTCTAAGCCTGTGAGTTTGTTTTTGTTTTGTAAATAAGTTCACGGGTATCATGTTCTTTAGATTCTGTTTGTAAGCAACATCATATGATGTTTGTCTTTCTCTCTCTGACTTACTTCACTTAGTATGATAATCTCCAATTCCATCCATGTTGCTGTGAATGGCATTATTTCGTTCTTTCTGATGGCTGAGTAACAGTCCATTGTATATAGGTATCACATCTTCTTTATCCATTCATCTGTCAATGGACATCTAGGACTTTAATTCAACTTCAGTCCTTGAAAGTGTCGTTCTATCTCTTTTATTTAACCTTTATCCCAAAGGGCTTCCCTTGTGGCTCAGCTGGTAAAGAATCCACCTGCAATGTGGGAGACCTGGGTTCGATCCCTGGGTTGGGAAGATCCCCTGCAGAAGGGAATGGCAGTCCACTCCAGTATTCTGGCCTGGAGAATCCCATGAACTCTGTAGTCCATGGAGTCACAAAGTGTCGGGCATGACTGAGCAACTTTCACTTTCGCTTTTTTCCTGTAACCCTACCCCAAAGTGAACAGATGTATCTGACTCCACTTTGGCAGGCCTCACACATGAATTTTTGTCTCTCTCCGCCTGTGAGGCTTCTGAGAGAACTGCTCAGCTTTTCTACCTTGAAGACAACTTTTCCAAGATCAGAAAATGCCACCAGGGAGGGACTTTTCCAAATCCTAGGCTTATCTCACCGCTCAACCTGCTTTTCCTGGATCTTAGCCTCATGAGTCACCACTACCTTGATTTTCTCTGATGTTTTCAAGTATTTGATGTTCTATTTTTAAATATTCTAATTATTCTCATTAGAACTAATTCACAGGTTCCATTTAAATTAACCTGGTTCAGAATTGCTGAAAATAGAACTATCCTTAATTGTCTTTCCCATCTTAGAAAAATCAGGTAATTAAAACATCCCGCTAATAAGCGCCAGAGCAAAGTGTTAGAACTAAGATCTGCTTGAGCCCAAAGCCTACATTCTTGGCCTTCACACCACACTGCCTAAGGGTGAGGATGAAGATGTCAAGAAAGTGTGGACCCCATAGATTTCCTTAAAACACCACATCAAAAAGGACTCTGCTACAAAGCAACATATGCCCTCAGTTTAGTGTCAATAGAGTAAAAGTCAGTGTTTATCTTTGCAGAATCTAGTGTTCTGTGGCTGGAGTGAATCTACGGATAGTAAGGGAAAAAGTGTTACTGCTGATAATTCCGTAGAGACAGTGATTCCACAACTTGACCAGCACCCTTCCAGCTGGGCATTAAGACAGAAAGGTGCCCAGGACAACAGCATAAAAATGAGACTGGCATAAAGCTCATGCTCATCATGACAAAATCATCAAACTGACTGAAGTCCTTGCTGTCTTCATAAAATTGGTAAAGGGAGTGGAGTAATATGTAATAAAATAATAATAAAAAAAAAAAAAAGGACTGCCTGGTAGTTTGAGAGATGTCAAATAATCCAGAAGGTAATGAAAGTCCTTAGAATGTGAAGGGAACTCATTTACATAAGCAAATGAGGAATTTCAAAAGGAAAGATTGAATACAGAGTTAATGGGCATTGCTATCATATATGCTGGGCTTCCCAGGTGGTGCTAGTGGTAAACAACGCAGAAAACGTGGGTTGGATCCCTGGGTCGGGAAGATCCCCTGGAGGAGGAAATGGCAACTCACTCCAGTCTTCTTGCCTGGAAAATTCCATGGACAGAGGAGCCTGGCAGTCTATAGTTCATAGGGCCGCAAAGAGTCAGACACAACTGAACGACCAAGTGCATCATATCTATTATTAAATTAATGCATATTAAAGTCTTTCAGAGATCCAAAAGGGGAGGAATTGATAAGTGCATATTTGCCCCAAAAAAGCCCTGGATCAAAGAAGGAAAGTGACTTTCAGTCTCTAAAACTTTATTCTCAACTGTAAAAATGGAAAACCACAGACCTTAAAGTATAAGAAGGGACTTGGCACCATCCACCAAGTTTTCTCAAAGCCTTAGTTGTTCTGAGAATCAGCCTCATGGTCCCACATGCTTTTAAATACTAAGTTAAAAAATTACAGAGCATAATATCTTAGTTTCTGGTTAAATATAAACTAAATAGATGTAAAATTGGACCAAAACAAGATTCCTCTATACAGAACAGATCTCTTGCTTTCTGTACTCCAAGAGAATGAAAAATAAAAGTCTTCAAAAGAATTTGCAAAGTGAAACCATCAGTAAAGCATTTTTCCTATATTTGTTGTGGTATTTACTTGGCATTTTAAGCATTTTCTCTTGGTGTGACACATCCATTTTGCACATATGGGTTATTTTATTATTAACACATAATGGAGTAGTTAGACAGGCAATAGCATTTCATGTCTAAGCATGTAAAAATTAATCTAGCCTTTCAAATAAATTCATATTCATTCTATAAATTCTGCTTCCTCTTTCTAATTCCCAGACCTGTGCTTTATGTTAGGTTCAAATTCCTTTACATTATATTTTTACATACCACACACACACACACACACACACACACAAAATATATATATATATATATATATATATATATATATATATATATATTTTACATGCCACTTCTTCCAAGATATATTTGGGTTAGTCTTAGGTAAAAGCCTATTTGTTTATTTAAATTATTTTTTAAAACCAGTAATCTTGATAGGAACATAGAGCCACTTTCTTTCTAGTTTAAGTATTTCATTTCTATTTATTTAGTCTGCCATGTCTGATTTTAATGATACCAAAGTTAGTAGTAGTCAAAAAAAAAAAAAAAAAGATCTATAATTTTACTAGAAATACTTGTTATTGTTTCATCCTTTCCACTAAGATTTTTGTCTCTAGAAGACCAGCTTTTGATAACACATAAAGAAAGAATAAAGGCAACTGAATTCATCCTTAAGCCGCTAATACATTATCACAGCAGTTTCTCAGATCAGCTACTATGTTTAAAAGAAAGATTCAGAGAATGAGACTCAGGGCTTGCAAACTGTCATTGCCATGCCATGAAATTACTGGATCTTGAGACTTATATTTTGTTCCAGGTTTAGAAAGCTGAACTCGAACCTCTGTCCTCCTGCTTAAATAGTGCTTGTAGGTATCTTGAGACGTATGAACTCAGGCTCTTTAACGTGGCGTATAGAGCTTCCAACTTACACTCATGCCTACAGCTTCCGCCATCAGTTCATGTAACACCACTCCGCGGACTGAAGCGACCTTCACTAATACCCCGTCTGTTGCTTGCTTCATGGTCATACTGCTCCAGGCATCCACTTTGCTCCCTTCTCTGCCTTTGGGCTGTGTCTCTGCTTCATTCTTCAGGAAAAACTTGCTCATCTCTTTCTTGCTGGATGAGGTATCCCTTTCTCTATTACCATGCGTATTTCTGTGTCTCTATGAATATGTCTGGCATAGCAGTGACTATGTTTTATTATAATCACTTATTTTTATGGCTTCCTCTCCACAATCTATGCTGAGAAAAGGGGCTTTCTTCTGCTTTGTATTCCCTTGATGGTTATTTTATGATTGAAAAGAGTTGGCATTCTAAGCTGCTGTTAACAGCATGCTGCTGCTGCTGCTGCGTCATCCCAGCCGTGTCCGACTCTCTGCGACCCCATAGACGGCAGCCCACCAGGCTCCTCTGTCCCTGGGATTCTCCAGGCAAGAGTACTGGAGTGGGTTGCTATTTCCTTCTCCAATGCATGCATGCATCCTAAGTCGCTTCAGTCGTGTCTGACTCTGTGCGACGCTGTGGATAGCAGCCCACCAGGCTCCTCCATCCACAGGATTCTCCAGGCAAGAATCCTGGGGTGGGTTGCCATTTTCATAGGCGAAAGTCAAAGACTCAATGAGGGAGAAGATACTTTAATTAGGAAACAATGGAGTGTGTGATCCTGGTTTTGTTCCAAACATACACTGAGCCCTAAACCTTGCTTGACAAGATACTGTACTGCTTATCTGCAGTGTAATAGAGACACAGTATTTCCCTTATGAAGTTTTACTTCTATGGACAACTACTAATAAATAAGTGATACCAAGTTAGCATAGAGCCAGAAAATTTAAATATTATGGTGAGTAATGGAAAGTCATTTTGCTGTTGTTACTTTTGAAATGACGTTTCATAGTGAAAATAACATTTGAGCTAAAATATTCCAGTGAAAGTGTATGCAATAGATAAGGAGGAAAAAGGTTCAGATGTTAAATATGAACTTATTTCATGTGTTAAGAGTAGAAGAAAAGAAAAAAAAGTGAAAAAAATGTTACTTATTTATTTATTATTATTATTTTTTTGGCCATGGCCCACAGCATGTGGGATCTTAATTCCCTAGCAAGGGATTGATCCCCAGCCTCCTGCATTGGAAGCATGGAGACTTAGCCTCCAGACCATCAGGGAAGTCCTTGAAATAATATTTTTAAAAAGAACACTTATTGTATCTAAAAACAACTCTGAGAATTGAAAGATGGTCTTAGAGGGGCACTTATAGCTGAAAAGTAAAAGCTGAAAGAGAAATTTTCAAAATGGCAGCAAAACAGTAGCAGCCTAGAGAGAGAGCAATAAGCCTATAGCAAGTTCAGTGAATGGCCCCAGTATTTTCCTGTCTCTCATTGACTTTTAGCGATATCTTCCTATTCTGACTTAGGTGGGCCATGTTACTTGTTTTGGCCAGTGGGGCAATAACAAGTTTGATCTAAGCAGAGACCTGCACAAGCACTTGTGTATTTTGACTTCTTTTCTTGCCTCTCAGCAGAACCTTCTCAATGATGAGGTATGTGGAGCATAACCAAGCCAGTTCAGATTTCTCCATCAAGATCCAGGCATGTGAGAGGACCCAACCATGGTTAGCAGTCTTCTAGTCCACACGCAGCTGGCCAGAAGTATGAGTCAGAATGAGTCTCCGGAGCCCAACTCAGACAAACAGAAATAGCAACCGGTCTCTAGATTTGTGAGTGAAAAGAAATGTTTATTACATATTAGTGACCTTTTGTACTTGTTTGTTACACAGCATGATTTTGGCCATCAGTTACTCATATAAGTATCCTGGATGCCAAAAGATGCTTTCTGTAAAGGCATGTATGCAGGGTTGAATTGCGTTCCCCTAGATGATACCTGATGTTCTAATCCCAATAACTGTGAATGTGACCTCCATTGGATATATTGCGGATATAATCAAGCTAAGATGAGGTCTTTAATCCAATACAATTGGTGTCTTTACAGGAAGCAGAGAAGAGGCGTGGGGGAAAACAGTATATGAAGAATGAAGCAGAGATTGGCCTGATACATTTAAAAGTCAAGGGACATGGAATTTAAAAAGGAGTACGTACAAGTATAGGTATAACAGATTCAGTTTTTTGTACACTAAAGCTAACACAAATCGTAAATCAACTATACTCCAGTATATACTTTTAAAGGGATGTGAAGGATTGCCAACAGCCGCCAGAAGCTAGGAGAGAAGACTGGAAGAGATTCTCACCGAGGCTCCAGTAGGAACCAATTCTATTAGCACCTTGATTTCAAACTTGTAGGCTCTGGAAAATTGAGAGAATGAATTTCTGTTGTTTTCAGCCACTCAATTTGTGGTAATTTGTTACTGTAGTGCTAGAAAACTAACACAACATATGATTAAGGAACAATAGCTACAGAAAACTAAAGATTTATAAAAGAAGCCTAAAACATATGCAGAGTACTTGGTTAAGGCCCAAGAATTCATATAGATTAAAAGTATTATTCCTGACATTAATAGCAGGGATCCTTATAACCGAGAACACACTTACATTATTTCTCTTGTGAAGATTCAAAGTCTGCTTAAAAATAGGATACAATCAGAAATTTCTACTCAACTTTCCTCTTCTTTATATCATATAATTTATCAAGTTCTCTATCTTTTGCACAAAAATCCTTTCTCAAAGTCTGAGCTGGAAGTCGTTTAAGTTCCCATATTCCAAGTACTCACACCTTTGGTGATTTTGTAGTTGATATTCTTTTTTTTAATTAATTAATTAATTTATTTTTTTTGTAGTTGATATTCTAATTTGTCCATTTTCTACTGTCAAGTTCCAAACTCTGAATTCAGTGCTATGACTATATTCAGTTCTTAAAACAGTGCTGAATACAGTGCCTGGAACAGGTGCTCAATAAAAAATAATAATAATAATAAGTGGATTATATTATTAATTTACTAGCCAGAGCTGTTTTCCTCAAGGCTCCAGTTCTACAACTGTGTTCTTCTTTTCTAGTTTATCATTAGTCTATTGGATTCTAAATATAACAGTAGGCATTCTTCATTCAACAGAAGTGATCTTATTTTGTTTTTAACCAAAACTTTGACAGATATTTTATTATTTGAGCAGCGCACAGGCAATATTTTGTCAAAGATAGCTCCATACAAATATAGCACAATGATTAAAGGAAATGTTTCAGAGTGAGACATGCTCTAGTTTCAGTCTTTGGCTTAGTGACATATTAGCTGGGTGACCATGGAGAATTACTTAAATTCTCCTAGCCTCCTTTTTCTCATTTGCATCATAAATTCAAACTAATAATATATAAATCATAGACTTGTCATAAGAAGCAAATAAAAACACATACACAGCTATTAGAACATATGAACCTGAATGGAAAAATAGGGCTTTGAAAAGAATTATGTGAGAATCCCATTGTATTAGTTTGCTAAGGCTGCCATGACAGAAATGGCAGGACTTAAGACTAAGGTACCAGCACCACTGATTTCTTCTGAGTGAAGTTTTTCTCCTTGTTTTGTGGATGGTTCTCTTTCTGTGTCTTCACTGGGTCTTATCCTAGTCATGATTGTGTCCCAACCTCCTCTTACTTATAAAATGAGGCATGTTTGCATATTAGGTTAGGTCTCACCCAAATGACTACATTTTACTTTAATTACCTCTTTAAAGGTTTTGCCTGCAAAAGCAGTCACATTATGAAATTTAAGACTTCAGCATATGAATTATGGGGGGTACATAATTCAACTCATGACTCCCTTATTCCAATGTCATGTTGTCAGACCGAAATAATGTTTCTTATTTTCAATATCATGTTTAGTTTATTATCCTAAAGCTATGGTTTCATATTTAATATTAGAGGTGTTTAGTTTTTAATCTGTCATTCATGTCAAAAATGATAGGGAACATAGCCTCCATGGTTTTAAACAAAATGCAGCTCTAATCTTCCACTTTAAAAATGGGTTTTGGCAAAAAGTTATGTAAATCTTGTTAGAATATTATCACAATATTTTCTATGTCCCCATGGAAATGGAGTCTTTCCTTTCTATTTCCATCACATTTTATTTATGTCCTTCAATATTGAACACTGGCACAGTAACCATTACAGGAAACTTGCATCCCTATGGGCTGCCTGCCTGTTCACTTCTGAAGAATTCCTTTTCCAGACTCCCCTAGGACATTGAAAAGAATATGTTTCTTTCTGACAGTCAGCACTTGGTACATGTATGGATTGTGACTGTCACTAAATCTTCATTTCAACATTTTAAAACCTAAAAGCATGCACATACATACATAGATGAACAGAATTCACAAAGATCTATTGCCATTGCCATTCAGTAGCTAAGTCGTGTCCAACTCTGTGACCTCATGGACTGCAGCACGCCATGCTAATATGTCCTCCACTATATCCCGGAGTTTGCTCAAATTTATGTCCATTGAGTCAGGGATGCCATCCAACCATCTCATCCTCTGTTTCCCCCTTCCCCTTTGGGCTTCAATCTTTCCCAGCATCAGGGTCTTTTTCCAATGCATCAACTCTTTGCATCAGGTGGTCAAAGTATTGGAACTTCAGCTTCAGCATTAGTCCTTCCAAAGAATATTCAGGACTGATTTCCTTTAGGATTGATTGGTTTGATCTCCTTGCAGTCCAAGGGACTCTCAAGGGTCTTCTCCAGTAACACAATTTGAAAGCATCAGTTCTTTAGCACTCATTCTTCTTTATGATCCAACTCTCACATCTGTACAAGTTTATTGCTGGCTAGTTATTGTTAATTAAATACAATTAGAATAAAATCAAGATGTTTGATACTAGGATACTGGACCAAATCACAATGGAGAATATTTAGCAACTTTCTTTTTTATGTTGAGGGGCAGAATTGCCAAATCTAGCCATGTAAATTCAATCAACTAAAATACCCTGGACACCCATGCTTCTCTGACCTTCAGTTGCAATATGTGGGTCACAAGAGAGAATGACTCAAAGAAAATCTTTCCCCATTACATGGGGATGAAGTTAAAGGCCATGCCGGACACATGTGGGTCAATAGAGAATCATAGTACTTTCGTCACAACTACTGTCAAGTTGTCAATAATTGTCACAGAGGAAATCATCTTGGTCTAGATACCAGCAAAAAATTGTGTATGGAATTTTCCCCTTCAGTATACCTTTTACTGAAAAAAATTTCCAACTGAGGAAATTAATTGGTTACACTTAACACAATTCTTGATGAAATGAAAATACAGAATCAAATTTAAAGAACTTATGTTTTGTGGTTATTGACTATTTTCCCATTGAGTATTTTCTTATATATGTAGTGTTAGTCAGCAGCACAATAATTCTATTAATAAGATACCTGAAGCTCAGGTCATATAAAAAATGCCCTCATTTTTAAGCCTGTGTTCTATGAAGAACAAAATAAATAGTGTTAGGAAAATAGGCTATCCATTTGGGGGAAAAAAAGGAAATTAAAATTGCTTCCTATTCTGCTTGTCTTAGGCAGCAATTTTCCCTGAATCAAACATTTGCATGTAAAAATGAAGCCATAAATAGGAAAAAATAGATCATTTTTCTTTAATAATAATTGATTAGGATAAGCCTTTCTAAGCAAGAACAATTGTCTACATGCCTAAAAGAATGTAACAGATTAAATTGTATAAATATGTATGGGCTTTCTGTGTTAATAAATACCTTTCAAAACACCAAAAGGCAATTGGCAAAATTAGTTTTTAACTGGTTAACTGATGAAGTTCCATTTTAGGCATAAAAGTACATATAATTTTTAAAAGTAAAAATAGTTTTCAAATCATTAAAAATGAAAAATCCAAGGAAAAGTAAGCAAAAGATATAGAGTTAGAAAATAATGATAAAGTAATAGAAATTATCCAAAACATGCTCAACCTTTTCTCACAATATAAAAAAAAGCATGAATGACATTAAAATATGTACACTCTTAACAAAGTCAAGTTTTTGAAAGCATTCAGATAAATATACAAATTCAAATAACTTCTCACAAGTTAGTTTAAGATGCTCAATCACTGCGTGCATGCTCACTCAGGCATGCCTGACTCTGCGACTTGATGGACCATAGCCTGCCAGGCTCTTCGGTCCAAAATTTCCTCGGGATTTTCCAGGCAAGGATACTGGAGTGGGTTGCCATTTTCTTCTTTCTGAAATCTTCCAGACCCAGGGATCAAATCCACATCTCCTGCATCTCCTGCATTGGGAGGTAGATTCTTTACCACTGGGCCACCTGGGGATAGTTCAAGGTAAGTATATTTAAAAAATTAAAATACATATTCCCTTTGGCTTATAGTCTCCACTGTTAAGAATTTACTCTATAGGTAAAATGGGTATATAAGGTGTTCACTGAAAGACTATTTTAAAAGAAGAATATGGGACATTTTGTCATAATTAAATGCAGAATTAAATTTTTTCAAATAACTGATGAAAATGAGATATAATAAAATTTTGTCTGATGGAACTAGTAAAAGTCACCTTT
Source organism: Cervus elaphus (assembly GCF_910594005.1). Taxonomy (NCBI): domain Eukaryota; kingdom Metazoa; phylum Chordata; class Mammalia; order Artiodactyla; family Cervidae; genus Cervus; species Cervus elaphus. Next base: position 6,605,508 of record NC_057826.1, on the reverse strand, counting down.
CTTTTTCTGTTTTTTAAAATCTGGCATCAATGAATAATAGGAAGAGAGTATTATAATTTTTTTCAATCTCTTCATATACAGTGAAAAAAATTAGTTTTATCTCTTACAGAAGATACTTTAACTTTAGAAAGTGATTTTTTTTCCTTTCTTTCCAGGCATGTATAAAAGTAGAGTTGCTATACAAGTGGATCATCTTTTTATAACACAACGTGAAGAAAATACATTCTTAGCAGAATGAAATATATTTACTTTGATCTTGTTACAATGAGAAAGGGCCAGAACGGACCTAAAGCCCCATTCATCATGTATTTACGATGAAGGCATTAATCACGATAGCACTGTGTCTTGTGTAGTAAGAGCAGTGGATCAGGAAACATACGGAAACAGTTTCAGACGAGTACGTATTTTCTTGAGATCCTCTGCATTCAAAGTCAAAACACTCCCTGTCCAGGGCACCTCGTATATTTCCAACCCAACATCTCCATTTGTGTTTTCCAGACCTGCAGTTAAAGTGAAATATTAGATCAAGTTGGGTGATGTTTAAGAGCACCCCATGAAATATTTTGGCAGCCGTGGACCTTCTAGGAGAGTGTGGGGAATCATAACATCTGCCCTACTGGGGTAGTCAGCTCCAGCCACGGCAGATCACTTGTGCTTTGGGCAATCTAAAAAAGTGATGGTTGTACTCACCAAGATCATCTATTTGAGTTTCCCACAGGGTGGTCAGGACTGAGATCCATTGTTCATGTGAACTAGACTTAGCAATAGACATAACATCCAAAGTTAAAATATCAAGAAAGTTTCTACCTCTAAACACCAACAGGGACACTTTATTATCAGCTCTGATCTAGGAAAGAGCATCCTCACAAAATCAAAATACTATGGGGTATATTCTTTTAGTAGAAGCACATGCCCATCATTAGCTTCTTGATTGAATGGTTGGTGCACTATTTTCAGTGGCTTGGGGAAACTGCAGCTATTTGTTTTCCTTTGCCCTCTGTCCTCTGTTCAGCTCCTATTCACGCACACGTTCATAGATGCCACCAGTCTAGGGCTCTCATTTCTAAAAACAGAATTCAGAGCTGTGTGAGCTCACTATCTCTGTTTTATCATCACAACGGATGACATGCTCAGAAAAAGATGCTTGATTGGGCTTCTTATTCCATGGTTCGCTATAAAAATCTATTTAATCTATTTGTTGTAAAAGGCCTTACTCTGAAAGTGGTTACTGATACTGACAGTTTGGACTTCATTTGGTTCACTTGTTACTATATTAGTTCTAACTTTAGGAAAATGCCCAAGGGTCATTATGAGATATTCATCTTGCTCATGGGAATTGCTGAATATTTTTATTTGTCAAACTGATAGAGCTTATAGTGATCAAGGGATGGGCTTTTGGCTGGTCTTGGTCCTGCCTCTACGACTAAGCAGCCATGTAATTTTGGGAAATATGTTTAATCTCTGACTTAACTAGGAGGAATTATTCTAATTGAAAGTTGCAGAAATCCAAGTTTAATTAGCTAATATATATATATATATAAATGTTGAGCAACATGACAAGAGAACAAAATGCAGAAGTGATGCTGAATGGGGAAATGATTTGATCCAAGTGCTTCACACCATCCATTTCCCTGTTTGAATTCTTTGTATCATACTCGCTTTCTTTTAATAGAGATAGACATTTTCTATGTAGAATATTCCATGAACCACTTCAGACATACACACATAGAATCCCAAGCAGAAATCCAGGGTAATACTCTTCCTCAATTTCGCACTAACTCAAACCAGAGAAATCTAGGGGAATGACTGTGATCCAGTTGGGACAAATACCCATCCATGAAAAAATTCAAGAGAGGTGGAGGGCTATAACTAGTTCCCCTAAATCTCAAAATATGACTAATGACACTTCTTCTTTCACTAGAAGAAAAGTAGAGAAAAGAATGCAGGGTTGAGGCAATTTCCAATTTTGTTTCCTATTATTTTCAGCTGCAAATTGGGAATAACAATACTTACTCTCTCGAGTTTCCATGAGATGTAGATGGCATGACATATATAACCACTAACACAGTTCTTGGCCAATGGTTGTTCAGTTGCTCAGTCGTGTCTGACTCTCTGTAAGCTCATAAACTGCAGCACACCAGGCTTCTCTGACCCTCACTATCTTCTGGAATTTGTTCAAACTCATGTTCATTGGGTTGGTGATGCCATCCAACCTTCTCATTCTCTGTTGTCCCCTTCTCCTGTCCTCAATCTTTCCCAGCATCAGGGTCTTTTCTAAGGAGTCAGCTCTTCACAGCAGGTGGCCAACGTGTTGGAGCTTCAGCATCAATCCTTCCAATGAATACTCAGGGTTGATTTCCTTCAGGATTGACTGGTTGGATCTCCTTGCAGTCCAAGGGACTCTCAAGAGTCTTCTCTAGCACTACAATTCAAAAGTATCAATTCTTCTGCACTCAGCCTTCTTTATAGTTCAGCTTTCACATGTTGGCCAGTAGAATAGAATCAATAAATAGTGACTATTATTTTGACATTTGTATTAAAGAAGACATACAAAATGATATTTTGTGGTATGTCTAGTCTTTCTATTACATGAGATAGAGCATAAAAATTTAGTAATTATCCACATTTACATCTTTGAATTCCATCATAAAGCATACATATTTCTTATCCTTAACTTTTTGAATCACTAAGTATCTCCATGTGCTATATCATTGTTAACAAATTTTTTCATTTTCAATAATTATGAAATTCTTGATTGTATTTCTCATGAAATGTTGGTCTTCATTCCAATGGTTTATTTAATAATATTTATTGACCAATTAAAATCTTTGAAACATCAAAGAAAGTATTTTTTAAAATGTAATTATCACTTCAAAAAGGAATGCAATATTTTAATATTAAATTTGAAACAAAAGCTAATGTATTGATGTCTTTAATAAAGATCAAAAATTTCAGTTAACAAATTATCCAGAGAAGGAAAGACATTTCAGATGATTTGCTTATTATTAGCAAGTACTACAGTTTGTTATATACACCTATAATTTGTGGGTAACAAATACTTAATTCTTATCACATACAAGAAAAAATAGAAATAATAAAATTATGAAATGAAGTCATTCTTTGGTGAGTGTATCCTATTCTTCAGAGGATGTGTGAAGTTTTTACATACATTTCCCATCTTCTTTCAAGGCTTATGAATTTAGATATTAATATTATTTTGTTTCAATATTGAGCACACTAAAACACAGAAAGAACCAGTAACTTGTGCCCAGTTTTACAAGCTAGTTAATACTAGAGCTCGTATTTGAATCTAGCTCTGTAAAGCCCGTGCTACGGACCACTGTGAAACACTGGGCATTGTCTCACAGCTCGAAACGCCAGGGCTTGTACATCTGTGTGTTTTCCTATCATCCTTCCTATAATGCATTCTGACTACCTCTCAATTCAAACCATGCTGGCTCCAGGGAGGGTAATTAAGGGTTATGACTTCAAGGGACTTCCTGCTAGGTCACCAGCTGGATTTTTCACGTGTTAACAAAGATAATGTGAAATGTAAATACACAACATCATTAGGCAAAAACGGGTGCTTAAATTAAGAGCAAAGGGCCCAATTTGCTGCGAATATGCACAATGACAAACCAATTACCCACTTGGAATCTGCTGACACTGTTATTTCCCACCATATCAGACATATGCCATTGTTTAAAGTTTTCTTTAGGTCTTGCTTTTTAAAAAAAAGTGCCATTACCTTTCAAATCAGAGTTAACACTGACATAATGCCAACAGCCTCGGGATAATCTTTCTGCTTGTAAAATTTTTGTGCATCCTATCTAATCTCCCCTCACTCTGACTTGCCTTTCTTTCCCTGCTTCTAGTACCTTATCCCAGTCAAGTGATGCTTGCTGTGTGTGAGACTAGCATTTCCCAACATGCTCTGCAAAAGTTATGGGACATAATTGACATTGCATGAGATTCATATTCAGCAAGTTTGGGAAAGACAGGGAGATACTTATAAAGACTTTGCAAACCTTCTCAGGGATATTGAAATGCAAATAGGTATATCCAGAAGGGAGATATAAAAGGCAATAATTCCCAGATGCATCTAATCACGAAACACTGCTTTTTGGAGCATCTCTCTAAACTTGTGGTCTATGACACATGGAGAAGATATTGCTTGATACCCCTTCAGCGTGCTCATTTTGTTTCTGCTTCTGCTTCCTAATCAGTCTCCATTTTCTCACTCTGTCTACAGATTTAGATGTCTGTAATTAATATGCATCAATATCTGTAGAGCAAACATTTATTACATGTTTAGCTATGTGATGGACTCTGAGCTAAGAACTTCTACTGATTTAACTCAAAGCAATCCCTCTAAGTGTTCTAATTAAGCCCATTTTACTTATTTAAAAAGATGACAATCTGAGAGGTTATGAGAATTGTCCAAGGTCACTTTGTTATTCAATGGTGGAACAGAGAGGCACTCAGCTATGAGATTCTAATGTTAGAATTCAAACTCTTTAGCAAAGGCATTAAACAAAACTTGATACCATGCCATCCACCTTTCTTATCTTCCCTCTATCAATCATCTAGTAATACAACAATTTATATGCATTTTTTACCTATTATTAATTTATGGTTCTACTATAAGTGTATGTATCTATGCTTTAAAAAATAAGTAACTAGCAATATTTAAAGTTATTTGGATAACTGATATTCTTAAAATATTATAAATTATATTTTAATGAACTTAATGTCATACTCTATAAGTGATATATACACACACATATATATATGCAAAGGTATATGGATTTGCTTGTCTATGAGTGAAGATAAAATGAGCAAAACATGTAAACAAAAATATTAGGAACTTTTTCTCAATCTCACCAGCTCTAACCACACTGGAAACAAATATAGCAATTACTGGTTAATCTGTTTTCAATAAAGCAGATCATGGAATTTCTAGCCATATATTTTCCATGGTGGATTATGTAGGTCCTTTTTTATATGTTTAATATTAAGCACCATGAAAAAAACTATGGCATTTCAGTCTGAGGTAATTATAATACATACAATAATATAGCTCTGTTCATTGATATTTTATATTTGAGTGGCAAGTGACATAGTCTGTCTCTTGAGTTCCATTTTCTTATGTATTCTTGACCTCCAACATCACACTGATGAGTCCCAATGGGAATGAGATGGTGCATTTATCTGGTATAATTGAGAAAAAAAAGAAAAAAGTGAAAAGATGCTTGCATAGCACTCCAGGGCTAACAAGAAATGGGAACGAATTCCACTCCTGGATTTGGAGGGTGAAGGGGGGCGTGAGCATCGGAACCTAGACGCAGAGGGCTGCTGAGCTGGGGCAGGGGCTGAAGAGGTGCTCTGGGCATTGTCGGGAAACACAGTTAATGCACGCTGAGACCCACCGTGTAGTAAACCTGGGAAAATAAGTCTAACTTTACTACGTACTCTCTTTCCACTTTTTAATTCCCTGCCAATGCTTTCCATTGGCTATTCTCAACTGCAGCCTAAAGGGAAATCCAGCTGAAGAAGTCCACAAAAGTCAGCTTCCAGGAACACAGCACAGGAAGGAGGAGGGTGGAGAGTGAATCTTAGGGGCCAACGGAGGCTATTAGGTACAATCACAGATCATTAGTTTAAAAAAAAAGCAACTACATTGAGCTGTGGTCTTATGACTTGAATAACTTTTAGTTGTAACCAAATGTCAGATGTCATTTAAGTTCTCTGAACAAAATTCTCAGGTCTGGATTGATAAGTTTATCAGGATAGAAAGTCTGGAAATGATTATTTTTTTTTTTAAACTCTTCCCAGCTACATAGAACTAGTCTGTCCTTGGGCTTCAGATTTCCCTCTGTAGCTAGCAAGAATTTATCATTCAGTGTAATAAAGGAGGGAGCTTTTTTTTTCTTCGATATTTATGTAGAGCAATGTAGGAAAGTAGTGAGTGTAGATACACTGTCCCAACCATCTTAATGTACAATAAAACAAAACTACTGCAATTTTAGAATCCATCAAATTTCCTCTAATACTTGAGTACAAAAGTATTACCTATAGTCATGCCATAACCATCAGAGAAGAAAATTTTGATTCTATTACATGAAAAACAGGAGCTTAAAAGAACTGTAGAGAATATTCTTAGCTCAAACAATGAAGTTAAAGCCTATAAAGAGGTAAAATAATTTCATAAAGCTAATTTCTCATAGCACTTTCTTCCAAAGTAGATATTTAATTTCAGTTCCTAAATGTTTCAACATCACAGTACAACTAACTCCTGTCTAATAGAAAGGATGCTTTAAAATTTGAATTAGACTTCCACTATAATTATTATTGCCATTTTGTAGATGAAAAAACTAAAGTCCAGCTTAGGGAGGTGGTAAGGGCTTAAATCCTTACTGTTTGTTTGTTTGTTTGTTTTAATCTATTCACTCATCCTAATTCACCATGCCTCTTTTCCTCAAAGAAGAAAAAGACTACATCTATCTGTGAGGGTGAAGAAACAAGGCAATGAAATAAATATGAAGAATGAGTTCATCCAAATTTGAGCTTACCTATCTCAGTGCTATTTTTTTTTTTTTTTTTAGAAAAAAATATGAGCCCGTTTCCTCTCAGAACTGAAGCAAGAAATATTCTCCTCTGTCACTTGGCACAAGAATGGGAGTGTTAACCATGTGTCAGGACACATTTCAACAGTGGTAATTGCAGTTTTGTTTCTGCACATCCATTAAATCGCTGCTGTGTTCTCAACCAAGATAGCAGCTCATCTACGGCAAATGAAGTGACCCTCAGCCTTCTGTCTGAGTCTGTTACTCATAAAAGCACCCGGGGTGCACTTCCGGGTGGCAAAGCTTGCATGTAAGGACAAGCACATTTATTGTCGGCAATCAAGGGCACGGAAACCCCCGTGTCAAGATTCCTGCAGAGATTTTCTCCTTGGCAAAGAAAATGCCTCCCTCTCCTCCCTCCTCCACTTCCTGCAAATGTCAGGAGAAGTTGGCATCTGGAAGAAAGCTAGAGGGCTATCTCTAAGCCCCCCTAGCTGGTATCTACACTTGCTGTGGAACGCCTGCCGTGTTAATTGCAGCCTTTTCTATAACCTTTATGTTCTCCAAGGCTCCAAGGAGCAATTAGCACTGTCCATTGCCACAAATGGATTCACCCAGACTTCATTCCTACACTTGTCTGCTATTATTCGGTCTCAAGAAACAGTTTCTGTTAATGCCTTGGCAGGAATATAAAGTATATTGCAATGGATTAGTGACAGATAATTAGATATATTTTTAAACAAATTTTTGATTGAAACTTAACTTATATATAGAAAGTTGCTCAAATCATATCATCAAATTAACATACCATGTAATAACAAGCCAAGTCAGAAAAGAAAATATTACCTGCATACTAGAAGGTCCCTTGGAGTATCCTCCCATTCCCTATACCCTCTGGGTAACCAGAATCCTCACTTCTAATTTCACAGGCTAATTTTTCCTGTTTTGAACTTTATGCAAATTGAATAATACTGTTATGTTGTCTTTTGTGTATGATTTTCTTTGCTTGGTATTGCATTTGTGAGATATGTCTGTCTTTTGTTTGTTGTTTAAAAAAAAAGATTTTTTTTTGATGTGTGCCATTTTTAAAGTCTGCATTGAACTTGCTATAACACTGCTTCTCTTTCATGTCTTGGCTTTCTGTCCATGAGGTTTGTGGAATCCTAGCCACCCAACTAGGGATCAAACCCAGATACCCTGCGTTGCAAGGTGAAGTCACAACCTCTGGATGACCAGGGAAGTCCCCCAACCATGTTCTTTGGTGTAGGAGTCATTTGCTCACTCTCACTGTAACATAGTAGCCCAGTTCAGGAATACATCCGAATGCATTTATTCATGTGACGTTGGGTTGTCATTCTGAGTAGCTTTCAGTTTGAGGCAATTACAAATAACGCTACTAGGAAGCTTCTTATGTATGGCTTTGGTTAATCAAATGTACCCAGTTTTGCTGAGTATATATAACTAAGAGAAGTCTTAGTAGATAAGGGAATTTGTGCATTTTTGTCTCTGGCAGCTTTCGTCATATAATTTTCCGAAGTGATTTTGTGAAATGACATGCCTAAGCGTGTAGGGAAGCTCCTCTTGTCCACATTCTCTGAGCGCTTGGCTTGCTCAGCCTGTTCTCACTGAAGCCATTCTGTGGATTGTCTGGTGCTACTTCTTGTGGTTTTAATTTGCTTTCCTTTGATAATTATAATATTTAATTTTTTCATATGCCTATTGGATTACAAATATTCTCTTTCATAAAGTGTTTTTCAGATCTTTTACTTTTTATTTTTCCACCTTTGGTTAGATATTTTGTTATTAATGGAGAGAAATTTTTATATATTTTAGATATAAGTCTTTGTGGGATACATGGATAGATATACACATAGGATATATGTATAATATTTCTGCTCACTCTATGATCTGATTTTTATTATTCTCATAGTGTCTTTGATAAACTTGAGTTCCCTATTTCAATGAAGACTATATTTTATCATTTATTTCATTATGGTTGGCATTTTTTAATGCCCTTTTAAGAAATGCCTGTTCTCTTCTGTCTTCTTGAGACTGAAGCAGCAGTTAAGGATTTTCTTCTTTAAATAAAAATTAGGGGCCAAGATTCACTTTTTTTCCCCATATGAGCTCCCAGTTTTCCAGACTTAGCTTTCTGTCCACTTTAAAAAAGTCTCTTCCATTTAGCATCACTATGTCATTATAAATCAGGTTATAAATCTCAGGTTATAAAACAACACCTCTCTTTGCTATAAATCAGGTAATTATGTACATATGAATCTGTGTCTGAATTTATTTTTCTATCAATCCATATATATCCTGGCTCTAACACCACATGTTCTTAATTTTTGTGGCATTACTGTAAGTCTTGATATCTGATATTCCATCTTCTAGCTTTGCTATTTTTTAAGATTATCTTAGTTATTTTGGCCATTTATATTTCCATGTGTATTTTTATGTCATTTTGGCAGTTTCCACAAACATACATGTACACATATATGCACAAATTCAAGATCTGTTAACATTTTTTTAATTATTGCATTGAATCCATAGGTCAATTGCTAGAGAATTAATGTCTTTACAATATTTAGTCTCCAAGCTTTGAAAAGTAAGCACTTCATTTATTTAGGTTTTACTTAACTTTTTTTCTCAGTTGTGTACTTCATGTGAAAAGTTTTGTACACTTTCATATTTGACTTATTCATAGATATTTTATTTTTCTGCTGTTATAAATATTTCAAATATAATCCAATTTTAGTTATTGTTGTGTCAAATTACAATTCATTTTTGTGTGTTTCTGTATATATAAATCTTACCACAGTCTCTAAGACCTAATTTCTAGATTATTTTGAATTTTCCTCATAAATGATGCAAATTTTAAACAATGAATCTTTCCTAACTTAGGACTTTCATCAATTATGTTGTCTTTTTAACTGTGATAGTTCAGAAGACCTCCTCCTTCACCACTTAGTAATTAATTGTTCTAATTATAATCAGTATTATTATTAATATAGCTGCTGTATTAGTCTATTCATTTATATATGCTCCCATATTTGCATTATATTTATTTTGTATTCTTTATTGCATTTCTATTTTTCTGAGATTATTATTCTTCTGCCTAAATAAAATTCTTTTAGTACTTGCTTCAGCGTGGGTCTACTAGTGACAAATTAATTCACTTTTTGTATTTGTAAACATTTCTTTATCTTATGATCACTTTAAAGTTATTTTATCTTTAAGATTAATAATAATAATAGGAATTCCACTCTCTTCTGGATTTCATTGTTTCTGTTGAGATGTCAGATGTCATATTGCTGCTCATGGGAAGCAATGCAACTGGGCTCATCCTCCTGCTCCCTGCCTCAACTTCTTGTAACATTTTCTCTTTGTCATTGAAGACCCGCAATATTCTTTAATGAGTTCAGACATAGTTACTTTCATACTTAACCTGTCTGAGCTTTTAAGTGCTCTTGGGATTTATGACTTCATATCTTTATTCATTTTGGGAAATTCTTGTCTATTTCTGTTCAGCTATTGTTTCTGCCCCATTTTTTGTCCCTTATGCTTCTGTAGTGACAAATACAAATCCATTACGCTTTTTCACCAATGCTACTTCTCATATCCTTTTACATATTTTTCATCATTTTTGCTTTTCATGCCTCAGAATATATTTTCAGCCAGCTCATCTTCTGATTGTCTAATCTCCTCTGTAGATTATGGTTCAACTCATCTGCTAAATTTTGAATTTCAATTACTGCATCTTTTAGATTTAAAAACCCTGTTAGATTATTTTCATTCTTAATTAATTGATTTAATTCTGTTAGATTATTAAATTTCACTGATTTTATTTCTTCAAAAAGCAAAAAATCCATTATGCTACTCATTATCTGAAATGCATTAATAATATTTATAAAGCCCATGTCTGGTAACGCTGACAAATGGATTGTATGGATAATATTTTTTGGCTGCATGTCAGATATTAAATGTGGAAAAATTGTAGAGTTTCAGATGGTGTCATCTTTCTCCAAAGAGAGTTCATTTTATTCCTGGTACATCAGTAGGAATAGGGGCGGGTAACCTTAATCTGGTCAAGACCAGACCTGACTCTAAGCTCTTGCAGCTTTTGGAAGACTGGATCTACTTCTAATTCTTCAATGCTATTAAATGTATCTTTTCACGGATTTCAGCTGAGAGCCTGAGGTTTTGATAGTCTGGGTCCTGAACTACTTCTTTACCAAGCACTTGTTCTGCTTGGAGACTTTCAGAATTTATTGCAAACAAATATAACATTGCAAACTCATGTACACAAATAAATTTTTCTGTAAAACTCAAGTCAAAAATCTGAACTTATGGAAATCTAAAAATTGGCCTTGATTATGGCATTCTGCAGTTTCAACTTCATTTTTTTTCCCTTGAATGCAAGACACAAGGGTATTTTTGTCAAAATTAAAAAGTGAAAATGAAATACTTCAGCCTGCTTCTTCAAGTTTCAAATGTAAGTTGGAATGAAAAGGTACAGGAAAAGACTCATCATATTGTTAAAACTAATTCACTGAAAGATCAGAAAATGTTTCAAAAATGCATAATTGATAACTTTCAAGATTTGCCATAGGTAAATATAACAGTAATAGTAGGGTTAGTCATCCAGTCATGTCCAGACTTTTGTGACCCAATGGACTGTAGCCCACCAGCCTCCTCTGTCCATGGGATTCACCAGACAAGAATACTGAAATGGGTAGCCATTCCCTTCTCCAGGAGATCTTCCCGACCTGGGGATCTGCATTGTAGTCAGGTTCTTTAACATCTTAGCCAACAGGGAAGCCCCAAATATAATGAAATGATTAATTATTTCAAAGCATTTTAAAATGAGATGTAGAGAAGTCAGAGATCATCCATTGAGAATAAGACTGCAAAGCCCAAGGCCCCTCAATTAACTCTTTTTTTTGTTTCTCAATTAACTCTAGAATATGTGAAATTTTAGATTTAGCTGTTATCTCATATATGATTAATAATTGCTTTACATATAACAAGAAGCCTTTTCTACTGTAGGTAATAAGCACAAGTTTTCACCAACACAAAGGGGAGAGAATGGGGAAAGCAGATTTAATTTACTTGAATGAAGGGGTAGAGTAGATGAGTTCACATGTAAAACCTCCTTAAAATATCGGGAAATGAGTTTTGAGAAGAGCAACCTAATGATCACTACAGAGAACTTTATAAAATCCTGAATTCTATTTTTAATGAAAAGATCTCTCTGAATAGTTCAAAGCATTTTTTGAGGAGCTAAGGGGACATGGGAAGGTCCGGGTTGGAAGAAGGGGAAATATTTGAAGTTGAAATTCTGTTTCACCATTTACAAGCTGTGTAATGAGTCATTTAAAGGCTCCAAACTTCAGTTTCCTCTGTTATCAAATGGTGGTTAAAAAATTACCTTTTTGTGTGTTTTTTCTACGATTGAGGGAATTCATTTGCACGGTTTCATATATGATCATAGCTAGTACATAAGGCAAGCTTACATTTAATTCTCTTAACCACTCTATTATAAACATGTTATTAATAGTATTCCGTGTGATCAGCTTGGCTAGTTGTGATTGTGGTTTCAGTCTGTCTGCCCTCTGACGCTGTCTCTCAGTGCCTACCGTCTTACTTGGGTTTCTCTTACCTTGAACGTGGGGGTATCTTTTCATGAGAAATATCAATAACCTCAGATATGCAGATGACACAACCCTTATGGCAGAAAGTGAAGAAGAACTAAAGAGCCTCTTGATGAAAGTGAAAGAGGAGAGTGAAAAGTTGGTTTAAAGCTCAACATTCAGAAAACTAAGATCATGGCATCCAGTCCCATCACTTCATGGCAAAAAGATGGGGAAACAGTGGCTGATTTTATTTTTCTGGGCTCCAAAATCACTGCAGATGGTGATTGCAGTCATGAAATTAAAAGACGCTTACTCCTTGGAAGGAAAGTTATGACCGACCTAGACAGCATATTGAAAGGCAGAGACATTATTTTGTCAACCAAGGTTTGTCTAGTCAAGGCTATGGTTTTTCCAATGGCCATGTATGGATGTGAGAGCTGGACTATAAAGAAAGCTGAACACCAAAGAATTGATGCTTTTGAACTGTGGTGTTGAAGAAGACTCTTGAGAGTCCTTTGGACTGCAAGGATATCCAACCAGTCCATCCTAAAGGAGATCAGTCCTGGGTGTTTATTGGAAGGACTGATGCTGAAGCTGAAACTCCAATACTTTGGCCACCTGATGTGAAGAGCTGACTCATGTGAAAAGACCCTGATGCTGGCAGAGATTGAGGGCAGGAGGAGAAGGGGATGACAGAGGATGAGATGGATGGATGGCATCACCGACTCAATGGACATGGATTTGGGTGGACTCCAGGAGTTGGTGATGGACAGGGAGGCCTGGCGTGCTGCGGTTCATGGGGTCACAAAGAGTCAGACACGCCTGAGCGACTGAACAGAACTGAGTGGTATTCCAGGACTTACCTGGCAGAGTCCAGTAGTTAAGATTCCTTGCTTCCAATACAGGCGGTGAGGGTTTGATCCCTGGTTGAGTAACTGAGATCCTGCATGCCATTTGGCGGGGCCAATAAATAAATAAATAAAAAGTATTTCCAGTCCCTCAGGGGAAGAAATGAAGCACAGAGATGTTACACGACATGCTCAAGATCACACATCAAATAGGTGGTGGAAACAGGATTCGAACTCAGGCAATCTAGCTTGAGAGTGTGTTCTTTATTTTTGTTTATTTATTGGCTGTGCTGCGTCTTCTTTGCTTTGCACAGGCTTTCTCTAGTTGTGGCGAGTGGGGACTGCTCTTCGGCACGCTGCGGGTGCTCCTCTTACCCTGCCTCCTCTCGCTTTGGCACGCAGGCTCAGTAGGTGGGGCTCGCGGGCTCCAGAGTGCAGGCTCAGTAGTCGTGAGACACAGGCTTTGTTGCTCTGTGGCATGTGGAGATGTCCTTGACCAGAGACTTAACCTGTGTCTCCTGCATTGGCAGGTGGATTCTTATCCACCACACCACCAGGGAAATCCGAGAGCTGATTTTTTTAATATCAACTCTCTAAATAAGCACCATTAACAATAGAAGTTATATAGTCGTGAAAGTGAAAGCCGCTGAGTTGTGGCCAACACTTTGCAACTCCCTTGACTATACGGTCCATGGAATTCTCCAGGCCAGAATACTGGAGTGGGTAGCCTTTCCCTTCTCTAGGGGATCTTCCCAACCCAGAGATCAACCCAGGTCTCCCGCATTGCAGGCGGATTCTTTACCAGCTGAGCCACAAGGGAAGCCCAAGAAGACTCAAGTGGGTAGCCTATCCCTTCACCAGGGGATCTTCCTGACCCAGGAATTTAACCAGGGTCTCCTGCACTGCAGGCAGATTCTTTACTAAGTGAGCTATCAAGCCCCAATTATATTGTCGTGATACTTAATGATGTATTGCCAGTTTGCTAAAGAGGGCGCATGGACTGATGGACGCTGGTGCACCCTTTGGCTGTTGCTATAAGGGGCTGTTGTTGTCAGTTCCTCTGTCGTGTCCAGCTCTTTGTTACCCCATGGACCACAGCACACCAGGCTTTCCTGTCCTTCACTATCACCCGGACTTTGCTCAGACTCATATCCATTGAACTGATAATGCCATCCAACCATCCCATCATCTGTTGTCCCCTTCCTCCTGCCCTCAATCCTTCCCAGCATCAGGGGCTTTTCCAATGAGTTGGCTCTTCACATCAGGTGGTCAAAATATTGAAGCTTCACCTTCAGTCCTGCCATTTATGATCGGAGGTGCTCCAGTGGTTCCATTATCTTCTTGGGAGAACAAGGAGATACCTTCAGTCCTTCTCCCTAAACCTGTTCACCCCTGTACCAGTAAGTACTGTAGAATCATTAGTCACTTCCATTTCTCTTCCTCCATTCTCTATCATACCCTACCCCTGATTTCATTGAACTAAAGCTAAAGTTAGGATTTCGATTCAATGGACAAGAAATTCCCCGTGTCATTTCTAAGGTTGACTTTTCTCTTTTTTTTTTTCCTTTCTTAACCTGTGCCATTTTATTCTGACATATCTTTGGAGAGCTTAATCATCTGAAAGTTTCTCATTGCAGAGAATCAATTCAAGTATGTGATGCAATCATTTTTAACAACCTATGCCTGTGAGGCACATTTTTTTTTAAGAAAAAAAATAGAATCATATTGTATGCATTCATTTTATAAATAGTTTCATTTGCCTGGTTTGTAACGTCCATCTACATTGTTAGTGCAGTTGTACTTTATGTCGTATTGTTGCATTGAGAATATGCATTCATTATAAAATGAAAAGACTCGAGTTATGTCTAGTTTGGAACTATTAAGAATAGTAATGCTATAAAAGGCTTCCCTGGTAGCTCAGCTGGTAAAGAATCCACCTTCAATGCAGCAGACCTGGGTTTGATCCCTCTGTTGGGAAAATCTCCTGGAGAAGAAAATGGCTACCCACTCCAGTGTTCTGGCCTGGAGAATTCAGTGAATTATATAGTCCATGGGGTTGAAGAGTCAGACATGACTGAGTGACTGTCACTTTCAATGCCATAAACACTATTTTACATATATTGAAAGTGAAATTCACTCAGTCATGTCCTACTCTTTTGCCGACAAAGGTTCGTCTAGTCAAAAGTCCGTCTAGTCAAAGCTATGGTTTTTCCGGTAGTCATGTATGGATGTGAGATTTGGACTATAAAGAAAGCTGGGTGCTGAAGAATTGATGCTTTTGAACTGTGATGTTGGAGCAAACTCTTGAGAGTCCCTTGGACCACAAGGAGATCAAACCAGTCAATCCTAAAGGAAATCAGTCCTGAATGTTCATTGAAAGGACCGATGTTGAAGCTGAAACTCCAATACTTTGGCCACCAGATGTGAAGAACTGACTCATTGGAAAAGACCCTGTTGCTGGGAAAGACTGAAGGTGGGAGGAGAAGGGGACGGCAGAGGATGAGATCGTTGGATGACATCACCAACTCAATGGACATGAGTTTGAGCAAGTTGCAAGAGTTGGTGATGGACAAGGAAGCCTGGGGTGGTGCAATCCATGGGGTTGCAAAGAGTTGGACATGACTGAGAGACTGAAATGAACTGATATATATGTGTGTGTGTATAAAAAATAATAAAATGATAAAATAATAAAATCCATGAAGTTGCAAAGAGTCAGACACAACAGAGTGATGATCACTCACTCACTCACTCACACACACATGTGTGTGTGTTTCTATTGTTTGTATACCCATGAATAGAAATGTTGAGACATTAGAAATTCTCATTATATTTTTAATAAAAAATATTTTTAGAGCAGTTTTAGATTTACATAAAAATTGAGAAGGTAGTAGACATGTATGTACTTCATATCCAGTTTCCCTTTTTAACAGCTTTCATTATTATGATACATTCATTATAGTGAATAAATAATGTTGATGTAGTCACTGTCAATATATCATTATCATTATAATACCATTATTATCAACTAATGTCCATAATTTATTTAGGTATCCTTAATTTTAACTTAATTTTCTTTTCCTGTTCAAGATCCCATTGAGGATATCACTTTGCATTTAGTTGTCGTGTCTGTTTGTGTTCTTCTTGGCATGAGCAGTTTTTCAGACTTTCCGTGTCTTTGATGACTCAGAGAGTTCTGAGGAGTACTGGCTAGATCCTTTCTAGAATGCTCCTCACTTGGAATTTTTCTGATGCTTTTCTCATGGTAAGGCTTGTGTTATGGGTTGTTGGGGGAAGACCTTAGAGATAAAATATCATTTTCATCATATTATATTAAGAGTACACAGTATCAGTACAACGTGGCTGCTATTCTTGGCCTTTATCACCTGGCTGAGGTAGTGTTTATCACATTTCTTCACTGTAAGTGTACTCTTCTACAAACCCATTCCAGATGGCACCCTTTGGAAGAAAGTTAGTGCTCATTTCCCCCCTAAGGAATATAGAGTTATGTTCCACTTCATTGAGGGCAGGCTATCTTCTCCTCTTTATATGAATACATGAAATAATTTACTTTTATTCGTATGCACTTATGGCTATTTATTTTATATTTTGAGTTTATAACACTCTTGTTTTTTAAATATGAAAATCTAATAGCTCAACATTCACCTTTTGATATGAGAACCTCAGAGAATACTATGGAATTCTTTCTGGAGACAAAGCTCCATGGGTGTTTTGAAATTCTGCATATCTTTTGAGAAGAGACACTATTTCCTTTTTGCTCTGTTCAGGGATGCTTGGGCAGTGAACAATCTTGTAGATAATATCTCCCTCCAGAGCAGAGGGTAGATTTATTTATACCCCATATAAAAGTTTTGCATTTCCTAAGCTCAGGTGTGATAAAAGCCGGCCATAGACAGGATCCATCTGTGCCTCTCTGCATCACCCCTCTGGGACTTAGAGTCAAGGTTAACTGGTGCTCACATTCATTGTTGTACTCTAAGTGATACACCTCTTTTTCCTTGATCCTGGACTTTCATGTCTTCTGCAAGAATTCAAAAAATGGAAACATGCTAACGTGTTAGCTTGTAAGTAAGGCAGAATCGCCGTCCTTCACAGTTTGGGGCCACCCAACCAATGACTCACACACACACAATATTTATAAACCAGTAGGTTGGCTATGTGTATCGAGTTGTGTCATAGCTTTAATGTACTATCTGTTCAGCGGACAGCCCCTCACGTCTCTGCACTGATGGCAACACTTTCAGAATCACTTACAGGAACCTCAGTTTTCTACTGGCTGATGGGGGGCCCAGAGCTAGCCAGCGTCTTGCCCCAAGAGCGCTGCCTCTCTTTGCTCACAGAGGTCCAGCTTCCTGGAGCCAGAGAAGTACTGGATTGTGAGAAATAGCAAAGAAAGCATCTTTCTCTCCCATTTCATAGTCTACACAATCAGCTACATGGACCCAAGTCCACTTCTTTAGCCTAAGGTCCTGGAAAACTTCTATACCTACATGCTTCTTTTCTCTGCAACAGAGTTTCAAAATATTTGGGAAGAGCCAGAAAAATGTTACCCAAGAGGCTCATAAATAACCCTTCCTCAGTCTAAGGCTTTTCTCTAGACAAACTGTGTAATGAGGTTGCTGCAGATGTAGCTTTGCGTATCATTTAGGTTTCTTTCAGTTATGAATAATAGAAGCCACCACAAAATTGGTTTAAGTTACAAAAGGAGTTTACTTTTTTAACCTATAGAGTATGTTTAAAAACAAACAAACAAAAAAAACAATCTTTCAAGGCCCGATCCAGTAGCTTAAACATATACTCAGCCTGCTGTTCTTACTGTCAATCTCGTTTCAGCCGGTAGGGGGTCAGCTTCCTCTCAAGACTAACTATACGTGTGGCTTCAAGATGTTTGCAAGCAGCTACCAGGGCCAGATGCTCTCTCATTTTCTCATTTATATTTGTGAATGAAAGAGAACTTGTTTCTCCCCACAGTCTCAAAACAAAAATCTTAGGCTTAACTTCATTCTTTGCGTCCATCTTGAACCAATCACTTTGACACGGGCATCTGTTTCCAAAGATTATTTTAGATCAGGGAGAGAATAGGGGATAATTCCACTGAAACCGCTGGCAAATGCACAATGAGAGAGGCATATAGTGCACGCCAGAGGGGGAAATATATGCATGGGCTTCAGTGGTGTCCAACTGTTTGCAAGTCCACCAGACTGCACTGGCCACAGGATCCTCCAGGCCAGAATACTGGAGAGGGTTATCCATGCCCTTCTCCAGGGAATTTTCCTGACCCAGGGATGGAACCTGCGTCTCTTACATCTCTTGCATTGGCAGGTGGGTTCTTTATGACTAGCGCCACCTGGGAAGCCCAAATACATTAGTACTCTGATATAAATCACTGTGACTAGGCAGTTAAGAGGATCTCTTCGGCTACCAACTAGATGTGGCCCTGAGTACATCACTCAAATTCAGCTTAATGATTACATTCGCAAGACAAACGTAGTTATTCCTGAAGCTCTCTTTCTATACACACACACACATACCACTTACCTAACATATTTCATAGTGCTATTTTATATCTCAAATAATGTAGTGAAGGTAAAAAAAAAAATAGATTGGAAAATAATGAAGCAAGCATTATATACATTTTATCTCTCATCGAACATCAAAATATACTCCCCATTTGTCAGATCTGTATTTAAATGAGGCCAACTGCTCATAAATTATCTAGTAATCATCAATCAGCTTCACATATTGCAGAGTCAATTTTTTTTTTTCTCCTCTTTCTGTCCTTCTGAAATCTCCTGCAATTATCAGATATTTTCTGCTCAGGCAGTAAAATCTTTTTCTAACGCCAAGGAAACAATTATTTAGAGCTCACCGCACACAGAGAGAGACAACATGCGTATGTATGAGATGGATAGAAGGCAATATCAATCAATATTGTAATGCCAGGCACACAGGAGAAAATAAATAGTAGGTGATTTGATTACACCTTCCTTCCAAGTATCAAATACTCTTTAAAATTTCTTAGTGAAACTACTCTTTATCTTTCCCATTAGATAAGGTATTGGTATTAGCCAAGAAAGTAATGGTTTTGTATGTGTAGTCCAATAAATAGAGCTTAAGAGTTTATTATCAAACATATTGCACGCTGCAGTAAAAGTGATCTATACTCCTGGAAGCTATTCAGCACACAGAAAAACGGTGAAGGGCCAAGATGGGTGTTTGTCAACCCCCTGGAAAGGCAGCTCTTCACAGAAGGAAACGTCAGCTTGCCGGAATACATTCTTCTTTCACTCAAATATGAAATCAGTTCCAATTGAAAGTGCTTTGGAAAACATGCTATGCAAATAGAATGGATTTAGCATTTACTGAATGAATCAAATCCAGGCTCTGAGTGGGAGCCTGGATCTTGGATCCATAACACTGAAACCTGAATTCTGATTCCATTAATGTCCTTTAAGTTCTTATCTTCACAGTCCTGTGGCTCCCTTTGCTTCAATATCAGAAATCGCACTCTGGTTGCTGACGAGGGCTTTCTCGTTTATTCATATGCATTGCCTCGCTTGCCCAGTGTCTAAAAAAAGGGCTGAACCAACAGTAAAGGTATTGAGAGTTTTTACACTAAAACTCAGATGTGAGTCTCTCCAGACAATGTCGCGCTCTGGCCCTTCTGGATTCTTCTTCTCACAGGACGCAGTAGCTGGGACTGAGCAGCGTGTGCCCATCACAGACAGAGTGGGGGCCCAGGCGAGTCTGTCTCTCTGTGCCTCTCACAGGCCCCTGATGGGAGCTCAGGCACCGACAGAGGGATCTCCACGTGCTTACGCTGTTGCTTTTCTTACAGGAGAAATTTTATTACTGTGTGCCTATGTTACATAGGAGAAAAGGAGGATATCAAGTACAAAAGGGAAGCAATCATTTCCTTTGTGGTTGTTTGATTAGCAAAAAAAAAAAAAAAAAATTAAATGAGTGCTTATTTAGGAAAGTATTCTAGCACATTCTTTCATTTATTTTCCCACCTTCGATCCATAAGGCATTCTACTAACCCTGTCCTAGTTAAACCAAAATTCAAATCGAAGGGTTTTATTCCTGCCGTATCCTGCATATGAGGTGTTCTCCCTGGTGGCTCAGCTGGTAAAGACTCTGCCTGCAATGCGGGAGACCTGGGTTCAATCCTTGGATTGGGAAGATCCTCCGGAGAAGGGAAAGGCTACCCACTCCAGTGTTCTACCCTGGAGAATTCCAGGGACACAGTCCACAGGGTTGCAAAGAGTCAGATACGACTGAGCGGCTTTGACCTTCACTTCACAGGTGTTCTCCTCGTTTTATTTACACAGTTCTCAGTTCCCACGTGACCTTGCCACTCTCTCATACTCTTAAAGTCTCAAGTCACTTCACTGACAGATGATATCCCGTCTCCTCTATGAAGGCTCTATCATATCCATGATTGATTGGAAAGTAAGGGTAACCATGCGAGTCTCTCATAGAGGCAGCTAATGTCTTATTTTAATTCTTGTCTTATAATCCCATCATGATTACAAACTTCAGGAAACCAGCTCCAGTCACTCTGAGTTCCCTCCCTGATGTGCATACTTGATAATCTTTGATTTCCTGGTGGATTCTTATTCAAACAGCAAAAAGGCAGAGGTGTTGTCATATCTTGATGTGTTAGCAACTTTAGGACAGTGAAGCCACTCAGCACATATTCTGTCCCCCTTTCTTTTGTGCCTTCTCTATCCTCTCCTGCACCGTCTGAAGTATTATCCAGACACACATCTTGCACCCACATCTTGGGCCAGTCTGGTAAATCCCATGGATCCAACCCCATAGGCATGATACGAATCTTCTCTTACAACAGACAATACAATGAGTAGTTGAACATGTGTGAACATATAAAGCAACTAGAGAAAAGTGATCCCTAAGGATAAAGACGGCTCAGTGTGTTTTGAAAACATGCAGCAGGAAGACAATGCCACAGGGATTTCACCAGAAAATTCCATTTTATTTCCATAGCTTCTTAAGTAGCTAAGATTTAAATATTTGGATTTGGGAGCTTTACTTTTTGCTATGTGGCCCGTTATGTTTAGTGTCTGTCTTTTTATACTATAACGTCAAAAAGAAATTTTCAAGTTTCACCCTTGAGCAAAGCACATCCGGTATTTCTCATGTTTTGCTGAAGATCTTTTTTAGGAGACAGAAAATATCCTAAGATGAAGAACCTTCCAGAACTCATAGATCTAATTTGACTCTTTGAGCTGGAGAACAATGCTGTCTTTCTTACCATATTTGGGTGTTTGAAAGGAGTCTACTCCTTGTTCCAAACAGAAATAATTGACATGCACAAAAAAAGTAGCATCATTGAAGACCTCCCAAAAAGTTTGGAGTTGAGTTCCGCGTGGTTTATTTTTATTCTTGTTTTACTCAAGCTGGTTTGCTATTCCATAAGCATATGCACCATATGCGACCGAAGACTGCTAAAAGCACTTTTAAACAGAAATCCCAAAGAGGAAGAAATGAAACTAAACAGAAAGAAAATGAAACTAACAGTTCTTTTTAATGTGTGTTTAGAAAGAAAGTCTGATGAGAGAATTAATGTTCCTAAATTCTTGGTAGATATAGTGGTACATTTATAAGGAGTGGGGTTGAAGAGATAAATTTAAAATTATGTTACTTTTGAAAACACAGCTCCTTGAATGAGAGTAAAGAATAAACACAAAACCCACTGCCTTGTTTTTCTGATAATTGGGTTAGACATTGCATCATCTGGTAGAATATAAAAACATGCGATTGAAATCATCTGACATTTTTCTTTGTTCCTTAACATATTGAAGCTGTGCAGCCCATGAATATGGATTTAAAAATCTAGAAGAAGCCAGATTTTATCAAACGACCCAATAAATCAGGACTTTTGAATGTTTGTCTTGTGGTCACAGAGGAAAGTTATGGAACTCACAGGCTTTAGTTCCAGCTCGTTAAAAGAGAGAAGAGGAATCAATACTTAAGGAATTTGTGAAGATAAATAGCACCCAGAACAGAGGAAGCACTCATTAAATGATTTTTTAAATGGACTTTAGACATGTACGCTAATATTTTGTAAATGCTTGTCATTTGAGGGAAGTCTTTTTTCACAGTCATCATTGTGTGGTACAATCAATAGGTTTAGATTTAAGCTGGAAATTGAATAAAATAACTCAATGTCACAAGTAAAATTGAGGCAGAGGGCAACATGGAAACTTCCCAAGGCCATTAGCCAAAAAATTAATGTTGATGCTTCCAAGCTCTATCTGGTCTTATGCACCAGTTCCCCTATCACTAACCACTAAATAGGGGAAAACAAAACCCAAAATAAAGCCAAAAAACACCCACATAAGATATTATGTTTGTAATTTACCCTGTTGTCCTTCTTGATCCCATAAACATCTAGCCCACTAAGTAAATAGCTTCATATCTCTAGTATGTGACACCAAGCTTCATCCTATATGAGGCTGAATGTCATAGGAGTATACTTGCAAGCTTAGAAGAAAGATAGCCTAAGTGCAAAACTCATCTCATCTTTATCACTGTATTAGCATCTATGGCTATGTAATCATTTACCACAAACTTCATGATGGAAAACACTACATATTATCATCTTGCTCCTTCTGCTAAGAGACCCATGCTCTGCAGGGCTGGGTCCTCTGCTTAGAGCCTCGAAAAGCTGCAATCAAGGATTTGACTGGGCTGTGTTATCATCTAAATCTCAGGGCCCTTCTCCAAGCTTCTTCAGGTTGTGAGCTGAATTCAGTGTTGTTTCTTTGGGATCCATGTTGACTTGCTTCTGCAAGATCAGCAGGCAAACCAGCTGCTAAAAGGAGGTTCTTCTTTCAAGCACTTTCACCTAATCAGGTTGGGTTCACTCAAAATGACCCCACTTTTGAATTAAATAAAAAAAAATTTATTAGCGATGTGAATTAAATCAGCAGACCTCCATCATTGCCACATTATATGATTCTGTTAGTTAGAAATAAGTCATGGGTCTTGCTCACTCTCAAGAAGAGGAGATAAATGGTACATAGTCATGACTCACCTTAACCTGTGTCTGCACCATTAGCTTCCAAGGTACTCAACCTGGAGCAAGCTGCTGACTCTCTCTGAAGCACCTATTTCCAAGTTTGTAGAAGGGAACTAGCAGATGAACCTGCCTACTATGATAGTTTTGAGGATGAAATCAAAGCATTTATGTAGAGTATTTAGTACTATGACAGCAAATTCTTAGAATGTGTTAGTTCTTGTTTTCAGTGGGTATACTGTGCAGAAAATAAATCATTTTAAACAAAGTTTGAGTTGACTTGAATTGTTTTTGAATAGTTAGGTTATGTATTTGTGTATACAAACATATTTTAAGATATATATGTGTGTGTGTGTGTGTGTGTGTGTGTGTGTGTGTGTGTGCACGCGGGCATATATGGGGCTTTCCTGGTGGTTCAGTGATAAATAATCTGCTTGCCAATGCAGGAGACAAAGTTTTGATCCCTGGGTAGGGAAGATCCTCTGGAGAAGGAAATGACAATCCACTCCAGTATTCTTTTCTGGGAAATCTCATGGATAGAGGAGCCTGGCAGGCTACAGTCCGTGGGGTTGCAAAAGACTCAGACACAAATTAGGGACTGAAGGACAGTAACAATGTGCATACGTGTACATTTATATCATATATATTCACACACACGAGGGAGTCTCATCGAAGTCTTAAGGTCAACTATGGAGAGAAGTATAAATTAAATTAACAAATTGCCTTCTCTTTAATTTGTAAGTGCAAAATCCTTTGAATAAATGATAAAACATTATTTATAAGATTCTGATAAACAGAAGGGTTTCCCAAGTTGTGTTTCACAAAATGTTTATTAGATGGACAAAATTGTAAAAGGATCACAAGTTCAAATGAATTCAGGATATTTGGGTTTAAATAGCATTTTAAGGTTTTCTTACTTCAGGCAAAATTTCGGAGGTGTCATTGAGCATGGCATGAAACCCCCATTTTCATTTCTGAGCTCCCTCCTGGGCTTCTATTCCTGAAAAAGGCCTTCCAAGAAACTCTGAGCTACATGGGCTAGTTCACACAGAAGGGAAAACATATGTCTGCAATCATGATGGTTTCCCTTTTTAGGTCTTCTCCATCTCTGCAAGATGATTCACTTTTCTTCTAGTGTTTGAGCACTTACCACCTGACTCCTCTGTGCCAAGCTATCATAAACTAAAGCTTCATGTTCTCCTAAACTCATATGTTCAAGTCCTAAGACCCCAATATGATGGTATTTGGAAATAGCTTTTTGGGATATGATAAGGGTTAGATGAGGTTGTAAAGGTGTCTTGGTCCAACAGACTTAGCGCCCTAATAAGGAAAGCACCAGAGAGCTTGTTCACTCCTTATTTGCACACACAGATTTAGAAAAAGCCATGTGAACAACCAGTGTGAAACATCTGTCTGAAAGCCGGGAAGAAAGGTCTCACCAGGATCTGACCCTGCTGGCACTCTGAACTCGGACTCCCAGCCTCCAGAATTGTGAAAAACACATCTCCGTTGTTTAAGCCACCCAGTCTATGGCATATTGCTGTGGCAGTCTGAGCACACTTATGGACAAATAAAGTCTGTAAGTTTCCTCATTTCTTGTTCACAATACCACTCGGAGATAAATAATCCAGGCTTCTGCTTTAGAGGCTCAGGAAGGCTATTAAAGTCAACCATGTTCCACAAGCAAAAAGAGTCAGGAGTTAAACTCAAATCTTCCTAAGCCTGTGTCCTTTTCATCACATCACATCATTAATACCTTTCTAGCCTGAGAACGATGGTTTATTGTGACCTAGTGTTGAGATAGAGCAGCGAATAGCATGGACACTAATTAAAGCATTACCCCTTACTTAGAAAGGGCTTCCCAGCTGGCTCAGTGTTAAAGAATCTGCCTGCCAATGCAGGAGACACAAGAGATATGGGTTCAGACCCTGGGTTGGGAAGATCCCCTGGAGGAGGAAATGGCAACCCACTCCAGTATTCTTCCTGGGAAAATCTCACTGACAGTCCATGGGGTCTCAAAGAGTTGAATGCAACTGAGAAACTGTATGAAACTTGCTTAAAAAAAGGACTTGAAGCAAAATAAATATTTTGAACCCTTAAATCACAAATACATGCCTTGGTGAGGATTTTTAATACATTGAATTCCAATATATGTTCAATAACACTTCAATGAGCTTCCAATACATTTCCATATGAATGCAATCTGTGTGATACCCTGGCAATTAGGAGAAGAGTGAGAAACATTTTAGTTCACTGCAAAAACAAGTCTTCAGTTTTCACAATCACACTATGTAATAAATCGTAACATAATGGTTTTGAAAAAATCTTTTTTCAACTCAGGCTTCATGGGGAGGAATATACATGAAAATTTAAGAAAAAATACATCTATTCAGTATGAATAAAGGAGCAGTAAGCTGACTTTTTTTTTTATGGAGGAAAAGCAGAAACAAAAATGTTGCAAGCTGATGACTTTTAATAAATAATTTCTAACCTTTCTGTTGTTTCTACATTTTCTCTTTGTGAAAATGTCTTTCCTATATTCTTGCATCAGGAAAATGCATCATAGTCAAACTTCTGGAGGGCTTAGTAGGGTCTAACACCCAGGTGCACCAAGTACTCTGTGGAAAATAAGGCATGTGACCTCAAATAAAAAGAAAAGAGAAAAGAAATGAGAATACCATAAATAAAAGCAATTCTTATGTCTCCCACTATCCCCAAACTGCTGATATGCAGTTTGCAAGCTTATTTTACTAAGTGAAAACTGACCAAGATATATAGATCAACGTCCGTGTCTCAACTGCACTCCCTTTCCCTCTTATCCATGTAGACACCTTTGATATTCACTTTCAGCTGCAGTAATCCCAGTGAAAATTATAGAGTAGGGGAGTGGGGGTGGAAGAGCTCAGAATTATTTATTCCAGATCCTAGAATAACCCCTGAAATGTATACCCACCTTCCCCCAAAACACTCTTGTGTTTCTTGTGATTGCTTTCAAGCAATAATTTCTGAATTTACTACATTTTAAAATTCTTCTCGCGTATTTATCTCAGTGACACAATATGTAGATAATTTAAAGCTATGAAATTTAAAAAAGAAAAAAAGAAAACTCTTAGCAAATATCTACTTGGTTGCAAAGAAGTTAAGCTAGGTCTTGCCCTCTAGACCTGTGCTATCTGAAATAAATTTCTGTGAAGAGGGAAATTTCTATCCTTTCTCCTGAAATGTGACTGGTGACTGGGCTCATAAAATGTGGCTAGGTTGACCAAGGAGCTGTATTTTAAATTTTATTTATTTATTTATTTTGTTTATTTTATTATTTTATTTATTTATTTATTTATTTTATTTAAGTTCAATAAAGTTTGAATAGCTATATGAACGGCTAGCATGTTGGAAAGCAGGGAAATGTGATATGCTTCCATTATCATCACTCCTATCAGTAAGGATAAAACTAGATTCTAATTAATAACTGATTAAAGAAAGCAAGAGTTGAATTTCTTCTGCAAAAATTTTAGGGAAAATTTGTCTGAAACAGTCCGAAGATGGGGTGGTATTTATTTCAGGATATTAAAAACTGTAATGCCTACTTTCCGGACCATAGTATCACCCAAGATGAATGGAGCACCTCATTCTCACTAAAAGTCAGATGAAGACAATGAAGAAAATAATAGCGTGCAATTGCAAGCAGCCTGTTAATTATGGTTCCCAGAACTTGGCCCTAGCCCTTCCGCTCACATACCACTGTCTACAACTGGCCTCAAGATTGCAATTAACTGCAAAGGACAATTGGGAATAGAGATTTTTATTCTGGGTAGTCATTTGTTTAGAAAACAACAACAAAAGTTCTATTGTTTTGAAAGAAGGGGAAACGGAGATGGCAATGACGCCTCATTCAGTAAGAAGAAACATAAACTTGAAAGGGGTAGAAGATAAGATTTATGGAGGAAAAAGGCAGAAGAGAAAAAAATGGCTCTAAAGATGAAGCACTATCACTTGGTAAGACACCCCAAGATGACTTCCATTTTATATTCGTAAACTTTACAGTGATGAATTTGAAAACAACTATGTGTAATTGCCAGAAATTCAGAGTATATGCTTCCTTTTGATGCTACCTTTGAAAATTTAAGGAAGATCCCAATTTTCCTTCGGATTATGGGCTATTGTTCAACGCACTTCAGCGTGCTCATGCATATATACACACACATACACATAGCTTTTCAGTTCTGAGTTTCACCAACAGCTAATGCTATAATGCTTAATGGACAATTTCTCTACTTTTGGATAGATCAGAAAGCAACCTGGGTTAATGCAGAGAAACAATGGCAGTCTTAACTAAGCAAAGTGTAATATAT
The DNA here is from genome assembly GCF_910594005.1 of Cervus elaphus. Taxonomy (NCBI): domain Eukaryota; kingdom Metazoa; phylum Chordata; class Mammalia; order Artiodactyla; family Cervidae; genus Cervus; species Cervus elaphus. The sequence continues at coordinate 6,578,052 of NC_057826.1, read as the reverse complement.
AACATTTTTCCTTTTAACTGTATCATTTGCTCTGGGATTTTCTGATTGTTTTCAGAATTCTCTTATCCTGTGCTACTTCAAGTATGGTCCACCTATCAGAGCCTTTCCACAAAATGAGAAGAGCTCATTACAAACCCATGTAGCAGCTTGACAGAACAAAAATATATCTGTTAAATCTAATAATAAAACATGGGGCTTATGTTTTGCATGCCTTTTATTTCATTTTCTAGTAACTTTTATTGGATTTTTAAAAAGTTACAGTCTTGGATGTGTTAGAAATTTAAAAGAAAAAAAAATCTGGATATTCACCTAGAGTAGTTTGAGAAACAGATATAAGCCTGCCTTCCTACTTTGTCTTTTTGCTAAGGAATGAAATTTACCAGCAAAACTTCATTTGCCACAATAAAAACATTGCTATTTCACAAATGTTAAAAAATAGGAGGGAAACCACACAAATAAACAAAATCCAAAACAGAAAATCTAATTAGCTAGGCACCCATGCCTAGCCTCTGTCTCCAAGAAGTGTGCCCCTGCTGATCAGTTTAGTTTAACTTGGGACTTCATCTGAAAATTATAAGAAACATGGAAAAATCTAGATGACACATTCAAATATCACTGTGAGAAGAAAACCCCCAGAGCTGGGCAGTTGCTAAGTCAAAAGCCACTGTCCACGCGTACCCTGGCCTCGGGACCACGTCACAGCGTCCAGCCCCTCTCTGTTGACTCAGCCGCCACCAACTAAACATGCACATGATAGCTGCTCAGTCCCCACCCGCACAGAGTGCGTCTGCATAGGCCGGGTTTCCCATTATCGCTCACGGCTTTGTCCCTCAAACCCTAAAATAAAGTTGACAAGAGTTCAGTTCATTTCAGTTCAGTAGCTCAGTCGTGTCCGATTCTTTGCGACCCCATGAACCGCAGCACGCCAGGCCTCCCTGTCCATCACCAACTCCTGGAGCTCACCCAAACGCATGTCCATCGAGTCGGTGATGCCATCCAACCATCTCATCCTCTGTCATCCCCTTCTCCTCCTGCCCCCAATCTTTCCCAGCATCAGGGTCTTTTCCAATGAGTCAGCTCTTCGCAACAGGTGGCCAAAGTATTGGAGTTTCAGCTTCAACATCAGTCCTTCCGGTGAACACCCAGGACAGATCTCCTTTAGGAAATAAAGTTGAAAAGAGTAGAAGATATCAAACCTTAGAGGGATTCTACACATCAGAAAAGCAAGACCACAACTTAAAATATACCCTTTCCATTTAAAAAGTGCAAGAGTAATGAAATTATGTTTCATTATGTTTATAAAATTCCTGTCCTCTGTGCGATTTTTCAGATTGTCTTAGTCTGCTTGGGCTGCTATAATAAAAGTAGTATCAGTGTGTGGTTTATAAGCAAGAAATATTTATTTCTCATAGTTCTGGAGGCTGGGAAGTCAAGGTCATGGTGCTGGGTGATTTGATGTCATGCAAGGACTCTTTTTCTAAAGGTCATTTTTTACTTGTAACTTGGCATGGCCAAAGGGCCATGAAAATATTCATGAGCCTCTATGCGTGCAGGGCTGCATGCTAAGTCCCTGCAGTGTTTGACTCTGTGCAACCCCATGGACTGCAGCCCACCAGGCTCCTCAATCCATGGGATGCTCCAGGCAAGAATACTGGAGTGTGTTGTCAAGCCCTTCTCCAGGGGATCTTGCTGACGCAGGGATGGAAACTGAGCCTCTTTTGTCTCTGGCATTGGTAGGCAGGTTCTTTGACACTAGCTCCACGGGGGAAGCCCCCTGAGTCTCTTGTATCCGGGCATAAATCTCATTCCTAAAGTCTCCACCCTCATGGCATAATCACTTCCCAAAGTCTCCACATCAAAGTACCATCATATTAAGGGTTAAGTCTTTAACACATGAATTTTGGGAGATGTCAACATTCTATCCACAGAGCAGATGAAAAATACACAGATGAGAAGTTAAAAAAAAATTGTAACAGCTTTTTAAACTTGTTTCTTCTTTGTCTATGGAGAAAAGACGAATTGAGAGAGTGAGCACATTATCTTCTAGGTTTTATAATCAAGTCACTCTAAAAATTGTCTCAAATATATTTTTCCCACATCTCACCTTCCCTGTCTGTGTTGTTTCTTACCCTGACTACTTATATTTATACATACTAATCTTAAACGTTTCTAAATATTTTGCTTCTGCCTACATTCCCTTATCTTAAGTTCCTTGAAGAGAGGAACTATGTCTTCTTCAGTCTTGTGTATCTAGATCATTATATAGGGTCTGGCCCTTGGAAGGCACTCAGTAAATATTTTCCAATTGAAAGTTTTCCTCATTCTCTTTTCCTAATCAAGTGTTCAGATAATATTTTGTTGAACCTGCTGAATTTGCAGAGTACCTCTCTCCTTTCAAATCATTAAAGCAATTAAGTGTGAATACACACACACTCACACACACACATAAGCCCATTTATTAAACATGAATAGAGCAAAACAAATTAGAGAAGCAACAATTTCCCTTCCTTTCTTGGTTTCAGACCATAATATCCTCATAATCTGGGAATAGTTTCTAAGAAAAGGCTGCTGGCCACAAAGCTGATGTTACTGAGCTTACTTATATTCATGTTAAGAGCGTGATGGGTAGATACCCATTTTTGGTTGCTTAGTTTATTACTAAAAGGAACTTGCAAGGGTAAAACCATACCTGAAAGTATCCTTGGGACTGTATGTGACTTATTGCATCAGTGCTAATTCCCAACTTTTATGGTTCTTTCATTCCTATCTCTACATTCCTGTCCATTAGAGTTGGGTAGCTTTACTCTGCTCCATCTCCCAAAAAAGCAATTAAATCAGACAAAGGAAACTTATCTCACTAGTGGTTTATACCATTCTAAGATGGAGGAAAAGAACAAGACGTGCTGCTAATTTTGGCTTAAAGTATTTTAACTTAAATAGGGAGACACATTTATTAAACTGCATTATTCTTCTTGATGAGTCATTTGCATTGGTTAAAAGACTATTTTTGATTCACAATATATTCCGAGTCAAACACATTAACTCTTTGAACACTGACCATTAATTTCAACTTGGCTTTTTCTAACTGCCATCATTTTATGAGGGGGAGTCAAGTGAGAAAGGAACATAATCTCTACAGAAAAAAAAAAAAAAAAAAGTCATTTTGAACCCAGGGTGCAAGAGTAGAATATTCAATCAAATCTTTAATTTGCATAGTCAAAAAATCCAGAGATTTGGTACCCAGCTCACATTCTAATTTGTAAAATTTTATTTTAATGAATTTATATTATTTGCATAACTTCAGTGATTTTTCTTTACTTTCTACATTTTAGAGAGCCTTAAAAATACAGGGTGTTCTTTTGTTCTCAGCCATGGGTTGGGCTAGGAGACTTGGTCTCCTAACCCATGTGAACTTTTTGAAAGATAAGGCTCAGAAAAACCCTGCTTTCTAGATGCCTATTTCCAAAATTAGTTGTCTTGGTTTTGCTTCTTCCTAGCTTCTAGTGGCCATCCTTGGCATCCCTAGGCTTGAGGCTGCATCACACCAATTTTTACCTCTCTTTTCACTTGGCCATCTTCCCTCTGTATATGTCTATATCTCTGTTTTCTTTTTGTGAGGACCCTGGTTCACTGTATTACAACAAATTTAACCCAATATAACATCATCATAACTGTGCTTGCGAAGACTCTATTTCCAAAAAAGACATTAGAAGAAGTGTTTGATAAATGATGTTGACATAATAAATTTAAGCCTGTCTGTTATATAGGGTGTGCCACACTCTCTTCTGATATGCAATCTCACTCTCAAAGCTACGGCACTCACTAATGGAGGGAGTGACTTGGTGTCCCCACAGTCCTGAAAGTACAAAAACATTGCTGTGTTTCTAATGTAGTTCAGAGTCACGTGGATTATTGATAAAAATTGTGGGCAATCAAGTCAGAATGCCTGATTTCAACATGCTTTTCTACCATTCACTGACTATCGCTTCATCTAGTAATTTCACTTCTCAGTTTCAGCTTCAGGAAAAATGGGGAAATGAATATTACCTCCTCCAGAAAGTTGGGAGAATTAAATGAGATGATGCATGGAACATGTTTGCAACAGTGCAGAATGAGACGGCTCACAAGATTGGTATCATCACTGCTGCTCTTACGGCCATTGCTTAGTTTTCTAAGGAACTTAAAGATGTTCTCTGCTGTCATGTCCATTAAGTAAATGTACCGGCTCTTAGCCTTTGATTCTCTGCTTCTCAGTTCTTATCACCAACCTGATAGCAAGAAGCGGTATCAGCAAAGTGCTCCTCAAAGGAGATGCCACCCGTCCTACTGCTGGAATACCACGAGACAGTACTCACTAGCTCACTATGTTGCCTCCTCACCCTAAACACCATATCAAGTACTCTCCACTTTTCAGTTGTAGGGTGGTTTGTTTATTTGTTTTGTTTTGCTTTTTTACAATTTATATAACAAGGCTTTGGGGATGTTTCTATTAGAAAAGTTTGCGAAGTTTGCTAAAAGTTTGCTAAGTTTGTTAGTTTGCTAAGTTTGCTAAAAGTTTGCTAAAAGTTTCCAAAGGGAAAGTCTATGAACAACTACTCAATATAATCTGTTGTACCCTCAGATCTTTCTAGAGATTTGCATAACTGTGCTTCTGGATATTTCATAAAACTATGTGCAGGAATTTTACTTTAGCATTTTGTCACTGTTCTACGCTGAAGGACATTATCATAAAAATCCTATTACACTGTCCATTATATTCATTTCAGAGATGCTGTTTATTAGAGCTCATTCAATATATCAGATGTTGTGCTAAACGTTTTACATAAATTAGTCCGGTGGTCCTCGCTAGAGCTCCATGAAGTAAGTGGTAATATCATAGTCCTTCTTTTATGGACAAGGCTACTGAGATTTACAGATGCAAAGTATCTTGCCCAGGATCTCACAGCCAGTAAGGGGTGTGGCCAGGATATGAATTCAGCCAGGATGCACTGGGTGGAACAGCACAGCTCAAAATTTCCTGTTTACTGAGAACCAAATCCTGTGGCCTTATTTGTGCCTTCATCAATTTCTTTCTTGAAAATGGTACCCTTTTCAGTGTACAACTCTTTCAACTGCTCCGTTAAATTTCTTTCTGAGGTTTTTTTTAAAATTCTTTTTGATGCTATTGTAAATAGATTGGAAGATTTAACACCATCCATAATAATCAACTCAAAATAAAGACTTGAACATATGACCTAAAATCTTGAAATTCCTAGAAGAAAATATAGCTTCTTGACATTGGTCTTCAGAATTTTTGACATCGGATTTGATACTAAAAGCAAAAGCAACTAAAGCAAAAATAATCAAGTGGGACAGCATCAGACTAAAAAGTTTCTGCAAAAATGACTTATATAACCCAAAAAACCCAATTAAACATGGGCAAAGGACCTTGATAAACACATTCCAGAAAGATCCAGATACATGCAAAGATGCTCAACCTCTCTATTCATCAGGAAAATGAAATCAAAACCACAGTGAGATAGCACCTTGTACTGGTTAGGATGCCCATTGTTGAAAACAAAGCAAATACTAATGAGCTTGTGGAGAAAAGAGAATATTTTTACATTGTTGTGAATGTAAATGTACCACAGTGGTACAGCCACTGTGGAAAAACAGTGTGGAGGTTCCTAAGGAAATTAAAAATAGAACTTCCATATGATCTAGCAAGCCCACTTCTGGGTATATATCCACATGAAATGAAATCATTATCTCAAAGAGATATTTGTATTCCCATGTTCGTTGTAGCATTATTCACAATAGTCAAGTTATGATAAAACTTTCTACCAAAGGATGAATGGATAAAGATGTGGTATATACACACAGAAGAGTATTACTCATGCTTTAAAAAGAAGGAAACCCTTCCATGTATAACAACATGAATGAAACTGGAAGGCATTGAGTGTAGGAAGGCAGAAAGACAAACTGTACATATATATATATCAGAGAAACAGAGTAGAATGGTGGTTGCTAGGGGCTAAAATGTGGGTTAAAGGGGGAGATTTTGGTAAAAGGGTACAAATCCTCAGTTAAAAGAGGAATAAGATCTGAGGATCAAATATTTAAGAAGATAGTTATAATCGATTACACTGTATTGTATACCTGAAATTTGCTAACTGGAAAAAAATGGAAAACTAAGGTGATAGTAAATATATGAAGTGATGGATGTGTTAATAAGCTTATTTTGAGAATCCTTTCACAATGTAAATGTATATTAAATTATCATGTTTACACTTTAAATATGTTACAATTTCATTTGTCAAATGTACCTCAGCTAAGGTGCAGGAAATGTGCCCTTTAGAGGAAATAAGATCTTTGCAGATATATTAATAGATGAGATGATGCCACACAAGTTTAAGGTGAGTCTAATCTAAAGACTAGTGCCCTTAAAAACCAGTCAATCCCAAAGGAAATCAGTCCTGAATATTCACTGGAAGGACTGATGCTGAAGCTCCAATGTTTACACTACTTGAGTGGAAGAACTGATTCATTGGAAAAGACCCTGATGCTGGGAAAGATTGAAGGCAGGAGTGGAAGCAGATGACAGAGGATGAGATGGTTGGATGGCATCATTGACTCAGTGGACATGAGTTTGAGTGAACTCCAGGAGTTGGTGATGGACAGTACTGCAGTTTATAGGGTCACAAAGAGTGGAACACAATTGAGCAACTGAACCGAACTGTCCTTAAAAACAAGAAAACAAAAAACACAGGACACATACAGAGGAAAGACGGCCATGTGAAAAGACAGGGAGAAATTGCAGTGATGCAGCTTCAAGTCCAGCAATGCCAAGGATGCCAGCAACCAGCAGAAACCAGGAAGAGGCGAGAGGGATTCTTCCCTGGGATGTCAGAGCAAACACGGTCCTAAGAACACTTTGCCTTCAGATTTCTGGCCTCCAAAACTTGGAGAGAATAAATTTCTCTTGTTTTAAACCAAACAGTTTGTGGTAATCTGTTATAACAGTCCTAGGAAACTGATACACAAGTGCATGAATAAACAAATAAGGATTTTGTAAATTATAAAAATATCCAGTATAAATTCAATTGCTTATATTTCAGACACGTTTTCTCAAATATGCTTTGCTGATTGCTCTCATTTTACTTGCTCAGTCTAGAAGCTAATGGTAGCTACAGTTATTTATTCAAAGTGGAATTCTTGCTATTTCCAAGCTATGCACTAAGTACTGATGATTCAAAGATGACTGAAATGCCAATGATTTCTGACCGCAGGGACTGTAATATAATGTACTGAAGGGAAAGGGCTTTCCTGGCTCAGTGGTAAAGAATCTGCCTGCAATGCAGGAGACCTATGTTCAGTTCTTGGTTTGGGAAGATCTCCCGGACAAGCGATAGGCTATTCACTCAAGAATTCTTGCCTGGGAAATCCCGTGGACAGAGGAGCCTGATGGGCTATACAATCCATGGGGTGGCAAAGAGCTGGACTTAACTGAGCAACTGAATATGACCACGCAAGTGAAGAGAGAAAAATCCTAAATATTATCAGTATTGATAAATGAGATCTGTTTTGTATTATAAACAATCTATTTTACATTCTTTGATGGACATGTTAAAACCTAGATTATAATTATGACACAGAGAAAAAATAATTATATTGAACTGAATAAATGAATACAGACTCAATTCACAAATAGCGCAGTGCCCTGATTGCTTTTTCGCTTTCAAAATTCTGTACACACACTTCCAACTTTTTTTTGTTTTTTCCATTTTCTTCCATTCTCAGATGCTTGGTGTTAGCTGTCACTTTAAGGAGATGGAGTCCTGCTTGGTTCCCTGTTCTTTCTACAGTAAACAAAATGAGAATAAATCCTACAGTAGTTAGTGCTCCGTTTTTAAGGGACTCATTAAAAATAAACAGTAGAGGAGAGGCAATTACTGTTAACAAACATAGACATAAAAACCACAAATAAAGGGCCATTAACACGGAAAAATAATTACTCAGTCTCTCATCCAGATGCTTTGTCAGTTCCACTTGCCGACACTGACTCAGTTTTGTGAGCTCACTGCTAGCTGCAGCGCATCCGTTCAGCAGTTCCTCCTTTGCCTCTCACAAGAAAAGAAAAACGATCAGCAATGTCAGAGAATGCCACTGAAGTCTACATAAGATATGGCATTGACTTCTCCCTTCGTTTTTCCTTTCTGTGAGTTTTTTAGGTTTTATGTTACTTTATGATGGTGAAAAATATATATCATCATGATAATTGTTTTACTAATGGATAGAAGGTGAGGGTGAAATAAGCTTTCTTCCTCTTTAGGAATATGAGGTTTGGTAGAAGAGGCATTTGAATGTGGAAAAAAGTGCAGAACACAGCGTGCAAGATATATTTCATTGCTCCAGGGAATACCTTTGCAATTGCTTCACCAGACATATTTTGCAATCAAGTCTCATAAGCTACATGTGAGTGTGTGTGTGTGTGTGTGTGTGTGTGAAAAACAAGGGGCGGAAATCAATATATTAATGCTAACATAATGCTAATTATCTAGAATAAGCAAACAACATAAAGTTGAGTTTTTGGCTCATTCGATCAGTTCAGTAAATTGAACCCATTCAGACTTCACAGAATGCAGTGTTAGCTAGTTGTTTATACCAACACGCCCAGGGTTCAATCTGCCAATCCCTGCATTAAAATCGTCTTTATCATTGCCACATTATAAAGTGGAACATTCTGAAAGAATCCATCTCTTGCATAAGTTTGTGAGTGATGCTATCTTAAAATTTCTCAAGAATTGGCCACTAAAATACCATCAGCCAAGACATTCATGATTCATTTATTTAAAAAATGCCAAGAATTGTGATAAAAAATAATAAATAAAACACACATACTCAGCTCAAGCTTTTTATCATGCACATAATTTCAGTATCCGTCTTTCTTGGCTCATACAATTCTCATGACATGCACGTGGAAAAATGAAGCAATTTTCATGAAAATAATAGGCTTTTTTCTAAGTATCAATATAGCACATATCTTAAGGGAAGCTCTGCTACTAACTTATGATATGGCCTCCAGGACAGCATGTTTCATTTGAGTCCTGAATGTTTTCTCTGAAATAAGGGAACTTAATAAAATGATCTTCAACATCTTTCCAAGTGCAATGTTATATGGTAGTTAGAAACCAACTTAATGCTGGCTACCCTTTAAACTAGACTTCCACATCCACCTCTTGGGCTCCTGTTCGTCAATAAGAAGTGACTCACTGGGAGAGAGTTGCAGGTCTACAGATTTTAGCCCTGGGGCTGCAATGACTTAGAGGAGCAGCTTGATCAGTAAACCTAGACATGAAATCCAAACCTGAATGTTTACACAGAAAAGCTTCAGGTCACTTTATATGCCAGTTTGACTTAAACCCACAATATATGGTAATTGAAGCTTTTTAAAGGAAAAATATACATTGCACATGGTTGTATGAAAGAAGAATATGCACAGTCAAATAAATACCAGCATTGCTTCAACTAAGCACTTTAGCCATCTCATTATTGCGTGATTTTGTCAGATATTCTCCAGGGTACTAGGGGAAAAAAGATCAGAAATTGAATGTGAATCCTAACCATTTACTGTCTCTATGACCTTGAGGAGGTTCCTTGTTCTCCCCTAGCTTCATCTATAAACCAGATAAATCATGACCTATCGTATATATCTTGTGGAAAGAGATAGTTAGAGATAACTCAGAAATAGCAGACTCTCAATAAAGTATAGCTATTATTGTTATTGTTACTCTTAGGTCTCTGATACAGCTAGAATAACTTTGCATGCAGCCCATGTATTCAGTCATGGCCCATGACATAGATTTATTTTTTGGAGTCACAAAGCCGTTATCCAAAAGTACCCAGTCTATCAGGCAAGTCTTTTCAGCTCCATAAAGTGATCATTTGCTAGACAAGAAATTTGTGCACCCTTTATTTCAGAATATCAGTATATAAAATCTTTCAGAAATTTCCTCTAAGCAGCTTATGTACTGCATTCAAAGCTAGATTCTGTTTGATGTATGAATGAAGAGAGAATTTAGAATCTTCTGGAGAAAAAAAAGAAGCACTTTTAACCTGAAAATAGTGGAAATCACGTTGGTAAATTAGTTGAGAGAAGAATGGATGTAATAACGTGACTGTACTCCGGTATCGTTATAACCACCCGATCATCTGATGATGGGAGCATCAGGGGAAGAAAGAGATTCTTTGGTAAATGACATTCAGTTTGTTAACAGTTGTGCATTTTCCTGATGGCTTCTTTTAAGTTCCTTTTGATAGGCTTTAAAAGGAGGCATGATCTTCCAGTTTCAGAGGAAAAGTAAAGAGACAGAGGGAAAAAAAAAATAGATGGGGGAGAGAGAAACAGAGGGAGAAACAGAAGTGTAACATACTATAAAATTCATGGTACCATGGAGTGCAGTATTAATCTTTATACTTGAATCTGGGACTATTTCATAATCTCAGAGGGAAGTTACTGAAGGGGCATTTACTGAAGTTATCTGCTCATTAGGGTCTCAGTGGAATGGACAATTTATTGAGTCTAAACCCTTCATCTTGAGGTCATCATTGCTACTTAGAATGTTCAATTATGTATAAGACATACTCATTTAGTAGTTCATTAAGAAACTGAATTTTTTTTTACTACCACCCTAATACACTGAGGGCTTCCCTTGAGGCTCAGCTGGTAAAGAACTGGCCTGCAATGCGGGAGACCTAGGTTTGATCCCTGGGTTGGGAAGATTCCCTGGAGAAGGGAGCAGTTACCCAACTCCAGTATTCTGGCCTGGAGAATTCCATGGGGTCGCAAAGAGTTGGACACAAGTGAGCAACTTTCATTTTAACACACTGAAAGAAGATAAATATCTTTTGCCTCAATTATCAGGCAAAAAATGACATCATCATATATATTTTTTTAAATTACAAGGGATTCTTTTCTTTTAGGGCCTTCCCAGGTGATACTAGTATTAAATAACCCACCTGCCAATGAAGGAGGTGCAAGAGACATAATTTCAGTCTCTGGATCAGGAAGATCCCCTTGAGGAAGGAATGGCAACCAGCTCCAGTACTCTTGCCTGGGAAATCCCTTGGACAGAGGAGCCAGGCAGTCTACAGGCCATGGGGTCACAAAGAGCCGGACAGAATGGGCCACTGAGCACTTTTCTTGCAGAAGAATTTCACGTCAGTCTTCTATCCAGAGCGGAGACCAGAGAGAGGGAGAGAACTAGTCATCACATCTTGTTCCTCCTGCTGTGACTCCAATTCTAAGAGGCACTGGATATATCTTCAGTAAATATCTCTCAGCCTACATGAAATGGTATGTCCTTTTTCTTGTAACCAGAGGGTTCCTTAATTAGTACAACAGCCAATGTCTTAATCTTAGTGCTCTCTGGAGCGTGGATATTCAGTGACTGAGTCACGTGTCTCAGCTTACATTCATAACGAAAAAGTAAAAGCATAAAAATCAATTCACCAGACCTGGCCAACAGACCCAAGGAGAAAGCACTGCAGAGGCTTTTGCATGAGAGAACAGGAAGGGCCAGCTCTGGGGGTGGCCAGCGTCACTCTCTACCCCTCAGCCTGAAGCTCCCACCTTCTACGGCTACACCTAGCTGTGAGGAGGCTGGAAGAGGAAGGAAGGGCACTCCCCAGGGGAAGGGAAACAGATTTAGTGAGCTTCTACCCAGCAGGGCGTTCTGTCCTTTCTTTTATTCAGAATAATCACCGGGTACCTAAGTACAGACTGCCGATGCCAAAGATCTAACGCTGAACAAAGCCAGCCAATTCTTTTCTTTTCCTGAAAGCTCAAAACAAAACAGTGTAAAAACCATATGAATGCTCTCAGACCTTTTGATTTTAGGAACAAGTAATATTTTATAACATTCGACAAGGTTCAAAAAATCACCGCCCACTGGGCTCACAATCGTTTCATTAAAATGGAGGGAGGCATTTTAACAATTAAATATAGAAAGAATTGAATCTCATAATAAGAGGCTGTTCTTGAAATTGAATAAATTTAACTTTATGGAAATGCTACTATATTAATTTTAGTTTGCTGTGGATGAATGACACTTTATCATAGCCTCACCACTTACCATTTGGACCAACATTGCAAGCCTCTCCTGTGACAAGTAAAACACAGTTTCGCAGAAGCTCATTTCATTTTTAGGCAACTGAGTTAATTTTTTCTATATAGTTAACAAACAGAGCTTGACTCTAAGTGAAGAGCTTTTTCAATGTGAACGAACCACATGCTTTTAGCACCCGACAACTTGCTGGGAATACAGTGATCCTCTGTGATCTTCCTCTTTACCTCTCTTATCACTCTATGTCAGTTACCGAGTCCTATAGGAAGTACTTTTTCTGGCATATACTTATGTGAATCATATGCAGTCATATGGCTTTGTAGTCATAAAAGGTGACCTACAAAGCTTCTTCTTTGATGTATTTGTTTAGGTTTGTGCGTGGTTGCTCAGTTGCTAAGTCCCGTCCGACTCTTTGTGACCCCATGGTCTATAGCCTGTCAGGCTGCCTGTCCATGGAATTTCCAGGCAAGAATATTGGAGTGGGTTGTCATTTCCTTCTCCAGGGATCTTTCCAACCCAGGGGTCAAACCCAAGGCTCCTGCATTGGCAGGCAGATTCTTTACCTCTGAGCCACCTGGGAACCCTTGATTAGGTTCACATTGTCACAAAATTCATGATTAACTTTGGCGAACACTTTCTGGATGCTTAGAAAGGTTCTTGTATAATGTTATAAAATATTTATTTATTTTCCTGTCTCTAACACATTCCCTTTGAAGGAATTTGCTCACATACTCTATTGATTTTGAGTTTGGTCCAGTGACTGGCTTTGTCCCTTCCTCTTGAATTCAGGCTCAACCTTATTTGGTCAATGGCATGCAGGTGGGAATAGAGAGCTGGTGACAACATCAAGTCTTAAGAAGCATTTATATGTTTCCACTTGCTACTTGTGTTGCTACTCTTGCTGTGATAAAGCATACTGATTTGCCCAGGGGTCCAAAGAGGCTGAGAGACATGTAGACCAGAACAGTCTCAAGTTTACAAGCTCATCCTAAATGGCTGACCCCCAACAAAGCCACACATGCATGAAATGAGGACAGCTGAGATTAGCATGACAGTTCCAAGTGATCCAAAGACCCTTAAGAAGTACACATTTGCTTTTATATGGCACTGAGGTTGTGGACTGGTTGTCATGCATCAACCTAACATTAGCTGACTAATACAGTGCTGTAATGCTCCATTTGTAAGGTACAAAGCTTCATGAATCCATTAAACCAAATATACTAATGTGATATTCAACGTCCCTGGTAGCTCATCAGTAAAGAATCTGTCTGCAGTGCAGGGGACCCGGGTTTGATCCCTGGGTCGGGAAGATATCCTGGAGAAGGAAATAATAAACCACTCCAGTATTCTTGCCTGGAAAATCCCACGGACAGAGGAGCCTGGCAGGCTATTGTTCATGGGATCGCAAGAGTTGGACATGACTTAGTGACTAAACCCAATGTGATATTCAGTTCTATAATTATCCTCGTCTGTTTGATCTCTAAGGGTTAAGAAAGTTGTATAAAGGTCTTAACTGAATGTCAGATTTTTTCAAATGCACCATCTTAATTGAATGTCAGATGCTTTCAAATGCACCATATATTTCTAACAATTTTTATTTATGTCCTTTTATGCCCAAATATACTTTTTAAAATCTTTCCAACGATTTTTCCAATCCTAATTCTGGAAATTGTAGACACCAACCTAAAAGGATATAGTAATAGTAATATCTAAAATAGCCTTCAGCATTAATTGTATTTTAACAGTGATTTTTGAAACATGTCTACTGTAAGTAAAGTATAGAACTGAAATAATGCAATTTCAGAGACTCTGTAAAGGTGGATGAAATATTTATTTTGAGATATACTGACTTTCAGTATCAGATCTCAAATTATATTAAATCTGTGACCACTTAGCTTATCTTTTGGGATAGTCTTGATAATGGTATCTGGAGACACATGTGAAATGGAATAGGTTTGGAAGGAGAAATGCATTTACTGGATACAAGCAAAATTCAGTGCTGTGACGCATGTGTTGAAAATGCAGGCATTAACAGTGGGGTGGCTCTTTCGTTTTTCACATAGGTGTCTACCTACTTTTGCTTTAAGTATATCTCATTGTAACATTATAAATTAAGAAGAAAACAGTCTTTGAAACAAAAGTTAAAATTCAGAGATACTGATTCATTTGTTGTCTTGTTGTTCACTTGCTAAATTGTGTCTGAGTCTTTTGCAACCCCATACACTGCAGCCTGCCAGACTCCTCTGTCCAAGGGATTTCCCAGGCAAGAATACTGGAGTGGGTTACCACTTCCTTCTCCAGGGAGGGGAGATCAGGCATCGAACCAACATCTTCTATATTGCAAGTGTACCATTTACTGCTGAGACACTGGGGAAGTCAATTTATTTCCCTAGGTGGAATTTGATCTTTAAATCTGAATTTTATTTTTAATGCATGTTTTCAAATATTTAAATGAGATTATACTATATGTATATATATTTTTTCCCTGAACTCTTGGCTTAACTGTTTAATTAAGAGCCTTTGTTTGGAGTTTTCAAATATTTCCTGGCTCCTTCATTTGTAATAAATACAACTTACAGAGAAAGTAAGCTATTACACATGAATAGTATAAATTAAAACGTCATATAATTACCATAGCTTTCAACTAATAGCATTTTGATTAAGATTTATTTTAGTTTCAAATTATGTAAATATTCCATATTTGTTTATAATAAAAAATAATTATTAAAGGGCTCATTTATGTAATTTTATTCAAACCTGGGAAATGCAGGTATGAGGTTACTAGGGCCCAAAAAGAATATATGAGCTTGACTGTAGGTCTTATAACTATAGTATTTCTCTTGTTTTAGCTTCAGGTAAATGTTAGGAAGTAATGTTTATGAGTATGTAAAATTCCATTTAACAATTTCTCTTTCTTGAAAATATCAAATTTGTTCTTCTTATTTGCAAGTTAAGAGCCTTTTAAAAAATGCTCTAATGCAATAATACATTAAAATTTGCTGATTTTCATTTCTAGGTTTATTGTCTTGTTGAAACAGAGAAGAGAATTTCCAGTGGGCTTCTTTATGTGATCTGCAGCTCTAGAATGTAGTCGCAATAACTCGGGACAACTGCTGGCATTCAGAGTTGCCAGGGTGCACATTATGTGTGAAAATTAGAAATATTTCTAGGGAAAACTCGGCTACTGCCCAATCATAAGTACTATTCCTTTCTTACTTTTTAAGGCAGAAGATGCAGAATGACCCTAGACCCAAACTTCTCCATGATCTGTGTCCATAGCTATTGTGTGGAGGACTGTTCACTGATCACTACAAATTCTGAAAGCTGCCCCTTCTTTCACACAAGTACGATTACATTACATTTTCTCTCTTGTAGCTAAGTATTGTCAAATGATGGAGTGCTCATCGATAGAACACAGTTTCCATTCAACAGATTAGTGAAATCTCTGTCTTGTAAAATCAGATGTCTTAATCTTAAATTAAACAAATTTGTCAAATAATTGCTTTTTGCCTTTGAACAAATCTTGGCACACTATTAGAATGAAATTTTGGGTGCTGAAATCATTATTCATCAGATAGCATTGTTACCTTTACTGTAGAATGGCAATTTCTCAAAATAATAGGAAAATGGAAAGCCCATTTAGACTTTCCTATAACTGGAAAACCAGGATGGTGTGGTCACTAGAGCCGGACATCCTGGAGTGTGAAGTCAAGCGGGCCTTAGGGAGCATGACAACGAACAAAGTTAGTGGAGGTGACGGAATTCCAGCTGAGCTATTGAAAATCCTAAAAGGTGATGCTGTGAAAGTGCTGCACTCAGTAAGTCAGCAAATTTGGAAAACTCAGCAGTGGCCACAGAACTGGAAAACATCAGTTTTCATTCCAGTCCCAAAGAAGGGCAATTCCAAAGATGTTCAAACTATTGTATAGTTGTGCATATTTCACATGTAACAAAGTTATGCTCAATATCCTTCAAGCTATGGTTCAGCAGTACATGAACTGAGAACTTCCAGATATTCAAGCTGGATTTAGAAAAGGTAGAGAAACCAGAAATCAAATTGCCAACATTCGTTGAATTGTATAGAAATCAAGAGAATTTCAGGAAAAAAAAAATCTACTTCTACTTTATTGACTGCACTAAAGATTTTGACTGTGTGTATCACAACAGCCTATGGAAAATTCTGAAAGAGATGGGAACACCAGAATACCTTATCTGGCTCCTGAAAAACCTGTGTTCAGGACAAGAAGCAACAGTTAGAACTGAACATGGAATAATGAATTGGTTCAAAATCGGGAAAGGAGTACAACAAGGATGTATGTGGTTACCCTGTTTATTTAACTGCTATGCAGAGTACATTGTGTGAAATGCTACCGTCCATTGGATCACAAAGAGTAGGACTTGACTGAAGTGACTTAGCATGCACACACACACGTATGACTGATTTTTGCATGTATTTCAATAGATTTTATGTACTGGAACTTTGTTAAACTCAATTTCATTATTTTCTTCATGATCTTTACCATTTTCTTCCTTCCTCTTACATTGGGTTCTTTGTGTTCTTCATTTTTCTAGGTTTTTTTTTTTAATGGTAGAAACATAGATTAGTTAACTGAGATCTATCCTCACTTCTACCATCCAATCATGCCTTTTTGTAATGTGACCTTACCATTTCCACCATCATGTGGTAGGATCTGATTCTTCTTCATGTGAATTTCAGCTGGCTCCTTGACACTGAGTCAGACTCAGTCATGTCTGACTCTTTGCAACCCCATGGACTGTAACATGCCAGGCTCTTTTCTTCATGGAATTCTCCAGGCAAGAATACTGGAGTGAGTGGTCATTTCCTTCTGCAGGGAATCTTCTCTATCCAGGGATGAAGCCCAGGCCTCCTACATTGAAGTAGGTTGTCTTACCATCTTAGCTATCAGGGAAGTTCCACCGTGTAAAGAAGCATGAGCTAGGTCAATCAATTACCACAATGGTAGCCAAAAATGGGGTCACAAAATGTGGATAGAATATTCTAGATCTTCTAGCTCCAATTATATAGAGTATAGATGAGCCTTACCATCTGAGACATCCTGGAACTTTGGGTCCAAAAATACTGAACAATTCAATGATTGTTTTCTTATGCAGCAAAATTATGGAGTTGCTTTTCACACTGTAATAGATAATCAAATATTGCTATTTGTGGAGCAATTAAGATTTGTAACTTGCTTATTACCCTGTCTAGCAATACCTTAACTCATGCAAAAGTAGCAAACAAATTTCCTAAACTGAAGTTTTGATATGGATTACAAAGTTATGTAATATAAGCACTGACATGTATGCATCTAATGAATTTTAAATATTTCATTAATGGTGTTGATGAAAAATACATTATCCATAGTCCCCAGATACTTGAAATATCTTATATTCAGGAAAAAAGTGATTAAAAGAGAGCATTGTGGTAAATCTTCAAGTCCCACATATTTACTATATTTTTGGAATTGAGTTTCAAGTGTTTTAATTACCAATACATTTTAGGTAGTGACATTATTATAATCTACAGATAGAATTCTTGCTATTGTTGGCCAGTCAGTCAGTCATGTTTGACTCTTTGCAACCCCATGGACTGCATGCCAGATTTCCCTATCCTTCACCATCTCCCAGAGCTTGCTCAAACTCATGTCCATCAAGTCAGTGATGCCATCCAACCATCTCATCCTCTGTTGTCCCCGTTTCCTCCTGCCTTTAATCTTTCCCAGCATCAGGGTATTTTCAAATGAGTCAACTCTTTGCATCAGATGGCCAAAATATCAGAGCTTCAGCTTCAGCATCAGTACTTCCATGAATATTCAAGATTGATTTCCTTTAGGATTGACTGGTTTGATCTCCTTGCAGTCTAAGGGACTTGCAAGAGTCTTAGACTCATAACACTGCAGTTCAAAACCATCAGTTCTTCTGCACTCAGCTTTCTTTATGGTCCAACTCTCACATCCATACATGACTACTGGAAAAACCATAGCTTTGGCTAGATGGACCTTTGTCTGCAAAGTAATGTCTCTGCTTTCTAACGTGCTGTATAGGTTTGTCATAGCTTTTCTTCCAAGGTGCAATTATCTTTTAACTTCATGGCTGCAGTTACCATCTGCAGTGATTTTAAAGCCCAAGAAAAGAGTCTGTCACTGCTTCTATTGTTCCCTCATCTATTTGCCATTAAGTGATGGGGCTGGATGCTACGATCATTGTTTTTAATATTGAGTTTTAAGCCAGCTTTTACACTATCCTCTTTCACCTCTTTCAAGAGGCTGTTCAGTTCCTCTTGTATTTTTTCATAAGGGTGGTGTCATCTGCATATCTGAGGTTATTGTTTATTTCTCCAGGTAATCTTGATTCCAGCTTGTGCTTCATCCAGCTCTGCATTTCGCATGATGTGCTCTGCATATAAGTTAAATAAGCAGGGTGACAATATACAGCCTTGACGTACTCCTTTCCCAATTTGGGACCAATCCGTTGTTCTGTTTCTAGCTGTCAATTCTTGACCTGCATACAGGTTTCTCATGAGGTGGGTAAGGTGGTTTGATATTCCCATCTCTGTCAGAATTTTCCACAGTTTGTTGTGATCCACACAGGCAAAGGCTATGGCATAGTCAGTAAACGAGAAGTAGATGTTTTTCTGGAACTCTCTTGCTTTTTCAATGATCCAATCGATGTTGGCAATTTGATCTCTGGCTCCACTGCCTTTTCTAAATCCAGCTTAAACATCTGGGAACTTCTCAGTTCACATACTGTTGAAGCCTGGCTTGGAGAATTTTGAGGATTACTTTGCTAGGGTGTGAGATGAGTACAATTGTGAGGAGGTTTGAGCGTTCTTTGGCATTGCCTTTCTTTGGGATTGGAATGAAAACTGACCTTTTCCAGTGCTGAGCAACTGCTCAGCCGTGGCAACTGCTGAGTTTTCCATTTGCCAGCGTATTGAGTGCAGCTCTTTCACAGCATCATCTTTTAGGATTTGAAATAGCTCAGCTAGAATTCCATCACCTTCACTAACTTTGTTTGTAGTGATGCTTCCTAAGGCCCACTTGACTTTGCACTCCAAAATCTCTGGCTCTAGATGGTGATCACACCATAGTGGTTATCCGAGTCATTATGATCATTTTCATATAGTTCTTCTGTGTATTCTTGCAACCACCTCATAATATCTTCTGCTTCTCTTATGCCCATATCATTTCTGTCCTTAACTGTGCTCATCTTTGCACCAAATATTCCCTTGGTGTCTCTAATTTTCTTGAAGAGATCTCTAGTCTTTCCCATTCTATTGTTTTCCTCTATTTCTTTGCACTGATCACTGAGGAAGGCTTTCTTATCTTTCCTTGCTATTCTTTGGAACTCTGCATTCAAATGGGTATATTTTTAAAACTTTTTAAATGATTGAAAAAAAATGGAAGCAAGGTATCCAATGTTTATTGAGCAAGCAATGTATTAAACTCATCTTTTGATAAGCAAATGCTGGACACAGGAGGGGTATGGAGAACTGTCGTTCTGTCAGTAGTATTACAGATATCATAAGCAATCGTTGTTCAGTTCCTATGTCATGTTCAACTCTTTTATGACCCCATGGACTGTGGCATACCAGGCTCCATGGGGTTCTTCAGGGAAGAATACAGGAGTGGGTTTTTATTTTCTACTTTAGGAGATCTTTCCGACAGGATCGAATCTGAGTCCCCTGCATTGGCAGGAGGATTATTTACCACTGAACTCCAAAGATAATACAGTTCGAGCTGATTACTGACCCATTGATAGTCCTTTTAACTAGGTCAGGGCTTCCCTGGTGGCCCAGACAGTAAAGAATCTGCCTGCAATGCAGGAGACGCAGGTTTGATCTCTGGATTGGGATGATCCTCTGCAGAAGGGAATGGCTACCTACTCCAGTATTCTTGCCTAGAGAATTTCATGGAGAGGGGAGCCTGGTGGGCTACTATCCATGGGGTCACGAAGAGTCAGACATGATTGAGCAACTACCATATTTTAACTAGAACCTATCCTATGGCTAGAAGGAAGGGGCCGACACTGTAAAAGAACTTAGGGAAGTTGGGTTACAGTTCAAGTTCTGACATCACTTCTTTTTCACCAGATCACTTACCCATTTTGACCTGAATTTCCTAATGAGTAAAGCTCCTTAAGTTTATGATTCTAAATAATTCCCTCTTAACCATCACAGAGGTCACATATCTTTAAAGAAGCTACAGAAATCAATCTAATCTGCTCATCATTTATGAGATACTTTGAAAAATCAAATACTTTGGAAGCTTCCTTATCTTTTCACATTTACTTTGATTCTTACCAACCAAAAGAAACATTTTCAATACCCCAAGTATATATTTCAACATTAATAAAATGTTAAGGTCCATTTAATCTATGGCATGATACCATCAATATTTTGTAATTCTTTGTGTACTATTTGAGCCTCTTATTCCAACATCCTTGTAACTTGATAAAATGGATATAGATCATCTCACCTAAGAAAATCAAGACCCATCTGTTATATTTTAAATGCATCTGTTCATCTGCTAAATCCATTTGTCAAACTCATTTTAGTTAACAGAGATTTCCTCTAAGTTCATAAAATATGTGAGAAAAAAGAATTAAGACAGTCCTGCTTTACCAGATACCAGGGGGGAAATGCTTAACTGGAGCCAGATATTTTTTTCAAATGTTTAAAAAATGTTTTTCATATTGTGTACCTGAATTCTAAAGAAGCATATTTAATACGTTTTGGAAACTATCCTCAATTTTAGAGTGGGTAATTTTTAGATGATACAAACATTTTTTTAAACTTTTATTTTTAAGCAGGCTTTAATTTCAAGGGAAATTAAAATATTGTATCTAGACACGTGGAGGAAAGATGATGGAAAGGAATTTAGGTCAGCTTTCTAAATGTTGTATAGACTTTCATGAGTTTGAATTGGAAGGAATTTATAAGACAATATACACTTAGTGTGAATGCCATTTCCTTCACTTAAACATTGAGGTTTAGACAGACAGAGTATTCTACCAAGATTCACAGATTTTTGGAGAAGATTAAGAAAGCAGGTCTGGAAAATACTAGAGGCAGGGAAATTAACTGGCTGTTCAGATCATCTTTTATATGTTAAGCAAATGACCCCCTCCTACACTGACCTTGATTCCAAGATGAACTTCTTTTACATTTGCATCCAACTTTCTTACCATGACATTTAACCTGAGCCAAATAAACCTCTTCATTTCTCATCTGCTCTGTATTTTTCACAGCAAAGATAATCTTTCTACTATTTATTAATAATGTTAAACATTCTGTGCTAGTATCTGAACCTCAGGTCCTTAACTGCACAGTGAGACAAAATTATTTATTACTATATTAAGCTATTATGAAGTCTTAAAAAAAGATATGTAAAATGGCTAATGTATACATTTTCCATTACAACTTTAAGAAATTATTTTTCATACACTTAACTCACAAGTCTACTACTATTCCATAACTTACCATAGTTTTCACAATCCTGAAAGTTTTCATATGTCATTTTCTCTCTTGGATTATCCTCACTCAACCCTTCTCAATGATTCTCATGTATGTAATTCTTACTATCTCCAATGTTCTAGATCACCTGTGGCTTCCATTCATGAACCTTCCAATATCAGTCTTCCCCTGCTGCTTGAGGACTCTCCCCTGTTCTTTGTTATCCTACCACTTGTGTCTGCACGCAGCTGCTCAGTCATGTCTGATTCTTTTGTGACTCCATAGATGAGAGACAGGAGAGATAAGAAAGCCTTCCTCAGTGATCAATGCAAAGAAATAGAGGAAAACAATAGAATGGGAAAGACTAGAGATCTCTTCAAAAATCAGAGATACCAAGGGAACATTTCACGCAAAGATGGGTACAGTAAAGTGCAGAAATAGTATGGGCCTAATAGAAGAGAATATTAAGAAGAAGTGGCAAGAATACACAGAAGAACTGTACAAAAAAGATCTTCATGACCCAGATAATCATGAAAATTTGAACACTCACCTAGAGCCAGACACCCTGGAGTGTGAAGTCAAGTGGGCCTTAGGAAACATCACTATGAACAAAGCCAGTGGAGGTGATGAAATTCCAGCTGAGCTATTTCTAATCCTAAAAGATGATGCTCTGAAAGTGCTGCATACAGTATGCCAGCAAATTTGAAAAATTCGGAAGTGACCACAGGACTGGAAAATGTAGTCTTCATTCCAACTCCAAAAAAGGCAGCACCAAAAAATGCTCAAACTACCACACAGTTGCACTCGTCTCACACACTAGAAAAATAATGCTCAAAATTCTCCAAGCCAGCCTTCAACAGTTTCTGAGCCATGAATTTCCAGATTTTCAAGCTGGATTTAGGAAAGGGAGAGGAACCAGAGATCAAATTGCCAACATCTGACGGATCATCAAAAAAGCAATAGAGTTCCAGGAAAATATCTATTTCTGCTTTATTGACTAGGCCAAAGCCTTTGCCTGTGTGGATCACAATAAACTGTGGAAAATTCTGAGAGAGATGGGAATACCAGACCACCTGATCTGCATCTTGAGAAATCTGTATGCAGCACAGGATGCAACAGTTAAAACTGGACATGGAGCAACAGACTGGCTTCAAATAGGAAAATGAGTACATCAAGGCTGTATATTGTCACCCTGCTTACTTAACTTATACACAGAGTACATCATGAGAAATGCTGGACTGGATGAAGCACAAGCTGGAATCAAGATTGCTGGGAGAAATATCAATAACCTCAGATATGTAGATGACACCACCTTTATGGCAGAAAGTGAAGAAGAACTAAAGATTCTCTTGATGAAAGTGAAAGAGGAGAGTGAAAAGTTGGCTTAAAACTCAACATTCAGAAGACTATGACCATAGCTTCTGGTCCCATCAGGTCAGTTCAGTTGCTCAGTCCTTGCTGACTCCTTGAGACCCCATGGACTGCAGCACGCCAGGCCTCTCTGTTCATCACCAACTCCTGGAGTTTACCCAAACTCATGCCCATTGAGTCAGTGATGCCATCCAACCATCTCATCCTCTGTCATCCCCTTCTCTTCCAGCCTTCAATCTTTCTCAGCATTGGGGTCTTTTCAAACGAGTCAGTTCTTTGCATCAGGTGGCCAAAGTATTGGAGCTTCAGCTTCAACATTAGTCCTTCCATTGAATATTCAGGACTGATTTCCTTTAGGATGGACTGGTTGAATCTCTTTCACTTTCATCAAGAGGATTGTTAGCTCCTCTTCTCTTTCTGTGATAAGGTTGGTGTCATATACATATCTGAGGTTATTGACATTTCTCCTGGCAATCTCAATTCCAGCTTTTGCTTCATCCAGCCCAGCAGGTCTCATGATGTACTCTGCATATAAGTTAAATAAGCAGGGTGACAATATGCAGCCTTGCAGTAATCCTTTTCCTATTTGTAACCAGTCTGTTTTTACATGTCCATTCTGACTGCTTCTTTCTGAGCTGCATACAGATTTCTCAAGAGGCAGGTCAGGTGGTCTGATATTCCCATCTCTGTCAGAATTTTCCACAGCTTATTGTGATCCACACTATCAAAGGCTTTGGTATAGTCAATAAAACAGAAATTGATGTTTTTCTGGAACTCTCTTGCTTTTTTGATGATCCATCAGATGTTGGCAATTTGATCTCTGGTTCCACTGCCTTTTCTAAAATCAGCTTGAACATCTGGAAGTTCACTGTTCACATATTGTTGAAACCTGGCTTGGAGAATTTTGAGCCTTACTTACTAGTGTGTGAGATGAGTGCAATTGTGCGGTAGTTTGAGCATTCTGTGGCATTGTCTTTATTTGGGATTGGAATGAAAACTGACCTTTTCCAGTCCTGTGACCACTGCTGTTCAGTTCAGTTCAGTCACTCAGTTGTGTCCAACTCTTTGTGACCCCAAGAACTACAGCACGCCAGGCCTCCCTGTCCATTACCAACTTCCGGAGTCTACCCAAACCCATGTCCATGGAGTCGGTGATGCCATCCAACCATCTCATCCTCTGTCATCCCCTTCTCCTCCTGCCCTCAGTCTTTCCCAGCATCAGGGTCTTTTCAAATGAGCCAGCTGTTCGCATCAGGACATTGCTGAGTTTTCCAAATTTGCTGGCATATCGAATGCGGCACTTTCAGAGCATCATATTTACGGATTTGAAATAGCTCAGCTGGAATTCCATCACCTCCACTAGCTTTGTTCTTACTGATGCTTCCCAAGGCCCACCTGACTTCATATTTCAGGATGTCTGGCTCTAGGTGAGTGATCACACTATTGTGATTATCTGGATCGTGAAGATCTTTTTTGTACAATTCTTCTCTGTATTGTTGCCACTTCTTCTTAATATCTTCTGTTTCCGTTATGTCCATACCATTTCTGCCCTGTATTGAGCCCATCTTTGCATGAAATATTCCCTTGGCATCTCTAATTTTCTTGAAGAGATCTCTAGTCTTTCCCATTCTATTGTTTTCCTCTATTTCTTTGCACAGGTCACTGAGGAAGGCTTTCTTATCTCTCTGTGCTATTCTTTGGAACTCTGCATTCAAATGGGTATATCTTTCCTTTTCTCCTTTGCTTTTTGCTTCTTTTCTTTTCACAGCTATTTGTAAGGCCTCCTCAGGCAACCATTTTGCTTTTCTTTATTTTTCTTGGGGATGGTCTTGATCCCTGTCTGCTGTATAATGTCACGAACCTCTGTCCATAGTTCATCCGGCACTCTGTGTATCAGATCTAGCCCCTTAAGTCTATTTCTCACTTTCACTGTATAATCATGAAGAATTTGATTTAGGTCATACCTGAATGGTCTAGTGCTTTTCCCTACTTCCTTCAATTTAAGTCTGAATTTGGCAATAACTTCACGATCTTAGCCACAGTCAGCTCCTGGTCTTGTTTTTGCTGACTGTATAGAGCTTCTCCATCTTTGGCTGCAAAGAATATATTCAAATTTATTTCAGTGTTGACCATCTGGTGAGGTCCGCATGTAGAGTCTTCTCTTGTGTTGTTGGAAGAGGGTGTTTGCTATGACCAGCACGTTCTCTTGGCAAACCTCTATTAGCCTTTGCCCTGCTTCATTCTGTACTCCAAAAGCCAAATTTGCCTGTTACTCTAGGTGTCTCTTGACTTCCTACTTTTGCATTCCAGTCCCCTATAATGAAAAGGACATCTTTTTTGTGTGTTACTTCTAGCAGGTCTTGTAGGTCTTCATAGAACTGTTCAACTTCAGCTTCTTCAGTGTTACTGGCTGGGGCATAGACTTGGATTACTGTGATATCGAATGGTTTGCCTTGGAAATGAACAGAGATCATTCTGTCATTTTTGAGATTGCATCCAAGTACTGCATTTCAAACTCTTTTGTTGATTATGATGGCTACTCCATTTCTTCTAAGGGATTCCTGCCCACAGTAGTAGGTATAATGGTCATCTGAGTTAAATTCACCTATTCCAGTTCATTTTAGTTCACTGATTCCTAGAACGTCGATGTTCACTCTTGGCATCTCCTGTTTGATCACTTCTAATTTACCTTGATTCATGGACCTAACATTCCGGGTTCCTATACAATATTGCTCTTTACAGCATTGGACCTTGTTTCCATCACCAGTCACATCTGCAGCTGACTGTTGTTTTTGCTTTGGCTCCATCTCTTCATTCTTTCTGAATTTATTTCTCCACTGATCTCCAGTAGCATATTGGGCACCTACCAACCTGGGGAGTTTATCTTTCAGTGTCCTATCTTTTTGCATTTCCATTCTGTTTATGGAATTCTCAAGGCAAGAATACTGAAGTAATTTGTCATTCCATTCTCCAATGGACCACATTTTCTCAGACCTCTCCACCATGACCCATCCATCTTGGGGGGCCCCACACAGCATGGCTCATAGTTTCATTGAGTTGGACGAGGCTGGGGTCCATGTGATTAGCTTGGTCAGTTTTCTGTGATTGTGGCTTTCAGTCTGTGTGCCCTCTGATGTAGAAAGATAAGAGGCTTATGGAAGCTTCCTGATGGGAGAGACTGACTGAGGGGGAAACTGTCTTGTTCTGATGGGCGGGGCCATGCTCAGTAAATCTTTAATCCAATTTTCTATTGCTGGATGGGGCTGTGTTTCCTCCTTACTCTTTACCTGGGACCACACTATGGTGAAGATAATGAAGGTAATGGTGACCTCCTTCAGAAGGTGCCATGCATGCACTGCTACACTCAGCGCCCCTGACCCCGCAGCAGGCCACCGCCAACCCACATCTCCACTGGAGACTCCTGGACACTCACAGGCAAGTCTGGGTCAGTCTCTTGTGGGATCACTGTTCTTTTCTCCTGGGTCCTGGTGCACAAGGTTCTGTTTGTGCCCTCCAAGAGTCTATTTCCCAGTCCTGTGTAAGTTCTGGCAGCTCTATGGTGGGGTTATTGATGACCTCCTCCAAGAGGGCTTATGCCACACCCAGGTCTGCTGCACCCAGAGCCCCTGCCCCTGTGGCAGTCCACTGCTGACCAGTACCTCCACAGGAGATGCTCAATCACAGTTCTGTCTCAGTCTCTGTGGGGTCCTTGGGTCCTGGTGCACACAAGGCTTGTTGGAGCCCTCTGAGCATCTCTAGCAGGAATGGAGTTTGATTCTAAATGTGAATTTGCCCCTCCTACCATCTTGCTGGGGCTTCTCCTTTGCCCTTGGACGTGGGATATCTCCTCACAGCCACTTGAGCACCTACTGTCTTACTAGGGTTTCCATCATCTGGTCCCATCACTTCATGGCAGATAGATGGGGAGATAGTGGAAACAGTGACAGACTTTATTTTTGGGGGCTCCAAAATCACTGCAGATGGTGACTGCAGCTATGAAATTAAAAGATGCTTGCTCCTTGGAAGAAAAGTTATGGCCAACTTAGCTTATTAAAAACCAGAGATGTTACTTTGCCAACAAAGGTCCATCTAGTCAATGTTATGGTTTTTCCAGTAGTCATGTATGGATGTGAGAGTTGGACCATAAAGAAAGTTGAGTGCTGAAGAACTGATGTTTTTGAACTGTGGTGTTGGAGAAGACTCTTGAGAGTCCCTTGGACTGCAAGGAGATCATCCAGCCCATCCTAAAGGAGATCAGTTCTGTGTGTTCATTTGAAGGACTGATGCTGAAGCCGAAACTCCAATACTTTGGCCACCTGATGGGAAGAACTGACTCATTGAAAAAGACCCTGATGCTGGGAAAGATTGAAAGCAGGAGGAGAAGGGGACAGCAGAGAATGAGATGGTTGGATGGCATCACTGACTCAATGGGCATGAGTTTGTGTCAACTCTGGGAGTTGGTGATGGACAGTAAGGCTTGGCATGCTGCAGTCCATGGGGTCACAAAGAATTGATCACGACTGAGTGACTGAACTGACTGACTGACCTGAGACTGTCACCATCCAGACTCCTCTGTAGGATTTTCCAGGCAAGAATACTGGAATGGGTTGCCATTTCCTTCTCAACCCAGGGATTGAACTGGCATCTGTTGTGTCTCCTGCATTGACAGATGGATTCTTTACTAGCTACGCTACTTGGGAAGCCCATATTACTTGTGAGTATAAATACCCACCTCTCCCCCAGCCCCTGCATTAACTCCTAAATGGAAGATTTCTTTCTAATTCAACTTTGTATCTCCAAAATCCAATACCTAAAAGGTCGAAGAGCTGTTTTTTGAAAGAATAAAGTAAAGAATTATATTGGCATCCCAGGTGGCACTCTTCTTATTTTAGATGTTTCCTGGTTCTAGAATATTCTCCCCCACTCTTTAGGATGTGTTCTCCTGCCGCTTCTTGTATCAAATAGGACACGATTTCTCAAGCAGGATGTGAAAGTCTTTCTTCCGTGTGCTCATAATATTGTATTTATATCTTTTATTGTCCATCTCCTCCTTTCCCAAGTTTCACGTCTTTCTAAAAGTTCTAAAGATAGGGATCCCAAATTCAAGTGCCAAATGGGCCAGGCAACCATGAAAATAAAATGGAAGAGGGCGTGTTATAACAGTTAACATTTGCTTAACGTTTACAGCATTCCAGACACTGGAACCTATTAACGCTTCTGGCCTCACCAGGATCCAATGTGTTAAAGAATATTTTTATCCATTTAAAAATAAACCACAGAAAGATTAAGTAACTCACTGCGCTGGAGGAGGCAGAATTTAAATCCAGAGAGGTGTGCTCCTGGGTCTACCTACACTCAGGCACTGGAGTGAATAACGCTTCTGGTGGCGGTGGTTTAGTCACTAAGTAGTGTCTGACTCTTGCAACCCCATAGACTGTAGCCCGCCAATCTCCCCTAGTCACAGAGTTTTTCAGGCAAGAATTCTGGAGTGGATTGCCATTTCTCCAGGGGATCTTTCTGACCCAGAGATTAAACCTCTGTCTCCTGCATTGCAGGCAGAATTCTTTATCGCTGAGCCCCCAAGGATCCCTGTAAATAACGCTATGAAGTAATAGATGAGTAGGGGGTTTGTGCTAATAAAGGGTGAATACATGAGGCCTGAAACCCATTTGAGTTATATTATACATGATTGTTATATATTATAACTCAGTAAGTTATAGTAAGGATCAAACAATGTCTATGGTGACTGGGTGGCTTTCCAAATGACCTTCAATGTCTAGCTCAATTTGACTAATACATAGAAAATGACTTCTTCACAGAAAGAAAAACCATACTCTGATTACAGCCTCATAAGGTACCCGGCACAGTACGATGACAGTACCCAGTCATCTACAAATGATCCCCTTTTTTAATATAAAACACAGCACTGTGATATTGAATATTGTTTCCTGTGTTATAGAGTAAATCACTGTTGCTTATAAAACAAACAAATGAACAAACAGAAAGTACCGTTGAGAATTCGGAGTTCATTCACTCCCATGAGTGAAATAATGCCACTGTTCTTTCTGGGTTTTTGAAGTTTCTGATCCATGGCAGGTATTAAAAAAGTTTTCGCCTGAATAAATAAATGAATGCAGTGTGAAATGTTGTTGGTAATGTCTACACTGAAACCCTTGTTTGCTATTATTAGGATCAAATGATCTCTGCAAAAATCACCTACCCCTAGATCTGGAGGCAAATCATTTACAAAAGACATTAGAAGGAAAGATATATATAAAATCTAAAATACCTTCAGATTTTTTTCCCATGGAATCTTTTTACTGAAGGGGAAAATTGCTTTCCTGACCTTACAATGGAATGCTTTACACAAAACTGTATATGATGAAAACCAGAACAGGTTCTTACTATAAACATTAAAACTTTCAAAATAGTTCAGCAAGAGAAATGTGTAAATGCTAAAAATTAATGAATTAAGGTAAATTTTTTGATCATTTGAAAAAGTGCCATTAATTATTCATGCAGTTCTAAAATAAACAAATCACCTAATAATTATAATACCCATAATTTTTTTGGTTCAGAACTCATTCTAGCATTTGCTAGTTCTCATTGAAGGCAGATTAATAGACTTCTTATTTCATTTTTTTAAAATCAAGTATCTCTTTTCTATCTTTTTTAGCATTTTTGTCTTTTCTTCAAAGTATTTGAAGACTTCTATTTCTAGTAACATCTCTAGCTAATTATCCTAAAAAGTAGCATTCCACAACAATTTTTATTACACATATACATACAGATACACATACAACCCAAATATTCTGGATAAAACTTAGTAAATATCTTTTTTAAAAAATAGACTTCATTTTTAAAGCAGTTTTAGGTTCACAGAAAATCAATACTTTTTGAAATCACCCATACAATCTCAAAAAGAAAAATATTCAGGTTGGCAAAATGAAGACCAATAATAATAATAAGTATAGTGAGCAGGGCTAAAATTATGGACTTCTGGAGGCATTTACCAATTTCAGTAAAATGGGTCTTTGCTTTCAAGGTTCACATAGAAAATAGAATATAGATGCTTTGCATCTAAACAAAATTTAGAATTGGAGCGAGTACGCTTCAGTCTCCCTCCAAACATACACAAATAGGCAGGACCCTTAAAAGACTACATTGTCAATAAAAGAGTAGTCTAGAAAACATTCTTCTATGCACAAAGTGAGACACTGAGGATAAATAATATTTCTTCCTCAGCCTGATCTGGATGAGAGGGGAAAAAAAAAAAACATGCTTCTGAATATTCATAATCTCAAAATGATAAGTAAACCTAAACGTATCCCGGAAGAAGCAATGGCAAAATCTCCTTGGAGAAATAAACCAGGGCATGTCTCACAGGATCTCCAAGTTAAAACCCATTGAACATGTGTTCACATTGCAAAATTACAAAACTGATAGGAAAATGACTTCTGCTGAGATGAAATTGTTCAGAGCTAAAGAGAAAATTAGGGAACTGCAAGATACACTGGGAATAAAGAACATACTTATGCTTCAGAGGGCTTCCCTGGTGGCTCAGGGGTTAAGAATCTACCTGCAGGGCAGGAGACCTGGGTTCGATCCCTGGGTTGGGAAGATCCCCAGGAGAAGGGAATGGCTACTCATTCCAGTATTCTTGCCTGGAGAATTCCATGGACAGAGGTGCCTGGAGGACTGCATGTAGTGCATGGGGTCGCAAAGAGTCGGACACAACTGAGCGACTAACACTTTCACTTTCACATGCTTCAGAGATGGGCAAAGAGAAAGAGGAGAAAAGGTAGAGAGTTGTGTAGGAATAAAAATGCAAAAAGAGAGAAAAAGAGAAACCATAAAGTTAGAAGAGAGCTCTGGGGAGAGATATCTATTTCCCCACCCATCTATTTTGTAACTTTGCAAACTTTAATTTCATTTGGGCCCATCCCATTTACAAAACATTCTCTTCTCTCACAGTACATGTTTTCCAGGAGGGCTTATTAAAGTAATTTATTTCTTGGACCTAATCCTCCTTGACTAATAAAAACTTGAAAAACTTAGAATTGCACAACTCTTTTGGTAAACAAGATTTTTCTCATTCCAAAGCAAAAAGAACTGGTTGGTAACACAACATTATCTAATTTTACACTATCTTGTTTCAGTCCCTGGATCAAAACAGCTATTGCCTCTGTCGTTCAAGCTATTTTTTTAAATTATTATGATTTTTGACATTTGAAAAGAAAGAAAATCTTTTTTTTGTGTGTGCATGACAGGTCTAGAGACTCAAGTACATTTGGACCTTTTGAACTGCCCTGCTGTTAAATCTTCCCTAAATACACTGCCTTCCATTCCCACATCTGACCTCTGGCTTTTTCTCTCTCCATCTGCGAAGTGGCACAACGCCCATCAAATTTGCAGGACTTGCCTAAGGAGGTGAGCTCCAAAGCATCTCCTGGGGAAAGACTGGATGCGGCTACTTCCTGGGAATGATTCAGCATTTAAGCTGCTGTAAGGAGACACGCAACAAAAGCATCTATTCATCCATCTCCAAAAACGAGATGCCTCTGGACTGCGCTTCCTACCGTGGTGCATTTCTTTTGCTCTTAAATGGCTGCAGAGCCTGGGAAAGCATGACAGGTTTTATCAGCCTTGACAGCTGTCTCGAAAGAACAGCAGGCAACCTACAACATCAACCGGCGTCGTGTGCGGCTATCTGCTCGGGTCCTGCCAGGGTTTGCAAAACTGAGTCTGATCAGCCCTCAGACAGAGCCCCTCCTCGCTGACTGGGAACAGGCCTCTTCAGGGCGGGGTTCTCTCTGTGCAGAGCTGGAGTTTCACATTATGGTGAGACCGCATTAACTGGAAGCTGGATGGTGACATTTAGGGCTGATAAAACAGTCAGTCCGGATTCAAGTATTTATTTCTGGTATCTCTATGTTCCTGGCAGTGGAATAGCCCCTGTAGGAGAGGCAGGAAGGAATTAAATTGCAGTCATGCCTATTAAGCCATGTAGAGTCCAAGGTGTTCCATCTCTTAGTACCTGGCAGTACTTCTCTAGAGGGTAGTCACATATTCAAGCCTTCTCACCCTCTCCTCCACCTGCCAATCTTCCCATGACCCCTTCTTCAACCACAAACACTACTTTTTTTTTTTTTTTTGCCCCAGAAACTTCTTGTAAAAGTAATTACATTGAATGCCCCTTCTATAGATGGAAAGGGTGTGTCCCCTCAAAAATTCTTGAATTGAAATCCTATAACCCCCCAGTTAAATGAGGAGATGAGTCATTGGGAGGTGATTAGGTCACGAGGGTGGGGCCCTCTGTAGTGGGATTAGTGCTTTATAAAAAAAGGCCTCAGATGGCTCCCTGGTCCCTTCCATCCTGTGAGGACACAGCAGGGAGGTGCCATCTCCAAGCCAGAAAGTGAGCTCTCACCAGAATAGACCATACTGACCCCTTGAGCTTGGACTTCCCAGATGCCAGAACTGTAAGAAGTAAATTTCTGTTGTTTCTAAAATGCCCAGTGCATGGTATTTCATTTCAGCAGTCCAAAGGGGCTCAGACAGCGCTCCTACCTTCACCAGTTCACCTTTCAAACTACAAAATTGCCTTTTGCCTGTCATGTGTTGGAACTGCTTGTCCCGCAAGAACTGTCTTCCTTGCGCAGGCTTCATCTTTATATCCCTGCCCCGTTCAGGGTCTCCTCTCACTCTGAAATCTCTGCTTCCATGACTCCAGAGCCAGTTCTCTCTTTAAGCTCTGCCAGGCAGCTTTCTCTAACAGAAATGGAAAAGGCACAGACGAAGAGAGATCTAGAGCTTCCCAGGTGCTTTAGTGGTGATGAATCTGCCTCCCAATGCAGGAGTCACAGGAGACACTGGCTCAATCCTGGGGTCAGGAGGGTCCCCTGGAGGAGGAAATGACAAACCCACCTTAGTATTCTTGCCTGGAGAATCCCATGGACAGAGGAGCCTGGCGGGCTATAATTCACGGGGTTGCAAAGAGTCGAACATATCTTACGCAACTGAGCATGCATACATAGACATATCTAAGGAGTATTCCTGATTCTGACATGAGGGACATGGGTGAATTAACTTTCCTAAGCCTGAATGCTCCCTCAGTATAAAACCATTTATAATACCACCCTTGGAGAGTCACTGAGAAAGCATTTAAACTGCCTAATAGCACAGTGAATGGCACATATTGTGATGTTTGCGTATGTTTTCTCATCGGTTTAAAATTCTTCTCAGTGTCTCTCACTCTGTGCTGCTCTGTCATCTGTCCTGATCCTCTTGAGGAAAATAAATAAATGAATAAAAATGTGTCAAGGACAAGCATGTACGCTTCAGAACCAGAGAAAACTGGGTTCCAATGAAGCAGTGCTTTTTTTAAAATTTTAATCCATTCATTCCTTTTTCTAATCAAATGATAAACATTGACAATAGAGGCATAAAATATGAAATAAAGTGGAAAGGAAATACTTCTGAAGAAATATTGTTCCCCCAATGATACAGTCACTTTCTACACGGTTTGTCAAGATGCCTTGTATGTGATTTCCAACTATGTTTTTTTTTTAGTTTTATTTTATTTATTTTTATTTTTTAAATAAAATTGTATTTAAACATTTTAAATTTTGAAACAATGTAAGACTCCTGAGAAGCTGCAAAATTTACAGAACTGTCCAGCATCCCTTAGGCAGCTTTCCCCACTGATAGCATCACATGTAACCACCATACACAACTCAAAACCAGGAAATTGAGTTTTCTGTGATATTGTTTACACAGCTATAGATTTCACTCAGATTCTACTAGTTTTCACAAGCACTTCAAGTATTGCTATTTATTGTTTTCGTACCTGTGGAAAGTTTACTTAATCTGTCTGAGATTTAGTCTGCAAAATAAGAATAACTCATCAGCATTGACCTCATGGAGAGTTTTTGAGTGTTACGGGAGGCTCCCGATGTAAATCTGCGGGCAATGCAGAAGACCTGTGTTTGACCCCTGGCTCGGGAAGATCCCCTGGAGAAGGAAATGACAACCACTCCAGTAATCTTGTCTGGAGAATCCCATGGACAGAGGGAGCCTGGTGGGCTACAGTCCACGAGTCGCAAAGAGTCTGAGTGACTGAGAGGTTAGCTCTATCACTGTGTAAATTGGAGACGGGCTGGGATCTAAGACTTTGCTGCAATGCTGCAACACTTGCACCTGGACACACCTCTCCTTGAGCAAAAAGACATAAAGAAACTGTATGAGACTAAAAATAACTGTGTTAAGGCACAGTAGGGACAAATTCTGGACAAAAGATACAAAGAGACGAAAAAAAAACAGCTGTCAATTTTGAAGAGTATTGCGCATGCCCCCTGCACACAATCCTACCTAAGGAGTGGCTACATCACCTAAACCATCCCCTTGGCCCAATCTCTGGACACATCCCTACCCTCACCTTATGTCAGGAAAAAGCTTGCCCACCTTGGGGACAAAGCAAGCAGGGGGACCTCTTATTTGCTTTCTCTCCTTCCTGCTGTATCAGGGGCCCCAATAAAGCCTTGCCTGAATTTCTTGTCTGGCCTCTAGTCAATTTCTATTGATTGGGGAAGGCCAAGAACCCTGGTAGGTAACAGATTCACACACATCCACCTATTGTTGGTTCTAGTTAGAGCGATTACTCCCAGGCAGGGTTCTGTGGTCAGTTGGAGCACAGACTCTGGGCCAGAGGACCTAGCAATGTACACTTGCTCTCTACTTATTCAGTAACCTCTCAGAGCCTCAGTTTTTCATCACAGAAGTGGGGATAATAATAGTACTTACCTAAGTACAGTTTTGAGAGAGTTTAGATTAGGTAACATTTAAAAAAAATTTCAAATGATACCTGACATCTAGTGAGTTTTGTGTTAGCTCTTATTTTGTTTATAGAATCTAGTACTTACTAGGAGGATAATAAATGTCTGTATTTTATTATCCTTCTTGCCTTCTAAATGTTGATTTATGGGATTCTGCCCTCAGCTATATTCCTTACTGAATACAGAAAATTTCTATAAACTCTCATCTACTCTCAGAATTTCACCAATTCCCAGGTCTATACCTCTCTCTTTTATCCCTGCATTTGCTCCCAGATCTGAACTACAAGTGTCAAACAGACATCTCTAAATAAAACTCACTCTTTTTCTTTTTCTCTGAAACACTGTGACACTGTAAGTGTTCACTATAGGCAAACTCACAGTCAAGGAGAATAATTAATCTTCCTACAGGCAGGGAGCAGTGAGTCCTTCACCCTCCATTCCCCCCACTACCTTCCATCCTTACCCACCACCACAGTTAGGAAGGATCTGTCAAGTGGGATGAAAAAAAAGGTGAGAAGGAACCAATCAACTCAGACAGAAGCATTGCCAAGTGTTGGGGTCTCTGAACAGCAGGAATTCTTGGGGAGCAAGACATGAGAACCCAGTGTTTGCTGCATGGTTTGACCGTGTGGTATTAACAAGATGTTCTTCAGTCTGTCCTTGAAGGAGGGTGTATTAGTTTCCCAAGACTGTCAGAATAATCACAAGCAGGGTGGCTTAAACCACAGACACTGACTGTTTCTCGGTTTTGGAGGACAGAATCTGGGGTCAAGGTGTTGGCATGGCTTCCTTCCATGGTTTTTAAGGCAGAATCTCCCCTGCATGTGCTTGCTTGCTTACACTGGTGTTCCTTGACTTCTGACATCACCCAGTCTCTGACATTATCTTCACATGGTGTTCTCCCTTTGTTCCTATTTGCCTCCGACTTTTCCCCTTTTCTTTTTTATTTATTTGTTTATTTTTTCCCCATTTATTTTTATTAGTTGGAGGCTAATTACTTTACAATATTGTAGTGGTTTTTGCCATACATTGACATGAATCAGCCATGTATTTCCATGTGTTCCCCTTCCCGATCCCCCCTCCCGCCTCCCTCCCCTTTTTCAAAGATACTACTCATATTGGATTAAGGTCCACCCGAATAAGACTCATTTTAATTTTATTACCCCTGTAAAGATACTATCTCCAAATAAGGTCAGATCCTGAGATTCTGAGCATTAAAATATTATGAATTTGGGGGTGGGAGGGACACGATGCAACCCATAAAAAGAATGGGAATGAATGTGTTTTTTCCACTTTCTTCTCTTCCTTTCCAGATAGGGGAAAATATCACTTGTCATTATACTTCAGGGACGAACAATTATTACTCAATGGTAATGGGAGTGAGTTTTATCTGACAAGTTAGAATTTTTTATTTTCCTGACAGGCCTTAAAGCTCTTTATGATTTTGCATGAGAAAAGAAAACATTAAACATTTTGTTAATAAAGTTGTCAAGAAGGAATAAATAGAAATAGAGACGGAACAGGAGACTCAAAGAGGTAAGTCAGGGTTAACCAGATTCACCCTAGTCCAGAATGGGCCTATTGTCAACCCGTAATCCTGAATATTCATGGCAAGAAACAAGAAAAGTGACTGCTTTTGTAGGACAACATTCATGTGACCAAGAGGTGTGACAAACTGCACAGCCATCTCCAGGGAAGGCTGGCATCACTGGGAAGGGACCAACATTCTGCCTATGAGTGGTGTTCTTACAAACAAGTATCTGGCCCTACGCTGAGTACCTCCTCTGAATCTCTTCAGTGTAATCCTGTCCTTAAGGGGCCTCCAGATGCTTTGAGGGATGGGCTGGATGCTCCCTCACCTGCAGCTTGGCGCTTTTCTGGAGAACTCAAAGGGGAGATATTCATGGGACATTGGCATCAGAAGGTCTACCAGTGACAAGTAGTGGATCTTATCAGAATCAATACAAGTGCCAAGGAAGGGGAGCTAAACACCGAGGGGAAGACTTGGTGTGTAGGGGGTCAAAGCTGATACTTCTTGATATAGGAGTTCAGAGGTTGGTCCCATCTTGGAGGAACACTTGATGGAGCATCGGGGCCTGGGGCTTAAGGCAAATCAGCAAAGGACCGCAAAATCCAAGGGAGACTTGGAGCAGCCATGTTCACTAAAGTGAGGTCCTCTCCTCATGATGAAGACATGGCCTTGTCCACGTTGAATTATGATCATCCTAACCCCAGAGACAGGTTTCTGAAATATGTTTATAAGTATTATATAAAAGATATTTTGAATATTTTTAAAAAATGAGTCACAAAGTACAGAATCTCTCATAACTTTTGGATGTTGTGAGATTAAATTCATATACTACATTTGAAATGTGCAAGCATAAAGCTTTATTTCATGCACTTGTCTTAGCTTATCTTGATTTTTATTCTTTTTTTTTTTTTTTTTTTTTTTTTTTTTGATTTTTATTCTTATAGCAGCAAGTGGATAGGTTAAGATGAGTTATGAATCAGTTCAGTCACTCAGTCGTGTCCGACTCTTTGTGACCCATGGACTGCAGCACGCCAGGCCTCCCTGTCCATCACCAACTCCCGGAGCTTGCTGAAACTCTTGTGCATTGAGTCCGTGATGCCATCCAACCATCTCATCCCCGGCCTCCTCTTCTCCTCCCGCCTTCAATCTTTCCCAGCATCAGGATCTTTTCAAATGAGTCAGTTCTTCGCATCAGGTGGCCAAAATAAAGTTAAAAGTCACTCAGTCTTTCTGAAAGGCAGGCCTAGTCTCACATTCTACTGACTAGAATTCACTCACATGGTAGAAATTAACTACAAGGGAAGCTGGAAAATGTAGCTTGCCTTAGTGCCTGAGTGAAGGAGGAAATGGGTTGGTGAATATTTAGTCGGTCTCTGACGTCGTCTACTCTTTTGGGTATCAAATATCTTTACCCTTATCCCCCACATAGAATATACTCAACCCCTTTTTCCAAGGAGATGAACCAAAGTTTCATCCAGTCATTGCTACCATCTCAAAGTCGAGGATATCTGAATGACACACATCTATTCAAGTCTAGAAGTAATTGCTCAAGATTCAAGTTTGATAATACAAAAAGATAAATTACCTATACCATCCCACTCAATAAAAATTGATAGGATGAAGACAAGGTAACTATAATCAATACTTCCATAAGGAAAACAAAATTATGGGAGATGCCTAGTGGCCTCTAGCCTGTAATAAGATGAACCTCGGCCAGAAAGGTGTGACAAGATCACCAAGTCCTGGTGGAGGGTGAAGGTCCAGATGAGATCCTAATCCTGCTTTCTGGGAGGAAATCTTTTGTCTTTTACCCTTTATCGCCCACGGCTCTACCCTCAGAAGGCTCCTTTTCCTTTATTGTTCTACGAGGCCATAACCTGAAGCGATTATTTTCTGTCCCCTTTAGCTACCCACAACTTTCACAGCACGCTTCCTGATACTGTAAGTCTGGGCAATCAAAAAGTTGTTTTAATGATAACACAATTAATAGTTTCTCCAATTCTATAATTCAGGTTCATGGAGCACTTTTGGA
Organism: Cervus elaphus; assembly: GCF_910594005.1. Lineage (NCBI taxonomy): Eukaryota > Metazoa > Chordata > Mammalia > Artiodactyla > Cervidae > Cervus > Cervus elaphus. Next base: position 6,539,705 of record NC_057826.1, on the reverse strand, counting down.
AATACTGTTCCAAAAGTTTTATTGTTTATTTATTTGCTTTCGTTTGGTACCTTATAACAGCAATTACACCCAAATTCTTTTCTATACTTCCTTCTGAAGGCTAATTTATTTATTCACTTTCTCATCCCTATGAATCTCTTTCTGGTTTAATAGGTAGCTGGAGAATATCTGAAATAATAGGCAGGAAACACTCACATTTACATTTTTCTGTAGGGCAAAACTGTGAAGTCCTTGAGGGCTTTTGTCAAAGGCCATTTTTTTTTTTTTAATGTTTTAATTTGATATCCTACTGTTTGGGATCTAGAATCAACTAGTTTTTCCAATTCTTCGAGACCTTAAATTTCTAGACTCTCTGTATTCCCTTTGCCTCTGATTATACACTGACCAATTCTTTCCTGGTTTAGCATTTTTTAGTATCTTGCAATAAGCACAAAAGCAAAATAAAAAACACTTTATCATTTAAATGTTTTCTATCGCTGTACATAAACAGAGACTAGTGGATAAATAATTTTCTCTATAGAAATCAGTGTCACAAGTATTCTGCCTTTGCAAGGTAAGTTTGTCCACCTTTTAGCCTCTGAAATAAGTGCCCTCACTGCCTCCTGATTGTCCACTGGGTCAGTGACACTGTTCCTGGTGTTATGGCAGCAACCTTTCATTGAAAGGTAGTTATTTCTGTTTGTAAGGTAACCCTGACTGCTATAACAGATATACAAGTCTAAGTGGTTCAGTGACTAAAGTTAAATTATCACACACATTTCAAAACTGAAGTTTATGATCAAAAATGTGATTTTTATTCAAGTTGTGGTTCCAGGATTCCACCATCGTCCACACATAGTTAGCAAGAAGAAAATATGGATAATTATTCATGGCATTGTTTTTATAAGTTATGTCTAGAAGTCTTGAACTAGTCAGCTCAGGCTACCGTGAAAAAATACCATATACTGGGTGGCTTAAACTTCAAAATTGCATTTTCTCAAAGTGCTGGAGGCTGGAAGTCCTCGATCTAGGTGTCAGCCTGGTTGGGCTCTGGTGGGAGCCGTCTTTCTGGCTTGCAGATGGTTGCTTTCTCTGTTTGATGAAGTAGAGAGAGAGAGAAACAGAGAGATGGGCACACACACACACTCTCTCCTTTATTATTAATAAAAGGCCACGGTTTTGGATTCCAGCCCACTTCCCTGGTGGCTCAGACGGTTAGGAATCCGCCTGCAATGCAGGAGATGCGGATTTGATCCCTGGGTGTGGAAGATCCCCTGGAGAAGGAAATGGCAACCCACTCCAGTATTCCTGCCTGGAGAATCCCAGGACAGGGGAGCCTGGTGGGCTACAGTTCACGGAGTCACAAAGAGGTGGACACATCTGAGTGACTTTCACTTTTCTGATCTTAACCTTATACTCTTTAATTAACTCCTGAAGACTCTATCTTTTGGTTGATCACATTCAGGAGTTAGGGCTTCAGTATATGAATTTGGGGAAGATAGAATTCAGTTCATAGCGTGTGGTAAACATCAAGATTCCTTATGTTCCAGAAAAATTGTCTCTATTATAAAGTTATGGATTTTATAGCTAACTTCACTAAGCTCCTGTAAAAATTTATTTTATCACAGGTAATGTAAAATGAGAGTGCATCCTATGACCACTAAGCGAGATCAGTGCTACAGCTCTGAGGAGAAGAGTTAGATCTCAGCTGTCAGCCTGTGGCTTTGGAATTTCGTGCATAATGTCTAAACTCTAAGATCTTCAGATAATTCACCTTGGGGGAGTGGGCAAAAACTTAAGCTAGTGAATGCTAGGTGATCACATACAGGGCTCGTTCTTTTTCATTCTTTCTCTTCTATTTTATGTTAATATGTTGTATAATAATAATTAAAAATTTTCAGCTTATTTGTCATAGTTTCAATTTCCCCAAAAGCAGATATTGAGAGAACAATTTATGAATAAGGATTCAGGTGAGAGTTGAGATTAGCTTATAAAACATGCTCCCTTCAAATAAAGAAACCAGTTACTGTATAGGCAAGAAAAGAAGGTGAAGTCGCTCAGTCGTGTCTGACTCTTTGCAGCCCCATGGTCTGTAGCCTACCAGGCTCCTCCGTCCATGAAATTTTCCAGGCAAGATTACTGCAGTGGGTTGCCATTTCCTTCTCTACCTGTATAGGCAAACAGAGATCTAATTACCTAGAGCATCAAGGGAGAACACTACATAGGCCATTTTGAATGGTGTATCATTAGAGAAATGATTGTACAATATTTATTACTACTAGGTTTGACTCAGAGCTTCTTAGGGTGGAACACAAGTCTTTGCGTTGGTTGATTTCTTAAGACAACTTGGTCCAAGCCAGGCAAAAATCTAAGCAAAGAAGAATGTGTATACAAGTCACAAGACATTCTGTGGTTTCATTGCATAACTGATAAGGGTGATGTCTAAGTTCTCCTCTTACATAATCAATGGGTGTGATTGTTCTGGTTCTCACAATGAGGGGAAGAAAACCAGTAAAAGGTGGGTTAATGCATAGGCTACCTACTGGAAGAAGGGAACAAGAAAACAGGAGTATTGATCCTCTCATCTTTCATTGATTAGGGATTGCTTCTTGAGGGTTAGCCTCCTGGCACTTCTGACTGCCCCTGGTGCTGGCTTTGCAGGCTGGAGAGGCCAGAGAACATTCTCAGGGAGAGAGACACCGGGAGTCATGGACATATTCGGGAAATCTGCAGGTCCTCCCCAGTTTAGACTGAGGAAATGAGAGAGAGGAGAGGGCCCCCACGTCACTGGCTAACAGTATTTAAGGACAATGCTAAAAAAATGAAAACAATTTGCTGTTTATATTTAGTTATAGACCTGAATGTCACATCTCCTCTTGGATTGCACAATTTTGAAAACTAAAGTGTACTGACTCAGGGTGAGTGAGAAATTATTTTTGTAGTAAACACAGAAAAATGTGGACTGTCAGTGCTGTCTAATCTCCAGATCACTGTTAAACAGTTTATCAAACACATGATCGTACAAAACTATTTTCAGTAATATTCATCAAGGGATAGTATTATCTAAGGTTCATTTCAGTTCAGTCATTCAGTCATGTCAAACTATTTGCGACCCCATGAACTGAAGCACGTGAGGCTTCCCTGTCCATCATCAACTCCCAGAGCTTGCTCAAACTCATGTCCATTGAGTCAGTGATGCCATCCAACCATCTCATCCTCTGTCGTCCACTTCTCCTCTGGCTTTCAATCTTTCCCAGCAACCAGGGTCTTTCCAGTGAGTTGGTTCTTTGCATCAGGTGGCCAAAGTATTGGAGTTTCAGCTTCAGTATCAGTCCTTCCAATGAATATTCAGGACTTATTTCCTTTAGGATGGACTGGTTGGATCTCCTTGCGGTCCAAGGGACTCTTAAGAGTCTTCACCAACATCACAGTTCAAAAGCATCAATTCTTCAGCACTCAGCTTTCTTTATAGTGCAACTCTCACATCCATACATGACTACTGGAAAAACCACAGCTTTGACTAGATGGACCTTTGTTGGCAAAGAAATGTCTCTGCTTTTTAATATGCTATTTAGGTTGGTCATATCTTTTCTTCCAAAGAGCAAGTGTCTTAATTTCATGGCTGCAGTCACCATCAGCTGTGATTTTGGAGCCAAAAAAATAAATAAAGTCTGCCACTGTTTCCACTGTTTCCCCATCTATTTGCCAGGAAGTGATGGGACCAGATCTTAGTTTTTTTGAATGTTGAGTTTTAAACCAACTTTTTTACTCTTCTCTAATTTTAAACTGATGATATCCTTTGTTATAAATCTTCTAAAGTATTAAATACTCCAAATTACAATTCTAGGCTCTATTCTAATGCTTGACTGAGTTGAGAAGACTTAAATCGAGATGTTTACTAAACATTAGTTTACCATGATTATTAAATATGTCTGGAGTTTAGTCCACATTTAAAATAATCACTTACCAGATTATTCTCTAGTGGAGTTTTCCATAATCTGGATCTTGCTTATTGTGTTACCATGGTGTGCTGCTGCTACTGCTAAGTCGTTTCAGCCGTGTCTGACTCTGTGCAACCCCAGAGATGGCAGCCTACCAAGCTCCCCCATCCCTGGGATTCTCCAGGCAAGAACACTGGAATAGGCTGCCATTTCCTTCTCCAATGCATGAAAGTGAAAAGTGAAAGTGAAGTCGCTCAGTCGTTGTCCGACTCTTAGCAACCCCATGGACTGCAACCTACCAGGCTCCTCCGTCCATGGGATTTTCCAGGCGAGAGTACTGGAGTGGGGTGCCCTTGCCTTCTCCTACCATGGTGTAGTACAGCACAAATCACTGAAGGGTCCAGAAATAATGATGAAGCTGGTAGCCATACACAACTCTCATGAAAGTGTTAGTTGCTCAGTCATTTCTGACTCTTTGCAACCCCATGGACTTTAGCCCACCAGGCTCCTCTGTTCATGGAATTTTCCAGGCAAGAATACTGGAGTGGGTAGCCATTCCCTTCTCCAGGGGGTCTTCCTGACCCAGGGATCAAATCTGTGCCTCTTCCATTGTAGGCAGATTCTTTACCATCTGAGCAACCAGAGAAGCCCATCAACAACCCTGCTGCTGCTGCTGCTGCTGCTAAGTTGCTTCAGCCATGTCTGACTCAGTGCGACCCCATGGACGGCAGCCCACCAGGCTCCCCCATCCCTGGGATTCTCCAGGCAAGAACACTGGAGTGGGTTGCCATTTCCTTCTCCAATGCATGGAAGTGAAAAGAAAGTGAAGTTGCTCAGTCGTGTCTGACTCTTAGTGACCCCATGGACTACAGCCTACCAGGCTCCTCCATCTGTGGGATTTTCCAGGCAAGAGTACTGGAGTGGATGCCATTGCCTACTCCAATAAACAACTCTACCAGCACTCAAATTACAATCTTGAAAATCCATTTAAAACTTAAACAAACCAGGGATGTTTTAGGCCTAGATCATTATATCTACAAGATGATTTGGGGTCATCTTTTGTTAATATTACCAAATTGCAAGAGACTGTCAATTACTTCTGGAGTCATGTCAAAATGATTCAGGAGTCAATATAAATAGGCTTCCACTAGTCAAAGAAGGAATTATGTGCACTTCAGTACAGACAAAAAATTCAATAGATTTAAACTTATCAACTTTGTTTAAATTCCATGATTTTAAAATGATGCCCCCCACACAAAATCTAATGGATCCCTTTTGAAGGTGCTGTGAAACCAACTCTGTATTTTGTAACAGATAATTAAAAGAGAAAAAAATCATATATTTATCCTGTCTCTTCTATAGAAAATACACAGAGATAACCAGAGAGTAAATGTGAGAAAGTCTCTAGTTATTAAAGTATTTCACAAATAGGAAAAATAGCCCCATTTGCAATCCCTTGCTTTGAAGATCAGTGGCTCTGACATCCCAAAAGAGAGATAACCAGGCATTATGTACTATTTGATGAAAGATACACTACCAGCTAAAAAATAGTCTTCCAAAAAAAAAAAAAAATGAAACTTCAATATGATTACACCTCTGATTCCAATAGCAATTCACAGAAAAGCCCAAGGATAGAGTAATATTCTTGATGCAAAATATCTCATTTTTTACTATAATCATCATTTTCTTTGACCTCTCTACTTTTTCTTCATGTCTTTAGTGAGCACTACCAATGGCTTTCTTCTTAGAAATATGTGCAAAAACATTAATGCTTGGTTTTCTCACTCTAATCAAGCTACCACATAAACCGCAATCACCAAGGAATAGTTTTCCTTGAGGTGTGGTTGCAATGTAGTCAGCAGGGCTTCTTCATTAACTGCATTACTCACCAGCCTTTCAAAATGCTTGAATCAAATTTATGCTGTAGCTCAATTATAAATTACTCCAGGTCATGGATCTCTGGGGCCATACTTTATTAGTAGAAATTGTGAATGTTAAGTCAACAAATGTAATTGGTCTGGTTTAACATCGACAGTAGTTACAAGGCAAAAGAAGCATAACATCATGTGTGAATGTACATGGGTCTTTTCCTCCATCCTACAGACAAAATATGAATGAATTCAACACTCAGTGTAGATCCTTGTTAATAAATCTCATAGACCCAGAAGTTAAAAAAAAAAAAAGGATTTAAAAAAAAAATAGCCTATGCATAGAGACATATTTTTGCTGTGAATAAAAATATAGAATTAAGCAGGTTTTGCTTCAGGACTTCTGTGTTGCCTGTTCTCTATTTATACTTAGTGAAGTTCTTAGAAGTTTCTTTTAAGAGGACCAAAAAAAAAAAAAAACTCTAAAAAACAAAAGCAAAAGCCCCTGTAACATTTTTAGGTCTATATTTAAAAATGCTCAAAGCTGAGAAACTATTCATAAAGAAGACTTGTGATTTGCCAGAGCCAGTATTTAACACTAAAAATTGTAAGTTTTAAAGGGATCAAGGCATAAATGTTAAAGCATAAGTAATAGCTAGAAATAGTTTTTTAAATACAGACTATGTTTTTTCTTATCTTTTTCTGTCTGCAATTTAATAAAATGATGGATAATTTATTTCCAAACAAAGTGAACAGATTGTACAAAATTCTATCCACAGAAATTGATTTTATATTTTAGCTTATCAATAGTGAGTTATTTCTATAAATGTCAAAGACATATATATATATGACATAGAGAGATAAATATATATATATGATATATATGAATTATGTAAGCAGCAAATTAAAACATTAAATTTTATATTTTCAATCTTGAAGTAATAATTGTAAATGTAAAATATGTATCAATATATTTTAAAATTAAATGTTATTAAGTTTAGTGCCAACTTGCTTAAGACAAGTTAAAAAAAAAGGGCTGGAAGACCTTTCATTAATGATGATACAAGACAAGAAATTTCTTCTTATGAGAACCATAAAACTGATGGAGACATATACATACACACACACACACACACACACACAGCCATATCAAGTACATACAAAATTGGGATATCACAAAGGAAAGAAAATGTGACTACCCAGATTTCAGGAAAAGTGGCAATCAGGGTAACTCTGGGTGCATACATGGTAAAAATTCATGGACATTTTCTCTAGGACCTTGCCCCACCTTGTAATTGCTTTTATCTCTGTGTACAAATTCTGATAAATGAGCAACAATCTGACTGACTGCTGGGAACCAAATGTTTCTTCCTTGGTCAAGGGTGGAGTAGGTAAACTTCTTCCCTCCCAATAGTAGTGTTTCTCCTTTATTACTCACACAGAGCATTTACTCTTGATACTTCTTATACCAAATACTGAGGATTTTTCCCCACACTAAGCAACTCTTTGAGACAACAGCTGGATGTCCAACAGTTTAATTCAATCCTCACACTATCTACCTGAAAATAGTGTTGGACCCCACAGATTAAAAGGCTGAGCCCCACAAAGACTGCCCCCTCCAACTCAAGTAGCAGGTGCCCCATTTACCCACAATTTCTGTCCAATTTGGCTACAAATTGGAGGTTCCTAAGACCCTCTTCTTGGGTTCAATTAATTCACTTGAGCAGCTCACAGAACTCACGAAAGTACTTGCTTACATTTACCTGTTTATTAATGTGAGGCTGCCAGGGTTAATACCATGACGGGCAGCCTGGACCTAAGTTTTAGCTTCCCCCGAAATGGTAAGATTCCCTACCCCCATCAGGTAACCTGGAGCCAGCCAATCAATATGCGCCCAGTAAGAACAAAGGGAGAGCTGAAAAGCCCGCGAATGCCCAGGTTTGAAAAAAAGCCCGCGAAAGTCTGTACCAATAGAATTGCTTTGCAAACATGTAACCAATCCGCTTAAGCCAGCTACTAACCACTTTTGCATATCTTATAAATTTGTGTAACAAGCTTGAGCTTGGCACTTTCTGACCCTGCACCACTGTGATGTTTGTGGCAGAAAGCCCTGGCTCGAGACAGTAATAAACTTCCCTTTTTTTGAGAGTTGCATTGTCTTGGAAGCCTTCTCTCTCTTCCCGCTCAGGGATTCGGACATTGGGCATAACATTTGGGGGCTCGTCCGGGATCCCTTGACCGGGAGAAGGGAACGCTTACAGGACAAAGGGGAAGGATAAATAATAACACCGATGCTCAGGAAAGTCCAGAGTAAATCCAAGGCCCTGCTGGGAAGCAGGAAGGTATCTGGTGCAGAAGGAAGGCTTTCTATAAAGGGGGGGCCAGCCGGCGTAAGGCCGAGGCCAGCGGAAGGAAACTTTCCGCGGGAAGGAAAGTTCCTCTCCCGACCCCGAGTCTGGTGAACAGCGGACGCCATTCGGTAAGGTGAATCTGCTACCAGGAGGCAAGAAAATTCAGGGGGCCCGAAAACCCATCCCTGTGTCGTCGGCTGACATTTGTTTGTCCGTGTGTTTGTCTTTGGCTTTCCGTGTTTTTGTGTGTGCCGGCATTGTCTCTAGTCTCGTTCTCTTCTGGTGCATCGTTCTTTCTCACTTCTGACTTATTCTCCTTCTCTTCTTCTCTGATCTGCCCTCAAGTCCGTTTCTTTTCAGGAGTTTCAGTGAACAGGCGAACGGTTGTGGGGGCAATTGATGAGTCCTGGCCAGGGCTATACTCTGGCAGACTCTGAAGGCCCTACAATAAGTGAGCCTCAGTAACTAGAGCCCGACCGGGTGAAACTCTCCTTTAACATCCCTAACTGAGGACGTGGCCTAAAATTCTTCTTGTGGGCACGGGTCAGGCACTTAAAGGCCATTAGGGCGCCTGCCACTTGAAGACTCCCGTGAGAGGATAAGGGGGTCACGGAACGGGCTAGAAACCCCTAGGGTGCCCGCCCCCAGCAAGAAAACTTCCGTGCAACGACACAGGCACATAAACAGTTCCAAAAGGATACTATAAGCCCAACCTCTTGGCCGCCACCACTCCCGGTAGGATTTTTGGTGGTCGTTCTCAGTGACTTCCTCTCTCTCTTCCTTACCGTTTATTCTTTGACCATGGGGCAGGGAGAATCTACCCCACTTTCTCTCATGACTGACCATTTTTCAGATGTCAGGGCCAGGGCCCATAACTTGTCTTTGCTAGTCAAGAAAAGTAAATTAATAACTTTTTGTTCTGCAGAGTGGCCCACCTTTCAGGTTGGATGGCCTCCGGAAGGCACCTTTCAACCGTCCATCATACAGGCTGTGAAGGAGAAGATTATGGCTCCTGATCCCTGGGGCCATCCGAGTCAGGTCCCCTATGTCATGGTCTGGCAGGATCTAGTGGAAAATCTGCCCAAATGGTTAAAACCTTTTGTTCACAAACTTCCTAGTTCCTCCAATTCACAGGTCCTGGTGATGGAGACCCCCCCGGAGGAAACCAAAAAGAAAGAGGACCCAAAACCAGTCCTTCAGGAATCATCTTATCCAAACCTGATAGATCTAGAAACGGAGATAAGGCCTCCGCCATATGTGCCCTCCTTGCAATCTCCTCCAAGGAGAGAAGCTCCCACAGGTGAACCGAGAGGATTAAGAGGGCCAACGGGAACCGACCATGAGGGGGGACCGGCATTGGGGACCCGGGGGAAAACTAAGGGAGATGGGGTAAGCAAGACTCTGGGGACCCAGAGTTACCTTCATCCACTGTTCAGGTGCTCCCCGTCCGGGTGGGACCAGCTAACCCGGACAGAGAGCGAACCTATCAGTACTGGCCCTTTTCCACAAGTGACCTGTACAATTGGAAGACCCAAAACCCTCCTTTCTCAGAGAAACCCCAAGGCCTCATTGACCTCTTAGATTCCATTTTGTTCACTCATAATCCCACCTGGGATGATTGTCAGCAGCTGTTGCAGGTGCTCTTCACCACGGAAGAACGGGAGCGAATTCTGGCAGAGGCGCGGAAACGGGTCCCAGGGGTCGACGGGAGGCCAACCGCCCAGCCTCATCTTGTGGACGAGGGGTTTCCTCTGTTGCGGCCTAACTGGGATTTTGAGCGGGTTGAAGGTAGGGAGCGTCTCCGAGTGTACCGCCAGACTCTAATGGCTGGCCTGCGGGCTGCAGCAAGAAAGCCGACAAATCTGGCAAAGGTAAATTTAGTAAGGCAAGAGCCCACTGAGAGCCCGTCAGCCTTCCTAGAGAGGCTGATGAAAGCTTTCAGGCAATATACACCTATGGACCCCCAGGCTGAGGAGTCACGCGCTGCAGTTCTGTTAGTGTTTGTAAATCAGGCAGCCCCAGATATTAGGAGGAAATTACAAAAGATAGAGGGGTTAGGAGAACAGACAATACAAGACTTACTGAAAGCAGCTGAAAAGGTATTTAATAATAGGGAGACCCCAGAAGAAAGGGAAGAGCGAATTCGGCGGGAGGAAAGGGAATTAGCTGAGAAGATCAGGAAAGAAGATAGGGAACATAGGGCGAGGGAAAACCGGAAGAACCAGAAGGAGCTAACCCAGATTCTTTTTGTGGGGATAAAGGCCGGAACAGAATTGAGGGAACCTCGAGACCCCCGGATGGGAGAAAAAGAAAAACCAAAAAGGCAGGCCCTAAAGAAGGATCAGTGTGCCTACTGCAAAGAACAAGGGCACTGGAAAAACGAGTGCCCTAAGAGGGACTCAAGGAGAGGAATGACCCAGAGAGAGAAAATCCCCCCTGGAACTCGAGTTCTATATGCGGGGGAAGACAGTGACTAGGGGAGTCGAGACTCGGCACCCCTCTCCGAGTCCTGGGTAACCATACATGTGGAGGGGAAACCCGTTGGCTTCATGGTAGGTACTGGCGCCCAACACTCTGTTTTAAATAAAAAACTGGGACCAATGTCTAAGAAAACCAGCTTAGTGCAAGGAGCCACGGGGACAAAAAGATATTGTTGGACCACAGAACGGAAAGTAAATCTGGGGACCCACCAGGTGTCCCATTCATTTTTGGTGATACCAGAATGCCCAGCCCCTCTACTTGGAAGAGACTTGTTGACTAAAGTTAATGCTCAGATCCATTTTGACCCCGGGGGAATGTCAGTCACCGATGGACTTGGACAACCGATACATGTCTTGTCCCTAGCCTTAAGAGATGAATACAGACTTTTTGCGCCTAAGCCCTCAGAGACCATAGCACTAGATGCACAACCGTGGGTCCATAAATACCCACTGGCCTGGGCAGAAACAGCAGGAATGGGACTAGCCAAACAGAGACATCCGGTCGTCATCGAGCTAAAGGCCGAGGCAGTTCCTGTGAGGGTGAGACAGTACCCTATGAGCCAAGAAGCTTGGCGGGGGATCACTCCCCACATTCGACGGCTCATGGAGGCCAGAATTCTCAGGCGATGCCAATCCCCTTGGAACACCCCCTTACTGCCGGTGAAGAAGCCAGGGGGGACAGATTACAGACCTGTCCAAGACCTGCGAGAAGTCAACAAACGGGTGAGTGACATACACCCAACTGTCCCTAACCCATATACCCTCCTGAGCAGTTTACTGCCTGAGTACACTTGGTACACTGTGCTGGACTTGAAGGATGCCTTTTTCAGCCTACCCCTGGCAGTCCAGAGCCAGGAGATATTTGCCTTTGAGTGGACTGAGGAGGAGGGCCAACCGGTAGTACAATTAACTTGGACCCGCCTCCCACAGGGGTTCAAGAACTCCTCTACCTTGTTTAATGAGGCTCTGAGTGAGGACCTCTACGAATATCGCGCTTGCCACCCAGAGGTCATTCTGCTACAATATGTAGATGACCTTATGTTGGCTGGAACCACAGAGGAAGCTTGCAGCCGTGCCACTGGGGACCTATTACAGACCCTAGGCATCTTGGGGTATCGCGCTAGCGCAAAGAAGGCACAAATAGCCTGGCAAGAGGTCACCTATTTGGGGTATAAGATCAGGCAAGGGCAAAGGTGGCTAACCCAGGCCATGAAAGAAACAATATTGCAAATACCAGAGCCCAAAAACCCACGTCTCCGGAGAGACTGGAGCACTGCCCATATTCAAGGTCCCATATACCAAGAAAGGGGATTTTGGACAGCTGAGGGAAAAGAGGTCAAAAATCTGCCTGAGATTCGCAGGCTCCTGGAAGCTGTCCAACTGCCCCGGGCAGTAGCTATAGTACATGTCCCCGGTCACCAGAAGGGAGAAGACCCTAAGGCGCGGGGCAATCGTGCCGCTGATGCGGCCGCTCGAGAAGCGGCTAGCCGGGACTATGCTGCCCCCATATTAGCCGTGGGACTTCCACCTCCTGGTATGGGGACCTTGCCACCAGTTCCCGAATATTCCCTCCCTGATCTCGCCTGGATCAACAAGGATACCACCCTCCAGAAAGATGACCAAGATGGATGGTACCGAGACCAAAACAACAACCTGATCTTGCCTGCCACCCTGGGTCATCACCTGTGTGAACACCTGCACACAACAACACACTTGGGAGAAAAAAAGACCCTAACACTTCTCCAGACGGCCTGCCTGAGGTTCCCTCGACAAAATGCAACTGTATGAGAGATAATTCAAGCCTGCGAAGCGTGCCAGCTGATGAGGGCAGAGAAGAAGCAGCACTCGGGAACGAGGTACCGAGGGGAAAAGCCAGGGCAACATTGGGAGATAGATTTCACTGAGGTAAGGCCAGGCAAGTACGGGTACCGCTGTCTGTTGGTTCTGGTAGATACCTTCTCGGGGTGGGTGGAAGCTTTCCCCACTAAGGGAGAGACAGCAATAGTGGTTGCTAAAAAGATCTTAGAGGAGATAGTGCCTAGGTATGGGCTGCCAGTGACTATGGGCTCTGATAACGGACCTGCCTTTGTGAGCCAGATTGTACAAGGGCTGGCCCAAGCTCTGGGGACGAAATGGAAGTTACATTGCGAATATAATCCCCAGAGCTCAGGACAGGTTGAGAGAATGAATCGGACCCTAAAAGAAACTTTGACAAAGTTGGCAATAGAGACTGGCGGGGACTGGGTGACCCTCCTCCCCTTTGCACTCTTTCGGGCACGTAACACCCGTTATAAGCTGAATCTTACTCCTTTTGAGATTCTGTATGGAAGACCCCCTCCTGTGTATCCTATTTTCAAAGGAAAATGTCTGCCACCCCCTACTTTGGGACAATTCCAGCAAACTCTGATGGCATTAAGTAAGGTGCATAACCATGTTTGGAAATTTATTCGAGATCACATGGAAACTCAACGACGGGCAAACTCATGAGCTGCTCAATGAGACCTCAGGAATCCACCCTCCAAACACCTGGTGGCCGGACCTGAACTTCGACCTCTCAAGCCTCTTCGCAAAGCAGGACGGTCTCTATGATAAGTACTATAGGGATGGGATAAAAAAAACATAGGTTGGGGTTTTGGGCTTGCCCGGGCTATGTAAGAAATAACTGGAAAACCTGTGGTGGCATAGAAAGCTATTATTGCAGGAGCTGGAGTTGTGTGACCTCTTGTGATGGACCCCAGAGGTGGGATGTCGGAAACAGAGATCTAGTTAGCTTCACCTTCAAGGACCGTAGACACCAGGGGCCTCAGGTACGAGTACAATTTAACCAGGAACGGGCGAAAAAAGAAAACCGCTGGACCTCAGGACTGACTTGGGGTTTTCAGCTTCACGTAAATTGGCCCGGCCCCTACCCAGGCGAGCTTTTAATCATTAAACAGGTTATTGAGCCGGTGCAGGTACATAGTTTAGGCCCCAATCTGGTCAAAGCATTACAGGGGCATAAGGCGACCCCCAAGCCAACCACCTTCAGACCAAGCTTGCCGGGAACATTTAACATCTCCTCTACCCCGAGCCTCAGAGGCAAACTGACGGAAACCCCTGGCCCTCTGGCTGTTACCATTAGCTCAGCAATTCAGGACGCCCTATGGGCCTTAGTGAATGCAGCCTTTACGGTCTTAAACCATACCAACCCTAATGCAACCCAGTCCTGTTGGCTTTGTTATAATCTTCACCCACCCTTCTATGAGGCCATGGGCCTCAATGTCTCTTACCACTTATCTTCAGGCCAGAACCCACCCCCATGCCGATGGGAAGAACGCAAGGTTAGCCTCACAATGAATGAAGTTTGGGGACAGGGACTCTGTTTGGGCACAGTGCCACGTGATAAAACTTCCTTCTGTGCCCGGACTATTGGGCACAACAAAATTGGATTGTGCCAGAGGTTGGGGGCTGGTGGATTTGTTCACATACTGGGCTAACCCCATGTTTAAATGTGAAGGTTTTTAACCAGAGTCAAGAATTCTGTGTCCTGGTTGCTGTAATGCCAAAAATCTTATACCACTCTGAAGAGGTTATGTACTCACATTGGGACCTGGAATTGCTAAGACAAAAGAGAGAGCCAATCAGTGCAATCACCATGGCAGCCTTGTTCAGTCTTGGGCTGGCAGGAGCAGGGACAGGAATAGCTTCACTATCTCTGCAAGGCCAAGGGTTTTCCTCCCTACGAGCTGCCATAAATGAAGATATAACTCGCATAGAAGAATCAATCAGCCACTTAGAGAAGTCTCTGACTTCCTTGTCTGAGGTGGTCTTGCAGAATAGGAGAGGATTAGACTTGATTTTTCTCCAACAGGGTGGGGTCTGCGTGGCTCTGGGAGAAGAATGTTGTTTCTATGCAGACCATACAGGAGTGGTAAGAGAATCTATGGCAAAAGTGAGAGAAGGGCTGGAGCAACGAAAGAGGGAACGGGAGGCCCGACAGGGATGGTTTGAGTCTTGGTTTCAACGCTCCCCCTGGCTGACCACCTTAGTTTCCACCCTCCTGGGCCCGCTCATAGTGCTATTATTAACACTTACATTTGGCCCTTGTATTTTAAACTGGCTAATGTCATTTATTAAAGAACATCTAAATACCATTCAGATTATGGTATTGAGGCAGCAATATCAGATGGTAGCCCAGGATGAAGAGAAAGATTCCTCTACAGGAACAACAAGACAGGGGGGACTGTGAGGCTGCCAGGGCTAACACCATGACGGGCGGCCTGGACTAAGTTTTAGCTTCCCCCGAAATGGTAAGATTCCCTACCCCTATCAGGTAACCTGGAGCCAGCCAATCAATACGCGCCCAGTAAGAACAAAGGGAGAGCTGAAAAGCCGGCGAACGCCCAGGTTTGAAAAAAGCCCGCGAAAGTCTGTACCAATAGAATTGCTTTGCAAACATGTAACCAATCCGCTTAAGCCAGCTACTAACCACTTTTGCATATCTTATAAATTTGTGTAACAAGCTTGAGCTTGGCACTTTCTGACCCTGCACCACTGTGATGTTTGTGGCAGAAAGCCCTGGCTCGAGACAGTAATAAACTTCCCTTTTTTTGCGAGTTGCATTGTCTTGGAAGCCTTCTCTCTCTTCCCGCTCAGGGATTCGGACATCGGGCATAACAATTAAAGCTTGTCTTGGAGGATTCAGATGAACAGCCAGATGAAGAGGTGCAAGGTCTCAGAGAATCCTGAGGGCAGCAGCTTCTGTCCCAGGGGAGCTGGGTGCATTCCCTTCCCAGGTGGATTTGTTCACTCTCCTCAAAGTGTTCTGTACTACTTACTCTTGGGATTTTATGGAGGCTTATGCATGTAAGCATGATCAATTATATTAACTCTACTTCCAACTCCTCTGTCTTCTATAGGTGAATAGGGGAGAGGGGAGCAGGGATAAAAATTCCAAGCTATTAATCATGGTTTGGTCTTTCTCATAACCCACCATCATTCAGGAACCATCCAGGAGCCCAATCAGAGTCACTTCATTAGAACAAAAAATGCTCTGAACACTTAGGAATTTGCAAGAGTTTTAGGTGCTCTGTGCTAGGGATGAGGGGAAGAAACCAAACTATTATGTATTGTCCACTGTCTCACAAGGGTCTATCTAAAGGCTGAGCAGTTATGACTAAAGGAGTAGAGACTCATAAACAGGGTGTCACCCATGAGAATATATACATATATATATACATACATACATATACATATAAAATGCATTATTTCAAATCCTGAAAGATGATGCTGCGAAAGTGGTGAACTCAATATGCCAGCAAATTTGGAAAACTCAGCAATGGCCACAGAACTGGAAAAGGTCAGTTTTCATTCCAATCCCTAAGAAAGACAATCCCAAAGAATGCTCAAACTACCACACAATTGCACTCATCTCACACGCTAATAAAGTAATGCTTGAAATTCTCCAAGCCAGGCTTCAGCAATACATGAACTGTGAACTTCCAGATGTTCAAGCTGGCTTTAGAAAAGACAGAGGAACCAGAGATCAAATTGCCAATATCCACTGGATCATCGAAAAAGCAAGAGAGTTCCAGAAAAACATCTATTTCTGCTTTATTGACTACGCCAAAGCCTTCGACTGTGTGGATCACAATAAAATGTAGAAAATTCTGAAAGAGATGGGAATACCAGACCCCCTGACCTGCTTCTTGAGAAACCTGTATGCAGGTCAGGAAGCAACAGTTAGAACTGGGCATGGAACAACAGACTGGTTCCAAATAGGAAAAGGAGAACGTCAAGGCTGTATATTGTCACCCTGCTTTATTTAACTTATATGCAGAGTACATCATGAGAAACGCTGGGCTGGAGGAAGCACAAGCTGGAATCAAGATTGCCGGAAGAAATATCAATAAATTCACATATGCAGATGACACCACCCTTATGGCAGAAAGTGAAGAGGAACTAAAAAGCCTCTTGATGAAAGTGAAAGAGGAGAGTGAAAAAGTTGTCTTAAAGCTTAACATTCAGAAAACTAAGATCATGGCATCTGGTCCCATCACCTCATGGGAAATAGATGGGGAGATAGTAGAAACAGTGTCAGAAATTTTTTTTTTTGGGGGGGGGCTCCAAAATCACTGTGGATGGTGACTGCAGCCATGAAATTAAAAGACACTTACTCCTTGGAAGGAAAGTTATGACCAACCTAGACAGCGTATTAAGAAGCAGAGACATTACTTTGCCAACAAAGGTCTGTCTGGTCAAGGCTATGGTTTTTCCAGTGGTCATGTATTGATGTGAGAGTTGGACGGTGAAGAAAGCTGAGCGCCAAAAAATTGATGCTTTTGAACTGTGGTGTTGGAGAAGACTCTTGAGAGTCCCTTGGACTGCAAGGAGATCCAACCAGTCCATCCTAAAGGAGATCAGTCCTGGGTGTTCATTGGAAGGACTGATGCTGAAGCTGAAACTCCAATACTTTGGCCACCTCATGTGAAGAGTTGACTCACTGGAGAAGACCCTGATGCTGGGAGGGATTGGGGGCAGGAGGAGAAGGGGGCGACAGAGGATGAGGTGGCTGGATGGCATCACCGACTCAATGGACATGAGTTTGAGTAAACTCCAGGAGCTGGTGATGGACAGGGAGGCCTGGCGTGCTGCGATTCATGGGGTCGCAAGGAGTTGGACATGACTGAGCAACTGAACTGAACTGAGCTGAAAATGAATCATACCAATTCACCCTAGATTCATCTGGAGTTACTGGTAGATTGCAAAGAGAAGATCATGATTTGGTCAACCATGTAGCAGAAGTTCTCATCAGTAAGGCATTATATGTCTATATTTTGTCCTGTTATTTTCATTTTACCTTATTAATACTCTTAAAATATGAGTGATAAAAATCACATGAGTTAATTTTTTACCTATGTATTTCTTCTTCTGAAGAATGGAGTTCTCAATGACTGGGACTAGAGGTAACTTTTTTTTATATGTTTATACCTTGGTGAGCACCAGATGTCTGTTATTTTGGTAAATATCTCTTTAAGGAGTGACAGGGATTTTTTTTTTTTTTTTTTTTTTTAGTGAAGAGAATAAGATATTTTAAAAAGTAACTTTTAAGGTCTACTGTGACATGGTACATGGTGCATATACAATCACATGTGCTCGTTTTATAATATAACTTACCTCCTCACCACGACACCCCCCACCCCAGAATTTCAGCTGGTCGTTTGTTACTACCCCAGCCAATGGAGTGTGACGTGAGTGATCCTATATGACTTCTTCAAATCTGAGTTATTAAAAAGATACATTTTCCAGGGTCTCTCTATCTCTTCTGACACTTTCCCTGGACACAAGACTCCATGTTGTAAGGATGCCCAGGACATATATTCAGGATATGGCATCACCAACTCAATGGACTTGAATTTGAGCAAATTCCAGGAGATACTGAGGGACAGGGAAGCCTGGCGTGCTGCAGACCATGGGGCTGCAAAGAGTCAGATATGACTGAGCAACTGAAGAATAACGACAACAGCAACTCCATCAAACCTCTCTAGCTAACATGTCAGCTGACAGCCGTCTTTGGTAAGTCAATGAGCCTTCAGAATCCAGCCTCTGAGTTCCCAGATGAACCCCCAGAACCCATAGACAAGTATATCCACTGTGCTCTGTCTGAATTCCTGACTCATATTTCCAGAATTTCTGTCTATTCAGTGAGTGGCATCTCTTTAGTATCCTAATGTCTCTCTAGTTTCCACTATCACTAAAACAAGTAAACAGCAGAAATCCAAGATTCTACCTGCCACATCTCCTCACACTCTGGATGCAGCATGTATGCAGGCTCAGTCACTTTAGTTATCACCAACTCTTTGTGACCCCATGGACTGGAGCCCACCATGCTCCTTTGTCCCTGGGACTCTCCAGACAAGAATACTGGCGTGGGTTGCCATGCCCTCCTCCAGGGAATTTTCCCAACCCAGGGATTGGATCTGTGTCTCCTGCAGCTCCTGAGTTGGTGGGTGGATTCCTTACCACTTGAATCCCTGGGAAGCCCCCACATCCTGGATAGTCATTCGAATTTCACCCAGAGATCTGAATTCACTCAGAGCATTTGGATGGCTTTTAGTAAATGGTTCACAGGCATTCTGTTTTAATATATTTTTCATAATAGTTATTTTTGCATGATGATAACACTCCAGATATACTTAATGAATAAGTGTACAAAGACTTTGCATTAATTAATTTAAATATCTCTTTTAAATCTCTCAAAAATTGATGTTCAATATTTTGTTCAACTGGTGGGAAAAATGAAACATTAATAGAAACTTCTATAGCCTGATTTGAAATATCCCTATCACTTATTCACATTCTTAAGGATATCTCACTGTTTCTACAATCTCCTGCAGCTACTCCTATTAATGAAGATAATTATCATGGGAAGACACTTTCGAGTGTTTCTGAACAACTTTCTACTTGACTAGTAAGTACAGTTTTATTTAAAATCTTAAAATAAAAAAAGATCAAATGGAATTAAGGACTCAGTAAATAGAAGTTACTTAGTGAATCAAAGATGTATTTTTATTTGTAAAAATAAGGTCTAAAATTCTTCAAATTTTCCAGTACTTGCCATCAGAACATAAATAAAGTGATATTTTTGCTTTATTTCTGACAGTACATACTTATATTATCTGTTGTTATTTAGCTAAGTGTGTCTGACTCTTCATGACCTCATGAACGGTAGCCTGCCAGGTTTCCCTGTCCATGGGATTTCCCAGGCAAGAATACTGGAGTGGGCTGTCATTCCCTTCTCCAGAGGCTCTTCTTGACCCGGGGATCAAACCCATGCCTCCTGCATTGGCAGGCAGATTCTTTACCGCTGAGCTACCAAGGAAGCCTCATTTATATTACAGATAGACATTGAAAAACAGTGTCCAATTATTATAACAGGTTTTGCATCACTCCAGGAGAAGGCCTTGCATTTACTGGCCTCATGTCTTTTATTCTATCAGGTCCTGTCACAATGAGGGATTTCAAATAGTTCAAGGACTTTCTCTGCCATAAGCCCAGGTCTTGGCATCAAATAGAAAGTGAAAGTAAAGTCGCTCAGCCGTGTCTGAGTCTTTGTGACCCCATAGACTGTAGCCCACCAGGCTCCTCCATCCATGGAATCTTCTAGGCAAGAGTACTGGAGTGGGTGGCCATTTCCTTCTCCAGGGGATCTTTCCAACCCAGGGACCGAACCTAGGTCTCTCACATTGCGGGCAGATGTTTTACTGTCTGAACCACCACAAATATGAACAGAATCATCAGTGAATAAATGCACACCGAACAGTTCCAGAATATGAAGGATGAAGGGTTTCTCACTCTAAATGCAGCGCCTCAGGGATGTCAGCTGAACACCCGTTTCTCAGGTCTCTCCGCTCTGATGGGCTGAAATCCCAGTGCCTCTCAGGTCCATGCAGCCTCCTTATCCACGAGCCTACTCTGCTAGGCTTTGTGGAGTCCCAGCCGACGCGTGGAGAGTCAAGACTTTGGCCACAGGACAATGTTGAACTTCCATCAGATTTCTGTGTGGGCCACTCCTTTATGGTATCCTGGTCCCTGAAACTGAACTCTACAGTAGGCTGAAATTCTCATCTCTGCCTCTCTAGCCCAGTGAGATTACCATTCCAGGTGAGTTCCACCTCTCTGCAACAAGGTGAGAAAGCTCCCCTGTTCATAGAGCCTGGAAAAAGGTAGCGATCATCTCCAGTGTTTCTTTTAAGGATAACAGTCCTGCTAGGTTCACTGTTCAATGCGTCAGAAAGGCCACCCTCTACATTTTTTATGTGTTGGTTGGGGATAGTGAGTTTTAAAGTTTAGGGCAAGAGAGCAAGTCCAATTTTAGTTATTCATTTATGGCCAGAATGAATGGCCCAGGAAGAGATCTTCTGAAAGAATTTTCTCTGAAGTCCCACTCAAGCTTGTGCTCATGTATCTTGACCACTTTGATCTACAAAGGAGGCAGAGAGAGTAATGTTTTAGGCTCATTGGCACCTCCAACAATATGAATGCCTGTTTTTAAAGATGAAGGAGGAACTGGGTGTTGGATGGTTAACTGGCTGTCTCTGATGTAGATTGTTTACTGTCCTCAGGGTGTTTTATGGATGAATATAAAGGACAGCGATGAGTATTATATTGATCATGCCTGGCATGTTGGTAAGCTAGACAATTTCACTGGGAATGAATAAACCTTTGAAGAGTAAAGCATGCTTCTCTAATTCATTTCTTTTCTAAAGTTCCTAACACATTATCATGCATGTGCCTCAGAAATTATTTTTTACTAATTTAATCCAAACATTGACTGACTTCTATATAATTTTAAAGATGTGGTATGAATTCGTATTCTCAAGTGAAATGTAAAACAATAGAAAAAAAAAGCAAAACAAAGCAAAAATATAGCAATTTCCCTTTTTGATGGCATAAAATATTAAAAAAAAAAAAAATCTTCCTTGAAAGTAGCCATGACAGTTGTTCCCAAGTAACTTTGCAACTCATAGAATATCATGTATTCATAGATACTTTTCTTCCTATTCCATAAACACTTGTGCAAAACTTCTCCCTGCTCTTAACCATAGGAACAAGAGCTGGGCATCATATTTTTCATGTATAACCCTGAAATTTCCTTTTCAAGGGAAGGAGAACACTACTGAGTTTGGCCAATCATAATTTTTTTTCCAGTGTGTTTTAAATAAGGTTTAGGAAAGCTGGTCATACTTCTCTGCTTACTTAAAATCAGTCGCTTTTCTGTAGCCATGTTCATAGAGCAGTGAAGGGAAAGTGTCCATTAGTAAGAGGAAGCAAGGCAGATATAAAAAGATGGCCAGTGTTATGCATTTTTCCACAAATTTGATTGTCTATATTTTCTGTTGTAATATTGTATAAGACCAACTCATACATTCTAATATTTGCTCCTATTTTAACATGAGCTATCTTGAGTCAATTTATTATTTGCAACCAAATGCCTTTCACTGAGTAGTATTGCTAATATTATTGAAATATTCTATTCTAACAAAGATGATCTAATTTAAGAATTATAGAATCCTACCATTTGCTTTTTCATATGACTATTCACTTAGTTTAGGTAGAGAATATGATTTTACCTTTTCCAAAAATGTTATATATATATATTTAATAACAGATAACGCTCAATAATTTTACAGTACTGAGACCATATCAATAAAAGATATTGATATGGCCTTTCAGTTGTTCTCCCAGGAGAACAACATTGAATTTTTATTGGAGTATGAAATATTTAACAGCAATGAATCAAAGGTCTCTTCTATTAATATTTAGTCTAACCATGCTTCAATTTTAGATAAAATTGAATTAAAATGATATATCTTTTCTCCCATAATGAATTTTACATAAATTTTCCGTGGTTCAATACAGGTGTCAATGAAGCACTCAATTTTTATAAAATTATTAATAAAATTCAATGAGTAGGAACATGTAGCAATTCACTGTGTGCAGACCACTAAGGAACAGCCTGCTGTAAGAATGGTTTTTCAAAAATGTTATTTCCTATTCCTTATGAAAGGCAAAAAGTTGAACTTGGAGCTAGAAAATCTGGCTTTCCTTCTACTGACTAATCTGTTACTATGAGCAAATAACTTAAGAAGACTGAGAATCAACTTTATCGAATAAAATACAAGCTATTTTCACCTCATACAGTTGATGTAGAAATCTTATGAGGTAATATATAACATGTGAAGTCCTTTACACAAAAGAGAAATAATTTTGATTGATTGGGTGTGTATTCTGGTGGCAGATCCTGAGTTTTTCAAATTACATACATGTAATCTTAGCTTCACGATAATTCCTCCCTGAATACAAGGAAAAGAGCACATCTAATAGAGTTGGATTTATATTGCCTTAAATGTTTTTGCAATTTGTTCTTACAAAGAAACTTGGCATTAATATCTCTCCAATAACAATGTTAATACATTTTGACTCTCCACTCTGGGGGGGGAAATCTATGATATCATAATGAACCATAATTGTAAGTAATCCCTTTGAATATTCTTAGAAAGCTGCTTGTAATTACATGAAAGAGCATAAGGCATCTTGGGGCCTTTTACCAGCTGTTTCCTGTCATTGTGTCAGCCCTTGGAATTAGAAAATTTTAGATTCAAGTGGATTTGATCAGACAAGGATATAGTGAAACAAATGGAGACTTTGATAGACTTCTCCAGTGGCAACACGATGAATTTCACTCTTGCTACAAGAGCTCACCCAATTATGTTCCAGACAAGCCGTGACAGGTGGACTCAACTTAGCGTGCTGCACCCTGATGACATATTTGAAAGCATAATGTCTTCTCAAAATTGATTTTAACATAAATTTATGTCAGGAAAAGAACAGCATTCTTCCACAAGTAATGAAAAATACACAGGTTAAGTTAAACTTCTGACTTTGCAGGTTGAGTCAGAATGCTAAGGAATCTGAATTCCTCCTTGTTTTTAAGCAACACAAGAGAAGCTCAGTGGGATTCTGTAAGACAAAGAACTGGCCAACATATATAACTGCAGAGACGTCGCATCTCCGTTTCCCAGTCACCCCACCCATGTGACCTTGCACACGCTTTCAAATGACTAAAGTTACCAAATGAATGTATAGATCATCTCATCTCATCCTTTGAAGCATCTAGGGCCAACCTTTCAGCACCACTTCTTTGGATGAGCATTCCGAAATTGGAGACAATGCCATACCATAGATATTCTGGTCCTAGTTCTATTCAAATTTAAATATGGGCATCGGAAAGCATTAGAGAGACTTGAGTTCATTTTTTTAATTGACTTTTAATAAGTGAGTATAAAGGAAATCAACCCTGAATATCCATTAGAAGGACTGATGCTAAAACTGAAGCTCCAACACTTTGGCCATTTGATGCGAAGAAATGACTCATTGGAAAAAACCCTGATGCTGGGAAAGATTGAAGGCAGGAGGAGGAGGAGAAGGGGACGACAGAGGATGAGATGGTTGGATGGTATCACAGATTCAATGGACATGAGTTTGAGCAAGCTCTGGAAGTTGGTGATGGACAGGGAAGACTGGCGTGCTGCAGTCCATGGGGTCACAAAGAGTCAGACACGACTGAGCAACTGAACAACAGGAAGTGAGTCTAATTTCTTAGTTTTATTTAGTTGCTCTGTAGCAGTGTGTACTCTCAGTTTAATAGTAAAATGAATCAAATAAAGATTAAGATGAAAAATAAAGGACAGAGATTGTCAGCTTAATGCACAGCTTTGTTTGGTGTGGCAAGCCCTTTATCTTAATACAATTAGGCATGTAACAATATGTATTCACTAATTACCTGGAAGAATTAGAAATTAACTTGGGCTCCATTGACTACCCTGATGTTTTCATATTATAGCAGGATTTTAAAGTGAAGAGAAAAAAAAATGCCTGTAGTTCATCCCATAAATAAATAATTATAACATTTAAAAGTATAGGTAAGCAAATATCTACTTCCATTGTTTGGTTAAGCAAAGTGGCTAAATCATATAATCTATAAACATAAAATGTATTTGGAAAATGAAAGTTCTTTGTAGGAGTCCCAGAGAAATCCACTTTGAATAGGGCTTATAGCTTTCCCAACAAATATCACAGTGAAATAAGAATTTCTTTCTTTAGTCGCTAGGGATTAAAACCTTTCAGAGAAAGCTGGGTGATGTAATTGCTGATATTACAATTTGAAAATAGGTACCTATATTGTGTTTGAAATAGAAGGACATAATTGGCTTGCAGTTCTGAATTATTTTGCCAAGGAAGGCAAGCTCTTTTCCTGATATACATCTTGAAGTGTTTAAGCGGAAAACCTCTAATTAGGTCAAACACCACTCTACCAGCCCTGCGGGATGGGGCCTAAAGGCTACTGATTTTGATGATGTGAAGTAGCTCTAGTTTGCGTGTTGGTGTTGGTAAGATGACTATCTTTCCCTGCACTGATGAGGCTGACACAGTTCCACCAAGTGCTGCTGGTAGAAGAACAAAGATTCTCTCCAACCTACCTTCCTTTCCAACAATCATGTTATTCCCTGTGTGGAGTTGCAAGAAACCACGATGCTAACTTCCCCTCTGTGAAAATTTATAGTCCATTTCTGTCTCAAACTAGTCTTAGAAATATAGAAAGCTGACATGCAAACATTTACTGATGATGGCTATATGAGGCAGCCTATATTCTCAGAGTTTTATCAAGCAGAAAAATGAGCAGAAGTGAAAAACGTAACAAAGAACAAATGTAGGGTCAGCTTGAGTTTTGTTCATTGAGACTTCAGCTCAGTTCAGTCGCTCAGTCGTGTCCGACTCTTTGCGGCCCCATGGACCACAGCACACCAGGCCTCTCTGTCCATCACCAACTCCTGGAGCTTATTCAAACTCATATCCATCGAGTCGGTGATGCCATCCAACCTTCTCATCCTCTGTCATCCCCTTCTCCTCCCGCCTTCAATCTTTCCCAGCATGAGGCTCTTTTCCAAAATGGGCATCAGTTCAGTTCAGTTCAGTCGTTCAGTCGTGTCCGACTCTTTGCGACCCCATGAATCGCAGCATGCCAGGCCTCCCTGTCCATCACCATTGAGACTTGCCAGAGGGGCAAACAGGCACCAGTGGAGAGAAGCTGAAAATATTTCGAGATATCTGAGGGCTGCAGAAGGAGAAAGCAGTTGACCAAAACAGAGATGCCTTCTGAGTCAAGGGATCTTCAGAAGAGAGGCCCCTCTGATTGGGTCCTCCAAAGAACCAAAGCTTAACTTGAGTAGTTGCCAGGCTCACAGACCACAAACCCATGAGACAGTTTCAGTCACTTGAGAACTTTGAACTTTTCTTTGTTTAACATTTCTTCCCTTATTGAATTCCAACCCTAGAAGGGCAGGAGCAGATTCTAACAAGGGAGAAGGTCGAGAGGACTCCACCCCAACCTCTCACCTCTGTGGTGTCAGGCTCTTTCCCCCGCAGGGCTTAACTGGGGAGGGAGAAGATATGACTTCCGATCAAGTTTGGAGGATTGCTATTTTATGGGCTGGAATTTCAAACTAAAGAGTGTGTTTGATAGTCTAAAAAATTTTATCCAGTGTTTGGAAGGGGAAAAAAAAAAGCTTTCTTTATTATGACAAATTTTTTTCTTTTTTATTTTAAAATGTTTTTGGCCTAAGTTATTGCATCAAATTTGACCTATCTAAAGAGAACAGAAAGTGCTCTAAATCCCTGTTAGAAATTTGAGAATTTTTATTGAGAATTTTGGAAATGCTAGAGCAGAAATACAAAGAGAATAGGCAAAAATTATAGATGCTAAATGGGGCTTCCCAGGAGGCTCAGTCATAAAGAATCCGCCTGCCAATGCAGGAGACACAAGAGACATGGGTTCAATCCCTGGGATGGGAGGACCCCCTGGAGGAGGAAATGGTAACCCCCTGCAGTATTCTTGCCTGGAGAATCTCATGGAAAGAAGAACCTGGTGGGCTCTAGTCCATGGAGTTGCAAATAGCCGGACACGACTGAACACACATACATACATGTTAAATATTTGAATCAATTCTCAAAAGTGAGAATTTGTCTTTAGCGCCCTCCTTGTGGCTTATAAAGTAGTATCTGTGTAGTACGCTTTTGCAGAAAGGCAAGACAAAAAAAAGAAAGCAGTGAGGGGGTAGGAGAAGAGAAGAGACTGGTAAAATTGGGACTGGCTTAGCATTTC
Organism: Cervus elaphus; assembly: GCF_910594005.1. NCBI lineage: Eukaryota > Metazoa > Chordata > Mammalia > Artiodactyla > Cervidae > Cervus > Cervus elaphus. The sequence continues at coordinate 6,513,383 of NC_057826.1, read as the reverse complement.
TTTTTTCTTTAAAGATTTTTCTTTTTTTCTTTTCTTCTTTTTTAATGTGGACCAGTCTTAAAGACTTTATTGAATTTGTTTACAATATTGCTTGTGTTTTATGTTTTCAATTTTTGATTACGAGGTGTGTGGGATCTTAGTTCCTAGGCCAGAGATTGAACCCACGACCCCTGCGTTGGAAGGCCAAGTCTTAACCCCTGGAGCACCAGGGAAATCCTTTAACCATTTTTTGACCTTCAGAGGTTTTGGGATGGTGACGGCTGGAAATAGTGATTGATAAAAGTCTTCTGAAAAGAATGGCATTAAAATAGTGACAGATGTAAGACAAATTTTCTGAAAATTATTCAAAAGCTTCGATAGTTTTATATCTGGAGATGTTATATGGTCCACCAGACAGAGAAAATGTTACCAAAACAAAACAAAGTTAATAAAAGTAACATATATTCATAGACAAAGGTTTATCAGACTCAATGAAAAGTGAATAAAATGAGTGAGTGAGTGAGTGATTAGAGGCAAATATGAAACTCAGTCCAGCAGCTGACCTGGGAGTTGCAGTCTCTAAATCTAGAACAGGGTATAACCTGGCTCACAACCTGTGTAATCACACAAGACCCCATGCTTAGTAGGGCCCTACGGCTTCTTGTTCACCGTTTTGGTCTTAAAATCCTTAATACATTTTGAAAGAGTCTTACATTTTCATTTTGCACTGGGCCCTAGGATTTTTGTAACTAGTCCTGGGGGTAATTTATGCAGATTTGAAAACAATAATAAGATATATGATAGGAAGTTCCATCTCATTGACTCTCAACAAGACCAGTGGGCTTCATCAGTGTTGCTGGCAAAAATCATCAAGCATCCCAGCTGATATCTCTGTTATCATGGCATCTGCTTGGACAAGCATCTCCCCAAATACTCTGCAATGATATAATCATTTCCTTAGTAGTAAGTACCTTTAGAATATGGGAAAATGTATAATTAAGTATATAAATTGAGATAATCAAAGAGTTTAAAGAATTTTCACATTTTGTGATTTAAACATGTATATTTTCAAGCGGACTTAGACCCTGAGACTTGAAAAAAAAAACACACACAACTATTGTACAGCACAGGAAATATAGTCAATGTTTTATAATAACTGTAAAATGCAGTATAACCATTAAAAATTGTGAATCATTATATTGTACACCTGAAACCTACTTAATATTGTAAATAAACTATAACTCAATAAAAATATATATTTAATAAAAAAGCCAGACTTAAGATTACAATTTGAATTTTTTAATTGAAAATTAATTTAGGCTTCAGATATCATGTTAATTTCATATATATTATTGAAGCATTTAAAACCATCTGAGACTCACCATATTCACAAATTAATCAAGTTTAGATTCCTTCAAAACAATTGTTAATATTTGGTAGGTTTAGAAATAAAATAAAGAATTTTAAACATGACCTAATTTCAGAAAACTGTTCTTTAAACTTTAGCTTTATTTATTCTCACATACTAATTTGAAAAACAAAGCGAGTCTCTGAAAGACCTTTTCTCTATCCAAAAGCACTTTTGAGAATAATATAACACACACCTACATCCCTGCATCCCTGGAACTTGTGTCCATTCATTCACTCATTTACTTAACAAATAGTTACTCAGCAGAGTGCCAGGTGTGCAATGGTGAACAAATAGAATTGATCACACCCTGAGGTCATTTAGGTATTGGTTTGGAAAATTAATAGTTATCATAAACTTGACTTATGGGTAAAATGAGTCTATGTCCTTGACTTCTGGGGACAGCTTCAACAACTGGTAGGTCAGACGTTTTTATCTTATATTGAACAGATTGAAGCCCTAGGTTCAAATGTATGCCTATTGTTCTGGCATACTTACTAATAGTTTGGATGGTTAAAGCCTGTGACTTTACCCTTCGGTAATGACTTACGCCTCTTAATTAGCAAAGCCACACCAGCACGTACACGTTTTCTAATCTAGGGTGGCCCTGCACACGAGAGAAACTGTGAACCACCGATGTAATTTAAAATGTTCTCGTAGCCACATTCTAAAGAGCAAAACCGAGCAGATGCTTTATAAGAGCATGCTTTATTAAACTCCCCGTGTCTGAAGTACTAGCATGTGAACACGTGGACAGCCTGGGGGCTAAGTGGCTTCACCCCTGTTTGACTCTTGGCAACCCCCTGGCGCTCCTTAATTCCAGGCACTCAGTACACGTGCGTGGTTAGCGGCTACCATATTGGAAAACACGTCTTCGCATCCTCTGCCACGGCTTCAACCTGTACATCAGTGGCTTTACTGCAGAGAGGTAACTTTTTCAGTGAGTCGAAACATAAATCTTCCCTCATCAGTTGCCTTCAACAGGTGGAAAACCTGTTCCACCCAGCCTCCTGTGGCTAGGAGTTCAATGTGTTTCCACTTGGAGGCTCTCATGAACAAAATAGTTCCTAATGGAATGTTGTTCTTTGTGAGGCAGGCGTCCACCTGCCTACAGGAGACATGAATTGTCTGGCATTCCCAGAGATGAGGTTCTGTGGGGCTGACAGAGGTTCACAGACCAAGAGAGAAGACTGGATTTTTCTCCCTCTGTGGGCGTCCTCACTGAACAGTGGTTCCTTAGAGGACACTGTTGAGAAATCAGTCCATCATTGTACATATAGGAGTGCCTAGGAGTCAGTTGTATACCATTATGTGTGATGCTGCTTTTGTTTACAAGTCCATCTCTTGTCCCTGGGAATGCTGCTGAACAAAACGTTGCAGAATCATCCAACGTAACAGGAACTACAGGCTCCCAAGTAGGTTCAGAGGAAGGAATCAGGATAACTTACTTCAGCATCTTTCCTGATATCCTGACCTGAATCTGTCTGATCCTGGGAAGTCAAAAGCACATCCCAACACCTCTATTTTGTCTTCCCTCAAAAAACCTGTGAAGGGCTATTTAATATTTGGGAGTGCAAATATACAAGTGTGTATGCTTGTAATATTTCAGTCTCATGATGTAAGTATCTGGGATTTCACCCCTAAGGGGTGCAGTTCCACTTTTCACTTTGAAAGAGGCAGCTTTGTATAGCCATTGCTCTCTAAATTATTCCACAGAAGAAAATTTAATGACAGAAATCCATGAATACAGCAGAGAGGAAACCAAGTCACACCAAATGTATTTAAAGTCTCCTGTTGCATCCTGAAAATGTTGAGCAAATTTACATCTTACATGTGTTAGTTTTAGCACACAAAATAGTGTATTTCCTCAAACTGTGGGATGAAAGTGAAGTTGTATGCATAAAGTTCCCTTTAGGACAGAGAACATCTAAGTTTTTGTGTGTCTTCTGTTGTTGCTCTGTACCCTAGCTCCCACAAAGGTGCATGATCTTGTTTAACAAATGGTTATAGAGTTCTTAGCACATGCCAGGCGCTACGTCACTCAATGGGAAAACAGGCTTTATAAGGAATATAGCTGAAAAGAAAAAAAAGAAAGAAATATAGCTGATGTCTTTCTCTGTAAAAAAGTTTGCACACAAATGTATCCATAGAGCTGCTGGCTCAATATTTTCCTCCAAAAAGATAGATTACAAATGCCTACTGAATCAAAGAGAAAATACTGTGAAAAAAAAATGCTAGTTAATGTACGGAAGGAATGTAAAGGTCTGTCATTTTAGCTACTCTTTCTGGAACGTCTTCTTAATATTGGAATAGAGAGGGAGGCATTAAGCTCTTCCATAGTATTCTTTGAAGTGGTGACTTCAGTAGATGACATCAGTGTTGGTGGAGTGATTCCCACAGAAATGCATCCAAGATAAATCTGGACCCTCCCAAGTCAGGATGATCCAAGAGTTGACCAACAGTCAGGGAGTGGCTCTCGTGTTGTCTGAGATCCATCCTGAGTACCGATAGGAAGAAGAGTCTTTTTGAACGGCTCTTGTCTGTCCCTGGGGAGCTGAGGGGGTCAAGGGGTCTAACAACAGAAAATAAGATGAAGGAAAAAAAGGAAATACTTGTGAAGATTGATGTGAAAAATTCTGGGACTAGCACACGTCTCGCTGTCTGTAACTACAAATGAGAACATTGTCATGTGGATGGTTTGCAAGATGGACTTCTCAGAAGCTTTGCAGCTGGCCCACTTTGCTATGTCAAACCTAAACATCCTCTTTTCATGTTGGGGCTCTGTATAAGATTTCATTTGCAAAAGCAAATATTTATAATGCTTAAAAAATTGAAATACGCAAGCTTAGATGATTTCTTAGTTTTCATATTCTAAAAGTCTACATTTTTAATGAGGAAAAAGGAAGCAGAATCTTTTGGCCAATCTTCTGTTGAATCCATAATTATATTTAAAATCCTTTTTTTTCTTAATGTGTAATTAATGAGAGGAAATCATAGCCCCTCATCAGTCTAATTTAAATCATTGTGTGAACTATTTTAAGAGAATAAGAATACCCGCTAGCACAACCTTAAGTGCTGAAAGCAGTTAGTTCTATAAAGATAGGTATTCATTAGGCAAATATTTAGCCTGTCTATGCTAGAGTCCCTCCAGAATGAGGTGTGTCTTTCTCCTTAAGTCAAACTTAATTACTTAATGGGGCAATTAAAAATAGTGGATGCTTTAGATTATAATTTATGAGGTATGAGGTTACATTACTGTATAGTTACGTATCTTGCAAGGCTTCTTTGTTTCCATAAAAGGTGTTAAGATTATCTTGCAGTTTCTCTAGCTAAAACTATGGAAGAAAACTTAACTCAGCCTTCAGAAAACTTTAGAAGTCATTTCTTCCAAAATAAAGTTAAATTTTCATGTGTTTAGTCTGTCATTTTTATCTTTAGGCTATAAAAATCTCATATTCTTTTTAAAAATCTTAATTAAACTATGGAAAATAAATGAGCCATATCTTTCTGAGATGACAAGTTGAATGACAAATTTATTTCATAGTTGAGCTAAGAACTAAATATTGATAATATTCAAAGCATACTTTATGAAGAATACACTCTGATCTTTTATAAGATTTTTAAACACATGATAAAATATTGATTGACTTCTCATTATAAATATTGGAACTTATACTTTCACACAAAAAGGAAAACAAGAAAATATTTATCTGAGATGCTCAGGCAGTAGGAGAAAGAACTGACACTCTTCTTCAGTTTTTATTTGTTTTGCCTGTCTCCAGCTGATATTTTAAACTCTAAGCTATGCTTCCTTAGTGAAATGGAGGTGACCATTTTGTGTGGGAGACATGGCTTTTTGCTATATGTAGCTTCACTAGGTTTAAGAAGACAAGAACTTTTTCTGATAAATTAATATGACTTGGATCCCTATCTCAGCGCAAGTGTTTCTTTTCTACCAGGAATACTTTTAAAATGTAGTCAAAACAAAATCAAAACTACAAAGCATGACCTCACACTGTTCAGAATAACCATCATTTAAAACTCTGCAAATTATAAATGCTGGAGAGAGTGCAGAGAAAAAGGAACTCTCCTATATATTAGTGAGAATGTAAATTGGTGCAGCCACTAAGGAGAACAGCATGGGGGCTCCATAAAAAACTAAAATATTAGAGATACCATATCATTCAGCAATCCCACTCCAGCGTATATATGCAGAAAAATACAAAAATTCTAATGAAAAATGATCCTGGAATATTTCTCAGCCACAAATAAGAATGACAGAATGCCATTTACAGCAATGTGGATGGACCTAGACATTATCTTACTAAGTGAAGTAAGCCAGACAAAGAAATACAAATAACATGATATGACTTATATGTGGAATGTGAAAAAAAAAATGATTTTACATAGCTCAGCTGGAATTCCATCATCTCCACTATCTTTGTTCATAATGACGCTTCCTAAGGCCCACTTGACTTCACATTCCAGGATGTCTGACTCTAGGTGAGTGTCCACACCATCGTGGTTATCTGGGTCATTAAGATTTTTTTGTATAGTTCTTCTATGTATTCTTGCCACTTCTTCTTAATCTCTTCTGCTTCTGTTAGATCCTTGCCATTTCTGTCTTTTATTGTGCCCATCTTTGCATGAAATATTCCCTTGGTATCTCTGATTTCGTTAAAGATAAACTTTCTCTCTAATCTTTCTGATTATATTATTTTCCTCTATTTCTTTCATTATTCAATTAAGAAGACTTTCTTATCCCTCCTTGATATTCTCTGGAATTCTGCATTCAGATGGGTGTATTTTCTCTGTTGTCTTTAGCTTCTCTTCTTTCCTCAGCTATTTCTAAGGTCTCCTCAGACAACCATTTTGCCTTTTTGCATTTCTTTTTCTTGGGGATGGTCTTGAATCACTGGCTCCTGTCCATAGTTCTTCAGGCACTCTGTCTACCAGATCTAATCCCTTGAATCTTTGTCACTTCCACTGTATAATCATAAGAGATTTGATTTAGGTCATACTTGAATGGTCTAGTGGTTTTCTCTACTTTCTTCAAGTTAAGCCTGAATTTGGCAATAAGGAGTTCATGATCTGAGCCACAGTCAGCTTCCGGTCTTGTTTTTGCTGACTGTATAGAGCTTCTCCATCTTCAGCTGCAAAGAATATAATCAAGGTATAATTATATTATATATTGATCATGTTATAGACATTATATATTGAGCAAGAGAGTTCCAGGAAAACACCTACTTTTGTTTTATTGACTACACCAAAGCGAGCTGCAGTCCATGAGGTCACAAAGCGTTGGACGTGACTGAGTAACCGAACTGAGCTGAACTGAACATATATATGGGCTTCAAGGTGGCGCTAGTGGTAAAGAACCTGCCTGCCAACGCAGGAGACATGAAATGCAAGTTCGATTCCTGGGTCAGGAAGATCCTAGAGGGGGGCACGGCAACCCACTCCATTATTCTTGCCTGGAGAATCCCAGAGACAGAGGAGCCTGGTGGGCTACAATCTGTAGGGTCTCGAAGGGCTGGACATGACTGAAGTGACTTAGCATGTACACTCTGTCAATTATAAAATGAAATGGCACACAACCATTTTCTCATCATTTTCAAATATTTTAGAGATTATTTAAAAATATAGTGTTCAATTACATTTTAAGTGAAAAGAGAATTTGTTATAAGAGAATTTACAAAGTACAAATATAGTATTTAAATATATGCTATAAATACATCTATGAAGATCCAATGTATAAATATTTGATAATTCAAATTTTTATAAATAGCTTACATGTCAGATGATGGTTAAAAAGAAGTTGTGGAGTCTAAATTTAAGATACGCTTGTATACAAACACTTGAAATGTATACACTAAATGCTAATAATTATCTTTCAATAGTTAGTTTTATTATGGATGAGCTTAAGTGTTCATCGTAAATATCTTTCCTTAATGAACTCTAGCTTTATGCATTTTTCTCCCTTCCTGTAGAGAGCCCCCTGACAGCCCTCCCACTCACAGTGCTTTATCACCCTCCCTTGTTCCCCTGCCGTGTGGTTGGTGTTCCCCGGCTGTCTGCAGACACTGGCCAGCCTGCCTCAGTCCTGAGTCCACACCCCCTCAGTGTATCACACCTGACCCATCACAGTGTACCTTCTGCAGTAGCACCAGTGACTTCAAACCCAACACAATCTCTCAACAACCAGCTCCCATTTACAACTCCTTTCTGAAACTACCTGCTTATATTTTCTTCCTTAAGTTTTACCATTCCTGATGTAACAGAGAGTCCTTACCTAACATGTTGTTGTTGCTTAGCCGCTGAGTCATAGCCTACTCTTTGTGACCCCATGGACTGTAGCCCGCCAGGTTCCTCTGACCGTGGGATTTTTCCTGGCAAGGATACCGGAGTGGATTGCCATTTCCTCCTCCAGGGGATCTTCCTGACCCAGAGATCGAACCTGCATCTCCTGTGTTGCAGGCAGATTCTTTACCACTGAGTCACCTGGGAAGCCCTTGAATGTATATGTAGGTGTATTTTCCTAGCTGAAAATGTTTGAGAATACAGGCAGTGTTCAAATATCCGTCTCCTAAAGCATAATTTTCGTACACATGTGCAACTGTAACGATGAAAGAAAGTTTCACTGAAATGAAAGTCTATGTCACAGCTACAGAGATTAATAATAGATTAATGATAGTAACAGCTAACACCTCTTGGATATTCACTTTATGTTCAGTGCTGTTTTAAGGGACAAAGACACACTTTCTCATTTAATCCTTGCAGCAACTCAGTGATGTAGATTTCATGTATGGCGACCAGCCATCCAAGTTTGCATTTAGCACTGAAAGCCTTCTGTCCTCAGGAAACCCTTAAATCTTGGGAAAATCAGGACAGTGGAACAGCCAGATATTAATACCACTTTGTTGATGATGAAACTAGACTTAGAGGGGTTAAGGAATTTGCCCCAGATCACAAAACTGGTAACTGGAAGAGGCAGAATTCTTAACAGGCAGTCTGGCATCAGAGAACATATTTCTTTTTTTTTTTTTTCCCTTGAAGTTATCTTGTGCTTTTATTTGCCAGTATAATTTAACTACAGTGGCCTGAAAACTTTTCTGATTAAAAAGAAAATACATTTTACATCAGAATCATACACACACACACACACACACACACACACACACACACACCATATGCTGTGCGGTGCTCAGCCGCTTCGATCGTATCTGACCCTGTGACCCCTGGACTGTAGCCTGCCAGGCTCCTATGTCCATGGGGATTCTCCAAGCTAGAATCCTGGAGTGGGTTGCCATGCCTGCCTCCAGGGGATCTTCCCCACCCAGGGATCAAACCTGTGTCTCCTGCATCTTCTGCATTGCAGGTGGATTCTATACCACTGAGCCACTGAGGAAGCCCCTATATATACCTACATACATTCATGAAAGTGAAACAAAAGTTTAGTCTAAAACATCTACCCTGAGTGTTGTTTTCTTTTTTCTTTTAAGCAGTTTTAGGCTTACAACAAAATGACAGGAAAGTACAGAAATTCCCCCCTATAACTCCTCCCCTCACATGCATACTCATTATCAACAGAGCATAACTGGTAACTTTTTTTTCTTTTTTTAACCAAGGATGATCTGCTTAGGCACGTTATAATCACCAAGGTCCCCAGTTCATCTTCAGGTTCACTTTAATGAAGGGAGTAGTGTTTTACATTCTATGAGTTTGGACAAAAGTATAATAACATACATCCATCACTATGATGCCATTCAAAGTATTTTCACTGCTCATAAAACAACTCTGTGCTCCGTGTATTCATCTCCCCACAAATTCCTGGCAACCATTGATCTTTTCATTGAAACAGCATGTTCTTAATTACCAGACACATCATAATAGCATAAAAAGACCAAACTCAGAAGAGAGGGAAATAATGACTTTTAGAGAAAGTAATTATTTGGATGAGAAATCAAGAAGTTCAACTGTTATTTCTTTCACTTTTCAGATATAATGGCTAATCCTTAGACTGGTTAATTTCTTCCCCCTAGTATCACACATAAAGAGGGACAGAGTCAGGTTTCACGCCTGAGATGTCTGACTTCTCCAGCTGTATACTCTATCAGCATCCATGGAAGAGGCAATTGGTGAAATAAACAACAAATGGGGGTGAAGGGATGCCCTGGCCAACAAGGATGCTAGTGAGATCATGCCACCAACCTGCCCAGAGGTAGGTGACTTATCCAGGGGCGGAGACACCTAAAATCCTGGAATATTCAGTTCTTACCCTGAGAAGCTGGGATTTGATCAAAAGGACAGAGCCCAAAAGTGCTAGAATCGTGTCTTCTTAGCATCAGTTCACGTTCAGAGGCTCTGCTGCTGTGGTCCTTGTTCTTGCTCTTCCCCATGCTACTTTCCAGCCTTCCCTTCCTCTGCGTTGCATCCACATCCTCCTAAAAAATACTCCTATTGCTAGATTATTCACGCTCACAACAAAAGGAAACTTTGCTAATACAAATGGCAAGGCGAAGGCTCTGATGTGGAGACGAGCCAAGCAGAGGGAAGTATGGTTGAACAATGAACACTACGGAAGTAGAAGCCGAGCGTCAGGACATCAAACTGCAGAGAACTTCAAGTTAATCATGTTAATCAGGGTTCTTCCTCATGTCTGTGGGTGTAGACAGATATTAGTGTAACTTTATGTATTGTATATTTAGATATACTATAGTTACATTATATGATGGTGTAATTATAAACAATGGTATTTATAATATCAATTTATATTTTTGCATCAATACAAAAATGTTTCTAGAAATAATTTGCAAATATTATAAATTTTTGAATATTACACATAAACATACTATATATAAAGAGATAATTTCTTTCAAAACATCCCACCCTCGCCTTCTCCCACAGAGTCCAAAAGTCTGTTCTGTACATCTGTGTCTCTTTTTCTGTTTTGCATATAGGGTTATCGTTACCATCTTTCTAAATTCCATATATATGCGTTAGTATACTGTAATGGTCTTTATCTTTCTGGCTTACTTCACTGTGTATAATGGGCTCCAGTTTCATCCATCTCATTAGAACTGATTCAAATGAATTCTTTTTAAAGGCTTAGTAGTATTCCATGGTGTATATGTACCACGGCTTCCTTATCATCGAACCATGTATATTATCAAGGGTAAAACAGATCACCAGCCCAGGTTGGATGCATGAGACAAGTGCTCGGGGCTGGTGCACTGGGAAGACCCAGAGGGATGGGATGGGGAGGGAGGGGGGAAGGGGGATCGGGATGGGGAACACATGTGGATGCATGGCTGATTCATGTCAATGTAGGGCAAAAACCACTACAATATTGTAAAGTAATTAGCCTCCAACCAATAAAAATAAATGGAAAAAAAAAGAAAATTTATCTATGATCTGCAAAAAAAAAAAAAAAAGAGAGAGATAATTTCTTGTAAGGAATTGGCTCACATAGTTATAGAGTCTGATAAATCCCCAGATCTTGCAGTTATCAAGCTAGAGACACAGGAGACTCAGCCTAAACCCTTGTCTGAAGACAGTAGAAGACTGATGTTCCAGCTCAAAGAAAGTCAGCAGAGAGAGGGAGTGCTTTCCTGCTTAGCCAAATACTTGGACATCCCTTGATCTCATCAAGTTGATCCATAAAATTAATGATCAGGCTGATCTTTGTTGGCTACCTTGCTGGAAATGCTTGAAAAGGGATCTGAGGCTGAAGAGGTATAGGTTTAAAGAAATCTAAAACCCAACTTTAAGATTTTATGACTATATTTAGAGTGTTTGAGTTAAGATTATTGTAATTGTTAAGGTTAAAAAAAAAACTAATTATGCTAAGAGAAGTTGAAAGGGATTGGATTTACTAATGGTACAAGAAAAGAATAGTCTAATGTCCTGTTGCTTCTAGACCCGCATACACATTTCTCAGGAGGCAGGTCAGATGGTCTGGTATTCCCATCTCTTTAAGAATTTTCCACAGTTTGCTGTGATCAACCCAGTCAAAAGCTTTAACATACTCAATGAAGCAGAAGTAGATTCTTCTCTGGAACTCTCTTGCTTTTTCTATGATCCAACACATGTTGGCAATTTGATCTCTGGTTCCTCTGCCTCTTCTAAATCCAGCTTGAACATCTAGAAGTTCTTGGTTCATGTACTGTTGAAGCCTAGCTTGAAGAATTTTGAGCATTACTTTGCTAGCGTGTGAGATGAGTGCAATTGTGTGGTAGTTTGAGCATTCTTTGGCATTGCCTTTTTTGGGGATTGGAGTGAAAACTGACCTTTCCCAGTCCTGTGGCCACTGCTGAGTTTTCCAAATTGACTGGCATATTGAATGCAGCACTTTCACAGCATCATCTTTTAAGATTTGAAATAGCTCAGCTGAAATTCCATCACCTCCACTAGCTTTGTTCATAGTGATGCTTCCTAAGGCCCATTTGAGTTTACACTCCAGGATGTCTGGCTCTAGGTGAGTGATCACACAATCATGGTTATCTGGATCATTGAGCTCTTTTTGTATAGTTCTCCTCGTGTGTTGCTGCCACCTCTTAACATCTTCTGCTTCTGTTAGATCTATACCATTTCTGTCCTTTATTGTGCCCATCTTTGCATGAAGTATTCTCTTCATATCTATAATTTTCTTGAGGAGATCTCTAGTCTTTCCCATTCTATTGCTTTTCTCTATTCATTTGCATTGATCACTTAGGAAGGCTTATCACTCCTGGCGTACTGGAGTCTATGGGGATGAAAAGAGTCAGACATGACTGAGTGACTGAACTGAGCTGGACTGAATGTCCTGTATTCAAATGTAGAAGTTCCTGCATAGAGCACAGGGTCAACTCTCATCTGTTTTCCTGTCCTAATTTTTCTGCATTTCTCCTCTATCCCAACTCTCTTTTCTGCTGATACATCTTGCTTGAGGGGATGAGTATGGCTGACCTGGCCCTGTATTTACGCTACAGTTCGACCTAAACTTCCCATCATCAGATGAGACCCTTGTGTGCATCCTATTGCAATAGCCTCTTAACTGCTTTCCTTGATTTTGTCCTTTGCCCCATATTCCAAGTTCATACAGAGCTCACAGTGATATAAAAGCTAGGGATTCCCCCTTGGTCCAGTGGTTAAGATTCTGCACTTTCGTTGTGGAGAGCTCGGGTTTGATCCCTGAACTAAGGTCTCACAAGATGTGCTGTGTGGCTTAGATAAATGAATCATTGATTCTTTATAAATGGATAAATAAATTCTTAGGAAGCACCACTACAAAGCTCATGGAGGTGATAGAATTCCAGCTGAGCTATTTCAAATCCTAAAAGATGATTCTGTTAAAGTGCTGCATTCAATATTCCAGCAAATCTGGAAAACTACCAGTGGCCACAGGACTGGAAAAAGTCAGTTTTCATTGTTTTCTAGGAAAGTAATGATAATATTACAGAATCATTTTTCTCCTTCAGAGATACAGTTTAAAAAATCACTAAAGAACGTAAAAACATTCCTTCCCAAAGAGATATAGTAACAGAAGACATGAAAGTCCCATAGTAAAACACTAATCAGTGGATGATATTTATTATGTTTTCATTGGGTACAAAGCCACTGTTGAGACATTCTGCTCTTTAAGGCTAATCTCTGATCCTTAATGTCAAGAATGGTAGATACTATATTTGTCTGCTCAGCAATCTTTATTGCATTTAAGTAATTTACCTTCTCCATTTCATTTGCTCCAAAAAGACACTCAAAGTTGAATCAGGAGATAAAAAAAGAAAAAAAAAAAACCACTATATAGTTATTTGAATAAGAAAAGCTTTAACTAAAGAATGATAAACTATATCAGGACATTGGAGTAACAGGAGATCAGCTAATAAAAAAATAAAGACAACTCTAGATAATTAGGAATAACAGATACAAGAAGCACTACCCTCAATGTAGTATATTAAATAGTCATGGTCACCCAAAGCTTTAGAATGTGACCTTATTTGGAAATGGGATCTCTATGGATGGAATTAGTTACTTTAAGATGAGGTCATATGGATTCGGTTGCACCCTAAATCCAATGACTGGCACCCTTTAAAGAGGCCTTGTGAAGATGTATGCAGAGGAGTGCATCGCGTGAAGATGAGGCGCAGATCCAAGGACACAGCTACAAGCCAGGGGCCGCCTAGGGTCAGTGACAGCCACTAAATCTAGGGGCTCCCCTCATGGCTCAGTCGGTGAGGAGGCTGTCTGCAGTGCAGGAGACATGGGTTTGATTCCTGGGATAGGAAGATCCCCTGAAGAAGGAAATGACAACCCACTCTAGTCTTCTTGCCTAGAGAATCCCATGCACAGAGGAACCTGATGGGCTACAGTCCATGGGGTCACAAGAAGCACACACAACTTAGCAACTAAACCACCACCACCCACTCTAAAAGCTAAGAAAGAGACATGGGATGGTTTCTCTCTCAAAGTCTCCACAAAGAAGCAATCTTGACAACACCTTGATTTTACACTTCTGAACCCCCAAACTTTGAAAGAATGTATTTCTGTTGTTTTAAAGCATTGAGTTTGTGGCAATATGCTATGGCAGAACCAAAAACACGAATCCAGCTATAACTGCAAGAGGATGGCAGAAGAAGAGCCCCTCCCCACCCCCAGGACTGAGCTCCAGACCTGTGGGGCAGTCAGAGCTGTGGATCACTGGATGGAAGTACAGTCACTGTGATGCCTCATCGGTAGAACTCACTGCACATCTGTCTTCTGGGATACCGGAGAAAGGGAAAGCCATGCATAGGTGGTAAGTTGCTTGAAGCATTCTGCCGTCAAACTTTCCAAGAAGGGTGCTGGGGAAAGCTGCCAGGCACTGAGAGCTGCTGACCATTGTGCACGGGAGGAACGGGGTGCCTGGGGAAGTTTCGTGCGTGACAAGAGCTGGGCACTGGAGAAGCTGCTGTCTTACCAGATCTGGGTGCTGGCAACACCAGGCACGTCAGGTTTCTGCCAGACAAGCATGACAGTGCAGAAAAGGACAGCCCCTTCCTCCTGCAATGCTCCTTCCATGCTTTCCACTGACGAAGCTTAACATGGTGCCAGGTGGCAAAGAGAATATATTTCCATAATATCTTCTAAAAAACCTGAATGGACCTTTTGGCCAACCCTTGGTTTAAATGCTCTGCCTCCATTTTCAAAGTGTGGGTAATGAATGTGATGGATTGGGAGAAATCCATCACATTGATAACTGGTCCAAGTGTCAATCTTGGTCTTTATTTTTTTGCACGCCCCTTCCTAAGCCATAGGAGTGAGCACTTGGATTTTGGAAAACCATGGACGGTACTGAAGTACCAAACCTTGAGAGAGAGAAATTCCTTTTTCTCTTTGTAGTGCTAAAACTAAAGACCGTGAAGCTGGGGTTGTTAAAACCCATCTTACATGATATACAGAGACAGTCTACCTACAAAAATAAACAGCACAGTCACAGACTCTATGGAAAAACACAGAGGCTGTGCTCTAATGATACCATGTGTGTGTGTTAGTCACTCAGTCATGTCCAACTCTTTGCGACCCCATGGACTGTAGCCCACCAGGCTCCTCTGTCCATGGGATTCTCCAGGCAAGAATACTGGAGTGGGTTGTCACGCCCTCCTCCAGGGGATCTTCCTGACCCAGGGATCAAACCCAGGTCTCCTGCGTTGCAGGTGGGAAGTCCTGCATTGAACAGGGAGGTCAAATGACACCATTGGAGCCCCTGGATTCAGCCTGACCTAAAGCTTACTTCCCAAATTCCATTACAGTTCTGTTTTCCCATTGTTTGGGTGGGGTTTCTGACAGGTCAGCTAAAATTATCCTAACTACCAGCTGTTATCTAGGCCGCAGTACGGCAGCCCTGGGGTTAAACTTAAGTATGCTTTGTTTTTCAGAAACTAACCATTAAAATGCAGAAAGTTCCATGTCCCTCCCCGCCCCCAATAAAAATTACAGTGTTTCCCAGTCAACAAGGTGTTATGATTTGAACAACTAAGCACCCACTTGCTTGCAGCTTTTGACACCTAGAATAACCTTCCCTCATTACCATGATCTTGCCTACCCTTTCATGAATATGCATGTCCCCAGGTTTAAAGCTTTTCTGGTCCAGCGCTTTGGGGAGACAGTGCTTTGAGAGCTATCTCACTGTCTCCTTACTTGTCACAAGTAATAACTGCCTCTGCTTTTATCAAAAGCACATGATGTTTTCATTTAAGCCAAGTGACGGGCCCCATCTAATTTGGTAGCAGTCAGAAGGAGTTTCCTTGGCCTGGGTTCCAGCATGCTGTATTTGGGGTACGTACGTTCTTTGGAATCAAGTGAATTAAGCTTAAATTCTGCTACCTCTATTTATTAACTGTCCCCTTAAGTGATCATCAATTCTACCATCTCTAAAAATGGATAGAGCTCTCTCATGGCGTTGGAGAGGGAAAAAAAAAAAAAAAGAATGTTCAAATAATGCCACCTGATTCTCTTAGTTCAATCTCTTCATTATTGCACTGAAAATATCAACCTACACAGTAGCTGTATTGAACCATACTTCTCCAAAAGGGTCAAAAAATACATATGTAGGAGAGTCACCTCATACAAAGATAGACTGAGAAAGATCCTTCTGTAGATGGCTTTCTGCAGTTCCTACAATCCAGCCAGACACTCTTCACACGACGTCGAAAGCTCCGGCAATAAATACTCTTCCTTCTTTTAGGTCTCAGAAATTCCGAGAAGGACTTGCCCACTGGATATTCTTAATCTTCACAAGGTTTTGAGCGATAGTAAGTCAGGAATTGGAAAATATGATAGTAAGACTTGTATGTGTATATGCCCTTTGTTCTGAGGAGTTTATTGACTCTTCAAAGGTCAAACAATCCTGGAGGAGCCTTTGACCTTTTGGCCCAGGCCTGTCCACAGCAGGCCGCAAGGTTTCCTCTCATCATACCCCAAATGTTTTCTTTCTCTCCCAGTCTCTGCCATTGCATGCTTTAATGTTATTACCACATGGCTTTAAAAAATGGCCAAGTCTTCTCTCTGCACAAATCCAGACAGTTCTTGGAATGTAAGCCAACTCATTTGTTTTTTTCTAATTTCCTTCAGTGAAGTTGGACATTGGGGGCATTTAAAATCTAACCCAACCATGTCTAAAGTATAAAAATCCTGTTGCCTTTTATGTAATCAGCCAGTCTAATTATAAACTCTATAAAGTTGCTTTTCTTTCCCCCCACTCTTAAGAAACCCCTTAAAAGGAAGGGTTTGATTTTTAATGGCTTCCCTTTACAATTTCCTTACTGCGTTTAAGATGAAAAAGCTTTGACTAGTACGTGATAGTGTTTGCCTTTGCAGTTCTGTAGTAGTACCAACAAGTCTCTGGCTTTAAAGATAAGCAAAAGTACTTACTGGATTCTTGAGCAGTGATAAGAAAAGAAAAACAATAAAGACTTAAGCAACTCAGACGTTTTTCCTGCTTAGTTGCTAGAAGCCTCTTAAGGGGTTTACAGGAACTATACAAGGTGGAAGAGGTACAGTGTCAGAAAGTTGTTGAAGAATAAATATATATATATTTGAAATGGCATAATGAAAATAACTTCAAAATAATTAAGATCCTTATAAAGACAAAATATGCCCACTCACCTTAAGTCTAGATATGGCATCCAAATTCATGTTTATGCATTTGTTTGCACGTTTTTCTCTAAATTCCATTTTCAGTATTGGGTTTAAATTAAGTCACATAAATGTGATCTTTTCTTGTTATTTTTAAGTCTATTCTCATAATTTTTATTAAAATAAAAAGGTTTTCTTAAAGCATTAAGGAATATGTAAATATCAATGAAAATTGGATATTGATATATTAAATTATATATATAATACTTAATTATATATAATTAAAGAAATTTATAAATACTATATGCAAGGTATAAAGAGAGTTTGCTAGTTGGGGGGAATCATGCTGTTCTAATTGGAAGAGGCAATGTGGACAAGATTACAAGATTTAGTCGTGCATATTTGAAAGTAAGGCATTCCAAGCAAAGGAGGTCACAGAATTTAAATTAGGTGGGTAGGCAATGGTCATATGGTTCTGGGTAAGATTAGATCACCCACTAGTTTGAAAATTCTAGAAGAACAGACTGTTTATCCATGTATCTTTGGTGCCTGGCCATATGGCATGTTATCAATCATTCATTTAATGTAAGAAGGTAGGGCAAATGAACAATAGGATTGGAAAGACAGGCTGAGCCAGATTGTAACACCCTGAATGCTAACCTAGAGAGTGTGCATTTTACTTATATGTGGTAGGGTCATCTATGAAACTTTTATCAGCAGGGGCATATCACAACAAGCACTGTAAGTTGGGAAGATTCATAGACCAATGTGTAAGATACCAGTGTGAGAAGAAAAGTGTTAGTCACCGACACACGCATTTTTATATGATGGAGGAGAAAGTTACTTAAAAAGCTCTGGGAGAGTAAGATAATTAGTAAGTTGGTTTTTTTACTTATAAAAGTGATTAGAAAAGGGTCAGAACATGTTTGCTGTACTTGGATGGATACCAGAATTGAAAAGCGGACACTGGGTAAACTGAGGATCAGAGGCATTGGCTGTGTGCTCACCATTTGCCTTGCACTGGGTTTTAACTGCACTGTCAGCTAACTTTCACAGCAACTCTATGAATTAGGTAGTAATATAGTCTTCACTCCCTAGGGAGGAACACATACTATCTGAAAACTGCTCAAATCACAAAGCCCGTAACAGGTGTAAGCCCTGGTCTAGGGACTCCACTCGAGGACCATCACTGTATCTCATCTGCCCAATTATCCTCATTACTATTCATCTCCTCAACCTTGGCTGATTTACATAAACCCTCTGGGTTTTAGTTTCTTCATCTGAAAATGATAGAATTAAATTAAATTATGTCTTACCTCCTACTTGGCTCAAATACTCTAATGTTCATTAGCGGATTCTAAGGCTTTGGAGACTAATTGTGATTGCTAAAAAATATTTTCCTGTGATTCTTCATTCAATCCCAGTGTACGCAGTCCCATTGAAGCATTGCTGCGAAGTCACTTCAGTCGTGTCCAACTCTGTAAGACCCCATAGACGGCAGCCCACCAGGCTCCGCCGTCCCTGGAATCCTCCAGGCAGGAACACTGGAGTGAGTTGCCATTTCCTTCTCCAGTGCATGAAAGTGAAAAGTGAAAGTGAAGGCACTCAGTCGTGTCTGACTCTTTGCGACCCCATGGGCCAAAGCCTACCAGGCTCCTCCATCCATGGGATTTTCCAGGCAAGAGTACTGGAGTGGATTGCCATTGCCTTCTCCATGATTAATTACAGCATTAATCACCCTGAAATGGTCTGGATTCCCTTATTTCTGGATTTGGGTAGACTGAAAGTTACAAAAGCAAAGTAAACCTTATGAGAAGGAATGGAAAGAATAGAAGTGGAAAAAAAATTAAAAAAAAAAAAAAACAGAAATGAAGAGGAAGGAAGAAAGGAAATGGAAGTCCTAGAGAAATTAAACATCTGAATAACCTCAGTATCCTTAGCATATTCTTAGCATATTCAAAGTGAAGAGCTTCAGAGATTGGGCAAAACTTAAGCCATACACTTGCGGTGACCTCCCGTTGCCTTGCACGTGGCATGCAATCATCACCACGCCATAGTCACCACCATTATGCTTACCCTTAGTATCGTCACCATCACTGTTTTTGCCTCTTTTGCTCTTTGAGAGCTCTTCAGATAACATTTCTCACTTATATTTTCTCTTCTTCCTCGGTCTAGGTGTCTTCTATTTCTCTCTTTTTTCTTAAACCTAATGTAGTTTTCCTGTATTTGTGTCAATTGAGTGGAGGCATTTATGGGAGGCCTCCAATATACTGATTTAAATCTGACTTTGCTTCATTTTAAGGATTTCAAGCTGTATAATTTTTAGGCTAGGTTTGTCTTACCCTCAAACCCTAGTTCTATAGAACAACGATTTTTGCTTTTGCATGGATGCATTATATCTAAAATGTGAAAATAGAATTTAATACCTTCCAAAAATTTCCCTTTTCCTTGAGTTGCCCTGAAGTCAATTTTAAAGCTAGGTTTTTCTAAATTGAAGACCTAGCATGTCAGGAAATTTCAACCTTTTTGGAAGAAGAATGGCATAGATGATGGGATGTACTATTTAGATTATCCTTTAGGACTGGGTCATTTATTCCCTAAGCTGCTGACAACACATCAGTTGAATCCTTCCTCTTTCTCTAGGAATTTTCTCAACCCAAAGGGGACCCTTGGAATCAGGTTATTTCCAATGGCTGAAGATCTCAGTGGGGATACAAGGACACAGACTCCTTGTCTTAATTCTTAAAGCTCTTTCTGTCCAGCCCTGTCTGCCTTCTGCCTTCCACAGGTGCTCTTCCTCAGAGCAGTCTCCAATAGACCTTCCACACACCCATTTCTGGCTCCGATTCTGTTTCCTGGTCAACCTTGGCCAGCAAGCGTTGAAGACTTGGAACAGACTCTAAAGTTTCTGGTTTTCATTTGGTGCTGAGAGCAAAACCACAGAAATTCAAATGCAAAAGGATTTTTAAAAAAATATATATGGTGGTCTGGCTGAGAAATACCACTAGTCTTTGAAAAGAAATGCCTCCTGAGGTTATGTAATTTTATAGGATAAATGTGCTTACTTGTTCCAAATGAGGTCTTGAAACTTACTGGATCATCTGAAGTGACATTGAAAAACAAACAGGTTTTAATGCCTGCTCATCATTAATCCAATATCCCATAAAACCAGTATTGAATATGTTAGCTGTAAGACTAGAGTTTATTTATGAATGAGTAAGATGAGAGCAAACACTCCCAGGCTGGACTGATTCATCTTGTTTGCTGAACTCGAATAGCATAGCCTCAAATTACACCCGAAGATAACCTGAACTTTGATGATTTTCACCATGAGGTTTCAATTAATTTCACAAAGGGCTGTTTCCTTGAAGGTACAAAATGTGAATGCATGGACTGCGAAGAAGTTTGCAGCCACTGAACAACTGTGAATGAGAGACAGTCAGTCTGTTTCAAGTTGGAATTTAAAGGTGACTTCAAAGTATTAATCCTAGTATTTTGTCTTGCAAATTAGACCGACAGAAATTTGTTTCCTTTGACTTTGCTAAAACTACATAGACATATGAGCTTTGTAAAAGTAAAATACTTTTATATTCAAAAGTAAAGAAGATGAAGTACCTATCTTTCAACATTGCTTGCTCAGTTGTGTCGGTCTCTTTGTGACCCTAGGGACCCTGTGGAGCTTAGCCTGCCAGGCTCCTCCGTCCATGGGATTCTCCAGGCAAGAATGCGGGAGTGGGTTGCCATGCCCTCATCCAGGGGATCTTCCTGACCCAGGGATCGAACCTGCATCTCCTGCATTGGTAGGTGTATCCTTTACCACCGCATCCCCTAGGAAGCCTCAGTCTCCTCATCCACTGCCATATGCCCTTCTCTCTTTTCAGGAGTCATAACCTGCATCTCCAGGCTTTCTAGATGTCTAATTTGAAGAGGCTTTCTAAGATCTTCCTTCAGGATAGAGACTCACGTAAGAATTTTTAGAACTCACTAAGAAGGATAAACTACCACTTCAAAACTCACAAAGATAGAAATGGAATATGTTTATTTGGAAATAAAAAGGTCAGTACCTTACCATATAAAATAATAAATGCACTTAGAATTCTTCAAAAGGCAGCAGACTCAAGAGGCAGTTAAAACTATTCCTTTGCAACTCAGGAATGGAGAAATTTTTATTCACAGCTGATGCTCCGCCTCAACCCTTTCAGACTTCTAGAGTTCTGTCTCAGTTTGTGCACCTACACAAAATAACTGCAGTTTTAAAAACGTATGTGCATGTACAGATAGCAGTCAGATAAGACTGGGATAGATCATATATATAGTGTTCTTGTCTCTAAGCTCATTTTATAGTTTTAAAACATAACATGTTAACATCAAATTGCTATTTTTTTTTTCCCCTGCAGAGTAATCCTGACATTCTTGTCCCTTCCTTTCCCCTCACCCTAGGCTAATTATTTTAAGATCTGGCCTTTGCTAAAGAAAACAAGCAAATGTGGGTGAGGCTATGTGGAAAGGGATTTTATATAAAACAGACATTCTATTTTTAGGGAGAGGAACCGCAGCATCTTTAAAGTGGCCCCGCAAAGGTAAGATTCTTTAAACAGTGAAACAAGGGAGGTTACAAAACAAATAAAGGGAGAAAATCAACAACAGTCAGCAGTGGTAAAGAATCTGCCTGCCAATCCAAGAGATGCAGGAGCTGCAGTTTTGATCCCTGGGTCAGAAAGATCCCCTGGAGGAGGAAATGGCCACCCACTCCAGTCTTCTTTCCTGGAGAATCCCATGGACAGAGGAGCCTGGCGGGCTACAGCCCATAGGGCTGTAAAGAGTAGGACAAGACAGAGCACTGAGCATGCATGCCAGAGCATTTACTGAAACAAGACGAGCCTGAGTTAAATCACAGAAGTAGCTAGGAGAGGGAAGCCGCCCCAAAGACACGTGTTGGGCAGCCTCATGACCCCGGGCTGTTTATGGGCGTCCTCTTATCAACCTGGGAGTCTCTTTGCAGGCTCCACACAGGATTACTGCTGATAAGTCACGACAAGCACCCAGTGGAAACCCAGTCAGCTAGGAAGGGCATCACCCCTTTTGTTGCATGCATTCACATCACTTTGGCACTTATTATTATCATTTAAATGTAATCTCACCTTAGAAGGAAAAAAAAATCCTATTTGCTGCCGACTTAAGCCTGACAAAGTAATTGAAGTAACTTATTAAAGCTTCTAAATGAGAGGCTCCAGATAGAGGAGCTGAGCTGGCAGCCTTGCAGAGTGAAAACATCACATGCCTACCTTGGTGATATGAGCTCGTTAGACTCTGGGGAGTCACACACACATGCACACACAGAGGAAAGAATAAGAAAAGGACAACAATAAATTCCTCTGGAATTCCAATAAATTCCAGAGGAAGGAGCCAGGTTTCATATCCATTTTTCTAGATACCGCTCCACATCTAGAACGGAGTCACAATATCATAGTTCAAGCCACAGCTATTTACCTTTCTTACCAACAGCAATCTGGTAAGTCAGGCAGAAATGAAAGAAAAAGGAAAATACTGATCACTGATGCATGCTCAATAAGGTTCACCTTTTTACGATCCCATGACTTTACCCCACCAGGCTCCTCTATCCATGGAATTTTCTAGACAAGAATACTGGAGTGGCTTGCCATTTCCTCCTCCAGGGGATCTTCCAGACTCAGGGATCGAACCCACGTTAGCTGTGGCTTCTGCATTAGCAGGTGGGCTTTTTCTGAGCCACCTGGGAAGCCCACTGATTACTGATAAAACTTGTTATATACAACCGTTAGCTAAACATATTACATTCTAGGAATTTTCCCTTTATCCATAAAAAAATATTTGTCTGAAAGTGTCCATGTGGGATTAATCTAGGATCCCACAGATATCAAAATCCAAACACAACCAAGTCCCTTTTATAAAATGTAATAGTGTTTGCATATAACCTATGTGCAAACTCCATATACTTTAAATCATCTCTAGATTACTTACCATGCCTAATATAATGTAAATGAAATGTAAATAGTTGTAAATAAAATGCAAATGTCATGTAAATCATTGCCCGAATGCAACAAATTCAAGTTTTGCTGCTTGGAACTCTCTGAAAATTTTTCCCTCGCCTTTTCCCATCCATTGTTGTTTAAATCCATGGATGCAAAATCCATGGTTATGGAGGGACTACTGTAATAATAATTTTGTCTGCTTCATCCTCACTAAGTAAAGTGATAGCAGAGTCTGAAGGCATGTAAATACCAGGGTGACCAGTTATTGGTCTTCCAGAACACTCAGGGTCTCTAGGTATGTAGTGTTTGCTGCAGGGCAGGGGGTCCCCTAAACCTGGGCTCTCACCAACCAGGGACATAGCTGTTCCATATCAGCTCCCTAGACTGAAGTAAAGGAAGGATGGAAACTCTTATCACCTGCGGAAAAGCAACCTGCAGCCACGTGAGCACTCTTTCTTTCATCTTGCAGGTGGAGCATGGGGGTCATCTCTAATATCTTTAAAATGCTCATCCATTGTTAGCATGCCATTTCTTTATCTCTCAGACTTTGAAGGTGGTTTTAAAATCACAAGGTAACAGCTCTTCAAATGTGGCTTTTCTCCTTTCTTGTGTAAGCTTTTCCAAAGTTAGATTTTCTTGTCTTGCCCTTCCTGCTCAAAGGTGCATTTAATGAGTCCTGTGGAAGGTGAAATAAGTGTCAAAAGATCAAATGACAAATATGTCTTGGGTGCCGACCATGTGTAAAGTGGCATGTGTAGCACAATAGAAGTTTTAGGATCAGTCAGAAGAACAAAGAAACGAAAGCTTGGTGTATCAGCCAGCTAGGGCTGCCGTAACAAAAACAGCAGAGGCTAGGTGACTTTAACAATAGAAATTTATCTTCTTATGGTTCTAAGGACTAGAGGTCCAGGATTAAGGTAGCAACAGGGTTGGTTTCTGGTAAGACCTTTCTGGTTTATAGATGGCTGCCTTCTGGGTCTTCACATGACCTTCGATCTGTGCACATGTTGAGATGCAGGGAGACAGAGAGAGAGGGCACCCTGATGTCGCTTCTTCTTATAAGGACACTGTTCCTTTGGGATTAGGGTCCTACCTCTACAACTCATGAAATATCTGTTTTCATTGAGTTGCTCAGTCATGTGTGACTCTGTGATCCAATGGACTGTAGCCTACCAGGCTCCTCCATCCTTCGAATTTTCCAGGCAAGAGTACTGGAGTGGGTTGCCATTTCCTTCTCCAGTGGATCTTCCTGACCTGGGGATCGAACCCAGTTCAGTTCAGTTCAGTTCAGTTCAGTTGCTCAGTCGTGTCCAACTCTCTGCAACCCCATGGATCAAACTCAGGTCTCCTGCATTGCAGGCAGACACTTTATCCTCTGAGCCACCAGGGAAGCCCTATTTTCATTAGGTAATTAAAATAGCTTTTATTGGAGTACAGTTGCTTTACAATATTGTGTTATTTCCTATTGCACAGCAAAGTGAATCAGCTATATGCATGCATGTATCCCCTCGTTTTTGGATTACTTTCCCATTTAGGTCATGACGGAGCATTGACTAGAGTTCCATGTGCTATAAAGTAGGTTCTAATTAGTTATCCATTTTATACATAGTAGTGTGTATATGTCAATCCTAATCTTTCAATTCATCCTACACTCATTTTCCCCCCTTGGTGTCCAACATTTGTTCTCTATACATGTGTCTCTGTTTCTGCTTTGCAAATAGGTTTGTCTTGTACCATTTTTCTAGATTCCATGTTTATACATTAATATACACATTGTTTCACTCTGTCTGACAGTCTCTAGGTTCATCCACTCTCTGCAAATGGCACAATTCCATTTCTTTTTGTAGCTGAATGATATTCCATTGCATACATTACCACATCTTTTTTAATTTATTCTTCTGTTGATAGACATCTAGGCTGCTTGCATGTCCTGGCTATTATAAACATTAACGGTGCTACACTAAACTTTGGAGTTCATGTATATTTTGGAATTATTGCTTTCTCTAGGTATTTGCCCAAGAGTGGGATTCATGGATCATGCATTTTCAGGCTGTTTTTCAGGCACTCAGTCATGTCCGACTCTTTGTGACCCCATGGACTGCAGCACGCCAGGCTTCCCTGTCCTTTATCATCTTCCAGAGCTTGCTCAAACTCATGTCCATTGAGTCAGTGATACCATCCAACCATCTCATCCTCTGCCATCCCCTTCTCTTCCTGTTTTCAATATTTCCCAGCATCAGGGTCTTTTCCAATGAGTCAACTCTTCGTATCAGGCGGCCAAAGAATTGGAGCTTCAGCTTCAGCATCAGTCCTTCTAATGCATATTCAGGATTGATTGGTTTGATCAAGAGTCTTCTCCAATACCACAGCTCAAAAGCATCAGTTCTTCAGTGTTCAGCCTTTTTTACGGTCCAACTCTCACATCCATAGATATGGTACCTCTATTTTTAGTTTTGTCAGAAGTCTCCACACTGTTCTCTGTAGAGACTGTTTGAGTTTACACTGTCACCAACAGTGCAAGAGGTTTACCTTTTCTCCACACCCTCCCCAGCAATTATCGTTTGCAGATTTTTTTGGTAATGGTCATTCTGAATGATGTGGGGTGATACTTCACTGTAGTTTGATTAGCCTTTTTCTAATATTAACTGATGTTGAGTCTCTTTTCATGTGTCAATGACTCCTAAAGCCCTGTGCCTGCACAGTCCTCTCCCCTCTTCTCCCATCAAATAGGCAAATCTGCAAGAATATGGAGCATATTTGTAAAAATATCCACATCCTATCCCTCTAAACTGGATGTGTCCCCATGGGAACTTTTGTGTGCTCATTTAACTAGAGGCAGCTCTGGCAACGTGGCTAGCTGTGGGCAATGTAACATGAGCACAGGTTTTAAGGGTTATGTGTGGTTCCACCATCTTTCTTTTTTTTTTTTTTGTCTGCCAGAGGAATGCCAACATCCAAGGCAAGCCCTGCTCCTTCCCCTGGATGCCAGCAGGAAGACAAAGGCCTGGAGCAGGGCCCACCTTAGGCCTTGAGCAACATGAGAAGGTGGTAAGACAGAAGCCTTCATTGTGGTCAGCGGAAACTAAGGACTGTGTAACATCTCCTCCCACAAAATCCATATTTTGAGGGTTTGCCAAGTGCAGAAGTTTAGCGAGCATCACTTTCTTGATTTCACAACAACTGTATGAAGGGGTTATGATAATCTTCCCCCCGTTCCTCAGGAAACTGAAGTACAGGGAAGTTATCTAAAGCTACACAGCCAGAAAGCGGCAGAGCCAAAATGTAAACAAAAGGCTAGCTGATTGTTAAACACAAGCTCTTAGTCTTTTCCATGAACATTTGATTTTGAGTAAAAAAATCATAATAATAAGCACCCTAAGGTTAAAGCTAGTATAGATCCTGGAAGAGACTGAGAGGATAGTGTGATAGTGGCTAAATCCCATATATCAGCATGAGGCATCTTTGCTGTTCCCTGCTTGGGTTTTTCGGAGAAGTACCTACAGTCCCTGCGAGAGGGTTTTGACATAGGCCCAGGCGGCGATCCCAGCATGGGTGGCCAGGGCCTCGGTTTTGTTTGTTTTACAATATGTTAGAACATTGCCAGCTAACATTTTTCAACTTCTTTTTCCCCTTTCAGTAAAACCAATTCCAAATGTTTGAAATGCTAAATGGTGGGAAGAACTAAGAGTAACCAGCAGGACAGACTGTCTTTTTTTTTTTTTCTTTTATGAAAAATAAACACTTTGAAGAAAAGCAAGATTCATCTCACTCTAGCAGGGAAGAGAGGAAGGCAAACCATCACCCATCCTGGACATTATGGTAGAAAAAAAAGGTTTGTTTTGGGAGTTTTTATTTTTCAAGATGTCTTTAAATATTGGAGAGATGAAATTATAAATGATGTTTAACTTATGATAGAAAGTAACCTGAGTCCTTTGCCAACAAAGGTCCATCTAGTCAAGGCTATGGTTTGTCCAGTGGTCATGTATGGATGTGAGAGTTGGACTATAAAGAAAGCTGAGCACCGAAGAACTGATGCTTTTGAACTGTGGTGTTGGAGAAGACTCTTGAGAGTCCCTTGGACTGCAAGGAGATCCAACCAGTCCATCCTAAAGGAGATCAGCCCTCTGTATTCATTGGAAGGACTGATGCTGAAGCTGTAACTCTAATACTTTGGCCACCTGATGCGAAGAGCTGACTCATTTGAAAAGACCCTGATGCTGGGAAAGATTGAAGGCAGGAGAAGAAGGGGACGACAGAGGATGAAATGGTTGGATGGCATCACTGACTCAATGGACATGGGTTTGAGTAAACTCCGGGAGCTGGTGATGGACAGGGAGGCCTGGTGTGCTGTGGTCCATGGGGTCGCAAAGAGTCAGACACAACTGAGCAACTGAACTGAACTGAACCTGAGTCCTTATTAGTTAGGAACCTCTTTAGTTGCAATAACAAGAAGTCAATCCAATTCTTCCTTCCTCTCTGTATCTCTGCCCTTTGCTGTATTACCCTGTGAGGAGTGTCTTGTTACTGTAGATAGGATCGACTTTCTTCATTGACCCATGGGGCTTGCTTTGCCAACAACTGGGAGAAGTACTAATATGCCAGCTCACAGCATAAACTAATGCCAAAAGCTCAGCTTCTCTGTACACCAGTACCGAATCAAATCTCAGAGATTGAGTTTTGATGAAGTAGAAAAGGGTAGTTTTAGTACTTTGCCAGACAAAGGGGGCCACAGTGGGCTAATGTCCTCAAAACCATGAGTCCCACTTGGGAAAGACAGAGAGAGGCTTTATAGTAATTGTTCAAAGAGGCAGTGATCAGCTTGTGGACATCCTTCTGATGGGTTGATGATGAGGTAAGTCAGAGTCAGCATCATCAGTCTCCAGGTCCAACTGCTCTGGGGTCTACATGCTTGTGGGTGGCATACCATCAAGGACTTCTCCCAACTGGAGGGGGTCTCAGTGTCTGCAAAACAGTTCAGAGATATTACTGTGTGTGTCCCTTGATGGGGGAACAGGACTTTGCCCCAAGGCTGCCCTTGACTCTTTCTCCCTGGCCTCACATCCCCTGCCTTCTCTAATTAACAGTCTCTTCAGTCCATCCACTGGGACTCAGGAAATGTCGCGGAAGCTGAATGAGGGCTGTTTCCTGCTATCAAAGAAATGGGGGAGGTAAAGGCCTTGTACCCAGGAGCCCCACAGGGCCCTGCATGGTATCAGAACCTCAGGGAGTCTTCCTTGTTTCATTTGTTCTCTTGACTCCTTCTCCTTCCATGAGAAAAACATGCCTGGGCTAGCCTGCTGACGCCAGAAGGAGGCCAAGAACAGGGGGAAACATGAGGTACACCCAGCCAAGCCCAAACCAGCTTAGCGCACTCCTGGCCAACCCGCACCTCTCAGGGTAGACAAAGGCTGGTCGCTGCTTGTTCCAGAGACAGTGTAGCTGTTTATCATATAATAGTAGCGGATTGATAGAACGATTCAGGGCAGCTTCAGTGAAAAATGATGTTTATGAGAGGGTAGAAATGGAGTCTATAGAATCTGAGGGAGATCAACTAAATTGGACCTAGAGAAGCGTCAAGGCCATAACCTGAACTTGAGAGGCAGAGCTAGTGGACTTCATGTGGCTCTGCATGCGTCTCGGTCTCAGTCAGTCACAGTTCCTCTGAAGAGTCCATCTGATCTGCCCAACCTGATTTTCTGGGCCTCCTCGTATCGAGCAGCACAGCCTCTTGCCTGTGGCCCTACTCTATGGCAAGCAGCTCCAAAACACTAGAGACTGAAATGATGACTGGAAAAGGGTCTCACCTAATTTATTTAAAGTGAAGGAAAAATGTAATCTTACCCAAAGTTTGGCCCAGAGCCTAGTTTTTCTTTTCTTTTTTTCCTGGTGTGGTGTGTAATTCAGTGTGCTGCCTGAAGGAAAGGGTTATGGATTTCTCCTCAAGATGCTTCAAGTCAAGGACACACAGGAAGAGACTAGATCATGGCACCCACCTCAGAGTCCACTCTCTGTGAGCCGCTCTTCGGCAGACTCCCAATGGCCACCAACAAGCAGCTTCACAGCTAAAGTCGTGCTTCATCTCTTTCTGCCTGGAGTTCTATTCCAGCTGCTTACCTCAGCTGCTTATGAATTCCCTGAACACAAGGCTCTGGTGAGGATCAGTCCACACCCATTTCATAGCCTGTCTACCAAAATTTACCTCATGTATTAGTCTCCTAAACCTGCCCTAATGTATTGCTACAAACGGTGTGGCTTAAGACACAGAAATGTATTCTCTCACCCTTCTGGAGGATGGAAATCAAGGTGTCAGAGGGCCACCCTTTCTCCAAAGTCTTCAGGGAAGAATCAGCTCCAAGCCTGCCTCTCTTTTTTTATCTGGCTATGCTCCATGACCTGTGGGAGTTCTGGACCAGGAGGTGGAACCTGTGCCCCCTGCAGTGGTGGAAGTGTGGAGTCCTAACCACTGGAGCTCCAGGGAAATCTTGTGGCCGCCATCTTCACTTCTGACGCTGTTAGCAATCCTTGGTTTGCCCTGGAATACAGATGGGTGGCTCTGACCTCGGTCCCCTTCCTCACGTGGTGTTAACCCCTCCCGTGTCTGTGTCTCTTTGTCTTCTCTTCTTATGAGGACACACGTCATATGACACCAAGGGTCCATTTGCTCCATATGACCACATCTTAGCTAATTACATCTGCAAAGACTCTGTTTCCCAATACAATCACATTCTGAGGTTCTGGGAAGGATGCGAATTTTGGGGAGAGGGAGCTGGAGACACTATTTCAACCCAGTGCACCTAGTATCAGCTCAGTTCAGTCGCTCAGTCGTGTCAGACTCTTTGCGACCCCATGAACCACAGCACACCAGGGCTCCCTGTCCATCACCAACTCCCAGAGTCCACCCAAACCCATGCCCATTGAGGCGGTGATGCCATCTAACCATCTCGTCCTCTGTTGTCCCCTTCTCCTCCTGCCATCAATCTTTCCCAGCATCAGGGTCTTTTCAAATGAGTCAGCTCTTTGCGTCAGGTGGCCAAAGTATTGGAGTTTCAGCTTCAACATCAGTCCTTCCAGTGAACACCCAGGACTGATCTCCTTTAGGAAGGACTGGTTGGATCTCCTTGCAGTCCAAGGAACTCTCAAGAGTCTTCTCCAACACCATGATTCAAAAGCATCAATTTTTTGGTGCTCAGCTTTCTTTGTAGTCCAACTCTCACATCCATACATGACCACTGGAAAAACCATAGCCTTGACTAGGTGGGCCTTTCTTTGGCAAAGTAATGTCTCTGCTTTTTAATATGTTGCCTAGGTTGGTCATAACTTTTCTTCCAAGGAGTAAGCGTCTTTTAATTTCATAGCTGCAATCATCATCTGCAGTGATTTTGGAGCCCAGAAAAATAAAGTCAGCCACTGTTTCCACTGTTTCCCCATCTATTTGCCATGGAGTGATGGGCCCGGATGCCATGATCTTAGTTTTCTGAATGTTGAGCTTTAAGCCAACTTTTTCACTCTCCTCTTTCAGTTTCATCAAGAGGCTGTTTAGATCTTCACTTTCTGCCATAAAGGTGGTGTCATCTGCATATCTGAAGTTATTGATATTTCTCCCAGCAATCTTGATTCCAGTTTGTGCTTCCATCAGCCCAGCGTTTCTCATGATGTACTCTGCATAAGTTAAATAATCAGGGTGACAATATACAGCCTTGATGTACTCCATTTTCTATTTATAGAATAGCAAGGAGAGATAAGAAAGCTTTCTTCAGTGATCAATGCAAAGAAATAGAGGAAAACAATAGAATGGGAAAGACTAGACATCTCTTCAAGAAAATTAGAGATACCAAGGGAATATTTTACACAAAGATGGGCTCAATAAAGGACAGAAATGGTAGGGACCTAACAGAAGCAGAAGATATTAAGAAGCAGTGGCAAAAATACACAGAAGAATTGTACAAAAAAGATCTTCACGACTCAGATAATCATGATGGTGTGATCACTCACCTAGAGCCATACATCCTGGAACATGAAGTCAAGTTAGTCTTAGAAGCATCACTACGAACAAAGCTAGTGGAGGTGATGGAATTCCAGTTGAGTTATTTCAAATTCTGAAAGATGATGCTGTGAAAGTGTTGCACTCAATATGCCAGCAAATTTGGAAAACTCAGCAGTGGCCACAGGACTGGAAAAGGTCAGTTTTCATTCCAATCCCAGAGAAAGGCAATGCCAAAGAATGCTCAAACTGTCACACAATTGCATTCATCTCACATGCTAGTAAAGTAATTCTTGAAATTCTCCAAGCCAGGCTTCAGCAATATGTGAACCGTGAACTACCAGATGTTCAAGCTGGATTTAGAAAAGGCAGAGGATCCAGAGATCAAATTGCCAATACCTGCTGGATCATTGAAAAGCAAGAGAGTTGCAGAAAAACATCTTCTGCTTTATTGACTATGCCGAAGCCTTTGACTGTGTGGATCACAACAAACTATGGAAAATTCTTCAAGAGATGGGAGTACCAGACCACCTGACCTGCCTCTTGAGAAACCTGTATGCAGGTCAGGAAGCAACAGTTAGAACTGGACATGGAACAACAGACTGGTTCCAAATAGGAAAAGGAGCACATCAAGGCTGTATATTGTCACCCTGCTTATTTAACTTATATGCATCTAGTGTAACAGCATCTTGATCTCTAAAGGACTCTGAGAGCTGATCAAGTCATACTGTTATCTAGCCAGTAATTCCATCTTTCTCTTTTGAATATCTTTCATTAATGGAATGCTCAGTTCCTTGGAAGTCTGTTATGTCTAATTTTTAAAGAGCTGCTCTTTAGAAATTAGTTCAGATACCCACCAATAAAAGTTTAGATAAATAATGTGGGCTATTTTCATAGAAGGGGATCTTGAGCAGTCATTAAAATTATGAAAACCTATATTTATTGACACATAAAACTTACACAATGAATTGTTCAATAAAAGGAAGATTGTAAAGCATGGTTTAAACTAATTAAACAAATTAATTTCATTTATTTAGAGATACAAGTGCATTTTAAAATATGAAACTTGTAAAGAGTTGACATTATTTTTGGATGCTGAAATAGAAATGGGCTTTTTAAAAAATATTTCTATAGTGACTGTTTTTTGTTTATTTCAAAAATGATGAAGTATTTTTAAATGATTGTTTTAAAAGGGTGTTATTCTTTGTTTTGATTAGAAATATTCTTTCCAATAACTTCCATCATCTCTCTGCTTAGTCTATGACTTCAGAGTATTGTGAACTAATATCTTAGTGACACTTATAAAAAAATCTCCAGTAAGACATTATTTGAAAAAAATACAATTCATAAATTCTAACACGGCCTCATTTCTTTCTTTATTTCTCTACCTTAGAAAATGCAAGATCTTTAGCCTATGAATGAAAGAAAATAAATGAACAAATTATCCAAGACCATTTTTGACAGCACTGGCTTCTATTATTCCTTTCAATTCTTACCTATTTAGTAAGTGGTGTATAGGATATTTTGTTTGATTTTTTGTCAGCAATGTCATTAAATATCTTTTATCAAAATCCCGTGGACAGAGGAGCCTGATGGGCTACAGTTCATGGGATTGCAAAAGAATCGGACAGGACTTGGCGACTAAACAACAATTGTACTGACTAATCATTTTATGTTCCTTCTGTGAATTACCTGTAGTCCAGTTTTGCTCTTCTAAAAAAAATTGACCTATAGGAACTATAAACGTATTCTGTATAATAACCCTGTCTTCGAGATACAGATAATTTCTTATAGTTTATCATTTGGTTTTTATCTAAGTCTTATCATTTGAACTTTTCACTCTCAGACATAAAAGCTTGCAAATATTTTCTTTAGAGTTTCTACTATTCCTGTGTTGCTTAGAAAGAACTTTCCCATTCCCCAAATCACAGGTCGTATTCTCTTCTATTGTCTTCTGTAAGTGTACCTTTATTTTAAAGGCATAGTGAACAAGGTAAGAAAGTTGTGGCAAAGCCCCTCAGTCTTGCCAGTTTCCTTGTCACGTCTTCAGAGTTTTTTACTCATCATTTCACAAGCAGTGAGTGGACAGTAGTCATCTGAGATTTAAAGACCAGTAAGTCCTCCAATCACAAAGAGCTCACAAAAGGCATTGTGAGATCCTATTTGTAAAATATTTTGGTCATTTTCACAATTTCCCAGTTGTTCATTCCGACTTGAACTCACTTTCAATAAGACAGAATTTTGAGACCATCTTTGATAAGCCATTTCATTAGGGAGATTGCATTCATTATTATCACAATCTATATAAACCAGGTCCAAATGAAAGAGTTTGTATAAAATATTAACACCTGCAGTAGATCTAGACCAAGTGTAATTAGGATTACCATCA
This sequence comes from Cervus elaphus, assembly GCF_910594005.1. Taxonomy (NCBI): domain Eukaryota; kingdom Metazoa; phylum Chordata; class Mammalia; order Artiodactyla; family Cervidae; genus Cervus; species Cervus elaphus. The sequence continues at coordinate 6,480,021 of NC_057826.1, read as the reverse complement.
TACATAATAATGGAGAACTTTTCTGAATAATGGCTATGACCTTTAACAATTATTTATATTAATGCTTAGAGCAGTCTATAGAGAAGAAATTATTAAATTATTACATCCATTTTTCACACACACAAAAATGAGGCATGTAAGGTTCAATTTGTCTACAGTTCAATAGCTGGATCAAAGCAGAGTCAGAGTCAAATACACATTGCCTACTGGAGAAAGCAAGTTATATTTATTTTAGGTGGTATATATTTAAATGATGATAACAAAGTCCAGACAACACCATCAGTAATGGATAGATGGTGCATCTACAGCACTTCATGAACCACGTTATCCATTGGTGAGTATACAGGGTTCACTCTTCCCTACTGAGAGTCAAATGGTGGCAGGTTACAGGAAATTACTTTGTACAATATAAACGAGGAAGAGAGAAATTAGCATTTCAAAGCTGATGTGCATCTGAGAGGGAAATCTCTAGGACAGATCTGCACCAAGCTGCAAGAGCTGCTGACTGACATGCAGTGAAATAAACAGGCACAGTGGTCCTCAGGGCCTTCTCCCGCAAGACCACCCCAGTCAAACCACCTCCCCACTCCCTCCCTGCAACCTTGCCCCTCGTTCTTTCAACTCCCAATCCAGGCCACCCCGTGCTCATGAAGGCTGCGCACACCTATGCTGGATACCTACGGATCATTTGTCCTCAATCTACTGAGGACTGCTTTTACATTTTTGATGACTTATATGTAATATTTGTGTAATTCTTATTTTGTAAAACACGTACCCATACATCTCCTCATTTAAATTCTCTAGGTAATTCATCACCAACTTGATGGCTATGAATTTAAGCAAGTTCAGAAAGCTGGTGATGACAGACAGGAAGGCCTGGCGTGCTGCAGTCCAGGGGGTCGCGAAGAGTCGGACACAACTGAGCTACTGAACTGAACTGACCTGAGGTAATTCTAGCAAAGGACAGAAAGAAAAAGTGACACTTTCATTTTACAGGTGAGAAAGATTATATGAAAATTCCTTTATCAATGAGGAGGCAACACCTTCTCCAACCTCATGTCCTAATGCAAGAACCTTGTCGGCAATAGTCCCAGGACTAGTACTTTGTGAAATTTCTTTGCCTTTGGTCCTACTGTTCCTAAAATACTTCCCCCCAGAGATTCCAATTCTAAATCCTTATCATTTTCTCATTAAAAGACAGTCTGTTAAACACACACACACACACATGCACACACATGAATCTGTTGGAATATATGGTTTTATTTACCATGATTATTTAAGCATCTTCAATATGTGACAACTCCAGGAAATACACTTTAGCTCCACACTTTTAATTTTAGCATAATTTCAGTCCTGAGGATAGTACTCAGTGTCCATTTCATGTATGAGAAGTTGCAAAGACATCTTTTTTTTTTTTTTTTTTTTTGCAAAGATATCTTGATCATTAAAGTTAGAATCTTTTCAAGTCAAGGACTCTGAAGGAAAAATCTCATCTGAATGCAGAGTTCTGATTATTTTGCCATTTAAGAAAATGCTAGTCATGTATGGTTTCACCTAATAGACGCTTTCTGTAATGAGTCAGCGGAAACGGCAAAATTGTCAGAGGAGCCATGGAAAAATGGAGGGATATGCCATTTGGGAACATCAGCTCTGTGCCCTATGGTCCTTGAACTCCAACACTATTTCTAAGGCTACGGATTCACATCCGAGGCACACAAGGCTTTCCAGGGAAAAGCACAGCTGCATAAACAGTCCGGGCTCTCCTTTAGTGCTCCTGCCTAGAGCTTTCATCAGTGTGACCAGGTTTCCTTTGATGTGTTGCTCCCTTCTGCTCCCCAACCACAGTTTCTGTTTAGTTCTCACCCCCTCTCAAGAGAATGGGACACTTGGCAAGCTTAAAGATTGCTTTGCAGACAGAGTCATTCTAAAGCTCATATGAACTCTCCCCACCTTTTTTTTTTTCCTTCTTGTCCTCTTTAAGAAAAGTTATCAAAACTTTTCTAAATTAGAATAAATTTAGATGTCTGAGTAGAGGATGTTAGTGATTTTAAAAATATATATTAGAAAAGTCAGTCTTTTTTCCCTGAATATGTAGTTCAGCTTTAGCTTGTTCTTATCCTAACAGTGACTAAACTTGAAAGACAAAATACAGTAGGTGTGATTAGAAATTTCCCATTAGTTAGACACTGCTGCTCTGAATGCAATGCATATTGTGCACTCAGTACAACCAGGATAAGGCAAGTTAGATAAGAAGTCTGATTCTCTTCACTCTGACATAGTACAAACGATCATCTTTCTGGAGTGCAGGAGGAAATGAAGAAATAGCATGCGTCTGGAAATTTCCTTTTCAGCCCTGAGCAACCTAAAAACAATAAATTTGGTTAAAGCAGAACACTCTTCCTAGGAGTCAGCAATCTTTACAAACTGAATCTTCACAGACACCAGGTTGAGATTTTGACCCAAGTAATGCAGAGCTAGTCTTTTTATGCTTTCTTTTTTTTCACCTGTAAGGATGAATCCATTTTTTTTTTTTTTTTTTAGGCTAGGGCTAGAAACATTTATTGTGCTGAGTACAATACATTGTCATTCATCACCAGGGTTTTAAAAGATTGATATGTAATTCATAGCTAAAGTTTCCCCAGGGCATTATTCACTCATACAATGTGGGAAATTTGGATATGATGAGATATCGAAGAACAAAGAAAGGTTTTACAGGCCAATTTCTATAGCTTTATCTTCCTACATACATCTGTACCCATATCTCTATTTATACCTTCACTTATCATGAAATAAAGTCAAATAGCAATCAATCATGTGGTAATAGAATACTTTATGAATGTGACAGTGAATTATAACAAGTACAATCTTCACAGGTAGATATATATTTCCCTAGCAGTTATGCCATTTATTTCAAAGAACTTCAAAATTCACTCTAAGAAACTACATATTAACCTGTTTCTCTTGAGACTCCTTTCTGTTTTCTGTTGCAATTTCCTGAGCTTGAACATTGGCTTGAGCAACAAGAATGTGTCTTCATTGTCCACTTCTTGCTACTTGCTACTGGCTTGAAGGCATTTGTTGAGGTGATTCTGAAAAATGACATTACCTTTCTCTGGGATCATCAGTTTTTCCAGGAGAATTTTGTGTTATTTAGTTTTGCTTTCCTTTCAGAGTACAAAGCTTTTCATCAGCTTTCTGTAATTTTTTTCAATGAAATTTATGGGCTGAATAAAATGAGCTCACCCAGTGGGTGCTGTGTGCAAGTAGCTTCCTGTGAATTCTCGCGGTGAGTTATTTTCAATGCACCAGTAGATCGTAAATCCCAAAGGCCATACAAATATTCTTTCTCAAGATATGCCCTAGTCTGTAATTCCAAGGTGGATGGCCTTCACCTCAGATTCTAAAACCTTCTTTTTTCTTCCTTATTTTTTTCATTACAAATGATTTCTTAGTGTCTGAGACTTGTGTTACTGAGGGACAGTAACAAATCTCAAAATAATCAATGTTTCTGCAAAACATAAACGTTGAGAAGAGTGAGATCTACCCAAACTCTGTTTTCTAAGTATTTTTCAGCCTCCTGAGTGACAGAATTTCAGTTGCAGGAAAGAGAGGAATAATTCATAGAGTAAAAAAAAACAAAGAAAAAGAAAAAAAGGAGGAAAAAGGAAAAAGCTTTTCATCTCCCCTTCAATGCTATACAAATAATCAAGGCTTATCAACAATAATCACTATATTCCTTTATTTTAAAAATATATGTCTTTCAACTTAAATTTTTCTGAAATAAGAATGCATTTTAAATCCATGTGCACTTTCAATACCACAGTTTTGTTTGCTTGTTTTTCTGAAAGTCTTATTGAAAGGAAGGTACCTAAATGTATCTAACATCTTAATATAGAGAAATGTATTCAAGTTCTACTTATTTCCTAGACCTGACCACTAACTTAGGCAAATAGAACATTAATATATGTCTTGTGAGCCTGGAAAGCCAAATTCAATATTTATAATAGTACATGACATTGGACTAGGAATCATATAATCTAGGAAGGAAACATATAATGAGGTAGTAAATGTGATAAAACTCCACCCCGGGAGGTAGTAATATGGAAATGGATCTCTGGTTTGGCCAAACACCAAAAGAGGTATGACCCTGCTGAGGAAACTGCTCCCTGAGTAGAATGCTAGACATAAAATATTTTATTCTTTAAAGCTCTCTGTTTCCTTATCTCAATATTATAATTGACAGAAATAGTTCTAATTTTAACAGCCAGTAGATGTTGCTTTTTTTGAAAGGTAGTTGAAATCAAATCATTAGAGTAACACACACAATGTGTTGAACAAGTATTGCATGGAAGAGCCCAAAAAATATTCCAACAGTGAACCAAAGACTTTGGGGCTGTTTTTAAAGACTGAAGTACACTTTTCAAAATTATCAGTGTCTGAAATAATGTTCAATAGTAATGCTAAAGAAATCACAGCTTGGTAAGTAAATACAGCTTGGTGGAAGAGAATCTGAGGATCTATTGAAATGTGTAGACAAGAGAATATGATCAAAGGTTTTGAGTATTAAAGTACGCTATTTACTGTTTAAAAAGTTGCACTTCACAGTATGATAAAACTTTAAAAAGCATTTTAAGGGGAAATTTTTAGTCTCAGGGTAAATTGCAAGCATGAATTAACCTAAAGAGGCAATTATTCTTCTACCCTTATTTATTTCATTTCCACTTAACTAGTTATAGTGTGATAATTAATTTCCAGTTTTCCGATGAGGATTATTTAAGGGTGTGCTTTTTAAACCATCATTTACATATAGATATTTCTGGTATTTAGTGTGAGATGTGGTTTTAAAACAGCAATGGTGGAGTACATTTATGATCATGTTTAATATGCAACATTAAAAATAATTGCTTTCCAAGGAAAGGGTACAAAAAATATCATGAAGTGTTGTAGAGTTAACATTTAAAAGCAACAAAGTAAAACACTGCAAGGGTATAGTTGCTTCTTTATTCATTTAAGTTTTTGTTTGCTTTAGTTTTCCTTTGGTAATGGGTGGGGAAGGGTATTCAAGAGGTAATTTAAACCCCTGGATTCTGAGTGTGAGTATTTGTACCACTTAAAATCAATGCTGATGATGATTTAAGCCTTGAAAATTAAGACTCCTGCTCCTTGGAAGGAAAGCCATGACAAAATTAGACAGCATGTTAAAAAGCACAGACATTACTTTGCTGACAAAGGGCCATATAGCCAAAGCTGTGGTTTTCCAGGTAGTGCTCGTGGTAAAGAGCCCACTTGCCAATCAGGAGATCTATGAGATATGGGTTCAGTCCCTGGGTTGGGAAGACCCCTGGAGGAGGACATGGCAGCCCACTCCCGTATTCTTGCCTGGAGAACCCCATGGACAGAGGAGCCCGGTGGGCTATGGTCCGAAGTGTCGCAGAGTCAGACACGACTGAGGCGACTCTGCACACCCGCATAGTTTTTCCAGCAGTCATGCACCACAGGTATAAGAGTTGGACCATAAAGAAGGCCGAGTACTGAAGAACTAATGCCTTCAAATTGTGGTTCTGGAGAAGACTCTTGAGAGTCCTTTGGACTGCAAGGAGATCAAACCAATCAATCCTAAAGGAAATCAACCCTGAATATTCACTGGAAGGACTGACGCTGAAGCTGAAGCTCCAATACTCTGGCCACTTGGTGACTCAAGTCACTTAGAGACTGAACAACAAAAACAGCCAGTCTAATATTTTTTTCATTGCTGAGTACAAGAAACAGTTGCTGGTTCTCTCTAGACCTCAGTGGATGACTCGTGATTATAATACTTATAGAAAGGAAAGGAAAGAAAAAAGAAAAAAACAAATGGGCAATCTAGTACCTCTCTCACATCTGGCCCTCTGGAGCTGTTTTGTTCTGTTTGGCTGCCAGTTGAGAATCAACCCGGAATGTCACTGGCTAAATTCTGAACTGCCAGAGGCAGTTCTCTTCCCATTGACTGTTTTGTCCTGGTGAACAGACTTCCTCAAAGCAATAGTGAGACAGAAGAATTCTGGACCAACTGGAGAGGGTGTTACTCATTTCCACACATACCCTCCCAAGTTGGTATGTAAATTCCCACTTCATATATCATATACAATGACAGTAGCCAAACAAAATAAAGAATTAAAAAAAAAAAAAGTTTGGCACTGTGAGATGCATACACATCTGCTGTCTTGGTTCACATTCTAGAATGTGATTGTGGGTTAGACACACGGTAACGCCTAAATGTGAAAAAATGAATGTGTAAAAAGGAAATGAGGACCAGTTTCTTCAAGATAGCAGAAGAATTTTACCAACTTTTTGTTGGTAAAAGTTCAGGGAGCTTTTCCCTCAAAATAACTTCATATTAAAAAATAAACTCATTTACAAAACAAATCTAAAAAAGAAAATTCTTGACTTTTAGTTTATCCTGGGCTCAGTGGCAGCCATGAATAAGAATTACACAAATTACGTTTGTATTGTGGTTGATTTTATACAATCCCTGGTCTTATAAAACTAGGCTGGACTATCTGTGTCTCTTAAAGAATTCCGACTCTTATGCAGTCCCCAAATAAAACAAAACTATTTCTAAATCCCTGTTCTAAACAGGCATTATTCCAAGGTCTAAGAAGAGAAGTAGTAACAGAGCACTATTCCTGTAGAGCTTACATTTAAGTAGAAAAAAATTGAAAATAAACAAAATAATTCTTCTACGGTGTTAGAAAGTATTAGGTATTAGCAGAAAAACAAAGCAGGAGTCCAAGACTTCAGATAAGAAGTCTGGACTCATATCAGAGTATCTTTAGTCTTGAACTGGGTAATATCACCAAGATGGGTTAGAAAGCATAGAAAATAGATAGAAAGGGGATTTGAAGAGTAAGTTCTGGACTTTTAAAAATGCAAAATGCAAGACAGACAAGGAGGATCTTGCAAAAGAGATCGAGAAAGTAAAATCAGATGGAAAGAACATGATGTCCTGGAAGTCAGTGGTAAACGTCTTTATAGGTGAAGGTAGTGATTATCTGTGTCAAATGTCATGGAGGGGTCAAATGCATGAGCACAGATGTCAAAAAGAGAAGAACATGCTGCAATCACATTTTAATACAATCTTGGTCATTCTGTGAGCCTGGGTGGCGGGGGGGATGAAAATATAAAAAAGAATGTGAAGTAGTAGCAAATTTTTGCTGTGTTTCGCACAAAAATGCACATTCTTACGGTAAGCTGTCTTGCCTTCCTGATTGATCTTTTCTCTTGCCTCTCCCTGAGATACTGATTACCGCTAGAATAACTTCTTTGAAGGACTGTACTCTGGCCCTTCCCTTCTACTTGCATCATCGTCTATCTTGCTGGCCAATCAACATGGCCATGAAGAACAGGACCAAGGGACACTCGTGTTTGGTTACCCCACACACAGCATTTCGCCTTGAACAAAATAAGGCTTCATGGTGTTTACTGTGGAACAGAGGAAAGAAGAGAGAGTGACGGTGCCGCAAGGGAGGGGACTGAGAGAGACAGAGAGCTCGTGGAGGGAGGATGGGATGCAGGGAGGAAGAGAAAGACGGGTCTGTCCACGAAAATCGGCATTGAGTCAGTTTACAGAGCATTGAGACACCTGGAGAAATCTTCAGGGAAACGAGATATGACTCTGAGAGCAACACACAAGCTGCAAAACTGTCCTCATTCCCAGCAAACAGCCATTTGTTATCTGCTTTATAAGAGCTCCCCTGTGAGCACGACGGGTAGTCAAGGGTCAGTCCATGGAAGCCTTTCCAGGTCCCGTTAGCACTTAGGAAAGGGAGTCCTAAATCTCAAATATGTAAGTTTACCTGGTGAAAATGCTTTATCTTTATCCTAAACATTTTTTTTTTTTTTTTTTGCTTTTATTCTCAAAATAAAATTCAAGGTCTCCTGAGAAGAATTATGAAGCTGGTGGTTTTAATTAAGTTAAGTAAAGATTAGAAACATTATGAACAATGCTCAGGAAGGAAAATTCTCTCAAACAGATCTGACAAAAAAACTTTCTGTAAGGGTTTAATAAGTAATTCTTCTCTGTTCTGTATCTCATCTCCCTCAATCTACTCTCCATTTTCCTACTAAATATCTGAAGGAATATTTCTCTATAAAATCCAATAAAACACTTTCCAATTTTTTTCTTGTAGAAATTTAATAAGTATCTATGCTCCTAGCCAAGGTCAGTTACTGTAATAACTGGTTCCAAATCTGGAAAGGAGTATGTCAAGGCTGTATATTGTCATCCTGCTTATTTAACTTAGATGCACATTCATATGCATGTGAAATGTGGGCTCAATGAAGCAAAAATTGGAATCAAGATTGCCAGGAGAAATATCAGTAACCTCAGATACACAGATGACACCACCCTTATGGCAGAAAGTGAAGAAGAACTAAAGAGCCTCTTGATGAAACTGAAAGAAGAGAGTGAAAAAGTTGGCTTAAAACAACATTCAGAAAACTAAGAAAATGGCGTCAGGTCCCATCACTTCATGGCAGACAGATGGGGAAACAATGGAAACAGTGACAGACTATTTCGGGGGGCTCCAAAATCACTGCAGATGGTGACTGTAGACATGAAATTAAAAGATGCTTGCTCCTTGGAAGAAAAGCTATTACCAACCTAGACAACATATTAAAAAGCAGAGACATTACTTTGCCAACAAAGGTCCATCTAGTCAAAGCTATGGTTTTTCCGGTAGTCATGTTATGGATGTGAGAACCAGACCATAAAGAAAGCTGAGCACTGAAGAATTGAAGCTTTTGAACTGTAGTGTTGGAGATCAAACCAGTCAATCCTAAAGGAAATCAGTCCTGAATATTCTTTGGAAGGACTGATGCTGAAGCTGAAGCGCCAATATTTTGGCCACCTGATGCAAAGAACCAACTCATTGGAAAAGACCCTGATGCTGGCAAAGATTGAAGGTGGGAGGAGAAGAGGATGACAGAGGATGAGATGGCTGGATGGCATCACCAACTCATTGGACATGAATTTGCGCAAGCTCTTGGAGTTGGTGATGGACAGGGAATCCCAGCGTGCTGCAGTCCATGAGGTCACAAAGAGTTAGATACAACTGAGCGACTGAACTGAATCTTACAACATCTGGAAATATTCCCTTCAAAGCCTCAATAATATCATTCATAGGACTTCTACCTAAAATGGGTTTATGTGCAGGTTTCCAAGTTATGGGTATGATTGTCTACAGAAATGGGAATAATATACAAATAACTCTCATAATTTTTGTATACCTGCTCAGTTCTCAGTTAACAAACATCTATTGAGCACGCACTCAGTTTAGCCCTGTTTGCTTAGCCCTTGTCTATGCAAATGGAATAAAAAGTAGTTTTTTTGTGTAAGCTACTATAGATATAAACATTAATATGTGGGCTTATAAATTCATCACCACCAATTTCATAACTAACATCCAACATTATATTGTCATATTTATTGATCACTTACTTTGTGTTAAGCAGCACATTCATGTGTGTGTATGCACGCACTCAGACTTATTTGACTCTTTGCTGCCCTTTGGACTGTAACCCTGCCAGGCTCCTCTATCCATGGGAATTTCCAGGCAAGAATATTAGAGTGCATTCCATTCCCTTCTCCAGAGGATCCACACGACCCAAAGATCTAACCATCTCCCCTGTGTCTCTTGCATTGTAGGTGAATTCATCACCTGCTGAGCCACTGGGGAAGTCACGTTATGTACATTAATTCATTTTAACCTTTGTGACACCCCCAATTTCAAGATGAGAAAACAGACACTTTGGGGAGCTGGAAAGTCACATAACTTGTAACAGTGGAGCCGAAATTCAGCTCCAGACAGTGAAACAGAGCCAGCATTCTTATTCATAACTCAGCATTGCTTTCCAGGGTCAAAGCTTGGATACTGAAGTCAAACAGACCTAACTTTAAAGCCTGCCTATAGTATTTATTAATTATATAACAGTGGACAGAAAAAAAAAAATACTCTTTAGACTCTAATATTAGTATTTTTGCTTGTAAAATGAGAATTAAAAAAAAAATCAACCTTTTGGGGCTGTGTTGAGGCATCAGTAAAAGTTGATTAGCAAAGAGCAGCCCATGGTGTCTGATACAGGGAGGTATTCAGTAAATTCTAACTACTGTCATCATCATTATTCCTGGTAGTCTGAAATCTCCTGATTGTCAAGGTGAGCTTTGTAAATGCTCTGTGCTTCCTTAGAAAAAGTGAGTCAGTGCTTCCATAATTTCAGGGCTGAACTTGAAGTCACCAGATTTAATTCCTATATCCACCAGCAATCCATTTTCATCTACTTATTCAAAACCTGGTGTGTAGGGTATTTATTTCATGAGGCCCCTCCTTCAGCATTGAAGTAACTGATTCCAACTACTTTACATTTAAACTGGTTGACACGTTGATTTATAATTGTTACTGTACAATTCCTCTGTCTAAAATTGTTTTCAACAAATAAATGTTAACGAGTTTCCCTTAGAAAAATCACGTCTGGATTTTCTTAAATTAGTAGAGAGGAAGGACTCCCCAGGTGAACAGTGGCTATATTATATTATATATACACTGGAGAAGAAATTGTAGGAGAAAAGAACATAAAATTTATATTCAGTTTATTCTCAAAAGAACTTACAACCTATAACCAGGGACTAAATATAACCAATATTATATCAAAAGGTAGATGTCATAGGAGACCCAAAAACGGAAACCATTTTGTCATCAAGATGAGCCATTTTGCAGAAGAAAGTACCTGGATTTTAAAGTCTTGTGGTTTTGTGGTCACTCTGACATAGATATTATTCAGGCTACAATCTGATCTAGGGCAAATCACTTAAGCTCTCTGAACCTCTAACTTTGCATCTGAAAGACAAGAAGAGTGAGCCTCCCCTCTAAGACTGATGCGTTGATAAAATAAGATCCAGGGAGAAGATGGACTGGAAAACACCATGCCCACCGGCCCGCCTAGCAGTACTCAAACTCTCTCAGTGTTTTCCTTTCTCCTCCCTCTAATCAAGAAAACAGCAAAGTCCCCCAATAAACACTCCAATGGGGATATTATTGAACTTATTAAGAACTTATTCCTTTAACTTTCTTTCAGACTTAAAGGAACATGTATATATTATCTAACAGAACAACAATTTGCTATCCTACCCTTAAAACTTTTCAAAACTCATTAAAAACTGCAACCATGTGAAAAATTCATTTATATCTTCTACAAAATCCTTTGGTGAAGATATTTTCTATTATGTCCCTCAAAGTGCCTTAAATTAAAGCCAATCTATAAATGGCTCATAGAATTCCATGCCAAGAAAGTGTCCGCTCTGACGACCTGAAACACTTTGACTTATCCGACAGGTGATTGAAATGGTCATGGTGCCACGAGGGGTGGCCACAGATAGACTCTGCCCCCTGGGTCCACCAGCAGGATCTACGTCTATCCCTTAAACGCCAGCCCTCCAGAAGCAATCTTAGTGATGGCTCTTGATACGGAGAATGTTTGTTTTACCATCATGTTACAAGGACTGAAAAACACATCTTTATAAATCTTGATTGTTCACATATCGATCTATAACAAATACTTGAGATAAAACAGTGTGCTTTTCAGGCAGATACAACTTTAAGACTGTTCTAGCCTCTCTCCCACTTTCTAATCATGTGTTCCACAGCTGAGGAAGTTCTAGACTCACAGATGGATGCACATCACCATGTTCCTACTTTTTCCTCCTCTCTTAGGAGAAGGATTCTACTTTAAGGATTCTACTTCAACTATATTTTTTTTCCCCCTGATTTAAGTGAGAATCAGGTTGCATGGAATCCCATGCATCTCTGAATTCCCTTTCTCAAAGCAACAGTCCAGTTGGTCTTAGATGGAAAAGTCTCAGAAAGCCTACTTCATTCCTTTTTCTTCTTTCTGCCCCAGTGTAGAATGTTAAGCCTTTCAGGAATCGCTCCCATAAATAAAAGTAAGCATAATTTAATGTTCCATTTAAGTAACCAACTTGTCTCAGCTTCCTATGGTAATTACTCAATTATTTTTACGTCTTCTAGACTAAATAAATGAGTCCTTGTGACAAGCCATCTCGAGTCTTTTTTTTTTTTTTTGGTCAAGTGGAATTACATTAAAATACATAAAGGAAGACACAATAAAAGGCTCATGGAAGTTTAGAGTTGAAGAAAATGTAAAAGTCATCTAATATAATCTTCAGCTTGATTTACGGATCCTTTCTGAGGACTTTTCAAGTTGGTTGAGGGTAAAGGTCCTTGCCATCTATTTTATTTTGTGTGCCCCCACAGAGCATGAACTTCACTGATCTACACACAATGGATTCTCAATAAATATTCCCGACAATTGTTGAAATCTATAATATATTACCTCGTTGGGCCCAACTTGTCAGTGCCTATTGGTGAATATAAATTATTTCCTGTTCTGGATGTCCACCTTCATAAACACTAAATACTGAATGTTGATCTCAAAGTAAGAATGGAAACTCAGAATTTACTGGATCAAGGAGGGTGTAACTCAAGAACAGTAATGTTACTTTAATGTAGCAGTCTGGGTGCTAATATGATATATTTCTGCTATTAAATTTTAAGAGGTTTTGGGAGAAAAGGTTTTAGCACTGGGTAGAAGACATTTTACAACATCTGGTTTGGCATTTCAAGAAATATTCCCCAGAAAGTCCTGCAGTCCACTCATGAAAAATGAAGAGAAAAATGTCTGGCTTTTCTCTGACCTCTATTAAATGAGAAGTTTCATGTAAGGCTAAACTTGCCTGTCTCTGGGTCAACTTTCTATCAGCAAAATGCAGAGAAGATGTAAAAGAAGATGATGGAAATGGAATGGGGTTGACAGAAATAAAAATGAAAAGACTGGTTCAAGAGGAGGTTTTCACTACAAAATAATAGAAATAATGTAATTATTCCAGCCCATGTACCCTGTTGTCTGATACAGCACAGCTCATGACAAAAGAAAAATATCCACAAAGCCCTGAAATATAGAGACCAGCCCCGGAGCTTGCAAATGTGGTCAAGTGGGATATCCGCACCCTGAAGGGAACAGAGGTATTCAGTGAACTATAGAACTTCAGCATCCTGTATCAGACCTTAACTCTTTGAGAACTGAACTTTAACAGCGATATTTTCATTATTAAGGTGCTTATTGTCTTTTAGTCCCTAAGCTAGTCTGATTCTTTTGTGACCCCAGGTAGCCTGCTAGGTTCCTCTGCCCATGGGATTTTCCAGGCAAGAATACGGGAGTGGGTTGCTGTTTCCTTCTCCCTGACCCAGGGATCGAACCCAAGTCTCCTGCATTGGCAGGCAGATTCTTTACCTCTGAGCCACCTGGAAACCCCATTGAAGTATTTAGCACAAAGTAAAAATTAATAAACTTTGGTGACCCAATTAATAGAACATTTGTTTTTGTCATCATTAATTCTTGTTTGTTTCTTTTTTGCTCCGATGAAAATAACTAGACCCTCATTCTAGGGTCTACTATGCTAGACCCTCATTCTATGATTTTCCTTAGGATCTCGAGAGAGGGCTGTTTCATTTATTTAAATATGTCAGTAATTTGCAGCCTTTTACTACTGAGAAGCAGCATAAAATGGTGGTTTATTCCATGAATCTAGAATTTGACAGGCACTTCTTTATTAACTGAGGGACAATGGACAAAGTCTAATCTTTCAGATTTCAGTTTTCTCATCCGTAAAGTAGAGAAGATAACACAAACTGTGATACAGTGGTTGTAAAGATTAAAACATATAATGCATATGAGTGATGGGCATATTCATTGGCCCGTTTCTAAGAGCCTAACACATACGTCTTAATGAGTTATGCTATGATTGCTAGAGTTAAGTGAGTAGCCCTTTGAACTGCATACCCTAAATATGCTGTATGCTCTTCCTGCTGCTACAATATAATTTTGAAAAAAAGAAAAAATAGTTGACTTTGATTATATGTGAAACTTTAAAATTATAATGTCTGGGTGTTTTTTGTCACTCTTCAGTCTCAAAATGGAATATCAGTTAACTTTGCTATCAGGTATATTTCAGCGATTACACCGGCATAATGTTAGACATGCAAGGAAGAAGTTTAAACATCCGAGGGAAGATTCCATCTGTGCCACTTCCACCTTTTCAGGACTCAGTTTCCTTGTTTGTCAAATGGCTACAGTAACACTGACCATTCAAACCACAAAGGGAAACTTTGCAGACTGTACGTGTGAAGCCATTCTGAAAATATAAAATGTCTTAGGCATAGAGAATTCTCTTATTTATCAAAACAAACTAGTTAATGGTTCTAATTACATTAATTTCTATGCATAAATATTTCCCTTTATCCAAATTAGATAATCCGCAAGCACTGCTTTCCTGTCTTTTCTTTTTTCAATATTTACTTGTTTGGCTGTGCCAGGGCTTAGCTGAGACACAGGATCTTCATCGTGTAATCTGAGATCTTTCTTTGTGAGGTGGGGGTTTAGCTGTCCCTTCGCATGTGGGATCTTAGCTTCCTGACTAAGGATCTACATGTCCCCTACATTGCAAGGCAGATTCTCAACCACTGGACCACCAGGGACGTCCCTGCTTTCTTGCTTCTTAATTCTCTCAACAACAAACCTTTTATTGATCAGGTAGTATGTGAAATGGAGGACTGTAGTGTGCAAACTCTATGTGTAATGAGATATTAAATGCATATGAAATAGCTGCAAAGAAAGAAAACTTAGAAATTAGATATTGTAGGTTCATAAAAATGGATGAAATAGACTAAGTGGATGTGTCAATATCTGTACCCTATATTCTAAATTATACAGAGTGAAAGCCCTTTCATATAAGCACATATCCACATGAAAAGCTCTGGAAGAATAAGAGTGGTTATTTTTAGTTTTGGGGTTAAAGAGGATTTTACTGCACATAGGAAACAAAATTATAGCCCAATTTCTTTTTATAATTAGCCTGTACTATAATCAGAAAAAAAAAAACAACTCTGAACTATACAAAATATATGTTCCATAAATATACTTGTAGGAACTTTTTAAACTATAAAATCTTTTGTTCAGGGATAAGAAGAATCTATTATGAAAAAGGATGGCTGCAGGACTACTCTGTTTTAAGCAAAGCTGAGAATTGTGGAGCTTCAATCAAAGGTCCAACTTTTTGTCTCTGCATTTCACAGGAAATCTGGTCTCTAGTCTCTGAGGTATGCAGTTGGAATCCATCAAACTGTATTCTCCCAGACAACATAATGGACTCCTTGCATAATGGTTCTCTAGAAGAAAACTGAAGATCAATCTTGTTCAACATTACTGACTACTGAGAAAATAGATAACAAGAATATAAGGTTATGTTTGAAATTCAGATAGGTACATGATATTTACATCTCACATTTGTATGACATTTTGAAATTTAAAAATGTTTCATATCCATTGTCATAACTGAGCACGTTACAGCCCCAACTTCACTATGCAATACCCAGGTAACTGGCTTGGTGTTCCTAGGAATGCCTAAAATGAGGAGTGAGATGGAAGATAAACTGCAAACAGTCTAAAATCCTTTCTTTATCTACCACTCTATTTTACTTGCCCTCACGGGAAGTGACATCTCTCAGTTATCCATTATCTTGACTTTTCCCACACATGCTTCCAAACTTTTCTCACTTAAATATGAAGAAACCAGTAGCTCAACTCTTTGCAAACAACATGGAAAGGAAGGTGATTTAAGAACAGATATTTTTCACACATTTTTTTTTCACACATTTTTATTTTAATTATTTTCAGTTTCTACAACTTTTAGTGAAGTACATGGAAAGCCCACTCACAAGAGCAGTACATCACCTTGTACTCAAATAGTCATGCAATGTTTTAATATAAATATTTAATATAATAATATATATTTTCTGAACAAAAATTCAGACTGATTCTAAAGAGAAGTCACAGTTGAGAAAACTATACTTTGACTATTATGTTGCAAATGTATTTGCCACACTATAAAAAGACAGAAGCTGTTTTTATAATGGTAGATTGGATGGTGGATAGATTTTCTTTTTCAAATTTGGATTTATGTGTAATAATTATGACACTGAATCTGATTTGTTGCCAAAGCAGTATATGATGTCTTCAGTCATATTTTTATCCAAAACAACAAAAACAAACCAAAAAAAATGACATGATTTGTGCTTTTGTTCTATTGCCTCCCTGCTAAAGCGATATATATAGGAAAATGCATAATTGCTGTTATGGTTTATTGCCAATGCAACCATAAGTATCTCTTTATCTCACCCTATGGGTCTCACCTTACTTCAACCTGCTAAGTATTTCCCGCAATCTGTTTTATTTATCATGTTCAATTGGCAAATGAGATGACTAATTAGTTTATGCATTAATTACTTTTCCATCTGTGTTCCCTTTTAGAGGAGCAAGAACAGCAATGGCAGGTAATTAAGGTTGACTATGGCCCATTACCACTCTTGGTTCTCTTTCTAGTCCACATGCTTCTTCTTGCCAGATATATATGGAAGACTCACAAGTTTGAGATATATTTAGCTAAGTCCTGAGCCAGTAAAACTTTACACTGAGTCTCAGTTCAAGACTTTCTAAGCACACAATTGTTATATATAGATATAGGTATAGATAGTCATTAAGTAATAAAAGTCTATTATGTAATACATAAACAACATATATGTAAATAAATAAGCAGTAAAGTTATATGTGATAATTATATGTACATACTTTATTGCTTATTTTAATAGTTTTTCTTCAAGAAAAATACATTTCAGATTAAAATCACAGATTTTGATTTTTGAAAACACTTAAAGGAATAGCAGTTTATAATAATCTATGGTTTCTATGGTCTAAATTCAAGATGTTCATTTTACTACGAAGTAGTGTGTGAATGTGTGCAGATGTGAGTTTGTGTTTGGGTATGTTTGTACAGAAAGCTGACTGAAGTGAATTAGTTTTTTATTCACTAATTTCTCCTCCTTAAAAAAAAGAAAAAAAAACCCACCAATACTCATCCTTTGTAAACCCTATAATAATAAAGTTTTAAGTTATCAATGAAAACTCTCTTCAACCCTCTTGTGTTCACATACCTGCTTAAATATGATATGTACCCTCCAGAACTTTTTGTTTTTAGTTAGATAATAGGTAACCAAGCAGATAGGTACATACATACATCTCTAAATATATGTATATGTTCACATTATTGTTAAAACCTAAATTGCCAAAGATCACTGGGAGCAAATCTGTATTCTTGCAAAATCTATTTTTTTGAGTCAAGAAATCAAGAGCAGACATACCAGAGGAACCACAGGACGCTCTTGACAAGTGAAAGGAGGGGAGGCCGTGGGGTATGGTTTGGTACCCACTGAAGCAATGTGAAAAAGTGATGTCGCTCAGTCCTGTCTGACTCTTTGCAGACCCCTTGGACTGTAGCCCACCAGGCACCTCTGTCCATGAGATTCTCCAGGCAAGAATACTGGAGTGGGTTGCCATCTCCTTCTCCAGGGGATCTGCTCGACCCAGGGATTGAACCCAGGTCTCTGGCATTGCAGGCAGACGCTTTAACCTCTGAGCCACCAGGGAAGACCAGGGAAGCAACGTGAGGGGGCCTAAAGGAAGCTGTGGGATCAGTTCTGGACTGCTTCCTGCTTTCTTAGGCCGGCTGAGAAGTGGGATGTACTAGGGATGGGAAGTCATGAAGACGTGGGATGATTGGCTCGTGGGTGTCTTCCTAAGAAGGGATGTAATAAAGCAGAACTGGGGACAACACTGGAAAGAATAGCAGTCACTTAAACAGGGGGCTTTCCAGGGCATTCTCCAGCTGCTGTTTGACCTTGGGAGAAATGCCATTTCCTGGTAACTTGGCTTCATTAGTGTCAGGACTGTTTTGCTCCAAGTTTGGAGCCTCAGCTTCAACATTAGTCCTTCCAATGAATATTCAGGAATTATTTCCTTTAGGATGGACTGGTTGGATCTCCTTGCTGTCCAAAGGACTCTCGAGA
Organism: Cervus elaphus; assembly: GCF_910594005.1. NCBI lineage: Eukaryota > Metazoa > Chordata > Mammalia > Artiodactyla > Cervidae > Cervus > Cervus elaphus. Next base: position 6,462,010 of record NC_057826.1, on the reverse strand, counting down.
GTCTTCTCCAACACCAGAGTTCAAAAGCTTCAATTCTTTGGTGCTCAGCTTTCTTTATAGCCCAACCCTCACATCCATACATGACTACTGGAAAAAACCATAGCTTTGACTAGATGGACCTTTGATGGCAAAGTAATGTCTCTGCTTTTTAGTATGCTGTCTAGGTTGGTCATAGCTTTTTTTCCAAGGAGCAACTGTATTTTAATCTCATAGCTGTAGTCACCATCTGCAGAGCTTATTTAGTGTACAATTTTGCATGGTAGCATCCTACACACCTAATAGGAAGCTGTAAAGATCTCAGACTAAGGTCATTTTGTATAAATCGTGCTATAAATTTTGGAACACATTATCGTCCATGGTTTTCTTTGAGTTTCTTATGGTTTTAGATGACTTCTTCCTTCTTCCATTTGTTGATACATATCAAAGCTTCTAAAACACTCTGATATATGTAGTAGATACCCTCTAAACAAATATAAATTAAACAAAATCTCCTCCTTTTGAGAAGTAAAAATCCTTCCCTTATAAACCTTATGATTGGTTGAGAATAATTATTGCCAGATAGTTTCCGTCTCATTAATTACCCATCTATTTTTCAAATCTCATCTGAAACTAACTCTTAGCATATAACTTATTACTCCTAATTTGCATTTCTCTCAAGTAATATGTTTCACTTAACTTGAGATCTGAGTTTTTTTATTTGGTCCAAATATATCAAACTCAGTAAATTATAAATAATACTGCAAAATAAAATGTAGATCCACTTCTTATTTTGGAATTCAACATGTCTATAATTTCAGAATATATATGTGCAGCTTACTTGAAGATATTCTGTGTTTCAAGAATTTGCTTGCCATTGGCCTGCTAATTCATTTAAAATTTAGATGACCATTTTAATTCTGATGTAGCTAGATGTCAATTAATTTAACAATTTTAATTGGTTATTAACTATATTGATAAAAGGGAGAGATTGGATAGAAGAATATACTTACTCTCAAAGAGCCTGTTCTCTAAACGACAAGATACTAAACTATAAGTAGTTATTATCGCTGTTCAGTTGTGTCTGATTTTTTGCAATCTCATGGACTGCAGCACACCAGGCTTCCCTGTCCTTCACTATCTCCCTGAGTCTGCTCAAACTTATGTCCATGGAGTCGGTGATGCCATCCAACCATCTCATCCTCTATCGTCCTCTTCTCCTCCTGCCTTCAATCTTCCCCAGCATCAGGGTCTTTTCCAATGAGTCAGTTCTTCGTATCAGGTGGCCAAAATAAGTTTCAGCTTCAGCATCAGTCCTTCCAATGAATATTCAGGGTTGATTTCCTTTAGGATTGACTGCTTTGATCTCCTTGCAGTCCAAGGGACTCTCAAGTGTCTTTTCGAGCAACATGGTTCAAAAGCATCAGTTCTTCAGTGGTCAACCTTCTTTATGGTCCAACTCTAACATCTGTACCTGACTACTGGAAAAACCGTAGCTTTGACTGTATGGACCTTTGTCATCAAAGTGATGTCTATGCAATTTTTTTGTGTGTGGCTTATAAAAACTAAGTTTATTTCTCTCTGATATAAAATAATCCGAAAAAAAAGTCACTCTAGGGCTACTTTACTGCTTTATCAACATACAGTGTCCTTCCAGTCACTAAGCAGTCCACCAACCCAACAATTCAGTCCATCCATTTGGTAGCACAATCACTTTAGAAAACCATTTGGTAAATTGTTTAGGAGACATCTCAAATAAGGAACCTCCACATCTGACAGACCCCCAAGAATACCTTTGGCTTTGTTTGTTTTTTTTTTTCTGAATTTTTTTTCCCTTTATAAATCTGCTAAAACTGAGTATATGCATATCACCTGAGCCAGCTATTCTCATGGTTTACACTCAGAAAGAAATGCTTCTATATGCTCATCAAGGGATACATTCAAGAATGACGCATACCTGTCCTGTTCATAAGTGCTAAGTATTGGGATCAACTGAAATGTAATTAGAAGTAAAATGGGTAACTAACTTGTGGTAAAGAGAATGGATGAGCTTTGTTATATGCCACATATGCCAACTCACTGATAATCTCAGAAACATGAGATTCAACAAAAGAAACTACATTCAAAAATGCATACAATTTGAAACCCTGCATGCAAATTTTGATAGTAGACCAAAGCCTGGTGTAGTTAGAAATCTGGACTGGTTACCCTGGGGGTATGGGTTATGGGTACTACCGTAGGAGCCTGAGCACTTTCCAAGATCCAGGTAATCATCTGCTCTTTGCCCTTGGTGGTGATAATATGTGTGTTTAGCTTATGAAAAACCATTAAACTGCACTCATGATCATGCACATTTCAGGTTGCATACTAAATATCAATAAAATTTGTACTAAAGATCTTTTATTTATATCTATTCTGACAATTTGCAGGAAGCATTTTAACTATGTCATTATTTTTCTGTGTTTTTCCTAATAAGATATGTGGAAAGGACAGACTCAATTAAAGAAAATAGTTGGGTGAATCCTTCAAAACTAAACACGCAACTAAGCCTTCATAGGCATTTGTCCCAGTAAAAGAAAGAAATATGTTCACACCAAAACCTGTGTGAAATGTTCAGAGTAGCATTATCCATAATGGTACAAACTAGCAAAGAGTCATGGAGAAGGTAATGGCACCCCACTCCAGTACTCTTGCCTGGAAAATCCCATGGATGGAAGAGCCTGGTAGGCTGTGGTCCATGGGGTCGCTAAGTCAGACCCGAATGAGTGACTTCACTTTCACTTTTCACTTTCATGCATGGGAGAAGGAAATGGCAACCCCCTCCAGTGTTCTTGCCTGGAGAATCCCAGGGACAGGGGAGCCTGGTGGGCTGCCATCTATGGGGTTACACAGAGTCAGACACAACTGAAGTGACGCAGCAGCAGCAGCAGCAGCAGAGAGTCAACCTACCTCTCTTTCAGTGGGTGAATATTTAAACAAGCAATTGTGCATACTATACTGTGAAATGCTACCCAGCAATAAAAAGGCAGGGCATATTGATACACTCTATAACTTGGATGACTCAAGGGAATTATATGCTAATTGGGAGGAAGCCAATCTCAAAAGGTCACATATGATATGAATCTATCTATGTAACGTTCTTGAAGTGACAAATTATAGAAATGAAAAGATTAATGGTTTCCAGGAATTAGAGGAGGGGCACAAGGGTCAGACAGGAGAGGGGGTGTGGTAATAAAAGGTTAGCAAGGGGGACCCTTGAGTTGACAGAGCTATTTTGTATTTGATGATGGTGGCAGATTCATGAACCTATACCTGTGATAAAAAAAAGGCATAGAACTAAATACACACAAATGACGAGAAGTAAAACAGATGAAATCTGAGTAAGATCAGAGGATTGTATGAAAGCTGGCATGTTGGCCGTGATGTTGTACTACAATCTTATAAGATGTTACTCTTGGGGGAAACTGGATAAAAGGTGGTTGAGATGTGTCTGCATTATTGTTGAGAACAATCTGTTGATTGACAACTTGCTTAAAGTAAAACTTTTAATAACATTTTTTGATAGAAAGAGGATGACCCCAAACTTAACAATATGCTAATCTTGGCAGAGACCAATAAAAATGTTTTAAGTGGACAAGAGCCTGCATTCAATGTAAGTCTAGAAAAGGGTAGCCAATGAGGACATTGGTCAATGAACATTGATGACAATGAACATTAGTACTGTATGTGTGTGGTCTTAACAAATGCAAACAAAGAACGTGCATTTTTATGTGAATGTGAATCTGGGTGTTTGAGCCTGTGGGGATGAGTTATTCAGGAAGAACAAAGGAAACAGAGAAAAGTGTATTCTGTGGATTCTGGTCCTGTCTACAGGAGTGAATATACTGTTCAGCCAACACAAACATGTCCAGGCCAACTGGTAAACATATATGTTTCATGGGGAAAATGCCTTAATTTAGCTTTTGAAAATTACATTTCTGATTTAAAAAGCAGTAAGAACTTGAGAATTTGGAAACTCAGAAACATAAAAGGAAGCATGTTTAAGCTGACCTTATAAACACTAATTTTTTTTATAATATTTTATTATACAAAAGTCCCCAGTTATCCATAGAAAATATATTCCAAGACACACAGTAGATACCTGAAAACAAAGATGGTATCAAATTCCGTACATCATATACTTTTTCCTCCATATACATACCTATGATAAAATTTGGGACTTCCCTGGTGACTCAGCCAGTAAAGAATCTGCCTGCAATGCAGGAGACCGGGGTTCCATCCTTGGGTCGGGAAGATGCCCTGCAGAAGGGAATGGCAATCCCCTGCAGTATTCTTGCCTGGAGAATCCCAAGGACAGAAGAGCCTGGTGGGCTACAGTCCATGGGGTTGCAGAGTCGGATGTGACTGAGCATACACACACACATTCTTACCAGACATCTTAGCAACCACAGAATTTTATTTTTCCTTAATAAACTGAGAGCTTCCACCTTTTCACTTAAAGGGAGCACTTTATGATGTCTCTGGTGTATCCCAATTGCTAGCCTCACTGGTCTTGCACTTTGGGGCCACTGTTAAATAAAAGAAGGGTGACTAGAACACAAGGATCGTGATACTGCAAGAGGCGATCCAATAACCAAGAGGCTACTGAGTGACCAGCAGGTGGTATTCTCTGGACAAAGAGATGATTAACGTCTCAGGCCAGACAGAGGAGAACAATGTGAGAAATTATCAGCTCCCTACAATGGCATGCGATTCAGAACTTTGTCTTTATTTCTGAATTTTCTTTTAATATTTTCAGACCAAAATTGACTGGGCAATTGAAACCTTACAAACTACAGGAAAGGGGGGTGACTGCTGTATATTTATGTACTTTCATATTATTTTGCAGGCTTCTTTCACTTATTATCTCATGAGTATTTTTGGGTAATAGAAAAAAAATTAATGGTATTTTTTAATGCTTATGTAATGACTCCTTTTACAGAAATATCAGAATTAACCAGTGTTATATTTTTTCAAAAAACAAAATTTCCCACTCCTTGTGTGTGGACTGCACAGAGTGATTTCTTTCCAGCATACAGTAAATTAAAGCAGTAAAATGTGTAAAAACTGTAGAAACCCGACAAACCCCTCCTCAGCTAAGAGATCAAGGGTGACATCAAGGGTGACATCAATAGCAGTGAGTCACAGTATCTAAACTTGACATGTGATGAAAACGACACGTCACCTCTGTGGTCTTCCTCCCCAAACGCGTAAGCTCATTATTGCTGTTCAGTCGCTAAGTCACATCCAACTATTTGTGACTGCAGCACACCAGGCTTCCCTGTCCTTCCCTGTCCTTCACCATTTCCCAGAGTTTGCTCAAACTCATGTCCACTGAGTTGATGATGCTATCCAATCGTCTCGTCCTCTGTCATCCCCTTCTCTTCCTGCCTTCAATCTTTCCCAGTGTCAGCATCTTTTCCAAAAATGTCAGCTCTTCACATCAGTTGGCCAAAGTATTGGAGCTTCAGCATCAGTCCTTCCAATGAATATTCAGGGTTGATTTTCTTTAGGATTGAATGGTTTGATCTCCTTGCAGCTCAAGGGACTCTCAAGAGTCTTCTCCAGCATCACAATTCAAAAACATCAGTTCTTCAGTGCTCAGCCTTCTTTGTGGTCTAGCTCTCACATCTGTACATGACTACTGGGAAAACCATAGCTCATCATAATGGTGGTTTTGTAAAAACCACCACACAAATGCACCTTCTTTCTACAAAATATCTGACCAGTCCTTCTCAAAACTATCCAGGTCAGGACTTCTCTGCTGGCTCAGTCTGCCAATCCAGGGGACATAGGTTCAATCCCTGGTCCGGGAGGATCCCACTTGCTTCAGACCAGCTAAGCCCAAGGACTACAACTACCGAGCCCACACCTAGAGTCCATGTTCCATAAGAAGAGAAGCCACTGCAATGAGCAGCCCTCAAAAAGAGTAAGAAGCCCCTGCTGGCCACAAGGAGAGAACGCCCACAGATGGCAACAGAGACCCACCACAGCCAAACATGAGAATCATTTAAAAACATACAAGCAAAAACAAACAAACAAACAACTATCCAGGTCATCCAAAAGCAGGGCAAGTCTAAAACAATTATCAGAACCAAGAGAAGCCTGAGCAGACAGGACAGCTAATTGTGATGTAGTACCATGGATTGGATCCTGGGACAGAAAAAGGACGTTAGATAAAAGCCAAGAAAATTTGTCCATCCTAAAGGACATCCTAAAGGACAGTCCTGAGTGTTCATTGGAAGGATTGATGTTGAAGCTGAAACTCCAGTACTTTGGCCACCTGATGCGAAGAGCTGACTTATTCGAAAAGACCCTGATGCTGGGAAAGATTGAAGGCAGGAGGAGAAGGGGACAACAGAGGATGAGATGGTTGGATGACATCATCGACTCAATGGGCATGGGTTTGGGTGGACTCTGGGAGTTGGTGATGGACAGAGAGGCCTGGCGTGCTGCGGTCCATGGGGTCACAAAGAGTTGGACACAACTGAGTAACTGAACTGAACTGAACTGAAAAAAATTTGAAGAGTGCAGAGTTTAATTAACAGTACTGTGTCATTATTGGTTCATTCACTCTGACAAAGGTACAATATTACTTTAAGAGTTTAACAATAGGGGGAGTGGATGAGGTATATGAAAACTCTGTAGGATCTTTACAATTGTTCTCTAAGTCAAAAACTTTTCTAAAACCAAAAGCTAATTTTAAAAATAAAGTAATGAAGACTTCTTTTTTTTTATGTAAATATTTTTTAAGTTTTTATTTCCTTAAATAAAAACAGATAGGAAGAGTATCACTTGGTCTCAAACTTTGAATTTTTTGCATTTTTTTAAAAATTGATGTATAATTTCTTTGTGATGGTGGGCTAGTTTCTGCTGTACAGTGAAGTGAGTCAGCTGTTCATATACACACACCCCCTCCCTCCTGGACCACCCTCCCTCATCCTGCCCCTCTGGGTCATCACAGAGCACTTATTTGAGCTCTCTGTACGGTAGAGCAGCTTCCCACTAGCTCTGTGACACATGCTAATGAACTTTTTACATCTCTTGATATATATGAACAAATCATTTTCCAAAAGTTGCTGCTTCTTGCACTTGTATTTCATTAAGTCGTATAAGTGCATTTATCATCACACTTAAAATGCATATGTTCTTTAGAAATAATATCTACCAGTTATTAGAAATTTCTATTTCATCAGCAAAAGAAATGGAGGCCTCAACTTAATTACTGTGTTTCTCTAATCAGTCAGGCTAGCCATCTATTAAAGCCCCTCTTGGACGTCTGTGCTTCATAATCTATGAGACCTTGATTCTTTTCTTTTTCTCAAGCTTTTATGTTCAGTTATTAAATCTCTCCAAGAATGTCAAGGCTATTAAATCATTTCTTTTGCTACAAAATTTTCCATATATGACTTCTAAATGCATTTATGTTTCCTTCTAAAGCACTACAATCTTAAATTTATATTTGAGATAGTTTATAGAAATCATTCGTTTGGTTCTTACGGTTTTGTTCAAACCATACCTCATCCTTAAATTGAGTAAATTTCCACTTATCTTGTTTTAGTTGCATTGGTTTCATTAATTACATTTTCTCTGCAATATACTTATATTTGCAGAGCTTGTAATTAAAGGAGTTAGAGTGTTATTTTTGAACAATGCTCTGCTTTCCCAGTGAATCTGCCTCCTGGTTTGTTACATAGTAAGTTCATATGGTTGTTTATTTTGTGAATATTTAACTTGTAGTTTTGGCTGGGGTGGGGGAGGGGGTTGGTTCCAATACTGAAATGCTTTAAATGTTACAGTTTCAATATAAATATATAAAAATGATTATAAATAGTATGATTGAATAAATATTAGTTGTTATACTTAGCAACATTTCTCTGTAACTCAGCAATTGTTTTTCTAATCACAATTTATATTATCAGGTTCCAAAAAAGTCACATTATAACATTTTACTACAATAGATTTGCATAAAATCTAAAAAAAGAGGAATTGGCTTATCATGTTCAAGTTCAAATCTGTGGACTTGGTATTTCTCATCATTTTTAAATCTTCTTCTTCCACATCTCTCAGCAAATATATTCAGATTAGTTCAGTTCAGAAGAGTTCTTATTACGATCACTTGCAAGCATTTTTGTTGTGGCTTCTGTGTGAGTGGAAATTTTTTCCCACATGCGTTGACTAACTGATTGTTGATTACATAAGACATCTATCAAGTTTTGTACCTTTGTTACTTACATAGATAAAACTGAATTTACATCTTAGTTCCATTAGATTGATTCTCCTGAATTTCCCAGAAAGAAATTCTTGTCAAATACAAGAAATTCTTACCAAATACAAATACTTTTATATTTTCCTGCTATTAACCCATAAATATTATTTCCATTTCATTTTTATTGCTAGACAGCCCATAAAAGTATTGCATAACAGTGGACATCCTTTGTGGTGATTTTTGTGAAATAGCTACTGTGTGAATGCTGACTTTTATAATTATATTGAAATGCTTTCTACTTTTTTCTTTGTCCTGGAAAGATGGTAAAGCATGAGAGTTTCATGCAGTGTCAAACGTTGAAAGAATGTGTCTCTCAAACTGCCAGTCTAGCAATGCCAAAGGGCTTATGGCGCCTGCCACAGTGCCTTCCTTCAGCATTTTTCTTCCCCCAGGATGGCCTTCCCTGGATGGCTCCCATGCTTGTGGTCCTCTAAGCTAACCTCTGCATTGCTTCCTTAAAAAATCATTCATAGATGGCTGTTTCCCTCACCCAGTCCAAGACGAGAGCACTTCCTGCATGGGCTGAAACACCTTATAAATAGATCTAACAATGCAATTAGCACGTACATCTGAAATTGTCTGCCCATCCTCTCCTAAACCATAGCCTCTTCAAGAGAAAGCAATTCATATTATTACTAATTTTTGTCTCTAAGAATTGGTCTTACTGACAATTCCAAGGGATGCATTCTAGCAGAATGACTAAATGAAAAACTACATATACCCACTTTATACTACTGAGCTACAAATTTCCAGGGACAACCATAGTGCCTGGCAAAAGGTATTTTTGAACTGTTTCTTGAGCAAAACAGTACCCTGATGATGCTATATTAGAATTATGGTCAGTCATACATACTACATTCTGCTTGGTGTATTCCCACTTTAGGAGTTATCATTTCTCCTTGCTTACATAGCTTTTATCTCAGTATGATGATTTATTTCACTTTGCATAATGTCCTTAAGGTCCACCCAAGTTGTTGCAAATGACAGGCTTCCTTTCTATGGCTTAGTAACATTCCACTGTGTATATATGTGTGTGTGTGTGTGTGTGTATGTTTGTGTGTATCACACCTTCTTTACCAATTCATCTACTGATGGGTACTTTAAGTTGCTTCCATATCTTGCCTATTATAAACAATGCTGCAATGAACATAAGGATTCATATAGCTTTTCTAATTAGCCTTTTTGATTTGTTCAGCTAAATATTCAGGGTAGACTTACCGGATCATATAGGGGTCCTAGTTTCAACTTTTTAAGCACCATCCATTCTGCTTTCCATGGTGGTTGCACCAATTTACATTCCCACCAACAGCGTCTGAGGGTTCCCTTTTTCCACACCCTTGATAGCACTTGTTTCCTGTCCTTTTAATGACAGCCATTCTGACAGATGAGCGATGATATCTCATTATAGTTTTGGCTTGCATTTCCCTGATGATTAGTGATGATAAGCATCTTTTTATGTATGTGCTGGTCATCTGTATGTCTTCCTTGGAAAAATGTCTAGTCACAGCTTCTGCCCATTTTCTTTTAATCAAATTCTGTTTGCTATTCTATTGATACACTATGATTTTGGTTTTATAGATAAGAAAGAGACTCAGAAAGTCTTTGTGAATTAGAGACTTTAGAATTGAACCTAGAGCTTTTTCTGACTTCAAACCTGGGCCCTGGAACCTGTCTGTTCTATATTCATCCACTGTAGTACATTTTCCACTAAATCAATGACTGTTGGAGTTCACATTATAAATGCGGCCAGAGATTGCACTCCTAGAGTGCAGTCTAGAGAAAACCTCTTAAGTCCTTGAAATGTGCGAATTCACAAATCAAAGGGAAAAAAGTATCATGTTATTCTTTGGGATTGTATAGAAATACCATCTACTACACTTCAAGCAAAAATCTAAAAAGCAGATTAAGTCAAGTTCATTTGAGCTTAACCACACAAAAGACTTTCATTTATAAGGCTAAATGATTGTCTCAAATAGTTTAAGAGAATTTCTATGTTAAAATAATCTCTTTTAATCTTAAATACTTGTGCAATTATTGGAATAAACTTGACTGAATTTTTTTTTAAAGCTTATACTGCAAATTCATATTATATATTTTAAAACCACTATTCTAACTCTGAGAGATCCCAGACTTATCCTGGCCATTCAGAATCGATGTCACATTGGAGTTGGAGAAAGTGTCAGGCAAAGGAAACTTGCTCCCTCAACCGATCATGCTCTGCTTTTATCTAAATTACCAGTAGGAGTGAAATGTTCTTATTTCAGCTGATTTTCATATTCTGATATTCTCAATTTAAGCTCATGTCTTATCTGCAACCTGATTTTAGAACAAGCTGAATTTTCTGCCAATTAACTTAAAAATCCCTAATAGCCACTAGTTTTCAAATTTATTTCATTTTTCCGTGTTTAATTTGGTACTGAATAAGATTTTCTCGTGAACTTCTGTAGCACCTATTAGGCACTGAAAGAGCTTTGTTGAAATTTTAAAAATTTGGTCATTTATTTTATCTCACCTATTCTTTTATTAGAAATAAGAATAATATTGCTTTTGAGGCCATTTCACATCATTTTACCTCCATTCTTCCTCTGTTTTACATGTGCTACTTTTTTTTATTATACTTCACGTCTATACTCAGACTGCAAGTAATATCCTGTCTACTTTGTTATTGCCCTTGTCCTGGCAGAGAATCCTCTTTAGGAACAAAGGATGTGTCTCACTGGACCCTACTTATATCCAGTCCCAACTAACTTTGTCTCTCTTAGTGGACCTGGGCAACAATGTTTGTTGTTATGGGTTAGCCTCTAAGTCATGTTTCACTCCTTTGTGACACCATGGACTGTAGCCTGCCTAGCTCCTCTGCCCATGAGTGGGTTGCCATTTCCTTATCCTGGGGATCTTCCTGACCCCAGGATCAAACCCACATCTCCTGCATTGGCAGGTGAATTCTGTACTACTGTGACACTTGGGAGCTTGGGGAAAACAAGGCCCAGGGAAATGCAGGGTATCTTTAAGTATATAAAAGGCTGTCATGCAATAGATGAAATAGCCTCATCCCATGGTTCTGGAGATCTGACCAGGATAGAATTTAGACGGAAGTAGTTTTTATTTGATTATATGGAAGAAAATATGAACTGTAAAAAATACAATGTTCTGCCTCTGGAAATTAAATTTGTCATCACTAATGTTTTCAGCCACTTGGAAAGACTACTTTTCAGAGTTCTTTGCATTTAAGGAACAGATGAGTCTGAACAGGGCTTCTGCTCTGCTCTTGTTCCCGCTTGTCCGTGTTTCTCTCTCATTTTCTCTGTCTGCAGATTAAATCTCCCCAGCCGTATGGAGTATGGCTGCTTGCAAGCTTAGGCATAATGATCCAATGGAGAAAGCCTTTCTTTTTTCCTCGGTGTCTGTATTTCTTCCATGTAAAACTTTCAAGCCCTGACTGATTCTTGAGCTCACTTCTGGAATCAGTTGTTATGGATGGTGGTAGCCTGCCAGGCTCCTTTGTCCATGGGATTCTCCAGACAAGAATACTGCAGTGGGTTGCCATTTCCTTCTCCAACTGATGGTAGATAGAGTAGTTAATGGTTTTCCTGGTGGCTCAGTTGGGAAAGAATGTGCCTGCAATGCAGGAGACCTGTGTTCAACCCACATATCAGGGAAATCTCCTGGAGGAGGAAATGGCAACCCCCTCCAGTATTCTTGCCTGGGAAATCCCAGGGACAGAGGAGTCTGGTGGGCTACGTCCACGGGGTCTGTGTCTACTGCAGCTCCTGCATTGCAGGCAGATTCTTTACTGCTGAGGCACCAAGGAAGCCCAATTTCTCCTTACGAACTGTCAAATGCTCACTTGTTCTCTCGGACACCAGTAATTCAGAAGCACTACGAGCATCTGATTTGAAACAATTATAATATCGCTTAAAACACTTTGAGCCTGAGAACGAGTCCCCATCTTTGTTTTACCTGAATTCCCTTGATAAACGCTTTCCAGTTTGTACTGCTCTGGGTGCCAGACACAGGCTGGGTGTAGACGCAAGCCTGAGTGTCTTTCTGTCCAACTCTGAGCTTCTGCTTTGTTGGCATCCATTGATTGACCCTGGGCCAAATTAGGGAAAACAATATGCAAGCCATCTGATTATTTTTGTTTGCTCCACTAGGAAATACAGCACTTTGCTTTCAAATGAACAAATGATTAATCAAGACATGACACTATTTGTGAGAGTTTAGGGCTCTGGTTGACATTTAGCAGATTGAGAACTGAACATCACACAGCGTGATAAAGCTTGACTTGAAGGTCTCAGGGTTTCTGGTAAGTGGCCAGGTTGAAAGAAGGGCAAAGTGGTTGAGGAAGCTCAGAAGAAATCTGTGAGTCGTACTCAGCACAGCAGGTTCTGGACTGGTTTTTTTCTTCCTTTCTTTCTTTTTTTTTGCAGGCTGTTAAAGGGAAACCTTTTTGAAGAAAGTTTAATTAGCTTTTGCTCAAAAGTACCAAAATGTGTATTTAAGATACACAAGAGAGCTACCATATTTGTTAATGGTATCAAAGTTATCAAGGAAATATTGGCCATAGGGAATACAGGGTGGATTATTTATTTTAATGGTTGATAATGGTATCAAAAAATACGGAGAGTATTGTGAACATGAAATCCACTTACACATGAAGACACATAATCTATTTACTGCACTTGGACCTATTTCTTAATAAAAGAAACTGTTAATCCATTAAAAGAATACTTTTTACTTGGCAATTGATAAATACATAAACCCTCTTAGGTTCTTATTCTTGTCATTCATTAATATTTTTAAATTCATGCATTTTAAAATTTTATTTTATATCTACATGTATTGATTCTTTTTCAAATTTGTTTCCTATCTAGGTTGTTATAGAATACTGAACAGAGTTCCTTGTACCCTACAGTAGGTCTTTGTTGGTTATCTATTTTAATATAACAGTCAACCCCACACATTTGTTGAAAATGGGGGCTGGAGTTATGGGGAATGGAGTAAGTATGATGTCCTTGGAGATTAGCATTATTATTTACGTCTTTGTTTAAATTAAAAAAAAAGCCCCAATAATACTTTATCCTTCAAGAAAGGCAGAAACAGAAAGGCAAGATGGTGATTTTGCTGGAAAGGTTTTAGATCATTATTTTAGAAGGCACATAAAAGTCATCTAGGACTCTGTCTATATAAGCAATATTTTTGTACAATTCTATTTTTCAAAGTAATAGTCTCAATATCCTTCAGGTACTATGAGATTCCCACAGGGGCTTCAATGTTCCACTTTCTCATAGGGGTGAGCCTCTCAAAATGACTTTGCAATGCTTTCAAGAGAAGGCTTCACACAGACCCTTATAAATGCTTCGTCTCGATACTATATACTGATCTGATCTGAGTTACTCAAGCTTCACCCTTTTATTGCCGGGTAACATGGAAGTCTCTGGAGGTGTGGCTTCTGTTAGGTTTGGACATACTTCATACCAAAGCTGCCAAACATAGTTGTAGTGATCCTAGTGTTTAGTTCTACCGGCATGCATGAGAAGAAAAGCTTGATTCACAGCCTTTGAAATGTGAAGGTTTCAGGGGAATAAAATGGCTCATGCCAGACCCTCTGGCCTGTAGTTGACCTCAGTTTAAGCAAACAGGTTATATATAACTCATGGCATAATATTTGTGATTGGATACTGATAATGAAATGTTCTATATTCTTTTTTTGGAATTCCATATAATGTTAAAAGTTTGGTAAGGAATCGTAAACTTGCCCTTAATTGGAAATTCCTGAAAAGTTGAAGAATTCTAATATTTAGTCACACACTCAATTTACCTGAAGATTTTATCATAATTGCAAGCAATGCACACACTGAATTTAGAGCCTTTCTAGAGGGTATATGAGGGTAATTACAGATACACGCACACACACAATTTTACAGTGTCTGCTTTTTTTCTCTCTGGCTCACCATCATATTTGTGAAAGTTTCTGAATTACTATGTGTAGTTTATTCTTTGTGCTGTATACTGTTCCATTTTGTACACATATACCAAAATATACTTATCTCATCTACTATTGATGAGTACCTGGGAAGTGTACAGTCTGTGCTGCTCGTGTATTTTCTTGGTGAGCATCTGTTCGCATTTCTGTTGGGCATCTACTTAGGAATGGTGTTGTTGGGTTGTAGCTTGAGCATATGTTCAGCATTAGTAGTTCTGTCAACAGGCCACTTAGACCACTCAAACTTCCATGTTAGATGGTGAATTTCCTGTCTAAATTGCTCTTGCTTAATCTCCTTACTGATTCAATAGATGCATCTGGGTCCCATCACTTCATGGCAAATAAATGGGAAAATAGTGAAAACAGTGACAGACTTTAATTTTGGGGGGCTCCAAAATCACTGCAGATGGTGACCGCAGCCATGAAATTAAAAGACACTTGCTAAAAAAAATAAAATAAAATAAAAGACACTTGCTCCTTGGAAGAAAAGTTATGACCAACCTAGACAGTATGTTAAAAAGCAGAGACATTACTTTGCCAACAAAGGTCTGTCTGGTCAAGGCTATGGTTTTTCCAATGGTCATGTATGGATGTGAGAGCTGGACTATAAAGAACCCTGAGTGCTGAAGAATTGATGCTTTTGAACTGTGATGTTGGAGAAGATTCTTGAGAGATTGAAGGCAGGAGGAGAAGGGGATGATAGTGGATAAGATGGTCGGATGGCCTCACTGATTCAATGGGCATGGGTTTGAGTAAACTCTAGGAGTTGGTGATGGACAGGGAGACCTGGTGTACTGCAGTCCATGGGGTCGCAAACAGTCGGACAGGACTGACTGACTGAGCTGAACTGAACCATAATCCCAAAGATTATAGGAAAAAAGCAAGATCAAACCAGTCCATCCTAAAGGAAATTAACCCTGAATATTTACTGGAAGGACTGGTGAGAAAACCACAACTCCAATACTTCGGCCACCTGTTGCAAATAGTTGGCTCACTGGAAAAGGCCATGAGGTTTGGAAAGATTGAGGGCAGGAGGAGAAAGGGGTGACAGTGGATGAGCTGTTGGGATGGCATCACCGACTCAGTGGACCTGAGTCTGAGCAGGCTCTGGGAGATGGTGAAGGAAGGGGAGCCTGGCGTGCTGCGGTCCATGGGCTGCAGCTGTTGTTCAGTCACTTAGTCATGTCTTGACTTTTTGTGCAGAGTTGCAGTCAGACAGAAACTAGTGACTGAACAACAACAAAAGGAAAAAAAAAATCATCTTTCTGGGCTTTCTCCTTCTGTTTCATAAAGACCTGAAATGCAAAAAGCAATGAATTAGTGCACTTACTTAAGGGAATTAAACACTGTGTTTATATAGGAATATTGCTAACTTTTGATCTTTCACCTTTCTTCGTTAATTTCTCTTCTTTTTTTTTTTTTCCATGTTGTTTTAAAAATTCAACTGAATGCTTATTTTGTGAGTCAATATGTGAGAGTCTTTTGACGTTAAAATATTAATTATTTAATTAAACTTTTTGAGTAGGCATACCACTGAAATCCATCAGGCATTTTGATTGTGGTGAAATTACTCATTCTTGGGCTGGGCACAGGCTTTCATGTGACGATTTTATACTGAGAGGCATTTGAAGGATCATTTGATGTGGCAGAAACTCCTTCATTTTTAAACTACCTGAACTCCTGTCTGCCTATTGCCCTGAGTTCCTGAGTAATTTGGAAGGCAGAGTGTGTGGTCTTCACTGAAAGAGAGAGGTTTCACAGGCCCCAGGAGATTGGATGCTTCCTCCATACCATGGATGAAGGTGATGAAATAGACATTTCTTGATGGCATCGGCATGGTGTCATTGATTTCCCTGAAACCAGTTATGAGGCCACAAAAGCTTGATAAAAACAATAAAGAGAAGGGAGTGGCGCTATTAGTTTAGAGAGGATGCTGAAATCATCTCTCCATGTAAAGCATTGCACAACTAGTAAGAGCTTCTTTGGAAGGTAAGGGATTACAAGCAAGAATTGTAAACACCTTTTTGCAGCAGTACAATATTATGCCATTATGAACATCTCAATTTTATAACAAGGCTTGTGTGTGTGTGCTCAAATGCTTCAGTAGTGTCTGACACTTTGCAACTCTATCAACTGTAGCCCACCAGGCTCTTTAGTCCATGAGATTCTTCAGGCAAGAATACTGGAGTGAGTTGCCTGCCCTCCTCCAAGGGGTCTTCCCAACCCAGGGATCAAACTAGCGTCTCCTGCATTGCAGGTGGATTCTTTACTGAGCCACCTAGTAAGCTGTTTATAGCAAGGTTATTTATCCTCAAATTCACTTTCTAGCCAAAAAGTAAGGCTAAAATAATTTTAGCTTTGGGGGGGTTTGTATGAAAAAAGAACAAGAAAACAAAATAAAAATAATTTACCAAATCAATAATTGGCTCTCAAATTATTTTCTAACAGCTTTTTTCAGTTGAATTTTAACAAAAAATAAGTTAGTCTATTATGTAATATATTTATGAATTCTATTTCTCATTGGGATAATAGTTCTTTCTTTTTCAGATGTTCAATAATACTAAATTAGTATAGAATCTAAATGTTGGGAATTAATATAATCTATACATATTGAGAAATTTGAATTTTCATGAATCATTGAATCATTTAACAATTAGTGAATACATATTAAGTGCTTGGTATTGAAATTTGCAAAGATAAGATCTGATTCCTATACTCATGTGGTAGGAAAAAGATACTAAATAATTTACAAGAAAGTAAGAGAGTCCTATTGAAGTATAAATAAAGAAACATTCAAATAACTACAATGGGCTGTGAATAACAAAGAAACATTTCCAAAAAAATGATGATGTTTGAGCTGAATTCTAAAGGAAGAGTAGAATTTTTCTACTCTAATGATGATGTTTGGAAGATTATTTCAGGTAAAGGATTAAGACATAGTCTTCTGAAAAAGAATGACTTATAGAAGGAACCAAAAGTGGTTAATATGGCTGAAAATGAATGGACAAGTAATGACAGATGAGATTCAAACAGTAATTAGTAACCAGGCTGTGAGGGGCTTAAAATGTCACACTGACAAATTTAAATTTTATTCAATAAACAAGGAGAAATAATTAATGGATTTTTAAGTAGGGGTTATCAGCTGTGTTCTATATCATTTTTAGAAGGAAACATAAAACTTTGGTGTTAAGTGATGACTAGCTTGTAGGAATGAGAAATAACACAAGGGGAAATGTCAGGAGGCAAGCGTGGTCCTTCAGATGAATGATGCTGGAAGGCCAGTCATTCTAGATGTAAGGAATACAAGGGCCACAGAAGTCCCACCAGAAGAGCTACTACTCTCGTAGTTCACCCCGGAATCAGAATCCTGAGGCAAAGAGCTACACTTTCCTAGTAAGCTTATATTCTCATCTTTACGTTCCAGCAACGCTGCAGGACTTACACTGCCCAGGCTCACGCCAGCAGCAAAGAGGCCAACTAGGTCGAGAAGTTCTCCAATCACTAAACACCTTGGACCAACAGTTCTCACATGGTAACAGGTATCAGAACCCCCTACAGGGGTTGTCATAAGCAGGTTGCTTGACTACACCCCCAGAATTTCTGACTCAGTAGATCTGGGATAGAGTCTGGTGATGCATCTTATTAACAAATGCCCAGGAGAAGCAGATGCTCTTAGTCCCGAGAACGAGAACATACTGAGAATGACTGGTAGACAAAACTGTGGAGAATGGGAAGCTATAAATTGAAGAAAAAAGCATACACTTCAGCGAAAATGTAGGTATATGTTAGAACATTCCTTGCAGACTTCTTAATAGAAGAACCAAAAGATGAAATAGCATAAATATCCAAAGTTATAGGTTTAACTCATGAAACAGCATGTCTACGGCTGCACAGTCATCAAAAACGATGCAGAATAATAGTTAAAGAAATGGCACATTGGTAGAGTGTAAGCTAGAATTGAAACTATAATTCCTTTGAAAAAAATGTATCTCTGCTTGTATATATACATGTGAAAGCTTGTATAGAACAAAAGGCTAGAAAGATAATGCCCCCCATGTTAGCAGTGGTCATCTCTGAGTCATAAAATATATGACGTATATTTATCCTCCTTAGGTTTGATACATATCTTCCTAGAATGTTAATAAGTACAACTAACTTTAGGCTCACAAAGGTATTTTTAATACTGATACGGGTATGCATTTGCATTGATATAAAATGAAGGAAATCAAAGGCAAACAACTGACCTTGCAGTCACTAAACTCAGGGGAAGTAGAAAAGTCATTCTGATAGATCAGATTTTGCCTCAAAGGAGTGACTAGGTAAGCTTACTCTTTGCAACTTTAAGGACACAGAAAGACCTGAGACAAAATGGAACCCATTTGACATGAACTCACCTTCTATCTAGACAGCAGAATGAAATCCCCAGGGATAACCTTTGGCAAGACAATGAGAACCACACGCTAAGGCTGAGTAGCTTAGGTTCATGTCCAGAGGAAATGGAAACAGTTCAGGAAGGGCCTAAAGCCACAAGAAATGGGAAACCAGAATCCCTGAAGGAGAAGAGAGAGTCATGAGAGAGAGAAAAGGGCAAGCCACGAAATCCTGGGGGAGAATTAAGGTCCTTGTGGCACTTCAAATTGTGTTAGCTTGACTTTCTCACAAGATTGAATTTAGCTGCCAAAAATGAATCTACTTTTTTTTTTTCCTTTTTTTCAAAATAGTATTAAATTTATTTCAACAGGCTGTCCGAGTTATTCCGCTTTGTTACAAGCTGATGAAAATCCATCATCAGCCAATGACAGACCCTTGCCTTTCCCTCACTCCAATTTAAGGTCTGAGCACAATCAGTTGCAGCATTCATGGCAAAAGCCAGGCGCGTCTCGGGCAAGTCTCCCTCTCCTGAGATTAAAACTTGCCGTCTGCTTCTACAGCCCAGAGCCAGCCGTCAGGGAATTTGTTCTCTTGTCACCTTTCCCAGGGGAGAACCATTCCTTCCATCAGGGAGGTATGTCAGTGACCGTGAAGGCAGACACACTCTGGCCCTGATCGCACCTGTCCCCACAGGCTAATCAGAACCAGACTTGATCTGAACTTGACCTAAAGGTCGCAGGGAAGAGTGGTGATGGCCTGTGACTCATTACCTGGACTGTGCCTTTCCTTGTATGCAGTGGAGACTTCAGGAGGGATCATTTCCAGAAATGTACACCCTTCACCTCCCTGCCACGGTCACCATATGGCATTTGCAGTCTGCTCTACCGGAATCTGTAACAGAACGCAGTGCTTGGCACTTACCTTGAAAAACCTTGGGTGAGTTGAAATGCAGATAATCTATGCCCACGGAATCAAGTCTCTGGAAGGAGGACCAGGCAATCTGGAAACTGGAAAGACTTCTCAAGTGATTCTGATGCAACTAAATTTTAAATACCATTGACAAAATGACAAAGAATTTGAGTGTCCAGTTGAGATAGTTCTGCAATTTTTTTGTTTTCAGAGTTTGGAAAAAACTCTTCTCTCAGAACCTCAGCTTAATCATCTATAAA
The DNA here is from genome assembly GCF_910594005.1 of Cervus elaphus. NCBI lineage: Eukaryota > Metazoa > Chordata > Mammalia > Artiodactyla > Cervidae > Cervus > Cervus elaphus. The sequence continues at coordinate 6,442,200 of NC_057826.1, read as the reverse complement.
ATCAGGGCCATAATACCTGAACTCCTATAACAATTGTGAAATTCAACTTTTTCTCTCTTTTTCAAACCCACAGCAAATCAATATGCATCAGTTATTATTATTTATTGTGATAATAATAACATGTATATAACAGTGTGGCAAAAAGATGAGATAGGTTTTGGAGTCAAACTGAATTCAAATTGCAAATTTAATATCTGTGCCTTCCAACAGGGATCAGGACTATTCCTTTTAAGAAAATGCGTTGATTGAATGCCTAATGTGTGACAGGTACTGGTCTAAGCCCTGGGCAGATGGTGATGAATGGGATATGACGTGAAAGTCAGTCAATGGTGTCGACTCTTTGAGACCTCATGGACTGTATAGTCCATGGGATTCTCCAGGCCAGAGTACTGGAGTGGGTAGCCTTTCCCTTCTCCAGGAGATCATCCCAACCCAGGGATCGAACCCTGGTCTCCTGCTTGGCAGGCAGATTCTTTAGCAACTGAGCTGTCAGGGAAGCCCTGATGAAGGGGGTACATAAAATGTTTACTTAATCTCTTAATCCCAGCGAGTGAGGAAGCAAGCAACTCACAAAACATACACAGAGACACACACAGATTTTGAAAAGCCTAGGGAGATAATAAAGCAGATGTTTACTAGAAGGCACTAACTAGATGGGAGATAACTTTGGGTGAAGTAGATCAGAACATTCACTAAGGATGTCACATTAGGGCAGATCTCCAATGATAAGGAGGAAGTGGCCGCATGGAAGGAAGTCTTTGTCACACTCTCAGCACAGCTTATCACTAGTGACCTTAATCCTGACCACTTGGTGAGTTTCCGCACCTGGCCAGGTTTCTGCTGTGGAAAGTTACTGTATTCCCCCATTTGTATTCTGCACAAGTGCGTGACTATGTTTGGTCCACTTTCCTCTCAAGATGTTATCCTAGAAGAAATCTCACTCAAATGACACACAGGCAAGAACAGTCCAACAAGAAAAGGGGTGAATGTAAACCCGGAGGAAAAAATCTCCCATCCTGAATTACACTTTGCATGCTCTGAAATTTGCCTAAGATAAGCATGTTGACTTTATTATCATCATCAAACCTCAGACAAGCTATTTCCTGACCTTATTGAGGATTGTTAAAGTGGAAATCCTTGTCACTCTTAAGGCTGCTTTATTTCTGCCCCTTGATTCCCCTGAAATAAGATGTTTCTCCCACGCAGCTGAGCACTTACTCAGGATGTAGTCAAACATACCACAAGTCTGGTCTTTCCCACAGAGGCATGGCCCTCAGATCAGACATCCAGATGTCACTTGCATGCATGGCCAAAGCCAGGTGAGACAGACACAGTTAAGAAACGATGAGTAAAATTCACACCGAGTAAAACCTAACCCTGAATGTGCTTCTACCTGTTCTCTCATAGTTCCAACCCAGCCCTATAATTTTGCAAAATTTTGAATAGCTTTCCCCCTAATTATTGAATTATGTTTTAAAGGTACTAGATTAATGGTTCTCAAGCTTTATTTCCTGGAGGACTAGTTAAAACATAGATTCCAGAGCTTCTGATTCACTCGTTCTGGGGTGCAGTGCAAGAAATTACATTTCCGGCAAGTTCTCCACCAAAGTGGGTGCTGCTGGTTCAAGAATTATACTAAGATAAGCACCGTCCTAGATAAACCATTTGCTTCTAAGCCTTTTTATTTAAAAAAAGAAAAGAAACTTCTGGTTTGGGCATTTTCATGAGCTTAACTTTTCAGAGGCTATAGCTTTCTTAAAAGATATGTGTGACTGGATGGTGTTGGGAAACAGGAGTGGGGGAAAGGCAGGAGCTGGTCTCAGTCTAGGACAAGTCTTAGGGCTGACCCAGCATCTGAATTCACTGTGGGCTGAGCTAGAGCCTAGGTTGTGGGGGGTTCAGGAAAGACTAAAGTGTGAATGTTGCAGGAAGGGGCACCCCTTCCAGGGCCCAAGAGTGAGCTCTTGTTTAACACTCAGACATGAATTATCCGAGGAGACACGGGCTGACAAAGCTAGAGACTCTATTGGGAAGGGGCACGTGGGTGGAGAGCAGAGGATCAGGGAAGCCAGCAAGAGTACTCTGCCATGTGGCTCGCAGTCTTGAGTTCTGTGGCGTTGGGATTCGTTTCTGGGTTTGCCTGGGCCGATCACTCTGACTCAAGCCCCTTCCTGACAGTGCTCATGTTGCTCAGCCAAGATGTCAGCGAGAAGGATTCTGGGAGGTGATCAGACATGTAGCATCTCCTTCTGGCCTTTCCCAAACTCTTCTGGCTGGTGGTGGCTTGTTAGTTCCATGTTCCTTACCAGGGCCTCCTGTCATTGAAAAACTCACACAAATGATTACTCGGGTGCTTGGCCAGGGTGATCGGTTTCAGTCAATGGGCTTCCCCTACCACCAAGGAGTCATTGTGACCTCTGCTCACTTCTTCACCAAAGCCCTTCAATCAGAGGAGTCCTCTCTATACCCAGGGGAGAGGAGCATCTTTATCTCTAAAGACAAAGACACAAGAAGCATCCAGACAGACCTTGTAAGTTTTCCCCAGTTTACCACAATGACCTCTGCCCCTTACCCTGTCCTATTCCTCCAAATCTGCACCCTTTGCCAAGCTGAGCATCAGTACCCAGGTCTGTTTCTTTGAGTTTTTCTTTCTTAATGGAAACCCCCACATCACACAAAACATGTATCAGATAAATTTCTGTGCCTTTCCCCCATTAATCTGTCTCATTTCAATTTTCAGATCCAAACTAAGTACCCTCAGAGGATAGAGGGAAACTTTTCTTTCCCAGCTATTACAAACACTTTGCTCTCTCTGCTCCAGCCTGTTTCCTCCATGCTCCCAAATGTGTGGCTCTCCAGAGTATCCCCCAGTATTGCTTTCTGTACAGAGATGCAGGCTTCAATCCAGGGATGAAGGCTGATCAACACTTGAATGGGTGGTGACTGTTTCATGTGTGCTTGTTGCTTGGTGTTTAAGGTTGCGCAAATAGACACTGAATTCCTACAACCCTAACAAGAAGCAATAGATTTTAATCAAGTATTAATAAACTCATGTTTAAAAATCATCCTACTCTGGCTCAACATAGACTAACGTCAGAATTCTTAGGTGATGGTATTATTTTTACATATATCTCCTGACAAAACAAAATGAGTGTGTGCATGTGTATGTTCATTCATTTCCGACTCTTTGTGACTCCATGGACTGTAGCCTGCCAGGTTCCTCTGACCATGAGATTCTCCAGGCAAGAATACTGGAGTGGGTTGCCATTTCTTTCTCCAGGAGATCTTCCTGACTCAGACATTAAATCCACGTCTCCTGTGTCTCTTGCTTTGGCAGGCAGGTTCTTTACTACTGAGCCACCCGGGAAGCCCGGCAAAAGAAAACAAATGTTATCTATTCCTACAGACTACTTCTGTCCACTGCTGGCTTCACTCTGTACAATGATTGAGCATTTTAATCATCTGCTTTAATTTAAAATAGATAGTTGATGAGAAACTTTTAAATAACATATTAGGCAAACTGATTGATTTTTAAAAATAAGAAAAGCATTTCAAGTTCTGAATAACTTGTGATATGTAAATACTCCCCCCATCCAGCAAATATATTTAACCATTCATTTGGATGAAGGATTTATTTTGTGTTTTTTAATTGCATTCATGTTTATAATTTGCCTCCCAAAGATTTTTTTTTTTTTTGCCTATTAAAAAAGAAGCTGTTTTATATGCCAGCCAATATGACCTGTGTGTGACCACAAATCTCTCCCTTGAGAAGGAGCTGACCTCTGCTGTTCTTTCTTCTTCTTCATTTTTATCCTGAAAGCAGGTGTCACAACTGTCACTACTCGGCCACAGTAGACCGTGCTAATTAAAACTTATAAATTACATCCATGTGCCATTGCCTCTCTCCTGTGAGGCAATCCTATTTGTTTGTTATGCTACAGGGGAGTAGGGTTAAAGAGGGCCACCGATTTTGCATAAACACAGACCTAAATGTTTGAAGGCCAGAGAGCATGTACTGCACATCTTTGTATTCCCCACTATGTTTTTTCATAACTGGGAGAACGTGTGCATTGATACTTGTTGAATGATCTGAATCGTCAAGGGAAGGATCTTTGAACACACTGGACAGCGCAGTTTAGAGAGCAAAAGAGGTCAGCCATAAGAACACAGGAAACAAACAAACAAAAAAATTTTAAAATTTAAAAAAATAAAAAAAAAGAACACAGGAAACACGTAATCCCTGATAATTTGGGGAAGAAAAATTTGATCACACATTTTTCGCATTGCCGCCAACATTGCACTGCACTGTGGACCCTCCTTCAGCACTTTGCTTTAAGCTGAGAAACAGTAGTCTAACTGAGGCAAGAGCCCTGTGCATGGTTAGTAGTTGAGACCAGTTAGTGCATTTCCTCTCCAACTGAACAGATCCAAAGCACAGAAATCCCATTGTGCGCCAAAGCATTGGCCAGGGACTGATGGTCTTTAAGATGCAGGGAATTGAACTATTTAGCTATCTTTTCTGACCTATTCTGACCAGCCAACCAACCAATACATGGACTGATATAGTTTTACCAAGGAGTCATATCAACCTACTGAATGTTATCTAATAGTAATCCTTAGAGGTACTGCAAATGACCAATTGAGTCTTAAAGGTTGACATGGTTGAAAAAGTAGATAACTCTCCTCTTAGTGCCAGTAAGTATGATAAACCTGTTCTAGCACAGACAATACTTAGCTTTGTTTCCCAAACTGCTTTCAACGTAACACTTGCTTAGAAACAGGACAATGGAAGACAAATGTTGAACCTTAAAAAATATCAACTTTTTATTATAAAATTTGTAAGTGATTTGCAAGTGATTGCTAAAAAATGATATTCCATGGCCTAAGATTGTTGTTATGTCTGAATCTTTTGTGACCCCATGGACTGTGGACCACCAGGCCCCTCTGTCCATGGGATTTCCCAGGCAAAAAATACTGGATGGTTTGTCATTTCCTTCTCCAGGGGACCTTCCTGAATCAGGGATCAAACCTGCATCTCTCCTGCCTTGGCAGATGGGTTCTTTACCACTGAGCCACCAGCAAAGCCCCATGGTTGTGATACACACTGGAAAAACGTAAGTGTAAGTACTACAATTCGACTTTTGCTGGAACTGAAAGGGAAAAAGGGCTTGCGCCACTTGTACTAACCAAATCCAGGCAAATGTGAAGGTTCAGAGAGTTTGCCTGCTTCCATTTGGATTTAATTATAATTTATTTGAGAATCAACTCTTTTTCCTGCTCAGATATTTTTCAATGCTTGTTAAGTTAATCTTTTAAGAAAGGATTAACAGATGTTGATAGAAGTATTCCATCAAGGCTAATTTTGAAACAATATCTATCATATTTGACAAGATTCGTATCAGTTGAAGTCCTCTATCAAATCTTCAAATCTAGTGATAATAAGCTACAAAAGCCACTAGTATAACCCACTTGATTTAGCAAATTCTTCATTATACCACAGCATATTTTTAAAAGTTCATGCAGTGTAGTAGACTGTGTTCTGAGCTGGGCTAAGAACTATTTACAGAAAGAAAGGTGAATCGCTCGAGCTCTTTCGAAGCCTCTACAACTTCATTCAAAAAATGGGAAGGATAAGAGCTACTCTAAGTTCATTGGCTTATTTTAAGAAATTAATAGATTAGAACACTTGAAATATTGGATGAGATTTATGAAACTATGCAAGTTTTTGACAATCTAATATTATAGTTTTTGTAACACTATAAAACTAGAGAATTTTCTCATCTATGAAAACATACATTTTGTAAATTTTTACTCTATTTCTTACATACATAAAATTTCCTTGCAATTATACTTCTCCATTTAAACATCAAGCATCCCTGATGCTCTTGACAAGTCAGTGTAAATGAAGCAGTAAGACTTGGCTTCATGAAAGCTGAATTACTGAAATTGCCCTTTATTGCAGAAACCACATAAAGCTTGATGCTCTAAATATTGTAAACATCCTGATGACTTCGGAAAATATAACACTGAATCTATTTACCCCACCAAATAAAAGCATCAATACATTGTTTTCACAATGATCACATTCACACCAAAGTGCAAAACGTCCATGGAACTTCATGTACTTTTTTGCAACTTCCCATGAGTCTATGATTACTTCCAAATAGAAAGTTTAGAAATAGAACAAAAACAAAAGCAAAAACTCAGGTGCTTAAAAGAGTGTACCATCGTGAAATAAAGATCAGTATAAACTGGTGAAAATTTTAAATTATTTAATATTTTAATGAGGTACAATTATATTGGGGCTTCCCAGGTGGCTCAGTGGTGAATTCACCTGCCATGCAGGAGATGCAGGTTCAATTTCTGGGTTGGAAAGATCCTGTGGAGAAAGAAATGGCAACACACTCCAGTATTTTTGCCTGGGAAATCCCATGGACAGAGGAGCCTGGTAGGCTGCAGTCCCTGGGGTCACAAAAGAGTCAGACACAACTTAACGACTAAACAACAACAACAGTATTGGAAAATGTCCTAAGTTGAAGACTTTTAGAACTTCTTTCAATTAGAACTTCTTTCAATTTCAAGAATGATGACATAATTACCAGGTTATGCACTGATGCTTCCAGGAATGAGGTGTCAGATTAAGGCCTTTTGTCTTGTGGAATATAAACTTTTATAAGGAGCTGTTGCTCATATTTGTCTTATTTAGTTCTCAAGTGTTTCATTTGGATTCATTCTTGAGCTTTGGAGTCAAAGGAGAAAGAAATACTCTTGTTACTCTTGCTCTTTAGCTAGTCTTTTTTTTTTTTTTTTTTGGTCTTAATATGCCTATTCCCTTAGTTGTATCCTCTTGACTGACAGTGATGAGGGTGAAAAGTGTTTACTATACTCTTCATGATTAATTATGGTCCTTGAGATACTTGAGAATAGAATAAAGCCTTAGTTTGTTTTGGCACAATTCCTAGTATAAAAGGATACTAAATGTAACTTTTCCTAATTTTTTCAGTTTAGTATGAAAAACAAAACATTAAATACCCAGTACTCACTCATTTCAAAGAACGATGTTAGCCCATCTAGGCATAGGATCGAGTTGCTACTACTGTTATTATCATCATTGCTGTTAATAGGTTGTCACCCTTTTAAAAGATTTAATAGATCATTAAAGTCTGGTTTTGCAACCCTTTGCTCACCTTCCATGCTGAAAATATTAAAAAGGATGGCTAGAGCTGGAAAATCCAAAGAATAACTACACTGGGGCAAGTTGCAGTTCATACACGACAAAGCTAAGGGGTATGTTTTTCATGAACCAGATATTAGGCAGATGAAGGCAGACTCGGGACTGCCAGAGGAGTGATGCTTAAAACTGGCTAGCCAGAAAATCCTTCCCATGTCATAAGAACTCCAAAAAAAAGCCTCTAGAGTTCTATCAATAAACCATGAAAGAGGGTGTCAGTACACTGACACTATCAGCTCTGTACCAATCATATAAAATATCTCCTTCTCTCATCTGTATTTACCCTCTACCTAAGTTCAAGCTGGTTTTAGGAAAGGCAGAGGAACCAGAGATCAAATTGCCAACATCCGCTGGATCATTAAAAAAGCAAGAGAGTTCCAGAAAAACATCTATTTCTGCTTTATTGACTATGCCAAAGCCTTTGACTGTGTGGATCACAACAAACTGTGAAAAATTCTGAAAGAGATAGGAATACCAGACCACCTGGCCTGCCTCTTGAGAAACCTATATGCAGGTCAGGAAACAACAGTTAGAACTGGACATGGAACAGCAGACTGGTTCCAAATAGGAAAAGGAGTATGTCAAGGCTGTATATTGTCACCCTGCTTATTTAACTTATATGCAGAGTACATCATGAGAAACACTGGGCTGGAGGAAGCACGAGCTGGAATCAAGATTGCTGGGAGAAGTATCAATAACATCAGATATGCAGATGAAACTACCCTTATGGCAGAAAGTGAAGAAGAACTAAAAAGCCCCTTGATGAAAGTGAAAAAGGAGAGTGAAAAATTTGGCTTAAAGCTCAACATTCAGAAAACTAAGATCATGGCATCTGATCCTGTCGCTTCACAGCAAATAAATGGGGAAACAGTGGAAATAGTGGCTGACTTTATTTTTCTGGGCTCCAAAGTCACTGCAGATGGTGACTGCAGCCATGAAATTAAAAGACGCTTACTCCTTGGAAGGAAAGTTATGACCAACCTAGATAGCATATTAAAAGCAGAGACATTACTTTGCCAACAAAGATCCATCTAGTCAAGACTATGGTTTTTCCAGCAGTCATGTTTGGGTATGAGAGTTGGACTGTGAAAAAAGCTGAGTACCGAAGAATTGATGCTTTTGAACTGTGGTGTTGGATTAGACTCTTGAGCATCCCTTGGACTGCAAGGAGATGCAACCAGTCCATCCTAAAGGAGATCAGTCCTGGGTGTTCATTGGAGGGACTGATGTTGAAGCTGCAACTCCAATACGTTGATCACCTGATGTGGAGACCTGACTCATTTGAAAAGACCCTGATGCTGGGAAAGATTGAGGGCTAGGGGAGAAGGGGATGACAGAGGATGAAATGGTTGGATGGCATCACCGACTCAATGGACATGGGTTTGGGTGGACTCCGGGAGTTGGTGATGGACAGGGAGGCTTGGCGTCTTGCGATTCATGGGGTTGCAAAGAGTTGGACACGACTGAGTGACTGAACTGAACTGAACTGAACTGAATGCTGTGGGACCCAAAGGGAGTTGAAAGTGAAAGTGTCTCAGTCGTGTCTGACTCTTTGAGACCCCAAGGACTATACAGTCCATGGAATTCTCCAGGCCAGAATACTGGAATGGGTAGCCTTTTCCTTCTCCAGGAGATCTTCCCAACCCAGGGATCAAACCCAGATCTCCCGCATTGCAGGCGGATTCTTTACCAGCTGAGCCACATGGGAATCCCAAGAATACTGGAGTGGGTAGCCTATCCTTTCTTGAGCAGATCTTCCTGATCTAGGAATGAAACCAGGGTCTCCTGCATTAAAGACGGATTTCTTACAAACTGAGCTCTCAGGAAAGTGCAAAAGAGAGTTAGGGAGTGAAATAAAAGATAAAATGAGGGCAGGGAAAGGAAACCAATCACGCATGTGATGCAGTGTACATTTCCAAGGCACTGTACACAGGCACATAAAAGGCACTGCACAGATTTGAATTGAATAAATTCTTTCTTTATCCCTTAAAAAGAAAAATCTTGGCCATGAACAGGACATGTGAGATCTTAGTTCCCCAACCAAGGATCAAACCCTTACCCCTTGCTTTGGATGTGTAGAATCTTAATCACTGAACCACCAGCAAAGTCCCCTTCATCCATTTTTTTCTTTCAATCTTATATATACTGTGCTTTGCCTCTATGCAACATTTTATCATCAATGTTATTTTCTCATCTTGATCTTTTTTTTTTTTTTTTTTTTTTTACTTTAGTGGAAAGAAACACTCTTGTGATATCATTGAGTCCTCGTGGAGTATCAGTACCTGTCCACCTGACTATCTAAACTGGATGCAGTTTCACAAAGACTGGAAACCTCATGAGAAGACTGAGTGTCAACGGGAAGAATTGAATCAATGAACTGAGAGTTGGGATGAAAGATACTAAGGGAATCCAGGTGCCTGAAGCTACAGATCGACCCTGGCAAACCTGAAACCTGACTTTGCAGTTAACCACATTTCAGACCTTCCTTATTATGAACAGTCTTTAACTTATTTTGGCCTCAGTTCATGCATCATATGATGCTGTGAGACGTAAAGTGTTCATATGAATGAACAGCGTAGTTACTGGTTTGGGGTGCCCTTTCTGCACCCTGTCATCCTGGTCTTCAGCTCATCTTTTCAGAACCCACATATTAATGGTATATTACTGATGGAGAGGAGAAAATGTACATTCTGTATATTAGTATTTGTGAAGCCTGACAGATACTGAAAGCTCCTTGAGAAACGAGATATTTCAGAAGAATCACGTCAACTTAAGGTCATACCGTTCCCTAGAGGCTCAGGTAGTAAAGAACCCTCCTACCAATGCAGGAGATGCAAGAGATAAGGGTTCAGTCCCTGGGTTGGGAAGATCCCCTGGGGAAGGAAATGGCAACCTGCTCCAGTATTCTTTCCTGGAAAATTCCAGGAAAGGAATTTGGTGGGAGCCAGGTGGGCTGCAGTCCATAACAAAGAGTTAGAGATGAAGGAACACCCATGCCTGAGGGGGATTCCATGGTCCAAGGACACCTTTCAGAAAGTTAGGAAAGAAACAGACGTGTCCATAATAATCATTCTCTCTTTTTCATCTTCCCTCTTAAGACAGGCATTGCGGTGCTTTTTGGTTTGTTTTTTGGTTTTGATTTCTTAATTCTTTTCTCTGGGAAAAAGAATTTGACCAACAAATTCTCCAGGAGATGTAATAATGATGGAATCGTATTGTGAAATATGATCCTGCCCAGTATGCTTGAGCTTAATTACAAAGAAAAGGTTTCCAAGATGACAGTTTCAAGTTTAAGTCACATACTTTGAGCCATTTGAAGGCGGCTGGGGAAGAGTTACAGAGGAAGAGGGCTTTTCATCCACCCTAGTCATCGGGATTGTAGTCCCATGCTTTGACCTCTGGTAAATGAAAGTGAAAGTGAAGTCGCTCAGCCGTGTCCGACTCTTTGCAACCCAGTTGACTGCAGCCCACCAGGCTCCTCCATCCATGGGACTCTCCAGGCAAGAATACTGGAGTGGGTTGCCATTTCCTTCTCCAGGGGATCTTTCTGACCCAGGGATCGAACCCAGGTCTCCCAAATTGCAGGCAGACGCTTTAACCTCTGAGCCACCAGGGAAGCCCCTTACATGACCTCTGGTAAGGCCGGTCCCAAAAAGAACAAAAGACTTAGTGTTCTAGCATCAAACAGGCCTCCTCCACTTAGCAAATACTCACCTGGGTTAATCAATCTAAATCTCAGTTTCCTCATCTGCCAAGTGTCTATTACTTTCTTCAAGGAAATAATTAAAAATGAAAGATCTTAGCCTTTCCTCACACACAGTAAATTCGTGATAGATGTTAGCTGTTTTCTCAAAATCAGCAGCATTCAAAGGGCCATGGGAAGAGGGGCCCAAGGGAGACTAGAACTGCATTTTCATGGAGAAAATGGGAGAAGACATCGGGCAGTCAGGAGGAAAAAATCTAGGAGGTATGAGAGTGACCCGGGAAACACCGCATTCCTTCACCTGAGGTCTTCCACCTCACCCAGTCTCTGACCGCAGCAAATGTAAGAGGACTTTTGCCTGGCTCAAATCATTTGTATCTTTCTGCAGGATTAACTCGAGGGAGGACACAATGCCACTTACCACCAGGAAAGGTGTACCTGTGGAATCCTCAGAAATTAGGGAGGTTGCACAAATTAGTATGTGCACCAAACAGGTTCCCATGACATCCTAGGAAAGAATAATTGGGCACAGGCTGTGGGCAAGCTGGATGGACTGACAGTGACAATGGATTCTCGCAAGTTCGATATGTATTTCATCTGGGCTCATGGATAATTTAAGGATAAGCTTTTGAAAGTTACTTTTCTAAAATAAAAAAATATATGTATTGTAAAAAATATGGAAATGCTTTACAAAACATAAAGGCAAGTAAGAAGTTAGATTTGGAGATGGAAAGCCAGCAGGATCGTAGACAGTACTGTTTGTCTCGACTTTCTCTGCCCTGGTTTAGTTGAGTTTCTTTCTCTGGCACACAAGACTGCCATCCCATAGCCCCTGGGTTCCTGTCTCCTCTACTCAGGGACAGGCTGCTTCCAGGTTTCAATTCCAGTTTCCCAAGAGAAAGACTGGGAGAGGCTCAATTTACATTTCATGTCCACTCCTATCTTCAGATTCAGAGATTTGTGTGTGTGCCTGTGTGTGTACAAAGTTGCCACAGACCCAACTTCATGGAAGCAGTTCTGTAAGAGAAAGAACCTTTGTGAGTTGGGCATATGAGATTCTCTATTGCAGCACTCCACACATCACTTAGGGATATTTTGTCATATTGTAAGCATGAAGCCTCGCATTACCACTTAGAATAGACATGAAAGTCAAGCACAGACTCAGCTATGTTTGGTCCATATTAATTTTGCATCGCTTTCCATAAGTACACAATATATCTAAACTACCCTACTAAATTAATTACCTGTGATGCAAGATTGTCTTGTCAAACCTGTTCAGACTTTTGTTTTTCTTTCTGTCTCAACCAATTTCTGTGCTGCAGTTATTATTTTTTACATAATAAGAAAATGATTAATTGAGAAAGCATGAAAAGCAGTTTATTTTAACTTTAAATAGCTTTAAATCCATACATAGGAATGAGCTATTTGATCATTTGATTTCCTGAACTAGAAGGCTCATTTTTTATTTTAAGCTGCTTCGATTTGTATCCAAAAAGAATGGTATTAGCCCGTCTGTAAGAAAGCCTCTTTTCCAAAGCCACTTAAACTACTAGCGTGCTTTTACGAGCAGTGTTCATAGTAAAGACAACCTCAGGGTCATTCACCTCACCCTGATGTGGTTCCATAAATGCACATGTAGCTGTTATGTTTGGAACCCTAGAGCTTGTTTTAGTGAATCCATTTTGGTCTCTTATTTGCAATAACACCACTGCATATGGCACTCAGGCTTTCGTGTGATTCTATGTGTGCCATTGTTGAGATTCACTGACTTTCTTTGTTCTGCCAGTTAAGTTAGAAACTTCCCAAGCAAAGATTGGACAAGATTACCCAAGATGATTCATGTGTAGTGCAATGGTTTGAGATGGAGCAGTTTTTGTAACTTGTGAAGGCTAAGCATATTTCCAGCCATGACAGATGCATTCCAAAGAGCGGTTCATGTTTTATTCTGGCAGTGACTTTTAGTGTATTAACTCAGCAGTCTCAGTTGTCTGAGACCCTCCAACAGCTGTGAGAAGCTGGAGAATCCTAGAGACAGAACAGAGTATGCATGAAGCACCACTTCAGAATGTATTTATGGATTTTCAACTTTCACATTCTTCTCTACTTGATAACTCTAGTGTCCTTTTGTTTTTCTTCTTCCGACTTTAGGTTCTCTAGTTGGTTTATGTCTAAGGGACAGGAAGTCTGAAATTTGAAACCCACCCGGTTCACTGTCCTTTCCCTTCAGTGACTGTGAGAGGAAGCTAGAAATTTCAGTAACACCATGTTTCAATTATTTTTCTTTTAGACCACATGGGCAGAGACTGGTCACCACTGTTTTACAGGATGTTGCTGTGTCTTCTTGGTAGGGGTCCACTGCCCTTCAAAGAGAGAGATTTGGATTCTTTTGACTCTTAAAAAAAAAGAAAAAAATGTTAGCCACACACACAAAGAAAACACCACACAGGGATACATGTCTGGGTGAGAACTTTTGAATGAGGCAAGCTCTCCAGTTAAATTCTCTTGCTGAAGAAGGGAATATCTTATTTCATGTGAGTTCAAGAAGCTCAGCTGCCTAAATTATGAAAGATATAGACCCACAGTCCCTTATCCAACAATCCTGAGGTCAGAGGTAATCCCTAATTCAAAGCTATTCAGATCGCATGTACTGCATGTTGCACAATATACCAGGTAGATCTGAGCAGAGCTACAGTAAAGCACATTCATGATTTCCTCCTAATGTGACTAATAAGGGTAGCTAAAGATTAAAGCTACTCTCACATAACTTCTGCTTGAGATTTCCATAAAATTTGTTCCTTTCAGATCAGATTTTGCCTCCACTTAGGTCAAAAAAGCTCTTGGTGTTCCGAGTTTGTTGGATTTTGGATTTGCAAGAAAGGGATTGTGGTTCTATCTTCCTAAATTGTAGGCATATTGTAGATAGATATGAATGACTAGTTAAATGAATGACTGACTGATTGAATAAATGAGAGAATAAATAGTCTTTTTTTATAAAGTAGAAAATAAAGAAGATAAGTTATTTTATGATTTAATAGGCTGCCTAAATGGGGAAGCAAACTTTAAATGGGAGGTTGTCCCAAGTGAAGAGGCAACTTATCTCCTAGCTCATCACTGCATACTGCACTTGGGACCAGGGTATTCAGGTTTCATATTCAACTCTGTGCATCTTCAATTTACTCCCATCACCAGTCTTCCTAAGCTTTCTCCTTATAGCTCATTGTGACTATTTGACCACAGGTTACATTTTCACCCAGAAAAACAGGAAAACAGATGATTGCGAGGACAGGCTTTACTTCTACAGAAACAGATGCTGCTTACTTTTGAAGAAATTTTGCCAGTATTTCATCATTAAAAAGTGCCTTTTGAAAAAAAAAAAAAAAGTGCCTTTTGGCTTATAAAGTTTGTCACACCCCCTGCGATTCTTTGCCTTGTAGAGTGCTCTGCACATTTAAAGGGCTGTTATGCTTTGGAGATTTGCTGTATTGAATGTTTGATACCATTAAGAAGAATGTGACTAGAAAACAAACGCACACTGGAACGAGCTATATATGTGACCTTCACCTTGAGGAAGTCTTGATGCCTTTAATTGCCTTCCAGCCGACTGCCTGGGAATAGGCGCTCCCTTCTGCCGAGTCAGCAAGTGAGTTACTCCAGGGCTGCCGTCTTCCAGCTTTGCCAAGGACTGTCCTGGATTGCACCTGCTGTCTCAGCCACTCCCGTTCTCAAAAACAAAGCAAACAAACAAACAAAAAAACAGCAAACACTACTTTGAATGGGTTGCCATTGCCTTCCCCAGAGTGAAAAATTATATAATCATAATTAAGAAAAAGTCTTGTAATTTTGGTCAAAAATCTCAAGTTTCCTCAGCAAATTCATTCCTTCCCTCAACTTTACTGTTCTATCACATGATGGACATTTTTGCTTTAAATGATTATCTTAAACTCAGTTTTCCAAACAATATTTAACCTTCTGTGGAAAGGATTAGAAAGTCATTTTAATCCATGTTTATAGTAAGTTGGCACATTTTCCTCCACATCAGAGGGGGAAAAGTCTCTTTTTTCGTTCATAGGGGCTTTTAAAATATGTTTCTTCCTTGTACTGATGTCTTTCACTAAAGCACCAGTTACTCCATGGAAAAAAAAAAAACCCTTTGGAACTCCAATAAGTTCAATGTGACAGAGGCCTTGCACACTCCCAAAATGTTTGCCTTGCAAAGCCACATGAAAGGCATCTTCCCTCCCCCTAGCCAGCTTGTTTCAGCATCCCTGCAGCCTGCCAAGATTAATAGAGGTGTAAAAGTCATGTGTTCAACACTGAGCCTATTTATTAAGGAGAGAGGTGAAGAGAAATAAGTGCTAGGAAGGAGCTGTTGAGAGGCAGGATGGTTCTGTTGCTGATAAAACAGAGGGGGAAAAATATTTTTTTTCACTTGAAAGAAAGCAGGATTATCTAAACAGATTGATGCTTGCATTGTTATCTACAGGCTATACAGATGTGTTTACTACCGTGATAAATGAATAAAACACTCAAAAGCGTAAGTGGGTGGGCAGAGTAACAGTAGCTCAGGTATTTCTTTCTTTCTAAAAAGAAAAATTATTTTGACCTCCCAAGTGCCGCATAGATGGCTCTAATCCCTGTGTCCATATTTCATGATTAAAACTAGAAAATGGACCCATTGGCTAAATTCCTTGGCTCCCAGAAACACATCCATTTACTACTAAACAGATTAATCCCCTTACCTGGAATGGGAGACAGATAGATTAACTATATGGATTTTACCATTAAGACCAACAAAATGAGGCTTTGTCCAAAAGAAGGGAGTTTCCTCAACATGGACTCTATGTGGAGTCATTCTAGACGTCAACACTCCATGGTTGAAGCTGGTAGGATTTGCAGACAAATATTGGCCGTGATAACTACTGTCCCTTCAGCTTCAGTCACACAAGAGCAGTGCTGTACCAAATGCTCTCGACAGATCCTAAAACCTTTTCATCAACACCAGAACCAACAGGCACCTAAGGTAATGTTCAAATAAACAAAACAAAACACACACACACACACACAAAAAAAAAACGGCAGCACTGCCTGCAATGAGAAATAAGTCTTCTCTGTTTTAAAATGAGACAAAAACAATGTCCCAAACTTTCTGGTCTGTCAAGAATCTCGAGCCTTTAGATTTGGCTTTGAAGATAGACTGATGATATATTGACCGTGGTTTGCTAATTCAAAATTAGCAATATACGACTTGTTAAAAAGAAGTCTACAACCAACATGTGAAAACACAGGACTGGGCAAGAAAATTCCAGACATGTGGCCATCTCAGACTGAGATCTTTTCATCCAAAAACATCATTTTTAAAAGGAGGAAACTGAGATAAGTCAAGTAGCTCTGCATTGACTAGCCTGGGACCAGGAATCGTGCTCTCTACTCTACTGAGGACTTCTCTCCTTTATTCTTGACTCAAAAAAAAAAAAAAAAAAAAAGTCCAAATACCAATGTCATGAATATATCAAGTAATCAGAGCCACAGGGAGAAGAAAACAATGTTCAGAGCCAGGAAGAATTCAGAGGTAACTCCTGGCTGTAAATACAAGAGAGAAGAACTAGAGGAGGATGATTTTCTCCTCAGACACAGCAGGGAAATTATCCAAGACAAAGTCAAAACTATGCAAATGTGATTGGGTGCTGAATGCAAAAATCTTTGAAAGCAATTCTGAGCAGGAGCTAGTGGCTGGGGTCTTAATGAATTTCTTGCTGGATTTCCTGTAGCTTAGGTAAAAGACATTCTTAGTTCTCAGGCATTTGCTGGGGTGACTTATCAGTGAAGGTCAGCAGATAGAAAGGTGTTTGTCTTTTTATGCTCACTTTTCCAACGCCTTTGCAGAAACTAAACTCACCTTGATTGGGAACACATTTTCCTTCTTGCCTTTTACAGATTCTTGCTGAAAAAATCCTTATTTTATTTCATCCTCTTCCATCCCCAGTCCTTTCTGCATTGAAACATATTGCCTTCTTGTCATATTTCCCAGGGAGAGAGCCTCTGAATAAGAGTTTTTAGGTGTTTTCAGGAAGGGGTTCAGTAATTGAATTACAGAAACTTTGAGCTAGAAGGGGCTGTTAGTTTAGTGATTCTCCACAGGGATGATCCCCACCGGGAACAGTTAGCAAAGTTTGGGGACATTTTGGAGTCACAGTTTGTTGTCCCAGTTGAGTGGGAGTGGCCATAGCATCCAGCTTGTATAGTCCAGGCAGGATGCTAAGCATCCTGCAATGCACAGGGCAGCCCCCACAAAAAGAATATTCCCCTCAGCTGACAGCAGTGTTTAGGTTGAGACATGACACCTTTTCTGGCGTCTCAGTGGGTAAAGAAACTGCCTACAAAGCAAGAGACCACGTGCAGAGCAGGAGTTCGATCCCCGGTCCGGAAGAGCCCCTGGAGGCGGGCATGGCAACCCACTCCAGGGTTCTTGCCTGGAGAATCCACGGACAGAGGAGCCTGGCGGGCTGCAGTCCACGGGGTCACAAGGGTTGGACATGACTGAGTGACTAAACCCGCAGAGGTTCAGGGAGGCTCAGCAGTGCTCACCGTGTTAAGCCCAGCCCTGAACACTTTATCCCACTCCTGTTCTAGTGCTCTTTCATCTAATAATTGGAACTACTGTTAATATTTGCTTTGCTCATTCTTGAGGCTGGTTCCGATTTTCTACTAACAATCCTCAATATTTTCAAAAGAAATGAACTCCACTGTGTTCTCTCAATGTGTTATCATTTCTGAAAACGACTAATTTACCAGCTTAAAAAAAAGTTAAGAAAAAGTAAGGGAATTGAGTTATACCTTCAATGGTCTCTCATTAACATCTAAGGAAGGTAAATTCAGAGGGGGGTCGTAGGCTAATTTATATACCTGCTGCTATTGATACAGTTCAGAAAATGTAGAGCAAACATCTCAAATTTAAGAAACATAAGAAAGGAAAGCATGAAGAGTATGGAATGCAATTCTCTAGGTTTTTCCTAATGAAGCAGGCATAAATCTCAGCATCACTCTTTCCTTATCTCTTCCTTGCTGCTCATGCAGGGGGGAGAAATAGACAACTGGCCCCCACTGTGTAAACATCCCCAGCCACTATCCCTTGGCCTCATGGAGACCGTGTGTTCACGCAAGCTTAATCGTTCGTTTTTTTGCATCCCTTTGGACTGTACCCCGCCAGGCTCTTCTGTCTATGGGTTTTTTCAGGCAGGAATACTGGAGTGGGTGGCCGTTTTCCTCCTTCAGGGGATCTTCCTAACCCAGAGATCAAACCTCAGTCTCCCACGTCTCCTGCGTTGCAGGAAGGTTCTTCACCTGCTGAGCCCAAAACTATGTAAGTTATTGGCTCAAAATAAAATTGTATTTCAACCAAACCATATTATTGGAAGTTTCAGAAGATTTTACTTCCTGATCTGAATTTCCTGGGTTTTGGTGACCTGGTACTTTTTGCATGATGTTAAAATCACGTAGATGTAAGAGTCTCCCCTCCAGTACAGGCAGAAACAGCATGGATTCTACACGTTTGAACATATTCATTAATTTCCTGGCTTCTCATGAGTCAGGGTCCTTCCAAGTTTCAACTTGTCAAATTAAGGATGGAGAGCAGAATGAATTTTCTTTTCTGAGAGTGGCTCCTGAATAATCTCTAGTCACTTAAATTTTGAAAAAAAAAAAAAGTGACCTATATTTTAGCTGTATGTCAGCCTTTATACAAACACATTGATTATTCATCTATAACACGTCCACAATAAGTATTCATTAGATTCTCTCCCGATAAGTTACCTGTCCCTAGTTATTTGCAAGGGCTTCCCAGGTGATGCTAGTAGTAAAGAACCCACCTTCCAATGAAGGAGAAGTAAGAGACATGGGTTTGACCCCTGGGTCAGGACGATCCCCTGGAGGAGGGCATGGCAATCCACTCCAGTATTCTTGCCTGGAGAGTCCCATGGGCAGAGGAGCCTGGCTGTAGTCCATGGGGTCGCAAAGAATCAAACGTGACTGAAGTGACTTAGCATGCACTCAATTATTTGCATGCAGTTTTCTACAGAAATTATTAAGAACCTGAACTTGCAATTTGCCACTGACGTGGTGGGCTCTGTGGACTAAGCCTTTTACTTGCAGGATCTGGTGCTGTCTCTGGATCAACATGTTCAGAATGGAGTTGAGTTTGCAGACACCAACCTGAATAGCTCAGCTCTCATTCACTCTAGCACCTAATGCATAATAACACACGAAACATTATTTGTTAAATGAATAAATCTGAATCTGCCATTTCGTGTTAGGCCCTTAGAGGAGATTGATGTTGGTTAATGTGTGACTCTAATTCCAAGTACAGTGTTTGGCGAATATCTGAAGCACAATTAAACAGCCCCTAAAATGAATTTCCCAGTTACAAAAAAATGTAATTCTTTTGAACCTCTAGTTTCCAGTAAAAAACCTTGACTCACATGGAAAGAGTTGAGAAAATGTATATAAAATTGAAAGTATTAAACAGCAATAGATTTATTTGTATCTTTTTGTTTCCAAAATGTTACATGGTATCTCTAGAATGTCATTCCTGGCCACTTCCTAGCCCTTTCCTTGATCTTACCAAACATTCAGTGTGACCACCAAACATACTGAGGCTAAGGCTAAGCTGCCTTGGACCAAGTCTTAGGTCTCTGCCCCTTAAGAGCTGTCATCAGATATTAATACAGTGCTTGATTCCTCTTGTGTGTGGGTTCTTTATCATCAAGTGGAGATAATGTGTGTTCCCACCACAGGCGTTCACTGTAAACATTAAAGGACTTAATACAGCTAAAGCACATAGAATAAAACTTGGCACAACAAATGCTATATAGATTAGCCGTAATTCCCGAAGTATTTGAACAATTTTCCCAGATGATATTCACACATTCAGGTCGTAAAACTCTGTAATGATTATTTAAGGATTCTTTCTCCTTTTACTCTAGCATCTTGCTCAAAGTCTAAAATATTGCATCATTCACTCAAAACTGAGCTCTTATGTGCCAGCTCTAGATTCTGTAAAGCTATTATCCTTCTATCAAAAATAAAGAAATTTTAAAAATTATAAAAAGAAAGAAAAGGTAGAATATAAAGGAAAATGGACATGGTACTATGGGAGCAGGAAGCAAAAGGCAGAAAAGCTAGTTCGTTTTGTTGGTGTGTGTCGTGGCTATGTCTGTGGGATGGTGGGAACATGGACTGGGGAGTGAAGGGATGAGTAGGTGGGGAGGAGGGGGTGAGGCACAGCTTTTGCAAAGGAAGTAGCAGTTGAATTGAATCCTTAAAGACTGGAGGAGAAAAGGAAGTGATTATGGAATTTTTTGTGCGTGTGTAATATGAGCTTTGAGTGGGGAGGTGGGATTGTGTAGGGAGAGCTTCTCCAGGTGGAGCTAACAGATGTTTGAAAACCCAGAGATAAGAAAGAGAATGACTCTTTTCAAATACCATATTTTCTTCCCTTTAAGTTATCAATAATAAGAAAAAAAATACAGCAAACTTGTAACAGTTTTCTAGAATAATGTATTATCAAATATGTTGTTTTCACTTTTTAATTTTAATATTGGACAACAGGTGCAGCATGCATTTACTCGTTCAGTCACTTTCCGCTTTCTTATTCAGTATCACAGTCAACATTTAAGTCTATACCTTTATGATATTCACGCACTGAAAATCAATGTGGACAGCTCTGGTTATACATAGCCTAATGATCACACACTGCTTTTCAAAATCCTTGCTTATGATCACAGCATCTTTATCACTTCTAAGATCAAGTGCATAATGTGGAGGCTCATAGAAGAACATTAGTGGTTTTTCTTTTTCTTGTTTGTTAAAACTTACAGTTAAATTTGTTTCTTTATTTAAATTATGTATCTCTGGAAGTTGAAGGGCTTCTCTTGAAAATCAGCTACAAGCTTTAGACTGATAGCTATTCATGCCTGAGTGATGATCCATTCCAGCATATGAATTGATCAGACCAAACTTTCCAAGCTGGGGAAATTCTGATTTGTTTGAGACACTACTTTAGTTAGTTGTATGATTGTCATGTGATAAACCAGGCCTCTATAAAGAAAAAGACTTTTTGTTTCAATGCTGTATAACCTCTCAGAAGGGTTTTAGTCAACAATAGGAGATCCAGTTCCAGGTCCAATTTAACTGGGTGTAGTTATTTTATTAATTAAGGCCCAATCAGGAGCTCAGATGGTAAAACATCTGCCTACAATGCAGAAGACTCGGGTTCAATCCCTGGGTCAGGAAGATCTCTGGAGATGGAAATGGCAGCCCACTCCAGTACTCTTGCCTGGAAAATCCCATGGATGGAGGAGCCCGGTAGGCTACAGTCCATGGGGATCATAAAGAGTCGGGCACGACTAAGCAACTTCACTCAATCGGGAGAGGGAAACCACATGGTAATTTGAATAGGAAAAGCTGAATATAAATATATATATATGTATATATATATAAATTATGTTGTGTGATAGTCGTTCAGTCATGTCCATACTTTATGACCCCATGGACTATAGCCCACCAGGCTCCTCTGTCCATGGAACTCCCCAGGCAAGAATACTGGAGTGGGTAGCCATTCCCTTCTCCAGGGGATCTTCCCCACCCAGGGATCAAACTCAAGTCTCCTGCATTGCAGGCAGATTCTTTACCATTTGAGCCACCAGGGAAGCCCTTTATTAACTATACCGGTGGAATAGTTATAAAAGAGCGAAAAAGAACACTCTAAGGAATGTTTGAGGGCTGAGGGCTGGTATCTAAGGGAGGAACAACTTGGAGGGCAGAATGGGGGCTGACGGCATCCTTAAGGCTGGGGTTTGGAGATCTTCTCACAGAATATGTGGTTGCAGCTGCAGTAGGTTATAAAGGAGTGTTGTGGGTTTCCCAGGCCCGAAAAAGCCCGATCAATAACAATTAGGAGACTCCCTTCAGGGGTGCAGGCAGACCAAGGTCCACGGGTGTGCACACAGCAAGATTCTGGGTTTTGGAAGTCTGCTCACCAGTGGGATGTGCAAGAACTGGTGTGCAGCTGTCTGGGGAGGATCACAGAGAAGGATCACTAGGCTGGGTCCAGGACCATAAGCGCTTTGAGGATTGCATGCTCTAGAACAGAGCATCTCTGGCAGGAGTATGGCAAAAGCCAGGGAAAACAGAAATGACAGCATGCTATACCCAGAAAGATAACTGGTAAACTTCCCCAGTACCTCTGCTGCAAGTTTAGCATTGTGCTCCTTGAAAAAAAATATACATTTGGAGGCATTCAGCCCAATATCACAGTGTAGGTAGTGAAAGGACTGATTCTGATGTGAGAGACAATAATCTCTCACAGTGATCTCCTCAGCAATCTTCTGAGGAGCAGAGATCTCCTCAGATTGCCTAGGTGAGGTAGAAATCAACAGCAAAGGTACTGCCTTGCATATTATTATCATATTATAATATGTTAGTGATTATCATTAATGTTTACATAATTATTGTATGTTATAATTATTGAAATATATTCATATATTGTCAAATGCAATTACATATTATAATATATATGAATTATTATTAAGGCTTATATAATTATAATTACTGAAATATACTCATATATAAATAAATGTAACTATATATTATAATATATATTATTATATCGGCACTTGTATCAACTTGGGCACCAACTTGTGCTTCCCAACTTACACCTCTTTTGCAATGGATTACACAAGATATCCCTGATTACAGAAAATGAGAAAATTTAAAGCAACATGCATCACAGTATTAAGAACATATGACAGTTCCATGTGTCTGTAGCATAGTATGAATTGAGGGCAATCAAAAATTGAATCAGAAAGAAATCACGGGGGCTTGATCGCAAGCTGTTTCCTATGCTTTATAAAGGAACTTGATTTTAATGTCAATATAGAGAATATGGCAGAAACTCTTAGAGATCAACAAAACATGTGTGCAATCTTCTGTATTACGCTCAGGTGAA
The DNA here is from genome assembly GCF_910594005.1 of Cervus elaphus. Classification (NCBI taxonomy): domain Eukaryota; kingdom Metazoa; phylum Chordata; class Mammalia; order Artiodactyla; family Cervidae; genus Cervus; species Cervus elaphus. The sequence goes on along the minus strand of NC_057826.1, from coordinate 6,419,265 downwards.
ATGCAACTAACTTTTATAAATGGGATGTCAAAGTGATGCCATTCTATTTTGAGGCAAGTGGGAGCTGGTGTAACTCCTCCAACCATGTAGTTTGAAGCCAAGAACGTTAGAGGTAGAATTGCAAAGTGGCACCCACTCCAGTGCACTTGCCTGGAAAATCCCATGGACGGAGGCGCCTGGTGGGCTGCGGTCCATGGGGTCGCTAAGAGTCGGACACGACTGAGTGACTTCACTTTCACTTTGCAAAGTGGAAACCATCGGGTCTCTGAGTCATGGCTTGGAGCAGGGACCTACAGAGGACAGTGAATCTGGAGCATGTATGATTGTGACATCGGTGATAAACCTGCATTTTGCTTGTTAAGTCCTGTGATTTAGGAATTTGTTACTGGAACCACAAGCCAACAATATGTACTGATTACCTTATTCCTATAGGATTCTGTAATACTCTTTGCGCTGTGGTAAGCGTAGTGACAATGAAATGTTACTAATAATAAGAGCTTCTACTTGATATATAAAAAATTACAATAATATAACATCCAAGAATTTCTCTTATGTGTATTAAAAAGGCATCCAGTGCAAGCCTCTTCTTGGCATGCTGACCGCTCTAGATGAACCCTGAAGCATATTCACAAACGTGGAGGCTGAGACAAGCTTCCTGAGGGTCACCGAGTTTTATGAAGACAGGCAGGCGTGACGCGAACAGTCCTGGCGGGGGAAAGTGGTTACCCCACTGATGATGAGTTGAGTAGACCCCTTGTTTCTCATCAGGCCCCTGCATGTGTTCTGTCTAGTCATTGTTATACAGAATGAAGCAATCACGGTCCAAAACCCCAACGCCTTTGCGCAGATATTAATTATTTCTTACTGCAGCCACTGAGATCTGGAAACACGGATATTTTCAAAGGTCAAGAAGATACAGTAAGGTTCCTGGGAAAGGAATTGCCGACACCTAGCACAGGAAAGCTGGGCAGAGTTTACAAATACCGCTCTCATTTCAAATTATTCACAGGTATGATCTGCCTTTCTGCCTCCAGAGTATTCCAAGATCTTTGTGCATGCTTGTTAAGTCACTTCAGGCATGTCTGACTCTTTGCATTTCCGTGAACTATAGCTCACCAGGCTCCTCTGTCCATGGGATTCTCCAAGCAAGAATACTGCGGTGGGTTGCCATTCCCTCTTCTAACGGATCTTCCCAACCCAGGGACCAAACCCATATCTATTATATCTCCTGCATTGGCTGGCAGATTCTTTATCAGTAGCGCCACCTGGGAAGTCCTCCACCATCTTCGTTGCTTCCTCAAAACAGTATACTTGCTGCGTAACTGTAACAAAAGTGAAAGTCCCTCAGTCGTGTCCGACTCTTTGCGACCCCATGGACTATACAGTTCATGAAATTCTCCAGGCCAGAATACTGGAGTGGGTAGCCATTCCCTTCTCCAGGGGATCTTCCCAACCGAGGGATTGAACCCAGGTCTCCTGCACTGCAGGAGGATTCTTTACTGGCTGAGCCACCAAGGAAGCCCGTGTAACTGTAATAATCATACATCATTTGATGTAATTAATAAATAGTGTTTCCATTAAATTTTCTCCTGTATCCTTTCTGTTTTTTTCCCTAGTTTTTTATGCTCTATTTTTTTTACCTGTCTCGAATAAAAGTTAAAACTTTGAACCAATATTTAGAAATGTATTTCAGCATTTATATATTTAGACATATATTTTAATAATAAGAGCAAATATTTATACAACACTAGGTGATAAGCACATTTTAAAGCACTTCACACGTACAGATTTATTTACTCTTCACAAGCTTATAATGATAGGCAGATACTATAATTATCTGCATTTAACATATGAAGAAAGTGAGGTACCTAGAAGTTAAGTAATTGGCTCAACTCACATAGCTACTAAGGGGATGCTGCTATGATTTGAGCCCTGATAATTTTTACTCCAAAATTATTTCTTTTAGTTATAGAATTTGGCCTCTTTGAGAGTCTAATAAATAAAACACATGACAAATTATCACAAAACGAAGGTGAAATCGCTCAGTCGTGTCCAACTCTTTGCAACCCCATGGGCTGTAGCCTACCAGGCTCCTCAGTCCATGGAATTTTCCAGGCAAGAACACTGGAGTGGGTCACAAAGTATAGCCTTAAAATTCTATCTAATCATCTTACATCAAAGATTCTATTTATTAATTGGTCTTTCTTTAAAATGTCTTAACCTTTATAGTTTGAGACATGGAATCTTTCCAAAAGCTTAAACATACCCAATCTTCAGGTCATAATTTGGTCACTGCCATATGTTCAGTTATCTTTCTTTTTGCCCTCTCATTTTGCAACTCATTGAAGTCTTCAAGATTTGTGATAGGGTTTAAAACATCAGGTATATCTTTGCTTGACTGATCATTTAATTTTTTTTTTTTAAGAAGAGACATGGAGAGAGCTTGGAAATAGATTTCACATTAAATTATTAGATTAGAGTAGCAACTGTGAAGGTTTCCATGCTTTCTCTGAAAGGATATTAATCAAGACAGGCACCCTCATTATATCATCCTATGATATAAAGATTTGTGAGTGTGCACATTTTAAAATATACATATTTATTTATATTTACATATATTTTTTGGGCTTCCCTGGTGGCTCAGTGGTAAGGAATTCACCTGTGAATACAGGAGATGCAAGTTTGGCCCTTGAATTGGGAAGATTCCCTGGAGAAGGAAATGGCAACCCACTCCAGTATTCTTGCCTGGAGAATCCCATGGACAGAGGAGCCTGGTGGGATGGTCCATGGGTTGCAAAAGAGTCAGACACGACTGAGTGTCTAAAGAACAAAACATTAGTAAGGAAAAAATTTTAAAAATCCACGCAACTGAATTCATGCACAAGCACAAAGCAATTTAAAAATTAGAATAATTCAGTAAAGAGGAATGAAATTCTTCAAAACAGTAAGTACCCTGTGCTAAGTTGGGGCTGAGGTTGAGGGTGGAGACAGAGCGTTTGGAGAAGTGCTCTTTTCTCAGTTGCTACATTAAATTCTACTCACGTAATTTGTAACTTTGCATTTTGACACTGGAACAGCTTCTGCTGAAGAAATGACTTCCTACCACCAATTGTTACATCATCAATTCATAAAAGAGACTAGTCTATTACATAAAACAATGCTTTTTAATAGGCTTGGATTGCTTGTTTTTAAGCAAAGGAATTATCACAAAAAAAATTATGGCCTAAAGAAAATATAAGCCATAGATTGGGCAGGTATTGTTACTGAATAGCTTGTCCATTTCCTTTAGAATGAATAATTGTAAGCGTTTATTGATTTAGTTTTCACCTGTTTGAAAATGCTTTCCCCTCCTTTTTGGTTGGTCTGTTTGTTTTAAAGACCAGCACCACAGGGAGAACAGTCAAGGAGAGCTTTTCTGAAAGTCTTTTGTGTCTGTTCATCTTGGTTAAGGAATTAATCCAAGACCTGACTGTATGACAATGTTGATATCTGATTCTGTCACTCAAAGGAAAATAGGAAATTTTCTCTTGGCATCAGTTATTTCTGTACTTCCCCAGATCGAATAAGATACAGACACTACAACTCTGAATTTTATTTTTCTCTAGGAAGAATTACTACCTCTGACAATTTAAAACCTTATATTATTAATACACCATAGAATATTTATGTGAAACGACTCCAAATTCAGGTGGAACTAAACCAAAACTTTCTGGGTCTGGTCTTCTAATTAGCATTGTTAAATTTTAAGTTATGTTGCCTGTTATTCACATCCTGTGCTTTTATTTTTATTTCTGCTACCTTTCTTACTGTTTCTAATCTTCTTCTTCATCTGTGCTATTTCAGATATCTTTATTATAAAAAGGTCACTATTAACAGAATAGCATCATGAGTGTTGGAAAGAAAGATGCGATAAACAACCATACTTTCTCCTATAATAACTTTAGTTATTTCATTTACCACCTTTAAAATTAGAAAAAGTAGGTTCAAACACTTCTTGATTTCACTGTCACAACTACATGAAAATTATATGTAAACTGGGGAATAATCTGAGAAATAGCTTAGTAACTTGCAGTTTGGAAAAAAAAAAAAAAACTCAAGTAGACAGAAGTCTCTACTTGCACATGAAAGCCCAGATCTACTTATCTCTTACAAAACTTATTTATTTTATCTGATAAATAATGTAAAAGAACTTTTAAAGTTGTGAAGTGTTATATAAAGCAAAAGAGTTTTTAAAAACGTTCCCAGTGCCAGCTATGTAAAATCTCCATGCGTATATTTAGCCCATAAAGAAGTTGAAATTAACTTTTATTTAAGAATTATATTTTATTCCTTTGTGCTTTGCAAAATTTCACCAGTTTAATTCCAAGGTTCTTTTCCCATTGTAAACTCCTGGAGTTCGCATATCAAGTTTTATTTACTAATTGACTATAGTAAGTAATCAGCAATATTTTCAGAATAAATGAAAACCTGTTGTTGTCACACACAGCATGTATATATATTTCCCTCTAACTTCCTCCATGTTCTGTCAGGAAAGCACCAACAAATTGCTATGTTCACAAAAATGAACAGAGGCCTTAATTTGGGGGAATAGTCCAGAATGGAAATAATAATTTAACATGGTAGTTACACAATAGATAGTTCTTAAAATACTGCTCAAAAATAATTGCTAATAGATTTGCAGACTTTTCAAAAAGGCTGTTGAGCATTACTCTTCATACTTTTATCTCCCATCACTTGGGCAAACTTTCTTAGTTGGGGGAAGGAGAGTCAGAATGAGTAACTGTCAACAATTGCCTCCTAGACAGGAAGCAGGGATATTTCCCTCCAGGAAGCACGATCTTGGCTCAGGATAAGCATTTCCTGTTTCTCTTGTTTTGTAGCCTTTTGTTACTCATGTTTGGTTAGGTCATCTGTCTGGATATCCATATCCTCTGATGCTCAGGTTTCTAGGTTGTGCCCCAAGTCCTGAACAAATGACACTGACCACATCTGACATTTGCCTACAGTTTGAGCTTTCTGGCTTGCTGTTGAGATTGGCCATGCTCAGATGACAGGCTTTCTCAGCATGCATGATTCTGACCTCGAGGCCACTCTTGTTCTCTCTGAACTCAAAGCCATTCTAACTGGCTCCCTCTAAACTTAGACTGCTCTGATTGGTTCCCTCTGATTTTAAGCCACTCTGATTGGGTCCCCCTAACGTTAGACCGCTCCGATGGGTTCCCTCTGGTCCCAAAGTCAGTTTTCCCTTCCCTTTATACTCCTAGGCCTGTGGTTGGGTCTGCCTTCCTATCCTGGCTGAAATGGGACTTGACTCATGGAGTGCACATGGAAACAGCTTCATGCCTGGTCTGCCTTGTATCACATCTTGTGCAGACGCCTTCAGAGAACCATGAGACTGGTTCACAGATTAAAGAATGAGAGTAATAAGAAAGGTTAAAGAACAGAAATTATTTAGCCTGAGAATGTGAAGTCTGAAGGACAGCTTAATAATGGTCTTCAATTATGCCACAAGTTCTGTTAACATCTTAGTGCTGCCAATTGCAACCAGCTGCTTTTATTCTGTTTTGAGGATGGAAATCATGGGTATGAGTGTCAATTATAGCACAAGAGATCAGGGTTAGACAAAAAAAAAATTAAATATATATATATGTATATATATACATATATATACACATTATGTATATATGTATATATACACACAAATTTCCTGTTAGAATTAACTTATAGCTGTCTCCATACAAACAAAAAATATGGATTGACATGAATTTAATCTCATATTCTTCATTTTCTTAGAGTGAATAGGAACATTGAACTCTGAGCTACTACGATTTTCAGCTGGCTCACAGTAACAATGTTCAAGGTCATCTGCTTTCCAGATGATACAGAGATCGAAGTGGATGTGGACACTTGGAACTTCCACCATTGGCTCCTCTCATTTCTCCAGCCTGCCCTCCCCCACCCCTTCATACTTTTACTTTTCTGCTTCAAGTACTGTGCTCAGGATATAAGAGCTGAATAAGATAATGTATCTGTTCTTGGTGCCAATAACGTGGGGCTTATTTTCAAGTTTTGTTTGGTCACTCAGTCATGTCCAACTCTTTACAACCCCACTGACTGCAGCATGCTGGCTTCCCTGTCCTTCACTATCTCTCGGAGCTTGCTCAAACTCATGTCCATTGAGTCAATGATGCCATCCAGCCATCTCATCCTCTGTCACCCTCTTATCCACCTTCCCTCAATCTTTTCCAGCATCAGGGTCTTTTCCAATGAGTTGGTTCTTCACATCAGGTGGCCAAAGTATTGGAGCTTCAGCTTCAACATCAGTCCTTCCAATGAATATTCAGGGTTGATTTCTTTTAGGATTGACTGGTTTGATCTCCTTGCAGTCAAGCTGAAACTGTTTACCATAGACTGGGACTTGAACCCATGTGACTGACACTTGAACCCAGCCAAAACTCTGCTTGGGACTCGAACTCAGTCAAAACCTCCTTGGGACTTCAACCCATGTGGCTGGGAATCAAACCCAGCCAAAACCCACAATACCTTGTTTCAGCACCTAATGAAGTTCAGGTTCTTGATGTCTCTTCACAGAAAGAATTCAGTGAGAGCCAAAGTGATAGGTAAGAAGTGGATTTATTCAGACACAGAGAGACGCATACTCCACAGATAGAGTGTGGGCCATACCAGAGGGCAAGTGCAGCAGCCCTGAAATTTGACATTGTTATCTTTTATAGGTTGGGTAATTTCATATGCTAATGAACGTGAGGATTATTCCAGCTATTTTTGGGAAGGGGCAGAGAGTTCCAGGATTGGCCACCACCCACTCCTTGGTCTTTTAACAGTGCCTTGGAACGGTCACAGCACCTCTGGAAGTGTCATTTCACTTTATTGAAAATCAAGGTCTAGTCTTGTCTGCCATCTTGATCCCATTTGATTCTAACCAGTTTTAAGTTGTGGCCTTGGGCTATGTCATTCTTTCAAAAGTTGTGCCCTGCCCTTTTCCTCCTGTTATATAAGAGTCCTGTTATGGGACTCTTAAGAGTCTTCTCCAGCACCACAGTTTGAAAGCATCAGTTCTTTGGGGCTCAGGCTTCTTTATGGTCCAACCCTCATACTTGTACATGACCACTACTCAAAATAATAATGTAAATAGAAATAATTGTCCTACAAGACATTTTTCATTCATTTCATTTAAAAGATATTTTTTTATTTATTCATTTAAAATTTAAAAGATATTCTCCAAGCAATGCATATGGTCCTAGGCACTGTGTGATAAGTGCTAATAAAAATTGTATGAAGTTTTGGTGCCACTCTTTAATTCAGTTCAGTTCAGTTTAGTCACTCAGTCGTGTCTGACTCTCTGCGACCGCATGGACTGAAGCACGCCAGGCCTCCCTGTCCATTGCCAACACCCAGAGCTTGCTCAAACTCATGTCCATCGAGTTGGTGATGCCATCCAACCATCTCATCCTCTGTCGCCCCCTTCTCCTCCTGCCCTCAGTCTTTCCCAGCATCAGGGTCTTTGCCAATGAGTCAGCTCTTCACATGAGATGGCCAAAGTACTGGAGTTTCAGCTTCAACATCAGTCCCTCCAATGAACACCCAGGACTGATCTCCTTCAGGATGTACTGGTTGGATCCTTTGCAGTCCAAGGGACTCTCAAGAGTCTTCTCCAACACCACAGTTCAAAAGCATCAATTCTTCAGCACTAAGCTTTCTTTACAGTTTAACTCTCACATCCACACATGACAACTGGAAAAACCATAGCCTTGACTAGACGGACCTTTATTGGCAAAGTAATGTCTCTGCTTTTAAATATGCCATCTGGGTTGGTCATAATTTTCCTTCCAAGGAGTCTTTTAATTTCATGGCTGCAGTCACTATCTACAGAGATTTTGGAGCCCCCCCCAAAATGCCATGATCTTAGTTTTCTGAATGTTGAGCATTAAGCTAACTTTTTTACTCTCCTCTTTCACTTTCATCAAGAGGCTCTTTAGTACTTCTTCACTTTCTGCCATAAGGGTGGTATCATCTGCCTGTCTGAGATTATTGATATTTCTCACAGCAATCTTGATTCCAGCTTGTGCTTCATCCAGTCCAGCATTTCTCATGATGTACTCTGCATATAAGTTAAATAAGCAGGGTGACAATATACAGCCTTGACCTATTCCTTTTCCTATTTGGAACCAGTCTGTTTTTCCCTGTCCAGTTCTAACTGTTGCTTCCTGACCTGCATACAGGTTTCTCAAGAGACAGGCCAGGTGGTCTGGTATTTCCATCTCTTTCAAAATTTTCCACAATTTATTGTGTTCCACACAGTCAAAGGCTTTGGCATAGTCAATAAAGCAGAAATAGATGTTTTTCTGGAACTCTCTTACTTTTTCGATGATCCAGCAGATGTTGCCAATTTGATCTCTGGTTCCTCTGCCTTTTCTAAACCAGCCTGAACATCTGGAAATTCATACTTCATGTATTGCTGAAGCCTGGCTTGGAGAATTTTGAGTATTACTTTACTAGCGTGTGAGATGAGTGCATTTGTGCAGTAGTTTGAGCATTCTTTGGCATTGCCTTTCTTTGGGATTGGAAAGAAAACTGACCTTTTCCAGTCCTGTGGCCACTGCTGAGTTTTCCAAATTTTCTGGCATATTGAGTGCAGCACTTTTGAAGCATCATCTTTTAGGATTTGAACTCTTTAGTTACCTTAATTGAAGCTTCTTCTATCAATTATTTTTAACGTACATGAATTTCTAAGTATTGATTAGGATTTTCACTTTCTCCTTTGCCTTTCATTTCCCTTCTGTTCTCAGCTATTTGTAACGCCTCCTTAGACAACCATTTGCCTTTTTGCATTTCTTCTTCTTGGGGAAGGTTTTGATCACAGCCTCCTGTACAATGTTATGAACGCCCATCCATAGTTCTTCAGGCATTCTATCTATCAGATCTAATCCCTTGAATCTATTTGCAATCCCCTCTGTATAATCATAAATTGATTTGATTTAGGTCATATCTGAATGGTCTAGTGGTTTTCTCTACTTTCTTCAATGTAAGTCTGAATTTTGCAGATAAGGAGTTCATGACCTGAGCAACAGTCAGCTCCCAGTCTTGTTTTTGCTGACTGTATAGAGCTTCTCCATCTTTGGCTCCAAAGAATTTAATCAATCTAATTGTGTAGAGTTGTCTTTTGCATTGTTTGAAGAGGGTGTTTTCTATGACCAGTGTGTTCTCTTGGCAAAACTCTTGTTAGTCTTGGCCCTGTTTCATTTTGTACTCCAAGGCCAAATTTGCCTGTTACCCCAGATATCTCTTAACTTCCTACTTTTGCATTCTAGTCCCCTATGATGAAAAGGACTTCTTTTTGGGGTGTTAGTTCTAGAAGGTCTTGTAGGTCTTCATAGAACTGTTCAGATTTATTGGCATTAGAGGTTGGGGCATAGGCTTGAATTACTTTGATACTGAATGGTTTGCCTTACAGTTGAATAGAGATTGTTCTCTTGTTTTAAAGATTGCACTGAAGAACTGCATTTTGGATGCTTTTGTTGACTGTGAGGGAAATAAATCACTTTCTTCTAAGTGATTCTTGCCCACAGTAGTAGAGGTAATGGTCATCTGAATTAAATTTGCCCATTCTGGCCCATTTTAGTTCACTGATTCCTAAAACGTAGATGCTCACTCTTGCCATCTCTTGCTTGACTACGTCCAATTTATCTTGATTCATGGACCTAACATTCAAGGCTCCTTTGCAATATTGTTCTTTACAGCATCAGACTTCACTTCCATCACCAGTCACATCCACAACTGGGAGTTGCTTTTGCTTTGACTCATCCTCTTCATTCTTTCTGGAGCTATTTCTCCACCCTTCTTCAATAGCATATGGGGTACCTACTGACCTGGGGAGTTCATCTTTCAGTGTCACATCTTTTGCCTTTTCATATTGTTCAAGGGGTTCTCACAGCAAGAATACTGAAGTGGTTTGCCATTTCCTTCTCCAGTGGAACACATTTTGTCAGACCTGTCCACCATGACCCACCCATCCATCTTGGGTAGCCCTACATGGCGTGGCTCATAGTTTCATTGAATTAGACAAAACTGTGATCCATGTGATCAGTTTGGTTAGTTTTCTGTGATTGTGGTTTTCAGTCTCTCTGCCCTCTGATGGATAAGGATAAGAGGTTTGTGGAAGTTTCCTGATGGGAGGGACTGGCTGTGGGGGAACCTGGGTCTTGTTCTGATGGGCAAGGTCATGCTCAGTAAACCATTAATCCAATTTTCTGTTGATGGGTAGACTGTGTTCCCTTCTTGTAGTTTGGCCTGAGGCCAACCTAGGGTAGAGGTAATGGCCTTAATGGCAACCTCCTTCAAAAGGGCTTATGCCAGCAAGCCCAGTGGCTCCCAGGACTTGTATTCACTACATGGTGGAGTAGAAGGACACGGGCTCATTCTCTCACAACGAATAGCAAGGAGAGACAAGAAAGCCTTCCTAAGCTATCAATGCAAAGAAATAGAGCAAAACAATAGAATGGGAAAGACTAGAGATCTCTTCAAGAAAATTAAAGATACCAAGGGAATATTTCATGCAAAGATGGGCTCAATTAAGGAGAGAAACATTATGGCCCTAACAGAAGCAGAAGATATTAAGAAGAGGAGGTAAGAATACACAGAAGAACTATATAAAAAAGATCTTAATGACCCAGATAACCACAATGGTGTGACCACTCACCTAGAGCCAGACATATCGGAGTGCAAAGTCAAGTGGGCCTTAGGAAACATCAATACGAATAAAGCTAGTGGAGATGAAGGACTTCCAGCTGAGTGATTTCAAATCCTAAAAGATGACGCTATGAAAGTGCTGCACTCTATAAACCAGCAAACTTAGAAAATTCAGCAGTGGCCACAGGACATGAAAAGGTTAGTTTTCATTCCAATCCCAAAGAATGGCAATGCCAAGGAATGTTCAAACTACCACACAATTGCGCTCGTCTCACACACTAGCAAATAATGCTCAAAATTCTCCAAGCCAGGCTGCAACAGTATGTGAACTGAGAAATTCCAGATGTTCAAGCTGGATTTAGAAAAGGTAGAGGAACTAGAGATCAAATTGCCAGCATCTGCTGGATTATCAAAAAAGCAAGAGAGTTCCAGAAAAACATATATTTCTGCTTCTTTGACTATTCTAAAGCTGTTAACTCTGTGGATCACAACAAACTAAAAAATTCTACAAGAGATAGGAACACCAGACTACCTTACCTGCCTCCTGATAAATCTGTATGCAGTTCAAAAAGCAACAGTTAGAACTGGACATAGGACAATGGACTGGTTCCAATTTGGGAAAGGAGAACATCAAGGATGTATATTGTCACCCTGCTTATTTAACTTATATGCTAAGTACATCATGCAAAATGATGGATGGATGAAGCACAGGCTGGAATCAAGATTGTTGGGAGAAATATCAATAACCTCATATAGGCAGATGACACCATCCTTAATGCAGAAAGTGAAGAATAACTAAAGAGCCCTTTGATGAAAGTGAAAGAGGGGAGTAGAAAAGCTGGCTTAAAACTCAACATTCAAGAAACAAAAATCATGGCATCATATCCCACTACTTCATGGCAAATAGATCGGGAAACAACAGAAACAGTGACAGACTTTATTTTCTTGTGCTCCAAAATCACAGCAGATGGTGACTGCAGCCATGAAATTAAGACACTTTCTCCTTGGAAGAAAAGCTATGATCAACCTAGACAGCACATTAAAAAGCAGAGACATTAGTTTCCTGGCACAGGTCCATCTAGTCAAAGCTATGTTTTCTCCAGTAGTCATGTATGGCTGTAAGAGTTGGACAATGAAGAAAGCTTAGTGAAGGAGAATTGATGCTTTTGAACTGTGGTGTTGGAGAAGATCCCTGAGAGACCATTGGACTTCAATGAGATCAAACCAGTCAATCCTAAAGGAAATCAGTCCTGAAGATTCATCGGGAGGACTGATGCTGAAGCTAAAACTCCAATACTTTGGCCACCTGATGTGAAGAACTGACTCCTTAGAAAAGACCCTGATGTTGGGAAAGACTGAAGTCAGGAGGAGAAGGGGAAAACAGGAGATGAGATGATTGGATGGCATCACCTACTTGATGGACATGGGTTTGAGCAAGCTACGGGAGTCAGTGATAGACAGGGAAGCCTGGCATGTTGCTGTCCATGGGGTCGCAAAGTGTCATACTTGACTGAGCAACTAAACTGAACTGAATTGATTAGGAGTTTAGTTCTGAATTATTAGATGCCCAGTCTCTGCACAAGAACATTCTCTGACTCCCCACCTTCTTATTTTTCTGTTCTCATTTTAGGATTTTTTTTTTTTATCAATTCATGTGAATTCTGAAAATATTTTTGAGGATTTATAATCTAATATCTATCACCTATTGCAGGAGAGCTAGGCTGAATATATATACACTTTCTTCTTCAAAATTACCTGTTAGATTGCATTGAGCCAACTCTCAAAAATCAGTAAAAGCTATTTCTTTAAGTGACCTGAAGGAGTATCACCCATGAGGTCAATGATGCTCTTATGCTAATGTTCTTTCTAGCACTCCTAAGGCAGCCAAGGTCCTGCTCACTAAGGCAAGTCAAAATGGTGAGTTAGTTCATTACCATATAGAGAGACTTGACTCCTCTCTATCATAAGTCTTGCTTTGTTTTCCAGAAAATTTGGATTAAATCCTTCACTATCAAAAAGTATTCTGTCTCTTCAGCTTCAGTTTTATAGGCATTTGTGGTTAAAAGGATGGATTCTCTGTTCCAATAGTGCAGGGCATGGTGGCCTGGGGATTACCTATCAGTGTGGATTGGAGTAGATCACAAGCAAGGTTTACTAGGGGCTTCAAGGGGGCACTTTTGTTTGTCTTCTACCTGAAAACACTCCCTCCTCTGAATGTGATGTTCAGATTCAGAGTTCCTCTGTCCCCTTTCGCTTCCATATCTACAAAATGCCTCTCTTTTGAGGATAAACCAGGTCTCTAGAAAGGTCCCAACATTTTAGACTTTGCAGACTTAAGGCCATACTCAGCACCTTTTCAAAACCTCTAGATTTGTATTGTCTCTAGAGGTTTCCCCAGTTCTGTTGTTGTTGTTCAGTTGCCCAGTTGTGTCCGATTCTTTGCGACCCCATCGACTTCCCAATCATGATTATCCATCCAAGCACACCAACAATTACAGTTGTGCTTCTGGGAATGTGGTGCACTCAAGTGCTTAACAAGTTTCCTAGGAGATTCTGAGACTCACCCCAGGTTTAGAAACTGAGGCTAAGGAACCTTTTACTGATCATGAGCCTTTTAAAATATGACTGAATAGAAATGAACCTATAAAGTTCTGTTAGTGTATTTGAGGATGTTCTACCATTTTGTGCCAGACATCCCCGCTATTTTGGTTAGGTTGGCATGTGAAAGTGTCCATCACTCTTGTCCTCCAATCTGCAAATTGCTGTCTCTATCTCACCCTCATCCCTTCATGTTCTAAGAAATAATGGCTGCTCTGCAAACTTTTGGGCTTGAGCCACACACCTTTGTCCCAGAGCTGTATGTTCTGCCGCATTTCATTTGGGTTGGCTGTCATACGTCTTCTAGAAGAAAGATGGTGTGTACAAACATTTAGCATGAAACGTTATCTGTAGTAACATCAAGAATAAAAGGAAATATATCCATTGGATATTTGGTCTTTGGGAAAATCAAATTTTCAAAAAAATTGAAAATTATTAATTATTGCTTGTTCATGATGCACAAGGGCTTGATCTTTAAGAAGCTTAGAGTCTTACTGCATGATATAATAAGCAAACAAAATGACATTTTTGACAACAACAACAGCAACGAAATTCAGCACAATAAAAGAGGTCCTGGAACCAAAAATATAGTAGGCATTTTATAAAAGTCTATTAAGTGAAAATGAACAAGTACATGAATGAGTGAACAGCCTGAGGTAAATAGACCAATCGATGGTAGGGATAATGTTATAGAATTTTAGAGTAAAGAAATAATATTTTAGACTCTCAGATTCCAGAAAGCTTTCAGGAAAAGGCAAAAAGTCAAGTGGAAAAAATACAAAATATTAGCATAGATAGGTTAAAATACTATAAACGTTCAAATTTTTTGTAGGACTAGTTAAGTCTTGGCCAGTTGTTTGTAGTGTCCATTTACCTAATGAATGTAAACAAGTAGTTAATATTTACATACAAACAGAACTGAGCAGAGAATTAGAAAATGCAAAGACAGTCTTTTTCAACCTAAAATATTTTCTTGTCTTAATTTTGGTTTTGGATTAACACACTGTGGCAGAGAAATATTTTAAAAGCATCATTTGTCAAAGTTCCCAACAAAACCCTTCACACATAAACCGATCAAGGGAGACAAGACAGTAATGGGTCTATCGTTTCAGTGAAAGTTATATTACACTTGCTGACTAAGTTATTTCAAATTGCTTAAAGACCTTTGACAAAATAACATCTTGAGTCACTTTCACCTAAGTGTGTACTTCTGAGCACCAGAACAAAACTAAAATGTTATGGTTCCAGAAACGCCAGTTTTTACCTGCAAAACATACTCAGCACACCTAAATACAGTAAAGGAAAAGAGAAAGTAGAAGAAAATGCAGCCTTCAAACAGCTATTGCAGCTTTCTGGCTAATGGGTCTTATTTTGCAAAAAAAAAAAACAGCAATTATACAGTAAGCTCTGCATGTAGGTGGTGTGTAGGGCAGATTAACAAGTGTCAGAGCTAAAAGAAAAAAAAGAAAAGAAAACGCCATTGTACCCCTCCCCTAGCTGTTTAGTATGAAGAATTCCCCTCTCCCTCCCATCTCCTCTCCCCTCCAGAAAAGAAAGGAGAAAGAGGGGAAAGAAATTAAACTCTTAGACTAGGTATGTACGCTTTCCTGTCCAACACTAAGAAACTTTGATGACTTGCTACACACTACACATTTTCATCACACAAAACATCATTTACAGCACTTATGTGATTACCTAATTAAGTCATTAGGCACAAAGGTGGTTATCATGAGATAATTACATCCTGGGGATATAAAGAAAGAAAGAGAACCCAGCTTGAAATAGGAGTCCTTCCTATTATAAGGGCTCCTTCATTATGGAAACGGTATCCAGGGAGGCAGGTGGAGAAGATGGGGGCTGTGTGTTTCTCCACTGAGAGCACTGGGGTTGGAGGTCAGACTGAAAAACTCTGACATCCAGATTGGACATCCAGATTTGGACCCCACTAATCACTGCCAGGGCACCCGCGGGGATGTGTTCATGAGCTCAGAGAGCAGAGGGCTGGAAAAGTGCCCCAGAAGGATGAGAAACACCAGCCACAGAGCTGAATACCTCTGTTGCAACTCCCCTGGAGGTCCAATTGCTGATGAAATTAAACTTACATAGAGATACCTCTGCCTGGCAAACTTAGAAGTCAAAGATGTCTTAAAGTTATTTTGAAAACTCTCAGATTCTATCACTTGAAGGTAACTAAAGGGGTTGAATTTCCCCCCCAAGTGTTTGTCTCAATTACATCACATATATCATATATATCCACAAATTCATATCTGTGTGTGTGTGTGTGTGTGTGTGAATATAGATGATTTTACAAACACATATCTATATACACAGGCACAAAGTATGAAAATAAAGATGGCCAACACTGAACAAAGGTACTGAAGCCTGAACATCCTTTTAAATTCTCTAACATGCTGATAAGTGGTTGCAGATATGAACAGAAACATTCATATACACATATTAAGCTGTCTTCCTTTATGAGTAGATTTTCTGATACTTGTGGTTTTATTTTCACAAAGGTACCCTATAGCTATTGTTTAGTTGCTAAATCGAGTCATGTTGTTTTGACACCCATTGACTGACCACCAGTCTCCTCTGTCCATGGGATTTCCCAGGCAAGAATCCTGAAGTGGCTTGCCATTTCCTTCTCCAGAGGATCTTCCCGACCCAGGGATTGAACCTGCATCTCCGGCATTGCAGGCAGATTCTTTACCACTGAGCCACCAGGACAGTCCAAGATGCATGGCAGAGCCTCCTGCAGCAAATGCAATATATCGTCACAAAAAAATAATGAGTGCGATGGTAACCCAAAGTCATAGTGCCTAGAACATTTTTGAATGAAGGCGATAATTAAAAAGAAAACATATGAAGAAAAAACAAGATGGATATTTAGCTAGGGAAGTTATTTGCTTTGGAAAAAATAATGAAAAACGGAAAACTTGTGAAGTCCCCTGTTTCTCTCTGGCTCAGTCATTTAAGATTACAGAAATGTTTACACTTCAAGTTTAAGACTAAATTATAGCCTTTATAAACATCTTCCGAGTACATTATACATGAACAAATATAATTGAAAATACATACATTTTAAAGGTGGAGTCTGGTGGTGTAAAGATCAGTAGACCTACGTTCTAGATCAATCTTTTTCATACCACATTTTTTTTTTTGCAGCAATTCAGTATTTCCTTAATTAGTTTTCATAAATAGGTAAAATAGGTCATCTAGATCTTTTTTTCCTACCTCTACACTACCCACCCCCTACAACATAAAACACATACATACACACAACTCCCCTTTCTAAATTCATTCTGCAGGAAATTCAATTAAAAACCATATGCAACTAGATATAAAATGTTTATAATTTTTTTTCAGCTAACTTCTACTTTTCTTTGCTAAAATACACAATTAGCTAGTTGGCAGAATGCCAGCAGGGTGGCGATTCTGTGCTATTTCCCTCTGTATTTCCCACGTGTCTGCCCAGTCCCATGCAAGGACCGGTTCATGAATGACAAGTGTAACAGAATAAATGACATTTTCTTCACCGTCCAGATCTTGTTACCCAAGGAAGAGGAGTAAGTGGATATACCATCCAGGACAGCATGTAACTGAGTGTTCAATTGTATATCGTGTGATAGGCACCACAGCTTTCAGAAATAACTGGAAGAGAGTTACAATCTTGGACAAGGAGAAGAGAGAGAAGAAAGCTGTCCAAGCAATGGATATGTACATCAGTTTGAATACAAGTACATAAGCGGAAGTAAGGCACAGTTGGGTAATAACAGAGGCTGCTCACAGGAAGCTGTGATAATCTGACTGGTCAAAAAAAGCTGTCACCTGCTGCCTCAGTTCATTCTGGTTGTACATCTAGTTTATAACATGAGGTAAAATCATTTGACTTTAAAATCTGTCTTTAATTGAAGGTGATAGATCTATGAAAACTGTATTATTCATTTATATTTTTATTGGAGTAGAGTTGATTTGCAATGTTGTGTTAGTTTCAGAAGTACAGCAATTTTTTTAAGTGGAATATGAAAACTACTTTAAAATACAGATGCAATTGCGGAGCCACGCCACACTGCTGAAGTCTTGGAAAATAAGCATCTTTTAGAGAGCTGATGGAAATCTAGTCAGGCATACATTTTTGGAAAACATGCTGATAAAATGTGTCAAAATCTTAAGTGTTCATATTCATTAATTCAGCTAATTTTACATTTGGAATGTGTTCCAAAAGGGCAAAATGCAAATTATGTACAAAAGTTTTAAGTTCATAATTGTTTTGTAGCAATTCTTAAAATAGATAAAAAATAATGATAGTAAAGTGTCCAATCTCTTGAGAAACTGTATGCAGGTCAGGAAGCAACGGTTAGAACTGGACATGGAACAACAGACTGGTTCCAAATAGGAAAAGGAGTACGTTAAGGCTGTATATTGTCACCCTGCTTATTTAACTTATATGCAGAGTACATCATGAGAAACGCTGGGCTGGAAGAAGCACAAGCTGGAATCAAGATTGCCAGGAGAAATATGAATAACCTCAGATATGCAGACGACACCACCCTTATGACAGAGAGTGAAGAGGAACTAAAAAGCCTCTTGATGAAAGTGAAGGAGGAGAGTGAAAAAGTTGGCTTAAAGCTCAACATTCAGAAAACTAAGATCATGGCATCAGGTCCCATCACTTCATGGCAAATAGATGGGGAAACAATGGAAACAGTGTCAGACTTTATTTTTTTGGGCTCGAAAGTCACTGCAGATGGTGATTGCAGCCATGAAATTAAAAGACGCTTACTCCTTGGAAGGAAAGTTATGACCAACCTAGATAGCATATTAAAAAGCAGAGACATTACTTTGCCAACAGGGTCCGTCTAGTCAAGACTGTGGTGTTTCCAATGGTCATGTATGGATGTGAGAGTTGGACTGTGAAGAAAGCTGAGCGCCAAAGAATTGATGCTTTTGAACTGTGTTGTTGGAGAAGACTCTTGAGAGTCCCTTGGACTACAAGGAGATCAAACCAGTCCATCCTAAAGGAGATCAGTCCTGGGTGTTCATTGGAAGGACTGATGCTGAAGCTGAAACTCCAATACTTTGGCCACCTCATGCGAAGAGTTGACTCATTGGAAAAGACCCTGATGCTGGGAGGGATTGGGGGCAGGAGGAGAAAGGGATGACAGAGGATGAGATGGCTGGATGGCATCACCGACTCAATGGACATGGGTTTGGGTGGACTTCGGGAGTTGGTGATGGACAGGGAGGCCTGGTGTGCTGAGGTTCATGGGGTCACAAGGAGTCAGACACAACTGAGCGACTGAACTGAACTGAACTGAAAGTGTCCAATAACGGGTATCGATTATACAAATTATACTATAGTCACATGCTGAATAGTATATAGTCATTGAAAGATTCGATATCTAGTAGAATGCACTTCCTCATAATGAAACATATTTAATTTGTATATGTGTACACATACCCACACACACAGAGTAGTCATAAAATCATAACAAAAATTGAAAGGCTAACAGCTATTGACTCTGGGAAATGGAATGAAAAGATTCAAAGTAAGCATGACACTAGTTGGTTTATCTGAGTTCCTTCCAAGGAGATATATTTTTTAAATAAATGGTAATTGCAATGAAAAAATAATATTTACATATTTGTATCATTCTTCCAATAAGTTCACACTCTTTGTGCACCGAATTTTTCTAAAAGTGAGAACACCAATTAAGATGACATCTTTAACATAGCTTGCAGTGAGAGAAAAGCACCATATTTTAATTTTAGGCAAAAAAATTTCAAAATGGCAACTGCATTTCATTTCGCAGTATTGACATTTTTTCTCAATCCTTGCTTTTTAAAGGTCTTTCTTCCTGGGCTGCAAGCTTCGTGTTCTCCGATTTGCTTCCCATCTTTCTGCTCAGTCCTTCTGTTTGCAGGAGTGGGTCTTATTTGTCTGCTGATGGCTCCTCAGGCTCTGCTTTCAGCCCACATTCTTTACTGTTCCACACTGTTTCCTCTAGGGTTCATCCACTACTGAGGTTGCAACTACCACCTAGATATTAGTGATCCTCTAGGTTTTATCTTTAGCTGGACCTGTCAGATAGTTCCACATAGATGCCCCACAATAATTGATATTCCACTCATCAACCTTGAGTTAATCTCCATACCCCTAAAAGATTTTCTTACTCTTTCCCTCCATTTCTTGGTCATGGCCATGAAATGACTAAGCTGAGCTAGAAACCTGGAAGCCATCACGGATTTCCCTCTCCATCACCTCTGCCCACTTCTAATCCATCACCAGATCTGCTGATTTTACCTCCTAAACATTTCTGGAATCTGTCACCTCTTCTTAAATGCAGCTCTCTGGAATAAGCTTATATCATCACATCCCTGAACCATTACAACCGGCTCCTAACGGGTTTATGTGTCTCTAGCCTTGTTCCTGCTCAAATTCATTCTATAAGGATTGGCCAGAAGATCATGCCTCAGCCATAAATATGAATAATTCACTCACTGACTTTAAATCCTTCAGCAGTCCCCCGTGGCATGTAGGATAAATTCCAAGCCCCTTAATGTAATTTGCAGAATCTTTCTTATCATGGCGCTTGCTTTCTGAGAATCTCATCTCAAGCGGAGAACTATTTAAATTTCTATTCACACATCATACTCCCTTCATAATTACATGATCCCTGGGCCTTCATGTGATTATCTGCCTTTCCATCCCCAAGGCCATTTGGCAGTTGATTCCTTCTTACCTGTTAAGACTTACCTAAGGTTTCACCTTCTGCAGGAAGTGTTACTGACTCAGAAGACAAACAGTGGTGTGCTGGCATCAGCTCATATAACCTTAGGAGTAATAACTATTAAATTTTCAGGAATTTTGTGAGCTAGAGTAAAACACAGCCATTAATAAAAATTAATTTAGATACATTCATGATGAATTTTGTGTTCTCTCTCTCTCTCTCTCTCTCTAATTTTAGAACATCTGTTTCTGAGGTCAAAGCAGCCTATGTGGAAATAATCACATAATTACATTGTCTTGGACAATGACCCTATTTCTCTAAGCCTACTTCTGCATCAATAAAATTGGGATGCTAATGCCTATCTCAAAAAGTGAAAGTGAAAGTTGCTCAGTCATGTCCAACTCTTTGTGACCCCATGGACTGACTATACAGTCTACAGAATTCTCCAGGCCAGAATACTAGAGTTGGGTAAGCCTTTCCCTTCTCCAGGGGATCTTCCCAACCCAGGGATCAAACCCAGGTCTCCCGCATTGCAGGCAGATTGTTTACCATCTGAGCCACCAGGGAAGCCCAAGAATACTGGAGTGGGCAGCCTATCCCGTCTCCAGTGGATCTTCCCGATCCAGGAATCAAACTGGAATCTCCTACGTTGCAGGTGGATTCTTTATCAGCTGAGCTAGCAGGGAAACTACCAGGGAATGCCTATCTCAAGGTCTTACTCAAAAGTTTAAGTAATAAAACACATTAAAAGAGCTTAGCTGAGTGTCTTAAAGTAAATCAACTCCTAATGAGTGGAATGTAGATGCATCACAACTCATTCCAGTACTCTTGCCTGGAGAATCTCATGGATAGAGGAGCCTGGCAAGCTGTAGTCCATGGGATCACAGAGTCGGATATGGCTAAAGTGACTTAGTTGAAGTAGCAACAGCAACAACTAGTAGTTACAGGAAAAGGGCATGGGTGTAGCTTCAGCAGCAATAGGAAGATTTCTCTTTCTCAGGCTACTGCCATCTGCCAGATACAGTTCAACAACACTCCTTGTCTCTTTGCTCAGTTATACCCATAATGAATACCTGTCATACATGTATTTATGGCATTTCATTTCTCTCTTCTCTAGATTTTCCTTCCCCTCTTTTCTAACTTAAAGTCTCCAATACCATTCTACGTGCTCCAGCCCCTGATCCTTTCTCAAATCTTTTCCCATCATTCCCTTGGTCTTAGGGAACCCTCTCTACTCCCTAGAAACATCTGCAATCTGGAGAGGTTTATGAGCAGATTAGATTGGAGACCTGAAAATGTCATCTTTGTCAGCTTGACTCTGATCATGCATATCAGCAACAAAGTGAACACAGCTTGCATGTTTTATTATTATTTGATATTAAGGTTTATTTTCAGACAGCAGCCTTCTGTTTGTAAGTAATGAGCTCAAATGCTTTTAAGCAACCTTATTATAATCTATCAAAGCAACTGTGTGTAAGTTGGCAAAGAAGAATTTCATAAACATAAAAATATGAAAGTATATAGCTTTCTGTGTACTAATGCTATAATGGATGAGACAGTTTTTGGACAAGTAGAGAACTAGGTTACTCTATTTATCATGGGATATTTAAAACTTTAATACTCCTCTAAAATCAAATACAATACATGGCACATAAAGAAACAGTGAACTTTTTTTTCTGAAGCCTTGGAGAAAATATCTGCCTCACAAGCTTCATTTTGTAAATGGGCTCATTTCTAGCTTCCTATTTTATGCCTCAATATGTGTTATAGTCCCAATAGTAGAAAACTGTCTAATGAAGCCAGACTTAATCCTAAGTAATTATGGAGGACACACAGAATTAAACTAAAATAGAAAATAAGACAAAAGCCCTTGTCTTCCAGGTGAAGAAAAATGGTTGGGGTAGGAAAAAAAGAATTTGAGGCAAAAGTAGGTTGTAAGTAGACCAAGAAATGAGATCCCATTACTTATTAAGCATTTTCTCTATATCAGTCATTGACCTAACTTATTTATATTATCCCCTCTGAAAAACATACGATGCAGAAATGTTGTCGGGCTGTTTTTTGGTTGTTGTTGTCATTTTTTAGGTGTGAAAATTGAGACTCAGAAAGATCAAACAGCTCAAAGTCACCCAAACTGTAGGAGAGTTTTACTTTCCATATGAATTCATTTAGAAATTATTCTGAAAAAGTCTTAAACTATTCCATTAACAAAATACTACTCAAAAAACAATACTATTAATACCACATGTCTACCTCAACAATAGTTTAAAAATGGAAATGTTGAATGAAAAAAAGGAATATGATCGTTAGGTAATCATGCAGCACTTTCCAAATAAAGACTGACTTGAAGAATTAGAATAATTTATACGTTGTTTTCTAAAACAAATAAATAAACAACAACAACAAAGCACACTAGACTTGAGAAAGAAATAATTTAAGATTCTTCTAATTCTGCAGTCTTTCCATGAGGTTCAGATGTGCCCCAAACAGCGTTATTTCTAACTGCGTATAACAGTAATATCATCACTACTAATCAATAAATGACAGAAAGGGAAACAGTGAAACTATTAATATTAATTCATTAATTCAGGGAAAATACAGTAATATTTAAGATTTATTTGAATGCAATTGAAATTGGAAATATGTCATGGTTTCCTTTATCTTAAATTCCGATTTTGGCTTTTTGACTGTTCGTTACTACAGGAAAATCCAAAATTGATGTCAATTTTTAAAAAAATGTTTGGCAAAATGCAAGAGAAAAACTCATGTTGTTTCCAAAAACAATTGAAAAGCTGATGAGGAAGCTACACCAATTCAGCCTAGAGTTCAAAAATTTTCTTAGACAATAGAAAAGATGGGAAAATCATGGAACTTTAACTGAAGATCATATGCTTTAATCTTCGGAATATCAATCTATTTCAAATGATAATGGAACCCCATTTTCTCTAGCTCAAATATAATGGTTTTCAGAAAGACTCTGGGACAATATTAACATCTTCTATATTATGTAAATTAGAAGTTAATGAACATAAGAACCATTAGTCTTCATTTATGTTCTATAATTGAGTCAATGCAATTGATTTTAAAGTTTAGAAGCACTCCACATTTCAGTAAAGCATACAGAGGCTTTTAAGATTCTGAGTTAGCTCCATAAACAAGACTATCAGATTGATAACAATTCCCATAAGAAATGAAACGCAACATTTACTGTGCTCAGAATTCTACATTCATGACATGAAACCCTGTTTTTTTCATACCCTCAGTCCTGACCTGTTGAGAGGGTAAGTTGTGCAAAACAAAATAGGAGGTTTGCATGTTCAGATGACGTCAAATCTCTATTCTTTCACAAAATCACAAACATGCCCATGCCCAACACACACACACACACACAAACAGAAACAACAGTTTAGGGACTGGAACACAGTCAATAACATATAAAACAAGGTGAATTTTCCTTTGAGTCTGAGGAGATATGTTATGAAATGATATTCGATGGCAACCCACTACCTCTTTCTGAATGATGGTGCTTTCTGCTACCCCACTGGGACTTTGGGAAGCTCGGCGCTGACTGCACAGTGGTTTGAACCCTGTGGTCACATCCTATAAAGTCATCACTCTCTAAGGTCATAAGATCTATGGAGAAAAGGCCAAGAAGCCTCCTTCCTGAAGTCTTTACCCAGAAAGCAACAGCACTGCAACCATCAATTTAGTTAGAAAAAAAATTAAAAATAAAAGAATGACTTAGCGTCCAATTTCTGAACAGTTGTTTTTCTTGAATTAAGCCTCGCTTTAATGAAAAAAGAACCCTGCCTGATTGGATGGGTAGTTTTCTCTTTTAATAGATGCCATTGATTTTCCCCAATAGGTACTATATCTCTGAAGTTTAATTATCAAAAAGTAGCAGTTCACAATGTTAACCAACACCATTGTCATTGAATTGGTTCTCTAGTCACTTTATTTTCCCCTTTCCCCCCAACCACGTGGCCATAGAGGAGTTTAAGGAGAACAGAGAGCTAAAGTTATGAAATTTGGCCATCTGACCATCTCAAAAACAACCATAAATTCAAGAGTTTTTAGCTTCTATATATTCTACAATCTCTGTCACAAAAACTGATGAAAGGGAAGATTTTTAAAAATCAAAAGATTTCTAGAGGAACAATCAACACTATCCTGTTAATAAGAATCACAGACACACACACACACACATGCCTATACATGTATGTATTACATAAAAGACATTTTTTTCTCTTTTAACTATCTTTATTCAATGTAAAGTTTCACCAGTTCCAAAGGATCAATATTCATTTTATAGTAAAAAGAGTCTATACATGAAGCCACTAGCTACAAGGTTTCCTTCAAGCTTTGTAAAGGCCATCTCCCCAGAAATATGAGGAAGGAAAAGTATGGAGTTATGTCAGATATATGCACCCAGCAAGCAAAAAAGGAAATTATTTCCCCCACCTGCCTGCCCATACATTACTGACAATGACCTGGGCATTCAGAGCTACTCTGAACTCAAGTGTCCACACATTGAGATTCCCTCAACCCTCCCAACTGTTCAGACCCTGATATTCCTCACAGCAGTGCAAGGCTACACCCCTCGGATTTAAACCACACATCACTTTTTCCTTTCATTTCTGGGCAGCCGCCCAAAGCTACGCAGCAGGTGCTGTCTCGGGAATGTCACCGTCTAATAAAAGTATCGTAACATAACACAGAGACAGTGGCGTTCTCTTTGGATGCACTTAGCTTTTCTTGACAGATTGAATTCCTAATAAGACCATGTCTCAAATCTCCAGGCAGAACAGTATATGTGTTTTATCATTTAAAAAAAAAAAAAAAACACTCAATATGACTTTGGCTCGGGCAATGAACTCCGGTTCTGGGTGACAGGAGTTTAGGAAGCACTGCGCAGTGTTAAAGGAGGAAGGTTCATGCAAAGTTCTTCAAAACGCTGTGTTCTGCATTCCTCTGGTGCCTCATAGAATGACACATTAATTGCTTTTCTAAGTGGGTTATGTGGGAATGATATAAAGAAAAAACAGCTTTAAGGGAGTGTGAGTGATTTAAGTGATTCGATTCAATTCAAGTGACTTCAAGGCAGTTAGAGAACAGAAAAGTTAAATGATGTAAACTAAAGGAATCAGAACCAAGACAGTAACAATTTTGAAACTAAATCCAACTTTGGGATCTGAAAGCTTCGGATCTGAGGACTAGATGCTGTATCTGCCACCAACATCATCCTTACCTGAACAATCACGAAGTTCACATTTTTATGAAACTCTTCTTGGGACTATGCTTTGAAAACAGAAAGCGAAGTCTCAAGAAAAAATAATAAGTTGGATTATTTGTCTTAGGACCAGATATCGTGTTCCAGAAAACTATACAATAGTGTACATACCAGATATAGATAATATAGCCCTAAAATTCAAAGAGAGAAATTTTATTTTCAGTTAAAAACTGGCCTGAATTGTTCTGTCCTTATTTTTGGTGTTCTTTGGGAGAAGATCCTCTTTGGGTCTGGGTCAAGGGCATAGGAAGTGATCCACTAAGGCCCATGCAAGAAGTAGACTTCTACATGGATTCATTTATGTCTCAGGTCAGGTCATGCCCTGCTCAAAGCATTATTGTTTCACGCAGTGAAAGATTTCAGAACGTCGCCCATGGGAACTGAGTAGGTAATATTCCTAATGGAAAATATCATCATTACCTCTCAGGCTTACGTGAGTTACATCCCAGAGTTATCCTTTCCTCTTTCAAGGGGTAAAAAATAGCTGACGTAAAAATCGCAATGTGCTTTTGTAATAGCCAGGCTCTTAAGCATCTGCCCTGCAGCTGTCTCTCATTTTATGATCCTCATTTGCAGCGAGTGTTGGTAAGAAGACCGAGCACGTGCTATACTCTAAGATTTTATACTCAATAGCCCATGGATCCTTTCAACCTGGTAAAATAATTTATTTTATATTTTTTAGGTGAAGAAATTTAAGACTTGAGCAGTTAGTAACTATCCTTCGGTGTAGAACTAGGTTTCAGATCTAAGTCTGACACGAAATCTTATATGCCATGCATTACGGGACACTTTCTTTAGCACAAAATGTGTGGTAAGTTTCTCCTTAACATATGAGTTACCATACAGCAGAATCCACCAATTGAACTTATCTCCTACTTAGAGGTTTTTTTTTTTTTTTTTTTTTCCTTCAATAGAACTAAATTAAGCTGAATAAAACCCAAAGTCAAATAAATCTCAGAAGGCTTGGGGATTGAATGAAGTGGAAATGGTGCCAAGTTTAGCACAGCCCACTCTAAACCTTCTGGGCAGTAACTTTACAGCGCAGATTGAGTCTTTTAAGATTCAAGATTCCTTGTACGCATTTGACAAGCTGTGCTGTCCTGCCTAGAAGTGGAAAGGCACATAAAAGAATTCTTTGGCCATCAAAAGGCTCATAAACAGGACAATATCAGGTAGTGTTGGCCCTTTTACATGTACTCCATAAAGACTTTTTAAATCTAGTGCCATCCATTCAATGGGTCTGCATGATACTTCTTTTTCACAATCATTTCTCACTAGAAATTTCAAGACTCTACTTATCTATAAATATTTTCTTAAAAATTTAGATACAAGCAGTTAAAGATAAAAAAAATTAAGTATAGAGGGAATTGTAGTTTATAAAGAAATTGGATACATTTAGGAGGAACTGGTAGGGTGTATTTTTTTCTTTTTCTTTTTTTTATTTCACAAGCTATCTGGTAAACCCCAAACCCAGTCCATCCTCTCTTTGCCCAGTATTTAAACCTGGACAGTAGTTTAATTTCAGCTACTTTTCATTTTAAACTCTTTGGTTTGACAAACTGGGCTTTGTGTCTTATGAAAACAGCTTTTCTCAAGAGATTTCTGGTACTTTCTGATTCTGGTTGGACTGGAAATACCACAAAAACAACTTTCCTTATGGTATTTTGGCACTTCGACCATCAGGACCAGATGGTACACAGAAGTGCAGAGGAAGCATTGAATATGAATAATGATACGTTTTAAAAAATCATCCACTCTTCTTTAACTTTATTGCATTTCAGATGAAGGTTCATGCCAATTTACACTCTGATCCGAACATGCTCATCCATTTCCAATGCAGGAAAACTGGATGGCAGGGTTGTATAATGGTTTCAATTTAGCAGAATTCTTACTCTTGGTTTTGCCCCCTGAGATTCAAATCCCCACAGTAATACAAGGAGGCAGACCCCTAAAATGTGACATCAGAAGAAAGTGTGAGAAAGATTGCAGATGTAGTACTAAATCTGCCAATCAAATGCGAAGAAAAAGAAAAAGCATCATTTTCATCCATCAAGAACAACGATAATGTAACTGTAGGTGAGCATTAAATTTAGTCACGAATGTGTCCAACATATATTTGGTGCAGTGTGTGCTGAGTTACTAAAAGTGAAATGCAACTAAACTATGAAATATGGTGTGTTATGTTGTACAAAAGGATACTGAAACGTTGCATTGGATGGTGTTTGTTTTTGCTTGTCCGTATTCCTCATCATTTCTGTCTCAGGCTATGGATTCTGGGGAAGTAAAAAAAAAAATTCAAAAGTGACTTATTCTTTCTAAGCCATTTATAAAAAATAATGGAGACAAATCTAAATTCAATCTCCTTGCAATTTAACCTCTGACAGAAGTGCTTAAAAAAAAAAAAGTAGCTGATAGTTAGGAAACAAGACCTAAGATTCAATTAAACCAAAACAAAAATCAATAGAAGGTTGAGACTAGATATTCTAAGTTACTTTTTTTTTTCAAAAAAATTATGAATTCACTAGATGTTATGGCTCTGAGACATGACTGGATAAATCAATGAAGTTTTTATTGGTTTCTTTTTACAAGGTATTTTGGGACAAGGTATATTCTCCAAGAGAATGATGAACGGAGTAGGTTTTCCAATCATTTTATGTCCATGGAATCTTCTTTACCAGGGAGTACCTTGCAGAACTAATGATCCAAGTTTTAAGCATTAAAAGGATAACCAAGTTTTAAAGATTCTGAGGTCAGCATCCTATTTCCATGTGTGTGTGCATGCTTAGCTGCTTCAGTCACATCTGACTCTTTGCAACCCTTTGGACTGTAGCCCTCCAGGCTCCTCTGTCCATGAGATTCTCCAGGCAAGAATACTGGAATCTGTTGCCATGCCCTCCTTCAGGGGGTCTTCCAGACACAGGGATTGAATCCATGTCTCCTGCATTGCAGGTGGATTCTTTACCACTGAGCTACCAGGGAAGCCCCCTATTTCTATATGGCTACATATTTAAAATTCTTGTTTTCAAATCCCTAGCAAAGAAGTACTAAGAAAAGCTCTTCATTTCTTCTTGTTGTTGTTCAGTCACTCAGTCCTGTCTGACTCTTCATGACACCATGTACTGCAGCATCCAGGCTTCCCTGTCCTTCACCATCTCCTGGAGCTTGCCCAAACTCATGCCCATCAGGTCGTGATACCACCAAACCACCTCATCCTCTGTTGTCCCTTTCTCCTCCTGCCTTCAATATTTCCCAGCATCAGGATCTTTTCCAATGAGTCAGTTCTTCACATCAGGTGGCCAAAGTATTGGAGTTTCAGTTTCAGCATCAGTCCTTCCAGTGAATATTCAGGACTGATTTCCTTTAAGATGGACCGGTTGGACCGGTTGGACCTCTTGCTGTTCAAGGGACTCTCAAAAGTCTTCTCCAACACCACAGTTCAAAAGCATCATTTCTTCAGTGCTCAGCTTTCTTTACGGTCCATCTCTCACATCCATAACAACTGGACAAGCCATAGCTTTGACTATATGGACCTTTGTTGGCAAAGTAACGTCTCAGCTTTTTAATACACTGTCTAGGTTTGTCATAGCTTTTCTTCCAAGGAGCAAGCGTCTTAATTTCATGGCTGCAGTCAGTTCATTTCTTAGGTGTTTAATATTGTTTTAATAAAATATTTTTAAAAGATCCAAGTTCAGGATTTTATTTGACAGGTGCAGTTATCTCATATTCTCTATCAGAGACCTGAGAACAAGAGCACATAGTGAACATCAGAAATTCACCAATCCCATTTGTCAGCAATGAAAGTAGAAGAGATAATCCCAGACGCCATTGTTATATCAGTTAATTTGATCTTTGAGAATTACTTTTGATAATCAATGTTGGTCCTTCTCTGTGCTTCAGTTATTAATACTTCTGCTATAAACAATACAGGTTCCTGTCCTTTTCTTAAGGTATAGGAATGATGAATAAAAATAAAAGCTATCTTAAGTAAAATCTTCCAGTAGAGATATAGAAATTACTAGGTTTCCTTGTGGTAATCTTTGATGATACCAAAGAGAATTTTAATAAACAGAGATTATCAAAAGTGAATGAATATTTAAAAAGGAGAAATTTTCACTCAGTAATTGTTCTTTTAATTTTTTATCACAGAGGACAAACAAATATTCCTACTCCTTTAGATCCACTAGAAAAACACATCTGACTACCAAGAAGTAAAAATAACTCTTTAGAGATGCTTAATCTCATTAAAAAAAAAATCTTGTCTCACACTCAGTAATGTTTTGATAACAAAGGTATTTTATTATGGATATCTGGAAATGAAATGCTTAGTTGCTTCATACTAGCTCTGATTAAATGATTTGCTTTTTTTAAAAAATTTAATTGAATTAGGTTGATTTATAATGTGTTAATATCTGCCTTACAGTAAAGTGTTTCAGTTATAACATAAATATACATTCTTTTTCATATTCTTTTCCATTTCGATTTATCACAGGATATTAAATATAGTCCCCTGTGCTATATTTTAGGACCTAGTTGTTTATCCGTTCTATACATGAGTTTGCATCTGATGAAATGATTTGCCCACTATTTAATTCAAAACAAAATTTAAAAGTGGAGAGCTTTTTGTTAGAACTTTATTAAAAATATCACTTTTATTTCAAGCATAAATTTGTTTAAGGCAATAATTTTTCACTAGCACCTTTCCAAAATGATGTAAATAGCTAAAAAAAAAAAAAAAAGGCTCCAAAACAATAGGATTTTGTAAGATTCTGTTGACTGATTTTTCTAAGTCATGTATTAAATGACCTTAAGTATAATGCCCTGGCTGATATATCCAAATGTATGTGATGAGACATGAGGAAACTTTGGATTCTCATTCTCTTGAGAACAGGGAATATGATCAAATGTCTGAGGTGTGTAAAACAGAGTTCTCGGCTTCAGAAATACTGGCGTTTGGGCTGGGTAATTGTCTGCTGCACAGGGCTCTCCTGTGTTTAGCAGTATCTCTGACCTCAACTCACTAGATTTCAGTAACTCACTAGATTTCAATAACTCACTCTCCCACCAGTTGTGACAGCAGAAATGTCTCCAGGCTTTGCCAAGCGGCCCCTGGAGGGAAATATTGTCCTCAGTTGAGAACCACTGGTCTTAACGTCCTCTTTGGACTTGAATTTATAGAGAACTCATTTATAGGGATCTGGATACAATTCCAGTGTTCTTCCTGGCCTCTTGGAGTTTACAGAAAAGGCAATGCTTTGAACACTGCCTAAGGTTATTTACTTCAACTCACATTTAACTTCACTTTGTTTTACACTTTGTTTTCACATTAACTTTCACTGTGTTTCCAAGATTTGGTTATCATTGTTTTTTAAGTTCATCACGGTATAATAAGGATCTTCCGTAACTATATCCTTGTACTCTATAGCAGTCCCGAAGAAAATAGAAGCTGTTTCATTTCTGAATAACAGTGTACTCTAACAGACAACTTCTCTGCCCTCTGAGTCTTTGGATAGCTTCTGTGTTTTTAAAATGTATTATTTGTACAGATTTTAAACCTATAAATAAAATCAACACTGAATATTCAACTTTGATCACATCGAGGTCAAAGCCTATGTTTTTTCCTATGACCTTTGAGGTCCTCTGTGGTCAAGACCTAGCTAAACTATCTCTCCATCTCTGTCAACACCTTGTCTCACAAATCACACTCTAAAGTGAGACGCAGTTCATGTCAGGCTCTTTTTCATTCTCATTCCTTGATAATTTTGTTCCTGCCATTTTCTCTTTTAGGACTAAGTTTTTTTGTTTTGCTTTTTAAATTCTTTTTCTATTTATATACACAAATGAACCACACATTGTACATTAGCTAAACACTACAAATTTAAATAGTACAATGTCTGTATAAATTGAAAGTACTTCCTCCACTGGCATAGAATTCAAGTAAAATTCTTTTTAAATCTTTTCTTTTTTTCAGTTTTTCTCTTCTGGTTTCCAACATGAAACTACATAGAGCTGATTCCTAGAAAAGTATTTAGAGTTTTCAGGGAAAATAAATGGAGATAATTACATAATTGAATTTCAAAATCAGCAAGAATCAAGCAGACACACTAAAGCACAGACGTTATCTGACATCACCAAGACCATCTACAGATAGTAATTAGAACGGGCAGATGAGAAATAATTTCTGATTTTTCAGTGTCTACTTAACCTCAATCTGGAATATCAGGATAAGTGATACATATAAAGCAGCTGTGATTGTTTAAATTGTTTGCTGTTTTTGCTTTCTTTGTCTAATTCATGTATTTGCATGTTTTCGTAAACAAAACAAGTCCCCTGTAGCAGTTGAGGGGACAAACCCACCCACGGTTGTTTTTTAAAATGAGCGGGTGGTGGACGGTGCTTTAGGAGCTGCTTCTAAGAGGTGAACCGGGGTGTGTGACTATTTTTCCATCTGCTCGTTTGTGATTTACACAGATTCCACGCAGATAAAGAGGAGCTGCTGCATCTGACAGGACTCCCCAAGCTGCACTCCAAACAGCAGGGAAGGCCACCTGCTACTCTGCAACTTATGTTACATCAAAGCGCCCGGACGGCTCACCCTGATTGGCTGACAGCAGGTCTCCCATGGCAAATGCCGGCCGGTTTCCACAGAAAGAAATTAGCAGGCGCCAGACCACTGAAGCATCACCCAAGGGGTCGTAAATTTGGAGTGTGAGGGGAAGGTGATTATCTAGTTTTTTTTTCATTGATGTTTTAGAGTTCCATGTGTTTTCTCAAATAGACTTGGTAATATTTTATTTTTATTTCATTCCATTTTATTTTATTTCACCTGCATCATCTCTCCCTCATATCTGGGTACCTTGGAGTGCCACAGAATACTCCTACAGATGATGAGGGAAAAGATGAGAAACGTTCTAAAATGAAGTCTAAAACAATGCCTTTCTCTTTTCCTGCTGTCATTTTCCTTGAGGACTCAGAAAAGGGAATTTGATGTTTTTGTTTCCTTTAATTTTGCTTTTGCATTATCTCCATTTACTTAAGAACAGTGATCTTAGGTGTGAAGAACTAGAATGGAAAACCTTGGAAACTGAAGAGGCTATTGACTTTTGGACCGAATAGTATCCAAGGAAGGATGTGCAAGTCCCTAAAGCTGCAGTCTGCACAATTCCACTCGGGCGATGGCCCCATCACCAGCTGTAAAAGTGTCTTCCTCTCAACAGCTCTGAAATATTTCATTTTCCACCCGGATAAGCTGATCAGTTATAGCAACAACCACAGAGATCTGGGGTGACTTTTTTTTACCACTATGATGTGAAATCAATCTGGAATAATTTTAAGACATACAAGCTATATTAATGCATGCATGACTCATGTTGTCCAAACGACAAGTGTACTAAACTCCTTTAACTTTAGCCAAGTGATGGCATATGCCAAATATAATTTAATATTTAGAATCATCCTTATAATGACTTCTCTGTTTTCAAGAGTATATTCAAATTTCCTGCCAATGAACTTCAACCACCAGATTTAATTTTCAGATACAAGTTGGCTCCCCTCACTGCTGAAGAGTAGAAGCTTCTCTTTCACATAACTTGGTATAAGAAATATTTATTGAATACCTAAACTCATGGATGGGTTTCCCATGTGGTGCTAGTGGTAAAGAATCTGCCTGCCAATGCAGAAGACACAGGACACTCGGGTTTGATCCGTGGATCCGGAAGACCTTCTGGAAGAGGAAATGGCAACCCACTCCAGTATTCTTGCCTAGGAATTCCCATGGACAGAGAAGCCTGGTGGGCTACAGTCCATGGGTTGCAAAGAGTCGGGCATAACTGAGCATGCATACATGCATAAACCAGTGGATAAGTAGAAGTATCTAGATGGTAAAACTCTGCAAGAACATGCTTTGGTGTTATAATTGCCCATCTATAAGTAATTCATTTCAATCCAAACATTTAAAGCTGTCTTCTGAGAGTTAAGACTCCTAACCAAGACTTGTCAAGGGGCAGATGTTTCTGCCAAGTTCAAATTTTCCAGATCGCTAGAAGGAAGTACAGCTTTGTCTGTGTCACAGACACCCCTCTAAATTCCTAAGCCGCCGCAGAACTGGCAGCGCCGCCCGGGGCTGTGTGTCTGTCCAGAGAGGCTTTGGCAGAACCGCAAAGCAGCTGCGGATGCGGGCGTGATGCAGGTGCTTGGGCCGCGGGCTGTGGGGGAAACTGACCGAGGTCCTCCCCTGCTTCCCGGCTCACACGTGGTCCTTGCAAAGATGGGCTCTTGAGTAGCTGGAGATCAAATCGGTCTGGAGAGGACGCAGCCGGAATAGCAACAAAAGAAATGCAATCCGATAAAGGTGAGTAAGGAAACTTCACTTGGAAAATGAAGTCGCTCAGTCATGTCTGACTCTTTGCGACCCCGTGGACTGTAGCCTGCCAAGCTCCTCCGTCCATGGGATTCTCCAGGCAAGATTACTGGAGTGGGCTGCCATTTCCTTCTCCAGGGGATCTTCCCGACCAAGGGATCGAACCTGGGTCTCCGGCATTGAAGGCAGACGTTTTAACCTCTGAGCTACCAGGGATTTATTCAATGTGATTAAGAAAACGTCACTTAAATAAGAGAATAATAGGTCATTATTGGATGTGGAAGAGGACCGTCAGGCAACCCTGGGATGCTTGCGGAACAGGAGCCTGAGTCAAGCAGAACTAGTGAATGGAAACGAAGAAGCCACGGCAACAGCGTGTTTCCATTCTTAAGGGAAGTCTTCACTCTGCATCTTTGGAGAATTCACAAAGGTGGCCCTGGGGCGCGAACAAGGAGTGTGACATTCCTGGAAGGGGTTTCACCTGCAGACTGTGGCAAAGGGCCGAGAGAGGCAGATTAAGGGACCTGGAGATATCAAGTGTATTTATGCTTTGTGAGGTCACAGTGTTAGCCCCTCAGTGGTGTCTGACTCTGTGACCCCATGGACAGAAGCCTGCTGGGCTCCTCCGTCCATGGGATTCTCCAGGCAAGAATACTGGAGTGGGGAGCCATTGCCTTTTCCAGGGGGTCTTCCCAACCCAAGGACTGAACCCAGGTCTCCTGCACTGCAGACAGATTCTTTATCAGGGAAATAGAGCACTGGATTTAAGAGATATGAGAGAGATTAAGCTTAAGAGGGGAAACTAAGGGTGCCAAGTGATTTTTGTCCTGTAAATAAATCCACAGTGAACGAATTATACTATTTCTAAGTGTCAAAAACCCTTGGATGTATTTATTTGTTCTTAGTAGTTATTTTGAACATTCTAAGAAATTAAAAAACCAGTTAAAGAGTATCCAGTGAGAACACATTCTCTCAGCCTGCTTTTAGAGTCCCCCTCTGAACACAAATTCGATATTTGAATTTTTAACCCCCTGCTAAGCTGTGGATTTAAGGTCATGTGTTCCTCTAGCAAAAATGTGTCCATTTCCTGGACTAAATCTCATCCTTGGCCATGGTCCCCTACACCCCGTGGCGATGCTGTGGGATTTAGAATGTCTTTTGTGTGACAGCTTCCTGCACCTGGGACAGTTCAGGTGCCTGCCTGGGAACAATGAGCAGGGGGCGGACAGAAACTCACCAGGGTCCTAGAGCATCCTCCCCAGTGGTGCTTATCTGCGGACCATTCCCACCTGAAAAAGTCCCTCTGTCCTCTTTGGAGAAGGAAATGCTGCCACAATTTATTAGTCACAGAAACAGTCCCTGGGAATTAGTGTGTTTAATACATCAACTGGTAATTAACAGAAAAATTGAAAGAAAATATCCCTTGATCCTCTTATATTACTTCCCAGGAAATTATCCTACGGATGTGCTCATACACATGCTCAAAAGAATATGTTCAGGATGTTTATTGCAGTACGGTTAGTACTAGCCAGAGAATGAAAAGCAAAATTGACCGTCAGCAGGAGACGTAATTGAATTATAGTACCTCTGTCTAGTGGAGTATTATGAAGCCATTAAATAAGCAGACAGGAACCCTACCACTGCTGCTAACAGAATGATCTGTTTTTAAAAAGATAGTTCTTTAAAAAGTCTGCATAGTGTGTGTGTGCATGCTTAGTCACTCAGTCATGTCTGACTGTGACCCTATGGACTGTAGCCCACCGGGCTCCTCTGTCTATGGGATTTTTCAGGCAAGCATACTGGAGTGAATTGCCATGCGCTCCTCCAGGGGATCTTCCAGACTCAGGGATGGAATCCATATCTCTTGCATCTCCCGCATTGGCAGTCGGGATCTTTACCAGCTGAGCCATTGGGGAAGGTTATTCATATATAAATAGAGTTGGCTCTTTATATCCTCAGGTTCTGTATATATGTATCCAATCAATCATAGATCAAAAATATTCAGAAAAAAATGTCCAGAAAGACCCAAAAAGTCAAACATACATATGCTGCACACAGACATCTATTTACATACAATTTACATTGTATTTACATAACATTTACATTGAGTCAAGTATTATAAATAATCTAGAGATGATTCAAAATCTATGAGAGTATGTGTGTAGATTATATGCAAATACTTTTCCATTTTATATAAGGGTCTGGAGTACTTGTGGATTTTTACATCAGCAGGAGTCCTGGAAACAATTGCCTATGGGTACCAAGGGATGATTGTATATGGAAATTTTCTCGAAAGACCCAACACAAGTTCACTTTTTTAGCCTCTGAAAAGGAGGTCATGAAGTGAGAGTGTGAATTCACATTTTTTATAGCCTTTTGTAATTTGAGGTTTTTAACATATGCATAGGGGGAAAAAAAAAAGGATTTACCCTGTGTCTCAGCGGTTAGCAATCCACTTGCAATGCAGGAGATGCAGATTGGATTCCTAGGTTGGGAAGATCCCCTGGAGAAGGGAATGGCAACCTGTTTCAGTATTTTTGCTGAGAAAATCCCATGGACAGAGTAACCTGGCAGGCAGTCCAGGAGAGTCTCCAAGAGTCAGACACGACTGAACACGCAGATTGAAAACTGCTGTCAACGTTCAATAGTAAGGCTGGCCTTGGGGGTAGAAAGCAGAGCTGAGACTGCTCCTGTGAGTCAGGAACACAGAGCAAATGAAAGATCTTGGCTGTGGCCTCTATACTGAGACTGTGGTACTTTCAAGGCATTCCCTAAGGTTGATCTTCTGTAATTTACTAAGACTCTCTGAGCTCATGTTTCCTCATCTACAATATGGTTAAAAATGTCTATTACCTTTGGACTCTGAAAACAAGTCAAGCTACTAATTATTTAAAGTGAATAATAGTGTAAGAAGTTCTATTGTTTCATGTAATTTTCCAGTGGAGTTATAATGACATAAATAAGTTTTCTAAACTTTAGCTTCCTTATTTCAGAAATAAGGATTTTAATGGAATCTAGCTCATAGTGTTGTCATGAGGATTATACAGAGTAATGCATACAAAGTATCTCATAGCTTTGGGCACATATTGAATTGCTAAATACAAATTAATGAAAGTTATCACTGTCACAAATTGGGAACCTACTGCTGTGGATTAGAGTTTTTTGTTGTGGTTCAGTGGCTAAGTCGTGTCCAACTCTGCGACCCCATGGATGCAGCACAACAGGCTACTCTGTCCTTCACCATCTCCTGGAGTTTGCTCAAATTCACGTCCATTGAGCCCTTGATGCTACCTAACCATCTCATCCTCTGCCGCCCCTTCTCCATTTCTCTTCAATCTTCCCCAGAATCAGGGTCTTTTCCAATTAGAGTTTAACCAAAACATAAATATACAGATGCACTAATATGGAAGGTTTATCTCAGCCAATCAGAATTGGCTGTTGTTGGGCTTCTTAAAAAACAGTGCCCCTCTCTTCCACACTGTGTCATCAAGGGACACTTTCTGCAACACAAAATGTCTTATGATTCTTTGGCAAATTCCTCTCCCTCTGCTTTTCTTTGATGGGAAATCAGGCCAAGGAAAGCACCTGCTAACCCCTCCTATAATTCATTCACACTGTCCCAAAGAAGATTATAGGTTTTTCCACCTTGGTATATGTCTTAATTTGGGTTTCTCTGAAAGCAAAAGCCCTGAAGGATGCAGTGGTGCCAGTCAGAAGGGGAAGAAATGCTAGTAAACTGTGCCCTAGTGAGTGAGTTACCGTGGTAGGCAGCTGGGCATCAGCCCCAGTGGGCATGCTCTGAGAAGGCACAGGGAGGGGCTCCAGAATCAACCCATCAGAGGCTATGGAGCCTGGGTGGTTTATCCATCAGCTTTCGTTCCCGTGAGTGGATTTGTCCTTTAAGGGCAAACCATCCTGCCCTTCCCATTGCGCTGTGCCCGGTTCCCTCCGTGGCAGGGAAGGTCCTCAGATTAAGAGAGAGAGGCCAGCCTGGCACTGAGAAGCTGTCCACACGCTGGCTCGGTCCACGGGAGCAGGTGAGCTGAGATGAGCTCAGAGGATGCTGAGGGAGAAGAGTCTCTGCTGCAGCGGGTGCCCCTTGCCTCCAAGAACCGTGCTCCGCTGGCTTGGTGAGGGTTTTAGAGCCTCAGCATTCTTCCACTCTTCTTTGTGCATGTTTCTATCATTGTGCTTTTTGCATCATTTAAAAAAAAAATTATATCTTTTTTGGTGTATCCTTCTCCCACTGAAGCTGGAGTTCAGTAAGAGCAGAGGTCTGTGACATTTGCCCTTTTGTAGTTTCAAAAGAACTAGCATAATGCCTGGCCTTATAGCAGGAGGGCAGGACATGTAATTGAACGCAAAAATGAATGAATGAGTGACTGAACGAATGAACACATGTGTTTTTGCTAAAGTTGCTTTTTTGATATGTGTCAGGAAGAGGATCGGGATGTTTTTTAAGTCATGTTCTTTTCATTACAGCATAGGAACTAATACACAAACCGTACAAATTGAATACTTTCTTTTCTTTCAAACCATCCAGCATCTCTTTCTAGGTGTCTTTGTTTCACCTTTCTCTTTTTCTCTTCCCAGTTTTCCCTCCTCTCACCACCACAAAGAAAATATGTATAATTTCTATATTCATTTAAACTTTTACACTGATCACATTATAAATATATTACATTATCTTGGACAGAGTTCCTTCGAGAGCAACCTTGTTTTCCATCTTTCCTCTTCCAGTGCCCTCAAGATCCATTTCTATACTTGTTGATTTTAGCTGGCACATATTAGTTAGAACCTACTATTTCCTTAGTATTTAAGGAACTTCCTTCTAGAGCACAAAATGTATTTCCTTGCCTGTGCTAAGACCTCATCTGACCACCAGACGGACATCCAAGAAGGATGAGAAAGCAAAGGCAGATCTTGAGGAGGATAAGCTTAATCCTGCAAGTCACCTGCTTCAAAGGAAGCCTCTAAGAAAGAGAAATCTGCTTTCCTTCATCAAGGGAAAGGAAGTGATCATGCCAGCCCAGAGGAATTGGGAAAATCCAGGTTTTAAGAAGTTTCAACCATTCATATATCCATGAATGATTTCTGACTTTGGCATAGAAAACCTGTCTATGCTGAAGATAAGCATTCTGTCTCTTTTGCAACTCTTACACCCTCATCTTGATTTTTAGCATAGCAGGGGCAGTTCTTGAGAATCCCCTGGACTGCAAGGCGATCCAACCAGTCCATCCTACAGGAAATCAGTCCTGAATATTCACTGGAAGGACTGTTGCTGAAGCTGAAGTTATAATACTTTGACCACCTGATGAGAAGAGCTGACTCATTAGAAAAGACCCTGATTCTGGGAAAGACTGAAGGCAAGAGGAGAAGGGGACGACAGAAGATGAGATGGTTGGGTGGCATCACCAACTCGATGGATATGAGTTTGAGCAAGCTCCAGGAGTTTTTGATGGACAGGGAAGCCTGGCAAGCTGCAGTCCACGGGGTCACAAAGAACTGGACATGACTGAGTGACTGATGGGAAATCGGTGGGGAAACAGTAGAAACAGTGTCAGACTTTATTTTTGGGGGCTCCAAAATCACTGCAGATGGTGAATGCAGCCATGAAATTAAAAAACGCTTACTCCTTGGAAGGAAAGTTATGACCAATCTAGATAGCATATTAAAAAGCAGAGACATTATTTTGCCAAGAAAGGTCTGTCTAGTCAAGGCTATGGTTTTTCCAGTGGTCATGTATAGATGTGAGAGTTGGATTGTGAAGAAAGCTGAGCACCGAAGAATTGCTGCTTTTGAACTGTGGTGTTGGAGAAGACTCTTGAGAGTCCATTGGACTGCAAGGAGATCCAACCAGTCCATCCTAAAGGAGATCAGTCCTGGGTGTTCATTGGAAGGACTGATGCTGAGCCTGAAACTCCAATACTTTGGCCACCTCACACAAAGATTTGACTCATTGGAAAAGACCCTGATGCTGGGAGGGATTGGGGGCAGGAGGAGAAGGGGACGACAGAGGATGAGATGGCTGGATGGCATCACCGACTTGATGGGCATGCGTTTGAATAAACTCCGGGAGTTGGTGATGGACAGGGAGGCCTGGAGTGCTGCGATTCATGGGGTTGCAGAGAGTCGGACACGACTGAGCGACTGAACTGAACTGAACTGAGTGACTGAACTGAGGAGCAGCAGATGCAAAAAATTAAAATGTCCTTCAGAGCTGCCATAAAGGAATGCTGGATTTTCCAGCATAGCATGAATTGACAACTGAGTGCTCTGAGCCTATAATTATTACTCAAATTCCCAAAGCAGTTAATCAAGTCCAAATCACCCCACAATTCTTACCACGATTACTGTTCTCCTGGTGCCAGCAGTGAAGTGCCTGCCTGCCTATGTAGGAGACAGAAGAGACTTGGGTTCAGTTCCTGGGTCAAGAAGATCCCTTGGAGGAGGGCATGGCAACCTACTCCAGTATTCCTGCCTGGAGAGTCACATGGACAGAGGAGCCTGGATTGCTGCGGTCCATGGAGGGAGTGGGGGCAGGTAGCAAAGAGTCGGACATGACTGAAGCAGCTTAGTCTGCAGGCATGCACTGTTCTCATATGTGCCAAGTACCACTGCTGCTGCACATCCAGGTATTTCCCCTTCTTCCTGCATGCTGTCCCAACTAACCATAGACAGACACCTGAGGAGTTGTGATGCATATTGTGAAACAGATACCCTCTTCATACCAGCAGTGTGGTTATCTGCAAACATCACAGAGCAGAGTGAATGAGTCATCAGCCCCCAAATCTGAACCTGGAGGTTTATTGTCTACATTTATTCCTGTATGCCTACTTTCACAGAAGAAAGTAGCCTGTGTAAACTGTATTCACTAAAAGAGAAGCAGAGACAAATGGCTCCGGAGCTGTTACTTTATTTTGGAATGAAAACCCAGGGAAAGGGAGTGAAGCATAAGATAGTAAAATAGAGAAGGAAAAGTAATAATAGGCGTTACCCCTGATGCATGCGTGCTCACTCCTGTCCGACTCTTTGTGACCCCATGGACTGCAGCCTACAGGGCTCCTCTGTCCGTGGAATTCTCCAGGCAGGAATACTGGAACCGGTTGCCACTCCCTTCTCCATGGGATCTTCCCCTCCCAGGGATCGAACCCACATCTGTTGCATCTTCTACATTGGCAGGTGGGCTGTTTACCAGCTGAGCCACTGGAGAAGCCCTCCATGGAACTGATCATTTAAAATTCTATGGGACCATCTTCTAAGAAGCTGAGTAAGCTGCAAGTCAGGACAATCAGCCCCAGAAAGAAAAGGAGGAAAATGGATCTATAGGCTTCCAGCTTCCTTGGGATAACAATGCCCCCCCATAGAACCTTAAATTCCCACATTCTCAGGTTCCATAAGCAAGAGCAGCAAACTGGCTACCACGGTGTCTCACGTTTTAGGTCCAGTTAGATGACCAACCTATCTGATGTGCTTGAAAGTGAAGGGTTTCCTAGAATCCCAGAATGAGAGACTTTCAGTGCTGAAAGGAGGCAAGTCTCAGGTACATCGGGACTAGGTGGTCAGCCCACTAAAAGGGGAGGGGAGAGGTAATTAATCAGAGATGTTGTCAAGGGAATCAGCGATCTAGTCACCTCAGTAGCAGCTAGAACAAAGACTGGTGAGGCTAAGAAGATATAAAGTGACACATAAAAGATGTCTGAAATGGTATTTTAACATCTCCCAGGAAATTGATTCAGTCATTGAATAAAATGGTCTTATTGTAACACATCTGTCTTGTTTTATTAAAATCTACCTTTCTTCTTTTATTCCCCCTAGGACAATCGGATTCGTAATCCACAGTATATTAATAATTCCTTTATGCCTCAATCAGCATAAACTTTTTTGCGCTTTTGCATAATTTATGGTAAATCAGATTACGATAGGAATGTTTAAAGCTTATTTTCCATGGCAATCAGAGGACAACATTACAGTCAATTATATCATCCTGATTAAACATTGTAAAGGGTTTTTTTTCCCCCAAGTGAAAAGAGTGAAACGTCTGACCAGATTCAATCAGGGAAAACTTGAGAAGGCCGTGCCAGGGCAACATTGCCTAGCAGTGTGAATGGCGCCCAGATCCCGCCTTTGCAGAACTGCGGTTCAGATTACAGCATGTTTTATGTGCTTGTAAATGAAATCGTTTGAGGGTCTCATGACACAGATCATATATGATTTGCAATGTTTGGCACAATTTTTCCTCCATTCTGGAAATACCTTACAAATGAGCTAGGATCTCAAGAGTGAATTCTAGCTTTCCTGGACAGGAAGTCAGTGGCCTCGAATTTACAGAGGTGAGGAAGCACCAAGGAAGTGGCAACCAAGACTCATTTGCCTTAGGGGACAGCAGTGAATACCTCTAAGTTTAATTAGTATTCTGGATACTTTTCTTTTTCTTTCTCTTTTATTTGGCAGATTTTAGTTGTTAAAGAAACTAGGCAGAATTGGGGTTAGGTATGCAATTAAGGAAAACGCAGTCTTATAGACATATGCTGTTATTTTACTTGTCTCCTTTCCAGACCTTGTACATGCACTGCTCAAAATCAGGTTCAGCTTTAGGCATGTTTTTTTAAAAAGTGAAATGTTAATTAACGTTTAAAATCCATGTTGCTTCCTTCAGCTCTTAGGAGTTCTTTCTAAGATCAGCAACAAAAATGTGTAACAATAGTAGTAGACACTTCTCCAAGGATGGAAGCAGCTTCTGGGTTGTATAAACAGCACAAGACGCGGTGTATATTGTGGGGTGAATTGAAATGTGTACCTCTGCAGTTTTGCAAAGTGTCAGACTCTACTGTCTGTGGGTTATGTTTGCCAGACAAGTTTTAAATTGTAGTTCTTTCTGGAAAAGCTTATATCATTTTTGTGAAAGGATTGAAAAATCAGGATAGCCATGTCTTTAATATCCATTTAAAATTTATTCATTTCATATTAAGGGGACCATTAACTTGTCACCAAGCAGGACTCTATATAAAATACAATTTAAAACTGACCAAAAAAATAAAAGATACGTTGAAATTCTAACCCAGGTACCTGTGAATGTGACTACTGAAAATAGCCTTTGCAGATGTAGTCAAATTAAGATGAGGTCATCCTGGACTAGAGTGGATTCTAAATCCATCACCAACTCAATGGACATGAGTCTGAACAAACCCCCAGAGATACTTGAGGGAAGGGAAGCCTGGTGTGCTGTAGTCCAAGGAGTGGCAAAGATCAGGAAATGATTTAGCAACTGAACAACGACAATAACCAAATCCAATGACAGGTGTCCTTCTAAGAACATCACGTGAGGACACAGGGACACAGAGACACAACTGATACTGCCCCAGGGTGCAGAGGCAGAGACGGAGTGATGTGGCTGCAAGCCAAGGAATGCCCGAGTCTGTCCCAGCCCCCGGAAGCTCGGAGAGAGACATGCCACAAATTCTTCTTTGAACTTCGAGAAGGAACCGGCACTGCCAACTCCCTGATCTCAGAGTTCTATAGCTGCCAGGACTGGTAAAGCACAAACTTCTGCCTCAAACCACCCAGCGTGTGGTATTTTGTTGCCGCAGCCCAAGGAAACTAATTGATTGTAGTTTTCTGGCTGTTCTGAAACATCTGCTATCGAGGAGCCTGGGAACCTTGGATGAGTCCTGTCACTTCCTAGAGTCTTGTACTCACCTGTAAAATGACTAAAGTGCTTCAAATGAATAGTCTATCACTTCCCTGCTAGCTCGACACTTCCTGGAGTCTGTCATTTCAACAAAAAAGAAAATAAGGTCTGTTGCCAGCTTAAGTTTTCTATTGGGAAAAGTGAAACATTGAAGGAACGTGGACACAGATGGTCCCTGAACAGATCTGTTCAGATATAAATTCCATCGGGGTGTGAAATTTGACTATTTTATTCATTGTTTCTATGGTGCCTAGAACATTGCCCAGTATGTAGTAGGCATTGATGCAGTTCTTTATTTTTGAGTGAATGAAAGTATCGATGAATGAATGCATCTGTGATCAGTTTTCTTTCTTATGGCACTGATTCATTGGCTCTTCCTCAAGTTTGACCATCACAATAGTTGATAAAGTACTTAGGCATCAGGTTAGAGAGATGGATTATTAAAGGTAAACACAGTCATTTCTAGACACTTATTCTCTTATCTCAAATATTCCTACTTTAGTAATAACATTTTTATCAGGTTTTGGAGGCAAACATATTCTTAATTTATTCCAAGCTAGCAGGCTAAGCACTTTAAAAGGATTTCCACTAAAGGAGGATAATGAAGAAACACAATTAATTTGGAAACATTCATCCCTCCTTGTGAGAAAACCATTAATTTCTAAGCTGATAACGGCCATTCTTTAATAATCATCCATTCAATGCTTGAAACATGCCTATGCAAAAATGCATGGATGATCACTGTGCATCTTAAACAGAGATAAACACAGACAAACAAATGTAGATAGAATTGGAAGCTGTGTTCTTGTTGGAAAACCAAGCAGAGTCTGCTAGTCTGCAGCTCACGTACTTGAAGGAGAGCAGTCTGTCAGCTGCTGGGCTTTTATTTA
Organism: Cervus elaphus; assembly: GCF_910594005.1. NCBI lineage: Eukaryota > Metazoa > Chordata > Mammalia > Artiodactyla > Cervidae > Cervus > Cervus elaphus. The sequence continues at coordinate 6,375,002 of NC_057826.1, read as the reverse complement.
TGGAGACAGACGGAAGCACAGGTACTGGATGCTAATCGCTAAATGCTGGGAAAGCTACAGTTGGTCCCCTTTGGTTATACACAAAAAGCAGAGAGTAACTATAGTCCATCTTTAAGCTCTCTTAGTAAAATTTTAGTATCAGACTCCAGCCTAAATCCCACATTCCAGAAACTGCATTAGACTCCAGAGCAGCTTTTACAGAAATGACATTCTCCCTCTGAGTTATTATATTTGCAGAAATGGCTCTCTCCCCGAACCCCGAGCTCTGGGATCACAGGCTGTGGTCCCCCTCATAAAGGGGTACTTCATCTGCTTTCTCTCTAAGGGAATGTTTCACCAGAGCAGACCCTCCCCACTGTCATCCTGCCCGTTTTCCAAGCCACTCTCTTCTCTGTAACAGCACTATCATGAGCTCTGAATATTTCTCCCAACGCAGACACTAACAAGCTGACATGAAGTTTTCGGGGCAAAAGTGCTGAGGGATGCAATGATTTCCCAAGTCCAACATTATCAGAAAGTCATTTCTGCTTTTGAGCTCTCAAAGAGTTGAGTGATCGCTACACTGAGGAGGAACAGCTGCTTTGCTAAAACGTTCTGTAGTCGTGCGTGGTCTCCGCGTTCCCACTGAGGTATGAAGCTGTTATAACAGGACTCCTGCTAACAACAAAACCGGGTCCCAGCCCTCACCGTGAAGGTGACGTCGGCAACGCTCTGTCCCTCGCTGGAGTCCTCCGGGGAACACCTCGGCGCCAGCGACCTGTGAAAAATATCGCAAGCCCGGATCTCAAGCTGCATCCCGAGTGCCCATCAGAGATTTTTACTTCCTAAAATGATACCCGGCAAATCGGAGGAGAAAGCCAATAACACCCCCCAAAGAAAGGCAGTACTACACACTTGCGTGCCAGAGAAACCCATCAAGGGTCTCTCCGAGTTAACTTTCCTGTGGAAATATTTCGACTCTTAGAAAGTAACCACCGCTCTATTAACCAAGGACACCAAAAAGCTCTGGGAAGAAGCCACTTAGACACACTAAGGTGAAAGAGGGAAGCTGGGGGAAAGGGGCTCCTTGTACATTTATTCCTACCTGCCTTCCCACTGAGTTTCTTTCCTTTTGAAAAAATATGTGTTTATTTATTCGGCTGTGTCAAGTCTTAGGCGTGGCACTGGGGAGCTTTCCTGGTGGTCTACAGGCTGTCTCGTTGCAGCGCGCGGGGCTCTGTGGCATGTCTGCATTGCAAGGTGGGTTCTTAACCACTGGACCACCAAGGAAGTCCCCAAATTACTTTCAGATTGTTGTTTTGGGAAGAGAATGAGGGGAAGGGCTAGAGGAACCCAGCAAGCAGCATGCCTTTCAGGTGTCAGCTGAAGTTCTGTGTGTATAAGTGGGCATGTGGGTCTGTGTGTTCAGTTCAGTCACTCAGTCATGTCTGGCTCTTTGCAACCCCATGGCCTGCAGCATGCCAGGCTTCCCTGTCCATCACCAACTCCTAGAGTTTACTCAAACTCAAGTCCATCACGTCGGTGACTCCATCCAACCAGTTCATCCTCTGCCAGCCCTTTCTCCTCCCGCCTTCAATCTTTCCCAGCATCAGGGTCTTTTCCAATGAGTCAGCTTTTCACATCAGGTGGTCAAAGTATTGGAGTTTCAGCTTCAGCATCAGTCCTTCCAATGAATATTCAGGTCTGATTTCCTTTAGGATGGATTGGTTGGATCTCCTTGCAGTCCAAGGGACTCTCGAGTGTCTTCTCCATCACCACAGTTCAAAAGCATCCATTCTTTGGTGTTTCATTAGCACGGTACAAATAAATAGAGATGAGAAGATAGAGAAAGCATCTTTGAAAGATTTTTGAGCAGAGGGCTGAATGAAGTGAAGGAGCAAGTCATATAGACTTCCTGGGAAAGGCATTCCAAGAAGAGAGAGCAACCACTGCAAAGACATATTCTTGACATGGTTGAGGATGGACAGTGTGGTCGTCATTCCTGGGATCCCGAGAGTGAAGGCGAGTTTAGTGGGAAATGAGGTTGGAAGTACGGCAAATCATCTGAGGTCTTCTGTGCTGAAAAGTAGAAGGAGGGAGACCAGTTATGATGCTGGCTTTCCAGGAAAGAGAAAATGGTGGCTTTAACTAGGGTGGTGACAGTGGAGAGTGTGAGAAATTATGTTTAGATACCTTTTGAAGACAGAGGTACAAATTTAGGCGGTATAGTGTATGTGAAAGTGAAAGTGTTAATCGCTCATTTGTGTCTGACTCTGCGATCCAATGAACTGTAGCCCACCAGACTCCTCCGTCCAGGGAATTCTCCAGACAAGAATACTGGAGTGGGTTCCTGTTTCCTTCTCCAGGGGATCTTCCCAACCCAGGGATCGAACATGCCTCTCTCATGGCTCCGGCATTGCAGATGGATTCTTTACCACTGAGCCACTAAGGAAGAAGTGTATGTGAGGTTTGAAAAAATAAAAGAGGTAATTTTTCATTAGAATGAGCAAATAGGTAAATGCTCGTGCTTTTGAACTGAGATGGACACTCAGTAGAAACAGGTTTGGGAGATGTAGTTGGAGATAGAGACTGAAGGATGAGTAAGAATTCTTTTCTGGGACTTCCCTGGTAGTCCAGTGGCTAAGACTTGGTGCTCCTAATGAAGTGGGCTTGGGTTCAATCCCAGGGAACTGGATCCTACATGCTGCAAAGAAAAGATTGCATGTGCCACAATGCAGACCCAGCACAGACAAATAAATAAAATAAATATTTATTCTTGTTAAAATTCTCTTCCCAATCTTCTGGGGCTGAGATGTTTGTTGGATTTGCAAATGGAGCTGTCAAGTAGGCTCCTTGAGAGGAATTGAGCTCAGGATTGAGTATAGGTGGTCCCAGGAGTGTCCTAGGAATAGGGTACTTTTTAAAGTCCTCGTGGCTTAGGAGCAAGGCTGCTGCAAATTCCTAACTGTGGTAACTCCCATCCTGCTGTCTAAAGAGATTCTCTTTTGTTTCTCCTCATAAATTTGCCTGAAGGAAATATATTTTTTTTCTTATAAATTTGCCTGAGGGCAATATGATTTTTTTTTCAACCTTAATTCCAAGGTTTGATTTTCTCTCACTGAACGTTTGCTTGCTATTTTGCTTGCTTTTATTATTTATATACTGGAGCTGGCAGCTCCCGTGATTAGTTTAGGCTGCCTGAGATCAGGATGCTTTGATTTATTTATGCAATAGCACTCTCTGTCAGTATTAACAGAATAAATCCAAGACCTGTTTGTTGAGTGTGTGGGCGTGTGTTTCTGAGAAGCACAAGATGGAGCGGTCTTCTTAAAGGAAAGAATTAAAAAGCATACACCGCGGGTTTCCCAGAGTCTTCTGAAATGATCTTCGAGCTTAGAGATCCAAAAATTTCAAACCTTACGGATCTTTCCTTGTAAATAGTCTCCTCCTCATTTGGCCAATAAATATGTCATCTGGCCTGAGAAATCCGCTTTGGCTCTGTCTTTATTTGCTCACGTCACTCTGTGACGCCTTATCTTGCCATGGACCATAGGCAGAACTGCAACTCTAATTATGCCCCAAATACTTTTCCAAGGAAAATAGAAATAAATGTGGTCAGGACGCACGCATCTTTTTGGTGGAATTTAATGAATTAAACACATTGCTTCTGCCTGACTCTGCTTAGGCTTAGGACCTTTGTGATATATACTTTTTCTGTATCTGCATATCGTATCTAGCCTTTAGAATTACAGTGAAAGCTGATAATCACAAAGTTGTTCATTCAGCGAGAATACAAATCATTATCCTTATAAAGCTCTGTTGGAAGCGAAAGAGGAAATGTGATTCTATTAATCCCTGTGCTAGATACAGTGTAAGTGGTTGATTCTGTTTAGAAGTAATCTAGGAAAAAGAAAACTGAGGTGGGGTGTCAGTGGGGTAAGCAGAGGGAGAAACTTAATATTACTAACATTCTCTCTCTTCCACTTTGGTAAGCCATTCTCTCCTTCCGGTTAGCAAGAACCTCCCCCTGACCTAGGGAACTCCAGTCCTAGCCTGCATCCGTTAGAGACGATCATCATGCCACAGCCATGATGCCATGTTCAATCATAATTCAAGTAGCAAGACATGGCTTACCCACAACAAAATGATTTCAACCTTCTGATTATTGACACAACTGCATGGCTAAGATTCCTGGATTCATAACCGAATAAGTGACCCATAAAATGCCCTCCAGGTATAAATACCTTTGTGTTAATAATGATTTAGTCATAAAACAAAAAATGAAAAAACAATGGTATTGCAAATAGAGATTTTAGGGGCAGATCAGGTCTCATGGAAAATAAAGAGAACAGTCAGAAAGACTTTAAAGTCTTATTTTTAACTAAAGTTAGAAGAACTCTAAAGGAAGTAATTTTCCCCAGTAATAGAACACATTAACAGGAGATCAAACCAGTCAATCCTAAAGGGAATCAGTCCTGAATATTCACTGGAAGGACTGATGCTGAAGCTGAAGCTCCAATACTTTGGCCACCTGATGCAAAGAGCTGACTCATTAGAAAAGACCTTGATGCTGGGAAAGATTGAAGGCAGGAGGAGAAGGGGACTACAGAAGACAAGTTGGTTGGATGGCATCACTGACTCAATGGACATGAGTTTGAACAAGCTCTGGGAGATGGTGAAGGACAGGGAAGCCTGGTGTGTTGCAGTCCATGGGGTCATAAAGAATTGGACAAGACTGAGTGACTGAACAAGATACAAGTGGGCTAATCAGAGGCCATCTGTCCATCTGTCTGTGTAGATTTTATAAGATTGTGAGGTTTTATCCAGCCCCTAGCTTATTAATTTTAATTTCTTCTTTTCCTAACCATGGCTGCACTCTGGGAGCAGTGAGATATTTATATATCCTGTTTCCTCTTCCTTCAAAATATATCCTCAATAATATTTAAATCAAATGCAATGACAGAGAATGGAGTTTTCCTTTCAGACTTCTGTTCTGCCCCAAACTCCCACTGAGAAGATTCATTAGAACAAACATCTGCTGAGGAGCCAAAGAGATCTTAAATTTAGTGATTTTTTTTTTTCTCAATCAAATTGGTCTGATTTTTGGGCTCAGGATAGGAAAGTATGTCAGCTGTTCGAATGTATAGTGGGTATGGATTATGTTTCTCTTTTATCACCCTGTTCTTGAGATTTAATTTCAACCTGTAAATCACTTTACCTCTGAGTTACTAAGCAACTGACTTGATGGACCCCAATCAGCATAACTTCTTTTGATCTCCCACTGGTTTGACCATGCCTTTCCCCCCATGTCCAAATTCCAGTCACAGTAGAAAGAAGGGTTAGAGAGGAATTGCTACGTGAACTTTGTCCATGGAAAAAGCAAACCTATTTTCATTTTCTTTCTCCAGGATGCGTCTCTCTGCAAAGTCTTCCGAAAAAAGAATTCTAATTCACACTTATCATTGCAAATTTATACTCAAGGGTGAATATCAACCACAATAGGTTATGCTTCCCCAGCTCCTCACTGTCTAAGTGTGCCTGTTCCTCGCTGGCCAGAGACTAGGCTCAAAAATGTAGTGGATTTGAGCAAAATGGGCAAAATTAGTGTCAGATCTCCAGTCTCTAATGATTTGTTGCTAGTTCATTTGAGATATTTGAGCAAATTTTTGTCCTCCTTTGTCAAAAGGAGATACTGTGTATGCATTTTCTCTCACATAATGGGGGTGGGGGGGTATATGTGTATAACAACAAAAAAAGATAAGAGTGTGGGGATTATTCTGGAACAGGAGAGAAAGATGTGCTCTGATGAACTGCTATGGGAGTTCCATGAGAAGAAAGACACGAAGCATCAGGGATTTGGGGAGAGTCATTGCAAGTGTATCTGAACGGGGTTTCACTAATAGATAATATGAAGATTTGTGGAAATGGAGAAGGAAATTCAAAGGTTGGAAAATATCAAGTGTAATTCAGGAACAACAAATAATCACAGTCACATTTACTAAATATTGAAATAATGCTAGGAATTCATCTAAGCTTTTTTGTGATTATTAACTATTTGATCTCTGTAAGGATGCTCTGGATGGCTATCATCAATATTATCCCTATTTTAAGAATGTGATACACAGAAAATTTAAGTAGTGTGGAAAAGTCATTCAGCTAGTAAGCTGGAAAACAAAGGTTTGCATTTAGGCAATATGACACCAAGACCGGCATTCTCAACATCATCTCCACAGTATCATATTAGACTCACACATGGTAATAATAAAAGGAAAGATATGAAGCAAGATGAGGGAATAAGGTCACAATGAAACTTAAAAGAAGAGGATGGGTGAAGTAAGGATTTGGACTCTTAAAAATAAATAGCGATAAAGTCATTTAACATTTTTATGAGAATGCTGCTATTAAAACTATGTTTATATTATTCATATGAACAAATGCTTAGTATTTTGGGGATTGGAGTAGTAGAAACTGGCTCTAGCTATCTTAAAAGAAAAAAAAAAATGAAGATTTGAAGAACTAAGCCTAGGAAAGGGCAGGAAGGAGACAGGTTCGATTGTCTCAGCTGAAGACCTTCATTGGTGCAGCCTCACATTCAGGAGTCAGCTATTAAAACTTACACTAGTGATCCAGGACTTCCCTGTAGCTCAGACAGCAAATAATCTGCCTGCAGTGCTGGAGACCCAGGTTCGATCCCTGGGTCAGGAAGATCCTCTTGAGAAGGGAATAACCCTTCTCCGATATTCTTGCCTGGAGAATTCTATGGGCAGAGAAGCCTGGTGGGCTGCAGTCCATGGGGTCGTAAAGAGTCGGATACAACTGAGCAGCTAACACTGGGATTACGACTAATGACAGGATTGTGATGGTTTTGTCCAATCCTAAGTACACTGGGGAGGTTACTTGAAGGCCCCAGTTTGGGTCACAAGTCCACACTTGAGCAGCTAACCATACTTGGCTCAGAGTCCAAAGATACATGGTATGAACGTGCCACTGTATCATGGCCAGTTCTCAAAGTAGGGAAGATGATGAGCTGGGAGTTGCACCAACTTTAATACCAAAATAGCTAAGAAGCCTTAGTGTCTAGAATGAACTATGAAAAGGAGACTTTGGAAGTGGGGAGGCTAGCCACTTTACAAAAGTGACGGGCTTAGAATCAGGTAGCAAGTGTCTATGTTAGGAAAACGAATGCTGAAATGGAAAATAGGGAAGTGCATGATGATTGAATATGGGGCAGGGATTAGAAAAAATCAAGGAGTCCACAGTCATGCTGAAGTTTCGAGACCACGACTTGGAAAGTTTTACTATGCATTTTATAAACTCCAGTCTTAGCTGCTCAAACTCAGCTGGCTCTCTCAGGCACCACTCAGGGCAGCCTGACAGTACCCATGCTACGGTCTGTTTGCTGAGGATTACCTTCCTAATACTCTTTGTGTGTCTTGTTTAAAGTTGATGTCAATTGTAAGGTGTACATTTTACATTTTATAGATATTTCACCTCTAACAGTCTTTTTAAATTCTCTAACTACAGATCCTAACTACAGGGTCAGATGAGAGAGAGTTTTTAGTGTATTAAAAATATCAATATAAATATTTCCTTTTAGGTTCCCACTATAAGTGAGACATGTTGAATGGTACTAGAAATCAGAATATATGAGACAATATCTGTCCTCAAGTGACTTGTAGTCTGGAAAAGAATCAAAACATTAAAAATAAATTGTGAGCCACATGACTCAAGTAGACAATTTAAGATACAGCTATTTGGAGGAGGCTAGGGCTGTCAGGGAATTTTATAGTCCAGATGGGATTTGAACTGGATCTTATTAAAGGATTTCAACAAGATTCAGAAATATGTAGATAACTAGATAACTGTTGGTACAGTGAGTTGACATAGTGAAGTTCTGGATAATAACGCTCTAGATAAAAACACTAGATCCCTTTTATATGACAAGCATGTTGAGAGATGCTTCAGTAAGTTACACCATTTAATTCTCCCAAGTCCCAACCAAAATGCAATTAATTTTCTCCATTTTACAGGTGAGGACACTGAGGGAGAAGTCAAACATCTTGTTCAGATCACAAAGGTTGTGAGTGTCAGAACCTAAATGGCAACAACGTTTGTTTTTTGGGCTCAATTGACTGGTTTCCCCGATGACAGGCTAACAGAAGTGAATGCTCTTCATTGTCCAGGACTTTTGCTTGTCTGACAACTTTGCAGGTGCACTTCCTTCCCATCCCACCCCAACCCACCACATTTTTAGCTGCGAGTCTCGGTCTACCTCAGGTGTCTCATGTTCAGTCAATGTCTCAACTTTCAAGACACTATTGTTAGCTGTAGGCTCTCTCCTCACTCCCAAACCTACATTTTGTATCATCTGCTGGACATTTCCTATCTGTCCATCATATTTGTATTTCAAATTTGCGGTGACTGACACTCAGTAGTCTTTGTTTCTGTGCCTTGTGCGTGTTTGGCGCCATCTTCCAAGATGCTTACCCCTATATCAGTTGGATTAAACTACATTTTTGTTTTAATAACATATTCTTCCTTGGTGGCTCAGTGACAAAAAAAGGAAAAAAAAAATCTATCTGCCAATGCAAGGAGATGCAGATTCAATCCCTGGATTGGGAAGGTTTCCTAGAGAAGGAGAGCACCCCACTCCAGTATTCTTGCCTGGAAAGCCCCATGGACAGAGAAGCCTGGTAGGCTACCGTCCATAGAGTCGCAAAAGAGTCAGGCGTGACTGAACACACACACACACAGACACACGCACACACACATGCACAACATATACTCCAAATCTTAGTGCTTCAAAGCAACAGTGGGTTATGTCCCACTAACCCTGATGCTCGTTGTGTCTTGCCTGTGGCTTGCTTCACGTCCACTTCATTCTCAGAACAAGACTAATGGACCAACTCCTATTAGAACACAACAGTCTCTTGGCAGATGGAATAAAGAAATAGCGGGACCATGTGATGACTCTTAAAGCTTCTTCTTGGAAATGGTGTAGTTTTTGTGAACCAGAGCAAGTTATTTGATGATGTCTGACATCAATGGGTTGGGAAGTGTAATTATTTCCCAAGGACTCACCCAACAGGGAGAGGCAGTGGATATTTTTACTATGACATCGTTTGCTATAATTTTTCTATCTCCATAATCAAGATGTTAACTACCCAGGGAAGTCTATGTCACTAAGATGCTTTTTCAGATTTCCCCAGCCAAAAATGATCTGAAAGCACAAAGCATTTTACCTAAGATTGTCTTTTAACCTCTTTTCTCTATTGTTTGCATGCTACTTCTCCGCCAAACCCTTCATAAAGATTACAAGTTCCTCTATGATTTAGTAACCATGGCAAATAACTTGTAGCACAATGCCTTGCACATAATAGATGTTAATTAATGTTTATGGAACTTAATTGATTTTATCTTTTAAGAAATAAGGGAACAGGAATATTTTCATGCTGAGAAGAATATGAACAAAAAATATCTCAAGCTGATTAATGTGATAACTGGAACAATATTTGCTTCTTTAAGCATCTTGGCTTATTTTCTTTGGCAAATTTGTCCCCACAACATTGAGGACTCATGGAGCTAATTGTCTTCCATAATTTTGTCACTAACAAATCAGAAAACCTAAATTACTCTAATTCAAGCTTTTTCCAAGTGGCTTCCCTTGGATATACAGTGAATCAGCACAGCAAAAGTAAAAATTTATATAGCAACTAGGATGTTTTTTGATGATAAAGTGAAAATGGAACGTTTTATATCCAAATCTTTGAGTTCACATTTCTGTATCACTGCCAGTGGATAGCTAATATCTAGTGTGAAGTTGGAAAAATAGTGCCCCCAAAATGTTCAATGAACAATGAATGACTGATTGAATGAATAAATTGATAATGAATAAATTAATGTGATGATAAAAATGTTTGGTAAAAATAAACTAGTGATCAATAGATGTATATACATTCATGGCAAATAGGTGGGGAAACAATGGAAACAGTGACAGACTTTATTTTCTTGGGCTCCAGAATCACTGCAGATGGTGACGACAGCCATGAAATTAAAAGATGCTTGCTCCTTAGAAGAAAAGCAATGACAAACCTAGACAGTGTATTAAAAAGCAGAGACATTACTTTGCCTATGAAGTCCATATAGTCAAAGCTTTGGTTTTTCCAGTCGTCATGAGCTGGACCGTAAAGCAAACAGAGTGCCGAAGAATTGATGCTTTTGAACTGTGATGTTGAAGAAGACTCTTGAGAGTCCCTTGGACTGCAAGGAGATCCAACCAGTGACTCTTGAAGGAAATCAGTCCTGAATATTCATTGGAAGGACTGATGCTGAAGCTGAAGCTCCAGTACTTTGGCCATCTGATGCAAAGATCTGCCTTATTGGAAAAGATTCCAATGCTGGGAAAGATTGAATGCAGGAGGAGAAGGGGACAACAGAAGATGAGATGGTTGGGTGGCATCAATGATGCAATGGACTTGAGTTTGAGCAATCTCCAGAAGATGGTGATGGACAGGGAAGCCTGGGGTGCTGCAGTCCATGGGGTCACAAAGAGACATGACTGAGTGACTGAACAACAGTAAAGGCATAATGACTCTTGAAAACATGGTATTGTATTAAATATCAGACTATTTAAGACTCCATGCATAAAATTGAAAAAATAATTCTGATTCTATCATAAAAAATACTGAAATTTTAAATACAGCTATTTCTTTTTTGAATAATCATAAGAACACCAGTATGCACACATAAATATATCCATATCTATGAGGGTTTCCAATGTATTTCTTAAAAGTTTTTATTTTATGAAAGAAAAACAAAACAAAAATAGAACAGAAAATCTCAAGCTTTTTTATAGGACCTTCTTTGACCGACTGAACCTGAGTAATGTGTGAGTGTGTGTGTGTGTGTGTGTGTGTGTGTGTGTGTGTGTATGTATATATATATACATATATATATAATGGTTTCCATTTCACTGTCAATGTCTGTAACTTAGTAAAAATTAATCATGTGTTCATTTTATGTCACCATACCCAGAACCACCACCAGCACTGTGAATGAACTAAGCTAGTAAAATCAAACATTTCAGAGACTGTTCTTTTTGAATGGAATTGTTCATGTAAAGCAGATTAATTCCAGGTTTTCAATCAGAAACAGAACGATTGTCAGGAAAACTGCCAAGCCCCATACTCATAAACACTAGGTAAAAACAATAATAAAAATATTGTCTCGCTGTATTCATAAAAAGAAAAGATGTCATAGAAAATTCCTTGTTCTAAATGTTTGTGACTACCAAGGGTTTCATTTTCCATTTAAACAGTTTCTTATTTAAAACTCCTGCATTAAGTCAGTACATCTGGTCAAAGATGTAAGACTACATATAAATTATAGTTTTGTGGTTTACCCAAGTTTTTCTCCTTTGAATAGTTCACACCACAAAAACTATAAGTTACTGGGAATATATTTCATGTTTTATTGGAATGCAACTGGTAAACTGGAAAAGCCAACATTTTATCTTTTACTATTGAAAAACATATTATCAGAACATGGTTTATATATAAGCAACTGCCAAGACAGTGCTAATGCTTAGTCACTCTTTGTGACTCTATGGACTCTGCCAGGCTCCTCTGTCCATGGGATTCTCCAGACAAGAATACTGGAGTGGTTTGCTATTCCCTTCTCCAAAGGATCTTCCCAACTCAGGGGTTGAACCCAGGTCTCCTGCATTGCAGGCAGATTCTTAACCCTCTGAGCCACCAGGGAAACCTCGTAGATGAAAGAGTATCCAAGCAAGTGTTTGTCGAATAAGTCCAATTTTGCTCTTAACAGTTTTTAAAGGACTTTAACACAGCTTTCCGGGAGGAAAAGACTATTTTCTAACAATTGTCATCATCAGGACAGTTCACATTTCCACTGCTAGTTACCAAGTGTTTAACAACCAAAATATTTCAATGTTTATATCTATGATTAGAGCCCTATAGAACAAACTAATTTATAACAATAAAGATTAAATTTTATTGAGAACTGACTGTGGGCTAGGTATATCTCCATGATTTTTACATGCTTTATTTAATTCTCATGAAATGCTTCTCAAAATTGAATTAAGTAGATGAAAATACCAGGGTACAATCCGTAGAGGGTCACTTAGCCTGTTAGCAGTGAAGTCAGGATTTGAATCCAGGCAGGCTGACTCCAGAGGGTGCATTTCTGTGCCTGGTGAATAATCTAGCATTCCCATATTAAATTCATACTGCAGTTAGGAAAGATATTTTTCTAAGGATAGAGGCCTCTATGTCATTTTAACCCTAGTCCTAGGACTACCTTCCAATATACCAACATAGACATGAAAAACACAAGAAAAGTCTATATGAATATAGATTTACTTTTTCATTAATTATATATCAATTATTTATCAGGTACTTATAATATGCGAAGAACTGACTCCTTAGAAAAGACCCTGATGCTGGGAAAGATTGAAGGTGGGAGGAGAAGGGAACGACAAAGGGTGAGATGGTTGGATGGCATCACCGACTTGATGGACATGAGTTTAAGCAAGTTCCAGGAGTTGGTGATGGACGGGGAAGCCTGGCATGGTGCAGTCCATGAAATCACAAAGAGTGAGATATGACTGAGCAGCTGAACTGAACTAACTTGTAATATTCAAACCTTCAGGCATCATATCAATTTCCAATTGCCGCTGTAACAAATCACCCCCTAATCAGTGGCTTAAAGCAACAAGGATTCACCCTTTTACAGTTCTGGAGGTCAGAAGTCTAAAATCGAGATGTTAGCAGGACTTTAATTCTTTCTGGAGGTTTCAAGAAAAATCATTTCCTTGCCTTTTCCAGCTTCCAGAAGCATGCTGCATTCCTTGGCTTCTGCCTCTTCCCTCCATTTTCAATGGACATCACTCTAAACTCCGGTCTCATTGTCACATGTCCTTTTTCTTGTTTTTTCCTTATTGCCTTTCCTTATAAGGATCCTTTTAGGACTTCCCTGGTGACTCAGATGGTAGAGAATCTGCCTGCAAAGCAGGAGACCTGGGTTTGATCCCTGGGTTGGGAAGATCCCTTGAAGAAGAGAATGGCTACCCACTCCAGTGTTCTTGCCTGGAGATTTCCATGGACAAGAGAGCCTGGCGGGCCGCAGTTCACGGGGTCACAGAGAGTCAGACATGCCTGAGCGACCAACACTTTCTGTTATAAGGACCCTTTAGATGAGGCTTCCCCAAACCCTGGGCCACAGACTGGTACCAGGCCGTGGCCTACTGGAACTGGGCCACACAGTAGGAGGGAGCGGCAGGCAGGATAGTGAAGACTCATCTGTATTTGCAGCCATTCCCCATCACTTGCATTACTGCCTGAACTCTGTCTCCCGTCAGATTAGTGGCAGTGTTAGATTCCCACAGACGTGCAAACCCTGCTGTGAACTGCGCGTGCAAGGGATCGAGGCTGCGAGCTCCTCATGAGAACCTAATGCTGAGACAGTGATGCCGGCCGGGACCAGCTGCAAACACCGATTATCATTAGCACAATAAATACAACGTGCTTGAATCAGCCCCAAACCATCCCCCCGACCCCGATCTATGGAAGAATTGTCTTCCATGAATCCAGTCCCTGGTGCCAAAAAAGACTGGAGTCCACTGCTTTAGATTATACTGGACTCACCTGGGTAATTCAGGAGAATGTTATCATCTCAAGATTCTTAATCACCGTGGCAAAGTCCTTTGTCCCATGGAAGAAAACACACTCAGAGTTTCTGGTGATGGGAACGTGGACATTGTTGAGGGGACATTACTGGGTTTACCATAGGCATGGTCCAAACATCAGAGAGTAAAAAGTCCATTCGTTACGTTGGAGGAGATATTGGAGGAACTACTAAGGGATGTAATACACGAAGGGACACGTTCAGATTGTAGAAGAGTAATTTGGCAGCCCTGAAGGGGAAGGCTGTTGGTGTAATTCTTCTGAAAATATTCAAAGCTTGACTTAACACAGTGGAAGCCAGGATGGAAAGAAAAGCAGTGACCTGAAGGCTGTGTAGAGTGTAGGATCAGCCAGGACACAGGGGGGCTGTCTACGAGTAATCATTTTCCTTTTGAATCTGCACTTACATATATGCAGGAGATAAACGCTGTATTATATAAAAGGCTTTTAAGCTTTTATTAAAATGCCTCTTTATCACATTTTTTAATTTAGGGCAATGTATAAAGCACCGTGTGACATTGTTTTGGGGCAGAATCCTAATATTATATTCATTTCCTGTAGAATAACATCAATCAACTATCCTTAATTGAAGTAAGTTAACTTTTCCCACTTATTCATAAATACCATCTCAAGTAACTATTCAAAAATACTTGGTGATATTAGATCTAAAATACAACGATGGGACATTAATTGGTTTTGGGGCTTAAAAAAAGATTTCTTTTTATCTGAAGTGATACATTCCAAGATGGTTTTATTGATAGACCTAGACCTGTATGAATTCACTCCATTTAATATGCTAACACCTGCTTGATTCATGTTTTCCTGATTGCAAATATTAATATCTCTTATCAAGTTTAATTTCTGCTCAGTAAATTGCTTTTTAATATCACATGCTGTTCTTGGTGATATTTTTTGAGTCAGTTCATAACAGGTACAATATACTATACTCATATAGTTTCCCTTTTCAATAGGCACTATTCAAAAACGTGCCAAATCATTCACAGAAATTCATTCCAAAAAATTGTTTCCAAAGTCCTTACCCATGAAGGGAGGTTTTAAGTTTGAAGAGAAGAGCTTGTGTGACTTTGTCAGATGGCCAGTGGCCAGAATTAGCTTTAAGCATTCTGGGCCAGATCTCATCATGAGCAAATGTAAACCAAACACTTTTATCTTTTAATCATATTTATGTTGTTTATCTTGGAGAAAATGTTATCACACGCATGTGTGAACCCATGTGATTCATTTACACTTAAAATCTTTGAACAGTTATACTAGAGTTAATATCAAAAATAACAGCTCAGCTTGGATAGAGCTGAGAACCTTCATGAAAGGAATGGCAGAAGGGAGGAAAAGAAAGCTTCCAAAATTTTGTTGCCATATCTTGCAAGCTTAGATAGAGAAAGGTCTCTAGTATGACCGGAAAGTCGAAGCATCAATATTCTAGGAGCTTTAAAAGTGTTGCAGTCGTTATTGGGTTACTGGGTAGTAGAAAATTGAGGCACAGAATAAGCAGGCCATCAGCAAGAGAGTTGTCTTCTGCTACAACACTCTTCGCATGCGTTCTCCTCCTCCTGCGCCCTCACCTGCGTGCGCTGGCAGCGCACGGGGCCCACTGCACCAGTCTTCAGCCCTGGCATTGCTAGCACGCCAAGGAGCCACGTTTTCTCACCGCTAGTTGAACAGATTCCTCTCTGCCGAAACAAGAGCTTGGGAACCTATCATGCTCTGGCTTGTCATTTCATTTCTTACACTGGATGAGATGAAACAGAGAATGTTTCGCAGAAGTAGTGACACTTCTCGGCCTTCACGTACTCAGACTTGACATGCTCAGACTATTTCAAGCTTTTATAAAACCTACTTAAAAAGGCCTTCTGAGTTTTCAGCGCTGTGGTCATTTTCATTTTCGCCTTCAGCTGCCACAAAAGAAAGCTGGAGTTCCTTGCTTATTTATAAGATGCTCAGATATGGCACACCTTTCATTCAGTATAGTTTGAGTCAAAAATATTGGGATATGGGGACTTCCTTGGTGGTCCAATGGTCCTTGGAATGCAGGGGACATGGGTTCCATCCTTGGTCAGGGAATTAAGATCCCACATGCTACAGAGCAAAGAAGCGTTTGCCCAGCAACTGCTGAGCCCAAGTGCCACAACTTAGAGAGTCCATGTGCCACAAGTAAGTGTCCTGCATGAAGCAATTAAGACTCAGCACGGTCAAACGAATGCGTAAATATTTAAAAGAAACAAAACCAAAAGACACTGGGATATGGCATATGAGGCCCTTTTATCTAGAACTGTAACTTTTTTTGTTTTACTCTAGAAGAGAAATGGGCTTTAGATGTTAAAAAAAAAATTCCATTTGGATATATCAGTTTTATTGGTATTTAATACCCCTACAATGCCCAGAAAAGACTGATATATTAAGATTATTTGTTAGACTAGTGGGTTGGTTATTTTCAAGACACCAGTGAAATACAGTTCTACCTCTAAGGTAGCCTTTGTGGGAGAGGCAACTGTATTTAGTTACTTCTTTAAAGGCAATTTTTTTTTTTAAAGGCTGCTGATTGTGTCTTTAAAATATTCATACCCCCAGTGAGGTAATTTAAAGCAACTATGTTCTTATTATATGTGTCAAAAAATAAAACAGACTTATTTTCTTAGTTTATCAGTTTAGAACCCTTTTTTTTTTAAATCACAGTGGGGAAATGTTGGGGAAAGTATGGAAAATGTATTGGGGAATGCAGCCTGCCCTGGGGGAAACCATGGGTGTTGACCAAGTCACACATCTTGCAGGTTTTCTACATGTCTGTGTAGGAAGCAGGAATCAGAGCTCCTGCCTATCTGCCCGATGGAGACGAGGAGAATGGCTTCTGTCAGGAGCACCTGGCTTTGGGATTTTGTTTTACTTAAACGTTTATTAGATGTGATCTAGAGGTCAGACAACGTTCCAGGCCCTGGGGATGGAGGTGAGTTTCCTTCAGACCCTGCCCGCAGGGACTTCACTTTGGAAATACACAGGATAATGAAAGTGCTTCCCAGGTGGCTCAGTGGTAAAAATCTGCCTGACAATGCAGGGGGCTCAGGAATAGCAGATTCCCATTGTGGGACAGGAAATGCCAACCCACTCCAGTATTCCTGCCTGGGAAATCCCATGCACAGAGGAGCCTGGTAGGCTACAGTCCAGGGGGTCACAAAGAGTCAGACACCACTGAGCGACTGAGCATGCACCATGGACCAGGTTTAAGTATTCCAAAGTCTACACTTTATAAAATCATTGTATGTGCATAATTATAAACAATAAATGTATTGAATTATGCCTTATAGAGCTTAAGGTTTATATCTTCTTATGGATACAGAGGAGAAAAACTATGGTGGAGATGCTTAAAGATCCTCCAATGAGATTTTGTTTGACGACGTGTCCTATTATTCCCGTCACATGAGATAATTTCAATATGTATCATTTCCTAGTTGCTCTAATTATAACTACATACCGCTGCTCTTGCATGCGTGAATGGTGAGACAGACTGTGGTACAACCCAAACACAGAAAAATACTCAGCAGTACAAAGGAATGAACAATTAGTTCATGCAACGTGGATGAACCTCAAGGAAATTATGCTGAGCAAAAAAGCTAATCTCAAAAGGATACACACTGCAAGGTTCCATTTACTTAGCATTCCTGAAAAAAAAAATTATAGATTTATACTATGATATTATTATGCTAGGGATTGGTGGGGGATGGGTCTACGTGGTGACGAAGATGTAGCAGAAGGGAGACTCAAGGTGATGGTTAAGTGTCTTGATTGTGGGGTGCTTGCACAAAGCTACACATATGATCACACTGCATAGAGGTTTATACGTAAACATGTGATTACATGTATAACTGATGAAATCAGTAAACTCTGAGGATTGTACAAGGGTTAATTTCCTGGTTTTCACATTGCACTAGAGTTACCCCTGTCATTAACATCAGGAGGGTGAGTGAAGCATACACAGGGCTCCATGTACAATTCTTTGTCATTTTCTATTTTTTTTTTCAAAATCAAAAGTTAAAAAAAAAAAAGTACTTGATTACCAAGTTTTCCTTCTCCACTAGTGGAGCATGCATGCCCAAATAATGTTGACGCATGTGTATGTATCAATCAGGATTTTCTGGCTTTGTTCCCTTTGAGACCTATGCCATGCATATAGGAGATGGTTGGCAGGACCCAAGCCCATCTGTCCTGTTGTGTCTCTGAAACTGATGATAATACTTAAAATCTTTAGCACACTTTGGCATTTTAAAAAGTCTCAATTTAAATTTATAAATAGTCTACGTGTTAAACAAGAAAATATAAATATCAAAATGCTATGCTTGAAGAAATTATAGAAAAAATTTTATGATGTTAATATGGCATATATACATGGGACTGGATTAGCTTTGCCAATGCTTAACCCAGTGCCCTTTTTTATTGAAGAGTTTGGGATAACACCATTGACCTGTCTCATGAAGCCTTCTTCACCATGACCTCTCGGATGCCCACTGCTATAGCCTGTATTTGTGTTCACTCAAAGTTCATGTCTTAAATCCTAACCCCTTGTTGTTGTTCAGTCACTAGGTTGTGTCCAACTCTTTGTGACCCCATGGACCACAGCACCCCAGGCTTCCCTGTCCTTCACCATCTCCCAGAGTTTGCTCAAATTCGTGTCCATTGAGTCAATGATGCTCTCTAACCATCTCATCCTCTGCAGCCCCCTTTTCCTTTTGCCTTCAATCTTTCCCAGCTTCAAGGTTTCTTCCAATGAGTCAGCTCTATACATCAGGTAAAGTATTGGAGCTTCAGCCCCAGCATCCATCCTTCTAATGAAAATTCAGGCTTTATTACCTTTAGGATTGACTGGTTTGAACTTCCTGCTATCCCAGGGACTCTCAAGAGTCTTGTCTAGCACCACAATTGGAAAACATCAATTCTTTGGCACTCAGCCTTCTTGATGATTCAATCCTAACCCCTAATATCATGGCATTTTGAAGCGCGGGCCTTTGGAAGGTGATCAGGTTGCAAGAACAGAGCCCTCGTGAGTGAAATCAGTGCCCATCTAAAAGGAGACCCCAGAGAGTGCTACTTAGGGCTTCTGTTGTGTGAGGTTATAGGAGGAAAACAATCATCTTTGAACTAAGAAGTGGGCCCTCCTCAGACACTGAACATGCTGGCACCTTGCCCTTGACCTGCCTAGACTCCAAAACTGAAAGCAATGTTTTCTTTTTCTTAATATTTATTTTCATGTGATTATTTGGCTGTACCCGGAGATGGTGAAGGACAGGGAAGCCTGGCATACTGCAGTCCATGGGGTTGCAAGGAGTCAGACATGACTGAGCAACTGAACTAAACTGAACTGAACAAACATGTTTACTTCCCTTCAGCCTTTTTCCTCTCTAACATATGATATAACAGTCAGGAATGAGTGATGAATAAGAGAGGTACTCAGGTTCCTAATCAAAGGACAGGCTTCCGAGTTCCTATAAATTATTCCCAGAGAACGTCCCAAGACTCTAACTCCCAACAGACTTGCATGTTCATACAATCAGCAAATATGAATTGAGGGACTTCCTTGGTGGTCCAGTGGTTAAGACCCCACTCTCTCAAGACAAAGGGCCTGGGTTTGATTCCTGGTCAGGGAACTAGAACCGACATGATGCAACTAAGAGTTCACATGCTGAACAGAAACCAAAGATCCCACCTGCTGCAGCTAAAACCTGGTGCAGCCAAATAAAAATAAATGTAAATATTAAAGAAGGGGGCAACAGAGGATGAGATAGTTGGATGGCATCACCGACTCAATGGACATGAGTTTGCAAAAACTCCCAGACAGTGAAGGACAGGGAAGCCTGGCATGTGGCAGTTCATGGGGTCACAAAGAGTCAGGTATGAGTTAGCAACTGAACAGCAAAATATATGAATTAAATACCCACTCTCTGTTTGATAGAGGAGATTTAATTATAAATAAGACAGTTTAACCCTAAATTTCCTGGTACTTCAAATGGCAACCCACTCCAACATAGGGTCCATACACACGTGATCTGAAGTGTATAGACCATAGCGTCTCATAGAGCATGACATGACTGAAGTGACTTAGCATGCATGTATGCATACATTGGAGAAGGAAATGGCAACCCACTCCAGTGTCTGTGCCTGGAGAATCCCTGGGACGGAGGAGCCTGGTGGGCTGCCGTCTATGGGGTCACACAGAGTCAGACACAACGGAAGCGACTTAGCAGGAGCAGCCATTCTACAAGTGGTTATTGAGTGTCATTATGTGCGAAGCAAAAGCAAGGGATGAGGATAGGTCTTTGAGCAGGACTGTTCTCCACTTGTAGCTTTCAATCTGATAGTGGAAACAGTACTGGAAAGGCTAAAAGACCACGAGGGGCTCAGTAATAGGGCTCACGGGAACACACGGGCAGACCAACTAACGGCAGGAGCAGCGGGGGGTGAGTCACAAGGTCTTAAGGAAAAGGACCTCAGGATCATGATCTGAAGTGTATGAAGGAGAGAGGAAGACGGAAATCAGGACAAAGACGGGGGAGCTTCTCAGGTGAGCAGGCAGCATGCTGGTGGAGCAGTGGAGGATGGCAGCCAAGGAAGGTCACGTCCGGAGGTCACCCAGTGATGAGAGCGCAAAGCACCCCAGCGGGCAAAGAAAGCCAGTGAATCGGAAGCGCAGCTCATGAGGATGGTGAGCAACTCAGTCTGGAGAAAGACACTGGGCCTGCTTCATGAAGGGCCACATCATGAAGCTCCATTAAGAATGTTGAATGTACACTGAGGATAAAGGAAAACCACGGAGTGACGTTCAGAAGAATGACATGATCTAATGTGTGTTTTCCTGGTATTGCATACCAAAACCTGCCCAGCATTTTTGTCTAACATTCAATGTCAAAACATAGAAAAAATTATCTTAAAAGTCAGAGGAAAAAATAAAGCAACACTGTATATGAGAGAGGAAGAAGCAGAAAAAGACAATTAACAAACTATTTCAAAAGCAGAGAAACCACACCATTTTATTTCTTTTGTGTTAATTGTATCTGTGATTATCAAATAAATATAGTTACTAAGTGTATATGATTCATATCCAGTCCCCTGCTACACTGGATGATCGTGAGGGCTGAAATGATGTTATCTGGTTCACCATGATGGATCCAGTGCCAAGGGCAGTGTGTTGAATTAACGTATCGTTTTTGAATGACTGAGCACAAGAATGAAATAGCATATAAGCCTTAATGGCCTTGAGGGCACCATCGTATTACAGCAGACTACGGTGTTAATAAATATAAATTGTCTGTGTAATTTTGAATTATTTCCAGCACATTTGGTTTGAAAAAGAATAGTATATATTTTAGAAAATCTCAAGATCTGTAATTTTTTTCTCTTTTTTTAAACCACCAAGTAGGAAACTCTAGCCAGAAATTTGACTCCTCCTCATTTTGTATCCAAGGGGTCCAGAGAGGTGAGGTTTTATAATTTTTGCATTTATCATGGTCATTATTTGGGGGTAGTACTTAAAATTATATCCTCCTTTATTTCTTTGTTCCATTAGACTTTGGAACTTATGAACTAGCTCCATCCTCAACTCTGAGAAAATCTGCAGTGCGTGTAAAATATTTTTCATGATTTTCATCCAAAATCAACCACAATGATTGTGTCTTAGGCTAAAAAGTCTCCTAATGCCAGTGATTACAGGTATTAACTTGCAAGCATTGAAAGCAGTTGTCTCCAGGTAGACGTGTTATAGTTGTTCAGAGTATTACAGTACAACACACAGGAAGCACGGGGTTCCATGTTCCCTTTAAATGCAAGAGAAAATGTGTGTGATCAGCTAAAGCATGCCCCATTGGGAATTTAGCCAAAGCCACAAACCCCTGCAGACAAATTAGGCTACATCAGCCCCTCATTTATATACACTAGAATCCGGCTCTTAACAGAGTATGAGGAAACAACAATTACAATGTGAATGTAGCTTTTTACAGAAAGTATCAAAATTAAGCATCTGACCTACTATTGGTCAAAAAAGTGCTTCCCTCTTCTGCTTAATCATTATTAAAAAAAAAAAAGTCTGTATACTTCTTCCTCCATACAGAAGTGATTCTGGATATTTCGGAAAGGGTGTGCAATTGCTTGTATTTGAGTGTTATAGAATTCAAAGAGGTGGGTCTCTTTGTTGACTAAATCACAAAACCAGCACAAAAGTTTCGTCCTTCCCAGCAGGAACCAGAAACCACATCAGAACTGGGATCTTGTAAAGGATTTTGTCCTCTGACTTGCTAGCGTTGCAAAGTTAAGGAGTCAAGTGATCTGCTTTTGTGCATCTGGAGTGCTGCTCACAAACGCTGCCTGAGTATACCATTAATATGATATCTGCACAATGAATATTTCTTAGTTTTACACTACTATCTACCTTTTCATGCACTTTACCTCCTACAGCAGTCTTGAAAGCAAAACAACAAAAAGACAAAACACAAAAAAACAAACAAACAAAATTGGGAGCATCACTGCATTTCTGAGCTGAGAGAGTGAATGAACAGACGTGTACTAATTCATGTTTGGGAGAAAGATCAAATTCATGAATTCTACAAGTAAAACCAAATAAATGTAAACAAACACAATGATGTGTATGTGCTCAGTCACTCAGTTGTGTCAGACTCTTTTGTGACACCGTGGACTATAGCCCACCAGGCTCCTCTGTCCATGGGATTTTTCAGGCAAGAATATTGCAGTGGGTTGGCATTTCTTTCTCCAGGATCTTTCCAACCCAAGGATCAAATCCACATCTCTTGAGTCTCGTACATTACAGGTGGATTCTTTACCCACTGAGTTATCCAATACTTTGATGGCTGAAGTGAAAAGCAATTTTATGTCATAAAACTGCATAAATAACAGACACCTGAGCATCATTCACACTGCTCTCTAAGAGAGCTTTGCTTTCATTTGTCTTCAAACAGTAGTTTTCACAGTTAGTTTTTCTGAAAATAAAATTAAAAAAAAAATAAGCTGTTTGAATTTAATGTTTTTCATTTTTCACAAAATGTGTAACTCAAAATCTGTCCAGTATTCTCCTAGATCATGTGTTCCTGCCTGTGTGCTCAGTCGTGTCTGACTCCTTGTGACCCCACAGACTGTAGCCCGCCAGGCTCCTCTGTCTGTGGAATTTTCCAGGCAAGAATATTGGAGTGGGTTGTCATTTCCTCCTCCACAGGATCTTCCTGACCCAGGAATTGATCTGGAAACTCCTGCATCTACTGCTTTGCAGGTGGAATTTTTTAATGGAAAACTTATTTATTTATTTATTTATTTTTTATTAGTTGGAGGCTAATTACTTCACAACATTTCAGTGGGTTTTGTCATACATTGATATGAATCAGCCATAGATTTACACGTATTCCCCATCCCGATCCCCCCTCCCACCTCCCTCTCCACCCGATTCCTCTGGGTCTTCCCAGTGCACCAGGCCGGAGCACTTGTCTCATGCATCCCACCTGGGCTGGTGATCTGTTTCACCATAGATAATATACATGCTGTTCTTTCGAAACATCCCACCCTCACCTTCTCCCACAGAGTTCAAAAGTCTGTTCTGTATTTCTGTGTCTCTTTTTCTGTTTTGCATATAGGGTTATCGTTGCCATCTTTCTAAACTCCATATATATGTGTTAGTATGCTGTAATGTTCTTTATCTTTCTGGCTTACTTCACTCTGTATAAGGGGCTCCAGTTTCATCCATCTCATCAGGACTGATTCAAATGAATTCTTTTTAACGGCTGAGTAATATTCCATGGTGTATATGTACCACAGCTTCCTTATCCATTCATCTGCTGATGGGCATCTAGGTTGCTTCCATGTCCTGGCTATTATAAACAGTGCTGCGATGAACATTGGGGTGCACGTGTCTCTTTCCGATCTGGTTTCCTCAGTGTGTATGCCCAGAAGTGGGATTGCTGGGTCATATGGCAGTTCTATTTCCAGTTTTTTAAGAAATCTCCACACTGTTTTCCGTAGCGGCTGTACTAGTTTGCATTCCCACCAACAGTGTAAGAGGGTTCCCTTTTCTCCATACCCTCTCCAGCATTTATTGCTTGTAGACTTTTGGATAGCAGCCATCCTGACTGGCGTGTAATGGTACCTCATTGTGGTTTTGATTTGCATTTCTCTAATAATGAGTGATGTTGAGCATCTTTTCATGTGTTTGTTAGCCATCTGTATGTCTTCTCTGGAGAAATGTCTGTTTAGTTCTTTGGCCCATTTTTTGATTGGGTCATTTATTTTTCTGGAATTGAGCTGCAACCTCTTTAACAAGTGGTGCTGGGAAAACTGGTCAACCACTTGTAAAAGAATGAAACTAGAACACTTTCTAACACCATACACAAAAATAAACTCAAAATGGATTAAAGATCTAAATGTAAGACCAGAAACTATAAAACTCCTAGAGGAGAACATAGGCAAAACACTCTCCGACATAAATCACAGCAAGATCCTCTATGACCCACCTCCCAGAATATTGGAAATAAAAGCAAAACTAAACAAATGGGACCTAATGAAACTTAAAAGCTTTTGCACTACAAAGGAAACTATAAATAAGGTGAAAAGACAGCCCTCAGATTGGGAGAAAATAATAGCAAATGAAGCAACAGACAAAGAATTAATCTCAAAAATATACAAGCAGGTGGAATTTTTACCACTATGCCACCTAAGAGGTCCCATTTTCTTAGATATTGCTTCAATAAAATATATATTCATGACTGAATAATCCTTAAATAATATGGATTTCTTTCAGTTTAAAAAGGCAACTTCAACCAATTTGCAGAAACTTAATTTTTTTAAAAGAAGTCCATTGAAAACCAAGGAGAACCCTTTTTTTTTTTTTTTTCTCCTTAAGACATGGAGTCATATAAGTACATATTCTCAGAACCAATCACCAACATAAACATCATTGTCTTGATCACAGCTACCACCTAACTTCATCATTTTAACTGACCCGTGGTTAACTAGTACTGTGAAAGCTACTCCCTGATTCTGAAATATTAGATCTATTCTATATCTCCATACAGGCACAAACAAAATGCATGCATGCTAAGTCGCTTTAGTAGTGTCCAACTCTTTGCGACCCCATGGACTGTGGCCCACCAAGCTTCTCCGTCCATGGGATTCTCCAGGCAAGAATGCTAGAAAGGGTTGCCAATGCCCTGCTCCAAGGGATATTCCCAACCCTGTGATCAAACCCGTGTCTCTTACATCTCCTGCATTGGCAGGTGGGTTCTTTACAACTAGCGCCACCTGGGTAGCCCAGATTACATCATACTTGCCTTCTTTATCAGTTAAATACTTTAATTCCTATACTTATTATTGCTATTATGACTCTTACCATCTAGAAAGGAATATGCATTTCCTATTGATTATAAAATATTTCTGGGCTTTCCTGGTGGCTCAGAAGGTAAAGAACCCACCTGCCAATGCAGGAGATGTAGGTTCAATCCCCTGATCAGGAAGATCCCCTGGAGGAGGGCATGGCAGCCCACTCCAGTATTCTTGCCTGGAGAATCTCATGAATAGAGGAACCTTGGGGTCTACAGTCCATAGGGTTGCAGAGTTGAACACAACTGAAGCAACTTATCACACACAAACACACACAAAATATTTCTGAAGATGTACCTGATATCCAAGAATCAAAAAACCTTAGTTTTATCTCTGGTTCTGCTTCTCAAGATTTGTAATCCAAGAGAATCATTTTGCTTTATAAAGCATAGGAAACAATACTTGTATCACAGAGGTGTTGCATCACATGTTAGTTTTGGGACCTGACTTTTCAGAATGGACAGAATACTAATTTTCTACAAAAGAACAAGTGATTTGGATACAGAGAAATCAACTTTTAATTATAATATAGCATAATAATCATCACTATCAAATTATTTGCCAGAGGTGGTAAAAAAAAATATTTATATCATCTAACCAAGACATTACTGAGGGTACCTTGACACTGAAGGTCAAAATTAATCTCAAAACTCTTCCCACTTCCAGTAGGTAACATAATATCTTTGGTAATATCTATAGAGTTCATTCAGGGGATTTTATCTCCCAAACTAATGTCTGGCAAAAACTATTTTTCTAACATATTATCCCAGAGTTTCCATGTATAAACCCATATTGAGTATTCTTCTGACCCTTTTATATCACCAACACAATACCTCTATAAGCAGAAATGTATGTATCAGGCTCCCGCAATCAAGACAGTACAGAAGTTTTAAGTCACTGGACCATAAACACTTTAAAGTCTAATATTTTGCATCATATTTTACAAATCCTTTGCCGTTTTCCCACAAGGAGTATCTCAGAGGCTGCCTCTCCCTCCAGGATCAGTCATTGCTGCGGTCCTCATCCTCTCCTCTCTCTAACCTCGGCACCTCTTTCTCAGCTCTGTTATTCACCCCCAGTGCCTGTGAAAGTCATTTCCAAAGCCACATAGCTCTCTATTGTTTGGCCATTTGATTCCAGATCATTCCCCAGGGACCCCATCAGTTGCTGTGAAAACAGTTTCCTAAGGACTTCTCTCCACATCCAGGCCAGTCTCTTCATAAGAGAAATGTTGGTCCTGTGGTTAAAATATATTTTTTTTAATTACTCCCTCCACCTGCAAGCACAATGACAGCAATTCCACGAGATAAACATAACAGTTATCATCACAACATTTTGCAGATGAGGAAACTGAGGCCTCAACTGTTTAAACCAGCGATTCCCAGGGGCACGTGGTTGGTGAGTGGGAGAGTCAGCATTGCCTCTCCCCTGAGCAGGGTCAGTTTGCCTCAGATCAGGCCAGGGATTCTGGTGCCCATGTCAATGACTGCTTGGATTTGGTCCTTACGCCTCTGTCTGTCCTTCATTTGCAGCTGACTCTACATTTATTCTAGAAATCTCCTGCCACCTTTTTCCTCCTGAGTCTCTAAATTCAACTTCACACTCTATGTTTAACTTCCCTGTTAAAAGGGATTTCATATCCTCTAAAGATGTGAAATATGTCAGCATCAATCTGATGAATTAATTCACATAAAAATGCTTTATAAACCATGAAACGTTCACAAAATATAAGGCTTCACTGATGTTGAAATGTTCTACCTATACTTCATTTAATCAATAAAAGCAAGTAAGTGAGTTATTTTAGTCTGCAAACTGAATGACAGTTTATAATAAATATCCTTAGTAGAAACTTCTATGTGATGAAACATTGATACTAATAACAATCTGTTATCACAGACATTGAACACAATCCTACTAATTATTTCAAACTGAGATGTAGAATGTGTTCAAATGAAGCCAGGAAAATGATCAGAAGGAATAGCCCCACAATTATACAGTTCATTTATTTATTCAATGATCACTTTTATTATGTGTAAGAGTTGGACTTTCTCAGGAAGTCAAAGAGTTTGGAAGTGAATGTACCTGTCACCTATCTCTGAGCTAAACAGAGGAGTGAGGTCCTGTGATCCTTGAGCTCCAAACAATGGTACTGATATATTAAAACACAACCAAAAAATGTTAAATGCAAAGGTCTTTCTATTTCAGTCAGACCCAAAAGATACAGAGATATCTTGTAGCTATTACTACTGAGAAAATGAATGAGTTCCTTATTTGCTCAGTATGTAATCTGACACATATAAGATCTGTAATTTATCTATGGGCTGAACTTCTCTCTGATCTAGAAATTAGTGTCATGGTGATGATCAGTGATGATGAATACTCTCTGGAGGATATACTGTTCAAGACCATGTGACTCTTCCACCTCCTAAATCTGATGGGACAGCTGGTAATGGCAGAAACATCTAGCCCGCAGTCTGGCTACTAGAATGGATAGGCCGAATATCTAGTTACAGAAAAATGAAAAACTCTCACTCTTTCACAAATGCTTTTGACATAAAATGTCAGGCTATGGAATAAGATTTTATTAAAACTAGACGGTAACTATGCTTTATTTTTATTTTGGAAGTAGAGGTAGAATGAGGAGAATAAGATGTTAATTACAATAAAAGGATCTGAGCGAAGGACAAAGGTATCCTGAGATTCTTTTGTACTAGACAGACAAATTTTTGTTTCTTTACTCTTATTTCCTTATATTCTGAATATTGTATTAGTATAAAGGCTCAGTTTTTGCCATTTTCCAGTAAGCCAAATTTGGTGAGAATCCAATAAATTAAAATTGGTGAGTTGAGCCTGTAAACAAATGGAGTTACCTACTCTGAGCCAGAGGAAGATTTGACAGAGCGTATGTGGAGATTGGTGGCTGGCATCTTCCATTTATATGTAATGAGTGTTGGAATGTCAATCAAACGAGCTGCCCAGAGAAACTGACTCCACCCCCTGTCTGCCGCTCTTGCCTGCTTATCGTGCAAACTTACATTAACACCAGCAGATGAAAGCCCTAGACAAAGAAATCATATGTGAATGAGGTTCATAGGGAAACCAATGCTCATTTATTAAATCTTTTTATTTTCAGCACAACTGGCTTAATCCAAGTAAAAAAAAAAAAAAAAACTCGACAGTCTTTCGTTTAGAATTCTGTAACAGCTCAGTGTTGAATGGCATTATATTTCCCAAAGAATATCTGCATCTGAGAAATGAGAAAAAGCGAAGGCCTACTGAGGGCCCTATCAGTTCTGTGGGCTATGAAAAATGAAACATTTGATTCATGTTTGGCCTCATCTAAAAAATATTAAAAGGATATGGTAGAATGCATCTCAGTGATAAAAACTATTGGTCACTGGTATTTACAAAGAATACATGTGGCGACAGGCTTTGCATGTCCATCTGCTTTTGCAATAACCCGGTGTATGATTCACATTTGAACCACGATGTATACCTATGTTAAAATTATTTGTTGAAAAATCACAGGCAAAAATACTGTGATACAAGAAGTATGCATCATTGTGTTCTGCGCTCCTTAAGGTTAAGCAGAACCATAGTAAATTTAACTGATGATGATGAGGCTAAAGTAGTAATGTATAACTGCAAAGAAGAAACAACAGCAACTGAAAAATGAGCAGCTTGACACAAACTGTGACTTTCAGTCAAGCCCTCTGTCAACCTTGTTCATCATCTGACTGTAAAATCAGAAGGTGGGGCTTTAAAGTTCACATCAGTTTATAAGCCATTACAAAATTCTTCCTCGTCCCATGAAACCGTGAGCAATACTTTGAGAGATATGAGACACAGATTTACACTGTTATAGAAACACTGATGCAATTGCCTCAAAGGAACATTAATTTGCTGTGTTTCAGACACTTCATATCATATAGTGGAAACCTGGGTGAGACTCCTGGGTTCTAAATCTGGCTCTGTTTAGGAACATTTTGACTCACTACAAAATTATTAAGATAGGAAAGACAGAAGAATATAAGAAAGAGAATTCTCATTTCCTATCCTCCCTTATAGGACTGCTTTAAGACTCAAATGTGATCCTTCCTGTATGTGAATGCACATCAGGATGCATAAAGTACACGCCGTACAGAATTGAAAGTCCAAAGACATTGAAGGTATAAAGGTCAAAGTTGTGGATGAGCAACAGAAGACCAGAGATTGTTGATTTGCTAAAGAGTAACCAGAAATTTAGCTGTCAGAATTCAGCCGGGGGATGTTTCAGATTTTTTACGCTGATCCTCAATTCACGATATCATTCCTATTACCATCAATATTGTTGTTAATATCTTGCTGGGACAATACATAATATACCTGTGCAGTAACACTGCTGATCACACTTTTCTTTTGAAAAGTTTCCCTTCTTTGTCTTTTTGACACCTAATAATCCGGTGATCCTACTATTTATTTTCTTCTTTCTTCATCAGACACCCCGATCATATCTATGAAATCATGCTAAAATTATTTCTCCACATTAACTTTTATCACTCTTTTTCCAAATGGTTGACTATAAAAGTTGTATGTCTGACTTTTTCACATTTAAGTTTAGTGAGGTATTTACATACAGATGTCCCACGCAATGTCAAAATCATAACAGTTTTAAACAGAAGCAGCTTTGGCATCAAGAAGACAATAGGCAATACCTTTAAAAATCTAAAAGAAAAAAGACTTCCAATTTAGAAATCTCAGTCTAACAAGTGATTAAATAAGTGTGACTAATTAAATGGCACATTCATGCAAGGGAAAGGTATAAATATTTAACTTTCAATACTTCTCATAAGAAGCACCGCAAATAGGTATTCGATCAAAATGGGGAAGGAAAACAATAAGAAATGGAGATACAGGGTCCCTGACATAGGGATATTGAGAACAGCAAATGGGAGTGCCAGGCTGAAAACTGAAGCAGGCTAGAGCACTTCAGTAAAATTGATAACAAGAGAATAGAAATTTTGAGGAAAAGAAATGCAATTGATAGAGTATCTAAAATATTGATTGTTGGGAAATGTTTTTTTATAATTTACACACTTACTTGAGAATGTGAAAAATATGAAAATAGGTACATAGGAAGCTAATTTAAAAAAGCAACTGTTAACTTTTAAAAGTCTAAGAAGATTGTGTGCAAATGTAGAGGACCATTACCAAACTTCTCTGAACTAAGCTCTTCCATGAGGCCAGACGGTGAGCACAAAAGTGGGTACCCTTCTTCCATGGAAACATGGAATCCATGTCCACTTGTTCTTTTCCTAATCATACAGGCATAATTTGCCCTGCTTGTTGGATGGTTCATCATGCCAAGTTTATGTTGAGGGCCTCAGGAATTTTCAAAGCTTGATCACCCCTTGTGGTTTTCTTAGAATGATCAACAACACCAAAAAGAAGCATAATCATCATTTATGACTTGAACCAGCAGTAAAAACATTTACACAGCCATTGTAAATGCAAAGAACATATACTATCTAAACCAAAGTTTATGATCTAATTTTGTTGGAAGGATTGGGGGCTGTGCTAATTTCCTATCTAAACTAATGGGAAATCAATAGGTAATTTCAAAAATTGATTAAGTCAAGAAAGAGCAGTGTAAGTAGATTATTTAGAAATGAAGAGGTAAATATAAAAATAGATACCTAAAATATTTGAAAGGTACTATTCAAGGAACAAGAATAGGAATATTAATTTTTAAATTATATGCTACATTGCCCTTTCATTTGAAACATGTTTCTCCAGTTTCTGTTGATTTACAATCTTACTTTTATACCTTGACATACTTACTTACCTGTAATAGAAATTCAAATATTTGTTTTAGGAAAAGCTAAATGAATAAGAGGGAAAATGACCATTAGTTTAATAGCATGCAAAATGTCTGCTTAAGCTTAAAGGTCTAGAGCAAAGCAGAGAGAAAAGGATTGAAATAAAATAAAAACAAGAATTTGTCCCTGGAAGTTTGAAGACCCATTATTTTTAAGTGTATTTAGACTCCTTCCTTAATATCTTCCTTCTGGTTACATTCAATTTTCCTATTTCTTTCAGTGTTGAGCATTGTATCCACAATTAACAAACTTAGATACTTTACACTCACCTGTCTCTTTACTAAAAGAATTTGAAAAACATAAAATAAAATAGAATGCTTTAACTGGGTTAATAAAATACAAACGGAAAGTCAGGGCCACAGAAAAAAGAAAAGTGAAAGTGTTAGTCAGTCGTGTCCAACTCTTTGCAAATGCATGGACTTAGCCTACCAGGCTCCTCTGTCTATGGGATTCTCCAGGCAAGAATACTGGAGTGGGTTGCCATGTCCTTCTCCAGGGGATTTTCCCCACCCAGGGATCAAACCTGCATCTCCCTCATTGTAGGCAGATTCTTTACTGTCTGAGCCACAGAGCAGCAGGGAACATCTATATTAATGAAAGCCTTGGTTTACAAGTTGCTAAACATTTACTTTACTCATTTTTTTTATGCCATTCAGTCCTGGGAACAGGGAAAAATAAGTGAGGACATTAAAACAAAGGCAAAATAAAGATAGGTGAAAGCAGTTAAAACAAGGCTACAGTTTTTGTTCAAAGTACATGTGTAGTTTTTTGGACACATTGCTTGAAATAGACCTCAAATTTGGCTCTGTATTTCAAACAACTGATGTAGAAAAGGGTGGTCATAGCCGAGTGCCTGAATGCAGAATGCAACTCTGAACTGCCTGGCAGCCAGGGCAAAAATAAAACACAAGCTATTTTCAGAGTTTGTATGTGAGTGTAAAAGCCTCTTGATGAAAGTGAAAGAGGAGAGTGAAAAAGTTGGCTTAAAGCTTAACATTCAGAAAACGAAGATCATGGCATCTGGTCCCATCACCTCATGGGAAATAGATGGGGAGACAGTGGAAACAGTGTCAGACTTTATTTTTGGGGGCTCCAAAATCACTGCAGATGGTGACTGCAGCCATGAAATTAAAAGATGCTTCCTCCTTGGAAGGAAAGTTATGACCAACCTAGATAGCATATTAAAAAGCAGAGACATTACTTTGCCAACAAAGGTCCATCTAGTCAAGGCTATGGTTTTTCTAGTGGTCATGTATGGATGTGAGAGTTGGACTGTGAAGAAAGCTGAGTGCCGAAAAATTGATGCTTTTGAACTGTGGTGTTGGAGAAGACTCTTGGGAGTCCCTTGGACTGCAAGAAGATCCAACCAGTCCATCCCAAAGGAGATCAGTCCTGGGTGCTCACTGGAAGGACTGATGCTGAAGCTGAAACTCCAATACTTTGGCCACCTCATGCGAAGAGTTGACTCTTTGGAAAAGACCCTGATGCTGGGAAAGACTGAGGGCAGGAGGAGAAGGGGACGACAGAGGATGAGATGGCTGGATGGCATCACCAACTCGATGGACATGAGATTGAGTAAACTCCAGGAGTTTGTGATGGACAGGGAGGCCTGGCGTGCTGCGATTCATGGGATTGCAAAGAGTTGGACACGACCGAGTGACTGAACTGAACTGAACTGATAATTATCATAGGGGAATTATAGAGGATACTATCTTAGGAGTTACTCTGTGTTTTCCCATATATTTATGCTAATGTAGAGTAGGGTTACCAGAAAAAAAATACAAGATGTTCAATTTTATTTGAACTTATAATAAAAAATAAATATTTTAGCACAAGTCTTTTCCAAATATTGCATGGAAATGTTTGTACCAAAAAAAGTATTTGTTGTTCATCTATTATTCAAGTTTTACTTAGAGTCCTGAATTTCTTTTTCTTTTTCTAAATTTTGCTACACTTATTTGTGGCTCAGCTGGTAAAGAATCCGCCTGCAATTTGGGAGACCTGGGTTGGGAAAATCCCCTGGAGAAGGGAAAGACTACCCATTCCAGTATTCTGGCCTGGAGAATTCCATGGACTGTATAGTCCATGGGATCACAAAGAGTTGGACATGACTGAGCGACTTTCACTTTCACACTTTCACTTATCTAGAGTCCTGATAGAACTTCAGTGAATGAAACTTTACAAATAAATTTCAAGATGTCCATATCTATTACACTATATTCTGGAATACCTAGTGCAATATAAATCCCCATTGTAACGATATGTTGAGTTTTCTCAGTGATCCAATTAATCTCCTTGAGGAAGAATAGACTTCCTCAACTACTTTCTACAAACCTAATTTTTATGTTTTATGTATGTATTTAATGAACTTCTATGATTTATCTGAAAATTAGATCTTATCTGAGAATGTAGCATACTTTTTCTCTGTACTAGGAAATACTGAAATAAGGAGGAGAAGATCCATTAATTTAAATTGATGATTGGATGACTAAAATCATAAAGTCTTTCTATGCAGAAGACCAAAATGGAATCATGAGAAGATGCTTAAGGAACCAGTCATCATTTTTTCCGTGGAGAGAAAACTGATTGTTCTTACTACAGAGCTTGGAAAAAAGGATGGCTGTCCATTTGTACAAAAGATGCTTAGGGCTTGTATTCATTGTGTACAGAGCAGAAGGGACAAATCAGTAGGCAAGAGAACAAGTGATTAGACTTAGGGATAGGAGCAGTTTGTTCCAGTCAAATCGAGAACTCTAGAATACCAAACTTTTTACTTTGGCAACATTGAAGAATAGATATAATGAAAAAGAAAAAGTCTGTGTGCTTCACTTCTATGCATAAGTTCTTTAAAAGAAATATAATTAATCTGTAGTATTGGATTGCTTAATTTGCTCTTTTTATCCCACCCTTGGGACAGGATTTCTTTAATACTGTAGAATGAAAGGAATATGAAATAAATTCAAAGTCAAAGAAACAAAAAGGAAGACAACTCTGAAAGGATGAAAAAAAGTGAAAGTGTTAGTCGCTCAGTTCAGTTCAGTTCAATTCAGTCGCTCAGTCGTGTCTGACTCTCTTCGACCCCATGGACTGTCAGGCTCCTCAGCCCATGGGATTCTCCAGGCAAGAATACTGGAGTGGGCTGCCATTCCCTTCTCCAGGGGATCTTCCTGACTCAGGGATAGAACCTGGATCTCCCACATTACAGGCAGATTCTTTACTGTGGAAGGATACTTGCTCCCCAAATTTTAAATTACATTATATTACAGTTGATGTAATTAATAGAATTAATGAGAATAGAAGCAATATTTTTCTAAAATCCTAAGAAAGTTTTGATAAATTTTCAAGTGCTACATAATAGTCCGCACAGGTGAAATACAAATCATGAGCCTCCCTCCACTAATAAATTTGAAAGGGGAAAATAATGTGAGAGATGATAAAAGTTTCAAAAACTCACTTCCTAAGGCAGTAGTGTCTTGTATTGTTATATTGATTTAAAAAATAAAATAAAATAAAATTCTAGAGAAAGCTGCTCTAAATCTTTCATTTCCAACAGTCTAGATGGGTTCTTTAGTGTAAATGCTTTCCTAGCTTTATTTAATTCTTCAACAAGGACACAGAAATATG
Organism: Cervus elaphus; assembly: GCF_910594005.1. Taxonomy (NCBI): domain Eukaryota; kingdom Metazoa; phylum Chordata; class Mammalia; order Artiodactyla; family Cervidae; genus Cervus; species Cervus elaphus. The sequence continues at coordinate 6,340,462 of NC_057826.1, read as the reverse complement.
AGAAGGGTAAGAGAACATAGAAAATGTAATAGTACTTTAGAGATTAGGTCGTATTTATACCAGCATCTGACTCACTCTGTAGCAACTAAGATGTATCATTAATTTCCAAGTATTTTCAATTCTCTAGTGATTCTAGGGGGGAAAAGTCATACTGATATTCTACTGTAGTTGACTCTCAAAAGAAATTAAACTCATTTTACTAAAGTTGTTGGCATAAAAAATATGTGATAGAAAACAAAAAAGACATGAAATATTAAATTATAACGTCTTTATTCAAGTCAACACATATATATATTTTTTCCTTTATTTTTATTATTTGGAGGCTAATTCCTTTACAATGTTGTAGTGGTTTTTGCCATACATTGACATGAATCAGCCATGGATTTACCTGTGTTCCCCATCCTGAACCCCCTCCCACCTCCCTCCCCATCCCATCCCTCTGGGTCATCCCAGCGCACCAGCCCTGAGCACTTGTCTCATGCATCCAACCTGGACTGGTGATCTGTTTCACACCTGATAATATACATGTTTCGATGCTGTTCTCTCAGATCATCCCACCCTCGCCTTCTCCCACAGAGTCCAAAAGTCTGTTCTATACATCTGTGTCTCTTTTTCTGTCTTGCATATAGGGTTATCGTTACCATCCTTCTAAATTCCATATATATATGCGTTAGTATACTGTATTGGTGTTTATCTTTCTGGCTTACTTCACTCTGTATAATGGGCTCCAGTTTCATCCATCTCATTAGAACTAATTCAAGTGTACTCTGCAAACTAGTGCTTTGGCTTCTGAAACTATAGAAATCGATACACAATTCAATGCATTTATCCTTTTTCCTACCCACTCCAGTGTTCTGGCCTGGAAAACTCCATGGACTATAGAGTCCACGGGGTCTCAAAGAGTCAGACACCACTGAACGACTTTCACTTTCAGACGTGGGAGATTAAAAATAAAATTTTCAGGCAAGATGGGTTTTATTGCTGGTGGCCAATGTTTCGAGAACAAAGCAAAGGGACAGCTAATGATCTGAAAGGAAAGAAGAAAGAGAAAACCCACAAAATCAACCATTAGAATTTCAAAACAAAAGCAATCAGCTGGGCTGAGGGAGTTATACAAGAAGAGTTACCTCGGACGTACCCTCTTTCTCTTCATGCATCAGCATTTTTACAAACAACATTTTACCTGCTCCTGGAAGGGACAGGTTGAGTCATCAAAAACAAGTTAAATTATGTTTACCATCTCTTTTCATGAAACCAAACTGTGAACTGCACTGTTGAGTGATACCATTAAGAGAATTAATATAGTTGTAGATTGCTTAAGCTCTGTGAGTCAGATTCCTTAACTGTAACATCACCATGGTAATATTTACCTAGTGGGGCTGTGGAAAGTTGTAAACAAGATAATGATAATTAACGTGCCTAGTACCTGGACTTACACATATGGTATTAATTAGCTCATCTCTGCTTTAAAAAGATTTGCCTTGCTTACTCACTTGAAAAATTCTTTTGTTATGAATCTACCATGGTGAAATTTAACTTAGTAGTTACTTCTTTCTCTCTTTGGCTAAATGGCCAAATAGTTAAGCATAACAAGCTTTAACATTTGTTTTCATCTATTAAACTAGAAGTTGCTACCCTGTCACAGGGGTTCTTTCAAAATTCACAATTCCTTTAAGAGTTGCAGAATGCCACATGGCACTAACACGGAGAAAGAACGATTTATTTTTTCATGAATACAAGGTGTGTGTGGGATTTATCACACAACTGTGGGAACTCAGATCTCAGGGTCCCTCCTTGTTGATTCATTAAGTCTGAGTAGACGGAGTAGCCCACAAAGAAATGAACGTGCATGTACATGTTGGAAAGGAAATCGATTGTCTCATTTTGTATGATAGACTCTGGGAATGAACTTTTATTAGCAAAGAATGGGTCACTAAAGAGTAGCTGTGATTTTCTGTGGAAACGTATACTTTATTTGAGATTTGGAGACCTTTAACATGAGTGAAACTTCATTCAGAAATGTTATTCATTCTTTCACTGAAAGTAATCTTTTCCTTTTTGAAAATAAAAAGGATAACCCATTTCCACTGTCATCAGGTTCTTTCAGTTCCACTCCAAAGCAGTGCTTCTGAAGTACATCTCTGTTTCACACGTAGCCCTGTCAGAATCCTGATTCTGCAATGTCTTTCACGCCAAAGGAACAAGGAGCATTTGATTGAACTCATCAATGGTTCAATTCCCTCATTCCGTCTGGTGAAGATGAAGCAAGAGAACTTGTTACTGGAAGTTGAAGCACTGCCTGCTGCAAACGTTTAATCTTTCAGCTGAGGCGATCGACAAACCTCCTGTCTGACCCTGTCTGGGTTCCAGGCTCTCAGACTGAGTAGAGGGCTGATTCATAGATCCTTGGCAGCTCATCTCCTCCCTGTGCTATTTACACCCTAGCATTCACACACACACACACACAGACACACACACAGACACACACAGACACACACACACACAGACACACACACACCCCTCTTTCTGAACTTCATGTCCTGTTTGACAATATGCCTTTCACTTGCATCTACTCATCAATTCTTATCTGACTGGTATCTCATTATTTTTAAACACTATCAAGATAAAGAGACTGTTCAATCTTCTTTACACTTTGGGCATAAGACTATGTGAGGAGGATCAGTGAAATAAATAAGTTAAAGCCAGACCTGTGCTTAGGAGTTGGGGAATGATCTTGGCAAAGAAAACTTAGAATGGCCAGAAACAAAGAGAAGAAGAGGGTCAAAAATTCCCTACCTTAAGAGAATACCAAGGATGAAACCACTAAGTCAAAAATCTTCTTTAAAAGGTAAGTGGCTCAGAGGGTTAGGAATCTGCCTGTAATGCAGGAGGCCAGGGTTCGATTCCTGGATCAGGAGATCCCCTGGAGAAGGGAATGGCAATTCGCTTGAGTATTCTTGCCTGGAGAATTCTATGGACAGAGAAGCCTGGTGGGTTCTACACTTTCACTTTTCATAGGTCCATGGAAATAATACAGCAAGCCAAACAGTAAGGAATGAAAATGAAGTGGTAGAGTAGGAATGGGATGGATATAGGACTTTTGACTTCTGGCCAGAGCTGATTCTTTGTGTTGGATGCCTTTTGTATGGAGCTTTGTGGAACCTGTCTGGATATGAAATCATAATAGTCCCAAGTTTCCCTATAGATACAATACATAAATACAAAACATATTAAGAACATATTACTCAATTATCAATGTGCTACATAAAGCTTGCTCAACTATAGTAAGCTATCCCTCTACCATAGTCATAGTTTCAATAGCTATATTTCTTTTTTTTTTTTTTTTCTTATTTACCTGACACTTTAGTCAGAATATGAACTCTAAGGGGAAAGAAATCTTACCTCTCTGTCTGTAATATCCAATAGAGTACACAGCAAGTTTGCTAAAATGGCTTTTAGTATAGCAAGCTGGTCATCTGGAAGAGATTTACAAATCCTGGGCCATTAATAAAGTTAAGTGACCTGGATAGTGTCAGATCAAGTCATGGAAATAAAATTGCAAAGGGATGAAGGGTTGTAAATGCCCCCTTTTATGAAGTCCAGTTTCATCAATTAAAAAACTACTTATTGTACACATATTTTATTGTCATATAGATGAACAGAGATCATTAGACATATTGTCTTATTGTCAATAGTTAATGCATTCTTCTTCTTCTTATGTCGATTTCTGAAGTCAAGGGTCAAACCTAACTCAGCACTCTTGGGCAACGTTTTGAATGAATATCACACCTTCTGCATTCATTAGAATTTGTAGGACAATGATTTATGGTAATAAATAAATAAATAAATGAATGAAAAGGATAAACAAAACACTTGAAGTGAACCATTAACATTATTTCCAGCTAATGGAATATGCTGAAATAATAGATTATGGAAGAACTTGAGCACATTTGGCATTAAGATATTTGAAATATAGTGTAGTATATGAATAAAATCATTAAATTAACCAGTGGTTAATGGTAGAATAAATCTTAACACCCTATATTTTAGTTTGGACAGATCTTATTAAGCCATGTATTGTTTTTTTTTTTTAAAGTAGGGGTAACTAGTATATAATAGCGCTGATTTGAGAGTATGGGCCACAGCATGGCATATTTGGAGAGGCCTGGGGTGCTGTAGCTCATGGGGTTGCGAAGAGTCAGACACAGCTAAACAACAATGGACAATGGCACATTGGAGAAGAGGCCATGTCTACATTCTCCCTTGTTCATACATCCTTCTTTAGCTTCTGGCTGTTTCTTAGCTTCTCTTCACAGGAAACTCTTCAAGAGCTGTGTTTTGCTCCTATCTCTTTACTTGCTGGTATAAAAGCCTTACCCTGCCTGGATGGTCAGATGAATTAACTCATCTGTGTCCCACTGTCTCTTTAGTGAACTCAAATAGACTACTACTCTACTGAAAAGGCTTCTATCCCTGCTTTATATTTTGCCAAATACCTGCTACATCCAAGGTGGATCATCATGATCTCAAACCATAATCTGGCTTCAACTTCAAAAATTCAGAGATGTAGTAAAACTGGATTGCTGTGAATAAAAGCTTCCTACCCCCTTTTGTATGCCATTCTTTACAAATATTCAGTGAAAGCATCAACAGTACATATCTGAGATCAAATTTTATAAACGAAAGCTCCCACCTTGACAGACCAACAGGGCCTGAGAATGAAGTTGAGAAAGCAACTGTGTAATGGGTTTTTCATATTAAAAATGTAAAATATTATAGTTAGCCAAACTATAAAAGATAAAAATGTAAACAAAAAAATGGATACTATATAAAATACAGAGGCAGCGTATTCATATTGGTTATGAAGAGATCTTAGAAAAAAAGACCAAATCTCAACAGGAGGATGGACAGAGTGTGTGATGACCAATTCACACAGAAAGAAGCAATACAGGTGAACACTTTTCAGAGCCTCACCAACTTAAAAAGACAAAGCAGTTTAATAGGATGCCAAGACTTACTTTCTACTTTGGCAGTGATTTTCAACTTAAGCTCCATGTAAAAAAGACAGTGTAGACCCATCTCTTTCATTGCAAGTGGGAATGGAATGTAATAAAAAGTTGACGCTGGTGAATTTGCAATATAAACCCTAAACTCTAACATGATCTATTCCCTTTAACCTTGCAATTTCATTTCTTGAGAGGCAACCTAAGTAAATGAGGTATAAATGTACACAAGTACAGAACTGGAAGAGTGTTTGTGGTGATCCATTTTTATATAACTGTTGGCCACCTGGGGCTTCCCTAATAGCTCAGTTGGTTAAGAATCCGCCTGTAATGCAGGAGACCCCAGTTTGATTCCTGGGTTGGGAAGATCCGCTGGAGAAGGGACAGGCTACCCACTCCAGTATTCTTGGGCTTCCCTTATGGCTCAGTAGGTAAAGAATCCGCCTGCCATGAGGGAGACCTGGGTTCAATCCCTGGGTTGGGAAGATCCCTGGAGAAGGGAAAGGCTACCCACTCCAGTATTCTGGCCTGGAGATTTCATGGACTGTAAAGTCTATGGGGTTACAATGAGTCGGACACAACTGAGTGACTTTCACTTCCACTTTCTTGGCCACCCAGAGCCCTTGGAACGCTGAGGACAACCCAGCTCAGGCCACGACCTGACCTGCGCCAGAGGCTCACTGCACGGCTGGTACTGCAGCTGTCCCCGTGCAGAAGGCAGGTGACCCGAGCTTGCCTGCTGCCCGCCGCTCACGGACAGCATGGCCATCACCCACACACACCATCCCACAGCTGCCCCCCTTTTACTGAGCAGGAGGGAAAGAAACTCTCAGTCCCCCCAAAACAGCCATCAGGCTTCCTTCTCATTCAAGTCACAGCCAAATTCTCTGAGACTAAGGTTTCCAGAGATGACAGAGACTGAAGTCTTCCTCCCAAGCCTTGCCAGAACAGTAAGCCCACCTCAGCATCCAGACTCACCCAACGTTAAACCTGTGATGCATGGAGCACCCTCTACCCTGACCTACCCTCCCAAATCTCCTTTTCCTTTCAAATCCTTTCATTGGGTTTGGAATACTCACCAGATAACCGAACAGCTCCCCTACATCCCCAACCTCCACATGTCAACTAAAGCTGACTCTCCCTGAGTTTGCCTCCTAAATTCTCCTGCAGTTCATCCAATGGGGTCTTGGGTATTCTGGATTGAAAGGCTGTGGTGGGTCAGCCTCCTCTTTTCCGAGTCTGGGCACTTGTCTTTCCGTGTCCCGGGCCTGTCTCTCCCCTCCTCACTTTCTCCTGCTCTGGCTCTGGTGGTCTGTGCCTCAAACACTGGAATCTTTGTTGTAAGGCCGGCAGTCATCCTGTCTATCTGCACTCCGGCTCTCGAATCGCATGAGCAGCCTGCCGACACTCTGCTTCCCAGAGACCCACCTCCTCTCCCGTGGCCCCTTCCTCCTTGTAAGTGACCCACAGGAACTCACCATGACTTGAGACAGGCCCACGTCCACAATCCCAACCCCCTGGCTAAGGCTGCGTCTCTGCAGACCGTGTTCCTCAGACCTCCTGTCTGCCGGTCGCTCCATGCTCAGCCCTTCTGGGGTCCCTTCTCTCAACAGCCAGCAGCATTCCAGCCCCTCTCTGACCAACTGCTCACGCCCGCTGGCCTCTCTGTCTGTTCCTGACTGTCCATGCCTGGAACCTTCCCTCCTGGATGAATTGAGCTTGGCCCTTTCAGGTCAGTCCCAGGCTTTGGAGTTGAGGTAGAGGAAAGCTCACAAAGCAGAATGTGGATACATCTCTAATAGCAGGGTCCAGTCTCAAATGGGCTTCGCCCCTGCTTCTAATTCTATCATGTTCCCTATCAGCTCCTTCCCTCTCTCTCAACAATGAGGACTTTAACCTTGCCCCCACTCTTTAGACACCTCATCTGCCTCTCAGCTTTCATGAGATAACCTTGCAGCTTACTTTACAAAAATAAGAATTTTTTAAAAGGCCGCTGCTTTGACTTCTGTGCGGAAAAGTCTAAGCCTGCCTATCTCCACTCTCATTCTACCTTCATCTGCTCTTCAGTGGAAATTTCTCCGCTTTTCGATGGGTGCAGCCCACTGCTCTGGGTGCTCTGCACCACATCCGCCCCAGCCCCCACCTCTCAGGAAACGTAGCCTGATTAAGGATTATTACCGTGGTAAACTCGCGGTTATCTCCTCTGTGTACCCAGCAGCGCCTCTATCAGTACCGAGACACGTGCCCATCTCTCTCTTCTTTACAAAGTGGAGAAACTAACCCCGTTGCTTCCACTGTGACTCCTCTCCTTCTCTACCACCATCTGTACACTCACCTTAATGGTGCAATAGGGATGGTTTCGTGCGTTAAGTGTGAGTTCTAGGATCAGGCTGCCGTGGAATCAAATTTTGTCGTTGCCATTTACTCTAGGAGTGACCTGAAGGAATAGCTTCTCTGCAAATTCTCCGAGCCTCAGTTTTCTCATCTCTAAAAGAATATACGCATGGCTCCTATTTCTCAGAGATATCGCAAAGGCTAAATAAAGCTGAGCACATAAGGCACCAAACTGACTCTCTGAGATCTGGCCAATGCTTTAAATATTGTTTATGCTTGAATTTATGGCCAAACTTCCAGAAATAGTCATGTGCCCTTGCTCCCTCTGGGTCCTTAACCTCTTCTGCATCTCAGTAATCTACACTGACTATTCCACTCCACCACTCAACTAAATTCTTTAGATTGCTAGTGACCTTCAACTCCCTCCGTTCAGTGAGTGCTTTTCAGCTTTCATCTCATTTGATTTCTCAGCAGCCTTGAAAACATTACTTTTTAAAAAAATATTTTCTTGCCTTGTCCCCCATGATCCCTAACTCTTGCTGATCTCTCTCTGTGTCTCTTACCAGACAGGGGGCTGTTATTCAAAATATGACTTTTATCTCCCTTCCATATCAAGAACGTACAGGTTTACAAAATAATTGTTACTACATGTCTAAAATTTACAGGACATTGAGTTCCTTTTTTTTAGATATAAAATGAAGCCCCTATACCGTCACTCAAAGAATAGTTAAAAAGTAATAGATTTGTCAATTATTGATGAAAGTTTCAAATCATACACAAATTTTTAAAAAGACTACCTCAAGACATTTCATGCTCAGATGCTCAGTTGTTTTACTCTTTGTGACCCCATGGACTATAGCCCTCCAGGTTCCTCTGTCTGTGGAATTTTGCAGGCAAGAATACTGGAGTGGGTTGCAATTTCTTACTCCAGGGGATCTTCCCCATCCTGGGATCAAACCTGTGTCTCCTGCATTGGCAGACAGATTATTTACCACTAGAGTCACCTGGGGAGACCTTAGTCCCCAACATAAATATAATCACTTTAATACTTACATGTGTGTGTGTGTTTGAACCCATAAACAAACATACAAAAAAATAATCAAGAAATTTCTTGAGATAAAATATCTGAACTAGAGGTACCCAACTAACAACCAGGCTAGATTTTTATAACAGAAAGAAAAAGAAAGTGAAGTTGCTCAGTCATGTCCAACTCTTTGTGACCCCATGGACAGTAGCCTGCACCAGGCTCCTCCATCCATGGGATTTTCTAGGCAAGAATACTGGAGTGGGTTGCCATTTCCTTCTCATAAGGCTTAAAGCCAGATATTACATAAACAGACAGCATCTGTTTAGGACCCAGGTTCTAACTTGGTGAGGACCTGTAGATATTGTGTAGTCAGGTAGGTCCCACATGCTTCAGTTGCATAAAGCTACATAACCAAATATCCCAAAATGTAGTGACCCACAACAGCACACATCTATTTGCTCAAGATGCTGGGGGTTGGCAGTCTGGGCTGTGCTCAGCTCAGCAGGCCTCTTGCTGGTCTCAACAAGGGTCCCTCATGGGGGAGCAACCTTCAGCAAGCTTGCCTGGAATGTGATGGGAAGGGATGGCTTTGCTCACACGGTTGGTGGTATCGGTGATAGACATCAACATGGCCTCCACAGCATTTCTCATCCTAAAGACGATTAGCCTTGCCTTCAACACGTGACGGGAAGAAGGCAGCAAAAGAGTGAAAATAGAAGCTGCAACATTTCACAAGACAAGGCTCAGAAACCACATCATATCTGTAGGATTCTATTGGCCATCATAGCAAGTCACAAGTTCAAACTAGTTTCATAGGGGATTAAAAAAAAAAGTCCATCCATTCTAAAGGAGATATAATACACATATGCAATGGAATACCACTAAACCATAAAAATGAATGAAATAATGCCATTTGCAGCAATATGGATGTAACTAGAGATCATACTAAGTGAAGTAAGTCAAATATAAATACAAATATGGTATCACTAATATGTACCTAAATCTAAAATATGACATAAGTGAATGTACCCAAGAAACAGAAATAGACTCACAGATATAGAGAACAGAACTGTGGTTGCCACGTTTGGGGGGATGGGATGGCTTGGGAGTTTGGGGTTGTTGTTGTTCAGTCGCCACGTTGTGTCCAACTCTTTGCAACCTCATGGCAACAGCACGCCAGGCTTTCCTGTCTCTCACCAGCTCCCAGAGTTTGCCCAAGTTCATACCCACTGAGTCAGTGATGCTGTTTAATCATCTCATTCTCTGCAGCCCCCTTTCTCCTTTTGCCTTCAATCTTTCCCAGCATCAGGGTCTCTTCCAATGAGTCAGCTCTTTGCATCACTTGACCAAAGTGTTGGAGCATCAGTCTTTCCAATGACTATTCAGGGTTGATTCCCTTTAGGAGTATCTGGTTTGATTTCCTTGCAGTCTAAGAAACTCTCAAGAGTCTTGTCCTCTACCACAATTTGAAAGAATCAATTCTTCAGTGCTCAGCCTTCTTTATGGTCCAACTCTCACATTCCATCCATCCACCTCTTGATGGTAGAGGCGACCAAGTCACAGAGCAAACAAATGTGCCAACAAGAATGAGAGGAATTATTGTGGCCATCTTCACAAACAATCTATCTCAATATCATTTCTTGGAGTAATGTTTTTAAAAGCACAGAGTAAATTGCAGAGAATTACAAAGGAAATCAATTATAGAGTCATCCAATTATCAAACTATTAAAAAGAACTAAATTTTTGATACAGTAATATGACTTCATTATTTTTACCGTTAGGAATACAACATCAAGACTCTAATAATGACCATAATTTCAAATTAGTAGTGAACAATGTACTATTCTCAGATATCTGCAATGATGGTAATCAAGATTTTTCCTAGAACTATATTTTTATTGGTGATGAACTCATCCTTTTGTGGTTTATTTCCTACATTCAGAGTTGAGGGAAATGCAAATTTTCAGGCAAAGTTTAGAGAAAACAAAAGTAAGTTTTCTCTCACCTAAGGTCATGACCTCTTGACATCTGAAGACTCAGGTGACATGATCTATTACAGGCATATGACTTTTATGTGTGTGTGTGACACTTTCCATCCCAGCATTAGGAAATATAATCTGAGTGCACCTACCTCTTTCATCTGCAGGATCTACATACAAACCATTCATTCCTGCATCTTCCGAATACCACTTGGATGTTCTTAACATGTCAGGCTCTATGTGCCTGATATCTGGAGCTCTGGGAATAGAGTGATGAACTGAACAGGAAAAGACCCTGCTCTGGGAGAGCACACTCCCTTCTGAGTGTGATCTTACCATGAATAAATGAATCACTCCAGCCGTTACTCCTCCCATTTAAGGACCAGATACAATGGAGAACTTTTTTTTTTTCTTGTACCGTAAACAGATGCTTCACACGTTACCTAGTACAAATCCCTCTTTTACTTAGCAGATGTTAGAAAAGTACCTCTTCAAGGAACGGAGGACTATTTGTTATATCCTGGTAGCAACAATACCAAAACCTCAGAAAGCACTCTTGTAGCTCTTTTTTCCCTTCCATACTAAAGCAATTCATATTATTTTTCTCTATGATGCCTTGATCAGTAATAAAAAAACAAACAAGATAAGAATGTCAAGTGGTAAACATTTATCTGAGCAGAGATGTTCTCATGAATACCTTGGGATTAAACATAATGTAAGCATATCAATTAATGATGATTCTGCAAGAAGAGTATATCCAAGGAGGTTATTTCAATGGGTGCTCTGAGCACGACGTTGGTCTTGAAGCCAATTTTTAAATCATTATCAAATGTAAGACTGCACCTGTTAAAATACTCACTTTCTGTAAGGCAGTTTCTGTGTTTACCATAAAACAGCAGTGGCTTGATCTTTGATCGAAGATGAAATTAGGTTTTCATCCAAAGAGGCAATAAATAGTAGCATGCTTGCTCTCAGCAGATTCCTACACTTGACCTCGTTCCTACACACTGTTCCTGGACAGTAATAATAAGAAAGTTTTAAAAAAAATATTAATCCTTCTTCCTTCTCATAAGAGAGTAAAGCACATTTTCTTGTGTAGGGGCCCACCAAAAATTCTGCACTACTGTTAAAAGCTTGACAACTGTTCTGCCCATAGTCCGAGTCCCCAGTCGGGAAAGAAGACTCCTCAAAACAATGCAACACGCAATAGGGGAATTTATTACTGACTCGAGCCAGGGCCTCCCGCCCTCACCAGGTGTGTGAGGACGAAAGGCCCCGAGCCCCAGTTCTCTCGGGTATTTATTAGGTCAAAATAAGCAGCAGGTGGTTGGCACAATCGGATTGGTTACACAGTGGGTAGTTGGCGCAAGCTGATAGGTTACACAGTTGCAAGGTAATTTTTTGTTGGCCCTACGTGGGACTTTCAGCTTTTCCCTGATAGGTTCCCTTTTCTCTGGCTAGGCATATGTTGATTGGCTGGCTCTAGGAGGCCTGATTATTATGTTACCCTGGGAAACCAGGCCTACTCCTAATCTAGGCTGCCTGCCATGGCGTTAGCCGTGACAGCCTCACAACAACCCTGCAGGGTAAATAGACAGAGTGTGCAGGAAATTAGTCAGCCTTCGTTACCTCTCAATTACATACTGAATCCCATCATTTAATTCAGGCCTGAGTCTCTTCTTGATGGACCCCCCTTTCTTTTATTACAATCCATTTGTCTTTTCCTGAATGTATTATCTTTTCTATCTTTTTTAGATGCCATGGTCCACCAGTCTACTGAAGCCCTTATTAATACAATACACTGAATTTTGCCACTATCTTTCCAATATTTGCAAAATAGAGATTTCTCCATTTTGACTGAATCTTACATCTGCTTCCCTTTGGTTATGTCTTAAGTCAAAACCAATATATTCAGTGTGTGTGTGTTACTTACTCAGTCATATCCGACTCTTTGTGACCCCATGGACTGCAACCACTGGGGAAGCACTACATACATGGGCTTCCCCACTGGTTCACTGGTAAAGGCTGTGAACCTCTGTACATATATGAGCCCTAGGTTTTGCTGAATCTTCAGCGTTTCTTGGCAATAGTTTCCTTTTTTTCATTCCTCCCAGCATATATACTGAACACAGGTCATGCTTATCAAAGCCACAATACTCTTCCTTTACATATTCTTAAATCATGGACAAAACAGAAATCTTTAATCAGGACTTCCTTCACATTGCTATGCTGAAGCCCTTACAAGTGTATCAGTATGTATTCATCTTTACCCTTTCATAGTATTCCCAAGGGTGAGGTTCACATCGCTCTTCTAATCTCTTCACTTCTAAGTCAGATTTATATCATGTTCAAACTTTCCTGAGATTTCCCTCCATTACTGATACCCTCTTTTTCTGTTGTTGCAATATTTCTCTCTCAGCAAGAGGCTCTTCCTTTATCCTATAACCAGAATAATTCCCTTCCCTATTAAGATGTAAATAAAAACAAACAAAAAGGCTGAAAAGAGGACTTCCCTGGAAGTCTGGTGGTTAAGACCCAGTGCAGGGGGTGTGGGTTCCATCCCTGGGTGGAGAACTGAGATCCTGCATGCTGCGAGTTTTGGTCAAAAAGTAGAAATAAAAACAAGCAAACAGGAAGGTAAAGCAAAATAATGAAAATCTAAGTGTATCACCTGGCCCTTTCTTTAGCTTTCCTTTCAGAGTCAAGCTTCCAGAAGATGCTTCCATCTCTCTGTGTCTGGTTTCTTGCCCCTTTGCTCAGCCCTCAACCTGTTATAGACCTATTCCTGTCCTATTCCCCCTTTACTCCAGTCGGATCACTCACGCTGACATGACCGACAAAGTCATCATTCGCAGCTCCACACCACACTTCTCCGCCTCATCTTCCTTAACTTGTCTTCCACCGCAGGTGCTACCCTGTTCATCCCGAGATCCTCACGCACCGTGTTGTCTGATGTGTCCACATCACCCTCTAGATCCTACACCTAGCACTCCCGCCTTTCCTTCTCATTCTTTGTCCGAGCGCCTCTTTCTTTGCTCACTTATTAGATGCAGTTTTACCCCATTTTCTTATCTGCCGTCTTCCCTTGAGTTAACCATCTCGCTTAAGCCCGTGTCTCCCTTGTCCACATGATGTTGTCAGGTTCCAAACAAACGTCTTCCGTTCACATGGCTCTCACGGGCTGCCTACTGCTTACCTTAGAGAGGATATGGTAAAGGAACCTCAATGTCATCACATCCAAATGGAACACAGTCCCTTCCCCTTCCTTCAAACGTGTACTCTAGGCACTAAATTGTTCCTTCCCTTCCGTCTCTGTAATGCCCACAAGCAAGGCACGTGATGTCAGAAACCTGGGTGTCACCTTCAATGATCTGACTGTGGCCTCCTTCCCTCATCCTTGTTATGGGCTCCATCTCTTCTCATCCACTTCTGCCATTGCGCTAGTTCAAACCATCTGCTGCTTAGATTAGACAGACATCAGTTTCCCAAGGCTGATGTGTAATGTCTGACTTCACACAAGAGCCCTCACTTCAGCCCTTCCAACATAGAGATCACGTTCCTATATGCCTTTTCCCCTGTACGTCAACCCACTGTTTCATCTGCCTAGAATCACCTCCTCTTTCATTCCCACCACTTGCTCCTCTGGAAGTTACTTCTTTATCCTTTATCCTTCTAGGTTCATTTAAATCATCACTTCCCTACTGAAGACTTCTTGTGTTTCAGTGGGCAGAATGGTTAAAATTCAGCACAGATGTCCCTTTTTTTAACCATTTAAAATGTAAAAAAAAAAAAAATTTATTATTATTTTTTTCATTTATTTTTGTTAGTTGGAGGCTAATTACTTTACAGTATTGTAGTGGTTTTTGCCTTACATTGACATGAATCAGCCATGGATTTACATGTGTTCCCCATCCCGATCCCCCCCTCCTGCCTCCCTCTCCATCCCATCCCTCTGGGTCTTCCCAGTGCACCAGCCCTGAGCACTTATCTCATGCACGCAACCTGGGCTGGTGATCTGTTTCACCCTTGATAGTATACTTGTTTCAATGCTGTTCTCTCAGAACATCCCACCCTCGCCTTCTCCCACAGAGTCTAAAAGTCTGTTCTGTACATCTGTGTCTCTTTATATGGAATTTAAAAAGATGGTAATGATAACCCTATATGCAAAACAGAAAAAAATAATTTTAATACATGACTTTTTGGACTTCTTACTGATTTCATATTATCACCTTCACTAAGCTGCAAGTTAAATGAGAGAAGAAGCTATTATGTTTTATTCACTTTCTTTTTTCCAATGTCTAGCACAATACCTGAGCTACATTAGATATTCATGAAAGAATGAATGAATGAATTTGAGGGCAATACCATGGCAAATATAAACACAATTGTGAGTTCCAAAAAGGGCGGTCACACCAAACATGGTCCTTAACCCTGAAAAACAAGTGGAGAGAAGATGAAATTGTACCACAGATTCCTGAGAGAACATGTTTTTGTGTCTTACCACAGTCCTAAAGCTCTAGATAGAATCTGAGTGGGTAACAGTCAATCCTTGAGCAATAAGATGATTAAAATAACTGAATACATAATTTTTAAAGTATTTCCTCAAGGTATTGGACACTGACAGAGACACTATTCTTAGTCTAGGGATCTATTCTATTAAATTAGAAAAGGCATGGGGAGGTTTCAAAGATGGAAAATGTGAAGAATGAAGCAATTACTAAGTGCAGGTAAGTTTATGAGCAATTTTGAGCCTGCAGTTGTAACATTAGCTCGTTCCCTCTCATTCCAAAAAGCACTTTACAGTGCAAGTGAGACTAAGGTTATTATTAAAATAATCTTTCATTCAGTCCAATTTGTGAATACATAAACCATTCACAAACTTCAATACTTTATTATTAGTGGTATTTTGTGAATATATCTCTCCATTGATTAAAATGCACCTGTGTGTCTTGACAGTAAAGTTGAAAACCATTTCATTACCTATTGATTGGTTCACCAAACATCTTTCCTTCACCTGTAACCTTCAATAATGTAAAGAATCAAAAAGGTGCTCTACGATTCAGTGCTTAGTTTTTAGTGTTTGAGAAATATATACTAAGTATTATATATTTCTCAAAAAAATAATCTTTTAATGCAATGTGATATCTTGGATTGGGTCCTGACCAGAAAAAGAGTATAAAAGAGGGAAAGTTGTGAAAATCTGAATAGACTGTGTAGATTAGTCTATTATACCAAAGTTAATTTCTTAGTTTTGAGAAATGTACCATAGTTATGCAACATATTAACACTAGGGAACACTGGGTGAGAACCATGCAGGAACTCTCTATTATCTTTGCTGCTGCTGCTGCTGCTAAGTCACTTCAGTCGTGTCCGACTCTGTGCGACCCCAGAGACGGCAGCCCACCAGGCTCCCCCGTCCCTGGGATTCTCCAGGCAAGAACACTGGAGTGGGTTGCCATTTCCTTCTCCAATGCATAAAAGTGAAAAATGAAAGTGAAGTCACTCAGTCGTGTCCAACTCTTCGTGACCCCATGGACTGCAGCCTACCAGGCTCCTCCGTCCATGGGATTTTCCAGGCAAGAGTACTGGAGTCGGTTGCCATTGTCTTCTTGGCAACTCTCTGTAAATCAAAAACGATTGGAAAAAAAAAACATTAAATATTTCCTCATTCTTACAAAGATCCTTCTTTGGAACTCCTACGACCATGAAAAAACAAGTTAATTGGTTCCCATACTCATTACATATTTATCATCTGAAAAACACGCAGCGAGAACAACAAAGAGCCTACACCAGTGAATTCCCAGCAAAGAACGTCATCACGCACTTTAATAAGTAAACACGAGCTTACAGCTGTTCCAATGTTACTGCTTGGCGATTGCAGGGAAAAGGAATAAAGTGCCAGGATATAAAATTGATTTTTTACTCCTTCTGCTAGATAATAATGCCTAACATCTATCTTACTTTTAAGATCAAGGCCAGGAACTAAGACACAGCCAGGAGAGAAAAAAATAAAATCAATATTATGCATTATCCATTATCCACATATGATTCATGCTAAAATTAATACTGTGGATACAGGAGGGAGCTAGTCCTATCAATTTAGAATTAGTTTTCAAGATTAAGGTTGAACATCATTTCCATGTGCCAAGGTTATGTTTTTGCTACATTAAAAAGTGAGTGTGTTTGTACACATGTGTGGGGAGAAGGGTAATGTGCGACAGATTAGGCCAGATGCCAAAACAGACTATAGGAAATGTGAAAAATGGTTTTATTTTGTCTACACCTTCTTGTAACTGTGAAAGTGAAAGTCTTGCTCAGTCGTGTCCAACTCTTTGCAACTCCATGGACTATAGCCCCCCAGGCTCCTCTGTCCATGGAATTCTCCAGGCAGAATACTGGAGTGTGTTGCCATTCCCTTTTCAGGGGACCTTCCTGACCCAGGGATTAAACCCAGGTACCCTGCATGGCAGACAGCTTCTTTATCATCTGAGCCACCAGGGAAGTCACTTCTTATAACTGACTGGGTACACATTGTAGTGGTCAGAATCTGGAGGATTCTGGAGGAATCTGGAGGATTCCGTAAGCAGCATCGGGTATTCATATTTTCATTTAATGAGCATGCATTAAACACCTACTGTGTGCTTAAAGGAAGCTACCAAAAAATAAATGTAATATTGCAAGATACAAAAACCTACAGAGCGGTAGACTGAAGTAATGATCTAATTTTTCTTTCTTTTATGTAATACATCATTCTCCCTGACATTGGTAGGACTTAGGAAATAATAGAGAATTAAAAATTGCATTTTATTTCCACTGATACCCTGCCTTCAGCAGAATCTGCTTGGTTTACGTGCAGTTCCATGATTCACAGCCTTAACGCGGGCACAGTGGCATCAGGAAATATTAGGAATGCTTGTGTCAGAGGCTTCATCCTAAACTGATAGGATGCTTCTTGGCATCCTGGTATTCCAGATGGCAAATAATGCGACGATAATGTTTTGAGTGAGGTTCAGAATTTTTGAACACTAAATGAGCTTTCTATATTCAAAGATAGAAATGAAACCCATTCCCAATATCACAGTTTGTAAACTTTCAGAAAAGCGACTATAAGTTCTGATTTTGAAGTTTATATTTCAACTATAATGCAAACCTAAAATTCTGAATGAGAACTTCTAACACTCCCTGGACACACTACATGGGAGACGTTGTGATAAGGACTCATGTAACTCATGTAAAACCTGTTGTTAATACCTCATTTGTTAGATGAGACACCACGTCTTAGGGAGGTAAAGAAAATGACTCTAAGTTAAACGGCTGGTCAGCGGTGATCCGGGGTTCAAACGCAGGCTGTCCGAGCCCAGAGTCCATAGTCATAATCACTCCTCTGAACAATGCTGCTTTCCAGATTTAATTTAATCATAATTTAATTATGACCCCAGAATTTCTTTGCCTCTAAAGTAGCAAATAATATTGTCCTCCCTACTTGCTTAGAGCATTTTTCCACTATGAAACATATTATGACAACAACCTTATCCTGGTTCTTAGGCCTTCCTTAGTAGAGAAAGTTTTTATTTTTTTTCCCCCAAAATTTTTAAAAAGATAAACCTTTAAGTGATAAAAGGAGAAAGAGAAAGAAGAGTTGAATGTTGCATTTAGAAGAAACTTCAGAGCTACAAATGGGACAGCAAGCAAAGATATGTGGATAGTCCTTGTGGTCTGCCCCACTCATGGAGGCCTGAAGAGGCTCTGTCAGTATTGCAACTATTACACACACACAGAGGGGAAGACAAACTGGTCCTTGGGGCCACCTGATAATAGGTGTCCTGTGAGACATGTGGCCCCAGAGTTGCCAGAGGGAGCAAGAAAAAGCCCTCCTCTCTGCAGAGATATAGTATGGACCAGCATGCCTGCCACCAACACTGAGAATACGCACTGTAAAAAAGCAAAAAGAAGTGCCGTATCTTGAGATTGCATATGGGTGCCTTTTCCCAGTGACCAAAGTGCTAACACTTGCAAACTTAGTATCAAGGGAGATGACGATGCTTCTCACAAAGAGCTGGTGTGACCTACAGGGGGACTCGGTGATCCTACGCCAAGGAGGCAGTGAGTTGACACCCATTCTGCCCTGCCCTGCACACAAGGAGGGGCCCAAGCACCTCCCAAGGAAGGAGAGATTTTTTTTTAATTGGTTGAAAATTGCTTTGCAACGTTGTGTTGGGTTCTGCCATATAGCAACGTGAATCAGTCATAATTACACATATATCTCCTCCCTCTTGAGCTTCCTTTCCTTCCCCATCCCATCTCTCTAGATTATCACAGAACACGAGGCTGGACTCCAACTTTCCACCAACCATCTATTTCACACGTGATAGTATATGGATGTCATTGCTACTTTCTCAATTTGTCCCACCCTCACTCTCCCCAACTGTGTCCACAAGTCTGTTCTCTACTAGGCTCATTAGTCCCATTTATCTATATTCCATGTGTATGCATTGATATATGATACTTGTTCTCTTTCTGACTTACATCACTCTGTATAAGGTTCTAGGTTCATCCACCTCACTGCAACTGACTCAAACCCATTTCTTTTTATACGGCTGAATAATATTCCACTGCATATGTGTATATATACCACATCTTGAAGAAGTTTTGAACAGAAACTAATCAAAGAAATTTTGGAATAAATGCAATGAAAGGGAAAAAAGACGCCTGGAAAAATGATTCCGGGGGGCAAGCTTCGGAGAGCATCACATGCAGGATGAGTTGTGTGATCCAGCCAATGACTCCACATGATAGAAGTCAAGGAGCTAGAACCTTACCTAAGGAAAATCAAGGTTGAGAAGAAAAATACCCTTCTCCCTCCCACCCTAGATCACATCATAGAGGTGCTGTTTGTTCAATAATCATAAAATGTAATTAATAGACCATTCGAACTCACTGGGAAATGTTTGCAGAAAGCTGAAACCTTTGCCATTGAGCTCTTTCCTTCATAAATTGACTGCATAATCAGCAGGTACCTGGAATTATCTATGTCTGCAGAGTAGCCATATCTATCTTGTTGAAAGTTAATAATCTTTAGGGTCCCGAAAGAAAATGAGGGAAAGCTGGTCCCTTCCCTTTTAAGGCAAGAGTGCTTCTTTGCAGATATTTTTAGCTCTATCATGTACTATGTGGTATTTTAAATGAGTGCCCCCAGGAAGGGGCTGAAGAGAGAGAAATGTACCCTCCAAAGGCAAGCAATCAGAATGATTCCTATGCAGCATGAACCCTCTGTCTCAGTACTGTTATTTATAGCAGCACTTGGTTGAAATCCCCAGGCTGCTTCTCTTTCTGTGAAACTGGAAGTGAGAAGTGCTTCGGGGAGAGGCCTTCCAGGCACCTCAGCGCTGCTGGAAGATCCCCACCAACAGCTCTGACGATGGGTGTCAAAGTCCCCATCTGCGTGCACAGTGTGGGTACTTCCTCCTGTTCTCTGCCCAGTCCGGATGTGAATGAGTGAATGTGGTACACACGTGTCAGCTCTTCCTCTTGAAAAGGAAAGGGAGCCTGTGGGGAGTGATGATGTGTGCGTGTGTGCGTGTGACTATGTGTGAGCTGATGAAATTCTAGTCATTTGTTCTGACATTTTTCATTTGCATCGAAATGATCCTGCTCTTCCTCATACTGTTATCTTGAGGATGGATACCTGTTGCCTCTTTAAATATGATGCTTTACTATGATTGTTGTTCCTATGATTTTCACTCATTTATTGAAGCACATGCTGCGTTTGGATCCCATTCCCGAGGGATTCCAGCTCATGATTATGAAGAACAAGGGCTTCAGAATCACATACGGAGGAGTTCACATTCTGAGCCTGCCTATTATCCGTCATTCAGTGACACTTGCTGAGCACCTACTATGTGCCAGGCACTGAAAAATACATGACTGCGCAAGTTCTCCCTCGTGGCTTTTGTATTGTAACGTGGCTAACACCTGGACCAAAGTGAACGCAACCCAAGGTCAAAGATGGAGTCAAGGGTGATGAAGAAAAGGAAACTACGGCGGAGGGTGGCCAGGGAAGGTTGGCTGAGGACGCTTCCTGTAAAGGAAGGATGGGCCACACAGAACTCCGTGGAAATGACATGCTGTCCAAATAGCGAGAGCAGGGCCAGCAACAGAAATGTCCTCTTGAAGAGTAAAAAAAACAAAAAAAATTGTATAGATGAAAAAACAGTGTCAGGAGAAGAGCACACAATTAAATAACCTTGGTGAAAGTCTTTGAGCTCTGGCTTGCAAGCTAAATACAGGAATTGTAATACATAAGTTGGGGGACTATTGTAAAGCCTGGAACAAAAATTTCTAAGGGGCTCATTTCATACCTGGTTCCAAGTAGGTGAGCTAGTCATTTTCTAAACTTTTAACCCCTTCTCTCTCCATCCTCTGTGCTGGCTCTTTGTCTAGGCATTCTGACCTCTGTGAACCACACTTTCCAGGCTCCCTCGGAGGCTTAGTCACAGGCTAGGAGGAGCGAGGGCATTTCCTTTCTGCTTCTTTCCTGCTTTGGCGCTATAGTTCTGTCGGGAGCTGTACTTCTCCAAGAATATAGCCTTGTGCTATTGCGATTTATAATAAGAAATGCATATTTGGTCTTCATCCACCTTCCTGTCTCAGAATTCCTAAATTCCCTCGGATTTCCTAGTGATTGGTGTGATAAAAGTGCCTTTTATTATTCATAACAAGACCCTTTCACTCACCTCTGAGTTTATGTTAATGAAGGGGTTTGAAAAGTCCCTATATAATTTTAGGATGGTGGCTGGTTGCCAGGGAACCAACTTATTTTTAAAATTTTGTAAGTATTTTATATTTTCATACGATTTTAAAGGTTGTTTTCCATTTACAGTTATTACAGAATATTGGCTATATTCCCCCTGTTGAACAATATATCCTTGAGCCTATCTTATCCCCAATGAATTGTGCCTTCCTCTCCCCCACCTGACACTGCCCCCTGCACTGGTAACCACTCCTTTGTTCTCTCTTATCCCCAATGAATTGTGCCTTCCTCTCCCCCACCTGACACTGCCCCCTGCACTGGTAACCACTCCTTTGTTCTCTCTTATCCCCAATGAATTGTGCCTTCCTCTCCCCCACCTGACACTGCCCCCTGCACTGGTAACCACTCCTTTGTTCTCTCTTATCCCCAATGAATTGTGCCTTCCTCTCCCCCACCTGACACTGCCCCCTGCACTGGTAACCACTCCTTTGTTCTCTCTTATCCCCAATGAATTGTGCCTTCCTCTCCCCACCTGACACTGCCCCCTGCACTGGTAACCACTACTTTGTTCTCTGTATCTGAGTTTGCTTCTGTTCTGTTTATTCATTAGTACCTTGTATTTTTTTAGATTCCACATGTAAGTGATATCGTACAGTATCGTGCTTCTCTGCCTGACTTTTAGCATAATGCCCTCCAAGTTCATTCATGTTCCTGCAAATGGCAAAATTTTGTTCCTCTGTGTGGCTGAGTAGTATTTCATTTTGTATCTGTGTGTGTATGTGTGTGTATATATGTGTGTGTGTGTGTGTATATATATATATATATATATAAACACCTTCTTTGTTGATGAATGCTTACATAGTTTCCATATCTTGGCATTTGTAAATAATGCTGCTATGAGCCCTGGGGTGAGTGTAGTTTTTCTAGTTAATGTTTTCCTTTCTTTCATTCTTTTTTTTTTTTTCTCTTTCATTCTTTTCTTTTTTTTTTTTTTTTGGATGTATACCCAGAGTGGAAATGCTGGGTCACGAAGGCTCCCTGACTTCAGACTATATTACAAAGCTACAATAAGCAAAACAGTATGGTACTGGCACAGACACAGACAAATTGATCAATGGAACAAAATAGAAAGCCCTGAAATAAACCCAGGAACTTACGGTTAATTAACCGATGGCAAAAGAAGCAAGAATATATAATGAAGAAAAGACAGTTTCTTTAAAAAGTGGTGATGAGTAAGCTGTATAACTATATGTAAAAGAATAAAATTAGAACATTCTCTAATACTAAATACACAAACGAACTAAAAATCAATTAAAGCTCTAAATGTAAGACCAGATACTATAAAACTCCTAGAGGACAACATAGGCAGGGACACACACATACGCAGGCAGCAATATATTTTTGGGGGGGTCTGTCTCCTAAAGTAAAGGAAATAGAAGCAAAAATAAACAAATGAGAGCTAATCAAACTTAAAACTTTTTGAACAAAAAAGGAAACCACTGACAAAATGAAAAGACAATACTGAAAGGGAAATAATACTTGCAAATGATATGCCCAATCATGGAATAATATTCAGCATATATAAGCAGCTCATACAATTCTGCATCAAAGAATCAAACAATCAGATTAAATATTGGGCAGAAGACCTGAATAGACATTTTTCCAAAGAAGAAATGCAGATGGTCAGCAGGTATATGAAAAGATGCCCAACGTTGCTAATCGTTAGAGACATGCAAGTCAAAATCACAATAAAATGTCACCTCACACCTATCAGAATGGCTGCCATCGAAAACAACACAAATAACTAATGTTGGTGAGAATGTGGAGAAAAGGGATACCTTGTACATTGTTGACAGGACTATAAATTGGTGCAGTCATTATGGAAAACAGCAAAAAGCTTTCTAAAAGTAAATAAAAATAAGAATAGAACTACCAGGAGAGCTAATATTTATTAGCTCTAATTATTAATAATCTAATTATCTAATTAGATATCTAATCTAATCTAATTATTAGATCGCAATTTTCAGCCCCGCATCCCACCCGACCTCCTCCACCTGTGGGGTGGGGAGAGGGGCTGGTGACTGAGTTCTATCACTAGTGGCCAGTGATGTAATTGATCCTGCTGATGTAATGAAGCCTCTGTAAAAATCCAAAAGGGCAAGGTAGAGAGTTTCCCAGTTGGTCAACACGTGGAAATGTTGAGAGAGTGAGTGGTGTGCCCAGGGAGAGTGTGGAAGCTCTTCCTCCCTGTCCACATAGTTTTCATGAAATGCATCATTTTTATAAGATTGTTCCTGAATCATATCCTTTTATATTAAGCCAATAACATTAGGAAGTAAGCTGTTTTTCTGAGTCCTGTGAGCCATGTTAGCAAAAAATAGAACCTGAGGAGAGGATTGAGGAACATCCAATTCAGAGCTAGCAAATCAGAAGCACAGGTAGGAAGCTGGACTTGCGATTGGTGTCTGAAGGGGGCTGTGGTCCCCCTTGTGGCATGAACCCCTTAAACTGTAGTTATGACGTTATTTTCAGGCAGATGGTATCAGAACTGAAATAAATTGTAAGACATACAGATAGAGTCACAGAATTGTTTGATGCATTTAAAAAACCCATAGACCCAGTGTCAGAAATGAAGTGACTTTGTAGTAAAGTGTTGAGAGCAGACACACACTGGAGTATAATTTTCCTAATGTTAGCACCTAATGAGCTTCCCTGGTGCCTCAGATGGTAAAGCGTCTGCCTTCAATGTGGGAGACCCGGGTTCAATCCCTGAGTTGGGAAGATCTCCTGGAGAAGGAAATGGCAACCCACTCCAGTATTCATGCCTGGAAAATCCCACGGAAGGAGGAGCCTGGTAGGCTACAGTCCATGGGGTCGCAAAGAGTGGGACAGGACTGAGTGACTTCACTTCACAGCACCTAATAGGAAGTTCTTCCTCCATGGTTGGGTTCTCTTGGGCTCATTCCACATATGTCTTTCTAATCTTATGAACAGATAGCCGTTGCTTTCCACAGGTGGTGTGTCTCTGGATGTACTACTGTATATTCATTTGTTTGCTACTTTGTTTCTCTAGTTCTGATCTTTCCTCTGTAGACAGTAGTGTCCTTAAAATTTCTTAATTTGAGCCATTTGGCAGAAATTCTCTTCCCTATGAAGACCAGAGTAATACAGTAGGCATTCAATGAGTGTTATTATTATTATCATTGTTGTTGTCTATACCCCTCTATAACCAAGTAACTCAACTCATAGGCACACTAATAGTACAAGATTTCAGGTTTACCAGAAGGTATGAATCCCTTAAAACATGGTCACATCCAGGATAATGAGGGACTTGATATTTTTAGGTGCCAATGTTTTAAAATTTACAACCTTATCGTGATTTCCTCCATAAGCATGCAATCGGACAGCTCCACAGCCTCATTGAGCCTAAAGAGAAGAAGACAGACTCTCATACATGCATTCTTCCAGTCTGTACTAGTTTCCTATGATGGTTATTAAAAAAAAAAAAATTACAAACTGGGTGGCTTTTAACCACAGAAATATCTTATCTCACAGTTCTGGAGCCCGAAGTCTGAAATCAACGTGTAGGTGTGGCCACAGTGGCTCCAGAATCTCTAGAGAAGAAACGTCCCTTGCCTCTTTCAGCTTCTGAAGGCTGTCTGCATTCCTTGGCTTGAGGCCACAGCCTCCAGGCTCTGCCTCTGTGATCACATTGCCTTCTCCTCCTCTTTATCTTTTCCAGTGTGTGTCCTTAAGATTACATATCATTCCATTTAAATCCACCCAGATAATCCAGGATGATCTCTTTCTTTCAAAATCCTTAACTTGATCCTATTTTTTGCCACATAAGGTAACACTTAGGGATTAGAACTAAGTAAGTAAGTAAGTAAAGTCGCTCAGTCGTGTCCGACTCTTTGTGACCCCATGGACTGCAGCCTACCAGGCTCCTCTGTCCATGGGATTTTCCAGGCAAGAGTACTGGAGTGGGTTGCCATTTCCTTCTCCAGGGGATCTTCCCAACCCTAGGACCTATCTTCTAGAGAAGTCACCATTAAGACCATGACACACTTTATTTTTCTATTTTTTGCTGCTCTCACATACCATAACTTTCTCTCCTTTGTTCTTTTTTCCCATCTGAATCTAAGCAATAGAATGCCTTTGTTTATTTCTTCTTTCCTTTCTCCAAAGCTGAGTAGCCTGATTCATTTAATGCACAGAAGAACACTTTCTATTTCTTTTGTCAAAAGTAGTTTTGCCTAGTAGTACAAAAGATCCTCAAACATTTTATAACATTTTCATTAGGAAAAAATAAAAGATCCAGAGGAAAACTGGTCCATTTTATAAACTGGAGAGTTAAATGTGTAAAGGATAGGTAACAAGAAGAAGTGAAAATCTCTCAGTCGTGTCCGACTCTTTGAGACCCCATGGACTATACAGTCCATGGAATTCTTCAGGACAGAATACTGGAGTGGGTAGCCTTTCCTTTCTCCAAGGGATCTTCCCAACCCAAGGATCAATCCCAGGTTCTCCCGCATTGCAGGTGGATTCTTTACCAGCTGAGCCACATGGGAAGCACAAAGAATAGGGATTCCATAATATTAGTTCATATTATCATCTGTGAAAAGCAACATGTTAAGCTTATCTTGGAAAATACTTAATCTGACCTTTAGCATGAGCCATATTTATACAAAGTTCTGAAGACCTATCTACAAGAACATAAGAAATAATAACATATTTCATCATAATGAAGAAAGAAAAAATTTCCTAAATGTTTATGTTTCAATCCTGATATACTTACCTCACAGATAGTCCTTGCTTATTTTTATCTTTTAAGTCACACAGTGAAGAATTCAGGCTCCGTGGTGTGGTGAAAAGAGAAGAATCAGGTTTTTCGCATCCTTTCTGCCACTAAGAAGGCAAAAGATTCAGTTTTAGCAAAGAACACTCTGAACCTCAGTGTCTGCTGTTCAGTTAAATGAAGGAGAAATAGATGTCTGTCTTTCTCTCAAATGGAAAGCGTTTAATCCATTTTGCCCTCCATTTGAATGCTGTCTCTCAAATTAAAAAATGATTCTGCTTTTGATGAAAGAGTTTTTGTACGAGTTCAAAATACTAAAGTGCATTGATATTGATATTTAAAAGCAAACCCCAAAATAAATAAAACCACTATCTTCAGGCCAATGTTTGTAAATTACTCTAGCTCTTTTTTAAAAATTCAAAAGAGACCAAGATTGTTTGTTTCCTCTCATTCGCCTTTGTTTTGATCCCCTACTGTGCATGGAAGGGTAAAGAGGCACCATAGAAAGGGAAGAGAAAATAAACAGATGATCAATCAAATGACTGAAAGTTTTTGGGTTTTTTTTTTCTTTAACCCAGAAATCCAGATGCTGATTATTCTGCCAGCCTTCCTACAGTTTTCACAGGGATAACAAGGAAGCAAAGCCTATATTGTGAGTTCTAAAAAAGCTTACCTATGTGAAAGTCTCTTCATGATTTCTGTCTCAGCTGAAAACTGAATGCTTTTAAATGTCTCTAATGCAGCATCATTCTTTACAAATCTTTTTGAGTCCCTCCAGCTTTCTCATTTCAGTTTCATCTGGTTAGCTCTTTTCAGGGCCACCTGTTGTAAGAACTGTCTGTTACTTCACCAGAACCCACAAAAGTGTGTTCCTTTTTTAAAAAATATCTTTAAAATATTTAAATGTTTTTAAACATTTTTTAAAGTAACAGCTCCACTAATGCAAAACCTTCAGCCAGACTGCTGGTAGCTTTCTGGGTTTGAGGCACCATCACATTAATTCCTCTACAGGAAACAAAGCTAAGAAATGTTGAGGTCTAATTTTGATTTGGCTTTTGCAGAGGCAGCAACTCTAGGGAAATCATTTCACTCCTCGGGCCCTATTTTGATTTTTTTTTTTTTCCCCCTTTGGTAGCACTGTGAGACATGCGGAGATGTAGATTCCTGACCAGGGATGGAACTTGTACCCCTTGCAGTGTAAGTGTAGGAATTTAAACACTAGACCATCAGGGAATTCCCCTAAGGCCCTATTTTGAAACTACATTTATTATAACTGCCTCTTTCACACACAACATTCTTAGATCAATTCAATATTAGGTCAACTGAGGTCAGAAAAAATATAGAAATTGAGGGAGTAACATTTTAAATTGGTAGCCATGCTTGGCCAGCTAGAACTTGCAGACTCTCTCCTTGTGTTTCCAGGGGACACAGATGCAAGACTGCTGAATTCTACAAAAGAAAGTAGTTCAAACATCCCAAGACCTTCTTCCCTGCTCAGGAGAGGTAATCTTAACTCCAGAGTCCTATTGTGCTTGCCGAAGCTAATCACTATGTTTGACTGATAAAATATTTCCAGAATCAGGGTAGATGTTTGTTCTCCTAAATTGAGTTTGTAGAAACTATAATATAAAGGCTGGTGTAAGGCATGATTTTTGGGTTACACTTCAAATATTTTAAATTTTAATATTTTAAATTTTTCATAGTGAATTACTGACTTTCCTTAAGTTATATTTCTTTTCAGAGACAGCCCCTGGCTCCTGCCATATCTTCAAGTGCCAAGGAAAGTATATGAAACACAGTGGACTGTCCAAAAATAAAAATAAAAATTATTCATTCAGATATCACTTCATTATTGAAAAATATTCTCCTACTTTCTTCCTGTGCGTTTGGAAGCAAACCAGTCCAGGAAAAAGGAACAGTAAATTCAAAGACTTCATGGGCACAAAAGAACTGAGATTGTTGGGCAATAGTAAGAAATCTATTTTTTAAGAGAAAAAAGAAAGTCCATTTTTTTTAACTAGGGGAATTTTAGTGTCAAGCTAATTTCTAAAAAGCATTTGCAAGCTAGTATTAGTTTATATTTTACCAGAGACTGTATAAAAAGCATAGTTTTCCAAAATGTAAATTCTCACATAAATGTAAAATGAAACCTGAACCCTTGTCAAAGATGTTATTCAACTTTTTAGTTACTGAGGCAGCCAGTGAAATACTTAGATCAATTTGAAGAGTATTTGTGATCTAGTTATTTACAGTCAATTTAATAAAAGGGGCTTCCTGGTAGCTCAGCTGGTAAAGAATCCACCTGCAATGCAGGAGACCCCAGTTCAATTCCTGGGTCAGGAAGATCCCCTGGAGAAGGGATAGTATCCCCTGGAGAAGGGATACTAAGATCAATTTGAAGAGTGTTAAGGGATCTAGGTATTTATAGTCAACTTAGTAAAAGAAAGTTAGGATAAGATTACTGAATTAGATAAAAAGTTAGTCATTGTCCTATTGGATAATAAGCCACAATTTGGGGATTATCTTTTAACCACATGATATTTTTTGCATCTTGACTGGATAGAAATCTACATGTTAACATTAAGTTCACTAAATTGAGATTTTAATGAGTAGTAAACTAAACCTTGGCTTCCCAGGTGGCTCAGTGGTAAAGAATCCACCCACCAATTCAGGAGACATGAGCTTGATCCCTGGGTTGGGAAGATCCCCTGGAGAAGGAAATGGCAACCCACTCCAGTATTCTTGTCTGGGAAAGCCCATGGCCAGAGGAGCCTGGAAGGCTACAGTCCATGGGGTCACAAAGAGTCAGACAACAACAACAAAGAAGACTTGGGATTGGTCCAGTTTTTCTATATAACATTGAAAGGGCATGTGACATTTTTTCCTTTATTTCCAAGTTTCAGATATTTTTCTCTTAACACAATTTGAGAGAAATGCTTTTAAAAGGATAATGAGATATATGTGTCATTGCTCAGTATATGTTAGTTTTTACCATCTTTAGAAATTCAGCACATGAAAATACTTATTCATGGAAACTTAGATAAGTCAAGTACCTCCTTTTCCCCTGCTCATCTTTTTTGTTTCAATAATCTCTTTTGTTTTCTTTAAACCAATTGAAGCTGGGATTAGTTTCGTTTTCTCCAAGCACAGTCCTCACTGACAGCAAATCAAAGTTCAGGGGAACAGCTATTTGAGCTCATTGCAGTCCAGTATTTGATGTTGTTCAATGGGTTGTTCTTGTTAGAAATGAATCACTTTTTATTTTGAAGACACTGTTTTGGCCCATAGTTGATAAGGCAGAGGGTTAATTAAGTCCTCGTAGAGGTTATCACACCTCAGGATCCAGCTTCTCTAGAGAATGTGTATAGGAATTCTGTGCCTCTATTATCAGTTGTCAAAGCCTTAATTTCTCCAAACTGTGTAAGGGAGATGGAGAGAGTGCCTGTGAGCTATGCTTTTGTATATGTCTTAGGTTTTAAATTGAAAAAGCACTTCCCTTTTGGAAGCATCCACATTTCCCTTGTTTCCTGGACTAGAATCCAAACACAGGAATGAGAAGCATTTCCCAGCTTTTCCTGTCAGAGATTGAAGGGGATCACAGGCCTTCAGTGTCTTTTATCATACTGATGAGAATGCTTCCTTTCTCCCTGTCTCCCTTACTTCATGAGATGCCTGCCTCTTAACTCATTGTCCATTAACAAAGAGATGAGGATCATAAGGAAATAATTACCTACTCATGACAAGGAGGGGGGGTGGCTTTACACTTTTTAAAAAATGAGGGTAAGCGCTAATATTACTCAAAATGAATGGTGATGTGAGTTTATTAATCTACCCTTCACAAAGACCTTGGAAGCTTCTGCAAACCACCAAAATAGAGGGTACTAATTAACTTCAACAGCACAATAAATTCCAGCGCCAAAGTAACTCAAACTCTGCTTTTTAGACACAGCTACTCTGTTCAATGAAGCCTAGATTTGTGCCCTGAGGCAAAAGTATAGCTCCTGAGGCCACATTATAAGGCTAGGCCTTATTCCTTTGACCAGGCTGCTCTGTGAAGTCATTTGCAACCCATTTTCTTTTAATTGGAAACAAATTAGTACTGTCTGGAGAGAACAATGCTCACATTGAACCACCCTCTTTTTGTGGAGAGTACCACAAACAGTATGTGTGATTTTTTTTTTTTTAACATTTCCTTTTTAGTTACAACTTTTGAGCCTCCTATTATGTTATGTGGCCTCTAGGGTTCCCCTCTAAGCAAGCCATTAATGCTAATGTGAAAATCTTGCAATGTTTGGAATAAATTAAGCACATGATGTACTCTAATTATTTTACAGGTATTGCCGCTTTGCTGGGTAGATTGTGAACAGGAAGCTAACTGAAAACATTTCTAATCATCTGGTAGACATTAAGCTGAAAGGTTCTCTGTCTGCACCCACTGCTTAAACTCCATTTAGTAAACAGACTGCACACAGTTAACTGCTCTGACTTCTTTCTTTGATATGAGTGCATGAATAAAAGACCACACTGCTGTGTGTATTTCCATTTATGAAGCTTATAACCACAGGATTGTGCGGTCATTAAATGTCTGTGTTGTGGTAGTGACTCTGCTGAGCATAAATGTCAATTAGTGCCCATGGGACAGAAGATGAGTCAACTACCTACTGTCTTCAAGAACATGATGATTACTTTATAGCTTCTCTAACTCAAAGGTTATTCTTAAAAGGAAGCCGAGGTTAGGTAAGAGATCAAAACCTTCATTTACTTAAAACTAAACTCTTCAAGGGGTGGCCCTTGGACCCCTGGCATCAGAATTACCAAAGGTCTCTGTTAGAGATTCACATTTCTATACTTAATCCTACCTTGATCTTCTGCATGAGATTTATTCAGCTTCAGGCTAGAGATTCTACATTATTCAAGATTTGCCCCTGGGGCAAGGAGATTATTCTGTAGTCACAAGGCATATGTTGAAGGGTAGCTCTAATAGAAATGATAGTTCAGCTAGTTATATCTACAAACTAGAATGATCAAAGCCAAGCTGGTGAGTCATTTAGAAAGAATTAGAAAGTTAATCTCCCTTACTGGAGAGTAGTTGGGTTGTCTTACCCGGTAGTCCAGGGGAATTAACACCTTTTAAGGGAATGACATACAGTAGTAGTAATACGTGTCTAGTTCTCATAAATGTTCATTGGCAGCTTACTTTGGCAGATAGGTCAAAATTTTGAAAGTGATACTGAAATCTTGGCCTCTGTGCACCCGTGCCAAATCAAATCTTAGAAACAGAGTTTTGGGGGAAATAGAAAAGAATAGCTTTATAGCTTTGCCAGGCAACGGGGACCCAGCAGGTTCCTGCCTCCAAAAACTAGGTGTCCCAATGCAGCAGTAGCTGATGAGGAGTTTTATAGCAATGGTTCAAGGGTAGGGTTGCTGTCAAGCTTAGGGTGTGTAAAGCTTTGTTATTGCTGTTCAGTCCAACTCTTTGCAACCCCGTGGACTACAGCACGCCACGCTTCCCTGTCCTTCACCAGCTCCCAGTGCTTGCTCAGATTCAAGTCCACCGAGTCAATGATGCAACCCAACCTTCTCGTCCTCTGCCGTCCCCTTCTCCTCCTGCCTTCAGTTTTTCCCAGCATCAGGGTCTTTTCTAAAGAGTTGGCTCTTTGCATCAGGTGGGCAAATTATTGGAGCTTCAGCTTCAGCATCAATCCTTCCAATGAATAGTCAGGATTGATTTCCTTTAGGGCTGACTGGTTTGATCTTCTTGCAGTCCAAGGGACTCTCAAAGTCTTCTCCAACACCATAGCTCAAAAACGTAAATTCTTCATCACTCAGCCATCTTTATGGTCTGACTCTCTCATCCATACATGACTACTGGAAAAACCATAGCTTTGACTATACGGAACTTTATTGGCAAAGCAATGTCTCTGCTTTTTAATACACTGCCTAGGCTTGTCATAGCTTTTCTTCCAAGGAGCAAGCCTCTTTCAATGTCATCACTGCAGTCACCATCTGCATTGATTTTGGAGCCCAAGAAAATAAAGTCTGTCACTGTTACCGTTGTTTCCTCATCTATTTGCCATGAAGCTATGGGACCAGATGCCATGATCTTGTTTTTTTGAATGTTGAGTTTTAAGTCAGCTTTTCCACTCTCCTCTTTCATCTTCTGAAGAGGCTCTTTAGTTCCTCTTCGCTTTCTGCCATAAGGGTGATGTCATCTGCATATCTGAGATTATTGATATTTCTCCCAGCAATCTTGATTCCAGCTTGTGCTTCATCCAGCCCTGCATTTCTCATGATGTACTCTGCATATAAGTTAAATAAGCAGGGTGACAATATACAGCCTTGACGTTCTCCTTTTCCTATTTGGAACCAGTCTGTTGTTCCATGCCCAGTTCTAACTGTTGCTTCTTGACGTGCACACAGATTTCTCAGGAGGCAGGTCAGGTGGCTTAAAACTCATTGGCTTACATCTCTTCTCTTCCCTAATTAAGAACTGTTGTACTTTGCCCTTTGGAATTCAAGGAAGGTCATGGAGGCTGGAGTTTGTTCCTTAAAACAGAAAACACAGGGCAGAAAGTCTTCCATGCCCAAGGTCCTATTGGCTTTCAAAAGTGTCATTTGAGTCAGACTATAGCACAGATCAGCTTATAACCAAGGGCTTGGCAGCTCTCTAGGCTACCCAGAGCAGGTGTGCACCATGACCCTCAGGAAACACGGTACACACAAGCTGTTCGTCTCCGTGTCCAGAAGGTATATACTAAGAACTACTGTCTCTACCCCTATGATTTGCATATTCTGGAAAATAAATGTTATTTCTTTTTATTTTGGCCTCAGCTGAAATTTGTGTCACATCACTATTATTACTGGCATGGTATTTGCTCAGTAAAACTTACCTTGTCTGTTAAATTTCCCAAAAGTCTCGTGTTTTGAGAGATGTCATTTGAACAGTGATGTTTTTCTTTTATTTTAAAATCAAACCTGTAAAAGAAATGTTCTTCAACTGCTATAGTGAAGTGAAATTATTTCTCAAGCATCACCTAGGATACTTTTCTTAAATACTACATATAGTTTGTGTTACATTTATTACCTAAGTAGGACATTTTATAAGAAACTTTTTTGACTTAAACACACTCTTTTTTGACTTTCTGTCATATTTTCAGGTACCTAACTGCTTATTCTGGGGTATTAGCTCAAACTAAGTAGCATTAATGACGCTGTTTCAAATTTACATATTAAATGCTTAGCAAATTAATATGACACTGTAAGGATAAGAATATGCATAAAATGGCAGAAATTTATGAAGCATGACGTTGACAAAGGACTTGTTTCAGTCAACGTAAGTTCTAATAAAGCAAAAGAGCACTGACACGACCAGTTTCTTTTAGAAAGTGAGACAGGTTTTACTTTGAGTATCTTTAGCTGCTTTTGTAAAACAGTTACTAAAAGAAAAACTTCTATGGATGATAAGAGTGCTTTTATTTCTACTTTCAAAAAAGTTTTGTTGAACTTGACTTTGGGACTCCTCCTTGGAGATCACTGGACAGTCTCTACTGCTCACCAATAGGTTTTCTATAAACTGTGACAATGATTTCTAAATAATAGCATCCATTATTGCAGAGATCATAAAGGTATACACCAAACTCTTTTATCCCTTCTTAAATGTAATCCCTGAATTAATGAAGACTATGGTGGGTAAAGGAAAGAGATTTGCTTGAATGAGTGCTATTGGGTCACTGCTGTGAACTGAGTTCAATAAGAGATTATAATCAAGATTCAAAAAGTTCCATCTCTTTTTGAGAACATAAAAATAAATTTTTTGAAAAAAAAAAAAGTTTTCTGGATGATGAGATTTTATATACATTTATGTAAATAAGATCATCCTAAAAAGTAATTCTGTCATTTCTTCTTGACAGAAATCCACACTGAAGTAAAACATTCTGTCTGGGAAGCAGATCCTTGTCATTAGCAGGTTTTGAAATTACGAAGCAGAAGGACCACATTAAAAAAAGTGAGAATTGCCGGGAGTGCCATTTTTCCTTACTGCCACTGAACTGGCTTTGCCATGCAGAAAGTTTACGGTGGTCTTAACAATTAGTCTCCAAAGAAATTGCATACTAATTTTTTTATGAATCAGCACAGTATGGCCATTATAAAAGTGGAAGGAACTCTTTCTTTCTTCAAGAGTTTTGCCTTGGTGCACCGCTCCCAATTCAAAAAAAGAATGAGCAACCAACCACAAGAAAGTGAAGCATATAAGTTTTTGCCCTAACATCTATTGTGTTCTTCTTTGCTTGAGAGACCTCAGGGTTCCAACTGGCCGAACCTCTGTGCTGTCATCCTCCAGGATGGGAGTTGGCTCTCAGCAAGCCTGGGGCCAGGTTTTCAAACACTGTTTCCTTTTCCAGGAATCCAGTAAGTGCTTCCTTGTTAGTCATATGCCCTCCAGAAGGCTAATGCCTGCATGCTCAGTCACTCTGTCATGACTGACTCTTTGCGATCCTATAGACTGTAGCCCGCCAGGCTCCTCTGTCCATGGGGTTAGCCAGGCAAGAATTCTGAAGTGGGTTGTCATTTCCTTCTCCAGGGGATCTTCCCAAACCCAGAATCAAACCCATGTCCCCTTATGGATCCAGCACTGGCAGGCAGGTTCTTTCCCACTGAGCCACCCAGGAAGCCCCCAGAAGGCAAATAGGTCTCATGAAAGATTCTCCATTTTATTTAGCAGTTAAAGTGTCTTCTTTCCTCAGCTAAGTCAGTTATAGTTCATTGGCAAAAGCTTTAGACCCAGGCTTGCATAGTCACACACACACACAGAGCTGACTCACAAACGTCTTTTCTTTCTGATCATTGCTTTCTTGACTCGCAGTTTATTGTTGCTGTCAAAAAGAGATAAGCATGTGGTTGTCAAGATTACTTCCTGAAAATGATCCCATTTCGGACTCATTAAATAAATTGACTTTGAAAAAATAGAAGGCAAAGTGAAAAGTATTTTTGTTTTTCTCTTCATCTAAAAAGTGGTTTGCATTAGGAGAGCATTTACTAAAACTGGTTTGGTCAAGGTTGTATGTGAGTTTTAAAAACTATATCTTTTTATGTGATTAACATGATAAAGCCACTTTTGTGTTACACTTCCTCCTGGAACTCAGACTCCTCATTATCATTAAATCACAGGACAACCTCCTAACAAGTCTGCAATTTAATTAGAAGCATGTCAGCTTCCTTGGGAGCGCTGAGGTTCTGCTCTTTTCTTTTATATCTGATTGTAGCTTCTATTAGATGTTGGTCTGTTTCAATTATTTTCAAGCATTGCGGTTATTGATGTATGGGCCTGACTCCATCAATAACAAAAACAAAAATTAAGAATTTACTATGTTCAAAAAGAAAACAACTTCTCAGCCTAGTATTTTGAAGAATCTACTAGCTGAAGAGAGGGGAATGGGCTATAAAAGATTTACTAACAGATCTAGAATATTAAGATTAAATAGATAAATGAAGTATTTAACAAATGAACTCTGAGATTTTTTTTTTTTCTCTAAAAGCAATGAAATTTTGGAGATTTTATAAATTTGTTGGGATCCTCACATTCTAGGGGATTAAACTGAATGTTGAGATAGTAAAATTTGAATGCATGGAAACTAGGACATAAACCAATGCCTAAATAAAAGAACCATATATTAGAGGCTGCTTGACCAGCATATGTTGGTTCCGCCTGCAAAGGAGGACTGCACGGGAGAGATGGGGAACCTTTTTGAATAAACACTATTGGTCCAGTTTCTCATGACTTGAGAAATGAGGCAAAGTACCTCAGATCAAGCCCCTCTGACAGTTGGGGCCTGCAGAAAGCAGGTGCCATGGCAGAGGAGCCCAGGGAGTGTACGGAGGGCAAAGCCTCTGATAGACAAAGAGGGAGCGACAGCAGAAGCAGGCCAGACCTCCAGGCACCGCAGGTCTTACACGTGTGAAAAAGGAGGGGGAGGAAGGCAGGGTTGGTTAGGAATGGCAGCTGCTGCAATGCCTCTCTGGAGAAAGTCCCAGTCAGTCCAGCGGGACCTCTGGCACAAAGCTTGTCCTCAGAGGAGCGGGCCTCAGGCAGAAATGGCCAGGCCTGGTGCTGCCACCAGGCTCCACCAGGGCCTGGGAGAAGTCGGGGCAGGGCATGGCCTCGGTGCTAATGTTGGGGCAGACCCTGGAGGCACCCACAGCAGCGGGCACTCAGCTGGCTCTTCTCCCCACTGCACGGTCCCCCGTGGAGGCAAATCTGGGTATCCCACCCCCATGGCGGATAGCAAGTTTAATCCCTCTCCTGGTGGCTCAGATGGTAAAGAATCTGCCTGCAGGACAGGAGACGTGGGTTCAATCCCTGGATCAGGAAGATCCTCTGGAAAGAGGAATGGCTACCCATTCCAGTGTTCTTGCCTGGAATATTGTATGGACAGAGGAGCCTGGTGGGCTACAGTCCATGGGGTCACAGAGAGTCAGACACAGCTGAGTGACACAGTGTATATATAGTGTGGTATTAAAAGGCCTTGGGCATGCTGGCTCCAGCTTACTTTCCCAGATCCTAACACACCAACTTCTCCCTTCACAAGTGGATGTTAAAACTCTCCTTGTTCTTACAGTTCTAGACAGGGTCTTTCGTACATAACTACCGAAAGCCAACAAAAAATCCTGAAGAAGAAACATAATAAGTGAAAAATACAAAAAGAAAAAGAAAAAAAAAGACTGATTATTGTTAGAGGATGGGAGAAGACAACAAAATGTGTAAGAATATTAGCTAGTGTGATAGTTAATATATGTATCAAATTGGCTAAGCCATGTTATCCAGCTACTTGGTCAAACATTACTCTGTGAGTTTCTGTGAGGACATTTTTGGATTGAATTAATAGTTAAATCAGTGGACTTTAAGTAAAGCAGATTGCCTTCCATAATGTGTGTGAGACTCATTTAATCAGTTAAAGACTTTAATAGAATAGAACAGAAGACTGACCTCCCAGAGCAGGAGGGAATCCAGTGGATGGCCTCTGGACTTGAAATGCATTATTGGTTCTTCCCTGGATGTCCAGCTTGGCAGCCTATCCTGTAGATTTTGAACTTCCCAGGCTCCATAATTACAGAAGACAATCCCTTAGAATAAATCTCCCTCTCAATAAGATCTGTACACATTTCTTTTTTTCTGTTTTTCTGGAGAGCCCCAACTAATACATAGAGTGATAAGGAAGAAAAATTAAAACTGAAAAGAGGTACAGAGGATGTGTGAGTTGTATTTATGTGCTGAGGGCAGAAGGGACCTCACTGTAAAGACAACAACTGTATAAACCTAAAAGAGACACTGTCTTCTCAGAGATAAGATCAAATCCTCAAGGGCAAGGGCTGCCCAGACTTTTTCTGCAAAGGACAAGATAGGAAATATTGTTGGTTTTGTGGGCCATTGGTCTCTCTGGTTGTAGCACAATAGCACCCATAGACAAAATGAATGAGCATGACTTTGTTCCAATAAAACTTTATTAACTGCAAATAGGCAATGGATAGGAATTTAACCTCCCAGTAAATCATTTGCAGAACTGGACCTAGTGAATTAGTATAGTGAGAGAAGACACTGTTCTGTCACATTAAATGTCATTAGTAAAAGAAATGAAGAGGCATGAAACCAGGAGACTGAGGGGAAGAGACCAGTGAGTGAAACGGAAAATCAGGAGAAAGTAACATTTGAAAGAGAAGTGAAGTGAAAGCAACAGTCGCTCAGACGTGTTGGTCTCTTTGTGACCCCATGGACTGTCCATGGAATTCCCCAGGCCAGAATACTGGAATGGGTAGCCTTTCCCTTCTCCAGGGGACCTTCCTAACCCAGGGATTGACCCCAGGTCTCCTGCATTGCAGGCGGATTCTTTACCAGGTGAGCCACAAGGGAAACCCAAGAACACTAGAGTGGGTAGCCTATCCCTTCACCAGGAGATCTTCCCAACCCAGGGATCGAACCCTGGTCTCCCACATGGCAGGCGGATTCTTTACCAACTGAGCTATCAGGGAAGAGAAGAGCATAGTGTATTTCACAGAAAAGGGAATGATCACCTTTCCAAAGGCGGTTGATAGGTCAAGTAAAATGAGAACTGACTCCTCATCATTGGATTTAGCCACATGACCAACATTGCCAGGATGATCCTAACACCTAATGTGGAAATAATAAGGTAGCTGTCTGGGTCCCCTCTTCAAGGCTGACATAGGTATCTCCCAGACACGGGGAATACCAGCTTCTCATGGCTTGCAGCTGCATCTCTCACTGGGAAGGAGATGCCTTCATCTCCTCACACCCAAAGTTAGGCCCCAGAGATCCTAGCCCCTTGTCTCAATTGGAAATCACTGTGAAGGTCTAGCCCAACTTCAGAGGTTTCCCACAGGATGGGCCAAGTCTCACTTTTACCCACATGGAAAGTCCATTTTCTCTTCTGCCTGATCCTGCCTTCCTTCCTCACTTTCTTGCAGTTGTATCCTCTGGAGTACCCGCCCTAGAACATTCTGCATGAGACTTGCCATTTCACTAGCTACTTTTATGGAACACTATCTAAGACATGGGATTTGTCAATGGACCACCTGGGGTTTGTCTACTATCCTGATATAATTATTAGTGGCGCTCTTTTCACTCTCTAATACGTCCCTGTTCAAGCGCTAAACTGTGTGGTCCCCCTAGTCAAAGGTGACCTTCATGAGAGCAGTGAGGTGGCATAGTAGGGGCACCAGTCTGGAGAAGTGAGGGGATGCGAGAGGGAGGAATCAGAGGAGAGGAAGTACACATAGAGAGTAGCTAATTCTCTAAGAGAGTTTTTCTTTATGTGGAACAGAGAAAGTCGAAGGGAGAAGTGAAGTCAAAGGAAGCATTTGATTGAATGTAGAAAGGCTTCCCTGGTGGCTCAGTGGTAAAGAATCCGCCTGCCAGTGAAAAAATGTGGTTTCGATCCCTGGGTCTGGAAGATGCCCTGGAGAAGAAAATGGCAACCCACACCAGTATACTTGCCTGGAGAATCCTGTGGACAGAGGAGCCTGGTGGGCTATAGTACATGGGGTCTCAAAAGAGTTGGATGCAGTTTAGGACCTGAACAACAATAAGATGGGAGAACATATAGCATATGCTATATGTTTTTGCTATATGTTACATATATGTTAGCATATTTGTAAAGAGGGAGAAATAAACATTGCAGAAGACAGAGTGGACATTAGCAGAAGCACTGTTCCTGAGTAAGTGGGTTTGAGGAAATCTAATCCACAAGTGGAGGAGTTGACTCAAGTTAGGTTCAAGGTCAATTCTTCATTCAAATAGGGGGGAAGTGGTATATGGCACCAACATGGGGAGAAAGGCAGATGTAATTGTAAGAATATTGCTTGCACCTTTTTTATCAATAAAATAGGGGGAAAAAAAGATTCTCATAGTATTCTTTAGAAGAGTCTCTGCCATTTAGCCCCTGGCCTGATAGTAAATAATTAAAAAAAAAAAAAAAAAAAACTAAGTTCTTATTCTCAGAAGTGGTGTACCACCAGTTTAACTTGTTTTATTTGTTTTTGTTTTAGCAGTAAGATACTTTTGTAAAAAAAAATTAATAAAGTATAAAAATCCTTTACTCTTGAATAATACTTCACTCTGGTTGTTCTCATTTCCTGAATTTCCTTCAGACAAGGGAAGGAAATAAATTTAACATCAAGTGCTTTGGAATCAGACATTTCTCCAAGTGAACCTAAGTCTGATCTCTCAGTCTTAGTAGCCTTATCCATAAAAAAAAAAAAAAAAATGGTTCTTATAAATTTTTAGTGAGATTAATTTATGGAAATGTCTTAGCCCAATGTCTAACACACAGTGAGCATGCTGGTAGAATGTGCACAGTCAGTCGAAAGCCTGTGGTGCCTCTTCCACTAAAAGTGCATCAAGTGTTACAACCTCAGAATGTACTCATTCTATCCCACCATCATTCCCACAAAGCGGTGCCTTCCCTAACTGGCAGGCAGGACGGTGCCGCCACACCCCACTCCTCAAGTGGCCCACATCCCAATCCGTGGAATGAACGTGTGGCTACGTTACAGTGTATGGCAA
The DNA here is from genome assembly GCF_910594005.1 of Cervus elaphus. Classification (NCBI taxonomy): domain Eukaryota; kingdom Metazoa; phylum Chordata; class Mammalia; order Artiodactyla; family Cervidae; genus Cervus; species Cervus elaphus. The sequence continues at coordinate 6,300,497 of NC_057826.1, read as the reverse complement.
ATGGGGAATTAAGGTAGCAGATGGAATTAAGGCCACTAATCAGCTGACCCTCCAGGAAGATACTCCTGGATTATCTGAGTGGGGGCAATACAATCAAGTACATTCTTAAAAGTATAGAAGAGGAACAAAGAAATAGAGAATTGGACAAGTGAAATTGTGAGAAAGACTTGACCGGACCTTGCTGGCTTTAAGGATGTGGGAAGGGGGCCATAAGCCAACGAAAGCAGGCAACCTCTAGAAACTTTAAAAGGCAAGTGAAAGCACTCTTCCTCTGAGCTTCCAGATGAGAACAGAGCTCTGCCGACACTTGATTTTGCCTAGGCAAGTTTATGCTGGACTTGTGACCTTCAGAACCGCAGGATGACTTGGTACTGTTTAAAGCTACTGCATTTGTGGGAATTCTGTTACAGCATATGCAGGTGAGCTCAGTCGCTCAATCATGTCTGACTCTTTGCAACCCCACAGACTGTTCCTGCCAGGCTCTTCTGCCCATGTGATTATCCAGGCAAGAATAGCGGAGTGTTTTGCCATTTCCTCCTCCAAGAATCCAACCTGAGCTCCCAAGCCTCCTGCATTGGCAGGTAGACCCTTTACCACTGGGCCACCTGAAAACTAGTGTCCAGACTTTTCCTATTTCTGCTCAGCGCACCTCTAGACTTCAAGGAGTAAGAGAGATCAACAAGGAGAGAGTACTCTTACCTCTCATTTTCCTCTGTTATCTAGTGAGGTCTTTTTTAACTTTTTATTTTGTATTAGAGCATAGCTGATTTGCAATGTTGTGATAGTTTCAGGCATACAGCAGAGGAATTCAGACACACGCATACGTGTATCCATTGTCCCCTAAACTCCCCTCCCATCTAGACTGCCACATAATACTGAGCAGAGCTCCGTGTGCTATACAGGAGGTCCTCGTTGGTTACCCATTTTAAATATAGCAGTGTGTACATGTCGATCTCTGGAGAAGGCAATGGCAACCCACTCCAGTGTTCCTGCCTGGAGAATCCCATGGACAGAGGAGCCTGACAAGCTGCGGCCCACAGGGTCACAAGAGTCGGACATGACCTAGCAACTAAACCACCACCAGCACCACATGTCAATCTCAGAAGAATAGTTAGGGAGCTTGAGAACTAGTGAGTTTCTTAAGTGTAACATTCCATTACCTACCAAAGGGAGACCCAAAATCTCTTGGCTGGTATTCACAGCTCTCAAGATTCTTCACTCTTTTTCCTGATGTTATATCTGCCTGAAATTTCTTTTCCCTTCCTCTCCTCCACTCACCCATCTGTCTCTCTTTAAATTTGCATATTAAAACCCAGCTCTTATGTGAAGCTCTTCTGAATTTCTCCATCCTCACCCTCACTACTAATATAAATATACCTACTCCTATAGCACATTCCCACTAGGATAATAACCGCTCGCTCAATAAGCTTTGGATGAATGAATGCTAAATTTGCTTGAAAATGCTTTAAAGTTCTGTTTCCAGATCTTTCAAACTAGATGTTACAAGCCCCAAAGTCTTCTGATACAAGCCGTGCATGACAGTCAAGATGACTACTCATGGGCGTTTCCAGCTTGCAATTGATCTGGAGATCTTATAAGACAAGGGGCTTCTCAGCATCATGTTCTGTGGGTGTTTACATTTAGGCTTGATTCAATAACTTACTCTAAAGGCTTAAATATTATTCAGTTTAATAGACTCACAAATAAAAAACTAATGTGGCATAAAGAAAGGCAGTATAATAATTTCCCTGAAATAAAATTCAGGATTAAATTCCAGAAGCATGAGAAGGGCAGTGGTGGTGGTGTGAGGGCCTGAGAAAATGAACTAAATCACTAAAGTAAGCAAAAGGTTGGGATTAATCTCTGCGGAGGCCCGTTTCGTCACGGTAGCAACTAAAATGACTTTCCTTCCCGCCCCTGTTAGTAAAACTATACCTCCCAGGATTGCTTAATAGAAATTCAATTATCATGACTGGGTTTGGATTTGTGGACATTTCCTTTTGTTGCTGCTAATAAACTGGGATGTTAATTTGTGTACTTCAATACATTTCGCTTAAGCATGAGATGATGTAGAATTTCCTGGATTTGGACATCTGAGAGGAGGCATAATTCAGAGTAAATCGAATCACAGGACAGTTTAAAAGATTGTCTAGGTTTACTGTTTAGGGGGCTGAGATTGCGCTGCTAATGGCAGATGCCTTGCTGGGTATTTGTCACGCCCCTTTGCTCAGAGCACTGGCCCACCTACCTTGTTGTAGACTGGGAAGAGGCAGTAGTTATCCATCACTTCCCTAATTAGTTGATAATTAGTAAAGCCATAGGACAAATACATTGTTTCATTCCAGGAGCAAATAACAGAGACTTCAGATAAAAATGCAACCAAGAAATGCCTATTCTTCTTCCTCAGGGCTTGTCTTCTGGAATTCCCCTTCATTTAAAATTTCTGTAGTTGAGTGCAGTATCTTAGCAAGGCTCATGAGCTCAGCTTCTCCTCAATCAAACCTTTCCCCAGAAAATGTAGCCAATTTATTTTTCAAGTCATAATTATCATAACTTGTCATCATCATCATTGCTATCATTGTGATTTACAGACTACTTACTATATGCCAGGAACTCTTCTTAAAGTTAGCTGAAATCTAAGTGATTTATACTGACAAGAAGTACATACTGAACTGTAAGGAGGACCATCTTGGAGCAAACCAGGTGAGTGACAGACCCAGAGACAAGGTATCCAAGTTGGATCCTGGTTTTACCTTTCACTACCAGTTTAAACTGGGGCGTAACTGAACTTCTCAGTGACCCAGGTTTCTCAGCTGTACAATGGAAGGGGGAATGAACTTACATCATAGGCTTCCTGGGAGATCAAAAGAAGAATTCAATACCTAGAGTATTTAGCGCATATATATTAAGAGCTAAATAATTTTCTTATTGTTACAAATGGGGAAAAATCTTATTCATTTTTGTGTCTCTAAAGCTTAACAGATTCCTTATATTATGAGAAGTACTCAGCAATTTTAAATGGGAGAAAGGAATAAGTTGTAAATTAATTCTCCATCACATATCAGTTGATTAATATGGTAGACTGACTATTGACATTTTAAAGATGGCCACATCCTAATCCTTGGAACCTGTGAATATGCCACTTACTTGGCAAAATGAGCTTTGTAGATACGAGTAAGTTAAGAAATTTGTGATGAGAGCATCTTGGATTATTTTGTTCAACTCAAAGTAATCACAAGGGTCTTTATAAGAGGGAGGCAGGATCACAGAGAAGACAGACTTGAAGTCAGAATCAGAGGAGAGGCTGTAATGATAAGCTTGGGAGATGAAGGCCTCCACAAACCAAGGAACACAGGCAGCTCCAGAGGCTGGAAAAAGCAAGAAAAATGGAGTCTCTCCTAGAACTTCCAGAAAGAATGAAGTGCTCAGTTCAGTTCAACCGCTCAGTCGTGTCCGACTCTTTGTGACTCCATGGACTGCAGCACACCAGGCCTCCCTGTCCATCACCAACTCCTGGAGTTTACTCAAATTCATGTCCATTGAGTCTGTGATGCGATCCAACCATTTCATCCCCTGTCGTCCTCTTCTCCTTCTGCCTTCAAACTTTCCCAGCATCAGGGCCTTTTCAAATGAGTCAGTTCTTCCCATCAGGTGGCCAAAGTATTGGAGTTTCAGCTTCAGCAACAGTACTTCCAATAAATATTCAGGACTGATTTCTTTACGATGGACTGATTGGATCTCCTTGCAGTCTAAGGGACTCTCAAGAGTCTTCTCCAACACCACAGTTCAAAAGCATCAATGATTCAGTGCTCAACTTTCTTTATAGACCAACTCTCACATCCATACATGACCACTGCAAAAACCATAGCCTTGACTAGACAGGCCTTTGTTGGCAAAGTAATGTCTCTGCTTTGTAATATTCTGTCTAGGTTGGTCATATCTTTTCTTCCAAGGAGCAAGTGTCTTAATTTCACAGCTGCAGTCACCATCTGCAATGATTTTGGAGCCCCCCAAAAATAAAGTCAGCCACTGTTTCCATGATTTCCCCATCTATTTGCCATGAAGTGATGGGCCCAGATGTCATGATCTTAGTTTTCTGAATGTTGAATTTTAAGCCAACTTTTTCCCTCTCCTCTTTCACTTTCATCAAAGGCTCTCTAGTTCTTCTTCACTTTCTGCCATAAGGGTGGTGTCATTGCATACCTGAGGTTATTGATATTTCTCCCAGCAATCTTGATTCCAGCTTGTGCTTCTTCCAGCCCAGCATTTCACATGATGTATTCTGCATATAAGTTAAATAAACAGGGTAACAACATACAGCCTTTATGTACTCCTTTCCCTATTTAGAACCAGCCATTTGTTCTGTGTCCTAACTGTTGCTTCCTGACCTGCATATAGATTTCTCAAGAGGCAAGTCAGGTGGTCTGGTATTTCCATCTCTTCAAGAATTTTCCAGAGTTTGTTGTGGACCCACAGTCAAAGGCTTTGGCATAGTCAATAAAGCAGAAATAGATGTTTCCTAAGGCCCACTTGACTTCATATTCTAGGATGTCTGGCTCTATATTGGTGGTCACACCACCATGATTATCTGGGTCATGAAGATCTTCTTTGTACAGTTCTTCTGTGTATTCTTGCCACCTCTTCTTAATATCTTCTGCTTCTGTTAGGTCCATGCCATGCCATTTTTGTACTTTATTGTGCCCATCTTTGTATGAAATGTTCCCTTGGTATCTTTAATTTTCTTGAAGAGAGCTCTAGTCTTTCCCATTCTATTGTTTTCCTCTATTTCTTTGCACTGATCGCTGAGGAAGACTTTCTTATTTCTCTTGCTGTTCTTTGGAACTCTGCATTCAAATGGGTATATCTTTCCTTTTCTCCTTTGCCTTTTGCTTCTTTTCTATTCATAGCTATTTGTAAGACCTCCTCAGACAACCATTTTGCCTTTTTTGTATTTATTTTCCTTGTGGATGATCTTCATCCCTGCCTCCTATACAATGTCACAAACCTCTGTCCATAGTTCTTCAGGCACTGTCTATCAGATCTAATCCCTTGAATCTATTTCTCACTTACACTGTATAATTGTAAGGGATTTCATTTAGGTCTTGTGAGAGTTGGACTATAAAGAAAGGTGTGCACAGAAGAATTGATGCTTTTGAACTGTGGTGTTGGAGAAGACTCTTGAAAGTCCCTTGGACTGCAAGGAGATCCAACCAGTTCATCCTAAAGGAGATCAGTCCTGGGTGTTCATTGGAAGGACTGATGTTGAAGCTGACACTCCAATACTTTGGCCACCTGATGAGAAAAGCTGACTCATTTGAAAAGACCCTGATGCTGGGAAAGATTGATGGCAGGAGGAGAAAGGGGATGACAGAGGATGAGATGGTTGGATGGCATCACCGACTCAATGGACATGAGTTTGGGTAAAATCTGGGAGCTGGTGATGCATAAGAAGGCCTGGCATGCTGGGGTTCATGGGGCTGCAAAGAGTCAGACACGACTGAGTGACTGAACGGAACAGAACTGAACTGAATGGTCTAGTGGTTTTCCCTACTTTCTTCAATTTAAGTCTGAATTTGGCAATAAGGAGTTCACAATCTGAGCCCCAGTCAGCTTCCAGTCTTGTTTTTGCTGACTGTATAAAGCTTCTCCATCTTTGGCTGCAAATATAATCAGTCTGATTTCAGTATTGACCATCTGGTAATGTCCATATGTAGAGTCTTCTCTTATGTTGTTGGAAGAGGGTGTTTGCTATGACCAGTGCATTCTCTTGGCAAAACTCTGTTAGCCTTTGCCCTGCTTCATTCTGTATTCCAAGGACAAATATGCCTGTTACTCCAGGTATTTCTTGACTTTCTACTTTTGCATTCCAGTCCCTTATAGTGAAAAGGACATCTTTTTTGGGTGTTAGTTCTAAAAGGTCTTGTAGGTCTTCATAGAACCGTTCAACTTCAGTGTCTTTGGCATTACCGGTCGGGGAACAGACTTGGATTACCATGATATTGAATTTTTTGCCTTGGAAATGAAAAGAGATCATTCTGTCATTTTTGAGACTGCATCCAAGTCCTGTGTTTAGGACTCTTTTGATGACTACAATGGCTATTTCATTTCTTCTAAGGGATTCTTGCCCACAGTAGTAGATATAATGGTCATCTGAGTTAATTTCACCCATTCCAATCCATTTTAGTTTGTTGATTCCTAGAATGTCGACATTCACTCTTGCCATCTCCTGTTTGACCACTTCCAATTTGCCTTGATTCATGGACCTGACATTCCAGGTTGCTATGCAATATTGCTCTCTACAGCATCCAAGTTTACTTCCATCACCTGCCTGCATGCTAATTTTAGAATTTCTGACCTCTAGAATGGTACAATAATTTATCTGTCATTTTTAAGCCATTAAATTTGTGGTATTTTGTTATAGCAGATGCAGGAAAATGATGCAATTAAATTTTAAGTGTCATGTGACGATAAGGAAGGATCACTCATCTCAGCCCTTTGCAGTAAATATTCTTTCTCTCATACATCTTTTGGGAGAAGGAAATGGCAACCCACTCCAGTATTCTTGCCTGGAGACTCCCAGGGACAGAGGAGTCTGGTGTGCTGTAGTCCACAGGGTCACAAAGAGTTGGACATGATGGAGTGAGGAACACGTTCATTAATCTATTGGCCCAGCTCACTACAAGTAGAACCAGCCATGAAAATGCTTTTATTTAATTACAGTTTTTAACCTGGAAGATAGTATGTGTGGTTGCCTCTTGCCTTTCTAGTTGCTGTTTATGTTTACATGCACTTAATTCTTTAACAATTTATGATAATATTTGAACTTGAGTCTTTACAATCTTCAGAGATCCCTAGAGGAGGAAATGGCAGCCCGTTCCAGTATACTTTCCTGGGAAATCTCATGGGTAGAGGAGCCAGGCAGGTTATAGTACACGAGGTCGCAAAGAACTGGACATGGCTGAGCACACAAACACGTGGTCTTCAAAGAGAGTGTTCATTTAGAACAAAGATGACTGAGTGAATGTGGACATGAAGGGTTGTGCAGGTCTTCAGAGACTGGGTTGCCTGAAGAAACTTTAGGGATGGAGATCTGTTTGTGAAAGACAAACGGGAATTTATGGAAAAAACCTCACTTAACTGGTAACAAGATCTGCTTACAAGCTAGTTACAATTAACTTCTATTTGATAACTAGGCTCCACCCATCAACCAACGTGACTCGTGACTCAGAAACTGGCATATGCCTGGTTGGCAGGATGCCTAACTGAATGGAAAGTGTAACCTGAAAGTCATTCCTCAAGAACATTTCTTCACTGTGAGGAAAATCTTGAATCTAGGTGTGCTGTTAGAATGAATCACTGAAGAGCCCTGTGTGGTCTGTTTCCACACATACGCAACAAACCAGACTTCTGGCTTTGAGCATCTCTCATGGCAGATGAAAATGGTCCTAGGGATCAAGGACAAGAGGATTAAGGTCATCTGTGCTCCCTGTGAGCTCAATTCCTAGCATGCTTCCTGTCCGCACCCCACAACCACTTTTGAAAACAACCACAAGTTCAAAAAATTCCTGTAGTTTTCCCATTATCTGCTGTCTAGTCCCCTGAGGACTTTCCCACCTCTTTCACACCAATGACGGTGGTTGGAGAAGCACCTGGTTCACATATGATATCGGCAATGTAGAGAAAAGACCCTGATGGAAAAGACCCTGATGCTGGGAAGGACTGAAGGCAAAAGGAGACGAGGGTGATAGGGAAGTGGGTGGTGATGGTATCACAGTAATTTATCACAACTTATTGTGATGGCATCACTGACTCAATGCACATGAGTTTGAGCAATTTCCAGAAGATCGTGAAGAATAGGGAAGCCTGGCAAGCTGCAGTTCATGGGGTCACAAAGAATTGGATGCAACGGAGTGACTGAACAATAACAGTAGCAACAGAGAGAGCAAGAGCCATTTTATTTATTTTTTATTTATTTTTTAATTTTTTTTTTTAGCAAGAGCCATTTTAAATGGCAGCTCCTGCAATTCCACTGCAACTAGAAAACTGAAAGCCCGAAAGGAAGAGTTAAGGTCTACAGTATGTTTATCACTCTTATTAAAAGCCAAGGAAATGGAGGCTTAAAGAGGTTAATGGTCCAAAAACCCAGAGCTTCTGAGTGTTAAGTCAGCATTCAAACTGCAGCTGGTCTGATATCTGAACATAACCTAATAGCCCAGTCTCTGTAATAACTCTCTCTGGTGGCACTTAATTGATAAAGAACTGGACCTCAATGATGATAGCAATGGGGGGAGAAGGGATATTAGAAGGACACGGTGCAGAACTCTTTAGAAGTTGGAAAAGCACTGCCTTCCACTGAACTTTCTTTGTATTCTTGTTGCATTTCAACCTTTCTAGCAAATCTTGTACCTCTTCATTTTTTTTTTTTTTTTTTTTAAGTGACAAGGAATTCAGACTATTTTTGGTGCTCATGAAGGGTGAACATCAAACTCCCTGGACTACAGCAGAAGAAGGACTAAGTCATTCCCTTGGGTTGGGACCCACTTGCCTACAACCAAGTAGAATCAAAAATATGAAAATGGACTTTCAAACACGTTCAGATGCTGGTTGTATTGGTTGATGGTCTGTTTAAAACAGCTTGAAATCCCAAGACACAAGCAGAGTGAAGTGCTGTATTTGGGGAACAGTGAACTTGGTGTAGAAGACCAAGCCCCTAGCTTCAGGCCCAGAGATATATTTGACAGGGTCAGCTTCGTCTCTTGGTAACCAGGTCTCCTCAGCTGGCACTAGTGGTAAAGCAGCTGCCTGCCATTGCAGGAGACACAGGTTTGATCCCAGGATGGGGAAGATCCCCTGGAGGAGGAGATGGCAACCCACTCCAGTATTCTTGCCTGGAGAACCCCATGGACAGAGGAGCCTAGTGGGCTACAGTCCATGGGATCGCAAAGAGTGGGACAAGACCGAGGGACTTCACTTTCACTTTTCACTGTCATCGGCACACATGTGCATACAGGGTTCTAAAAGCGTCTGCAGCCCTGCTCCAACCTTAGGACCTGGTCCTTTGCCTCCAGCAACCCCGCCTGGATCTCACTTAGCACTTAGAACTGTGTGAGAAGTTCCACCCACACTTCCTTTGCCACTGTTTCACAGAAGTTTGGTGGACCTCAAAGAGCGTCAGCTTTACACCTTTTTGAAACTCTAGATGCACTTAAAAACAGCCAAAAACCAGGAAAGTCACACAAATGTGTAAGCTGCAACCCCCAGTCCACCTGTCTATGGTGTAAAGATTGGAGGAGATCAATGCTGGCTTAATTGTGTTGCTGGGGTCCCTGGGCTCCCAGAACACAGCTCACAAATGGAAAGCTGCAAGTGTTACATCTCTTTCCCCCCAATGTCTCACCTTACTTCTTTGAAAAGATTACATCTAATTTTGAGACATAAATAACTTGGACAGGAACTAAAATGCCTTTTACAGTGCAGTAGTGAAAAAATAATGAACTTAGCTTGGTGTCAATACACCTAAGGTTTACTGCATGCATTATGTCAAACTCATAAAGTATCATATTTATGGCATCGCTACAACAGTCAGCTCCCAGAATCTGAGTGAGTGGTGCTACCTGTACTTCAGACGAACACAACTCAATGTGAAGGCAAAGACATAAACTTTCAATGGCCTTTATTTATATATATATATAAAACCAGAAATTTGCCTTCTTAGTAGACAATTACTTCTACTAATATTATCATGAATCACCACAAATTATTGATTCCTTATGCATATGTCCAGAGAAGGAAGTTCTCTTCTTTCTGATTTACAATGTCTCATCAAATCATACTATACAATATTCAATTGAATAAACAGTATCAAGGTACACAATGTTTTTCACTTTATATAACTCAGGCATGTATATTTTTGAGATTAATCCTTTGTCTGTTTCTTCATTTGCTTTATTTTCTCCCATAATGAAGCTCAATTCCAGAAATATAAATGACCCAATCAAAAAGTGGGCCAAAGATCTAAACAGACATGTCTCCAAAGAAGACATACAGATGACTAACAAACACATGAAAAGATGCTCAACATCACTCATTATCAGAGAAATGCAAATCAAAACCTCAATGAGGTACCATTACACGCCAGTCAGGATGGCTGCTATCCAAAAGTCTACAAGCAATAAATGCTGGAGAGGGTGTGGAGAAAAGGGAACCCTCTTACACTGTTGGTGGGAATGCAAACTAGTACAGCCACTATGGAGAACAGTGTGGAGATGCCTTAAAAAACTGGAAATAGAACTGCCATATGACCCAGCAATCCCACTTCTGGGCATACACACTGAGGAAACCAGATCTGAAAGAGACACGTGCACCCCAATGTTCATCGCAGCACTGTTTATAATAGCCAGGATATGGAAGCAACCTAGATGCCCATCAGCAGATGAATGGATAAGGAAGCTGTGGTACATATACACCATGGAATATTACTCAGCTGTTAAAAAGAATTCATTTGAATCAGTTCTAATGAGGTGGATGAAACTGGAGCCCCTTATACAGAGTGAAGAAAGCCAGAAAGATAAACACCAATACAGTATACTAACGCATATATATGGAATTTAGGAAGATGGTAACGATAACCCTGTATGCAAGACAGATAAAGAGACACAGATGTATAGCAGACTTTTGGACTCTATGGGAGAAGGCGAGCATGGGATGATCTGAGAGAACAGCATCGAAACACATATATTATCAAGTGTGAAACAGATCGCCAGTCCAGGTTGGATGCATGAGACAAATGCTCCTGGCTGGTGCACTGGGATGACCCAGAGGGATGGGATGGGGAGGGAAGTAGGAGGGGGGTTCAGGATGGGGAACACATGTAAATCCATGGCTGATTCATGTCAATGTAAGGCAAAAACCACTACAATATTGTAAAGTAATTAGCCTCCAAATAATAAAAAATTATTGGGAAAAGAAAAAAAAAATAACTCAGGCATATTGTCAATTCCTTTCCCTTTTTTAAATGTTTCATTGCCTGTTGTGTCAGCATATATGTACACATTTCCAAGAGCTAAAGAAAAAAGTGAATAAAAAAAACCATTTTGAATAATTAAGCAGGATTGGGGAAGAGTAGACCATGTGACTGACAAGCAGCTTAGTGTATCTCTACATTTCTGAATATGACCATTTAATTCAGTTTAAAATGCTTTGCAAAAGAGTCCTTATATGACATAGGAAGCAGTGCTACTCTGTCCAAAATCTGTATTTCAGTAATTTGCCATTGACGCTACTCCCTTGCTTCTTTTAACACAATTAATAGAAGGGATGAAGACTAACATTTAAAAAAAGCAATAAATCCTCAGCTATCTTGAGAAACAAATGTTGTGAAGACTTCAGAATAAGTAAGATTAGACCAGCTTTGACCACATAAAATAAGTTTCTTATCTAGATATAGTAACTGGATGGAAATTGAAAATTCATGGGACTACTGTAAATGTTTTTATACTGATAGGTATACCACTAAATGAGCGAAAGACTAGACAATAATTCAATACAATAAATATTTATTGACCACATGCTATATGCCAGGTTCAGGGAATACACTGGGAATCAATAGACACAACGCAATCAAAAAAGAGGAGATCTGGGTGATCAATGTGAAAAATAGGACGGTATAATATATTTGGTCTCGGAAGTCTGGGTGCCTAGTACTATTTTAAGTTTAATAGAAATCTATAATAAGATAGCTTTTCTTGCAGTCTTCTAATTTAGTAGATAAAATAAGACATATTGTTTAAAAAGTCAGCCAACAAGGCAAAAAATTGCATTCAAAATAAGTGTCATTCTAATAAGATCTGAAAAAGTACCTGATTAAGTGTGCAGAGAATGGAAGAAAACTTTGAATGAAATAATAAGCTTCAAGATTTTGATAAAGCCATATATCTAATATTTCACTTAAACTTTGGGGGGATGTAATTTCAAAATGTTATATGATTCGTCTTAAGCAAGTAGCCATATCCAATGAGAAAATTCCTTCCTCTCATCTAATCACATTTTTTTTTTCTTCCAAGTGGATTAAAGCTAATTTTTAGAGTAGTTTCCAAATTCCCTTCAACAGAGTTATCAAAGCAGATGAATTACATTTCCTTGATGTTTGCTTTTAACAGATTGTCCAGTGATAGTATTGCAGTATCCTTTTTCACCAGACATGAAAAACATTCTTGCAAGCTGGATTAAAAATACAGATAAAATAATACTACTAATATCTTCTGCATTGCATTACATTCCATGCTATTATATTCGTTATCTAGTTTCAGTGACAGCAACCACAGACGAAATGCACTGGAAATGAATAACATGTGTAGCATGTTTATTCCATGCAAAGTGGACCAGAAGCACTTGAATTTATTGCCATGACTTCAATAGAGAATTCTTTACATAATGTTACATGAAGTAGCATGGCTAGAATATACAGTAATTGGAAGAAGGATCCACGAAAAAATAAACTCTCCTGATGTTATATATTAGATTCCCACAGTGGTTTGGGGGCATGTCTGATGATCTTAATTCATTTAGTGTGCTAGTACAATTCTTCTCTTCAGCTTGCATCTTCTCAGTGTTATAAGGCTATGCTCCTGGTTCAGACATTAAAAAAGAAGCCTTGTAAAATATTTCTTACAAAAATAAATAGTAAGTATCCAGATACGTAAGAGCTTAATTCTCAAGATCTGGCATGTTTAAGATTCACATTTTTAGGAATTTCAATCTGAAACAGAGAAGAAACTCTCTTTTAGAGTTGACATTTCTAAAAACATTACCAATGAGTAGTGCAGAATGCTTTTCCTTCGCTTGCTGACCACATCCTTTAGAATTAGTGCAAGGCAACAAGATCACTGGAAATGACAGCCATTCATATTATAGGCATACCTCAGGGGTTACTGCCTGTTGGGTTTCAGACTGCCATAATAAAGTACAAATCACAACAAAGCAAGTCAAAAGGAAATTTTGGTTTCCCTGTGCATGCAAAAGTTATGTTTATACTGCACTGTAGTCTATTAATTGTGCAATAGCATTATGTCTAAAACAAACAATGGGTGTGGTTTGGGGCAACCCCCCTCCAAATTACAGTAGTAACATCAAAGATCTCTGTTTGCAGATAATCATAACAAATGTAATAATAATGAAAAAGCTTGAAATATTGCAAGAGTTACCAAAATGTGACATGGAGATATGAAGTGAGCCAACACTGCAGGAAAAGCCGGCATATGTGCTTGCTCCACACAGCATTGCTGCAAACCTTCCGTTTGTAAAAACTGCATCACCTCCAAAGTGTGAGGAAGGGAGGCACAGTAAAAGGAAGTGTGCCTGTAAGCATAATTTCCAGGTATTTGAAACGGTGCCGATCTGAGGCCATGGTTCATATTTTCAGGCTAAACGTTTTCTATTGCTTTCTCCAATTCCAACTGGGGAAGGGTGTTTCCATGACATCGGTCAAAGCACTGGAGAAGACAAAAATGCCATTAACAAGGTTGGATTTTTTTTTTTCCTGACATATCAAGATTGGTTCACTTGTAATTTTTAATTTTCCTGAGTGGATCAAACTAATGCTACTAATAAATCAGTCTAGATAATAATCTGAATAAAGAAAAATCGATATCCCTTTCTGAAGGTCTAAACTTCTGTGTCTACGTTTGGGGTTTACAGAGCCAGCCTTTTACTCTGCATGTAACTAAACCACTAGGGAAGTTTCTTTTAGGGTGGTGCACAAAATGGAAGGCAAAAGTGAGAATACATTTATTTGGTACTTATACTTCCATTGGCCCTGGACAAAGTTAAAAAGCAAACACAATCTGCTGTCCATCTATCACTGTCTCCTTCTCTTGCCACGTGTCTTGGGGTTGAAACATTTCTTCTTACGTGTTTCCTCTCTCTTTCCTTTTTCCCAGACCCGTTGTCTTGTAATATAAACTTAATCAAGTCGTCCGAAGGCAGGGAACTTGTTTTAAACCCCTTGTTCTGGAATTATGCTGCACAGGTCATAATCAAGTTGTAAAATTAACTGTATCAGTGAACTGCATTGGAAGCCAATTAGAGAATAGTTTATCCCATCTGGACAAACTCAGTGTCTTATTGTATTTGGGGGGTTAGGAATTTTTAAAAAGAGAACAAATTGAAAATGGTAAGAAGTTGATCTAACTCCTGCAACATAATTGTCTGTGTAATTATAAAGGAGACTACATTTTCAGAGCAACAGATTTTAAATATCAATGACCAACTCCATCAAAATGTGGATTTAATGTGGTAGTTTCTTTCCAAGATGAAAGTGGCCAGGCCAATATGTTTGTAAAGGTCATTCTGTGTGTTTTTATATCTGTCATACATATGTAGAGCATGTTCTTAGGTTTACACTTGCCCTTTAACTCCCAGTACAGGAAATCTGCTGCTAGGAAAGACTTGTAAAATATTTATGACATTTAAATCATGTTTAAGATTTCTTACTCAGGAAGAGTATGTTATAAAATTTGCATATGGTGTCCAGCGTTTAAACTCACAGTCCTGTATCTGGCCTTCTACAACCTTGGTTATATAGCTGGCTTATCCTTTAGCCATTTGATTATATTTGCAATGTTTCTTTTTGTTACTGAACTTCACATTGTTTTTTTTTTTTTTTTAAATTCTCTATTATTGACTAAGCAAATTATAAATTACATCAGTATTTCATCTTGTTCAAGCCAGTCTTGGCATTATGATGTATGGAGGACTTTTTACTGTGAAGTATGAAAGGTTTTGACTTGTGTTGCTTGGAGTTGCAAACTTCGCTTTAAATATATGATATACCACACAAACAAGGTCACACTGAATGCACGTGTGTAGCACGTCACACGTGTAATCATGGAGATCCAGTTTTGGTTTCTGATTGCCACTAGCATTCATGCTGCTGCTGCTGCTGCTGCTGCTAAGCCGCTTCAGTCGCGTCCGACCCTGTGCGACCCCATAGACGGCAGCCCACCAGGCTCCCCCGTCCCTGGGATTCTCCAGGCAAGAACACTGGAGGGGGTTGCCATTTCCTTCTCCAATGCATGAAAGTGAAAAGTGAAAGTGAATTTGCTCAGTCATGTCTGACTCTTCATGACCCCATGGACTGCAGCCTACCAGGCTCCTCCGTCCATGGGATTTTCCAGGCAAAAGTACTGAGGCATATTTATATACGGTTGTAACCAACAATTGTTTAATGTGATATCTGCAAACAGAGGAGAGCACAAACCTAAGTGATTCCTCTAAAAGGGTATTTTCAAAAGGCATTTAGGCTTTAATAAGTATATTCATTTTACTTAAAAAAAAAAAGGTCAGCTAAATATGTACAAAATTTTCAGAAACAGGGAATCCTGGGAAGGAGTTTCAGCAAATTATTTTGGAAAATAAATCTGATCCTGATAAGCAATGAACATCAAATATCTCAGGAGCAGCAACGTGGTGTAGCTGATGCTACTGTTTAGTCGCTCAGTCGTGTCCGACTCCTTGCGACCCCATGGACTGTAGCCCACCAGGCTCTTCTGTCCATGGGATTTCCCAGGCAAGAATACTGGAGTGGGTTTCCATTTCCTTCTCCAGAGGTGGTGTAGAACGAGTGATGGAGATGGGCTCTGCTTTCCCTGAGAAAATTCCCCCGAAGTGTCCCTTGTAATGGTGATTATGACTAGGATAAGGGAAAAAGACTCAGGAGAAGCAGAGTGAAAGGCTGAGCCCGGAGGCTGAGTCAGAGCCACCAAGAGGAGTGGCTCCTTGCACACTTGCTTCACCACCAACCAGTGGGTCCTCCCTCCTCACCCATATCAGCTGGGCTGGCCGAGCTCACTGCTGCTGAAGGTAGACTCACTGACAATATAGGGCAGCATCTCAGATCCTTATTGTTACAAAACTGAGAGCTAAAAAAAAAACCAATCATCTCATCTACAATGGGGTTGAAGGGACTTCCCTGGTGGTCCAGTGGCTAAGACTTCACACTCCCAGTGCAAGGGGGCTGGGGTTTGATCCATGGTCAGGGAACTAGATCCCACATGCTGCAACTGAGTTCAAATGCTACAGCTAAAATATCCTTCAAGCCACAAGAGATCCCCCAAAAGATTCTGGGTACTGCAACTAAGATCCCAGATAGTCAAATAAATAAACAAATATTTTTAAAAGAAGAGTACAGTTGAAAAATTTTTTGCCCTTCTGGACTTCATTTGATTATTTGTAAATACTAAATAAAGCAACTATATATGGTAAAGAATCTGCATGCAATGCAAGAGACCCCAGTTCAACTTCTGGGTCAGGAAGATCTGCTGGAGAAGGGATAGGCTACCCACTCCAGTATTCTTGGGCTTCCTGATGGCTCAGCTGGTAAAGAATTTGCCTGGAATGGGGGAGACCTGGGTTCGACCTCTGGGTTGGGAAGATTCCCTGGAGAAGAGGCTACCTACTCCAGTATTCTGGCCTGGAGAATTCCATGGACTGTATAGTCCATAGGGTCACAAAGAGTCAGACATGACTGAGCAACTATTATATACATAATGGACTTCCCAAGCAGTGATAGTGCCTGCCAGTGCAAGAGACTTTAGAGATGCAGGTTCGATCCCTGAGTTGGAAAGATCCCCTGTAGGAGGGCATGGCAACCCGCTCCAGTATTCTTGCCTGGAGAATCCCATGGACAGAGGAGCCTGGTGGGCTACGGTCCATAGGATTGCAATGAGTCGGACAGGATTGAAGTGACTTATCACAGCACATATATGAAGTATATGCCATATTCTAAGATAATGATAGGAGTGACTAGAAAGAGTTTAAAAAGGTAATATGAGCATAGGAGTGTTTACTTTCAAAGATCACAAACATTCGGTACACATGCACAAATTCAACTATGCAATACAACCATACCAGAGAAATCATAAGGAGGTATAATGAATATCCAAAGAAGTATATGAATAGTGCTATGACTTGAGGAGTGGATTTCTGAGACTTAAAGCTGACTGATTTCATAAAGGAGGGTCAAAATATAACTGAGAAATTGGGGGGTAGGCCTAAGTGTTGGGGCGGCTCAGGCTTTGGAAGCAGTCTGCCAGTGTGCAGCTTCATAAGACCTTACTGCGCCTCAGTTGTTTCCTCTGCTTCTGGGAAACGTAATAGCAGCTCCTTCATATAATTTAAGAGCTAATAGTACATAGACATTTCAGTAGTACTTGCTACCTAATAAGTACTCAGAAACGTTGGCCATTATTTTGTTACTGTAATTCTCATTTTAGGAAAGCTTATGAGGAAAGAATGCACTAGGTACTGAGACAGAAACACAGCTCATTATTCTTCAGAGAAGACATACAGGTGGGCAAGAGGCACATGAAAAGATGCTCAACGTCACTAATCATTAGAGAAATGCAAATCAAAACTAAATGAAGTATCACCTCACACTGCTCAGAATGCCCATCAACAAAAAAAAAAAAAAATTACACACAATAAATGCTTCAGAAAGTATGGAGAAAAGAGAACCCTCTAGCACTGTTGGTAGGAGTATAAATTGATGTAGCCACTATGGAGAACAGTATGGAGGTTCCTTAAAAAAAATAAAATTAAAAATAGCATGACCATACAATCCAGCATGTGTGCATGTGTGCCAAGAGTACCTGGTTTTGTGCATGAGCTTCAGCCATGTCAGATTTTTTGCAACCCCATAGACTGTAGCCCACTGGGCTCCACTGTGCATGGGATTTTCCCACTACTGGCCATATACCGTGCGAAAATCAAAATGCAAAAAGACACAAGTGCCTCAGTGTCCACTGCAGCACTCTTTACGATAGCCAGGACACAGGAGCAGCTTAAATGTCCACCAACAGATGAATAAATAAGATACGGTACATATATACAATGAAAGAGTACACAGCCATAAAATGAAATGAAATTGGGTTATTTGTAGAGCTTTGAATAAACCTACAATCTGTCATACAGAGTGAAGTAAGTCAGAAAGAGAAAAACAAATACTGTATATTAACACATACATGTGGAATCTAGAAAGATGGGACAGATGACCCTACTTGCGGGGCAGGAACAGAGACACAGATGCAGAGAACAGACTTGACATGCAGGGGGTAGGCAGGGTAGGGTGGGATGAAGTGGGAAAGCAGAATTGACACGTGTGCACTCCCACGTGTGGAACAGAAAGTTGGTGAAACCTGCCATATGACACGGGGAGCTCAGCGCCATGCCCCGTCACGCCCTGGGGGGGCGGGGAGGGAGGTCTAAGAGGCAGAGGGTATGTGTATACACGTGGCAGAGGCACTTTGCCCTACGGCAGAAACTAACATAATATTGTAAAGCAACTATATTTCAGTTACAAAAAATATTTTGGAAGCCAGTAAAGGCTTCATTGGGGTTGAGGTGTTGGTAAGAAAGCATAAAGCAGCCACTTTCAACTGGAGGTCAGAGATATCAAGCACACTTGATAGAGTTTCTCAGACTCTCAGATCTGTCTCTTTTTTTTCCCCTCCCACCCAATACTCATTTGAATACAACCCACTGCACATCTACTTAAGAAAAACCACTTTACAGTCATTGATGGGAGTGTGGGAGTGTTAATTTGTTCCTCATATGCATGGGAAAGAGCAAAGATTTGAGAAAAAATCACATATTCAGAAAATACTTAGCACCAGAGATAGACTTGGCATTGTGTGCTACCATTGGGATGAAGGAAAGATCGCATTCATAAAAGAAGACAAACTCTATGTGAGAGACACAATTATCTAATCAGTGAAAGTACATATGCTTCAATTTTACAATTTACTCCAAGCCAGCACAGGGTCTGGCATATAAAAACACCAGGAAAATATTAGCTCCTTCCTAGATTGATTAAACTCTTCATCTGAATTCCAAGCATCCTTAAAGATTGAGTTGAGTACACTGCCCTAAATTCATAAAGTAGCTGAGCACTAATGAGGGCTTGATCTATAAGCTCTTAACTGAGCACAAGGAGTCCTATTTGCATTTGGATTTTATGGTTCTGTAAATGCAGCAGGGACAATATTTGAGGAGATGTAGGGTTTCCCAGGTGGTAAAGAACCTGCCTGCCAATACAGGAGACATAAGGAATGTGGGTTAGACCCCTGGGTAGGGAAAATCCCCTGGAGGAAGGCATGGCAACCCACTCCATGTATCCTTGCCTGCAGAATCCCACGGACAGAGGAGCCTGGTGGGCTACAGTCCATGGGGCTGCAAAGAGTCGAACATGACTGAAGCTCATGCCCAAAACTCAGTACTCTCGGCAGGCCTGCACAGAACCGGGTGCCCTTCTTTGTGCGCTGACTTTTGCAAGAATAAGGGCAACAGACATCCTTCCTTAGTTTCGCCTAGTTCTCGGTATGTATATGTGCCAGAACCTTCACATACTGCCAAGGATTCAACATAGGGTGACAGCTACCTTGGAGGTTCAACCCTGTGGGGATGGCTGCTCCCAGAGGGGTCTTTTGTAGGTCATAAGATTTACTCTAACTCAGAGATTGATCTGTTCAAAATTATCCTGCATATACGCTCTCCTGGCACATGAGTCTCAAAATGCCTCCACGCCAGAGTTTCTCAGCCTCAGCACTCTTGACATTTTGGACCAGATAATTCTCTGCTGTGAGGCCTGTCCTGTGCATTGCAGGATGTTTGGCAGCATCTCTGGTCTCTACTCTCTAGATATCAATAGAACTCAGTTACTTCAACCAAAAAAAAGATGTCCTTAGACATTACCAAATGTCCCCTGGGAAATAATAACCTCACCTCTTTGAGAACCTCTCCTCTAAGTTGATGAGTTGGAAACATATTTCAATGACCAGTGACACTGCCTGAAACCAAAACAGCTGCTTCAGAAGGATGCCTAGAGGAGCAGTTGACAACGGCAGGGGCCATTCATTGTGGGTATCAGATGCGTTCATTGTGCCAATTAGAAGGGTGTGCGTCTAGAGATGGGTGAGGATTGGGAACCAACGATAGGACTCACCAGAAAAGACACGGGGGTGAACAGTGATTGTGTGTTTCTCCCCAAGGAAGTTAGAACCTAAAGGCTTTGGATGCTGGTGGAATCCTTGGTTGGATCTAGCCAGCTAGGTGGTTGGTTCAGGAAACTAAGTATGCAAGAAGCGCCAGTATCTGCACCAGCAATCCCGAACTTCACCCTGGCTAACACTTCGTCTAATGCTCTCTGCTTTGTGCATCCCTCTTGGCCTAATGGTCCATGGTGCAGTCAGTACCTGCCAGCTGGCTGTGAAAATATGAACCAAGTCAATCAGATTTCCTTTCTCTAGATATACATGGGAGGGAAAAATTGAATTTGACAACTAGAAAATGATAGTGTGGAGCAGACAAGTAGCTAACTCAATTGAACGGCAGAGTTTCAAAGTGGAAATTCTTTTGTTTGTTTCCAAAATGTAAATGCTATGAGCTGATCCACAGGCTCTGCCCTTCCTAGCTTTCTCAAGTCAGGTTGTATAGCTTCTACGAGGATACATTTGCTTGTATGTAGAGTCTTAAAATAACCCCTCTGTTACTTGTGCTAGGTGAAGCTGGTCTCTGTTCCTTGCAGATAAATGTGCCTATTTTAAGGGTTTCCCAGGTGGCGCTAATGGTAGAGAACCCGCCTGCCAACGCAGGAGACTTAAGGGCTGCGGGTTCAATGCCTGGTCCTAGAAGATCCCCTGGATGACGGCATGGTAACCCACTCCAGGAGAATCCCATGGACGGAGGACCCTGGCAGGCCACAGTCCAGGGGGTCTCAAAGAGTCAGACAGGACTGAGCAATGAACACTTTCACTCGGGCTTCCCAAGTGGCGTTAGTGGTAAAGAACCCGCCTGCCAATGCAGGAGATATAGGAGATGTGGATTTGATCCTTGGGTCCAGAAGGTCTCTTCGAGGAAAGACATGGAAACCCACTCCAGTATTCTTGCCTGGAGAATCCTATGGCCAGAGGAGCCTGGTAGGCTACAGTCCATGGGGTCACAATGAGCAGAACATGACTGGAGTGACTTAGCACACCGCATGCATGCTAAACAAATATTAGTATTTTAATAGATAATACATATGGCAATGTACACAAAAATAGAAATTAACAATGTTTAAAGAATGTGACCAAATAAATACAAATGAAAATCTGAACACTTAATTATTCAAATTCTGTGATTAACTAGATTAGCTAAAATGTCCTTTGGGTACATGCCATCCTCTCTAAGGAATTTCTGTTTCATATTATAGGTGTTTAGCGTCCAAAAACAATTTCTTTCCACTAATGACGGTCTACATAGAAATAAGCCCTCAATAAAGGGCTTATCATGAATGGTAAATGTGGTTCTTTATTTACTGTTTGCTTTTTAATTTTTACTGGGGTATAGTTGATTTTGACTTCCCAGGTAGCACTAGCGGCAAAGAACCAGCCTGCCAAGGCAGGAGACGTAAGAAAAGCAGGTTCAAACCCTGGGTCCGGAAGGTCCCCTGGAGGAGGGCATGGCAACTCTCTCCAGTATTCTTGCCGGGAGAATCCATGGACAAAGCAGCCTGGGGGTCTGCAGTCCAAAGCCGGATATGACTAAAGCGACTTAGCATGCTTGCAGGCATGTGCCTATTTTACACACTAAAGTTTTACCAACTCCATGGAAAATCTGAATAAGGTATTGGGAAGAAAAGTTCACAAACATCAAACTTTTTTCTTTTATACTTTCAGTGATGTCAGTATGAGTATGAAGGTGTTACTCACTGTTATATTACCTTTATTACTTTACAAACTGTCAGTGTTGATGTTAAAAAGACAAGTATGACATATATCTGCCAAAGGCACTTACTCAGTGGTGGCTGTAAAGTGTATGTATAGCATTAATTTTTGTATGTGCACTGCCTTGGTAAATTGAGTTTGAAATAAATGCTAAATTATGTGAGTATACTGCTGTGAAATATTATTGCAAAGAATTGCTTTTATTTCACCTGAAATAGTCTTCCTGCCTGACTTAACAAATTAAATTAGTCATGGCGGTGTGAGATAGAAACTACATTTTATAGGTTTGTCAATATCAAAGCTAGTGGCTCATGGAACTTCTGTGACCACATTGCTGTTATGCCAAATACCCCACTGTCTCTTTCCTTCTGATTTCCCTGAACTTGCTTTATTGGCTGGAAGTTTAGAACGTCTTGCTCCATGAGTGTGAGTGGTGGTGTATTCTTCCAGTGGAGATTCAATTTAGGAATGTCCTCTAAGGCCGGGAAAAGGCTCAGTTTCAGGGGGCTCTTTGCCCATCCCGAGGGGGTTTCCTTTTCTCTTCTCAGGCAAAGCATGTACCTGCTCCAGATTCATCACCATCATGGTTCAGCACCCAGAGGTGACGCCCCAGCCAGGACAACACAGCCAGTCCTTCAGACAGACAGATGCGGTCAGGCTGTCACTGGTGCTCCGTATTTGAAAACAACCGAAATACTGCAACCGGAACAAATCATAAAACTTCCATACCCAAAATGAAATAAAACTAAATGCAAAATCAGAAAGGACACCAGTGTATTTACAGGTTTAAAGATAGCAAGTTGGCTTTAAAAAAAATGAATTGATTAGGACAGATCAGCCACATGATTTGGAAATGGGATTATTGGGAAATGCACTTTAATATAGGGCTCAGTTCGGTTCAGCTCAGTCGCTCAGTTGTGTCCGACTCTTTGCGACCCCATGAACCGCAGCACGCCAGGCCTCCCTGTCCATCACCAACTCCCGGAGTTTACCCAAACCCATGTCCATTGAGTTGGTGATGCCATCCAGCCATCTCATCCTCTGTTGTCCCCATCTCCTCCTGCCCCCAATCCCTCCCAGCATCAGGGTCTTTTCAAATGAGTCAGCTCTTCGCATCAGGTGGCCAAAGTATTGGAGTTTCAGCTTCAATATCAGTCCTTCCAATGAACACACAGGACTGATCTCCTTTAGGATGGACTAGTTGGATTTGCTTGCAGTCCAAGGGAGTCTCAAGAGGGTTCTACAACACCACAGTTCAAAGGCATCAATTCTCCAGCATTCAGCTTTCTTTATAGCCCAACTCTCACATCCATACGTGACTACTGGAAAAATATAGGGCTAGTCAATGCCTTTTGTAATATGAGAACTGTGCAAATTTTCACTAATCAAAAATCACTGAAGGATTTAAGCTGACAATGAATGTTAATTTTAAAAAAAGAGGACCAAAATGGGAAGGCAATCCGAAAAAGGGGGAATGTATGTATATGTATGGCTGCTTCACCTTGCTGCTTGGCAGAAACTAACACAACATTGTAAAGCAAATACACTCCAGTAAAAATTAATAAAAAATAAAATTTAAAAAGGACCAATATGATGTTAATGTCATATACTGCCTTATATTTTAATGATGCAGCTGACTCTTTTGGTGAAGTTGAAGAAATAAAAATAAAAAGAACCCAACCCTATTAGGTCATTAGAGAGTGCCGGGTAGAGTCCCCTGTCTGTACTATATGTGCTTATTAGTTATCTATTTTATCCATAATACTGTGCATATGTCAATTCCAACTTCCCAGTTTATTCCTCCACTGCCCATGCAGCTGGGTAATCATAGGTTTGTTTTCTGCCTCTGTGACTCTATTTCCATTTTATAAATAAATTCCATTTCTTTTTTAGAATCCACATATAAGTGGTATCATATATTTGTTTCTCTCTGACTTACTTCACTCAGTATAATGGCCTCTTTTCCATCCATGTTGCTGCAAATGGCACGATTCCCTTCTTTTTTGTGACTGAGTAATATTCCATTGTGCATTTGTCCCACATCTTCTTTGTTCACTCCTGTGTCAATGGACACTTGGGTTATTCCCATGTCTTAGCGATTGTAAATAATACTGTGATGAACATGGGTACATGTACCTTTATGAACTATGGTTTCTCTCCTGGATACATGTATATATAACTGATTCACTTTACTTTACACCTGCCACAAATACAACATTGTAAGTCAACTATACTCCAGTAAAGATTAAAAAGCAACTAATAAATAAGAACAACACTTAGCATTTATGATAAGTTCTTTCTTGATATTTCTATGAGGACCGCCATAAGTAGAAAGAAATCATTTTTGGACTTTTAACACCTATAATATGGAACAGAAATTC
The DNA here is from genome assembly GCF_910594005.1 of Cervus elaphus. Taxonomy (NCBI): domain Eukaryota; kingdom Metazoa; phylum Chordata; class Mammalia; order Artiodactyla; family Cervidae; genus Cervus; species Cervus elaphus. Next base: position 6,276,358 of record NC_057826.1, on the reverse strand, counting down.
CCTAAAGAGGATGGCATGTACCCCAAAGAACATTATAGCTAATCACAGAATTTGAATAATTAAGTATTCAAATTTTTATTTGTATTTACTTGATCATGTTCTTTTAGCATTGTTAATTTCTATCTTTGTGTACATTGCAATATGTGTTATCTATTAAAATGCTCATATTTGTTTAGCATGAAGCACATGCTACATGGTAAGTCTCTTCAGTCATGTCCTCACATTGCAACACCGTGGACTGTAGGCTGCCAGGCTCCTCTGTCTGTGGGATTCTCCAGGCAAGAATACTGCAGTGGGTTTCTGTGTCCTTCCTAGAAGAGACCTTCTGGACCCAAGGATCAAATCCACATCTCCTACATCTCCTGCATTGGCAGGCCGGTTCTTTACCTCTAGCGCCAACTTGGAAGCCCAAGTGAAAGTGTTAGTTGCTCAGTCCTACCTGACTCTTTGTGACCCCATGGGCTGTAGCCTGCCAGGCTCCTCTGTCCATAGAATTCTCAAGGAAAGAATACTGGAGTGAGTAGCCATTCCCTTCCCCAAGGGATCTTCCTGACTCAAGGATCAAATATAGGTCTCCAGCTTTGCAGGCAGATTCTTTACTGTCTAAGCCACAGAGAAGCCCATTTATTCAGCACTTAAGAGTCGATGTATATCTGCATATTAGGGCTATATTCCTGAAGAGGGGGGTCATTAAGAACCACTGAAATTGTTTTATTTTTGCTAGTTGGTACCATCTGCACCACCAGGGAAGCCCAAAATTAAAATTTGCTCAGTCGTGTCTGACTCTGTAGCCCGTCTGCCTCCTCTGTCCATGGGGTTCTCCAAGCAAGAATACTGGACTGGGTCGCCATGCCCTTCTCCAGGGATCTTCCCAACCCAGGAATCAAACCCAGGTCTCCCACCTTGCAGGCAGATTCTTTGCCGTCTGAGCCGCCAGGGAAGCCCAGTTGGTACTCTGACTTTTATTTCTATGTGATGGCCTCACCATTGACTTTAGCAGGAATCTGACAACATTTTAGGGAAAATGCTGCCTGTGCAGAGTGAGACATTCTGTTTTCAAATGTGCAAATGCCTGAATTGACTTTGTTCTCAATCCCGTACCAGTTGAGAATCTAGAGGTCCCTCCATTCCTGTTTATGGTTAATGCAGCAGATAATGTCATATCATCCTCCAAATGAGACTCCTTTAGATTCTTTAGTTTTCTGTTGCAGAAAACCTCCTAATTTTGTTAATAGTCACATACTATAAACTACAAATGGTATTTATTTTCTTCTATACTTAATATAATTTTAGAAAAAAAATCTATCAACTCCTCTGATAAATTTTCACTTTAATTCCATCTTTTCACACCAAAGTCAAAATATTCAAGCAGTCTGTAATACACTGGGGCTTCCCAGGTGACGCTAGTGGTAAAGAACCTGTCCGCCAATGCAAGGAGATATAAGCAACTTTGGTTCCATCCCTGGGTCAGAAAGATCCCCTGGAGGAGGAAATGGCAATCCACTCCAGGATTCTTGCCTGGAGAACTCCCATGGACAAATGAGCCTGCCAGGCTATACATTCCACAGGGTTGTAAAGAGTCAGACATGACTGAGGCCACTTAACATGCATAGTTCAATAATTTTCCAAAACCCTTGGGAATGAATACTTGTGGACAGGTCAGGTTTATACAGTCAGGCTAACCATTCATATGTGAAAACTTTTATTTTGTTGTATAGTTAACAAATCCTCCTTCACCTAAATATTACATTTTTCCATAAGCCTGATAATAGTTTTCTACTGAGAGAGACTTTCCCTAATAGTCATAAATATTTGTTGGAGTTATTGTTTTTCTCATTATAGATCTAGTAAACACTGAATTGGTCCAGCTAGTTAGGCTCCTTAGCATCACAGAGAGAAACGTACCTGGATGATACACATGGGTGTATCATCTTTCCTAGGTGTGCATATATTGGAGTCTGACCTAACAGTTCCTCCCAACAGATATATGGAATCTGATTTATGGTCTACCCCAGGAGTTGTGCAATAATAGACCCTAGAGAGCATATCTCCCGACTTAATGGGCCACAGCAGCTTTGGGGCTTTTAAATCAAGCAGAGTTGAATAATCTTTCTTCTGTCATTATTAACCATGGCAATTTATGTCCAGAGGTGCAGCCTGGCCTGGGTGTTTATGGCACCATTTGATCTGTCTACAGCACTGTTATGGACTGAAGGATATTTTCTGCAAAATTCATATGTTGAAGTACTAATTGCCAGTACACCAGGATATAGCTATGTTTGGAAATAGGGTCTTCAGAGAGATGATTCAGGTTAAATGAGAGCACTGAGGTAGGTCCTAATCCAACATAACTGGTGTCCTTATAAGAAGAAAATGCAGACACACACAGGGGAAAGCCCATGAAGGCAAAGGGGAGGCGGCCTTCGGTAAGTCAAGGACTCTGAGATTTCTCAGAGTGGGATCAACCCTGCTGACACCCTGATCTTAGCCTTCTAGTGTCCGGAACCATGAGAAAATACATTTGTGTTGCTTAAGCCATCTCATCTGTGATATCTTGTGACAGTCCTAGATGACTAATCGAAGTTTTACTGAGCGGTATTTGAACCATCAGTGACTTCAGAGAGTGTAAATTATTTTGCTGCAGAAGGAATATTACAATTAGCTATAAGCCTTTGCCTAGAAATAACAACTGTTAACACTTGAATGTATTTCTTCTGGTCATTTAACATTATATTTTAGTATTTTTGTTATTAAATATTCTTAGTAAAAATATTAGTAAGGCTGTAAATCATCCATCCATAAATGTATTTCAACAAAATTCTAGTAATGGATATTAAAGTTAGACCTTTATATGTTTATTATGTTACTATTATAACTAGCTACAGAAAGGAGTTTATTATATAAATCCTCACCCAAGTCCTTTATGTACTTAGAGTCCAAAGCAGATATTTACAGAGAAATATAAAATGAAATAGTGTTATACAGGCAAGTAGTTTTGCTATCTCTTTCTAAAAGACTTGTACCAATTTCTGCTCACAGTAGCAACTAAGATAATAATTGGCATGGTCACAGAACTATGAAATGTTATAAATTTTTCTATCCTATCTTACTTATAGTAAGGTTAAGTAATTTTACTTTTTTAGGTTATTGAAATGCTTTCCCCTGTGGATCATCCTTTTTCTCTTCTGTCAGTTATTCAATTATGCTCTTAATATTTTCCTGTGTAAATATTCCTATAATTTGGAAATGATTCTAGTTTTTTCTTTTTCCAAAAACATTTCCTGTTTTTGTTTTTTTTTTTAATTTTTTATTAGTTGGAGGCTAATTACTTCACAATATTTCAGTGGGTTTTGTCATACATTGATATGAATCAGCCATAGATTTACACGTATTCCCCATCCCGATTCCCCCTCCCACCTCCCTCTCCACCCGATTCCTCTGGGTCTTCCCAGTGCACCAGGCCCAAGCACTTGTCTCATGCATCCCACCTGGGCTGGGGATCTGTTTCACCATAGATAATATACATGCTGGTCTTTTGAAATATCCCACCCTCACATTCTCCCACAGAGTTCAATAGTCTGTTCTGTATTTCTGTGTCTCTTTTTCTGTTTTGCATATAGGGTTATCGTTACCATCTTTCTAAATTCCATATATATGCGTTAGTATGCTGTAATGTTCTTTATCTTTCTGGCTTACTTCACTCTGTATAAGGGGCTCCAGTTTCATCCATCTCATTAGAACTGGTTCAAATGAATTCTTTTTAACAGCTGAGCAATATTCCATGGTGTATATGTACCATAGCTTTCTTATCCATTCATCTGCTGACGGGCATCTAGGTTGCTTCCATGTCCTGGCTATTATAAACAGTGCTGCAATGAACATTGGGGTGCACGTGTCTCTTTCAGATCTGGTTTCCTCGGTGTGTATGCCCAGAAGTGGGATTGCTGGGTCATATGGCAGTTCTATTTCCAGTTTTTTAAGAAATCTCCACACTGTTTTCCATAGCGGCTGTACTAGCTTGCATTCCCACCAACAGTGTAAGAGGGTTCCCTTTTCTCCACACCCTCTCCAGCATTTATTGCTTATAGACTTTTGGATAGCAGCCATCCTGACTGGCGTGTAATGGTACCTCATTGTGGTTTTGATTTGCATTTCTCTAATAATGAGTGATGTTGAGCATCTTTTCATGTGTTTGTTAGCGATCTGTATGTCTTCTTTGGAGAAATGTCTGTTTAGTTCTTTGGCCCATTTTTTGATTGGGTCATTTATTTTTCTGGAATTGAGTTTCAGGAGTTGCTTGTATATTTTTGAGATTAATCCTTTGTCTGTTTCTTCATTTGCTATTATTTTCTCCCAATCTGAGGGCTGTCTTTTCACCTTACTTATAGTTTCCTTTGTAGTGCAAAAGCTTTTAAGTTTCATTAGGTCCCATTTGTTTAGTTTTGCTTTTATTTCCAATATTCTGGGAGGTGGGTCATAGAGGATCCTGCTCTGATTCATGTCGGAGAGTGTTTTGCCTATGTTCTCCTCTAGGAGTTTTATAGTTTCTGGTCTTACATTTAGATCTTTAATCCATTTTGAGTTTATTTTTGTGTATGGTGTTAGAAAGTGTTCTAGTTTCATTCTTTTACAAGTGGTTGACCAGTTTTCCCAGCACCACTTGTTAAAGAGGTTGTCTTTTTTCCATTGTATATCCTTGCCTCCTTTGTCAAAGATAAGGTGTCCATAGGTTCGTGGATTTATCTCTGGGCTTTCTATTCTGTTCCATTGATCTATATTTCTGTCTTTGTGCCAGTACCATACTGTCTTGATGACTGTGGCTTTGTAGTAGAGTCTGAAGTCAGGCAGGTTGATTCCTCCAGTTCCATTCTTCTTTCTCAGGATTACTTTGGCTATTCGAGGTTTTTTGTATTTCCATACAAATTGTGAAATTCTTTGGTCTAGTTCTGTGAAAAATACCATTGGTAGCTTGATAGGGATTGCATTGAATCTATAGATTGCTTTGGGTAGAATAGCCATTTTGACAATATTGATTCTTCCAATCCATGAACACGGTATGTTTCTCCATCTGTTTGTGTCCTCTTTGATTTCTTTCATCAGTGTTTTATAGTTTTCTATGTATAGGTCTTTTGTTTCTTTAGGTAGATATACTCCTAAGTATTTTATTCTTTTTGTTGCAATGGTGAATGGTATTGTTTCCTTAATTTCTCTTTCTGTTTTTTCATTGTTAGTATATAGGAATGCAAGGGATTTCTGTGTGTTAATTTTATATCCTGCAACTTTACTATATTCATTGATTAGTTCTAGTAATTTTCTGGTAGAGTCTTTAGGGTTTTCTATGTAGAGGATCATGTCATCTGCAAACAGCGAGAGTTTCACTTCTTCTTTTCCTATCTGGATTCCTTTTACTTCTTTCTCTGCTCTGATTGCTGTGGCCAAAACTTCCAACACTATGTTGAATAGTAGTGGTGAGAGTGGGCACCCTTGTCTTGTTCCTGATTTCAGGGGAAATGCCTTCAATTTTTCACCATTGAGGGTGATGCTTGCTGTGGGTTTGTCATATATAGCTTTTATTATGTTGAGGTATGTTCCTTCTATTCCTGCTTTTTGGAGAGTTTTAATCATAAATGAGTGTTGAATTTTGTCAAAGGCTTTCTCTGCATCTATTGAGATAATCATATGGTTTTTATCTTTCAATTTGTTAATGTGGTGTATTACATTGATTGATTTGCGGATATTAAAGAATCCTTGCATTCTTGGGATAAAGCCCACTTGGTCGTGGTGTATGATTTTTTTAATATGTTGTTGGATTCTGTTTGCTAGAATTTTGTTAAGGATTTTTGCATCTATGTTCATCAGTGATATTGGTCTGTAGTTTTCTTTTTTTGTGGCATCTTTGTCTGGTTTTGGAATAAGGGTGATGGTGGCCTCATAGAATGAGTTTGGAAGCTTACCTTCATCTGCAATTTTCTGGAAGAGTTTGAGTAAGATAGGTGTTAGCTCTTCTCTAAATTTTTGGTAGAATTCAGCTGTGAAGCCATCTGGTCCTGGGCTTTTGTTTTCTGGAAGATTTCTGATTACAGTTTCGATTTCCTTGCTTGTGATGGGTCTGTTAAGATCTTCTATTTCTTCCTGGTTCAGTTTTGGAAGGTTATACTTTTCTAAGAATTTGTCCATTTCATCCAAGTTGTCCATTTTATTGGCATAGAGCTGCTGGTAGTAGTCTCTTATGATCCTTTGTATTTCAGTGCTGTCTGTTGTGATCTCTCCATTTTCATTTCTAATTTTGTTAATTTGGTTCTTCTCTCTTTGCTTCTTAATGAGTCTTGCTAACAGTTTGTCAATTTTGTTTATTTTTGCAAAAAACCAGCTTTTAGCTTTGTTGATTTTTGCTATGGTCTCTTTAGTTTCTTTTGCATTTATTTCTGCCCTGATTTTTTAAGATTTCTTTCCTTCTGCTAACCCTGGGGTTCTTCATTTCTTCCTTCTCTAATTGCTTTAGGTGTAGAGTTAGGTTATTTATTTGGTTTTTTTCTTGTTTCTTGATATAAGCCTGTAATGCTATGAACCTTCCCCTAAGCACTGCTTTTACAGTGTCCCATAGGTTTTGGGTTGTTATGTTTTCATTTTCATTCATTTCTATACATATTTTGATTTCTTTTTTGATTTCTTCTATGATTTGTTGGTTATTCAGAAGCGTGTTATTTAGCCTCCATATGTTTGAATTTTTAACAATTTTTTTCCTGTAATTGAGATCTAATCTTACTGCACTGTGGTCAGAAAAGATGACTGGAATGATTTCAATTTTTTTGAATTTTCCAAGACCAGATTTATGGCCCAGGATGTGATCTATTCTGGAGAAGGTTCCGTGTGCACTTGAGGAAAAGGTGAAGTTGATTGTTTTGGGGTGAAATGTCCTATAGATATCAATTAGGTCTAGCTGGTCCATTGTGTCACTTAAGGTTTGTGTTTCCTTGTTAATTTTCTGTTTAGTTGATCTATCCATAGTTGTGAGTGGGGTATTAAAGTCTCCCACTATTATTGTGTTACTATTAATTTCCTCTTTCATACTCGTTAGTGTTTGCCGTACATATTGCGGTGCTCCTATGTTGGGTGCATATATATTTATAATTGTTATATCTTCTTCTTGGATTGATCCTTTGATCATTATGTAGTGTCCTTCTTTGTCTCTTTTCACATCCTTTATTTTAAAGTCTATTTTATCTGATATGAGTATTGCGACTCCTGCTTTCTTTTGGTCTCCGTTTGCATGAAATATTTTTTTCCAGCCCTTCACTTTCAGTCTGTATGTGTCTCTTGTTTTGAGGTGGGTCTCTTGTAGACAGCATATATAGGGGTCTTGTTTTTGTATCCATTCAGCCAATCTTTGTCTTTTGGTTGGGGCATTCAACCCATTTACATTTAGGGTAATTATTGATAGGTGTGGTCCCGTTGCCATTTACTTTGTTGTTTTGGGTTCACGTTTATACAACCTTTCTGCATTTCCTGTCTAGAGAAGATCCTTTAGCATTTGTTGAAGAGCTGGTTTGGTGGTGCTGAATTCTCTCAGCTTTTGCTTATCTGTAAAGCTTTTGAATTCTCCTTCATATCTGAATGAGATCCTTGCTGGATACAGTAATCTAGGTTGTAGGTAATTCTCTTTCATTACTTTCAGGACGTCCTGCCATTCCCTTCTGGCCTGGACGGTTTCTATTGATAGATCAGCTGTTATCCTTATGGGAATCCCTTTGTGTGTTACTTGTTGTTTTTCCCTTGCTGCTTTTAATATTTGTTCTTTGTGTTTGATCTTTGTTAGTTTGATTAACATGTGTCTTGGGGTGTTTCGCCTTGGGTTTATCCTGTTTGGGACTCTCTGGGTTTCTTGGACTTGGGTGGCTATTTCCTTCCCCATTTTAGGGAAGTTTTCAGCTATTATCTCCTCGAGTATTTTCTCATGGCCTTTCTTTTTGTCTTCTTCTTCTGGGACTCCTATGATTCGAATGTTGGGGCGTTTCACAGTGTCCCAGAGGTCCCTGAGGTTGTCTTCATTTCTTTTGATCCTTTTTTCTTTTTTCCTCTCTGCTTCATTTATTTCCACTATTTTATCTTCTACCTCACTTATCCTATCTTCTGCCTCCGTTATTCTACTCTTGGTTCCCTCCAAAGTGTTTTTGATCTCATTCATTGCATTATTCATTTTTAATTGAGTCTTTTTTATTTCTTCTAAGTCTTTATTAAACATTTCTTGTATCTTTTCAATCTTTGTTTCCAGGCTATTTATCTGTAACTCCATTTTGTTTTCAAGATTTTGGATCATTTTTATTATCATTATTCTAAATTCTTTTTCAGGTAGATTCCCTATCTCCTCCTCTTTTGTTTGACTTGGTGGGCATTTTTCATGTTCCTTTACCTGTTGGGTATTTCTCTGCCTTTTCATCTTGTTTAGATTGCTGTGTCTGGAGTGGGCTTTCTGTATTCTGGAGGTCTGTGGTTCCTTTTTATTGTGGAAGATTTTCCCAGTGGGTGGGGTTAGACGATTGGCTTGTCAAGGTTTCCTGGTTAGGGAAGCTTGCGTCAGTGTTCTGGTGTGTGGAACTTGATTTCTTCTCTTTGGAGAGCAATGGAGTGCCCAGTAATGAGTTTTGAGATGGGTCTATGTGTTAGGTGTGACCTTGGGCAGCCTGTATGTTGACGTTCAGGGCTATGTTCCTGCGTTGCTGGAGAATTTGTGTAGTATGTCTTGCTCTATAACTTATTGGCTCTTGGGTGGTGGTTGGTTTCAGTGTAGGTATGGAGGCTTTTGGACGGTCACTTATTACTTAAAGTTCCACGTAGTCAGGAGTTTTCTGGTGTTCTCAGGTTTTGGGCTTAAGTCTCCTGCCTCTGGATTTCAGTTTTATTCTTCCTGTAGTCTCAGGACTTCTCCAGCTATACAGCACTGATAAGAAAACTTCTAGGTTAATGGCGAAAAGATTCTCCCCTGTTACACATACCCAGAGAGGTTCACAGAGTTACATGAAGAAGAGGAGAGGGAGGAGGGAGATAGAGATGAGCAAGAGGAGAAAAAGGGGGACTCAAGAGGAGAGAGACAGATCTACGCAGCTGTCTGTTCCCAGAGTGTTCTCCGTAGCCCAGTCACCTACAAAGATTCACAGAATTGGATTGGGAAGAGAAGGGGAAAGGAGGAAATAGAGGTGTTCTGAGGTAGAAAACAGAGAGTCAAGATTGGGAGGGAATAATCTTCGGTTTAAAAATAGGACTTCTCTTCTTTTTTTTTTTTGTAAGGTTATAGTGTGTTGAAAATGAAAATTAAGGAGTAGTAGAGGAGTACTAGAGGACTATAAAAAAAAAAAGAGGAAAAGAAAAGTAGAAAATAGAAGAGAAAAAGGAAAGAAAAAGAAAAAAAAAGAAGAAAAAAGAAAGAAAGAAAAAAAACATTTTTTTTCCCCCTAATTAAAAAAATCGTAAAAATCTATGAAAATGAAAGTTAAGGAGTAATGGGGGAGTAATAGGGGATTTTAAAGGAAAATAAAAGAGAAAAAATAAAAAATAAAAAAAAGAAAAGAAAAAAAAAAGAGAAAAAAGTAAAATTATATCTAGGAGTTTCTCTAGAGCTGTTGCGGTCAGTGTGGGTTCGGCTCAGTTTCAGATAGCTCCTCGTTCCAGCTTACACTTCTAGATATCTACAGGCCCCTTACGGTGTAGTCGGTGTTTTCTAGAGGGATTTTAATCTGTTGCACCAGTCCCTTCTGAAGCAGTTCCCTTTGTTTATTTGACTTCTGTTTGCCGGCCTCTTCAGAGCCTCATTTCCGCCCTGACACAGGCGGGCGGAGGTGGACTCTTATTCAGTTAGCTAGTTCCGTCGCTCTGCGGGGCGGGGCTGACGCTGCGGGGATGGGCTGGCGCTGCAGGGAGGGGCTGGCGCTGTGAGGGCCGGCTTGCGCCTCGGGGACGGGCTGGCGCTGCCGGGAGGGGCTGACGCTGCTTTCTCCGTCTGCACTGCTCAGGCTTCCGGCTGTTCTATATGGAGCGCGCCCCGCGCTGCACGAGGTTCCAGCCCTCGGGTGTTCCACAAAAGCGCGGAGCGAAAAGCTGCGCCTGCTCTCTGTGCCTTCCCGGTCAGAGCGGTCCAGGCAGCCAGGGGCTTGATGGGCGCACTATCCCCAGGTGTGGCGCACTCACTCCCTTCCGCGGACCCAGTCTCAGTTTCCGCTGGCGCCAGTCGGGTGCGCGCGCCTTCCGCCCTCCGCGTCCCCAGCCCCAGTCCCCGCCCGCGCCGGTCGGGTGCCTGCGCCCTGTGTCTCGCCGCGACCTTCCCCTCCCCCCTGCCTCCTGCCTCCGGCGGGGCTGGGCCGGTCCACAGCCTGCGAGCTCTTCTCTGGATTTTCTCGGTCTCTTTGTTCTGCGAACGGCCGGCAGTGTGTTCCGGCCGGCTAATTTTCTCTCTCTCTTTTGGTCTCCCACAGTTCAAGTTGGCACCTCACAGAAGCTCCCTCCGATTGTCCTCAGGGCACTCAGGCCCGGACCCTACCCCAAGCAATGCCGCCCAAGACTCCCTTCCCGGGACGAATCTCCATCCTCAGCTCTTTTGTCTCACTTTTTATCTTTTATATTTTGTCCTACCTCCTTTCGAAGACAATGGGCTGCTTTTCTGGGCGCCTGATGACCTCAGCTAGCCATCAGAAGTTGTTCTGTGAAGTTTGCTCTGCGTTCAGTTATTCTTTCGATGAATTTGTAGGAGAGAAAGTGGTCTCCCCGTCCTACTCCTCCGCCATCTTGGCTCCTCCCCCCCATTTCCTGTTTTTAATAGTATTTTAGTGATTTTAGGACTTTTGCAATAATATTGAAAGATCGTGGTGATACCAGTCACTCTCATTTTATTCACTACTACTTTGTTAAGGTCCCTATGACAGTATTTTATAATTTCTGTTGATAAAGCAGAAATTTAGTGGAAATTAGAAAGTTAGTAGACAGCAATCTAAATTTAGTAATTCATAACTAGCCTTTATTCATTGTTGAGATAAGTGCAAATTCAGTTGTAAAAAATAAGACACAAAGATCTCTCACACACGTCACCACTTTTCTGCCGATGGTAACATCTTCTATGAAGTGTAATGTTAGTCACTCAGTTGTGTCCCACTCTTTGTGACCTTGTGGACTGCAGTCCACCAGACTCCTCTGTCCGTGGGATTCTCCAGACAAGAATACTGAAGTGAGTAACCATTCCCTTCTCCAGAGGATCTTCCCAACCCAGGGATCAAACCCCAGTCTTTGGCATTGCAGGCAGATTCTTTACTCTCTGAGCCATCAGAGAAGCCCAGTGTCTTGCACAACCAAGAAATTGACATTGATACTGATGAAATTAACCAACCTTATTTGAGTAACTAGAAAAAAAGAAGAATACTACAGAACAGAATAAAAACTAACACTTTTCATTCCATATAGCAAGGATAAATCTTGTTTCTGAAACTTGATTCACTTAAATACATGTGATTAAGTCACTATGCTTCATTTCTCCATTAATAATGATGTTACTTATTAGCTAAGTAGAAATATGTTGTATCAAATTTAGGAATTACAGATAAACAAAGACTGCATTAAAATTTAACAAGTTTATAGACAAATATTTAACTACGGTTGAGTGATTGTGTTAAGTAAATCAACATTTTTAAAACAACTGTCATAGAAAAACCATTGATTATTTTACACAATTAACTAGAAGCAGTTTATTGGTAGACTACCATAGCAATATGGTCTACTCAACATTTTTATCAGTGATTTTCATGAAGATTTAAAAGAGATGATGTCATATTTCATCCAAATCATAACAGGCAGGTGCCAAATTAATGAATGCAGTTCACTGGACAAAATATAATACTGAAAAATCAAAGTTTTAATTTGGAAATTAATTAAACATGAGTCCATGTTATAAAGGTAATAGGACTGAAACCAGCTCATCCCCCTCAAAAAGAAAAATAGCTGGGAAGGAGACTTGTGGGTTTTATTTAAGTAAACATTCCATATTTCTATGTGAATCTCATCTCCAGAGAAGAAATATAATCTGAGCTGTCTAAGGTCTAGGATTCAAAGAATCTAAGAGCAGTTGTAGGAGACTTATTTGTTTTACTAGAGTAACAGAGTTAAATAGACATTTGGGTTTTATATTTAAAAGAGGGATTTGTGAATATGGACAAATTCTGGAAAGGAAATTTAGGAAACATGGGGGAAACGATGGGGATCTTTGATGAGACCGTTCTTCACTTACAGACAATAGAGACAGACTCGATGATTTAGGAAAACAGAACAGATTGAAAAGATCTCAGGGGCCACAAAAACTGAATTGAGAGCTGCAGACTTTGTCTAAGCAAGAAGCCAAGGACAAGGAAATCGGGAAGCCACTGGCAGAAAACTGCAGGAACTATCTGATTAGCATACCAGCACCAGGGTGACTTGCATGCCCCCAGTTATTTGTCTTATGATTCCAGCTTGCTTCACTCTTCACAGGATTTAGTCCTGGGATGGAGAGTCCCATGGTCATGTCAGCTGCTTGTCCTGGGCTGGGAGAGGAAGCCTCTGGCCAAGGACAGGTGCTCCAGCCCCTGAACTGGGAGGGAAGAGGATTTCACCTAAGGTTGCACCAAGACTGCAGACAAGGGGAGAGAAAAATCATTCTCTGTTAGAAAGAGATGACAAAAACCAGGTGGTCAGAGAAACAAATGCCCACCTCAGAATGAATGAATACTCTACATTTATGCACAGCCAAAAGTAGAAAGACCTGCCTAAATTGTACTCAGAGTGTTGTTCAGACTTCTGTCAAAGGCATTTAGTTCAATTACATGTGAAGTATATTGTGTATATGCTTATGATAAGCCTTGCTGGCTATACATTATGGCTTGGGATTGAAGAGGACTCAATGACTGAATGACCTCTGGGACTAGTTCCAAATCAAGCTTTTGTAGTAATAGAGGGCAGCAATTATGCATCATAATACCAATTTGCATAATAGTTATTTCATTTTATCTTGATAACATATTGGAACATAATTTGTCATTTGAGGCTTAGAATATGTTTTCAAAATGGTGCTTTGTAAGGAGTTCAAAGACACTGCATAAAAGAGAAAGTAAAGCACTAGAATAATTACTTTGGAAGCCACTTAAAGGATTTCTTTGTGCTTGGGAATATCTAAACCTATGATTCCATCCACTGGCTGTATAACCACATTGGTAGCTCCAACTCTTTGGAGGTTATTTAAAAAACTTCTCAACTTATAAAAATAAAAATTTGCTTAAATACCTACTAGTCAAAATAACTAAGGGAAAGGTGTTACGGATTTAAGGAAATGACTTAAAATATTCATATGATCTTTATTTTCTGTTTTCTAAATTGGAAGAAATCAATGTTTTTATAATACAGGTTTTCAGAACACATTTACTGCTTTCCAAGTATTTTCAAGTGCATCTGAACGTCAAACTTAAAGAAGAGGCGACCCCATCATTTTCCTTTTAATGAGCTGGATGCTTGTGGATTTAGAGGTGTCTTTCTGTATAAATAAGGCAGAGAGAGAATGATATCTGGAATATATTTTTGTGTACATAGACTTTCTATGACCATGATTTAGTTATAGAAATTATATTAATAGAGATCTATCAAAAGCAAATATATGTATATTCTTTCAATATAAGGTTTAAATCCAAATGTAAGGTTTAAAACATGATCTATTCTTTGTTTCTGATTGAATAAGGCTACTAAGTGGATTAAAAAAAATAAAGCCTATAATTCTACTTTGCATCATGAATAGTTTGTCACCAATTCTAAAAGATTAGCCTCAAGGCACCCATAATGGATACTCTTTGATACTACAGATGGCAAAACAGCCGATGGGAACACGTCTGATGGGCATTCCGTTCCTGTTGAGTGGAATCCAACATGACATGTTGGACAGATATCGCATGGTGAGTTTCTGTAGAAACTCCTCACGTTTTATGTCTCCTTTTTGCCCTCTTTGCTGACAGTGTTATAGTTTGAGTCTACAGCATGTATCTTTCTAGCGCAAGGGGAACAGTCAAGGATGATGTGCATTTATGATGAAATTTCAAATCAGGAGTCATCTTTTGTAAAACAGAATCTAGACAGTTCTAGTTAATCTAGTGAGAGATTTTTAAAAAAATAGCTCTGGATACATAAATATATCCTGCGTGCCTATGCGCTCAGTCACTGCAGTCATGTCCAGCTCTTCGCAACGCTATGGACTGTAGCCTGACAGGCTCCTCTGTCCATGGAATTCATCAGGAAAGAATGCGGGCATAGGTGAGGGGGTTGCCATGCCCTCCTTCAGGGGATCTCACCAATCCAGGGATTGAACCTACGGCTCCTGTATTGCTGACAGATTCTTGACCACTGATAAATATATCCTACTTTTGTTAATTCCTGTTCATAAAGCTCCCAAAGCTGTTTGACAAATGGTGGGGGTTTATTAAATCAATTTGATATTTGGAAAGCATGATGACAATACTCCTTTTCTGAAGTCTGGGTACTTCTTTTTAATGGTTACACCTATAGTTCAGATGGTAAAGAATCTGTCTGCAATGTAGGAGATCTGTGTTCAATCCTTGGGTCAGGAAGATCCCCTGGAGAAGGAAATGGCAACCCATTCCAGTATTCTTGCTGGAGAATCCTATGGACAGAGGAACCTGGCGGGCTACAGTCCATGGGGTCACAAAGAGTCAGACACAACTAAGTGACTAACACACACACATTTTATTAATTCTTATGAATGTAAAACAAAATGAACACCATGAGATAGGTAATATGCACAGGCTTAAAATATTCTAATAGTCAAAGCTCAAGAATTAAGATTTTCTGTTTTGGATGCTACAATTCTGTAACTTCAATTGTGGTATATGACTAGAGGAAAGGGACTGTGAGTGATTCGTGGAAGAGTCCTAGCTGCAGTCAGGAGTTACTCTGGATTTGAAATAGATTATCCCATTTCCAACTCCCATCTATTTGAGACTTAGAGGAGAGACACATGAGAATAAACACTCTATCTTATTCATCTCTGAGTCTAGGCTTTCTAGCATAACATTTGGCACACGACCCTTACTCAAGATTACATGAATTCTCAATTGAAACTACTCTCAATTAAAGACATACATTTAAATTCCAAGTTATTCTCTCATGAAAGAATCAATTCAGAGTAGCATACAAAACCTGAAGGTATTTCCTCATGGCTATTATGTGCTTATAAATGAAAAATAGTTTAAAAATAGGGAAAATGGCCAGACTTAAAAGTGCTTCTGATTCTGCCCAAATAAACAGCCAGGAGGACCACACAGACTTTTCTTCCTTTACTGTAGGACTCAACTTTTGTGTTTGAAATCAAGTTAATCAGGTACAGTAAAATTTCATTACATCCATGAATGTTTATCCTAAAATAATAATTAGAAAAATTTCTTATCTTTTAGCCAAATTGAAAGCCCAATAAAAATATTAGATCATGTAAACCTGGTTAAACTGTAGCATATTTTAACTCTCCTGTTTTGAATTAATCATTTTTTCTTAAATATTTTACAGCATATTTCCTAGAGACTAATATTATGGTTACAGTAGCTGTTTCTAAATTAAATGACTACTATTAACATTAGAATGTGTGTTTTTTTATATTCAGCACTAGAACTGTGACCACAGACAAGGTTACTGAGTAAGTTGTTATCCTGATAGAATTCTTTCTGTTATCATGGAGCTTTCATGAGTCTCAAAGAGATAACACCACACGCACAACATTTTGATGTAAAGTACTATTATTATCTTTAATTGTAGTGTCTTACAAGATAATTGATTTCCCTTAGTTAAAATCCAGAAAATCCACTGAGATTTCATTGGTTTCTAGAATACTTGTCACAAATCACTTCGGGGAACCAATCTATTTACCTAAATTCAGGAAAAATAGTCAATCTGCACATAATCTCTTTTCAACAATAAAACTATTATTGCTTTTTTAGGAGAAGCTTAAATACAGAGAAGGGATTTACTTGATGAAAGTAAATGGAGTATTTTAACGTGTAGTTTTTCTTGCCTGACTTGGAGAAAATTGAGGGCAAATGGATGCTCCTGTTTATTTGAACAGCTAGAACTGCACTGGTTTTCAAACCTGCCTGAACATTCAAATCTCCGAGAGAGCTTATAAAGTACAAGGTTGCTTGGGAGACAACCCAGCTCTGAGGAGACAAATCTTTGATGACCAGCCAGGGTTGAGAAGGTCAGAATCCTAAGAAAGCAATCTGAACACTGAATTATGATGGTCATGGCTATCAGGATGCTCATTCTTACTTCCATAGAATTCAAGTTCCCAACAAAATTTAACATCAGAAATTAATAATTATCATCTTAGAATGAAGGGTCTAAGAGGAAAACTACTTACTTCAAGAGCAAGGCATTTTTATCTGCCTTCATCTTTTAAAAGGGTCTAGTGGAGTGGGATGAGGGTTGGTCCTTTAAATAATAGCTCAGAGGATTCAAATTGAGCCATGTGGGAAACTTAAGGAAGAAAGATTCAGATATGACTCAGTGTAAAGGAATCCTAATACATTTCTATTAGAATGGACTGTGTTAGGAAGTATCATTTTCTCCATCACTTCAGGTGTTCAGATGTGTTCTGGGATGAACTTTGTAAAAAACAAAAACGAAAATTTCAAGGGCAGAATGTGGATATACTTTCAGATCCTTGAGATCCTTGCTAACTAAGCTTTAGATATTCATACTGATATATTTCAAGCTTGTTAATTTTCTTCTTAATTTACCCATTTTCCTTATAAAATGCAATATGGCCATACTTTGGAAGGGGTTATTCATGGGTTGAGTATTCTTAATGTTCATTGAGAAATTGAAGTCATAGAAGTGAATCCTTGAATCAGATATTTCTTGCATGGTCTTTGATAAAGCAGAATCATTTAGGTGGGGCTGATACTGGGGTTGGATGGCACCACTGACTCAGTGGACATGAGTTTGAAGAAGCTCTGGGAGTTGGTGATGGGCAGGGAAGCCTGGTATGCTGCAGTCCTTGGGGTCGCAAAGAGTTGGAAATGACTGAGTGACTAAACTGAACTGCCTGGAACTGGGGGTAAGGTGCATCAGATGAGGGAAGCACTTGCCTTTGTGGAAAATTTAAGGAGCAAGCATCAAAAACTCAGTAATCAAATAAATAATATTTTATTGCAATATTTCTTTTAAAAAATCACATGATGCAGAAAAATCCATGATGAAGAAAATATCTCCATTCCCAATCAAAATAAGATCCATGTTATTGATTTTTCCTTTTGCCCCAAATTCCTAAAAATGGTTTGAAACAGCAGTGTTATGATCCTTACCTTGATTGATGAGCTTTGTGTGTGTGAGTGTGTGTGTTAGTTGCTTAATCGTGTCCAACTCTGTTACCCCATGGACTGTAGCCCGCCAGGCTCCTCTGTCCATGGGATTCTTCAAGCAAGAATACTGGAGTGGATTGCCATTTCCTTCTCCAAGGGATATTCCTGACCCAGGGATTGAACCTGGGTCTCCTGCACTGCAGGCAGATTCTTTGCCATCTGAGCTATGGATGAGTTTGTGTCTCCCTTAGATTCGGCACCCAGAGCAAGTGCTCTTTTGACTCATCTCGTGCTGACCAGGCAAAGAGGTAAGCCGAAAGGTAAGTGTTTGACTTCTGTGTGTACACAGTTGTGTATATGTA
This sequence comes from Cervus elaphus, assembly GCF_910594005.1. Lineage (NCBI taxonomy): Eukaryota > Metazoa > Chordata > Mammalia > Artiodactyla > Cervidae > Cervus > Cervus elaphus. Next base: position 6,258,633 of record NC_057826.1, on the reverse strand, counting down.
TACATGTATAATTGTGCACAAGTCCTCATGTATATTTGAGAGATTCAAGCTAGTAACACTTTCTTCATGATTGCAGCCATTTCCTCTTTGATGGAGAATGAGCTGATTTTGCACAACACATAAAATATGACTTTGACTTTTTAAAATGTCATCTTTAAAGAGGACTCCATTATAGTCACTTGGTTGGCAGTAAATTATGACCTGTCTGTGGTGGGACAGAAGGACGCACATGATTGTTTAACATTTTAATGGTCAGCCGCGTTTGGGCTATGCACTGAGAGACAGTCATGCAGGTGTGGAACGAAGCCCCTTTGAATCAATTTTGAAGTGAACACTCTTGCTTAGTGAATAGATGTCAAAGTCTTACAACTTACTATTTGCCAAGTTTCACTTTGAAAACAAGCTTCAGTGAAAAATGAAATTGCTGTTATGTACCTAACACTGGAAAAGAAACTGTCTATATGTGTTCTGTGATCACATTATAAGGCCATACTTATAATAGTTCCTTTTCCCCTTCTGACAATTTATAACTTAAAGTCTTTAATTTAAGGGTTAGGAGTATGATCTAGTAGGTAGAATTTCATTAAGAATCAGAATTTCAAGACACTGAACTAAAAAGGCACTTTTAACCTACATCTGATAGGAGGAAGGTACATTGCAGGCAACGTTTAAAAAATGGCAATTTGTGTTTAATTTTCTTTCTGCTCTGCTTTATTAATTTCTTCTCATCAGCAGACACCTTATTATCCTTTCCTCTTATACCCGGAGAAGAACCATGCATTCTTTATCTCTTTGTTTACCTAATGTCTTAGCCTGGGCCAAGGGGGAGTCAGGTACCATCACCGAGGTCTTCTGTCTTTAAGAGGATCTACTCCCACCTCTGCAGAGGTAGCCATGTCATCCAGGAGCCAGTGAAATCTACAACTTCCATTTAATCCATGTGATATACCTTTGGCTAGGCTTCCAGGTTCAGTTGACATTAAGGGAAGAGAAATCGACTCTAGCAAAACTGTCATGAATGTTTTGTGTGTACCAGATACTTTGTGGGGGTGAATAAAACAGACTCGGCTATATGTGACTCTATAAGCTACTCCCTTGCACTACAAGGGTGGGGAGGCTTCAGATTCACACTGCATAGCAGAAGAAGGAAATTATACCCCCACAAAGTTACTTTTCACCTGCTCTCACAGAATGGTAGATAAACTCCAAAGTAAATCTAAACAGGAAACACATGCATTTTCAATGGTTTAAAGAAGAAAAGAATACCAGAAATTAATTTTTGAAAGTGACTGGGGTGGTAATCAAATGAGATAAAGACATAAATGGTGAGGGGGTTCTTCGTTTTTCAATAATAGCACTGAAATTAAGCAGCCATCTGACATGAAGCAAATTGCTTCCCTTCCATGTGTCTGATTTATTCCATCCATCAAACAGGTGGCAGTCAAGGAAGTTGGATTAAATTATCTCTGTGATTCCTCCTAGGTCTAAAAGATTAAGTTTTAGAATGCTATCCCATTTTAGATGTATTGATTGCAGATGTTGAAAAGGAAAAGCACTAAAAAAGTTTTTTAGATAATTCATTAGCATTTGACTCACAAAAGTTTATAGAATGAATCATCATGTCAGAAATATCTAATTTTCTCCATTAATAAGACACTTTTTCTTTTGACCATGAGGAAGATGACAAAGTGAGGCATTGAAACTCTCACTGCCCTAGGAATGTGTGCCACAGATACACATTCTTTCAGCCCATAAATTGTGTTTGCTTGTGTTCGAGAGAGAAAACACTGATAGTCATTTTAATTTTGGCTACACATTTGAATACGTGTCTATAAATACTTAGCTGGAAATTCTAGGATTCTAAGTTAACCTTATTTAACAAATCTATTCTTTGATCTTTTGTTTTTCTTTGTATTCAACTGCCAGGAGAATTTGCCAAGCTTTTCTTTGATCATCAGTCAGTTAGCCTATTTTTTTAAAAAAGAACATTCTCCTAAACCTTCATAGTACCCTTTCCTTTAAAAAAAAAAAAGTATCTCTGAACCTCTTGCCAGTAACTCTGTAGAACACAAAAATTCCTTTTAAAAAACTCAGCTTCTTTTTGTAAGCAGTGGGGCTTGGGTACTCTCCAAAACCATCAAGCAGAAACCTTGGATGGGCGTTGATTCTCCTGTTGGGATGCCATCATTCTACTCCATTACCGCTGTTGCCCTTCGTCTCTTTCCTTCACTCCCTTAAACACTGTTATCAAGATTTTTTTTTTAAGTTAGTTATTTAAAAATGGAAATTCCATTCCTTCTATTATATGCTCTGCTACTTCTCACCTCTCCACTGCTACATGCTGGACCCAGCGACCTCTTACCTGGATTGCTACACTGGGAGGCCAGGCTTACTGCTCCTACTTTTCTTTCCCATTAGCATATACTTGCTCCTATTTTGTTTCCCATTAGCATATACTTGCTTCAGCCAGAGTGATCCCAGCAAGTCCCAATAACCCTCGTGTTTCACATGGCCTGTGCATCCTCTCCCCTTCTTTAAAGAATATTTTTCAACTTTAATTGCTCAATAGAATTACCTGGAGTGCCCAGGATGGGGCTCCACTCAGGTCAGTTAAAGCAGAACCCTTAGCAGAGAAGCCCAGGCCTTGATTTAAAAGCTCCTTGGGCATTTCCAGTTGTGGTATAATAAAAAATGGACTTCCCAGGTGGTGCTAATGGTAAAGAACCCACCAACCAAAGCAGGAGACATAAGAGATATGGGTTCGATCCTGGAAGAGGGCATGGCAACCCACTGCAGTACTCTTGCCTGGAGAATCCCATGGACAGAGGAGCCTGGCGGGCTACAGTTCATAAGGTTGCAAAGAGTTGGACACAACTGAAGCAACTTAGCACATGCAAGTTTATATATATGTGTGTGTGTGTGTGTATGTGTATGTGTATATATGTGTGTGTGTGTATATTTGTTCTCTGCCCCCGTTCCTGGCCTAAAGCACCTAATATCCTTGGAATTTTCTGAGTGACAAGAGTATCTTTTTTTTTTATTATTTTTTTTATTCCTAATGAGTCCTTCTGGACCCTACTGGGCTTATGCTAATGAGATGACCCCTAGTGGATCTGAAGGATGGGGTTTGGTTGCCAGAGAGACCATCCACCTGATTAGAGAGGTTGAAACTTTCAGCCTTACCTCCTGACCTTGGGGAGGGGAAAGATGTTGGAGATTGAGTTCATCCACCAATGACCAGTGATTTAACCAATCATGTAGATGCAATAAAATCTTGATTAAAACTCTTGAATGAGGACATTTAGCGAGCTAGCATTGGTGGGCCTCTTTATTCTGGGAGAGCAGAGAGCAGAAGCAGGCATGGAAGCTCCGTGTACCCACTCTTCCACATGTACACCCTTCCACTGTGTGTGCGTCTTCCATTGGGCAGTTCCAGAGCTGCATTCATCATAATAAAACTGCAAGTTTATGAATAGAATTTTCCAGACTTCTCTGAATCATTCTAGTAAATTATCAAACCTAAGGACAGTGAAGGGCAGTTGTAAGGCCCCTGCATTTACAGCCATCCAGGCTAAAGTGCTGGTAGCCTGGGGACCCCATTTGTGGCTGGCACCTGAAGTGGAGGGAGTCTTGTGGGACTGAACTCAACCTACGAAAGCAAAAGTGAAAGCGAAAATGAAGTCGCTCAGTCGTGTCTGACTCTTTGCGACCCCATGGACTGTAGCCTACCATGCTCCTCCTTCCATGGGATTTTCCAGGCAAGAGTACTGGAGTGGGTTGCCATTTCTGGTCTAAATCCAGGTAGTCAGTATCAGAATTGAATTGTGATTATAGTATAACAGTCCAGGTGAGGAGATTATGCTTGGTTCAGGGTGTAGCAGTGAAGTGGTGAGAAGTAGCAGAGTGTTTACAAAAGGAATGAAATCCCCATTTTAAAATATCCAACTTAAAAAAAAAAGTCACGATAGTGGTGTTTAAGGGAGTAAATGAAAGATAAATGAAAGATGAAGAGCAACAGATATAAAGGAATAGAATGATGGTATTGCTCTCAGTTGGCACTGGAAAACTATTGGAAAACAATATACTAATGCTAAATCAACAGTTTGGTTAACTGATCAAAAAGATAATTTACAAGTGTCACTCATGTCAAAGCCCCTTCCTTACACCAGATATTCCAGATAGTTAGAGCTGGCCTCAGACGACATGGATGTCATTTGTCTGTCAATAAGAAAGTGCTTTTAATTATATAGACAGACTCTACTCTTCTTTTCTATTTTCATTTTCCTTCTTGAGGACCGAGATGGAAAAGAAAGAGTAAAGTGTGGTGTGAAATGAGTTTGGAGAAGAAGGTATGGATTAGATGATGCAGTTCCTTATAAAATATGCCAAGTATTTTGCACTGAATTCTAAAGGCAATGGAAAGCTCCTAGGGGATTTTTAAGCAGGAGAGAGACAAGATCAAATCTGTGTTTTACCAAGATCTCTAGTCTATGGAGAACAAATTGGAGGGCAACTCAGTGAACAGTGAAGAGGGCAGGAAGCTAATGGAATGGTCCAACTGAAATTGGATGATGGTTTGGATTAAGATTCAAGAAAGAATATGAGAGGTTGAGAATAGTCAATAGGGGACAGAACAAGATGCTTAATGCAATGTGTCTTTGAAGTTAACAGGCCCAAGGACTACTGGGTACTGAGGGTCATTTGACACGGCTGGAAACAAATCAATAGCTTTGCTTTAGTTAATAGTTGTTGTACAAAAAAGCTGGTTTCAAGGTTCCTTTCTATAGAGAGGTTTCTAATTAACCATTGACCTTATGTACCAGGTTTAAAATGCAATTCCACTGTGGTTGAGGATGAATGAAAGTTGTGGTATAAAAGAATCAGTCCCTACTAACTGTGTGGGACCCTGAGGGGTACGTATTGCCAGATCCTCACAAGCAGTGTAGCTAGCCATTATTTTAACTGGTATTTATTGTGGGTTATAAAACAGGCTCTACCATGGATGATCCCACTCTAATGGCTGAAAGTGAAGAGGAACTGAAGAGACTCTTGATGAAGGTGAAGGAGGAGAGTGAAAGAGCTGGCTTAAAACTAAATATTAAAAAAACTAAGATCATGGCATCCAGCCCCATTACTTTATGGCAAATATGGGGGAAATTCTGGAAGCAGTGACATATTTCTTCTTCTTGGGCTCTAAGATCACTGTGGATAGTGACTATAGCTATGAATTCAGAAGACAGTAGCTTCTTGGCAGGAAAAAGTAAAAGTGAAAGTTGCTCAGTCTTCCAACTCTTTGTGACCCCGTGGAATGTAGCCTACTAGTCTCCTCCCTCCATGGGATTTCCAGGCAAGAATTCTGGAGTGGGTTGCTGTTTCCTTCTCCAGGGGATCTTCCTGACCCAGGGATTGAACCCAGGTCTTCCACATTGCAGGTGGACTCTTTACTGTCTGAGCCACCATGACAAACCTAGACAGTGTGTTGAAAATCAGAGACATTACTCTGCCGACAAAGGTCCATATAGTCAAGGCATGGTATTCCCAGTGGTCACGTACAGTTGTGAGAGTTGGACTGTAAAGAAGACAGAATGTCAAAAAATTAATGCCTTTCAAATGTGGTGCTAGAGAAGACTCCTGAAAGTCCCTTGGACAGCAAGGAGATCAAACCAGTCAGTCTTAAGGGACATCAACCCTGAATACCCATTGTAATGACTGATGCTGAAGCTGAAGCTCCAGTATTTTGGTCATCTGATGCAAACAGACGACTCATTGGAAAAGTCCCTAATTCTGGGAAAGACAGAGGCAGAAGGAAAAGAGGGCATCAGAGGATGAGATGGCTGGATGATATCATCAATGCAATGGACATGAGCTTGTACAAATTTCGGGAGATGGTGAGGGACAGGGAGGCCTGGCGTACTGCGGTCCATGAGGTCACAAAGAGTCAGATACAACTGGGCAACTGAACAACAACATAAAACCAGCTAGCCAAACTTGTAGGAATGTATATAAAATAAAATGAAGTTCTTTTGCATGAATTTGGTGATATCATTTGCATGATATTTGGTTGCTTTGGATTTTAACACTTCTTATCATTATTGTCTCTGTTTTTAATTTTTTTTTTTTCTTTTTACCTTTTGACTGTCTTCACCTATTTCTCTGAATCCCCACACTCTGCCTCTGGCAACCACCAATCCATTCTCTATATCTATGAGATCTTTTTTTGTTTGTTTTTTTCTTTCTGTTTTAGATTTCACATAGAAGTGATATCACATGGTATTTGTCTTTCTCCATCTGATTTATTTCACTTAGCATAATTTACATAAGGTCCATCTGCGTTGGCACAAATGTCAAGACAATCTTTTTTCATGGCTGAATAATATTCCATTGTGTAGATATATATATATATATATATATATAAACACACACACACCCCACAATTTCCTTATCCACTCATCCATCAGTGAACACTTAGGTTGTTCCCATGTCTTGGCTATTATAAATGATCCCACAATGAACACTGAAGTGCATATATATTTTAAAGTTAGTGTTTTAGTTTTCTTAGAATAAATACTCAGAAGTGGAATTGCTGGTTCATATGGTAGTACTGGTTTTAATTTTTAGAGGAAAATTCATGTTATTTTCTATAGGGGACACACCAATTGTCATTGCCACTGACAATGTACAAATTATCACTTTTATTCACATCCTCACCAAAACTTATTATGTCTTATCTTTTTGATAATAACCATTCTAACACGTGCAAGGTGATATGTCATTATGATTTTTATTTGCATTCCTTTAATGACTAGTGATGTTAAGTACATCTTCATGTACCCTTTGCCCATCTGAATATTTTCTTTGGAAAAATTTCTATTCAGATAAACTCACTTTTCAATCAGATGGTTGTTGTTGTTTTTATTCCTGATAAACATGATCTTGGTTTCCATATCTATAATATGGAAACAGACTCATAAGTTCTTTGTGAATTAGAGAACTTGGCATTGAACCTAGAGCTTTTCTGACTTCAAAGCTAAGTCTTATAACCCCTCTACTATACTGTCTTCCATTGTAGTAAGACCGATTTTACTTCCTAGCAAATGATTGCTTAGGGTTCAGAGATTGTCTGGTTTTTTGCTATTGAGTTTTATGAGTTCTATAAGTATTTTGAATATTAACTCCTTATTATACACATACTTTGCAAATATTTTCTCCTATTCAGTATATTGCTTTTCATTTTGTTGATTTTTCCTTTCTTGTGCAAAAGTTTTTTAGTATGATGTAGATCCACTTATTTATTTTTCCTTTTGTTGCTTTGGTTTTTAGAGTCAGACTTAAAAATCATTGCCAAGAACTATCTCAGAGAGCTTTCTGCCTATGTTTTCTTCTAGAAATTCTATAATTTACATTCTTACATTCAAGTCTCATCCATTTTGAGTTAATTTTTGTGTATGGTATAAGATGGTGGTTGGGTCATATTTTTTTAGATGTAGCTCTCCAATATTCCCACCACCATTTTTTGAAGACACTTTCCTGTCCCCATTGCATATTCTTGGCTTCTTTGTCATATATTAATTTAATATATAAATCAGCTTATTTCTGAGCTGTTTATTCTATTCCATTGATCTATGTGTTTGTTTTTATGCCAATACCATAGTGTCTTACTTACTATTGCTTGTGTAATATAGTTTGAAATCAGGGACTATTAACCTCCAATTTTGCTCTTTCTCAAGGCTGCTTTGGTTATTTTTTTTTTTTTAATTTTTGTGGTTCCATACAGATTTTAGGATTATTTGTCCTATTTCTTCGAGAAATGCCATTGGAATGTTGACAGGACTTGCACTGAATCTGTAGATTGCATTGGGTAGTATGGAGATTTTAACAGTATTGATCCTTCCAATCCGTTGCACAACATCTTTCTATTTATCTGTGTCTTCTTCAACACCCATCATTAATGTCTGATATTTTTCAGTATGCAGATCTTTCACCTGCTTGGTTAAATTTATTCCTAGATATTTTATTCTTTTTGATGCAACTGTAAATACAATCATCTTCTTTAATTTGTTTTCTGATAGTTTATTATCCTTGTATAGAAACACAACTGATTCTAGTGTATTGATTTTATATCTTGCAACTTTGCCAAATTTATTAGTTTTAACATTTTTTTGATGGGATCTTCTGGATTTTTTATATGTAACAGTATGGCATTGACAAATAGTGACGGTTTTACTTCTTCTTTTCCAATCTACATACCTTTTATTTCTTTTTCTTGCCTAATTGCTGTGGATAGATCTTCTAATACCATGTAAGATCCTTTGACCACCAAAACCAGGTCATCAAGAGGTATTCTCTGGGCAGCCACTGCAAAACCCAGGACACCACACATAAAAGCCAGGGTATCAGCTGCATGAAAAGCTTCCATCCAGGAGACACTGGTATTCTGGAGTATGACAAAAGCAGAGTACAAGATGACATCTGTCAGTCTTTATTCCTGGAGAACGTTAAACTACTAGATACCTGTGTTATCTCAGGCCAATGTTTCAGTTTAAGCAAATGAGCCTCCTTTTCTTTAAATATGGGAGTAATCAGCAGCTATCCAGGAGCTGAACACTCAGACAGATGAGTCCTGGCACTTAGGTCTTTTAAGATCTATTTTACAGATCAGTACAACCTTGTGAGTCATGGGATACAAACTCCTTTGGTTTTCAAAGTTAAATGTTTCAGGGATTCTTCTCTCAGGTGCATGACCTAAAATTTGAGGTGTCTGATGTGAGTTTTTAACCTTTGCTCTTTGAAGAGGCACACTGGCTTTTGAGTTTTCTCCCAGCTGTGGGTCACTCTGTACCAGGTGAGGGCTTATGACAAGATCATGTCCTAAATTCTCCTACCTACTCCAATGTGGCTTTCTTGCCATTTGACCAAATGTATAGTCATTGCTCAGTCAGACTTTAGGTTTCTTTAAGAGGGAATATTCCATGTGTAGTGGTAGATTCAGTGTGTCTGTGGAAGGTGGTGAGTTCAGGATCTTCCTATGTTGCAATCTTGAACCAGAAAGACTAAAAATTTTCTATTAGGCTACCTAATCTTTGATACTTTTGTCATCTGATTTACTAGAAGGCAACCCTCTGAGAGGCTAAGTACCTTTCAAGATTTATTGTAAAGATTAAATGAAAATGGTTTTATAAAAGCTATGCTATTGTTTTGCAATTATTAGTTTTATTTCTCTCTTTCCCTCCAGGGATTTCTAATAAGAAGTCAAATTTTATAAGACTCACCAATAATGAATTGAGTACTCTATTGAGTATCATCATAATTACTTGTTTATTAGAACTTAGCTAAACCAATCATTCTTCTAAGATTCAGCAAATTATGAAAAGAAAGCAGCAATTTTTTACACTTTTTCAAACTGGTACACTTCATTCTTTGATGTATCTCAAATACATAGAAGAATGAAAAGTGGAAGTCCTGTCCAGCTCTGTGACTCCATGGACTAGAGCAAGCCAGACTCCGCTACCCATGGCATTTTCCAGGCAACAATACTTGAGAGGGTTGCCATTACTTCCTCCAGGGGATCTTCCCGACCCTGGATCCAACCTGGGTCTCCTGCATCACATGCACATTCTCTCCCATTGTTCTTTGATGTATCCCAAATATCTAGAAGAGTATCTGACACCTAATATGTCTTGATAAATATAAGTTTAAAAAGAAAGTGTTGGGCTTTTCAGGTGGCTCAGATGATAAAGAATCCATCTGCAATGCAGGAGACCCGGGTTCAATCCCTGGGTTGGGAAGATACCCTGGAGAAGGGAATGACAACCCAGTCCAGTATTTTTGCCTGGAGAATCCCATGGACAGAGGACCCAGGCAGGCTACAGTCCATGAGGCCGCAAATATATGTTTAAAAAAAGAAAGGTTTTGTGGGTTTTTTTTTTTTTTTTTTAATTTAGGAGAAAAAGTATTGCCTGATCTACTCTCAAGTATTTTTTAAACTAACAGAAGAGAAGCAAAGAAGACACATGAAAAAGTGTGACCACATTGACTAATTAAAGGATAGGAAAATGTATCAGTTCATCATCAGAAAAGTTTACGTGAGAGATCTGATGTTTTGATCAACTACTTGGGTAAAAACTAGAGGAAGGCTTTTGTAAACAAAAAGAGATTGCATATGGAGGCATAGGATATGAATGTATGAAGTATATTTAGGACATTGTGAATAGCTAAGCCTGGCTCGAGTCAAAAATCTTGTGAATGAAAAGTTGAGTCTGGATGGATGGTTTAGGAACAGATGGAGAGAGTGCTGACTTCTCTAAATCTGAGATTTAATGGGATTGAGCAAGAAGATAGTCACATGATGAATATGGTTTCCAAGGAAGAGCAGTCCTCAACCCAAATGTAATTTAAGAAAAACTTCATCCAGGAAGAAGATAAAAAGAAAAGTGAGGCTCTGGGTGAAATGATGTCAACAACTAGGAGGTGAATCTCAATTACTACTGCCATGAAATTAGGTCAGCACAGTGTGACTCCTCAGACGGGGTCGGGGTGTGGGGAGGGGGGTCTCTTTCTTAGCTTACTTGAGGGTGAGTTACAATTCTTAATTTTGTTACAACTTTGAGCATAGATTTTTTATTTCATAATCATGTCTTACATATTCATGATAAAGAGGCTTCTCAGTGCTTTTGCAGTGTTCTGATTTAAACCAAAATCAAAGAAACTGAATTAAGGAAAAGGACTGAGGAACTGTACCCTTAATTATGCCCTCATACACAATAGACTTGTTCTTAATTTCTAATTTATTGTTCAAATTAAACTGTTTATTTTAATTACATTAAAGTGTAAAGTGAAGAGAAAAAGAAGAATTAAGACAAATTGTCCCACAAGATTATTTTAAAACCAATCTTGTGCTATGAATCAAGAACATTCTATATGCCAATGTCTTTCTTTCATAATATTCCAGGAAATTTCATTTGCAACAGGAGGCTGACAAAAATAATAAATACTAGATTTGATATGGTGAAAAACACCCTCTGCTTGTAGAAGGTTAAACTCTTAGGCCAAGGGCTGTAATCTTAGTGTTCTGGAACACTGTACAAAAGGAGAAAAACATAGAAAAGTAGGCTTTTCCTCCAGGCAACATGATAGAGATTTTAATTAAGAACCATGGGGTCTCTGAGGGAATTCTAGGTTTATAAGTATTTGACTGAAATAAACCAGAATTTGAACTGATACAGATGAAGGAATCTGCTGAGTCATCTTTCCTCCATGTTTACCAAGGTTTTCGACACATCCTCACATGTTCCAAGGTGTAAGATGAAACTCTAAAACATGCAAAGTAGAAATTGAAAACAAATCACAGAAAGATGTTGTTTAAGCTGCATTTGTACACTGAAGTATAGATCAATTCTGAACATGTAAATTTCTAGGACTGATAGATATATTTCATCAGTTCAGTTCAGTCACTCAGTTGTGTCTGACTCTTTGTGACCCCATGGACTGCAGCATGCCAGCCTTCCCTGTCCATTACCAACCCCTGGAGCTTACTCAAACTCATGTCCATTGAGTCAGTGATGCCATCCAACCATCCCATCCTCTGTCGTCCCCTTCTTCTCCCACCTTCAATGTTTCCCAGCATCAGGGTCTTTCAAATGAGTCAGTTCTTCCTTTCAGGTGGTCAAAGTACTGGAGTTTCAGCTTCAGCATCAGTCCTTCCAATGAATATTCAGGACTGATTTCCTTTAAGATGGACTGGTTGGATCTCCTTGCAGTCCAAGGGACTCTCAAGAGTCTTCTCCAACACTACAGTTCAAAAGCATCAATTCTTCAGCGCTCAGCTTTCTTTATAGTCCAACTCTCACATCCATACGTGACTACTGGAGAAAGATATATTTTACAGAGGGATGTATATTCAGTAATACTAATGATCTGACTTGGAAAGGAAGCTATAACTACCACCCTTCAACATTAGTGACAAAGAAATGTGATTTTTCTTAACCTTTGACAGATATATTATTCATCTTTAAATTAAATATTACAGCTGAGGGATTAGATATTTGTAGACCCAAACAATCAGAGCCATAGCATATTTTTGAGGCAAAATTACAAGCAATACTTCTTAAATTATAGAAAATAATATGATTTGGGGGCATCTACTATACAGCAGCCCTGAATCATGGTGCTTAAGTTAAAAATATTAACTTTAATACTTTCTTTATACAAGGAAACTGAGAATGGGGAAAATTAAATGATTAACCAAGGGCACATAGGTAGTAAGTTATAACAAACCTGTCTGACTTTAAAACTCATGTTCAATTTAATTCATTTGTTATATCAATACAACCACCATGATGTCTACTCCATAAAAGATAGAAACTATGTATGCCTAGAATTAAAAAAAAAAAAAAAAAAACCAGTCCCAGCCCCAATCAATACTAACTATATCAGAATCTTTGGAGTTGGAAGCCCAGGTATTTTGTTTTGTTTTTTTATCCTACATGCTCCTCAGATACTGATTATATCCAGTCTAATTTCTTTGCTCTCCATTATCTTTGTGGAGCACCTCATTGTACTGTTAAAGCATCAGGCATCATTATCCCTGTTTTCCAGATAAGAAAAGTGTAGTTGTAGTTGCTCAGTCATGTCTGGCTATTTGTGAGCCTATGGACTATAGCCCGCCAGGCTCCTCTGTCCATGGAATTATCTAGACAAGAGTACTGGAATGGATTACTGTTCCCTTCTCTAGGGGATCTTCCTGACCCAGGGATCGACCCAGGTCTTCAGCATTGCAAGCAGACTATTTACCATCTAGCCACCAGGGAAGCAAGGTTAAATTATTTATTTAAAGTCACACAGCACATCAGTGACAAAGTCAGAAGTTCAACTCAGGCTGCCCAGTTCCAAAGCCAATTCCTTTTTTACAGCCACTAAATTATCTCCCCTCAAAGGAAATTAGGTCATGTTTCTGAATATTAGTAATCCCCCTAAGTTGTTTAAGTAACAAACAAATCTATGAGCTTTTCTAAGTTTCAAAAGTCTTATTGCAAAAGATCTATATATCAAGCATTATCAAAATTAATCTATTTTTCAAGCTGTATTATTGTACATTGCATTATTTTCTTCCTGAATATATTACTTTCAAAATCTATTCTACCATTATTCCAGCTGTAATGGAAAAATCCTGAAGAATCAAAGTAAAACTTTGTCCCACTCCAACAGTAAGAAAACTATATTCTATAATTATTAATAATAAGCTATTATTTACCAGTAAAAGTCTGTCACATATATTTTATCTTGTAAGGTGCAAATTTGAGGTGTTTAATTGTTTATGAATCAGAGGATAGGAAAGTTTTGGAAGGCTACTTTCATGTCTGGGTCAAATAAAGCCTTTTTTCAATCAAGCAATATACATTTCAGTTGTCCTGTTAGAGCCATTAAGAGAAAGGATATGAGTCAAGGTTATAAAGTTAAGTATAGCTTCCCATCATCCCCCAAAATGCAAACTGAATCTCTTTGCCAACTGGAAAAAGGCCATGGTCCAGGAAAGTGCAACACTACACCTTTGCCCACATGCTTCCTCCAATTTGTGGAGAGAAACCACTCTGCTCCTTACCAGAAGCTCAGCAGTACCCTCCCAGTTGTGGTTGATGCGGACCTGCGGATGGGGAAGTAGAGACTGACTGAATATAACATAGCCAAGGAAAAACTTGCCAGTAAATTGAAAAGCTGGGGGGTGATATTTCCAATATTTCCTGGCATTTCAATCTCCCTGAGGTTTGAAACCCTGGCTGTGTGCAGCATCTGGCCACATATCCGTCCACAATAAGAGCACAGATCTCCAGCAGCATGGATTCCCATTGACCGTCTGGAGGGACCTGTGGTACATGAGTGATGCTTGACCAGTGGTTGGAAGGTAGGGCAATTTTATTGTTTACACTAACAATAGCGATAATAATTACTTTGTGTTTGGCATTGTTGTCATTCTTCAGACATATTCATTCGACAGTCAATAAGGCATAAACACCTTCATGAGAAAGACCTTGTTTGTCTTCTTGTTCGTCTATGTAGCCACATAGCAGGCACTCAATGGACATGTGATGATTACATCACCTTGAGTCTTTACAACACCATATCGTCTAGGTATTATTTCATTTTACTGAATTATTTTATTTTTTTAATTTATTTGTTTTTAACTGAGGGATAATTGCTTTACAGTATTGCATTGGTTTCTACCAAACATCGAGTGAATCAGCCATCAGTTAACCCATGTTCCTTCTGCGTCACTTTAGATGGCTCTATACCCAGTGGACACACACTTGGCAAGAATAAGATCTGGAATTTGAACTCAGAACTTAGACTACCTGAGCCTATGCTCTTAGCAATGAAGATATTAGCAACTCTAAATCTACTGGCAAAATATACAGCATTAACATTTTCATTCTGAAAGATCAGTTCTGTACAAGTCAACTCACAATTACTTGATTGTCTGGGAATCAAGTCAAAGGTGGGCTAGTGAAGAAACCTTCCATTTGCAGATCTTCACTGGCAGCCTGCAGTGGAGAGAATCAAGATTTGAAGGACTTTTCACACACATGGACAGTTAATAAAGTTAGGGTACCCCCAACCTCTCAAATGACATGCAGCTACAGAGCACCTTTGCCATTACAGAAATATTTCTTCTCTACCATTTACCTATTAGTATCCTAAAGGTAGACATCCCTTGTGACTAAATAAAGGCCCAAATTCTCATATCTGGCCTCAAAGACTAGAAAATGTTGTAGGGGACTTTGACCAACACATTGTACTAGACATGTGTGCATGTGAAAATTAATTAGATACTGGTTGCCAGGTACAATTCTAGGCAACAAAATTACAAAGATCTATAAACGTGACCCTAACTTTTGAAAAAGTCACCATTTCAAGAGTATAGAGACCCATAAACACATCATTAAAATAGAAATGCCAGGATGGATTATATCTAAGCACAAAGGGAGCACAAAAGAAAAAAAGATAGAGAAATCCAGAAGACTCTCTAAAATAATGACCTTGAATGAGACTACTTGCTCTCTCATTAACCTTCAAAATAGTATTACAGGGAGAGAGATTGATTATCTGCTTGCTAATAAGGGGGCCAGTAGAAAAGACAAATGTGTGTTTTAGGAAAACTCTTTTTCCATATGTAACTAGGGAAAATACTACTCTCACTGAGTATATACTTATAACATATTAATTCCTAATAATTTAACATCTGAAAAAATAATATTTTTCATGGATAAAATTTAACTCTTTTATGGGAGATTTAAACAATGTGTCACCCATGCTTTAGAAAGTTTAAATTGAATTAGTTCCTAAGAGCTAAACTCTACAGGTCAAATTTTTTAAAATCTGTAAACCTCAGCTTAACTATCATTGCCCTGAATTTACAAACATATTAGTTACATACATTAATCAATCAATAATTTCAACATTATTAAGAAAACCGGTTTAGATAGAGCCATCCTAAAAGCTGGCAAAGAATCTGCCTGCAATCTAGGAGACCCCGGTTCAGTCCCTGGGTCAGGAAGGTCTCCTGGAGAAGGAAATGGCAACCCACTCCAGTGTTCTTGCCTGGAGACCCCCATGAACAGAGGAGGAGGGCAGGCTACAGTCCACAGGGTCACAGGAGTCGGACATGACTGAACAAGTAAACCATCACCACTCAGGTCTTTTTGCATTTGGCAAAGTTAGCAAATCAACAACAATAAAACAAATAACTCATGTAGCCAACACCAGAGAGTGCCACATCAGAATGTCTAAGAAGACCCTTGGGGGTGCAGTGGCAGTTGGAAGGTGGGGTCCATAGAAGACACTGTAATTTCTAAATGGAAACCGGAGAGTCTCTGGAGACCAATGGAATCAATTAAATTCTTGGTTAAACATTAATAGTGGGAGACTTTAATACCTCACTCACAACTATGGATAGATCAACTAAACAGAAAAATAACAAGGAAACACAAACCTTAAATGACACAATGGACCAGCTAGACCTAATTGATATCTGTAGGACATTTCACCCCAAAACAATCAACTTCACCTTTTCCTCAAGTGCACACGGAACCTTCTCCAGAATAGATCACATCCTGGGCCATAAATCTGGTCTTGGAAAATTCAAAAAAATTGAAATCATTCCAGTCATCTTTTCTGACCACAGTGCAGTAAGATTAGATCTCAATTACAGGAAAAAAATTGTTAAAAATTCAAACATATGGAGGCTAAATAACACGCTTCTGAATAACCAACAAATCATAGAAGAAATCAAAAAAGAAATCAAAATATGTATAGAAATGAATGAAAATGAAAACACAACAACCCAAAACCTATGGGACACTGTAAAAGCAGTGCTTAGGGGAAGGTTCATAGCATTACAGGCTTATATCAAGAAACAAGAAAAAAGCCAAAGAAATGACCTAACTCTACACCTAAAGCAATTAGAGAAGGAAGAAATGAAGAACCCCAGGGTTAGCAGAAGGAAAGAAATCTTACAAATCAGGGCAGAAATAAATGCAAAAGAAACTAAAGAGACCATAGCAAAAATCAACAAAGCTAAAAGCTGGTTTTTTGAAAAAATAAACAAAATTGACAAACCATTAGCAAGACTCATTAAGAAACAAAGAGAGAAGAACCAAATTAACAAAATTAGAAATGAAAATGGAGAGATCACAACAGACAACACTGAAATACAAAGGATCATAAGAGACTACTACCAGCAGCTCTATGCCAATAAAATGGACAACTTGGATGAAATGGACAAATTCTGAGAAAAGTATAACTTTCCAAAACTGAACCAGGAAGAAATAGAAGATCTTAACAGACTCATCACAAGCAAGGAAATCGAAACTGTAATCAAAAATCTTCCAGCAAACAAAAGCCCAGGACCAGATGGCTTCACAGCTGAATTCTACCAAAAATTTAGAGAAGAGCTAACACCTATCTTACTCAAACTCTTCCAGAAAATTGCAGATGAAGGTAAGCTTCCAAACTCATTCTATGAGGCCACCATCAGCCTAATTCCAAAACCAGATAAAGATGCCAAAAAAAAGAGAAAACTACAGGCCAATATCACTGATGAACATAGATGCAAAAATCCTTAACAAAATTCTAGCAAACAGAATCCAACAACATATTAAAAAAATCATACACCATGACCAAGTGGGCTTTATCCCAGGAATGCAAGGATTCTTTAATATCCGCAAATCAATCAATGTAATACACCACATTAACAAATTGAAAGATAAAAACCATATGATTATCTCAATAGATGCAGAGAAAGCCTTTGACAAAATTCAACACTCATTTATGATTAAAACTCTCCAGGAAGCAGGAGTAGAAGGAACATACCTCAACATAATAAAAGCTATATATGACAAACCCACAGCAAGCATCACCCTCAATGGTGAAAAATTGAAAGCATTTCCCCCGAGATCAGGAACAAGACAAGGGTGCCCACTCTCACCACTACTATTCAACATAGTGTTGGAAGTTTTGGCCACAGCAATCAGAGCAGAGAAAGAAGTAAAAGGAATCCAGATAGGAAAAGAAGAAGTGAAACTCTCGCTGTTTGCAGATGACATGATCCTCTACATAGAAAACCCTAAAGACTCTACCAGAAAATTACTAGAGCTAATCAATGAATATAGTAAACTTGCAGGATATAAAATTAACATACAGAAATCCCTTGCATTCCTATATACTAACAATGAGAAAACAGAAAGAGAAATTAAGGAAACAATACCATTCACCATTACAACAAAAAGAATAAAATACTTAGGAGTATATCTACCTAAAGAAACAAAAGACCTATACATAGAAAACTATAAAACATTGATGAAAGAAATCAAAGAGGACACAAACAGATGGAGAAACATACCCTGTTCATGGATTGGAAGAATCAATATTGTCAAAATGGCTATTCCACCCAAAGCAATCTATAGATTCAATGCAATCCCTATCAAGCTACCAACGGTATTTTTCACAGAACTAGACCAAAGAATTTCACAATTTGTATGGAAATACAAAAAACCTCGAATAGCCAAAGTAATCTTGAGAAAGAAGAATGGAACTGGAGGAATCAACCTGCCTGACTTCAGACTCGACTACAAAGCCACAGTCATCAAGACAGTATGCTACTAGCACAAAGACAGAAATATCGATCAATGGAACAGAATAGAAAGCCCAGAGATAAATCCACGAACCTATGGACAACTTATCTTTGACAAAGGAGGCAAGGATATACAATGGAAAAAAGACAACCTCTTTAACAAGTGGTGCTGGGAAAACTGGTCAACCACTTGTAAAAGAATGAAACTAGAACACTTTCTAACACCATACACAAAAATAAACTCAAAATGGATTAAAGATCTAAATGTAAGACCAGAAACTATAAAACTCCTAGAGGAGAACATAGGCAAAACACTCTCCTACATAAACCACAGCGAGATCCTCTATGACCCACCTCCCAGAATATTGGAAATAAAAGCAAAAATAAACAAATGGGACCTAATGAAAGTTAAAAGCTTTTGCACTACAAAGGAAACTATAAGGTGAAAAGACAGCCCTCAGATTGGGAGAAAATAATAGCAAATGAAGAAACAGACAAAGGATTAATCTCAAAAATATACAAGCAACTCCTGCAGCTCAATTCCAGAAAAATAAATGACCCAATCAAAAAATGGGCCAAAGAACTAAACAGACATTTCTCCAGAGAAGACATACACATGGCTAACAAACACATGAAAAGATGCTCAGCATCACTCATTATTAGAGAAATGCAAATCAAAACCACAATGAGGTACCATTACACGCCAGTCAGGATGGCTGCTATCCAAAAGTCTACAAGCAATAAATGCTGGAGAGGGTATGGAGAAAAGGGAACCCTCTTACACTGTTGGTGGGAATGCAAACTAGTACAGCCACTATGGAAAACAGTGTGGAGATTTCTTAAAAAACTGGCAATAGAACTGCCATATGACCCAGCAATCCCACTTCTGGGCATACACACTGAGGAAACCAGATCTGAAAGAGACACGTGCACCCCAATGTTCATCGCAGCACTGTTTATAATAGCCAGGACATGGAAGCAACCTAGATGCCCATCAGCAGATGAATGGATAAGGAAGCTGTGGTACATATACACCATGGAATATTACTCAGCTATTAAAAAGAATTCATTTGAATCAGTCCTAATGAAATGGATGAAACTGGAGCCCATTATATAAAGTGAAGTAAGCCAGCAAGATAAAGACCATTACAGCATACTAACACATATATATGGAATTTAGAAATATGGTAATGATAACCCTATATGCAAAACAGAAAAAGAGACACAGAAATACAGAACAGACTTTTGAACTCTGTGGGAGAAGGTGAGGGTGGGATGTTTCGAAAGAACAGCATGTATATTATCTATGGTGAAACAGATCACCAGCCCATGTGGGATGCATGAGACAAGTGCCCGGGCCTGGTGCACTGGGAAGACCCAGAGGAATCGGGTGGAGAGGGAGGTGGGAGGGGGAATCGAGATGGGGAATACGTGTAAATCTATGGCTGATTCATATCAATGTATGACAAAACCCACTGAAATGTTGTGAAGTAATTAGCCTCCAACTAATAAAAAAAAGAAAAAAAATTCTTGGTTAAATTGTCTGCTATTGTTTGGACAAAAGCAATGGATCAAAACCTAGTGGTCTCAAAGGTGCTTTAGGGTGCAGCTTTACAAGCTGTAACAAAGATCCACTGAGTGGGAAAATTTGTCAAAGTCTTTATCTGAGTATGTGAAAAACAGAAAAAACAAGCTGGTGTTCCCAGTCCTGATAGCGCTGTTCTGAAGCACCTGAATCTCAGTGACAAGTAAAGCCACTTATCTGCATTTTCTGTGCTTTGCCTGAAAAGCTCTGGGGAAAACTGCATTGATCTCTTCAATACTCAGCCTTCTTATGCCTTCTTTCCCAGAAAGTTCTATTTTTTCCCTCTTTGTCATTCTGTCCCAATTAGAAAAAAAAAGAAATAAAGTGGTAAAACATCGGCCAAATAAAATGCAAATTTGGGGGCATCTGTAACAGAGGGAAAGGTGACTTTTTTATTGGAAAGCATTTTCTATGTTTGCCTCAGGGAACGGTGAGAAAGAACAAAAAATTTGAAAGAGGGGCTTGCAACCTCTTATTGCTCTTAAGGATTAGCTAATTCCTTCTCACACACACACAAAAAAGTATAAGTTGTGCTTTAAAAACTAGTCAGTGGAAAAAATTAGTTGGTTGAGACAATTAAATATCCCTTTAAATATTGGTGAAGAATTACCTTGAGACATTAAAAGTCATGAGAATGTGTACACAAAAACAGGCAGTTGATATGGCAACTTTTAGCAAGAATTTGCAAAATTAGACCATTTTCTTGCTCTTCTGTGTGTAAGTTTCCAACCTAATTATTGATTTACCATTGTTCAGTGGTCAGTAAATCAGTGGTCTGTTTCTTAAAGTTTTAGTGAAACACAGCCACGCCCATTTATTTGCATATTTTCTATTAATGATTTCACATTCTAATAGCAGAGATGTGATAGGAGCCCATGGGTGCTCCTGCTTAGTCGCTCAGTCGTGCCCAACTCTTCGTGACCCCGTGGACTGTAGCCCACCAGTCTCCTCTGTCCATGGGATTTCCCAGGCAAGAATACTGGAGTGAGTTGCAATTTCCTTCTCCAGGGGATCTTCCGGACCCAGGGATCAAACCCGTAACTCCTGTGTCTCCCGCATTAGGAGGCAGATTCTTTACCTCTGAGCCATCTAGGAAGCTCCACCCATGGGTTGGCAAAGCATAAAACTTTATAGAAAGTTTTAGAAGTAGTTTTGTAGGAAGAAACTATCTTATGTATCATGAAGGGCCAACACTTTAGATTTTATACAATCAAAGTGGTCCTTCAGAAGTTACCCCAAAATCTCCTCCTCCAGCTTACCAGGCCTGTCAAACCCAGAGATAACTCACAGATAATATCATCCATCATTGATAACGTATGAACCCTAAGCATTTTCCTCTTTGTTTCTATGCTTTTGTTTTCCTCTCTGGTTAATACAGTTTTTCTTTTACTCCAGCTTAGCAAGTTTCTCTTCTACAAATGTCAGCTCCTCCATGAAGCCGTCCCTGATTCTCTCAGGCAGGGTGAATGACTGCTCCTGATCATGACCCAAACATGGTCACAACACTCACATTGTATTGTGATCCTGCTGTGATGGCATTGCATCAACTCAAATTCAGGTTTTGTATTCCTTCTCTCTCCCACGGGGTGGAGCAAGAATCTAGCCTCTACTAAACACTCAATAAATAATTACTGAGGTCAACTTAAAATGTGTCTAGACCAGCAGTCCCCAACCTTTTAGGCACCAGGGACCACTTTCATGGAAGACAATTTTTCCATGGACTGGGGTAAGAGGGATGGTTTTGGGATGATTCAAGCACATTACATTTGTCACGCACTTTATTTCTATTGTTACTATATCAGCTACACCTCAGATCATCAGGCACTAGATCCCAGAGGTTGAGGACCCCTGGTCTAGACAATCCACAAAGGTCCCAACTGAAAGGCCCCTATGATTTCTTACTACCTATTTACAATTTAATTAATTTTAGTAAAAGGTGAGTAAGTGAAGTCACTAGTAGTATCTGATTCTTTGCTACCCCATGTAGTGCAGTCTGCCAGGCTCCTCCATCCATGGGATTTCCCAGGCAAGAATACTAGAGTGGGTTGCCATGTCCTTCTCCAGGAGATCTTCCCAATCCAGGAATTTGAACCCAGGTCTCCCGCATTGTAGGCAGATGCTTTACCAGCTGAGTCCCCAGGGAAGTCCTTAATAAAAGGTAGCACCCTAAAAGGATGGAATGAACAAAGAGCAGATACATCAGAAGAGAAAATGGAGAAGTTGAAAAACATCTGGAGCATACAGTGCCTCCAAAGAGTTCAAGGCATTGAAAAGGAGAGAAGACAAGACTGGCCCACATTCCAAAGAAGACTTTTGCAACTCAGTGTTTGCCCTATCTCCAGCCCCCTGCGCCCATCAGCTGTCACCCACACCCACTCTCCCCCACCTCAAAGTTTCTTATGGGCTTGTTGACTTTCCTTTCTACTTACCCACATCCTGAATTCTGCTCCTGCTGTAGCCTGATCTGCTATCCTTTGTCCCTCCAGTCTTCCCTTTTTTATTTTGCCCTTCTCTGAACTCAAGCCCAATATGAAATTCCTTATACAAACTAGGCTCCATTACTATTATTATTATTTTTTTTAATTGGGGTATAGTTAAGACTCTTGAGAGTTTTTTGCCCTGCAAGGGGATCAAACAAGTCAATCCTAGACGAAATCAACCCTGAATATTCACTGGAAAGACTGATGCTGAAGCTGAAGCGCCAATACTTTGGCCACCTGATGCAAAGAGCTGATTTTTTGGAAAAGACCCTGATGCTGGGAAAGACTGAAGGCAGAAGGAGAAGGGGGCAGCAGAGGATGAGATGGTTAGGTAGCATCACTGACTCAATGGACATGAATTTATTTGAGCAAGCTTCAGGAGGTGGTGAAGGACAGGGGAGCCTGGCGTGCTGCAGAGAAGGGGGTCACATGGAGTTGAATGAGACTTAGCGACTGAACAAATTGCTTTGCAATGTTGTGTTAGTTTATGCGGCACAGCAAAGTGAATCAGTTGTATATATGCACACATATGTTCCCTTCATTCCTGGTTTCCCTGCCACCCCATCCCACTCCTCTAGGTCATCACAGAGCCCCACACTGAGCTCCCCGTGGAATCCAGCAGCTTCCCAATAGCTAGCTATTTTACGCAAGTTGGTGTATATACGTCAAGCCCAATCTCTCAGCTCACCCAACCCCTTCCCCAGTCCCCAGGCTCACGCGTCTGTTCTCTGCGTCTCTATTCCTGACAGCGCTCCATTTGTTTAATTCATCATTTTAAACTGTTCTTACATTTTTCATATTCTCTTTCATTTTTCCATGTAATTTCTCACGAATTGCTGAGTGATTAGCATGAGTTTAGTTCATGTTTTCACTCCCAGGAAAGGAATAAAATGCAACATGTATATATTGACTTCAATTCAGTCCTTGAACCTCTTCCTAATTTGAGTTAAGTGTATCAGACATTGTTCGCCAGAGAAACAGAATTCACCAAGTGATTATCGCTTTTATTTATTTATTTATTTATTTTTCAGTCTTTTTGTTTTCTGAAAAGTGGCTGTCCCCTAATCTCAGCAGCCAGGCAGGGATGATCTACTTAATGTTGATCTCCTGAGCGGGAGTGCTCCAGATTCCTTTGTTCCTCTTTTGGGGCCACTGCGCCTGCAGTTCACTCTCAGGAGAGCTTGTCAATTATGTGGCTTTTCTGGTAACTAGCACTTGGGGCCTGAAACATTCGGCAAATTTCCTAAGTGTTTCATAAGCAGGTGCATACCCTCCAGTGTCCTCTGACTAAACTTCCAAAACTTTCCCGGATGGCTAATTATACTAACGTAGGACTAAAAAGCAGACATTAAAAAAATATATATACAGGTATTAAGTCACTCTTTGGTGATGATGATCATAATCTAATCTTGCCAAAATCTACTGGGCATTCTCTCATCTGTGCCAGAGTGTAGGCTTTCTGCCTTTCTTCTTGCTTTTTGTCTCCCTTCTGGAATAATCTTTTTTTTTTTTTTTTTTTAGAAACCATTATCTTCATCCATAGTGCTTCTCAAGTGGCTCAGTGATAAAGAATCTGCCTGCAATGCAAGAGATGGACAGAGGAGCCTGGCAGGCTACATTTCATGGGGTGGCGAAAGAATCAGATACGACTACAACAAAACAGCAGCAACAATCTTCATCCATGTAATGAGGGGTAGCGTCATCTCTTTCCTTCCCCTGACCTCGTCCCCTGTAGGGTATTGGAGTAGATGACTCAGATACAACACATAAGAAGACAGAGAGATTGAGACAGGGCTTGGAGTACCCTGCCTAGGTCAACCAGAACCATCACCTGCTAGAACTATCACTATAGATGTTCTATTTTCTGCCTCACTAAGACAGTGAATACTTGAGAGTGAAAGTGTTAGTCAGTCAGCTGTGTCTGACTTTGTGACCTAGTGAACCGTAGCCCACCAGGCTCCTCTGTCCTTGGGATTTTCCAGGCAAGAATACTGGAATGGGTTGTCATTCCCTTCTGCAGGGGATCTTCCTGACTCAGGGATTGAACCCAGGTCTCCTGCATTGCAGACAGATTCCTTACCCTCTGAGCCACCAGAGAATACTTGTAAACAGAATAGTGTGTAAGCATGGAATAGCCAATAGCTCCTTCTTTAGCCATCGCTGGAAAAAAAAAAGAAATCTGAGAATAAAGCTTGCCAAGCTAGAGCCCAGAAAGGGAGGGGTAGAAAGAAAGAAAAAGGGGAAAAGAGAGAGAGAGGGAAAGGGAACCCCACTGACATCAAGCGCACCTTTGAAGCAGGAGTGCCTGGGTTTGGCATCATTCCTAGAGTTTCTCACATGAGATGCAAATGGTCTGTCTGTCACTAGCATCTAAAAAAGTCCCAACTGACTCTCCCACTAATCCTGGATGTCTTTTCAGGGCCTTTTAAGTAGGACCTGGAATTGTTTGCATGTGAGTAAAGACTAAATTTGAGATAATAAAAGGAAACGATCATTCTGTAATGAAACACGAGTTAACAGGCCAGCTAGTTATGAAAGTGGTTCTGTTTTAATTAATGGGAAACTGTTTGAACACACTTTGATTTGACATCTTGTTGTATGAAATATTTTCATGTTAATGTGTATGTGAAATTCTACCAAAGGCTTTATCTAAAATGTCATGACTTTTTCTAACATGACCATCAAATCTGATTACTGGATAAATAATTTGGCATACATGACAGGTTTTGCTTTGATAACCACTGTTGTTTATTTTCATGTTTTTGCTGTGTCCATATGTGCATGTATTTTGGGTGCTTAGGACAGAAATAAAGAAGTATTAATGGGAGATTTTCTAGAAACTCATTTTAATGTGTGTGTATATATATATTTATTTTATGTAACACAGGCTAGAGTGATTTTTCTTTCTCCTACTAGCTCTTGAGTTGGCTGTGATCATAAAAAAAAATGAATATTAAGTAAAGATTTTCTGAATGACAATTTCTATTTTATGTAATGTATCAGTAACATTATTCAGAATCCAACAATGCAGCAATGCAATCCTAAAAATTCATTTTAAATAAATAATCAAAGTATGTTGTTCATATGTACGTAAAAAATTCTCATGCCACATTTGTGAAAGAACTAGATGCAGCCTATAAGCAAGAAGTGTGTTAACACTGGGTTTCGTTATAAATATAGAATGTAACAATTGCAGTAGTTTAATGATGATTTTAAAATAATAAATTTAATAAGAAGAGCAGTCAGTATACTATTAATTAAAAGATAAAGTCAATATTGTACATTCAGTATGATACTAATACACAAATTTATAAAAAGCAACTAAGATAGAACGTGTAAGATAGTGAAATTATGGACAATTTTTACACAGTTATTTGTACTTTTCTCTACTTTTTACATTACTGATGATAAATATGTGTTGTTTAATAATCAGCACATCTCAAAATGAACACCCACAGCTGATAATATAAAGAACAGCATACATCTTTAGTTGCACTGTAAATCAGCTTGCCATTTTAGAATAACTATGTCCTTTGAATAAGTTCATAATATTTTGACAATAAATTGAAGTAATTCTGAAAACGGACAAATCTAAACACTAGAGGAATCTTTTCATAGTATCATTTGTAATTATAAAAAAAAATGCTCAAAAATAACTGAAGAATGTAATGTTGGGTATACCAGTTCAGGGGCATATTAATTAAATTTGAAATTGTTAAAATTATTATTAAAATTATTATCAGGACAAGATAATGAAACTTAAAAATCATATGATATTGGATAAAAAAAATTAAATTATATACTGTTTGCAATTACATCTAAGTGATTACTTTTCAAAAGGTGCAAGAAAAATCCAGAGATCTGTTTCCTCTGATTTTTTTTTTTTTTGCTTTGGAAATGCTTTTACTTTTCTAGGAGAGAGAGAAGATGCTGATTCTCTGCTCAGTACCATTCCTTTCCCAGCTTGAAATTCTTCTGTTTTAAAAGGCCAAGAGGAAATACAATTGGTTAATAGTAGCCTTCTTTCTCCATGGTGTAGCCTGTCTCTTCCATGCTCCAGATATAGCTTAGAACCTTGCTTTCCTCCTTGAGATACTTAACAACAACAACAAAAAAATTGTTCTTGCACTTCAGCTAATTCTGGAGTTTATTTCCCGATTTATTAAATAAGCTATTTCTAGACATACACAAAGTGTCCAGGTTTCTTCAACTTCTTTTAGTTAAGACAGTTTCTGAAACAATTTGTCTTTTTATAAGAGGAGGGCAGAATGGTTAAAAAAAAAAAACATCATCAATCACATGATGGACACACAAAATACAGAAATTTCAAAAGTGAATTTTAAAAAATGCACCACTTGTTTAATATTAACTAGGTATCTGTTTTGTGTTGAAGTCCTCTTGTGATGGTATTTGAAGATGGGGCCTTTGGGAGGTGATTGGGGTTAGGGTAGGTCAAGAGGGCAGGGTCCTCATGATGGGATTAGTGGTTTTGTAAGAAGAGAAAGAGGATCTCTCTGGACACATGCACTGGGGAAAGACCATGTGAGCCCACATTGAGAAGCAGCCGCCTGCAAGTCAAGACAAGAGCTCTCAGTGGAAGCTGAATGGACGGGCACTTGGTCTCAGACTCCCCAGACTCCAGAACTGAGAGATGCATTTCTACTGTTTAAGCCACTCCATCTATGGCTGTTTGGTACAGATGACTAATGACTAGATGACTAACACAACATCATAAGGCTCTCCTGATACCTTATACAGATGAGAAGTAAAGTCAGTGTTTTTATATTAAGTCACTTTCTTGTTAGAAGGAATAAATGAGAGAATATATTTTAGTGAAAAACAAGGAATGGTAAAGACATGACTTTTTTAGGGGCAAGATAATAGTTTTATCACATCTCTTTCATTTGCAAATGATAAATCAACTTATTTAAGTCAACCTAGAAAATTTCATGGAAATGAAAAGTGCATGTTGTAACCATGTGCATGTACATGGAGAGTCATGTCTGACTCTTGCAACTGTCGCTTGCCACGCTCCTCTGTTCATGGGATTTTCCCGGCAAGAATACTAGAGTTGTCATTTCCTCCTCCAGGGGATCTTCCCAGCCCACGGGTCGAACACACATCTCCAGTGGCTCCTGCATTGCAGGCGGATTATTCTACCACTGAGACACCTGGGAAGCCCCAGATCGTACCTACAGATACAGTTGAATCTGGGGGCTCAATTTGTATAACACAAAATCAGTCTTACTTTTTGTACCACATGACTCGCCTCTTTATTAATTTCATTTTAGGAGGCTCTTTCCTCCTGGTGGCATGATGGCTACTTGATGCTTAGCATGAATCCTGTTTTATGATCAATCCCAGGAGGAGGAAATCTTTTTTTCAATAGTTTCTCCAAAGGGCCTAGAATTGATCTCCACTGACAGAGAAACCTTTGAAGCAAATAAACTAATAAAGGGTATGAAATTGATGAGTGGTTACCAGTACAGGCAACTAGGGCTTATTTCCACTAGAGATCTCTGCTTTAATCTGATTAATCTCTGTTTGATCTGCTGCTTGGTAAATACGTATGCATTTAATGAATGAATGAGTGAAGCACTGAGTGAATGAATATGTACATAAATCATCAAATTCATTGAACTGTGAATGAGTCCATGAAAGATTCAGTGTGTGCCCAGATGATGAATAGGAATTTATTAATGAACTTAATTTTCATACATATCTAGCTTATTTGAAATACAATTGTCTTTATACGCCCTACACCCTGGGTGTACAAAACAAACTGGTATGTCACTGATGTTTCCATAATGGACCAGGGAGGAAGCCATTCCTTGGTAAAGACAGAGGCTATGCTCAGTATTTCTCTGCAAGCACAGAAACTGCCCTGGTAAATGATAACCCCAGCAGACAGGATTCTCTTGACTCACCACTTACTGAAGTCACTTCAAACGGATACTAACCTAATGGTGAAATATCAGAGTACATGGAAACTGTACATTGTACTCTTTTTGGCACTGTCCACTAGAGCAAATGGAATATGATGAAATAAAATTAATTTAATTCATTGGCTCCAATCAAAACATGAGAGATAACTGATCATTGGATCCAGGAGAAGTCATTGCTGAGGTTGACCTCATAAAACAGTGCCCAAGGTGGGATAGCACCCTTGCTCCTTTAGCTCTGAATTCAGTTATGGGCATGTGTATGTCCTTAGTTGCTCAGTCATGTCCAACTCTGGGACATGATGGACTGTAGCCCGGCAGGCTCCTCTGTCCATGGAATTCTCCAGGCAAGAATAATGGAGTGGGTTGCCATTCCCTTCTCCAGGGGATCTTCCCAACCCAGGGACTGAACCCAGGTTTCCTGCATTGCAGGTGGATTCTTTACTCTCTGAGCCACCAGGGAAGCCCATAACTACATATTTTGGTGGGTTTTCAAAGTTCATTGTGCATCAGAAATATGCCTTTCAAAAATTTCTGTACATTTAGAACAAACCTCTAAGTAATCAGAGTTACCTGATCTGGGGTAAGGCATTAACATTTCTAAAAAGTTATTTTAATGTGCAGGCAGTGTTGATATTCACTAAGAAAGTTGGTGACAAGGATATTGAAAGAAAAGTCCTTTTTAAAGGTTTACTCAAAAGAATCAGATAATCAATCACACTTTACTCTGCCCTGCTTATGTATTCAAACAGGGAACACAATTTCTAAACTTAATGTATTTTCTAACAGAAATCAGGCAGAATGAGGCATCCAAAAATGTCCGATGATTAAGAGTAATACACTTTTCACAGAGGCTGATAACGAAATGGCCGAGATTTCTAAACTCTCCTAGCCAAATTCATTTTATCGCACTTTGTTATGACATTGACATTTAGCCAAAGTATTCCATCTAAACAGTGAAGCCGACCTTAATTGTTTTTTGGATTCTCAAAGTTTGTTGATCCTATTACGATATTTATCTTATTTGCACTTCAGCCGAATGTGAAATGGTTGCATATTAATTCATATGGTATCTTGCTACCTATTAACAATATGGAAGGTTTCATTTAATGCTGGCTTGTTCGGTGTCTGGAGACGCCCAGGTGAGAAGGCATACAATTCTAATGTCTTTTCATAAACCACGGTTGAATTAGCATCGCACATCAGTGTATCATTTTTTCACAGTTTATCCTTTTTCAATCAGTTTGCTGTTTCACCTTGTTAGTTCTGACAGAGGCGAAGTAGAAATGCCAAAAGCTGTTGAATAAATGCTGCATTGAGTCATATAAATTTCAGCTGCACTCAACAAAATCCAATTGGTTTTTGTGGGTAATGTTGTTAGAACTGATGTTGCTTCTCATCTGCAAAGTTTTCACTTAAAGTACATGCTCATTTTTAAAATAAGAGGGTGGGGGAGACTCTCTTGCATTTAATCACGCTAAACAGGCTCTTTAGACAATTTGTTCAGAAATTTCTCTAATTAGAGCTTGCCCTCCAGGTAATGTGGTGATCAGATCTACCAGTGGGTATAAATTAGGGACATTATGTAATTAGCATTAAGACCACAATGGAAGTAACAGCTGGGTGGCTGTGAGAGAAGCAAATAAACAGCTCCTACGTGGCTCCTTAGTATTAAGGAGAAGGTCTTCCGTAAGAAAATGTACTGTGGTGACTGGTTCTGCAGCTCAGCTAAAGGACTGTTGTTCCCTCCTCCCCCCTACCCCACCCCGAGTTCATTTCAAAGATCAAACTTGAGCTTATTTAAAATTTTATTAACAGATAAGAATGTTTAGCTTCAACTCAGAAATTGATCTTAGTCTCTATCCCTTTGAAACCTCCTGAATAATGTTCAAATTAATTTCACCCTAATAAAAAAAAAATCACCAGATTAAGCAAAAAAATATGTCAGTATTGGGCTTCCCAGAGGGCTCAGTGGTAAAGAATCCAACTACCAGTTCAGGAGACACAGGTTCAATCCCTGGGTTGAGAAGATCCCCTGGAGGAGAAAATGTCAACCCACTCCAGTATTCTTGCTGGGAGAATCCCATGGACAGAGGAGCCTAACAGGTTACAGCCCATGGGGTCACAAGAGTTGTACATGACTGAACGACTGTGCACACATACACACACACAGGACACATACATGTCAGCATTAACAGAACACTCCCTTGGAAGAGTCGTGAGAGTCACTTGGCTCTTTTTTATAGGAGCCAAGAGCAAGGTTAGTCTATGAAGTGAAGCGAGGTGACAGTCACTCAGTCGTGTCCAACTCTTTGCAACCTCATGGACTATCCATGGAATTCTCCAGGCCACAATACTGGAGTGGGTAGCCTTTCCTTTCTCCAGGGGATCTTCCCAACCCAGGGATCAAACCCAGGACTCCTGCATTGCAGAAAGATTCTTTATCAGATGAGCCACAAGGGAAGCCCAAGAATACTGGCGTGGGTAGTCTATCCCTTCTCCAGCAGATCTTCCTGACCCAGGCATCGAACCGGGGACTCCTACACTGCAGGTGGATTCTTGACCAACTGAGCTAGAATCCAAGTTTGAAAATTAAACCAAATAAAAATATTTTAATAGTTTTTTTTTTTTAAATATTGAGGATCTTCCTAAATGCTAAATTGTATCTATTCTTCCTCATTTACGCCACCTCTCTGTTTTGGTTTAACATTATTAGCTTAGTTTTTGAAACAGTTCAAGCAGCACTTTTGAGCAGCTTTTTTTCTCCTACTTTCCTGACCAGAAGATGGTCCTTTCTGGCTTCATACCTCCTTTCTCATCTCTAATATCACAGTAGTTATCATATTTTATATCTAGAATTTGCAAGCCAATCTTCCAGAGGACTCTCTCAAGATACACAACATAGAAAGACCTAGGTGTTAATGGGTTTTTGACAGTGCCTTTGTGTTTTGTGAGCATCTCAGATTTGTGAAAGAACACGGAAATGGGGTCAGCGTCATTTTTCATGTTACCAACTGGAGTGTTCCCTCCAGCTAATAAAATGGGAAACAATATGTAAGGAGCCTAATGAAACATACTAGGTCTGAAAGACACTAAAAGGGCATTTAAGACACTCATGCTCAATTTTACTCTTTCTGCAAAGCCCAGAGTAGTTCATGGGCTGCCGCTTATCAGAAATGCCTTTTCAGTAGCATTTCAACCTCAAGTGGCATTTAGATCTCAACAGGGGGCAGACAGCTGAGCTGTTTTTAATTACAACTAATTTGACAAGCCTCATTTCATCAGGGCGTCTCCCTCTCTCCCATGGGCTCATGCAACTCCCATGTATGTGAGCAGAAATTCCAGCAAATCAGCCTAGGTGAGATCAGCCCTTGAGGAGCATTTAAGTCTAAGCAAATAAAGTGCAGTTAGCAAGTCAACATGTTTCACAGAATCTCTGTCAGAGGAATGCCTGACAGCAGCACTTGCTTTGGGGGCCTCCTGGTCCAAGCTTCTTTCTAGTGCTGGTTCTTCTAAGTCCGCAGGATGATGGCATGAAGCTAGTGTTTCTCTTTAGCAGCCCTACTGACATTTCTAATCAGATTCTCTGTTGTGAGGGGTGTTCTGTTTATGGTAGGAAGTTTAGCGACATCCATGATCTCTGCCCACTAGACACGGGTGGCACCAACCAGTTGTGACACCAGGAATATCTCTGCATTGCAGTGTCCCCCCAGAAGCAAAATCACCCCCACTACCACCCCCCGCTGAGAACCACTGCATCAGGCAGACCATACATAACTTGCTTTGGACCAGAATATTTTAAACCCTAAATTGATCTGAGCCAGAGCCCTTGAGCTGCAAACCTCAGTGAACCTAAACTTTGCTCATCGTGTGTCCCAAGTCCTTTAATCGAGGTTATGTGCTCATTGGAAAGACCGGCTGGTCAGTCACAAATGGCTGAAAGAATTTCATTTCGTTGAGCCCCAAAGTCCTACCAAAATGGGCTTCATTAAGCTGCAAGAGAAATTACTTAACCAGATTAAGCCGTGGGCTTTGACAAAGTCTGCCTTCATCTCATTTACAAAACCCCCTTCCACACATCCATTAAGGACAACTACATTGTATATTGAAGTGCATGTGACTTTGAGGACTAGGAGTTTGGAAATGAATCAAATGCTTATTTATAACATTCATTTCATATCTCTTTGATTTAAACTTTGGTGGAATTTGAGAGTATTTGTCACTGACCCCAGGACAGCTCTGAAGCACAGATATGAAAGAAGGATCATAAGCTCAGGCCCTGTCCATATGCTGATGGGACTGCGGGTCGTGCCTCTCTTTCCACTTGTCAGTGAAGATATTGGAGCAGAGAAAGCATTTCTAAACTTTGTGCTGGATTGGATTAGTTTACGGGGGCCCCACAGCCTGATACAGTCTCAGTGGCTTTTTTCACATTTAGCATTCAAATGTGCTTTGATTGGATTCATATGCGGCCCTTTGGTATATGACACTATCTCAGGAAGATTTCTTTGAATCAGATGCTGAGATGGAGGCTTGTATATAAGGTGATTTTCAGGAACCAAAACCATGGAGGGAAGTAGGGAAGTTAATGAAAAGATCGAAGAATGGATGTTCTTTGGGTTTGTGTATGTATGTGCGTATACATAAGAGGCAGACCTCAGGAATATTGTGAGTTCTGTTCCAGGCCACTGCAATAAAGCAGTCTTATAGTAAAGAGAGTCACAGGAATTTTTTTTGGTTTCCCAGGACACATAAAAGTTATGTTTATAAAAAAAAAAAAAAAAAGTTATGTTTATACTGCACTATAATCTATTAAGCATATTGCAATAGCTTTATGTCTAAAAATGTACACAGAATTTAATTAAAAAAATACTTTATTGCTAAAAATACTAACCATCATCTGAGCCTTTAGCAAGTTGTAGTAATAATATCCAAGATCATGGATCACAGATTATAATGACACATACAATATTATAGCAATGACAAAGGTTGAAATGTGAGGATTATCAAAATATTACACAGAGACATAAAGTGTATCTTCGTACCAATAGACTTATTTGACACAGGGTTACCATGAACCTTCAATTCATAAAAATTGCAATATCTGCAAAGACCAGCTAAGGGAGGCACATTAAAATAAGGTATTGTTGTTGCTTGAGTCTCTAAGTTATGTCTGATTCTTTTGTGACCCCGTGGACTGTAGCCCATCAGGCTCTTCTTTCCATGGGGTTTTCCAGGCAAGAATACTGGAATGGGTAGCCATTTTCTTCTCCAGGGGATCTTCCAGATCCAGGGATCGAACCCGCGACTTCTGCCACATCTTCTACTGTGCAGATGAACTCTTTATTTCTGAGCCACCAGGGCTTCCCAAAATGAAGTAGGCCTACAACCCACTCCAGTATTCTTGCCTGAAGAATCCCCATGAACAGAGAAGCCTGGAGGGTTACAGTTCATGGGGTTGCAAAGAGTCGGATATGACTGTGACTAAGCAGCCCAACACGTAATGTGTGTGTGTGTGTGTGTGTGTGTGTGTGTGTGTGTGTGTGTGTGTGTATAAAGACAAATTGATTAATACAATACTTTCATGGCCCTCCCAAATAATCCTTAAATCCCATGTCTGTTTCTCTGTTAGCCCTCCCATATGCATATGAGAGTTGGACCACAAAGAAGGCTGAGCACCGATGCTTTCTAATTGTGGTGTTGGAGAAGACTCTCGAGAGTCCCTTGGACAGCAAAGAGATCAAACCAGTCCATCCTAAAGGAAATCAACTCTGACTATTCATTGGAAGGACTGTTGCTGAAGCTGAGGCTCCAACACTTTAACCACCTAATGTGAAGAACTAACTCATTGGAAAAGACCCTGATTCTGGGAAAGATTGAGGGCAGGAGGACAAGGGGATGGCAGAGGATGAGATGGTTGGATGGCATCACCGACTTCATGGACATGAGTTTGGGTAAACTCTGGGAGTTGGTGATGGACAGGGAGGCCTGGCGTGCCTCATGGGGTCGCAAAGAGTCGGACACGACTGAGTGACTGAACTGGACTGAACTGAACTGACTGAACATGTGTGACAGTTTGCTTTCTGGAGATTGTTTCTAACAGAAAAGATAGAAATGACAAGCTCAATTATTAAATTATTATTTTTTTTAAATTTTACTACTAACCTGGCATTATACTGTTAGACCATAATTTATTAGTCTTTATCCCATTATTGGATATTTATTATGTTTCTAAAATTTTACTACTGTATCTATTAAGAAAATATTCTTACATAAATCTCTGTTCACATTTCTAGCCATTTTTTCAAGACAGATTCCTAGAAATATAATTACTGACTTAAAGGGTATGAATCTCTTTTTAAGCTTTTAGTGACCACTCAAACTGCTTTCCACAGAGGCCCAGAGAATTTATATCATTACCAGAAGTGCTTAATAGTACCTATCTCTTTTCCCCTGCCATAATAGATTATTAACTTTTTAAAACTTTGCTGAATATCTCACTATGGAACATGCTATTCTATTGTTACTAACACTTGTTTTACTTTAGCAATATTTTCATAGAATTTTTTTCTCCATTTTGAATAATTTTTTTCTATTCTTTTCCTATTTGTAGTTTGGCCCCTTAAGTACATTATTTTTCATATTAGTCAGAGCTCTTAATATTTAAAATAAGTATTGAAAAAAATTAAAATAAAAAAATAATAAAATAACTATTGAATTTTTTATTGATACTATCTTTCATACATGAAAAATGGCTAATCTACATTTTATAAGAGAAAAGTTATCAACAAATATTCATATTTATTGTATTGAAGAGTTCATATAATCCCAATATGACTTCCATTCTTTTCCCTTTCTTTCTTCCACCGAAATAAGTATGTAAAATATTTTCTACAGTTTAATGCAATTTAAAATTTCCTACAGAATTTAGGTGTTTCCATATGTAGTTCTAAGGTTGTTTGCAGTAAGAAAGGACTATAAGCCTTACTTTCTATAATAAAAAAATTAATGCTTATGAAAAGCAAAGATATATAAAAAATACTATTCTATTAATCTCCTGAATTAAGGCAGCTAGGTTTCTTCTAAGTAGAGAGGTTTCTGCATGCATTTTTTGAAGTCTAAATTTATACTACACAAGCAACTGCTAAAGATATCTCTCGGTGTTAGTAGAATAGATAAAATTTTGTTTGGAGGTATAATTTCATTGAATTATCAGAAAAAAAAGATGTTAAGGATTAATAACATGGTCTCTATATAGTCTATAGGATTTCAAAGAGTCAGACAGGACTGAAGTGATTTAGCATGCAGACCACCAACAAAAGTGATTAGAAAGTGATAAAGCAACATCACTACTTCCATCTTGCATACAGGCATTTTTATTCCTAAATTCCCTTCTGGAATCTGGATAAGAGTTTCTATCAAAAAAAAAAAAAAAAAATGAAGTCTGGTGTTTCTCACCCTCAGGACATTTACATCAACCTTTGGGAAATGAGAGTGGACAGGAGGTGGTTCTTTGCCGACTGTAATTTGTGTTTCCTCTCCTAAAACCATTCACCCTCTAACTTTTCATCCCAGCCATGTGACTGTCTAAACAGATCTTAAATATTATCTTCTCCTTAAAAACGAATGACTATGACTTTATTTCTGAATCACTCTCCTTTCTTTTTCAGAGAAACAAAGAAAGTGATGTCAAGAGGGCAGCTTTTTTCAAGACTTTGGGTGCATGCCTTTCTTGCCTTTTTGGAATTCTCATTGCCATGGAAACTCACAACCACAATTCTTCTGAAGAGTTCTGTCTTAATCACAGATCCAGACTACTCCTATGAAATAAGCAGCACTTCGGTCTTTCTCCTTAACAGGTGATGTTCTCATCCTGGAACCAGGCACTGTAGTAAGGCAAGGCAGAGCATCAGGCCCGCTTTGGGATGTCTTCTCTTCTGCTATAGTGTGAGCCTAACATCCCTTGCAGTGCTGAGTTTTATCAATTTTTTTTTTTTTTAGTTTTATCCATTTTTTTAAGAATATGGATTAGTACCTATAGTATTGCCCCACAACTTAAAATAGAGGTGTCATTCTTTTAAAAAATCTATTTCTCATATATACCTTTTTCATTTGTATTAAAATTATAAGTCCATAAGATTTGTTCATTTTGAAATTGTTTTGCAAGTATGCTGACAGATATGGATTCTTCCTATCTGCTGCATTTCATTGTAAAACAGCTAGCCTGAAATAACTCCACAGGTTCCAAGAACAGGCCTGATTTTACTGCTGCATGATTGGCATTAAGCAGGCTCTGAAATGAGAGGTTTAAAGCAAGGATAGAAAGCAACTAGGGTTTAAGAGAAATAAATAAAGGGATAATGAAAAGAAAATGGAGTCACCGTCATCAGATGAGTGTATGCTGAGATGAATTCCAGAGAATGTCCATCAAACAATTTTTAAAAGAGAGTCCAGAAATTCATTATTAAATTGGTCTGTCCAAAGAAGAGATCATAAAAGAGAAATGTCAAGGTGTTTGTCCCTAAGATTTTGCTTATTGCTTTTATCAATATTGCTTGAAATACCAAATTTACATTTCCCAGCAATAAAAGGAAATAAGTTGACTTTTCAATGAAAAAAAAAAAGAACTAGTTATTTAACAAACCTAATTTAAGCCTAAAACCTAAGGTATGGTGCCTGTTTTATTTTTTAACATGTTTCTCCTTAAACAAATTATTTATTTATTTATTTTTATATTGCCTGTGCCTACTCTTAGCTGCAGCACTTGGGATCTAATTCATGACCATATGGATGGATGGAACCCCAGGACCCCTGAACTGGGGAGTTCAGAGTCTTAGCCACTGAACCACCATGGAAGTCCCACCTGCTTTATTTTGACTTTCATTTTCATTGCTGGCATTAGAAAATATCAGTATATCAGTAACATTTGACTTTACATAATATGTTTTGCAAAGCAATTACAATCCCCCCGCATCTATTTTTTCCATAGATCAACTGGTAAACATCCTTATTCCTATGTAATCTTTAGAACATTATCTAAGTGCATAAGTAAATTAATGCTTATCAAATTAATTCCTACTCAATTAAGTTACATCTAATTATCAAATCACTAAATGATGCTGAAGATATAAATGAGATACTAGAGGTATTTCTACTGTCTTAAGAAGATTCTAGGAAGCCATCACCTGGTAACAGGTTGTACTGAGCCAAGAAAGCCTCACAAAAACATAGAAAATTACCTCTTCTTACAGCTTCACCAGATTGAAGTAGAATTAAGATCACATATCTTTACTATCCCTATAAGATGATTCTGAATTCTCTACTGGCCTTTTTCTCTCCTTAAATTCCACTCATCCAATTACCATGATGCATACAAAAAAACCTTAGGGAGCTTTACCAGCCAAGACATGAGTCCTGGTTACTATGAATTCACAGGAAATAAACCAGAAGGGCAGTTCTGACTGCCTGAAGACCACCTGCTGCCGTGCTGGCTCTTTCGGCTCTGAGCGATGATGAAGTAGACTCCAGTGGCGCAGTGTAACACCCGTCGGTTCCTGCATCCGCTGTGGGCTGTGTGGGTGCATGCACACTTGCCGTGTGTGTACGCGTGTGTGCTCGCGTGTGTTTGTGTAGGTAGGAAGTTATAATAGCTCAGATCCATGAGTTGGTAATTGTAAAAAATAAGACAGAGAAAGGACCAGATTATGTGTGGGCTGGTCTAAGGAGCCTTGGACTTTGTTATACATGAGAGTTCTTAGCAGGGGATAAAAAGAAAAGCAAGCTTAGGGAGCCCACTCTATTGCAGTGTGCGGCAATGAAAGGGGCTCTTTAGAGAGAAGAGTTAAAATACAGACCTGAGTAAGTGTTTTACAAATAGAATAAGAATCTGGACCAAAGCAGCTATAATTGGAAAAGGAAGAAATAGAGTTGCAAATCTCCCTTTGTAACCTAAGCTTTCATAATGATTAACGTATTTTGGATCTGACTTTAATTCACGTACACAGATTTGAATATTCTCTTTTCAAAGTAATATCATATTGTCATGGTTTATAATAGACAGAGGTATGGTTTTGAGGCTATAGTTAAAAATCAAACTGTGATTTAAATCTGTAACTCTACCAGGAGCTTCTTACAATTTTCTCCTCCTCTCTTGTCTCAGACAGATTTGAATTTGCCCTTGTTCGTTTGTCTACTTCTATCTAATCAGTCAGAACTTCACAGTCTGATGAAGAGGGTAAATGAATATTTGTTGACCTTAAAGAAGTTAAGGGCTTTCCAGGTGGCTCCAGTGGTAAGGATCCGGCCTACCAGTGCAGGAGATGTAAGAAATACGGGTTTGATCCCTGGGTCAGGGAGATCCCCTGGGGGAGGGCATGGCAACCCACTCCAGTATCTTGCCTGGAGAATCCCATGGACAGAGGAACTGGCGGGCTACAGTTCATAGCGTCACAGAGTTGGACACAACCGAAGAGACTTAGCACACACATGCAAGGATGTTAAATAACACGAATAAATCATCTGAATGGTTTAAAGTCAAAAGATTCTTTTGCAAAAATTTTAGGCTGACATAAATTCTTTTTTTTTTTTTATTTTGTATTAGCTGATTAACAATGTTGTGATATTTTCAGGTAGACAGCAAAGGGACTCAGACATACATATATATGTGTCCATTCTCCCTGAAACTCCCCTCCCGTCCAGGCTGCCACATAACATGGGACAGGGTTTCACGGGCTATACGATGGGACCTTGTGGGTTATCCATTTTAAACATAGAGGTGTGTACATGTAGGCTGACATAAATTCTATCCTTTTCACCATTGTATAATTGGATGGGGAGTGTTAACACTATGGTCAAATGCATTAACTAATAGTGATCATCATTGAAAGATTAAGGAAATCAAGGTTATTTAAACTTTCAAGGATTATTAACCTCGTGGAGTGATTATTTTGAGTGACTCTAAAGATACTCTGTTAGCTCACTGGATCATACCTTTTGAACACACTTGTGGCCCCTGCATTACTGGCTGACTGGGGAGTTGAGCGGGAATGGAGGTGGGTTTTCTAGTGGTCAGCCAGAGCAGTAAGAAGCTGTGTCTGGTG
Source organism: Cervus elaphus (assembly GCF_910594005.1). NCBI lineage: Eukaryota > Metazoa > Chordata > Mammalia > Artiodactyla > Cervidae > Cervus > Cervus elaphus. Next base: position 6,219,406 of record NC_057826.1, on the reverse strand, counting down.
CCAAAGTTTTGGATGGTTTCAATGAAATGACTAAAATGGTTATACTTTGTATGACCAGACTACTCAGAGACAACAAAGCCTCCCTCAGATCCGCTGTGTATGTATTTGGATGCACGGTCTCTCATCCCTTAAGTCCTCTGAGCTGGAAGTCACTCAGCTGTGTTCAACTCCAGGCCAGAAAACTGGAGTGGATCTTCCCAACCCAGGGATCAAACCAAGGTTTCCCGCATTTTAGGCAGATTCTTTACCAGCTGAGCCACCAAGGAAGCCCCCTCTGAGCGGAAATTGAACTCAAATAGTGATCATTGTCCCTTCTTCAACAAAACTCCCCAAAAAAGGAATTAAAAAAAATAAAATCTACATAATTGTGTGTCATAAGCATTAATGGAAAAATACAGTAAAGCATGTTGGCAAACCAAAAGTACTGAGGTAAGGGAAAATAAAGCAATTAAAACAAATAAATAATGACATGGAAATGGAATGACAATATTTGCTCCTAGTTTTTCCCTCCTTTCATTTTTTTAAGTGTGACTATATATTTTATTTTCAATACCACTTCCTCTTTCTTAGAAAATTTTTTAGAAAGTTATTATTTTTTTATCTATGAAGTATATTGCAAGTGAAGATTATGTTTAAATAGATTCAAATTTTATATAGATGAAATGATTAGCAAGCCTTGTGAAAATAAGTGATTGAATAATAAAAACTTGTCCATTTCCCAATGTGCATGAGCTTTCATCCTGACTCTCTAAGAATACTGCAAATACAAGTAGTCACTTAATAAGCATGCAAACTAGTCTGTATGCTCCTATTCACAAAAAGAGGCAACCAGAGTGTACAAAGAAAGCATTTGCTTTTAGCAAATGCATGACTGTACCATGAATGTACCATGGAGATGTAATACGATTTTCCTCAAGGTTTTTTTTTTTTAATTAATATTTAACTTTGCGTACTTGATGTTAAAATTTGGTTGTAATATGGACTTATGAAAAGATAACAGAAAACAGAAATAAAGTTTCTGACAGTGGTCTTGCTGTTGCCTCCTTCTCTGAAGTCGAGTTGTGAAAGGCCCTAACAAGACCTGCTCGTCAGCTGCTACAAGAAGTTCTTCATGACCTCCATGCCAATGTATGGCTCCCACATGGTTTAAAAACAGCAAGTCTCTTGGCATTTGATCAATTGAAAGATACAGCGGTATGAAAAATAGCTCTAAAGGAATGAGTTCTTTTGGTGGTCATCTGGAAAACAGCATAGACACACTCAGCTTACTGTGGGGCTAGAAATCAGGATGTGATTTCTTCAGATCACATGCCCCATTTGTTGCTTGAATCAATGAAGCAAGAGCCAACCTTTCAGCCTGTGAACGTTCCGTGTGAAAGGATTTCATTTAAATGCAAAGTTCTTCGTAGTACTATAATGCTATGCTAACACTTTCATGCTGGTAATGGTGGGCCTACCTGACGTGTCTGGACACTTGCTAACATATGTATCTATTTCATTATATGTCTCAAGATAAGATGAGGTAGGAGTTCCTTCATTCACATACTAAAAAGTAATTCACCGTTAGGTAGTGCATGTTAGAAACACATGGCGAATTCAGAAGCTCAGTGCAGATTCTCTTCTGTTCACCCACGATGAGGCAGAGGAGGAAGAGGCAAGTCCTAATGATAGAAGTGAATTTTCGTTTTATTCCTGCTACTGCAAGGGATGCTCTCAGTAGAATGAGTATTTATTTTAATAAATAGCATGATGGTCCATATTCCTATTTGGAATCTCTCAACATGCGCTTGTCCCAGATTTTTTTTAAAGATTTTTACTATGCTGTTTTCATTTACTTTGGGGTTGTTTAAATTCACCATTTATCTCTTATGCTAGATATGCCCTTTAGTTCACAGCATGCTGTTGAATTTATCTTCCTGTACCTAAAATTTGGCACGATTTCTGTAATGCAAGAAATAATAAATGTGTTTTCATTGTTTTGCCATGGAATGAAAAAAAGTGAATATTAAATTTATACTCCTATTTGTAAAACAAATCACTCTTGTTGGACATAAAGCTGAATTCTTCTTTCTCAAAATGCTAGTAAGAGAGAGAGAAGGAATCTTTCTCAGGAAGAGAGAAAGGGGAGGCGGTAGAACAAGAATAGCAGTTAGGAATTGTTTGCTCTGTCTGATAAATCTACCCTTAATAAACTGATAAATCCTTGGGGATTTTCTTACCTCTTTACACTTTCCCCCTCTTCCATTATCTTAATCATCTGTATTAATTTCCCTAGAACAGGTCAGTCACAATGGAAATTTGAGTAGAAATATACAAAAGTGAACATGGAAGTTGCTCAGTCGTGTCCGACTCTTTGCAACCCCATGGACTATACAGTCCGTGGAATTCTCCAGGCCAGAATACTGGAGTGGGGAGCCTTTCCCTTCTCCAGGTCTCCCGCATTGCAGGAGGATTCTTTATCAGCTGAGTCACCAGGTAAAACCAGAAATAAATGAACACTATGAAAAATAGCATTCTATCACACACATACATGCATGCACACACACACACACACACACAAATGCAAAATCTTTTTGCAATGTTAGAGATGGGGAAAAGCTTGGGGCACAGTTTCCCCAGCTCACTTTTCACAGGGATTATCTATAGAGTGCTCTGACTGGTGACCGGGGTTTTGAAGAGTCAAACTCCTGGATCTGAATCTTAGGACACCTGCTGCTTTCCAGCTTTGTGATCTTAGGCATGCTTCTTAACCTTTTTAAGTTTCAGTTCCCTCATCTATGAAGTCGGTATAATTCTTATTTATAGTCTTGTCATGTATGGCAGTAATGTAGCAAAATGATGTGCCTAAGATCTCTGTTGCTGTGTGCAGAATATAGATACACCATAATTTTAGTGATTACTCTTTTATGGATCATCTATGATAATGAAATGGTATTTTTGTTTATGGCTTTTTTGTGAGTGTGTCTTCATAGATGTACACTTACTGCCCTTAAATTTCACAAAGGATTATCATCAAAGTCGGTAAGCTTGAGGCCTGCTGGAGTTTGTCTTTCAACAGTGTCTGATGAGTGGAGGAGGCTTCCCCAGCGGCTCAGAGGTAAAAAAAAATCTGTCTGCAATTCAGGAGTTGCAGGAGACACAGGTTCAATCCCTGGGTTGGGAAGATCCCCTAGAGGAGGGCGTGGCAACTCCACTCCAGTATTCTGGCCTGGAGAATCCCACGGGCAGAGGAGCCTGGCGGGCTACAGTCCACGGGGTCGCAAAGAGCTGGACACGACTGAGCGACTTAGCATGGCATGCACGATGAGTGGGGAAGAAGGAGTGTGACCCTGAAGGAAACGGCGCAATGAGAGAAAGGGGCCCAAGTTCAAGTCTCTTGCCCGGTATCCTTCCATTTGGAGTTTCTGGGCCTGAGTTATCACACTGCGGAAACAAGAATGACATGATCTCATCCGGAGAAAGGCAGAAATCTGGGCCAAACCCTTAGTTTTGCTGACCTTCCCAGATCTGAATTTTATGTTCCTGTAAATGATTTTTTAATGCTCATTTAATTATTTTTTAACACAAAGTCATCATGGAATGAGTAGAGAGAAACTATACAAGTGACACTGCCTGATAGAACTTTCCATATTGAAGAAAATGGTCTATGTCAGTGGTCAATACGGTAGCCCTCTAGGCACATATGAGTGGCAATTGAAATATTGACATCATGCTAAAGAAGTGAGGTTTTCATTTTATTTAATCTTAATTAATTTAAAATTTAAACAACCATGTGTGACTGGTGGCTATGGTATAAGATGAGATGAATGGACTATAGAAAAACATCAAGTCAGAGATGGCTCACAGGCATAGTCATTGCATTAAAATAAATTGGTAGGTTATTGAGAAAGTTCATCACTTATTAGAAAAGCAGTATATGTGAACACATGAGAGCAAACATATTTTTTGGAAGAGAATACATTTTTATGTGATAAAGTTTTAATGTGGAAAGCAGTAATATCCTTTAAAATTTTATTTTTAAAAATTTAGTTCCTTCTAAGTATTTTTGTGTTACATCAAAAAGGAGTGCTCCCGATGAAAGCCTCATGATTTACATTGTTGGATTGGTGTCCCACTCATTCCATCTTGAGTACCTTTTATCTCTTCTTTATTAAATAGTAGTGAATGAAGAGAAAGTATGGGAATTTTGTAGTGGAAATTTGTAAGCCCCAGGTGTAGATAACATGTGAAACAAAAAAATAAAAGAAAAGAAAATTACTTTGAGTCAAAATAGACTATACGAGAAAAGTAGATGACTTCTCAGTTATTGGGAAACCATCAGTGTTTGAAATTCTGCAATGAGAATCTTAATATTTTATTCAATATTTGATTATTTAAAATTTACTGTTTAGTGGTTTATTTAAAATTAGCATCTAAATAAAATCTAGATTTTTTTTGCTCTTTAAAACATGTCACTTATTTTCCTGTTACAGATTGTTTAAAGAATTGTTTAAAGAATTACAAACTCTCTATAATGAGAGTTTTACATTTCACAAAGCACTTCTATAAGCCCAGGTCATCATTTGCTGTAATAATGGAATAGTCTTAAGTCACCACAGTGCTTTTGGTTTTATTTTTTAGCTACTAAAACTGAGTTTTTAACCAGTTTAAATGACTCCAATGATCACAATATTAAGAGTCTGAGAATCAAAACTTCAAATTCTGTGTTTTTGCCTTAAAGTTTTTCCGTCTCTACTTGGCTCATAGCACTGATTAGGTGGTTTTCTCTCAAAAAGCCAATATGCCACTGGAAGGGGTACCGTCTTCATGTCTCATGCATGCTATTGTTGGGCAGATAATCCTTTGCCTCAGAAAAAATTCTCCTGTGGAAACTCACAGAGGATAAACATAAGCCAATATGTGATCTGTGGTTCTGAGAATCAGTGCCCTTCCCAAGTGCTTTGTAAATCACACTTGTTTTGAGGTTGTTTTGTTTTATTTGGATTCAAATTGTTTTGCTTCCCCTTACTCCAATAAAGATTGCTTAGTGGGTTCTATTCAAAATGAACAGATCTTATTTTAAAGCTGTATTAAAAATACAATGTCGATTGTATGGGTCTGTCTGAAGTGTCCTTCTTTCCACACGCAACCTCGAGGAATGTCCACTGTGGTTGGAATGGAACAGCTTTTATTAATAGTTTATTGGAGGGGGTTAAGTCCATATAACCTTGTGCCTCACTGAGGTGAAGAAAGTCTGAGGCATGACGTAACGGTCAGCACGTGACTTTTACTTCAGATTTTGCTTGTAAAAGAAATAAGCCTCAATGGAAAACCATTGCAAACAGATGTTCATAACTCTAGCATTGGTACTGCTTAAGTTAAAAGTATGGTGGGTCTTTGAACATTCTTCAGAGTGCATGACTCAGGAGTCTTGACTTTATGTGCAATATTTATGTTCAACATTACAATGAGACTATTTATGGTTCTGTAAGTTTTGACATTACTCACAGGATCCCCAAGTTAAAGAATGTTTAATGTATCAAAGTGTCCCTGATCTACGCACCTTTTCTTAGTATTTTCTTCTTTTGAAATAGAGGACAATGGAATTATGAGAATAAAGAAACCCATAAAACATGAAAAAGTTAACAATAAGCAGGAATTTTTACCATTTCAAGGATATGATATATGAATAGATCAACAAATATGCATATATGCATTCAAACAAGTATTAGAAACAGTCATACATGGATCTGACTTAGGTTAAAAGTGAATACCACAAATATGAAAAAGGGAAAAGATTTAAAGAAGACAAATTGTTTCAAAATGGTTTTTGTTGACCCTCTGTCTATAAAAAGAGCTTCTTATGTTATTGCATTATGCTCTGAGTTAAGCAGGTCGGATTTGAACATGTAAAGTCTATATACTCAAGTGTGCAAAGTCTCTGACTTTGTGAAGAGAAACTAACTACATGGATATTGATTATATTTTTTGAAGAACACGTGAAGAGTTGTGGATTCCAGAGGCTATAACAGTGGCTATCCTCAGATAGAAACACATCTTAAATCAAGTTGTCAGTTATATATTGTTGAGTCTACATTGTGAATTGTAGAAAATATCAGCTTAAAATCACAAGCGAGTGAAGTGAGCTTCCCAAAGCAGCCGGGGGAAGGCACAAGGGCCATTGGAATTGGTACTCAGAATGAGTGATAAGAACTTCTGTTAAAGACACAGAAGCTACAGGGAAGAAGGGTGGGAAAGAAAACCGGACACAGAAGCTGTTACTTCATCCTTGGGGAGAGCCCATAGATTGTCTCGCTTCACCACATTCTCACCAATGTTTCTCCTGCTTTTCTGTACAAGGAAGGGAGGACAGCTTAAGCCAAACGTCCACATTCCTTGGGATTTCCAGGAAAACCTTTTCCCTTCTCACACAAGTAAGGAGAGCTGGCTCTCTCTCTTCTTACAGAGTGGATCACAGTGGCGATGGCTGGCCCTGCAGCAGCAGTCTGGGAGCACGGAGGAAAGACAGAAATCATGTAGGCTGTGGCTCTGCGTCCTCCGCCAGGGGACCACAGCTGGCCTCGCCCGGCCTCCTCGCCCGGCCTCCAGCTGCCGCTGTAGTGAAAGTGAAAGTTGCTCTGTCATGTCCGACTCTTTGCGACCCCATGGACTATACAGTCCACAGAATTCTCCAGGCCAGAATACTGGAGTGGGGAGCCTTTCCCTTCTCTGGGGATCTTCCCAACCCAGGGATGGCACCCAGGTCTCCCGCATTGCAGGCGGATTCTGTACCAGCTGAACCACCAGGTAGAGCAAATAGCAACCCCAAATTCTCTTAAGCTACTGCATACTCAAGTGTTCAGTGTTTGCAATCAAATACAATGAAGATGGGACTTCCCTGGTGGCTCAGACAGTAAAGCGTCTGTCTACAATGCGGGAGACCTGAGTTCGATCCCTGGGTCGGGAAGATTCCCTGGAGAAGGAAATGGCAATCCACTCCAGTACTCTTGCCTAGAAAATCCCATGGACAGAGGAGCCTGTTGCAGGCTACTGTCCATGGGGTCACAAAGAGTCGGACACGACTGAGTGACTTCACTTTCACTTTCATAATGAAGATGAAAGAGAAAAAGAGAGAGGCAAACATCCAAAGAAAGAGGGAAGGGATGGGGGAAGAAATAAAGAAAAGGAGGGAAAGGGGAAGAGAAGGAAGGAAGGAAGGAGGAGGGAGGCAGGGAGAAAGGGAAGGAAGGCCCGTGTGCGATGTGGTGGGCATCCCACTGATTTGGCAAATCTATGTCACGTCATGCTCATAAAACCCACTGAAGTAGGAGTCCTTTCTGCCCCCACTTCACCCACGAGGTCAATGGGGCTCTGCCAGGGTAAGAACCTTGTCCATGTTACACACATAAAATGCTGTGGCCTCTGGTCCATCTGAAACCAACGTGCATTTGTGACCTTGCCTTTGGTTTCAAATGGAAGAGGCACGGGGTAGGTTCTGAAGGTGGAGGGGGTGTACTCTGTGGAGGCAATATGGGGCTCAGGAAAGAGGACAGTGTAACATAGAGTTTCCAAAGTCCAGGAGCAAGCGAGTGTTTACCCAGTTTTACCAGATTCTTTAAGGCAAATGAGGAAGATTCTGAGAGGAAGGAAGGTAACTGAAGGTGCCATTAAAGATGGAGAGGCAAAGGGAGCCCACAGTGAGACCTGGCCAAAGGTTCTGAGCCCAGTGAGGAGCAAGCTCTCCTTGGCCATGCTCTCAGGTTTCAAGGTCAACAGGTAAAGATCCGAGCAGCATTAGGAGCTCCTTTTCATGATAAACCCCAGGCAGAAATGGGGCTCATTTCAACCCCTAGAACAGCACTGTGTAAGGGAACTTCCCGTGACAAGGAAAATGTTCCCTACCATGGGCTGCAGAGGACTCCAACAGACTTGAAAAATGGCTAGTGGGACTGAGAAACTGACATGTCAGTTTAATTCAGATGTTTATTGAAATAGCCACCTGATTGGGCAGCACAGAGTAAAGTGGTGGGAATGGGGGGGAGGCAAAGAGTGGCTTCCCCTTGGTCTGATGTCAGATGTAGTGGTGGTGGTTTCACTGCGTCCGACTCTTGCAACCCCATGGACCGTAACCCTCCAGGCTCTGCCCATGGGGTTCCCCAAGCAAAGATACTGGAGTGGGTTGCCATTTCCTTCTCCAGGGGAAGTGTCCAACCAAGGGACGAATCCAGGTCTCCCGCATAGCAGGCAGATTCTTTACCAACTGAGCCACCAGAGAAGCCCTTAATGTCAGATGTGAGTCCATAAATCTCAAAACATGGACTGTACCAACCTTGCTAGGAATTTGGGTCGGGGCGGATAGTGTACGGAAAGCAGATGTTCTATGCATTTTTCTGTTGTCACCGAAAGCAAAAGTATTCTCATTTCTTCCTTATCTGGAATCTTTCTTGATATATTTCTTCTCTTTCAAGTATTTCCAAACTTGCTTGCTCCATGCTTTATAAGCATAGTTAGGACTCTTACTAAAAGCAACAATGCTTACCAATAATGACAAAAAAATCACCTCTCCATTTCTGGTACCCCTCCTTAATCACCCTCCCTCCTTCCGCAGGTGGGCAAACTTCTTGAGAGGACAATGTGGGTGTTTCATCTTTGTCCTGTATTCACTGTGAGCCCTCTGACAGGGGTCATCTGCTGAAAATATAAACATCCCACTGAAAATATCAGTGATGACCAATCCAAAGACACCATGACATTGTACTTGAGTTGTGTGTCATCACTTGCCCGTATTAAACACCACCGGGAAATGTTTCTCCACTGGCTTCCACAACACAGTTGACTCTAGATAGCCTCGTACATCCCCTCTGCCTCTCTTTCAGACTCTTTTATCTGCTCATTCCTTTACTTTTAGGTGCTGAGACTCCCTAGGGTTCTTTTGCATGTCTGGCTTTCTTCCACCACAAACATGTCCTATTGTCTGTCATCCATTATAATAACAGCAGACAGAATTAACACTTAACTCTGTCATCCTTTGGTCCAAGCACTTTTAAAGGATTGATTCATTCGGTTTTCACAACCACCCTATCTGGTAGATAGTGCTATTATGCCCATTTTACAGATAGGAACACAAGCTCAGAGAGGTTAAAACATTTGTCCAAAGCCAAATAGCTCATAAATTATGAAGATGGAAATTAAAATTATATTCAGTGTAGCATTAAGGTCCATTTTCTTACCTCCTACACTATACTGCCTGCATCATGACTTCATTTATCCCTCACTTCTTATTTCTACAGCTATATTTTGAGCACAAAGAATGGCCCGTGTGTGCCCATTCTGATAACCCAATATTCAGCAAAATCCTTTTATATGAGTTCCAGTCTGCTGACTGCATGAAAATTCCAGTATTTTCTCAAGCTGAACAGGGACTATATGAAGATAACTAATCCTTCCTGTATGAGGTGATGAGCTTTGTCAGCTACCTGCTGAAAGTACTGCTTAGAATCCAGGCGCTCATTTCTTTTTAAAATCTATTTATTGTGGTAAAATGCACAGAACTTAAAATTTGCCATCTTAATCATTTTTAAGTACACAGTTCAATGGTGCTAAATGCATTCATAATGTTGTGCAAACATCACCACCATCCATCTTTGTAGCACTTTTCATCTTGTAAAGCTGAAACTCTATACCCACTAAACAATAATTCCCTATTCTCTGCACTCCCAGCATTTGGCAACAATGATTCTACATCCTGTCTCTATGATTTTGACTACTCTAAATATCCCATATAAGTAGATCAATACAGCATTTGTCTTCCTGTGACTGGTTTATTTCACTTAACATAATGTCTTCAAGATTTTCTTCCGAGTTGTAGCATATGTCAGAATTTGCTTCCTTTTTAAGGCTGAATAATGTTCCATTGTATGTATATACCACATCTTGCTTATCTATTCATCTGTTGATAGGCAATTGTGTTGCTTCCAGATTTTAGTTACTGTGACTAACGCTGCTATGAACATTGGTATACAAATAGCTCATTGAGACCCCGCTTTCAATTCCTTTGGACATATAGCCAGAAAAGGAATTGGTGGATAACATGATAATTATAGTTTTGATTTCTTGAATAACAGCCACACCGTTTGCTGTAAGAGCTAGACCATGCTACATTCCCACCAACAATGAATAGATTTCTATTTCTCCACATTCTTGCCAATAATTGGTATTTTTTCTTTATTTTCAATAAATAATAGCCATCCTAGTGAGTATGAGGTGGTTGACTAAAAAGAAAAATGCACAACATCAGAATTTCAAGTTAAGTTTTATTTGGGTCAATATGAGGACCGCAGCCTGGGAGGCAGCACCTCAGATAACTCAGAAATTGTTCTGAAGAGGTATGGGCTAAGGACTATATATGTGTGATTTTTGGTAAAGGGGGCTTGCCTGTAATCAAGCACATTTGTGTTTTAGAAAGTTTCTGTTGGTCTTGTGAAGCTTCCGCTAGTCACAAGAAACAGTTGCCACCATGAAGAATTTTAGTTCTTTTCTAGATTTCTAGATAAGAGGAGATGTAAGAATTGGGCTCACAAAATCATCTCCTGAGAATATTTATCTGAAGCCTTGTCCTGCCAGCTTTTCCAGAGCAGAGTGCCTTGTTTGTGCCCTCCACCCTGGACTCTTCAGCGCATGCTGAAGGTCAGCAGCTGTAGTGGCCCAGGATTTAATCCTTGTAGAGGTAGATGGCAAGAACCTGTGGCAAGTGCCTATTTGTGTTGACAACGTGTTCTCTCACTGTGATTTTGATTTGCCTCTCCTTAATTATCAATGATGTTCCACTAATCTTTTCATTGGCCATTTATAGAAATGCCTATTCAATCCTTCAACCATTTTTTAATCAGCTTGTTTCTTATTGTTGAGTTTTAGGAGCTCTTGTTGTATTTTGTATATTAATCTCTTACCGGTTATATGATTTGCAAATATTTTTCCCATTCTGTAAGCTGCCTTTTTACTTTGCTGATATTATTTTTTGATGCACAAATTTTAAAATTTCCATTGGGTTCAATTTGTCTATTATCTTTTCCTTTTTTTTTTTTCTTTCTTCTGTTGACTGTGCCATTAGTGTCATGATCCAAGAACTCGTTGCCGGGTGGAATCCTTTTCTTTCCCTTCAGTGCTACACTTTGTTTCCTGGTCCATAATGAATCCTCGGTGAGTGTTTGATGAGTAGCTAAATGAACGTAGCTACCCCTTCTTGTCACTGCCTCACCACTTTGGTTTAGTAGCAGAATGGAGAAGAAGTGCCTCCAGGAAAGAACTTAAAAATAAACCCCCTTCCTTCTCATTCATTGGAACAGTCCTGAAATTCTTCTCATCTAGACATGGCTTTTTTCACATTTGCGGAAGAAAAACGCCACCCTGGAGGTTATTTCCCCTTGATGAAAATGCAGTTGGCAACTCTGGAAGAGAAGGGTGGGGTCCCAGGGGGAAAATAGACCACCCACAAGCAACAACATTCAGAGATTTTTCATTCCAGCTTCATCCCCTACTGCACCCACTTCAAGAATGTCTTTAAGCCTAGCGGTTATTAGAAAACATGTGAAGGTCCCAGAAAATGTGCAATTTCTCGTGAAAATACAGTCTCTGCATTTTCTAGAGCACAGTGAGAGTTTTGGAGTTTACTTTCTATTCTTTGGAACCACGTGATAGGGAAAAGTTGGGGTCTTTGTTGACTCCCCACAAGCGATGAAAACAATTTTGAAAATGAAAAGCACAGTTTATTGCAAAAACATTGTGTAATTACTATGAACCAGGAAAATAAAGTCATATGCTCATCTCATGAATTGGAACTTTTCCTAATTATTGAGCAACAGGATTACAAAGGATTCTGCTTCTTGTGTGGGTAGAATGCATATGAAGCCACCTCAGTAATTCTTAAAACTACTACAAATTATGACACAAGCTAATATTATATTGTTCTAAGTGCATTATGTGTACTAACTTGTAGCCAAATAAATTAAATACTAACATACAGAGGATCTTTAAAATAAATCATCTAGTTTAGGTAGTTTTTAATGCTTATCACTGTATGGATGGTAAAACTAAGGTCTGGAGTGATTTAGGCTCTTCTTTTTAGTTGTAACTGGTGACTGTGAGAGCTAAAAATTCAGAGCATCTGGAATCAACATCACTGAATTCAAAAGATCCTGTGGGGTGAGGCCTCCAGCCTTGAAGTTGTTGTTTCACCTCCCACAGTTCTGTTCATGGAGGCTGAATCCTAGATATTGCCATCTTGGGTGGACACTTTTTTTTTTCTTTTACCACACTGCAAGGCATGTGGAAACTTCGTTCCCCACTCAGAGATCAAGCCCATGCCCCCTGCATTGGGAGCAGGAGTCTTCACTGGACTGCCAGGGAAGTCCCAGGACACAATATTTACACCTATCCATTAAAGTGTTACTCTTAATGCATTGATGTGCCTTATGACTATTACACTTAAAATTATACATAATTCAATTTACAAGTGGAGAAACATCCCTCAAATTGTCCCAAGTCAAAGCAATTTTGTCCCAATGTGAAATCATCACACACATGGCAAAACTTGCCCCAGGGCTTGTGTTGGGAGCTGATTTTAAGAAAAGGAGACCATCCAGTTATCCACTCATCAGATATGAAGCTCCCACTGTGTGTCTGGTACTGAGTTTGGGGCTAGGTTGTTGTTCAACCTCAGTTGTATCCAACTCTTTGTGACCCCATGGACTGCAGCACACCAGGCTTTCTTGTCCTTCACTGTCTCCCAGAGTTTGTTCAAACTCATGTCCATCGAGTTGATGATGTCATCCAACCATCTCATCCTCTGTTGCTTCCTTCTCCTCCTCCCCTCCCCTCAGTCTTCCCAGCATCACGGTCAGGTATGTGTGTGTGTGTATGTGTGTGTTTTAGAAGGTGGTAGAACCAATGAGTTGGCTCTTGGCATCAGGTGGCCCAAACTATTGAAGTTTCGGCTTCAGAAACCATTCTTCCAATGAATATTCAATTGATTTATTTTAGGATTGACTGGTTTGACCTCTTTGCTGTCTAAGAGACTCTGAAGAGTCTTCTCCAGCACCACAGTTCAAAAGCATCAATTTTTTGGTGCTCAGCCTTCTTTATGGTCCAACTCTCACATCGATACATGACTACTGGAAAAACCATAGCTTTGACTAGGCAGACCTTTGTTGGCAAAGTGGTGTCTCTGCTTTTTAATGGGACTAGGTAGAGAGATAGAAATATCACTAAAATCCTGCCCCAAATGTGTTTGGTGTCCTAAAAGAGTCCAGTTTTATTTCTAAACTGAGTTGTGCTTTCCATTGATTGTCATTTTTCTGTTTGTTTAAGAAAAGAACTTAAATATCTCTTTCCTTTACCTTGACCTTGTGAGAAGCATGACTGGATGAGATGAAAAACATAGTGATGCAGAGTTGGAAAAATACAAACATTAGAAAGTGATGGTGAGAAAAGGAAAGAAAGTAATCCCTGTATTTAAAAAAATTAATTGCAAATAGAGGAAATGCTTGGAGAAATTGAAAGTCAGTTGAAAAATGAGAGACGACATGGGGTCACACATGGACCAGCCAGGTGTTTGTTGGGACAAGTGTGGGTCCACTTCCTGCTTTGAACGTGAAACCACTCCTGGTGGCTCCGGGAGAAAAGGGAAAAGGTAATGGCATTCTTAGTCCCTGGGCCAGGCTAGACCTAGGTTATGTAGTCCAGTAACTGGATGCAGCTTCCCTGATGGCTTAGCAGGTAAAGAGTCTGCCTGCAATGCAGGAGACACGGGCTCGATCCCTGGGTTGGGAAGATCCCATGGAGAAGGAAATGGCAACCCACTTCAGCGTTCTTGACTGAAAAATCCCCTGGACAGAGGATGCTGGTGGGTTATAGCCCAAAACGTCACAAAGAGTCAGACACAACTGAGCATGCACGCACACAACTGAACGTAACTTAACCAGGGCAAAATATTAGTTAAAAAAAATCTCTCAGCAGAAGCTAGACTTAGACTTTGAGCAATGTGGCCATGCATTGAGTATACAAGGTGAGGCAAGTCAAGGAAACTTCAGAAAGAAAAGATAGTCGCAGAAGGGAGCTCTGGAAACGTGATAGCATTAGCTGAAAGAAAACTGTTCACCCAAACGGTTTTGTTTGTTGTAAACAATGAGTGTGCCTAAGATTAGACACGTGCTATACGCTCTTGGAGAAATGAGGAAGGTTAAGGGCAGCAGGATCACCGAACACTCAGAGCTCAGGTAGAATTGTGGAGGGACATGCGTTTAAAAGAAGATTAAAATCAGGCATATTGTGGAGGCTCAAAATCAATTAAATGTTTGAGTTGCATATTCAAGCAAAAACAAACAAAATGTCAAGAGTTCTGGGGCCTGATCGGCTTTGGAAGCTTCGGATCTAAAATGGGCAAGCTTACATGCTCTGCATTCAATTACTGCTCAGAACTCTCTTTAACCTTCAAAACAAACAGGGCGTTTTGCAGAAATCCGGACAGCAGGGCGGGAAGGCTCGTGTGTGTTCCATCTGATATAGCACTATATGCTCAGCTGTTTGATTCCCGCTATCAAAAAAAAGAGCCCGCTACAGTGTCGTCCAAAACCTGGAGTCCTTTTCAGCTTGAAGCCTCAGAAAACCATACAAGAAGTGAGTTTATTTTCAATGAAAATAAGATTCAGGATAGAAGAAAAAACACCTTGCCTTGTATTAGTTTAGAGACCCAAATAAATTAAAATAATGACTCACTTCCATAATGGATGTGTTTCAGATGTGGGCAATGGGAACAAAGGAGGAAGCGGTGAGAAGAGGAGGAAGAGAAAAAAAAAAGAAGATATGAGGGAGGAAAGAGGAGGTGGAGGAGAAAGAGAAGGTTCAGAGGCCCTTCCTGGGCTGAGATATTTTATACATATTATCGCAGTTAGCCTCACGACTTCCGTGAGAGGTAGGCTCTATAATTATATGCATCTAGAGAAGAAGACAACAAGGCTTTCAGACAGTGCCCATGGTGTCAAAGTTGGCAAGAATTAGAGCCAGACTTCCCATCCAATTCAGTCTGCCATCAAATTCCAGGCTTTCAAGATCAGCTCAGAGATCAGGGAAATTTTTGCTTTTGTCCCAATTGCCTAAGGTAGACACACAATTGCCACACATTGAGTATATCAGTGCTCCCAGAGCAATGACCTCTTAGTGGGGGAAAGTTTGGAAAAATAATGTTTTTTTAATTTGTTTATTTGTTAATTGCAGGATAATTGCTTTACAGAATTATGTTGTTTTCTGTCAAAACTTAATATGAATCAGCCATAGGTAGACATATATCCCTTCCCTTTTGAACCTCCCTCCCATCTCCCTCCCCATCTCACCCTTCTAGGTAACCAAGTATTTCCTACACGCTATGGGTAAATAAAATAAAATACGATTTAAAGGAAAAAAATGTCCTTTTTATCCTCCAGTTCCACTCAACTCTCGACTTAAAGGTGATACAGTCATTTAAATTCTCACATAAAGAGATAAGAAGCGTATAAACCCTAGAGGAAGCAAGAAAAGGAAGGAAGGGATTTTTACAGGGAAAGTATCACCTACTAGTTTAAAACTGCAAACATAAAGGGTTACATTCCCAGTGGCTTCCAAGACGGCAGTCTCTGTTTCCTTGTATTTGAGAATGATTAATGAATTGACCTCCTGTGTGCCACTTTGAAAACATACCAAATGTGCTTAGTTTGGCAGACTAGTAGAGGAAGGACTATTCACACAGAACAAAAAAGACTGCTGTTTGCCAGTAGCTATTAACTCGTGGCTGTATCAACACGTGCGCTGTTAACAATAATCTTATCCAAGAGTCTATTCTTGTAGAACCTCGGGGGTTGAAGAAATATTTTATTGGCAGCATCTCTAAGCCTATAAGTAGCAATATGTTTTGACAGAATGAAGCCACACAATTCTCACCTAGTCTTGGGTTGACTTTCTTAGGAGATAGTCTGAGGCTGAAAATAAAAAGCATATCCGCTTCTCTGCGCCTAAGAAATAGATTTTACTCTCAAACCCTGTTGTTCCAATTTCTTTCAAATTTTTCAGTACTCATGGATTCTCTAAACTTACACCTTCTAGTCTTCTGATCCAAGCAGTTTTTAACCTATGCTCACAAGAGCTCTTGACAATATTGACGGGCTCTCAAGATTGCTTCTATTTTGTGATCAATTACTGTTGAAACACTTCCTCTTATTGTCAAATGCTGGCTCTTCATTTGGGAAGAAACTACAAACCTCTACTCAAATCGGACGTTCTTTGGTCTCGAAACAATGCCTAGAGCTAGAGCAGACAAAATGGGACTAGGGGCAAGCTAAGTTTGTAATAGAAACTGGAGAAAAAAAAATAGCTCAGAGCTCGGGTAGAACATTCTATCGGTATTAATCATTTCTGTCTACTGGGTCCAGCAGGAGATGCAGAGGATCAGTGTTAATGAGCAGGCAAGAGTAGGTCCTTAGCAATTAGCTGTTCATGAGTCTGGCAATTTGTTCACTCTATCTGATGAAGCTGAGAGGGCTGTCGTCGCTTAGTCGTGTCCGATCCTTTGCAACCCCATGGAATGTGGCCTTCAGGGCTCCTCTGCGCAAGGGAATTTTCAGGCAAGAATCCGGAGTGGGTTGCCATTCCCTCCTCCAGCGGATCTTCCTGACCCAGGGGTCATACCCGTGTCTCTTGCGTCTCCTGGAATGGCAGGTGGATTCTTTTACCACTCTGCCACCTGGAAATCCCTCTCTATCTAATGATCTATAGCAATAGTTACAAGTTCTAACTTACTGTTTTGTTTTTTTTTTTATACATTGGTGTATCAGATATCCTCTAAGCATTGATAACTTGCTGATAACCCTGCTAGGTACCGAGGCCAAAAAATACAGTGGGATGGGTTTCCCGCCACCAAGGAGTGAGAGATAAGAGTATAACGAGTGATATGAGAAAGGTATGCGGAGGGCGCTATGGAAACAGAGACATGGACCATTCTACCCAAAAGAGGGGGCAGGACAGGATGAGACATCTCAGTTGTGTTTTAAAAGATACAAAGACAGAAAAAGCACATACAGATATGAAGAAAGAGTGGTAAGGTCAGGACTGTAAGAGATGCTTAATGAAGTGTGAGCAGTTCCATAGAATTGGAACAAAGCTGTATGGATTAAAGGTGAGGAGTTATACAATCGCGTGATGTGTTGAAAAGAAAGGAAACTGGAAGGGGAGCTCAGAAACTTCCAGATTCAAAGACTGGTCCCTTCATGCTAAATGGCTTTGGGCCTATTGCTTGTGACACTTTATTTTCTTGGGCTCCAAAATCACTGCAGATGGTGACTGCAGCCAGGAAATTAACAGATGCTTGCTCCTTGAAAGAAAAGCTATGACCAACCCAGGCAGCATATTAAAAAGCAGAGACATCACTTTGTCAACAGAGGTCTGTCTAGTTAAAGCTATGGTTTTCCCAGTAGTCATGTATGGATGTGACAGTTGGACCATAAAGAAAGCTGGGCGCTGAGGAACTGATGCTTTTGAACTGTGGTGTTGGAGAAGACTCTTGAGAGTCCCTTAGACTGCAAGGAGATTCAATCTTTCCATCCTAAGGGAAATCAACTATGAGTATTCATTGGAAGGACTGATGCTAAAGCTGAAGCTCCAATACTTTGGCCACTTGATGCGAAGAACCGATTTATTGGAAAAGACCCTGATGCTGGGAAAGATTGAAGACAAGAGGAAAAGGGGACAACAGAGGATGAGATGGTTGGAGTGCATCACTGACTCAATGGACATGAGTTTGAACAAGCTCCACGAGTTGGTAATGGACAGGGAAACCTGACATGCTACAGTCCATGGGGTCGCAAAGAGTCAGACACGACTGAGTGACTGAACTGAAATGATACTACTTACACTTAATTATTCTTTTAGAAAATAGTACATGGCGCATATTATATGGAAGTGCTGACTGATGATGATATATATATAGAGAGAGAGAAAGTGGAAAGAGGATTGATGAGATAATATAAGATGACTAATTGTATCTCTGATGCAAAAGAGGTGCTGAATTTTATAAATTATAGTCCCCAACAGGATGGCCATGGCTGCCATTGTATGTGGCTTGGTGGAAATGACTGTGTGGTCACAGCATAATACTGGAGGATAGTTACCTTCTGGAGCCCTGCGTTCATGAGGCCACTCTCATTTGAATGCAGCTCCTTATAGATGTCTCCAAGAGAAAAGAGGCACAAGTGTAAGATTACCCAATAGACAATCTAGTCTGTTCCGCCACATTAATTGTCCTTAGAAAAATTATTTAATTTTCAAGTGTGTTTGTTTGTTGACTTTTTCAGGAGGTGGATTGCACGTGGCACTCTTTCAGATCAATTCAGCTCTTAATTTTTGGTTCATCAAAGATAAACCCATGAATTTGCTTCTATTCAATTCACAAACTTTTTTTTTATGAACATTGAAAATCTGTACAGCTCTCAGCGAAATATTCAGAAGATAAAACAAATAAGGAGTCAAATGTTTGGTGGGGAAATTAACCATTGCTAACATTTGCTGAGCATTTACCAAATGGTAAAACCTTCATGTGTTGTAGCTTTTCAAAACCCTCATTACAAGCATGTGAGGTAGACGCTAGCCTCCTCACTTTACAAATGAACTATCCAAGTCACAAAGATTTCAGGTGATTTGTCCAAAATAACAGAGCTAGTAAAGGTAAAAGTTGCCTTTGTATCCTTGTTCTCTACACCTGTATCCCTATTTCTGTTTTGCAAATATGTTCATTGGTACCATTTTTCTAGATTCCACATTCATGAGGATGGGAGGAGTTGGGAGGAATTGGGGGTGGATGATTGGGACTGACACGTATACACTCTTGATACTACATATAAAATGGAAAACTCATGCGAACCTGCAGTATAGCCCAGGGAAGTCTGCTCAGTGCTCTGTGGTGAGCTAAATGGGAAGGAAATCCAAAAAAGAGGGGTATATGTGTATGTACAGCAGACTCAGGTGCTTGAGAGTCCCTTGGACTGCAAGGAGAGCCAACCAGTCCATCCAAAAGGAGATCAGTCCTGGGTGTTCATTGGAAGGACTGATGAAGCTGAAACTCCAATACTTTGGCCACCTGATTCAGAGAGCTGACTCATTTGAAAGGACCCTGAAGCTGGGAAAGATTGAGGGCAGGAGGAGAAGGGGACAACAGAGATGAGATGGTTGGATGGCATGGGTTTGGGTGGACTCTGGGAATTGGTGATGGACAGGGAGGCCTGGCGTGCTGCAGTCCATGGGCTCACCAAGAGTCGGACACGAATGAGCGACTGAAATGAACTGAACTGATAGTAGATTCACTTTGCTGTATGACAGAAATTAACACAGCATTGTAAAGCATCTGCACTTCAGTAAAAATTAAAAAGCAAGCAAAAAACAAAAAATCAAGAAACTACTTTTGACTCCAAGTGGTCTGGGTCTGGCTCTGTATTCTAAATTCCTACCCAATATGTTCTATAATCAGGGAATAATTTGGCATGACTGGGGCATAAAGGCGGTAAAGAGAGGAAAATAATATGAGAAGAGGAGAATGAAAGCAGCTTGTCAGGGCCTTGAATACTGTGCTAAGGAAGAGAGACATTTGAATGCAATTGAGGAAGCAGTATGGGTATAAGAGAAACTCCTGTAAAACAGCTATGAGAAGGGATGGCAGAGGAAACTTCACATTGCTAAGGAGACACGGAGACAATAGAGAGTGGTGGAGACTCTGGAGAAATGAGAGGCCCGGCATCTGCGGGGCAATGTGCCAGGTGGCGCTAGTGGTAAAGAGCCCGCCTGCCAAGACAGGAGACATAAGAGATGTGGGTTCGATCCCTGGGTCAGGAAGATCCCCTGGAGAAGGGGATAGCAACCCACTCCAGTATTCTTGCCTGGAGAATCCTGTGGACAGAGAAGCCTGGTGGGCTAAAATCCATAGGGTCGCAAAGAGTCAGACATGACTGAAATGACTCAGCATGCATGCATGTGAGGATAGCAAACCAGCCCAGCCATAGAAAGGCAACCCAGCGCTATCAGTTGTTCTTTTTCAGCAAAAAAAACAGTAAATGCCAGAAGTTAATTCCTTAAATTATTAAATGTTGACCAATTCATATATTTTAAACACCAAGGACCAAACAAAACACGCCTCCTGACCAGATGCAGCTCAGACGCCAGATTGTAATAATTGGAAGACATCTGTTCTTCTTAAAAAAAAAGTTCATTCAATTTTTTTTTTGAATACTTGGGAAGCAATGTAAGCACATTAACATTTACGAAAGATAAATCCAGTGGGTAGTATAGAAAACAGTGGAGCAGGAAGGCCAGTCAGAAGATTATTGCAATAGGAACAAGATGACAAAGGCTTGGACAGTGGCTATGAGGAGACTGAGGACTTAAAAAGTTTTCAGAGTAAAACTGAACCTTTAAATGTGGCTGAAGACAAGAAAGAAGGTATCCATGATAATCCCAAGCTGTCTAGCTTTGCTGATTAGAGGAAAGGTAATGTATCAATGGAGATAAGAGACATAAAAGGAAGAGCACGTATCTGGGGGAAAATAGTGAGCTCAATTTAAGAATTCTTGAAATAGAGGTGAGGAAGCATTCAAATAGTATCAAGCTCTTCTCAGCTTTTCTATTGTAAAAAAATAATCATTCCTTAGATTAAGTCAACTCTGATCCACTGATCACAATCTCTTCTTTGGAAGTACTAAGAATTTCTAGAATTGCTAAAAACTGTTTATTCTTGTGAGCTTTAAGCACAAAATCAATAATCGACAAGAATTAGTAACAGCAGAATCATAAACAGGATTATTGTTAAAGAATTTGTTCAACGTTCCTTTGTGTTTATACTTTAGTTTCTTGAATGCATACAAATACATAAGTACCAGGATACATTTATTCATTTAATAAAAATTTTGTTTATTCTACACGAAAGGCATGGTGTTGGCCAGTGCTAAGAAAGTCAGCAGGGAAAGACACAGTTCCTTACTAGAAGCAACTCAGCATCTGATGACAGGTAAATAATCATAACATGAAACAAAAATTGCCAAAAGAGAAGAAGTTAAATGTAACTTGAAGACTCTGAAAGTTATAAAGTTGAGGAGTAACAAATGAAGTTCTTGTTAAATGAGGCAGGTCTTCTAAACCCTGCTGAGAAATATTTCTTATTGACCTGGTTAAACCCACAATAATTTTCTGAATCTCCAAACTTTTACCCTTCAGCACAATTTCTTTTTAAAAAGCAGCTCCAGCTTCTGAGTGATAAAACTAGAAGTTATTCTAAAATCAATATTTAAACAATATCAAGCAGTATCTCATGGAACAATGTTTCCATTCTACACAGTAAATGTGCTGAAAAACAATTTTTTCCCCCAAATCTTTAATTTCATGTGTAGCTCATGAAGTTTTTTCTTTAAGCCTGCTACGTCTCCCCTCTAATGGGTTCAGGAGTTCCAGCACCTCATAGGTATTACCATGGTGATAGAGATGCTTGATTTTAAGCTGAACTATATTTGGCTGCTTCCCAGGTAGCTCAGTGGTAAAGAAACCGCCTGCCAATGCAAGAGATGCAGGAGATATGAGTTCAGTCCCTGGGTTGGGAAGATTCCCTGGAGAAGGAAATGGCAACTGACTCCAGTATTCTAGCCTGAGAAATCCCATGGACAGAGGAGCCTGGCAGGCTACAGTCCATGGGGTTGCAAAAGAGTTGGACATGACTGAGTTATTAAACAACAAAATGCATGGCTATAGCTTCATAATGTTCACTCAGGACTACTTTAGTCTCCTTTTATACCATATTGTTTATGAAATTCAGAGTGTATGAGGCCTCTCCAGGAGTACATGTTTCTTGTGATTTATCACTCTTACTGAGACAGACGGACTCTACCAAGAAAGACAGGCCTGGGATGACAGCGGTGGGGAAGCTCCTGTCATTTTATTTGGCCTTTGGGTTGTGGGAGGGGATGTTCACCCTCTACCATGTACAGCACCAGGTTCAGAGTTGGCATTGCCCTGATGAAATTGAAGGAAGTCAAGTTGTGCTCCATGAGGGAAGCAAATATTTTAATGGATGATGGTACGAAGGGCATTTTGGTAACTCTCCAAGGTCATACAGTTTGTGGACTTCAATTCAAGCATCACTGATCCTGACTCAAAGTCCAGTGATCTTTTCTTGTTCTTTTTCTTCCACTATTTTATTAAATACACAAATATTAACCGATAAACTCTTCAGTAGGATTGACTTCTGACAACAATGTGAGGAACTCTGTTGATCTGTTTCCCAGTGACGGTAATGAAAATTATCTCTAAAAACAATGACTTAAAAGTGAATGATGCAGGTATCATTATTATTATCCCTATTTTTTTTACAAATAAGGAATGGAGACACAGGAAGTTAAGTAAGTTGCCCAAGGTCATGTGTAAAAGCTCGGATATGGACTTAGTTGGTTGGTTTTAGAGCACAGTCTTGGGGCAAAAGAAGAGTGGTGATGGGGGACATATTTTAAATGATTTATTTGGAAGGGAAAATAGTATAAATGAGATACTATTTATCTCAAGCTTAGGAGTCATTCAGAGCAAGGTGTTCTATCCTTGCTTTTGTGTGCATCCATGAGGTCACCCAGGGTTTAAAAAAAAAAATTAGAGTCTGAGTTTGCCCATCAAAATGATGGAAGTTATAAACTCTCCCTCCTTGGACTGCTGGAATAGCTAGAGAAGACATGGGCTTCCAGATGCAAGAGTCCCTGATCCCTGACACGTGGCAATGCCAATTTATTCGTTTCTAATCTCTTGTCTCATTCCTCCTTCCAAAGGTTAAAATGGATTTTTACAAAGTTGAGAAAGTTCACAAAATGAAGATTGTATGTATACAATAAGGATGCGAGATGGAAGTGTTCGTATCCCTGCCAACGTAGCATGTCAACCTCAGTATGAGAGGTCCCATACTACGGTGTGGTAACTGTGGTTACCAACAGGGCTTCCCAGGTAGCTCAGTGCTAAAGAGCCCGCTTGCCAGTGCGGGAGACACAGGAGGCATGAATTTGATCCCTGGGTCCGCAAGCTCCCCTGGAGAGGGGAATGGCATCCACTCCAGTATTCTTGCCTGGAAAATCCCATGGATTTTCTGATGGGCAACAGTCCATGGGACTGAAAAACATCAGATTTGACTGAGCACACACACTTTGGTTTCCAAGAGAAAATATAACAGCAAAATGCAGATTTTTCACAGGACCCTTCTAATAACCTGCATCAGGAGATCCTCGTACACAGGAGGGTAACAGGGTAGCAGAGAGTGGATGAGCAGGTGACTCACAGCAGAATGCTGTTTTTTTTTACCTGGAGGAAAGGGAGATGCTGCTCTGTTGGATATTTACTCCCCCACCCCACCCCCATCCTTGGAAGGATTCTTCCCTCTACTCTTGGCCCCATGGAGGGGAAGGGGAGTCAGACACAATCCTTAGAGGGTGCCGACCATGCCCTTAGAGTGGGAGACACAGGAGACATGGGTCTGACCCTTGTCCTCAAAATTAAAGGGACAAAGAGGGCAGTCAAAAAAAAAAGAAGTGACTGCAGGAATCAGGAATGAACCTTTAGACCAGGAGTCCGTCAAAGTAACGCAGGCGTGCATGCTGCCCATGGACCAGACGCGGCTGTTTTATTCTTGCCCTGGACGTTTTTTTAGAAACTAATGGGTCTCCAACAGGACGAGGGTTGTATGGAACAGAGCTCTGGGAAACCAGGGGCTAAAAGGAGAAATCACAAATATCCATGAACCAAACTTTGGCAGAACTTCACAAAGGAAAAAGAAAGGTGTCGATTTTACGCACCTCACAGGACAGGGCACAGAAGGCTGTCCTAAGACCTTGTTCAAAAGCCAGAAGTTCTTTCTCTTTTTATTCTCCTCTTCCTACCCTCTGAACCTGTGAGAGTGGGAGAAAGAACAGAAAAACAAAGAGGACAGCAGCTACTTGAGGGAGGGAAGATGATTTTCTTTAGAGTGAAAATTAAATTACTGATGTCTAGGATTTCATATTTGAAGGTCTGAGTGGCTAGTTTGGTGGCGTTTTCACTTGTCTTTGTTACCTTAAAGTAACCAAAGGGCTATTTACTTCCAAGAGTAAATAGAATAATTGCATCTGATTTTTGTCCTATGGATGTCAATTAATTAACTGTATTTAAATAAGCTATAATGAGACAAATTGAGACAACTATGCAACTGCATTTTGATCAAATCTCAAAAATCATGGTAATTTAATAAGTCAAGTTAATATACTCGTGCATGAATATTTGTGTTTGGCTCTTTATAGTTAATGATTCTGAGAAGAAATAATATATTTATTCAATAATGAAAGAACGTTTTTGTACCCTCTTCTTTTTTTTCTTTTGTACCCTCTTCTTATTTCCACTCAATGTAAACTTTTTATTTTCTTTTTTAATTGGAGGATCATTGCTTTACAATATTGTGCTGGTCTATGCTGTACATCAACACGAATCAGTCATAATAACGTGTATATATATGCATAATAACAGATAGATATATTCCCTCCCTCTTCAGCCACGCCCCCTGCATGCCACCACTCTAGGTTGTCACAGACACCTAGACTGGGCTCCCCAGACTTAGTTCTAGGGGGCTCTGAGGTCACAGACTGGCTGGTTAAAATCCTAGATTAGTCTCTTACAAAGTAAGATTAAGCCTCTTACTTTGAACTTTGGCAAACTACATAATAAGTTGTACAGTTTCACCTGCAAACTCAGTTTTGTGACCTGTAGTGTGAAAGGCTAATAGCACCTGCTTCAGAGAATTCTGTCAGGTGAAACTTTTCACAGAAGGACTAGAATAGAGCAGGCTCTTAATAAATATCAGTGAGCAATCAACACATCTTAGTAAGCACTCAATAAATAGTAGTAGCAGTTGCTAGTGGAACTTTTATAATTTTTATGATGAAAAGAGGTGTATCTATGTAAATTTCTTAAAGGTAGATTACAATAAAAAGGGAGGTATACATGACTAAAATATTGTAAGTAAGTGCTTAGCCATATCCAATTCTTTGTGACCCCATGGGCTGTAGCCTGCCAGGTCCCCCACCCATGGGATTCTCCAGGCAAGAATACTGGAGTGGGTTGCCATTCCCTTCTCCAGGGGATCTTCCTGACCCAGGGATCAAACCCAAGTCTCCTGCATTATAGGCAGACTGTCTAAGTCCCCTAATAAATATGGAAAATTATTCAGAGTCTTTTAGAGGGAGAATGCTGCAAAAACGTAGCTTCAGCAAGAGGATATAAAAAGAAAATAATAAATAATTTCAATTGTAGTGGTGAAGGAAGAAAGGAAAGATAGAGCAAATAAAACAACTTGTGGTGATCAGAAGGAATGGAAAATAGAAAGAAAAGAAGAAAAAAAAAAAAGAGCTTTTGCTGAAGGAAATAGAGTGTGCATCAGAGACAGCTTTGAGGAAGTTTACAGAGAAAGGAAAGGAAGGAAATGAAAGAAAGAACAACACCAACAACAAAAAAGAATACATGGTGAAAAGGAAGGAAGAGCAAAAAGGAAAAAATAATCCATAATAAGTGAAACTCAATTATAAAATAATAAACAAAAAGGAAGTGAAGAAGACATATTGTGCTTCATGAGTATAAAGAACCTGTCAGTTCTGAGGAATCGTGCAAAGAGGAGAAGAGGTTTTATATAAAATCTTGAAGCACAAGTCAGATAAATATAAGCCTTGTTGTTATCATTGTTTAGCTGCTAAGTCACATCTGACTGTTTTGCGACCCCATGGACTGAGGCCATCAGGCTCCTCTGTCCATGAGATTTTTCATGCAAGAGTACTGGGTTGGGTTGTTATTTCCTTCTCCAGGGGATCTTCCTGACCCAGGTATTGAGCCCAAGTCTCCTTCACTGGCAGGCAGATTACTTTTTACCACTGAGTCACCTGGGAAACCCCAAGCATAGGCCTATCAGAACTAAACCAAGATCATGAACGCAGATAATTGACACAGAGGTCAGAGTTAAAGCCTTTGGAGCCCAAAGTAAATAAACTGTCTTGACTGTGAGCCTAGGAAATGAAATAGTTGTGCCAAAAGTGACTCTATTTGGAGCCATCACAAGGAGTATAGACATTTGAGAAGTAAATGAACTCTGAGTCAGATGACTCTGGATGTAAATTGTGAGAAAAAAGAGATTTAACTTTGTAGCCTGTGCTGCAGCCTTCTCCCCTCTCACCCCCTGCCAATGGTCCTGAGGAATACAAGTGGAGAGATTGCTCAAGGAGGTGTCTGCTTTCCTTCATATGAAAAAGGAAAATGGTTGCATTTGGGAGGACTATAGATTCATTAAAAAAAAAAAAACTAAAAACAAGTAAAACTAAACAAAGGAGGCAAATATAAATGTTGTTCAGTCTCTAAGTCCTGGTTGACTCTTTGCGACCCCAGAGACTGCAGCTTGAAGCATGTAATCGGTCTGACATGGATACAGAATTTATAATGTTTCCATGTATGCACCCACATAGAGACTGGAGAAATACTCACAAAGGGTGAGTCAGAGGGTGGCTCTGGTTTATGTGTAAGAGAAAAGTTTGCCTTTTCAGATCATCACTCTCATGGCTTCCCTGAAAGCTGGATCAATTGGAAAAGGTATTCAGAAGATGAAGGTGTTCCCACAGGATGGGGAGGTGGTAATACCAGGGGAAATATCAAGGTGAGAAGGATTTCCTCTTTGTCAGAATATCAGAGTCTGGAGGAGGCACTCTGAGAAAAAAGAAGGAAGCAAAAAGAATTAATAGCAGCCAAGACACTTTCTGTTTTAAATTCATTTAATGAGAGCAGTGCGGAAAAAAACAAACAGGAGGGTTGGAGCAAAATCAGAGAGCAAAATGAGGGTCGTTTATGTCGATAGGTTCAAAGTGAAAGAAAAAGAAATAAAGTCAAAAATACAGAAATTCCGCAGACATTATGTTCATGAATAGAGGAGACTGTGGTGAGCTTAAAAATCAAAGCAGATGGCAAAAAATGATGTAAAAAAAGAGGAGTTGGATAATTGGTGGTGGTTTAGTTGCTATGTTGTGTCTGACTCTTGAAACCCCATGGACTGTAGCCCGCCAGGCTACTCTGTCCATGGGATTTCCCAGGCAAGAATACTGGAGCGGGTTGCCACTTCCTTCTCCAGGGGATCTTCCTGGCCCAGGGACTGAACTCGGGTCTCTTGCACTGCAGGCAGATTCTTTACCGACTGAACTACCAAGGAATTCCCATAATGAAGATATTTCAATTTTAAGAAAAGATTTTTAAAGAAAAACATATGAATGTCTACTAGGAAAGTCAAAGATGATTGATTCAATGGGAGATTCCCTCCACAACTGGAACACTGGGCAATACGTGAGTTGATAAAGAAAATGTTCCCATGTTGAGTAGTCTGGCATTTAAGCAGACATCCTAGTCCAGTTAAAAAGTCATTTGAGTAAAAATGAAACAGGTAGCTCAATAAAGGGAAGATTCCGATGACAGTGTTTTTACAGGTTGCTTGGGAAGGTACAAAGAACTCAAGGTGGCAAACATCACTATGCTGATTAAAACAGTTTTGCTGGGAATGATGCTGTTGTAACAAAAAATGTGGCATGGTCCATGCAGTCTTGGGTCAGAAGGTACTGGTTACACTGTAATCTGGTATCCTGACAAAGGAGAGCATTGCTAAGGTTACTTTATACCCTTTAGGTCAAGAAAATCTTGCAGGGAGGTGATATGATCGTTCAGTTGGGAAATCATATGAATGAGTTATAGAGCAGGTGTATAACCATCATTCAGCAAAGGTAGAAGTTAAATTACAAATGTTAAGTGAATCTAAGTGTTATGTACTTCCATTTGAAATCTATAGAATTTTTGCAAAGGAAAAAAAGAAATGTCTCATTTGAAAGAAAAGAAATGTAAAGATGAAAAGAGATAATGACAAGCCAGACAGGTCCAGTCATATCCCGTGCAGCTGAGATCATTCTGGAAAACAAAAGAAATGAGAAAATTTAAAATAGGTGACAAGTGCACAGCAAAATATAGACAAAAGCCTAACGCAATAAAAGGAAAGGAAGGAAAGTTGTATTGAAGACGCACAGGATGACAGCTGATCTTTATGCCTGTTGTTCAGATTTCACAATCAAATTATAAAAAATACGACCATGTCCATTTTACAAATTAGAAAATCGAGCATTAGGCAAGTTAAGTAACATGCCCAAGGTCACACAGCAAGCAAATATACAGCTGAAACTCAATCCACTGACTCTCTTACTCCTAAGCCTTTATCTACACACCATTGCTTTTCAAAACAAAGGCATAAAAGTGAGAAATAAAGGGAAATACAATTCTATTGAAGCTGTATAGTTGAAGGATGGGCATATTGTCTGTAGAGCATGAGGCTGCAACAAATAAAAAAAAAAGGAAAAGAAAGAAATTTTGGCACGATTTCTACTCGTCATTTAAAAGACAGTCCTCTGCAATATTATGTAAAAGTGTATCTGACCACCAGACTGTTCGGGAGCTGAAATATGTGTTCAACACCCAGGCTAGCAGCACAGAGCCGCAATTTTGAGCTAGAATTCTTGTTAGGGAAATAATTCTTTCTGAATAATACGTAATTAAAGTCAATTAAGTGTTACTTGACTTCTCTTTTGTGGCTATTCAAATATATCACTGCCACTGTGCATAATTAAAGGAGCGGCTCTCCTTAAAGTATGTCATTGGGGAGTAAAGATAGACTCACTATCCTCACTCAAAGATCACGCTGAGAATGGAATACCAGGGATGTTTTCCTTCCTTGAGGAATCTTGAAGGTCACTGGAGGATTTACATTAGAGGACAACACCTCCTTTTTTATCCCCTTGATGAAATGATGCCTACACTTAGATTGTAAAGGCAAGCTACATCTTTTCAAGTTCCAGGGGGCACAAAGGTGAACAGTAAAACTGATGAAATGAAAACTAACATAGAATGAATTTTAAAGTATATTTTATTAGAAAAAATAACAAGTATTTAGTAAAGTAAGGGGCTTCCTTTGTACAGTTCCACTTCTGTAAAATGACTGAATGCAATAAAATGAAATTCTGCCTGGGGCATATGAATGTTACATGGTGATATTATAGGCAATATTTTTTTCTGCATTTTGTGATTTTTCTATAGGGAAATTTCATGCTATATATAAATACATATTTATAAATATTAATTTAACAGCCTGTATTCAAATGTAAATGCCAATTTCAAGTCACTCTTGGAGATAAAATTTAGATAATTGTCACACTGATAAAGTTCACTTTAAATGTTTTTTAGAATGCAGAATGCTTTTGTACCTAACTAACCCAGAATTCATGGACCTTACAACATCAGTTTCATACCCCAAGAAAGCAGATGTAAGCAAATTAAGAATGTAAATAGTCATATGAGCAAAATTATAAAAGCTATTTAAGTATTATTTCTATTACTATTATATCAATATTAATTATAAATCAAAATAATATTAATAATAATTACCAATGTTTCCTGAGGTTACTATATACCAGACTGTATATAATGATAAATCACTGAATTTTTTGAGCAATCATGTGATATCAATGCTATACTTGTTTCAATTTGCTCCAATAGAGAGGCTGAAGCAATGCTAAGTGTTTTGATAAGATCCATGTAAATCAATAATAACTTCATAAACCCAATGCCTTGTGAACCCATTGTAATTAATCATGCATGATCGATGTTTCTTAAATCTGTTGTTCATTAATCACTAATCGTGATGATCTTGAAAATAACCTTTAAAAAAAAAAGAAAATGAAATAACCTTTTGTTGTTCATCTAAGGAAAATTAGGATTTCTCCTTTCACTATTGAAACAAAATAGTTTAAAGAGCTCATGATCCTAGTAACTATTCTTCAAACTATGTTCAGTATCCCCTGAAGCTAAAGAACCAAAGTTTCAGACGTAGAGTAAAAAGTACTCATTGTTAAAATGTCCCCCAAGGATTTTTACAACTACTAAGATATGATGAAAGTAGGAAGGAAACCAACCCTGAATATTCATTGGAAGGACTGATGCTGAAGCTGAAACTGCAATACTTTGGCCACCTGATGCAAAGAACTGACTCATTGGAAAAGACCCTGATTCTGGGAAAGATTGAAGGCAGGAGGAGAAGGGGACGACAGAAAATAAGATGGTTGGATGGCATCACCAACTCGATGGACATGAGTTTGAGTAAACTCTGGGAGTTGGTGATGCACAGGGAGGCCTGGCGTGCTGCAATTCATGGGGTCACAAAGAGTCGGACACGACTGAGCTAATGAACAACAAAATATGATGACTGCTGTCTTAGTTCAGCTGCTATGACAAAATGCCGTCAACTGAGTGGCTTGTCAACATCAGAAATTTCTCACAATTTCTGGAGGCTGGAAGGCCGAGGTCAAGGGGCCAGCCTGGAAGAGCTCTGATGAGAGTCCTCTCCCAGTTTGCAGAGATGTGCTTAGTTGCTCGGTCTAGTCCAACTCTTTGCAAGTCCATGGACCATAGCCCACGAGGCTCCCCTGTCCATTGAATTATCCAGGCAGGAATACTGGAGTGGATAGTCATGCCCTCCTTCACGGGATCTTCTTGACCCACGGATCAAACCCAGGTCTCCTGTGTTGCAAGCAAATTTTTGACTGACTGAGCCACTGGGAAGCGGCGGCTGACATTTCCTTATATCCTCACATTGTAGGAAAGCTAGCTCCCGCCCCTCCTATGTGGTCACTAATCCCATTCCCAAGGGGTCTTCCCTCCTGACCTAATTACCTGTCAAAGGCTCCTCTTCCTAATACAGTTACTTTGAGGATTAGAATTGCAACAGATGAATTTTATGGGAACAGGAACACACAGTCCATTTTAACTGCTGAGTTTGTATGGCAAATTACAACTGAAAAAAGCAATGGATTCCTGATTTCCACTTTCCAGTTTAACATGATTGACTTTGTATGTGCCATTGAAAGTGGGTGCCTTTTTTTTTTTTTTTTTAACTCCACATATTTTCAGGATCTGACATTCCCTGGAACAGTGATGCCTCACCATTGCTTCCTCTGCTTTTCTCCTGCTTCTCCTCTCCTGAATTGTGTCCAAGGCAGGAAGCATGTTTACCATCTTAGGCCTAGTATCAAAATCTTTAAGCTTGTATTTCCAAATCTGATATCCAGTGACTATCTCCGTGGGAATCAAATCAAGTTTTAGCACATGGGGGAATATTATTCTTCCAAAATATACAGCTATCAAAAAGGATAGGGTGAGGGAAAAAGAGATTACCTCCCATCTTTCATAGTGCCAACATTCTGATAGAATCCAAAAACTGATAGAAGCAAAAATACATTAAAAAATAAATAAATAAAGAGAATTGAAAGTCAAGTCATGATGAAAGCTATGTAGAAAAATTGTAAAGTGCAAGGTTATAGAATGACAGGTTGAGGTAAGTGTGGAGAATTGGGTTCAATAGAAAAGGCATCCTGGGAAGCTGTTGGGGAGGTGGAACATAGAATAGGAGAGTGAAGCATGCAAAATTCTTGGAAAGGTGTTACAGATGGGGGGAGGAAAAAAAACAACCTTCCAGATAGAGGGAACAAAACCCAGGGGACAGATGGGAGTTTCCATGAGCACTGCGGTTTGCTAGTTGGAAGCATGAGCCCAACTCTTACCTATTGAGGAATCTAGGAGGCGGGGATCCCAGGCACCCAGAATGCCCAGGCGTTTCTCATCCCGGGACTCCCCTCCCAGTCCAGTAGAAATCTCAAGATCCAGAGAAATTGGGCTTCCTCTGGGAAAGATGGTCCAGGTAACAGAGTCTGGGCCCAATGCCATCACCCTGTACCCGTCTGATGCTCAACGCATCCCAGTCCACTCTCTCTCTGCTGCTTCATCTGAACGTGCACTTGTTCCCCACCCAACTCAAAAGCCACGCAACACGTGCTGTGGCTCCAAGTCTACCCTGTTTGTCCTCCTAAGAAACTGTGCATTGCACCCACCCAGCCCCAGGGAGACGCAGCTGTGGCTGGCTCCAGAAAGCGTGACGGTCCGGGGCGGTGAGTAGCATGGAAGGATGGAGACCACGAGAAGCAGTGAGGAGCTCATGCCTTGTTTCCCGCGGTGCTTAGATTGCTTTCTAAACGTGATGGAGACCGCCTCCAACTTCTGAGTACGTGTGTGTAATGACCTAATTTACTTTGCATTTGGAGGATTGTCTGGAAGCAGGAAGATCTGTCAGTAACACAGTTCAGTGGAGACAAGAGAACTCTGTGGTCTGGTCCAAGAGGGAGCGAAGTCAATGCTGAGACACGGTCAGATCCTGTGTGTGCACGTTGGCTTGGGAAGGTGGAGTTCATCAAAGCTATTAATAGACTCAGTGGAGACTGTGCCAAATAAAAAGGAGTCAAGGATTCCAAGATTTGGGGCCTGCATATTACCTGTTGGGGCTCTGGGCTGAGATGGGGTAGACAGGCTGTGGGTGGATTCAGATGTTCTGTTTTGGACACGTTGAGTCTGATTGTGCCTGTTAGGCATTCAGGGAAAGGAGGCAGTGGGTTCTGCGTCCTGGAATTCAGGGGACGTCAGGGTGGAGAACCAAGTGAGGGAGTCCTGGGTGTGTGGAAGGAATGCTAGTTCATAATTCTGGATGAGATCACCGGGGAGGAGCGTATGAATAAATAGGAGCAGAAAACTTGCTCAAGCCTGTTCTCCTATGACAAAAGGTGAGGTTCTTTGCCCCAAAGCGAGCAGCAACAGTGGATCGACAGTGGGACCATGATTTGTAGAATATCGTACATCTATTACTGCAGAGAAATTAGAATGGTACCTGAGACTGTCACCCAACCTCCCAGAAAAGGCAATTATTTTCTTTTCTTTTCCAAAATAAATTTAAGTGTGAATATATCAATGCCCTAAAGTATATGATTCATTTTCAGCAGTGAGCTTCAGTTAATCCCGGGAAACTGACAGATTCACTTATAAAAACTGGTGGCACAATTGGGAAGAAAAACTACCCTTTTGAGTAAGTGCTTTATAAAGGCAATTAAAGCAGAAAGATGTGTTTATGAGCTTTCACCCTTCAAAATGGCTATAGATCAAATTTATTAAAAATGTAATTTAGAAGAGAAGCTGGCAATAACAGTAATAAAAATAAAAATGAAACTAATTTATCTTAGAAGTCTATGGTTCTCCTAGCCCTAAACAACCTAAAGATTCTATTTGTCAAAACAAGTAGGTATTAAAAAATTCCTTTTAATTCCAAAGCATTTTGAACCAGGATGTGGCTCTTGTGATCAATTATTCTAATAGTTTAGGACAGAAAATACCAATATAATTTTTAGACATCTGAAACTTAATAGGGATGATATTTAGCAGTTATTTTTTTAATCAACACAAAATAGAATTTGATAAGAAAAACAAATAGACTAGTAAAACATATATGTATCCAAGTGCTTAAAAGAGGCGGTATTTTTCATGTATATTTAAATCAGCTTTTCCCCTGGTTTGCAAAGTCACATGCTCTTTTTCTTTTCCTAATTAATTGTTTTTAAAAGAAAATTAGCGACTACCCTTTAGGTTTAACAGGACATTAAAGCTATCAAATATTCTGTGCATTCAAGTAAGACTCTTTCTTAATATTTCTCCTTCAAGCTTACCTTTTCTGGGGATTGATCCCATTTTAAGGAAAAAGCGCATATTCTGTCTTCAGTTCAAAAAATAATGTCCAAACAGATGATTTCATATACCATAAAAATATAATTTCAACAGCATTTCAACTATTTTGATATCCTATAATGAAATAAATTGAGTGGGCCTATCCAGTTTTGCACGATGTCCTTCACAGGTGAGGAGCCGGCAGCTTGCAGACAAGAGTCAGTTTCACTGTTTTCAGATAAACAATGACCTGAAGTGTTTGTAGGTAGAGAGGGAGAGAATAGTGAGAAAGAAATGAAGGTGGTAAAATGAAGGTAGTACATCGGCCTCAAATGGGATTAGTTGAACAGACTGTCTGGGGGAAGGCCAATTCTACCTTCTGATAGCAGCTCTGTGCCTCAGTCTTTGCTTTGGTTTATGTCTTCCCAGGATTAGATAATGTTCTGAAATGTGAATTCCCTCATTTCCTCTCTTCCTGCCTCCCAACATTCCTAAAGAATGACACTTAACTCTCAGACCTAAGAGTAGATCTTTATCTTCAATTCATTTAACATGTAAAAGTTATTATTAATATCACACAGAGCAAATAATGACCTCAAACAGTCCTTATTATCAAATAAGCCTACCTACAAGGCAATCTCACAATGAGAAACGGGAGGTAATTATTTAAGCAGAATTTTAATGGGTGTGGGCTTTTTAAGTTCTGCAGCATCATTGTATTTAAAATCATTAAATGATAGTTAAATGTCTACATGAACCAGATCATCTTGATATTAGCCTGAATTATCTAGTAAGAAAATTATTTTTGAAAACCAAGTAAGTTTGCTAATTAACTATAGTTGGAAATTTCCATCCACTTACTTTCAGTATTTGTAAGTGCAGGTCTTAGTGATATTAATCTGGGAAAAATGACAAGGAAAATTTTTGTCTCTTCACAATATTAGTCTGGATTACACGTACATTGAAATTATGAAATCTATTTCTAATAGACTGTTCCCTAAAAAATGCTTACTAGGCGCACGGAGCAGAAACAGAAAAGATTCATTCTCTGTGGTTTTCTTAGTTCAGGAAAGTGATTATGGTCATACAACAAACAACAGTGATTCTCTACACAAAATATTTGCTATGCTGCCTTTAGAATTAGTGGAAGGATATTTTTAAAGCAACAAATACCCACATTACCAGTCAGCTTTGTATTTTCAGCTATAAAAATATAAAACAAAATCAAAAGGTACTTATGTGATCAAATGATTTTCCATCTCTTGGCAAAGGAGAGGAAGAACTGATGTATTTTGTGAGTATGTTTCACTGATGACTATATGGAGTGTGACAGTTACCTACTGCATAAACTGCATGCTTTTAGAAATGTAGTAAATTTTAAGCTTTTTATGGGCCTGTGTGAGTCTGTGTGGTAGCTAGAAAAATGGCATGTTGAAAGGAGTTCACTTAAAACTTCTCTGTCTGGCTAAAGGTACAAACCACATCTTTGCCTGGAGCCAGTAGCTCTATCTAAATGAAGCTGGGCTAGTAATTCATTCATGGGACAACAGGATGGAGACTCTTGTTGGCTCCTTTGTGAGTTTTACATGGAG
The DNA here is from genome assembly GCF_910594005.1 of Cervus elaphus. Taxonomy (NCBI): domain Eukaryota; kingdom Metazoa; phylum Chordata; class Mammalia; order Artiodactyla; family Cervidae; genus Cervus; species Cervus elaphus. The sequence continues at coordinate 6,184,118 of NC_057826.1, read as the reverse complement.
GGTAAATTAGGACAAAAATATTGATCATTGTAAGCTTAGCACTCTTATAAACATGTCTAAATATATTTGAGATTAAATGGCAATTACAATTTTTTTAATTATATGGTGAATCTCTCTCTTTTCTTTCTCTCCTATAAATATACAGATACAAATAGTTCAGAGATAGGTCAGAGATGTTTAAGTATAGATCGATCTATGACAGGTTATTGATAGATAAGCCTATGATAACTCATAGATATGGATACATCTAAAATAGATCATAGATTTGTTACTGTTGTTCAGTCATGTCCGACTCTTTGTGACCCCATGGACTGCAACACGCCAGGCTTCCCTGACCTCCACATTCACACAGAGCTTGCTCAAATTCATGCCCATTGAGTTGTCAGTGCTACCTAACCATCTCATACTCTGTCACCCCCTTTTCCTCCTGCCTTCAATCTTTCCAAGCAGCAGGGCCTTTTCCAATGAGTCATCTCTTTCCATCATGTAGCTAAACTATTGGAGCTTCAACTTCAGCATCCAGTCCTTCCAATGAATATTCAGGGTTGATTTCCTTTAGGACTGACTGGTTTGATCTCTTTGCAATCCAAGGGGGACTCAAGAGTTTTCTGCAGAACCGCAATTCAAAAACATCTGTTCTTCAGCACTCAGTCTTCTTTACGGTCCAACTCTCACTTCTGTACACGACTACAGATATATAGATAGGTCTATGACAGATATATCTGTAGATCAGAAGATCACTGATGATCTAGGATACATCATATATAAGTACAGATAAAACTACAACACATGGTCTATAAATCTATAGACAGGGTCTATGATCTATATATTCATACCTATGATCTATATGTTTATGTCTAAGTATTTATAGGAGGGCATGAGAGAAAGATCAAGTTTGGCAAAGACATTTTTGTGAAGGGCCAGAGTGCTCATATTTTAGATTTTATAGGTTGTATGGTCTCTGTGGTACCTACTCAACTTTTTAATATTGTAGCAAAAAAGTGATAAACAAATAAATGAGCACAGGGGACTTCTCTGGCTGTTCAGAGGTTAAGATGCAGCACTTCCACCAAGGAGGACATGAGTTCAATCCCTGGCAGAGGAACTAATATACTACATGCCAGACAGTGTGGCCAAAAATAAAAGACCACAACTGTTTTCCAATAAAATGCTATTTATAAACACTGAACACTGAATTTAATGTAATTTTTATCTATCATGAATTTTTAAAATAATTTAAGATGTAAATGACTGGGATCCATATAGAAAGAGTCCTCAGGACAGATATGACCCATGGCACTATAATGTATAACACTTAAAATATATATATTAACTGATTATTTTTCATCTCAAAGAATCCCATAGCTTGCTGTAAGGCTATCACCTTATTCTGATATACAAGAATCTCTAGAAAAAGTATGAACTCTAGACAAGAAAATGAAAGGTAGTTTCAAAGCAGAGGACTTTTTAAAAGAAAATGTAATTTTCTTGCATGAATTGGAACACAGCCAAGATAGAAAAACTCACACCTCTCCTTTAAAACAAAGTGCAAAGCAATAATATGTCTCTGCTAAAAGTTTCATTATAAGATAAGTAAAGATGTATAATTAGTCAAAATAAGATCCCAGTATTTTCACAGTATTGCAAACACAGTACAATATTAATTTTCACATTATATTTTATATGCAAACAAATTGGGTTTGTCTAAAAAAAAAGTGTTGCTTTCCTCACAAAAGCTCCATTTGATAATAAATAAAAACTCCAATACAACTTGAAGATTTCCATATGTGATGAATTTCAGAAATATGAACAGAAGAAAAATGTATCATTCTGTTTGAAATACATGATGTTACAGATGGAGTTTCTTAAATTAATGTTTAAAAATCTGAGAGCCCAACTGTATAATTTTATACAAAAGAGTGAATGGATACACAAACATTTCTTTTGAGATTTTATTTGGCATCCAGGTCTTTGATAGAACATAGACGCACAAAAAGAATCTGTTTCTTTCTTTGATTCAATCAAAATTCCTAATCAGCAGGCTGGATTTCTCAACCAGCTATTTCAGGAGAGTGCTATAAATTTTTCTTCATATCCAACCTTGTTGTTCAAAAGGTTACCAATCTTTTGTTTGTTCGGTTTTGGTGATAGTAGGGGTACAGACATTTCATTAAAGACATAAAAGATTTGAGAACTGAGAACTGAGGAGCCCTGATTCATGACTGTTTCTCTCACTTCTCTCTTTGTCATTAGGAGCTAGAAACAGGCCACTGAATTGTGCAACCCTTTCTGGAACATTGCTATCCTGGTATAGTCATAGACATATGTCAAACATCTCTGAGTTTTCATGGACTAGGGCAACAGAGAAGTTTATGAACAGCAATTAAAGAAGAAAAAAAAAAACAGGTGATGTCGCTTCATCTCTTTATTCTCTTCTATCAAAACAACCAAACAAAACCAACAATAACTCATTGAATCATGAAGCTAAAGTTTTGTAATAGAACTATAAAAGAAAGGAATGTGAAATCCTACTTAGAGACTAGTATAAAGCAACTTCAAATTGCCAATATCTGCTGGATCATCAAAAAAGCAAGACAGTTCCAGAAAAACATCTATTTCTGCTTTATTGACTACGCCAAAGCCTTCGACTGTGTGGATCACCATAAACAGTGGAAAATTCTGAAAGAGATGGGAATACCAGACCACCTGACATGCCTCTTGAGAAATCTGTATGCAGGTCAGGAAGCAACAGTTAGAACTGGACATGGAACAACAGACTGGTTCCAAATAGGAAAAGGAGTACGTCAAGGCTGTATATTGTCACCCTGCTTATTTAACTTATATGCAGAGTACATCCTGAGAAACGCGGGGCTGGAAGAAGCACAAGCTGGAATCAAGATTGCTGGGAGAAATATCAATAACCTCAGATATGCAGATGACACCACCCTTATAGCAGAAAGTGAAGAGGAACTAAAAAGCCTCTTGATGCAAGTGAAAGAGGAGAGTGAAAAAGTTGGCTTAAAGCTTAACATTCAGAAAACTAAGATCATGGCATCTGGTCCCATCACCTCATGGGAAATAGATGGGGAGACAGTGGAAACAGTGTCAGACTTTATTTTGGGGGGCTCCAAAATCACTGCAGATGGTGACTGCAGCCATGAAATTAAAAGACGCTTCCTCCTTGGAAGGAAAGTTATGACCAACCTAGATAGCATATTAAAAAGCAGAGACATTACTTTGTCAACAAAGGTCTGTCTGGTCAAGGCTATGGTTGTACCAGTGGTCATGTATGGATATGAGAGTTGGACTGTGAAGAAAGATGAGCACCGAAAAATTGATGCTTTTGAACTGTGGTGTTGGAGAAGACTCTTGAAAGTCCCTTGGACTGCAAGGAGATCCAGCCAGTCCATCCTAAAGGAGATCAGGCCTGGGTGTTCATTGGAAGGACTGATGCTGAAGCTGAAACTCCAATACTTTGGCCACCTGATATGAAGAGTTGACTCATTGGAAAAGACCCTGATGCTGGGAGGGATTGGGGGCAGGAGGAGAAGGGGACAACAGAGGATGAGATGGCTGGATGGCATCACCGCCTCAATGGGCATGAGTTTGAGTAAACTCCGGGAGTTGGTGATGGACAGGGTGGCCTGGCATGTTGCGATTCATGGGGTCGCAAAGAGTCAGACACGACTTAGCGACAGAACTGAACTGAACTGAACTGATAAAGCAACTTATAGAGCCTGGGCTTTAAAAATAAACAGACTATGTTTAGAACAATCACTCTGGTTCACATTAAAAAGTATAATATGTTTCTTTCTGTTCTCAGTCTGGGTATTAATCAATCTTGCTTTTTAATCATCAAAGACTACAATTCTACAATATTGAGAAGTATAGAACAAAATACAATTATAAAAGAGAAGAAACTAAAGATCATATAAGATAAGCCTTGCCTTCTCCTGAGCATCTTTGAATCCCTACGTTTGTCAAAATAAGCTCTTGGATCAATTAACTATTTCCATTCCAGTTTTCATTCCGATCCCAAAGAAAGGCAATGCCAAAGAATGTTCAAACTGCCGCACAATTGCACTCATTTCACATGCTAGCAATGTAATGTTCAAAATTCTCCAAATCAGGCTTCAATTGTAGGTAAGCTGTGAACTTCCAGCTGTTCAAGCTAGATTTAGAAAAGGCAGAAGAACCAGAGACCAAATTGTCAAAATCCGCTGGATCATCGAGAAAGCAAGAGAGTTCCAGAGAAACATCTACTTCTGCTTTACTGACTATGCCAAAGCCTTTGACTGTGTGGATCACAACAAACTGTGAAAAATTATTCAAAACATGGGAATACCAGACCACTTTACCTGCCTTCTGAGAAATCTGTAGGTAGGTCAGAAGCAACAGTTAGAACTGGACATGCAACAATAGACTGGTTCCAAATCGGGAAAGGAGTACATCAAGGCTATATATTATCATCCTGCTTATTTAACTTATATACAGACTACATCATGAGAAATGCCAGGCTTGATGAAACTCAAGCTGGAATCAAGATTGCCGGGAGAAATGATATGCAGATGACATCACCCTTATGGCAGAAAGTGAAGAAGAACTAAAGAATGTCTTGTTGAAAGTGAAAGGGGAGAATGAAAAAGTTGGCTTAAAACTCAACATTAAGAAAACGAAGATCATGGCATCTGGTCCCATCACTTCATGGGAAATAGATGAGGAAACAATGGAAACAGTGAGAGATTTTATTTTTTGAACTCCAAAAGTCACTGTAGATGGTGACTGCAGCCATGAAATTAGAAGTCACTTGCTCCTTGAAAGATAAACTATGACCACCCTAGACAGCATATTAAAAAGCATCACTTTGCCAAAAAAGGTCCATCTGGTCAAAGCTATGGTTTCTCCAGTGGTCGTGTATGGATGTGAGAGTTGGACTATAAAGAAAGCTGAGTGCCAAAGAATTAATGCTTTTGAACTGTGGTATCAGAGATAATACTTGAGAGTCCCTTGGACTGCAGGGAGATCCAACCAGTCAATCCTAAAGGAAATTAGTCCTGAATATTCATTGGAAGGACTGATGCTGAAGCTAAAACTCCAATACTTTGGTCACTTGATGCAAAGAACTGACTCATTAGAAAAGACCCTGATGTTGGCCAAGATTGAAGGCAGGAGGAGAAGGGGATGACAGAGGATGACATGGTTGGATGGTATCACTGATTCGATGGACATGAATTTGAGCAAGGTCCAGGAGTTGGTGATGGACAGGGAAGCCTGGCATGCTGCAGTCCATGGGGTCACAAAAAGTCAGACATGACTGAGCCATTGAACTGACTTTCTAAAAAAATGATCTAGTATGGCTTATAAAAATACATATATAACAATATAAATATGAATAAGGTAAAAAGAAGACCAAGATAAATTGAAACTGTGTAATTACTGAAGGTACTTAAGTCTTTAACATCAATTTTATCTATTACTGGTAAGATTAAAATTTGCCAGTAAAATCATCAACTTCACGGGGAAATTTCTGCTTGTACTGATAAGCCAGGATTCCTCTCTCCATACTGATTTTCACAAAATTTCTTGGCTAATGCATTGCTTTGTTTGCTCCATGACATTTATAACAGTCTCAAATACCATGTGCCAACTGACTGAAATTTGACATATGAAATGGTCTTAGGAAAGACCCTGGCCAGGAAATTTCATCACAGCATCACAGAAATTTAAAGAGCCTTTCGTGATAATAGTACTGCATACAACACATCTATAAATCTCCCTAACACTATCTCAAGAGTCCAAATACATACTAGTAAGTCTGAGGTATATTTAGATAAAGCAATCTCAGCTTGGCTTAGGAAGTTCATTCATGCTTGTCTAGAATAAAGGCTGCATTGTGTGATTGTAATCAGTGAACTAAACTAGATGGGAATGGGTGAATTTAATTCAGGTGGACATTATATGTGGGCATATACTGTGGGCAAGAATTCCTGAGAAGAAATGGAGGAGCCCTCACAGTCAACAAAAGAGTCTGAAATGCAGTACTTGGGTGCAGTCTCAAAAAGACAGAATGATCTCATCTTATTTCCAAGGCAAGCCATTCACTATCACAGTAATCCATGTCTATGCCCCAACTACCAAAGCTGAAGAAGCTCAAGTTGACCAATTCTGTGAAGATCTATAAGACCTTCTAGAACTAACATCCCAAAAATGATATCTTTTTCATCATAGGGGATTGGAATGTAAAAGTAGAAGTCAAGAGATGCCTGGAGTAACAATCAAGTTTGGCCTTGGCATACAAAATGAAGCAGGGCAAAGACTAAGAGAGTTTCATCAAGAGGACACACTGGCCATAGCAAACATCCCTTTCCTTCAGCACAAGAGGTGATTTACACATGGACATCACTAGATGTCAATGTTGAAATCAGATTGATTATATTCTTTGTAGTCAAAAATGGTTGCAGTCAGCAAAACAAGACCTGGAGTTGACTGTGGCTCACATCATCAGCTTCTCATTATGAAATTTAGGCTTAAATTGAAGAAAGTAGGGAAAACCATGAGGACATTCACATATGGCTTAAATCAATTCCCTTATGATTACAGACTGGAAGTGATAAATAGATTCAAAGGGCTGGATCTGGTAGAAAAGGTGTCTGAAGAACTATGAACAAAGGTTCAGAACACTATACGGGAGTCAGCGGTCAAAACCATATCAAAGAAAAAGAAATGTAGGAAGGCAAAATGGTTGTCTGAGGAGGCTTCACAAATTGCTGAGGAAACAAGAGAAGCAAGAACCTAGGGAAAGATATACCCAACCGAATGCAGAGTTCCAGAGAATGGTAAGGAGAGATACGACTTTCTTCAATGAACAATGCAGAGAAATAGAGGAAAAGAAAAGAATGGAAAAGACTAAAGACCTTTTCAAGAAAATTGGAGATATCAAGGGAACATTTTATGCAAAGATGGGTATGATAAAGGACAGAAATGGTAAGAACCAACACAAGCAGAAGAAATTAAGAAGAGGTGGTAAGAATACACAGAATAAGTGAACAGAAAGGTTTTAATGACCAGCATAACCACAATGGTGTGGTCACTCACAGAGAGGTAGACATCTTGGAGAGTGAAGTTGAGCCGGCCTCAGGAAGCATTACTACAAACAAATTTAGTGGAGGTGATGGAATTGCAGCTGAGCTATTTCAAATCCTAAAAGATGTTGCTGTTAAAGTGTTGCACTCAATAAGTCAGCAAATTTGGAAAACTCAGCAATAGCCATAGGACTGGAAAAGGTCAATTTTCATTTTAATCCCAAAGAAGGGCAGTGCCAATGAATGTTCAAACTACCAGACAATTGCATTCATTTCTCATGCTATTAAGGTTATGTTCAAAATCCTTCAAGTTAAGTTTCAGCAGTACATGAACTGAAAACTTTTAGATGTACAAGCTGGGTTTAGAAAAGGCAGAGGAACCAGAGATCAAATTGCAAACATTCATTGGATCATAGGGAAAGCAAAGGAATTCCAGAAAAACATCTACCTCTGCTTCATAGACTATGCAAAAGCCTCTGTGTGGATCACAGCAAACTGGAAAATTTTTAAAGGGATGGAAATACCAGATCACTTTACCTGTCTCCTGAGAAAACTGCATGCAGGTCAAGAAGCAATAGCTAGAACTAAACGTGGAACAATTGACTGATTTAAAATTTGGAAAAGCGTATGTCAAGGCTATATATTGTCACCCTGCTAATTTAACGTCTACGCAGAGTACATCATGCAAAATGCTGGGTGGGGTGAATCACAAGCTGGAATCAAGATTGCCAGGAGAAATATCAACAGCTTCAGATATGCAAATAATGCCACTCTGATGGCAGAAAGTGAAGAGGAACTAAAGAAACTCTTGATGAGGGTGGAAGAGGAGAGTGAAAATGCTGGCCTAAAACTCAACCTTCAAAAAACTAGGATCATGGCATCTGGTCCCATCATTTCATTGTGAATAGAAGGGGGGAAAGTGGAAGCAGTGACAGATTTTATTTTGGGGGGTTCCAAAATCACTGCAGAAGGAGACTGCAGCCATGAAATTAAAAGATGCTTGCTCCTTGGAAGGAAAGATATAAGAAACCTAGACAGCATGTTAAAAAGCAGAGACATCTCTTTACTGACAAAGGTCTATCTAGTCAAAGCTATGGTTTTTCCAGTAGTCATGTATGAATGTGAGAGTTGGACCATAAAGAAGGCTGAGCGCCACAGAACGGATGCTTTTTAAATGTGTTGGAGAAGACTCTTGAGAGTCTGTTGGACTGCAAAGAGGTCAAACCAGTAGCTCTTAAAGGAAATCAGTCCTGAATATTCACTGGAAGGACTGATGTTGAAGCCGAAGCTCCAATACTTTGGCCACCTGATGTGATGAGCTGACTCATTGAAAAAGACCCTGATGCTGGGAAAGATCGAAGACAAGAGGAGAGGGGGGCATCAGAGGATGAGATGGTTAGATTGCATCACCGACACAATGGACATGAATTACAGGAAACTCCGGGAGACAGTGAAGAACTGGGAAGCCAGATGTGCTACAGTCTGTGGAGTTACAAAGAGCCAGACACAACTTAACAACTTAACAACAACAGGGTGATTGTGTTAAGGAAGGTCATAATAATGAGAAAATAATAATTATTATAATAATAATTTATTACATATTAGGCATCTATTATATATTCTTCAAAACAGGAATCATAAAACTTTATAAGAACTGCACTGTAACTGATGAGTTTCTATGAGTGTTAAATGAATGGTGCTTACGCTCATTGGGCGTTGGCTATAAAGTGCCTTCCAAAGTATTTCACTGTGGTCCATTTACTAGCACTCCTGAACCATGATTGAGTTGCTTTAGAGGTGATGATGATGGCATTGCTATTGACGTTGCTGGAAAGCCTGGTGAGAATTTCCAGTGTGCTTTCTGCACAGAGAGATTATCACTGTTGAAATGAGTATTTAAGGGACTCTAGTCATTTCCAACTGAATACATGTTGTCAGCAGATGGAACAGAACCCTGTCAAATCCAAACCCACATGCCCCTGGGTCTTACCATGTCTGTGCCTGCAAGGTAGATCTCCAGCTGCAGAGTCTGTGTCTCTGGCCATAATAGCCTGCACTGCCTGGAGAAGCACCAGGAGAGGAGCAGCCCTTAAGCAGTCACTGAAAGCAGTTGGTATAAAAGGCACCAGCTGCCTCATCTCCTTGGTGGAATGGCTCTGAGCCTTGTATGATGCATGGGCTCCTGGAAAGCCTTCCCATGACTAAACTGCAACTGATGTCATTGGGAACTTGCCCTATAATATGGATTTACTTGGCTTTCTTGGTCTTCTCCTCCCTCACTTCACAGTTCAGTATTTCCAGGGACCACATCCCAAATAAATGACTTGCACTTGAGTCCTTGTCTCTGGATCCATCTTGCTCCTTGGTAAGACAGTAAATTTCCCAAAATACTTATTGAAAACTAAGAATAGATGGTGTTCCTCTTTTATCTACCAAAAATACTAGTGTTATTTTTAAGCATGAAATTTTTTTTTTCTTTCTCTAAGATAAAGAAATGGAAGAAGTCCTTGAGTATCTAACTGGTTTTCTTAAGTCAGATATGTACAAATCTGGGATAACAATGAAAGGAAGGAAACTAAGGAGACTGGAATGAGTGCTGATAAGGCATTTAGAAAGTGTCCAAAGGCAGCCAACCTTCTTGCTGTTAGCCTGTGTTTTGCTGTTCTTAAGGATAGTGGTCTTTGCTAACACTTATTTCAGCTCACCTTTCTGACAGCCATTAATGACAGGCTGTTTAATGAAGCAGAGGAACATGGAACCAGGGGCACAGTTTACACTCCACTCTCTAGTCCTGAAAATGTGTTCACCTTATTTCTACACTCTGAAACCATTGCTGAGACCTTAAATGGGAATGTTGGTGCCTTCTACCACTCAAAGGTGTTCTATTTAAAAGAAATTATATCAGTAAAAATATATGACTTAGGGGGAGCAAAATATAAATACAACCAAAACAGTAATGCACTCTTGCAAATAAAGAATCTGCCTGCAATGCAGAAGCTGTAGGAGACTTGAGTTCAATTCCTGGGTTAGGAAGAGTCCCTGGAGAAGGAAATGGGAACAGGAAAATCTCATGGACAGAGGAGCCTGGTGGGATATATAGTCCACAGGGTCACAAAGAGTCAGACACAACTGAGTGACTGAACAGCAGCATACAAATAAACCAAAAGAGTAAAAAAAAAAAAAAAATTAATTTTTTAAAAAGAAAACAAAAATAGCCTATACTAAGTGCATAAATTACCCTGGCACTTGGAACACCAATTCATTATCATTGCTCCAGCAGCATTATGAGTATTTCCATCACACCTTTATTTTACATGACTTTAAAGGAACCTTGGTTTTGAGAATTCCACATTCATTGCTGTGCTGATTCTGACACTAATGTAAGACGAGTCGAAAGAGTCAGAAAATTGTAAACCGTATCAATAGGCAAGGTGCTTGAGTGAATGTGAAAATGTGAAATACAAAAATATACGGACACTAAGTCACTTTCCAGCAATCCTCACTCCTGGCATCTCCCCAGCCCAGAGAAGGTTCAACTCTGAATGAGTCATGTGCCAAGATCAAGACGGCAGTTTCATAGGGGCACTCAGTTTCAACCACAATCTGCTTGAAGCTCCAACTTGATTTACCCAATCCATCAATTACTGGAGAAACAACACAGACAAGAGGAAAAATAGAGAGAGATTCAAAAATTAGAAAGCGTTTTATAGGATATCAAGCAAGTCGTTATTTCTAAATCCAAAGTAAATTATGTGTTCAGTTCAGTTCAATTGCTCAGTCGTGTCCGGCTCTTTGCGATCCCATGAACCGCAGCACGCCAGGCCTCCCTGTCCATCACCAACTCCTGGAGTTTACTCAGACTCATGCCCATTGAGTCGGTGATGCCATCCAGCCATCTCATCCTCTGTCGCCCCCTTTTCCTCCTGCCCCCAATCCCTCCCAGCATCAGGGTCTTTTCCAATGAGTCAACTCTTCGCATGAGGTGGCCAAAGTATTGGAGTTTCAGCTTCAGCATCAGTCCTTCCAATGAACACCCAGGCCTGCTCTCCTTTAGGATGGACTGGCTGGATCTCCTTGCAGTTCAAATTAGAGACCTACATTGAAGGCATTTTAATTACTGCTTCTGCTTTGTTCCACCATATTTTATTTGTGCTTACAAGCCGAATCAGAATGGGAGGGTAGAAGATTCAGAAGGACCACTGCTTACACAACGTGAATAATAATATTCATGAACAGAGAACAGTAAAAGTAACTAATGAGCATTGACATGAAAAGTTACTATAATCATTTATGGCATGTCATGACATTCCACAAGATCCTCCTATCTGGGTCAATTTTTTAAAATATTTACTTATCTTGTATTAATATTTAATCCCAAGCCTGTTTGGAATTAAGGGAATTTTACTCAAAGTTCAACACCTCTAAGGAGAAAGACACATCCTTAATTTAGAAACTAAGAAAGCAGGTATAGAGTTCTGAAGTATTATCACCTACATTCAAACACCAGGTTGTATACATCCATTTATTCACTTAACATTCATAAAATATGAACTACCTTTTGACTAAGCATGTTTATTCTTGGGGGATATATCCTATCATCTGTATCATGAGGCAAAAATTTTTAAATGCAGTAAAGGTGATAAACTTAAGCATAAGTAAGAAGTGGCCAGAAGTAAAGTGAAGTTGCTCAGTCGTGTCCGACTCTTCAGGATACCATGGACTGTAGCCTACCAGGATCCTCAGTCCATGGGATTTTCCAGGCAAGAGTACTGGAGTGGGTTGCCATTTCCTTCTCCAGGGGATCTTCCCAACCCAGGGATCGAACCCGGGTCTCCTGCACTGTAGGCAGACGCTTTACCATCTGAGCCACCAGGGAAGCAGGGGTCAGTTCTTCCTGAGTAAAGGGTTGACTTCACAGACGAGGTCATGACTTGTGCTGAGGCTGGAGGCGAGAGGAGACATTCCTGAGATGTGGAAGAGCCCACAGGTCATTCCAGCCAGAGGAAAAAGTACAAGCAAAGGGTTGTATCAGACAATGGAAAGGGAAGGGAGATGTGAGCGAGAGGGAGTGAACGGTAGAGTAACTACATAGGGTCTGCATCTGAGAAGGGCTTCCTCAAGACCAAGAGGATGGTACAAAAAATAAAAATAAAAATGTTATGTCTGATATGTGGTATGTTGCAGGCATGAAGGGTGGAGACTGGAAAGCATACCCGCCATATACTTTCCATCCTCCGCAGACACACAAGGTACAACCATCAATGTGTCTGTGACTGTTTAAAAGCGAGGCTTGGAGGGGAGTGTTGGTGGCAGGGGGGAAAAGAAGACTCACAGAAGAAGAGAAACAAGGAAGAGAGTTCTCATCATCTCTGTCCCGTCTAGCAGACCTTTGTCTCAGAGGTCCTTTCCTCATCTCATTGTACACGACTCCTTTGCAACTTCACACCTCCATCCCTAATCCAGAAACACAGTTTTAAAAAGCTCTGATCTGAACAGAAGTGTCCATCTATGGGAAAGACGAGGGCTTTTTAAAAGCTGAAATCCAATTAGAGATATAAAGATGACAATGGTATTCTCATAAGATGTGCGTATTACAATGTGTGGGTGTGTGTGTGTGTGTGCGTGTGTGTGTTTAATTACTAGAAGTGCAATACTTCAGTAAATTGGCTTTTGCCGCTATTCGTATGCCCATTGCCTTCACTGTGCTTGGACCTGTGAGATGAAAGGAGATCTTTAAATTCCCAAGTTCTGCATCTGTCACTAATCATTTTAAATAACACAAATGGCATTAGAATGTGTATTATGCGTTCAACCTGTTTTTACATCTGAAATGTTTCTCCTCTAGACTGCTGCGTAGCACGATGATCCATAATTATAATAAACCAGATTCAGCACCAAATATTTTCCCTTGTCTCGTGGTCAGAGGCAATGGCTTCCCCACCCAATATGGCCACGATGACCTGCCTGAAATAATGTCATCAAAAGTGAATGAATATGGTCAGGAAAAGCACGAAATGAATTTTAGCCAGTGGCAATGCTTCAGGAGAAAACTATCAAGGAAATAAAAATAGCTTCTTGATGGCTGTAAAAGAGAATAGGGAAGAGATATTTACGCCCAGCCTCTGTTTCTCCTTATCCTCCGTCATCGCCCCCACTGCCGGTTTAATTGTCAACCTGTCTCTTGAGTTTCATACCTTTCCCAAATGTGTTTTCCCCCTCTGCCTTATCTCTTCAAAGCCATCAGTCACACAGCAGATTTGTAATGAACTTGCTCTCTGCCAAGGCAAGAAAAAAAAGTGACATCATTTTCAAAAAGGAGGCGATCAGCACTTTAATCTCAGTGAGATAGGAAATAGAACAAAGGAAATGTCTGGCAGGACTAAAAGGGGAAAGGATGGGGATGGGGCGGGCGCTTTCTTCCCCTCTCCACGCTTCGTGCACCGCGCGGTAGAAATTTGGAAGCCATTTGTTTTCCATTCTCATCGTGTCCTGCTGGCCATGAGAGGTCTTGTCTGGACATAATTACCGAAAAAAGGGCACGGCATTCTCTCTCTCTCTGCCTTTGTGAGTTTGATGGGACAGGGTGAGGTGGGATGCTTAAAGCCTTATTAAAGAGTTTCAACATGTGTTCAGCATTTTGAAATTTTAACGTAAAGTCTCTAGCTCTTGGATTTGGTCAGACAGTGGTAGCCCACTGGGTTCCTCTGTCCATGGGATTCTCCGGGCAAGAATGCTGAAGTGGGTGGCCATTCTTTTCTCCAGGGGATCTTCCCAAACCAGGAACCAAACCCATATCTTCTGCATTGCAGGTGGAATCTTTGCCCTCCGAGCTATCACAGAAAACTCATTCTCGGTATCTCTAAACTAAAATGAAACCTGAATGAAAAGTGATGGCCGTGGAATGAAAGAAGGGCAAGCATCTATTTCCGTTGCTGAAGAGCCCATCAGACTAAATTATAGACACAGGAATCAAAGATAATGTAAGAATCAGTCCTGAGGTTTCAGAGGCTAAGGCTAAGGTATTAAAACAGCTGCTTACAATGATGTGTAATCAGAAATATTTTATAAAAAAAATATAATCAAGCTGAAAAGGAATGTGGGTTCTCTCCAGTTACCATGCTTGGAGTTCCTTTGAGGCCATGTGCAGGAGATTATCAAACATGTACCATTTGTCAGAGAAATGTGATGAATCACCCTTGATAAAACAAGAGCAAACACTTTCTTTTAAAGTGAAGCTGGTGTGGAATTAGGCATGTGTTTTGAGGCTTCCCAGGTGGCACAGTGGTAAAGAATCTGCCTACCACTGCAGGAGATGCAAGAGACACAAAAGACACAGCTTTGATCCCTGGGTCAGGAAGATCCCCGGAGAAGGAAATGGCAACCCACTCCAGGATTCCAGCCTGGAACATCCCACGGACAGAGGAGCCTAGTGGGCTACAGTCCATGGGGTCTCGAAAGAGTCGGACACGACTGAGCAACTAAGCATGCATGCACATTGGGCATGGAGCTTCCAGGCCAGAAGCTCAGGTGTGCCAAGAATGGAATTTTCTTTTTCTATTAATTTCCACCTAGAATCTTCACTCCTGTTATCAAACATCCTATCCTTAGGCCAGTTCTTGGTAAACTCACTTAACTCCAGGTCGAATCCTTGCTCCTGCTTATCCGTACTGTTGTGCTCAGTGTCCAGGTCCTGGCCCCAGATCCACCTATATAAACCAGGATCTGCTAACATGTGTATCACCCCATCTGTTTCCAGTCTGAGCATTTCTTAGCCACTTTTGCATGCCTCAGCAACCTGAGAAGCCATAAGAAACCTCTAGATGCTTTTCAATTCTTATGGTACATGGAACCTTGGAGAAGACTCCATAACTTCCTGCCTAGAATGAAGGGGCCATCTTTTCTACACTATTGTTGCCCCATCCCTCTGGCATCATGAGATCTGGTGAATGTGGAGTCTAGCAGGCTTTTACCTCCCACGTTCCATCCAGGAAGGGAAAGTACTAGCGCTTAGATGATTGGCTGGGGCCAGGTCCTCACCAGATTTCTGAGATGTGGTTCAGAGCAAGAAGGTGTAGCCGGATTCAGAGCCCTTCAGCAGATATCCCCATAAACGTCTCCTCTTACCACTCTCCTCTTTCCGTCCACCCCAGGAGGATTTTGTCTCCTCTGTGATCATAAAAACAGAGACCGAACACTTACCTCTACTCTAATTACTTAAAAACCAAATCAATCATGACTATGGTTTCTGAAATTCAAAAAATCCAGAGTATTAAGCAAAAGCAAAAATTATCTTCTCTAACTATTATCTCTACAGTTAGTTTTAAAGGTCTATTTTGATAATGAAAAAGACTGAGTTTTTATCTTTTTTTTTTTCCTTTTGGTATTCTTCCTAAACACAAACACTCTGAATTAAAGGATATTAGGAAATGTCAAGAAAATGTCATTTAAAATATTTCAAAATGCTGTCATCTTATATTTCTTCCCCTCTATAAATCTTTACCTATCAAAAAGCATACAGGATTCTTGCCTAAATTATCTTCCTCTCTTCCAAGTAAGAGGGAACTGGGTTCTTATCTTTAACGCACTTCTCCAAAACAATAAATTCCACACAGAGTAAAATAGGGTATATATCTAAAGTAAAGTACTTTACACTGAGGTTCCCCCAAGGCTCAGTAGATAAATCCACATGATGAAGTAAAAATATGTAGTTCAGGGAACTCATCCACTGACTAAAGAGCATTCTGTGGATAGATGCCAGTGGAGGAAGGACTGTGACCAGACAGAATCCAACTGAAGCTGTCGAAACCTCTCAGGGAGGTGTGCTAAGAGACACCAAAGCTAAAATGCAGTTAGTGATGGGCACTTACTTTAAAAGACAATGTGGAGTTGGGCCAGGGAGATAAAAGATGAGCACCTGGAATAACAAAGGGACAGAGCTGGAATTGAGGAGAGGGGATGGAAGGAGAAAATAAACCCTAACAACCGCAGAAATCATGACAGGATAATCAAAGTGACAGACTGGAACTGTGGGCCATTCTGTCCATCCCTTCTAAACTATTTTCCAGCTCTCTGGTTCTGTTCCTTTTCCATAGAATCTAGCAGCAACCAGCACACTATATAGCATACATGTTTGCGTATTGATTGATTGATATTCAGTTTCACACATGCACACACGAGATTATAGAGTACATAAAATATTCACTCAGTAGTGTCTGGCTCTTTGGGACCTCCACAGACTGTAGCCCACCAGGCTCCTCTGTCCACGGAATTCTCCAGGCAAGAATACTGGACTGGGTAGCTATTCCCTTCTCCAGGGGATCTTCCTGACCCAAGGATCGAACACTGGTCTCCTGCATTACTGGTGGATTCTTTACCGTCTGAGCCATAATGCATCAGGGAATGATTTTTGTAATTTGTTTGCTGGTACATCCCCAGCTGCTAGAGTAGTATGGAGATTTCAGCAAACATTTGCTTATGGAAAGGAAGAAGGAAGGAAGGTGTGGAGGAAGGAAGAGAATATAAGGGAAGGAGAGAAGGAGAATGACAGACATTGCTTAGTTGTTCATTCTCCAGATCCACAAGCCTAGTGACACACGCTGCTCTTGAAGTCAGTGACATTCCCCCATTGTTCCACATGTTCCCTTTTCTTGACTTGAACTCACGTGAAAGCTTCTTTTCCTTGTAACTGAATGAACCCTGGTAATCACTGGTATAGTGGGTAGACCTGGTCCGTTTGTGACTCTTTTTTAAACTTCAGGCAATTAGAGTAGCAAACATCCTCATCTTGAATTGTCTCTAAGCCTGGGTAACAAAACTGACCACATGGTTCCATGCATTTGTTAGAAGAACATGACCAAAGGCTGTGGTACAAATCACAGTGGGAAAGAAGAAAAAGAGAAAAAAAGTGGGGTGGGGGGGAACGATCAAATATCCATTACATCCACAGGGTCAGGCATCTGGGAGCTGAAGAAGCAACTCACCTTTCCTTATCTATCACCATGGCTTTATGGGTAGTGAGTTGTTCAGTAGTGGTTTTTGAAGGCTAATGAACATATTAGCAGGATCTCTTGTTAATAATGGAGACTCCCCAAAATTCAAATTTCACAGCTCGGCATTAGTCAAAATACGTGGTGATACCAGCTACACTCTAAATGTTTGTATCCTCTCAAAATACATATGTTGAAACCCTTGTCCCCAGAGATGATGGTATTAGGAGGTGAAGCCTTTGGGAGGTGCTTAAGTCAAAAGAGGGGCTTCCCTTGTGGCTCAGACATTAAAGAATCAGCCTGCAATGCAGGAGACCCGACTTCCATCCGTGGGTTGGGAAGATCCCCGGAGAAAGGAATGACAACCCACTCTAGCATTCTTGCTTGGAGAATCCCAAGGACAGAGGGGCCTGGCAGGCTATGGTCCATGGGGTCGCAAAGTGTCAGACACCACTGAACAACTTACACTTACTTACCCTTTCCACCAAGTCAGAAAGGTGAGATCCTCATGAATGGGATTAGTGCTTTTATAAAAGCAGCTTCAAAGAGATCCCTAGGCCCTTCCTCCATCTGAGGACACAGTGAGGAGGAGCTGCCCCGAACCAGGAAAAGGACCTTCACCAGAAAGTCAGCATGCTGATGCGTTATGTGGGATTTACCAGCCTCCAGAGCTGTGACAAATGAATGCCTGTGGTTTATAAGTTTCTCAGCTCCTGGGATTTTGTCACAACAGCTCAAATGTGCTCGCTTAGTCACTCAGTCGTGTCTGATTCTTTGTGACCCCACGAGCCCGCCAGGCTCCTCTGTCCATGTGATTCTCCAGGCAAGAGTACTGGAGTGGGTTTCCATGAACTCCTCCAGGGGATTTTCCCATCCCAGAGATCGAACTCAGATCTCCCAGTGGATTCTTTACCATCTGAGCCACCGGGGAAGCCAAAGACCACTGGAGTGGGTAGCCTATCCCTTCTCCAGGGGATCTTCCTGACCCAGGAATACAACCGGAGTCTGCTGCATTGCAGGTGGATTATTTACCAGCTGAGCTATGAGGGAAGCCCAAATAGACAAAGACAATACCAACTCGCATGGTCCTTCAAATGAGCACTGAGAATAAATAAGCCCTACTCTGACCTGTAACTCTTAAAGGGCCTTGTTTTTAAAGCTTTAACAATAAGTTCCCCATCCCCACTCTGCTTCTGCTATCCATCTGCCTCTGAATCCTGCATTCTTTCAGAAATTCGTAAATTAAAAGACAGACTTTAAGAGTGGGTGAAATGGAAAAGCAAGGAATGTAAAAAAATTAACTAAGATCCTGTATAGAGTTTTCTTATTAAAAAAGTTCTATGCTTAGAGCTACGTGGGTGAGAACTTAACTAATTAATCTGTTATCCACACCTGTATTGTGAAATTAATAAACAGTATCCTGAGTCCCACCCCTTTCTACCAGATTCCCAGTGAGTGTATTATTTTGTGCCTTCACCTCTATTACCAATTAAAGGTTTGGAACATTACCTTGCAACCAACTGGTTTCACATTCTCAGGGATCAAACACCTTACCTGGAGTAAATTAGAGTTTTTGAAAGACTGCTGGGCATTCTTGGGGGCTTCCCAGGTGGCACTAGTTTTAAAGAACCCGTCTGCCAATGCAGGAGACATGAGATGCCGGTTCGATTCCTGGGTCAGGAATATTCCCTGGAGAAGGAAGTGGCAACCAACTCTAGTACTCTTGCCTGGGAAATCCCATGGACAGAGGAGCCTGATAGACTACAGTCCATGTGGTCACAAAGAGTCAGATAGGACTGAGTGGATTAGAATTTGAAGGGCACTCTTGGGAAATGGACGGCACAGTAATGATTACAGGATAAGCTTTGGGCCTTATTGCCCATTCTGCTTCAAGAGCAGCAAGGCAGGACATATTGCAAAAGCTGGAAACCCATTAGAACTATGGTTAACCTTTATAACCCCATCCAGAAAACTCCCCTCAATCTGGTGGCTAGGTCTCAGAGTAGCATATGGGATTATGTATCATTTGGTTGCTGATTAGGTTATGCCCTAGATGCCTATCCTTGGACACAACACACTCAAATCCCATGTCTTCCCAGCTCTTTCATCCTGATGCACATTCCTAAAATAATACCTGCTGAGAGAAAAGAATACCTGCTGAGAGAAAAGAGTTAAATCTGTCTTCAGAAGTTTCTGTCTGACTCTGAAGAGGTTGCTGTTCATAGCTCCCTGCCTACTTGATGAAAAGCAGTATATTAAGCTTCTAGATAGAGTTATAGAGAGAGAGAGAGATCAAACAAAGTACCTCCCACTCATACACTTACAAAATATATAGCCTTTTACAAAATGTACAAAGGAGAATTCATAGACTTAGGAGTAGTTTGGTCTTCCCAAAGTACAGAGGGTCTTGAGTAGGAATTTGAGAAGGTGGAAGACTTAGTTTAGGCCAAGCCATAAAAACAGAAGACTAAGTGCATTAATTCTGTAATTTGTTTTATTATCTCGGGATTTATAGAAAGCAGTTCTACCTAATGCACATTTTTTTTTTAAGTCTTGGTCCTTTCTGTCTCTCCCTTTTTTTTTTTTTTTTCTTTTTTTCTCCTTCTGTTTTAAACTTCCAGTGATAGATGGTCTTGGAAAGTCTGAATTAAGACTTGGCAAAGTCAAGTCCTATATCTTTGACTTTGCAAAAAGTCGGACACGACTGAACAACTGAACTGAACTGAACAGTTTTAACACTTTCACAAATTAGTGACTTGCTTTTATCTGAGAGACTTAGGACAGAGATAGTAACAACACACACTTAACAAACACACTTGCAAACACATGCATACATATAGAGATATGGACACACACAGACTCACACTCTCTTGCCCTTTGTACTTTAATGTGATTTAGGTTGGAAGAACACTGCTTTCAAATCCCAACAGTGTTTTCTTGTGTCATGGTATTCATATATAACAGCAGGGTGCAAAAACAAGATAGGGTTTATTTTATAAGAAAAGGTAGGTGATTCAACAGCACTCAGTAACAGATTTGCCATCATGGTGTATTAATGGGCCATGATATTTGCACAGATTTTTAGAGTTTACAGTGTAGTTTTACAGCCATTATTCATTCCCTTGGTAATGATTCATCAAACACCTATTATGTGTCAGGCACTGTTCTAGGCTGTTGTGATGGAATGAAGGCAAAGACCTCTGCCCTCATAGAGATTATATTCATCTCAATTAAGACCCACAATAACTCTGCCATGCGTTTTCTTTTGGGGTAAACATGGCTTGAACCAAGATTTTAATCCAAAGCACTATTATTCAAGAAAATAAAGCTGTTTTAGTCTCCTGACAATTTAAGTCAAAGAAAATAGGTTTTCCCTACCCCAGCAGTGTTTGTGTAACTGAGATAACTTTCTTTTCTATTGCAAAGTTCTAAATGGTAGGCCATCTGCCAGATCTTAAGATAAGAACTTCAAAGTTATTAGAAACACAGATTTAAAACTTAAATATTCAGATACTCTATAGAATACAGAGTGCCATTTAGAATTGGCTTGCAAATAATAAAATAGTTTCCCAGCCTGGGCAATTTTTGCCACCAGGACGTCATGGCCTGGGTAGGATATGGGAAAGTTAATCAGTTAGGTTCTGCCAGAAGAAAGAAAGCTCATTGGTTTTTTTAACATAAGAATTTGATCCACTGAATTGTTAATGAGGTATTATATAAATGAAATACAGAAAGCGGACACTGTGGATTCATAAAATGATGACTGGAGAAAGCAATTCTCACCCCTTGAGTTCAGAGAACAAATGGAAGAGGATGATATCATTAAGATGTAGATGCTTAGTAGAGAGTCTGGACTCAGAGCTCTATGGAAGGAGCCCTTATTGGCTGGTCCTGGTACCTAGGGAGCTTAACAGAGGGACCGTGAGGAGTTGGGACTAGAGTAGCTCTTTCTGACATAGCAGAAAAGGTTCCAAGAGACTGTTTCTAAATGTGATTAAAAAAAAAAAAATGTAAAGTAGGGCCAGTTACAGCCAATGGAACCTATTGTCAATGCCAGTGGAAAGAGCTATTTCAAGGGTGACCTGATCACAATGATGGACAGAGCACATTCTTCTTCCTCCGCCTTGAGCCCCCTACTGGTGGAGCTTAACACACCAGCTCCAAAGGAGCTGGGAAGTTCTCAGAATCAAAGCAAAATATAGGTGGGCACGCTTGTGGCTGAGGGAGACAGTAGTTTAATAACTGGTTCAGAAGGAAAACAGCCTGTATTAATTTGTTCGTCGCATATCATTACTGTAACCAAGCTACCGCTGTTAGTTCTACAACAGAGAAAACATACTGCTAGCATTTAATAACATTTACTGTATGCTAAGTTCTGTGCTAAATGCTGCAAATGTATGGTCTTATTTGACTGTCAAGACATCTAATTATATGGGGATCGTCCAAACTGATTAAAATCATACATTTCAAGACAGATGTGCCCTTAAGCCATCAGTTAATCCAATCACACCATTTAAAAACTCAACCTATCTAACTAGTGCTCTTCTTTTCTTTTTCTTTTCATTTTTTTTTTTGAGGTGTCTGAGGTAGAAAATGTGGTCGGATTGCTTAGTTTCCTTTTTTTAATTAATTTATTTTAATTGGAGGATAATTACTTTATAATGTTGTGATGGCTTTTGCCATACATCAACATGAATCGGCCGCAGTTATATATGTGTCCCCTCCATCCTGAACCCCCACCCACCTCCCTCCCCAACCTACCCTCCGGGTTGTCCCAGAGCACCAGCTTTGGGTGCCCTGCTCCATGCAGAGAACTTGCACTTAACCAGTGTTTTTCTAAGTCACCTGTTGCTGTTCAGTCGCCCAGTCATGTCCAGCTCTTTGAGACCGTCACGGACTTCGGTACACAAGGCCTCCCTGTCCCTCACTATCTCCAGAGTTTGTTCAAGTTCATGTTCATTGCATTGGTGATGCCATCCAGCCATCTCATCCTCTGACGCCCCCCTTCTCCTTCTGCCCTCAATCTTTGCCAGCATCAGGGACTTTTCCAGTGAGTCGTCTGTTCACAGCAGATGACCAAAATACTGGAGCTTCGGCTTCAGCATCAGTCCTTCCAGTGAATATTTAGAGTTGATCTCCCTTAACATTGACTGGTTTGACCTCTTTGCTATCCAGGGCACTTTCAGGAGTTTTCTCCAGCACCACAGTTCAAAGGTATCAATTCTTTGGTGTTCTGCCCTCTTTATGGTCCAGCTCTCACAATTGCATGTGACCACTGAGAAGACAATCAGTTCTCAGTCGCTCAGTCGTGTCCAACTCTTTACGACCCCATGAATCACAGCATGCCAGGCCTCCCTGTCCATCACAAACTCCTGGAGTTTACTCAAACTCATGCCCATCGAGTCAGTGATGCCATCCAGCCATCTCATCCTCTGTCATCCCCTTCTCCTCCTGCCCCCAACCCCTCCCAGCATCAGGGTCTTTTCCAACTAGTCAACTCTTCGCATGAGAAAACAATAGCCTTGACTATATGGGCCTTTGTTGGCAGAGAATGTCTTTGCTTTTCAACATACTGTCTGGGTTTGTCATCGCTTTCCTGCCAAGAAACAATCGTTACCTGATTTCATGGCTACAGTCACTGTTCACAGTGATTTTGGAGCCTGAGAAGAGGAAATCTGTCACTACTTCTACCTTTTCCCCTTCTATTTGCCATGAAGTAATGAGGCCAGATAACATAATCTTTTTTTTTTTTTTAACCCCTACCACCAATGATGAAGAAACTGAAGTTGATCAGTTCTATGAAGACCTAGAAGACCGCCTAGAACTAACACCTAAAAATGATGTTCTATTCATCATCAGGGGTTGGAATATAAAAGTAGGAAGTCAAGCTATAACCTGGAGTAACAGGCAAGTTTGGCCTTGGAGAAGAAAATGAATCAGAGCAAATGTTAACTGAATTCTGCCAAGAGAATGCATTACTCATAGCAAATACACTTTTTCAATAACACAAGAGATGACTTTATACATGGACATCACCAAACAGTCAATAATGAAATCAAATTGATTACATTCTTTGTAGCCAAAGATGGAAAAGCTGTATACAGTCAGCAAAAGCAAGACCTGGAGCTGATTGTGGTTCAAATCGTCAGCTTCTCATAGCAAAACTCAGGCTTAAACTAAAGAAAACTGGGAAAAACAATAGGTCAGCCAGGTATGACTTAAATCAAATCCCATATGAATTCACGGTAGAGGTAACGAATAGATTCAAGGGACTAGATCTAGTGAATAGTGTGCCTGAAGAACTATGGACAGGGGTCCATGATCTTGTACGGGAGGAGGGAAATAAAACCATCTCAAAATCACCTGTGCCAAGAAGGAAAACCAGAAGAGTTTAAAGAATTTCATTATTGGAATGATTAGCTGCAGCTTCCTATGAACCTCATAATCTTTTCTGTTAGCTACAATTTGAGAAAGGATGGTAATTTAAGGGGAAAGAGTAGCAGGCTAGAGACATGAACTGGTTGACCTCAGAAGCACTTTGATAAAAGTATATTTATTTTTCTATTAAAACAATGACGACACAGTTAATAAATCCTCTTAGCTGAAAATGAAGGAAGAAAAATCACTGAACTTCTAAAGGATTAATTAAGAACCAGAGCAAACATGTGAGATTGGAAATTCAGAGTGATACAATGAACTATCATTAGAAAGCTAATAATAACTACTAATAATGAATAAAAGGCTATTGGATTATTACAACATTTATATGTTATATACACAAAAGTTATATGTATTTACATATGTAAGTACATATAATTTTATTAAATATATACAACTTATAAAGTATTATAAAAATAAGTTATAAAATATTATAAATTAATATTAACTACATATTTAATATTACCATTAAAATACATGTAAATACTATGTTAACTATATTTCACAGATATATTAAACAGCATAAATAAATAAAATGTATCATAAATAAAATTTAATATATAATAGCTATAGATATTTTTTATTATTTCATCTGTCTCAAGTATTTTGCTTGATCAATAAATACACAAGCACAAACATAAATAACTTCCTTCAATGACACTGTGAAATAGGCATTATTGTCTTAGCTTTGTAAACAAAGAAACCAAGACTTAGCTAGAAAATGACAGAATGACATTTAAACTCAGGTTTATCCGATTCTAAGTATTTCTTTTGTTTTACTTCCCGGATGACCATGAACGACATGGCAGATCCAAGACAACCACCTTGGTTGTCCTTCTTAATCATTTTCCCCTTTAGCCCAAGCGTGAGCATGTACTCATGAGAACATATGAGGAAGAGACCACAGCAGAAACTCATCTGTTCCATGCAATGGCCCTGCTTCTAATTTCACTGTCTCCCATCTCAATCATGACCAAGGTGTTCTTTGTCTTCTTTCAGCAATAGGATACCCCAGGTCCTCAAGTTCTAGCAATGCTAAACAAAAACATAGCAAAAAAAAAAAAAAAAATCCATCTGGAGAAGCTACCTATTTGGTCTACAAGTTACATAAAAATGCTTGTAAGTGGCATAGTAGTTATAATTGACAGTAGAACATAGAGGTGGTCATCCTGCCCATGCTCAAATCTTGGCTTCATCCTACTCACTAGTTCAAGGGTGTAAGGTGAACTGTTTTGCTTCTCCAAGCCACATGTTCTCCATACATAAAAGGGCAAAACAAGTCCTATTTCACAAGAGTGTGAGGTTCTACTAGAGTAATACATGAAAAGCATTTAGCACAGTGCTTGGAAAATAGTAAGTGCTTAACAAATCTTAGCTCTCAGTAGTGACAATAAATGAGTTGACATACAGCATCACATCTTATTTTACATTCCATTGCAAGCTCTTTACGGAGCAGACCTAATGTTTATGCTCCTGCTGGTGTCCTTGGAAACAAATGTCTACAAACTGTTCCTGATAGGGAAAATGCAATGGAATTTGCTCTTGCACCACTGCTTTCTTCTTGGGAAATTCAAGATGCAAGCCAGTCACATCATGTGATGCCCTCTGAGCACCGCCCGAGTTATTTATTCTCATAGACAGAATCTGCAATCTGTACGACCTCTACAGTGGACGCTCTACAATACTGTTTTAAGCGCCTACCCTTGACATTGTGTTACTAACTGAGCAATCCTCTAATGAGTTTTTGGGTGTTTCTGGTAGTAAACCACACTACATCAATCCAAATCAGAACTCCCTCACACCTGGGTCTCAACTGACTGGAATATGTGCCGCCTGAGTTTATTTTTGTAGGTCTTTTTTAAAACTTCCATTTCACTTTCTGTTGTCATTGTGCTATCTTTATTAGTTTAATCTAGAAGGTAGGAACTTTGGGTTACAAATAAGAGAATGCCAAGCTATTGAGTTAAATAAACAATAAAGGTATGTAACTGTCTTGCAGGACAGGAAGCTAGAGGTCAGTGTCCCCAGGATTGGCTCAAAGCACAGTGCTGTCATAATGACCCAGCCAGCTTCCGTTCCTCTTCCTTGTTATTAGCAGCTTGTGTTATTCTCAATTTCAGACACTGGAGCTATATCAAAGGCACCTAAAATACATTAACCAACACTCTTCATTATAACTGAACAATGCATTGTCAAAGTGAAAAGAAAAGGCTAAGTAAGATTAGTATCTTTTCTAACATAAAAAAGCAAGTGGGTCTTGGAGAAAGTAATTTATCCTTTTGAAACCTCTACTTGCTCTTATGAAAAGTGAGTATGAGTGTTCCCAAGTCATCATTAAGAGTGTCACTTGGCACCTGCAACATGCAGGCAATTTAGTAAAAGAATAAAATAAAAACACACTGAATGTGTAAAAAATGCATAGTTATAAGTACATTTTTAATTGTTTAGTCTTATATGCTTGAATAAAACTGGACAGTCTTAGCTTTACATAGGAAGTTTAAATTAAAGGCATTTCAAACAGGAAAGAAGTAGGACTTACCTGAAGCAATCAAAGAAAGACAAACTTCCTATGCACCCATGGGACTCGGCTAATCCAGGCATGCCTATGTGTGAATAAGCCTTACTGCCGTTGATGAGTCTCCAGGTCACCTAAATCTGTCTGAAAGGTAGGGCCAGACAGCTGAGTCATTCTGTAACTATTGCCAACTGGTGAGAGCCTCCCAAAGCCAGACGATCCTCCTGCATGGTCACCTCTCGCTTTTTTTCTTTTTTTTTTAATTCCAAGGGCATCATAAAGCCTCTCCACTATTCTCCATCTAAGGTGTCACAGAACATGATTCCAAACACAGGGAAGGTGAGTGATTTCTTGGGAAGGGAGACTTTAAGGTAGAGGCTGGAACAGAGACAGATTATGAGTAAAGCTGGTGAAAGGAGGAGGAGACCAGAAAGTGCACCAACAGTAACCAAAGAAGGTCAGGGCTCCCCCGGGGCGTGTCGCCATGCACGAGAGAGTCAAAGGGCAGCTCGCTCCACGGCGAGACACTAAAGCAGGCATGGGCAGAACCAAGCCCGCATTTGGTCGAATTTTCTCATACTTGATTCCCTACACTGTGGCCCTACTCATCTACTCATCTTTTCTTGGAGATGACTATAAGTTCAGTTTTCCCAGGGCTCAGCCAGAAAACCCAGCTGCCAGCAATGTACTGGCCGATGGTCTTTCTGGCACTGTTCTGCTACTTACTTGGGTCCATCAGATCTGGAAAAAGAAGGAAGAATGAAGGATTCATATCATGAAAAGCCAGGCTGCAAGCGCTGTTCAAAACCAACAACCAATCACAGCGTTCCAGCACTGAACTAGCATTCGTTAGATTTTGATGCAGTTATACTTGTCTGTTATTAACTGAAGCTTCATCTCAGATATCTTTATTTTGCTTTTATAATGTTGACCAAATAGTATTATCATTAATAGAGCTCTTTTTCAGTATTTATGAAAATGTGGCCAGTCAGGGACTTCCTATAGAAAACAACGTTTTGTCTAATTTATCTGCCGAACTAGTGGCTGCAAGATGCCATTACGGCCAGTGATACCTTACTTTATCTCAACCATAACAGTACTTAAAATAAAAAACAAAATTTCTACATATATTAAAGAAAATGAAATACCTTCATTTGAGGTTATACACATATACATGGAGATGATGGAAATGATTTTGAATATTGGCAGACTTGAGAAGGAAAATGGAAGTTTTCTAAACTGAGTTACTATAAGGCGTTAACCATAATTCAGTATTTACTTGCCGACTTTCAGAAAATTAGCTTGCTCTTCATTTTATGTGATGACTGGTTAATATTACACGAAATAGCAAATTGGCATCATAACTAAACAGAGACTCTGGGCAGTTATCATAAAAAGAATGATGAGAATCTAAGCATGGGAGTTAGGTTTTCACTGACAAATGGATTATTTTGCATAATGTGAAATTAGCCATTACCACTTTCTCGTTGGAGATACTTCAGTCTTGATTTTACATGTCACCATTACACAAATCTTATTTATTATCATAGTGGGTGAGATTTAATTTGTTAGGAGGAGAGCCTATGCTATTCTGTTATTTTTAAAACCTTAGGAATTTCACACTTACCCAAATGAAGGAGTGATGTGTGGCCCTACAACCATTCCAGCCTTGGCAAAGCCACTCCAACAACATTCTTTGCATGCTTGAAGCTGACGGCATACCCAGACAAATGTTCCACTGTTCCCGACTTCCTCTGGTTTCTGAATCCCTTACATCCTGGTGTCAAGTAGCAATCAAGCTCCCTACTACCCCACAAGAAATAAAACAAAAATCCATAGAATATACCATGGAAGTTTCTGTTGTTACAATACTGGAGGCAGGGGGACGTGTTAATGAGTGGAACTCTGAGCAGGAACTGAAGTCATGCACTTAAAATGGCAATCAGAGGAGCTCTAAAAACCCTCCAGTGGGGACAGTGGGGGATAATTTGACCCAGGACTCATTTAAGGGGCTTCCATTTTAGATTTTTATTATTATCCCCAACTGATGTCCTATCTTGTTATGGATTGAATTGTGTCCCACCCCACCCCCAAATGTATTATTATTATTTTTTAAATTTTCTTCTCCATATCATGTGGCATGTGAGATCTTGACTCACATGTGAGATCTTGAGTTTCCTGACTAGGGACTGAACCTGCAACCCTTGCATTGGAAGCACAGGGCCTTAACCACTGGACTGCCAGGGAAATCTGTCCACTCCAAACTTACGCATCAAAGTCCCAACCCACAACGTGACTAATCTGGAGACAGGGCCTTTACATGCGTGTTGTGATGGTTGTTCAGTCACCAAGCCAGGTCCGACTCTTCATGACCCCATGGACTGCAGCACGCCTGGCTTCCCTGTCCCTCACCATCTCCCGGAGTTTACCCAAGTTCATGTTCACTGAATCAGTGATGCTATCCAACCATCTCATTCTCTGTCTCCCTCTTCTTCTGCTTCAATCCTTCCCAGCATCAGGGTTTTTCCAATGAGTCAGCTGTTCGCATCATGTGGCCAAAGCACTGAAGCGTCAGCTTCATCATTGGTCCTTCCAAAGAGTATTCAGGATTGATTTCCTTTAAGATTGACTGGTTTGATCTCCTTGCTTTCCAAGGGACTCTCAAGAGTCTTCTCCAACACCACAGTTCGAAAGAAAGCATCAGTTCTTCGGAGCTCAGCCTTTTATTGTCCAGCTCTCATTATCTGTACATGAGTACGGGAAAGACCATTGCCTGACTATATGGACCTTTGTTAACAAGGTGATGTCTTTGCTTTTTAACACACTGTCATCTGGAGAAGGCAATGGCAACCCACTCCAGTACTCTTGCCTGGAGAATCCCATGGACGGAGGAGCCTGGTGGGCTGCAGTCCATGGGGTCGCTAAGAGTCGGACACGACTGAGCGACTTCACTTCACTTCACACTAGGTTTGACATAGCTTTCCTGCCGAGAATCAATCGTCTTCTAATTTCATGGCTGCAGCCACGAAGTGCGGTGATTTTAGAGCTCAAGGAGAGGAAACCTGTCACTGCTTCCTCCTTTTCCCCTTCTATTTTCCATGAAGTGATGGGGCTGGATGCCATGATCTTTCCTGTTTTTTTTTTTTAATATTGAGTTAAAGAATTAAAGTTAAATGTGATCATAAAGCTGGAGCCTTAATTGCAAGGGAGTGATGTCTATAAGCAATCCAAGGCACACCAGGACTGTGACTGCAGAGAGGAAAAGACTTGCGGGAGGTGGCAAGAAGGCTCCCTGTGTGTGCTAAGTGGGGCAGACTCTTTGTGACCCCACAGACCACAGCCTATCAGGGTCCTCTGTCTATGGAATTTTCCAGGCAAGAATACTGGAGTGGGTTGCCATTTCCTTCTCCAGAGAATCTTCCCGACCCAGGGATCAAACCTGCACACCTCTCCTGTGTTTCCTGCCTTGCAGGTGGATTTTTAACTTGGTGAGCCATCTGGGAAACCCAGCAGGAAGGCAACCATCTGTAACCAGGAAGAGAAGTCTCAACCACAAACCAGACATGCTGGCACCTTGACCTTGGACTTTCAGCCTCAGGAACTGTGAGAAAATAAATTGCTCTTGTTAAGTCACCCTGTAGTAATCTGCTACAGCATTCTAGGCAGACTAATACATACCTGCAGTTGCAGAGGACAATGAGACATGTTAAAAGATGTCTCTTATTCTTCAAATCCTTGTCCATTTATGAAACCACCTTGTCTGAAGCCATAGCTTCAGCCATAGTAACTTACGAGCTCTTTGTCTTGATGGATACTGTTTTTAAATATTTTAATTTCATAAAGTAAGTCACATTATTACCTCTATTTTATAGAGAAGAAGAGTGGTCAAAGACAGTATATGTAACCAGTTTGAAGTCAAATAACATACTCCGACTGCTGTAACTACTAAAGTGAGCTACAGAGTAATGTGTTTATAAGTCCAGTTATTATCTGGGGAAAAGCACGAGTATATCACGGTGCAGTGTATTTAATACATGTGAAAGCTTTAAAGTTTTCACAATTTAGAAAAGCTTTTTGGTCATAAATTTTAAATGTATTAGAAGTCTCAAAAAAGCATATGAAAGGATATTCCTAGGAAAGTCACCATAGAGACGTACTTAGTTGTATTCATCAAGTACATTTCTCTAAACACAAATAAAATAGCTTGTATTTGAAAACAACTATGATTACATAGTTAAAGGATTATTTTTTGTTAATCTTTAATAAAGAAGATAATAACTTTTTGATTTGTTTGCATATATGTATATATACACGAACACATATCTCCCTGCTTTAAAGTTTAGTGCCAAAATTTTCTTTTGAATCCCACAATGGGCTTAGTGGCCAGCATATTTCCAGGAGGTAGAAACACTACTATGAGCTTATTTTTAACGTGTCAGCAAGTAAAAATCTAACTAATGTTGATCTTTCTCTGACAGCACTCCCTTGAAAGTTTCCATAGCTTTGATTAATATTTAAACACTAGGGCTTTCAAAGCAAATTTACAATCTGAAATTACTAAAGCTACAATAAATACAGAAACATGTTACTGCTTTATTTTCTATGTGAGTTAAGAAAAAGAATAGCCGTTAGGAATAAGCAAGTGCTGGAAGGAAGACTTTTGTTTTCAGTCTGTGTTTTTCATTGACCATTAGGAATTTGCACTATGAGAAATAGCAGTACAGTGGTTTGCTAGTGGTAAAGAATCCGCCTCCAGTGCAAGAGATATGAGAGACATGGGTTCAATCCCTGGGTCAGGAAGATCCCCAAGAGAAGGGCATGGCAACCCACTCCAGTATTCCTGCCTGGAGAACCCCTTGGACCGAGGAGCCTAGTGGGCTATAGTCCGTAGGATCACAAATAGTCAGACATGATTAAAGCGACGTAGCATGTAGCACCTAAAGGTAGTCTGGGTTTGAATGCTGGCTCTGTCACATTGGGCAAGTTACTTCTTCCAGCCCCTCAGTTCCCTCGTCTGTAAAATGGGAATTTTGTGCACCTTAAATGAGTCACAACAGATATAGTGCAAAGAACAGTGCCTAGCACATCACAAGTATTCCACACATGCTAGTGGTTAATATTTCCCATACATACAGTATTTAAATAAAGTCAGGTTTCTATGATATTCACCCATTCATTCAACAGATATCTATTAAGTCCATGCCATGTCCAGGACCTGGTTAAATAACTCAAAGTACTTGTTTTCTAGGATCTACCATTATAATGGAGCAATCAGACATATGAGCTGCTGGATAGGTGCTGTTTGCTGAGCTACTTATTACAACATGGAACCGGGAAATTGAAACAAGCTCTGGAGAGCACTTTCTGGAAGGGGTATTGCTGGAGCTGAATTGAGCAACTTTGGTGAGTCAGAAGAGGATATGGCGACAGCCGTTTCTAGTAGATGAAACAGCATGGCAAACACTTAATAGCCCGAGGAATTTGGGAAATGGAGCATGGTTATACCTAGCTTATGAAATGTACATCAAGGGCCTATGAGGAAACCAAGCTGTGAATTCTACAGGTGGTCCCTTTCCTCTGGGACCAACAATTCAATTCCTACTATGAGGAGCAAAAGAAAAAACATGATAACCCTTTCCCTAGTTGTCCAAGCAGTGTCAAGACGCCCATAAAAATACAGGTCAAAACCACCTCTGTCTAAGGGATACGGTTAACTGGACATGATCCAAAATATACTAGTGTTGGAGTAGATTAATCTCGCCTGCAGTTAAATATATTTTAATATACAGCTAAAGATGGCTAGACAAGTGTTAGTCCAGAGAGCACTATTATACATTTAAAATTAAAGCTCAATATTAAAGAGCCCCGTGAAATGCAATAAAATTTCACATCTGGTTAAAGAATACACATTGTCTAAATTATGGAGATGAGAAATTGCCACCTGAGTGTGAAAGCAGCTTCAATTAATGATGGCTATTTATGATCCAGCCTGTTCTTTTGATGCATAAAGATTATGAGCTTGTGGCTCACAAAAGCCTGAATAGCGACAGTAAGATTCGAGATGGGAGAAATATTTAATCATGCCAATTTTATTGAAGGTCAGCCAGGCCATCTCCTCAGGTGGGCCTAAATCAACAATATTAAAATGAATAATTTATCCCACTCTGACTTAAAGCTGCCTGTTTTATCCCTAAGGAAGAATAACATCAGTCTTTGTAACTCTTTACCCTGATTGCTTGTAATGCTCATTGATCTGACAACAAACAGTGCATAAATCTGTTCTTTAGCAACAGATGTGATCAAGGTGTCAATTAAAAATGACCAAGCAGAAATTGGAACATGATTACCAAATCCATAGTGCCCGATGCCCTTCATTGACTTATGCACAGCTACTTCATTGAGAAGAATGGACTAAATGAAATCCTCTTTCCAAAAATTGAATTGTCAGAAACATTTCATGAGCTCTCTGAGAGGCAATTATTTCCTGAGGCCAAAAGATAAGTTTCTGACAATCTTGAGAACTCAACCCCTGCCCCTTCTAATTTTTCTTTCCTTAATAAACAAAGATCATGGAGTCAAATTCCCTTTGCCACTTCTGTAGACAACTTAGACAATAATATTGTTGTTGTGGTTTAGACACTGAGTTGTGTCCACCTCTTTGCGACCTCATGGACTGTAGCCCGCCAGGCTTCTCTGCCCATTCTTGCTTGGGATTCTCCAAGCAAGA
Source organism: Cervus elaphus (assembly GCF_910594005.1). Lineage (NCBI taxonomy): Eukaryota > Metazoa > Chordata > Mammalia > Artiodactyla > Cervidae > Cervus > Cervus elaphus. Next base: position 6,151,370 of record NC_057826.1, on the reverse strand, counting down.
ATACTGGAGTGGGTTGCCATTTCCTTCTCTGGGGGATCTTCTGGACCCAAGGGTTGAACTTGGGTCTCCTGCATTGGCAGGCAGATTCTTTACCACTGAGCCACCAGGGAAGCCCTCCTTAATATTACAGGAGCTCAAATCAAGAGCACAAGCTGTGTTCTTAAGGGGGAAATGAGAAGTACTCATGTTACTACTTAGGACAAAAGAGTAATGACAATGAGATCTGTGAGGTGAGTTCTATAGTCAATGATTTCATACTCAAAGTCCCTGGAGAATGAAGGATTCTCCACTTCGACAGAAGGGGAAACTGAGGCATGGAGCAGCTTAGCAGCTAAGTCACTTGCCTAGAGTAAGGCATGCCATTAACAACTGCCAAAGCCTCCAATCGAATCCCTCTTTGAAGGGCTCTGTGACTATCATTCAGACAGTTCACCAAATATTTATGACTCTACACCTTCTGGATACATGGCGGGGCTGCACATCCTTGCTCCACTGTGGATGGGAAGGATCATGGATCTAGTACCAGCCAATCAGTTGCAAGCAAAATGGCATGTCTCTTTCAGAGTAAAGAACATAAGTACCAGTACAAGACTCTGCAGATCCTGTGCTAGGACAACGGGCAAGTTTGCAGATACTGGTGTTGCTGCCAGCCAGAGTCCCAGAGTGAGTGAAAGTGGAGTGGAGGCCCCAGCCAGCCTGCAATATAGCTTTGCAACAAAGCAGACCTGTCTTGTTCATAGCCTCTGAGATTTGGGGTTTGTTGATTTACACAGTCCAACTTTACCTACCTTAATGGACGAAGACCATGAAGCCTATTCTGCCTACAATAGAGCCCACAACCTAGGGATCTCATCTTAAAACCAAGTTGCAAGGGACACAGATAAAGCTTCATGGTGGAGCCAGTATGAGATTCAGGCCTTAAAGAATGAGAACGTGGGCTAGAGAAGAGCAATTTGGAGTTCCAGGCATAAACCAAGGGTAGAGACCAAATACACTTAGAATTTCCCTGAAGGATCAGAAAGAACCTGCCCAAAAAATCCAAGGTAAATGTCAGGAAGCAATTGGAACTCAAGAAACAGCAAGCTAGAGAGCAGAAATAGTGAAACTGGAACTTACTCAAAATATCTCTTCTCAATATAACAAGGCCCACTTTAAAATAACTGTACTTTTACTACCATACACCACTGTTGGAAATACTCTACAAGGCCAGTACCTCCAAAACCCTCAAGTTGAGAAGCTATTATTGCAATCTCTTTTCTAATTCTTTGCATATGTTTCTAAAATAGCTCTTTTGATAATAAGCTAAACACACGTGCTGTCTTAGGAGCCCTCATTGGGCTATAAACCCTCTGAAGGAACATTTGGATGAGAAAACACTAGCTTAAAAAAAGAAATCATCTCATTCCAACATGTGTCAAGGAGTGCTTTTCAAAGGATGATTTTGGGAAACCCTGACTGCATTTGTGTTAGATTTTGCACACCCATTCAGGAGCCTGAATGTCCTCACGCTGGTACTGGAAATTAATGAAGATCCATATCCCAGGGTGATGGTCAAAGGAAAGGCAACTTTGTGGAAGGTACATAGGGCCTTCTGAAACTCCAGACTGAATATGAGCAATATTTTAGATGCTTTGGAAATGGATCTGGAGAAAGTGGCCAGGGCTGGTGGGGGTGGTGGGGCAGGGGGTGGGGGAGTGAGGAGGGCAAAAAGAGATGGTTCCATCAACTTGCCTGATGCATAGAATGTATTAGCAGAGGGGAAAGATTAGAAACTTGCTCTTCTAGTAATCAATTCTATCTTGCTTTAACTAAAGTTTTGCTGATACTTATCCCTGGAGAAGTAAATGACAACCTCCTCCAGTATATTCTTGCCTGGAAAACTCCATGAACAGAGGAACCTGGTGGTTTATAGTCCATGGAATCACAAAGAGTAGGATATGACTGAGGATACACAGTGCATTGCATTCTGGCAAAACCTGGAGGCAACCCCTTTTTTGTGAATCGTTCTCTTGAAGCTCTAGGTTGGGTTCAGTTCAGTTCAGTTCAGTCACTCAGTCGTGTCCGACTCTTTGCGACCCCATGAACCGCAGCATGCCAGGCTTCCCTGTCGATCACCAACTCCTGAATTTTACCCAAACTCATGTCCATTGAGTTGGTGATGCCATCTAACCATCTCATCCTCTGTCGTCCCCTTCTCCTCCTGCCTTCAATCTTTCCCAACATCAGGGTCTTTTCAAATGAGTCAGCTCTTCACATCAGGTGGCCAAAATATTGGAGTTCAGTTTCAACATCAGTCCTTCCAGTGAACACTCAGGACTGATCTCCTTTAGGATGGACTGGTTGGATCTCCTTGCAGTCCAAGGGACTCTCAAGAGTCTTCTCCAACACCACAGATCAAAAGCATCAATTCTTTGGTGCTCAGTATCCTTTATAGTCTGACTCTCACATCCATACATGACCACTGGAAAAACCATAGCCTTGACCAGACAAACCTTTGTTGGCCAAGTAATGTCTCTGCTTTTTAATATGCTGTCTAGGTTGGTCACAACTTGTTAGCCCCTCTTAACTGGCATTTCCATTAAATTCAATACACTGCACTATCATTTTGTTTGGCATATTGCATTATAATTTCTCTTTACGTCTGTATCTGACTGTCCCACAAGAACACAGACATATGAGAAGAATGGCTTTTTAGTGTTTACAACCAAGTCCACAGTACCCAGGACAGAGGTAGAAACAAAGTCAATCCAAGCAAGTTTATTAAATAAAAAGGATCAATGAAGTAATGAGCAAATCAACTTGAGGCTAAATGATGCACATGCTGAGGAGGTAACATTCTCCTTTGCTACAAATAAACCTTGATAGAAGTCTCATTATTTGAAGTCTCATTATTTTATATTGTGAAATAATTGCAGATGCCTCACTCCATAGTGTCTGGTTCAGTTTCATGCATTACATTCTACACTATGTATATATCAACTGCCCCCACACCATCTAAGAACAACTTATGTCCATCTTTGGTTTTTAGATGAAAAACTAAAACTCAGAGTGTTTAAGTGCTGTAAGAGAAACAATCTTTTCAAGCAACAAGGGTATGCACTTTCTAATTGGATGATTTTTTTTTTTAATAATAGTAAGTGGAATAACTCTAAAACATGACTAACATTTATCTACTGCTTGTAATTCCAAGCAACTCAAAATAGCATTGTTCACATGAACTCACTGAGCAAACACAGTCTTATAACAAATATATCTTAAATAGAATTTTGTGATTAGGGTGTAGTATTGCCTCTAATGAGATGGTTGGATGGCATCACAGACTCAATGGACATGAGTTTGGGTAAACTCTGGGAGGTGGTGATGAACAGGGAGGCCTGGCGTGCTGCAATCCATGGGGTCGCAAAGAGCCAGACATGACTGAGTGACTGAACTGAACTGATTGCCTCAAGGGTCTAGAGCAAAGACTCGGGAAATAGACAGCATGGGTTCAAATTCTGGTTCTGCATAACACTTCGAAAGATTTCTATGTCTCGGTTTCCTCATTTGCAAAATGGGAATGATAATACCCACCTCATATGACTGTCAGGAGGGTTAAATTGTTTAATGTGTCATGGTAAGTCACTTCAGTCGTGTCCAACTCTATGCAACCCTATGGACTGTAGCCCAAAATTGTTGAGTAGTTATCAAGAATTTAGTACAGTTGTTACCAAGCAGTCAATGCTTAATAGATAGTAGCTACTGTTTGCATCTTCATTGGAACTATGAGTTAAATTTGAGGCTGTAATCATCAATGATAGTGAAAACAGAACTGACAGATTTTAAATATGTTGTTACAGAACTAGAGATGGTGGCTCTAGCATTGAACACCCTTCATGATCTAGAAAGCTTTGCAGGATTTGGAGTTTTCTTGTCTGGTCTCTGAGCTTGAAACTCCTCTTCACTTTGTTGAAGTATTTTTGCGCCTGAAAAGAAAAAGAGGCCTCTAGTGTCTTCAGGCCTTTATACAGCTACTCATTCTGCATAAAATAGAGTTTCCTTTTTACCTGTTGCTCCTTTCCCTAGAAAAGTCTTTGCAGTCTGTTAGGATTCAAAGAAAAAATCATCCATCAGTCTGAAGATCAACTGCTCTGAGAAGACTCCGCATGCACCCCTTTGCAAGAAAACCTTGCTGAGAGCCACGTCAAAGTATTCCTGCAGCCCCTGTTCCTCCTGCTGTGATTACCCTTCTCTGGTCTGTATTTGTCCCTGGGCCTGGCTGCCTCTCCCAGCGAACAACACACACACACCAGGGCCGGGAGCTCGATGTTTTCACTTTTGTATTTATCACAGCTGGCACTACATCTGGGACATCTGAGCCCTTAATAAATAGAGGCTGAATGAATAAATGGGTGAGAAAGAGCTTTCAAGTGGACTAAAGTATCTACTTGATTGCTTGGAACAGTATTTCCCGAGCATTTTGAAATCAGGACCCACAACAGCATACAAAAGAGAACGGGCAGTTTGTTTTTAACTGAGATGAGTGTCCCAGCCGGGGGTGGAGAGCAGAAAGAGCACCCATTCCCCACATGGAAGCCTGGAGAAATAACCTCCAAGCTCTGGGGTAGAGCACAGAATATGACAGCTGAAATCTCAGCCCGATTCTTTCTCAGCCATCTTCACTCTGTCTTCCTCAGGCGACTCTCATGAGTTAAAGGTGAGATTTCACTTTAAAAACTGTGAAGGTAGCATGTGTGAGCCATTGGTTGGATCAATCAGAAGGTGCAGGGTCCATTCCTCCCTGCCATGCAGAGAGTACCATCTGATGCCTTTCTCAAGTGACAGTTTCCTTCCTTAGTATAAAAAGGAGCTGATGATACCTGCCTGGCTACACCATGGGACTACTGTTGAGATAATATGATATGCTACAGACAAACTCAATCTGAGATAAACAAAATTCTATATAAATAATGAATTGCAAATATACACTCCTAGTATGTGAAATACTGTTATCTAGTCAAAATAGGTTCACTTTGTAATTTATCTTATAAGCCAAGATAAATGAGAATGAAATGAGGTGCTGCTTAGAAATACAACAGAACAACATGCAATCAACAGGACTTTTCCAAGAATACCATCTCCCAAATTATTATGCATACCTTAGAAGATTCTAGAATTTGAAATGTTTCTTTCAGTGGCATATTTTCCATTGTGCAGTGCTGGAATCCTCGTTTTGTATTTGGGGCATTTGTTATCTTTTAGAGGGAAAAAACAAGATTTTTTACCTTGGAGTCCCAACTCTTCCCCCTCCATGTCCACAGCTAAAGCATCAGCCTGGCACCTTGGCTCTGTCAGTCCGCCAGCCCTGGGCCAGGCCAGGGGCACAGAGAAGCAGGGATTGCTCGGTATCCCTATAGACAAGCATGGTGGCAGCTGTTTACCATTAACATTAGTTAACATTAGCTTAACATACTATTAGCCTAACTTAACTATTAGCTTAACTTACTATTTCATGTATTCTTCTTTTATATATATATATATATATATTTACTTTAAACTTTTTATTTTGTATTGGGATATAGCCAATTAACGGTGTTGTGACAGTTTCAGATGACAAGTGAAGGGACTCAGCCACACATGTACATGTATCCACTCTCCCCCAAGTTTTAAGCCTGCTACCTACAGGACCACAATTTTAAATTGCTGACTGATGACATCATTCTTACAAAATAGGTACAATTATTCAACCAACAGTTAGGAAAACTTTGTGCTTAAAAAGCCAAGAAAAAACAAAAACCTGGGAAATTCCTTCTCTAAGTATTTCTCAGAAAAGACATATTTTATCTTAGAAAATAAGAGCTAAAATTAAGGAATGCGCTGAGAAGTGAATTTATGCATATTAAATGAGTGAGAGCCTAATTTTTCTACGTTTGAATTTGTTGGTCTCAGAACTGTAATATTTTATACTGATGTGGTTTGCTTGATAAAAGTTAACAAGAACTAGGTACGTGTGTACTAACTGACTTCAGTCACGTCTTTCTCTCCACTGTCCTTTGAGCTGTAGTTGCCAGGCTCCTCTGTCCATGGGATTCTCCAGGCAAGAATACTGCAGTGGGTTGCCATGCCCTCCTCCAGGGCATGTTCCCCACCCAGGGATCGAACTCACCTCTCTTATGTCTCCTGCATTAGCAGGCAAGTTGTTTCCCACTAACGCCCCCTGGGAAGCCTTTAACCAGGAACGTACCTCTTTGGAAAGAAACATTACTGGAATGGCTACGCTTTTCCATCTGTTCCTGAAAAGTGCACCTTGGTCGTGATGTTTTAAGATAATTTATTATGGGTGAATCCATTTCCTTGAACAAGATCCTCCAAGCCCGCACATGATTCTAGCAGGAGAGTTTCGCATACATTTGCTGTTGTCTATAGTAATACATCTTCCTTCTCTTTTCCTCTTTTACTTATTAGGTATCAAATAAGCTGCCACTTCTCAAACTGTTGCCAAAATAATCCTAATAGCCTAGGCAGTGAGTACATGGAAATGCATTTGTAAGGGCAGATCCCATCACTTCCCCTGGCTTAGCTTTGCAAAGGGCCTTCACTGCTCTGACTCTCTCAGCTTTTATACCCAAGAAGGCAACCCGAAGTCCAGAACATCTGCCTCAGCTGCGTTTCCCATTTTGGCCCCAGACTCCAGGAAGTACTTGAGTTCGCAAAGCTGCCAGGACATATATTCTCCAACTTGGAACTCAAGTTACCACAGAGCAGCTTCCATGGAAGTCTCCTTAGACTTCTAAAATCCTCCAGTATCAGCAAAAAAGAGAACACACAGCCATGAAACAAATTAGTCTGAAATCTGTTTAGAGGCCAAGACGTGGTTGTCACACATCTGGAAAAAGAATATAGAATGGGCTGAGTAGGGAGGGGGAGCTAGGAAAAGGAAAATATTAATTGAGCAGATCAAGGGGATAGGGGAGAGGAGAAACGCACCCTGCGACCGTGGATGCAAAGTCATTAGCGGATATTGGTTTGTTTACAGAAGTGGAGAGCGTGGGTCTCTGCCAGAGGCTAGTCCCAGGATGCAAAATTATTGCTCTTGTGTTTCTCTCATTGCGCCTCATTTAGTGCTTCCTTCTCACTCCACCAACAACTTTTAACTTTCCACGGACACCTCTGCCTGCGTTACCCATACAAAGTGCAGCCAGGTCCAAACAGCCTTAACACGGCACAAGGCTGTGTCTTTCCTGTTCTGCTTATTCTGTGTTCCCAGAACCCTAACTAATTACTTGGCTCAAGCTTATACAATGTCTCCCTCTTATTTTGTCTAGTTTTATAATCCAGGTGACACATAAGTGCAGGGCAGTGGATGACTGGGTGAATTTTAGAGTGAGACTTCCTGAGTTTGAACCCAAATTCCATCCCTTATTTGTTCGTTTACTTTATCTGTCTGGACTTCAGGGTTTTCATCTGTGAAACGGGACTAGTTCTGGTACTAGTTCATAGGGTTATTGTGTGTGTTACACAAGAAAGCCTAGTAAAAGGGGTTAGCATAGTACCTGCACAGCATACGCACTGTGTAAAAATATTCACTCTCAATTACCTTCATCTGTGAGTTTCACGAAGCTCCAGCTCCTCCCTTCTCCTCAACAGTTACTTACTATGAATCAGAAATAATTTTCCACCACAATACCTTCAATTCCTCCTAGTTTATTATAAATTCACTCTAAGCATTCTGCCCACGATACACAACCCTCACAATGGCACTATTTCTTTGTTGTAAGATCTTTTGTTTTTGACTGCGCTGGGTCCGCCTTGCCTCGAGGGCTTTTCTCCATCCGTGTGCTGGCTTTTCATTGCAGTGGCTTCTCTCCTTGCAGGGCACGGCCCCAGGGTGAGCAGGCTGCAATGGGTGCGGCACACGGGCTGGGTCGTTGCCGCTCCAGGCTCTAGGGCGCAGGTTCAATGGCTGTAGTGTCTGAGCTTAGTTGCCCCATAGCATGTGGCAACTGGAAGGGATCCTTCCAGATCAGAGATCAGACCTGCGAACCTATGTCTCCGACATTGGCAGGCGGGCTCTTTACCACTGAGCCACCAGGAAAGACTGCACTGACTTTAAAAAAAAATAAAATAAAATAAATACCTTTTATTTCATATTAGGGTATAGTCAGTTAACAATGTTGTGATATTTCAGGTGGACAGCACAGGGCCTCAGCCACACATATACATGCATCCACTCTCCCCCAAACTCGCCTCCCATCCAGGCTGCCGCATGACCCTGAGCAGAGTTCTCTGTGCTATATGGTAGGACCTTGTTGGTTTCCATTTTAAACGTAGCAGAGGGTACATTTCGATCCCAAACTCCCAATCTCTACCCCTCAATTTTCCCCCTGGCAACCACAAGTTCCTTCTCTAAGTCTGTGTGTGGAACTTCTGAGGAAAACCTTATTTTCCCTCTTAGCCTTATGCTCCAGGGACAGGTTGACTACAAATGGGCCCTGGGGAATTTCAGAAGATGGTGGAAATGTTCCAAGGGTGGGTTAGTTGTGATAGTGTGATAGTTGCACACTCTCTGAATTTATTAAAAATTGTTGAATTGTATTTTATAATATATGAATTTTGTAGTATGCAAATTCTCCCCTAGTAAAAAATCACCTCTGGGAGTTGGTGGTGGACAGGGAAGCCTGGTGTGCTACAGTCCATGGGGTCACAAGAGTTGGACACGACTGAGCGACGGAACTGAACTGAAAGATGAAAAAAAAAATCAAAGATAATGAATATTTTAAAAATTCTTATAATATCTTTTATGGAAAAAGGGACTTAGGACAATTAAGAACCATTATGGAAATGAAGTGGAAGCAAGTACTACGTGGTTCCACTCATTGTGGTCTTTTTTTTTTTTTGATGGTTCAATTATTTATTTAAGTAATAGTGACAACCTTCTTGGCTACCAAACATCTAAATCTTAAGAAATCAGGTGTGCATGCATGCTCAGTCATGTCTGACTCTTTGAGACACCAGGTAACCCCCCAGGTAACCCCCAGTCTCTTCTTTCCATGGGATTTCCCAGGCAAGAGTACTGGAGTGGGATGCCATTTCCTCATCCAGGAGATCTTCCCAAACCCGTGTCCCCTGAGTCTCCTGCATTAGCGGGTAGACTCTTTACCACTGAGTTACCTGGGAAGCCCAAGAAATCAGGCAGTACTTCTGAAGTTCATACTAAGGTACTATCCAGCTTCTTCGAAGAGCAGGGTAAGCAGGGAGGGTAAGTAGGGAGCAGATTTGAGGAACCTGGAACTTCCACCATTTAGCTGAGCAGAAGTGCCAAGAAAAAAACTGTAGGTATTTCAAAAGTATAAGGTCTTTTGATTTTTAATGACAAGATAGAATTAGGTTGTATGTAATCCTCTAACTGCATTGAGTTTCATTCAATAAAAAGAGCTTTCATGAAGGAAACTGTTATTACTGGAAGGAAAGTTGATGTTAGCAAAACCTTGATTTCTTTGAATAGCAGAATTTACCTTAAACCAAATGGAGGTGATCCATACACTATGAAAAGAAGAAGGAAAAAAAAAGACGAGGAGGAAATACAAATTGCATCACCTAACAAATGACTAATCAGAGCAATCATAAGCTCCCAGTTCCAAGTGTGCCAAGAGTTTTACTTCAAACACCAATCTCAAGGAAATATTTCAGCAAATCCTTTTTGTGTTTGGTATTTCTATTTGCACTTTGGCAAATTCTTGATAAGTTCAAAAGATAGCTAATTCTCTCTCCTGAAACTTGCCCTAGCTGGGTGGGTAGCTAGCCGCCTGTTGATGTGAACGGTAGATGCTGGCAGAAACCATGAGATTTGAAATAAGACAATAGCAGCAGTGTATCCATTCTGTTTCTGTGAGAGCTACAGAAAAAGCTTGCAGATGTCATTTTCCTCCTAGAAATATCAAAAGACAGAGATTTAGAGTGTGTTTTAAAGAACCAGTGAACTCATTTTTTTTTTTCTCATCTTTGAGTCCTTATTTCATTGAAAAATAAAATTTCAAGCCTTTTACCTGTATATTGTCTCACTGATGACATCTAATCAAGAGAGAATGCCACATACTTGTGACATATCGAAGTTTGTGTTTCAAAAGAGCTAAAAGTGGCTCTTCAGTAGCTGTGGGTCTCAGAGGAGTCAAAGAGAGAAGAGAGTCAACCCCATGGACTGGTTAAGACAGGAGGGGATGCAGATGACCTTCACCGGGAGTGTGCCAGGCTGCTCGGGCAGCTGTTTTGCTTTATTAAGAACACTGATAAAAACAAGTCTTGTCTCCCCAACAAAAAGATTGGCCTCTTCAGACCTGCCGAAATGAAGGTGCCAAGCTACTGGATTTACTCTGAGCTAATGTTTACCTGGGTTATCGATTGCCACGTGAGATAGAAAACACCTGGCAACTCAGTTTGTGATGCTTTTTCTTTGAGTCACAAAAACTGAGCTCTAAAGCCAAACCTAAGAGGATTTCTTTCATCTTTTCTGCTTGTGAAACGTACCTCTTCAATGGAACTGACCCTGGGTCACTTTGAATCAATTACTAAAATATCTGGCTACTTTTTCTTTCTCTCATTGAATGAGAAAATACCATTTGAGGAATTAATTTTGTCTCTGGATTGCCTTGGTCTAAAGCTTCTCAGTTGCGATTTTTCTTAATTTATTTCACAAAATGGTTGGATAAGGAAAGTTTACAGGAGGTCAAGATGCCTTGAGGTTAACATGTTAAACCACAGAGTGGGTTAAAATATTTCAAAAGCTTATGCAGATGTTAACACCTAACACGGCAGTGGTGGTTTAGTCTCTAAGTTGTGTCCGAGTCTTGTATCCCCACGGACTGTAGCCTGCTTGGCTCCTCTGTCCATGAGATTCTCCAGGCAAGAATACTGGAGTGTGTTGCCATTTCCTTCTACAAACACCTAACATAAAAATGGCTTAATGGCAAAATAAAGTGTTTGCGACATTGTGACTTTATTTCACTTATTTCCTTATAACTCTTCTCACTACAAAGTAGTTTAGATATAACATGAGATAAAAGGCATATTCAAAAAGAATTCTCATTAGAATATGGCAGGAAATTAAAACTATAAATTAAAGAGCACTGCAAAAATTTCAGCCACTGTGAATGGCTAAAGTAACGTCATCATCCACTTGATTTTTGAATTGACACTTCCTGGCAGATAGAAAAAATATATATAATGGATTATGCAAATTTTTGTCTGATAGAAATTACTATAGCATTTATTTAAAAGAAACATTTTCTACTGTCATATTCTAAAACAGAAGCACAACCTGAGGTCTGAGTCTCAATCACAATGTATAAGCAAATTAATGTTTATTCAAAATGTACACTTAAAACCCCACCAACTTATTGATTACAGATTGCCAGCATCCACACTCCTTGTTTAAAAAGCATTGTTGGGAAGGATCTCATTATGAGCAAATCTGATGTATTATGAAAGTGACCTCATTTGACTATTTGTGGGATCAATTGTTGATAATGACTGATGCCATTACAGCTAAGCACAAATAAATGGATTAAGACCTAAGCTGACAAAGTCCATGTGTATAATTTTCTATTTAATTTCATGCAAGGATAAAATTATACTTATAAAGCAACTATATGCATACTTACAAGGCTAAATAAGTAGAATGATCTCAAGATTACAATAATTTCTAATGTTGGAGTGTTTTGCAATATACAAATCAAGGATATAAATTTTTTGAATTCATGCTTAAAGAAATAGCTATAAACTTCAAGTATCAGTTGGACAGGTACTGTTGACTGTTAATTTTGAAATCTGAGAATCAAAAAAAAAAAAAAAGAAATCTGAGAATCAAAATAAATATTCTCTGTAAATTAGTACAGCCACTATGGAAAATTAGTCTGGAGTTTTCTCAAAAAATTAAAAATACAACTACCGTATGATGTAGCAATTCCACTTCTGGGTATATACCCAAAGGAAATGGAATCACTCTCCTAAAGAGATATCTGCTTCCCTATGTTCACTGTTGCATTATTCACAATACCCAAGATATGGAAACAGGATCTTAGTTTCCCTACCAGGGCTCAAACCTGTGTCCCCTGCAGTGGAAGTGCAGAGGCTTAACCACTGGAGGCCTAGGGAAGTTCTAAAAGTGCCAGGTCATTATGTTCAATGTGAGAAAAGATAAAAAATATCCGAAGGCCTTAAATACATCAATATTCCTTCAATAACCACAACTACCCTGAATTTTCACTAACTTTGATTAATTCCTGTCTGATGCAATTCTAGAAACTACAAAAGCACAGGGTGGGGAAGATTCCCCCGGAGAAGGAAATGGCAGCCCACTCCAGTATTCTTGTCTGGAGGATCCCATGGACAAGAGAGGACTGGCGGGCTATAGTTGATGGAGTCACAAGAGTTGAGGATGACTGAGTAACTAAACCACCATCACCGCATAGGAACACAGCCTCTCGTATAGTAATATTTTCTGTGTAGTACTTTATCTCATTTCATCTTAGCAACAAACCTATGAAAATGTCTTAGTAGCCTCATTTTAGACAAGAAATCAGAGGCTCAAATGTTTGGTCAGAATGTTAGTTGTCGACTGTGGGAGAGAATGTTTGCTTCATCCGTTTGGATCAGCAATCTCATGCTCGGGTATGAAACAATTTCAAATCCCAGTGGCTTGGCTGAACAAGGATTATTCCCCCCACGTGCGGGTTGACAAGAACTCTGTCCAACATCATTGTCATCTTCATGCTGAGACCGAGGCAGACAGAGCAGCCACAATCTGGAAAATTGCAATTTGCTGTCGCGGGACAGAGCATTCCAAAGGATTTTACATAATTAAATGCTTCTAGCCCAGAGGAGATATATGTCATTTCCACTCCCAATTCATGGCACAGAATTAAACTCAGAGCTCTACCAACCGCGAGGGGACCAGAAAATCTCTTCCAACCATACGCCTGAGAGATAATATTTCCTAGTCCCCTGCTCTTCCTAGTACCTCCAGGCATACAGCCCTCAGTTTATTTTAAGGAACTTAAAAAGTAGCATCTAATCAGGGCAATGCAGAGGAGGTCTTGGATAAACGAGACTGTGAGCACTCTTGAGAGGCAGTTTGATTGTAGAGGTGAAGGATGTGACCACTGGAGTCAGACCACGGCTTCCATGCCCACGGGTGTAGGGTGTACACTGCTCAAGCGCTCCCAATCTAGGTCAGACAGCCTACCTCCTCAGCTCCTAAACTGTGTTAAGTTAGAATAGACATGTCAGTCTTTCTAAGTCTCCTTTTCCCCCACTGTTAAAGTGAGTATAGAAATAACAGTTCAGAGTCTTGTTAAGAAGATTAAGTGAGATACGTCAGGTACTTTTCACAGTACAGCACATAGCAAGTGCTTAAATTAGTTCTTAGTAACATTGAGAGTGTTATTATATTATTCTTTTCTTCGTAAGTAACAAATAAATAATTATGTGAATGTTTGATTATTCCCTGAGGATAGTGAAAAGTTAAAGTGTCACTCAGTCGTGTCTGATTCTTCGCTACCCCATGGACTGTAGCCTGCCAGGCGCCTCTGTCCATGGAATTCTCCAGGCAAGAATACTGGAGTGGGGTGCATTCCCTTCTCCAGAGCATCTTCCTGACCCAGAGCTTCAACCTGGGTCTCCTGTATTGCAGACAGATTGTTTACCATCTAAGCCAGCAGGGAAGCCCCTTCCCAAGAATAGGCTTCTAACAAAAATACATAACTAGAAGCCTTGGCACAGAACTGTTTCCTTCTGTTTCATTTACTTATATTTGTTGGGATATCTACACTGTAGCTTTTGACACAACTCTGTTGTTAAAGCAAATTTTCTGTAGAAATGCACAGATGGAAGCTAACTCCAGGGGCTTAGATTAAGGCATTGATGGTGGGTTTCTTTTTGGTTTTTGTTTTTTTAAGTAAAAAATCTAAGGGAGTCAGTGGTAGCATGTCAGAGGTCCTATTTTCATAGAAATCTGATGAAATATTCTCCACCTTTGCAAGCTGAGCCCCTGCATATTAGAGGATGGCTACAGAGAAGAAATGCAGGAATATTTTTTTGCAAGCCTGGGCTCAAACCTGTTCAACATTATTATCTTTTTCTCCTCAATTCACTCTGTCAAGGAAATATTCCCAGTGCCCTTTTCCTCTATTTAAAAGTAAAACTTTTATTCTAATCTTAGAGGCAGCAAACGCAAGATTTCCTTCAGGTCACCAGTCTAAGCCTATTCTATTTAAACAGCTGTATATCACATGAAAGGAACACTATAACTCTTGCCTTGTTATCAAGGAGACTTCTGGAGAACAAGTCCCCAAATGTCACAACATTTCGTACTTTATCTACACATCAGCCAACAGGGGAAAAAAAAAAAAAAGTTGGGAAGTTATCTGTCTTCTAATGTTTTTAAAATGCTTCCCTCTCGTGTTAAATAATCACATCACTCAGATAAGTACCTGTACATTTTCCTCTATGAATGTTTTATTCTAGAATATTCTATTACTGGGACGGCCCCCTCAACAGCACACGTCCACTGAAATATTTCAAGGTTTAACATTCTGAAGAGCCTTTCACTGAGTCAGGCTTTAAAAGTCTGTATTTTCATGGGGAAATGGGCTCTAAAATTAAACCTGCTGCTCTGTTTGGATTCTGAGACATTGTGTATGTTTATTGGCCCATCTGCTTCTGAGAATGCCATCCCAGGTGCCCTGAAGCATTAAGCCTGTGCCTTGAGTCATGCACAGAAGAGGAGTGGAGATGTCAGAGGGACTGTAGATCATGGCAACTGTGTTGATATTCCACGAAAATTAGTTTGCGTTGGCCAAGCACTGTTGGGTTTTTAAAATGTGCTCCAGCTGTTCACAAACCTGGAAAGGTCAGAGATGAAGAGCTAGAACTCTGAAGGCAACCGAGTCAAAGAAAAAAGCCTTCCCAAGACTTCACAGAGTCTGTAGTGGTAAGGAAAGACTGTAAGAGTCTGTGGTGGTAGGGGAAAGAACGTCCAGAAGAGAGAGGGGATGGTGAGATGCTCAATAAGCTTTTAACACTTTCCTGCCTCAAAGAGTTGATTAAATATGAAATCATTCTGGCCAGGATCTGCCTCAGATGGCATAATTGCAAGCTCCTGACAGACAAGTGGAGATCAATAGTTAGAAGTTTTACACTGAAGATCAATATTTAGAAGTTTTGATTTCTCCTTGTGGAACTGTCTAAGAGGCCCAAGGACCCAAACCTTGGATGTCTTTTCTACTTTATCTTTTTCTTCTTCTTCTACTGAGAAATGGAATATGCTGTTGAAAGCAGAGCTTACTGCTTGGAAACCACCATTTTGGCTTCCAGTAAAGTCAGCAACAGGAGGCAAATAATGGGGAATTTGTTTATGAACCTTCTCCTCACTTACGTCACCTATGGGAATTTGCCAAATACTGAACATGTGGCTTCTGATTAGAGATACTAAAAAATGTATCTATAAGAGTCTAAGTCCACTGGAAAGTAAATCTTCCCTTCCAAAAACACATCCAGGCTTTGCATGAAATATGCACACACAGACACACTTGCACCCACACAATTCCTGATTGTCATATGGAACAAAATTTTTCTTTTCTTCTAAGTAGATTTTGCTCCTTTGTTGAGATGAGCAGAGCTTTAAATATATCTCTTGCCCTCTTGTTTGCTGGTCACCATGACTGTGAGGCTGTCTGAAAGGAAGTGTATAGAAGATTGTCTTTGCTTTTTGTTGTTTTCCTATCTTCCAGGAATAAGGAATGGGATGCGGTGATTTTTTAAATTGTAAGGTTGGCTGTGTGCTGTGCTGAATTGCCTCACGTCTGACTCTTTGTGACCCTATGGACTGTAGCCCACCAGGTTCCTCTGTCCATGAGATTCTCCAGGCAAGAGTGCTGGAGTGGGTTGCCACGTCCTCCTCCAGGGGATCTTCCTGACCCAGGGATCAAACCCATGTATCTTTCATCTCCTGTATGAGCAGGCAGGTTCCTTACTACCAGCACCACCTGCTATTCAGAAATGACTGGGCTCACATGTTTTACTCAGTAACTTTTCCAGTGTGAAAAGGCCACAGCAAGTCTTTCATCTTTTTTCCAGGCATTTGCCCTAAAGTTCTTTGGGCTCCAGTCTCCTCCCTACATGAATCCTTTATCCATCAACCCAGTTGCCAGTGGTCCTTTATTTCTAAGAACATCTCTTGACACTTATGTTCGACTTGTTCAATTTGTGTTCATGTTTTATTTTCTTAAATACATTGCTATTTTCCCAAAAGCAATACATATTTATATACATATTTTTTATCTAGCACCCAGTAGACTCTCAAATTTAAAAAGACTTTAAGTCACAAATGAATCGGCCAGGGCATTAAGTTCTCAAGAAGCATTTCCTCAGCTTCCATTAACATCAATTTTAGCATTAGTGTGGTTTTGACTAGTTGGCTCCGTTAAAGTTTTAAAACTGGGCCAAAATATAGTATTAAAAGTCATCTAAAAGACACTAATGTAATAACAAAATATTCTAATGTAATTATAAGTGGTTGCATAGTCCCACCCTCCCCCAAAAAGCAAATGTGTTAGACAAGATTTAAAAAAAAAGACCTGACTTGCCTATAGGAACAAAGCCAGAGTTTATAGGAATCTGATGAGCTTTCCTTGTATAAAAGCCATGGGTATGAGGAAATTGGATTTTCCTATATAAGGCAGCAAAGGGTACTTTTCCTTTTTACTAAAGTAGAGTGTTTCTGCTGTCAGAGCTTTCTCAAGACATGTTACTCAAACTAAGAGGAAAACAAAACAAAAAACAAAAGCAAAACCCATTGAGAAATAAAATTATATAAGCAGGCTTGGTTAGGTGACTTGCCCTTGCTCTTTGGTGTATCAAAGAAGACACATGAGGACTGTGGCCTGGCTTTTGTTAGGTCCTCTAAAGGCAGAACCCCATGTTACCGTAATGTAGATAATGGAGGTAAGAAGAGAGAACTTTGAAACCAGTTGTGTTCGGATAACACCTGAAGGCTCCATCTATTTTGAAGAACCTGCCCCATGATGACTAGGTACACAGCCTACCTGCCTTCTTCCTTTATTTCCTTCTTATCCTCTTTCCATCCAGACAGTCGTGCGTCCTGCCACTACCAAGACAGTGAAGACACGCAATCCGTAGGCTCTCTCCTGAAGGATTTCTTACTCCAGTTAGACCTATGTTTTTCAGACTTGTATGTCAGCATCATCTGTGGATCTTTATCAAGTGTGGAAACAGATAAGCCTTGGGATAGGAATATGAGAATCTGCATTTCTAACAAGCTCCCGCTCTGCAGATCCACAACTACACTCTCACACACAGGCCTCTAGAATGAATCCTTTGAACTTGTGGTTGATGGTGTCTAAAAATTCCAAACTGTGGGTTGCAGCCTGAACTCCACTCCTGAATTTGATTCCCAAACAATTCAGAGGAAAAAAAATTATTAGCAGATTATTCCCATAGCTAAGAACATACCACAAATCATTGGCTACCCGAGAAAGTGAATAGGTATTATCATCCTGATAAGGACTGAAGAAATCATTAGTAAAAGTAGCACATGGATTATGAAGTTACAGCAAAAGTTTACAAATTTTTAAATGCATAGGAATATCTTGAACTGGATTCAGACCTTAGTAAAATTTTAATGATGAACAACATTTTCCCAGATGTCTTGACCATTCTCTGTTTGCATAACATAAAGTGCAAAGGATCATAAGACAATAATTTGTGCAGATAAACTTGTTTGATTACACTTCCCAGGTGCTGCTGGGTCCAATTATCTTGGTGCTAAAATATCCTCTAATTGGGTGTGAAACACACATCAGAGTTAATTACATTGTACACCACTATATGGGCTTACAATAATTAAGAATGTTTTCATTTCTCAACTGGCCTAGAATAAAAGTAATGCATTTCAAGTTTCAATCCTTAGAGATTTCTTTGAAACTCCTGAGATCAGTTAGATATGAATATATATAAATTTCTAGCCATAGAATCTTATTGAGACCATAAGCCTCTTATCATAACCTAGATGCTTTGATCTATCAGAGTATAGCTATCTGTATCTTATGAGGACCATATGCCCGTTGATATTTGAAAAATCAAAATATTATGGGAAGGTGTGTTATAGTAAAAATTGTATTATGCTATGAATATACTATTGTTTGTTTTTGTTTAGTCTCAAAGTCATGTCTGATTCTTCACGAACCCATGGACTATAGCCTGCCAAGCTCCTCTGTCCCTGGGATTTCCCAGGCAAGAATACTGGAGTGGGTTGCCATTTCCTTCTCCAGGGGATCTTCCTGACTCAGGCTCAAACCCATGTCTCCTGCATTGGCAACTGGATTCTTTACTGCTAAGCCACCAGGGAAGTCCATATATCAGTCTCTTAAAAGTACTTCTCCCTTAAAAGTATTGTTTCTGGAAGCTCATCTTCATAGTAAATTTTGGATTGTCAAGGCCAACTATTGCAGAATATTGGCTAAATAATATACAAAGATTATTGAGAGAGGTGAAGGGTTAAAAATTTAATGATACACTAATCCAAAAAGAAAATCGTGAAACTACATCAGAGTTGGAATTATCAATTACAAGGAGATCTAGTAACCTATACTTGGAGCAAAAAAATGAAAGACATACTCTTGACTAATGTCCTCTGTGTTATTTAACCTAAAATACAAATACATATATATGTGTGTGTGTGTGTACGCTAGATAATGTCCTACTCTTTGTGACCCTATGGACTGTAGCCTGCCAAGCTCTCTCTGTATATGAGTATATGTGTACATTCAGCAGCTAGTAAATTTGAAACTAACATAGATAGTTAATCCTCTGAAAAGACAAATAGATGGTGCAAGGTGATAATGGGTTAAAATGTCAGCAGCTTGTTTCCCAACTCCTCCAGATCCATTGTCCTGGAGGTTTATGGCCATGTTGACTCTTCCCTGTTGGGTTATCTCCTGGCCTTGGTGGACTCACGCCTGAGATCTACAAGGTTTTTGCCGATGTGATTTTCTCTCTTCTCACTAGCTGACTCAGTCCTGCCAACATTGGTTTCTTGCATTAATTTTACCTCTCCAGGCTTCTTTCATCACTTCTCCTATATTATTGCAGCGATAGCTCGTGCTCCTTTGAGCCAATACTTTCTGTTATTACTCATCCTATGCATGGCACGGAATTGCTTAGCAATTCAATGTTAAATCACGATAATTCACCTGAAAATATGGTACATTCTTTAGTTGCTATGGGCTTCCCTGGTGGCTCAAACGGTAAAAAAAAAAAAAATCTGCCTGCAATGTAGGAGACATGGGCTTGATCCCTGGTCAGGAAGATGCCCTGAAGAAGGAAATGACACCCCACTCCAGTAATTCTTGCCCGGGAGATCCCATGGGCTACAGTTCATGGGGTCGTAAGAGCAACTAAACCACCACCACCACCACATTTGCTACAAAATAAACATCACAGTGTCTTAGATTATTCTGTCGAATATTTTAGAAGTAAATGTTTGTGATAAGGATTTCATTACCTTATTTTCTCTCCCTAGGATAATTTGATTAATCCTATATATTTGAGTCACACATTATTTTTTTAACCTACCAGCATTGAAATCTGATTTTCATTGGTTTTTCCGCATTATTTCAATAAATCAGTTCACTAACCTGAGTGCAAAAATCTGAAAGTGACCAGTGGCTGTGGTTTTGCAAACTTTTGTCTTTTATACCACTGTCACGTCAGGAACAGGAAGGATTCACAGAAGCCATGTCATTTTGAGAAATAGAGTCTTGACTCAACAGTTTTACAACATATCAGTAGCAAGAATTAATGTACCTCTACTTTGCCCCGTTTGTAGGTAAACACTAAAGTATTTAGAATATCTACTGAATTTGACTGGTTATCTCTGCAAATTTAGTCTAAATCCAAAGGAAATTGGGATTCACCCAGATCCTTTATGAACATAAGTAGAGGATCAAAGATGAATCTGCACTGATGCCCTCATTCATCTTAAAAGCCAGAAAATTAAACTTCTATGATGAAAAAAAAATCATTGCTTATATTGATTTTAACCTTATTAATTAGTTTAATTATTAATTAGATTTGTTTGTAATCATAAGGAAATTTCCTTTTCATTTCTTTATACTGTATCCAAAACTCTTGAAATTTCTTAGACCTAGTATCACATATCATTTTACATACTTAGAAAAGTCAATATAAGCATTTAATGACATAATTATTTTTTTCTGTTAATGCTGCTAGTATTTTAGTGGCTCAGTGGTGTCCGAATCTTTGTGACCTCATGGACAGTAGCCCACCAGGCTCCTCTGTCCTTTGGATTCTCTAGCCAAGAATACTGGAGTGGGTAGCCATTCCCTTTTCCAGGGGATCTTCTGGACCCAGGGATGGAACCTGGGTCTCCTACATTGCAGGCAGATTCTTTACTGCCTGAGACACCAGGGAAGCCCATGTTACTATATTTATCTTGTTTAATTCATTCCATAAGCATTTATTAAGCATATTCAACATGCCAAATATTCATGATATAAAGCCAAGGAGATCTAATGCCTGACCATGAGAACTTCTACTTTAGTGGATGAAATAAGAATTCATTAAATAGTCATGTTAATATACCATGACAACCTATGAAATAACCAAAGAGTATCAGATTTAGTGTAAAGATCAGAAGGGTCCTCTTTAATTGTCGAGGATTGAAAAGAACTATTTAACCATGTGAATGGGAAGGCTTGCTTTGCAGACTCAAAGGAGCATGTAGAAGACCTCATGGTAGAAAGAAGCGTGTCACCTTAGGGACCACCCAGAAAGCGGGCAAAGGAGGCTGTGCTGACCCTGTGCCCTCCAGCTCTTTATTCTACCTGCCCCACTCCTGCCCTCCCCTAAAAGGCAGCAGGCTCTGAAAAGACAGGTGCCAGACCGCCTGTGAATGGAGGACTTGCCCCATGGACTGTAGCCCTCCAGCCCACTCTGTCCATGAAATTCTCCAGGCAAAAATGGGTTGCCATTCTCTCCTCCAGGGGATCTTACAGACCCAGGGACTGAACCCGCGTCTCCTGTGTCTCCTGCATCCCAGGCAGATTCTTTGCCTGCCGGCTGAGCTATCCGGGAAATCCCAGAGGGCTTGTCCACTTTGGCCAGTTCACGTTCAAACCCTAAACTACTGTCTGTCCATAAGGTGCCTTGTCCTCACCCAGACTCACTTCCTCAGGGAATGCAGGGTCCTGCTTATACCCAAAGTGCGGCTGACAGCACCCATTCTTATAATGGGGCCAGATCCAGAAAAAAATAACTCAATGGAAATCGGAGGGCCAAAACAGATCTGATTATTCCAAATTCTGTGCTGAAGCAGATTGCATTATAGCTGGCCTTTGATGTGGTTTCAGAATCTAATAATAACTTACAAATGAAGACAAGCTTCTGTCTAGAAGAACTTTTGAAGGGTCTTATTTAAAATGCTTTGCAATGACAAATTATCAGAGTTGTGATTTAAATTGCCTTCTTCCATTTTTACTGCGGGGATGAATAGGAAGTTTCAGAAAACGCATTCGTTTATATTTTGGCAGAAGCCTCTGTGTTATAATCCTTGTAAGTGCAGTTATAGGATGTGGGCCTGGTGGAAGTGTGTCCCACATGGGCGGTAGAATAATATGCCCTTATATGAATAAATTAAACATAATAGATTTTAGAAAAAAAAAGATAAAGACTACATGATAAGCCCCTTACAGACCTCGACTCTGTTAGCGCAATAAATGTCACAGTTTAGGGAAAAGTAAATTTGCTAAATAGAAACAATAATGAATAATTGAATGAATGGCTAGATACCACTGAGGTTGTACTCAACACCCTAAAAATTTAATCAGAAGTGAACTTTAATGTAAACTATGGACTTTAGTTGATAATGATGTGTCAGTGCAGGTTCACTGATTGTAACAAATGTGCCACCCTGGTGGGTGATGTTGATAATGGGGGAGGCTAGGCATGTAGAGGGGCAGGAGGTTTATGAGAAATCTCTGTACCTTCTGCTTGGTTTTTCTATAAACCTGAACATTGTCTAAAAATAATGCCCTTTTTAAAAAAGTTTTTAAAATTTAATCTGGTAAAACAATCTTAATTGTATAGAAGCCATGTTATTTTTGCCGTGGTGTAAATCTGGGTTTAGAATGTCCACAGCGTAAGGCAGTTCATCTACCTCAAGGTCAATGGATCTGCTAAAGAGTTACTATGTGGTGTGTATTTATGCAGTGCTGCGGTCTTTATGTGATGCTTCCTGTATTCTAAACACCACGTGTGGCTTCTGTCAAAGAAGCTTCTTCTGTCAAGAAGCTACACATAGCTTCTGTCAAAAATAAAGATGGTTCTTGCATACATCTTGGAGAAGGCGATGGCAACCCACTCCAGTACTCTTGCCTGGAAAATCCCATGGACGGAGGAGTCTGATAGGCTTTAGTCCATGGGGTTGCTAGGAGTCAGACACGACTGAGCGACTTCACGTTCACTTTTCACTTTCATGCATTGGAGAAGGAACTGGCAACCCACTCCAGTGTTTTTGTCTGGAGAATCCCAGGGACGGGGGAGCCTGGTGGACTGTCGTCTATGGGGTCACACACAGTCGGACACGACTAATGCAACGTAGCAGCAGCAGCAGCATACATCTGGGTAGCTAAATCTTAGACCTGGATTTTTCTAATGGAAGATAATGAAAATTTGGAAGAAAGAATCTCCTCTTATTCAGATATACTTTGCTATCCTCGAAAAATGGAATGTGGGTTCAGCTTAGGAAACTGGATTTAAAGAAAATTAGAAATTTTAATGCCAGATGAGACCATGAGATCATGAAGTAAGCCCAAACTGGGTTAGGAAAGAGTCACAAAAAAGCCCCCAGTAATTGACTCATTAATGTTGAAGACTGAGGCACACTCTTCTTCTAGATATGTGTTGGGGCAAACCTAGTTTCATGCCACTGTGTATAGAAGTAGAAAAATAGGATTTCCCTGGTGGTCCAGAGGCTGAGACCTCTGCCAAGGCAGACATTCTGCCTGCCAGTGCAGCAGACACAGGTTCAATCCTTGGTCTGGGAAGATTTCACAGGCCAGAGGGCAGCAGAGCCTGCAAGCCACAACTACCAAGCTCACACACCCTAGAGCCTGCACTCCGCAGCAAGAGGAATCACCGCAAAAAGAAGTCCACTCGTGGCAACTAGAGAGTAGGCCCTGCTGCCGCAGCTGGAGGAAAGCCCACGCAACAACAATGACCCAGCACAGCCCAAAACAAACAAAAAAATCTGAAAAGGGCATTCATTTAAAAACAAAAAAAAAATATTCTAGTCACAGGGAAACATATGAGCAAAGGTACAGAGGTGTGATCATGCATATTCAGGGTACAAAATTGTTGTTCAAAATACGTTTTCACTATCACTTTGAAAACTTCCAATTCTGTTTTTTTACTACAATTACAAATCACAGAGAGCTTTTGTGAAATCACCTTTGAAAATGTCTGGCTCTTGTGTGCCCCTTGGTATGATCACATCAGGACAAAAGAAATGCTTGCCAGTGTCCTCTAGGAATTTGAAACCAAGAGGAAAAAGAGGTATTAAATCAGCCCAGTGAGAACCAAGAGTGATAGATGTTTTGAATGTCTAGGGCAGTTTATGGAAATTGTGGCATTTACAGGAAAATCTTGGGGCAAAAAGCAAAACCCCAATAGTCTAAATTATCTTCCCCACTTCCTAGGGCATCTGGGTCAAGTTCCACATTTGATCAAAAGAAGTCCAATTCTATAATTTGTACTCTTGGAAGAAGAGACTAAGAAATGGATGGGGGAAAAAAATAAGCAAAGAAATTCTTCTTCTTCTTTAAAAAAAGATTATTTAATCCTTGTGGGAGCTGTAGTCATTTTTCAAAATCAATTTTTAAAGACACTGCTGCCTTATGTTTACCTTCCAGGTGTCTACTTTCTCAAGGTAACAAAAAGGTTCACAAGGATTCTTATCTCAGCCTGATAAACAGACTCAAACAGAGCCAGACCCATCTGGGCTACCACACGGCCGGCTTGACTAATTGCCCTGATAGATCATTCTCCTGATGCCCGACGCTGTTATTGCACCCAGCATAGCTGAGATAGCACAAGTTTAACCCCTGACCTCCCAGCTGCCTCCACCATATCTCTCCGGGACTGACCGTTCTCCATCATCACTTCCTCCCCGTAGCAGCCAGGGAGAGAGGTCTGTTCCTAAGCAAACAGCAAAGGCTCTGACCCCGTCATGAGTCACCAGTCTGTCTACCTACTTCCAAGATTCCCCCTTTATATATTTATTCAGCTTGTCAGAGTTCCTGGCAAAGAGAATAATGATATTTGAAGTAAATAGGATTCATGTTAACTCCAGGGACGATAATTTCATAAATCCGAGAGATCTTAAATCGCTTCTAAAAGCTTCATATGAACCAATCTATTTCATTCTACCCACCCCTCGCTTTAAGGCAACTTAAAAAAAAAAAAAGATAAAATATAAAAAGCCATAGAATGAACAGGACGAGAAATATGCCAGGGCCATTTGTTACATTGTAGGGAAATACCTAATATTCTGTGCCTTAGGACAGTGATTTAAATTACTATAAATCAGGCTAAATACTATTACTAACAGCAGAAGTGAGAAGCAAATGTATTTTATCTAAGAGAGGTCATCTTTCTTTTATTACGTGCTTCACACCTCTTATTCACAGCATGTATACTGATTAAGTTCTAACAGATACTGCCAACACATGGTAATTCAGCTGCTGACAGTCCTGGCTGAGTATTGCTGTGCAAAAATTTCACATTACACAACATTATAGAAACATTAAATGGGAATAACACCCTAGCAAGTGGTGGTTTCTATAACCATTTGTGTTAATTAATAAAATTATGTTGTCTTTATAGAGAGGCAGAAAATATATGGAGAAAAAGAAAAACATAATAATTATGGAGTATATTTGCATTTTTGTTCATTTTCTTTCAATATTTCAAACTCAAATGGACATGAAATATGTGAGGCTAGAGCAGTAGGGAAAAAAGATTCATTTTGGTACATATTGCATTTCTGTTTTCACTAAACCATTTAACATAAAATCGAAGCACTACGGCTTAATTACGAACACTTCTATCTTTTGTTCAGCCAGGTCTTTAGATTTCTAATAACTTTTCAACCAAAAGGAAAAGCTTTATTTGTTTTGTGAAATCAATTCCTGCATACTAATATTATCAGTCATTATTACCCTGCCCATGGAATAAATTCCTGGTATTTTCCTCTTAAGAAAGCAAGATTGCAATGCTTTAGGTATTGAGTGGGCTGACAAGACGCTGAAAATGTCCAAGGGACAAAAACGATAGTCAGAGATATATGTGTCTTTGGTTTGCTTTGAAGGAGAATATAAGACAGGAAGGGCCCGCTGTCAGGCCATCTTGATTTAGCTTTCTTGTAGGCAGCTTCAAGCCTATTTATCTGAATCTAAGTTTTCTCTTATATGAGTCTAATGTAGCCACTGTAACCAGCTTTCTCTGAAGTTTAAATAAAGTGCCCAGCACAGCGACTGAAACTGAAGAAGGGCAAATACTCAACTGATGCAAAGCCCTTCCCACCCTGTCTTATAAAACTGACCCGAGACTCCACTTCACTCAGTTTACCTTCAAGCTACTTTGAGAATAGTTTAACTGAACTCACATCAACTTTGGAAAGCTCGATTCCAGCCGGACAGCTTACCTTCTGAAAAGAAAGGACTCTAACGTGAAGCATCAACACATATTGTTCCACTGAAAAAAAAATGTAAAGATGTTAGCTGACTTTCTGGAGGCAACAAAAAAAGCTAAACCCCTTTTGCTTATTGAAAAAAATTGGGAAGAAAACTTCAAATAACAGGATCATGTGGGGATGAAGTTCAGAGGCCAAAGATGTGACGGGATAAGAATTATTAACTCAGCTTCTGATGAGGAGCAGTTCTGGGCTTCTCCATTCAGAAGCAAACCTACACCTGAAACTAACGCAAATCATAAATCAGCTATACTCCAATAAAAATTTTTTTTAAAGTTCAACTTATCAATTATTTCTTTCATAAATCATGCTTTTAATGTTATTTCTAAAAAGTCATCACCAAATCCAAGATCACCTAGATTTTCTCTAATGTTATCTCTTAGGAATTTTACAGTTTTACATTTATGTCTATGATCTATTTTGAACTGAATTTTGTGAGTGGTATAAGGTCTATGAGTTGATTCACTTTTTTTTTTTTTTTTTGCATGTGGATATTCAGCATCATTTATTGAAAAAAAAAAAAAAAGTATGTTTTTAGACAGACTCACAGATATAGACACCATGGGGAAAGGGAAAGGGGAAGGACGAGATCAGGGGATGGGATGAAAACATACAAACTATTATAAAGCAAACAGATAAACAACAGGGACATATTGCACATCAAAAGGAATGATAGCCATTATTTTTTAATGACTTTCAATGGAATATAACCTGAAAAACAGTGAATCTTTATGCTCTACCCTAGAAACTAGCATACTAATGTACATCAACTGTATTTCAATTTTAAAGTTAAAAATAAAAAAAAATTAGAAAGCAAACAAGGCAAACATATGGGAAACAATTCATAGAAATGTAAGTGTTCATTCCCTCTCTGTAAAATGGGAGAATAATATTTGTTTCATGGAACTCTTTCCTAGGACTGAATGAGATAATGCAAGTAAAATACTCAGCCTAGTAGAGAAGACAGACTTAAAAAGGAAATTTTAATGTATGTGATGTTAATTAGTAATGTGAAATGATTCTAAAGTCACTGAGACTATTTTCTCTTTAGAGTCTTAGAACTCTCACACTCTCACAAATTTAAGTATCTTTATAATCATCTCTTAAATATTAATTTATAACAATGGAGATGTCTCTGCCAATTTCCCCTTTCCCGTTTCTTATCTAACTCCTAGCCTGTGGTGCCCATTTAAGTTAGCGTCAATACAGCCCATGTTAGGATGAGATCCAGAACATCGGATTAATAAGAAAGCACTCCTTTCACTTATGTTATGATTGATATACAGAAAGCCTAAAATTAATCACATCTCCAAACATTTGGATCCAATAATATAGACCATTGGGCAAATAATATACCAGATTTTCGGTGAATCCAAATAAGGTTTGACAAACATGGAAAAAAAAAACTTGAGCAAAAATTTTTCTACACCTGGGGTCTGTCTATTTCTCTATCTACCCCTGTAGTCATCTATCTATCTACCTATCTAATTGGGTGTAGTGTTTTAAAATAATGGGTTTGCAAGGGAAAAGTTTGTTGTTTGTATTGTCCAGTTTTCTTTGCAATAAAAGGAAGTTAACTACTTAGATCTGTGATTCATTTAACTGAACGTACCCATCATGTTGCCAATTCTTGTACAAATAATTGTGGAGAAACTACTTTTTAAAATACAACCAACAGATGCCAGATCGCTCAGAGACAAGTACTGTGGGGTTGAAGGATTTAACATCCCAATGATGATATTTTAAACTGTAGGTCTCTTTTACATATATGTAAATAGTTGGATTTTCTTCTATATAAAAAAACAGTGTCAACGTCAGATAAATGCTATAAATCTGAAAGCAGAAAAGTAGAGAAGAAATCGTAATTTACACGGTACAATGGAGTGTTTCACAATTTTTGTTTAACAAAACATACTTTACCCTCCTTCCACCTTGATCTATGGGTCCCCACTGATTACAAGGCGCTAAATTGTGTGAAGAGCTTTGCAGAAAATCATAAAAGGGCAGTGAGGGGGCCTTATATCATGGAGTCACTGGGTCCCTAAGACTCAACCAGGACTTTGATATTTATTTTAAGCAGAACCATATATTCTTATTAATAATGAATAGAGTCACTTGTTTCAATTTCATAAACCCAGTGCACCAAAGCTGGTGAGATTTCTATTACCCTTGACCTGGGTATTAATCCTTTGAATTAAAAAAAAGAAAAAGTGTCCATTTTTCAAATGTTGACTTAATGCTGAAACAATGAGGAAAAAACTTTCCCAGCAATTTTGGCACATTGGACTGGGAAATAAAGGTGACCATTCTGCTTTCACTAGCAGAGCTATTAAAAATGCTTCTGATACAGGAAATACTTTTTTTCCCCAGATATTAGAGGATATCTTCAGGAAACTAAGCAGATTAATTACAGGAGTCCAGGCTCAACTTTATTTAGAAGTAAAGCAGAAGCTTTAACACTTATCCCATAATGTAAAATCCCTTTTTTAGTATTTCATAATGCCGATATTCCTCTTTTGAGTAAGTTTCTGTTGGCTCTGAAACTGGTAGCAAAAATCTTTTTTGTTCTTTTTTTTCTTTTAATTTTTTCTCTTTTTAGCAGTGGGCAAAAAACATAAGAGGACAATATTGATTAAATTTGTCTGTATTTTTAACATAAAAGAAGATCAAAAATGGGAATGTATTTTCTAAATTCACAAAATGATAGATGGGCCAAAAGTTCTGAAAAACTTTCAATTTGTGTTGACTTCATGACTGGTTTTTTCTTTCTTTCTTTCTTTCTTTTTTTTTGTACAGTTGTTTTTTTTCAATAAGTTTCTGAGTAAGAAAACTCTGTTCCAAAAAAAACAGGTGCCTCTTCATTCTTTGTTGGGTGGAGAGTATTCTGCCTTTTCCATAAAAGCCAGAACAGTGCCTGCCTTTTCTAAAAGATCATCTAAGATGTGTTATTTCCCTACACTTCTAACAGAAAAATTAGATTGTAGCTTTTGTCCATTTGCCAAAACTCAAGCTCCTTCCTTTTGGCCAAGACTTAGAATAATCACACAGAAGAAGGTATACATTTCACATGACTCTTCTAGGCCCAGGGCTAAGCATTGGAAAGAGTGATCAGGAGGCATGGGAAGGCAAGGGAAATGGGAAGTCTGGCCTCTACTTTTAAGGAGCATATTTTCCAATTGGGAAATTAGAAGCATTGTAAACTAAACAAGAATCCCTTTCTGAAGCCATATTCCAGGTATAGTTTGAGGTTATGGTGCAAACAAGACAGGTGCAGAGTAGAAACAGTTGAGCTGATGAGACGGGATTCTGGAAGATGCTAGGCTGAGACTAGTCTAAAAAATGATATGGAGGATGAATGGCTGGCTGGGAGAGGCTGGACTGGAGCCGGGCTTACAGTGCCCTGAGGCCACAACTCTCCGCCTGCCCTTGCCCTCTGTACTTCCCCCTAATTTCCTGCTCTCCCAGAAACCTTCAGAAAAAGAAATGGAAAAAAAAAAAAAAATGATGTCACTATTGGGGATGTCCCTGGTGGTCCTGTGGCTAAGACTTAGCCTTCCAATGTAGAGGGTGAGTATTCAATCCCTGGTCAGGGAGTTAAGATCCCACATTAAAAAAAAAAAAAAAAAAAAACACCCAAAAGACAAAAGAGAAGCAGTAGTATAACAAATTCAATAGAGACTTAAAAATGGTCTACATCCAAAAATTCTTCTAACTAAAAAATGGTATCAGTGTAGATTTGTACTGATATGCACAACTTCTTCTGACCCTCACCTTGAGCACAAAAGTCAACAGTCTATATTTCAAAGTATGAATAGCTTCCAAGTGGAGAATACCCACATGATACTCAGTTCTCTGAACTTCAGTTTCCTCATCTGAGAAATGGAGATATTGATGATAGAATTGTGTGTGTATGTGTGTGCTCAGTCATTCAGTCCTGTCTGACTCTTTGTGACCCCATGGACTGTGGCCTGCCAGGCTCTTCTGTCCATGGGGTTTCCCAGGCAAGAATACTGGAGTGGGTTGCCATTTCCTCCTCACAGGGGGTCCTCCAGAACCAGGGATAAGACCTGCATCTCCAGCATCTCCTGCATTGGCAGACTGGTTCTTTCCTGCTGAGCAACCTGGAAAGTCCAATACAATTGTCAGGATTCACTTATTTATTGTATACAAGAAACTGAGTAAGTACCCAGTACCAAAAAAAGCACTCAGCATGTGCCCACTGTCAGTATTATAATTACAAAGTTTATTCCCAAGAATAGAGATGCCTTGGGCAGCCTTAGAAATGATTTGCACAATATTTTACCTTCAACTATCTACATCATGAATGGAGCAAATATACAGAAAGGATGAAATCTTTACTAATAAAAAGAGGGGGTATTGACTTAGAGACGTTTGTGTAATTTGGGGTGTGATGTCTGGAGCCTGAATTTCCATGTTTTACCCCATTCTGCCTTCTCCCTGAGTTATAATTACAATGCCAAGTTATAACAGGAGCACCAGGTTTTACTTGGGTCCTTGATGGCTCCTTCATCCCTTGATAATTTGGGAGACTGTAAGAGTTTGGCTCAGATGTTAAGGAACCCACCTGCAAGGCAGGAGACCTGGGTTACATCCCTGGGTCGGGAACATCCTCTGGAGGAGGAAATGGCTACCCACTCCAGTATTCTTGCCTGGAGAATTCCTTGGACAGAAGAGCCTGGTGAGCTACAGTCCGTGGGTCGCATAGAGTCAGACACAACTGAGCAACTAACACACTTAGAGGCTGAAATCACTCAAGATTCTCAGAGTTCACACACAAAATCAAAGAGCAAACAGATGCAATGGGTAACCATGAAATATCTTGCCGGCTGAGACAACTTGTTTTCTAACAAAGAGCAAATACGATATTAAAGATGATAACCCTGGTGCATGAGAATGTACTTTACCATGCCTGATTTTAGCCTTTGTTTGATTTCATATGAAAAGCTTGAGATTTTGCATTGTCTGCTGCATTTTTTTAAAGAGAATTCACCACAAATATTTAGATCCAGTGGCAGTGTTTTAAATGAATGGAATGTGAAAATAACTAAAAACGTGTTTTGAAATGTTTAGACTTCTTAGACTCTTGGCTTGTAAACCCATCTCCCAAACCTTTACTTAGCTACCTTGTCTCTACAAGCACCAGCCCGAGCTGAAAAACTTGAAAGGTGGCATTTCAAATAAAATGCACTGAATCTGTTTATCTCCATGGGTAATTTGTAACAAATCTGGAAAAACTATTTTCTGCCAAACGAAACCGCTGCAAAAGTACAAAAGATGATTTCTTTAAAAGAACAGAAGAGCAAGTCCTAGTCATGAAACTATAAAGAGGTTCTATTAGTCAAAAGGAATTACCTGCAGCCCTTGGGTCCCATAATCCCTGGAAGGTCAGGTTCTCAGTCCCTAAAAATGTCGGCTGATGCAGGGGAAGTGGCAACCTGCTGTGGAAACCAAGGAGGAGGACATTTTCAAAGCACTCAGCTCAGTTCTAGCTGCAAGATTCCCATTAGCCTGGCCAGGTTGTTTAGACACCAGATTTACATTCCCTTGGAGGAAAGAAAGACAAATTGGGAACACGCAGGCCCCTGCTCCCCAGAAAATAAACCTGCTTTTAAGCAGAAAGAGTAAGAACTGATCAGGTGTTCTCTTATTTTTCTAAGCCAAACAGGTTCATTTTTCAAAAAGCCATATATAGGAGAGGAAAAGAGAACTCGGAAAAGCAAGAGTAGGCTCTAAAACTAGATTAGACTACAAAGGGGAATTTTTAATAATGCTTCTAGAGTCAAATCTGTTTTCTACTAGCGAATTAATCACAAATGTCATTGTATAATGTCCCTTGAATCAGCAGAGGTGAAAATGGCCATTCTATAAATGCTATTTTGTTTTCAATTTTGAGGGTAGGAATTTAGTTATGTTGTCAATGGAAAGAATATATAGTGTTTCCTAGGTATAAATCAACAGTCTGCTTGTGGCCCATGTGTAAATTTTAAGCCATGCCTGGAAAAATTAAAAAATAAAAAACAGTATCCAGAAAGCCAAATAAAATTAATTTTAACAAATATCATTGCATATTTCCTATTTTTTATATAAAATATCCCTTTTGTTTTTAGATTCTGCATATAAGTAATACCACATATTAGTCTTCCTGTGTCTGACTTACTTCACTTAGTATGAAGATCTCCAGGTCCATCCATGTTGCTGCGAATGGCAGTTTTTCACTCATTTTAGCAGTTGAGTAATACTCCACTGTATATATGTATCAGATATAGGCATATATATATGTAATTGAATTACTTTGCTATATACCCGAAACTAGCGTAACATTGCTAATCAGCAATGTTCCAATATAAAATAAAAATTTAATTAATTTTTAAAAATATCCCCAATTTAGGAAATGTTGGTGATTGTAAATGTCAGTTGTTTTCTCTCTTAATGTCTTTAATGCATACAATTTGAAGTTGACCACTTTATGTTAATCTCTAAATCTATCATTTCTCTCATTTGCAAAATTCAAAGGTCAAGAACTTTTCAGTGTATACTAGAGGAGTAGTGTCTTACCATCATTCACGATGGTTTAATTTACACACACACACAAATGTGCTTTTTAAAATCTGTGTTTGGGATGAAACTGTAGCAAGTACATTCAGATGATATTGTTCATCATGTGTCTTGGGACGTGGACTTCATCTGTGTTTGTACAAGCATAGAACATGCTGGGACATTTTGATCTGGTGAAGCTTTGAAAATTGGAGATGCTCCCGATGACCGCTGAATTCCAGGACAATTTCCCCTTGAGATCTGTTTTTCTGAGGATGGTTTGGCAGATGCTGTTTCCTAAAGAGGGTGTATTAGAACTGTTATTTTCCCACTACACACACACAACCAAAACACAAACAAACGAAACAGCAGAGACAGACTGTTGTCCAGGAGCCCAAAAGAGAGGCAAGTCATGCTTTAACAGAGAACTAAAGCGTGCCTCCTGGGACCTCATGCCCAGTTAATACACGCATCATCAACCTGACACCCAGAAGTGTGAGAGGAGCTGGCAAAAGGATTGTAGATTTTTGAAATAAAATGTTGTGGGCTGACAGGTTGGAAATCTGATTGTCTGGCCTTCCTGTCACAGTTCATAATTATGTGAAAATGACCAAAGCCTGGGGAAAAAGAAAATGGTAGTCTACTGACGGTGAGCATAAGCAAATGCAGGAGATTGAATGACAGAGCTGACAATATTACACTGCAGTTGGCCAGAGAGTATAGTGAGAAAACGTTTACAGCACTTAGCCTGAGTGTCTGGCTTCGTGCCCCTTCCTGCCAGCTCGTGGACTTTTCTATCAGGATTGTGGATAAGACATAACAAACAGGATGGGTGAAATTTAGAACCTGATGGTTTCAAAGTCCCAAGAGGTGGGGAAAGGAGTCTGACAGTTGAGTTAGCACCATGTAGCATCTGGTAGAAGTTAGGGTGATGTCACCCATTTATCACTATTTCCATCTCCAGTGATGGAGAACACTCTGGATCCTGTGTCTCAAAGTCCTTGGAACTGCATAAATCTTTTGGCACCCACAGATAAGTGAGGGTGTCTCCACTAACTGTCTTTCAACTATGGACAGTTCGCAGAGACATAAAGGTAATATAAATAATGTGCCTTATGCCCAGCATGGTAGGAATTTTGAATCAAAGGTCATCTACAAGTCTCTCTGCTACTCATCTAAAACTCTGTATTGGAAATATATCAGTTCTTACAGTCTGAGAAATAGCAAGATTCTGCTAACGTATGTCCCATGCCTTGTTTGATTTCCCTAAAGATAAAATGGAGGCTAATGACTTTGAATTATTGTATCATTATCCCTAGTATGATCCTATAAAAGAAAACAATCCACATTCTAGGGACAAACCTGATTGTGAATTCAATAGTCAGGCCGGCTTACAACGATGTTCATCACCAGTGCTCATTCTAGTGTCTTGGGTAGGAGGGCAGGGGACGTTTTTCATCTGACCGACAGAAGGAATTTCTACACTGTTGACTTTGGCTTTGGCAATGGTAAAAAGTGGGGAGAGCATTCTGGGGTATTCTTCCTCATTCATCAGGGATGCTCTGTTTCTCTGCCTCTGCTGCTGTTTTAACCACAAAATCATGGGAAAGCATTCAACTAGAATGGAATATTTTGGCCTCTCAGCCCAGTTCCAAGCTTTCTGATTTGTGTGACTATCAGAAGTTGTTTAATATCTGTGGACCTAAGTTTTTTCTTTATTGCTCTGCAAAATTGTGTTAATTTCTACTGCACAGCAAAGTGAATCAGCTATATGTATATATATCTCCCCTCCCTCCTGGGCTGCCTCCACCCACCCCCCATCCCACCCATCTAGGTCACCACAGAGAGCTGAGCTGGGCTCCTTGGGCTATAGTGGAGCTCCCCACTAGCTATTTATTTCATACATGGTGGTGTATATATCTAAATCCCAATCTCCCAACTCATCCCACCTGTCCCTTCCCCCTACCACATCCACATTTCAGTCTCTAGATTTACATCTCTATTCCTGCTCTGCAAGTAGGTTCATCAGTACCATTTTTCTGGATTTCACATAAATGCATTAATATATGATATCTGTTTTTCTCTTTCTGACTTAATTCACTCTGTAAGACAGATGCTAGGTCTATCCACCCAAAGGGTATTGTGGTAAAAAATGTAAAGAACCTTCCAGGCCTGAATCTGTATAATTCTAGAAACCTCAGTTCAGTACAGTTCAGTCGCTCAGTCCTGTCTGACTCTTTGCGACCCTATGGACTGCAGCACGCCAGGCTTTCCTGTCCATCACCAACTCCCGGAGCTTACTCAAACTCATGTCCCACATGTTGGTGATGCCATCCAGCCATCTCATCCTCTGTCGTCCCCTTCTCCTCCTGCCTTCAACTTTTCCCAGCTTCAGGGTCTTTGCCAGTGAGTCAGCTCTTCACATCAGGTAGCAAGAGTATTGGTGTTTCAGCTTCAGCATCAGTCCTTCCAATGAACATTCATGATGGATTTCCTTTAGGATGGACTGGTTTTATCTCCCTGAAGTCCAGGGGATGCTCAAGAGTCTTCTCCAACACCATAGTTCAAAAACATCAATTCTTCTGCGCTCAGCTTTCTTTATAGTCCAACTCTCACATCCACACTTGACTACTGGAAAAAGCATAGCTTTGACTAGATGGACCATTGTTGGCAAAGTAATGTCTCTGCTTTTTAATATACTGTCTAGATTGGTCATAGCTTTTCTTCCAAGGAGCAAGTGTCTTTTAATTTCATGGCTGCCGTCACCATCTGTAGTGATTTTGGAACCAAAAATAAAATAAAATAAAGTCTGTCACTGTTTCCACCGTTTCCCCATCTATTTGCCATGAAGTGATGGGGCCAGATGCCATGTTCTTTTTTGAATGCTGGGTTTTAAGCCGGCTTTTTCACTCTCCTCTTTCACTTTTATTAAGGGACTCTTTTGTTCTTAGCTTTTTGCCACAAGGGTGGTGTCATCTGCATATCTGAGGTTATTGATATTTCTCCCGGTAATCTAGATTCCAGCTTGTGCTTCATCCAACCCAGAATTTCGCATGATATATTCTGCATATAAGCTAAATAAGCAGGGTGACAGTATACAGCTTTGATGTACTCCTTTCCCAATTTGGAACCAGTAAATTGTTCCACGTCTGGCTCTAACTGTTGCTTCTTGACCTCCATACAGATTTCTCAGAAAGCAGGCAAGGTGGTCTGGTATTCCCATCTCTTTAAGAATTTTCCACAGTTTGTTGTGATCTACACAGTCAATGGCTTTGGTGTGGTGAATAAAGCAGAAGTAGACGTTTTTCTGGAACTCTCTTGCTTTTTCAATGATCCAACAGATGTTTGCAATTTGATCTCTGGTTCCTCTGCCTTTTCTAAGTCCTGCTTGAAATTCATGGTTCACGTACTGTTGAAGCCTGGCTTGGAGAATTTTGAGCATTACTTTGCTAGCGTGTGAGATGAGTGCAACTGTATGTTTATTTGAACATTATTTGGCATTGCCTTTCTTTGGGATTGGAATGAAAACTGACCTTTTCCAGTCCTGTGGCCACTGCTGAGTTTTCCAAATTCGCAGACATACTGAGTGCAGCACTTTCACAGCATCATCTTTTAGGATTTGAAATAACTCAACTGGAATTCCATCACCTCCACTAGCTTTGTTCATAGTGATGCTTCCTAAGGCCCACTTGATTTCTCCTTCCAGGATGTCTGGATCACACCATCGTGGTTATCTGGGTCATGAACGTGGTTTTTGTGTAGTTCTTCTCTGTATTCTTGCCACCTTTTCTTAATATTTCTGCTTCTGTTAGGTCCATACATTTCTGTCCTTTATTGTGCCCATCTTTTCATGAAATGTTCCCTTCGTATCTCTAATTTTCTTGAAGATATCACTAGTCTTTCCCATTCTATTGTTTTCCTCTATTTCTTTGCATTAATCTCTGAGGAAGGCTTTCTTATCTCTCCTTGCTATTCTTTGGAACTCTGCATTCAAATGGGTATAGCTTTCCTTTTCTCCTTTGCCTTTTGCTTCTCTTCTTTTCTCAGCTATTTGTATAACCTCAGCCCCCTTCATTACTATCTATCCTTTGTCCCTTGAGATGCAGAACAGGACGCCCACTAATGCCTCTTCAAGGTCTAAGAGTCCATCCTTTCTGATATCTTATTCAACTAACATATATTGAGGATTTATACCTGCAATTTGCTTTCATGTGGACTATTTTACTATGAGATATTTTAGTCCAATTTGGCAGATTAAAAAAATGTAGTAAATCTAAGGTTAGTTAAGGGTGCTGCTCAGGGTTATATACTTGCCTAGTGACTGAGTGTGGATTTCAACTCATTAGAGAATTCCAAACCCACAACTAAGTCTTCTATAATGAAGTGACCCTAATTCTCAGGGGAGTTGTTAGGATTCGACCTTTCGGCCTCTTTTTGCTTAAAAACTTTTAGAGGGGCCTGTGGCCTGCATCACTCAGAAGATTAGAGCCCATGCTTAGAAATTCAGTGTTCAAACCAGAATTTTATTAGAATTCCCTTAGATGGTAGCAATGTGGTTACAAATTGCCTTGGAATTTTGGAAACTAGGCAAGTGAAGATGGCAATGACCTACAATGGTTCCCATTCCTGAAAACCCCAAACTAAATTTATTTTTTAATTTCTGGAGATATTGGAATAAACCTACACTGTTGACTTTTTTTTCCCTCAAAACTCTTTAAAACCTTCTAAGGTGCAGACACTACAGAAACTCCAGCACCTTCCTTCTCCCTCTCTCAAGCTTATCTTCTCCTGGTTTACATGGGGTTTACATGGGAAAGGAGAGGTTTGATTTTACAAAATCCATGAAAGTTTGACCTTAAATTATTGCTCCCTTACCTGTCTCTCTCAGCTTGGCTGCGGCCACCTCTGAGTCCTAGGAGGAAGCTGCTCTCTACACAGGCGTTGTTGGACAGAGAAATGTGAAGCCGAAGACGCGGCACCTTACCATGGTGCATCCAACCTTGGAGAGATACAATAAAAATGAGCAATATAACATAAAACCAGAGGTGAAACATAACTTTTCCTATTAGTCCAGGTTAGCTATGGCCCATTAAACAGTATTTTTTCCTGCTCAACTTCACAACAATTGAGAAATAAGCAATGAATCTAGGCAACGGGAGATCAAAATAGCTGCTTTATCTCGATAAAAATTAGACTGGAGGATGTGACTTAGATGTGTGATCACAATGGGTTTCTTACCAGCAACCCCAGAATGAGAGGTACACCTCCAAAGCCTTAAGAGCACTGACCAACCCCAGGCTTCTTGACACTGGGGATGGGGGTTGGGGGGGTGTCTGTCCCTGTCAAATGTGGAGCATGAAGGCCAGGCCAGGATGCACCCAGAGATCTCTGGAAGGAGGCTAACCCGGAAGAGGAAGAGATTCCAACCCAGCATCCTGACAACGCCGTCCCTCCTCTGGAGGAAGAAGAAGCAAAGGAGTGGAGAGGCCAGGAAAGTTTAGAGAAAGAAGCACTCTCCTCATCAGAAACAAGAGAAGTGAGGGAGAAGCGAGCATCCCCAAGCAGATGCTGGGTGTGGTGGGTGTTAAGCATCTTCCAGGAGCTTTCCTCATATAAACATCCCCAGTTTCTAATTTTCTTTGGGTACTCATCACTTTCATATCAGTCTCTGAAAATGCTACCTTCTACCAGCCTTCTTTCTCAGTTGTAAAGCATCTGCCTGCCAGTGCAGTAGATACACGAAATGTGGGTTCAGTCTCTGGGTCGGGAAGATCCCCTGGAGGAGGAAATGGCAACCCACCCCAGTCTTCTTACCTGGGAAACCCCATGGGCAGAGAAGCCTGGTGGGCTACAGTCCATGGGGTTGCAAAGAAGCTGCAAAGATTTCCCTAAACTTTCTTGCAAAGATCGACTGAGCACACACCGCGCACACTAGCCTTCTTTTAGTCTCTGTTGCAAAGTCAGTTGCCCATCATTTGGAAAAAACCCTAGAGCTATGGACAATAGCAGGTTTAGAGCATGCTCTAGCCCCTTTGCTGAGTATTCTCTCCCATGTGAGTTTCTCAGACTATAATATCCTTGAACACACTCATTCAAGGTAGTCAGCGGTGGCATTTGGCAATTCAGTTCCCACAGCATAATCCAAAGAACGGGGTGGTGATATGGGGTGAAATCTTGATACTGCTAGTCCTTCCCAGGGAGACAAGAATGGATCCTCTCCCTCATTTCCCCCTCCATCTGTGCCCTGAGTGGTCTGTAGATGCACTTTCCTATTCCCTTCTGCTACTATTTGCCTAGCAGTAAATATTGACTTTCTCACAGTCAGAACCCAGGGACAGATTCTTCCAGGTAAAATGTCATAAGTATAGTTTACCATTAACAGACATAATGTTCAGGCAAGTTAGAGTAATAATCTTTCAAAATTTCTATAGCTAGTAGACTGTGGTCTACTGATTTAAGACTTCATTCAGCACTACATTTTTTTTTTCTCTCTTTTGAGAGCCAGATCACAGTTTTCTGAACTTTTGTATAGAATATCCAATTAGTGACTTGCCAACAGTTTAATCCAGTTGCCTTAAAGGGTCATTTGAAGTCTGCTTTGATGACGCTGTATCTGACAATCCTTGCTGAGGACTATCTCTGATCTCACCCAGTGTTTGTGTGTATTAACCATTTCAGTGTTCTATTCTTTGTCTCGGCTCCAGTGAAATTTATTTTCAAAAGGCAGATGGCAAGCTCTTAGAAACACTGACCTTGTCTTATCCATTTCTCAAATCTCCCACATGATGTGTTCACTGGATGCTAATTGATCGGCTGAAGAATCTGTCCTCAGCTGACATGGTGTTTGTGAATAATGCTGCCTAATTACTCATCCTTCTTTATCAGCGTGTCATGTTTTGATACAGCTTAATGGGACTCATTGGAGGAGGAGGCAGAGAGGGCGGACTAAGGATTGGAAGCCAGATAATTAAAATGGCTCGGCCCAAAGGCATCCTGCTAGTTAGCTGCCTACATTCTCCCAAAACTTTATAAGCTGAGGTTTCCATGTCACCACACTGACTCTTGCAGGGACACTTCCAAATTTTCCCTAATCTTGGAAGTCACTCCTATAATTAAAATGCATATTTTGGGTCATGAATCTCTGTGATTGAGATTGAGATTCAGATTTTAGGCAGGACTTAGAAATCTACATTTTCAGCAGGGACCCAGGGTAATTTTAAGCCAGCAGCCTCAAATCTAAGAAATAAAGCTCTAGGTTTACCATCAGTCTCTTTTGCTATCACTTACGTGTGTTCCCCCTCCCACCCCAAGCCTAACTCCAACATATATGTTGTTTTGAGTAAGAATGTTTAGAAATAGCTAAGGAACAGTCATGTTTTCAGGAAAAACAAAAAAGAAAAAAAACAAACAAACAGTCTTTTTATTGTAGCAAAAGGGACTCTGGTCACCAATACCATAGCTATCACCATACCTGCATGAGTAACTCAGAACAGCAGGTCTTTTTTCTGGTTCTCATTCACAGGACCCCAGGATCTAGTGTGTAACAATACTCCCTACAAACTTTACAGGTATTTACTCAGCAGTGGGAATCGATTAAGATGCACTAATTTGAGTACATATCTTACATACTTAATAAAAAAGACAACAACATATTCTCCAAAAGCGGTAGAGTTCACAGAAAATAACTCCATTTGTTCGTGTCCACTGAAGAGCAGGATACCGTAACTCTGACCCAGCCTCATGGCTTGAAATGTCCAACTTGACCACCAATCCACACTCACATCACATGATGTATTCTACCCCGGTTAGAGTGTGAGCTATTTCAGGGCAGGAACAATGTCTATCTTGCCTGCTTTCATCATCTAGAACCCAGCACCATGTCTAAAAGACAGTAGATGCTCAATAAATATTAAGAAAATAAGAGTTCTGGAGAGAACTGCCATACCACCTGGAGGTTCCAGCTCTCCCTTGGAGATACCACCATAGATGCTTGCCAGTTTTATTATACCAGCAATCAACTTCTGTTAAAAAGAAGGAAATTTCATGCTATTCTTGACTCACTCTGAGAAAGCAATTCCTGAATGATATTATGGCATATGCAAAGGACCACGTAGTACACTGAGACACTTAGCATTGAACCTGGCACATAATAGGTGCTCAATAACAAGCTACTATTCTAATCATCACCGTCATTAATATAGAGTGGGTCTTAGTTACAAGGAAACACTTGGAAATGGACTTGCAATTATATGCAGTTCCTGAACAAGAGAAGCTGGCTAAGGATTAAAATCCACAGGAATTCTGCCTCTGAAGATAATACAGATGGGCTTCTCTGGTATGTAATTACAAGGGTTTCTCAAAGTTAACAGAACTTTTGGGCCTCTGATCATTTTTAAATAAATCTGTCTTCCTATAAATCACACATACTGAGAACACTTTAAAAATGCAATGAATAATTCTGTGGCATTTTATAAGAGAGTATATATATTTTAGGAAAAAATCTATGTGTGTGTGTGTGCACGTGTACACATATGTCTGGAAAAAAATAAATTTCTTTTTAATTGATATGATCTAGAGTTGTCTCTCTTAATTTTTTATGTCCCCACATTCTTTTAAAGAAAAGTATAGAGTCAAAGACATATACGCTTCACCCGTAAATCTCCAAGGCTTTAACTTTAGACCAATAGTATGGCTGCCATGAATTCTTGTTTACCACAGTCCAGACCACTAGGATAGGGAAATACCACGAATGGATTTGATGGGATTTTTGTAAACGCTGCCCTCCAGTTTTATGCTGAAGGCAAGGGAAGTAGTAAGTAAATACACCATTACAGTTTTGCTCAGATGAAAATATCTTCCAGGAAGTGTCAAGGGTCAGCACGTTCTGCCCATGTTTTTATAACCAGTGGTTCTTAACTTTTTCTCCCTGAGGAATCCCTAGGAGAACATCATGAAAGCCAGGGGTTTCCTCTGAAGAAATATGCTTTTACACATGCACATAAGATCTCACATACAGTTTCAGGAAGCTCACTACTCCTGGAGAAGCTAAAAAAAGGCTCACAACGGAATTATTGAAAAGATATCCAGCTGAGGTCAAGTGCCCTTCCAGGGGGCAACCTTTTCTTGCCAAACCTTACACATTTCCACTCTGGGACTCTTGGTAGAAGCCAATTTGGGAGCTCAGATGTAAGCTGGGATGCCGGCAAGGAGACACGCCTGTCTTGGAAAGCATGGAAACAGAACTGTGTGCACGCCTCTGCCTTTTCTTAGGTGTAATGTCCCATGACCTTTTTATTCTCTTTGAAAATCCCCCGAACTGGTTTTTAACTGAATCGGGATAAGTGGGATTTTCTTCATAAATGCTCTTTAATTAGTAGCATGTCAAGAAAATGAGATGTTAATGACAAGTCTCTATTCCACGCCTGACGTCTCTCTGGTGGTGTAGATTCTAAGGCAGTCGTGCGCAGACAGCATAAGATAGGATCTTAGTCCCTGAGAAGTTCAAAGTTGCCCGAATACTTTGAAACAAGGATGTAGCTAATAAATATATAACACGCACTGAACAAATCTCAAGACATTTGGCAGTAGTATATATGTCACTAGAGGAATATTCTAGGTTGCCAAAATAGGATGTCATATGTAGGGATTTAATTACCATGGCAACGTGGGGCTTAGCCAGGTATTGCCCACTGGTTTATAACAGAAGAAACAGATTTGGAAGGTCTGAACAAGGCCTGGAGGAGGGGGAACACTGCAACAGAGAGCCCTTCTCCTCTCACTCCTGTTTGTGATAGCAGCTAATCTGGAGGGTATTTGAGCCAGGCGTGCGGTCCTAAAGCCTTTACATATATTAACCTGGTTATTTCTCATAAGCCCACTGTGAGTTGGAGTCTATGTTTCACCACTATGACCATTGAGGCACACCTCATCAAAGACCCCAGGGCTAGGAAAATAGAACAGCCAGGAATAGCAACCCAGGGAGGTCTGGATTCAGAGGCCACGCTTTCAGCTTTTAATCAGCATATTATTCTGCTTAGGGGATAACTGGCACTTCCTGTGTGCCAGGCACAGCGCTTGTTGCTGGGAAGACAGAGTTCAGAGAGAACACGCCGTTGTGGCAGAAGGCGCTTCCAAAGACAGCCGTGGCAGCAGCCCTCACCCTCCGTGGTCCGTGGCAGAGTGCTCTTGTGACGCCCCATCAGTGGGTGCAATCTAGTCTTTCTTCCTGGGCTCTGCTCTGTGACTGCTCTGATTACTAGAATGCATCAGAAGTTCTGGAATGTCTGAGTCCAGACCTTCAGAGGACCAGAAGCACCTCCTCAGGCCTCTTGGAAAGCTCACTCTTGGGGGACTCTTTCTAAGAACCCTGCTGCCAGGCTGAGAGAAACTCAAGCCACCCGATGGGACACCTGGAGATACTCCTAGACGGACCTGGGTGAGCTCACAGCCAGCCGCCAGCATCACCACCACGTTTGGGGAGGATTATCTTTCCAGCTGGTCCAGGACAGGCTTCCCGTAACTCCAACTGTCATCTGACTACATCCAGGCAAGACCTCAAGGGAGAATGTTCCAGCTGAGCCCAGTCAACCCACAGAACCATGAGAGACAAGAGTAGATGCTTGGTTGTTCTGAACGACTGAGTTTGGAGGGATTTGTTAGACAGCCGTTAAAACTAAAAACATCCACCTGCAAGAGGCTGCCTTGGGAGTCAGTGGAGTGGGAACAAAATGCAACCTAGGACTACAGGGCCACTTGCAGATTCTGGAAGCACAGAGCTGCAGCATCCACCTCAGACCCGAGGCCGGGAAAGGCTTCTTAGAAGTGGCAGCAGCTGAGACAGATAAAGCGGAGGAGAGAGAGGGGGAGGAGAAACGGGGGAGGGGAGAGGGGGGCGGGGAGAGGGGAGGGAGAGGAAGGGCAGGAAGGAAGGAGAGAGAAGAAGCCATTGCAAAGGAGCGCCCAGGGAGCAAATGGCTCATTCTGGGACAGGTCAGGGGTCGGCACAACCGAGGATATGCGCGTGGTTGGAGGAGGCTGATGAGTGAGGAGGGGTTAGAGCAGGCCAACAGGAGACCACACAAGGGCTTGGCCTGGGCATGCTGAGGGCTTGGGGCTTGATGCTGAAGGGAGTGTGGAGCCCCTGAATCTCTGTGCAAAGAAGAACATTGAGCATAGCTGGCATCTGGGAAGGCAAGTCTGCTCTGTGGAATGGGTGATGGAGGAGGGGGCTGCAGACACGACAGTGCATCCTGGAAGCAGGTAGACCAGGAAATGCCCAGAAAGCATAGGAGCGAAAGGAGAGTCACAGGGTGACTTAGAAGCAAATGACAAGGGGTGGAATCCGCAGTACCTTCAGGCTGAGGGGCGGGATGGGTCAGAGATGAGCCCTAGTGTGGGGGTTTGAACAGCCATTGCGTGGGGTTGCTATTCATCAGGATTAGCAATAGAGACTACAGACCAGAAATGAAGGGAAATGGACGGAGTTAATTTTGAGCACATTAGTGGTAGTGTGTTCTATTGTGTTCTAGAATCTAGAGTCTTTGTGGTACCTATGCAGAGATACCAAGCAAGTTGATGAGCAGAACTCTACTGAAGTTCAAGACAGAGGTTGTCCCAGACAGAGAGGACTGGAAGTCACAAGAATGCAAGTACTTATAAAATTGCAGAGGGATTAAGAACTCCTAAAAATAGCATATATCTGCTAAACAAAAAGTAGTTTAGGGAGTGATTTTAAGAAATATATGATAATGCAAAGATTCCAAAGTCATATATTGATATTTTAACACCTCTGACATCAGTAAATTAAATTGCCTCTTAAAATTAATGGAAGATCATAATTCAATGGACAGTGCTTTTTCTTAGTGTTTCTGAAAATAATGGTATCATATGATCAATGACATCTTAGATTAAGTGAAATAAGGTGGCTTATCAAATCAACCTGGATCTAATAATTGCTCAAAATTTTTATTTACTTTTTTTTAACTCTATGAAAAATACGCATTTAAAAATTATAGAGCAGAGAGTATGCCAGTGGGGCATAATAATGTCAAGACTCAAGTGAGAAGTTTGGAAAAACTGCTCCAAGAACAGTTGCTCCAGCAACAAGAAGAATATCTGGTATCTATTGAGCACCTCTGAGCATTAATTGTGCAGGTGTTCCATTAGGTATT
The DNA here is from genome assembly GCF_910594005.1 of Cervus elaphus. Classification (NCBI taxonomy): domain Eukaryota; kingdom Metazoa; phylum Chordata; class Mammalia; order Artiodactyla; family Cervidae; genus Cervus; species Cervus elaphus. The sequence continues at coordinate 6,106,826 of NC_057826.1, read as the reverse complement.
TATGTATGTTAATTCATTTCCATCTCACTTTGATCCCTTGAGATAAATACTATTACTGGCTTCATTTCACAGATGAGAAAATGTAGACAGTGTTATATAACATCAAGCCTCAGTCCTGAGGCCACAACAGAAATCCAGAACAAGTGATAGAACCCAGGACTAAAGCACACCCCCACATTTTGGAAAGTCAATACAGGAAAGTGGAGACACTATCCTGCCAAAGGAGGCGGGAATCTTCTTCGCAGATGTCAGGATTCTAGCCATGTGGTGAGAATTCATGAGCAAGATGCAAATTCTCTAAAAAAGACCCCGGTTCCAGGAGGGAAATGGGGTGTCTAGGAAAGTCATTCAGATGAGAATAGGAAGAAGACCAAAGTGGACACCCAGATGCAAATATGGTGGGCCTGAATATGTCCTGTGGGAAAAGAAGGGAGTGAAAGAGTAATTGTTTGGGAGACTGCCGGCCAAGAACCAGGAAGTGACTTGAAACTGCTTCACATTTAGTCAGCTTCAGGTTCAAGTTGATCCTGGAACTGGGGAAAGCACTAACTTAACAAGATTGGAAGGAAGAAGCTATAGTTGTGAAGAATGACAGGTAACAGAGACTGGGGGATTGATTAGGCAAGACTTGAGGTCAGCCAGAAATATGTTCAGGACTCCCTTGGCTATTTAATTTGATCAGGAATGGGGGGAAGGACTCAGTACCTAGGAAAACAATTCTCCTCTTTCAAGACAATCACTAGGAAGTTGAAGTAGATTACTTGGCCTTTCAGGTTATGGATCAAAAATAATAAAATATGGAGAATTCTTTAAAAACCTTCTGTTATTTAGCCAAATCTCTCTGTTGATTAAAATAAAAAACTGAAAGTGTTCATAGAAATCTGTTAATGTTAATAATTGAAATATAAGGTGTTTTTATCACATGATACCTGCTATGCACTTTGCATCCACTGTCTTGACTCTCACAACAACCCAACCAAGGAAGCCTACTAGTAGTACATCTATCACTACACAGAAGGGAACTGAGACCCAGTGATATGATAAAATTTGCCCAACAGCTAGGTAGCAGAGACAAGAATCAAACTCAAGTCAGAAACTTTGACGTCCATGATCACTGCGCTGTGAGTGAGTGCTAGTCGTTCAGTCCTGTCCGACTCTCTGTGACCCCGTGGACTGTAGCCTGCCAGGCTCCTTTGTCCATTGACTTCTCCAGGCAAGAGTACTGGAGTGGGTCGCCATTTCCTTCTCCATCACCCCATTGTGTTTTGTTGGTAAAATGCATTTTTTAATGCTTAGATAAAATTTTAGATGCTGACCACGTAGGATAAAAAGCTGTTTAGCTTAAAATGCAAATGGTTAAGAATAAACTCTTCCAGTAGATCTTTGCTAAAATGAAGGACGTCAGTACTGCTAAGATTTTCCTGTATAGAAGCACCAATAAATAAATGATTCAAGTCTTCTAAAACGGAAAACAAAACAAACAAAATATGCCAGAGTCCTCATTTTGATGCAATTCTGGTGTTAAGTGGGAATAAAAAGATCTGGATTCATGGGGCTCCATGTAGTCTGAGTTCAGGCTTTAAATCCAGGGTGAGCAAACTTATGTATATGGGTGTGTTCAGTCATTAAATCATGTCCAACTTTTTTGTGATCCCATGGACAGTAGCCCACCAGACTCCTCTGTCCATGGGATTTCCCCAGGCAAGGATACTACTGGAACGGGTTGTCATTTCCTTCTCGAGGGGATTTTCTGGCCCGCGGATTGAACCCATGTCTCCTATATGCCCTGTACTGCAGGTGAATTCTTTACTGCTGAGGCACAAGAGAAGCCCTACATGGACCAAAGCCGACCCACGGACAGTTTTGCACAATCTGTGAGCTAAGAATGATTCATACGTTTCAAAAAGGTTGGACTAGAAACAAGCACACACACAAAAATAATACTTTGTGACATGAGAATATTAAATGAAATTCAGACTTTAATATTTGTAAATAAAGTTTTATTGAAACAGTACTTTGTTCATTCATTTACATATTGTCTAAGGTTGCTTTTGGGCTTCCCTGGTAGCTCAGTTGGTAAAGAATCCCCCTGCAATGCAGGAGACCCCGGTGTGATTTCTTGGTTGGGAAGATTTCCTGGAGAAGGGATACGCTACCCACCCCAGTATGCTTGGGCCTCCAGAATCCACCTCCAATGCAAGAGACATGAGCGACATGGGTTTGATCCTTGGGTTGGGAAGATCCCCTGGAGAAGGGAACTTGGCTACCCACACCAGTATTCTGGCCTGGAGAATTCCATGGATAGAGGAGCCTGGCAGGCTACAGTCCATGGAGTCACAAAGAGTTGGACACCAGTGAGCAACTTTCATACATACAGGAGGTGGCTTTCAGGCTACAGCAGCAGCATTGGGTACTTGCAATAGATTTTGATGTCTAAAATATTTATTATCCTGCCATTTACAGAAAATGTTTGCAACCCTGGCTCTAAATGAAAAAATGGAAAATTACAATTCAAGCCAATCACTCATAACTCCTTTAGGAAGGTAGACCTAATGGTAAATGCATAAACTCCAGCTTTTAAACTTATGGGGAAAAGCCTTCCCATTTCCCTTTCTACACTCCTCTTTCTCCTTTAACAACTCACATTCTCAATCCTGGTTACACCCAGTTTTTTCTAGAACCTAGAACAAGATGTCTTCTTTGTCTCTACTTTGAGTTTCTGGTCATGATGTCCCCTGCCTGGAATACTTTCTCCTTCCCCCAGTTGCTCACCCATTTATGATCAAAATTCTGCTTACCACCTCTGTTAAAAGATTGTCGCTTACCCTGTAAATGGGGCTTCATGTCATGCCAATGTACTCTTAAACCCACTGTGCCTAACTCCTTGCCCTAAACCCTGTTGCATGTGTGGAAATTGATTGCTCATTGATTTGTGCTTTCTTTCTGGTGGCGGTCTTCTTATATTTTGCTCTTGAACTCCCTTAAATAATTTGTAAAGCCTTATAAACTTCACACAGTTTTAAGGTGGCATCTAAAATTTTTCATCATGAATTTATATAGTTGCAAAGCATGTAATTTTTGTGTATTATAAAGTATCTTTTAAATGTATATAGTGCAACCCAGTTGCATGAGACAAGTGCTCAGGGCTGGTGCACTGGGAAGACCCAGAGGGATGGGATGGGGAGGGAGGTAGGAGTGGGGATCGGGATGGGGAACACATATAAATCCATGGCTGATTCACGTCAATGTATGGCAAAAACCACTACAATATTGTAAAGTAATTAGCCTCCAACTAATAAAAATAAATGAAAAATAAATAAATAAGTGTATATAGTGCAATCCAAATAACAGCAATTTGACAACCTCCATCGTTCACTATAAATCATTCCATTATCTATCCTTAAGCTTACAATTCCATTTTCTTCCCTTGCAGAATCAGATCCTAATGTAACATTTTATGAATGTAAGTCTTTTACTAATTGCCTAATAATGCTAGTCTACAACAAAAATATGTAGACAAACTGAAATTCATTTTTTTTTAATTCATTTTTAAATTACCACTAACTATAAATATAAAAATATTACATTGGTTTTTTTTCTTCTGGATTGAGCTATTATTAAAATTATTAATTAATGTTCAATTGACCAAATAATGTGACTGATTTATAAATTTTGATTAAAAAAGTGAGAAAAGTTATTGCAAAAAGACCCATAATGAGATGGATTAAAATGTTTTAATCTATGATTTCCCTAGACTTATGTCATGAATGATTGCTAATTATTGATAGAGTAACAGGGTTCACCCTCAAGTGTTTCCCCACTGTTTTTCATTATTGCTTTTGGTTTAGATCTAGAACTGAGCACACTTGCTACTGTAAATAAGTAGTTGGGAATGAAAGAGATTTGGGAGGTTCAATTCATAGACCCATCTTTTGAGTTTCACAACAAAAATTACATGGTGACTTACCATCGGAAAATATTCCTTATGATCCATCAGTATTCAGCTCAATCAGATTTTATTCATTTTTTTTTATTAAACAAATAATTGAAAACCAACAAACTTGCAAAGGCATTTGTTACATAGTTCTTAGTTGTTCATTTTCCTGTTATCATTGCTTGGTATCTGTGGTATCTTACACCTCCAGGCAAAACCCTCGAGACTCTTTTATAACATGGAGGAGTGGCTACTGTGAATGGAGAGGTGGGAAAATTCCATCTCATGCTGGTTAGTCTTAGGAAAATACGCAGATGAAGTAGACTGTCTAGACACTGCTATCTGTAGGACTCTCCAGCCCCTCTTATCTGCCATGGAAGTCTACAAGTCCCCAAGGGACACAGCCTGGTTCAAGACCACTGCTCTAATAGATACCACTAAAGTCATTACATCCATGGTTTTCACCACTGTATCCCCAAAAGGCTGGCATGAAATGTGTGCAATTGTGTCCCATAAATAGAACTTGGAGCAATCACTTATCTAGTTGTATCTTAAGATTCTAGCATTCATCAACATACAGTATTTTCTCTCCTTGTCATTCTCAGACAAGCCAGAAACCTCTAGATTTCTCAGCTTTTTAAAACATTCCCAATTTCTCAGCTTTCAAAGACACAGTTGTTCTTTAACAATACCCTCTGAAGAAATGCAGTGCAATGCTGCCAGTACTTTTGAAAAAGGGGAACAAGAAGCCTTGGGCTCCATGACAATACACTAACCTAGCCTTTTAAAAATGTATGGCTATTGAAAGAACAGATTAATTAACACTTCTCGAGGAGGTTATATTCACAAGGTAGAGAGCTCAATAGAGGTGGCTTCTGGCCTCAATAAGAGTGATAAGTTGCTAATTAGCTTTGCCTATTATTTGTAGGATGAAGTTTATTCTGTATATGAGAATAAAGCATATATTTGAGCTACCTGAATAATTAAGAAACTTGATACATTGCAACTTGCTAAAAATAAGGATGGAATAATAGAAACACCTGAATAATTTCATCTCTAAAAGAAGTTTATGTTCTGCTTTTTGTTTTTCCCCCTCGGTAGCTACCTTTTTTTATATCCAAAAATTGAAGGAGGGGTAAATCACAGTACAGGATTTCTCCTTGTTATATAGCATTTTCCCGGGGACTTTTTTCTTCCTGCCAAGCACCCCTTCATCTATAAAAGCAAGAATAAAATTGATTTCATTCAATTTCTTCTAAATCCAGTAGTGTAGTTCTAGAAGATGGGAAAACCAAGGTCAAAACAGTCTGGGTTTGCAGCCCTACAATGGTAGAATTAGCTCTGGCTGACTTTGTTTTTATAGGTCTACCATAAATTTCCAGACTGGCCTTTCTATGTCTATATTTCTGTATTGGCACTTCAAGGCTAAAATCCCTAATCCCCATTAGATCTCTTGTTCCTAAAGAAAGCATTGAGCTGGTTGCCTTTCCTTTTTGTTTTCAATGGCAACTTCTGCTTTTGAGGATCTTGGTTTACATTCCTGAGATGTAATTCACAGGAAACCCCAGACCATACTGTTGACAAATGGGTCTAGAATCCTGAGACCCATGTATTCTAAGGCTGGCTTCATTTCAGGGGAAAGTTGGCCTAAGTGTGGGCCAGACAGGCACAGTTTCAGATAATATTTATAATGGCACATGATATTATCTCTATTGCACACATGTGAGACCTGAAGGCGAGAGATACAGCAAACTAATGAGGGTTGTAAGGCTGGTAAAATACAGATCTGGGCTTGCTGAATCCAAACCCAATGGTCTTCTTCATAGTGTTGCTGTTCTTGTTTAGTTTCTAGGTCATCTCCAACTCTTTTGGGGCCCCCACAGACTATAGCCCGCCAGGCTCCTCTGTCCATGGGGCTTCCCAGGCTAGAATACTGGAGTAGCTTTCCATTTCCTTCTCCAGGTGATCTTCCCAACCCAGGGATCAGACCCACATCTCCTGCATTGGCAGGCAGGTTCTCTACCACTGAAGAGAAGTCCAGTGTGTTGGAAAAGTCCTTTGCCTACTGAAAGGAGCACCCAGGAAGGACAGTGTATACCTAGCTCCACGTAAGCAGACACTTTCCTAGTATTAAAAAGTAGCACATGGCAATAATAGTTTGAAATTCTCCAAGGGCATATAATCAATCAAGTAAATCAAGTATTGACATATTCATTACCCATCCTCAATGAATACAATTTAAGCACCTACACATATGGCAATTACATACATTTGAATTGCCGTGACTGTAGGTAACAACCCACTTCAAAACATTTCATAAATATTCATTTTTTAGGACCCACAATAATAAAAAAGCAAAAGTGTCGTATTTATATCAGTGAATGCTATATTATTGTTATGTAACAGAAGTGTATATTATAATATCTAAAAGTGTCCCATAAATAACACACATGTGAAATACTCAAAAGAACTATAAAAACCATCACTTTTTCTCCACCACCTCCCAGCCCTCATCCCAGTTTCTCTGTAGCTTCAGTTCTGTTGTCTCCTCCAACCTGATGTGCATGTGCTCCGCCACAGTCATGCTCAGCTCTTTGTGACCCCAAGGATTGGAGTCCACCAGTTTCCTCTGTCCCAATCTCCAGACAGAATAAAAGCAGAAAATTCCCCAACACAGGAGGCAGTTCATTCTTAAAATAAACATCTAGCTGTACTTTTTCTTCCTAATTTTATATATATATAAAATTTAATAAATGCATATAAAAGAAATATATATATATATATAATACATACATATTAAAATCTCTCCCTTCCCTAACCCTAATCTTAACCCTGACCCTAACCCATGTCCAACCTCATTTCTAGATTTCCCTTAATGGCACCAGCCTGGAATTGTTCCCTAACTTCCAGACCTAAATATCCAACTTGCTGTAAGATGCACCTGTGTCCATGCTAAGTATGTCACTTCAATATGCCCAACTTTTTGCAATACTGTGGACTGTAGCCTGCCAGGCCTTTTGTCTATGGGATTCTCCAGGCAAGAATACTGGAGTGGGTTGCCAAGCACTCCTCCAGGGATCTTCCTGACCCAGGGATCGAACCTGTGCCTCCTGCATCTCCTGCGTTGGCAGGCAGGTTGTTTACCACTAGGGCCACCTGGGAAGCCCCGGCTGTAGAATATCTACACCTAAATGTTTAACAGGCAACTCAGATTTAACATATCCCAAACTGAGCTTCTAATAAACTAGCACCCCACAACTACTCTATGCCTCCTGCAGTTTTTCTGTCTCAATTAATAAAAACTCCTTTCTGCTGAAGCCAATTATATTTTATCCACAGCCCAAATACTGTCCATTAGCAAATCTGTTGATTCTCCAGTGTCTGGGGAGGCCCACTTTCCAGTTTACAGACGGCCATTTTATCATCACATGCAGAAAGTAAAGAAAAGGAAATAAGAAAGTTCTCTTGCATGTCTTCTCAGAAGATCACTAATCCCATTCATGAGGGCTCCACCTTTATTATCTCTTAAAGGCCACACCTCCAAAGGCCTTTACACTGGTAATCAGGCTTCAACATAGGAATCTGCTGCTGCTAAGTCACTTCAGTTGTGTCCAACTCTGTGCGACCCTATGGACGGCAGCCCACCAGGCTCCCACGTCCCTGGGATTCTCCAGGCAAGAACACTGTAGTGGGTTGCCATTTCCTTCTCCAGTGCATGAAAGTGAAAAGTGAAAGTGAAGTCGCTCAGTCGTGTTGGACTCTTAGCGGCCCCATGGACTGCAGCCTACCAGGCTCCTCCGTCCACGGGATTTTCCAGGCAAGAGTACTGGAGTGGGGTGCCATTGCCTTCTCCGATATGAATCTGCAGGAGGACACAAATATTTAGTTGGCAGCACCATCCATATATGATCCTTCTTCTAAGGGGACATGGGCTTCCCAGGTGGCACTAGTGGTAAAGAACCCACCTGCTAATGCAGGAGATGTAAGAACCGCAGGTTTGATCCCTGGGTTGGGAAGATCCCCTGGAAGAGGGCATAGCAACCCACTCCAGTATTCTTGCCTGGAGAATCCCATGGACAGAGGAGACTCGTGGGGTATACGGTCCGTTGAATCACAGAGACAGACATGACTGAAGTGACTCGGGACATCTCTTACCCACACAGCTCTAAAGAGCTGGCTGAGGAAGCTATATTGTATTTTGCATGAGCAGGATGAGCCTCTTGGACCTAAATGTAATTTAGACCAAGAATGAGCCACAACTCGAGGGCAGTTACATCCACCATCTTATTAACTAATACCTCATCATAGCAGCTTTATTTTACAAAGGGAGGTGAACCAGTAAGAATGTTCTCCCTCAGCAACTGGTTTAAGAAGCTTAGAGACAGCAGCCAGATAGAGGTAAGGCAGAGAATGACCCAGAGATGGCAATGGGGGGCCACATGGACAGCAAAGATAGGGGGGAACACAGAACAACATGCAAATGCAGAGGAAGCTGATTTCCAGGGAAATGAAGCTAAAGCCAAAGAGAGCAGAAGCTGTGATTGTAAAACAAGGGGCTTCCTAAACATAGCTGTCTGTCAGGTACTGTTTTTAAGGTGCCTTGAACAGATCTTTTTGTTGTTGTTCAGTCACTAAGTTATGTCTGACTCTATAGACTGCATGCCAGGCTTCCCTATCCTTTACCATTTCCTAGAGTTTGCCCAACTCATGTCCACTGACTGAGTCAGTGATGTTATCTTAACTATGCAAATAAACTAGTCTAACAAATTTATCAGCTAAGTGCACAATGAGGTTATATTTATCTAAACTATGTAAAAAATGTATCTTACTCATGCATTTGAGCAAATGTTTCGGGTTTTTGATTTCTTGTGTTTTGAGCAAATGTTTGTTAATCAGGTGGATTTGCTTGAGGCCGTTGACAAACAGTATACAGAATCACAGTTAAATGCCGACACGTTTAGGTCAGTGAGAGACAACAGTGTTTCGTTGAGTGACATTTTTTTAAAACAAGTACATTTAATGCAACTGCGTTCTGCAGGTGGTCTCATCTGTTTAAAACCTAGTGGAGCTCAGAATTGTGCAGCCACAACTTAAGTTGAAGGGGAAGTAATAAGTGCTATACTTATTTTGGTCTTTCCTTTTGTTGTTAATTTTCAAATACACCAAGCTGAAGATCAACCATAACAAGGAAAGATGGAGGGTGATTTGGGGAGAGTGACTGAAAGCTCCATTTTGATTGGTGATGCTGATTTTGTGGCATCTTTTGTGTGAAGGGGACAAAGGAAAAATGATACCAGAGACATTAATCACACAAAAGCTGTCACTAGAGAGGGACACAACCCACAATTTTACCATCAAAATGCAATCCATAATCAGGAGAAAAGGGAATTGCTTCTCTGTGGGACTCCACCCCTGATAACTAATTAATTAGATGCCAAGTGCTAAATACTACAGCCAAGGCAGAGTAAGGGTCTATTTTCTCTGTAACAAAGGCCACAAATAGCAATGGTGTATATTCATTTCTTTGATTTTTCTTTCTTTCTTTTTTTTTTTTGGTTGGTTTGAGTTTTGAAATAAATCATTTTTAAAACTCCAGAAATTAAAATGCCCAAGCCTTGGGTATAAATGTGCTAGTTGAAATTGTTAAAATAGTATTTATTCTATACATCTTTGAAACAGCATGGGGTGCTGCTTAGAAAATTCTAAACATTTGTTGTTACCTTGAATCGAAATTCAAAGAAGTTTCAGGCCAAGAGAAACAAGTTTAATGTAAAGGCCAAATTGACATGTATTTCTGTATACACATGGTTTACATTCCCTGCTGAGAGTGCCAAAGGAAGTAGAATATGAAAAAGAATGGAATAAAAATGCAGTGCTTGGACTTCAGACTTCAAATCCATTAAAAGACAGGTTTTAGGGAGGTGGTTGGTTTATCTGAATTTTTTTTTTCTTTCTATTTCTATCCTGGTTATTAACTAAATTAGAGTTATTACCCAAAGAATAGAGGTCCTAGAATTAGGCCCAGAGGGAATGTAGGGGGAACAGCTTTTGTGTATGAATTTCTGCTGTTCTGTTCAAAGCAAGCCATTCAGGCTTTCAACACTTTATTTTATCAATGTTTCGGGAGAAACAACCAAAAAAGAAAATAGGATTAATACTGTGTGTGCCTAAGGGAGGGTGTGGGTAGGGTAGTTGGAATGTGAGTGGCCTGAAAGCAGAGAAGGAGGCCCTGGTAGAATTTACACTCGGTGGTTTCTAGGGAAATCAGTGTTAGACCTAGAGAGATGATGCCCCATCAGTTCATACAACGCAAAGCCTAATTTCACAAATCTGCGAATCCATTGCCACTAACTACTCTGTACAGTGGCTCACTCTTTCTGTAATTCCTGTGCTCTCTGCGTCTTGGGCTAAATTAAAGCCTTTCAATCAAAAACATTAGTTATTTCTCTCTGAATACAAATCATTGCAACCCTCTTTGGCACAAGCAACTAATTCTTTTAATATTTACTTATTTATTTGGCTGCACTGGATTTTAGGGCAGCATGCAAGCTCTGGTTGTGGCATGTGGGTTCTAGTTTCCCGACCAGGGATCGAATCTGGGCCCCTTGCATTGGGGATGCAGAGTCTTAGCCTCTAGACCACCAGAAAAGTACCCAGACTACTTTTTTTATTGAGGGTCTACCATGTAACTATCCTGTGCAAGACCTTCTGGAAGATGCAGTGTTTGCAAGGCCTATTTCCTGATCTCAAAGAGGCTTGTAATCTACAAGCCAACTTGAAGACAGATCTAACAGGCAAGAAGTAAAGAGGGGAACAGGGGCTGGAATGGGACAAATTGCGTTGCTGACTTAAAAAACAAAAGAAAGCCCCTCATTGTTGACACCTTGATGAATTATGTAAGGTAATTCAAATGTAAGTGAATATGTGATATTATGATGATAAAATATGTTAATCCTATCCGTGTTTACAGTACTTACTAGAAAAGCTAAGAATAGCATTTTTTTAATTAGAAAAAGAAGGAAAAAACTGTTCCATAGTTAGTTGATGCTAGCCAATTTTTCTTGATATGCCACCTTCTGTAAAGGTCTCCAATATTGTTTAGTGTTAATGATATAGCCATGGGTTAAGAGTGAATTAGCATCACTTTGATTTTTTTAAAAATATTTTTTAAATTATGTAAGTATAACACGTTTATAGGAGAATTGGAAAATACCGAAAAAAGTTACATATAATTCCACTATATAGTGCAATTAAATTTTTAAGTAGATAAATTAAGATTTTTAGTTGGAATTTCAATATCAAATTCTCAAAAATTAATGAGTAGACAAAAAAGTAGAAAGACACTGTAGATCTGAAAAGCCCTATGCACCAATTCAACATAATTCAGATTTATACAATTTTCACACAACATCTGGGTACAAATTCTACTCAAGTTCCCATAGACTATAAACCAAGAGACACTGGAAAGTATTCAGGGACTTAAAATAAGGTGCAAAAATTTCATGGTCTAAAGGTATTGAAATCATACAGAGTCTGTTCTCTAATCACTGTGAAATTACGTTAGAGATCAATAACTCTGAATCTCTTTTTATAGCTCCATTTTCAGCTTCCAAGAGATCATCAACTGCTTAACTTGCCATCGAAATATTCCCAAGGTTTAAAGTGAATATCTTATTAAAATTTATTTTTCTTTATAGCATGATATATAGTGGCATATTCAAATAGAGTGTAAAAATATATCTGCAGCATTACTTGTCAGAACATGGAAGTTTTACATTGTTTTTATGGCATTTAATGAATATTTCCTGTTTGGGTACAGAAATACCATTTGTGTTTTAAAACGTATGAAGACAGCATTTGAGCTTACTATGCCAGTTCATTCATTAAGGGCACTGTAGCATTGTAATAAATGCCCATTTTTTCAAAGATGCTTTTAATACATTTATTTGTTTCCACAACAAGATTAAAAGCCTAATCTTACGCTTAGAATCAGGAAACCTAAATGTGCTGTTCACCGTATTGCTGACCTGCTTTCTGACATTGGACAAATCACATCAAACTCTTTAATGAGCTCATATTTCTCAATAAAAACAGCAACAACCATAAAAGTTAAACATTTATTGCATGCGTATTCCACACCAGCTGCTCCATGTCTTAACTGATTTAATCTTCACTAAACTCTAATGAGGTCAGTAGCGTCGTAATCCCCATTTACCAATGAAGAGACTGTCACACAGGGAGGCCAAATGTCCCGGCTAATAAGTGATGGAGTCAGGATGTGAGCAGTTTGGCTTGAGAGCTGGTGCTTTCAACCGGACCCCTGAAAACGCAAGCCACGAATAAGCCATTGATGTACTTCCATCTCTTGCTTTAATCTTACTCTCCTCTTTCTTTCATCTTATTCTCTTCTCCTTCTGGTTCTCTCCTGGAATCTTTGGCTCTAGAAAAATGAAATCCATTCTGTTCCCCACATATCTTCTAATCTTTGCAGGCTGTGGATTTTCGCTAAGATTTGTCCCTCTGACTACAAAGGACACCGCTACTGCTCTTAGTGTCCTGCTTACCCATCAGGAGCTAGGCATCCCTAGCAACAATCAACTAGAAGATAAATGCTCTTTATAACAAGACCATAACTTTTAGCTACCAACTAAACAAAATCAGAATCATAGGAGGAATCTCAGAATCATAGGAGAAACCATAGGAGAAATATACACAATCATAGGAAAAATTTTGAATAAAAAATGATAAACTATATAGAGGAGGTAATATATCATGACGATGATGTCAGTTCTTCCCAAATTATTCTACAAATTCAAAGGAAACCATAAAAATCTTCAGTCATTGTTTTCAGAAAATTGATAAAATGCCTTCTAATGTTAACTAATGTATAATAATACATGTATAATATAACTAATGTATAATAATAATGGTCTGTATATAGTTATGTCAGTTTTGAAAAAAGAGAACCAAGGCTGAGTTAGGTTGAATTACTTCACCAAGTATTGAGATATACTATATTGCTATAATAAGATAACCAGTACAATGCAGGAACAAAACTGTCAATGACACAGAAAACATAGCTTATAAATAGCCCTATTTATACAAAAAAGCTGTGTCATACAATGAAATGTGTGATAAGGATGGTGTTTCAAAGCAAGGAGGACAGAATAGGCTGCTTAACACATGGTATTGTTAAAATAGTCTCCTTCGATGGAGAAAAACTAGATACAGTATTTTTACCTTACACAAAATGCAAAACCACACTCCATAAAGATTATAAACAATAAGGCAATGCTACTGTTATCAGAAGAAAATGTTCATAAATATCATTGTAAGTATTTCTCAACTTAGTAAAGATAAAAAAAAAATCTTAAGAATTTGTATCTAGTAAAAGACAAGGTAAACATTTAAGTTGACAGATGAGACTGGAAAAAGGTATGTGAACTATCTAAAATAAACACACTATTGCTATCTTTAATATAAAAAGAACCCCTCATTTTAATGAGAGACAGAAATCTAAATGTTTTAAAAATACCAAAATAGGAAATTCTCAAAAGAGCAAGTTCAAATACTATCTCTAAACAGAGAGATCCAAACACATTAGTAAGTCATCAGATAAATTAATATTATAATAAATAATGATGTTACTTTATATTCATTCAAACTACAAAATTGAGTAAGTATTGATAATATGTGTAGTGACACAGGGGTAGGTGCAGAAACCACAACAGCCAATCTGGAAAGCAGCCTATTAACACTTGACTAAATAAACTGAGCATACGCCCTATGAACTGAAGCCTCCCTGTTCCTTCCCAGAGGTCTGTAGAGGTATATATGTATGTATATTCTTTACGGCATTATTTGAGGTCATGATTTGGGAGACTTAACTAGGAAAATGAACATCAAAATGTCAAGGAAGCATGCTGTGGGTTATTATATATTGGAAATAATAAACAGACATCTATGCCAAATTTTTTGCCATTATCTTGTGTTTAGATTAAAATGACATCTGTACACATCTGCGTGTGTGTGTGTGTGTGTGTGTGTGTGTGTGTGTGTGTGTGTGCGCGCTCAGTCACTGAGGCATGTCCGACTCTTTGCAACCCCATGGACTGACCGCAACCTACTAGGCTTCTCTGTCCTTGAAATGTCCCAGGTGAGAATACTGGAGCAGGTTGTCATTTCCTATTCCACGGGACCTTCCTGAGCCGGGGATTGAACCCGCATCTCTTGCATCTCCTGCATTGGCAGGCAGTTTCTCTACCACTGTCCCTCCTGGGAAGTCGGTATTTCTGCAGGTACAAAATCAAATGAAAAGTGCCTTATTGTCAAAGCTCACTGATTGTCAAATGTCTGCCTGAATTTGGAGCGTCAAGTTAGAGGAGTAAAAAACATTTTTAGGCTTTATTCTTTTATACTTGATTTTAATCTTTCTTTTAAAATTACAAACTGCTTAATGCCTCTTGACCAATGTTTCCCCATTTGTGGATTGCAGACTCTCTAATGGATCTTAAGATTCTTTCTGGGTCCGATATGTATAATGTTAAACAAAGCCAATTGACATGGTGTCTATTGTCATTTTAATTAAATACCAGAAGCCCACATACAGAAGTGTACAGAAGTTCCCGTGTACGAATGCTCAGTCACTAAGTCCTGTCCAAATCTTTGCAACTCCATAGATTGTAGCCCACCAGGCTCCTCTGTCCATGGGATTTTCCAGACAAGAATACTGCAGTGGTTGTCATTTCCTCCTCCAGGTGATCTTTCCCACCCAGGGATCGAACCCTTGTCTCCTGAATCTTCTGCAATGGCAGGCAGATCCTTTACCACTGAGCCACCTGGGAAGCCACAGAAGTTCTTTGCATGTACCAATTTCCCCTGAATCAGCCAACTTTTTTTAAAAGCAGGAAGTCAAGTGAGAGAGGTTGCTGTCTAATTTCCAGCTCAATATTTGAGATTCATGATTCAGGAAGGAACCTGATTATTCAGATAAGTTTCATATAAAGAACCAAACGTTTGGATGTATTTGAACATCTTAAATTCATCCCCTGCATCTAAAGTGGGAGTTGGGTATTTGTGAATAAAGCATAGAAATTGCCGATGCAGATGAAGAATGTAGACAAACATCAAGGTTAATGATAAGTAATGTTGTTTAGAAATTTTTATAAATAAAATTACAAATAGAATCATCATTATTTTGCTTGGGGACAGCTAGAAAATTATAATCAATCTTGTTACGGAGCCAGGAAAATTAAAGGCAGAGAGTGCCAAAAGTAGCTTATACTCACTTACGAATCATCTCAGATTGGGAAGTGACTCAAAAAAAAAAAAAAAACCACTGTGGTGCAAATGCAGAAAGACGCCTGCATGCCAGGCTCAAATGCTTATAGATGACAGTTCAATGCAGACAAACAAAATGTAATTATGACTGTGATGAGTCTTCAAGTCACAAGACAACTCTTTGTAAGAAATAAAAGATGAGTTTTTTTTTTTTTTCCTTAAAGGATAAAAAAAAATAAAAACATCTCTGGAGACAAATCACGCTGTACCATTAATGAAAGAGAAACAGAAAGAAGACAAATCAGTGTAGTTAACGAGTCTCAATGGCTCAATTGTGTATTCACTTCACCAAATCTGAAGACATGTGAGAACAGAAAACAAAAGACAACTTCTGTATAACAAAATTCTAGATGCGAGAAACACACTTCCAAGGTCTGGGTAACCTTTGAACGGGAGAATCCATTCTGACGGCTCTCAGGTTAGACTGATTAATCTAAAATTAGAAAAGAATAATGCTCATAAGATTTCCCAAATAACAGCATGCTCTGAATGTCTTATTTACTTCTTTAAAAATGTTTTTTTTTTTTTTTCTTTTTTTCCCTGTCAACTACAATCAAACCCTCACGGGACAAGTAAGAACAATTCAATTAGGCTGAATTCAGAGGCTATTTGGTGACCATGGGACAGAGAACAGGGAAAGGAAAACACTTGATCTAGAACAGTGGTTCCTGACTTTAGGTGATTTTCCCTCCTGGAGATGTTTTTGACGCCATGACTAGGAGGAAGGTAAGGGTATTAAGGGTATCTAGTCGGTAAGAAGCCAGGGATGGTGACAAACATCGTACGATGCACGATGCAGGGAACAAACAGTCATCCAGCCCAGAACGTCAGTAGCACAATAGTGGTCTTTGAGCTATATTTTAAATAAGAATTTGAGGGACTTCCCTGGTTGTCCAGTCGTTAAGACTCCCTGCTCCCTATCGAGGGTGCATAGGTTCAATCCCTGGCCGGGGAACTAAGATCCCATATGCCACATGACTGGCTTAAAAATAAATATAGGTATTTTTTATAACAGAGATAAAGACAAAGGCTACCCTTGCCTGAGGGAATGAATTAATCCAAAGCAGAAATATGCAAACATGAATGAGAATGTCAGTGACTGCTGAATGACAACCAGGGAGACTGGGGGTGAGGAAAGGCAGATTCATCCTGCAGATGCCCAATGTTTGCAAAGTAATACTCTTTACCTTGCCACTACAACTGACAAAAATAAATTTCAGAGGAAACCTCAGGCTTTGAACTCAATAGTCAAGAGCTTGAATTTATTTTATAGTTACAGTAAAACCACTTAAGAGTTTTTGAACTCAGGGATGACATGATCAAACGTGTAATTTTAGAAAGACAGTTTTGGTGGCAGAAGAAAAGGTGTCTTGAAGGTAGAAGTTTGAGTAAGGAAACTGGCCAAGTAATTGGAGAATTTCCCAAAATGTGTTCTCAGGGTTTGTTAAAAAGTGTCATTGGTTTAAAGTTTTCCATGGTTAGATAATTTTTGGAAATGATTGGTTAAAATATATCAGACAGGATTCTCTACTATAGCACTTAGAATCTTTTCTTAGCTATTACACATCTTTGCTCTTCACAATGAGCTATAGTATGTAGAAATGCCCAAGTATATTTGCCTAAGGAATATTTTTCATGACATATACAACAGAAATCATATTCCAACTAGCACTTTATAGAAATGTAAGGTACTAAGGGCTTCCCTGGTGTCTCAGTTGATAAAGAATCACCTGAAATGTAGGAAACCTGGGTTTGATCCCTAGGTCGGGAAGATCCCCTGGAGAAGGAAATGGCAATCCACTCCAGTGTTTTTGCCTGAAAAATCCCATGGACAGAGGAACCTAGCAGGCTATTTAGTCAACGTGGTCACAAGAAATGGACATGACTTAACAACTAAACCACCACCACCAAAATCAGAAAAAAAAAAATTAAATCCAACAGATTCATCGAATTATCTATATTTTGATAATAGAATTAAATGTTCAGACTTTTGGCTCAAGATGTTGAGCACAGAATAAACATATTCTTACACATCAAGATAGGCCTGGAGTTAGGAAGTCAGGAACTCTAAGAGAGGGCTAGATTAGGGATGACAGTGCTTTGAATTAAACTAATGTGCTGAGACATCACTTTACCAACAAAGGTCCATATGGTCAAAAGTATGTTTTTTTCCAGTGGTCATGTATGGATGTGAGAGTTGGACTATAAAGAAAGCTGAGTGCTGAAGAATTGATGCTTTTGAGCTGTGGTGCTGGAGAAGACTCTTGAGAGTCCCTAGGACTGCAAGGAGATCCAACCAGTCCATCCTGAAGGAGATCAGTCCTGAATATTCACTGAAGGGACTGATGCTGAAGCTGAAGCTCCAATACCTTGGCCACCTGATGTGAAGAGCCGACTCACTGGAAACACCCTGATGCTGGGAAAGATTGAAGGCGGGAGGAGAAGGGGACGACAGAGGATGAGATGGTTGGATGGCATCACTGGCTCGATGGACGTGAGTTTGAGTAAACTCTGGGAGATGGTGAAGGACAGGAAAGTGTGGTGTGCTGAAGTCCGTGGGGTTGCAGAGTTGGACACGACTGAGCGACTGAACAAAAACAAGATGTGCAGAAGCTAACCAACAACTGTAGCTCTCTGAAATGTGGTCATAAGAAGGATTCTGAGGCTCATTGGGAATCAATGAGGATAGAATGAATGTAGTGAGAACTTCTGGAAGGAAGGGCATAATAAGCAGTCCCCATGTTGTGTTTGTCACATGTGAATCAGAAAGTAGTTAACTCAACATGATTTGTGTTATGGTTTAAAAAAATTTTAGCTTGTGAAAATATTCTTCAAAGGAAACCTCACCTAGAAATGTAAATAGACAGAATACCTAAGAGCAAAACTGTCTAAGGATTGTCTAGAAATTCCACCCACTCTCTTCTCCTTCTAGACCTTCCTCCCCATTGAGATCACTATGCACGAGAGTTTCTAGAGCTATTAACTAGTTGAGTAAGATAAGGCTAGCAGATGCTAAAGGAAGTTAGCTACTATAGACACAAATATTTCTGCCTTATCAAGGGAAATATTAATATTTCTCTCCTTTAATATTTCAAAGGAAATATTAAAATTTTCCTTTATTTTATACATTTAGTTCCTATTCGTTCTCTATTATGGAAAAGGAAATGGCAACCCACTCCAGTTCTCTATTAATACTCGGTAAAGATTTGAGAATTCCCAGACTAATTCAGTTTTACCAGTAGACAAGCAAAAAGAGGGCCTTTGGTTTATAAGGAGACATTAAGGTAAAAGGTCAGAGTTTACAGCTGAGGGACTCAATGGGTGTTAGGAAGTAAATTGGCAGCAGTAGCTGGAAGTGGGAAAACCCAGGTGAAAGATTTATCTGTGTCAGGCACAGTCAGCCTTCTCCTCTCTCCCTGACTATTACCCTTGCTGAACCCTAGAGGTTTTGAGATTTATTAAATTACTGGGAAATGAGTTCTTTGCAGCTTCCATTGTTAACTTAAAGGTATGTCATGTAAACTCACAGTGAAGCGCAAAGCACAGGGACAACATATTTTAAAATCATATTTTGTTCTGGAGTCAACAGAAAAGTTCTACACGAATAATGTGTCATTTTTACAAGTGTTAGATAGCTAATGAATTTAGGAGATACCTGTTTTTAAGAAAATTAGGTCTGGAACAGAAGCAAACTGATCATTTGAAGTTGGACACCCATTGATGGGCTTTATCTGATCTTTGCATAAGATTCTTGTTGACTAAAGCATCTTAATGTTGTCTCTTCCAGTTTCAAACTCTGAAGGGTCACAGCTAGGAGAGCCTCCTATTCAGCTTTGCATCCCCAATATCAATCACAGATGTCTGGTTCCTGTGGAGTAAATTCTCAGTTATTATTTGCTGAGGTTAAGTAATTGATTTATAAGTATCTCGATCATGTTCAATTGTAATAGGTGTGCCTCATCTGAGAGACTCAAAAAGGAAGAAGACTGACAAACTGCACTCTTGTTTTTGGAGACCTAGTAGATATCTCTGAGGGCATAAGCCCTGTGTTTAAGAAGGTGCAAGTCTGGGGCAAACCTGAAGACTATGCTTTCTGATGGCTTCTGAGCAATGGGTCTAGTGATAGCTATGCCTTTTCATTTATATATTAGTATAATTAGCAAAGCTGACATGAATGAGGTGATTTTTGCCGCATTAAAAATTCCAACCTATTGTAATGTCAGTTAATAAGCATACTTTAAGTAGTGAATCTCTGAACTTTATCCAATGCCTTTGGTCGTAACTTCCTGAGATAGGACTTAAAAAAAAAATTAGGCATTGATTTCTGCATTTTGAATTCTCTAAAATGTATTCCATGTACTGTGGCTATGAACTTTTGAAGAGTTACAATCTTGGTCACCTACTGTGGATTTGTTTCAGCCAAAGGTAATAAGTTTTTACAACTAATTGTAAATATCGCCTTTCAGTGGTTTTAATGAACCTAATAAAGAAATATGGTAATTTGCCTGCTCTCTGCAGACACTTAGCTGTGAGAAAATTAAATTAGGATTAAGCCATATTAACCTTCATTACTTAGTCAGAGTAATGGATATTTTACTATAACTTAAGACAATAAAACAATGCTATAGATGAATCTTTAGAAATTTTAAACTCAATGTATGTGATAGTCTTTACAGCTATATTTTAGATATGGTAGAATTGAAATATTCTTCACACTTTGAATACAATGAAGCACCATCAAGGATAGATCCACCCTCATTCTAACAATGTACTTGGTAGAAAGCTAGCACTTTTCCTTCCTTTAAAAAACAAAACAGCAACAAAACAAAAACCCTATTCCTTATTTTATTAACATGAAACACATCTTTAAAGAGAAAGACTCAAGAATGTGTTATGAGACCTGTGTACTTGTTTCCACATGACAGACAATATAACTAGGAGGGTCTTTCAGTTCCGTTCAGTTCAGTCACTCAGTCGTGTCCAACTCTTTGCGACCCCATGGATTGCAGCACACCAGGACTCCCTGTCCATCACCAACTCCCAGAGTCCACCCAAACTCATGTCCATTGAGTCGGGGATGCCATCCAACCATCTCATCCTCTGTCGTCCCCTTTTCCTCCTGCCCTCAGTCTTTCCCAGCATCAGGGTCTCTTCAAATGAGTCAGTTCTTCACATCAGGTGGCCAAAGTATCTTTAGAAGTTGATAAAAATTTTTGAAAAGGTAAGTCTTAGGATCTGCTTTTTGGAACATATATATATATATATAAGCATGTATACACACACACATATACCTATATACAAGTATACACTGAAGGTTTTTAAATAAGTCATGAGATCCAATTTGTGCCTTTGCTACTCAG
The DNA here is from genome assembly GCF_910594005.1 of Cervus elaphus. Taxonomy (NCBI): domain Eukaryota; kingdom Metazoa; phylum Chordata; class Mammalia; order Artiodactyla; family Cervidae; genus Cervus; species Cervus elaphus. The sequence goes on along the minus strand of NC_057826.1, from coordinate 6,086,192 downwards.
CTGAGCCATAGAAAATGTGTAAACAAACAAACATGTGTGTTTCAATAAAGCTTTATTTACAAAACAAGGCAGCTGGCGGAAGTTGACCCACAGGCCACAGTTTGCAGAATTAGAGAGCCCCTGCTGAAGTAAAATTGCAAGAGTTGCTCACTGGCTACAAATAAGGGAGAGGCAGACGCCAATGAAACATTTCCTTTTCATGTACGTTGAGCCACGTCAATGTGCTTCTTAGATCTTGTACACAGGCTCTGAATAAACAGCTTTCAATTGTAATCCTCCAGGTTCTTTTTCTGGACAAGTTAAATGAAACCTTATCTGCAGACATCTGGATATAGTCAGGACTTGTTATGCTGGAATTAAGAACTTGGGATGGCATCAACCCTGCTGTCACTGGTTTTTGACATTTGTATCAATGCCTTCCTTTAAAATGGTGGCATTTAGACAGTTCTGGGAGGGGTTCTCCAGATCTAAAGCACACTGACGTGACTCAACGTACATGTAAAGGAAATGTTTCATTGCTTGGCGGTGGTTTCCATGCCAAAAGTCTCTAGACATTGAAGACACTGACACCCAGTTTCCAAAGAATGGGGATTGGGGAGGTGGCAAGGAGGAGGGGTCCAGGGTGGATATCTGGATCTTGGATGCTAACACCAATGAAAGGTTGACGTTCCCAGTTATATTTGCCAAGAGTTTAAAAGCTCCATCTTCTTGCATTGATGCTCTAACTGTGATTGCCCGAGAGGAGCATGCCAAAAAGGAGGGGTGAGGGGATTGCCTTTATTCATGATATATAATATCTCCCAAATGTCTTGCAGAACCAGCAATTAGGAGTTGCCAAAATATCTTAACTTCACATTATGGTGCAACCTCACTGACTTCATGCTTATCTGCAGAACATATAGGATGGAAGCAAAAATGGTGATGGAGAGGATAAGAAAAATAAAATGGCTTGAGAATCTTAAGTCTTTAAGGTAACATCGGTGACATTAGATGGGATACTGATAACATTCCAATCTTGAAGAAAGATGAATTACAGAGGAAATCACTCCCAAAAGAAAAGAAGTGGAATACAAAATATAAGTAATGTAACTTTTTAAGGAGAAAAGGCAGACTCCTCACTCCTCTTATCTCTTAAGAATGAGATATTGCACCATCTGCTCCCCAAACAGTTATTTCATTTCACTCTGGATTTCTCTTGGTCTCCTCCCTACGTTTTTCTGAATTTTCAGATTGGCTCTCTTCCTGTGAGTCACATCCTTTCTTTAACTGTTTCCATATTTATTCCACTCTCTGCAGCTTATGTATGACTCTTTGTTAAGCTTTTCAAAATATTGCATGTTCCTGCGTCATAATACTTTGCCTGTATCTAGCACCTATTATTCTTAGAACTCATTGGTGTTCAAATGCTGTCTTCCTAGCTCCTATGTTTAAAAATGATTATTCATTTTACAGGTATAAACTTGCATCACAGTTTTTTTTACAAAGATAGAATTACTACCTTACACTCAGGTTTTACAGTGCTTAATTTAACTCATGTTTGTATGACCATTGAATGATATCATCCAAGTTGTAATCACTTCTACTGCGTCATTGCCTTCTACAATATTCTACATGATATATAATTTTATACGCCTTTAACCAATTTTAGTGTCATCCACTGGTAGTTCTCTCTGATACATTGACCGAGCCAATAACTTGGCATCCCCCTATCCCTTATTTCTAGCCCGTGACCAAACTCTTGCAATTTTGCCTCAACAGGGGCCCTCTAGTTCTGCAAACTGTGGCCCGTGGGTCAATTCCTGCCAGCTTCCTTGTTTTGCAAATAAACCTTTATTGAAGCACACATGTTTATTTGTTGACATGTTGTCTATGGCAAGGTTGAATAGCAAAAGCACAAACTGGATCTTATTATTTATTTAAAAACCTTCAATGACTTCCTCTTTCCTTCAGTATAAAACTCAACTTTTTAAACACAAGTTGCAAGCCATGTTATTAAATTCTGTCTCTTCTGTTTTTCCTCTCCTTGACAATAGATACGCCAAGCAAAGTAAGCAGCTTCACATTTCTATCATATTTCATACCATATCAGAAAGGATGCTTGACTCCAAAAGACTGAGTTAGGTACTTACTTTTTCTATGCTCTTACACAGAACATCATGTTTCCCCTAGCTAGCACTGAACACAATTGCACTATAATTCCACTTACTTGTCTGAATCCTCTGCAATAATCTACTTCTTGACACTGTTGCCAGGATCAAATGAAGTGCCTGGCACACAGTAGGGCTTCAGACGTATTTAATAACCTAAGCAATAAAACAGGAACACCTTGCAGATACTTAGCAAAAGGAAAAAAAGAAAAAAAAAACTATGACAGGAAGCTTGTAAAAGTCAAACAGAACAACCAAATATAGAGCAATGTAGAAAAAGTCCAAGAGTGATAGAAGAATATAGACTTTTTTTTGTTGAGAAATTAGCTATATTTGTACAGGTAATATTCTATGAGAAACTATGATGGAATAACTCAACATATTTACTGGGTTATAAAATACAAGGACCAGGAGAAAATTCCGTAGTCGTAATTCACAATGCTTAGTCCATTATTCTAAGCATGTTGACATTATCACATCATTTATCTTGTTATTAATGATTCTAACTTACCTCTGCAAATTATTATTACTTTAATAATTGTTTATTTTGAATCTCACTATTTTGAAATAATGCAAAGTATTCATATGAAAGGGAAAAAGCATTTAGAAGTCAGAGAAGGAGAAATATTAGGAGCACTGATAACCTTGAAGAAACCCACTGTTATAGGGAAAGTAAACACATGCTTCATTTTTCATTAACGTTTTATTACTTACTGGAATATCTTCTGTCTTGAGCTGTGGTTATAGATTATCTTAGATCCAGACAAATGCTCTTTTCTTGTTCAAAATGTCACCCTACTGTAAGGCTTATAAAGTTTTCCATGTTACCTATAATGAGGGATAATATCTTGCTTATTATGTAGACTCCAGCATTTGCCTCATTAAACCAGTGTCCAATCACCATAGTCATGGCTTTTCCTGGGATATGAATGAACAGTGGGCGTCAAAGGCAAGAAAATGAGCCAGAACTGAGTGTTTTTACTCAATCTACTGTATTGGATCTCCAAAACAAGTTGGAAACTGGGACTTCAATGAATTCTTCTTCAACTAAATTGTAAAGTTAATAGTATTAAAATATGCATTTCTATGTATATCTATGGGTTTCCCTCGTGAATCAATGGTAAAGAATGCACCTGCCAATCCAGGAGATGCATGTTCAATCCTTGGGTACAAAAGATCCCCTAGAGAAGGAACTGTCAATCCACTCTAGTATTCTTGCCTGGGGAATCCCATGAACAGAGGAGCCTGGTGGGCTACAGTCCATGGGGTTGCAAATGGATCAGACACAACTTAGCATCTAAACAACAACAATGTCTCTGTACCAATTTCACACAAAGTACTATTTAAATGATCTTGTTTGCATTAATTCTGTTGGGTTTTTGCTTTCACAGCTAAAAAGAACTATATTCCAATGGATAGATATGCTTTAAAACATTTCTGTGAAGGAAATTATTAATAAAATATTAATTAATAAAGAAATAAGAAAATCTTTAGAAACAAGAAGACTTTACAGACTTTGGAAGCTAAGTGTAACCAAAATATAATAAGGAACTTGGAGTGGATGAGTCCTAGAACATACCCCAATGTTCTCTGATTCATAGTCCCAAAGGTGACCTGAGTTTCTATATTGTTTCATAGTCACTCATTTATTTGAAGAAAAGACTTTCCCAATAGACTAGATAAATCTGTAAGAAATGGCACTTGCCTTTTAATCTCACCCAGAGTATCCGTAAGAAGGATGGTCAGCATTCTTTCCCTAACTGTCACTTTGTGACATGGGTTTTCAAAGGCAGTAATAATGTGGAATATTATGGGATCCGCATAAATGATTTGACTCATCCCCAGGAAGGAAAGCCCCCTGCTGTTCCCAATGCTGATGTGAGGAGCACAAGCCCTGCTTGTGATGTTTGAATATGGATCCCCTTACCCCCGCCTGGCGGGGTTCAGAGGCAGCCTGCAGGCAGGTTAACTGATGACTGAAATGAAACCCAGCCATTTGAGGAAATCGCAAAGGCTTCCCGGAGCTAGGTTGGAAAGATGTCCCCTGTGAAGGGCTGTGCTTTATGCTTTTGCACTGTTTATAGAACTTGCAGCCCAATGGAGCATGATTAATGAGGCTCTCCAAACGCCAGGCCACGCATAGGACTTTGTACTTGTCACAGCTGAGGATCAGCCCTTTATCCCCCTCATAACCTAAGAAATGCAAACCAGAAACTGATCATTTCCTAGAGGAGTGACCCCGGCTGTCATCTTCAAGCTAACCAAGGGGTTAAAGAGAAGACATTCTCATTTTCTCATAAGAATGATGCCTTAACTTAGGGAAATGCTTTTTCTCTGAGATACTCTTACATTTATCATTTTATTCTATGCTTGCAAAATGATGTAAAGCAAGTTTGCCAGAAATTATTATCACCTATGAGATGAGACATCTGGGCCTTATGAAAATTGAGTGGTTTTCCTAAATACTCAGCTAGTTGGAAACATATTTGATACCAGAACTCAGCCTGGTTCTAATCCAAATATGCTGCAACCCACTTTTAGACTTAAACACCTCCTATGAAGCATTGGCAAAGAATCTGGACCATTAAGAAATATTCTTAATACCTTCAAAACCTAGGCTTTTCCTAGAGCCTGAGAGTGCAAAATGTGAAAAAAAAAAAAAAATGTGGTTCAGAGCCATGATAAAATATTTTAAATACTTCTCATTGCATCCATTCAAGAAGTCAATCTCAAAACCTTCAGACTTGTGTTTCTCTCTCCCTTCAAAGCTCAGACCTCATTAAACGTGCTCATCCCCACTTCCCTTCCAGCTGGGATACTGTTGTGAATGGGTGATGGATGGCCCACAGGTCCAGCAGATCTGGTCACAGTTCTAACCTCCTTCACTCTATCAACAGTTTCCTGAGGCCTGAAAAACAAGGTCTTCCTGGCTTTAAATAAAAGGCCACGAGAGCACACTCAAACTCGACTTCACCGCATCTGGTGTGGCAAACTCCTGGCTGAGAAAAATGAAGGCAGAACACCCCTCAGGGCCCGTTTTCAACTGAGAGCAGCTATGTCAGCCGTCCTGAAGCTCCTCACGTGAAGATTATCAGTCTGTCCTTTGAATCCTTTTATACTATTTGGGGTAGCTTATTCTTCCTGAGCATGATCATCAGTGGTACCCAGAAAAGCGTGATGACAGTTGATCCCAGTGTCATACACGTGGCGTGCTCCTGTTCCATTTTCTTCTTTTTCCTTTGTGTTTCCTTTCTTTCCTCTCCTATAGCTATTCCCCCCCCTCCCCTGACCCCAGGTAATCCTCCCAGTAAAATGACAGGTGTATCTATTCCAGACATTACAGTAGAAACCATGGAGAAACACTTTCAGTGGTTTGGCTTATTTATTTTCTGGTTATGCACAGGTCTGGATCTGTCACCATTTGAGAAAAGAGAGACTCTTGATCTGAGCTACTTGATGGACAAGATGTTGTCTTTATTTTATTTTATTTTTTTTCCCCTTGGCAGCCGATACTGTGTCTGACTTTCTTCTTAACCCATCTGTCTTATGCTTTCTTGTTTTGCCAGAAAAAAGAAAAATTTGACATCTCCACAAAATGATATTTATATTGCTGCAACTGGACAGAGAGAAACAAGATCCCTGACTGATGAATCTCTGAAGGAATTTAGCTGTTAAAGAGATACGTTAAACTAATTGGTAATTCTATTTTGAAAGATAGGTTTTTATTAATAGAAAATCATGTTTCCTTGAACCATAGTAAACAAACGTATTATGGGTTGTGAATATAGAATCTTTTGGCAGAGGAGTCTGGTAAGCAGAGAACTTAATACAAAGAAGAATATTTGTTTTTCCTTAGTGATTCATAGACATTTTTCAAATTTAGTTTTTGTTTTTTTTTTCCAGATAAGGGAGTGGAGAGGATATATCACTCAGTATTTTGTTTATTCTACTTTTGAATTTTACGGACCACATGCATAGATTTACTGATTGCAAATGACTTGCTGTTTTAAAGAAGGAAGGAGAATGAATTATTGAAGCTTGAATATTAGTTCGCTATTTCTAATACCATCATGTTCTTTATTTATCACTCGAGATAATTCAAGTCCTATTTACTGGTGATGTATGAGGATCTAACAAGAATATTTACAAGATTAAATATTCATGGATGTTGACATCAACCCTCTTAGCTTTTAAAAAATAATTTTATTGAGACATATTTGCATACCACATAATTCACTTTTTTCGAGTGTACGATTCATTGATTATTTTCAGTAAATTTACCAAGTTATGCATCTCTTAACCATGAATCAGTTGTACGTTTACTGCCAATCTCCATTTCTTCTTCTTTTTTTAAATCTTAATTTAATCTAATTTACTTGGCCGCACTGCACAGCAAGTGGGATCTTAGTTCCCTGACCAGAGGTTGAACCCACGCCCCCTGCGGTGGAAGGGCAGAGTCTTAAGCACTGGACCGCCAGTGAAGTCCCTAATTTCTCCCCTCTCCTCCAGTTTCTCTTCATTCTGGAAACTACTGATCTGCTCTCTGCATCCATCAAATTTGCCTCTTCTCTCTATTTACTATAAATTAAAACATGGAATAGGAGATCGCTTGAGTATGCCTTATTTTACTGAGCAAGATGTTTTTGAAGTTCACTCATGCCTTAGTATGTATCCCCACTGGGTTCTTTTTATTGCCAATTTGTGTTCTATGGCTTGGACGTGCCACAGTTGGGCTATCCATTCACCAGATGATGAACACGTTAGTTGTTCCCCATTTGGGGTTACTGCAAATAATGCTGCTAAGGACAGTCATGTGAAAGTATTTGTATGAATCTATGTTTTCGTTTCTCTTGGGTGAATATAAGTGAGAGTGGAACTTCTGGGTCACGTGGTAAATTTATGTTTAACTTTCTAAGAAACCTTCACACCAAACTGTTCTCCAAAATGGCTGTACTATTTTACATTCCCATCAGCAACATATGAGACTTCCAAATTATCTGCTTTTCCGCCAACTGGTTATTATGGGGTTTGCTTTTTAGGTCGCACCTTGAGGAGTGTGGGATTTTCGTTCCCCAAACAAGGATGAAATCTTTGCATTGGAAGAATGGAGTTTTAACTACTGGACTGACAGTGAAGAATTGGAGTGGGGGTGGGTGGCTTTTTTTTTTTTTGCTGTTATAGTGGGAGTGAAATGGTATCTCACTGTGGTTATGATTTGAAATTCCTTAATGATGTTGAGGATTCTTTAGCTTTTATAAGTTTACTCCTGCAATTTTAAGCCTGTCTGCTTAGGACAGATATGTGAGGAATACACTGTGTCTTTAAAGGAATCTGGCTTTTAAATCATAGGGGAATGTTTAAATAATCTTTGATTTTATCCAAAGTGACAAGAAAAAAAGTTTCCTGCTTACGAGAGAATATAACATACAGTTGGGCTGGGCTAGGGGCTAAACTCTGAACAGGCTTCTCGAGACCTGAAATATATCAATAGTACTAGGTACTTCTCTGGTTCTGTGACCTGGGACGTGGGCGGGAGGTAGGTAGTTCTCTTATAAAAATAATTAATTTAGAAATGCTGTGAGGGATAAAGGGCCCAGAAATGAAGGTATTCTTTATGTTGACTGCTTGACTTTCCACCAAGTCTGATCTGATAATCCTTATTCTTATATCTGTTGCACTTAATAATCCAACGCTCTAACATGTATAAAGCACTGAAGTGAAAGGGAAAAGAAATCCCACTATACAAATGTGAAAATACATCAGAATTCCTAAAAATAAAAATTAATACATTATCCAAGAACAGAAGAATTTAGGTCTTTCTGTGGTTTGACATCATGTCTGGGGTTTACTAAACAGCTCGTTAAAATGCCAAGGAATGGGAAGACCTTTCAAACTCAAGCTCTTAATGACTTCTTTGGAGAAACTAACCTCATGGCCTTTGAAGGCAGGAGAAGGGGATGACAGAGGATGAGATGGTGGGATGGCATCACCCACTCAATGCACATGGGTTTGGGTGGAATCTGGGAGCTGGTGATGGACAGGGAGGCCTGGCGTGCTGCGGTTCATGGGGTCGCAAAGAGTCGGACACGACTGAGCGACTGAACTGAACTGAACTGAGCTGAGCTGAGCTGAGCTGAACCGAACTTTGTGCTGTTGTTCCATTGCTACGTCCTGTCCGTCTCTGCAGCCCCACGGCCTGCAGCCGGCCAGCCTTCCCTCTCCTTCGCTATCTCCTGGAGTTTCTTCCGTTAGTCGGGGATGCCTCCAACCACCTCATCTTCTGTCACCCCCCTCTCCTTTCGCCTTCAATCTTTCCCAGCATCAGGGTCTTTTTAAGGCCTTTGTCAAAACCTACAAAACAGACTGATGAACCACGGTGGCTCTTCAGTTTTAAGGGAGTAGAATTTATCTTCTGTTCCGTACAATTACTGATAAATAGTGAAAACCAAATTCTGATAAACTTACTTACATTCATGATACATGATTTTTTAGCTTTATCTGTGACAAAGTATTTCTTTAAAATTTTTTATGATCAAGTTTTATTATTAATTTTATATTTCAAAAATGTTTTAAGTGGAAAAGTGGAAACATGAAATCCAAGTTGTTCCAACTGAATAAGCAAATGAGATGACTAAACCCAGAAAATCAAGAACTGAAATAATCCAACCATAAAATGAAGGAAAAAAATTTGACTAAATAAAAGAATCATTTGAAAAACTTTTAGTTTACCTCTATTAGTTAAGTGGAGAAACTAACAACTCTGAAAGAAAATTGGCCAACAGAATTTTATGGAAACATTTTAATGATACAATGGGAAGATAAGCTAAGAATTTCCTAAGCTGAGAAAGTTTATTTTTCGAGTAGTTCAACTCAGTAGCAAACAGTGGTACCAGAAAGTATTGTTTAGAACAACTTTACAAAAACTTAGCAGTTCTGTATGTTGAAGCTTGGAGACAAGGCTACCAGAAAAGCAAAAATTACAACACAAGTAAAACCCATGGCTGAAGGCTATACAGAGTAAAATATGAAGCATTAATTTTTGTCAGACTCTTTGCTACCCCATGGGTTATAGCCCACCAGGCTCCTCTCTCCATGGGATTCTCCAGCCCACTGGAGTGGGTTGCCATTTCCTCCTCCAGGGGATCTTCCCAACCCAGGGATCAAACTCCTGTTTCTTGCATCTCCTGAGTTGGCAGGTGGCTTCTTTACCACTGAGTCACCTGAGAAGTCTGGCGACTTAAAGTACCATCTTACAAACCCAAGTTCAGGGCTGTTGCAACTATACAAAAAACTTAAGTGATAAGATATTTGTTCTCATAAAGACTGTCTCTGACCTTCTAAAGAATGCAATTTTGTTTTTCTAATATGTTAACAGACCGTAGGAAGTATACATATATGTGCATGCATGTATATGTACAGTGTACTGAGAAATTATATATAAGTAAATATAAATGTATGCAAATATATATTCCAATCAGAATCCTATATACTCATTCAATTAAGTTTGTGTTCTCAGATTAAAATAGCACCTCTGCCTTCATCAATACTACCGTCAGATATGGAAGGCTGGGGAACATTTTCCACAATGGTTGTGACCAGGTTTGAATAAATCCCTGAGTAGGTCTTTCATCTCTTCTTAAAATGGCTTATATCTTTACATCACTCCTATAGCGTTGCTAAAAGGGCGTCTCCCTCACTTATTCTATACTAGTGTTGTTGGAAAGTGTTTGCTTCAGGGTTTTTGCCAGCTTCCCTTGGAACAGAGAGCAACTGCTTGACAAATGGCAGGTCTATGTAAGAGGAAATCTCCATGGTTTAATGTACTTTTGTTTCCTGTCAGTATGCACCTTCTGTTTTTGTTCACTTATAATCATCTTGTAACCCGCGTGGAAAGTCAAAGAAACCAAGGCTTGGAGAAATGGATATTCAAGCAATTACTTCCACACCGCTTTCTCAATTCTTGGCCCAAAGAGTTTTCCATGAGACATGAGAGTCGAGTTGGTACCTGGGACTGCAGTATGCAGACAGCTAGATATAAAAGAAAGACAGAGAATCCCCTCTAAAGTCAAGACCTTGTCAAAAGATCTTCCTCATCACTTCCATGAGGTCTTCCCTCTAGAGAGAATCTCTTTCAGGACACTGAAGTACTTTGCACATACCTCAGTTGTTATATTTACCTCGTGAGTATATAATTATTTGGCAATGTGTCTCTACCAGACTGAAAGTTTTGACAAGATTGGAACTGAGTCTACTCAGCACATACCTGCTATCTGTTTTGTGTTCTCTGTAGATGTCTGTTGGATGAATAGATGAACCACATACTGTAGCGTGGTGTTCCAAAGTCAGAAAGATGTTCATTTTATTAATGTCACTGAATCCCAGAAACCAAGCCACACTCATAAAACAAGCGTCACACACTGCTGTGCTGTTCTGGACTTAGTCGCTCAGTCGTGTCCGACTCTTTGCAACCCCGTGGGCTGTAGCCCACCAGGCTCCTCTGTCCATGGGGTTCTCCAGGCCAGAATGCTGGAGTGGGTAGCTGTTCTCTTCTCCAGGGGATCTTTCCAAACCAGGGATCAAACCCAGTTCTCCTACATTGCAGGCAGATTTTTTACCATCTGAGTCACCAGGGAAGCCCAAGAATACTGGAGTGGGTAGCCCATCCCTTCTCCAGGGGATCTTCCTGACCCAGGAATGGAACCAGGGTCTCCTGCATTGCAGGGAGATTCTTTACCAGGGGAGCCGTCACATGTTAGGAGTATTTTATACTTAATGAAAAAAGTGGAAAGTCACTTTTTTGCAGTATGTGAATCATGGATTTCCTTATGTTGGTTTTCAATGTAGGAGAAAGAAAGCATTTCTGTCTACCTACTGGAAGAACTAACTCATAAAGTCAACACAGGTGCTCTGAGTATTTACCGGGAAAATAGAAACCAACCCAATACTATCTCAAGTTTTTGAAACAACTAGATCTCGTCCAGAGACAAATGTGAAGACAGCTACTGTCACTTTAAGGGAGAATGAAATGAACACCATACTATCAGAAAACCATGAAAGAAAGATAAAAGTAAGAAGTCCTGAGTGTCATCTTTCCATAGGGAAGTTGGAATTCTGAACCAATCACACATGGCAGGAAGGATTGAAAAGGAAAGGGATGTTAGAAAAGAACAGGATTTGGAGAATGACTGAATTTGGAAAGATGGGTTAAAAATACGTTCCCAAGAGGAGATGGTTGAACACTTTTTTAAGGACATAGATACAGGAAGAATTTTTCCTGGGAGAGAATTTCTGGGTGAATTTGATATTTGGGGTGTTGATGAGCCCCCTGCACACTTATTTTGCCCTTTCAAAAATTCTAAATTCATGAGAGTGGGCAGGAAATCGTAACTCATTTCCAAACAACAGAGCATGGAAATGGACAAATAATCCTATCGTGGAGAAATCTTGCACATGATATCTTAAGGAGTAATGACTTTTGCATCAGTGATGTCATGCTGATATCTTCTCTCACCTGATAAGACGTGATGAGAATGACGTTCCACCTCCATGGTATTCATTCCCCAAGCCCATAATTAGAGACTGATCTGGGGTCTGGTCATGAGAAAATATCAAACAAACCCAAACTGCGAGACAAAATACCCGACTTACTCATTCAGAACTCTCAGGATCATGGAAAACAGTGAAAAACTGAGAACCCATCACAGCACAGGAGAGGTGATTGCTAAGGGCGGCTTGGTACCCTAGCTGAGATTCTGAGACAAAGGACGATAGCAGAAAAACTGATGAATAGGAATGAAGACTTGAATTTAGTTAGTCGCAATGCAACAGTGTTGGTTCTTCCTTTTGATAAACGTTCCATGGTGATCTAAGATGATACCATCAGAGGAAACTACCTTTAGGTTGACGTGACTTTCCTATGTTCTGAAGGCTAACACTGTACGATGTGATGATAGCACCATTACCAACAACAGCAACTGAAATTTCTGAAGCAGTTTCACAAACACTGACTCATGATTTGACAGTATTATAAGGCTGGTAGAATACGTATTGTGATGTCCATTTCATAAATGAGTGGACAGTGGCTTGAAGCTGAATTTACCCAGGATCAAAATTTGTAGTGCCTTTGGGCTTAAACCATGATCTTGCGAATCCAAATTCTATGTTATCTTTACTTTAACCAAGTAGTAGAAAGAAAAGTCAATGTACATGTGAGGGGGCGGTGGGTGGGTGGGGGGGGGATAAGAAGCATGGAGAGAAGGCCCTAGGGGATTTGAAACTATGAAGTTTCAATTGAAAACTCGACTGAAGATTGAAGTCCTAAGCACAGTTAACAGCCTTTCTGATTTTTGAAGCTCACAAATTTGCTTTTTGCTTCTCTCCTTCTCTATACCTACGTATTAGTGATAGTTTCTCTATAAAATAACCTAACTATCACAGTTTTGTGAGTCTGCAAAACTACTATACTCTGGAGCCCCTGAACCACATTAGCTATTTTTTTTTTTTTTTTGCTTCCTCTGGCCTCACCATCATACTTTTCTGGAGCTGACTCATGGGTCATGTGCCTAAGACATTTCTTACAGTGATTCGGCTCATACATTTGGTGTGGTATTTTCCATACTTCATTTTCCTTGTCCTGATTAAATAACAGCACCAGCAGTTTTAGTGGGGAGTATGTTCGCACCACAGTCTCTTCTTGTACTTTAGAAACAGCAATCATCGATATGCAAATTCTGGACATCTGCAAGCATCCCCTCTCTCTCTCTCTCAGTCTCATTCATTTTCCAGCAGCATACATCAGAAAGTAAAACCAGAACTGGGCTCCGTTTTGCATTTAAACAAAAATGCATCCTTAAAGATGAAATAATTATACTGCCATATCACACTGAGGTTTCCAAAGAACCACCTCGAGCGGATACTTATGTACACTCACACACACACACGAAGATGACTGTTTAAAATAAGTAGATGAATATTCGTCCTAAACTGTGGTCTCCCGAGTTGCTGCTGCAGCCTGAGGAGTTATTCCTATGCTTTGCTGCCACCTTGGCAAACTAGAAGGATTTACAACGGAATTCTGTACCCAGCGGGCTGGAAACAGCGTTCCCATTGACGAGGCGGGCTGGCCTGGCTCAGAGAGGCGGCTGAAACGGCTTTTATGCAGCGGAGAGAAACTGGGAACATCTATCCTCCGGTGGATTTCCTCTATTTAAAATAACTCGGGTTCGGCAAGATTCAAGTGTTCTTCTCTGAATGGCTTTAAAAGGCTCGGTTTCTCTTTAGTTCGAAATGGAGATGGGGAAGGAAGGAGTCGTTGGGGACGTCTGAGTGTGCGCTCTGAGTGGCCCTTTGGGGGCCGACGCTGACAGCGAGGCGCTCAGCTCTCCGTTTTCTCTCGTCTAACCTTCCATTCCTCCTCCACGGGATGCCTCGCCTCCAATTTCAGTTAACTTCTTGGGAGTCCGGAGCACTTACTGGAAGATGTTTACAAAATGCGAAGCATCTGGGTGGCCAAGGCGGAGGCTCATATTCTTTTTATCGCTTCCAAAGAAACTGGGGAAATAAGCATTAAAATCCAGGTTCTTAAATTTGACTGCTTTCCATGTCGGGTCTCATATATTTTTTGCATCGTCATTCTCTTCCGTGTTTGCCTTGTTGATTCCATTCTAAGGCGCGGGCTCTGTCTGTGTCTCCCCCCCCCCCCCCGTCCCTCACCTCTTCCCCATTCAGGTCTCAAAAATCCCTTACCCCCACCCCACCCCCATCTTCCGACCTCTTAATCATATTTGAATATGTTGTGGTCTCTGGGCTGCTGCAGACACTGGGTGGCTGGGAGACCCCTTTCCTTGCGGCTTCGTTTCAGTTTGGCGTGAGTGGGTGGGTGCCTTCTACAGTTCGTCTTGCACACGCCAAACAGTTAAAAATCCAGAGTCAGAAGGACCAGAGAGTTCCACACTTCAAAGCACCGTCTAGGAAAGGAAATAATCCGGGGGTCCCGAGTAGGAGGGGGAGGGGGCAGGAAAAAAAAAGGAATAAAACCCAACTTCGCTGGCAACTCCAATAAATCTAGTAACTGTTGGCAAAAAAAAAAAAAAAAAAAAAAAATTAGATTCCAAGGGAGGGCTGGGTCTGGTCCGGATGAAACGCTAGGGCTCCTTCCCATGCCGGAGACGGGCGCTGGAAGCCTGCCACTGGCGTCCTGCCACGCGAGTGCCCCCAGACAGGAACACGCCCACTGGAAACGCACGTGAACAAAGCTCGCAGCCCGGGAGCCGCCGCCTGCGGTTTCCTCGTGGCTCGCTGCTTCTCCAGGGAGGAGCGCAGGGCGCACACAGGGTTAAATTAGCGCCCTCCCCGGGAGGAGGGAGAGGCGGCGGCGGGGGAAGGCGGCTCTCAGTCTCGGGCTGGGTACCTGCGAGTTAGTTGTACGTTCGAAACCCTTCGCCGTCGCTTGCGAGTGTGGCACCTTCCAGCCTCACCGCGGAGGAACCGGGGCCTCGGAGATTATCCCAGCGGCCGCGCGGTCCCCGCCCCCGGGGGCATCTCTGGCCTGCGGTCCCGCGCGGCCAGGAGCCGAGACGCGCCAGCTCCGCGCCCGCCGCCGCGTCCACCCAGCCCGGGTGGCAGTTCTCAACGATGGGCAGGAGGGACCTTGGCGGCGACCCCTAAAATAATACCATGCCCCGGGAGCCCCGCTGCTGTGGAGCCAGCTCCTTCCCTTCCCACCTCCCTGACCCTGTCGGATTCGGATGAGCGCGGTGAGAGGAGCCGCGGCCGCCAGGTAAAGGGGCTGAGGTGCCAGGTGGACTTTGCCAGAACCGGCGGGGCTGCCGCTCGCGCACCCCACGCGGCCTCTTAAGGGGGACTGTTATTACTATTATTTAATCCGCTGGGGGTGATCCTTGGGGTAGGATGCTTTGGGCTTTATCTTTCATCCACCGAAAGAACAGACTGCTTAACTCCCGATTTCAGAGAAGGGAAATCTAGCTGCACCTAACCTCCCTCCTCTAAGGAGTTTCTTTAACAGCTCTGGGTCAAGACGCAAGTGAGCTAGTCCCCCCGGAGCATCGATCCTAAATTAGGGTTTCTAGATCCACTAAGCTTGCCTGAATCCAACCTCTCATTTTCCCCAGGATGAATGCTAACTTCAGAGAGAGCAACGCTCCTCTAGGCCCCCACCCCTGCGCACGCTCCATCTGCTGGTACTGTCACCAGCGTTACCATCAAGCGGTTGCATCTAAAACCACCAGCTTGTCCCCTGCCCGCACCCGGGGATCCATGAGTGGCTAATAAGATGCGGAGGGTGCTGGTTCGTTTTCCTTCGGGTTGGGCCATAAGTTACTCCCCCCGCCACCCCCCAACCCCAAAGTCTTTCTCCAGCCGTGCTGGACTCCAGCGGTCTGGCATTGAGTTCCCTCCAGCGCGTCTTCTAGGCGCGCCACTGGTGACGGCGAAGGCGGGAGGAGCCCACCAGGCTGAACTGGGATTGCGTTCCCGACTCCGGGGGCGCTGGGCGCGGGGAGGGGGGCGGTTAACGCCTCCCAGCACTGGGTTGAGAGGCGAGGCGGACAGCAAGGAGCTCGCGAGTGGAGCCTCGCCAGCTGCCACCGCGCCCCAGCCTGGAAAGATGCCTCCTCCGCCACGCCGACCGGTCTCGGGCTAGTCCCCGCGCTTTCAGGGCCGGCGCGGTCACTTCTCGTTTGTAATCAGGCCCAAGATCAAGGTTGCCGGTTGAGGTCGGGGCACTAACCAGGGAAAGGAAGTATCCAGAGAGGGCGCCTGGGCGGGCTGAACCCACACTTGAAGCCGGGTAAACTCCCGGAGCGCCTGGGGCTCCGGCCGGCGGCGGCGGCGGCGGGTGGAGGAGGAGGCCACCAATGCTGTGGTCCCTGAGGCTCTGATGCTGGCACCTCCCAGCAAGATGGCACTCACTGTCAGCCTTGGTCCTCTTAACTCCCCCAGCCAACCCCCAACCCGGGATGTGTATGAATCACACGCTGAGTTTAGGGGAGGAGGGCGGTTTTGTCATCTGTAAGGCAAACGCATTTTCCTGGGCCACCTTCTCAGAAGGCCACGCGGGAGCAGCGGCCCGCGGGCACGACCCCGGGTCGTGCGTGCGTGTGCGTGTGTGTGTGAGCGCGTGTGCCAGAGTGCGTCTCGAGCTTGCGTCTGGGTGGATCTCGGCGCGACTTGTGCTTGGGAGGCACTTTGGGCCTTCCTCCAAGTCTGCCTAACTCCATGGAGGCGCTCACAAAACGTGAAGGCGGTAGACACAACAGGGATGCGAAGGAAATAAAAACAATTAGGAAAGTGGTGCCAAGTGACTTAGACTCCGAACCGAGAACGGGGAAATCAAACCCGGATGGTCACCTCCCCCGCCTAACTCTTCTGCCGCGATAGCCGAGCGGGTCCCTCGGGAGTTGTTCCTAGGCCGCCTTCTAGCTCGCGGGCTGCTTCCCGCCCGGCCCCACCGACGGCGCGTCTCGGCGCAGCCCCGCGCTTGGCGCGAACTCGTTCTCCCTCTTCTGTTCAGCTTGAGCCTCTCTCCAGACTTGTTAAAACATGACAGCAACTTGCTGGAGGCAGGAGGAACAGTAATGAAGTGAGAGAAGAGAAGCAGAAGCTTCCTCCGCCCCCTCTTTTCCATGAGAGACGTGGACCTGGTTTTCTTACGTTCCTCTTTAACCTTTGCAAGAGATCGCCGAGTGGAAACGGAGCCTGTATGCAAATCAAGCTCCCCCCCCCCCCCGCTGTCAAACCTGTTTGCTAAACGAGGCGTCTGAAAGTGGTCGTTCCTTGTCATCTGCGGGGCAAATGAACGAGCTCTTTCCAGCGGCCAGGGTGCAAGGAGAAAATGGGGGTGTTTGAATTAATTATATTAAACTTTGGATTATTTCCCGGTTGAATTATTTAAGAAGATCCGGGATCAGGGAAGGAGGGGTGGGGTAGGGGGCAACTCACCAAGGTTGCCTGCATTTGAAATTACGCCATCTTGGTTGAAAGATGTATTTTTTACCCTCTAATCTCCCGTTTCGATCATCCCTCAGCGTCTAAATCCTAGATCAGCTGGTTAAGGACCACGCCGGGCGGGCAAAGGGGGGAATCAACTTTCGGCTGTTCCGACGGTGGCCGCATCCTTCAGAGCTGGGCTGGGAGGGTGCAGCGGAGAGAGTGAGCCGGGAGGGCGGGCGCCGTCCGGGCGGCACCCGCGGGGTTGGCCCCGGCGCTCGCCGTGGCCACGCGCTCCAGGGAGGACAGGGTTAACGGCCGCGGCTGACTTTGCCTCTTGGAAAGCTTGGGGTTGCAGCCGCGCCTCCCGAGCATTCTTTAAACCAGAAATGTGGGAGGGACTCCGAGAGGGAGGGCGGAGGGGAGGGAGGGAGGGAGAGAAAGAGGACTCGAGGAGGGGAGCGCGCCAGAGCGCTGGGGACCGAGGCAGAGGAGGAGCGCGGCAGCGGCGGAGGCGATCCCGCGAATTCCTTCCAGTAAACACCTCCCGGGGGTGTCCGGAGGGCTGGGGGTGGGCGCCGCGGCGCCTACATTAGCCCGGCCGGGCTGTGCCCAGGCGGCAGTCGGGTCTGAGCCGCAGCGGTACTCAGCGCCCCGCGCGCCCAGCGCTGCGCCCCGCGCCCGGCTCGGCGCGATCGGCTCCCCGGCGTCTGAGGCGCGCCCGCCCTCCCGCCCGTCTCTCCGGCTGCCTTCCCCCGGGCTCCTCCGTCTCCGAGGAGCCCCAGGCGCTGCGGGGCCGCTCTCCGCCGCCGTCCCCCGCTCCCCCGCCTGCTTGCGGGGCGCGTGGGCTCGGCGGAGGCGGAGAGGGGAGGCTGCAGGCGGGGAGAAGAGGCGGGGGCCGCGGCGGCCGGAGCCCAGAGGAAAGTGGCATGCCCGAGCCCTGGAGGCGGAGGTGGCGGAGGCGGCCGCGGGGAGACGATGCAGCGGCTCCGTAGGGGAGGAAGGCGAGAGCGAGCCAGGCGAGCCGGGCGCCCGGGCGCCCGCGGGCTGCGGGGAGGCGCGCGCCACTCCGAGGCTCTGGCCTCCGCACCCCCGCGCCCCGACGCTGCGGGAGATAGGGCCGGGCTCCGGCAGCCGCCGCCGTCGCCGCCGCCGCCGCCACCCGGAGAACGGAGCAAAAGTTTGGATCTGGGGGAGGACGCGGCGCCGAGCGGGATTTCTACTGGGGCCGCCAGGAGACCTCCAAAACCTTCGCAGGTAATGCGCACCCCCCTACCCTCCCCTTCCCGGCGGGTCCGCGGGGCTCCCGCTCCCTCCCCCAGCGCCTTTTCAGACGCTCGCCGGATCTGGCGGCAAGTCGGATCCAGGCGAAGTTCGAGATCCCCGGGAGTGGGCACCCAGCGCGGGGAGGTCTCCTGGAACGTGGGCGAGATCTCCGGCGCTTCTTCGCGCCGGGTGGGCAGCTGCACTGGGAGGCCAGCCTCCCCCGAGGACGGGTGGGAGCCCTCGGCCCCAGCTGGTGCCTCCTTTTGGAGCCCAGAGGACATTTAGAATCTTTCTTCAATGGCTTTTAGTATTCTCCAGTCCAAGGAAATGCTGCGTAGATTTCGCTCAGTCCCATCCTCGCCCTCCTACTCTCTCACCCCAATTTAGTGTCTTTCAAAAACGATACGAGCCCATCCTCATTCGCCTGCCCCGTTGAGCTTCTGCCAGAAAACTACTTGGCAGGGAGGGGGCGAGGTGCGACAATACGAAGCAAAGGGAACTTGTATTTTTCACCCTTTCGCATCCCCCGAGCCCTGCCTCCCTCCTTCCATTCACCTTCTGGCGTCATAAAATAGGAACTTTAGAAGTCTCATTTTGATTGAGGGAGGGTGAGAGGAACCACGCTAACCGCTGGTGGTGTGGATGTGCAGGGATCGTCTGTCTGCCCGGATGTGTGAGTGCGTGTGGAGGGTCAGTGGCGTTGCGGAGAGGCCGGTTTTCCTCGGTGGCCTGATGCACAGTGGCGTGGGGAGGTGGGGGGGTGGGTAGTGAGTGGTCGTGTGTGTGCTCCAAGCCGCGGGCCGCGGACTCACGTTTCCTGAGCAGCAACCTCTCTTATGCCCGTCAAATAGCTCCTGCGTCTCACCCGGAGAGCAAAAAGGGTCCAACCCCAACTCCCCGACGTCTTTTCCCCTAGTAGAGTTTCCAGCTTCCAAGCATCTCGGCGTTTGCTGCTCCATCATCTTTAGTGTGATCCTTATTTGTTCACCTGGAAAACTCCTCCTGCCTTCTCTTGTACATGGAAATCAGTCTCCGAGAGCTCTTGATGAATTTTAGTGGAGGGAATCTCTTGTAAAGCTTCCAGGAAGCTAATCAAGTGCAAGGCACAAATCCGTGTAAATGCTCGCGCAGAAGTGCAAGGTGCTGATTAGATTTCTTTACATGCAGCATTTGGTATGCAAAGCCTCTTCTAAATGGGAGCTGTTGCTCCCTACTCAGCTGGGAGACTCTTTAATCACCCAGGGTCAGGGAGCTTTGGGGCATGTCCACTGGCTCACGGGCTTCTTGCTAAATTTATTATGACTAACTTCTCCCAGTCAAAAGCTAATATGATGGTGACCTTCCTTCTCCCACCGATATTGTCTATGGACTTCAGCTGTATGACCTATTACATCTTCAGCGAAGAGATGACCCCCCCCCCCCGACCCCCGAACATTTTGAGGTAGATAGAATGCAGGTTGGCATGTGTCTGGGGATGTATTTGGTCATTGCAGTATGAATCAGTATGAATGCACAATTTTAGGTTAGTATCTGAAGTGTTAGCCCTGGACTTTTTTTTTTTTTTTTTTTTTATCACTGAGCAACATGCCAGATACATAGGATTGACAGGCCACCATATTAGATGAGAATCAGTCTTTGACTAAAGAGTCTTTCAGGCATGCCATGAAAAGTTGCTTGTTCGCCTACAAAGTCACTAGTCCCCCAGTACAACTTCTTTTCCTCCCCTCGTCAGAAGCCCCGCAGCAGAAGTGCAGGAGAGGGTTAAACCATTTCAGGATTATTAATAATCACATGGGTGACCGTGCAACGCCAGACTGTCATGTTGAATTGCAAGTGTCTGTGACTGGAGGAGGTTGGAAAATGCATTTTCAAACATCACTCCATGTCTCATGGCAGTAGGTACAAGAAATTGGAAAAAGAATTGAGCTATCTGCACTGTAGCAGACCTATTACAAACCTAGCATGGAAGGAATGCTGTTTTTTTTTTTTTTAAGATGCCTGTGTCTTAACACTTCAGTAGCTTCATTGCAGTTTTAGGAATTCCAGGGGAAGCTTTTAACACAAGAAAGTAGATTTCCAAATGATACCATGCTGGGCTGCCTCAGGTTCCCCCAAACAGGCATGTCTGATCCTGTATGCTGGGTTTCAGATACTACGATCTTATCCAGGTTTGCCTTTGACTGCCTGGATCTAATTTGAACCTCCTCTGATACCCGTTACATTTATATTCTGGCCTGCTGGAGAGTTTGATTTAGGGTTTAGACACATCTCCTGAAAGCAACCTTATATCTTCCAAGTCTGAAGCTTGGTTTCAAGAAAGGCTTAAGCAGGTAGAAGTGCAGAAGCCTTATTTTTTAGAGACCCCGTGTGAGCATCTCCTCTTCCTGACTCTTCAGTTCTGTGCTCTGCAGGGAAGAATTGCCACTTCCCCGGTCCCCAGTGTCTGAAGTTAAAAAACAGCGAGGGTGCCTGCGTCTGGCTCTCTGTTGGTTTTGCTCTGCTTAGAAGATGCAACAAAGGTCAAGGTGATGTAATTTCATTTCCATTCAGGTCAGACCTTTCTGGATAACCATCTTTCGGTATCTTTAATTTCTATTCAAGTTCATTTTTCACTAGATTACTTTAATAACTTTGTGGTTTCTGCCACAGCGATTCAAATCCAGGCCATTAGTGACCTCTATCTGTGAGAAGTGAAAACTCATTGTTTTTCTTTCTTCTCATCAGAATCTACAGATTAAGTGGGTGTGTTGGGGCAGGGGTGGGGGGTGGTGAGTAACAGCTCTGTAGTTCTGAGTATTTAGATTTTCCGACTTGATTTTTCTATTGCACAGTTCAGTATGGGTAATGATATTTAACAACAGTAATAAAAATGTTACAGGCTAATAGGCTACTAAATGGTTATTCCATATAGCATCGACTATGTGATCAACGTAAATAAAAGACCAGTGCTGTCGATTGCCAATAAAAGAATTGTAGTCAGGTAGACTGATGTTTTGAGACTTGCAAACTGCTGGATATAAGTGAAGCTTTATTGCCCCAGAGTGGTTACATAACGGGGGAAACGAGACAAGCTCAGAACATATATGTGGGAACTGGACTTCATAGTAGCAGTGTGTGTGTGTCTTTAAATTCAGCGGTGCTTCTGCTGTGAACTTATGGTCCAAATCAAGGGCGAGGTGGGGTGTGAGAAGGGTGTCTGTAAACAGATGGTCTTTCAAGGAGACTTTTAAAATCTGGTTCCTAATCCAGCTTTGTCTTCTGAGCATTTTCGAATCAAAATTTCCATTTGAGCTGATTATCCTAAACAGTAATTGAAGACAAAGTTTACTGACTTTCTTAGGTGGGTGGATACCATTATCTGACATTTTCCAGATGGTTTTTGATCTCTTGGTATTTGGGAATATAGAATTTTTAGGAGGCTTTCTTTCTTTTTCCCCTGGGCAGGTTTTATACCAAAGACATTTTTAAAGACCAATTATTATTATCATTATTATTTTTAAAGTTAGACAACTATTGTATTATCCTAGCTTTATTACTTTTCCCCACCCTCCAAATTGCTTTGCTTTTTTTAAAGTTACATTCTTTTTTTTTTTCCGAAACTGCACGTTGGGGATTGGAGTAAGGTTATCAGTATCTTTTTACTCCTTTCATTAACGTGACTTCCATTTAAATATCTGTTTATAGTAAAACATACACAGGTACACATCAAGGGCCATTTTAAGACAGAGATTCTTTTCAAAGTTTGAAATATGCTTCTTTTTCAAAGACTCTGACACAAATATTGTAATAAAAATATCCTGTGTTCTGATGAATACAGAGACTTATTTCAGTCTCACGGAACAGTAAAACACTGTATTAGTAAAATAATCAGTGTTATTTTCAGTACATGGTCAAATCTGTTAGAACCTTCTTGGTTTTTGTTGTTTTTTTTTTTCCTTTCCCCTTGGCGAATTTGGAATCTTTTTGGTTTACTTTGATTCTTTCTACTGTGGCTCTTTGAAGTGATTCAAAATTAAACAGTAGCTACTTTTTGGGGAAATTCATCATGTTATATTCAGGATTCCAGAGGAGTTAATGATGCAGAAAAAGTCCTGTAAAACATCTTTCTAAAAGAAGTCCTTCTCTTGCAGGCTCCCCACTTACTGGCCTCCTGTACCATTTGCAGTGAGTTGGAACTCCGATATTTATTTATTTTTCAAATACCACCTCTAACTTAATTTAATGGGGTGGGGTGTTTCTGCAGAAGAGTCCAGCGCCTTGCGTCCTTTGAACAAAGCTGTGTCATTTTCACGGACCTGTCATAAGGGAAGGTTCCAGAAAATATCCCTTTATAATGTGGGAGGTCAAAAGGCCACAACCGTGTTTCTCAAATACCTGTCAGTTATTCTGTGGATACTCAATAAGGGCACACGTTTTTCCAGCAGTTTAGCGGTGGGTTGAAAACCTCAGCCATTTTTTTTTTTTTTTTTTTGAGTCATTTACAAAATCAATCTGTGATGCCCTTATCTGTTCAGTGCTCATTAGATCTGGACAGTTTTTCTCACTTTCTTCCCAGGTTGCTTTTAAGGGAATGAATGAGCGAGAACTTTGGCAAAAGTTCCTGTGTTTCGGCTCAATGCACAGGTCACGTGCTGTATTTCGGTTCTCTTTATTAGAGCTTTCAAGACACAGATAAAAGGATGAACCTTTTAAGGACCTGAGCACTTTCCGATTTAAACCCACCGAAAAATATCAGGTCTCCAGGTTCATCAGGGCTATGAGGTCTCAGAACACTGACACCTCCTTCCACAGGGAACGACAGAACAGCGGCTCCTAAAATTGGTTCACAAATACACGGCCCATTGAAGTCAACAGAGGTCGTGCGGCTGAATGGAAAACATCAGACTCACATCGGTCCCAAAATAGGCCCACGTGCTGGCGTCGCTCAGCCCCAGCTGCCGGCGCCTGTCACTTTCAGGAAAGTCCGGTGTCAGGAGAGCCTGTGTGAGAGTTCTCCCCTCCACTTGGCCCCAGAGCTTGGACTCGCGTGTCTTGAAGATGGAGATCATGCAGGGGCTTTTAATATTCCTCATGGGCCTTAGGTCAAGAGGTGGTGAAGGTCAGGGGGTAGATGGATAAGCATTTGGTATGGAAGTTCCAAAAAATTCTGCTTAGACCCTGAAGCATGATATTGATTTTACTTTTTCTGTTTTTAAAATTTTTTTTTTTTTATGGCAGTGAACGTCGCATAATATAAAGCATGCTATTGTAACCATACTTAACTCTACAGTTCAGTGGCACTAGATGAAGTCACTGCCATGCATGCCTCGCCATCGCCCATCTCTGGGAGTTTTCACTTTCCTAAACTGAATCTCTGGGGCCATTCAACACTACCTCCCCCGGGGCCCCAGGTCCGTCATTTACTAATGTTCTTTCTGACACTATGAGTTTGAATATTCTAGGCACCTCTTCTAAGTGGAGTCAAGCAGTATTTATGGCACTGATTTTAAAACACATTCCTCCCAATCATTTATCCCCCTCCTCTGTTATGTTTACCAGTGCTCATATAGAGGATTTAATTTCTGACTTCCTCTTCTGTGAGTTGGTCCCAGAGAGCCCCACCCACCTGGCTTCCCATTGGGTAACAGGAGCCAGAAGGAAGTTGAAGGCCACCTAAGGTTGCACAGACTCCTCCCTTAAACTATTTGACTTTGTCCGGAATGATGAATATTACATTTAACTACCTAGATGTTGAACTCTCTGATACAGTTAAGAAACTTCCTTCTCTACAAACTCACCCAAAATGATCAGAGGTGGACTTTTTAAAAATTAAAACTGTTAAAAAAAAAAAAATCTTGCAATCGTGTAAATACTTAGATGTAAAAACAGCCTTTCACTGTCTCTCCTCCATCATGCTAGATATATGTTTGACCGTTAGCCCAGGGGTAATTTTATGATGTCAGCTTGGTGTTTTGGGACTCTTGTACTGTGATGAGGAATGAGAAATAGGGAGGTTGTTTTGGAAGAAAGAAAAGATGTATTAACAGAAAGAAAACCTGTGTTCTCATGTCAGCACACCGCTTTCTACAGTGATGACCTTGGACAAATTACTTCATCTTCTGGGGACTTAATTTCCTCTCTGCAGAGTTCAACAGGGTTGTTGTGGGGTCAGATAAGATTAATGAGTGTGAAAATACCCTACTAATAATTCAGTGTTATATTCCCATGAAGAGGCATTAGTCAAATTGATACCATTCATCACTGCGGAGTGTCAAGTGCTAGGATGGTTCTAGGTTTTATGTAAATAGACAGGTAACCAAGATAGAGGGCTTCCTAGGTGGCTCAGTGGTAAAGAATCTGCCTGCCAATGCAGGAGATGCCAGAGACACCAGTTCTATCCCTGAGTCAGGAAGATCCCCTGGAATAGGAAATGGCAAACCGCTCCGGTATTCTGGCCTGGAGAATCCCAAGTGCAGAGGAGCCTCACGGGCTACAGTCCAAGGGATGGCGAGGAGTCGGACACGACTTAGTGACTGAGCGTGCGCGCACACAGCCAGGTCAGAGCGCCCTGCCCTCCAGGAGCTTTTGCTGCTTGTGAGTTCTCTGAGATACTGCTCACCAATGAAGTGCCTGGGGGTCCTCCCCATCACTCCATCCCTTCGTTTAATGGTGCACCGTCTCCTTGGGTGAGTTTGATCTATTTTGATGCAAGTATTCTGGTTAGGGCAAGTTGGGCACAAGGGGCAAACTTTCCTTCTGTGACAGTTTGGCTTGCTGTTGGAAACTGAATTTATCACAAATGGATTCCACTGGGGGTCTTTTGGGGAAAACAAAAAAAAAATATCAACATTCCCTGAAGTAGGGTTGTTTCTTTTTGGCTGGCTTTATATATTAGCCATCCACGTTAACCTTTTGCAAAAACACAGTCTTTACTAGAATAATGATGCTTTTTTCAGACTTTGGTTTTGCACAATAAGGCTTATGCAGAGCATTTCCAGTCAACAACTTGTGACTGACTGCATCCCATGGGCTGTAGCCCACCAGGGGCCTCTGTCCATGGGATTCTCTAGGCAAGAATACTGGAGTGGGTTGCCATTTCCTCCTCCAGGGGATCTTCCATACCCAGGGATTGAACACATGTTTCCTGCATTTGCAGGCGTGTTCCTTACTACTGATCCCCCAGGGGAGCCCAGGGAAGCTCTACATGGATAAAAACACACACTGCAATGAGGGGTTCTGCTTTTGTGTGAATGGCATGATACTCATGAAGGAGGTATTATTTTTGTAGAGGCAAAGGTTTACATCTAATGATGAAGAAAGCTTTTTCATAGTTTCAGGAGAGATTATTTTTACAGACCCAGGTTCAATCCCTGGGTTGGGAAGATCTCCTGGAGAAGACAATGGCAACCCACTCCAGTACTCTTGCCTGGAAAATCCCATGGATGGAGGAGCCTGGTAGGCTACAGTCCATGGGGTCACAGAGTCGGACACGACTGAGCGACTTCACTTTCACTTTCACTTTCTATGGATCAGGCATGGAGTAAGACTGGAGACGTCTATGTAGGTAACGCAGGATCCCTCCACTGAGGCTACCCAGGCTGGCCAAAAGAGAGGAAGACATAAAGCCTAACGGCATGGCAGTTTCATGCATGATTGAAAACAGTGTCAGGAACCCAGAACATTAATGAAAAGGGTTTTATGTCTGGAGAGAACCTTGGGTTCTAATGCTGACTTTGTCCCTTGTGAATTTTGTAAACCATATTTTGGGGCTTCCCTGGTGACTCAGATGGTAAAGAGTCTGCCTGCAGTGGGGTAGACTGGGGTTCCATCCCTGGGTTGAGAAGATCCCCTGGAGAAGGGAAGGGCTACCCACCCCAGTATTCTGGCCTGGAGAATCCCATGGACAGAGGAGCCTGGCAGGCTACAGTCCATGTGGTCGCAAAGGGTCAGACACGACTGAGCGACGTAGCTCATGCACTTTGGGGGCACATTTTAAACATGCTTTTTAGTCTTCACCTCTTCAAGTCAAAAAATGGAAGGAAATTCTTTCTATTCCCAGAGCTGTTTTTCTGAGGACTGAGATAATTGTGTAAAACGTCTACCTGTCTGGCACACAGTAGAGGCTTAATAAATGCTGACTGCAGATCCTTCTCTCTGAAATGATAATGATTCCATTATGTTATTCTCCCCCTCTACAAATACCTTTGCATTTCCCTGGAATCCCAAAGAAGCCTTGTGACCCCTTGAACCTGTTCACTAACAGGTTACAGCTTCTTCTGCAAAAGAAAATTTCGTGATCCTTGCAGGTAACAGCGCGTGAGAGGGACGGCAGAGGAAAGGGCCCTCTGCTCAATGGCAGAGTGAGCTCATAGCTAGCAGGGCACAGTGTGGGCTGATGGTGTGAGAAGGCCCACAGAGAAGGAACAGGGACCAAAAAAAAAAAAAAAATTAAAAAAGAGGCTTGTCCAGTTTGGAGAATCAGAAGGTGACATCAGCAGGGTCTTGCCTAACTTGTAGTTTCTTTGGTTATTGAAAGCATCACCTTTGGCACGCCAACCCCGACTCACCTCCACGTACCTTTCCACGGGCACCGTACCTGCAGCTTGTAACACGTCCCACGTCTAGACGGTGACCCTGGACATAGTGAACCGTGGCTATGATGTCTCTGCTGGTCCAAAGATTTTTACCAGAAAGCATTTTAAACACTGGCTTCCCACAACTCATCTCACACATGACTCTTGGCAGAGTCAAGAAAATATTTTATTGCAGAATATTAACATGTAAATCATTGCTCTGCTTATATCATGCTTATTCTGTGCTTATAGAATGATTACGCCTTGCTTGTATAATGATGGATGTTCAAATCGGTATGATGCTCCTGGGTTAACACTTCCGGATGGAAATATTTCTTTCAGAAAGCCATTTTCAGTTAATTTAAGTAAAGGGGCTTCTTACTGTGCCTGTGTTGGACCCTCCTAACAGCACTCAGAAGTACTGGTCAAAATACACACTGCTGGGGTTATTTTGCATTTATCATTATGATTGCATGTATGTATAGTATAATTTCTGCATTCTACTGAACAATGGAGACTTGGTTCTTTTTTTTTTTTTTTTGACACTCTGAATCCGTAAATTAATGTAGGAAGGTTATACATTTAAGATGTTAGGAACCCCTAACTTCCAAGTTTGGAAACACAGAAGCTTTTCCTATTAAAATCACATACTATATATGTAATATGTATACATATAATCAATCATATTGGAGCAGAGAGAAGCAGGCACTAGACTGTACTTGGCAAGCTCTTCACGTCTTAGTAAGTAGCTTCTGAATCAACATTCCACCCAACATAAAACAATAAGACCCTGTTTTGCTACTTTAGAACGTATTAGAGAGATTAAAATTCTTTGGGAAATGGTTTAAAATATTTTTTCTTACCCAAATAGGTAAGGAACAAGTCCAATAGTGCTGAGAGCAATGGAATTTGAAGCTCAGTTCTCATAATCTCTGCGTCCTGAAGGAATGCAAAGCAGACATCCATTCAAGTCACAAGCCTGTATCTGGGGATTTGACAAAGGTTGATTTTTTTCTTTTCTTTTCTTTTTTTTTTCACCGTATGCCAGGCACCATGCTAAGTTTTGTGCTGAGCATTTGGGATACTCTTTCAGAGAAGACCTTGTCCTTCCTCACCAGGAGATCTGATGGACCTGACCTAGAGTTCCCCTTTCCCAAACTTGACTCAGCCATCTGAGTGACCTGAAGGAGGTGGTTAAAAATGCAGGTCCTCGACCTGAGACCTGGAGATGCTGATGTCCTCTGTCCGTGATGAAGCCTGGGAGTGTGGACGCCCACGGTACTGGAGATCACTAACTGATCATCTTTGGAATTTGTCCTGAGTCAGAGGCTCAGTGGTTTTATAGTCGTCTGGCTAGAGTCACTTGTGAATTTCTGAAAGTATTTTTTCCTACATATGTTGCCACCTAGGAAACGTTGCTCCATTTAACCCTGCTCTTCCAGGGGAACCTTCGAAGTGACCAGACATCAGGGCTGTTCCATTCTCGGAAGCCGCGGTCTCCTGTGTGGTGTCTCCACCTCTGTCTCCCACTCCTGGTGTTCTCAGAGTTAGTGCCCTAGAAAAGCAAATCCCACCATATTGTTGCGGTTGAGGTTTAGTCGCTCAGTCGTGTCTGACTCTTTGCGACCCCGTGGACTGCAGCACACCGGTCCTTCACTATCTCCCGGAGCTTGCTCAGACTTACTAGTCACCTGTGGCCGGATTTCCTGTGCCTCTGGATGAGGCTTATCCAAGCTTGTTATCATGACATGAGGTCCATGACAGTCTGAGTCTCAGATGATCACTCAGGCCTCATCCTCCAGCACCCGTTTTCAGCCCCGATGCTCCAAAGGTGGTAAGGCCAGGCCTGTCGATACACAGCCTCTCTCGTGCTGTTTATCCTTTACATAGCATATTACCTGCTCATTCTCCACCTGCCAAACTCTTTTCCTTTAAGACCCACAAGAATGTCACATTCCTTCCCAGTCAAAATTAGTCATTCCTTTCTTGGTGCTTCTAGAGTATTTTGCTTGTCCCATGTGAGTTCCCCGTTGAGGTTGTAAATTGTAATGCATCTGTTCCCCCTCTGGACTCCAAAACTGTGGCTCCTTCATCCCTTTGTCTAGCTGGTAATAATACTAACAATAGTGCTCAGCGCCCCAGGTTCTGCATAAATGTAACTGAATGAATAAGTATGTAATTATGCTGTACCCTCCTGGAAAACAAGAACATTCATCATCTAGTGATAGGGCCCTCTTCCTCAGAAGTGCCTTTCCATTCCTATAGATGTGGTAGCTCAATTGGGGAAAAAAGAAATGCAACCACCACTATTCTGCCTTACTCTAAACAGGTTTGTCAGGCAAAAGCTTTCTGGCTAACCCAACCTTGATCCACATCAAGTTTTCCGAACCTCACAGGAGGCGATTTCAGATGCCACACTGGAAGATCTGTTTAAAGAAGGAATACTTTTGCCTGATGAAACATCTTTCTTGGCACCGAATGGAACCATCAGTTAAGTCGATGTTCATGCAGATGTGGTTTCCATAAAATCAGACATTTAACTCACAGTGTTAACTTTGCGTCTCTTTTCTGGCAGAATTAAAGAGAGCAAAGAACTCGTGACAGTGTTTTGCATTTGTTCTTTTTCAGGTTCTTGCTCCTTGTTTTTATTTTGTTTATTTTGTCTTAGGCACATTATTTCCTGATGGTGCTATCTGAGGAGCAAGGGCCCTCCAGAGAGGAGAAGAGAAGACTAGAAATCATAGAACCTTAGTCACCCTACCTCCACAAAGTAGGAGCCTCCCTTGTCCTCACGATTCGCACACTCAGAGCAAGTGCGAAGGTTACAACACATTCTAAACTTGTGTGGTTTAATGTGATCATGGCGGTGACAGAAGCCGGACTTCAGGTCCTTCTTGTTGGCCAAGAGACAGCTCTAACACTTCTGCTTTCATGGTGAATAATCAGTTGATGACAGAGGGGACTTGCCTGCAGGTGAGGCGGGTATATGCACATAGAAACATACTCCGGTCCCTCTTCCCCCCTTTGTAAGCAAAATTTTCAGTGGCTCACAAGATTAGAAGATGGTGGAGCACATTTTGACATGCCCCCACTTTAATCTTTGTTCCCCCCTGGGCCATTTCTAGACCGGCAACACTTCCAATGCTAGTAGGAGATGTGTGAATGACCAGAGATGACTTTTGATAAAGCACTCTGCTTGAGTTTTATGGACTAATCATACCCTTGCCCAAGGATTTTACAGGGTTAATTTATGGGACTGTTTAGAAAAAATACCCTTTCCTGATTCTTGAATCACGCTGGGTGTCAATAAGGCGACATTCTCATCTAGGGGGATTAATAATAATATAATAAGGGCAATAGTTAACAATGGTAATTGTATAAATTGTACAATTCATTTAGGGTGCTGCTTATGTAGTTCATGTATATTATCATGTTTAAATATTCACAAAAATCCTGGATAAGTAGTTCTATTTTAGAAATTCCACTAGTAAGTCCATTTTATGAAGCTCTAATACTTTGGGCACCTGGTGCAAAAAGCTGACTCATTGGAAAAGACCCTGATGCTGGGAAAGATTGAGGACAGTAGGGGAAGGGGATGACAGAGGATGAGATGGTTGGATGGCATCACTGACTCACAGGACATGAGTTTGAGTAAACTCCGGGAAATTATGAAAGATAGGGAGGCCTGGTGTGCTGCAGACCATGGGGTCGCAAACAGTTGGACAGAGCTTAGAGTCTAAACAACGACAATACACAGGGAAGCTAAAGAAGAAAGAACTGTATCAGATTGCTTATTTTATTGTGTGTGTGTGTGAGTTGCTCAGTCATGTCTAATTTTTGCAGACCCATGGACTGTGGCCCGCCAGGCTCCTCTGTGAATGGAGTTCTCCAGGCTAGAATACTAGAGTGGGTAGACATTCCCTTCTCCAGGGGATCTTCCTGACCCAGGGATCGAAGCTGGGTCTCCTGCTTTGCAGGCAGATTCTTTACCATCTGAGCCACCAGGGAAGCCCATCTTATTTTGTAGTTGCTGTTAGTTAGTTTTATAGAATAGGTAAGACCTGGGTAATTTCCAAAATGCACCCCAAATTTATTTTCCCATGTCTTAAAATCAAATTCCCGGACGATTGCTCATTGTCCCCTGGGCGGCGTGTGGTCCATCTTTCCACAGTTAACTTTGTTACAGGTAATTACCTAAGAAGTCACTGTTTGTTCTTTGCCACTTTTGAATGAAAACACTTCTAGTGCCTGTCAGTATATTTCTATAAAATGAGAAAAGAGTCATTAATAAAAAAAATAGTGTGACAACTTCTAGCATATTTTCAGTAGTAATGAGTGTCTGTTAAGTATCTAGGAGTGAAGGAGTCAGTTATTGGAGAGCACGGTCTCCATTTCTTATCTTTACCCTTCTATCAACACTGCTAATACATAGTTAGATGGATTGATGTGAGATGCACCTCTTTTTTCCCTGTGGAAGGTGATAATGGGCCATAGAGTGACCAGAGGGCAGGTAATAGCATAGAGTCAGAGACTTCTGAGAGAGCCTGGAAATGATGAGCAATTGACTGTATTATAAATAGGTCAGATTCTTTCCTTTTCTAAATCTATGTGATTGCTCAGGTGGTCGACCCTGTTGGGTAAAAAAATGATCCAGAGATGGGCTGGAAAAGGCTGTCCCACACTGACAGTTTGAAATAAGCCCAGCACTTACAAGTCTTCACCCAGCTGAATTTGATTTTTGACCATCCGTCCCTTTCCACCCTTTCTGCTGAGTCCACATCTCTGCATGCATTCACGCTGTGTTTTATGAATTTGGGGACTGTAATCAAGACTCTCCAATTATTTGTCCTTCCTAGTTCTGTATATTGTTGTTTAGTTGCTAAGTCATGTCCTACTCTTTTGCGACCCCATGGACTGTATCTGCCAGGCTCCTCTGTCCATGGGATTCTCCAGGCAAGAGTACTGGAGTGGGTTTCCATTTCCTTCTCCAGGGGATCTTCCCACCCAGGAATTGAACGTGAGTCTCCTGCATTGCGGGCAGATTGTTTACTGCCGAGCCACCAAGGAAGCCCCTGTATATTCTTAACTCTGTCTAAATTAAGAGGCCCGGTGCTTAATCTAGACCATGGATCTTGCTGTTTGTAAGCTCTTTTGTCACCTCACGCCCATCATCTGTCATGAGACCACTGTGGATGGGGCAGCATAACAGGATTTCTGAGTCCGGTCAATCTGGATGGGCTTGTCGATGGGGTTGTTTTTAAATGCAGGCTCTGTCCACTTTGGCGAGTGGCCCCCAGTTTCAGGACTGCATGAAAACACCAGCTCTGTTTGGCCCTCTGGTGAATTCTGTGTTATTTCTGTCTGTGCCAGTGGGGGGTCTAGCTGAATCCAGTGGAAGCAAAACGTTTGCTCTCTGCAGTTGGCAACTGAGAAGTGATCAGGCCGCATGAAAGACGCTGAAACACACCTGTGTTAGTCTTGCTGAAAATGGCTGCCTGGCCCCTCTGGACCGCCTGCATCTCTAACGCATCCACCTGCAACCCGGGGTCCCTTTTCCCTCTCCACTCTGAGTGCTGAATCCACTTGGATTTTCTGTTAGACTTCAATATCAATATGTTTTACGGGGAGCCACTCACTTTCAACACGATTTCATTCTGTGTAATCCCTAGTTCTTTATTAAACAAGATGTGCTGTCTAGAACCAGGAGTTTGAATCATCTTTGATTACTCCCTTTCACTCATTTTCAGCTGTTCCATCACCAGTCTTAAGCATTTTTTAAAAACACTGTCCTTCTTGCCCTGACTGTGGCTCCATTGCAGTTGAACCCAGGTGTGTCTTTGCCCCACTGACCTGCACACCGTAGCTACTTTTGATCGTTCTCCTGCAGATGACACTACTTTTCATTACTCACGAGGTCAAGGCTAAACTTTTAAGCTTGACACTTAAGGCCATTCTTTCTGTGGCTTTCCTTTATTTTCCCAAAGAAAAGTTCATCTTCTCTTCTGAACTAAATTTAGGATGAGCTCTCACTTTTATCTTTATAATAGTCTCATTGCAGTGTGAAATCTTACCTAATGCTTTGTGTCCATTGTCTATGAACTCATTTAGGGAAAGGCTGTCCCCGATAAATGTTTGAGGAACTCAGTTGAACTCAGGTACCTGACTCCAACTTACCTCCAAAACTCACAGGACAAATCTCCTGTCTCCCTCTACATATACTGCTTTCCATCATTTTCAGTATCAAGCAGATTAACATTAGCAAAGTTTGCAGAAGTAACTCTTGCTTATTTGAATTGTAAAATTGCTGAATAGAAGCTTCCTTTGTTCCCTCTCTGGAACTCTCTGTCAAAGCAGTGCTCTCTTGCTTTGAAAACAGGAAGGTAGAACATTCCACCAGCATCACAAACCCTCTGTTGATATTTGTAAAATCCGTAGTCTTTCCAGGCCTCTAGGCAAGAGCAAATAGAAATAGTCAGAGGCATTAGACTTGATGATGTTGAAATGCATTCTTATAACTGAGACTTGATAGCCAAAGTGAGTGGTGTGCTGGTTTATACTGAAAGAGATGCTTGCAGCATTGTGAACCCATAGACTCCAGCTTGCTGGAATCTTTGGAGACATCTGGATGTTTTGGAAAAAAGACAACAATCACATGCATTTTATTATCTTCATAATTGTATTCTTTTAGAAAGGGAGCTGTGTAATGACAGAGGGTGGGGGTAGTATAAAGGCCATGGGTTTGGATTCAGATGGATGGATTTTTTGGTTTGTTTTTTCCAATGTTTTAGTATTTAAATTAATTTTTCTTGGAATGTATTTGCTTTACAGTGTTGTGCTAGTGTCTGCCATACAGGAAAATGAATCAGCCATAGGCATGCCTGTATCTCCGCCCTTTGGGGATTTCTTTCCCTTTCAGGTCACCTCAGTGCATTAAGTAGAGTTTCCTGTGCCACATGACCCGGCAGTTCCACTCCTGGGCACATACACAGAGAAAACCATAAGTCAAAAAGACGCAGATGCCCCAGCATTCATGGCAGCACTGTCCCCAACAGCCAGGACATGGGAGCAGCCCGAGCGTCCGCCAGCAGAGGGATGGGTAAAGAGGAGGTGGTACATACATGCGGTGGAATGTTACGCGGACGGGTGGATTTGAACCTGGTTCTGCTAGGGTAGCTTGAGTGTGTTTCTTCCTCCTTGTGTCTGCCTCCTTAGTTTTTAAATAGAGGACAAACAATACACATCTCATAGGATCCCTGCCATGAATAGATGAAGTGATGCTTGGCACACGTCAAGTGGGGCTTCCCTGGTGGTTCAGATGGTAAAGAATCCACCTGCAATGCAGGAGACTTGGGCTCAGTCCTTGGGTTGGGAAGATGCTCTGGAGAAGGAATGGCTACTTGCTCCAGTATTCTTGCCTGGAGAAGCCCATGGACAGAGGAGCCCGATGGGCTTCAGTCCATGGGGTCACAGAGTTGAACAGGACTGAATGATGGAGCATGACAGACATCAAGTACTAGTAAGCATTAGCTCTTCCCTTTTTGCACTCCAACCCAGAGTAACGTGAATGCTGTGGTTTATACATGGCTATTTGTGTCTTGCGTAGACAAGCCAGTTCTGTAAGACCATGTCACTGTTTCCTAAAGGGTGTCTCTATGCGGTCATAGTGCTTCTTGCCCAGTTTCTCCTTAGCAGTATTTATTTCTGGGATCCAGAAGAGGAAGTGATGTTTTAGAAATAGTTATCACTCTGTCTCAATTAGGACACTCACTGTCGAAGAACTCTTAAAAATCATTTTGCTTTCTGGGAAAGAAAGAAATCTTTCCAGCAGTCTTATCGCCTGAAAAACAGTGGGGATCATGAATTATTAGAGAAGAATTACCCAAAGAGAGTGCTCTTAAAAACAACTGCCCGCAGAGGACTCTGGCTTATCAACAGGCAAAAAGAAGAGAATCTTTGTACTAAATTTGATCTTGTCACTATAAACACGAAAATAGCAGTGCTCATAATGTATTCTGTGGGGATGATGCTGTGAGTGTTGCCACTGTGTAAAAATCTCAGGTAAAAGCTTCTAAGAATGAACGTTATTAACTCTTCAAGAACCCCAGGGATGGTCTATTAGAAAACAGGTAAACAGTGAAATGAAAGCTATTACAAAGAGGGACGCAATGAAGGCAAATCAAGTAAATAATTTTATTGTGGCCAGTCCACCTTGTGGAAAATATGATAGGATGCGAGGCATTTCATTTAGCACGAATGACCAGTGTAATTATAATTGGCTAATGAATACGTTTTCTTTTGCTGCATAATGTTAGGGCTTTCCAGAGTTACAAAGGTGCTTTTCATATCAAAACCCCGTAGCCATGTGAAATTATATTGGTAGACTTATTATCTGGTAAAATGTCAGTGTTGTTTCAGCTCTACTTAGATTTCACTTGAAAGGCTTGTCCACAGTCTGGAAACACATGTTAGCAGATAAAGAAGGATCTATACAACATGATATATATATATATATTTTTTTTTTTACCCTTAATAAACCAATATCTGAGCTTACCCTTCATTATATTTTTCTTTGTGTGGAAATCTTGATCTTCTTATGTAAAAGACTTTGGAAATTTGGAAGGGATTTTATGGGGAAACTGTAGTGTTTCCTTCATTAGCAATTTTTCAGATAGCACAAATAATTACCTTGATATCTGAGCTTAAATTTGATGTTCTTTGACAGGTATGCACACAAGCTGGCTTGTCACTGCCCCCTCTTGTTTTCGTAATTCTTTATTTCTAGAGCATTAATGGCATTTCTGTGAAGACACACAGCAAATGAATTCCAGAAGAAATGAGTATTCAGATGATTGTTCATCCTTACGTGACAGACAGACTTGTAAAGAATGAAATGAAGAGGGAAAACTCTAATTTCATTTAATGGTAGCTTGGGTGTGATCGAGGTTCCACCTTTTTATCAGAACCCCTAATAAGAAGATGAAAGGATTGAAGCTTCAAGTCCCATATCTCTCTTCAAGATTTAGAGCAGGTTGCTGATGGTGGAGAGCTAGTTGGCATCTGTGAAGTGTGGTGAACAGAACCATGAGGCTGCAGTGGAGGTGATATAAGGAATGGGACTGTTTGGGAACATTAGGATGTGGAGGTGGGCTGGAAGCTTTAGAAGAACATGGGCATGCCGCTGGTAGAGATGGTCTTCTAGACTCTCCTTTTCTGCCTGCAGTAGCTCTTAGCCTTCTCCAGCGGATAGTTATTGAGAACTGCATTAAAAAATGCAGTGTTGGCTTTTCTCATGTCACTCTGTGATTTAACTGTCTGGAGCCCACGTGATAGCAATAAACCTCCCGTGTCACCTCCACTAGTCTTGTTTACTTAGAAGGAGGTGGGAGGAGCTAGTTCTTTGTGGTCATGGGCACATCCACCCATGACTCCAGGTGGCGGGGATGTCCAGGATGACACAGTCGTTCAGTGTTGGAATCAGGTGACCCTGAGCTTGAATCCCAGCTCTACTACCACCTCACTGTGACACTTTGGGAAAATTATAAATTTTATCTCAACCTTTTGTATAAAATGGAGACATTAGTATTTTATAGAGTTCTTATAAAGATTAAATAAGTTATGCAAAATGTTATGCATAGTAGGATCTTATTGTTAGTTTTATGTGTGTAAGGTTAATCACCACTCTATCCTAAGTTCTTTAATGAATAGATGCTTGAGTGCATACATGGATGGATGCCTTTGTATACTGTGCCTTGAAATCTCTAAAGATTCATTTTATTTAGAATTGCAGTGGACCCTAATGGAATAACTAAAGATTTAATTTAATTATTGCCAGAAAGAAAGCATGCTGTGAAATGTAAAGTTGAAGATGGACATTTTTTTCTTAATACTTTCCATTTTTAGAACTCTTATTTCTTTAATTTCTTAAAGCCTTTGGTCTGGGCTGTCGTTTTCCTTTCTGGTGTCCTGCAGTAGGTGTGTGCATTTACTGCTGTCTCATAGATTCCTAGAGAGGAAGATGGTGTGGGAAACTCATGTCCATTTCTGCTTTGTATAGCTGTGTACCAAACAGTCATCAACAATTGGTGCCGTGAATTGGACTAGACAAGCAGTGTGAGATCATCAAAAGATCAGTAGGTTCATCTGGACCACTTTTCTAGATTTCACATGCATGTGTTAATATATGATACTTGGCTTTCTCTTTCTGACTTACCTCACTCTGTATGACAGACTCTATGAATTGGGAGGTTGGGATTGACATTTGTCACTGCCCTGTGTGAAAAAGATGGCTAGTGGGACTTGCTATGCATCCCAGGGAGCTCAGCTCAGGGCTCTGTGATGACCTGGAGGGGTGGAATTGAGGGGTGGGAGGGAGGTCCAAGAGAGAGGGGATGGATGCATGCATATAGCTGATTCGCTTCTTGAAAAACTAAGAGCAAAAACTAATACAACAGTGTAAAGTGACTCTGCCCCAGTTTAAAAAAATAAGATCAATAGACTGGTGGGCAGAAGGTCTGCATTCTAGTTTTTGTTCTCTTAAAAAAATCTTTGATCTCTGTCAAATTACTCAACCCTCTTGAGCCTCAGTTTCTTCATTTGATTAAGACTGGGTAGTTACATGAATCTCTAATTCTCAGATCTGGGAGCCAGCACTGGAGGTTAGGAGACAGGCTTTGCGTCTTGTCTGGTTGGGCTTGTAGTGGCTTCACTGCTTCACAGCTCTGGCACCTTGGCAAAGTACTTCATCTCTATAAGCTGCGCCTTTCTCATCTCTGCAGCAGGGAAACTAAAGCCTCCTTTAAAAAATCGCCATGAGGAGAAATAAGGCCCTACTGTATAGGACAGGGAACTATATTCAATATCCTGTGATATACCATAATGGAAAAGAATATGAAAAAAATGTATGTATAACTAAATTGCTTAGTTGCACAACAGAAATGAACGCCTTATGTATTCAGTAAAATAAACTGTAAAAAAAAGCCCAAATACAAAACAGACCAAAGAAAAAGCATGTCAATAAAATGCAAAATAAATATATAAGTAATTGAAATAAATGTGAGTAGATTTAATTTACACATTAGTCAGAGATTCCATGTTTGGTAAAGGAAAAAAGCAAGTATTATGCTATTTACAAGAGATATCTCAATCCCATTAAAAAACTACACCTGAAGTTCTAAAATAAAAGAACCAGAGGTTACGCTACACAAAGAGAAAGTAAATAAAGCAAATGAACAGCAACAGTAACCCCACCATCAACAACTGCAAAACAGCAGGATAACAAAGAAAAATAAATTGATATAGCAGTTGCAACATCCGATAATCCTGAAAACAGACTAAACACTAGGAATTATAGAAAGGAAAATATGTCATGTATAATCCTAACTACTGGTAACAATCACTAATATTATTTGCATGTGTTTTTTTTTTCAAATTTGCAATTCTATTAAATATGTCTATTAAAAAAACAAGTTTTCATGAGGATTAAATGAGATAATACACATGGATCATAGTATGGGGTAGAGTTAAGTGCTCAGTAAAGATTAGCAAGTCTTCCAACATGGCTTATTAAAAGAATAAGCCAAGTGTCACTTTGGGAGTGATACTTTGGAGGTTTTGGGAAAGCAGTAGACATTAATGTGTCTCTGTGTTACTGACCCAACAGACCAAGTCATCCTCTTCAAAGCTACCAAGTAATCAGAGGGTAATCTGAGAGGAACATCTCACAGCCTCTTCAGGAAGAGGTGTGGTCCCTCTCGCTCCCCCTAGGAGCTCAGCCGATGTTTCACAAAGATAACTGTTGATGATTCTGCCATAGCATGGGATTTCCTGGTGCACACAAGTAAGACACAGAGACACTGTGATTTGTGGAGCGATTTGGAGAAGGAAATGCAAACCCACTCCAGTATTCTTGCCTGGAGAACTCCATGGACAGAGGAGCCTGGTGGGCTACAGTCCATGGAGTTGCAAAGAGTCGGACACGACTGAGCAGCTAATACTTGGAGGGCTGATCATGAAACCTTTGATGTGAGGGAGCTATTCCAGAAATCCTTCCAAGAGGCCTGCACTGCTGTAAGTAATGAGTCTTGCTACCCATATATCTGATGCTCTTGCCACTACATTATGTCTGACAATTTTACCAGCCTAACCTCTAGGATCTCAGTTTAGAAGACCACAAGGGGAGTAGCATTTCTGGGTGCAGTGCTCAGGCTAAGACTCTCGCATTACTTTTTCAGTATGGAATTTTTTGTGAATTACTTTCAGGCACCACATGGTAAACAAGCCAGGGGATGCTGAGAGGGCATCCAGCTCCCACCTGTTAGCACATTCCTTTGATTCAGGTAAGAGTGGACAGGTACCTGTGCTGGTTACTGTTGTGACATGCACATCCACTCTCCTCTGCAGCATTCAGACAGAGCAAAAGGATGTGGTAGGTACTGCAGTGATAAAGGTTTCAGTTCAGTTCAGTCACTCAGTTGTGTCTGACTCTTTGTGACCCCATGAACCGCAGCACGCCAGGCCTCCCTGTCCATCACCAACTCCCGGAGTCCACCCAAACACGTGTCCATCGAGTCGGTGATGCCATCCAACCATCTCATCCTCTGTCTTCCCTTTCTCCTCCTGCCTTCAATCTTTCCCAACATCAGGTCTTTTCAAATGAGTCAGCTCTTTGCATCAGGTGGCCAAAGTATTGGAGTTTCAGCTTCAACATCAGTCCTTCCAATGAACACCCAGGACTGATCTCCTTTAGGATGGACTGGTTGGATCTCCTTGCAGTCCAAGGGACTCTCAAGAGTCTTTTCCAACACCACAGTTCAAAAGCATCCATTTTTTGGCACCCAGCTTTCTTCATAGTCCAACTCTCACATCCATATATGACTACTGGAAAAACCATAGCCTTGACTAGATGGACCTTTGTTGACAAAGTAATGTCTCTGCTTTTTAATATGCTGTCTAGGTTGGTCATAACTTTCCTTCCAAGGAGTAAGTGTCTTTTAATTTCATGGCTGCAATCACCACCTGCAGTGATGGCCACAAAACGTGAAACCAGGATGAGATGTGATGACACGATGTTAAGGATGCAGACACGGTATTCGGCAGAGTGGCTTGCCCCCAGGGATCCTTGTTCTGTCTCTTCTTCTCCCTCAGTGGGTTCTGCCAACAGGACCATCTCAGAGTCCTCTCCCTTACTGAATCCTTTGGGATG
Source organism: Cervus elaphus (assembly GCF_910594005.1). NCBI lineage: Eukaryota > Metazoa > Chordata > Mammalia > Artiodactyla > Cervidae > Cervus > Cervus elaphus. Next base: position 6,046,080 of record NC_057826.1, on the reverse strand, counting down.
AAGGCTGTCTGAATCTCCCTTTTATCCTCAGGTTGCAGAACAGATCAGGGATATAGTAGGGATACAGCAAATATTCGTGGCAGAAAGGAGTGAGAGAGGGAGGAGGAAGGAATCAGGGAGACGGTAAAAATCAAGATGCTTTGAGCTTACCTTCAGTAAGTGATGATAAGAAGTTTTGTTGGCAGTGGTGGTGGTTCTGCATTGTAGTTTTGGAAAGTGGATAGTCGTTTTATCCTATTAAAGGCACAGAGTAATAGAGGATCTTTGGAGTGAATTAAAGTACAGCTCTGCCTATGCGCTTGACACAGTTCAAAAACCAGCATCGACTCAGTTTTCCATTCATCAGCTTATAAAGTAGGGCAGATAGTTTCAAATGTGATTGTGAGGGTTTCCATTGAAAGGAAAATCTCATCAAGAACAGAAACCCTAGCCTCCCTTCCTGTTTTCACTTTCTTCTGTAGAAGAAAGGGGAAAACATTTTCTTTTTTCTTTTTCTTTTTCAAAGGGATGAACTTATTAGGGGGCTTCATCATGCTCTGCATGGCACCGCATATTTTTAAGTTAAAAAAAAAACAACAAAGATTCGTGATGGAGACAGTGATCAATAAGTATTAATTGAAGTCCCAAATACTGGAACATTCTAAGTACTAGTTTTTAGTGTTCCTTCTGGGGTGATTTAATAAATTGTCATCTAGCAAAAAATACATCTACATCGTAGAAGATAAAACAGTCGTCAGTGGGCCATTGCAGGGTGAAAACGCCCTGGCTGCAGAGGAGAAGTATTACGTGCTTTATTTCCTGATACATTAATGCACCTAAGAAATACAGTCCAGGATGTACTACATTTTCATTTCTTTTTTCAAAGCTTGCCAGTGGCATACAGATAACTCAGGTTTATCAGACCCCTTCTATGTGGTTTGAATACCTATATTGGATCCTCCGCCTCTTTCCTTAAACTGAATCCTGACTTTCCAGTTAGAGCTGACAATGAATTCCACTCGCCTGATCAGTCTGAGACTCTCTGCCTCTCAAGATTGTGATATTTCTACTTGATCTATTATTTGTAAAATTTAATTCATTGGCTTTGACCAAACAATTAGCACAGCGAATATGAGTGTGGCGGTTAACTAATCCGAGGCATGGTTACGTTTCTTTAGCCATCCCTTTCTGAATTCAGAAATGGAGAGCTGCTGCTGTGAATTTCAATCAGCTCGGCCCAGTTAAAAGAACAGTTCTTCATCACTCCTGGATGCCTGCTGAGGTCTGATTCTGAGGTCCTTTTTCCCTGAAGGTGGTTTGCTGTCCTGCGGGCAGAGGTGGTCCTTGGTACCACATCAGCTTCACATGCCCTCACCCATCGGGTATACATCACCACCACGGAATGCACTGATGTGGATTAAAGACCTATAACATCATCTAATAATGCCTTTCTAATGGAGATAGGCATCATTCTGGTAATGCAATTTTGGTCCTTAGAGACGTGGTATGCTAGTTCGAAATTTGATTTTACTCTTTGTGTAAAAGCTATCTTTATTGAGAGGGAGGGAGGACAAGTCTGAGAGTGGCGAGGTATTGAAGTCTTTTCACGTCAGATTTCACAGTAGATTCAGATCTTGAGCTCAGGCCAAAGGAGGTTAGCAGTCCTAATAACCTTGCTGCACCTTCAGAAATGAACTAATCAGTATGTCAGAATCTGCCTGTACTCCTATGAGATGCTACAGGTCAGCAACATAATTATCTCTTCAATGTCTAAACTCTTAAAATGTATCTGGTAAGGAGAGACGCAAACAGGAAGAAACCCAGCTATTAAAACTTAGAAAGCTGATGACTATTAACACTTTTAATAATTAGCAGGAGAAATAAGCATAAAGATGTAAGCACTTTTTTTATTTTATAGTAGTGAGATGTTACTATAGTATAGATAGAAAGTATGTAATTAAAGAAATGAAGTTGCTAAATATAGTCTTGTGAACGTAGAGGACTTGTACTTCCGTAAAACTGTCTGGAATATACAGGTGATTTCCTTAAAATTAAAGCAATCAATCATAAGCAGCGCTCTCTGGATGTTTATAATTTTTTAAAAGTTTAGTATCCTAACAGGCTTCCCTGGTGTCTCAGAAGTAAAGAATCTGCCTGCAATGCAGGAGATGCAGGTTGAATATCTGGGTTGGGAAAATCTCCTGAAGAATGAAGTGGCTACCCACTCCAGTATTCTTGTCTGGGAAATCCTATGGATGGAGGAGCCTGGTGGCCTACAATCCATGGGCTCGGAAGAGTCAGACACAACTTAGCAACTAAACCACCACATCCTAGAGATGACCATATGAATTTCATCTGCATTATTCACCATTCAAAGAGAATGCCTACTGGCTGGTTGAAAATTAGGTGTACATGGGTGTGTGGATGGCATAGTAGTTTTATTGGTAAAGCTTAATTTTAGATATTTCATTTACTTTTTGATAAATCCTAGTCTAATATCCGTTATGGCAGAAAGTGAAGAAGAACTAAAGAGCCTCTTGATGAAAGTGAAAGAGGAGAGTGAAAAAGTTGGCTTAAAAGCTCAACATTCAGAAAACTAAGATCATGGCATCCAGTCCCATCACTTCATGGCAAATAGATGGGGAAACAGTGGAAACAGAGGCTGGCTTTATTTTTCTGGGCTCCAAAATCACTGCAGACGGTGATTGCAGCCATGAAATTAAGACACTTACTCCTTGGAAGGAAAGTTATGACCCACCTAGATAGCATATTAAAAAGCAGAGATACTACTTTGTCAACAAAGGTCCATCTAGTCAAGGCTGTGATTTTTCCAGTAGTCATGTATGGATGTGAGAGTTGGACTATAAAGAAAGCTGAGTGCCAAAGAATTGATGCTTTTGGACTGTGGTGTTGGAGAAGACTCTTGAGAGTCCCTTGGACTGCAAGGAGATCCAACCAGCCCATTCTAAAGGAAATCAGTCCTGAATATCCATTGGAAGGACTGATGTTGAAGCTGAAACTCCAATACTTTGGCCACCTGATACAAAGAGCTGACTCATTTGAAAAGACCCTGATGTTGGGGAAGATTGAAGGCAGGAGGAGAAGGGGACGACAGAAGATGAGATGGTTGGATAGCATCAGTGACTCAATGGGCATGATTTTGGGTAAACTCCGGGAGTTGGTGATGGCCAGGAAGGCCTGGCGTGCTGTGGTTCATGGGGTTGCGAACAGTCGGACATGACTGAGCAACTGAACTGAGACCCAGACTGTCTAATATCCCAGATACCTGCTATCGTTCCCTAAATTCACCTGCAAGTAGTGCTCTATTAATTTTAAAAAGCTAGTGATAAAATTCTATTGCTAAAATATGGTAGCTTTAAAAATGGAATCAGAGTTTGAGCTTGGTCTGGGGACCACACATGTTTCTTGGAGAAAATCCATTTTCAAACCAATATGTTGCGTGTGCTCTAGACTGCAGGGGGTCCACTGAGGCTTAGAGGCAGTTGTAGGAAATGATTAATCGAGTCCTGGAAGCACACTCCCTAGGGTTCAGATCCCCTCTCTTTCTTGTACTTGGTTGTCTTAGATAAGTTGCTTCTCTCTCTCTCTCGGCCTTAGTTTTCTCAACTTGAGCATGGAGATAAGGTTTACTGCATAAAGTTGTTGGGAGAATTAAAAGAATTGGTAGAGTATGCTCGCAACTGTACCTAGCATGTAGTTCATACCCATTAAAGTAATAAATATGATGATTACTTACAAATAATGCTTCACTAGCTCAATTCCTCTACCTTTTATAATTGACCTAGTAAATGACGGTGTGAACTCTGTCTTCTAAGTGATAAACCCCCTCAAAATACACAGACCCTCTTACTCAATGGGAAGCTTAAAGCCGTAAACTATTTTAAAGTGTTCTTTTTAAAGCATTTTTACAAGGAAGCTCCGTTACTAGTTTTCTGATTCTCTGAGAGCAAGGTTCATATCATATTCATCTTGAAATGTCTCCACATCTCCTAACAGAGTATTGAAGTGAGGAATAAATTTGCTTAAATGATTTCTTCTTCAAAGTTTATAGCCTTATGGATAGGAGATATTATTAGTAGGGTACCTCAATTTTGAAAAAGGAGATAGGCAAATTAATGTCCCTACACAGACCCAGAAAGCATAAAATAAAAGCAAAGTATGAAAGATACTTCTCAGAACTAGTATATAACACGAGCTCATATTAGAAGGAAAATGGTGATTATAGAAATAGTAAACTGGGAATCCTTTTGAGGAAATAAAGCGCATAATGGAATTTTATGGGAAAAAAAATCTCTTACTCTGTTATAAGCACAGATCAGAACAATAACGAAGCCTCTGTGGTCTCTTTGGCTCACTTTCTTAGAATGCGTATGTCCTCTGTGTGTGTGTTCACCTGGGTTATGACTTTGTCATTTTGTAAGCAGAGCAGGAGGCAAGAGGGTCTCCTTTGCCTTGAGAGTTACACTCTGATCTTTCAGGGAATTAGTGTTCACAGCCTGAAACATATATCCTCGCTTCAAAAATTAATTTAAAAAGTAAGTAAATGAGTACAAACAGAGAAAAGCAACCTGGTGGAGGTGGCGGGGGGCGGGGGGAGATGGGAATGGGCAGGTGCTTAGCTGATTAAAATGAAAAGTAAAGCCACGGCTGATGCTCCTGGATAAACGTCGATCTGCAGTATTAAATGAAACAGGGGTAAAATATAGACTGTCAGAAGCGCTTTTCTTCCAGTGACACGGGGAGAATTGAAATGCACTTTCAAAGGAGAAGTCTTTCTCAGTCATTTTCTGTTTGAAGCTTTAATTACAGGGCTGCTGGCTACCTAATGCTTTCAGTTTAGAATCACATCTCAAAGGACAGGGGGAGATGCAGCTGCTCAGAAGAACAGCGGCCGGAACTTTGGTGTCGAGGTGTTTATTCACTGGGGAGTTCCTGCGGCACGATTCCCTTCTAGATCAGCATTTTGATTTTTGAGTCCTTTTTCTCCTGATTTTGGACACCGTCTTCTTATAGAGTGATCACGATGACGCTGCAATAGCCAGAGCAGTCTAAGACCTTTTAGGAAATAAGGTGATCTGAAATAAAGGAACTGGTTATCCCCACTGCTTTCTCTGGACCTGGCAACATGGGTGGCTAGCAGCTTCCGAAGGGTTTCATGTCCTCATCAAAGAAACCTGTTTAAGAAATAGTCATGTGGCCAGATAAATACACATCTAAACACGTGTACACATGTAGATGTGTACACCTGCTTATGCACACACACATATACATATATACGTATATGTATACATATACATATGCACACGCATAACTGTTGGAGTTACTCTTGCTGAAGAATTTGTTATTCAGCCCAGCCACCACATACTTTCTGAACACTTGCTAAGCCTAATGGTACAGATGTGCCGGGGACTCAACTGCAGTCTCAAGCTGTCTGCACTCTGGTGGCCGATGGTCAGGAGGGCAGGCTGCGATGGTGGGGGAGGTACACAGAGGCCTGGGGGCAGAGGAGAAGTGGGGTGCATCTCCCCCCTGGCAGTCTGGGAAGGCTCCATGAGGAATAAACTTTGAGATGATCTTTGATGGACAAACAGGAATTTAGCTAAGCAGATAAGCAGTTTGAGGTCTACCAGGCAAAGTGAGTGAGCACTTTGGGGCTAAATTTGTGCCGAAATGAATATGAGTTCTTTTGTTTTTAAAACATTCAGCTGTCCTTTGAATGCACTGCCCCGAGGAAAGGGAGTCAGGGAGCTGAGCCATAGTTTCATGCTGTAAGGTTATATGTGCTGAGTCGTATGTGTATATGTACATATATGTGTAATGTATGTACACTTGAGTACATGTAATACAGATGTGGTTTATAAAGGCTCTTTACACTTTCTCCCCACCCCTCTTACCTCCTAGCAGCTCAACGAGTTAGAGGAACGGAGTCATTATTTTCCAGATGAGGGAAGGGAGGCTCATAGAAGTTCTGTGTCTTGCACAGGATCCCGTGGCCCAGTTTCCCTCCCAGGACGTTCTCGGGACTCGCCACCCTTCCCCAGATGCGTGCTGCCCGCTGCCACCCCGAGGTGGGATGGCAGGCTCCAGGTTCCCTCTTGGATCCCAGGCTTCCCCCAGCATCGGCACCATCCGATGGTTTTCCTGTCCCATCGCTCTCGCTTCGTGCTGGATCGACAGGATTGTTTGTCTGTCTCAAGAAGCCCACAGGATTTGAGCAGAAATGTTGACTCCTTGTAGCTCTGCCAAAGCGGCTCCCTTCTCCCCCCCAGGAATTTCACCAAATCTCTTCACGCTGCTCCTTCATTTCCGTACTTGAAAGTGTTTCTGCCAGACAGACAGCAGACCTTGTCCGTCCCGGCTCTGAGTCTGCGGGGATGGGCAGGTGTCTTTCTTTCTAAAGTTTGACTTGTCTCTCTTTGGATGTAGACCTGTACCTGCCTGGGTGAAACAAGTGTGTTTCTCCTCATTTTTATAGGTGAGACAGGGTGAACATACGATTGCTTGAAACTAAGTCCAGAATCGGGAAGCACGAAGGAGAATGACATCCTGACCCATCAGGTTTAGAAATGATATCACACAGCCCAAAACCCGACTCCCGATAAAGACAGTCTTCACACATAGAATCCATGCTATGTGACAAGTAATTTGTAAAGGCTAGAAAGAAAGAAAAAAAAAGTGGTTCAAGAGAAGAAAATTGAAAGGTGCTAGGTGCAGTGTTTCTAGACTCCCTGCTCTTGGGTTCTGAGATGCTCATGAGAAGTTTTAAAAAATGAATGAAGAATGTTCTTTTCTCTCCTTTATATTTCTACAGTATGATCTTTCTGACTGTGAAAAAAAAAATGCAGAAGAGCAATTACTCCTCTGCTTTAATTACTCACCTAATTATCACAATAACCTTGTCACATTATCACAAGTCCTCGAACAGAAAACGCCAGCCCCAGATCGCACCGATATTTGGTCATTTTACCTTGCTAACAGCTCGATGTCAGTGAGTGGAGCACTGAATTTTTTTCCTGTTACCTTTGCGGTTGCACAGGGGATATGTCTTTACCTCCAAAGCTGCTATTACATTCTGCCTCACATCCTTCTGCTCCGCCACTGTGTGATTTCAGTGTGGCTTTTTAACATCTCCTCCTCGTTTCAGAAGCCATCTCCTGAGCAGTATGTAATTCTCCCCTGGCTGTTGGATGGTAATGGGAGCTACACGTGTCTCGAGAGGGGAGCACACAGCCCAGGGTGAGAAAGTAGCTATTTATCAAGGTATCTTACAATCTCAGTTTATGTTGTTGTAAAACGTTACCATGCATGCTCTGCAAGATTATATCCGCCAGGAATTTGTCAGCCATTGTCAACATACCATAAGGAATAAAGATGCGGTTTCTTCAAGTCAACGGAATTTTATTCTGCATTTCTTTGCCCTCATTTTCGAAGAGCCTGACTGCGAGGGATGCTTGCTTAATGGTGCCATCTGTTAGATTATGAATTGTGCAGAATGGATGCTGGAAATATACTGGAATGCCCCGAGAGCCCCGGCAGGTAGAGGACAAGGCCTCCTGATACATGGCCCTTGCCTTCATGGAAATTCTCCTTCCATTATTACAGTGGATGACATTGTTGACAACGAGTAAAGTTGCAGAAAGGCTGCCTAGTATTCAGTGATAAAGTGGGAATAAGATCACATAGGATCACACCAGAACCTTTCCAAAGAGAATGGTAAATGTCCCCTGTTGTAAAAGGAATAGTAATGTAGCCCTGAGAATCATTAGTTCTTTATGACAGCCCCAGACTTGAGACTTGAGTAAAAGTACCAAGTTGTTTCCATCGTGGTTCTTGTTTTCTCTGTATTAGCAGTTGCTTGTTTGGCTTTAGTGCCCCTGTGATTACAGAGCTGAGCCTCACCTCTGCAGGACACTTCTGTCACCATATTTCTTTTCCGTCCTCAAGCTGTCTTACCGATAAAACCTCTCTCAAGAAAAGCTGGAACTCCCTCCCACTACAGTGAACATGACAGACACCGATGCTCAGCATTCATTTCCTGAAAGGATTTGCATTTTCAGACTATATGTAAAGCCTTGGACTAAATGCAGGTCGTTTCTGAAATGGAAGGGTTGGAGCAGCTACTGAACAACTGGGGAAGAGTGTTCATGGGAAGAAAGGTATCGTCTCCTTCTGAAAGTTCCACACACCTGGCCAGCTTGTAGAGTCCCACTGACTCAGGTCTCCAAAGGGATATTTCATTCTGCGTGCACAGGGATATTTCTGAAATACAAGCCAAAAGAAATTGGAATGTAATGTAAACGAAGTAAATATTTTATGTGATTCCTGGACTTGCCACGGAGGGTGTGTGGCAGTTGGCATCAACAGGACCAAGATTGAGTGCAATCTCTACCATTTTTTGGCTGGGAGGCAGATTATTGGCCTTCTGGAAATACAGTCTCCTCCTCTGTAAACTGACATCAATAATACCAAGTCACGCCTTGTCTTGAGAGTCAGATGAGGTGATACAAGGATCTGAGAGAGAGAGAGAGTAAATGGGTGTATAATGTCAGCTACTTGAGGCTAGTTCCCAACTCCCATCCTTCCTCCACTTTTTTTCTAAATCAACGTGCAGGCTCTCTAATTTATTTCACAATTATCATAATGATTGTGATACTTATGGGCATCAGTTATTTCCTGTTCTCTAGGACATTCTTTGGGCAACAACAGATCAATAACAGGAAAGAATGCCATCACATGATTGCATCATGTTCTTCAAAATGAAATCTATTGAAGGTTGAACAGTATAAACAACAAGGAACATAAGTGGTCAGAGTGACCCAGGGGAAATGGCCCAATGAAATTAAACAAAGGAAATTTTATACTGTGAGGAAAAATCAATGGATGGTAATAGAACCCGGCAAGAAGAGACAAAGCTCTTGAGTCTCAGAGACCCAGAGGTGATTGAGAAACTGTGTGGACTAGAATTCCGGCTTCTTGTTTTGCTTTTTGAAGGCTGTTTCCACTGTGTTAAGGATAAAGATAAATAATAAAGATGTGTATTTTTAAATTTGCTTTCTTTTTCTTAAGTGAGTTTCGATCTTGAAGCAGCTATAGGACATCTAGTCCTTAAGAGAAACACATGCCATTGTTTTTGAGAATTATGGTTTTCTGGACACTGTTGCCTTACTCAATGTATCTACCACAGAAGCTTCATGAAAAATGAATTATCACAGCTACACCCAAGTAATATCACAACAGTTACCTCTGTCACCAGGGCTACACAATCAGGAAGTCATGACATTGGAATGGGAACAGCTCTATGTGACTGCAGTCTACCCCCCTCCCTGCCAGGGGCAATTCTTTCATGACTGACATGATTCATATTTTCTGTTACCTCCAAACCCTGGTGCTCTATATGACCTTGAGAAAGAAAAATAACAGAGCAGTTTGGACTTCTCTCTCAAAAATATGAACTATTATATACATTTCTTCCTAGGTGGAGGATGCGTCTGCTCTTTGTATATAACCTCATAAATGATAGTTGACTCCATATCTCAGGGAAGATAGTAGAGTTAAAAGGAAGACAGTGTTGATGCAGGTGAAAGTCTGAGCATGATAAGGTCCTTAAAAAAGGTATTTCTACATTTGACACTTGAGTAGACAGCTGGAAGTCAGGCCATTGATTTCTTTCCTTCGACTGATTCGTAAGAGGATGTTATCCAGGGCAGTATCAGGTAGGCGGGGTTCAGTCTTCGGTGCACTGTTTTCAATTCGTACATGGTTGAAAACCAAAGTGGGACTTGACAATCTGCGCTTCTCTGCCTGTTTATGGAGAATATTGTAACCAAATGACTTTCTTTTCATGTCTCATGAATTGATTTGACTAATGACTATGCATTGCTTGAGTTGGATGGATAGGTTTAGAAGCTTTAGTGATTTTTTTTTTTAAACCTTTGGTGAGTACCGATTTGGGAGTGTTAGAAAGAGCACTGGTTTCCCTCATTTTCATACAAAATGATTATCTTAGAGGGATGCAGGATAATCAGAAATTCAGCAACGAAAACCATAACTAACGACCTGGGTTAGAAACATGCTTAGGTAATTAAGAGCCTAAATCATTACATGTCCATTAGGCCAACCATGACCATTTGAAATGTACTTATGAAAGATCTATGTGAAGATATTTTGACTTTGGAAAAAAGGGCTAGTTTTCTGAGTGTCCTGTTAGATTCACAGATAACACGAAAAGTATTTGTGAGTAAGATTCTGCAATATGAACCATTTTCTGAGTCTTTTGTAGGCATGATTAACACTATCACAGAAAAATATTACTGAACCTATTATGATTGAAACAAATGATATGTAATTTACTGTAACAGTTCTTAAACTGTGTAGGTCTGCAAATCAACTTCATCCATATGATGAGCATTATAATAGTGTTGATCTCAAAGGCTTTTGTTGTGATCAGGTATGAGATTCTATCAAAAAAATGATTTGCAAGTTGACGAGTATTATTCGTGCCTAAGTCCTAGTGGTGTTTGTTATTCAGATTCTATGGGGTAGTTTGTACATTAAGACATATTTCATGTGGCTTATCTTGTCCTGTCTTATGATTGCATAATAATCCCCATTTACATTTATTTCCTTTTGTTTCATGAAATTGTTCTCCTCATATTTCCTGTATAGTCATGAATTAGTTCTCGATTGCATTCCTGGTCTTACCAGAAAGCAAACAATTTAATTTTATGATTCAATCAAGTCTTTGGGAATTTAAAATATTACTTCCTCTATATGAAAGAGAATACAAATTCCTGAATCATGTGGTTCCAACCAATTTATATGATATTGAAAGGGAAATTGTTGAAGTTTCTCTGATTGTTTCATAGTATGAAGGAAATAAGATATTTATCATATGATCACTGGTTTTATCTTGTTTCTGTCTCACCATTTCTATGACAGCAGGAAAAGAGTTGTGGAGTTATGAACTATACCAGTCTTAGGAACAGAATTTATAAGATATTATACAGACTATTCAAGGTAAAATGCCACAGAAATCCTGAAGGCTTATTTTATACTAGATTTCCATTTCTGTCGTTTCCATTTCTTTCAGGAATCTTAGGAAAAATGAAATGAAATGCCCTACTTTAAAAACTGTTTGGTTTTTATTTTTATTGAGATGAAGATAACAAAATTCTGCCAGACCCAAATGACATGCTTTCCGCAGGGTCAGCTAGTTGTTTTTGCAAACGAGAAGTGATATTAATATTCCCAGGTTGTATGGAGTCATAAAAATAGCTTTTGTCATAATGTCACTTGCGTGCTATTACTTTTCTCATAAGAAATCTGTCATATCCATTTTCAGTTAAAATGTGGATATGAGACAAGGGAATCTGCAATTGTTTTAATGGGCTGGGTGTAAAAATAATGACCTTGATGGAGCTATTTACAGTATTATGTAATATCTGGAACCCCGATAGTTTCTTAATCTGATTAATAAGAATGTCAGCATTTCTCCTGTACATGCGCACTTAATGACCAAATTTATTTTTTAAATTTCCAAATGATTTCAGGAGCCAAACTCACAAGAGTTATATTAAGATGTGTGTGCTTGAGGGCCCTTGTGCTCAGGTTCTTAGTTTTAAAATACATGTTGTTAGCTTTAAAAAAAAAAAAAAGATTGCTATTTTGGGTTGTCATGCTTAAAAGACATTTGGAAATAGCATAAAAAGATCCTAGATTGAAAGAGCTGTTGCAAATCATGAGGGAAAATGTACTTGACGTGTGACACTGATGTAGTCCTACCTATTGAATCCATGGGGCCTTGGGAAGGTTTAGAACCTGTAATGGAATTTATTACAATATGCCTAGAGACAGGCCATGTCTTACGGGAGAAAAGCCATTGCTTTGTTAGTCTTCCAGACAGAAACTTCAATGCTTTCAGTAGAGAATGAGTAAGCAAAATGCATCAGTTCTTTTAAGATTATCCCATACCTCCAGTCATTAGAAGAAGAAAGATGGGTCTCTGCTTTCTGCTGGATCTAGGCCATACTGACAGATAAACCAGTAGAGGAAAACAACCAGTTTAGGGAAATTCGTTGCTATGCCAGCAGCAGTCTTATGAATTATCCTGATGATTCTTACAATGGAGATTGGATACAAAGTTGAATGTACCTGGACAGAGATCCACTTTCCTATTGGCAGTTGCCCAGGTCACTCTGGTTGAGGGCCCTAGTGAGAGCACATGAGTCAACAAACAATAGTCTCTAGGTGTATTAGAGGGAAAAAAAAAAATCAAAGGATTGTGGCCTTATGTACGCTTATGAGCCACTCACTCCTGGGTCAGGGAAGATGATATTCATTGAATGAATACCACACGTTGTTACTACATTCGAGACTGAAGTTGGGGCAATTTTCCAAGAATGAAATCGCTTTGTAGAGGTGTCTAGAGGATCGTTTTGATTTTTAAACCCATAAGATAGCACCTGGTAATTTCTCAAGTCTAATCCTAAAGAAACCATCCTTACTACTACCATGAATGTGTGTGTGTGTGTGTGTATGTGTATGTGTGTGTGTGTGTGTGTGTAAGACAGAGATTTCTGCTGCTATTTTGGTGAAAGCATTTGGGAAAATGCAATATTTAGAATTGTTCAGTAGCTGATTCAGATATGTATGGTAGACTCTTCAGGGTTTATATTCCTGGCTTTGTTGCAGGGAGAAAAAATGTCATCCGGTGGCTGAAAAATTGTTTCAGCGTTGCATCCTATCAAATCTTTGGCATGACTAAAAAGGAACAGACCCCTTCAGTGTATCAGCTTCCCAGGAATGAAGCAAGCATAAATATGTTTCAGTTTGGCCGCTTGTGAATTAGTCAGGATGAAAAAACAGTCTCTTTCTGCCAGATGAAGGGTAATACAGTACAGAAGTTTCAACAGCATTAATATTTGTATTGGTCTAAAAAGTAATGAAAATAGTTTCCACAGGTCACCAAAATTTCTCATGATTCAACCAGTGTCATTGAAAGTTGGAGGAAGGACACATCTCTTGGAATCTATTTAAATGAAAATTGTGTTGATGCCCTGCTCAGGGATAATTTTTTTTTTTTTTCAGAGGAACTGGGGAAGATGTGTGCTCACACTTGCATCAATCTGGAGCAGGGTAGTAGACGTGAGCTTTGCAGAAGTGGCTGCAACCAGCCCGGGTCAGCTGCCGTGTTTGATAACATCCCCTCAGAACCACTTGGGCATCTGGGCGATGTCTTGAACATCATGGTATCCCCGCCACTGGCATGCTGCCTGCGCATAATAGAAACGCCAGAGGTATTTGGCTCTTCTTTCCATATACTTCGTCTTAGACCGAAATGGAGCTTTCTAGGAAGAGATACACTGTGTCTATGTCATAAGTGTGTTTGCCTTGCTGCCATATTATATGGATTGAGAGCATGGATTCCAGAACCAGACTCACCATCTTGGATTATGCCTTGGCTCTGGCATTAATTAACCTGGGAGCTGGGCACAGCCCTTTGTCTCTCTGCCTCAGTACCTCTCTGCCTCAGTACCTTTGTCTCTCTGCCTCAGTACCTCTCTGCCTCAGTACCTCTCTCTGTATCACACGGACCTGCTCGCACGGTTGTTGGGAGAATTGAAGGCCATACTATCTGCAAAGTGCTTAGGATGGGCTCTACCCCTGGCACAGGACTTTGAAGTAAATTTTGTTTTCCTAAAGCGATCAAGGGAGCCTGATCAAGGGAACTGATCCAGTGACCAGTCATGTTCTATGAGCAGCGTGACCTAGCCTTCTTCTAGCAGGCGGGCTACAGAAGGCCGCACCGCTCCTCTGCAGACCGAGGAGTCTTCCTGCTCATTTGGAGAGTTGTCCGTTCTGTTCTCCTCAGGGTGGGTCCTTTGAGAATTTGCCCCTTTTCCTGTTTCATCAGGGGACAAAGAAAGCCGTGAGACGGCAGCAAACACTGTCTCTGTTCTCAGAACCTCGCTGACGTGGGGAAGGGGTGCTGCGGGAGGAAAGTGGGTCTTTGAGGCAGAGCACACGGTTCTTGTTCCAGGTTGTTCCTAGGCTGATCACTCAATTTCTTGTTGAACGGAATGAACTGCTTGGGCAATAGAAAGGGTTATCGTAAGGAGGATGAGCGCTGAAATTCAGATGTCTGAAGCTCGGGACTGACATACACTACTGCATGTGACACCGGAGAAGGCAAGGGCACCCCACTCCAGTGCTCTCGCCTGGAGAACCCCATGGACGGAGGAGCCTGGGGGGCTGCAGTCCATGGGGTCGCAAAGAGTCGGACACGACTGAGCGACTTCACTTTCACTTTCCACTTTCATGCATTGGAGAAGGAAATGGCAGTCCCCTCCAGTGTTCTTGCCTGGAGAACCCCATGGACAGAGGAGCCTGGTGGGCTGCAGTCCATGGGGTCGCAAAGAGTCGGACACCACTGAGCCACTTCACGTTCACTTTTCACTTTCATGCATTGGAGAAGGAAATGGCAATCCCCTCCAGTGTTCTTGCCTGGAGAATCCCAGGGACGGGGGAGCCTGGTGGGCTGCCGTCTATGGGGTCGCACAGAGTCGGACATGACTGAAGCGACTTAGCAGCAGCAGCAGCAGCGTGTGACACAGGTAACTAACCGGGACCTACTGTCTGGCACAGGAAACGCTGCTCAATATTCTGTGCTATCCTATTTGAGAAAAGACTCCGAAAAAGAATGAACGTGTATATACATATAACTGAATCACTTTACTGTACACCCTAAACTAACACAGCATTGGAAATCAACTGTGTGAAAGGCAACATGTTAGTCACTCAGTCCTGTCCGACTCTTCAAAACCCCGTGGACTATAGCCCGCCAGGCTCCTGTGTCCATGGAATTCTCCAGGCAAGAATACTGGAGTGGGTTGCCATTCCCTTCTCCAGGGGATCTTCCTGATCCAGAGATCGAACTCAGGTCTCCTGCATTGCAGGCAGATTCTTTACCATCTGAGCCACACTGGCTCTAAAAAATCAACTATATTCTAATAGAATTAAAAAAAAAATGATTGAAAAACTTTAACAACCACATGTGAAGGAGACCTTAGTACTGAGTAGTGGTCACTGGTAAGTATTATTTTCAACTGAATTTAATTTTCCTTCTTCTTATGATATAGACGGGGATTTTTCTTAAAAACGTTCTCAAGTATCAATTTACATTCCCACCGGCAATGCAAGAGGGTTTCCTTTTCTCCACATCTTCTCCAGCATTTATTACTTGTAGATTTTTTGATGAAGACCATTCTGACTGGGGTGAGGTGATACCTCCTTGTAGTTTTGATTTGCCTTTTTCTAATAATGAGTGATGTTGAGCGTCTTTTCATGTGTAAATTGGCCATCTGTAACACAGGTAGCTAGTGGTAAGTGGCTGTGTAACACTGGGAGCTCAACTTGGTCTCTGGTGACAACCTAAACTGTGGGATGGGGTGGGTGGGAGGCTCAAGACAGAGGGAGAGGCAGGGAAGTATACATATATATATATATATATGTTTGCTTATAGCTGATTCTCATTGTTGTATAGCAGAAACCAGCCAAACACTGTAAAGCAACTATCCCCAGATTAAATATAAAAAAAGAACAAGAAAAAAGAAATGTCCTCATGTTCAGGAAGCTTGGAGCAACTCTGGGTCAAATGGCTCACAAGATGATAACTGAGCTCCACACTTGGTTTGCCTGTCACCTCTTTTGTCCTTATTTCCACGAACTTCCTCAGGGATCCCAGTGTCCCGACCCTGCCATCCAACACCCCTCCCCACCGATCACTGAAGATGCCCCATTGCGGGCTCCACCATGGCTACTTCCTCCTCTTCTCTTTACCTCTCGCCTCTTAGTTACTTGACCTTTGAAACCCGTTTTCTTTGTCTGGAACATGGAGACGCCTCGAGTCACTTCTGAGGTCAGTGGACACGGTCTGGGTGTCTAGCACGGCGCCTGCTGTGTATTAACCACTTCTCTCTGCTTCTCCTTCTTTTCATCCCTTCCCGTCTCCTCTTAGCCTACTGTCGTATGGATTTGCAGTTCAACCTTTCATCTTAGAAATTCCAGCCATGACACCAACTGATGAGCAAACCCTATCATGATGAGTCGTGACCTGGTGATGTGAATTTCCTAGCAACCACAGCCCTTCACTGAAAAGAAGGGCTGTATTCACGAGGCACCTTTTGGAGACTGTGACAATCTACTGAGAGGTCCGCAAGGGGAGAAGGAAGGCACTTCAGCCACTAGGAGAGGTTATCGTTTTGCCTCTGGGCACGGTTCTTGAATTTCCCCTAGAAAAGAAAGAGGAGGTATGTCTAGCCAAAGCAGCTCCGCCGTTACCCCACTTCGCTGGCAGCTGAGCATCTATTGTGAAGGCGACCCTTGTTCACGCATGTTTCCTTTTACGAGCCTGGGGAGGAAGGCAGGACGCAACTGGGCTCCTCTCTTGAACTGAGTTAAGAAACGGTTCCAGGGGCACCAGGGAGCGTGGAGCCCAGACCTCTGTGCCGGGACTGTGGACTGGAACAGGCCGAGGTTAGCAGGAAGAAGGGACCATTTCCTGCGGCCAGCACCACCCTGGATGCGCTTAGCTCTGCCCTTAGAGATAAATGTTGGGGACAAGGAACCAGTAGGAACCAGGACAA
The DNA here is from genome assembly GCF_910594005.1 of Cervus elaphus. Classification (NCBI taxonomy): domain Eukaryota; kingdom Metazoa; phylum Chordata; class Mammalia; order Artiodactyla; family Cervidae; genus Cervus; species Cervus elaphus. Next base: position 6,029,437 of record NC_057826.1, on the reverse strand, counting down.
TAGTGAGCGCGCTTTAGAGTTCTCATAAAATTCTGCAGATAGCCACAATCAGGAGTGTGTTTTGAGAATTTCCGATGAGGTTTGTTTAGTCTCTGAGCCCTTTGGTTGTAGCAGTTTATTTTGGTCTTATCGGAGCTACTGAAAAATACATTTATCTTGCTGAACACCAATGAGACAATGGCAGGATACCAATCCTGAAATAAGGTTATTTAAAGCATCTTTTTTTTTTTCCTGTCTCTTTGGAAGGATTTTGCATTAGCGATAAAAATCATCACAAGTGCTGCCATTACCAAGATGTTTTCTTTGAAAAGTTTTGGCCAGTTCAGTTCGGGGATCATGCTAATGAAATGTGACAGAGAGTCTTAGTGGCATTGATGGGATGTTGGTATGTCCATTTCATCTATACTTTTCAAATAGGCTTTCTCCAAATGGGCATATCATCTTTCAACCTTAGGAAAAAATCAAGAAAGAGAAAGTGACAAGCTTTCACACTATGTAAGACTGTGTATCACCTCCTTCCTCATTCTCTAGTTTCAGGTATTACCAGTCATCACCCAGGAGAGTCAAGTTACCGTTTTTGTCCCAGATTATACCTTGGCTCCTTCAAAGATTTTCTCTCATTCCAAAGCCAAGTTTGTGTTGAATATTGAAGGTGAAAGCCTTTGGTTTTGTAGGTTTCAAATTCCAAGTCCAGGTTGTAATCTATGTGAGGATATTGTGATAGCTAAGTGGATCCATACAAAAATTGAACGTGTAATAACTGAACTCTTTTCATGTTAGGCATTAGAATTCATAGTGGTACTTTCTTACCTCAGCCTGACCACAGTATTGGAAGCAGCTAAATGAATTTGCATTTAGAGGTTTTGTGTGTGTGTGTGTGTTTTTTTTTAAGCATTGTATAGATGTGCTTTAATTTATCCACTTAATGAAAGAGCTAAGAGTGAAGTGCATGGTTTAAAGGAATTCTTTATGCATGTGTTTTCCTTTAATTTTTTATCATTTCCTTGAAAACAGTCCCAGTGTCTTAATATATACCATTATACTTCTTGCAATCTGCAATGAATCAAGAGTTTATAGACTTTCAAGTGTTTGTAAGACCTATCTCTTAAGAAAATACCTGTTTATGGTTCTCAGTGGTCCTGGGTTTGGGTGATGTAAGGTGATTGCAGTGTATCTTTGGCCCTGCTGACATCCTAAGGATTTGGATTTCAGGACTTTTCTTTATCTGATCTCAAGGCTGAAATTTAAAATGGATAGACTCTTATTTTATCACAGAATGCTCTCTGCTAAGGTTTTTTCTCTAGAACAGTGCATGATTTTAAGAGCCAATTATGTTAGCTTTAGGGTTGGCTATAATGTGTTTGGGCTTCCCAGGTGTGGTAAAGAACTTGCCTGCCAATGTAGGAGACATGGGTTTGACCCCTGGGTCTGGAAGACTCCCTGGAGGAGGGCATGGCAGACCACTCCAGTACTCTTGCCTGGAGAATCTCATGGACAGAGGAGTCTGGTGGGCTACAGTCTGTAAGGCTGCAAAGAGTTGACACAACTGAGCAACTTAGCATGCATAAGCATATAATGTGTTTATATTTGGACCTGCTGTAACATTTTTATGTTCTAAAATTTCTTTTAGAATGGAAATTATCACCCTCCTAAATATTAGTTTCAGGAACTTTAACAAACTATAAAGAACCCTATGGGGCAAAGAGGATATTGAAATATGATGGCCAAATAGTGCCTATTATGACATTTTAATTCAAGGATTCACAGTTCACAGTTTAAAAAGTATAACCTAATGGCTGGGGTGATTGATCTGGGCCTAGGAAAGAAGAAATGGCTTATCTAATCTCTGGGCTCTTCTCTTTCACTGAAATTTGTAAAACTTCCATCAAATTGTTAATTCCAAAAAAGAGAATTAAGTGTTTTCAGTTGTGTCTGGCTCTTTGTGATCGCATGGACTGTAGGCCGCCAGTCTCCTCTGTCCATGGGATTCCCCAGGCAGGAATGCTGGAGGGGATTGCCATTTCCTATTCCAGGGGATCTTCCTGACACAGAATAGATGGACCCTGACCCGTCTCCTATGTCTCCTGCATTGGCAGGCGGATTCTTTATGACTAGCGCCACGTGGGAAGCCCACTCATCATTCATCTGGTATTATTTCTGGAACTCTCTTACCATTGCGGAATGAAAGGAATTGTAACAAGGTACTGGGGTGAAGCCACGGGTGCAGAGCCGTAGAAGGACCCTCTTCTGACTCAGAGCACTTGGGGTTTGAAGAGCCAAGCATCTCTTATTTTTTGTTCCACTTTCATTAGACATTTTTGTTAATAACTTTAAAACAAAAATTTCCATTACTCTTTTCAGGCTTCTGGGTCATTGTTTTATTAGTAAGATGTGATATGTACATTGTTAAGGATACAGATCTTCCCTCTTTTAATTAAAAAAAACTTTTAATTTAATACTGGAGTAAAGTTGATTAATAATACTGTGAGAGCTGGTAGCTCAGGTGCTCAGTAGAGTGATTCAACTATATATATACATTTCTCTATTCTTTTAGATTCTTTTCCCCTGTAGGTTGTTACATAATATTGAGCAGAGTTCCCTGTACTATGTGGTACATCCTTGTTGATTAACCATTTTCAACACAGCAGCGTGTACATAGCAGTCCCGAGCACCTTCTTTCCATATCAAGTGTCTCTTGATCTGGCTTAGCAAAGCTCTTAGAGGCTCCTATCTTAAGACAGCCAGGAAACTATGTGTTGAGAGGCCATTGTTTTACTTTCAGTGAAATGGAAATGTGTGTGTGTGTGTTTGGAATGGGGAGGATACTAGTGCCGGTATGCTAAGACTTTATTTAATTTGTAATCGGTCTTATCTATGCCACCAAAATATTTTTGGAGGGAGTGCTGAGAATGTAGAGTGGTAAGACAAACAATAAAATGTTGAAAACCACAGGCCTACATAGCAATGGTCCAACTTTTGTGTCTTGCAAACAGCATGGGTAATGGACTGCATGTCAGTAAGGCGTCACTTTCAGTTCAGTTCAGTTGCTCAGTCATGTCCAACTCTTTGCAACCCCATGGACTGCAGCACGCCAGGCCTCCCTGTCCATCACCAGCTCCTGGAATTTACTCACTCATGTCCATTGAGTCGGTGATGCCATCCATCCATCTCATCCTGTGTCGTCCCCTTCTCCTCCCACCTTCAATCTTTCCCAGCATCAGGGTCTTTCCCAGTGAGTCAGTTCTTTGCATCAGGTCGCCAAAGTATTGGAGCTTCAGCTTCAGCATCAGTCCTTCCAATGAATATTCAGGACTGATTTCCTTTAGGATGGACTGGTTGGATCACCTATCACTCAGCCCTGTGTTTTCCCATTTCTGTGACTTTCCCTGTATCATGCACATGTGTGTGCTCAGCCACTTCAGTCGTATCTGACTCTGTGAGACCCTATGGACGGTAGCCCTCCAGACTCTTCTGTCCATGGGCTTCTCCGGCAAGACTGCTGGAGTGGGCTGCCATGCCCTCCTCTTCCCTGTGTTGTAAACCTAGGATTTCCTCTTCTCCGCTGATCTAAATCCTACTCTTCTTTCAAGGCCAGTCTCAAATGGCTTATCTTCCATGAAGAATTCCCAGACCGTTTTATCTCATAGCAGATTTCTTTTTCTCTGAGGTCATCAGGGGCCTTATCAGTTACACCACTTGTCTGACTGCTCATCAGAGATTCAGCTACTGCCTTCTGTACTTTTATGTTTATTATTCGACCGTCATTTTTATTAACTTCTTCAGGAGATGTATGTTATCTCCTCAACCAAGACACGGGTGGCAGGGCAGTGGGTCTTAGGATGTTTTGTATTATCTACATCAGTTGATCGGATCCCAAGTTCAGGGCAGGTGTTGTTATTAAGCATATATTGGTTCATTGATCATAAGACAATGCAGACATGTAAGTAGGTTGAATGTAAGTCTGTGCAGACAGGAAGTAGGTTCTGATGTTCTTTTGTTGCTCATCTGTCCTGTATGTGGCTACGCTGAGTCTGTGCCTAAATGCTGGTGAATACATGGTTATGGGCCGACCGCTTGGCCCACAGAGACGCACATTCTTGCTTCGCGTTCTTCCCATTTAATGAGAAAGTGCCCTGCCCTGTGGTAGGTGCTTCACAAACACTCGTGTATTTAATCCTCATAGGAGCTCCCTGAACTAGCTGCTGCTTCCATTTTCTAGAGGCCGAAGGGGCACAGAGAGTTTGAGTAACCTGCCCAAGGTCTCAGGGCCAGTCAGGACGGAACTCAGACTTAAATGCAGACCTGAAAAGCTCTCAAGACAGAGCTTTAATCCCTACATTTCAGCCTACTGAATTTCTCCTGCATACAGACCCAGGCTTCATTCTAGCTTTCCAGTTCTTGACCATCCTAGTCATTGATGCACCAGAGTTTCTCTGTTAGCATCTTTCTGTAGCTGAGTCATCCTTTTGGTCATTTGGACCTCACAGTTAGCAACCCAGGATTTTCAAACATAGCTTCCCTGGAAGGGAAGTTTTTATGTATTGTAAATAGAAGGTTGGCAAGCGAGCTAGTGTAAATGACCAGTATATCCCCGGAGAAGGTTTCCCTGCTATCTCAGATGGTAAAGGATCTGCCTGCAATGTGGCAGACCCAAGTTCAATCCCAAGGTCAGGAAGATCCCTTGGAGAAAGGAATGATTACCCACTCTGGTATGCTTGCCTGGAGAATTCCGTGGACAGAGAAGCCTGGTGGGCTACACTCCATGGGATCACAAAGAGTCAGACACACGCATACGCATGTATCTCAGAGGAAAAAATTCTGATGCTAAGAGAAGGAAACGCTCCTTCCATCACTTCTGTCCCTTCATAGGCAACACGCACACATACACACAAATGGCATACCCTCGGAAACAGAATGTAAGTAATGGAACTTTATTTTCAGCAAAGAACAATTTGATTTTTCTTTACTCACTGTTAACATTATGTTAGTATTTACTGATACAGTGAAAACGCAGCTCACATCTATTGAGCTAGTTCCTGATTCTTATGTGGATATCATTCTGTTATACTGCGATTGGACGTATTACACGGGGGCGAAGGAGTTCACACGTTAGCTCAGGGGAGAAGAATGTCGCAGCGCCTTCTGTTGGGTGTGCCAGCTCTTTCAGCTGTCTGAGAGAGACGATTCAGGAGGAACTGTTTAGAGATGACAGCATGGGGTGAATTCTGGCATCAAGTGTCAAAGATGCTATTTTGGGTTGCGCTTCTGGGTTGCTAATTTAGTGAGTGATTTTCCCTCAGTGTCCTCATGTGGCTAAGGAAGAAGTGGTTTGTGACAGTATTTTCTTAACCAGTGTTTGATTTTACATTATATCCTTTCGCTATTCTCAAGTTCATACCATCTTAAGATTTAGGATGTCTGAGCCACCTCTAAAGCCCTAGTGGAGTGATTTGACCCATCAAAGAAAAAAAAAAAGGCGTAGTGTGTCTTCCTCATTTATTTTTATTAGTCTGGGTTAAAACAGTCATTCTCAACCCATAGGAGAACGCATCTCTAGGGCGAGGTCCCAGGAGTCTGCATTCTCCAAGAGCTTCCCAGGAAAGCATGAAGCATGCCACTGATTAAGGACTTCTGGTTGCACCATTAACCAGCTTGAAAATCGTTCATTCACAATTTGCTCATGACTTCTTGATTGTTCTTTTATAGGGTTGTGCGCTCAGTCGCTCATTTGTGTCTGACTCTTTGCAACCCCATGGACTGTAGCCCGCCAGGCTCCTCTGTCCGAAGGATTCTCCGGGCCAGAGTACCAGAGCAGGTGACATTTCCTCCTCCAGGGGATCTTCCTGACCCAGGGATCGAACCTGCATCTGTTCCACGGAAGGTGGATTCTTTAGCACTGAGCCATCTGGGAAGCCCTGTGTGTGTCAGTCACTCAGTTGTGTCCGATTCTTTGTGACTCCATGGACTGTAGCCCGCCAGGCTCCTCTGTCCCTGGAATTCTCCAGGAAAGAAGACTGGAGTGGGTTGCCATTTCCTTATGACAGGGTTAATAGACATGATAACAATACAGGATGCCCAGTTAAATTTGAATTTCTGATAAGCAGTGAATATTTGTTTGCATGTCTAAGTCCCATGCTGTATTCATATCTTATTTTACCTGGCAACTTTTCATGCCGTAGAAAGCCAGAAGAGTCTCGACTCTTTCACAAGTGTTAATACCAAGGGGTCAAAATGGTTCCCTATACAAAAATAGGTTTGTGGAGGCTTTGGTACAGCCTGCAAACTTGCATCTTAAACCTTTGGAGGATCGTTGTATTAGAAAGAAATTTGAAGGTGACTCTAAAATCGTCTATTTGCTTCCTTCCCTTTTTGCTGCATTTTGCCGGTGCTGCATTCACTTTTACTCCTGACATAAATTGCAGAGTTTCTTTTCGAGTGCCAAGGAATCTATCCACACAGCTCCTATTAAGCCATCTCTTCATGTGGAAATCTGTTTCAATGTTTCTCATATGGATACGGCTACCATCTCCTAAATTTCAGAACTTTATTTTGATGAGACTTGTGAGGAATCTGAGACTTCCCCATTGACCAATTTGTCGTCTCTCCAAATAGTTATTCTTCCAAGTAGAATATTTTTCCACTGTTTGTAAATTGCATCTCTTTAGTCTCCTTTGGAAAAAAAAAAAATTTACCCAGGACATATTGGGTAAGGTAGGAAACAAAGGCCTTGGCCATTGTTTTAAGAGCAGATCAGGTCATGGTCAACACCACCAGAATTCATTTCCCCTGAAATTGATCTCTGGGTATCATCCATGTTTAGTATAGACTGACTCAGCAAAAACAAAAAATGAGAAACAAAAAAAAAACGCTGTCGTCATTAGGTGAGCAGATATTTTCACTTTGGCTTTTATTTGATAAGTTTTCAGGCACAGTTAATGGGCATACCTGTCTATGAGTGAGGAAGTACCAGCACAGAGACTTTAACTGTTGTGATTTTCGAGGCAGTAGTTCAGCTGTGTGGACGCAGCCTTCGCCATCTGAAGGTTGTTCATCCCCAGCCTTTGCTCCTGGACTTTTATCATTTCGCTGAGATTTTGAAACCTCGACCCAGATCATCCTACACATTCCTTAATCTAAAGGAGGCTCAAGGTAAATATTGAATGTGTATATCTGATACTTCTGGGTAACTTTGAGTGGAGTGAATGTGAGTGAAACAAGGGACTCTGTGACTTAGGACTCCATTTCCCACTTTCTGGAGCTGAGGACAGTTTGTTCTTAATGAAATGTTTCTTGATACTCAGTAAATACCCACCAGTACCTCTATTTCCTCCTCAAAAAAACTTATTTTAGAATTGATTAAGGGGTTCTGTGGGCTTCCTCGGTGGCTCAGCAGTAAAGAATCCTCCTGCAATGCAGGAGACACAAGAGATGTAGGTTCAATCCCTGGGTTGGGAAGATCCACTGGAGAAGGTAACGGCAGCCCACTCCAGTATTCTTGCCGGGGAAATCCCATGGACAAGAGAGCTACAGCCCATAGGGTTGCAAAGGAGTCAGACACGCCTGAGCGAGTGAACAGCAAGGGCAACAAGCTGTTCTGCAGCTCAAGAAAGAAAGATGGCCTCACATTGGCGCTCCTTGTTTGTAAGTATATATAAGTTAGGTTGGAAGTGGGGAAACGAGAGTTCTCTCTCTCGAATGGGCTCCTCGGGCCCCACGAGGGTAATCTGCTGTCGCTGTGCTCAGCCGTGTCTGACTCTTTTGCAACCCCTGGACTGTAGCCCACCAGGCTCCTCTGTCCATGGGATTCTCCAGGCAAGAATACTGGAGTGGGTTGCCGTTTCCTCCGTGAGGGGATCTTTCCGACTCAGGGAATCAAACCCACATCTCTTGTGGCTCCTGCACTGACAGGTGGATTCTTTACCACTGAGCCACCTGGGTAGCTAAACGGAGTAAGGAGACAGGAACAGAATGAATGCCCGAGGCTCCGAATCAAAGCTGTTTAGAGCTCGTGTTGGAAACCCTGCCCTAGACTGTGCTTCTTCCCATGGGGCGGAAGGGCTAATGAACAACCTGCAGCAGCAATTTCAAGCCTCTCTAAAGGCTGCTGAGAGCAGGAGGGAAGACAGACCGGGCCCCTTTGTTCCAGGGAACCGCCTTCCAGCCATGGCTCCGCTGCTAAGCGCCTTCACTTCTGAGTGTCAATTTGTTCATCTGTAAAGAAGGGATAATACCGCCTCCTTGGCTGGGCTATCCAGAAGATTAAAGCGAGGAATATATGTTAAGTGCTTAGCACAGTGTCTGGGAGGGACATGGCTTTTAAGGAGTTCAGTAAACCTTCATTCTCTCTTGCCTGTAAAACTCTGTTTGGGAGGGCATCTTCTAGAATTGGGAAGGAGGCTTATTGCACTAAGGCTTTAAGAGATTATTCACAGCCTTTTATGTTCATACTCTGTACTTCCTCTGATTAATAATCTGCCATCGAGTTCACCAGTGACCAATCTAGAGGTAAAGCTATCTTTCTTTTCTTGCAGTCTATGCTGTAATTGAAACTCTGACTGTCAGAGACAGTCAGTTATTCAGATTGCCTTCAGGTTTGCTACTATTTTAATTATGCTTGGTGCTTTTGTATTTTCCTTTTGAAACAACAGCTATGTATTTTCATCCTCATGGTTATTTTCTGATGCCTCAAAGTATTTGGTTGTTTTCCTCTATCTGGGCATAGAAACGGGGATGTTATAATTTGTCTACGAGTATCTGCTGTCTCCAAACAGTAGAGAGAGTTCCTTACACTTATAAAGTGCTAAAGCATTACATTGTTTTGTGTTCGGTGCTTACAAATTCAGAATTGTACATGTTATTAAAAGCTTTCATCACTTCCTTTTCCTTCTTTGAAAAATAATCAGCATATTGCTTCTAGCATTCTTTCAAGGAAAGTCAAAGACTATGCTTTCCAACTTCTGAAAATGTAATTCCTAAAGCAGGAGCAGTGCAAGCGGCTTGTACCTTTCCTGAGTAGCCTAACAAGTCATTTGTTGATTTCGTTTTCAAACGCATTTCAGACTTGCAGTTTGCCATATTAAAACGATTGCTTGCTTGATGGTGGAAATATTCTATTGCATCAGAGAAAAGACATTACAGACACCCCTCGAAAGCCCTTCAATATACCCCAAGAGCACTGACAAACTGCACTCAGAGGAGAGCAGAAATTCTGATAACTAATCCAAATCCTTGACATGAAACTCACACAATGCCCGCATGTTGTATATTTCTGTTTAGAAAAGTGAAAAGCTGAATCTGTCCATGTGAGCTCCTGATCTTAAATACTATTATTCTTCTAAATATAGCTCAGGACATTTGTCAGCGAACTGTGAAGTTCTTGTTAAAAATAAAATGGAAATTCAAATCTCGAAATAAGATGCGATTTGTAATGCCCTGCCTGTTTTTTGTTTGGGGTTGGCCCATCTGAGGCCCTCGGAATGTCCGTTGTGGGTGACCCCATTTAAATAATTATTCAGAGACTATCGAGTGTTATAATTCTGATGTCTGCTTTTGCTGTTGGTGTAGAAAACGACAAAGCCGAATCGATTTTTTAAAATGTATTTTTATATTTTGTCAATATGTATAAAAATGGAGGAGAGGAAGTGAAATGATTCATTTTAAATGACGTATGAATCCATTTTCTCCCGCAGTGCTCTTACAGAACTCCTGTCCATATCGAGGGGAGGCGAGTGTATGACTGAAGAGGTGAATTCCAGTCACAGCCCACTGCTGCTGACTTTAAAAAGACAGGCATGGAGTTTTATTAATTTCCTGCAGCCTCACTCCCTTTTGAGACTCTGCTTTCTGGCCAGTATACCCGTTTTCAGTTTATTAGCCTCTGAGGACCATGCTCTGCCTTTATCATGCCTGTTCTAAGTCCCCATCTGTCAGTAGGACTTGAGGGAGAGGGTCAAGGGCAGACCTGGGCCTTGATGCAGCAAGTGGCAGTCACTGCCGTGAGAGTCTGTCGTACTAAGCTGACGAGGAAAGGGCCAATATTTTTAATGTTGCGTGTGGTCCTGCCTTTCTCATTGTTACATAATTCATTGTTTAAAATGTTTATGTGTATGCATATACATATCTCTCTATCTATAGATATACAAATATAGATACACAGGTGTCTATAGATAGATAGATAGGTACATAGGCACCTGTTGGTTTTTTTTTTTTTCTCCACCAGTTTTACAGGTAACCATTCTGAAGGCTACAAACCATTCCACTGCAGCAGCTTTTGCGACTTGTGCCGGAACAAAAATCACAGGCACGCCGTGTTAACTAGGCAGTGTGAACGCATATTGCAAACATTATTGTCAGAGGAGAGCATCTTTATAAGTCCATAATCATTTTGAATAAATGGCAGCAGTAACAATGATAACTGATGGATGATAAACCAAGAATAGATGGCTAAGCGGCTGTCTCTGAGAAGTCACCTTGTAAGTCAGAGACCAAGCAAAGGGAAGGATGCGCTGGCCTGACCTGCAGGCACGGCCTCCAACCCGGATCACGGGACAAAGAAGATGACTGCAGCAGAGTGAGGGGAGGTGGGGGTCGAGGCATGTTACAGATCATCCTAAGGAACTTTTTTATTTCAAGTGTTTATCTAGCTCAGTTCAGGAGCATTCTTGTAAAAAGCATATTGGTCTAACTCACAGAAATGATCAAGAATCACAGACAGCTTTATTGGTGGGTGAAATTCTGCTGCCTTGTGGTGCTGGGGATGAAATGAGTCTGATGGACACCTTGATGGCCACCCCTGCTCCTGAAATCCAGCCCGACACTCAGAAACCTGGGATCCCCTCGCAAACCTGGCATCTGAGCAGCAGAAACACATCCTTCCCAGTTGGAACCTCATACCTTCTGATCTGCCCTGGCAGTCCTGATAGAAATCAGCTTTTGGAAACCCTTTGAATTCTTGTCTTTGAGCTGACTGGCCTCTGCGGTGAATCTCCGCTCCTCTTCCACCCTTCCCGAGGGGTGCGGTCCCCCTGCCAGCTGGCCCTCTGAACCTGGGGCTTCTGTTCCCCCTGGAGCTGCCTCTGAAGCCAGAGGGCACCGTGCAGCGGCGGATGGCAGCTGGGAGGTGGGTGGAGGGGAGGACAGGAGGCCAGCTGAGAGCCCTGTGTTGCTCTGTGGGATTGCAGGTTTCTCCTTTGCCTCTTTTTCAAGATAGATACTCACTTTTATTTTGAAATGCATGTCTTCCCTTGGTTAAAGTAAAGAAATTATTCTGGTTTTAAAGAACACCACCAGAGCCAGCCTGTTTATGCAAAGTTGACTGTAACGAGCAGCTGCCACCGAAGCCACGAGCGCCAGGACTGGGAAATTGGACATACACCCATTCCATTCAGGCTGAGGTTATTTCAGGAGTGGAGGGAGGCTGGGGAGGTGCCAGAAACTTTGTAAATGAATCCTGATGCCCTCTCTTTAGTCTCTCATTTTTTCAGTCACTTGGAGAAAATTACCTCTCAGAACCTCAGCTTTCCTTATCTGTAAAATGGCAATAAAGCTCTTAGCCCATGGGGCTGTTCTGAAGATTAAAGTATGCAGTATTCTTAAGCACTGTAAGTGGTCTCTGGTTCTTCTGAACGGCTTCAGAACCTTTGCTGTGATCAGGATCCTATGGACGGTACAGCAAGTTTCTAGTGAAGACTCACAGGGCTCCGGCGGGCAGAAATTGGCAATCCTCTTTGAAAGCAACACCTGTGGAGTAGTAATGAAATGCTTTGTGGGTAGTGATAGTGCAGATTCGTCGAGGGTGGGTGTTTGGTTGCTCAGTCATGTCTGACTGTTTGCAAGCCTATGGACTATAGCCCGCCAGTCTCCTCTGTCCATGGAAGTCTCCCAGCAAGAATACTGAAGCGGGCTGCCATTTCTTACTCCAGGGGATCTTCCCGACCCAAGGATCGAACCCAAGTCTCTTGCATCTCCTGCATTCTCAGCTGAATTCTTTACCAGAGCCACCTGGGAATTCCCATTCAATGCGTTGGTCATTGGAATGTCCTAAAATCTGTAGTTGTCGAAAGGGGAAGCCGGTCCTTTGTTGATTTGTCCTTGAGCTTCTACCAGGCTGGTTTGGGTTCTCAATTTTGTCACTCAGATTTGCATCTTGTCTTTCTTTCTGTTTTTAGTTGTTTGGATTTCTCCCAAAGTATTTGCGGCTAAAATTCCTTTTGGACTCTGAGCTGCTTTTTTTTACATAAGCTTTGGATTGGAATCAATAGAATGTCAAGACGCCAGGCACCTTCAGCCTAATAGCAGGTGGGTGTCTGCCGGACGGCGTGCCTGATTCGCCTGACAGTAGCAAATTTAGGCCAGGATTAATGAGCCAGCGAAGATACTGTTTGTGTTGCAGGATTTTTGCAGAGTTTTCACAAGTAGTTGTGTTTTCTCCTAATGGGACTGTGTTTGCTCAAGAAATTATGTGTTCATATATGTATGTGTGTATGTGTTTATTACAACATTAAGCAGATTTATTCTTGGAAACCAGTAATCACACACACTCTGAAAATCTGACTCATAAACCTAGAGTTTAGTTTAATAGTTTGTCCTTTTAATGTTCAAGGAGAAGAAAACACTCAAATACTGAATGAATCACTGGTTTTTGTTTACCTTTATTAGGATACTTTTCTGGCCTAATGTCAGAAATCCAAGGGTCAGTGGAAGAGAGGGGAGCTGGGGTGGTGTGTGAAGGAATGAGGTTATAGCCAGACACTAGTTTGAATATTGCTTCTTCTGCTTTAGAGGATGTTTAACGTTGAGAAAACCTCCTGCCTTTGGGTTGTCATTTTCCTCCGGATCTTTCCTTATATATTTGGGAGTTAAAAAATGGTTAAATGTGGACTTGCTAGCTCATCAGTAGAAATGGGTGACCTTAGCAGCGGTTTCTGGTTTCTGCCACGTTTATCCTTTAGCTGGTCCGTTTGTTTTCCATGCTCTGTATCTGGCAACACACGTTCTCTTGTTTCTGCTTTTAATTTCAAGTATAAACCCACATCTGGGAATCCAGGCCTTCTCGTTGTTGACCACGAATGGCCTTTGAATTCACGAGACCTCCCACAGTGGGGATGATATTAAACATACTGATCTAGATTTGGGCAGGGGATGAATAAAATGGAAATGGGGTTTATGCAAATCAGCCTCCCATTTGTTTGGAGATGGTCAGGAGGCGGCGGCAGGCAGGGGTGTCCCAGGATTCTAGAACAGAGCCGGCAATGCCCTGAATGACAAGCCGGTGGGTTCTCTTGGCTCCTTACAGGATGCCACGTACCCCAGAGAGGACCGGCCTCTATGCTTGGTGGTCACAGAGAGGAAAGCGATAGTTCCACAGGACCATGCAGTCCTAGTTCAAACTGTTTAGTAGGACATTCCACCACTTCTCCTCTTCCTGGGACAAAATGGTGGCTGTTCCCTTCCTTTGGTTCAAAGGCCCAGTCAGTCCTCCTGGGCGTTCACTGAAGTCACAAATCCAGTCCTGTTAGCGCTGAAGACTTCCATTGTCAAATGGAGCGAAAGGCTGACGATTCTCCTTCCGCAGTGGCGACATGATGTGTATTTTATAATGTTTGGCTTACAGCATCCATGGTTTTTAATTTATAAAAATAGATTTTAAATAATAAAATTCTTTATCTTTATTCAGAAAACATGAGGGTTTTTTGTTGGGAGAGTGGGCTTGAGGTGAGAAGATAGGGTCCAAAAATTCATTTGCCACATTTGATTTGAGTGAAAAAAAGTCTGATATTTGCGGTCTTTCTGCAGTGTTATTTTTCCATATCATCTTGTCCACAATTAGGATGTGTGATGAATATGATTCTGTTATTTTGTTTCAACTCGAGCCACAGTTTTTGAAGGGATGAAGACTTGGTTCTAGATGACAGCCGTACCTGTGACCACTGAGGCAGTTGGTGTCAACTTAGGTACTGACTGTAGTGGCCTTTCTGCTCACGGAGTTTATCGTTTACACTGGCTGCTTTTTCTTGGAGGGGGTGACAAGTGGGGAGCTGACCCTGTCTGTTCGTGGAAAGAGTACCAGCTTTGGAGGAAGAACTAATCTTAAATATTTGTGATTCATTATTTTTCTGTGTTTAAGTTTTCATGTCTCTAAATTGTGCAAAAGAAATCTTTCTGCCATGTTCTCATGAAGCTTAAAGAAGAAGCTACTTATAGGAACCAGTAACTCTAACAGTGGAAGATATTTACTTAATCACCTACCATCCCATTTTGTGTGGGATCTGCCTGTTTAAGGTGACTTAGGTCCTACCTACTCTTAGATCTACAGGCTGGTGGTAAGGCAAGATAAAATAAAGTTTTTATATTCTTATCAACAGCAAGATGAGGGTTATTTTGATACATTTGCCTTATGACTATGTGGTGTGTGTGTGTGTGTGTGTGTAATGGGTAATCATAGTTTTCATAGTTTCATAGTTTCACAGAGTTTAGGAACCTCTGTGAAAGTGACAAAGTGCCTGAAACTGAAATCACTCTAGACTTCTTAACCACTTTGAACTACTGCCTCAAACAAAAACTCATAGAGATGTTCCTCAATCCCACTTATTGATTCTCATTGTACTTTGTGTTTGTTTGAGGCAATAGATCAAAGTGATTAAGAAGTCTAGAATGATTTCAATCTAGGTTGAAAGGCTGGCATTCGTTGTAATGATCTTGGTTAGTTCCTTAACCTCTGTGAGTTCAATGTCTTCGTTTGAACAATGGAAGCAACTAGAGAAGTAGGTTCATGATGCTACCGTATGGATTAAATGAAGACGATTAAGTAAGGTGTCACTCAGTCATGTCTGACTCTTTGCGACCCCGTGGGCTGTAGCCTGCCAAGTTCCTCTGTCCATGGGGATCCTCCAGGACATGCAGTGGGTTGACGTGCCCTCCTTCAGGGGATCTTCCCAACCCAGGGATCGAACCCAGGTCTCCTGCATTGCAGGTGGGTTCTTTACCATCTGAGCCACCAGGGAAGCCCCAAAATACTGGAGTGGGTAGCCTATCCATTCCCCAGGGGAATTTTCCCAGCCAGGAATCAAACCGGAGTCTCCTGCATTGCAGGTGGATTCCTTACCAGCTGAGCTACCCGGAAGGTGTCTAGCATATAGTTAAGCACTAAGTAGATAAATCCTAGCTATTGTTGCTGTTACAATCATTATTATGATATATGTAATGGGGATAAGAGTTAGTCCTATCTTATGCACTCATTGTGGGGATTACATACCATAGTTATGCATTAATTTGTCTTGCAAAGAAAGTGCCCAGTAAAGTCTAGCTGCTTTTATTATTAACTTAGAATGAAAGCACCCAATTTTGAGAGATGTTAAGTAGTAACTATGAAAAAAGGGCACCCTTCCACAGGATTCTGTCTCTTAGATCAATTTTATTGTCTTGTTCTATATTTCCATTGTATTCTGTATAATTTTTCGGAGTAAGAGTTGCACATTGTTTCACTGCTCATCTTTGGAGGTTAAGCTAAGCTTCCTCCACATTCCTCTCCTACCACTTATCTAGAATAGAAAATCATCTGATAAAAAAAAAAATGGACCTAGAGAAAATTCCCATGTGAGGAATGAAATTGCCCTTGTGAAGGTAAGTTAGGGCTCTAGAAACTGTGTGCAGAAAATCATTGAAAGATAATCTCTATAAGACTCTGAAAATTATTGCGAGGGATCAACTCTGAATGTTAGAATGTCCCAGTCCTTCTGGTAGTAAATACTTTGGGGGCATTTATTTGTTTTTAATTTTGATTCATTTAATTTTTTTATGCTGTCATACTCCTGAAAGAACTAGAAAGAAAAAGTGTTAGTTGTTCAACAGTGTCTGAGTCTTTGTGACCCCATGGACTGTAGCCTGCCAGGCTTCTCTGTCCATGGGATTCTCCAGGCAGGGATATAGGAGTTGGTTGCCATTCGCTTCTCCAGGAGATCTTCCCGACGTGGGGATCAAATCCGAGTCTCCTGTGTCCCCTGCTTTGGCAGATGGATTCTTTACCACTGAGCCACCAGGGAAGTCCTCAAAGCCAAGGACCAGTTTTGGTTAGCACAGAAGTAACGCCACACGAGAACTTGAGTTCCAGCTGGAGGTGCCAAGGATCGAACCTGGGGCCTCGTGCATGTGAAGCCTGAAATCCTTGCTGCCGGTCAACTGGCGTGGGCAGAGTTCCCCAGGGGTAACAGTCAAGGAGCTAATCTATGGAGCAACTGAACGGCACTGTGTCCCATGAACAGGATTCAGATATGGGTGAAAACAATGAATTCTGGGAGCAGAGCACTCCTCTTTTGGCAACAGTGGCTTGAAGCCCTGGGTACCCCCAGAATCAGGCAGTATATGCCATGAGGAGAGCCTCCCAGCACATCCCAGGGCTCCTAGGGATACAGTCTAGATCAGCGCTCCTGGCTTACTTAAAGACTATTTCCTCAAGGCACTGTATAAGGGAGAAGATACAACTTACTTTATATAACAGAGGCGCTGCCTGTTGATGGTACTGTGCTGAGTCCTGAAAATCAGTGAAACGGAGGAGAGAAATGCGCCTTTCTTAAGCTAAGCAGAATCTGACAATGGGCACGTGGAGGTTTTAAGAATGGGAGGAGATTGGCACTAGGTTTTTGTTATTGATGGGCTCTGTGGTGCCCTGGATTGTCTTTTTCGCTGTAATAGGATTTATTTATTTATCCCTCAGGGTGTATGGGCTTCCCTGTCTCCTAGCTGTGAGCTTTCAGGCCGAGGAAGCCTCCGCAATTACATTGCTCTCTTGTCCTAACCCCTGTTTAAGCACTGATGAACTGGGACTTCTTCTTTACTTGCCTCACAAAATGCAAGAGTTGATTAATATTTGTACAGGACTGGGAAATGCCTTTTAGGAATGGCGTGAGCACGTACCAGGACTTATAGTATTGACTTGGGCATTGCACTCCTTTCTTCTTTAAATAATTAGCAGGAAAAATTACATGGGGGGGGGGGGCTGAAAGGTATACATGAAAAAAAAATGTGGCAGTCAATTAAAATCATAAAAGGTACTTTTTTTATGAGGTCTTGATTCTGCATTTCTGTCAAGCAGTAGACTTTCCATGCGAGATCGGGTGGCCGGGTGCAGGCAGGCTTGGAGTTTTGTCCTAAGACATCTCTGCAGCCTTCTCTCCCCTTCAGGGCTTTCGGGTCAGGATGGTGTGCCCCCCAGAGCCACAGAGGACGGATGTCCTCCTCTGGGGTCCATGCAGGCCTGCCTGACTTCAGCAGAGACCCACTTCCTGTGCGGGACCTAGCCTCCTCCTCGGATGCCCGCTGACGGAGGGTTCTAGATGGCGCCGAAAGATGCTTTCCGAAGCTTCACGGAGTCAGTGTGCATGCATGCGGCCGCTCATCCGTGAGGATGCTGGTGGGTGCGGACACCTCTGGCCATACCTTAGTCAGGCCTTCTGCGTGGGAGCAACATGAGGCTTTTTCCTCCTGCGGGCTCTTCACTGCAAGTGGAGCAACGTCCCAAAAGCCAGGAACAGGGTGGGCTTGAAGGGGGAGTGTGGTAGGGGCAACGAAGAAAGGCCTCAGGGCTGAGGAAAGGCAGGAGGCAGACGAGGGCCTCTGTGGTATCCTGAAAGGGTGTGTAACAGAGCTGGGGATGTGAGTGGTCTTTTGTCATGGCCGCTGATGGTCGATGTGACCTTGACCTCTGGTTTCCATATTTGTAAAATGGTCCAAATAACGACCTACCAGGTGGAGGTAAGACTGAGGGAGATAATGCCTGTCAGGTTATCCGTCATCAGCATTCAATAAGGTCTCCAGGGCCCAAGTGTTTCCAAGCCACCCCTCCTCAGGGGTGTCCTCTGCATTCAAAGAGCAAGACATGGCTCAAATGTTTTATTTCTCTTACTGTTCTTTTTCCCACCTGCTTCACGCCAGATGACTCTGTTTTCAGGGCAGTCTTTGTAGTATCAGTCTGCTAACCTTGCCTCCCTTATGCAAACGGGCCTTGGTCTTATTCAGTTGTAATGAGAATTCCACAACTATCCTCCTTTGAAAAATGTGAACCTCTTTACTTCTAATTGCAGAGGTGAGGTGAGCTTATTTGTAGATAGTTTGGAAAATCCAAAGTTAAAAGAGTGAAATCACCAACAATTATAATCTCAGTACACAGAATCATTGCACATGTGTGTGTGTGTGTGTGTGTTATATAGGTATGAGAGTGTATATGTGGTGGGTATTTTATTCAGTGTTCTGGATTCTGCAATGTAAAGTTTGTTGAGATCGAGGATGCATGGATCTTATTCATTTTAGAATGAGAATACAAAGGCGTATACATTTTCCTTTCTTGATGTTCTTGTCGTACCAGTGCTTCAACTTGCTGATAGTGATAATGATTGCAAATATTTTTATGTTATCTCTCTTCTTGGCATTAGTCCTACATGCCACACACACATACTAATATATAATATATATAGCATATACACATATATGATTTATTTCTTTTTATAGAGGAGGAAAATGGGGCACAGAGAGGTTAGTAACTCGCCCACACACCACACAGCTTCTAACAACAGAGGCCAGCTTCAGCCCCAGGTGCTGTGGAGCGTGAGCTTTTTACCTGTTCTGCTCACTGCACTGATAATGCTGGTGTAGGAAATAGTGATCGAGGAGCATGAAGTTTCAGTTATGCAAAGATGAGTAAGGTTTAGTGATCTGTTTTACAGCGTTGTGTCTATATGAACAATTGCTGCATTTTGCACTTTATTTGTTGAGGGTCACCTTGCTAAATGCTCTTACCACAATAAAATAAAAAAATCAGTGATATGAAATAATGTCCCAAAGCAGCATTTTACAGTCTTGGTAAAACTCATCTTTATGTGTCAATCTTTCCACAGTTTCAGTTCAGTTCAGTTCAGTTCAGTCGCTCAGTCGTGTCTGACTCTTTGCGACCCCATGAATCACAGCACGCCAGGCCTCCCTGTCCATCACCAACTCCCGGAGTTTACTCAAACTCATGTCCATTGAGTCTGTGATGCCATCCAGCCATCTCATCCTCTGTCATCCCCTTCTCCTCCTGCCCCAAATTCCTCCCAGCATCAGGGTCTTTTCCAAAGAGTCAGCTCTTCGCATCAGGTGGCCAAAGTATTGGAGTTTCAACTTCAGCATCAGTCCTTCCAATGAACACCCAGGACTGATCTCCTTTAGGATGGACTGGTTGGATGTCCTTGCAGTCCAAGGGACTCTCAAGAGTTTTCTCCAACACCACAGTTCAAAAGCATCAATTCTTTGGCACTCAGCTCTCCTTATAGTCCAACTCTCACATCCATACATGACCACTGGAAAAACCATAGCCTTGACTAGATGGACCTTTATTGGCAAAGTAATGTCTCTGCTTTTTAATATGCTGTCTAGGTTAGCCATAACTTTCCTTCCAAAGAGTAAGTGTCTTTTAATTTCATGGCTGCAATCACCATCTGCAGTGATTTTGGAGGCCAGAAAAATAAAGTTAGCCACTGTTTCCACTGTTTCCCCATATATTTGCCATGAAGTGATTCCACAGTTTAGGAATTGGAAATGTGATGTTCATTATATATATCTATATATTTATATCTATGTGTGTGTATCAAAGTAAAAGGAGGATTTTGTTTAATTAAAAAAAGGAAAAAACATTTGAAGCTAGAACACCAACACCAGTCAGGCAAATTCTCATGGGCATGGTAGACATGGCATCAGTTTAGTAATGATCCCAACATTTATATAATGGGGCCATGATATGTCTCAAAATCAGAAGAAAAATGTTCAAATCCAAGAGATCAATGCAGAAAGGTAAGCCGGTTCTCATGGAATTTAGATATGTCAAAGACATTCCCAGGTAGCATATGAATGTTAAAGATAGTACAGGTTTTTATTTTTGAGTTGACTTTCCTTTATAGATCAGTATTCTCCAGTTTGGCTACAGGCAAACCTACACTATGTTATATAAGCAATAGCTTATTTGATTTTTGACCCTTGGTTATGTGTTCGAAAAGGTAACCATCAAATGAGGAAGCTCACTTTTACTTTGTTTTCAAAATGATATTAAGAAAAAACACGTTTACATTCGTTCATCATTTCAGGACATGGGCCCAAGTAGATTTCAGCCTTGAAACTGCTTTGTCATCTAGTTTGTAGCTGGCTAAGGAACGAAAAATAACAGAGCTTATTTTGGTCACTCTAATTGTCACTGACAGCAGACAGCAGTGTGCCAACAGCCCCAAAGAATTCCCAAGGAAGAGCTACTTCTGCTGTCCGAGATTTCCCAGATTTGTTTTGTTTGCTCATTTGATATATAATCTTGTGGTTCCTGGCCCCTTTCACCACCTAAAGCAGAAAAACATATTCGATTCTTAGTTCATTTTAACTAGAACTCGCCCAGCTTCTAACTGTTTCAACAAATTAAAGGACTTGACTGTGGAATTTTTTTTTTTAAGTGAACACTTTGCTGTTACTCAAACCCTACCATGGGTTCAGCAGACAAATGCAAACTGTCTCTTTAGATGTGGTCACAGCTGACAGTTCAAAAGAATGAAATCAAAACCCTGAAGACTTGAAATAAAAAATCATTCTTGGAATAAAAGCTCGGATTTCAAAGATGATATTAAAATGATAATAATTTTAAACATCCCCTTTTAGCATAAATTTCTCCCGATGAAACACTCCCCACAAAACTGTAAGGCTGTATTGTCTGAATCATCCTTTTAGGGAAATCTCTAGAACTCTCACAGGGTAAATGATGAGGAATGTTCTGGGGGGTTGACTCCATTATAGTTTTTCTTATTGGTGGGAATGGGATTAAATTAAAATGGTCTAGACTGAACCAAATGAGACTGATTCTGAATTTTATTTTTTAATACTATCATAAGCTTAAACTGTTGCATTATTCTGGTGTCCATATATTTTCCTTTCTTCACGTGCTGTTATGTGAAGTGACATGGGCTTTATTATTAACAAAAAATAATTTAAAAATACTTCCAGCTCTCTAAACATTCCAATAACAGAATGAAGGGCTTCCCTTGAATTATCTCTTGCAGTAGCTCACCCACCCATCAAGGTAGGGACGGCTATATTAATAGTATTATACAGATAAAGAGACTTGCGTTTCCCGAAGTTCAGTAACTTATTCGAGGTCATGTCACTGGTTCAGGGTTTCTCACTGCAGCACTGTCCACAGTTTGAACTGAAATTAGCTCCTTGTTGTGGGAAGCTGCACTCTGCCTTCTTGGAGACTGAGCAACATCCATGGTCTCATCCACCGTCCCTTCCCTCTAAATGCCAGCTGCAGCCCTAACCATGACTAGTAAAAAGTCTCCAGTATTGCCCAACGTCCCCTGGGAGGGGGGCAGAATGGCCAGACTGAGAATCACTGTGCCAGTTACGTGGCAGAGCTTGTGGATGTTTTGGACGGATTCCCTTCCTCTTAACTCTTCTTGGGCCTCCCTGAAAGCTCAGCTGGTAAAGAACCCGCCTGCAATGTAGGAGACCCCAGTTTGATCCCTGGGTTGGGAAGATCCCCTGGAGAAAGGATAGGCTACCCACTCCAGTGTTCTTGGCCTTCCCTTGTGGCTCAGCTAGCAAAGAATCTGCCTACAATGCAGGAGACCTGGGTTCGATCCCTGGGTTGGGAAGATCCCCTGGCGAAGGGAAAGGCTACCCACTCCAGCATTCTGGCCTGGAGAATTCCATGAACTGTCCATGGGGTCGCCCAGAGTTGGACACGACTGAGTGACTTTCACTTTCACTCTTCCTACTGTCTCGCCACTCCCGGTTCATACAGGACATAGCAACAGTGACCAGCTTCTCTTCTCTCTCCTTTCTGTCTTCTGAACACAGAGATTTAGTCCTTAGCAAGTGATGGTTAGCGTCTGCTTGTTCATCTTGAGGATGGACCGAGTTCTTTGACAAACACCTTCCTGTTCTCACTGTGGGTGTGGTCAGTGTAAAATGGTGACGGGTCTGTGCCTTATACAGGCAATATCATACGCATAGCAGCGCGCATGAAGAGCCAGACAGTAAATTAAAGTGTTCATCTCTCTTGCTTGCTGAATGTGTGTTTGCTGAGTCAGACCTCTATCACTGTTTTCTCTGAATCACTAAGTGGCCTTCAGCAAGTCACTGAATCATTTGTGCTTCCTCTTTTTTTTTTTTTTTTTTTTGTCTTTTTGAGAAAATGAGAACCATCCTTCCATCACCATGCCTTTTACCTTTCACTTTGGAGAGTGGTGTGTTTACTCCTAAACATTTTGGAAGGAACTCTAAGACATCCAGTTTAGTGAAAAGTAAATACAATTTTTGAAAAGGAAAAGGATATGCGTTCACTGAGATAACTGACTTTCCAGATGAAATAGTCCATTGATCAGCCATCAGTACATAAAATACTTTAAGAAGAAAGCTAAGAGGTCGCCACACACACCTTTCCCAAGTCCTCGTTGGTTTCGGTTTTCTCAGCGGTAGACACTTCCTCAGGCCTTCTCGTAGCTGAGGATTTGGGTATAAATACAAAACCATTTTGGAAAAAGGTAGTGAAGGCACACATCGTCGGTGTCATCCGTTCATTTCACAGGAGCGGAGGGCGCGTCTCGCCCTCTTTCAGGGTCTGTGCATTTGAAGTGCATGGTCCCGTGGGAATTTATTCTCGAGGTTAGAAAGTCTGCGGAGAGAAAGTGCTTTCGGATGCCCCTGGTGGGTCAGGGGTAAAGAATCCGCCTGCCAATGCATCAGACATAGGTTCGATCCCTGATCCAGGAAGACCCTATGTACTGCAGAGCATCTAAGCCCAGGCACCGCAACTACTGAAGCCCGAGCGTCCTAAAGCCCCGGCTCTGCAAGGACAGAAGCCTCCGCCTGGAGAAGCCCACGCCCCGCAACTGGAGAGATGCCCCCGCTCTCCACAACCAGAGAAAAGCAGGAGCAACAAGGAAGACCCAGCGAGGAGGAAAATAAATAAATCAATAAAATTATAAAAAGAAAAATGCCTGCACCCTGAGGGTCTGAAGATACACAGGCAGAGGACAGACCAGACCCCTGCCTCGGTCTTGAGGAATGTATGGGGCGGGTTCCAATAGCTCCTAAAAGGTAACCTAGGTGAACGCTTAGGTGATGAGAAATCCTATCACCTCAGGCTTCCAAAACAGCCATCAAATTGTTTTTGCCAGTGAGCACATAAAATAGTTAGGTAAGAGTAAAGTAAATCTTTATAAATATAGATTAGCAGGCAACTCAATGTAATTCTTTTTAATTGCTTTTGATTTATTGTGTGACAAGTATACATGGGTATCTAATTTATAAATGAGGTGGAGTTTTGTTTGCTGAATATATAGCATTTTTATTGCTTAATAAATATTTCATGAGCTAAACCCTGACTCTTATGGATGTGGAAAGTAAAGGGGCATTAGACTTACATAGAATGCTATATAAACTTAATATGCATTTATCTTAGCTTTTTAAACACATGTAACAGTCAAGACATGAATGAGTCACTCCAGTAAACTGAAACAGCAAAATAAACTGCAAATTGACTTTTAAGTGTCAAATTAAATATTTCTCTACCTCTGCGTAGTAGTTTTCACCTTGTCTGAGATGTTTAGTTGCTAAGTCGTGTCCCAGTCTTTTGCGACCCCATGGATTGTAGCCCTTCAGGCTCCTTGTCCATGGGATTCTGCAGGCAAGAATACTGGAGTGGGTTGCCATTCCCTTCTCCAGGGGATCTTCCCGACCCAGGGATCATGCTTGGGTCTCCTGCTTGGCAGGTAGATTCTTGACCGCTGAACTCTGTTTGAGATGGGTCGTTAAAAACAGATGTAATTAAAAAAAAAAAAAAAAGAGATGTGATGCAAAGAAAGCAAAAATATTTTATAAGACTCTTTTTAACAGCAATAACAAAGTGGTAGGATAAAGATGACTTTCTGGTTTCTTAGTGTTAATCAATATATTCTGTGATGATGGAGGACAAGATAGAAAAGGAAGGAGTGAGCTCTAGAGAAAAGCAGAGGCGGCTCCTGTCTTCTGCGCTGATCATCCTGGTAGCGGCATCCCTGGTTTCCCACCCAATTGTATAGGACATTGGGCTGCAAATTGTGGGACACATAGCAGATGGAGACTTCCTCCTTCCCTTGCTTCTTTATCAGATAAGAAGGACTGGTACATCCTTTAACCTTTGGGGATAAAAGTGCATCAACTCTGAAAGTAAGTGGAATCTGGTGTGTACAATGAAGGACTGGTATCACCTGCTCAATCAGAAACTGTACCCACATTAATTCTGCACCTGTTCTGCAGGTTGCCCTGCTGAGTGCTCTGGGGGCTCCAGACGCGCAGAACATGCTCCATTGGCTGTTTACAAGCGCAGGGCTCTCTTTGTAGGCATGCCATACTGTTTGCAAATTACGTAAATATTTTGCATAATATTTTCAAATCCGTGGGTGGAAAATACACAAAATTCATCTTCATCTACCCTACACTAAATCTCAGTATACATCTGGATAAGGGTAACATTTTCTTTTCCTCTTATGTTTAAGAATGTAAGAAGTGATGCTGCTTCCGAAGAAAGGAGAAGAGGGGTACTTGTCTCGATGTATGTATGCTAACTCTAGATTAATGCTTAATTGATGAGTTACTAGACTTTTCCTGTTTATATTGGCGTATAATTGCTTCCCGATGTTCTGCTGTACCACGAAGTGAACCAGCTACCTGTGTATATGGACCCCCTCCCTCTCGAGTCTCCCTCCCACCCCCACCTTCTTCCTACCCATCTAGGTCACCACAGAGCATGGGGCTGGGCTCCCTGCCCTACAGCAGGCTCCCAGGAGCTAGTTATTTACAACATGTCCAAGTTTTTCTGTGATGTCTGTGTGGCCCCATTCTGTGCTGCACATTCCATGAAACTCAAAGCTGATTCTTCCTGTGATGTTCAAGCTCTTTTTTTCTGTAGCCCATCTCCTGACTGCATGGCCACTAGGTTAATTTAAGGCTTGTCGCGCCTTTCACATAATGTCTTTTTAAGTACAGTTGAAACCCTGTTGATTTGATAAGGTTAAACGTGTTCAGTCAAAATCAGTAGGTGCCAGTAGGATTTTAAATGTGTCATGTATTTTCTGGGGATTGGAACTAAGGGATATTGTTGGATCTTTATAGTCTATCTGGAAACCAATTAATAATGTTTTATAGATTGTGAACTCTTTATAGCCCTGCCAACCCTTCCTTAACTGTGCTTTTTGGTTGTTTAGCATTGTTTACAGGGCTCTTAGTTACCTGTGTGGTTTTTTTTTCTTGATTTGAAATTATTTTATGCCTGGTTCTGAACGTTAAAACATCTCAATATCTGATTTCTAGAAATAGTATTTTAAAAGTTTCTATCCCTCTTATATACTATAGATCCTAACATCGGTTTGCTTGTTTATAACATGCCAGTCACAAGTATCTGCTACTAATTTGTTTTCGAGTTCATCTAAAAACAGTATTTAATATTAAGTATATACTACTTACACTGATGCTGGGAAAGATTGAAGGCAGGAGCAGAAGGGGACGACAGAGGATGAGATGGTTTGATGGCATCGCTGACTCGATGGACATGAGTCTGAGCAAGCTCCAGGAGAATGTGAAAGATAGGGAAAGCTGGCACATTGCAGTCCATGGGGTCACAAAGAGTCGGACAGGACTGAGCAACTGAGCAACAATATACTACTTAAATGTGACTACTTGAATAATATTAAACAAACTAACAATGAAACTTTTATCAGTAGATGAATGACTAATGTTCTTTAACCGAAAATAATTTATCTAAGCTAAAATTCAGATTTTCAACAGAAATGAGATTTTCAGTCTGCTCCAATTGTGGCTTTCTGAATATTTTAATGAGCCAATACTAGGTTTAAGCTCCTCAGGGCAGTCTCTCTAGAAAATTCAAATTGCAGTTGGTTGGCCTAGGTAATTCCACAGCCACATGAACAACAGCTAGATTCTGCCTCGATGTGACTGAGATGAGCCTCTTCCTATGGCTGAGAACGTGAATCGTGGACCGGAGGCAGGAGACACAGCGGGCTGGATGCCCTGCGTCTGTTACCCGTCAGCGTGCCCTCCTTCCTGTGAACCCTTCCAGAGCTTTTCTTCAGATAAGAATGCATTTTGCAATAAAAGTTTATCTTGATTGGAGGGTGGTCTTAAACCCTTACAACAGGATGAGATTTCTTTCTTTTTTTTTTTTTTTTTTTTGAGGTTGATTTCTAACTTAGAATAAGAATAAGCCCATGGAGGTGATTTTAGAAAGGAAAAGACAGAGGGAACAAACCATCTGACTGAAGGAAACAGCAACGGAATAAAAGGAGAAAAAAATCCCGCAAACACGCCCCATGTATGTCAAGAAGCAGGGCTTAACCCTAAGGCTAGTTGCAGATCTGTATGAGGAAGTCACACATTTGGCTGGGGATTGGAAATGTGGTTTGTGTGGTGGAGTGACTTTTTAAATGGGTGCAAGAGTTTTGCTCAGGTTCCATCTGTGTTTCTAGCTTGTCCTCAGTAGAAGGAAAGCCGGAGAAATGCAGGCACAATCACTACTCTGGGGAGGACGGAGGATTTGTTGCCTCTGGAATGGAGTGTGTGTGTGAATGTGTGACTTCAGAGTGTGGCTTTGTGTGTGTGTCTGTGTGTGTGACGGCAGAACTTCCTTGAATCGCTCCTCTCAGGTGGCTGTGTGTCCAACTCCTTCCCTCCTGCAAGCCTCAGCTCAAACGCCTTATTTAAAATTGTACCCACTCGGCCCTTCACCACACACCCAAGTCCCTCTCCCCTTAGCAGGTGCTTGATAAGCAGTGAGGCGTGTTCGTCCTGAGCTCTGGAAGAATGTGGACCCTAGAAGCTGTCCCTGGGACTTCCCTGGCCATCCAGTGGTGCAGACTCTGCTTCTGCTGCAGGGGATCGTGGGTTTGATCCCTGGTCAGGGAACTAAGATCCGACATGCTGTGAGGCATGGCCAAAAAATTAATTAAAACTAATTTGCTTCTGGTAGAGATATTACACTGAATTTGTACCAAAAAAAAAGAAAAATGTTGTCCTCATCTCTGTCATTTTCAGTCTGTAAACATACAAGAGGCTTTTATCTTCTGGGACACTGGATTCGAAGTCCTCCCACTCCATTTTCATATAATCTGGCTAAGAACTCAACCGTTTTCTCCACAGCTTCATACACAGCCCTGGTCATGACCTAACAGGAAACCTGTGATGTGTCTGAATGACCCTGGGATCTGATGTTCACATCATCCTAGGTTCAAAACCGGTGTGTATAATCTGTGTGAATTTGATCAAATTATTTCACTTTAATTAAGTTTAGATTTTAAAAAGATCTCAGTAATGAGGTACCTGCATGGGTTTTCTGAGGATTAGTGATAAGACGTAAAGAAATGCCCGACAAGGTGCTTGGCCTGAGAGTCCATAGTTCCTAGACACATTTTGAATGTATATTCATGCCTATTTATTTCTGTATGTGGATACGCACAGAGCTAGGAGAACTCATGGATTCCTTTCAAAGATAGGGAAGAAAGAACCTTTTGAAGTCTGTATGAAAAGAGCTTAGGAATTAATGTCCTGCTGCTATCCAAGGTATAAGTGCCTACCATGTTCAAATAGCGTCAATAGGATTAATATTCCGAATTTTCTTTGAAGTCTTATTGCAGAAAGGCCTGGAAGTGAAACCCGTAGCTATTTCTAAGGGGGATAAGTTCTCAATATCAAGTAACAGGCCCCGTGGGACAACTGGGCCATATCTGTCTTGCTGAATTTTCCTGTCTTCACGTATATATTCTCCTGGTGCCTTAGAACGGCTCAGTTGACTGGCAAAAGGCGAGCATGTTCCTTGCTTGGTCTGTCGCTTGGAGTCAACTTCTGCGGGTCTCCTGGGAAGGATGTGGAGGGTTTTGAGATTTCTGCTCTTGGAGCTGGGAGTTTTTTTTCATTCATCTTCGGACAGGCTTGTGGCTGCCTCTCTCAGGAAATTACAGTTCATTTTTGACTGTTCAGGAAGGGCCTTTGAAAATACTGACGTCCAACAAACAAACAGCCTCTCCCTGCACGGGGCAGGGAGGCCACATCTCACCCAGGGGCCAGGAAACGCGCTCCTCTGAACTTTTGCCGCGGTTTGTTTTCACAGGTTATCTTCTCTTCCAGATCTGCAGACTGACACAGAATCTATCCTCTCAGATTTGGGTGGGGTCAGTTCAATAACCACCAGCCCTCATCTTCACAAGAATCCTCACAGGAGTCAGACATTACTGCAAATATTAAAGCTGTCCGACACGCACTTTTCATGTAGTTTTTTGTTTTCCCTTTTTTCAGAAGCTCCCTTACATTTGTTTGCTGTTTGTCATGTTTATGCCTTTCGAGCCATGGACCAAACTAGAGATTAGATAGGAACACAAGGCGGGCTTTTTTTTGAAGTAACTTTTTCTTTTCTTAAGGGGAAAAGGACTTTCATGTGAGAATTAATTTTCCGGATTTGTCCAAGGTGCAAGAAGATAAAAGAACTTCAGATTTAGAATTTCTAAAGTAACTGAACCCATCATCTTTTGGGAGATTTTCTTTCTTTCTTTTTTTTTTTTTTTGCTTCTCTTTTAAACATTTTCACTGTTTAAGCTCTTTCTGCCTCTCACCACGATACCTGGGAGAATTCAGATGTTTCATAGGCAAGCAGTTACTGTGCAGCTACACAGATCAGAACATGTTAGCTGGGCCTTGTTATGTGATGTGTTGACTTTCAATTGATTTTAAGCACACTTTAAATGGTAATGAGGATGCCAGGCTGGGAGATAGCATATGGTTTTAACGATTTGATTCTCAGAAAGCAGGCAAACATTTTAAAATGATAGAGCTTCACTAGTGTGAAACTCAAGGTGAAATCGGAGGGGTTGAATGACAGAAACTACTTCTTCCATCTTTATGATTATTAGCTCTGCCTTTATCATATTGTAGTGTGTGGAGAAGAAGAACACAGAAAGAGGAAAACCAGAATTTGCTATCAAAGTTTGGATCAAATTAAACACAGCATAAGGCTTTGCTCCAAAGATACAGGGCTTGGTGCTTTTGAACTCAGATCTGCCTTTCCAGCAAGATATAATATGAAAAGTCAATTAAAATATAATAAGGAAAAATGTAATTTAAGGAGTTGGAAAATGAGGGAAAATGTGGCAGGGTGTGAAAGAGAAATGAAGAGGAATAGTAGGCATTTAGGCATGACCTACATGTGTGTATGTAGTACTCACTACACGGTCTCCTATGAAGTGAGAGATGTGTGGGCCAACGAGGTGAGTCTTTTGGAGACATTTGATCTCTTTATGGGAAGAGACTTGGAGGTCCCACTGTAGGTTTGCTTTCTTCATCTGTTCTGTTAGATTTTGCCGACTGTCGTCCCCAGGTGAATGACGGAAGCCTATGGGGCAGTATTCCGTTGTGCTCACGTGTGCCCCAGCTTCTGGCCATTCCTGTCAGTGGACATCTCGGTTGCTCCTGTGTCCTGAGTATTGTAAACAGTGCTTCAGCAGTGGGCATCTCTTTGAATTACTCTTTCTCAAGGTGCTCTGTGACGACCTGGGGGTGAGGGGGTGGGAGGGAGGCTCGTGAGGGAGGGGACATACCGGCACTTATGGCTGATCCACAGGAGAAATGAATACAACACAGCATAGCAGTTATCCCCCAATTTATTTTTTAAAAGCCTATGGGGTGATATTTTTCTTAAATTGCACTGTTTTCATTGTTAGAACGGAATGCCGGAGATGCTAAGATGCAGTCAACTTAAGGATACTTAGGGGTTTAAACAACCTGTGAGAAGTCTGGTCTGTTCACAGAGATACTGTGTGTCTCTATGCTTCCGTCACTGGTGAATTACACGGTAAAGTGTGTGACTTAAAATTACATACTGATAGAGTGTGACCGCTGAGTGGGACTCTAGAGATAATATGCTCTGGTGGCATATTTTGTTTTTATAGCAACAAAACGACTTATTTACAGTCATAAGCATAATTGTCTACAGTTGGAAAATAAACCTTTGATCTCCTGAGTTTTAGACTCTCTTTAATGGCTTCTCTACACGTGTCACTATTTCAGTGTAATTGTTTCATTCAAAACTGTTAATTTGGTTCCTTCATATAGACACAGTCTAAGTCAAATGATGAAAATCATGAGTGCCATTTATTGAGCACTTATTCCATCCAGGCCATTTACTAAGTAAAAGCTTTGCATAAATGCCCTCATTTAATCTTTACAACCATGTTGTAAGGAAATTTTGGATTAGAGAAGCTGAATGATTTGCTGAATATTTGCCTACAGCTCGTTAATGACAGGGAAAGTGTTCGGACACACAAGTCTCTCTGACTGTGTATATTCCTCCTGGAGCTAAGCAGGTTTCTCAACCGAGTAAAGATATTTTACTGGCATTCTAAACCTCCTTAGATTTTTCATGTGATTTTTGGTTGCAGTACACAGATGATGCTTACTAGAAACAGAATTAAGAAATCAAGTCTTCTTTGTCATCCTCCTCAATGCTTTATGTCCACTCTATTCATCCTAAGCCCTGATTTCTTCTGGGGATATTCAGGTGCTCAGAGAAGTCCTTCAAATCTTAAAACCATTTCCCAGTTGCCAATGGGTAGCACTCCATCGAAGAGACTTGTGTGGTTTTCAACCTGAAAGAGACTTTAGGCAATAGAAAAACCCCCTTCCCCTTGCGGTTTTAATACTCAAGCCTAGAAAATGAAGTGACTTTCCCCAAGGCCACACATCTAGTGAGTGACAAAACTATGACAAAGAGCCAGGTTTCTGGAATCCATGACTTTACGTCTTTTGACTGTTTAGACAGCCTCTCGTTATAAAGTACTGTTGAGTAATAGATTTAGTCATATACATCACATTTTACAAAGCAATGCATTAGGATAAAATGCAGACATGGGTTTGTTTGCTTTAAATTCAAATGACAAATGCAGGTAGCTTTTGACTTCATGAAAGATTCTCGAATCTATGGATGAAAAATACTTTCCAGTGCTATAGATGGCCATGTTCTAAATTCCCCTCCTTATACCATTCTTGAACTAGCCTTAGTAGCTACCATCGAATTGGTGGCTACTATAGTTATAACGTGATGCTATTCCTAATTCTGGAAGTAATTCTGTAGGGTTAGTATTGTTATTCCTATTTACTAGGAAAAAACCATGACTCATGACTTTCACAATGTCATACAGATACTCAATAGAATATTTAGTTGAGCAGTGGTTTCTCTAACCGTAAAGTTTATATGTTTCCCTCTGTACCACAATGGACCAACAAAATTAAAGTATTAATTAAAAATTAAAAAAAATATCAAGTAAGTCTAACGGTGCCATGCACAACAAAATGAATTTCTCCTTCTTAATTTGACCTTAGACATTCAGTTTGATCATTCATCCTTGCTTTCTTTTATCAGTGAGTTAAACGCATAAGCATTTTACAGATGAGGCAACCACAGGAAGTTTAAGTAACTTCCCCAAGGCCATACAGCCAGGAAGTGATACATCTGGGCCTCCAAGCCAAGACCCAAATATAAAAACTGCATCCAGTGACAGAAAAGTTTAAATTACAGTATCTGCACAGGCAGTAGATATAAAGTTTTGAGTAGAGCAGTACAGTGATACTTTTAGGATATTCATCTGTAACTAGTTGAGGGTGAATAAAAAAGAGAAACTGGTGAGGAGAAGATATGAGGCAACTTCAGTTTAGCTTATTTATGGAGTTAGCAGTATCAGAAGAGGGAGATTTAAAGTTACTCACCAGTGACTCATTTGCCTGGTAAGTTAGGAGGAAGCAGGAGGCAGTGGTGATCTCTTCACTGTGGGTAGCTAAGAGAATGCTGATGCCATGGTCCAAATGAAGAAGTCAAAGGAAGATCCTGATTTGATGTATGGCTGTTGATGTCTATGGACATGGAAATGTAGGGACTGGATTTCCTATGGGGTGTTGGAACTGTTTTGGAGATTTGGGATCGAGACTCATACGATTAAAGCAGTAACATTGTATTTATTTTTTAATCATGCACCGAATAGCAGGTGAATGAGGACAGGACTGTAAGGACTGTCCACAGTTAGAGACTGGGACAAAAGCAAATGGGTTCAGCAAAGTGAAAGGAAAGCTGAGGGATATCAGGGAAGCTGGAGAAGGGGAGAGTTTAGGGAAAGGAAAGGTGGTCAGGATTGCTCCTTGCAGAAAAGTCAGGGTGAAGGAAGATTGAAAGAGACTTTTGGGTTCTATATTATGAAATCATAATGTGGACTTCTGAGAAAGAAGTTTCAAAAGTATTTAAGGATAGTGTGAACTGAATTATAAAGATCCAGATGGTAGGAAATAGACATAATGTCATGTACAAGAAGGCAAGGAGAAAGATGGACTGGAAGTTTGACAGACTCCCAGTGCTGAGAACGAGTTTTTGGAATCATGGAGACCTGATCATCTTTGTCATCACCGAAGACCTAGTTCGAGACGCTATCCACGGCCTCATCCAGTTTGTTGAATGACTAATTTGACCTTTTATCCAATCAGAAAGATAGACATTGCCCTCATTTTATACATTTAAAAATTCATGATCTCAAAGAAGCAACTGGAAACTATGTCCAATGGTAGGCAGGGTGATGGGGATGAAGGACACGGGTTAACGTCAGAAAGGAGCAGGTTCAGACGACGGCCAGGTGGGGATGATGCTCAGAAAGGCAGTGAGGCTGCAGGGACAGAACAGAAGTACTGGAAAGAGGATACGATGAGCCTGGAGGGAAGACAAATGTGGAAGAGACTCCCTGACCGAGTATGGCCCCGGGCGGGCAGGGAACCGGCAGCCCAGATCTGTCAGGACCGGGTGGAACTTGCGTGGACTCAGAGACCATCGGAGAGCCATTTTGTCAGCATTGCTCACAAGCCCTATTGAACTTTGAAGGACACAGTGTGATCCTAATAAAGAGGTCCTGGAGCACAGCCAGGCATCCAGGGCTAAAATCATGCCCCACATCACCAATTCTCCAGGGAGACTGCAGGTCTCCGGATAATGGAAGGCAGCAGGCTGCTCTAGCAGCTGCGGAATGGCAGGCTGCAGTGGATTAATGGCCTGGGGAGAAAATCTCTAAAGCTCTTCCCACCCCAAAGCAAAGAGCACAACTCTGGAAGCAAACACTTGGACTTAAACCCCAGCCTTGCTACCCACTACCTAGATGTGCTTAGTCGCTCAGTCATGTCCAACTCTTTGTGACCCCCTGGACTGTAGTCCGCCAGGCTCCTCTGTCCATGAGGATTCTCCAGGCAAGAATACTGGAGTGAGTTGCCATGCTATGCTCTCCTTCAGAGGATCTTCCCAACCCAGGGACTGAAGCCAGGTCTCCTGCATTGCAAGTGGATTCTTTACCATCTGAGCCACCATGGATGCCCCCACTACCTAGATAAGTTTAAGCAAATCTCTGAAACTGCCTGAGCCTCACTTCTGCATTTACAAGATGGGACCAATGACAGACTTGCCTTATAGAGTTGTTGTGAAGATCAGATGAGACATATGGGAGGGTCTTTTGTAAATTTTAAGTTACATGCAAATGTTACTTTTTTTAAACAACCATCATTATTGTTGGAAAAGCCACAGAGATGTGAATGGCTAAGAAATATGGCTAGCAAAAGGCTTGCCCCATATCTGACATCCAGTACTCACATTTGGGAGTGATATCCTCGAGTCTACTGCGGAGTGTTCTGATCACCAGGCTATACAGATGGTTGCTCTGGAAGTTCAGGTAGAGAATCTCTTTGTCCACAAAAAAGAAGATCTCTTTGTCTGTATAGAGGAAGGCCCTTTCTGCAGTAAACACTATTTTAAAAGCCATATCTGAAATTTGCCATGAAATATTTACAGGAAAGGGTAGGGAAGTTGATTTTGAGGGTATAAATGTATTTTGTGAATAAATACATATACACACTCATCTTTCTGTTCAGTCACTAAATCGTGTTTAACTCTTGTGACCCCACGGACTGCAGCGTGCCAGGCTTCCATGCCCTTCACTATCTCCCGGAGAGTGCTCAAATTCATGTCCACTGAGTTGGTGATACTATCTAACCATCTCTTCCTCCACCACCCCCTTCTCCTTTTATCTACAGTATTTCCCAGAATCAAGTTTTTTTTGTTGTTGTTGTTGTTTTGTTTTGTTTTCCCCCAATAGGTCAGCTCTTCCCATCATGTGGCCAAAGTATTGGAGCTTCAGCTTCAGCATCAGTCCTTCCAGTGAATGTTCAGGATTCATTTCCTTTAGGATTCACTGGTTTGATCTCCTTGCTGTCCAAGAGACCCACAAGAGCCTTCTCCAATGCCATAATTCAAAAGCATCAGTTCTTCGGCACTCCACCTTCTTTATGGTCCAACTCTCACATCCGTACGTGGCTACTGGAAAAACCACAGCTTTGACTATATGGACCTTTGTCGGCAAAGTGATGTCTCTGCTTTATAATATGCTGTCTAGGTTTGTCATAGCTTTCCTTCCAAGGAGCAAGCGTCTTTTAATTTCATGGCTGCAGTCACCATCCACAGTAAAACATAAAATCTCTCACTGCTTCTGCTTTTTCTTCCCTCTATTAGCCATGGGACTTGATGCCATGACTTCTTTTTTAGAGTGTTAAATTTTAAGCCAGCTTTTTCACTCTCCTGTTTCACCCTCATCAAGAGACTCCTTAACTCCTCTTCACTTTCTGCCTTTAGAGTGGTATCATCTGCATATCTGAGGTTATTGACATTTCTCCCAGCAATCTTGGTTCCAGCCCGGCATTTCCCATTATACTGCATGTAAGTTAAAACAGCACTGTGACAATGTACTGTCTTGATGTACTCCTTTCCATGTTCCATGTCCAGTTCTAACTGTTTCTTCTTGACCTGCATGCAGGTTTCTCAGGAGGCAGGTCAGGTGGTTTGGGACTCCCATTTCTTTAAGAATTCTCCACAGTGTGTTGTGATCACACACTGAAAGGTTTTAATGTAGACCAGAAAGCAGAAGCAGATTTTTTTCTGGAACTCCCTTGCTTTCTCTATGATCCAACGAATGTTGACAGTTTGATCTCATTTTACAAAAAGCATATAAAAATGTATATGTCTGTTGCATGAACATATATACATAACAACCTTATTTTCTTTGCTCTATCCTACAACGTTGTCTTTTCAAATAATGATACATTCGTTCCGGTTTCTCAAAGTTAACCATCTTGCTAAAACAACCTTGAAATAGTCTCTGGGCTCAGATTTGTTGTTATCATTCAAGAATCATCCCTGGGCCACTCTTGGCTCTTCTTTCTGTCTACCTTCCTCACTGCAGGGAGTTGGCATTTCCGCCTTCATTGCAGCACCCTGTAGCTCAGGGAACAAATGGGAGAAATCAGGATTGATTGTTTTCTGTGCTCTCTTTGTCTTTGCCAGTGTTTGTTCAAAGCCAACTTCGAGTTCTCAAAGCCAGAGTAGCTTAATGGAGTGCTACGTTCAGTACAGAAAACTGTGATTTCACAAAACCTCTGATTATTATAGAGAGTCAAATAGAAAGAGTGGGCATAATTTTGCTTTAGGAACTTTAGCTTCACATCACATTATTTGCCCTTTAGCTGAATATATCTGGCAAATTATTTATTAGGAAACAAGTTACTTGAATATTCTGAGTTTATAGCATATCCTTTGATGCATGTGAATTCTGTGTGGGGACTCTTCATTCCTGCTTAAAACAAATTAATAACTGTATTTCAGATACACTGCAGAGAAAAATCTGTTTAGCCCCATATTAATGATTATCTCTGTGCTCAGGTTTATTTAGGGAGTTTGGGGGTTGTGAAGTGGTTTTCTTCTTTACAGCTCAGTAAGGAGTTAGAACTAGAGCTAATCTCAAATGCCACTTACTTTCCAAGTCTTTCAGATACTCCCAATCAAATATTCCCTTTCTTTTCTGCCTGTATATAATTGTGTTGATACCTCCAGTTATGGCATTTATGACCTTCTGCCTTCAATTATTCATTTATCCTTCTTCCTTGTCTTCCGGTCTCCTAAGGAACATGCGGGCAAGGACTTGGACTCATTCGTTTCTGAATTCCCTGAAGCTGTAGTCTCGAGCCCCATGCTTCATACGGGCTCACTTGGTAACTGCTGTTGCTCCAGTGAGGGGAGCTCCAGGCAAGAGTCGATGGAGACCCCTCTGCTTGTATCCATAGAGGAGAGGAAAGCTGAGGATCTGGGCCTTGATTATTAAGGAAGGAAGAAAAAAAAAGGCGTGTCATAATTCTTTCTATAAAAAACAGCATTGACCGAATAACTGATAAGCTTAAAACTGGCATATTAAAAAATGCCCCTGTCTTATTGTTCGTTGATGAGTGATGCTTTCTGCTGAGGACAAGATAAGGACAGATAACTTCTGATAGAAGATGAAAGGGTTCCCTCTTTACTTTTCCTTCTTTTTCTTTTTTGTCAAATCTTGGCAGGTATTTGAGTCCTGAATGAAGAAGGGAGAAGGGATCAGAGATTAAAACTGTATAGGTTTCTGGATAGCAAAAGGTGACTTTTCATTGTGTCTTAATGGGACCATTTTAACAATGTCAAAATGTGCTGCTTTGGTTAAAACCCCCATCTGTTGCTTTCTATAATGTATTTCTATGAACTCAAGAATGTCAAAGCTGGTCCCACCTAAATTAACCCTACCTCGTTTTATGAGTTTTTGAAAACATTTTTGTGAAGTATTTTGTTGATTTTTTTTTGGGGGGGGAGGGTGGGATGGACAGAAAGAAAGGAGCTTAGATATGGGGAGTCCATCCTTTTCCATAAAGATGTCTGATTGGATGCCCAGGGAAACTAAGTGGCTTGCCTGTATCAGTGGAACGTTTAGGAGTTAAGTCATGATTTATTTCCTACCACTTATCCGGATCCTCCTTCACTTATACCTTATTTCGTTTGTATTTCACATGTTTATCTGCTGCTTCGTAATCTCCTCTAATGTGTATATTTTGTTTATGGAACTATAATGTACACGGTTTAGGGACTCGGATCATATCTTGACTTCTTTTGGCCTCTTACAACCAAGCCCAAGTCTTTGAACATTATTATTCACAGTAGGCCCTCCTTTCAGGATTAATGATTGCTGGAGGCAGCATTTGTTTGCCCAAATTACTGTGGATGAAGAAATTGAGTGAGAGGTGGAAAGCTCCACCAAAATGAAAAAGAAGAAAAATCAGAAGCACCGCAAATAAGCCTAAAGATTGTTTTTAAAACTGAGAAGATTTTTTTGTGTTGTTCTTACTGTTTTTGAAATTGGACTAATGGTAGCAGGAATAAAAGGATGCAGATAAACTAAATTGCTCTAAATAGCTGCAGTTCAGAGCAGTCCTAGGGAAATGCCTTCAAAGAGTGCTTAGAAACTGGGAAGAAATTAGTCTTTCCTGCTGCTTCTGCCCAGAGGGGTGGGATGGGGGGATTAGGAAAGAAAATGGGAAGACCACAGTGGCCCTCGAGCCTCTTCCGCTGTACTGCTGTTTAGCAAAGGCGTGACTCTTAGCAAAATTTCAGAATCATCACAGGTTACAAAGAAGACACCACTAAGAATTCACAGCCCTTTGGGGGCCTAACTGCAGTGAACCTGATAAATAATTGAGGTAGTCAGAAGTGCCTGGGTATCGGAGACTCTGAGCGTTTTCATCTTTTCCTTTAATATTATCCCTGGCCTCCTTTCCATCTGATTAAAATCTCCCCCCTCACCTGCTTCCCTCTCTGTCTCTCTCCATCTCTTCTCTGTCTCTGTCTCTATTTTGCTGCCTCTGTCTCTAGCTCTCTTCTGTCAAGAAACTCCCTTGTTTTATCTCTCTTGGCCACATTACTCTTTCAATAACTTACAAATATAACTGGAAGTAAGGAGCATCATTTATTTCGGTGATGGTTAAGTCTCTCCATTGGATGGTGCTCAGCACCACTGCTTAAGTTTTGCCTCAATAATAAGTCACAGGTCTTCCCCCCCTCCCCCCACATTTTAGGGCTAATAGAACCATGTTATATATTTGAAAACGAATGTAGTGTACAAGTAATCTAATGTCAGACATAATTTTGATAGTAATTTCAGTTAAATTAAGAAGTCATAAAAATATTTGCTCAGTGAAACACAAAACTGTCTGAATGGACACTACCTTGCCAATATTCTGATGTAGGGTCCAAGTTATTGCCTGCCTGTGGACCCACTCACTGGATTAATCTTGTTTTCCTTCCCCTAATGCATCAACTCTGATTTCTAGTTTCTTATATTGAAATAAAAGCATTAGGCGTGTGGGGAATAACCTGAGTGTAGAATCATTTCAGATTCTTAAGATTCTATCCTCACCTTACTTCCATGAGCCCTAATTTGCTAGAAACTTTGACTAACTTGTCTTTCAGGAATGTTTCTAAGCCACTTAAGTAGTTTTACATACAATGAATAGCTCTTTTTTGCTTCCCTATTTTATTGCATTGTACATTTTTTTCTAATTAATTATAATGCAGAGTTTGCATAATCCCTAATTATTAGAGAAATGCAAATTAAAACTCATTCCAGTCAGAATGGTTGCCATCAAAAAGCCTATAAATAAATGCTGGAGAGGGGATAGAGAGAAGGGAACCCTCCTGCACTGTGGGCGGGAATGTAAATTGGTGCAGCCACTGTGAAGAACTCTAGGCAATTCCTTAAAAATCTGAAAACAAACCTACTATACGATCCAGCAATCCCATTCCTGGACATGTGTCCAGAAAAGACGAAAACGGTGATTCATAAAGATACACGCCCCACAGTGTTCATAGCAACACTGTTTATAATGGAAGCTGCTTAAATATTAATCAACAGATGAATGGATAAAGAAGTTGTGCTATAAACATACAATAGAATATTACTTAGCCGTGTAAAAGAATGAAATAATGGCATTTGTAGCAACA
Source organism: Cervus elaphus (assembly GCF_910594005.1). Lineage (NCBI taxonomy): Eukaryota > Metazoa > Chordata > Mammalia > Artiodactyla > Cervidae > Cervus > Cervus elaphus. Next base: position 5,990,469 of record NC_057826.1, on the reverse strand, counting down.
TGGATGGGCCTAGAGATTATCATACTAAAGTGTGATAAGTAAAGTAAGTCAAATAGAGGACAAATATATATTGCTTACATGTGGAACCTGAAAATAGATACAAATGAACTTATTTACAAAACAGAAGTAGGCTCACAGACTTAGAAAACAAATTTATGGCTGCCAAAGGGGAAGTGGGAGTATAAATTAGGAGGATGGGATCAACATATGCACACTACTATATTTAAAATAGATAACTAACAAGGGCCTACTATATAGCACAGGGAACTACACTCACTGTGTTTTAATAACCTTGAGGGAAAATAATCTGATGGGTGGATTCTTGGAACTGCTGGGGACATGACCATGGCACCTGGGAAAAGAACATTTTCAGTTCCAAGAGTGAGAAATCCTTTTGGGGAGTTCTAGAAGCTGAAATTAGGTTTAAAGTGGATGTCGAGAAGAAAAACCTTCCTTCAGTTTACAAACAAGTCTGCTTTGCAGTCTTGCTCTAAGAGTTGGATGTAAGTGAGCTGTTTTTAATCACCTTGTCTTACGATTAGTTTGGGCATATATTTCTTTTCCACTGTGTTATGAATCATCAAACTGAGCGTATCTCTGTATTAGTTTGCTTGGACTGATGCTACGAAGTACCACATACTGGGTGGCTTAAACAACAGAAATTTATTTTTTCATCACTCTGGAGGTTAGAAATCCAAATTCAAGGCAGGGTTCTGAGGCTTCCCTTCCTGGCTTGTAGGTGGTCGTTTTCTCCCTGTGTCCTCCTGGCCTTCCTTCTGGGTGTGTCCATGTCCTATAATCTCTTCTTACAAGGATACCAGTCATATTGGATTAGGGCCCACTGTAATGACCTCATTTTAACTCAGTGCCTCTTTAAGGTCCTCATGTCACATTCTGAGGTCCTAGGAATTAGAACTTTGACATTTGAGTTTCAAAGGACACAGTTCAGTTCATAACAATCCATTACCAGTTGGGTAGTGAGCATTTGACGATGAATGAATGAATGGATTTTTGTTTTGTTCTTTGGTTTTGGCAACATGAGGGATCCTAGTTCCCTGACCAGGGATAGAAACCATGCCCCTGCAATGAAGCACAGAGTCTTAACCACTGGACCGCCAGGGAGGTCCTACAAATGAATTATTTATTCATATTTCTGCTGCTTGAAGAATTAGCAATTCTAGCAATACATGTGAGTTATTGATAAATTTCTTAAATTTGTTATGTTTCTGTTACCCTGAAGATACGCTTAGGAAGTAAAGTCCCAAGGTGACGTTCATATTTATTCAGTAACTCTTCACCAGTCTTCACGGAGGAAGGTTCTCTCATCATGTGAAGAGGCCCTGCCATCAGCGGGTATGTCCCAAACATTCGCAGGCCCCTGAGCAAGGGTTGGATAGAGGCCTGCCACAGATCTCATCTTTGAAAAGTTATCTCGTATTAAGGTTGTTCATAAAGTCTGTACAGTCCTCCTACCTCGGACCTGTGATTGATCTGTCTTTCAGAATGTCCTGGAAGGCCAGGCAGGTTTGACTTTAGAAGTCTGACTCCACCAGTGCTGCGTGGAAAGGAGCAGAAGAGAGAGTTGGTCCCAAGCCTCTTCTGTTCCCACAGGGGTCCCATCCTGAACCACAGGGGGCTTGGCCCCCGCCTACCAGCTCTGCACTCTCCTCCCCCAGGGCAGCAAGCCACAGCTGGAGGTGTCAGAACCTCGAGAGGACAGACCCCTGAGCGAATCACCCAGCCCGGGGAGAAGGCCTGGGGCAGGGAGTTCTGGACCTCGGCTACAAAGAGCGCGGCTTGGCAGGTGCCGCCCAGCCTTCAGGCGGGCATGGTGTTTGGCCCCTGCGCTCCTTGCCCTGATGGTCGTGGTCTGAGCGTGGTTCTCTGATCAGCTTCAGCGCCTTCAGGACCTCACAGTAGCTTTGAGATTATCCTCATACTCTGGCTTCCTTGAAGCGTGAGCAGGAGAGTCCGGCAATCAGAACTTTCTGAGAAAACACCAGGGTCAGAGCTTGTGTGTTATTCGCTGAGTCGTGTGTGACTCTTTTCCACCCCATGGACTGTAGCCCGCCCACCAGGCTCCCTGTCCCTGGAATTCCTCAGGCAAGAATACTGGAGTGGGTAGCCTATCCCTTATCCAGGGGATCTTCTCGACCCAGGGATCGAACCCAGGTTTCCTGCAGGGCAGGTGGATTCTTTACCCTCTGAGCCACCAGGCAAGCCCAGGGTCAAGGCTTAGCCACGTTCAAAGGAAGCAGACAGAGGTGGTTGTTTCACGTGGGAATTCACTTCATTACATCCTGACGCTAAACACCCACAGTTTCTGCACCTGTGAAGTCTCCCCCAAAGACCGGTTCGCTCCTTGTGAGGAGATTCAGGTCTGGACACGTGTGACAGATTTTGGGTAAAGGCAGGAAGCGGGGTGCCCCCCTCGCCTGCAGGGAGCCGGGGCAGAGGTGCACACCTGCACCCTCGTGAGATGGCCTGACCCCTCGTGGATGCCAAACCTGACCATAGGAGCCACTCGTGGGGCACCGGGTCATGAAAAGCCGTGTTTTCAGAATTACCTATGGTGACTTACCGGGCTATGTTCATAAGCTTCAGGAAAAAATGTTAAAAAGCCAATGCTTTTCTTCACCACACAGAATACTTTATAGCGAGGGACCCATTGACTTGCTTGGGAACAGTGGGTGGTCTGCACCTTTCCCGGTGGAAGGGACAGCCTCCCAAGCAGGGTGACAGGCTTCAGGGCTCGCGATAAAAGTCGGGGGGAGCTTTCTAATGAATGACGGGGGAGAGCTTTCTAATGAATGGCGTGGTATCTTTATGCCGCATGAGTACCTCGCTTTGTCTTCCAGATTCTTCAGGGAGAGCCGTGTTGCTTTTATTTATTCATTATGTATGCAGCGTCTATTTCCAAAGAGAATTGGAGACATGATAAAATGGAAGCGGGGCAGTCTTGGGGGTTTCTCTGAAACAGGACGTTTGCGGCAACAATTCAGACATTTGCAGGTTGGAGGTGTTTTTCTCCCCCTGGCTCATCCTGTTGATAAAACTGCCTCTTTTGCTTCATCCTTACTTCCCCTCCCCCCAGACTTCTTTCCCTTCCAGGCTGTACAGCGTCAGGTCCTCCGTTTTCATCTTTACTTTCCTTCTCCCTGCCTGTGCTAGTGCATTTAGTTGCAGTCTTTCCATTGCCCTTAGAATAAAAATCCAAGTAGTTTATCAAAGCCTCAAGGCCTTGTGTGTCCAGGCCCTTCAGAACCCTTGGCCCCCTTACGCACCCCATTCTTCCCCAAAGCGTCCCCAGCTACACTGGTCTTGGACTTTCCGGGAAAGAGCAGTCTTCTTCCCTTCTGACTTTGCCCCTGCTCACACTCAGAGCTGCCTGCTGGGTTAGCCTCTGCTCTGCCTGGCCCCAGGTCCCCCGCGGGTATCGACTGCTCATTTTGGGAAATCCCGTCCTCCAAGATGCCACCCACGTGCGCCATATTTAAGTCCCCACTCACAGCCCCCCAGTATTATCATACTTCTTTATGTCCTTCAGGACATCGCTTGTAATTTTATTATTTCCAGTCTCAGGTTTGTAGTTGTTATTTGATATTTCTTTTCCGTCTTGCTTTTGAAATATATCACCTTTCTCACTGTAGGGACTTTATCTGTTGTGTTCATCTTTGTATCCCAAGGACCTTGAGCTGTGTCTGGCACAGAATAGCCACTCAACACTTGTTTGATGAATGAATGAATGAGAAACACTAGCTTTAGGAGAAAGTCTGTACACTCCACTTGATTTAGAATGTCTGCCAAGGATATTTGGATTTCTAGAGAGGGTAACATTCTAGTCCAAAGAAAGTGGCTTATAATTGTGAAATTGTGTCAGGAAGCTGGTGTAAAAAGGTTTTTAAGGAAACAGGGGTCCATTGGGAAACCATGTCACATTAAGTGGCTGCCCACCCACGAGTCTTCTTCCTTGATCTGTTTCTTGAGTGTTTTGTCTAAGAGAACAGACCTGCCATTTAGATGTAATACTTTAGGAGTTAAAACTTGTTAGACCCACCACAATACTCCCAAGGACCAGGGGCCCCTGCATTTCAGTCAAGTGTGAAAGTGTAGCTAAGGAAGGAATAAGTAATACGATCTGATTTCAAACACGTGATGCTCTGCTTCCCATTCATGGTCTTTAAAATCTGCTTTATCATCCCAAACTTCACAGTACTCTCCAGTATATGGGATTTTAGTTTTATTTGCAAGGGAAGATAGGAACTCTTTTCTGAACAACTATAAAGTAGCTGAGACAAAGATGAAAAGCCAGTCAAAACTTTCTTTTCATGTGACTCGTGTGTGTGTGTGTGTGTCTGTGTGTGTTTTACTGAGATCATCTTACAGCTTTGTTGCCTCTCTCTGGTGCCAGCTCTGTGCTCATGGGCCTGGGTGACATGGACTAAGTCAGACTGTGGCTTGCTTTCCTTAAAAAAAGAAAAGAAATGTTACCAGGTTTTCCTATTTTTTTTTTCTTTCCTCTTCTTTTGGTGGAAGCTCTTTTATTTTTATTTATTTATTTATTTAAACAAAGACTAAAGTGTTTGAAATTGTTTGGCAGCATATACTTTAGAGAATACAAGCTTTTTGCATGTGGGGTAAAGTTGGAAACCTGCAGAGTTTATAAATGAAAGCAGGACTCTGACTGTGTGTAAACCTATAAAAGGATCTGCTTGTATGTTTCAATTGCTAAGAACTGGGGGGGGGGGGGGGGGGGCATATTTCAAAATTCATTCAGATGAGAAAGGCCACCAGTATAGATTTTTTATAAGTAGCTTTCAAAATTTGTTGTGTAGGTTTTTTATTATTGTTGCTTTTTTATGAACTGTTTCTTATCTGAATTCTGTAGCCATAATGAACATGGTATTGATGCCTCTCATCTGAGGTTTTATTTTATGTCTCAGAAATCCCTTGATTTAATCTTAGCCCCTCTCTGAATGTGATCCAGGGTCAGGGCAAGGTAGACTGTCCTTGAGAGAAGGAGAGGGTCAAGGATAAGAAATAATCGTCTTTCTTCTGTTTCTTGTCCCTTCTCATCTCCCAAATCCAGAAACAGTCTCCTGAACATAGCCTGACACTTCTGCATGACAGGTATTCTGAAGATGAGAAAGTGCATTGTAAAGCCTATTTATTCAGTGAGGGAATTTTACGCCATTTACATTCAGAGTCATTCCTTTCATACGGAAATAGGCTTAAGCAATGAATGTTTCATTTTTTTAGGCTCAAAAAAAGATAACTTACCTGGAAATACACACTATGTAATTTCATTTCACGTGCCTAATTGATATCATGCCTGAAATCTGCATTCTCCTTGTGAAGGAGACATGAGATTTTGTCTCATTATATCTATCACATATGGGGTGCAGTATGTTGGTGTGAAAATAGGCCATGTTTATATTTTTGGATTCAGCTTATTTTTTCCATAAGTGTTTTTATAGCTCTCAAACTGGCCTATTTCGTGGTGATTCTAACTATGTGAAGTGGTAAAGTGATGCACAATTAAAACACAGTTGAACTGTCACACCGAATGTATGTAAATATTTATAAGCTGTTGGTATATATGTGCACAAACACATATTTGCTATAGACTGTAAAGACTTACCTGCATTCAGATCATCACCATTTTAGAACTGAGGTGTTAAGTAGCTAGCGTGCTCAAACATGCCTTTCATCAAACAGAGTTTGTAGTTATAGATCACACTGATCTTATGTGAGTGGTACTCTTGCTGAAGAAGAGCAGAGAATTTGATGTCATTTTGTAAAACAAGTACAGTGCTGTAGTAATTACAATTATTTTCCACTTGCGTGGTCTGTGTCTTTTCCTAAAGTCATTTAGTTCTTTTGTGTTTGGGGACTATTTATCCATCAATCTCTCCAGCTAGGTTAGTGTAGCGTAAAACTCTTGAAGCCAGTTCTGAAATATTATCTCCACGATTCCTTACGGGACCTCAGATTGAAGATGTGGAAGAGTTTTTACAGACTGCTTCTTCAAACAAAGTAGTCATCTGAAGGTCACCCTTTGATATGTCCATTTATTCTGCAGACACTTCTTGAATGCCTGCACGTGCTGCTGTAGACTCTGGGGAGGCAATAGTGAGCATGAGCAGACCATCCTGCAACTGTGTGGAGTTTACAGGGAGACAGAACACAGCTTAGGAGCAAGGCCTTGCAGACCACGCCTGAGGTCAAGTCCATCCGTGTCTCTTTTCTGCTGATCTGCGTTGGAGAAGCTACTTATTAATAGCTTGCAGCCACTCCCTCTGTGGGGATCATAGCAGTAGAAAATGCATTGTTTTATTGCGAGTGGAGGTGTAAAGAGACTGAAGGTTAATGCCATCTTTGAGGAGAATGGGAGAGGGTGCCTTCCAGAGAAGTATGAATACAGTAAAATTGCTAGATGGGGCCATGGGCTTCTCTCAAGTTGCAGCACATGGGCTTTTTGAGCTGTGGCATGCGGGCTTTGTTGCTCCACGGCATATGGGATCTTAGTTCTCCTACCAGGAATCGAACCTGACTCTCTTGCATTGAAAGTCAGATTCTTAGCCACTGGATGACCAGGAAAGTCCCTGGGATTTCTTCTTTAAGATAGACATAGCCTCTGGTGTTAAGTGACTTTCTTGGATGGGAATCTGAAAGTCAGGGCAGACATGGGAGTCAAGTGTTTGCTTGATTGGTGTCATGAAAGAATCGAGGACAAGAGAACCTGGGGTGTTGGCAGAGGAGGTTTTTAAATGAGAGATTGTATATCCTAAACTGGGAAGGAGAGAAATGTGGTGTCGTGGGTGGGGCACTGATGTATTTTAGCCAGGAAAACTGAGTTGCATATCCCAGTTCTATTTCTGGGATATGCTATTATTTGAATGGGTAGAAGTCACCGATTTCTCCAAGCTTGTTTCCTCATTTGTAAATTAGTGATGACTTATTTCTCAGGCCTCTGTAAGGTATTTCACGAGACTAGTAGTAGGTAGCTATCAGTAGGTATTAGAATATTTAGCTGAATCTGAACTCAAGTTGGCTATATACGGGAGCCTAGTGGTGAATAATGTGGGTAGAGTTATTTGCTTATTCCTTCTTTTGAACTATCAGGAACTGTTTAAAATTGAAGCCCGAATCTTTTGTTCTAGCACTGCACAGCTTGCCTTCGGAAAAAGAGAGAGGCAGGACTGAGGAAAACAGGCAAATTCTCATTCTCATCCGCTCCTCCAGGTCAATGCTGGCAGATTGCACTTGGGGGACAGTATGGGAAGGAGCACACATATTCAGAAGGAGCGCTGCGTGCTGAGTTCCCCGGGGGACGGAGGGGGAAGCCTTTTAGATTCCCTGGTGTCCGGTGCTTTTATGGGATTGTCTGAACACAGCCTCTTGTAGAGTAAAGGAAGACAGAGCAAGGATTTTCCCTAAAAGTACTGTTTGGTAGCTTACATTTCCCACTTTCTACAGATGTTTTCACTTGGAATTCAAGGAACTCAGGACACCTACAACATTTCATTTGCAGAGTGTACATAATGTGGCTGTATGACAGACAGTTGTCAATTACTTTATCATTTCAATGGCTTTTCCTGCAGCACGTGCGTGCATGTGCGCTAAGTCACTTCAGTCATGTGAGACTCTTTGCGACCCCGTGGACTGTAGCCCACCAGGCTTCTCGGTCCATGGGATTCTCCAGGCAAGGATACTGGGGTCGGTGGCCATGCCTTCCTCCAGGGGATCTTCCTGACCTAGGGATCAAATCCACGTCTCTTACGTTTCCTATAGTGATCCCACATAAAGATTTTCCCAAACTGTAGAATGTAGTGGGGACAAATTTAGGACTCTTGGATATGAAGGGGGCAAGGAGCTTCCCTGCTTGCTCAAACAGGAAAGAATCTGCAATGCAGGAGACTCGGGTTTGATCCCCGGATGGGGAAGGTCCCCTGGAGGAGGAAATGGCAAGCCACTCCAATATTCTTGCCTGGAGAATTCCATGGGCAGAGGAGCCTTGTGGGCTGCAGTCCATGGGGTCGCAAAGAGTCAGACACGACTGAGCAACTAACACACAAGGAGACTTTGCTGTCTGTCTTGCTGCCAACTTATCAGTAGCCACTTGTCCTTCAGTGCCTCCAATCCTTGGCTCCTTGCTGCTGCTCATCAGCTGGGCAGCCCTTGATTTCCCATTCCTGCTAAGCACTGAAGTCAGGTAGGGAGAGCAGTAATGGGCCCCCTGGTGTAATTATCCTTTACTTATGTACCAGTGCTGCTAGCAAGTGGTACCCACTTAAATGCCAGGCTGCTGCTAGCTTTGTAAATTTCAGCACTGAGGAGGGGCTTTAGATTTGCAGGAAGGTGGGTCCTGGTTTCAACACCACTGTAACACCATTCATAAATACCTGAAGCTTGCATTTTCATGTAAAAAATTGATCATACTGATTTTCTGTGCTGTCTGTGTGGCTTCAGGCAAGTTATGTCATCTCCGTGGACTTTATTTGAGGTTGATAAAAATATCTCTGATGGGTTGTTGTGGGATTAGATAAAATGAAACATATTAAAATGCATTGGCTATTAAAGAGTCTATGTTTTGTTTTTAGTCGCTAGGTAGTATCTGACTCCTTTGCAACCCCATGGACTGTATGTAGCCTGCCAGGCTGCTCTGTCCATGGGATTCTCCAGACAAGAACACTGAAGTGGGGCACCATGCCCTCCTCCAGGGGGTCTTCCTGACCCAGAGATGGAACCTGTGTCTCCTGCATTGGTAGGCAGATTCCTTACCACTGAGCCACCTGGGAAGCCCCATAAAGAGCCTACACAAAGAGTTATTTGATCTGACATGAACCTTTACTCACTCAATAGCCAAGGGGCATGTCATAGCTATCTGGTAACCAGCTCCATGCCTGGCAGGGAATGGATGTTTCCTGAGTATTTCCTAAGCTGTACTTGCTGCTGGTCAGAGCATGATGAGCCTTATCTTCCATTCCGAGCAATGCATATCAAGAAAGGCATTACCAATGAAGGCATCAGCATTGCTGAGATCCTGGAACACATGAAATAGAAGTGACATTTACACGGGGAAAGGAGACAAGCTCAGAGACACAATAAAAGTCTTCACATATTTGTAAGGTTAATGTATGGAACGGTGTATGTGTAGATAGGAAAGAACTATGGTAAAAATAGGGAATGAAAGCCAGAGGAAGATAAAACTTGAATTCAAAAGAAGCTCCTCTCTACTAAATTAGGGACAAAAGCTCCCTGAAACAAGGGTTTTTTGTTAGTTTTCAAAATGTTTATAATAGAAATGGTACACTGAAGGCATGTTTTCCATATGTTAGATAAAATCCTCTGATTTATAGTCCTACAGCCACCATAAGATTAGCATCATCGCTTTCCCCATCTTGCATGTGAGTCAACGAGGGCATAGGGAAATGAAGTAATGTGCCCAAGTTAGCACAGCTGGTCTGGAAAAGCTGTCCAAGTCAGCTGCCCCCAGAGACAGGCTCTCTCTCTTACATTGGGTTGGCCAAGAAGTTTGTTCAAGCTCTTCCATAGGATATAACAAACTTTTTGGTCAACCCAATGCAATCTCTACCTTTCTGAATCACTGTGTGCTTTTGGTTTACTTCATATGCATTACATTTAGTGTTCTCAGCAATTCCCATCGCTTATTATCTCCTTATGACATAAAAAAGCCATGTTGAAACAGGTTAAGTGTCCACTGTCCTTCCCTTAATAGAAGTGGCTGAGCTGTTGTTTCTTGTTGTCCAGTCACTAACTTCTATCTGACTCTTTTTGACCTGATGGAATGAACCTCACCAGGTTCCTCCGTCCTCCACTGTCCCTGGGAGTCTGCCCCAGTTCGTGTCCATTGCGTTGGTGATGCCATCCAATCATCTCATCCTCTGTCGTCCCCTTCTCCTCCTGCCCTCAATCCTTCCCAGCATCAGGATCTTTTCCAATGAGTCAACTCTTCGTATCAGGTGGCCAAAGTATCGGGGTTTCAGCTTCAGCACCAGTCCTTCCAATGAACACTCAGAACTGATCTCTTTTAGGATGGACTGGTTGGATCGCCTTGCAGTCCAAGGGACTCTCGAGAGTCTTCTCCAACACCACAGTTCAAAGGCATCAATTCTTCAGTGTTTTACCCTTCTTTATGTTTCAATTTACCCTTCTTTATGGTTCAAGTCTCACATTTCTGCATGACTCCTGGAAGAACCATAGCTTTGACTATATGGACCATCGTCAGCAAACTGATAGCTCTGCTTTTTAATATGCCATCTAGGTTTGTCTTAGCTTTCCTTCCAGGGAGCAAGCATCTTTTAATTTCATGCTTGCAGTCACCATCCACAGTGATCTTGGAGCCCAAGAAAACAAAATCTGTCACTGCTTCCACTTTTCCCCCATCTATTTGCCATGAAGTGATGGAACTGGGTGCCATGATCTTTGTTTTATGAATGCTGAGTTTCAAGCCAGCATTTTCACTCTCCTCTTTCACCCTCAACTAGAGGATCTTTAATTCCTCTTCACTTTCTGCCATTAGAGTGGTATCATCTGCATATCTGAGGTTATTTATATTTCTCCTGGCTATTTTGATTCCAGCTTGTGATTCATCCAGCCTGCTGGCATTTCACATGATATACTTTGCATAGAAGTTAAGTAAGCAGGGTGACCATATACAGCCTTGTCATACTCCTTTCCCAATCTGGAACCAGACTGTTTTTCCATGTCCGGTTCTAACTTGCTTCTTAGTTGCTTCTTGACCTGCATACAGGTTTCACAGGAGGCAGGTAAGGTGGTCTGGTATTCCCATCTCTTTAAGAATTTTCCACAGTTTGTTGTGATCCACACAGTCAAAGGCTTTAGTGTAGTCACTGAAACAGAAGTAGATGTTTTTTTCTGGAATTCTGTTGCTTTTTCTATGATCCAATGGATGTTGGAAATATGGTCTCTGGTTTCTCTACCTTTTCTAAATCCAGCTTGTAAGTCTGAAAGTTCTCAGTTCATGTACTGTTGAAGCCTGACTTGAAGGATTTTGAGTATAAACTTACCAGCATGTGGGATGAGCACAATTGTACTGTAGTCTAGACATTCTTTGACATTGCCTTTCTTTGGGATTGGAATGAAAAACTGACCTTTTCCAGTTCTGTGGCCCCTGCTGTTTTCCAAATTTCCTGACGTATTGAGGGCATCAGTTTCACAGCATCATCTTTCAGGATTATAAATAGCTCTTCTGGAATTCTGTCCTCTAAGTTTGTTCACAGAAATGCTAGTCCTAAGACCCACTTGACTTCACACTTCAGGTTGTCTGGCTCTAGGTGAGTGACCACACCCAGATAACACCCAGTTATCTGGGTCACGAAGACTCTTTTTATATGGTTCTTCTGTGTATTCTTTCCATCTCTTCTTAATCTCTTCTGCTTCTATTAGGTCCTTATCTTTTCTTTATCGTACCCATCCTTCCACAGAATGTTCCCTTGATATCTCCAACTTTCTGGAAATCTCTAGCCTTTCCCATTCTAGAATGGGAATTTTCCTATGTTTCTCTGCATTTTTCATTTAAGAAGGCCTTCTTATCGCTCCTTGCTATTCTCTGGAATTCTGAGCTGAGGTCAGATTAAGTTCTGGCTCCACTCAATCCTGACATCCTTTGGTCTTCCCAGGCCCCCACCTCACTTCTACCTCTCACTTGTTGGTTTGGTCTAGACACAAGAAAGACCAGTTGTCTCAACTTCCTGAAAGCAGTTTCTGATCAGTGCATGTCCGGGTGGTAGGACCCTGAAGTGATTGATCATCGGACCCATCTGGGGAAAGTTGACAAATGTCCCTGCCCAGACTTCGTTGAAGACCAGTCAAACCAGAATCTACAGGGGTAGGACCCAGAAACCTTAATGGTTCATCATCTTCCCCAAGTGTTTTTGATGACCCCTGGTGATGGGAAATCACTGGATCAGATGATGGGAAAATCTCTCCAAAAGATGAGTCTAAAAAATACCAGGTTTTTTTGTTTTTCCTGCCTGAACTATGAGATGCTTAGTATCTGAGCAAATGAATGAATGACTGAACTACCTCCCTTTAAAATGGGTTGAAAAGTGTATATTCATGAGCTATGGCAAGTTCCATCCTTTATGGACCATATGCTTTTTTTCCTCTTTTTTTTTCCCTATTGGTGATGCCTCAATGAAATTCTTCTCTGTTAGTGTCTGTTCACCACTGGGCTTATGAAATATCCTAAAGACTCAGTCTTGTAGCCCTCGATTATGCAGATTTATATGAACCCCGGCGATGGTCAGTGGGAGCTCCCCAGTGGATCGAGAGCAGCTAAATGGCAGTAATAAATGTGTCCTCAAAGTTTATGCATTTGAGCTTGTAACGTTGTAACTAGTTCTAAACTTATCCCTATTATTTAAACCAACTGCATTGAAATCCATGTGAGAACAACTCTTCAAATGTGTTAGAGAATTTTATGCTTGTCAGGAGAATAGTTTTCCTTCTTCTTTTTTTTTGGTCCAATTTTAATGTTTTCAATTCTAGACTGGCTGGAGCCAGAAAATTGTCAACTGTTTAAATAAAGTGTTTCCTTTCTTTCCTTCCCTCCTTTCACCCATTTTCCCTTCTTTCTCTCTCTTTGTTTTAGCGAAGAAAAATATTTGTCTAATGAGAAAAACTTCAAGGGGCTTGATTAAGCTTCAGTGAATGAGATGGAAAAATGGTTTCAAGTTAGGGGGTAGCTATTGTTGTATTTTTCTTCAAATTCCTCTGCTAATCCCTACATCTTGGCCAGCTAAGTATAGAACTCTCCTGATTGTTGTAGGGACAGTATTTATAACCTATCTAGAGGAATGTGGAAATGTGCACAAGATCTATAAATTGCTTTAGTGTTTCCAGATTGCAACAAAGACATTTGCAGTGTAGTTGGGCCTATGGATTCTGCACCTGTGTGTGTCTGATTTTTAAGCACAAACATAACTCCAGAAGCTCTAAATCCGATGTGCCCAGGGACACTTTTCTAGGAGAACTCCTTGTCAAGTTAGCTTTTTCACTGGTAGCATCACTTCAGGCACTGTGTTGTCTCTTGGCATGATCCATTCAGTGCCGAACCATTTAAGATTTCATTAGGTTTGGCCTGATGTCATTATACTGTGCAATCGGTGGTGCTTATTGACAATCCCTATTTTCTGTACTATGATTTTTATAGTCTGAGTTTATTGAGGGCTCCTGGAATACAAGCTCCTGGAATTAATTAAAAAAGGAAGAAAAAAAAAAAAAACCTTTGTAGGTAGCACTAGGAGAGAAACACTGTACAGAAAGCTTTGACCTGATTTATGTCTTTTAAACCTCAGTTTCTATGGAAAGAGTTAAATTAAAGGCGCCTGGGATAACTGCTGTTACTGTCATCTTTAACAGACAGTCAGGGCCAGGTTCTTGCTGTCTCCAAAGAGAACGGGTTGCATGTTGATTTATACTTAGGCTTTTGAAACTGTGTTTTCTGATTTAAATGAAAAGTTCTGTTTTTACCTAGCATCTTCCATTAAGTCTTTCTTCATAATCTCTCCTTTCTTGGAGAGGAGACACAGTCAGTGCAATATTCAAACAAACAGGAAAGATGAAAGAAGAAAAAGAAAAAGAACAAAAACCCACAACTTTTGCTCTCAGTATTTTAAAGTCATCTTGTAAAGCAGAATCTTTTCATATCCAACCATTATGAAGTGGCTAATGATTTTGAAACACAGGTTTGTTGCTTAGCTTCTAGAAATAGCACGGTCTCAGCGGGAAGCAGTCGGAGTTGGAGGAAAGTGGTGTGTGGTCCCAGCTCCGTTCCTCCTCTGAGCGGGCCTGGCTTCCCCCTCTGCATCCACGTTATGGCTGTCCCCGGGCAGAACTTCTGAAATCTCTTCTCCGGCTTGCACCCTCCTATCCTTCAGATCTTCACAAAGGCAATCCTCCTGCTGATACCTTCTTCCTGTTACCCCATGGACTAGATTAGAGCTTTTTATAAGGTCCCATAGTTCCCTGATGCCCTGAGGTTGGAAATCTTTACACAGCACCGTAATTCCTTGCTTATTCACCTCTCTCCCCTCATTATGTTTTTAAGACTCACAAAGTCAAAAACCGTATCAGCTCTGCGTGATGGTACACTCATTCCAGTGCTCCCCCCCTACCAAATATACTGGCTGAATAAATAAATGAAAAACATATTGTGTTTCTATGCTTTTTGGTATCCATGGCATGAAGCACTTTTAGGCTCTGTTTGTTAGAAAGTTGTCTTTAATTTACTCTATAAAACCAGAATAAAAATACTAAACTTTTAAGGTACTTGAAAGGTGGGCTAGGTCAGTGACTCTTAACTGAAGGCATTTTGCCTCCCCGGGGGACATACCTATACCTGGAGACGTCTCTGGACATTCCCAGCAGCTCCAGAGCAGAAGAATTATCTGGCTCAAAATTTGAATAGTGCTAATGTTGAGAAATCATGGAATAGCTGTCAGTACGGAGAACCTGGATGGTCAAAGCTGATTTTTATTTTACTCTACATTTTGGAGTTCACCTCTTTGGATATCACGAATCATAACAAGTACACCGAGAATAACAGTTTTATGTATTATGTCCTTGTCACATGTCTGGCCCCATACAGCTTTTCACAAATATTATCCTATTTAATCCTCTCAACAGTGCTGTTGAGTTAGGAACTATTTTATCCTCATTTTTCAAATAAGGAAACTAAGATTTAAAAGGTTTAAGTAATTTATCCAGCTCCTCGGGACCAGAGGTGGAGTGAGGACTCAGAGGCTATGCTTTTGACCATTATACTCTGCTACTGTCTCTATAAATTTAGTCTCTATCTTAGGATTTCTCTTAAGAAGTTTCCAAAACAGACTTCTCCGAAGAAGGATTTCGCCCCTTAGTATTTAGTAGGAGTTACAGCTGAAAATATGGAGATTTCAGCCTGCTTGACTTAAAAATCATTATTGCCTAGGTGGCTGCGATTTTACACATGCACTGATTTGAACAAAGATACAGTCTACTGGCTGACATAATGTATAGACTGTCGTTGATCCAAGAATTAGAACAAGTCTACCATGCACAGTTATTTTGTGGGATTCCCAAGAAGCACAAAGGAAGCCCTGAGAGTTTGTTTTCATTCAACATTGAACTTGTCATAGCTGATCAAGACAGTGTGATCTAGATGGGGTTTTTCTCCTGTTGAGGGGGATAAACAGTGACAGTTTGCCCCATGTAATCCCATTAGGAGCTTTCTTCAGGACCACATCCTCTTCTTATGTAATTATCCAAGAACCACTGATAAGTAAAGCACACCTGCCAGAGACCAAGACCTGGGGCAAAGGGTTGGCTGCTAGGGTTTTTCTTCTCCCCTTTCAGGGAACACGATTATAGCAAGTGGAATATTTGCCATTTGGATGCACAGTGAGGGCCCCCAGCTCCATTCCTGAATACTTTGTTGGCGCCCAATCATTATCACGGCTGTTGTTCAGTCGCTAAGTCATGTCCCACTCTTTGCGACCCCATGGACTGCAGCACGCCGGGCTCCTCTGTCCTGCCCTGTCTCCCAGAGTTTGCTCAAATTCACGTCCATGGAGTCAGTGAGGCTCTCTAGCCAACTCATCTTTTGTCGTCCCCTTCTCCTTTTGCCTTCAATCTTTCCCAGTATCAGGGTCTTTTCCAGTGAGTTGATGCTTCAATCATTGGTGCCTTGAGGCTATTCACGGATAAAGTTTCTAAACAAATCCTACCGTCTTCAGACATTGGTTTGCTGTTTCTAGGACCTTAAAACTGGGCTTGCAAATGCAGTGAAGAAGCATCTGTTATTTTTACATAAGAATTTGAAGACCCTGGGGAAGTTATATTTTTCTCCCTTGGAAAATTCTGTTCCTTGTGCATTACTTTCACACTTGGAAGGTTCCTGTGGAATCCTCAAAAATGTGTTAGATTCTATTCTTTTAGTCTCACTTTCCTACCTCTTTTGAAGAGGAAATGCTAATAGCACCAAACAGATTTTTGTTCTTAAATAAATCACACTTTATGAGAGTGTGTTCCTCTGATTACAAATAACTCTTTCAGCTCCTACTGGGTATTAGTGTCTTTCATTCAGACATACATCTCCAAGGATCTGTTGAAGCCAAGTGATATATTTGGTCATCGTGCTACTCTCCTTATAAGATGTCATTTACATATAAGATGTAATTTGAGACCATCTCCCCGGGACCAAAGTGATTAGTATGCCTTACGCTTTTACTCTTCTCAAATCACTTGACATGCTCTTGCATTTATTTTACATTTAATAAATTAAAGCATTTGGATGATTAAGAAAGACGGCACTGTGTTTAGAGCAGTGTTTCCCAAATTTCATTGTGCATGCCCTAGGCTCTTGCTAATGCAACACATTCTGTGTTTCCAGCCACTTCCCAGGTCAGGTTCATGTTGTTGGACCAAAGGCCACACTTGAGTAGCAGCTATGAGGGAATGTTGGGATGGTTTGATAATTTGAAACCTGAGCTAGGGATGGCATCAAGCTGATGGCATTGAATTCACTTTTCCCACACTACCCTTAGTTTTTTCTTTTTTTAGTTATTCAGTAAGCTTATAGGAAAATTTTTGCTAGAGGGGATTGCTCATGTTTCCTGTGACAAAACACATATTTGTAAATTTTAACAACTTAAATAATTCTTGATTTTTAATAAAGTATCACACCCATCCTTTTTGCCTGGAAAAAGACTCCCTCGACCAACCTCCTTTTTTTTTTAAGTTTTCTGAACAACTGAAAATGTATATTACCACTTCTGGTCAGCAAAGGCATTTTTCAGATGGCTCACAATCTTTTTAATGGTAGATCAAATTTAACATTCTGGACACTTGAATAGAGGTTACATTTTTTTTTTTTTCTTTTTCAACTATGGTTAAAAACATAAACAGCGGACTTCCCAAGTGGTGCTAATAGTAAAGAACCTGCCTACAATGCAGGAGACGTAAGACACGAGAGTTCGATCCCTGAGTCCGGACAATCCCCAGGAGAAGGACGTGGCAACCCACTCCAGTTTTCCTCCCTGGAGAATCCTGCCTGGACAGAGGAACCTGGCGGGCTACCGTCTATGGGCTTGCGAAGAGTTGAACACAACTGAAGTGACTTAGTTCTCATGCACATAAAGATAGCCAAGGAAACAGTTTCAAATGGTTCCTCTGTGCATTAGATACAAGCTGTCTCAATTACTGCACATTGGTGAGAATTAAACGACTTCGAGCCTGCCGTGTCCTGTCATGTTAGCTTATTTTATAGGGAAATCAAACCTGACACCTTTCAATTAACATCTCTACCTCTCTAATATAAAAATAGATGGAAGAGTTCTGGAGCAAGAAGGTTTGATTAGTATCTGCAGATTGCCTTTACTTCCCCAACTGTGTCTCCTGTCATTTCAAAGTTTGCTGAAAGTCCTTTTCTAGAAGCAGGAAAACACTCACAGATGGGAGGAAGGTTGCGTTGTTGAAAGATAATTTATTCCTAGTCATGAGCTTGTCAGCTCTCAAAGGAATCACAGTGGTGAGTTTCATCTGTACCTAGAGGCCTCAAAAGAGGGGATAAGTGGAAATGTGTCATGGACTGGAGTTTGGTCATTCTAGGTGGTAACTCAAGTGTGAGCTCTTTGGGAGGCAGACAGAGATGAGAGGAGGCAGGGAGTGGGGAGGGAAAGAGAAGTCCTCCATCTGCCTTCACACGTGCATCTGTAGTCACCTTTCAGCTGCCTCATCACAGTGTCAGATCAAAAGGATGCATCTTTATGTTTTACGTATAGTTGATACATATTCACGTGCTTAGTCGCTCAGTTGTGTCCAACTCTTTGCGACCCCATGGACTGTAGCCAGCCAGGCTGCTCTGTCCATGGTATTGTCCAAGCAAGAATACTGGAGTGGGTAGCCATTCCCTTCTCCAGGAGATCTCTCCCCCCACCCAGGGATAGAACTCGGTCTCCTGAATTGCAAGTGGATCCTTTACCGTAAGAGCCACCAAGGAAACCAGATGCAAAATGGGGACAAAATTGTCTAGAAAGATGCATCTTTTTCATTTATCACTTTTTTACTTGATAATTTTTTATTGAAACGTAAGTGATTTACAGTGTTTTAATTTCAGGTGTACCAATTCAGTTTTTTATATCTTAAAAAATGGCAAATGAAAAAGATGCATCTTTCCAAATAACTTTATCAGTCTCCATTTTGCATTTATTCATAACTGGAAAGGGTTTCACATTTTTCCACTTAAATTGTATTTTTTGCTCAGTCAGTCGTTTCATGGTGAAATATGACTGTGACCAGTTGCATTTATAAATAGTCATCCTTGATTCAGTAGATTCAGCCTCAGGCCTCTTATGCCTCTCTGTTTGGATATGCAAATAGATCTCTGAGAGAAGATGCTGACTGTGATGTAAAATTCACTGCATGATCATTGATAATGAGAGGCAACAATATGATTTTCTTTTGATGATGAAGACAAATCGTTTTCATTTCTTGAATACCTTTTCAAGTGAATTATTATTACTTAACACATCACTTAATGCCAAGTCCTGGCCTCTGGGTGTTTAGTCCCAATCACAGCATTTTTGAAAAGCCTACAGTCAGATCAGCACTTAAGCCATTGTCTACCCTTCACTGACTCTTTTCTCTCTTCTTTCCTACAACAGATTGCAGATTGAGCTTAACCAAGAAGCTCGTGGGCTGATCCACACTGACCTGACTGACCACAGAAGAAATTCTGCCGGCCTGGTTGGGCCCCTCTTGGCCGTAGATAACTTGGCTTCACTTGTTGCCTGGGTGGAAAATTCTTCCTATTGAAATATTTTTGCACATGGAGGACAGCAGCAAAGAGGCCAACACAGGCTGAGAAGACCAGAGACCTCAAGAAGATTCTTTGACCTTGGCCTTCAGGACATTTCGTCTAGTTGGAGTTCTGGACTTGAGAACCCTGTTCAATTATTTTGGTTTGGCTGTGTGCTTCTATTTTTTATTTTTATTTTTATTTTTTTACTTTTCTTTTCCCTACAGCAGTGTGTTTAATTTCTGTACTTCAGAAATGGGCCTCCAGATCACACAGGGGCCCGGCCAGGGGGCTTTTTTCCTGAAATCGTGGCTTCTCATTTCCCTGGGGCTCTCCTCCCAAGTGTCAAAATTCCTGGCGTGCCCCAGCGTGTGCCGCTGTGACAGGAACTTCGTCTACTGCAACGAGCGAAGCTTGACCTCAGTGCCTCTTGGGATCCCGGAGGGCGTCACGGTACTCTACCTCCATAACAACCAAATTAATAATGCTGGGTTTCCTGCAGAATTACACAGCATTCAGTCTGTGCACACCGTCTACCTTTACGGCAACCAGCTGGACGAGTTCCCCATGAACCTCCCCAAGAACGTCCGCGTCCTCCACCTGCAGGAAAACAATATTCAGACCATTTCACGGGCGGCCCTGGCCCAGCTCCTGAAGCTGGAAGAGCTGCACCTGGACGACAACTCCATCTCCACCGTGGGCGTGGAAGACGGGGCCTTCCGCGAGGCCCTGAGCCTCAGGCTGCTGTTCCTGTCCAAGAACCACTTGAGCAGCGTCCCGGTGGGCCTTCCCGTGGACCTGCAGGAGCTGCGCGTGGACGAGAACCGCATCGCCGTCATCTCAGACATGGCCTTCCAGAACCTCACGAGCCTGGAGCGTCTGATCGTGGACGGGAACCTCCTGACCAACAAGGGCATCGCCGAGGGCACCTTCGGCCACCTCACCAAGCTCAAGGAATTCTCCATCGTCCGGAACTCGCTCTCCCGCCCGCCTCCTGACCTCCCGGGTGCGCACCTGGTCAGGCTCTACCTGCAGGACAACCAGATCAGCCACATCCCTTTGACGGCCTTCTCCAACCTCCGGAAGCTGGAACGGCTGGACATCTCCAACAACCAGCTGCGCGTGTTGACTCAAGGGGTCTTTGACAACCTCTCCAATCTGAAGCAGCTCACCGCTCGGAACAACCCTTGGTTCTGTGACTGCAGCATTAAATGGGTCACGGAGTGGCTCAGACACATCCCCGCCTCGCTCAACGTGCGAGGTTTCATGTGCCAAGGTCCCGAGCAAGTCAGGGGCATGGCCGTGCGGGAGCTGAATATGAATCTGTTGTCCTGCCCCACCACGACCCCCGGCCTGCCTCCCCTCACCCCAGCCCCGAGTTCAGCTCCTCCCGTGACTCAGCCCCCCACGTTCTCCGCCCCGATCCCCAGCAGAAGCTACACACCCCTGAGCCCCACAGCATCCAAGCCTCCCACGATTCCCGACTGGGACGGCAGAGAAAGGGTGACCCCGCCGCTTTCCGAACGGATCCAGCTCTCCATCCATTTCGTGAATGACACGTCCATCCAAGTCAGCTGGCTGTCCCTCTTCACTGTGATGGCTTACAAGCTCACGTGGGTGAAAATGGGCCACAGTCTGGTGGGGGGCATCGTTCAGGAGCGCATCGTCAGCGGGGAGAAGCAGCATCTGAGCCTGGTGAATCTGGAGCCCAGATCCACCTACCGGATTTGTTTGGTACCCCTGGATGCGTTCAACTACCGGGCTGTGGAAGACACGGTGTGCTCGGAGGCCACCACCCACGACGCCTATGTGAACAACGGCAGCAACACGGCCTCCAGCCACGAGCAGACGACTTCGCACAGCATGGGCTCCCCGTTCCTGCTGGCCGGCCTGATAGGGGGCGCCGTGATATTTGTGCTCGTGGTCCTGCTCGGCGTGTTCTGTTGGCACATGCACAGAAGGGGGCGCTACACCTCCCAGAAGTGGAAATACAACCGAGGCCGGCGGAAAGACGACTACTGCGAGGCGGGCACCAAGAAGGACAATTCCATCCTGGAGATGACGGAGACCAGCTTCCAGATCGTCTCCTTAAATAACGATCAGCTCCTTAAAGGAGATTTCAGACTGCAGCCCATCTACACCCCGAATGGGGGCATTAACTACACAGACTGCCACATCCCCAACAACATGCGATACTGCAATAGCAGCGTGCCAGACCTGGAGCACTGCCATACGTGACGGACAGACGCCCAGCGCCGCCGAAGCGGACGGACACGGAGACCCTCGAGAACACACACGTGTGTGCACATAGAGACACGCGGATTACATTTGATAAATGTTACACAGATGCATTTGTGCATTTGCATACTCTGTAATTTATACGGTGTACTATATAATGGGATTTAAAAAAAAAAAGTGCTATCTTTTCTATTCCAAGTTAATTACAAGCAGTTTTGTAACTCTTTGCTTTTTAAATCTTAAAAAAAAAAAAAAAATAATAGTTGCTGAAGTACTGTGCAGGGTTGTACAATGAGAACCCAATGCCAGGGTGAAAGAATGAGTGATTCTTCCTCCTGATGCGATTCGCCACTTCACTGTGGATGCTTCAGAACAAATTCGTTTCCTAGAGTTGGTGGTCAGATAAAAGGGCAGGTTAAAGTGGACTCATCAGAGTAGGGCAGATAATAGTCTTAAAACAAGAAATGCACCCCAGATATCTTCATACAATTTCTATACTTCTGGGTCTGGAAGAAAAGCGAAAGCTTGTAGAATCTAAGAAAGGAGGTAGTCACCCTGTTTTGACCCAAAGGAGGAAATGCAGAAGGCATCTCTGGAGGAAGTCAGTTCCTATGAGATAAGTTAACCCATCCTGGCAGAATCCAGAAAATGAGACAAGATTTGAAAAGACCTTTGAATCCAGGGGTTGGCTTTCTGACTGGGAACTTGAAAAATCACACTTCAGGCTCCCCTGGCCCTATGTGAAACAGAAACCTGAGTCTGATTTCAGTCATCTTCGGGGCAGGTAGGATATTCCAGCAAGAAAACTCCCTTTAAAAGTGTTACTATTCAAATTGTACATCAGGTTGAATCACATTCAACAGAGATATATTCTAGAATACTTTTTTAGAAGAGGCTAATAAAATAATGGGAAGAATTATATTGAATGGAATTATTTTTGATAATGAGAATTATTTGGGTAGATTCACTGCAGCTATGTCAACATGATATTTAGACCAACAAGGGATCAATGTTTGGAACTGGTTATTTTAGAACTGAACTGGTACTGAACTGGTTATTTTAAAACTATTGATACCCTTTAGACAAAAGCACGTAATCAGTGGTCCCATTATACTATATCAACTAATTTTGTTAGTATCATGTTGAAATAGCTTGAATTAATACCTTTATCCCCTCGGAAATTCTTGTCTTCCAATCACCTCACGTATATTTTCATAATTAGCTGTTGATGATGCATTTGTTGGTCACCCCTCTACTAAAAAAATTGAAAGAAAACTATGGATGCCAGTCTTGGTTGCACAAAATATCCATACTCACTTTAAAATGTATACTAATTTTCCCTGCTAATAATTCTGTAAAGACACATCAAAGCTGGCAAAATACCATATATTTTTTTTAAAGCAATACTGTGTTTCCACCTTGAACTGACTTTGATCCGCTTCCATTTTTTAAAATTTCATTTATTCTTTTTAAATTGTGGATGTTCCTCTTCTTTGGGAATTGTGAGGGATGATCAATCTTATATTAACCGGATAACAGATGAAAAATGAACAAGTCTGGGAGGGAAGGCTTGTTCCCCTAATCTTGGCAGCGCAGGGCATTGAGCAGAGGGCATAGAGAAGAGAAGGATGTCCAGGCTTAATTCTAGATACTTTTTGAAGCAACGTCCATCTTCAGAAAGCATGTATAATGTCCTCCTCTCCATCCCTTAGATGTAGAAGGGCTATCGATCACATACACACCTTATCTAAAAAGTACACCCTTGGAAAATTCTTTTGAAAAGCAAATTTAGGCATTTCACTGTGTTGCATATTTCCTTGATCACTGGTCATTATTTTAGGAGCCTATGATGTTAACGTCACAATCATGTTGCTTTGGCTTTCTCTGTCCCTCTTACTTTTAACAAAATAGAACTGTGATGTGTCTTCTTTGTAAAAGTTTAGGTATAAAATGCTATGCAAGTTTTTCTTTATAGTAAGAGCTTTATTTTCTTTAATAATATATCCCCAAGTAGTATGTTTTAATCTCCCTTGTCCCTCAGAATAAGCCGAAAATATAACTGAAGTTATAGTGTTGCAGACACAAGAATCGAAACTGTGCAGTCAAGCTGAAATTAACTATGAATTAATTTGAATTAATTCTAACGTGACTTTGGTTTTCATTTTAGTCTATTAGCTAGCTCATTTTGACTGTTGCCTTTTTAAAGCTAGGTCCACACAGTGAAGGGAAAAGACAATCTGTGAAAACGATTAGTGTAGCAGTAAGCCATCCGAAATGCAGGACCATGACACGGGGCTTTGTGTATTTAACTGGATAATTCCCTTCCACTGTCCTTTTCTCCTTGGCTGTGTAGATAAAAATATGTGTTCAAATGATGGTACTTTGATTTTTGAAGTTTTTTTTTTTTCCTTTTATCTACAGAATAATCATTCTCATTTATTTGTATTGTGTGTATAACCTCCAGTCGGGTATGTGGCTGCTGAAACAAATGTCTTTGCTTTGAGCCAAGAAGACCAAGGTTAGGGAGGTTTCTATAATGTCTTATGAGATCCACAGAATTATCTGGGGCTTAAGTCCTATGATGGAGACCTGGTCATGTGAAAAGATTAGGATGATCTGAAATGGTTCTTTTGCTAGAAGGCATTCCTAGGAGGAGATAGAATCTAGTTAGAGGCTTAATTCTAAGCTTGTGTACAACATGATAGAGCCTGCTCAAACCAAGATTGGTCTCCCATTTGTAACAGCATACCTGGGCCTCTCACCCGCATCATAATAGAAAAGCACATCACGGAATCTGCACTGTCTTACATGTCTTAGGAAAACCACTGAAGGACCATCAGTGGCAGATTCTGCTTTGATTGGCACTTTTGTCATGGGAATGTTTTGCTGATACATCTGTATGTTGGACCTCTCTTGTGCTCCTCATTATTATGCATTTTGAGGTTACCAAGAGTCAAAATTAAAGGAGCAGGACAAGACCACGAACAAAGCCATACTTTCCAGTTGATAAAGAGCTTGATGCTTGTCTGACCCAATGGGAGTGATGTCAGATACAATGTGTCTACTTTTAGAGCTAGTAACTGTTATTGTGCAGAAGAAATTCCAAAAGGAAAAGGCATAACCGGGAGCACACAGATATTGCTGACCATTATTCATACCCAGGGTTGTCATGGATACCTACTCATTTAGGGAGACGTGTTTGAACGTGGAGAGGCCCCTAGCTTCCTTCAAACTGCCAAATGCATCAGCAGCTCATCACATGGGACGAGCAAAAGCAGAGAGAAAAAAGGGTTCCCCTGCCTATTTTTCTTGTGTGAAAAGTGCAAAAAAGTCTACCGTGAGAAATCATGCAATTTCTAGTTATCTGGATGTTTGTTGAATATTTATTGGATGTTTTCCCTGAGATTTAAAAAAAAAAAAAAAAAAGGTATAATGTGACCAGTCTGGTAAAAAGGATGAATAAAATAGCTAATATTATGGCTCCATTTCCTACTGGATCATAATGGTCCTAGTCATTCCACAGGAATCAGAACTTCTTTCCCACTGAGAAGGACAAAGTCTGGGTGTTGTGAGCAAAGTATCCATTCCAGACACAAGGTGATACACTTGCTCCCCACAGGAAGCAGATGGCTTGGTCAGCTAATCTCACTTGCAGCATCCATTGCAACCTTAGACCTAGAAGTCATCAATTTCCATTAGTTCTTTGCTTGTAACATTTTTCTCACTACCTTATGAAAAGGAGACAGTGTTTCACTTTAGAACAGGAGAATCATGGTTTTGTTCATGATTTACCTTTCCAACTGCATGGGATAGCAGAACAGAAAAGAGCTTCCCAAAGAGGAAGAGATACGCAAAGCAAGCCCCAGACCTCCTTCTTTATTAGTCTTGTCCAGCCTTGCCTGAGGCACTTTCTTTAAGTCATGTAGGGAGCAGTAGTTTACCCCCCTTCTCTAATTTCTTCCCGAGCGAGGGTGAAAAGAGAGTTCACAAACGGGGTGCTTGTCCCTGATTATGGAAGACAGTTTTGTACACATGGGATCCTGTTGTTATAACAAAAAATCACCTTCTCTTGCTATAGTTTTAGTTTTTCTAGCAGCACAGTCACCAGAAGAGCACAAAGCAAGGCCATCACGACAGGCATTTTGAAGCTAGTATCACACACACACTTGCATACATGCACACGCACACCACGCACCGGGGTGTTCACAGTTACATCCTCGGGATGGAAGATGTATAACCCTTTCTGAGGCAAGGTGAAGGCGCCGCCCCCGTGTCTGTCCTAGGACCAGTATATAGCCACTGACGGTGAATCCTCATGATGGGTTTTCGTTTGAGCCACAGCCGATTCGCTCCTGGTTTTTGTGGTGTGTTCTCGCTGACGAGGGGCTGCAAGGGGGCTGGGAGAGCGCATCACACGTCCTCTGAGGCCGACCGCGCCGCACACTTTGTTAACTAGATGCTTCACTCTACACGATACAGTACCTTGTTGATATATTCAGTAAAGGCTTATTTTAAAAAGAAACCTCATTGTGTTTATCTGAGTAAGTTCATTGGGTTACTGCCCATCTTTTCTGGGTTCAAGTCAAAGAGAAATGAGAGACGCTTCCGGATGCTGGAGGTTGAGAAGGCTGGAGGAGGTAATAGGGTTTTTCACTTTCTCTTACCTTGAACACAACTTCTGTGTGTTAAGGCCATTTGACTCCTGTTTTGTGTGAGGGGTTTATATGAAATTGTCATGCTGTTTTCTACTTCCTGACTAAACTGTTATATTCCTATGAATATCTTTTGAATATACACACCTACCTGAGCATATTATTTTATGTTTGTGAAATCTGTGTTTAGAATATAGATAAATACCAATGTAGTCACCTCATCAGAATAGTCATTTTCCCTATTTCATAATATATCAATTTAAAATATCATTTCACTTAAGAATCTTCATGGTACTTTCTTCTTCAGAATTGTTTATGGCTCATCCACCCATCCATTCACTGAGCACTCATGAAAACGTGTTTATTCCTATGCTCAAGTTCAACTCGGGATTAATCTCCTGATTTTTCCTGAACCCCCTTTCTCTGATCCCTCTTGGCCTTTTACTAATAGTGTATTTGACAGAGACAGAACTAGGAAATAAAATGATGACACTCCAGTTACTAGTATTAATGATTTGCAGAATCTCTGTTGGGGAATTAACTATGAAAGCGCAAGCAGGTGATCCATATTACATTTGGGAGATTTTACATACAACATTTACATATTCTTGGTTACTTTTGCCAAGAGGTGCAGACTTTACTCTGTGGAGACTAGCTCCTTAATCAAGGAATACTGCTCATTCAGAAAGGTTTATGAGACATCGACCTTGTTTGAGGTGCTGGCCTGAGTTCAGAGATTTGATAGAATAATCAAATACAGGCATGGCCAAGTCAAGAATATCTTCCCCTCCACCATGTCTCTAAAGAACTTCATTTGTTCATCCCATATATTTACTTCTCATCTACTTTTTACAGAGCATTTTGTTAGGTTCTACTGGGGATTCAGAGAAAAACATGACTCTGCTGCTAAGAAGCCCACAGACTGTGTAATAAACTTTTTTTAACACATCCAAGTGTCTCAGAGCTCATGTAATAACTTGACACTCTCTCATTAAAAACTCAATGGGATAGCTAAGATACGAAAAGAGGTGTACATACGTGTTGATAAATGTGATCATGCATCAAATTCATATGTTAGGTAGAAAAATGATAGATGACCTTGGTGTTTAGTAGATGAAGCAAAGTGACCGTGCCTTAATAAAATCAGACTTCAATTGAGTTAACTTTTCAAGTTTACACCAAGTCATTGAAAATTTCAGAGTTGTTTTTGGTGATTACAGACAGCAACCTCTTAAATTCCCGTTAAGCACCAGAATGGAAATCAATCCAAAATAATAATAACAACGGTGCCTGACTCCATGGACCCTTCTTAACTGTTTTCTTGCCTCTTAATTTTTTGACTAGCCTTAAGACTGACTAGTCTTCAGGACAAATTCTTAGTGTTTAAGATTTTTAATGATGGAGATACCACAACTTCACCCAGTGCACACATTTACTAATTATATTTTTTTGTGACAAATCAAAGGAATATTTTTACAAACCTCCAAATATCTTTGAATTTTCTTGGTCATCCACTCCTAGATTTTAACAGTAGTTCTGTTTTTGTGATTATTTGATGTCTGCACACTGATGTGACTTGAAAGCTTCAGATAGAATCAAGCTCTGTGTATATCCACAGGGTGAGCTGAGAGAAGTATTAAAAGGACTTGAGTCAGGTTATTTTGGGTAATGAATTTGTTTCATACTTGAGAGATTGCTTTAAATATTTTGTAAATCCTGCTGAAGATGCTCATATGTCAGAATCTATTAGGGTGTTAGCAAACTGGCTTCTGGAGTTAGACTTTTTTTTTCATAGCACAAATATAGAATGTTTGCTTTAGAGGCTATTATACAAGCTTTATTTCATTAGCTTTACAGAAAGTCAAGGGTAAAGAATTTTTAATGTTTAGCTACAAACCTGGTGTCACTGGAACATACACAGCTACTGATGGTCTCATTTGTCCATGTTCTTGGTATGAGGTCTCAACTAGATGAACATTTCAATGTACCCTTTAGGGGAATTCTTATCCTTTGCCATAACAAGCCTCCATCATGGGTCTATCTTTTCCCAATCACATATAAAACTGTGCTGGATCAGAGAGTCTATTAAACTCCCTGCTTTGGGTTCGTATGGGTCTTTATTGTTTTGTTTTCATTCAGCAAATATTCGCTGAGACCAGGTAAGTTTTGGTGCTGAGTAAGACAGTTTTCCAGGAGGCTTAACTTTGCATCATCAAAAATCTTTCCTGGAAGCCACTAGTGTTCAACTCACAGCCTACACTCTTTCCCTCTCTTTGCCTTCTTGGAGAGCTCCCCTCCTCTGTCCATGGAATTCTCTAGGCAAGAATCCTGGAGTGGGTAGACCTTCCCTTCTCCAGGGGATCTTCTCTCAACCCAGGGATCAGACCTGGATCTCCTGCATTGCAGGTAGATTCTTTACCATCTGAGCTACCAGGGAAACGCTTGGAGAGTTCAGGCACCTATAAAACAATCAGCTAACAATCCTAGTTCCAGTACTTAATCTCTCAAATGTTTGACATGCTTAAGACCCTTCCTCTCCTCTCTTTCCACTTCAGCCTTGCCAGAGGGACAAAGGGTAATCTATAAAGAATACCTGGTGTGACACTGTCTGAATTTCAAAATGTTTCATTAATATGACCTTAAGAGAGAAATCAAACTCTGTGTAACATACATGTCCTGCCACACATTTCTGCCTGGCACTCCTTACCGTATTTCTTCCTCATGTGTTATGGACGGTGGATCAGATATATACTTTAAATGAGTAAATGAATTAAAATCTTAAAGTCTAACTCCAAAGATCTCAAGCATCTTGTCTGATGACATTTTTGTCCTTCAAGATACAATTCAAATGTACCACCACCCCCAACAAGTGTTGACTTGGAAAGCTTCTTGGGCCACACCTCTCCAAGATGTGACTTCTCTGTGCAGTTACTCTAACTTTAGTACCCTTTTTCTTGTGCCACTGATAGCTTGGAACTTCTCATGGGTCTGCTTCATGCCTATGCTCTGGGTTTTCCATCGATAGTTGTCTCATCCAGTGCTGAGGATGGTGTCCAGTCCCTAGCACGTGCCCCATACATGCTTCTGGAGAATATGTGACTGGAGGACAGGGGCCCCTGTGGTGACATCAGGCTCTCTGTGGAATCAGCTGTTCACACACAACAGCATCTCAGAAAGCAGATACCCAGTCGATCTACTGTGGCTGGATTTTTTTTTTTTTAAGCCTCAGAAAGAGCTGTAGAATTGTGAATTATGTAGAATAAGTTTTGCTCAAAAGCAAAACATATATTTTCTTTAATATTTTTTGGTAACCCAATGCTATTTTTTGCAGAATTTTGTTTTTGTGACTATACGATAGTCACACATTAACTGATATGAAAGCTTGAAATGGACTCAGGATATGTTTAAGAGAACTATTAAAATGATTCGAAGAATATTTTACACACAATCTCAAAACTGAGCCAGCTTGCAAAAGGCATACAAAGAGCTATCTTAAAGAATCTTCTTGCAACAAAATGTCACCGTTGTGAAAAATATGCAAAGCATTGGGCAACACAGAGTCAAAGAAAAACATTTTGACAGTTTGCTAGTCAGAATGAATTCTTCACATATAAAAAACAGAGTTAGACTTTTTTTTCCATCAGCAATATCAAAGGGGACAGTCATTATTCACTGTGTCACATCCTATACCAAAAATACAGCATATATCATTTAAAGGTTCACATTGCATTATCTTGGTTATTACCATGAGAATAAATAGTCTCTCCTAGAAATGATATTTCCATAAAGAAGGAAGCAGTGGAGAGTGATAGTTATTCAAATTTGTATCAGGCTGATTTTTTTTTTTTTTTTGAAACCTGCCTCTGTCACTGACCTGCCAATTGGCCTTGCTAGTAACTTACACTTTAGGGTTATCAGTTTCTTTTACCTTAGATGGAGATAGTGAAGACTAACACGTGTGGTGGCTGACAGAACTGAAGGCATGTATAGCAGCTGGTGGTCTTCCCTAGCGACTCAGCTGGTAAAGAATCCGCCTCATTGCAGGAGACCTGGGTTCAATCCCTGGGTTGGAAAGATCCCCTGGAGGAGGGCATGGCAACCCACTCCAGTACTCTTGCCTGGAGAATCCCCATGGACAGAGGAGCCTGGTGGGCTACAGTCCAAAGGATCGCAAAGAGTCGGACAAGACTGAAGTGACTTAGCACCCAAGCATAGTAGTTAATGCATCATCTGGGATTGAAATAAATGACATTCAGCCTCTGTATTTTCTAGACAGACCCAATTCACAAGCACAGGGTGACATGTAGCCAACTTTACATGGTGAAACGAAGCTTCTTGAGAATTAAGATCAGAATAGTTATCAGAATTATTAAAATCAGATTGTTAGGAATCATCTATTTAGAGGTAGTTAGCATTCAAAATCCCACATCACTGTGTATAACCATTCTCAATACAAGTTTGACAGGCAGTTTTTTATTTTCTCTATTCTTTTTTCATGTACTGGACTTTCCAGGTGGTACAGTGGTAAATAATCTACCTGCCATTGAAGGAGACACAAGAGACTTGGCTTTGATCCCTGGGCAGGAAGATGCCCTTAGTAGGAATTGGCAACCCACTCCAATATCCTTGCCTGGAAAATTCCATGGACAGTGGAGCCTGGTGGGCTATAGTCCATGTGGTCTCAAAGAGTCAGATGTGACGGAGCACACACACACACATTCTTTTCTCTTGAACAGTTGGGGAAAAGGAGATTCCCTACCGTAACACAAAGCAACACCGGGTCTTCTGTCTCATTGGTGAGTGGGATACATTGAACAGGATAGAACACTCTCCTACAGAGAGGATTGACTTCTGTGTAGTGTGGCTATCCCCTCTCTGATCCGCAGAGGACAGGTCAGAATGGTTATCCTGAAATTAATTCAGGAACTGTTTCACATGGGTGAGTATCAGAACGAGCGTTTCAAAGACATCAAGAAATTGAGACACTTAACAAAAAAATCAAGGTAATAACTTTCTGTTTCAGAAATCTATAATGGTAAGTGACATAGGTGCATTTCATTCTGCTACACCACAGACTATGGCAGGGTGCATCCACGCTTGATTGAGAGTGAAGGAAGAGGGTTATAATGGCTCTGCAGTGAAGATGCGATGGTCTACCAGCTGTCACACAGTTCCTTTCTGCAATCAATACCATTCTTGGTTTCCTAATCTAGTTGTAATTAAGAAACATGCATCCTCCTCAGCTGTTTTTTGTTTTTTTTTTCTTTCCCTTCTGTATACTCTCTGCTCATGGTTGTTAAAATAGTCTCAAAGCAGCTCCCTCACCGGGGTTTATATTAACCTTATTTTCTTTTTAATCCCATCTTTCCTTGATCAATAAATGCAGAAGGTCAAATATTCTGATGCTGAGGGAAGAAAAAAAAAACACCTTTCTATTCTAGTCCTGGACCGCAGAGTGTAATTGGTTTCAGGCCAATTCTTTGGTAGTTGTAAGATGATGCTACCAATCCCTTGGTCCAGAGCCAATTTCTCTTCTGTTTGGGCCAGTGTCTGTTTTGATAGATTGGCCCACAGCTCTTTCTATTGTTAAATATTTCACACAGTGGCGGCCCTGGTTAGTTGGAATATAGGATGCTCCTGAAGTGTATCTGAAGTAAGGGAAAAACAATTGCTTTGTAATAGAGGCCAATTACACCCGATAGAGACCAGCAGCTTCTATACTGCCTGTTGGGTGGGAAGCTAAATTACTGAAAGATGGTGAATTGCTTTCATTCCGAGTTCAAAGCTTTCGAGAGCTGGATTCATCCTTACTGCAACCCATACTAATGCTTGGGCCTTGGATACATTTATGCTTCAATTCTCTCAAATGTACAAAGGGTAATTGCAAAATTTACCTCAGCAACAATACAGCACCATGCTTGACACATACCAAGTGCTCAATAATTGTCACTTACTTTCTGGAACTACATGGAATTAATGTTCAAACTTTGGGCTACATAGCTCAAGTCTCTCTTGCATTTTGGGTGAGACCATTCACTTCTCAGGCTTCTTTTTTGTACTTGAAAGCATTTGAGTTTGGTTGATTTTTTAAGTTCTTTAAATTCCGTTTCATCCTTGTTAGTTTTTCCTTGAAGTTTAGGTTTATTTAATTGGACTGCTTTATGTCCTATGTTCTTATCAATTTTAGAAAAATGTGTATGGAGTGGAAATCAGGGAGCATTCATTAATGCTCATTCATTAATCAGGGAGTTTCATTAATTTTTATCATAAAGACTGGCATGTCTCCCATTAGCGATAACAAGAGTAAACTCAGCATGTCTGGGAAGCAACATGTACAGTCATTAAAATAACAAGTTGTGGGATACAACTCCCACTTGGTACCTGTATGACATTATTTACAGTTCCTGAGCCTCAGTCTCCTCACATGTGAAATGGGGTACTAAAACGTTTGAGGACTCAGTGAGATAATTCATTTCAAGAGCTCAGTGCAGTGACAGGGATTCATTCATAACCACTACTGCTGAAATGTTCCAAATGAATAGAAAGAGAAGAAAGAGCAACAACCCTCTTTCTGATCAATACAATTACCTTCCCTTCAAAACAGGAAAATTCAAGCAATATTACTAAGTAGACACATTTATGAAATACCTTGTCTCAATGAAAAGAACAAAGGTAGATTTCCCTACAACTGTAAAAGGCAAAATTGTTTCTTAAAATATTAAATTCATCTGTATCTTTGCTGGCCTTTTATACAGTAACTATTAAACTAAATATCCAACAGAAAATTATGAGAAGAATATCCAGGAAAATGATGATTGATAAATGTTTATTTTAGATTAAATGAAACAGATTCTATCCCTGACTCTGCCGTTTCTTATCTTTAAACCTTCAAAAAGTATACAGTTGTGGTCTAAAAAAAATAAAGGACAAGCATTTCAAGTAATTAGAAAATGCTTCTTTTCAAGACCTTCAATATATTTATAAAACCACTGCTTATATAACAGTGGGATATTAATTTCAAAATGTTTAGCCTCAATATCGTTACCTAAGAATCCCTGCAGTAAACAGTATCTTTATTTGATTATGTCATACATCTGAACTTAGTAATGAGATATTGTTTTATTAAATATGTTCCCTAATGCAGACTTTCTAATAGCTGATAGCAGACTGATTGATACTTTAAATGAATAACTTTATAATTTTTATTGGAGCATTTAGGTGATTTCTCCTGGGGTAGGAAATAGCAGCCCACTCCAGTGTTCTTTCCTGGACAAGTCCATGAACAGAGGAGCGTGGCCAGCACAGTCCGTGAGTTGCAATGTCGAGCCTGCGGCACAGACACGCACGCATGCGCAGCTGATCACAATGCTGGGTCACAGCACCTCAAGCTTCGCAGAAGGGGGAATCAGCCATACGAATGCAAATAGCCACTCTTCCTTTAGGTCATTTTCCCATAAAGACAGGCATCACGTGTTACCAGTTATATGCGGAATTTAAATGAATGACTTTTAGTGGTATGTTTGGAAAGTCATCCTTGGAGCTCAGGTGAAGCATCTCTCTGTTTAGCTTTTTACAAGCTGTTATTTATGATTCTTATTCATTAGCTCTTTGTTATCAAGTTTTTAAAGTCCATTAATTCTAGAAAGGGAATTTAATCAAATGAAACCAAATTAGTAAAATAATTATTTTTTAATGTTAGTTAAGTAAATATTGTTCTGCCTTTATAAAAGACCAAAATAGCATTAAAAAAAATGATTTATCAAAGTAGACTTTATGCAATTATTTAATAGTATTTTTTCAAACATTGAAATTCTACCTAGCAGTTTAGAAACATCTTTAATACTTAAATATAAATAAATTTATTTATACTTAAATATAAATAAATATAAATAAATTAAATACTTAAATATAAATAAATGAAAGATGGAGTCACCTCAAGGAAAAACATATTCTTTTTTTATCTTAACTAATTTTCCATAGTGAGAGAAATTCAAAACTTCATAGACATGTTTTGGAAATCATTTATTTTAATAAAGATAGAATTTATTAATGAAAGCATTACTATAGTGAGTCCATTTTAAAGAGCTAAGAGTCACCTCAAGGAAAAACATATTCTTTTTTTATCTTAACTAATTTTCCATAGTGAGAGAAATTCAAAACTTCATAGACATGTTTTGGAAATCATTTATTTTAATAAAGATAGAATTTATTAATGAAAGCATTACTATAGTGAGTCCATTTTAAAGAGCTAAGATGATCTGAAAAGTAAACCAAAACAAACCAACAAAAGCAGCATAATGAAAAAAGAAAGAAAAACAAAATGACTGTACATTGCTACTATTTTAACAGGCAAACACACACACACAAATAAAAAACATAAACATATATACTTTACAGCAGAGTGATCAAAGTAGAGACCAGGAAATAATGGTGTTGTGCTTTTTTTTTTTTTAACAGAAAAAGAGGCAGCGTGTATTATGGACATAAGAGTAAATGTATTTAAATACATAAATCATTTATGGCATAGGTACAAGTTAAAATAACCAGGGTTCATTTAGAAAATATGAGAATATTTACCTCTCAGCCAGGAAGTTATTAAAAAATATTAACAAGCAGTTTAAAATACTAATCCTCTAAGTACTAGAAAATTGAACTGCTGTCATTGAAACTTGTTTAAGAGACTTCCCTGGGGGTCCGCTGGTTAAGAGTCCCACTTCCAGAGAAGGGAACACGAATTCCATCCCTGCTCTGGGAATAAGATCCTACGGGCCACTGGGCAACTAAGTCTACATGTCACAACTAGACAAACCACGCAGTGCAATGAAGACCCAGCATTGCCAAAATTTAAAAAAAAAAAAAAAAAGTTGGTTAAGAATCCCCATGGCTTAAGACATATGAGGGTGTGAGATGATGGGAGAAGCCTTGGTTTTGGAGTCCAAATGCTTGGTTCATTCACTTACCAGCTGTTTTCCCTAGTCAATAACTAACTTCTTTAATACTTGGTGTATATATATATTTAAAGATGTGATAAAAAAAATCTCCCATAGTGTTGCTGCGAGAATTCATTGAAAGTTACTAGAGGCGCACCTAGTTCAGAGCAGTCACTTCACTATATTAACCGCATCCAACCTCTTCCTGTAATTTCTGGTCTCTTTCCTTTTCCTTGCTATCCCTTCTGGTAGAACTAAGTGCCTTCCTGAACTCCTGACATGGGTCTCACCGTATGCCCTTCCCTGAGATCCTCAACTAGAGAGAGATGCTGTCTCATGAGTCCAGGAGTGATGCAGCTTTGAGCAAGGACCCATCAATGCTGCCATAGTTTAGGTATACTCATCTATTGCTGGAATTATTACTTTAAGATTTAAAACATAGTCATTTCCTTCGGCATTTCTGTGGATATCTCTGGGAGAGCTGGTGAGGCACGTTTGCAAATCTCATGTGATGTAATCTCTCAACAGTGTATCAGTAAGGTTAACTCTATGCAGCTCATAAAAGAAAGAAAGAATAGTGAAGTCACTCAGTCGTGTCTGACTCTTTGTGACCCCGTGGACTATAGCTTCCCAGCCTCCTCTGTCCATGGGATTTACCAGGCAAGAGTACTGGAGTGGGTTGCTATTTCCTTCTCCAGGGGATCTTCCCAACCCAGGGATCAAACCCAGGTCTCCCGCACTGCAGGCAGACGCTTTACCATCTGAGCCACCAGGGAAGCTGTGTGTAACCCATAGTTATGTCACACAAAAGGAGTTTAAATTCCCTGTTGTTTTCACTTTGTTCCGTCATCCTCCACTCTGCTTGGAGTTGCCACCAGTGTCTTCATGCCCTTGATACCAGGCATCATTACCAAAAGGAGTCCATGTTACCAAAATTTTCAAGAAGTGGAGCATTTACTAGCTATTATGGTAGAAGTTGGAGATATGTGTCTTATCCCAACAATTAGCAGTAGAGGATGGAACAAGACAATTGAGTATAGATGGAAAGAGGAGAGATGGAGAAGTTTGGAGCAGAGGCCACTAAGATAGCCACCAGAAGGGATGCCAAATTTGGGAGCAACATTAAGGAGAGCAAGATATGCCTGTGTGGCTGGCAGTCCAGAAACATCTCCAGTGCTATTGGTGGAAAGCTTGAGTCTTAAGAGAGAGTGGGGCTTCCTTGGTGGCTCAGTGCTAAAGAATCTGCCTGCCAGTGCAGGAGATGTGGGTTTGATCCCTGGGTTGGAAAGATCCCTGGAGAAGGAAATGGCAACCCGCTCAAGTATCCTTGCCTGGGAAATCCCATGGACAGAGGAGCCTGGTGGGCTACAGTCCAGACGGTGGCAGACAGAGTTGGACATGACTTAGTGACTAAACAACAGCAAAGAGAATATTCACCTAGATCCTCTTCTCCAGGTCACCATCACCATTGCCTGGTGACGGTTGTCTTGGTCTGGGCATTTTACTGCAACTTGGATCAGCTCAGAGGGGTCAAGTCTTCTTACAAATGGGCTGCAGGTTCAGTTTAGGCTTCATTTAAGATTTCATAGCAGCTTCACTTCTCTCCCTACCCTGAACTTCCCTCTTATTCATCCCTTTCACAGCTGTGGATTGCAAGAGTCCTTGCAATTAAGTCTTTTGCATGCTAATCATGCAGCCTTCCCTGGAAGCCTCCTTCTTGAGCCTACTGCTCAAGGTTTAAATTTCACTGCAGATCCAACTATCATTTTATGAAAGGGTGAGGCTGAACTTAAAGGCATTCCTTACTTGTTGAAAAACGTAAAGTATAACTAACTTCATGTTATAACTTCTGACTGCTTAATTCTATGTATTTAAATGGTGTCCATGAACCTATGCATGGCCCAAATTTTGCTTTATTTTTACAGCAACCCTATTTTGATTAATCAGTATTTGGCATTTTCCCTTCTCTGATGACTGTCAAATTTCTAAGAAACTCACCCTAATGTACCCTGAGTGAAAATTTAAAAACACAAAGTACAAGAAACAAAAATAGTCAGCATTCAATTATTTGAAGCCATGTGAAACCAAGTTTATCAATTCTATATGAAAATAAAAATATCTATGAAAAAGATAATCAAAATGATTGTTATGTTAAGAGAAGTGCCTCCCATGGATAGATGAAAACTCAAATGAAATCAAAAGAGTTCCCGAGGCAGGCAGCTGCTACTTTGTAACAATTTTCTCTTATGTTTCTCCTGTATTATGTAGAATAGCAATGTTCTCTTATTTTAACTATCCTTGCAGGATCCCCTGATTTTCTCAATCAATGTCTGGAAACTGAGAAAATGACCCTTCCATTCACCATTGTCCTGCCTGCTTCTTCCAGCCTCAATACTCCTTGGCAAATTCAGTTCACCAGCTGGCTAAGTTGTTTATGAACATACCTTCTCATTAGGTCGACAAAATCTTGACAGGAGTAAGAGTGACTTGAATTTTCTATCTGAAATGATTTATACTTTTAAAATAAGCAGCTCCTCTTGATAGCAGTTTACCCACATGGGCGGAAAGATGAATATTAAAGGCCATCAGGTATTCAAGGTACCACTTTTACTTTCTATAACACAAACAGAAGATGGGGCCCCACCAATAATTCTGAAACTTGAGATTTACTTCTGGCTACTTGTTTTTTAAGGCACCCAAAGAATGTTAGCAGTGAATGGTTTGCCTCCACCCCTGTTGGAGAGCTTTTGAGTTTTCTCGTGATTATTGCTAGAATTAGAGTGGATATTGAGAATCCATATTTACAGACTGTTGCTATCATCAAGGGCATCACCCATTTTAAAGATGAGATAACTGAAGCCCACTGTAAGGGGCTGGTGGTGGACCATTCTGCAGATAAAACCAAGGAAATCTAAAATGACCAACCTGAGCTCTTCATTTCCAAAACTATATACTTTATCAGGATAGCAAGGCACTCCAAGGATTAATGACCCAACCATTCTGCTGACAACATGCAGTCATGCAATTACCAGCTTTTAATGAAGATCATGACCCAGATTCCCCTGGAAAGTAAAATTTAGTCACCAAAGTGTATGTGTAGCAAGTATTAGATACCTTGAGATTTTGTTTTATTTAATCCTTGGGAAAGCCACCGACAGATTTCTCAACAGAAGCAAATTAGAAGAGGCAGAATTCATTAATAATGATAATAAAGACTAAGTTGTCTCATTAAGGTCTTTGCCATTACAGAACCACTGTGCTGTGTTGAGCTAAGCCGCTTCAGTCATGTCTGACTCCTTGCAACCCTATGGACCATAGCCCACCAGGGTCCTCTGCCCATGGGATTTCTCCAGGCAAGGATGCTGGGGTGGGTTGCCATGTCCTCCTCCAGGAGATCTTCCCAACTCAGGGGTTGATTCTGCCACCTTAGGACTCCTGCTTTGGCAGGCGAGTTCTTTATCACTAGGGCCACCTGGGAAGCCCAGAACCACTGGCTGCCATAAATTTCCTACTTTTAAATAATATATCTTGTGAGTATTACTACTTCTTTATACATGTTCTGGAATCTCAATGATCAGGCTCAGTCCTTTCTATTAGAGTCTAGATTCTTTGCAAAGAAATTGAAGCCCCTTGATTAGAACATAGCAAGCAACCAGAATGACCTGGCAAATACTTCATGAGAAGCTGCCTCCTCGTTTTTCTCACAAAGAGCATGGGATAATTAGTGTGAATATTTCTAAAGTGTAGAGATCACCTTAGGGTTTCTGCAGCACAGCTGAGGTGTGGGAATCCTGACCTGGCTTCTTACTAATCATGTGACTTTGGGCAAGTTGTTTAAACTGTAGCCAACATTCTTAGTAGATTTGGTGCAAGGGATAAATGAGTTTAAATGCACATAAAGCTCATTCGATATCTAGTGCAATTCTCTATCACGTGGGTGGCAATATTCTAATTCCCTCCCACGATGTATTTAGTCTAT
Source organism: Cervus elaphus (assembly GCF_910594005.1). Taxonomy (NCBI): domain Eukaryota; kingdom Metazoa; phylum Chordata; class Mammalia; order Artiodactyla; family Cervidae; genus Cervus; species Cervus elaphus. The sequence goes on along the minus strand of NC_057826.1, from coordinate 5,951,844 downwards.
GATTTATTTCTGCTAAAACCCACTAAAGTAAAAAAAAAAAAAAAAAAAACTAGAAATAGAGAAGGCTTTTAAAATACATAAGAGCCTCAAAGGATAAAAGAAGGGAATACAGTGATTACTGTTGGCACGGCAAGTTCTGAGAGTCAAGTCTTTTAGACAAGTCCTAAATACAGGCAGTTGGTGTGGTATTCATCATTCTCAAGTTATTATGTACCTTTCAAGCCTGAAGTGAAGTCAAAGCGAAGTCTGCCTTTGGATGTTTGGGCTTAGGTAGAGGTCAGGCATGATTGGCATACTCAGGGTTCCAGTGTCTCGTCACAAACTTCACTGAGGTCAAGACGCAGTCGCAGGAGGGCCTGCTCTCGAGATAAAGGCTACAGCAGAGTGTTCTTGGATATATCAGGTTGGTGCAAAAGTAATTGCGGTTTTGCATTATTGAAATTTGCCATTTGATTTTGGAATACATTCTTAAATAAATGTGGCTGTGTTATACACCATTTTAATGTGCTTTTTTTTTTTTTTTTGCTTTATGCTTTTTGCTAATGACTTACTGTGTGTGTGTGTGCTTAGTCACTCAGTGGTGTCTGGCTCTTTGTGACCCCATGGACTGTAGCCCACCAGGCCTCTCTGTCCATGGGGATTCTCCAGGCAAGAACACTGGAGTGGGTTGCATGTCCTCCTCCAGGGGAACTTCCCAACCCAGGGATCAAACCCAGGTCTCATGCATTGCAGGCAGATTTTTTAGCTGTCTGAGACACCAGGAAAGCCCCTGGAGTAGGTAGCCTGTCCCTTCTCCAGGGAATCTTCCCAACCTAGGAATTAAACCGGAGTCTCCTGCATTGCAGGTGGATTTTTTACCAGCTGAGCTACCAGGGAAGCCCAATGACTTACTACACGCTGTTTAGTTTATATGTGTATTTTAGACTATGGAAATGTTAGACAAAAAGCAAATTTGAGCAATTTTCTTATTTGACTTCAAAATGGGTAGTAAAGCAGTGGAGACAACTCACATCAACAATGCATTTGGCCCAGGAACTATAACGATTATACATTGCATTGGTGGTTTGAGAAGTTGTGCAAAGGAGACAAGAGCTTTGAAGGTGGGGAGCATAGTGACCGCCCATCAAAAGTTGACACTTGCAACCCCATGGAATACAGCCAGCCAGGCTCCTCTGGCCATGGGATTCTTCAGGCAAGAATACTGGAGTGGGGTACCATTCCCTTCTCCAGGGGATCCTTCTGACCCAGGAATCTAATTCAGGTCTCCTGCACTGTAGGCAGATTCTTTACCATCTGAGCCACCAGGGAAGCCCCTGACAATGACCAATTGAGAGCAGTGATGGAAGCTGATTTTCTTACAACTACATGAGAAGTTGCTCAAGAACTCAACATCAACCATTCTATGGTCATTAGACATTTGAAGCAACTGAAAAGGTGGAAAAGCTTGGTAAGTGAGTGCCTCATGAGTTGACTGCAAATCAAAAAAATTCATCATTTTAAAGTGTCATCTTCTTTTATTCTATGCAACAACACAAATTGTTTCTCTATCAGATTGTGACTTGTGATGAAAAGTCACAATAGTCATCACTACATGAAAACTAGTGATGATTGGCTCAGTGTTTGGACCGAGAAGAAGCTCCAAAGCACTTCCCAAAATCAAACTTGCACCAAAAGAAGGCCATGCTCACTGTTTGGTGGTCCACTACTCATCTGATCCACTACAGCTTTCTCAGTCCTGGTGAAACAATTACATCTGAGAAGTGTGCTCAACAAATTGATGATATGCAGTAAAAATACAATGCCTACAGTCGACATGAGTCAACAGAAAGAGCCCAACTCTTCTCTGAGACAACGCCCAACCTTAGGTTGCACAACCGTTGCTTCAAAAGTTGAACGAATTGAGCTACAAAGTTTTGCCTCATCTGCCATGTTCACCAGACCTCTTGCCAACCAACTACCACTTCTTCAAGTATCTCGACAATTTTTTGCAGGAAAAACGTTTTCACAACCAGCCTGATGCAGAAAATGCTTTCCAAGAGTCCATCAAATCCTAAGGCATGGATTTGTATGCTGTAGGAATAAACGAACTTATTTCTCATTGTCAAAAATGTGTTGATCGCAACATTTCCTATTTTATTAATAAAGATATATTTGAGTCAGGAAAAGGTCAGTTTTCATTCCAATCCCAAAGAAAGGCAATGCCAAAGAATGGTCAAACTACCACACAATTGCACTCATCTCACACACTAGTAAAGTAATGCTCAAAATTCTCCAAGCCAGGCCTCAGCAATACGCGAACTATGAACTTCCAGATGCTCAAGCTGGTTTTAGAAAAGGCAGGGGAACCAGAGATCAAATTGCCAACATCCACTGGATCATTGAAAAAGCAAGAGAGTTGCAGAAAAACATATATTTCTGCTTTATTGACTATGCCAAAGCCTTTGACTGTGTGGATCACAATAAACTGTGGAAAATTCTGAAACAGATGGGCATACCAGACCACCTGACCTGCCTCTTGGGAAACCTGTATGCAGGTCAGGAAGCAACAGTTAGAACTGGAACAGTTAGGACATGGAACAACAGATTGATTCCAAATAGGAAAAGGGGTAGGTCAAGGCTGTATATTGTCACCCTGCTTATTTAACTTCTATGCAGAGTACATCATGAGAAACGCTGGGCTGGAAGAAGCACAAGCTGGAATCAAGATTGCTGGGAGAAATATCAATAACCTCAGATATGCAGATGACACCACCCTATGGCAGAAAGTGAAGAGGAACTAAAAAGCTTCTTGATGAAAGTGAAAGAAGAGAGTGAAAAAGTTGGCTTAAAGCTCAACATTCAGAAAACTAAGATCATGGCATCTGGTCCCATCACTTCATGGCAAATAGATGGAGAAACAGTGGAAACAGTGTCAGACTTTATTTTGGGGGGCTCCAAAATCATTGTAGATGGTGATTGCAACCATGAAATTAAAAGACACTTACTCCTTGGAAGGAAAGTTATGACCAACCTAGACAGCATATTAAAAAGCAGAGACATTACTTTGCCAACAAAGGTCTGTCTGGTCAAGGCTATGGTTTTTCCAATGGTCATGTATGGCTGTGAGAGCTGGACTATAAAGAAAGCTGAGCACTGAAGAATTGATGCTTTTGAACTGTGGTGTTGAAGAAGACTCTTGAGAGTCCCTTGGACTGCAAGGAGATCCAACAAGTCCATCCTAAAGGATATCAGTCCTGACTGTTCATTGGAAGGACTGATTTGAAGCTGAAGCTCCAATATTTTGGCCACCTGATGCGAAGAGCTGACTCATAGGAAAAGACCTTGATGCTGGGAAAGATTGGAGGCAGGAGGAGGAGGGGACGACAGAGCATGAGATGGCTGGATGGCATCACCGATTCAATGGACATGAGTTTGAGTAAACTCTGGGAGTTGGTGATGGACAGAGAGGCCTGGCGTGTTGTGATTCATGGGGTCGCAAAGAGGGGTCGCAAAGAGTCGGACACAACTGAGTGACTGAACTGAACTGATAATGATTTGAAATTCAGGGTCCAAAACCGCAATTACTTTTGCACCAATGTAAATAATAGTGTAAGAAATGACCGTGAATTTCTTTCCTCACCGCCCCCCACCGGCCCCAGGCTCTTTCACTGGTTTTATACACACTTCATATTTGTATTAGCTCCTCTCTTGCTTGGGCTTCCCTGGTGTCTCAGAGGTTATAGCGTGTGCCTGCAGTGTGGGAGACCTTGGTTCAATCCCTGGGTTGGGAAGATCCCCTCGAGAAGGAAACAGCAACCCACTCCAGTATTCTTGCCTGGAGAATCCCATGGATGGAGCAGCCTGGTGGGCTATAGTCCACAGGGTCGCAAAGAGTGGGACACGACTTCACTTTCGCTTTCACTTTCACTTTCCTCTCCTGCTTAAAATACCTGGAATCATTTTCATTTTGAGAGTGTCAATTTCTAGGCAGGTTGATCAGAAGTCCAGGGTCCCCAAGGAGGAGAAAGGGGTCTGGGGCTCTCAAAGAGGAGGTAGAGGTCTGGAATTCTCACAGAGGAGGAAAGGACAAACTTTTTTCCTTTAAGCCCAGAGCTAATGATTGCACAACAAACAACTAATCTTGCTCAAGGGTTTGTTTTCCCTTAAACTCTGTACCAATGACAACAAAGTATCCTGCTGGAGGACATGTTTCTCCTTCTTGAGAACCTTCTGACTAATCCTGTCATCTTAAAAATGTATATTGTGGGTCTGTTAAGATCTTTTCTCTTGTTTGTTCTAATCCTGTCATCTTAAAATGTAAATTGTGGGAGTGGGTCTAGTAAGATCTTTACATTCTTGAGACATTCTTTTGATTTATTGTAATAACCAATTGAAAAAGTATATAACTCCTTTGTCTAAGACTAGCGAGGGGGGCACTCTCCATCCCCTTCTGATGTCCATGTCAGAAGCTTTCTCTGCCCCTTTTTCACTTTAATAAAACTCTGCTACACAAAAGCTCCTGAGTGATCAAGCCTGGTCCCTGGTCCAGGGACCAAGCTAAATGTCAGAGATCAAGAATCCGACACCTTAAGCTATCAATTTCTTGCATTTTATCTCATCAGATGAAGTATTTGATTCCAAAACTGGCTGCAGATATTTTATATGAGGATGTGAATTTGGAATTGCCTAACCAGGCTGAGTAGGGCTTCCCTGGTGGTGCAGGGGTAAAGAACTCGCTTGCCAATGCAAGAGGTGCAAGAGACGTGCGTTCGATTCCTGGATCAAGAACATCCCCTGGAGGAGGAAATGGCAACCCACTCCAGTATTCTTGCCTGGAGAATCCCATGGACAGAGAAGCCTAGTGGGCTACAGGCCATAGGGCCGCAAAGAGTAGGACATCACTGAACACATGTGCATGCAAAAAATCAAAAAGCAAACAAGCAAAAAATGGTTAAATATGAAAGGAGACAATCTCATCAGTGCATAATAAAACATTGCTGATTCTTGGCTTGTAATTATTATCCAAGGTCACCTGGAAAGAAGTACTTACGAAAGCCTGGTTCTGTGATTTCATCAATAGAATTTTATGATGGAAATACAAATATAATAATTGTAAGGTAAGCTGGCTCTCTCTGACTGGCCTGAAGATTGTAAAGAAAGAAAACAATAAACTCAGTTATAAATACTTTGCTCAAGGCAAGTCAGGAGCCCAGGAAGTGTCCATGACTATCTCCTATAATTTTTATACCTCGTAGCTGAAGGGCTGCAGTTGGCAAAATCATGCCAGGGTCTGACCTTGTTTATTGTTAAATTGTAATGAGTGCTGAATCACAGCCTTACCAGGCTTTGTCTGTGAAATCTACAGCACTGGATGAGAAAGGTTGAGAACTCAGAGAATTTGAATGGGAATATTAGATGGATGTAGATTCTCATAACCACATTAAATGTCTAAATCCGCTGAAACATCTTTGCCAGTAGAGGCCTCCTCATCCCTATTCTATTAGATTGATTTTTCCTTTATTGGAGAGCTAACTCACCTGAAGTACCTAATGTGTAAGGAATGTCATTTCTCCTCATAGCTTGTCATTACCACCTCACTGCCTCCGGACATAGGGGTAGAATTGGTTCCCAGTGTGTGAGGAGAGGTCAAATACAAAGTGGGAGCCAGGAGGAAAATCTGAAAACATTAAAAAATGGAAATAGTTGGTTATTTTTTATTATCAGCAGAAACCTGAGGAACATGTGTGGCAAATAGATTTGAAAAGAGATGCACCAGACAGGAAAAAGTATGAACATATTGGGCCAAATTAACCAATATGGCTGCACATACCAGAATCTGCATCCAATATGCTGGCCCAAGAAGTCAAGAGGGCTTATATACTGGTGCATTGGTTGACTGAAACATGGACTCAGTGATGGTTCACACCAAATGAAGTCAAGATGCAAGAAATTCCTCAGCCTATCTATAGAATCAGAGACTTGGGGATAAGAACTTTGGAGTGGTTTATCATGTGACTCATTTTAGCTTCTTCTTTTTTTACTTAATTTTATGTATTTATTTTGGCTGTGCTGAGTCTTTTATGCTGTGTGGACTTTTCTCTGCTTGTGAGGAACAGAGAGTAGTCTCCAGTTAGGCATGGGCTTCTTACTGCCCTGACTCCTCTCCTTGTGGAGCACACGCCATACAGTGTGCTCACGGCCTTCAGTAGTTGTGGTTCCTTGGCTCCACAGCACAAACTGAATAGTTGTGGGGCAAGGGCTTCGCTGCTTCGCAGCATGTGAGATTTTATAAAAGGAAATAGCAACCCATGCCAGTATTCTTGTCTGGAAAATCCCGTGGACAGAGGAGCCTGGCAGGCTACAGTCCATGGGGTCACACTGCGTGAGAAATAACAGCAATTAAACAATAACAACAACAGAAAGTAGGCCAAATCCCCCCTCCCCATGAAAATTCAGGACCTGCCATCTTTTTTAAAATCCTGAGAGTTCAGGCGGCATGTCATGACATCCCTTTGAAAGAAATAGGCCCCGTTTGGGTGGCCGCCATCTTTTATGTCCGCCATCTTGGATGCCTGAAAGCAACAGGCGACATTTTTGAAGGCGCTTCCTCAAAACGTTTACCGAGTAATCACTATGGTTGTGGGTCTTCGGTTTGCTCCAGAACAAGAGGAGACTCTCCAACTCATCCAGGCTGTGGTACAAGCTATTCTCTCTGCCAGTCGACATAACAATTCAGGAAACTCAGTAGTGCCTAAAGTGTATGTGCAGATGGTCATGCGTTTCGGAAAATCTTGCAAATCTGAGAGGAGTTTAAAAATGTAGATCTTTGGGGTTTTAAGACAAAATCATGTCTTCTTCCTGAAATTATTAACCTTTTTTTAAAGAAAAGATCCTTCCTTGCTAAAAGATGCTGAAAAAGCCCAAACACTTGACCATTGGACTCCCACGTGGTCGTGAAACCAGAATGATCATGTTTTTCTATCAACTCAATAAATTTGAGCTCGGGTGGCAAACCACCTACAGCAACTGGAAATGGAATATGTAAGATTGGCTGAACGCTCAAAATTTTCACTTGAACAATTTTTTACCCTCTCGATGGACTTTATTTTGCTGCATTGCCACTTCAGTCATACCCGTTTCCCAGAATAGCTTAGAGAAGAGACGTCTTTCAAATGCACAGAAAATTGAGTGGCACATGTTTGCTTACTATGCTTGGAAACAAAGGTTGCCAGAGTATGGGTGCAATTTGGAGAAATGATAATAAGGAGGTAGAAGGACAAGAGGTATAGAGCTCCCCAGGAGGCACTAGTGGTAAAGAACCCTCCTGCCAATGCAGGAGACATAAGAGATGTGGGTTCAAGCCCTGGGTGGGATGATCCCTTTGAGGAGGGCATAAAACCCACTCCAGTATTCTTGCCTGGAGAATCCCATGGACAGAGGAGTCTGGTGGATTACAGTCCATGGGTTTATAGAGAGTCGGACATGACTGAAGTGTCTTAGCATGCATAGGGAAGAGACATGAAAGGAGCTTTCAGAACTGGCAGAGTCTGTGTGGGATATTCCTGTCCCAGATGATTTCTCCTTAGAGGACATTCCTAGATGAGGAATCGCTCAATGATTGCATGAATACAATTGCCCATTATATGAATGGTAAGTTTTTGTTTTGTTTTTTTTTTTTTTCACTAGGCACTATCCCTTGTTTGCTTAATGGTGTCATGAATAAAGAGTTCACAACAGCAAGGATGTAACTCAAGCACAGATTAAATAACATGACTAATTTGATATGGCCAGTACTGGGTACCCAAACTGCCAGTCCTAGGGATAAATGCCAATACATTGAACCATGCCCTGGGGGCGCAGTAATTTATCTGATGACAAATAATGACATGGGATTCTTTCCATTATGGGAGCTGCAACTATTCATTGTGGGATAGACAATTATTCTGCCTATGGATTTGTCTTTCTTGTTACCATGCCTCTGATTTACTTAACAGTACCCCATCATGGTGATTCATGCTGAACAGTGGATTTCTGAACAGTGGATTTGGTTATAAGACATGAAGAAGTTTTAAAAGTGGACTCAGGTCAATAGGATTCACTTGTGTATCATGTTCAACTAGCTGCCTGAAGCAACCTGCCTTTTAAGACAGTATAATGAACCAATGAACTGTGGTGTTGGAGAAGACTATTGAGAGTCCCTTGGACAGCAAGGAGATTCAAACAGTACATCCTGAAGGAAATCAGTCCTGAATATTTATTGGAAGGACTGATGCTGAAGCTGAAACTCCAATACTTTGGCCACGTGATGCAAAGAACTGATGCTGGGAAAGATTGAAGGAGGGAGGAAAAGGGGACAACAGAGGATGAGATGGTTGGATGGCATCAGTGACTCATTGGACATGAGTTTGAGTAGGCTTCGGGAGTTGGTGATGGACAGGGAAGCCTGGCGCCCTGCAGTCCACAGGGTCACAAAGAGTCAGACACGACTGAGTGACTGAACTGAACTGAAATGAAGGAACCAGTGAAGACTCAGTTGCAGCACCACTTGGAAGAAGATTCACTTAGAGGTTGAAGGCGCTGTCCTTCATAATAAGATATATGATCTAAATTAGTGACCAATAGATGATACCTTTTTTCTATAGTTATACATCATGTGGGACATTGTCTTAAGCTTCCCAGAGTTCGTTAAACAAAGAGACATACAGACAAAATTCAGATGCTCAAATCAGCTGGCATATTCAATTGGAAACAAAGGAAAGGACTGAGTTCAGTTCATGTTCTTTTTAGAATAAAGGGCAAGTGGGCTAGATGGACCCTAGTATTTAATCTTCAGTTGAACATATCTGTAGCTTCTCCCTTTTGAATAGATTAGCCTTCAGTCTTCCCCTCCAGTGGCATGGTTATGAGGATCTGAGCTGAGGTTTAAGGGAGGATCCCTAAGATACCGAAGTCGTCCAAGGCAATATACTCTACCTAGGATGCCAAGGGGCATGTGCACACAGCTGTAGATGCCAGTTTCTGAATTAACAACTATGGATGTTATTTGGATTTATATGGATTTGGGATGAGTGTCTCTAATGTCTGATTGATCTGTTGTTTGTTGTTGTTCAGTCACTAAGTTGTGTCTGACTCTTTGCAACCCCACAGACTATAGCCCACCCAGCTCATCTGTCCGTGGGTTTTCCCAGGCAAAAATACTAGAATGGGTTGCCATTTCCTTTTCCAGAGGATCTTCCTGATCCAGGGATCAGACCCACATTTTCTACATAGACAGGCAGACTCTTTAACACTGAGCCACCAGGGAAGCCCTTGATTGATCACAACCTCTTACATTTTGAATACCTCATATGCCTTATGTACATTTACTGTGTCAAGAATATGTGGTACCTCAGGTGACTCTTGTATGTTTATGTATTATGGATGTTAAATGACTCTTGGTCTTCCCATCCCTCTATGTCTATGTTCAGTGCACAGAAGATGTACTTGCTTTATCATGTTTAATATGCAAATAAGATCTATATTTTTAAAAAATGATTAAACTTTTTTGAATGAGTAGATTTTAAGCCACGTGTAAACAGGCACAGAGTTTGTATTTCTGTTTATCGCTTACTAGTTCTTTTGAACTCATAGCATCCGTGTAGTATATGTTGCCCACACACACTGCTCCATCACTGAGGCGGACAGAAATTCCGTATCTCTGGGGGAGAGTCTTTACTGTCCCTGTCAACATATCCATTACCTCAATGTGACTTAAGATAGCCCTGAAGTCTGGCTGAAGAATCATAACTGCAAAAGTGTATATTTTAGACATGATGCAAAAATCTGGACGTGCTCTAATAATTAATCTTCTACAGTTTCCTCCAGAAAGCCCCAATGTACTTATTTTGGCTAACAATTTACTTGAGCAGAAATCACTTGACCCAAATTTTGATGATTTAATAGCTCATCTGAAGAACTAGCCTGAAGCAGATGATGAAAATCTGTCACAGATGCTATAACTCCTATTTGCAACCATTGGTCTTTTGGTTTATGTGCTTTAATAATTTGAAAAACAAGAAGATAATCAGGAAGCAAGACAGATATATGTGTCTTGAGGCAGAGCTTAATTCAAACTTGTACAAAATGTTTTGTCAGATGGACTCCTTAACCACATTTGTTATCAGTGGCACAGAATATATTGGATTAAGTGTTTAAATAATGTGCTAGAAGGGTGTCAGATTCGTCTTCACAAACGGAAAGCTCAGCCTCAAGAACAGAACATTGTTTCTATCAGACTAGTTTTAGACAAAAGATTTGAAGACGAATTACCTCACAGTGAAATTTTTCACATTGTCTACACTTTACCTCATTATAAAATTTAATAAAAGATATCATTATTTTTGTGTGTCACTTAGCTTTAAACTGTGTCAATAATTTCAATTATGTTTTGGGCAGAGGCAATAATGTGTTTATTTTAAAATACATACCTTATACACATAGAATATTTTCTCAGAGTCTGAGAAGAATATAATAGTTTTATACTAGCTGATCATAAAATTTGTTCCTTTATTATTTATTTTATTTTTTATTAGGAAATTATTATTATTTCATTGCACAGGAAAGTAAAGGGAGTGATTACAAAAACATTCATGTACTCATCAAAAAATTTTGATCTAAATAGTATTTTAAACTTACTTCGGATCTTTTATTCATTAAAAAATTACAAATATAGTCAAAGTCCTGTGCCTACTTAATACTCAAGCCTCTTTCCTTTTTCAAATATTTACTATGTCCCTGTATATAAACAGTATATAATGTTGTTTTATGTTTTAAATTTATACATAAATGATTTTATAATTTGTGAATCATTTTAGCATTGCTTTTTTGTGCCCAGTATCATATTTGTGAAATATAACCATGTTGTTTTAATTCACTCATTTTCAGTATAGAATAGTATTTTACTATATAAAAGCATTTAACAAGTACATAAGAATTTAAATTTTACTTTAGCATATTGATGAGCATTTTAGTTATTTTACATTTTTCAGTATCATAAAGCCTCTCTCAGTGAACATTTTTTTTTCAGTGAATATTTTTTAAATATCTTGTATCATGTATGAGAATTCCTTAGGCATATATATCTAGGATTTGAATTGCTAGACTGAACATTCAATTTTCGTTTTTAGCTTTAGTAGATACTACCAAATTGCTCTCCAAAGTGTATATACAAATTTTAATTACCACCAGCAATATGTGAGTTCTCATTTCCACATCCTTGATATTCCTACTTTAAAACATTTGAATGTTTGTCTATCTTAGGAATGGAAATGGTGTCTCCTTTTGGTTTTAATTTGCATTTCCCTGATTCCTGTTGCGTTTGAGCTTCTTTTAATTTATTCATTATCTGTTCATGATTTTTTTTTTTTTTCCTTATTGGCCCCTCTACTGCTGAATGAAGTGAAGTGAAGTCACTCAGTCATGTCCGACTCTTTGCGACCCCCATGGACTGTAGCCCACCAGGCTCCTCTGTCCATGGGATTCTCCAGGCAAGAATACTGGAGTGGGTTGCCATTTCCTTCTCCAGGGAATCTTCTATAGTAAATATTAATTTTCTATATTATCTGCAGTAATTTTTAAAGGTCTTAATATAAGGCTATATATTTCCTTCTAAGTACTAATCTACCTGCCTCTCTCAACTTTCAGTATGTAATTTTAGATTAATATTCAGATCTTAAATTTTTCTAATTTGATTGCTATTTCTTCTTTGACCCATAAATTGTTTGGAAAGTCTCAATTGTTTTTGTTTTAGAGATATATCTTTGCTTACTTGTTCCTAATTTATTTTCATTTAAGTTGGAGAATATGACCTGAATATATGAAATATCAGTTCTTTGGTATTTGTTGTGTTTTATGACTTAGTAATTTGGTCAACTGTTTGCAACAAGTGTTCTTTTCCTAATGTTGTCTACAGGATTCATTATATTGAGCAAATATTACTTCATTTTATTTCTTACACTTTTGTTATGTGTGCCTGGTTAATCAATTATTAAGATAATGTTTTAAAAGATTGTTCACTGTGTCCTAGTTTTGACTATGTTATTCAGTGAGTAGATTTTAGAATAGTTGTATGTTTGTTGATGAGATAGTGCTTTCATGATTAGGTATGACCCATTTAATTTCTCACAAGGACATTTTGTTTTATTTTCTTAAATTCTATTTTGATGATTATTAGCACAATTTTACCAGCTTTCCTTTGACTAATGTTTTCATGTCATTTTCTTCCTCTCATTTTTACTCCTTCCAGGTCCTTATTGTTAAACTGTATCTCTTATGAGGAAGTTTTTTTTTCTATTCCTTTTAATGGTTTTCTGAAAATCTCAGCATGCATATTTGACTTAAAGTCTAAAATTAATCAATGCTTTCTTGTTTCTCCTAAATAATATTAATAGATTTCAAATTATATTATTGTCCTCCATCACTTCTCAGCTTATATATACTTTCTCACTAGAGCTGGGACCATACATATACGACATCTGAAAAAAGATTTCTGTGTTAAATATAGGATTTAAAGCAACACCAAAAACACAGTCTAGACTAGCTAGCTCTCATTAAAGCAACTTTTTATAAGGAAAGCAATGAGCAAAGAATGTAGAAAATTCTTTAGACGTGAGGACAAAAATAATATTTTGTTTAAAATGTTTTCCATATTTGATGTTGCTGAAGTTTCCTTCATAAATGTATTATTTGAAGTCAATTAGAATTTTGTTTAATAGCCTTATTAACTGAGAAGTTGTTTCAATGATTTGTAATAATGTATTATTTGGAGAATCGTTATGTAGAACTATTAGAGGCTCTCAAATGCAGTAATATTTGTATTAGGGAGAAGTTTTTTTTCTGATTGCTTTAGAAAGAGGTTCTGATCTGCTTCGTTTCTATTGCAAGTTTTCTTTTAGAAGCAAGGTTTATTTTTTACCCTGAAGCAGGTTTTAGTTTTTGTCTGTTACTACAAAAAATATTTCCTGAGAGCTTTCTTCTTGTAATGCTCTTCATCTGATTAAACAGTCATTTTTATTTTTAGATTATAAATCTAATAAAATATTATAAAACATAAAATTGAAGAAGAAATTACTGTTTTTATTCTACAACTTAAATATAATCTTCATCTTTTACTGAGCAAATGGTTAAGATTTGAACATTTGAATTTTTGTTGATGTTATGTCAAATTGCACTATGTTGTACACATGAAACTAATTTAATAATGTATGTCAACTATACTTCAATAAAAATATGAGGCAAAATGCAATATCAAATTAGTTGCTCAATGCAACTAATAAATATAAAAATGCATTTAGTGCTTTACAAAAAAATAGAAATTACCAATGAATTTGATGTTTTTATTATTTTGAATATTTCTTCACAAATCTCCCCAACTCTTTTTAACAAAGGAAAGAGATTAAGAATATTCTTCATTCTAAAGTTACTTACCTCTGAAGTTGTGGAGCTTATAACCTTTAGATTAACCTATAGATTAGTCTGTATAAGGCATACCATGGGGCTTCCCTGGTGGCTCAGATGGTAAAGAATCTGACTGCAATGCAGGAGACCTGGTTTCAATCCCTGAGTTGGGAAGATCCCCTGGAGAAGGGAATGGCTCCCCACTCTAGTATTCATGCCTGGAGAGTTCCATGGACAGAGGAGCCTGGTGGGCTATAGTCCATGAGGTCACAAAGAGTCGGACACCACTGAGCAACTAACACTTTCACTTTTTCAAGGTATATCATATTCCATGCTATTAATGGACGTTGCTTTTAACCACATGACAGCAATTAGGAGAAAGTTAAGATTTTAATCTAAGTCAAGTGATATGCAATGGCTGCAATAATTGTCATTGCATACAAGAGACAAAACAGCCTGAGTTCAGCCTTTGAGTTCCAGACATTTACAGTGATGCATCTGAACTCAAAATACAGTTTTAAAAACTAACCCTAACCCTAATGATAACCCTATATGCAAAACAGAAAAAGAGACACAGATGTACAGAACAGACTTTTGAACTCTGTGGGAGAAGGTGAGGGTGGGATGTTTCGAAAGAACATCATGTATATTATCTATGGTGAAACAGGTCACCAGCCCAGGTGGGATGCATGAGACAAGTGCTCGGGCCTGGTGCACTGGGAAGACCCAGAGGAATCGGGTGGAGAGGGAGGTGGGAGGGGGTATCGGGATGGGGAATACGTGTAAATCTATGGCTGATTCATATCAATGTATGACAAAACCCACTGGAATGTTGTGAAGTAATTAGCCTCCAACTAATAAAAATAATAATAATAATAAAAAATAAACATTTTCTGTTAGTGATCCACTTGAATCCTTTGCACAGATAGGATGGAGGTATTTCCTGAGTCACATATACAAGTGGAAGGTTTTAAACCAAGTTTCCAAAAAAAAAAAAAAAATCACAACACTACCCATAGAGTAGTTTTGCTAGGAAACAGATGGAACTTGGAACGCTACCAACTTGGTCATCCTAGTTGACAAATGTTCTGGTGGCATCAATGGAGTGCCATTTGGCTAGTCAGGCCTAGGTGAAGAATATCCGGAGATTCTATGTCCCTTCACTGAGGATGTTCCATTAAGTCATTTGAACCAAGCTTCCTCGCCAGTGATCTCTAGAATCTCAATTTAATTGTATCCTTTGGCGATTTCAGGACAAACTCTAACAAAGCTAAAAATGCTTCTGCTGGGGTCCTATTAGTATTCCCCACAGTGCTACCCAAACTTGCTGCTTTTTCCTAGAAGCCCATGAAAGAAACCCCGATCGAAGTATACTTGTCCCCCCTCTCCAAAGTCACCTTGGAGAGATCCTGTCCTGTGATATGGAGACGTGGGCTTTATGAAGAGTTCAGCCACACAGTAATTTTGGTTGAGTCACTTTACCTCTGTGATCTCCTAAGATCCATCCCTGACCTGTGTTGCAGGGATGTTTTGAGAATAAGTCCATGTGTTTGAATCCTCTGTGCACTGCCTTTAGAAAGACATGGAGATTGATCTGAGTAGCAGGCTTTCTAAAAAAAGGAAGAAAAAAAATGAATGACGGAAACAGAAAATTAATGCCTATTTTTATTCTAAATTAAAGAACAAAGAAACTGTGCCTTTAATTGTCTTTTGTGATACTGAGAGTAAGATTCAAAATTGTATGTGTCCTCCTAGTTCAGTTCAGTTCAGTCGCTCAGTCATATCCAACTCTTTGCAACCCCATGAACCGCAGCACACCAGACCTTCCTGTCCAGCACCAACTCCCGGAGTCCACCCAAACCCATGTCCATCAAGTCGGTAATGCCATCCAACCATCTCATCCTCTGTCGTCCACTTCTCCTCCTGCCCTCAATCTTTCCCAGCATCAGGGTCTTTTCAAATGAGTCAGCTGTTTGCATCAGGTGGCCAAAATATTGGAGTTTCAGCTTCAACATCAGTCCTTCCAATGAACAGTCAGGACTGATCTCCTTTAGGATGGACTGGTTGGATCTCCTTGCAGTCCGAGGGTCTCTCAAGAGCCTTCTCCAACACCACAGTTCAAAAGCATCAATTCTTCAGTGCTCAGCTTTCTTTATAGTCCAACTCTCGCATCCATACATAACCACTGGAAAAACCATAGCCTTGACTAGATGCACCTCTCTTGACAAAGCAATGTCTCGGCTTTTTAATATGCCGTCTAGGTTGGTCATAACTTTTCTTCCAAGGAGTAAGCATCTTTTAATTTCATGGCTGCAGTCACCATCTGCAGTATTTTGGAGCCTGGAAAAATAAAGTCAGCCACTGTTTCCACTGTTTCCCCATCTATTTGCCATGAAATGATGGGACCAGATGCCATGATCCTAGTTTTCTGAATGTTGAGCTTTAAGCCAACTTTTTCACTCTCCTCTTTCACTTTCATCAAGAGGCTCTTTAGTTCTTCTTCACTTTCTGCCATAAGGGTGGTGTCATCTGCATATCTGAGGTTATTGATATTTCTGCATATCTGAGGTTATTGATGTTTCTGTCCTCTCACATTAACGTTAATTTGGTATTAATTGATTGAGGGCCATTTATTGTCTGGTTTTCAAAGTCATTTGATGAAAATCAGAATGATTTCACTTAACACAAAGGACATTAAAATTGTGTGTGTGTTAGTCTGTCAGTAGTGTCCTACTCTTTGCAACCCCAGGGACTGTAGCCCACCAGGCTCCTTTGTCCATGGAATTCTTCAGGCAAGAATACTGGAGTGGGTTGCCATTTCCTTCTCCAAAAAGGCTGATGAAATTAAAATCAACCAAAAAAAAAAAAAATGCCCCTTGACATTTATATTTGTGCCAGATATTATCTTGAGGAGTTTCTGATGGAATGGGTGCCATGAAGAGCGCAGCTTTTTGCTTTGTGGTCTTTCTATGAATAATAGTGTAGATTTGAGGCAGCTATGAAAATTTCATGGGAGTCATTTATAAATCACTTTCTCTTTGCACATAATTGTGATATATATTTGTTGCTGAAAATATAAAGAGTACATAAAGTACAATATAAAAATTACCCATGTCTCATCAGCCAAAGCCAACTAATGTCATCATTTTCATATCTGTGTGTATATTCTTTAAAGAAATTAAGTTGGGATAATCCATTTAAACTGATTTGACTCCACTTGAAAATCAATATTCATAAAATTTGTTATGTGAACATAATGTTCCATCTTACTGATATACCAACATTTATTTAATCAGTGTGGTTCAATGAAGGATATTCAGTTTAATTTTTTTTTTAATATAAAGGCAGCACCTTTTTGCTTGTACACTTGAATCATTGAGAAAGTTGGCCAAAGATATGAATAGTGTTAGAATTTTATTTCATATTATCACACTCTTTCAACAGTTTGTACTAAGATACAGATGTACCTGCAGTGTGTGGAAGCCCTGGTTTACTATGGCCTCATCAGCACGTTATCATTGGAACAGGGCTGGAGACGTTGCTGATGTCCTGTTGGTAAAATCATAAAACAGACTTCAACCAGATGTTGAAATAACACCTGGCTATTAACAGCAGCTATAAACTCAATTGAAGAAGCATCTTTAAACTCAATCCTGAAAGCCCTTCCTCAAGGTTTGAAAAGCTTCAGGCAACAGAAGAAGAATGAATGCATTAATTTGAACCTAGGGGTCCATATGCTGTCTACAAATCAGACCCATTAGCTTTGCTTACCTTATGGTTTGGCTATCATGGGGAAACCATCTTGACTGCCAAGGAGAGATAAAAGTGTACATTAAAAATACATTGCACCTTATCTCAGGGAAGCAGGTGAAGAGGCTTTCATTCTTTAAGTGGGCAGACTTGAAGTTTTTGTTGCATGTGTTTAATAGGGACTCAACACAAATGCTGGCAACATGCAATCTGAGCCCGCTGTCCCGGGAGCAGTGCCTGCCATCTGCTTTGGCTAAGTGGGCCTGCCCAGTCCTTGCCTCCCTGCCCTTGAAACTTGACTATTGGAATTTAATTACATGGTTATATGATTAAATCAATGAGATTGAAAGGTTGAAGCTAATGTTCCTAGAGGTGAAGCAGGCCCCAGGCCTGGGAAACAGCTGCACTGGGGAAGTAAGCATCCTCCTATCATGTCAAGAGGAGGAGAGGTAACGAGCTCTTCTGGGTGGGGAGGGGGGGTGACGCTACCTTGGTTTTATTAGATGTGGTGCTGATGGGGAAAGAATTTTAAGGTCTCAGGTACAGAAAATGAATTGAAAGCTCTCTACTTTTTTTTCCTTAAGCTCAAGTGTCAAACAATACATTTTCCCTTGATTTAGTTCTTTCATTCCTTTTGCTCTTTGGGGATAACTTTGAGAATCTGGAACACACTGTCTGGAGGTTAAGGAATTAAGGAAGCAAAAGGGAATCTGGACTCATTTTTAATAGATGTGTTGTCTTTATCTGACTGCCAGTCATTCAGTGCAGTGCTGGTCTTTGCATCAAAATAGATGTTTTCTGATGGACTATGATCTTCATAGTGATATTCTTTTCAGAGGACCCATCAGAAAACCACACTGATGAAAGTTATCAGTTGCAAAAGGATATCCTGGATTTTACAATTTACTGTGGCACAGAGCATGCTAATAGGTGACAGAGCAGATGCAGGAGACTAGGATTTAGACTCAGGAGACTAAAATTTGTACTTGGGAACCAAACCTGCCTCTACCATTCACTGGAGCTGGCAAATTGCTTAACCTCTCCTTGACTCAATTTTCTCATCTAAAAAAATGGACTAATAATAACACCCAGGTTATGGAATTGTTAATCAGGATAAAATGACTAGTTTTGCTGGCAGGTGCTTAGAATTAGGTCCTAGTAAAGATGAGTTCTTGTTTCTATCAGATCGAATGAGGGAAACTTCTGATTTTTCATTTGATTCTTCGTGTACTTCAAAAATGCTCTTTTCTGAGCGGTCTATGTGGCAATACCGTGGTCCTTGAAAAAGCTCTTTCATCCATACAGGGTACGCTATGCAGATACGAATTATCATGTGGGTTTGTGCCAGTACCGCGTGACCTTCTAGCCACAACTGTGACATTTTCAGCATTATTCTGGTGATGAAAAATATTTTGGCCAGAAAAAGTGTAATAGAGAAGGAGGCTGTATTACTGGGAATCCTTCTAAATTCTCAATGGCAAAATTCACCCCTCAGCCCTTTTTGTACCTTCCTCAGTTTAATTTCCTTGGGTCCTGTCACCTCAATGCATTTGGCATTTGTTACTTTTGTGTATAAAATGCTTATTCATAAAAGGGCAACATGTTCCTTGCACCTAGGAAGGTTTGCTTTTACCAAGTAAACAGTTATTTGCAGAGATTTAGGAAGGGAGTGGTGACCAATCAGCTCTAGCTCCTGACTACTGAGATCAGAGGGAAAAACAGACTTTCCATGAAGAATGACACAGTCCTTGTAGGCCTGGGTGAGAACTTCCCAATAATGAGCGTGGTGACTCTTGGAAACCTTAATGTACTCGTTTACTCCATGTGTTAATAAGACTTACATGTTAAGTCTGTGATAATAAGGCTTGCCTGCATTTCCACATCGAGAAAGGGAAGACACTTGATTTGACTGTCAAAGCGCTCATCCTCGATGATGCTGAATTGCACTGTGCAGAACAATACAAGCACCAAAATAACAATTACAGCAGCGTCTATGGAATTCTCCTAAAGCACTGTAATGTGCTTTATGTGCATCCTCACATTAAAAAAAAAGACAAAAACAAAACAAAACACCCCCCAAATTAGTGAGGTGAATGTGAAATTAGCTCTACATTACAGATGAAGAAACAGGATTGGTAGCGAATGAGGCTAGGCTCAGACTCAGGCCCTGTGAGTCAAAGCCCATTTCTTCTTAATCACATCATGTGATGAGATATAAGTTTAGCCAAGAGTCTGAGAGAAAAACAAATAAGTACATACATAAAACATTAAGAAGCAATAGAAAATGATATAGATAGTTTGGTATAGAACAAGATCTGGACACCCAAATTCTGATCTGCCACAAATCTCTGTATCAACTTGGATAAACCCGTTAAACACTCTATCAAGTGAGATAGTTTGGTGGCTATTACACATTCTGCCAATGACCATTCTGAATGTAAGCACTAAATTGCTACTGATGCCGAAACTCGGCCTCTGATGAATTGAATCTCGGAGACCGAGTTTTGAGTGAAGTCGAAATGAATTGCTTTAATGCTTTGCCAGTCAGTGGGGGGTGCAGTGGGCTCATCCCCTCAAAAACTGTGTGTCTCCGTCTGTGGGCATCTGGTGAGGAGTTTTATAGCCATGGTTCAAGGGTGGGATTGATGATAAGGATCAGGGTGTGTTTCAGGGTCCTCATCCTTTTAATCTGGCC
Organism: Cervus elaphus; assembly: GCF_910594005.1. Taxonomy (NCBI): domain Eukaryota; kingdom Metazoa; phylum Chordata; class Mammalia; order Artiodactyla; family Cervidae; genus Cervus; species Cervus elaphus. Next base: position 5,931,986 of record NC_057826.1, on the reverse strand, counting down.
TCAGGTGGCCTCTTGATCTTCTCTGAAGGATGCTTCATCACGTAGTTAACATCTTCCATTTGTTGGAGTTTTTAGTTCTGCAGAAGAGCTCAAAGATATTGTTATGTGTATCCCTTGAGGCGGGACCCAGATCCCTTCCCACGGCTGCAATGATGTTTCTTGTCTGCCTTCCCTTGTTTCTGCATCCTCTCCCTTACCTGATTTACACCTGCTTGAACTTGCCTTTTGGAACTCAGGGAAGGTCCTGGAGACTGAAACCTATTCCCTACAAATAAGAAATGGGGGACACAGAAAGGGTTTCATGCCCAGGAACCCCCCAGGGTCCTGTTCAGTTTCATTATGGCGGTCGTGGTAAAGAACCAGCCTGCCGATGCAAGGAATATAAGGGACATGGGTGCAATCCCTGGGTGGGAAGATCCCCTGCAGAAGGGTGCATGACAAGCCATTCCAATATTCTTGCCTGGAGAATCCCATGCACAGAGGAGCCTTGCAGGCTACAGTGCTTGGGGCTGCAAAGAGTCGAACATGACTGAAGTGGCTTAGCATGCATGCATGCACAACGTGGGCTGGTGCACTGGGAAGACCCAGAGGGATGGGATGGAGAGGGAGGCGGGAGGGGGGATCGGGATGGGGAACACATGTAGATCCATAGCTGATTCATGTCAATGTATGGCAAAAACCACTACAATTAGGAAAAAAATTAAAAATAAAACATGATAAGGAAAGATCTTTACTTCTGAAAATTATGAACGATACCTGATGTTCTTGCTTCTTCAGTTTTCTCTCATTTTTCAGTTCATTTTTGCAGGTTTCCTTTATTCTAAATACTTCATAGAACTACTTTGACAATGGTCTCCAATGATTTCCTATTTTTGTATTTCTACTTTTTCTATTATTATACAACTCAAAGGATCTTTTTCTATGCCATGAAATTTGATCATTTGAAGTTGTGATAAAATACTGTGATGTTTCACTGCAAGATTATGCTGCTGCTGCTGCTAAGTCACTTCAGTCGTGTCCGACTCTGTGCAACCCCATAGACGGCAGCCACCAGGCTTCCCCATCCCTGGGATTCTCCAGGCAAGATTATACTATTGCATAAAAAATATCTCTACATAAATTTCAGGTGACCTACAGTGCCAAATACTATATGGTGCTTAGGAAGAGTGGCACTATGTAAAATCCTTTGAATATGCCAAGAAGAATTTTTTAAATGTCAACTGTTAAAGGTTGGATAAAAGTCAGGTTACAAATGAAGGAATAGAGGAAGGAATTTTAGACAAAGGATGTATTGGATGTTTGTGGAATTTCTCTTTAGAAATAGAACTATACAAACAAATGATGTTAATCCTGGAGAAAATTAGAAACATCGTGTCCAAAGTCCTTATTTTATAAATTCAACAAATCACCTATTTCATACAATAGAGAAAGAACTTTTATGTAAAATTACTTGACTAATTTCACTCCAACTTTTCCCTTGTTCCTTTCCCATCCAACCCCAAAAATAAAACTATGGGTATAGGAAATTATACATCTGAGTCCCCAATATGTTACAAATTACTTTAAAAGTGTATACATAGGATTTTCATTTCTTTCAAATTTTGGTTGAGGTATAGTCCCAACATGAGCCGAAGAGGAGAGTCCTGAAATCTCTCTTGGCTGGAACTTCATGCTCTGTCTGTGAGTTTAAAGTGAAGATGGAGCGCAGAGGGCTGAGTGCCATCCTGGTATCTGCAAAGAAGAAAGAAAAGTGAGGTGGTGAGCAGAGCAATAAATAGTTTGGGCGACTAACAGGTGCCGACCGCTGCTCCCCTCTCCTCACCCAGATCAGAGGTGACGTCCTTGCCGCTTCATCACTTTTCTCCTGGTGTCAGGGCAGTGTCAAGTGGACCTGATATGAATGCTGTTTTAGCCACTGAATGAATGACTATGGGCACACCAGTTGCTCAATGATTTAATATTTGCAAGTCTGTTGGTAAGCTTGTCAAGGTCTCGGCATAATTCCTAACACATAGAAGATAAAAAAGTGTTTTCCACCTTTTTCTGTGAGAAACTCAGGTCACATATCTCAATGCACATATGTACATATCTCAATAATTAAATTCCACTTTTTTTTTTTTTTTACCTGCTAAGACATTTCAGTCATGTCTGACTCTTTGTGACCCCAAGCACTGTAGCCTGCAAGGCTCCTCTGTCCATGGGATTCTCCAGGCAAGAATATTGGAATGGCCTGTCATGAACTCTTCTCCAGGGGATCTTTCCACCCAGGGATCACAACCACATCTCTTATATTCCTTGCATTGGCAGGTGGGTTCTTTACCACGACCGCCGTAATGAAACTGAACAGGACCCTGGGGGTCCCTGGGCATGAAACCCTCTGTTATAATAAACTATATGCATTATAGAAAGAGAATTGACTTAAACAGGTGAGAAGTCCCAAGATCTACAGTCAACCAGCTGGAGATCCAAGGAGAGTTGATAGTGTAGATCCAGTCCAAATGGAGGCAAACTCAGGACCCAAGAAGAGCAGAGGCTTCAATTCAAGTCTGAAGGTAAGCAAAGGCCAATGTCCCAGCTCAATTAGTCTGGCAGAAGACATTCCCTGTAATTCAGCCTCTTTGTTCTATTCAGATATTCAATTGATTGAATAAAGTTCACTCACATCAAGGGAGGGCAATTCACTTTACTTAAGCATCTTACTGGAGATGGAAATGGTAACCCCCGCCAGTATTCTTGCCTGGAGAATACCATGGATGGAGGAGCCTGGCGGGCTACAGTCCACGGGGTCACAAAGAGTCGGACACGACTGAGCGACTAAACAACAAAACATCTTACAGAGACACTCAGAACAATGTTTGTCCAAAAGTCTGGGCACCCATGACTCATTCAAGCTGACAACACAGAACTGCCACACTATAGAGTTTTATCTGCTTCACATTTGAGAAAGAATTTGCCTGATTCTGTATGAGCTAGGTGTTCCTTGTGACTTATTTTTATAATCTCAACCCTACTACCCAGAGGAACAGAACAAAGTGGCAGAAACTACAGTCTTGCAATTCAGGGCAAACCAATATAGGTAAGACTCACTCCCTACTGATCTGTGCTATCCCTAAACGTAACATCACAGCAATCAGCAAGGGTCAGATTCCCTTGTGCAACTCCCTGGAGCTGTGACAGTTAGCATGCACTCATCCTGAACTTTTGCTTTGCCTTTGTTGGAAAGGAATTAAATCCCATGCATCCAGTGGAATTTGATCACGAGGAATGTGATGCTCTGGGCAGGAAGTCTATCAGTGCTATTAGGCTTCCCTACATTAATTTGGAAATCTACTAATATCATCCCTAGACACAATCTATGCACTTCATCTTCACTTTGCTCATCTTCAAGCTTTGCCTCCAACAGACCTTAAGAGGACTGTGCCAGCTATGCTGAAATCTGGCCATTCTCACGAAAAAGTGGTTTCTATGAACTAGTCAATTCTGAACATGTTTTCTGAGCATGACGAGAAACAGATATCAATAAACGCCTGACACAGTTGTTTCTCTTGGTTTTCTTTGAAAAGATAGTCAAGTCCCACTTGTCCCTACTGGACAAGTCCCACAAAATCTACTTAGAGTTGTCATAAAGTTATAGTCAATTTAACTTGCAAAGAGCTTCGGATGAAGTTAAATGGTCACCTTTGATGTGAAAGATTTCACAGTCTACTTCCTGTCACCAGCAAGATCCAATAAACTCTGCGTCTCCCTCTTGTCCTTATAGAGCCTTTACTTAGACAAGTTGAGATTTTCTTAGTTTTCTTTTCTTGGTGTAGGAAGAGTTGGGATATCCAGGGCACCAAGTCTTCAGCTCTGATTTGTCATTTGGTGATGCTATCACGCCTCATTTTGAAAAGAGAAAATTGCACTGGTGCCTACAGGCCATAGAAGTGTCAAAGCTACTAAAAAGTTTGATCCTCCTGATAGTTTGGAAAAGCTGTCTAAAAATCCCAGGGATGTAACAAAAGAGCGGGAGTGGAAGTAGAGAGGGAGAAAGGTGAAAAAAAGGAATAACTGTATTCATTTCCTCTAAACTGATATGGCAATAGACAGTGCAATTACCAGATCCATTTCACTGGACTTTATAACTGGCGATGAAATGAGTGAGAAATGAGAATCTCTAATGAAGGCGCAGGTCCCCACCCACTGCGTTATCATCACATTCCACCAATTTCAGCATTCACTCGCCAGCTTCGTAATTTGCAGCTTATTTTCTCACAGTTCGCCAAGCGATTCACATTCATTTACATTATTGCTGTTTAACATGCAGACAAGGAGAAATATGGTTTCAGATCTGATGGGCTCGGCATTTTTTTTGTCTAGTTGAGTTTGTTTTGCTGCCTAAAACAAATGTCTCTGGAGCTCCGTTTAATTTAGCATGTCAAACTGCTTCCTTCAAAGGCGATTTGGAAAAGCTTTATGTATGTGATAGATGCAGAAAGCCAGAAAAAACGGAGTGGGGGGTAATGCTTAACTGAGGAACGATGCAAAGATAAGCAGGGCTGCCTACCAACTCCACTGACGTGTCGATCGTTGTCAGAAAAACAGCTGTATTCTGGGACCTAAATATCTGAGGAGAGGGGCATGAGGCATTTCAAGACCACAGACTATAAAAAGTATTTCTAGTTAGCACTTCTTTTTTCCTTCTAATTTTTATTGTTTCTAACTATAATCTAATTGTGGTAAATAACTCAATATTTGTTTATTGCCCCAACCATACAGGTTTTCCAGATGTCCCTAACTCTTGGAAGTCTCATTGCTTATTTATGAGGACATTGATACTAGGTCCTTATCAGATACATGATTTGCAATTATTTCCTCCCATTTTGTGGGTCACCTTCTCACTCTCAATGATGTCCTTTGATGCACAGAAGTTTTTAATTTTGATGAAGCCCAGTTTATCCATTTTGCTCGTTACTTATGCAACTCAACAAGCAGGTCTTACACATGCCTTATACATTCAGATATTCAATAAATGTTCTTTAAAAATAGAAATCTGCATGGACTTTCCAAGAAAGAAAGGCTTATAGTATTGAAGTCGTGGGAACACAGGTTGACAATTTCTCATCACAGATTCCAAGACCTGAAAAGCTATTGAAATGGAAAGTTTTCCTAATTTGCTTCTGAGTAAAACCTCTCCTAAATCATCATGCAACTAGAGATAGTTTTTATTTATTCCATTAAATGGGAATATTTGTTCATTTTCCTTCAGAAATATTAATGTGTTTAATAACAGAATGCTATCTCAGGCTCCACTGAATCTAATAATTGGCATATATACTGAGTTACTTTTTCCCCCAGGATGCTAATAAAATTCATTCTTTTAAGGGGTACAAAGTCATGATTTAATATACATATACTTTGTTAAATGACTACCACAATCAACCTGATGAACACATCCATCACCACACACAGTTACAGTATGTGAGTGTCAAGAATACTTAAGACGGATTTTCTCAGCAAATTTCAAATGGAATTCATTTTTTTTAATCCAAAATATTCTGAATTTTGAAGAGATTTCCAAGGAGCTTGAAAGTGAAAGTACTACCAGCTAACAATGGTGTGATGCCTTTAGTTTCTAAAATTATATACTGTATTATCTCACTTGAGCCTCACCTAAGAATTTTATAGGAGGTGTTATTCCTATTTTACAAGTAAAGGCACGGAAGCTCAAAGAGATTAAGTGTGTTAAGGAAAACCAGAGCAAAACAGTAGTTAAAGCAGTGAAGTTACATTTTACCTAAAACAACACAGAACTATTGTGAGAGCAAAAGAGACCTCTGTAAAACCGGGTTCAGTTCCTAATACAACATGGACAAGTTGGAATTATAGCCAAGGAGCAGGATTGCAGGGGACAGTGGGTGGAGTATCAGTGAGAAGAAGCCTTGGGAGGAAGAGGAGATTCTGGTTAACTGACTTGACAGGAGTCTTGCTGAAGGCAGGCCAGGATGATCTGATCCTGATATCAGATATCAATTGATGACGATATTGATGATGATCAGGTGTCAAGGAAGGAGGTTCCTTTTTTTTTTACACCTTAAAGCATCTTATTTTTATTTTATTTCATATTGGAGTGTAGTTGGTTTACAATGTTGTGTTAGTTTCAGGCATAGGCAAAGTGATTTTAGTTATACATATATCTGTTCATTTTAAGATTCTTTTCCCCTATAGGTTGTTATAGAATACTAAGTAGAGTTCCCTGTGCTACACAGGAGGTCTTTGTTGATTATCTGTTTTATATACAGATGAAGGGGTTTCTTGCTGAACTGACCCATCCGTATTCTTGCTAAAGTTGGATTTAGCAAGGAAGGACATGAAAGCCCAAAGTTGTTGAGGTCTAATCAGAGAGGCCTGACCCAAATGTGGTCCAGGCGACTGTGTTTGTCCAGTGACTTTCTCAATAGTGGTGAAGTGTCAGAACAGAGGTTAACTTTCATGTCTTCTGCAGTGGATGGCCCCACTTCTATTTGTGAAGCACATAGAAGATTTACTAAACAAGGTGATGTCTATGCACAGTTCAGCCAAAACTGTTCCTGGGGTAGTAGAAAAACCATGCGATGTATAAAACGAGAAAAAGGGAGAGGCGAGGGAGAGAGAGAATCCACACCAGCCACCCTGCGGATGTGACTGACAACTGTAATTTTCTGTTATTGAAGACTGGGTTGTCGGGTTGATGGAACAAAGATAAGCAGGCCTTGCCTGGCTAGCCTGCTTGGAATTCTCTTCCGTGAGACGCTTCCTAACAAATACATAGAAGAGGCATCTGAGGGTAGTGAGATTTCAAGTGAGAAATTTTGGGGAATTTGGTGACTCTTTTCCCTGACCCGCCTTCACCTGCAGCTCACTGAGCATTCTTTCAGACTTAACTGGTTGTATTCTTGATCGATCAAGGAGATGATAACCCACACAAGACAAACCTGTTAAGCCATTTCTGCCTCAGTGGGAATATTTTTAAACCCTTGCCTGAAAGCATAAGGGCTCCAAATATGACATAAAGAAAAAGGCATCAAAGAACCCTGAAACTGCTCTTAAAATTTTGGAAGGTCCAGCTCAGGGAGATGGGATTCCAAGGGGATGTTACTTTGTAACGGTGCTTCTTTGAAGAACTTAGTATCTTTGAGCCATAATTTTCTATATCTCTAGGGGAAGCTATGAATTTGGCCAACTTCCCAACTTTTGCAAGGCTCAGGCCTGAAGACAAATGTTCTGGAGACTAAGAACTCAACCTGTACGTCTGTCACTTAGGGTTGCTGCCACGAGAGGGCAGCTATGGTGGGTGGGTGGTTGTGTAAACAGTTCTGAGCTAGTTTCTAGTGGACATTCCATTTGGATGTTCTGGAGAGATTCCATATATTAGGATACCCGTGCTTGTGCTTGACTTCAATCAGACTAGAGTGGGGGTTGGCGGTGGGCATGACTCTGAACCATCCCTATCCCCTCTTCCCAATTCTTCTACATTTGCTTAAAGGAAGGAATGGGACAAGCTCACAGCAAACCAGAATTTACAATAGCATTTCTGTTAAAAGAAAACTTTTATAATTCTTCTAAGATACTAGCTACTTTAGATCTCAAATATACAGGTAGGAGCAGGGGAATAAAATGGGTTTTCCAGGTGGCACAGTGGTAAAGAATCCACCTGCCAATGCAGGAGGCACAGGAGAGGTGGGTTAGATCTCTGGGTCAAGAAGATCCCCTGGAGGAGGGCATGACAACCCACTCCAGGATTCTTGCCTGGAGAATCCCATGGACAGAGGAGCCTGGCGGGCTACAGTCCATGGGATTGCAAGGAGTCAGACACGGCTGAGCACACACACTAGGGGGATTAAATCTGAGTGGAGCCTTCCTGGTCATAGGCAGTTTCCATAGGTGCGCAACCTATCTTTCGTATACAGCCAAGTCCTCCAGCATTTGGTGAGGACACAGGGGCCTGAAGGTTCGCATACATAAAGAATGTACTGCGCCGGCTGAAGACAGTTCACTCCCACAGACATCCTAGACTTTTTGCCTTTAAACAAAAACTTCTTTACCACCAAGGTTAAGGGTATCATTTACAAGCTAAAGTCATTTTTTTTTTTCAGGAAATAATCCTGCTGAAATGAATCATATCATATTAAGGTAGGTAGATTATGTAATGTTCAAGAAATTTCCCAACTTCTATTAGCTATAAGGTGTCAACATAGGAATTTTTACAAAGAAAATCAAACTTTTTTTTTTTTTCCTTCTGTGGCTCTTATGATTCTGTTATTTTTAGTGGCCCCACCACCCTGACGTAGACTCATTTCTTCTCCCCCTTGGGTTGTTAAGCCAGAACAGGAAGCATTTCATGACGGGCAGGATGGATTTCCAGAACTCCCCGATGCTTCTAAATCTCCTGCTTTGGCTGGGGGAAATTGCCCAGCACAATTTGTAATATCAGACAGCAGTGTAAGGAGAGGCTAAATGTCAGGGCTGGGGGAAGAGAATGATGAGGGATAAATGTGATCGCCTAAAGCAGGGCTGAAGACGATCTCATTAATCTTCCATTTTATGGGCACTGGTCTCCAAGACAGACAACAGGAACGCACATAGAAGAGGCATGCTCTGGGCAGCTGAGAGGACAAGGCCTTCCCACACCGACCTGGTTGGAATGTCAAGTGACCTGCTGATGCCTGTATTCTGATGTTCTTGGTGTTCCCCCAGAGACTGTTGGAAGAATAAGGACAAGCAAACCTTAAATCTCTGTGGAAAACACTCATTGTTTGTGGATCAGAGTTGGGATTTTATGTTTTAAACAAATCAGCCTTGTTTTCAGTTCAGTTCAGTTGCTCAGTCATGTCCAACTCTTGGCGACCCCATGAACCACAGCACGCCAGGCCTCTGTGTCCATCACCAACTCCTGGAGTCTACCCAAACCCATGTCCGTTGAGTCGGTGATGCCATCCAACCATCTCATCCTCTGTCATCCCCTTCTCCTTCTGCCATCAATCTTTCCCAGCATCAGGGTCTTTTCAAATGAGTCAGCCTTGTTTTAGATGATGGCAATTGAGAATAATTTTTCTGTGGCATTGTTTCTACTTTATTAAATCAGGACCCCAAAGCTTCAATGTCATAATTGCTATACTAAAGCCCATCTGTAGCAACCCACTTCAGTATTCTTGCCTGGAAAAACCCATGGATGGAGGAGCCTGGTGGGCTACAGTCCACGGGGTCACAAAGAGTTGGACACAGCTGAGCGACTTCACTTTCACTTTATGATGGCTCAGACAGTAAAGAATCTGCCTGCAGTGCAGGAGATGCAGGTTTGATCCCTGGGTTGAGAAGATCCCCTGGAGAAGGGAATGGCTACCCACTCCAGTATTCTTGCCTGGAGGATTCCATGGACAGAGGAGTCTGGTGGGCTACAGTCCATGGAGTTCGAATCTGAATAAACTATTTCCCATTAAGTCAGTTTAGGTCACAGTCAACTTTTTATCATTTCATATATTCCATTCAGTGATTCTGAACTGTCAGTCTTAATCATGGATTTACAAGTGAAATTATTTCATTTACATATTTATTGAGATGGTGCAGTGGATTCGGTACTCTAGTAGAGTCAATGTCTAGTGCAGAAGTACCCCGAGGAGAAAGCTACAGTAAAACGTGACAGTCCCTATGGCTTACAAATGAATACAGAATCGACAATGTAGCCAAGGGAGAATGTACACTCATTTTGGCCAGGGGGGTGAGGAAAAGCTTGAAGATTTGTTACTGACGTTGATTCTTGAAAAAATAGGAGTTTGCTATCAGCACAATTCTAGTGAAGGTTTTCCTAGTTTAACAAATATTACTCAAGTGGTACATACAAAAGAGTGTTCTGATGGATTGAATGTTTCATCTTGAAATATACTAAGCTCAGTTACATAAAAATAATGGAAAAATAGTTTCAAGTCTGTCATAGTTGAAAGTACATAAGTTCTTTCACACATTGTACCTCTTCAAGAGCATAAGTTAGCTAATGATCAGATTCTGTGCTGTGAGAATTGTATGATTAGTCATTTAGAATGTTACATGAGAACATCTCATATCCCACATTCTAATGAGTGTATGTTTATTTTAATTTGTCCGTTCCCATGCCTACAATACACTGAAAACTTCTATTCATAACAATTGTAGAACTCTGAAGTGATTTCTGACATAATGGGAAAAAAATGAATTATGGAACACAGTTTTAATGTTGTGGATTTTTGAATTTATTTTCCATCCTTTCCTTTTAAAAAACTTTAAATTTTGATATAATTTATACATTTCTAAAAGGCAGAGACTATATCTCCCCAAACCTGACAGCCTTCTTGTTCATTGTGTAGAAAGAGTGTTCCAAGTACACTTGTCAAATTGCATTTAACGCATTGAGTTTGTTTACTAGGAGAACTGATTAAACTACAAAAATTGTTTTCTTATTTGGCTGGGGAATTTGATTCCATGGGGTCATTTGTGACCATTATTTTTTTTATATAAACTTAACAAAATTTTAACTTTAATTTTTAAATAATTTCAAAAGATAAAAGAGTGGCAAAAGTAGTATGAAGATTTCCAATCACTCTCCAGCTTTCCAAAATGATGGCATCTTTGCATAACCGCAAGCATAATAATCATTTTAACTTCTTAGTTTAATGTCAATAATTAATCAATTAGTGAAGGAATCACAAATTTCACGAATTGTGTACCTAATGTGATTTTTCAGGTCCAGGATTCAATTCATAATCCCTCATTGTAATTCAAGATTATGTTTCTGTAATCTCCTGCAAGTTGAAATTGTTCTTTATTTTTTGTGACCTTATGTTTTTGAAGAAGGCTGGACAGTTGCTTCGTAGTCTGTCCCTCCTTTGGGGTTTGTCTGATGTTTCCTTACAATCAAATCTGGGCTTGCATTTTTGGCAAGAGGGGCACAGAGGCATTACTCCCATCTCAGGGCATCGTACCAGGAAATGTGTGTTGTTGTTGTGTCTCCTTACTGGTCTCGGGAGCTTTGGTCACCGTCAAGTCTGACAAGCTTGCAATCGTTCCCTCTGCTATATTGCAGCTAGACCAACTTTGGTTCCCAATTTCACCTTCAGATGTTTATTTTGGGAACAGTTGTTGAGATAACAGTGTGTAAGTTCCGGTTGAAAGAGACAAGATTGTGATAATCTTTCGAATTCCATAATTGAAACTCTGGAAACCAACACCCAGGTCTAAAGGTTTTGCTTTAAAAATCAGCACATGCTTCCTCTTATTGCTTTCCTTCCTTCTCTGTCCACAGTTGGACAAAATCCACCAAGACAACTGGACTCCACTGTACTATCCACTGTCTTTTCTTTCTGGGAATGGAGCAGCATGGATCAAATTTTCCCAAGAAAACTTTAACATAGTCTTGCCATTCTTCAAGTTTTCAACCTCATGGTATAATCATCAACTAAATATCCTTCTTTTTTTATTTTATTTTTTTAAGGAAATGACCTCTTTCTGATCCCCAGTTTCCTTTTAATGTTATCAGATATTATAAGATTGGTATATGTAAAGACAAAAGAAGACCAATGACCCAGCTGAAAATGACAGGAAACAGGAGAGATAAAAACAAAAAAGTACAAGAGCTGCAGAAAAAATTAACAAGAAAGTTTAACTATATGTGCGTCATTGTGGGAAACAGCAATGGAACAAAATTCACCCCTCTCTCAATCAGGAATTCAGTTGGAAATAGGAAGAAAGAGCAAGGTCAGGCAAATGACAAAGCGCCTAATATGGAAGTGCATGTGAAATTAACCTGCCAGGGCCCGTCATTACATAATTACTGTGCTAGCAGCCAGCGGCTGGCAAGTTAACATTCTGTTCATGTGATCCTAAATAGAGCTGATGAGATCATTTTAGCAAGATCATATAACCACTCTGGCCACTTTGTTATTAAAAGAAAAGAAGGCTGTTGCTATGTCACAATCCTAGTACTGTATATTATCAAATGAGTATAAGAAAAGTGTGGTCTTCATTTGAGGTTCAGTATATTCATAGAGTCAATCAGGATTTATCTCTGAAGAAACATAGTAAATATGTGACTTGGAGCATTAAACCATGGCTTTCTCCATCTTGGAAGAACCTGCTATGAAATCAGAGGGGAGAAATCCCTATTTTAGCGACTCAAGCATTCAGATGACTTAGTTGGAAGGCTTGACCTCACCAACACCGCATTAAAAATGATCTGGTCCCTTATTGCCAAGGTCCAGTCCAGGATGGAGAAGCAACTGATGTCCCCTCATCCCCTCCACATCTGAAGAAGAAGATGAGAGAAGCTGAGTCCAAACTTCACTCCATGGATCTGGACTATTCAGTGTTCACTTTTAAGCACATCCAGTCTCAGCATTTTACACCAGTATCAACTGTAAATGTTCATTTCCTAGAACACCTCCACAACTATTCTCTATTCCATCTTTCTTGACAGCACCACTCAATTATTAATCTGTCCTTTCGAAAATGATGCCACAGAATTAAATTCACGAGCTGCTTTCCCTGCTGTGTTTTTGAAGAAGTTTTTAAATAGCACAACATCCTCTGTAGTTATTTAATACGTAACTACTTCATGGTTAACTCTTGAAATGTGTAAGCCTAGAAATTTAGCAGGTCTGCAAAACTCCAACACCTTCTAAATCTGACTTCCATTTGAAAAACTAGAGGACCATTTAACTGTGATTACAAGGGCCTTAAAAGATCACATTGAATACTGAAGAGAAGTAAATAGATTCGATGAAATAAATTTCTGTGGCTGACTGCTTGGGTTTGCTGTCGTAAAAGGCAGCTTTTTATTTAAATTAGGCAAATGGCATGGTTTTCTGCCTAATGAGACCGCTTGGGCTAGTGGTTTGGAAGTGTCACCTCCACTCTTTATCAGATAGTCATAATTAGGGTGAATGGACCGACCAGGGAAATGGAGAGCAAGTCAAAGGTGTTCTGAAGGGAAACAAAAAGGACCTCCAACAAGCAGACCACCAGGGCGCCATCAAAACGAAAGGTCTATGGTGAGAACACACAGCTGGGGAAAAGGTACCAGGCGTGTGACTGCTGAATTACCGTCCATCGTTAAGTTTGAGTCCTGACTATCCTGGTTGCCTGACAATTTCTGTTTTCATTACATCCACTTTCCCAAAACAGCTCTCCAGACTCACTTTTCTCCCACTTTCACTGTCCATCAAGACAGCCTACGATGGATTTAAATCCCATTTGTTCTTGTTGCATCTTTCTGTGTCAACTTGAGTTGTCTTTCAACAATGTTAGAATTTCTCTGCCTTTGTTTACAAGATACCCTCCGAATTCCTAAATGTACATCTTTGGGTGCATTGTAGAATCTGTGTCAGATAGAAATAACTGCTCTAAGTCCCCTTTAAATTTCAGTTTTTACAAAGTTTCAAAACATAAATGTCCTTTACTTAAGGAAGATTTCTGAGGGGAATTTCTAGGCCAATCCAGACCCTGACCTGAACTCTGATTCAATAAAAGGGTACGATAGTACAGGGGTAGACATGTTCAAGGTCAAGTTACTTTTCAAAATACTGGAAAGATGGAGTTGAGATAACTGTGTTATTAATTTGAAGGAGGCATGGAAGTAGCTTTGGAGGGCTTAGTGGGTCAAGAAAATGGAAAGGAGCAAACAGGTCCCAGATCAGTGAGTAACAGATATCAGAATGATAAATTATGTCCATTCCTGAGCTCATGTTCCAGAAATTCTGATTTCTGGGGGCACGCAAAGATCCCCATGTTTTAAAGAACCCAGACTGATCTGATTCAGATTGTCATCACAGAGAATGCCTCTGGGGAACGCAGTGCTGGTATATGATTGACCTCTTTTTGTGGCAAGGGACAAACTCATTTCAACTTTATTTAAGCCAGAGAAGCAGGAATGCATTGATTGAAGTGGTCGAAATGTTCAAGAGCAGATCTTTGAGGTTAAGGTGAAACTGGACCCCGGTGCTGAGAGGAAGTCATCGGGAAACATTTTCTGATTTGTGGCTGTTTTTGTATACTTGTGGGTTTCCTTCTTATGAAGGCTTTGACTGGGAATGATATTGACATGGTACTAACAAAGCTGGCTTAAAGATAACTAGTTTAGCAACCCGCTCAAAAAGATAGCGTCTACAATCAGTTCAACAAATTTCCCTTGATATAATCACATTGGATTAATTTGTGGAATTAATCAAATTAATTTGTGGAAATAATTAAATTAATTTATGGAACTGCTGGAGCCCATGCAGTCACAAAGAGTTGGACACAACTTAACAAATGAACGGCAACAAAGATGGAATTAACTTGGTCCACTAAAACAAGGGCGCAGTGACCAGGGAGAAGGAACTTAGTAATTACCTGCCCCCGGATCACGCGTTAGGGTCTGCACACACAAACGAGTACGTGAAATGTGAAGCTTGGAAAAATACTTTGTTTAAACACAAAATAGTGAGTTTAAAACGTAAAGTTTAAAAAAAAAAGTGATAGGTAGATATGGCAAAATTTTGAAAGCAATTCATGAATGATTGAAATTTTGATAATTTATCAAGCATCCAGGAAGAACTGGGTGGGAAATAAACCCATTGTCAGGGAGAAAGGTAGTCAATTAATGTGACAGTTAGATACAGAAATGACAGAATAACAGGTTATAGCACATTGGAAGGAGAGAACTAATTAGTCTTTATTAAATACACATGTATAAAAGAAACATAGGAAAAAAAAGATGAATTTTCCCAGAGTTTCAGCCAAGATTTAAAAGACCTGATAGAAAGGAATTTTTGCCTCTTTGTTCCCAGTGCCGATGTCAGATTCCCTTTCTGCCAGAATTAGCTTAAACAGGGTGTTAAAAAAAAGGGGGGGGGGTTCTGAATGAAGTTTCATTTGGGGCCAGATGAGGACTGCAACCCAGGAGTCAGCATCTCAGAGAGCCCTGAGGCATTGGCTCCAAAGAGGAGGTCATGGGGAAGGTCAGCATTATATGTGATTTTATTGAGGGGTACATGCAGACAAGCATGCATCTTGGTCGAGGCTTACAGCTAGTTGTGAAGAGCAGATGTCACTGTTAACGATTTTGGTGATTTTCTAAATATCTGAAGATGCAAGAATTTGGGCTCTTAAAAAAAAAGATTTGGGCTCCTGAAAATAACGATCTAACAGCCTATTATTCTGCCACTAGTTCTGATTTCCATCCTGAGCTCCTTTTAGAGTATGTTGAAGGTCAGTGGCCACACTGGTGAATGACTTATCCTTGCAGAGGCAGATGGTGAGTGCCAATTTTTAGTTGGCAAGGGTGAAGTGATTTTTACACCGAGTCCTTTCAGCAGCTCCCCTGGTTTTCTTGCTCTTTGTCATCCTCAAACCCTAAATGTTACATTCAACATATTAACACACTGCATTGATCTATGGAAAAGGTAAGTTAGCTCCTAGCAGTGTATTATTGTTTTCTACTTCAAAACATTTTACATTACATCCAAACTCTAGGTGTTATTTGTGAAACTCAGCTCAAAATACTTGATTTCTTTTTCACTACAGGAGGTAAAATCAATGTGTAAAAAAAAGGCATTTATAGGTATCCTCAAAGAAATTAATGAACCTAATAGTTTATTTTTGCATATGTGATATTTGGTCATTTCTTGTGGTTTATCCTTAATGAAACTCTTTTATTTTGCATCATTTTCTGTGTTACAGAGATGGAAATCAACGTGGTAAGGAATGAGGAATAAGATGTTTTAATAGGAAATTGAAAAGCATCACTTCTTAATAGCAGAAAACCATCTGCTCACCATGTATACTTGTGAGGATTTGAGTCAAGAGCATCACATAGGCATATCTGAATGTAGTTCAAATAAGCATTTCTTAATTATTTGCCCATGACATAATCAGCAAAATGGAAAACTCCATGGATTAGGACTTTGCCTAAAAATTCTGTACCTCCACATTTCCATCCCAGTTTAGAACCATCAAAATGGCTTAGTAAATTTTTGTGAAAGAGATAACGTATGTTCCTTTTAATGAAAGTCATTTGAAATTTCCAATTGAACTTAAAAATAAGTAATTCAAAATTTCTTATGAAGAAAAGCTAGCTATCTTTTGAAAGTTAAGGCTTAGGTTTGTAAAGAGAAGTAAAGTTGAGAAATTTTAAACATTTTTCGAGTTTATATGAAAGACATACAAATATTTGGAGTTTACATGAGAAATGTTTTATAATGGAGAATACAGCACACTTTTTCTGGACTGCTGGATCTTTTTCTTTTTCTTTGCTACAACTAAATCCATCAAAATATATTCTAGACCATTAAATTTTATGATTTTCCTAGATTTCAGGGTACTTCTCATTTTCGGATGTATTAACTTTATATGAGTCTATTATAAGGTCAAAGGCAATACTTCTTAGAGAAAAACAGGCAAAATTTACCCATTCATTTATTCCCCATTAAAGTTATCTTAAATGAATTATCAAATACTTTAAAAAGACAAATGCCGCTTTTCACATGGGTCATTAGAAGGTGCTGGAATCATGGGGTATGGCTTTGATTATTTTTATATTCAAAAAGATTTAGCAAATCTGCTTAAAATTTCATACTTAGAAGACCTTTTTAATTAAAAATATATATTAGCAAAATTCTGAGGGTCTAAATTCAATAAATTAATATTTTTCAAAAATTGGTATAAAACATTTGAAAATACAACTTAAAACATTGATGATAAAATTTTGAGTGAAATATAGAATTATAGTTCTTGAATATTATTATTATTTAAAAGCAGTATCATGTAGTATTTTAAAAACATGTTTCATGCAACACTATTTTTTACAAAATGGTTTATGGTAAAATGATTTATTTTGATTGGTGCAGCCACTATTGAGAACAATATGGCAGTTCCTTAAAAAACTAAAAATAGATTTACCTTTTGATCCAGCAATCCCACTCTTGGACATATATCTGGAAAAAAACAAAAACTCTAATTAGGAAAGATATGTGCACCCCAATGTTCATAGCAACACTATTTACAGTAGCCAATACATGGAAGTAACCTACATGTCTATTGACAGATGAATGGGTAAAGAACATATAGTATATATATGCAATGGAATATTGCTCAATCATAAAAAAGACTGAAATAGTGTCATTTGTAGCAACATGAATGGACCTAGATATTATCAAACTACATGAAGGCAGAGAAAGACAAATATTATATATCGCTTAAATGTAGAATTTTTTAAAAATGCAAGTAAACTTATATACAGAACAGAAATAGACTCAAAGATACAGAAAACAAGCATATGGTTTCTGAAGAATAACAGTGAAGGCATAAATTAGGAATTTGGGATTAATAGATACACACTGCTAATATATAAAGTAGATAACCAACAAGGACTTACTGTAAAGTACAAGGGAATATATTTGATATCTTGTAGTAACCTATAACAGAAAAGTATCTGAAAAAGAATATATGTGTGTGTGTGAATCACTTTGCTATATACCTGAAACTGATGCGAAATTGTAAATCAACAACACTTCAATTAAAAAACAGGAAGAAAAAGGAATTTAGTAGTCCAAGAAGTTTGGGATTTGCGTTCCAGAAAATAAAAATACACATTAGTATATTAAGGTCTATAAGGCAATGCAGGCTAAGTGGCTTCAGTAGTGTCTGACTCTTTGTGACCCTAGGAGTCTGCCAGGCTCCTCTGTCCATGGGATTCTCCAGGGAGGAAGACTGGAGTGTGTTGCCACTCCCACTCCAGGAGATCTTCTTCCCAACACAGGTATCGAACCCATGTCTCTTGTGTTTCCTGCTTTGGCAGGTAGATTCTTTATCACTAGCACCATCTGGGAAGTAACTTGTCTTCAAGTTGAACATACATTACATACTTTATGAGTTATTTTGTTACATGTGTACAACTTCTGTATACTGATGTTTTATAGACTAGTAGAAAGAAGCCATGGGGTATCATGTTTAAGAAACACTCTGGGACCAAAATGATTGGATTGGAATCTTGCCTCTTAATTCATCTGAAACTTAATTAAAATTTCCCTAGCTATGGCCTTCTAAAATGGGCTTACCTGAGAGCTCAGTTGGTAAAGAATCCATCTGCAGTGCAGGAAACCCTGGTTCGATTTCTGCGTTGGGAAGATTCCCTAGGGAAGGGAAAGGCTACCCACTCCAGGGTTCTGGCCTGGAGAATTCCATGGACTGTATAGTCCATGGGTTTGCAAAGATTTGGATAGGACTGAGCAACTTTCACTCCACTTTCAGCTATAAAATTGTGATGTTGGTATAATAATGTCTGTTATTATTGGGATTTCCCTGGTGGCTCAGATGGTAAAGCGTATATTAATTAATATATGTAAGTGCTTAGAAAAGTTCACAGCACAAAGAATAGTTATAAAATACTAACTATTAACACGATTTGGTAAGCTGTTTTGGGACTTTGAAAGTAACCCAGAATCAATTCCTGTGTTCTTATTCTTTCTCTTTTTAATACATATTCATGTGTACATAAAAATACAAAAGTTTGTCTACATGATGAATATGTTCATACATGTACACCTATCTATTGATATCTGTTATAATAAGTCTTACTTTCCAAAATATTGAAAAATACTTCTAATGAAAAATCACAACTTAAAATCAGTTTCATCCCTGGGGTTAAAATATTTAGTTTACTAGAGAGTTGTTTATGCCATTTTCTTAAAATATGAATAAAATCATGTCCTTCTGTCCAGGAACATTGTTCCTATATAGCCAATATGAATTAGAGAGAGTGTTTCCCAAGGACTGACCCACCCTTGACTTAGCATGCTCATTTCCAAGTCTACTAACAGAGTTTCTTAAATCTTTTGACTTTGAAAATAAAATTTCTTATCAGACACTTGTATTGGTTGCATACCAGAGTATAAATTTCTTGAGAGTATTTTATTAATATAGTATCTGGTTGCTTGATACATATGGCCTTTTCAACTATTACTTCTAGGTTAGATACTATATAACATTTTCATTGAAATCTATACATTCGTAGTAAGATTGAAAGAAAAAAATCTACATTGCCCATATATAGCTCCTAGTGTTCTCACATTCTTGTAGAATGATAATTGTGGGAAAGAACTCAGAAGAAAAATGCAAACTCATTTATGCTTTATTTTTTTTAAATGAGTTTTGTTTTTTAAAATAGTGCATCATCAGTCTAATGTATATTGCCAAAAAGAGGAATTTATTGGTTTACATAATTGTACTATTCAAGCTGTGAAATTTGGTTTAGCTACCTCTGCATGCAAAACCTTAAATCAATGGATCTCAGTGGGGGAGTTACCACCCTCTAGGGTGCATTTTGTAAATTTATGGCGGTTATTTTTAGTTATCACAACACTTGGGGGAGGTGCCTAAACTAGAGTTGGTGAGTGGGGCCAGGAAGGTTAGATATCCCGCAATGATCAAGAGTGTGCTGCAAAAATGTATAGTTTGTATTCAGCAGAGATGTTAAATAGCCTTCGTGTAGCCAAAACCTGTTTATACCTAAACTGTAGATTAAAACCCCAATTTATATATAAATTCAAACAGTTTTTTTGACAAACCAAATAACCAAGAAATAAAAGTTATATAAATTAAAGGAAGATTGTTCTTTTTTAAACATTACCAAGAATTGTACATCATTTTGAATATTTATGTGGCCACACTTCTCAAGAAATTTAAATCTGGTTCTCAATTTGCAGATTTTGGATGCAAATTTTTGACAGGGGATATGGGAGACTCTTTTTCATAGCCAGGTGAAAATATTAAAAGTAGTAGAGACATGAGATAAAAGTAGTGAAGACATTACATTTTATTAATAGAGTTTGTCTAAAGTTAATTCATGTTCTTGACTTTTTAGTTTTGAGTATTTCTATAGCACCACGTTGAAGCTGAAGCTCCAATACTTTGGCCACGTGATGAGAAGAGCTGACATTGTAAAAAACCCTGGTGCTGGGAAAGATTGAAGACAGGAGGAGAAGGGGATGACAGAGGATGAGATGGTTGGATGGCATCACCGACTCAATGGACATGAGTTTGAGCAAGCTCTGGGAGATGGTGAAGGACAGGGAAGCCTGGTGTGCTGCAGTCCATGGGGTCACAAAGAGTCAGACATGACTAAGCAACTGAACAACACAGCAAAATGAAAAATCAAGTTTTGAACAACCATATTGAATCAATTTTTATTTTTGTGTTTTCTGTACTGAAAACATGTATTCATGATGTTCCTAGAGGTTTGAATCACTATGCCTCTATAGAGTTTTTATTGCTATTCTTTGTCCCAGTGTCTCCTGTCTTACATTAATCAATATGGACTCCAAGGCCTTTTTTACATAATAGAAAAAATTATATGCTTCAATATATGGTAGGATCTTAAAACAGGAGATACATTTTGTGATTCTCTGATTCTGTCCTATCCCAAATTGTATTCACATGGCACTCAAGTGTGTAGACACTGGCATACATACTTATATAAACTGAGCCAATGTGCTCTACACCTAAAGTGTTAGTCACTCAGTCATGTCTGACTCTTTGTGACTCCATGGACTGTAGCCCACCAAGCTCCACTGTCCATGGGATTCTCCAGGCAAGAATGCTGGAGTGGGTTGCCATTTCCTTCTCCAGGGCATACACCTGAAACTAACACAAAATTATAAATCGACTATATGTCAATGAAATGTTTTAAAAACTAAAAATATATACCTAGTTTCACGTCTTGGCTCTGCTGCTTACTAGCTACGGAATCCTGGGTAAGTTATTAACGCCTCTGTGTCTTAGTTTCCTGCAAAATAATGATTCCCATCTATTAAAGAAATTCACATGATGAGAAAATAGTTAATACATTTAAAAAGCATAGAACTAGGCCAGACACACAGAAAACATTATAAAAATATTTTGATAAAAGAAATATTAAGAATTATTTTCAAACTACTCCTATAAATGAGGTCTAGACCATCTGCAAACATTTTGAGTTCTCATTTTATCCATTTGAACAGTTTGTGATAATTGTTGGTGCTGTATACCTGTATTGATTAAAGTCATTTACATCTTTATCACTCACAGGTAACTAACTCTATTATTTACTTCTCCTCATACTGAGTTTTATTCTAATGTCCAACTTTATCTCTGCTTTTATTTTATGTAAAAATTATACAAAATTGCTTCTGATGATCTTTCCCCTTTTTATTCTAAAGGAAAAAGTGAAAGTGTTAGCCGCTCAGTCATGTATGACTCTTTGTGACCCCATGGTCTGTAGCCCACCAGGCTCCTCTGTCTATGGAATTCTCCAGGCAAGCATACTGGAGTGGGTAGCCATTTCCTTTCTCCGGGGGATCTTCCTGACCCAGGGATCAAACCCAGGTTTTCTGCATTGCAGGCAGACTCATTACCTTCTGAGCTACCAGGGAAGTCCCATGTTTATTATAATTAGTAAAATAATTGATGACTTTATGTCTCCTGGTATAGTCGGTTTGAGCATTTGCAAACTGAAATGAAATATTTCAGTATAAATTATTTTATTTTTATTCTTCTACGTAATAGGGCTTTAGACTGACTTTTAAGGGAAAAAAAAAGTGTTATATGTGAATTTTATTCCAAGATAGGAAGCAAAGCATTAAAAAATATTGTTTTCATCTTGATTGAGGATTATTGTGGGAGAATATGAAGAAACATTAAATCATCTCTTCCCTGAGCCCTTGGACTATCTTTTTTTTCAATTGGAGTATAATTGCTTTACATGGTTGTGTTAATTTCTGTTGTATAATAGTGTAAATCAGCCATGTATACACACATATCTTCTCTCCCTCTTGGACCTCCCTCCCAACCCCACCGCACGCCACCCCTTTATGTCATCAGGTCATCACAGAGCAGCTTCCCACTAGCTGTCTATTTCACACATGGGATACTTGAAGCATGTTTGCAGGTAGTCTTGAGAGGTAATAAAGCTCTTCTCAGTCAAGGGACTGCCCTATGACCCTGTATCTACTACTACTAAGGGGAGAAACAGGAAATCAGGTTTCTTTACTCCTCATAAACTCCAAAAACTACTAATAATTATAGTTGACCATGAGTATCAAACAAGTTTCAATAAGCTATACACACTGAATGAAAATACAGAATTAAGGAAAGAAATCACCAACAAGTCTTTGTCTTAAATTGATTCTTACCCTCTTATGTTTTAAAGTAAACCATATGGCTTTTTCAACTTTTCCAGATTCCCTTTGACTCTGGGAAAAATATCAGAACCCTTTATCCTAGTTAATTATACTGTCCACTCTGAGTCGTCACCTTAGGGACCTTAAGACTTTACACGCCTTTAATAATAATCTGAATCATGAATCATTTTTATCTCCAGGTCAATAAAGACTCATTTATGTAATGTGTTGAGGGA
The DNA here is from genome assembly GCF_910594005.1 of Cervus elaphus. Classification (NCBI taxonomy): domain Eukaryota; kingdom Metazoa; phylum Chordata; class Mammalia; order Artiodactyla; family Cervidae; genus Cervus; species Cervus elaphus. Next base: position 5,909,572 of record NC_057826.1, on the reverse strand, counting down.
AAAACAAAATCCCAAACCAAAACTCCACATCACTCTCTCTTCAGAATTAAATGGTCTTGAGTATTATTTCCTTTGCTACTTCAGCTGAAAGAATGTGAGTCCAAAAGCAGTTTTACAAGACTTGAATAGAATTATAAAGTACTCTTAAAGCCAATTTTATCCTCTTGAATTTTAATAATAAAATGAGCCTTGGTCCTAAAAAGTAGGATCAGAATTGTGGTCTAGAAATGATGTGCAGTTACCAGCTTAGGTAATATTTGAGTCAGTGGAATATTAACTTACTGAACGATCGCTTGCTTGTTACACGTTTGGCTGGACATTTGGCAGTGCTGGCTGTGGCAGTCATTCTCTCTGTTCATTATCTTGTAGGTGTGTTGCCTTCGGAAGGGTCACGAGAGCAACGTGCTATAACTTGGGTTTCCTTGCAGCTGCAGGTCCACCTAATTTGTACTTTGGCACTCGAAAGATTATAATAAATGAAGTGCTGCTTTCAAAGTTTCAGACACACCAATTTTTCCCCCTATTTGGCAAAGGTGGATTTAATTTGACTTTCACGAGTACAAAATCCGTCTTCTTAGAAGTTGGTCGAACTATTAATTTTATAGCTGGGACAACTGAGTACAGTAAACCTTTTCACAAAGCCAGACAGCTTAACCTAATTAAAGGGTTGTTTTGACAGGTGGTTTAAAATAGAATGAATACTATCAAGAACATTTCAAGAAATGAGGCTGATGAATACCTAGTGTGTGCATGTAGGTGAAAATGTGTTTTGGAAGGGTGTGACGAAAGGTCTGTGTCCAAAATGAATGCCTCAGGATTCATCTGTTTGCTCGTTTGACAATTTATTTTTCTTATATAGATATTTTAAGGAGATGGATAACATAAAATTCATGTGAACATCAAAAGATATCAAGAACAGACACTGTTAAAAAAAACATGCAGAGTAACTTGCTTGTCTTAGAATTATTGTATTCCTTTAAGAGATCTTCCAAGGCGTCTCAGTGGTAAAGGATCCACCAGCCAATGCAGGAGACACAGGTTCGATCCTAATGGCAACCCATTCCAGTATTTTGCTAGAAGAATGCCATGGACAGAGAGGCCTGGCGGGCTACAGCCCATAGTGACTGAGTGACTGATCTTGCATGCATTCCTTTAAGAAACTGGAGATGATCTTTATCTTTCTGGCTTACTTCACTCTGTATAATGGGCTCCAGTTTCACCCATCTCGATCACCAGCCCAGGTGGGATGCATGAGACAAGTGCTCAGGCCTGGTGCGCTGGGAAGACCCAGAGGGATGGGATGGAGAGGGAGGTGGGAGGGGGGATCGGGATGGGGAATACATGTAACTCCATGGTTGATTCATGTCAATGTGTGACAAAACCCACTACAATATTGTAAAGTAATTAGCCTCCAACTAATAAAAATAAATGAAAAAAAAAAAAAAAAGAAACTGGAGATGAGTTAAGACAGATGTTTAAACTTGGAACTGAAATTTTACTGAATATTAGTAAAATTTCTTATGCTTAGTTTATACATGGAGTTTTTGAATCCTAGGACTTGAGGCACTGTGGAGATATTACCATTAACTTGTTCTATGATGACTTGACCAGTTAAACACACAACTTTTCCACAGTTTTTATGTTCTTTCATGCAGGTTTCAGTAAATTAACATAAACTGATGAATCTTCAAGAATGTGCTCTCAAGAGAAGATTCTTTAGGATTTTTTCTAACATGGTATTATGTGGTCTTCTACTCCACATGTAGTAAAGACTACTGCTCAGAATGTGGGATCTTCTTGACACATTTCCATTTCTCACCCCCTGTTTCTTCTCCTCATCTTTCCAGTAGAACATAGGTTGGCCGAAAAATTCTTTTGGGTGCTTTTTGTAACACCTTTCAGAAAAGCCCAAATGAACTTTTAGGCCAACCCAAAAGGTAAGGTGATACAAGGTTCTGGGTTCCAGAAAGTCAAATGATATCAAATCAATACGGGTGCTCAACAGTCATTTAATATTCTCGTGATAGTTTTTTCTAAAAGTGATGATTTCTTGAGTAAACTTGCAACATTGAAGACACCAAGAGTTTCAGAAGGACCTGCCTTAGACAGCATCTCTCTCATCAAACTGCTTCTTGATCTCTCTGATACTGTAATAATAACCTCTTAAAAATAATTTATGAGAATTTCTGTTTTCATTTTTTCTGTATTTATAAAATTTTTAAAACTCTAATTGCCAATAGCTGAAGTGGCATTATTACTGAATACAAGAACAGTAATAAAAATGAGGATAAAAAACTTGCTCAATGTCACATACCATATATTAATCTGAAAATTAATCCATAAAGGTAAAATTCACTCAATGCCCTTAAAATTTGAAGCATATTCTCTTAACCATTTAATTTTCCAAATATGTACTGTGAAATTATGCATTGTTCAAATTTAATTTAAAATTTTAAAATGATATCAAAAAGTAAGATTTTTCCCCTTCATTTTTCAGGCTAAGATAGAGCTAGCCTAAATTCTAAAACATGGTTTCTACATAGTTCATCATTATGAGGATGGTGAAATTACATTAATGTGAAAATTCTAACTATGTTGAAAGCTGAACTAATACATAGAAAACCTAATGCTAGAATCATTAAGACTTTTACTGATTTTAAAGTAACTAGAACTGGGGTGGGGCGGGGAGGGGCAGGGACCTGACCTAGATATTGACCAGGTTTGACCTGGCATTTTTTGGAGAAGGTATTATCTGAGAAAAGGTAGAAAATTCACATTTCTGTCATCATACCAGCCTGAGCACTGACTCATGATCTGAGCTCCAACCACAAGACTCTTGAGCCCTTACATGTTGGACACTTGTTTCTACTGCTTGAAAGTGAAGGTGAAAGGAGTTCAGTCGTGTTCCACTCCTTGGGACCCCATGGACTGTAGCCCACCAGGCTCCTCTGTCCGTGGGATTTCCCAGGCAAGAATACTGGAGTGGGTTGCCATTTCCTTCTCCAGGGGATCTTCCTGACCCAGGGATTGAACCCAGGTCTCCCGCATTGCAGGCAGATTCTTTACTGTCTGAGTTTGTACTGCTTACCTACACCAAATCTACCCTGGACACTAAGCAAGGGGAAGGGAGTTTCAACGTGAAGGGAGTTTTATAAACCAGCTGAAATAATGGACAAGCATAGTAATCCTGGGAGTTTTGCATGCTTTCTAAAAGTTATAGATCCAGTGAAGAAAGAGAAACTGTTGAGAGCTAAGACCATCAAAAGAAAGAATTCTTAATAGCAGGTATCTTAGAAATTATATTTTAAAGTTAACAGCAGGTATCTTAGAATTTATATTTTAAAGTTAAGTTTAACAGCTAGAAATGTCAGAAAGCCAGAAACCAAGTATTAGAATTAGGAGATAATACACAACTCAGGAGAACTGAACTTGCTTGGATTCAAAATTTAGAAGGGTATTAGGTCCAAAATCTTCTTTCTAAACGTGTGCTTAATGAGTACACACCACACTGGACAGAGAACAGTAACAAAGTCAGTATCTTTATTAGTCCATGGACATTGTATGGAAATTGTCCTTTATTAAAATAAACTGTGTGGTCAAGAGAAGTGAAAGCACACGAACGCACACACAGATTTCTTAGACCCTTATCAGGCAAATGATTTGCCAATGTTTCCCCATTCCATTTTTTCATTCTTTTAATAGTGTCTTTTGATATAGAAAAGTTTTAAATTTGGATAAAGTCCAATCATCTTTCTTTTTTTTTTTTTTTTCTGTTTCAGTTCCCTTCCATTGCTTTACACAACACACACATCAAGTCACTTAATACATGTTTTTAAAAAGTGGAATCTGCGTGAAGTAAAAGTGTTAGTTGCTCAGTTGTGACCAGCTTTTTATGACTCCATGCACTATACAGTCTATGGAGTTCTCCAGGCAAGAACACTAGAGTGGGTAGCCATTCCCTTCTCCAGGGGATCTTCCCAAACCAGAGATCGAACCCAGGTCTCCTGCAATGCAGGCAGATTCTTTACAGTCTGAGCCACTAGGGAATCTTCACGAACTTCTCCCCAAAGCAAATGGGATTTATTTCTGAAATCATGGAAATACAGGTCAACAATATCTCATTTCTGATGGTAAAATCCAAAAAGTTATTGAGATGAAAAAAATTCGTTTCTCAGTTAAGAGTAAAATCTGTCTAAACGGTCATTACATTATACATGGTTTTTGTTTATCCCTCTGAGTGGGAATATTTGCCTATTTTGCTGTAGAAATACTAATGTATTGTGTTGACTTGTTTATCCAGATCTCACTGAATCTAATAATTTGCACATGTACCGAATCGCTTTTGTATAATCCAAGATATTCTGAATTTTCAAGCTATCTTCAAAAGATTAAGTGTTTTGCAAGAGATTCTGAGAGGCTTGTGAATCTGCAGTGACAATTGCAATTTACAGTGGTGTAACACCATAGTTTCTAAAGGAATTTCCTGTGTATTATCTCACTTAAGCACCACCAAAAATTTTGTAGAGCGTTTTATTCCTGTTTTACAGATAAGAATACTGAGATTCAAAGAGGTTAAATGACTTTCCCAAAGGTGATAAGGTTTAAGATCTGAAAGACTGAATTCCAGATCTTCCAAACCCCAGCGCATAACACAGAAGGGATCTAGTAAAGGAGTTGCCCTCTTCATGCAAACTGATTCTCTTCAAAAAACAAAAAACAAAACTGGTAGATGTTGATTATATGAAATAGACTTAAAGTGAGGTGGGAAAAAATGTAAAAGTAAAAAGACCTATTCAGGAAAATGGAAATAGAAAATTATGCTGTAGCTCATACTTACAGAGTTCTAAACCCTCAGAGATACATTATGGAGATTGTACTGCTATTGTCCCCACTTTACAGCTAAAGAAACTGAGGCCCATTTATATATTAACTTGTCCTTGATATCTAGTCTAAGTAACAGCAGAGTTTGCTTCCAGAGTTAGTGTTACTGTCACTATTCAGTATAATTTACACTATTGATATAATGAGAGAAGTTTTAAGGCAAAAACATTAGCACAAGTAAGCATTTTGTAATTAACCAGGGATGTAATTCATAATGGGCTTCCCTGATATCTCAGTTGGTAAAGAAACTGCCTGCAATGCAGGACACCCCGGTTCAATTCCTGGGTCAGGAAGATCTGCTGAAGAAGGGAAAGACTACCCACTCCAGTATTCTTGGGCTTCCCTTGTGGCTCTGATGGTAAAGAATCCGCTTGCAGTGTGGGAGACCTGGGTTTGATCCCTGGGTTGGGAAGATCCCCTGGAGAAGAGAAAGGCTACCCACTCCAGTATTCTTGTAATTCATAATGATAACTACCTTCAATGAGCAAAGAAGTTTTGAATATGGTCACAAGGCAAAGTAATTAGAAAAATAAGATGAACTTCACAATAAATTATAAAAGCCAATTATATAAACTGACAGTAATGTATTAATTTATCTTTGACAGATATTATACATTACAATTCATTACATGGATTAAGTTAATATATTTGTATATAAAACTCTATTTTCTTTATACAAAGTCTGTAGTTTGCTTTGAAATGCTTATGGAATATTTCAAAATTTGAGCAATGTGACTTAAGGAAAATATCAGAGTCCTTGAAGCAGATGTTTTAGAGAATACACTATTTGACTACTAGAAGATGATTTTAAATTAGTAACATTAACCACATTCCAATTATCCTTATCCAAAGAAACCAACAAAATTTCCCAAATACCTGGAAATTTAAAATAAGCACACCTAAAAGTTTTGCCAAAGAGGGGAGCAAAGCTGTTATGATAATGACAATAATACACCTAAAAACTCATGGTATTTATTCTAAGATGTATAAGGCAGAATACTGATATAATTGAGTGCTTTTATTATTAATGGGAAGATTAGGATAAATAAACTATGCCACCAAGAGAACACACAAAGACACCTATACACACCCACTCATGCAGATCTAAGGGCACTAGCTACTAGTAGAAAATGAACCATTTCCCAATTGAGATAATAATACATTTTTTGAAAGATAAATCATTGAAAAATTTATTTATGATAAAAGAAATACAAAAGCTCACTTTTATAAAATGGTGGCTAAAAATCACATACAAAAAATGTTTTTTAAACTGAATAGCCCAATAACATAAAAGATATTTAAAATGTGACAACAAACAAATACACTCTATCACCAGAGAATTTTTCAAAAAATTCTAGGAAACCATCCAAGGATAGATGTGTCTACATAATTTAAAAAAAGATATATCAAAGTTTAGAAAATAGAAAAATAATGGAAACTATTCAAATGATAAAATAATATGTTTCGCTATAATTTTCCAAGATTTAAAAATAGTTGTGCTACCCACTATCTCTGAGCCTATTAAGGAAAATAATGTATCTGGCTGGTGCATGTTAAAGTGGATTGCATTTTTATCTGTAGACATTTGCTACAGAAATACTATAGGACAAGTGAGTCAATAATACATATCTAAGCATTTGATGTAAGAAAGTAGTAAAATCAAAGTGTGTACTCAGACATGTGTATAGGGATTTTTATTGCACCGTTGCTTTTTTAGTATCTAATAATATCACTATAGTTAAATCAATTTCGGTGCATTCTTATGTCTATACAATAGGCTATTATGAAACTCATCAAGAGAGAGGATATAGAGATCTATTTATTGATACAGAAATAGCCTCATCATTTACAGGAAAATACAGGTGATATCTTTTAAAGTTTTTTCTGTATATTTTTTGCTTATTCAAATAATTTTATGTATACACACTCTATTATTCTTGCCTGGGAAATTCTATGGACAGAGAAGCCTAGTAGGCTCCTGCTTCCTGGGGTCACAGGAGATTCGTACATGACTTAGTGACTAAACAGCAATTATTTATGTATTACAACAATAGCCAAAATTAGTGCCCTTAACACTTGCTAAATCCTCACTAGAAAGGAAGGATTGGGGAAGCCTGGTTCATCGAGTGGCTGCAAGTATAACCGGGACATTGCTAAAAGAAGGAGAGTATAAGCAGATAAGTATAAACCCTGGAGGTAGAGCGGGGTGTGTTTGATGGTTGGTTTGCACCAAATGAGAAATGGAAGAAATCAGGTTTATTGTCAGTTACACTGCCTTGTTCCTTCATTCATCATTAGCAACCTATGTTTATCTGGAAATTTGGTCTTCTGGACTTAAAAACCTTTTTTTTTTTTTTTTTTGATTCTTCCCTGAGACCCACTTGACTGTTTTAGAAACATCTTTTTAGGTAATTGACACAGTAAGATTCGGTGATGGTTCCTCTAAGAGCACCTGGCACCGATTTGACTTTTGACAAATGCCTCTCAAATTTGCATAGGACACAGCAGGTGCTTGAGATAGGTGTGTTGTCTGCATCTTTGTAAACAATCTCTTGAAACTGTTTTCAGGCAGGCACACACCAAAACAGTTCCATGACTCAATATATTATTGAAAGTGTTGATACAAGATTCATCAATGAATAGAATCTGGACCCGTGTCAATATTCTGTATGATCCCAACTTTTCACCATTACAAGCAGTGATTGCTGTGAACATCTGGTATATATGCTTTCACTTTGCTGTGTGAAAACAGCTGCAGATAGATTCCAGGAACTGGTCAAGGGCAGGTAGGTGTTGAGCACCATTTTTTGCTTATCTGTAGTTCATCTGTTGGCTATACCTTCTTTCGAGAAATGTCTATTCAGGTCTTTTGCCCATTTTTCCATTAGTTTTTGCTTTTTTTCTATTAAATTACATGATTTCCTTATATATTAATATTTTGGATCTTAACCCTTTATCAGATATATGGCTTGCAAATATTTTCTCTGTTTTCATAGGTTGTTGGCACACTATTGACTGCTTCTTTTTCTGTGCAGAAGCTGTTTGGTTTGATGCAATCCCATTTGTCTGTTTTTGCTGTTGCTGTCTGTGTTTTTGGTATTATGACCAAAAATCATTGGCAAGACTAATGTCAAGAAGATTTTTCCGTATGGTTTACTATAGTAGTTTTACAGCTTCAGGTCTTATATTTAAGTCTGTAGCTCATTTTGAGTTGATTTTGTATATGGTGTGAAATAAGGGTAGGGTACTTTCATTCTTCTGTGTGTGTATATCCAGTTTTGCCAACACTATTTATTTAAATAGCTATTAACCATATGTGAATTTATTTCTGTGCTTTCTATTCTATCCCATTGGTCTATATGTCTGTTTTTATGTCTGCACTATACTGTTTTGATTACTATTGATTTGCAATATGGGCTTCCCTTGTGGCTCAGCTGGTAAATAATCACTTGCAATGCAAGACACCTGGGTTCAATCCCTGGGTTGGAAAAATCACCTGGAGAAGGGAAAGGCTACCGACTCCAGTGTTCTGGCCTGGAGAATTATAGTCCATGGGGTCACAAAGAGTTGGACATGAGTGAGTGACTGATTAGAACATTATTCACCCTTTAAAAAGAAGGAAATCCTGCCATTTGTGACAATATGGATGAATCTGGAGCACACTATGCTAAGTGAGAAAAGCTAGACCCAGAAAGACAAATGCTGATTTGTAATATATTTTGAAATCAAAGATTATCAAAAGCATCCAAATCCAATGAGGTTATCACCTCACACATGCTAGGATAGCTATTATAAAAAAGATAAACGTGTTGGTGAAGATACAAGGGAATTCTTGTACACTGTTGATGGGAATGTAAACTGGTATAGCCATTTCAGAAAACAGTATGGCAGTCCTGCAAAAACATAAAAACAGAACTCCCATATGATCCAGCATTTCCACTTCTGGGTACATATCCAAAGGATATTGAATCTGAATCCTGAAGAGATATCTATACCCACATGTTTGTTGTAGCATTATCCACAATAGCCAAGATACAGAAACAACCTGAATGCCAGTGGATGGATGAGTGATGCAAACAAGGTGCGTCCATGCAATAGGACATTATCCAGCCTTTAGAAAGGAGGAAACCCTGTGGTTTGCGACAATATGGATGGGTCTGGAGCACACTGTGCTAAGAGAAATAAGCTGGACACAGAAAGACAAATGCTGCATATCATTTATATGTGGGATCTTGGTCAATCAAACCACAGAAGCGAAGAATAAAATGGTGGTTGCCATGGGTGGAGGGTAGGTGAAGGAAAAGGAGAAGATAGTGGTCAAGAGCTACAAAGCTTCAGTCGGGCAAGTTAAATGAGTTTTGGAGATCTAACATGCAACATAGTTATGATAGTTAATATATATTGTATACTTGTAATTTGCTAAGAGAATATGTCTTAAATCCCTTCAGCACACACACACACACACACACACACACAGTGGTAATTATGTAGAATTATGTGTGCATGCTCAGTCACTCAGTTGCGTCCAGCTCTTTGAGACCCATGGATTGCAGCTCACCAGGCTCCTCTGTCTACGAGATTTCCCAGGCAAGGATAAAGGAGGGGATTGCCATTTTCTCCTCCAAGGGATCTTCTCGACTCAGGGATCAAACTTGCATCTCCTGAGTCTCCTAACAATGGCACACAGATTCTTTACTACTGAGAGACCTGGGAATGGGTAAGTTATTTAGCTTGATTGTGATGCCCTTTTCACAATGTATACATAAAGCAAAACTTCAAGATATATAGCATGAATATATATAGTTTTTATATATCAAAGATACCTCAATATATTAAGCTAAAAAAAGAAGGGAAAATATATGCATGTTGTAAATCTCCTTCTCTTTGTCTTACATTTTCCTCTGGGTCTTTCTACCACACTTAGTATTTATCCCCTTCATTCTGTGATAGCTAGCCTATTGTGATTCTAGACGTTGCAGAACAAAAATTGAGGAAAGTTTATTTGAAACAATATTTCTACATCTTGGCACTATTAACAGTAACTGCAATAAATTGTCATGAAATCTGGTTGAGTCTCCATGGACTTTGTTAGCTTTTCAAATTAAACTTTATTATGTTTTATAGCTTCACATTGAGATTTTACAATGCTGTCTTTAGTAAAATTATTTTATAGAACAAACCCTGTGAACTAAATTAATTATTTTAAAACTTAACCCCATGCAGAAAAGTTCTCTGGTTCTTAGATGAAAACATGTGCAATGAAAATTTAAACCACCTAAAGATTGCTGAATAAAATGTATTTAATTTATTTATTAAGAATATTGTGATTTTTAATAAAATTGGTATTTATACAAAAGTTTCAATAACCAGATAATTGGAAATATAACATATTTTTCTAGGTTTTGCCTCTATTACTTAGATCAACACTGAGCTCAGATTAAGACATTATTTCTTCCCTAGGTAGATTACTTACTACAATAAGTCATCTTATAATGAGTCAGTCTAGTTCTCCATAGACATGAAAGAATGGTTGCGATGAGTATTTTCCAATTGAAGACTAAAAATACTTAGGGAATTAAGAAAAGTTAAGTCAGGGGTTTTATTTTGTCTCCTTGACTGAGTTTTATAATAAGCATTAAAAGTAGAGGAATTGGGAGCCAGGCTTCCTGGATGGCTGATAAGAAAATAATCTATGGGATGGATTCGTCTCACAACATGGAGATCAACTTCAAGGAGAGGTGTACTGATATGAAGTGAAATCTTACTTACTATTAGATTGGACTTAAGTGAAGCTGATAAACATGCTTTACATATGTATACTATATTAATTTATGTAATACTCTGTAAAGGGGACATTCATAGAGTCCTTTAACTGTAGAGTTCTAATCTTGAGGGATTTGTTTTCAAAATCCTAGTGACTACATTTTTCCTTAAAGCTTTATGGAGACATAATCCAAAGAGCAAATAATTCATCAATTTAAAGTATACAATTTGATGGTGTTAGTATATTCAGATAGATGTAACCATCACTACAATAAATTATGATTACTTCCTAAAACCACGCTGCACCTAGTAACAGTTACTCTCTCCCCATGTCCATCCTACTCTACCATTCCCTGCCCCCCAGTTCTTGGCAATCACTAGCCTACTTTCTGTCTATATATTTGCCTATTCTAGACATTTCACATTAATGAAATCATAAAAGATGTGATGAGAGTTAGCATAAAATTTTTAAGATTCATTCATGCTTACTTTATTCCTTTTTTATTTCTAAAAAGTATTCAATTATATTGATATGCCACATTTGTCTCTTTAATAGTTGATCGACATTGAAATCATTTCCACTTTTTGGCTATTATGAGCAATACTATTGTGATAACTAATGTACACTTTTCTTGGCATGGATATGTTTTCATTTTTCCTTGTTATAAATTATTGTCCTTTATTTTGCTTGTAGTCTGTAATTATCTAGTTTGAGTATGATGTAGCTGAAAATAAGAGAAAGAAAAAAAACCTCAATACATTATACAAAGGTACAAAATTTTAAAAGATCAGATTCAGTTCAGTTGCTTGGTTGTGTCTGATTCTTTGCAACCCCATGGACTGCAGCACGCCAGGCCTCCCTGTCCATCACCAACTCCCGGAGTTCACCCAAACCCATGTCCATTGAGTCAGTGATGCCATCCAGCCATCTCATTCTTTGTCCTCTCCTTCTCCTCCCGCCTTCAATCTTTCCCAGCATCAGGGTCTTTTCAAATGAGTCAGTTCTTTACAACAGGTAGCCAAAGTATTGGAGCTTCAGCTTCAGCATCAGCCCTTCCAGTGAATATTCAGGGTTGATTTCCTTTGGGATGGACTGGTTGGATCTCCTTGCTGTTAAAGGGACTCTTAAGAGTCTTCTCCAACACCACAGTTCAAGTGCATCAGTTCTTTGGTATTCAGTTTTCTTTATAGTCTAACTCTCACATCCATACATGACTACTGGAAAAACCATAGCTTTGACTAGATGGACCTTTTTTGGCAAAGTAATTTAAAAGATCAGAGCTCTTTAAATTATCAGTTAAATAGTTTGCATTTCCAACCAAGGAAATTGCAAATTTTGTTCAATATACTCAATTTGAGAACATAAGAAATGGATGTACTCTATGTTTAACATACTTTCACACAAAAATTGACATGAAATCTCATTCTGCATAGATACCTAGTTGCCAAGTCCTGCTGACTATCTTTACAACATCTCTTAAAACTATAAATACCTCCTACTCCCTATACTGACAGCAGCTGTATGTTCTCTCTAGAAAAGCATCATAGTCTTTATGTTCTTTTATTTTCATGTAGATCCCTTCTATAATGTTACCATTCTGCTAAAACACAATAAAAAACAAAACCATAAAAAGCTCTCAATGTTTCACTATTGCCCACAGAATAAAGGGAAAAGAGGCAAAGTATAAATTGCGGCAGTCCATTTCTTGGATACCAGCTTCAGACTGAACTGGTTTATTGAATTCATAAATTGAATAATGAATTCTGAAACATATTTAACCAGTGTCCTAGGGCTTATATTTGACACAAAGTATATACACCTTTAGTCATTGTGTTAGTCCAGATTGTAGGAGAAGCAGATGCCAAATGAGATTAAACATACAAGACATTCATTAGGGGAACAACTTGTGAGCAAAAATTTGTATGAAGCCAGGACAGAAGTGCAGTCAGAGCATGACGCAGGTGTGATCTCAAGTGAAGGAAGGTGACGGGAAAGCATCTTAGTCTGCAGTGTACTTCTCAAAAAATTAGACAAGATGGTGTGTGTGTGCGTAGTCACTCAGTCGTGCTGACTCTGTGACTTCTGCAGCCCGCCAGCTTCCTCTGTCCATGGGACTTTCCAGGCAAGAATACTTGAGTTTGTGTAGCCATTCCTTTCTCCAGGAGGTCTTATGGACCCAGGGTTTGAGCCCAGGTCTTCTGCATTATAGGTGGATTCTTTGCCTGCTGAATCACCAGACAAGATTATCAGGGGACTTCTCAAGCCAGTGTTGCTCCTGAGAAAAATACTGTGTCTCCAGAAATGGATCTGAGGTGGCATCTCTGCTGTGTCCAACACCTGGCTGGGAGTAACTGAAACCATGAACTTGCTGCAAACACGATGCTGAATTTTGGTGTACGAATAGCTGGAGCCCCATAGCTAGAGATAAAAACTGCGTTGTCATGACTGGCAAAAGTGAACAGTGGACCCTCAGAAAGAATGATAGCCATCTAGATCATGCTCTGGGGATTGCGATGGCCAAGAAGCAATTGGAGGAATCTCCATATGGGCAACTTCTGTTTTGCCTCTAGGAGATAAATTTCTGGTTGAACAAATTAAAAAATATATCTCTCATGGTACATCACCTCTGGGTAATTCATTCATTATGGTCTACTCATAATAGAAGAGCAAGTTTAACACAAGTGTGCAAAAGAGACTGTCTTGTTGTACATTCCAGTTACCAGTGTACCAAAGCTTCAGTTTTCTACAAATTTTCACCAACACTTGGTAATGTTAATCTTTTAACTTTTTACAGACCAACCTAGGAAGTGTGACTATTTATTCTGCTCCATTATCTCTTCATCTATATTTATGCTGATACCACACTGTCTTAATTCCTACAATTTTAGAATAAATCTCAAAGTCAGATACTTTTTGCCTCCAACTTTGCTCTTCACATTATTTTTAGCTGTTGTAGAGGTTCTTTCTATTTCAATATAAATTTTAAAATTTACTTTAATTTCTATATAAAAAAAATACCCGATGGGATTTCAGTTGGGATTGTGTTGAAAGTTTAGATAAATTATGAGAGAATTGGCATCATATACATTGAATCTTCTGTTCCATGAATACGGTGTGTCTCATCATTTATTCAGTCTCTTTAATTTGTCTTAACAGTGTACTGTGAGTATAATCAGACAGCTCTTGTAATTGTTGTCAGATTTATCTTAAATATTTTATACTGTTTCATGCTGTTAAAATGATATTTTAAATGTTGATTTCTTTATATTCTTTGATGCTATTATTGCTTTTTGTATGTTGGTTCTGTGTTCTTATTTTAAACCTATCAAATGACCTATTAGTTATAGTAGTTTTTTAGTATATTCCCACTATTGTATATTTTCTACTTAAAGTGTCAAGTCACCTTTAAATCAGTACAGTTTTACTTCATTTGTTACAGTCAGGATGATTTTGTAGAGATATGTTCAGAATGGATGATTTTACCTTGTTCCTGATCACAGAGAAAAGTTTCAGTTTTTTACCATTAAGTATATTGTTATCTACAGAGTTTCTGTTTGTTTGTTTTATAGATGCCATTCATTAGACTTAGAAAGTTTAATTCTATTGCTGGAATTTTATCTGGAAGGCTTTGCAATTTGTCAAATATTTAGCCACTTTTATTGAGATCGCCTTATAATATTTTCATTTTTAGTTTGTTAATATGATGGCATTCTTGGGATAAAACCTACTCGGTCATAAGGTATTATCTATCTTATATTTGTTGGACTTAATACTAAGTAATAAGGTCAATATTAATTAAATTTAAGTTAGTAGAAAATCTTATTTACTTAGCATGTCAGGTGGTCAAACCATATGTCATATGTCAAACGACAGTTTCACACTGCTATTTTCCTTCTGTTCAAGGGCTTTGTTCATCATGTCTGGTGGTATTGATCTAGTGGTGATAAATTATTTCTGCTTTTTATGTCTCAAAAGTGTCTACTTTGACGAAAGATATTTTCACTGGAGATAAAATTCTAGGTAGACAGGATTTTCTTTCTGTACTGAAAAGATGTTATCTACTCTTTTTTATCACTTACATTTCTTTAATGACAACAAAACACTTTAAGTTCTTGGTTTTTTTTTTTTTTTTTTCCTTTGAAAGTAGTGTGATTTCCCCTCTTCTGGTTGCTTTTAACATTTTCTGTTTATTATTATTGGCTTTGAGCAATTTAATTGTAATGTACTTTGGTATAGATTTCTTTTGGGTTTGGTGAACTTCTTGCTTCTATGGATTTATAGTGTTCATCAATTTGCAAAAACTTTGACCATTATTTTTTCAATTTTTTTCTGTTCCATCCTTCAAGGATTCTAATTCTATGTTTATTAGGATTATTAAAGTTGTCTTACAAACTCCCTTTAATTTTTTATTTGATTATTTCTCTGTTTTTAATTTTGAATAGTTTCTTTTACTGTCTTGCTTCTGTGCATGTCTGGTGATTTTAGATTGGGTGCCTGACATTATGGATTTTACCTTTCTGATTGTGGATATTTTTGTATTCCTATGCATGCAAAAATTCCTATAATTATTTCTGAGCTTTGATCCTTATAATAAATTTCTTGGCTCTTAGACTAACAGGTGGCTTGGATATATAGAACTGGTAAGAACTAGTGGTTGGGAAATACCAGAGGCTGTTTGATAATACAACTGCCTAGTAAGATTCCAAAGGAATTATATTTGTGATGTTTGCTTTTCTCCTGCCAAAATGTAAATATAATTATTAATGGACCATTTAGTACACTGCAAGTTACAAGTAAATATAATTGGACAAATATTTTCTTTGAATCATTAAGATCCAGATCCAATTGTCTGACTCCATCACTTGAAATGATAGTTGATGTTCAGTCGCTAAGTTGAGTCCTGCTATTTGTGGCCTCATGGACTGTTACTACAAATTATTATCTCCTGGAGTTTGCTCAAATTCATGTCCACGAAGTCACTGATTCTATAACCATCTCATCCTCTGCTGCCCTCTCCTATTTTTGCTTTCAATCTTTCCCAGCATCAGGGTCTTTTCCAATGAGTCAGTCCCTTGCATCAGGTGGCCAAAGCATTGGAGCTTCAGCTTCAGCATCAGTCCTTTCAGTGAATATTCAAGGTTGACTTCTTTAGGATGGACTGATTTGATCTCCTTGCAGTCCAAGGGACTCTCAAGAGTCTTCTCCAACACAACAATTTGAAAGCATCAATTCTTCAGCACTCAGCCTTCTTTATGGTCCAACTCTCATATCTGTACATGACTAGTTCACACATTTAATATTTCTCTATAGTGTTATATTAACCCCTAAGCAAAATGATACAATTAAGTCTGATTCTCTAGATTAAGAAAATACATAAACATAAAAAGAAGACTATCAATTGCTTTGAAATATTAAAGTAAGTAATAATCCTGTATCTTTCTCTTCCTATGTCTTTTCCCATGTGTTTTGCTCTTTTTTTCATTTTTCTTTATCACTCCCATCATTGACAGAGTCCTGCTTGGACAACCTCAATATTGATATTTTACTGATCTTCTATAGTTTTTTTTAATTATTAGAGATTAAAAGACTATATGGTCAAGCCTCTTTGCAGTATTGGTGGACCTCTTTCTGATGGAAAAGTGGATCTGCTTTTCAGTGGTTACTGAAATGCATTTAGTTTACAACTCAGGGTAAAGACCGAGAAAATTTATGCTCAGCACTGTGATGCTTCAAAGTAGTACCAGAGTTAAACTTCTGTTTGCTTTTCACATTTGCTCATACCCACAGGGGGGTGAATATTTACAATCTTTCAATGAAGAGACTAATACCTGTCCAGTTGAGCAATAGTTAATAGTTGTAGTTACATGACTTTAGCCTAGTGATGTAGATAACTTTGGGATTCAGAAAAAAAACAAACAAAACAAAACTTCACATAAGCCCATTGGAAACAAGGAAAAAGAAAAAAAGAGAAGTGAAAAAAGAACTGTGTGTGTACTGTGTGACGATGAAGTTCAAGTTAAGCTGCAAACATAATAATAGGAAGGATTCAAGATTTGCTTGTATTCTATGAACATCTAGTATTATTTGCTTATATGGAAAGTCTATCTTTGCTGACTTTCTTTGCAAGAGAAAACTATGTTTCTTTAAAGTAATCAAATCAGGTTTTGTTTATGAGACTTCAAAAATTATACTTATTGGTCCATTTAAAACCATTGAAGGTTTAAAGTGGCTTTACTTATGAAAGATTCTGCTTTTCAGGATTCTCAGTTAATAACTCATTCTTTTGAATAGATAGATCTGCTAATAACACTTTCATGGTTCCTTCTTATTTGTGGAGACACATGTCCTGAAATGATCTAAGAGATTTTCCATGCCTTTGTAAAAGCAACATCTTCCTCATATATTAGAATATCGAGTGGTAACAGTGCTCTGAAGCATTATCTATCATATTATTCCTAGACTCAGTATTACCTATTTTTGTTCTAGTTATAGTAGCTTTTATAATATGTAATTTATTATATGTTATATATTTTTCTTATTAAGGAATGTCTGTTTTGATGTAACTCTTAATTCTTTCACTCCCAGATGAATCATATTTAAAGACTCATGTAGCAATGTATTAACTTTCTGTAAAGAGCAGTTTATCAAAATTTTTATTGACTCTGATATAAAATATAATGGATTTATAAAACAACTTTGCACTGCTTCATAAAATAATGCCACAGTAAGTTGTTAATAGTGAAAAGGAAAAGTATGGGCTTTGATGCAGAAGCATTCTTGGTGGAATCATGAAGTTGTCACTGTACATGTCACCAGTTTAAAAATAGCATACTTCGGACAATCAAGTTTTCTGCTTGGTTTTTGGTGAATCTGCCTGCCCTGAAATGAACCTGCTTTCTTGGAGCAGATTTGGGAGCAGATCATCCTGCATAAGAGAGAAGGGGGATCACAGCACAAGCTGTATAATTTTCTCAAAGAGATTTTCTTCTGATGCATTACTTTTCGTTTTGCACTCTCTTTACATTTGGAAATTTCACAATATGGTAAACATAGGGCAGTATAAAAGTAATTCACCCTCCAGTGGACATGCTTGCCAAGTTACCACCATGAGCTATCATAAACATAATATTCTTTACCCACCAAAAATAACATTTAAAGAAGAGTAGAAAATGAACGGAACCCTGAATGAAACTTCATGGCAAATTCAAGGCAAATGAAAATTCATGATCTTTTGTTCACACAATTTTGATATCTGTCTATAGAGATTTATGATACAGAAAGAGAGAAGAGAAATATGAAGAAATACTGAGAGGGGGAAATGCAAAAAGAAAACAGTAGAGCATTTTCTCTTTGGGTAACAGGGTAGAGGCAAGCAGCTGGAACAGTAACCAAGAGAGCTGAGTCCTGGGAGAAGGTGCTGGCCATGAATCTGATTTGGTAACAGGTTTATGCAAGACAAACAGAACCGTCTCAGTCAGAGGACGAATGCAAAGTACAGTCAAGAGAAAGACAAAGGTCCACACTAAGAAGAAAATCAAGCATCAGAGCTAAGAAAGGAGACAAGGTAATTACGGGCTCCAAATGCGGGAAATTTCAGATCAAATCAGGATGCAGAATCCAAAGCAGATTGGAAGAAAGGGTTCAGAAGTGGGTGCTGGAAGCCTCCAAGAGAGTGATGACTGCATCAGGCGGCAGCTTCTTAGAACCAGTCACTTGGTATCTCTTGCCAGTTGACCCTCTGCTCCAGTTACCAGGCATACTGAATTTATCTCTACTTTCGAAAAGGCCTCAGCAAGATAGCTGGAGTGAAACTGAGAAGGTGATAAGCGATATGAGAGGCAAATGACACTAGAGGAATCTGTTGGAGCATTGCACGGCTTCTGGGTCTGTGTTGGTAGAACATGATGAGATTGTTTGGGGAAGCCTGTGTTTACGCAGGGCCCTCAATCTGTTCTTGAATATCTCCTGATATGAGAGTTCTTCAGCATCCTTCACCGTGAAATTATGGGAACCTAAAATGTGACATAAAGGAAAGCTGGAATCTGATTTAAAAAACAACAACAACAAAGAATAACGGATATCACGATACATTGCATGTCAACATCTTTTTGGTACTCTTATTTCATTTCCTGAAGATTTTCATGTGATTGTCCCAGAGAGAGGTGAGGGAAAGTGGAAAGAAGGCTGACACGGCGTGGGGGAATTTACCGAAGGAACTAGAGAAGCCTTCTAGTGGTGGACGATAGGGTGAGGAGATTCAGGTTCAAAAGAGGGCGCAGCATCGCAGGTGAGAGGTGCGTTCTCCTAGCCTCCTTCGTGCTGAACACCTTCAGGACAGAAGAGGAGAGGAGCAAGCGGAAGCGCCCAGATAGGTCTGGGAAGCTGTGCAAAGCTCAAGTGTAACGCCCTGCCTCCTCGTTTATGGAGACTGGAAGCCTTTAGAGAAGTCTCACATTTGGCATGGTCCCATGCCCATGATGGCGAGAGCCGTCAAAGGAGCAGCCTTCTGGGAGGAGGTGCAGGTAGGTCTGGTCAATAGCACTGCAGGTTGCTAGTGCTGGATGCACCATGGGGGAGATGCAGAAATTAGGGAGGGTGGCAGAGCACCGAGCATGTCTGTGGGTCCGAGCAAGCCCTGGTTCAGGGAAAATCAGGCATCCACGTAACCAAAGGCTACACTGTAAAGGACTGTGTATTTTATCTTTAAAATATAATTTATTATTTATTCTTACCATACCATGGGCCATACGAGATCTTAGTTCCTCGACCAGAGTTTGAAACTGTGCCCCCTGCATTGGGAGTTACTATTATTATTTAGCTGCTAAATCGTGTCTGACTCTTTTGCAACCCCATGGATGTAGCCCACCAGGCTCCTCTGTTCATGGGATTCTCCAGGCAAGAATACTGGGGTCGGTTGCCATTTCCTTCTCCAGGGGATCTTCCCAACCTAGAGATTGACCCCGTGTCTCCAGCACTGACTGGTGGATTCTAACTGCTGCACCACCAGGGAATCAAACTCTTAATCACTAGACTGCCAGGGAAATCCCAGGACCGTTCATTATAGTGTGGATGCCACCTACAGGCTGCTCTGTCTGGCTCTTCTCAAGAGAACTGACCAGCGCGGGCAGCCAAAGCCTACAAGTGACCTCCTCACAGTATCCTGGGAAGGCAGAAGGAACACAAGCACATTTTTAAGAGGAGAAACATAGCCTTAATGTGAACCTTCAGTTACACAGCATTTTCAAAAGTGCATATATTGTAAGGCAAACAAGATAGAGTTACCACTAAGCAATAATTTCCCATGGGGGAGAAATGCATTTATATTTGCTTTTAAAAAAAGCACTTTCGTGAGTGCCTAATGAAGCCGTATGTGTAAAATATGCATGAGGAGGACAAGAAAAGAGATTTAAGGTCAAAGCTCAAAATAAATTGTTGTTTGTTTAATAGCTTTTCTGTGATAGTAAGCAGAAGCAAACACAAAAGGTTTTCTCTTCTATCTCAGATGTATTTACTAAACACATTTGCCATAAATTAAAGTCTGTGCATCTTTTACATTTTCTTTCTTTTCCTCTCTTTTCTTTTTTGCTTGCCCTCCCTCCCCAACCTCCTCCCACACAGACTCCATCCCTATTCTTCTTTTGGACAATATTGCTGCTGCTGCTGCTAAGTCGCTTCAGCCGTGTCCGACTCTGTGCGACCCCATAGACGGCAGCCCACCAGGCTCCCCCATCCCTGGGATTCTCCAGGCAAGAACACTGGAGTGGGTTGCCATTTCCTTCTCCAATGTGTGAAAGTGAAAGTGAAGTTGCTCAATCGTGTCCGACTCTTTGCGACCCCATGGACTGCAGCCTACCAGGCTCCTCCGTCCATGGAATTTCCTAGGCAAGAGGACTGGAGTGGGGTGCCATTGCCTTCTCCATTGGATAATATTAGGATGCCTTAATCTGTGTATTGTTTTTTTCACCATATTAACAGCTACAAGGATGGACCAAGCCTGCTCTTCTGGTGGGATTCAAAGCCACTGAAGCATCTGTCCACAACTTGATGCTCAGGGAGACATTGGCCAGTATGTTAAAACAACAAAACACTAGAATCAGCGATATTGAGACTTGAATACTTCTAACCCCTTGGAAGTGTGTATTTCCCAGTCATTTAAGCCCTCAGCCTCAATTTTTCCCATCTCTAAAGTGGGGGGCAATGACAGCATCTTTCTTACAAGACTCTTATTTGTATCACCTTAAATATTCATCTTAAACATGCCTCACTCATACTCAATAGGTAGAAACAAGATGACAATCATGCACGATGCAGTCACTGGAGCTAACATCAGTTGCTTTCAATGGTTGGTTGGAAATAGAATCGCAGAGAGACAAATAATGGTCTAAAGAATAAAAACAGACCACAATCTTAAAACTGTGAGGCACTTTCCCAAAGTAATCTCTGGTGATGACAGGCCATAAAACCTTGTAACTTATTCAGGGAAAGTCTATGCCAAATTGTTGTGTTTCTCACTGTATTTGCTCTTTTCTGCAATTTGCTCTTCATGTCAGTCTGAGGAACAACTTGCTCTATGGTTGGATGTGTGATTATAATATTTTATGAGTGATACTTAGCTTCAACATTTACATTAATAAAAAAGTTATCCTTAGAAACTAAGTTGTTAGAATCAAATGAACAGTTCACCTCTAACATCATAGCAGGCCAGGAAACAAAGACACTGGAGAATTAAGGGCCTGGGGTCAGTATTCTAATGCAGGGTGTTATGAGATAGGTAAAAGGGTTTCATAATATTTGTGGGGAAAAACTGAACAAAAATGCGAGAGGATTTTTGTAGCTAGTAAAACAAATATCCCTTCAGGCTTTGTTTGGTTGATTCATTCAGTTCAGTTCAGTTCAGTTCAGTTCAGTCGCTCAGTCGTGTCTGACTCTTTGCGACCCCATGGATTGCAGCACGCCAGGCCTCCCTGTCCATCACCAACTCCCGGAGTTTACTCAAACCCATGTCCATTGAGTCGGTAATGCCATCCAACCATCTCATCCTCTGTTGTCCCCTTCTCCTCCTGCCCTCAATCTTTCCCGGCATCAGGGTCTTTTCAAATGAGTCAGCTCTTCGCATCAGGTGGCCAAAGTATTGGAGTTTCAGCTTCAACATCAGTCCTTCCAATGAACACTCAGGACTGATCTCTAGGATGGACTGGTTGGATCTCCTTGCAGTCCAAGGGACTCTCAAGAGTCTTCTCCAACACCACAGTTCAAAAGCATCAATTGTTCTATGCCTAGCTTTCTTTATAGTCCAACTCTCAAATCCATACATGACTACTGGAAAAACCAGAGCCTTGACTAGACAGACCTTTGTGGACAAAGTAATGTCTCTGCTTTTTAATATGCTATCTAGGTTGGTCAAAACTTTCCTTCCAAGGAGTAAGCATCTTTTAATTTCGTGGCTGCAATCACCATCTGCAGTGATTTTGGAGCCCCCCAAAATAAAGTCAGCCACTGTTTCCCCTTCTATTTGCCATGAAGTGATGGGACCGAATGCCATGACCTTAGTTTTCTGAATGTTGAGCTTTAAGCCAACTTTTTCACTCTCCTCTTTCACTTTCATCAAGAGGCTCTTTAGTTCTTCTTCACTTTCTGCCATAAGGGTGGTGTCATCTGCATATCTGAGGTTATTGATATTTCTCCTGGCAATCTTGATTCCAGCTTGTGCTTCATCCAGCCCAGCGTTTCTCATGATGTACTAGATTCATTAAAGATGACCAAGATTCAAGGCAGAAATAATTACACAAACAGTAGTCCATAATATTGTGAAGTGGATAGACACAGTAAAGTGCATAAAGATCCAAACAGTGTATGGCAGACATTATCTGCAAAAGAGATATCTGATGAGGCATTATATACAAAATAGTCAAAGAACTCTTAAAACTCAACAAAAAGAAACTGAACAAACTCAATTAGAAAGTGGATAAAAGACCTGAATGAAGACTTCACCAAAGAAGATTAAACAAAAGATGGCATATAAACATTTGAAATGATATTCACTATCATTTGTCATTAAGGAATTAAAACAGTACTGTGATACCAAGACAGTCTGATAGAATGGGTAAAATTTGAAAACTGACAACACCAATTGTTAACTGGGATGCGAAGCAATGGGAGCTCGCATATCTTGCTGGTGGGAATTCAAGACGGTACAACCACTCTGATAGATAATTCAGCAGTTTCTTCCAAAGCTAAATATAGCCTTACTACACAGTCTAGTGATTGTAGTTTACACGTTTACTGAATTTATTTGAAAACTTAATGTCCTCATAAATACCTGCACGTGAATATTTATAGCAGCTTTATTCATCAAAAACTGAATGCAAACAAGATATCCTTCTCTAAGTGAATGGATAAACAAACAGTGGTTCATCCATAAAATGAAATGTTACTTAATGACAAAAAGAAATGAGCTACCAAGGCATCAAATAGATGAATCTTAAATGCATATTAAGTAAAAGAAACCAGTCAGAAAACTCTAAAAACTGAGTGATTTTTGATTATATGACTTTCTGAAAAAAGCAAAACTATAGAGGCAGTAAAAAGATCAGTGTTTGCGAGTGGTTTGATTGAGGCCTGGTAGGTAGAGGAACTTTTGAATCTGGTGAAACTATTCTTTATGACACTATAACAGTAAATACGACACATTAAGCACTTATGGAAACTCATAGAACTTTACAGTACAAAGAGTAAATCTTAATGAATGTGACCTGAAAAAATCACTCAGGAATTTGAGGGATCCCAAAATAGAACACAAATGTGTTTAACCAGGCAAACATATTAAAAGTACGTGTAAGTAACTCATTGTATGGGGTGGAAGGATACGGTTCTAACCTAAGTAACTTTGAAAATAAGTGAGGTCTAAGCTGAAAGCAAGAATACTGTATATAATCACTTATTCCAGTTAATAAAACCATTTCCTACTGAGGTATGAATTAATAATTCTGAAAGTAAATTCTATATATGTGTTGTGGACTTGGACAATTAATAAATGGATGACAGATGGTGGAAGCTAGTTTTCTCTCTATGGAGTGGGAGGTTACAGACAGACAGCAAAGTAAGCTAGACTGATACATAAGTTAATGGATTAAAACTGGAGACATCAGTATGAACATATGTTTAGGTTAACATAGATACAGCTGGTTGCATACAGAAATATTTATTGATCTCTATGTACATACATTTTAGTGTCTAGAAACAGTGGAACCCCAGTAGCAGTGGGCTACCTAGTGTCCAAACTTTGGTTTCTAATATCATTGTCTAATAAAAGGAACCAGAACTCCTGGGAGAAATGGAAGATTCTAAGACTGGGGCAAAAAAAAAAAAAAAAATATGCATGATGAGCCTCCAACAGCTTTTATTGTTGGAAAATAAGAAAGTACTTAAATAAACAAACAAAATGCAAAACCAGTCAATCAACCAAATAAGCAAACAAACAAAAAAAAACACAGTGATAAAGATATATTAAAGGAATACAGGAACCAGTTGAAAGAGCTCCAGCCAACCTGGAAGACTTTGAGTAAGAAAGTAAATAAATTAGAATTGGATTGTAACCTAATAACAAATAAGTCCATATTGACATAAATAAATGATTACATAAATAAGTAGACAAGAACAGCAAACCTCTTATACAGAGAATGTCAAATAGTTTATGTAAAGATCCACTCATAAGGAGCTGGAGCTTAAATCCTGACTCCTAACCATGGCTGCACACGGTGCCTTTCTTCCAAAGAGTGTAGTAAGGAGAGAAGGGGAAAAAAGGGTAACTTTACAATGTCGACATCTGACAAACATCTGCATCTACAAAGTCTACGTATACAAAGAAACATTGCCTCAAGAAAGCTGATCAAGGTTAACAACAATTGAGTGTCATGTTCATAGACTATACCCTTGACATGAGAACAGATTTACCTCTGTGATCTTTCTCTCCCAAATGTATTATGCCAGTCTAGTCATTAGAAAACCATTAACTTCCAATTAAGGGACACTCTATAAATTACCTGACCAATATTTCTCCAAATTGTCAATATCATAAAAAATTCTGAGAAACTGTTCCAACCAAAAGGAGCTTAAGGAGACATGACTCTTGAATGTAATGTGGTGTCCTGGGTGGGACCCTGGAACAGAGAAAGGATATACAGAAAAACTGGAAAAAAAGAAAAAAAGAATCAAGTATCAACCATAGTTCATAATAGTGTATCAACATTGGTTTTCAAACTATGAGAAGTATATCATAATAACATAAGATGTTAACGACAGCTGACAGGAACTCTACTATCTTATATTTTTATGTATATCTAACACTACTGAAAAAATCTGTTAAAAATTCTAATTCTGCTTTGTTATCTGTTGATGGTCTCTGGCTCTCTGTATACACAAAAATGCCCACAATAAATAACAGTAATTTTATTTCTTCACTTATAATTTTCATTCTTTTTCTTTGCTTATTATCAAGGACCTCCAGGACAATTTTAAATGAAGCAGGACTTTCCAATCCCATTGGGAATGTTTCCAACATTTCACCATTAAATATTAGTATGTTTAAGGTACATTGTGATTTGTTCAAGTTTTCTGTAAGTGAGAGTTGAAAAAGTTTTGGTGGTAGGGAACGACAATCAAAGTTACCATCTTTGACTCAATCCTGAGTAGGGACACCATACCAGACCCTTTACCTAGATCTTTCTGAATGCCCACAGTCACAAGGCAAGTGATGTTGCAAATGTGTAACCAGGAAAGGAGGTCTCCAAGAGGCTAGGCAATTTGCTCCATGTCACAAAATTTGTCTAGCAGAGAAAAATTCCATCCAAAGGAGTGTATACTTGTAACGAGGGATTGAAAGAAAGTTAAAAAGCCTAGAGGCACTTATTTGTCAAAAAAGTCAGTTTAAGAGTTTGAAAATGAAGGCATGGAAGGAAACTGAGGCTGAGTCTGGGATCTGAAGAGGACCTGAGAGGGCGTCCACAGGGAGGGACCTGGGAACTCAAAAGGGCTTTTTAGGAACAATTTGTGGATGTAACATAGCACAGATCAGAATTAAGAGCTAGAGGGAGGAAACGAAGTGACAAAACTACTAGAATCAGAATTGGAAAACAGCACTTGGGTTTCCAGTATGACCCACCTGCTCTTACGCTCAGATGCGCAGGCACTGTGGCCGAAATAGAATCACGAAGGAAATGACCACGCAGTCAGTCACACTTGGTTTCTGTGTCTGTCTCCAGCACCTAAAGCTATGTGGTTAAATGAACAATTTACACTGTCTGAGTCTCAGTTACCTGATTTGCATAAGGGGAAAAACCATTATGGAAAACTCACAGTGTTATTGAGAAGGTTAAATAAGGTCCTGTGTGTGTAATGTACTTAGCAAAGGCAGTCTTCTATAAAGACTGCTCAGAGAAGTGAGTAATGGAAGAAATTCAAGGATTTTGATGGAGAGAGGTCTGGGGAAGGGGAACTTGGATGCTTATGGAGCAATATTTTTCAGTATTGGCCGCACATTGGAACCACAAGGGGGTCTTTAGGGAAAAAGTTGATGCCTAGCTCCAACCCCCAGGGGTTGTTGTGATATAATTGGATTGAAGCACAGGCTGGCTGTAGAGAAACACTTTATTCCCATTTCACCCTCTTCCGCTGCTTCTCTTCCACCTCTCGTAAAGTCACCTCCAATTTGGGTTTGGGGGTCTCACCTTCTTATTCCTACTCAGGCAGGTGATGCCAGCTAACACAGATATGGCCAGTCACAATCTTGTCTTCCTCTGTCACGGGTAGATATTCAATCTTGTCAGGCGAATGAGAAGTACGAGGCTCACTGAGGCCCTTGAAAGGCAGATGCTCTAACTCAGGGGTCTCCAACCTCTGGGATCTAGCACCTGATGATCTGAGGTGGAGCTGATGTAATAACAATAGAAATAAAGTGCACAGTAAAGGCAAGATGCTTGAGTCATCCCTAATCCGTCCCCCGCCCCCTGGTCCATGGAAAAACTGTGCCTGGTGTTGAAAAGGTTGGGGACACCTTGCTGGATTTGAAGCCGAGAGGTGTCAAGTTTCGTAGGCACAGCAATTGCCTTTCCACCCTGAGTGAGAAGCTAAGAGATGAAGAGACACCTAGTTCAGAACTGCCACGCCTGCAGCTACTCTTAACTCCTGTGTGTGTGAGAGTCGCTCAGTTGTGTCTGACTCTTTGCGACTCTGTGGACTGTAGCCCACCAGGCTCCTCTGTCCTTGGAATTATCCGGTCAAGAATTTTGGAGTGGCTTGCCATTCCCTTCTCCAACTCTAACTCTTACACTTTAATAATAATAAAAAAAAAAAAAAAATTGGAGTAAAATTGCTTTATAATTTTGTGTTGGTTTCTGCTGTGACATGAAGTGACTCAACTATATGTATGCATCCACCCCTCCCCCTTAGACTTCCCTCCCACCCCCGTCCCACCTCTCTCATCATCACAGAGCACGGAGCTGAATTCCCTGTGTTATGCAGGAGATTCCCACTAGCGATCTGTCTTACACACGGTACTGTGTATACGTCAGCCCCGATCTCCCAATTCAGAACTGTGTTCGTGTGTTTCCTCCTTTGCTTCAGCTAGTTTGAATCAGGGATTCTTTTACTTTAGGGAGAAAAAAGGAGACTTGACTCATATATTCCTTTCCTTTCCATTCCCAAATCTCCACATTCTTTACCTACAGGTGAGCCTGGCTATGATTCCTTGTAATAATGCTGCTCAAATAATTTAGCAAGAATTTTCTTTAAAGGGCTACTCTGGGTTAAGCATGAAATTTAATTAAGTCATTAAAATCTAAAATGCGTTTTCTCTAGGCTGCTGGCGGCAAACAGAAGCCTGGGTAATGAAGCCACTCCAATATATCTCCACTCTCCCCCCTTTCGGGTTATATTGGAAAAATCAGATTTTTGAATCTGAAGTGGGAGCTTCAGCGAAACTTATGTTTCACATAAGAAAGGTGCCTTAAATGCGAGTTCGCCGTCTGGATGGTTCTGAAACATTGGGTTTCTATTGGATCTTTAGCCGCAGTAGTAGGAAAATAGCTTGGCTAATGCTTCTCAGCAAATTCTCTCAAGGGCAAGGATTCACACTATGAGTTTTTCTCAGGTCTGATGACTAAATCTCCCACTTCATTTGTTACTTGGGCACTCTCTGTTCTCTGGAGGCAGCGTAGAATAGAAAGGGAACACTTGGTAGAGAGGACTTGGGTGATGCGTGTGCGTCTCTTTCCCTGAAGCTGTATTTTGTCACATCAACCTAGAGAAAGGACAGCGATTAAAGAGTTCCTCAGTGTTGAATGGCAACAGGTAAGGGGGCACCAGGAATGGTCAGAGGCCAGAATGGTGCACTTCAACTTGGTCCACTAGTACTCTGAAAGGAATGCCAGCTCTGTCCTTCTCTAAAGTCACAGGAAACGATGCCTTTTCATTTTGCAAAGGCAATTGCAGATTTTGTTGGAAAAATTAGCCACTAGAGGGTCCCTCTGTTCAAAGTCATGGCATGTAATGTTGAAGAATTTGCAAATAGGACAAAAAAAAAGAGGGAGAGAGGGAGGAAGGGAGAGAACTGAAACTAGGAATAAAAATGAAACACAAACCGTAAGGTAGTGGCATTGTTTCAGCTCCTTGCCATCCTCCTTATTCTACTACAAGCTGTTGGTCTTGTACCTTAAATAAAATGGCTCCTTTTTGAAGAAGGAAATGATCTTGCTGCAAAATGTACTATCAAGTATAGATAATTATTGATTCTTCCTGGTTAATGTACTTAACATCAGAGCAAAAGATTGCTTGAGGGCACATCCTTTAAAACCATTTCCACCTCCCATGGAATAGCTAAATAGGAAAAAAAAAAAAAAGCTAAATTGAAAAAAAAAAGTGCAAATATTGTTTTATTTAAAAAATGTATTTTGTGTTTCAGATGACCAGAAGATATTTCTCATAAATATTTGGTCTTTGACCACAATTTCCAGCTCACAGCTCTGCACATCCCTGGGGACGTCTTAAGTGATGAGAGCCTTTGAGATGTCTTTTTGATAGGTTAATGAGGTGACTTTAGGACCTCACCTGAGGACAGGGGTGGTTGCTTGGAGACCTAATCATGTGATTAGATGTTTGTGACTTTCAGTCCCACTCCCTTGACCTCTGGGGAAGAGCAAGGGGCTGGAGGCTGAACCAGTTGTCAATGACCAAGGATGACCTGAGGTGTTAGGCTTCAGCTCAGTTCAGTTCAGTTCACTTGCTCAGTCGTGTCCAACTCTTTTCGACCCCATGAGCTGTAGCATGCCAGGCCTCCCTGTCCATCACCAACTCCCGGAGTTTATTCAAACTCATGTCCGTTGACATCCAACCATCTCATCCTCTGTCGTCCCCTTCTTCTCCTTCCCTCAATCTTTCCCAGCATTGGGGTCTTTTCAAATGAGTCAATTCTTCTCATCAGGTGGTCAAAATATTGGAGTTTCAGCTTCAACATCAGTCCTTCCAATGAACACCCAGGACTGACCTCCTTTAGTATGGACTGGTTTGATCTCCTTGAAGTCCAAGGGACTCTCAAGAGTCTTCTCCAACACCACAGTTCAAAAGCATCAATTCTTCAGTGCCCAGCTTTCTTTATAGTCCAACTCTCACATCCATACATGACTACTGGAAAAGCCATAGCCTTGACTAGATGGACCTTTGTTGGCAAAGTCATGTCTCTGCTTTTTAATATGCTGTCTAGGTTGGCCATAACTTTCCTTCCAAGGAGTAAGCGTCTTCTAATTTCATGGTCGCAATCACCATCTGCAGTGATTTTGGAGCCCCCAAAAATAAAGTCAGCCACTGTTTCCACTGTTTCCTCATCTATTTGCCATGAAGTGATGGGACTGGATGCCATGATCTAATTCAGAACACTTATTAGTTTCTTCTGCCATGTAATAGATTGTATTGAAATAATGCTTCTCCTAAATGTCTGGGTGTTTACTTGTGTGGTCCAGAGGTTCTGTCTTCCTCAGTTTGGAAGTGGCAGTGGATGGACAATCAGTGAGGTCAGATCTTAAACATTTCCCATTCTCACTTAGAAATGTGAGGGACCCAGACTGTTGTTAGCAAAACCCTGAAACTGAAGCCTTTCTCAGCATTGTATGTCTAAAGCACTTTAGGTCCATTTTTAGTTCTGCTGACAGAGGAAATGTATTTTCAGGCTGCCAGGGCTAGTGAATCAGATTGGAATAATTGTTCTTGCATGGACAAACTGATTAAGCTGGGGAAGATTTCATGACTGCTGTTTTTGTTCATATTGTTTTTTTGTCCCTGTCAGTAATGTTCTGAAGTCTGCTTATTTCATACATTAATTTAATCAAACTTTTACTACCATTAGAATCTTAGA
Source organism: Cervus elaphus (assembly GCF_910594005.1). Taxonomy (NCBI): domain Eukaryota; kingdom Metazoa; phylum Chordata; class Mammalia; order Artiodactyla; family Cervidae; genus Cervus; species Cervus elaphus. The sequence goes on along the minus strand of NC_057826.1, from coordinate 5,879,525 downwards.
GCATCTTAAAAGTATTTAGTCCTCCTAGATGACTGATTCTTCTGAGCTAGAATCATCTTATCATCTTAATATGCATTATTTTCATTTTTTTATAATTATAATGTAAACTACTATTAGCTCTTATTTATAGAGATGTTTGCGATGCCTATAAAAAGTGGAGAGCTGAGATTTGAAACCATGTCTGCCTGACTTTTCTACACTAAATCATTTATCCATGTACTTAGATACTGAGACTTCCCTGGTTGCTCAGACAGTAAAGCGTCTGCCTGCAATGCGGGAGACCTGGGTTCAATCCCTGGGATGGGAAGATCTCCTGGTGAAGGAAATGGCAACCCACTCCAATATTCTTGCCTGGAAAACCCCACAGATGGAGGAGCCTGGTAGGCTACAGTCCATGGGGTTGCAAAGAGTTGGACATGACTGAGCGACTTCACTTTCACTTTTCAGATATTGAGTGCTTAAATATGGAAGACTGCATTTTTCAGAGAGTTCCCCACTGACTTTGACTGGTCCCTGCACCTGACTCTGTTAAGCAGTTCTCACATTGAGTTGTATGTCTTTGCTTCCCTGGCCCTGTTCTGCATGGAAAAGGAAGAAAATTTTGAAGGAGAAAATTTTGTCTTGTTCATCTTTAGATCTCCTGAATCCAATGTAGTAAGGAAACATTTTAGACAATTATTCCTTCTTCCCTCTATTCATCTTTCAGGTCAATCATTTATTATATTTCAAACTCTCACTGAAGTTCCCTTATGTTCCAGGGAAGCTAGTTTCTAGGTATACAAAAATGAGTATAATAATAATGTCCGTCCCTAAAGTCATTGGCCTGTGGTGGGTCACTTATATTAAAACAAGCATTAAATAATCTAAAAAAGAGTAGATATTGTATGATAAATATCTACTTTTGTATAGTCACTTTGCTATACACCTGAAACTAACACAGCAATATAAATCAACTATACTCTGATAAAAATGAAAACAAAGCACATTGTTTTGGATACAATGATAGAAATGCCAAGATTGGGCTTCCCAGAGGTTGAATTTCAAGCTCTTCTTACACTTTATAGCAAAAATTGTAAAATGCCAAATCAGGGCTTTCAATAAACACTGTTTAAATGATTCCACATTAAACATATATAATACAATGAAATATAGTTTTGCTACTTGCAAATATTAAGACAATTTCTAAAATATGAAGAGATTACTTATAGACTGAGCCTACTTGGGAAAGACCCTGATGCTAGGAAAGGTTGAAGGCAAGAGAAGAAGGGGATGACAGAGGATGAGATGGTTGAATGGCATCACTGACCTGATGGACATGAGTTTGAGCAAGCGCCAGGAATTGGTGATGGACAGGGAGGCCTGGGGTGCTGCAGTCCATGGGGTCACAGACAGTTGGACACGACTGAGCAACTGAATTGAACTGTAATGAGCCCACTTGGGAGAGAACTAGACAGTTCCATTAGGCATGTGGGGCCGTAAGTAGAGGAGCTATGAAACAACCAGAAGATTCACTAAGGGAATATATACAAGAGAATCTGGGTGATCGCTGTTCAAGAATCGTCCTGGGCATGAACCTCAGGAGGCCACATTGGGAAAATAATATCTTCCCCTTGTCAACGTCTCAGGATTAATGAGTATGCATGCTCTCCACAAGAAGGAACTTACAGAACTGCAATCCAAAGAAGGCCTGCTGTAGGAAGATTGGGCTTAGAGGAATCAAAGAAACTTGGGACGGCTGAGAGGACCGTTTGTTTTCTTTTATTTTTTGATTTTATTCATTAATTTTGATTTTTATTTATTTACTTGTTTGTTTTTGGCTGTGCTGGGTCTCTGTTACTGTATGCGGGCTTTCTCTAGCTGCTGCGGGCAGGGATTCCTCTTCGTTGCAGTGCATGGACTTCTCATCACAGCAGTTTCTTTTGTTGCAGAGCTTGGGGATGGGGTGTCCTGCCTATTTGATTAGTGACAAATTGCCCAAGGACACTTGAGGATCATTCAGAGCTTCAGGTGGTAGAGATGATTATCAATCAGGATTGTCCTGAAGGCTGGCAAAGATGTGTTTTGAATATAGTCTTGTGATGGAGAAAATGCTCTGAATGCCTTCTTAAATGCCATTTTGCTTTCTGAATCTGATGGTGACCTTTATGTAGTCCAAGATACCTTGGGGATGAGAGTCATCCCATTAACAGTATATCCATGTTTCAAATGTGGGGCAATATTACTGCAGCAAGAAATTCAGTCCGAATGAAAGGAAGGAGCTCAGATTTGTGTTGCTTGTGGATAGTTATAGATTTACAGAAGGGTTAGTAACCAGATCCCCATCTGTAAAGAGTTTGCAAAAACCCCTTTCCTATGGAACAGAGACCAAGAATAGTAACAAAGACAGCATGTATGCATGCTTACATGTGTGGTAAGTCACTTCAGTCATGTCCAACTCTTTGCAACCCTTTGGACCATAGCCAGCAAGGCTCCTCTGCCCATGGGAGTCTTCAGGCATGAATACTGGAGTGGGTTGCCATGTCCTCATCCAGGGGATCTTATGGGAGTCTCTTAAGTCTCCTGCAATGGCAGGCAAGTTCTTTACCACAAGCGCCACTGGGGAAGCTCAACAAAGAAAGCATGCAAACATTTAAATCCACGTTACCTCAATCGTCTCACTAAATTGATTTTATCTGTATCACCCCAGTCTGACTAGTTTATTTCTTGGCCATTTTGTTTATTTAAAAAAAAAAAGTGTGTCAAGGAGAAAATTATCTGACTCCAGCCAGATCTATTTTTTATTTCATAGAAAATAATGCCATTAGGAGGCAGGTGCAGCAGTTTTCTATTTTATACTTTTCTGAGTGTCTCTCTTCTCAAGAAAATACTCTGAGCTTTTGGGTTAACAGTGGTGAACACAGAAAACAAGTATTGGGAGTAACAAGGCTGAAAATAGTTATTTTTAAAGGACGTCTTTCCAAATTGGTCTTGATATGAGTTCTATTAACTGGTATGATGGCTGGCTGGGGGTGGCAAATCAAGAAATATGACAAAAGACTAGGTCGCGGGTCTTGTTTTACAACTTCATTAATGATCGAAAAGGAGCAAACAGCACATTAAATTTGGATGATATTAATTCAATAGGTTTTGAAAGCTCTAGTGAGGTCAGGGAAAGACTTTTTAAAAAGGCTTGTAAAATCTGGAGTTAATGAAAAAAGATTGAAATAAGAGAAAGGAGACTTCCCAGAGCTTGAGAACAGGTAACACTCAGAACCAATACTTAATGAAAGGAGTATATTGTTAATGAGAAGTACTGAATCATACTTCAGATTTATAATGGGAAGAAGAATTAATGTAACTTGCAGGATGATCCAAGGGTGAAAAGATAAAGATAATTAGCAAGTTGTGTCTAATGCATAAATGTAAGAATGTGGGCATTTATACAAAATAAAGATATCACCCACATATACTCTTCCACAGTTCATTCACCACTAATAAAGACCAGAGAAATATTTGGGTCAATCACCCATAACACCTAGCCTTAAATTCACAGTTTACTTCCAAAGCAGCAAGAATTATACCAGGTCTTCTAAAGACTTATAAGCCAGTGACACAAGCTGCTTTTCTGTTTACTGGTAATGCAGCTATTAATAAAACAGGAGAAATCCTGTCCTTACAGAACCTATGTTCTAGTGGATTGAGACATAAATAAATGAGAGAAAATTTATGGGAAAAAAGGACAGTTAAGAATAAAATTAAATAATAAAATAGATGTATACTTTGAAAAGTTTAGAAATTCTATACTAAACTACATTTGTATTAAGCCTTACAGATACAAGAGTTAAAATAACAAACTTACCATCTCTTTAATTGTTTATCTATATGACAAATCATGGGCTTCCCTGGTGGCTCAGATGGTAAAGAATCTGTCTGCAAAGGAGAACACGTGAGTTTGATCCCTGGATTGGGAAGATCTCCTGGAGAAGGGAATGACTACCTACTCCAGTATTCTTGCCTGGAGAATTCCGTGGACAGAGGAGCCTGGTGGGCTACAGTCCATGGGATCAGAAAGAGTCGGACATGACTGAGTAACACTTTCACTTCAAATCATCCCAAATTCAGTGGTTTAAAACAGTAGCAATGATCTGTTGTTATTATCTTGGACATTCTGGAAAATTGACAAGGCTCGTTTGGACAAAGTTTGCTTGCATTCTTTTCATTGGCTGCCAGGGAAGTCATCTCTAGAGCTTCTGTGTTCGCCAGTCTTGCCATGTGGGCTGGGAAGACTCAAAAGTTGGAAAGTGAAAGTCGCTCAGTCGTGTCTGACTCTTTGTGACTCGGTGGACTATAAAATCCATATAATTCTCCAGGCCAGAATACTGGAGAGGGTAGCCTTTCCCTTCTCCAGGGGATCTTCCCAAGCTGGGGATTGAACCTGGGTCTCCCACATTGCAGGTGGATTCTTTACCACTTGAGTCACTAGGGAAGCCCAAGAATACTGGAGTGGGCAGCCTTTCCCTTCTCCAGCGGATCTTCCCGACCCAGGAATCAAACCAGGGTCTCCTGCATTGCAGGCGGATTCTTTACCAGCTGAGCCACCGGGGAAGCCCCACACGGCTGGCGACGGTAACAACTGAAAGTTGTCAGCATCTCTGTTTCCCTGAGGTCTGGCTCTGAGGGCTCTCACCACGGTGGCTTCAAGTAGCTCCAGTTTCTAAGGACACGTGCCCTCAGAGAGAGAGTCACACCAGGTTGGTAACCACATTGCCTTTATGACTAAGTGAGGATTAGTCAGCATCACTTCTACCATAATCTGGTGGATGGGAAATTTGTAAAGGTCTGCCCATTTTCAAGGACCAGAAACACAGACCCGTCTCTGGTTTGGAGGAGCTTCATGTTATAAAAATTGCACATAGAATGAGATATATACTGTTATCATAGTGTTTGGGAGATACTATCTGCCATAGCAATTAATAATTGATAGTCTATTATGTACTAAGAAAGTTGATAAGTTTTCTGTTCGATAAACTCTAAGAGATTGCAGTTTAGTAAGAAGAAATATTATCATTACAATGAAAGTTAATAAAGGTTATATAACAATATAAGATTTTTAAAGTGCTGGCACAAGACATTGTATGATTTTGTGTGACATAATTTCATAGATTTCATAAATTTGAAGGAAAGAAATCATTGTGGAACATTCTGAGAAGTTTCACATTGGAGAAGGACTTTGATCCTTTAGACTGGATAGGACATTCCCCAACTAGAAGAAGAATAAATAAAGATAAGAGATGAGAACATTCTTAGAAAGTCTGATCTTAGGACACTGAAAAAATAAGAAAATATTTGCAAGAGAATGATTAAAACAATGACAACAAAAATACATACAGACTAAACAGACCACAGGGACATAGACACTATAGCATGTTCTGCATTGCACTAAGGAGTCAAGAGATGAAAATGTGGAACGTTAAAATCTTGGCTCACCTTGAGTTGTCAAGTGAAATTTGTTAAGGAAACCGGCAACAATATGGTGGTAGGATATTTGTACATTAAAAAGTTGACTCTGACCAGGTTAAAACAAAATTAAAAAACTCCTGTTATTAGAAATCAGTTCTCTGACAGTTTGCAAAAAACAGTAGAATGAGATATAAAGCATAGGTGCGTCCTGAGGGAGAGCCAAGTGGTAGCTCTGTAGGCTTTTGACCTTGTTTCAGAAGTTCCTTAGTGTGAGCTCCATCACACGAGGATCCGTCTAGGTTCCGAGGGTGAGGACTCACGTTTTGTTGTTGCTGTTGTGGTACCATCGCTTTACAATTTTGCATTAGTCTCTGCTGTTCAACAAAGTGAATCAGCTACGTGTAGACATATATCCCCTCCCTCAAGGATCTGCCTCTCACGCCCCCAACCCACCCATCTAGGTCACCGCAGAGCTCCCCGCTGAGCTTCCTGCGTGTTATAGCAGGTTCCCACCAGCCATTGTTTCACTCATGGTGGTGCAGACATGTGGATCCCCGTCTCCCGGTTCACCCCACCCCCTTCCACCCTCATATCCACATGTCCAGTCTCTGCATCTGCACGTGTGTTTCTGCTCTACAAATAGGCTCTCCTGTACCATTATTCTAAATTCCACACGAGTGTGTTAATATACAATATTTGTGTTCTTTTACACAGCTCCTTCATTTCACACGAGAAAAGAAAAGCTAGATTGCATTCAATTGTTGCTGGCTCTTAGACTGTTTACCTGCCAGACAGGGAGACCTCTGGAGGTAGAGCCCAGGCCCCAGTCATCTTTGTGCTCAATCCTTGGCTGTGCATAATTATGCATTTGCTGGGTGAAAGAGAGCAGTTGTCCTACGTGGATCATGGTTGGCTCATAAGACTACTTTAATCAGTGCTAAGATCGCCATAACCATCTTTTCATTTCAACTGGTGGATTCAGCCACATACGGACAAATGCACTGGTCAAATTCTCCATCCAAGCTACAACTATGTGTTCCATTCTCTAGGATTTGTTGGTCTGTTAGTTTTATTTTATATGTAGGGTTTCTTGATGGCTTAGCAGTAAAGAATCTGCCTGCCAGTGCAGGAGATGTGGGTTCAATCCTTGGGTGAGGAAGATCCCTGGAGATGGAAATGGCAACCCACTCCAGTATTTCTGTCTGGGAAATCCCATGGACAGAGGAGCCTGGCAGGGGTCCAGAGGGTCCCTGGGGTCCATGGGGTCACAGAGTTGGACAGGACTTAGCAACTAAATAAACATATATTTATGTTATATCTGATTGTTTTTTCATTGCAGTTACCATTTTGCATGCATAGAGAAGAGCTTGAACTTTTTGTGACATTTTGTGAAATAAAAAAACTGTTTTTTTAGATTGAGATCTAAAAATGTGAAGAAGTCTCTTCCTAACAAACTTACGGCATCTGTAATTCTGTCTTCATAAAGTGGTTGAATGTTCAGTCTTTAATTGGACATTATTTCACATTTATAATCTGTTCTTAAGTGTTTTGCTCAAAGTTGCCTGTGTCCAGTCGTTCTCAAGAGTGTTTCCATCAGTTTTGCAGACTTTGCACAATTGCCCCAAATTAACAGTCTTTTAGAATGGGGCAAGAAAAATGTCAACAAGCTAGTGCAGATCATTATTATAATCCTTCCCCATTCCTAGCATCCCCTAACCTCAGAACCACCACTGATGGAACATTGCTTCTTTATTTCATTTGTGAATTTTTAATCAATACAAGGGATGCAATTCATAATGTCGCCATTGTGGTGGCCTTTCCTTTCTTCCTTGCAAATTCTATCAGGCAAAACTGTGTTATAGACTAACACACCTTCTAGTGTTTTCTCTGAGAGGAAAGAAGACTGGCTACAAAAAACAAACGTAAAAGGTTGAAAAATCAATACTGCTTTTCCCCCTCCCTCCCTCTATATAGCACTTCCCCTGGAATAATTTCTATCACAAATACTAGCCTTCTGAGACATAAGGCAATCAATAAGGCTCACTTAAATGCCATTGCTTCTAGGAAGTCTCTCCTAAAATGAGCTAATAAACCTTTGGATATTCACAGTGATTTGTTTATGCTTTTGATTTTTTAATTATTTGTTCAACAAGTACTTATTGAGCCCTTAACTTATGAAGACCCACTGCTAACCAATAGCTGTATAAAATCAATGGGTAAAGAAAACAGATACGGATCTTATTTTACAAATTTGATTAGTGACTTGAGAGAAACAAGTAAGGGGGTCCTGTGATGACAAAATTATGTGTTTTGGTGGGTTTGCATGTGTGTGTTTGTGTGTGTGTGGTGATGAGGGTGGTTTACAAAAAGTGCTCTTTTAAAAGCTTCTTAAAAGAGGTGATATTTAAGCTGATTCAGCTAGTGGGCTTCCCAGGTGTAGTAAAGAAACAGCCTATCAGTTCAGGGGGCTTAAAGAGATGAGGATTTGATCCCTGGGTCTGCAAGAGCCCCTGGAGCAGGGAAATGGAAACCTGCTCAAGTATTCTTGCTTGGAGTATTCCATGGACAGAGGAGTCTGGTGGGCTACAGTACATGGGGCTGCAAAGAGCTGGACATGACTAAGCACCTTCCAGATGTTTCTCAAATATTTAGCTGATGCCTGAAGATGTTAGCCATGTAAAGGACATGAATAGGATTAAGGGTTGGAGAATGGAGCTGAATGAGTTTGAAGGAAGAGCTTCCACTAAAGCTCTAGGAAGTCAAGATCTTGGTATGTTCAAGCTAGCTTGAAACTAAACATTAAAGAAACTAAAACGATGGCATTAGGTCCCATCACTTCAAGGCAAATAGAAAAGGGATATGTGGAAGCAGTGTCAGATTTTATTCTTCTGGGCTTCAAAATCATTGCAGATGGTGACTAGAGCCAGGAAATTAAAAGACGCTTGCTCCTTGGAAGGAAAGCTATGACAAACCTAGATAGAGTATTAAAAATCAGAGACATCACTTTGCTGACCAAGGTCCATATAGTCAAAGCTGTGATTTTTCCAGTAGCCATGTACAGATGTGTGAGAGTGGGTCTACAAAAAAGTCTGAGTATTAAAGAATCCATGCTTTTGAATTGTGGTACTAGAGAAGACTCTTGAGAGTCCATTAGACTGCAAGGATATCAAACCAGTTAATCCTAAGGGAAATGAACCCTGAATATTCATTGCAAGGACTGATGCTGAAGCTGAAGCTCCAATACTTTGGCTACCTGGTAACAGGAGCTGACTCATTGGAAAAGACCCTGATGCTGGGAAAAATTGAAGGCAGGAGGAGAAGGGGATGACAGAGGATGAGATGGTTGGATGGCATCACCGACTGGATGGGCATGGGTTTGAGTAAACTCTGGGAGTTGGTGATGGACAGGGAGGCCTGGCGTGCTGCAGTCCATGGGGTCACAAAGAATCGGACACGACTTAGTGACTGAACAATAACATGTTCAGGAGACAGAAGGCCAGGATGTTTGGAGAAGGAACTGGTGAGACTACATTAGGGATCGGAAGTGGCAAAGAGCAATTTTAACCAAAAAATGCTATAGAAAGACATTGCAAATTTATAAATAAGGGATTTCATGCCATTTCATAACGCATATCTTTTCTCTCTTGAAGCTTGCATAGTTGGTGCTAGAGTATTTGCTGTCTTCATTTTTCCAAGTGATAAGCTACTTTTATGCTAAGGCCTGGTCATTACCTACCAGGTCTTTTTCTAGTCTACAGAAAGTAGATGTTTATGAAATAGTTGCTGAATGGAAACAACTAATTTGCTTATTTTTCTCAGCTTTATCCATTGTTTGATTGTATATTTTATCTTGTGCTATAAAACAGATCTTCCCAAAACTTAGTGCCTAAGTCAATGATCAGTTCAGTTCAGTCACTTGGTCATGTCTGACTCTTTGTGGCCCCATGGACTGCAGCATGCCAGGCTTCTCTGTCCATCATCAACTCCCAGAGCTTGCTCAAATTCATGTCCATTGAATTGGTGATGCCATCTAACCATTGCATTCTCCACCATCCCCTTCTCCTCCTGCCTTCAATCTTTCCCAGCTTCAGGGTCTTTTCAATGAGTCAGTTTTTGCATCAGGTGACCAAAGTATTGGAGTTTCAGCTTCAGCATCAGTCCTTCCAATGAACATTTAGGACTGATCTCCTCTAGGATTGACTGGTTTGATCTCCTTCCAGCCCAAGGGACTCTCAAGAGTCTTCTAAAATACCACAGTTCAAAAGCATCAATTCTTTGGTGCTCAGCTTTCTTTATAGTCCAATTCTCAAATCCAAGGAGCAAGCACCTTTTATTTCATGGCTGCTGTCACCATCTCCAGTGATTTTGGAACCCAAGAAAATGCAGTCTTTCACTGTTTCCATTGTTTCTCCATCTGTTTGCCATGAAGTGATAATCATTTATTATTTCCCACAGTTTCTGTGGGTTAGGATTTCAGTAGCATCTCGTTTGAGAAATTCTGGCGTCGAGGCTTTCATTTGGATGTGGTGGACTGGAGCTGCAGTCATCTGAAGGCTCACTTGGGGCTGAAGCATCCTTTATAAGATGGCTTTTGCGTGGGGCTGCAAAGTTGACGCTGGTTGCCAGTACAATGCCACAGTTCCTCTTTATCTGAGCCTCTTCCTGGATGCTTTAGTGTTCTCCAGTTACTGCTTGGTTTTCCTGGATGAGCAATCCTAGAGACCAAGGTGGAAGTTGCAGTCATTTTTAGAACTTAGTTCTGATTCAGTGTGAATAGACAATCACAAGATCATGGATTCAAGAAAACAAAGCTACCTGGTATCTAGAAGCCACCTCGGAGGTTGGGTACTAGTTGTAAGTACTTTGTACAAAATTTGTTTGCCGTAGATTGCTTAGGATTCTTCATACCTGGTTCTCTCTTTGCTTCATTGACTATACCCCAGTAGTGTGTGTGTGCTAAGTCACTTCAGCAGTGTCCGACTCGTTGCAACCCTATGGACTGTAGCCCGCCAGTCTCCTCTGTCCATGGGATTCTCCAGGTAAGAATACTGGAGTGGGTTGGCATGCCCTCCTCTAGGGGATCTTTCTGACCCAGGGATCAAACCTGCATCTCCTGCATAACAGGTGAATTCTTTACCGCTGAGCCACCAGGGAAGCCCATATGTCAGCAGGGAGACAGGCAAAACGAAATTCTCCATTGCAAAGAGGATCTAGAGAATCTACCTGATGCTCTATTCCGGGCAGAATTGACCTCTGGCTGCTGAATGCAAGTTAGTCTCCCTTCTGCTCTCAGGCCCACTTCCTTTTTGCCACCACGAGACCCTCTCAGGAGCACTGGCGACTTTTAAACCATGTTTACAAGATTATATCAGTCAGCCTGTCTTTAATTTGCTACTTAGCTGAAGAGTAATACATTTCTCTATTTGGAAAATGGTCTCGAGGTACCAGAACAAGGGATAGGAAATTAGGATTTCTAGAATCCACTTGCTAACTGACTTAGGGGTTTTATGTACACTCTTCAGCAAAGCACCTAATGTGCTTGTCTGTAAAACAGGGATATGAAGAATAAATCCCTACATTAAGGGAATACATCACAGTTGAATTCATATTAATGTAATAGGCTTTGAAAATTTTCACAAGAAAAATGCTATGGAATGAAAATTATTATGGTGTAAAGCACTGTGGAATACAAGTTACCATATGCCAGCAAAATACTGAATCTGTTTTATTTGCTTTATGATATGATTTTTTAACTTCAAAAAGTATTCCATTTTTTTGAATTTTGACAGGACAAAGGGCAAATGCAAATCTCATTTTGTTAGTGATATATTGTTTGGGTAGCTGTCTTTCATATAAAGGGCTTTGTCATTCTCATATGGAACTCATCCCTACAATCAAATAACACAATTCAAAGATAATAATTGTCTTCTATTTCTGATGCTAACAATAAAAGGTATATCATGTAATGCCTGAGTTCTCATTTTACTGTTTTAAGTGTAATTTTAATAGTTATGGAAGTCTGGGTCAGGAAAATCCCCTGGAGGAGAAAATGGTAACCCACTCTAGTATTCTTACCTGGAAAACTCCATGGGTAGAGGAGTCTGGTGGGCTATAGTCCATTGGGTCACAAAAGAGTCAGACATGACTTAACAACTAAACAAAAACAATATAACAGGTTCTCATCATGTTCTTGTCAATTATTTTGAGGTTATCTTGTCTTAGAAAAGGAAAGAACAAATGGTTGATATATAATATTATAGAAGTTTTACTTACAATCCAATCATAGGAAATGTCCACAGTGTTTTTGTGATATGAACATATCAAAATCCACTGTTGGAAAAATGTAGAATAGTTGACTTTTTCTTTTAGAGTTCTCTCCCTCCCCCAATACAATTTCCTATTTCTAATCAGTTTCACTGAGACTCTCTACCTTTAGGCATCCATTAGTTTCACACTGTTTCTCTATCAAAATTCCCTTTTGAGAATGGAGCTGAGAGTTCTCATGAAAAGCAAAAGTGACAGAAAACCATTTAAAATATGACCTCCACCTCGGGAATTTGCAATTTAAGCAAGCATGAAGGTCCTCCGGTAGAAGTTGACAAATGATCCTAAAGTGTTTCTTAGCGACAAGGAAGTTTCTTTACCCATAACAAATATGACTGACTCTGCCCACTACATCTCCAAGGCCAATTGGGAATCCTGGGAAGAAAGAAATCATGAAGAGGAAATCAGATTAAGAAAAAGGCTGAAGTGAGAGCATCTCGAGCAATTCTTTTCTTCTTCTATGTATTCTTGTCACCTCTAACATGTATGCATTCTTTTTCTTTTCTTTTCTTTTCTTTCCAGCAAGAAGGCAAAAACTCTACTAATAGGGAAAAAATGTGAATTTAATTTATCAGAAATTTTTGGATGCACACCAAATCATTCCAAGACCTTGTATTTAAAACAACAAACGTTTATATTGTTTTTCATGGTTTTGTGGATCGACCATGTGTCTTCTGGTCTGGGTCAAGTTACTTGGGGTAGGATGGTTTTGGATCTCTTCATGAACATATTTGGTGGCTGGCAGTGGTTAGTCTAGTGTACTTTCCTGTCAGATAACTGGCTTAAATTACAAGGGGGCAAATCCACATTGATCTCATCATTGTTCAGCAGACTATCCCAGATTCACTTTTACAGAGGTGGAAAGCTCCCCAGCCACAAGAATAGATAAGCCCTCAATGCACATGACTTTGCTTACATTACCTTTGCATATACCCCACTGTACCAAGTAAGACAATGGCTAGGTCTTGGATGAAGGGGTTGAGAAATTGACTACTTTTTGATGATAGAAGTCTCAAAGAATTTGTGGCCAGTTTTTTCTGCCTTCAATCTGCACAGATTGTAAATTCTATCAATATATCCTGAGTCATTGCCTTCTTATTGATCCTCTCAACATTAAACATGTATTTCTTCATGTTTCCCAGTGGATACCCAGTACCAAAGATTGAAGGCAGAAGGAGAAGGGGGCTGTAGAGGACGAGATGGTTAGGAAGCATCACTGACTCAATGGACGTGAATTTGAGCAAACTCAAGAAGGTAGTGGAGGGCAGAGGAACCTGCCTACAGTGCATGAGGTCACAGAGTTGCGCAGAACGCAGTGACTGAACAATAATAACCTAGTACTGAAGTACTCTCCTTTGGTCCTCTCAAATAAAACTATTTTCTTGAAAGGGAGTATAAAATTTTTGTTTACACTGAGGTGAGTCATCGTCTTCCTTAGTGGTCTATCAACTTCCTAAGTTTTTCATGTGAAAATGTGTATTGAACCTAATGTCATCACAATATGAATAGAATCATCGATTTCTACCAACTGATCTGGAGAGAGAGATTTGAGTGTAAACCTAGGATTTCCTTTGGATTCTGAAATACTATCATACATGTTCAAAGTGGTATCAAGCAGTGTTTTAAAAGAGTTACTGCTTGTCTTGAGAAGCCAGGCTCGTGCCTATTCTTTAAAAGTAGTCCTGGCAAAGAAAGACACCGTCTGCTGGAAATCCAACCCCTGTAATACCAGTCTGTCATTTCCCGTGTTTTTGTGCCTTATCTATTTGCGTTCTTCCTGATGTGTAGCTACATATCTTCAATCTCAAATATGTCCAACCCTCAATATATTCATTGATCCATGTGTGTGTTTGTGACTCAGTCCTGTCCAACTCTTTGCCACCCCGCTGTAGCCCACCAGGCTCCTCTGTCCATGGGATTCTCCAGGCAAGAATACTGAAATGGGTTGCTGTTTCCTCCTCCAGGGGATCTTCCTACCCAGGGAGTGAACCCAGGTCTCCTGCATTGCAGGCAGATGCTTTAGCATCTGAGCTACTAGGGAAGCACTATTCAACAATATTTATGTAGCATATACCACATGGCCATTACTGTTCTAAGTGTTTGGATGCATCAGGGAAGACAATGGACAATATCACTGCCATCATAGAGCTCACTGTCTAGTTGGTGAAGCTGTTTCCTTTTGCTCTTCCAGATTAACTTCCTATTCTTTCTCACCCTGCTCTGTACTCCAGACTCTATCAATGTGATCTGTTAACCTTTGGCTTTCAGAGAAGTTTGAACCATGAGAGGCATTAGCAGGAAATCAACGGGTGTCATTCCTGGGACTTGATTTTTGCTAGAGTGCCACAGGTTGGCGTCACCTTTCCACCAAAGGTTCAGAGGCAACATTTATCATTAAAGAGAAAGGTGGGCACAATTATCATGATAAGCCACCGGGCAAAGTGGTAATCAGAGATTTTGGATCTGGCAAAATCTGTTGTGATAGCTAATTGGTCATAGAGTCCTGAAGAATTAAATAGATGGGTAGCCTCCTGAGATACTGCCTGACATATATGTAAACAGACATTGCCTAAGTCTGATAGAAAGAAGCCAATCTGAGACACTTTCAGAGATCATTAGAAATTAGTCACTTTGTTGTCTGACTCTTTGCCACCCCATGGACTGTAGCCCACCAGGCTCCCCTGTCCATTGAATTCTCCAGGCAAGAATACTGGAGTGGGTCACCATTCCATTCTCCAGGGGATCTTCGCAACTCAGGGATCAAACCCGAGTCTCCTGCATACAGGCAGATTTTTTATTATCTTATCCCCAGGGCAGCCCTTGTAGAGATCATGGTCCTTCCCAAAAGACATAAACCAGTTAATAGCTCTAGATTGCTTGATGTAAAACTCTGTTCCCTTTCGGGAAGACCCTGTAGGTGGTCACAGATATACACTATGCATCTTCCCCTAAGACTTTCCCAAAGTAGTCCATGGTCATTTCCAGAGTGACAGTGACCTCAGACAGTAAATTCTTGGTCTTTTTTTGTTGTTGATATTACATAGTGATTTGAACTTATAAAAAGCATCAGACCTGAAATACCACTCTGGCCCACTGGCTGTAGTGTTTTATGAAGATTATGTGGTAATTGGAGTCTTATAAATCTCATAATCTCTCCAGTGCCACTGAGGGTCCATTCATTGTTTCCTTATGTTTTTCAGATTCAGACTACATGGTAAAAATAAATACACTAAGTACATACTTAAAGTAATCTCCTCAATTATTCAGTGAACTATATTCTTTTATAGTAGGAAAGCTTGTGGAAATCCCTAAGATGTTCCCTTCACAAGACAGTGATCCAAACGCTATGTAGGATTTTTAGGAGAAGAGCAAATTAGTACTTTTATAAAAGTATTGATAAATGTAAAAGTCTTGATTACCATCTCATCATTGTTTAACATGCACATTTTGGTCAGTGAAGAAGCTAGATTGTTCATGAAAAATGAGTTAGATTATTATGGATATAACCAGGTCATGCTATAATTCACAGTTATAAATCCAAATGTGATGCTTTTACTGAAGCAAACAAACAGAAACTTTAGAACCTAGTACATGCAATTACTGGCCTAGAAAATTCTTCTCTCATCTCTAGTATCAAGGATAATCAGAAATAATCTTCAACAGGCAAGGACTCTAATATACCCCTACTCTCTTGCCTCTGGGTTATGACAATACTCTCATTATCTCATTTTACAATCTGGATGGAATTTGGTAAGTTTTTTCCCCTCAGCTTTTGTGAGGCATAATTGATAAACAAATTGTATATATTTATAGTGTACTACCTGATGTTTCGAGATATGTATATACTGGGAAATGATTATCACAATCAAGATAATCGACATGTTTATCATTTTTTAATTACCATTTATTTGTATGTGTGGTGAGAATGCTTAAAATATACTCTGTTAACAAGTGAGTAATACACTATTACTAACGATGGTCACAAGGCTATATATTAGGTCTCCAGAACATATTCATCTCATAACCAGAAGATTGCATCCTTCAATCCCCACTTCTCCTCCCGTGTATGTCCTTGTAGCCACTATTATAAACCGTTTCTATGAACTAACATTCAACTCTTTCAGATTCCACATATAAGTGAAATCAGGCAGTAAGTCTTTCTGTGCCTGGCTTATTTTACTTCACATAACGTCCTCCAGGTTAATGCCTGCTGTCACAAATGACAAGGTTTCTTCCTTTTAAAAGGCCGGATAGTACTCCATTGCGTATACACACTGCATTTCCCACATATCCACTGACAGTTTGTTTCTCTGTCTTGGCAGTGAACGTGGGGGTGCGGATATCTCTTTGGCTTAGTGATTTTATTTTCTTTTGGGCTTCCATGGTGGCTTAGTGGTAAAGAACCTGCCTGCCCATGCAGGAGATTTAGGAGATGATGGCTCAATCCCCGGGTGACAGAGCATGCACTCATCATGAAATATAGTTGATTCTTTTTCACAAATATCAGCCTGATAGTCTCCACCTTTAGTGAAGGTATATTCCATTTATATTTAACATAATTTTTATATAGTTTTACTTACAGCTACCATTTCAAATTGTTTTTTTATTCTTTTTCTGTGTTTTTTTTTTTAAATCAAGCATATTTAGGATTCCAATTCTCTTTCAGTACTTAGCAGTTGATCTAAAGATTATATGCTACTTCAAATCATTACATTTCAGTTCAGTTCAGTTCAGTTCAGTCGCTCAGTCGTGTCCGACTCTTTGCGACCCCATGAACCGCAGCACGCCAGGCCTCCCTGTCCATCACCAACTCCCAGAGTTTACCCAAACCCATGTCCATTGAGTCGGTGATGCCATCCAACCATCTCATCCTCTGTCATCCCCTTCTTCTCCTGCCCTCAATCTTTCCCAGTATCAGGGTCTTTTCCTATGAGTCAGCTCTTCGCATCAGGTGGCCAAAGTATTGGAGTTTCAGCTTCAGCATCAGTCCTTCCGATGAACTAGCGGCAATCCTGAAGCACCTCAGGGAAACATAGGAAGCTGGCAGCAGTTTGTTTCTGTTTACTCTCCCCATACCCTCCCTTAGTAGTATTGTCATGCATTTACATCTTACAGAGTTCATAAACTCAACAAATCAGGGTTACAAGTGTTGCTTCATATAGCCATGTTCTATTTAACAGATGAAAAGTATATATGCACAAATATACATGTAGCTTTTTATATACCAATCTAATCTTCACGGTTTCCTAGAGCTTTGAATTGCCCTAAGCGCACTTGAGTCTGAAAAACTCCATCATTTCTGGCTTGTTGGAAATGCTATAATTCTGTCTTCATTTCTAGTGGAACATTTTATTTGATAGAATTTTGGGGTGCAGGTTTTTCTTCTTCTCCCATCACTTTGTAAATGTTGTTCCAGTTTCTTCTGGTCTTCTTGGTTTCCGATGATAAATCAATAATTTATTATAATTAATGTTCCTTTATATAAAAAGTGTCTGGCTGCTTTGGGGACGGTCATTTAGTGTTTGACTTTCAGCAGTCTGAGTATGTTGTGCCTAGAACTGGTATTTATCTCACTCGAAGTTTTCTGCCACTCTTGGATCTGGAAGTATTCGCTTAGTTTTCCACCAGATTTGGCAGTTTTGTTCATTATATTTTTTTCCTACCCTTTTCAATTCTCTCCTTCTGGAACTCAAATTATGTGCGTTATTAATCCTTTTGATAATGTCCACAGATTGGATTGCAAGGCTTCAGGTCTCTGAGCCTCTCTGATCATATTTACTTTTAAATTTACCAATTTTCCTATTTTCTTTGAATTGGTACTTTCTATTCATGTCTCTTCAGTTTTCTGGGATTGTTTTTCTGCTATCTCCAATCTGCTCTTGAGATTATCTAGTGAACTTCTCGGATCCTCAGTGGCTCAGTGGTAAAGAGTTCGCCAGCTGATGCAGGAGATGCAGGAGATGTGAGTTTGATCCCTGGGTGGGGAAGATCCCCTGGAGAAGAAAATGGCAACCCACTCCAGCATTCCTGCCTGAACAATCCTGCGGACAGATGAGCTTGGTGGAGTACAGTCCGTGGGGTTGCAAAGAGTCAGACACGACTGAGCATGCAGGGACGCGGAACTTTTATTGTCAGTTATTTTATTTTTTAGCAAGCTAATTTCCACTTTTGATATTTTACATTTCCCTGTTGAGATTTCCTATTTGCTAATACTTTGATATCAGATTTTCCTTTAATTGTTTCATCATATTTAAAATAACTGCTATGAAGCTGTTGCCTGGTAAATTTCACATCTAGTTCCCCTTAGATTCAGATTATTTTAATTGGTCTTCTTCCTCACTAACAGAATTATTTTCTGAGCTTCTTTTTCCCCATATCTAACTTTCATTTAAAAGGTGGATATTGTCAATAACATATTGTAACATCGCTGAATTTTGTTGTATTCTGAGAATTACTGTTCTTTGTACTATGAAGCAATTAATTTGCTTAAGTTGATACTAAACATTTTGTCTCCTTCACAGTATATAGCAGCTCATATTCCTGTTATGTTTTTGTCTTCCAGTTCCTACCTTTCTATCCTGTCTTGTCTAAGTTTGAGCAGTTTGATGGTCAGCCAGAATTTTGGGCAGAGATTATTCTCAGACATAAGGATTTAATGCCTGTGGTTTTCTGCTTCCAGGAATTCTCCCCTCATTTCCAGTTTCTCTGTCAGCCTTGGGCTCTGTTCTCTAATGCCGCAGGCTAGTAAGCTCAAATTTTATCCTAATTATGTTGCAGACAACTGCAAATTCCCTCAGTTAAAAAAGCCACAGCTTTGCAGAATTTGCCTAAGTGTTTCTTAGGCTATTGGGAGCAAATTATTCTTTCATCACTGTCTTTGTCCATAACCCTGGGACCCTTGTGCATGGGTGTTTTCTTTGTCAGTTATTGATTTGAGCAGAGTATTCTTGGTTTCATGAATGCTATCTGTGGGGGAGTTTGCATGACCATATCATGCTACCACTTTCATCCAGGGTTCTTTTTTTGACTTGTGAATTTGCCTCAATTTCCCCACGATTATCCTACTGAAGATGTAATACTAAGCCCAGTAGAAGTTTCCAGGACATTGTTATAGCACTATGGTGTTTATTTTAATTGTTCATTCCTCTGTCATACCAATTCCTAAATCTTAATGGCATTCCTGGTCATATAAATGCCATGAAATCCCCCCAAAATAGGAAGAGTTAGAAAAAATAAATGTCACACTGATCACTGTAAAAAATTATTATTAAAATGAACATTTTAAAATATACCTTATCATATTACTTTTCTACATGAAATTTATCTTTAGTTTTCTAATTTCCATAAGGTAGTCTATATCACATAAGACTTAGAAGTGCTCTATCATGTAATGTAAAGTATACATTGTATTGTTGCTTATTCCATGTTTATGATGATGGACTAGGTTCAATGCACAGTGTATGATGTGGTGGAACCTCAGTAAATTCCCAACCAGAGTTGTGTACAGAATTTGGATGGTGCTACTCACTTCCTAGCAAGAAGAAGAAATGCAAAATGGCAAAATGGTTGTCTGAGGCATCTTTACAAATGAGAAGTGAAAGGCAAAGGAGAAAAGGAAGGATACATCCATCTGAATGCAGAGTTCCAAAGAATAACAAGGAGAGATAGGAAAACCTTTCTAAGTGGTCAATACAAAGAAACAGAGGAAAACAATAGAATAGGAAAGACTAGAAATTTCTTCAAGAAAATTAGTGACACCAAGGGAACATTTTGTGCAAAGATGGGCTCAATAAAGGACAGAAATGGTATGGACCTAACAGAAGCAGAGGATACTAAGAAGAGGTGGCAAGAATGCACAGAACTGTACAAAAAAGATCTTAATGACCCAGAAAACCACAATGGTGTGATCACATACCTAGAGCCAGACATCCTGAAGTATGAAGTCAAGTGGGCCTTAGGAAGCATCACTATGGACGAAGGTAGCGGAGGTGATGGAATTCCAGTTGAACTATTTCAAGTCCTAAAAGATGATGCTGTGAAAGTGCTGCACTCAGTATGCCAGCAAATTTGGAAAACCCAGCAGTGGCCACAGGATTGGAAAAAATCAGTTTTCATTCCAATCCCAAAGAAATGTAATGCCAATAAGTG
Source organism: Cervus elaphus (assembly GCF_910594005.1). Taxonomy (NCBI): domain Eukaryota; kingdom Metazoa; phylum Chordata; class Mammalia; order Artiodactyla; family Cervidae; genus Cervus; species Cervus elaphus. Next base: position 5,859,614 of record NC_057826.1, on the reverse strand, counting down.
TTCAAACTACCGCAAAATTGCACTCATCTCAAATGCTAGCAAAGTAATGCTCAAAATTCTCCAAGCTAGGTTTCAACAGTACATGAATTAAGAACTTCCAGATGTTCAAGCTGGATTTAGAAAAAGCAGAGGAACCAGAGATGAAATTGCCAACATCCGCTGGATCATCGAAAAAGCAAGAGAGTTCCAGAAAAACATCTACTTCTGCTTTATTGATTACACTTAAGCCTTTAACTGTGTGGATCACAACAAACTGTGGAAAATTCTTAAAGAGATGGGACTACCAGACCACCTTACCTGCCTCCTTAGAAATCTGTATGAAGGTTAGGAAGCAACAGTTAGAACCGGACATGGAACAATGTACTGGTTCCAAATTGGAAAAGGAGTATGTCAAAGCTGTATATTGTCATCTTGCTCACTTAACTTATTTGCAGAGTACATCATGTGAAATTATATGCTGGGTGAAAGACCAGTTGGAATTAAGATTTCAGGGAGAAGTATAAATAACCTCAGATATGCAGATGACACCATTCTTAATGTTAGAAAGCAAAGAGAAACTAAAGAGCCTCTTGAGGAAAATGAAAGAGGAGAGTGAAAAAGCTAGCTTAAAACTCACCATTCAGAAAACTAAGATCATGGCATCTGGTCCCACTACTTCATGGCAAATAGATGTGGAAACAATGGACACAGTGACAGAATTCATCTTTGGGGGGGTACAAAATCACTGCAGATTGTGACTGAAGCCATGAAATTAAATGATGCTTGCTCCTTGTAAGATGAGCTAAGACAAATCTAGACAGCATATTACAAAGCATAGACATTACTTTACCAACAAAGGTCCATCCAGTCAAAGCTATGGTTTTCCCAGGAGTCGTTTATGGGTGTGAGAGTTGGACCGTAAAGAAAGCTGAGTGCTGAAGAATTGATGATTTTGAACTGTGGTGTTGGAGAAGACTCTTGAGAGTCCCTTGGACTGCAAGGAGATCAAGCCAATCAATCCTACAGGAAATCAGTCCTGAATATTCATTGGAAGGACTGATGCTGAAGCTGAAACTCCAATACTTTGGCCACCTGATGTGAAGAACTGACTCATTGGAAACGACTCTGATGCTGGGAGAGATTGAAGGTGGGAGGAGAAGGGGACGACAGGATGAGATGGTTGGATGGCATCACTGAGTTGATGGACATGAGTGTAAGCAAACTCCAGGAGTTGGTGATGAACAGGGAAACCAGGTGTGCTACAGTCCATTATGCTGCAAACAGTCATACATGACTGAGCACCTGATCTGAACTCTTGGTGAATTAACACTATATATGTCATGTCAATATCGAGCCTCCTAGGAAGCCTATATCAGTTATATAAGTTTTAATTTTTTTTTCTTGTCTCTAACTAGATTGGAACATTTAGAGTATAGTGGTTATATCAGCTTGACTAGACCACAGGGTACCCAAATATTTTGTCAAAATATAATTATGGATGTGGGTGTGAGGGTGTTTATGCATGAAGTTATCATTTGAATCAGTAGGCTAAATAAAGCAGATTACCCTTCCTAACTTGGATGGCCTTCTTCAGTCAGTGGAAGACTTGAACAGAACAAAAAGCAGATGCTACCAAGTGAGAGAATTCTTTCTGCCCCACTGCCATCAAACTGGGACATTGCATTTTTTTTTCTGCCTTCAGATTCAAAGAAACATTGGCTTTTCCTAAGTTTCAAGTCTGCTGCTTTGACCAGAACTACATCAATGGCTTTCCTGTTTCTCAACCCTTCAACTACATAGGGAACTATAATACCTGTGCTTCTCCTAGACCTCCAACTTGACTTACATTGCAGATCTTGGAACTTGTCCACATCCATAATTGCACAAGCCAATTCCTTATAAGAAACTTGTTTATATATCTCTATAATCTCTATCTATGTCTGTCAATCTAGTTTCTAATTGGTTCTATTTCTCTGGAAAACCCTGATACATAGAGTAATGAATTTTGAAAAAGTATGCACTCACTGAAAGAAGAAACCATAATAAAAAAACCAAACAGTCACTGATTTGGATTCTTCTTCTCCATGTAACTACGCATTTCTAGTTGGCGTAATTCAATCACTGATATGTCATTGCTCTAACTTATTTTTTAATCCCCATTACTGAATTAATATCATTAAGGTCTTGGCATATTAATGGTAATAATAAAAATAGCTAATAAAATGTTTAAAAGAACACCAGTAGTATCAGAGTTCATTTTAGAAGCTTTATCTACTAATTTATTTAGTCCTGACAACAATTACTAGGTAGAAGTTAGTGTTACCCTGGAAAAAAGCAAATGAAATCTGTTAGGCATCTCCTCCATGCCGGCTCTTATGCTAGATGTTTCATATAAATTGTATCATTAAAATTTCACTATAAACCTACAAGTTATAGATGAAGCACTAACATTCCTTGATTTTAATAATCTGTTCAGATTCAAACAATGGCAAAGATATCAGTTTGGATGTCTATGTAATTCTAAGAATCTTTCCCCCGCATTATTCTTAAGGAAACATGCTTTTTTCGGCTAACTAACCACTACAGAACTTAGTTTTTTGAGGCCATGACAATCTTTTCAGGACATTTCCAGGTTCTTTTTGGAGAGAACATTATAAACTTGTACCAGGATCTGTGCACTAGAAGTACTGAGTGTATTTCAAGGAAGATTGGTGAATAGCAAAGAATGGGAACATGCAGATCTTAGCAAGCAATAGTCTTGGATAGTCACTAGAAAATGGAGTTTGAGCTACAACCAAAGTGAATCTAAAGCAAGTATAAAAATGAAACACATTCAAACCTGAATATCTACCATTTCATAAACTTCTAAAGCTTTATCTCTCTTGAGTACATAGTGCATTTATTTGCTTCTGAACCAATACAGAATGTCTTTCTGGGTTCTAAATTGAGTCCCATCCTTAATGACACAGTGGCATATCTATCAGATTGTATTTCATCCATGTACAATTTCATCCACTGTGGGCTTTGTCCAATTCTCCAGTTAATTCAATGCTGTGTTTTTCTATCTAATCATGTTTCCAAATATTAGTAGAAATAGAAATTGTCTGCCTCCCTAGGAAAAGACAAGACTTCCCAGGGTTATAAGTCCTTTTTAAAGGAACAGTCCTGCTGGGTTTAATCCTGAGGCATTTTCATTGCTTGTTGTCTGCTCGAAGGCCAGGTGATCTTTGCAGATGGAAGATGTCCCCCTCCCTGAAGGGCCACACATTCAGTAGTTGCTATTTAGTTTATAATTCAGAGAACAGATCTAGTTCCAGTGAGTCTGTGTCAGAAGGTTGAGCAGATGTTTCAGCTGTCTAAGCCATAGCAGGTGTCTTCCCCTGTATGCGGACTTTTCAAACCAGATTTCATAACCCAACCGCTTATAATGTTTTATTAGAAGAAAATTTCTAAACAGAGCTCAGAACTACCAATCTTTTAAAGTTGTTTGAAATAACAGAGATTTGTCTTGAACTGTTTAACAGGAATTTAAATTGCACATTAAGTAAAAGTAAGCTGGCATAGAATATGATGCTGAAGATACGGCTTCTTAGAGGTATTGACTTTGTATATGAGAATAACAATAATATTGTTGTTATAAACTTGTGTGAAGTTCTCAAAATAGTTTTACGTTTTCTTCAATAATATTATCCCAGTTTTGCTGAATCATTGTCTTTTGCTAGTTGTTTGGGCTTCCCAGGTGACTCGGTGGTAAAGAATCCACCTGCAATGCAGGAGACATCAGAGAGGTGGATTTGATCCCTGGGTTGGGAAGATTCTCCGGAGTAGGAAATGGCAACCCACTCCAGTATTCTTGCCTGGAAAACTCCATGGACAGAGGAGCCTGGTGGGCTACAGTCCATGGGTTCACAAAGAGTCAGACATGACTGAGCACATAGCATAAGATAGTTGTTTTGATTGTAGTTGAGGCAGATTTAAATGACTATGTATCATTATTAAAACATAGGGTAGGAAGGTTTGGCATAGTTCTGGAGATCTTAAAGAGGTATTCATATTCCTCAAAGGCAGGTAAATCTGAAAATGTCCCACTCTCCTTTCTGTGGACAAAAATAGACAAGCTAGGAGATATATTCTAAAAATAATCATTATTTCCTGCTGATGACCATATTATTTGATGAAGGTGAAAAATAATTCTGAATTGTCATTTATATTCTTGGCATCTACATAAGCTTTGTATATTTGTATGATGCATGATCATGACTTAGGAATGTTTTTGAAACTATTCTTGGAGAGAAAAATATCAATATAACTCTAGCATCAGGATATATGATGCAGGGTTAAGGCTATGAATAAATTATTCCAAATAATAGGAAACCTTATTCCAACTTGTATTTGGTCATTGTTTAAACAAAATTCAAAGTTAAGGGTGAATTCTTGGTATTCCTTCAAAAATTGTTAATGAGTATTTAGGATCAGATTTATAAAACAGAGTTTTGGGAGTCAAGAGACTTTGGGGGGAAAACTAACCTTGGTGTAAACCACCTGCTTCATATCTACATCTCTTTGCAATGACTCTAACCAAGGTAGCAGATGATGTGAAAACTATTTTTTATAAACATATTTAAATGAAAATTTAAAAAAAACATAGATAGGTACATGTGTTAGTCAAAACATAAACACCATATTTGCACCACAGTAAACTAGGTGAGTCAGTGACAAAAAAAGGTAACAACTGAAAACGTTAAGCTGGGTATAAATATTTCCTTAAGAAGAGGAGATGATTACAATAATATAAACACTGTTTCTCAAGACAGGGTATCTGGAGTATGGAAAAAAAAAGAAAGATGGAACATCCCCTAAGCAGGTAGGAGACACTAGGACTCAATCTATACAAGAATGTAAGAGTTTATAAATTGATAGTCTGACAACTTCTATCAAACCCACCAAGATAGAAGCCTCCTTTTTTGAAAACATAGGTTGAAATTCTATGGGCGGCACCATAAGTTGCTCACTCTTTTATGCGTAACTACTGGAGATCTACTGGGACTTGGTACATCAGTTGTGAACTGTGGGTGGGAGATAGGTACTGAAGATAGCATTCCACTTTTTTTTTTTAAGACAAGACCCAGGAACACAAAGTTTCCATACCCTTCTCTTTCCTGTCATTTTCATCTCCCTTGAAAAAGTTGATTTCCTGGTAAAAGGATATGAAACATATTAATCAGAGTCCTGGCAGGAAACAGATGGCACAGTTAAACCAGTAATTTGAAGAAATTTAGTAAAGAGATGATTTAAAAAGGCTTTGGCAGAATTCAGAAAAATCAGTAAGGAAAAGTGGAAGACCCTGGGCCTAGAAACAGTTCTGGAGGAGCAAAATGTTGAAGAAGTGGCTCAGATGGTAAAGAATCTGCCTGCAATGCAGGGGACCCGGGTTCTATCCCTGAGTCAGGAAGATCCTCTGGAGAAGGGAATGGCTACCCACTCCAGTATTCCTGCCTGGGAAATGTCAGGGACAGAGGAGCCTGGCAGGCTACAGTCCATGGGGTCTTAAAGAGTCGGACACGACTGAGCAGCTAGCAAAACGACGAGAGCTCAGGTTGAGGAATGCAGACAGATATCATTCATCTGGCTGGGAGGAAGCTGACCTCCCGCTTTCTCATCTCCTATTTCTACTTCCTGTTGGCTGAAATCACACAGTGACAGAGGGCAGGGATCCTCTAAAGTACTCCAAAAGGCTCAGGCCCCCAGGGTCCAGAGTACAGTAGAAAAGAGAGAGGTGAAGGTTTGCCAGGGCAAAAGTGACTTTTAACACATAAGGGTAGAAGACCTTGATGCCGGGAAAGATTGAGGGCAGGAGGAGAAGGGGATGACAGAGGATGAGATGGTTGGATGGCATCACCAACTCAATGGACATGAGTTTGGGTAAACTCCGGGAGTTCGTGATGGACAGGGAGGCCTGGCATGCTGCAGTCCATGGGGTCGCAAAGAGTCAGACACGACTGAGCGACTGAACTAAACTGAAACCACCTTAGAATTTTCACCCCTGCCTTGTAGCAAAACTATCTGATGTGAACATGATTAATAATTGTTTGTTAGATTTTTGGAATTTCATTGTAGTCAATCACAATACTCAAGATAGAATCAAATATAGAAAAGTTTTCTAGAATTAAAAAGGGAGAAATCCACAGTGTAGAAGGAGTTCAGAGACGCTGGAATAAAGCAGAAAGAAACCTGCAGATTTAGAAACAGGTTACATAGGTCTACAGAGTGAATTAGACCCTGACTACCCAAGGTAGAATTCTCTGAAATCTTGTCTAGCTTTGAGGGTTGACTTCTGTTTGACCTTGCTAGTCTTCTCTTCTTCTAGTATTCTATTTTAAGGATTTGCTAAACGTTTTCTGAAATTACAGCACGTGGTCAGTTCATCTGAATTTGTTCTCCACTTAGGTTTCTTTACTTTTTCTGTGTAAAACCTGGTGGTGACTTTAAATCTCGTCACAGTCTTTATCTCACCTTGTCTCATCCCTCTGAGTGTTACTTAGCAAAGACTTCTGATATGATCTTCATGGAGAAGTGGCTTTCTTGGAGGAAGCAGAGGAAGTCCTTGTGGTATTTGTTCTCTCCACTCACAGGTTTTGAGATAGTCCTGTGCTGGATGTTGCTTTAAGATGGGCACAGTGGGTTAGGCAGATACACAAACATTGTGTAGGCATCTTGTTAAAACTGTAAGGGAGATGTCTAGGGTGAGCATCTAGCACAAATAGGACGAGTATTATAAAAAATCAGTCTGGGGGACTCTACGAAGATCTTTACAATAAGTTCAATTCAACAATATGTTTTGATATTATACCATGAATTTGCTCCTGGTGAATTATTAGTTGTTGCAGAGGGAAAAATGTAATAAGCCATCTGTCCCTCTAGAGCCTTTCTACCTAGTTAAGAAGATATGAAAATCCATTAAAAAATAAATCACACATTGTGTAACATGGCTGTTTCAGTAGCCAGGAAGTGGTAATGGCATTTAGGATTGAAATAGAACTCTACACAATAAGAAAGCCTTGACAAGATGAAGGTCAGGCCATGAGCTCAGCAAGAGGGACAGTAAAGATGGTAAGAGGAGATGATTTTCCAAAGGAAATAAAAGTATCTTACTTTACCACTTTCAAACTCAAGTGATAAGGAATTATAGCAGCAGTGGAATTGGCAAGAGCAACAAGATTCTTGACCTCCAAAATCTTCCCTATCTATAATTCTCGTGGATTTCCATCTGTCTCGGCAAAGATAAGAATATGAATTCTTTTGCAGTGTGGTCTTCTTTATCTGATATATGTCATAGTTTATAATGTCTAAGAAATCTGAAACAATGACCATTTGTGGTTTACAGTTAATCTAGAAGGCTTGCACTACATCTGTTTGTGTATCTATATATGTGTACATATGTATATGAAGTATTGTATTTCTACATATAAATATATGTGCACACAAACACTGCCATATCTACAGAACTATCAAGTGTCTGACTGACTATGAATATGTACTGTTAAACATATAAATACAACTCAGGTGTTAAAAAGCCTAATCAATTTTATATAATCATTTAAAAATATTTTAGGAGAAGCATTCAGTTTTCCTTTGCTTTTTTTTTTTTCTTCATTTATTTTTATTAGTTGGAGGCTAATTACTTTACAATATTATAGTGGTTTTTGCCCTCTTCATACATATTGAGTTCTCATAAAAGAATAGTATGTTTTCCCTGCTTGGACATAGCATAATTTCTCTCCTCATGCTTGATTATTTAATTCACTATCAGAATTGCTTGGTTTGGCAAGATCTTTAGCATCCAGGAAGTTAAAACCGTGCATAGCAAATTACATTCTGCTTCATTATGGGGGCAGGCCTTATTTTTATATGTTGTCTCTATTATAACATACAGTAAGATACAGTCTTCCTTTTTGAAAGCACATGCAGATAAAGTTATTTATATTCTCTGGGGCTTCCAACAAAAATGTGAAGTCACCAGAGTTAAGAGTCAGATTGTATATGTTCTTTGTTTATTAGTATCCGTTGCCCTAGTTCAGGTCCCTGTTACTTTTGTCCTGAATTTTTGAAGGCACGTCCCATCTGCCCCACCTCTAAGTGTTTGTGAAGCATAAAACCCCATTGTTTTATACTAATGTTGAAGCAAATTCCTGAAAATCTGCCCACCTCTCACAAAAATGCTTAAGTGGCTCTTGAATGCCTGCTGTTTTAATTTCCTAACATGGAATTGGAAACCTTTCACAATAAACTCCAACATCTTTTTTACATTCTTGTTTCTCAGTATACCCATTTCTTTGCTAAACCACATAGACTTGCCAGACTATGCAGCTGCAAATCAACATGTCTTGGTTTTTATATGTATGTATTTAGTTCTATGGGCTTTCCTGGTAGCTCAGTGGTGAGGAAGCCACCTGCCAATGCAGGAGACTCGGGTTCGATCCCTGGGTCAGGAAGATCCCTTGGAGAAGAATATGGCAACCCACTATAGTATTCTTGCCTGGGAAATCCTATGGACAGAGGAGCCTGGTGGGCTACAGTCCATGGGGTTGCAAATAGTCTGACACGACCTAGTGACTAAACAAAAACAACAAGTTTAGTTATATTGTACCTGTTTCCTAAAATGAGATCTCTCTTCTTCTGCTTTTGTTGCAGCTATTTTTTTAGGTTAAAACCAAATATCTTTGACTTCATTGTTTTTCTCTTCTATATAATCATGATCCATTTATATTCCAATAGAACTTATGTCTTTTTTGGTCCTGTATTATTATAATTTCTGTGCATCTCTCTCTTCAACTATCCAATGCATCACTCAAAATACTCAATGTTTCTACTGAAGCTCATGCTCTTTTTAAAGAAATTTTAGAAGCAAAATAGAACAAAACAGAATCTTTGTTCTAATAGAGTTTATATTGAACACAGTGGATGAAGAGTTAAACACAGTTAGAAGATGATATAAGTGATCATAAAAGAATATATGAAATATTACATAAAAAGACAAGAAAAGGTTCCTAAGTCAGCCTGCGAGATTAAAGGACATCTTCATTAATGATTTAGTTCAGTTCAGTCACTCACTCATGTCCGACTATTTGTGACCCCGTGGACTGCGGCACCCCAGCCCGGCCTGTCTATCACCAACTCCCAGAGCTTCCCCAAACTCATGTCCATCGAGTTGGAGATGCCATCCAACAATCTCATCCTCTGTCGTCCCCTTCTCCTCCTGCCTTTGATCTTTCCCAGCATCAGGGTCTTTTTCAAGGAGCTTCTTCTTGGCATCAGGTGGCCACAGTATTAGCTTTCAGCTTTAGCATCAGTCTTTCCAATAAATATTCAGGGCTGATTTCCTTTAGAATGAACTGGTTGGACCTCCTTGCTGTCCAAGGGGGACTCTGAAGAGTCTCTGCCAACACCACAATTCAAAAGCATCAATTCTTTGGCACTCAGCTTTCTTTATAGTCCGACTCTCATATCCATACATGACTACTGGAAAAACCATAGCTTAGACTAGACAGACTTTGTTGGCAATGTAATGTCTCTGCTTTTTAATAAGTTGTCTATGTTGGTCATAACTTTTCTTCCAAGGAGCAAGTATCTTTTAATTTCATGGCTGCAATCACCATCTGCAGTGATTTTGGAGCCCCCCAAAATAAAGTCTGTCACTGTTTCCACTGTTTCCCCATCTATTTCCCATGAAGTTATGGGACCAGATGCCATGATCTTAGTTTTCTGGATGTTGAGCTTTAAGCCAACTTTTTCACTCTCCTCTTTCACTTACATCAAGAGGCCCTTTAGTTCTTCTTCACTTTATGCCATAAGGGTGGTGTGATCTGCATATCTGAGGTTATTGATATTTCTCCCAGGAATCTTGATTCCAGCTTGTGCTTCATCCAGCCCAGGGTTTCTCATGATGTACTCTTCATATAAGTTAAATAAACAGAGGGACAATATATAGGCTTAACATACTCGTTTCCCTATTTAGAACCAGTCTGTTGTTCCATGTCCAGTTCTAACTGTTGCTTCCTGGCCTGCATATAGATTTCTCAGGAGGCAGGTCAGGTGGTCTGGTATTCTTATCTCTTTAAGAATTTTCCACAGTTTGTTATGATCCACACAGTCACAGGCTTTGGCGTAGTCAATTAGCAGAAGTAGATGTTTTTCTGTAACTCTCTTGCTTTTCCGATGATCCAGCGGATGTTGGCAATTTGATCTCTGATTCCTCTGCCTTTTCTAAATCCAGCTTGAACATCTGGAAGTTCACGGTTCATGTACTGTTGAAACCTGGACTGGCTAACAAGCTTTTTGAGCTTGTAATGCTCAAAATTACTTTAACGTAATAACGCTAACGTGTGAGATGAGTGCAATTGTGCAGTAGTATGAGTATCCTTTGGCATTGCCTTTCTTTGAGATTGGAATGAAAACTGACCTTTCCAGTCCTGTGGCCACTGCTGAGTCTTCCATATTTGTTGTAATTTTGAGTGCAACATTTTCACAGCATCATCTTTTAGGATTTGAAATAGCTCAACTGGAATGCCATCACCTCCACTAGCTTTGTTTATAGTGATGCTTCCTAAGGCCCACTTGACTTTGCATTCCAGGATGTCTGGCTCTAGGTGAGTGATCACATCAATGTGATTATCTGGGTCATGAAGATCTTTTTTGTATAGTTCCTCTGTGCATTGTTGCCACCTCTTCTTAATATCTTCTGCTTCTGTTAGGTCCATACCATTTCTGCCCTTTATTATTATTTTTGCATGAAATATTCCCTTAGTATATCTAATTTTCTTGAAGAGATCTCTAGTCTTTCCCATTCTATTGTTTTCCTTTATTTCTTTGCATTGATCACTGAGGAAGGCTTTCTTATCTCTCCTTGCTATTCTTTAGAACTCTGCATTGAAATGGGTGTATCTTTCCTTTCTCCTTTGCCTTTTGCTTCTCTCCTTTTCATAGCTGTTTGTAAGGCCTCCTCAGACAACCATTTTGCCTTTTTACATTTACTTTTCTTGGGGACGGTCTTGATCCCAGCCTCCTGTATGATGTCACAAACCACTGTCCATAGTTCTTCAGGTACTCTATTAGATCTAATCCCTTGGATCTATTTGTCACTTCCACTATATAGTCATAAGGGATTTGATTTAGGGCATACCTGAATAGTCTAGTGGTTTTCTCTGCTTTATTCAATTTAAGTCTGAATTTGGTATAAGTAGTTCATGATCTGAGCCACAGTCAGCTCCCAGTCTTGTTTCTGCTGACTGTACAGAGCTTCTCCATCTTTGGCTGCAAAGAATATAATCAATCTAATTTCAGTATTAACCATCTGGTGATGCCCATGTGTAGAGTCTTCTCTTGTGTTATTGGAAGAGGGTGTTTGCTATATCCAGTGCATTCTTTTGGCAAAACTCTGTTAGTTTTCTTGACTTCCTGCTTTTGTATTCCAGCCCCGTATAATGAAAAGAACATCTTTTTTGGGTGTTAGTTCTAGAACGTCTTGCAGGTATTCATAGAACCATTCAGCTTCTTCAGCATTACTGATATCAACTTGGATTACTGTGATATTGAATGGTTTGCCTTTGAAATGAACAGAGATCATTCTGTCATTTTTGAGATTGCATCCAAGTATTGCATTTCAGACTTTTTTTTTTTTTTTTGACTATGGTGACTACTCCATTTCTTCTAAGGGGTTATTGCCCACAGTAGTAGATATAATGGTCATCTGAGTTATATTCACCCATTCCAGTACATTTTAGTTCATTGCTTCCTAAAATGTTGACGTTCACTCTTGCCATCTCCTGTTTGACCACTTCCAATTTGCCTTGATTCAGGGACCTAACATTCCAGCTTCCTATGCAAAATTGTTCTTTACTGCATTGGACTTTACTTCCATCACTAGTCACATCCACAGCTGGGTGTTGTTTTTGCTTTGGCTCCATCTCTTCATTCTTTCTGGAGTTATTTCTCTGCTGTTCTCCCATAGCATATTGATTGCCTACTGACCTGGGGAGTTCATCTTTCAGTATCCTATCTTTTTGCCTTTTCATACTGTTCATGGGGTTCTCAAGGCAAGAAAACTGAAGTGGTTTGCCATTCCCTTCTCCAGTGGGCCACGCTTTGTCAGAACTCTCCACCATGACCGTCTGTCTTGGGTGGCCCTACGTGGCATGGCTTCGTTTCATTGAGTTAGACAAGGCTGTGGTCCCTGTGATCAGATTGGGTAGTTTTCTGTGCTTGTTATTTTCAGCCTGTCTGCCCTCTGTTGGTAAAGGATAAGAGGCTTATGGCAGCTTCCTGATGGGAGAGACTTAGGGAGAAACTGAGTCTTATTTTATGGGCGGGGCCATGCTCAGTAAATCTTTAATCCAAATTTCTGTTGATGGGCAGGACTGTGTTCCCTCCCTGTTATTTGACCTGAAGCCAAACTATGATGGAGGTAATGAAGATAATGATGACCGCCTTCAAAACGTCCCATGCAGGCGCTGCCACACTCAGTGGCCCCAGCCCGCAGCAGGCCGCGGCTGACCCACGCCTCCACTGGAGACTCCTGGGCACGTCCAGGTCAGTCTCTCATGGGGTCACTGCTCCTTTCTCCTGGCTCTTGGCGCACACAGGAGTCTGTGCCCTCAGGAGTTTGTGCCCTCCAGGAGTCTGTTTCCCAGCCCTGTGTAAATTCTGGCAGCTCTGTGGGGGGGTTAATGGTGACCTCCTCCAAGAGGGCTTATGCCACACCCAGGTCTGCTGCACCCAGAGCCCTTGTCCCTGCGGCAGTCCACTGCTGACCCAGACCTCCGCAGGAGATGCTCAATCACAGTTCTGCCTCAGTCTCTGTGGGGTCTCTGGGTCCTGGTGTGCACAAGGCTTGTCTGAGCTCTCTGAGCACCTCTCATGGGTATGGGGTTTGATTCTAAATGTGATTCTGCCCCTCCTATTGTCTTACTGGGGCTCCTCCTTTGCCCTCGGACCTGGGGTATCTCCCCACAGTCACTCCAGCACCCACAGCTGCCACTCCAGGGCCTATTGTCTTGCTACGGCCTCATTAATGATAGATTAGTGGAAGCCCCTTAGTATAAAACTGAGACTTTAAGGATGAAGAGAAAGTTGCTTGTCAGGCAGTAGTGAGGAAAGACTGCAGATAACAGTTAAATTGGGACAATCAGATTGTTGAATGTGTCTGAGGGACTAGTAAATTTAGGTTTAGAGAGGAAAGGCAGGAGGAGTCAGGTCATAAAAAGTCTTTTGTGTCCTGCTAAGTCTGCAAGGAGTAGGAAAGAACTGAAAAAAAAAAAAAAAATCTGAACAGAGATTTGCTTATCTGAAATACTGCCCAGACTGTTAGGTAGAGAGAGGATGGCTTGAAATGCATTAGACCTGAGAAGGGGAGTGAAATTAGATGATTGCTTCTGTGGTTCAAACGAGACTTAATTAAATAATGAACCATGGCGATGGCCTTGAACAGGAGAGGAGAGGCAGATTTGACGATGGAAAGAGGTAGTCAGTAGAAATGGCAGGATTTTGTCACTGATCTATTACAGGAATGAGAGAGAAGGATTGAAGCTGCTCTCTGGTTTTGGCTAAGGCAGCTAGAGAAGCTGGCCTTCTGTTCACCAAAACAGGAAATAGGAGAGGAAGGCTGTTAGAAGAAAGAGGAGAATGAGGTTGTTTTAGGACAAGTTGAGTCTGAGGTACATTAACTTTCTGTTGTGTTGTCAAGTTTTCAAAATTGGAAGCAGCATGGAAGAGCTCAGGAGAGAGATGAAGAGAGAACTCGGGGAGTTTGAAAATGTTGATTTAGGACTTGGAAACGAAACAGGTAATTAAAGTAGTTGAGTGGAATGGAGTGCCCAGGCTTAGATTATCAAGAGAATAGGATCAGAGGGCACTGAAAACTCTCAAGGGAAAGACTAAGAAGGAGGTTTCTGGGGAGTATGGTTTAATGGAAGTTGAGAAAGGAGAAAGATTTCAAAGAAATCACATGCTAGTGCACAAATAATTAAATATTATCCTTCGGATTTGGGAATTAAGGATCCTTGATTACTTCATCAGGCCGTTTTCAATGAGGGCAAATCCAATCTTCAATGATTTGAGAAGTGAAGAAGCAGGAGCATCATGTATTATGTTCTGTTTGACAAGGTGAGAAATGAAGGACTGATATCTGATAGGACAGCAGTCAAAAAGGAACACAGTATTGTTGAACTTTTATTTTTGTATTTTTTATAGGTTAAAGATCTCAAGTATGTGTATATTCTTAGGAGAATGATCGAGTGGAAGGTAATAAAAAACCCACTTGAGTAAGAGGGTACTTGATAGAAGTTACTTTCCATCGAGAAGACTTGTAAGTCTTAGAAAAGGTGCTAGAATAGTCTTTGAATGGTGTATGAATGAAGGCAAGATTTACGTTGAGAAGTGAGACACAGATTTTTTTTTTTTTTAATTGTGAATTAGGAAACTAGGTCATTTAGTAGGATATGGTGAGAGGAAAGGAACTTTGAAGAAATGGATATATGGAAGTAACTGCTGTGTAGATTTGGAGGACTTGAACAGGTACACATTGCAGGATGTCTGAGCAATGTGAAGAATCCATCTGAAGTCAGATTCCGTGAAGTATTAATGGTACCTTTATTAAGAGTTTCCCTCATGGCTCAGCTGGTAAAGAATCTGCCTTCAATGTGGGAGACCTGGGTTTGATCCCTGGGTTGGGAAGATCCCCTGGAGAAGGGAAAGCCTACCCACACCAGTATTCTGTCCTGGAAATTCCATGGACAGTCCGTGGGGTCGCATAGCCGGACATGATGGAGCAACTTTCACTTTTCACTTTTATTAAGAGTTGGGTGATTTTTTCTTCCAGGTACATAAATAAAGAATAGTTTGATGCAGCTTGATCCCTGGGTTGGAAAGATCCCAGGGAGAAGGGAATGGCTACCCATTCCAGCATTCTGGCCTGGACAATTCCATCAACAGAGGAATCTGGCAGGCTACAGTCCATGGGGTCGCAAAGAGTCTGACACGACTGACTGAGCAATTCTCACTAATTAAAATTGAAGTATAGTTGTGAGGGATATTGACGTGATACTATGAAAGTTTGAAAGTAATGAACGATGAGGTCTTGAAATCAAGAGTAGATTTGATGGCCTTAAAATGAGTAGTAAGTTCAGGAAAAATGAGAATTTCTTTTTGGCTGAAGCAGGGGGACTTTGTTCTCAAATGTAAGGGTATGTAAGAATCACCAAGAATATCATGCTAAAA
This sequence comes from Cervus elaphus, assembly GCF_910594005.1. Classification (NCBI taxonomy): domain Eukaryota; kingdom Metazoa; phylum Chordata; class Mammalia; order Artiodactyla; family Cervidae; genus Cervus; species Cervus elaphus. The sequence continues at coordinate 5,844,365 of NC_057826.1, read as the reverse complement.
GTGCAAATGTTTAGGCTACCTCCACAGACTTTAGGGTGAGTATTTGGAACCTACGTTTAAAAGCCATTCAGATGAGGATCCAGGAGGTCTTCAATAACAACTTGAAAACAAACAAACCCTGGGAAACAATGTCAGCTGAGAACAAAGATTGAGTCTCAAAGGCAAATGGGAGCTGTTTTAATGATCTCAAACATTTTGTTCTGAGGAATGTAAAATTCTTCCTTCAGCTAATATATTAGTCCAGGAAAAAATCCAAGAATTCATAAGAGAGTGCAGAAAGGTTGCAAGATACAAGATCAACAAACAAAGATCAGTCACATTTCTATATGTTGACAGTGAACACATAGAAAGTATAATTTAAAAAGCCAATATCATTTGAAATCACTCCAAAGAAATGACATATCTAAGTATAAGCTTAACAAAATATATATAGGATATATAAATTCAAAATTACAAATTACTGATGAAAGAAGACTTAGATATACAGAATGACATACTGTATTCATGAATCGAAAGAGTCAGCATGGTAAACATGTCAATTTTTCTCATATTGATTTGTAAATTTAACACAATCCATACCAAAATCTTAGTGTTATTTTTGTAGACACAGCCAAGTATACTCTAAAATGTATTTTGAAAGGTACAGATCTTAGAACAGCCAAAACCAGTTTTGAAAAAGAAGGATAAAGTTGAAGAATTGCTCTACCCAATATTAAGACCTTCTGTATAGCTCCAGTAATCAAAGAGAGTGTGGTCATGGTAGAGAAACAGACACTTAGGCCAATAGAATTCAACAGAGAACTCAGAAATAGGCACATACATGAATGACCAACAGATTTTTAGCAAAGCTGCAAACCAATTCAATGGAAGGAATTTTCAGCACATGGTCAAAGAACAATTGGACATCCATAAGAAAAAAATGATAAAAGGAATCTTGGCTAAACCTTGCACTTTACACTTGACTCCATCAGCCAGTGTGATTTGAATTACTTTCAGGGTTCTCCTGGGAAAGTAGATCTCAAAAGTAAAAGTGATCCTGTATCACCTGGATGCTTTGTTTGGATACAGATTGCTGGACCCCACCCTCAGAGTCTCAGATTATCTATAGGAAGAGTCAACAATTTGCATTTCTTTTTTTTTTTTAAGTTTTTTTTTTTCCATTTATTTTTATTAGTTGGAGGCTAATTACTTTACAATATTGTAGTGGATTTTGCCATACATTGACATGAATCAGCCATGGATTTACATGTGTTCCCCATCCCGATCCCCCTTCCCACCTCCCTCTCCATCCCATCCCTCTGGGTCTTCCCAGTGCACCAGCCCCAAGCACTTGTCTCATGCATCCAACCTGGGCTGGTGATCTGTTTCACCCTTGATAGTGTACTTGTTTTGATGCTGTTCCCTCCAAACATCCCACCCTTGTCTTCTCCCACAGAGTCTAAGAGTCTGTTCTGTACATCTGTGTCTGTTTTTCTGTTTTGCATATAGGGTTATCATTACCATCTTTCTAAATTCCATATATATGCATTAGTATACCGTATTGGTCTTTATCTTTCTGGCTTACTTCACTCTGTATAATGGGCTCCAGTTTCATCCATCTCATTAGAACTGATTCAAATGAATTCTTTTTAATGGCTGAGTAATATTCCATGGTGTATATGTACCACAGCTTCCTTATCCATTCGTCTGCGTATGGGCATCTAGTTTGCTTCCATGTCCTGGCTATTGTAAACAGTGCTGCGATGAACATTAGGGTGCACGTGTCTCTTTCAGATCTGGTTTCCTCGGTGTGTATGCCTAGGAGTGGGATTGCTGGGTCATATGGCAGTTCTATTTCCAGTTTTTCTGTCATTCCTAGGAAATACTGATGCCACAGGTATGAAGACTCATCCCTAGGACCACTGTTCTAGAGCAAAGGTGAAAATTACTATTCAGATGATAAAGAACCAAAAGAAAATTTTAAGCAAGTGACAAATGCATTGAAAATAATAATTTAGTCTGTATTTGGAAGATAATTCTAAGTGAGAAGAGATTGGGAGACCAGTGGAAAAAATGCTACTGGCGTCCAGAAAAGAGGAAGAAAAGGGCATATTTAAGAAGCCAGATGTCTAACTGGAAATTATTGGGACAGATTGGAAGTCAGCAAAAAGAAGGGGGTGGGTTTAGTAAGGTATTGGAGCATTTTTGCTTGAGAGAGGTTTCCTTTCTATGATGTAAGTGAGAAAATTTATCACCACCATTCAGCTATGCACAAAGAAAATATAGTTATTTATTTTCTATAACTGATTTATCTTTTTCCTAAGCTCCTACTCTACTGAGTATCAAGGGATGGCCAGAACTTTAAACTACCAATTAGTGGAAATGAGTTTTTAGAGTGGGGCGGGGGGGTGGGGGTGGGGGGGCGGAATCTATTTCAAGAAACCGCACTTTTTCAGGTAAGCGCTCAGTATCTTGCATATTCTCTTTCTGTCCTTTTAAAGTATGTCATTTTCCTGTTTGAGGAGGAGTGGGGATGCTGCGACTTAGAGGACTCTGAGTGTCAGTGGCATTGTCACCTCGTGCTCTGAGATGTCATTTCCTGTGTTTGCTTTCTGCCATCATCCATGGTTACTGATGTTTATGTCCATGATGGTCTCCTCTTTCTGACGCAGCTTGTTTTGGGTCCAGCTGTCCTCTCAGTATTCCTCGGTCTTACTAACAAGAGAGGCGGTAACTTCTGTGGTCCTGCATGTCGTGGGTTGACCGTGCACAATCATCAGTGTAACCCAGCTTTCCACTTAAGCATCTTCTCCCAAATATGCTATTCAACTGCTCCCATGCGGTGCTGGATCTAGATTTCAGCCACATCACTTCCTTTGGGAGGTTAACAACCTACCCCCGGCTTTTTCCCTAGGAAATTTCAACGGTTACATTCTCAAGGTCTTCATATTTTACTCTTCATTTTTATAACCCTAGGTGTAAGGAAAACAGAGTTAATGAGCTCTTCTCCTACCATTTATCTTCTTCTCACATGTCAAGGAAGTAAAAGGGAGAGGGCTCTCCATTATCTATCAGTGTTGGCAGAGGAATTTTCTTGTATCACATCCTCGTTTCCCAGGTGGTGTTCATCCTGCCCTTTTTCAGAAGCCAAAATCATAGATGAATGCACGTAAAAGAAAACCAATTATTTTAATAATACATGATATGTTAGAAGGTATTAAATATGCAAAATATCTCAGGTACAGGGAGATAAGGAATATGAAAGAGGACCTGCTTTGTTAGAAAACATGACTTATCCTGTTTGAGAGGTCTTGGATTTGTCTGCTACCAGTCACCTCAGTGGAGATAATCCAACAGAATTTGGGGAAATAGAGCTGAAGTTCAGACATAAGATTGTGTTGAAAATATAGATATAATAATTTTTCAAGTAATCCTTCAGGTTTCCTGGCCATTGAATTAAAAGCAAAAGAAACATTTAATTAAAAGTTAATCAGTTAATATATTCCTGGGCTGGAATATATTCATGCTAATTGAAGTGGTTTTATGGTCATGTTGTTTCTTTGGAATGTCAGACTAGTTAACTATTTTAACTATAACCCTAGAACACACTCTTGGTTTAATAGCTAATTTTGACATTGGGAGAGTTAATTTCACATTGTTAAATGACAGTGTCAGAATATCATAGAAATGATTCTTTATTTACTACTAAGGTGATGTGGTTTCAACTTATTTCTGAATTGTACTGGAGAAGGTACACATTTATAATCACTCCTTCTCATAGTTATAGCTCAAACTTTCTATTTAATGGGGGGACTTGAAGATGCAGTCTGATTACAGTGAAAGCCCTTCTGGAGTCTCCTGTGTCTGCTCAGCTTCCTTCTATTCTCTGCTCTTTCTCCTCACTATTTCCTGCTTCCAGCCCAAGTCAATGTTTTGCTCTGTAATCCTGTTTTCTTTTTCAGAATTTCCCCCCTAGTTTTCCCATATATTTCTCTAGGCTTTGAATGTTGGAGTCTTCCAGAACTCCCAGCTGAGCCCACCTGCTTTTTTATTCTCATCCATAAAGATCTCATCGTGTAGTCTAGATTAACTACTGTGTTAACCACCGCAAATACCATCTTTCAACTGGTGACTTAAATTTTATATCTCCAGCTCTGACCTCTGTGAAGGCCTGATATTTCAACACCTGCCATCTTGGCCCAGGATTATAAGTAATTTCAAATTTCAAACGTCCAAAACAAAATTCTTGTTATATTGCCTCTATTAGTCTACTCAGGTTGTAATAACAAAAGGCCACAGACGGCAGGCCTTAAGCAACAGAGATTAATTTTCTCCTAGTTGTGAAGACGGAAGGTCTAAGTTCAAGGTGCATCAGGTTGGTGTCTGGTGAGGTATCTTCCCTTGGGGGTGTAAGTAGCTGCCTTCTTGCTTTGTTCTCACCCGGCTTTTCCTTGGTGCATTTGTTGAGAGGGAGAGAGAATGAGAGAGAGACAGAGAACTCTTTCTTCTTGTAAGGTCACCAATTCTATCATATTAGGATCCTAGCCTCATGACATCAGCTAACTATTCCTAAAAGCCATGTCTCCATACACAATCACATTGAAGGCTCAGTTCATTGAGCGCTTCAGTCGCTCAGTCGTGTCTGACTCTTTGCGACCCCATGAACCGCAGCACGCCAGGCCTCCTTGCTCATCACCAACTCCTGGAGCTTACTCAAACCCATGCCCATCGAGTCGGTGATGCCATCCAGCCATCTCATGCTCTGTCATCCCCTTCTCCTCCTGCCCCCAATCCCTCCCAGCATCAGGGTCTTTTCCAATGAGTCAACTCTTCACATCAGGTGGCCAAAGTACTGGAGATTCACCTTCAGCATCAGTCCTTCCAATGAACACCCAGGACTGATCTCCTTTAGGATGGACTGGTTCGATATCCTTGCAGTCCAAGGGACTCCCAGGAGTCTTCTCCAACACCACAGTTCAAAAGCATCAATTTTTCGGTGCTCAGCTTTCTTCACAGTCCAACTCTCACATCCATACATGACCACTGGAAAAACCATAGCCTTGACTAGACAGACCTTTATTGGACATTGAAGGTTAGACCTCCAAAATGAAATTGGTAGGAGATACAATTCAGTTCATAACTCTATTGCAGGATTCTGAAACATTTATTGAAGGGGAAGTTGAAAGTAAATGCTGCCACAAAGCTAATTCCATTCTCTGATGGTGTCTTCTTATAAGGACACTAATCTTATCAGACCAGAACCCACCCTTATGACCTCAGTTTACCTTGATTTCTTCCTTTGAGACATTATTGACAAGTGCAGCTACCCTGGGAGGTAAGAAGGCTTAGGGTTTCAACCTATACGTTTTAAGGGACACACATATTCAGTCTATATCACCTCCTCACCTTGAATCTTCCCCCACAGTCTTGCATATCTTGGTAAACAAAGGCATATTTACTAACTCAGATTCACCAGTCAGGTTATTAGCTGTGTCCTCAAAATCTGTGCTAAATAGGAGCATGTTTCGTTTTTCCACACTTGCCTCTCTATTGAGGCCTGATGCAACAGATTCCTAATAGGTCTACCTGCTTCCATGCATGTTTGTCTACATTCTCTTCTCCATAAACATAGATCATTTGCTTCCCTGCTCAAAGACTTTCCATACTTTTTATGCTAGTTAGAATCAGATCTAATGTACTGGTCCAAGCTATGATGCGTGAGGCTACCAACGGTCACCTCTTCCTACCCTTGTTTATTGTGTTACTGTAACCTGCCTACTCCTTGGAAGAAAAGCTATGACCAACCTAGACAGCATATTAAAAAGCAGAGGCATTACTTTGCCAACAAATGTCCATCTAGTCGAGGCTATGGTTTTTCCAGTAGTCATGTATGGATGTGAGAGTTGAACTATAAAGAAAGCTGAGCACCAAAGAATGGATGCTTTTGAACTGTGGTGTTGGAGGAGACTCTTGAGAGTCCCTTGGACTGCAAGGAGATCTAACCAGTCCATTCTAAAGGAAATCAGTCCTGAATATTCATTGGAAGGACTGATGTTGAAACTGAAACTCTAATACTTTGGCCACCTCATGTGAATAGCTGACTCATTTGGAGAGATCCTGATGCTGGGAAAGATTGAAGGTGGGAGGAGAAGGGGACGACAGAGGATGAGATGGTTGGATGGCATCACTGACTCGATGGACATGAGTTTGAGCAAGCTCTGGGAGTTGGTGATGGACAGGGAGGCCTGGCGTGCTGCAGTCCATGGGGTTGCAGAGTCAGACACGACTGAGCGACTGAACTGAACTGAACCAAATCCACTTGCATCAGCCTTCTTATGAGTGCCCATGCTTCTTCTTCACTGTTGCATTTGTTCCTTTCTCTTTTTGGAATGTTCTTCGCTTAGCTCTGTGTGTGGCCTGATGCCTTCATTCAAGGCCTCTGTGAAAAATGTCTTCTATTGTTTCCATGTCTACATCCACCATTTACCTTTTAAACCCTTGTAGCTGGGTACCACTTTGGAGAACCTGTTCTTCCTACCCAAGTTGCTCAGTCTAACAGAGATATTTTAGCTTATGCATACCTGATGCTTGCTCCAGCACTTGACTCTTGGGTACTCTCTTTCTTGAAATATTCATATTTGCCTTTCATGATGCCACTATCTGAACTACTTATTTATTTAGGCATCTTCCAGGCTTCTTCTAGGTATGCACCATGTGTGCCACTCATAAAACTGACATCCTATTGAGGGCAAAAGTAATGAATAAACAAGTGAATGTATAGCAGATCCCCTCTGTAGGAGAGGCCCTTTCTGACTGCCTCACTTAAATAATAGCCCTCCCTTTACTTTCCACTTCTTGGCTCTGTACTTGTCACTACCTTACATGCTATTACACACTCAAATATAAGCTCTCTGAGGGCAGGAGATCAAAATCTTTTTTATCTTATTCTCGCTATGACAGGTTTTCAAAATACTACTTAGCAAGCGGTCATAGTGGCTCAATAAATATTTTCTGAATTACTAGATCAGTGTATGGTTAAGCCAAAAAATCGTTTTTTGATGCTTTACATCTTGGTGTAATTTCAAGAAGTTACTATTTTCTTGTTTTTTATATGGACGATTCAAGCATTCACAGGTTTTTAGAAAGTGTGAACGGCATGCACATGGTCCTGAGGGAAGTTTGATGCAGTTTACACCATTACAGTAAAATTGGAAAGAGAATAGAGAGGTATGAGATCACTCTACTACTTGTCCCCAGGGAGAGGTTTATAGTGCAAAAAGTAGATATGAAAACTATAAAATTATTTTTTCTTGATTTGAAGGAAAGGATCACTGTGCCTGAACAATTTTGTGTTTGTCCGTGGTTCATTGAGAAAGAAATCAAAGAAAGTCCACATTCAGTTGATTGCCTCTTTTACAATTTCTAGAAATAATTTCAGTATCTCCAGTTGTGCCTTCATTCTTGCTGTTCTTCAAGAATGTTTTGGTCAACTAGTTGTGGGAAAACGAATGTAATTCCTCAAGCTACAAAATTTACTCTCAGGGGAGCTGAGAAGCTTATAAAGTTCTAGAAAAGCATGGTAATGTAGATTGAGTAAAAATCCAATGTGAAAATGGATGCATTTTTGTTGGTTTTACTGCTAGAAATGTGTCACTTAATGAATTGTAGTTATGTGCATATTTGCTTTTGTATCCATAATGAAATCCTCATTTCAGAATGTAAGATTCACATACACACACATGCACACACATATTTAGAAATGAAGGATCTTGAAGATCACTGAAAATTACATTTTTGTTGATTGTAATAGGCTAGGAGACTCAAGCTGCTACATGATACCACACTCTCCTCTTCTAGTTGCAAGTGGGAAATGAAACTTACTTTCTTTGCATTGATGGAAGTAGCAACCTCAGATTCATCAAGTCCTTGGCAGGGTATTTCACGCAGACCTCCTCCTGCATTTGGCATTATATATATCCCCATGAGTAGCCTTTCCTCTAAAATAAGTTTGAGACATTCTCTACCATATCCTTTAATCCCATTGTGCACCCCCACAAAGAATCCTCCTAAATGTGTGGTCTTTCAGTCGTATGAATTGTGGCAAGAACTTCAAAGACAAAACTCATTTTTAAACAATCTAAATTTTGCTTCATCATGTGGGATACCTGGGTTCGACTCCTGGGTTGGGAAGATCCTGTGGAGAAGGAAATGGCAACCCACTCCAGTACTTTTGCCTGGAAAATTCCATGGGTGGAGGAGCCTTGTAGGCTACAGTCCATGGGGTTGCAAAGAATCGGACACGACTGAGCAACTTCACTGGTCTATGTGGAGGTCGCTGATGGTGGTCATGAAAGTAGCAATCCCTGACTTGACCAGATGTGGTAGGCAGTGTTTTGAGATGATCTCCAAGATTCCTGCTCCTCCAGTGTGCATAATCTTGGGTAATGCCTTCCCCTTGAGGATGGGACAAACCTGGAATTTTTTCCTAACTAGTAGAATATGATAATAGTGAAAATATTTCTTTCTTTTTTTTTTTTTTTAGATGTGATTACTGTCCCTAATCATTTGACTCTGAGTTAGACAAAAGGGAGATTATCCTGGATGGCCCAGACCTAATCAGTCAAGTCTTCCTCTAAACTTAGACCTTCTCTCTTTTGCTGACATTGAAAAACAAGACACCTTGAATTCTAAAGCAGGAAAAAAAAAAAAGAATTCTGCTAACAAACCGGGGGACCTGGGAAGCAGATCCTTTCCTTATCAAACCTCCACATAAGAACACAGCTCAGCTAACATCTTGGTTTAAGTTCTTGAGACCCTGAGCAAGGCACCCATGTAAGATGCACATAGATCCTGATTTACAGAACCTGTGAAATAATAGACATGCACGTTTAAGCTGTTAAATTTTCAGTGATCTTTACACAGCACAGGAAACTGATACACAAGGGTACAGGAAGTTGAAAATGGTTCCGATCAGAGACAGGGCTTCTAGGCATTAGATGTGCCGTCTGTGTGTGCTCAGTTGCTTAGTCATTCCAGACTCTTTGCAACCCCATGGGATGTAGCCTGCCAAACTCCTCTGTTCATGCGATTTTTCAGGAAATAATACAGGAGAGGATTGCCATTTTCTTTGCCACTCCTTGGTCTGTAGCCCACCAAGCTCTCCTGTCGATGGGATTTTTCAGGCAAGAATACTGGAATGGGTGGCCATTTCCTACTTCAGGGGATCTTCCTGACCCAGGAGTTGAACCTGTATCTCTTGCATCTTCTGCATTGGCAGGTGGGTTCTTTACCACTGTACCACCTGGGAAGCTATCAGGGCAAAAAGGAGTGAAGAATCCTGACGAAATTCTAGATTTAGAATTTCTGATAATCTGAAACTCTAGGCAGTGCTTTAGATGTGTCTACTCAAAATATCATTTATATAAATCTCACATCCTCATCCCCTACACCTCTGTTATTTTCCTTTGTAAACTCACTAGACTGAGCAATTCCTTTGTTTGTCAAGTATAAAATGCACTACCATCTGGATAAGAACTGAAAAAAAAAAAGAATGATTTGGAGAATTTCAAATATACAGATGTTTAGTGTTGAATGAACTAACAGTCTGGATGGTTGGCTGATTTGAATTTTCTTTTATTTGGATGTTTGGGGACCAGGCGGCTATACCACCTATAGTTGTGGATAATGACAAAAAGCCAGATGTGTTTGTTAGTGATGACAATATATAATTTGCTTAGAATCTTTCTAAGCCTTTGCCTGTGTGTGTTTGATAAAATGTTTCTATTTTTTCTATTATACTAAAGTTTAACATATACTTGAAGTGAATTATAATACTTACAGCCATTCAGATAATCAAAATTACATTTGTATTTCACTTCCCATAAATAGAGCTTATTTCTTTCTCTCTTGTTCATTGCACCTCCATTCCTTCTTAAATGCCCAGTCTTGTTGGCAATGATTTATTGTAATAGAAGAATATCACACATTAAAAAAGTGCTAGAGATTCATTTCGGTAGGATAAATTCTTGTTGGTTTAACATAGAAAATGCTGACCCTGCAGGATAGATAGATAGTAGTCTCTGATATTCAGAAATATAATTAAGTGTTTTCATATGTAACAGGATTTTTTGTTAATGCTCCATTATTGATCACTGAGAATAATTCACAGAGAGTAACACAAAATTCATGCTATCAAGTTTTTCTCAAAAAAGTGGATGAGACAATGTTAATTTAAAGGACTGTAACAAGAATCTCCCTTTTACATGTATAGGTACTGTGGTAATTCAGGTAAAGAAAGATAGGAAAGAAGGGGTCCTATGAGGGGATAGAGAATGTGTTATTGACCAATTTTAAATTTAATTTGTTATAAATATTTGATGTCAGGATTTCTCTAGCATATAGGAATTTTTTAAAACTGTATTGAGCACTGGGAGTTCTTTATAATTTTTAAAACTAAGGATTGTGTCCATGCGTGTGTGCTAAGTTGCTTCAGTCATGTCCAACTCTGCAACCCATAGACTGGAGCTTGCTAAGCTCCTCTGTCCACGGGATTCTCCAGGCAAGAATACTGAAGTCGGTTGCCATACCCTCCTCCAGGGGGTCTTCCTGATCCAGGGATCAAACCCACCTCTCTTATGGCTCCTGCACTGGCAGTCAGGTTCTTTACCACTAGGACCACCTGGAAAGTCCTAAAACTGAAGATTATTACTATTCAACTAAATTTTTAGTTCGCATGTTTATACTTTTATCTGGTAGATGAATAAGTGATCAGCTCCATTGTTGGTGAATTGTATTTTGGGAGACTGCCCTCTAGACAATCAGCCTAGTCATGTTCTGGGACTGTAGGACACTTGATTCTTAGAGTCTGTTGGTGGCAGGAGGCAAGGGGTGGGTAAGAGAACATTTCACTTTAAAAATTTCCTGGATTTATATTAATCTCTAAATGTATGGCCCTTTCAGACATTTCTCACTTGCAAATAAAAACTGCTGTCTCACTATCAGGAGTGGCATGTCTTAATACAAAGAATACTTGAATTTTAAAGTGCTTCCATATATGTTATTTCAAGAAGACATGACGTCCTTTAGGAGGAGAGAAACATTTTTGTTTTTGTTTCTGCTGAAGGTCACCTTGGGCGATTGAAAAGAAAAGCATCCCTATGCATCCAGATTCATTTATTTTTTGGCTTGAATTTTGTAGCAGAGGAAAAAAGCACCAGTTTCCCACTGTTTCCTGTTCTTAACAGGTCCAAAGCCTGCGGGTGGTCTGTGCAGTGGTGGCAGCAAAAGCTTGTCACTTGGAAAAAGGAGTTGCCCGTGGTCTTTCAGCTTGTGGTTTCTTAACTGGAATTTCTGGGATTTGCCACCAACTTTAGGGAGTTTCGTTTGGAAAACTCCTCTTTTTAATTATGATTGTGTCTGTATCTTAATATAATTTCCCCTTATTTGAAGCTAACCTTACATTTTTGTGTTAAGTTTTATCATTGATTTTGTTGTGACATAAGATGACATTTCTACAAAAAAAAATATATTTCCTAATTTTGTTCCAAGGCAAAGTACAATGACTTTTGTCTGAATTAATGAGTAGGTTGATACCTTATAGACTATGGAAATGAGAGGGTAGTTATTGCAACTTAATTTTTTTAAATGGATAAAAAATTTATAATCAAATATATAACTTCAAAAATAAAAAGTTGAATTTATGTCAAATTATAATCAGAAATGGAAATTTAATGCTTTTCTATCTAGGCTACATATTTGAAATATTAATACCAACTTTCAGGAAGTTTATTTCAGTAATACCAACTTTCAGGAAGTAAATTGATATAATTTAGTCTTTGTGCTTTTTTTAAAATGAAACTTCTATCTCTAACATTATTTTATTCAACAATTGCTTGAGATATTTTGTGTTTCAAGAATGGTTCTATGTCCAGGGTATCCACAGATAAATATGATATACCTGATACTCACAGACTAATTAAGGAAAGTAGTGCATTCCAAAAGGAGCAGAATGAAGGGAGAATAATGACTTTATAAGACCCACTGTTTTAATCTACTTTTTGCACCAATGTAGAAATGAGAAAGAATGATTCACTTACAAGCAGTTCATAACATTCTGTAGACAGGTGTTGGTTGGTGGCCCTTTGGTATTTGGATGACCATGCATGAGTTATCATTATATAGATGAGAGAGCAGAACATTGAAAGCGATGGGCTCCAGAGTTAGACAGAATGAGTGTGAACTGTAACAATGCCCTTATTTCCTATCTCTGTGACCTTGGACAAACGATGAGCTCCCCTAGTATGCATGACTCCATTGCAAGAGCAAGATAATAATCATGCCTCCCTCATTGGATTGTGAGTATTAAAGAGGTGATACATGTAAATCATTTAGAACACTTTCTGAAATATTGAGGATGACCATATGCTATGGCTTTAGAACTGCAAATTTCATGCAAATATTCCAAGTAGAAAATTTTTTAAAAAATGTTGGATCATAGACAAAATATTTTGATAAAAGAAGGATAACCCATTTGAAATAAAAATTAGATCAAGTATCCAGAATTTAGTGATATTGCTCTAACCAATGAGTAATCTAGCAGGATACCAATGACAAGAAAGATGAATGGACTCTGGTAAAAAAAAAAAAAATGGTAAACTTTAACCTTATAAGATCATTTTGTATACTTGAAACATGGCCTTTGGTAGGTTCTTTAAGTACGTTCATTTACTGTGCACAGGAATCTCAAGAGATTTAAATAATTATCCCCATTCTAAAGATAAGTCTATATAGCTAAATTGCATTGATCATAGTTATACAGTTTGGTATATGCATTTTCTGGATTTGAGCCTATGACTTCTGACTCTGAAACTTGAGTAATTAACCACTGCTTATCTCCTTTGATCAAATTGCCAACATCCGTTGGATCATCAAAAAAGCAAGAGAGTTCCAGAAATACATCTATTTCTGCTTTATTGACTATGCCAAAGCCTTTGACTGTGTGGATCACAATAAACTGTTGAAAATTCTGAAAGAGATGAGAATACCAGATCATCTGACCTGTCTCTTGAGAAACCTGTATGCAGGTCAGGAAGCAACAGTTAGAACTGGACATGGAACAACAGACTGGTTCCAAATAGGAAAAGGAGTACTTGATCAAGGCTGTATATTGCCATGATGCTTATTTAACTTATATGCAGAGTATGTCATGAGAAACGCTGGGCTGGAAGAAGCACAAGCTGGAGTCAAGATTGCCAGGAGAAATATCAATAACCTCAGATATGCAGATGACACCACCCTTATGGCAGAGAGTGAAGAACTAAAAAGCCTCTTGATGAAAGTGAAAGAGGAGAGTGAAAAAGTTGGCTTAAAGCTCTACATTCAGAAAACTAAGATCATGGCCTCTGGTCCCATCACTTCATGGCAAATAGATGGGGAAACAGTGGTAATAGTGTCAGACTTTATTTTTTGGGCTCCAAAATCACTGCAGATGGTGATTGCAGCCATGAAATTAAAAGACACTCACTCCTTGGAAGGAAAGTTTTGACTAACCTAGATAGCATATTAAAAAGCAGAGACATTACTTTGCCAACAAAGGTCCATCTGGTCAAGGCTATGGTTTTTCCAGTGGTCATGTATGGATGTGTGAGTTGGACTGTGAGGAAAGCTGAGTGCCGAAAAATTAATGCTTTTGAACTGTGGTGTTGGAGAAGAGTCATGAGAGTCCATTGAACTGCAAAGAAATCTAACCAGTCCATCCTAAAGGAGATCAGTCCTGGGTGTTCATTGGAAGGACTGATATTGAAGCTGAAACTCCAATACTTTGGCCACCTCATGTGAAGAGTTGACTCATTGGAAAAGACCCTAATGCTGGAAAGAATTGGGGGCAGGAGGAGAAGGGGACGACAGAGCATGAGATGGCTGGATGGCATCACTGACTCAATGGACATGGGTTTGGGTAGACTCCAGGAGTTGGTGATAGACAGGGAGGCCTGGCATGCTGCAATTCATGGGGTCACAAAGAGTCGGACATGACTGAGTGACTGAACTGAACTGAACTATCTCCTTTGGGGAGGTTGAGCATGAACTGTGCTTACACAATATGGATTCTGATAAGTCATTTTAAAAAAGGGGCAGACATCTCACACTGGAGAACTAGCTGGAGCAAAGGCATGGAGATGAGCAAGCTATTACTGGGGCACATTGAGAGACCCAGCTTGGTCAACATGGTTGGGTTGAACCTGAGATGGGTATAGTTGGTGATGCAACGAAAAGCATATACTACGAGACTCAAAGTAACTCAAGCTAATCCATTCTTTTACGCATAAGAATAAGTTTAGGGGTAAGTGATTACTAGGTTGCTAGGGATAGTTTAATGATGCTATAGGGCTTCCCTATTTTATTTTTATTCTCTTCTGCCTCTGTAATGGAATGGTTTTTTTTCCATATGCATGTCATTTTATGGTTACATTTCAGCTCAAAGTAGAAAAATGGAAGAAACTTAGGGAAGAAGGCTTAAAGATCTATGCCAGCCACATCTTATTTGCCTTCTTTAGGGAATCCATAGGGCTCCCAGAATTACCACTACCCAAACTCCAACCAAGTAGACTCTTGCCTAGGTCTCAGTGGCCTGAACGAGCTCACACAGTCTTCCTAAACTACCCGGGGGCTGGTCAACTTTTAGTATAATAATTAGTTTGTGGGATACATTATGTTGCAGTAGCTCAGTCACGTCCTCTAAATCTTGGTGGCTTTAAGGACAAGGGGAAAGAGAGCATGGGGAACTAATGAGATATTTTAAAGCTTTGGTTTGAAAGTGATGCTTTCTATCTTTGGCATGTGCGTTTTACCTAATACAAAGGATTCTGTTTGTTCCCCAAAATTTAAAAATGAGAAGAAACTGTGTAAGGAAGCAACAAAACTTTATCCAAAGCTACCTCTGTCTTTTCCTGAGTTTATGCTATTATTTGCTTGTTAATTTAGAGACAGTTGTGATAGTTTTCTGAGTAAATCTTTGTGGCTTTGAGAGTCTAAAACATGGAATTAGATCACAACTTTACCTTCTCAAATTCATGACCGAATCAACTTCCCAAACTTCCTTAAAATTGATTTCTAACTCTAAAAAAGAAAGTAAACCCTCTCTCCTGGGTGATGTGGGAGAATTGATAAGAAGAGGTTGTTGAGGCATTATGACCATTCTAGCTCATCAGATCCCTGAAGTTTTCAGCTGCAGTGTTGCCTCCACTTCACAGCCCAGGACCAACTTCAAAATGAATATTTAACTGAGTGCAAAGGCTTAGAAGTCAGGAAACCAAGCGACGAAATGGACTCACAGTGTCTAACTCTGGTTTGAATAATCTACAGCCAATCTTGGAGATGGCTCTTTCATTGATTTTTGTGGGAATGCATTTGGTACCTGTATTTACATCTCTTCCTCATGTTGTTCACATTCACACCTGCTCCTGTAAGTGTACACAGAAGACCACTGCCTTCTGTACTTCCTGTTTCTAATGATCAGAATAGTTTGACCCAGGCTAGGATTAAAAGTTTGTCTCCTGGGGACTCCCCAGTGGTCCAGTGGTTTAGACTCCACACCTCCATGACAAGGGGCCTGGGTTCAACCCCTGGTCAGGCAACCGAGACCCCATATGCTGCTAGGCATGGCCAAAAGATAAGAAGAATTAAAACAAAAACAAAAAGCATTTCTTCACAGCTCATATGTTGAAACCTAATCTTCAGTGGGATGGTATCTGGAGGTGGAGTGTTCAGGCAGTAATCTGACCATAAGTTAAATGGAATTAATGCCCTTGTAAGAAGGGCCTTGAAAGAGTTTGCTTTCTCTTTCTCTCTCTCCATCAAGTGAGGATACAGCAAGAAAGAATCCACCTGCAAACCAGGAAACATACTCTCACCAAGCTCAAACCTGCTGCTACCTTGATCTTGGACTTCCCAGCCTCCAGTACTGTATGAAGAGACCATCTTTTTTTTTTTTTTTTTTCAAGGAGACTCCTTGTATTCCATTCATATATAGTGGTATAGCAGTTGTATTTGCAGTTGCAGTTAAGACAGTTATAGAAGGGGAAAGGAAGTAAAATAGGTGGCCTTAGACCCAGGCAATGTAGGGCCCTTTCCAAAGTCCTACACTTTAGAAGTCCCTGAATGCTGGAACTCTTTAGCTTTGCCCCCTAGAACAAGAAGCTCCTGGGTACAAGGGCCTCTTCTAGCCCATATTTAGTTATTTGAAACCCTGAAGTTGCCTGACCCATGTCCCTAAACCCAGTTCTAATCCTGCACAGACCTCCTGAAGGCCCAGAGTATTCCTTTGTAACCTCTGGGAGGAGCAGGTAAATGGAGCACAGGTTTTAGGGGATGAGTATTCTCACACAAGTAGGACATCCTTCAGGCTGAAGAACCAGACTTAGAGGTGGGAAGGGAAAAGGTGAAGCTGAAGGTTCTCTAGTGGTACCCTTGTCTCAGTTCAGTTCAGTCGCTCAGTCATGTCCGACTCTTTGTGACCCCATGAACCACAGCACACCAGGCCTCCCTGTCCATCACCAACTCCCGGAGTTTACTCATACTCATGTCCATTGAGTCAGTGATGCCATCCAGCCATCTCACCCTCTGTCGTCCCCTTCTCCTCCTGCCCTCAATCTTTCCCAGCATCAGGGTTTTTTCCAATGAGTCAGCTTTTTGCATCAGGTGGCCAACATATTGGAGTTTCAGCTTCAACATCAGTCCTTCCAATGAACACCCTTGTCTCAGACCTGGCAAATTTAAGGGTGAGCCTTCTGGGGGGAGGGGTGGGAAGAGGGCATACGTGAGAGGGAGAAAAATGCAAAGGTTCATTTTTCATTTCAGGCCTTTGTAACTGCATTCCTCTTTCTCAGGGAGAAGGTAGCTGAAGTTTCTGTAAAGAACGTGGTAGAGCCAGATCAGGGAACTTTCTTTGGCTTCATTGTGCTCTGATTGGAAGGAAGCACGCATAGGTGCAGTGAAAGAAAAGAGACACTGGCTGGCTGTGAAGGTGATTATAATTGCTACTGGGAAACTAAAGCTGCTGTTGTATCTTGACTTAAAGAAACAAAGCTGTCCAGTTCTGTGAGCCTTTAGATGTGGTCACTGAGGCGGCTCTATGCTTCCTATCTTCCCCAGTGTATCCCCTACAATTAACCCCGATTCCCTGGGGCCCCATTCAGTTTCTTGCAAATTCTGTTTCTTATAACCTAGAAGAGCTGGACTAACACAGCTGTCTAGGGCAATAATTATCCCCAGCATCAGTGCTGCTCTCCACACGCCTCCAGAGACCCATCACTAGCATGTTATGAGAGATCCCTGTGTTTGGGTTTGAAGTTTGCAAAATCAAAGCACTTTAACATCCTATAAATTGGCTCCCTGTTCCCTTTGGCTGATTGGAGGCGAATGCTGTGAAAGCCCAGCCCATGACTATTTACAGATGGAGAAACTGACCCAGAAGCAGTTTTACTGGCCCCAAGCAGTGGTTGAGACTCCATATTGTCCAAGGCAACCTGTCTGACCTAGCTTCCTTCCTCCATCTGCATGTTCTTTTTCCTTGACTGTACATTTTAAGTGAACAAGCTTTCCTTGCATGCGTGCATGGGAAGTTGCTTCAGTTGCGTCCCACTCTTTGCAACACCATGGACTATAGCCTTCCAGGCTCCTCTGTCCATGGAATCTCCAGGCAAGGATACTGGAGTGGGTTTCCATGCCCTTCTCCAAGGGATCTTTCCAACCCAGGGGTCGAACTTGCATTTCCTGGGGCTCCTACATTGCAGGTGGATTCTTTACTGCATAGCCACCAGGGAAGCCCATGCTTTCCTTAGCCTATTTCAAATATTTGGTACCAAATACAGTATCTAGTTTATAGGTTTCCCAGGTGGCACAGTGGTAAAGAACCCACCTGCCAATGTACAAGACATAAGAAATGTGGGTTCAATCCCTAGGTGGGGAAGATCCCCTGGAGGAGAGCATGGAAACCCACTCCAGTATTCTTGCCTGGACAATCCCATGGACAGAAGAGCCTGGTGGGCTACAGTTCATAGGGTCACAAAGAGTCAAACACAACTGAAGTGACTTCACACGAAAGCTTGCCAATACAGGAGACACAAGAGACGTGGGTTCAACCTCTGGGTTGAGAAGATCCCCTGGAATAGAAAATGGCAACCCACTCCAGTTTTCTTGCCTGGGAAACTCCATGGACAGAGGAGCCTGGCAGGCTACAGTCCATGGGGGTCACAAAAAGTTGAACAAAACTGAACACACACAACAACAACAGAGAGTATCTAGTTCAAATATTTATCCTGCCTTTTTTTTTTTTTTGGTTGCTTTTGCAAAGTGTTGAGAGTTCAGCCCATTGGTGCACAAGCCCATCCTTCTCTCCACAGTTCTAACGTCTAGCTCCTGTGGAGAGCCATTGTGTGAAGGCAATGCTAGGCTTCCATGCCCAATCAATCCCCAGCCTTTCTTCTTAAACTGCCAACAGCGCCAATTAGTACCACATGTGGTGTGAGTTTGCACAGTAGCTCTCGTAGCCAAGCCCTTAAAATGTGGCCAAAATGCAAATTGGCCTGTAGACAAGATCTTGGGTGTGAGTTTAGGGGGAATGAGTTTAAGTACCACAACATAAATATTAGTCCTTTTATTCCCTGTCCCTCCTGGCATGCTTTATACCTTTTAAGAGTAATAGGCAAAAAGTCTTGGAGTGCTCCAGAGAGAGAAAATATGACAAAATACTTTGAACAAAATTCTGAGAGAAAATTATTTAAAACTTAGCTGAGAAGCATGAAAAGAGTTTTGTGTCTGTAGCTGCTTATCATCGTAGCAGAAGCCCCTGAATGTTCGCTATCAGCCACACGTCCAGATCTCCATGCTCCTCCCAACCCCTTGTATCTTTTGCCAGTTACAAGAAATCCCACCATTTGAGTCAGATACCTTGCTTTTGGTGACTATGGACATCTAATCTTGATTTCCCTGGGTGCTTCTTGCTCGAGGATGAGCTCTATCTTTCCAAATCGTAGCAACTCTCCCTTGAGTTTTGGGTTTTTTGTCACATTTTCTTCTGCTGTGGTTCTGTCTTCATGCGGAACTCAAGTCTGGGTCTGTCTTCCTTGGAGAGTTAACCAAGATTCTTGACAAATCTCCTTGCTCATCTTTGTCCTAATCTGGGGAAAATGTGGGATAGTAATGGCATAATAAATGGACCCTGTTAAATGCTGGAGACGCTCATAGGCACTTTATTATAACATGGGTTTAATGATCAAATGATCTCTACAATGTAATTTTTGCCTCCCCCCACCCCCCCCATTATAAAGATAAAGAAATTTCAGTGAAGGAAAGACATTTGTTCTAATTTATACATCTATGTGAGTTTCCCTGATGGCTCAGAGGGTAAAGAATCTGCCCGCAATGCAGGAGACTTGGACTTAATTCCTGAGTCAGGAAGATACCCTGGAGAAAAGATTGGCTGCCCACTTAGGTATTCTTGCCTGGAGAATTCCATGGACACAAGAGTCTGGCAGACTATAGTTCATGGGTTGCAAAGAGTCAGAAACAACTGAGTGACTATCACTTTTCATCATACGTCTACGAGTGGATGCATCTGGCATTCAGACCTGGTAGTCTCATTCACGAACACAAAACCTGAGTGATTGTAGCGATTACAGTTTATAAAGCACTCCCAAGCACCAAGCCTGATGTCAGGTGCCTTACCCACATTTTCACCTAGCCTTCCTATAAAACTGAAAGTATGCATGGTAGGCACAGGGAGGTTAGCTGACTTGTTCAAGGTCACACAGCCGGAAGTTGTAGAAATCAAAGTCCAACCCAAGTCAGCTGACCTGCTAAGCTTTCTGCGCCATTAAGAGGCCTCAGTTGTCTTTAAGACTCCTTCGTCATTGGATCCCTCCACCTCTCAAGAGGAACACCAGTGCGATGTGGGACGTCACAGCTCCAAGGAGTTCTATCAAGGGACTATCTAAAAGTTATCAGTTCTGTATGTTCACTCATAAAATTAGTTCTCATTTTTCCCTTGTGGAGGGTCAGCCAATACACTCTTCATGAGCCCTGAAACATGATGCCATTTTTCTTAAAATAAGTAGACGGCTCTTAGTCCCTGAACAGTGGTTCCCACAGTGCTATAAGATCCTGTTTCTTCAAGTTTCTCACTTACGTGAAATTGCTGGGGCAAATAGCACATTCCAGGGTGAATATTCCCATGCTCACTTTCTATCTGATGGCAGGCCATCCCATTTAAAGAACCAGACGTGGGCTCACCTTGTTACATTGCTGACATCACTCAATGAAACATATTTGGAGTTGTGCTGGCCAGTTGGCATTTTGGGCAAATCAGAGTTGAATTATTTTTCTGTGTTTCTTCTGCTGAGCATGCCAAGTGCTTGTCCAGATCATAATTCGGGCCTTAGCAAGAAAAGAAAAATCTTGCTGACCAGATAAACTAATTTCCCTAATGCATCAAGCTTTCACCCCAAGATTAAAAATGATCATTCTTGATCCAGCTGGGTTTAGTCAGTGACCTGGGCTCTGTGTATATCTTATTACTAACACCCAGCGGCACAAACCACAGTCTGTCTAAGCATTTGTATGGAAAACAACCCTAACCAAAGATTACGCAGTTTGGTTTGGGAAAAGCCATTCGTTCCACATACAGACATCTGCCGGAAAGGTCAGGCATAGGCTGGCCAATCCTTCAACTCTGATTTTGGAGACTATTTTGATTGCAAGTACTATGTCCAAGTGAAATTAAAATTCAAAGAAAACCAAACTTCAGACAGAAATCTTTGACAGTTAACTCAAATTCATTCCAAGCTAAGATTCCGCAGTCTTATTTGAAAGGTGTTAGACCAGAGAGACACGTGATAGAATTTATTACTTTTATTCAAGTACACAGAGGAACAGCAGAGCTAAAGTGTGTGGGAGTTTGTGTGTGTGTGTGTGTATGTGTGTTTGTGTGTGCCTCAGAGAGACAGAGAGAGAAGGATATTACTGTTAGTAAATCTTAAAAGTCAGGATTTTGTTTCCTTGTTTGTAGGGAAGAAATTGGTTTCAGGTAATCAATGTGCAGCTAACAAAATATGGGGCATTTGCTTTAAGTTTTTCATGGAAAGCTATGCAAACACTCAAGTTAATTTAAAATAAACTCCCTCATAATAATGTGAAGGTTAAGCAATGAAAACAATAGAGACTATCAATTTCCATTTCAGAGTATTGGAATGAAGCATTCTTTCAACTTGGGGTCAGTGAACACATACTGTTATAATTTCATACAAGCCTGTGCCCCAAAGAGCTCGTTTCCCTGATCTGATCTGAGCAGGGATGTATCTGTCAGGGAAATTCATTACCAGTCTCCCAGCAACGCCAAATGAAGTGAACCGCTCAGCAGGGCACACAGCACATGGACAAGAAGTAAAATCTACTACTATTTACTGGCTACTAAGAGAAATTTCCTTTTAGGATCCACAAATATGGGTTTAATTTAGTGGGGTTGATTTTGAGGTGGTGGGGAGAGATGGAGGGATAAAAAAGGAGGGGAAGTTTCAGAACATGTTTTTCTCATGTAAACGGAACAGCATGTTTCTACCAACGGAAGAAAAAGACCAATCTAGCAATCTTTCTGGCACATGTCAAGTTCCCATCTCTGCTCTGGGCTTGAGTGCAGTAAGGTCTGAATCCAGAGAGTGCCTTATCCTCAATAGCTGGGAAACAGTGTTTATCACATATCTCTTTAACTGTCTTTGCTGCTATGCTAATGAGAACCTAGCAATTGCCTTTATCCAACACAGTGAAGAGATGAAATGTTGCATGCACGCTTGAGGTTGTGCTTGGATTTGCATGGGTGTCTGTCAGGATGGTAACTGTATTAAGAATTTTAGTGCAGAGAGCTTTTGCTCATTTGTGATTTGAAACCTATTGTGATTTAAAACTCAATGGGCTACAAGTAGATTAAAGACAGCTGTGAGTTCTTTAAAGGATGGAGTCTACTTCTGCGCCCCTTAGGTAGGTCTAAGTGACTTACTTGACTAATAGGATGTGAAGGAAGTGGCAGCTGGACAATCTAAGTTTAAGTTGTAAGAATCCTAGTAGTCTCCTGCCAGGTCTCATGGAAAGCTCGCTCTGTTAGCCCGGAGCTTCCATGTATGAAATTTGACAACCTCCCACCCCAAACCAAGCCCATCATCCTGTAGGCTCTTGATCAGCATTTGAGCTGAGTCCAACTTTTGGCACATCCCTGCCAAGGTGCCAGAGATGGTTTGGACCAGTCTGCCGCCTGCTGAATACCAAGGTGACAACACTCTTAACAAAAGAAAAATTTCCCAGCTCACCTGTCCATCCCCAGAACCACGAGAGCTAGTAATAAATTGTTTTAAACCATTCATTTGAGGACTATTTGTTAAGCAGTAATAGATTACTGAACAAAGCATGATTCAGCAATGGAAGTATACTACTCTATACTCTAGAATTGTCATCTAGTTCTTGCTTTTTCGCCATATTTTTGTTTCATTGAATCTCAGATTGATTCTTACACCCTCTTACAGTACCCTCTGCCCCTACCCTTGCCCAGGACAGATTAGATCCTCATTGTCTTCATTAAGACCTCATCCTTCAAATTCAGCGCCCTTAGGGGAGGTAATTTTTCAATTATGTATTTGTTTATGCAGGAAACATAAATCATATATCTATCAAATGTAAACAATCATATTTGCTGCTGAAAACAATTGGGAAATCTCTTATTTCCTTTTCTATACTCCTCAAACCTAGCACACAGGGAGTTGGAGTTTGATATATACTAATTTTTTTTTTTCTAAATTCAAACTGAGGGCATGCTCATTTTGTCCAACTTAATTGATTTGATCTGAACTTTTGCATTTACTTTTGTACAATAGGATAATGAACTTTAGTAGCAAAGAGAACTAAGTGCAAATCCTGGCTTGGCCAAATATATGTATGAATGAAGTGAAGTTTGTTTTTCTTTCATGATGAAAGTAACCCACTGAAGCCAGAAGACCTGGGGGTTAAAATCCCAATTTCACCACATTTCAGCAGTTCTGCGTTTTCCCTGTTGTAAAGTGGGACTAATATTATACAACTTTTAGGGTGGTTATGAGAATTAAGTAAACTAATGTTTGTAAAAGTTGACTTAAAACTCAACATTCAGAAAGCTAAGATCATGGCATCCAGTCCCATCACTTGATAGCAAATAGATGGGTAAACAGGGGAAACATTGAGAGACTGTTTTTGGGGGCTCCAAAATCACTGCAGATGGTGACTGAAGCCATGAAATTATAAGACACTTGTTCCTTGGAAGAAAAGCTATGACCAACCTAGACAGCATATTAAAAAGCAGAGGCATTACTTTGCCAACAAAGGTCTGTCTCATCAAAGCTATGGTTTTTCCAGGAGTCATGTATGGATGTGAGAGTTGGACTATAAAGAAAGCTGAGCACTGAAGAATTGATGCTTTTGAACTCTGGTGTTGGAGAAGATTCTTGAGAGTCCCTTGGACTGCAAGGAGATCCAACCAGACCATCCTAAAGGAAATCAGTCCTGAATTTTCACAGGAAGGACTGATGTTGAAGCTGAAGCTCCAATACTTTGGCCACCTGATGCAAAGAGCTGACTCGTTTGAAAAGGCCCTGATGCTGGGAAAGATTGAAGGTAGGAGGAGAAGGATACAGCAGAGGATGAGATGTTTGGATGGCATCACCAACTTGATGGGCACGAGTTTGAGCAACCTCCGGAAGTTGGTGAAGGACAGGGAAGCCTGGTGTGCTGCAGTCCATGGGGTTGCAAAGAGTTGGACACGATTGAGTGACTGAACTGAACTGAATGTGTATAAAGTGGCTTAAACCACATATTGTGCATAGTAAGCACTAGGAAAATGTTTATGAAATAATGTTATTTTAAAATGTGACATTTAGAATAGTACATGGTATATAACAGATATGATGACAAGTATTTTTTCTCATGCCATGTTCTTACTTTGCCCTTTTGTGCAGTCTATTAGCACTTTAAATTAATGTAGCAAATGTATACATTGTTTGTCTTTTAAAAACATTAAGTGTGTATGAGCTGGAAAATAATTTGATTTAATACTACATGCTAAAGGTATGTGGATAAATCTAGCCGTGTGTTGATCAAAGCACATACCTGTTAACCCATGATTGGCTCAAGTGAGAAGTCTAGATGAGCCTGTGCCTGGGTTTTGATTCTCCATCTTTTTTATTACCTCATTTACCGTTGATTTTGAAAAATCCAATGTTACTGAATGGCAGTGAGTGATACTTGGTTAAATTCTCACCAATGCATCTATTGTGTACTTTTCTTCCTTGAAAGTTATTTCAGTTACTTAATGTTTGCATTACTGCTGGGAAGAGATGTGGAGGCAAGAAAACAAAAAAAGGGAGGTAGGAATATAGGCACATTATAAATTTCCTAGAAATTCAGTGTCATTGGACAGAGCTTATTCCTGTTTCATGCAGAACTTTATACTAAAATCACAGAAGTTTAATTACATTTAACCTGTTAATTATATTCTTTAATTTGGATAAAAATAGAAGTATGAACTTCTAACTTTTACAATTACCTATGGGCAGTTAGATATCCTTAGAGTCGGCAATCATACTGGCAAATTATACTCTTTGTGTATAGCTACATAAATATGAATATAAGTATAAATGTATAGATTTATTTTTCTGCATATATAACTGGCATTCCAGGTTTTATTTAAGCCAGTCATGCCCCAGGTAAAATTTAACAGCCCATTGAGAAACATAAGGGCTTTTCAAAAACTATATTTATATCTAATTTCTAGTAGACATCAAATGGCGCTTGCCTACAAGTCAGAAAAAAAAATGAGACTAAGCAGTTACAAAGGCATTGAATTAAATAAAGCAACTACTGAACATTATATAAAACAAATATTAAAAGTAGTACAGATGATTATAATAAGTGAGAAGTCAGGGGCAGTCTTCTCAGGAGTCATTCTGACCTGTCATTTTTTTCTCATATAGCACCTTACATTCTGTGGTCTAACCGTTCAGATTCTTAATTTATTTTCCATCAGACTGGATTCCTTAGGAGATGAATCTCTATGTGACTTCACGTTAATGACACTGTGTTGAAATACTTTGCTTACCTAGATGCATTCTGCACTTGCCTATGATCTCCTGGAAGATGTAGAATATATCTTTCTTTAACCCAGCTTTCATCTCAAATCTAGTGCATCACAGAATTTCAAGTGGAACTTTTCTTCGTGACTTAATTTGTCTAATGACCTAAAGATAAAAAATAATTGGTGACAAGAAATCCTGTGTTTTAGTGAAGGCTGCTTTACATGATCCCATGAGATTTAGTAAGAGTTGGGGAAACTGGCTCCCATATGTAGAAGAAAAGGCTAGAAACTGAAAATTAAAAAAAGCATTAAAAATGAAAATTCAGAGAAGAAAGTGCTACTGCTGCTTTCTGTCATCTAAAGGCGAGCAAATATTTCCCTCTCCCCTTTTCCTCACCCCCATGCTCAATAAAGGGAAAACCAGAAGAATTGCTCATAAACCCTCTGTATTTTTTTTCCCCGAAATGGTGACTGACCTCTTCATTCCCATGTAGACTTTTGCTGAGATGTAAAGGCTGATCCCTTTTCTATTTGAGCCACCAAAAAGCAGAGACATCACTGCGTCAACAAAGGTCCATATAGTTAATGCTATGGTTTTTCCAGTGGTCATGTACGGATATGAGAGTTGGAACATAAGGAAAGCTAACACCAAAGATTTGATGCTTTCAAACTGTGGTTCAGGAGAAGACTCTCGAGAGTCCCTTGGACTGCAAAGAGATCAAACCTGTCAATCCTAAAGGAAATGAATTCTGAATACGCATTGGAAGGACTGATGCTGGATATGAAGCTCCAATAGTTTGCTCGCCTGTTGCGAAGAGCTGACTCATTGCAAAAGACCCAGATACTGGGAAAGATTGAGGGCAGGAGGAGAGGTGGGAGATGGAAGGTAAGGTGACTGGATGGCCTCACCTGCTCAGTGGACATAAGTGTGAGCAAACTCCGGGAGACAGTGAAGAACAGGTAAGCCTGGCGTGCTGCAGTCCATGGGGTCACACAGAGTCAGACAGCCGAGTGAACAACGGTCTGATCCTCTGCTGACAATGCAGCTGTCAGAGCATGGGAGTGCCCTCGTGAGTATCTGATATGTGTCTGTGAAAAGACTTGCGCTTGCATTTTACCTGGAAAAGTCAGAAAGATGGAGTTTCTGGTGGTAAATTTTAGAGCTGGACAAGAGGATAGACCTGTAGTAGGGAGAGTAATTACTTGTATTATTTATCAAGACAAGATGAGCTAGATACTGGTGGCCAAGTTTGCTTCAGGAAAGAAATTGGCTTCAAGGCCCCAGTGGGTCAAATGGACTCTAGCAGATAGATACTCTAGGTTTACCATCTGGGTCAGGAACTGAGGGGGGGTGATGAAGCATCAACCAGGGCTCATCACTTTGTCAGGAAAAAAGTACAGTTCAGTCATTGGAGGGGAGGTAGAGTCGGAAGTGCCTTGAAAAAATCACCCACATGGACCCATGCTCAAGCGTCAGTATTCTGATACCTAACATAGCAGAGATACCAGTCACCCAACATTGCATCCAGGAGTTCACTCCTCTGCTTGAAAGGACTCATAACCTAGGAGATCCCTGGCATTGGAAGACAAAGCACATGAGTGGGGAAAAGCAATGGAAAAACTAGACAGTGCTAAACATTTCACTATAGAGCACCTAGTTGTAAATGAACATTTTGATGACTTTTGAAAAATGATTAACAATGCAGAAAATGTGGGTTCATTTCCTGGATTGGGAAGACCCCCAGGAGGACGAAATGGCAACCCACTCCATCATTCTTGCCTGGAGAATCCCATGGATAGAGAAGCCTGGTGAGCTACAGTCCATTGGGTTGCAGAGTCAGACGCGACTGAGCAACTGAGCATGCATATACACGGGTGTAACGAGTGTCCAAGCAAAACACAGAGCCTTCCAGTCACCTCGAGGGGGAAATCCCTTCTGCCTTTTCACAGGTTATTGCTTCCTAGCTTCGTTCCTGGCCCTAGGCAACCACTCATATATAATACTCTCTGTCACTATAGTCTTTTATTTTTTTCCCCCAAATTTCAAATAAATAAGGATCATAAACACAGTACATGTTTTTGTGTTTTGCTTCATTAATTCATTCAGTACTTTTTGAAATCTATACACACTTGATGTATTCATAGTTTTTTCCCTTTGAATTCTGAGTAGTATTCTCTAATATGGGGATACCATGATTTGTCCATTCATCTGCTGATGAACACTTGAGGTTTTTTCTTTTTCCTAGTCTTGGGCTACTGTGAGTACACCTGTTATGAACTGTAAAGCCTGTGTGTAAACTTGTTTCCTTTTCTTGAGTTAATAACTAGGATTGCAATTTGTGCATTATATGCTAAGCATATGTATTTAACTTTTAAGAAATTGTGAAACTATTTTCCAAGTTGTTGTTGTTGCTGCTTAGTCTCTAAGTTGTGTCCGACTCTCTGTGGCCCCATGGACTGCAGTGCTCCAGGCTTCCCCGTCCTTCACCATCTCCCAGAGTTAGCTCACACTCATGCCCATTGAGTCAGTGATGTACTCCAACCGTCTCATCCTCTGTTGCCAAGCTGTACCATTTTGCAATACCATCAACAAACGTGTGAGAGTTCTGCTTACTCCACATCCTTATCAAAACTTTGTGTTGTGTTTGTAAAATTAGCTAATTTTGTAAATGAGTAGTGGCATTTCATGTAGGCTTCTTTGTGTTATGGTTTTGATGTGATTTTGAGCATTTTTAATGCTTTTGTTGCCACTAATGCATTTTCTTTTGGGAAATGTTCAAATGTTTGCCTTGGATTGTCTTGTTATTGAGTTGGACACAACTTCCCTGGTGGATCAGGTGCAAAGAATCCACCTGCAATGCGGAAGACTCTACTTTGATCCCTGGGTTGGAAAGATTCCCTGGAGAAGGGCATGCAACCCACTCCAAGATTCTTACCTAGAGAATTCCAGGACAGAGGAGCCTAGTGGGCTACAGTCTAGGGATCACAAAGAGTCAGACATGACTGAGTGACTAACATTTTCACTTTTCATCTTATTATTGAGTTGCAAGTTCTAGTATCCCATTTATATTGGATATAAATCCTTTGTGAAACAGATGTGTCACAAACACTTTATTTTCCCAAGACTGTGACTTGCCTTTTCATTTTTTTAATCCATATCTTACCTTCCCTCATAGTTCAGTGGGTAAAGCATCTGCCTGCAATGCAGGATACCTGGGTTCAGTTCGTGAATTGGGAAGATCACCTGGAGAAGGAAATGGCAACACACTCCAGTACTCTTGCCTGGAAAATCCCATAGACAGATAAGCCAGGCAGGCTACAGTCTGTGGGGTCACAAGAGTCAGACATGACTTAGTAACTAAGCTACTATATCTTACAGAAAGAAAAATATTTTAACTTTGTAGAGGACAAATTATCTCACTTTCTTTTCTGTTTCATGTTTTTGGGGTTCCAACTTAAGAAATCTTTCCCAAAGTTATAAAAATGTTTTCTTATTATTTCTTTCAGAATTTTTACAGTTTTACGATTTAGTTTGCTCTATGATCTGTTTCAAGTTATTTTCTGTATATATCAAGAGACAAAATCTTAGTTTTACTTTTTTTTTTTCAAATTAATACTATGTTGTTCCAAACACATCTGTTAAAAAGACTGTCTTTTCCTCACCTGAGTACCACTGTTGTATAAAAATTAGCTATACATGAATGGGTTTATTTATGTACTGTCTGCCTATATGCTTATCCTTACAAAGATATCAAAGATATCTTGATTATGGTAGCATTATGTAAGCTTTGAAATCAGGTATGATAAGTCCTCCACATTTGCTCTGCTTTTTCAAAGTAATTTGACCACCCTAGGTTTTTTGCTTTTCCACATACACCTTAAACAAGATTTCTTATTTCTACAAAATACCTCTTAGAATTTTCTTTTTTTTTTTTTCTCTTAGAATTTTCATTTGAATTGTGTTGAATGTGTTGATAAGTTTGGGGAGAATTAACATCTTACTAATATTGAATCTTCCAATCCATTGGCCTAGAATATTTCTTAACTTATTTGGACTCATTTAAAAATTTGGCTCACAGTCATTTTCTCCCATCTAGAAGCTTCCATAAGCCTCTTATCCTTATCCATCAGAGGGTAGACAGAATGAAAACCACAGTCACAGAAAACTAACCAAACTGACAACAGGGACCACAGCCTTGTCTCACTCAATGAAACATTGAACCATGTCATGTAGGGCCACCCAGGATAGACGGGTCATAGTGGAGAGTTCTGACAAAACATGGTCCACTGGAGAAGGGAATAGCAAAACACTTTAATATTCTTGCCTTGAGAACCCCATGAACAGTATGAAAAGGCAAAAAGATATGTCACAGAAAGATGAACTCCCCAGGTCGGTTGGTGCCCAATATGCTACTGGAGAAAAGCAGAGAAATAGCTCCAAAGAATGAATAGGCTGAGCCAAAGCAAAACTAATGCTCAGTTGTGGATGTGACCTGTGATGAAAATAAAGTCCGATGCTGTAAAGAACAATATTGCATAGGAATCTGGAATGTTAGGTCCATGAAGGTAAATTGGAAGTGGTCAAACAGGAGATGACAAGAGTGAATGTTGACATTTTAGGAAGCAGTGAACTAAAATGGACAGGAATGGGTGAATTTAACTCAGATGACCATTATATCTATTACTGTGGGCAAGAATCCCTTAGAAGAAATGGAGTAGCCCTCATAGTCAACAAAAGAGTCCAAAATGCAGTACTTGGGTGCAATCTCAAAAATGACAAAACGATCTCTGTTTGTCTCCAAGGCAAACCATTCCATATCATAGTAATCCAATTTTATGCCCCAACCATTAATGCTGAAGAAGCTGAAGTTGAACAGTTGTATGAAGATTTCCAAGACCCTCTAGAACTAACACCAAATAAAGATGTCCTTTTCATTATAGGGGACTGGAATGCAAAAGTAGGAAGTCAAGAGATTCCTGGAGGAACAGGCAAGCTTGGCTTTGGAGTAAAAAATGAAGTAGGGCAAAGGCTAACAGAGTTTTGCCAAGAGAATGCATTGGTCCTAGCAAACACCCACTTCCAACAACACAAGAGAAGACTCTACCTATGGACATGACCAGATGGTCAATACTGAGATCATATTGATTATATTCTTTGCAGCCAAAGATGGAGAAGCTCTATACAGTCAGCAGAAACAAGACTAGGAGCTGACTATGGCTCAGATTATGAACTTCTTATTGTAAAATTCAGACTTAAATTGAAGAAAGTAGGGAAAACCACTGGAGTAATCAGGTATGCTCTAAACAAAACCCCTTATGATTATACAGTGGAAGTGACAAATAGATTCAAGGGATTATATCTGATAGACAGAGTGCCTGAAGAACTATGAACAGAGGTCTATGACATTGTACAGAGGGCAGTGACCAAACCATCCTCAAGAAAAAAAGAAATGCAGAAAGGCAAAATGGTTGTCTGAGGAGGCATAGCTGAGAAGAGAAGAGAAACTAAAGGCAGAGGAGAAAAGGGGATATACCCATCTGAATGCAGAGTTCTAAAGAATAGCAAGGAGAGATAAGAAAGCCTTCCTAAGTGATCAGTGCAAAGAAATAGAGTGAAACAATCGAATGGGAAAGACTAAAGATTTCTTCAAGGAAATTAGAGATACCAAGGGAACATTTCATGCAAAGATGGACACAATAAAGGACAAAAATGGTATGGACCTAACAGAAGCAGAAGATATTAAGAGGTGGCAAGAATATACAGAAGAACTATACAAAAAAAGATCACTCACCTAGAGCCAGACATCCTGGAATGTGAAGTCAAATGGGCCTTAAGAAGCATCAGTACCAACAAAGCTATTGGAGGTGATGGAATTCCAGTTGAGCTATTTCAAATCCTAAAAGATGCTGCTGCGAAAGTGCTGCACTCAATATGCCAGCAAATGTGGAAAACTCAGCAGTGGCCACAGGACTAGAAAAGATCAGTTTTCATCCCAATCCCAAAGAAAGACAATGCCAAAGAATGCTCAAACTACCACACAATTGCACTCATCTCACATGCTAGCAAAGTAATGCTCAAAATCCTCCAAGCTAGGTTTTAACAGTATGTGAACTGAGAAGTTCCAGATGTTGAAGCTCTATTTTGAAAAGGCAGAGGAACCAGAGATCAAATTGCCAACATCCACTGGATCATCACAAAAGCAAGAGAGTTGTAGAAAAACATCTTCTTCTGCTTTATTGACTATGCCAAAGCCTTTGATTGTGTGGATCGCAACAAACTGTGGAAAATTCTTAAAGAGGTGGAAAATTCTTAAAGAGTTGGAAATACGAGACCACCTGACCTGCCTCCTGAGAAATCTGTATGCAGGTCAAGAAGCAACAGTTAGAATGAGACATGGAACAATGGACTGATTTCAAATTGGGAAAGGAGTATATCAAGACCGTATATTGCCTCCCGGCTTATTGAACTCATATGCAGAATACATCTGCGAAATGCTAGGCTGGATGAAGTACAGGTTGGAATCAAGATTGCCAGGAGAAATAATAACCTCAGATATGCAGATGACACCACCCTTATGGCAGCAAATGAAGAGGAACTAAAGAGCTTCTTGATAAAAGTGAAAGAAGAGAGTGAGAAAGTTGGCTTAAAACTCAACAATATAAAAAAAAAAAAATAACTAAGATTATGGCATCTGGTCCCATCACTTCATGGCAAATAGATAGGGAAACAGCTGGAGACTTATTTCCTTGGTCTCCAAAATCATTTTAGTTTGTTAATGTAGCCTTGAAATTAAAAGATGCTTCCTCCTTGACAGAAAAGCTATGACCAGTCTAGACAGCATATTTAAAAGCCGAGACATTACTTTGCTGACAAAGGTCCTTCTAGTGAAAGCTATGCTTTTTCCAGTAGTCACACATGAATGTGAGTTGGACTATAAAGAAAGCTGAGTGCCAAAGAATTGATGCTTTTGAACTGTGATGGTGAAGACTCTTGAGAATCCCTTGGACTGCAAGGAGGTCCAACCAGTTCATCCTAAAGGAGATCAGTCCTGGGTGTTCATTGGAAGGACTGATGTTGAAGCTGAAACTCCAATACGTTGGCCACCTAATGTGAAGAACAGAATCATTGGAAAAGACCCTGATGCTGGGAAGATTGAAGGCAGGAGGAGAAGGGGATGACAGAGGATGAGATTGTTGGATGGCGTCACTGATTCGATGGACATGAATTTGAGCAAGCTCCGGGAGTTGGTGATGGACAGGGAGGCCTGGCATGACTGCACTCCATGTGGTTGCAAAGAATTTGTCATGACTGAGTGACTGAACTGAACTGAAAACTTTTTCCCTCCAATATTTTACATTTTTTATTATAAAGCTTTATACATATTTTATTAAATTTTGTCCTAAGAATTTTTTATTTTGAAATTACTATAAACGTTAATAACTTTTAAAAGTTGATTTTTAATGTTTATTTGCTAGTTTACAGGAACACAATTGATTTTTGGTACACTGACTTTGCTTTCTGTCACCTTAGTAGTTCTAGCTGTAAATTCTTCATGTCATTAATGTATGGATAGAGAACTCCTTCTTTCTTTGTAATCTTTATTATTTAGTTTCTCTCTCTCTCTCTTTTTTTTAATCTCATTTCACTGGTAGGATCTCTGAATAGAGGTGGTCGGAACACTTGTCTCCTGTATAAAATATTAATAGTCTAATGAGGATTACCTTTAAAGGTTAAGGCCCTCTCCTTTTATTCCTCATCACTGAATGTTATTATTATAAATTGATATTGAATTTTTTCAAA
The DNA here is from genome assembly GCF_910594005.1 of Cervus elaphus. Taxonomy (NCBI): domain Eukaryota; kingdom Metazoa; phylum Chordata; class Mammalia; order Artiodactyla; family Cervidae; genus Cervus; species Cervus elaphus. The sequence goes on along the minus strand of NC_057826.1, from coordinate 5,811,444 downwards.
TGTTTCTTTTGTATCATAGTGATGTAATCATAGTGAATTTTATTTTTTATCAACTAATGTGTATTAAATTAATTTTTAAAAGAATCCATTCATTCCTAGAATAAATCCCACTTGTGCATGGTATACTATTCTTTTGAAATAATACTACATTTAATTATTAATAACTATTATCTTTTTAAAAATTTTGTTCATGAAGGATGTTAATATCTTATTTGCTTTTCCTGAAATAGTTTTATGATTTGATGCCAGGGCAATACTGGCAGTTCAGTTCAGTTCAGTCACTCAGTTGTGTCCAACTCTTGTGACCCCGTGGACTGTGGCCCACCAGACTTCCCTGTCCATCACCAACTCCCGGAGCTTGATCAAACTGATGTCTATTGAGTCAGTGATGCCATCCAACCATCTCATCCTTTGTTGTCCCCTTCTCCTCCTGCCTTCAATCTTCCCCAGCATCAGGGGCTTTTCAAATTACTCCATTCTTTGCATCAGGTGGCAAAAATATTGGAGTTTCAGCTTCAGCATCAATCCTTCCTATGAATATTCAGAACTGATTTCCTTTAGGATTGACTGGGTTGATCTCCTTGCAGTCCAAGGGACTCTCAAGAGTCCTCAACACCACAGTTCAGTCGTCAGTGCTCCGCTTTCTTTATGGTCCAACTCTCACATCCATACATGACTACTGGGAAAACCATAGCTTTGACCAGATGGACCTCTGTGGCAAAGTAATGTTTCTGCTTTTTAATATGCTGTCTAGGTTGGTCATAGCTTTTCTTCCAAGGAGCAAGCATCTTTTAATTTCATGGCTGCAGTCACCATCTCCAGTGATTTTGGACCCCCCCCCAAATAAAGTCTTCCACTGTTTCCATTGTTTCGCCATCTATCTGCCACAAAGTGATGGGACTAGATGCCATGATCTTAGTTTTCTGACTGTTGAGTTTTAAGCCAACATTTTCACTCTCCTCTTTCACTTTCATCAAGAGGCTCTTTAGTTCTTCTTTACTTTCTGACTAAGGGTGGTGTCATCTGCATATGTGAGGTTATTGATATTTCTCCTGGCAGTCTTGATTCCAGGTTGTGCTTTATCAAGCCAGGCATTTCATTACTGGCAGTTAGGAGATTTCATAAAAGAATTGGTGTAAGAATGGAAATTTTCTCTTTGTTAAATATTTCAGAGAATTGACAAGAGAGTTATCCAGTACTGGAGCTTATTGATATAGCTGCCAAGTTGCTGAGAAAGGTCAGGGAGAGTATCCAGGCATGATTAGTGTGGCCAGGGATACAGAGGGCGATTGCATTTCTGAGACCAGGCAGGAGGCAGAGAAAATTAGCAACATTGACACTTAGCACCCCCACAGGCAGTGCCTATATGACACTTGGGAAATTCAGAGTACTCACTTTCGATGGGTGGGATTATGTAGCCTGCAGAGAGGCTTGGCTCAATGCGGGATGGGGAATCTCCCAGGGGACATGCGACCCTAGAAACCTGTAAAAGAGATGTTACAAATTCTTAGGGAGTTGGGAATGAGACAGCCCATCCACAGCTCTGAATCTGAAGGCCCTAATTGAGCTACATTCACTGTAGGAATGAAAACCATGATGCTCCAGTCCACCTTCACCACCAGGTAGGGGGCACTGACGTCTATGCTGAATCCAGCCGTGGGACAAGACATTCATGACGTTGTGTAGTCCAGTCTTGATCTGGGGGAAACTGACAAATCCACGGACTGGTGTAGGCTGTGCCAAAGACCTGAGACAGAGAGGAACCCACCTCCAAAGCCAGAAGACTATCCTTCCTGGCTGTAAAGGGTCCGGTAAATGTATTACAGAGACAAAACGGGCTTAAACTCTTTGTTGCTGAGAGCCCCACCTGAAAAGATAGATTGACAACCAGCGGTGTGTTGGTCACTTACTAAAAGCCTTGAAGTCTAAACCACAGTTCAGACTAGTAACCACCTGCCCCTACCATCCTTGATGTCCCGCTGTTCCAGCAGAGGCCTCAGGGTAGTTCTGTTCTAGGTGGATACCTCCCATACCCTGCAGATAGGATGCAGGTCAAGACTGCCCCCAGATGGGGGCCAGTTTGGAGGCAATCTGAGGCCTTCTATTGAGCTCATTATTCACTGCTCTCTCAAAAATAAGCAAAAGATGACAGCTTTGGTTAATACTGGAGTCAAATGTTCTCTGGTACATCGTCACTCTCAGAAGTATTTTGGCCCCCCTGCCATCAGTGGTTACAAAGGGCAAAAGACTGGTGTCGGGAAGGTCCGTTTACTACTGTAGACTGGCTCCTGGTGGGTGAGTGTGGCATGCCAAGAATAAAGCAAGGCAGTGCCTCCCGTCCGTGTGGCTGGACCCAGCACTGCCGCCATCTCGGTTACCTTGCTCATGGTCCTAGGGGGGTACCCTGCTGTACTCCCTGGCAATCAGGAAGCAGAGCCCTAGGCCGGTAAGAGCCCCAGCGACCGACTCAGCAGATACGGCAGACTGGGTGCATGAGAAGGGTGGTCCCTATAGCACCCAAGTGGACGGATATGTTGCCAAGGGTTCCAGATTACCCTTGAAATACAGTGATGTTTTTAATGCAGTAACTACCTCTTATAAATTCTAAACAATGCCGAAGACAACTACCAAAGGAGTCTGGGGCCATCCAGTGGCGTTTCCAATAGTAGTGGATGGACAGACTGATGATTATATTGCCCCTCTCTCTCCAAGTGAGGGTTTTTTTAGATATCATACTGGTGTACACTTAATAGATTGCATTATAGTGTAAACACAACATTTTTACATGTACTGGGAAACCAAAAAAATTCATGTGACTTTCTTTATTTTGATATTTGCTTTATTGTGATAATCCGGAACCAAATCTACAGTATCTCCATATTCTTGAACTTTCTTCTGGAATTTAGTCTAACATTGTTATAAGAATTACAGTTTTCATAGGGTTAGAGTTTGCATGCATTATTTCTTCTTCTTATTTTAATCTCTCTGTGTCCTTATATTTAATTGGATTTCTCATAGGCAGCATATAATTGGGTTGTGCGTTACACACTATGCCACTCTTTTTAGATATCATATCAGGAGAATATCATGATCATACATATCATACATATGATATGATCATATGATCATTACATACATATGATCATTCTCATCATACATATCATGAGAATGTAGGATATTTATATTTAATATACTTATTGATAAGCTTTTACTTAAAAGTAATGTGTTGCTAGTTGTTTTCCTTTTGCTCCATCCGTCTTTAAATTTCTTTTTCCATTTTCCTGTCTTCCTTTGGAATAGGTAAGTATATTTTGCCATTCAGTGTTATTTCCATTTTTTAATTCTTAGCACTATCTCTGTATTTTCTCATGGTTGGTCTCAAGTTTATAATATTATAATTTACATTATTGCAGTCCATTGTATCTTATATCACAATTTCATATAACAAAAATGTCAAGCAGAATACTGTAATATTCCCTCTCATTCTCTCTCCTTTCATTGTCATAACTATACTTCTATGCATATGTGATAACCTCTAAATACATTATTCTTATTATTTTTGCTTTACACGATAAATTGTCTTTGCGAAAAACTTTAAAATAAGAGAAAAATTTTCAGTTCTACCACATGCTTGCCATTCTATTCTTCTTCATCCCAATGTGTGATACAAATTCCACCTTATGATGTTTATCAGTCACCCACAGAAACTCTTCCACATTTTTCATACTGTCTGTCTGTTGGTGATAAATTCTCTCAGTCTTTGTTTCTCTGAAAAATTATCACATTTGTCTTTGTGAATATTTTCACTTAGTAATTTCAGTTTCATAGTATTACATTCTTCATCACTTTAAACTTTTCATAATATTTGTTCCAGTTGGCATTGTTTCTGATGAGAAATTTTTATTATACTTATCTCTTTCTATATGAAGTTATCATTTCTCCTTATTGCCTAAAGCTTTTTTAGTTCATTATATGTTTTCTGTAATTTGATTTTGGTGTATTTTGGGATGTGTTTATTTGTGTCTGTACATATCCTGCTTTGGGTTCTTTGAGCTTTGATGTGTGAATCTGTGTGTGTGTGTTGAAAAATGTTTTTTATTTCTTTAGTTTTATTGGGATATTTTGCTGATGCTATTTGTTTGTTATTGCCTCTATTGTGGCTGGTTTTGCCCTTCATCTTTTTTTTTTTTTTGAAACTCACATATATATATTTTAGACTATATTTTTCTACTTATCTTTTAAGCTCTGTACATTTTCTTTGCTTGTTTTCCTTACTGTGCCTCATTATTAATCAATTCTGTTGCTATATCTTTAATATCAGTGAAACTTTCTGCAGGTATTCTAATTCAGTGAAATTTTAATCTCAAGTTGTTTACTTCCCATGGCTAGAAGTTCTGCCTGATTATTTTTTATATTTTCTACTTCTATCTTTACTATGTTCATATTTTGCTTTTAATACTCAAATACAGTTAAAATAGCTGTTTTCACATTCTTGTTGGCTAATTCTCTCATCTGTCTCATTTCTATGTTACCACCAATTTCTATGGTGATGCTCAGCTGTAAAGAATCTGCCTGCCAGTGCAGGAGTTGTGGGTTTGAAAGGTCCCCTGGGGAAGGACATGGCGACCCACTCCAGTATTCTTGCCTGGGAAATCTCATGGACAGAGGAGCCTGGCAGGCTGCAGTCCATGAGATCATGAAAGAGTTGGACACAACTTAGCGACTAAACAACAAAGATAAATCTGGAGATGTAAAAGGCAAACAAAATGAAAACCTCTGCTGTGGATGTTTCAGGGAAAGAAATTCCTAAAAAAAAAAAAAAGGTAATTAAAATTAAATTACAATATTGAATATGGGTGTCAGCTTTATTCTACACTTTGATTTTTAACATTAATCAGTCAAGTTCCACATTAATAAAAGTTAACTACGGTCATTCCCAAATAAAAGGAAACTAACTTAAAAAGAGGCCTGACATATTTTTCCTGGTCATAGCTAGCATTTCCCTTTCTTTTTGAATGTCTACTAATTTTTGGGTACTTGTTAGACACTTTTGACATCATGCTGTAGAGAGACTGGGTTTTGTTTTCTTTCTTTAAAGATCGCTGAGTTTTGCTTTGGTGCACAGCTGTGTTACTAGCAGATAAGTTTGTTCTCTTCAATCCTGTTTTGAAACTCTGCTAGGGCCTGACTAGAAGGGCTTTTTAATCCAGAGAGAGACCCTTTTAGTTTTTCTACTCTGGCTTGAAGGAACTAAAATATTTTCCCTTCTGATGTGAGTTCAGGGAATTGTTCAACTAATGACTCTCTGCTCCTTCTTTGCTCGCCTTTTGAAGTTTTACTTTTCACATCTGTGATCACTTTGTGATGTGCCAAGTTTTCTAGACTAAACAAGATTCCTCAGAATGTTTCAAGTTAGAATGAGCTACACGGGAGACAGCAGCCATTTTGTAGCGTGCACACATCGCCCAGTTTATCAATCAAGTATTCATCTGGGTTTGGCTGTGAGGGACATTTTCTAATGGAGTTAAACTTTGAACTCATCAAAGCAGTTATCCTGAGTGGGCTTGATTTTAGTCAGGCTCTCTCCTTAAAAGGGAGCTTAGGCGCTCCCTGAGGACACAGACTAAGAAGAAGCAGGAGTGACATGGCTGCCCCTTTGCTCCGGGTCTCCCTCCCTCACTACCTGCCGTGGAGCCAAGCTTCAGCTTCAGCTCATAGGATTCCAGTCTATCCACGATCTTCTCTTCCTAACTGGTTGCCTTGCTTCAGGGTTAATTTTATCATCCCCCTTAAATTTTGTAAGTCAAGTCCTTATAATAATTATGCATACATTTATACATAATAAATACATTTATAATCTCTTTCTACTGATTCTGCTTCTCTAGTTTAATCCTGACCTAAATAAGGTCTATGGTATAATATGTACCAATACTAAATGGGCTCTCCTTGCAGATTTCTTGAGCTCATTTCATGTGTCGCTTCCTCTTTTTATGGAACTCTGACACATGAGTTTTACCTGCTTTAGCATCCTTAACCTCTGACCTTGGTCTCCTGAACTCAGCAGGGCTACAGGAATCTGTTTGGACTCCTCATTTCTGCTAATAATTGATTCCAGTCAAAACACCAGGACTATTATAGGTTCACCTCATTTCCCACCCTTCTATGAAGCGTCACGTCCTGCATAGGTTTTTCTTCAGTGTCTGAAAAACACCTCTAGTAATTTAAGGTTGGGAGACAAATTTATAAATGATTACTCCAACATGACTGAGAACAGAAATCCTTGGTCTAGACTTTCAACTTAAAAAAAAAAAATTGTGGGGATTCTCTGGCAGTTCAAAGATTAGGACTCAGCGCTTTCACTGCCATGGCCCAGGTTTAATCCCTGGTTGGGGAACTAAGATCTTTCAAGCTGCAAGGCATAGCTTTTTTTTTTTTTTTTAAGAACTTTATTTTTAGAGCAGTTTTAGGTTTGCAGCAAAATTGAGAGAGATGTACAGAAATTCCCCATATAGTCATGCTCCAACACATACATGGCCTTCTCCATCATCAACTTCCCCTACAAGAGTGGTATATTTATTTATGTTATACACATATATTTATATATATTTATGTTTATGTCAAGAACAAATCTTGACATACCATAATATGCCCAAATTCAAATGTACTTTAGAGTTTTTTCTTGGTATTGTATGTTCTGTGGATTTAGATGGTCTAGACTTCTTAATATCCAAAGCTATACTGTTCTTAGACCTGACATTTACCATAATCTTCCTTACTGTAACCCAGTGACAGAGTGGAAATATATTTCAGACTGCACTTGAACACACTAGTGAAGAAATAAATATATCCTGATTGTACCTTTTCAAGTCCTTCTGACAAATTCTCTAATTGTATATATCACTTGGTACATAATGTACTCTGAAAAAATTTTGTTGAACTATTTGGACTATATGGAATTGTGGCCCCAGTATCTCTTTAACACAGAACTTGATAACATAATTAGTTTAAAGCAGCAGAGACAACTTCTTAAGACCTAGAAAAATGCTGGAATTCCACTTCCTCTTTTACTAATTAGATAGCTTAAATACAAGCATATTAATTTCTAGTAGTCTGATTTTCCTCATCTGAAATAGGGGATAGTTATAATTCTAACTTAAGGGGTTTATATGAGATTAAATAAAATAATATCTGCACATTTTTTAACACTGTTGTTGACATACTGTAAGCACTTGATTTATTTTTTGTAATTCTTGAGCTATATATATATATATATACTTAATTTGATAAATGTTTAAGTAAATCTCTTGTGGACAAAGTAATGCCATATCCTGATAGACTTAGTTCAGTTCAGTTCAGTCACTCAGTCGTGTCCAACTCTGCAACCCCATGGACTGCAGCACGCCAGCCCTCCCTGTCCAGCACCAACTCCTGGAGTTTACTCAAACTCATGACCATTGAGTCGGTGATGCCATCCAACCATCTCATCCTCTGTCGTCCCCTTCTCCTCCTGCCTTCAGTCTTTCCCAGCATCAGGGTCTTTGCATATGAGTCCATTCTTTGCATCAGGTAGCCAAAGTATTGGAGTTTCAGCTTCAGCTTCAGTCCTTCCAGTGAATATTCAGGACTGATTTCCTTTAGGATTGACTGGTTGGATCTTCTTGCTGTCCAAGAGACTCTCAAGAGTCTTCTCCAACACCACAGTTCAAAAGCATCAATTCTTCAGTGCTCAGCTTTCTTTATAGTCCAACTCTCACATCCATACATGAGTACTGGAAAAACCAAAGCTTTGACTGGACAGACCTTTGTTGGTAAAGTAATGCCTCTGCTTTTTAATATGCTGTCTACGTTGGTCATAACTTTTCTTCCAAGGAGCAAGCATCTTTTAACATCATGGCTGCAGTCACCATCTGCAGTGATTTTGGAGCCCCCCAAAATACAGTCTCTCACTCTTTCCATTGTTTCCGCATTTATTTGCTACAAAATGATGGGATGAGTTGCCATGATCTTAGTTTTCTGAATGCTGAGTTTTAACCAACTTTTTCACTCTCCTCTTTCACTTTCATCAAGAGGCTCTTTAGTTCTTCTTTGCTTTCTGCCATAAGGGTGGTGTCATCTATATAGATTCAAGGTGAGAATAAAAGCCCATGATTGAATCAAACAATGGTATTGATACAATGGGTAGCACATGGAAGGATGCATATTTACTTGTGTTCCTCAGGTCCAGCGTTTGAGTCTGAGTTGGGGCTGAAGTTAATCCTGCTCCATTAACACAGTTGTCATTTAATGGGGAAAGACACAATGTCTTCTATAAACATGTGCAACATCCACATAATGCTTGTGAATATCCAGAGTGGGTTTGAATATTCTTGGTCACGGGAAATTTACCACAACCTCTTCAGGTCACATGTTTTCAGTGTTGACAAATTTTGATCTCTGTGTCTTAGGTTTTATGTTTAGGTATGTACTGGAGGAAAAAGATGCCTTCATCCCTGAATTGATCAAAGTAATTCACTTATTTAATGCTCTTTATATATATATATTACAATAACAATAAAATTTATATAAATATTTATATAAAATAATAAATATTTATATACATTTATATGATTAATATATACATAGTATAAATCCACATAAATAATAATATTTATAATAATGCAGTCCTCACAAGTTTATGATGCATGATCTAATACCATCTGCATTTTACAGGTAACTGAGACACTTAATCCAGGAGTCATGTATGGATGTGAGAGTTGGAGTATAAAGAAAGCTGAGCACCAAAGAACTGATGCTTTTAAACTGTGGTGTTGGAGAAGACTCTTGAGAGTCCCTTGGACTGCAAGGAGATCAAGCCAGTCAATCATAAAGGAGATCAGTTCTGAATATTCATTGGAAGGACTGATGCTGATGCTGAAATGCCAATATTTTGGCCACCTCATGCAAGTAACAGACTCATTGGAAAAGACCCTGATGTTGGGAAAGATTGAAGGTGAAAGAAGTGGACAACAGAGGATGAGATGGTTGGATGGCATCACTGACTCAATGGTCATGAGTTTGAGCAAACTCTGGGAGTTGGTGATGGGCAGGGAAGCTTGGCGTGCTGCAGTCCATGGGGTCACAAAGAATCAGACACCACTGAGGGACTGGACTGAACTGAGACACTTAGCGGTTAAGCAACTTGTACAAGGTAAATGTTCAGAAGATACTGACAGAGCTAGGATTTTAATCCAGCTAGTCTGGCTTCCAAATTCATGGTCTTAACCATGATACAATAATACAATAGCACCGTATTAGTTGAGAACTGTTAGCATATACAGAGATGGAAAGGATTGTAAAACCTATTTGACTGATTGGGAAAACTCACACTAATTTGATCTATCTATCCACCCATTCATCTACCTTCTATGAAATCTACCTCTTTTGCTAGGGATGCAATGTAGGGGGAAGTATAATAAACACTTTCAAAAGCTTTGGACCCTTATACTTAATACGATGCATATGCACAGCATACATTTACGTATTTTCAGATCATTCACTTGATTTTATTCACTAAAAGTTTACTAACATTTCATACATCCTTAGACTCTGGACTAGTTCCTTGGAATATAGAGATTTAAGACAGTTTTCCTGCTCTTAAGGAGGACAAAGTGCTGCCTCTTAGACCAATTCTTTTTTTGAAATTGTGGATCATGATTCATCAGTTAAATTTTTTAAAAAGGAATTTAAAATGTTAAGATCTTTATAAGTGGTAAATGTGTTATATATACTATGTGTTTATGTGTAAGTATGTTCTATGTGTACTGGTTTATGGTATAAACTATGGTTCTTATGTTTCTTATTTTGACCACGTAGGGCATGTTCCAAAATATTCTAGAATGACTGTACTAGAATCTAGTCAAACAAATCTTTACACGTATCCCAAACAGTTCAAAAGCAGTTCAAAAACATTTGATATCACATCAATAACTCTTGTTCTCTAACCCTATGAAAGTTTTGTTTTGTCAATATTGAGGTAAAATGGCTTTAAATAGTATTGTTAAACCTTAAGCTAAGCAATAGCTTTACCATCGAACTTTATGTTTCGTGGTTATTGCACTTTATGGATTTATTCTCCTGGCTGTTAGCTTAAAAAAGACCAGCTGGGAAAGGCTACATTAACTGAAGACCACAACATTTTGACCCATGCAGATGACCCAGCTTTATGGAATATGGGTTGGAAATTTCATGTGTGTGGAACAATTTCATTACAGGTCTCATACTTCTTACCCCCTCCTTCTCTTTACCTCTTGAACTTATGGAGGCACATAAAGATATGGAATGACTTCTATCATTTTCTCTGAACTAAAAGCATTCTCTGGCATGAAATGCTTTTAGGAAAATATGGGAAGAAGTAATCAAAGCAAATAATTTCTTCTTTGTACATTTAAGAAAATGTAGTAGAACAGCCTTTATAGGAGGTTCAGGGCTTTTCCGCAAAGAATGCCTGTGTAACTAATGTTTACCTACTCATTCTTAATATAATTTCTTTTTTAAAAAACTTTTTGATAGTCATCAGGAAAAACAATTCTTTAAAGGTGTTATTCATCTTATAGAACTCTCCTTAGCTTACTTACACTGGCCTAAAATGGGACTTTAAAATTTATCTATCTATCTGTCTACTTTTTTATCATTTATCTATCTATGTAATCCATTCATTCATTCACTATTTTAAGCACAGCTAAAGAAAAAAAGAAAATCCTAAGATGTTAAAAGATAGTAATAGCACTCCTTTATGCTTAATTAAATATTTCACAAAATATTCTGAGTAGATACTTATATGAGCATTTTTCCCTTGGTAACATTGCATAATTATCAATTGATACAAAAGACAAATCCGCACAAGCATCTTTTCAGGAGAACTATTAGAAATCACCTGAAAACATGAAAAGATAGCTCATAGTGTGGATGTCTTATTGTTATATTTTGAAATCACTTATTAATAAAATAAATTAATATTGTAAAATAATTTGGAAATTCATTACTTTATTTAAATAAGTATTTCTAGGGTTTGGGAGAATTAATTTTGGTCATTATCATTAGTTTTTGATATAAGTGTATTTATAGCAAGGTATGTAAATGTATCTATAAATATTGCTTTAGATTAGAAGGAATGTTCCTACTTGTCTTTGTAGTGTTAGGTTTGGGGAGATTGTGTTCCACTTATTGACATTATACATCAAGAGCCAAGTTAGACCCAATGGTATTTAAGGAAATAACCTTTGTGAGCCCTACCTAGACAAACAGTGGAATGTTTTAAATATATTTTAGCTTTTGAAAATATGAAATGTGTTTCTGGAGAAGAACCAAATCAACAAAATTAGAAATGAAAATGGAGAGATCACAACAGACAACACTGAAATACAAAGGATCATAAGAGACTACTACCAGCAGCTCTATGCCAATAAAATGGACAACTTGGATGAAATGGACAAATTCTTAGAAAAGTATAACTTTCCAAAACTGAACCAGGAAGAAATAGAAGATCTTAACAGACCCATCACAAGCAAGGAAATCGAAACTGTAATCAAAAATCTGCCAGCAAACAAAAGCCCAGGACCAGATGGCTTCACAGCTGAATTCTACCAAAAATTTAGAGTAGAGCTAACACCTATCTTACTCAAACTCTTCCAGAAAATCGCAGATGAAGGTAAGCTTCCAAACTCATTCTATGAGGACACCATCACCCTAATTCCAAAACCAGACAAAGATGCCACAAAAAAAGAAAACTACAGGCCAATATCACTGATGAATATAGATGCAAAAATCCTTAACAAAATTCTAGCAAACAGAATCCAACAACATATTAAAAAAATCATACACCATGACCAAGTGGGCTTTATCCCAGGAATGCAAGGATTCTTTAATATCCGTAAATCAATCAATGTAATACACCACATTAACAAATTGAAAGATAAAAACCATATGATTATCTCAATAGATGCAGAGAAAGCCTTTGACAAAATTCAACACTCATTTATGATTAAAACTCTCCAGAAAGCAGGAATAGAAGGAACATACCTCAACATAATAAAAGCTATATATGACAAACCCACAGCAAGCATCACCCTCAATGGTGAAAAATTGAAGGCATTTCCCCTGAAATCAGGAACAAGACAAGGGTGCCCACTCTCACCACTACTATTCAACATAGTGTTGGAAGTTCTGGCCACAGCAATCAGAGCAGAAAAAGAAGTAAAAGGAATCCAGATAGGAAAAGAAGAAGTGAAACTCTCACTGTTTGCAGATGACATGATCCTCTATATAGAAAACCCTAAAGACTCTACCAGAAAATTACTAGAGCTAATCAATGAATATAGTAAAGTTGCAGGATATAAAATTAACACACAGAAATCCCTTGCATTCCTATATACTAACAATGAAAAAACAGAAAGAGAAATTAAGGAAACAATACCATTCACCATTGCAACAAAAAGAATAAAATACTTAGGAGTATATCTACCTAAAGAAACAAAAGACCTATACATAGAAAACTATAAAACACTGATGAAAGAAATCAAAGAGGACACAAACAGATGGAGAAACATACCGTGTTCATGGATTGGAAGAATCAATATTGTCAAAATGGCTATTCTACCCAAAGCAGTCTATAGATTCAATGCAATCCCTATCAAGCTACCAACGGTATTTTTCACAGAACTAGAACAAATAATTTCACAATTTGTATGGAAATACAAAAAACCTCGAATAGCCAAAGTAATCTTGAGAAAGAAGAAGGGAACTGGAGGAATCAACCTGCCTGACTTCAGACTCTACTACAAAGCCACAGTCATCAAGACAGTATGGTACTGGCACAAAGACAGAAATATAGATCAATGGAACAGAATAGAAAGCCCAGAGATAAATCCACGAACCTATGGACACCTTATCTTTGACAAAGGAGGCAAGGATATACAATGGAAAAAAGACAACCTCTTTAACAAGTGGTGCTGGGAAAACTGGTCAACCACTTGTAAAAGAATGACACTAGAACACTTTCTAACACCATACACAAAAATAAACTCAAAATGGATTAAAGATCTAAATGTAAGACCAGAAACTATAAAACTCCTAGAGGAGAACATAGGCAAAACACTCTCCGACATAAATCACAGCAAGATCCTCTATGACCCACCTCCCAGAATATTGGAAATAAAAGCAAAACTAAACAAATGGGACCTAATGAAACTTAAAAGCTTTTGCACTACAAAGGAAACTATAAGTAAGGTGAAAAGACAGCCCTCAGATTGGGAGAAAATAATAGCAAATGAAGAAACAGACAAAGGATTAATCTCAAAAATATACAAGCAACTCCTGAAGCTCAATTCCAGAAAAATAAATGACCCAATCAAAAAATGGGCCAAAGAACTAAACAGACATTTCTCCAAAGAAGACATACAGATGGCTAACAAACACATGAAAAGATGCTCAACATCACTCATAATTAGAGAAATGCAAATCTAAACCACAATGAGGTACCATTACACGCCAGTCAGGATGGCTGCTATCCAAAAGTCTACAAGCAATAAATGCTGGAGAGGGTGTGGAGAAAAGGGAACCCTCTTACACTGTTGGTGGGAATGCAAACTAGTACAGCCGCTATGGAAAACAGTGTGGAGATTTCTTAAAAAACTGGAAATAGAACTGCCATATGACCCAGCAATCCCTCTTCTGGGCATACACACTGAGGAAACCAGATCTGAAAGAGACACGTGCACCCCAATGTTCATTGCAGCACTGTTTATAATAGCCAGGACATGGAAGCAACCTAGATGCCCATCAGCAGATGAATGGATAAGGAAGCTGTGGTACATATACACCATGGAATATTACTCAGCCATTAAAAAGAATTCATTTGAACCAGTCCTAATGAGATGGATGAAGCTGGAGCCCATTATACAGAGTGAAGTAATCCAGAAAGATAAAGAACATTACAGCATACTAACACATATATATGGAATTTAGAAAGGTGATAACAATAACCCTATATGCAAAACAGAAAAAGAGACACAGAAATACAGAACAGACTTTTGAACTCTGTGGGAGAAGGTGAGGGTGGGATATTTCAGAAGAACAGCATGTATACTATCTATGGTGAAACAGATCACCAGCCCAGGTGGGATGCATGAGACAAGTGCTCGGGCCTGGTGCACTGGGAAGACCCAGAGGAATCGGGTGGAGAGGGAGGTGGGAGGGGGGATCGGGATTGGGAATACATGTAAATCCATGGCTGATTCAAAGAATAAAAAAAATAAAATTAAATTAAAAAAAAAAAAAAGAAAGAAAATATGAAATGTGTTTCAGTCTATGTCTACATGTAACCCAGAATCTGAGTCAATGCAGCACACTTGGGCGTTCTCCTCTCACATACAGTTTGGCTGGGGTGGTGTATCTAAATCCACAGGGTATTGAACTAAACTCATGCCTTAGTGTTCTAACCATCAGGCCTGCCACCGCCTTCTAAAATGACCCTTTAGGCACTGATCTAAACTCCACCTTGCTTGACCACAAGGTTCTTAGTCTTTTCTCAGGTTTTTGTCTCCTCCGCATGGATTTCTGGGTGATTCAGAATAATATCTATGTTTCATAAATCCAAACTGGTTGTCACTTGCCCCAGTTTCTATGCCACCCCTGAAGTAATTCTAACTGACCATCTGTCTTCTTATGTTCTGGCCTTCCAGCCAAGATGTTGTAGGGACCACCTTATCTTCCATCAGTGGAGGTGCCTCTGAGCTTGTCTTTCCTACCCCAAACCTGTCTATCTTCCTCAATCTTCTTTGAAACAGAACAAGGGTAAGGAAAATGAAACATATTCATTCATCTCTTGTTCCCAATTGTCAGCTCATTTTTCCATCAATAATAATAGTTAGCAGAGATACAGCATGATTCTTCATGAAGATAGTTTACATTTTTATTTTGTAAATAGCATACTATAGTTAGAGTTATGAGATTTAGCAAATAAAAGTGCTTAAATAAAAAAATTCCTTTTTGACTAGAAATTCAAATTTAGCAAGGCATCCTATATTTTATCTGGCAACTCTAACTAACACAGAGAGTCTTTTTGTTAATACAGGTTACTAAAAAACAAAACAAAACTATTTTGCATAAGCAAAAATAACCAAATCAAGAATAAACCTAGAAAAAAATAAAAACAAAAAAAAAAAAAGAATAAACCTAGCCTAAGGAATCTAAGCCTTTTCCTAAAGAAACACAGAAATTATTTGATCCTTAAAAATAGCAGCTTCCAATCCTCATCTAGGTGTCAATGGTTCAAAGATATTGGAGTTAAGTTTCAAGGCATCCTGCAAATGCTGTTTTCCCTTTGCAACTGGTTGTTGTGATGCTTCGTGAGAACATTTTCTTCACGGCAGTGCTCTGACTTTGGGGATTTTTTTTTTTTGTTTCAAGGTTGGTTAACCAGATGACTTCCTCGGATTCTCTTTTCCAGAAGTCCAAAGGAGGAAAGAAGAATGATTCCTCTCCCCATGTTCCAGTTTTTGCCATTGCCAGTCCAATGACTAGGAATATATAAAGTGTTCAGAAAGTTGCATTTGTAGTGTCTTCAACATCATTCAATGGGAGGAGAATGGGGTGGGAAAAACCAGGTTTGCCCCTGTTTAAAAATGGTTTCTGGTCTAATCTAAATGGAGGAATTTCCCAAATACTGAAGCCTTGTTGTGTGTCCAGGCTCAGTCATGTCCAACTCTTTGAGACCCCATGGGCTATAGCCCGCCAAACTCCTCTGGCCTTGGGATTCTCCCAGTGAGAATACTGGAGTGGGTTGTCATTTCCTTCTCCAGGGGATCTTCCCCACCCAGGGATCAAACCCAGGTCTCCTGCCTCTCCTGCGTTGTCAGGCAGATGCTTTACCGCTGAGCCACTTGGGCACTGTATTAGTGATTCTGGGGAAGGGGAGGAAGGTCACTTTCTCAGCTGTAAAATGTTCTGCCATGATTGCACTTGGTGTATTTGGATTAATTCCACATTGATACAACTGGGATTCTGCTCTGAAGCTGAAGGCAAAAATCTGCAGACTCAATTCATGTAACCTATTTACTGTCAGATTTCTATTAGTGTTGAAATACTTTAGCAATCAAATTAATTCAAATCTGCTTTAGTATCTCTTTACCCCAAGATTAAAAATATTCATGATATGGTGCTGCAGAATGTTTTTGCATGTTTGTCTTACACTCAGCTTACCTAGCTTCAATTCTGTTAATAGCACCTTTTGATCAGCTAACAACTGAAACATTAGTTCCATTATCTGTTGCCTCAAAAACTGGTACCAGAATCTGAACCTTTGACCCCATCCTAGCAAAGTAGTAATTAATGTCAGATACATTTTGTTAACACTATTAAAATTGTTTTCAACACTTGAGCAGCTAATTAGAGAGAGTAGATTCCTGTATTACTTTACCAAACTTTCTTCCTGGGCGAATATTATCTTTCTGATTAAACACAATGAACTATCTAACATTTTAGGAAAATAATAAAATAAAGCATATTCTGATATAGAGTGTATTTATATAGGGAACATACATAACAAAAGGCAATTCCTCCTTCTCAGTCATTGAGAGAATGAAATGGTACTTTGACCCAGCACATTCTTTACATGATGATGGTACTGCTTGTGTTTTGAGAAGTTATGAAGCTCAGCTAAGGTCTTTGTTGGGTCTTGCAATCTTGTACAAGATTAATTTTTCCAATATATTCTGTGGGTGTAGAAAGGACCAGAGGAGGCATGTAGGTCATGCTAGTGTCTGATGAAATTCTCCTTTGACACCTGCTGCCCATCCCACATTTTTTATGAAGAAATGTTGCTTCAGCTTGATGAGCCAGAAATATTTTGTCTGTTATTTAAATATGAATAAATAAATACCAGAAACTTAATTATTCCAGGTTTGGTAAATACTAAAGTAAGGATGAAAAGTAAGACATATTTTGCTCTCAAAAATTTTTTTCAACATTTATGTTAATTAAAGTCTAAGATACATTTGGCAAAGCTATTAAATAATTCACACCCAATACTTTAGATTGTCAACATTTGGTCAAAGTAATCTCTAGACTTTAATAAATCTCATGATTACTTTACACAGTATTATTGGATTTTCTGTCTTTAAAATGGAATGTGGCGTGCAGAATTTTTTTCCCTCTTATAACTGCAAACAATAAATTAATAAATGAATGAGAAAAATAGGTTGATTTCAGTTTGAAATTTTCAAATTATCATTTTGAATATTTTAAAAAAGTATCGAGACATAAAATGGATAATTATATTTTTGAATTTTAAAAATTACTAAGGAGAAAGTTTGTAATTTTATGTTGGAAAAGAAATTGGAAAAAAAAGAAATTGGTGATAATTGGCCTCTACTTAAACTTCCTGCTGGTTTATCCATATTTCCAAGGTGTGCTGACATTTTAGAGTGGATAGATGCTGACATATGCTCCGGCCATCCCATTCTCTCTTTGAATATGTGACTCATCTCACCTAATAATTCTTCATATTCCTTATCTATCATTACAAAGCCTACCACTTTCAAAGAAAAGCCTCTACTGTGAGGATATCTCTCACCATTCAAACACACATCAATCGCTCATTTATTTTTAAACAGATTCTTCCTAGTCAGTAAAACACTTATTCATTTTTTGTTCTCATTACTTAATTATATTCCTTGCTATACTTCAGCATATATGTTTAAATCACCAGAAATTTACTAGACATCGTTATATGAATTGATCACTTACTATGTGCCTCAGTCAGTTCAGTTCAGTCCCTCAGTCGTGTCCAACTCTTTGCGACCCCATGGACTGCAACAGGCCAGGCTTCCCTGTCCATCACCAACTCTCGGAGCTTGCTCAAACTCATGTCAATTGAGTTGGTGATGCCATCCAACCATCTCATCCTCTGTCATCCCCTTCTCCTGCTTTCAATCTTTCCCAGAATAAGGGGCTTTTCCAATGAGTCCATTCTTTGCATCAGGTGGTCAAAGTATTGGAGTTTCAACTTCAACATCAGTCCTCCCAGTGAATATTCAGGAATGGTTTTCTTTAGGATGGACTGGTTGGATCTCTTTGCAGTTCAAGGGACTCTCAAGAGTCTTTTCCAACACCACAGTTGAAAAGCATCACTTCTTCGGCATTCAGCTTTCTTTATAGTCCAACTTTCACATCCATACATGACCACTGGAAAAACCATAGCTTTGAATAGATGGACCTTTATTGGCAAAGTACTATCTCTGCTTTTTAATATACTGTCTAGGTTGGTCATAACTTTTCTTCCAAGGAGCAAGTGCCTTTTAATTTCATGGCTGCAATCACCATCTGCAGTGATTTTGGAGCCCCAAAAATAAAGTCTCTCAATGTTTCCATTGTTTCCCCATCTGTTTGCCATGAAGTGATTGGACCAGATGCCAAGACCTTAGTTTTCTGAATGCTGAGTTTTAATCCAACTTTTCCACTCTCCTCTTTCACTTTCATCAAGAGGCACTATGTGGCTAGAATGCATTAATTCATTTAATTTTAGTAAGAATCCAAGAAGATGAGGACTGCCATTTTCTCTCTTCCTTAGCAGGGGGATCTTAACCTCAGAGATGGCAAAATTTTTTCTAAGGATAACTAGTTGTTCTACATTGAAACCAAACTCTTTATACTATCTCATATGGCTTCATAGTAAGGGTCTAGTCAGTACTCCAAAGTCAGCAGTCAGACTGAGATGAGGAGGGAAATGGTTCCAGAAGGCTTTTGATTTACCTAGGGGAAAGTGGCTTCAGAAACGAGAAAACTCCATCTTCTGAAATCCACTCACATAGGGTGGCCAAGACGAAAACTGGTGGCATACACCCAGGCACACATATATGTTAGATAAGCAATTAGGCTTGAGCAATGAGGGGTGGCCTAGCCCAAAAAAATTCAAGTTGATTTCTAAACCCTATTCCAGACACATCCCAGTGTGATCTGGGAGAGCTCACAGATATGCTACAAAATAACCACAGAGACTTTCCCAATGCTGGGACATGCACCCTCGATGAACAGCTGTGTCCTCACGTGACCTTAGGCAGCCAGGAGCCTATTAAGGGTTCATAAATATTCTATACATACATGCATACATCTGATTATAGCAGACTGAATCATGGGAAAGATGCGCGGTAGAGCCTGCTGTTATGTAACTTGCAGCTGTCTTACCAATATAGTTGGTCCACACCGCTGTTGAATAAGTAAAAGCCTTGTCTTAAAAACCCCCAACCTCGTCATTCCAGCACCAGTGCCTCTCTTGGCTTGGCCCACCACTCCCTGGAGGTTTTCTTTCTGTTCTCCCTTCAATAAACTTGTTTTTGCCATGGGTAAGACCTCAGATTCTTCTCTGTGTCCTTACCAAGAACTGAGGCCCATGAGGAAAGGTCTTCTTTGACTCTCCTTATCTGGTAACAACACACACACACACACACACACAGAGGCACAGAAGCCTGATGCTGGGTGCAGTAGGAGAAGAAGCACATTTAACCAATGCCTGATCTGTATTCCGAGCGTAGACAGGGGAGCATCCGGGTAATTCTGATAGGGCTTTCCACATCAGGCTGTAGGCAGTTAGGCTCCTTTCTCCCCTCTCTCTCCTGCAGAAGTTGAGTTTGCTATTCACCATTTCATTTCTCTCAAATTTAAAAGACTCTTACTCCTTGGAAGGAAAGTTATGACCAACCTAGACAGCATATTAAAAAGCAGAGACATTACTTTGTCAACAAAGGTCTGTCTAGTCAAAGTTACGGTTTTTCCAGTGGTCATGTATGGAGGTCGAAGAAGGCGATGGCACCCTACTCCAGTACCCTTGCCTGGAAAATCCCATGGACGGAAGAGCCTGGTAGGCTGCAGTCCATGGGGTTGCTAAGAGTCGGGCATGACTGAGCGACTTCACTTTCACTTTTCACTTTCATGCATTGGAGAAGTAAATGGCAACCCACTGCAGTGTTCTTGCCTGGAGAATCCCAGGGACAGAGGAGCCTAGTGGGCTTCCGTCTATGGGGTCGCACAGAGTCGGACACGGTTGAAGCGACTTAGCAGCAGCAAAAGCAGCAGCAGCATATATGGATGTGAGAGTTGGACTATAAAGAAAGCTGAGCGCCAAAGAATTGATGCTTTTGAACTGTGGTGTTGGAGAAGTCTCTTGAGAGTCCCTTGGACTGCAAGGAGATCCAACCAGTCCATCCTAAAGGAGATCAGTCCTGACTATTCATTGGAAGGACTAATGCTGAAGCTGAAACTCCAATACTTTGGCCACCTGATGTGAACAACTGACTCATTTGCAAAGACCCTGATGCTGGGAAACATTGAAGGTGGGAGGAGAAGGGGACGACAGAGGATGGGATGGTTGAATGGCATCACCAACTAGATGGGCATGAGTTTGAGTAAACTCCGGGATTGTTGATGGACAGGGAAGCCTGGCATGTTGCAGTCCATGGAGTCACAAAGAGTCGGACATGACTGAGAGACTGAACTGAACTGAATCTCATTTCTCTCAAGTTTGTTCTTGGATTTACTTATCATTAGCTTATTTATCCTCAAATCTGCTAAAAATGGTTTCTTTTTTTTTTAATGGACTTGAGGGCTTTTATTTATTTATTTTTTAATGTGAGATCATATCTTGGTGAGGAATGTAAGAGTTCTTTTCTGCTTTTACTATCTCAGTACTTTCAGCTTAAAAAGAGTCGCACATGCTCTTTCTCACGTATTCTAAGGGGAAATCGTCCCCAGGAAATCTACACAGAACTCTTCTGTGGAGTTATAAATGCAGAGCTTGTGATGACTGCCCCGCGATAAAGGTGAGGTTACAAATAAACTTTTTATCCTGTTTTTAGACTTCATAGTGCCCTGGAGAGGATGATGGCAGGAAGCCTGAGAAACAGTGGCCACAAAATGGTAGGACCCAGATCTCCCCTGAAAACAGCCCTGCGGATTGCCCAGTTGTAAGTTTCCTACTAAGACCTCAGTGGCAGTGGATAGTAAATCAACTCAATTGTCTCTCTGCAAATTTTGAAAACCGAGGAGGATACCCACCTTTCTAGAAAAGTTAAGATTTAATTTCCATATGAACTCAATGAAGGAGTTTAGAAAACATTATTGCTCCCTGCTAGGGTCATGCATTCATGATTCAAGATGCTATGGATTACACACGGCTCCCTCCTGTGATGTTGCTGTAAGGAGACACTAGCCGCTGCCTGCAGAGCTTAAGCTCTGGGATGGCTATTATGAAATCTAGCCATGCACACATAGTTAATGCATGTATGATGATTTGCATTCACCTCTTTGCGCCCCTAAGGACTGTGCCTGCCCGGCTCCTCTGTCCAAGGGATTTTTCGGGCAAGAATACTAGAGTAGGTTGCCATTTCCTCTTCCAGGGGATCTTCCTGACCCAGGGATGGAACCACATCTCCTGTGTCTCCTGTATTAGCAGGCTGATTCTTTACCTCTGAGCCACCTGGGAAGCCCCACCCATGGTTAGTATCACTGATCTATTTGGTACTCATATGCTGTATTTGTTAGGAGTCTCCTGAGAAACATAACCAAGAGGATATATGTATATTTAGAAAGACCCGTTTTATGGAATTGGCTTCCATGATTGAGTGATCTGGCAAGTTCAGAATCTATAGAGAAGGCTGGCAGTCCGGAAATTTATATATGAGCTGACATTGCAGTCTTGAGTTTCAAATCTACAGGCTGAAAACCCAAGTAGGATTCCTATGTTGTGGTCTTCAGGCAGAATTGCTTTTTACTTGGGAAACCTGTCTTTGTCTTAAGGCCTTCAACTGATTCGATGAACCCCCCTTCACCGTTCTGGGAGGTTATTTTCTTTATTCAAATTTTACTGATAGGTCATGTCCAAAAAACATTTTTACAGTAATGTTTAAACAAGTGTTAGAGCAAACAACTGAGCATCATAGACTAACCAAATTGACAAATAAAATTAACCATCATGTATACTTTGCTTGTAGAGTTTCTTTTTTCCTAATTGTCACAAATTTTTTTAATGTGTTTTTGAATAATACAGAAATTTAAGCATAAAGATAGGAAATATAAACTGTCTAGGAAATGCGGTTAGGATATTTTTCCTGAATTTTTAAGGTTGTCTTTAATCAAACATACATGAGAAATAAAAACTTCCCCACCCCCACCTAGTAACAGAGTAAAAATTAAAGGATTCATGAATACTATACTGCTTAATTTGAGTTATATAAACTGGAAATAAAATATAAGCTAGAGATAGTGGTTCTCAATGTTCCTTTGTTTTGGAATAAATTTAATTCAATCAAAGTACTTTGGTCATGGAAACGTATGATTCATCAATATTTGTTGAACATCTACATGCCAGACACTTTTTAGAACTCTGGTGACTTAGCAAAGAGAAAAACACATTTTAAATGAACTTCACACTTCAGTAGGGACTGCCTGATAATAAAGAAGTAAAGATGGCACATGTTAGAAATTTATAGGATGGTTTTAGAGAAGTTTATTATGTGAGGTGTCTCGAAGGACACCTAATATCTCTAATATGTGGGCTGAGATCTGAATTAATAATGTGAATTTTGTAGTAAGTTCCCTACATCCAAACGAGTTCCATTTCAAGAGTGCATCTGTTAAGACCAATATGTCTGCCAAGTCCAGCAATGTTACCCTACATACCCAGCTAACACAATCAGCTATATAGTTCTGTACTGTAGTAGGTTTATAAGAGTTTCTGCACAAACAATACATAAAAACAAACACAAAAATAAAGACATTTTATTTTATTTTTTTTTTCATTTATTTTTATTAGTTGGAGGCTAATTACTTTACAATATTGTAGTGGGTTTTGCCATACATTGACATGAATCAGCCATGGATTTACATGTATTCCCCATCCCAATCCCCCTCCCATCTCCCTCTCCACCCGATCCCTCTGGGTCTTCCCAGTGCACCAGCCCTGAGCACTTGTCTCATGCATCCAACCTGGGCTGGTGATCTGTTTCACTATAGATAATATACATGTTTCAATGCTGTTCTCTCGAAACATCCCACCCTTGACTTCTCCCACAGAGTCCAAAAGTCTGTTCTGTACATTTGTGTCTCTTTTTCTGTTTTGCATATAGGGTTATTGTCACCATCTTTCTAAATTCCATATATATGTGTTAGTATGCTGTAATGTTCTTTATCTTTCTGGCTTACTTCACTCTGTATAATGGACTCCAGTTTCATCCATCTCATTAGAACTGATTCAAATGAATTCTTTTTAACGGCTGAGTAATGTTCCATGGTGTATATGTACCACAGCTTCCTTATCCATTCGTCTGCTGATGGGCATCTAGGTTGCTTCCATGTCCTGGCTATTATAAACAGTGCTGTGATGAACATTAGGGTGCACGTGTCTCTTTCAGATCTGGTTTCCTCGGTGTGTATGCCCAGGAGTGGGATTGCTGGGTCATATGGCAGTTCTATTTCCAGTTTTTTTAAGAAATCTCCACATTGTTCTCCATAGTGGCTGTACTAGTTTGCATTCCCACCAACAGTTCCCTTTTCTCCACACCCTCTCCAGCATTTATTGCTTGTAGACTTTTGGATAGCAGCCATCCTGACTGGCATGTAATGGTACCTCATTGTGGTTTTGATTTGCATTTCTCTGATAATGAGTGATGCTGAGCATCTTTTCATGTGTTTGTTAGCCATCTGTATGTCTTCTTTGGAGACAACATTTTAAATCTTACAGTAAAGTAGCTTGAAAAATACAGTAGGATAGTACAACAGCTGACATACACGCTCACATTCCCTTTGCAAGTTTGCAACTTGCAGGTTCTTATGTAGGGGACTTACTGTATTGATATCTGGGGAAAGAGGAAGCAGTGACGTTTGAGATATTCAAGAAGCAGATCGAGATGAGGATGGCTAAAGTTAGAAGGAAAGTAATAGATGATAGTGTCGGAGAGAAAGAGAGTAGGAATCAGGCTATCCAAGCCTCTGTGGGTCACGATAAGGGTTTTGATGAAGATTTCCACTAGGAGGCTAAGCAGTGGTATTTTAAAATAGTCAATGAGCTAGGGTAGCAGGTGCAGAGAGAGTGAGGAGTGGTTGGATTCTGTATATACTCAGTTCAGTTCAGTCGCTCAGTCATGCCTGACAATTTGTGACCCCATGGACTTCAGCACGCCAGGCTTCCCTGTCCATCACCAACTCCCGGAGCCTACTCAAATTCATGTCCATCAGGTCAGTGATGCCATCCAACCATCTCATCCTCTGTCGTCCCCTTTTCCTTCTGCCTTCAATCTTTCCCAGCATCGGGGTCTTTTCCAAAGAGTCAGTTCTTTGCATCAGGTGGCCAAAGTATTGGAGCTTCAGCTTCAGCATCTCTTCTTCAAATGAATATTCAGGACTGATTTCCTTTAGGATTGACTGGTTGGATCTCCTTGCAGTCCAAGGGACTCTCAAGAGTCTTCTCCAACACCACATTACAAATATCTATCCCAATAGTTTGAATGGTGCAGTGTTACACTTTGTATAAGGATAGCACCTGAAGGGCAAAAAGTGAACATAGAATCTCTGGCAAAATGCATTTTCTTTAGATAAATGTGTGAAACATCTGTTGGAGTTAGGAGGATATACAGGAGAGGGCTCGAGGTCTAGAGATGAGGTGAAATTGCATTGCTGTGGCTCTTACCAGGCAGATGCAATAAGTGAATCATCTTCCTGCCTCATCCTCCTGTTTAATCGACGAAAGAGAGAGAGAGAGAGAGAGAGAAAGAGAGAGAGAGAGAGATTAAGTGAGAGAGAGGGAGGGAGACAGGGGGCAGGAGACCTGACTCATCTGGATATCTCAAACACCATGTCTGCTCACAGAGAAAAGCCCTCTCGACTTTTTCAGAGGCTTTAGTGTTCACAGGTGGGGTTTACATCTTTTTCCAACATTTTGCCTCCGTGGCTCCTTCACTGCATCCACTTCCATCATTTTTCTCAGGAAAGGACTGGAACCACAAATAGCTACAGTCTGATTTGCAAAAATGAATGAAAAATCCAAGAGCAACTTACTCTCCACAGGAGTGTGCTGGGCAGAGAGGGTATGGCTCTTCAGTTTAAGTGAGGGCTGTGGCTTCAAGTCCAGCAGACTGCAGTACTGGACCTGGGAGACGATAGGCAACAAGACATGGGAACAGGACTTGCGAGTTCCTAAGTCCATTCCAGGGCTGGTTTGTACACACAAATAATGGAAGATAGGGGTTATAATAAAAGTTTTTTATAAATCAAATTCAAAATACTAAGCTTACCACACACATCTTGGTGTAAATGTTGAGGGATATGAGAGTACAATTTAAATGTCCTGTCTGGACCATAACTTTTTAAAAGACATATGGTTGATCCCCATTATTCTCAGTACGTCTATTCTATACATTTGCTGAGAACATCAAATTAGCAAATACTGGACCATCTTTTCTAGATGCCTACCTCTGGCTAGAGTATTTTCATTAAAACATAAATACATGATCTTGTAGTATGGGTGTCTATATTTAAAGACACTTTATCTTACATATTGATTCATTAACCATTGAAATCAAGGACCATAGTACTATATCTCAAGTCTGCAGGAATTTTTCTATTACATATATTTTTCTGTGAGGCTCATCTCAGCTGTCTTGCTCTGAGGAACTGTCATTGAGCACTACGATTAGGGGGCATTTTAAACAGCAAAATCGCCTCCTGAGACACAGAAATTAAAAACATGGTACTGAACAGACCATGAAAAGGACACTTGTTTGTTTATAATATGAAAACTGAAGCAAAAAGTCAGAGCATCAGACTTACTTTATGACAATCCTTGGGTCCATCCATGATAGCTCAGTTGGTAAAGAATCCACCTGCAATTCAGGAGGCCCTGGTTTGATTCCTGGGTCAGGAAGATCCTCTGGAGAAGGGATGGGCTACCCACTCCAGTATTCTTGGGCTTTCCTGGTGGCTCAGCTGGTAAAGAATCTGCCTGCAATGCGGGAGACCTGGGTTTGATCCTTGGGTTGGAAAGATCCCCTGGAGAAAGGAAAGGCTACCCACTCCAGTACTCTTGCCTGGAGGATTCCATGAACTATACAGTCCATAGAGTCCGTGGGGTCACAGTCGGACATGACTGAGAAACTTTCACTTTCAGTTTCATGTTATTGCGAGTGGTGTTATTCATTCTTTTTAATGACTAATATTCCATTGTATATATGTACCATATCTTCTTTATCCATTCCTCTGTCTTTGGATATTTAGGCTGTTTCCATGTCCTGGCTATTGTAAATACTGCTGCAATGAACATTGGGGTGCATATACCTTTTCAAATTATGGTTTTCTCTGGATTTATACCTAGGAGTGACATTGCTGGATCATATGGCAGCTCCAATTTTAGCTTTTTAAGGAACTTATCATATGATAACACATATGTGGAATCTAAGGGAATGGAAGAAATGTACTTATTTACAAAACAGAAATAGATTCACAGGTATAGAAAACAAACTTATGCTTACTGGGGGCATGGGGCACAGAAGTGGAAGGATAAATTGGGAAATTTAGATTAACATATACACATTACTATATAAAAATAGATAACTAATAATCTACTGAGGCACGGGACACTGTGCTCAATATTTTATAATAACCTAGAAGGGAAAGGAATCTAAGAATGAGAAGATACATGTGTATGAATAGCTGATTCCTTTGTGGTACAGCAGAAACTAACACAAAATTGTACATTGACTATACTCCAATAAAAATTAAGAAAAAAAAATGAAGTCAGAACATCACCTTTTTATTAATAGACCTCATATGGGAAAGTGAACCGCCGAAGCATTGATGCTTTTGAACTGTGGTGTTGGAGAAGATTCTTCAGAGTCCCTTGGACAGCAAGAAGATCAAACCAGTCCATCCTGAAGGAAATCAGTCCTGAATGTTCATTGGAAGGACAGATGCTGAAGCTGAAGCTCCAATACTTTGGCCACCTGATGCAAAGAACTGACTCACTGGAAAAGACCCTGATGCTGGGAAAAAACCCTGATGCTGGGAAAGATTGAAGGCGGGAGGAGAAGGGGATGACAGAGGATGAGATGGTTGGATGGCATCACCAACTCTATGGTCATGAGTTTGAGTAAACTACGGGAGTTGGTGATGGACAGGGAGGCCTGGTGTGCTGCGGTTCATGGGGTTGCAAAGAATCAGACACAACCGAGTGACTGAACTGAACTGATGGGAAAGTGAACATTAGACAATGGTGACTTGATTCTTCTTGTGCATATGTCCGCTAAAGGTCATGAAAGCACCAACACTATGGACTTTGGGTTTACAAATATATTTTAGCAAGAAGGCAAATTTGCAAATACACATTTTCAAATAATTAGGATCAACTTTACTCCTCTGGTAATGGACTATAGCACATCGAAAAATTATGGGCAAGACACACTATACTTAAAAGTCTTCCATTTCATAAATTGCATTTCAACAGAAAATCCAGGATCTATATAATTTGACTGGAATTATTTTGCAACTTTTCTTGAAAATTAAGCAATGAATTTAGGCTGCTTTGAGAGTAAGTCTTTTTATCTGCCATTCTGTCTATGTGTGGCTACTCAGTTCAGTTCAGTCACTCAGTCGTGTCTGACATTTTGCAACCCCATGGACTGAAGCATGCCAGGTCTCCCTGTCCATCACCAACTCCTGGAGTTTACTCAAACTCATGTCCATTGAGTAGGTGATGCCAACCAGCCATCTCATCCTCTGTCGTCCCCTTCTCCTCCTGCCCTCAATCTTTCCCAGCATCAGGGTCTTTTCAAATGAGTCAGATTTTTGCATCACGTAGCCAAAGTATTGGAGTTTCAGCTTCAGCATCAGTCCTTCCAGTGAATATTCAGAACCGATTTCCTTTAGGATGGACTGGTTGGATCTCCTTGCAGTCCAAGGGACTCTCAAGAGTCTTCTCCAACACCACAGTTCAAAAGCATCAGTTCTTCGGTGCTCAGCTTTCTTTATAGTCCAACTCTCACATCCATACATGAGTACTGGAAAAACCATAGCTTTGACTAGATGGACTTTTGTTGCCAACATAATGTCTCTGCTTTTAAATATGCTGTCTAGGTTGGTCATAACTTTTCTTCCAAGAAGCAAGCATCTTTTAATTTCATGACTGCAGTCACCATCTGCAGTGATTTTGGAGCCCCCCAAAATAAATTCTGTCACTGTTTCCACAGTTTCCCCATCTATTTGCCATGAAGTGATGGAACCAGATGCCGTGATCTTAGTTTTCTGAATGTGTGTGGCTATTACTACCAATTAAATATTTCTAAAATGGGTACAAAAATATCCCCCTTACAAAGTTGCTGTAAGAATTGACATATTGATTGTGTGACTATGATATCTAGCACAGTTTGGAGCAACTGGTATATTTTCATAAATGTCATTTCTTTTAATTAAGTTTATTTCACACCCATTTACTTTGACCACCTGATGTGAAGAGCTGACTCATTGGAAACGATACTGATGCTGCAGAAAGATGGAAGGCAGGAGGAGATGGGGGCAACAGAGGGTGAAATAGTGGGATGGCATCACCAACTCAATGGACTTGAGTTTGAACACATTCTGGGATATGGTGAAGGGCAGAGAGGTCTAGCCTCTTGCAGTCCATGGGGTCACAAAGAGAGTCCAATATGACTTAGTGACTGAACAATTGTAGCTTCAATATTCCTCTTGATTGTTCTCTCCTTCCACTTCTAAGAGACTCCAAGTGAAGTAAAGGACACTGCCCTAAGATTTCAATATGTTAATGGCCTTTTCTTTCTTTATTATGCATTATTTTTCACTATTTATTAAACATGTTTTTTTGGAGCATGAGTGAGTGAATGTTAGATGCTCAGTCGTGTCCAACTCCAGTACTGATGCAAAGAACTGACTCATTTGAAAAGACCCTGATGCTGGGAAAGATTGAAGGCAGGAGGAGAAGGGGATGACAGAGGATGGGCTGGTTGGATGGCATCACTAACTCAATGCACATGAGTTTGAGCAAGCTCTGGGAGTTGGTGATAGACAGGGAGGCCTGGTGTAATTCAGTCCATGGGGTTGCAAAAAGTCAGACACGACTGAGAGACTGAACTGAATTGAACTGATCCTTAATTTTTGGTGTTATCTTAGACCATGTAACTTCTACCCTGCTAAATGCACACTGCCTATCAGAAATTCTCTTCTTACTTGTAATATATATAAAAACAACACCCAGTTGTGGATGGGACTGGTGATAGAAGCAAGATTCGATGCTGTAAAGAGCAATATTGCATAGGAACCTGGAATATTAGGTCCATGAATCAAGGCAAATTGGAAGTGGTCAAACAGGAGATGACAAGAATGAACACTGACTAGGAATCAGTGAACTAAGATGGACTGGAATGGGTGAATTTAACTCAGATGACCATTTTATCTACTACCGTTGGCAGGAATCCCTTAGAAGAAATGGAGTAGCCATCATAGTCAACAAAAGAGTCTGAAATGCAGTACTTGGATGCACTCTCCAAAGCAACAGAATGATTTCTGTTCATTTCCAAGGCAAGCCATTCAATATCACGGTAATCCAAGTCTATGCCCTGACCTGTCACCCTGAAAAAAGCTGAAGCTGAACAGTTCTATGAAGACCAACAAGACCTTCTAGAATTAACACCCAAAAAAGATGTCCTTTTCATTATAGGGAATTGGAATGCAAAAGTAGGAAGTCAAGAAACACCTGGAGTAACAGGCAAATTTGGCCCTGGAGTACAGAATGAAGCAGGGCAAAAGCTAATAGACTTCTGCCAAGAAAATGCACTGGTCATAGCAAAGACCCTCTTCCAACAACACAAGAGCAGACTCTACACCTGGACGTCACCAGATGGTCAACACTGAATTAAGGATCAGAACCCCTGAATAGACCCTGGCCTTTCCTTGTGAACGTTTGTTGTGCTGTGCTGTGCCGAGAGTCTCTGTCATGTCTGACTCTTTGCGACCCCAGGGACTGTCACCCACCAAGCTCTTCTGTCATTGGGGATTCTCCAGGCAAGAATACTGCAGTGGGTGGCCATGCCCTCCTCTAGGCACAGGGATCGAACCCAGGTCTCTTGCACTGCAGGTGGATTCTTCACCCTCTAAGACAACAGGGAAGTCCAAGAATACTGGAGTAGGTAGCCTATCTCTTCTCCAGGGGATCTTCTTGACCGAGGGATCACACCAATGTCTTCTGAATTGCAGGCGGATTCTTGACCATCTGAGCTACCAGGAAAGCCCCAGGGAACCTGTATGAAGAAGGATTTAGAGTTTATGGAGAATAGTGAACTTCTTGCTGTAGCCTCTGAAACCATGCATTTTTCTACATTTAAAGCCTCAGTGTTGTGAGGTGCCGACGAGCATCGAATGACAATTTGAATAGTGCAGTCATAAAAGCAATAACAGCATCATGAGTCTATTTTGAGCACTCGTTGTTTGTTGAACATTCTGCTGAAAATGTGCATCGTGTTACTGATTTCTCATCACTCTCTTGTGATGTGGAAACATTCTCTGTCTCTATTTTAGATAAAGAAGTCAACTTAGAAAAGTTATGGAAATAATCTGTGGTCACAATGCTCATAAATAATGGGGCTGTGATTGGAACCCAGGTCCATCTATAGGCTTTTATTTATCTTCTTTAAACTTTCATTTATCTTCAATAAATAGTTGAATTAGTAATGAATGCTATGAAACATTCTCATAAAATTGGTAAATTCGTAAGATTAGGATTCCAAATCTTCTAAAATGAGTCTCAAAGCCTCCTTTTAAATTCTTTACTCGACAAATAAATCTACTTCAAATATGGGGTTCCTTTATCTGGGAAAATCAAAGTACAAAGGGGCAACCCAAACCAAGCAGAGAGTAATTGCTATTGCCAGAATGATCATCAACATAGAAATTTTGTTTGAAAGAACAGCATAAAATTTAGAAGGTATAACTAGATTTAGATAGGAAAAGATGAAAATTATTAAACTCAGAAAACATTTCATTTAAATAGAATAAAGCAATTTTTCTTGCTTCCAGGTTTTCCATCCTGACCTACAAAGTATAGTTTATGTTGGAAAATGTTTTCATCTGACTTATTTTGGTTTCAGGGATAGGTATAATATTAAAACTCATCTCTATCCTGAATGGTTTCTTTTTCAATCAACCTCAGCTTTCAGTGAGTAAAAAGTAACAGAATGTCTGTGTGAGAATGTAGAAAACAAGGAGATAAAGCTCTGAGATTTTTTCCCCCCTCTATAAAGAGGCTTATACAATGATTGGAGCAGACATCAGGAAATTAGACCAAATGGTAGTGTTAAATCCATTAGCCAACCTACATTCTCCAGTGAAAAATGACATAACTTTTAGCAGTTTGGTTGAAAAAATTAAATATGTGGCTAGGATCCTTAATTCCTTTGTGGGTTACTCCCCTAGTAAGTATTTGCTAAAGTTTCACCATATGTACGTTCCTTGGCTCACACTTCAGATCACATGTAAAATATATTTAACAGGCGTATTCTCAAAACAGCTTAAGCCATGAGAGGTCCTTTTCCATTTCCTCCGTAGGTTTTTATTCCTAGTTATTTGTTTAGGGTTTAGAGAAATATGGTTGTGTGTGTGTATGTGTGTATGTATTTGTGTAAATAAGTTTGAAGAGGTTTTTTGCTTATTTAGAAAGGATAAAACATTCAATGATTTTGTCTTTCATTCCTTGGATTGAGCTCTTTTGTTAAAGTTCAAATAATACTGGTTACTGAAATGAAAGGAAAATGTGTAGAAGAGAAGTGTTTCCTGTTGTCAACCAAACAAATTTGGACTATCAATTTTACTTCTAGTTAAATGATGCTTTGCAAGTCAATATCACCAAATAAAAAGCCATACAAGGCCAAACATCAGATATCTCCCCACCCCACCCCCCCAAGGAAGTAAAT
This sequence comes from Cervus elaphus, assembly GCF_910594005.1. Lineage (NCBI taxonomy): Eukaryota > Metazoa > Chordata > Mammalia > Artiodactyla > Cervidae > Cervus > Cervus elaphus. Next base: position 5,779,450 of record NC_057826.1, on the reverse strand, counting down.
ACTTCAGCAGATTTCTTGAAACTGATGGTCAGAGCAAAATATTACTCTTAGATGTTAAGAAGGTGCTTATAACATAAAATGGGAAAACCCAGGCTTTCATTCCTTTGCTGGGTCTTGTTTCTAAGGAGAATTCTCTTTTCTCTAACATGAGCAGAAGAGGGAAGGCCAGAATAGGTGACTTCCCAGAAGATGTAATACAAAAAATATTCCACAGCACCGCCCCCCGCCTCACCCGGTCCCACCCCATCCAGATTCTTGCTTGCATAGCCTGCCATGGTGTCACTACGAGAGAGATTCTTCAACATTTAATATTGGTTGGTTTGCTAGTCAGCTGAGAGCAAGTCCCTTCTAGAATATGACTTGATGGGGGCAGGGAAGTTTTCCAAAGGGCTCGCCAAGGGAACAACTGAGACTGGAAGAAAAACACAAAGGATATTTTGGGTTTCCTGACAATCTGACTTACCTTGATTACAATGGTGAGTCCTTCCGATGTGGATTCTCAATGGAATCCATAACTGACACGGAGAGACCAAAGCTGCTCTTCTTTCATTTCCAAGGCAGACAGCATACACCTAGCTTTGGAAAAAAAAAAAAAAAAAAGTAGGATGGATTCTCTGAAGCCATTCTGTTCAAAGATTTTGTAATTTCAGCACCATGTCTCTATGGCATGTCTATCAGCGTCTGGAAGAGAGCCAATGGACTGGCAGACCGGGATGAGCCAAGCCCAACTCATGAGTATATAACGACTCTGCTTTATTTGAGAAGAAAATGAAAATGTCTTGTGATACAATTCACCTAAATTTAAGCAATAGAAGTACATTGATTGGCTCTTGAAATTAGGAAGTCCAAGGAGGTGCGGCTGGTTTTAGGCTTGTCTCAATCTAAATGTTCAAGTAAGCTCATCGGATTTGATCTACTGGCTACTCCCCTCCCTCTTCTTTGATCTAGTTCCTTTAGGTTGGTTGCAGAAACAGCCATTGAAGCTGGAGTTTGTAGCATCCCTGTAACTGCAATTCCAGAGAACAAAGGGATATTTTCTTTGCTTCAGTGTTCACATGACTCTCCTTCAAGAGGCCTTAATATTGACCTTGCTTGTTTGATCTTAATCTTGCTTAAAGCTTTTGTCCACACAGTGATGCTCTGCAGGTGTGGGAAAGGCCTCAGTTTCCTTCCATGCTCAGAAAAACCATGTGCTGGGGAGACATGGCTGAAAATTATTTTTGGCAAATATTCAGGGCTTTACTTCAATCACAGTGAAAAAAATGGCTACATGCTGATAACTGCCATTTTATCAGAGCTTCACCTGATATGCCAAGTTCTTACTGATAGACACATGCTCTCAGGAATGTCTTACCTGTTACTTTGTAAAAATTCCTTCTCTGTCGTCTCTGGAGCTATTGCTGTTAAAATGATAATGTTCATTGAAAATTAAGAGGACACTGAAAAAAATATGGTAAGTTGTACAACTGCTGTTTTTTTTCTTTTTTTCTTCCTGCTGGCCATAAAAGGGGATCTAAACTTTATAAATTCTTGAAGGATTTGAGCTAATTTACTGTTCTTCTTGACTTTCCCAACTTTTTTGACAAACAAGAAATCATTGAGAGAGGGAAAGAGGTGGTGAAAACTGAATCCAGGAGAAAAAAAAAAAAAAGCTTGACTAAAGGTTTTGTCAGTACATCTGTGCTTTAAGAAAATGCAGATAAATCAGCAGCAAGCAGGTAAATCAGTAAAGCAACCATTGTGAAATATTTACTACCAGACTTTTAAAAATAAAGTTTCTGGAATGCATTTAATCATTTGATCATGAGTTAAAAAATAATGTTGAAGGCAAAGCAGAAAATTTTAAAATTTGTACTTAGAGTTTACTGACAGAAAAAAAAAAGAATAAAAAATATCTGAAATACAAACCCAGTGTAAGTCAATGAGGGAAAAGCAGGATTTAATCCACAAAAAAAGATACAAACATATGAATCCCCACACCTTTCCAGGAGTAAGTCCATCACATAAAGGGAACATCCTGTCTGTGATATGTTTGCTCTAAAATATGGAAGCAAGGACTTCCCTGGTAGTCCAGTGGTTAAGAATCCACCTTTCAATGCAGCAGACAAGGGTTCAATCCCTGGTTGAGGAAGTAAGATCCCACATACCACAGAGCAACTACGCCCATGCTGCAACTAGAGAGTCTGTGCGTGGTACTGAAAACATGCTGAGAGCCACAACTAAGACCAGCCCAGCCAAGTAAAGAAATAAAAGCCAACAAAAAGACAACAACAAAAACCGCTCTCTTTATCTCTATGAGGTGATCAGGTTTTTGTTCCTTTAAAAAAAGAAAAAAAAAAAGACATGAAATATGGAGGCAGTAATTTACTAGGCATCCGATAAAGTACACCCCCTGTGAATGGTGTTATTTTGCCATTCACCCTTCAGCTCCACAGAACACTGAATGTGCATCAACAATGCTTCCAAAGAGCTTATGTATCACTGGAATTATGTTTTATTTATAATAATTGACTCTATTTGGCTTGTGTTTCAGTTTTTAAGAGACCACATTAGAGGGATCTTGATCCACACGAACACTATCACCCATGATGCGACTAATTATGCTGTATTTTGCAATGGTGAGTCACTTTTAATCTGAAACTATGACCTTTTTCAATATATAATGGTAACTAATAGTATAACATAACATAAGGAGGCTATGAACCAACAGAACACAAATACCAGGTGACTTATTCACAGTTGTACACAGATATAGTACATAGTGATTTCTTAAGCATATTCTCTCTATCCCTACAGAGGTGCCAAAGGGAAATTAGCTATGGAAGCATCAATCAAACAATATTTATAAAGGACTTATTGGGTTCACAAAACTGTGATAGCTTCTTTTAACGAAACAAGAGAAGTATAAACTGTGCTAGCTTTAAGCAAGTTCAATTTTATCACACCATCATCAAATGCAATGTCCATTCACCAGAGTTACTGTGCATCATGGGCTGGAACAAAGGGAATTTAAGCTGGACCTTGAGGGACCTATCAGATTTATGGGATCATAACTACAGGTTTTATAGAAGTAAAGGCAAAATATACAAAGATAAAGTGGTAGAAGTAGGAATGCATATTCAAGGAAGAGTTATGGGATGAGGAGAGAAAGATGGAGAATGCATTGTTGGAATATAGCAAACTCATTTGGGTAAGAAAGGCATACCTTATGAGAGATTTTCAAATTCACTCATTGAATTCGAAGTTTAGATCTAATTAATAATGAGTGGCATAAAAACATTTATCTTTCTGGATAGAAGAATAATATTTGATCAATCATAATGGGCAATGATATTTGTTAAACTGATACAAGGTAAAATGCATGTATCAGAAGGAAAAACAGAGAGTTTAGATATAGAAGGAAATTTAGAGATTGTTGTGTGAACTATTGGGGATTTAGGTCACATGGCAGTCAGATTTCAACTGAACACAGGTTGAAACCTCTACTCTTCAGCAGTTTAACTTAGTACCATCACCGATCACAAAAACATTTTAAAATAAGCTTGTAATGAAGGAGATTCCTATGGGAAATTATATTTATGATTAAGTTTAATACAAATATTAGAGATGTTTTTTAAAAGTAAAAATCTTCCCATGAGTTTGTCTGAAATATTGGAGGAAAAGGAGGTGAAGCTATTTTTTTCAAGTTTGCCCATGTGAAGCTGTGTTGATTTTACTCATATGGAATTTAGTCACATGCTGAATCAAGCCAAGAACTGAGATTTAAATCAGGCATTTGCATCAGAAATTTTGTTTTAGGCTCAAACCACCAATCTGTGGGATCTGCTGTATTTTACTCATTGGGCCACTAACTACTGCACTTTCTGGGGGCTTTCAATCTACGTCTCTTAAAAACTGTAATTTTTATTTTAGCTTTTCCAGTATTATTTATTTCCAACTTTTTTTGGGTACTAGAATGCCCTGCTTTCAACATTGGAGACAACTTGTTGTTTCAATACCTTGACTTTTCTGGTGATTAAATTCAAACTGTATGCCACAGGGGAACAGAGGTATAACCAGGAATTGAAAAGAACTTTATAAATGTAATACTTGTGAGAGTAAGGATGATAATCAACTTCCTGGTAAACCCAAGGACAAATTACATATCCCTCCTTTCATTTTCCTAATTCCAAGCACGTTGCATTAAAACAAGACCACAACAAAGCCTGGATGAGATTTGCAAGATTTTAAAACTTCAGTATGTCTGTGCTCCTTGGGATACTGCAGACAATTTAGTGTTGTCATTGTTCAGTCTCTCAGTTGTGTCCGACTCTTTGTGACCCCATGGACTGCATCCTGCCAGGCTTCCAGGTCCTTCACTGTCTCCCTGAGTTTGTTCAAACTCATGTCCATTGAGTCGATGACGCCATCCAACCATCTCATCCTCTGCTGCCCTCTTCTCCTTTTGCCTTCAGTCTTTCCCAGCGTCAGAGTCTTTTCCAATGAGTCATCTCTTCACATAATGTGGCCAAATTATTGGAACTTCAGGTTCAGCATCAGTCCTTCTAATGAACATTCAGGACTGATCTCCTTTAGGACGGACTGGTTGGATCTCCTTGCAGTCCAAGGGACTCTCAAGAGTCTTCTCCAGAGCCACAATTTAAAGGCATCAATTCTTCGGTGCTCAGTCTTCTTTACAGGCAAACTCTCATGTCTGTACATGACTACTGGAAAAACCATAGCCTTGACTCTATGTATCTTTGTAGGCAAAGTGATGTCTTTGCTTTTTTTTATCTTTTTTTAAATTGTTTTTGTTGTTATGTGGTTGCATTGTACAGCCAAATGGAAACAGAAAGAAAACTCTTTTGAGTTGTTTTGGGGAGATTTTTGCAGTGATTATCCCAACTGGTTATTGCCTGAAATCCTCTCAATAAACTGTGGGAATAGCATCAGCTAATTGTGTAATAATAAGTGTTTATGACTGGAGGAAGGCACAGCAACCTACTCTATTATTCTTGCCTGGAGAATGCTAGGGACAGAGAAGCCTGGAGGGCTACAGACCATAGGGTTGCAAGCAGTCGGACACAACTGAAGCAAACTAGCACAACATAGAACAGTACACACAAGTGTTTATGGAAGAAATAGTCTCAAGTACTCTACACTGATTTACGTAGAATGCCAAAATAAATTTTTAATACAGATGTTCTTTGGGGGTATTTGATTCTTAAATAAATTGGAGTCACTGCAGGTATCCAAATTAAATTCATAAGTAGAATATTTTCTTGAAGATTTCCAGCACTAGCAATTGCTAACAAGGCGATTTGTAACACTCCAACACAAAGCTATTATAAACAACCAAATTAGAAACAAAACAAAAAAAAAATCCTGGCAAATGTAATTTTTGCTACAACATGGACCCAGTCCTATTCTTCTCTACTACTCTTTCCTACTATTCAGCTCTGTCATCTAGTCAGGGTGATATACCAGAGGACCTCTGAATTGAGCCAAGCTTTCAAGCCCTGTTATTTGCTGTTAGCATTTGTCTTACCAAGGAAAGCTTATTCCCATGTTAGCCTGTCAACTTATATCCATTTTAAAATTCTCAATTAAAGTAGCATCTTTCCTTGGATGATTTTTTAATGCTTCCATTAGAGTTTACCTAGCTTATTCTGAAATTATTTTGTTACCTGTCTTATGTTTGCTATAAAACGATTAATAATGATGATGCGGGCAAATATTTTGTCTTACTTCTTTTTTTTCTAAGTTCTTGCATTTCTCATACCTGAAGAAATCGTCCTTGGAAATACAGGTGTTAAATAAGCATCTCCCAACCAGAGATCAACTTAACTGTAGATTTTTAACAAAAATATGAGCACTTCTGGAGTGTTGCCTACCCTGTCGCGCATCCGTGTTCTTGTCTGTTTGTACTTTAGTCTAACAACCTAAAAATGAAGTACTTGCCAAATATAGCTGTTACTTTGAAAAGAGCAGTTCCCTCCCATCGTTTCTCACTCATGGTATGCTAGTGAAATGATAGATTTAGGGGTCAAACCAGCCTGTTCCTCCATGCCTGCTTCACCGGTTGCTAATTGAAATTAATTAATCACCCTAAGATCAATTTTTCTCATGAGTAAAATGGGAATGGAAAGTATTTCCAAGGCTGTTGAGGGATAAATACTTTAATTTTTCTCTGCTTTATCCATTTTTTTCAACCCTTCCCATTTCTTAATTTTAGGTTATTTTGCCTTGGATTCAGGGTAAATAACAGATTTCTAAGCTATCAAGACTTGTCTACCATGTGTATCTAAGAATAGGGACATCTCTTATTTATTTTAAATTTTGACCTGTAATTTATTTTTTCAGTTGTTTTTGATTCAATAGTGTACAAAGATTACCTTTGCTCCACATTCTTGCCAACATTCATTCGGGTTGTGGTCTTTCTGATGATAACCATTCTGATAGGTTAAGGTAATATCTTATTGTGGTTTCTATTTGTGTTTTTTTTTTTTTTTTGATAACTAGCAAATGAGTATCTTTTCATATGCCTGTTGGCCATCTGTATGTCTTTTTTGAAAAATGCTTCTTCAGGTCTTCTACCCATTTTTCAGTTGGGTTGTTTGATTTTTTTATATCTAGTTTCACGAGGTGCTTATATATTTTGCATGCTAACCTTTTATCAGTCAATTAATTTGCAGATATTTTCTGCCATTCAGTACTTTTTTTTTTTTTTTCATTTTGTCCATGGTTCCCTTCATGGTGCTAGTGGTAAAGAACCCATCTGCCAGTGCAGAAGACATAAGAGATGCAAGTTCCATCCCTGAGTCAGGAAGATCCCCTGGAGAAGGAAATGGCAACCACTCCAGTATTCTTACCTGGTAAATCCCGTGGACAGAAGAGGTTGGTGGGCTACAGTCCCTGGGGCCACAAAGAGTTGGAAACGACTGAGCACAAACACATGGTTCCCTCTTCTTTTTAAAAAAAAGCTTTGAAGTTTAATTAGACTTCATTTGTTTATGTTTGCTTTTGTTTCTTGTGCCTTAGGGACAGATCTGAAAAATATATTCCTAAGATTTATGTCAAAAAGTCTTCTGCCTGCTTTTTCTTCTAGGAGTTTTATGGTTTCCATTTTTAAATTCATGTGTTTTTTTTTTTTTTTTTAAACCATTCAGGCTTTTTAAAAACCATTTAAATTAAATTTAAATTTTTAAATTTAATCCATTTTGAGTTTATTTTTGTGTAGGGTGTGAGAAAATGCTCTAATTTCATTTACATATAGCTGTATAATCTCCTAAGACTAACCAGTAAGAAACAGAAGATTAAACACACCAATTACCAGTGATGAAATTGAATCAGTAAGGAAAACAACAACTTCCAACAAACAAAATTCTAGGACCACATAGCTTCACAGATGAATGCTACCAAAAATTTAGATATAAGTTAACACCTATCCATCTCAAACTGTTCCAAAATATTGCAGAAGAAGGGTGGCTTCCAAACTCATTCAATGAGACCAGTATCACTGCCAGCAAAACCAGACAAAGATATGGCAAAAGAAAAATATAGTCCAATATCACTGATTAGCATAGATGCAAAATGCCTCAAGAAAATATCAGCCAACTTAACCAATACATTACAAGAATCATATATCATGATCAAGTAGGATTTATTCCAGGGATGCAAGAATACGGACATCCTGTTAACGTTTATTAATTCTTATTCTCTCATAGGCGCGTTCCTCATCCCAGATCTAAAGACATTGGGGAAGTGCTGACTATGTTTGACTGAACGGCAGATTAAGAAAACAAGGAGTTGGGGATAGATGATATATTGGAAATTTACATTGATTCAAGATTAGTTGACCTTTGTTTAAATCTAATATTTTTTTCTTCTCAAATGATTACATAGTTTCCTACTTAATAATGACCAGTGCAGAAAGGCTGAGAGATCTTTGAAGTTCAATTGATAAATTATCTCCAGACCTTGTAAAACTATCACCATCCAGCTGGCTTACTGTATATTCAAATTCAATTTGGGACAATAAGAAAATTGTAGCCATGTGTTGAATTTAGCTCTGTGTGTGTATGTGAACATGTGAGCAAGTGTATGCTTGTATGCACACATGGATTGCATATGCATGTGTGTTGTTAGTAGTGTATGTGTGTATCTGATTATAAATATGGCCATTTGAAAAACTGAGTCTAAATGATGAATGCTCAACAGGGGTTTCTATGACCCAGGAACCTATCTGACTTGAAGCTGTTAATTTTCTCTGGTATGTTCCAATATACTGCCAGGGACATATAAGGTTTCTCCCTGGTGAGAGCTATTATGTTATTTATTTCTTATTCTACTGCACAATTGGAGGCAAAGACCACAGGATTTTTGAGAATAATTATTTCTTAGTCATATCAGAAAAGAGACTGTACTTTTTCTGTATACAGATGAGTTTCTCTTTCATCCCTGCAGCCTTCTTTCAAAGCCCTGAGAATTTCAGCAAGTGGTCTGTCCAGCTTGCCAGCTAGTAAGCACAGACGTAATGATGTGTTTTTGTTATTACGGTCTTTTATGGTCTTTTTAGCACTCTCTCTCTCTCTCTCTCTATATATATATATATATATATTTATATATATATGTGCACACACAATGAAATTACTGTCTACCTTTCCTGGTAAAACTGACAGTTTGTCTTTCACTTTTCAGTTAAAAACACTCTTTTCCTTCCCCTTCCCAAATTCATTCTTCTAGAAATTGAAAATTTACTTCTCTGCTAAACTGCTAGGCATGCCAAACCCCAAATAGCTCAGGGATCATAATTCAGAAGCCACTGGTTTAGTCTCTTGTATGAAAAGTCTGTAGAAGTAACCCTGGACCCTGGGATAAGTTTCTCAGGATAGTCAGGAAACCCAGCAGGAAGATATTGAGCTTGCCTGAAAAAAAAGAAAAAAAAAAAAAAAACACCTCTCCAAAAAGAATTGTCAGGGTGACTGCTGCATATTTTAAAATAGATGGTAACAGAGACTGTGCCTTTTTCAGTAGGCAAAACCTTTGGCAAGTAGATCAGTGATTTCTAGGGAAATAGCACTTGTTTCCTACCTTTTCTTAGGATTTAAGAAGACTTGATTGGAACTTAATAGATTCAAGCTCCAGTCCCTGATGAAAAGGTAACTAACTGTGACCTTGGGGAAATGGCGCACTCCCTAGTCTGTTTCCTGATTTGTAATTTGAGGAGTCTGGAAAGAAGGCTCTCTCCGGCTTCTTCCCACCCTGAAACCTGTGATTCCAGGCTGGAATTCCTTTCCTACACACCTTCTCTCCAACAAAAGCGTCAGGAAGTGTTCGTGTTTGTCCTTTCTTTTATTATTTCCCCCATTATAAAGCAAAAAGGAATCCCCCCGTGCTCTATAAGAAGGCTTCATATTCAGTGCTGTGTATAACAGCCAGTTTTCCATTTTAACCCTCTAAAAATACCTGCTGGTATAAAACAAGTGTAGATTGTTACAAAGTCGCTCGCTGAGTTGTTACATTGCCAGCAGGCTGCCCTCTATCCACACAACTTTCAATTCTTAGAAGAGATGAAGTTTAAATACAGCATGGCAGCCAGGGTCTGGAATTGGGATGGCATTTTGTGACCTCTTGATGTGTTTTCCTATGGTGCTTGGAGTTGGAGTGAGAAGAAGCTGTGATGAATAACTTGTCCCTCCTTTCATTTATGTCTCCTTGTGAGATAAAATTAGCTCATGCATTTTAAGGATTGATATGTACATATGGCCACTCCTACAAGTAAATTTGTAACAGGTAAAACATTGACTGGTGAAATATGAAACAATGAAAAGCCAAGTGTGTTGGGAAGAGCAGAAGGAAAGGAAAACCAGAACAAAAATGGTGATTAAAAGGCTTATAGATAAGAAAAAACTCAGAACTTGGCAAATGACGGGACATGAGAAAAGAGGGAAGTGGAAGGCATCAGGGATTTTGAATCTAGATAATAGCAGGGGATGTCATTAGCTGAGATCGGTGGGAAGATCTGATAATGGAGGTTTCGGATCAGGACTTGGGCAGTCTGAGAACTTGTGAGGACATCCAAAGGCAGATATTCAGCAAACAATAAACATGAAGGGCTTGAAGCCTCTGTCATCTGTAATACACTTGAATCCACAAGAATTTAAAAAAAAAATAGAAAATGTAGTTAATTTAGTATTACAATATTATAAATAATGTTTATTTTAAAAGAATATAGTCTTACTCTGTGTTTTCAATGAAGTTAGGTGGCCCTATTAGAATTCAAAGTAAAGACCTCTAAATTCAGGACAGCATTTATTAGTGACTGATCTTTATTTTGTAAATTATTTTACTTTTTAGTATTTCAGTTGACTAATAGCCTAATAAGGGCTTTCCTACTCAAGAACTATTTCCTAGTATAAACAATTCAATTTATGCATCTATTTATTATAAGTACCTACTTAGCCAACATCATGCTCAGGGTACTGTGAGGTAAGAAGGAAAGATGATTTTGACTTAGGTATGGGGCAATTTAAGTCTAGTTGGAGGAATCAGACATGCTGGGGAAAATGACTGCATATGCATATAGTCAATCAACCCTAATTTACTGAAAACTTAAATATATTTATTTTCAACAGTCATCATCCAGTGATCTTCAGCACATTGGACACATTTATCTGGAGGCTGGGCCTGGATTTCAAACTCAGAAGAAAATCAAACTCATCATTCCTCTGCTCTCCTCTGACACTTCTTTTGTAATTTTTCTTTCAACAAATATCTGTACAAACCTCCGTATCACCGAACTGGAAACCTGGAAGTCTTGGGGGGCTCCTTTACTGCCTACTTATCTTTCTCCTAAAGGAGATCAGTCCTGGGTGTGCATTGGAAGGACTGATGCTGAAGGTGAAACTTGACTACTTTGGCCACCTCATGCGAAGAGTTGACTCATTGGAAAAGACCCTGATGCCGGGAAGGATTGGGGGCAGGAGGAGAAGGGGACAACAGAGGATGAGATGGCTGGATGGCATCACCGACTAGATGGACATGAGTTTGAGTAAACTCCGGCAGTTGGTGATGGACAGGGAGGCCTGGCGTGCTGCAATTCATGGGTTCGTTAAGAGTCGGACACAACTGAGCAACTGAACTGAACTGAACTATCTTTCTCTTATTGGCCCTGGCCAGCTCTGCTACCAGTCAGTTTGATTACACTCCTGTATTTTATGGTCTTCCCAGGTGACGCTAGTGATAAAGAATCTGCCTGCCAGTGTAGGAGACTTAAGGGATGCGGATTCAATCCCTGGGTCAGGGAGATCCTCTAGAGGAGGGCATGGCAACCCACTCCAACATTCTTGCCTGGAGAATCCCATGGACAGAGGAGACTGGCTGGCTAGTCCATGGGGTCTCAAAGAGTCAGGTTCAGATGTGTCTGAGCACAGACGCACTTTACTTTATATTTTTCAGTAGCTACCTTTCTTTAACAAAGTCCAAACCGAAAGCTCTCTTAGTTCTCATCTCCTGACTCACCACTCCCTTGATCTCAGTGTCAGGCTCCTTCCCACATGAGGTCCTTGGCACTTTCAATAACACCTTTCTTCAAGTCTACTTGGTTTTGCACGTTCTGAGACCAACCTTTCAATTTTACTTTAATAGACAAAAACTTAGTTTTTCTTTATGACCCCAGTTAAGAGCCACCTCCTCAGTAAAACCTCCTCTGATTCTCTCTGGCCCAAGCCTCCCATCTCCTGAGCTCCCAAATGCCTCATGCTTGCCCTTAACAGGGAGCTCATAGATTGGTTTTCCTACCTGCTCCCTTACTAGACTCTGATCTCCTGCAGATGAGTAGCATCTCATCTCATTATTGTGATTATCAGAATATTCATTCAAATGTAGTGTCTTATTCAGCATTTATTGTCCTGTAGTCATTTGAAGATGAGAATGAATTGAGAATATTCACATCTGTTTCCCCCATGAACATGTTTCTCTGTTGCTTTGCTTGTGTCATTGTTTTCACATTGGGTATAGGTTTTACTCTCAGTACTTTTTCCTTTTGTCTCTATTTTCCCCCTTCCTGTTTTCACTCTCCAATCCTCCATCTCTAATTATATTTATTTGCTGAGAAAACTCAAAAACTTTCCCTCTTCCCTGTCCTTTTCCAGCAAGCTAACATTTTCAGAGTTTCAACTATGCATCAGAAACAGAGTCAAGCATTTTCATTGACTGTCTCTTAGATGTCGTAGCAGCTCTATGAAGTAAGTTCTGTCCTTTGTTTCATTTTACAGATGAGGAAAGTGAAGCCTAGACAAATTAAGTAATTTGTGCAAGGTCATGTAAGTACCGCTGGCTGCAAGATAGGCTAGTACATCAAGAGATGAGATTTTGGGGCAATTTATAATGTCTTTATTCAGAAAGCCAGCATCAGAGAAGATGGTGGACTAGTGTCCCAAAGAACCATCTTACCTAAGTTAGAATTCAGGCTTCTTTTACACCAAAAGGGGAAGGGGTAGGACTGGTTGTTGCAAACTTCTTGATGCAGGAATCTTTTGTTCTTACAGCTGTCCATATAGGTCTTATCACAATTTTCCTGTAAATCTCCAGTAAGACAAATATCATTCTCTATAATGTTTTATCTCTATACGAATGGAAAAGTGTTATACTTTTAAAAGTTGTGAACACTCACTCAGTTGTGTCCAATTTTTTTTGCAACTCTATGGACTGTAGACTGCCAGGCTTCTCTGTCCATGGAATTCTCTAGGCAAGAATACTGGAGTGGGTTGCCATTTCCTTTTCCATACCTTTAAAGGTTAGAGCCTTGAAAGTGGGCTGTCATATATATTTCAGGTTATAGGCACTGTTCTTTTACAAAAGGTGCAGAGCCAGCAGGACTAAGCCCAGGAAACAGGGCACAAAGGTTAGAACTAAAGGGACAGATTCAATATGCAGCCAGGGTTGCTCTCTACGAAGTCACACAACAAAAAAGTGATAAGAAACCAAGTCAATCCAGGTCCAGAAGGAGTCTTAACAACCGCGCTTTATTACAGTACGTAGAATTACATTACTTAATTTTGCTTAGAATGATTTATTCTCTCTACCAAATCACAAGGGGATAATGCTGTGGGTTGGTCCCAAAAGGAAATGGAAAAATAATACAGAGAGGAAAAGTGGGTGAAATTTGAGGAGATTCTGTAAAAGCAATTTGTATCTATCTTAGTTCTGATCTAGTTACCAAGGACATCTAAACCAAGAACTTCTGGCTTAGGTGTTGTTTCCCCATGTTGACCTACAGGCAGTTGCATTTTGTAACTTGAAATTCAGCAATAAACATTCCTCATCCCAAGGGTTCTCATGCGCCCAGTGTTCACCACATCACACACACAAGGACCGCATGTTACAGAAAACAGGTTACCCTCTCATATTCCTGGAGCTTGTTGAGCAACTCACGATGCGTTGCACTGTGTTGGATTTCTTCGGCATGCAGCTGAGTTGCCCCGAAGTATGATGCAGCATCTTATTCATAACCACTGATTAAACACGCCAGCTCTAGATCTTTACTGTGTCAGCCATGAGTGATTCAAGCTAAATAGACTCAAGGATTTCACATCGGGTTTTTGCTGGCAAGCTGACATCCCAGATATGTAAGAGCCATGTTAAACATAAGATTCACAGATCATTGTATGGAATTTGCAGGAAGAACTCCTGAATGGAACAAACCGCATTTTGACATCAAAAATCAAATCAAGGCTAAGCTGCAAATACAGGTTTCATGAATGAGTTTCTTAGAGTAAGAAAAAAGCTGAGTTTTAGTATTTGAGTCTTATTACGCTACAATTGATGACGTTTTTAAGCATAAGGATGTTCCTCTCCACTTCTGAATCCTTGTGCATATCATTGCAAATAGAAAATGGAATACTTAAGCTAGAGAAAAGTTTTCTTTTTTTAGAATTTATTTTTAATTGGAGAGCAATTGCTCTACAATATTGCATTGGGTTCTGCCATACAACAACATGAACACCCATAAGTACACATATGTCGCCTCCCTCCAAAGCCTTTCCCCATTCCCCACCCCTCCTGCCCTTCAGGCTGTCACCGGGCACCGTGTTGAATTCCCTGTGTTATATAGCAGCTTCCCACTATCTATCTATTTTGCATACGGTAATGTATATGTTTCAGTCCTACTTTCTCAATTCATTCCAGCCTCTCCTTCCCTCACTGTGCTCAAAGTGTTCTCTATGTCTGCATCTCCATTCCTGCCCTGCAAATCGGTTCATTAGTGCCATTTTTCTAGATTCCATAAATGTTCATTAATATATAGTATTTGTTTGACTATTTCTGACTTACTTCACTCTGTATAATAGTCTCTAGGTTCATCTACTTCACTAGAATTGACTCAAATGTGTTCCTTTTTATGACTAATATTCCATTGTATATACGCAACACACTTCTTTATCCATTCATCTGTCAATGGACATCTAGGTTGCGTCCATGTCCTGGCTGTTGTGAAGAGTGCTGCAATAAACATTGGGGTACATGTGTCTTTTTGAATTATGGTTTTCTCAGGGTATATGCCCAGTTGTGGAATTGCTGGGTTGTTCGGTAGTTTTAGGGGCGTCCCACGTGGTGCTAGTGGTAAAGAATCCTCCTGCCAATGCAAGAGACATAAGAGACTTGGTAGCCCACTCCAGTGTTCTTGTCTGGGGAATCCCAGGACTGAGGAAGCTGGCGGGCTACAGTCCGTGGGCTTGCAAAGACTTAGACATGACTCAAGTGATTTGGCATGCATGGCTTGCACGGTAGTTTTAATCCTACCTTTTTAAGGAATAGAAGTTGTTTCTTTCATGTGTTTCAAATACCAGGCAAATTATCCTCAGTGTCAGTGGGAACATATGGAAACATCATTGACCCTCTGTCTTTAAGTACACACCCTCTCAAGTAGAAAAATGTTCATTTCTGTCCATTCTGGCTACAGCCTAAGAAGATAAGATGACTGTGATGTTGTCTATGTCTCCAGTAATCTAAATGTCACAGCATAGAGGGTTGGGACCTGATCCCACTTTTCAGTCTTCCGGTTTCAACTCACAAGTAAACAATTAAGAAATCAGCAGATGAATGAAACTCTATGAATTAAAAACAAAGAAGTTTGCACTGTGTTTTTCAATCTTCCTACCATGTGTGTGTATTAGTCGTGCAACAGTGTCTGGCTCTTTGGAACCCCATGGACTGTAGCCCACCAGGCTCCTCTGTTCATGGAATTCCCCAGGCAACAATACTGAAGTGGGTTGCCATTCCCTTCTCCAGGAGATCTTCCCGACCCAGGGACTGAACCAAATTGCCATAAATATTTTAATATGGCAAATTGCAAGCTTACAGAAGATAAAAGAATATAACAAATCCTAACATTTTCACCAACAAGCAGCTTTACCCATTACCAACTCAGGAACATGCTTATTGCATCTTTATTTCTATCTGCTTCCTTCAGCCCCGTAGCATTCTGTTGAAATTTGCTACCCAGGGTATTTCATCTGTAAATATTGCAAACTAAAAGGTGTAGTTCTAAGGTTGGAAGCAGTGTTAGCACTTCTATAGTTTTAAATAGACACTCAGGTTTTCAAACATCCCTTATTATTCCATGACATTTTTGCAGTTAGTTTGTTCAAATCTTGAACAGTGAAACTTATTACACATGCATTTAAAGACACTTTTTAATATACAAATTGCTTCTTTGCACTTTATTTGTTGAAGAAATTGGATTACTTGCAATGTAGAATTCCCCACACTATGGATTCTGTAAAAAAAATGAGTTGAACACTCTTTTTAATATATTGTTTTTATTTAGAAAACACTTTAAGGTAAAAACTATTTCTTTTCATAAGATCCACCATTTCAAACAGCAAAAATTAGGAAAGTGTTTACCTCAGACTAGGTTTATGTATTATTTTTCCCTATTAAAAAACATTTTCCTTTAGTTTGTGTCTATAACAAAAGAGCATTAAGGACAAGAAATGATTTTTCATGTTGTATGAAGTCAGATCAATCTTGTTTCCACGGATTACTGCAGATGTGAAAGAACTTAGGGAGGAGTCTGTTCAGTTGCTTTGACCGTTGGAAAAAGCAAACAAACAGAACTCAGCCCAGAATATTTATTTTCTTGCTTTGCTCTATGGAGTCCAGGATTTCCTCAGAGATCAAGCTCCTCAGAGATGCTCTCCTTCACAGTACCAAGCGTAGGGATGCGCAGAGTGTATGTGGAACAGGGCGTAGGAAGAACGTTCCTCTGGCTCTTCACTGGCAAGACGGACCCCTCCTTGGGACAGCCTTAGCTCTGTTGCTAAGCAACTGACTTCCTAAACAATGCATTTCAGTGTCGATTAATGAACACTCGGCCTTGAGTCCTGACTCTGAGCTGAATTCTACACTCTGGCCAGTTACCACCTGCTCTCTCTGAATTCCACTTTACTCATCTACATAATATAGGTTGTGTAGTCAACTGTATTCTATCTCAGATATAATTCTTAAGGGAGAAACTTTGCTTCCCACTGACACTGACATTAGGCTTGACCTTGGGACTTGCTGTGCCCAAACTTGGGAAGGTGAACACATCTCACTCAGAAGTCAAGAATTTGATCAGTTGAATATGACAGAATTGAGCTGTGTCATTTCTAGGATGCAGTGGGTTACTGCATCTCTTGTTTCTCTTTTCCTGAGAACTGTAGCATCCCAAACAGAGACTACAGAGTCACAGTTGATTTGCAGGACATGCAGAACGAACAAGAAATCAATGTTGGTTGTGGAAAGTCACTGGGTTTAAGGATTCTTTGTTACTATAGCATAGCTATACATCCTGCTTGAAAAAGATGGTAAGGCACGCTCTATTACCTTTGCAGGGTTGTAGTGAAAAATTAAATACAGACATGTAATTGGAAGCTTTTAGTCAATGTGAAACATCTAGCTTCTTCTCTGTACCTAATGTCTTGAACACGTATTTTATATCCTTAATCAGATAGTGAAAGTGGAAGTGAAGTCATTCAGTTTTGTCCGACTCTCTGTGACCCCATGGACTGTAGTTTACCAGGATCCTCTGTCCACAGGATTTTCAGGCAAGGTACTGGAGTGGTGTGCCATTTCCTTTTCCAGGGGATCCTCCCGACCCAGGAATCGAACACGGGTTTCCCACATTGTAGGCAGACGCATTACCGTCTGAGCCATCAGGGAAGTACCCCCAAGAAAACATCAAATTATGCAGCATTTTCATATTTAGAATTAAAGGCTTGAGCATTATTTGTTTGGCCAGTGTTTAAAGTTAAAATTGTGTTAAGGGTGTGACTCTGACAAGTATAAGCTCTTTGAAATTAGGCAAATCACTTAATTTCTTTGGTCTCAGTAAAATTGCTGCCCCGTCCTTCTTTTGGCAGCAAAGGCTATAACTATGTATTTGTTAACACCTTAGAACCATATTGGTTTCTTTTTAGTTATAGGCATTTTATTGCATTTTTTTTCATGTCTGAGGTTCTTTTAGTTTTTATATTAAAACACTTTATTTTTTTTATCACTGTTATTTGTTGCTTTCAAAAATCCTCAACCAAAGAGAGCCAGAAAATTAAAACATTAAAAAAAATTGAGGGTGAAGAGCAAGTAAATTTAAAAAAAAAATTAAAAATGTATATTACTGCATATAAAGAAACATGTAGCACTCAATTTTTGATGAGACAAGTATTAAAATACTTAGAATGTTAAATACTTTCATAACACTAAAATATATATCTTTTAGAAGCAGAGAATTCCTGTTCTTACCAACAAAGTCATGTCTATTTTACTTTCCCTGTTGGTACTTCTGACATTTGAATAAATATCCTAATATGTGACCTCATACATCTGCTGCATCCCTCCATCCAAAAAGAGATCATTATTCACAGTGCTAGGCCAAGTTGTTATTATAAGCTCAGTGTTATTATTGAGCACACATTTGTTTCCTCAATCAGACTATAAATATCTCTAATTATACATAGAATATTTTTGACCATCCAGGCTGGGCACATATATGCTGTGCCAGTTTGATGGAAACTTGTCTACCTCTGGAAAGTTATCACATATTTTGAAGTCACAGAAGCACAATATGATAGACCATCCTTCTGATGTAAAATGTACGCAATTAAGGCGACGTGGTTCAGGGTGATGTTGGTTGATGGGTATTTCAAGCTATGAAGCTTCCTTCCCTTTATGCTTCCCTTTTGCGTACTTTCCTACAAGATCCAATTTGAAGGTAGTCTTGGTCTGTGGTTAATAAAGATCGTGATGATGGTCTGGGTCATTATTATAATATAGCAGATGGAACAGTGTGTTACAGGACTGCAAAAGTACCTGCATCCCAGAAGTAGCTGCTAATTCTGAATTTTGCAGAGAAAGTCCTTTCATTTGGGGAAAAACTTACTTAAAGAACATTTTGAATGTGAAAGTGTCAGCACTCCAGGCCTTGTCCCTTAGCAACCATTTTCCTATTTGCTCGGTGCATGAATCTCCCAGACGTGGGTTTTTCTTTCTGGTCACTGCTTCAGCGACACCTCCCCACAGAGTCCTTTCTTGATCATTTATACAAAATGGTAACTAATGCTGCTCCCCTAATCTCCTATGTTCCCTACATTATTATTCTCAATAGTGGTTACTAACACCTGTTTTTATACACTTGTTATGTGTGTTTTATCTTTTTCCCTTCCTACATCAAGTCCTTTGGGGCTGGATTTTCATCTGGTTTATGTATTGGTATATATCCAGACACCAGAAAAGTGTTGATGTTTAAATATTCATTGAGCCGAAGAGCTGAATGAAAAGCAAGCTTCAGGCTGGGAAAAGTTGACCAAAAATAGGTAAACTGATTTCAAGAAAAAAAGGGCCCACTGTTTTATGTTTGTTTGTTTTTGTTTGTTGGCTTGTTTTTACTTGTTTGTTGTTGGTTGAGGAAGGGCAGAGTCTCTGAAAGTGATTTGAGTGTAACTGATTGAGTGCCTTCTTGGAGCAGCGTCGACTTGGCCTCAACTGCCTTTGGGGCTGGTGGCAGCAAAAAGGGTCTCCTACCTTGTCGTGCTGGCTTCCAAGACAGGTAAGGAACTACGCATCCTAGAAACATTTGATTCATACTTAACACCTACTGCCACTGAGATCACTTGACGTTTCAGTGGTTCTCTGGTAGCCAAGAAACTCGTGAACTTGAAGTCTCCATACTCACTCAAGTTTATTTCCTTTGTGGTATCATTGTTTCCTTTGTTAAGTCTTAGCAAAGTTTCCTGAGGACTTTCTGCCAAGGTGGAGTTGGATGGTTGTATGCATCTCCATCTTGAATTCGCATGCTAGCTAACAGTACAGAGCAATGGAGCCCAAGAAATGAAAGGCTGTCACTGTTTCCACTGTTTCCCCATCTATTTGCCATGACTCATTGGAAAAGACCCTGATGCTGGGAAAGATTGAGGACAGGAGGAGAAGGGGACGACAGAGGATGAGATGGTTGGATGGCATCACCGACTCAGTGGACATGGGTTTGGGTGGACTCCGAGAGTTGGTGATGGACAGGGAGGGCTGGCGTGCTGCGGTTCATGGGGTCGCAAAGAGTCAGACATGACTGAGTGACTGAACTGAACTGATGGGACTGGATGCCATGATCTTAGTATTTTGAATGTTGAGTTTTAAGCCAGTTTTTCCACTCTCCTCTTTCACCTTCACCAAGAGGCTCTTTAGTTCTTTTTTCTCCCATAAGGGTGGTGCATCTGCATATCTGAGGTTATTGATATTTCTCCTGGCAATCTTGATTCCAGCTTGTGCTTCTTCCAGCCCAGCGTTTCTCATGATGTACTCTGCATATAAGTTAAATAAGATGGTGACAATATACAGCCTTGAAATACTCCTTTTCCAATTTGGAAGCAGTCCATTGTTCCATGCCCAGTTTTTACTATTGCCTCTTGACCTGCATACAGATTTCTCAGGAGGCAGGTAAGGTGGTCTGGTATTCCCATCTCTTGAAGAATTTTCCACAGTTTGTTGTGATCCACACAGTCAAAGGCTTTAATATAGTTAATGAAGCAGAAGTAAATGTTTTTCTGGAATTCCCTTTCTTTTTATATGATCCAGTGATTTTATGACACTTTTCTATGACCCTGAGTTCTTACACATTTCTCTGGGAAAGGCTACCCACTCCAGTATTCTGGCCTGGAGAATTCCATGTACTGTATAGTCCATGGGGTCTCAAAGAGTCGGGCATGATGGAGTGACTTTCACTTCCACTTTCTCCTCCAATTAAGTTCTCTTAGTCTGATACTCTTTAATAGGAGTGATTGCAAGCAACAGGGAGCCAGGCTCAGATATCAGGAA
Source organism: Cervus elaphus (assembly GCF_910594005.1). Lineage (NCBI taxonomy): Eukaryota > Metazoa > Chordata > Mammalia > Artiodactyla > Cervidae > Cervus > Cervus elaphus. The sequence continues at coordinate 5,759,122 of NC_057826.1, read as the reverse complement.
CTTTTTTAGTATGTATAGTTGTAGACAACTATTGTTTTTCATGTGATCCCCTATAGCAAAATGTAATATTTGTTGACTACTGCTGGTCTGTGTACCAGTAAATGAAAGGAGAGCTCATGGTCCCATGCTTTGGAGCAAATTAGATTAGTGAGAGCAGCAGTTACATGAAGAGCAGTGACAAGTGAGACAGGGGTGATCTCAGTGATGCAAACAAAAGTCTATGTTCAGATAAGGGGTGCAGCAGAAATCACGGCAATATATGCATTGGCTAAGGATCCTCAAATGCATTTACTGGAGGGCTCCAAACTCTCGATCCACAGAAATTAGGGGACTGGGCTATGAAGAATGGGAAAACGAAGGTACACTCAGGTTGTAAGTATAATAAAAAAATCAGCTATTGCTTTGTTTATTACTCTCTGCCAGATGCCGCACTGCATACATCTCATGACTTCTTTACTTTTCACTGTAACACTGTGGGATAAATACCCTGCTGAGTGCTGCTGTCTCCATGTTAACTATGGCGGGCTTGATAAAAATCTGAAAATTTTTCTTTATTTAGGTGTTTGGTTATCATTGCCTTGAGCTGTCCAAAACTGGACATGGTCTTTAGGAAGAAGGAAATATCCTTATCAGCTTTCTCAATAGCCAGAACAAAGTTACTTTCTCAATGAGAAAGCATTGTTGCCTTGACACGAGACAAAGGCATCTGTCTTTATTCATGTGGAATCTCATCTGTGCAGCTTATTTTTTCATATATGCCAAATGTCTCATTGATGTGAAAGTTGAAAGCAGATCAATTTGGAGTTTCCAGTGGATTCTTAACAATTAAGAATATGCAAAGGGCAAAGCCAAAGGGGGGAAAAAAAGTTTTTACCAGTTACATATACTTTCAGATTTTCACAATGGATGTTGTATACAATCCAAGAAAGCATTTAAAACAATGAATATTCAACTGCATTAGCTTGATTGGACAGAAAACCAATACAAATTAAATAGAACTGAGACATTTGGGTCTAGAATTTGATCCCTGCTCCCATTTATTTACATGATTTGGCCCATTTCCTTTACTTTCTCCTCAGCCATCCCTCTACTTTTGTTTTTCCATTTTAGGATGTTTTGGTACAATTAGTATCGGTTGTTCTCCTTTAATCTTATACTCTTGATTTATTTTCCCTCAATTAAACATGTTACCTTAAATCACTTCAGGCCACATGAATGATTGAGGAGACTACAAATAAAATTCTTCTTCATTCATTAGCCTATGCCCCTATTCAATCAGGAGAAAAGTAGGCTCCTCAATCTATCCCTCTCTCTTTATTCCATATTTCTTTCTCTAGTTCAGATCCAAGTATAAATTTTGAGGGTCTATGAAATCAGCTATCTGAGTGGAGAAAAGGTCAATGAATTTACCAGAGTTGGTGCGTCAGCTTTGTAAAGATATATTTCTTACTTGCACTCTCTTTTCCCCAAACCTTAATAAGCCCTCTAACGGAGTAATATATTGAATGGTGCTTGTGAAGGGGTTTTCCTTAGCATTAACTTTCTAGATTTTAAGGTTTTATGATGTTTGGTGATTACTTGCTGTATAGCAAAAGAAGATGGTTTTTCACTTACAAAAGAGTTCCATAAGGGAATCGGCAGTCAGTCTTTGACATGGTGATAGAAGGCACTAGATTCTTTCCATCTTGTTACTCCAGCATCCTTTAAGGTATTCAACTGGTATGCATTCAGGTAGAAAGTAGGGGGAAGTGTAGAGATGCTATACGTAATTCCCATCCAAAATCCACTATCAAGAACTAATTACAAGACACTTTAATTCAGTTATTACTGATAAACACAGCCTCTGGATAGGTAGCTGCTTCCTATGAACAATTCTAAACTATATTTTAGTTTAGAAGAGAGATCAAATTTTTTGTACAGTTTCTTTCTGTGCCACGTATGAATTATGATTTGGAGGTATAAAATATCAAAATTGATTTTCATAGTGTATAAAGCAGTTAAAGTGAAAGAAAGTGAAAGTGAAGTAGCTCAGTCGTGTCCGACTCTGCGACCCCTGTAGACAGTAGCCTACCAGGCTCCTCCGTCCATGGGATTCCCCAGGGAAGAATACTGGAGTGCGTTACCATTTCCTTCTCCAATAAAGCAGTTAAGGATCAATGAAAAATTAAAATCTAGTCAAATTTTAGTGACCTAAATTCATATTAAAATCTTTCCTTAGAAAAAAAAAAAAGGAAGACATCAAGGATTAATATGTAATGCTTTCTATAAATGGGGTTCCCTGATGGCTCAGACGGTAAAGAATCTGCCGGCAATGCAGTAGACCATGGTTTAACCCCTGGGTTGGGAAGATCCCCAGAAGGAAATGGCAACCCACTCCAGTATTCTTGCCTAGAAAATTCCATGGACAGAGGAGCCTGGCAGACTATAGTCCATGAGATCAAAAGAAGCTGGACACAGCTGAGCAACTAACATTTTCACTTTTCACTTTCTATAAGATGGAGAAATAGATTTAAACCTGGGAAACATCCTCAAACATGTCACAGATTTTTAGGGTAAATTAGTTTTGACCTATTTATATTCTTTGACAAGGGCTCCCCAGGTATCTGAGTGGTAAAGAATCTTCCTGCTAAAGCAAGAGCTGCAGGAGCCGCAATTTCAATCCCTGGGTCGGGACGATCCCCTGGAGGACAAAATGGCAACTCACTCCAGTATTCTTGCCAGGATAATCCCATGAACAGAGGAGCCTGGCAGGCTACAGCCCATGGGGTCACAAAAATTCGTACATGACTGAACACACGTTCTTTGACATATTCTTCGAAATGAAAAAGTAAATCTCATAGTTTCAAATTCAAATAAGAAATAGTTTAGAAATAAATTAGAGAAAGTGTATTGAAAAAAATATTTCAAATTTTATGTAAATGACCAATGTTGACATATCTCATAGGCTGATAGAAAAAGGCATCAGAGTAGAACTCTCAGGAAGGGCCTCAGCAAAATACAAAGGAAGAAAAGACCCATCAGTGTTTAAAGTGTCAGTGATAAAGACCTTAAGGGCAGTTCGTCCTGCAATTTGTAACCAATTCATTAACTGATCAAATTAATGAATGACATTTTCATGTGGCGTTCTGGAAGATCATTTACTTGCTTCCCTCAAGCTTATTGAAATTGCCTCTGTATTACTGAAGTGGCTTAAATATTAGTGAGTGTTTTTTTTTTTTTTTTAAGTTTTAGAAGAATCTTAATGATCTCTTAGTACTTGACCCAAATGGAAAAAAAAAATGAAGAAAAAAATTTTAAAATTTCAATTAGATAGATCAAAAGAGTTAATAGCAAGCATTGCAAACCTTATTCCCTATTCCATTTTAATCTTTACTCAGATGCTCGCTCTTTGTGACCTCATGGACTGTAGCCCACCAGGTTCCTCTGTCCATGTGATTTCCCAGACAAGAATACTGGAGTGGGTTGCTGTTTCCTCTTCCAGGGGATCTTCCTGGCCCTTGGATTGAACCCATGTCTCCTGCATTGCCTTCATTGGCAGGTGGATTCTTTTTCACCAGCGCTACCTTGGAAAAACAAAAATTACCTCTAGGATTTACTAACAAACATGCTTGTGAATATAATTTGTAGATTATGTAAAAGTAGGTAGAGGCCAAAATGATAAATTTTGCCCACTTTGGTTCATAAATACATTTTTCCTTGCTAGTTAGCTCATTTGGTTCAAGTAGACCAAATGTTTTAGCAATAATCTTGCTAATTTTTAGCAAGACTATTATTTTAGCAAAAACATTCTTGTAGAGGCCCTTGATGCATCGTAATAGAAGCGTCCCTTCTGAGTTATAAGAGGATTTGTTTACAGACACCTCTAGCTGTCAGTCCCTGTGGTTTAGGGACTGTTCTGGATTCCAAAGCCTGAGTTCATGACACAGAAAGTCCAGGCGACTGCTCTGTACATTATACAAAGCCTGCTCTGAGCTGGGAGTGCTCACGTCACTGGTGAGTGTGTGCCCCAGACAGAGTGCAGCCCTGCACCCCCAATCCAATTATCCTTATCATTAGTGGGGATCCAGCTTGCTCTAACTTTTCATCACTCTTAGTCATCGAGGAGACCCACACAGGTTCCTTTGCCAAGAATGTCAAAGTTTTTATTTTCACGCTGATGGAAATCAAACACAGTCTCTCTCCATTCCATCAAAAATACTGGTGAGGCCCATATCAGGACACTGGAGGTTAAGATACCTCATGTCTCTAATTTCCACGACCTGCATTTTAAAACTCCATTCCATGTAGGGAGTGTACATGCAGTCTGACTATATGGTAAACAGGGTGTCGCAACTTTGGTTGAGTGCAAAGAATCCTGACTCTTTCTTGTATTGTCTATAAAAGTAGCTGCAAGCTGATTTTGGTTCTTAAAATTGACACCATCAAAAATCCATGCTGCTTCCTTCCCTTCAGATCTAAGTGAACTTGCCTACCAGAATTTACTAAGAAGGTTTCAGAAGCTGAGGGTTGGGGAAATCATATTTGTCATTTGTCATACTAGACACAGTACACATTCCCAGCAGCTTTTATTTCCATGGCTATCCAGTGAAGTAGGCAGACTTATCCTCATTTATGAAAAAGAAAACCATTTCATAGCTAATAAGTAGTCCCAAGACTTTGCAATTCTGAGGCTGTATTCTTTTCACGTTACAAATCTGAAAATGAACTATTAAGTATTTTATAATAATTCTATATTTCATGATCAAAGATAGGGGTTATCATGATTTAGAATTTCTGCTCAGCATGTGATAATTAAGTCTGTAGTGAACATGAGGCCCAAATGATTGTGCATATTATAAAGCAACCTTGGTAGTTCTAGAATCATTGATAAACAATTGAAGGGAAGGAGGGTGTTGATAAGGGTAAGGCTGGTCAAGGGTATGCCTATTTAAAATGGAGGCATTTTAAGTTTCCAATATGAAGGAGATCAATAACATAATCTGATTTGTGTTTTAGGGAAGATACTGGAAACCAGAAGACCAATACTTAGCCTTCCAAAATTCAGAGCAAAAGAAGAATAAAATTCTCAATGAATGATTTATCTGGGGGGGAATTTACTCATTTAGTTAAGTATTTGAAGTACTAAAGTAGCTTTCAGTTGGAGCAGTTGGGTAGCACTCCCTTTAAAAAAATCATTTATTTTTAGATAGTTATAGAGTCATTGGTAGTTAAAAAAAAATCTATAGGAAATATTGTGAACCCTTCACCCAGCAGCTCCTAAGGTTCAGACATTGTAAAAGTATTAGTAATACCCTTCTGGAAGAAAAATATGCTTATTTATGCTTTATATTGTATACTAAAATTTTTTGGCTTTTTTTTTTTTTTTTTTTTGCCTGCGGTGCACTGCTTATGGGAACTTAGTTCCCTGACCAGGGATGGAACCTGGGCTCTCCACAGTGAAAGCGTGGAGTCTTAACCACAGGACCACCAAGGAATTCCCTGGATACCAAATTGATCACAATTCCAAAGTGATTATAATTTAAAAATAATCAACAATATTGTAAAACTACTAAGAGAAAATATGTATATATTTACAGCCTCTTGAATAAAATGTTGAATGCTACACAAAAAGTGAATGCCCTAAAGGAAAAAAAGGTTATATGTTTTACATATAATTTTGTAAAATTCTTTATGTTAAAACACAAACATCTAGCAATAGCCACATCTTGTAGCTGAAGGGGAAGCAATAGCATATGTTCAGAAAGGGTAGATAATAAATGCTTCAGCCTTTCTCAGTAGACAAAAAATGAAGAATAGTTTGGAGTGATGATTTGAGATTTTGAGATTATTAAAGGGTAAAGCAGTCAGATCTGCCTGCATTGTTCACAGTCTTTGCAGATTCCTCTTGCTCTGGATCCCAAATCTGTTTAATTTTCTGTATAGTCACACTTTGAGGTGTAGTTTGTTATGCAGATCAGTCTGTGTCACTTCCTTGCAAAGAATCAAGAACCGATTTCTCAGTAATTTCAGAGTCAGACTTTACTTTTAATTTTTGCTTAGCATGTATGGCCCTAACAATTTGACCACTGAAACATCTGCTAACCTCTCTTGACTCCACACATACCAAAAATGTGATGTTTTCCTAGTGCTCTCCAGTGCCCTTGCCTGGAAAATCCCATGAACAGAGGAGTCTGGTAGGCTACAGTCCATGGGGCTGCAGAGAGTTGGACGCGACTGAGCGACTTCACTACTTTTCATTAATGTTCCAGACTTTCTTTTAGGCAGGGGACTGAGCTTCTGTTCAGGTGCCTTTCATCTATTGCCCTCTCTCCTCCTAAGAAATATTAATACTTGGCCACCCTTCAGCTTAAGGAAACCTACTCTTAGAAATCCTCCTATAATCTCCATTTCACCTTGATATCAAAGCTATATCTTATTTTGTTTCTTCACTCATTGCCTCTTAATCATTAAAAAACCCCACAAAATTCCCTTTCTTCAAATCTGTGACGGCATGAGGAAAAGTATGTGTGTGTGTGTGTGTGTGTATATATATATTTACATTTATTTCGGTATCCATGCTTAACATAATGGTGCCACATTATTTTAAAGGAATGAAAGCATTTTTGCATATATTAAAAATTTGTTCCTCCTAATTATCAATTCAATTAATTCCTGTTTGGTACAGGAAGTAGAGAAGTTCTGATTGATGTACTATGGATTATTTTTGAATGACTGCATCTGAGTCTATTGTAGTCATTTTAGTCTTCAACTAGTATGGAGACTGTGATTTTATATGTATGGGCAGATTTAAGCTTCTGGAGGAAAAGATTGTTGCCTGATCTCTGTATTCCCTGGTAGCACCAACCATAGATTATGACATATCTTTGACACTCTTCAATTATTTGTTTGTTTTGAACTCACAAAGGCAGAGATGTAAGTGTCAGTTTTTTCACATCTGATCTTTTACTGAATTCTTCTCATATCTCTTGCATATGGGGGTCCAGACTCCAAACAAGAGCATTTTCTTCCATTTCCTACAATGAAACTGAAATGGAAATTTAACTCAGATTGTGCTCTTGACATCCCTACTTAGGCTGTTCTTAATCAATGCAGTTGTTATTTCTAAGCCAGTTGTTGTAATTATATTTTTGTTGGCTTTCTTCATTATATTTCTTCTCCAGATGGTCCACAATTTAGATTTCTGGCTTCCTTCCCAATATCAAACTATAGGAATATTACACCATCTTCTTTTACAAACAAAATCTCAATTGGTTTCTTATTTGCCAGTGGCTAGAGCTTTGAAAGTCCTCCTCCTGGGGCCCTTCGTATTTCAATGATTTCATTATGGAAGAGAACTCCCTTGGGAGATCCTGTTTTTCATTTCAGTCTGAACAACGTTCTGGCAAAACTCTGATACCATGGATTAGATTTTGACGTCCTTACTTTTATCTAAAACATTATAAAAGCATTCTTCTCTGGAATTCTGCTGAATTGAAACTCATGAACTAAGTGCCTCATGAAAACATTAACTGGAAAACAAGGCCACTTTTCACAAAACAAGCAAAAATAGTCATCTGCAGTGAGAGGTTTTGAAGAGCTTGTAGCTCAAATACAAGGGCGTTTTGAGAGTGTATCTAAATGTTAAAGAATGTCAGGTCCCCGTTCATTTCTTTAACACTAGGAAGGCCAACACCAGTGTATAAATTCTCTGTGCTCAGTTTTCCTTTTATTTTAAAATATTACACAGAGTCTCATTTTTGTTTCCCACTGAAAAATGAAATAAGCTAATTCAAGTAAAGAAAAAAATGCCTGATTAAAAAAGAAAACACCTCAATAAATGTAACTATCATTATATTATTATTATTATTATTGCTAGAAGTAGTAGTAGTATCTACTGTTCTAGCATTAAATATTTGTCAAACGCAAAATTATTGTGTTTCTATGTAATTAGCAGGATTTGCCTTTGGTGATATCTTCCTGCCTCTCTTTAAAAAAAATGAATAGTAAGAACCAAATCACATACAGTTTTTTTACATGATCAGCTAATTTAGCTTAGTCTGTGGACCAAAATTCTTGAAGTGCTGTTCAATCCTAACATTTCAAACTTTAGCACTTTAGCAGTGAGAGAATAATTGGGAAATGAATGAAAGTTTCTGTCTGGAGAAAGAAGGAATTGAAAAGAGAAAGTTACAGAAGCTCAGTTGGCTTTTAGAAAGAAGGTTCATGAAAAATCTGAGAGAGGGATACCTAGTCATTGTTAATGACATGCTGGCACCCACGATGTTTCTTCAGAAGCAGCTGTCTTCATGGCTGGAAGCGACTTCCAGTCATTCATAGAGATGATTCTGAGTTGTCAGACAGGTAGGTGACAGTGTCAATTGGGTAGTAGAATCTACTATAGTCATCTATAGTAGGTGGCGATAATGCTGAACATGGTGGGTCCATGTTATTACCACCTTATTTACCAGCATATCCAAGTGGCTATCATGATGCCCAACCACTTATTGAGCTGGTTTTCAGTCAATACTTGTGGACTGAAAGAGTAAAGGAACGAATGTAAAAAAGAAATAAACATCATGTAGTTGAAATATTTATACCTTTCACAGTTAAAAATAATAAATATATAGATAGCTGCTCTGAACTTTAACTAAATCACCTGGGAACTTAAAAAAATTCTAATTCTCAAGCTGTGTTCCAGACCACCTAAATCAGAAACTCTAGAAGTGGGATCAAGGCCTCAACATTATTTTAGATAATATTTTCAGGTATTTCCACCAGGCAACCCGTGTTGACAATGTCTGGTCTAAATCCAAACCAATGAATGAATGGATGAATCTGTGTTCAGTCATATCCAGCTCTTTTTGGCCCCATGGACTATAGTCTGCAAAACTTCTCTGTCCTTTGAATTTTTTAGGCAGGAGTACTGGTGTGGGGTGCCATTTCCTCCTCTAGGGGATCTTCCTGACCCCAAAATCAAACTTGAGTCTCTTGTGTTTCCTGCATTAGCAGGCAGCTTCTTTACCAACTCCACCACCTGGAAAAACCAACGGAATGCGACAAATGGGATCCAAAAGAAAGCCTGATGTAAAGGAATTAAAACTGCCTCGTGAAGCATCGCTATTGAAGATGAATTTGGTTTCAAGTTACTTCACCAAATGTTTTTATGTCTAATGTCCAAATCCTCAGCGTTCATATTTTAGGAAGGATAGTGATTACTGAAAGTCATATGTTGAATTAAAAAAAAAAAAGGGCAGTCTAGAGACCTCTGAGACATTAAATGCACCACGTTAAGGAGCCACATTGGGTTGATTAACTAAGGGATGGTCAAAGAAGGGCTTTAAGAAATGAATGACATAATCAGAATTATACTTAAATAGATGATCCTGTCAGTGATATAAAAGAAGATTTGATAGGAACAACCAGTTAGGACACACATGTATGTGCCTAGAGAAGAAAGGTAATAATGACACAGAGGCGGTAACAGGTTTGAGAAAAACTGAAATAAGGACCTTGTCAATTGATATTGGGGAGTGCCGAGTCATGGAGACAGAGTACCCAGACTCCCTACACCCATAGCTTGGGAATGTATGTACGTTCAAGGGTCTAACTCAGAAACAGATTATGGAAGAAAGTGTAATGTCAGGAAGAAATTAATAAATGTAGTGTTGGACATGTTGGTTTCAAGATGTCAGATGAAGAACACTGAAGTCTAGGAGATATTCAGATAAACATGCTTGAAACCAAAGCTCATGATCTGTCTAAAGAGAGTGATTTAGGAATCTTTAGTGCAGGTCTGTTTCAAAAATCATCCGAGTGACTTGAAACAGTCTGCAGAATCAGGAGAGCAAAGGACTAAAAACAGAAATGGAAGGAAGCATGAGGTTTCCTGGGTGGGCAAGGGAGGAGGCATCTGCAAAGGCAGAGACTGCTGTGGGAGGGAGGCCAGAGGTATGCGGAGCGCTTTAAAGGGTTGAAGGTACTGGCAGATGAAGCAGAGAATGGATTCATGAATGCCAAAAAATAGCTGTTGGATTTGACAGCTGGGGAGTTACTGCTGACTTCAGTGGTTGCAGTTTTGCTTGAGTTGTGGGGGCAGAAACCACCTTCAAGTTTTAAAGCGAGAAAATGATTACGTGGAACAAAGTCACGTCTGCCCTTTCAAAGAGTTTGCATGAGAGTCAGAGGAGAGTGGGACTGGGATTAGAAGGAGCTCTGGGATCACGACAAGATTGCTTAGTTATTCTTCATCTTTTTATGTAGATTTAGGATGTGATACAAGGGATGCTTTAACGAATGAAAAGAAGGTATCAATCATAATTGTCTGAGAAACTAAAAATACAGAAACGATGGTTGGAAGGTCTGAAAGGATAGTCATCAAAAGGAATCTGTGACAGTATTGTGACCACTACCCAGATCTTTCCTTTATGATGGACTCCATCAATCTCATTTGTAGGCAAGGACAACTTCACTCCTTTACATTACCTGTCCTGGCCCACTTTGCATCATATATAGATAATGATGTTGACAACAAATAAAATGGATTGAATACACCCTGTGATCTGGCACTGTGTTATGTTTTACACATAATGAGTAACTGAGAAGCAACCATTAAAGTCAGCAGCACTTACCCAACTTATAGGTGGAAAACTAAGGCTCAGAGTGCTATGAACAAATTTCCGAAGGCAACAGTGAGTGCAGAGTTAGTTACCGCGATTTAAATCCAGCTCTGTCTGGATCCAAAGTCAGCACTGTTTCCACTGAATCCGGCTAACTCGACTGCTGTAATCGTTGTTGTGTGTTAGTCGATCAGTCGTGTTTGACTCTTGCAACCCCATGGAATGTAGTCTGCCAGTCTCCTCTGTCCAGGGAATTCTCTGGGCAAGAGCTCTGGAGTGGATAGTCATTTCATTATCCAGGGTATTTTCCTGACCCAGGGATCGAACTGAGGTCTCCTGCATTGCAGGAGGCTTCCTTACCCCCTGAGCCACCAGGGAAGCCCAACCTGACTCCTGCGATATTTGTGGTTAAATGTGTGTGTCATCTTGATAAGAATCTGGCAGTGACCAGACCTTTTCTTAGCTGTTCAAGGAGGGAAAGTTTGTATCCAACTCCTCTGTTTTTATGTCCTGAGAGTAAACAGTGAGCAATCTGTAATGCTAATTGTCCCTCGGTGCACTAAAGCAGATTCAGATTCAATAAATCAGAGTTCCTCTGTCCCTTCCAAGTGTTCATAGCAAAGCATTTGATGCATGCCTTTCCTAAGCTTTCCTTATTACTAGTTACTAAAGAGAAAGGCAGAAAGATTGGCTATTTGGAGTGGCTTTCTAATAAAGGACACTACAAGCCTTAAGACATAATAAAGCATTGTATTACTTTTATGGCCTTAGTTTATTTGAGTTTGGCTTGGCTGAATTTTAGCTAATATACTTTGCAAACAATCTGTATTTTAAGTAAGTACCTTTTAAATTTCACTGCCACTTCTTTATAGAGGCATTTGGAAGAGCAAAGGAAGGGCTGTATACCCATGAATCATGCCATTAGAGAGACTGTTCTCTGACACAGGCACATCGTGCATGCTGCAGTGAATGACCCTCCGTTGAGGGCTACAGACATGCTTTACCAAAGATGCTTTTGGGGAAATTCATGGGGCCAAAGGCACTCTCTCTGGAAAATGAAATAATGTTTGGGAGATCCACACTAGATATAAATATTGACCATTCTCCTTGAGTAGCAGATATAGCAACCCTCATAACCTCAAGGCGTGACAGGGTGTGTGGGTGGACATACATGCCCTTATGTCTCTAATGACGGCTTGACGGCATGCATTTCAGCTGCGACCTTTCTAATTCACTTTTGGAGCATGTTTATTGATTTTAAAAGAATGAAGACTGTCGAGTGAGATATTGCTCAGCTGTGGTTATGACAGTCTATAAAAAACAAAAGTATAACCCTCTATCACAACTTGATACTTTAGGTGAAAGAATTCACCAAAAATTCTTGCTTGCTCTTGCACTTATCTGACATTTACATTGTATGAACACTTTCTTTAAAATTTATTCATTTAACAAATATTTGGTTCCTATTCTGTGCTAGGTCTTAGATGAACAGTTTTTAATCATGTTGACTGAGATATTTTTTCTTGTGACTTTGGCTTTCTTGTTGGGAATAAACTTTAAGCAAATAATTGTAAGGGTGTATATGACATTAAAAAATTTGATCGGTATGGTGAAGCACAAGAGGTCAGGAGAAAGTAAATGGGGATATAATTTTTATTAATAAAGACTTCCTTGAGGAAACTAGCATTTAGAAAAACAACTGAAGTAGGGTTAACCAGGTCCATGGAACAGTTAGAATTCCCTGTGCCGCATGGACACATAAGAGAATCACATTTTTAGTGAATTGATGCTACTTATTTGAGACAGGCACGAGTGGTAAAGAACTTGCCTGATAACACAGGAGGCATAAGAGATGCAGGTTCAATCCCTGGGTCTGGAAGATCCCCTGGAGGAGGGCATAGCAACCCACTCCAATACTCTTGCCTGGAGAATTCCATGGACAGAGGAGCCTGGTGTGCTACAGTCCATGAGGTCGCAAAGAGTCAGAGATGACTGAAGTGACTTAACACACACGTAAACACACACACACATCTGGAAAGAAGTTGATGCAAGATGGAAATCAGTATGTACTGAAGATACTAATATGTGTCCAAGATTTTCCATATTCTTCTCATCATAAGCCACCAATGTCGGTGTGGTTGTTATCATTTTAAATAGAATAGCAACAACAATAAAAACAACAACAAAAGCTGAGGTTTAGACTGAATAGATTATCTAAGGTGGTATCTTCAGAACTGATTGAGGGTATCAGCAATTTTTTTTTTCTATCACCAGCATGATCCACAACATATTCTAGTAAGTCTTGTTCCATAAGTGTTAGTTTTAGGCACAGAAAGACACAATCATACACACACACACACACACACACACACACATCTATCCATGAATGTCTGGGTTTTCTTGGTTAAATACAATGGGCAATTTGAAGGTAAAAGGGTTTCCCTGGTAGTTCATATGGTAAACAATCTGCCTGCAATGAAGGAAACCTGGGTTCAATCCCTGGGTTGGGAAGATACTTTGGAGAAGGAAATGGCAACCCACTCCAGTATTGGTGCCTGGAAAATTCATGGGGAGAGGCGTCTGGTGGGCTACAGTCCATGAGATTACAAGGAGTCAGCTACAACTGAGTGACTTTCACTTTCTTTCTTTTCTAACGCTACCCCAACTTGTAGCACAAATAGATATGTACTGAGAGTCCCCAAGAAGTGTGCTGCATCTTTAGAGGGTCAATAAAAAACACCTCACTTCCCAATGCAAATTCAAAATGAATACAAAGGTAGTTGTTAGAAAAATTTTTGGTAGATAATTTTTGTTTTTGCCATTTTTTTTATTTTTATTTTTATTTTTTTTTTGCCATTTTTTTTAGAAAAATTTTTTCTAAAAAAAATGGCAATCAAAATACCAGCTTTGATACCTAAAAAGTTGAATTGGAGAAACTGACTTTAGAACTGCAGCTCTGCTGGGCTTGCTAATTCCTAATCTCAGAATTAGATTTATCCAGCCAGTCTCTGACAAGGCTGGATAACTAACAGGTCATACCTATGGGGCCTGGTCCATGTAGAGACCAACACCAGGAAGAATTCTTCCTGCAAAGATGGGTTCATGAAAATAGGAAAGGCAAAGCTGTTAATTTCATAATCATCAGCTCCTTCTCCCGAATACATCCACCAGGCAAGTGTTTCTTTCCCAGGAGACTAAGGCCCCAGAGAGGCTTGAAGTATGTTCTTAATGGAAGTTCCTCCAGGTGGAAACAGGAAGGTGAAGGAAAAGAGTTTCTAAATTATATGAAATAGACAAAATATCCCAGATTTTTAAAACTAAATTTTATTTTTCAGAGGCGTTTGAGGTTCATAGCAAAACTGAACAGAGTATAAAGAGTTACCATCTACCCTCTGGAAACTGATTTTTTTCTTTCACATCTCATGATAAAAATAAACACTTGAACATTTCATTCAGTGCTACAAATTGCTCTGTGTATTTGCTAATTTAAGGTTTACAGCAACCTTATAATAGAGATTCATTCTTGTGTACTCAGTCGTGTCCAACTCTTTGCTGCTCCATGGACTGTATCCAACCAGGTTCCTCTGTCAATGGGATTCTCCAGGCAAGAATACTGGAGTGGATTCGATGAATTCTATTGCTAATATTTCACAGTTTAAAGAATCCATGACTCTAGGCAAACACTTGCCATCCAGGCATCACCAGACTGAACCCCGATACACTGCCCCATTGATGGATCTTAGCGGATATTACCCTTTTGTTGTTCTACCCCAGATTTTGTATGATGTTATCCTCTATTGAAGACTACAATGTTTGTTAAGTCATTTTAGGATATGTTCCAGAGGTCTGAGTGCAATGAACATGTCTTTATTTCGCCAATGGTCACATTGCCTGTCTCCTATGGTACTTTTTCAGTAATTTCCCATATTTTATTCTGATCCTTTTGAGATGGGTGATGGCAACCTTGGCCCAAATAAGAAAAAAAACAAAACAAAACATTGTTTTGTAGCACAGGTTACTACATTATTGCACATTCATTTTCTGTAGGAAATTTAATTAATTATTGAGTAAACATGCTTTCTATTGATTCTATGTTGATTACTTTCTAATATGAATAATGGAAATATACCATAATGTTATTTGAGCACAGCAGATTGGAGGCTCTATTGTGGAACAAATAGAATAAAAAATATTGGCATTTTGGTGGAAGGAGGGTGTCTGTCTCCATGTGAAAGAGGATGGCTTTCTATACTCTCAAAAATAAACAAATTATGATGGGAAGGAAGAGTCATGTTAGCAACAAGGTTTGGATTCCATAGCAGACTTTATTAGTCACTGAGCTTCCTGAAGATGTCACAGTACCTTACTATTTACAATAAATGACTACTTAGAACCAGCTCTAAATGCTCTGTGTAACCCCTGATTTTCAAATCAAAGGAAAGAGAGAGTAGTCAGGCATGTTTACTATGCTTCTCCCCACCTAGAATCTGTGCTCCTGTGTGCATATAAAGTTTTATGGCAAAACCACTATAATGAGCATAGGGAAGAAAATAGGCTCTATGAAACTTAACAGGAACCCAAAATTAGCGGATTCATTGTTGCAAGCTTTTTTGGTCATTTTAACAAATTTATTTTTA
Source organism: Cervus elaphus (assembly GCF_910594005.1). Classification (NCBI taxonomy): domain Eukaryota; kingdom Metazoa; phylum Chordata; class Mammalia; order Artiodactyla; family Cervidae; genus Cervus; species Cervus elaphus. The sequence continues at coordinate 5,743,890 of NC_057826.1, read as the reverse complement.
ATTAGAGGATTCACAGTGTTGTGTTGGTTTCTAACACACAGCGAAGTGAATCTCCCGTAGGTGTACATATGGTTCCTTCCTCTTGAGCCTCTTCCCCACCTCCTACCCCAGCCCATCCCTCGAGTCATCACATAGCACTGGGCTGAGCTCCCCGTGTTATACGGCAATTTCCCACCAGCTATCTATTTCACACCTGGTAATGTACATGCTTCCATGTGACTCTCTCAAATCATCTCCCCCTTCTTCCCATACTGTGTCTACAAGTCTGCTCTCTGTTTTCCTGTATTCTGTATTCCTTCCCTGCAAACAAGTTCATCAGTAAGTACCATTTTTCTAGATTCTATATATATATATATGGAATCTATATATATATGAGTTAATATATGATATTTGTTTTTCTTTTTCTGACTCATTTTGTATAACAGACTCTAAGTTCATCTATGTCAGTTCAACTGACTCAGATTTGTTCCTTTTTATGGCTGAGTAATATTCCATTGTATATATGTACCAGAATGTCTTTATCTATTCATCTATCAATGGACACCTAGGTTGCTTCCATGTCTTGACTATTGTAAATTTTGCTGCAATGAACATTGGAGTACATGTGTCTTTTGGGAGTACAGTTTTCTCAGGGTATACGCCCAGTAGTCAGATTGCTGGGTATTTTGGTAGTTTTATTCCTAGTTTTTTAAGGAATTTCCATACTGTTTTTCATAGTTCTTTAGGGTGTTTTTGATGCACTGTACATAGAACACTGTATTCAACTATTAAATAACTGTGTCCACTTATATCATTCTGGAGGCCAAACATAGAAATAGAAGAAAAAGAGCATTAAATAACTCTTACAGAATCATACTTGAGTATTTAGTGATAAATAGAAAAAAAATGAATGAATTCATTTCCCACAAGAGAATGGATTGACAGATTTATTTTATTTTTTATTAAAATTAAAATGTCAAGAAAAGTCTCAAATGTTCATGCTAGCACTTTATTAAGAACTCTTCAATAGATTTGTTTCCAAAGAATCATTGCTAAAACTTCATAGCTTGTATGAAGTGAAGGGGAAATTTAAGAACTAACTTTTCTTCAGCTGACACGTGCTTTATACCAAAGTCCAGGTGCGTACAGACATATTTCTCTATACATTTTCCACAATCATGAGATTTTTCAGGCTGAATATTGAAAGAAGGCTATTAAATTCAAACTGTGATTTAGAGTGAATGACTAATAAACTCTAAGTTGCACAATTTTAAAAGTCATTACTTCTTTGAAATCAGAACCAAATAAGTTTCCTTTTCTAAAGATTTTATTGCTTTATAAGTGTAACAGTAACTCATCAAAATGTATGTAAAATAATATCACTGAAACTACACAGAAAGAGCCAACACATTTCATATCAAGTATAATAATTAAATAAAATGATTAATAATTAATAATTTAATGTATGCAAACTCACTTTGATATGATCTTTCTTTAATGTGCTTTCATTTGCTCCTTTCCCAACTGTTTATTTATTGTTAATTTTGCTGTTTTCTGGTAGTGCATGAAACAGCTTTCTATTACTTTAGTATATCTAAGATAGACCAGAGTCCCCTGCTTCACTTTTCCTGGGGATTTCGAAGCTCATTCATTTTTCTGCACCATGTAATTTTATAATGTATTTGGTGACTGTGAACTTTTGACAATTCAGAAGTGAAAGTGTTCTTTCCTTTATTTAGAGACTGCCTCCCTACCTAGTGGTAATGAATCCACTTACCAGTGCAAAAGATGCAAGAGATGCAAGTTCAGTCCCTAGGTAAGAAATATCTGCTGGAGCAGGAAATGGCAACGCACTCCAGTATTCTTGCCTGGGAAATCCCATGGATGGAGGACTCTGGGGGGCCACAGCCCCTGGAATTGCTGAGTTGGATATGATTGAGTGCTCACCTGAAAACACACACACACACTACCCACACTCTTTTCTTGAGAAAGTGAAACGAATCTTAATTCTGTAGTTTATCTCTGAAATCATAATCCCCTCCTTTCCTTTCACTCTGTCTGTGAGACCTGTGAGGAATGGTTTCTGCTAAGAACTCTCTTAAAAGATTGTTGGTAGTAAGTTTCCAATGGACAGTTACTCATGTGGGCTGGGTCCTTGGAGACTACTGGGGGCCGTTAGGGTTGTTCTCATGAGCACCTTAACAGATATATTTACTGTTTGATTTTTGGTGCCACTATTATTTAACACCAAAGAGATACTCCTGAAATATTTGAAGTCAATAAAGATTATATATTTCTGATTTTTTTAAAAAAATCACAGATATGGTCTATAGTGAGAGAAAGAAAACAGAAACATAATTATTCAGGCAAATAGAATCATTAGAGCTTACAAATGACAATATTTACTATTTTAAGAGTAAAATACATCATGTAATAACTGGGGAGATTGAACTTTGACCAAGTTCACTCACAGACTCATGGATAATTTCCTGAAATGTATTTGTTAAATCAAATGGAACAAATATAGCTTAACAATTGGTAATATTAGTAATATACAATGGAGTCTATAGGTCTGTTCTTTCATGGTGACTAGTTAGGAAAGAGTTGACTAGGGTAAACTAACCCTGCTTCACCTAAACTGTCCCCACCCAATATTCCAAGGCTAAAGAAGAACAAGAGTAGTAACTCCATGGTTTTGAAGTGATTCAAAACAGAAACTCTTGCTCAACAAAACACAATGTCTTTACTATTAATTAATAAGATGGTAGAAACAGTCAGCTTGTACTGCAAGATCAAACCAGTCAATCTTAAAGGAAATCAACTTTGAATATTCATTAGAAGGACTGATGCTGAAGCTAAAGCTCCAATCTTTTGGCCACCTGATGTGAAAAGCTGACTCATTGGAAAAGACCCTGATTCTGGGAAAGACTGAAGGCAGAAGGAGAAAGGGGAGGCAGAAGATGAGATGTTTATATAGCATCACTGACTCAATGGACATGAATTTGAGAAAACTCTGGGAGATAGTGGAGGACAGAAGAGCCTGGTGTGCTGCAGTCTGTGGAGGCACAGAGTCAGACCCGACTTGACATAGAGACTGAACAACAGCAAAGAAACAGTCATAGAGAATGACCATTCTTTACCATGATCATATACACCTTTGTTCCATCCCAGAAGAGTTGGAGCACAACTCAGCCCATTGTAGCAATAGCTCTAATGAGCCAGGAGGACAAAAAGGCCAGGCTCAGAGTCCCAGCCACTAAATGTCCAGTTCCAGATTCCCTTGCCGATAGCTTTGGGCTTCTGGATTGCCATACACTAAGTAAGAGGTAGTAGTCAATTCATAGTAATTGGGAATGAACCTGGATGACAATAGAAATATTCCTTAGGTCCTTTGGGCCTCTGATACCTCATTTATGATTTTGACATAATAATATTGGCTTTATTTACCTAACAGAATTTTATAAGATAAAATAATAAGATGGGAAGTGGTCTGTAAGATTTAAAAGTGCCACAAAATGTATGCTATTAATTATTGTAGTATTATTGGCATATTCCAAGTAGACTTTGGAGGTATCAAAGGTAGATACTGTCTTTCAATTCCAGGAATAAAAGAGCAATGATTTTTGCTATTTTAACAAGTTTATGATAATCCCTTCTTATCCTTAAATTTACTTTTGTTGACTTAATGGAAGAAACATGTCAGGAAAATATTTACACTTCTATTTATGACCACATTATGTGTAAGAATCAGCAAGTCTTTAAAACAATGAAGTTTGACAAATACAGTGGCATCAGTAAAGTAGTACAAACAAGTTATGTGTGCCATTTTTTGTGGAATGGAGGGGTAATTCTAGGCCTCACAGTCTTAATAAATCATTATGTCCTTGAAAATTAAAAAAAAAAAGTAGGAACCCAGAGTATTTAGAACTAAAAGCTAGTTAGTGAAGGTGACCGTTTCAAAGCTATATTTTGTTCTTCTAATCCTTTACTTTTGGGTGGGTCAGGAAGGTATTTCAGCTTCAGTGCTGGCATTTTGCTGTAGTTACAATGAATTGCGGCCATGATTGCAATTGTTTTGTGATGCCTGTGGTGTCATTACCAAGATGCGATTACCAATTGCTATATGAAATTAGTTATGCATGAAATGAGTAGGAAGCATAAATACCGGGAGGGAGAGTCTGAGCACAGGCTTCATCCTCATTGTCTTCCAGATCCACTGATGCTTATGCATAATGTGGTCATAAAACTTTAATTTATTTCAGAGCCATAGGAATAGAAGGGTTCTTTAAAGGTCATCCAGGACATCCCCCTGTTTCCAGGTCCTTGAGCAAACCTAAAAAGATAATGAATGAACCCTTTTCCCCAGGAACATTAAAAATCTTCTAATGGTTATAGGACAAGTCATGGAAGTAAGAAGAGTTTCTACAATGTAATAATGCATGTTGTTCAATGGTTAATTAATATAATATATTTTATATGTATTATGCACAAAATTAATTCATCTGTTGTCTTTTAAATATTTTAATGGTAGAATATAATTTCAGCATAAAGCTTTAGGAGATTGTCTTTGTATGCCATACTTCTTTTTAAGAAATGACATATTCCTAAAATTTAGGGTTAATAGAAAATTCTCAATATAATATCTAAAAGCTCATTTGAAATAGTTTAAAATGTTTTGAAGAACATGCTACATGCACATCCATACACTGCACACCCTCCAGTGCAGTGGATCACTCTGTAAAGTGGGACAGTTCAACAAAAATCTAAAAATTAGATTTTTTTGTATGGTGAACTCATTTAGAATGCATCTGTGGATTATTTTAAGATTAAGTTATATTATGAGTTTTCTGTTTAGTCATAAAAAGTAGATTTCCATTTATCCTTGTTGGATACTTATTATGGTATTCAACTGATACGGTTCATGGTTTGGTGTAAAAGAAGCACTCATGTTCCATATTTCACCATTCACATCATGAAGTTTCACATAACAGTGAATCAAGTATCTTTGAAGCCTGGCTGTAAGATGATGTCCACCAAAGCCAAGGACTTTTGAAAACACATGACGATGTTTTTATTTTCTCTTGTAGGAAGGCTGCCTTAGTGTAATGGAACAAGCGTTGGGCTACTGTGGCTCAATGGCCTGGCCTGTGTCTTAGCGATCCTATTAGACATTGCTTAGGTCAATGATTCTTTCTGGGACTCAGTTTCTTCTCTGTCAAATGGAGATCATAGCTCTGTCTCTTATTATTGTGAGGATGCAGTGAAATAACACACTCAGTTTCCTAGCAAATTACTGAGGACATAACAGATGGACTGCAAATGTGAGTACACAGCCTCATCCCCTCCTTTACAATGAAGTGCTACAGAGGATTCTGACATGCAAAGATTTTGTGAGCATTTGAGCTCTTTGCTGCGTCAGTTGTGTCCGACTCTTTACTTGGGCCTAAAAGGATATGATCAAATAAAGAGGTATAAGAACATAACACGTGACTCAGTATCTCAGTTTAGGAAACTATAGTACTGATATTAGTATTTGAAACAAATACTATGCAAAAGAGAATTATTTTTCATGCTTCTGTGTACATTATGTTTAATATTAGTGACATAAGATCTTAATGTAATTGTATATTGAACACTGATTCAACAAACGTGGCCAATATTTGTTCACCCTATACATCACAGTGCTCTTCATAAACCACTGTTTCCCTAGAAAAGGTGAACTACTGTTTGAAATCTACAGCTTCCAAGTTGTGCAGTTTTTAACCTTGATATTCAGACTTACATCATTTTTCTCACTAGTAAAGCTGAGATTCTCAGACAGCTCTTCCAACCACAATAGGTAGCATTTTCCTATTTCTTTGTTACCTGGGAACATCATAACTTTGATTTTTGAGGAGTCTAGCAATGTTATTTTGACCACTGAATTGTCAAAAGATTGCCATTGCTTCCTACCGCACTAACCACTCCACTTTGCTATCCTGGTAATATACAGATGATGATAATGAAACAAATAACATACAGTGTCTGAGGAAGAAATCTTTGTGAAAATCAAACAAAAGCTGGGCTAGGAAGGCTTGGATGTAAAATGAATGAAGGGTTAGTGAAAGGATGAATAGCTCCTAAGTAGAGTAGGAATAGAAAAAATGATATTGTGTGTTAAAACAGGACAAATTACCTCTGATGTATCCACATATTGGGATAAGGATATACCTGTAACAAGAATATTCCTTAAGCCTGAATTTCTTCTTAAGTTATAAAACATGGTAAGTATGAATGCTCAGTCACTTCAATCAGCCTGAGTCTTTGTGACTCTATGGACTGTATGCCATTTATTGAGTACGCCAAAGCCTTTGATTGTGTGAATCACAACAAACTGAAGAAATTTTTTCAAGAGATAGGATCATCGAAAAAGCAAGAGAGTTCCAGAAATACATCTATTTCTGCTTTATTGACTATGCCAAAGCCTTTGATTGTGTGAATCACAATAAACTGTGGAAAATTCTGAAAGAGATGGGCTTACTAGACCACCTGACCTGCTTCTTGAGAAACCTGTATGCAGGTCAGGAAGCAACAGTTAGAACTGGACATGGAACAACAGACTGGTTCCGAATAGGAAAAGGAGTACATCAGGGCTGTATATTGTCACCCTGCTTATTTAACTTATATGCAGAGTACATCATGAGAAACGCTGAGCTGAAGGAAGCACACGCTGGAATTAAGATTGCTGGGAGAAATATCAATAACCTCAGCTATGCAGATGACACCACCTTTATGGCAGAAAGTGAAGAAGAACTAAAGAGCCTCTTGATGAAAGTGAAAGAGGAGAGTGAAAAAGTTGGCTTAAAACTCAACATTCAGAAAACTAAGATCCTGGCATCCAATCCTATCACTTCATGGCAAATAGATGGGGAAACAATGGAAACAGTGAGAGACTATTTTGGGGGGCTGCAAAATCACTGCAGATGACTGAAGCCATGAAATTAAAAGACACTTGCTCCTCATAAGAAAAGTTATGACCAACCTAGACAGCATACTAAGAAGCAGAGATATTACTTTGCCAACAAAGGTCCATCTAGTCAAAGCTATGGTTTTTCCAGTAGTCATTTATGGATGTGAGAGTTGGACAATAAAGAAAGCTAAGCACAAAAGAATTGATGTTTTTGAACTATGGTGTTGGAGAAGACTTTTGAGAGTCCCTTGGACTGCAAGGAGATCAAACCAGTGAATCCTAGAGGAAATCCTGGAGTGAATATTCATTGGAAGGACTGATGTTGAAGCTGAAACTCCAATACTTTGGCCACCTGATGCGAAGAACTGATTCCTTGGAAAATACCTGATGCTGGAAAAGATTGAAGGCAGGAAGGGAAGGGGACAACAGATGATGAGATGGTTGGATGGCATCACTGATGTACACGAGTTTGGGTAAGCTCCGGGAGTTAGTGATGGAGAGGGAAGCCTGGCGTGCTGCAGTCCATGGGGTTGCAGAGTCACACACAACTGAGTGACTGAACTGAACTGACTGGACTGCAGCCCACCAGGCTCCTCTGTCCATGGGATTACCCAGGCAGGAATACTGAAGTGGGTAGCCATTTCCTCCTCCAGGGGATCTTCCCAACCAAGGGATTGAACCCACATCTCCTGACTCTTTTACATTACAGGTGGATTTTTCACGTGGTGAGACACCAGGAAGGGCCCCATGATAAGTATCATGGGAAACAGTTGGTTGGTGGAAAACAGGGACGTGGCATGCTTTGACCAACTTTTGCAAAGGATCAGTACACTGCAGCATGAAGAATAGATGAAAAAGGACCAAGGTTGAAATCTGAGGCCAATTAGGAGACTATTGCAACTTACACATGAGAGACGATCAGAGTTTGGTCTAGGATAGTCACGGAGGATGTGGTAATGAGTGCCCAGATACAATGCGTGCTTTGGATGTTTGACCAACAGGTTCTGCTATGTGTTGAATGTGGATGTAAAAGAAAAGAGTGAGTCAAGGATGGCCCCAAGTTCAGGATCTGGGCAATAGAGTAAGCGCAAATGCCATTTATTGAGACAGGAAGTAGCCAACTGGAAAGGGAAATTAAGAGTTTGTGTGTAGAATTTGTTGAGTTTGAGATGGCAAATGGATATTCAAACAGACACATCATGGAGGCAGCAGAATATGGGTCAGTGTTCAAAGGAGAAGCTTGCATTGAAGGTTGATATTTAGACGTCATCAGGATGTTGGTGATATTTAAAACCATGGGATTGTGTGAGGTCACCGAGGAAGTCAGTAAAAGAAGCAAGTTCTGAGGACAGAGCGCTGAGTCATGTTGACATTTACACGTCAAGAGATTATGGGATCTGCCAAAGGAGACTGAAGCGGAGGGAGGTCACAGAAAACAGGAATGGTTGGTATTCCCGAACTTGAATGGGGAAAACATTTTAAGAAGGAGTAAATGATACACTGTGTTAAACTGTGCTGGTGGGTGGACTAGGAATTGACTACAGAAATGAACAATCTAGATGGCATTAGTGATTTTGACTCAATGAATTTAGGTAAAAAAAGAAAAAGTGGGGCTGAAAATCTGATTGAATGCTATTCTGAGAGTAAGAGATGATGAATTGGCGGTGGTGACAAATAGTTTTAAACATTTTGTTATAAAGTTGAAGGAAAGCAGTAGGCATATTTGATCTGTTGTAACAAAACAAAAATCATCTTCTCCTGGGAATGCAAATAGGTGGGAAACAATTGATCTCTTCGTCTCAGTTCAATTCTGACTTTACCCCATGAAGTCTTTTTTTAATGAATGCAATTTGCAGTTTTTTCATCATAAGAAGTTGTATATATCTTGTATGTAACTTGAGACATATAATTTTAAGTGTTGAGGTTGCTTAAATATATCTAATTTCCAAAAGTGCAAAAAATATGGTGAATCAATTTTTAATTTGTTGCTCATGGTCATCTTGGAATCTGAGAACCAGTTCTAGAAATAAGATCTAGCAACTCTTAGTCAAGCAATAGAGTGTTTTCAGTTTCATAAGTTTAAATGTGAGGCTATAAATGTAAATATTTAAGTGCTTTTCTTCATTAATGCAAAATCCATTCTGAATCTACTTGGGTAGAAGTTCTATCTATTCTTTATTTTGCTGGAAATATCAATAATAATTTATTTGTATGTGTATTAGTAATAAGTCAGTCTATCTATCTGTCTACTTATCTATCAGATCTACTGTACATGATTTAAAACAGGTATCTAAGATTTTGATTTTTTTCCCATCATTTTTAGAACATCTGTTGCTTAAGAGAGTTTTTTAATAAATACTTCTAATGCTATATCAAACTGTCTTAAACTTCATTATTATAACTTTCTCTGTATAGTCTTTAAGATATGGAATTTTTTTTTCTGATCTAAAAGCATTTGTCTATCCCCTTAAATTTCTCCACTTTATTTTATGTTTTCCTGGCAAGTAAATTACTCTTCTATCCTCAAAACTTGCCAAGTTAGTTAAAATGTAGCCTAAAGATTGCATACTAATGGATTCACTTACAGTTGGTTTGTCAAGTATTGCAGTGTTTCTCAGAAAGGTGGTGCTAAGTGGTATATGCTTGCTCCATCTTGATTACAAATAGTTTAGTGGTAATTTTGTCTAATACATCAATTGTAAGCCACTTTTATTTAAGTCATTTATTGGTGAAATATATTCTCCCAAGATAGTCAAATTTGTAACCAAAGCAGTACCACTTAAATTAGCACAACTCAAAACATCTTTTAAGGAAAACTTGAGAAACACTGGGGCAATCTCAATTTTTTTTTCTTTTTCCAAATGTCACAGTGACCTGCCATTTGGAGAATACATTTAGCAGATTTATTTACCAAACTGCCATAACATGATCTGTTGGGCTGTAGGTATATACACATATATATAGATAAATATAGGTAGATAGATAGATATACATAAACACAATGTTAAAACAATTAGATTTAAAGAAACAAACAGACAAAAGAATAATTCAGCTGCTATGTCCATGCAATCACTTGTAGTTGTTAGGTGCTTTCCATGAGATCAAGTTCTATATTTATTTGATAAGGTTATTGTTTGACTTATGTGGAAGGTGCTCTTCTTAGAACTTTACAGAGATTACCTCATTTAATACTTATCATAATAGTATGAGATTGTCAATGTTGGCTTCCCTGGTGCCTGATGGCAAAGAGCCCACCTGAAATGTAGGAGACCCAGGTTTGATCCCTTGGTGCCTGGAGAAGTCCTTTGACAGAGGAGCCTGGCAGGCTACAGTCTAGGGGGCCACAAAGAGTCGGACACACCTGAATGACTAACGCTTACTGTTGATATTAGTATCACCATTTCAGAGATGAGGAAATGGGAGAGAGAGAGTGAGTACTTAATTTGTGCTCTTATAGTTAATGTGCAGTTGAGGTGCAAATCCAGGTAAATATGCTCCACAGGGTCTGTGCACATCCACTGTGCTGACTTGACTCTGTATGAATTTCGAGGGCTGTATGTTTTATAATATGTTATGGTGTGGGCTTTTGAGCCAACCGTCCTGGGTTCAAATCTTCTCTATACTGTTATTAGGTTTGTGATCATGTGTGATTCATTGGTTAATAAAGTCCTTGGGCTTTAGTTTCCTCATCTTTATCTCATAAAGAGAGATATTTATTTATGCATATGTATAATACATTATGAGCACATACTTGAGTTATTAATCAGGAGTGATTAGAAACTGTGTGTGGAGGGGGAGGTTATAATCCATCTGTGAGGACTGACATCACATTTTTTAAAAGTGAGATACACAGAAAACTAGCCTTTCTTAATACCCCTTATAGTGTCCATTTCTGGGATCTCTTCCTTCATGTTTAGCACAGGTGATGAATTTAGATGAACTACACAGCCACCTCACAGATGACGTCAGTATCCGTGGAAAGCCAGACCTTAAGTGTTCCTAGAGTCTAACCATGACCATTTGCTGGAATTCAGTGTTCCTGTGTTCTGGATTTGATGGTTCTGTCCCAACGATCAGGGAATTTCCTTTAAGACACTCTCAGGGCTCATGGTCCTCATTGGCTTCCCATTTGTTGTTCAGTCTCTCAGTGGTGTCTGACTCTTTGCAGCCCCATGAACTTCAGCCCACCAGGCCCCTTCGTCCATGAGATTTCCCAGGCGACAGTACTGGAGTGGGTTGCCATTTCCTTCTCCAGGGGGTCTTCCCAGCCAGGGATCGAACCTGGGTCTCCTGCTAGTCTCCTGTATTGCAGGTGGATTCTTTACCCCTGAACCACCGGGGAAGCCCATACCACATGCAATATTTATTTCTCTATATTATATATAAATATGGTGACACTAGGATAAAGACCCACCTGCAAATGTAGGGACACAGGAGACTCAGGTTCGATCCCTGGATTGAGCAGATCCCTTGGAGGAGGAAATGGCAACCCACTCTAGTATTCTTGCCTGGAGAATCCCATGGACAGAGGGGCCTGGAAGGCTACAGTACATAGGGCTGCAAAGAGTTAGGCTGGCTGAAGTGACTTAGCATGCACACATGCATGACTCATAATCATCGTTGGCTTCCCATACCCGCATACAATATAGATATATCTATGTCATATGTAAGTATAAATATACACATATATATATTCTATACACGCAGATATACATATATATATATATTTATTCAAATTAAAAGCAGAGCGTTGGCTATTATGCAAACAACACAAGTTGTCTAGTCCTTAAAGTATATCCAATAGAGAAATTCTTGAGCTGTCCTTGTTTGTGGTTGATTTACACCCTCTCCTGAAACTAACTCTACTCAAAATAAATTTTAAAGCTTATACAACTGAGCTTATAGCTAAATTTTAAGAAAGAACTATCTAAGGTACCAAAGCCTCTTACTTTTGTAACATAGAGTGCAATATGTCTCTCTACGTCTTGCTATTGCCTCACCAAACACAGGTTTAAAAAGAAAATTGCTCAATTTTGTAACTTACTTTCCTTTGCCTTCACGTTTTGAATTAAGTTTACCATCAATTGCTTTTCAAAGCACTTCAATTTATGGACTACTTTTATTTTATGCATGTCTTACTTCAATTTTATCTTTAGTGAATACCCATGTCTTTGCAACAAGGAAACATGTATATGTATAGGCAGCCAAATTATCGGTTGTCCTGACCAAAAGAATGTCATACATTGAAGAAATAACTGGGGCAGCCTAGAATGGTTTTTATTTGACTTTATCTGGATTAGTGAAAGATTTCTTAAAGCAATACTTTTTTTGCTGGAATTGATTTTCTTCTCTCAACAGATACAAGATGTAAATTTTGAGCCCATTGTTTTTTTTCCAAAGTTGAGTTTAAAAGCCTTTATAAACACCATTGTGTAAAATACCCTGATAACTATAGGAAGATATCAATTTGAAGAAAACATAAGTTCAGGTTTCTAGGAACTTGAACTCTAGTCAGGGTGTTTGCTGGAGTGCAATATAAGCAAGAAATTGCCTGAACAAACATCAACCTGTATAATCAAGGGATTTTTGACGTGGGGGATAATATATGAAAAAACGACTCTGGTTTCTATGAGAATGGAAGACTTGAAAGTTACCGTTTCTGCCTGACATGCAAGCCTTTAAAACTGCAGACCTGCAACAAATGCTTCTGTAAGGAAGAGAGGCAGTCCTCTGGGAAGGAAGAACATTCTTAGGCAAAACAGGGTGGAGGAGGGATCATGAGACAGAGAGGGAGCTGAGCTTTGGTTACTATTATCGTTAATTATTTTGGTCTGCCATTTGAGACAGGATTGACTTTTGTTGTCTTAAATAAAAATTCCTTCTGGAAATGGCATTTCGCTGTGTATCTGGAGCAAGAAACTGCTGAGGCCAGAACCCCCTACCCAGTTCTCAGCTGCAAGAGACCGCACTCTTCCATTCTTAGTGAAAGAAACACATTCCCAACACCTTGTCCTGATGTTACCTTCAGGGATCAGGGGGATTACTCACAGACTTCCCCTGACAGATGGGCAGTTTCTTTCTTTTTTTTTTTTTTAAACCTGGTTTTGGCCAACAACCCTTAGAATTCCCATTGGCTTCTCAAATATTTCTTAAAAACACATATATAGGCTAGGTATAGCTTTGATTCAGGGCTTAACCAATTTGAGAGCTGAGTCTTGACTTTTAATTATGTGTGCTCAGTCACATCCGACTCTCTATGGTCCCATTGGCTGTAGCCCGCCAGGCTCCTCTGTCCATGGATTTTTTCAGGCAAGACTGTTGGAGTGGAGTGCCATTTCCATGCCAAGGGATCTTCCTGACCCAGGGATCGAACCCACGTCTCTTGTGTGTCCTGTGTGGGCAGGCAGATTCTTTACTGTCTGAGCCATGAGGGAAGCCCTCTAATTAGCCCTCTAAGCGACCTTTTCACCAGAGGATCTTCCCAACCCAGGGATGGAACCCAGGTCTCCCATGTTGCAGGCAGATTCTTTAACATTTGAGACATGAGGGAAGCCCTCTAATCAGCCAGAGGGTATTAAAAACTGGCTTCACAAACAGCATACACAGGTACACCCTAACTCAGCCCTAAGCAAGAGGGTCCAGTGGTCACTACAGACCGTAGATGAGAGGACTTCAGAACCGCCTTCCATTACCTCCAGCACAGCGTAGGAGGCATCTTGACTCCTCAGAAACCATTTGGCCTGACTCTAATTAATACTTCACCTAATTTTCTAGTAATACTACTAATTGTTCGCAAACCGGCAATTTAATCAACACTCTACTAACAGGCAAAGTTGTGGTTTTTTCCCCTTTCCACTTTTTTTGTGCTCTGACACAGTGTGAACTTAGGCAAGTATGTCCCAATTGCTTTGTTTCCATGTAATTTAGCAGCAAGACATTATTTTCTCATAAGAGGTGCTTTGAATTTTTACTGCTAATGAATAAATTAACTAAAAAAGGTTAATCTGCCTACATGTTTATGAAACATTATGCAAATCATTCTTCAAAAGGTTTAATGGTAATTGAAAGCAATTGAAAACCATGGTACATTTCCCCCAATTTCATATATTTTATTTTTTTTAGGTGAACAGATTACACAGATTTTTACATTTTACAGATGTGTATGTAGAGGAGATTTTGTAGGGCTCCGATATAATTTCATTGGTTTAAGTACATTAACACCAACATGTAGGGCCTCCATTTTTGATCAGGAATGGCACTAACTTTGGTAATTAATTTCAAAGTAAAGCTGTAAAAATGAAAAGAATCTGTGTGATTAATATTATTACAGTGAGCAGCAAAGGAAGTGATTATGTTTAGACACACATTGTAAAGCTTTGACAAAATGGATCTTGCATCAGAGTTCAAATTGCATGAAGTTTATGACCTGCTATTCACTTCGGCTGTATTTTACATGTATGGCACAGGTGTGGAAGGCTGAAAAGACGTGGATCACTACGTGTTTACATGAGTGTCGCTCTGGAGGGAAACTTTTGCCTAATAAAGGGCCTGTTTTCCCCACTGAACCCTTTTCTCTTCTGCAGTGAAGGTGGGCCTACTTACTGGTTGGTAGAGCCTTTTGCAAAAATAATATGAATGGGTGTGGGTGTGTGTGTGCGTGTGTTAAGAAGTAGAGGACATACATTGCAAATTACATACTGGAAAAAAGAAAATCATAATTTCTGTATTTGGAATGCTTTTCCTATTTCCGGAAATGCTTCATATCCAGGAATCAGAAGCAATGACAAAGTAGCTTATAAGTCTCTTTCACAATTTTAAAGAAATGTATTATATAAAATGATCCCCATTCTTTTTAATCTCAGGACAATTTTACATTCTTAACCATTATTTAAGACCTCAAAGAGCTTTGTTTTTTGTGTGGTCTATCCAGGGGTGTTCTGGTAAATATTTAATAATAGGCTCTGTAGGGAGAAAAAAGTCTGTAGTATTTGCTCATATCTATAAATATATCCCAAATTGCCAGGTCGTGTTAGTAGTAAAGAATGCGCCTGTCAATGCAGGAGACATAAGAAATGCAAGTTCAATCCCTGGGTGGGGAAGATCCCCTGGAGTAGGGCATGGCAACCCACTAAGCATGGGTTCTTGCCTGGAGAATCCCATGGACAGAAGAGCTTGGTGGGCTAAACTTCATAGGGTTGCAAAGAGTCAGACGTGACTGAAGTGACCTAGCATGAAGACCTAAATACATCCATAAAAACCAGCTTACAGCGACCAATGTGAGGTAGCTGAAAGCGATTGCATTTGCTCCAGCGTACACTTTGCCAGATTGGAAGTCAAAACTCACACGTTCAAAAATATCAAGGAAGATGGGCTATAGGTTACTCCAACTTCTCCTTCCTTCTGTACCATCATCATCACCATCAGGGCAAGTTGTGGCTAACACAGAAAAGTTAAAGCATGAAAGTGTTAGTCGCTCAGTCGTGTCCGACTCTGTGACCCCCTGGACCGACCCCACGGATCACAGCCTGCCAGGTTCCTCTGCCCATGGAATTTTTCAGGGAAGAATTCTGGTGTGGGTTGCCATTCCCTTCTCCAGGAGAGCTTCCTAACCCAGGGATCCAACCCAGGTCTCCCACATTGCAGGCTGATTCATTATCATCTGAGCCACCAGGGAAGCCCAATACAGGCAAGGGACGTCACCAAAGTAAAAAGTCTAAGGAGTTAGACTATGGAGTTATTTTGTTGTTATTGTTTCTTAGAAGACTGTTGCTTTCTGCCTGCATTTAAAGCAAATCCTGGTTCACATACAAAGCATGTCTTCTCAGAATCGTCAGTCAACCATCTTCCATAGCCTGTTCTTAGATGTCTTGTGCTTACCTTGAACTTCTCTGAATCTTCCTAGAGTTCCATGCATTGTGGGCCCACCACGATTCCATGCTCATGTGGCCATGTGAATGCTCGAGTGGCAGGGAGTGGCGGTCACGTGTGATGCATGATCCCTTGTGACCGAGCTCCAAAGATAAAACTGTGAGCTGGTCAGTCACACAGCAGAGCACAAAGCTGAGCAAGGAGCCCTTCTGAATGCAGGGCTACCCACACATCCATGAAGCCAGCCCTGAAAAGGGCAGTAATAAACCCACCCCATGTTCCTGTAAGTATTTTCATGAAAAAATTACTGCATTTTCAAAAAATTGTGGGAAAGTGACAAGTTATTTCTTAATTGTGGGAAAGTTATTTCTTAATTAATTTACTTTTAATTGGAGGATAATTGCTTTACAATATGCGTTGGTTTCTGCTTTACATCAACAAGAATCAGCCATAGGTGTACATATGTCCCCTCCTTCTTAAACTTCCCTCCCACCTCCCACCCCATCCCACCCCTCTATGTTGTCACAGAGCACAAAGTTTGAGCTCTCTTTGTCACACTTATTTAACATACATGCAAGTACATCATGAGAAATGTTGGGCTGGATGAAGCACAAGCTGGAATCAAGATTGCTGGGAGAAATATCAATAACCTCAGATATGCAGGTGACACCACCCTTCTGGCAGAAAGTGAAGAGGAGCTAAAGAGCCTCTTAATGAAGATGAAAGAGGAGAGTGAAAAAGTTGGTTTAAAGCTCAACATTCTGAAAACTAAGATCATGGCATCTGGCCCTATGACTTCATGGCAAATAGATGGGGAAACAGTGGAAACAGTGGCTGACTTTATTTTTTTGGCCTCCAAAATCACTGCAGATGGTGACTGTAGCCATGAAATTAAAAGACGCTTACTCCTTGGAAGAAAAGTTATGACCAACCTAGACAGCATATTAAAAAGCAGAGACATTACATTGCCAACAAAGGTCTATCTAGTCAAGGCTATTGTTTTTCCAGTGGTCATGTATGGATGTGAGAATTGGACTATAAAGAAAGCTGAGTGCCGCAGATTTGATGTTTTTGAACTATGGTGTTGGAGAAGACTCTTGAGAGTCCCTTGGATTGCAAGGAGATCCAACCAGTTCATCCTAAAGGAAATCAGTCCTGAATATTCATTGAAAGGACTGATGCTGTAGCTGAAACTCCAATACTTTGGCCACCTCATGCGAAGAACTGACTCATTTGAAAAGGCCCTGATGCTGGGAAAGATTGAAGGTGGGAGGAGAAGGAGATGGCAGAGGATAGGATGGTTGGATGACATCACCGACTCAATGGACATGGGTTTGGGTAAACTCTGGGAGTTGGTGATGGACAGGGAGGCCTGGCGTGCTGCGGTTCATGGGGTCGCAAAGAGTCAGACACGACTGAGAGACTGAACTGAACTGAACTGTCGTACAGCATATTCCTACCGGCTCTCTATTTCACATAAGGTAATGTATATGTTTCCATGCTACTCTCAGTTCTTTCCACTCTCTCTTTCCCTCACTGTGTCCACAAGTCTGTTCTCTTTTGCAAATATTTTTAATGTCTGGTTTGATAGAAGACAGCTGGAACCTCATATCTGCTTCGTACTGATTTTTTTTGCAATATATTGTTTTGGCTGAGATATTTGAAGAACATCATCCCTCTCACAAACGTGTAGTTGGACAATACAGGCATATTTTAAAAATCATGTCAGAAAATTGTGGGTATTCTTATTTAAAATCCTACTAAAACTCAGTAAGTGGTAGTTTCTTATAAGTCAATTACAGCATGTAATCTGATACCATATTAACAAAAATTTTACTCTTTTTTATTTTAATTCATTGGTCTATCTTTGAATAGATCTTTACCCATATGTGATTTTATAACACCATGCATTGTTCAATAGAAAACACTAGCTCACTGAATTATGCAGATATTACAAATTTTGACACATTTCATTTCACAATAAGACTCAGATACTATTTTGTAAAATCACTTTCTGTCTTATCAGAAGCTGTCAAGCACCCTGTGACTGATACAAGTTTTTGAAACTAACAATAATTTTTGCTTAAAACTCAAAATGTATCGTTGACAACCAACGTCAATTGTTTTCCTTGACGTGACAAGATGAGGCTTCATTCATTTTGGGGAAAATATCTGCCTAGTACCTAAACTTGGAAAAAGCACAATTTATCAATCGTTTTTTCCAAGTAAAAATTTTATATCATGAAAATAGAGGCTAGTTCAGCTGGCAATTGAAACAATAAAGTAGGTATTCTTTTTACAGATAACCATCACATCTAGACATGAGACAAAAGAACATTAATCACACTTCCTATTTTGTCCTACAAAATGTTAAATAAAATGACATGGGCTGAAGGTTCAAAATATTTGACAAGTTTTACGGATCCTTGAAAGATATTTTAAAGTGATTTTTGCTTTGATCTTTCCTCTATTTGTGGACTGGTGAACAATACAATGGACACTAATACAGTTTGATGTCACACATTTAATTAGTGTTAAGGTACCAGCCGCTGTATCCACTATTGTTTTCATAATTTTCATTCACACTGGCATAAATATCAACAGAGTGAAAAAGGCAAATCATATCTTAGTATTTTTCCAAAATTGTTTTTGGCATTATGGGCCCAGTAAATGGATTTTGAGAATCCAGAAACTATGCATTGCCCACTGCTAGTAGGAAAATACTGCAGTAGGAGATTTTTACTCTATCTCTTGATAGAAATGTCCTTTTGGGTTCTCACCCCCTCTCTGAATCTCAATTTCTCAAGCTGGGAGCAATATCACTTGTTCTGCTAACAATAGATTTATTCTAGAGGTCAAAAGAAATCATGACCCTGAAAGAGGTTGGAAAGTGTAATGGACTCTCTGTTTGTCTTTGTCTTCTTAAAATCATTATTGGTCTCTTGTTGCTAATACTAATAAAATCTATGTTTCATTATCTATTATGGTCCATGCACAGTACTTAATCACTTTTATATCTATTGTGCCTTTAATATGAGCCAAAATTCCTAGCTTACTTTTCAGTTGATATCTGACCCAGAGGTCCATAATTTTTCTACATGTCACCATACTTCTTCCAAATGTTAAGACCAATGAAGAAAGAAAAAAGTTGGGTAAGAATGGTCTTGAGTAGAGAACTTAGTTTCAAGAATTCCCATTCAAAGTGACAGAAAAATACTTGAAAATCCATAAATAATACTTAAAGAACTGCTCTTATATGCAGAACATTGTAGTGAGCATATAAAAATGTCATTCTTCAAAAAATTATGCAATAAATATGCAGACATCTCATCTAGAGCTTTATTTGGAAGAAAACAAAGCAAAACAATAATGTATCCAAGAGCTTTGGTAAGGGACCCTTGCTGTTTTGACTTGGTATTTCTCTGAGTTTTTGTTTGTATGATTTCCATAGGAAGACAAATCTGGAATTAATTTATTATCGAGTAGCTATTCATAGGTAATATATATTTTTCTCCAGTAAAAGCACTCTTCTCATTGCTTTGTGAGCAAATAATGAGTCTTAACACTTGCAAGTCCACCAATAAAGATGAGATATGGAGGAAATGAGGCATACCAACTAGGGTATCAAACACTACACAAATGCAATCACTGGCAGGTTACAGCTAACCTGATTTAGGTTCAGGGTAAGTCAGTGGAGTTTTAAGGAAGTTTCTCCAAATCTATTCTAGCTAAAATCTAATCCAACTGTAACCTGTTTTCAGCTAGAATACTCCACTCCCGAAACACAGCCCCACCTACTGCTACTAACATGACCTGACCTCATCATAGCAGTTATCACCCACTGAAAGGGCTTGATATATTTTATTGAATCTATAACACTTTCAGTTATCAGGCATTTCATTGTTTTGTGTACACCAAAAACACCCACTAAATTATCGGGGATTAAGGGTTTCAGTATCGATTTTAAAAACCTCTTCAATTGGATATTTTAAAGTAAAATAAATATCTCTCTTTTTCCAAAGCTATTATCCTATCATACCATTGCATGTTATTTTTTTGAAGTCTTACCCTTGACTCTAGGATTTTTTCAAAGGCCATAATATTGTTTTGATGATGATGCTTTTAAAATCTTACCAAAATGTTTTAAGACCTCAACTAGGACTCATTTTTCTTCTTTCAATGGTTTTTGAGTGATTTATAGCTTGAAACTCGGGGGCTGAGGGTGTCCTTTCATGCCATCAGGAGTAACAGCCAAGTTCACCCCTGAGTAGGCTGTGACGATTTGTTACCCTTGCCACCCGATCTCCTATAATTGAGAGATGCCATCCCGACTTCAGCGATGTTAAACATGTGAGGGAAAATGAAATCCAGCCTGACTTAGTTTTACTGTGTGTGAGTTTTTTCCCTCCCATTGGCATATGAGCTCCTTGCAGGTAAGTGTGCTGTGTGCTTAGCATCTCAGTCGTGTCCGGCTCTCTGGGACCCCATGGACTGTAGTCCTCCAGGCTCCTCTGTCCGTGCGATTCCCCGGGCAAGAATACTGCAGTGGGTTGCCATATCCTTCTCCAGGGGTTCTTCCTGACCCAGAGATGGAACCTGTGTCTCCTGCAAGGCATCAGATTCCTTACCGCTGAGCCACGAGGGAAGCCTCCTTGAAGGTAAGGCCTTATCTCTACTGTCTATCCAAGTGTCTAAGTTGAACATTACTTGATACAGGTATTAAATACACATGACTTAGATGAATGATGAATAAAAGCTCAACACAGACGTGAAAGCTTTACTTGATTAAACAAAGGCTTTCTCATCAGAAAGACTGCTAACTCCTTAACCCCACATGGTCACACTGGCCATATGACATGGCATAAATATTGAAGCTCTCTAACCCTCAAGAATAAAACTGCCTACCTTGTGGATGTTGGTTTGGTGAGTTTTGACCAACAGATATACGGTAAACCTTAGTACAGGGTCTGCAGGTAGTTTCTATTAAATAAGAAGCCTGAGCTGCTTCATCTTTTGGAATCTGGTGTTAATCACAGCCCTGAGATCAGAACTTTAATTGGGGGGAGGGAACAAAGTTTTTTTTTAACTTTTATTTTGTATTGGGATATAGCCAATTAAAAATGTTGTTATCATTACAGGTGAACAGCAAAGGGACTCAGCCATACCTATATATGTATCCATTCTCCCCCAAACTCCCTTCCCATGCAGGCTGCCACACAATGAGCAGAGTTCCCTGTGATATGCAGTAGGTCCTTGGTTATCCATTTTAAAGACTGCAGTTTGTGAATGTCCATCCCAAACTCCCTAACTATCCCTTCCCCCTGTCCTTCCCCCTTACAGCAACCATAAGTTCCTTCTCTAAGTTTGTGAGTCTAATATAAGACACTCAAACTTTTAAAAATGTTTATATTCATTTCTATTGCATCAGGTCTTAGTTGTGGCAAGTGGGACGTCTAGTTGCAGCATGTGGGATCTAGGTCCCCGACCAGGGATCGAACCTGGACCCCGTGCACTGGGATCGTGGAGTCTTAGCCACTGGACCACCAGGGAAATCCCAGGAAAGACCTTTTTCTTGGCTCTCAGAGTTTACACAGTTGTGGAAAGAACAGCCTGAAGGAACAGAACTCTCTACATTTTCACATCCAGAGTCTGTTTCCTCTCCCCTCCAGTCTAACATCTGAAACCTAGGAAAAACAAGAGTGCTGACAGACAAGGCCCAGTGGAAGGAGGTAAAAATAATGTGTCCATTCACCGCAACTCAAAACGAAAAGCATACTATGACTTTGATGAGTTGAAAGTTTGTGATGTTTCAGAAGACAGAATTCTCTGAATTCTCAGCATCAGGTGTCAGGGTCACGAGGCTCTTGATTGCCTGCAGAAAGGAGACAGGTGGGACTAAAGTTTGGAAAGAAGGTTTGATATTTACATACGGATTATCACCCACATGCCCTGAAGCTTACAGCAGCTCAAAGCAGGCTGTGTTTTCTCCTTCTAAAGAGCCAGTGGGGAAGGAGTAGACTGATGCACCTGTCAAAGTAAGCTAGACGGTAGGCAGGAAACTGAGGCAAAGAAAGTAAGCGCGTGCTATGTCACCCAAAGGAAACTGCTCTGATGGAGCTGAGGTGGGAACCAGTTTTTGGATTTCATTATCTTGCCACTTACTATTTAGCCACCATTCCCTATGCATGGATGTGATTAGCTTATCAGTAAATTCCCTGAAGATTTGAATAATTTTACAATTGTGATTGATAGTAATGCTATATATATATATATATATACACACACACACACACACATACACATATATGTATATGTATATATATATATGGTATTTTATAGCTCTCTAATTTTCCTAATGTTGATTGCTTTAGAAATCAAGAGAAAAGGAATGAAGATAAGGTACTACAAGTTGGAAACAAGCAGAGCAATGTAGATTATCAAGTCAAAGAAGTTAGCTGAATTCAAAATTATAACAATGATGCTAACACAATATGGACAAGAGATTGTGAATCCAGGAGCATGTTCTGAAACCTTAAAAGCAAAATAAATGAAAATGTTTAATTTTGATGGTGAAACCCTAAAGCAAAGAAAACAATGTCACTGATCTCAAGAGATGTCAATGTAGCTCCTTTCAATGGATTGGATAGATGGTAGTATTGTCAGAGGGCTTCTATTGAATTTACTTTGACCGTTAGAATTGTGATTTTTAGTTTCGGACTGATACAGAGACTTCAAATCATTCACTAGTTCATGTTTCATTCAGCATTCCATTTGAAATCATCTATAAGTCACATAAGTGTAAAGGTGTATGTTTGTAAAACATGCCTTTTACTTTATCGCTTTCACAAAACTTAATTCTGTCACACACATATTTTAAAAGACTTTTTCTGGTTTTCCAACATGCCTTTGCTGTTCTTCAGTCATGGTGGTCCCAAAATCCAAACCATTGAAGCCTCTGACTTGATTTTCACCCAGTGCATTAAACTGTGCACAGCCTCGTGATGTCAGCGAATAGACTGGAGGTGGGACATGTCATGTGTCAAAATAAGCTCCTTGAAATAATAGGAGCTTCATTTAAACAAGAAATACTACAACTCTCCATATCTTTTTCTTTTAATTTCGTTTGCTAACTCATAAAACCATGAACCAATTTGAATGTTTAGCTTCCCTTCTGGTTTGATTTCTTTCATGCCAAGTGATGCCCAAGGGAGCATTTCACCTAGTGCTATAATGGAAGACTTGACAGACCTTCATATATCCCTGCAATGTTTTTCTCAGTTATATACTCTTTTCTCTGTATTTTTTGGACATATTTCAGATGGTCTTGACCATTAAGTTTCTGTAAATGGATATTTTTCAGAAAGTTCCTTGAAAATTCCTGTAGAGGAATTTAATAGCCTCATGGCAGGCCCTATTATTAAGATAAACAAGATTTTCAATTATTTAGCATGTAAAATGCTATATAGAGATGATGCTGGTTGAAATTATTTGATGTGGATGTGCTAGATAAACACATTTTCTATTTCCTGTATACTTCTGAACTCAAATGTTGAAGGAGTTTGGACAGTGAAGTGATATATTTTTTGGAAGATAGAAGGATGAGACCAACAATCTAAGGAAATGGCCAATGATTTCTTGAAATCCTGTGATAGATGATGAATAATGGTTAATAGGAGTTTTATTATTGGTTATTTTATATACTGCAGGCTTTGTATTATTCTGACATACTTGTTCTCCATTTTTATTCATTCATTCATGCAACAACTATTTTGAGGGTCCATTATGTGCTAGGCAACACCCGGTTTTAAGGAGGAGAGCAAACAATAAGTAAACAGGGCAATTAAAACAAGTTCTGACAAGTATTGAGAAAAAAAAATGTACAGAATACGGAAGTATAATAGAAGAACAGTTAACCCAGACTTGCTAATAAAGAATGGTTCCCTGCAAAAAGTTACTGCATTTTAATGTCTGGAGGATGGTTAGGACTAGTTGGGATGAATTAGCATGGGGGAATTTTTAATCACCTGTAGGACCTTTTGCAATAAAATGAGTAGTTGATCAACAGGATAGAAGTGTGTGGTCTGTACACCGTCTACCAGTTTATTTTAACCATCTTCATAAACAGCAACTAAGCTTATGAATTCAAAGTGTCCTTCAATTGCCTTTGGGTGTGTTTATAACAGAATGCAATTAGTTTTTAAATAAAATTGCCTGTGACATTCTCTGCCTTTAAAGAGGAAAGGAGGAGGAGGTGAATTTCTTTCACTGGGAAATAACCTCATATCAGTCCTTACAAAGAGACTGATTAGTAGTAGAGGGAAAAGTCTAAACTTTCAATAGTTTACTAATTCTTCAGTACTATTAAATTGTCAAAAAAGTGTTTTAAAAAGTAAATTGTATTCAAAGCATACTGGAAAGGTAGAGACAGATGCAGAAGCCTAAGCCATAGAGAGCTAAGTAGTGAGGCATAAAACAGGGAGGAGAGATGGGAGGTAGAGGATTTTATTATTTTTTTTACATTTATTTATTTGGCTTTGTCCGGTATTCATTGCAACAAGAGGGATCTTGGCTGCATCAGTCAGGATCTTTCCTTGTGGAAACTCTAGTGTTTCTGCACTAGAGCTCTTGAACTGTGGCTCTCAGGCTCCGGAGGGTGTGGGCTCTGGAGTTGCCAGGGGCAGGCTTAGTTGCTCTGAGGCATGTGGGATCTTCCTTACCCCACTAGGGATCAAACCCGTATTTCCTGCATTGTAGGTAGATTCTTCAACATCTGAGCCACCGGGGAAGCCCTTCTGTGGTTTAGTGTAGAGCTGGAGAAGGTAATGGCACCCCACTCCAGTACTCTTGCCTGGAAAATCCCATGGACGGAGGAGCCTGGTGGGCTGCAGTCCATGGGGTCGCGAAGAGTCGGGCACGACTGAGCGACTTCATTTTCACTTTTCACTTTCATGCATTGGAGAAGGAACTAGCAACCCACTCCAATGTTCTTGCCTGGAGAATCCCAGGGACGGGGGAGCCTGGTGGGCTGCCATCCATGGGGTCGCACAGAGTCGGCCACGACTGAAGCGACTTAGCAGCAGCAGCAGAGCAGAGCAAAGAGGAATTCAAGGAACCGATGAATCGCATGGTGTCCTGGGCAAGATGCAGGGCATCACAAGGGGCGTGGGTCAAGATTCAAGTCCGTTTCGCACAAATATCAGACAGGATGACCTCAACTGACATCCGGTTGCCAGAGAACCCTTGAAGAATGACAGCGCAGTCTTTACACATCTTGTTGTTCCCCAGTCGCTCAGTCCTGTCTGCCTCTTCGCCGCCGCATGGACCGCAGCACACCAGGCTTCCCTGTCCTTCACTGTCTCCCGCAGTGTGCTCAGACTCAGGCCATTGCTTCGGTGAGGTCATCCAATCATCTCTTTCTCTGTCGTCCTCTTCTCCTCTTGCCCTCCATCCTTCCCGATCTTTCCTCAATCTTTACACATCTGAGACAATATTACAGAGTCAACTTTCAAATGTGTGTTCAATGAAGGCGTCACAGCAGCAGTAGTTAGCATTGTTAGTGTCCATTGTAGAAATATTGCTTTTTTATAATTAGTTTTAAACATATTTTTCAGTTGCTTGAACTTCTTAATTATGTTTCTCTTAGGCTTATACCAAAATGCCTTTTTTTTTTATGCTCAGCATAGTTTGGCTAGGTTAATGGAAAAGTAGGCTAAGCTGGTTTATAAATGCTACAGTGTCTTAAAACAGGTGACTGAAAATGGACTGAATTCTGAATGCTATATTCTATTCTTGTAGATTCAAGTGGTTTGCTTTGCCAGAAAGATCTTTGATCAGCCATCGATACATGTGCTGAAAACAGCTGAATATATATTTTGATTTACCAACTATTAGATAAGCGTTAACTTTCCCTAAACAGTACTTTTGACTGCAGGCCATAATTCCACACACACACACACACACACACACAAAAGTGTAAGTATAAACTTTAAACTTACTAATATATGGAGGAATACTTAATTCTTAAATAGCTCAAAACACAATTCATGATTTCATTGCACTTTTCTGCCTCTATGCAACTTTTTCAGGGTTATGGAACTATGAATAAATATTTGTGTTCCATGACTTCAGAAAATCGATGCTGGACGAAGGTTCTTGTCGGAATATTGTCAGTTTTTTCCCCTGGGAAAGCAACATCAGGCTGTGCACCTCAAAACTCAATAGAATCAAATAATCCAATTTGATTTTTATCCATCATAGCATTTACTTTTTGCATTTCATTTAGTTTCATCAATAAAAAGTCAGCTCTTTTTCAGTGTGGTCTGTTTGGGATGTTTTATTTGTTATTTAAAAATTTTAGTTTTTAATGTTTAGTGTAAACATAGAACTAGTCTCAGTGGGTCTCTGGAATGGCCTTGAAAGATTTAAATAAAACCAGAATCTGTTTTCATTTATTGCCAAAAATAAGCTCATTAAGTGATTTTGTTATTAGGCTTCACAGCTCTTCAATCTTCATTCTTTTGTGAAACTGAAATCATGGATCAAAGCTAAATCTTTAGTGTCTTTTTAATTTTGAAAGCATGTTAAAAAAGTAACTGACCTCTAGTCCATAGAATATGAGTGTGATCATATAATTTAGAAGATGCTACTTATTGCATCAATTGCTCATAGATTCATTTGGGGATGAAAAAGTCTTCAAACTCATCACCACACTGCTATCTACCTGCAAATGAAAATCTTAAAGAATTTCTCTTGCATGAAAGTTAATTTAACTTGACCCTCTAGAAGTCTTCTCTTTCCTTGGTTGGAATTTGTTGATTCAGAGTAAACCTATTAGTTATGACAAATATCAAACTGAAAGGGGAAAGTAGAAGATGCCTCCAAATATACTAGAAAAGTGTCAAATTTTTCTGGGTCCATGTTTTTCCTGAGGGTTTCTAAGACTCTTTTAAGTCCTGAATAACTGCTGGCCACTTTAGCTCAGCCTTGAACTCTATTTAATTGAAAAACAGAATGAGAAAATAGCAAAAAGCAAAACTGATGAGATTTCTATGGTCAAAGAATGTTAACTCATTTGATTTTCCTGAAATTCTAGACACAAAGCAATTCCACACACGTTGCTAGTTGTTGCCTGTGGCTTGTATTAGAAATGTCACTTTACTGAAGCTCTTTGAGGGTATTACATATGTGTACAATATAGCATTGCTCCTCTAGGGTAGAGGATTTCATTGGATGATCAACAGCCTGAGGACTTCTGCCTTGAACTTGAAAAATATTGGTTTGTCAAAGTGGCTGTTGTACTCTGCAAATGTATTCATTTCCAAATTTTATTTTTTCTGAATTCTCCTTAGATGTATATTATCATTGCACTGAGAGAGGAACATGTCTCTAATTTAAGTGAAAAATGAGAGATTTAATTGGAAATGAAAAGCAGTCTGAAAACCATTCCCTGATCCCTCCTGAATACAGCACAAAGCTATAAGATGCAAGAAACATTTAGAAATGCAGTTATGAATATCAAATTCCCAAAGCCTTTCTTCGTTTTCTTACTTTTGTCCTCTGCTTGCTCAGCTCCCTCGCTAAGGCAAACCATTTATTTTTTAGAATATCTTCTATTTGGCAATCCTGTACTAATTTCAGTGATGAAACCAAATGGTAGAAAAACATTGTTCTGTTCATCAAGAAATTATAAGCTAATGTATGTAGAGTACTAATCACAGTACAAAGTCATAGACAATGAGAGTTTTGTAAACGGTATTAATGCTTCCTCTATGTGAACATGTTAGTGGACATGTCTAAACAACAGGCATATTCAGTTCAGTTGGTCGCTCAGTAGTGCCTGACTCTTTGTGATGCAAGGGAATGCAGCACGCCAGGCCTCCCTGTCCATCACCAACTCCCGGAGCTTGCTCAAACTCCTGTCCATCAAGTCAGTGCTGCCATCCAAACATCTCATCCTGTGTCATCCCCTTCTCCTGCTTTCAATCTTTCCCAGCATCAGGGTCTTTTCTGGTGAGTCATTTCTTCACATCACATGGCCAAAGTATTGGGGCTTCAACCTCAGCATCAGTTCTTCCAGTGAATTTTCAGGACCGATTTCCTTTAGGATTGACTGGTTCGATCTACTTGCAGTCCAAGGGACTCTCAACACCGCAGTTCAAAAGTATCAGTTCTTTCCCAATTAGCTTTCTTTATAGTCTAACTCTCACATCCATACATGACTGCTGGAAAAATGAAAGTTTTGACTAGATAGACCTTTGCCAGCATAGTAATGTCTCTGCTTTTTAATAAGCTGTCTAGTTTGGTCATAGCTTTTCTTCCAAGGAGCTAGAGTCCTTTGATTTCATGGCTGCAGACACCATCAGCAGTGATTTTGGAGCCCCCCAAAATGCAGTCTTGATGTGCTCGTTTCCCATTTCGGAACCAGTCCATTGTTCCATGTCCATTACTTCTTGACCTGGTACAGATTTCTCAGGAGGTAGGTAAGGTGGTCTGGTATTCCCATCTCTTTAAGAATTTTGCATATTATGTTGTATTCATACAATCAAAGGTTTTGGCATAGTCAATAAATCAGAAATAGATGTTTTTCTGGAACTCTCTTGCTTTTTCGATGATCCAACAGATGTTATCAACTTAATCTCTGCTTTCTCTGCCTTTTCTAATCCAACTTGAACATCTGGAAGTTCTCAGTTCACATACTGTTGAAGCCTTGCTTGGTGAGTTTTGAGCATTACTTTGCTAGCATGTGAAATGAGTAAAATTGTGTGGTAGTTTGAACATTCTTTGGCATTGTCTTTCTTTGGGATTAGAATGAAAACTGACCTTTTCCAGTCCTGTGGTCACTGCTGAGTTTTCCAAATTTGCTGGCATATTGAGTGCAGCATTTTCACAGCATTATCATTTAGGATTTGAAATAGCTTGACTGGAATTCCATCACCTTCACTAACTTTGTTCATAGTGATGCTTCCTAAGGCCTTGGCATTCCAGGATGTCTGGCTCTAGGTGAGTGATCACATCATCGTGGTTATCTGAGTCATGAAGATCTTTTTTGTACAGTTCTTCTGTGTATTCTTGCCACCTCTTCTTAATATCTTCTGCTTCTGTTAGGTCCATATTATTTCTGCCCTTTATTGTACCAACTTTGCATGAAATGTTCCTTTTGTATCTCTAATTTTCTTGAAGAAATCTCTAGCCTTTCCTATTCTGTTGTTTTCCTCTATTTCTTTGCACTGATCACATAGGAAGACTTTCTTACCTCTCCTTGCTATTCTTTGGAACTCTGCATTCAGATGAGTTAAAAGGAAAGTACCTCCTTTGCCTTTAACGTCTCTCCTTTCCTCTGCTATTTGTAAGGCCTCCTTGGACAACCATTTTGCCTTTTTGCATTTCTTTTTATTTGGGATGGTCTTCGGCATGTATCTCCTGTACAATGTCATGAACGTCTGTCCATACTTCTTCAGGCACTCTATCAGATCTAATCTCTTGAATCTATTTGTCACTTTCATTGTATAATCATAAAGGATTTGATTTAGGTCATACCTGAATGGTCTAGTGGTTTTCCCCTCTTTCTTCAATTTAAGTCTGAATTTGGCAATAAAGAGTTCATGATCTGAGTCACAGTCAGCTTCTGGTCTTGTTTTTGCTGACTGTATAGAGCTTCTCTATATGGCCAAAGTTTCTCATTGCAGCCATCTTTGGCTGCAGAGAATAAAATCTGTCTGATTTAGGTACTGACCATCTGGGGTTGTCCATGTGTAGAGTCCTCTCTTGTGTTGTTGGAAGAGAATGTTTGCTATGGCCATTGTGTTGTCTTGGCAAAACTCTGTTAGCCTTTGCCCTGATTCATTTTGTCTTCAAAGGCCAATTGCCTGTTATTCCAAGTGTTTCTCGACTTCCTACTTTTGCTTTCCAATCATCTATGATGAAAAGGACATCTTCTTTTGGTGTTACTTCTAGAAGGTCTTGTAGGTCATCATATTACTTTTTAACTTCAACTTCAGTATTAGTGATTGGGGCATAGACTTGGATTACTGTGATATTGAGTGGTTTCCCTCACTTTGTGGAAGCATGAAAAAATTATGCACTAATATGTGTGTTTGCCTTGGAAAGACCAACCAAGGCAAACACACATATTGGCGGTTGTTTAGTCACTAAGTCATGTCTGACTCTTGCAATTCCATGGACTGTAGCCTGCCAGGCTCCTCTGTCCATGGGGATTCTCCAGGCAAGAATACTGGAGTGGGTTGCCATTTCCTTCTCCAATATATTAGTGTATAATTTTTTCATTCTTCCACAATGTGGCATAGATAAGTGTGTGTGTGTATATGTATTTAGATAATCACTTCATATTACATGCACAATTATCAATAATAATATTTCCATGAGCGATCCACCACCACCAAAATATAAGTGGAAATGTAATGTTTTCAAACAATCCCACCCATTTTCCTGCACCTTATATGTAATTATTCTGCTTAGAGTAGAACCCAAGATGGTTATACCCATTCTGCCTTTTGAACTCCTCATCTTTTCTTTCCATATGCATCAAATAATATAGTATGTCATTCTGTTAGCTGGAGTAAGTGCTCGGGTGTGTCTGACTCTTTGTGACTCCATGGACTGCAGCCTGCCAGGCTCCTCTGTCCATGAGATTTTCCAGGCAAGGATACTGGAATGGCTTGCCACTTCCAACTCCAGGGGATTTTCCCAACCCAGTGTTCGAACTTGCCACTCCTTCACTGGCAGGTGGTGTCTTTGCCACTAGTGCCACCTGGAAAGCCCGATGCGTGTAAAAATTCCCTCTGATATGCCATTTTGAAATCCTCACTGTGTGTGTTAGTTGCTCAGTCATGCCCAGCTCTTTGCGACCCCATGGACTGCAGCCCTCCAGGCTCCTCTGTCCATGAGATTTTCCAGGCAAGGATACTGGAGTGGGTTGCCATTTCCTTCTCCAGGGGATCTTCCCAACCCAGGGATCGAACCCGAGTCTCCTGCACTACAGGCAGATTCTTTACCAACTGAGCTACAAGGGAAGCCTGGCTAGATATCCAGAATTCCCATCTTTCTGTGGAACTGAAAAGTCATAACTTGCAGGCTTTCAGAGGAGAGTCAGTTCTGGAGAAAAACCATATATGCAGATCATTGGAGGAAGTTATCACTTTTCATCCGGGACATCGTGACAACGTGTAGCAGCAGAAAGAAAGATAAAATGGGAGCATCAAAGTGTAGTTTGTCAAGAGATAGGCCCTGACGTATGGTCCAACAAGAACTTACATTTCCACTCTGTGTGAAAGAGCCACCACATAGTTCACTCTCCCTCTGAGTCCCATTATTTGCAGACTAAGCTGTTGGGAAGTTATCAGTTAGGCACATAGTAAATTGTCAACGAGTATTAGTTGATCTTACGAAACATGCACACATCAGATTGCAGTCACAGTCTGTAAATTCCTTGAGATCAGTTAATGAACAAGAAACACACTCTCTTTGCCATTATCATGCTTTTGTTCCAACACCTCCCTACATGCCCCCTTTAAAGCACTGCTTATTTCATAATGAAAGGATGCCTGTGAGGCTAAATGAAGAGGTGATGAAAGGATTCACATTGAAGGGATGATTAGCAAGCATATGAAATACTGTCACAAGCTAATATGAGGTCAGGTTGTAATTCCTCAAGAAAGCAGGGTGGCGTAAGCAAAATCACCAGAGTGAAAATTATGGATTATATTCAGAAAAGGTCAACTTGTTTAGAGTATAAAATTTGTGTAGAGAAGTAATGATAGGAAATTGCAGATCCACTCCCAGAATCTCACTTCCTAGAGCCTACTGTACTTCTTTCTAGATTCTAGAGAGATTAGCCTACATATTTAATTCAATTTATGTCCCTTAAAAATATAGCACATGTATACACTTTTCTCTGCTGGCCATTCATTGTTAAAAAAAAAAAAAAAAAACAAGCTAAATGCCCACTCTCATGGAATTTAAATTCCAATTGGGTGCTTAGAGATGGTGAGGGATGGGTGGGAAAGAAGCAGGTGAACTAACAGTAAATAAGTTAATTAGTTAAAATATAGCACATAAAAGATAATAACCCTTGAATCCTTGTTATTCTGAACATGAGACTGTTTTAAGTTACTATTCTTACATTGTTGGGAAGCCTTGGATTGCAGCATGACAAGAGTGAGTGGGATGGAGTGTTTTAGCCATTAAAGAAATTTACTTATGAATTGACTGGTTGGATCTCCTTGCAGTCCAAGGGACTCTCAAGAGTCTTCTCCAACACCACAGTTCAGAAGCATCGATTCTTCTTTGAACACCACAGTTCAAAAGCATCAAGGAAATCAAACCAGTTAATCCTAAAGGAAATCAGTACTGAATATTCATTGGTGGGACTGATGGTGAAGCTGAAGCTCCAATACTTTGGCTGCCTGATGCAAAGAGTCAACTCATTGGAAAAGACCTTGATGCTGGGAAAAATTGAAGGTAGGAGGAGAAGGGGATGACAGAGGATGAGATGGCATCACCGACTCGATGGACATGAGTTTGAGCAAGCTCCAGGAGTTGGTAATGGACAGGGAAACCTGGTGTACTGCCGTCCATGGGGTCGCAAAGAGTTGGACACAACTAAATGACTGAACTGAGCTGAACTTACGAATTGGAATCAGAAGTGTCCTCTTGATGACCTTAAATCTCAGTTGAGGAAAGAGTCATATGGAGACAAGAGATACTTCATTTCTTTTAAATATATATTTACTGCCTAGAGTATGCCATATACTCTTTCAGGGTTTGGCAGTGATATACACAGAAAACTTCCTACCATCTAAGGTTTACTTTCTGGGAAGGAAGGGGGAGGTAAATAAAAACATTAATCAATCAAAATATAGAATGTGGGTATTAAACTACGATATGCAGGTGGCGGGGTGGGGGGAATTTCCTGGTGATCCATGGGATAAGACTCGGTGCTTTCAATGTAAGGGGCATAGGTTCAATCTGTGTTCAGGGAACTAAGATCCTACAGGCCATAGGGTGCTGCCAGAAAATAATATAAAATATGTTAGTTCCTGGTAAGTGTTCTGAAGAAGGATAAAGCAGAGGAGGGGGATGGTAATGCAAGGATGGTCGTGGTACGATTTTAAAAAGAAGGGGAAAGATCTCTCTTTTAAAAGTAATGACATTTAAGCAAAAGTCTAAAG
Source organism: Cervus elaphus (assembly GCF_910594005.1). Taxonomy (NCBI): domain Eukaryota; kingdom Metazoa; phylum Chordata; class Mammalia; order Artiodactyla; family Cervidae; genus Cervus; species Cervus elaphus. The sequence goes on along the minus strand of NC_057826.1, from coordinate 5,710,908 downwards.
AGATAATCATGTGCATATTTTGTGGAAGAGGTTCCAAGTAAGAAATAAAGAACAGAGGAGCGCACACTCCTTGTGCCTGGCATGTTCAAGGAGCCTGAGAGGATCCACTTGGTGGGAAAGATGTTAGCATGTGGGCTCTGAAACCAGAGAAAGCTGGACAGCCAGATCATGGGGAATGCTGGAAGGAAATGTGTCAATTAAGTAGTTGTCACACTAGCTTACTTACGTTGCAGGTATTTTTAGAAGTAATTTATTATCCTGAGCTGGACCTTCTTAATGGTACCTGACTTGACTCCATCCCCATACTAAAGATCTGGTTAGAAGACTGAGATGTAAGCAATGGGATCACCAACTTAATGGGCATGAGGTGAGCAAACTCCGGGAGATGGTGATGGACAGGCAAGCCTGGCTTGCTGCAGTTCATGGGGTTGCAAAGAGTCAGACACAACTTAGTGACTGAACAATAACAAGCAATGAGATGCTCTAATCAGTTAAAACATTAGCTGAGGGGCCCAAGGACAGGATGGAAAGGTGTCCAGCCTTCATTCTGTAGAATTTTCCTGGCTTTGTTAAAGGTACCAAATAGATTAAAAAAAAAAAGAAGGGTCATGGGAAATTCAGTTTTCTTGCAAACACCCACAAAATGCTGTGATCTAAGTATTGAGTTGAGGCTCTTACCATAAAAATGATCCCCTCATATCCTGTATCTTGCAAAGTAAGGGGCACTATTTGAATCATTTTGATGACCCTTCAGCAATGATGATGAAGTTGGCCACAACTAGAGGTTTTGGTTATAAGTGCAGACAGTGGTTAAGAGAGTATTTCGAACCCTTCTCTTTTATCCAATCAACCTACCGCTCATTTTGCCTTAGATCCCAACTCCCTCTCCCATCACTAAGCAGGGAAGAACCTCCCAGCTCTAAGAGTTCCTGGTGCTCAGTGAGTATCTGGAGGATGAGAAAGTGTGTAATATGTATTCAGATATACGGGCTGGTTATTTTACAAACACACATAACTGAATATTTTACATGGTTATAATCAAGGGCATGTTGTTTGCTTTAGAAATAAAAATTAAGTAGCTTCTTTCAAAAATATTTGGGATAGCTAAAATATGGGTATTCATAATGATGCCATCTGAAGAGTTTATAAGAGCTGATTTTTGGTCTGAAAATCAAATGACTTATGAAACTAATTGGATTCATCCTAACTACCCTAAACTGATAAAATTAAAATGAATCTAGAGCAATAGATATTTCAAGAAATATTTTGGCTATTACAGATAAAACTAGGTGAAAGGTTTTTACATATCACTCTTTGGTGTACTGAAAGAACCTTAAATTAGTTGGCAGGAAGTCTGAGCTCTGGGTTTGATGATTTCTTAACTAATTTTTGTGACCTTTGTAAAACATTAACATATCTGTGCCTCTTCTATAAAACAAGTACCATTACTGTGTGCTTATACTAGATCTGCATTATTCCAAGTATTGTATACATACTATCTCACTTAATCTTTCTCCTAATTAGAAAGCTAAATAAAATGATTATGCTATTTCTGAGTGAACTAGCTCTAAAATGTCAATTTATTCAAATCAGTTCATTTATTGCCCCAAGGAATGGGGAAAGAAATACCATGCAGCTGAGCATGTTGGTAGCTGACCAGGCAAGAAATCTGATGTCTTTTCATCACCTGCCTTAGCATCTTAATGGCTGCATGAATATTGAACTCAAATTTTGATGCATAGTCTAGATTTCTCAACCTCTGGCTACAGAGTTGGATATTAGCACATGAAATATGACTTCTACCTGTAATAATAGAATCACTGGGGGAATGTGAGTTAATTAGAATATAGCTGCAAAAGCTTGGGCAATAGCCCATTAAATGTCACATCTTCAGCAAACACAGACTGTGGAACAATGCTAGTTTCTGGGAATATGTTCATATTTTCTTGCTACAGGTCAGCTTATAACTCCTGTCACCACCTTAACCCCACAAATGATTGTTACTGTTGGTCTTGAGGGAACAGAAGTATTTACTATAGCAACCCAAAGCAACGGTCCATGTATTCCTTTTTCTCTTTGCATGGAGACATGGGCCAGATGATTCTAAGAAAATTTCTAGTCACTCATGACACAACAGATCACATGCACAAAAAGATTTTTGTGAATAGATGTTTTCCTTATCAACAGTTATGGTCTTTGTTTTCTATGTGAAATCTTTTCCAGATAGTTTCAGTATAAAGAAAGAAAGGTTATTTTGTGTCTATTAGTGTAATGCTCATGTGTCTCTATAAGGGAGTTAGGAACAAAAAAAAGTGTTGAAGTGGATATAAATAGGATAATTTGTTTAAGTATAAAAGGAGAAGGGAAAACAAATTCTTATTTAATAAAGCTTTGAATCCAAGCATGTTTCCTGTTACCGGTAATTGTTGCCTAACTTGATAAGCGAGCAAGCAGTTATTGGAAAACACTTGTGAAAATATAGTATCATTTTACCACTATCAGCCTATAACTGGCTGCAAGAATGGTCAATTCCCTTTATCACTGATGCTGCTTATGTCTCTGCTCTGGTGAGGAAAGGCAAAACCGTGGGTACCAAATTCTGGGAATAGAGCAGCTCAGTTACCATTTGGACTAACTTGATTCCCACGAGACAACTCCACATTTAAATGATTGATATTAATTCAAGAAATGGACCTCAAATGAGGTGGTATGGCAGATGCACAACTGATCTCTGTTGAAACGCAAATGGAATCACCAGAGGTGAAGCTGGCCAAAAGTTTGCCTAATAACAACTGGGTCACCAAGATCTGTGATCACTTTTCCCTCTAATAGTTAACAGAAGTTTGGGTCAGGATAGCTAAACGACAAGTATTTAGGGGAACAAGTTGCACAGGATAGGTGTCCGGAAAGTCAACAGAGAGAGTTCTGTATCCAAGGGCCTGAGTGTAAAAAGTCAGGAAGCCCTGAAGGTGACACAGCCAACCCTTCACATAAGCTGCGCGTTAAAGAAGGTTTTCACTTGCTTCGAGGCGTTGTCTTTTGAGTAACTCGTTTTCTGTACTATGCAATTTTATCTGAGATAGTAGTGCTTGGGAAACTGTATTCATGGAAAAAATAAAAATACTAAAATTTAAATCAATCTTTTAAGACAAGAGACATTAAAATTAGTAAAAGAAAAAAGATAGGAACTGGCAAAAATAATAATGAAAAAAAAAATTAGAACCATTGCTAAAGTGAGGATTGCACAGTTCCTGAACTAGATTCACTAGAATCAGAGAGGGGAGAAACATATATTTCTGTTTTATGATTGACACAGTTTGCTTTTCGTTATGACCAAGATTCCGAAAATTTTGGACATTCAAACTTTTTAAAAATTTTTAATTTTTTTAAAAATTTTATCTTTTTAAATTGGAGTATAATTGTTTTACAATGTTGCGTTGGATTCTGCTGTACAGCAGTGTGAATCAGCCACACACACACACACACACACACACACACATACACACATATATGCATGCATCTCCTCCCTCTTGAATGTCTCCCACTCACCCCCCATCCTTCCCCCCGAGGTCATCACAGAGCACCGGGCGCGCTGGGCTATAAGGCAGCTTCCCACCAGCTTTTGATTTCTAACGTGATGTATTTCAAGTAGCAGAAAGTGAGTCGCATTTGGCTAATGGTAGTGATTTTACCCGGTGCTGCACCAGGGGACGAACTAAGAGAAGGCTCCAGGGTGGGGCTCTTCACTTTTGCTCGCGGGGATGCCGCAGCGTTCTCACAGCGGGCGGAGGTACACACGGACCGATAACAAGGGTAGATTACAGGTTTTCAGTATTAAAGAGTTTGCGTTTTCTGCAGGAAATTAAGAGCAGGCCCACGGGAGACACTGAATCTATTTCCATAAAAGTAACAGTTGCACACTTAGCATTAACCTTTGGTCAGTTTTAATGATCAGTAGTAACACCTGTATTTCTGTATCAGAACTATGCTTTCCATCAGACATGCCTACACTCTACCTTTCTAGTTGGTGTTACTGATGGTTGCTCCACTTTTAGTTTAGGAGTTTCATAAAAGTTAACTTATTCTCCAAAAGCAGACTCTGATTATCAGCAGTTAAAAACACAGTTAATATTGCTCACAACTCAGTTGCATTAATCTTATTTTTATCAACTGGATGGTGGACCCAGGGATCCAAGAATCTAGGCTGAAATTATTCACAATCGAGCTTCTCGTGACATATATTTCTTCTAAGCAACTCCTTCGTACATGCAAGCTAATATATTAAAAACTTTCATCTGTGTACTGGGTTAAAATATAGTCCACACAGTTTCAGATCATATGCTTAAGACTCCTGCTAAAGGGCATTAGTATTTTATTTTTTTTTATTTTTTATTTTTTGTATTTTATTTTTTTAAAAAACAGCTTTATTGAAATAAATTCATATACTCTGCATCCAAAGTGTACAATTCAGTCATTTTTAGTGTATTCAGCAACTTGTACAAACATCACCATAATCCATTTTAGAACATTTTCATTTATGCCATTTCCTTCCAATGTTTCCATAGCCCAAAGAAAACACTAGTGTATGTCTCTATACGTCTGCCTACTCTGGACATGTTATATAAATAGAATCGTATAACATGCAGTCTTCTATGACTGGCTTTGTTTTCAAGATTCTTCATGTTTTAGCAGGTATCAATACTTCATTCATTTTTTGTTGCCAAATAATATTTCACTTCAAGGACATACCACATTTTATGACTGTTCATTACACAGGGTGTTTAATCAATCACACTGTTTCCACTTTTTTGCATTTTAACCATAAAACTTAGATGAACATTCACATACATATATTTGTGTGGACATATTTTTTAAAAATTTATTTTAGGTATATCCCTAAATTCCATTCCATTTAGGAATGGAATTACTATATCACATGGTAATTCTATGTTTAACCTTTTGAAGAGTCATCAGACTGCTTTCAAAAGTGGCTGCACCATTTCCATCCCCCCAGTTTCTCCACATTCTCACCAATGCTTGTTGATACCCTTTTATTAAAGCTATCCTGGGCGATGTAAAGTGGGATCTCATTATGGTTTTGATTTGCATGTTCCAGGCAAGTAGTGTTGCTTAGGAGGTTTTCGTGTGTTTATTGATCTCTTGACTGGAACATTGATCTGTTCTTTGTAGAACGTTATTTCAGAAGATGGTATTTGCAGCTATGGCTACATTTAAATAACAATCATTTAAGGTAGATAGCATATGTTATATAAAATACAATGTTAATGTATATGTGTTACATATCAAAGAGGAAGGGGATGTACATACATGTAGTATGTCTGATTCCTGTTGTTGTACAGAAGAAACCAACACAGCGCTATAAAGTGATTATCCTCCAATTAAAAATAAAATAAAAATTAAAAAATATAAATGCATTTCATAGTACCATATGTAACAGCATATAAAATGCCATATTCAAAGATATTAAATGGAGCATATGAAACTTTTTGGCTATTTCCTGTTCATACTTATCTAATCTGATACAGCAATATGTCTGCTCTCTCCTTCCAGTTACACTGTAAGATAGAGAGAAAGGCACTTTTATTATCCTCATTTTATACACAATAATCTTGCAAGTGCTCTGTCAGACCCAAACCACTTAAGTACATTTACTGGTGAGTTTTTTCCACGTACCCTGGCTGTGATGCAGTAAAAAGAAGGATGTAAGTTTCCCTGGCCAAGTTAAACAGACAGTTTCTTCCAGATCAGGGAGGAGGGGGGTTGGGTTTGAAAAGGACTGAGTCAGTTTAGATAGATAGGTGAAACCACAAAAGAAACAGCCAAGAGATTTTATTTTTTAATCATTCTAATCATGATTTTTTCAACATGTGTCATATATAGATAAATGTGATACACTGTGTGAGAGTGCTCGGCCATGTCCAGCGCTCTGGGACCCTATGGACTGTGACCCACTAAGTTCTTCTGGCCACGGGACCCTCCAGGCAAGAGTACTGCAGTGGTTTGCCATACTTTCCCCCAGGGGATCTTCCTAACCCAGGGATCAAACCCGTGTCTCCCAAGTCTCCTGCATTGCACTGGGGAAGTATAATTTACATATGATATCATATTCACAGTATGTTATGTTTTAATGCACAGATTTTATAGATAATACACATATATTAATATTATACTTTATATGACATGCTATTGTATTATATTGTATTCAGTTGCTAGAAATCCTTTCCTAAAATTAGTTAACAGAGATCTTAAGTGACCTACCCAGCTACCTGAAATCATTCCCACAAACTTTCAAGAAATGATCGGTGTTTTCCTATGCATGTGACTGTGGAAGAAATATCCAGTTTCCTCTATTATCTATTCTCTTCTTTTCTCACGGTAACAGTGACTTAGATTACATGTCTTATCCTCCCCTGCAGTTAGATGTGGTCACATATCTAAGTTTTAGCCAATGGATGTGAGTAGAAATACATGGAACCATTAGGTCTTCCTCTTAAAAAGAAGGTATATGCTTTTCACTCCTTCTTTTTCTGACTTTCTGCTGCCTGGAGTGTGGGTGTGAAGGTGGGAGCTGGAGCAGCAATTTTGGGGCAAGATATGGAGACATGTTGCAAAGTCTGGGAGAACAAGCTAGAAAGATCCTAGAGCCCCCAAACCTGGAAGCTGCCTTGCCAGCCCTGAAGTTCAGTTCATGTTCTGTTTGGGTCTCTCTGTTAAAGCAGCAGAAACTATTCTAACAAGGAAAACGCTTCATCCACAAAAAACTTTGTTCTCCATGGCAACCCATCAAATATGCAAAAGCTGATATGCTGTTTGTCTTGTTTATTCTTTCTAGAAAAAAAGTTTCTTCAAATCTTTCACCTAGATTTCATGTTACACTGTTTATGGACATCTCACTTTCTTGGACCTATTGTTTATCAATATTTCTCTGTAATCATGTTCCTTAGAATGAAAATCATTACTCTAGAAATGAACTGAGAAGCAGAGAGCAGACTGATTACTCTCAAGATAGGGCGGTGGTCCAATTTGGAATTAGCGTATCTAACAACCTCATTTGTTTATGCAGTCAGTCATTAGGCTGAGATGATGTCATGTGACAGGCAATGGGCAGGGAGCTAGCATCTCAGAGTTGAAGATGCTCTGGATACATATTGAAAACTCAGTGAATTAAAACATACCTTCATGACCTGTTCCCCAGTCAGAACCTCCTCCTGCAGTGTCAGCGTGTTAATAAATAAGAAACTTTACAAGCACTTCATATTTGTAGAATTTCATTGTTTGCTGACATGGGGTCCCATCTGTCAAATTCAAGGGTTGGTTTTGCGGCTTGAGTATGTCTGTCTCAGGAAGAGACAAGTTTTTTTTGTTTGTTTGTTTGTTTTTAATTGCCCTGGAATATTTCTGGAACTCAGAATGAATGTATGTTCCTGTATTGCCAGGCCTTTCTTAGAGGAGAAGGGACAGGGTGGCCTTTTTTTCTCCATTTCTGCTGTCGTTGGGGTATGTTCTTTGCAGACTTATGGCTTCCATCTGCAGACATGTGGTTCACGAGTATCCAGACTCTTGGTCCACGCACGACTCCTCTTTCTGCTGCATTTCCAAAGGATGGGGTGCTGGCAGGGACATTGTAACACAGGCTTACTTCTCCCGGGCCACTTATTTTTTATTCCTCTTGATTTCGGATTCCTTTCGAATGTGTCCCCTTGTTTGCCTGTACTTTCTCCTTGAAAGCCCCTCTGCTAATAGTGTCAAGTAATGTCGTTCCCAATACATCATTCCCTTTCATTCCTTCACAGGAGAACTAGGGCGAGAGAAGGTTAACAACTGCTAGGCTCCAACCATTGAAACTAAAGAAAGCGACTGCGACGCTGCTGCGAAGCGGCTTTCACCAGAAGCATGTGCGCGGCTGCGAGCAACTGTAAGCGTTCTTTAGCTCTTAATTACCCCCACACAAAAGGCAGTGTTTGCTCTCATGCACATGGGATTTACCCGCCTACTTTTCATTAGTGTTAATGGGGGTCTCTATGTATAAATCCTCTTCCCTTCCCCCAGTATCAATGGTGGAACACATGCCAAGAGAGGTTTCTGCATTTTCCTCACTGATTGGTTTCAGATGGAACACAAAAGCAAATCTCTGAGCGTGAGCACGCTCACCCTCCACGCACACTGTGCTTCAGGCTTTATTGACACTCATGGGATTGCTTGTCTTATTTGCTGTCCCTGGAGTGGCCAGAAATGGTCCTCCCACCACGCCCCACTTCACTCCCTCCCAAGCCATTGAAAAGCACTTTTATTTTTTTCTCACGTCAGCTTAACTTACTCTATTTTCCTTGATAAATGTATATGAGGATAGGGATCAGAAGCCAAAAAAAAAAAAAAAAAAAGTACAAATTCCTCTCCCTTAGATTCCCCAAATACTCTGTAAATTCCTTCCATGTCCTCCAGATGCCCAAGTCCACTTAGATGTCCTAACTCTCCTCAGGCTATTCACTGGACAGTGATGCCATCTTGATGTACTCTTCTGTCGCCAAATCTACCCTAGTGCTTTCCAGGACACTCAGGCCTATAGCCTAATTAGTTTCAGGGTTCCTGGAATCTTCCAATCTTCACCCAAACATTTAGCTCTCACTTTGTCAGACTATTATTCATTACTAGCTAGGAACTGGCCAAGTTTCCGTTAACCATACACAGAACTCTCTCCATTGTTATTTCTTGAATCCTACCTCCTACATATAATGCTTTTTCTTTCTTTGATTTTATTGGCAGGCTTAAACCTGAGTATACTTAATAATGAATTTTTCCAGCCACCCTACATGTAATGCAGTGAGGAGAAGAGTATGGATTTCCTCCCAAATCAGAAAGTGTCCCTAAATTAGAACCCCAAAGCCCAGATTTTTATTTAGTGACTGTCAGTGACTGCACAGTTCCCATCCCTCTGCAGAGATAAGGAGAGTGACAAGGAAGTTGAAGGGAGAAGATGCAATATCCTGGTGTATTATGGGTGTCATGTCTTTTGCCAAAAAGTATACCATGTTTATTTATGCATCTATCTCCCATATAGGGCTTCCTCGATGGCTCAGAGGTAAAGATTCTGCCTGCAGTGCAAGAGATGCGGGTTTGATCCCTGGTTGGGAAAATCCCCTGGAGGACGGCATGGCAACCCCACTCCAGTATTCTTGCCTGGAGAATCCCATGGGCAGAGGAGCCTGGTGGGTTACAGTTCATGGGGTCATAAAGGGTTGGACATGACTGAGTGATTGAGCACACACATGTATCTGCCATATATACAAAACATATATAAGCATGTCATATATATCACATGAAGACATGGAAAATATCTTATATATACATGTGTGTATATATATGCACACATGCCCCAAATAACAGGATACAGCTAAGCAACTGAGTACACAGTATATATATAAAATCTCCCCTAAGACAAAAGTCAAAATTAAATCTAACCTAATTCTTAGGTTAGTTTTGCCTACTAGATTTAAGACGGATTAAATTTTTCAGAGATCAAATACATTTCTGATTTAAGCACTAAACTGTTACACATGTTACCTATGGCAATGAATATGCCATTTGCAGTTTTACCAAACAGTGCCATGTATATTATTGCAGTTAATCTCCCCCAAATGCTATTTTCCAGGGGTAATCATCCCAAGTTTAATGGCAAGAGATCCACCTTTCTTCTTTTACAAGCACTGCCGACGTATGTCCTTTGCCATAAATCTGTAGGGCTTTCCCGTGTTCTAACGTCTCTTGGAGGAAAAGAAACCGTGGTCGGAGGAAACCAGAAGCATCCTCTGCCCCACCCACCTCCCTGCAGGCGCGGCGCTCTCCGCTCAGGTGTGTCCGACTCTCTGCAGCCCCGTGGACTGTAGTCACCAGGCTCTTCTGTCCATGGAGCTCTCTAGGCAAGTACTGGAGTGAGTAGCCTTTTCCTCCTCCAGGGGATCTTCCCAACCCAGGGATCGAACCCAGGTCTCCTGCATTGCAGGTCGATTCTCTACCTTCTGAGCTACCAGGGAAGCCCCTCTTCCCTATAGAGTGCCTCTTCATTTCACTTATTTTTCAAGTATTTTCTGTTTCTTGCATCCGACTCCATCTCTTAACTCCAAATCATAGAACAAGGAACAAATTAAGTACAGAATAAAAATGTTATGAATAAAGTAGCAGCAAAAATTCTTCTTCCTAATATCCTAGAAGCTCCCTCCTTTTCCCAGATGTGGTTTTAATATATGACATTCATTGTGAGGCAGGAGACACAGGAGATGAAGGTTCCAGCCCTGGCTCAGGAGATCCCCTGGAGGAAGGCATGGCAACCCACTCCAGTATTCTTGCCTGGAGAGTCCCCATGGACAGAGGAGCCTGGTGGGCTACAGTCCACAGTGCTGCAAAGAGTCAGACATGACTGAAGTGACTGAGCGTGCATGGTGGGGCATCCCTCTCTGAAGTGTAGAGGTCTAGGTGGCAAAAGACTATTGGTCCTCTAAGGCTGTTGACTTATCTATCATTGGACTTATGTTTGCAACTTTATGTTATCAACTTTAGGTATAACTTCAAAATCCTTCGGTGATGTGTTAAATCCTCTTGTCTTACGACTGTTGAATATTTGTATTAATATTTGTTAATTTTTCTAAGAATGTGACACATTTGAGGACGTAATAGATCTGATTTATTGACAAAAGCCATTTGACTCATTTCAAGGAATTCTGAGTGTGTCTGTGATATAAAGTGTCCACCTTTCCAAAAGCCCCACAATGACTTGATAATTCAGAACAAATATCTTCCCTGACAAGGGATGCAGTCCTAGCTACATTTTCTATGAGCAGGAGCTACAATGAAAGAGGAGGTGAGGTTCCTGTGGGGAGCCTCCAAGCCTGACTCAACACAGGAGGGGAAGAAATGTCAGTTATTGCTACTGATTCAGACCTGGTGGGGCTAGAGGCTGTGAGGGATGGTAATCTTGGGACAATCTGGTTGATTACATAAAAGTGATAAATGCCTTAACGAAAGCATGCATCTGAATTAGAAATGAAATAATTTGAAAGTCAACCAGCAGAAGCTTCAGATTGCTTTTGGCCTACAAGTTTAATACCCTGGCACACTCGCATGATAATTAAGCCTGGGAGTTAAGTTTCCTAGAGAGCAAAGCGATCACTCTTCTTGGACAGGCAGGAAACCTGTAATCCTTGTATCCACACAGGTCTTAAAAACAAGGATAAACTGAAAGACACCCTGTGTCTTAAAAAGTCCAACACTTGTGTGTATGCGAGGGGGAAGTGGGAGTGAGTATGCCTGCCTGCTTATAAATATAACTGCCTTTCCACACAGGCTCCTCATTCACGTACGGGCATGATGGATGCCTAGGGGTCAAGGCTTCCCATTCAGCACTTCCAGAGGATGTGCTTTGAGGTTGTGGGTTCATGGTGATTGTTTTCCACAAGATGAGAAAGGACCTTGCATATTAAGGGTCTATCCATTTTCCTCCACTTTCCTGTTGGCCTCCACTGACAGCCTCGCTGGATTGCTCTAAATGAAATGACAAACAAAGGTAAAACAGCAGCGAACGATATCATGCATCTGGTAAAGAAGCTCAGTTAATGGTGTTAATGGCTGCTGCCACTCTCATTGACATCATGAATAACCATGATGAGCCATGCACTGACTTGCTCAAGAGGACAATGGAATCAATGAAGGGCTTGACCTGTTATATTCCCTTTAAAAAGCATCGTTGAATGTTTATTTTGTCTGCTCATCATAAACAAGGCAAGGATGAATAAGCCACACACTCATTCTCAAAATAATGCATGATCTGTGGGGATGATGAAGATGGAATTCCGTGTAGACAAAAACCAGAGAGATAAAAGAGGAGCCAGAGACTGTGGAGCAGGGATGGGAAAGGAGCCCAGAAATAGGCCTTTTTCAACTCCATTTTGAAACATAGGATTGTGGGGCATCTCTTAAAACATTTCCCAGTGACTTTGTTGGGAGAGTATTAGATGAATCAAAAGTAGGAAAAAAGAACAGGTGCTCTGGTTGGTATTAAATCCTCTGCTGGCTCAAGGGTAAGAGGGAATCTTACCTAGGTTTAGGGCAATATTGCTCAAACTGGGGCCAACCCTCCCTCCCTCCTCCACCTGTCTCAGGATTACTTCATGTTTCCATTAGAAGATGCTTGCTGTTTGGAAGAAAAACTATGACAAATGTAGACAGTGTATTAAAAAGCAGAGACATCACCTTGCTGACAAAGGTCTGTCTAGTCAAAGCTGTGGTTTTTCCAGTAGTCATGTATGGATATGAGATTTGGACCGTAAAGAAGGTTGAGCACCAAAGAATTGGTGCTTTCAAATTGTGATGCTGGAGAAGACTCTTGAGAGTCCCTTGGACAGCAAGGAGATCAAACCAGTCAATCCCAGAGGAAATCAACCTTGAATATTGGATTGAAATCAACCCTGAATATTCATTGGAAGAACTGATGCTGAAGCTGAAGCTCCAATACTTTGGCCACCTGATGTGAAGAGCAGACTTATTGGAAAAGACCCTGATGCTTGGAAAGGCTGAGAGCAGGAGGAGAAGGGGGTAACAGAAGATGAGATGGTTGGATGGCATCACTGACCCAATGGACAAGACTTTGAGCAAACTCTGGGAGATAGTGAAAGACAGGAAGCCTGGTGTGCTACAGTCCACGAGGTCACAAAGAGTTAGAATTGACTTGCTGACTGAACAACAACCGTTAGATACAGATCTGTGGTATCTGCACTGAGTTTCTAATGAGCATCTCTTGGGGGTAAAATCCAGAGCATTTGAAACAAGCTCCGCAAGTTAGTCTTACAACCACTAGAATTTAAAAGGAGACAATCAGAAAAGAATGACTTTGTAAAAGTTTGCCAGTGATCTCTCTGAGAATCTTGGTAAGGTCGGAGATACTACTGGTGGCCTCATTTCTATCTCCATACTCCCAAATTTAATTCATGTAGGATATGTTTAAGAAAGGGGAAAAATTGAATGAATGATGGAAGGAGGTGAAAAAGTCATCCAAGGATAGCTATCAGATCTGCCTCCTCCACCTCCTTCACTGTGGAGGATACATGCTAATTATGCATCAAGGATTTATGGCACAGATGGCAACTATGTAGCACATGTTCCTCTATTCACGCCTCCAGTCTCCAAAGCACACATTATTCATGGGTGACAACACTTTTCAGCAGAGCCCTAACATTGTCTCACAATTTGTTCCTACACCACTTTCCATGTAACCACTTCAGTCAATTGGAGTTACTATGGGTGAGGAAGTCCTCCTGCCACATGTGGACACCTACAACTAACCCCTGTTTCCCTAGACATAAACAGATGAAATGCTAGCTCTTTTACAGGAAGTGACCTTTGGGGCATTTTTGAGGGTACTCGGTGCTTGCTAAGATGCTTCAGTCGTGTCCAACTCTTTGCAACCCTATGGACTGCAGCCCATGAGGCTCCTCTGTCCATGGGATTCTCTAGGCAAGAAGACTGGAGTGGTTTACCACGCCTTTCTCCAGGGGAATCTTCCCAACCCAGGGATTGAACCCGTGTCTCTCATATCTCCTGCATTGCCCTAATGCCACCTGGGAAGCATTAATAAGTTGGGTGTAGGCCCATGTCCCATTGGGATCATATTTCCCAAAAATATAAACACACACGCTCAGTTGATCATTGGGCTGAGTAGGGCCTGGAGTGGGGCACGATTTTGTGGATGGTTTAGCCAGGTTTGCTGCTGAATCCTGATGAGAAATACTCTTAACACTTTTGTGTAATCAGGAGACAGGCTCTGTCAGTAGACTGCATGGGTCACGTCCTTGCGTCCTTGCTCTGTACTTTTCTGATCGTGCGGAAGGAAAAACTCAGTGCTGTATCTCAGGGTCCTCCTCATTAAATGAAGGTGATCCTGCCAGCTACCTCCCAGACATTTTGGGTATATTAAAAGAAATGATGCAGTATCTGACACGTGATGCTAGTGATTATTATTTCATCCAGGCTTTCCAGGTGGTGCTAGTGATAAAGAATCCACCTGCCAATGCAGGAAACATAAGAGATGCAGGTTTTATTGCTGGGTTGGGAAGATCCCCTGGAGGAGGGCATGGCAACCCACTCCAATATTCTTGCCTGGAGAATCCCATGGACAGAGGAGCCTGGCGCGCCATGGTCCACAGGGTCACAAAGAGTCAGGCGCGAGTGGAGCGACTTAGCATGCACACGTGTGGGTGTACCCACTGTGCTTCTATTCTGCATCGGAATATTGAAACCCAGAAAGAGTGAGCAGGAAAAGGAGCTAAACATGCAAGTTAAGTTTTAAGCCTGAGTGGCAAATGGGATTCCACCCAACTTGCAAATGATCCCATTTCCTTTACCAGAGTTGAAAAGCACAAATGTGGACAGAGTCCAAATCCGAGCACAGGGGAACATGGTTTGCCTGTTGAGACTTCTGGATTATCCCAGACCATTTCAGCTGAATGACCAGGGCTGAGGGGGTGGCTGAGTGACAGTTTTAAACAGAAACGATCAACTGTACATAGAAAAACAAAATGCCATGGAAGGAACCCATGCATTTTTTAAGCCACAGGAAAAGACAGATAAAACTGTCATAATCCGTCTCTCACGGCATCAGGGGCTTAAGAGGCTAATACCCTACCAGGCTTTTCTGTATGGGATTCCCCACAGTCCTGTTTCTAGGCCTGCTATCTGCTGAAGTACCTGGTCTGGAAGTGAGCATTGGACAGCTTTCTGCCCCCCATGAGGGCCAAGTAATGAACTGTCGGTTATAAACAGTCGAAAACAAATATTAGAAGGTCATTGCACTGCTAAATTTTGATATATTGAGAAATGTGAACTTTCACAGGGCTTCTGAAGTGTTGTCACGCAGAAATCGGTAGTGTAAGTAGATTCATCTATCACTGGTAAAAACATGGGCACAGCGTCACTACTTGAAGGCTGAGCATGGAAATGCTCAACCCTGATTAAACGGCCATAATTCCTCAAGGCTGTGACATGGCTGGCAGGCATGGGAAGCTGAGGCCTTAAAATATAAATTGTTGAAATTTATAATACACTGTCGGTCTGTCAGAAAAAAAAAAAAAAAGAAGCGTCGGATTCTCCGTCAGTTCAAAATATCAGCTAATTATTTTAGCATTTTCAAATGTGGATTTGCACATGTGGTTTGATGATCAAAGGGAAAATCATATTTTTTTCTGCTCTATTAGACATATGAGCTGTTTGCATATAAAGGTATTACTTCATGTTTCTTTAAAGTGCATGCCTTCTTTGATAGCCTGGGTGATTTGTTGGTAGTGTTACCTTAAGGTATGGATTGTGAAGCTGGTATAATTAGGGATGCTGCTCAGTAGATTTGGCCTTGAAATTTCAGACACTTTGTAGCGATGAAACATCAGCTGGCAAGTACATTTATTTTCTTCCCTGAAGAAGCCTCCAATATATACACCACACTTATTTCAATTATTTCACAGGATAAGATAATGTATGGGTAACATATTGGAGCAAGAAAGAAGCCAGATGTCTGGCACTCAGAACTGAAGCTTGGGTCAGGCTTGGAATGATCTTGGGTCAAATTTCTAGAGGTCGGACTGAGTCAGTGTCCCCACCTACTTTACAGTGCTTAGCATATGTATATAAATGTGATGAATAAATACTCAGTAAAACATTTGATTAAAAGTCTTAAGATCGTAAGTTGACAAGAGTTATTGCTGATGGGAATTTCAAAGGGGCCTTTTCTAGGTTTAAGTCATGCGGTCCGTCAGAGTAGTCAGTATTTAGCTCTCATCAGTGGTAAAGAATCCGCCTGCCAATGCAGGAGATGTGTGTTCCATCCCCGGGAAGAGCCCTTGTAGAAGGAAATGGCGACCCACTCCAGTGTTCTTGTCTGGGAAATTTCGTGGTCAGAGGAGCTTGGGAGGCTACCATAGAGGGAAGACACAAGAGCAAGGGGAATGGTTTCTTCAAAAAGGTTTACAACCGGGCAGAAAAATCTCAACCAAATATGGATTAAGTGTCTGGAACTCTGTGCCTACAATTGTTTTAGAAGGCAATGGGCTTGTATATATTTCAAGAAGACAGAGAGCAATACTGGCTCAGTAGTCGTTGAAGGTTAAATAGAGTAGGTAGGGCTTCAGAATGACCTTGAATGATGAGGACAATTTTGCAAGTCTGATTACACATTCTTCAGATGGGAAATTTAAAAGGTACAGGCACTCTGCGACTTCCCTAGTGGTCCAGTGGTGAAGAATCCTTCTCCCAAGGCAGGAGACACATGCTCTATCCCTGTTCAGAGAACTAAGATCCCACATATCCTGGGGCAAGTAAGCCCTGTGCCATAGCTATGGAGCCTGCTGCATGCTCTAGAGAAAGCCTGTGTGTTTTCTCTTTCTCTACAGAAAGTAAAGAGCCTGCATGCTTCAACGAAGACCCGGTGCAGCAAAAAAAAAACAAAAAACAAAAACAATATATGATTTTAGGACTCTTTTAGAATTTGCTCCACATTTTCTTATATCCTGTATTTCCTTTCTCTTCCCTGAGATTCCACTTTGAACTCCCTCTTCCAGCCTCAGGAGTTAACTCAACAATCCCTCGTGTGTATTTTCACCTCATTACACCTTTCTTCACTTAGGATCTATTATATGCTCCCTCCATAAACTGTCTCTATAGTTTTGCAAGTGTTCCATCAAACGCTTGTTCCCATGACAGCGGCTCCCAGAGGGACGGACTGTCCCTTCCCACCCTCTATCTTCTCGCTCATACACGTGACCCCCTCTTTCTCTTGCCATGTTACGCACCCACGGAGTCTTAGCCGTCTTTGCATTCCAAAACACACCCCACATACTGTTTTGCCTGTACTAAGTATAGAATAAATGCCTGTTGGATTAAATTTCCAGCTCACAGTCTTTCTATAAATAACAGGAAAATGACGTGATGCTCAGTGAACGAAAATGGATAAAGCGTAGGCCATCAACCTGAGGACTGAGCAGATGAGTGCTAGCTGATTAGAGCCCTTGAAGATCGGGCCTGTCTTGTTCATCACTGTCTTTCGAACACTCTTTGTAACACCTGGCGCAGACTGGGGCTGAAAAATGTTTGATGCATGAATGAGTCAAGATGTGCGGGGTCCTTGGTGTCATTCCTGTGATTTACGGAGTTCACGACTGTATCAGCACTGCCTGGATTCACCAGCTTCCCACAGGTGGTTCTGGTGAGATCAGTCAACACTTACCTGCTAGCATATGCACCACCCAGGCCCAAGCCTTTGTCCCTTCTCCCCCCTGGAGACAGTTTTTAATAGAGGAAGCAATAAAAGGGTAAGCTACCATGGAAGTAGACAGGCACAAACTTTATGCCAGATTCTGACTCTCAGTTAGAAGAGGGTTACCTGCTTGCAATGAGAATGTATACCACAAAATGCAGAATCTTTATCTCATGAGCTAATTTAAAATGACAGATTTTGGGGATTCATTTCTTCAAAGGAACTATACTGTGCCCCTCCTATAAGGTAGGCAGCAATCTGGCTATGGTTTCAGTCATCAGAGTAAAACTTGCAGAGTCTATAGCTACAAATGGTACGTTTTCTGCATGACTTGTTGATCTTCCTTGTCACAGAGTCTGAAGAGGCAGACAAATCACTTTTTTAATGAGGATATCTCTTCCTTTTGGGGGCTTTAAATGATAACAGATTCCCTAGTGATTCAGAAACATGACATTAAGGTACAGTAAATAACTAAACTGAAATACTGTTTTTAAGTTCCCAAATGATATGCCAATGGCCATGACAAATCTCATTTGGATCAGAGCTATCCCCTTTGAAGCAGAGAACTCTAGAGAAATCTAACGCTAAATGGATCATAATCAGAATGATCAGAACTTTAATCACACAAAAGAGAGAATTTCAGTTTAAAAGCCAAGTTCAGTTATATCCTCTGGGAATGCTGAGTAGCTTTAAACATATGTCAGTTCTTCCTCTTTACTGTGTGGATCTATCTTGGCACTTTACACATGAGTCTTGTGCCACGTCTCATCATGTCCACAGAGCAAGGCGGTTTCCCCTCCGACTGGTAGACACCCTTGACACCACACAAAGGGACAGGCGATGTAGCTGAGCGAGCAGGTGCAGGCGTTCAGCTGGTTTTGTTACATTGAACTCTCATAAGGAATTACATTCAGCGGTGAGGACATATCAGTTCAAAGTGATTCATTAGCACAAAGAAATAGCAGAGTGAGAATAGTTCTCAGAGCCTTTGGCAAGCATGTTAAAGCAGGCCCATGACAGATGAACTCAATGAACTAACAGCTTAAATAGCAGTTGGGAACTGGGAGTGCTGGGAAATGAATGTGCTGACCCTACAATAGTGAGCAAAACTTCATGACTAGAAAACACAAACTTTCCAGCCCTTGTGGGAGAATGTGTCCCATTATGTAGTGTTTATGGAGAGGAGAAAGGGACTATACAGTTATACATGCCATTAATTAAACTCAGCGTACAGAGACCATGGGTATCTACCTTACTGCCTGATTAGCATATTGGGTCAAGTGCAGTAGATATTTATCCACTGTTTTTGCATCAGAAACCATAAGGGAAATGGCCCCTGAGAAGTGCATCTATAATTCATGGGCCAAATCAGAAGCTGTGCATGAAGACGTACATTACTATGCATTCTCTCCCCTCATTCAAGTGGGAGCCGGCCATGCGTACAGAAGGTCCTGTCATGCTGTGCAATTCCATTTCTGTCCGTTTTGCTTTCAAGATGCTTTGGGTATCCTGAGGCCTGGGCAAGGACAATGAGAGAGAAGAGGGTATGCAGTTTAAAGATTAGTGAATCTTTCAAAGACTTGATGGTATCTAATTAGACAATTTTTAAAAAAATAAATCTGGGATGTGGAACAATGCCTCATAAGCAACATTATCAGGTTAAACTGTAAATATATATGTACAACATATTTTATCTTTTTGATATGTCATGATTATTTAGAATAGCTCTTACTTTAGCTACTGTGGTATCTTCTTCCCAAGCATTTGTGTTTGCCTCTGATTGGGTAACCTGCTGGACCAAAAGTAGGTTCTTTGTATAAGCATTTTTTTTTTTATATTTTGTAATACATGTAAGTTTTTAATTTTTTAATGAATAAATTCATTTTGAAATTTTGAAATCTCTATTTAAGATGAACAATATTAGCAAGCCATTAATAGAAATTAAGTGAAAGAATGAAAATAATTTTTTCTGTTGTTATGGAATTTCTATTTTCAAGCATAAAATATTAAAGCAGGATTACAAGTCACCCATGAGGCTTGTGCAAGTAATCAGTCTCACAATTAGGTAGCAGTTCAGAACCATCTTTCCTAAGCTCCAGGGAATAGCCTGCCAGTCTCACTGAGTAGTTGAGAAGCTGATCAAATCCCTAGCCGGTGTTAGGGACGGAGTAGCTGGTAGACGGCTGACCAGAGACCGAAATAAAACATAGATGGTAGAGCCTGGCATGAAACACCGTCCAGCACTATGCTTTCCTTGCACACCAAGTCCCTTCTGAATCTACTTTAGTGTAATGAGATTGGAAAGACAAAAACTATCCCTTTCTGGTAACTTAAATTCAAATCCTAAAGTACATACAGAGTGAAAGTGGACTGCTTCTGATGATAAAGTTCAGCTTTCAGTCTATTGATCCTGTCCACGACTGGGTCAGGCAAAACAATTCCAGCAATGATAAATATATTTGTACTTTTTGCTTTGGATACTGTAAGACAATTTGGACGAAGTTACATGCATACATTATAAAAAGACCCTGTTCATTCTCTGATAACTGTTAGTTCTGTAACTTTGCCTCCCATGGTATCTAATTCTTCATTCATAGCAATTTCCAGCCACATCAGCTAGGTCTTGCCTCATTTTCTTTCAGTGAGATTACTCCTTCATATGTCTATGTTTGCAAGCGGGCAGTTTAAGCCTGCATTCCAGGACCATCACAGCTCTCATTATCCATCTGACTTGACTCCATAGACTGACCTGGTCTCAAATGCTCACTTTAACCCCCAACACAGTTAAAAGCCCACTCAAGTCTGTTTCCATCGGCCTATAAACAAAGGAAAGGCAGAGGTCCCAGAGACATCCAAATAGACCAAAGTCTCTTGATTGACCACATGGAATTGGGTACACATTCAAAGATGTCTCTGCCTCTCCCTAGGCCAGTTAAATATGGGTAAATCGTGCACATCTGCCAGCCAGCTGTTGCCTTCAGCTCAATACCATCTGATGCAGGAATCCCAGGAGGTCAAGGAGAAGAGCTTTTCAGTTCTCTGCTCTACCAACATGTGGTGGTGCAGGTGGACCTTTGCCCAGTCCAAGTGTCAGAATGCAGACAGAGAAGGGTGGTCATATTGACCCTTCTTCCTATTGTTTTCATCTGTGTTATGTGTTTATGTGGTCCTGTATATTAATTAAGACAAGGGCCCTAGAAACCGGAAGCCTTTGTTCTTTTCCTGACCATCTGAAAATCACCAAGTGGAGCTAGGCAATATTCCTAGATCCTTGGCTTATTCCTTCATTGATATTTATAAATGTGGCATGCTTCACAAAACAAGAAGATGGTGGGAATCATTTTAAGTTTGCAGAGGACGTGGCCAACTCTGTTTATTTAGAGACAAGAGGAATTAGAAGTTAGATTATTCCTTATGAGGATGGTGGTCACCTCTGACTTCTAACTTGATGGGACCTCTGGGGAAAACATCAATCAGAGTGGGAGTTGACAGTGACAAGGGAAAACCGAGAAGAATTAAGTGAAGGAGGAACTTAGATGAAATAAGTGGGAGTGAGCAAAAAATATTAAGGGCATTAATAATAATTTAAAAGTTTCTTTAAGGGGGGTCAAGAGTAATATGAAAGAAGCAAAGATAAATTTCTTTTGCAAGACAAGCGATCAGAAAGAAGGAGTAAATCAGGCATTAATGAGCAGACCGAGAGTCTCTTTGGGATATCTTAATTTAAAAGTTTCCTCCCAAGGCTCAACTCTAGTTGCTTACATGAAATCCTTTAACAGGCACAGGCAAGAAGCAAGCTGTCGGACTGCCTGTTCCAAGAGCCCTACCAGGCTTGTTTAGTAGCAGTGGCTCGTTCCCAGAGATTCTCTTTCCTCATTCTGGGCCCTCTCTCCATTTGAATTTCTGCTTTTGTCTATTTTCCCACCTCCACCCTTAGTCTTTTCCTTTCACTTTTTTGAATTATTTAAAAACTTTTATTGATTTATTTAAGCTGTACTTGGTCTTCATTCTGTGCAGGGGCTTTCTCTAGTTGCAGTGAAGTTGGCGGGGCGCGGAGCGGGGGCAGGTTACTTTTCACCGTGTTGTCTTCTCTTGTTGTGGAGTGTGGGCTCTGGGGTGCCCCAGCTCCAGGAGTTGTGGTGGTCGGGCTTAGTGGCTCAGTGGCATGTGGGGTCTTCCTGAACCAGGAATTGATCCTGTGTCCCCTGAATTCGCAGGCAGATTCTTAACCACTGGACCACCAGGGAAGTCCATCCTCAGTCTTGTCTGCAAATAAAAGGAAAGGAAACTATTCAATTCAGTTTCTCTATAGAGTTTATTACTATCTTTTCTTTCAGATACAATTGTATTCTAGTTTTAAAAAAGAGAATTCCTGAATAGCCGCTGTGTAGCCCATCAAAACAAGGAAATCTCCACTGTCTCCATGGGCATATAATGCTGTAAAGGATTTGTGATGTTTCAAAGCACTCCACTTCATTTTGCTAAGGATAAAGCCAGTTGTCTATATTGGTCTTTGGGCGTTGCATTTAAAGGGAGAAGTGCCATCATGTAACCCTAAGACTTATATGATGGCTGTGACACAAACAGGAATGCAAAAAGCTGTTTGCAAAAAGGAAGGAAGAGATTCCCATGACTTTTTTTTTCCCATCCCAGCAAAAATGGGTGCATTTGGGATCATCAAAAAATTACAGTGTGGGATCTGCAACCATGATGAGTAAGTCCCCTGCAACAAGGAGGGGAGAATTATCATATAAAAAGGAAAAGGATATGGGAGGACCACAGGGAGCAAAGTGCCCATGACATTTTAACTAAAGCCATGTCTCTCTTGAAGAAGTCTTGTTATACCAAACTAATATGCTAGATTCTTTAAGGAGTGAGAAAGTACTAGAAGTATCAATATATTTCCCCTTTATAAAATCAAGTGGCTCTTCTCTCATTAGAGAAAACTGTAAAACTATGCACGCGGACGTTCTTGTGGGTTTCTGTGATCTCGCTTTTTTCATAACCCTGATTTCCGCCTGGATTCTATGAGACTGGTTTCCGGTAATGTTTGCTCCACAGAGGTTTTAATCAAACAGCTTCCTCATTTTAATTTGCCTCCAGATAATAGTTTGCTTTTTAAATTAATGCTGTGAAAAGACACAGCATGATCATTACCTGGATCATGCTTTTAGTAACACCGGGGCCTGGGGTTTCCGTGGACTAAAGTCCTCTTTTCCCCTTGCAGGGAGGCTCGAGCAGCTGCTTCATTTCACCCCAGAGGCAGCTGCATTTTGCTAACTGTAAAAACAACACTCATTTATGATAGAGTTTAAACAGTTCTTCCTATCGATGGAGACAAAATCCCCCAGTTCGGAGACAGATAACTCTCTCTCTCCTATTCTTGCGCTTCCTTCTGTTCTCTTGCTCACTCTATCTCCACCTCCCACACAATCTCAGTATCATGCGACATCACAAATAATAGGATGCCTATGAGTATGCTTGAAAAACTACTCATAATAGTTATGACAATAAAAATAATGTCAGTTTATTAATCAATTCCTATGTGTTTGGTTGTGTGATAGAGTGTTTCCATGACATTATCTCACTTGTCTCCCAGACAATCCTATGAAGTAGGAGATGTTGTTACTCCCCTAACACGGAGGAAAGGAGCCAAAGTTCAGAGCGGTTACGCTGAGAGAGGAGAAGTAGATGCACTGAATCCCTCCCCGATCTTTGAGTTGAAACAAGCTCTCTATCTGCCTACTGTTCATACACTAAAGTGAAAGTGAAAGTTGCTCAGTCACGTCCAACTCTGCGCCCCATGGAATAATAATGTATCTTTATTAGTCCTTGGAATTCTCCAGGCAGAATACTGAAGTGAGTAGCCTTTCCCTTCTCCAGGGGGTCTTCCCAAGCCAGGGAATGAAGCCAGGTCTCCCATGTTGCAGGTGGATTCTTTACCAGCTGAGCTATAAGGGAAGCCCAAGAATACTGGTGTGGGTAGCCTACCCCTTCTCCTGTAGATCTTCCCGACCCAGGAATTGAACTGGGGTCTCCTGCATTGCAGGCGGATTCCTTACCAGCTGAGCTATCGGGGAAGCCCACACTAACTGATCTCCACATAGCTGAGTGTTTGTTCTAAAGAGCAAATCTGAGTACAGTACTCTGAAAATACCAACTTAAAATTATTCAGTTGATCCCAATTTCCCTCAACTAAATTTCATTTTTTTTTCTTTTTTAATCACACTGTCTCTAACCTTCATGGTTTGGTTTTGGCTTACATCTTGGTTTCCATCTCTCTTCATGCCTCCTCTGCCCTTTAAGTTGGCCTTACTCCAAGGATTTCCATCTTTCCCTTTTTCCTATTTGCAATTTGCTTCCTTCCCTACCCTGGCTGGATTCTACTCCCCTTCAATCCTTCATTTAGATGTTTCTACTCTGGGTGACCTTTCTAAAAACCCCTACCTGCTTCTCCCATTGTGTTCTTACAGCTCCCTGAGCTTGCCTCTATCTTTACTTGCCTACCGACTTTCCCTCTCATTTACTAGATGAAAAGACCCTCGAAAGCAGGGGCAGCTTCTCCAGTGCTGCGTTCCCAACCACACAGTGCCCGGCGCCATGTAACAATCAAACAGTCAAGGCTCAGCTGAACTAAATCCTTGAGAAAACCTTAAAGAGTTAATATGTGTGAGTACTTATCACTTCAAAGTCATGCATGGGTAAAGATTCAGGTCTCCTTTTAAGCAAGGGAACAGTGGTTGGTTTGGTTTAGGGATAGCATGAGAATAAAATCTGGCAAAGAGCTGGGTTAGTTTGGTGAGAACTGTTGGGAAGCAGAAGTCTTTCTTTATTGAGAACACTGACGTGGGAGAACACAATCTGGATCTATGGATGGTCTCCAAGTGAATAAACCGATTTTAGATAGATAGATAGATAGACATAGATATAGGTATATTGCTTAAATCCATTCAGGTTCAGTTTACATAACTTTCTACTAAAATAAACCTAATACCTTGCCTTAGTTTATATTCTCATGAAAGGTGAAAGTGTAAGCCGCTCAGTCATGTTCGACTCTCTGCAACCCCATAGGCTTTACAGTCCATGGAATTCTCCAGGCCAGAATACTGGAGTGGGTAGCCTTTCCCTTCTCCAGGGGATCTTTCCAACCCAGGGATCGAACCCAGGTCTCTCACATTGCAGGCAGATTCTTTACCAGCTGAGCCACATCTTATATCTCTTATTTATTTTTCACTCCTGTTAATTCTTAAATATTTGCCTGACTTATTGTGTTATGCAACTGTGGTCATGTGGCTTCCTTTTCTAAACTGTTCCAATGATTCTCCATAACTCTTCAGCGAATGCTTCAGTATTGAATAGACTCCTTGTCCACCTTGCAGTTCTATTTATTGTTAGACCTCCTCGTGGATCACAGCTCTAACTCTTACACTTGATGATCCTTCTACATAAAACGAAATTTCACTCTTCTGGGATTTAATACATGCATTACTTTCTGTCTGAATATCATTTTCATCCAACCTTGTGAATGAATGCTTCCACATTACGGTGCTGATCAAACATCTCCATTTTCCTACTCCTATACAGTCAGTTGATTTGTCTTCTTCTCTAATGTAAAATCCAAACTTGCTTCTTACAGCATCCTTTGGACTATACCACTGTTGTTTAATTTCATGACATTTTTCCTGGGCACATTCTATGTTTAAAGTGAGTTCTGGTGTTTTCTTGATCTTTGTAGACAGATTGTATAACACATTCTTGAAACACAATAAATGCTCAGAAAGTGTTCATAGAATGAATGAGTAAACGTATACACTTAGGTTTTTTTCTTTTTATTACTTAAGTAGTATAAGTATCTGTAAAGGATCAGATGGTCACTATTTCTTACTGGCAGACCATACCATTTCTGTCATGATTGTTCTGTGTTGTAGAGCAAAAGTAACTATCAGTCAGTTCAGCTCAGTCGCTCAGTCGTATCTGACTCTTCGCGACCCCATGGACTGCAGCATGCCAGGCTTCCAGGTCTATCATCAACTCATGGAGCTTGCTCAAACTCATGTCCATCAGTGATGCCATCCAACCATCTCATCCTCTGTCACCCCCTTCTCCTCTTGCTTTGGGAGTAGCCATAGATAGTACAAAAGCAAATGGGCATGGCTGTGTCCCCAAAATATTTCATGTACAAAATCAGGAGGCAGGCTAGATTTACCCTTGGGCCTTAGCTTGCTAACTGTTGCCTTAAAGAAGAGAGATCATAGTTTTTGAACAGAGTATAGTTAGATATTGAAAAAGATGTTGGTGCATGAAATAGAAGGGAAGGGTACATAAATTTTAGAAGACTCATATTGACGTCAACCTCTTCCATGTTATGAAAACTCTGATTTATAATGCCTCTGATATATCATTTCTTATCATGTGTTCTGATAGCTCTATTGTGTTTTATTAAAATCTATCAAGTCACATAATCAACAAGGACTTATGGAAAACCTAATCATATCTCTTGTTTAAAGAAATTTCAAATAAGATGTTCAAATTTAATGTTGAATATGCCCTCTGTCAGTACAAAATATACTCTACTGCAACAAGCTGGTGGATCTATAAGTTTAATTTTGACAAATACAGAGCTTCTTTTATTTTTCCTTAGTTATCAATGGAACACCATTTTCCAGACAATTTTACTCTTTAAACTACCTGTTTCCAAAAACCCAAAGCAAATGAGAGCTCTCTAACCTAAAATCAAGTTAATGGTTTCATACTTATAATGACTCCACTTTGCAGGACCAGCTGTTGTAGTTTTCTGCTTTTTTGAAATCATTCAATTGTAGAATATTTGATGACTTCCAATTGTGAGTTTCCTCTAAGCACTGTTCCAGCACAGTCAGAAACAGTGGGCTTGGACAAAGATGGCAGCACTCGAATTAGAAGAGTATACATGAGCAAACATATGGAAATCATTTAATTATTTGGAGGTCATCTTTTGGACAGTGTCTACTGGGCCCAGCTGGAGCTTAATGCGAAAGTCCCAGAGTTCCAGCAGTATCATCCATCCCTTCAGCACATTTCACCAAAAAGCCACACAAATCTACATTCTAAGTAGGTTAAGCTTTGACTAGATTTGCCCCAACCAAGAAAAACACTTATGCAGATACGATACAGTATTGTCACAACTGCAGACTAATGTTCTGTGCTTTTTTTTTTTAATGCCAACTTACACGTATGATGCTTTTTGTTTTGTTTCATTTCTATTTGTTCAACTTGTTAAATACACGATGGAATTTTGGATGCCTTGGTTTTACAAAAATATCACCATATTCTAGTGGCCTCTTGTATGAACAGTGTGTAAGTTGCTTTTATTTTTTTAATTTTACAGAGAGTTGGCATCAGTACATAAAAGCACTTTAAGGGCTACTTTGCTACACACACAGATATAGCCTTTTGAAAAAGTGAGAGTTACAAAACATGGCAGTTTAAACCCACAAATGTAAACCACTTTAATGTGGTTCCAAATTAAATGCCCTTCCCTTATAGGCCAAATGCATACCCCCGTATTAATCAGGGTTCTCCAGAGAATAGAAACAATAGGTTATATTTATATAAACATACATATGCACATATTACACATATAGATCTACATTTAGGTAATAGTATAATATGCTATTATATAATATGAGTACATATGCTATGTATACAAATGTGTAGATAAGTGTATATGCTCACATACTATACACATAAACATTTACAAATTTTATATAATAAAATGAGCATATATACTTATATATTCTCACCATATACCTATAGCTACAATACATGTACACATGTGTAAAAAACAATTAAAATTGGTTTATATAATTGTGGAGGCTGGCAAATCTGAAATCTGTAGGTGAGTCAGGCCTAAACACAGGAAACTCAGATCCAGTCTTAAGGGAGAATTTCTTCTTCTCCAGGAAACTTCAGATCTTTGATTTTCAGAACTTTCAACTGATTAAATGACACCCCGATGACTATGGGGGTAAAGAATCCACATGCAAGGCAGGAGACAGAGGAGATGCAAGTTCGACCCTTGGGTCAGGGAGACCCCTTAGAGGAGGGCATGGCAACCCACTCCAGTATTCTTGCCTGGAGAATCCCATGGACAGAAGAGCCTGGTGGGCTACATACAGTCTAAGGGATTACAAAGAGTTGGATACAACTGAGCGACTACGCGCACATGCACATTAGCAAGGATAATCTTTTTCTAAAGTAAACTGATTGTAGATGTTAACAGCATATACTGAATACCTTCACAACAACCTCTAGATTAATATTTTTAAATAAATATATCTTACAGCCTAAACAAGTTGAAACATAAAACTAACCCCCATACCTTCCAAAAGCAATACAATAGACAAACAAATTTTTTGACATACGTAGCATTTAAAAAAAAGAAATAGAGGGGCAAAATATATTAGTTGGAGGTATAGACTTTGGCAGTCATCAAATTGAGGTCAAAAGTCTAGTTTTGCCACTTATTAGCTATATAAATGTGGGAATTAGTTCTAAAGTTCTCCCCTCCCCGTGAACCACTCCTTTGAATCTTCATATACCTGCATAGTCTGCCTGTTTGCTTCCTCACTTGCCTGGTGATGCACTGCCTTATTTTGACCAAACATGGCAAGGATAACACAGTCTTATTTCTAGGGCTGGTTTATAAGAAGACTTACAGCTTCCACCTGGTCCTTCTGGATCATTTATTCACGTTTCAGAATTCTGACTAACCTGAGACAGTCATGCTATAAGGAGAGCCAAGCTATCCAGGTGGAGATGCCACCTGTCAAGTTAGAAGCCCAGCTAGTGGGCAGGTGTCATTTTCAGACTGGCTGATACACAAGACAAACAAATGAAGAAGCTATCTTGGACACTGGACAATTTCAGGACCAGCCCCGTTGGACCACGGTCACCTCTAAGAAGATACCTCCAAGTAGAACTACACAACTGAGACCATTCAACTCACAAAAAACTTGGGACATAAAAATAAACTACTGTTTTAAGCCTCTTAACTTTGTAGGGGTTTGTTGAGCACACCTAGCAAACTCTCAAACTAAACAATGACCTTGGCAGAAAGATCAAAGCCAGATTGTGATCAGTACAATACTGGCATTAGGACCAGGATGTCAAGGATGTGACACTTTGTTAAGACCTGAGAAAGATTTAAGTCAGCGCCTTGCAGACCCTGTTAACTAGGAAGAAAAGGACTCCAAAGAATCTTATGGGCATCTTATCACAGCTCCCAGGCTCTCAGCTCTCAGTCTCTCCTAAGGAAATCAACCCTGAATATTCATTGGAAGGACTGATGCTGAGGCTGAAGCTGCAGTAATTTGGCGTCCTGATGCGAAGAGCCAACTCATTGGAAAAGATCCTGATGCTGGGAAAGATTGAAGACAGGAGAAGGGGACGACAGAAGGTGAGATGGTTGGATGGCATCATCATTAACTGAATGGACATGAGATTGAGCAAACTCCGGGAGATGGTAAAGGACAGGAAATCCTGGCCTACTGCAGTCCATGGGATCACAAAGTGTCAAACATGACAGTGATTGAACACCACCACCAAAAGACTCTCAGCTCAGATAGCAAGGACCTTTATTGCAGAAATTTTGGCATGTGGCTTTGGTACAACAGGATGGATCACAGTAAGTTTTATAGGTAACCCACAAAGGCATGTGCATGTTAAGAATGAAAAAATATCAGTGCAAGCAATATTAGCTTGCTACGACCAACCTAGACAGCATATTAAAAAGCAGAGACATTACTTCACCGACAAAGTTCTGTCTAGTCAAAGCTATGGTTTTTCCAGTAGTCGTGTATGGATTTGGGAGTTGAACCATAAAGAAGTCTGAGTGCCAAAGAATTAATACTTTTGAACTGTAGTGTTGGAGAAGACTCTTGAAAGTCCTTTGGACTGCAAGGAGATCCAACCAGTCCATCCTAAAGGAAATCATTCCTGAATATTCTTTGGAAGGACAGATGTTGAAGCTGAAGCTCCAGTACTTTGGCTGCCTGATGCAAAGAATTGACTCATTGGAAAAGACCCTGATGCTGGGAAAGATTGAAGGGGGGAGGAGAAGGGGATGACAGAGGATGAGATGGTTGGATGGCATCACCAACTCAATGGATGTGAATTTGAGCAGGCCCCAGGAGTTGGTGATGGACAGGGAAGCCTGGCGTGCATAGTCCATGAGGTTACAAAGAGTCCGACAGGACTGAGTGACTGAACTGAACTGAAGTGAAAATCAAAATAGACTTTTGAGTTCTTAGCCTTCTATTAGGAAAATTCATCATTGCAAACTCATGATAATTTTCATTAAAAGGAAACATGACTCAGAGATCAGATATAACAGACATGGAGAATTGCTTATGGCATGTTGAATGGGCTCCAATTATTGGCATAGGTCTAGCTTTCTTATAAAACTGTTGCGGACCATTGGCCACAATGTGCATGCCATTTCCTCCCTTTTTCATAGAAGAATCTACAGTGGCTTTCCTGTCCTTGATTTGCAGTGGTAACTCTATTTTAGAGGAGATAAAATGGATAATTTTTCCCTTACTTCCTACTTCAGAGTTCTCTGCATTGACAGAAGTTTCTCCTGGGTATTTGTTGTTGTTGTTATTGTTTTTTCCTCCTCTGAACCTGATTAAGATGCTGGGATCTTGATCTTGAAGCCTGCTTGGGTAAAACTTTGAGGATGTTGGAATGTAGTGAGTACTTCTGTTCATGAGAAGAATGTGAACAGTCTGTGGTCAGAGAGTAGACTACATTGGATTAAAACTTGTTATAATATTTTTATTCAGTCAGTTCAGTCACTCAGTCATGTCTGACTCTGCAACCCCATGGGCTGCAGCATTCCAGGCCTCCCTGTCCATCACCAACTCCCAGAGCTTACTCAAACTCATATTTGAGTCAGTGATGCCATCCAGCCATCTCATCCTCTGTCGTCCCCTTCTCTGCCTGCCTTCAGTTGTTGCCAGCATCAGGGTCTTTTCCAATGAGTCAGCTCTTCGCATCAGGTAGCCAAAGAATTGGAGTTTCAGTTTTAGCATCAATCCTTCCAATGAATATTCAGGACTGATTTCCTTTAGGATGGACTGGTTAGATCTCCTTGCAGTCCAAGGGACTCTCAAGGGTCTTCTCCAATACCACAGTTCAAATGCATCAATTCTTCAGGACTCAGTTTTCTTTATAGTCCAACCCTCACATCCATATATGACTACTGGAAGAAGCATAGCTTTGACTAGATGGGCCTTTGTTGGCAAAGTAATGTCTCTACTTTTTAATATGCTATCTAGATCGGTCATAGATTTTCTTTCAAGGAGCAAGCATCTTTTAATTTCACGGCTGCAGTCACCATCTGCAGTGATTTTGGAGCCCCCCAAGATTGACATAAGAGTTGAACAATAAAGAAAGCTGAGCACCAAAGAATCGATGCTTTTGAACTGTGGTGTTGGAGCAGACTCTTGAGACTCCCTTGGACTGCAAAGAGATCCAACCAGTCCATCCTAAAGGAGATCAGTCCTGGGTATTCATTGGAAGGACTGATGCTGAAGCTGAAACTCCAATACTTTGGCCACCTGATGCAAAGAGCTGACTCATTGGAAAAGACCCTGATGCTGGGAAAGATCGAGGGCAGGAGGAGAAGGGAATGACAGAGGATGAGATGGCTGGATGGCATCACCAACTCAATGGATATGAGTTTGGGTAAACTCCGGGAGTTAGTGATGGACAGGGAGGCCTGGCGTGCTGCAGTTCATAGGGCCACAAAGAGTCCAACACGACTGAGCTAATGGAATGAACTGAACTGAAAATAAAGTCTGTCATTATTTCTACTGTTTCCCCATCTAGTTACCATGAACTGATGGGACTGAATGCCAACATCTCATTTTTCTGAATGTTGAGGTTTTAAGTCAACTTTTTCTCTCCTCTTTCACTTTCAAGAGGCTCTTTAGTTCTTTGCTTTTTGCCATAAGGGTGGTGTCATTTGCATATCTGAGGTTACTGATATTTCTCCTGGCAATCTTGATTTTAGCTTGTGGTTCATCCAACCTGGCATTTCACATGATGTATTTTGCATATAAATTAAATATGCAGGGTGACAATATACAGCCTTGACATACTCCTTTTCCTATTTGTAACCAGTCTGTTGTTCCATGTCCAGTTCTAACTGTTGCTTCCTCACCTGCATAGAGGTTTCTCAAGAGGCAGGTCAGGTGGTATGGTATTCCCATCTCTTTCAGAATTTTCCACAGTTTGTTGTGATCCACACAGTCAAAGGCTTTGGCATAGTCAATAAAGCAGAAGTAGATATTTTCTGGAACTCTCTTGCTTCTTCGATGATCCAACAGATGTTGGCAATTTGATCTCTAGGTCCTCTGCCTTTTCTAAATCCAGCTTGAACGTCTGGAAGTTCATGGTTCACGTACTGTTGAAGCCTGGCTTGGAGAATTTTGAGCATTACTTTGCTAGTGTGTGAGATGAATGCAATTGCGCCATAGTTTGAACTTTCATTGGTATTGCCTTTCTTTGGGGTTGGAATGAAAACTGACCTTTTCCAATCTGTGGCCACTGCTGAGTTTTAAAAATTTGCTGGCATACTGAGTGCAGCACTTTCACAGCATCATCTTTCAGGATTTGAAATAGCTCAACTGGAATTCCATCACCTCCACTAACTTTGTTCCTAGTGATGCTTCCTATGGCCCACTTGACTTTGCATTCCAGGAAGTCTGGAAATATTATTTCTAATAATTTCATTAGCCACTTACATAAAGAGGTGGACTTATTTTCTGTCTTTTGAAGCACGGATGAGCCCTGTGGTTGTTTCACAATGAATGGCAGTGGAAGTGACAATGCCAGTTTTAGGTCTAAGCCAATCTCTTTCCTGTGACCAGTCCCATAACCACCGGGTTGTTGCCGTTTAATCACTAACCCGAGAGAACGCAGAAGGAGACACTCCAGCTCTTCAGCATCCCATAGGTCAGCGCCTGTGCATGCTAAATCACGTCAGTCATGCCCAACTCTTTGTGATCCTCTGGACTCTAGCCCACTAGCTCTTTTGTTCATGAAATTCTACGGGCAAGAATACTGGAGTGCGTTGCCATTCGCTTCTCCAGGGAATCTTCCCAACCCAGGGATCTAACAGAGCCATCCAGATGAGTCCCCTAAACCACAGAATGTGAAAAATAATAAGCTGTTTGTTAATATGTTTCCAATCACTAAACTTTGGAGTATTGTTCTGCTATAATGGTGAGTAGTATTCCATTATATCACTTTCTTTAAAATCCAACTTTCCCTATAAAAATTAAAACCTACAATCAAAATCAACTCTTCAGCTTAAAGAGTCCATTTTTTAAAAATTCTGATTTTACTTTGAGAAATGGTAAAGCAGAAAGAGTACTTGACTGGAAATCGAGGCATCTAGGCTTTAATAATTTCATACTTCTGTGAAAAATCTGATAGCTTCAAACAAAATTAATGTTAATTTCATTTTTTACATAAAATGATAAATTTGATCTTGATTTAAATCTCTTCTAAATATCACACTTTATGGCTAAGATTTTAATCACCTAGAGCAGAATTTCTCAAAGAGATATGGAAAGTTCTTCCTTTCGAAGTTATATCTTTCTCGTTTTGGCCCTGTTCTCTAGCCATTAGACTACATTTTGCTCCTCCCCCATGATTAAGAAATAAACCCGTTCACCCACTACATACACATACATTCCCGAACTTCCTCAGGGATCACTACCATCTGAATTGAGAATCTCCTCAATTTCTATAAAATTAAATTTGGGGGAATTTTTTCTGGATTGTATTGAACCTGTAAATCAGTATGTGAAGAATGATTGTCTAAACAATGTTAACTTTTCTAATCTAAAATCAATACATGTCTTTCCATATATTTTGGCTCTCTTTAATTTTATATGCAATGTTTTATAACATTCACAATAGAAGCTCAGCAAGTTTTGATGAATAGATTTCCAAGCATTTTATGTTTCTGTTGATATGAATGTTTTATTCACTTTCCTAATTGTTTCTGCCTACTATATGGAAATAAATATGAACTTTGACTAGTAATAGTGTACAACTTTATGCTACTAAATCCATCTATTATTTCCTTTTTCTATTTTTGGAAAGTCCCTAAAATTTTACTTTCACCAATTTTGTTGTTTTCAAATAAAAGCTGTTTGATTATGTTCTTTCCAATCTGAATACATTTTATTTCTTTTCTTGCCCTATTCCATTATCTCGGAATGCCATTCTAATGGTGAGTAAAGATAGTGAGATATATGGGCTTCCCAGGAGGCTCGGTGGTAAAGAATCCGCCTGATACAGCAAGAGAAGCAGGAAACTCCATTTTGATCACTGGTCAGGAAGATCCCCTGTAGGAAGAAATGGCAACGCACTCCAGTATTCTTGCTGGGAATATCCCACGGACAGAGCAGCCTTGTAGGCTACAGTCCATGGAGTCACAAAGAGTCGGACACAGTGAGTACCACCACCACCAGTGAGATAAACAGCTTTGCTCTCCTCTCCAACACAGGGAGGAAACGTTTAGTATTTCATCATTAACATGATGTGAAGTTTTATAGACACGCATTGCTTGAGAAAAATTTTCTCCCTTCCTGTGTTGCCAATACTTTTTTTTACTGAGAATAACTATTGGATTTTGAAATGCGTTTCTTAAATCTGTGATTTTGTTGTTGTTGTTGTTCTATTAATTTGGTGAATTTATTGATTTTTAAATGTCTAATCAAGTGAGATAAATTCTACTTGTTTATAATCTATTATTTTTTGGTTGCTGGATTTGATTTGCTAATATTTTAAAATATTAAATAAGTGGTTTATGAGGAAATACTTGCTTATAATTTTTTCTTATAATGTCTTTTACAGATTTGATACGAGTTGTTCTCTGCTTCCCTGTTAATAATCTGACTGCAATGCAGGAGACTCTGATTCAATTCCTGGGTCCGGAAGATCCTCTGGAAAAGGGATAGACTACGCACTCCAGTATTCTTGGGTCAGAAGGTAAAGAATCTGCTTGCAATGCAGGAGACCTGAGTTTGATCCCTAGGTTGGAAAGATCCCCTGGAGGAGGGCATGGCAACCCACTCCAGCATTCTTGCCTGGAGAATTCCCATGGGCAGAGGAGCCTGGCAGGATAAACAGTCCATGTGGTCTCAGATAGTTGGACACAATTGAGTGACTAAGCGCAACACAGCATATGCATTGTTCTGGCTCAATAAGAAAGCTAGCAACTGATCTCTATTTTCTGAAAGAGTTTAACTTCTTTATGTTGTTTCTTTTTTTTTTTTCTTTTTTTCCCATTTATTTTTATTAGTTGGAGGCTAATTACTTTACAATATTGTAGTGGTTTTTCATACATTGACATGAATCAGCCGTGGATTTACATGTGTTCCCCCTCCGATCCCCCCTCCCACCTCCCTCCCCATCCCATTCTTCTGGGTCTTCCCAGCGCACCTGCCCTGAGCATCCGTCTCATGCATCCAACCTGGGCTGGCAATCTGTTTCACACTTGATAATATACATGTTTCGATGCTGTTCTCTCAGATCATCCCACCCTCACCTTCTCCTATAGAGTCCAAAAGTCTGTTCTTTACATCTGTGTCTCTTTCTGTTTTGCATACAGGGTTATCGTTACCATCTTTCTAAATTCCATATATATGTGTTAGTATACTGTACTGGAGTTTCCCTTTCTGGCTTACTTCACTCTGTATAATGGGCTCCAGTTTCATCCATCTCATTAGAACTGATTTAAATGAATTATTCTTAATGGCTGAGTAATATTCCATGGTGTGTATGTACCACAACTTTCTTATCCATTCATCTACTGATGGGCATCTAGGTTGCTTCCACGTCCCGGCAATTATAAACAGTGCTGTGATGAACATTGGGGTACACGTGTCTCTTTCAGTTCTGGTTTCCTTGGTGTGTATGCCCAGGAGTGGGATTGCTGGGTCATATGGCAGTTCTGATTCCAGTTTTTAAGGAATCTCCACACTGTTCTCCATAGTGGCTGTACTAGTTTGCATTCCCACCAACAGTGTAAGAGGGTTCCCTTTTCTCCACACCCTCTCCAGCATTTATTGCTTGTAGACTTTTGGATAGCAGCCATTCTGACTGGCGTGTAATGGTACCTCATTGTGGTTTTGATTTGCATTTCTCTGATAATGAGTGATGTTGAGCATCTTTTCATGTGTTTGTTAGCCATCTGTATGTCTTCTTTGGAGAAATGTCTGTTTAGATATTTGGCCCATTTTTTGATTGGGTCATTTATTTTTCTGGAATTGAGCTGCAGGAGTTGCTTGTATATTTTTGGGATTAATCCTCTGTCTGTTGCTTCATTTGCTATTATTTTCTCCCAATCTGAGGGCTGTCTTTTCACCTTGCTTATAGTTTCCTTTGCTGTGCAAAAGCTTTTAAGTTTAATTAGGCCCCATTTGTTTATTTTTGCTTTTATTTCCAATATTCTGGGAGGTGGATCATAGAGGATCTTGCTGTGATTTATGTCAGAGAGTGTTTTGCCTATGTTCTCCTCTAGGAGTTTTATAGTTTCTGGTCTTACATTTAGGTCTTTAATCCATTTTGAGTTTATTTTTGTGTACGGTGTTAGAAAGTGTTCTAGTCTTATTCTTTTATAAGTGGTTGACCAGTTTTCTCAGCACCACATGCTAACGAAGTTATCTTTTTTCCATTGTATATCCTTGCCTCCTTTGTTGAAGATAAGGTGTCCATAGGTTCGTGGATTTATCTCTGGGCTTTCTATTCTGTTCCATTGGTCTATATTTCTGTCTTTGTGCCAGTACCATACTGTCTTGATGACTGTGGCTTTGTAGTAGAGTCTGAAGTCAGGCAGGTTGATTCCTCCAGTTCCATTCTTCTTTCTCAAGATTGCTTTGGCTATTCGAGGTTTGTTATTTCTTTTTAAAATGTTTAATAGTATTCACCATATGTGAATGAAACCAAATGTGCCTGATATTTTTTAAGACAGCTTATAGCAAATTTAAATTTTTAATAAATATCAGACTTTTAGATGTGCTTTTATCAGTTTTTGTAAGTTGTGTTTCCAGAGATATTTTTCTGCTTCATTTAAATGTGGAAATTATTGGCATAAACATTTATAATGTTATTATCTATTTCATACTTTAATTCATTCTCAATACTGATATTTTGTGCTGTCTCTATTTCTTGGCTATATTTTTTGCTATTATTGTACTACATTATTATTATGCATCATATCATTATTAAATATATTTATACATAATGTATTATTATAGATCCCTTTCTATGTTAAATATAAATAAATTTTATCTACAGTTATGTAAATATAAAATACAGTTTGTTGTATATTACATACTATTATTGCATTTAACTGGATTATTATTAACCTTTGCAGATAAGAAGCAATGTGACTTTATTACTTTAAATTTTTTTCTATTTCATTTTCCTACTCATTTTCATTTCCTTCATTCTACTTATTTTGGATTTTTCTTTCTTTTCTTTCTTCTTAAGGGAGAAAACTTGTCAATTTTTAAAAATCTTTCTTAAATGTTTTAAAAAGTGTTTATCTTTAACCATTGCTTATATCAAAGGTCAATAATCTTTTTCTGTAAAGAGTCATACAGTAAATAAGTATTTTTAACATTTGTAAGCCATATAATGGATGTCACCATTCCTCCACTAGGCTGTTGCAATACAAAAATAGCTGTAGACAATATATCAGTGAATAATGTGGGTTGTTTCTGATAAAACTTCATTTACAAGAAAGGAGCTGGCTGGGCTTTGGGCTACACTTTGTGTCTTTATATGCATCTCACAAATTGTGATGACCACATTTGAATTGTAATTCATTACCATATATAGTCTCTTTTGATTTATTTTTTGAATATGGATGAATTATAACTAGTTATTTAATTATAAATATATTGCTTTTCTGTATCTCTTGTATACTTATTTCTAATTTAATTTTTTCTGTGATGGCAGAGTACTGTATAGACTTTTAATCTTTTGAAGTATACTGAGATTGTTTTTCTTATGCAGGTGCACATGATCTATCTTGGTCAACATTCCATGCACAGTTTGAAAAGGATATATATTCTACAACTGTTGGATTAAATATTTTCTAAATATTGAATATTGCAAGTGTTGGGCAGTGTTATTCAGATTTAAATATGTAATTTTTACCTCTATGCATGTGCTTTGGTTTGGGCAATCTCAATTCCTGAGATAGTGTAAAAATCTCCAATGTGGATTTATCTCCCTTTTTTTACTGTCAGTTTTGTTATAAGAATTTTGATGTATATATATTCTGAGTTCTTAGGTTTTCCTAAATCTGCTTTCTAGTGGTTGAAAAAAATTGACGTTTGGATTTTCCTATGAAAATGCAGCCATATAACATTTTAGTGACAACTTTCCTATCATCCAGGGACTATAAAATTTAGCTATAGCAAATGAAGGGCCATGGACTGATGCCATACATATCATTTTATCATCTTCATATCATTCTGTGAATTCGCTATTTTGGGTGCATTTCTGTGCTTAATATCAGCATCTAGAAGCTCAACCATCAATACCTGTGTACTAGTGGCAAAAAGAGTAAGTTCTTTGCAAGTGTCCCATAGTGTGCGGAGGACCCCATGTCAGGAACATATCTTTTTTGATGTGTATGATTGAGTTTGTATTTAAAGTAATATATCTTCTCTCAAGTGACAATATATTAGAACATCTACTTTCACGAACCCATAAAAGGGAAAGGAAATTCCACATGATTTGGAGGAGAGACAATATATCTAATTTAGATCAAAACTGAATTGGGATTAAAGACAAACGGTGAAAGAAGTGAAGGAAGGTAAAGCAGTCAGGAACCCTGGAAAGAATTGACAGTGAAACCTAACTCGGGGACTAAGCTTTGCATGCCTTCTGTATGACTGGGCTCAAGCCCAAAACCGACGTTGCATTTTCTCCAGAATGGCTCTGTGTGTGAAGGACCAAAGAAATCGACCTTCTTAGGGCTCTTTGGAAGCAGAGTTAGGCCACTCGAGCTTCCCCATGAAAGGAGTGATTTATTGCAGGGTGTCAGTACAGGGCCATTGAGAGTCTGAAGCTAAATACTAGGGCATAACTAGGCCTCATGACAAATGGGGTCAAGAAAAGTTTTGACTCAAGACCCAGACTAGTGGTAGAGTCCTTGAGGGACATTCTAATCGGAAGAGTCTATTGGAGAATTCAGTTATGCCTGATCTACAGATTGCAGGCCCATTAGAAGTGGGCAAAGGGTTAATGTGAAGCATATTTGAATCCATATGCCTGCAGTGAACTGTAGTTTGAAAATAATATCATACTTAATGGATTATGCTCTGCTGCATGGAGAAATGGCCATCCCTGGGGAACCTAGAATTTAGCACCTTTTCAGGCCAATATTTTTAAGAATTGCTATAAAATCACTGCAGAGAGTGACTGCAGCAATGGAATTAAAAAATACTTGCTCCTTGGAAGGAAAGCTATGACCAACCTAGACAGCATATTAAAAAGCAGAGACATTACTTTGTCGACAAAGGTCCATTTAGTCAAAGGTATGGTTTTTCCAGTAGTCATGTATGCATGTGAGAGTTGGACTGTAAAGATGGCTGAGTGCTAAAGAATTGATGCTTTTGAACTGTGGTGTTGGAGAAGACTCTTGAGAGTCCCTTGGACTGCAAAGAGATCCCACCAGTCAATCCTAAAGGAAATCAATCCAATGTTCATTGGAAAGACTGGTGATGAAGCTGAAGCTCCAGTACTTTGGCCACCTGATGCAAAGAGCTGACTTATTAGAAAAGACCTTGATGCCGGGAAAGATTGAAAGCAGGAGAAGGGGACGACAGAGGATGAGATGGTTGGATGGCATCACCGACTCAATGGACATGAGTTTGAGCAAACTCTGGGAGTTGGTGAAGGACAGGGAGGCCTGGTGTGCTGCAGTCCATGGGCTCACAAAGAGTCGGACGTGATAGAGCGACTGAACAATGACAACATCTATTTAGTAGAAGTGGGGCTAGGGCCCCTTGAAGAGAGTTATAAAATTCCTACTTGAAGCTGTTATTATCTTCTTCAAGCAGAGAAATAGGGACAATTTACAATTCAATGAGAATTTAACAAGTCAAATTCAATCTGAGTTAACAGGCAACCTATTTTTATTTCAGTCTTGTTTTACTGCCCTTTGTAGGCCGGCATTTTGATCAACTGTCTGGCATGTCTCTTTAATCTAGCTTCCTAAATATGTACCACTTTTTGTTTGTGCTTATACTACTGTGACTTCTTTTTTATTTTTTTTTAACATTTTGAAGTATCGGTAATTTAAAATAGCTTTACTCATTTCACAAACATTGACAGTACATTGACTATATTGTACATATCTAAAAAAAAATCTTGGGCATCTAAAAAGAGTCCTCATCATAAAAAATGTGAAAACTACTGTATTGAATTGTAAAGCTACCAGCTGCAAAAACAAAAGCTGTTTTTATTTTACTGTGTGATGTATTTTTTTATTTATAAGCTCAATCTTATTTATAAAAGCAAGGAGTGTCCTTTTTTATTCAGAGATTGCTCTTTCATTTTATTCATTTACCCAAATACCCACTTTCTCTATTACAGAAATTGATTCTCATTTGATGTTGCTTTTTCCTCCCACCCCCACTCATCTCCCACTGAATAAACTAAATGAATTTTAGTCATCTGTAGAAACGTCAGAATTTACATCATCATCTATCTATTTTTCTCTCTCAAAATAAACTTGAATCTGTGGTATTGTAAGTCTTTCAGCTTAAATAATTTTGAAAATTTTCATAGAGTTTTCCAGATGTTTTTTTCTGAATGGAAACTTTGTTAAAGCATAATCTGTCTGGACCTCAAAAAATATTTGGTTGGTAGTTTTTCCTCTTCTTCTCTTTGCTCCAAATTAAAGTTGAATTCTATGTCATCTCTGGTTGGAAAGATTTTTCACCCTTCTTTTACTTCCTAAATGGGCAACATTACATTTTTAGGGCAATAACACATTTATATGAAATGTACACGGCAATAACCAACGGACTCAAGGTTATTAAATATTTATCAATATAATAGTGCAATTTTGACCGTGAAATAAATATTAGGTCCTGTAAACTTACTAGTTTCTTGTAAAGGGGGGAAAATCCTCTTCAAGCCTTTGAAGCCCAAAGTTCTGAACTTAAGAAATAAATAGTTCATAGTGTGCCAAAACTGAATTGCCGTATGATTGACAACATCCTATACTGCACAAGAAGGCCACTATTGTTTGTACAAGTGTGTTTCATTCAATGTAGATAAATAATATGAAGTTGGTATTTCTAAATTAACCTTTGTTTGCAACTCACTGCAGACAAAGAAGTGTAATGCAGGGAAAAGAAGTTGAAAGATATAAGGGAAGAAGAATACCATGAGACCTTGAGCTGATATATCCTTCTCAGAAGGAAGAACTGTTGATTTAAATTTGAGGAGATTAAACCCAATGTGGGCTTCCCTGGTGGCTCAGAGGTAAAGAATCTGCCTGCAATGCAGGAGACCCAGGTTCGATCCCTGGGTCAGCAAGATCTCCTGGAGGAGGGCATGACAACCCACTCTAGTACTCTTGCCTGGAGAATCCCATGGACAGAGGAGCCTGGCAGGCTGCAGTCCATGGGGTGGATGCACAGAGTCAGACACAACTGAGGCAACTAAGCAGCAACAGCAGACCCAATGTAGTAAATTTCTGTACTATCACTAATACAAAGGCATTTACCAGTTCTGGTTTTTCTTTTCCCCAGTCAGTCCTAAAGGAAATCAACCCTGAATATTTGTTGGAGGGACTGTTGGTGATGCTGAAGCTCCAATATTTTGGCCACCTAATGCAAAGAGCTGACTTATTGGGAAAGACCCTGATGCCAGGAGAGACTGAAGGCAAAAGGAGAAGGGAGAGGCAGAGGATAAGATGGTTAGATAGTATCACCAACTCAATGAACATGATTTTGAGCAAACTATGGGAGATAGCGGAGGACAGAGGAGCCTGGCTCACTACAGTCCATGGGGTCACAAAGAGATGGACCCAGCTTAGCAAGTGAACAACTCTAACAACAAAACTTTAAATAGGTAGATAGTGGTTTTAAGATACTAAACATTAAATAAAATTGTTCTTCATGACAGCACTTGAATACCAATGATATTACTTTAGTACAAGCTATCTTTGGACAGCTACTTACATTTGAACAAGCTATCTTCCATTGGGTAATTGTTTTCGGTGTTTATTTGAATTGGAAATACTGCATCAATATATTCTATGATACCTATATTGACCAAATCAATCACAAAAGACTAAGTTCAGAGCATGCTTTTATATTTCAAAATATTCTAGAATACATAAGACACACACATACATACACGTCAACTAGCCTATTGACCTTCGAAAGCAATAAATTGCCTATAGACTATAGATAACTCATAATATATATGTAGTTAACAATTAAACACCATTAAGCATTTGGTCCTAGAAATAGTTATGTATGTAAGACAGAAGAAACAAATATCTTGCTCTAACAATGTTAATTGTGAAAATAAAGATCGCATTTATAACAAAGTATCATTCACAAACACTTCTCATCTTTCCACTTGATTCATTGATACATGGCCCAATAGACAAAAGATAAAGTGTAGTGGCATCCTAATTTTACAGATGAGAAACCTATGACTCACAGGGCTCAAGTTATGTGCTCAGGTTAACACAATTAACAATGTCAGAGCTCAAACTTATTACAAAACCAGAGATGTCTATCTTCTGATACTATGGTACTACTTATCAGAAAATTATCTAATATTTTTATTAGTAATGTGTAGCAGAGGCTTTCTGGAAATAAAAAATATATATAATCTTGCCCATACATGGCCATAATTCCAACAGCTTTATCTGCCTTTCCAGTAACTTCCTTGCAAGATGATTTAAGGTCATAAAATCAAAGAGGAGAGTAATCTGATTTAGAAGGTGGTTGTAAAAGCAACACTGACTGCTCTCAGGACTTTCCTGAACCACTGAATCAATATGTAACAAATATTTTTCTCAACACCTTTTTTTTTTTTTTTTTTGCATTCTGCATGTCAGGAATAAATAGCACCTTCAACTATGTGGTTACACAACATAAAATCTGAGCATCCTTCTCCATTTC
Organism: Cervus elaphus; assembly: GCF_910594005.1. Lineage (NCBI taxonomy): Eukaryota > Metazoa > Chordata > Mammalia > Artiodactyla > Cervidae > Cervus > Cervus elaphus. The sequence goes on along the minus strand of NC_057826.1, from coordinate 5,668,368 downwards.
TACTGTATCTTCTTACCCTTCACCCTTTAGTCTCTTAAACCTCTTATCTGCAAAATATGGTTTCCACTGAATCTCACCTTCCTCATAGCTCCAACCAAACTTCAGGAGACTGATATTAAAAGTCTTCCAGAATAGGAAGTGTGAGAGATGAAGGGAGAAGAAGGCAGAAACCATTCTAGTATCTCCCATCACATTTGGAATTCATCACCCCATGATCCAACAAACTCCTCAGTTTCTGAGTGCTCACTTAGCACTAGCCTTCCATGGTCTGCATTCAGTTCTCCTGGCCAAGGTGATAGTCCCCAGGGAAAATTTCAATACCAGCTTGGGAAACAACTTGTGATGAGGAGGCCTTTCTTGCATCTTCATATCTCATTGCTGATATAGCAACTTTTTGGTCTGTATGCAAGGTTATCATTATGATATCTGTAATATGCTCTAAAATATGTCAGTCATGATACATGATATAGAGAAAGTACATATATGTCAATATGTTATAAATTATCTCTGGTGGTCAATATCCTAATACAGAATCCATGTTGGAGGGACAACAAACCAGATATGAAGAAGACCAAAGGCAAGTCACAGAGCTATAAATTCATCCTTGACCCATATATATAATGAATATCAGAAAAAAAGGATTTGCATTCATTGATTTGTTTGCTAATCAGCCCGATAAAATGTTAGAACTAGGCTCTCATTGCAGACATTAAATTTACTCAAGATAAGGAGTTACTAAATGTATTTTAAAGACTTCTCACATTTGCCTGAACATGTCATTATAAGAATTGAGTGAGGTCTTACTCCTTTACCTATGGGAAGACTAGGCTCAAGGCTAAATTCCCAGACTGTTCTGCTTCCAGGCTTTAACTCTATAGGACACTGGTCACCTAATCACATAGAATATTAATAGCTTGAATCTGGAAACTTAGTGTTTAACTTGAGTGAACCCTCTATGCAAGCAGAAAGGACCTTGAGTGTGCAAGGTGTGTGTATGTGTGTGTGTGTATGTGTTTTCTGATTACTTTCTAATGCATGTGTAATAAATAAATGCCTGTATTAATGGTAGAATTTGGTCTCGAGTGTGCTTTCTTTATAGCTTTGAAGCAAGGTTGGGAGGTGATTAGTTAACCTTACTCTCTAAAACTTCTTTGGCAGCTATCGTTAACATCTAAAAAGTCCCCAAAGTTGTGTAGGAACAGTTCTGCAGGTCATTTTGCCTTTGTATTTGCTGTGGGAGTGACTGAGCATTTATGATGATGATTCACATTAATATTTCTTTCTAGATATTATAATCAGATTCAGAATTATCAGGATTACTTTTCGTTTCTTGGGAGTATAAAAAGAAAACAGGAGAAAACATACTCATTAACTAAAATCAGTGTTAAATTGATTTAGCAATAATGTTTATATTAATTTTATATTAAAATTGATAGATAATAAAATTTTTCTTGCTTTCTGTTTTCATTGGCGATTTGACTTTTTTCTTCTGAAGGTATTTTTGAGATATATACTCTGTCCTTATATTTGATAAGTTTTCCATGGTAATGTTATTTCCTTTTACATTCTGATCCCCACCCCCCCTCTTTTAGGGAACTAGCAGCATGAATAGGTTTTTTAAAAAGTAAGGTTTCAAAATGATTTTATCCCTTGTAATTCTATTTTGTCAGTATCTTTTATAGCGCTCTGGAGTTTTCTGCAAATTTTCTCTTAAAATTACTTGAAATCTCAGGATTGGTTTATACAGAATATATACATCATGATATACATGTGTATATTATTCAATATATAAATATATACACAGAAATATATATATATATATGTATGTATATATATATACACAAGCATATTCTTTGTGTAAGCATATATATATGCTTATAGGTATATCTAAATTTTAACTCATCTGTGAGTGGCTAGTTACCACACTTGATAATAACTATATGAAAATACAGGTAGGTTGATAAATAAAAGACATATCCTGCATAAGGCATAGTCAGCAGAAAGCAATATAATTTTACTCTAAATGGGTTTGATTTTCAATGAGGATAAAAGTAGTGGTAGTTTGATAGCACCAGGACATTACTAGAAAGGCCTGGAGAGAAAGGGGTGAATAGTTTGCTCATCTTGACCAGTGATTTGATCATATGTAATTTCATTTCATTTCTGGCATCTGTGTGATGGATCTGTGCTCTGTACAAATAAGTCTGAATTGTCAAACAACCAGTCACAGAAAATCTGTAGACCTAGTATGCAAAGAATAATGTCTTCAGAGGATCGGTTGCCTTTTAATCATTTTGGGGATCCAGAGAACAGATAACAGGCATAAAGGCATTTGTTTTCAGGCTAATCACCTGAGTAATTTTCTTGTACATTAGCATGCTAGTAATCCACAGGGCACCAATATTTCCCTTACACATTGCCCAGGTACTGGTTGTACCATTAACTCGGTTCTTTATCTTATTTACCCTGTTTGGACTACTAGACTTCTAGGACAAGTCTTAGAACAGTTCCAGGTCAGTTAGCTCCTAGTGTCAGCAAGAGAAGAAAATTTGATCTGTTGCAGTTCTTAATGTCTTTTCTGGCTAAAACACTCCAGGGGCAACCCTCTCAGTCTAGTGTTTCTTAAAGTCTCATTCTTTGTGAATTTTTATGAGCCATCTGAAGAGTTTATTAAACACAGAGATTTTGGGATCTCCTCCAAGGTCACTGGAATCAGAATGGGGACCATGAACCTCAGTTTTAAATATATAACCTCTTTTAGTGATTCTCAACGAATGTTAAGACAGCTATATTCCAACAAGTCTAAGTGAGTTGTATTTTTTTCTATCTTGAGGACCCTAAATATCCCTCTATACCTTTCCAGAAGGCATGCCTAGGGCATACCTTTCTACAGTAGGGGACTCAGTTTTGCAACTTTTTGGCAAGAATCATTTCTTTACTCACCTCTTTATGTCCTCACAGGTTTCAAACACTTGCTTCACCTTTCTTTGCCTCTCTTCTCTGCTCTCCTCTGTCTTTCTCGCCTCTTCTCTTGAATCCTTTCTCCATCTGTTCTACTATCAGAATGATCTTCCTTTCGTTCTTGCTCAGGAAGGAGAGATGCAGTCTGTACATTTTGATAGTGTAAGTTTCCAGGAGATTAGTGAAAAAGGGTGATCCTTGATGAAGAAAGTCCAGTATTTCAGACACAGAGATTCAGTAAAATATGTATGGATAGCCCTATATTCTAGGGGATCTGGGACTTCAGGGGGGTATTTTGGAGCCTCCAGTGAGAACTGCTTAAACCCCGAGTTCCTGGATCCAGATATTGAAGCCATGAGAGGAGCCAGACAGTAGTCTGAAAATTGGTAAATAGGAGTGACACATTCCGGTTGTTTTAGGACCCAGGTCATCAGTTTGGGAGTGAAATGCCTTTCTGTAATCGCATAATAAGATAACCCAGCTTGACTAGCTTGACTATGTAATTGGAATATTGAAATACATAAAACATGTATCTTGTCCACATTTTCTCACATGGGCAGCCACTGCTAACCTTCCAAAATTTTAGCTGATTTCAGTGCCTCATGTAACCAAAACAAAAACCATTTTACCAAGCGTTTAATGAGAAATGATTATTTTACTGAAGATTTCTTTGATGAAAACAAGAAGACTTATATTAAGTGTTACACAGAAAAAAATCAGTACAAACCCCCATTTATCATTTCTATTGCTTCCCAAACAGATACTTTCTCCTCCATACCCCAATTCTTCACAGTGACTTTCAGAAGAACCTCTTTATTTTCCCTCTTAATGTTTAGGGTCCTAAAATCAGGAATCTTCATTCTGGATCTTTCTATAGTTTTTGTTTCTTATTATCCAGTTTATGAGTAATTTACATCTGTGGCAGTCCTTACCCACTTTATCACCCAAATCCATTGACTTTTGATTCAAAATTAACCAATCCTTTTGTTATGATGATCCGCCCTCCTTAAGAAGTCAAAGTTGCTGTTTAGTGTCTATGTCCTGTCCAACTCTTTGAGACTCCATGGACTGCAGCGCTCCAGGCTCCTTTGTCTCTGGGATTCTCCAGGCAAGAATACTAGAGTGGGTTGCTGTTTCCTTCTCCAGGGGATTTTCCTGACCCAGGAATCGAACCTGTGTCCCCTGCATGGCAGGCAGAATCTTTACCACTGAGGCACCTGGGAAACCCTAAGAAATGAATAGCAAATTGCTAACATATCACTTTTACCATGTCACAAACGTGACACTTCTTATATATATCATGTTAAATAGCACTATATACACCCTATTATTTTTCTTGAGGCTTAGAGAGGTTAAAGACCTTGCACAATATCAAATTGTTGGAAAGTAATAACTAGCTGTTTGATGCCATGAAAGATCTTTAATCGTTCTTGGCCTCAGGAAAAATAGTAGCACTCATTTCAAAGAGAAATGTATATATATATATATACACATACATATACAGAGTCCAGAATAGTGTCTGGCCAAAGTCAGGATATACAAAGTACATAAGAAATATATACTGTTATTTATTTTTCATTTATCATCTATATGGCACCACTGAAGTTTACTGGAGGAGTTTTTAAAAATAGAAGTCTCAAAATGGCAAAGTGAAGTAGCTTAAAATCTAACTCAGAGCAGAACATAGGAAAAATATTTTAAGAGCTGTAGCCTGTTTTTGCATCTGCAGTAGATTTGACAGGACTCAAGTTTAGATCGTTCACCTTGTTTTCGGTGCCGTCCACCTCCCCAGAGTCTTGTCTTCATCAGAATCTCTGCCTTCTTTGTAGTTGTACTGGGAGGCAAGGATAAGTTGATCTACTCTTTCACTTGGTAAGTGTCAAAATTTACATAGGAACATAATAGTGAGCTGTCCTTGCCCTTGTTCCAGGCATCTTGCCAGGTTGTGAGGTTGAATATTCAGATGGGTTTGTATCTCATCATTACAGCTATGGCCTTCCAGGAAGGGCCAAAAGGGCCAGACAGAGTTGAATTAATGAAGCTCTGTGGGAAGTCTAAATAGAGACAAAAGTTTTCATCTATATTTGTTTAAGAATGTTGAAGTAGAGACTGCTTTCCAAATGCCATGTCTAATTTAAGAGCAAGCCTGCAGTGGTAATAGACCAATATCACCATGTCTCCACTGCCTGCTAAAGCTGATATCAGGCGACATCATGCTGGGCAAACAATTATATCAACATAATTGGAATTTTTTTTTTTTTTGGGTGCAGTTCTGCCTTAATTAAAGCTCATTTTACATCTTGAGGAAGGTAGTATTTTCTTAAAACTTTGGGGTATATTCAAATATCTTTCAAAAAAAAAAAAAACAAATCCTGAATGGAGCACACACAGGAAAACTAATGTAGATTACAGATATAGAGAATCACATGGCAAGCTTTACATCCGATGATCCACGTTTGAATTCCAGTCCTGTCACTGACTGCCTATACAACCTTGGGCATGTGATCTCCAGCCTATAAATCTAGGGCTTTTTTTCCCTCTGAAAATGTCCATGAAAAATATGTGCTTCTGAGTATCATTGTGGGAAATGATAACTTACTCATAAAACTATCTTCAGAAGTATAGCAGTAGACTGTGCCATCCTGGGTGGGTTTGGTAGTAGCAAACCTGTTCTTCATGAGTAAATGAGAAAAAAAATGGTTTTATGTTTCTGAGAGCAGCATAAAGAATAGAAAGGATTTGAAGTGAAAAAGAGGAAGTGGAGAGCCATTAATAAAATGGCACAAGGCTGGCCAATGAGGGTTCATTTGTCTCAGGCAATCGTGACTAAACTTTTAGAACACAGAATAACAAGAACATCTAACATGCAATTTTTTATAATTACCCTCTGATTCTGAGTCGATGGGTCTCATTAATTAGAATTCCCAGTGATACCTGTCCATCACATCTGTCAGTACATTAGTGTTTTATAATTGGTGGAGCCAGTGGTGGAAAATAGAGACTTATCTGAGTTTTATCTCTGGTTCAACATGGCCTCAAAAAGGGTGCTGTTGGAGTCAGGAACTTGCTCACAGAAGGAACAATGAGAACAAATTCCACAAGAAAAATTGCAAATATTTTGAAGAGATCAAGTTTGTTGTTAGATATGGAAGAGGGATTTGACATGAAAATCATTTGACTTGGGAGATCCATCTAATACCTGGGTTACAGACACACGGTAATCAATGTGTAGCCTGGCACAGGTGTGTGCTCAATATATTTTTAATATAGTTGTTAATCTGAGGATGATATCTCAAAACAGTAATGTTATGTTTTCACTATATGATATTTTACCCTTTATAATGTCTTCTCATTTTTGTAATCTCTTGGTCTCATAGAGCTGGTTGTTTGTTACCTTCCCCCACTGCTTTTCTAAAATGTCCCCAGAATATTAGTCGTTACAATTTATTCAAGCTTAGTTACACATTTGTTCTAGGAGACATTCTCTAGAAATGAGTTTATGTCTGTGTTGTATTACAACTATCTTCATGAAATTTGCTAACGTATCTGATGCATAGTTAGTATCTGCTGTGAAGTAGCTGATGCTTTACTAATATGCTAGTGAAGTATCCAATGCAAACAACAAATATTTGTTAAATGAATCAGTGGGTTTGATTTTCCCAACGACAGATAGGAGGGATATAGTTTCCTTTTGTGCTGTACTGTGCTCAGCTGCCTCCAACTCTTTGAGACCTATGTACTGTAGCCCGCCAGGCTCCTCTGTCCATGGGATTCTCCAGGCAAGAATGCTGGAGTGGCTTGCCATGCCCTCTCCCAGGGGATCTTCCCAATGCAGGAATTGAACCCATTTCTTCAGCATGCTTCTGCACTGCAGGCAGTCTCTTTACCCACTGAGCCACCTGGTAAGCCCAGTAGCTGTGGGCAAACTGAAGATAAGAGCAATAAGTCCAAATTCACAGAGAAGTAAATGATACAGTCACCACTAAGATCTGGGCCTTCTCCAAGGTTAGACATCTCTTTGTGCTTCTTTTTTTACCACAAACTTTTCCAATCAGATAAGGCCAGAGGTAGCAGAATTTAAAATTTCTGCTAATTATTTTAATTTTATGGGAAATTTGACAACTCCCTCATACTAATAGTTGCTACTCTAAAAAGAGTTTTAAACTTTAATGACAGATTGTATAAATCTGTATCCCACGGTACTGTATTTAGCCATTATTCCTCAAAATGAAATTGCATCACTTTTAGTTTGTTATATCATTTCCAGCCAAGAAGAAATAAGTACTCTTTGTGTTTGATGACACAACTTCATGACATTAAGATGCATTTTAAGATTTTAAAATTCTGGCTACATTTTTACTCTAGATTTTTGGATGCCGATTAGCCTAGACATTGCCTTTAAATCTTTAAAAAAAAAGAATGCAGGGGATTTCTGTGTGTTAATTTTATATCCTGCAACTTTACTATATTCATTGATTAGCTCTAGTAATTTTCTGGTAGTTTCTTTAGGGTTTTCTATGTAGAGGATTATGTCATCTGCAGTGAGAGTTTTACTTCTTCTTTTCTAATATAAATTCCTTTTATTTATTTTTCTTCTCTGACTGCTGTGGCTAAAACTTCCCAAGCTATGCTGAATAGTAGTGGTGAGAGAGGGCAGCCTTGTCTTGTTCCTGACTTTAGGGGAAATGCTTTCAATTTTTCACCATTGAGAATGTTTGCTGTGGGTTTATAATATATGGCTTTTATTATGTTGAGGTATGTTCCTTCTATGCCTGCTTTCTGGAGGGTTTTTATCATAAATGGATGTCAAATTTTGTCAAAGGCTTTCTCTGCATCTATTGAGATAATCATATGGTTTTTATCTTTCACTTTGTTAATGTGGTGTATCACATTGATTGATTTGTGAATATTGAAGAATCCTTCCATCCCTGTGATAAAGCCCACTTGGTCATGATGCATGATCTTTTTAATATGTTGTTGGATTCTGATTGCTAGAATTTTGTTGAGGATTTTTGCATCTATGTTCATCAGTGATATTGGCCTGTAGTTTTCTTTTTTGTGGCATCTTTGTCTGGTTTTGGTATTAGAGTGGTGGTGGCCTCAAAGAATAAGTTTGGCAGTTTACCTTCCTCTGCAATTTTATGGAAGACTTTGAGTAGGATAGGGGTTAGCTCTTCTCTAAATTTTTGGTAGAATTAACCTGTGAAGCCATCTAGTTCTGGGCTTTTGTTTGTTGGAAGATTTTTTATTACAGTTTTGATTTCCATGCATGTGGTGGGTCTGTTAAGATTTTCTGTTTCTTCCTGGTTCAGTTTTGGAAGGTTATACTTTTCTAAGAATTTGTTCATTCTTCCAAGTTGCCCATTTATAGTTGATGATAGTAGTTTCTTATGATTCTTTATATTTCTGTGTTGTCTGTTGTGATTTCTCCATTTTCATTTCTAATTCTGTTGATTTGATTCTTATTCCTTTTTTTCTTGATGAGTCTGGCTAATGGTTTGCTTATTTTATTTATCTTCTCAAAGAACCAGCTTTTAGTTTTGTGGATTTTTGCTGTAGTCTTCTTTGTTTCACTTTCATTTATTTATGCCCTAACTTTTATGATTTCTTTCCTTCTACTAACCCTGGGGATCTTCATTTCTTCTTTTTCTAGTTGCTTTAGGTATAACGTTAGTTTATTTATTTGATTTTTCTCTTGTTTCTTGAGATAAGCTTGTATTGCTATGAACTTTCCCCTTAGCATGGCTTTTGCTGAATCCCGTAAGTTTTGGGTTGTTGTGTTTTCATTTTCATTCATTTCTATGCATATTTTGATTTCTTTTTTGATTCATTCTGTGAGTTGTTGGTTATTCAAAAGCATGTTGTTTAGCCTCCATACACTAACAATGAGAAAACAGAAAGAGAATTAAGGAAACAATTCCATTCTCCACTGCAATGAAAAGAATAAAATACTTAGGCATAAAACTACCTAAAGAAACAAAAGACATATATATAGGAAACTACAAAACACTGATGAAAGAAATCAAAGATGAAACAAATAGATGGAGAAATATACCATGTTCATGGATTGGAAGGATCAATATAGCGAAAATGAGTATGTGTGTGTGTGTGTGTGTGTGTGTGTGTGTTTGTGTGTGTGTATATATATATATATATATATATATATATATAGCAAAGCAATTTATAGATTCAATGCAATCCCTTTCAAGCTGCCAATGGTATTTTTCAGAGAACTAGAACAAATAATTTCACAGTTTGTATGGAAATACAAAAAAACCTCGAATAGCCAAAGCAATCTTGAGAAAGAAGAATGGAACTGGAGGAATCAACCTGCCTGACTTCAGACTATACTATACAATGTTACAGTCATCAAGACAGTATGGTACTGGCACAAAGACAGAAATATAGATCAATGGAACAGAATAGAAAGCCCAGAGATAAATCCACACATCTATGGACATCTTATCTTTGACAAAGGAGGCAAGAATATACAATGGAGAAAAGACAGCCTCTTTAACAAGTGGTGCTGGGAAAACCGCTCAACCTCTTGTAAAAGAATGACACTAGAACACTTTCTAACACCATACACAAAAATAAACTCAAAATGGATTAAAGATTTAAGTGTAAGGCCAGAAACTATAAAACTCCTAGAGGAAAACATAGGCAAAAATATCTGAAATAAATAACAGCAGGATCCTCTAAGACCCACCTCCCAAAGTAATGTAAATAAAAGCAAAAATAAACAAATGGGACCTATTTAAACTTAAACGCTTTTGCACAAAGAAGGAAACTATAAGCAAGGTGAAAAGACAGACTTCAGAATGGGAGAAAATAATAGCAAATGAAAAACTGTCAAAGGATTAATCTCAAAAATATAAAAGCAGCTCATGCAGCTCAATTCCAGAAAAATAAATGACCCAATCAAAAAGTGGACCAAAGAATGAAACAGACATTTCTCCAAAGAAGTCATACAAATGACTAGTAAACACATGAAAAGATGCTCAACATCACTCATTATCAAAGAAATGCAAATCAAAACCACAATGAGGTACCATTTCATGCTGGTCAGAATGGCTGCTATCAAAATGTCTACAAACAATAAATGCTGGAGAGGGTGCGGAGAAAAGGGAAAACTCTTACACTGTTGGTGGGAATGCAAACAAGTACAGCCACTATGAAGAACAGTGTGGAGATTCCTTTAAAAACTGGAAATAGAACTGCCATACAACCCAGCAATCCTACTGCTGGGCATACACACTGAGGAAACCAGAATTGAAAAAGACACGTGTACCCCAATGTTCATCACAGCACTGTTTGCAATAGCTAGGACATGGAAGCAACCTAGATGTCCTTTGGCAGATGAATGGATAAGAAAGCTGTGGTACATATACACAATGGAATATTATTCAGCCATTAAAAAGAATGCATATGAACCAGTTCTCATGAGGTGGATGAAACTGGAGCCTATTTTACAGAGTGAAGTAAGTCAGAAAGAAAACCCCAATGTAGTATATTAATGCATATATATGGAATTTCGTAAGATGGTAATGATGACCCTATATGCAAGACAGCAAAAGAGACACAGATGTAAAGAACAAACTTTTGGACTCTGTGGGAGAAGGCGAGGGTGGGATGATTTGAGAGAATAGCGTTGAAACATGTATATTACCACATGTGAAACAGATCGCCAGTCCAGCTTCGATGCATGAGACGGGGTGCTCAGGGCTGGTGCACTGGGATGACCCAGAGGGATGGGATGGTGGGGGAGGTGGGAGGGGGTTTCAGGATGGGAGACATATGTAAACCCATGGCTGATTCATGTGAAAAATGGCAAAAACCACTACAATATTGTCAAGTAATTAGCCTCCAATTAAAATAAATAAATTAATTTACAAAAAAAAAAAAAAAGCATTTTGACCATAGAAAACAGGTGGAGGCATCATGTTGGGGGCTCTCAAAGGCAAAACACTAGCCAGGTTTATGGGCATTTCCCATTTACTTTCTTCTTATCAGACTTTATCATTAAACTCTGCTCAAATCTCAGATGATTTCTTGAAAGTTCTTAATTTCACCCTTACACAGATTAGTCATCTCTTTGTTATTCATTAAATGCATGAATTTGAAGTTGAATCCAGCCTCTGTATTCCCACACCTAATTCAAAGAGGGCATGGTCAGCTTGTGGACATTCCTCCGATTGGTGGACATTCCTCCAGTTGGTGGTGTTATAAATGAATGTCAGCAACAACAGCCTTCTGGTTCCAACCTGCCTGGGGTCTTTGTACTTATGGGGAATATACAGTTAACTTCTTGCACGGGGTGGGAGTTTCAGTATCTGCAAAACAGCTCTAAGATGTTATTGTGTATATCGCTTGAGGGGGAACCAGGACCTCACACCAAGGCTATACTATTGTTTCTTGATTGGTGCTTGTCTCTGCATTCCCTCTCTTCCTTTAATTAGCATCGGTTTGAACCCACTCATTGAAACCCGTGGAAACTGAATGAAGCCTATTTCCTATAATCAAGAAACAGGGGATACAGAAAAGCTTTAATGCCCAGGAGCCCCACAAGGTCCTGCCTGTTATCAATTTTGGCTGTGTACTCTTGTACTCAGACTCTGAGTCATGGCTGACTCTTTGCAACCTCATGGACTTTGGCCTGCCAGGCTCCTCTGTCTATGGGATTCTCCTGGTAAGAATATTGGAGTGGCATGTCATTTCCTCCTCTAGGGGATCATCCTGACCCAGGGTTTGAACCCATATCTCTTAAGTCTTCTGAGATTCTGGGGAATTCTTTACCACAGGACTCTTATCCATACATTATACCCTGGTTTCTGTGTTAGTTTCAGAGCTTTTTGATTAAAAATGGCAGAAAAAGAAATGTAGTCGTTTAAAAACACACAGACGTGTTTATTTTATATAACATTAAATCCAGAGGAACCCACTCAAGAATTGGGAGGGCTGCTTAGAGTTATTCTCATTTACCTACTTTATTTCTATCTTTCTGCTCAACCTAGTAACTTTTCCCTACATAGTTTCATGATGGCAGCTGCCCCTCCAAATGTCCATTGTGAATTTCTTAGCAACTTCTCATGTTTTCATTCATAGAGGCATTAGCACATATGGTTTTGTTCAGGTACTTATCAAAGGGATAACACTAGCTGGAAGGTTGCCAGGGAAGACAGGTTTGTGATTAAGACAAAACCAACAGTGTCTACCCAAATGGCGTTATTATAGTTCATCTCAAAATTTTGACTTTTTTCTTATCCAAAGATATCTATGGATAAGAGAGAGGTTAAGTAACTCTAATATATGTAGTTTCTATAGTAAAACTCTGTGTTCCCAAATCTCTGAAGCTTGGGCATGGGAAGGACTTTAAAGGTCATCTAGATCAATCTCGTATTTGGTGCTGATTTTCATGAAAATGAATTTGCTCAGCTTGCTTTAGAAAATCTTCAGCAATTTCCATAAGTCAATGGCTGGCTGAGGCTGGCATCAGTAGAGTGTGGCTTTTGATTCGCTTTAGTTCTTTCTAATGGAGCCACCTACCAAGTAAAGTGTCTCTCTGGTCAGCCGTCCCCCTGGGCTCAGATGGGAGGAAAAAAATGCACAGCAGAATACACAATAGCTTACTTATCTGGAGTTCTTTCTCCCAAGTGGCTGCTGCTGGCCTGAAATACTAACAGACCACTGGAAAATTCTGGGGGTGAAATTAATGGTTAGAACAAGAAAGGCTCTCAGGGAGATTGCCAACAATTCCCTTTCCTAGAACATTATCCATCCTCTGAATGTGACATGGGTGGGCCGGTTAAATTGTCAGTTCATTTTGTTGGGTTAAAAAGGGAAGAATATTAGAAAAAAGAACTGGGGAATTCTGAAGATGGATCTCCTAGAGTATGATTTGGTAAAGGATGTTATATTTGTATTCACAGGCTTGAATTAGCTCAGCTAGGTGGAGACACTGTAATATTTCATTGCAGCCTAACTATATATATATATCTGTTTGTCATCTCCCTAGTATTCACTAAGTGCATGGTTTGGGCCGCATACACTTATGCACTTATTATATTTGATGACTGTATCATATATATATATATATATGTATATATACATATATATATACTGTTTATCTGGTTTTAATAGTCTGGGAAGTGAAAATAAAAAGGGGCTTTTGTTTTTGAGAGAGCAGATCATATTTTTTGAGATATTACATAAAATGAATATTCTCAAAATTACATGTTTTTCAAAAACAAAACAAAATGTTACCAAAAGATCTCTAAACTCAACTACCACACTGTCCTGGAGAGATTACATCAAAATATGTGCATTGCCCTTTTCAAATTGTTGTGGAAATTGGTATGACTGAAAACAAATGTTTCTGTGGCCTTTTTAGTTGCAGGTCTGACATATTTTAGATAACACAAAAGCACAAAATTTTAAAAAAATATTCTTTTACACCTAGAAAGAATTCTGTGTTATATAATGTCTCTAATATAATGTAATTTATTTGATGTGATTTTTGTTACATTAGGTTTCAATGTCAAATTTTTAAGATATGTGTTTTCCTATTTCCTCTGTGATAGCAAAAGAATTAGTAGAACATGTTCAACAATTCACAAAAATTTGATTGACTATAAAGAGACATTTAAAACACCTAACTCATACTGATTTTTCCCCCAATTCCAAAGGGTTTTTGTATCACTATACATTTTTATATTTAATATTTTATTAACAGCTTATCTTTTTATATACATAAAAATTTACTCATCAGGTCTTTAATTGGCAGGGAAAGAAAGAGGGTTAACTTGAACCTTTTATACACATACAGCCTCCTATATTCAGCTGTATCACAAGGGATCCACTTTTAACATTTTCCCATTCTTCTTTCTAAATTTATCTATTTTTAATCTAATGAAATGTGCTGACACTTTAGCCTATCTCATCATAGGTAAGTAAGAGAGGTAGGTAAGTCTATAGATAGATAGATAAATAAAGATGAATAGGCAGATAAATAGATAAGTAGATAGATGGACAGACAGACAGACAGATGTAGAAGCTCAAAACAGAAACTGAAGTTTAACTTCTGTATATGTAACCATAGGTTTCAGAATAGGATTCTTACATACCATGGAGAGTGCTTTAGTAGAGTTCTTGCTAGAACTTTCTTCATTGGGGTACTTCACTGGCTTTCTGAACTGAAGGGGCTGCTTGAGGAAAAGAGGTACTTACTGTCTTTTGAAGTATGATACACAAAAGTGTTCTTTTGGTAATATCTCCTATTGCTGTTCAGTCCCTCACTTGTGTCCAACTCTCCGACCCCATAGAGTAAAGCACGCCAGGCTTCCCTGTCCTTCACTATCTCCCTGAGTTTGCTCAAACTCATATCCATGGAGTCGGTGATGCCATCCAACCATCTCATCATCTACGTCCCCTTCTCCTGCCCCCAATCCCACCCAGCATCAGAGTCTGTTCAAATGAGTCAGTTCTTCACATCAGGTGGACCAAGTATTGGCGTTTCAGCTTTAGCATCAGTCCTTCCAATGAACACCCAGGACTGATCTCCTTCAGGATGGACTGGTTGGATCTCCTTGCAGTCCAAGGGACTCTCAAGAGTCTTCTCCAACACCACAGTTCAAAAGTATCAATTCTTTGGCCCTCAGCTTTCTTTATAGTCCAACTCTCACATCCATACATGACCACTGGAAAAACGATAGTTTTGACTAGTCGGAACTTTGTTGGCAAAGTAGCGCCTCTACTTTTTAATATGCTGTCTAGGTTGGTCATAAGTTTTCTTCCAAGGATCAAACATCTTTTAATTTCATGGCTGCGATCGCCATCGTCAGTGATTTTGGAACCCCCAAAAATAAAGTCTCACACTGTATCCACTGTTTCCCCATCTATTTCCCATGAAGTGGTGGGACCAGATGTCATGATCTTAGTCTTCTGAATGTTGCGTTTTAAGCCAACTTTTTCACTCTCCTCTTTCACTTTCATCAAGAGGCTTTTTAGTTCTGTTTCTTACTCTTTCCTCTTTTACAACCTTGAAATTTTTGAGGAGTAGTGTTTGGGTACTGGTGAGGAATAGTTATAGATCAAAATGGCCCTCAATTGAGATTTTTTTTAAAGGAGAAATAATTATCATGTTTTCAAATTCAAAGTTAGTGGAGGTGATGGAATTCCAGTTGAGCTACTTCAAATCCTAAAAGACGATGTTGTGAAAGTGCTGCACTCAATATGTCAGCAAACTTGGAAATCTCATCAGTGACCACAGGACTGGAAAAGGTCAGTTTTCATTCCAATCTCAAAGAAAGGAAATGCCAAAGAATGCTCAAACTACGGCACAATTTTACTCATCTCACCCACTAGTAAAGTAATGCTCAAAATTCTCCAAGCCAGACTTCAGCAAAACATGAATTGTGAACTTCCAGATGTTCAAGCTGGTTTTAGAAAAGGCAGAGAAACCAGAGATCAAATTGATAACATCCGCTTGATCATTGGAAAAGCAAGAGAGTTCCAGAAAAACATCTACTTCTGCTTTATTGACTATGCCAAAGCCTTTGACTGTGTGGCTCACAATAAACTGTGGAAAATTCTGAAAGGGATGGGAATACCAGACCACCTGACCTGTCTTTTGAAAAACCTGTATGCAGATCAGGAAGCAACAGTCAGAACTGGACATGGAATAGACTGGTTCCAGATAGGAAAACGAGTACACCAAAGCTGTATATTGTCTCCCTACTTATTTAACTTATATGCAGAGTACATCATGAGAAATGCTGGGCTGGAGGAAGCACACTGGAATCAAGATTGCTGGGAGAAATATAAATCACCTCAGATAAGCAGATGACACCACTCTTATGGTAGAAAGTGAAAAAGAACTAAAGAACCTCTTGATGAAAGTGAAAGAGGAGAATGCAAAAACTGGCTTAAAATTCAACATTCCAAAAACTAAGATCATGGCATCTGGTCCCATCACTTCATGGCAAATAGATGGGGAAACAGTGGAAACAGTGTCAGACTTTATTTTTCTGGGCTCCAAAATCACTGCAGATGGTGATTGCAGCCATGAAATTAAAAGATGCTTACTCCTTGGAAGGAAGGTTATGACCAGACTAGATAGCATATTAAAAGGCAGAGACATTACTTTGCTGACAAAGGTCAAGGCAATGGTTTTTCCAGTAGTCATGTATGGATGTGAGAGTTGGACTGTGAAGAAAGCTGAGCACCGAAGAATTGATGCTTTTGAACTGTGATGTTGGAGAAGACTCTTGAGAGTCCCTTGGACTGCAAGGAGATGCAACCAGTCCATCCTAAAGGAGATCAGTCCTTGGTGTTCACTGGAGGGACTGATGTTGAAGCTGCAACTCCAACACTTTGGCCACCTGATGCAAAGAGCTGAGTCATTGGAAAAGACCCTGATGCTGGGAGGGATTGGGGGCAGGAGGAGAAGGGACGACAGAGGATGAGATGGTTGAATGCCATCACTGACTCAATGGGCATGAGTTTGGGTGGGCTCTGGGAGTTGGTGTTGGACAGGGAGGCCTGGTGTGTTGCAGCTCATCAAGTTGCAAAGAGTCGGACACGACTGAGTGACTGAACTGAACTGAACTGAAATAGTACAGTTTAGTGGATTTTAGTATATACACCTGGTTGTATAATCATTACGCTTATCTAATTTTGGAATGTTTCATCTCTCCAAAGTGAAATGTCTTTTGTGTTTCCTCTTCCCTCAAACCCTCAAAAATCACGAATATGATTTGTATTTCTATAGATTTGTATATTTTAGACAATTCATACAAATTGAATAATATTATACATGACCTTTTGTATATGTTTTTTCATTTAGTGTAATGGTTTCAATATCTGTCTGTGCTATAGTATACTTCATATCTTGCTTCTTTTCTAGGGTAAATAATATTCAATATTATGAACATACTTTTATTTTTCTATATATCAGTTGATCAAAGTTAGGTTTATTTCCACTTGTTGGCTATTACAAATAATGTTTTGCTATGTACATTTGAATATAATTTTTGTGTGAGCATATGTTTTCATTCTCTTGGATATGTGCCTAGAAGCAGAAATACTCTTAAATTATTAAGGAACCACCAAATTATTTTCTATAGTGGCTGTTCAATTTTACTTTTCCACCAGCAATGTATAAGAATTTTAACTTCTCCACATCCTTGTCAACCTTTGGTATTGTCTGTCTTTTTAAACTTGATCATCCTAGTGGATAGAAAGTGATACCTTACTGAGGGGCTTCTCTGGTGGCTCAGAGGATAAAGAATGTGCCTGCAATGCAGGAGACCTGGCTTCAATCCCTGGGTCAGGAAGATCCCCTGGAGAAGGGAATTGTCACCCACTCTAGTATTCTTGCCTGGAGAATCCCATGGACAGAGGGGCCTGGCAGGCTGCAGTTCATGGAGTCACAGAGTCAGACATGACTGAGCAACTAACGCGCACACACACACACACCTTGCTGTGATTTTGATTTACCTGTTCCAGACGGCTAATGATGCTGAGCATTTTTTAATGGCCTAATTGGCCTATTATATATATATCTCATTTTGAGAAATGCAAGTGCAAATTTCTTGACCATTTTAAAATTAGTTTATCATTTAATTTTTGAGTAATAAGCTTTCTTACATTCTGGATATGTGCGTGCTCAGTTGTGTCCAATCTTTGTGACCCCATGGACTGCATCCCACCAGGCTCCTCTATCCACAGGATTTTTCCATCAAGAATACTAGAATAGGTTGCCATTTCCTTCCCCAGGGGATCTTCTCAACACAAAGATCAAACTTGCATCTCCTGCATTGACAGGAGAATCCTTTATCACTGAGCCACCTGGAAAGTCCAATATTCTGTATACTAGACCAATATTGGATACATAGTTTACAGGTATTTATTTGCATTCTATGGTATTTTTTAATTTTCTTGATAGTATCCTTTGAAGCACAAAGTCTCAAAATTTGGTGAAATACAACTTACCTATTTTTCCTTTGATTGCTTGTGCTATATCTGTTATATGAAATCCTCCACATACATTGCCTAATCCAAGGTCACTAAGACTGACATTTGTGTTGTCTTCTAAGAGCTTTATAGTTTTAGCTTTACATTTAGGTTGCTGATCTATTTAGCTAATTATTGTGTATAGTGTGAGGTTGGAGTTCTCCACATTCTTTTGCAAGTGGATACTCAGTTGCTTTGGCACTGTTTGTTGGAAAGAATAAATTTGGGATTTGTCTGTGTTTTTATCATAATGAGGCTGGGTTTATGGCTTTGAGTAAGAAGGTCAGAGAGATAGAGTTCTGTTGCGGCATTTTTGACTACTGTACTCTTTCATTTGTATCCATTGACATATTCATTCACTGCATTCTCATTTGAATTCTTCCTTAACCTCTGACATTTCAAAACGTTTCAGATTCATGTATTACATGCCTGGTCCTAGAATCAGCTATTTCTCCAATGAGCACAGGCTTGTTTTGTTGGGAAATAGTCTTAGAAACAAATATCTGGGCTCTAAGTTGTTCATTGTTACTAGGGGGTCATTACTTCTAGGCATTCTTAACTGATAGATCAGGGGATGTGTGTGTATACTAATGTGTGTGTTTGTGCATGTGAGTGTGTGTATGTATTCATATGTAATTTTACATGTGGCTATATATAAACTTTTGTGTAAATATTAAGCTAAGTATGATTTATAAAGCACCTTCAACTCTGATCCGTTATCACCTGAATCATTTTTGCCTTCCCTCTTTGCTTATCTGTAAAACCTATCACTCCAAAAGAAAGAAATCTAGTTTTCTTGAGTGTATTTTATGTATGCTGTACCTTTTGAAATTATGCCAAGATTCTTGAAATTTCTGTTGTTACTTTTTCATTCCTTTTTCTCTTCCCATGTAATTTGGGAATTTTTTAATGGCCTATTTTTAATATCACTCATTTTTCCCTCAGTTATGTGGAGTTTACCAACAAGTCATCAAAGGCATTCATCTTTTTCTGTTACAGAGGGTTTTTTTCCTAGTATTTCCTTTTGCTCTTTTTATGAATAATTTATATATGTTCTGCTTTGCTCAAAGAGACTTCAGTTGTCTTTCCACGAGACTAGAAAGCTGAGTGATTAAGTGCAATTAAGTCAATCAAGTGGACATATTTCAATTATCTAGAATTTGTATAAATGATCAGATTAAGCATTCAGACAATTAAATTGTCATTTTTAAATCATTTTATTTGATCCATGTAAATACTTTCTCATACCTGCCTTAGTAGGAAGCAGAATTTAATTTTGGCTGCACATTAAAGTGAATTTGCCATAACATTTAGTACCAAGACAGGTACAGAACCACAACATATACTAAAATCTAAATCCTGGGGTTAGGAGTTGATCTGGGGCTAAATCAGTGTCAAGTACAGAATTAGAATTATCCACATTTGGGGACCAAAATTGAAGAGCCAGAATCTTTGCGTAATTACCAGGACCAAGTCAATTGGATCCAGTGTAAACACCAGGTGGGATAAAACTAAAATGAAATGTGAGTGAAAAAAATTTCTATAAGCAGTCTTTTCTGTCTTCCTCTTGTGAAGGCTAAGAGCTCCATTCTTGTTGGTTCATCTTCATACTGATTAAAGATACAGTGTGGTAAGACTAATACTCAGGGATTGTTGAGGAGTGGGCAACACTTACTTAAATCCTTTCTTGAAAAACTCTAATCTCAAAGAAACAAATAAATACTGACATATAATCCATGTGCCTTTGTACTCAGCTGTGTCCAACCCTTGTGATCCCATGGACAGAAGCCCACCAGGCTCCGCTCTCCTGGAGATTATTCCAGCAAAAATACTGGAGTGGGTTGCCATTTCCTCCTCCAATAATCCATGTGAACAATCCTAAATGCAGATGACCCCATGTTACAATAACTTTAAAAAATGCTGCATTAATATAATTTATTAAGCACACTAAATGTTGTTTATACATGTACATATATATACTTTTGCACGCCCTCCCTCCAAACTCCTAAATTTAGCCCAGAGTGCACTGTTTTTATAATCAAAGTTTCTCAAAACATTTTCTTTGAAAAGGTTAGCATCAACATGACATACTGGGGAAACTGCAAAAACAACTTTCAACTGCAGTCGATTATTTCCAAACAAACCACAAACTATCACTCTTTTCTAATAGTTTGAATTGAAAAGAAGAAGAAAGGTGTTCAAATGCCAAACCTTCAAAATATTCTTGTTTTCTTTGAAATAGCGAGAAGAAAACACTTCCTTACAACAACTTGAAACAGTAACACAGCAGGGACAGTCATTACCGAGTAAAATTCTTCATAAGAAACATCACTAGACACTTGGCTTGGGTGTCCTCAAGCAGGACTGAAGAGCTCAATGATGCCTTTTTTTTTTTTTTTTTTAAATAAACAACAATGAAACTCTGAGTCTGACAGACTCCATTCCTTTCTCAAAAATTCATCTCCATACTAATGTAAAGCTGACTCTAGGCTGTTGTGGTTTTGTTGCTAAGTTGTGACTATTTGGTGACTTTATGCATCCATTTAATTCTTGTCAAAAGTATCACAAGCAATTTGCTTTCTAACGAAAATAACAAAAGAGCCATGCCTCATTCTGCAGGTAATTTTTAGTAGAGAATACAAGAGACTGGCAACTTATTTTCTAGTAGGATTAATTTCTGGGAAAAAAAGATGTAGGGAGGCAAGATTGGAAGGTGGGCAAAACTAACTGAGAGAAAAGACAATTCTCTTTTGTTTTGGTATTCTTAATCCTAGTAAAGGACACATGCTCAATTATTGCTTGTAGAATGAAAGAGTGAATGAATGATCAAAGTTTGAAAATTTCCACAAAGGATGTTTGCTACAACATAAACACTTTTTTGTTTACTACAATCGTGAGTGAGATCACTGAGGTCAGAGCTTAATGATACACTTCTCACGGTCAACATATCAGTTGTGATAGCATCAGTGAAGAAGCCATTTTTTTCCTTTGAATAAAATAAGTGTTGAGAACACACTATGTTCCAGAAAAATTTCCTGGGCTTATTAAACACATGCAAGAGTATTAGGCATATTCCCCTTCCCTCAGAGAGCTATAATGGAAGAGGTAGGCATGAATCAAGTTGATGAGATATTTAATTATAACTTGCAATTATTGTTGTAGAAGAAGGTTATAGGGGTCTCCAGGAGTGCATATGGGGTCTCTTTGGCTGAGGAAGTGGTGGGGATGCATCCCTGAGAATATGGTGCTTGACCTAAGATGGAAGAGATGGAAAAGGAGTTGACTATGACATGGCTTAGAAGGGTGGCTCTTGAGTAGGAAGGAAAAAGAAGGTATTAAAACTCTGAGGTGATGGGAGACTACCGACTTGGAAAAAGTGCTTTGTAGAGCTGTGTGCAGACTGAACTCGCCAGATGGGTGCAAGTATATTTGCCTGAGACCGGGAGAGTCCCAATGTGCCAGACCCGCCTCATCATCAGAGGCAATGAGACAACCCCAGGGAAGACCAGAGCGCAAATCGCAATCCTGTTTCCCCTCAAGGCAACAATTGCTCATGCCTAAGCCAGGTGCAACTGCAACTTCCCACACTGAGCGTTTCCAGGGTCTTGGCTGTCACATCGACCTATCTTCAGAGTGCATATGTATAAAATGCAGGTCAGGAAAGATGGAATCTTTCCATTTTTTCCAGTGTGAAGCCTTTCTTTTCTCACAAATTCTCTCCATTTTCTCCATAAGATGTCTTGGTAATGGTTCTATCAGACATCCTCTCTCCTGGCCCAATGGGACTTCCATCAAATGTGCAAATCCAACCATGCCATTTCCCTGCTTAAGCTTCAACCTTTCTCTATGACCTAAAGAAACCCCAGTTTCTTAGTTGGGCATTTGAACTTCTAATGATTCCGCCCCAGCTTAGCTCTTCACCTTCCTGTCTGCCCCTTGCTTTATGCACTTTATAATCACATGATGAAAATAATTGCTTTAGAGTTCATAAAAATATAGTGTGCTCCCTTCTTCTGCTATGTAAATGATATTCTTCCAGATTCAACTAGCTTCCTCACCATACTTCCTTGCTTGCTTAATTTCACATTTGTTGCCAGATCTGACTATAGCTGTATCTCTTCCAGAAAATTTTCCTGATAGTAAAGTCGTCGGGCATAAATTGGTGGGTTGAAAACAGGGGCTTTGGATTTAAATAGACAGGACAGTGAAGCCTGGATCTTCTACTTACAAGATGTGAACTTATTTAGCTCTTAGACGATGATGTTTTTGAGGCTGATAATTTTATTATTATTTTTGACTAGAATGATGACAATTTTACCTACATTCTTCAGGGAAGACTCCAGGAGAATAGCATATACAGCACTTAGCAGAGAACCTGAAACATTAAAAATCATTTCACAGTTGACACTAATCATCATTTTTCTGTACTTTGTATTGTTATTTAGATGATATTCTATGTGCTCTGACAGCACATCTATCTTAACATTAAATATATGAGATTGAAAATATATTTTTGTACACCAATAATTCCCTTTACACTGAAAGATCCTTACGTTGCACAAAACTGTCACCCAGCATAGTGGAACATAGACACGACTTTTGTCTGTTCAGTCTTGTCTGGTCTCAGGAAGTAAAGAAGCTTCTTTTTCTTCTGACTATTTATCTGTACTCAGATAAAACTCATAATTCCCCAACTCATTAGCTGTGTAGGTGTTAGAAATTCTCCATTAGTGTCAAGGAAATAAAGCTAAATTACAAAGCAATTAGCCAATTATATTTGTGTACTTTTTCCCTTTTCACTCTTTTAAAATAAAAACAGACTTAAATAAATCTCCAGTTTATCTTTGAAGTTTGCTTTTTTTTTTTTTTTTTCCAAATGCACAGATTGTACTCTAGGTATAAATAGAAAAATTTCATCTTTGCAATTTTTTAAAATATGCTGATTTCAATAAAATTGCACAGTGTACTTATCTATGAATTCTGGAACAGATAATAAACACTTTTAGGACAAACTCTTTGGCTAGTCTAAAATTTTAAAAAATAATTTTTGTTACTGAAAATCTCAATTTTTTAAAAACCTTTTTTACAATCCTTTGTTAAATGTCAATTCTATGACATTACAGGAAACTCAACAGAACTAAAAGTCATGTTAATAAAGTTTTAAACCATAGAAATAAAAAAAAAAAGGGTTGTCTCAGAAACTAAAAGGCAAGCTTCTGATATTTTATCAACAAAAAATTTAATATATGTATCGGTATATGGTAGTAGAAGAATAGTTGTTTTTGTTGATGTTTAGTCGCTGAGTTGGACGGACTCTTTTGCAACCCCATGGACTGTAGCCCGCCAGGCTCCTCTGTCCATGAGATTCTCCAGGCAAGAGTACTGGAGTGGTTTGCCATGCCATTCCCTAGGAGATCTTCCCAATCCAGGGATTGAACCAGGTCTCCTGCATTTGCAGGGGGGATTCTTTACCACTGAACCATCAGGGAAGCCCCTACGAATGCCAATTTGATTGATATGAAACTATAAAATTTCCATTTTATTTTCTCAGTTCAGTGGAAGGAGCTCATTCAGCCTCTTTTTGAGTTGAATTGGGAATAGGTAGTTGGAATGAGGAGCAGGGGCAGAATAAGTATCTCCCTTACCAGTAAGTATCAACTGCAGAGTTATTCAGTCCTCATTGCCTTTTACAAGCGGAAGAACCTTATTTATTTATTTATTTTCCTGTCACTCATAGTTTGGTTTTAATGGATTATTATTCAAATTACTGACTGGCTTTCAAATGTTATTATAGGAAACAGAGTAATATGTGTCTGTGGCAGGGAGAAAAGGGCTCTGAGCTAGAAAGAGAGTCTGAAAATTAGGGGAGAAGGAAGGGGTAGGTGAATTTTGGGATTCCTCTAACAGGAACATGGTCTCTGAGAAAGGACACATTGTGGAAGAATTTAGTAGTAGGGGAAAAAAAAATATGTATATATATATATATAATGCAAAAAAGCATTGCTTTATTGCTGAAGAGCTTTGTTGAATAAAAGTTCCTTAAGCCATTCATCAGTCAGGTTCCCACCAGTCAAAACCTTGGGACAACTTCACCAGTAGCCCTCGTGAATTTGTTTCCTAGCCAACAACAGGATAATGACTGGATTATTTGCTCTGTGAGTCATCTAACTCTTACGCAATACTCTGTATTTCACTCTTGAGAAATCGTAAGATCAAATGGACCCCTGAATATCTGGTGGGATAGGAAAGAGGAAGTCCTAACCCTTGTACTTGTGAGTCAAATTGTGATTATGCTCAGGTTCCTATGACTGGGAAAGTTAAGAACGGATACTCTTCATGTACCTGTGACCTAGTTAGTCACAGATAAATATCATGACAGTTCAATTTGTTTTGTACCCGTAACTATCCACAAAGGATTTTAATGATGGCTCATGTAAAGCATACACAAAATCTGCATTATAAGGAAGATATTTTGTTATTTTCCTTACATGATATAAACTCATATATCATCAGGTGGATTGTATATTAAAGGAAAAATAAATTTCTCTACATTTTTAAGAGATTGAAGTATTTACATGGAAAATTTAAGAGAAGAGTGTAAATAACTGAGGTTGAGAAGATTCAGATATCTCAAATTCAGTTGATTGTCTCAAATAGAAATAGACTCAGTTATAGTAGAGACCAATATTTCAAAGAGAATCTTATGACAATAGAATACCGCTTTCTGATTTCTGACCTGAATCTTCACCTTCCAGTCCTGGAGAGTATTTACTGTAATCTTTTTTTCAGGGTAATGCACTGAACTACCTACTTCTCTCCCTGAGGAATTTTCCACTCTTCAAACTTGAGAAGCAAAAGTGCCAGAACAATTGTGGAACTATTCGGAGGAAGAATGTCAGCTTTTGACAAGTTGGCTTTTCTCTCACTTGAAGGGACCAGAGGAAATCAGCAGATGAAGGAAAACTGATGAAGCTTTTGGCACAGAAAATAACGTCTACGTGCACTGCCTCTCACGGCTCACGCACTTTCCTGGTGCTCTGCCTGCTATCCCGTTTGTTGACCATAACCACTCCTTAGATGACAATTCCTGGGTGTCCTGCCTGATGACCTAGTGCTCTGAGACTGGCTGTATGGTACTGGATATTATCTTGGTACTGACAACTGACCGTTAATTCACTTCTAAAGAAAAACTAATTTCTCCCTTATTGGCCCATAGAGTGACTAAATTGAGTTATTAAATGGCTGATTTTAATAAAAGATAGGAATCTTACTCTAAAGATTTTCCAATTATATATTAAAAAAAAGTTTTCTTAACCAAAGAAATGCCCAATTTTAATACTGAATGCTCTTCTATATAATCTAGTCTTCAGAACTGAAGTTACATGTGTGGGTCACAGAAAATACTGCTAAAAATAATCCACGACCTTATTCAAGATGGCAGACCGAGCACTCAGTATTACTGTCTCTTTTTCACAAACTCCCTTTGGGATTAAAAGAAGTTATGGAAGAAATAAGAAGAATAACTGCAGCAAAATAAGAACTCAGTGGGCCAGGATATTTGAGGAAATCTGGAAAATTTCAAGCAGATGGGTTGATATTAATAGATAAATTCACAATCCAAAACACCAGAGGTGAGAGTGATCTTTACTGAGAAAGCCCTGGGGGCACTGAAATCTGAGCGAACTGCGGGAAGGACAGGCTTGGGGCACAGGGCGATTATGAGCGCAATTAATTAAAGAACTCTGTCAGGAATAAGTGGGCCGGTTAGGAATTCACCCTTCTATTACCATTTCTCCTCCCCTTGCATGCAAAATGGCAGTTTTCTAGTCCCAAGACAAAAACATAGGAACTGCTCTCTGTAGAAAGTAGATGGATCCATAAAGATAGACCCAATAAATTTCAGAAGGATAAAATTATTTCAAGTATGTTCTTTAATCTTAAAGTGATTAAGCTAGAATTTATTTTCATTTAAAATTATATTTTTTCCCATAAAAAGAAGATAACTAGAAAAATCCCCAATTCTTAAACTCCAAGGTATTAGGCAAGATTCTTTATTCTATTCCAGGGTCAAAGAAGAACTTAAAATGTCAGTTGGAAAATATTTTAAATAAAAGTTAACAAACTATGAAATATTTCCAAGTGTGGAATAGAGCTAAAACAATGTTTTAAGAGAAATGTATAGGCTTAATTATACATATTAGGAAAAAAATGTGAAGTTTGAAAATCAATGGCTTAAGCATTCATCACAAAATTTGAGAATAAGAAAGTCAAGTCAAATCCAAAGAATGCACAAGAAAATAAATATCAGAGAGAAGAAATAAAGAAAATACAATATAAATATATGACAGAGAACACAAAACTAAAAGCTTTTTCTTTGAAAATACCAATAAAATGGATAAATTTCAGGAAAAAATTCAGGAAAAATTTTTAAATGACATGAATTATCAATGTTACACTTGAAAAAGTGAAATAAATAGTTTCAATATCAAATGATGATAAGAGTATGGTATGACCAGCTTTCTAGTATTCAATTTTATAATTTGTAAAGAATAGAAAAAATTCACTGAAAAATACAAGGCTGAAAGGAAAATAAATATAAAATCTGATTACTTTAGTACTTGTTAAAATATTGAATCCATAATTTGAGTTCTTCCACAAAGAAACCTCAGAACCAGATGGCTTTTCTAGGTAATTTTTCCAATAGTGCCAAACTTATTCAAACTTATTCCAATAAAAGAATAAAAAGGGAAATGATTCCAAACCTTCTATAAGGCTATCATAATTTTTATCCCAAGTATTGACAAACATTTTCCAAGAAAAAATACACCATTGACCAGTTTTTCTCAGGAACTTACAGGCAACACTGTAACAAAAAATATCAGAACATAGAATGGTAATTAATAAAATTTACACATTCAAAAAAAAAAAGGAAAATATACTTAGATAATTTTAATGCATGTTCAAAAGGGAAAAAAAACAATTTGACAATGTTTAAATCTATTAAAAAAAAAAAAAAGACAGAAAACTAAAAGAAATTTCCCTTAACCTGAAAAAGAATAGTCCGTCAAAACCTACATGCAGTTCAGTTCAGTCACTCAGTCATGTCCAACTCTTTGTGACCACATGAACCAAAGCACGCCAGGCCTCCTTGTCCATGACCAACTCAAACCCATGTCCATGGAGTCGGTGATGCCATCCAGCCATCTCATCCTCTGTCATCCCCTTCTCCTCCTGCCTTCAATCTTTCCCAGCATCAGGGTCTTTTCCAATGAGTCAGTTCTTGCATGAGGTGGCCAAGGTTTTGAAGTTTCAGCTTCAGCATCAGTCCTTCCAATGAACACCCAGGACTTATCTCCTTTAGGATGGACTGGTTGGATCTCCTTGCAGTCCAAGTGGCTCTCAAGAGTCTTCTCCAACACCATAGGTCAAAAGCATCAATTCTGCACTCAGCTTTCTTCATAGTCCAACTCTCATATCCATACATGACTACTGGAAAAACCATAGCCTTGCCTAGATGGACCTTTGTTGGCAAAGTAATGTCTCTGCTTTTTAATATGCTGTCTAGGCTGGTCATAGCTTTTCTTCCAAGGAGTAAGCATCTTTTAATTTCATGGCTGCACTCACCATCTGCAGCAATCTTGGAGCTCAGAAAAATAAAGTCAGCCAATGTTTCCACTGTTTCCCCATCTAATTGCCATGAAGTGATGGGACCAGATGCTTTCACTTTCATCAAGAGGCTCTCTAGTTCTTCTTCAGTTTCTGCCATAAAGGTGGTGTAATCTGCATATATGAGGTTATTGATATTTCTCCTGGCAATCTTGATTCCAGCTTGTGCTTCCTCCAGCCCAGCGTTTCTCATGATGTACTCTGTATATAAGTTAAATAAGCAGGGTGACAAAATATAGCCTTGACGTACTCCTTTTCCTATTTGGAACCAGTCTGTTGTTCCATGCCCAGTTCTAACTGTTGCTTCCTGACCTGCATATGGGTTTATCAAGAGGCAGGTCAGGTGGTCTGGTATTCCCATCTCTTTCAGAATTTTCTCTTTTTTCTTTCTTTCAGAATTTTCCACAGTTTATTGTGATCAGCACAATCAAGGCTTTGGCATAGTCAACAAAGCACACATTTGCAAATGGTGAAATATTGACATCTTTCCCCCAGAAATTGGGAAAACTAACAATAAATGAATATCCATTATTAGTGCTTCTATACCATATTTCAATAAATCAAGGAAAAAAATAACCAGAATTATAGCATGGATATTATAACATCAATATTACAGATGACATTACCACACAGACTGACAATCCAGAGAAGCCAATAAGCAATTAGAATGAATAAATATAGCTAGTTTATTAGTTACAGAATAATGTAAATAAATCAAATTTAGTTCTGTGTACCAACATCAAAAAGTTAGAAAATCAGATTAATAAATTATCATAAGAATCCTTCAATACTAGTTCCTAAAAATGGATAGATCAGAAGATATCTATAGCCTATCTGTGGTCTTAATAGTGGTAGAATATTTATTTTTTGTTCCACGTGGGCTACTTTTGGTACAACTATTTTGTCTTCATCTTGATGCCTAGAGCAATGTCTTGCATTATTCAGACAATCTTTAGTCTTAAAGTGATTAAGTGACTGATGTGCTTTGATTCTTTCTTGAATGCGAATGGAAACAGAAACCATTCAAACAAACACATAAACAAGAAAACACATGAAGAAAGACCTAACACAAGCACTTTGTTTTTGTTTCTTTCTTTTTATGGAGTCTCCCGCATTCCTGCCATGGGGCATCGCAGTGGTCCACCCAAGGCCAGTATATCTTTCATGTAGACAGGCCTGAGAAAATTCCAATCAGAGGTTCAGAATTTCATCCCAAGCTGTTGCCGTTAAACTCTAAAGCAACGGAGGCCCTTACTTTTGGTGACAATCAAGACTTTTTCCTGAGATACTGCCCACACTTTTCTTTGCAATCACAAACTAAAACTGTGGTTCAAAATAGCAAAATACATGTAAAAAAAAATGGACTGAAACTATTCAGTGGATGTCATTACACTTGCAGAATCTCAAGACTCCTTGACTTAGACATAGGTTTTGGTATCCCATAACGGGGAATATTTTGCAAGAAATGGACCCAGAGTCATTCTTACATTCTCTTGGTCAATGTTCCCTGAACATTTTGTATGGCGATGTTGACTTTATTCTAATTTTTAACTCTTGGTTTGTTGGTATAACAGTAAACCACGGGGTCCCAAAGTCGAACAGGACTGAGCATCTGAAGTGAATGGAACAGTACATCTAATCAGCATTTGAAAGTGTTGATTGTTGATTATTATTAGTTAGCTCAGACTGCCATAACAGAATGGCACAAAGTGGTTGGTTTAAACAAAAGAACTTTGTTTTCCTCATAATTCTAGAGGCCGAAGTCCAATATCAAGGTGCCAGCAGGGTTGTTTTTCAGTAAGACCTTTTTTGCAGTGTTTTCACATGGCATTTTCTTCGTGTGTACTCTGAGACTTGAGAGAGAAAGAAGTGGCTAAGAGTGCTATTTTTCTCTCTTATAAGGACATCAGTCCTATCAGACTAGAGTCCAACCTTTATGACCTTATTTAACTTTTAGCTCCCTCATTAAAGGGACTATCTCCAAATATAGTCATACTGGGCTAAGGGCTTCCGTATGTTAATTTGGGAGAAATATAATTCAGTCCATACTGTTAACACTGAAAGCCTTAGTCATTCAGTCCTGATGACTCTTTATGACCCCAGGGAATGTAGCCCGCCAGACTTCTCTATCCATTGAATTCTCCAGGCAAGAATATTGGCGTGGGTAGCTATTCCTTTCTCCAGCGGATCATTACTACCCAGGGATTGAACCTGGGTTTCCTGCATTGCAGGCAGATTCCTTACCATCTGAACCACCAGGGAAGCTCTATGTGGTATTATATTACTTTTATTTATTTTTTTAATTAATTAATTTATTTTTTATTTTTATTTTTATTTTTTTTTTCCATTTGTTTTTATTAGTTGGAGGCTAATTACTTTACAACATTGTAATGGTTTTTGTCATACATTGATAGGAATCAGCCATGGATTTACCTGGGTTCCCCATCCCGATCCCCCCCCCCCCACCTCCCTATATTACTTTTAAAAGAAAGCAGCAGTGGAATAAAAAAAAAATGGATTAAATATTTTTAATTTAAAATACCAGATTTTTAATCCAAAGCTATACTTGTTTGTTAACAAAATTCTAACTTTGTAAGCTATGTTCAATAATGTAAACTTTAACATTAATTAGAGCATCACAAAATTTTTAAAAAAATCTTACCCCAACATTTTTCACATACCTTAGCTAAGTTAATACAAATAATTCTAATGGTATCCTGAAGGGATTTGTATTAAGCAAAAAAAATTTTTTTAGTGTCAGCTTTCTTGACTAGTGAGCAGTGACACTGTATAACAAGACAAGAAAATAATATTTTTAAATGCGAACTTAAAAATTAAAGAATGGATGCTTGTGTGTATGTGTGTGTGGCCATTTAGTGTAGGGACCAAAACACTTAAAAATTCCTTTAAGATCATTTTCCTAATTTTTGTCATGGGAGAAATTAGTAATGATAAAATTGTTGTTTAGGATCCTCACTATATGTAGCTGGAAATTTGTGAAATGTATTTTAGAAAAAAATTCCAACAGAAGTTATAAAAGAAGCGAGAGTATTACTCGACTATCTAAAAAGCATTGATTTTTACAACACAGTTCATTCTCCCACCATACCAGAAAAACAAGCATTCTATATCAAACTGAATTAGCAAAGCTACCAGTGCTGTGGGACCACTGTTTCAAACTATGGCTGAATCCTGTTGACTGCTGAAAAATTTCTCAAAGTTCAGTGTTGTCATTATTATAAACAGAAAATTGAACAACTAATACTTTGATAATTTGATCCAAATACTGTGGAACCTTTTCAATATTTCTTGAGTAACTTCAAACTATGTTTGGTGAAATGTTCTTCTAGGTAAATCAATTATGTGATTTATAGTACTTTAGAGTTGATCTAAATTAAGACCTTTTTTTTTTTTAAATTAAGACCATTTTAAGGGTTTAAATCATCAGTGCTCAGATAGAGTCATACCTAATGTATTTTAACCAAATTGTACTTGGTTTTCACTATAGCAACTTCCAGAAAATTTAAATTCCTTAATTACATGCAGAGAAATGTTTTAGGTGGTCATACGAATTATATCCTGAGGGAAGTTGGATATAGGAGGTACTAGTAACTGGAGAAATGGTTTTATAGTTGCAAGATTCTGGTACTTTGTAACCATAACTTCCTTACTGAATTTTTTTTTTTTTTTCTGTTATGCTTCACTTTTCAATTGTCTTTAATGATGTTCGAATTCAAGACAAAATGAAATTGGCATCACTATGAAATTTCAGCCTGGAAACTGGAAGAAAAATCTATTCAATTTATAAAACTGGAGTTTGGGTGTTAATTGGGGCTCTTCAGAATACTTTGTTGGTTAGCAAAGCAGGGTTCTGTTTAAAGAACATAAACTTGGGGATAAATAAATCTTTTTCACAAGCAACACCAAATGACCGGCTCTAACACCGACCACACTATAGAAATGTTTATGAATGCAGATAATACTGTGCTATATTTAAATCGCCTATGCTTCCTTTTTTTTTTAAATCCATTAATGTGATTTGTGATCCAGGAGGTGCTGTTGTAGATGAACATGGATTTAATGGGACAATTACCTCAGTTATGACTTTGTTCTTCTCATGTTTTTGGCACAAATGCCTACAAAACTTGGTCAAAAGTTACAAATTTGGTTGTTTCACAAAAATGTTATTTAAAATGAAAGAATATTGGTGTTAGTACCTGTCCCTTATTTGGGCACTAGTTTATTTCATTCATATCACTATTTTTTTTCCTACCCTTTCCTTTCATTCTAATATAAAGTTACTTTGATCATGTTAGCTTTCAAATATCTTGCAATTACACAGTTTGATTAGGGAATACATAGCAACAGTTCTCATTACCTTTATATCAACCACATTTGATCCTAGACAGGGTCACTTTTTTTTTTTTTAATTAGTCCATGATAGAGAAGACATTGCATCCTTTTTTTTAAGCCTTCTTAAAGAGTATAGATTTTCAAGTGGAAGAATGAATACAGCACCACTTTTTCCTAACAAAGTAATTTCTCAGGTATCATCAGAATTCCATAGCTTTCCTGGCTTATATACTTTGTCTCTAAGAGCTTTCTTTCTTTTGTTTTTTTTGAACCTAATCCAAAGAAACTTCATCCCGTCACTCCAGTTGGTCTATAAATATCAATTCAGTACTGATGACTCCCTAAATTCTATTTTTATTTGTTTATTTATTAACTGTCCACTCCAATAGGATTTAATCTACATCAAGCCAGGCACTGTCCATATTGTCTATCGCTGTAGTTCTAAAATATAGAATACCTACTAAATAAAACATATCTAGTAAAACTATTTTGAATAAATTATTCCCTTACTATTTTTCTCTTTGATGAGCATTTTAAGAGACTTGCTTGTACTATTTAGAATTTCCTCCAAATTCCAAAGAAAAATATTGAAAATGATTACTTTTCCTGAGATAACTTTCTTCAAAAATACACGCGTGGATTCTAACATTTCTCTGCTTCCTTTCCTCTTGATACACACATTCCATGAAAATCTACATCCATCTGACCCACAGAAAGTGTTTGTTGAAACCAAACAGCCCAGAGCTGATATCTTAATTCAGTCATATAATAGCTGTGTGAATCTTGTAAGTCACGTAACATCTGTGAACCTCAGCCTTGCAATCAGACACAAATAATTCTTAACTTGCAGATATGGTAGAAGAATGAGAGATAGTATACATAAAGCCAAGATCATAGAACCTGGACATATGTCAGGGGCTCAAAAAGAGAAAGATAATTATTTCCATTCATTTTATTATTATCAAAAGTATTTAAATGTTCTCGATAAAACAAAACTCTACTAATTTATTTAAGCTATCTATAGAGTTCAAGGCATTTTGTCAGGTTCTGCAAGGTTGTTTCCTTCTGCTTCAAATAAACCGGAAACCGGCTATTGTAGGCAAGGACCACTTAAATCTGATTTAATGGAAGATGTCAGTCATTGTGAGGGCTGGCTTTCTTCCCTTCGAAGTAAGACTTTGGGGCTTTGCAACAGAACTGGTGGTGTTAACCAAGATTCCTCTCTCATGTGGAGGCTTGATTTCTGAGTTCCAGTTTCCTTCACCCCTCATATTGTTGAAAGCTCCTTACCAGCGTCTCAGCCTCCTGATTTCCACTTGAGTGTTAGCAAATGCCTCCAGGGGAAGAACTGTGCTGATCCTCGGGCTTACATTTGAGCATCCCATCTGTAAGGCTCTGAACCCTCAAGTCCTGGCTGCCTTGGTTTTTCACCAATACTTTCAAACAGAAAAAAAAAGAAAAAATTCCTTTAGCTCTTCTTTTTGTTTCCAGTGGGAGAGTTAATCTGGAGTAGTTTATCTACAAATATCAAAAGAAATATCTGTAACATTGATATTTATGAATAATAGAGTTTCACCTTTTTTTTCCTCAAGATTATTAGTTTCTTTAATAATAACACATTTTGCTTAATGTTTGTAAATTGGTAAGTTTCACAAAACGTAAGCTGAAGGCAGTGGATGTGAACAGTTTAATTTCTACCTGAAAAACGATTGTCACCAACTGGGACAGAAGGGTTAAAACCTCCTTTCTAATTTTGCTATCATTGAGCTTCATTTCCAATTAAAAAAAAAAAATCCCTACTCCACACAGGTTGTTAAACATTGTATCACAAGCAAATCAAGGAAGATCTGGGATAATATTGACCAGGCTGCTGCTGACAGAGGAGAAACATTTCTCCTCCAAGACTGGGATGGAGATGCGTCTCTTGCACAGACAACTTTCAGGGTAGATTTGCCTGTCTACTTTGTTTACTTAACAAGGCTGACTGTCTGCGAGGGCCTTGGTGTCAGACTACATTAGCATGCACGTACATGTAAAATTAATCAACAGACCCAGCAACTTGCCAAGTAGTCCCCTTAGAGCCTGGGGTTAAACATCTGTCTGGAGTGATGTTTCCTAAAAGGCTTTATGTCATGGCCAGAGGAGCTCAGAGTAGGCACTTAGTGTTGAAGGAAGGGCAAGAATGACACTTGAGGGGAGGTGCTGGGTTTCAGTGAACTGACAACCTCACCATCATACCCGAAGGTTACAACCTTAGACTCCAAAAGCTTTTAAAGCTTCTTGCATCTGTGTTGCCTGACTACCTTTAACATTAAGCACTTATGCCCAAGATACTCTGCACATATGTCTTTGTTCAGAATATCTTTAATGTTGGGTGAAAATGTTTGCATCTTTCTGAAATGTCTATTCCATAAATCACAAATTGTACTTTGTTGTACTGGGCTGAAGAGTTCGATTTTGCCATGTTTTGCGACTGGGAAAACTTGAACCAGTAATGCATGAGATACATTTTGCAGTGGTTGAAAGCATTGGCAAGTTTTGTTTGTCTGCTTGTTTGTTTGTTTTTTCTTAATAGTTGACAAATTTGTGATATGTTAGAAGGAATATCATGTAATTAAAAGAACACGAGCTTTGGGTTCAATCTCAGCTCCACTGCTTATTAGCTGTGTGACTGAACCTGTCTTCCTGTCTATTGAACTACATCATGCCATCTTTGGAGGGGTATCATCTGTAAGTCTGTAGTTGAGGTATACATACTGTACTTCTATTTGGAAGGTGCTTTATAAGAGTTCTTACTATGGAATCAGTTCAATAACAGTCTTATGTGGTTGTTTTAAAAACTAATTGTGGTTGCTTAGACATTAAGTTAATTCTGACTCTTTTGCAATCCCATGAACTATAGCCCACCAGGCTCCTCTGTCCATGGGATTTCCCAGGCAAGAATACTGCAGTAGGTTGTCATTTCCTTCTCCAGGGATATTTCTGACCCCAGAGTCAAACCCATGTCTCCTGCATTGCAAGCAGATTCTTTACCACTGAGCCGCCAGGGAGGCCCATAACAGATAATCATAAACAAATTGTCTTCTGTATTGACACTCTACAGACAAACAAATAATTAATAGTTTGGGAGGGAAACTTTAATAGTGACAGAATAGCTCCTTCCACTTAGCTGTTTGAATGCTGCTTGGAAAATTTTGCAAAATGATAATCAACTCATCTTAAGGCAATTTATTTAGAATACAGAAGATTTAGAGACATGCATGGGAGAGATTTCCTGGGGTGAACAGATGCATCCCTAAGTATCACTCATTTGGAAGTGAGTTATAGTCAGCTGTCACTGGGTTGCATGGCAGGGTTTCTTGCTCAATGCAGTGTTTGCACTGAATGTTTGAAGGTGCTCTACTAGTAAAATAAGAGAAAAAGTGATTAGGGTTTTGTACAAGTTTCCTCAAATTAGCCCCCTATTAAATAAGAGATATTTATCAAACTTAAAATGAGCTCAATTTATATATGAGATCTGACATAATCATTTTTTTCTGGGAAATAAATGGACCAGTGGTCATAAGCTTTGAATTTTAATGATATTCTGCTCCTATCACCTGTGACCTTGGGCATATGAATTAAACTCTCAGAATATCAGTTGCCTCATCTTTAAAATGAGAATTAAAAAGAAGATTAGCTCTCAAAATGATTTCTTGCTTGAAGAGTAGATGAAAGACAGTGCAATATTTAGATGATTTGCTGGTTTGGTGATGAAGCAGGTAATCGGAATTTGGGGAGACAACTAGATCTCATAAGTAAAGACGAACAATGTAGATTTGAGACTGTACTAGCAGAATAATCCTCCCCAAAGACACTTAGTCCTAATCCCCAGAACTTGTAAATATTCTATTTTACATGAGACTGTGCAGGTGTAACTAAACTAAGACCTTGAGGTGAGGAGATTATCTTGGATTATCCAGGAGGGCCCAATGTACTTGCAGGCATCTTTGAAAGTGGCAAAGGGAGGTAGAAGTCAGAGTGATGTGATATAAGTAGGACTTCTACCAACCTGTCCTACAGGCCTGTTGTTGGATTTAATGATGCAGGAAAGAGAACATAATCATAGGAAAGCAAATAGCATTTGAAGATGCAAAGGAAGTTTCCCCTATAAAACCTCCAGGCAGGAATGCATACTAGACATCACCTTGATTCTAGTTCAGTAAGGTCCTGTCACACTTCTGACCTAAAAAGCTGTAAGTTAATAAATTTTGGTTGCTTTAAGCCACTAAGTTTGTGGCAATTTATTGCAGTAGTAATAGAAAACCGATACAGCACTTAACATGGTAACCAACACATAAAAGTTTCTCTATAAATGAAAGAAGGTTTAAATGTCCTGGTTAAATAAATGAATGAGTAATGAATGGATGAATTCATATGATAAATACACATGTAGAGGTTCTTGAAAAATCTGGTTAAATGGACTTTCTTAGTCTTCATGTATCTTTTGAATTACACTTAAGTTTCTCCTTTTGGCGAAGATATCTCACCCTTAAGATGAACTCATGTGTTTGTTCTCCATAGTGGATGCACTATGATGCAAATACTATTGATAACTCACAAGACTATCTTTCTAGAATGGAAGTATCTGGAAAGTCAGATTGTGTCAGCTTCATTACTATCTTCCCAATGCCCAGCCCAGAATCTGGCTCAGGTAAGAATGCAATAGACAGTGAGTGATAGAATGAATGGAATGAAAGATGGAAACCAGGAAATGACTTAAAGTTCCATTTGCTCATCTCTGAGTCAAATGCTTCGGGAGATTTAAACATTGTTTACACTTTTGCCTGCTCATAGCAAATACTAATTCCATCCCCCTAAAGAAGAAACATAAGGTCCAGTCTTGTCACTGTATCTACTCAAAGTCTAGGATCTCCTGAACTTGAACGATATTCTCCATGTAGTCTGACTAGGATTCCTTTTGCTCTAACTGCCTACAAACCAAAAAGATCAACTTTCCCTAATCACACGTGGAATTGTACATACAATATAGACTAGGCTTTATGAAGAGGAAGAATGGGAGACTCAGCAGTTCTTCTTTTGTAGAGGCTCTGAAATGCCACTGGGGAATGCTAGAAAGCCTTTGACCCCAGAAGAGGAGAAATAATCTTCATGACCCCAGTTCTGCCTCCTAAAAGTTCTGCCTTATCCATCATTATCCATCCAGCAGGCTATCATGTCTGATTCTTCATGACCCCATGGACTGTAACTGGCCAGGCTCCTCTGTCCATGGGATGTTTCCAGGCAAGGACACTGGAGTGGGTGGCCATTTCCTCCTCCAGGGTATCTTCCTCACTCAGGGATCAAATTTCTGTCTCCTGCATTGGCAGGTGGATTCCTTTACCATGGAACCACCTGGCAAACTCCTAATCCATCATTCTCCATGGCAATGTCTAAAGCAGAAATAATGTTAAGTCATTGAATACCTTTAAAAACTAGTTCTATGAAAATTCAGAGGACTAAAGATTGTCATTAAGCACAAAAAGTTAATTTTCAGTTTGCCCCATGGTTGGTTTGGCAAAATTACCCCTTCAGAAATTTTATGGTCTTCTAATACATTTAATTTCAGTTATATATTTTAATAATCATAGTTATACTATTATACATTGTCTTACATATACTTTATTTCTTTGTTTCCTCACCTCCATACCCTAAATTTTAAAATAATTGTTACTACATGGAAGCTACCAAGACTCAATGAAAAGCCTACACAATGTCATCTTTACTGCAAACTACATTTTCCATCTCTAGAGTCACAAATCACATATAAATAAGTTGTCCGATATATGTACAATCTGATGATATTTACAAAATATGCAATTGTGCAACCAAAGTTACAACCGTGACATAAAACATTTCTGGTACACCAAAAACTTTTCTCATGTATCTTTGCAGTCAATCTCCGCTTCATACTCAGCCCCAGGCAACCGCCGATATGCTTTCTGTCACTAGAGATTATTCTATTTTGTCTGTAATTTCTTATAAAATGAATCATATACTATGCATCCTTTTGTATCTGCCTTCTTTTAATCTGCCTAGTGATTTTGAGATTCTTCCTTGATAGTGTGTATGTCAGTAATTCATTCTATATTTTGGCGCGTACAATCTCATTGCATGGATACATTAAAATTTGTTTCTCTTTTATCCTCTTGATGGCCATTTGGATTGTTTCCAGTTTTTGCCTGTCATGCTGTGTGACCTATGGCTGTTTGTGTGCGAATTTTTATGGGAACATGCTTTCATTTCATTTTGATAAATAAGGGAGTGATAAATATGGTACATGCATGTTTGACTTTACAAGAAACTGCCAACATGATTGTATGATTTTTCATTCCCACCAGCAATTTATGAGTTTCAGTTATTCTTTCCAGCATGTGATATCGTCAGTCTTTTTAATTTTAGCTATTCTGGAAAGTGTGCAGTGATTTTATTGTGATGTTTATTTCCTGTTAGGAATGATTATGCTATATGTCTTTTTATGTGCTTTATATATCTTCTTTTATCTTCTGTAAAATGCTTCTTCAAATATTTTGTCCCCCTGCTTGATCTTATTGAGTTATAGAGTTCCACATACATAGTTTGAAAAAAAAAAAGAGGTCCTTTGTCAAAGTTTATATTGCAAATATTTTCTTCCATTTGGTGACTTGGCTTTAAATTCCCATAAAAGTGCTTTTTTTTTTGTTGAGCAGAAGTTTTTGATTTAGTTAAGTCCAGTATATCAGTTTTGTCTTTTGTGGTTTGTGCTGTTTGTGTCCTATCAAATATCATTGCCTTTCCCAAGGCCACAGACATTTTCCCATATGATTTCTTTGAGACATTTTTTTGTGTTAGCTCTTACATTTAAGTCAATGATCCATTTTGAATCAACATTTTTTATATGCTGGGGGTTAAAAGATAGAAATTTAGTATTTTGCATATGGATGAAATTGTTACTTCACTAACAAAATTATGAATATATTTCTTCTACTGAATAACCTTGGAATAATGTTGAAATATTGACAATATATATTGATATTATCTGGGGCTTCCCCAGTGGCTCAGACGGTAAAGCATCTGCCTGTAATTTGAGAGACCCGGGTTCGATCCCTGGGTCAGGAAGATCCCCTGGAGAAAGAAATGGCAACCCACTTCAGTACTCTTGTCTGGAAAGTTCCATGGATAGAGGAGCCTGGTCGGTTGCAGTCCTTGGGGTTGCAAAGAATCGGACACAGCTGAATGACTTCACTTTCTATTGATATTGTCTAAATATTTATATATATACGTGTGTGTGCATTTTAGAATCTTCATTCTGCCCCTCATGTCTGTTTATATGCCAACACAAACTCACAAACTCACATTGTAGTAAGTCTTGATATTATGTATAGTAAGTATTCCAACTTGGTTTTTATTTTTAAAAGAATATTTCTGACACATGGTCCATTTTCATTTCCACATAAAATTTTAAATAATCTTGTCTAAAAATTCTAACAAAAACAAAAACAAATCATCTTAGGTTTTGATCAGAAGTCTATAGATCGATTTTGAGAGAATGAACATCTTAATGCTATTTTGTCTTTCAGTCCATGAATATGGTATGCGTCCCCACTTCTTTAGGTTTTCATTGAGTCACCAGAGCAACATTTTGTAGTTCACATGTCTTACTTATGTTAATTACATTGCTGTGTATTTAATAACTTTGATGTTATTATAAATGGCACTGCTTTATTTCAAGTGACAATTTATAATTGCTAGTCTATAGATATACACTTGATTTTTGCATTGCTCTTGGACATTGTGACCTTCATAAACTCATTACTCAGTGCGGATGCTTTTGATATTTTCTGTGCAGACAACCATGGTATATGCAGATAAAGACATTTTTTACTTTTATTTTCTGATGTGTAAGGTTTTTTGTTTTTGTTTGCAGTCTCCTTTTCTTGCCCTTGGTATAATATTGAACAGGAGGGGTGAAGACATACATCCTTGCCTTGTTCCAGATCGTAAGAAGAAAGAAAGCATTCAGTCTTTTATCATGAACTGTAATGTGAGCTATAGGTATTTTTGTAAATGTCCTTCATCAGTTTGAGGGCTTTCCCTTGTACTTTTTACTTTTCAATTTTTTTATGAGCATGTGTTGACTTTTGTGAGAAAAAACATTTACGTTTATTGAGAGGATCATGCAGTCTTTCTTCCTTCGTTCTTTCTTCTCTTTCTCCTTTACTCTTTCCCTCTTCCCTTCCCTCCCTCCTTCCTTCCTATCCTTTCTTCAGTTGTCCAGTTGTTTAAGGAAAAATAATAACCCATTCTCTATTACTTCATCACTAATGGAAGGGCTTTTTCTTGCACACGGTTGTGTTTTAAGATGAGTTTTGTTACCTCAGATTGCTTTCATCACGTGCTGTTGTTGTTCAGCTGCTAACTGCCTGACTCTTTGCAACCCCATGGACTGCAGCACGCCAGGATTTTCTGTCCTCCACTATCTCCCAAGCTTGCTCAAGTTGTTTATTCATCGTATTACCCCCCTACTTGGGAATGGGAAGCAGTTAACTTTCCCGATAGAGTGTCAGAATTTCCAGACACTCTTCCTAATTTCTGCTTGCAGAATGACCAACTTTCTCCTAGACATGCTTTTTCTTCTTTTTTCCTTAAGACAAAAGTATTCAATAGCAGCCAGCAGACACTAATACCCTGACTCTTCTCAATCTTCTCTCCACGACTGCTTCTACAGTACACATGTGATCTTCCCCCTGGAAATTGCAGGCAAGAGTTTTGCCAAATGTTTGCCATTATGTAATATGGATCATCATCTCTTCAGCCTCTGATAACAGGTTTATTACTTCTTGTTTCCTGTATGCTAAGCTTTTGCCACATGTTTTAGATTTTTTGTTACAAAGCCTGTCTCGTGAGTTTATCCGAGGCATTGACAGCCAGATGGCAGTGGGAAACAGAAATGAGCAAGAGAGAATGCACCACATAAGTGACACATCTATTCTACTCACATTCTACCGGAGAAAATTAGCCCCGTGTCATGCCTGTGAACAAGAGAGATTTATTTAACTATGTAGTCAGAATACAGAGCATAGATGTAAAGACCTATCAATCCATCTTTGGTACAATGCCGCAGCTTCTTTTCCTTAGAAAGTTACCTTGTTAGCACACACTACATAGGGCTTCGCAGATGTCTCAGTGGTAAAGAGATCTGCCGATCAAGCCAGAGAGGTGGGTTTGATCCCTGGGTTAGGAAGATCCCCTGGTGAAGGAAATGGCAACCCACTCCAGTATCTTTCCGGGAAAATTCCATGGACAGAGAAGCCTAGAGGGCTACGGTCCAAGTTGGACACGACTGAGCGGCTGAGCAGGCAGACACCAACACAAGCCTTCTAAGGACTCAGGACCAGGTCTTCCAGTATGCGGGGAGGACTCATGTTTAAATACCCATTTGCTAGACAAATACTAGAAAAGAAACAGACCCTAAGGGAATTTTGAAAGTGAAAGGGTTAGTGGCTCAGTTGTGTCTGACTCTTTGCACCTTATGGACTACAACCTGCCACACTCCTCTGTCCATGGAATTCTCCAGGAAAGAATAGTGGTGTGGGAGGTCATGCCCTCCTCCAGTGGATCTTCCCTACCCAGGGATCAACCCCAGGTCTCCTACACTGCAGGTAGATTCTTTACTCTCTGAGCCACCATAGAAGCCCAATTTTAGGACTTTGCTAAATCATATCAGTTAAAAAAAAATACCTGCTGGTAGATTTTGGAATAGACAGATGCTGTTCGACTGAAAAACATCATTTCACATTACTCTGAATCCACCAAAATGTCTAAAATCTCAGGCTTTTTGGATTCAGTATTTTAGCTCAAGCAGCTGGGGACAGTAACAATTGTTTGGTTTTAATTGCTCACTCGGTGGTGTCTCATACTAAGTCTAGTTGAGATGTGAGGATTTGAAGACAGTGCTGCTGAAGGCCTCCACATAATCAGGAGACAGTGAAATGCTGAAGT
The DNA here is from genome assembly GCF_910594005.1 of Cervus elaphus. Lineage (NCBI taxonomy): Eukaryota > Metazoa > Chordata > Mammalia > Artiodactyla > Cervidae > Cervus > Cervus elaphus. The sequence goes on along the minus strand of NC_057826.1, from coordinate 5,626,356 downwards.
GAATATGTGACCCGTGGCCTGCTTTGTCCTTCATCAAAGTCCAACAGACAGGAGGCCGTGAGAAATACATCAATAAAGAGAGCGGCCACACATCTAAATAGTGACGAGTGGCTGCATTTGTCATCTGAAATGCTAGTGCAAAATGTTACGTTTGAAATGAGTCCATTGTTTGGAAGGGGACTGGGAGAATCCTGGAATGGTTGGCACCCAAATGAGGTACATGAACAGAATTTATTATGAGAGGCAAAGGAGTTGCCATGAAAATCAGGAGTCCAACACACTGGAATATTTAGCACTTTAATTGTGCTCTGGAAACCTAGAGTTCAGATATGTAGGTGCTATAATATATTTAAATATTATTATATAACTATAACAAAATCATAAGATTTATATAACTGCTTCCCTGCTTTAAGACATCATGGTGTTGAGACCAGTGCTCAGGGCTGGTGCACTGGGAAGACCCAGAGGGATGGGATGGAGAGGGAAGTGGGATGGGGGATCAGGATGGGGAACACATGTAAATCCATGGCTGATTCTTGTCAATGTATGGCAAAAACCACTACAATATTTTAAAGTAATTAGCCTCCAACTAATAAAAATAAATGAAAAAAAAAAAAAAAAAGACATCATGATATTATGTTGTTGTTTGGTTGCTAAGTCGTGTCTAACTCTTCTGCTACACCAGGGACTATAGCCCTCCAGACTCCTCTGTTCATGGGATTTTTCAGACAATAATACTGTATTGCGTTTCCATCCTCCTTCTCCAAGGGAGCTTACTGATCCAGAGACTGGAGATGAGTCTTCTGCTTTGCAAGGAGATTCTTTACCACTGAGCCACAAGGGGAGACTTAAGACATCATAATCAGTTCAGTAGCTCAGTCATGTCTGACTCTTTGCAACCCCATGGACGGTATCACACCAGCCTTTCCTGCCCATCACCAACTTCCAGAGCTTCCTCAAACTCATGTCCATTGAGTCGGTGATGCCATCCAACTATCTCTTCCTCTGTCATCCCCTTCTCCTCCCACCTTCTCTCTTTCCCAGCATCAGGGTCTTTTCAAATGAGTCAGCTCTTTGCATCAGGTGGCAAAAGTATTGGAGTTTTAGCTTCAACATCAGTCCTTCCAATGAATATTCAGAACTGATTTCCTTTAGGATGGACAGGATGGATCTCCTTGAAGTCCAAGGACCTCTCAAGAGTCTTCTCCAGCACCACAGTTCAAAAGCATCGATTTTTCAGGGCTTAGATTTCTTGATGATCCAACTCCGATGTCTGAATAGTATTTTTTTTTTTTTCCCTCTCTTTTCATAGATGACGTGGTAGCACTGAACTGCATTCTGAATGGCTCCTGTAGCCTTCATATACTGCTCTACATTTAGGTCCTGTGCTTCAAAAACCAACAGTGCCTCTTTGATTTCTTTCATCAGTGTTTTATAGTTTTCTATGTATAGGTCTTTTGTTTCTTTAGGTAGATATACTCCTAAGTATTTTATTCTTTTTGTTGCAATGGTGAATGGTATTGTTTCCTTAATTTCTCTTTCTGTTTTTTCATTGTTAGTATATAGGAATGCAAGGGATTTCTGTGTGTTAATTTTATATCCTGCAACTTTACTATATTCATTGATTAGCTCTAGTAATTTTCTGGTAGAGTCTTTAGGGTTTTCTATATAGAGGATCATGTCATCTGCAAACAGTGAGAGTTTTACTTCTTCTTTTCCTATCTGGATTCCTTTTACTTCTTTTTCTGCTCTGATTGCTGTGGCCAAAACTTCCAACACTATGTTGAATAGTAGTGGTGAGAGTGGGCACCCTTGTCTTGTTCCTGATTTCAGGGGAAATGCCTTCAATTTTTCACCATTGAGGGTGATGCTTGCTGTGGGTTTGTCATATATAGCTTTTATTATGTTGAGGTATGTTCCTTCGATTCCTGCTTTCTGGAGAGTTTTAATCATAAATGAGTGTTGAATTTTGTCAAAGGCTTTCTCTGCATCTATTGAGATAATCATATGGTTTTTATCTTTCAATTTGTTAATGTGGTGTATTACATTGATTGATTTGCGGATATTAAAGAATCCTTGCATTCCTGGGATAAAGCCCACTTGGTCATGGTGTATGATTTTTTTAAATATGTTGTTGGATTCTGTTTGCTAGAATTTTGTTAAGGATTTTTGCATCTATGTTCATCAGTGATATTGGCCTGTAGTTTTCTTTTTTTGTGGCATCTTTGTCTGGTTTTGGAATAGGGTGATGGTGTCCTCATAGAATGAGTTTGGAAGCTTACCTTCATCTGCAATTTTCTGGAAGAGTTTGAGTAAGATAGGTGTTAGCTCTTCTCTAAATTTTTGGTAGAATTCAGCTGTGAAGCCATCTGGTCCTGGGCTTTTGTTTGCTGGAAGATTTTTGATGACAATTTCGATTTCCTTGCTTGTGATGGGTCTGTTAAGATCTTCTATTTCTTCCTGGTTCAGTTTTGGAAAGTTATACTTTCCTAAGAATTTGTCCATTTCATCCAAGTTGTCCATTTTATTGGCATAGAGCTGCTGGTAGTAGTCTCTTATGATCCTTTGTATTTCAGTGTTGTCTGTTGTGATCTCTCCATTTTCATTTCTAATTTTGTTAATTTGGTTTTTCTCTCTTTGTTTCTTAATGAGTCTTGCTAATGGTTTGTCAATTTTGTTTATTTTTTCAAAAAACCAGCTTTTAGCTTTGTTGATTTTTGCTATGGTCTCTTTAGTTTCTTGAAACATACCGTGTTCATGGATTGGAAGAATCAATATTGTCAAAATGGCTATTCTACCCAAAGCAGTCTATAGATTCAATGCAATCCCTATCAAGCTACCAACAGTATTTTTCACAGAACTAGACCAAAGAATTTCACAATTTGTATGGAAATACAAAAAACCTCGAATAGCCAAAATAATCTTGAGAAAGAAGAATGGAACTGGAGGAATCAACCTGCCTGACTTCAGACTCTACTACAAAGCCACAGTCATCAAGACAGTATGGTACTGGCACAAAGACAGAAATATAGATCAACGGAACAGAATAGAAAGCCCAGAGATAAATCCACGAACCTATGGACACCTTATCTTTGACAAAGGAGGCAAAGATATACAATGGAAAAAAGACAACCTCTTTAACAAGTGGTGCTGGGAAAACTGGTCAACCACTTGTAAAAGAATGAAACTAGAACACTTTCTAACACCATACATAAAAATAAACTCAAAATGGATTAAAGATCTAAATGTAAGACCAGAAACTATAAAACTCCTAGAGGAGAACATAGGCAAAACACTCTCCGACATAAATCACAGCAAGATCCTCTATGACCCGCCTCCCAGAATATTGGAAATAAAAGCAAAACTAAACAAATGGGACCTAATGAAACTTAAAAGCTTTTGCACTACAAAGGAAACTATAAGTAAGGTGAAAAGACAGCCCTCAGATTGGGAGAAAATAATAGCAAATGAAGAAACAGACAAAGGATTAATCTCAAAAATATACAAGCAACTCCTGAAGCTCAATTCCAGAAAAATAAATGACCCAATCAAAAAATGGGCCAAAGAACTAAACAGACATTTCTCCAAAGAAGACATACAGATGGCTAACAAACACATGAAAAGATGCTCAACATCACTCATTATCAGAGAAATGCAAATCAAAGCCACAATGAGGTACCATTACACGCCAGTCAGGATGGCTGCTATCCAAAAGTCTACAAGCAATAAATGCTGGAGAGGGTGTGGAGAAAAGGGAACCCTCTTACACTGTTGGTGGGAATGCAAACTAGTACAGCCGCTATGGAAAACAGTGTGGAGATTTCTTAAAAAACTGGAAATAGAACTGCCATATGACCCAGCAATCCCACTTCTGGGCATACACACTGAGGAAACCAGATCTGAAAGAGACACGTGAACCCCAATGTTCATCGCAGCACTGTTTATAATAGCCAGGACATGGAAGCAACCTAGATGCCCATCAGCAGATGAATGGATAAGGAAGCTGTGGTACATATACACCATGGAATATTACTCAGCCATTAAAAAGAATTCATTTGAACCAGTCCTAATGAGATGGATGAAGCTGGAGCCCATTATACAGAGTGAAGTAATCCAGAAAGATAAAGAACATTACAGCATACTAACACATATATATGGAATTTAGAAAGGTGATAACGATAACCCTATATGCAAAACAGAAAAAGAGACACAGAAATACAGAACAGACTTTTGAACTTTGTGGGAGAATGTGAGGGTGGGATATTTCAAAAGAACAGCATGTATACTATCTATGGTGAAACAGATCACCAGCCCAGGTGGGATGCATGAGACAAGTGCTCCGGCCTGGTGCACTGGGAAGACCCAGAGGAATCGGGTGGAGAGGGAGGTGGGAGGGGGGATCGGGATTGGGAATACATGTAAATCCATGGCTGATTCATATCAATGTATGACAAAACCCACTGGGAAAAAAAAAAATAATAATAAAAAAAAATAAAATAAAAAAAAAAATTTAAAAAAAATAAATAACAAAAAAAAAAAAAACCAACAGTGCCTCCTCAAAGAAAATCCCCTTGACATTTCCTGCATCATAAATCTCTTTCATTCTTCAGTTATTTCTCCTTCTTGCCTCTCTTCATTCTTTCTCTGAGCCTCCATTTCCATCGGGTGTTCATTAGTAAGCTCCACATTCACATCTTTGAAAGCTCAAAACTTGAAAGTTCGTGTGTCTGGGACTTACTGTGTTGGATTTACTCATGAAATAAGAACTAGTATGATAGAAAGGACTGAACAGAAGAGCCTATGAGGTAATCCCTGTTCCCAAACCAATTAATCAAAAGAAAACACATTTCAGCAGTGAGATGTCACACATTTGGCTATGATCGAAACTTGAAAGATGCAGAAGTTGTGACTACCAACAAAATACTATTTAATGCTCCAAATTGGCCAATGCAGAAGACTGCAAAATTGGCAGTGGGTTAGCATAAGCTTAATCAGGTAGTGAAGCCAATTGGGGTGATATTGGCACAGTGAATATATAATCTCTAATGCTTCATATTGATATTTTAATAGAAAAAAAATATTTTTTCTTTCATCTTTATTTCAATAAATAGAAAACATGGCAAGAAGTTTCTTACGTCAGGCACCTCCTCTTTGCAATACCTCTGAGATAAATTCTTCCAATTTGCACCATATTTTAGCCCACAGAGATCTTGATCATCACACTAAACTTCACCACATTGGCTACCTCATACTTATAGGGTATATAGACAAAGAAAAAAGCAAATAGCATAGATGATTTAATAATAAATGTACATTATTGAAGATAGGGGTAAATTCCATACAGCCAAGAATACTATTTGATATAGACAAATATTTTGAGAGCTAGCTGGATCAATCAGTACATAAATATGGCTTACTTATAAATAAGTATAAATATTGATATAGATAAATACCCGAGGGTACTATGCATATTATTATAACTAAAAATACAAATAAGATATAATTTTTTTTACTTCAATGACTCAATTTAAGATCTGCAGCATCCTCAGACATTTTAGAACAACATTACAGATACATTTCTTATATGAAAAAGCAAATTCAGCCTGGAATTCAATAGCAGTGAGAGGCACAGTCAACAAAAGACAATATCTGAACATTGACGTAAAAGGTTTGAAACTAAAAGAAGCGAAGTGCTAGAAATAAAGGAATAATAAATATAAAGATAAATAATATTTTATCTCAATACCAAGCCCATGTTAAAGAAGAATGTGGGGGAAGCTAAATAAAGATGATTGAATTTTAATCAATATAACTTGGCCAAAATGTTTTTTTAAAGTATTCAACATTTTTAAATGTCATTTATATATATAAACATTTTTTAAATATTTTAAAAATATATTAAATATATAAGTATATTAAAAATATGTAAAAATTCACTTAAAAGAAAAAAGTGAATATATGTCAAATCTAGGGACAAGAATAAGGTTAGTTAACAATCTCTATTGCAAAGATTAAAGCAGAAGACAATGAACAACTTAACAATATAAGTTATGGAAAGATAAATTGGCTTTAAGTGTTAGCATAAATTTAGGACTCTTAAGCCAAATACGTTATCAAAAATAAATCTATATAGTGTGACAACATGTAAGCTTATTCTTCAAAACATTTTTAAGCAAGATACAATGGTAAAAACATATATAAGGATTAAGAAATAGTGTTAAGCTACTTTTTCAATCTTCCATAATGTGAATTAAAAGGATTACTGAGAAAAGTATAAGTGAATAAATAAAATAGTATAGTTACCAAAAGTTACTTTAAAATATTTGTCGTTAAAAGTATTGAGGATAACTAGATGATGAACTATACTGTATTTTAAGAACTGTACAGCAAAGTAAAATTTTGAAAAATAAAAGCAAATTTGCTTACTACAAATTAAATAAAAATTTTCATATTCTGCATATCCCATTAGCTTCTGGATCTAGGTAATTATTCTAGCTCAATGAAATAAAGAGCTTAACCTTATTAAATATCAAATAAATTTATAAAAAGAAGTATGAACAACTAAAGGTAAATTTCTAGGACTTTATATATACATACACAACACTCATAAACACTCATATATATACGTAGGTATGTATATATGTATACATATTCATATACATAGATATATGTGCATACATGTAAATTATATATACATGTATAACATATGTATGCCTATATAAGATAATATGTAAATGGCCTTAACTTCTCTATAGAAAAATATGAGTTACTAACTAGATTTTTAAAAATTCAAAATTACTCTGTCTATAAGTAGAATAAGCAAATAAACTGGAAGCAAAAGAATAATTGACTGTACCAGACTTGTGTGGATAACAGAATTAAGAATAGTTAATGTATCTATCTCAAACAATATAGCATCTGAGAAACATTAAGGAAAATAGAATTACATCTAGATATAACTGCAATTTCAAATTAACTTATTTACCTGGATTATTAGATCACTATATTAAGAAAAGACAATAAAAAGGGTGAGTCTGGACTATAACACTGTATTGGCCAGTTAGCTCTTAATAACATTGTGTCTGAAGAAATATGCTAGATAAAATAGGTTGAGTTTCTAAGTGGTTGAACAACTGAACCCAAAAGGCTTTAATTAATGGATTGAAATCAAAAGTAAGGGAAGGTTCAAGGAACATCCCCAGGACACTTTCCCCTGTTTGATGCAATAGTTCAAAGATGTTTAAAAATGGCATGCTTATCAAATTCAAAGAGTAGTCTTGCTGTTGTTTATTTGCTAAGTCATGACCGACACTCTTGCAACCGCATGGATGGGAGCCAGCTAGTCTCTTCTGTCCATGGGATTTCCCAGGCAAGAATAATGAGTGAGTCGTCATTTCCTTCTCCAGGAGATCTTCCTGACCTAGTGACTGAATCTGCACCTCCACTGCATTTCCCACATTGCAGATGGATTCTTCACTGATGAGCCGCTGGGAATGCAATGATTTGCTTACTCAACGTTATTTTAATATATCTGATAGAATTACTCATGCCAGATGAGTAAAAATCTATTAAGTTGGATTTTAATAAAGATCCTAATGTGTTATTACACTTTGGACCAAAAAGTCAAATGTATTACTATAAGGCTATAGAAATGACTTAAAAGATTATCTTAAAGAGATATTAAGAGTTGTGGTTGACAATAAACTCAGCATCAGTCAACAGTGTCTATAGGAACCAGGAAACCTATAGTAAGCATAAGCTGCACTTAAGAGCCAGCATAGATTGAAGTGGGAAAAGAATCAATTTTATGGGCTTTTAAATAAATAAATAAATAAAGTATAAGAATAATAAGAAACATAAATACTCTAAAAGTTACTTAATTTTAAAAGACAAATACCAATGGATTCCCTGAAGAATGATGTACAAATTGGGGAAGAACAATTTCTGTATTCCATAAGCTGTTCCAGACATATGGGTGTATATAAATTATCAAAAAATAGCTAAAATAGCCCCCCAAAATGAGCATTATATACCATTTATGAATAGAGATACAGAGTGAACATAACTTATGCATTGCATTAAAGTATTGCTCATGGTTTAAGTACTCTCAGTGAAGACAGACATGTTCAGTATATGCAAATTTTCTGTACCACAATCAAGTAAAGTATATGTTATATATATAATACATATTTATATTTATAATTTTGTCCAGATCTTCATTAATATGACTGGAAGAAATTCATGTCCTCAATGTTTTGGGGGTTTCTCCCTTTACAGATTTGGTGGAGAAGCATAAAGAAGAACATTTTGAGAAGTGTATTCTTGCTTTAGTTTTTCCTGATTATGGCTCATGGGTTCATTGCCCAAACAGCCATATTTTGTTTAAGGTCTGTGATTTCATTTTTTCATTTTGAAGTTTGTGCAAGGATTTTTCAATGGCTCCCAAGATCTGTTTTAATTGTCTGAACTGTGAGTTCTTGCCTATCAAATTGCCATTGCTCTAAATACTGTGTGTTGAGGCAGATAATGGGTCTGTCCCATTTAATGGCATTCCTTTTAGGAAAAACTTAGACATTTCTTCATTCCTTCTGATATTAGCCTAAATATACCACTTTCTAGCTTTCAAATCCTTTGTTCTTGGCAATTTGGCATCATCATTCTATGAGCCTGTTTTTCAAATAAAGAAACATACTTTCTGACATTTGTCTTTTCAGTACTTGGAAATTTTTCCTTCAGAATCTGCAGTATCATAGCTTTTATCAATAGATAAGTCTGCTTCCAAGATCTTAGAGAAAAAGCCCAAAGATTAGATTTGGCAAACTTCTTAGATGAATAGTGATTAAATTCAACCACATAATGATAACTATCTGGAAATTATTGACTTAATATGTCACATAAGATGTATGCATTTCACAGATATTACACTCTAATTTGATTATCATTTGATATCATTCTAGATCTGTTATATAGTGAAATACTATAAAAGCCCCTGATATGTATAAAACAAAAATATACATTAAAAGAATAAGAAATCATTCTATTCAGTAAGTGTCAGTACTTTTTTCTTAAAAACAAAATGTAGATAGTTTAGAACACAACCTTATCATTCTTTTGATATTGCATTGAGAATCCATACAAAATATATAATAGCAAAAAAAAAAAGTGCCAAAATATAGCAATAGAAAACAGAGTAAAAAAAAAAAAAAAAAAAAAACTTTTCTTGCAGATTATCACTGTATAAGAGAATATCTAGGAAAATCAACAAAAATTACTAGAGGAAAACTTTTTAATTAAACTGCAGTGTATAAATAATGCTTATATATAAAAATAGTGACAACAATACCAAAGACATTTGTATTCATTTCCTGTGGCTCCTATAGCAATTTATTACAAACTTGAAGACTATATCAATAGAAAATTTTCCCTTTATATTTCTGGAAGCCGGATACCCGAAATCAGTATCCCTGGCCTTGAATCGAGGTGTCAGCTGTATTCCCTCCAAAAGCTCTGCAGAGAATCCGCTTCTTGGCTCTCACACCATCTCGTGTCTGCTGGTATCCTGTGGCTGGTAGCCAAATCACACTGACTGCCTCTGAAGTCACACTCTTCTTTTTCTTCTGTCTCATGAACTCTCCTGATAGTTTAAGTCCTTGTGGAAAATTTCAGAGAAATTGACAAACTGTTAGTAAAATTAAATTGAAAAAAGCATGCTACTTTAGTTAATAATTAACACATTAAAAAAAAATTAATGATTACAAATTCACCATGCCAGTTTTTAACATACATGAAACAATTATAACTACCACATTTTTTTTTGTAGACTTACCTTATTTTATTTTTTTGTAGGCTTACCTTATTTTATTTTTCTCCTTCTCGTCTGAAGCTTCTCTCGAGAGCATTGAGAGTCATACAAACGACACACACGAAAAGACCCGGACACCCTGAGTGAGATGCACGGTGAATGCTAACCGGAGGTGGGGGGCCCTGGCAGGGCTGCAGGCTGGGCCAGGAGGTTTCCCCAGGGCTCCTGACCGAGGGCCACGCCCAGTTTCACCCCACGGAGACCCAGGAACGGGGACAGAAGAGAAGCAGAACGCACACGAGGGGCTCTGGCTGAGGCAGTGGGGGGCCCAGCACGCAGAGAGAAGTCAGCAGGAGAGGTCTGGGCCTTCAGGACCCGGGTGGTTGTGCCGGCCCCCCGTGATGGGCACCTTGCTGGGGTCGCAGAACTCGACGAGGTTGTATCCAGGGGTGTCACTGCAGCTGGTGACCGAGGGGTCCTTGCCCCCATGCACTACTTTGCCAGCAGAGTCTATGATGTAGTAAGCACCATCTCTGAACTCCAGCCGGAAGACATCCTAGCTGGAGCCGTCGGTGTCCAGGGTACCCGTGACCTTGCAGCGGCCTGCGCAGCCGTGCTCCCAGGGGAGCACCACCATCTGGCTGCTCATCAGCTTCCGACAGACACTCACCAAATCAGCTGCTGTCTCCACCGAAGCAGCCAGCTAGCTGTTCCTCTTGGGTCACAGACTTGCCACTGGACACACCCAGTATGATCTCCCGATCACACCTCTTGACGTCAAAGTAGCTGCTGGCGTCCTGGGTTGAGGCGGTGGACCGCACCCTCCCGGGGCGGCCGGCATCCAACATTCGGCCAAATGGGTGCAGAAGGCGCACTTTTTCTGTGAGGCGGTCGCTCTCCAGCTGGAAAGTCTCTTGGTCGGTCCCGACTGGCCAACAGGTCCACACCCTGGTGCGTAGACACACAGGTCTCCCATCTGCCGCCTGAAGCTGGACCTGGGCGCAGCTCCGCTCCAGGGCGAACAGTTCGTCCTTGCGGTCCTTAGTGGCCTGGCCCTCCTTGGACGCGATGGCGCCAGACACAGGCCCTCAGCCGCAGAAGGCCACCGGGTCGGGGCGGTCCGGAAAGCCAGACAGAACGGCGGGCCTGGGCCGCGCAGGTAGGCCCAACTCTCGGAGCGGGAGGCGCTGGACGGCCAAGCCGTAGCGCGGGTCCTGGAAGGCCCAGGCAGTGAGCAGGTCAGGAGGCTGCTTCAAGCGCCCGGAGCGGCTGCTGCTTCAGACGGCTGGCCCACAGGTTCACCTCGAATCCAGGCGCTGGGCCTCGGGTGCTGGTCGCAGCTGCCGAGACCCAGCTGGGTCTGCAGCGCCTCCGCTGTCCTCTTGGAGGTCTTGCTGGCCGCGTGGCCCGGGTCCCTGGGGCTTCGCCCTTCTTCGTCCAGCTGCCACGGCCGTGGTGCGCACCCTCGGTGGCCCTCTGGAATCTCTACAATTTTTTGATATAGTATTAAGAAGAATAAAAATGTCCGGTGGAAAAAGAACTAAAAATGGACTATATAATCCCAACTACAATGGAAGAGGGATAGAAATGTGAGTAAGCATGTCTTTCATGGGCTTTAAATCTGAGTTTAAATATTAATTAACCTCGTCCTTCATTCTACACATTGAAATAAACTGCAAGGGATATATCTAAATAGAATAATTTTCCGAGATTAAAAACACAATGTGATATTTGTTCCAAATCAAAAGAAATTTGAACAATGATGAGAGAAATGAGAAGGTTAAATCTGTGATAGATAAAGTATATCCGTCATAAAGTTCCATCGTAAAATTGTACCAGGGAGACCTTCAGACACAAGCCATAGATAACCCCATCTAGAATGACTTAAACAATAGCAGTGTTTAATTATCTTAAATACAAGGAAGTCTGGAAATGGGTGATCTAGAACTGGTATAGCTCAATGATATTACAAAAGACCCGCTACTCCGTTCTCTAAAGCTGGTTTCTTTTTTTGACTGTAGACATACCGAAATGTGCTTTGCAGATGGCTGCAACACCTCCAGACACCATGACTGTATTCAAAGCAAATAATCATGGGTGATGCGGAAAAAAATGAGTTTTTCTTTCTTTTTTTCCCCTAACAACAGAAGAAAAATAACCCCAAGAATGCTTTACAGAAAATTTAATGTCCGTCTTAATGGTAAGAAATGGGTGATATGGCCCCTACTAGATGAAAAAGTGGATATCTGGTGAAGAAGAATGTAGGCTTGGTAATGAAGGCATTACCGATACTTGGAGCTGTGCAAATAACAGAACTAGAATGTTTTGGCTGGAAATAACAGGTTAAATATCTACTGGTTAAAAACCAGAATGTGTACAACATAAACCTATAACCTTAATCTAGCTCTTGGTGGGTAATAGGTGATGATAAAATGATATATCTGACATGTGGATATAAGCAAACTCCAATGCTTCCTTCACGGCTCAGATGGTAAAGAATCTGCCTGCAGTGCAGGAGACCCAGGTTCAACCCCTGGGTCAGGAAGATCCCTTGAAGAAGAATGGCTATCCACTCAGTATTCTTGCCTGGAGAATTCCATGGACAGAGGAGTCTGATAGGCTACAGTCCATAGGGTCCCAAAGAGTCAAATATGACTGAGTGGCTGACATTTTACACTGTGATGCTAAAATACATCTATGAAATCAGCAGAGGTAAGTTAAAATGTTGGTGTCCACCCATCCATTCATGTATTCATCCAATTAGAAGCTAATTATTATGTTTATATCAAGCACTGTGCTAAGTTCTAGGTATGTATACATTAATGGGTGTATATATAATTGCCCCCATAATGCTGAATTTAGTGATTGATTCAGTAAAAACTGATTAAACTTTGGAAAATCAAGTATGCTTAAATATCATTGGTGGTTTAAAACAAATTGCTGTAGTTTCCTCAGAGTTAAGTCTTGAAACTCTTAACATCTATAAAACTATAGAGTTAATACTATGACTAGACTTTAATTTTTCAAAATTTATTTTTTTCCGAAATATATATGGCAACTTAATGAAAAACTAGAAACAAATAGATATCTAACAGTAAGTGAGCAATTTATCAAGCTAGCTTTATTCATACATTAAAATATAATGTGGCTTTTGAAATTATTAGACTTAGGAAAATAAGCTTGTATAGAAGTGTATGTAAACAATAAGTGAAAAAGCAGATCAAATAAAAATATATCAAAACTAGTTATAATCTTCCTTATTGCTCAGAGACTTGAGAATTCCTCGTTCTTTTATATTACCTAGGGAATGTCTCCTTGTCCTTAACAGACTGTTATCAATAACTTATCTGCTGAGAAATCTTCCCTGATACTTACCCTACTCAACTAATTTATTAGAAATTGATTATTTCTATCTTGGAACTAGTAATTTTTGTCAATTCCTATTTTAATTGTTATTGTAGCATACCAGAAATGAAAGTCAAATCTGACTCTTTGGGACTCCACTGACTGTAGAGTCCGTGGAATTCGCCAGGCCAGAATACTGGAGTGAGTAGCTGTTCCCATCTCAAGGGGAACTTCCCAACCCAGGGATCAAACCCAGGTCCCCTGCATTATGGTCAGGTTCTTAACCAGCTGAGTCACAGGGGGAGTGGAAGTGATGGAATTCCAGTTGAGCTATTTCAAATCCTAAAAGATGATGCTGTGAAAGTGCTGCACTCAATATGCCAGCAAATTTGGAAAACTCAGCAGTGGCCACAGGACTGGAAAAGGTCCGTTTTCATTCCAATCCCGAAGAAAGGCAATCCCAAAGGATGCTCAAACTACTGCACAATTGCACTCATCCCCCACACTAGCAAAGTATTGCTCAAAATTCTCTAAGCCAGGCTTCAACAGTACATGAATCATGGACTTCCAGATGTTGCAACTGGATTTAGAAAAGGCAAATGAACCAGAGATCAAATTGCCAGCATCTGTTGGAACATCAAAAAAGCAAGAGAGTTCCAGAAAAACATCTACTGCTTTATTGACTATGCCAAAGTCTTTGATTGGGTGGATCACAACAAACTGAGGAAACTTCTTGAGGAGGTGGAAATACCAGACCACCTGACCTGCCTTCTGAGAAATCTGTATTCATGTCAAAAAGCAACAGTTAGAACTGAACATGGAACAACAGACTGGTTGCAAATTGGGAAAGGAGTATGTCAAGGCTGTGTATTGTCACCCTGCTTATTTAAATTATATGTGGAGTATATCACGAGAAATGCTGGGCTGGATGGATGATGCACAAGCTGGAATCAAGATTGCCGGGAGAAATAACAATAACATCAGATATGCAGATGACACTATTCTTATGGCAGAAAGCAAAGAAAAACTTAAAATGCTCTGATGAAAGTGAAAGAGGAGAGTGAAAAAGTTGGCTTAAATCTCAACAGTCAGAAAACTAAGATCATGGCATCCAGTCCCATTACTTCATGGCAAATAGATGGGTAAACAATGGAAACAGTAAGAGACTTTATTATTATTATTATTATTTTTGCTTCAAACTCACTGCTGATGGTGACTGCACCCATAAAGTTAAAAGATACTTGCTCCTTGGAAGAAAAGCTATGACCAACCTTGACAGCGTATTAAAAAGTAGAGACATTACTTTGCCAACAAAGGTCCATCTAGTCAAAGCTATGGTTTTTCCAGTAGTCATATATGGATGTGAGATTTGGACTATAAAGAAAGCTGAGCCCTGAAAAATTGATGCTTTTGAACTGTGGTGTTGGAGAAGACTCTTGAGAGTCCCTTGGACTGCAAGATCAAACCAGTCCATCCTAAAGGAAATTAGTCCTGAATATTCATTGGAAGGACTGATGCTGAAGCTGAAACTCCAATACTTTGACCACCTGATGGAAACAACTGACTCATTTGAAAAGACCCTTATGCTGGGAAAGATTGAAGGTGGGAGAAGGGGGTGACAGAGGATGAGATGGTTGGATGGCATCACCAACTCAGTGGACATGAGTTTGAGTGAACTCTGGGAGTTGGTGATGGACAGGGAAGCCTGGCGTGCTGCAGCCCATGGAGTCACAAAGAGTTGGACACGACTGAGCAACTGAACTGAACTGAACTGATGAACATACCAGAATTAGTTATATATGCTTCTGTCTCTGATTTATCAACCCTTCTTAAGAAAGACACAGTGTTTTATTCATCTCTATATTCTCGGGACCTTAGACATGGCATTTTGTTCTGTGTCCTCAATATCTTCAGATATGTTGGTCACAGAAGAGGTGTGCAAAAAACGTTTGCTGAATTAAGCCAGCAAGTACTCAGTACTGAGGGAGTGTTTTGATTCTCATAGAATTACAGTCATGTTGATGATCAGAATTGCGTTCCAAATAGCTTAATAAAATTTCACTTTCATTACAAGGTTTTATTCTGGAGAACATGTAACACTTTGATTGTTTTCATGCAGGATGTTTTTGCAATATGAAGTCTATTAAAATATATATGTAGAACTTTGAAGGTCTATTTTTTAAATGTGAGCTCCTGATGGTTCAGTTAACTTATCTGAACCTTCATGTCTGGATTATTGAACTCAATATCACAGCTGACTCAGCTTTCTTTTATTAAGCCTGCCATGTAGTTGGCCAGACTGAATTCCGTTGGTATAGCTCATTATCCTTAAATAACTACATGCATTCTTCTCTAGTTTAAGATCTAAGATAACTCCATACTGGGTTTTTTATGCTTGTTTGTTTGTTTTGCATCTATGTGAAAACAGAATAGGAGGGATCTTGGTTACACAGTTGTTGTTCAGTGGCTGAGTCATATCCTACTCTTTCGACCTCATGGATTGCAGCACGCCAGGCCTCCCTGTCCTTCACCATCTCACAGAGCTTGCTCAAACTCTTGTCAATAGAGTCAGTGATGCCATCCAACCATCTCATCTTCTGGCATCCCCTTCTCCTCCTTCCTTCAATCTTTCCCAGCATCAGGGTCTTTTCCAATAAATTAGTTCTTCACAACAGGTGGCCAGGGTAATGGAGCTTCAATTTCAGCATCAGAGCTTCCAAAGAATATTCTGGGTTGATTTCCTTTAGGATTGATTGGTTTGATCTCCCTGCCTTCATACCAAGAAATAATAGAAAAATGTCTCATCTTTTATTATTTCCCTCTCAACAAGTTACCAAAAAATATTGTTCACTGATTTTCTATCCTTAGATATGTTTCTCGAGAGTGTATTTTATTTAAAGATGCTAAAGTCAAAGTCTTCTGACTCTTCCTCTTGAATTAACACAGGCTTAAACAAAGGAATGAGCACAGAATGAATGGTTCAAATAAGTATGTGTACACACAAGCTCTGCCAGTCTCTGAATTTAACCTAAAATATCCTGAATCTCTATTCCAAAGTAGTAATTATGGTGCCTGAGCAGTTCTATTTTTTTCTTTCTTTTGTGGAGGTTTTAGTGTTTTATCCAATAAAGACAGCTATCAAGATTGCTTTAAAAGCTGCTGACAAAGATAGATGGAAATAAAAAGTCTTTGATGTGAAATAAGCAGTACTATTTTCATTACATGTTTTTCTACAAATCCCCATGAAAAATTAAGTTCTGTCTTCTTTTAAGGACAGGAGATGTCTGTGTGTGTCTGTGTGTGTGTATGCATGCATGCATGAGTGTGTATGTGTCATGGTGGTGGGGAGGTGAGGGAGTGATATGAAAGGTTGCAATACAAAAGAAAATAATTCTATCCCCTTTCTCTTAGCCAAACAGTTTAGGTTTAACTGCTCTTGTTTTTGTTGGACTTGAATAGAAAAATGAGGTATTTTAATCTTCTTTTTCAAAACATACAGTCTTTTGGAAATTTAAGTCAACAGCTGTTCAGCTGTCAAGTCATAGGCTAAATTCAAGTCTGAGAAAAGAAGAAAATCTGTTTAAATGAAATCTTATTTGAATGAAGGCCATAGGTTTCAGCATTTATATCTGAAAAAAAAAATTGTTACTAAAGTAAAGAATCTTAGGATGGCCTTTGTTGAAAATGTTAGAAAATCAATTTTCAACATAAAATCAGAAACTGAAATGTGTCAAGTGTAGGATCACCAGAAGTTTGAGGGCACTGAACATCATAAACTCACGAACTCTTCAAGGTCAGAGGTTTGACCTAACACAATTTCCAGTGTATAGGAAGTGTTCTAGAAAAAAAAAAAGTTTGTTGGCCTAGTGAACAAAAAGAAAAGTCAAAGAAATCAAGTGGTCATTTTTCCCCCATTTTCTAAAGGTCTTATATAATTGAGTTCTACTTTAGAAAGATTAATGATAGTTGGAAGGATATATAGTTGTGTGAAAGGCAGGCAATTATTTGAATGTTTTTCAACAGTTCAGAAAATTAAGATATAAGCTCTTGGTCAGGAGTGGGAATAGGCTGTCTCATTATGATGCTGATTAATGGATTGCTTATTTTTCTTCATATATGATAAAAGCCCCTGTTCACATGTGTTTGCTTGAAAAGGTATGATAAGATAATGTGAGTTTTTCCCAGAGTAGACTGGCTGCAAGTCTCTGTATCCTTTAAACGTAATGACCTTGATGAAAATATACTGATTTAAACATCAGACATTAGATTTGCAGATGCAGAAAATCAATGGTGTTAGTATACTAAAACTTTTTATACTCTTGCAATGATTCATACTAAAGAGACTTAAGGAGGACTCATGTATAAATAACATGACAATGTATTAATTTATTATGGTGGTGGTTTCTATAGCCACTTTCATCATAGATGTATGTCATATAGACAGAGTTGGAATCTATTAGGACTGTAGTCATTCCTGTTGAGTCAAACTCTCAGATCCCTTCAGTCAAATAACACTCTGCTCAAAGGTGTTCTCCATTTATCACTGCTATATTTTCTGTTAAAATTGGTCAGTGCCTGATGTGTAAGCCTGAGTGATTTTTTCACCTTGTACAGTACTGTTCTCCCCAGGGTTTCCTGAACCCAGATCTCTACCACACTCTTACCTCCAAAACTTTTCCACCATCATCTCTAGAACTGTCGATCTGGCATCATCAAAAAAGCCCTGTCATTAGCTTCCTCACTTCTTTGCCAAGCATGAACCTTGACCCTCAGCAGAAAATACCACTTGAACCTGCCCTGTTGAATGCTCGCTGCTTATTTTCTCACGCCTGTAGTCCTGGGTAGTGAGGTGGTATTACCATGCTCCATACTCTCCACAGTAGTACTTCTAGCAATAAGTACTCCATTCTTTTATAAAACTTGTGCTAGAGTGTGCACACACACTCCATGCACGCACAGTGTCAACTCACTTGAGATTCACGTCATTTCACTGTACAGTTCTTACCACCTTCTTATCGACAGCATCAGCAAAAATATCTACAACACTGCCTGTTATTTATCAAAGTTTTTGGTGACTGTCTCATTAACTTTGTCTCCACCCAATTCCTGCCTTTCCATGAAATTAAAAGACGCTTGCTCCTTGGATGAAAAGTTATGACCAACCTTGACAGCATATTAAAAAGCAGAGACACTACTTTGCCAACATAGGTTCGTCTAGTCAAGGCTATGGTTTTTCCAGTAGTCATGTATGGCTGTGAGAGTTGGACTATAAATAAAGCTGAGCGCAGAAGAATTGATGCTTTTGAACTATGGTGTTGGAGAAGACTCTTGAGAGTCCCTTGGACTGCAAGGAGATCCAACCAGTCCATCCTAAAGGAGATCAGTCCTGAGTGTTCATTGGAAGGACTGATGCTGAAGCTGAAACTGCAATACTTTGGCCACCTGATGCAAAGAACTGACTCATTGGAAAAGACCCTGATGCTGAGAAAGATTGAAGGTGGGAGGAGAAGGGGACGAGAGAGGATGAGATGGCTGGATGGCATCACTGACTCGATGGACATGAGTTTGAGTAAGCTGTGGGAGTTGGTGATGGACAGGGAGGCCTGGCGTACTGTGGTTCATGGGTTCACAAAGAATCAGACACGACTGAGTGATTGAACTGCCTGACTGGTTGAAATCCTGCCTTTATCATCTTTGGTGACCCCAGTGTATACGTGGACTCTCTATCCTCATTTCTAAAGACTGTCCTCAGTCCCTATTCTAAATGGTATTATAATTGTAGATTATTTCTACTTGTTTGTTGTTGTTCAGTCACTCAGTTGTGACTGTTTGTGACCCCATGAACTGCAACAGCACCAACCAGGCTTCCCTGTCCTCCACTATCTCCCAGAGTTTGCTCAAACTCAAGTCCATTGAGTCAGTGATGCCATCCAACCATCTCATCCTCTGTCGCTATGTAATCGCTAATTCAGATATCATATTCTTGGAGTACAGCTTGCTTTCCTAGCTGTGGTTGTTCTGGGCCTCAGTGAAAGTTCCAGTTCATCGCTTTTCTAAATTCACATGATCCTTCAGGCATCTCATTTCTGCTATCAACATCCCTTTCCAATCATAAACGCTTGCAGTAAATCTTACTCCAAATTTCTTCTTGATGATTTCTTAACTACATTGAAAGTGTCAGTTCTTTCCCATGATTTTCAAAACTGGAATCCAGCAATGCTTCCCAGACTTCCACAGACCAACCACTTCATCTCTTACTTCGTTGAGAAAATATGACAATCTCTCCCTCAAATCCCCACTTCCAGGCATACAATACTACTTAATGCCTGCTTCTGTTTTGTCCTGCTTTCCTCTGCTGAAGCACATGCGGAAGGAAGCTATTCCCTCATAAACCCTCAGAAATATTTTCTTATAGATTTCCCCATTATTTTTATGTATTTAGCAATACCTTCACAATCAGGTCCTTTCATGTGCATCTTTATATATACATGCATGTATACATATATAGATGTGGGTTCAATACCTGGGTCAGGAAGATCCCTTGGAGAAGGGAATGGCAACCCACTCTAGTACTCTTGCCTGGAAAATTCCATGGATAGAGGAACCTGGTGGGTTAGAGTCCATGGGATCACAACGTGACAGACACGACCTGAATGACTAACACTTTCATACCTATCAGTTCAGTTCAGTCCAGTCGCTCAGGCGTGTCCGACTCTTTGTGACCCCATGAACTGCAGCACGCCAGGCCTCCCTGTCCATCACAAACTCCCGGAGTTTACTCAAACTCATGCCCATCGAGTCGGTGATGCCATCCAGCCATTTCATCTTCTGTCGTCCCCTTCTCCTGCCCCCAATCCCCCCCAACATCAGGGTCTTTTCCAATGAGTCAACTCTTCGCATGAGGTGGCCAAAGTATTGGAGTTTCAGCTTCAGTGTCAGTCCTTCCAGTGAGCACCCAGGACTGATCTCCTTCAGGATGGACTGGTTGGATCTCCTTGCAGTCCAAGGGACTCTCAAGAATCTTCTCCAACACCACAGTTCAAAAGCATCAATTTTTCGGTGCTCAGCTTTCTTCACAGTCCAACTCTCACATCCATACATGACCACTGGAAAAACCATAGCCTTGACCAGATGGACCTTTGATGGCAAAGTAATGTCTCTGCTTTTTAATATGCTGTCTAGGTTGGTCATAACTTTTCTTCCAAGGAGTAGGCGTCTTTTAATTTCATGGCTGCAGTCACCATCTGCAGTGATTTTGGAGTCCCCCAAAATAAACTCTGTCACTGTTTCCACTGTTTCCCCATCTATTTGCCATGAAGTGATGGGACCAGATGCCATGATCTTAGTTTTCTGAATGTGTGTGGCTATTACTACCAATTAAATATTTCTAAAATGGCTGTTATTTATCATAACATAAATATAAGGTTTGAAATACAGTGTTATTTAGCTTACTGAATATGAAATAAAATGTCTAAAATTTTCTTTTTTCAACCTGAGAACTAAACTTTTTGCTGTACTTCAAAAAAATCACAAATGAAAAAAAAATCACAAATGTTACTTTTTAGGTGAGATGTTTTTCTATAAACTTCTAAAGACAGATTCTTCCTTTTATATGCTACCTTGATATAACTTAAGATGTGTGTTATGTATGAAGGAAAAACTACCGTTTAACAACTGTCCTTCCTCTAGTGGATCTATGCAAAACACTCTCTTCTATTCATGGCAGCATCTTGTCATCTAGAGTGGGAAATAAGACTCAAACTTCTGTGCTTTTCTTACTGCCTCCCTCCTGCTGTGTGTATATATTTTCTTTCGACACTGGGGGAAGTTTTAACTAACTAAATAACTGTACACATACACATATACATGTATTTGTGTGTACGTATACATATTTATATATAAATATATGTGTGGAAGTTTGCATATTGATTGTGTTTATCTACACTTGTATTTATGGCACAGTAACAATGCACATAGTATTTATGTGGTTCCCCTCTCACCTACTGTTGTAGAAGCAGCTGTTGTTCTTAAAAAAGCCTTGATTTATGGATCTCTCTAGGATTTGTCCCCATGTGTGCATAGGAATACATTCTTTCTCTTTTTGTGTTGTGTCTACCATGTTTTTCCTTCTTGTATTTGTCCTGGGGGGCAATGCTGAAGGACAGAAATGGTGCACTGACTTCAGTAGTGAGTCAGTTACAACAGTTTTGATTTGAAGGCTCTGAAGTCTCTGTAGCTTCTACTCAAGATCCTTCCTGACATCTGAGACCGGTTGCTGATAACCTTGCAGGGGTATCCAATCCCATTATGCTGCAAGAGTCGGTCCTGTTCCCCAGCCCCGCAAGCCACAGGCATTATCAGCGCATGCCAAACCATACCTGGGTGGTCCCCAGAAATGAGAATTCTCACCTCCCGACTTTTTAACCCCCCTAAGGTCCAGGATCACAGGTGGCCCTCTGTCACAGACTGAGATTCAAAGTACCTACCATATACAAAGCAGTGTATTGAATATGGAATAGAAGTATCATAGAAGTAAATCCTAATCTGAAAAAATTTATTGCACAACATGGAATAGAGATGTGTGAATGACTAATGTGGCCAATGGAAAAAAAATGTAGAACATCTTATAAAACACAAAGGAAAATATTTTGAAAAAATATACTGAAATATATTTCAAAATATATTTGAAAAAATATATTGAAATATATTTCAAAAAATTGAAATATATTTTCCTTTGAAAAATACATTTTCCTGGAAAATATATTCCGTGAGCATTAAAGTTAGTCACAGAAGACAAAGCCTTTTAACTAGGTCTTTGATGACTAGTGGCATTAGTGGTAAAGGACCCATTTGCCAATGCATGAGACATAAGAGACTTGGGTTTGAGCCCCGAGTTGGAAAGATCCCCTAGAGAAGGGCATGGCAACCCATTCCAGTTTTTTCGCCTAGAGAACCCCATGATCACAGGAACCTGGTGGGCTACAGTTCATAGGGTCACAAAGAGTTGGACATGACTGAAGCAATTTAGCATGCATGCATGTTGATGACTAAAATAAGTTTACCCAAGAGAAAGAAGAGAGAAAGAACTTCAAGTACCAAATTGTTTGAGCAAAAGAAAGGTCATCAATATTTATTAGTGTTCCTGGGAATATAAAACGCTTTGACTTGATTAGAATAAATGATAAAATCTCAAATATTTTTATGGCCAAGGAAATTTCTAAGGGTAAATCAGGTAGATGGTGGTATATAAGAAGGGTCTATTCATAAAGAATATACATAAAGGAACTGGGTTATCTTGTCTGAGAAAGTAGCTTCCAATGCTCAACTCCAAATAATTGTTGTCATGTTAGAATGATGGGTTAGCAAGGACAGATTTTTAAAATTTTAATAGAAAAGCTGAAAATACATGGATTTTTAGTATAAAATGTTCCAGTTTTAAAATATTGCCAACTAATTATGCTTTATTTGATTTATTAAATTTTTATTTAATTTCTTTTTGTATGCTCAGCCTCTAAGTTGTTTCCGACTCTGTGTGACCCCATGGACTGTAGCCCACCAGGTTCCTCCATCCATGGGATTTCCCAGGCAAGAATATTGGAGTGGGTTGCCACTTCTTTCTCCAAGGGATCTTCCAGACTCAGGGATTGAACCTGCGTCTTCTGCTTGGCAGGTGGATTCTTTACCACTGAACCACCAGGGAAGCCCCTTTTCTTTAAACATTTATTTATTTTTGTGTGTATGTCTGAAAGCTGAAGGTTGAAACCATTTAGGCATCATTTCTTCATTGGGCCATCAGTTTAAAACTTCAAGGGTAGAATATAAGTGTTGGGGAAATGTACTATAAGATGTTCATACTGGTTTAAATTTGTTGCTCTTAGCTTGGAAGTCACCGGCCCATTGAGCACTGTTCTCTTGCCCAACTCTTAAAGTATTCCATCACCTTTCTTGGGCTTCCCTGTTGGCTCAGATAGTAAAGAATTTGCTTGCAATGCGGGAGACCTGGGCTTGATTTCTTGGCTTGGGAAGATCCCCTGGAGGAGGGCATGGCAGTATACTTGACTGGAGAATCCCCATCACCAGAGCAGCCTGGTGAGCGAGCTGTCGTCCATGGGGTCACAAACAGTCAGACACAACTGAACAACCAAGCAGAGCACACATCACCTTTCTTACAATCACCCTCTACCATCATTTTATTATTCTTTCCTGAGATTAATTCTTAACTTCGTCTCTTTCTGGCCCCTAATTTTGAATTTATCTCCTGCCTAAAATTTTTCTTAGATCTATTTTTACTGGATCTCTTGAAGGCTCTATGTCTCATTGGTCAACACTTACCAGTTTCCTTCTGGTTCTTCTGAGATCAAACTATATCCACGGGGCTTGTATTTCATAATCATTCCCTCAGGACTCAAATTCTGTGTGGTTAGTCAAGACCCTGATGAGGAAATATTGTTCCCACGTAGGAGAGAGGATAGGCAAACAAATCTGACCCAGGAAATGTTCTGTTTAATGTGCTAGCTAATGAACTAGATGTATACAGACTGAAAGGCCAGCAAGACGGAGCTCTTCATAGGCAAGGAATCCTCAAGATGCAATTTGAGATTACATAATAGTAGTATGAAGACAGATCATGACTTAAAATAGGAAGTAGAAAGAATGTCACGTGAAATATGCAAAGGTAGTAAGATGAGATTAAATTCAATTTCCTCAAAATCTTTTTTCAACAACTTCAACCCTTATGATTCACACATTTCAGTGAACTCCTAGCCGCTCATTGTCTCTATAATATTATTTATCAATAGTTAATAGCTATAATTAACTTGTAGCTCCCTGTAACTCTTACTGTGTTTCCCATATTTCCCATTTAATTACATTATGGCAGAAAATGCATTTGAATAATTTCAGTTATTATAAACTTTTAGACCTCATAACGTATGCTTTGTTACACAGAATATCGTCTGTGTGTCCACCTTATGGACATCTAAAAAGACTCTGCTAGGCTGAATATAAATGCAGTACTCTATAAATATCAATGAGTTCAGTTGATCTATAATATTTTCAGGTCATCTATGTCCTTACTGATCTAATGTTCTATCAGTTAGTGATAGAAGTTTTGAAGTCCAGGGTGAAGTGCTTGACAGATATGATATCATTTTTTTAAATTTATTTATTTATATATGTATTTTTTACATTATGATGTGTTAATATATGTGTCTATTATAAAAGGATTCCCTGATAGAACTATTTTTAGAACATCAACATATTTATTAATTTGTTTTTAATATTTTTATTGATAGCATTTAATGCTGCCTCAGTAAATTTTAGTATAAAATAGTGTCATCAACTATAGTCACCATTTTACATAGATTCTCAGAACTTATTGATTTATAGCTGAATATTTTCCTCGCTCCAACCCCTGGAAACCACTTTTACATTCTTTGTTTTTACATTTGACTTTCTTTTTCAAGATGCCACTTATAAGTGGTATCATTCAGAATATTTTTCCTTTGGTTCACTTCACTTATTCTAATGCCTTCAAGATCCATCCATGCTTTCAAAAATGGCAGGATTTCCCTCTTTTTTAAAGGCTGGATAATATTCCATATACATAATATATATGTATATTATGTACATGTATTATATATCATTATACATAACATTACTTTTTCCTTAATCATCTTTTGAGGGACACTTAGGTTATTTCTGGCTTTCCTGATAGCTCAGTCAATAAAGAATCAATCTGCAATGCAGGAGACCTGGGTTTGATTCCTGGGTCAGGAAGATCCACTGGAGAAGGGACAGGCTACCCACTCCAGTAATCTTGGGCTTCCCATGTGGCTCAGCTGGTAAAGAACCTGCATGCAATACGGGAGACCTGGGGTCGATCCGTGGGTTGGGAAGATCCCCTGAACAAAGATCCCCTGAAGAAAGTGAAAGAGGAGAGTGAAAAACTTGGCTTAAAGCTCAACACTCAGAAAGCTAAGATCATGGCATCTGGTCCCATCACTTCATGGCAAATAGATGGCAAAACAGTGGAAACAGTGGCTGACTTTATTTTTGGGCTCCAAAATCACTGCAGATGGTGACTGCAGCCTTGAAATTAAAAAACACTTACTACTTGAAAGGAAGGTTATGACCAACCCAGACTGCATATTAAAAAGCAGAGACATTACTTTGCCAGCAAAGGCCCATCTCATCAAGGCTATGGTTTTTCCAGTAATCATGTATGGAT
Organism: Cervus elaphus; assembly: GCF_910594005.1. NCBI lineage: Eukaryota > Metazoa > Chordata > Mammalia > Artiodactyla > Cervidae > Cervus > Cervus elaphus. The sequence continues at coordinate 5,600,980 of NC_057826.1, read as the reverse complement.
GTGAGAGTTGGACTGTGAAGAAAGCTGAGCACTGAAGAATTGATGCTTTTGAACTGTGGTGTTGGAGAAGACTCTTGGGAGTCTCTTGGACTGCAAGGAGATCAACCAGTCCATCCTAAAGGAGATCAGTCCTGGGTGTTCATTGGAAGGACTGATGCTAAAGCTGAAGCTCCAATACTTTGGCCCACCTGATGCAAAGAACTGACTCATTTGAAAAGACCCTGATGCTGGGAAAGATTGAGGGCAAGACGAGAAGGGGACATCAGAGGATGATATAGTTGGATGGCATCACCAACTCTATGAACATGAGTTTGGGTGGACTCCAGGAGCTGTTGGTAGACAGGGAGGCCTGGCATGCTGCAGTCCATGGGGCCACAGAGTCAGACATGACTGAGTGACTGAACTGAACTGAATTGAACTAGGTTATTTCTATATCTTGTTTATTGCAAATAATGCTGCAAAGAACATGATGGTGCAGATATCCCTTTGATATCATGTTTTCATTTCCTTTGGCCCCAGATTATGTTTATATAGTGGAAGTGACATATAGATTCAAGGGATGAATTCTCATAGCCTGAAGAACTAAGGATGGAGATTTGTGACATTGTACAGGAGGCAGTGATCAAAACCATCCCCAAGAAAAAGAAATGCAAATAGGCAAAATGGTTGTCTGAGGAGAATTTACAAATAGCTGAGAAAAGAAGAGAAGCAAAAGGCAAAGGAGAAAAGGAAAGATAAACCCAACTCTGAATACAGAGTTCCAAAGAATAGCAAGGAGAGGTAAGAAAGACTTCTTAAGTGGACAATGCAAAGAAATAAGGAAAACAATAGAATGGAAAAGAGCAATGAGAGAGCTCGTCCAAAAAATTAGAGACACTGAAACTGCTCACCACAGATTGGGAGTTGAACTCATGTGCTGGGACTCAAACCCCCCAAAATCCAATCTGGGTTGAAACCCACCCTGGTGGGACTCATATCAAGCCAACACTCTGCTTGGGAATCGAACCCACATGGATGGGACTCAAACCCAGCCAAAACTCACACTACCTGGTTTTAGGACCTAAAGAAGCTCAGGTTCTTGATGCTTCATCACCAAAATAACTCAGCGAGAGACTAAATGTGAAGTGGATGTATTCAGACACAGAGAAAAGCACATTCTGCAGACAGAGTGTGGGCCATCGCACAGGGCTAACGTGGCCCTGAAATGTGGCACGGTTAGTTTTTATAGGCTGGGTAATTTCATATGCTAGTGAGTGGGAGGATTATTCCAACTGTTTTGGGGAAGGGGCGGAGGTTTCCAGGACCTGGGCCCCTGCCCACTCCTTGGCCTTTTAACAGTGCCTTGGAACTGTTGGCACAATATTCAAAAAGCTAAGATCACGGCATCTGGTACTTCCTTTATAAAACCTGTCTGTAAAGACAAGAAAAGATGGTTCTTTTGTCAAATGCACAGATACCAACATAAAAAGTCAAAGGAGCACACACAAATAGGAAACCATGGCCTGAACAAGGATCAAAAAATTTCCAGAAATCAACCCCAAAGAAATAATGATAAGAACTATTTGACAAAGAATTCAAAATGACCATCTTAAATATGCTTAAAGAATTTAGAATATTAAGAATGCACATACAAAAACACAATCAAAAAAAAAAAAAAAAAAGAATGCACAAAACCAGCATTTCAACAAAGAGAAAATATACTAAAAAAAAAAAAACAGCAAAAAGTTTTTACAAAAGGATACAAAAACTTAACAGGAAAATTCAGTTTTCTGGTTCAAAAACAGACTTAACTAAGCATAAAAGAATTTTTTGTGTGCAGAGATGGATCATTTGAAATTACCAGTTAGACTAACAAAGCAAATAAATAAATAAAGAAAATAGTGAGTTTTAAGGACTTTTGGGAAGCCATCAAACAATGAAATATATGCATTATAGTGATGTTGGGGTAAAAAAGAGAGAAAATGGTGCAAAAAAATAGTTGTCTTTTTTAAAATAATGGCCAAAATTTTCTTATATCCAAGGAAGAAAATTGATATCCAGATTTAAAAAGTCCAAAATTTTTAAATAAGAGGAAACTAAAAAGTCCACATGAGATCCATTGTAATCACAGTTTCAAAATCAGACAGAATTTTGTTCAGCAATTGAAAAGTGCCTTGCCATAGACAATGGAAACACCACAGAACTCTCAATAGATTTTTTAGAAGAAGCTTTGCAGGTCAGAAAGGAATAAGAGGATCTATTCAAAGTGCTGAAAAAATCTTCCAACCAAGAATACTATACCTGGCAAACTATCCTTCAAAAATGGAAGCAAAATAAAAACTCTCCCCGAAAAGCAGGAGCTGGGAGAATCCATTACCACTAGGCCAGACTTACAAGAAATTCTAAAGGGAATCCTTCAAGTTGAAAGGAAATAAAATGCAATGAAATAAAAGTGTGTTGAATGGAAGCATCAATAGATGAATGCATATGAAAGGATAAAACTTGCTGGCAAGTAGAAAATACAGAATACTATAAAGTTATACCAATAGTATATAATAGTATGTAATATACTATTATATATAATATTATATCATATTATATATTATTTATATATATTATAGATATAATATTATATCATATATAATAGTATGTAAATCACTGTTAATTCTTATATAGAAGTTAAAAGACTAAAATATATTAATAATTGTAACTATAAAAATATGGTAAAGAGTAAACAATATAAAAAGATATATTAATAATTTGTGGCATCAATAACATTTTGTATATTAGGAAGAGAAGTGTCAAATTTTTGTACGTGATTGAAATTCAGGTATTATCTGATGTTAATGGATTTTTATAACTGCTACATGTTTTATGTATGTCTCATGGTAATCATAAAGAAAATACTTGTAGAAGACATACACACAAAAAAAGAAGGAAGAAATCAAGTCATTTCACTACAAATGGAGACAGTAAAAGAGCAAAAGAAACAGAAATGCTTCAAGACAAAAAGTTAACAAAAAGTTATTTACAAAATCTTTCTCTATCAATAGTTACTTTAAATGTAAATGGATTAAATTCTCCATTTAAAAGATAAATCTGAATGTGTTTAAAAAAAAGAATAATATATGCTGTTTAAAAGAGACTCAAAAACAGCAATAAACAGATGGGACTGCATCCATATAAGCAGACAACAGAGTGAAAAAACAACTTATAGAGTCGCAAGAAAATATTTGCAAGATATGTATCTTATAAGGGGTTAATACATAAAATACATAAGGAACTTCTATGACTCAACAACAATAGTAATAACAATAACCTGTTTAAAATATGGGCTAAGAAACTAAATACACATTTTTTTCCATAGAAGACAAGTAGTCACAGGCTTTGAAACTTTGCTCAATATCTCTAACCTTCAGGGAAATGCAAATCAAAACCACAATGAAATATCATCTCATACCTGGTAGGATTGTCATTGTCAAAACAAGCAAGCAAAAATAACAAGAGACAAGCATGTGGAAAAACTGAAGCCCCTATGCACTATTGGTGGTAAAATGATGTATAGTCATTATGGAAAACAGTATGGTGCTTCCTTCAAAAAGAAAAAGAAAAAAAGGAAAGCTATCATGCAATCTTTGGAGAAGGAAAAGGCAACCCACTCGAGTATTTTTGCCTGGAAAATTTCATGGACAGAGGAGCCTGGTGAGTTACAACCCACGGGGTCACAAAGAGTCAGGACACGACTGAGCATGTACTCACACATCATGTAATCCAACAACCCTGCTTCAGCGTTTCTAAACAAATTAGAATCAAGATCTCAAAGAGATATTTTTACTGTCATATGTACTGCGGCATTATTCACAATCGCCAATTGTGGAAATAATCTAAATATCCATCAGTGGATGAAGAGATAAGGAAAATATGGTATGTACATACAATGGAATATTTTCATTCTTAAAAAACAACGAAATCCTACCATATGAAAAAACGTGGATATACCATGAGGAAATTACGCAAAGTGAAATAAACCGGTCACAAAAGGATCGTACTGTCTGATTCCTCTTACATGAGGCCTTTAAAGTAATCATGGTAAAAGAATCTACCTGGCAGTGCATGAGACGTGGATTTGATCCCTGGGTCAGGAAGATCCCCTGGAGAAGGAAATGGCAATCTACTCCAGAATTCTTGCCTGGGAAATCCCGTGGACAAAGGAGTCTGGTGGGTTATAGTCCATGGGGTCACAAAAGAGTTGGACATGACTGAGTGACTAAAAAAGAAAGTGGTCATAGTCATGGAAGCAAAAAGAAGAATTGCGGTTGCCTGGAGCTGAGGGGAAGGAGAAATAAGTAGCTGCTATTTAATGGGTGTGCAAACTCTCTTATGCAAGATGGAAAAGTTCTAGAGATTTGATGTACAATATTGTGCTTTTATTAACAATACCGGTCTGCACATTGAGACTTTTGATAAGACAGTAAGTTTCATGTTAGGTATTTTTGTTTTTGTTTTTTTTTCTAAGCATAACAAAATAAAATATATGATATTTATTGTTAAATATACATATACACAATGGAATATTACTCAGCCTTTAAAAAGAATATATTTGAATCAGTTCTAATGAGGTGGATGAAACTGGAGCCTGTTAGACAGAGTGAAGTAAGCCAGAAAGAAAAACACCAATACAGTATACTAATGCATATATATGGAATTTAGAAAGATGGTAACAATAACCCTGTGTGTGAGGCAGCAAAAGAGACACAGATGTATTGAACAGACTTTTGGACTCTGTGGGAGAAGACGAGGGCGGGATGATATGGGAGAATGGCATTGAACCATGTAAATTATCATATGTGAAATGGATCGCCAGTCCAGGTTCGATGCATGATACAGGATGCTCAGGGCTGGCGCACTGGGATGACCCAGAGGGATGGGATGAGGAGGGAAGTGGGAGGGGGTTCAGGATGGGGAACACATGTACACCCATGGTGGATTCATGTTAAAGTATGGCAAAACCAATACAATATTGTAAAGTAAAATAAATAAATAAAACTGAAAAAAAATACCATTTCACCATCTATATATGAGGTCTTTCCTCCCAAACTGAATATCGTCATTTTCGAAGTTGTATTTTGCCTTTTAAAATAAACAACCACTAGTTTTCTACTTGCAATTGACTTTGGCCATCTAATGGGTTGTATTTGCTTTATAGAAATGTAGTTTAATGACCATTACCTTGATAGCTCATCTCTTACGGTGCAGTTTGATTATATCTCTGTGGTTTCCTAGACTTTCCTCAGGTTTATGACCCAAGCATCCTTTCTTCCATAGCTCTTTAGTCATGAATGAAGTTTCATTATTTTCAGCAAGAGACAGGCTAGGTAGCAACTGAACCTTGTGTTGTTGATTATGCGGTTAATGTTGTTACCATTAGCAGTAGTAAACGCTAATCAAATGGCCTTTGCACAGTAAGCTAAATAGAGTATTGGAAACGCATTCGTTCACAGGAAACATTTGTCCTTAAGAAACATGATAAACTCCCCCCACCCAAACCTAGAAAAGCACAGTACTATTTAAATTTGCTTTATGGAACCGTAAACCTTAGACTTGGAGGAAAGTTAGTTGTCAGCTAATTCAAAGTTCCCCTGGTGGGTTTGAGTTCCTGGGCAACCTCCATTTGCTGTTAACAGTTCCTGTGCTTTTTGAAGAGGAAAGATCTGCTATTAGATAGGCCTAAACGTTAGAGTCCTTTCTTTTCCTGCGATAAAACTCAGAATAAGTTCTAGGTGAATTTATCTAAGACAGGGTTATGATCATGATAACTCTGAATATTAGGATCATTATTTTTAACACTGGACTGAAGTTGTTTTTACCCACCCCTCCCCATGCAGAGGGAAAAACATCAGCTAATGAGGTTTTCAAGGTTTTTGGGAGGCACTTCAGTATAAGGTATAAGGAAGGTGCATGAGACATTTTCATGGCAATTGTTCTGTATCCACAGTTGGTGATTATTTCTTGGTCAAAATGGTAGAGAGGAGAAAACTGAGTGGAATAAGAGTGACTCCGTATCCTGCGTGTAAACTCCTAAACTTATTTCATGTAGTGTCATGCTGAGGATGTTTTATTTAGAGGATATTTCTGAGAACATATTTATAATTTGAACAGATTAATATACTTTTTTAGAATGTGAATTTCTATTAAAAAAAACTATTTGGGTATCATGTTAGTTTTCTGTGGGTGCCATTACAAAATGCTACAAATTAAGTGGTTTAGACGATAGAAATCTATTTTCTCATAGTTCTAAAGACTGAAAGTCCAAGATCAAAATGGTAGCAGGCTTGTAAGGTCTGTGATTGAGAATCTATTCCCAGTCTCTCTTCTAACTTTTGCTGGAGCGCTGACATCTTTGGCATTTTTGTCATTCTTTGCCTTGTAAGTGAGATCTCTGCCTTTATATTCACATAGTGTTTTTCCTGTGTGTGTTTTTCCCTCTTTTTTAAGGACACAAGTCACATTGAGTTAAGAGCCTACCCTACTCAGTATGACCTCCGCCTTAACTAATTACATCTGCATCAACACTATTTTTAAGTTACATTTTGAGAAAGTCCTGAAGAGGTTAGGACTTCAACACATGAATTTTTGGAAGGCATAATTCAACCCATAGCAGATATGCAAATAATATGTCCAGTGCTTAGGGAAGAAAACTCTAATCTATGAACCATGGGAATCTTTGAAATCTTAAATAGATGGTAAAGAATTCCAAATATAGTGATGATTAGAATCAAAATCCCAAAGGAATATAGCTCCATATCATACAGTTAATTGAATGAGTGTCAGGATTAAGCTTTTCTGCACAGTGATTTTGAATTCTCAGATGTAAGAGAGTGCCCACTTTGTGACTGTAACTTTAATCTGTGCAGGATCCCTGCAAAGGAAATGAAGTTTTTTTTTATTTGGTTGTCATTTTAAGAAAGATTATAATTATAAGAAAGATTTCAATTATGTAAATGAGAAAACTAGTACAGAAAATTTAAAGCAACAAATAAAATGTTGTTTTCAAAAAAAAATGTTGTTTTCAATAGAATAGTAACAGATTTATCTTCTAGTATATAGGTTGCTTAACTTGGTTTTGTGTTACAGGAATTTTCTGTGGACAACTAGAGATGGAAAATGTATGGTTCTGCTATTTACTCTCTATGTAACTTGGGACTTAACAAGTTTAACTTTGAATCTATAAACCACAGATATAGCATTCCTACATATACAATGGGACAATAAGTTAACATAACAATGGTGTGATAATACAGAGATTTTGCTCTGTAAATATTACTACTGTTCTTTCATTTTCTGCCCTTCAAATTTCACTGCCACTCTACTTACCAGGAATGGAACTGGCCATGACCCCAACACACAATGGTTTTGACAAAGGTGTGGAGATTATCTGCAAAGGTACAGTTGCTGAAGAAAATATGCAAATACCCTCAGTATGGAATATATGACTCAGTAAATAAAATTAATAATTTCTCAAATTGATTCTCTAATAGCACCAAGTATATACATTTGTTGTAAAATCATATGCAAAGAAAATAAATCTTGAAAAAATCAAATCTAGAAAATTTGCAACACACTTACTTCCTTAATATCTGCTACCAGTTCACCAGACCTCACTTCTTAAGACCCTAAAAATCCTAACACTTATATTTCTTTTTTTGAATTTACATGTTTATTCTATTAAAATCATATCTAAAAATAGCTGTTAATCAAACTTCGTGGCAGTAAAAAATACAAACGTCCCTACTTCTTAATGACAGTAAGAGCAGCAAGAGAAAGTCTTTAACTCTTTAAAGAAAATTTAAAGCAAAAACTTGTTAATCTCTGCATCAATAAGAAGTAGTGCAAAAAATTAATTGGATATCTAGTCACTAACCCCTGTTGAGATTATTCAGCTTTGCATCCTAAAAATTCTAACTCAAATCTGTAACATGGGGGAGAATGACAAGTACATTTAGATGTTTCCAGAAAAAATGTTTTTCAAATTACTTCCTTAGCAATATGGGGGTGATCATCTAAAATAAGATTCTCTATATTTTACATTTTAAATGTGTTAGCTGAGTTTTAATGCAATTAATTTCCCTAATGGATTGATCAGTCTCTTTACACAATAAAAATGGACATGTTCCCTTTGAACAGTTCTGCCTGGAATTTTGTTTTAGTGATAAGGTCCTGTGAAAGGTCATTAGCAGATATTTTTTGTGCAACCACAATATTTGCTTCAGCTTACTTTAGTGAACAAGTTGTTATCTTAACCTCAAGCTCATTTCTGAATATCTTCTAAAATCAGATAGCCATTTCCAGATCTTTAAAGACAAAATAAAATAAGTCTTATTTGTTTATTATGTATAATGAGGAAAACAAAAGTAGTTGAGAAAATTGAAAATTAAGTATGAACTTTTCAAATTAGGGCACATGGACTATTCATTGGAACTCAACTTAAAAATATGTCTATCAATTTTACTTTTTGTTGGGCACATTTGAATATTAAGATTCTTAATCATGGTGACTGATTCACTTATACATCCTTTGTTTTTCTTTGTTAAAATATGATTATTTTTAGCCCAAGTGCAAAATGGAAAATATTTTATTAAGTTATGTATGCACATGCAGTTATAAGCACTACATTTAGAGGCATTTGAGCATTCATTTTCACTTGCTGTTCAGATTTGTTTAAATACTAAACTTAGCAGGTGTGGGTTCACAAGCTCCTATCTAGTTCTCAAATCTGAAAGTCAGAAAAAATAGAATTTTTCCCATGAATCCCTTGCTGGTAAAACCTGATCTCATGAGAATCAGTCTGGTTGTAACATCTGAGGTCTCTGTCACTTACTGTGAACAATCAGAGGTTTCACAGCAGAAATGTTACCATTTTGCTTGCTGGCCTGTTGGAAAGGTTTAAGGTGGATGCACTGTATTACCTTTCCAAACTCTTACAAAATTCTGAATTCCTAAACAAACCTGGCCCTAAGGATTTTCATGGAGAAATGGTGGACTTGTGTCTCCTCTCTTCTTTGCTAGAGGAGCTTTGTAAATGTTACAAAGGTTTCCAGCACAGTGATTTTGTCTGTGTGTTTGTTTGTAGGTATTAAGCTGACATTCTCATGACCCATTTTGTGGATAGAGACAGATGCATTTTGAAAGACTGAAATTATTCTTCCTTCAAGAGATTTTGCTGCATTGCTATTAACACAGAAGAGGTTTCCCACATGTTCACATGGTAAGTCAGAAGGTCTTCCAATAACACTGGTAATAATTTCGATAGTATTAGTCTTTGTTGTTGGTGGTGATAGCTATGGATATCATTATTAAGTATGTTGTTGGAATGATTAGTTTGTGACAGGCAAAATAACTCATCGAATATAAGTATCTTTAAGGCTTGAAAACATAGTTCATTCTGCCATGGTGATGCATGGGTAAGGGAAGCTGAGATGCTACATGATCAGATGAGATTTTTGGCTTTTAAGATTGAAAAGTTCAATGTTAGAGGAAGAAGATCTCTTGGGAGACAGTCTCATTATATCCCCAATGTTAGTAACATTTCTCTGATAGACACAATTTTCATTTTCCTGGTTTCATCCAATAGTCCTAGTCATATCTCTTTGTACTACTCAAAATAATTCAATATTTTACCTCCCGGTAAAAGACTCCTTTCACTTCCATTTCCTGCTCCTGCATTACCTAATAAAACCTTTGGTTTAAATTTGCTGTTCTTTGATATCTTTTAATTTTATTCTCTTAACCTTAGTTTATGATTCATCTGCTTTTTACTACTACGAGTTTCCCTCACAGATATGGTCAGAGCTACTTATAATGAGAATAATGATACATTTCACACACAAAAGTAGAATCAAATGCAGCAATTCACATCTTTATGTCTTTTTTTCCTAACCATTCTGGGGTATTATAGGTATTTTCTGCCAACAGTCAGCTGTTTTCCAATTTCTACTAAGGCAAATTAAACTTAATAAAAATGATGACTTTATAATAATTAAAAGCCAAGAAAGCTTTTTTCCCCTATTTAACAGTTTCAAACATCAGATTGACTTTCTCTTCTATAATTAGCAAAGATTTGACATTTTGCTATTTTTTTGTTTGTTTTCCTTGCCTGACTTTTTAAAACTACTATTTTCTTCATTTACATATCCTAAGGTTTCTTATTTAGAACATTTCAAACTCGGTCTGCCTATATTGTTGCTGTGTTTTTCTCTTATATTTTCATTTATTTTAATGCTGTTGGGAAATTAACTGAAAATTTCCACTTCTACCAATACCTGGTGCTTAGTAAAATAACTTGTAGAATAAGAGAGTGAATGTCACATAAGTTATAGTCCTAATAAAACTTGTAGTTATCACTTCTGCACTTTGTAAAACTTGTCAGAACATGTTAAAACAAATCTGAAAATCAACAAGTAAACAATTTATTTTTCTTGTAGAATAACACTTTAAGACTTCTATTTCTCTGTCCAAAATTTGCAATTTTTCCTTGTAATATAATTTTACTATCTAGGTCCCTTGAATTTCATTACATCACCTTGTTAGTTTATACACAACACACACATGTGAGTTGGGTATTTACTGGGATGAAATTGATTCATGAAAGTTAATGCTGACTGAGCTTTTTTGCTAACCTCTCTTCATTCACTATTTTTAAACAGGTCTGCAATATTGCTACCATGCTATTGTCATTTTACTAATGAAGAAATTAAAGCTTAGAGATAAAAAACAAAACAAGCAAAAAACATGAGCTGGGTGGAGTCAGTTTGCATCAAATAATACAGATTAGATCAAATAGCACAAAGCTTGTTGAAAGCTAGTGTCTTCCCAGGTCTTCTGCGAAATCTTTCTTCTCAGAACATTGGACAAACAACTGAACAATGAACGAAGTAAACAATATAAACATTAAATAACATTTACTCTTGTATCTAAAACACAACTGGTGGTTCTCAGTATCAGTTTAAACTTTCTATTGTTTTTTTGTAGATGATAATAGCCCAATGCAATATATCATTTTAGATTTTTACCTTCCAGATAATATAATTACAGTACTTAAATTCACTTACTTCTAGAGATTCTGAGACTGGGATTTTATGGCACCACTAATTTAAAAAAGAGAGTAGAAGAGAAGGATGTAGGACATATATTTCTCTTTTTAAAAATTTCTCTCCTTTTTCCAATTTTCTACCTGACTGATGATACCCAATGAAAGGAAGAGAAATTCATTTCTTTAAAATTAGTATTAACTAACCCTGATAACTTAATTTCAACCTTAGCATCCTGACTATGCTAAAACTTAATGGATGATGGGTTTTGTTGCAGATATAATGCTAACAGGTTCTTTAACAATGCAGTGTTTTCTCTGTTATCTTTTACTGTCTTTTCTGAGCCATTTTCTCCTTTTCTGCCCCCTTTATCTAATGATTTTGGTGCCCGCCACTGTCACACTGCCCTTGGATGGCCAGATTCTGCTGTGGCTCAGTCCATGTTACCTTCACCGTGGTGCGCCAACATGCAGCATGTGTTATTTTGTGGTCAGTTTAAAAACTTTATTTTCCAGTTGCTAATTCTCTCAACTTTTTTTGGGTTAATTCTTTGATCAAACTAATGTTAAGAAATTAGGAGAGTTGGAGGGTCTGCCTTTAAATATATTAAATTTCTCAGTGGGGAGAAATGTATGAAACAAGTACAAATAAACACACATACTGTGCATAGATCCTTTTCTTTTTATTATTTCACATAATCTCTTTATACTTTTGAGTGAGTGTGTTGATTTTTTTGTTTAAATCAATAATTGATTCTGAAACACCTCCTCCAAGTTTCTTGAGACAAGAATTTCTATCTTCTGGTTTCTTATATTCTCTTATTCCTCAGCATCTAATCCTATGCAAAACTCAATCATTTCTATGGTAGAAGGTACACATTTTCAGTTGGATCTTAGATTAGGTGAAAATTATAAAGATTATGACATCATTCTGTATAGCTTTCTTTTTCATCCTTTTTTCTTTACTCACTCTCACGTTGATCTAAGCACTTAGTTCTATTAACTTCACCTTAGAGAAGCATGTATGCTATGCGCTGTTCTTTAGCCATATGCGACTTTGTGTGACCCTATGGGCTACATAGCCCAGCAGGCTCCTCTGTCCATGGGATTCTCCAGGGAAGAATACTGGAGTGGGTTACCATGCCCTCTCCAGGAGATCTTCCCAACCCAGGGATCAAACCCGTGTCTCTTATGTCTCCTGCATTGGTGGACAGGTTCTTTACCATTAGAAGCCCTAGAGAAATGTGGGCAAGATTATTCTCAGAGAGATACTGAAGGTGAACACATTTTGTACCAGAGAGGAAAGAAGGAGTAATGAATCAGAAATCTTCTAGTTCACAGCATGATTGATCTTAGTTGACAAAGATGAAGAAGTTCCCTATGGAAATCACAATCATTCTCTCTAAGGAACATCAGGGAAGGGATGCTTATCTTTTGTCATTGATGTATCATCACCACTTACAATAGTATCTGAGACCCAACAGGAACTCAATAAATACAGCTTGACTGATTGAGTTCATTTCCTAGTTATTGGATTGTGATCATGCCGCCAAGCAGAGGTTGGAGATGCTTTTAAAGAAGCATCACAGGGAAATCAGGCCATAAGTTTGGGAAGAAGAAAAATTCAGATGAAAACTGAGTAAATTAAGTCAAGTTCATCATCAGTCTTTGGGATTATATATCATTTGAGAAATAGCATTTTTAGCTGCAGGCAGCAGCGCTCCTTAGGACACAGTCTGATCTGCAGAGTGAAGTGTAAGAAGTATTTTATCAGAAGCTGGAGATCATGTAGCTTCTAGCCAAATGATCTTCAGTTCACTGCCTCAGGCCTCATACTGTGTGCAACATTCCACATAGTACCGTAAAATTCCTGAGAATTATAATTATTAATAACATTATGAAAGAACTTTATTGTAATAATTATTGCTGTTGTATGATAATTATTACAATAATACATAATCTTCACAAAACTCTTTGTGAATTGTTATTCCAATTTTATAGAAAAGGAATCTGAGAGGGTATAACTTGCCTAAGGTCACACAGATGGTAAATGGCAGTCCCATGACCCGAAGCCCAGATTTTCTAATCATAACATTCACGCTCTTTAGCACTAAGGGATTCTGTACCATAAAAATGAAATCTCTGATAATTTACATTTTTGCTCAGGTCACCATAGTTTAACTTCACCTTGAATTATACAATTTTCCCACCAGTTGAAAATGAATATTTTTCCATCTTTCAAGCTCTATCTTTCTTGCCAAAGAACCCCTTGGAGTTTTGTATAAAACTAATCTAGGGCAGATATTTTTAAAAAGAGTTAGAAATATTGAAGCTTATCAATCATGCCTAGAAATTTTATCCTCTGGATGGTGGTTTAGTTGCTAAGTTGTATCCGACTCTTGCGATCCCATGAACTGTTGCCTGCTAGGTTCCTCTGCCCATGGGATTTTCCGGGCAACAATACTGAAGTGGTTTGCCATTTCCTTCTCCAGGGGATTGACCCAACCCAGGGATTGAACCTGGGTCTCTTGAACTGCAGGCAGATTTTTTACTCACTGAGCTACCAGGGAAGTCCATACCCTGGGAGGCAAAGACATCTCAAATCATATAACCTAGATATTTGTAAATAATGGAGTGGTGGGCATAGTATGATATGGGGAAAACATATGATAATCACATAGTGATTTTTGAGAAAAGAAACAATTCTGTCTGAGAAAGAAAGCAGAAGCCTTTAAATGTTCTGTACTCCAGCCAGGGTCCCAATATTGCCTTTGTTATTTGTGAATCACTGTTTTCTTAATACCTCTTTTTGTTGCTAAGTCATTTCTGACTCTTTGTGACCCCCATGGACTGTAGCACGCCAGACTCCTCTGTCCTCCACTCTCTCCTGGGTTTTGCTCAAATCCATGTCCATTGAGTGTGTGGTGCTGTACAACCATCTTGTTTTCTGTCGTCCCCTTTTCCTCTTACCTTCAATCTTTCCCAACATCAATCTTTTCCAATGAGTCGACTCTTTGCATCAGGTGGCCAAAGTATTGAAACCTCAGGTTCAGCATCAGTCTTTCCAATGAATATTCAGGGGTTGACCTTTTATAACTTTTTTATCCCTTTATAAATCATCACTCTTCTAATCATCTTTGAATTATTTTATCATACATGTATATATTCTTACTGCTCAAAATCCATTGTTTTGTTTTAAAGAAACTTAACAGTATTTTAAATTATTCCCTTTATTCCCAAGATATCTGCTTAATACTGAGAATCCTGGGTTTGCATAAAGGAAGAAAAAGTAGCTGCTAAGTGTCTTTATGCATGCAAGTTGCAGATTTGATGGGCCCTGGCCTGTTGGAATGCTTTCTCTTTAGGGAAAAAATACTACAGCCCTTGCAACTTTCAAATATCACTAATGCCTGAAACGTGTTAATCGGCAATAGTCACGTAAGCACTGTTTCTAGAACATTGAACATTCCTGTTGGTAGTTTGACAATCTGTCTGTTGAAAATGGAAGACAGTCATTTGAGAAAACTGCTTGTAGTCATTGGGTATCATTGATTATCTAGGTTTACCAGTGTCTGGAAGAAGGGAAATCATTGTGAATTACTCAGATTGCATGTAAATATGTTGATAAATATGCTCAACAATATTGAAATATATTATTTCCCCAAACTTGAAAAAAAGTTATCTACTGGTCTAAGGAAAGAGATAAATGACCTGCACAACACAAACCAGTCCCCGCTTTACGTCCTTCTTTAGTTTTACTCAAAGTTGCCATTTCTAACTCTCCGCAAGGTGACCTCCCCACGCATGCTCACAACAGCATTTTGCCTCTCAGACACTCCCAAATGGCTCTGAAAATTGCTGTGAAAAAGATATTTGTTCATTTCCTGAGAATCAGAATGACTCTGAAGCAGAGCACCTATGGGAACAGTTGAAATTGGATTCTCTGAGTTGTTTCCCATTTCTGATTAGTTATTCTCTTCATAAATGTATGTGATCCTGCCCCAGATAACAATCTGGACAGGAAGGAAAAGAAGAAAGGGGGCAGTGGATCACTGAGACCATCTTCAAGCAGCATTCAATGCATCCAGGCCTTGGAAAAGGGTTGAAAATGCATTAATCTGTGGCAAATGTGTGGTATTGCTTTTCTATGTCAAGTTGTTCACATCTTTTAAAAACACAGTGGACAGTATGTACTCAGAGTATTTATCATGGCACTTAACCCACTTTGAAAGAAAACTCTAATGCCCTTGGGGAGAGCTTCCATTACCAAGATATTCAATATTCATCTAGCCCTAAGTGCAACCTCTAAAGATAAAGTCCTATTTAAATAATCAATTCTTCTCATTGCTCCACCCAGCAATGACTGGAAATGACTCCAAAGAAAAGAGGAGTAGGATAAGCAACTTTAAAATAAATCCTTTTTATCTTAAATTTGAAAAAAAAATTTTTTTCTCACTCTCATCATTTGTGTTTGCCAGTGCATACTGTGAGTAAATCTATGCTTCAACAGACACCACTCGATGAATTTGTGGATTATATCAAGTCTTCTGGGTGGGGTTGGGATTTATTTAGAAGAAAAGTAAAAGCAAAGTAAAGAACATTGGATTATAAAAAACAGCTTATGACATGATTATTTTATTTAAGCAAGTCAAGTTTGCACTGAGAGGAGAGGCGTTTGAGTGTGGTCTCCGTGTTGGACATAGATCAAGAGAGTAAAATACTGGTCCGTGGTATTAGTAAGTTTCCAATGAAAGATGAGTTTGGGAGAGTAACTGGTTATTCTGATGCTACAAAAGCCCAGCAAATCTGCATTCATAGTGAAATGAGCATGCTGTGGGCCTGGAAGAGTTCCATTTTATGACAAGGCATGAATTACCTTAGTTTGTTCTTCTTTATTGATCGAGAAACTTGGCAGTAATGGAATCCTGCTTCGTTATGGTACCATGTAGAGAAAACCACTGCCAAAGTAACAATAATCAGAGGAATAATTCATGATTATAATAATTCAGGACACTTTGCACTCTATTCTTTCAATTGATCTTTACAAAGTGTGGTTTGGTGAGAGGCGAAAAAGACCTATTGACGGTTTTTCAGTGCTTCATGGGAAGTCTGTTTTTCCTTAGTTACATGGGTTTATGTGACTTCCATGTTGAATAGTGTCATTCTAGAGTATTTGAATCGTGTGCAGCAAATATTGGTCAATCTGAACCTGTCTTGTTGGATTCTGCTTCACCTTATTATTCTGGCATCTTAAACCGTGAGGTCAATGAACAGGTTCTGATCTACACATGGGCATTATTAGGTTCTAAAGCAAAACTCCACTCCCTTCAAAATACTGGTCACTTTTCACATAGAGCTAAAGTTTCCCCACTGTCCCTCCTCAGTGGGTTTCCTGTCACCCACAGGGCTCCTCGTAGCTTAAAGTTCATCAAATTCCTTTTCTAATTTTATGGTGGAAGGATAGATAAAGGACATATTTCCTGAGGCATTTGAGAAGTTTAATTGTATTTCTGTAACTTAGTTTCTCCTAAAAGAAGCCAATTTTTTTTTAAAGAGAATAATGAAGCTAAATAAAACAGAAGATTAAATTCTTCCCTATCATTAAAACTATTTTATTATACTATATGTACAATAATTGTGTATGTGCTTTCCTGCTCACCATTGATGTGTGTGTATTTATTATTTTATCTAGGTTTTTGTTTAGTCACTTTTGCACAATGAGACAAAAAAAGCAATTGTTATTCTTTAACCCTGGTTCATTAAATCAGTTAGTGCTTGGCATTGTTAATCCTACTGGGGTGAGAATGGGTGGGTATGGGGAGAGGGGTGGGTGCTTACTTTTTTCTGTTTTAACTTTTCTTATCTCATTGGTATTTACCTGCAATTTTCTTTTTTAATTCTTGATATAAAGAAGGACACATTTTCTGAAAGTATATGCAATAGATTTATCTGGGTAAAATATTTTACACCTCTAACTTTTAAATTGCATTGTATTTTTGTTTAATGTGACCACTGTCTCACAGGAGGAATGCTACCTAGAGCTAGTACACATTTGGAAAGGAGACAGGCACCCATAGAATGATAGGTACTTCTTTACTTTGACTACGACAGGAAAGAAAAGGTGTTATGCATAGAAAGCTATGCTATTTGTGTCAATCTATTAGCTGAAGGGCTTTATTCTCATTTATTCTCATTTTAGACTCTTTATTGTGTCAATGGAGACAAGACATTGTTGGAATTGGTAGCGTGTGCATGAAATACACAGGTATCTCTCATTCTTAGACTGACAAAATAGTTTGAGGAGTGTTTTAGTCTGGATTCTTCAGAGAAATGGAACCAACAAGATATGTATAACTGGATTATGTAGTAATGAAATTAGAGAAGACCTAAGATTTGCAGTGAGCAAGCTGGAGACCAAGGGAAGGAATGGTATAATTTCAGTTTTAGTCTGAAGGCAGAGATCTGTGCCGAAGCTTGAAGACAGTCAACAGAGGGCTAATTCCCACTTACTAAGACTTTTGTTACTAGTGACTCTGCTCATTTCCAAGGCAAACCATTGAATATCACAGTAATGCAAGTCTATGTCCCAACCAGTAATGCTGAAGAAGCTGAAATTGAATGTTTCTTTGAAGATCTACAAAACTTTCTAGAACTAACACCCAAAAAAGATGTCCTTTTCTTCATAGGGGACTGAAATGCAAAAGTAAGGAGTCAAGAGATACCTGAAGTAACAGGCAAGTTTGGCCTTAGAGTAAAAAATGAAGCAGGGCAAAGGCTAATAGAGTTTTGCCAAGAGAACGCACTGGTCATAGCAAACACCCTGTTCCAACAACGCAAGAGAAGACTCTACACATGTACATCACCAGATGGTTAGCACTGAAAACAGATTGATTATGTTCTTTACAGCCAAAGATGGAAAAGCTCTATACAGTCAGCAAAAACAAGACCAGAAGCTGACTGTGGCTCAGATCATGAACTCCTTATTGCAAAATTCTGACTTAAATTGAAGAAGGTAGGGAAGACCAGTTGGCTATTTAGGTATGACTGAAATCAAATTCCTTATGATTATACAGTGGAAGTGACAAATAGATTCAAGGAACTAGATCTGATATACAGAGTGCCTGATGAACTATGAACAGAGGTTAGTGACTTTATACAGGAGGCAGTGATCAAGACCATCCCCTCAAAAAATGAAATGCAAAAAGGCAAAATGGTTGACTGAAGAGGCCTTACAAATAGCTGAGCAAAGAAGACAAGTGAAAGGTGAAGGAGAAAAGGAAAGATATACCCATCTGAATGCAGAGTTCCAAAGAATAGCAAGGAGAGATAAGAAAGGATGGAAAAGACTAGAGATCTCTTCAAGAAAATTAGAGATGCCAAGGGAACATTTCACACAAAGATGGGCTCAGTAAAGGACAGAAATGGTATGGACCTAACAGAAGAAGAAGATATTAAGAAGAGGTGGCAAGAATACACAGAAAAACTGTACAAAAAGATCTTCCTGAACCAGATAACCACGATGGTGTGATCACTAACCTAGAGCCAGACGTCTTGGAGTGTGAAATCAAATGGGCCTTAGGAAGCATCACTATGAGCAAAGCTAGTGGATGTAATCAAATTTGAGCTGAACTATTTCAAATCCTAAAAGATGGTGCTATGAAAGTGCTGCACTCAATATGCCAGCAAATTTGGAAAACTCAGCAGTGGCCACAGGACTGGAAAAGGTTTGTTTTCATTCCAATCCCAAAGAAAGGCAATGCCAAAGAATGCTCAAACTACCACACAATTGTTGTCATCCTCTATGCTAGAGAAATAATACTCAAAATTCTTCACACCAGGCTTTAACAGTACGTGCACCAAGAACTTACCGATGTTCAAGCTGGATTTACAAAAGGCAGAGGAACCAGAGATCAACTTGCCTTCGAAAAAGCAAAAGAATTCCAGATAAATGTCTACTTCTGCTTCAGTGACTACACTAAAGCTTTAGGCTGTGTGGATCACAACAAACTGTGGAAAATTCTTCAGGAGATGGGAATACCAGACAATCTTACTTGCCTCCTAAGAAACGTATATGCAGGTCAAGAAGCAACAGTTAGAACCGGACATGGAAATATGGATGTCTTCCAAATTGGGAAAGGAGTACATCAAGGCTGTATATTGTCACCCTGCTTATTTAACTTATATTCAGTCTACATCATGCAAATTGCAGGACTGGATGCAGCACAAGCTGGAATCAAGATTGCTGGGAGAAATATCAATAATCTCAGATATGCAGATGACACCATCCTTTTGGCAGAAAGTGAAGAACTAAAGAGCCTCCTGATGAAAGTGAAAGAAGAGAGTGGAAAAGTTGGCTTAAAGCTCAATGTTCAGAAAACTGAAATCATGGCATCCAGTCCCATCACTTCATGGCAAATAGATGGGGAAACAATGGACACAGTGGCAAACTATGTTTTGGGCTCTAAAATCACTGCAAATGGTGACTGCAGCCATGAAATTAAAAGACACTTGCTCTTGGAAGAAAAGCTTTGACCAACCTAGACAGCATATTAAAAAGCAGAGACATTACTTTGCCAACAAAAGTCCATATAGTCAAAGCTATGGTTTTTCCAGTAGTTGTGTATGTATGTGAGAGTATAACCATAAAGGAGGCTGAACACCAAAGAATGATGCTTTTGAACCGTGGTGTTGGAGAAGACTCTTGAGAGTCCCTTGGACTGTGAGGAGATCAAACCAGCCAATTTTAAAGATATCAATTCTGAATATTCATTAGAAGGACTGATGTTGATGCTGAAACTCCAATACTTTGGCCACCTGGTTGGATGAACTGACTCCTTGGAAAAGACCTTGATGCTGGGAAAGATTGAAGGCAAGAGGAGAATGGGATGACAGAGGATGAAATGGTTGGATGGCATCTCAGATTCAGTGGAGATGAGTTTGAGCAGGCTCCGTGAGATGGTGGAGGACAGGGAAGCCTGGTGTGCTGCAGTGCATGGGGTTGCAAATAGTCGGACACAACTGTGAGACTGAACACCAAGAATAATTTTCTCCTGTGTATTGTGACCTGTTTTCTATCCAGTCATTATTTTTTTTTTTAATCATGTCTTAGTCCTTTCAGGCTTGTATAATAAAATATGATAAACAACAAAAAATTATTTCTGTTCTGGGGGTTGCAAAGTACAAGGCCAAGTCTTCAGTGGATTTGATGTCTGATGAGAGCTTTCTTGGTTCATAAATGCTTGCCTTTCAGTTGTGTTCACAAATGCAGAAAGGCAAGGGGGTCAGTCCCAGGGGTCTTTTTAAGGGCACTAATTCCATTTAGGTAGGGCTCAGCCATCACGATCTACTCACCTGTTGAAGATCCCCCTCTAAGTATCATCACATAAGTTTCAGCATATTAATTTTATTTTATTTTTTTTTTAGCATATTAATTTTAAAGCTAATGGATGAATGATGCCCACCCACCTTGGAGAGGAAAATCTACTTTATTTAGCCTATCAATTCAAATATTAATCTAATCCATAAACACCCTCATAGACATACACAGTATAATGTTTAACCAAATATCTGGGCACCCCATGACTCAGTCAAGTTGGCACACAAAATTAAACATGACAGGGGGAAGTAATAGCTATGGTCAGTGTTAAGTCCTCTTAAAATGCTTTGCTTAATTTAGCTTTCCATTGAAGATCCATGCACATTGCTATGGAAAGTGATTTGTCTCAGATCAATTCAATTCACCACACATTTGCTCTGCCCCTGCACTTACAAGATATAACACTAAGTTGTATGAGAAAACAAAGGCACGGGCATTAAAATTTTATAATCTGATACGGGGAGATAGATGTTCCCTTACTGCGGTGACAGGCAATATAATGTGACATAAGATAGGTGTAAACTACTTCCAAAGAAGACAAAAGAAGGAAGAAATTACTTCTGCTGAATCAAGGAATACATTAAGGTAGGCTCTGAATTGCTTGGACGAAGGAAGAAATATAGAGCTAAAATGGTTGATTTTGTAGTATAATAACTAATCCACTTTGAAATAAATTTGTGTCTGAAGCACCCCAGATTCTCTGGATGAGTAAATGTGAATTGTGGCAAAGAGACAGAAAAGGCCCTCTAATCCTATCCTGGGATTTGTACTGAGACATTTTTGCAAACTAAACTATTTTGATGGAAACCTCGAGGAATTCCCTGACCAGGTGATCCATGATTAGGGTATTTCTCATCCTCCCACTCATTTCCAACCATAAAGATGTCTTTCAGAAGGGGCAGTGCTCACAGAATGCCATTAACCAAAGAAAGAAGGTACATCCAAGAGGAGTATTGAAATATAAATATTGACCATTTCTCTACAGAAAATGGCCTGTGTACTATACAGAATTAATATTTTTTTTCTGAAGTCCTGAATATGGAATACAATTAGACTTTACATATATCTGTGATAAGCAATAAATTAGTATTCAGGAAACTATAATTTTATAATTTTGTAACTAGATTTTATATTTAGATTTCATATTATGTCGAAACTTATTGCAAATTCTGTTTTTTAAAGATATTCATTTATTTGGCTACATCAGATCTAGTTGCAGTACATGGGATCTTTCCTTGACATGTGTGACATTTTCTCTAGTTGCAATGCAGTTTTGGTTGTTCTGCGGCATGAGGGATCTTAGTTCCCAGACCAGGTATCTAACCTATATCCCCTGTATCAGAAGGCAGACTCTTAACCACTGGGCTACCAGGGAGATCCCTCTTTCTGGTTTTTGGATTGTAATACAATAAAACTGTACCAATCAATACTCTGCAGTATTTAATATATAATTTATATTGATTTTCCCCTATAACTTTTTATCCTTTATGACTAATGGCTATATTAAAAAGCAGAGACTTTACTTTGTCAACAAAGGTCTGTCTAGTCAAGGCTATGGTTTTTCCAGTGGTCATGTATGGATGTGAGAGATGGACTGTGAAGAAAGCTGAGTGCAGAAGAATTGATGCTTTTGAACTGCGGTGTTGGAGAAGACTCTTGAGAGTCCCTTGGACTGCAAGGAGATCCAACCAGTCCATCCTAAAGGAGATCAGTCCTGGGTATTCATTGGAAGGACTGATGCTGAAGCTGAAACTCCAGTATTTTGGCCACCTGATGCAAAGAACTGACTCATTGGAAAAGACTCTGATGCTGGGAAAGATTGAAGGTGGGAGGGGAAGGGGACGACAGAGGATGAGATGGTTGGGTGGCATCACCGACTCAATAGACATGGGTTTGGGTGGACTCAGGGAGTTGGTGATGGTCAGGGAGGCCTGGCATGTTGCGGTCCATGGGCTTGCAAAGAGTCGGACACGACTGAGTGACTGAACTGACCTGAACTGAATTGCTATAGTATATATGTATAGCATGGGAAGATGGGATAGAAAAGATGAGTTTTTATCACGGTAGTAAAGAAGGATAAGGAATACACAAGATTTAAGTGTTCTTACCACAAATAAAGTCTAAAAAGTGAAGCAGAATACTTAACAATGATGAATATAATTTATTTAGTAGCTGGTTTTGTGCTAGGGACTTCAGTATTAAGAGATGCAATATTATTTACCACCTTTTAGAGGGAAGAATCTGAAGTTGGGAGAAACATTTATGCAGACAGTAAGTGATGGAGCAGAGATTCAAATGCAAGTTCAGTTTTACTTCATTGGTTCCAAAGTTCAAAGAATTCTTTTCATTGCAAACCAGTCTCACAGAGTAAAACCAAATCCTGCCTTATATGTTTTATTATCCGGTCACCCTGTCATATACTTTTTCTGTCTTTACCTTTGCCTGTACTGATTTTTTCGTCTGTTATTGCAATGGTTTCTGGATTGCTTTTTTTACTCTTACTCTCCATCTCTGCTAGTTATAGCCTTTTCACTCCAAATCCACTCTTGTTTGCCCAGACTTGTGATAAGATAGCTGGACCCTATGAATCTCTCTCCCTTGCATTCAGGCATGTCAGGCTTTGCCAGTAGTAGGTGCTAGAAGGAACTGCAACGCTACAGCAGAGGAAAGGACTTTTCCTACTCATTCTAGTGCTTTTTTTTATCATTCTCATTTTTAAATTTCAGTAACTAGAACAATGCTTGGCACAAATGAACACTGAAACTGGATGTATGTCATAGAGGAATTAGAGCTGTTCCACTGGGCTTGGATGGGACAAGCGTGTTTGTCTTGGAGTTTAAGGGAAATAGACTTGTCCTTAATATAAGCAATCATTTATTATAACAGAAATATCTCAACAAGAAATGAGATCCTTGTGCATGTATGTAATTCATTCCAGAAACTTGTTACTCAGCAACAGCTAGCAATTCCAGAAAACAAGTCAGAATGGCTATTGAATGAATGTTGCAGGGTGATTTAAACTCCAGATGAAGAAGTCAGTATTGGTAGTTGTTTAGATCCTCTGGACACTTACATTTTATCTTTATTTCATAGATAAGCAATCCACTGTTTATGGCCTATCTTTTTAAATATCCCATTTTCTCGTGTACCTGTCAATCACTATTGTGCTCTTAAAAAAAAAAAAATCTAATAATGTTCTTGAGGCTGTATCCTTTCTGTAATATCCATAGTGAATCAGGATTCAGGATCCTACTTCTAATTTGAAGTCTTAGTCACCAGAAAAGGCACGGTTGCTTGCTGGAGAGGACTAGATTTTGATATGAACATCTGAACGTCTCATTTCAGTTTTCCCTCGTTGCCTGGTTTCCAACAAATGCTCAGATTCTCTGATGTGTAGTAGACAGTAAATCAGTGGTGTGGCTTACTTTATATTGGAAAGGATACATTCTCTCTGAAGTTTCAGGAGTAGAGCTAAATACTCGATTTTCACATTTGACCCTCCAAATTCAAATCAGTCTTAAAATAAATGTGAAATGAAACAAACTAACAATAATACAAACAAAAATTTTCTGGGAAAAATAATATAGTGGGTTAAAATCACTGATAGATAAAGTGAGACCACACTTCCTGCCCATATATATAGCTTTTCTCTCCTCTACTCCAGAACATACATTCCTTTCAGCATAAATCTATCTCCTCTGATTGAGGAAGGATTTAGTCTCCAGAGCCCAGAGGAAATCCTGTTGAATTTTAGAACCTGAAGGGTTCTGCAAATTCCAAACAGTAATTTACACCCCACAGCCAGGCAATGGTCCATCAGGTAGAGCATCCTGCTTCCTACTGTGTCTAGTAATGGATGGTTTAGGAGATGGCCAAAAATGCACCGTGATGCACCTAATTGAAAAATATTGCATCACCAAAAAAATTTCTTCTTAACTCTGGTAGTCGGTTAGTTTATTTCATGATGCCTGAGGGCTGATAACTATTTATCTCTATACTCCGGTTACAGGGAAACTCTTATTTTCCCTCAGAACACACTATTAAATTTCTCATAAGCATCTAATCTTTAATTGAATCTTATTAACCTCTTCTGATTAATAACTCACTGTAGAGTGAGCAAGTAATCACATTCCACCTTTTAGCTTGACTTAAAAACTTCCAGCCAAATTGTATACATAAAATAGCTGTCTCTGTATATTATGGGTTTCTTAATATAATACTTCTTAAAAAAAATAGAACCCGTTGGAAGTCAACATTAAAAATGTACTCTTGTAATTAGGCACAGAATGTATTATTTGGTTATTAACATACAAGGAGAGAAAGTTCAATGCGTGACTTGTGAACATTTCAAATGCACTCTGTGTTATTTGCTTAAACCTTTCAGGAACCCCATATTTCTTCACTAGGAGAAAATTGCCACTGAGCTAAACTACATTAATATGAAATATGTTTAACAATGTCCTTGCTTGGAAACTACTAACAACGTGTTAACAGTTTTCCAGGGCACTGTGGACAGTGTATTTTTTTTTTTTTTTTTTTTGACAACAAGGCTGCAAACCACTTTATGCAACTCTGTATTTCTTTCTTAAGCTGCTGGTGGGAAAACTGTAAGTAAACAATCTATGTCATCAAAGGACTCAGCACACTGTCATCGCCTTTTAGAACTGAGCAGTGTGGGCAAGGTCAAAATCTTGCATTAGGACTTGGTGCTTCTGCGGGTTAACTGCTACTCAGGCTGGGAGAACAGGCATTTGTATTTGCTGGCAGACTAATTAAGGGAAATGATATGCCAAAAAAGCTCTCCCCTCATCATGCGCTGTGGTCACACTTATTCATAGCTATGTTTGGGTTAGTGGTGGGAAGGGCTAGATGGAACACTAATCCCCTAATGATTCTGATTCTCTTTGCAAAGACAGCTGAACTTATTGCCCATTTTGAGTGAGAAGTCATCAACTATTCCCAAGATATAGTAAAACATTCAGTCAGATGCCACAGCTACTCTTCGTTCTTCTGAATGGCAACACACTGACGATCAAATATTTTGCTTATTAATATGACCAATATGACTAAAGTTGGAGTTTATTAAGGCATCACAGAATAGACATCAAGAACACAGGACTTCTAAATGGATGCCCTGGATTTGAATACTTGGTCCAGACAGTCACTGCTATATTTTTCTTGTTATTTAGTCACTAAGTCGTGTCCAAATCTTGTGACTCCATTAACTGCAGTCCACCAGGCTCTTCTGCCTGTGGGGATTTTCCAGGCAAGAATCCTGGAGTAGGTTGCCATTTCCTTCTCCAGACGATCTTCCTCACCCAGACATCTCACCAGCATCTCCTGCATTGGCAGGCAGATTCTTTAGCACTGAGCTACCAGGGAAGCCCCACTGCTATATGGCATTGGGCAATTTATTTATCATCCATTTATCTTCCTCTCAGGGTGCTCTGTGAGGGTTTGAAGTTCTAACTACATTTTCTAAATTATTGTTCCTATAGTTAATGCTATTATTGCATTTTATAATGTATAAATTATACAAGTAACATGAATCAGTAAATTATATGAACAAAACTTATTCTGCAATTAAACTAGTTCATTTTGAGAACCAGTACAAATTGGGGTTATTTGGGAAAAAGCAGAGAGAAAGAAAACTTTGATAATAATATTTTTCACTTAGAAAAAACTCTGTTTCCCTCCTTTGAGTCTCACAAACACTTTATGAGGTGCAACAGAATAGTTGTTATAAAAATTTGATTAAAAGAGTGTTTTTCACATCTAAGAACCAAGATCCTTTAGGGAAATGATGTGAACCTTCATTTGTACTGTTAGAAGGGAGTGCTAGACTAATAAAAATCTTTCCACCAAGTCCTTACCCCTGTGAATGCATGTACCACTTCTACCTGAATGGCCTTGGTACTACTATATGGTTGTATTAATGTCATCATCAAATTGTCAATAAGTGAATATCACTTCCTTAAGCCCAGAATGTGTATCTATATGGAGAAGGCAATGGCACCCACTCCAGCACTCTTGCCTGGAAAATCCCACGGACGGAGGAGCCTGGTAGGCTGCAGTCCATGGGGTCGCTAAGAGTCGGACACGACTGAGTGACTTCACTTTCCCTTTTCACTTTCATGCATTGGAGAAGGAAATGGCAACCCCTCCAGTATTCTAGCCTGGAGAATCCCAGGGACAGGGGAGCCTGGTGGGCTGCCGTCTATGGGGTCGCAGAGTCGGACACGACTGAAGCGACTTAGCAGCAGCAGCAGCAGTGTATCTATAGGCATCCTTGTAGAGTTAAACAGGCAGACTAGAATTTTTTTCTAAACTCAAATTTTTGGTTGCAAAGCAAATTTGCTAAATAGCCTCTGCCCTAAGTACTTGAGGAGAAATATGAAAATTCAAAAACCCAAAAACACAGTTGACAAAAATTTAAAATGAACCCAGCATGCACTGGCATGATTAGCATGAGATGTATAGAATGCATACTGCCAACCAGGAAAACAGAATCTCCAGGATCAAGAATAGAATATGGCATATAACAATGTTTCATGATTATTTCCTAAACACATGCACATATATACCACATTGATATCTGTTATGTTTATAAAGGATAACTTTTGATTGCTGTATTTACTAATCATTTAAATGCTTATGTTGTTGAGAAGAATTTATGTTCAATCATTGGAAATTTGAAAATAGAGAAATTTTGAAAAAAAAATCACCCACAAATCAGTCAACTGTTTTTTGATGGATTATTTGGAGGGGGGTTCTATATATAATTTTATGTCATTTGCAAATAGTGACAGTTTTACTTCTCCCTTTCCAATTTGAATGCCTTTTATTTCTTTTTCTTTAACAACTGCTCTTGCCAGGACTTCTAATACTATGTTGAATAAAAGTGGTGAGAGTGGTCATCCTTGTCTTGTTCCTGAGCTTAGAGGATTAGCTTGCAGCTTTTCACTTTTGAGTGCGGTATTAGCTGTGGGCTTGTCAAATATTTCCTTAATTATGTTGAGATATGTTCCTTCTATATCTGCTTTCTTGAGGTTTCTTTTTTTTTTTTAAGTAAATGGATGTTGAGTTTTCTCAAATGCTTTCTTTCCTGCACCTACTGAGATGATCATGATTTTTATCCTACATGTTGTTAGTCTGGTGTATCATGATGACTGATTTGTGGATATTTAACCATATATCCTTGGAATAAATTTCACCAGATCATGGCTTATGATCCTCTTAATGTTTTGTTGAATTTGTTTTGGTAATGTTTCGTTGAAACTTTTTGCATCTGTGTTCTTCAGGGATGTAATTTTTTTTGTGTGTGTGGCATATTTGTTTAATGTTAGTATCAAGGTAAAGCTAGCCTTATAAAATGAGCTTGAAAGAGTGTTTTAGTCTTTTTTTTAGGTGTTTAAGAAAGATTGGAGCTAGTTCACCTTTGACTGCTTGGTAGAATTCACTAGTGAAGCCATATGGCCCTGGACTTCTGTTGGGAGGTTTTTATTTTGCTTTTGCTTTTACTGCTAAGTCAATCTCCTGACTAGTAATTGGTCCTTTCTGATTTCCTGTTTCATCATGATGCACTCTGGATAGGTTGTGTGTTTCCAGGTATTTATTCTTCTCTTGTCGATTGTGCAATGTATTAGTGTACAATTTGTCCAGGGTAGTACCTTGTGATCCTTTGCATGTGTGTGCTATCAATTGTAATATCTTCTCTTCCTTTTCTGATTTTATTTGAGTCCTCTTTCTCTTTTCTTGGTGACGCCAGCTGAAGTTTTATCATTTTTATTTATCTTGTTTAAGAATCAGCTCTTAGTTCTATTGTCCTTTTAGTTGGCTTTTTAATGTCTGTTTCATTCATTTCTGCTTTAATCTCTTTATTTACTTCCTTCTACTAACTTGGAACCTAAATTTATTTTGGAAATAATTTTAAGCGAGGTAGCTCCTTATAGTCCTTTTCTTGAATGCTCTAGTTTTGTTTCAAGGAAAAACACAAAACAAAATAATGTATTTTGAAAATAATCTTTTCTGAAATCTTGCATTTATCAAAAGGAGAAAATCCAACTGCAATTCAGTTAATGGAATAACTATGCCTTCTTTTATTTTTCATTCACACTTTTCTTTTCTTCTATTTCCTTTGCATTTTGTATTTTGCACGCAAAACATATTTTGTGTTTTCAACACCAAGTTATCCAACATTTTTGTAAAGGTGAAATATTGTTACAGAGAATATTAGTAGAGCTCTTGAAATAATGGTGACAATAATCCTGAAAGTAATACAAGACTATACTCGTATGGATATATAACTGGTCATTATTTCAGGCTGACCAGTTAATCCATTACACTTCATATGCATTATCCTTGGAATGTCAGATCAAAAGGACAGGGATTTTGAAAGTCCTGTTCTCAGCTCCCATCTCAATATCTAGAATAGTGTCATAGGCCCTCAGTGTATATTTACTGAATATTGTTGTTAAATATATCTCAAGTTTTCCAAACAATGCAGTGAAAAAACTACTATTAAATTGCATCCTAGTTATGGGAACAGAAAGACAAATGGGTTTTATATTTTTCCAAATGTATAGGAGGTATTTGACACAAGTTTGATATTTGGATCTGCTGAATCATGCTCCAGGAAAACCACCTTCATTTGATCTAATCTTATAAATGTACTGGGATTTGTAGTATTTTTCCCCAATTACTTGTACTTATTGAGCAGTTGAACAAATGGCAGATAATATAGTTTAATTAAGACTAGAGGAATAGGAGATTGTACAATAGGAGCCAGAAGTCAAAATCAAGTCTAATTTTAGCTGTAGATTTTCTTTTAATCCACACTTCCTGGAATGTGAAAAATGGGATCAAGTTGAGATATAAATTCTGTATGTTATCCAATGTTCATTGTATGACTATGTGTGTGTGTATATACATATATATGAGAGAGAAGTGTATTTAAGGAGCTAATTGCGATGTCATAGAATTATTTTCCCATGGATGATCCCATCTGTTACAGTTATAGTGCTTCATTCATCTAAGGAAACCCCATCTAATCCCCACAATAATACTACCAAATGTGTGTGCTTGCATACTCTTGCTTCAGTCATGTCTGACTCGTTGCAAACTTAAGGATGGTAGCCCACCAGTCTCCTCTGTCCATGGGATTTTCCAGAGAAGAATAGCCCTGCCCTCCTTTGGAAGATCTTCCCGACCAAGAGATCCAACCCAAGTCTCCTGCATTGCAGATGAATTCTTTACCAAGAGCACCACCTGGAAAACCCCGATTCTACCAAATGCATACTTCAATAATTATTATTCTCATTTTCCCAGTGGTGCATTTAGGTTAAGATAATATATCCAAGGGACTTCCTTGGTGGCTCATTGGTAAAGAATCTGCCTATCAGTGCAGAAGATGTGGGTTCGATCCCTGTGTTGGGAATATCCCCTGGAGAAGGAAATGACAACCCACTCTAGTGTTTTGCCTGGAAATCCCAAGGACAGAGGGGCCTTGTGGGCTGCAGTCCATGGGGTCACAAAGAGTCCAACAGGACATAGAGGCTGAACAATAACAGGAAGATCGCCAAGATAACACAGGTAGTAAGCAGGAAAACTAGAGTTTAAAGTAAGATCTCATGCTCCTCAGTTTTGCTGCTAAGATGTGAGGCCCACTTATTAACCCCAAGTAAGGTATTTCCTTCTGAAAAAGGGAAGAGAAAGGGTCCACTGCCATGCTGATCACTAGCGTAATATCCAAAAGTAAGATCCAAGTCACATAACAGATAATCTAATGGTATTTTTAACTATTCTTCTAAACTCTGAATTACTGTAAATGAAACCTTATCTGTTGCATTGTAAATTGTATTCCATTTCAGATGCACGATCACAGTAAGTCCTCTTTTTCTAAGAAAGCAAATTTTTTTTTTTTTTTTATTGCTTTGCAAGCCAATACTCATTTCATGTGGAAACTGCATTTATTATTTTGGATATCAAGCCTTAATAATAAACTGAGCTATTTTCTATCGTGATATTAATTCACATGCATATCTGAAGCAACCCCTGGGGGCTTTGTGAGCATCTGAATATAGATACCACAGATTCCTTCCTTAGCTAGCCATCTCTGGCGTGTGTCCTGATGGCGACTGTTCAACCACACATTGGTGAGTGATATTTGGAAATGTCAGAGCTAGCAAAGAAAATGAAATCTGCAATAGAAACCTCACCCAGAAGTTCCAGCGAGGCTATCTCTTGTGAGATCGTTAGAGAGGCAGCCGGCCAAGTCCCAGTGCTGTCTCGGCAGTCAGATGAACACGTTTCCGTGTGAGAGTGACCATTGGCAGTGGCCGTAGGAGCCTGCAAGGAAACGCAGCTCGCTTCGCACTTGACTGGGCGCCCTCCCTGCTTTGTGCAAAGGCCTGACTTCTGTTTGGTTGCCCAGACAGACAGAGTTTCTTAAAGTATTGAAATGTAGCCACAGATTGGGTCTGTTTATTCTAAACTCTCATCAGCTTTTCAAATGTGTGTAGTTCCCTAAGGCTTCACTGGGAGCACTAGGACACATAAGGGCATTATCAAACTGAGAAGAGCGTGATGAAACGCTAGAGAAACCTTCTTGGCATGAAAAAATAATTATCCAGAATGTAATGCTGGGGCTGTCCCTTGTCTTTTCCTTGCTTACTTTCTTCTTTAATTTTTAAATAAAAAAAAATGTGCTTATTGTTAAGAGTTAAGAGTTTCTTTATCCTCCGATCATTGTGGCCATCAGTAGGGACAGGGTAGCTATGGGGAGAAAATAGGACAAAGGGCCCTGTAAGCAGGGCTTCCGGCCGGAGTGCCTACGGTACCCAGAACCAGCACCAGAAGCAGCCAGGTGCTTTCCGCCCTGTGTGTGGGATTGCTCTTCAGTAATATGAGAATTCAATGATCTCTAGAGATCTAGTTTCTCCCATGTAATTTAATGATATTTTTTTTTTCTTTGAAATATCATTCCGCTTTTCTGAGAAGATCACTCAGCACACTCAACATAATAGCTTCATAGAAGGGAAATCTATAATTCCTAGAATCCTTTTTGTGCATCTCTGCCTGTGTCTGTAGATGTATGCACGTGCTATATGGATTAGATCTTCAATTGGAGTGCTTTTATGTATTTGAAATATGTGTTATAATTTATAGATGTCCTTCAAATAGACACCCTTCAAGTGTTAGCTCCCTTACATATTTTCTTCTTCTTCCTCTCCTTTTCCCATGTACGTTCAGTGCAGTGATGCAGCAAAGTAAATTTTTAAAAATATTCTTAATGTGAACTACACGATTAGGAACAAGTTTTTGGAACTTCCACAACTGGATATGATAATTCAAAGCACAGCTATGGATTAGCCAATCATTAAGCCATTCATCTAGCTATTATAGAATATTAGTTATGGGTTATCCAATCATCAAGCTATGTATTATCATTATCCAGTCAGGGATAATAAATATGTAAAATGTAGCTTTCTGAAGGCATCCATGCATATGGAGCCAGGACGAAAAGAGAGATCTGTGGAGAAGAGAGAAGAAATATGGGGAAACTCCAGTGCTTTTCTTCTCCAATGCTTTTCTTCTTAAAGCATACGAAACAAGGGATGAGCTAAAAATCTAAGCAAATATGTTGATAGTGTTACTTTCCAGGGAGAAAAACAGAAATGTAGTGTCCCTTGACTAAAAGTAATGCCAAAAAACATGTCTGCATTTCAGGTCAGATTCCTAAAAAACCTTTTCCTAAAGCAAAAGCTCCCTAAGTGGACCAGGGCTCATTCAGATTAAAGTCATATTACTAGATATTGAATATGGGTGATTTTCTAGAAGAAAAGTATATCCTCTTTGGGAAAAAGATAAACAGTACCTAGAGACTCTACAAGGCTTCATACACTCAGATTAGAATTTAAAAAAAAATTACAAGCATGCCTAATAACAGGAAGAAACGATTTAAAAATTCAAATAATAGAAACAGAAAGTTTCCCACATTTTGACGTTAGTTACAAATTTTAAATAACTGTGGAAAAAATGGTGAACAAATAGAACACAGTATGAAGTGTTTCCCTAGAGTATTGAAATCTACATAAAAAGCATAAAATCAAAAGAATAAAAACTATAATAATTAAAATATATTATTTTATGAGCTAAATAGCAAAATATAAACAGCAAATTAGGGGATTAGTAAACTGGAAGCTTGTTGTTCAGTCGCTCAGCCGTGTCTGACTCTGCGATCCCATGGACTGCAGCCCGCCAGGCTTCCCTGCCCTGCAGTATCTCCAGGAGCTTCCTCAAACTCATGTAATTCGAGTCAGTGATGCCATCCAACCATCTCATCCTCTGTCACCCCATTCTTCTCCTGCCCTCAGTCTTTCCCAGTATCAAGGTCTTTTTCAGTGAGTCGGTTCTTTGCATCAGGTGGCCAAAGCTAGATTAGTAAAGAAAAAAAAAAAAATCCAAAGTTATAAAAGGAAAAAAATTATAAACATGGAAAAGATCTTAGTGACATGAGAGTGAAATGTTTAATTAAAAAGTTTAAAGTATAGGGGAAGTAGTAAAGTTAGGGAAAGTAGAATGAGACAACAACAGTATTCAGAAGTTATTTGAAAAGATTTTTTTGCAGTAGTTGAAAGATATGAAGTAACAGATTCTCAAAAACCTGTTAACCCAAAGAAGAATATTTACAGTAAAACCATGCTGAAGTATACCAAAATTGCTGAAAGTCAAAGATAATAAGAAAATATTAAAAGTAAAACACAGTGCCTGCAAAGAAGCAATAAGACTGATGTCTAGTTTTTCAATAGAATTAAAATTAGGTCTTTAACCTTAAGTATTTGACTAGATTAAAATAAAACAAAACAAAAAAACCAACAAACAAACCCCCTAAATGATACACTTTCTACAATAACATAGTTTGAAATTTATAGGAAGATACCAGCCTGCCATGTAAGCACCATCAAAGAGAACTTATGTATGGCTACATTAATACTGAATTAAGTAGCTCTGAGATACAATATATATTATAAAACATAAATTTTATAAACATAAAATGGTCAATCTACTGGAATAATTAACTCAAAAACTTTTAGGCATCTCAAAACATAGCCTCACAAAATGCAAGAAGAAACAAAAGTTATGAGAAAAAGGGCAAAATAGATATTTGCAAACATAGTGAGAGATTTTAAAAACCTTCCATAAACAATGAGAGATCAAGCAGACAAATATTCTACAAGGGTATAC
This sequence comes from Cervus elaphus, assembly GCF_910594005.1. NCBI lineage: Eukaryota > Metazoa > Chordata > Mammalia > Artiodactyla > Cervidae > Cervus > Cervus elaphus. Next base: position 5,567,294 of record NC_057826.1, on the reverse strand, counting down.
ATAACAAACCAGGCTAGCTTACCTGAAATATATGGGATTGTTCAAGTGTACTAGGAATACTTCAAAAATTAACCATTTTCTTGCAGTAAAACAAGTCTCAAGAAACTTTAAGAAATTGCCCATCCCTTTCCACCAGATTTGGGCTTGAGTGTCATTCAAAATTCCAAGACACAATAGATTTTATCCACCAACAGGCTTATTTAGCTTTAAAGAAAGCAGAAGACACAAAATAGAGCATGAAAAACAAGAACACAGTCGGAATCTCTGGCGTGGTCCCCTTATCACCAATATGCTCTAGGGATGCGCAGGGGAATGAAAGACTAGGCTGAGTGTTTGTGAAACCATATTGGCCCAGAGCGCCTCTTCAAGCTTTTATTAATAGACTGGTTACATGCCCCCATCTTGAATTGTGTGCTCACTCCCATCATTCAGAGTATCTCAATCTCATCAGTTTCAGGTCACTCAAAAAGCAATCTCAACAATAAAGTAGAGGTGTTCAGTCAAAACACAGTATTATCTATCCAGATTGTTCTAATTAATTTATTAACTTGCTATTGCAAAAGGACTCTGGCCAGAATTTTTTCCTTGTGTTTCCAAGGCTAGAAAAAGAAATACAGATCCGTTATTAACTATCCTTCCAAACAGGAAACCATTAGCATGAAGATAATTATACCAGATACAAATATTTGGAAATCAAACAATAAATCTCTGAATAAGTCATGGTCCAAGAAATAATCAAAAGAACAGAAAAGATCACAGCTTGCAGGATAAAGGTAAATTTTTATTCAGAAAGAAATTGGGAGAAGGTCAGTAAATTAAATTCAATGAGTAGTAGAAGGAAATAGACAATATATAGCAAATGTATGTTAGAAGCCATAAACTAAGACAAGGATATTTCCCTGAAAGTAGTAATAAATTTGCTAGAATTAGTGATTGGTAAAATATTAATGCATAAAGTAAAAACATTCAAAACTTGTAAATGGGCATTCCATCAAGCTTCATACATTAAAATATTAAGATACAAACATTTGAATACTGTATGTTTCAGTTCAGTTCAGTCACAGTCCTGTCCGACTCTTTGAGACCCCATGAACTGCAGCACACCAGGCCTCCCTGTCCATCACCAGCTCCTAGAGTCCACCGAAACACATGTCCATTGAGACAGTGATGCCATCCAACCATCTCATCCTCTGTCATCCACTTCTCTTTCAACCTTCAATCTTTCCCAACATCAGGGTCTTTTTCAAATGAGTCAGCTCTTCTCATCAGGTGGCCAAAATATTGGAGTTTCAGCTTCAACATCAGTCCTTCGAATGAACACCCAGGACTGATTTCCTCTAGGATGGACTGGTTGGATCTCCTTGCAGTCCAAGGGACTCTCAAGAGTCTTCTCCAAAACCACAGTTCAAAAACATCAATTCTTTGGTGCTCAGCTTTCTTTATAGTCCAACTCTCACATCCATACATGACTACTGGAAAAACCATAGCCTTGACTAGATGGACCTTTGTCAGCAAAGTAATGTCTCTGCTTTTTAATATGCTGTCTAGGTTGGTCATAACTTTCCTTCCAAGGAGTAAGCTTCTTTTAATTTCATGGCTGCACTCACCATCTGCAGTGATTTTGGAGCCCCACTCCGCCCCCCCCCCCAAAAGTCTGACACTGTGTCCACTGTTTCCTCATCTATTTGCCATGAAGTGATGGGACTGGATGCCATGATCTTAGTTTTCTGAATATTGAGCTTTAAGCCAACTTTTTCACTCTCTTCTTCCACCTTCATCAAGAGGCTTTTTAGTTCCTCTTCACTTTCTGCCATAAGGGTTGTGTCATCTACATATCTGAGGTTATTGATATTTCTCCCAGCAATCTTGATTCCAGCTTATGCTTCCTCCAGCCCAGGGTTTCTCATGATGTACTCTGCATATAAGTTAAATAAGCAGGGTGACAATATACAGCCTTGACGTACTCCTTTTCCTATTTGGAACCAGTACAGTTCTAACTGTTGCTTCCTGACCTGCATACAGGTTTCTCAAGAGGCAGGTCAGGTGGTCTGGTATCCCCATCTCTTTCAGAATTTTCCAGTTTATTGTGGTCCACACAGTCAAAGTCTTTGGCATAGTCAACAAAGGAGAAATTGTATGTTTAGAAATCCTTTTAAAATGAACTAATTCCATGAAATGCTATGTCTTCTAAAAAAAATCATATCCTTAAATAAAATACTTTTCACAAAGAAACTCCAGGCTCAGAAGAGTTCATCAGCGAATTCTTCTAAACATTTAAAAGAAGAAGATCAGTATTTCAGTATTACAGAAAATATTTTGGAGCATAAAAATTGTAGGATATAATTCCCAAAATATTTTGTAAGATCAAGAAAATCTTCATACCAAAACATCTAGCAAAGGGAAATATGTCAAAGCCAATTTTTGCCACAAACACTGATGCAAAGCCCTTGACAAAACAGTAATAAATAAAACCCAGTGGTGTACATAAATGATGATACAGTTTTATCGTTTTTGTTTATCCTAGAAATACTAGATTAACATTTCAAACTCAACCAATGTAATTCACAATGTAAAGAGAAAAAAGGAGAAAAATTATGATAGTGATTATCTCAACACATGAAATAAATGTATTTGCTTAATTTAGTAACTATGCATGGTTGAAGGGGGGAAAATATTTTGCATCCTATGATATGTGGTTAGCTTCATGTTAAAAAGCAAATACTGAAACTCTCCTTTTGGGACTAAAAACAGAATAGTCATCTTCTATACAACATGATTTGCTTGCATCAAGGCTGCATATTGTCACCCTGCTTATTTAACTTATATGCAGCATACATCATGTATAATGCTGGACTGGATGAAGGACTTGCTAGAATCAAGACGGCAGGAGAAATATCAATAACCTCAGATATGCAGATGACATCACCGTTATGGTAGAAAGTGAGCAGGAACTGAAGAGCCTCTTGGTGAAAGTGAAAGAGGAGAGTAAAAAGCTGGCTTGTGACCCAGCAATCCCACTTCTGGGCATACACACCGAGGAAACCAGATCTGAAAGAGACACGTGCACCCCAATGTTCATCACAGCACTGTTCATAATAGCCAGGACATGGAAGCAACCTAGATGCCCATCAGCAGACGAATGGATAAGGAAGCCGTGGTACATATACACCATGGAATATTACTCAGCCGTTAAAAATAATTCATTTAAATCAGTTCTAATGAGATGGATGAAACTGGAGCCCATTATACAGAGTGAAGTAAGCCAGAAAGATAAAGAACATTACAGCATACTAACACGTACATATGGAATTTAGAAAGATGGTAACGATAACCCTATATGCAAAACAGAAAAAGAGACACAGATGTACAGAACAGACTTTTGGACTCTGTGGGAGAAGGCGAGGGTGGGATGTTTCGAGAGAACAGCATCGAAACATGTATATTATCAGGGTTGAAACAGATCACCAGCCCATGTTGGATGCATGAGACAAGTGCTTGGGGCTGGTGCGCTGGGAAGACCCAGAGGGATCGGGTGGAGAGGGAGGTGGGAGGGGAGATCGGGATGGGGAATACATGTAAATCCATGGCTAATTCATGTCAATGTATGGCAAAAACCACTACAATAATGTAAAGTAATTAGCTTCCAACTAATAAAAATAAACGGAAAGAAGAAGAAAAAAACAAAAATCTGGCTTAAAATGCAGCATTCATAAAATGAAGATCATAGCATCCAGTCCTATTACTTCATGGCAAAAAGATGGGGAAACAATGGGAATAGTGAAATACTTTAATTTTGTGGGCTCCAAAATCACTGAAGATGGTGACTGCAGCCATGAAATTGAAAGATGCTTGTGTCTTGGAAGAAAAGCTATGACCCACCTAGTTCAGTTTAGTTCAGTCGCTCAGTCATGTCCGACTCTTGTTTTTTTGTTTTTTTTTTTCCAACTCTTTGAGACTCCATGGACTACAGCACGCCAGGCTTCCCTGTCCATCACCAACTCCCAGAGTTTATACAAACTTGTGTTCATCGAATCAGTGATGTCATCCAACCATCTCATCCTCTGTCATCCCCTTCTCCTCCCACCTTCAATCTTTTCCAGCATCAGAGTCTTTTCAAATGAGTCAGTTCTTCGCATCAGGTGGCCAAAGTATTGGAGTTTCAGCTTCAACATCAGCCCTTCCAATGAACACCCAGGACTGATCTCCTTTAGGATGGACTGGCTGGATCTCCTTGCAGTCCAAGGGACTCTCAAGAGTCTTCTCCAACACCACAGTTCAAGGCATCAATTCTTTGCTGCTCAGCTTTCTTTATAGTCCAACTCTCACATCCATATATGACTACTGGAAAAACCATAGCCTTGACTAGACGGACCTCTGTCGGCAAAGTAATGTCTGCTTTTTAATATGCTGTCTAGATTGTTCATGGCTTTTCTTCTAAGGAGCAAACTGTCTTTTAATCTCATGGCTGTAGTCACCATCTGCACTGATTTTGGAGCCCAGAAAAATAAAAGTCTCTCACTGTTTCCATTGTTTCCCCATATATTTGCCATGAAGTGATGGGACTGGATGCCATGGTCTTAATTTTCTGACTGTTGAGTTTTAGGCCAACTTTTTCACTCTTCTCTTTCACTTTCATCAAGAGGCTATTTAGTTCTTCTTCACTTTCTGCCATAAGGGTGGTGTCATCTGCATATTTGAGGTTATTGATATTTCTCCTGGCAGTCTTGATTCCAGCTTGAGCTTCTTCCAGCCCAGCATATCTCATGATATACTCTGAATATAAGTTAAATAAGCAGTGTGACAATATACAGGGTGACAATATTTGACCCACCTAGTAAGCATATTACAAAGCAGAGACATTACTTTGCCAACAAAGGTCTTTCTTGTCAAAGTTATGGTTTTTCCAGTAGTCATGTGTGGATGATGAGTGTTGAACGATAAAGAAAGCTGAGTGCAGAAGAACTGATGCTTTGAACTGTGTTGTTGAAGAAGACTCTTGAGAGTCCCTTGGACAGCAAGGAGATCCAACCAGTCCATCCTAAAGGAAATCAGTCCAGAATATGCATTGGAAGGACTGGTGTTGAAGCTGAAACTCCAATACTTTGGCCACCTCATGATAAGAACTGACTCAATGGAAAAGACCCTGATGCTGGGAAAGATTGAAGGCAGGAGGGGAAAGGGATGACAGAGGATGAGATGGTTGGATGGCATCACCTACTCGATGGACATGAGTTTGAGCAGGCTGCAGGAGGTGGTGATGGACAGGGAAGCCTGGCATGCTGTAGTTCATGGGGTCACAAAGAGTGGGACGTGACTGACTGCCTGAACTGAACTGAACTGAACTGAACTGATACAACATGGTACTAGAGATCCTGGCTATTGCAATAATGGGAGATATAACCAGTGGAGAGGAAGTATTAAAATTCTTATTAGTTATGTATTTATTTTTCTAAATATACATAGTGTTTATGTAGAAAAATTACTAAAATTATGTAAAAGATCCTTGGAAATAATTTTTGGATTGAGCAAAGTTGTTGAACACAAGGTCATGGTAAAAAATAAGTTATAGTTCTATAAATTAGTAAATAAATATGTGAACATATAACTGAAAAACTATGTCATTAATAATAGAAGTAAACAAAATGTTCAAAAATAAATCTAATGAAAGTTGTGTGAATCAAGTACATAGAGATGTATAAATCATTCTTGAGAATAATTTAAAAGATCTAAATAAAATGACAAGATTTAAAAGCTGGATGGGAAAATTCAGTTTTGCAAACATGTCAATTCTAAAATAATGTCTGCAATTGCAATCAACATACCAATAATTTCCCCTGAAAAGCAGATTCCAAGAATTATACAGAAATTTAAAGAACCACTCTAGCAAAGAAACGTTGAAGAGTTTACAATATGAATTATGAAGACATAAAATTATAACAAATGAAAATGATATTGTAAGGCATAAGGATCAAACAAAACCAATGGATTAGAATATAGAGTTTAGGAAAAAGCACACACATATAGTAACTTGAAACGTGACAGAAGTATTTCATTTGATGAGTTTAATATTAATAAATGTTGCTGCAGCCTCAGATATTTCATAATAATAAAAAAATCACTTGATTATACTATTCACAGAAGTCAATTGCAGATAGCTCTTTAACCTAAATGTGAACTCTTAAGACAATAATAATAGAAAACAAAAATAGAAAAATGATTTCAACTTCTGGAGTATAACCTAAGAAAATTCAATCATGACTTTCAGTAGATGAGTATTTCTTAAACTGGGCATGGAAAGAATTAACTGTAAAGAATAAGATTGGAAAATATGACTATACTAAAATTAAGAACTTCTGTTTATCAAAGGACAACGTTAATAAGATCAGAAGGCAAGACACAGAGTGGGAGAAGATATTTGTAATATATGAATGTATCAAATAATGTGCACTTATAAAAACCTCATTAAATTCATTAAGGAAAAAACACTAAAAAATATCTGAATAATGGAGTGAAAAGTTGTCTCACAAACAAATATACCCAAATAGCCAATAAATAGTTGAATGTGATCAACCCTGTTTGTTATTTAGGAAATGCAAATAAAAAGCAAAATGAAATGTTATCACATATACTCACTTATATAACAAAATAGGAAAAAAATAACAAAGTAAAATAAGATACTTAAAAATGCCACATATTGATGAGGCTGTGTTGGGGCTGGAATGCTTATAAAATGTTAGTGGGCATTTCAACTCTTACAAAAATTCTGATAAATTTTTTTGTATCATTTTCTAAATTTCAATATATGCAGGTCAGGTTCACACTATGTAAACGTTCAATGTATGTACATAGATATACAGAATAGGTATGTGCAGAGTAACATTATTATTATAGCCCAAAGGGGAAGTAATGCAAGTGACATCAAGAGTAGAGTGAAAGATGTGATTTGTAAATAGTCATTATATATACAAATATTATTATCAAATTAAATTAAATACATGAAATTATATGCAGGACTCTCACAGACAAAAATTTGAGTGGAAAAAAATAGGTACGAGGGAGTACATATTCTCTGATTTCTGTCATGTAAAAATGAAAATGGTAAAAAATTAATTGATGGTTATAGAAGTCAGAATAATGTTCATTTTTCAGAAGAGTAACACCTGGGAAGGGCCTGAGGCAGTTTTCTAGAAAGCTGGTAATGTTCTATTTCTCAATTGGGTTGTAGTTACACAGATGTGTTTACTTTTCAATAATTATCAAGCTGTACTGTTATAACCTGGGCACCCTTTTTCTCTTTAAACATTATTTCAAAAATAAAATAAGATGATAAATATTTTTCCTGGAGCAAAGAGAGCATGCTGTGAAGAGGCTTCAGAGTTGTTCTCTATAAGCTTGAAGAGCAATGGGATCAGGTACTGCTAATCCCAAGTGACCAATTAGAAGATGAAAAATTATCTAGTTGAGTTTCTTAACGAATATTTGGATAACTAGAGAATTGGAACTGAGCCAGTGTTCTGAAATATTACAATAGTTTGGCTAAACAGATTCAGGCTTAGGAGATTTTTCCTTAAGGTCAAATGGCTTAGCCAAAATTTTAAATAAGATATTCAGCCATTTTAGGACTGATGGAAAAAGAGGTGAAGGCAAACAGTAGGTAAAGGGGATCGCGTTGCCAGTAAGATAATTCTCTGTGATCAGATTGGCGCTATAATGCTTCTTACCTCCTGGTGTGAGGATAGAATAAGGGGTAATAACTCCAAACTGTATATGGAAACCAAAATCTCTGCCTCATAACTGTTGGCTCTGCCTTTATTTGAACATAAACCTACTCAGAAAAATAGGAAACATAGCCTCACTCTTACATTAGCATTTTCAGTTCATGTTATATAACAGTCATCTTTTTACTTATCCTTTCACCAGTTTTATGACATATTCACATACTGAAATGCAGCTGAGAACCAGAAAGTGAATAACAGAAGATCTTAAACAAGCAAAAGACTTCTCAACAATAGCGTGTTTACTTGCTCATAGTAAAGTGCCTCTGATTCTACTTCATTGTCCTTGGATTCCAATTATCAATACTTTCAATAATCTGCTTTCCATAACATTTCAGCACCAGGATTGAAAATCCTTGTATTCTTCTAGATAGAATACCAGTGTGTTTTGTTTATATGATAATACCTCACATAATAATTAATGGCCTCTGTCATTCTATTTGATGTGAGAAAACTTGCTTCTTCTGTAACTTCTGTATTTCTTCCCTGTCCCCAAGAATGTCACCCTTTTTATATTATTGCTGAGCTCCAGAACACATTCCTCCCGTATTTCTATCTCATTTTGCTCTGTGGCAAAAAGATGATCTTTGTGGGAGAACCCTCTGAGGCAGATGGATCTTTCCATAGAAAAAAAGATGCGTTTAGGGTCCTCTCTCCTAACTTGCTGGGAGGGGAAGTTAAAAGTGCTGGACAGAGGACCTTCCCAGAGTGGTGGTTCTGAATGACCGAACCTGGAAAGAACAATCACAACCGTAGGGGAGCGCTTTGGATGAAGAGCCTTGAAGCATTTAATGTTGAGAGCAAAGCAAGTGAAAGTGGCAGGATAGAAGCAGAGCAAATCAGGAAAGCCAGGGTAAGCTAAAACTTTCTATTGGAATGATTATGCTGGTTTAACATTTACAAAGAGTAAATTACAGAGAGCACTTCTATTAAAAATACATCAATTTTGTCTCATTCCATTTTTTTTTCATGAATAATCTGTTTTCTGAATTAAAAATATAAAACACTGTACATTTTATTTTATAAACACAGGAATATAAAGGTATAAGGACTTCCCTCATAGCTCAGTTGGTAAAAAATCCGCCTGCAATGCAGGAGACCCTGGTTCGATCTCTGGGTCGGGAAGATCCCCTGGAGAAGCAATAGGCCCCCCACTCCAGTATTCTTGGGCTTCCCTGGTGGCTCAGTTGGTAAAGAATCTGCCTGCAATGCGGGAGACCTGGGTTTGACCCCTGGATTGGGAAGGTCCCCTGGAGAAGGGAAAGGTTACCCACTCCACCCACTCCGGTCGGGGTTGCAAAGAGTCGGACACGACTGAGTTGGACATGTCTGAGCGACTTTCACTTTTCATAAAAGTATAAGAAACACCTTGAAAAAAGTGAAAAGCGTTAGTTGCTCATTCCAGTCAGACTCTTTGAGACCCCATGGACTGTAGCCTGCCAGGCTCCTTCCTCTGTCCATGGTATTCTCCAGGCAAGAATACTGGAGTGGGTAGCCATTCACTTCTCCAGGGGATCTTCCTGACCCAGGAATCAAACTTGGGTCTCCTGCCTTGTTAAGAAGATTCTTTAACATCTGAGCCACCAGGGAAGTCCTAAAAAAACAAACAAAAAATACCTTAAGTAAATATAAAAATAAAATATCAGTATGTGATGTTTACAAATTAGATATTAATATATACATATGCATGTGTATACATGTGCTTATATTTTTATATATCATTGATAGATTAGGTAGATGAGTAGGTGAATGCAGATCACTTGAAGAATAGCATATTTGAAGCAAAACATTGGAAATATAAGGCAGGTAGAAAGGCAGGTTCACCAGAGGCAGTGGAAAGTCACAGTGAATCTGACAGTGATAGAAGAGAGAAAATTATATCAAAAGGAAATATATGAAATAAAATGAAGCCTTCCAGTTAACAGCAGATATGGTCTTTGGAAGACATCTCCACCATAGCTTTTAAAAATTTTGGCATTCATAATGCTGACCCTGAAGAATATAAAACAAAAAAATATTTATTGCATTTTTGTGAAAGTAGGCATCAAATGCTATAGTTCTGGGTTTACAAAAGTAGCTGGGTTTCAGTCGTGTCTAGGAAACTTGTGACATTAAAAAATAATTGATAAAACAATTTTCTGAATATTCTTTAAAAACGCACTAATCTATGCCTTCCTTTTAAAACTATTGCCTGTCAGAAGCTCATTGAATTTTTCTATCTGAATAAAAGAGGCTTCCTTTTGTTAATACACTTTTGTTAATTGCATACTTAATGAATCTCCACAGGAAGTCCGCAGGGAAAGACACAGGATTGTATTCCTCAAGGAAATGTTTCTCAAGCTTCTCCTGACTTGTGTCCCTAATTGAACCTTTCTGTTTCTACCAAGGCTCTAATAGTGTGGAAACGTGGAGAAATTCAACAGGGGCTTGTACCTCTCTTGGTTTAGAGATATTAAAATAGTATAGAGACATTGGAAGTTGCTGATTTTGTATTGAGCATCAGTTACGGGAGATTTTACAGTATCTAAAAGTATCACTGGTTTTATGTCTTAATTTAAAATACTATGAATGGTTTTATATTATTTGCTATTATATTTTTTAAAGTACGGCACCATGAAGATTTTTATTATAGGCTAGAGATGTCAGAAGAGGAAATAGATTTATGGGACAGTTAGGCTTCATACCCCTCAATTAAATAAGACTACAACCAAGAAAGTTTTCAATATTACCTGAAAAGATGAGTGGAAATCGATGAGCACATTTTTAGCATAGTTATTTCAGAGCTGCAACACTCATACTGAAGACTTAAGAAGAAATGTTTAATAGATTTTAATGAATTGGGGGCCAATGTGAGTCAGTGACATACATGCATTTTGTAATGCTTATGATAAAAACTTTATTATTGCATTATAGCATGATCAGTAACTCAAAACTGGCATTATAAAGCAAATATTTTAGAGAGTTACTTTAACAAAAATGAGTAACATAATAATCACATCTTTAATTATGACTTAGTGTGCTTAACACTGACCTTTTTCCTTGAGCATATTGAACATATCAACTGAAAATATCCTGAAACTACTGGTTTTGTTGCTAATATTTTTCTCACATAGAAAGAAAACTAATAAATTCTAGGCAGGCCAGTGTTCACAGGCATTATATTTCAGTTAGTGGATCCCTGAGATGTGCATTTTCCCTCATGAAAAAAAAGTACTTTTAAAGACAGAAAAAACACAACTTTACCAGTATCAAAACTGATCCAACAATTTCAAAGAACAGTGATGACTGGGGAGTGAATTCATGCTATTAACACATTTCTTCAACTTTTGAGATAGACTGGCAGTAGAATTGCTGGAAAAATACCTCTCAAAATGTCAGTAAAGGGATGACTGGGTGCATTCCTATAGGAACCATCTGGTCTCAAGGTTTTATAATGACTGTTTACTATGTGTTCACCAGCCCCCAACTTGTTGGATAGGTGCAACTGCGGAAACGAAACACAAAAGAGAAGAGAGACAGGTTCTATCCGTTTATAGAGAGCTTCGGGTTCGTTCACCCTTTAGGTATAATATCAGGCAGCTCTGCTAAGTGAGAGTCCTGTGTGTGAACTTGGCAGGTAGAGTGAGCAGAGAGGCAGCGCATATGCAGTCTGTGCATGTTGCCAGCAGCTCCTATGAAAGTTTAAAGAGATCCGGGCATACTGACGCTCATGGTCCCACAGCCCTCCTGGTCCCATATATCTTCATAGTTCTGTGACATAAATTATATTATCACTACTTTATTAGAGTACAGCTATGGGGCTTCCCATATTGACAGGGTATTTTATTATTCAAAGTTTATTGCTATCACTAGCTAGGCACTTCCAAACCAGAGATCTGTGATCCCCATTTTTCTCATTGGAGTCATCTAATTTTATTTTTATTTATAACATCTACTTAGCTCAGAGCTTCAGAGAAACTATTAAGACTTTGCTAGTAATAGGGACCTCAGGAATTTTATTTACATATATTTCAAAATCTAAAATATACATATTCAGAACACAAATACATATAAAAGTGAAAATGTTAGTTGCTTACTTATGTCCAACTCTTTGCGATCCCATGGGCTGTAGTCCGCCAGGTTCCTCTGTCCATGGGATTCTCCAGGCAAGAATGCTGGCGTGGGTTGCCATTCCTTCTCCAGTGGATTTTTCCATCTCAGGGGATGAATCTAGTCTTCTGAATCACAGGCAGATTCTTTATGATTTAAATAAATAAAATGTGTACAAACTTATCTTTGTATCTAGTCCATGCAAAAGCTTAAAAATTATTCTTTTTTTTCTTCTTTAAATTATTTTATATTAGAGCATAGTTGATTTACAGTGTTCCGCTAGTTTCAGGTATATAGCAAAGTAGCAAGGTGATTCAGTTTTTACACACACACACACACCCCCATATACATACACACACTCTTTTCAGAAACTTTTCCTTATGGGTTATTATAGAGCATTGCTATCTTCTCCACGTCTTTCCCATTTTGGTAACCATTAGTTTGTTTCCTGAGTTTGTGAGTCTATTTTGTTTCATAAATAAATTAATTTATAGCATATTTTTTAGATTCCACTTTTAAGTGAATTAGAAAACTTTTTTATATAATGACATTTGTCTTTCTCTATCTGACTTATTTCACTTAATATAAATAATCTACAACTACCCATGTTGCTGAATCAAACCCCTTACAATTCTACAGTGAAAGTGACAAATAGATTCAAGGGATTAGAACTGATAGACAGAGAGCCTGAAGAACTATAAATGGAGGTTCGTGACATGATACAGGAGGCAGGGATCAAGACCATCCCCACAAAAAAAAAAAGCAAAAAGGCAAAATAGTTGTCTGACAGGGCCTTACAAATAGCTGAGAAAAGAAGAGAAACTAAAGGCAAAGGAGAAAAATAAAGTTATACCCATCTGAAAGCAGAGTTCCATGGAAGAGCAAGGAGAGATAAGAAAGCCTTCCTCAGTGATCAGTACAAAGAAATAGGAGAAAATAACACAATGGGAAAGACTAGAGATCTCTTCAAGAAAATTAGAGATACCAAGTGAATATTTCATGCAAAGATGGGTACAATAAAGAACAGAAAACATATGGACCTAACAAAAGCAGAAGATATCAAGAAGAGGTGGCAAGAATACACAGAAGAACTATACAAAAAATATCTTCAAGACCCAGATAACCACGATGGTGTGATCATTCACCTAGAGCCAGATCTCCTGGAATGTGAAGTCAAGTGCACCTTAGGAAGCATCACTACAAACAAAGCTAGTGGAGGTGATGGAATTCCAGTTGAGCTATTTCAGATCCTAAAGGATGGTGCTGTGAAAGTGCTGCACTCAATATGCCAGCAAATTTGGAAAACTCAACAATAGCCACAGGATGGAAAAGGTCAGTTTTCATTCCAATCCCAGAGAAAGGCAAGGCCAAAAACTGTTTAAACTACTGCACTCATCTCACACACTAGCAAATTAATGCTCAAAATACTCCAAGCCAGGCTACAACAGTATGTGAACTGTGAACTTCCAGATGTTCAAGCTGGATTTAGAAAAGGCAGAGGAACCAGAGATCAAATTGCCAACACCTGTTGGATCATAGAAAAAGCAAAAGAGTTTCAGAAAAATATCTACTTCTGCTTTATTGACTATGCCAAAGCCTTTGACTGTGTGGATCACAACAAACTGTGGAAAGTTCGGAAAGAAATGGGAATACCAGACCACCTGACCTGCCTCTTGAGAAACCTGTATGCAGGTCAGGAAGCAATAGTTAGAACTGGGCATGGAACAACAGACTGGTTCCAAATTGGGAAAGGAGTACTTCAAGACTGTATGTTGTCACCCTGCTTATTTAACTTATTTGCAGAGTACATCATGAGAAACACTGGACTGGAGGAAGCACAAACTGGAATCAAGATTGCCGGGAAAAATATCAATAACCTCAGACATGCAGATGATACCACCATTATGGAAGAAAGTGAAGAACTAAAGAGCCCCTTGATAAATTTGAAAGAGGAGAGTGAAAAAGTTTGCTTAAAACTCAGCATTCAAAAAATGAAGATCTTGGCATCCAGTCCCATTCAGTTCAGTTCAGTTCAGTCGCTCAGTCATGTCCGACTCTTTGAGACCCCTTGAATCGCAGCACGCCAGGCCTCCCTGTCCATCACCAACTCCCGGAGTTTACTCAAACTCATGTCCATCGAGTGGGTGATGCCATCCAGCCATTTCACCCTCTGTCGTCCCCTACACTTCCTGCCCCCAATCCCTCCCAGCATCTGGGTCTTTTCCAATGAGTCAACTCTTCCATTGAGGTGGCCAAGTATTGGAGTTTCAGCATCAGTCCTTCCAATGAACACCCAGGACTGATCTCCTTTAGGATGGACTGGTTTGATCTCCTTGCAGTCCAAGGGACTCTCAAGAGTCTTCTCCAACACCACAGTTCAAAAGTATCAATTCTTCAGTGCTCAGCTTTCTTCACAGTCCAACTCTCACATCCATACACGACTACTGGGAAAACCATAGCCTCAACTAGACGGACCTTTGTCAGCAAGGTAATGTCTCTGCTTTTTAATATGCTATCTAGGTTGGTCATAACTTTCCTTCCAAGGAGTAAGCGTCTTTTAATTTCATGACTGTAATCACCACCTGCAGTGATTTTGGAGCCCCCCCAAAATAAAATCTGACACTGTTTCCACTGTTTCCCCATCTATTTCCCATGAAATGATGGGACCAAATGCCATGATCTTAGTTTTCTGAACGTTGAACTTTAAGCCATCTATTTCACTCTCCTCTTTCACTTTCACCGGCCCCATTACTTCATGGTAAATAGATGGGAAAAAGTGTAAACAGTGAGAGACTTTATTTATTTGGGATTAATATCACTGCAGATAGTGACTGAAGCCATGAAATTAAAAGATTATTCCTCCTTGGAAGAAAAGTTGTGACCAACCTAGACAACATATTAAAAACCAGAGACATTATTTTGTCAACAAAGGTCCATCTAGTCAAACCTATGGTTTTTCCAGTGGTCATGTATGGATGAGACAGTTGGACTATAAAGAAAGTTGAGCACCAAAACATTGATGCTTTTGAACTGTGGTGTTGGAGAAGACTGTTGAGAGTTCCTTGGACTGCGTACAGATCAAACCAGTCCATCCTAAAGGAGATCATCCTGAATGTCATTGGAAGGACTGATGCTGAGGCTGAAGCTCCAATACTTTGGCCACCTGGCGTGAAGAACTGACTCATCTGCAAAGACCCTGATGCTGGGAAAGAGTGAAGGCAAGGGAGTAAGGGGACGGCAGAGGATGAGATGGTTGGATGGCATCACAGATTCAATGGACATGAATTTGAGCAGGCCCCGGGAGTTGGTGATCGACAGGGAAGTCTGGTGTGCTGCAGTCCCTGGGGTCACAAAAAGCCAGATGTGGCTGCATGACTGAACTGAACTGAAATGAACATCCATCCATGTTGCTGCAAATGACATCCATTCTTTTTTATGAGTGAGTAGTATTCCACTGTGTATACATACCACATCTTCTTTATGCATTCATTTGTTGAAGGACATCTGGGTTGATTCTGTGTCTTAGTTATTGGAAATAATTCTTCAATGAACATTGTAATGTGTGTATCTTTTTGAATTATGGTTTTATGTGGATATATGCCCAGGAGTGGGATTGCTGAATCTCAATGTTACCTCTATTTTTAGTTTTTTAGAGAACTGACATACCGTTTTCCACGGTGGCTGTACCAATTCACATTACCATGAATGTGTTTGTCACTATCAGTAATTTGCCTTTTCGTGTATTACCTTGTTCCTCAAGTGGAATATAAATATTCTAGGAGAGTCTTAGGATATGTTTCTTAGAAAGATTTTGAGATGAAGGGTGACTTATAGGTTTATTTGGCAGGAATTTTGAGGGATTTACCACTCAAAAAGTTAGGAAGACAAGATTGAGCACAGGAAAACATGGATAGGAAAGCAGTTGTAACTGTGAATGAGTTGGTCTTGTAAGCATCTCTGGACCCAACATGACTTATCAGTGTGGCTGCTCCTAGTGAGTGGACTGGGGTAAGGAGAAGTAATAGTAACCTTGGGTCAAGATGCTGTGACCAAGAGCAGTTCTCAAGGATGGATGCAGCCGTGAGTCAACAGCATCTGATGTTCCCCAAAACTGAAGTATAGCTTCAGATCATAGCTGACATGGCGCTAGCTTTCACTGAAGGTAGGTCTGATTTTACTTGCATTCTTTCTCCCTATATGCCCAAACTTGGAGCAGTGCTCAGCAGACAGCATGTGCTCAATGAATAACTGCTTGAATCAAATAAATCATTTATCAAAATCTTGTAACTTAGGGGAAATCCCTGGCTGTCCAGTGGTTAAGACTTCACCCTTCTACTGTAGGGGGTGTGAGTTCAGTCCCTGGTCTGGGAGCTAAGGTCCTGCATGCCAAGTGGTGTGGCCAAGAAAAAGAAAAGTCTTATAACTTAAGATTATTAGATATAAAAAATTCTACAAAATAGTCAATGAATTATATTAAAGACAGAGAAGGGAGGAAAACTTCCTCATTGTTCTATTAAAATAAAACACATTCAATATTATGTTTAATATAGAATAGAATAATTGTCAGAAAGGGATCAGTGATGATTATCCTAACTTTCAGTAGATGATGTGAAATACTTTGGAAGCTACTAATACTATATCCAAAGAATTCTTATTACTAAATGGGAAAAAAGAGAGTATAGTTGAGACCATTTGGAAATTGGTAACTCTCTCAATAAACATCTGTGAATCTGTTAACTTTGGAAATAAATGTGCCAGTTTATACTAGTCAACTTTAAATACAAGTCTTTTAAGAGGCTTTAATTTGTATACCAATCAGGTAATCAGTTTTAAACAAGCACCCCAATTCATCATTTAGGAAATCATGGTGATTTTGATTTGAAAATCTTACTTCATGTAACTGAACTGAAATCCTCAAAACATGTATAATGAAGCTCAACCAATTTCACTATTCTAACCCTCAAAGACAGGATGTTTATTTCTGTCAATACGTGATAAAATTAGACTGATACAGAAAATTATATCATGACTGCAGGGCAAGCCCAGAATGCAAATATGTGAAATGATATATGTGTATCATTTATAAAGGAACAAAATTATTAGACTGATCAAATTTCTCCTGGAAACGTTTAAGGTCATGAGAGAAGGGAGCAATAGCAATATGGTATTCTGGGGGAAATTCTGAGCTGCATAGTGGAGTCAAGCTTTCCCACAAGTATCAAGCCTATGGAGAGTTCTAGACCTGTTAGAAATCAATAACATCTCTTCATGATCTCTTCTTGAGGACACCATTTAAAGTTAAATAACAGCCAATTAAGGAATGTCTGGGTAATCTACATACAAGACAGGTATTCAAAGATTTTTTTAAAAAGTTTAAGTGTAAAATTAACACTAAAACAAATGTGAGATTGGTTACAAAAGAGAATGTAAATGTTGAATGAAAATTTAAAAATAACAAAACTTAGGAGGAAGAGGGATAGCGAAGTTAAAAGTGAGAGTAAGCTCAGTGTTTGCCTCTTCTCTAATACTTTACAAGTCAGATTATAGATTCATAGCATTTAAAGTACTTAGAAAAGCTGGCTTAAAATTCGGCATTCAGAAAACTAAGATCATGGCACACGGTCCCATCGCTTCACGGCAAGCAGATGGGAAAACAATGGAAACAGTAACAGACTTTATTTTTGGGGGCTCCAAAATCACTGCAGATGGTGACTGCAGCCATGAAATTAAAAGATGCTTGCTCCTTGGAAGAAAAGCTATGACCAACCTAGACAGCATATTGAAAAGCAGAGACATTACTTTGCCAACAAAGGTCCGTCTAGTCAAAGCTATGATTTTTCCAGTAGTCATGGACTATAAAGAAAGCTGAGCACCAAATAATTGATGCTTCTGAACTGGACTGTCAGAGAAGACTCTTGAGATTTCCTTGGAGTGCAAGGCGACCCAACCAGTCCATCCTAAAGGAGATCAGTCCTGGGTGTTCATTGCAAGGACTGATGCTGAAGCTGAAACTCCAAAACTTTGGCCACCTCATGTGAAGAGCTGACTCTTGGAAAATACCCTGATTCTGGGAAAGTTTGAGGAGAGGAGGAGAAGGGGACGACAGAGGATGAGATGGTTGGATGGCATCACCGACTCCATGGACATGAGTTTGAACAAGCTCCGGGAGCTGGTGATGGACAGGAAAGCTGGGTGTGCTGCAGTCCATGGGGTCTCAAAGAGTCAGACAGGACTGAGTGACTGAACTGAACTGAAAGTACTTAGAAAAATGAATATCGAGAAAATAACATAGATTAGGAGAGAATTGAGTGAGAAGATATTTTATCAATAATTGTATTAGGTAAATAATACAGTTAAAGAAATAGATGGTTAAGTTTATATAAAATATTATATAAGATGTAACTTTTAAAGTATAGAATAAATACAGACATGCTTATTTACTAAGGGGCCTACATATACACACAGATACTAACAGAGTAATGAAAACCACATAGTGAGATTTGTATGTTAAAACTATAAAAACAGAAATTATAACCTAAAATTGTCTGACAGAACTAATATGAAATGCTTCTTCCATTCGATAAATATAAACTGAGTAATCACACATTAAAATAAAAGATTTATAAAATGTGACACAAAGTCGACTCTAAATCTAGCTTATAAATCTAGGATATAATAAAAAGCCAGATAAGACAGTGATTTAGGAAGTTTTAAAATAAAAAGAGATGCAAAGATATTTTAAGCAAATGCATACAAAAAGGAAATGTGCAGTTAGCAATATTATCCTATACCTTTGCATAACTATATACTGAATAATATAGCATCAACAGTCATGAAGCAAATATTTAAGGTAAACCTTTTTTTTTTTTAATAGAGAAATCCACTAGTAACAGGAGCTTTTACTTCTCTCTCAGTTCATGGAAACAAAATATAAAAATAATATAATTAAGAACTGGTTGATGTATGACTAATTCTGAAAATCATAAAAATAGAAAATATAATTTCCTTTCAAATGTCCATGGAACTTTCACAAGCGTTAACCAGATGTCCGTCTACAACAGAATAATCACAATGCCAAATGAAATTCCATAAATTAATAACAAAACCAGGAACAAAATGTTCATACCATAAACAGATTAATATACTAATATACTTTACATTATTAATAGCTACTATTGAACAAAAGAAAATATATAAATGGTAAAATTTCAGGTGTGCCAAAATAATATATAAAAATACAAATATTTAGAATCAAGGAGACCCCACAAAATTAGTACTCTAAGGGAAATCTATAATCTTCAATAATTATATTAATTAAAATATAAGCAAATTAATTAAACTTTTCATACAAAAATTTAAAAATAACTAAAAAAGTGAAGAGAATATGAAGAAAGAATTAATATAAGATAAATTATTTTGAAAGAATCAATAGAATTACAAAAATACAAATTCTTGGTCTTAAACTAAAAATAACATCACAGAAACATCAAATCTAACTTATATGAGAAAAAATTATAAATTGCACAAACAGACAAAATGGACTTGTTGTGGCCAAGTGGAAGAAAAGGAGGGAAGGATTGGTAGTTTGGGATTAGTAAATCAAAGCTATTACATATAGGATAAATAAAAAAGGCCCTACTATACATGGAACTAAGTTCAATATCCTGTGATAAACCATAATGGAAAAATGTGAAAATGTATCTATAAATGAGTCACTTTGCTGCACAGCAGAAAATAACACAATGTAATCAACTATACTTCAATATTTTTTAATTGTATAAGAAAAAATAAGGATGACAAACACAAGTTAATTAAAAGAATAAAAATGCTACATTGTACAACAACAAATGAACTTGAAAATCTCTATAAAAATGGGTAAGTTTTTTAGGAAAATGTGTATTACCAAATTTACTACTGAAGAGATTAAAAATTTACAGGGTCAACTTGCATATGGATGTAATGTGCATGTATGCTGGGTAGCTTCAGTCCTGTCCAACCCTTTGTGACCTCAAGGATGTAACCCACCAGGCTACTCTGTCCTTGAGATTATTCTAGTGAGAATATTGGAATGGGTTGCCATTTCCTTCTCCAGGGGATCCTCTAGACTCGGGGATATAACCCAAGTCTCCTGAGGCTCCTGCAGCAGCAGAAGAATTCTTTGCCACTGAGCCACTGGGAAGTTGTCGTGGACATAGAGGGTGTATTAAAAAATCATTAAAACAACTTAAGGCATAGATGTGAAGGTCACTCAGGTGCATTCCTCTCTTTGCGAAACCATGGGCTACACAGCCCATGGAATTCTCCAGGCCAGAATACTGGAGTGAGTAGCATTTCTCTTCTCCAGGGGATCTTCCCAAACCAGGGATCGAACCCAGGTCTCCCACATTGCAGGTGGATTCTTTACCAGCTGAGCCACAAGGGAAGCCCAAGAATACTGGAGTCAGTAGTCTATCCCTTCTCCAGCAGATCTTCCTGGCCCAGGAAGTGAACTGGGGTCTCCTTCATTGCAGGCAGATTCTTTACCAACTGAGCTATCAGGGAAGCCCACTAGCCTCATATCCTTATCCATCAGAGGGCAGACAGAATGAAAACTACAATCACAGAAAATTAATCAGACTGATGGCATGGACCACAGCCTTGTCTAACTCAATGAAACTATGAGCCATGCCATGTAGGGCCACCCAAGACAGACGGATCATAGTGGAGAATTCTGACAAAATGTGGCCCAGTGGAGAAGGGAATGGCAGACCACTTCAGTATTCTTGCCTTGAGAACCCCATGCACAGTATGAAAAGGCAAAAAAAAAAAAAAAAAAAGACACTGAAAGATGAACTCCCCAGGTCTGTAGGTGCCCAATATGCTACTGGAGAACAGTGGAGAAATAACTCCAGAAAGAATGAGGAGACAGAGCCAAAGTAAAAACAGCACCCAGTTGTGAATGTGACTAGTGATGGAAGTAAAGTCCAATGCTGTAAAGAACAATATTGCATAGGAACCTGGAATGTTAGGTCCATGAATCAAGGTAAATTGGAAATGGTCAAACAGGAAATGGCAAGAGTGAACATGAACATTTTAGGAGTCAGTGAGCTAAAAAGAACTGGAATGGGTGAATTTAATTCAGATGACCATTGTATCTACTACTGTGGGCAAGAATCCCTTGGAGGAAATGGAGCAGCCCTCATAGTCAACAAAAGAGTCCAAAATGCAGTACTTGGATGCAATCTCAAATGACAAAATGATCTCTGTTAGTCTCAAAGGCAAACCACTCAATATCACAGTAGTCCAATTCTATGCTCCAACCACTAATGCTGAAGAAGCTGAAGTTGAACGGTTCTATGAAGACCTACAAGACCTTCCAGAACTAACACCAAAAAAAAGATGTCCTTTTCCTTATGGGGGACTGGAATGCAAAAGTAGGAGGTAAGAGAAACCTGGAGTAACATAAAAGTTTGGCCTAATAGTACAAAATGAAGCAGGGCAAAGGCAAACAGAGTTTTGTCAAGAGAATGTACTGGTTATAGCAAACACCCTCTTCCAACAACACAAGAGACAACTTTACACATGGACATCACCAGATGGTCAGTACCGAAATCAGATTGATTATATTCTTTGCCGCCAAAGATGGAGAAGCTTTTGTCAGCAAAAACAAGACTGGGAGCTGACTGTAGCTCAGATCATGAACTCCTTATTGCCAAATTCAGACTTAAATTGAAGAAAGGAGGGAGAATCACTAGAACATTCAGGTATAACCTAAATCAAATCCCTTATACAGTGGAAGTGACAAATAGATTCAAAGGGTTAGATCTGATAGGCAGAGTGCCTGAAGAACTATGGACAGATGTTCTTGACGTTATAAAGGAGACAGTGATCAAGACCATCCACAAGAAAAAGAAATACAAAATGGCAAACTGGTTGTCTGAGGAAGCCTTAAAAATAACTGAGAAAAGAAGAGAAGCTGAAGGCAAAGTAGAAAAGAAAAGTTATGCCTATCTCAATACAGAATTGCAAAGAATAGCAAGGAGAGATGGGAAAGCCATCCTCAGTGATCAATGCAAAGAAATAGAGGAAAACAAGAGAATGGGAAAGACTAGAGATTTTTCTCTTCAAGAAAATTAGAGATATCAAGGGAACATTTCATGCAAAGATGAGGACAATAAAGGACAGTAATGGTATGGACCTAACAGAAGCAGAATATATTAAGACGAGGTGGCAAGAATACACAGAAGAACTATACAAAAAAGTACTTGATGACTTGGATAACCATGATGACGTGATCACTCACCTAGAGCTAGGCCTCCTGCAGTTCCAAGTCGAGTGGGCCTTAGGAAGCATCACTAGGAACAAAGCAAGTGAAGGTAATGGAATTCTAGTTGAGCTATTTCAAATCCTAAAAGATGATCTTTTGAAGTGCTGCACTCAAGATGCCAGCAACTATGGAAAACTCAGCAGTGGCCACAGGACTGGAAAAGGTCAATTTTCATTCCCATCCCAAAGAAAGGCGATGCAAAAGAATACTCAAACTACCGCACAATCGCACTCATCTCACATGCTAACAAAGTAATGCTAAAAATTCTCCAAGCCAGACTCCAACAGTGTGTGAACCCTGAACTCCCAGATGTTCAAGCTGGATTTAGACAAGGCAGAGGCACCAGAGATCAAATTGCTAACATCCATTGGATCATAGAAAAAGCAAGAGAATTCCATAAAAACATTTAATTTTGCCTTTGACTATGCCAAAGTCTTTGACTGTGTGGATCACAACAATCTGTGGAAAATTCTTAAAGAGATGGGAATACCAGACCACCTTACCTGCCTCCTGAGAAATCTGTATGCAGGTCAGGAAGCAGCAGTTGGAAATGGACATGGGACAATGGACTGGTTCCAAATTTGAAAATGAGTACATCAAGGCTGTATATTGTCACCTTGCTTATTTAACTTATTGTAGAGTACATCACACAAAATGCCAGACTGGATGAAGCAGATGCTGGAATCAAGATTGCCAGGAGAAATATCAATAACCTCAGACATGCAGATGACACCACCCTTATGGCAGAAAGCGAAGAAAAACTAACAGCCTCTTGATGAAAGTGAAAGAGGAGAGTGAAAAAGCTGGCTTAAATCTCAACATTCATAAAACTAAGATCATGGCATCCAGTCCCATCCCCTCATGGCAAATAGATGGGGAAACAATGGAAACAGTGACAGACTTTACTTTCTTGGTCTCCAAAATCACTGTAGATGGTGACGGCAACCATGAAATTAAAAGATGCTTGCTCCTTGAAAGAAAAACTATGACCAGCGTAGACAGCATATTAAAAAGCAGAGACTTTGATTACAATGCAAATGCATCTAGTCAAACCTATTATTTTTCCAGTAGTCATGTATGGATGTGAGAGTTGGACTTTAAGAAGGCTGAGCACAGAAGAACTGATGTTTTTGAAATGTGGTGTTGGACAAGACTCTTGAGAGTCTCTTGGACTGCAAGGAGACCCAACCAGTCCATCCTAAAGGTGATCAGTCCTGAATATTCATTGGAAAGACTGATGCTGAAACTCAATACTCTGGTCACCTAATACAAAGATCTGACTTCTTGGAAAAGACCCTGGTGTTGGAAAAGATTGAAGGCACGAGGAGAAGGGAATGGCGAGGATGAGCTGGTTTGATGGCATCACCGACTGAAAGGACATGAACTTGAGCAAGCTCCGGAAGTTGATGATAGGCAGCAAAGCCTGACGTGCTGCAGTCCATGGGGTCGCAAAGAGTTGAAATCAAACGAGTGACTGAGCTGAACTGTAGGGGTACAAACAAACCTTAACTCTTCATGAGGTGGAAAGTCCTTTTGGAGAATTATGCAATGTGGCAGAAGACAAGAAGCTTTTTATAGCAGAAAGGATAAAGCACCAGGAATTAAAAAAAAATAGAAAATATCTGTTTGACTGGGACACCTAACTGGCCTTGTTTGGAGTGAGAATGTCCAGAATTCACTGGATGTTTGGAGATTGACTGACCGGAAGTACTGTGTTCCTGGTCCAGTAAGCATTTACAGGTATAGGAAAGTGACCTAAGTTTTACATTGCTAATTGTGCACCGTGGGGAGTAATGGATCCATCTTAGGCCTAGAAATTATTTCAACAGGTGCTGTAAAAGAATTATCCTCAGCAAAAGACCACCCAGCCAACACTTTTAAAAGGGAAATTTACCAAACCATTTAAAGAGAAGATGGTCTCTATGCTATTTAAATTATTTCAGGGCATAGAAAAAGAAAGGAAAACTTCCAAACTCCATGTTTGAAGCAAGCATTATATAATGTAGCATTGATTCTAATATGTGGCATTCAAAAATTAAGGGTTTTAACTTAAATACTATTAATAAAAATCATGTTAGATCCAGTCATGGAACAATAGACAGGTTCAAAACTGGCAAAGTAATATATCAAGGTTGTATAATGTCACCTGCTTATTTAACTTCTACACAGAATACATCACACAAATTGCCAGAGTGGATGAATCACAAGCCGGAATCAAGGTTTCCAGGAAAAATATCAACAACCTCCGATATGCAGATGATACCACTGTAATGGCAGAAAATGAAGAGGAACCAAAACAGCCTCTTGACGAGGGTGAAAGAGGCTAGTGAAAGAGCTGGCTTGAAACTCAACATTAAAAAAAAAAAAAGATAATGACATCTGGTCCCATTTCTTCATAACAAATAGAAGGGGAAAAAATGAAAACAGTAACAAATTTTATTTTCTTGGGCTTCAAAATCACTGTGGACAGTGTCTGCAGCCATGATATTAAATGTTGCTCCTTGGCATAAAAGCTATGACAAACTCTGACAGTGTATTAAAATAAAGAGACATCACTTTACCAACAAGAGTCCATATAGTCGAAGCTATGTTGTTGTTGTTTTTTTCTTCAGTAGTCATGTACAGATGTGAGAGTTGAACCATAAAGAAGACTGAGCACCAAAGAATTGATGCTTTCAAATTGTGGTGCTGGAGAAAACTCTTGAGAGTCCCTTGGACAGCAAGGAGATCAAACCAGTCAATCCTAAAGGAAATCATTCTTGAATATTCATTGGAAGGACTGATGCTGAAGCTGATGCTCCAGTACTTTGGCTACCTGATGTGAAGAGAAGACTCATTGGAAAAGACTCTGGTGCTGGAAAAGATTGAAGGAAAAAAGGCAAAGGGAACACAAAGGATGAGATGGTTGGATGGCATCACCTCCTCAATGGACATGGGTCTGAGCAGACCCTGGGAGTTGGTGATGGACAGGGAAGCCTGGTGTGCTGCAGTCCCCGGAGTCACAAAGAGTTGGACACGACTGAGCGACTGAACAAAAACAAATAATGACAGTGGATTACACCTGAAATTCTGTAAGATACAGACACCACGAGGAGGAATACATAGGTGTATTAGTCAGCTAGCACAGTCTTAATAAAGCACCATAGGCTGGGTGGCTTCAGTTCAGTTCAGTCGCTCAGTCATGTCTGACTCTTTGCAACCCCATGGTCTGCAGCACGCCAGGCTTCTCTGTCCATCATCAACTCCTAAAGCTTACTCAAACTTATGTCCATTGAGTCTGTGATGCCATCCAACCATCTCATCCTCTGATGTCCCCTTCTCCTGCCTTCAATCTTTCCCAACTGCAGATTCTTTCCCAAGGAGTCAGTTTTACTTCCAAGGAGCAAGTGTCTTTTAACTTCATGGCTGCAGTCATGATCTGCAGTGATTTTGGAGCCCAAGAAAGTAAAGTCTGCCACTATTTCCATTTTTTTCCCTATCTGTCGTGAAGTGATGGGACCAGATGCCATGGCCTTAGTTTTTTGCCTGTTGAGTTTGAAGCCAACTTTTTCACTTTCCTCTTTCTCTTTCATCAAGAAGCTGTTTAGTTCCTCTTCACTTTCTACCATAAGGGTTTTGTCATCTGCATATCTGAGGTTATTGATGTTTCTCCCGGCAATCTTGATTGCAGCTCATGCTTCTTCCAGCCTGGCATTTTGCCTGATGTACTTTGCATATAAGCTAAATAAGCAGGGTGACAGTACACAGCCTTGATGTACACCTTTCCTAATTTGGAACCAGTCTGTCGTTCCATGTCTGGTTCTACTTGCTGTTTCTTGGCCTGCACACAGGTTTCTCAGAAGGCAGGTAAGGTGGTCTGGTATTCTTACCTCTTGTAGAATTTTCCATAGTTTTTTGTGACCTATAGAAACTTTGTAGGCAATTTTAGCCTTTGGTATAATCTATAGAGCAGATATCTTTAAAGAAAAAGATATCTACAAAGAAAAAGATATTTTTCTCCTAGATGTTTTAGACAAACATCTAAACATGTTTAGAAGTAGATGTTTTAGACAAAGAACCTATTTTCTCATGGTTCCAGAGCCTTGGTAGATCAAGATTAAGATGCTGAATGGTTTGGTTTCTGTGAGGACTCTCTGTGTCTTGCAGATAGCTGACTCCTTGTTGCGTTTCACAAGGCGGAGTGAAAAACGTGAGCTTTCTGATTTCTCTTCCTATAAGGACATTAATCTCATTAGAGTAAGACTCCATCCTTATGATCTCATTTTACCTTAATTTCTTCCTCACCGTAAGTAAAAGCACATTAGTTTAGATTTCAACATATGAATTTTGACAAACACAATTTAGTCCATAGCAGTAAAGAAAACCAAATTAATAGGGGAGGCAGTAACAAAGACACTAGACCAATTTAAAATCTCTGATATCTATGACTGCATCAAATATGACACAAAGCCCCATTCCTCACCAGATTTACATAAATCCTCACACTAGAGAATATTTATCTCTTACTTGATACAACTTGCTCAACTAAACACATTACCAGATAAGAAAACTACAGAACAATATTCCTGACTAATATTGATGCATGATTCCTCAATAAAATATTAGCAGATTGAATTCAACAATGTAGAACAAGAATATACTATAACCAAGAGGGATTTATTCTAGATATGCAAGGATGATTCCTTAGTTGAAAATCAATTAATGTAATACATCAGGAAAATTCACACAATCATATTAATCATAGCCAAAAAGCATTTGACAAAATTCAAATCTCATGATGAACACTCTCAACAAATTAGGGACAAAGAGGAACTTTCCCAACTTAATAATGAATGTCTATTAAAAATCTCTAACTAACAGTATACTTAATAGAGACTGCCCACTTTTCCTCTAAGATTGGAAATAAGACAGGATGCCCTCTTTCACCACTCCACTCCTATTCAGCAGTGTATGGAAGCCTAAATAATACAAAAGGGCAAGAAAAATGTGTTTGTGTATTGAAAAAAGAAGAAATCAATCTCTCTGTTTTCAAGATGATACCACTCTCTATGTAAAAAATGCCAAAGAATCAATTAAAAATTCCTGAAACTGTGACTAAAGCAAGGTTATGTATCAATAGGAGACAATCGGAATTTTTAAAATATCATTTATATAGCACCTAAAGAGTTAAATATTTAAGCTTAAGTCTCACAAAACTTGTGACTATATATGTGTATGTATAATATACAGTCTATACTATACACTTGGAAACCTACAAAGCACTGATTAAAAAATAAGTTTAAATGATCTAAATAAGCAGAGACATATTCTGTTTTCATGGATTAGGATACTTGATATTGTTAAAATATCAATTCTTGTCAAGTACACTTGATAGATCACAATCAAAATTGCTGCCCCCATTAAAATTTGGCAAACAATTTTTGGGACAAACTTATTCCAAAATATATTTGGGCATCAAAAATAAAAATATCCAACCTAATGCTAAGCAAGAACAAGGATTAAGCACCTCCACTCCCAAATTTTAACTCTTACCCAGTAATTGATATATAATGATATTGATGAAATAAAGATATATAGATCAATATAGCAAAATGATGAGTCCAGAAAGAGGCACACACAAATATTGTCCAGTGATATTTGACAAAGGAGCAGTGGCGATTAAGTGAGGAAGGTATAGTCAAATATTGTTGAAACAATTGGATGTCAATTATCAATTTTTTATATGCTGGAAACATAGACCCATTTTTTATATCTGCTATAAAATTGCCTCAAAAATTACAGAATGGATTGCAGAGTTTACCATAAAATGAAAAGCGTAGAACTTACAGGAAAAGCAGTAGGAAAAATTCTATGTGATCTTGTGTTTGGTGATGGTTTTATAAACACACCAATGGTGCTACCCGTGACAGAAAAAAATAATAATAATAATAATAAACTGGACAAAGTTGAACAACTTCTGCATTATAAGTCATTAAGAGAGTTTAAAAAAATGACATAGATCATGAGATAATATGCATCTCATAATGAAACTGCACCTAAAATATACAAAAATCCTAAAAACATAACAATAAAAAATAAATCACCCATTAAAAGTTGGGTCTAGGAGCAAAAAGGCATTTCTCCTGCCATTATGTTCAGGTCCAGAGTGACCAGTGCCCCCATCCCCAGACCGCAGGCCTGGCCTCAGCAGTGCCAGAACACGGGTGTGCCCACAACCCCCTCATCATCGTGCTGGTGAAAGCAGAGGTCTGCAGGAAAGTCTGCTCAAAAAAAGGGTCAAAAATCTCTCAGATACTTCATTGAAGCAGATATACTAGAGGCAAGTAAGCATATAATAAATGCTCAGCATCTACTGTTTTTAAGGTCTTGCACACTAAAATAAGATACAGTCACATACCTACTAGAATAACTAAAATACAAAAAAACTAGCAATATGAATTGATGGCATGGAAGTATAGTACGGGAACTGTCGTTCATTCCTGGTATGAATTCATTATGGTATAACCACTTTGGGAAGAAAAAACACCAGTTTTTGTTTGTTTGTGTGTTTTTATAAAGCCAAACACAATCTCGCTATATGATTCAGCAGGTATGTGCCTTTATATTAAACCATCTGATTTGAAAACATGTTTCTGCATAAAAATCTACACATGAGTGTTTATAGTAGCTTTATTCATTGCTGCAAAAATTGGAAGCAACCAAGATGCCCTTCTGTAGATGAATGGATAAACTAACTGTGGAACAGCTATATAATGGAATGTAATTTAGAAATAAAAAGAAATAGGCTATCAAACCACAAAAGGATGTCAGTGGGTCTTAAATGAACACTGCTAAGTAAAAAATCAGTCCAAAAAAACTATACACAGTATATTTCCAATTATATGATCTTCTGGAAAAAGCAATAATGTAATTTTGCCAAGGGTTTGATGGGTTGGTGAGAAGGATGAAAAGTCAAGCACAAGGGCTATTTTAGAGGAAAAAAAAAATATATCTTGTAAGATTCTATAGTGGTGAATATAAAATATTGAGAATTAGTTTAGGCCTTCAGGAAGATTCCCTGGACAGAGGAGCCTGGTGGGCTACAGTCCATTGGGTCACAAAGAGTAGGACACAACTGAAGCAAGGCAATACAGAACAAAGAGTAAATGTTAAAATCTAAAAATCAGAGCAAATATATTTAGGAGTAGGGGTATCTAAATGTGTTACAAATGAATGAACGCATTTTACTGAAAGAGGTAGAGAAATAGTTATTGTTCAGTTGCTAAATAGTCTAAATAAACAGTGTCTGACCCTTTGCAACCCCATTAACTACAGCACACCAGACTTCCCTGTCCTTCACCATCTCCCTGAGTTTGCTGAAACTCATATCCATTGAGTCAGTGATACCATGCAACCATCTCATCCTCTGTCAGTCCCTTCTCTTCTTTCCCTCAATCTTTCCCAGCATCAGGGTCTTTTCCAATGAGTTGGCTCTTCCCATTTAGTGCCAAAGTATTGGAGCTTCAGCTTCAGCACCAGTCCTTCCAATGAAAATTCAGGGTTGATTTTCTTTAGGATTGACTGGTGTGATCTCCTTGCAGTCCAAGGGACTCTCAAGAGTCTTCTATAACACCAAAATTCAAAAGCATCAATTCTTCCTCCCTCAGTCTTCTTTATGGTCCAGCTCTCACATTGGTACATGACTACTGGAAAAAGCATAGCTTTGACTAGACGGACCTCTGTCAGCAAAGTAATGTCTCTGCTTTGTAATATGCTGTCTAGGTTTGTCATAGCTATTCTTCCAAGGAGCAAGTGTTTTAATTTTGTGGCTGCAGTCAGAGTTTGCATTGATTTTGGAACCCAAGAAAAAGAAATCTGACACTGTTTCTGCTTTTTTGCCATATATTTTTTCATGAGGTGATAGGACCCAGATGCCATGATCTTCGTTTTTTGAATGTTGAGTTTTAAGCCAGGTTTTTCACTCTCCTCTTTCACTTTCATCAAAAGCCTCTTTAGTTCCTCTTCACTTCTTGCCATTAAAGTGGTATCAAATGCATATCTGAGATTGTTGATGTTTTGAGCAGCTATCTTGAGTCATTCAACCCAATATTTCATATGATGTCCTCTGCATATAAGTTAAATAAGCCAGGTGACTATATACAGCCTTTCCATACTCCTTTCCCAAATTTGAACCAGTCCGTTGTTCCATGTCCAGTTCTAACTGTTGCTTCTTGTCCTCATACAGATTTCTCAGGAGACAGGCAAAGTGGTCTGGTATTCCCATCTCCTGAAGAATTTTCCACATTTTGTTGTGACCCACACAGTCAAAGGCTTTAGTGTCATCAATGAAGCAAAAGTAGATGTATTTTGGAATTCCCTTCCTTTTTCTATGATCCAGTGTATGTCGACAATTTGATTTCTGGTTCCTCTGCCGTTTCTCAATCCAGGTGGTACATTTGGAATTTCTCAGTTTATGTACTGCTGAATCTTAGCTTGAAGGATTTTGAGTGTAATCTTGCTCGCATGTGAAATGAATGCAATTGTATGGTAATTTGAACATTCTTTGGGATTGCCTTTCTTTGGGAGTGGGATGAAAACTGACTTTTCTAGTCCTGGGGCCACTGCTGAGTTTTCCAAACTACCAAATTTGCTGGCATAATGAATGCAGCACTTTAAGAGCATCATCTTTTAGGATTCAAAATAGTTCAGTTGGAATTCTATCACCTCCACTAGCTTTGTTCATAGGTGTGCTTCACTTCACACTCCAGGATGTCTTTCTCTAGGTGAGTGACCACACCATTGTGGTTATCTGGGTCATTAAGAGCTTTTTTTGTATAATTCTTCTGTGTGTTCTTGCCACCTTTTCTTGATTTTTTTTGCTTCTGTTAGGTCCTTGCCATTTTTGTCTTTTATTGTGCCTATCTGAAATGTTCCCTTTATATCTCCAGTTTTCTTAAAGAGATCTAATAAGGTGCTAATCCAAGTAAATTTGGAAATGAGTGGAGTTTGTAAGGACTAATAGCAAAACGAACTGTACATAAGTGTCATCCCCTGGTTGATAAGTTTGTTTTCCGCAGAGGGGCATGACTCTACACTCATTAAATTTGGGCCGCCATAGTGCCTTTTTGACAAAGTGCAACATTAAAAGGAAGAATAAAAGGATTAACTGTACAGGGGAGAGACCTAAAAAGTACTATCTCAAGCCAGATGATCAAGTTTAAGATCAACAGTAATTAATTATGTTGACTATGTACTCAACATGAGGTGATGAGAATTGTCATTTACCCCTGTGCTCTTGGAGAAGGAAATGACAACCCACTCCAGTATTCTTGCCTAGAGAATCCTGTGGACTAAGGAGCCTGGTGGGCTGCCGTTGATGGGGTCGCAGAGAGTTGGACACGAGTGAAACAACTTAGCATGCATGCATGAGTTGGCTTCCCTTGGGCTCAGCTGGTAAAGAAGCTGCCTGCATTGCAGGAGACCTGGGTTTGATCCCTGGGTTGGGCAAATCCCCTGGAGAAGGGAAAGGCTACCCACTCCAGTATTCTGGCCTGGAGAATTCCATGGACTGTAAAGTCCATGGGGTCACAAAGAGTCGGACTCGCCTGAGCGACTTGCAAAGAAAAAGAAAAGAAAGAGTGCATTGGAGCAGGAAATGGCAACCCGCTCCAGCGTTCTTGCCTGGAGAATCCTGTGGACAGAGGAGCCTGGTGGGCTGCCGTCTGTGGGGTCAGGGTCACAGGAGTCAGACGTGACTGAGGCGACTTAGCAGCAGCAGCAGTAGCCTGCGCTATTCCTTCCCTTAGTCTAACCAGCAGAAAACCTTCAGACGCATCCCAGTTGAGGTGCATTTGAAAATATCTCTGACCAGTAATTCTCAAATCTGTCAAGATCATCAAAAACAAGGGAAGTGTAAGAGACACACATAACCAAGAGGAATTCAAGGAGATGCGATAAATAAATATAATATGGAATACTAGAAAGGATACAGGGGGGTAATAAAAAGGATATTATAAGAAAGAAAATCTGAATAAAGCATGCACTTCAGTTGTAATAACTGGTCAACCTCCAGAGCCTGCCGAGTGAAATCTGAACTTGACCTCCAGAGGGCAAAGAGAGATGGAAGAGAGGCAGCCATTTCAGACTGGTAGGTCAGTTCTTCTTAATTACCTCCTTCAAACATGTCAAAAGTTTCATAGTAGTAAAGATGTGACTAATAGTGGAAATTGGTTATAGTTCATAGTGGACTTCCTCTACTTTCTTCTGGATAACTACATAAATTTAAAACTCTTAAAAATATATATATATATAATAACCTAATTTAAAAGAAAAGAAAGAATTGCCAGGGAATTTGATGCTGGCCTATGTTCTATATGATATTAAAATCTATGAAAAAATTCCTATTATTAAAATTGCTTCATTTGGTTTTAATAGAACAATTAAAATGAGGAAGTTTACATTAAGTTATATTCAGCAATATAGAATATTAAAAGGAATTCTCTAAAATCATTGACAAAAGGAAGCACTCAGTTATAGTTAGTACTGCAGCTACCTAGTAGAGACATGAGAAGAACTAAAAATGGATACTCATATCTCTTGTGCACGATAAATTTCCAAATGGATAAAATACTTAGTATATAAATGGAACCATACAGGAGTCAAAAATATATGCAAACTAACTTATGAGCTTTGTGTGTGGAAAGTCTTTCTAGTTCTCAAACCTCAGCTTTGTTAAATATATGATAAATCAATTTTCTATCTACATAAAATTAAAAATCATGTACATTGCAAATAAAACAAACTGTATATAATCAGAAAGCAACAAAAAAGGATAATAATACTTACAATTTAATTTAAAGCTCTCTAATGTATAAAAGATATTTGGAAATTGATAAGACAAAAGACTACTTAATAGAAAAATTGGAAAAAAAATAGAGTTCACAAAACAGTGAACACAAACAACTTTTATCCATATTTAAATATCCTTAGACTCTTTCCTTAAAAACAGAAAAATGTAAATTAAAAGAATACTGAGAACAGTTTCCACAATCAGATTTTGACAAATATCTAAAAATTTATTTTGTTAGTGAAATTATGGAGAAATAAACATTCTTTTGTATTGCTATAGAGAAAGTAAATTTGTTTAGACCACATATAGAGCAACTTATCAATATCTATCACATTTGCAAATGCATAAGCTCTATTGACCCACCCAACTCCACTTCTGAGAAGTCCTCATAAGATTTATTCACCTAGATGGGAAGTGTCTTTACAAAGGTATTCATCACAATCTTGTCTGTAAGAGAAAAACATTTTTGAAAAAAAAATTCATTAATAGCAAATCAATTAAATGGATTTTGATGCATCTGTGTAATGGAATATTATGCAGACATAATAAGTAGCTATCTCTATACAAATACGAAATGAATAAATATTCTTGATTGATTAGTGACAAAAGACAGTACACATTAATAATTTTGTCATGTTAGGAGTATATTCTCCAGGAAAGAATACTGGAGTGGGTAGCCATTCCCTATTCAAGATGATCTTCCTGACCCAAGGATTGAACCTGGGTCACATGTATTACAGGCAGAGGCTTTACTGCTGAACCATGAGGGAAGCATCATATTTTCATATGCAGATGTAAAACAACTTTGCAGGATATAAAGAAGGAATAAGAGTGGTCACCTAAGGGAAAATAAATTAATATTATTAATTAATAAATATATATATTAATGAGAGGTGACTTAAATATGTATATATTTAAGTCCTTTATATATTATCAATATATATATTTATATATTTAATATATATTTATATATGTATATATAGAAAGAGACAGATAGATATATATACACTTTTTTTTAAACAATATGTATCTTTATTTAAAACAAAAGTAAAATTATTTGACTTGTTGTTGTATTTTTACTGACTTCATGATCAAAACATTAAAACAGTGATGTATGTAAGCACAATCTATATCTTATCAAAAGAAAGCATAATGAATTAATGGTGAAATCACCAATATTATCAACATAACAAGGTAAGATGATATATTTAGGAATAATTTTTTTTTCTTAATATATAAGGTTTTCCAATGGAACTCATCATAGAATCAGAGTTAATGTTGAGTTACTGTTCTTGAAGGGAAAAGATGGTATTACAAAAATAGCCCTACTGATATTAAATACAAAAAATCTTACATTTTAATTTGGTGTACATTTTCTTTTAGTTAAGAATGAATTTTTGCTTCTTCCCCCAGCCCCAGAACCACTTGCTGGTACTAAATGAATAATGTTTTGTGGTTGAAGAAAATTTTCACAGGATAAACAAGGTAATGTTTGCAATATAATGAATTTAGTATCCTTTGGCCAAAATTATACTGGATTTAAGTACCAATTTTTAAATGTGAGTTTTTACTTAAACTTCCCCGATGTTCTAATTCAGTGATTTTGCCAAGCAATTTTTATTTCAACCATTTTTAGTGGGATATGTCAAAGGTAAGATGATTTTATGTGTATAAGAGCACTCTAAATTTTAAGACACCAGATAACTATGTTATTATTAGACAAAGCTCATTTGTTAAATTATATGTGAGGGTTCTAAAAACAATTGTGAACTCTCTAAAATGAAGTCACCTTTTGTTAGTCAGAATAGGAATTAGTAACTCCTTTAGCCTGGATGTTAGTTGCTTTCTCTTGATGCTGCTGATACGCTTGAGGAATAGTCACATAAAAGATGACAAAATATGTGGGAGGATTAATGAGTGTTGAAGGCAGGGCCGTAGAAGAAGGAAATAAAAATTACAATTAAAAACCAAGAGAGAAGAGAACAAGCCATATGGTGACAAGAATCTATACTTTCATTGTTTCAGATATAGTTTACCCCTGTAAATTTCCAGCTGAGAAAATTATGTTTAAAAAATCACTTAAATATCTGTTTATTGTAGTTACATTAAATCATCATAGCTAGTAACTACCAGATTTGGAAGAAAAATGTGAAAATGAATGAACTCTAAACCTTTTTATTAGATATTTAGATGGAATGCTCTTAAAAATACTAATGTTTATATGTTTATTGGTACTGCAGTTTATATTTCTATGTTAATGAATTAGATTTAGCTACATTTTCTGGTAGCCCTGTCTTGCAAGATTATAAAATGATAGTCCATGCAGGTGTGATGTCTGTGCATCATTATTTTATAGTTTCTTTTGTGCTAAATGCATTGATCCAACTTTGTGGTTGCCGATATCATGCTGCTGCTGCCGCGTCGCTTCAGCCGTGTCCGACTCTCTGCGACCGCATAGACGGCATCCCACCAGGCTCCCCCGGCCCTGGGATTCTCCAGGCAAGAACACTGGAGGGGGGTTGCCATTTCCTGCTCCAATGCATGAAAGTGAAAAGGGAAAGTGAAGTCGCTCAGTTGTGTCTGACTCTTAGCGACCCCATAGACTGCAGCCTATCAGGCTCCTCCATCCATGGGATTTTCCAGGCAAGAGTACTGGAGTGGGTCGCCATTGCCTTCTCAGGATATCATGCTTCTCTTGTACTTTTTAATATGCCAAGATGGGTGTGTTTTCTACCTACAGAATTCAGTTTCCTTGAAACTTTGTCCTACACTCTGACTGTTTTCTTAGGGGTTACACATATCAGAACATGAATAAAGAGATTCCAGCTATCTAATGTTGAAGTTTTTCTAGGATAGATAAGACTTACAGGGTTTGGAATTACAATGATAAATTCTTATGTATACACATGATGTTATCACACCACAGACAAAAGAGAGCTAGAGTTGATAAATCAGTGCTTCCCTCTGTGGATTCACAGCTTTTTCACTAGGGTTTGGATTTAATCCAAATTGATCTTTACATACTTTTCATCAACGCAACTAGACAAGCTCACAGTAAACAGAGAGAAGCAAAGAAATACTGAAGACGAAAGGGTTTTACATGTCTGGCCTAAGCTTGGGCAATATCACTCATAATCACAACAGATGGTATCATTTTCTCTGAAGTCCTGTTTGCTGATGTTATAAATGACTAAAAATCAGGATTTTTAGGGAAAGTGCTGACAAAGACCATATAAGATCATTTCACAAGGTTGCAGTTGGCTTTTTTATTTTTATTTTTTGGCACTATAGGTGCACGCTACGTGCTAAGTCACCTCAGTCATGTCCAACTCTTTGTGACCATTTGGATTGTAGTTAAAGTATGGTATTCTCTCTGCATTGTGATTATGTGACATTGCCTGCAAGCCAATATCCAAGAACATTTCAGACATGAAAAACAACAGGAAGTAAGCTGCAGCAAATTCTGAGAGATTACCAATTCCGCAAGATGTAGAATCACCAATGGTGTTTTTGTTTTTTTTCTTCTCTAAACAATAAAACATGGCATCTTATATACCTTTCAAAAACAGAAAAAAAATCAGGAAGGGATTCTAAATTGGGATTCAGAAAGAAAAAAACTCAACTGACCTGGTAACTCTTTACAGCAGCCATTCACGTGGGTCTGCTACTTTCTGGTTTTGAAAAGCTAATTAGCATGAAAGGAAGACAGCTGCTGTGATTCAGCAGACTGGAAGACTCTCCTTGTTGGTCTCTTGTCATATTTGGAAGGTGTCTCAGGGACTTCTGACCATCGCCAGTTGTCAGATGTCAGTCATGCTCATAATTATGAAAAGTGAAAGTGTAAGTCACTCAGTCCTGTCTGACTCTTTGCAACACAGGCCCGATACTGGATTCAGATCCAGGCCAGAGTACTGGAGTGGGTAACCTTCCCCTTCTCCTAGAGATCTTCCCATCCCAGGGATCAAACCCAGGTTTCCCACATTGCAGATGGATTATTTACCAGCTGAGCCGCAAGGGAAGCCCAATAATACTGGAGTGTGTAGCCTATCCCTTCTCCAGGGGATCTTTCCGACCCAGGAATCAAACCAGGGTCTCCTGCATTGCAGGCAGATTCTTTACCAACTGAGCTATGAGGAAAGCCCTCTCATAATTATAGTATGTTAGAATTCAAAGAGAATTTATGGGTTATAATGATATGAATATGGGTTATTAATATAAAATAATAGTGAAGAAACCAAGTACCAGAGAAGATGAATAGAACACTTCATATAATGCTACACCCCAACATATTATATGTGATAAGTACATAGCTAAGCATGCTTAGAACTCAGATTTTTTAATTTCTACTTAGGTATTTTTTCAACTCTGTCTTTATTTCTATTATAAGAGCAGTTGTTAGTACTGATAGTAGTGATTGTTAGTATTTTGTGGGTAAAACTAGCACCTGAATTTGGCAAACTCTTTAATATATATACTTTATCTTATCAACACACCTCTGAAAATTTAATGATTAGCTGCTTTTACTAAAATCCCAATGATGATGATAAGAAACTGAAGGAATTAATATACACGCCAAATATATGTCACTTTATATGGGTGACATTATGTACAAAACTTTATAAAATTTTATTCCATTACCATAATTGTTCTGAATTTCAGTTTTTGTATTAGTACTTAGTCATCCAGGAAGCCAGGTTCAGAGAAAAAAAGTAACTTTCAAGTCACATAACAAGTAAGCGATGAAGCTGAATTTGAATCCACCTTATTGTTAACTTTTCATCTGAGTAAGCAAATAATTTGCCCAAGTTTAAGCAATAAGCATTAGAATGAAGTTTCAAATATAGCATTTCAGATTCTTTATCACTTGAATTTTCCATAGCATTGCACTTTAGACCTTTCCCAGACATTCCTCAACACATTCTTTATGAGAAATTATTTTTCAGTTTCTAAAGCCTTGCAGTTCTGAATGAAGTATACTTTTTGCCAGTAGAGATATTTGTGTTGAGTCTCAGTAGAGGGAATTTAGCAACATTAATCAGATTGAGTGTCTACCCAATATAACACTCATATCTCCCTTCAGGATTTCTATTGTTTAATTAAGATCTTCCATTATGTATATTCTCATGTATATTAAATGCTTATAGATAGGCTATCTATCTATCATCTACTTATCTAACTACTTAGCTACCTATGTATTTACCATTGATTTAACTCTATTGAATTGACATGGGATAAAAGCATAATATATATATATATATTTCCTCTGTCCTTATGTCATGAAGAAATACTTATACATTATCTTCTGTAGCATATGGTTATTTCTCCAAAGATTAATGATCAGATTTATCATACACAATATTTTATAATTTTTCTGAAAAAGACAGTATGCATTAAAATTTCTAAGCTTCAACTCAAACTATTTTAGGGGACAGGAGGGGCAATAAAATACTAAGGTTTGAGAAAGATATAAATCGGAGGCTATCCCAAGATCTCAGTTATAGAAGTGCCAGTTATATTTTGGTAAATCAAAGTAAATTTAATAAAAACCATAGTAACAGTATAATGAATGAAATGTTATTAAGAAATGAAATTTAAGTGAGATCATAGAAAATTCTATCAAGATATTTGTCCAATGAGCATCCATAAAAAATCATCAGGTAAAGGCAGCCCAAGATGTGGAAAGAAATATAGTTTTGTAATTCAAGAAGGATTTTTAAAATACCTGCATTGTGATTTAAAAATCACCTTCATAAGCACAAGATGGAACTAGCAGACATAAAATAACTTCATGTGAAAAAATTGAGAAAAATATCAATGAATGATGACCTCAAAGAGTTAAAAATCTACTGGAAGTGAAACTCCTAAACACAGTACATAATAGCCTACTGAACGTGTGAAAATAGCCTTGAAGCAAGAAAATGAGATCAAACCAGTCAATCTTAAAGGAAATCAAGCCTGAATACTCATTGAAAGAACTGATACTGAAGCTGAAACTTCAATACTTTCACCACTTGATGTGAAGAGCTGAATAATTAGAAAAGATCCTAATGTTGGGAAAGATCCTGGAAGATGAGATGGTTGGATGACATCACCCACTCAGTGGACGTGAGTTTCAGCAAACTCCAGGAGACAGTGAAAGACTGGGAAGCCTGTTGTGCTGCAGTCCACGAGGCCACAAAGAGTTGGACACAAATAGTGATTGAATAACAAGAAAATGAAAAATTCAGGAATGCTGCTTGGAAGATTATGGTAAAGTTGCTGTAGATAATAATGCAATGAATACTTTTGAAAGATTATAATATCCCTGGTGCTATGCTAGGGTCATTGCATGCATTACTTTATTTAATCATTTGAATTGTCCAGTGAAGTAAATTATTCAAGTCCCAAACTTAATCCAAAGTTCTTAATTTGCTCCGAGCCATAAGAGATAAAGATCAGAATCAAAACGTGTCTAACACAAATGCTCCTTTCTTAACAGAAACTCCCAATGGCTCCCTCTCATCCAGTGACTACATGGTGGCTATTAAATCATCCTGCCCCCTACCTTGATATGTGATGCTTATTCATGTCCAACACAATATAAAGAGTGAACTAGTTGTGGTTGATAAATACACAACCCTTTAAAACACAACTAAATTTATTATAGCTTTTATCATTATAAACC
Organism: Cervus elaphus; assembly: GCF_910594005.1. NCBI lineage: Eukaryota > Metazoa > Chordata > Mammalia > Artiodactyla > Cervidae > Cervus > Cervus elaphus. Next base: position 5,527,632 of record NC_057826.1, on the reverse strand, counting down.
AAATATGTCAAAAGTAAAGCCACATTTAAAAAGATCTCTAATAGTCATATTTATCTTTGCCTTGCCTAATATGTATATATATATATATATATATATATATATATATATATATATATATATATCCACTCTGTACTCTGGTCTTCCTTTGGACAGTAGCCCTCCAATGAGTCCCAAAAATATGGTTTCATGAAACTGACATACATACCCCCTTCCTTGTACATGGAGGGTGGCCCATGATCCAGACCTAACACATGCATTCCATCGCCTAAGCCATGGCCATTTGTTTGATAGTTATGACAATTTGATCCCATAAGACTCACTCAGATTTTATGGAAAAAGAAGTTCTTTTTCCTCGTAGGTGGCTAATCTAGGGATTATAAACTAAGAGAGTATGGTGACAGTAGGTCTGTGAAAAAACTACCTGAGAGCAATTCAGTGTGAGTGTGACAGATTTAGAAAAAACAAACAAGCAAAAAATAAAAACAACAAAAATAAATATAGTATGTCCCATGAGATACATAAATACTGTTTATCTGAACTTCACGTGTGTTTGCATTTTATCTTAACAACTCTACATGCAAGGAAAACAGAGGCAAGAGTTGCGAGAGATAATTCAATGTTATCATCTGAGGTTATTCATCCAACCTAATAAGGAATCAGCTGAACCTTGGGCCTCTAAATTACATGAGTCAAGTAATCGTTTCTGTTGTGCGTGCTGTCGCTCCAGTCGTGTCTGACTCTTTGTGACCCTCAGTACATGTAGCCCACCAGGCTCCTCTGTTGATGGGATTCTCCAGGCAAGAATACTGGGGAGTGTTGTCATGCCTTCCTCCAGGGGATCTTTCCGAACCAGAGATGGAATCTGCGTCTCTTACACCTCCTGCATTGGCAGGAGGGTTCTTTACCACTGTGTGCTAGCTAGCTTTAGTCGTGCCTGACTCTTTGCGACCCCATGGACTGCCAGGCTCCTCTGTCTGTGGGATTCTGCAGGCAAGAATACTGGTGTGGGTTGCCATGTCCTCCTCCAGGGGATCGTCCTGACCCAGGGGTCGAACCTGCTTCCCTTATGTCTTCTGCATTGGGAGGCAGGTGCGTAACAGCTAGCGCTATTTCATGTGAGTTTAGAAATCATTTCTGTTAGTGGCAAAAAGGATTCTTGCTTAGAGGGCATTCCCAAAAATAAATAATAAATAAAAAGAATCCTACTTAAAACCTGTTTGAACTACTATCATAAATAGAAGACATAAAGGCTTATATTGGTGTGTTGTGGCAATAGAAAATAACGTGGAATTACATGACATCTTGGATTTGCAAAAGTAGTATCTGAGATCTCATCCAACTCTAAAATTATTTTATATTATGACTAAATCAGAAAGTAAAGGTCAAGTTAATTTGTCCTAAAGAACAATTAAGCAGCCTAAGAAGAAGCAATTTTATCCTTACATAAAAGTCAAAAGGCGTTCAAACCTAGAAAGTACAGCATATGTAATATAAATACCTGGAGAAGACAGAGGAAAATGATTAACCCCAATAATCAAAGAAAATGCAGAGAGAAAAACATTCTAAGAAAATGCATGCAAAAGGTAATGATGAAGCACGTTCTAATCACAGTATTCACAATACCATCTCCTTTTTCTGAATTCTCTGCTACTTGTTCATGCCGTTATTTACCACTCATTACTGATCTCCGTGCAATACTGTCTCTCACATTATGAGATAGATTAATTTTTTATCAGACTGCAATCTCTGTAAAGATAGGATCAAAATGAAGCCTTTGGGGTAGTGAGCATGCTCATTATATTGATAGGAATGACAGTTTCATGGCTGAAGACATACGTCAAAATTGATCAGATTGTACAGTTTAAATATGTGAAGTTTGCTGTACTTCAATTACACATGGAAACGTTAAAAAAGAATGTGGACTAGGCTGCAAGTTGCTCAGCAATTTGCTGAAAGGTCCAGAGACAAGGTGTAATACCGCCTCTGCTCCAAAATGAACAGGACCACATCAAGGACTTGGTGGCAGAGCCTTTAGATAATAGCAATTCTTATCCTCAGGTAATGCAAGCTTCCTGTTTCTGAAGACCTGTTTTTCAGTTGATTCAGGGGTTGATGCACAGTGAAGATAAAAGAGCTAGTCTCAGTTCTTCTGGCTTTCTGATATCTAGAGGGAAAATGGAGGAAAATGGTAAAATAAAGAAAACAGTGGAGTGGCTAATGAGGTAAGAAAAAACCACAAAGTGCGGACTTTTGAAAACCACGGGGAAAAAAATTGTTTTATGAAATAGAATGTGGACACTATCAAAGCTGTTGACAGATCAACTAGAACTGACAGAGTTGGATTGCATTCCTGGCGTACTGGATCCTGAATTGTTGTTCAGTTGCTGAGTCCTGTCCTACTCTTTGCGATCCCATGGATTGCAGCTCACGCAGGCTCTTCTGTCCTCCACTCTTGCCCAGAGTTTTCTCAGATTCATAGCCGTTGAGTCGGTAGTGCTAGCTAACCATCTCATCCTCTGCTGTCCCCTTCTCCTTTTGCCTTCAGTCTTTGCCAGCATCAGGGTCTTTTCCAATGAGTTGGCTCTTTGCATCAGGGGTCAGAGTATCGGAGCATCGGCTTCAGCACAAGTCCTTCCAATGAATATTCAGGGTTGATTTCCTTTAGGATGGACTGGTTTGATCTTGCAGTCCAAGGGACTCTCAAGAGTATCCTGAATAATAAACAATAATATTGATTCTAAATTTCACCTGCTGGTGAAGATAAGATAATACAGTCTATTGCCGGTCTTAAGTTATGATTGGCTCGGTGATTAGATGGAGCTTGCCGCCAACACCCTAGATGTTAAGAAGGACGCGGGCAGGGGAAGGCTCTCCGATGCATCCGTTTTTTCCATGTCCCTAAACTCCTGACACAGTGTCACCGGCAAAGCTAGACCCAGATAAATATTTGTTGTTTGATTGCCACTTCAGTAGAACCAAGATATTTGCATATGATAATAGGGTTGAATATTTCATATGACTCATCTGGAAGAATGAAGGGTAAAAGATATGATTAAAGTCTATGAGATTTTGAAGGGTCTGAATTGAGTGAATGTGAATGTCCTCATTAAATGCTTGATTATTAGTACATTGAGGATCTCTTTAAACTTGAAAGATACGGTTATGAATAAATTAAGGTAATAAGACTAATGATAAACAGTTAATGCATTTTTGGATTTAAAGTGGTAGGATGTGTTGGACATGCAGGTAAGCTCGAGAAGAGATGAGAAAAATTGATAAATGATAAATTCAGAGTGGAAATTTACTATAATTTAATTCCATAAACACTTCGAAACAATCCTATGATCATTTGTGGTTGCCATTGTTTACTAAAACAATATACTCTGCAAACTCCTTCTCATCACCCTCCTGAGAACTTAATGATGATTTGAATTGACAGATGTTCTCTCATTTCTCACACAGTTTACATGAAGGACAACTGCTTAGAATGAGGAGACAACTACTCAAGGATCCTGTAACAAAGAATGCTTTTCCTCTATTTGGGAAGATTGTCATTAGAATCAAGGACACAGTTTTGGAGTGTACTTGGCATTCCAATCCACCTGAACCAAAACTGGAAATAATTAAGGGATGCTTCAGCCAAATAGCTTTTGCCCACAAAGGTAAGAGTATAGATTTTCCTTATGGTTGAATGGCTTGAATTACATAGGTAAAAACATCTTGGATTAAGAGAGGAAGGAGATTGTTTCTATTGAAGAGCCTAACTTTGCATAAAATTTGTACTATCAAAATGTATGCCTCATAAACTTCAGTTAATTTTGAGATTGTACTAACGCTATCTAACGTACTGGTCACAGTGTGTTACTGAGTTGATGGTTTTCTTTAATAAAAATGATTTAGCTATATATTATTTATTTTCAGTCAAGAATGTTAGATAGTTTTATATTTTTGTTCAGTATATTATTTGATTAAAAATAAATTCTAAATTTTACCTCCTAAATTACTAAAGAAGGAATCAGTTACAAAATAACTTCAACAGTGATTTATGTATGCATTATATGTAGAGATACTTCAGCACAGGTGACTATATCTTTTGTTGGTGTTTAATATGAAATATGAAACTTAAGAATAGTTAAATAGGTTATAAGCCATGCCTAGAAGATTAATGACTATCACTATTGATAAAAGTATTTTATGTCAAAATTGTTTCATCCAAATCTACTTTTGGAGTCCAAGTACTTTTATGAAAAAATATTATTAAAATGAGAAAACTTCAGTTGGATCTTAATTCTAACCAAATTTTTTTCTAGGATTGTCATTCGGAAATAATACGTGTGAATAACTTCTATTGTCTTTAAAAAACAAAAAACAAAAAACAAAAAAACAACTACCTACAGAAATAGGTCCTTGCAAAGAGTATCAATTGCTAGCATTTCATTTGACCTGGCAGGACAGCCTGTTTTCCTTTCTGGTGTGTCAATGTGCCAGCACCCCCTGGTGGGCATTGTTCAAAATAAAATTTAATCCTACTGTTAAGAAAGGTTAAAGGTGTTCACTCTTATTAAGCGTATTGTGTTGGAATGCATTTGCACAATGTAGATAACTCTGCCATCCTGATCGAATATTGTCAAAAGGACATTATGCAGTTTCAAATACTTCAGGGTGCCATAAGCTACCATTGCCTGAAACATCTGCGTATTTAAAAAGTTTACATGCTCATCTTTATATTTATGTGTGTGTGTGTGCATTTATGTGTATAAAGCAATATGAGTTATTCATCATTTATAATTTGTTTGGCAAATGTTTTTATTTGTTTCTGCTATGTATAGTAGCAATTATGAATAGGATTGTGACTCCTGCCTGGGGATATTGTACTGCAGAAAAAAAAAAGACAACACAGATTTCTACATGAGACTAATTTTATTTGAACTCTAATCATCCCAATTACTGGCATGCTGATCCAGAGCAAATTACTTACCCTTTCAGAACCCAATTTTCTTCGTCTGTAAAATGAGGGTAAAAATACACATCAATATGATAAAGTCAAAATGGTAAATCCTCTTCCAAAATTTTTATGCAAGTTTTTCCTGGAGTCCTGTGGCATCTGTGCTTAACAACACACATCTTTGAAATGCATAAACATGTACATAGTTTTATTATTAAACATCAAAAGTGATGGGGAAAAGGTAAGGGATTCTAGGATCACAATACATTATAGACTGTACTTCGGGCTGAAATAAACACAAAGTAAATAACTGGATATTTGGCTTGATCGGAATAAACTGTACATTTTTTCTGTCTCATCCAAGACTAGTGACACAGGTTAGTTATTTAGAAATTTACGGGAAATGCTTATTAGTTGGTCAGATGCACAGGGACTCTAAAAAGAGCCAAATCAAACGCTAGCTAAATCATTTTATTAATAAAATGATACTAAGCTTGGCCGGGTGTTTTTAAATGCGTTTCTGTGAGATTGTTTCTAGATGTGAGAGAAAAATCTCTGAAATTCATCCCTAAGATGTTAGTTTATATGTACAACTAGGTCTGTAAATGTTGCCTGAACTGAGGTGATTTAAAAGGGTGCAGTGGAATATTATTAAGGAAAATGAGTAAAAATGTAAGAATATTAGTCAAGTTTCCTGACTGACAGGCTTTGAGAAGGGTTTCTAAATGCTTGAAAAAGTTGAAATGGAAGGATTGTGAGGTACAAACTACTCAAAGAGTGCAATGGACCAGAGAAGACTCAAAGCAAACTCCACCTTTTGCAATGATGCCCTGAAATGTTTGGAGGCTATCTGGAACTGCTGTTTTGGTGAGTGCACTTTAGAATTTCTTGGTTTCATGCTTTAAAAACAATCTGGTTTATGGTTCATTGAACAAAGTAGATCTTCTCTGACCATAGCAGTCTGCGGTAAAGCCTATCAACCAGTGGATTCCAGTGCTCATTTCCATTGGTTCTGCCTTCAATTTACCACATGTTGCATGAAATATTTGCATATTTGTTAATGCTTCTATATTCTCTGTACTGCTCGATGGGAACTTCCTCTGGGCATCAACATTCTTCTGCTTTTAACGCCACATGTTATAGATAGCCAGTCAGATTTTTCAATAAAAGTGCAATTGTTCTAAAGGAAGATTTTTTCCCCAAACATTTGTGGCCGTCAGAATTGCCTAGGATGGTGTGAAAATTACAGATTACATAAATTTATTCCAGGGAACTGAAACATAATTTTCTCTTGCAAATGCTTGGAAATCTATATTTATAAGACATAGCTAAATTTATTTTTATGGTTATTTAAGTTTTTGAATTCATTTGATTCAGAACAAATTTGCATAAAAACAATGAGATCACAGAGAACTCAATTCAAACATTGAAAAACACTAGAAGTTATTAAACAAACAAGTAATGGAATTGTAGTAGTGGTTTCTTTTCACAACTTTAAGTATCCTTGCTCATCCTTTAAAGTAAGCTAGTGGATGGACCTTTTTTTTTTTTAATTGCTGCATGTCTTAAATAGGAAACAACCAACAGATAACACTTCATCTCTCATTTTCTTATTTTATTTTTGGCTCAAAGAACACTCCTGCCAGAATGAGAAATCACTAAGATGTCAACAATTCTGAACTTGTTTAAATGTAGGTAACTATCCCAGTTCTTGGCAAAAAAATTAAAGACCTGAGGCTTATGAGTTAGCAACTGTCTTAGTTTTCTACTGATTGTCACAAGTTACTACAAACTTTGCAGCTTAACATGACAATATTTTATGGTATCATATATTCCCTGGGTCAGAATTCCAGTGGATTTTAATTGAGTCCTCTATTCAGGGTCTCAAAAGCTGAAACCGAGGTGTCAGACAGCTGAGTGCTCATCTGGAGTTCTGACTGGGGAAATATATGTTTCCTTGTGTTGGCAGAATCCATTTCCTTGTGGTAGGAGACCAGGGTCCCCACTGCCTTGCTGGCCATCGGCCAGGGTCACTCTTATTAATAGCTGCTTGCAGACTGCCAGGTGGCCTCTCTCTCAGCAACAGATCATTTCCTTCACGTCAGGTCCTTCTTGCACTTCAGATCTCCATGATGCCCTTTTGCTATCAGCCAGAGAAAACTACTTTTAAAGGGCTCGTGTGATTAGATCAGCCCCACCCAAATGTTATCTGTACTTTATAGTCAATTTATTTGGGATTTTGTGCTAGAGAAGACTCTTGAAAGTCCCTTGGAGGTCAAGGAAGTCCATCCTAAAGGAAATCAACCCTGAATGTTCATTGGAAGGACTGTTGCTAAAGTTGAAGTGAGAATAATTTGGCTGCATGATTATGATGAGATGACTCATTGGAAAAGACCCTGATGCTGGGAAAGATTGAAGTTAGGAGGAGAAGAAGGGGATAACAAGAAGATGAGATCGTTGGATGGCATCACAAACTCAGTGGACATGAATTTGAGCAAACTCTGGGAAATAGTGGAGGATAGAAGAAGAGCCTGGCATAGTGCAGTTCATGGAGTTGCAAAGAGTCAGCCAAGACTTAGTGACTGAATAACATATTTGAGGCTTTAAATACATCTGCAAGATTTCTTAACAGCAGTACCTAGAGTGGTATTTGATTGAGAATGAAAATCTTGGGATACCATCTTAAACTTCTGTCCACCATAGAAGCTAACACATTGAAGCATTTTTTTAAATATGCCAGTAATTAAAAAATATGCCATAAAGTCTGGCCCTAGATTCCTGTTGGCTTCCACAGATTGTGTTAGAGTCAAAATGAAATAAACAATAATTGAAAAGAACAGGCAAGGATCTCTGTATGATGTTAGATGAATCAATTATTCTACACAGCAGTTCATGACCCTTTCTGGTCTAGAATTCCTTTGAGGATCTGATGAAAGTTGGAACTTGTACCCCATCTCCCCAAATATGCATATACCTTTCCAGGTTTTTCAAATTTGTTTCTCATCTAAGTGAAAGGGGACAACAATGAAATGCATCAGTATCTGTGGATGCATTTGTAAAGTATTATCAAAAGAGTCTAGAAAGAAAGTTGAATTGGAAAAGAGTAGGAAAAATAGAGAAGAAATTGGAAGAAAAAAATTAAAATGGGAAGAAAGTATAAAAGGTAGAGATGTTGGGTAGGTATTTGAGTAGTTTCAGGCCCCAATTCATGGCCTAGTACCAGAAGTTACATTTTACTAATTCAGTATCTGATAAGATTTAAAGGCAAGTTATGTGAAAGTGTGTAGTTTGAAAGATTTTGTTAACGTATTATTTTGTTTACTATAATATAATATAATGAGATGTTTTATACCTGTGTAGCACAGCATCTTGACATTTTCATGGCTATGTTGTGAGTTCATTTTCTGTGTGTTAAACAACCAAAGGAATCATGACTCCTTGGAAAGTGTCTTAACCAGGTGGAAAAGACAGCTTACTCACCCGACAGAATCACAGGATCTGGTTCTCTGTTTATAAAACACTTGGCCTCTCAGGTGCTGCATTTTTTCATTATGACCAAATAAAGTTCCGCATGAAGTGAAAGCAGAGGAATGTGCCAGAGAAATGGATCAAATATCCTGAGTGATAGCTGGTGGCTGCCACTTCCGGCGTCTATAGAGGAAGATTTGATTTCTTTCTCCCAAGACACAAATGGCAGCTCCAGGTTGTGTGTTAATGAGGAACAGGGCTATCGTACTTCATTGCTCTGTGACAAATACATGCCTGGTTTGTGGAAAGTTGAAAATTAAATACAGGCATCAGAAAAATGGGGGTGAAAGGGATTTGTTAGGTGTTTGCGCTGAGATACTAAAGAACTCCCATTAAGTTCCATGCTGTAATAATTAAAACATTGCTTTGAATTGGTTTCAAAACTTAAGCAGATCCAGAGAAACTAGAGAAGGAATTAAGAACTAATTATATTAAAGTACTGAAGATCAATTTCTCATGGGTTGGTAGCTTCACATTATTGTTTCTTTAAAGCAGTGAAGACAAATGTTATACGGAAATAGCAAAGAATATTTTTCCAGGGCTCTTCATTATTCATCAGTATTAAGAACTTTTGTAATAAAGTTTGAGTTAGCTTATCTTTATTTTAGTAATGCACATTGTACCCACTATGAAATTTGCTGCTCTTAATAGCAAAAAAAAAAAAAAAGTCCGAAGATATTTATTTAAAAAAAAAAATCAGTTTGGAAGTGCAAGGGACTGGATTTCAAAAAGAATTTTCCACCTCTGAATGAAGATGATATTCATATATGACCAGTAAAACCTCAAAACCAGTCGGCATTATTTTCTTCTTCTTCCTAAAGAATAACTCTGATGTTTGATTAAAACAACCATGTAGTGACCACATGCTTCAAAATCAAACTCTCTGTCGATCTCCTTGTGTTTCTTGCTAATTTTGGAAGCCCCTCCTGATCACCCGCATTGGAAAGGGGGTGATTGTGACTGACAGTAGGCTGGTCCCCATGCAGAAAGCAATATTACCATTAATGCTGTGAAAAGTGGTTCGTGTAATGCACCATGCTACAGAATTTCTTCCATCTCGTTGACCTTTCTTCTTCCTCTGAAAAATTGTCTCATATGAGAGCAAGACTGAAGAATATTTTCTAGAAAAAGTCGTACGTATGGCAACCATGAGAATGTACTTTGCAGGCTTCCAACTAGAGGAAGTGTAAGGGAGCGCGGAGTTCCAGTTTTCTTTGCAGCATGGAACAGAAGCTCACTACCACACTGAGCAGACCCTATGTTTCCCATGGACTGCACCAACCTAATGGATGAGCCTGGCAGGCGTAGGAAGGCAAGCTTGTTCCTGGGAGGCACACAATACCTCATATGGCTGACTTTGGCTCAAGAACTCACTGATGGCCTTGAAAATCCTTCCTTGGTTTGCCAGCTGTCTAGAAGATTTACAACATCGCTCCTTCCCCATCTTCTTCACTAGGGGCTGGACACAGTGGTGTGGCAGCGGTCCCCTTGTTCCACGGAACTTTCCCATTTTCTTTCTTGAGGATTTTTCCCTCAGAAAATCATTGCCTGTGGAACCTGATCTTGAAGTCTTTCTCAGAGGACATGGACTATCATAATCTGTTATTTAAAGTTACATGATAATATTATAAGGCACAGAAAAAAATAATAGGAGCATTTTCAGGAATGTTTACAGAATTAAGGACATTTACAGAACTAAATATCTGGACAATCAAGAATGGATCTACTGATGGGACTAAGACTGAGAAAGTTCAGTTTCCTCTTGGAATCCCAGATCCCTATTGTGCCAGCAGAGTTTGGATGATAAGAGTGTTTCTTTTCCTACTTACTGCAGTTTGTTAAGTCAGATTTCTGTGGCTATCTAAACATATACTTTTTGAAATATTTAAAGTAGTATTGAATGCAAAGTTTATATCTGAGTTTACAAGCAGGGCATGGATGATTTGGCACTCTATTATGTATCTAGTTTATTCCAACTGTGTTATTTGATGTGACTTTTCTTTTAGCTTATCTCCAGATTAGAAACCAAATTAAAGGCAACAAAACCAGCTAACAGAAAAGAAAAAGGCAGTCCAATTTAATAGACTGTATTAGCATCACTCTTTCCTTTATATAGAAAAGAAGATTCAGTATTACTTTTTTGAATTATGTGGGAAATATGTGTTCTGCTGAGCACTAGGCAGTGGTGAACAAGAGGAGAAAAAGTTTTCAAACTTGTTTTAAAAGTAAAGCCCCATTTAAAAATGAAATTTTGTAATCATAACTCTCAACAGCAATTTAATGAACAAATAACTTCTATACTTTTCTAGTGGACAGTTTTATAATTCAAGTTAACTATTTGGTGGATTCCCAGGCAAGAATACTGGAGTGGGTTGCCATTTCCTACTCCAGGGGATCTTCCTGACCCAGGGATCAAACCTGCATCTCCTGCAAGTCTACTGTATATCAAGTGGATTCTTTACTGCTGGGCCACGGGGGAAGCCCAGATACATACACTGACTGATATGATTTTGATATATATATATAATTTTCAGTTATGCTGTTTAAATTACACATATTTAAATATGTTTAAATTTGAATAAAATTTTAGTGAAACTGTGGAATCTATTCATTGGAACTGAGAGATCTTACTTTGAAAAAAGTCACTAAGCTATTCCTTTGTGTGTGTGTATATATATATATATATAAATTTATATATATATAATATATAAATACAATATACTTTACAATATTTATAAAATTTATATATAACATTTTTTATCCCTGAATATAGCAGGTTTTTATATAACATACATATAATATCTTTGATTACTTATTTTCTATGAAAAAAATGTACTCCAAGAGTATGTTCCCAGAGAGAAAAAATATTGCCTAAAAAACAGTAAAAACACAAATGGGATGAGGCACCATAATTCAAATATTTTTTACTTTTGATTAAATTGACACCATATTTATTATATGCACATATCAAACTGAATTTCAGTAGATCTTTCTTTATCTCAGTGAATTAACTTGATCTCATAAAATCGTAAAAATCATTTTCAATCTATTTTAGTGCTTTGCAAAGTTGCATATCTTTTTCAGGCAGGGTAATCTTATTTAGGAAAGAGAGACCCCAGAATGTACACTTGACTTCCCCAACTGCTTGTTTCTTTAAAATTTTCTTCCATGTTTAATATTTATTTAAATATGAATATGATGCTCAGCATACACACACACACACACACACACACGTGGTGTGCATATGTGTGTGATCTTAATTTTTAAAGATCATGCTATTGACAATGGTTTTGATCAATGTGTGAATGTAATTGGAAAAATTGTATATGCAGGAGATATTTGAAAAACTTGTTGTGATTGGTTTTTGTCTTTGGTGCGAAATTTCACTCAAAAAAATGAGTCCATATTGAGATCAAAGCTACCTATAATAGGGAATTCTGCTCTGTTACAACAGAGGACGTGCCTAGCTGCAGGAGATACAGAGAGAGTGCTGGTAGGTTCGTTCCATTATTGTTGATCTTAATCCATCATTTAAACTGCAGTAGGATTTATTGGTAGAATTGACAAAACCATACAAAACAATTTTGCTAAAGTATAGCATGGACAGATAGAAATGGCCATTGATCGGAAGGGCAAAAGTAACATGATACTCACATTTTGTGGAAATGAAAAATGGTTACAACTCATAATTCTTGTGTAGTTAAACCATGCATCCAGAGAATGCACAATAAAAAGTTACATGCCATGTTGCTGCTCTGTTACATGGATTCTATTTTTGAGTTTTCTAAGCTTCTTAGTTAATAGTGAGACAGTGAAAGCCCTGCTCTTTACTGGTGCTTTATGACAGTGACTCTATGCTTCCTCCACCGTCTAAGGCCTCACAAATGCACTGTGAAGATTTACATTCATAACAAGTATGGAACCCCGGAGGGAGGGTTGTAACTATGAAATTTACTTCTTAAACCCCTAGCATATCTTTGGCAAGGAAAATAAGTTACATTAAATTTCCCCCCAAACCCTCTTCACCTTTGAGAAAAATAATGTCCTTAATTCTACCAAAGCACCAGAAAGGCTAGGACAAGTCCAAGAATCTGCCAAGAGGGGAAAACTACCAGGTGTTTAAATGGCAAACGTCCACGGGATACAGTTGAATGAATAAAGATGAATGAGGATGAAGCATTTAGTTTGAAATGAATTCAAGTGAAAATTAAGCCAGACTATGACTGAAATATAATTTAATCTGTTCATTTTGCTCAAGTTAACCCCCACATAGAAAAATATGCCCTGAGAAAACAGGAACTTGGTATAATATATATTGTAAAAACATATGGTAGGTTTCCAAGGAGAAAGTGTCAACCTCAAAACCAAGCAAATGTAGTGCTCCCACTGGACACAAATTAAACCTGGGAAGCCTGTTAAGTGCATAGCCAGAAAAAATACGACATATATTATAGGAAATGGGAAAGATAAACCAAATAGAGAAAGATAAAACATAAAGTCGCCAAAACTCACATTTTAGTTAAAATGACCCGTTTTTTCACAGACAGGTCATCATACCTACAATGGAAAACTACAAACTAAGGATTAGCAAAACAAAAAACAAAAAAGAAACAAAATAATAGCAAAAAAAACCCAAAACACCTCTTCATTTTTAATTTCTTTGCCTTTCTTACTCATATAAGGGAACAAGTTATTGATAGGAGCATAACCGGAGGTGGGATGGGATAAAAGGGTGACATTCTTCACTGATGGTGTCTGTAGGGACACTTTTTCTTTGTTTCTAGTGGTAAGTTGTGAAAATGAAAGTCGCTCAGTTGTGTCTGACCCTTTGTGAAACCCAGGTACCACACAGTCCACGGGATTCTCCAGGCCAGAATACTGGAGTGGGTAGCCTTTCCCTTCTCCAGGGGATCTTCCCAAACCAGGGATGGAACTCGGGTCTTCTGCAATGCAGGTGGATTGTTTACCAGCTGAGCCACAAGGGAAGCCCTACTGGCAAGTTTTTGGGTTGTTATTTATCTTGAATTTTCTGAGAGTTTCTAATTTCAAATGTTCTCTTCTGTGCCTTTTTGAAGTTCAATACATAGAAAATTCAGCATTTTCTGGTCTCTGAGAGTATATATCAATATATATAACACAGGTATATCTATGTATGTACTATATATGTAGCAGGATAAATAAATGTACACACACACACACAAAGAGGAAGTTATGACCAACCTAGACAGCATATTAAAAAGCAGAGACATTACTTTGCCAACAAAGGTCCGTCTGGTCAAGGCTATGGTTTTTCCAGTAGTCATGTATGGATGTGAGAGTTGGACTGTAAAGAAAGCTGAGCACCGAAAAATTGATGCTTTTGAACTGTGGTGTTGGAGAAGACTCTTGAGAGTCCCTTGGACTGCAAGGAGATCCAACCAGTCCATCCTAAAGGAAATCAGTCCTGGGTATTCATTGGAAGGACTGATGCTGAAGCTGAAACTCCAATACTTTGGCCACCTGATGCGGAGAGCTGACTCATTGGGAAAGACCCTGATGCTGGGAAAGATTGAAGGTGGAAGGAGAAGGGGATGACAGAGGATGAGATGGCTGGATGGCATCACCGACTCAATGGACATGGGTTTGGGTGGACTCCAGGAGTTGGTGATGGACAGGGAGGCCTGGAATGCTGCAATTCATGGGCTTGCAAAGAGTCGGACACAACTGAGTGACTGAACTGAACTGATACACAAAGAGAGAGAGACAGACACAGAGACAGAAATAGACAGGTATTGGCTCCAAACCAAGGTCCAAACCCTTGGTTTGGAGCCCTAAGCTGAACTTTTTCAGGGCACCTTAGTCTTTTCTGTTAAGGCTTTCAACTGACTGGACAAGGCCCACCCATATCATGGAGAGTAAATCTGCTTTACCTGAAGTCTACTGATTTAAATCTTATTAACTTTTAAAAAGCACCTTCATAATATCTAGATTGGTTTTAATCAAGTAATTCAGTAGCTTGGTGTGACCAAACTGATACATAAAAAAATATAAGGATCAGATTTAACATTGTAAATGGGAATAACCAAAGAAATTAAACCATTGTGAACTCATCATCCTACGGCCGAAGAAAGAATAGATGTTAGTAGCAAGAAGAGTTAATGTCTGACAAACATCTATTTGCTCTGCAAATTTGCCAGGCTGTGTCCTCTGGTACTGGTCAGTGGAGTCTACATTTGTCACATCTAGACTGAAATCAAAAAGATTTCAAACGTTTTGCATCATATATTTTTTTCAAAATCCAAGTATTTTGTTACTTTGGGAATTTTTTCAATTTCTAGAATTTTGAATTACTCATGAAAATTTCTCTGTTCGTTAGTATATTAATATAAATATGATAGAAATGTATAGTGGTTTTTTTATACACATCCAGTTCTTTGGGAAAAGGGTTCATTTTTAAAGTTATTTATATTTACCAGCATGTGTATCAATTTTTCTTAAATTCATTTCAAGTATTGTAACTAATATCCCCACTGTGTTTTTATATCTTTGAAATGACTTTTAAACTGTAGTTTGATAAAAAGATTGAGTTGATTAAATATATCTTTTTGAAAAAAAAATGATTCCATGGTATGCTGTGCCACAGTTTAAAATTTCAGTATATAAGTGTTACTGCCTCTTACAATCATGTGAAAATCACTTTAGTAACAGAACTGCTTTGATACTTGAAGTCTCCTGTTTGATAAAACAGAAATTTCAGAGAAAAAATAATCAGAGAGGCCACTATTAAATAAAAAAATAAATTAATTCCTCTGGCAAAATCTCAAATCTAATCATTTAAACTAAATATATTGCAAAGACATTGAATGAGTGGTCAAGACAGGATTTCACACAATTCGATTTGCAGTAGACGGAAGTTTCTTTTCCAAGTTTAATTATTTGGATTTCGTGTGTACAGTATGCATAGCATATATAACCAGGATATTTCAAAGTATCTGACATGGTGTGGCCAGTTATAAATATAACTACAGCTTTATCTTCATTTGATGCATCTTATCTTATGTATTAGCTGCTCGGTCATGTCAAAGCTGAAAAATCACTAATAGTACATTTGGGTATTTCAGCTACATATTGTTGTTTACTGCTGAGTCGTGTCAGACTCTTTGTGATCCCCTGGACTGTAGCTCACCAGGCTCCACTGTCCACGGGGCTTCTCCAGACAAGAATATTGGAATGGGTTGCCATGCCCTCCTCCAGGGGATCTTCCCAACCCAGAGATCATATCTGGGTCTCCTGCATTGCAGGCAGATTCTTTACTGTTGAGCCACAAAGGAAGCCTTATGTATTATTAATAAGAGATAAAAGACTTATCTTTGTATTTACTATATACCATTAAAATAGTAAATTCTATACTTCATTCATTTATTAATTTAATTACAAGTGGATTATCAAAGTGATTTATATCAATGAACTATTTGGGTAAAAAACCTTATTCCAGCTGATCACACATTTTTCCTCCACTCTGAAATGTTCAAGTTTAAGCTCAATGACCCAGGCTGCTGTTCTTTCCCAGGCTCTGTATATGGCTACCTAGCCTTACCTTCACTAGTCAATAAAGGAACCATCTAGCCTCTTTTGATTTTTAACGGTGAAATAACCCATCTACGTGTGGGATTCTGCATCTTTAGATCCTTGAAAGTAGAAGAGTTAGTCTCCTGGTCACTCTTTTACAACCCTATAGTCTGTGGTCAGACTCCTCTGTCCATGGAATTCTCCAGGCAAGAATCCTGGAGTGAGTAGCCATTCCCTTCTCCAGGGGATCTTATCTACCTTCAAAAAAAAAGAAAAAAAAATGGGCATGGCTTGGAGTTAGAAAAAATATGTACCAATATTCCTTTATTTGTTCTTCTGAATCATGTGAGAAACAGATTCTAGCTGCCTTGAAAGACTGATAAACTGATTTCAAAGTAATCACAAGGCAGACTTTAAACCATAAACTGTACTCTCACTCAGAAATCATGCAAATGTAATTCAAAGAATCTTGGAATTGGAGAAGGACATCCAGGGTTTTGAATCCCTGATCTAGAAGTTCTCAGCTGGCTGCCTTTGGGCAAGTTTATGGTATCCAGTTTCTTCATCTTTCACTGTTGTAAAGACAAAATAAGGTAATATATATGACAGGTACATGCAGATTATAAGCTCTATTCAAATGTGAATTGTTTTCATCATGTCTTTTATGGAAGGAAAGAAAACATTCAATGTAATGAGTTTTTAATTAACAAGCTCTAAGCTTGATTGTAGTTTGTTCTTGCCTTTTGTCATTATGTGTTTTTCTTTCCGTAATCAACTGGTAACTGTCATATGAGAGGTTGAAGGGAAAAGAAAATTGCATTTTTTTTCACATGGCCCTTACAGTTAGGAGGTAAGAAATAATTGTTTCGAGTCATAGCCTCTTGTCATTTCACAGTGTAAAATGATTCCACTTGAACTTGGTGCAGTTGGATGGTGCTATTTAGTTGCTAAGTCCTGCCTGAGTCTTTTGCAACCCCAGGGACTGCAGCCCACCAGCTCCTCTGTCCATGGGATTTCTTCTGGTAAAAACAGTGAAATGGGTTGCCATTTCCATACCCCAGAAGATCTTCCCAACCCAAGGACAGAACCCACGTCTCCTGCATTAGCAGGCAAATTCTTTTTCATGGAGTCACCAAGGAACTCCTGTGGAAGGTGTTACTAATCTTAATACATTGCTTCTTTCTTAAATGAAACCAATAGGTGGCCTCAAGTCCTGCTTCTATGATGAAAACAAAAGAGAAAAGAAAGAAGAAAGAAAGGTGTCAGAAAGGAAAGAAAGAGGAAAAGTAAAAAACACTGACTCTTAATCTATGAAACTAGTACTGGAAAAGGCATCATAAAATAAGGACAAAACATGATTGCCTTTAACTGCGTCTGAGCGTTTCAATGTCCAGCAAATGTGAGCATGGGGACAAATTACAAAAAACAGCAACAGGCACAAATATTTGACGGACTTTGACTAAGCAACTCTGAAACAGATGCTGCTTTTCCCCCTTTTGCACAAACATTTTACTGAAATTCTTCACACCAGATTTTACTAATGAATCTGGAAAAGGGAGTGACGGATGCTGCTGATGCTAATCACAGGAAACAGACACCAACGCGTAGTCCATTTTTCCTGTCTCTGACAGCAGCATCTGGCTCCTTGGAAGGCTCTGTCAACCTTTGCATTGACGTCTTAGGAGCTGCCTCAGGTCTGCCGGCTTCCCGGGGTGCCGCCGCTGGGCTGAGGCTCACCACAATCATTTCATCTTTTTGTTGGTCACGCTGAGTCTTGAAGAAATTCTTCTTTCTGCTTATGGAATGTAAGTATCATACCCAGAGTCCACGTCACAATGTTTTTTTTTTTTTTTTCTGTAATCCTAAGATGTTCATATAGGTGTTTTACTTTATAAGGTTAAATATCATCTTCTATATACTTTGAATTTTAGCCTAGGAGGAATGGCCACAGGGAACAGGGGCTGCTGCTGCTGCTAAGTCGCTTCAGTCGTGTCCGACTCTGTGAGACCCCACAGATGGCAGCCCACCAGGCTCCCCCGTCCCTGGAATTCTCCAGGCAAGAACACTGGAGTGGGTTGCCATTTCCTTCTCCAATGCATGAAAGGGAAAAGGGAAAGTGAAGTCACTCAGTCGTGTCTGACTCCTAGTGACCCCATGGACTGCAGCCCACCAGGCTCCTCTGCCCCTGGGATTCTCCAGGCAAGAACACTGGAGGGGGTTGCCATTTCCTTCTCCAATGCATGAAAGGGAACAGTGAAGGTGAAGTCGCTCAGTCGTGTCCGACCCTTCGCGACCCCATGGACTGCAGCCTACCAGGCTCCTCCGTCCATGGGATTTTCCAGGCAAGAGTACTGGAGTGGGGTGCCATTGCCTTCTCCTGGAACAGGGTCAAATACCTCTTAAAGCAAAGCAAGAAGTTATTTAGAGGATCATAGGCATATATCGTGGGTCCACTGATATAAAACTAAGCCAAGGAAGGTAAGAAGGAAGGAGAGGAAGAGCTACTAAATTAAGTCTCATTACTGTATTACTTTGCTAAGAAAAACGAGAACAACGCCCAAAAGAATCAGACACGACTGACCAAAAATTTAAAATCCAATACAGAGTAGAAATGGAAGTACAGAAGGTACTGCTCTTCTCAATTTCAAAATGTATAAATTATAAATAAACAATATAATTTAGGAACCTCAGAACATTTCAAGTGGAAAGCTGTGTGTCACGAGTTAGCCTGTGAGATGTTAGTAGCCATCATCTTGAGAAGCTTATGTTTGTTGTGTATTTTGTATCGTATATTTAAATTATATAATCTGTGTAATGATCAGAGCCCTGCTGGTTTTTTTTTTCTGGAAAGAATAATTAAAGGGTAATAGGCTATTAAAAATGTGAATATTCTCACTTCAAGGGCTATCTTTGGTTTTACCAAATGTGAAAATGTTTTTAAAAATAATCATTTTTGACTTTTAAATAGTAAAATACATACATTTCATTTTATAAGACATTCAAACTCTATTGAAAATGTAAAAATGGAGTATCTCCCATTTTCTTTTCCTCATATAATCCTCTCTGAAGAGACATCCCCACTTAAAGGACTGGTCAATACATACTTATATATGTGCATTTAACACAAAAAGCTTTTTTTAAAATAAATAGGATCATAATACATGTGTTCTGAGACCTGGTTTTATGTTTAACAATATATTCTGGAGATATTTCAATGACAGTTCATAAAAACTTCATTATTTTTAATGGTTGTGTCACATTCAGTATTATAAAGATTTAAAATATATAATATACAATCTTCCCTTTTGATGGACACTTAGGTGGTTTCAGTATTTCAAATTATGAAACAATGTCACAATAAAACCTCATATTTACACTATTGTTCACATGTGAACATTTTTATCAATGATAAGAAAATATCTATCAAGGATAAGATAAAGTCTCTGAATTTAAGGAGGGACTCGTTTACTGATTTTGAACTTTGTATTGCAGTATAACCTATTAACAATATTGTGATAGTCTCAGGTGAGCAGTGAAGAGACAGCCATACACCTATGTGTGTCCATTCTCCCCCAAACTCCCTTCCCCTCCTGATTGCCACACAACTTTAACCAAAGTCCGTGTGCTATACAGTGGATCCTTTTTGATTATCTATTTTAAATACAGCGCTGTGTACGTGTCCATCCCGAACTCCCTAAGTATCCTTTCACCTGGTGCCTGTAAGTTCATTCCCTATGTCTGTGAGTCTCTGTTTCGTAAGGAAGTTCATTTGTGTCATTTCTTTTTATAGTCCACGTATAAGGGAGGTTCTGTGATAATTCAAGAAGAGACTCGTTTGAAGTTTTCTATATATCACCACCTTGGCTCATTCTTTCAGCCAGTTATACAGCCAGTGTATAATCTTTGCTGGTATCCATTCCATCAACAGGACAGGACTATTCTTCTTTCCCCACATCATTTTTCAACTCTTTAAAATTTTTGTCTAATACCATGTGTCTTTATGGTTTTATTCTTTTCCTGACTCTCAAGAAGAATATGTTTAGTGATTTTGTTGTCATTTGTATTTTATTAATTGTGTATTGACTGATTAAATATTATGTTCAAATTTTATTGGAGTATATGCAGTTTTCTCAGTTATGTGTTCAGTTCAATTCAGTTCAGTTCAGTTGCATCCAACTCTTTGCGACCCCATGAATTGTGCATATATTATGCATATTGTGATTTGAAAGTCATTCGGAATGTCTGACTCTTTGGAATTCTCCAGGCCAGAATACTGGAGTGGGTGGCCTTTCCCTTCTCCAGGAGATCTTCCCAATCCAGGGATTGAACCCAGGTCTCCCACATTGTAGGTGGATTCTTTACCAGCTGAACCACAAGGGAAGCCCAAGAATACTGGAGTGGGTAGCCTATCCCTTCTCCAGTGGATCTTCCTGACCCAGGAATCAAACTGGGGTCTCCTGCATTGCAGGCAGATTCCTTACCAACTGAGCTATCAGGGAATCCCATATTAATTATTATTAAAAATGATGCAAATTATTTTTTCAAACTGCAATTTGTATTTTAATGTTTTTAAATCTATCACAATGAAATTGTAAACATGCATATAGTAAAATCTATTGGTTTATTTCTTTATGGCATTTGGTTTTGTTTCTTTTTAGGAAGAATTTCTATAATCTAATATCACCTAAACTTTTATTAAATGTTTTTTAATACTTAGATTTTAGTTCTTTAAACTATTAGGTATTTACTGCTGTGTATGACATGGAGTGTGGTTCTAGCTCAATTTTCTTTCATTATAGCCAATTTTCCATTAATTATTCATTAAACAGTGATTTGTTTTTTTGTAAATTATTTATTTTAATTGGAGGTTAATTACTTTACAATATTGTGGTGGCTTTTGCCATACATTGACATGAATCAGCCATGAGTGTACATGTGTTCCCCATCCTGAACCCCCTCCCACCTCCCTCCCATCCCATCCCTCAGGGTCATCCCAGTGCACCAGCCCCGAGCACCCTGTCTCATGCATTGAACCTGGACTGGCGATCAATTCACATATGGTAATATACATGTTTCAACACTATTCTCTCAAATCACCCCACCCTTGCCTTCTCCAAAAGAATCCAAAAGTCTGTTCTTTACATCTCTGTCTCTTTTGCTGTCTCGCATATAGGGTCATCGTTATCATCTTTCTAAACTCCATATATATGCATTATTATACTGTATTGGTGTTTTTATTTCTGACTTACTTCACTCTGTATAATAAGCTCCAGTTTCATCCACCTCATTAGAACTGATTCAAATGCATTCTTTTTAATAGCTGAGTAATATTCCATTGTGTATATGTACCACAGCTTCCTTATCCATTCGTCTGCTGATGGGCATCTAGGTTGCTTCCATGTCCTGGCTATTATAAACAGTGCTGCGATGAACATTGGGGTACACGTGTCTCTTTCAGATCTGGTTTCCTTGGTGTGTATGCCCAGAAGTGGGATTGCTGGGTTGTATGGTAGTTCTATTTCATTTTTTAAGGAATCTCTACACTTAAACAGTGATTTCTAAAAGTTGAAATTATCTGTGACATTAAAGTAAATTTCTTTAAACAAGTTGACTGCTTACTTCATTTTGTTTCATTTGTTGATTTTTGAGTACAGTATTGCTGTACTCCAAAATGAAAATAGCATAATTTTGTAGATGTACCTAGTTTATAATTGACTTGAGTAAGATATTGCTTCTGTAAGCAAATAATTATCCATTTCCTTGGTGTTTTCTTAAATTAAAAGAAGAAAAACAATTAACTTGTAAAATGTCCAATAAGCCTGGATATTCAAACAAATCATCCATTTTGAGAGAAGTGCCATTATTTCAGTCAAAAAGGTAAAACTAGAGATGGTAGATTAGACATGGACAAAATAAATCAGTATAACTTTCTTTTGTCATTAAGAAGGGATCATTTCTAGCAAGCCAAGGAAATAATGGATATATTCCTGGTCAGCCTGAGTAATTTGAATGTCAATCTGTTGACTTTCTGGAATTTTCTTTTGAAGCAGACTTTTTTTTTTTCCCCAATGCCATATTTTAAGCTAAGTATTCTGAACCATTTATGGGTCTTCTGTGTAAGATTTACAGAATAACTGTGGAGTCAGACAACGATTGTCATTTCATCAGCGATGAAATTTCTCTTTGAGAAGAAACTTCAGTGAATATTATTCATGTGTGTAAGTATGCCGGAGAGAGACCCAAAATATGCACCCACTTATCACACCCCATTAATAGCAAAAAGGAAAAAACAAACCATTTCAATGAGTTGACTTATATACCTTAGAGTACTCTGCTAGGAATAATATATATTTATTGAGATGATTGTGTTATATTAGTCAAAACTAAACAGGATTAGTCCTGTCAGGAAATTTTCATTTATGTTTTCTATTCAATGATGCATTCTTGTGAAATATATAAAATGAATATGAGTGATAATGCAATCAAGTAGTTATCAGGATTTACAGACAAATGAGCAAATTTGCATGGAGAAGGAAAAACTAAGGAGGTCCTTATTGAATGAATGGGTTCAATCCCTGGGTTGGGAAGATCCCAGAGAAGGAAATGGAAGCCCACTCTGGTATTCTCACCTGGAAAATCCCACAGACAGAGGAGCCATCGGGTCATAAAGAGTCAGACACTACTTAGAAATTAAATACCAACGCCAACATCAGAATTGAATGTTGCAGTATTAATATATTTCTTGGCATTTGGGAGAGACTTGGGATACTTACAATTTCAATATGAACTACTCAAAAGCCCAAGAGAAATCTTCTGGAAAAATTCCCAGGAGCATGTGCATGCGTGTGCATGCTCAGTTGTGTTGGACTCTTTGAGACCCAGTGGCCTGTAGCCCAACTTCCAGGCTCCTCCATCCATGGAATTTTCCAGGCAAGAATGCTGGAGCAGATTTTCATTTCCTACTCCAGGGGATCTTCCTGACTCAAGGATCAAACCCCTGTCTCCTTGCTTCTTCTGCTTTGGCAGGTGGATTCCTTACCACTGTGTCACCTGGGAAACCCCCTAGGTACTAAAGCCATTTAAAAAAAGATAATGAGAGTCTAGAACATGGGTACTCTAAACTAATAATCTGATCAGAGAACAGAGTGTTTGTTAAACCCAGAAATAGAACTGCATGTATTTTTGAAGTACACTTTGAGTACTTCAATTGTATTAACTTCCTACTGCTGCTGTAAGAAATCACGTCGAACACAGTGGCTTAAGCAACACATATTTATTATCTTATAATTACAGATGTCAGAGTGCAGAATGAGTCTCACTGGACTAAGCTCATGATGTCGACAGAGTCGCATTCTTTTTGGTGGGCCCAGTGAAGAATCCCTTTGTCTGTTTTCCTTTTCCAGCCGCTAAAAGCTGCCTGCTTCTTTGACTCATGGCCCTTTCTTCCACCAGCAAAGTCAACAAGTGCGTATCTCTGGACTATACTTCTTGCCCTCACACTCCCTCCTTGCCTCTGCTTCCTTCATCACAGCTCCTCTGATTCTGACTCTTCTGCTTTCTTCTTTCACCTGCGGGGACTCCGGTGATCATATCTGGTACATCCCAGAATAATCTCATTCCTATCTCAAGAGCCTTAGTTTACATCCACAGAGTCCCTTTACCCATGTAAATGATCCCAGTTTCTGGTTCCAAGAATTAATAGTTGGACATCTCTGGGGAGCCATTACTCTGCTAGCCAAACAGGTCTACTTTCTGATTATATCAGCCAAAGCTAGCTTCAGTTATTTGCAATAAAAAAAATAATAATAATAACTAAAACCCCAGGGTTTCTAAAAGTGTGTTCAATGTACCAGAGACCACCTTAGACCTAACAGGACTGTTTGAGAGTGAACTGGTGTGACATATATATATATATATATATATATATATACTGTTGATTTCATATATATATATATATACTGTTGATTTCATATATATATATATATATGTACAGTGTGTATATATATATGTATATATGTGCACTATATATAAAATAGATGACTAATGAAAATGCATTGTATAGCAAAGGGAACCCAATGCTCTATGGTGACCTAACTGGGAAGGAAATCCAAAAAAGAGTGGATGTTTATAGATGTTTGGCTGATTCACTTTGTGGTCCAATGGAAACTAACACAACACTGTTAAGCAACTATACTCCAATAAAAGTTAATCTTAAAGAAGACAAAACTATAGAACAAAAGACAAGTATATTAAAAAAATAATAAAGTGAACCAGTGAATCTGCATTTATTGCCAGGTCATTCTACTGCACAGTGAATATCTGAATCCATGATTTTAATGTTATGTTTATATAAGAATAGATTTTATGGCCTCTTCCTTTTCAAGTCTGTGAGTACAATTTATACTCCCAGTTTAAAATAGGGAGGTTGAGGAGCCAGTGTACTTTAATGAAGAAAACCTGGGCTTTTGAAGCAGAATTTGATTTTCAGGTTTCATTCTTTTCAGCCAAAATCCTCCTCAGCTCTATCCATTCTTGCAAGTTGATCAAATCCTTTGTCCTCTAAGAATAGGTTTCCCATCTATAATATAGAGCAATATCATCTATATCAATAGACTCATAAAATGGTAAAATGAGATATTTATATAACAAATAATAGTGCTTAGAATATGGTAGGTATAAAATAATTTCTTTCTGAAATGTAGTGCCATGCTTATATATCTGTAAAAAAATTTCCCCACTCAATATACTCTTAATTCTTTTGTCTTTCCCAGATTTTTGCATTTCCTGATTTACTTTAGTCAGCACGGAGCTGTCAGGATTATTTCAACCCCTCCTTCCTGTCCAGATGTCCTTTCTCTCCACATTTTCACTTCAGCAACTTCGGGATACGGTTTCTGTGGCCTGTTGACTTTTGTTCAGTGTTTTTGATTAAGAGGTTGTGGCATGTTAATCTCTGCAACACATTTCTCTGTGGACTTTTCCAGTCAGCCCCTCTTTCATCTGGACCTCCATTCACCTTCAAAGGCACCATTCAGGGCCAAATCTGAGGTAGATTTGAGGCCTGGAATAAATCACATTGGGAGGTCCCTTCCTATCAGGTTGAAAGAAGAGGTGATAAGACCAAAAGGGAAGGGTCCCTGGTCTTGAAAAGCCAGTGATACCCCAGATATCTGGCTTCTGTGCTGTTAAAATTTGTGAGATGATTGTATGTATTCACTGTTGGGTTCATTTAGTTTCAGAACTCTGTAACTGTCAAATATTTTAATAAATAACTACTTAGTATTGTACACTTTCTAGTGGCATTTTTAGAGAGCTGTCAGTAAATTTCATATTTTTCCTCCAAAAATTGTGTCCTAAAAAAATCCTAAATTATTATCACTAATAAAAAACTGACATACACACATCACTGGCATCAGATGAGCTTATTTTAAAGAGTAACTGAAATATACAGCATTGCAAAAGATACTCAGCCACAGTATAATCATATAACCAGAAAAATAAGTAAAACATCTGGTCAACCAGCTGTATTTTTTTTGATACATATAAAGCATGAAATTGAATTGACTAATTTTTATGAATGATTTGTTCTCCCTTTGCTTAAAAATATTGATCATAACTCCATTTGTTTAGGAAAATAGATTTCCTACTTTATTAGGAACATATTAATGTATAGAACTTAGCATCTGTGTCTAAGTTCTGGAACGGGAGTGACACCCTCACAGGTGGATGACCCCAGTATTCTGTTGAGAATTTTTAGGTCAAATTTAAATTACAGAATATCAGATATGCCACCAAAATCTACTCACTACAATCACTTAATAATTTGTTTGCACAATTCATAACCAAAGTAAAATCTTTGTTCCTCTATAAACAAGTAGTCTAACAAACTTAAAAAAAAATCAGTATACTTTCATCCCCTTCAACTGTGACTTAGTTGAAGTTAATAGATGCTGTTTTGATCAACGTTTGTAGAACTATCCAGTTTAAAGTCTCTTGTTAACTGTCTCTATTTTCTTTATTAAATATGGCTAAGGGCTTCCCTAGTGGCTCAGCAGTAAAGAATCTGCCTGCCAATGCAGGAGACCTGGGTTCTTACCTAAGATCCCCTGGAGAGGGAAATGGCTACCCACTCCAGGATTTTTGCCTGGGAAATACCATGGACAGAGGAGCCTGGGGGGCTACAGCCCCTGGGGTCTCAAAGAGTTAGACATGACTTAGTAGTAAACAACAGTCGGTTCAGTTTAGCTACTCAGTCATGTCTGACTCTTTGTGACCCCATGGACTGCAGCACATCAGGCCTCCCTGTCCATCACCAACTCCCAGCATTTACCCAAACTCATGTCCACTGAGTCGGTGATGCCATCCAACCCATCTCATCCTCTGCTGTGCCCTTATCCCCTGGCCTTCAGTCTTTCCCAGCATCAGGGTCTTTTCCAATGAGTCAGTTCTTTGCATCAGGTGGCCAAAGCATTGGAGTTTCAGCTTCAGCATTAGTCCTTCCAATGAATAGTCAGGACTGATTTCCTTTAGGATAGACTGGTTGGATCTCCTTGCAGTCCAAGGGACTCTCAAGAGTTTTCTCCAACACCACAGTTCAAAAGCATTAATTTTTCGGCACTCAGCTTTCTTCACAGTCAAACTCTCACATCCATACATGACCACTGGAAAAACCATAGCCTTGACTAGATGGACCTTTGTTGGCAAAGTAATGTCTCTGCTTTTTAATATGCTGTCTAGGTTGGTCATAATTTTTCTCCCAAGCAGTAACAGTCTTTTAATTTAAACAGCAATACGTAGCTGAAATACCAAAATGTACTTCTAATAATTTAAATTTGTCCCTCAGTTCTCACCCTCTGAAGAATGACAGAAATTATTGGTGTCCACTTCTTAAAAGGACAAAAGCCACTTCTTTTAACTTTTTTCCTTAATTTTTTTTCAAAAAAAATGAAAATAGTGCTGTTAAACTAATGTAAACATACATTAAAACATACAAATTCATTGTAGATAAACATAAACTTGGCAGTGATTCATGATTTAAATATTCTATCTTTTTTACAAGCTTCATCCTCCATTTTTCTAGAACATAAGGGAATCAAGATACAATTTTTAAAATCCAGTGAACTCTTTCACCAACTTCTTGTGGTTTTGCTTCCTTTTAAATTATTGAATATTAAGCACCTTCTGTAAGCATTCTGTACTAACATAGTATGGGAGACACAAAAAAGTGACAAACAAGTTTCTTGCTCTTGGGATAAAGATAATTCCAAACCTACAGCAAACACTATCCTCAATGGTGAGAAATTTAAAGCATTTCCCCTAAAATCAGTAACAAGACAAGGGTGCCCACTCTCACCACTACTATTCAACATAGTTTTGGAAGTTTTGGCCACAGCAATCAGAGCAGAAAAAGAAATAAAAGGAATCCAGATAGGAAAAGAAGTGAAATGCTCACTGTTTGCAGATGACATGATCCTCTACATAGAAAACTCTAAAGACTCTACTAGAGCTAATCAATGAATATAGTAAAGTTGCAGGATATAAAATTAACAGAAATCCCTTGCATTCCTATACACTAACAATGAGAAAACAGAAAGAGAAATTAAGGAAACAATACCATTCACCATTGCAACAAAAAGAATAAAATACTTAGGAGTATATCTACCTAAAGGGATAAAGATAATTCCTTAAATCAGTTTCTTTCCTCCCTTAGCCATGGTCTCCCCTAGAAGTTACTCTGTAATGATTTGTAGTATAAGGTAGTAAGAAACTCTTTCCAGAAAAGATATAGAGGCTAGAGAAGAGTCAGCATCCCTCTTTTGTTTACTGGGATACCGCCAAGGTCTGTGAAGTGTTAGTTGCTGTCGTGTCTGACTCTCTGTGACGCTGTGGACTGGAGCCCCTTAGACTCCTCTGTCCATGGAATTCTCCAGGCAGTATTGGAGTGGATAGACATTTCTTTCTCCAGGGAATCGTCCTGACCCAGGGATTGAACCCCAGTCTCCTGCATTGCAGGCAGATTCTTTACTGTCTGAGCTAACAGGGAAACCCACTAAGGTCTGTAGTATCCCGCAATTTGTAATTTTCCTCAAACATGAATTTTAATCCTGAGCTTCAGGCAAAAGTTGGAAGGATTCCTTTTCCTAGTGAATATGAGCAGAGGTTTGATATGAACATTGTCCATTAGCAAAAAGGAGGTTTAGAGAAGAGAAAGGGTCCTGAGAAAATCTTCCACCTCATATTTTGCTGCAGTGAAGCAGGCAGAAATAAAGTGTGTGTGTGTGTGTGAGAGAGAGAGAGAGAGAGAGAAATAGTGTGTGTGTATTTGGCATATCCTTTCCCCAAAACTGGGACAAAGGTACTCTATTATCACCATCATATTGGAGA
The DNA here is from genome assembly GCF_910594005.1 of Cervus elaphus. Taxonomy (NCBI): domain Eukaryota; kingdom Metazoa; phylum Chordata; class Mammalia; order Artiodactyla; family Cervidae; genus Cervus; species Cervus elaphus. The sequence continues at coordinate 5,499,227 of NC_057826.1, read as the reverse complement.
GGTGACAAATTAAAGGAGGGAGTCAGGACCACCAGTTAAGACACAGCTGGTTTGGTGTGAAAATAGCAGATATTGCTAGCTGTATTCGACTGGTGAGGTGACCTGCAGAGTACCAGTCCTCGAGGGAGGGTGGTAAAGCAAGACGGAGATCTGGTAAGAGTACCAAGGGGAAGACATTTGCATCTCATATATTTTGTGTGTGCATTTGAAGTTATATTTTAGCAAATAGTTCATTGAAAAATGCAGCATAAGGTTGGCATTCATGGATTTAAGAGTTTACATAGATGCCAATGATCTACCCATTTAGATTCCATGCCTACCTCTCAGTCTTTGACAGGTAGGGACTCAAGCCCATCAGATGGATTTCTCAATTTGGTTAAAATGTGATCTATCATTCTTATGAATTTGCAAAATGTACACAGATACATACATTTACACGGTTTTCTTTGCCACAAGCTCATTTTTAGGAGACAGAGAAAAATTTGTCAACACTTTTTGAATGAAAGAAGAAATAAAAAATACATTCCTCTTAACATGATGGTGAAAAATGAGAAGGAAAAAGTGAAATGTGAAAATACATTGTAACTGGAGTTGGGAAAGGAAAAGATGAACGTGGTGAAAAAAGATAATAGCATCTTCAATATTTGAAACCAAAGTGATGCATACTGTATTTACAAGTGGTGGAAACTGCCTTCGCGCTCGCAGCAAAAAACTGGGCTTTTTGTTATTTGTTGAGCAAATTACTGGGAGCTAAAAAATAAGAGGCATGCAAAATCATCTTACAGCTGACTTGTTCTGCAAAGTTCAGGCGTGTAAAGGGTGAGGGCCATGCCTGGCAAGAAATAAGAGAAATTCAGCAGGTTAAAAAAAAGACTGCCGCCCACTGCTCCCTACTGAATAAGTATTGCAACCCTGGCAGTGGCACCTGGGTTTTATTCAGTGTTGGGGGAAAGAAAACTGTTCTTGGCAAATCAATGCAACAGTCATGCCGAAAATGTAAACACACATACGGATACATGCACATGCGTACATATTGTATATAATTTTTTTCATTTGTTTCTCTTCAGGCAAATTAGAGTGCGGACTTCCCAGCTAATTACCCTTATCCTGACTCCCAGAGAGCTGACTGCCTTTGCAACAACTTACAGGTGACTTTGTTCCCCCTGCCAGTTCTGTTCTGTGTTTAAACCAAAAAGGCAGATCACCCATTTGTATCAAATTATGCATGACAGTTTGGGGAGTGGGTTATGGACTTCTATGAAAGGCGCGCACACACACAAAGTTAAAAAAAAAAAACAAAAAACAAGCTGTTGTATTTTATTACCAATACTACTTTCAGTTCCGGAGGCAGGGTCTTTCATACTTTTTAAAGAGAATTTCTAGCAAACCCATTTTACCTCATTGTGAAGAACTTGGAGAAATTTACCTCACAAAGCTTTAAAAGGATAGTAAAAAGTATACCTTCCATCTATTCCATCTGTTCCCCAAATTTATAGGAGCAAAGTAAAAGACAAAACAAAAAAATAAGAAGAAAGACAAACAAGTTGTTTTCAGTATATGAAACAATTGTAGCTATTGTGCAAGTGATGGAAATATTTTCTATCATTCTGTTCAGTTCAGCCGCTCACTTGTGTCCAACTTTTTGCAAACCCATGAACCGTAGCACATCAGGCCTCCCTGTCCATCACCAACTCCCGGAGTTTACCCAAACCCATGTCCATTGAGTCAGTGATGCCATCCAACCATCTCACCCTCTGTGGTCCTCTTCTCCTCCTGCCCTCAATCCCTCCCAGAATCAGGGTCTTTTCCAACGAGTCAGCTCTTTGCATGAGGTGGCCAAAGTATTGGAGTTTCAGCTTCAGCATCAGTCCTTCCAATGAACACCCAGGACTAGTCTCCTTTAGGATGGACTGGTTGGATCTCCTTGCAGTCCAAGGGACTCTCAAGAGTCTTCTCCAAACCACAGTTCAAAAGCATCAGTTCTTTGGCATTCAGCTTTCTTTATAGTCCAACTCTCACATCCATACATGACCACTGGAAAAACCATAGCCTTGACTAGACGGACCTTTGTCGGCAAAGTAATGTCTCTGGTTTTCAATATGCTGTCTAGGTTGGCCATAACTTTCCTTCCAAGGAGTAAGTGTCTTTTAATTTCATGGCTGCAACCACCATCTGCAGTGATTTTGGAGCCCCCAAAAATAAAGTCAGCCACTCTTTCCACTGTTTCCCCATCTATTTTCCATGAAGTGAGCAGTTGATTTTGAATGCCACGGGAGGTTATAGATGTACGCGATTAACTAGTGCTGTCTGGATCTTCTCCTTCCAGGGTTGGATGTATTCCTTTGTTTCCGGTCACTTGGACTTTGACCAGGTTGGAACTAGAGCACCGTCTCATCTCTGTACTAGAGCACCATATCAGCTCTCTCTATTACACAGCAGTCTCTATCAGAGCCAACATTTTGTTTCTGCACAAAATGTGTAGAAAGTGTACGTGTAATGTGTATGCACAAAAGAGCAGAGCTTTGTTGCATAATCTTAAAAATGTAGCTTTTATTCAGCATTTTGATCTATTATAAAAATGACTGGTTCATAAGGGTCAAGAAGGACTGCTTGTACTTCAGCCAAAATCAGCGGCAGGTACTTCTCTGGCCCGGGGACATTCCCACAGTTGACAGCCTTTTTGGTCACCTGGCAAATGTCACAAAGCTGCTCAGCCACATGTGGCACTTGTTGTCTTCAAAATCAGGAGGCCGTTTTATGTCAGTAAGTGGTGCAAGAGGCAGCGATGGTTCTTTACCTTTCAGGTCATGTCCTCACACAGCCCAGAGCACCTGATTCCCAGAAAATTCAGACACAAGTCAGCTTCTCTATTTTCATAGATTTTATATTCTCCCTCTTTAATGTGTCTAAGACATCTGCTTCTTCTTGCTCTCCAAATCCAATTAACATGATGCTTTCAATGATAGAACTGCCTGCAGGTCTGTGGACTGTGAAATGGTCAGTTTCTCTCCCAGCTAAACTGTGTTTCAGAGCAAGAGGGCTGATATAATCCTGAGGCAAAACAAGGAATGTGTGTGTCCCTTTGATATGACAGCAAAGTGGCTGTAGAAAAAAAGAATGCTCTTCAGATCAATAAGTGCATGCCAGCTATCAAGGTTTTGCTCATTTGCAGCATAAGCTGCAATTGAAGTCTTTCTCTGGTTATGCTCATTGATGGTTCTCTGCTAGTCCCCAAAACCTATCTCCGGCACCAGCTGAGCTGAGGAGCTAGAAGTGATGTGACTAGAATTGCTACCTTTGCCAGATGTCTGTGATTCCCTAAAAACACAGTTAGTCTTACTCATGTCAGCATGAGTGTTAAAGACTTCTCTATGACCTTTTCTATCAAAATAGCCTGTGGTCCAGGGAACTAAAGCAGGATCATGGCAGTTGCTGTGGACACATTTTTAACTATGAACTCAAGGTCTGGCAAAGAAAGCAAGTGTTATTTTTGGACTCCTATAGGATCTATAGTGATATAGACAAATAACATAATGCTGTTTATTACTCCACTCTATAAGCTGTGTCTCTGGATCACAGTGGCTTTCTACATATCCAAGAGTTAAGAGAAGCTAGAAGCCACAGGCAAATAAAATTCCCCTGTTTTCTGAGTATTTCCCTGTCTCCTTCCAAGGCTATGGTTTTTCTAGTAGTTATGGATGGATGTGAGAGTTGGACTATAAAGAAAGCTGAGTGAGTGCCAAAGAATTGATGTTTTTGAACTGTGGTGTTGGAGAAGACCCCTGAGAGTCCCCTGGACTGAAAGGAGATCCAACCTGTCCATTCTGGAGGCGATCAATCCTGAGTGTTCAATGGAAGGACTGATATTGAAGTTGAAACTCCAGTACTTTGGCCACCTGATGCGAAGAGCTGACTCATTTGAAAAGACCCTGATGATAGGAAAGACTGAAGGTGGGGGGAGAATGGGATGACAGAGGTTGAGATGGTTGGATGGCATCACCGACTCAATGGACATGAGTTTGGGTAACTCCGGGGTTGGTGATGGACAGGGAGGCCTGGCGTGCTGTAGTCCATAGGGTCGCAAAGAGTCAGACGCATCTGAGCGACTGAACTGAACTGAACTTCCTTGCAGAAGAAGATTTACAGAACCAGCATTATTTGCAAATATAACAATTGCCTCCTCAAAGTTATTAGCCTTTTTCTTCATTTAAGAGGCTGTAGGTCCATGAAATAATTTAAGACTAGAAACTGGGTGAGGTGTTCCAAGTCCCTACAAAGAGGATGCTCACCTGTGTCCTACAGCCTCTGTAATCAGTCAGGGAGACAAACTGTGACAATGTGACAATCCTCGGCATGCCTCACCATTCGGATTACTATGGTGGCCTGATCTCTGCCATGGCCTCACATTCAACTTCCCTCTGAAATGTATGCTGCTCTGTGGCCCCTGCAACTCCACTATCTTCTGCTTCCCATTCCATCAGGGAGACCACTTTGACTGCTGCCTTTCCACCAATCACTAAAATAACTTTTTGAGATATCTTCCCTCCCCTCACCAATGTGTTTCAGAGGTCCTTTGTGGGACTGTAGTTTGACTGAGTGAATGAATGAACAAGAAGCTTTCATACATTATTTGAACATATATAGCCTTTTAAATTATCTTTATTTTTTTATTTATGGGGGTGGAGTTGCTTTAGGGAAATTAATCAGCCGTGTGCATACATATATCCTCTCCCTCTAGTCTTGCCGCCCATCTAAGTCACCACAGAACATCAAGTAGAGTTCCCTGCACGATGCAGTAGGCTCTCACTATTGGCCTGTTCTATGAATATCAGTGCAAAAATGTCATTCCCATTCTCCCAATTCATCCCTCTCCCACCTTCCCCCACTTGGTGTCCATCTGTTCTCTATGTCTGTGTCTCTATTTCTGATTTGCAAATAGTTTAATCTATACCATTTTTTTCTAGATTCCACATATATGCATTAATATAAAATAGTTGTTTTTTTCTTTCTGACTTACTTCACTCTGTGTGATAGTCTCTAGGTCCATCAACATCTCTACTAAGGACCCAACTTGACTCCTTTCAATGGCTCAGTAATTTTCCATTGTCTATATGTAGCACATCTTTTTTACACATTTACCCTGAGAAACCATAATTCAAAAGGACACATGCAGCCCAGTGTCCACCGCAGCACTATTTCCAATAGCCAGGACATGGAAAAACTCCCATAGCCTCTTATTAATTTCTTCCACTCTAATCCTTGTTGGTGTTTGGTCTCAGTCATGTCTGACTCTTTGCAACCCCATGGACTGCAGCACGCCAGGCCTCCCTGTCCTTCACCATCTTCCAAAGCTTGCTCAAGCTCATGCTCATCAAGTCGGTGATGCCATCCAACCATCTCATCCTCTCTCGTCCCCTTCTCCTCCTGCCTTCAATCTTTCACAGCATCAGGGTCTTTTCCAATGAGTCAGTTCTTTGCATCAGGTGGCCAAAGTAGCAGAGCTTCAGCTTCAACATCAGTCCTTCCAGTGAATATTAAGGATTGATTTCCCTTGGGATTGACTGGTTTGATATCCTTGCAGTCCAAGGGACTCTCACAAGTCTCCTCCAACACCACATTTCAAAAGCATCAATTCTTCAGTGTTCAGCCTTCTTTATGGTCCAACTCTTATATCCATATGTGACTACTGGAAAAACATAGCTTTGACTAGACAGACCTTTATTGGCAAATTAAAATCTCTGCTTTTTAATGTGCTATCTAGGTTGGTCATATCTTTTCCTCCATGAAGCAAGTGTCTTTTAGCTTCATGGCTGCTCTCACCATTTGTAGTGATTTTGGAGCCCAAGAAATAAAGTCTGTCACTTTTTCCATTGTTCCCCCATCTGTTAGCCATGAAGTGATGGGACCGGATGCCATGATCTTAGTGTTTTGAATGTTGAGTTTTAAGCCAACTTTTTCACTCCCCTCTTTCACCTTCATCAAGAGACTTTAGTTCCTCTTTACTTTCCTCCATCAAGGTGGTGTCATCTGCATATTTGAGGTTATTGATATTTCTCCCAAATGGTTTTTCTCAACTCAGGGGTGTCATGAGGCACCATGCAGTCCTAGTTTAGCTGTTAATCCAACACATGGAATCCAGAATTTGGGGTAAGTTAGCTAACATTCCTAAAACCAGCTTAATTTTAAAATTAGATCCTTTTCCTTTTGCTGTGTTCTCAGTAGAATTTTGTAAATAAACTTAACAAATTTCTCTAACTTTTTGTTACAGAAACATTGCTTCCAAAATAAACTGGGAGCTGATTTTAGTTATAGATATGGAGACAATAAGAAGTGGGAGTGAAGTGATGGACTCATGAAGAAGATTCTATTCTTGACATAGAGTCACTCCCTCCACCGAGGAAGCCATAAACTTCTTCAAGATATGCAGAGGCTCTTTGGATGGACAAGGCAGTTTGGCAGGGATTTGACACTGAAGTCTTCCAAATCCAGAGCACTGTACCCCAAAGCTTGGTCTCAGTTTCAGGATCCCACTCTTTTCAGATCGGTGTCTTGGCTTTCACAGAAAGTATTAGGCGGGTGAATTGCACTCATTTATAATACAACGATGCTTAGGCTTAGACTTTGGATTTAGAGTTTCCTATTTTAGTTTTGCAGCTGCTACACATTAGAGTTCCTTTATCATAGTCCTGTAAAAGTCTCAAGTTTTAGTTGTTGTTTTACCAGGTACTCAAAGATTATAGCATGCTATTCTTTCTTTTCAGCTCTGCAGAGCTATTCACAGAGGCCACGCCACTTTAGTCCTCAGAGTCTCATGTCCTTCTTGCCTTCCTGTAGCCGGGGCCTCTCACTTTCTTCAAAGCCAGTGCTCCATAAGCACTTAATTTCAGGCTATGATCGGTGAGAACTTGACTTTCTGTTCCACCTAATATCCCCTCCCTGAATATTAAATGAATTTTCACTTAGCCAGATAACCTATTCCAGGTTATCTGATTTCCCTGAAGGTTTCTGGCCAGCAACCCACACCCTGTGCCAATTGCTATACCAGTCAGGGTTCTGTAATGCTGAAATCAGAAACAGCCCTGTGCTAATTTCAACAGGAAGGGGCTCTTTAGGAAATAACTGAAGTAGGTCACAGGATTCCTTGGAAGAACGAACCTCAGATACTGGAAGAGAAACCAGAAGAGCTGGATGTAGACTGACCAACTCATGCTGGTTTGCCTGAGACGTTCCGGATCTCCACGCTGACAGTCCCATGGGTGGGAAACCCCTTAGCCCTTGGCAAGCTGTGATGGGTGGAGCCCGAGGGCTGCAGGGAGAGCCCAGTCCGTGCCCAGGAGCAGCCTGGGTGTCTCGCCACTGTCACCTTCCTTGGATTTTGCAAACTGTCACTAATCCCACTGTGACAGCTTTCTTGAAATTACCCTGCTACCTAAATTTTAAATAGTCCTACTAAAGTTTACATGACCATCTTGTCTACCTTGAATCTCCTGCATTGGCAGGTGAATTCTCTCCCACTGTGCCACTGGGAAAGCTCCTTAGGAGGCTTAGCATAGGAAAGAAGTGAAGAAGACAGAAGGTAGAAATTTGTTCCTTCAGTTCAGTTCAGTCGCTCAGTCGTGTCCAACTCATTGCGACCCCATGGACTGCAGCACGCCAGACTTCCCTGTCCATCACGAGCTCGCGGAGCTTACCCAACCTCATGTCCATTGCGTCAGTGATGCCATCCAACCATCTCATCCTCTGTCGTCCCCTTCTCCCACCTTCAATCTTTCCCAGCATCAGGGTCTTTTCCAGTGAGTTCATTGAGCATTTTCATTTTTTAAGATTGGAGTGAAACACATAGATCCATTTTCTTTCCTTGAGTTTATATTTTCATACTTCACTTTCAATCAAATTTTCTTGTGGAGGCATCTTAGAGAGCTTTAATTAAAGACTTCTCTTCCTCAATTTTCCATTTTATCAACATGCTTATTTTATATATAAGATTCAAAGAAGTCTGTGTTTCTTAAAAGCGAAGGTAACAGTTAGTCACTTATTTTACAGCATTGTGCTATATTCCTGCTCTCTTGATATATACATTTTGCATAAATGGATAGGAATGGCGGGAGGACTTAGGAAGTTTAGAATGGCCTCAGGTTAAGAACAAGCAAGAAAAACAAGAATCCCCATCCTTCAAGCACAAGGAATGAGATTCTGCCAATGATAAGAGCATTGTAGGGGCCTGTGTGCCTCAGATGAAATCACTATCCTGACTGACACAACAGTTTCAGCTTGGTGAGACTGTGCAGATTAGCCGGCTAACCAGGCACAAAACTCCTGACCCACAGAAAATGTGGAGTAATAAAACTGGCATGTTTTATGAAAAATTTTGTGCTGATTCATTTGCTGTAATGGAAAGCCAATACAGAAAATATACACTCCCTTCATGTAGCACGTATGCATTTTATTAGTCACCAGGACACTGCTAGTGCACACACTGACCACAGAGGCAAATGCAGTAATAATTGGTCATCGCTGATGTTTGACTGGCTTTGTCATACATAGCCACAGCTGTACACACATTTGCTATTATGATGTTATAAATACATGGTAAGAGACATGTTACTTAATGGCTTGTTACTCTGAATGATAACTTTCAAATCGTTATACAGATGATCCATCAAGACCTGCATCTGTTTGCTAGCTCTGGGGAGAGGACAGATATTAACAGTAGTCATGTTCAACATCCTCTTCCAATATTCCCAGTACTTCTCGATGTTTGCAGGCAGTGTTAGACACTCTGTCCTCTGAGCTTCCTCACCCCACTGTCTCAACATCCTGGGATCGTATCAAGCACACTGAATTATAATTTGTCAGTTAATGGGTCTTTTGTCCCTACTAGAGCTGAACTCTTTGAGGACAGAGACCTTCCCTCAGTATCTCAATATCTTTGCACAATACCAAGCATGGGGCCTAACATCCAGCAGGTGTGCCGTAGACATATATTTAAGTAAATGAACAGCCAGGAGGGTTGACACCAAAATATTAGTTCTACTTTGACTTTCCATCTGCCGCTGATATTGTTCTCCCCAAAGCTTCAAAAGCACACATTTACGATGCAATTCTCTTAATAAAGGACTGGCCCTCAATTGGTTGCCGATATGTTAAGAATTAAGTGGTCCAAACCATAGGTTGCTGTTACTCCCAAATTCAGTCTGCTGGGAAATAGTCATGAAAATAATTTTTAGTTCTTGAAAAGAGACTGAGAATATTTGGCAAATTTAGTTGATCTTCCATAAAACTAAAATTGAGCCTTCTAGTTTTGTTGCAAATGGTTTTTTTATCAGAAAGAAAAATTGGAGAAGGATATTAACTACATAGTGCAATCACCCTATGAAATTGGATGGTATTGACTAAACTGCCCTTGACGAATCTACCATGTTAGCATGTGTGTTGTTATATGAGACATACACGTTTATGTATTTATAGTTTTAGAAATATCTGGGGAATTTTTCTATCTACAAATACCAGCAGTCAACAGAAATTTATTATTCTTAACCTATCATAAACAGTTGGATACAGCTCCATTAGCCTATAGAATCTAGACCCAGAGTGAACCTGAAACAGGCAGAAATAAATAAATAAATGCCACTTGGAACAGTAACCAAACAGATTTTTCCTTTTTTTGGCTCAGATAAATTCATGCTATATTTTCACATAAAGAATTTCAAATGATGTTGACAAATGCTTTAACATGGCTTCAAGCTCACATGAGTGAAATAATTGTTTTTTGGGCTAAAAAACTATTACGAACATTTTATTTAAGTTGATAGTAATAGACATTTATTACAGTAAAATGTTGACAAGAAAACCAAAGATTTGATAAAGAAAATAAAGTTCTTTCATGCACCAAAAGGAGACACCGTAGCTAAGAACCTGGGTTCAAGAGCTCGTCTGCCTGGGTCCAACACTGTGATCTCCAAGTGATTTAACCTCTGTTTTAGTTTCTTCATTATTTAACAAAACTGCCCACAAATCTTAAGAATTAAAATGTTTATAGATTTAGTACAGGCCCTGGCTTATAATAATGACACAGTAGGTTTTAAATATTATTATTTTGAGAATACAAAGACAACTATTTTTCTTGAGTTTAAGTAAATAAATATCATATACTACTATTGGACTTTCCCTGTGGCTCAGATGGTAAAGAAACTGGCTGCAATGCAGGAAACCCAGGTGCAGTTCCTAGAACTGGAAGATCCCCTGGAGAAGGAAATGGCAACCCTCTCTGGTATTCTTGCTCAGAAAATCCCATGGAAAGAGGAGCCTGGTGGGTTACAGTCTATGGGATTGCAAAGAGCTGACATGACTGAGCGGCTAGTACACACATACTACTATTATCTGCATTGTTACCAAAATCCAACAAAATCCCACTAGAGAAAATATAGACATTTTCTCTACAAAATTTTCTTGTAAGCTATATAGATATAGATTTTATGATTTTTCTTTCCCATAAGATGCACATTATCTTACAAATAAGCATTTTCATTTTCTAATATATTAATTTAATCTTTGGATGCTTGACACAAGAATACATGGGAATATATTCTCCTATCAGAATTCTAAAAGCATAGCAAACAGTAAGTTTGATGACAATTCTATGTTAAGACTTGGTTCTGAATGAAAACTAACCCAGGTATTTAAATCTGCTCACTTCCTTTTTCAGAATTCCTACCAAAATGCCAAAATGACTCTATATGAAGAAAAATTGATAGCAGAGCCGGAAACCAGAGAAGACTGCATCTCCAAGCCTGAAGGAATTTGGGGAGATACTGTTCAGGGGTATCATTGCAGAAAAATCAACAAACACATGAGTTACAACATGAGAAGAAATTGATTCCAGATCTTGGAGTGAGTTGGGAAGACAAGACAGAACTACAGAGACAGAGGGAAGGAGAGTCTCGGCCTCGGCTGAGATTAGATTGAGAAAATTTTCAAAACTGATTGTGCTCAGATCTCATCTCAGAGCAATTAAGTCATAATTTTTGTAACTAGAGGGAATCTATACATTGTATAACCTTTTCAGGTGATTTGAGTTGTATGGAGATGGTTATGAGACATTGATCTAGAAAGCAAATATCCAATATAGCTGCATTTCCTGGGAAGAACACGGCACCACTAAACAAAGCCCCGCGGTTACACTCGCTCTCGGCTTATACTTGATGTTGGCAGCAGGCTAAGGTGCTGAAGGCGCTGCTAGAGATGCTATGAGGAGAGGTCACATGTAACACCGGATGCCTGTGAGAGGTGATGGGGAAGGGAAGGCAGGGTTGGGCAGTGACTCATCAACTGTTTGTTATTAAATATGCAGCTCTTATGCAAATGCTTGAGAAGAAAAGCTGAGATGACAAAAGTTCAAATATATCATGCAAAACAATAAATATAAATGGATTAAAACTTCTCATAATAAAACTCATTTAAGGATTTGCAAAAACAATGTCATGCCTTTTATGAAAGTAAAACAAAATCCCTGAAAAAGTGTTGAAAGGAAAAGAAAAGATATATCAGAAAAATGAAACCATCATATCACTATAGTTACCATTAATATCAATGTCAGATAAAATGAAAATCAAAGCAAAAAACTATGGAATGGAATAATTATGAGTCATTTTATATTAATAAATGAACTGTCAGCATTCTTAAAGTAATGAAAATTGTTACTTCAGAATATATTGCAGAGAAGACTTAAAAAATAAGGAGATCTTTGAATTTGAATAAAATATAAAACAGAAGAGAGAAGCACTTCAGTCACTCTTTGTATTCTTGAGTTTTTTTTAACAAAATAAAATCCTAACATCTGCAATTAATTTGATTGTTATATTCCTTAATATAGCATCTCAGAATTGCATGATTACAAAGCCAACAAGTTTTATCAGAATAAACTTGGTTGTTAATATGGATGCTTGTAAAGTTTTATTGCATTGTGTACTTAAGATACCAGAATTAAGTACATTTTCAAGAAAAACAAATAAAATGTAAAAATTCTGTTCTCCTCAACTTGTATTTTCCATACAACCTATGTCATATATTTTGCATTTTAAACGCAAAATCACAAAAATGAATACACTGATTTACCATCTACTTATAAAATAATATAAAATCAATCCACTAGAAAACTAGAGGACTGTAGGCTGTCTGTGTAGTTTAATGACATAAATGTCAAAATGCTAAAAGAAAAAAGTCTAAATTTGCAAAATATTTAAATTTTAAACTGTTATGGAAGCTCTGGTTTTTATCTTTTAAGTTATCATCCATGAAGAAGCAATACTTATAAAAAATTATTTTATAAAGAAAAAGTATCAGTGAATAATTGCAGGTGGATGGGCATCTAAAAAGAAACTTTGTATCCTGCCCCTTCCATGGTAAATTTGGGGAGGGGAGTGTTAATGCTTTCCATTTATGGCCTTTAAAAAGATGATAAGCATCTCAAAATTCTTGATATTCACCAACACTACAGAGCAACATGATGCTTTGGTGGTAAATTAGCATTTGGTTGTCTAGGTGAATGATCTCAAAGATCTCATGCACACCTTAACTTTGTATGCAAAGACTGAAGACAAGAATTTCCTGAAATGTGCAGCCCTTACAAGTGCTGAGATGGTGGGTGGTCCAGAAGAGGTTGGGACTAAGCAGACACAGAGACTTGGGTCTCACTCCCTGCTGGGGCAGTGGTACAGAGGGGCCATGGGCATGAATAGCTGATGCCAGCCCAGGATGCTCAAGATCTGGACAGTCTGGACCACTCTTCAACTGCTCCAGTGGAAAGAGGTACAAGGGAACAGAGACTGCAAAGAGCACAGAATATCAGAAAAAAAAATACATATTCTTAACTCTTCTCCCTTCTGAGAACTCCTCTGACTAATTTCAGTAAAATTGATCACCCTTAGGGAGCAGGTAGGAGAAGAAAGTGGCAGAGAATGAGATGGTTAGATAGCATCACCGATTTAATGGGCATGAATCTGAGCAAACTCCAGGAGACAGTGAAGGACCGGGAAGCCTGACGTGCTGCAGTCCATGGGGTCTCAAAAAGTCGGACATAACCAAACCATTGAACAGCAAAGGGAAACAGATAAGATACATGTTAAATTTAATGAATAATTTTTACAAAAAAAGACAGTATATTAAAGTTGGAATCATTGGCTCCCTTGAAGTAGCTTGATTTTGAGTTTTGTACTATTATATTAATTATATTCACTTAATGTAAAATTATGAAAATCATATTTCTTGACATCAGAGTGGATAGCTCTAACTTTCAAACCTGACAAGAATTTATCCCTGTTGATTATCTGATCAGTAATGATTAGTACGTCTCTCATTCCATGATGCTCCATGGTACATCAGATTTTTATAAAAATCTGCTAACAATTACAAATATAATAAAAATACATATTGAAATGTGACATTGAAAATCTTGAAAAGCACACAAAATTTTTCATGATGTTGAGATTGTAGAACATATGAAAGTGAAAATGTTAATTCTTCAGCTGTGACCAACTCTTGGACACCAGGCTCCTCTGTCCCCAGAATTCACCAGGCAAAAATACTGGAGTGGGTAGTGGTCTTCCTCATCCAGGCATTGAATCGGGTCTCCCTCATTGCAGACAGCTTCTTTACTGTCTGAACCACCAGGGCAGCCCTTGACAAGAACATATAAGGGCACATTAAAAAAAGCTTTTGAAATATATATTTTTGCTATTGCATTTTTTCCCAGTCAGGTTTTTTTTAAGGCTTGAAATACAGTAAAATTCACTTTTTAAGGGGTATAGTTTAATACATTTTCACAAATATTTATAGTCAATGGCAGAAGGAGAAGGGGACAACAGAGGACAAGGTGGTTGGATGGCATCACCAACTCAATGGACGTAAGTTTGAGCAAGCTCTGAGAGTTGGTGATGGACAGGGAAGACTGGCGTGGTGCAGTCCAGGGGGTCACAAAGAGTCAGACACGACTGAGCAACTGAACAACAAACCAGCACCACAATCACCATTTAGAATATTTCCATCCCCAAGAACTTCCCCATGTCCCTTTGTGGTGTTTGCTAACAGAACTAAAACTAGATCAATAAGAAATGGAAGAAGAAAAAGAGCAGGCACAGAGTTAGGAAAAAGAGGGACATTAGGAAACAGAATGAATTCACCCTAAGGGGATCAAGAGCGGTCTACTGATAATGACACAAACTTTTAATATTGTTTTGCAAACAGAGCCTTTTTTTTCTATCATGTTTGAAAGTTAAACCAGTTGGTTCAAGTCTTTATGCCATAATACTGATGCAATGTGGTTCTGGATAAGGTGACCGGCAAAAAAGGTCTATTAGACCCGTGCCTTCGTATCTTACCTGAAAACGTCTCTGTCATCATCAACATCATCATGAACGTTATATAACCATTGCTGAATCCCAGTGACTCCCGGAGTGGCGCAGTGGGGACGGAGGATCTGAGGTTAGTGATTGCTTGTGGACCAGTTCCTACTATGGTACACTGTTCATTATACCAAGCTGCCTTCTTCAGCATCCCAAGTGGTTGTAAGAGACTAAGTCAACTTAAAAGGTGCTTGCTTTATCCCTGAGATGCAGTATGTTTAAGTACTAAACTGATTCATTTCATTCAGTATCAGAATAAGGAAAATTTAAGGGGACTTTGAAGTTATGCAAAAATTATAGTTGTAGGAGTAAGAAAGCTTGATATTTTTGCATCAACTTCTTGATAATTGAGTGGTAAGGAATCACTCTCACCCACCAGATTATATTAGCATTTGTCACCAGCCATTTCATTTCTTCTCTTTCCCATGTCTATAATCCCTTAACATTTTTGAGCAGTGAAGACCCTTTTTCACACTTTCACATCTGTCATACGTGAGCTCACCCAGAACCATGGGTCCTGAAAAGACTGGACAAAGATCATAGTCAGTCAGTCAGCTGTATTGTGGTGATGTAGTTCCTCAGATGAACAGGTGGTGAGATCTAGTGTCATCAATAGGAACATATTATAGTCCCTTATAATATAAGGAACAGCAGATTCTGAAATAGTTGTCTGGGTTTGGATTCTGACTTGTTATGTACTTACTTTGTCTTCTGGAGTTATTTTCTTAACCTCTCTCTGTCTCAATTTCTACATTACTTGCTACATAAAAGATTTATTGAGAGCTGAACCACAAAGATGGCCAAGCACTGAAGAATTGATGGTTTTTACTTGTGGTGCTGGAGAAGACTCTTGAGAATCCCTTGAACTGCAAGCATATCAAACCAGTCAATCCTAAAGGAAATCAACTCTGAATATTCTTTGCAAAGACTTGCTGAAGCTGTAATTCCAATACTTTGGCCACCTTATGCAAAGAGCTGACTCACTGAAAAAGATGCTGATGATGGTAAAGATTAAAAGCAACAGGAGAAGGGGCCGACAGAGGATGAGATGGTTAGATACCATTTCTGACTCAGTGGACGTGAATTTAAGCAAACTCCAGGAGATAGTGAAGGACAGGGAAGACTAACATTGCAGTCCATGGGGTCACAAAGAGTGAGACATGACTTAGAAACTAAACAAGAAGGACAAAAGGTTTATTATTGCATAGTTCATGCTACCAGAAGTGATTGGCGTGTATTATTGCTCCTAGCACATACTGACTGCTCAACGGCTATTGCTGTTGTTCAATTGCTGAGTTGTGGCCAACTCTTTGAGACCTCATGGACTGCAGCATGCCAGCGTTCCCTGTCCTTCACTATCTCCTGAAGTTTGCTCAAATTCATGTGCATTGAGTCAGTGATGTGGTGAAGGGCTGGTGTAACTCAGTCTATGAGCCATGCCATGCAGGGCCACCCAAAATGGACAAGTTATGGTGGAGACTTCTGACAAAACATGGCCCACTGGAGCGGGGAATGGCAAACAATTCCAGTATTCTTGCCTTGAGAACCCCAATGACTATTAGTCATTTTTATTTTGATCATTAATACATATGGAAATAAATACATAAAGGAAATACTAGATGTCCACAAAAATGTAAGATGATTGATTTATATTATTTATCATAAGGCAGGAAAAAAAAAACTTTCTTAGGTAAGAAGTGGTTATAGTGATCTATAATAATCAATTGAAAATATAATTGATACTATTAATAGCCATAACTGTCTTCTAATGAATTATTATAATATGTCAAACACAATGCTGTGCATTTTATGTAGACTCAGTGGACATGAGTTTGAGCAAACTCCGGGAGTTGGTGATGGACAGGGAAGCCTGGCGTGCTGCAGTCCATGGGGTCACAAAGAGTCGGACACGACTGAGCGACTGAACTGAGCTAAAATGAACTGAATGATATCATGAATTTTTTTGTGTTTTTATTTGTACTTTAGAATGAATATGTATTGCTTAGTTTAAAAAAGTTTATATAGAGTTATTCTAACTAGCAAAAGGGAGACATGACCCTTCTGGGCTCTCACTCATATTGCCCTTTTCTCTGTGATGCTGTTCTGAATACTTGCTGTACTTTCAACCACAGATGGCATCATTCAGTAGAGTGTAAAAGGAACTCTTTTCATAAATTCTGTAAAGTGCATAAAGATCCTTTCATACGAGCTGTAGTTGTGTTACCCTCTGTGATGGGTGTGAATGTACACATTTGTTTTTGCTGGGAGACTGAACATTTTTCAAGGATGTGTGAATTTGTAATTTATTATGTGGATGAATGATATTTGTATGTTATACTCTTTTCCTTTCTAAAATTTACTGAAGGACAAAAATCATAAATTCCAACTCTTAAATCATTTGTGAGTACTAGAAAGTAAAAGTACGGTATCACTAAATGTGCTTATTATAAATGGAAAAAAAAAACTGGAGAAAAAAATATATTCATGGAAAGTTTAAACTAAGGAAGAGAGTGATAAAATAATTTCCAAACTAGAAGTTTTTTGGTCTGGGTGGAAATGGAGAGTTTGGGGGTGAGGATAAATAAAAGAAGACATAAGCTGAGGAAAAAAAGAATCTTATTATTAACAATGGGATGGGAATGGGAACTGAATTTTAAAAAAAAGCAAAAGAAAACCAAAAACTACCTTAAAATCAGAATATTAGTGTACCCACTTTTAAAAGAGGGAAATTTTATTCTAATTTAAATAATTTTCACTATCAACTAGACTGTCTTTGGGACCCTTCAGTATGTATCTATACAGCAAGAAACGTTTACATCTTATAAAACTGTAAATAAGGGCACAGGTAATTTGAAGTCACTAATTTAATCATTTAAGAATATAACTGGAAAAATACAAATGAATGATTAAATATACACATATGCATTTTAAGGAGTCTCTCATTATCATTATCATTAACCTGTAAAAGTGTGGGTTCATTAAAAAGCTCATCAGTTCATAGTAGTAGGGGGAAAAAAAACTCAATTTATGGAACAAATCCTAGAAAATAGACATAAAAGTAAACTCATTTTTGGTATGTATGATTTATAAAATTTTATAGTCTCTATATTACATAAATATATTTATACATTGGAGTCACAAAGAGTTGGATATGGCTTAGCAACTGAACATCAGCAATATATGTTGCTCACACTGTGTACTTTAATATGTAAACATAAATTTCTGTATGAATACACATGTGTACATGCATATGTGTCTATATGTATATATACGTATATGAGGGCTTCCCTGGTGGCTCAGTGGTAAAGAATTCACCTGCGGTGCAGGAGACACAAGAGATGAGGGTTCAATCCCTGGGTCAGGAAGATCCCTTGGAGGAGGGCATGGCAACCCACTCCAGTATCCTTGCTGGAGAATCCCGTGGACAGAGGAGCCTGGAGGGCTTTATAGTTCACAGGGTCGCAAAGAGTCAGACACGACTAAAGGAGTTAGCATGCACACATGCATGTGTATGTGCATATGCAACGTCATGATAATAATTTAAACACTATAGATTATTAAATACAATATGAGCATGCTCTAATTTTAATGAATTACAAAATATCTTGATTTACATTTTCAGCTGAAATGGCACATTCTTGGAGACAGGTTCCTTAAACATTCTATGGCAAGAATTCTGTATCATTCTTTATCAATTTATCTCATCTAATTTTTTCCCAACGTGTCACTTGCTATCCTGAAAGTCTCTTCTTCATTCCCTGGTTGATTCACTGATTATTCTCTCTCCTCCTCCAACTAAAAGATGAGGTTCCTCAGAATCTTTTTTCCATAACAAATCGTCAGCACTACAAATATTTGCAGAATGAATGAATAATAAGTCAGATAATCAATGCATAAGCTATCATTTGTAAGCCTATATTTCCTGTGTCATCATCTTTTAAATCCATAAGGCACTGTTAAGAAATCCTTAATTACCCATTTACTATTAGAGAAAAATTACTGTGCTACCTAAATTATTCCCTACTCCAACATAGGAGATGAGAAGGTTGTACCTATTTGTTTTAAGCATAATGAGAAGACTTACAAACACGTCCAGTCCATAAAGCTTAATATGTCTTCTGTATAGCCTGGGGACAATGGATCAAGAAGTGTAAAGGGTAAGAGGCTGGTTGGAAGGTGACAGGGTGAGTGGGGTGAGGACTGTGGTTTGAAAGATAACTTATTGGTAACATGTGCAAGGTCCTGGTTGGATTTTACCTGAAACGGTGTGTTGGAGAAAGATCATTCAGGGTTCGAGAGCTCACTTAGAATGTAGGGATAGAGGCTGGATTCATATAAAATGAGGTGAGAGAGGTCACTCTATCCAGATAATGTAGGCATTTTCAAAGATTTGATTTACAGCGAGCATTGGAGGATTTGGAGTAGATGAGCCTTGTGACCCAACTGATGTCTGAAATGCAACACTCTTGCTTCTGTGTTGAGGATGGAAAACAAAAAGGTGGTGGAGGTGGAAGACCACTATAATAGAGTTCAGGGGATAATTACAATGTCTTGCCCAAGGTGGTAATTGCTTTTATGTTTCACTTGGATTATTAAGAACATTGTCTCCTCCTTGTAACTATCCTCCCTGTAACTATCCTAATCCACCAGTGGCTTAGGAGGTAAAGAATCTGCCTGCAATGCAGGAGACCCAAGTTCAATCCCTGGGTCAGGAAAACCCCCTGAAGAAGGGCATGGCATCCCACTCCAGTATTCTTGCCTGGACAATCCCACGGACAGAGGAGCCTGGCAGGCTATGGTCCATGGGGTTGCAAAAGAGTCAGACATGGCTGAAACAATTTAGCAAGCAAGCCGCTGAGGTTGGCTAAAAACACAAAAGCAGGGTACAGTATGATGAAGTCTGTTACTGAGTCCCAGTTTGGGCAGCCAGCCTAAGGCAGGACCACAGTGGGGGCAGAATAGAGCTTCACATTAAGAAATGTTGGATAATTTTGATTATTACATGGATTAATAACTAAACTAAATCTGTTTTTGTGAGTATAACTGACCAGATGCCTTTTTTTATTTCCCAAGAGGTCATACAGTATGAGATTCAAGGAATAACTCACCAAGGAGCAGAGGGAAAACTAGTTTCTAGAAGGTTTGGATAAGAAGGGAAAAAAAAGTGTTTGCTTTCTCTTAACAGGTAAATGGGGGTTTGAAGTATGTTTTGGGTGCTGATTTTTCTCCAAAAACTACTGCAAACTGTCTATACTGGGGAGTTACAGGTTGGAGAACATCCTGTAGTAAATAGTTTTGTTTTTCCCTGTATTTCTCAAAATCTGAATGTAAGTCCCTGAGAAAATGCTCTTGAACACACTGGATAAAGTGAAACAAGTAATGATTTAGAAAGGATGAGGTAGACTGGATTGCCTTCCAGTTTTGACAATCCCTAGAAGATCATGTTGTATCTTAGATCCACAGTTGTCTTCTCTGCAATAGTGCTTAACGTTTTGATTATAAGTACTTTTTGAGGGTAAGCATACAAGATTATAATATATGTAAACTGTCCAGGTCAGTTACTGATAATTAAGTATATAATTAATAACACTATTTATTTCATATTAAAATATGAAAATTAAAAACATTAAAAATATGACTCAGATATAGAAAACAAGCTAGTTGTAACCAGAAGCTAGTGGAGGAGGGCTGAAGGCGCAAAATAGGTAAAGTGGATTAGAGGTACAAGAATATAATGTAAATCACGGGGAATATAGTCAATTTTTATTAATAATTTCTATGAAATTTAAGCTAAAAAACATGTATGTATATGTGTATATACATATATGTATATGTATTTTATACATACATAACATATGTATATGTATGTATATGTTCACCAAATATGTATTTGTTACAAGTGTAACAAATGCTATGTTGTACACTTGTAGCTAAAATAATATTGTAAGTCAACTATACTTCA
This sequence comes from Cervus elaphus, assembly GCF_910594005.1. Taxonomy (NCBI): domain Eukaryota; kingdom Metazoa; phylum Chordata; class Mammalia; order Artiodactyla; family Cervidae; genus Cervus; species Cervus elaphus. The sequence continues at coordinate 5,478,866 of NC_057826.1, read as the reverse complement.
AACATAAATATTAATAAATAATAAGCCTTTCAAGGAACACTAAAACCAAAAAAAAGAAAATTTTACTTTTCTTTCTTTCTCTTTAGACCTTGGATGCAATTATTTGAAATAATTGTACTTCTCATCTCATGGAAAATTATCATCATTGGTTGAAGGTTTCATTCCCTTTTTTAAATGCATTATCTTCTACTTTCATTCAACAATGACTTTACAAAAATATTTCCTATGTACTACTTTGGTTGAGTATGCTTTCATAAAATGTCTTGTTGGGAGTACATATGATTTAAATTTACACAAATGGTCCTGCACCATAAATTTCGTCTCTTCCTTAACTTTTTTTCTGCAGTGTTTCCTTCTTTGAACCTATCTGGTTTGCGGCACACAGGCTACCTAGCCCTTTGCTACATTATCATCTATAGTATCTATCTACACAATTTACCAATATACTTTCCTAGTAATAGAAAATTTCCTGGTGGCTCAGTTGGTAAAGGATCTGTCTTCAATGCAGGAAGACCTGGGTTTGATCCTTGGTAGGGAAAATCCCCTGGAGTAGTTAATGGCAACCCACTCCTGCCTTCTTGCCTGGGGAATCTCATGGAGGAAGAAGTTTGGCAGACTATTGTCCATGGGGTCGCAGAGAGTTGGACATGACTGAGTGATTAAGCCCAACACAGCACCTCACATTGCTTCTGACACTCTGTGGCTCACAAATGAAGTGATGGTTAATATCCACACACACACACACACACACACACACACACACACACACCCTGAAGGACCAATGTAAGCATTTCTTTGGGACATATCCTCAAGTGTAAGCAAATTGTTTAAATTGGCCTACTGCAGCCTCATGACTGTCTAGGATGACTGTACCTACCTGTAATGCAAGAGTGTTTCTGAAGTTCAACTTCATCACCTTGACTTATCCAGCTTTCTAAAATTTGCCCACTTGAGAAGTCTAAAGCAGCATCTTCTTGTTTTAATTTGCACTTCTCTGTTTAACAATATGATTTATAATCCATTGTTTTGATGCTTTTATATTTTGTTAATTGCTTTAATATGAGCTTTCTCTTTCTTCCTTTAACATATTAGTCTTGTCATTGATGACGATTTGCAGTTGTTCTTTGTATATTCTCTTTGTGTGTGTGTGTGTGTGTGTATGTCATATCTGGCTCTTCGTGACCCTTTGTAGTGTAGCCTGCCAGGCTCCTCTCTCCATGGGGCTCTCCAGGCAAGAGTACTGGAGTGCGTTGCCATGCCCTGCTCCAGGGGATCTTCCTGGCCCAGGGATCAAACTCTTGTCTCCTGTGTCTCCTGCATTGCAGGCAAATTCTGGGGAAGCCCGTATTCCATTGAGTCAATGCTTGATGTTTTCTAGTATTGCAAATATTACTCCCAGTTGGCCGAGGAGAGACTGTATGCTTTTGAGGTGAAGAACCTGGATGGACTCTTTGTTTAACTATCCAGATGATCTTGGACAAGTTACTTAAACCTCTTGTTATTGTTGCTGTTGATTCAAAATGAGCATAGTAATATAAAAGTTTCCTGACACAGAGTAAGTCTTCTGTAGATATTGGTTCTTATTGTGTTTCCCACCTTTATTTATGAAGATCTTTATTTAAGATAAATCCTCTTTAGAACTTAAGTTGAATTCCCCATAGTTTAGCATTTTGTGAATTTTGCTTCAAAAGTCTCCTCCTATTCCAATACCACAACGTGTTACTCTACATTTTTTTCAATTAAATTAGCATTTGACCCTTCTCTTGTGGGTCTTTTAAGATCTGTCAAGATTTCACCAAATCATACTATTGCTCAGTTTTCTTTTTCTTCAGGCTGGGCCAGTTTTGACAATCTCAACTCTTAAGTCCCATTGATTTGTGGGGTCACCTGATTATTTATCTTTCAAAAATATAACAAAAACTGTACACTCAGAGTAGAACAATAACCTTTATGTTAGTGTTGAAAATGGAGAATAAAACTTGGGATCACTATAGTAGAGCCTCTAAGTTTATGGTCAAAGCCTTTCCTAAGAATCAAAGATTTAGTGACCTATATTTTCCTGGTTCTTTTATCGTAAATAACCATTTGATCCAAAGAAAGCAATCCTCTCTGTTTTCAAAGGAGGCTTGATTAAATACCAAATAAGTGGGACCTTTTGTGGAATTGCTATTGTGGAGGTGATGCTTTATTTTTTTAGATTTCTGTACTTTCCTATCATATCTCAACCCAATATTATCTGGTTTAGTTATTAATGTACCATTAATGGAATTTTATTTTATTAAGGAAAGACATAGAGCATCACAATTACTGTAATTATCCTTTTGAGGGTGGTGGAAGAAAAGGAAGGAAAACAAAGTGGTTGGTGATGGTTAAAAAGAGCATGGACTTTGAGAACAGATGTCTTTCGGGTTAAATCTTGGCTCATAGATGCTTATTTTACTTATCGACTCTGTTACTGTTTTATCATCTCTACTGTTTACATTTGCCATGTCGTTCAAATGAAAAAACATATCTCTGAAGTTTCTAGTCAAGTGTTTGGTAATGTAACAGTCTATGCTAACTCTTCATTTTTCTTTCCCAAATACTGATACAACCAATTTACAATTAAAATGCAGTATCTTTTATAAAAGTGATATTTAACTGCTTTCAACTATGCAATTTATAGACTTGCACCATTTCTATTATAATGTCATCAAACAAGAATAGGAAAAATTAATTAATATGAAATCTTCATATGTCTTTTTCTGATAGGAGACTACCTAAATTTGAGAACAGAAATATTCTGACTGTGAATTGAATACTTGACAAGCATTTGCATACTGTCTTCATTGGTGCCAGGTAATTAGAATTTGCAGTTTGGTCTTAATTGAATTACAAAGTACCCAAAGGCCTTGATTGGTGTGGCTTCCTGGATGCCTCCGCCCTGTTTAGAGAAAAAAAAAAAAAAAAAATATATATATATATATATATATGTCTCCACTTAATTCTACTTTATCTTCATCCACTCTACCCCAAACTAGCAGATATATACTTAATGGCATAAAATGTCAACATACATCAAATGTGTCAACTAAGATCAGAGCTCCTCTCACTACCCAGCATGTATTTTTTTTTTTTATTTTAATTTTAACCTTAGAGTCTGAGATGGTGTCTGGACAGCTCCAGTGCTGTCATTCCTGGGTAGCACGAACTGCCCACCAGCCTAGAGTTTGATCTTCAAAACTCTCCTCAGGCAGTGCTTCTTCTTCTGGTTTCCCTCTGTTCATAGCCATGTATGTCTTTACTCCTCTGGTTTTTGAAGTTTTCTTTGGAGAGGGTTGAAATATTTCTGATCAGCATGGGAGCAACTCAGGAGCTTTGCTATCATGCAGAGTTAGTTAATGAGTTTGTTCCTACCTTTACATTTTACAGGGAATTCTTCAATATATTGGGTGAGATTAAAGTCAAAATCAAGAGAATTTTTATTTTAATTGAAGTTGCATGGGTCAGTTGAAAAAGAATGGACTCAGGGTTAATCATGTGGAATTGAACTGGACTCTAAAGATTATTAATTGTCTGACAGTATATTTCACAGTTTCCTCATCTATAAAGTAGAAAAATTTCCTGCCTACCTCACAAAATATTTATAAAAACTACATTAAAAGCCATATACACAGAAAAGGGAATATTCCCTTTATTTTATTTGGGAAAAAAATGTGACAGTATTTAAATTTTCTTGCCTCTTTAAGAATCCCCTGATTGCTCAGTTGGTAAAGTATCTGCCTGCATTGCAAAAGACCCGGGTTTGATCCCTGGGTTGGGAAGATGCCCTGGAGAAGGAAACGGCAACCCACTCCAGTATTTTGCCTGGAAAACCCCATGGACAGAGGAGCCTAGCAGGCTACAGTCCATGGGATTGCAAGAGTTGGACATGATTTAGTGACTAAAATAGTAAATACTTTGATTAAAACACATAAGTTTGCTTTCTTATTTTTAACCTAAAGAAAAAATATATCTCAATGATCAGCATGCTTTTAATTCAAGAATTATAAAATAGTTATTCAGAACCATTATTCATGCATTATTTCAGAATTTCTATTTAATGGTAGACTATATTTGTCTTATTATTTTAGATATTGATTTTATCTTTGTAGATTATTACATAGGCAATGGACAGTGTTTCTTTGTAAAACAGAGGGTTTCTGGCCATGGCTGATGGGATGTGTATTCAATAACTTTTATCAATTATAATATTTGCATTTAGAACTTATTTCTCAGTTGCTAAAATAGGAATGTTATATACTGATTCTCTGAATTTTGTAATTTATTACTGTAAATTCTGAAATTTGTTATTATATATATATAAATCTGTTAGGTAAAAATTATATTTATATTGCATATAAATGAATTTGGAATGGATTAAATTTTGCATTTTTTTATTATTGTTCTTTAAAATCAATTTTATTTTAGACTTCAAAAATTCCAAAAAGGTAAATTTGTTGCAATGCAAATGCAAATTCATTAAAGTCCTTACTTAATTTAAGACAATTAATTAGGATAAGTTAAAGATGCATAATTTTTCCATTAGTCACGTATGGATGTGAGACTTTGACTATAAAAAAGCTGAGTGCCTAAGAATTGATGCTTTTGACCTGTGGTGTTGGAGAAGACTCTTGAGAGTCCCTTGGACAGCAAGGAGATCCAACCAGTCCATCCTAAAGGAATCAGTCCTGAATGTTCACTGGAAGGACTGATGTTGAAGCTGACACTCCAATACTTTGGCCACCTGATACAAAGAGCTGACATTTGAAAAGACCCTGATGCTGGGAAAGATTGAAGGCAGAAGGAGAAGGGAATGACAGAGGATGAGATGGTTGGATGGCATCACCGACTCAATGGGCATGAGTTTGGGTAAACTCCGGGAGTTGGTGATGGACAGGGAGGCCTGGCTTGTGGCAGTCCATGGGGTCGCAAAGAGTCAGACACAATTGAGCGACTGAACTGAACTGAAAAATGTGTAATATAAGTTCTAGAATAATCACTAGAGTATTATAATAGCAAACATATAAATATAGTAGAACAATTAAGATGGCATACCCCATAATTTAATAACCCAAAGAAAACAAGACATTTTGGACATCTAATGTAATAACAGTAAATGAGAGAAATGGAAATCCAATAGCAAATTGGGAGATCTAAATAAAGCATATTAATAATCATTTCAGTAAAATATTGTCTAACTGGATAAATAGGGCAAAATTTATATTGTCTATAAGAGATGCACTTTAGATACATAGATTAAAAGGATGAAAAATAAAAAGATGGAAAAAGTTACACTGATACAAGGAAAGCTATAGTAAGTAATATCAAATAAAATCAAACTCAAGACAAGAAGTACTACACGAAAAAATTGGCCCTTTATAATAACAAAAAGGATCAAACAAATATCCTGAAAATATAACAATTATAAATATATATGAGCCTAATAAAAAGTCTCAAAAATGATGAAGCCCAAATGCTCGTAACTGAATGGAAATGTTTACAAATTCAAATTATAATTGATGACTAACTCCTCTCATTCAGTAATAAATTGGTTAGTTAAAGAATCACTAAAGAATAAAAATATATGCATAACACTCCCTATTTCCTCATGCAATTGTGTTTATAAAACACCATACCCAGTAACTGCAGAATAAATCTTCTTTCAACCTCCTAGAGAAAACTACCAAGAGAGACTAAGTGATGGGCTACAAAGCAAGTCTCGGTAGATTTCAAAAAGTTTAAATGTTAGAGTACATTTTGTGATCACAGAAAACCATAAGATTAAAATCCGTATTAAAAACCATAAAATTTCTTGAACAGAATCAAATATGTAGATATTAATTAATTAACTCATTGCAAATAATGTATAGGAAATTAGCAAGCATTTTTGAATTGCACAATAATGAAAACACTATACATTAAAATTAATGAGATGCTTCAAAGCAAAACGTATGACTTTAAATTCTTATGTTAGAAAGAATTATAAAATTGAAGATCTGAACTTTCATCTTTGGAAGTTAAGTGCAGATTAAACTCAAGTGAAGAGAAAAAAATGTAATGAATAAAGAGCATGAAATAAATGAAGTAGAAAAATACAATAGAAAAAATGAATAAAAGTCAATATAGTTCATTAAAAATGTAAAAATATGTATATAAAATTTTATCTAGACTTCAAGAGAGAGGGAGAATATGAAATATTAATACCAGTACGATGCTAGGGTAGGCAGAAGGCAAAATGAGAAGGCGGTGGCAGAGGATGAGATGGTTAGATAGCATCACTTACTCAATGAGTGTGTCTTTGAGCAAACTGTGGGAGATTGTGGAAGACAGAGGAGCCTTGCACGCTACAATCTGTGGAGTCGCAAGAGTCAGACCTGATGTAGCGACTTAACAACAGCATCAATCAGGAAAGAAGAAAGGGATACTACTACATACACTATAGTCATTAGAATTAATAAATAAATATTATAAATTATTCCAAATGTACTTATGCTAACAAATTTGACTACTTAAATAAAAGAACAATTGTTGGAAAAACACACCAAAATTTACATGAGAAGAAATAGGACATATCAAGAACTCTCATATTATTTTTCTATAACTGGTACATATAACAGATTATCACAAACAGTGCCTTAAGATTCATTTAAAACACAGCTGAGCACCATCTTACAGTTCTGGATGTTGGAAGCCTAAAATGACCTCACTGGACTGAAATCAAGGTGTCAGCAGGGCTGTCTTTCTTCCCAAGGCTGGACACAAGAAACTCTCCTCTTTCATTCTCTGTCTTTTAAACAGTGCCTTGTTTCCTTGGCTTGTGCCCCTTCCTTTATTCTGAAAGCCAGAAATGGCCAGATGAGTCTTTCCCAAATTGCACCACTGTGATACTGGCCTTTCTCTTCCATATTTGAGGACCCATATGATTATATTCAGTCTAAGTGGATAATTCAGGATAATCTTCCCGTGTGAAAGTCAGCGGAGTAGTAACTACTATCTTAAACCCCCTTTTGTCATGTAAAGTAACATAGTCGCAGGTCCCAGAAATTAGTATATGGTCATCTTTGAGAAACCATTATTCTGTCTGTTATAGCTATCTATTATATAAATTAAACATTCAAAACTTTAGAGCAAAGAATTCTAAACCCAAGAATTACCGAGTGGATCCTATTGAATATTTGTGAAAGAAATAATACCAAACCTACAAAGAATCACTCAGAATAAGCTAATACATTCCAACTCATTTTATGAGATCGGTGTTCTTTTGCTACCAAGACTAGATTGAGAGATTAGGAGAAAAGAATACTAAACACCACAATCTCTTATAAACACAGACATGTAAATCCTTATCAAAATCTTAGCGAATTATATCCAACACTATATACAGAGAATTACACATTATAACCAAATAGTATTCATATCAGGAATCCAAGTTTGTTTAATATTTGAAAATCAATCAATGCACATAGCAAACTTAAAAGACTAAAACAGAAAGAAAAGGGAGTGTTCTAATAGAAACAGGAAAAGCATTTGACAATCCTCATTTACGATAAAAATTTTCAGCCCAATAAAATTGAAGGAAACTTCCTCAATCTGCTAAAAGGTCTCTAAAATCCCACAGGTAACATACTTATTAACAGTAAAAAACAGAACAAAAAACTAGACAAGACAAGGATATCTGCTCTTATATTTTATTCAATATACTGGCATCACAATAAGAAAAGGAGAAAGCATACAGATCGAAAGAAACAAGTAAAACTTTTCTCATTCATAATTGAAATGAGTGATCACAAGTCTACCAACAAATACTACCAGAAACTGAATGTAGCAATATTAAGAATATTCAAAATAAACAACCTCTGTATGTACTCATACCAAACGATTAGAAAACAAACTTTAAATATACAATTCCAAATAAAATAGTGTCAGAACATAAGATACTTGGAGATAAGTTAAAAGATATGTGTGCAAAAACTCTACACTGAAGATTATAAACTCCACTGACAGATATAAAAATGATAAATAAATTTATATTTACTGGATTAGACAGCTCTGTATTGTTAAGACGTCAGTTCTCCCTAAATGGAACCCTAGATTCACTGCCAACTCCAGTTAAAATCGTGGTAGGTTTGGGGGGCTCTTTTTGTTGGTTTTTGTTTTTACTTTTTGTAAACTCTGTCAATCTGATTTCAAAATTTAGATATCAATTCAAAAGGCATAGAATAGTAAAAGCAATTTTTTTAAAGAACAAATTTGAAATATGAATACTACTCAATACCAAGATTTCCTGTAAAATCATAGTAATCAAAATAACATGATGTTGGGAAAGAACTGACATACAGATCATTAGAACAATAGAACAATAGAGTGAGTGGAGTAATATACTCACACACTTATAATCACTTGATTCTTGACAAGAAATGAAAAGAATAAATATTTATTTCAAAAATTATGTTAGAATGATTATATATTTATATGAGTGAAAAATGAACCTCAACCATCACTGTACTTTGTATAGAAAAATTAACTGATTCATACACCTAAATATAAGAGATAAAAGCTTAAAACTTTTAGAGGAAAACTTAGGAGAACATCCCTGAGATCTTAAATGGGTTCAAAAAGACAAAAAGAATGAACAATAAAATACCAACAAATTACACTTAAAATTTAAAAAGTTGTTTACCCCTTGAAATAATGTTTAAAAAGCAAAAAAACAAACCAAAGAATGAGAGAAAATACCCATAATACATATATCTGATAAAGGACTTTTCCCAGAATATATAGATCAACAATATATATATATAACTGAACAATAAGAGGGCAGATATTCAATAAAATGGGTAAGTGGTTTGAACAGACACTTCATAAAAGAAGATATAGTAATGGCCCCAAGAATTTAAAGATGTTTACCTCTTTAGTCATTTGGGACATGTAAATTAAAACCAAAGTAGTTACCAATAAAAACCCACTAAATATGCTTAAATTTCAAAGAAAGGCAACATTAGGGTTAGTACAGATATGCAGTAAAAGGAGTGTTCATATATTACTGGTGGAAAGGTTAAATAATATCTTTCTTCAATTTCACTTCTTGCTGATAGCTCAGTTGGTAAAGAATCTACCTGCAATGCAGGAGACCCCAGTTCGATTCCTGAGTTGGGAAGATCTGCTAGAGATGGGATAGGCTACCCACTCCAGTATTCTCGGGCTTTGCTTGTGGCTCAGCTGGTAAAGAATCCACCTGCAATGCAGGTTCGATTCGTGGGTTGGGGAGATCCCCTGGAGAAGGGAAAGGATACTCACTCCAGTATTCTGGCCTGCAGAATTCCATGGACAGTCCATGGGGGTCGCAAAGAGTTGGACACGACTGGGCAACTTTCACTTTCACTTTATTTATCAAAAAGAAGTGAAAACATATGTACATACAAGGCTTGCATTTGAATATCCATAGAAGTTTTATTCACAATAACCTCTTGGAAAGAAACAATGCAGTGTCCCTAAACAGGTGAATGGATAAGCAAACTGTGAAATATGCGTGCAATGAAATACTCTTTTAGTTGTCTAAAGGAATTACTATTGGTGGCCTCAATGCCTGAGTGCATAGCATGAAAGAATCTAAAAAGATATGCTGAGTGACCTAACCTAAACTCAAAAGCATATATACCTTATGACTCCATTTATGTGAAATTCTAGAAAGGGAAAAACCCTAGTGACAGATAGCAAGTTAGTGGTTGCCTAGGGGTTTTTGATTATGTGAGCACTGTGGTGCTTCCCTGGAGGCTCAGATGGTAAAGAACCTGCATGCAATAGAAGAGATGCAGATTTGATCCCTTAGCCTGGAAGATCCCCTGGAGAAGAAAGTGGCTACTCCAGTATTCTTGCCTGGAGAATTCCGTGAACAGAGATGCCTTGTAGATTACAGTCCTTGGGGCCACAAAAAAGTAGGACACAACTGAGCAACTAAAGCTTTCACACTTTGGAAAATAACATAAGGAAACTTTTGGAGCAGAGAAAATGCTGAGCATCTTGATGGCTGGAATGCTGTGTTCATGCCTGTATGCATTTGTTGAAATTATCAAATTTCAACAATTATCGATGTACAAATTATCAATGTACAATTATCAAATTGTACATTTTCAGTAGTCTCAGTTTATTGTAGATAAATAATCTTTAAAAGTTGATTTGAATAGGAGTTAACTCAAGAGTGGAATCAGGAGTGAAGACATATCCAACTTGAGGCTGAACTTGTCTTCTAAGTGGTTCCAGTTACATCATCTTTTATGTGATAATGTCATATTGTGCATTTGGTGACCGTGAGTGAAGAAATGCCATGAGCTCTCATATTTAACTATCATTGTATATCAGCTGAATTCTGTAACATATGTACTATATTTTTAAATTATTAAAAATATAAATTCCACCATGTATATCCAGAAACAATGTAGAATATGATAAAGAGTGCATCTTTAAGGGAAAAATTTAAGACCCAGGTCTGATTGCTTAATCCATCAGAATTCTGATGAGAAGAGATCTTTTCAGTAGCCACAGTAGAAGTTTTCATTTTTGGAGCTTTATTTTTTGGATTGAATACTATCCTGATGAAGGAAGAAAAATTCCCTTTTAAAAATTTTATGACCTGCATATGATAACTCTATTTTTGGTGATCATGTAAAGGAAGTGGGTACTAAAGGTGAGATCTATCTGTCTACTACCTTTAATAACAGTTGCTTTTTTAGAGAAAAAGTAAAGATATCTTTATTTTGGAAAATATCTAGCTAAATATTTGGAGATGGTGGACATAGGATATCAGGCTTCATCTGTAAAGAAAAAGAGATAAATAAACTTATCTACATAATAAATAAATAGGATAGAGAAGAGTAAGGATTGTGAAAATCAAATAAAGTAATTTCTGTAGCTGGGAAAACTTGATTTGAATAGGGCAGTTGTGTAGGGTGATGAGGTATAGATATGTAGAAATGAACATATTCAACAAATGCAGAACTCAAGGAACTACTTCAGCATATGCAGAACTCAAAATCAGAGGCAAGGAAGAAAAATATAAACCTCTCACCCAGCATCCGTAGGTAAAGCAGGTGGATTATGTGACTCCCACGTCGATAGCTGTGAATAAAGCAAACGTTATGTGCAACTCAAGGACTCCACACATGTGATGACATACCAAATACCCATAGGCAGACGTAGATTTGCAATCCCTGCTCTGGTGCACGCATTTATGCATTTTCTGGGCAAATCGCTTTCCTTTCTGGATTTCTGATTCCTCTGTGACCTGAGAAATTTAAACCACAGTTTCTAAGATCTCCTTATATTTTATGCAGTCTTGACATCCTTGCCCCTAAATTTATCACTTAAAAAAAATATATTTTTCCCTCAGTTTTGAAATGTTGACGGTTTTAGGATCATTCTTTCATTGTCTAATTCACTTCACGTTCAATAAATATTCACTGAGAACCTTTGACATTTTGAGTGCTTGCTGGGGCTACAATGGTGGCCAGGTTCATGTGTTCATGAACCCCTGTCCTGTCAGGGAGACAGCTGCAATTCAAATTTCAAGTTGCATAATTTTTGCAACTCTTTCTCAAGAACATTTTTAAAAGATTATGAAAATCTCACAACTGTTAGAGAAAGTAATGTTAACTTTTGAGCATTTGAACCCCAAATGATTGTAAGCTCTATGTTAGTTCAACAACTTATGTTAACAGAAACTATAAAATAGTGGGGGGGAGCAGTGGAGAGAGATGCCTGATTTCATGGCGTAATAGAACAATGGGCAATGTCCTCTGCCCAGCCATGGCCTTGTCTTTGTATCATGCCAATATTTCCTTCCCATTATGTCAGCTTAAATAAAAGAACTAATAAGCCCAGCATATGGTCTGCCTAATTATTGCTAGGAAAAGTAAAACTCATTAGAGCTTTGATAAAGCCACAAAAAAAGATGAAAGAGACCTGTTACTTGATATCAGATAAGTGCAAAATATAATAACTAATAGTGACATTACATTTCTTATTGGGCAGGACTGCCTTGCAGCCAATATAGCAGAGGTAACATCCAACTTCAAAACCATATATATTTCTTTTTTAAATCTGGATAATTGAAATGCATGGAAAATGTCGCAGTTATCCTTCTCTAGCCTTCTCTCACTCTGCTCTTTCACTCTGCCTATCTAAACCTATCTCTTGTGGGTATTGTTGCTTTGGTCACGTCCGACTCTTTGAGACTCTATGGACTGTAGCTCGGCAGGCTCCCCTGTCCGTGGTTCCTCCCAGGCAAGAATACTGGAGTGGGTTGCCATGCTCTCCTCCAGGGCATCTTCCCGACCCAGGATTGAGCCTGAATCTCTTAGGTCGCCAGCATTGGCAGAAGGGTTCTTTACCACTGGTGCTACCTGGGAAGCCCAAACCTATCTCTTACTAAAACCAACTCAAATTGTCACTCACCTGTCAAGACTTCCTGAGTATGTCTTTTGAGTTAGAGTCTTCTCTACGTAATCTCTTTAATGATAACTATCCTTAGCCAGGGCTTCCCTGGTGGCTCAGAGGTTAAAGCGTCTGCCTGCAATGCAGGAGACCTGAGTTCGATCCCTTGGTCGGGAAGATGCCCTGGAGAAGGAAATGGCAACCCACTCCAGTATTCTTGCCTGGAGAATCCCGTGGATGGAGGAGCTTGGTGGGTTACAGTCCACAGGGTCGCAAAAAGTTGGACACGATTGAGCGATCTAACTAACTATCCTTAGCCTGCTGTCTAACAATGTATATGTTCTTTTGCTTACTTCTTGTTTCACGAGGATGCATTTTATTTCCCTAAGTAGATTTTAAAGTTCTGGCATGCTAATTCAGCTGAAGCTAATTGTTGCTTGGCTGGGATGCTGTTCAAATATTTAGTTTTATTGAAAATATTATTTGCTAGATTTCCTATTTTACACAGGCAGGCTTAGCTGGTGGCTCAAATGGTAAAGAATATGCCTGTAATGCAGGAGACCTGGGTTCAATCCCTGGGTCAGGAAGATGCCCTGGAGGAAGGAATGGCAACCCACTCCAGTATTCTTCCCTGGAAAATTTCATGGATGGAGGAGCCTGGCGGGCTACAGTTCATGGGGTCACAAAGAGTCGGACACAACTGAGAGACTAATGCTATTTTACAGAGAGAGGCTGAGGAGCTGGACCTCAATGTCGTAAAAGAAACGACAATTTACTCTGCATCTTATACGACTGCTCAGGTGATGATGTGCTTAGACAATTTGTTACTTAACTGAAAAGTTTATCAGGGTCCTTTAGTATTTATATTTTTAAATATTACTAATTCTGCAACATTTTCTTCAAATGAAAAGCAGCGTAATACGATGATGAAGAGTCCAATTGCTGAAATTGGGCCAATGGTGTTGACCAAAGGCAGATTACTTAACTTTTGGGGAGAATAATACTATCCTCCCTATGAAGTTATTAAAAACATTAAATCAGTTGATACAAATAAAGCACTTAGAAAATCTCTTGCAAAAAGACAAATGGTTCACAAATGTTTGCTGTAATTACTAGATTGGGATTTGAAACTAGAGACTGTTTCCATGGGGTTCAGGAGCCCGAAAGTCTTACAATGCAAACTTTATAAGTTTAGGAAAGAATCCTGAAGCAACTCAGGAGCATGTTGTATGGCCGCGCCCACCCAGGTGGTGGGCAAAGTGCTCTGGGGGCAGGTGACTCTCACTATGCCCTTCCAGATGTCTTTATTTACCAGCTCTTTGCTTCTCGCACAAGTTGTGAGGGGTGTTCACCTTCCCTGCTTTAACACAATGTCTGCTTATGAGAACTTTACCGCCCAGCCTGCAAATCTCTCTAAAAGCACACCCCCCACCTTTTAACACTTTCTGCTTCCTGTGTTATTTTACTAGACATATTTCCACCCATTCTCTGGAGAAGGTTATTTATTTTTCTTTTATGATGGTGTTTTCCCACCCTGCTGCCTGAATATCTCACTCCTTCCTCTATGGCATAATTTCCTGTGCTAGAACTTTAAATAGTTTCTCTGACACATGTGCCCTCTATACTTTCTGAAGATCCCCATCATGACATTTGCTCTATGTCACTGGCTAAATCTTCTCATCACTTAACAAATACTTATGGGATAACACCATGTGTCAGAACTTGAGCTTGGAGTTGTGGATATAGGGTGAGTGAAAACCAGTCCCTGCCTTTTGATTTTAGGACTAAGAGGAAGAAGACAAATATCAAATGAACAAATACATAAGTAAATATGAATTTGATGAAAAATCCCAGGACCATAGGAATCTATAATGGAGAAGTCTAATTACATAGAGTCTAGTGCAGTCAAGGAAGGATGTTCTCAGAATGTCTTTGGTTTGGGTGTCTCTGAGAAGGTCAACTTGGGGTCTCAGGTAGGCAGTTGGATGTGATTTAGAAGATTTTGAAGATTATACTTACTACCATATAATTGAATGAGATGACTTTGAGAGAAATCAGGTGAGAAGAGGGCATGGAGCTTAGCCTTGAGGGATTCCAAAGTTAAAACTTAGGGTGGACAAAAAAGAGCCTGTATAGAAGACAAATGGGATATACATGTATGCAGACATGAGAAGTATTTGGTTCTACAAGTCATTAAGCTCTCTCAGGAAGGGGTTCATTATTAACTATCTTGTATTTACTGAGAAAAATAATTGAGTGAGGACAGAAATGGCAGGTATGATAATTGAAAGTTTGCTAATGTCCTTTTCAAGAAGTTTTAGTTGAAATGCGTAAAAGATAAGAGAGAATGAATGTGTAACAAAGAAGTCTTCCTAAAGAAGTGCTGCCAAACACTCACTGATGTCTTCCTCCTTTATCCTGTCTTCCTTTCTGTCACCTGGAAAGGACACAATAGCAAAAGCTTCAGCTGCTATTCTTGTCCAAGCTGAGGAGGGCTACATCTTACTGATGTCACTGTGGTGAGTTGGAATGACTTGGTACCTTAGCAAATTCATTAAGCTGTACTATCATTTCTGAACCACCAGCTTTCAGATTATGTTTCAAAAGACAGAAGTAAATGTCTACCTGTTAAGTCAGTCTTATTTGGAGCTTTATACCTTGGAAACTTGAATTTAATTATAACTAAGAGAAGATGCCTGGATACAAAGAGGAACAAATAAATTGTGCAAAAAAAATTTGAAATGTGTTTAAATGCAGAACATATAAAAGAAGGGTTTTAACAATAGAGGAGGGCTTCACTGGTAGCTGAATTGGTAAAGAATCTGCCGCAATGCAGAAGACCCCAGTTCAGTTCCCGGGTTGGCAAGATCCCCTGAAGAAGGGATAGGCTATCCACTCCAATATTCTTGGGCTTCCCTGCTGGCTCAGCTAGTCAAATAATCTGCCTGCAATGTGGGAGACCTGGGTTTGATCCCTGGGTTGGGAAAATCCCTTGGAGAAAGGAATAGCTACCCACTCTGATATTCTGGCCTGGAGAACTGCATGGAATGTACAGTCCATGGGGCCGCAGAGTCAGACACAACTGAGTGGCTTTCACTTTCACAACAATAGAAGAGTATTTATTTTCTTTAAGAATGAATATACAAATAGATGATAGATTATGGTGATGGATAGATGTATCGATTAATAGAATGAACCTGGAATCCAAGAATGAATGAAGAGGTTTTCTGAGGAAAGTATAGATATAATTCCTTAAAGGTAATAGTGGAAATGGATATTAAGGGTTAAGATACAATCAGGTTTGTAAATTCAATGGTTGAAAACAAAGGTCTTCTAATTTGATATCTTTTATCCTTTTAATTTGATGAATGTGAATACATATGAAATTATTACTGCAATTCCACTCTTAAGCATATATACAGAAGAAATTCTTACAAATGAATGAAGAGGAATGAGAAGAATGATACTCAATAAGAATTACTCTTAATTCCCTGTTTTATGACTTTCCAGTAGGATTATCTTCTTAAGAGATTCTCCACAGTTTGTAAAAAAAAAAAAAATTCCATGAGGATGTGAATCAATTTAGAGGAACATTTGAATTCCTGGCAGATTATTGCTCAAGAAATTTTCTCTATTATACTTCATGGCACATATATTTTCTGGCACCTTCAATTTCCAAACAACATTGAAGGGCCAGTCACTTCCTAGGAGAACAGGGTCAAAAAAAGATGACTTGTGTCTACTTTGGTTTACTCCTTCATTTACATTATATATAGATTACATGAAATGACAAAAATGTTATATTTTGAGAGAATACTAAATTACCCAAAGAATATTTCCTTGGGTGAAACTAATCATATTACCCCAAATATTAAAATGTGGAAAAATCAGGGGGAAAAAAGCTTCATATTCAGAGATTAGGAAAGTAGTGTATAACCTCTTTATGTGACCTTTGATAATGAGAGAAATGTAATGAGTATCTTGGCCGCCCTTCAGTCGATAATGCTACATAATGGTAAGTGGCTCATTGGCTGAGACAGTGGTTTCTGTTTCCCTTGAACTGAATCCCTCCTTAGGCCTCAAATGTACACTCTGCATACACGTGTTCTTCAATTATTCTCAGTAATGTCACTGCCCCTTTGTGATATAAAGAGCTTGACTCAGAAGTAGGGGCAGGGAAAATGAAATAGGTTGCTCATAATGTTCCCTTTTAAGCCTTTAATAAATATAAATTGTGAACAGGTGCTTCAATTTTTAGAGTTTGGTTCAATTTATTTTCTGTAGGAATTGTATTACCTTACTGTTTCTGACTACTGAAGATAAAAGAAAATTAAGTACAGTAAGGAAAAACATTCCAATAACTAGGCACTGAAAACAGGCTCTTTGATACTATCACTATTCAAAATGTCAGAGTTTTACAAGAAAAAACTGAACTCATATGAGATTTTCATATTTCAAAAGATTTTACCCTGGAGTTTTTAATCTAACTGTGACTCAATTTTTCAAGATACCATTAGGATTGTCCTCATCTTTTCAGGTCTTGAAATTTAACTGTTTCAGTTCAGTCAAGGGTAAGAGGTTCTGGGTAATTAAGTTAGCAATCATCCTACTAAGCTGCTTTTTAATGAAACACTGAACAGTGTTTTATAAAACATACAGAGTTTCCTAGCTACCATCATAAGGAGGCAGACATTGGCAAAGATACTGTGTCTTATGTGACTAACATCTTGATTTTCTAAAAGAATGCAATTTTTTTCACAAGTAAGTAGTTATGTCTTAACAATCCTGGCAAGCCATAGGGCCATTGTCCAGTTATGGTAGAGCCACTCTACTACAACATACACTATTCTCTTGATGTATTAGACTTGATATCTGAATCAGCTTTCAAATTTATTTATATATGTATGGAATATTTTCTTTATGCAAAGTACTGCCTTACATCCTAGGGATTGGGCAACATTGGACAGCGATACTACACAAAGTAAAAGATGCCTCACTGACAATAATTTTTCCAGAATTTCAAAGGAATAATGTATTTCACAAAATAAAAATAGTTGGGAAAGTCTTTGCATTAAGTCACTTAGCAACCAAAATTGAAGGCCTACTGTAACTCAAATACAATGCCAAATCTTAGGGTAGTAAAACAGAGTAGGATATAGCAATTAGGAAGAATTTTCAGTTGCTTCTAATTACAAAGATCTTACCAACCAGTAGACTAGAAGCATTTGGCCTGGCCCTTTATTTGTCTTCAATACTAACTGAATAAATGAATCGAGGCCTCATAGTCAGTCATCTTGAAACTGATGCCAAAGCTAAGATTTTTATCTGAACTAAAAATAAAGTCCCATACTTGAATCTTAAAAAATAAATAAAATAAAATAATGAGACCTTTGTCTCATTATTAGGCATTTAGTCAGTGCTTGGCATTTAATTGGGTTTCCCAGGTGGCGCTAGTGGGTAAAGAACCTATCTGCCAATGCAGGTGACATAAGAGATGTGGGTTCGATCCCTGGGTCAGGAGGATCTCCTGGAGGAGGGCATGGCAACCCCCTCCAGTACTCTTGCCTGGAGAATCCCATGGACAGAGGAGCCTGGCAACCCTATGGATCTCCAAGTGTTGGATATGACTGAAGTGACTTAGCACACACACATGGCATTTGATAGGAACTCATATTATGTATTTCTTTCTCCATAATAAATGCAACAGAAATAGTCCATGCGTATTTAACACCATGAACTTGACTAGAGATAGGAATGGGAGAGACTTGAAAATATTTATTAGAAATATGAAATGTGATGTAAATGTCCAGTGATACTGTGATTTCACTGCTATATTTTTCTTGTGATTCATCATCTGGAACCCCAAGCTCCAACCTCTGTGTTGCTTTTCACCATATATGCCACTTACATTTCAGTTATAGGGACCTACTTACGTTCTTCCACGTACCATCATCTTCATTCTGCTGTGTTTTCTCCTTGTTCTTTTTTCTATTTGGTGAAATGGTAAAGGTTACTATTGGAGACAACAGCATCTAGTCCAGCTCAACAAAAATAAATGTGCAAAAATGGAGATTGCACAGAATTACTGGAAGAGCTAAAGAAGCAAGTTCAAGCCTGATCTTGCAGAAACAGTTTTTAAACTCCATCAGATATCTGGCCACCAAGAGAGCCATTGCTTTTACTCCATGAAGAAAGTTGCAAAACAGGAGGGGGGCCATAGCTTCTGACCTTGGAGGAATACTGCGTCTGATCTGATCTGGGCCAGAAACATGGAGCTTCAAGTTCTGCTTCTCCCACCCAAGCAATTCAGTGACAAAGTGGCACAATGTCATCGGATAGGTAGAATCTAAATCCCCTCCAGAACTCAAGCTGCAAGGGAGTCTGAGATTCTAGTTCTTTCTTCCTAGATGTGGGACCTTTGAAATAAGTGTTAGTGAGACAATTTAACATACCTTATTGCTGTAGTTTAATCTCTAAGTTGTGTCCAACTCTTTTGTGACCCCACGGATTACAACCTGCCAGGCTCCTCTGTCCAAAGAATTTTCCAGGCAAGAATACTGGAGTGGGTTGCCATTCCCTTCTCCAGGGAATCTTCCAACCCAGAGATCAAACCTCTGTCTCCTGCATTAGCAGGAAGATGGATTCTCTATTACTGAGTCACCAGGGAATCCCAATTTACCTTATTATAACACTGTACTTTCAATCCTTGCTTTTTCAGATAATTACTTAGTATCTACCCAGATTCCTTCTTTTTAAAATGTTTTCATTCATGTCCATTCATTCATTCAACCATTTATTGGGTACACACAAAGATTTATTTCTGGCTACCTTGAGGAACTTATAATATAATTTTCTCTCAGTTATCATTTAGATTTTGACTGATATCTTTCAGAGATTTTATAACAGATTACTGTAATCGCTCAATTATTTGCCTCCAACTGCACTGTAGAATCAGTCACAGCTCTTTCAGGAAAACAGAAGTTACTCATTGTGAAACATAGAAAATAGAAGTACAATGCATGAGACGCTTACAAGGCTATGCAAATGCTGGACAGCAAAGACCAAGGAAGTTGCCTGTAGAGTCACACAGTTATAAAGACAGGAAGCGGCTAAGTTTCAGGGAAGACTGAGTGTGATCTCCACTGCTGGAAGCACAGAACCAGAGAACTGATGGGAACTTGCAAGGAAGCCTCTGTGAAGCTCAGGAAGCCCAAGGCAGTTGCCCCATAGGTCTCACTTCTCACAGTGAGGGGTCAGGGGGTTCACAAGAGCTTCCCTGGGTCAGGGGGTTCACAAGAGCTTCCCTGGGTCAGGGGGTTCACAAGAGCTTCCCTGAGAACCTCTCCAAGGCCATATCTTCCCTCCACTGTACACAGAGAATAATGGCCTCTCTTCTCTTCTACTTTTCAACTGTTGTTCAAGCACCTCTCATTAGCATAATCACAGTAATATAATGGAAAAGAGGACTGGAAAATAAATTGCTGGCTTCTCCCTTAGGATGAATAGATGAATGCGAGGGAAGACAGATATTACTTGGTGTTGATAATAGATGATATTGTATAGTTCATTCATTTGTTAACTCAAACACTTCCTCCTACTGTATTAAACTTGCAAAATGATAATGACAACAGTATCATTCTTTCCCTAATATTATGTGACTAGCCTTCTTCCTCTGCAGAAGTGATTGTTCTTTTCCCAAAAAGAGTGCTTGTTTTTGGAGATGGCCATTCTTTTCCTAACTCAATCAGCTTTTTTTTTTTAATAGCTTGCAATAATTTATTAGAGTTATAAATGTATTTATAAATAAGTTGTAAATTTTAAGTATAAATTTAAACAAAATGGGCAAAACCTGCATAAAAGATAAGCAAGAAAGAGGAGAACATTGATTAATGTTTAACATATACACAACATAACAAGAAAATTAATACACATATCTACTTTTTTCTCATTTCTGCAACTTACCTTGGGGTAGTATTTAACATTTATTGCTTCCTTATCCCAGTCTCCCTTCTCTGTCCATTTCTCTATAAGCCAATGCCTCTATCGTTTATGGCTACTTACCTGATTCATTGACTCATATTTCCTTCAGAAAATTTCTGAGCCGTAACTGGTTCTGCTCATACTTAGATACCATCATCTTTCAACATTTACTACTTGTGAGCGAAGTGTTAGACATCACCCCAAATATTTTCCTCAGATCAGTATATTGCTTGTGCCTTTCTATAAGTAGCTGTCATCCTCAAAATTCTACAAAACCTAAAGTGGTCAGGTGCCAGGTTCAAGTCCAAATGATTGGAACAATGATTTTGCTTCCTTGAGAAAGTGCCCCGCCTTCGTGCAGTAAATCCTCCTTTATAGAGAGAAAGAGTCACTCAGTTGTGTCTGACTCTTTGTGATCCCGTGGACTGTAGTCCACCAGGCTCCTCTGTCCATGAGATTCTTCAGGCAAGAATACTGGAATGGGTTGCCATTCCTTTCTCCAGGGGATCTTCCTGACCCAGAGACTGAACTCAGATCTCCTGCATTGCAGGCAGATTCTTTACCATCTGAGCCACCAGGGAAGCCAAAACTGTGGGAATAGGTAGAGTTAAAACACACACACACTTTTGGTTTCTGAACTTCTGTGTTCTGTTCATGGACCACCTACAAAAACTAGGATAATTTCCCTATGTTAATATTCTTCATTTAATCACATTGGCACATTCTCTTTGCCATGTGAATTACCGTTCACAGGTCCCAAGTTTAGGAGGTGTGCATATTTTGGAGCCATCATTGAGCCTACCCAACAGGTGAGCACTAAGTATAATAGTGAACCTTAGTGAAAAGAAACGCCTATTTTCGAGTCCATAGATAATCTCTAACTCTGCTATCGATATGGCTTTGTGAACATGTCACACATGTTCACAGCAAGAAGTGGGGGTGATGGGGACCGTATGAGAAGAAGCTGACGTCTGTGGAATGAATTATCTGAGATACCCTTGCATACAAGCGGGAGTCTCATGGAGTGACTTTTATGAGGATTTATGAGGACGCAAGATTCTCATACTTGATGCCCACTGCGTGGTGTCCATTCACACACGTCTTCTCCAGAGCTTCTTGTTGAACATTCCACCTTGGTCTTGCCATCTCGCTGACTGTGTAGACAGACGTTAGATACTGCTGAGTCAAACTGGAAACTTCCCTCTAGCCACTTCTTTCAAAGAAAAAGAGTAGCTAGTCATGCTGTATGAAATTCTCCCGCTGCTTTCTTTTCTCCCGTGTATGGCTCTGAAGTTTGATTAGACTCCTTTTAGTAGATACAGAAAATTACCTGTATTTTGTTAGTTAATTTTTCTTTTATCAGTTGATCTATCATAAGGGACTCGGTGTTGCATGAAGCATGGGTTGAAGGAGATACGACAACTTTACCCATTTAAGAACCGTAAAAAGCTAAGGCAATTGCTAATGCAACTTACTTGCACCTTAGTCTCTGATGGAACCCGATATTACATATACCATTTTCACTTTGGTATTGGAGTTCTGCTGCAATGGCCTAATTTTTAGCTTGATGGATCAGATAACCCTTCATTCATGCTGGGCAATTTAGTTCCCATAAGTTTTTAGTGTCTCGTAGGCAAACATTCAGTCTTACCAAAAGCCAGTAGTAAGACAGTTGCTATTTATCAAAACCTATTGCGGTATACTTAGCCTCAGAAGGAGTGTGCCCTGTGTTCCCCATTGTGGCTTGACAGAATGGTCCATATCTGCTGGAGATAGTTTGGCCATCAATTAATCAGCTGGGTACGAGGTCTAAATAAAACTCATTTGCACTGATT
Organism: Cervus elaphus; assembly: GCF_910594005.1. Lineage (NCBI taxonomy): Eukaryota > Metazoa > Chordata > Mammalia > Artiodactyla > Cervidae > Cervus > Cervus elaphus. The sequence goes on along the minus strand of NC_057826.1, from coordinate 5,456,601 downwards.
CTGAACCTGCTGCAGTCTTTTACTTCTCATGGTCCAGTTGGTTATTTAGCTCACCAAAATACAGTATACCTGGTCACCGAACACACCTCAAGGCGATGGAGCACTGTATCTTTTGCTTAGTTATAGAGTTTGGAAAGCTCAACATCTTACCCTCCATCTTTAACACACGGTAACAAACCCATTTCACTACATACCTAGAAACTTTACAAAATGGCAAGATGAGTAATTTGTTTTAGTGGATCTTCCAGTTCCAGTTCTGTCCCACATGTTTTATAGAAACCCTTTAATTTATTTACCTTAAGATGCAGAGAAAAATACAGAGGAGAGATGATATGATGTCACAGATGGACAATCCGTGGTTCAAATGTAAACTCTTCAGGGAAATAGGCATTCTTTTAAATCGATGGTCTTAACCTTTAGCAAATATATGGAGGAATGAATGAATGAATGAAAGAATGATTGCTGAGGCCAATTTGTTCATCATGAAACTTAACCTGGAGAGAAACAGTGGTTCGTTTTTTCTAGAATGTCTTCACTGGAAATGGTTTATATCTTGTGAGTCAGTGACTTTATTCTGGTGTTTCCCAGTGCAACCATTAACTGACTCCAACCCACAACAGCTCAGGGCCTGTGGAAAAGCTGAGATGATTTTACTTTCACTTTGACATTTTGTCAATGCCTATGAATCCAAGGCACCTGGGTCAGCGGTTGAGTTGTGGATTCATTCTGTACCTCGAGGGGATTTCACATTCAATTAAGTTGAAGAATCACTGAACCTGAACTCAATTCTTGGTACCTTACCATGTTTTGACTGGGTGAAATGGGCTTTAACCAAGTATTTTAGGCTTCATTTGAGAGCATATCTGACTTTCTTCATGTCACCAAATTTCTGGAATTTGGGGATCTATTATTTCTCAGTTTCTCATTTAACTAATTATTTGTTCTTCTTTCTATTTTGCTTCTTTAACACATACTCTGTGAAGTCAATTGGACTAAAGCATGGCATTTCCTGAGATGGTGTTTTTTTTTTTTTTTTCTGTATTATTATTTACTTATTTAATAGATATTTGTTGAGAGTGGTCATAAGCAGTTATAAAAACCAATAAGCTTGCTTCTGTTGGAAAGCATATATTGTTTATATTCCAATAAGATGTGGCAATGAATTAATGAATGAGGAATTTAAAATATTTTAAGTAACATACCAGATAGTTATACACTCAGTGAATAGATTTAAACTTAGGTGCCAGGATAGAAAGTGCCTTGTGTTGGTTATTCAGAGAAAAAGCTCTATAAGGCAATATATTTTGAAAGGAATCCGAATGAAATAAAGAAAAAGAAGAACTATGTAAATATGAGACAAAAGAGCATTCAGAGAAACCAGTAAGCACAAGGCTTAAAAAACTTCCCTACAAAGGATTAAACATTCTAGGCTTTGAGGGTCAGATGTCTCTTTCATGACAACTCAACTCTGCCGTAATAGCACAAAATCAGCTACATCAGAAGTGTAAAAATTAATGGGCGTCACTTTGTTCCCATAAATCTTTGTTTATAAAATTAGGTGGTCAGCTGGATTTGGCTCTCCAACTACAGTTTGCTGACCCTGAGTCAAACCAATGATCTGAAAGTGTAAACAAACTGGACAAGTTTAATGAACACAAAAGAATGGTATGATTGCACCCTTCTAGATCAGTTGAAAAATTATGAAATGATGAGAAACTGGCAGCAGTAGTTTAAACATATCTTAAACTTATAATAAATTGTGAAGTTGGCTACAAATTCTTGCAGTCTAAGTATCTATAACTCACTTTGTATAGTCAGTGTGCCCTTCTAATCTGATTTTTGGCCTTATCAACTCCTATGCATTGGGAGTAGCTCTCCTTTTGACTCTAAAGAATAGTTTCCCTTTATAAAAGTTGAAATCACTCTGGCTACTCAACAAAGACTAGATTATAATGCAACAATAAATAAGGCATGATACCTTGTGAAGGCAATTCCAGTGGTTAAAAAAGATGGTAACTTATATTTGGGCAATGGGATTTCCTGGTGGCTCAGACAGTAAAGAATCTGCCTGCAATGTGGGAGACCTGGGTTCAATCCCCTGGAGGAGGGCATGGCAACCCACTCCAGTATTCTTGCCTGGAGAATCCCCATGGAAAGAGGAGCCTGGAGTGCTCCAGTCCGTGGGGTTGTAACGAGTCTGCCATGACTGAGCGACTAAGCACAGCACAGTACAGACTAAGGATTGGGCTTCCAAGGTGGCGCTGGTGGTGAAGTTCAGTTCAGTTCAGTCCCCCAGTCACTTCTGACTCTTTGCGACCCCACAGACTGCAGCATGCCAGTCCTCCCTGTCCATCCCCAACTCCCGGGGCTTGCTCAAACTCAGGTCCATTGAGTCAGTGATGCCATCCAACCATCTCATCCTCTGTCGTCCCCTTCTCCTCCTGCCTTCAAGCTTTCCCAGCAGCAGGGTTTTTTCCAATGAGTCAGTTCTTCACATGAGGTGGCCAAAGTATTGGAGTTTCAGCTTCAGTATCAATCTTTCCAATGAACACCCAGGACTGATTTCCTTTAGGATGGACTGGTTGGATCTCCTTGCAGTCCAAGGGACTCTCAAGAGTCTTCTCCAACATCACAGTTCAAAAGCAACAATTCTTCAGCGCTCAGCTTTCTTTATAGTCCAACTCTCACATCTATACATGACCACTGGAAAAACCATAGCCTTGACTAGACAGACCTTTGTTGGCAAAGTAATGTCTCTGCTTTTTAATATGCTGTCTAGGTTAATCATAGCTTTTCTTCCAAGGAGCAGTTATCTTTAAATTTCATGACTGCAGTCACTATCTGCAGTGATTATGGAACCCAATAAAATAAAGTCTCTCACTGTTTCCATTGCTTTCCCATCGATTTGCCATGAACTGATGGGACCAGATGCCATGATCTTAAGTTTTCTGAATGTTGAGTTTTAAATCAACTTTTTCACTCTCCTCTTTCACTTTCATCAAGAGGGTCCTTAGTTCTTCTTTGCCTTCTGCCATAGGGGTGGTGTCATTTGCAACTCTGAGTTGATTGATGTTTCCCCTGGCAATCTTGATTTCAGCTTGTGCTTCATCCAGCATCACATTTCACATGATGTACTCTGCATATAAATTAAATAAGCAAAAAAAAAAAAATTAAATAAGCAGGGTGGCAATATACATCAATGCAGGAGACTTAAGAGACTCAAGTTTGATCTCCAAGTGGGGATGGTCCCCTGGAGAAGGAAATGGCAAGCCACTCCAGTGTTCTTGCCTAGAGAATCCCATGGACAGAGGAGCCTGGTGGGCTGCTGTCCATGGGGTCTCACAGAGTCGGACACGACTGAAGTGACTTAGCAGCAGCAGCAGCCCTTAGAATTAAAACTAAAATTTCTGGTCATTGTAAACTGGGTTTTACCCTTTTTTTTGGCCTTATTTATGTACCTCAAAACCCCACCGATATTATAATTGAGTATATCTTTGGGGAATGAAAAGAAGGAAAAGAAGAAAGAAAGAAAGTGAAGTCGCTCAGTCGTGTCTGACTCTACAACCCCATGAACTATAGCCCACCAGGCTCCTCAGCCCATAGAATTCTCCAGGCAAGAACCTGTCATTCAAACAGTTACAGGATTTTTTTTCATAGCACTTAATCATTAGTTTCAATTATTTAATCTACCTAATGTTACTAGTTTTTTAATAAAAATATCAAGCCTAGAACAAAGTCTGGAACAGGATAGACTCTCAGTAGTTTTATTGCAAATGAATTGATTAATCAGCCCCACCATCTTCAATTCAGTACTAGGAACTGTAAATATTTGTTACTATTGTTATCATTTGTAATATGGTCTCATTTCAAGATAGGGTTTCTGAATTCTCCAGTAATCATCTGCTTTAAATAGAGCACCATGAAAAGAATTCTCAAAAATGCTTTTCTTATTTATTGCTACATATTTTAAAAAAAAAGGCCCCAGTGGAACTGTCTTTTCTTGTAACATACAGTTCATGGAATTCTCCAGGCCAGAAGACTGGAGTGGGTAGCCTTTCCCTTCTCCAGGGCATCTTCCTGACCCAGGAATTGAATCAAGGTCTCCTGCATTGCAGCTGATCAGATTACCAGGTGATCCACAAGGGAAGCCCTTTCTTGTAACACAAACAATTATTAGTCTAGCCTGTTGCAGTTTGATGGAAAGGTATTCCAGGTTCAAACACTTCTGCAGTATGGTACCTTAGATATCTGGGACGTGTTCGACCTGTTCCTGTCACATAAACTGGCCTGTAAGACAAAATTTCCATGAAGTTACTCCATCGTCCTTCCCTCTCTCTCTCCCATTCTTCTTCCCTTCATCTCTTTCTGCCGTCCTTCCTTTCTCTAGTTTTCCCCTTGTTATTTTCTGCCCTCCTGCCTTCAGCCAATCCCCAACCAGGCACTGTTAAGTTATACAGGTAGAAAGCAATACAGAAAATTAAAGGAACGTGCATTTAAATATGGAAGACTGGCAGGAGATAAATGAATAAGCCAGGTGTCCATGATGCCCTGTGAGTGAAGAGTCTTCCAAGCAAAGGGGACCGGGAACCCAAATGCCCTGAGAAAACAGTATTCTTGATATGTGCTTGATGACCAAGGATGTCAGCTTAGTAAGTGGAGAGGTTATTTGAAATGACACTTGAAGACTATCCAGCAAACAGACCACATAGAGCCCCTACATTTTACTCTAAATGTTTAAAAAAAAAAAAAGACTAGTTTTGACAAGATGAATAGCTTAATCTGATTTACATTTTGAGAAGACTACTCTAGTTGCCGTGTGAGCCACAGACTGCTGGGGCTTGAAGGTAGAAATAGGGAAACCAGGCAGGAGGGCCCTGTCGTCACCCAGATGAGAGATGATGTTGGTTTGGGTTGTAGTTTAATTGTAAAGGAAGCAAGCATCGAATATATTTTCAAGGTAAGGTTAACAGAGTTTGCTTGTGGTTTAGTTATGGGGTGTGAGAGAAAGAGAAATCAAACGTGGTTCTGCAGTTTGTTTTCTGAGCAACGTGGTTGAGTTCAGTGTTGCCCTGTTAAGCTTGAGAAGTATCAGAGATCCGCAGTTCTATATGGATGTAGTTTCCAGGAGAAAGATGGGGAAGCAGTTATAATAGAAATGAAAGAGTCACCTGTGTAGAGATGATGATATTAAATCCGTGGATTGAATAAGGTCACAGAGGGTCTAAGTATCGTCAGGGGAAGGGTCAAACTATTTATTTGGTGGCGCTCCCGAACTGGGGAGGAAAATGATTCTGAATAAAAGAGACGAAAACAAAGGGAAAAGGCACCACTGAGACCAGAGGAAAACCAAGAGTGGTTTTTGCCCTGGCAGAGAAATAAATGAGAGAAGTGAACGCATGATGGTTTTTCTTTTCCCTCACTGGGTTCTACCTAACCATGCTGTCTGCATCTCTTCCCGCCCCACAATTGCTGCGACTCTAACTGACCTTCCGGCTGCTTTCACACTCACTGCCTCTGCCAAACGAGCTGTTGACGGAGGTCCCATCATCTGACGACTTTATCTGGGTATGTTGCCTCAGTTACCTCTTGGATTAGTAGAGGATAGCGTTTATTTATTCTGTAACGAATCCTTTGTTAGGCCAATGAGATGATGGGGGCCAATGGGGGCGAGGCAAGACAACGAGAAGGAAATGATAAAGGTGCCTTGTTTCCTGTTTGATTTAAAATGAATCACTGAGTGTGTTTCCTTTCTGTCCCTTTTCTTTTACTAGAGTTTTCAACTTTGCTACTCCTAAGTTTAAGTCTTATAAAGTGTTTCCTGCTGAAATGCCATGCTGACTGGAATTCAGCAGCAAATAAATATTGCTGTCCTCGCTAATTTGAAACAGTATGAGTTTTAAACCTTTAGCTGTAGGAGATTTATTAAGATTACAGTTTTCATCACCATCCCTTCAGTCCATCAAGATAGGTCAAAGTTGTATAACTAAAAAAAAAAAAAACTAACAGCAATTTCTATTCTTTTTAGATTATGTTTTCTGAGCCAGAAATATTGTTAGAAACACAAGCTGAATAAATGAAACACATATACACATATCCTTATAAAAGTTTTAACCTGACCCCTGTTTGAGAGTAGAATAAAAATTGTTGACTTACGTTTAATTGTAACTCTATAAATACATAATATTTTATAGTAAAAAGGAATATTTAACTACATATCAAATTCTATTGTTTCTTTTTAAAGAGTCATTTTGTAACAACTAAGTATAAATGAAAATGTGTGATCATTTCAGGTACTCAACGCTGACTACTGGTAAGGCCCTCTTTTAAACTTTGTAACAGTCTAAGCGTCCTTCCAATGAATTGTCCAATTACTGTATTTATTGATTTAGAGTAACTGGCCTTTGGTAAATGATTAGATGGTCAATACCTTAAATCACCTTTGTCTGAATTTATTAGTACTCATGCAAAATGTGTTTCATAAATATGTTAATAAATATGATGGGCAATACCTAGAAATAGTGTGAGAAAATTCCAGAATGTCTCAAGATATACAACTTACACAGCAATAGTCAGCACTTGAAGTGACCCCTGTCTGGTTGGATAGATTTAAATTAACACTCAAGTGAGTGTTATTAGCTTGCTCAATGGGCCAGGCATGATCATGAAATTTTGAGAACAAATTGGATCATTATATAACAAATGCAATTTAAAAGACATTGATTGAATAATTTGCTGAAATCCTACTTCTGTAATGATAACAATCAAATAAATAATTGAAAATCTAATATGTGCAGGTTTTCAATTAATATTTATTCAGTAAGTAAATATATCTGTTATAGAAATCTAAATATTCAGGCTAGATCTAATTTGTTTTAATGATATATGCATATTTATGCATGGGAAGGAATGCTGAATTTTAAGAAAATTATTTAATGTACCTTTTGAAAGATAATACTTTAATCATACTAAATAAGTCTTGGGGGAAAGTTATTTGTTTATCAAGTTATCCATGTATTTCTTCCCTCTGGAAAATATTAAGCTTACTTTTTATTTTAATTTTTGAGGCAGCTTAGGCAAGAAGAAAATGCACTGAACAAATTTTTATGATTTTTTTGTGGCCCCTGGAAAGTGATTGAAATGGTTCAAAGTCTATATGATCAATGATAAAACTCCTCCCACTCATTACACTTTTGCTTACTTTCATGAATTGCTTCATAAATAAAACTATAGATAGTAGCATTTTTTTTAAGTAACTGATAAGCCCCCTCCCCTAAGTTTTATAAACAAGAAATCTAACGTTGCCTTCTTGAGCTGCTCTGCAGTTTCTTGAGGGCTTCCCAGGTGACTCAGTGGTAAAGAATCCACCTGCAATGCAGGAGATGCAGGTTCGATCCTTGGGTAGAGAAGATATCCTGGAGGAGGCGATGGCAGCCCACTCCAGTACTCTTGCCTGGGAAATCCCATGGACAGAGGAGCCTGGTGGGCTACAGTCCCTGGGGTCACAGAGTCAGATGGGACTGAGCCACTGAGCATGGATGCAAGCACAGTTCCTTGAACTATCCAAGAACTCCAGGTGCTTACTTTGTCAGTTACTTCGAAGTCAGGCAGAGAGGAAAGCAGAAGTTTGGACACATATCCATCATTTCTCAGAGAATCAATTCTGAAGACTAATAGCGCATCCTCTTACGGACCTTGTCTACGCATGGGTGATGCCAGGTCTAGAGTGTTACTCGCTCCCAGTGGGCAAATTCTCAGGCTCTGAATTTCTTTCTCTCTCTTTCAGCCTCATTTCTAATTCCCATTTTCCTCAAAGTGCAACTTCTTGACCTGATGGCTAGATTCTGGACTCCCCAGCCTCAGCGATGAGACAACATTCCTACTCTTTTTCACCCTGACCCTTACCCCATTGTATTGAACCTGGCTAACTAGCTTAGTTTTTCATCTTTCCCTATCATATATATTTTCAGGATACTTTCACTGAGTCTTGGTTGGGTTTACCCCATTTTGCTTCAACTTTGTGTCCTAGAAAGCAAAGAGCTGGTGCTTCCTATTGTATGAGTTCCTGAGCTTTGAGGCAATTGAGCTCTCTATCAGGTAGAGATCTCAGGCTAACTTATCAAAAGTTCCCCAAACCAAACTTGTATCTGTGCTATTACTAGTGAATATTTCCTGCACCAGAAGATTTATTTCAAAGAACTCTTAGTCAACATATAGGCATAGAATAAAATCCACAAAGGGATTTTGAGTAATCCCTTCAGTAGGTATGTAATTTGAGTCTTTTAAAAGGTATCATGAGAACTTTTTATATCAAAACATTGTAAATTCTCAAATGTTATACTTACTAAGATATCTCAGTTTCTGTACATTTACATTATTCCCAAAATGGTAGAGTCCACATGGAATAATCAGTCTTTTAGTAAATGACCCTGCTCATCTGCAAATGTGTAGAGAGAATCTACTATATAAGTCCAGAAAATGATCACTTTGTAATTTTTTAAAAATATATACCTGATCTTATGCATGTCATTTTTAATTTTTTAATTATAATTTTTAATTCAAATGAAATTCATTTAAATATTAAATGGATGGCTTAAAGTAATTATTTTCTTAGTGAATTAATTGCTATTATAATTCCAAAAATATATTAAATAATTCTTGCAGAACATTAAAAAAATTTGGATGCAAACGAATCAAAGTTGTCAGTATGCTAATAAATGTGCTTTAAAACAAACAACCCAGAATTATTTCTTTCTTGTTTTAAGTAGTGATGATACTTGAATGCAAATTAAACTTGAATATTTCAGATATGGCTCAAAAATACTGGTGAGAAGATTAAAAAATATTTCCCTACTATATATATATATGTAGATATATATGACTTTAGCTTCATCCTTATGTTACAAAATGCCTCTCAAGATTGTATAAACTCATGCTATTATTTTTCCCCCTACCTCATTTTCCACTCACATACTTTCCCTCCCTATTTTTATTAAGAAGAATATGCTCCTTATTCAAACTCCAGATGAAAATATAGCCACTGACACTCTTCTAGTCTCCCTATATGCACCCTCATTTAGCAACTGAGTGAGATATATTTACGCCACAGAGTGTGCATCTTTTGGGATGGGGCAAATGTGATTCAGGGGATACAAAAAGATTTTTTTTTTTTTTTTTTGTCAGGTAAAAGGGAGAGGACATGTAAAGGCACCAAAAGATCAGCTGGATATCTCCAGTAGTCTTGAAAATGAGCCACCTTCCTTGACTTCCTTTATTATGCCTTCTCTTCTGCCAAAAGATTAAAACATGGCCTCCTTTCCCGGACTTCTTTCTTTTATCTGTTATCTAGTATAAAATTGTTTGTGATATGGAGGTAATAGCATTGAACAGAAGGATTAAATTTGAATTCTTATCCCCCCACCTAATATTTAATATCTTTTGCCTTCAATCTCTTCATCTCATTAGATGATGTTACTACTTCTTCATTACATAATGTTATTTCATTAGACGTCATGTCATCTTATATGATGACATTAATTGTGAATATTTACATTAAAGATACTGATCAATGGTTAATCTTCAATGAATTTTGTTGCCGTTGTTTAGTTGCTAAATTGTGTCTGTCTATTTTGTGACCCCATGGACTATAGCCCAGGCTCCTCTGTCCATGGAATTTCCCAGGCAAACATACTGGAGTGAGTTGCCTTCTCCAGGGGCTCTTCCCGACCCCACCTGAATATAAATAGGTATAGGTGAATCGTTGTATATGGTGATAGCATCACCAGCTCATGAGCGTGAATTTGATCAAACTCCAGGAGGCAATGAAGGGCAGGAGATCCTGGTGTGCGTCAGTGTCTAGGGTGGCAAAGATTCAGATACGACTTAGTGACTGAACAACAACAATATTTGTATCAGAGAAGTGGGAAATACTTACTAAATGATTTGATAAGTTTTAATTGCCTTAAAGTTTAGCAAAATAATTAATACGTCTCTGGTATTTACAACGTTGTGCTAAGTATCATGGCAAAGAGAACTCGATCTAGAAAAGTTGTTATAAGGCTTTGTTCCCGCCAACTGGTTCACCTTTACATCTTATTTATCCGGGGCTTTTATGCTGAGTTCTTTTTCCTTGTGTGTGAGTCACTCAGTCATTTCCGACTCTTTGTGACCCCATGGACTGTAGCCCACCAGGCTCCTCTGTCCATGGAATTCTCTAGGCAAGAATACTGGAGTGGGTTGTCATGCCCTTCTCCAGTTGAGCTTAGGGACAGTATTTCTTTCACTATCTTATCCCCAAGTTTAGTCACATAATACATTCTCAATAATTTTCTCTTTTTTTCTTTTTAAAGAAGGGATAGTTGAATAAAACAGGAATAATATAAGGGAGTTAGTGACTTAGGGTGGATATGAGTGGATACTCAGGCAAAGCTGATGTTTTTCAAGATTTCTTCCCCAAACTACCTGGAATTATTTCTCTGCCATGAGTTTTGGCATCCAATTACAACTCTATTAATTACAAAGTGAACATAACCTTTTAAAATAAAGGTGAAAGTGTTAGTCTCTCAGTTGTGTCTGACTTTGTGACCTCATGGACTGTAGCCCACCAGACTCCTCTGGCCACGGGATTCTTCCAGCAAGAATACTGGAGTGGGTTGCTATTTCCTTTTCTAAGGGTCTTCCAAACCCAGGGATCAAACCCAAATCTCTTATGTCTCCTGCATTTTCAGTCAGGTTCTTTACCAGTAGCACCACTTGGAAAGCCCCCCAAAATAAAGGTATCTGAGAAGAAATGAAGGTTGCTATTCTTCTCACATCAATAATAAATGAATGACTTTGTGTGCTTCTACTTTTCCAAGCTCTAGGCTCCAACAGTATTTCTTCTAATTAAAATAAAATTAGTTTGTTTTCTTCCCATGCCTCACTAAGCTTAGCTGCACCAATGCATTGGGATCTGGGGGAAGATTGAGACTCATTTGAGATAATTGAAGGAATTGTATGGCCTTTTCAGTGAACCTGTGTAGGATATTACATTTGATTAATGAAAGATAATTGAAAATATTATATAAAATAGATTTTGCCATCCTAGCTTTAGAACCAAATTACTGATAAGAACATGAACTAAAAATATGCTCTATATCATATTCTTTTGAATAGGATATTATATATGTGTATGTATGTATTTATATACACACATATATAATCAGACAAGTTTGAGTGACTGAAAAACAAAAACAAAATGAACATTTCTCAATCTTAGTGATGAGATTAGAGTGCTCAAGAAAGGCTTCTTGGGCAGGTTAGATGGTAGAGGTGGGATCTGAACCATTCTTGAAGAATGAACATGATATAGATTGACTGAAGGAAAGGATTTGTAAAGAGACAAATACTTAAAAGACCCGAGAGAGTAAATGAGTTTGGTGTTCTCTAGAGCCTGGGAGGGCTTTGCATGAGCTTGGCCATTTAGCTGGTGACAATATCAAAACAAAAGTTTTTTTTTAGAAATCTTGCCTGAACTTGCCTGGCAATCCCTTCTCTGGATGACCTTATACCATAAAATTAAAGCAGCTGAGGTTGACTCGCTCCATCTTGCCTCCCTTTAGTTAATATTTATCAGGGTTTCTTGGAAATTGTCCCTCACAGACATCTTTAGAGTTGCTCACAGACTTTCTGAGGCAGTTTTCTCACAACTTGAAAAGAAACAGATAGACTCTAAAATTAATACCACCATATAGTTACATTATCCACTAAGCTTTAGGAAAATGTTTATTTCATGGATTATATTCTATGGTATATATACTAATGAACCACAGAATATATTCCATGGGGAAAAAAAAAATCAGTTTGTAAAGAACTGTATGCTATACTATCCTCTGAGATCACAATAATATAAAAATAGTGATCAAAGCTGCAGCAAAAATCATGCTTAATTTTCCTGAAACATAGCATTTTTCCAAAGCCATTTGATCATGGAACACTTCTATGTTGCTGTTGAACTTTTTTAAAAGAACATTACCTTCTAACCCATAGTTTAGGAAAAGCAGCTTCAACCTCACCACATAAACCATAATACAGAGAACTCTAAGGAAGCCATTTTGCTTCTTAAATTACCACTAGACAAAATCAGATAGGTTGTAAGCAGCTAATAATTCATCCACATTGGTATTTTGTTGGCATGTAATCAAGTCAATTTACATGGCACTGAAAAGCTATTCATATGCTTAATCTCATCTCTCACTTTTGTATTACTTTAACTGGACTACCTATTAATCAATTATTAGAAAACTAATCCTATCAAGGGAAAAATCTGTGCACATTTTTCATCTTTAAAGCTTTCCTAGAAATAAAGCCTAAGTGTAATGATCAAAAATATACCCTGGTATCTTCTGAATTTCCACCTTGAATATAGCTTTTTGAATTAGCATTTTCTCCTACTTCTTCTCTAACATTTTTAAGAATGAACAGTTTGTAATAAATTAAGCTTAAACTTTGTTTTCCAATGTGTAAATTAGTTCCAATTCTTGAAAGCAAAAATGTTAGTTTCTCAGTCTTTGCAACCCCGTGGACTGTAGCCTGCCAGGCTCCTCTGTCCATGAAATTCTCCAGGCAAAAATACTGGAGTGGGTTTCCATTCCCTTCTCCAAGGAATCTTTCTGACTCAAGGATCGAACCCAGGTCTTCCTCATTGTAGGTAAATTATTTACCATCTCAGGCACCAGAGAAGCCCTTTCAATTTTTAATCAGGTCTTATTAACCAAGTTTTCTCCCCTCCAGCCATATATATATATGCATGTAAGAGATTTTATGCATTTTCTTGAAATGTAGTCATCGATACATTTTGGTTTATGTTGAAAGTTTACTATCTTCCGAAGTCTTGGATTCTCAGAATCCAATGAGCTTGGTAATAGTTGTTTGGTTTCATGTATTTAATTGTTCCCTAGGCTGCCCTAGACTTCATATACTCCACACTGAAAATATCTCTTCTTTTTCCTAATTTGAGTTTTCCAGATTTTTTGGCTTTTCAAGTTTCTTTTAAAATATAACAAAATGCCTTTTTTAAATACTTGGAGAAATTAAAGCTTTTGATGTATTTTTCTTTACTTCTGTCAGAACTAGTTGTGTACTATATTATAAATTCTTTCTAGCCCCTTCTTGGGTGAAATAATTAGAGAATTAGTATGTGCTGAGATAGCAACAGTGATAGTGATTTTACTGAAGAATGATCCAGAGTTTCTCCTAATAATTTGAAATAATACAGATGTAAACCTGGGCCCCAAAAGTAACTTTATCAATAGCGTATAGCTAAAAACGCAGAGCTCATATTGGAGCTCAGTTTGTCTGAGACCAAGTATATGCCCATGTTTCTCTACCACGAAACCCTATTTATTAATAAAATATGAAGGGGGCCTGAGCTGCGTGCTAACCCATGCACATGTTACTTGTCATGAGTTACCAGGTAATTCCTTCATAATGCAATTAGGATCCCAAAGACTAAATGTTATGCTGAGTACAGGTATGTGCATAGAGAAAGGAAAAACAAACAAACAAAAAAACTTGTTTTATGAAGACAAAAGTGATATCATCTTTACCAATAGAAATCAGCTAATGACTAAATATGCCAATTTGTGTTTTGAAGCACACCGTGTTTGGGTTAACAAATGTATGATTTTGCTTAATTGACTTTTTTTTTTTTCTATTTAGGATAGGTTATCATGTTGTTTTCTTAACTAGATGTGTGGGTATGTCTATTTAAGAAAGATAGTGGGGAAAGGAGAGGGTGGGAGAAATTGAAAAAGCAGCCCTGAGATATGTACATTACCATGTATAAAATAGCAACTAGTGGGAAGTTGCTGTGTAGCCCAGGGAGCTCAATGGATGCTCTGTGATGACCTAGAGGAGTGGGATGGGGACGTGTCTATACTCGTGACTCATCTATGCCGGTGTATGGTAGACACCAACACAACATTGTAAAGCGGTTACCGTCCAATTAAAGAAAAAGAGAGAACTAGCATCAGATAGCACTTTTTAATAAATGAGAAAGTATGTATGGCTTTTAAATTGGCTTGAAAGAAAGACAATGAAGAGATATTCTCAGCTTAGTCTTTAAAATATCACCCTATTTTTCACTAATCCCTTTTTAATCATTTGGGTCAATAACTATAGATAAAATTTATTGATTTGTATTTTCACTCAGCTTATACCGGTCGAGTGATTACTATGATACAGACAATATTTTAAGAATTGAAAACAAGACTCAGAGAAGACTGAAGTGGTCCTTGTCCTCATGAAATCTATTGTAAAGGCATTGAAGACAAACAATAAAATATAAAGAACTTACAGACTGTGTAAAGTGATATAAAGCTGTTATTCTAGAAAGTAAAGTGTAGGGTATGACATTTATGCAGAGTCCAGGAGAATGAGAATTAATTAGTCATGCAAAAAGCCCAATGAAGACAGTTTTCATCAGAAAGAACAGCAGATGCAAAGCCCTAGGTCAGAAGCCATCTTGGCGTGTTTAAAGCAAATAAAGACAGCCAACATCTTGGACTGCGGTGAGAAACAACAGAGGCAATAAGAAGATAAAACGTGGCACCCCAGGTCCTCTAAGGTCTGGTAGGCTGTAGTGAAAGGTTTTAGTTCTATTTTATGTGCAACGGATACACCCGAGTGTTTTTAAGCAGAAAAAAATATGATCTGATTTCTATTTTATAAATATTACTCTGAATATTTAGATAGAGAAAGTTGACTACTGGAAGTAAGGCATAAACATCCTGATTGTAAAATACACATCATAGTTTCATCCTAGCACAGTTGGCTTTGAAAAACATGCACTTGAACCATAAGAGTCCACTTAAATGCAGATATTTTTAGTAAATACTTACAGTGCTACAAGATTAGATGTGGAAACCATGGATATCAGGGACAGTCTTTAAAGTCATATGTGAATTTTCACCTGCCTGGGGGTTGGCGCCCCTAACGCCCTGCCTGTTCAGGGCTCAACCGTATTCCATTTTTTGTATTTCTTGCAGTTGAATGGTGCTGTGTAGCTGGTAGGTTTAAAGTCAGCAAGGCTCCCATCAGTAAATTCCCCAGTCCCTCATATCTCATGCCACAGCAATGGAGGAGGCTGAGTATTTTGGTTGCTACTTCTGTAAGATGGATGAGGCTCAGTCAGCCTGCAACTCTGACTGCATGCAGCAGAGGCCCTTGCAAATCTGTGAAAGGCATATAACATAAGCATGAACTAAATACCATGAACTGTGGTGTTGGAGAAGACTCTTGAGAGTCCCTTGGACCGCAAGGAGATCCAACCAGTCCATCCTAAAGGAAATCAATACTGATTATTCATCAGAAGGACTGATGCTGAAGCTGAAACTCCAGTACTTTGGCCACCTCATGTGAAGAGCTGACTCATTGGAAAAGACCCTGATGCTGGGAGGGACTGGGGACAGGAGGAGAAGGGGACGACAGAGGGTGAGATTGTTGGATGGCATCACCAACTAAATGGACATGAGTTTGAGTAAGCTATCAGAGCCGGTGATGGACAGGGAAGCCTGGCACACTGCAGTCCATGGGGTCGCAAAGAGTCGGACACGACTGAGCAACTGAACCGAACTGAACTGAAATACCAGTTGGGTTAAGCCACTGAAGTTCTGGAATTGTTTGTAACCTCATCATAACCAAACTGATTATGGGTTATAAAGAGAGCAGTGTGGAAAGAGGAAAGCTAGATAAGTGTTGTAATAGTCCATGTGAGAAACAGCATTACCTTGAATTACGGGTGGTTGCATTGTACAGAGAGCCAATGGAAATGAATTTGAATTGCATTTTGTAGGCAAAGCAGACAAAGTTGGTGGGTGGATTGAATTTTATGAATGTCTTCTGTGTGGACTGAGCACTGGTGCTTAGTTGCTCAGTCATGTCCAGCTATTTGCGACCCTATGGACTGTAGACCCCCAGGCTCCTCTGTCCATGGAGATTCTCCAGACAAGAATACTGGAGTAGGTTGCCATGCCCTCCTCCAGAGTGGAATGAGTATATCTTATGAATTCACTGTTGTGATTTCAATCCCATTACCATACTGTTCTCAGCTATCACCTCTGGTGCAAAAGCTGGAAGATGTATTCTCCAGACTCTCTTGTCCAGAGGATTCCAGTTCATGCCCTGCAAATGAAAAGCTCTTGCCAAAATTTTGATAGGATGAGAGAGACAGAGAGTTGCTCTGGCTTCAGTGTGGAAGTGTGAGGGCTGTGGAAGATGGCAGATGGGAGATTTTGCCAGTAGATTTCAGATGTCGAGATGTGAATCAACATACTTTGATGCCAAGAGTCTTGTTTGGTGTTCTCAGTGATTTCTGCACCTCAGGGTACTCAGAAAGTTTAGCAGAGATTTTCCTTATCTTTACTACCCCAGCTCACCCAACAGGTTCATAAGCCTATCTTTGTATGCTCAGGTGCTCAGTCTCTCCCGACCCTCTGTGACTCCATGGACTGTAGCCTGCCAGGCTCCTCTTCCATGGAATTTTCCAAGCAAGAATACTGGAACAGGTTGCCATTTCCTTCTCCAGGGATCTTCCAGACCCAGGGATCAAACCCGGGTCTTTTATGTCTCCTGAATTGGCAGAAGGTTCTTTACTACTGAGCCACCTGGGAAGCCCATCATAAGCCTCTAATTCTTTATATTAAATCCCTTCTTGATGAAAATACCTAGAGTTGTTTCTGTTTTCCACACAAACATTAATTATCCAGTATATTGTAGCATACCTTCTGATCTCTAACAAATCATCTTAGTAAATCATAGAAAAGTGAGGTTCAGAAAGTTAAGAGCATTGTCCAACATCCTATCATCATTACTAATATAACTGGCCCATATACTCGGCTTGTAACTTGTGATTCAAAACCTGTGCTCTTTGTATTATAACATGCCTCCCTAAATCTTAATATTATTCCCCACAAAATGGAATTTAAGTAATTCCCTTGTACTTTTAGGGGCTGTGATTGCCGCTATCACAATGCATGCGTTCTTGCTCCAGCAATGAGATTTCTGCTTATTAGGAAAATGACATCTACTGGTGCTTCTCAGCACATTTTTATTTCAGCATCTTTTCCATCTGATGGTCATTTAGCATAAAGCTACCAAATCAGATTTTATAATTTGAAACTCTTTGCCTTTGCTGGTTTAAGCTTACAGGTAAATGATACTACGCAGAACTGCTGTTAGGAATCCAATAACACCACAGTGGGAAATGAGAAAATAGACATTATTGAAGAAGTGAGGGAAAAGGGTTTAGAGAACTGATTTTTGAGTCAAACCTCTTTTATCACAGACAAAGGAACATTAGGGAAATGCCTAGGGTAAGAAAAATGCCACAGCTGTAGATTTTTTTCCACAAAGATATTTTACTCAAACGTTCTGGGAACACTTTTTTTTTTTTAAACTTATCAAAATAAACTAACTTTACTCCTTCTTGATCATATTCAAGAATGCCCTTTTCATTTATGTCAGACTATAGGTATATATAGAATCAGCAGTCACTTGGTTAGAAATAGTTGATTAAAAAAGATAAAGAAAAGCACATACGCACTTAAACAGCGACTATAAGTGAATTGAACACATGAGTACATACATAGAGGAAAATATACCACTTTTTCACTGAGTAAAAAAAATTTTGTTTGCATTCCACACTTTCAAATAAACTTTGAAGCCTTAAATCAAGCAAAAGTATTTAAATCTATATATTATATTATGCCTAGCACATACAGTGCTTTTATCTGCTCAGGCTGCCATAGCAAGACTGCAGACTGGGTGACTTAAAGGACAAGTTATTCCCTCCAGTTCTGGAGGCTGGAAATTCAAGATCAAGGCACTGGCAGGGTTGGTTTCAGTGAGGCCTCTTTCTGGCTTGCAGACGGCCACCTTCTGACTGTGTTCCATATGGCTTTCTTCCTTGAGTTTGGAAACAGGGACATCTTTTGGTATCTCTTCCTCTTCTTATGAGAAAACAGTCCTGTTGAATGAGAGATCCACCCTTTTGAGCTCATTTAACCTTCAGTTACTCTTTAAAGGCACTATATCCAAACATAGTCATATTGGGGATTAGAGCTTCAACATATAAAATTTGAGGAAATATAATTCAGTTAAAAATGTACACATTAAGCAAGAACATGGTAAATATGTGAAGAAATGAATCTGAGACTGGTAAATCACACATGGAAATTATGATGTGTATTATTATATCAGTTTCCAAGTGAGCATTCCAAAGTATCTCTCTAAAATAAGGATAAGGATATCTCTTCAATTACAATGTCACAGGGATAAAGAGGAAGTGCCATTTTCATGCTTTTGTAGAAACTTTGCCAACATTTTTCCTTCTATTTTTACTCACTGAATTTGTCCAGGGGTCCCATCATACACACACTTAAGTAACACAAAGGAGTACTAATCAAGCCCAGAATAAGAGAATATACTCCCTAACAAGGTGGAATGCACAGCACGGGCTGTGATGGCTTTCTTATTTCCCTGTGAGGAAGTGTTCCCCTCTGCCTGCCTCAATTCTAGGCCATAATATTGATACTATATATTATAGTAATGTTTATACTATAGATATATTTAGGGAGATGTGTGCTAACACCCGTTAATGTGCTTTGACTTGATCTCAGCATATGGTTAACGAATGGATAGAAGGACAATAAAACATTAATGGTTGAATCTGAGTAATAGGTATATGGATTATCATTATTGTTGTTGCTTAGTTGCTAAGCCATATCTGACCCTTTTGCAACCCCCAGGGACTGTAGCCTGCCAGGCTCTTCTATCCAATGGTATTTCCCAGGCAAGAATGCTGGAGTGAGTTGCCATTTCCTTCTTCAGGGGATCTTCCCAACTCAGGGACTGAACCCACGTCTGTTGCATTGGCAGGTTAATTCTTTAGCACTGAACCACAAGGGAAACCCCCAGGTATACAGATACTTAAGGTAGAATTCTTACAACTTTCTTTAGAAATATCTTTTGAAATTACTTAACTACTTTTGAAACTACTTTTCAAAACTACTTTGAAATTCCTTATAATTAAAACTTCAGTAAGAAAATGTATAGGAAATAATCAATTTTTGTTCCACAATTTTGCTTATGTATATTCAAAACATACGCACACAAAACATTACATATTAACCTGAAGTATTAAAAACCATATGTGAAGCAAGGCAGACTGGGTGCTTATTTCAAGGATAGGAAGTAAGGAAGTGAGAGGAGATGACAAGGGAAAAAATTGAATTTTTTATAAAGATTGGAGATGACCAAGGTCAATGAACTGAGGACTATGGCTAGATTAACTCTTTATACCCATGATAAATAAATTTTGTTTTAAAAGCAACTGAAAGATAATGTTGTATAAATCACTCATCACAGGCTTTCTTCTATATTATCTAATCAAGTCACATGTGGGTAAAGATGGTCCACCCACCTTGGTGTGGGTTAAAAGACTCCATTTTGTTACTAACTCCTTATTCTAGGAATCAGCTATCTCTGCAACAGTTCATGTCTAATTCTGGTTCTACATGTAAGCATCTGAATTTCTATGTACACTGCCATATTAAATAATATTACAAAGGGAAATATGGTTCCACTAATGAACTCAGAATAGCAATAGTCAGTCTTGGCATTGTTGTGTGACTTTTGTGCAATCAGTTCTATACCTCGTTCTTCATGTCCTCTCATGTAGAACAGGAGAAAAAGGATCAAATGCTTCTTTAAATTATTTTTTTTAACCATATCATTTCTGGGGAAGCACTTCATTTCAGTTCAGTCACTCAGTCATGTCCAACTCTGCGACCCCATGGACTGCAGTACACCAGGCTTCTCTGTCCATCGTCAACTTCCGGAGTTTACTCAAACTCATGTCCACTGAGTTGGTGATGCCATCCAACCATCTCATCCTCTGTTATCCCCTTCTCCTCCCACCTTCAATCTTCCCCAGCATCAGAGTCTTTTCAAATGAGTCAGTTCTTTGCATCAGGTGGCCAAAGTAATGGAGTTTCAGCTTTAGCATCAGTCCTTCCAATGGATATTCAGGACTAATTTCCTTTAGGATGGACTGGTTGGATCTCCTTACTGCCCAAGGGACTCTCAAGAGTCTTCTCTGACACCACAGTTCAAAAGCATCAGTTCTTCGATGCTCAGCTTTCTTTATAGTCCAACTCTCACATCCATACATGACTACTGGAAAAACCATAGCTTTGACTTGATGGACCTTTGTTGGCAAAGTAATGTCTCTGCTTTTTAATAAGCTGTCTAGATTGGTCATACCTTTTCTTCCAAGGAGAAAGGGTCAGAAAACACTTAAACAGTGTAATCTCAAAAGTTTAAGTCAGGCAATTTCTAATCCAGATTCTGCAACATGTTTATAGTTGAACTATGGGGAAATCATTCCATTTCACACAGCCCATGTCCTCATCTATAAAATGGAACAAGAAGTATTCAGGCTAGGATACTTGTTAGGATTAAGTAACAATAAGGGCAAGGCATTTAGTAGTAGATCCATCATACAATATGTCTTCAAGTGATATTTTTGCTAATAAAACTTCAATCAAATTTTTCCCTAAGAATAGCTTCCCCAGATTATCAAAAACTCTTTTTAGCTTGTGTCTGATTTGAACATGCCTTGGAGAACTCAATAAACACTTGGTATTAGCAGTTCATTAGTTAGAATTTTTCTTCTGCTTAATATAAGTGGAAGCCTTGTTCTGATTCTCCTGACAGATGCTGAACTCCCAAAGAGAGGTTTGTTCAACATCCAGCCAACTGGAGCATTCTTTAGTTCCAACTGTAATGTTGGAATGTACCAACCAGACAAACATTTGTTTAACAGGAAGCTCAAAACATTGGTTTGTAGTCACTGTCATTGGAGTCCTAGAGCAATCTTTGTGCCAAAACTAACTCATTCTGCCCCCAAAATCTTGCCCCAATTTTCCTATTCCTCTTCCTCTGTTTAACATTTTTCTTAAGTTAGTTTTAAAATACAAGAACCGCTTCATCAATAGTGTGCTTTATGTAGCTTTTTTTTCCCTCTCCCTGGTGTTGGAAGAGTGCTGAATAGAAACTGACAGCTAGGCACTGGAAGCCAAAACTTTTTTTGTTATATTTTAGATTCTGTTATTAAGTAACTGGGTAGACCTTCATCTATCACTCATCTTCTCTGGGTTTAACAATCTCTGTCCCCATCTGAACAGCAGATGCATTGTAATGGTGCCCTGAAAAACAGTCTTTTTCTCAACTGATGTTTTTCTGCAAAATATAAGTGTCATATTTACATCCGCTTCTTGCTGCTCTGACAGCATTGTAAGTCACAATTGATGAAGGCACAGCCCTCTGTGATCTGATATAATTTACTATGAAACCCCACTATCCATATTTGACATTTAAGCTCTGCTTGCCAATTTGCAAGTCTGCTTATAGATGGTCCAACCTTTGGGTCAAGCAATTATTTTGTGGGCCATTGTGAATTCTCTGATCCCATTGCTCTTTATGTGATTTGATTAAGAGGGTGGCCTGAGGCCATATACTTACACTTCTTAACAATGAACCATTAGGTAGAGAGCTTTTGAGCATAAATGATGTGACCTTAAAGACCTAGGACAGCCCTCTGTCTTTTTCTTTCTTTCTTAAGACAACTCTCTGAATGTTGGTACTCCAAATCACTTTAACAGGTAGAAACACATTTTTTAAGAAAGAAATATTTTATTTTACGCTTCGAGGTTAGTGTTTAAAGTAAATGCCTGTGAATCAGCTAAGACCACTGAGTTAAGTTAGTTCTTGTATTGTGCTGGACAGTGTCATTTCCCCCGACTCCAGTCAAATCATATTTCTCCTGGAACCTCAGATTGTGACTTTATTTGGAAATAGGTTTATTATAGATGTAATTAGTTAAATAAGGTGAGATCACACTGGAGTAGGATAGACCCTTTTTCCGATATAACTGGTGTCCTTTTAAGAAGAGGAGAGATTATGTCATGTGACAACAAAGGCAGAGTTTGGAGTGGTGTATCCACAAGCCAAGGAACACTGAGCATCATTGGCAACACTGGAAGTTAAGATAAAAGCATGGACCAGATCGGCCCCCAAAGCTCTGAGTGAGAACAGAGCCCTGCTGACACCTTGATTTAGGGCTTCTCGCCTCAAGGAATGATTCTCTTGATTGTGTTGGATGTCCTGTCATATATACAATCAAACAGGAGTGAGGATCAGAGATGAGATAAGGCTAGAGGCCTAGTATTTTAATTTTGCACGATTTTAAGTATATTGCTCTTAAAGCATAAAATTTGCATTTTATTTGTTAAACACAATCTAACTGTCCTTTAGTGTAAAAAATCAGCACTTTTCATTTGATGTAAAAACTTGTTTTAATCTTTCCATCTTACTCTGGTTTACCATTTAGTACTTTTTTGATTTTCCTTTTCCTTTCTATTTATTTTGCTCATGTTTCAAGTTACTGTTCATCTTGTGTTCCTTTATTCATTAACTCCCTTTTCTGATAATTCAAAACAAACATATATTTCTTTCCCAGTATATGAAAACAAGATGATATCTCTCTCCTGTAATGCAGATCTTCTATTTTTCTTCCTACAGTTCTTTCCCAGCTCATTGATAGAAAACCTTTAAAATATTTTTACCCTCCTCATCTTCCTCTTCCCTCCATGTTCCTGAGCCCTTCTGTGTTCAAATGGTTTTGAACCACATGAAATACTTGATATAAATTTAAAAAAAGGAATTCCTTGGCAGTCGAGTGCTTAGGACTCTGCACGCTCACTGCAGAGCGCCTGGGTTCGATCTCTGGTCTGGGAACTAAGATCCAGTAAGCCACGTGGTGCAGTCAGGAAAAAAAAGGAAGCTGCACGAGGTTCTACATGTTTTGGTCCCATATGAGGTTTCTCTTTTTAGTGCTTCTCCTTCCCCATAGTGAGCTTTTGGCCTCTACTCTTATTTTGTGAAATTATAGTCCATTTGCAAATATTTTCTTTAGGCTGGATATGTGGGTCATATATTGCGTGAATCTTTATAAATGTTGTACTTTTTTTCACCCTGATAAGTGAATCGTTCCTCATATCCAAGAGATTCTTGGATATATATTTTTTTTCTCAAACTTCCTCTAGGTTGTGTTCTGTTTTGAATCACTGAAATTTTAAAAATTTGCAGTGATCTTCATAGAGCTTTTTTTTCTTTTCTCTTTCTCATTGACCCTGATATAACCTGGTAGAAGTTCCTAATACTTATATTTTTCTTTAGTTTATATTTTTTCACACTACTTTAGTTAAAACCTTGCTTAAATTTATTCTTTCTTTTTATCTGTTTCTGGTTTGTTCTAATTCATTGGTAGCTTGTCTGTATCTGTCTGCTTAGACGCACCTTTTACTTCATGATTTCTACCTCTTTTTAAATTTTGGTTTGTTTTAAATTCTTCCTCACATTTGATAGTCCACTGTTACATACCCAAAGTGACCAGCTTCCATTCATCTATTTAATTCTGCAGTTTAAGTATAATGTGGTTTTCACTTCAGAAAGATAGTTTTTGAGCTGTAATGGGACCACTTCATCATATTTCAATTTTGTTATTTCCATTGCTGCTGTCATCAATCTCACTCAACAGTTTGTTTACTTTTCCTACCAGGAGCAGTTTCTTAAGTTAGGCTGAGTTGTCGTGTCTCTGGCTGCTGGATCTCCTTAGAGACATTTAAGTGCTCCTTCCCTCTCTCCTCAAGGCTCCAATGTACTTGCTGGATCTTCAGAGAAAGAAGATGATCCCAAGCCAGCATCAGGCAACCTAAAATTCCCAAGTTGCTCCTGAGGCATCAGGAAAGGATTATCTTTTTCTCAACTATAACATGGTGCTCTCAAAAGCTTTCCACCTGACAAGTTTCCCCGTAGCTTCTGAGGAGAGAAAGATCAGTGGTTCCTCCATCATCAGGTAGTCATTCCTTTCAAATGAGTTCATGAATCCCAAGAAGTGAGACTCTTTCTAGAGTTCATTCTCTTATCTTTGCTTTAAGATTGTCTGGTAAAAGTCCTCAAACGCTCTTCCTGTGAAGAGGTGAGCAGTCTTGTATTGACTCTAGTCTGAGCACTAACAAGTCCCGTGTTCTTGTTTTCAGCCTTTAAAACCTGTCTGCCCACCATTCCCAGCACTTGCATGGCTGCAAGAGGAACTGGTGGTTTAGATGGAATTTGGGAAGAGAGACTGTAGGAAAGACATCAAGTTTCTCTCTTTCCAGAATTCATGCTCATTTTCTACATCAAACATTTCTGATACTTAAACCCATTTAATTCAGAGCTCGCCAACATACCTTATTAGCCAAGAAACTGATTATCAGTGAAAATAGATTTATTTCCTTATGTTACACATTTATTTTTCAGAGGATGGGGCAAACTCATTCTCTTTCTGTATTTATCATAGTCAAGTGACAACCGCCAGTGTAATTCAGATATTCAGTAAATACAGTTTGATTTGATAAAATCATTAAAAAAATTCAGAAAAGATACACATCCAAAGTTCAACAGTACTTTTGAAAGGGATTTTTACTTCTGTACTGATTGAACATTATATAACGAATATGTTTCACTTTAACTTAAAAAATAAAAAATGTAAAAGTTATGATCAAAGACTTTTAAGTTAATTTCACTGGATCCTTATATACCTAACTGTCCAGACATTGAGTTACATAGAAAATGTGTCAAGTGAAGGAAGGAAAGAAGATGAAGGAAGGGAAGGCAGAAAAAAAGAAGGGAAAGAGAAAAATCAGGAAGGAGAAAAAATAACATTACACAAGATAAACTAATTGCCCCTGATTTGGTTTATGATATAGTCTTAATGAGAAATTCAGTTTTGTAATATTTGCATGACCCAATTACATAAGCATATTTAACTGAGATGTCTTATACTTTGAATTATTTGAACAGTTTCTGAAAAATCATAATTTCACTTGTCCTCATGGCAATATTAGTCAAAAAAAGCATCTCTAATACATACATGCTATGAGTCAATGTTCTCCCAGAAGCAACTCTAGTAGACATTTGAAGTAATTAGCAACCATATCTAATTGACTGCCTCTGGACTGAATAATTTTTTTTTCATTATTCAGGAGCTGCATATGTTGCAAATGATATAGACTAGTCCAAGTCACAAGTCATGGGTTTGAAGAAACAAAGCCCTATTTTTCAAACAAATCCAAAAGAAGATTTGAGCAGGATTGGAATATTTAGTAATACCTTATAATTTGTTATAATTTCTGTGTTTTGCTAATGATTACAAAATAAAATGGGTTTCCCTGGTGGCTCAGATGGTAAAGAATCTGCCTGCAATGCAGGAGATCTGAGTTCAATCCCTGGGTTGGGAAGATCCCCTGGAGAAGGGAACAGCTATCCACCTCAGTGTTCTTGCCTGGAGAATTCCATGGACAGAGACGCCTGGCAGGCTATATAGTCCATGGGGTCACAAAGAGTCAGACATGACTGAGCAACTTTCAGTGACACTCTCACAAAATAATCTCATCCCAGGTGGCCCTAGGGGTAGAGAATCCATCTACCAATTCAGGACTCACTAGAGTTGTGGCTTTGACACCCGGCTTGGAAAGATCCACTGGAGGAAGAAATGGCAACTCACTCCAGTATTCTTGTCTGGGAAATTTCATGGGCAGAGGGGCCTGGCGGGCTCTGGTCCATGAGGTCACAAAGAGACATGACTGAGCATGAGCTTGAAAACACACACACACAATAACACTTTGCGTGGAAGGAGGTGCAGTCTTTCACTTAATGGATCTGCCAAAGCCTGTAGGTGCTCTGTGGTGGGAACCTTGGATCAAGGAACTATCCGTCTCTTTATATTAAAATAGTGGAGACAAGCGAATGTGTTTTCTTTTCCTCTGTTGACTCTGAGTGTTTGGCTGTCTCTTCTAAATATGAATAGACCGTATTCACAAGATTTTGAGGTTTTCTTTAAACAGTGTCTAGAAGGCATTATCCTTATCCACGGTAGATCTTATCCAAGACCCCACCAGCAGGAACTCATGCCAAGCTAGGAGTACTATAACATGTTTATTTTTCCATGCTTGTAAAAGAAAAAAAATGCCACGGTGATTATGCTTTCCCCTAATTCTCCACAGCATTTAGTCTGATCTCTCAAAATGAAGAAGATGTGAGAATGTAAAGCTTTGTCTTTTTTCAGTTTTCCCCAGTGACACATATTTGGCTGGAGATAAAGTTTCATGAACGTTTTTATCTCCTGGCATTATTTCATCTTTCCATGGTCATTTTTGCTAAAGTTTAAAACACCAAGATTTCTCTTATTAAGGTGATCTTTATGTTTCAGTTTAGAAATTAGCAGAGAAATCCAAAAAACCCTGGTTCTTGTATACTTAACTGTTACCTAACTGCAAATTTGCTAACATTTTCAGCAGTATGAATGTTTGTGAGCTTCAAGTGATATGTGTGTTAATATTTGTGGTGTGTGTGTGTGTGTGCGTGTTTCAACCATATGTATCTTCTATTCGTGGGAGGAAGGGAATAGACATCTAGTACTGGAGACTGAAAGAGATGGTTAATTCATGGTGATTGTTGAAGGAGGTCTTTGAGAGGATGTGCCTGTAGGTTGCCCACAATCTGGACTCTAGCAAATAAAGTCTCCTCACCCTCTTTCCCATCCTTGTGTATGTTCTTTTCACCTTTCTCGTAGTGGGAGCTGTTTTCAAGGATACAACCTTGAAAGAGCAAGGCGCTGTTGAAACAATCAATACCATACAGTTGGTAAGCTGGAGACCAAAGAGATTGGATGGTACGGTTCTTGTCTGGGTCTGTTGGCCTGAGAACCAGGGGAGCTGATGGTGAATTTCAGTGTAAGTCTGAGTCTGAAGGCATGAAAGGATGATGTCCTGGTTTGAAGACAGACAGAGAAAAAGAATTGTTCTTTACTCAGATTTGTATTCCATGTAAACTTTCAGTTAATTAAATGAGATTAACCCATGCTGAGGAGGGTAATCGACTTTACTTTGTAGATTCAAATGTCAGTCTCGTTTAGAAAAACCCTAACAGACTCTCTCAGAGAAACAATGTCTAACCTAATATCTGAGAACACAAAATTAGCTATTACATTTTTGTTCAATACAGCATTGTTCATTCTATTGTGCTTTAAGTTGTTGTATTTCATTGATTCTGTGTGGTGTTTTTTTTTTTTTTAACACGAATTTAAAGTTTGTGGCAGCTCTGAGTCTGGTAAATATATCGGCACCATTTTTTTTTTTTCCAACAGCATTTGCTCACTTCTGGTCTGTATCATGTTCTGGTAATTTTCACAGTGTTTTAAATTTTTTATAATTATTATATTTGCTTGGATGATCTGTGATCAGTGATCTTTGATGCAACTATTACAAAAAGATAATGATTCCCTGAAGGTTCAGGTGATGGTTAGCATATTTTAGCAGTAGAGTACTTTTAAATTAAAGTATGTGCATTGATTTTAGACATATGGTCATTGCACACTTAATAGACTAATAGTATAGTGTTCACATAACTCATATGCACTGGAAAACCAAAAAAAAAATTGTGATTCACTTTATTGCTATGATCTAGAACCCATCCTGCAATGTCTCCATGGTATGCTTGTATTTATTTGGTACTAGGAAGAAAGCACAGGCTTTCCAGATGATGCTAGTGGTAAAGACCCTAGCTACCATGGCAGGAGACATAGGAGACACAGGTTCGATGCCTGGGTGGGGAAGATACTCGAGAGGAGGAAGTGGCAACCCACTCCAGTATTCTTGTCTGAAGAATTCCATGGACAGAGAAGCCTGGCAGGCTTTGACCCATAGGGTCCCAAAGTGTTGAACAAGACTGAAGCAACTTAGCACCCACACAGGGAGAGAACATATTTGGGGGGGATGTAAGAGTTGGAATGTTTGTTAAAGATTAAGATGGAAATATTATGCAGGCTTCCCAAAAGAAAGTTCAAAACTTAGAAGACAATTTCCTTTGGAGCTTAAAATGTATGAGTCATTTTCCCAGGAATAATGGCTGATTTTTCAGGCATTTGGGTTTGTTAAAAGAGAGAGTGAAGAAAGAGATGAAATGGCCTGGAGAGGGTCTATAAACATTAACTTTATTGAAGCATATACAAATAACGCATTGCATCAAATTGTACCCTAAATGAGAGCAGTTTGAAAGTGTAAATGAGAGTGTTAATCACTCAGTCGTGTCTGACTCTTTGCCACCCCATGGACTGCAAACCACCAGGCTCCTCTGTCCATGGGATTCTCCAGGCAAGAACACTGAAGTGGGTTGCCATTTCTTTTTCCAGGGGATCTTCCCAACCCAGGGGTTGAACCCAGGTCTCCTGGATTGCAGGCAGATTCTTTACTGTCTGGCCACCAGGGTATCCCAATAGGAGCAGTTTAGTATATGCCAATTATACATTTTAAAAGTGTTAAAAGAAGAAAATCAAATTATGTACATCCATGAATGTCATTTTGAGATCTTCAGGTGGTAACTATCTAAATGTATTCTTCAGATTAGTTAATCAAGTAACCTATATTTTCATCATCTTTCTGTTAACTCATCATTGCTAACTGAAGGGCTTGCTTTTCACATAGCCATAGTCACAACAGTGATCTTCAACAGTGTGTCCCGTGGTTAGTTCTTACACCATAGCCTACCACTAAAGAGTATTTCTGATTGTAAGGACAATTTCTGGGCTTCATTGTATTAAATATGCAATAAAATGGAATAAATAATATTTCATTATATTATTAGAAATAAAAATGGAAATGTAAGATATACAGAATGAAGTTACAGAGATCATGTTAAAAATTCAGTAATGTCTTTGTCCCTGAATTCAAAGAAAGAAGATTTTTTAATGTACAAAATTCATTGATTTTTTTTCTTTTCTTCCCTTACACAGGATATCAAGACATGTTTAAACATTCACTCTTTTAAAGGCTAAAAAAATTCAAAACTATAAAATATTTTGAATTTTTAAGGCATAAGCTTTATTACATTATATCTGATTCATCAGAAAAAAAAAAAAAGTTATTCTCTTCTATCATTGTTTTTTGTTGTTGAGTTGCCAAATTGTGTCCGACGTTGTGTCTGACAATTTGACAACTCCATGGACTGTAGGCTGCCAGGCCACTCTGTCTATGGGATTTCCCAGGCAAGAATACTGAATGGGTTGCCATTTCATTTTCCAAGAGATCCTACTGATCAGGGATTGAAAAGGAGTCTCCTGTATTGTAGGCAGATTCCTTACCACTCAGCCCCCTGGTGAGAGGGTAACAGGCAGGAAGGCCAGGGGTCTCCAAATGGAGGAAATAGGCTGCAAGTGCCAGACATTTTTAATCCCTCTTAAGCTGCAGAAGGAAACAAACTAGAGATTTTTTTTTCCTTCTCTATATAAATTTAAAGGAGGTTTCTCTTAAAATGCTGTGTTGCCATGACACCTGGTTTCACCTGAAGCTAACTATTTTCAAAACCTTGAGTTAACCATCACATTTTTTTCTTATGGAAATGTTTGTCTTAAGCTGTGTTAATGTGCCCCAGACTCTGTCTTCAAGTTGGTTCCACCAAATGGCGCAACCTACTTGACAAACCAGTATGTTATACTCAGATATTGTTCCCCTAATCTATGTAAACAAAACTATTTGTATGGTAATCTGCCCTTCTACAAGATTCAAGTCAATCGGTTTATGGCCTGGGATGAATCATCTGGTGCCATTCTGAGTTTTAAGACATTCCTTTCTTTTCATTAACAGACTGCTAGTGACTATAGAACACCCAGTTGAAGACTAGCAGGAGCGTACTCTTTCTGCCCCCTTCTGATGTCTATGTCAGAAGCTTTCTCTCTCTCCGTTATACTTTAATAAAACTTTATTACCAAAAGCTCTGAGCAATCCAGCCTATCTCTGGCCCCAGATTGAATTCGTCTCCTCCGGAGGCCAAGAATCCCGGCGTCTTATCGTTCAGCAACAACCTTTCACTGGGAAGCCCTTATTCTATCATACTTCACTTTATAGGTATGTTCAAATACATAACATTATTTAAGTCTCCCTAGAATCTTGGATTGGAAAAGGCAATGGCACAGTCCACAGGGTGGCGGATTCGGGCACGACTGAAGTGACTGAGCAAGCACGAAGGATCTTGAAAAGTGGTCAAGACGGACATTGATAGTTTCACTTTTTAATCAAGAAACTAAGATTTGGAGGAGATACTGACTTCTCCATGGTCAAAGAGGTAGTAAATGGGACTGAAACTGAGACCCTAGACTTATTTCCTTAATTCAAGGAAACAGTGCTAAGAGTATGTGTTTCAGTCCTAATGGGAAATTCTTAGAAGTTCAGCTTCAGGGCAGTTTTTAAAAAGTGGGAAGATTTAGTGGAGAGTGGCAGTGGCTTATCTTCATTGACCTGGCTTGTTCATCCATAAAAATCATTGAAGGCAAAATAGATAAAGAGTTGAAATGATAAGTAGGAAGTAGGCACCATGGTTCAGCACAAAGGCAAACTCTGAGCTCTGAGAAAAGCTGGTGGCAAATAGCCAATAAGAACAGCCAACTCAATGTCTTCTGCAGCACAACGAGATTCAGAAGACTGCTTGAAACCTTCATGCACATTACACCATGGAGCATTTCAATGTGCGGGCTCTCTTTGAATCACTGAGGTTTGAAGATCATATGGATAAAGGTTAAAACAGTTTTTCTGGGGAAGAAAACATTTTTATCAACATCTCAAGATTCAGAAGCACTAATGTAAATAAAAATATAAAAGCAAGTGGAAAAGATTAAATGTTTAAGATCTTAATGCATGCACAGATAAGAAAGGACAAGAATGATATTGCTAAAGTCTTTGAGAAACATTTGTGGGATTTCTGTCACATTGGTCTTCTGATGTGGAACTGATAAGATGTCTTTAGTAGCAATCAATTATATTATTTTAAGATGGACAACAACCTTTTAAATATATTTTTTGGAAAAAAAATTTATGGGGGATTAAATGATTTAAAACATCTTTGCTAAGAGACATATTTAAAACCTAGTTTCTCTTCTCCATTATTATTGTGATCATTGTTTGCAACAGCAGCACCCAGTATATCTATATTCAATTAATATATTTTATCTTTTGGAAACAGGAAATAGCTGAAGGAAACATCGGGAAGAGTGAAAAACACACACATATATAGTTATAAATACAAATGGGGCTTCTCTGGTGGCTCAGATGATAAAGAATCTGCCTGCAATGAGGGAGACCTGGTTTTGATCCCTGGGAAGATCCCTGGAAAAGGGCCTGGCAACACACTTTCATTTTCTTGCCTTGAAAATCCCATGGACAGAGGAGCCTGGCAGGCTATAGTCCACGGAGTCAGTCAGACACAATTGAATGACCAACACTCACAATTTCAAAAGCATTAATTTAAACACAGATTTTAGCATCTTGACTACTTAAAAACCATTTTGATAATAGAAATAAATATTTTTTCAGTTGATAATTGTATGCTCTTTAAAGTACCAAAACTATTTCCATTAAAATAATCTAATTCACTGTTGCTCATCTCAGTTCACTCTAATGGTTTGGAAGAAAGCTCTAGAAGCTTTAAAATGTTATTAAGCAAGATAAACAAATGCAAATTAATCTGTTAAATCTTGAGAGTAAAAGAAGAGACATGTTGATGTTTAGTTTCTAAGCAGATTCATTCACAACACACCTATCTGTACATGAAACAATTTTTGCTACTGAAAGTACTTAAATCTATTAGCAATTAATTAAATAGTCATAAAAAACCCACAACTTTTTTGATTATTAAGCATTTTTAAACTATGGTTTCCTATGAAATAACTAGCACTGGTATTTTAGGTTTAATTTACTTAAAAATCTCCAATGTTAAAATGTTACCTTATACATACTTCAGTTCAGTTCAGTCGCTCAGTAGTGTCCTACTCTTTGTGACCCCATGGACTGCAGCACACCAGGCTTCCCTGTCCATCACCAACTTCCAGAGATTATTCAAACACATATCCATTGAGTTGGTGATGCCATCCAACCATCTCATCCTCTGTCGTCCTCTTCTCCCGTCTTCAGTCTTTCCCAGCATCACAATCTTTTCCAATGAGTCGGTTCTTCCCATCAGCTGGCCAAAGTATTGGAGTTTCAGCTTCAGCATCAGTCCTTCCAATGAACACCCAGGACTGATCTCCTTTAGGAAGGACTGGTTGGAATATTCTTGCTGCCAAAGGGACTCTCAAGAGTCTTCTCCAACACCACAGTTCAAAAGCTTCAATTCTTCGGCACTCAACTTTCTTTATAGTCCAACTGTCACACCCATAAATGACTACTGGAAAAACCATAGCTTTGACTAGATAGACCTTTGTTGGCAAAGTAACGTCTCTGCTTCCTAATATGATGTCTAGTTTGCTCATAGCTTTTCTTCCAAGGAAGAAGGGTCTTTTAATTTCTTGGCTACAGTCAACATCTGCAGTGATTTTGGAACCCTAAAAGATAAAGTCTGCCACTGTTTCCCCATCTGTTTGCCATGAAGTAATGGGACCGGATGCCATGATCTTAGTTTTCTGAATGTTGAGGTTTAAGCCAACTTTTTCACTCTCCTCTCTCACTTTCATCAAGAGGCTCTTTAGTTCTTCTTTATTTTCTGCCATAAGTGTGGTGTCATCTGCATATCTGAGGTTATTGAAATTTCTCCTGGAAATCTTGATTCCATCTAGTGCTTCATCCAGTTCAGCATTTCTCACAATGTACTCTTGCATATAAGTTAAATAAGCAGGGTGACGACATACAGCCTTGATGTACTCTTTCCCAATTTGGAACCAGTCTGTTGTTCCATGTCCAGTTCTCACTGTTGCTTCTTGGCCTCCATACAGATTTCCAGGAGGCAGGTCAAGTAGTCTGGTATTCCCATATCTTGAAGAATTTTCCACAGTTTGTTGTGATCCACACGGTCAACAGCTTTGGCATAGTCAGTGAAGCAGACGTAGATGTTTTTCTGGAACTCTAGCTTTTTTGATGATCCAGTGGGTGTTGGCAATTTGATCTCTGGTTTTTCTGCCTTTTCTAAATCCAGTTTGAACACATGGAAGTTCATGGATCATGAAGCCTGGCTTGGAGAATTTTGAACATTACTTTGCTAGCCTATGAGATGAGAACAATTGTGCAGTAGTTTGAGCATTCTTTGGAACTGCATTTTTTGGGATTGGAATCATCTTTTAGGATTTGAAATAGCTCAACTGGAATCCCATCACCTCCAGTAGCTTTGTTTATAGTGATGCTTCCTAAGGCCCACTTGAGTTCACATTCCAAGATGTCTGGCTCTAGGTGAGTGATCTCACCATCGTGATTATCTGGGTCATGAAAATCTTTTCTGTACAGTTCTGTGTATTCTTCCCACCTCTTGTTAATATCTTCTGCTTCTGTTAGGCCCATATCATTTCTTTCCTTTATTATGCCCATCTTTGCATGAAATGTCCCCTTGATATCTCTAATTTTCTTGAAGAGATCTCTAGTCTTTCCCATCGAATTGTTTTCTTATATTTCTTTGCATTGATCCTGAAGAAGGCTTTCTTATCTCTCCTTGCTATTCTTTGGAACTTTGTATTCAACTGGGTATATCTTTCCTTTCCTCCTTTTCTTTCACTTCTCTTCTTTTCACAGTTATTTGTAAGGCCTCCTCAGACAGCCATTTTGCCTTTTTGCATTTCTGTTTCTTGCGGATGGTCTTGATCACTGCTTCATTTACAATGTCACAAACCTCTGTCCATAGTTCTTCAGGAACTTTCTCTATCAGATCTAATCCATTGAATCTATTTGTCACTTCCACTGTATAGTCAGAAAGAATTTGATTTAAGTTATGCCTGAATGGTCTAGTGGTTTTCCCCACTTTCTTCAATTTAAGTCTGAATTTGGCAATAAGGAGTTCATTTTCTGAGCCACAGTCAGCTCCCCATCTTGTTTTTGCTGACTGTATAGAGCTTCTCCACCTTTGGCTGCAATGAATATAACCAATCTGATTTTGTTACTGGCCATCTGGTGATGTCCATGTGTAGAGTCTTCTCTTGTGTTGTTGGAAGAGGGTGTTTGCTATGACCAGTGTGTTCTCTTAGCAAAACTCTATTAGCCTTAGCCCTGCTTCATTCTGTACTCCAAGGCCAAATTTGCCTTTTACTTTAGGTATTTCTTGACTTTCTACTTTTGCATTCCAGTCTTCTTAATGAAAATCACATCTTTCTTGGGTTTTATTTCTATAAGGCCTTATAGGTGTTCATAGCACAGTTCAACTTCAGCTTCTTCAGTGTTACTGGTTGGGTTATAGACTTGTATTATTGTGATATTGAATGGTTTGCCTTGGAAACAGATAACATTCTGTCATTTTTGAGATTGCATTCAAGTACTGCATTTTGGACTCTTGTTGACTATGATGGCTACTCCATTTCTTCTAAGGAATTCCTGCCCACAGTAGTAGATATAATGGTCATCTGAGTTGAATTCACCCATTCCAGTCCATTTTAGTTCGCTGATTCCTAAAATGTTGATGTACATACTGGGGGACTAGTAATTTCAGCTTTGGGCTTTCAAAGTCACCCAATGTTAGTATTATTGATTGCACAATTTTTCATTCCACTAAAGTAATTGCTTTCCCTCATTCATTCCTAATGTATTAATTTCTTTCTCCTCTCTTCCTTCATTTTTTACACTCTCCTTTCTTTCCTCAGTTATTGAGCAACCTTGATAGCCCAGTTCAGTTCAGTTCAGTCACTCAGTCATGTTCAACTCTTTGCGACCCAATGGACTGCAGCATGCCAGGATTCAATGTCCTGCACCAACTCCCGGAGCTTGCTCAAACTCATGTCCATTGAGTCAGTGATGCCATCCAACCATCTCATCCTCTGTTGTCCCTTTCTCCTCCTGCCTTCAGTCTTTCCCATCACCAGGATATTTTCCAGTGAGTCAGTTCTTTGCATCAGGTGACCAAAATATTGGAGTTTTAACAGGAAATTGAAGATGGAGAAAAAACTACACTCTGTTTCTGAAGAATATGATGCATGCAGACAAATAATTAGAAAATGGTTTGATAAATCCTAGAAATGTACCTAGTGCAAAGTAAGAGCTAGAAATGTAGAATTTCTGTGAGTAGGGATATGTCGGAAAACATATCTCCCAAGAAATGGTGTTTAATAAGAACCTTGACGGTGAGTAGATGTTTTCCAAGCTAACAAGAGATGTGGGGGAAGATAATTACAGACTGAGGGGAAAAAACAAAACAAAACAAAACAAAAACACACACACACAAAAAAACTTATGCAAAATAAACCAACATTTAAAGAAAATATATGGCTTATTGAGGGAATAATGATTAGCTATGATTTCAGAGTAGCATACCTTATAACCAGGTTAGTACACAGTATGAACTCTCCAAGGCACAAACATAAAAATAAAAGAAAATTTGTAGTGTTTTTGTTGGCTTGGCTTACCCTAGGAAATGACAATAGAATGGATGTCTTAAGAGAAATTTGTTTCTCCCAGTTCTGCAGGGTGGAAAATCTCAGATAAGGGTACAAGCATGATGAGATTCTGGTGTGTGCCCTCTTCCTGATTTGCAGATGCCCATCTTGCTGTGTTCTAGAGCAGGGATCAGTAAACTAAATAGTGCTCTTGGGGAAAACCTGGACTGCTGCTTGATTTTGCAAAGTTTTATTGGAACATAGCCATGACTATGTGTGTATTATGAAGCGTCCATGCCTACTTTTGTGCTACAGTAGTGGAGTCGACTTGTAGAGATGTGGATTATCTGCTCATAAAGCCTAAAATATTTGTCACTTGATCCTTTATGGAAAAAGTTTGCTTATGGTTGTATTAGATAATCTGATGAACAATTTCATCTCAGATTTTCTGATTCATCCCACATCCCTCTGTTGGGAAGTCAAAATGAAAGACATAAAATACATAAAACTTACATTTATAAAGACATTTAATTATAAATAATATAATTCATATGTGCAGGACTCTCTATATTCAACTGTCTCTACTCATCTAATTGCAACACTTAACATATGCACCATCAATAATTACTTTGAAATTACTAGATTTTAATGATCTCTTAAAGTTCCCTTTTTATACAATAACTTCTTTATAAAGGTGTAGTTAGTCATGTCCCAGTCTTGACTGTGCCTGCATGTAAAAAGGAACAGAAATATATAGTGCATTTTTTCTGAGTGATCCAACATATGCTTTCTAGGTCAGTGAGTCTACTGAATTGACATTCACTGAAACTAAGTTTTGGTAAAGGAATTCGGGGTTGCTTTTATTTAATATATTGTTAAATGGAGAAGTGGCTTAGGTAGACAACTGGAAGAAAAAGAGAGTGAGGGTAACCACTGGGGGATCCAAGTTCGAAAAATTGGTTTGAACATTTGAAAGTATAGAGTAGATTCTGCTTTACCGGCTCATTGTTTTTTTGTTTTTTTAAACATTATAGAAGAGAAAGAACATATCTGTTTAGTATTAAGCACAAAAGTAAATATGTATTTAATATAAAGCTTTATATGTATATGTCATGAACACTCACACACACACATACACACACATATATATTACATTTAGACTAAGAATTTTACTAATATTAAAGCTTTACATTTTAGTTTCTCTTTTTTATATATGAGGGATGCCTATCAAAATCCTTTTAACTTTACCTTTCAGTTCAGTTCAGTCGCTCAGTTGTGTCCGAATCTTTGCAACACCATGAACTGCAGCACACCAGGCCTCCCTGTCCATCACCACCTCCTGGAGTCCACCCAAACCCATGTCCATTGAGTCAGTGATGCCATCCAGCCATCTCATCCTCTGTCATCCCCTTCTCCTCCTGCCCCCAATCCCTCCCAACATCAGGGTCTTTTCAAATGAGTCAGCTCTTCACATCAGGTGGCCAAAGTATTGGAGTTTCAGCTTCAGCATCAGTCCTTCGAATGAACACCCAGGACTGATCTCCTTCAGGATGGACTGGTTGGATCTCCTCACAGTCCAAGGGACTCTCAAGAGCCTTCTCCAACACCACAGTTCAAAAGCATCAATTCTTTGGTGCTCAGCTTTCTTTATAGTCCAACTCTCACATCCACACATGACCACTGGAAAAACCATAGCCTTAACTTTAAGTCCAAACAGATGCTGAATCATACAACCAGGGTGGGGATTGCCTTTAAGTCTGTAGACAGAGTGTCTTGATATGGGTTAGGGTGGGAGTAGTTTCACGTGGATGATAAATACTGGCAGTGCTCCTTGGTTCCTTTGTTCAACAAGGATCAGCTCACAGAGTGGAGACCCAGCAGGCTCCACCTGCCACCACCTCCTGAGACTTCCAGACCACATCCTTCAGTGGTGTCCTCTCTGTAGGTCTTTGTTGGAGACCAAAACTCGGGGCCCTTTGAGGCTGCCTGTTTTCA
Organism: Cervus elaphus; assembly: GCF_910594005.1. Taxonomy (NCBI): domain Eukaryota; kingdom Metazoa; phylum Chordata; class Mammalia; order Artiodactyla; family Cervidae; genus Cervus; species Cervus elaphus. The sequence continues at coordinate 5,419,136 of NC_057826.1, read as the reverse complement.
CATAGGATTGACACACCTATTGTTGAAAGATCCCTGAAGCTCTACTATGTCAAGTAATTTTGAGAAGTCATTGGTACATCCTTCAGGTTGTTTAAAGAGGGATTGCTGCATAAAGTCTTTAGAGAATTTCCAAATTATACACATTTGAAACTGAAACCATATAGAGTTCTAAGAAGACGGACCTCTTAATTGAATTCAGCAGCAGCTTAATGAATCTCAAAATAATTGCAATGTTTTAATCAGTTGCTATCAATCAAATTTATATATGTCACACATATCTGTATTGTTGGCCCATATGAATTACAAAAATTGAACATGAGGCCACCCTATCTACTGACTAGAAAGAGTCTTCTCATTTTATTGTTGCTTTGTGTTTTGTTGAGTTTCATCAGGAGTTACTATAAACACTTTCTAGGTCATATAGACGTGCTTAAAAGCTCATAGTTCCTCTGGTTGGCAAGCAGTCCATTCTTAATGGTATAGTGACAAAATTGACTCTGTTTATCTTATTTACATTAAGTTAAATTACTGGCACTGATAAGTTTTGTAAGGCAGTTCTCCCAAGTTATTAAAATATTGTGTATTTTGGACCACCTTTAATTCAGCTTTGCTCTTTACATTTACAGTACTTCCTCATCCACAAACATGAATGCAAAGGTTAATTTTCTACCAATTTTTTTGTTTCATGTCTTCTAACCAGCTATGTTTATGTTTAGTTCATAACTTACAAAGAGAAGCTATTTTTTTCATGATTTTTAGTTGCATTATCCTTATAGAATCATCATTAAAAAAACCATAAACTTCCTAGAACTGACTTGTGTGGGAGACCAACCTAGGAACTATAAGAAATATACATATAAAATCATGTACTTCTTTCCCTTGCCAAAATACAAAGTTTACACCTCTTAATAAGAATTTCATTTCATATTTTTCCCCACTGGTTGCAACTAGGCATTTATTCCAATGAGACTTTTCCTGCTCTGGAATTCTGCTTTGATAGTTGTCCTCAACAAGTTATTTTTAATACTTCCAAAGAGGATGATTTTACCTTTAATTTGTATTTCATTATGTGTCCCTTGAGGTAACATAGAAATGAGCTTAGAGCCAGGGTTCTGGCTTCGAATTCCTGGGGTCCAGTCCCAGTTGCTTTACATAGTGACTGTGTGACTTGACACTCCCCAGCTTCAATTTTCTCACCTGCAAAATGAGGACATTAAGAATAGTCAGCCCTATGGAGTGCTATGGATTAATAAAAGAAGGGGAAATGTGGAAAGAATGACTGGTAACTAGTTAAAGTAAATACATGTTGGCTGCTATCATTCCAAGACAAGTTAGGTAATACTTGGTAGGTTCAGTAATACTAAGGCCAAATAAAGAAATATTTTATTTCAAATTTTCTTAGAGGATTTCTAAGAATAATTCCAAAAATGAGTTATATGATTGGAATTAGAATACAGACTTCCAAAAATATCTTAAAAATCTGCATTAAAATTTTCCTGTACATGTACTAGATAATAAACTACTTTTTAAAATATTTTAATTACAGCTATCCATTGCTTGAGAGGCTGCTCTGCCCTCTTGGAGTTGCCTATTGAGAAAGTATTTAAGCAAATTTGAAATGTTTAATGAAGGAGGTGAGTGTCTGCAATGGGTAAGTGATTTAAAAATGTGTATCTGTGGAAGTCAAAGAAGAAAAATCCTCATGAGAAAAGATTTGACTCTTGCCACGAAGTTTTCATAAATTTGTTTAACAGCAGATCTAGATAGTTCTTTTACATTCCATTTTATCATAAGTTTTACTATATATATTTCATTTCTCTCTGGGCGTTTTGACAACTGAATGGAAAATTCTTCCACCCTCCCTAATGGGTATCCACAAGACAGTTTTCTTTAATACACTCTGGTCCTAACACCATTGGCATTGTTTCCTGCTGTTTTGAAAGTTCTTTGGTCAAAGGGGTTGCTTATTATTTGCTTAACTCCCTAGAAACTGTGCACTTAAACAATAAAATCCCTCTCTTCCAAACTGAACCTCACACTGTGACCTGTGCCAAAGGCCCGGAAGAATTTATCATGGAAAATATGGAAATAGAAATACTATATCATGCCTTTAAATATGAACTGACATAGATATATAATATGGTTTAGTTGAAGTAGTTGCTGTTGTCTGAATGATAACTCTTGACCTGAGAAGCTATGTTGTAATGAAAGGGGGTAAATTTGCATGATTTGTGCCATAAGCAATATTTATAATGTAAGAGGGCTTTAAAGATTAATACGTTCCCAGAGCAACACATGAAAGAGACAGGAAAGGTTATTCAATGATCATCCAAATGAGCTATTTATTTGTAATACTTTCATCTGGAAGACTTTCTTAGTTCTTTTTTTTTCCCCTTATTACTTTAATAAACAAAGAAGACATTGATAGCTCCCTGATTTCAAAATATTTTCTGCAAGTTTAACACTTTCAATCAAGGAGAAAATGCTGTTTAAAAAAAAAATAGTTAATTGATTGCCCCTCAGTAGTTAAAGGCTTATAGTACTTATACCATACTTATAAGTACTTATACTTATATGGTAAGTTCTTATACCATTAACTTCTCATTTTGAGAATCAAATACTAGAAGTATTTTTCACAAAATAGTTACATTATTTTTTATCTAATTAAAAATTGGTTGAGTATAACCAATTATAATCAACCAATTAGAATTACAAATTGATTCATAAAGCTCCTGAGAAAATATACTAACACAGTTCAGTCGTTAAAGTATTAAAATCTCAGGTTGAGTATACTCTGTTTTTTAGTGTTTCTATAAGTTGAGATTTCTTTCCTGTTTCATAACTGTTTTCTTCTTTTGGGTATAGAGCACTACAGCTTAGTACAGAAAGGAAAGTAATGGAATTCTCCATCAGAGTAAAATAAAATATTTTAAAAGTGAGCGTGCTCAACTTCTACAAGAGGAGCCTGTAAGAAATCTCACGCAGTGTCAGTTGTAATGTGAAAAAATATCAGAAAAAGAAATCAGGGGTATATGTTGAATATTTCTTTTAAAATTAACACAGAATGCAAGCTCCTTAAGTACAAGGTCTATATCAAATTGAGCTTTCTATAAAATAATTTTATGTATTCATTCATTCTTGACTGTGCTTGGTCTTCGTTTCTGTGTGCCGACCCTCTTCCAGTTGCCGGGAACTAGGCCCGTTGTGGCACATGGGCCCAGGTGCCCCATGGTATGTGGAATCCTCCCGGACCAGGGATGGAACCCATGTCCCCTGCATTGGCAGGTAGACTCTCAACCACCGGACCACTGGTAGAGCACATTCTTAAAGGCAGTCCTAAGAATAATTTCTTCAAAATTAATTGTCATGCCCTTCTAATTTTCCATCTAAAAATACAGGAAGTTTTCTAAATGACCTCATACTCCTTACTTTTTTTTTTTTTTTCATCTTAAAAAATCAAATTGGTTCAGTGCTAAAATTAAAAGCCTTGTGGAGAGAGGATTAAAGTGAGTGTTCGAGAGAAAGTTCAGAATTAAATAAGTTGTCATATCTCTGTATTCTGTGATTTTAATTCTTTTGGCAAATGATGTTCGAGAGTATAGTTGTGTCTGTACCTTTCCAAAACAACTGAGTCTAATCGAAAAGTAAAGGATTGTGTCAAACATGAGGTTCCCTTCATAGAACCAAGTTGTTTTCACTGGAGATAGAGAGTATAATGTTGACCCTAGAAATGTGGACAGGGATGGGACAGCCAATATAACAAGACAGGCGCCAGCATCAGTGCCTAGCTAATAGCTGCCACTTTTGGGCCACTTTCCCACCCCTAGTCTTCTTAAATAGCTCTGCTCCTATTTTTGGCAGATTGAATCTCAATCAGAAAAAAAAATGTGGATATTATGATTCATGTATAATATTTCTTTGAGAGAGGAATAAAGAAAATCATTCCGCCTTATCTCTTGTCTCCTGAAGCATGATCTAACATTATTGCCATTTTGCAAAACAGAGGGATTGTTTAGGAAATTTAGCCAAGGTAATAGAAGAAATAAGCACGGCCAGACAAGAGATCTCCCAGTTCCCCAATTTCTCTTACATCTTTCACAGTAAATTTTCTCTGGGATCAGTTGCCGAATTTTGAAGAGAAATTTAGGGAAACATAGCTCTATTTTTCCTCTGACAGGCACGCAGACCCTATAAAAATGACAAATGATTGAGAATAATCACTTGGGTCTATTCTAGAGTTGTTAATAATGGTAAGATTTGTACATCAAACATAAAAGTAGGTTCAATAGTTAACAGTTATTAGAGCAAATTAAATCCATCTGGACTAAATTGTCTCCCAAGCATTAAGGTCTTGACTTTACAATCAAAAGACTACTTTTCCCCATTACTCTCTGTTCCATCCTAGTAGCTTTGAGACTTAGGCATGCTCCCTGCCACTGTGATGATCCATTTTCAACTGAGCACCACAGACTAAACTCAATAGACGCGTTTACATTCTACTTGGTTTCCTTCGTAACCAATGGTATGTGCTGTAGCTAAAAGTTCAGGCTAGGGAGTCCGTCAGGGCTCAATCCCAGTTCCAAAACTGTGATTTTCACCTGCAAATTAGGTATATTGCTGCACTCTTAAAGCAAAACCATCTCTGTTACTATAAAACAAAGATAATATATTGCTCTTGTCTTACGGAATTATTGTTAGAATCCTCATAATGGGATGCATGACTAAATCCTTGGCTTGTAATAAGGAGTCAAAATGTCCATATTATTACTTTCTCAACATTCTCCTATGTCCTGTAGGCAAGTGTAGAAAAGGTTACATTGCAAGGGGGAGGTGGAAAAGTGCCACAAAGGCATATCCTCTGTGTTGTCTTCTCCCAAGTTCTTAGGCATGAGATGTCTTCCATTTTAGAATAATCATGACTATTATTTGCTTTTTTTTTTTTTTTATTTGCTTATTAACTTAACATTGACTTGAGTTACTTTTTATCATAACCACGCACAATGTCCTGTTACTTCAAGTCTGCAGTAATCTTAAGGGGAGATATCCAGACGTTTAATTACATAGGAATGTATGTTCTATGTGGCGATGATGGTGGTTTAGTTGCCAAGTTGTGTCCAACTCTCGCAACCCTATGAACTGCAGCCTGCCAGGGTCCTTTGTCCATGGGACTTCCCAGGCAAGAATATTGGAGTAAGGTTGCAATTTCCTTCTCCATTACATTCTATGTATTAGCCCATAATATATAAAATATATTTTGAATCTAATAGACTCTCAGAAAATATTTCTTTGAAAGAATAGGCTATGTCCGTAAAGGCAGACAACTTTATTTCCACTCATGGTTCCTACTCTCAGTAAGCAGGTTTTGCTAAAGCAAGTCACGTGTTCACAAGGAGCCTTATTGCCACTCCCTGCCGACTACTCAGAGCGATGTGTAGATAATACAAGATAATGCAGATGAAAGCATGTGCCAAGTTGAGAAGTTAAAGCTCTAACTTGAAAATAAGAATGAGAGCTGGCTTTTATTATGTCTCAGTGCATAATGATATAACAGTTGCATTTAGATCCTTGAAATGACAATGTGATTTAGAAAATATACTTGAATACAGTAATTTGCAGATGAATGTGATCTGCTTATAAACAAGAACTACTGTGAACAGAGTCCTATGTCCTCTGAAATTTCTTATTGCATGGCACGAAGACACAGGCATAAATGCAAAGAAAATAATCACGGAGAGGCCATCACTTGCACAAATGTCATGTTGCCGACATCACAGATCTCCATTAGGAATGAGCAGTTTAGCTTGAAGAACTGAAGTGGGGTGAGGATAATATTCATTATTTCTTTCCAGTCTCACACTGACCTTTCACCATCCTGGAAGAACAGTCTCAAAATTCAACCTTCCCTTCTAGGACTTTAATAAACAGAGACAAGGTCTGTTTCCATTTCTTTCAGAGACTGGAGTGAGAAATGTTGAAATACCACATGAAAGACCTTGCTTGTAGGGTTTCCAGCTGAGGCTATACGCAGAAGTGCTGAAAATTCTCACAAGGGATCCAGGCTTCATGACATTTCCAGACAAACCCTGTGGCCCCAGGGGACAGAGGGAAATGTAAGGTGAGTTTCCGGAGGCCTGGTACACAAAGTCCCCTCAATTTTGAACCATTCAAAGAGTATTGATGGAGAGTTTAGACACGTTTTCTTCATAATATTTTGCATTTGCTATGTTATTGCTGGTGAGGATTACTGTGCTCTGAATAGGAAAGGAATGGCTATTTTTCCACTTAATGTCAAATGTTAACTACTTTATGGAAAGTGCAGCTTCTCCTTTTTTTTTTTTTTTTTTAATATGACCTCTCCTCAACAAGAGGCCTGTGGAAAATGAAGCATTACCTGTCTTAATAGGTTTCACTCTCCTGCACAGGCTGCTTCAGTGATTCGGAGTCTATTAAAAAGGAAGCAAAATTGCACAGCAGGAAGGCTCTCCCAAATATTTCCTTGAAGTTCTGTTTTCCAGATTATCAAAAAGAAAAATAGAAAATAATGTGTTATTTATTAGAGATTTTTGTTGTCGCTGTTGCTGCTCTATTGATGTAAAAGTTACTATTCCCTGACAACAAATTATTGCAATTACTGACAATGCACGCAACTAATTAGCCGTAAGAAATAAAGAAATGAGACTGAAATGAAGTCCTGACCATAAAAATCAGTCTTAACTTGAAAAGTAAAGTATTGTATTGTGACACTCTTTCCACATGTTTTAGTAACTTTTATGAAAATCTAGACAACTATGCCTGAGTATCTTTATTTTTATTTTCATCCGCTTATACAAACTTTTGAAAGGAATGAAAGCCAATTAGTACTCATTTCAAAAGGTTGACATCATTTTAAAATAATGTGAGATGCAAAGCATGAGACTGATTTCTTTCATATTCAAAATCTGTTGGGCTGTATGTATTTTTGCATCATGAATATTTTTATTAATACCTGATGCACTATCACTTCCTATATGTTGACTTCATTACGTGCAGAGCTCTTGAGAAAAACAGAATTTTCTCTTATCAATTATATTTTGGATATGAAGCACAATTTATACAGAAAAAAATTCTTAATTAGTATTTGTCTTTGAGCGAAAGTAAAAACACAAAATGATGGTATAGACACACATAAGCGCTAATTTCCATATGAATATTCATTGTAAAATCTCTAATCAAATAATGTGTTTTGAAAGATTGTTTCTTTCCTATAATATGTTGAGTTTATTTTACTTTAAAGCAGAATTCTGGTTTTACTTCTCTTGCACTAAATTAAGCAAAATAAATATTACAATGTTTAAATCGTATCTTTCTGTTATTCAGGCCAAAATAAAAATGAATAAAAGGACAGAGAATAATGTCACAATTGTTTATATGCATATGTTTAATGATAATACAAGAATCTCTCCTTGTTTTAAAATTTCTTTATATTCTTCCCAGAATGGTTGATAACTAAGTGAGTTTTGACAAACAGATATACAAGTGGAAGTGGTTTATTGAATAAACTGGTGCAGGCAGAAAGCAAATTTATTTTTCTTATGACTTCATCTTTAATCCCATCCCCTTTATTCATTCTCTGACCTCACATAGCCTCACCATTCATAGCCCATTGGTTGAAATTCTAATTATTATAGCCTTTTCTGTTTATTTTATTTAGAAAAATACCCACACAGCTTGGGTGACCAACAGTTTAGCTTTGCCCAAGACTGAAGGATTTTTCTGAGGTATAGGACTTGCAGTGCTAAAGCCTGGAATGTCCCAGACTTTCCTGGTGGTCCAGGGGTTAAGATTGCACTCCCAATGCAGGAGGTAAAGTTCCATTCCTGGTCAGGGAACTAAGATCCCAAATGCCAGGTGGCCAAAGAGTTTTAATTAATTAAAAGATAAATAAAACCTGGAATGTTCCAAACAAATGGAGACAGTTTGTCACCCTAAGGGAACAGTCTAGAAATCATGTGATTCCCAGCCTTCTCAGATTAACTCAGATTTAATTCTTCAGGGCAGCAGTCTCCTATTGTCAACTTTTGCACCATTTCTCAGCTGATTTTCTATTTTTCCATCCCCATGCACAAAGCTGCATTTGTCTGTTCCAGGTTTGATTTAGAAAGAGACAGAAATGTCAGCCAGCATGAGTATGATGAAATCTATCTCAATAAGTTCAAAGAGGACTTTGCCTTTTCTTACATCCTTGAAATAAATTCTATTACTTCCCTTCAGCCTGTCAAGACTTTAGGAAGAATGCCTTCAAAGTCGTGCAATAGCCTATTCTCATGATTAGGAGTCACAGTGCTAATGAACTTTGTATCAGTCACAAATCGTGCAGCTCTTCAATGAGCTTTCTTTAAGATTTCCAAAACAGTAGATGCCAGATTGAGATATATCTTTGCAATCACTGAAATTATTTCCTTGACATGTTTTAATCAATATTTTGAAAATTTTGTATTTCTTGGGAAAAAGAGGGAGACAAAGATCATTGGGGGAAAACCTATGGGCTTCCACGTAGGGTTCTTCTCTTAACAAACAGGGGATAATCCTGGATAATAGTTCTGCTGTCTTTGATTGGTTGAGAAATGTCAATAATAAATAAAGCTTTTCTTCTAGACCCATTATAAATTGCCAGCAGAGTTGTCAATTTTTTTTTTTTTTTCCTGGATTGGCAGACAATCCAGGAAACTCATCAGCTATGGAGAGATTCATATTTTAAAATAGAATTTAAGCATCCAAGCTATAATCTCAGGATAAATTTCCCTGGAATGGAAAAAGGAAAGTAAAATTCCAGATTTCAAAGTCCCCTTAGTCTTTCTTCCACTTTTGTTCACTATTCTACTGAATTGTTTTATGATTTTAGATTCCTATTGATTGCTTAAATGACTTTGCCTTTACAGATCCACAATACTTCCCCAAACGGTCTGTATTAGCACTGGGAAATGAATCACTTTGAAAAGTCAACAATGTCTATGAGTTAATGAAATATGAAATGAATATTTACCTCTATCCATGCAATGGAAAAAGAAATAAAGCTACATTTCACTTAATTATATCGGCGGTATTTATACCTAAATTGACTTCAACCCAGGTTTTGACTAGTTTCTGTATTTATATAATTTTAAATCAGCACAAAATATTTTCCTTTACAGTAATTTAAATCACACTTTAAGAAAATAGACCATGTTTTGAAATAAAAGTGTAGACCTCTTATTTTGATGCCATTTGCTTCAAACTATTTAATTATTATCATTCAATGTGCAGGAATTATCTTTGGTCAACAGAACTGCCCTGTATTATAACCTATGAAATAAGCCCGAGATTACTAGAATGATAATTTAATTTTTCCCTATGAACCAAGTCAGTTTTTAAATATAAAGAAACACTAAACTTATTTATAATCAAAATGTTTTTAACATCTATTGACCAAAATAATAGTTTTCATATATTGGCAGATATATAGAATTATCCTAATAAAATTTTACTTTGAGAAATAAACGTTACAAGAATAACATATATATATATATATATATACTTTGAGAAAATACAGATTTTTATATGTGTATTTCTATATAATAATGTATCATGTATTCAGTTGCTCAGTTGTATCTCTTTGCAGTCCCATGGACTGTATCCTGCCAGACTCCTCTGTCCATGAAATTTTCTGGGCAAGAATACTGGAATGGGTTTCCATTTCCTACTCCAGGGGATCTTTCTGACACAGGAATAGAACCTGCATCTCCTCCATTGGCAAGTGGGATCTTTACCACTAACACCACTAGGGAAACCCAATAATATAGCCCATATAATTACATATTATATTACTAATTATAATAATTTCATATATTAATATTTTATTATATATTTACATTCTTTAAATTGATTTTCTCAACATTTAAAAGTAAGCAGACACTATCAGTTCTTATTTCTGTATGTAAAACACTCTCTTAGCTATATCATAGGTTTGTTGGCCATTCCAAAACATCTCAATGATAATCTTCTAATTTATGCACTTCAATAAGATTTTATCATTTTAATGTTTTCATAAAATTCACTGATTTTTTTTCAAAATTGCACTTTATGGACAATACATACATACACACATGTATTTATTTTCTAGATATACATAGATAAATTTTCAATTATTTTTTTCCATAGACCACAATATTTTAATTCAGAAAATATTCACTCTGTAGATGCTAAGATACTTACTTAGCTTAAAGAAAATTTTGCTAAATGGAGAATAGTCTGTATTCTACATTTTTATACAAATTTAAAAATAATTCAGTTCAATGAGGTTATTTTTTGTCTCCAATTAGAGGTTATTAATCAAACAATTCTTTTTACAAGACAAACCTTGTGGAATGAATTATCACTGTTTATTATTCTTTTGAAAACTTTGCCAAATATATCCTTCTGCAATATTAAAGATCTTCTCAGTTTTATTATAAAGACAAGCAAAAGAATAAGAAAATGTGTATGTATGGTCTGAAATAGCTTTTGACATTTAATATCAGCTTCATCACAGAAATTTTCTGTAGTTGTTATTCTAATTTGTGTATATATATATGTGTGTGTGTGTGTACATATACATACACCCATATATATATATATATATATATATAATATTTTTAAGTATAGAAAGCTACATTTTTAATCATTAGAATATCACAATTTCTCTGAACATAATTAGGTTATGTCTGAGTGAAGTTCAATGCCTAAATACATTTCTGCTCCAAAATAAATAACATTTTTATTTTTTATAACTTTAAATGAATTTAAATATGCATATTGTCACTTTAAAAAAATAATTTTATCATCTTTTGAAGTTTTTAACTGAAACATGAAAACGTTCGCAATAATGTGAGATGTTTTGTCTTTAACAAAGTACATTTCAAAAAAAAAATTGCATCATGTCAGTATAATTCAAAACCTTCAGTTCAGTTCAGTCACTCAGTCGTGTCTGACTCTTTGCGACCCCATGAACCGTAGCACGCCAGGCCTCCCTGTCCATCACCAGCACCCAGAGTTCACCCAAACCCATGTCCACTGAGTCAGTGATGCCATCCAACCATCTCATCCTCCGTCGTCCCCTTCTCCTCCTGCCCTCAATCTCTCCCTGCACAGGGTCTTTTCCACTGAGTCAGTTCTTTGCATCAGGCGGCCAAAGTATTGGAGCTTCACCTTCAATATTAGGTACTTCCAGTGAACACTCAGGACTGATCTCCTTTCGGATGGACTGGTTGGATCTCCTTGCAGTCCAAGGGACTCTCAAGAGTCTTCTCCAAAACCACAGTTCAAAAGCATCAATTCTTCAGCGCTCAGCTTTCTTTATAGTCCAACTCTCACATCCATACATGACCACTGGAAAAACCATAGCCTTGACTAGATGGACCTTTGTTGACAAAGTAATGTCTCTGCTTTTTAATATGCTGTCTATGTTGGTCATAACTTTCCTTCCAAGGAGTAAATGTCTTCTAATTTCATGGCTGCAATCACCATCTGCAGTGATTTTGGAGCCCAGAAAAATAAAGTCAGCCACTATTTCCACCGTTTCCCCATCTATTTGCCATGAAGTGATGGGACCAGATGCCATGATCTTAGTTTTCTGAATGTTGAGCATTAAGCTAACTTTTTCACTCTCTTCTTTCACTTTCATCAAGAGGCTTTTTAGTTCTTCTTCACTTTCTGCCATAAGGGTGGTGTCATCTGCATACCTGAGGTTATTGATATTTCTCCCGGCAATCTTGATTCCAGCTTGTGCTTCCTCCAGCCCAGCATTTCTCATGATGTACTCTGCATATAAGTTAAATAAGCAGGGTGACAATATTCAGCCTTGACGTACTCCTTTTCCTATTTGGAACCAGTCTGTTCCATGTCCAGTTCTAACTGTTGCTTCCTGACCTGCCTACAGGTTTCTCAAGAGGCAGGTCAGGTGGTCTGCTTTCCCATCTTTTTCAGAATTTTCCACAGTTTATTGTGATCCACACAGTCGTTCAAAAACTTAATCATTGTTAAATTTAGCTTTTGATTTAAATCATCTTGTACAGGGACACAAAACTGGTATATTTAACTGGTTGCAGAGTTCTACTAATGACCTAACAAATTCAGAAATATTGCTTTATTTCCCTATGTAGTCACAGGAAAACTTGAAATGGAAATAAGAGAAATTAATTTAACAGAGCAGGCAGTTGACCTAAATGAAATGTTATGATTCCTAAAAGTAGCAAAATATAAAATTGCTAGTCATTCAGTCATGTCTGACTCCTCGCAACCCTATGGACTATAGCTCACTCGGCTCCTCTGTCCATATAATTCTCCAGATATTAATACTGGAGTTAGTTGCCAATTCCCTTCTCCAGGGAATCTTACTGACTCAGGGATCAAACTGAGGTCTCCCACATTGCAAGCAGATCCTTTACCTTCAGAGTCACCAAGGAAGTCCAAGCTTTCTAGGATGGTAAGTAAATTTATTTTCTGTAGCTATATACATAAAGTACTTTGGTTTATCATAGTCTCCATTAAATGATGTATTAGTTATCTAGTGCTGCATAATTTTCTTTTCTCAAAATTCGAGTTAAAACAGCTCAGTTTCTAAGGGTCAGAAATTCAGGCATAAATTAACTGGGTGGTCGTTGGGCTCAGGGTCTCTCAGAGGTTTGAATCAAGCTGTTGGCAGAGGTTGAGACTACTTCAAGACTCACCCAGGGCTGGAGAATTTGCTATCAAGCTTATATCCACGGTAGTTAGCAGACCGTGATTCCTGGTCTGGAAGTAGACCAGAGGCTTCAGTCTCTGTCCACGCGGGCCTCCTCATAGCAGTCGTTTCCCCCAAGAGCAAGAAGACAAAGAGAGAAAACGAGTAAGAATCCAAGAAGAAAATCACATCCTTTCTAATTTAATACTGAATGTGACCCACCATCACTTCTGCTGTTTGTATCGCTGACCAACCCATGTATGAAAAGGACTTATATGTGAATGAGAATCAGGAGGAAGAAACCACTGGGAGCGGGGGTGCAGGGAGCTTCTTGGAGGCTGAGTCCGAGAAACAACTACTGATATGCTAAGTAGAAGAAAAGGTGAATATTCTAGATCTCAAGTGACAGTGGATATCACCACATTGTCCAGGGATGAAAGAAAACGTTGACGTTTACACAGAATACGCAGTCATCATTCATCATCAACTTTTCCAATGAGTCAGCTCCTTGGATCAGGTGGCCAAAGCATTGAAGTTTCAGCTTCAGTGTCAGTCCTTCCAATGAGTTTTAGGGCTCATTTTCCCCTGTTAAAGTGAGGACTCAGTGCATCTGATTCTCATAAATTATTAATGGAGACTATGTGAAAAATCTAGGAGAATACCAAACCCAAATGGGGCAAAAGTAGAAGCAGTGACAGATTTTATTTTCTTGGGCTCAAGAACCTCTGTGGATGGTGACGGCACACAGGAAGCTCAAAGTCTTCTGCTCCTTGGAAGGAAAGTTATGACATATGTCGACAGCATATTAAAAAGCAGAGACATCACTTTGCCAACAAAGGTTCATTAGGCTAAGGAGTGAAGAGGAATGTGGATTACTGCACATATTATATAGATAACATTTCCAGATATTTCATTGTGGTAAGAAATCTTGTACCTTTTTTTTTTTTTAAACCGGTAAAGTCATTCTCAAAAATTAGAAGCTATTGTAAGGCTGACAAAGATTTTGGGCTGTCAAAGACCTGTTTTTAATATCAATTTCTTTCGAAAAATAATACAAAGAAATACAAATCATTCCTATTACATGTTTGTCTCAAAAATAGAGCTACTTTCATACCATGAGCGATTGTTGTTAGTAAGGGTATAAATAATAGACAGGTGGACAGATGGTAAAACTATTTGAACAAACATCAAACAATAATTAGTTATCTTGGCAAATGTTAATTATATACCTTTTTCTAACACTTTAAAACATAGTAGTAAGCCTGGAGTCATTTTGAGTTATTTCCAAGAGTATTTTGGTGCTTCTCCAAAGAGGAATTAAAAATTAAAAAAATAAGATTCCTCATGTGTCACAACTAGATCTGAAGCAGCTAAAAATAAATAAATAAAATTAAATAAAAATAAAAAAATTCCTCATGTGCCTATGGTCTTCAGTCAGGAGACATGAGATATACCCACCCCCTGATGTTTACACATTTATTCAGCCAAGGGATGAGTGTAGTTCCTCAACTTGGTGGTTTAAGCTTTAAAATTAGCTTTTTAAAAAGTATAAAATCTTTGAACACAAAGAAAACCTATGTACTTACCTCTGAAACTACACAAATGGAGAAATTCACTCCCTGTCTCTTGATTTTCTCTTGGGAATTGGTGATCTGTGAGCTCTTTCAATACTGCTAAATATTAAACATTGATCTATAGTGTATATGGGGCCAAAATATTTTACTTGGTATTTCTGGAATATTTAGTTTTTTTCTACTAACTTATTTAGTACAGTGTTGTGTTCACTTGTGGCTTAGCTGGTAAAGAATCCGCCTGCAATGTGGGAGACCTGGGTTCCATCCTTGGCTTGGGAAGATCTCCTGGAGAAGGGAAAGGCTACCGGTAACTCCAGTATTCTGGGCTGGAGAATTCCATGGACTCTACTGTCCATGGGGTTGCAAAGAGTCGGACGTGACTTTCACTTAACTAACCAAATTTGGACTTCCTTGGTGGCTCAGAGGGTTAAAGCGTCTGCCTGCAATGCGGGAGACCTGGGTTTGATCCCTGGATTGGGAAGATCCCCTGGAGAAGGAAATGGCAACCCACTCCAGTATTCTTGCATGGAGAATCCCATGGATGGAGAAGCCTGGTGGGCTACAGTCCATGGTGTTGCAAAGAGTCGGACACGACTGAGCTACTTCACTTCACTGTGTTAATTTGAATTTACCTGATCCTAGACAAATTCAGCATATCTTCATATAGCTAAAAGCCTTCAGGGTTTTCATTATTATGTTTTAGCTTTCATAGCCTTTACACATTTTTATAGAACTACCTTTTCTTTATGTGCAGAGATGCCTTATATATTTTGTATAGTAATTATTTCACCTTTAAATATCTTTTCCAAGGCTTTGGCTTGTTTTCCAATGTTGGATATGCCATCTATCATCTTAGAGAACTTTGAAGTTTTAATGTGGTTCAATGTAAGAGCCTTTCCTTACATGATTCATAAACTTCATGTGTTTTATTTTTGAAATCCTTGAAGGTCATAAAAATATTCTCCTTTGTTATCTTCTGATGTCTTAATATTTGAATATATGAATAGAAATTGACCTTTGGCCCTATGTGGTAAATAATTTCCCACAGGTGTGGATCCTGCCTGATCTCTTGTTAAGGGGAACTGCCTCTAGGACTTTTCAATAGGGTGGTGTTGGAACAAGTGTCTTCTTTAGGGTCCATAGTTGATCCTCCGATAGTGAGCCACATGGATAGTGAGTGTGACTCCTTTCAAGTTCTTTGGTGCTTGCTTCTGGGGACAGGACCAAAGCCAAGCAGAGCTGCACCTGAGTCTTACCAGGATTACAGATCTCCTATCTAGATCCCAAATCTTCCATAAAGGTACTTTTGCCTGTGGATAGCTTCCGGCTTGTCATTATTGAAGGAGGATATTTTCTTATTCTGTGCAGATATCATTCCCCATACATCTCTCATTGATTCATTCACGCTTTAGTTAGCCTTTTGTGCATATATGGGTATTAGTGTATTAGCACTTGCACATATATTACTATCTGTTACAGGCTTGATTGTATTTCTGGATTCTTTATTCTGTTACACTGTCTCTCATGAACTAATACCGTTCATTTTAAAGCATCATACATCACAATAAACTTTTTAAAATCTAGTAGGCTGTCACAATGCTATTTTTTCATGGCCTTTAGTAACCCTAACCCTTTATGTTTTCTACTTGGATTTTAGAATCAACCATACAAATCTCTGTTGAAATATTAAAATTGGGACCACATTAAATTAATACATTGATTCAAAGAAAAATGTTGTATTTATGTTGATCATTTTCATCTATAAACACAATGAGTTTCATTGACTGCCTTATATAAATTTTTTTTTTCAGATAGGACTTTCAATTCTTCTGTTAGATTTATTATTAGTTAATTTATAGATGCATTTCCATTGTGAAAAGAGTCTACTTTAAATCACATTTTCAGTTGATTTTAATTCAATTTGTTTTTACATATTGATCTTGTTACTAACAACCTTGTTGAGCTATATTTAGTCATATTTTCTGTAGATTGTATGGATGTTCAGTGTTAATGTTCTTTTCTTCTATTGTTAGCCAAACTGTTTCTTCCCTGTTCAGTTTTATTATTGCTAACTTTACTCACTGTCCCCCCCCTCCCCAACACACACTTTCTTACTTCACTGGCTAGAACTTCAAAACTTCAAATATAATATTCATATAGTGGAAATTGGATTTTTCCCTCACTTGAATGCAGATTATTTAAATATTTTACCAATTGTACAATGTTTGCCATATTGTTTTGCTATAGTATCAAAACAATCTTGTTTTTATAATGTTAAAATGTCTCCCTGTATTCACTTTAAACAATTGTAAACAGCTCTTGAATTTTGTGAATGCTTTTCTCAATAGACAGCAATGATTTTATTAACCTTTCAGTGTTTTGTTACCATTTCTGAATTTTGTTTACTATAACTTAGCATTTTAGGATTTTCATATTATGTGTGAAATATTGATGTCTAGGTGATGCCAACTTTGGAAATGTTAGGGACATTTGAGGAAATGTCACTTTCTTTTTATTCTCTGTAAGAATCTGGACTAACTAATTCTTTAAAAAATGTCTATAAATCTTAATGGTCTTATATATCTCTGACACATTCAATCAAATATCTTCTATATACATGTCAATATTTTTAAAAATTTCAACAACAGTAATATTCTCCTGGATTGTCTAATCTACTGTTATCTAGAAATTTGCATCTAGCTCATATTTCTTTGTGGAATTACCATATGATTTTGTGAAATTATTTCAAAAAATTTTAATAAATTCATTCTCTATACATATTGTTTTAACTTTATTTCAATTCTTGAATAACATTCTAGCTGGATACTAAATTCTAGACTGATAGAGTTGTGTTTTCTTACTATATCTATGATTGTAGATGAAAAGTCAGCCATTTCTCTCATTTTTTAAAAATTTTTTTGGGTAAATGTTTTTAATCTCCCATTTACTTGCTTTACAACTGTTTTTTTTCATACTGAAAATATGCCATTTTGCTATTGAGGTGTAGAAGTTATTTATTTTGGAGGTTAACCCCTTATCAGACATGTGGTTTGGAAATATTGTCTCCCATTCTGTAGGTTTCTTTTTTACTCTGTTGACAGTTTTCTTTGCTGTACAGAAGATTTTTAGTTAGATATAATCCCATTTGTTTATTTTCACTTCTGTTGCCTGTGCTTTTGGGGTTATATCTGAGAGATAACTGCCAAGACCCATGTCAAGAAATCAGAATTATCTTGGGTTTTCTTCTGGCATTTTTGCAGTTTTAGATTTTATATTCAAGATAAAACATTTGGAGTTGAATTTTGTGTTCAGTGTAAGGAAGGAGTCCAATTTCCCTCTTTGTAAGTGGTTATACATTTTTCCTCAAACCATTTGTTGAAGAGACTATCATTTCCCCCTTCTATGTCCTTAGCACCTTCCCGAATGATCAGCTGACTGTATTTGCATCAGCTTATTTTGGGGTTTTCTGTTTGGTTTCAGTCTGATCACCAGCACTACCAACTACAGTTGCTGATAGACGACTCATGTATATTTATTTGAAATCTTCTTTAGTCACAATCGTTAGTAAATGTATTGCCCCTATCACTATGACATGCAACTTTCTGCAAATCTTGCATTTTCCCTTTCTTCGGATACAAAGGTGTGGCATTATTATTTATATCAACACCATCTCAATAGCATTGTCACTATCAGCTTGAAATAAGATAAAGAGATACCTGTAACAATTAAAAACATCTGAGCTGCAAATCCACACCTTCACTTTCCATTCTCTTGCTTGTCTTTTCTGTCAATGCTTGTTCTTCTGTTGGCTTGGTCTTATGATGGTTCATGTTCTTTCTAGTCAATGCTCAGCTCTCTCTGTGGGCTTTCACTCTTGCTGACTTGCTCTCGGTCTTGGTGATGGGAGCTGACATTTGGGTCATCTTTTTTTCTTTTAATTATCATTCTTGACTTATCAATACTTTATTAATTTTTTATATACACAACATTTTCCTGCTCTCTCATTAACTTATTGTTCCTATCCCTATTGTGACTGTTTTAAGCCAACAAAAAACCTTAATAATGCCCTTGGTAGTACAAGGCTTTACCTAAGTGTATATGTTTATACTTTTGTGTTGTTGTTTTTTCACTAAGTCATGTCCAACTCATTTGTTATACCTTGGGCTCATTGCTGGAGCCCATCAGGATCCTCTGTCCATGGGATGTTCCAGGCAAGAATATTGGAGTGGGTTGTCATTTCCTTCATCCAGGGGATATTCCTGATCCAGGAGTTTAACTCACATCTCCTGTAAGCATTTCCTGAATTGCAGGCAGATTCTTTACTACTGGGCCACCAGAGAAGCCCATGGATCACAGCCTTGTCATGGTGAAGGGGCTTACAAAACTCAGTGAAGCTGTGAGCCAAGCCACGCAGGGCCAACAAAGACACATGGGTCATAGTGGAGAATTCTGACAAAATGCAGTCCACTGGAGAAAGAGATGACAATCGACTCCAGTAGTCTTACCTGGAAAGCCCCACAGGCAGCATTAAAAGGACAAAGGACATAACCTGGAAGATGAGTCCCCAGGTGGGCAGGTGTCCAATATGCTACTGGGAAAGAGCAGATGGAAATTACTAATAGTTCCAGAAAGAATAGAGAGGCTGGGCCAAAGTGGAAATGACACTCAGATGTGGATATGTCTGGTAGTGAAAGTCAAATCTGATACTTTAAAGAATAATAGAGATGTGGATGTGTCTGGTGGTAAGTAAAGTTCGATACTGTTAAGAAACCTGGAATGTTAGGTCCACGAATCAAGGTAAATTGGATGTTACCAAGTAGGAGATGGCAAGACTGAATATCAAGATCTTAGGAATCAGCAAACTAAAATGGACTGGAACGGGCAAATTTAATTTAGATGATCACTATGTCTACTACTGTGGGGAAGAATTTCTTAGAAGAAATGGAGTAGCCCTCATAGGCAATAAAAGAGCCCAAAATGAAGCACTTGTCACTTGCAGCACATAAATGACAGAATGATTTCAGTTTGTCTCAGGCAAACAATTCACCATCATGGTAATCCAAGTGCAATCCTCCACCGATGATGACAAATAAGCTGAAGTTGACCAGTTCTACAAAGACCTATATGATCTTCTAGAACTAACACCATAAAAAAGATGTCATTTTCATCATAAGGGATTTTAGTGCAAAAACAAGAAGTCATGAGGCACCTGGAATAACAGGCAAATTTGGCCTTGGAGTAAAAAATGAAGCAGGGCAAAGGCTAGCAGAATTCTGTCAAGAAAACACTCTGGTCACAGCAAACGACCTTTTCCAACAACACAAGGGACAACTCTCCACATGGACATCACCAAATCGTCAATACCAACATAAGATTGATTATGTTCTTTGCAGCTTAAGATGGAGAAGTTCAGCAAAAATGAAACCAGGAGATGACTGTGGTACAGAACATGAGATCCTTAGAGGAAAAGTCAAGCTGAAGTTGAAAAGTAGGGGAAACCACTAGGCCACCCAAGCGTGACCTAAATCAAAACCTTTATGACTGGAAAAAAAAGAAAAAACAAACTTATGATTATACAGTGGAGGTGACAAATATGTTCAAGGGATTAGGTCTGATAGACAGAGTGCCTGAAGAACTAAGGATGGAGGTCATAATATTGTACAGGAGGCAGAGACCAAAACCATCCCAAAGAAAAATATATGCAGGAAGGCAAAGTGGTTGTCTGAGGAGGCTTTACAGATAACTGAGGAGAGAAGAGAAGTGAAAAGTAATCAAGAGAGGGAAAGATACAACCAACTGAAACGCAGAGTTCCAGAGAATAGCAAGAAGAGACAAGAAAGTCTTCTTAAATAAACTATGCAAAGAAATAAGAGGAAAACAATGAAATGGGAAAGAACAGAGAACTCTTCAAGGAAATTGGAAATATCAAGGGAACATTTCATGCAAGGATGGGCACAATAAAGGACATAAATGGTAAGGATTTAACAGAAGCAGAAGAGATTAAAAAGAGGTGGCAAGAATGTTAAATTAAGAAGAAGTGACAGAGAACTACACAAACAGTGTCTTAATGACTCAGACAACCACGAGGATATGGTCACTCACCCAGAATGGAATATCCCAGAGTGTGAAGTCAACTAGTCCTTATGAAACATGCTATATGTGAAGCTACTGGTGGTGACTGAATTCCGGCTGATCTCAATATGTCAGCAAATTTGGAAAGCTCAGCAGTGGCTATAGAGGTAGAAGAAGTCAGTTTTCATTCCAATCCCAAAGAAGGGCAATACCAAAAAATGTTCAAATTACCATACAGTTGTGCTCATTTCACATGCTAGCAAGATTATGCTCAAAATCCTTCAAGCTAGGCTCAGCAGTATATGAATTGAGAACTTCCAGATGTACAAACTGGGTTTAGAAAGACAGAGGAACCTGCCTTTCTAAAGGGATCAAATTGTTAACATTCATTGGAACATGGAGAAAGCAAGGGGATTCCAGAAAAACATCTACTTCCATTTTATTGAGTATGTGAAAGGCTTTGACTGTGTGGGTCACACCAATTGTGGAAAATTCTTAAAGGTATAGAAATACCAGACAACTTTACCTGTCTCCTGAGAAACCTGTATACACATCAAGAAGCAAAGTTAGAACTGGGAATGGAACAACTGATTTGTACAAAATTGGGAAAGGAGTGTAACAATGCTGTATATTTTCACCTTGCTTATTTAACTTATATGCAGAGTACATCATGTAAAATCCCAGCTGGATGGATCACAACCTAGAATGAAGATTGCCAGGAGAAATATCAATAACCTCAGATATGCAGATGATACCACTCTAATCGCAGAAAGTGAAAATGAAGTAAAGAACCTCTTGATGAAGGCAAAAGAGGAAAGTGAAAAGCTGGCTTAAAACTCAACATTCAAAGAACTATGATTATGACATCCAGTCTCATCACTTCATGGCAAATAGGTGGGGAAAAATTGGAAGCAGTGACAGATTTCATTTTCTTGATCTGCGTAATCACTGTAGGTGATGACTGAGGCCATGAAATGAAAAGATGATTGTTCCTTGGAAGAAAAGCTATGACAAATCTAGTTAGCCTATTAAAACGAGTCACCATGTTGCCAATAAAGTTCCAGGTAGTCAAAGCTATGATTTTTCCAGTAGTTATTTATGGATGTAAGACTTGGAGCATAAAGAGGGCTGAAGAACTGATGCTTTTGAATTGTGGTGCTGGAGAAGATTCTTGAGAGTCCTTTGGACTGCAAAGTGATAAGCCAGTCAATCCTAAAGAAAATCAACCCTGAAGATTCATCAGAAGGACTGATGCTAAAGCTAAGATTCCAATATGTTGGCCACCTGATGCATAGAGCCAGTTCACTGGAAAAGACCCTGATTCTGGGAAAGATTGAAGCCAAAATGAGAAGGGGGAGGAAAAGGATGAAATGGTTCGAGAGCATCACCAACTCAGTAGGCATGAATTTGAGCAGACTGTGAGAGACAGTGGAGGACAGAGGAGCCTGGCCTGTTGCAGTTCATGGGGTCACAAAGAGACAGACATGACTTTGTGACTGAAAATCGACAGCGACAGCAAATACTTTTATATCTCACAGCTAATCTCATGCTCTGCCTTTCCATCTTTTTCAACTTGTTTCCATCAGAATCTACAGGAAAAAAAAAAAAAAAAGAATGCAAGTGATGAAACAAATTTAGATAGTTCCTTGGCAACTGGGTGGAGAAGGAAATGGCAACCCACTCCAGTGTTCTTGCCTGGAGAATCCCAGGGACGGGGGAGCCTGGTGGGCTGCAGTCTATGGGGTCGCACAGAGTTGGACACGACTGAAGCGAGTTAGCAGCAGCAGCCGCAGCGGCAACTGGGAATCATCTAGTTTTGTTGTTGTTGTTTTCAGTAAGAACCTGTCATAAGACGATGTTTTCACAGAATAACCTTAGTGACAGAGACTAAATTGAAGGTTAGAGAAACTCCAGGCATGGAAACTCAGGTGGTTGTCAGAGGACAGCAGAAGCCAGGTGGTTATGCTTTCACCCAGATCAGTGTTCAGAAATAAAGAGCTGATCTGAAAAATTTGAAGGAGGTAACTCTGTATTTTAGTGAGTGATTTCATGGGGAAGGGCACAGGGGAGGAGAAAGCAAGGTGTCTAGCTTGCCTTCATGTTTCTAGTGTGAGTAACAGGAAGTGGAGTCAGGCAGACAGAAAGCTCTACTTTAGAAATTACTATTTTATTTATTTTTTTTGTTTTAATTTTAGTTTTTGGTTTAACGATCCATATGACCATTGGGTAGAAATAATACAGCAGATCATGACAACTATGAGCCTTCAGTTTGTTAAAAGGATTATAGAACGAAGCATTTTGAAGTCATCTCAATGTACATGGAGAAAATAGTAGAAACTTCAGAGATTACACAGAGAAAACCAGAAATGCAAGGCGTCGCAATAGGTCAGTGTTTCTCTAGAAACAATAATTTTACAGCATGTTGTTTTATTATCAAACAGCTAAGTTTGGAGGAGGATATGAACATCCACTCCAGTATTCTTTCCTCAAAAATTCTATGAACAGAGGAGCCTGGTGGGGTACAGTGAATGGCATTACAAAATGTCAGATTTGATTTAGCAACTGAGCACACCCACAACTAAGTGTCCTGGTTGCTTTTTGCTTTTCTTATACGGAATGAAAGTGTGGGTGAGTGTGTGTGTGTGTGTGTGTGTGTGTGTGTGTGTTAAAGTATACAAGCTTTCTGGGGATGTCAAAATAATTTTCAGTATATCAATATTTAAATAAAAGCAAAAGCAGGCCATTAAATGGTTATACCTAAACAAATCTCCACACTTACAAATAAAAACAAAATGCACCCTACTTTTTGAAAATAAACATCCTTCAGTTGCCCTGCTCTTACTTTCATAGCATTCAGCAGCAAAGTGACAAACCAAGAGAAACAGAAGAGATCAGAAAAACATCCACAAAATTTGACCCAGTAACTTTCTGTGATTGTTTATTTTTCAAACAAGATTCAGGAATATTTACTTGAAGATTCGTAGGCAAGTAACAAACACTTCTTTGCATTTTTGAACTATTAAATTGCTAACTACATATTCTACAGCCAAGTTCCTTGAAAAGAAAGAGTCATGCCTTCCTCTCCTGTGGAAGGAACCTACTGTAAGGACCAATTCCTATATATTCACACACACCAAAGGTTCTCAGCTAGAGAACATGAACTAGCAGGGTATGGCAAGACTAGTTCTCAGGGCTTAGACCAGCCCACAGAAGGATGTCTGGGCTGCCTGCCGTCTTACTTTGCACCACTCATTTCTGTATTTCATGTGCTTTGAGCTCTTTGCAGCCATAACCTTCCAAATAATATAATGGTCAAATGAATGTATTTTGCTTTACCAGTGATGACCTCTTTGCCAAAATGGACGAGCTTAACCTTTCCAAAGGCTGAAATATCAGTTTCCTCCAAAGTTATGTCTCCACCTCTCTGTTTTTCTTGGGCTCTCCAACTTCCCTGCATATGGGATTGGCCAAAACATTCATTCGGGTTTTTGGTAAGATGGTACGGAAAAACCCACATGAACATTTCGGACAACCCAATAGCTTAACTGTTGACTAGACCTCTCTACAGGGTTACAGAATAATACCTGGCACCTGTAGGTTGTAAACATTTTTTAATGAATGAAGAGATAAATAACTCAATCAATTCACTCTATCCTTTTGAAAGGTACCACTAAACAACTACTCTCTACAGAAATCATTTTGTTCTTTTTAAATTACTTTGATGCCATCAGTATTACTACTTAATTTTAAATGCATATTTTAATAGATATTTTCTTATCTACTAAGCATATAGTTACTTGATTCTGTCTTCTCTAAGTCAATATTTTAAATAGTTAACCATAAACTAAGCATGACCATGATATTTTGTGTTTTAGATTTACTCAGTGAATCCCTGTAAAACCTTATGAAATGGGTACCATATTTATCCTCATTTCATATATAAGTAAAGCAGGTCTCAGATAACTTAACATGGTCTTAAAGTAGGTCTCTTAAAATGGCTGGTGTAAGAGACAAAAATGTAAACTCATATCTGAGCGTTCATACCTCATCATTTTCTGGGGAAGTTAATTCTACACGAGAATAATCCATTTAATGCTCTAGTCTTAAAATTCCTTGAACTTTTCCATTCCAGTGTTCCACTCCTAAACTGACCTTGTTTCTTAGAAATGTTTCATGTAAAGCATCTATCTATCTACCTACCCATGGTGTCTTGTCTTTGCAGAACTATCACACCCTGTCCTCAATTCTTCTGTACTATGCTCTCAAAGACATTCTCTACACTCTGAAACCTTTTTCTTCTAAGCTACCATCCTTTTCCTAACATATTTCCTATTCAGCCTAAAGAACAAAGACAATTTTTAGTTGGAAGAACAGAAACCCAAATAAAATTATTCAGGTAAAAATTAATTGACTGATCTTAGATTATATAGTACAGAAATTTATTGACTTTGAATGACAGGATCAAGGTGCTCAACTGAGTTTCAATATGGCTCAATTCAGGCACTCAGGGCATCAGGGCCTTTTCTCTCTCTCTCTTTCCATCTTTTATTTCAACAGCTCACCTTCTCTAGGTATATGAGTTTCTGGTTAAAAAAAAAATACAAATTGTGTTCTCTAATCTCTGCAATTGCCTCAGCACCGTTCATAACATTTGTCCCCAGGACTAACTCAAGGTGGGCTAATACTTTGCATTTTTGACCACCCTCAAATTTGAAGTTTTCTAAACACATTCTTCCTTCCTCTCCTTCAGCCTCAGAGGTTGTGATATGTTACTGCTTCTTGTCCATTAGTCAGTAGTCACCCATCCCATCTGGTTGCTCTTCTTTCTGCATTTTCTGTTTTAAAGTTTGCTAATGGCACTTCCCTTCACTTTATATGCATTCTTAAACTTAAAACAAAAAACAGTCACGACACGACAAACACTTCCTTTCACTAGGCTACTGCTGCTTTGCTTTCTTTCCCTGTTCAGATGGGCTTTTAGAAAGTTGTCTTACCATCGCTCCATGATTCTTTGCTTCTCATTTCCTTTATAACTTATTGCATTATAGCTTCTGCCTTTACTCTATTGAAATTGTTTTGGCACATATTGTCAATAAAGTCCTTATTGCAAAATTCAATTGATAAATTTTAGCCCTTATCTTACTGGAAGCACGAGTTTGTTCTCAAATTTTTTTTTTTTTTTTTTTCTCAGCCAGCAGTAAACTTCTTTTACTTGATTCCTACTTTTCTAGTTCTTTCTGATCTTCTTTAAGAAAATTCCTAAATGTAGGTCTTCTCCATGGTTCTCCCTTTCATCTGTCACTGTTTTATTCTGAATATGCTCCTTGGGAGGACTTATCTATATATTGAGCCCTAAGTATCCTCTTGAATTTGGGCTTTTTTATCCAATAATTGCTTTGCCTTCTCCCCTCAAGTATGCCCCACAAATGCTCCAAATTCAACATATCTAAACTTAACATTTTTCCCTCTGACCTCACCAGTGTTGTTACTCTCTTTCAAACAAATAAAGGTTATTGTTTTAACTATTAACATTACTGTTATTCTCATCACTTATTATTGTATTTATATTTCTGGACTACATTTTAATAATGAACATATCACAATAACTTGAAAAATATATTGTGTTAATATATTTTTTCTAACTTGTAAGCAAACTTCTCAAAGGACAGCCTCATCATTTTTAGTCCCTTTTATAAACAAGACTAAAAATGATTTGAGAGAAAGACCATAACTTATTATTTACTTTAGTTTTTTTCACTGTGTCTGCCACCTAGCTGAAAGGATCCTTCTTTCATTTTATTTCTTGCCTTTGTGTTTCCTCTACCGTCACCCACTATGTCAATTTACTAGGGCTGCCATAATAAAATACCACAAGGCTGGATGGCTTAAACAACAAAAAATATGTTTTCTCAGTTATGAGTTCTTTAAGTACAAGTTCAATTGGTAGAGTTCGTTTCTTTTGAGACATTTCCTAGGCTAAAGGATGACCACCATCTTCATGCTTCTTTGCATGGTTCTCCCTCTGTATATGCACACATTTGGTGTCGAAGTCTCCTAATCTCTTTTCATAAGAATACTAATCAGATTGGATTAAAGCATATCCTAAAGCCCTCATTTTAAATTAATCACACATTTTTGGGTCCTATGTTCTTCCAGGTACTGGAGTTAAGGCTTCAACATAAAACTTGTAGAGAACAGTTCAGTTTGTAACCTTCATTCATTTGGTTATGTCATCTTTTCTTCTTATTATAAATACCTTCTATCACTGACAACTCCCAAATTTTTGTTTCTAGCCTGTATCAACCCCCTGAAACACAATCATGACACCATCTTTTTAGGATTTTTGGATAAATGCTTCTCAATTCATCAGTTTTTTTCTCATCCTTCATCCAATTCCCTGGCAAACTCTTGGCCCTTCCTTCAGGACATATCGAGATTCTGACCAGCATTTCTCTCGACTTCCTCTGCAAGCACTGCACTGGAATCAATCAAGTCACATTCCCTGTAATGTTGTGAATGCCTTCTATCTCCCTCTGGCTTGAGCATCTACCTGAACCCTGCCTTTATCTTCCTACAGTCTTTCCACAACACAGTAGCCCGGGTGATCCTTTTACAAACTAAATCGGTTCACGTGACTTCAAGTCAAAGATTTTCAGTAGCCTTCTATCTCATTAAGGGTAAAAGCTAACGGCAACACTGCCCATGAATCCACATACGATGGTCCTGCCCCGAGCCGCTGTGGCTTTGGCCTAATTTTCTGTAACTGCACTGCTCATCCACTCTACCCTTGCCAGGTACGGTTCATCCCTTTCCTTCTACTACATCCAAACATTTCTGTCTCAAGGCAAGTCAGTTGCAGTCCCTTCTGCCCTGGAATATCCCTCCCCCAGAAGTCTGCGTGGTTATTCCCTAGCTTTCTTGTGACTCTTTAAGCATTTTCTTCTCAGTGAGGGAATCTACTTCCACACTTAAAATCACAGAATAATCCTTACCTCCCACACTCTGCTATCTTCCTTGTTCTACTTTTCCCAATGTACTTGGAGGAAATGCTATATGTTTTAGGAATTTATTTATCTTATGTCTCATCTGCTCCCCTCTGCCAGCCACATATATGCCCACTAGAATCTGAGTTCTATAGGGGAAACATTTTTTTTTTCTAATGTATTCACTGCTCTATCCCCAGGACCAACCCTTAAACATCTATGGCATGAGTACATGTATATGAAGCCACATGTAACTTTCACAATATTTTAAGTAGTTGTAAGTGAAATGGACTTTTATGAAATATAATTGATTGTTTGAATGGAAATCATTTAAGAAAGAAGAAACACTCCTATGTTGAGACATATGCAAGAAGACATAGATTGTTTCAGTAATCTAACTTTGTTCTGCTTTTCCAAAGTTTTGGTTTGTCTTTTCATGTTGTTTTTATACATATGGGTTTTTATTTATTTATTTATTTATCTTTGTTCTCATTTTAGGAATGACAAGTAATGTTTTTCTACAATGAACAGCCCTGCTTGAAGTCAGAGAAAAAAGTGTCTGAATTCTCAAATCATCTGTGCACATGTTAGACCTGAGAAGTAAACAGATATGCTTACCAGCTCCAGCTATGACGAAGGACTTTTTTTTTTTTTTTTACTAAAAGCCAACAAGTATAGAAAAGTCAATATAATAGAAGGTAAATTAGTAAGACATTTTTTTTTCACAATCTAGAAGCAAAGGAAAGACTGCATTTGTGGTCAGCACTAATCAACTTATATGAATTCCTGGAATTTTAAGTATTGTTAGAGATATTCTAAAGACATTGTTCAGTCACTAAGTCATGTCCAACCCTGCAACTCAAAGGACTACAGCACACCAGGCTTCCCTGTCCTTCACTATCTCCCAGAGTTTGCTCAAACTCATGTCCATTGAGGTGGTGATGCCATCTAACCATCTCATCTTCTGTTATTCCTTTCTCCTCCTGCCTTCAGTCTTCCCCAAGATCAGGGTCCTTTCCAATGATCGGCTCTTGACATCAGTTGGCCAGTGTGCTGGAGCGTCAGCATCAGCATCAGTCCTTCCAAACAATATTAAGGGTTGGTTTTCTTTAGAGGCCAGGGTTTCCTTTTTATTAATGTTAGTGAAGATAGTTTCTGAGTTCTCAGGCCAAATCATAGATTAAGTGTTCTGTAAATGCTCATACAAATGATGACAATATTAATATCTGATCAAGAACACATCAAATACTATTATATTTCTTAGTTTTCTGAAAGAATGAAATATGGTTACTCAAGGAAATATGATATTTAACTGGCATCTGCATAGATTGTCAAGGTTAAATCCTAATTACAAGCATGCTTGTGAACCATTGGCTTCTTTGGACTCAACTAACAGAGTCTAGCTTACCTATCCTGTGGTTCTTGGTATCTCTGTCATATTGCTACTCATTTGAAAGCATCCACAAAAGAACTAAATCCAACATTTGTGAAAAGCAGGAGCCCATTTAATCCTCGGCTGACCCTTCTGTTGTGGAATAAGCTATACTGAAATCATGAGTGCCTGCCAGTGAGCCCAGACATGCAGAGTGTTGAACATTACATCTGGGTCTTAAATTAGCTTATTATTATTATTTTACTCTGAGTTTCCAACCTGCCTTGGAGACATGGAAGGTAAATTTATGTTTCCTGAAGATTTCAGGATGAAAGTGAAAAAAGTGAAAGTGAAAGTCACTCAGTCATGTCCAAAACTCTTTGTGACCCCATACAGTCCATGGAATTCTCCAAGTCAAAATACTGGAGTGTGTAGTCTATCCCTTCTCCAGTGGATCTTCCTGACCCAGGAATTGAACCAGGATCTCCTGCATTGCAGGGAGATTCTTTACCAGCTGAGCTACTAGGGAAGACCAGAGTTTTCAGAATACAGATCCTCAATGCCCAGAAATACTGCGGAGGTGCCTAGGAGTTCATTTCAGTCATTAGTCATCTTTCTGCTTCAGTTGCTGTGAATGTCTTGCTGTCCCAGTGAGTGGTCCCTCAGGTTTGCTAGCTTTCCAGCTTCTATGACACATGAAGAGCCTAGGAACCATAGGCAAGCCTGAATCCAAGTAAATACATCACTCTTGATGCGACTTCTCCTAGGGCAAAGACAGGGAGAGAGAGAGAGAGAGAAAGACAAGGAGTAACGCAGACATTTCCTGATTAGGAAACGTCTTCCTTCTCTCCTCTTCAGACTTCTACTGTTTTAGCTCTTTACAGGACATTCTGTATAATCTTAATGCCTTCAGGTTTTGGGGAAAACAGATGCTGTGAAGGAATTGTCTGTAGATAACTTCTACTTTCTGTGTTGTTACAAACCTTCCCTGGGGAAAGAAAGCATGAAAACCTGACCCCTGCTTGAATGAAAAGCAAAAGGGGAAAGCAAAAAGGGAAAGAATACCTATAAACATCTTTAAAACATTATTGCCACTGATTTAATTACATTTGAAGTTTATATCACCTAAAAACAAACAAACAAAAAGAAGAGCAAAATGCTAATAAATGAACAAAGTCAAGTTTTTAGGATCTCATCAAAAATTGAGAGGAATAGTAGTGTTTACTCTTAGAAAATGGAAAATGTTACATAGTTATCTTGATTTCTGTTGCTCTGGAGGGAAGAAATGAAGAGAGGCATGTTTTGGTTTAACATGAAAAAAGGAGTATCAAAATTTGATGAATATGATGTCATGAAAATCTGGATTTGTTCCCAGTTTCTCAACTTTGGGTCAAGTCAAATAGTATATGAGCTAATTTCTTCAGTCTCTCTCTCTCTTTATCTCTCTCCATCTTTGTCTGTCTCTGTCTCTTTCTGTCTGTCTGTTTGTCTCTCTCCTGCACACATTAGAGAAACGTTTATAAAGTACCTCTGTGTTTCTGGGTTCAAAGCACTGGGATCAGTTATTTGCATCAGTGATCGGAAGGGTCTAAACGTTCTGCTTCGATGGCAGTGACCATTTAGTGAGAGAGATAAAATCAGTCAAGCAGCAGTTTAGCTCAGTGTAGAATGATAACAGTAACAAAAGCTATAAAGGAACATTACATGGTACTAGGAATGAGCGAGGGCAAATGAGAACGCTGCGGAATCGGGCTGAGGGTAGATCTTGGGAGGTTTTGGGATAGAGGTGGTGTCAGGTACCCAGACAAATGGGATGGATGTCATTGGTACAGTTTTTCCTCTGGGAAGCAAGGCCGTAACCCTCTGGGAACCGAATGAAGGTTGGTTTAGACCGAAGGTAAGAGGTAAAGGAGAGGGAGGGTAGGAAAAGAAAAGCTCAAGCCATATACAGGTTAAAAAGGTGTGACAATTTACCCTAAGACGAGTAAGTCCGCATAGTTTTATTTGAGTCTATAGGATGCAGGCCCAATCAAATTTGTAAAATGTCTATGAGAAGCCATGTGGAGCCTTTTGAGCATTGAAATAACACTTAGAAGGAATTCAAAGACCCATATCAAAGGTGTTTGTAACAATTACAACTTTGTAACAAAGCTGTTTGTAACAACTGCAGGTTCCTATATGGGTTGCTTTTGAGGTAGATGATTTCTACCTTTGTACATGTTTAAGAATAAATTAAACTTTACTTTACTCATTGAAGGTCTAGACACAAAAGTTTTATCTGAGTATATAGTTCTTCAAAAGGGGGAGTCAAGACCTAATTATTTCCTGTCTTCTTTTATAAATAATGAGCAAAAAAATGTGGCAAGACACCAGAAATGATGGTCAAGTTTTATAGTCTTTGTAGTAACCTGAATCGAGGTCTCATGTGCAACTATTACCTAACAAAACTGATTTTCTTACTCCTTAACTTTAGCTCAGATATGGAGGGATAATGTTGAGCGATGACAAATGCACGCATGCCGCATGTTGTTTTGTTTTGGCGGATACTGTTGGTGTCTCCTCAGTCTCTCTGGAATTATGTTTACTGATTAGATGTGGTTCCCATGCCCTGGTAACCACAGGTGCTTTGACTAATGGCTCACTGATTGACGTCTACACCTTTGCCCAAAGGATTTCCTTTGGGTTATTCACCATACCTCATGGGGAAGGTAAAACTCTCCCTCTGCTTCATAACAGGACAAACTCTGCCATAAGCTTTAGTTCCAAAACTCCCTACAGGACAAGACATAAAACCAGTTTCAGCTGACACTATATTCATGTGTAAATTATTTCCACTTTCTGTTCAGATTTTTTGCTCCTACAGGGGTTGAGCCCAAGAACACCACTAGGAATAAATCATACACAAAGTAATCCCAGCCTCAAGCTCTGCTTCTGTGGATTCCAAGGTAAGACACATGGATATATTACTCTGTAATCTCTGGGAATTCCTTTCTTACATGAAGAAAAAGTATATAAGTATTTTTAAAAAATAATGTGAGAACCGAGATAAATGGCATTATATGTGCAAATATACAGTATGCATAAATACACACTATATACTATAAAGAAACTATGAAAAATGAGAGTTGCTCACTTGTGTCCAACTCTCTGGGACTCCATATGGACTGTAGCCCGCCAGGTCCCTCTGTCCATGGAATTCTCCAGGTAAGAATACTGGAGTGGTAGCCATTCCCTTCTCCAGGGGATCTTCCTGACTCAGGGATTGAACCTGTGTCTCCCACAGCGCAGGCAGATTCCTTACCATCTGAACCACCATGTATTCCTAAGATTAAGCATGAACTAAAGTAATAATATCATTAGGGGGAAAAAAAAATAAGTCCACCTTTTCTCTGTTGACTGCTTCCTCTGCTGAGCAGAAGCTTTTTATTTTTATGTATTCCCTCCCGTCTTATTTTTCTTTTGTTGATTGTGCTTCTGGTGTCACAGTCAATAAAAATCATTGCTGACCAATGCCACAAACATTTTGCTCTATGTTTTCCTAGAAGAGCTTTATAGAGTCAGGTCTTATTTTAAAGTTTTAATCCATTTTGAGTTAATTTTTGTATATGATATAAAATAAGAATCCAGTTTCATTCTTTTACATGGAAATAGCTTGCTTTCTCAACACTGTTTGTTCAAGAGACTCTCTTTCCCTCATTAGATATTCTCGAGGTACTTGTTGACCAGATAAACATATATACATCCATTTCTTTCTGGGCTCTCTATTTTTTTCCATTGATCTATGTATTCATCTGTTTGCCAGTACCATACCTTTCTTTTTTAATTGGAGGCTAATTACTTTACAACACTGTGGTGGTTTTTGCCATACATTCACATGAATCAGCCATGGGTGTACATGTGTTCCCCATCCTGACCCTCCCTCCCACCTCCCTACCATACTTTTTTAAACACTGTAGTTTGTAATATATTTTGAAAGCAAAAAGTGTGATACCTCCAGCTTTGTTTTTTCTCAAGTTCATTTTGGCTACCTGAAGTCTTTAATGGTTCCCTATGTACTTTGGGATAGTATTATTTTCTATTTTTATTTAAAATTGCCAGTAGGATTTTGATACAGATCACACTGAATCTGTAGACTGTTTTGGTAATATGGACATTTGATAACACTAATTTTTCCAGTTCATAAACACAGGATCTCTTTTTAATTTATTTGTGTCTCCTTTAATTTTTTTTAATCAATGTTACATAGTTTGCAGTGTACAAGTATTTTACTTCCTTGTTAAATTTATTAGTAACTATTGTATTGTTTTTGATATTATTGTGAGATTGTTTTCTTAATTTCCTTTCTGGATAGTGTCCTGTTATGTATACAAGCAGAACTGATTTTGTATGCTGATTGTATACGCTTTAATTTGCTGAATTGATTTATTTGTTCTAACAGGATGTCTTTCTTTGAGTCTTTAGTCTTTCTACTTGCAAGATCATATTATCAACAAACAAATAATTTCACGTCTTCTTTTTTGACTTAAAGGCCTTTTATTTCTTTTTCTTGTCTAATTGTTCTGGCTGGGATTTCTAGCACTATGTTGAATAGAAGAGACATTGGAGTTTTTATCACGAATGACACATTTTGTCAAATTCTTTTCTGCAAAAATTATAGGATTATGTGATATTTTTTCTCTTTTAACTTGTTAACATGATAGATTATATTAACTTAATATTTTTTAGAATTCATTTAAAATTTCATTGTTTTTATTCCTATATTTGTTAGGGCTGCCACAACAAAGGATCACAAACTGTAATACATAATAAAAATTGAAATTTGTTGTCTCACAGTTCTGAAGGTGAGAAGGCCAGAGTCAAGGTGTGGGCAGAATTGGTTCTGAGAACTGTGAGGGAAGAATCTGTTTCAGGCCACTCTCTTTGGCTTGTAAATGGCCATCTTTAACCTGTGCTCCTTCACATTAACTCCCCTCTGTGTGTGCCTGTGACTGAATGTCTCCTCTTTTAAGGATGCCAGTCATATTCAATTAAGACTCAGAATAATCACACTATTTTAAGTTCTATCACCTCTAGAGAAACCCTTTCACCTTACAGGTCACATTAGAATGTCAACATGTCTTTTTTTTGAGGAAAACACAATTGTACTTTGCATAATTTTCACTTAGTGATTGTTCTAAGTATTGTATGCCTATAGTTTATGGGGGCCATTTGTTTTTCTTTTAATTTTTATATTCCATTGAGGTGTACTTGATTTATAATATTGTGTCAGTTTCACACATATGGCAAAGTGATTCAGTTATGCATTTACATGCATCTTTTTTTTTTCAAATTCTTTTCCCATTTAGGTTATTAAAGACTATTGAGCAGGTCCCCTGTGCCATAGGTCCTTCTTGATTATCTGTTTTAAACATAGACGTGTGTACATGCCAACCCCAAACTCCCAAAATTTAAAGTGTTGTGTTTTGTTAAGCTGCCCCTTTCTTGTCATTTGTTTAGAGAGAAAGGATTTTTGAGGGATATGTTTTATCTGCACCTGTTGGCATTTCCAACTTGCCCTCTTCATCTGCTCTAAGACTAAGATCTCTAAGACATAAAGCAATCCCAAGAATTCCTCACCATGACATTCCTTGGTTACTGAGTTTCGTGGTCTGTTCAGTTTCTTTTCTATACATCTCAGAATCTATGTTTGTGTTACATTTAATGTCCATTGGTTTTAGTTTTTAATGAAAGGAGAATGGGAAAATATGTTTTCTTCATCTTCATGGAAGCGGAAGTGATGAGGACTGTGATTTTAATGTAAATAATTGATCTCACATCTGTTAGAACAGTTGTTATCAATCAGATTAGAAATAACATGTGTTGTCAAAGATGTCTCCACACTTGTCCGCTGCTGGGTTCTATGTAAATGGGTGTGAGGGTGGTGGTTTAGTTGCCAAGTCATGACCCACTCTTGTGACACCAAGGACTGTAGCCTGCCAAGCTCCTTTGTCCTTGTCGGATTTCCCAGACAAGAATATTAGAGTCAGTTGCCATTTCTTTCTCCAGGGGATCTTCTGGACCCAGGAATCAAACCTGGGTCTCCTGCATTTCAGGTGAATTCTTTACCAACAGAGCCATCAGGGAAGCCCCATGTAAACTGATGTAGTCACCGTAAAATATAGTAGGGAGATACCTCAAAAAGCAAAAGTACCATTTGATCCAGAAATTCCTCTTCTGGGTATTTATTCAAAGAAAACAAAGACACTGACTCAAAAAGGCATATGAACCCTAATGTTTATTGTAACACTGCTTACAATAGTCAAGATATGGGAAATACCTAAGTGTCCCATTGTTGGAAGAATGGATAAAGAAAGAAAGATAGATTTTATATGTTGGGCTTTATGGAGATGTTGACAATAATAAAGTTCTTTAGGCTTCACATTTATGGTCTGTACACTTTTCTGTAGGTGTATTATACATTTATTAAGATAGGATGTGGAGGGCACCAACTTATAAACCATTGTACTATTTTTATACTACAAGAGAAGGAGATGTTCTTTGCAAAAGGAGATTCTAATGGTAGAGACATTTTCTTCACTAAAATTATGAGTTCAAAAAATTATTCATTGTCATTGCTATTTTAACATAATACTTTCTCAATATTAATCACTAGCAAAAACTCAGGAATATGTATTTTGCAGACCGAGGAACAATGTTCTTTATAACTTTAATGATTTTCTGGTACAGAGTCCTACATATTGTGGAAATTTAGTGACCAGAGGGAGGTTAATATGTCTGAAATACTTTAGTAATTAATTTTGATTCATTTAAAATAAAATAGATCAGTACAATTTTGGGTCACAGAATGTTAATAGGATTCATTGGCTCTTTGAAAAAAACTTCATAGTGCTGGCATTGAAAAACCCACTAACAGCATCAATGTGACATGGTGGGCCAGGTGACTTTCTGGAGTCGCTTTCCCTTTTCTGTGGGAGGATACTGCATCAGCGCTCAGGGAGGATAGTGTGGTTCGAATTAAGAAGTCTAAAAGCTGGGGAGAGAATCCAGATCTGAAATTTCCAAATGACAGCTTAGATATAGAGTGCCAAATTTTATCCTCTCATGCTATGCTACTGAAAGCCAAGAAAAACTAAAATTCAACAAAGGGACTTTTCATGCTATCTGTAGTGCTCCAAATCAAGAAATCTATTTAGACTGGAGGCCATTAAGCCAAGAGCCACCCTCTATGCCATGAATAGGCTCACCCCAGACTCTACCATACCGCACTCGATATACACACTAGATCAACCGTGTGCTCCACCATCCTTGATTTGGAGAGGAAGAAAAAAAAAAAAAAAAGCTAAGAGAAGAAGGTGCTAGTTTGACTTGCTATATTTATGGGATCATAATATTTTCATTAAATCTGTATGTGTAATTCAGTGAATGTGTTCACACTTGGAGACATCTGAACCACATTAAGGGATTAACTTCAGGTTCAGCATTGACTAAGCTTGCCAGTATGGCCAATGTATCCAGATTATTTTGTTAAAACCTCAGTAATGAGGCTGAATAACTCCAAACATCTGGATATTTGTAAATAGATGTAGGAACAACCTCGTATTTTGGCATTCAGTACAACTGGTGACACTGATGGATTAATCTTGATCATTATTCCTTGGGAACATTGACCAAGGAACTGTAATGTTACAATTTCATAGATTACTTGAATTTCTATTGTGCTTTATATTTTTCAGAATATTTTATTTGCCCTATATGAGACCATTAAAAAAAAAAAACACAGCCTGTTTATTTGTTTGTTTTCAAAAGAGGTGGGTGAAATGTAGTTTTCTTGCTCCACCAGCATTATATTTGGTTACACACAGGTGAGAATCCATTTTTTTGAGAATCTATTTTAATTAAAATGTATTCACTTCTCTTTCTCAGAACTATGATACTGTAGAATTGAGCACACTGTATGCTTATTGTGAAACGCATCAGTTCAGTTCAGTCGCTCAGTCGTGTCTGACTCTTTGTGACCCTATGGACTGCAGCACACCAAGCCTCCCTGTCCATCACCAACTCCCGGAGCTTACTCAAATTCCCGTCCATTGAGTCAGTGATGCCATCCAACCATCTCATCCTCCATTGTCCCCTTTTCCTCCTGCCTTCAATTTTTCCCATTATCAGAGTCTTTTCTAAGGAGTTAGTTATTCGCATCAAGTGGCCAAACTATTGGAGTTTCAGCTTCAGCATCAGTCCTTCCAGTGAAATGCATAGATCTGAAACGGAAAACTCAATAGCATATCTTGTATGTTGTTACCCCTTGTGAATTACCAGGCACTCCTCCAGAGGTTAACACTATAAAAAGTGCCCCATAGCACAATTAGACAGCAACATTTCTATGGACTAAGAATAAAGAACTTTATTGAGCAGAAGGAAGCCTACCAGTCACTTCTTGAGCTATAAAGAAAAACAAGTTCAAATAAGCTTTGTAACCTATTTGAAGGCACATGGTATACTCAAAACTGGTAGTAGAAATAGTTCAGTGGTTAAAGACAGCTATCTTTACAAGATACGATGTATTGAATTCTTCAGTTGAAAAAAAGAAAAAAGAAAAAAAAATTCTAGATACATAGCATGAGAGGCCTCTTAGAAAATATTATTGACTCCATTTGTGTTGACTCTTTCCTAAGATTATTACAAAAAAGATTTAGCCATATTTTAGAAAAGTTTTGCTATTTTCTCTGTTTCAATACATCTGAACAGCAGCCTTGCAAGGGTAACATCTGTTTACCCATTCAAATGGAAGCTAAGACCAGTGGTGCCTCACCCTAGAAATAGTGTTTGTTGTAACAATTAGGGGATAACATTTATTTACTTTTCTCTATGAATCTTACCTAAATCACTTCAGTCTCAATTATTCACCATGGTGCTTATTTTATAAACTTTACACCTTTTCAATACATATCAATAGTTTTCCTTAAATGAAATACCCCCGTGAGATGTGAATTTGATTTTAGTGCATAAATAAGAAAGCATAAAGAATTATTTAAGCTTCAGAGGCAAATTATGTGAAAAGCAAAAGTATAAGAAATGAAAAGTGTTCCTGATTGCAAAGTAAACCTGTATTTTATGGTGCTTTATCAAAATTTTACTTGTAAATCAGTTCTGCATTTTCAGTACATATTTATAACACCACATTTATAAATATATGTACGTACATGTTTATACTAACTTCTTCTCTACTCAGTTTAATTAGTTACTCTGATATTTATAGGTGAACATTATTAATCCAATACTAGTAATTGCATAATCTATAAAATGATATGACATGTTCTTAGGGCCATAACATTAATCTATGTAAAGTGAAAACATTTCATGGTTTAGCATTTGTTAATCTAAATGCAGCCAAGAGCCTCAGTTTCTTCTCCCCTGTTTTCTGAAGTGGATTGATTCCTTTTTTTATATGAAAATTGGTACAGGAGAAGCCACACCGTGATTCTTCCCTCCTAAGGTTAACCACACAAAAGAAGTTTTACTATAGCATATTCGTAAGACTAATTCAAGTAGAAAAAAACCATTTAACTATTAAGGTGACTTTTTCACATTCCCAACTGTATTCACTTAAATACAATCAAACAATATATTTTTAATTTAAATATGAGGCGTCCTAGGTGGTGCTGGTGGTAAGGAACCCTCCTGTCAATACAGGAGTTGTAAGAGGAGCTGGTTGGATCCCTGTGTCAGGAAGATCCTCTGGAGAAGGTCATGGCAACCCACTATGGTATTCTTGCCTGGAGAATCCCATGGCAGAGGAGTCTGGCAGGCTACAGTCCTTGGAGTTGCAAGGAGTCAGACACGACTGAAGTGACTCAGCATGCACACACAATTTAAGTATGATTTAATAGTTTTAATTTGTATCCAGTTAAAGCCCTTTTTATAAACTTTCTTGAAATGATAGATTTTAGGTCTTAAAATTTAACTTTATAAATGAATTGAAATTTTGAAAATGGAAAATCTCAATATATGCTGATTTTTGTCTGCATACTTACATTGGGTTGGCCAAAATTTTTCT
Organism: Cervus elaphus; assembly: GCF_910594005.1. Taxonomy (NCBI): domain Eukaryota; kingdom Metazoa; phylum Chordata; class Mammalia; order Artiodactyla; family Cervidae; genus Cervus; species Cervus elaphus. Next base: position 5,380,366 of record NC_057826.1, on the reverse strand, counting down.
TTGGGCTTTTCTGTATGATGTTAATGGAAAAATGCATATATATATATATAATGTTTTTAAATGGGCACAAGTTGTTGCCATTGATATTAAGGTGCATGTGTATAAATTAATGCAATTTTCTGTTCTACCCTTCTTGGTAGAACTAATATAGTTGGCTAATTTCAACAATTACAATTTCTGGATATATTTCATTTATTTAATATGTTTCTTTTAAAGATTATATCTTGGTTTCATTCTCTTTTTTTCAATTTGTACTTATTTATTAATCTTGCCTATAAGCTTATAAGAGATTTATTGATTTATATATTTTATCATTAAGGTAAAATAAGATTTTTACCTTAATAATAAAAGGGGCCAAGTAAACTTGATCTTTCTGTCACAACATATTATATTTCAGAATATGATATAAGTTAAAATGTTTCATCTGATAGTATTCTGATAAAATATAGACTATGTATTTTGTTAGTGTACAAAGTTTACAGATGAACAAGCTGGGTTTAGGAAAGGCAGAGGAATCAAAGATCAAGTTGCCAACATTTGTTGGATCATGGAGAAAGCAAGGGAATTCCAAAAGAATATCTACTTCTGTTTCATTGACTATCTGAAAGTCTTTGACTGTGTGGATCACAGAAGACTGTGTGGATCACAGATAACTGTGGAAAATTCTTAAAGAGTTAGGGATACCAGACCACCTTACCTGTCTCCTGAGGAAACCCAGTATGTGGGTCAAGAAGCAACAGTTAGAACTGGACATGGAACAACTGATTGGTCAAAATTGGGAAAGGAGTACAATAAGTCTGTATACTGTCACCCTGCTTATTTAAATTATACTCAGGGTACATCACGCTAAATGCTGGACTGGATGAATCATAAGCTGGAAGCAAGATTGTCAGGAGAAATATCAATAGCCTCTGACATGCCATTACCACTCTAATGGCAGAAAGTGAAGAGGATCTAAAGAGCCTCTTGATCAAAGTGATAAAGGAGAGTGAAAAAGTTGGCGTAAAGCTCAACATTCAGAAAACTAAGATCAAGGCATCTGGTCCCATCACTTCATGTCAAATAGATGGGGAAACAGTAGAAACAGTGACAGACTTTATTTTGGGGGGCTCCAAAATCACTGCAGATGGTGATTGTAGCCATGAAATTAAAAGATGCTTGCTCCTTGGAAGAGAAGCTATGTCCAACCTAGACTGCTTATTAAAAAGCAGAGTTATTTTGCTGACAAAGGTCCATCTAATAAAAACTATGGTTTATCCAGTAGTCATGTATGGATGTGAGAGTTGGACTATAAAGAAAGCTGAGTGCCAAAGAATTGATGCTTTTGAACTGTGGTGTAGGAGAAGACTCCTGAGAGTCCCTTGCAGTACAAGGAGATCAAAGCAGTTAATCCTAAAGGAGATGAACCCTGAATAGTCATCTGAAGGACTGATGCTGAAGCAAAAGTCCAGTACTTTGGGAACCTGATACTAAGAGCTGACTCATTGAAAGAGACTGATGCTGGGGAAAGTTTGAAGGCAAAAGGAGAAGGGGGTGGCGGAGGATGAGATGGTTAGATGGCATCAGTGACTCAATGGACATGAATTTGAGCAAACTGTGGGATATAGTGGAAGACAGAAGAGCCTAGTTTGCTGCAGTCCATGGGGTTGAAAGAATCAGACTTGACTTAGCAACTGAATAGCAACAACCGCTTTGCAAGTGATTTGGACTTGTTGCTTAATGCTTCCACATATGTACACTAGCTACTAATACCTAATTATTGTTAGATCATTAGGTGTTTTAAATTTTGTTAACTTCTCCACAAAGCAAGTATTTAGGGCTGTGTGTGTCTCCCAAATGGATTAAACTCTCTATTGGTGAGCTGATTTTTTAACAGGGGTTAACCAGTGAGTCGTTGTGTGTTAATTTATTTAAGTGTCACTTGAATTCCATCAGAAACTAAATTAACTGAATAGTAGGAAAAGTAAAGGAATTATTTCAATATCATGTATCAACATTTTTTCCTGTTTTGTTCTTTGTCAGGAATGAGATATTGACACTTGATGGATACTAGATTTTGCTTTTTGAAGTGAAATAAAAACAAAGAAAAAAGCAGAGTAATCTACCATTGATGAAACTGTGTATTGGTTAATATTTGACTATTAGTTGTTTAAAGTAATTTGTCAGTTTTTAAATTATCTTTCTTTTTATAAAAATTGGTAAGGTATCAAGTTATCATATTAAAATTAGTAACACTAGAATCAGTGTATGCTATTTTCCTTTTCATTTATTTATGCCTGGAATTTAACTGGACTCCTGAAATTCCCACTGGGGTTCTGTACAGTGCAGAGGTAGAATCAGTAAACACTGAAGTTAAGTACCATGTAAGTGTTGGGCCAAATATACTAAAGAATGGATTACCTTGATGATTTCTGTAACTGAGCATATAATTTGCCACTTTGAATACATTAAAAATTGGTAGAGTTTGTGGTTTATCAGCTGTAAATGCTCTTAGTGTTCATCAGTGTGGATTCATCCATTTTATTGCAATACCTAAAACATAGAATAAAGTATGGGAAAGTCCTATATTTGCATATACTTAGAGCATATATCTAACATAGTTCATTAAGTTGTAATATTTGTTTGAGATCATTTTTGCTTCAACAAGTAAGCATTACTTAATGCCCCAATCTTGTCTCTTTCTCTCAAGAGGTAAACATAACTCTAAAATTGGTAAGAGCCCTTACAATTCACATCTTTATAGGTAGGCAACTCCAACAACATATTTTTTTTTGCTTTAAGTTACTTACAATTGAATTAATACAGTATATGTCATTTTGCTCTTTGCTTTTCTTTTTCTTTAAAAGTATTGTTTTTGAGATGTATACACATGTAGTGTTCACATATATATATATATATGTAAGTATATATGTAGCTAATTTTAATTTAGAATTTCATTATGAATATGTCATCATTTATTTATGTATTCTCCAAATGCTACATCTTTATGTCATTGCCAAATGTTCACTGATGATGCAAACATAATATTGAAGGTGAAAAATGTTTCTTGAGTATTTCCTTGGAATTAAATTTTTTTGATGGTAGGATTTGTATGTCTTGGTCTTAACAGACTTAAATCATGGATTCAACTCTCTGCTTAGATTAAAAAATAAAGCACTTGGAATATTTCATTAATTCATATTGGATGAAAAGAGGTGGTAGGTAATTTAAAACAAATCAGTCATACAGAACTAAAAGTATTTTAATCTGATTCACCAAGGCAGCATACCATCTGAAAATCGAGACTCTCATTTGGAGGGACACCGTGACCCAACACGTGGAATCCAATTAACAGAAGTTAGATAAAACCATTATCTGACCTGACCCTCTGACCCGTTTCTTCTATTCCATCTCTTACTTATTTCCAGGATTATCTTCAAAACAGAAATATGGTCATGCCAAGCCCTATCTTCAAAACTGTTGATAGTCTTCCAACGCGCCAACATATTTCTAACCTACAAGAGAAAATTAATCTTTGTTCCTTTATTTTTTTCACCTTCTTCTCTTTACACTAAACTCCACTCAAACCTTTAAGCTTTGAATTATGCAGGTAAGGCCCTGCATGAGACATGATTTCTCATATCTTCCAGGTCTTTGGATGTATTCTTCCTCCTATCCAGAATGCACTTCTCATCTTGCAGTCTGTAAGGGACACCTCTGATATTGCCTTTTCTAGGAAGGCTTCCTGGTAGCTCTCCCCAAGTAAAATTAATCCTTCCCCATCTGCATTTCATATATATATATATATATATATATATATAGTAACATTTGGCACATGTCTTTTTTTAACCCTAAAATACTGAGTGCCAAAGACAGCTTGACAAAACATAATTTTAAAACATTAAGAAACTGAGATTATATCTAACTTATATCTGCAAATTAGTGGTATTCAATAGATGTGTGCTCAAAATGTAAATGAAATCTACTGTTTATTATGAGTTTTTGGTTAATTAAACATATATTGAGGGAATAGGTATGATGTGCTAGTGTGTGTTCTACCCGATGGAAATATAACTTTGAGCTCCTCTCCCAGAGGAAAAAAAAAAGAATTGAGGTACTTGAACCCCCCACCACCACAGACTGTTATTTGCATCTGTTTTGCATCTCTGAATCATAGGTTGTCTTTGACCAGAGTACATAGTTAAACTAAGTGACCTCTCCTGAAATTGAGCTAATGGCAAGCACCTCATTTGGATAGTGTTCTAAACCACTACCGTGGCAATATTTTCATGTGTAAGTTGTGAATGGATGAAACTTATGAAATGATTATCTAATTTACCTCTTGAACTCAACTAAAATACCTTGAGTGGATAACATTTTGAGTTGAGGAGTAACCTTGGAAAAGTGGCTCCCAGCCATTGAAGATGGAGCACTGCCCGAGCTATTACACTTCGCCTCATGCTATAATTTAGTCTTGCCCTTTGCAGGATCTCCAAATACCACACAAACATTATATTTACGACAGCAGAAACTGCAGCTAACATTCTGTAAGCACTTGTACCATAGATCCTTCCACTCACGGAAAAAAACGAAAATTGAAATCATGTTCTCTTGGACAGACTACAAAGACCTGATCACAGTTCCCTTGTCATTTTTCTCTTTTTGAGAAATATAACTTTCAACTACTTTTGAATTATGTGAGAGAAGACAGTGTATATTTTCTACTTTAAAAGCAATTTGAGGTGGAGTTCCCTGGCACAAAGGCAATTTAAAAAGCTTAAGAGTTGAAACTCCCCTTTGTATGGTATATATTGAATAGAGTTATTAGCAATCAGAGCTGTTTTCAAATGCTCAGTACAAAATTGCAAGAGTGTTTAGGTTTATAAATGCTTCGCAGGCAATGGAAGTGTCAAACTGAGGGTACTATTTGTTCAGTTAGAATTTTGAAAAATGATGAGCTCTTTGGTGCCAGCCATTTTAATTGTTTAAGGCTTTTCAAATTAAAAAAAAAAAAGAACAGAAATTAAATGCAATAAATGAAGTAAGGCATTTTGATATTTCATATGAAGTATAATTCTATTATCTTACTTGTAATTTATTAAAATGCTCCACATAATTCAGAAATGTATTAATACAACATTAAGATCAAGAGCTTTGGACTCAGGAAGTAATTGGTTTAAACCTCATCCTCACCGTTTATATGTTTACTGTGAGAAAAGTCCTTAACTTACCATGCTTCCTCAGTTTTCATGCATGCTAAGTCACTTCTTTGTGACTCCACGGACTGTATCCCACCAGGCTCCTCTGTCCATGGGATTCTTTAGGCAAGAATACCAGAGTGGGTTGCCATCCCCAAAGCAGGGACATTACTTTGCCAACAAAGGTCCATCTAGTCAAGGCTGTGCTTTTTTTCAGTAGTCATGTATGGATGTGAGAGTTGGACTCTAAAGAAAGCTGAGTGCCGAAGAATTGATGCTTTTGAACTGTGGTGTTGGAGAAGACTCTTGAGAGGTCCATCCTAAAGGAGATCAGTCCTGGGTGTTCATTGGAAGGGCTGATGCTGAAGCTGAAACTCCAATACTTTGTCACCTGATGTAAAAAACTGACTCACTAGAAAAGACCCTGATAATGGGAAAGATTGAAGATGGGAGGAGAAGGGGACGACAGAGGATGAAATGGTTGGATGGCATCACCGACTTGATGGACATGGGTTTGGGTGGACTCTGGGAGTTGGTGATGGACAGGGAGGCCTGGCATGCTGTAGTCCATGGGGTTGCAAAGAGTTGGACATGACTGAGCTACTGAACTGAACTGAACTGAACCTCCAGGGGATCTTCCCAATCCAGGGATCAAACCTATGTCTCTTATGTCTCCTGCACTGCAGGCGGGTTCTACTGGTACCTCTGGGAAGTCCTACTTATGCATGAAATATTTGTATGTCCTTTATCATATTTAAGTTGCTAGGTTGGTGGAAAAGGTCCATGTTTGTTGAGAATATCCCACGCTTCCATCCCAAACTTAATGCATAGTTTTTAAGAAGGTAAAGTGCTTTCCTCACATCATAAATGATATCCAGGGGTGAAATATTTTGAAAATATTTTTAAAGATCCCAGGTCTTTCATAAAGTAATAAGTTAGCGATCAGGCTTTGAATTTATACAGCATACAGATAAGCAATTCACAGAAAAATTTTGTTCACAGCATTGTCACTTAAGTCCCAACTCATAGACGTTAGTGTAACCTATGTGGATAGCTCTGCACATATTTTCAAGATGCAAGGAGTTCTTAAGGGGCAAGATGAAATTCTTCTATCCAAATATCAAGGTGGCTATTACGCTGACAGATGGCATAGGAGAAAACAAATAGCATTTAAAGTTCAGGTCATTTTTAAGAAAGGGAAGCATGTTGCTGTATCAGTCTGGAAGTCATACATAAGTTATGGAAAATGAGGGTTAGTTAGAACTGAAAGCACACACGATACCTAGATGACGGAAGCTGGGCAGGTAACAGTAAATGAATGGATGCACATGTGCATAGATAAATATGAATAAATGACTTACATGGGCCTCAAATCAGAGAAGTTGCCAGACTCTTCAAGGAGGTCTAGAAGATGTAGCTGAAATGTATCCTCTGATGGCATACCTAAAATAGTTTAAGGAAATGTTTATTAATGCCTTCAATCAACTTAGACTTCCTTTAAGGTCTACACAGGATAGAATATCTGTAGAATGCTATTTTCTAAAAAATTGAAAAATATTAATGGGGAAAAATTTCTATGTCACAGCATAAAATTATTTAAAATATGATAGAGTGCTACTATTTAAACTTCTGTATGATAATCATCTTAATTGTATTTTCCTCATGATTAATAATGCTGATCACCTTTTAGATTGCTTCACTGTCATTTTATTTTTTGCATAATGATTTTATTTGTGAAGTGTCTCTTCAGATTATTGTCAATTTATTTTTATTAGGCTGTGTTTTATTGAGTTTTGGATGTTCTTTGTGTATGTCACTCGTTCACTGAGTTGTGTCTAACTCTTTGAGACCCTGTGGACTGTAGCTCACTATTCTCCTCACCAGGAATTTCCCAGGAAAGAATCCTGGACTGGGTTGCCATTTCCTTCTGCAGAGGATCTTCCTGAAGGTAGGATTGGCAAGCAAACTCTATACCATTGAATTGCCTGAGAAGCAGTGCTTTATGTCCTTATATAAGTTGAATATTAATCAGTATCAGAAGGTGCATTGAAAACATTTTCTTCTACTATATGGCTCAGCTCTTTTACTCCTTAAAGATATATTTTAATGAATAGATTAGTGAAGTTCAGTTTATCAATTTGTATGGTTCTCATTTTTAAGTCAAGAAAATGTTTCATTTATGCAAGCAAATATATTTTTCTTATGATTTCTTCTAGATATCTATAGTTTTAAGTTTTATAGTTAAGTTTATGTCCATTCTTAATTTGACTTTTTATATGGTGTAAGATAAAGTATAAATTCTTTCTTCTTTATCTTCAAATGATTATTTAATTGCTATGGCACTATTATTGAAAATAATTCCCATTTTATTTTTATTCCATTTCTTATTTTGACCTTACTAAAACTCAATGTGCCATTTAAGCATGGTAATTTGAAATCTATATTTTGTTTCTTTAGTAAAATGTCAATGCTACTCTGTTCTGTTTGGGATTCCTTGGTGGCTCAGCTGGTAAAGAATCTGCCTTTAGTGCAGGAGACTTGAGTTTGATTCCTGGGTTGGGAAGATCCCCTGGAGAAGGGAACAGCTACCCACTCCAGTAGGCTTAAAATAAATCCCAAGTGGCTCAAATAGTAAAGAATCTTCACGCCAATGCAGGAAATGTGGGTTCAATCCATTGGTCAGTAGGAAGATCACTGGAGGAGGCAATGGCAACCCACTCCATTATTCGTGACTAGTAAATTTCATAGACAGAGGAGCCTAGCAGTCTACCGTCCATGGGGTCACAAAGAGTCAGACATGACTGAGCCACTGAGCACTCACACAAAACAAATCAAATTCTTATCTTGGTAATTTTCTTCCATGATTGTTACTTTGCTATTCTATTGTGTGCCTTATGTTTCCAATAAATTAAGAATTTATTTGTCAATTTCTAAAAAAAAAATAAAAAAATAAAAATATTTCCTATTATTTCAGATGAAGTTTTGTTAAATCTACAGATCAAATTTGGGAAAATTGTCTTCACAATATGAATCTTTCAGTTTGAATTAGGTATTATTTAAAGTTTCTCCATATGGTTTTTGTAAAATTTTAACTCTAGTAGTCTTTCATTCTTTTAATAAAATAATCCTTAAGTGTTTACACCTTTTGATGCTATAGTACATGGTATTTTCAATTTTCATGTACTCGTTCCTAAGAAAACAGTTATCTTTTTTGACTTTATATCTGTGGACTGGTCAAAAATCATATATACGCTACAGTCAATTTTTGTGTATACCCTTGAATTTTAATGTAAGTAACTGTGCCAACTATACAGGGAGAATTTGATTTTCCCTTTTCAATATTTATACTTTTATTTCTCTTGGTTTTTACCTTAGATGTTTTCTCCGGTACAACAGTGAATAGAAAAGGTGAGGAAATAGATTCACGCCTTGTTCCCAAACTTAGGGGAGATATGGCCATTGTTTCACCATTATGCAAGTTGTTATCTATAGGCTTTTTGCAGTTGCCTTTTAACAGATTGACAAAATTGTCTCTCTATTCCTAGCTTGCTGCAAGTATTCTTTATGAGTGTGTATTGAGTTTTCTCCAACGATTTTTCTGCATCTCTTTGGATGATCAAGTAATTTTTCCTGATTTCTTTTTATATTAAACCATCTCTATCTTCCTTGGTTAAATTCTTCATGTACAGTATGGATTTGATTTGTTAATAGTTTGTTAAGGCTTTGCATCTGTGTATACAAGAAATAGCAAATTTTATTTTACTTTCTCATAATTTTCTTGTCAGATTTTGATATGAAGTTTATTATCCCCTCATAAAAAGAGTAGGGAATATTTTTCCTTTTTTACATTCTGATAGAGTTTGACAATATTCAGAACACAATTTCAAAATATTCTACCTCACAAAGATGGGACAATTGGAACATCAAAAAGAAAATTATCATAAGGAATCAAAAAACATTATTTGTGAGTTCAAAAATCATCGATAAACTTTGGAGATAGGAAATGTGATTAAAAAAAATAAGAAACAGGGATTAAAAATCTTAAACTGTCTTTTCTATATGAACTGTACCATAAGTAGAGAAGAGAAATTTATCTTCAAAGAGGTATTCTGTCTAACTAGCAAAAGATATGACAGAATTTGTGTATCAACATTTTCAAGTGCCCTACTGGATTTGTGTGACTATCCAATGGTCATCAGTGGCTGCAAACATCTCATAAAGAAGATAAAATACACACACTCACACACATACACTCACACAACATGCATAACATCCAGTTGATTTACCTTGATGACTGCTTGTGAAGTAGTTTAACCAAAATAAGTCTGAATCTCAGTTTGACCAAGATTCTAATGTAACTCCCATATTATAGAAAATACATGGAACAGATAATGTTAAAGTATGTTTAAAGTATGCAATCAGCAGTATCCAGACTGGGCATCTATACAAAATAACAATCTGGTTTCATCAATCAAAAAGAAAAAAAAAATGTTAAAGAGAGGTATTTATATTTATAGAGGCTCAAGAGATATATCATTCATTGAAATATGTAACACTATTTGGGAACCAAAACAATTATATACACAGCACATATGGTGGCATGCGCACATACTTTACAAGAATAGGGGACTTCTTGGCAGTCCAGTGGTTAAGACTTTGCCTTCCCACGAAGAAAATGCAGGTTTGATCCCTGGTTGGGGAGCCAAGATCTCACATGACTCGTGGCTGAAAAGCCAAATGATAAAGCAGAGGCAATGTGTTTCAATGAATTCAATAAAGACTTTAAAAATGATCCACATCAAAACAAACAAACAAAAAAAACCCATAATAGAGAAGCATGTTGCCTATTTCTACTTTTTTAGTAGGTTTGCAAATTTCTATAATTACTTAAAAATAATAAGTGGATAGAATAAATAATGCATTCTTCCTAACATGATTAAATATGAAATTCATGGCATCACCTGTGAACTATTTGTGTTAGACTTGCTGAATCTAATTTTATCGAAGTTCTGGCTATGGTTTGAGTTTAAATAAAATTCGAAGGCTAGAGGGATAAACTGAGCAATGGAAAGTGAAAACAATAGGTCAGTCCAGAAGAGGAAATTATCCAGGAAAACTGAAAGTAAGTCAGTGTGATGAGAAAAGGAGGGGAAACTATTCTAAAGAAGACAGACTAAGGACACAACATCCAAACACAATTTGTGTTAACCATTTAGGACCTGATCAGAGCAATCACATGGTGAAAAAAATATAGGGTGGCAGCAATTGATGAGGGCATGGATAATAATGATACTTAAAATCTATTAATCTTACTAGATATCAAAATAGTATATTTATCATGTAAGAATACATTTTATATGTAACTTTATAAAATATTTTTAATTTATATTTTTCATTGTCAAAATATGATAACACATTTACAGGAGACTTGAAAACTACAGAACAAGGTTACATATGGTTTGACTATATATTTCAATTGTTTTGTTAATTAGATAAATTAAGATTTTTACCTGGCATTTTAATATCAAACCCTCAAAAATGAATATAATGAATGAACAGAGAAGTAGAAGAATATAGTAGACCTGAAAAGCACTGGGAACCAATTCAACATAATTAAGATTCATGCAATATTCACACAACAGTAGGGTACAAATTCTGTTCAAGTTCCCATAGACTAAACTAGGAGACACTGGAGAACACATCCAGGGACATAAGCTCAGTTTAGATCAGTCACTCAATTGTGTCTGACTCTTTGCGACCCCATGGACTGCAGCATGCCCGGCTTCCCTGTTCATCACCAACTCCCAGAACTTACTCAAACTCATGTCCATTGAGTCAGTGATGCCATCCAACCATCTCATCTTCTGTTGCCCCCTTCTCCTCCCACCTTCAATCTTTCCCAGTATCAGGGTCTTTTCCAAAGAGTCAGTTCTTCACATCAGGCGGACAAAGCATTGCAGTTTCAGCTTCAGCATCAGTCCTTCCAATGAACACCCAGGACTGATCTCCTTTAGGATGGACTGGTTGGATCTCCCTGCAGTCCAAGGGACTCTCAAGAATCTTCTCCTACACCACAGTTCAAAAGCATCAATTCTTTGGCTCTCAGCTTTCTTTATAGTCCAACTCTCACATTCACACATGACTACTGAAAAAAACCATAGCTTTGACTAGATGGACCTGAGTTGGCAAAGCAATGTTTCTGCTTTTTAATATGCTGTCTAGGTTGGTCATAACTTTTATTCCAAGGAGCAAGTGTCTTTTAATTTCATGACTGCAATCACCATCTGCAGTGATTTTGGAGCCTAAAAAAATAGTCAGTCACTGTTTCCACTGTTTCCCCATCTATTTGCCATGAAGGGCTGGGACCAGATGCCATAATCTTAGCTTTCTGAATGTTGAGTTTTAAGCCAACTTTTTCACTCTCCTCTTTCACTTTCATCAAGAGACTCTTTAGTTTTTATTCACTTTCTGCCATAAGGGTGGTGTCATCTGCATATCTGAGGTTATTGGTATTTCTCCTGGCAATCTTGATTCCAGCTTTTACTTCATCCAGTACAGCATTTCTCATGAAATAGTCTTCATATAAGTTAAATAAGCAGGATGACAATATACAGCCTTGACATACTGCTTTCCCGATTTAGAACCAGTCTGTTGTTCCATGTCCAGTTCTGACTGTTGCTTCCTGACCTGCATACAGATTACTCATGAGGCAGGTCAGGTGGTCTGGTATTCCCACCTCTTTCAGATTTTTTCCACAGTTTGTTATGATCCACAAAGTCAAAGGCTTTGGCATAGTCAATAAAGCAGAAATAGATGTTTGTCTGGTACTCTCTCGCTTTTTTGATGATCCAGCAGATGTTGGCAATTTGATCTCTGGTTCCTCTGCCTTTTCTAAATCCAGCTTGAACATCTGGAAGTTCATGGTTCATATACTGATGAAGCCTGGCTGGGAGAATTTTGAGCATTACTTTGCTAATGAGTGAGTTGAGTGCAATTGTGTGGTAGTTTAAACATTCTTTGGCGTTGCTTTCTTAGGGATTGAAATGAAAACTGACTTTCCAGTCCTGTGGCCATTGCTGCATTTTCCAAATATGATGGCATATTGAGTGCAGCACTTTCACAGCATCATCTTTTAGCATTTAAAATAGCTCAACTGCAATTCCATCACTTCCACTAGCTTTGTTCGTAGAGGTGCTTCCTATGGCCCACTTGACTTTGCATTCCAGGATGGCTGGCTATAGGTGAGTGATCACATCATCATGATTATCTGGTTCATGAAGATCTCTTTTGTATAGTTCTGTGTATTCTTGCCAGCCTCTTAACATCTTCTGCATTTTTTAGTTTCATACCATCTATGTCCTTTATTGAGCCCATCTTTGCATGAAATGTTCCCTTGGTGTCTCTAATTTTCTTGAAGATATCACTAGTCTTTCCATTCTGTTGTTTTCCTCTATTCCTTTGCATTGATCACTGAGGAAGGCTTTCTTATCTCTCCTGCTATTCTTTGGAACTCTGCATTCAAATGGGTATATCTTTCCTTTTCTCCTTTGCTTTTTGCTTCTCTTTTTTCACAGCTATATGTAAGGCCTCCTCAGACAGCCATTTTGCCTTTTTGTATTTCTTTTTCTTGGGGATGGTCTTGCTCACTGTCTCCTGTACAATGTCACGAACCTCCGTCCATAGTTCATCAGGCACTCTATCAGATTTAATCCCTGAATCTATTTGTCACTTCCACTGTATAATCATAAGGGATTTGATTTAGGTCATATCTGAATGGTCTAGAGGTTTTTCCCTACTTTATTCAATTTAAGTCTGAATTTGGCAATAAAGAGTTCATGATTTGAGTCACAGTCAGCTTCTGGTCTTGTTTTTGCTGACTGTATAGAGCTTCTCTATATGGCCAAAGTTTCTCTTTGCAGCCATCTTTGGCTGCAAAGAATAAAATCTGTCTGATTTTGGTATTAACCATCTGGAGTTGTCCATGTATAGAGTCCTCTCTTGTGTTGTTGAAAGAGGATGTTTGCTATGGCCACTGTGTTGTCTTGGCAAAACTCTACTAGCCTTTGCCCTGCCTCATTCTGTACTCCAAGGCCAAATTTGCCAGGGACATAAAGCAAGGTGGAAAAATTTCATGGTCTAATTGTATTGAAATAATAGAGTCTGTTCTCTTATCATTGTGGAAGTATGTTAGAAATCAATATCAAATAATGTTTGAAAATGATCCACATATTTTCAAGAGCAATGTGACATTTACTAAGAGAGATGTTCGACTTAGCCATCGAAAGTCTCCATAAAATTAGACTATAATATGTAATATTTATTGTGTGTGATCATAATATTAAGGTCAGTTAAGAAAATGTTATTCTTTCATAATTGCATTCTGAACTATTTGGGGATGAATTTCCTAGGAATTATTTTAAAATAACATTTCAGTAGGGAAAAAATATAACAAGCAAATATGACAAAATGATAATTCTTTAATTGAAGTTTGGGGCTTACTATGTTATCTTATCAATAGTTATAGATGTTTCAAAATCTCATCTTATAAAACTTTGCTATAATATTAATAATATTAATAAAATGCCTTAGCTTCTCATCTACCATCAGTAGCATCCAGATCATTAACGTTCATTAAAAGTTGTTCTCTATTCATTTAAACTCATTTGGTAGTATGTATTTACTAAGAAATCTTTTGCCAACTACTCAGCTTTATGAACCTGTATGTATTCTTGAAAGTTGTAAAATGTATGATTCTTAGAATGTCATCTAGCTTATTTCAGTCAACTTCTTAACAATCCTCAACAGTTATGGATTGATTTTAACAAATATTTAGATTTAGAAATCACTTCAAAAAAAAATTATGTACTGATATCTACACATCATTGGTGCATAATAGTTCCTTTTCTCATTCAATTATCGCTTCTTAATATAGACACTGAGGATTTGTTTTCATTGCCTATTAAAGACTTTCCCAGAAAAGTTAGAAAGAAAATATCATAAAATTCACAGGATCCTGAGTCATGCAGGCAGTCATTACAGACACTGTAAAATAAAGTCATCTTGCTAAGATTTCTTGAAAAAGAAGGTAAAGTTACGGAGATTGCTGCATTGCTTATAGCAAAAAATCAATATAATAAATTACATATTTTATATCCACCTATAAATGCTTTAGATACATTCTGATCATTCCCCACATTCTTGCAACTTTCCATAATGCACGTTGTATATGTTCCTCTATAAACAAAGACTTTCCAGCTAGCTAGTTAACCACATAGTTAAATATAATCTTTTACATGATATAAATTTGCATCTAAATCATTCTTCATTTATAAACTTCTAGCCACATTCAAAATTAATTGGAAATCTCCCGTAAAACTTATACCATATAAAGGTCAGTAAAGAGGTAGCAGCAAAAAAAAAAAAAAAAAAAGAGGTAGCAGCAATTATTAAAAATAAAATGGGATACAAGGTGAGTATCTTAATTGACCACTTTATCTAGAGATATTTCACACAAATATGTTTTTATGCAGTAAGTTCAGTATAAATAAGTCTGATAATTTTTAAATTATCTCTAGCTAGAGCAAGAAACAGCAAGGGTACTTGTTATGTGGACTTCAATTACTCCATTTTATTAATGGTAACAGCAGTTTGAAGATTCAAATGGACATGGAATTACATGGAAAAGGAGAGCCATGAAGAGAGAAAAATACATTCTTATTTGAAATAAGTCAACATAGGCACAAACAAGTCAGCTCCGTTTCTTTTTATAAAACTGTTCTTAATTGCTTAGAAATTTTAATCCAAGTTTTCCCGTCTGTGCTGGGAAATGTATCCATCATCTTTGATCTATAACTAGCCATTGGGTTCCTTGAGGGCCATTGAGCCCTTACTTGAGGGTTCATCTCCTGGAATGAGTGTGTAATTTATCTTCCAAAGCAGAACAGGATTTGAGAGGGCAAGAATGAATTTTGAACAACTGCACTGCTCTAATAAGCATAAATATGAACAGCCCTGGACAGACTGGAGCATCTGCTTACCCTCTGCATGACCCCTCTATTCTTTTCTCTTAATACTGACTTTATTTTTTGGCTTCCCATATGATACCAGTAGTGGTAAAGAACCCGTCTGCCAGTGCATGAGACGTAGGAAACAAGAGTTCAGTCCCTGGGTCAGGAAGATCCCCTGGAGGAGGGCATGAGAACTCACTCCAGTGTGCTTGCCTAGAGAATCCATGGACGGAAGAGCCTGGCGGACTACAGTCCATAGGATCTCACAGAGTCAGACACTACTGAAGCAACTTAGCACGTGAACACATTTTTTTTTTTCACTTATTTCTTTGGCTGTGTAGGGTGTTAGTTGCAGAGAGTGGGATCCTTGCTGCATCCCATGGGATATTTCAGCATGGAGCACAAACTCTTTAGTGGTGGTATGGGTTCCGTAGCCCCAGGGCATGTGGGGCCTCTTAGCTCCCCAACCAGGGATTGAATCCCTTCCACTGCGCTGTTCTGTGGATTCTTACCTGCTGAACCACAAAGGAAGCTCCCTCTATTCTAAGTCACAGGCAATCATTAGAAGAAGACTGTGGGATGTGAATCTTTACTATAAAATCTTCTGGATCTCAGGACGTCTGTCAGATGCTCGCCCAGTGTGAAATGTACAGGACACCGTGGACCCAACAGTAATTCAGGAGAGCGCACAGATGAACCGTCTCCTTGTTTTGGGTTCCTTGCACACCCCTGGCCTCAACGTATCCCTAACCGTCTTCTCAGGGTGATACACTTATTCCTCTTTCCATCTCCCCTTGTTCGGTTTGGAGTCTTCTCACCCGAGTGAGAAGAAGCTAGCACCAGCACGAGTCGGTTACTCGAATTCTCTCCTTGGATGTCTGTCCTCAATCCCGGCATCTCAGCTGGCACAAGTGGTAAGGAATCCGCCTGCCAGTGCCGGAGATGCAAGCGATGCGGGTTCAATCCCTGGATCCAGAAGATCTCATGGGTAAGAAAATGGCAAACCACTCCAGTATTCTTCCCTGGGAAATCCCATGGACAGAGGAGCCTGGTGGGCTACAGCCTTTGGAGTTGCAGAGTCAGACACGGCCGAACAGACACACGCCACACCTTAAACATAATGATATATTTCAGAGAATGTATGGCATCAGGCTTCATTCCTCCAATTTCTTGCTGATTACAGGAAGGTCTGTCTAAACCAGGATGTCCCATTTAGGAAGCTATTAACCACATGCATCTACTGAGCACTTGAAATTGTCTAGTGTAATTTGACATGGAGTTAAAGTATAAAGTACACATTAGATTTGCAAGGTTTGGTATGAAAATCATAATGTAAATATTTCATTAATAATTTTATATTGATTGCATTTCAAAATGTTAGATATATGTGGCAAAATAGAATATTTTATTAAAATTGAGTTGTTTTTCTTCTTTAACAGTTACCAGAATATTTTAAATTATATATATATGATCTTCTTGTAGCTCACATTATTTTTCTGTTGGGCAGTTCAGGTAAAGATTTGCCCTACTTTGCTTTCTGTTGATTATGGAGTGCCTTGCCTTTATCTGTCTTTTATATCTTATGGCATCAGCCAAGACTGAAGGAAATAATATTTTTCAGTCCACATTTAACCTTTTGCAGCCTATTGAAAAAATGTTGCTATGCCATGTACTGTGATATGCTAACAATCTAGAACCTCCTATGGCATCAAGAGTTTCAAAATAGGACCCAATGCTTCCTGTGGTCCTGTTTAGACACATTTTCAATAGGTTTTCAGCAGAACCTAACACCCAGCACAGCCACCAGCCCTATCTTTTATTAGCATTGCATATTATAAGATAGTCCAAATGAAAAATGTTACATTTTTATATTAATTTAAAGAATGCATTTCATATAACCTTGATTGTCATTAAACCAAAAATCCATTCTTTCTGATTGAAATTTCAAGATGTACAACCACCTGCGACCCACTTCCTTAGGTAGATCACATCAGCCAAAAATCAATCTCTTTTACCGGAGGATTCTTCTTCCTTACCACCCGTTGCCACTGGCAAAGGAAGGATATTTTGCTGCTCTAAGAGAATACGACAGCTGTTTCTTATTTATAGTCAGTAAGCACATACAATTTTATATCTCCTAGTCTGCCTCCTATATGTTAGCAAAGATATATATGTGCGTGTGTATACATTTAAACTATATTCTTTGCATCCGCTGTTATCAGTAAGTTATTCAATAAAAGCTACTTTCATGGCATTACATACTTTGAGATGACCATTAGTAGATGTCAAAGAAATAAATTATCATCCGTGGTAATCTGACAGTTACTTAATGTAACTAAATCTTTACTGAATGTATTAATGCATGCCTCTCACACTATACATTAATAAGACTCAGGAAAAAATAAAACCTCTGTCCTGATTTATGGATGGAAAATTGACTTCCAAATTTACTATCCACTACCAATAAATAAAATGATTTTAAACCTTGTTAATTCTTCACTCTGCTTACATTAGTTTTCGGTCAATTTAATCCATCCCAGGAAATACACTTGGCATAAATGTAGCTCAGAAGAAATGAATCATTGAAATTCATTCCCCCACAAAAAAAAAAAAAAAAAGGAACTGTGCAGAGATGGCTCTGAATAACAACCCAACATTATCTTCCCCTTGTAACTCATTTTTTGGTTTCATTGTCTGTTCCTAAGAAAGCTAAAAACATCATTTGGAAAACTGCTGATGGCTTGGAAGATGGAACATCTCAAGATACGGCCTGAGGTCCAAATGTTGTATAACAATGGAGTGAATAAAAAGATACAAATAGAGTGAGTTCAAATGCAGAGCCCATTCACCTGTCCTTTAAGCTCTGTAAGTATGTGAATTCATTTCACATGTTTATGTGTTAAGAAAATATTTGTTAAGCAGGGAAATCTAGTTGGTATTTGGCACAAAAGACATTAAATAGGTATCAAGCATCCTTTATGACCCAGCACACTAATATGTGTGACTTGAACTGTCTCTAAAATTGACAGCACAAAATAAGTTGTCACATGTATGGTTCAAGGTGCTGTAGGATTTCAGAAAGCAGGGACAGTTGAGAGTTATGAATTGTCAGAAAAAAATTGTTTATCCCCCTTAGCAATGATGAATGAGAAGTGGGAACATTGATGGACACCATAATATGTCATTGAGCTTTTCCAAATACACTGACATAAACATGGAACAAAAAGGCTATGTTTTTTCTCTTTATTTGGCTTTTCAATTCAACATTGTTTTCAGTTTTTAAACAATTTAAAGTGTGTTGTGACAGTTAGAGGTAACATACATAGAGTGACTGCAGAAGTCTTTATTCCAGTTGTTGTGCTTTTACATCCTTACCATCATGGACATTTATTAATAAATGGGAAAATATAACTTGAGCAAACTTTGCAGACAATCTACAAATATATGGTGCTATTTCTTTATAACAAGAAATACCACATAGCTGTATAAACAGAAACATTTATTATCTGGACATTTTTTGAACCT
This sequence comes from Cervus elaphus, assembly GCF_910594005.1. Taxonomy (NCBI): domain Eukaryota; kingdom Metazoa; phylum Chordata; class Mammalia; order Artiodactyla; family Cervidae; genus Cervus; species Cervus elaphus. Next base: position 5,361,657 of record NC_057826.1, on the reverse strand, counting down.
ACAATTAATTTCCCCATTATTTCTTTCAGAAACAACTTGCGGGGACTAAAATAAATCATTTACAGAAATCCCTCTTAATTCTGCTATAATAAATTGCTATTTATAACATTATGGAGTCCCAGCTGATTAGGTGTGTGTTTGGAGAGGGAATTAAGAGATAAAACTTTGTTTAGCACGAGAGAATGCTTCTCCCTTGTACCAGTTGTTTTGGAATTAGCCAGACAGAAATTTATACTTGAAATATACAGATGTATTTAACCTTTATCCTTATTTTTTTATACACTCTTTCTACCAACTCTGTTGAATTGGATTCAATTCAGTGGGCAAAGATTCTTCAAAAGCTGAACAAATTATAGTCTCAGGAACTCAAATTGAAGGCATTTTTGTCTGTTTGTTTGTTTTTTGATTAACCACAAAACAGTAGAAATGTAGACAATGGTCAAGCCATTGGGGATCAAGCTAAAATAAATATATAGAATATTCAGAGTGTTAAGAACCAAGGAATCTGCCACTGAGGCTAGACTATGACTGACAGGTCACTTTGCTGGAGTCGATTCTTCTCAGTCTTTTTGCAACTAGACTTTTAAATGGGTTCCAGAGCTTAATTAATCAAGGCTTTGACAAGTAAGTCCTTAGAAAAAGAAAAAAGTCAACTGCAAAGGAAAAAAAAAATTAAGCTATGAACTGCAGTTTGGATCACCAAACAGATGGATAGCAAAATTAGAACTGAGAATACCTAGTTGGATGTCAACTTTAGGGTCCCTCTTAGTTTAGAACACAGACACAGAAGAACAATTATACTATTTTTTTTTCACCATGTTTTGTCATCTTCTTGCCAAATCTCATTCTTATGTTTGACTATTAAGGTGAAAAGTACTAATGCAATGCAGGCAGAAATGACATCTCTTTATAGGTCCTATCTAGGTCCCTTGAGATGCTATTTCTCTTTTTAAGAGGTAAATTGCAAAAATGAACTCTGGGACTTCCTTCGTGGTCTAGTTGCTAGGACTTGTGCTTCTAACGCAGGGGGTATGAGTTCGAACCCTGGGCGGGGAAGCTCTGAGTGCCTCATGGTGTGACCGCAAAAAAAAAGAAAAAAACTCTGGAATGTGGTAGCTAACACCATATGTTGAATATTTTATTACACATGATATCAAATAATTTATGAGAAAATCAATTAAAATTAGGGTTCTTTCTCTCAAATGTATATTTAATCTGTTGAAGACAATATAGAAACATCACATTAAAAAAATGGGGTAAAATTTATGTGTGACTGTGTTGAGTGTGTGCATGTGTATGAAATGCTCACTTAAACAATATTAATCTATTGTAAAGGCAGGTTTAGAGAAATGATCACTCCATTTTCCTTTGAAAATGACACAAGGTAATAAAAGCTCTTAATTGTGTGGAAAAGATGTGCATACATTTAAACCCAAATGTGGCTTTATTTATGCTTATTTTTTGTCAACCATTTCAAAAACTTATTGCATACAGGACTAGATGTGATATAAATGCAAAGTGAAATTGGTGAAAGCTCTATGCATTCTACATGTATGTTTAAAGGGTAGTGCTATTGGACAGGCAGTTAAGTTCAGTTGCTCAGTCATTTCCTATTCTTTGCAACACCATAGACTGCAGCACACCAGGCTTCCCTGTCCATCGCCAACTCCTGGAGCTTGCTCAAACTCATGTCCATTGAGTCAGTGATGCCATCCAACCATCTCATCCTCTGTCGTTCCCGTCTCCTCCTGCCTTCAGTCTTTCCCAGCATCAGGGTGTTTTCCAATGAGTTAATTCTTCACATCAGGTGGCCAAAGTATTGGAGTTTCAGCTTCAGCATCAGTCCTTCCAATTAATATTCAAGACTTATTTCCTTTAGAATTGACTGGTTTGATCTCCTTGCAGTGGCAGTGTGATATAGTAAATACGTTCTGAACTAGAAGTCAGAAAACTTTTGAGTTCTGATTTTATCATTAACCAGTTATGAGCCCATAGATTAATCACTAACATGATTCCAGACTTTGAAAATTAAAAAAAAAAAAAAAAACTAGGCCATACATCTCAAAATATTTTTCCTCCCAAATCCTCTCTGATCTATATTCCTGGTGTAATCCATTTTTTCAACAAACCCTTATGAGTGCCTGCTATGTTTTGGCCAGTTTTCCTTCTAGGTGTAAGGAAAATAATCATAACTCCATCCAACAGCATCTCAGATTTAATAAATATAAGTCAATGGGAAGCTATGGGTTAATGGTGTATGTTATGAAAAACACAAAGTGTGGTGCTATGCAAAATAATGTCTGGGGTTACTTTTAATGAACTAATAAGGTAGGACCATTCAGAGGGTGAGACTCAGGGTCAAAGCTAAAGGACAGGAAAAAAGATCCAGAGGAATTCCAAGGAAAGAATCAACAAGTGCAAGAACTGAGAATTAATCAGAAAAGAATGAAAAAACAACGACGACAACAAAAACGCGTTAGTAGGCCTGGAACCAATGGACAAGAGGGATTTGGCGGCAGCGCCATCAGAAAGAAGATCTTGGAAAGAGAGTGAAAGTGTTAGTCAGTCAGTCAAGTCCGGTTCTTTGGGACCCCATGGACTCCACGTGACCCCATGGCCCCCATGCGAGCGCGCCAGGCTTCTCCGCCTGTGGACTTCTCCAGGCAAGAATACTGGAGGGGGCGCTGTCCTCCTCTCCAGGTTTCCTGCCTTGTAGGCGGATTCTTCACGGTCTGAGCCACCAGAGAAGGCCCGTCAGCGTTTGGTGTGCATATTTTCATTTCAGACGCCTTATAATGGCATGCCCTGATTGACATTTCTAAAATGATCACCCTGGTTGTTCATGGGGATGGGGCGTGGGGGGAATTGTTAAGAGAAGTTCTTAGTTTGAATTGCTAAAACAGAATGCCATAAACTGGGTGGCTTAAAAAACAGAAATGTATTTTTCACAATTCTGGAAACTAAAGTCTGTGATCAGGGTGCCACCAGCTCGATCAGGCTATGGCCGTGTTTGGTCATCTTCTTGCTGCCTGAGCACATGGTGGGTAGCAGGGAGAGGAGAAGTAAGCTCATCCCATTCATGAGAGCTCCATCCTCATAACCTAAACACCCCCAAAGGCTTCACCTACTGATATCACACTGGGGTTAGAACCTTAACATGTGAATTTGGATGGAGTGGAAGGCAGGGGACAAGGAGGGCACAAAAATATTCACTCTCCGCAGAGAGGGAAGGTGGAACACTGATCGACCATTTAGTAAGTATTAGGATAATAGAAAGAACTGATTGCTGTGTTAATGGAATGAATGAATTGAACCTCAAGAATGTTTGAATGAATGTTCAACATTGAATGTTTGGAATGAAGAGTTGGCAGGAATTGCTATGATGGTTTTGTTTAGGGGTGAGGGAGAAATCAAGGCCAGATGTCCAGGTTTTATGTTTGAACAATTAAATAAGATGATGTCATTTACTTTAGTGGGGAGGAGTGAAAGAGAGAGGGCATTTAGAGGGTGTATCAAGAGTTTTGAACTGATTTTTTGAGATGCTTTTAGACATCCAGGCGCAGATGGGTAAGTCAGTAGCTAAGCAGTTTTGAAGTGATGGTAGAGGTTTGGGAATATAGCTAATTGAGAAGTCTTAAAATCACAACAGATTTTCCACAAAGACTAGGGTAACCCTAATGGTTTAACGGGAACTTAGATCTGGATGTTTTCAGAAGAGGGCATAACAACCTTGAGGGATGGACCTCAGCAAGACCCGGTGCTCAGATATTCATGATCAGAAACTTGATATGTTTGCACATTGAGAACTGGTCTCTTTCTCAGAGAAATGCCCACATCATTAAGCGCACATAGACTTTATCTTAATTTATACGTCCATATTTGTGGCCACACAGAACAGGTACTTTTAAAGCAAAAGTAACCTGTTGTTTCCATAGTAAGAATTTCTAAGAAGAGATCAAATTGTCTTCTGGATCTTTCTTGTGGCAATCCTTTAATGCCTGTGTCCTCATGCCAATCTCACTATAATTAGAACTTCCTACAGTGAAAAGAATGTGCTATGTATGGTAATAGTTAAGGTAGTCTTCCTCTCTCCAGGAATTGTTTACCAATGACACCATAAATACTTTGGTGAAGATTTTCTTTCTTGAAGAACCTTGGAATTGTACTTGAATGGATGTTATTGTTACTTTCCCCTGAAAATCATGCTTTAAGGATCCTGTTATTGACTAATCCTTTTTTTTTTCTGATTAGCACATTCTTTCTCTGAATATATTAATGTATTCAATGAGATCTCAGTATCCTCAAAAATTATTGTACTTTAAATATATTTGCATACATCTACATTTTGTATTGACTTAATATCTGAGCTTCCTGGTATCAATGCTATATTTTCTTTGGTGTAACTTCTTGGGGTAAACAATTTTTAATTCATTTTCCCAGTCGTGTCTGACCATATCCAACCCCATGGACTGTAGCCCACCAGGCTCCTCTGTCCATGGAATTATCCAGGCAAGAATACTGGAGTGCGTTGCCATTCTCCTCTCCAGGGGATCTTCCTGACCCAAGGATTGAACCTGGGTCTCCCACATTGCAGGAATATTCTTTACCATCTGAACCACCAGGGAAACCCTAATAGGTGCCTAATAAGATTGAGAATCACTGAAGAAACTTTTAGCAAAGCTTGCTTGGCCATATTTATCAAAATAACCACAAAGACTAAAATTTTCCTCCCTACTATGAATGGAAGAAAAATAAAATATATACATGATACGTTTGAATTATCAATGTATTCAATTAACCATATTTTTGCCAACCTCAATATGTCAGGAAAACATGGTACTTTTATAGTAGTTTATTTCTTTAATTTCAGAACTCAGATGACATTATTTAAACATTCATTTCTTCCAATCTGGGAAGCCAGAAAAAATTATTTTAAAGTAATTGCAATTCATCTAACAACTTACAGATTACATTGGAAACCCCAAGCAATTCTGCTGCGTGTGAAATTTACTGGTTAGTAAATATTAAGCCAGGACCTAGAAACTCCTGTCTCCTAACATTCAATCTTTTAATACTGATAGTCAAGATTTCTTGGCTCTCTTTTATGAGAGTGATACTTTCTAGATGCTTTATGAAGAACATCTCATTTAATCAGCATACAAATCTATAAGATAGGCTATTGTGTTCTCTCCCCCATAGAGCGGAAAGACTGAAGAATTTAGGGGAAAAACACTCTGCTTAAGTCTTCAGACTATGAAGAGATAGCACAGGATTTGCACCAAGGGAGTATGAGCTCAGAGTTCAAAGCCCCGAAACCATAGTGGTAGATGATGGAAACTGCCATTCTGAGTGGTTTTCATTTTCATGACACCTCAGAAGCATGATCGTTCCTCTGAAGACTTTACATTTTTTAACTTATTAAACAGCTATCCATTTTCCTTTATAACTGACAGATTATATATATATATATAATATTATATATATATTATTTATATATATGATAGTTTATTATATATACGTATATAATCATATGGAGGAGTTGAGTAGTGATATAAGTCTTAAAGAAATAATTTACAGCTCAGCATTCAACTTTGCAAATGGGATCCTATACTCAGTTCAGGAATCATGATCAGATTTATATAATATTACCCAGCACACACAGTAAAGTTTACAACCTGACATATATACACTTTCTACATGCTGCTCACTGGCTAAAAAACATGCTATGTTAATAAAGTCAGGACAAAATGAGTTCTGGGAATTACTTCCTAATTTTGTTTGATTCCACAAGTATTTAACTTCAACCTACCTTGACTTTTTTTTCCCTTCCCTTTAGTAAAACTGCAACAAACATGAACCTTACAATGTGCCTATAACATTACCTTATCATGCAAAAAAATAGCAAAATGTATAAATGTGCTCAACTTCTTTGTTTTTCCCAATTGTTATAATAAATGGCATCTACTTTTTGTTATTTCATAGATATTCTGTTCAGTTGCTCAGTCGTGTCTGACTCTGCAACCCCATGGACTGCAGCACACGAGGCTTTTCTGTTCTTCACCATCTCCCAGAGTTTGCTCAGACTTACGTCCACTGAGTTGATGATGCCATCCAACCATCTCATCCTCTATCATCCCTTTCTCCTCCCACCTTCGATCTTTCCCAGCATCAGGGTCTTTTCTAATGAGTGGACTCTTTGCATCAGGTGGCCAAAGTATTGAAGCTTCAGTTTCAGCGTCAGTCCTTCCAATGAATATTCAGGACTGATCTCCTTTAGGATTGACTGGTTTGATCTCCTTGCAGTCCAAGGGACTCTCAAGAGTCTTCTCCGACACAACTCCAAAGCATCACTTCTTCAGTGCTTAGATTTCTTGGTCATTGTCAAATTTTCTTTTAGACAAAGGTCTCATTAGTATCTCATTTACAAAAGAAAACACTTCACTACCTCCTATTTAACCTTTATTCAACCACACTATGCCCTCAATACAATACATAATCTCAAGAAGTTGAGACAGTACATTATCTCTAGTGCTTTCTCGGAGACCTGTAGAAATACTGGAGTCTTTAGTCACAGAGGTGAATAACTGATGCTACTTCCTACCACCTTGTTTCTAATAAACTGGAAATAGCTTTCACTTGTTTTAACCATCACTAGTGCTCCAGGAGACCTTTAGGGTGCTTCTATCCTGACCTTTCTCTCTATCAATCTCTTTCTCACTGTCTCTCTCTCACTCTTCTCTTTTTCTTTCCTGTTCATAGTTCCTTTTGCTAGGCAAGGGAAGCCCAACAATTCTAAAGTGGGTAGTCTATCCCTTCTCCAGCAGATCTTCCTGGGTCTCCTGCATTGAGGCAATTTCTTTACCAACTGAGCTATGAGGGCAGCCCCTTTTGCTAAACAACATGAGGCAAATTTCAGAAAGTAAGAATAGGATTTTTCTCTGAGACGCCACTGTGTGCTTTTGGAAGAGCTTTCTTCTCTGCTATCCATGGAGTGGTTTACTGCCTGCATACCATTCTCTGCAATTTGGCAAAGTCTTCCATTAAGAGTTTCTATCCCACTACTGTAAACTCCTAATATTTTGTCTGAAAGTTCTCCTGACTTTTGTCCTGGTGTGTAGCAGAGAAATTTCTCTTAATTAAAGGTTCTCAAGTCAAGGATGGTAGTAAAATCCTTTTCTGTAGCCAAGACAATACTATGTGCTCATCAACTCCTCTTTACAAACACCACCAACAAACTACAGAGCAGGCTTCAGCTGCCTTTGTATGAAATGGTTACACGCTCACCAGACCACTGGTGGTTGGACCAGTGTTCAACACAATGTGGCGTTACCTGTTCAGACATTAAGGATGAGCAGAGAAACTTCAGGTCCCTGACCACTAAGTGCACAGAATCAAGGAGAACTAAACTGATGATAAATTTCTGCTTCTGTCACCAGTCCCTACAGTAAGTTACATAGTGTGCTGTTTTTCTAAAACCGATGTGATTATACAGAAAATGGGACTGAGCTAGATGTTACCAAAGGTCCCTTGCTTGAGTTTCTATGAGCTTATCTTTGGTTGCATTTACTGGGTTTAGATTATCTTTTCCTGATACCACTTACTGAGCCTCCAAATCCACACTGGAAACTCTTTCTCTGCAGTCCCAGTGGTACCTTGTCGATGGCTGCACCCTATCTATTGCCACACAGTATTGTAACTATCTGTTTATCTGTGAAATGCCACTGCTAACCTCTCAGTTCACTCAGACCAAGAACTCTGGAGCCCAGCACAGACGGGACTATTATTATCGAGTAAATAATAAATCTTTTAGTGATCATATATGCCAAAGGATTGGGCTTCTAAACATATTTTACAACAAAATGACAGATAATTCTGTTTTGACCAGAATTCTCTCTTGTCTCTGAAATGGCTGCAATGTACTGCAAGCTACAAGACCTTTACCAAAAGCAGATGTTGTGAAGTTGGATGGAACCGTCATTCAGACACGTGGAAACTCCAAAACTCTCTGTCACTTTTTGGCAACTGGGACCATGTGTCTGCTCTGATATCTTGATTCAGAGACATAGACTATTTTAATCAGGGATGTATTATAAATATTTTATTTAAATCTCAAAATTACAAAGAATATAAACTTATATTTGGGGTCTCACATGGATAGCTACCAATTCTATTATTCTATGTTTAGCTCTTATCAGATTGGCAAATAGCATGTATTAGATCATATTAAGCTTTATTTAATATTATGAAAACCATTTTATAAATTTCATGTGGATATCATATATTTTTGGATGGTAAAATGTTAAGTTGGGGATATTATTACTAGTGTTTTCAAATCATATCTGAAGCTGTACTTTTAAATTTCAACCAGGGCCAATGTAGGCTGATTAAAAAGCATAATGTGGTTTTACTAGTCACTGCAGTTTTCTTAAAGAGTTGTATTCATGACTAAATGGAGGTCGTGACTAAATGACTACCAAAATGCTGTCAAATTAATACCCCTAGGAAATACTAGAATTTAGGAAGATGTTTCCAGATTTGCAAATATATACATATTTATCAAAGTAAATATTTTATCATATAAATATTTTATTACAACAAAATTTCAGACAAGTAATCACTCTAAAGATAAACAAAATCCTTACAAAACAAAATTAAATTTCTAACTATTGATGTTGGAGGTGGCAAATCCATTTAGTGAGAGGCAGCAGGAGTGTCCGTCAGTCGACGAGATAGTCAGCAACCAGGAAATAGAATGAGAAAGGAATAAGGTCAGGAAATTTTGTGACACTGTAGGAAGCCTGGGAGACCTGTTGGACAAAGTATTAAGGAGTTCAAGTAAGTTATTGAGAAACTGTTTAATTATGAAGTTACTTTAGTTTCACCTTTTCTGAATAGTAGCTTTCTTCTACTTTTCTGCCTTTTTGTCCCCAACTTCCTTTTCTACTTCTAATGTGTTCATGCAAAGACATTTTAGTTATGTCCAACTCTTTGTGACCCTATGCCAGGCTCCTTTATCCATGGGATTCTCCAGGCAAGAATACTGGGGTGGGTTGCCATTTTCTTCTCCGGGGGATCTTCCTGCCCCAGGGAGCGAGTCTGCCTCTCTTAAGTCTTCTGCATTGAAAGGCAGTTCTTTATCACTAGCACCACCTGGAAATTCTAATACCATGTGCCTTTTCATGAATTCAGCATAGTAACGTTATCTCCTCAATTCTATGATTCCAAATTCTTCAAAATTGATATTCTCTTTTTTGTAAAATAATGAATGATATTTATGGTGAGCATTTGGACAAAGCATTGGTATATGACTGATTTTTCATTCATTTAAAATTCATCTTACATCTTAAAATGGAAATCTTGTAAGAGAAATAATTTCCTGAATCCATTTCTGCCTTCTAGTTTCTAGTCCAATGTAGAAGTGCCATGGAATTGATTGGAAACATACAGAAGATTCTAGAAAAAATCCATAAATCTAGAATCAAAAACACAAAGTGTTTTGGAACCCTAATATAAAATGTTTTTATTTATTGCATTTCATTATAGCTTTTTGACAAAACCCTAGAAACTGAGAGGTCTTTGCAAAAGTTTTTGAATTGTGAGCAGCAAAAGTTTTTGAATTGTGAGCAACAAAACCTGATGCTTCTTATAACCAGAAAAATGGTGTTAAAAGCTTGTATTAGAATAGAACACGGATCATCTAATCTGTCCTATGTGTTGTGTAATTCTTTGACTATAGAAAAAAATATGTTGAAAGTAGTCACCCATATTTCTATTCTTGGTGATTAATTTCCTTATATATAAGCTGTTTTATAATTATTTTCTGAGTCGACTGAAATATATGCATAAAACTTTGTATGGTAGTGATCGCTAAATCATTCCTAATCAATAACAATTACATGACACTGTTTATATCAATTTTCTTGTACATAAATACTCCTCCGTGATTCACAGGCTTCCTTGGTGGCTCAGATGGGAAAGAAGCTGCCTGCAATGAAAGAGACCCAGGTTCGATCCCTGGGTCAGGGAGAATCTGAGGAGAAGGAAATGGCAACCCACTCCAGTATTCTTGCCTGGAGAATTCTATGAATAGAGAAGCCTGACAGGCTACAGTCCATGGTGTTGCAAAGAGTCGGACAGGACTGAGTGATTAACATTTTCACTTTCACTTTTGCCCATTCACTCTGATTGCCTATGGAAAATCTTATAGGCAGCTATCTTTCAGGAGGTAAGTAAAGCAGTAGGAAAGATGAATTCATTTATTTTAGTCAGTTTGGACTACTATAATGAAGTCTATAGATTTGGTTTCTCAAACAACAGAAATGTATTTCTTGCAGTTTTGGAGACAGAAACCCAAGATCCAGGTGGCTGCTGGCTCAATTCAGATTTGCAAGTACCCATCCTTTCATTTTGTCCTCACGTGGCGGAGACTGTGAACCCTCTTTCTCTTCTTATAAAGATATCGTTTGCATCCAGAGGGTTCCATCCTCTTGATTTTATCTAAAAATACCTCCAAAGTCCCCACCTCTTAATACCATCCCCTTGGATGTTAAGGTTCCAATATATAGATTTGAAGAGGAAAGAGGGCATGAACATGTAGGCCATAACATCCTTAGATTACAAATTTAAAATGTTGTCAAACTAAAAAAAAAAAGAAAAAGAAAAAGAAAAAATCCTTTTGTATTTGATGTATATTATAAAAAAGTGGCATGTTTTAAATATCAGTATTTTTACACACAAAAGGAAAACATATCAGAAGTGATGTATATCATCTCCAGATCAAGAATTTAAGAAATAAGTGTATCTCTTCACCCTCAGCCATTCTCACTTTTCTCTTTTCCTGCCTGGAGGCAGATAATGACATGTCTCTAGGGGAACAGGGAAGTCAAAATCTGGAAAGACTAGGCAGCTGACTCACCATATGGAGATGAGCCATCTGCTGAGAGCACCCTCTGTGAAGCAGTATATAAGAAATAAGCTTTAATTGCAATTGGACTGTTACCACCCATGTTGGATTATTTTGTAATACAGCCTTATGTTAATCACTCTTTTCTCTTTCTTCCTTTTCTAACACTTCTTGTATTTTTATGCTTTGACTGGATAAAATATTTCTCATGAATATTGTGCATAAAGTTGGAGTTTCACGTGTGAAAATTTTAGGTGACAATGTTGATATCATGTTAACTCATCCTCTCAAGATGGAAAGAATTTTCAATTTTTAAAAAGTTTTTTTTCTTTGAAAATTTTTGGAGTCAATGATTGAATGACTAAATATTTAAAGGTTATGTTTAATCTTACAAATGCTGGAACAATAAACACTTGTATGGAATCTGGAATTTTGTTATGTCAATCTTTGCTCCAATTTAAAATTGTTTAAAAATAGTGAACTCCAAAAGAGTATGTTTTTGTTCCCAAGATTATTCTGCCAAGGGTAACTTTTTGGTATTTGTATTATATGCCAGATTATGTATCTCTTTAACTACTCTTCTAGTTAATCAACAGCATTGAATTGTTGGAGCACTTAATTTTTGCAAAAAAAAAAAAACGCATATAATTCTAACGATATCATTTTGGCAAAGATATTCCAAAAAAGATTTTACTCTAGTTGTGTCTGGATGCTGACATATACTTAAACGTGACTACTCACGTATTAACCCTAAAGCTAAAGGGGTTGCTTTGATTATATTTGATGTTTGGGGACTAATAATTATGAGCTTAAAAGTGCAATCACAGCAGTATTGATCGTGTACAAGGTCACAAATGACAGAAATGACATGATGTGAGTATTTGACAGTTTCTTGGTCCAAAGCCTGAAGCCAACACTGAGCAGAAGATTTTTCCCCAATACTAAAGATGGAGCTGAGCATGTTGGTGTATGATTACTCCTTCCACAGTCATTGAGCTCACACCTCACTGCTTTCACACACAGCACTCCCCTTCTCTCCATTTGCCCCGTCACGACCTCATCTGTCTGATAAATCTCCGCAGATCCACACGGAGCAGCTGAGCTTTTCAAGAAATCCATCTTGAACATTGTTTCGTCAACATCTCAACCTCTATAGTCTTACGTATCCCACTTAAAATTTAATTGTTTGGTTGTATGTCTGTGTGTGTTGTGTATCTGATGAGAAGAGAAAGTCACTCAGTCGTGTCTGACTCTTTGTGACCCCATGGACTATACAGTCCTTGAACTTCTCCAGGCCAGAACCCTGGAGTGGGTAGCCTTTCCCTTCTCCCGCGGATCTTCCCGACCCAGGAATAGAACCAGGTCTCCTGTCCTGCAGGTGGGTTCTTTACCAACTGAGCCACCAGGGAAGCCTGTGTATCCTATAGTAGGTCAATAAATGTTTATTGAATATCAAAGTAGTATCTCTTTACAGGGTTTGGTTATAAAGAATTTCAGATTTGCTTTGGCAGTTTCTTGTTAAATAGGAAAACATGAGCCCACATACTGCCAGGCATTAATCCCTAGTTTGTAATAAAATGCCTGCCTATGTGCCAGCTTATGACACTGAGACAGCTGATTGCTTTGAGCATGTGTGGGGATGATAGACTTACTGAGGTCAGAGGCATTTGCTTGGTTTCTGGAAACAGGAAGTGTGAGGGAAAGCACTCCTGGATAAAAGAGAGCTGAGGAAGCCCTGTGGTTCGGGGAAGATCCCTGTGGGAGAGCCGGGAGCATTTACTTAGCAGCAGTTTAGAAAGTTTCCAGCAGTGGACGCGGCTCCTCTGCAGAATCAGAGTGGGCGTCTGAACACAAAGCAGGGATATTCCTTGAGGAGCTGAGGATGGCTCAGGTGTGAGCCCCGTTCTCCGTGCTGAGTACCCTTTTCTCCACCCTGAGAGTCTCATCACCTGTGGTCTGACCCCTGGGGCCCGGAATAGGGATGATGCCAGTAACAAGGGCACCATCTTTGACCTCTCTAGCAGTAACGGGGGCTTCTCCAGTTGCCGTGTCTCATCCTCACGTTTGGAAAAGGCCCTCAGCGTGTTCAGCCCCACCGTGCCCAGTGATACTTCACAGCCACCAGCGTCTGGCCAGAAACAGCTTTGCTTGCAGCAAGCTCTCCCATCAGAGCAAGGCCAGCTGGGGAAGTGGCCCCGACTACATAACACCGGGGGCTTCCCAGGTGGCATCCATGGTAAAGAAGCTGCCTGCCACTGCAGGAGACGTGAGAGATGCTGGTTGGATCCCTAAGTCGGGAAGATCACCTGGAGGAGGAAATGGCAGCCCACTCCAGTATTCTTCCCTGGAGAATCCCATGGACAGAGGAGCCTGGTGGGCTACAGTCCATAGGGTGGCAAAGAGTCAGAAATGACTGAAGTGACTTAGCAGGCATGCAGGCATATGGCACCGGGGATATACAGCGCTAGACTCATCAGGCAGGCTGTCATAAGTAAATACAAAAGGATATTCAAGGAGCAACTCTCATTTGAAGAAATTCCAGAGCACAAAAGAGAAAGGCCAGCATCAGAAGAAAGGACACCAGAACAGAGAGGAAAACCGGGTTAAAAATAAGCCAGACATTTAAATAGGTTCTGATCGATATCTTCAGAGGAGTATATTGCATCAATAGAACAAGAGTTATCAAACAAAGAAGATAAGCAATTAGAGATTAAGCAGTACTCTTATTGGCAAAATTACAGAAAAAATAGATGTGCTGAAAATACAGTTGAGGAACTCTCTGGAAAGCTGAAAGAGACAATAGCATAGTTAAAATCTTAGTCATAGGAGTTCCAAAAGAAAGAGAAAGAAGGGGATTCCCTGGCTAGGAATTTCAGTGGTTGAGACTCCATGCTTCCAAGGCAGGGGACAGTATTTGGAACTCTGGTCAGGGAACTAAGATCCCACATGCAGCCAAGAATTTCAAAATGAACAAAAAAAAGAAACAGGAAGAGATGATTAAAGGAAGACGACAATCAAAGCAATAATAAGAGAAAGTGTTACAGAGCTGAAGTGAGGCAAACATTCTTCAGACTTCTTAGACCCATTGAACAGCGGACTGGACAGAGGCAGACCGACCTATACACAGAGTCTGAAAGCTGGCGCCATGTAGAGTGAACCCTTGAAGAGTCATATTAAAACCATTTACCTACCAAAGAAACAAAATGATAATAAAGTCATATGCTTCTGTTATTAAAGCAGAATCTAGAAAAAGCTGGAAATTACTTTGAAACAAAATAATCTTGAACCAAGGGTAATAATGTATGTTGAAGATTAAATAAATGTTGTAGTTAGGGATACACCAAAAAAAATTAAAGAATATCTTTATCTTTTATGTCACACTTTGAAATTTATCTTTACAAGCACATCTGTCTTTTGACTCACTTCTAATGTATATATGCTTTCCTTTTTGTACTTAAAAAAGTGTCATTCCTGTGAAAATCCCTACCTTTACTTGTATCAACTATTTTCTCAGTACATTTTCTATCCCTTCTAGTTGGTATTTGAGGCATAGAATTATATGGAAGTCACTCAATAAATTGTAGGGATAAGCAAACCCCTCGTTCAGCTAATTTCCATATGAGAGTAAAAATTAAAACAAACTAAAAAAAAAAAAAAAAAGGAGCAACTCTTTGATTGAGGTCCCATCAAGGATCAAGTGTTTTATTTATATTTTCCTTAATTTTCATGACAATCCTGTCCAAGTTTCAGTCATTTGCTGTTTACAGATGACAAAGCCAAGATTCAGAGAGTCTCACTGGATTCAGCAGGACACAGGCTCCGTCTGACACGTGCTATTTTCCTCCCCTGCCCTGTGATGCTGGTTTTCACTTTAAGGTTCCTAACTGGGATTTGAAATTTGAAGGATTGATTGGTGAAAAATTCAGTCCTTTGTGGAAACTTTTTTTAACAATCTGGGCTGAATTAAACTAAAGGGAACACAGATTGCAATACGTGTTTTCTTCAGATCTTATGAAAGACCTGGAAGAGAAATACCGGCAGTGCCACATGCAGTGGAGAAATAAACGGGGTCGCTCCGCTCTGCATGTGTCGCAATAAATTATTAATAGATGCGGCGTCTTGAGACATTTCAAATGAGGCTGCTGATAGAAGGTTTG
The DNA here is from genome assembly GCF_910594005.1 of Cervus elaphus. Taxonomy (NCBI): domain Eukaryota; kingdom Metazoa; phylum Chordata; class Mammalia; order Artiodactyla; family Cervidae; genus Cervus; species Cervus elaphus. The sequence continues at coordinate 5,346,597 of NC_057826.1, read as the reverse complement.
CACAGATTAGATGTTCAATAAAGGCTGTTTTGCTGTCATACTTCGCATTTTGAGTTTGAGGTATCTAAAATATGAAAACAAGGCTACTGTGATGATTAGAGTGTACTCAAGAAATCTACTCAGAGATTATCCAAATTAAAAACCACAGGCCACTTCAAAAAATAAGATGACTTTTCATCGTTATATTTGGATCAGTTGGTGCATCGGATCTCCAACAGAATCACTGAAAGATGTTAATCCCACCTAGCACTCAGACTCTTAGACAGAATGAGCTACAAAATGTGTAGAGCCCAGTGAAAAAAATGAAAATGTACAGTCCCTTTTTTAAAATTATTAAGAATTTTAAAGCATAGATGGCAAACCATTAAGCCAAAAGTGGGAGATTTCCAAACAAGGGGCCCCCTGTGGCTCATGTGCCCAGGAGGCCACACTACTAGGTAAGGTAAAAAGGGTCACTCAAACAGGGCAGACAGCCTGCAAGGAGCCGAATTCCTTCTCTGAACACCAAGCATCCTTGTCCCACTGCCCTGAGCCTGCTCTGCTTGACCAAATCTTTCAACACTAAAATTTATGAGTGATCTGTGACTCAAGCTACTTTAAACAAACCATTCTGCATACCAGTAAGCTTCCTTCCTGGATTAGGACTGTCAATAATATTTGCGCAAGGCTCTCAGTTGGGATACCTAGTCCTGCTCCATTCTTCCTCGCCTTTCCCCGCTCCTTTCCTTGTATGTCCTGGAAGTCACCCTTTCCTTTTGAAATCAGTGACTCCATGCATTGATTGGCCTTTCTGTTGCATTTCTGTAAAGAGGGCAACAGGTTGTATGAGTTTATTGCTCCACAAACTTGAATCTACTTATTACTATTAGTTATCACAGAGATAGAGAAACTGCTCATTTATCTACATCCTCCCAATGGTAGAGCTGGGTCTCGATTTTTTCTGCAATGTTCTTTGCTGCGTTATGCCTATTGTTTCAAGCACACAAACATGAGCACTGAGGCACAATCATGGTGAGTCCCTCAGTAAAAACCACAGAGTCCCTTTATGCAAGTGCCAGCTATGAGATCTCAGTCTCTGACCGTCTTTGCTGCGGTCCATCTCCCCCAGTTTTGCCCGTCTGTTTTAACTCCCCTTAGTGTGGTGCATGAATACTGCTCTAAGATTTAGGTGAAGGATTATACATAAAGGGCTGCTCCTAAAGTTCTTTCTTTTTCTGCAACCCTAGTAAAATGCTTCTTCTCTTCTCAAGCCATTTTTCTGTGAAAGCTCTTTAATGCAATATATTTCAACAATGCTATGATCCTTTTGATGGAAAGGGCATGGAAGATGGGCTAGGTCCATGACATGCTGTGGTGAATAAATCTGCTGCATTAATGCAATGATCTTAAATAATTATAGCCATTAATTCTTATATACTATTTCTGCATGCCAGGCACTTTTCTAAATGTATGACATATGCTAACACATGTAATTGTTATAACAAACCTGAGATAATAGATACACAATTCTCCCCTTTTTACAGATGAATAAACTGAGGCACAGGAAAATGAAACAATTTGCCCAGATGATGTGATGATAATCTCAATGTTATATCATTTCTTTCTTGTGGATTCCTTAATCATTCGGATATGACCTAAGTCTTCAATATACAAATAAATGCACTGTTTCTGCTCTTGGTTTGATATAGAGATCTCTTGAGGTCCTTTCTATGTCTAAAATTATATGATGTTGGGGAAGAAAACATAAGTTCAAAAAGACATTCAGATAATTCCCATTAGCTATCAACAATGTAATTACGTGTTGTTTTTATTTTTTTCTTGCTTTTACAGGTTTTTATTTTAAGAAATTAAATGGTTGCATACAAAATGAGGAAATTTTGTCCTCATTTAATCCTTACTGTGAATATAGGCACAATGATTTCATTATTCTGAATCTATTGATTGCTCTTGAAATGTCCTGCTTCTATAATTAAGACATGCTGTAATGAACTACGTTCTAAATCTTTCCTTCAATAATGTTTTTGGCTTTATTTTTAAGTTGTCCTGGTTTAAATACAATAGTACCTCACACAATTTGAGGTTTTCAGGTAAAGCATAGTTTATTTGGGTGTTCTTGTTAAACAAGTCTGATTCAAAGTAAAATGTGTCTGATAATGTTCCCCTTCAGGATAGCTTTTTATATTGCTTATTCATCCCTCAAAAACATTTCTCTGCTGGGTGACACTGCATAAATTAAACTGCTGATTTATGTTATAATTAGTTGTATGGTGCAGTATCTTAAAATAATTTCTCACAGGAAAATTGCCTTTTCTTTTAGAGAAAAATTGGTTTAAATGTTTTAAATACTTAAAACCATTTGGCTGAAAGAGTCTGTAATTAAAGGGCAAAATGCCATCTGCATATGTCAAAGATATTGCTACAAGGTATTAGCCAGTATGTTTAAATTATTTGGAAAACAGTATGTATTTTAAAATATCTATACATTTTCAAAATATTTTTAAGATCCTAAGACTATTCTTTAGTCTTTTCTAGTTATCTGTGTTTCCATAATGTGTTTCTAAAAAATTGTATACACATACATACAAACACACACAGTTTAAATAATTAATCGCATCTGTTCTAAGTCAAATATCTGCTTTAGACTTCCATGTATTGTAGAAATAAACTGAGAAACAATAACATTTCGCCCAACAAAGAATTGTTTAAGGGAAGTAAAATGCAAGCTACAATCTTGGAGGAAATATCTGCAAATATATATTGGCAAAGAACTTCAATCCAGAGAATATAAAAAACTCTCTAAATTAAACAGTAATAAATGGGCAAAAAATTGAAAAGATACTTTACTGTAGAAGATATATGATGACAAATAAGCACTTGAAGACATGTTCATCATTGATCATTCTATAAATACAAAGTAACAACCTAGTGAGATACCACTACATGAATGTAAGATGGCTGAAAAATACAGACAATATCAACTGCTGATGAGAATGTGTGAAATGAGACTGTGTGATTCTCATGCAATGCTAATAGGAATTAAAATGGGACAATTATTTAGCAGTCTCTTAAACAGCTAAACATGCAATTTAATAGGAAAAATACTAGACATTTTCTTGAAAAATTAACATACAACCTAGCTATGACGATTCAGGGTATTTACTCTAGACAAGTAAAAATGTATGTCCCAACAAAACATTAATATTCCTTGCAGTTTTTTTTTTTTTAATAATAGCTCCAAACTAGAAACAATTCAAGCAAGTGTATTGCAGTGGGTAAATGGTGAAATAAACTGTGGTATACCCATACACTGAAATATAACTCATCCATAAAAGAAACAAATTACTCATATAGACAATAATTTGTTTGGATTTCAAGAATGTTTCACTGGGGAAAACAAGCCAGTCTCAAAAAGTTATATACTATATGGCTCCATTTATATATCAACCTTGAAATCAAATGTTAGTGATGGAGAATAAATCGATAGGTAACAGGTTTAGAGGAGGGGAAGGCATTCTAATGGATAAATGTTATAAGTGAGTTTCTTTGTGGTGATGGAACAAGTCCATATCTTGATTGAATAGTCGCTATACAAATCTACACATAATAATAAAATGTCACATATTTACACATCAAAAAATGAGTTTTATTTAAAAGCTGGTAAAATCAAGTAAAGTCTGTATGTCGTATGTCAATAGTACGGTACATGCATGCTAGGTCACTTCAGTCACATCTGACTTTTTTTGACCCTATGAACTACAGCCCACCAGGCCGCTGCATCCATGAGGTTCTCCAGGCAAGAATACTAGAATAGTTGCCATGCCCTCCTCCAGGGGATCTTCCCAACCCAAGGTTTGAACCCACATCGCTTTCATATCCTGCCTTGCCAGGCAAGTTGTTTATCATTAGTGCACCTATGAAGCCCCAGTCACACTTTACAAACGTTAATTTCCTGCTTTTTGGGGTGTGCTGTGGTTATATAAGATATCACCATGGGGATAACTGAATGAAGAGTATACAGAAACTCACTGGGATATTGATGAAACTTCTTCAGGTCCATAATGATTATTAAATAAATATGTTGAGTAAATAAACTCAGAATGTTTATGTACTATTAAGCCATATAGTGAGGAAGGCATGGCAATGCACTCCAGTATTCTCACCTGGAGAATCCCATGAACAGAGGAGCCAGGCAGGGTACAGTCCATTGGGTTGCAGACTGGGATATGACTGAGGCGACTTAGCATGCATGCTGCAAGCCATATAGTACGCACTTCAAATTAGAGCGACAACTTATTACCTACGTAATAGGTTTTCAAGCAGGTAGAAACTGCAAAATGATGTCTGTGAAGTTTGACTGTTTTCTCTGTGAAAAATATACTCAAATAACTCCCTGAGCAGTACACAATCTTTAAAATAAGTGTGTATATGAATTAAAAGGCATATGAAAGGGAGAGTGTTAGTCTCTCAGTCATGTCCGACCTTTGCGACCCCATGGACTGTAGCCCGCCAGGCTCCTCTGTCCATGGGATTCTCCAGGCAAGGATATTGGAATGGGTTGCCATTTCCTTCTCCAGGGGATCTTCCAATCCAGGGACTGAACGCAGTTCTACCTCGTTGCATGTCTGAGCCACCATGACAAACCAAAGTGGCGTATGAGTTAAACTATCTTCTCTGTGGAAAATATACTCAAATAACTTCCTAAGCAGTATACAATCTTTAAAATAATTGGGTATATGAGTTAAAAGATATATGAGCTAAAATAAGTGGGTATACGAATTAGAATAGGTCATCATTTTAGAAAGAACTTTTATATTTGGAATTTAGTAGGTATTTTAGCTAAATTGAAAGAAAATTATGTATGGAATGGAAAAATAATCATGTCTATATTATTTCATAATTTTCTTACTTTATACTGATGAAATATATTTCTAGCTAAATTTTGTCATATACATGGATTCATCTTAGAGAAGACGATAACAATGAAGTATGATAAAGAATGTAATTTGCTAATTTGATCACAACTCATTCTTCTCACTTGTGGTAGACAGAAAAATATCCCTTCTGTACCCCTGTTCCACTTGCCCTTAAATGGTTTCATGGGCCATATTTCTGAAATGAAGCAGAGAACTAAGTAGACAGAGAGGTGTTCATTTCTGGTTTTAGTTCTCCTATTTTCCTGAGACTGTTGATTTTCATAGTAAAAGCATTGTGTTGAATGGCTCCTTTGTGAAAAATCTATTATAATATATTTTTTTTTCAGGCAGACTAATTACCTAACAACAGGAACAGTGCATTACAGAAAACTCACTATTATCTTTTCTCAAAAGAAACAGAACTTTTCAGAAGAGAGAGGAAATAAATCAACAAAACACACAAAGCAGTATGTTTGAGGACAAAGGAAATTCAATGAAAGAGACACCATGATGGCTGGTTCTTTGTCACGAGGACTGGTGATTACTGTTAGAATAAAAGGGCAAATCGGTATTAGATATTTTAGGTAATTACTTCAATAAATTGTTTCCTTTCATACTGAAGACCATATCTGACTTTGATGAGATTTTTTTTTTTTTTTAATGTGTGCTTCAAAAGAGAGAGAGAAAGAAATCTTCAGAATATGATATCAGAAGATGTCATCCAAATAATTTTAAGACAGTAGATTTAGGTAGTAAATTTATAGCAATAAAAAAATTCTGATTATTATAGCATGCATTATTACTTATAAATAGTTGCTATATCCTTGAATAAAATACTTTGGAACACTTTTTTAAAGCAACTGTTTATTGAGCTCCAGGCTTTTTACTGGACATTTGAGACAGAGACATGAATAAACATGGCTCCTTTCCTTGAGAAAGCTATATTTAAATGGACAGAAACATAATACCATTAGCATATTGTAGTAGATTGAATTTTGTCCCCTAAAAAGATAAACCCAACTGCTAACATTTTGTTTCATGAATATGACCTATATAGAAACTGAATCTTTGCAGATGTAATTCATTTAATGGTCTCACACTGATACCTCACTGGATTTAGAGTGAGCTGCAAATCTGATGACTGGTGTTCTCATAGGAGTAGGGGAGGACACAGAGACCCATGAGGGGAAAAAAAATGCCATGAGAAAAGGGAGACTAGAAAGCTTCACTTTATGTCGTTTTCATCCTGGGACAAGCAAACACATTCTCCTGAGAAAGGCAGATGTACAAGAGTGCAAATAGAAACATGAAGATGTAGGAATGGACCAGGCCCACTAAATCTTCTCCTTTATTCCAAATAAATCCAAGGTATGGAAAAATATAGTCCACCCTTTTCATGGGAGGAACTCTGAAGTTTCATGGGAAAAGATAAGAATATAAGATTTGTTGAAAGAGACCATTAATACAATCAGCCATACTTGGCCAGAGGGTGTAACGTATTCCCACATTTTCTGTTGCATTTCGGAATATTTTCCTCCCTCAGACTCTAAGTTATTATATCTCACTTCTTGGATCTCTGATAAATGGACTGCCTTTGGGTTCAGTCCTTGAAGCCCTTTTCTTTTCTACATACTCTCCTTTTAAGTTTTTTCATCTAGATTCCTAAGCCACAGATAATACACATTCCGTAAAAGAAGGGGTTTTTTAACAGATATGATCCATGTGTATATACCAGAGCTTGGCCCACATATATGCTCATCCATTAAAATCTATTTTTGAATGAATGAATCTGTAAATCAGCATGATGATGACTTGGGGACTCCTTTGTTAACCTCTCCTTTGAACTCTAGACACGTATATCCGACTCTCTCTTTGATATATCTGTTCCAATGTCTTTTAAGGATTTCAAATTAACATTTTGGTTAACTACATTTGGTTAACTAGGCTTTTGGTTGAACAAGTTACAAATCTTTTGGTTAACCTTTAGTTAACTAAATTACATGTCTGTACTGCCAGTCTTCTACAAATAAGCAAATGGCAAATCCATCTTTCCACTTAGTAATACTGAAAACCTTGAAATTGTCTCTGATTTCTCTCTTTCTTTCATGCCTGATATTAGTAGTACATATGTGTATGTCTGTAACCACTTTGGAAGTTGGTTTGGCAATTTCTTATTAAGTTAAACATTCTCATAGAGGCGTTTTTCATATTAGCCCCATGCTGGAAACAACCCAAATACCCATTAACAAGAGACTAGATGAACAAAGTTTGGATATTCACACAATTAAATGCTACCCAGAAATAAAAGGGAAGAATTTATTGATGTGTGCAACACCATGGATGAACCTCAAAAACACTGTGCTGAGTTAAAGAAATCAGGATAAAAAGGAATACATATGATTCCATTTATATAAGTTTCTGGAACAGGCATAACTAATTTATGAGGAAAGTAATCAGAACAGCATTTGCCTGGGGGCCATTGATGGACTGGGAAGAAAAATAATAAATATTTCTGGAATGATGAAAAAGCTCATGCAATGATACAATGTATGTTATTGCAGGTATAAGAAATTGCCAAAATTCTCTGGATTCTAAGCTTCGGTATATGCATTTCACTATATATACTTTTCCCTTTTTTCCCCAAAGTAGATAATCCATTGAAATATCTTTTTTAATTTCCCTTTTTTCTCTTTATTTTATATATATATATATATAGCATGTATTATATATATTATGTACAATGGTTTATATTTAAGTAATATATTGCATAGATTTGCATGTTATAACTCTATCATGATATATCATGTGTGCTTCTGAAATTTGCTTCAAGTTTCTTTTCATGGGGCAAAGTAATCAGATTTAATGTAATTAAATTCATTAACCTTTCCTTTCAGTTTACAGTTTACTTTGGTTATTTGTTTAAAACTTTCAATTCCACCCTGAACTTCTAAAAATATCTTTAATAATTTCTTTTCTTAAGTTTTGGTTTTCAGATTTAAGTCCTCTGACCACCTGGTAAGGATCTGATATCACTTATTTCCATTTGGATAACAGATTGTTCCAGCATCGATTATTGAAGATGTCACCTTTTTTTTTCTTTTCCTCTGAACTACCCTGTTCTGTCATATATAATTTCCTGTAAATATGTGGAGTTCTGTTTCTAGAGTCTTACTATGTTGTACTTCTCTACCCTTTTGGTACCATCACACTGTCTTAATTTCTAGAAATTTTTCTAGTTACACTGTATTTAAGTCAATGCATACTATACCCATCAATTCCTTGGTTGCTAAGATAATTTATCAACAATGGGTTGATTGTAAATTCTTTGGAATACAGTATCAAGCTTATTTCTGAGGTCAAGTCTCTTAACATACATTTGGTTATAGTCTCTTCTTTTTCATCCTCTGAATAGGTTTGTATAAGATTGAAATCATGTGTTTAAATGTTTCATACCACCATATAAATTATATGAACCTAGCATTTTCATATTTTAAACTAAGTATTCCATGTATTTGATAGTTATAATACTATTAAGCTATTTATCTTTGAGTCAGTTTTTTAGTTGGCAATTTGTGGGTCTTTGTCTAGGCTATTTTGAATAGTCAAAAACATAGAGGATGTCTACATGCTTAGATGCTCGTGTGTGTCAAATTGATTAGGCTATGATGTCCAGTTATTCGATCAAACACATATCCAGGTACTATTGTTGAAGTATTTTGGGGATGTGGATAAATTCTGTAATCAGACAACTTTAAGTAAAGGAGATAATTATTGATAATTTAGTTAGACCTTATCCAATCAATGGAAAGGTCTTAAGAAAAAAAAAAAGTAGATATTTCAGAGAATGAGGAAATGATTACAGCAAAGGGTCCCGCTCAAAATCCTCAGCATCCCAGCCCCTTTTACAAATATTGAACTTGCCAGCCCCCACAATAGGCATAAGTCAATTCTTTGAAATCTCTTTGCTCCTACTGGTCTGTTTCTCTGGAGAATCTTGACCGATACGTATCTCAGTTAAGAGCTCTTTTTTCAAGCTCTATCTTCGTCATTTCAACTTCCTCAGTCAGAAGCTCCTCTAAGTCAAGGCTTCAGACTGTGTTGAGCAGCAGACACCTTACAGCCTTTACTTCAAACCTTGTTTTTTGGTTCAGTCACCAATCTCTCTCATAAACCACTTTTCATCCTCAGTAGATCCGAGGAGCCAAAATTTTGGTCCCACTGCCTTTTACAAAATCCAGCAGACTGATATGTTTCATCCTGATCATGATTTTGGGCTGCAATTCCTCAGGATATTTATCTTGATTGTGAGGCTAGATCATCTTCCTTACATATTATAGTAGAATTTGTGCATCAAAGTATTCTGCACTATATCCTTCATTTACTCTTCCTACACACAGTATATCTATACATTTAGGAAAATCTTATTATATTTGTTTTATTTTTTGGAGGGAAATATAACTTTAAATGATTTTCCACTGATTAGGTACCTGCTATTTTCCTTCTATTATAAGCATTTAAGATGAAAGGGTTTGAGATAAAACTTTATAGTGATGTGCCATATGAAGAATGAATTTTAGGAAATGGTTGACCAGTTAGAGCAGAAAAAAACTATGCATTGTATTTTCTCTGTCTTTTAACCTTCTACTTATGTCTGGTGTCTTATATACATAACACAATAGCATAGGTTGATGATAATGAAAACTCAACACTTAATTGAGGGTAAAAATGTCTTGAGAATCCTCAAGGTTAACCCTGAATTTGTCTATAAACAAGAATTCTACCGTTGGAAAGAAGGTTAATTATAAACATATCCAATGGACTGGCAGGTTCACTTGGATTTATCAATTTGTTTCAAAACATCTATTTTACAGTGTTACTGCGAGTCATAATAAAAGATGAAAGAAATGCACATTTGGGCCTGACACAGGGAATAAAATCCTCTGAAGGCAATTTACAGGAAGAAGAGAGTGCAGAGATGTATTCCTAAACTGGGAGAAGCTACAAACTGCTAAACAAATGAGCACAAAGCTTATGGTATAAGGATGGAGTTCACCAGGTTTGCCTCTCTAAAAATAGTTTTCAAAAATATCATTCCTATAAAAGATTAGGGGCTTCCCTTGTGGCTCAGCCAGCAAAGAGTCTGCCTGCAATGCAGGAGACCTGGGTTTGATCCCTGGGTTGGGAAGATCTCCTGGAGAAGAGAAAAGGCTACCCACTCCAGGATTCTGGGCTGGAGAAGTCCATGGACTGTATAGTCCATGGGGTCACAAAGAGTCTGACTCAACTGAATGACTTTCACTTCTACTAAGATATGCAAGGCTAGACTTGTGATCACCACATATAGAAAACTGAGATGTGAGAAGATTGAGCCTAACTCACTTGCAAATCTTTTTTTGGCCCTGCAAAAGAACTCAATTCATGGAACTTAGTTTTCACTAAAACAATATATCTCTAAATCATATGGAAATAGATTTTACAGAGATATTCACATGCATAACATAGAAAAGAACCATGTAGATGGTATCAAAATGTTAAAACTGGCTACCACATCTGGAAAAGCAGTCATAATTTGTCATCTCAGGAAGCTACACTGATCTATGTTTGTTTGCTGCTTTGATTTCTCAAAAAGATTAAAAATTATGATATTGCTAATGAGTTCAAACTTCAAATGATGTGCTCAAACTAAAATTTTTCAAGTGTGCTTACTGTTCTCAAATTCCAGTGGAGGAGACTCTTCATGCTTAATAATTCCCAATATGTTTATAGTTCAAAGTCAACAATCTTTAGAATGTGATGTATACTGAAATGTGAGAATCATAAAAAGTATAATGTCTATGATATTTAAAATTAAAATCGATTTTTAGGTGCACATTACTTATAATATCTATAGAGAAAGTCGCCCAGTCATGTCCAACTCTTTGTGACCCCATGGACTGTACCCCCTCCAGGCTCCTCTGTCCATGGAATTCTCCAGTCAAGAATACTGGAGTGGGTAATCATTCCTTTCTCCAGAGGATCTTCCCAACCCAGGGATTGAACCTGGGTCTCCTGCATTGCAGGCAGATTCTTTACCATCTGAGCCACCTATTTTTCAAATGCACAGAAAGATTATTTTATAATTTACAATGTGTGGAAGGTGATTTCTGGAACTTTGAAGGACTATGCTACCTCTCAATTAAAATATTAGTCATAAGCTTTGGAGAAAAATTAAAAAGTCAATAACATAACCGCTGAATATGTAACAATAAACTGACTATGTTGTTATTCAGTCACCAAGTTGTGAACCAGGCATGGAACAACAGACTGGTTCCAAATTGGGAAAAGGAGTACGTCAAGGCTGATATTGTTACCCTGCTTATTTAACTTACATGCAGGGCACATCATGCAAAATGCCGGGCTGGATGAAGCACGAGCTGGAATCAAGATCAGTGGGAGAAATATCTCGCAGGAGAAATAACCTCAGATACATAGATGACACCACCCTTATGGCAGAAAGTGAAGAAGAACTAAAGAGTATCTTAATGAAAGTGAAAGAGGAGAGTCAAAATGCTGACTTAAAACTAAACATTAAAGAAACTGAGGTCATGGAATCTGGCCCCATCACTTAATGGAAAATAGATAGGGAAGCAAAGGAAACAGTGACAAATTTTATTCTCTTGGGCTCCAAAATCACTGCAGATGGTGATTGCAGCCATGAAATTAAAAGATGCTTGCTCCTTGGTAGAAAAGCTATGACCAAACTAGACAGCATGTGAAAAAGCAGAGACATTACATTGCCGACAAATGTCCATCTAGTCAAAGTAATGTTTTTTTTTTTTTTGGGGGGGGGGTCTAATGGCTTTTTTTAAAATTTTTTTTTAATTATTATTTTTTTTTCCAGTGGGTTTTGTCATACATTGATATGAAAGTTTGTCTTTTCTTCCTCCTTGAGAATTCCAGACCCCTCTCTCCTTGGGGACCACTGGACTTCTTATCAACCTACCTAGGAACTGACTCTCTCATTTTCAAAGGATATTTAGGACTGATTTCCTTTAGGATGAACTGGTTTAATCTCCTTGCAATCCAAGGGACTTTCAAGAGGCATCACCAACTCGATGGACATGAGTTTGAGCAAACTCTGGAAGTTGGTGATGGACAGGTAAGCCTGGTGTGCAGCAGTCCTTGGGGTTGCAAAGAGTCGGACATGATTGAGCTACTGAATTGAGCTGCCTGAGCTGAATTTGTATCCTACTCTTCACTACCCCATGGTCTGCAGCACGCCAGGCTTCCCTGTCTCTCACCATCTCCCAGAATTTTCCCAAGTTTATACCCGTTGAACTGGTGATGCCACCCCACCATCTCATCCTCGGTCACCCTCTTCTCCTGCTTTCAATCGTTCCCAGCATCAGGGTCTTTCCCAATGAGTCAGCTGTTCACATCAGCAGCAGACTATATTTATAAACTGCCAAAAGTGATGAAATATAGAAACAAGTTGTGCCTTCTAATAGAGTTAATGTACCCGAAGTGAGGTTTATAAAATCTTCCACATTTGAGGCTTAACTGTCTCCTCTCTGATAACAAGCCCCTGACCTTGAATAATCTGATTGATCCTTTTTTTATATATAGTTTTGTTTTATCATTGCATTTAACTGAAAAAAATAGAAATGTATTTTTAAGTGTTATTTCACAGTATGGAAAATGTGAACAGCTCTACAGAAATCTGGGCTTCAACTTCTCAAGGTGACTTTAATCTACATTTCCACAGAAAATGAGAGTATATATTGTCATAATGTGTTTCTATGGTAACTATTTTTATGCTGAAAATAAACTAATGAATCTCACAAGAAGATTGCCCTTCTTGGGCTTTAGACAAATGACTGTGTCTTTTTATTTACCTACTCTGAATGTTTTTCAGCATCCATTATTCTGATCTTGGCTCACTCAAAAATACCAAAAGGATTGAGGTTGTCTGAGGCTCTATTTACTGAGAAGCAACACGCAGTTGACTGAGCAGGTTAGGCAGTGATTTAACTGGGAAACAATAGATCAGGATTAGTTTTATTTCAGGGTTTGCCTGCTAAGTCGCTTCAGTTGAGTCCAACTCTTTGTGACCCTATTGACTGTAGCCCTCCAGGCTCTTCACTCCATGGGATTCTCCAGGCAAGAATACTGGAGTGGGTTGCCATGCTCTCCTCCAGGGGATCTTCCTGACCCAGGGATAGAACCCACATCTGTTACATCTCCTGTATTGGTAGGCAGGTTCTTTACCACTAGTGTTACCTGGGAAGCCCATTTCAGGGTATATTGGAATCAAAACCAAGGTTTCCATGGAGGCAGTGATATGGAATGAGATGAAACATGAATGATGCAAATTCCCAGGAAACATGAAAGATTTACTCAGTTACAAGGGCTCCTTAGTGGCTGTCAGTAAAGAATCTACCTGCAATGCAGGAGACGTGAGTTCCACTTCTGGGTAAGGAAGATACCCCAGAGAAGGAAGTGGCAACACACTCCAGTATTCTTGCCTGGAAAATCCCATCGACAGAGGAGCCTGGTGGGCTACAGTCTATGGGGTCACAAAGAGTCAGATACTACTGAACACATTCAGTACAAGCATAAACATATTTAGGGTTATGATATTTACTGACAACACAAGTAAGTTCACATTAAAGAAAAACACACACATAAAGCACTTTCAGATTAACTGGCAGTGTTCCCAAGGACTGGTGCCAAGGTATTGGGTTGGCCAGAAAGTTCATTCCGGTTTTTTAATTATGGAGAATAAGAATGAACTTTTGGGCCAGCCCTGTGTATGAGACAACCAAAGCTCCCTGTCTTGAACATCGCCCTGCACTGTCTCACATCTCAGTGACTCATCATCCAATGCAAAATGGGAACACTAATATATTTCCTAATTCTTTGATAAGAATATTTTGAGATAAAATAAGGGATCAAGGTAGATTCTTCCACTAACCAGTATACTCTTTGGTAACCAATTGCTTTTTCTTTCAAGAGGCTTTTTTTTTTAATTTATTTTTTAATAAAACTGGTTTACAACGTTGCGTTGATTTCTGCCTTACAGTGCAAATCCGCCATAATCACACATGGACCACGTCCCTCTTGAGCCTTGCTCTCCTCCCCACCCCACCCCTCTAGGTTATCAGAGAGCCCAGGCTGGGCTCCCTGGGCTGAAGCGCTCAGTGCTTTCCGGCGAAGTGAGCAGGTGCCCATCTCTCTCCAGTCTGGAGACTTACTCCCAGTGCTCACAAAAATTCTTGAAATAGAGTCGTGGAAAGCGTCAAAGATAAAGACCTGTGAATAGTCATGATAAATTGCTTCTGGCGATGAAATTATCTCCAGCTTAAAAACTGAAAGCCAGTCTTGGTACAGTTGGATATGTAAGTAATGTCTCATTACAGTCTTGTGGTGGCATCACAGGAAGATAGCAATTCAGTCTTCTGCTTTATAGAAGAAATAGCCTTCGTTCCGTCCACAATCCCCCTTTTGGCCGTATGTGGCTCTCAAGTTCTTTAACGTTGCTACCGTTCCGATCCTTTGCGTCAGCATCAGAAGATGTGCAGAGGGTCCTGTGACGGTGGGCACTAAACGGCAACGCGTCAGTAAAACACTCACACGCGGAGCCCTGGGTTGTCATAACGGGTGTGTGAATATCCTGTAGTCATCTTGTTGCGAGGAAGCCAAGCTCCAGGGAGACGTGACGTGTAGGTGCTCCTGTCGCTGCCCCAGCTGAGGCTAACCATTCCCTGGGTGAAATCTTAATTCCCTCAGTTCTGCAAGAACAATAATATGGTTGCTTTGAACTACTGTTGTGGAGTCATTGTTACCCAGCAATAGTGATTGCGAAGCAATTTTTTCCAGAGGTGAGATGGTGAGATTTCTAGGCTTTGAATTAATGAATGAATGAAACTGGGTTGTGTGTGTGTGTATGTGTATGGGGGAGGAGTTTATCATGCATGTGAGAGAAATGTAAATAATTTGTTGTCAGAGGATGCCATGCAGTGATTCCAAAACAGAGTTCCCAAATTCTTCAACACGTCTCCCATTAAGAAGTGGAACATACGCCCTTTTGTGTTCAGCCTGCCAGTAATGAATTTCTGGCTAACTTGTCATGCAGCACTTGGACCTGGAATAGTCTTTTTCTTTTAAAATTCCATATGCCTTTATTGAACAATCATTTACAAGCTAAAATGCACGTATTTTCAGAGTACAGTTTGATGAGTATTGACAATTATAAACATCTGTAGAGCCACCACTCCTTTAGCTTCTAGAGCGCTTCTAGAAAACTTTCTGGAATCAAGCGGCCGTTGCCAGACATATTTTTCTCCTCTTACTTGCCTGTCAGGATCATGAATCCCCATATAAGTGTGACTCCCCCCCGCCACCCCGCCATCTCACTCAGGCAACCATTGTTCTGAGTTCTATCAACTTAGATTTCATTTTATTTGCTGGAGATATTCTTGAGCTCCAATTTCACTTTTATAGCAGCTAGAAGGCTGGGCCCACCCAAAGTGAAAGCGCAGAGTAGCTCACCTACTGCTCAGGTGCAAATCTCCTGAAAGGCTAACCTTGGGAGTGAGGCTAGAGACTCCACTCTCTTAGGTCATTAGTGAGACCAGAAATCCCAGAGTTTGGCTCAGGACAGCAAGAGACCTCAGGCACTTGGAAAGAGAAATGAAATCCCTATTTAGAAGGAAAAGCTAGTGTCCTGTGATGCGAGTACTGAGAATCATAAATCACTTGCGTGTATTCTTGCTGCTCCACTGCAGAAAAGAACAGTGGAATCCAACCATAAGAAAATAATTTTAGAAAGTAGATATTACTTTTTTTTTCTTTTTTTCAAAATAGCCAGAACTACCTATAATACTAACATGAGAGACAAAAAAGATGAACTATTTAGTTTCTGGATTAAAGAAACTAGAAAGGCATGAAAATCAAATGCAAGAGGGGGAAAAAAAGATCTCTTATTGCATCCTGGATTGTTTATTAAGACAATAGTACAAATCATTAGGACAATGGGTACATTTAGTTATGAAGTGTGTGTGACAGCGTACAACCTGTTCTCAACTAATGCACCATATATAACAGGCTTTAGGATCTAGCATCTTATTAGGTAAAGAAACAAAAATCAGCAACACTGCCTTATAAACTACTGTGAAAGCAAAAATCTTGCTGAGATGAAGTCAGAACAAAGAGAGTCAGTTCCCCGGGTGGGAGACGTGACCTGGAACCCTAAGGCCACTGACTAAGAGTCCTCCTACTCCCAGGTTTTTCACATCAGTGTCTGCCTCTGTGGTTTTCATTTCTGTGCTTTTCACTTGTACAATGTCAACTTCTGTTACTATATTCTTTATTTAGATATCTCAATGTACTCAACTGAGTTTTATTTAAGTCTTATAGTCCCGACTCTTAGATGTTTATGGATGTTTATATCTGTTGATCTAATTTGTTGATCCAAGTTTTCACTTTAAGACAGCAACCTTATTTCTCTCTTATGTTTTTGCAATTTTTTCAACATTGCTCTTCAAAAGAAAATTATCAGAGAAAATGAATATAAAATGCCAGCATTTTTCCTTTAATGTATATGATGGCTAATTAGTTATGTACATCTGAATATAATAGATGGGTGATACTGAAAACAGAAGAGAAAATCTTTCTTAAGATCTTTAACATCTACTGTTTGATCACTGGTGGGTCATTATTTCCTGTTTATATTACTATAGCTCAATCTGAAGACTTAATATTAATGTGTTTGCATTAGCTTGTGATATATAGCCACATTTATCCTATGAGTAGGTCACGGGGAATTTTTGTATTGTCTTAAATTTTGGTTTCATTTGTTAATGCAGAAAGAGTTCAAGACTCTTCACTAAATTACTTCTTAAGTCTAATACAATTCCCTTAAGAAATTACGACCTTCATTTTTGGCTTTAAAAGGAAAGGTCAATAATAAAACAAACAGCCCTAAGTCTCCATGCCAATATATAAGAATTTGGGAATGATTACTTCAGTTTCTTTCTCTATGTAGTTTAAAATATCATTTTAACTCCTTTCATATTTTTCCTTTTATCTGAGAAATATTTTGTTTAATATAAACTAATGGGATTTAAGAATGAGGTTTGGATTTATTACACAAGGAGATAATCCTTAATGGCAAAAGACATCTAAAAATAGTAGGCCAGTGAGAAGTATATTGTGATTTTCTTTTTTAGAAGTCGGTATCATGACTTCTTAATGTAACAGACAACAAGCCATCCAAAAAGGCTGCATGTGCCGTTTCCATTGCATAGACTTTTTACAGTGCATCTTCAGCTGGATGATCCAAAAGAAATACAAACAAATACAAACTGTTCAAATTTTATCTGGAAATGGAAAAATTCAAAATAGCATAATATTGTGGTTGTATGATCTCTAGGGCAATTAAATGAGTTGCTATTGAGCAGGATCTATCCTAAGACATTTGTCTCCTTGAAGAGCAACCCCTGCTAAAAATAACTCTAACCAACTGTGATGATAGCGATGGGACTCCTGAGAATACAAGGGATGAAAGCCTTAAAGAAGCATTCCCACCCTCTGTCTGGATTTACCCCATTGCCTTAAACCTGGGGTCAAAGAGAAGAGCAGTCATTCTGCAGTTGGTTCTAGCAGCTGGGGGATGGGGTGGCTGCAGGGCCAACCCAAAGAGGGGGTCCAGCACAGCACCCTGCCCTTCAGAGGCAGAACAGCAGGAGGACCAAACTCGGGGCAGGACGCAGACTTGACTCTGCTAGGTCATTAGCCAGACCAGAGACCCCAGGGCTTTGGCTCAGGACAGCAAGAGACCCCAGGTACTCGGCAAGAGAAAAAAAAAAAAAAAAAACTATCTAGAAGGAAAAGCTCGTGTCCTGCAATGCATGCTCTGAGAAAGATGCATCACCTGTGTGTATTCTCGCTACCCCACTGCCCAAAAGCACAGCGTCAGTCTAACCACAAGAAAGCAATGGTAGAAAACAGATATAGCATTTTTCAAAATAACCAGAACTATTTATGATACTACCTTGAGAGACAAAAAAAAAAAAAAGGCACAACTGTTCTAGATAACAGAAACTAGAAAGTCATGAAAATCACACGCAGAAAGATCTCTGATTGCATCTTGGATTGTTTTTTACGACGATAATGCAAATGATTAGGACAATGGGTAGGTTTGGTTATGAAGTATATTGTTATAAAAGAGTATTATGCTCACGTTACATTTTCTGAGCATGATAGATGATTGTGCTTATATCAGAGAATGTATTTATGTGTTTTTCTTAGGAGATACCAAATGTTTAGGCATGAAATGCCATTGTGTTCATATATACTCTTTAAATGTTTTGGCATCAGATGTATGTATGTATGTGTGTGTGTGTGGAGTACAGAGATGGCAAGATGTTGTCAATTAACCAATCTAGATGATGATTACTTGAGGTTCATTGTACATTGTTTGTGAGTTTTCTTATTATATTTAACATCTTCAAAATAAATTATTGGCCAGAAAAAATGGGTGAAAATCATCATCACAAATATTTTCAGTATTTAACATGTATTATTTTATTTAGTCATCATCAGTTCAGTACAGTTCAGTTCAGTCGCTCAGTCATGTCCGACTCTTGGCGACCCCATGAAATGCAGCACGCCAGGCCTCCCTGTCCATCACCAACTCCCGGAGTTTACTCAAACTCATGCCCATCGAGTCAGTGATGCCATCCAGCCATCTCATCCTCTGTCATCCCCTTCTCCTCCTGCCCCCAATCCCTCCCAGCATCAGGGTCTTTTCCAGTGAGTCAACTCTTCGCATGAGGTGGCCAAAGTATTGGAGTTTCAGCTTCAACATCATTCCTTCCAATGAACACACAGGACTGATCTCCTTCAGGATGGACAGGTTGGATCTCCTTGCAGTCCAAGGGACTCTCAAGAGTCTTCTCCAACACCACAGTTCAAAAGCATCAATTCTTCGGTGCTCAGCTTTCTTCACAGTCCAACTCTCACATCCATACATGACCACTGGAAAAACCATAGCCTTGACCAGACGGACCTTTGTTGGCAAAGTAATGTCTCTGCTTTTTAATATGCTATCTAGGTTGGTCATAACTTTCCTTCCAAGAAGTAAGCGTCTTTTAATTTCATGGCTGCAATCACCATCTGCAGTGATTTTGGAGCCCAAAAAATAAAGTTTGACACTGTTTCTGCTGTCTCCCCATCTATTTCCCATGAAGTGATGGGACCAGATGCCATGATCTTAATTTCCTGAATGTTGAGCTTTAAGCCAACTTTTTCACTCTCCTCTTTCACTTTCATCAAGAGGCTTTTTAGTTCCTCTTCACTTTCTGCCATAAGGGTGGTGCCATCTGAATATCTGAGGTTATTGATATTTCTCTGGCAATCTTGATTCCAGCTTGTGCTTCTTCCAGACCAGCATTTCTCATGATGTACTCTGCATGTAAGTTAAATAAGGAAGGTGACAATAAACAGCCTTGACGTACTCTTTTTCCTATTTGGAACCAGTCTGTTGTTCCATGTCCAGTTCTAACTGTTGCTTCATGACCTACATACAGGTTTCTCAAGAGGCAGGTTAGGTGGTCTGGGATCCCCATCTCTTTCAGAATTTTCCACAGTTTATTGTGATCCATACAGTCAAAAGCTTTGGCATAGTCAATAAAGCAGAAATAGACTTTTTTCTGGAACTCTCTTGCTTTTTCGATGATCCAGCAGATGTTGGCAATTTGATCTCTAGTTCCTCTGCCTTTTCTAAAACCAACTTGAACATCTGGAAGTTCATGGTTCATGTATTGCTGAAGCCTGGCTGGGAGAATTTTGAGCATTACTTTACTAGCGTGTGAGATGAGTGCAATTGTGTGGTAGTTTGAGCATTCAAATGGTGTAGACTACCAATATTAAAAGAAGTCTTATTGATTTTTTAGTTCTTTATTTTCAAATTCCTTCATTTAGAAAGAGAAATATACACACCATTTCAGTTTATTTTAAAAGATCAATTGCTTCTAAACACAGTAAAGTTGACTTTCTTCTTGTCAATTAAAATAAATTGTTCTTCCTAATTTTATTACAGACTTTTGTATGGCTAAGCCTAGCATGGTTCAACGTTTTAGTTCTCAACTCACATTTTTTATTAAGTTATGTGATTGTCAACCACTGAATCATAAAACGTCATTCCTGGCCTAAATTTTGAAAACCCACTTACTTTGGGGCCATATTCTACATCCCTCAAACCTCCATTTCTCTGCCTTCTCATGTCTTTTCTACTTCAGACTTATGCATTGTCACTAGGAAGAGCTGACTCTTTGGGAAAGACCCTGATGCTGGCAAAAGGAGGAGAGGGAGGCAGAAGATGAGAGGTTAGATAACATCACCAACTCGGTGGACATGAATCTGAGCAAACTCTGAGAGAAAGTGAAGGATGGGGAAGCCTGGCATGCTGCAGTCCATGGGGTCGTGAAGAGTTGGACACAATTTAGAGACTAAACAATAGTAATAGCAATTGTTACTAGGGCTACACATGGCATACATAAGAAGTACATAATAAACGTTAAATCTAAGTTATAGGGAAGATTCCACTGAGTTCCAGGCCCATATATCCATTTATTTACTAGATCTTTCCACTGGCATATCCCACAGACACTATCAGTTGAACATATCCAAAGCTAATGTCATCATGCCTCTCTAAACATGATGCCAGTCTTGTGAATCATTTCTTGGAAAATGATAATTTCATGACTTCGGTTTCCTGAGTCATAAAATGCAGAGTCTTGGTTTCCCATCAAACTTTATACCGTTTCCCAATTCTTCCATTTTACTCATATCCAATCTATTATCATCCTTTGTGTCTGTCTTCTTAACATCTCCTGAATCTATTTCTCTTTTTCCATTTTCATAATACATCTCCTAATTCTGGTGTGCCCTTACGTTTTTCTTGAACCATTGCCAGAGCCTCTCTTCTGTATTAATTTCCTGTGAGTTTAATTCTCTCCAATATATCCTCAACCCTGACAATACAATCCTAACAACTTAACTTCCCTACTTAAAATGGCTAGGAACTCCATTTAGATCACTTACGAATTTAAGTCACTTACAGAGTATAAAGGCCATTTAAAGTCTGGTATGTACCTGCACAGTCCGCCTCACCACACCAAGTGTTTATGCTCTAGAATTGCTGCTATTTGTGCTTTCCACATCTTGTCACGGACCAACAGCACCTCCAGACTTTCTTGCAGAGTGCTCCCTGATATTCATTGATATATCCTCACTTTGCCCTGCATTTCTTTCTTTTTTTCCCCCTTTGCATTTCACCTAAGATAACATATTTGTGTTAAATCTTCCCTGAATTCCAAAGAACTATAAATGCCACTGCTGTGGAATACCACTGTATTTCATATTTAAAGTAAGATATACTGGAATAGTCTGTTTACTTATTAACGCGTCAGCTCTTTTAGGAGAGGGTTACTAATAGAAAGTATTGCACATGGTTTTAAAATTAAATGCCAGGAAAACAGTTTTGGAATTAAATTCTGGAAAATAGTAAGCACAACATAAGTTTCAGCTATTAATACTATTTTTCAGCAATCATGATTAATTCACAGATTGATTATTCTTAAAAAAAGTCCTTTAATAAACATGCATGAAATTTATGAATGCATTTATAAATATGGTGCATTCTTATATCATGACCTCAGGGTTATGAAATTGTGGTGGCAGTCAAAAGAGCATCTCTTTGTCTAATTCTTTGTCAAATAAATCAGGAGATTTCACAGAAATTGTTAGATCAAATATTATTTTAAGACATACCAGAAATTACAGGTGTCTAAACACCAGGAAAAAATAGATACAAGAATCTAGAATGAGATCAATGTACAACATCAGCTTTATACTCCAACCCACCCCAAATAAAGGACTTCTTATTAAGGCTGTGTTGAAGATATGGTCCTTTGTAGTACCCAAAGCCTTAGCTATTTCAAAGCCTATGGAAATATAGGATAAATCTTCTCAGCAGGTGGTCTAACCTCTTGAAAAGATGTGGAATATGATATACGCAAATTGTAAATCTTGCTAAGATTACTTTCTGCACTCTGCTCTATGAAGCTATGGCTTTGAAGATGGTTATTATCATAACAGAAATATCAGAAGAGATTGCTTTACAATGAAGTTGTATACATATTCAGGTCACTGCTGTGCACTTTCTGAAATTATTGGAGGGGAAATCCGCCAGAATCATTTCATTTTTTCTTGCGCAAGGACTGGGGATGTATGTATATGTGTACACATACACACCAATGCACAGTTCTATAGAAACTTATAAATAAATTATATAGATGGAATATATACAGAATTTATTTCCTTTAAAGTTAAATCTGTTTAAAAATTTTTGAGGACCATCCCTTAAATTTTACTTGTCTCATAGACATGTAAAATTGATTAATTGGATAGAAGAGCTGAAAAATTGATGAAGTCAGACACTGATTTCCTTTTTTTTTTTTTTCCACGGAAGTTTTATACTGTCCCTATATACCTGCAATTCCTGGGGCAGAGTGTTGCTAGAAATGTCATTAGGAACTGAAGACAGTTTTCTGTCACAATGCCAGAGAAATCTTTTGGTTCAGATTTAATCAAACAACTTATAATGACTGTACACTGGAAATATACCCAGTTACATCTCCCTACCTCACAAAATTGCTTTTCTTTGAACATATAAAACCCTATGGCAAACACCCAGTCCCTTATCCGCTGATTATTAATGTTGGGTTACCTGTTTGATTATTTCAAATGAACAGAAAGATATTTCTTTTGATATTATCAAAATATCACATTGAAGCAGCAAAGTTTGTTCTTGCACTCAGTTCAGTTCAGTCGCTCAGTCATGTCCGAATCTTTGCGATCCCATGAACCGCAGCACGCCAGGCCTCCCTGTCCATCACCAACTCCCAGAGTTTACAAAAACTCATGTCCATTGAATCAGTGATGCCATCCAACCATCTCATCCTCTGTCGTCCCCTTTTCCTCCTGCCTGCAATCCTTCCCAGCATCAGGGTCGTTTCCAGTGAGTCAGCTCTTTGCATCAGGTGGCCAAAGTATTGGAGTTTCAGCTTCAGCATCAGTCCTTCCAATGAATATTCAGGACTGATCTCCTTTAGGATGGACTGGTTGGATCTCCTTGCAGTCCAAGGGACTCTCAAGAGTTTTCTCCAACACCACAGTTCAAAAGCATCAATTCTTCGGTGCTCAGGTTTCTTTATAGGCCAACTCTCACATCCATACATGACCACTGGAAAAACCATGGCCTTGACTAGATGGACCTTTGTTGGCAAAGTAATGTCTCTGCTTTTTAATCACCTGCCTAGGTTGTTCATAACTTTTCTTCCAAGGAACAAGCATCTTTTAATTTCATGGCTGCAGTCACCATCTGCAGTGATTTTGGAGCCCCCAAAAATAAAGTCTGCCACTGTTTCCACTGTCTCCCCATCTATTTGCCATGAAGTGATGGAACTGGATGCCATGATCTTGGTTTTCTGAATGTCGAGCTTTAAGCCAACTTTTTCACTCTCCTCTTTCACTTTCATCAAGAGATGCTTTAGTTCTTCCCTTTCTGCCATAAGGGTGGTGTCATCTGCATATCCGAGGTTATTGATATTTTTCAGGCAATCTTGATTCCAGCTTGTGCTTCTTCCAGCCCAGCGTTTCTCATGATGTACTCTGCATATAGTTTAAATAAGCAGAGTGACAATAAACAGCCTTGACGTACTCCTTTTCCTATTTGGAACCAGTCTGTTGTTCCATGTCCAGTTCTAACTGTTGCTTCCTGACCTGCATACAGGTTTCTCAGGAGGCAGGTCAGGTGGTCTGGTCTTCCCATCTCTTTCAGAATTTTCCACAGTTTATTGTGACCCACACAGTCAAAGGTTTTGGCATAGTCAATAAGGCAAAAGTAGATGTTTTTCTGGAACTCTCTTGCTTTTTCAATGATCCAACAGATGTTGGCAATTTGATCTCTGGTTCCTCTGTCTTTTCTAAATCCAGCTTGAACATATGGAAGTTCTCGGTTCATGTACTGTTGAAGACTTGCTGGGAGAATTTTGAGCATTACTTTGCTAGTGTGTGAGGTGAGTACAATTGTGTGGCATTTTGAGCATTCTTTGTCATTGCCTTTCTTTGGGATTGGAATGAAAACTGACTTTTTTCCAGTCCTGTGGCCACTGCTGAGTTTTCCAAATTTGCTGACATATTGAGTGCAGCACTTTCACAGCATCATCTTTTAGGATTTGAAATAGCTCAACTGGAATTTCATCACCTCCACTAGCTTTGTTCCTAGTGATGTTTCCTAAGGCCTACTTGAGTTCACATTCCAGGATGTCTGGCTCCATGTGGGTAATCACACAATCATGATTATCTGGGTCATGAAGATCTTTTTTGTATAGTTGTTCTGTGTATTCTTTCCACTTCTTAATGTCTTCGGCTTCTGCTAGGTCCATACCATTTCTGTCCTTTATCAAGCCCATCTTTGCATGAAATGTTCCTTTGGTAGCTCTAATTATCTTGAAGAGATCTCTAGACTTTCTCATTCTGTTGTTTTCCTCTATTTTTTTGCATTGATCACTGAGGAAGGCTTTTTTTTATCTCTCCTTGCTATTCTTTGGAACTGTACATTCAAATGGGTATGTCTTTCCTTTTCTCCTTTGCCTTTCACTTCTCGTCTTTTCTCAGATATTTGTAAGGCCTCTTCAGACAACAATTTTGCCTTTTTTCATTTCTTTTTTGTGGGGATGGTCTTGATCACTGCCTCTTGTACAATGTCACGAACCTCCGTCCACAGTTCTTCAGGCACTCTATCAGATCTAATCCCTTGAATCTATTTCTCACTTCCACTGTATAATAATAAAGGATTTGATTTAGGTCATACCTGAATGGTCTAGTGGTTTTCCCTTCTTTCTTCAATTTAAGTCTGAATTTGGCAATTAGGAGATCCTGATCTGAGCCACAGTCAGCTCCCAGTCTTGTTTTTGCTGATTGTATAGTGTTCTTGCACTACCCATATTTAATTTCTGCATCCTCCTACAGCTTCTTTTTCTAATTCTTTTTGGATTATAAGTATATTATGAGCCATTCCCTTATACTACCTGATGTAAGGTTTATGAGATACTGCTAGTTAGGTAAACAGGTATAGTTTCCTCTTTGGGGCTCTCAAAGTTCATGGTAAACAACAAAATGTGTGAAATACCCAGAAGTTCAGTAAAGACAGGAAGATAGCTTTACCAAAATACAGCATTTTTATCTAAAGTTAAGGGAAATCCTAGTTCTGCCCTCCACCCATTTCATCTTATTATTTTAGCTCTTTGTGTATCACAGGTTCACGGTGAGTCTAGACAGTTCCATTTTTACCTCAGTTTCTCTTTCATCCAGTTTTACCCCCAGTAAGTTTGGTTTTCTCTATTTTCCCTTGTCTTTTGATCTTAGAAGTCCCCCTGGTTGGCAAGGTACTGGTACTGACCCAGGATCCCCAAACAGTACATTTAAATCTCATTTCATTCTTCTTTATTTTATTTTATTTTTCTGAATGTTGACTTGAAAAGCCAATAGATTTTACTAGTCTGGAATTAATAATATTCAATTCTCCATTCAAGTTTCTACAATAACTCTGTGGATTTTTAGTAAAGAATTATGAAATACACTTGCAGACTAAATTTTTCTTAGAATTGCCTCCCAGGGTCTATGGCCATACCACCCTGAACGCACCCAATCTCGTCTGATCTCGGAAGCTAAGCAGGGTCGGGCCTGGTTAGTACTTGGATGGGAGAATTGCCTCCCAGGAAGAAAGACAATGGCAAGCCAGAAATAAATGATGAAGGATCTAAATTTTTTAGAATTTTTTAGCACATTAGCCTCCAATTTTTGTTATTATACAGTGTTTCTTCTAGTAATTCTGATACACCACAGATGCATGATTTTGAAATGTACTAAAATACTAAACATTGATTACTAAAAAATGAATAATTATATATATATATATATATTTTTTTCTTAGATATACACCTAAGCAAGCAAGCAAACTAGATTGCTTCAGTCATGTCCAGCTCTTTGTGACTCCATGGACTGTAGCCCACCAGGCTCCTCTGTCCATGGGACTCACCAGGGAAGAATACTGCAGTGGTTTGCCATTTCCTCCTCTAGGGTATGTTCCTGACTCAGGGACTGAACCCGTAACTCTTGCATCTCCTGCATTGGCAGGCAGGTTCTTTACCACTTGTGCCCATAGTTAGCAGTAATTTTAACTGACCCTGAAGGACTTGAATATGATGCCTGATAGAGTATGCACTGCAGTTTCTTCATCTTCTCTAAAGTTCCTAGAACCAATGAAGCTTTGGTTAAAAAAAAATAATCAATAATTCCCTTGGAAAACAACAAGAGGAATCTTTGAAGATGAGAAAAAATTTTAGACGATGTTGATTGGCACAAGCCAGGTAGGGTCAGAACCGAAAAAGGAAACCTCAGCTCAAATGAACATAAGAAAGTATTGCTGCAAAAGAGTACCAGGAAAAAGAGTTTCATTCCTGAAAGATGAATGCTAGTTACAAAAACAAGCCTATGTAATTTATAGAGGGATTAAATAGGGCTTCGTGGAAGCCCCAACTACATGGAAGGTGAATCCACACCTTGGGAACACCTCTCAACACACTGACGTCAGCGTGGGCCTTTTGGCCATGACAGGTATTGGAACCTCCCAATGTGAGCAGCAAGTGAAAATGAATAGGAGAGTGCACTGAATCGCTGGTGATTGCAAAGAGGAAAGGGAAGCTTTCACATACAAAGGATGAAATACTCGCCAGCAGTTCATTCTTCCTACCAACCTCTTGGTAAAGACTGAAAGTACCAGAAGATGAGCTGCCTTACACGCACACACCTTCCACACAAATCTGCTCTGGACAAGGAGATAAAACATTGGATGGGGAAGGGGACTTCAGCCACAAAGATGAACAGGCATCATGCACTGCCAAACATTTAAGAAAAAGTCATACCATGAAAAGTAAAGAAACTCAGTATAGCAGCATTCATGTGAGGAACCATAGTAAAGAGTGAAAATATATCATACTTTAGCATTTTACGCACTTCGTGGCTCAGATGGTAAGAATCTGACTGCAGTGTAGAAGACCCATATTCCATCCCTGAATTGGAAAGATCACCTCAGAAGGGAATGGCTACCTACTTCAGTTTTCTTGCCTGGAGAATTTCATGAACAGAGGAGACTGGTGTGTTACAGTCCATGGTATCATAAAGAGTCAGACACAACTAAGCAACTAACCCTTTCACTTTTTTAAATGTTTCACTACCTTAATACCCTCTGGAATATATAAAAGTGCATGGGGTTCATATAAAAGAATCAACTATTGATCAACATTTTAACTTATGAGAATTGAAATGCAGAATAAAAAATTAGATGGACACATTAGAAATCTTCACAGTAACACAGAATGAGACAAGAGATACAGCATAGCACTTTAGGTAAAATAACAATTATGGAAAAGAGTAAGGTTTAGACCTAGAAATTCCAAATGCATCCTTGGTGTACCAGGAGAAGATAAGGAGAAGGTTGAGGAGAGGACACAGCCAGCAAAATAACAGAAGACAGTTTCTCAAACTGATGAAAGACATAAGTCATCCAAAAGGGACTGTCTAGTGCCAAGAATATTGAAATAGAAACACACACAAACACACACTCTTATATACACCTACTGAACTCATTGTAATAAAACATAAAACTAGCAGGGAGAGAGAGACAGACAACCATAAAAGTTTCTAGAAAGGGAGGGCAGAGGGAAAATATCTACACATGAATGAAAGTTAACTATTAGACTGCAGTCATGGACTGAATATCTGTGTCCCTAAGCTTTAGTCCCTAAGTTGAATTTCTAACTCCTAATGTAGTGACATTTGAAGATGAGGCCTTTGGGAAGTAATTATGGTTACTTTAGATGGTTGTCAGAGCTGGGCTCCCATGATGGGATTAATGTCCCTACAAGAAGATGTAGTGTAAGTACCCACCATTTAGGTATTTTTATTATAATATAAGTGCCTGACATTAAGCTTTCTCTTTCTCTCTCTCTCTCTCTTTTTTTTTGTTTATCACTTTCTATTATTATTATTGTGTCTGCATGTGCTAGCTAAGTCTCTTCAGTTGTATCCAGCTCTTTGCTATTCTATGAACTGAAGTCCATCACACTCCTCTGTCCATAGATACTCCAGGCAAGAATATTACTGGATTCTAATTGCTTTACAATATTTTCTTAGTTTTTGCTGTACAATGAAATGAATCAGCCATATGTGTACACATATCTCCTCTCCCATGACCTTCCGTCCTTTCCCCATGCATTTTTTGTTGCAGCATGATTATTAATAGCCAAGACATGGAAGCAACCTAAATGCTCATTAACAGAGGAATAAATAAAGAAGATGTGGTACATATATGCAATGGAATATTATTCAACCATTAAAAGGAACAAAATTGAGTCATTTATAGAGATGTGAATGGACACTGAATGTGTCATACAGGGTGAAATAAATAAGAAAGAAAAAAGCAAATATTATATATTAACACATATGTGTGGAATCTATAAAAAAAGAGACATTATGCTTTTGATTGCCACGATATTCTTTGAAAAGTCATTCATCTCTCCTGAATAAACCCACATTGCCAGCTACACAGATAGTCAAGGAGACCGGCTGTCCCACCCATGAAGTTTCCCTTTGAGGGAGCCTAGTCCAACTTAGTAAGTGCCTTTTTGAGGGACCCTGCTTTATCCTCTTCACACTCTAATTCCCAGTCTTATAATCTGAATTCACCAATAAAGAGTAAACCCATGAAACCCCAAGCACCCTGTTTTTCATCCCAATAAAGACGTAACTTGGCCCACACTCTCCCCGTCTTTCTCCCCGCTGCCTCGCTGCTGGCCCAAGGTAAGTGGTGTACCCTGTAAGACCTCAGAGTAAGAGGCCTTATATTTTCAAAGATCACGGATGGCTGTTGCTGAAGCGGATCTTGAAATCATAGTAAGAACTACAAGGGCTGTTCTCATCAACACTGGCTCAGTCCAGAAACGTCTCAGGGCTGCCACAAGTAGTAAGGCCCAGGTGAGCAGCTCCCAGGCATTTCTAGTCACGAGCATTGTTAGCAGTGGGCTCAGCCCAGCCCAGAACAGAAGAGGGGAGCTCAGATCTGTCTCTCTTGGTAAGTGTCTCTCTCTCTGCCTTGCCGCCACGTGAGTAAGGCCACCACCTGCAAACCAGGAACCAAACATGCAGGCATCCTGAGCTCAGAAACCCAGCTCCCAGAACTCTGAGACATGCATCTCTGTTGTTTAAGCCACCCTATCTACGGTATTTTGTTAATGCAACCCGAGCTCACCAAATCAAACTCCCATTCCCAGTGTTCTCAGCATGAAGTCAATAGAGCAACAGATTGAAAATTTTGAAGGAAAATCCTTTAAGATTATCTCTAGTAAGGGTGTGCTTGATGACATGAGGGCATTTAATATGCACAATAATTCTTAAAATTAACCCACCCAGATTCTATCTAAAAATGTTATTAGATATAGATAATGGTTATGGTTGGACTGCATTGTGAATGCAACTAATGCCACTGAATCATACAGTTAAAAAGGGTCAAAATGGTAAGATTAATGCTGTATATATTTTGCCACAATAAGAAACATAGTATTAATGATGAATTCTAGCAAGAAAACTATGAACCCAGAAGAAAGAAGAAGGATGAAAGAAGCAATGGTGAATAGGTGTTATATGATGATTAAATATATCAGTTTCAGACATAGTACTGTAAAAATTATTTTTTAAGCAGATGAAATGCACAAAAATGATCATGTACTAAAACACAAAGGAAAATAAAACAATACCTCAAAGCTGATGTGTTCAATGACTGCCATGTAATGATAGCTTGACAATCATAATCTCATAACCTAGAGACTGATCATCATAAGTAGATAAACATGTGTATATATGAAATTTATATATCTACTTCACATTTATATATGCTATATATAACCAGGGTCTCCTGCATTGCAGAAAGATTCTTTACCAACTGAGCTATCAGGGAAGCTTATATATATATATATATATATATATATGCCAAATTCTTAACATTTTGACTTAAAGAAGAAATTCAATTGGAAATTAAATTTGCTTTAAAAACAAGAAAGTGTTTTAGGCAAGGCAAATACAATGTATAGAAAATTCATAGCTCTTTGCTATAAACTGACAAGAAGGCCTCAAAATAGAAAGCCTGAATATACAAAAACTATAGGATACATTAAAACACTCATAAAAAAATCTACCTCTTAAAAGTAAACAAGCACAGATGTTTCAAGAGTAAGTGATATCAAACTCTCAAGGAACAAATAACTCCTACCTTATAAAAATTATTTAGAACACAGGAAAAAGGTGGGAAGCTCTCCAAGTCATTTTGCAAGGCGTCTATAAAGACAACTTTACTGTCTTCCTGGGACTTCAGCCTTGATCATGAAGCTAGAGAACAATAGTTGCCAGACTGTCAGTGCATAACACGCAGAGTTATCATGAACATCCGTGAATATTTCAGCCCATCTCCCAACTTAAAGCCTTAAAAGTGTAGGTGAGTAGATTGATCAGATGTGTCCCTTAGTCAGAATTCCTCTGGAGAGAATTAATAGCATACTGTGGGTCCCCAATACTTTCCCAGCAGAGAAGAGATTCAGATAGCCTTTTATTTTTTATTTTTTCAGATAGCCTTTTAGATGCCTTGATATGAGAAGACTGAACATAGGATCGCTTGGGAGGTCAGCACCTACTTCCAGCTTAGTGGGACAAGGACTCATGAGTTTTTCTGTGGCTTGGAAGGATCCAAGAATCAGACCCAAGTCTCATCCTGACTGAAATGAATCCCTGTCAAGAGTATCGTCAGGAGGAGTGAGGTACCTGCATGTCAAAGAGTCTGCACAGGGAGAACTGACGGGGGCCAGGAACTCCCAGGCCATAACAAATCAGCAAGAGAAGGCATCTCATGCATCCAATGATATGAGCGTGACCTTCTGGATGCTGTGCATCTCCAAGAATCAATGAAAGCTCTGCACAGGAGAAAAAGCCAGAACTCAGACAATATCACAGGGGTGATCCAAATACCAGATGAGAAAGACCAGTTGAGCCACATAAGACTTCATTCCTGCTCTCTAATCCTACTCCCTAATACTGCTTATCTTTCTCTAATGTTGCTCCGTAAACTTGACCTTGGAGGAGCCAAAAAGATAGGCCAACTGGAGGAAGGGGAGATAGAGTGAGGAAAAGATTGAGAACTGACCCCTTCCCCTTTCTCCCTTTCCTTTGCATCACATAATTTAGGGTAGCTTTGATATTAGGCTGTATTGGGAGGGACTGGGGGCAGGAGGAGAAGGGGACGACAGGATGAGATGGCTGGATGGCATCACCGACAAGATGGGCATGAGTTTGAGTAAACTCCGGGAGTTGGTGATGGACAGGGAGGCCTGGCGAGCTGCAGTCCATGGGGTCGCAAAGAGTCGGACATGACTGAGCGACTGAACTGAACCGAACTGAACAGGTAATAAGGAACTGTCTGCTGTTATGTTGTAGTAATTCAGTAAGTTATGGGTTTGCATAACAATCACCCCTGAAACATATTTATAACTCCCCCCCACTTAGCCAATTTCCTTCAATCTACTGGTAATACTGCAACATCTTGATAACCAAACAGATTAGGATAGAACAATAAAAGCAAAGAGCAAGAGTATCTCCATACAAAGAAGATAATGAATGAAATGATAATAGACTGGCTCATAGAACAAAGTAGAATCTGTCCCTAGTTTTAAAGAAAGTTGTTTCAATAGCAAAGAGCATATAGATATGTATATACACATACATTTATATATATGTATATAATATATGTGTACATATGTTTTTTCTACATAGAGTTTTTCTACTTATTCATTCTACATAACACTGGATTGGACAAAAAGTTTGGATTTTTATGTAGGATCTTATGGAAAATCAAACTATTTAGTCAATCCAATACTCACATTCTGCATGTATGAATAATTTAATTATCTGTATTCATAAATCAGACTGGAAAATATGATCTCAGTACATGCCCATTAAGCCTTAGCTAAAGTTAAATAGCTATGATGAAATGAAATCCAAAAAAATTCTTAGAAGTTATGAAGTAGGGGGTATTTTTAATAAGGAACATATTCATTAGTACAGCATAAAATTATTTTTTTCAATGCAAGGAATAAGAGATAGTAGAATTTACTGTCATAACCTTTCAGGATAATACTGGACTTTCCAATCAATTGAATCTGATAAGACATTCACCAAAAAGAAACACAAGTTTTTATTTCAGATAGTATAGTTGTCTACCTAAGAAATCCAAGCAAATCAACAACAAAGTAGCAAGGGGCTATGTAAAAAGTAGATCATAGAATTCAATACCATTTTCAAATAAACCTTCCAACAACAAAAGTCACAAGAAAAAAAAAAGCCCCCTTTTAACAAGTATTGAGATTATTAAGTACCCAGGAATAATTGCAAACATATTTTTTTTTGTATAATTTAACTGAAGGATTTTTTTTTTTAATTTGGATTAGTGGAATAAAACTGTGGTCATGAAGGGGATAAAGTAGAATAAAGATATTACATTGCTCTCATCAATCAATTCCCAGATATTATTCATAGAATCTGATAAAATAACTCAAAACTACTTGTAAGGCTTTTACTATGTCATAGTAGACAAGATGATTATGAGGTTACGAGAGAAACAGCATCAGAGACAGAAGGAAAGAGATTATCTTATCACATTCCAAAATACTCATTATATAATTTCAGTCACTATGGTATTGTGCAGAAATGGACAAAGAGATTAAATTGACCAGAACACACAGTCAAGAAACAAACCTGTATGTATAGGATTTTGCCAATGGGTAAAGAGTATTTCATCCCATGGACAGAGGAGCCTGGCTGCAGTCCATGGGGTTGCAAAGAGTCTGACATGACTGAGCAACTAACACTTTCACTTTCAAAGAGTATTTCAAACTGGTGAGGAAGCAATTCAATAAATACTTCCAAGAAAGCTTGATATTAACATGAAAATAATAAAAGTATATACTTCTTCCATTTATTCAAATCCTAGATAGAATAGAAAAAAACCACAAATAGCAAAATGATAAATACACTGAAAGGAAATATAAGAAAATATGTGTATGACTTTTGGGGAAAACATCTTTGTACAGAGAATATAAAGTAAACATCACAAATTAAAGAAGGCATAAATTCATCAAACTGAACTTTTTAAACTTCTATAGGAAAAAAGACAACCAGAGAAAAGGTAAGAAGTATACTAGGAAGATACTCTTATAATGTGACAAAATCTAACAATTGCTCTCTATAATACAAAAGGGCATCCTTCAGAATCAATAAAATACAAGCAAGTCAATAAAAAATGGATAGTTCCTATAAAAGACAATTTTCAGAAAAGGATGTGAAAATGACTAAGAAAGTAAGAAAACTTTAGTACTCCCTAGAACTTTAGTACTACCCTTAGTCCTATCTAGCTAAATGCAAATAAGAACAACAAAACACCACATTTCAAGTTGGTGGGCTTAGGTACACCTGTCAATAGAGGTAAATTCATTCAATCAATGTGAAGTGGTGGAGGAGATTGGGAAGAATCTTCAAAAATAAATAATAATATTGAACATGGCCTAATTAGCCAAGTATTCAATTTTTGAATCACCACTTTCACACATATACAGACAACATTCTAGATGGCAGTTTGAAAAAATGAGATAAACCGCATGGTATTGCTTATATATAAGTGCACCTTGTTTATTGCACTTTGCTTTATTCCACTTCATGGATATTGTACTTTTTGCAGCTGAAGGTTTGCGACAAGTCTATTAGTGCCATTTTTCTAATGTATTTGTTCCCTTTTTGTGCATGTGCTGCATTTGGTAATGCCTGCAATATTTGAAATTTTTCACTATATATTTTTTAGGGTGAGTTGAGGCATTATTGCTAGGACTCACTGAAGGCTCAGATGATGGCTAGCATTTTTTAGCAATGAAGTTTTTTTAATTAAGGTATACACATAGCTTTTTAGACATAATGCTATTGCACATTTAATAGACTACAGTGTAGAATAGTCATATACTTTTATATGCACTGGGAAACCAAAATACATACATACATATATATATATATAAAACTTGCTTTTTGCAATATTCACTTTATTGGTATATTACTTTAACTGTAGTGGTCTGAAACCAAACCATCAGAAATATCTCTGAAGTATGCCTATAGTAAGGGGACAGCTTCATGCTTATACTGAAAAACTATTTAAACGAAAAGTTGGAGAATAATATTATTTCATGAAGGTGCATACATATATATGAAAATGATAGAATGTCAGAAGGGGGATACACCAAACTGATGACAGGTGTTTCCTTTAAGACAGGACCAGGACCTTGGTGGTGTATGGAAGGTGGTTAAGGTGATGTTTGAAAAAGTGAAAGTATTAGTAGCTCAGTCATGTCTGACTCTTTGAGAACCCTGTGGACTGTAGCCCAACAGACTCCTCTGTCCATGGAATTCTCCAGGTAAGAATAATGGATTGGTTTGCCATTTCCTTCTCCAGGGGATCTTCCAGACACAGGGATCAAACCCAGGTCTTTCACTCTGAAGGCAGATTCTTTACCAATTGAGCTACCCAAGAAGCCCAAAAATAGTGTTCAGCCAATTCCATTTTCATTTTGTATAGCACTCAAACTGTCACGTGATGGTGTGGTGGGTCAAATGAGAAAGATTATTGGATCGTCTTGAGTGATTCATATGATTTTTTTTCTTATCTTTATAGTCTATCATTATAACTTCTGTCACTTGTGCATTGCATTTGTAGATCAATTGATATCCTCAGGAATGAGGAAAATGCATTTATGTCTTGCCATTCTTATTAATGTACACATGCAAGGTTACTCTTCACACTTCTGAGAGGCGTGGTCAGCTCTGCAAATTGTGTGGCCCTGGATCATAACTGCTTTTAAATGAGTCAGCCATTAATAGCACAACTGCAATACATTTTACTTCAATGATTCTGGTATACTCTATTTATTGATCTACTTATCTATGATTTATCTATCTACATATCTATTTAAAACATTTCCAACTATTAAAATTTTTGCCTAAAACATAAAACTTATTTAGGATTGAAAGAAAGAAAGTTTAAACTGTAGTGAGGAAATAAAAACCATCAACCCTTCTCTAAAGATCAGGCCATTCCATTCCTCCCAACCCTCATCAGCTCTACCCTGTGTATTAACAGAGAAAAGCAATCATTTCCCGCTTCTCTGCAGTTGAGAGCCAGTGACAGCAGGCAAATATTGCAGATCAAGCACTTGAGCATTTAGGAAGAAAGGGGTGTCACTATTCCTCCAGTCTGTTAGGTGGCAATTAAGATGTGGTGTCCAAGTGCCGCCTGGACAGAGCTGATGAATATTTTGTCCTTTAAATCTTAACTTTGAGTAATGTCCTACAAGGAGGGAATTCAGCAGCTCTTAATTTCAAGGGCTGATCATTCTGATGTGTAATAGTTTGGGGCTGGGAACTATTGTAAAGTTTAGGATGGGATTAAAATATGCCCAAACCTAGATAGCTTAGAATTAAAGACAAATGTGAATCTATTTCCACTATGTATAGATTTCAGTAAATATTTTTGAATTGGATTTAACAGTGCCTTCACCAGAATTCCACATTCACATTAATCTGATGGACAGATTTGCACATATAAAGATACAGTATGTCTTGTATATATGTACTACTTTATCTATTCTGATCAACACAGTATTTTAAAGCAATTTTTCTCCAATTAAAAAATAAATTGAAAAAAATTTAAAAAAATAAAGATGTCATATATAGAAGCAGGTAAAAAACAAACAAAGAAGATACAGTCTATCTTACCCATTCAAAGAAAGATGAGATCAAAGGAGTGAATCTGTAAAATAACATAGTAAGCGAAGAATCGTAAGTGCCTGGTTTCTGCAGGGAGCAGGGTAGGTGGAGGGGTGGGGTGGACTGCAGAAGAGAAGAGATTGATGAAAGGTATGCAGAGCCAGGTCAAGGACAGCCTTGTCTGCATGGTTAAGAATCTTGGGTTTTTTATTGAGATGATCAGTCTCCTAAGATGGATTTATTAGATGGGCTTCTAGAAAGATGGTCTTCTTAGATGGGCTCCCCCAGTGGGGCAGAGGTAAAGAATTCACCTACAATGCAGGAGACACAGGTTCTATCCCTGGGTCAGGAAGATCCCTTGGAAAGGGAATGGCAACTCACTTCAGTATTCCAATCCCAAAGAAGGGCAATGCCAAAGAATGTTCAAACAATCACACAACTGCACACATTTCACATGCTAGCAATGTAATGCTCAGAATTCTCCAAGCCAGGCCTCAAAAGTATGTGAACAGAGAACTTCCAGATGATCAAACTGGATTTACAAAAGATAGAGAAAACAGAGATCAAATTGCCAACATCTGTTAGATCACAGAAAAAGTATGAGGATCCCAGAAAAAAACAAACATCTACTTCATTGACTATGCTAAAGCCTTTGAGTGTATGAGTCACAACAAACTGTGGAAAATTCTTCAACAGACAGGAATACCAGGCCATCTTACTGCCTCTTGTGAAACCTCTTTGCAGGTCAAGAAACAACAGTTAGAACTGGATGTTAGGCAACAGACAAGTTCAAAATTGGGAAAGAAGTATGTCAAGGCTGTATCTTCTCACCTTGTTTATTTAACTTATATATATAGAGAGTACATCATATGAAATGCCAGGCTGGATGAAGCACAAGCTGGAATCTAGATTTCAAGGAGAAATATCAATAACCTCAGACATGCAGATAATGTCTCTGCATTACGGCAGAAAGCGAAGAAGAACTAAAGAGCCTCTGATGAAGGTGAAAAAGGAGAGTAAAAAAAAGAAAAAGTGGCTTAAAACTCAACATAAAAAAACTAAGATCATGGCATCCAGTCCCATCACTTCATGGTAAATAGATGGGGAAACATTGGACACAGTGACATACTTTATTTTCTTGGGCTCTAAAATATATGCAGAATGTGACTGCAGCCATGAAATTAAAAGATGCTTGCTCCTTTGAAGAAAACCTATGACATACCTAGGCAGCATATTAAATAGCAGAGACATTATTTTGCCCACAAAAGTCCATCTAGTCATAGCTATGGTTTTTCCAATAGTCATGTAGGGATGTCAGAGTTGGACCATAAAGAAGGGTGAGTGTGGAAGAATTGATGCTTTTGAACTGTGATGTTGGATAATCTCTTGAGAGCCCCTTGGACTGCAAGATCAAACCAGTCAATCCTAAAAGAAATCAGTCCTGAATATCCATTGGAAGGTCTGATGCTGAAGTTTAAACTCCAACACTTTGGCCACCTGATGTAGAGAACTGACTGATTGAAAAAGACCCTGATTGAAAGACTGAAGGTAGAAGGAGACGTGGACAACAAAGGGCAAGATGACTGGACAGCATCCCCAACTCAATAGACATACGTTTGAGCAAGATTCAGGAGATGGTGAAGGACAGGGAAGCCCAGCATGCTGCTGTCCATGGGGTCACAAAGAGTCGGACAGGACTGAACATTGAACAACAGCCAGTGTTCTTGCCTGGGAAGCCCCATTGACAGCAGAGCTTGCAGGCTCCAGCCCCTGGGGTCACAGAGAGTTGTATATAACTTAGCAACCAAGTGCAAGAGACAAAAGCATCAGTCTTCAGAAAGAAGACCTGATGGGTGCATAAAGCCTCCGCAAGTAGGACCCAGCAACGGTAGTGGACAGGAGTTGATTTTGAAATCCTCAGTTTTGAGATTCTGAATTTTCATGTAGTCTCTTTCTAAAGCTGAATGAGAGCATGCATGATCCAGATAGCCTTTTCCTTCCTTCACAAAAGAAAGGTATAGCATTAAGCTTCGTCAAAGCACAAAGAAAGGACATATGTTATTTTTGTATAAACTCCACTAATGATTAATGGATAGGACTTAAACTTAGCGGCCTGCCTGCTTTTCCTGGCATTTTGCATATAAACATTAAGAGTGTTGGAATGTCCTAAATTCAAAAGAACTCTTGAGTTAAGGGTAACTGAACCTGAATCTTTTAAACCTAACTGAATTTTTGTCTGGGATGACCAAATTCCTCAAGACACATTAAGTAAAACCTTGAGGATTAAAAACAAATGTACATGACTCTTTAAGATCAGATGTGCATTATTCAATAAGATATTTAAAACTCATTTTATCAAAACATTAAATATTTATCCCAATTACAGTGAATCCTTATTTCTTCTTACAAAATACTGAATGCACTTGTCTCCCATTAACCAAATATAATTTTCTAAAATTGCGATGACATATTTAAATTTGGAATAATTATTGAGGGAGAATGAAAGCAAAATATTTTGAAGACTGTGGTTGAGGTCTTCAGTGGTGAATCCCAAGGCAGGAAGAGGTGGACTTGGCAATCGCAGTTAACCTTGAGTGATATTAACAGTGAGATGTCAGAAGTTCTATCATGATGCACTAAGGATTTTAAAAGTAGCATGAAATCGAAGAGCAAACCAAATTGCTGCTTCTGTCTTCCGTGGGTGTGCACCCTTCAGTTAGTTAAGCAGAGAGTTTCTAAAGCCTCCAGGGTGGAGCGGGGATATGAACATGGCAGATATGTCTTCTACCACAAGAAGATCTTGTATATAATGATCTTCCAGTGTTTTTAATTATTATTCTTAGAGGTAAAGTATATCAGTTTTGGAAGTTGTATGAGAAAGAAGTCTGATGCATTGCTTTTACAGGAAGGGATATTTATCTTCTGAAAAGTGAGTTCAGTATTTTCATAATGAAAGAAAAAGTCCACGACCTGATTAGAGACACGTGAAGAACCATTATCAGAGGCTCTTAATATGTCACAAAGAGAACCATGCTTCCGTGCATTCCTTCATTTTATTCCTTTTTCATCTTTCCTTCTTTTTCTCCTTCCCTTCATCTTCCTCTTTCCCCACCTTCTTCTGTGTCATATTCTCTCTCCCCTCATCTTCATTTCTCTCTCACTCGTTCTTTGGTAGTGACATTTGAAAACAACCTATGATGTTGATAATCTCTGTAATTTTACATTCTGAGAATTTTGCTCTCTGTTTCTCCTCCTTGGAACTTTCCAATGAAAGCTTCACCTGTGGCCCATCTGCAGTGTATGCGGGCTGTGTCTAGAAATGTAATGCGTGTACCATGATGTTGCTGAAAGTTCAGATCTCTAATGAGAAGTGTTGGCACACACACTGAGAGGACATCGTGATTATCTGGGAGCCACACACTACCGGACGCAGATGAAACCCCTGAACACCCACTCCACATCCTGCAGTGAAAATCTTCAAGAATTCTTCAAAGACAAAACGCCTGCCAAAAAGGCCAATTTTGAACTTCAGCTGTCTGAGCAAACAAGAATTGTTTTAAAGCCCAAATTGGAAAGGACTTCGGAGACCAATATTCTCTGCCATAAAAATGAAATGGGCTTTTTTTTTTTTTCAACTGGAAACAATTGCAAAATAATTCATGGTCAGTTGAAAGAAGAGTAAAAGTAGTGAATAACTTGTTTTGAAGAAGCAAACCTGTGTCTAATGAAGGTACGACTGCTTTAGGAAATTAATGTTGATGTTTATATATTTTGTGTGTTGGTTTCTATGATTGTTTCTGCTTTCTCAAAACATCTCCATAGTTTGTCAGATTCCTTTCTTTCTGTCTCCTTTTCTCTCTTAGGAAATGTGTAGTTGAATACAATACTACCATTTATCTTCTGCTGCTACATGTTATATGTGTAATTATAAATTTTTGTTTAGAATTCAAACGTTTGTTGAAACATAAATTCTCCTTCAATAACCCAATAAATGAGATCAAAATTGACATTTTTGCTTTGAGAAATACCATTATTTTATATCAAGTCAAAGAATGATGGCCTGAAGTTGCCGATTAACTTATCTGTCATTTCTTTTGCTTCATGTGATATAAGTAAATATGATTTTCTAGTCAAAATAGCAAATTTAAAAGAAATTCCCCCTTCACAGTGAATCAAAAGCAAACTTCTGATTCAAGGTAAGACTCAGAAAAACTTAGAGCTTAGACAAATTCACAGGAAAGCTTTGCCAGAATGCTTAGTTTATTAATAAATATGTCCATGCTGTAATATTTGTGTCTAAGAGAAAAGTAAGTCTATTTAGCAGTACCTGTTAACCAAATATAGAGCTTCATAAACCCATGCATTTGAGTGTTTAGTGAAAGAAACTGGAATATAATAAATGACATGGTGAGCAAATTATTATTTTTTGTATTAATACAAGAACTGCAGGGGGGAAAAAAATCAGTGTCTGAAATGCTCTCTTATTCTAGGAGTGTGGTATCATCAAATAGTTAACTGCAATGTTAATGCAAAATGTCAGTGTGAATTGTCAAGGTTGTGAGATAGTATATATTAATGCTACATAAAAAGCTTGTATTATGTAGCATACAATACTGCACTGTCAACTCAAAGGCTTATTTTAAAAGTAGATAATTCTGAATTATATTTTCGTCTCTGTGCTGTGACAGTCTAAACTGAATATGTTCTTTGCTTTTCATTCTAAAAATGAAACTGATGTCAGTTTACCCGAGGGGAAAAGAATGGGAATGGGAAGCATCACAGAGAGTTTAGGACTATATCACAGTCTAAATTAAATATCATTTTGCCTCTATGTGGGCCAGAGTTTCTCCACTGCACAGAGGTGGAATTCAGCAAAGGCAGAAGCTAATTTCCCTGCTCTGTTCCTAGAATGCCAAAGGCAGAACATTCAGCACCCCGTCAGGCAAGACACCCATAAAGCTAATAGATTTAGCAGAACTGAAAAGTAATGTGACCCCTGGAACTGAAAAGCTTGTTGGCAAGGTAGAAATACCATAACCTTGGGATTTTCTACTCTCGGTTCTGTAGCCAACTCAGAGGAGTTTGGCGCTGCAGAGGACCACCTGGTGAGACACAGGCTTTTCAGAGTAAGAATCCAGGACTCATAAGCTTCATCATTTGGTCAGGCTCACAGAGCGGTCTGTGGGACTCGGGCAACTGGGAGTGGTGACCACAGAAAAGCCCGGGGTTAATGGGAGACAAACGAGGCGGCTGGTGACTCTCACATGTTATCAGATTCCTCTTTCTCTTTCCTTCCCTTTCTCTCCTAGAACCACAGTAATTAACTAGGATGCTACTGTTGACCTGCTGCTACGGCTTATGTTCAAGAATAAAAATTTGTGTTTAAAACTAAGACATCGGTTGAATTACAAAATCACTATGAATAACTCAATATATGAGATCAAAGCTGACGTTTTTGCTTTGAGAAAGTCATCATCTTAAATCAAGTAGGCTATTTTAGGAAAGTCAAGTGGGGTCAGCAGGAAAGATGGGACAGAGCTACACAAGCCTCCCAGTCACAGTACAGGCAAAAGCCAGGTCGCTGAAATTAATAACCAGAGGTTATTAAAAACAATTATGAAAAATGCTCCACTTCCAACTTTGAAAACTAAAAACTTGCATTTTGCAATTTCTACATAGTTATGAAGGTGTACATGAGATATATTATTGTTACCATAAAATTCATATTCATTTTCAATCACGGTGACCAAAGGGTCTCTAGCTTTATGTGTCTGCATATATAGAAAGAAAGAGAAAGAGGTTACTAGAGGTTGCGAAAGAGCTGATAAACACATTGAGGTGGATAGATCAAAATATAGCAAACCAAAACAAGGTCGACATTTACCTAACAAATTTCTGATAGGCTGAAGGAAAATCCCCTTTTAGACTTTCCCTTGGTAAAGTAAGATTAAAAGATGCTATCTTTGCCAACATTATAGATAGTGCAACATTCAGTTATATCAAAACGTTTCCTTTATCTGTCTCAATAGTTTAATGAGCTCCGACTCAGTATGTTTTTAATAATACAAGTTTAGATTACTTGGCAATAGAGTACATAACTAACAGTTGCATTTATTAAAGAAAATGTTCTGTATTTTACAACCTAATATTTGAGAATTTGTTGGTCAACATCTGGGGTGCTTAATTTAAAGAAGCCAGTTATCTGAACTTGTTTCCTAATAATAACTGTTAGATGAGAAATCTTTTTGCTTGAAAACCCTTTGTGTTATTCATACAGGTATTGAAATTTGGGGTTATGCCCAAGACATTTCTCGTGATAAGCATCTGGCTTTTGAGCAGCCAGATATATAATATATAAACACATAGATATTCTAATCACCTATAGAAGAAATGGATATTAGTAATAAAATAAATGCTACAATAAAATATTAGATAATTAGAACAAGGAAGTTAAACATCATTTAAATTATTACTGATAATTTTCTGATTTGTTTAATTTATGTTTCAAATATTTACTAACTGTGCTTTGATCAGGGTACTCTGAATGTTGGCAGTTTACTATTGAAACACAGAGACAGACAGACACTCACACACGCATACATATATACACGTGCAAATACATCTTCTTTTTTTTTTAAATACATCTTCTTTAAACCTACTTTTTCTACAAAAATGGGGAAAAGATAGTAGATTATATAAGCTGAATTATGAATTTTGCTTCACTTGTTTAATGTCATAAGATGCTTTCTTAAGAAACTTGGTTCCAAGAGATTTTGCCTGCGTATTCGTAAAATTAAAGTGGAGAATTCTGTTGGTTACTTAGTATCTTATAAAGGTCAGAAGGGATAAAGTTTACTGTCCTCCACTGTAGAAAACTGGCAAGGTCATTAAATGAAAAAATTAAAACATTTTTCAAAAGGCTGCATTTACATGTTAAAGTCATCCAAAGACTGTGTCTAATTTATGCCCCATTAAGGTGAGTTTATATAGCTATCTATTACATTATTGAGACCAGTTCTAATAGCAGCTGCCATTTACAATACCTGAGAGATACTGAGCAGTTCATTAAAGTGCTTAATTTCGCTAATAGGAAATCTGATCACTAGTTTTTTTCTAGTGTTTTTAGGAAGGCAAAAAATACGTATTCTCTAGATTAGATTTGGAAGCCATTTATCTTTCTTGTGGATATAGATTTACCCTTATTGTTTCAATATATCAAAAAGTAAGATTATAAAAGTTGTTTAATAAAAGGAAATCTGCAGAAAATGCAAAGAGTAATGGTGCACCCTGCCAGAGATATTTCTCCCAGAAAATAAATTGAAACAACTGGCTCACCACATCCAAGTATGTAGATCTCTCATTTACTTGACTTTTTCACTCCTTTTGAGGAAAACCATTGAATTTGGAAAATAGAGCAAGTGGCTTCAGAAATCTAGATTTCTACATAAAATTTCTTCTGCATGATTTGTTTTGCTATTAGCAAGCACAGAACCAAGGTCAATGAAAATCGAACTTTATTTTTCTTGGCAAATAGAGGTAAGTGGCAGCTTGAAGAAAAGAAATTAGTAGAATCTATTTCAATACTTTTGGAAACAAACATTCTTAGATACTAAATATACCTCCAATTAGTCCAGGGTATTCCAGAATATTAAATCATACCATAACTTAGTGTTAATTAAATTGGAATACCATATCCTTTCAAACAAATTCCCATAATGTGGGAAATCATTTATAACAAAATAAGCATCTATTTAGGACTAATAATAATAAAATAGCAGTGATTATAATTATTTATTGGGTGCTCTGTCTTTATGCAAAGCATCGTGGCAAGTGCTTTACCTATAATCTATTATCTCATCCAGACCACTACTCTATGGGTATTATAGTAGTCACCACCAGCTCTGATACTTTCATTAACTTCTGTCTCGTTTTCCTTAACTCTTTGTAGCTATCTCGTTTTTCACGCTGCAGGGATGAAAAAATCAAATGATTTTTTTTTTTTACTTTGATTTCCGTGAAACACGACTTACAAAGACAACTATTTGCAATCTAGCTCTCATTCCATTTTGTAGTTAATAACAGAGTCACTTTTTCTGAACATGACAGCAAAATGTATCCATGCAATAAAAATATTCCAGGTTTTTAAATCCTCATCCTTTCCAGTTATTAGTTCTGGCTCAATTCATATCTTTGGTCTTGATGTGTGTCCAAAAATTCAAAAGCTCGTTTAATTTTTGTGCAGAAGAATTTAGCTCTCTGCCTACAATAATT
This sequence comes from Cervus elaphus, assembly GCF_910594005.1. Taxonomy (NCBI): domain Eukaryota; kingdom Metazoa; phylum Chordata; class Mammalia; order Artiodactyla; family Cervidae; genus Cervus; species Cervus elaphus. Next base: position 5,302,399 of record NC_057826.1, on the reverse strand, counting down.
TGTATGTACATGCCCTGATGCACTGTTGCATTTTAAATAGGTTAAAACAATAAAAATAAATCACAAAGTTTCCACTGCTACACTTAAAAAAAATAAATGTATTTGACTCTGATTCTAACATGTAGTGATAAGACAAGCTTGATCTGTATCCTTTGCCGAATAAATTCATTTCTACATAAATAGCTTAATTCAATTGGTCTCTGTCAGTTACAACTCAAAATACCAGCTGGAAACATGGTCCAGAGGAAGTGTGATCAAATTTTCTGTTCTAGATCACATACATTCCAAAGGGGGCTGTCTGGATATCCCCACTCTGCCTGGATTTTTGGAGGGGTATAGACTTAGACAGAGTTTTCAAAGGTTAGGAAAGCATTTCCCCCTATTTTGAACTCTGAGATTATTTAATTGTCTGTATTTATTTAATTGTCTCTTCCGGGTTTGCACCTGTAGTGACGCAGAGCATGACCTGGACCAGAGACCACGGGCCCTGTGCTGGCGACGCTGCAGCCTGCCAGAGGAGGTACATTTCTCATTCATATCTGGCCTGTGGCCTCGAAGAGTCTGCTTATCACGTAGCTGTATTTATTATCTGGTGGAGTGTGCAATGCCTTTTTTCTCTGTTCACTTAGTTTTTTAAGATGATTTTTAAAGGTTGAACTCCATTCACAGTTATTGCAACAATATTGGCTGTATTCCTCGTGTTGTGTAATACATCCTTGTAGCCTGTTTTACATCCGATAGTTTGTGTCACCCACTGGTGTACCCCTATTCTCCCCCTCTCCCCCCAACAACGGCACCAGCGTGCAAGCACTGACAACCAGTGGAATTTATTCTCTGTATCTGTGAATCTGCTTCTTGCTTGCATTATTTGCTTTTTTTTGGTTTCTTTCCTAGATTCCACATATAAGTGACAACAAGTATTTGTCTTTCCCTGTCAGATTTATCTCACTTCGTATAATGTCTTCCAAGACCATCTATGTTGCTGCAAATGGCAAATTTTTATGGCTGAGTAGTGTTCCATTGTATAAATGTCTTTAGCCACTCATCTGTTGTTAAGACACTTAGATTGTTTTCATATCTCGGCAATTGTAAATAACATTGCTATGAACATTGGGGCGCATGTACCTTTTTGAATTAGTGTTTTTGCTTTTGGATAAATACCTAGAAGTGGAATTGCTGGGTCATGCTTTAGTTCCATTTTTAGTTTTGAGAAACCTCCATACTCTTTTCCACAGTAGCTGTACCAGTTTAGTGTATGAGAGTTCCCTTTTCTCCACTTTCTTGTCACCATTTGCGGTTTGTGTTCTTTTTGATGATAGTCATCCTGACAGGTGTGAGGAGATATCTCATTGTGGTTCTGGTTTGCATTTCCCTGATGATTAGCAATTCTGTTCTATTCACTTTTGAGGGGTGGCGCAAAAATGTTCCTTACACTCCTTTTGAGTTTTTCATATTTTTAAATCTGCCTGCGATGCAGGAGACCCCTGAGTCTGAAAGTTCCCCCGGAGAAGAGACAGGTTCCCTATTCTAGTACCCATGGACTTCTCTCGTGGCTCAGATGGTGAAGAATCCATCTGCAATGCAGGACACTTGGGTTCAATCCCTGGGTTGGGAAGATTCCTTCGAGAAGGGTATGGCAACTCTCTCCAGGGGGTGGGTTGGAGAACCTTGCCTGGAGAATCCCATGGACAGAGGAGCCTGACGGGCTACTGTCCACGGGGTAGCACAGAGCTGGAAATGACTGGGCGGCTCAGCCCAGCACATACGGTCCATGCTGAAGCTGAACAGATGAACTATAACTAAAAGAGTGAACCCAGCTCTTGTCTCACAAATCCCTTCTAAAACTTGCATCTTACACACACAGAGGTCCCTAGAAAGTGTTCCACAAATGCTCACAAGCAAGGCCACATAGTCCACAGTTGTTGGGTTGAAAGCCACTTTCTGGGAAAGGCTTCTTTTCTCAGAAGTATCATGGCGTACTACATGTTACTGCTCTGCCATACTCCTGGGTAATTAAATATTTTTACATTCATGCCCCAAGATCACATATTAGCTTCTCCCACTAACTTCTCCATAAAATGGTATGCTTTTTAAAATTAAATTCTGAGATACAATCTGGAGATACACTCAAATGATAAAATCATGCTTAGAAAATATGGTTCTCTCTAAAAATTCTAGCTGAATGGTCCACGAGAGATGAAATAAATGCTTCCCATGACAATTTTCTGCTGTGAGCACAGTAATACAGAACACTGGTCCTCAACTCTCACAGCCCAGGGAAATCCACCTGGGAGCTTTTAAAATTCAGGATGCTCAGGGTGCATCCCAGACCAATTAAATCAGATGCTGTGGGTCTGGAGCTAGGGCATCAGAAGTCTGTCACACTTCCCAGGCGATTCTAACATGTGACTGAGTTTACGAACTCCTGAGGCACGTGCCATTTCATGTTATTTGCAATACAATCAAGTATGTGATAGACACCAGTTAATAATGGAATGGAAAGAATATATATTATGCTTTTGATGTAAGAGCCAAAAGCCAATCTTACTTTAATTAATGAATCACTAATGTTTGACCCTCAAAATTTCTGGAAAATTCAAGGTAACAAAACCCAACAGTCATAGCTATTTATTAACTCGCATTTAATTTGAATAAATGTGTGATATATGTACAAGAGACATTTTTATAAGAACAAAACTTTTGCTATTATTAGAGCCCAGTTTCCTGCTGCCTGTTTCCTGCTTAATATCTTAATCTTCTGTGACATCACGATTAATTCCTATGGAGATGATGCTAGTTACACAGGGGGGATTATAATTTCAGGCAAATGATAAACAGCAGGAAGAGAATAAGGTCATTTTTCACTTCTCAAGCAAAAACAGCCTGATAGGAATGACAGCCAGAAAAAGAAAAAAAAATACAAAAAACAAACAAACAAAATAATAGTCACTTCAGAATATTATGAAACTGTAGATTTAGCTTCTTTTGTGAAAGGCAATCTACTCTTTAAACAGTTATCTGTCCATGGCACCAGCTTAATGACTTAAACAGTGAGTGTTTTGTCAGATCAATCAGATTTGCATTAGGATTGCTTTAAATTAAGATTACAGATGTACCTTTGTGGTTTGGATTTATCAGTATCATTATTGTGGATGCTGGCTACCTGTGACTGTTTAGCTTTGCAAATACCTCCAACTTTAGAACTTTAAAATAATGATGAGATAAATTTGGCCTTCATGGAGCGTGTTCATTTCTCCTAAAATTTTCAAGAGTTGGGTGATAAAACAGTGATTTTTTTGCTTGTATAGCTTCATATTTTTCGAGTGAAGAATCTATCTGCTCTTAATGCCATGGTATAATAATCAAAGGGTTCTGTACAAAAGATCTACATCTGTATTTTCACTTGAGCATTATTACTTGACTCACAAGTCTCTCTTGATAATAGTATCTGTCTACATATCTAGAAAGTGAGTACCATATTTGGGGTGTGACATAGTTTTATGCCAAAAATGGCAGAAATAGGAATAGCCTAAATGCAGATCAAGTTTGACTATTGAACACATATTATTCTCACTTGGCCTGACCATCTGATGCTTTTACCAGTAGGGATATTTGAGTCACTACAATTTTTCACAGTTTTTATTTGTCTGTCTGTATAACAGATATTCATAGAAGACCTAGTCAAATATGTAAGGGGATATAAACAACCAGCTCCTTCAGCTAATCATTTACACAAAAATCACATTTTAAGCTCAATGGTGTTTTTTTGTTTTGTTTTGATTTTTCAAAAATTTCCAGGAGAGCAGGAGCGTCATTTAATAGTTATACAAACTATACTCAGTCTTGAAGGATTCAAAATTTATCTACTTGGTTTCTAGAAACTCTTGAGTTCTAACTCCTAGAAATCTTAAATGCTATAATTACAAATGGCTAACTCTTTCTCACAATTTTTACACTGTTCTTGAGACTTAAAATCAAAACAAAATTTAAAAGTTTATAAACAACTTAAGGAACCTACAAAATGGCATTATGTGAGGCTGTCTTTCTATAAAAGCTTTCTTGATAATTGCCTGCATATAATTTTCATCCCGAAAGCTTTTTAGCTTTGAAAATTTCCTAAATTATAATTAATTGATTTAAATCTTGCCTTGATGAAAGAATCCAAGAAGACAAGATTAATTTCTTAGTCTCTAACTATCCAGCTTACCCAAGAGGCTATTCCAAAACGCTCAGCGCTCAGACCCCCGTCGATTATAATTTTTATAAATGCCCTGTTTCTCTCCAAAACTACTGAGGAAGTATAACAGATACACAAGTCAGCAGGCTGGAGGGAACAGAAAGAGCAGACTCTCCGCGTGGGCTATTATGAAAGCTGATTTAATTATTTCTTTCAGAAGTTTAATACATGAAAAGTTAACTTCTAGAAATAGTTAGACCCTTTCCAGATGGCTATGAAAATTGTTTTTCATTAAATTGGACTGTTCAAATTTTCCAGGCCCGTGAACCCAAAGACAGTTTAATCATAGTCGAGAGGGAACTGTAACTCTGGAAAACTAAGCAGAATGCTGTAGTCCGGGCTATAAGGATAATTATAATGAACTAGGACCACATGATTGGGAATCAGCCTACAAGAAGTTAACTCTTGTCATCCAGAGTCTGACACGAGAGGTTTATCGACAGTGAGGCTTGTGGAAAATTTCCGGGTAGGTTCTTGAAGAAACAGGGAGTGGAAGTCTCTGTAGAAGGCAAGGTGATGGACATTGTCATCTCTGGGTTGTACAAGCCATTAAGTTGGGATTATGGTTTCTCATGTAATATTCATTTACCCAGCGAAAGGGATCTTTATCAAATACCTCATTTGTTATACAAAAGTTGGATACAAACTCAAGTGATTGATTTTGAAAACTGTCAAATGAGTGACATTTTCACCTGTATCTTTATTAGAAATTTTCTGCAAGACTCCCCAATTCTCAGACTATTTTGGAAATCCCTCTTTGCAAAGTATTTTCAGAATCATTTCCTAAAAATGCAAGAAAAGATATTATTACCTCAGATGTAGTATCTTAAAAGCTTCGTGACTGAATTTTGTGGCTTGATGAGGTAGTAAATAATTTAAGATTAACCTGAAATAGAGTAATTTCCAGGCTACGTAGCAACTGTGGAGTGTGTGTGCATGCTCAGTCATGCAATCATGTCTGACTCTTTGCAACCCCATGGACTGTAGCCCACCAGGCTCCTCTGTCCATGGAAATTTCCAGGCAGGAATACTGGAGGGGGTTGTCATTTCCTCCTATAGGGAATTTTCCAAATCCAGGGATTGAACCCATGTCTCCTGTGTCTACTAAATTGCAGGTGAATTCTTTACCACTGCACCTCCTGGGAACCCTAAGTATTGTGTGGCTCAGTGGTAAAGAATCTGCATTCAATGCAGGAAACACTGGAGATGAGGTTTGATCCCTGGATGAGGAAGATACCCTGGAGGAGGAAATGGCAACCTACTCCAGTATTTTTGCCTGGCAAACCCCATGGACAGCCTACGGGATGGCAAAATAATTGGACCCGACTCAGCAACTAAACAAAAGAGTGGTACAAATATAGCCTCTCAAAATACTCCCATGGCAAGATGAAACTCCCAGTATTCTATTGTTCTGCTGCAGTGGGCACGTTTGATGGTGGTGTTTAGGGATTATCAGGGCATTCTTATTTGTGCAAAAACTAGGGATCTATTTTCACAGAAAAACCAGTCAGGGAATGCACCTTTGCACCCAGAGAAGATTTAATAGGTCTGATGCCTTCTCTAAGTTTGCAAACACTAATCCCACACTAAAAAAGATAAAGTCAAAATAGAATCACTTTATTTTTTTATCATATTTAATGTTTATTTTTTTCTTTTCTTTTTTTTTCATTTATTTTTATTAGTTGGAGGTTAATTACTTTACAAAACAGAAAAAGAGACACAGATGTACAGAACAGACTTTTGGACTCTATGGGAGAAGGTGAGGGTGAGATGTTCTGAGAGAATAGCATTGAAACAAGTATACTATCAAGGGTGAAACAGATCACCAGCCCAGGTTGGATGCATGAGACAAGTGCTCAGGGCTGGTGCACTGGGAAGACCCAGAGAATCACTTTAATAATCACTCAGAGTCAGAGTTTTATAGACATTGCAGAGATATAAAACGTTTCACAAACAATTAATGAAAAGTAGGTACCTGAATCCTTTACAAAGAGTAATGTAGACACAAAGACCGGGCCCTGAAGCAGGACCCATACATCTTCCTCAGGAATACTGTGAGATGCCCAGAAAACACTTGAGATTGTAACAGAAGTATTCTCTTCCCTCTCCTGGTTACAAGTTGTACCTGGCCTTTGAAAACAAGAATTCAAGTCTAACAACAGAAACTGCTATCCTTCAAGATTTATATATATCTATGTGTGTGTGTATAAATATACATAAATGCATAATCCTAATTCTCATTAAAGAATGGGACTCAGTAGATCTCAATTAGAGATTTTGTCATACTTCTAAACACCTTCATTCATTATTATAAAGATATCACAACTGTATTTTTATAGTCAAATTATGGAGCACTAAACGAAGAACATACTGGTAAACTCCCACCTGTAAATGTCTGGCTGAAATAGACCTATGTTAGCTAGCAGCTGGACTGTAATGTGTATATGGTTTTAAATTCAAGAGAAACGCCAACAAAAGCATTATCTAAGGCTGACAGCAATGTGTTAACTCCATGTATGAGTTTCCATTTGTTCTTTCCTGACAAGCACTAAAATATGCACTTTATTTTCTAAAATAAAATGTACTTGGTTATTAAATGTCTCATTACAATTTCCCAGAAAAGAAAAAAAAAAATCCCCTAACGTTGATTTTATATTTGAAGATGAGTGAAAGTGTTCATCGCTAAGTGGTGTCTGCATCTTTGTGACCCCATGGACCGTAGTCCGCCAGGCTCCTCTGTCTATGGGGTTCTCCAGGCAAGAATTCTGGCATGCGTTGCCATTCCTTTCTCCAGGGGATCCTCCTGACCCGGGAATTGAACCTGGGTCTTCTGCATCACAGGCAGATTCTTTAGTGTCTGAGTCACCAAGGAAGCCCTGAAAATGAGTCAAGGCTTACTTTAACCAATAATGATTGTTCCGTTTTCTGTATTTCATTAGGTAAAGGACAGGAAGGAGTTAAATAAGACTTTCTAAAAAAAAAAAAATCGACATATGCAAGAAACTAGTAAAATACACACCAGTAATTTGGTGTGGATTTTACACCAAATTACACCATATGTATTCTTTTCTTATTTTTATCATAAAGTATATTCCTAAAATTGAAATTGATATGCCAAAGCCTTTTTAAAATAACCTTGCAGCAAAATCCAGAAAGCTCATGCTTTTGTTTTGAAAATACTAGAAAGGTCTCAAAGGAACAAAGCTAGATGTTGGCACTTGATTTGAGGATGATATGTTTTCATTTGGTGATTATTTGGAGTCCTTCCTCAGAGACAGTTCGTAAGCTGCATAGTGCATATATGCTCAGGACTGTCTGGCTCTCTGTGACCCCCAGAACTGTAGCCCACCAGTCCCGTCTGCCCGTGGAATTTTCCAGGCAAGAATACTGGAGTGGGTTGCCATTTCCTCCTCCAGGGGACTTCCCAACCCAGGGACAGACTCCATGTCTCCTGAGTCTCCAGCAATGGCAGGCAGATTCTTTACCATTACACCACCTGGAAACCCAGCTAACATGGCTTATGACTCTGGCTCCAGGAAGCATTGGGAGGGACAAATGATCAGACTTACTAGGAACTGGGATCTTTACATGAGCTCCCAGTGGTTTATCTGCCAGGGGTCACTGATACGTTCTTTGACTGATACAAGAGCTACAATTTCCTAGTAGTATCCCAGGTGACACAAGACAACAGTCTGCCTGCCAACGTAGGAGACGTGAATTTGATCCTTAGGTAGGGAAGATATCCTGGAGAAAGAAATGCAACCCACTCTAGTATTCTTGCCTGGGAAATCCCATAGACAGAGGAACCTTGCAAGCTACAGTCCATGGGGTCTCAGAGAGTTGGACATGTCTGAGTGACTGAGTTACATAAAAATAATCTAGTTTAAACCAATTTTTAAAAAGAAAGTGTGGATACATTCATGGCTGAACTCCACATCTGTTTATTTACACTCTTAGAAATGAAACATATCTTGGGAATCCCTGTTTCTATGATCCAGTTATTAAAAAAGAAAAAAAAAACAAAAAAACTCTGCTCGATACCATGCAGTCATAGACATTTGTTCCCAGAAATGTTGTAGATGGTTTGACCCTGAGTTCTCACACACTTTAAGAACAATTCTTACCTCTGTCTTAAGACCATTGAGTTTAGTGATCTTTTAGGACCATTGAATTGAGTGACCTTTAAATGATTTAATATTTACAAAACATCTGAACCTCCCAGAAGTGCTATGTAAATATGAAAATCACAGACAAGACAGTCAATATAAGTAAGTACTCCTTAATTAAAAAAAAAAAAAGGACTTGAATTAGGCACAAAAGGCTGTCCATTTACCTTATTTGGACAGAAAAACAAACAGACAAACATGAATTCTAGAGAACGTTTTTCAATTTCACTTGTTTTTTAAACAATCCCTTGAAAAGTCCTATACAGTGCTTTTGAATAGTTGATGACTCAAATGTACACAAAAAAGCATTGACTGTGCTACGTGATTCGTTTCAGACTTTCTTCCCCACAAAATGATGCAGGTCTTGAACTGATGTAGCAGATCTCTCAACAGAGGCTGGGACAGAGCAGCTACCAAATATCAGCCTTGGTGATGACAGTTTGCTTAAAATTCTTTGTGCTTATCCCTAAGGTTGTCAATGACCCCACACCTCTTGGAGCTGAGATTCCTTCGCGGGTTACAGGGATGAGAAGCATTTGTCACAGCCCAAGACCTGCTTCCCGAGGTCAAGCTATAAAACATAACAGGCTAGATCAAGCCCTCAAAAGTTTGATGCTTATCTGTTCTCCATTCACAAACAATCTAAATGACTTTTGATATAATATTCTGACACTTTCCATTTAGATCTTCTTGGAGAGCAAGGACAGAAGCAATCAAAAATGAGATAAAAATGTACGGTGGGAAGAGTAAATATTGAGACTTCATGGACATAAAAGATTCAAATGAAATTTGTGGTGAAGGTCTGAAGAGTGTCTTGATGGAAACTGGTATCTATTACCATAGCAAAGCCATCTATCACGTCTCCCTGGAAAATGCACATACGATAGGGTTAGCTGAGATCCTTGTCTATGCAGGCTGTTCTGTTCCTCAAGTCTCCAAGCGGAATATCAGACCTAAGATCCACTTATATATTTTTTGTTGTTTGTTTGTCAACAAGATTCTGTTTTTACAAGCTGGACGAAAACAGAACAGACACAGCAAAGACAAGCGTATTCCATCCTGTTCAGGGGTCTCACCCTGTTGACGGATATTGCTGAAGCTGCCCCTCCCTGCTCAGAGCACAAACCTCACTCCTTACTGAATGGTGATAAACGCACTCCCAGGGTTGGGTGAGGGAAAGCTTGGCTTCAGTGTCCTGGCTTCCCTCAGCTATACCCTGTGATGGACGAGAATCTTTCTTCTGCATTATGCTTGTGTGTATGTGTGTGTGTGTGTGTTTCCAGAATTAGAAAGTGAGATCATTCTCTGGAAAATGAAAAATAATCAGAATGAGATCATGTCCATATTAGAATCAGAAATATTTTACAGGAATGTAGTTTAAGAACTGGTTTCTAAATATATCACTGGAAAGCTGGAAAGGTTGGGAAAAAAGATAAATACACACATATATATACATATACATATGCATTTATTAGTTCAGTTCAGTTCAGTCACTCAGTCGTGTCTGACTCTGCAACCCCATGGACTGCAGCACGCCAGGCCTCCCTGTCCTTCACCAACTCCTGGAGTTTACTCAGACTCAATCCATGGAGTCAGGGATACCATCCAACCATCTCATCCTCTGTTGATACTTCTCCTCCTGCCTTTAAATTTTCCCAACATCAGGGTCTTTTCCAATGAGTCAGTTCTTCGCATCAGGTGGCAAGGTATATATGTATATACGTGTGTGTGTGTGTGTGGAGTGTGCTAAATCTCTCCAGTCGTATCTGACTCTTTGCAACCTCATGGACTGTAGCCCACCAGGCTCCTCTGCCCATGGGATTCTCCAGGCAAGAATACTGGAGTGGGTTGCCATGTCCTCCTCCAGGGGGTCTTCCCAACACAGGGATTGAACCAGCCTCTCTTAAGTCTCCTTCATTGGCAGGTGGTTTCTTTACCACTAGCACCACCTGGAAAGCCTGCATATATGTAGGTATATATGTATAAAAATAAAAACATATATATATATATATATATATATATATATAAACAGAACTTGCCCCCAAATTTCTTTCTTTTTAAAAAGACTGTTTGTCTGCTTGGCTGTGTTGGATCTTAGTTGGGGCACGTGGGGTCTTTCACTGCAATAGGTGGGCATCTCTAGTAGTGGCTTGCGGGCTTCCCCATGGCATGTGAGATCTTAGTTCCCTGATGAGGGTTTGAACCTACCTCCCCTGAATTGGAAGCAGGATTCTTAACCACCAGGGAAGTACCCCCAAAATACTTAGCAAATGTTTGTGTCTCAGTGGAGAAAAGAGTATTTATTTAATTATCTGTTTATTTTTGTTGTCATTGTTTTACTACTTAGATTTACTCTCAGACCCCATATGCCAAAAAGAGTGTCTGATACATTGCAGTCCTCAGTGTCAGTTGTATTAATAGAATAAGTAATAAGCAAAAGCTAACATCTTAGTATAAATATTGAAAAGAAATATAAGGGTACAGTTAAAAAAGCAAAGCAAATAATTATTCATATTCAGCTTATTAATAATCAAATATATATGTGTAAACAAATACATTTGCCTATCAGAGTGACAAAAATTGACAAAAATCACTAATATAATTTTGATCAAACTGTGGTGCAGTTTCTGCTTAAAAGTTAAATTCTGAAAAGCAATAATGTTCATATTTAAGCCAAATTTTCAAAATATATGTACCTTTGACATATCAATTCTAGTTTTAGGAATTTATTCTATGGTAAAAATAAGAGAAAAGAATATACATACATATGTAAGGACATTTTGTCCAATAAAATTCATAAAAAAGTAAACATTATGTAGATATAATCTAAATTTCTATCAAATTCTTTGAATATGTAAAGTATGGGTATAGTTGTAACCAAAATATGAGGTATACTAATCAACGCCACTAGATGTTAATAATCTATCATTGAATCGAAAAGAGATTTATAAGCAATGTAGGTTTATGTGTACATTATGCGTGTCAAAAGATGTAAAGATTTCTTATAAATAGCAATAGAGTTTTGGGAAAAAGGTGATTTCACCACATTTTTATATTTATTAAATATTAGTAAATATTTTTGAAGGATTTATGTTACATTTATAATCTGATAGCTTTTATTTTGGGATATATATCCTTATAGAAAGTTAAGAACTCTAAGTCTTACACTTACTACAATTTAAAGAATCTTTTAGGAAAAAAAATGTGTGATCCAGAAATTTAGTAAGAGTGATTCTAAGAGAAAAGCCCATGCATTTATTTTTAGTCCTCTGAAATGACTTTGATCTTGCACATAATTAATTTTATATATATTTTTTCCCCCAGAGATGAATGGATTTGTTATGCTAACTTATTTTCACATCTCTATTAGTAAAATTTTTCAACTCATTTGTTCTGTTTGTAGGCTTCTTGTGCAGGACAAAATGGATTACAAGTGGATGCAAGTGTTTTTTACATTTAGACCTGATATTATCTGTCTCTTGTGACTCTGACCACCCTAAACTAGAACTCTAGACGAGCTAAACAAACTGAGTTTCTGATCTACAAAAGTGAGGACACGTTGGTCCTCTTACCAGCGGAAGGCGGTGTCACCTGGGGAGGCGTAGCTTCTCCCATAGCCAGCAGATCCTCCTGTAGGATGCGGCTTATGTGATGTGACTGGGGCCGGTACTTACAGCTTCTGTCTTACTGGACCACAGGGAGTCTTAAAGGTATGCGGTCTGTAACATGCACGGCATGAAAATCCTCCTGTGACATGACTCCCCCCGGCTCCGCCAGTGCAGGCATGATCAGTCGCTCAGTCGTGTCCGACTCTCTGTGACCCCAGGGACTGTAGCCCACCAGGCTCCTCTGTCCATGGGATTGTCCAGGCAAGAATACTGGAGTGGGTTGCATTTTCCTCTTCCAGAGGATCTTCCCAATCTGGGGATCAAACCGCGTCTTCCGAGGCTCTCCTGCATTGGCAGGTGGATTCTTTACCAGTTTAGCCACCGGGGAAGCCCCAGCACTATCTATAATAAGGGCAGGAGTTCATACACTCTTGGCTGTAGAAGCATTCGTATAGACCTGAGCACGCCAGTTCTCCAGACTCAGTCCTAAGTATATCCCCCCAGTCATACCAACTAGCTAATTTCCCCTGTTTGCCATTCAAACGGCCTCTTAGACTAGACCTAAGCCCTCCTCTCTGCAGTCCGTTCTTCTCTGCTGAGCTTTCCCTGATGACTTACGACAGCTAAAGGGACTGTGCTCTTATAGTTCATTCTGCACAATTCCAGTTCCACGTTGCTCAGGTGTATGTTGCTTTTCTTGTCTCTTTGCCTGTTAGATTCTAATGCCCTAGAAGGAGTGACATGTCTGTGATAGCCTCTGGTAAGACAAGGACAGACACTAACCACACAAAAAATGTTAATATATTAATGAATGTATAAATAACAGCGTAATTGAATGACTGAAAGTAAAATAAAGAGACTACTCTCCCTCTAAAGATAAAATCTTCTTGGTATTTACAGTTATTCCATCTAATTTGAACTTGAGGACATAGTACTGCAATTTTTATGAAAAAAAAAAAAAGATAATCAACACAGTCCTCTCATAAATGAAACTCAGCATTTTTGACTTGGTATGTTTTAATTACTATATATTTTGCTACAGATATTATAAAATATTTTAAGCTACAGGAAGAAAAAAATCAAATAAATCCTAAGCATATAATTAATATGTTATTCTGCCTTAGCCTTTATCCTTGTGTTCCTTATATTATTTCCACTGCAGGCTCAAAGTTAATATTTTCAGTGAACTACATGAAAGTATCTTTATAAGTTAGGGAAACACAGGTGAATAAGATCAACAGGGTCTATGACTTTATAATGTCTGTGCAGGGAACAATGAGTATACAACCAACAGCCAAATAAACAAATCTTTAAACAATATAATTTGAATACAATAGAAAATAGAAATAACAGTGTCTTATGAAGGAGTAACTAGGGTAAATGGTGTTTCTGATTTAGAATAGGTGGTTGAAGAGGGTCTATCTAAAGAGGTGATGATTAAATACTTGATCTGGACAACATCAGAGTCTAGAAATTTCCCTTTGTCTGCCTGGTCATAACTTTTTTCCAAGTCCTAAATCTCCACCAAACTTGATAATCTCCCAAAACCAATGGTATGGTTGATGGAGAAAGAACTCCTCAGAAGATGGAATTTCAAGATTATACTTGCTGCTTATTTCATGGATCTTAACAAAAGCTGTCAGACTTCAGGCTTTTCTCTTGACATTTTGAGATGCAACTTTTTCTTTTCCTTTCTGCTGGTTAATTGGTGACATGTTTGCAATTTTTTAGTGGTCGCTCCAGACCCGTGGGCACAGTGGGATACTTGTCTTCAGCATTTGCACTTTTTGTCAAGAAAAAACAAAACAAAAAAACTAAAGCTGTTGAAATTGATGAAGGAAACCACTGTCTCTCTAGCTTTAGAGAAAATATTTCTTCAAGTTTCACAAATATGTTCAGGTTTATTACATCTCTTGAATAACATTAATATAGTTGCTCATTGTTCAGTTACTGAATCATGTCCCACTCTTTGCAACCCCATGGACTGCAGTACGCCAGGTTTCCCCATCATTCCCTATTTTATTAACATGTATATATATATATATATACATATATATATATATATATGCATATATAACCTGTATTATATTAACATAAGTCTATTTCACACTCACCTTGTACAAACATAAGTAGGCCATCTGTGCAATGCATGTGTATAAAAAACTATATGCCATGGCATATCATATAGGGTCAAAATATCATTTTCATTTTACTTAGCATTTTTCTAGAGTATTTTGTGTAGACTATGATAGGGTTTTCCAACAAATGGGCTAGTTTATAAGATAAATTCTTAGATGGATATAGAAACCTTCTGACAATTTTAAGTCTTCACAATTTAGTGATGTTCCCAGGAGGGAGATCTGAGATAGAAGATCGAAGTGATATGCAAAAAAAGTGCCATCCATCTAGTGGCATATTTCCAATTGCTTTCAAAACATTCTTTCTGTTGTCACACATTCCAGTTATTCTCATGGAAAAAAAAAAAAAAGCTAAACAAAATACAAACACAAAAATATCCAAAAAAGAACAAGAAGGCTGCACATGCACTCAGAGATGCATACACATCTTTAATCCACAGACTTGAAGAGTCTGAAGCAAAGCTTTCTATTTCAGCCTAGAGAACAACTGCAGCAGTATTCAGACCACCAAAGTTATAAAATGATAAATCCTTTTACATTCTCTCTGACAGTTCCTAAAAGAGTTAAGGGTTTCAGGCCCCATCTCCGACTCCAACACTTAGAAATGTTTTTTCTGCCCCTTCACTGGACTTCCTTTGTGGCTCAGCTGGTAAAGAATCCGCCTGCAATGCAGAAGACCTGGGTTCGATCTCTGGGTTGGGAAGATCCCCTGGAGAAGGGAAAGGCTACCCACTCCAGTATTCTGGCCTGGAAAACTCCATGGACTGTATAGTCCATGGGGTCGCAGAGTCAGACATGACTGAGTGACTTTCACTTCACTAGGCAATTAAGCACTCACTATCTTGTCTGGCATCTTTCGTTTTGATATTTTGAAGTGTTGCATAAAAGGTTCATTTCCCTCAGCGGATCTCCATAGTTTCCTTCTTTATGTCCCCTAGAGCAGCAGTCCCCAACTTTCTTGGCCCCAAGGACCAGTTTCATGGAAGACAGATTTTCCACAGACCGGGATGGGGAGAAATGGTTTCTGGATGATTCAAATTCATTGCATTTATTGTGCACTTTATCTCTATTATTATTACAAACGCTCCACCTCAGATCATCAGGCATGCGATCCCAGAGGTTGGGGACCCCCGCTCTAGAGCATTCACAGCCTCAGAGAAGCTCCGTTCACCTTAATTGGTGCTTCTCTCTTCCCTCATCAATAATTCAATTGTTTGGATAGAAACATATTATAAAAACAAGTATAAAATGACAACTTTTAGTCATTAATTAATGAAGACAATAAAAGGCCTGGGAGGTTTTATCTGAAGAAGAAACACTTAAGTTGAGACCAGGTAAGCAGCTGGGAAACTGAAAATCAGGAAATCAAAGAATCTCACTGTGGCTGGTGATCAAAGAACAAGAGGAAATTCTGGCGAAGCAATCCTAGAGGAGAATGCAGAAACCACATTATGCCATGTTTGTACGACAGGCTATATAGATTTTGAATTTTATCCCACATGTTAAAAGATAAACTGAGGCACAGTAAAATGTTTAGGTTTACTTGATTCCAATCTGCAGCAGTAAACCAGAGGTGGTTGTTAGCACTCTACCCATGGAAGACTGGGGGCAAGGTTTTTATAGAGAAGGCAGAGAAGTGAAATTAGACAATTATTTGATTGATTATGGCTTTGCTTCAGTTCAGTTCAGTTCAGTCACTCAGTCGTGTCTGACTCCTTGCGAGCCCATGAATCGCAGCACGCCTGGCCTCCCTGTCCATCACCAACTCCCGGAGTCTACTCAAACCCATGCCCATCGAGTCGGTGATGCCATCCAGCCGTCTCATCCTCTGTCGTCCCCTTCTCCTCCTGCCCCCAATCCCTCCCAGCATCAGGGTCTTTTCCAATGAGTCAACTCTGGTTATGGCTTTAAGGTTGCACTATTTAGGAAAACCTAGTTTGGTGTTTGTGTTCGGTTTTCTTAACCTTGAGACATTTACAGAAATTGACTTTGGCTTATGATGGGTTTGTTTATGTAGACGAAAGCATTGGAGCCACTTCAGTTTAATGACTCCTTTTTTGATCATTTTAGCACAGATATAAAGGGGAATAAGTAAAGCACATGATGAAGGAGAGAAGAATTTTATACATCACAATGATGCCATGATATGTTTTCCCTTGACTCAAGGTCTTAATGTTTTCTTTCCTGTTACTTCCTGGTTAAACAACTTCAAATGCAGTTTCTATGTCACTTTATTCAGAATTATAATCATAATCATGGCTCTTCCTGGAGAGCTATCTGTGTGCATCTCACATACATTTTCACATTTATCCTTTATTGTCACCATAAAAGCCCTGGAGATGTAGGTTTTAATATTCTCATATTAAAGATAAACAAACTCAAGGCTAGAGACATTAAATAGCTTGCCATATTTATCCCAGGTTTGACACCAAAGTTGGTTGTGGGATAGTGTCTATTATCCTCCACAAACCTCAATCACATTTGAACTCACAAATATATTTGTCGACATCTATCAGATGACAGTCTTATATCTACATTTATCTCTCTATTCTCATCAAAGAAAGTTCATTTGATATTTTTTCTTTACCCACAAATTCTCATCTCCTACTGCTACCACACATGACACGCTTACCCTATCCAAGGTCATCCAAGATGACAATATCCAAGATTGGCAAGATTGTCGGTCAATAGAAACCTTCAGCTTCAGTCCTGCTTCTTCCACAAACTGGGCCTCACTGAATGAACCTCAAAAAGTTTTCTGTAATTTCAACATGGTTATCTTTAATTCATCTACCCTCTAGGAATGGCATGAAGGGTACATGATATGTTGAACAGAGGCATTTTCTTTTAACTCTAAGAGACTATACAGGTGTCCATTTTATTTAATAGCTTGTCTAAGATTCTGTCGGAGAAGGCACTGGCACCCCACTCCAGTACTCTTGCCTGGAAAATCCCGTGGACGGAGGAGCCTGGTGGGCGGCAGTCCATGGGGTCCCGAAGAGTCAGACAGGACTGAACGACTTCACGTTCACTTTTCACTTTCATGCATTGGAGAAGGAAATGGCAACCCACTCCAGTGTTCTTGCCTGGAGAAACCCAGGGATGGGGGAGCCTGGTGGGCTGCCATCTATGGGGTCGCACAGAGTCGGACACGACTGAAGTGACTTAGAAGCAGCAGCTAAGATTCTGTGCTTAGCCAGTGATGGTTTCCTCCCATTCACCATCTATCTGAAACCACCATATTCAAGAAATGAAAGAAGAGAAATGCTGTGAACAGTAAAGCTTTTCTCACTGAACATAGCGGTTGTGTTCTTTGACTGCACTCTTACCTCCCCAGCACACTAAGAGCTAATAATGATATTTTCCTGTGTTTTCATGTGTTTCAATTATGCTTGGCTATCAGTGATGCAAAATTCTTACAAGGGTCGTATTTTCTGCTCTCTGCATTCTTACCAGGCCCGGCATGATGCTACTACAAAAGCAAAGCCTAGCAGTTCAGAGAACAGACCCTAGAAGCAGGCGGCTCTGAAATGGAATCGTGGCTCTGACACTTGTTAGGTGAATAGGTGTCTTAGATGGTAGAGAATCTGCCTGCAATGAAAGAGACCCGAATTCTATCCCTGGGTTGGGAAGATTCCCTGGAGAAGGGAATGGGAACCTACCCCAATATTCTTGCCTGGAGATTTCCGTGGACAGAGGAGCTGGTGGTTAGTTATTCCCTTCTCCAAGGGATCTTCCTGAGTCAGGGATCAAACCTGCGTGTCCTACCTTGCAGGCAGATTCTTTACCATCTGAAGTATCCCAATAACAGGGAAGTGGGTATATCCTATATGTACACTTATAACAACTGAACTGAATTCACCAGATTTTTAAAATTTTTATTTTTTATTAGAGTATAATTGATTTTCCCTGGTGTCTTTAAGAATCTGCCTGCTAATGCAGGAGACCCAATTTGGATCCTTGGGTTAGGAAGATCCCTTGGAGAAGGGAATGGCTCTCCACTCCAGTATTCTTGCCTAGAAAATTCCATGGACAGAGAAGCCTGGGGGGCTACAGAGTAGGACACAAATTATGGACTAAACAACAACAATAATGCATTTGATTTACAATATTAATTTTCAGATGTACAGCAAAGTGATTCAGTTATATATATACATACACCTATTTCAAATGTTTTTCCGACATAGGTTATTAAAATAACGAGATTTTTAGTAGTAGCTATTTCCCAACAGCCTAAGGTAAATCATAGCCAGGTTGCCAGAAGCTTTGAACAAAAGAAGTTGCTTTCTGTTTTATTAGCTTATAATACCACTTCCCAGAGACTAAAAGCATTATATGTTTAAATAACTTTTATCAGTGGTTATCACTATAGTTTTGAATATTTAATAATTCAAAAGGCAGTACTTGTATCAAATATTATTTTTCAAGGAATATAGAAACAGCAGGGCTGAGGAAGTGGAGCTGAGTGTTTTATTTATTGATTTACTAAAGATGAGTGGTGGTTGAACGGAAGAGCCAGTGTCTTTTTGTCAAACGGAAAGTGGAGTGTGGAATTGCTCCCACGTAACTATGCAAAGAATGCACCTGCAAACGATTTAGGTTGTCATCCTTAATCTCTTAAAATTTTAAACTAGATATTAATTATTCTATAGTACCATGTTCAACTCATCACACATTCACCTTATGAATATTTTGAATCCTCTTACCCTAAGTAAAGGATAGAGAAAATTGTAGGGATAAAATATTAAGTACTTTAGACAAGGAAGACTTTGGAAAACACTTTACAGAGAATCTATATGCCTTTGGAACTGTATTTATAAATTTGATTTAAGAAGGTTTAGTCATGTCAGTTCTTGTTTATATTCATGGGATTAAACTGATGGCTGGATTTGAGAATGGACTGTTTTTAAAGGACAATGTGAACATAATTTGGCTCCTTGCTATTTCGTAATTGAAGAGTTCAGTTCATTAAGCAGATTTGTCTTTAGAGCTTGTGTGACAGAGCTCCCCATTACTTTAGAATTCCTCAGAACACTCAGGTCAACCTAGGAAAGAAGCTCTTTGAAACTTTGAAGTTTTTAAGTCTCAATATATTCAAGAATTGAAGCAGAATTGGAGATTAACATCAATTCAACTGTCTCCACCACATTTCTCTTTCTATAATCCCTTTCTTCTCTTTCTCTTTGCCCCTCTTATTTTGTTATTTTCCTTGCCTCTTTCCTAAAAGGAAATTTAGTGTTGGGACAGACACGTGGAACAGAAAGAGATTCTAGAGCTTAACTGCTCTGTCTAAACCTCACAGGTTTATCCTGATTCTAGTGTCTTTATCCTACCCCAGAGCCTAAACTGAAGGTGGGTACAAATTCTGTTCCTCGAGAATGTGTTGGCAAGCTGGGTGGCCAGAATGCCTGCTATCAAAGACAAGTTCTTCTGTTGCACTGCTACGGGGCACCGGAGAAGTTGTTTTACCACTCTCCACGTCCACTCATCTATAAAAGTGAAACTCGCTCAGTCGTGTCTGACTCCTTGCAGACCCCATGGACTCTACTGTCCATGGAATTCTCCAGGTCAGAATACTGGAGTGGGAAGCCTTTTCCCTTCTCCAGGGGATCTTCCCAACCCAGGGATCAAACCCAGGTCTCCCGCATTACAGGCAGATTCTTTACCAACTGAGTAAAGGATAATATTAGCATGTACTACTAGGGTTATTGTGAGTACTAAATAAATTAATCTACATAAACACATAAACTTGTGTCCTAAGCATAGTTGTGATTAGGGGCTTCCCTGGTGGTCCAATGGTTAAGAACCCGCCTTCCAATGCAGGGAACACAAGTTCTGTCCCTGGTTGGGGAATTAATATGCCACATGCCTTGGGGCAACTAAGCTTCCATGCCAACTACTGAGCCACAACCACTGTGCTCTGGAATCACAGCTAGAGAGTAGCCCGTGCGCCACAGCTAAGAGCCCACATCCCTTAATGAGGGATTCCGCGTGCCACAACTAAGACCTGCTGCAGCCAAACAAATAAATATTTAGAACATAAATATAGTTGTGATCAACAAATATTAGCTATCATGATACTCTTAATTGTATGATTAATATACAGGAGATACAGGTAGGGAAGTGGGAATTTCAGAAGACAGAATAGCCTGCTAAGAGGAGTCAGACTTTAAAAGTAGCCGTCTCCTTATCTGGAAAATGGGAATAATTATTATAGTGTCTACTACTGAGTTGTTTTAAGGATTCAGGGACGTAGTGCATTTAAAGTATTCAATTCAGCATTTTGTGCATGGCATGCACTTTAAAAATGGATGCTGTTACGGTAATGGCCGTGGTGAATAAAATGACATAGAACCAGAGTTCGCAGGGAGTGACCTTGTTGCTATATGCAGACTAGAGACAGGGAAACTGCTGAGAGGAATGCTACGCATGTCACTCAGTCTTACACAAACATAGAGAGAATTATGATACTTTTCCTGAAAGCCCTTAAGCTCTTTCCACTGTTGTATCTCAATCCTTCCCAAATCTGTCACCTTAGGTAAGTGCAACTCTCACGCGCTTTACCATACGGTACGCTTCCTGACTGTCTCCTCCCGAGGAATAATGTTCAAGAACCGAGGTGTTGGTGCCTGAATTTTATTTTTCCCAAGGCATACCCCCTAAAATGTGTAACTGTCAAAACTAAAAGTCAGATCATCGATGCACCAAGGAAAACCTTGCGTGGTCGTGTGTGTTTCATTTGTGGGAAAGACCGAAGCTGGCACATATTAGTCACTACCTTTACTGTTACACGTCAGATCTAAAGAATGGAGTTTCATTCAGAAAATAAGCGACCAGTCACACTGAATTCAGGTATGGGTTCTAGATCACTGCCTCTCCACAATCAGTCAGTCAATCTTGGAGAGTTTTTCACTTCACATTATGACAAGTTGATCCAAGAGCTTAACGTTTTACAAACAGCTCAGACAGCCTAATATATTTTACTTGCCTCATTTTTATACATGTGTGTTATATGCTACTGAAACTATATTATTGTTACGCATAGGGTGTGCATGTGTGTTTAGTTTATTATTTAATTTTGCATGGGTTAGTGACGATCAGGATGTCATGCTTGTAAAGCTAGGCCCTAACACTTAGGTAAAGGACTGAAGTTAGCATTCTTAAAATTCAACTCCCTCCCTTAATTCCTTCTTTCTTTTTCTTTCTTTCTTTTTTTTTTTTTTCTTTGCCTCTCTCAAGAGCTCTTAAAAGTGGAGGTAAGAGGGAGTCGTTTGACTCAAGTGGTTCCGATAATTTTCTCACCTTCGTGCTTCACGTTGAGACAGAGACTATTAATTGTTACAACTCTGGGTCGAGAGATAAGAGAGATGTTCTGAGACAAGGAGAGGCGTAAAACAGCCCATTAAAGCGCAGGCGGCCTCCGCCCGCTCCGAGGCTAGGGAGCCGGGATCACACACCTGTGTGACTCAGCACTCATCACCGCTCCCCGGTCCCTGCGCGGACGACCCGCCGCCGCTCTGACCTCCCTGCAAGCTCTGGGTTGGGTTTTTCATTTCACACATCATTCAACTCCTCGCCCCAGTGATTCCAAGGGGCCAATAACCCATCCGATCCTGTGTGCACAGGAGTGCCAATCATGCAAATTCCTGCTTCAGAAAGGTGGGGATCCTAATACAAATTCTTAAAAAGCATATGCCCTGGGACTTTCATAGCGGGTCCTCTTACAAATCATCTCCGAAAGGGATGAAATCTGGAGCCAGAAAACAGAATAGTTTAGTTCCCGACCAAGCTTGGCAATTATATTAATGTTTCCTTGGGTAACTTTCTCTTTTCATGATCATAATATGTAATTGAACTTGAGTTTACATTAGACAGACAATATTTTTATTAAATTCAAAATAGCTTCTTTGGTCAAATTGACTTAATCTAGCAGTCTATTGGAGAGTAAGGAGAGCCCATTTTTAATCCTGAGTTGACCCTCACCTAAAAATATCCACATGCTCTAAAAGTAAATATTTTCAAATTTGGTTGTCTACCTCATACTCATTGTAATAGTCTCAAATAGAGAAATTAAAAATAATAATATGTTTAAACCAGCAACCCAATAGCAGGCCAATTTGTGATTAAAAACAAAACAAAACAAAAAAGCCTAAAGTAATAGTTGAGCATTTATTAGAAAGCTTTACTCTCTTTAGAAGTGTTTTTTACTTGATGTTGAGTTAATAAACTCAGTGATAATGTTTTTGGAGCTGCTATAAAACTTTTAATAGAAGGAAAAAATAGAAAATTTAAAAAGAAATTAATATGAGCCATATTTTGAATTTAAAATTAAATTTGAATTTGGGTATGAAGGGGAAGGAGCATTTTCCCCACACCCTTCTATGTTGCTGAGACTCCACTGTAATAAAACACAGGCAAACTGGAGGAAAAAAAGAAGTTTAATAAAATGTATACCCCCTGTACCTATGGAAAGTGAAGTTGCTCAGTCATGTCCGACTCTTAACGACCCCATGGACTATAGCCCACCAGGCTCCTCTGTCCATGGGATTCTCCAGGCAAGAGTACTGGAGTGGGTTGCCATTTCCTTCTCCAGGGGATCTTCCCAACCCAGGGATCAAACCCAGGTCTCCCGCATCACAGACAGACACTTTACCATCTGAGCCACCAGGGAAGTACTTATGGAAGTTACCCACAAAACCAAATAACTCCCTGAAAGGGCCCAAGCCACCACCTTAAATACCTTCTGCAGCTAATGACAAAGGATGCTAGGGGGAGGGGGAGGCCAGATATAGGAGGTTATCAGGAAAAGTAGAGAAAGATTCTTATGAAGATTGAGTTTGTTGCCTTTTTCATTGATATATTTCTAGAGATTTAGTCATTTTTTCCTTCCTGGCAAAGAGAGGGAGGCACACCTACAAATAGAGATTTCTCTTATAGATATTAAATATTGCTTACAAAAAGATAATTTTTACTCTGTTGTCAAAGCTTTTACTGTGTCTACTATTTCTTAAAAATAATCAATCTGAAATAATTCTTATGCCAAAGCAGCATATTTTGGGATGGTGAATTCTGCCCGCTCCCCACTCCCCCCCGCAGTGCACTGTAAAATGCTGAGAGGTCATTTTACCTCACTGTCTGAGCATCTTTCATCTGGTCAGACACTGTCATCCACTCAGTAGCCATTATTTACTTTTTCTTTGTTAGCAGAACCCTGAATTTTTTTCAGAAATCATGCAACCGTTCCTTTTATGGAATCTGTTAGCTCTGGATAATAAATGTTGGTTAGAAGAGGGAACCAATTCCAGTAAACCCCACTTAACTGTAATTTGTTTAGGCAGGAAAATTTGATACAACATTGGATTCTTAGAACATTTTTTTAAGGGGGAGGCATTAAAAAAGTATAAAAGAAAAATTCTGTTTCCCTAAAACTGAGCCGTGAGAATAAAAGTTCTCATGAAAATAAAAATATCTATCCCTGACCTTGGATATTAAAGTTCATAATACAATGCTTGGATCTGCTGTAGTCATTGTTAACACATTGCTAAGCTAATATCCTAGAATAATGCAACTCTAGAATACATTCTTATATAAGAAAACAAATAGCCCACTGTTAATTTATGGCAAGATTTTCTGAACACCAAACTAAGAGCATAGTAACTTTAACTTCAAAATTTTGGATCAATCACTGTGTCTTTATGACCTCTTTCTTATGCCTGCATGAATCAGATTAAGCGGAATAAATCAAGGTTTATTTCCATCTATATAAATTCTGCTATAGCTCCCATGGAGTTCCAGGTAAACTCTAAGCATTGACTTTGGGATTCATTATTCATCTCATTTGTGGTTCTTCCATCTAGAATTATTAATATGATTTCTAGGGTTACTGAATGAGGAGAAGAGAAAGCTAGACAGTTACTCAGAATCATTTTACTGCCTCAATATGATGGTGACTTCTATTTTCAGTCCACTGTCCAGAGATAGGCATATATCCTGGGTCAACCACAAGATTCTGGAAAGCGTAGGCTATCTTGGATATTCAGTGAGCCAAAAAAATACTCTATCAAAGTGTGCCTGATGTAGATTGGAAATATTAGAAGCCAAGATTAAGAAATGTATGTCTCTTACTATATAAGAATGAGAAGGAGCTCTCCAGATTCCCTTCAGTTCTATCAGTCATTTGAAGGGACATTTTAGGAGATGTAATTTAATTGCAAAGCAAAGGTTTTATGGTGTAAGAGTCTGAATAGGAGGAAGGACAAACTCTGGGGAGCTGCACACATGTGTAGCAGAATGTTCACGGTGATGGGACTGAACAGAGCGTGGACACTGGAGTCTGGTGAACCTGCAGTGTGCATCAGCTCACTCACATACCAGTTGTGTAACGAGGGGAAAGTCGTTACAGTATTTGAGCTTGAATTTTTGTTGTTGTTTAGTCACTAAGTTGCGTCTGACTCTTTTTTTGATCCTATGGACTGTAGCCCACCAGACTACTCTGCCCATGGGATTTCCCAGGCAAGAATTCGGGCGTGGATTTCCATTTCCTTCTCCAACGGATCTTCCTGACCTAGGGTTCGAACCCAGATCTCCTGCTTTGCTAGGTGCAGTCTTTACCACTGAGCCACCACAGAAGCCCCTGAGATTGGATTGCTCATCTGAAAAATGGGAATAATATGAATAGCAGTTCCATAGTTTTGGAGAAAATATTCTCAGTTTTAGAAAAATGCACACTATATAATAAACTGTATTTTCCTATGATGTTGTAAACATGGGACTTAAATAAGTCCAACAATAACCTAAACACGGTTTTGAGATTTCAATATGGCAAAGGCATCTGTGTTGTGTGTTTTCCAGGAGTACCTTCCAATTCTTCAGTTCTCCGTGGACATTGACTGGGTGTGCTATGAATTTACCTCAATTCTGATACTATTTATTTAGGGATAGTGTCATATTCCACAGGTTAAGGGCTCAGTCCCACCAGACTGCTCTCATTACAGATGCCAACTGCAAGTCCAGGTTATTACTGGAGTTTCTAACAAATTACTATAAATAATTGGTCCCTACAACCCCCTTCTTTGGGTTCAATTCATTTACTAAAGTAACTTATGGATTTCAGAGAAACATTTCCCTGGTGGCTTAGAAGGTAAAGCGTCTGCCTGCAATGCAGGAGACCTGGGTTTGATCCCTGAGTTGGGAGGATCCCCTGGAGAAGGAAACGGCAACCCACTCCAGTACTCTTGCCTGGAAAATCCCATGGATAGAGGAGCCTGGTAGGCTACAGTCCATGGGGTCACAAAGTCAGACACGGCTGAGCAACTTCACTTTCCTTTCCTACCAATTTATTACAAACGCTATTGTCAACTACAAATTGGCACTAGCCAAGAGCATTACCAACAACTGAACAACAAGAATATTTGGCATCTGCCTCTGCAGAGACTAAACCCCATGCTGCTGTATCTGTTGACCTTCAACACCCCCTGAGGGGGTTCAGCATGGAGTGTGCCAGGGAATCTAGTTGGACAGGTCTTTAGATAGTTGGATGTTTTTAGCAACAGATATTTATGATCCAAGTCCTTGCACCTCTTCATATCTAGAAAATCACTAAATCCTTTCACGATGACATCAGATCCTCCTGACTAGCAGAAAACCTCTTGTAAAGTGAACATTTCATTGCAGTGAACTCCCCCTGTCCCCAAATGTTACATATTGAACTTTCCCCACTACCTCTTTGGAGCAGTCTCACAGAACTAACTGGGGTGCTGTCTCCTGGGCTGGAGTCATCAGTTTACCCCAAATAAAACTTAACTTGCAACTCTCAAGTTCTGCACCTTCTTTTAAGTCGACTCTATGATAAAGGATAGGGATAAATAGTTGGATGAAGAGGGTCATCAGGCAAAGTCTGGAAGGGTCTTGAGACCAAGAGCGTCTGTGTCCTTGGAACTGAGGTGCACCATCTCATGCATAAGGATGTGTCCACCAGTCTGGAAGCTCATCAGTTCTCCATGTTCAAGACTCTTTCATAGAGCTTTAAACTCCCCCTTTCCTACAAGAAGTAGGTGGGTGGGCTTGAAAGTTCCAGCCCTCTAACCCCAAGGTCTTTCTGGAGACCAGCCCTATCCTAAAGCTATCTAGTAGCCCCATTCATTGCAAATCACCTCATTAGTGTGATTTCAGGTGTGACTGGAAGGGCTCCATGATGAATAACAAAGACACTCAGTCACTCAGGAAATTCCAAGGGTGTTAGGAGCTTTGTGCCAGGAACCTAGGGAAAAGACCAAACAGATTTCTTACCATACCACACCATCCTATATGAAACAAACATTTTCTTTTCTTCTGTAAGTTTGCTACTCAGAATGCATATATTATACTTAATATATAAATATATCTCTCTAGCAGGAGAGCTAGAATTAATAAATGTGTTATTTTACAAGTTAAATGGTCTTCCCAGGTGACTCAGTGGTTAAAAAAAAAAAAGACGCCTGTCAATGCAGGAGACACGGGTTTATCCTTAGTCTGAAAGATCTCCTGGAGATAGAAATGGCAACCCAATCCAGGATTCTTGCCTGATAAATACTATGGACAGAAGAACTTGCCTCAGTCCATGGGGTCACAGAGTTGGACATGACTTAACAACTGATCAGGTATGCACAAGTAAAATAATATATTCTTTCCTAAGCAAACTTTCTCCAAACTGCTCTCCATGTTTGGCATTTTACAATCATATCATCATTTTGTCAGTGGAAAGAGGATAGCAAAAGGCAATTAAGTATATTTAAGGTTATACTAGGCTATTACAGCAAATGGAGTACCATGGCAATAAAGCATAGATTTTTCTCAATAAATAAAGCCTTGGGTTATAAATTCTTCTGCATTATATTTCCTACTCTCTGTGATATGTCCATAAGAAATTATGCTAGAAAGACTGTGTTATTGATATTTTAAGTGCCCATTGGCATAACAGCACCTGTGTTCTTCAACCATAATTGTGTCAAAATTTGCTAAACTTTTTTATTTTAAATGTATAGAGAGAAAGAGTAGGTTGAGCGTAAAATACTTTTAATCCCTTTATATCACGAAAGGTTAAGGGTTGCTTTTGATAATTGCATGTTCTTTGTGGATATGGGTGTGCACTTGTGTGTATGTGTACATGTGTGTGTGTGTGTGTGTGTGTGCATGCTTGTGAGTGCTTGGCGTTGGTGGCACGATTAAATGGAACAAGAGAGGGAGTGGTGTTTGCTTCCCTGTTGGTCAGCTCTGCATTTATTTACCAAATTCCTGCTGAGCATTGTTTATGTACTGAAAACTTGGGCTAGGCACTGGGTGACCAGAGCAAAGAGGGCAAACGTGTCCTGGGTCATTGAAAGCACAAAGGTTCGAACTTCCCTAGTGGTGCAGTGGATGGGAGTCTGCCGGCCAGGGCAGGGAACGCAGGTTCGATCCCTGATCTCGGAAGGATCCACATGTCGTGGAGCAACTGGGCCCGAGAGCCACAGCTGCCAAAGCCCGCGGGCCTAGGGACTGCTCCGCAGCAGGAGAAGCCCGCTGCAGTGGCCGCAGCCAAGGGCGGCTCCTGCCCACCGCAACTAGAGAGGGCCGGGAGAAGCAAAGACCCAACACAGCCACAACTGAAGTAAACATGGTTTTTATTAGAGAACAGTCCAGGTTAGCACAATAAAGATATGGTCACCCTACATATGTACCGTATATCTCTAAAGTATAAAGGTTAGCAGCAAAGATTAAACAAACTCAATGAACTAGGATCAGTGTCATGGCATGCCACCATGTCATACAAATATTTATCTGATAACGCAACTTAGTTTAGATGAGTCAGATGGGGTTACATGAGGAACAGAAATTTAACAGAATGAGTAGGAGGCAAAAGAAGGAGTCAAAAAAATAAAAAAGAAAACAAAAACCATTCCCACACTTCAACGCATTCATTCCATTCTGAGATTCATTTTCTGCATTTTGTCATATATCTGTGTACAAGGGTTCCAAGGGCATGCATTAGAGGGATTTTCAACCAAACCGAGTCATTAACATCTGCAAGGATCTCCCATCATTATGCAAAAAGATTAATTTTTCTAGATCCCTCTATGCTCTATACTCTGCAAAAGAAAACATAATGAGATTGGAGTCTGACAGGTACGTGTGTGCGCGCGCGCTAATTGTGTGACTTGGGGGAGTTTTTGTTTGCAGGGGGAAGGGAAGATTTTTCAGCAAGCAAATTTTCTTGGTTCAAACAGATACTGATTAAAACTTAACCTCTGCCCGGTGCTTTGGTGAACCAGAAGAAAAAGACCACCAAAGCAGATGACTAGCAGGAACAGATGAGGAGAAAAGGGTATGTTTAAAATGTGGATGGATTCCTGAAACATGGCATTCACTGTTCATGTATACCATACACTGAGTTAGAGAAAGGAAGATTAATGAGGGCCGTACCGATAGCAATGACCACTAACATGTGATATTGCCCTAGAACAGTACACAATAACTATTTGCACCTATTCTCTATATTGATCTTTATGTCAGCCACCTTATTTCCAATTCCTTAAGCTTCTAATTCCTTAAGGCAGAAGCCAATGAATGGTTTTATATTAATTCCTAATCTATCATTAATTATTGTTGTGGCCTTAGGCAAGTGTTTTGGCCTTGTACTCTTCATCTGTAGATGGGACTGCAGTTCTCCAGACTTACTAGAACTTCTTTAAAGTAAAAAGTGTTCATCCTACACAAACACGCAACTCACTAGAGGCAAAAGTTGGTTTTTGGTGATAGAAAAGAAGGATCAGCATAGTAAGGCAAAACATCTTTCTTCTCTGTCTTTTCATAATCCTTCACATTACAGAGATTGTCTTAGCCAAGAACCTGGAGGAGCAGAGGGAAAATAATCTTTCCTCCTTTACAGAGGTTAAGAGAAAGGGAGAAAGGGAAAGAGAGAGAAAGATAAAAAATAACTTAAACTTAACCCATGTTATTTTACATAGTGAAAAGCCTGAAAGTAGTTTCATCCACTTGGGGATAAATATGCATAGATTTGAGAAGATGGATAAGAGATGAAAATGTCAGAAGTAAATGATCATGAGAGTTGCCAGAATGATGGTATCATGGAGATGGGAGGTTTGGAAGAAAGGCAGATTTTCTTGATAAATGTATTCTCTTGGACGTTTCTATGTTCATTCTAAGCTAAATCAATACTTTGATGCAAACTTAAGTTTTAAAAGCAAAGCTAGATACCATTTTTTCACAAGAACAATATATATTTGAACTCTGTTTTAAAATATTTTATGATATAAAATATTTATGTTTTCCTCAAAACAGAAAAAAAAAGTCAAGGTCCACTTCCTTTGTAGAATAAAAGTATGACATTTACCTTATTTATCATTCTTTCCTGTAACTTTTTTTTATCTAATGCAGCCAGGAATCAATAGTACAGAAATATTGAATGTTGGTAACAATGCCTGAAGGCTTAGCAATGTTGACAAGCACATTCCTAACCACCAATGAATAAACCGGCCATGACTTAATTAAATTTGTGTATTAAGAATGAGTGGTGCTCTTTGCTCTGGAGAAGGTGCTTTCATTTATTCAATAAGCAATATTGAGAGACTACTGTGCATTGGCGCTCACAAATAAAGCAGGTAAATCCTTATGCATACAAAGTTTACAGCCTAGAGACAGATAAACAGAAATTTGCAACCCCTTGTACTAAGTACTGAAGTCCTATGACAAGTTTGAACTCCACTGTAACCTTACAGATTGTGTGCTTGTCTGTGCGTGTGCATGAATGCTTAGTCGTGTCTGACTCTTTGTGAGCCCATGAACGGTAGCCTGCCAGGCTCCTCTATGAAATTTTCCAAGCAAGAAAACTGGAGTGGTTGTCATTTCCTCCTCCAGAGGAAACTCCCTGACCTAGGAATCAAACCTGTATCTCCTGGGCTTCCTGCATTCACAGGCAGATTCTTTACCACTGAGTCACCTGGGAAACCAAATGACAGATTAGATTAAGGCAAAAAGTATAGATGACCCTTAAACAATGTGGTTCTGAATTTTGCAGGTCCATTTACATAAGGAGTTTTTTAAGTAAGTAATTACTAGAAAACTACATGACCCAGGTTTGGATGAACCTGCAGATGAGAAACCTCAGATTCAGAGGACTGATTATAAATTTATAGGAGGATTTACCACTGAGTAGAAGGTTGGTGCTCCTAACCCTCTCTACTCCCTGCATCGTTTGAAGGTCAACTGTAATTTGTCTAGTTGCCATAAGTTTTTAAAAGCAATGTACATATCTTAATCTTTTACTCCAAAGTTATACTTTTTCTCAATAACTTCTGACTTTTTAAAATACTATCTCTTTATAGAATATGATCCAGTGGATGTTGGCAATTTGATCTCTGGTTCCCCTGCCTTTTCTAAAACCAGCTTGAACATCTGGAAGTTCATGGTTCACATATTGCTGAAGCCTGACTTGGAGAATTTTAAGCATTACTTTACTAGCATGTGAGATGAGTGCAACTGTGTGGTAGTTTGAGCATTCTTTGGGATTGCCTTTCTTTGGAACTGGAATGAAAACTGACCTTTTCCAGTCCTGCGGCCACTGCTGAGTTTTCCAAATTTGCTGGCATATTGAGTGCAGCACTTTCACAGCATCATCTTTCAGGATTTGAAATAGCTCAACTGGAATTCCATCACCTCCACTAGCTTTGTTCAGGGTGATGCTTCCTAAGGCCCATTTGACTTCACATTCCAGGATGTCTGGCTCTAGGTGAGTGATCACACCATCGTGATTATCTGGTTCATGAAGATCTCTTTTGTACAGTTCTTTTGTGTATTCTTGCCACCTCCTTTTAATATCTTCAGCTTCTGTTAGGTCCCTACCATTTCTGTCCTTTACTGAGCCCATCTTTGCATGAAATGTTCCCTTGGTAGCTCTAATTTTCTTGAAGAGATCTCTAGTCTTTCCCATTCTATTCTTTTCCTCTATTTCTTTGCATTGATCACTGAGGAAGGCTTTCTTATCTCTCCTTGTTATTCTTTGGAACTCTGCATTCAAATGGGAATATCTTTCCTTTTCTCCTTTGCTTTTTGCTTCTCTTCATTTCACAGCTATTTGTAAGGCCTCCTCAGACAACCATTTTTAGTTTTTGCATTTCTTTTCCATGGGAATGGTCTTGATCCCTGTCTCCTGTACAATGTCACGAACCGCTGTCCATGGTTAATCAGGCTCTCTGTCTGTCAGATCTAGTCCCTTAAATCTATTTCTCACCTCCACTGTATAATCATAAGGGATTTCATTTAGGTCCTACCTGAATGGTCTAGTGATTTTCTCCACTTTCTTCAACTTCAGTCTGAATTTGGCAATAAAGAGTTCATGATCCAAGCCACAGTCAGCTCTTGGTCTTGTTTTTGGGACTGTATAGAGCTTCTCTATCTTTGACTGCAAAGAATATAATCAACCTGATTCCGGTGCCAACCATCTGGTAATGTCCATGTGTAGAGTCCGCTGGATCATCGAAAAAGCAAGAGGGTTCCAGAAAAACATCTATTTCTGCTTTATTGACTATGCCAAAGCCTTTGACTGTGTGGATCACAGTAAACTGTGGAAAATTCTGAAAGAGATGGGAATACCAGACCACCTGACCTGCCTCTTGAGAAACCTGTAGGCAGGTCAGGAAGCAACAGTTAGAACTGGACATGGACCAACAGACTGATTCCAAATAGGAAAAGGAGTACGTCAAGGCTGTATATTGTCACCCTGCTTATTTAACTTCTATGCAGAGTACATCATGAGAAACGCGGGGCTGGAAGAAGCACAAGCTGGAATCAAGATTGCCAGGAGAAATATCAATAACCTCAGATACGCAGATGACATCACCCTTATGGCAGAAAGTGAAGAAGAACTAAAAAGCCTCTTGATGAAAGTGAAAGAGGAGCGTGAAAAAGTTGGTTTAAAACTTAACATTCAGAAAACTAAGATCATGGCATCCGGTCCTATCACTTCATGGCAAATAGATGGGGAAACAGTGGCTGACTTTATTTTTCTGGGCTCTAAAATCACTGCAGATGGTGACTTCAGCCATGAAATTAAAAGATGCTTACTCCTTGGAAGGAAAGTTATGACCAACCTAGACAGCATATTAAAAAGCAGAGCCATTACTTTGCCAACAAAAGTCTGTCTAGTCAAGGCTATGGTTTTTCCAGTAGTCATGTATGGATGTGAGAGTTGGACTATAAAGAAAGCTGAATGCCAAAGAATTGATGCTTTTGAACTGTGGTGCTGGAGAAGACTCTTGAGAGTCCCTTGGACTGCAAGGAGATCCAACCAGTCCATCCTAAAGGAGATCAGTCCTGGGTGTTCATTGGAAGGACTGATGCTGAAGCTGAAAGTCCAATACTTTGGCCACCTGATGGAAAGAGTTGACTCCTTGGAAAAGACCCTGATGCTGGGAAAGATTGAGGGCAGGAGAAGAAAGGGATGACAGAGGATGAGATGGTTGGATGGCATCACTGACTCAATGGACATGGGTTTGGGTAAACTCCAGGAGTTGGTGATGGACAGGGAGGCCTGGCATGCTGTGATTCATGGGGTTGCAAAGAGTCGGACTTGACTGAGCGACTGAACTGAACTGAACTAAGAGAATATGAAGAACAAATATTTTTAAGAGTTTCTCATTTGCCCACTCAAATTCCATGATCCATTCTTTCAAATAAGGTGAACATACTGATACACATGTGTTAGCTACCAAACCACAAACTCAACCAACTGTACTAGTGTGTCTGTCTCCAGAAGGGCTGCATCAGCAGCGCATTCAGGTCCATATCCAGAGTCCTCTGTCAACCCACAGATCTTGATATGACCGTCACTCACCAGTCTGGACTTCTCTTCTCTTGCTATCATTTCCATTTTTTATGTTGTTGCTCTTGCAGTCCCAGAAACTGTAGTGCCTCCTTCTTAGGAACCTGTTCTGTTAACCGAAGATTTTATTAAATCTGCCCTCTTGGGGTCATAAAACTTTCCATTACATCTTTCTCCAAAGCAACTGATTCCAGCTAGTCTCATATTTTCCATAATCAATGGAACCAAGGGTAAGAATGTATAAACACTCTCGGAAGTAAGGATCAGCTCAAAGGTGATACCTAGTCACCAACCTTAGACAGCCTTAGAATCTGGCATAATTTTATGCTTCATCTTAGGGAATGTGTCATGCTATTTATGTCCTAGTAGGAATATTGGGTGTCCCCTATAATGTAAACACAGTTGTAAACATGGAGACATCTCAGCCTCAAAATAGCACACCTGAGCCAGTTCTTAAACTGAATAAGCTCACCCGATGAGTGTTGAAAATTCATATATATTGCTGCTGAAAGCTTTCTCAAACATGGCATGATGAGAATTCCATACACAGAAAGCAGCTTTGCAACAGTTTCTTGCTGGGGGTGGTGTAGCTTTCCACCACCCTCCCCTTGCCAGGCATCAGTTCCTTTTCCAACTGAGTATAAGTCGTTGGGCTTCTTCCTCGCCTTTGCCTACTTTCATTTGTTAACTCTATTCACATTATGTGTATTTTAGTATGCAGTTTCTCAATTGGCTGCTTAGCAACTACAAAATTATGTTGGAGAATCTGTATTAAAAAAAGCAACTTTCAGTAATGTGGTAGTGCCTGTCCTTGGAAAACTAATTTTAGTGGAAAGAGATGTTCAGGCAAGACAGACAAGATAAACAGTAGTAATGTGCATTTTAGAATACTAAATGGTAATAAAAATGTAAGTTAACCTTATAGTCCTTGTTTTATTTATTTCTCTGAAGTAACATCCCATTTGTTTACTGTTTGATTCTCTGCTTAAACCAATTATTTTGATTCAGGAATTATATATTCTTAATCATTGCAAACAATTTTTAGAAGCTGATTTATTTTAATTGTAGGATAATTGCTTTACAATATCAGGTTGGTTTCTGCCATACATCAACATGAATCAGCCATAGGTATACATATGTTCTTCCTCTAGAAACTCCCTGCAACCTCCCTGCCCACCCAGCCCCTCTGGGTTGTTACAGGGCCCCAGTTTGAGTTCCCTGAATCATAGAGCAAACTCTTACTGGCTCTCTGTTTTACGTACGGTAGTGTACATGTTTCCCTGTTACTCTCTCTATTCATCCCACCCTCTTCCCTTCCTGCATCCCCATATCCATGTCTGTTGTCTGTGTCTGCCTCTCCATTGCTACCCTGCAAATAGGTTATTTTTTATAACAAAATTTTTTCAGTACAGTTATATTTTTATGTGTAAGAAGAATAAAGGATAGGTTGTACTACAATGGCATCAAATCATTCCAAATGTTTCTGTATGTAACATTTTTCAGTTATTCAGGTGGATAGTATGGCTAAGTGTGTATGCAGGGAAGGAACAGTGACAATTGTACATACATAAGGAGATATAGGGAAGCTATAATATGTAATACGCCATGGGGTAAAACATGCACACACAGGAAGATAGGATATACATTTATTTCAGTCGGACCCCAGATCACTTTTCTAAAAATTTCATTATTGCTGCTGGAATGGCCATGTCATCAGTGCCTTTTTAGAACATTTTCTCTCTTTGTTTTTTATTTTATTTTTTGGCTGTTCCATGGTTACGGGTCTCAGTTCCTCAGCCAGTGATTGGATCCAGGCCACAGCAGTTAAAGCCCAGAATCCTTACCACTAGGCCAGCAGGGAACTCCCATAATGTGCCTTTTTTTTCTTGGCCAGAGTTGGTTTATTTTGTAGGAAGATATATTTGTTCAAATTGGCTGATAGGAAGAATACTTTGGCCACCAACACCAGTGAAACAACCTAAAAGGCTGTTTCAGTGGTTGAGAACCAATTCCAAGCTGAAATCTGTGAGATTCTTCATCAAGATTTCTCACTTGGACCCAAGAAAGTTGGGACAATAGCCCCTTGGGTACCTGAATCTTAAGATGTGCAATAAGGGAGCCAACAATGGCAATATTTTCTGCTTTAGAAACTGGAATGGAGGAAGATGTTCTCCATATACAAGGGGCTGTAGAAAGTGATATATGGAAAGAAATAGGGAAAGCTGGAGAAAGTCCTGATGTTTGAACTCTTGGATTTATAGGTCTCTAAAGCCAATATACACTCTTGCCACTGACTTCTGAATCCAAGAATCTCCTTTATACGTTACTCCTCTTTGAATAATGCAGTATGAATTAATAGTTCTTTATTTAACCAAACAAATGTTATCTATCCTATACGGTACTGAGGAGTCAGCTGTACTCCAAGAGTAGTGAGGTAGCCTGGTTATCACACTCACACACATGCTGTTCAGATCATGATCTAATACTTGGAAAAACAGCCGTCATTGTGAGAGTCTCTTTCATCAGGGGCCTTAACCGCATTATGTGGCCCTGCTGGCCTGTTGCTCCTGATCCTCAGGCACTTCTCAAGACCATGATTGTCGCTGTTTAGTCACTAAGTCATGTCCAACTCTTTGGGACCCATGGACTGTAGCCTGCCAGGCCCCTCTGTCCATGGGATTTCCCAGACAAGATTGCTGGAGTGGATTGCCCTTCCTTTCTCTGGAGGATCTTCCCAGATTAGGGATCAAACCCTCATTTCCTGTGTCTCCTGCATCGGCAGGCAGATCATTTACCACTGGGCCACATTGGACACCCACTGGTGGCCCCATGATTAAGCTCTCCAAAGTGCAAGACATCCCCTGTGGAAGAAGCAGCAAGTGGTGCTCAGACTATTTCAGACACCACTTCATTCAAAAAACAACAGCAACAATGTAGAAGCCAATGAGACAGGGCAGACTGAATAACGCTCCATTGAAATAATTGACTTTTTCAAGTTCCCTGGGGCCAAACTTTGTATTACCGTATTCAGCTATGTCTCTCTCAGCAGATTTCCCTCTGATCCCCACTTTTTCCTGACCCAGGAATAGGTATCACAATACATAGAATTCTTTCCTACCCTATATACTTGTGGTCAGGAAAATGAAAATAAAATGAGTATGGATCTGGAATTGTCTGAAGCTGAGTAAAAAAACTTTCAAGATCTGTGGATTTTAGATATGAGCTTAAGGTAGACAGGGGTATATGCAAGTCCTCACTTCTGTGTACATTAGAGATGGAATGGGCTTATGGTAGTTGGCTCATAAAACTCTTGAATGTGGGCTGTTTAATAACAATATTTGGTATAAGTTACCTTAATGTATGTGAATATATTTGTATATGTGTGATTATGAATTTGTGTATTTATTTAAGATGCCTATTAACTTCAGATAGAAAGCATTCTTGACAATTCTTGCTTTTATTATTTTTCATATCGCTTTGAATTAATGACATTCATCCTTGGGCAATAAAAGATATTTTTGCACCCTGTTAGTAATCATCTTAGAGGGGGAAAGTCTTTGTTTGTTTATTAGTTTGCTGTTTCTCTTTAGGCAATTCTTTTCTAGGATTCTCATCAGACTGCTTATTTCAGGATTCTTAAGCCATGGTTAAGGAAACTGAATAATAAAGCTCATGGCATGTCTGATATTTAATACAGAACTTGTGTTCTACTCATGAACTTTTGTCTAATTGTGAACTACTTTATCTGAAGTCCAGAATGAGATATTTGTTCCCTTCTCCAGGGGATCTTCCCAACCCAGGGATTGAAGCTGGTTCTCCCTCATTGCAGGAAGATTCTTTACAATCTCAGTCACCAGGGAAGCCCAGAACTTGGGTGCTGAGGAAAGAAAGAGTAATGCCTAAGACTGCAGGATGCTTCTGGCACCGGCGGAGTTGTTTCCTGGTGTATTTAAATAATGAGTGCAGTGTGGGGGCCAAAACAAGCTGCCTCAGATGGGCATGTTTGCATTCATCAGAGGCAAGGGCAGGAAGAGGCTAGAAGGGGTGGATTGGGAAGAATAGAATGCATTTAAAAGGCAGTTCCTCCTGGACAGAGTGTAATTGGCTCCCACTGGCAGATCAGGGAGGGCCCTGGGCCAGGTGCTGGCGTTGGCAGGGAGTGGGTTCTCAATTAGGCACATCTAATCGCCTCTTACCACCAGCACTGCGCGTGCTCTGGTCTTTGGCTGAGATTAGTGCAATAACCTCCTAACAAGTCCCCCTGCTACTCCTTGGGCCCCTTCGCAATCTACTTGCCATATGTCAGCCCAAGAGATCCCTTTCGGTTTGTTAAGTTACATTACCTCACTCTTCTGCTCAATGAACTCAACAGTTCTCCACTCACTCGGTGAAAGTCAATGTACTCGTGGCTTATAAGGTGCTAGATGCTCTGCTTCCCCCACGCCTCGTTTTGGCCTTAAATCCTGCTTCCCTTTCTTGACCCCTGTCCCTCCAGTCACAGGTGGCTCCTCACTGTGCCTCCAACAGAAAAGGGACGTGTCTTCCTCAGGGCCTTTGCATTTGCTGCCCCCTCTCTGTGGCATGTATTTCTCAAATAAGTACGTGCCTGCTTCTGTAGTTCCTTAGGACTCAGATGAAGTGTCAGCTTCTCAGACCTTCTGTGCTTCCCTCTAACACTACAGGTCTCAGGAGTATTCAAAATCTACTTCTCCAACTAAAATTCTATGTATAGAGATAATCAGCTTGGAATGTACAACATGTAAATACGCATGCATGTGTACGTATTTTGGTTAATCTTCTATCTCTTGAAAGATAGAGAGTTCATTTGTTTTATTCATTGATCTACTGTAGTACTTAAACGTGTCATATACATTATGTTCTCAATGCATTTATGTGCTCAGTTGTGGCCAACTGTTTGCAACTCCATGGACTGTAGCCCACCAGGCTCCTCTGTCTATGGGATTCCTAAGCAAGAATACTGGAGTTGGTTGCCATTTCCCTCTCCAGGGGATCTTCCCAACCTAAGGATCAAACCCATGTCTCTTGTGTCTCATGCACTGCAGGTGTATTGAGCCATTCTCAACACATATTAAAATTTGTTAAATGAGTGACTCCTTTAATAATCGAGAAGCCATCAATTGATATCATTTTTCTTTTAAGATATATATTACATATATATGTCCTAAGATATAATCAAATATATAAACATATGCATATACATGCATATGGGCTTCCCTTGTGGGTCAGATGGTAAAGAATCTGCTTGCAATGCAGGATGCCTGGGTTTGATCCCAGGGCCAGGAAGGTCCCCTGGAGAAGGAAATAGCTACCCACTCCAGGATTCTTTCCTGGAGAATACCACTGATAGAGGAGCCTAGCGGGCTACAGTCCATGGGGTCTCAAAGAGTCTGACTCGACTGAACGACTAATGCTTTCACTTTATTATGTAATTTCACATATGTTTATGTGTGTATGCAACTTCTGTTTAATCAACTAGAAAAGAAAAAAATAATGACAGCAAACAGGAGAGGAATAAGAAGGGTATAAGGAAAAAGGAAAGTGTCAACATAAAGAGGTAACAAAAGAAGAGGAAAAAAAAAAACAGAATGTGTAAGGGAAAGACACTGGTTTAAAAGCCAGTCATCAGTAATCTTTAAGAGGAGATTTTTAATTTTTAGAAGGATGGGGGCAATACATGAAAGAGTTTAAAATTTAAATGGACCTGGGGAAGAGAGCCAGGGCTTCTTGGAGAGTTGGTGATTCAAAGTCTAGGGCAGGAAATGTACCTTGAATAGCCTGTCATGCTAGAAATTAAGCATGCTATCAAAAAGTACTTGAAAATACTACCATCGACCAAGGATGAGACAATTTGAACATTAACGTGAATGATAAATATGTAGTAAAGCATATTAAATGTGATGATATACATGGATTCATAATGAAAATGAGCAAAGAAACTGGAAATTGATCATCTTTGGGAAATACTAGGAAACAAGTTTATAATTTTAGACTTGATACAAGAATCAGACATTTACTCTGACTTTTTGATACCAACTATAAAACTAGTAAGCCAGATATTAGATGCAGGGAATTTTCCTTTCATAAAAATGTTTATCTGATAAAGAAAGTCCTATAATACTAGGAGTTATCATTTTGAAACTTTTACTTGAACTAATGAATCTAAGTACTGATCATCAGCAACTGTTAATAATAATAAAAAAGAGATGTTAGACATTATGCATTTCCTGATGGAAGAACATACTACCTATCAATGAAGACATCTTGCCAGAAGAAACAAAACTGAATCTCATCAAGCCTCTTTAAATAGCCAGCAGTTTACAGAGAAACATATTAATTAATCTGCACCATGGGAAGGTAATCAACAGAATGCAGATCGGCAGAAATTTATAGGGGAAACAACTCAGTATTTTCAACAAGTAAATCAAAAGGAGAAATAAATTGAGCAGAACGTAGGAAAGAGACTAAAGGAAACAGCGAGCAAGTACGTTGTGTGGATTTTATAAGGACCCTGACACAAACAAATAAACACTCGTGAACATAAGGAGACAGTGGGAATTTGAACACAGTGGGTATTTGATGTTATTAGGATTTATCGTTAATTTAACTTAGGTGTGATAAGGATACATGAATATCATTCATTATCTCTTGAAACACTTATGGTTGAAATCATATGATATGTGATATTTCCTCACAGTTCATGTTCTCTCTTTTCTTCAAAATGCTTATCTAATATTTAACCCTTGTGGTAAACTTGTGTCCGCCAAAGGCAGAGGCTGAAATGAAGATTGTGTGCGAGTGATTTACTAAGATAACACTCTCAGGGGAGATTCACAAGCTTATGAAGCAGAAGGGGGAGAGGAAAGCCCAGTAAGAGTGAAGCAGCAATACATAAATAAAAATATAATATAATGTTAAATTATATTTATAGACTTCCTTTTTCCAACTAGGTTGTAATCTCCTTGATTAAAAAAAAATCTAATAATTATTTTATAATCCTGGTAGCCTTTCCATAAGAGGTGTTAGGTAATATTTCTAATGCTACATAAACATATATCTCTAATTAGAATTTTTATTTAGTTTCATAATTGTCTTTATTTCAAGATATAACCCTCCTTTCTCTCTTACCCAGGAAGCACTAGTATAAAAGAAGTCTTTACTATTTTCCACTGGAATTACTGAAGCGGTTCCTTAACCTGTATCCCTAAAGATGAGAGCCCACAACTAATCTTCCATTTTCATTGTTATCTTCATACTTTAATGAATTTTATAAAAATATAAAAAAATTACAGATTCTTTTAGTGGGCATGGGTGATCCTCTAGAATCAGGGGTCAGTCTCATTTTCTGTCTTTATTTTCCAACATTTCCCCATCCAAACCATTTTTTTTTCCCCAATAAAATAAGCCTAAACTTTGTCTCTTGAATATACTTTGTCGTTTTCCACTTTTTTTTCTCTGCTTCTGTGAAAATTAAATAAAAGCTTGTGAAGATATTCTATCAACTTCTAGTCTGGAAAATTAAAAGCTCCCTTTTCCAAATTAAAATTTTTATATCTTTGAAATGCCAATCAATAGGCTGAGTCTCTTTACCTTCTGAGATTTTTTGTTTGTTGTTGAAACTTTTTATCAAGCTGCTGAGCATAGTGTAATAAAATTGTGAAATTAGATGAGCTCCCATTACATATAAAATATTCAGTCTCATGTGAACCTTCTCAAATCTCAGCAATTACTAGTTTCTATTGGATTTCTTCTACAATGTCAATTTTTGGTCAATTTTCTCAATTACCAATATATACCCAATACTTGCATCTTTAGACATGCTTATCACTAGCCAAAAGACACATCACAATTCAGGGATTGGAGTTCTTTAATTTCCCTCAAAAATCCCTCTCTAATAATTAACCTTTGGTACATATCCTGTGTTGGAAGGAGCAGAACCTGAGACAAAGATTGTGTGCAAGTGAATTTCTCAGGAAGTGCTCTTAGGAGACACCCGTAAGGCAGCAGAATCAGGAGAGTGAAGGAGAAGAAAAGTGAGACTAAGTTCCAGTCTCAGTCAGATTCTGCAGGGAAGCACAGATGTATTAATTTTACATTGGAGATCTGGAAAAGACTCCAGGTATCTGGAAATGAGAAATCTGTAGGTGTGCAAAACGGGAAACAGTCAACTTCATGGTCCTGGAGGTTCAGCGTGGTGAAGTGTGACCTCGGGAATCAGAGAGCTGAGGTTTAAACTGTAAATCCTGGGTCTTCCTCACTGTGCGCCAGCATTCAATCTGAAAAATGGGGATAATAATAGCATTCACCTCAGAGAGTCATCACGGGGATTAAATGAAGCAATACAATTATAAATCATTTAGAACAATGCTTGAATCAAATGCTTGATTGTGCATGTGTGTTTTAACGGCTAGATTCCCTGAAACACAGACTCTGTTTTTAAGGACCCATAAAGTTAGTAATAAATATAAGTAATACAAAACTATACATTTGGTCAGGCATGGATTTGTTAGGAAAGTCTTCAACCAAAGAGATGGGGACCATTTTAGGTGGTTTTCCCAGGTAGCAAAATCTGAGATGCTGATATGAATGTATTGAGGAATACTCTTAGGAACAACACCTCTGAAGACCAAGAGAAACAGAAATGGAATCTTAAATAATAATGGGGAAGCAACATGGGGTATCCACTTTCAGGATGAAAATGAAGCACAGACCTAAAGCACTACTTGAGTAGAGGCAGCTGGATCCCATGATCAGTTATATCAATTGAGTTTAAAATCAAGTACTGATTAAATTTAAAATTCTGATTGCTGTTCATGATGTATTAGGTGAGAGTACAGAGAACAAGAAGGTTAACTTGATGATATAGACAAAGTCATCTCATTTAATTCTCACAGCAATCTTATAAAATATGGTTCATCCTCGTTTTAGGGATGATAAACTTTGGAGCTGAAGTTTGAGTATTATGTTCAAGCCAGTGCAACTTGAAGCAGTTGTGACTAAATTTTGGATTTTTCTAACTCCAGGGCTTGAGTTCTCAACTTGAATGCTGAGGTTTTAGTCTTAGGGCTATGTAAAAATTCTCATCAGGTACTCGACCATTAAGTTCTATAAGAACATGGCCTGTTGATGGAATAGATCTAATATGAAGACTCTCCCCTCACCACAGAAAGTCACAATATGCTATAGGTAGCACGCTGTCCCAAGTGTTGAACATTTTTGATAGAAATCCAGAACCAAAAAAGAATTATTTTAAAAAGATTTTATTCTTTTTGTTCCTTTTCAACCACCATCAGTGCTGAGATATATGAAGATGAACTTTCTGTTGGCAAAAGTAGTATTGCATTGTATCTTCAAAGAGACAAAGTTATTGTCTACTTTGTAAATTGCCCCTAAAATCATTGTCTATTGATAAAAAGAAGTGAAGGCAGCATCTTCCAAAGGCTCCCTTATCCCTAGACATGATAAAAAAGAAGATAGCCATATACTATCAATTGAGGATTGAATAATCTATGTTAGAGTAAACAAAAGAGAAAAATCTAAAAGTTGAGAAATAATTAAAATATATCAAAATTTTAAAGATATTCAAATTATTTTACAAATTATTAAAACATATATCAAAAGCTAAAAATAAACATGTGCTGACAGTGGTTTCCAAAAATAAAAAGCAGCATGTGCATGGGATTGATCAAGTCCATTGGCCTCAAACATAGAAACAAAGAAACATGGCTATAGCAAATATTTTTTGCAACATTGGTCATTGTTACTGTGTCAGCAAGCATGAGATCATTTCCATTCGACTACTGTATTAATGCCAATTTATGGACAGAATGAGAGTAATTGGCTCAACATGCCTGTAGTCACTTGTTTATCTAAGAATAAAACACTGAGAGGCATGTTGGCAAATTAAATGAAAATGAATCCTGTTCATAATC
Organism: Cervus elaphus; assembly: GCF_910594005.1. Classification (NCBI taxonomy): domain Eukaryota; kingdom Metazoa; phylum Chordata; class Mammalia; order Artiodactyla; family Cervidae; genus Cervus; species Cervus elaphus. The sequence continues at coordinate 5,259,444 of NC_057826.1, read as the reverse complement.
AAACAAAAATTCAATACCTCCAAGGAATGTTCTTGTATTGAACTTTCCCCCGTGCATTAATGAACTGGCTGGCATGATTATCTAAGTTCATCTTATTCTGTCTTTTTTTTTTCTTTTTTTTGAAATGCAGAATGTTCCACTTAATGAGAAAACTGCATTTTATTGTAAAACTGGACTACAAGTCTTGATGTTGCTATTCAAATTAGAAACAGATTTTTTTAGAGGTATCTTTTTTTAAGCATATGCTGCTGCTGCTGCTGAGTCGCTTCAGTCATGTCTGACTCTGTGCAACCCCATAGGAAGCAGCCCACCAGGCTCCTCTGTCCACAGGATTCTCTAAGCAAGAATGCTGGAGTGGGTTGCCATTTTCTTCTCCTATTAAGCATATAGACAAGCACAAATCCCAGGAAATTTTTATTCCAGAATGAATGCCTGGAATCTGACCCATATATGGGAAAACTGAAAAATTATTATTATCAATATAATCTCAATTCAGTTCAGTTCAGTCGCTCAGCTGTGTCCAACTATTTGCGACCCCATGAAATGCAGCACACCAAGCCTCCTTGACCATCACCAACTCCCAGAGTTTACTCAAACTCATGTCCATCGAGTCAGTGATGCCATTCAAACATCTCATCCTCTGCCGTCCTCTTCTCCTCCTGCCCTCAACCTTTCCCAGCATCAGGGGCTTTTCCAATGAGTCGATTCTTTACATCAGGTGGCCAAAGTACTGGAGTTTCTGCCTCAGCATCTGTCCTTCCAGTGAAAATTCAGGACTGATTTCCTTTAAGATTGAGTGGGATCTCCTTGCAGTGCAAGGGACTCTCAAGTCTTCTCCAACACCACAGTTCAAAAGCATCAATACAATATAGTCTAGGCAATAGAATTAAAAACTCATGAACGTGGCATATGACAGTATTAATGCTTAAAAAACAGTCTAAGTTAAAAGAACATTATTTATCATTCTGAATAAATAATTATAGCTTTGCAAAGATTAAGATATAAAGCTTTGGTAAGTAGTATTTTTGGTAAGTATTATTCTGGTAGGATATAAGGCTTCAGAATGCTTAGTAAATATTTGAATTTGGGGTAAATAGAAGAACAAATTCAAATCATGGTTTATCTGAATTTTTTTTTTATTTCTCCCAGCAATCTTTTTTTTTTTCCCTTTATTTATTTATTTATTTTTCTTATCTGAATTTTTATCCAAATGATGGAGGAAGACATTTCTATAAAAATAAAGAAACAACCAAACAAAAGATCCTAAAAAGCATGGTCTATAGACTTGGACATAATACTCATCTAAGTCTTATTATGCAATATGAATTCAGGGAGAGAGTTAGTTGAACAGTCATATAAAGCATGAATTAAAAGTCCAATTAGAGAATTTATTAGACCTCATATGGCTTATTTAACTTTCTGTCAGTTTTTGTACTTAAAAGAGGAAATTTACTTTAGTGAAGAAGATGAGAAATAAAGGAATTTAGCATGCAAAAAAATCTAAAGTTATACTTTACACAAAATAGTCACTTTAACTTATTTTATAAATAATTTTGAGTCTGAATTCTCCTTTCAAAAACAAATGTTACCTATTACCAACAGTATTGGCAGATTCACAAGGAAGTCTATTGGAGATGGTAGCAATGTTGACATGTTTTCATTATGGATAAACAACCTCAGAATTGGGATGGTGGTATGGTTTTAGAAAGCTGTTCTTTGATAAGTTCAGGATTTGAGAAAAATTCTAGAAACAAAATGCCTTCCAGAATGATTCAGCTTATTTTATACACCGCAAAATGTAACAGATATTTCAGTGTCTAATTTTAAACATGAAATGTTATTCAGTTTATCTTTTTAAAAGTTATCCATAATCATTTAACAGTATAAAGAACTGAATGACTGAATAACAGGGTGAGTGAATAACATCATAATTGAACCTGAAAAGTGAGCTTGAACAATACCTTTAGTTGTAAAATCCCTAGCCATTAACTGAAACCATCCCAAGATCTAATTCCTACAAATCTAAATATTACATATTTGAATAATAGCATAAGAATCTATTTAAGAAAAAAATAAAGTTGAGAAAGAAGACAGTCTAAATAAATTTGAGTGACATCACATACTTGAGGTGACATAAATCTTTATTAAGTAGCTACTAGACTTCTTGAGATATTTTAGTCAATAAATCATAGATTTTTCATATAGAACAGTGCTGCACCCATGTTTGTATATATCAAACATATGTCATAGTATCATAATATGATGTCTACCTACCCACATTAACAAAAACTAATGTTTGGTTAATGTCTTATTTTATTTAAGACCCACCTTTCTCTAGTTTCATATGGCATGTTTTTTTTTTTTTTAATTTATTTATTTTTTCAGTGGGTTTTGTCATACATTGACATGAATCAGCAATAGATTTAACGTATTCCCCATCCCGATCCCCCCTCCCACCTCCCTCTCCACCCGATTCCTCTGGGTCTTCCCAGTGCACCAGGCCCGAGCACTTGTCTCATGCATCCCACCTGGGCTGGTGACCTGTTTCACCATAGATAATATACATGCTGTTCTTTCGAAACATCCCACCCTCACCTTCTCCCACAGAGTTCAAAAGTCTGTTCTGTACTTCTGTGTCTCTTTTTCTCTTTTACATATAGGGTTGTCGTTACCATCTTTCTAAATTCCATATATATGTATGCTGTAATGTTCTTTATCTTTCTGGCTTACTTCACTCTGTATAATGGGCTCCAGTTTCATCCATCTCATTAGAACTGGTTCAAATGAATTCTTTTTAACGGCTGAGTAATATTCCATGGTGTATATGTACCACAGCTTCCTTATCCATTCATCTGCTGATGGGCATCTAGGTTGCTTCCATGTCCTGGCTATTATAAACAATGCTGTGATGAACATTGGGGTGCATGTGTCTCTTTCAGATCTGGTTTCCTCAGTGTGTATGCCCAGAAGTGAGATTGCTGGGTCATATGGCAGTTCTATTTTCAGTTTTTTAAGAAATCTCCACACTGTTCTCCATAGCGGCTGTACTAGTTTGCATTCCCACCAACAGTGTAAGAGGGTTCCCTTTTCTCCACACCCTCTCCAGCATTTATTACTTGTAGACTTTTGGATAGCAGCCATCCTGACTGGCGTGTAATGGTACCTCATTGTGGTTTTGATTTGCATTTCTCTGATAATGAGTGATGTTGAGCATCTTTTCATGTGTTTGTTAGCCATCTTTATGTCTTCTTTGGAGAAATGTCTGTTTAGTTCTTTGGCCCATTTTTTGATTGGGTCATTTATTTTTCTGGAATTGAGCTGCAGGAGTTGCTTGTATATTTTTGAGATTAATCCTTTGTCTGTTTCTTCATTTGCTATTATTTTCTCTCAATCTGAGGGCTGTCTTTTCACCTTACTTATAGTTTCCTTTGTAGTGCAAAAGCTTTTAAGTTTCATTAGGTCCCATTTGTTTAGTTTTGCTTTTATTTCCAATATTCTGGGAGGTGGGTCATAGAGGATCTTGCTGTGGTTAATGTCGGAGAGTGTTTTGCCTATGTTCTCCTCTAGGAGTTTTATAGTTTCTGGTCTTACATTTAGATCTTTAATCCATTTTGAGTTTATTTTTGTGTATGGTGTTAGAAAGTGTTCTAATTTCATTCTTTTACAAGTGGTTGACCAGCTTTCCCAGCACCACTTGTTAAAGAGGTTGTCTTTTTTCCATTGTATATCCTTGCCTCCTTTGTCAAAGATAAGGTGTCCATAGGTTCGTGGATTTATCTCTGGGCTTTCTATTCTGTTCCATTGATCTATATTTCTGTCTTTGTGCCAGTACCATACTGTCTTGATGACTGTGGCTTTGTAGTAGAGTCTGAAGTCAGGCAGGTTGATTCCTCCAGTTCCATTCTTCTTTCTCAAGATTACTTTGGCTATTTGAGGTTTTTTGTATTTCCATACAAATTGTGAAATTATTTGTTCTAGTTCTGTGAAAAATACCGTTGGTAGCTTGATAGGGATTGCATTGAATCTATAGATTGCTTTGGGTAGAATAGCCATTTTGACAATATTGATTCTTCCAATCCATGAGCATGATCTCTCCATTTTCATTTCTAATTTTGTTAATTTGGTTCTTCTCTCTTTGCTTCTTAATGAGTCTTGCTAACGGTTTGTCAATTTTGTTTATTTTTTCAAAAAACCAGCTTTTAGCTTTGTTGATTTTTGCTATGGTCTCTTTAGTTTCTTTTGCATTTATTTCTGCCCTAATTTTTAAGATTTCTTTCCTTCTGCTAACCCTGGGGTTCTTCATTTCTTCCTTCTCTAATTGCTTTAGGTGTAGAGTTAGGTTATTTATTTGGCTTTTTTCTTGTTTCTTGATGTGAGCCTGTAATGCTATGAACCTTCCCCTTAGCACTGCTTTTACAGTGTCCCATAGGTTTTGAGTTGTTGTGTTTTCATTTTCATTCATTTCTATGCATATTTTGATTTCTTTTTTGATTTCTTCTATGATTTGTTGGTTATTCAGAAGCGTATTATTTAGCCTCCATATGTTTGAATTTTTAACAATTTTTTTCCTGTAATTGAGATCTAATCTTACTGCACTGTGGTCAGAAAAGATGACTGGAATGATTTCATTTTTTTTGAATTTTCCAAGACCAGATTTATGGCCCAGGATGTGATCTATTCTGGAGAAAGTTCCGTGTGCACTTGAGAAAAAGGTGAAGTTGATTGTTTTGGGGTGAAATGTCCTATAGATATCAATTAGGTCTAGCTGGTCCATTGTGTCATTTAAGGTTTGTGTTTCCTTGTTAATTTTCTGTTTAGTTGATCTATCCATAGTTGTGAGTGGGGTATTAAAGTCTCCCACTATTATTGTGTTACTATTAATTTCCTCTTTCATACTCGTTAGCGTTTGCCGTACATATTGTGGTGCTCCTATGTTGGGTGCAAATATATTTATAATTGTTATATCTTCTTCTTGCATTAATCCTTTGATCATTATGTAGTGTCCTTCTTTGTCTCTTTTCACATCCTTTATTTGAAAGTCTATTTTATCTGATATGAGTATTGCGACTCCTGCTTTCTTTTGGTCTCCATTTGCGTGAAATATTTTTTTCCAGGCCTTCACTTTTAGTCTGTATGTGTCTCTTGCTTTGAGGTGGGTCTCTTGTAGACAGCATATATAGGGGTCTTGCTTTTGTATCCATTCAGCCAATCTTTGTCTTTTGGTTGGGGCATTCAACCCATTTACATTTAAGGTAATTATTGATAGGTGTGGTCCTGTTGCCATTTACTTTGTTGTTTTGGGTTCACGTTTATACGACCTTTCTGCATTTCCTATCTAGAGAAGATCCTTTAGCATTTGTTGAAGAGCTGGTTTGGTGGTGCTGAATTCTCTCAGCTTTTGCTTGTCTGTAAAGCTTTTGAATTCTCATTCATATCTGAATGAGATCCTTGCTGGGTACAGTAATCTAGGTTGTAGGTTATTCTCTTTCATTACTTTCAGTATGTCTTGCCATTCCCTTCTGGCCTGGGGGGTTTCTATTGATAGATCAGCTGTTATCCTTATGGGAATCCCTTTGTGTGTTATTTGTTGTTTCTCCCTTGCTGCTTTTAATATTTGTTCTTTGTGTTTGATCTTTGTTAATTTGATTAATATGTGTCTTGGGGTGTTTTGCCATGGGTTTATCCTGTTTGGGACTCTCTGGGTTTCTTGGACTTGGGTGGCTATTTCCTTCCCCATTTTAGGGAAGTTTTCAGCTATTATCTCCTCGAGTATTTTCTCATGGCCTTTCTTTTTGTCTTCTTCTTCTGGGACTCCTATGATTCGAATGTTGGGGCGTTTCACATTGTCCCAGAGGTCCCTGAGGTTGTCCTCATTTCTTTTGATCCTTTTTTCTTTTTTCCTCTCTGTTTCATTTATTTCCACTATTTTATCTTCTACCTCACTTATCCTATCTTCTGTCTCCATTATTCTACTCTTGGTTCCCTCCAGAGTGTTTTTGATCTCATTCATTGCATTATTCATTTTTAATTGACTCTTTTTTATTTCTTCTAGGTCTTTATTAAACATTTCTTGCATCTTTTCAATCTTTGTCTCCAGGCTATTTATCTGTATCTCCATTTTGTTTTCAAGATTTTGGATCATTTTTATTATCATTATTCTAAATTTCATATGGCATGTTTTAAAGATTAGAAATTTCACTTGAAAATTAGGGACAGTACACAAAGCAATTGCAATTCTTCATGAATTTGTTCAGAAAACTGAAGGAAGAGAGATAAATAGAAAAGTTTCCTCTAGAAATATAGGAGGAGGGAATAATTTCTGATTCATTCTGTTAGGAAAGCTTTATCTTAGTCCTATCACTAGGAAAAAAATATATATATAGAGAGAGAGACATCAATGGGGCAAAACAAAACTCGCCAATATATCTGATAAACATAGATACAAAGGTTCTTATCACAGAAGATAAATCCGTGAAAAACAGCCAAAGGCCTATACACCACACCTAAGTGGTATTTGTCTCAGGAATAAGAGGTTGGTGTACTATTCCCCAAATCAACCCAAATGCTTCCAGGGTGGTGCAGTGGTAAGTAATCTGTCTGCCATGTGGGAGACTCGGATTCAATCCCTGGGTCAGGAAGATCCCCTGGAGAAGGAAATGGCAGCCTACTCCAGTATTCCTGCCTGAGAAAACCCATGGGCAGAGGAACTTGGCTACAGTCCATGGGATTGCAAAGAGTTGGAATTACTGAGCATCCATTCTCATACATGTATACACTACATTAATAAAATAGAGTACCAAAACTGCATAATAATATCAATGACTGCAGAAGTACATTTTAAAAAAAATATTATACACATTTTCATTATCACATTTAATCAAATTAAGAATAGAAGGGAACTTGTTTGAACTGATAAAGGGCATCTGCAAAAATCCTATAACTCTAACTTTTTCCTGATTTTAAGGGGGAAGGACGTGCTTTTCCTATGGAAAGAAGTTCTTAACATTGTAGAGGAGGTGGTGATCAAAACCATCCCCAAGAAAAAGAAATGCGAAAAAAAAAAAAGACAAAATAGTTATCTGAGGAAGGGTTACAAATAGCTGAGAAGAGAAGGGAAACAAAAGGCAAAGGAGAAAAGGAAAGCTACGTCCATCGGAATGCAAAGTCCCAAAGAATAGCAAGGAGACCTAAGGAAGTCTTTTTAAGTGAATAATGCAAAGAAATAGAGGAAACCGATAGAGTGGGACAGACTAGAGATCTCTGCAAGATAACTACAGATATCAAGGGAATATTTCATGCAAGGATGGGCACAATAAAGGACAGAAATGGTATGGACCTAATAGAAGCAGAAGATAAGGTGGTGGCAGAAGATAAGAAGAGGTGGCAAGAATACACAGGTGAACTATACAGAAAAGATCTGCATGACCCAGATAACCATGATGGTGTGATCACTCACCTAGAGCCAGACATCCTAGAGTGTAAAGTCAAATGGGCCTTAGGAAACATCACTAGGGACAAAGCTAGTGGAGGTGATGGAATTCCAGCTGAGCTCTTTCGAATCCTAAAAGATGATGCTGTGAAAGCACTGTACTCAATATGCCAGCAAGTTTGGAAAACTCAGCAGTGGCCGCAGGACTGGAAAAGGTCAGTTTTCATTCCAATCCCAAAGAAGAGAGATGCCAAAGAGTGCTCAAACTACCTCACAATTGCACTCATCTCACACGCTGGCAAAGTAATGCTCAAAATCCTTCAGGCTAGGCTTCAACAGTTTGTGAACAGAGAATTTACAGAAGCCCAAGCTGGATTTTGAAAAGGCAGAGGAACCAGAGATCAAATTGCCAACATCCATTGGATCATAGAAAAAGCAAGCACATCCAGAAAAGCATATACTTCTGCTTTATTGACTATGCCAAAGCCTTTGACTGTGTGAATCACTGTGGATGATGATTTCAGCCATGAAATTAAAAGATGCTCCTTGAAAGAAAAGAAAGAAAGTGAAAGTGAAGTCATTCAGCCTTTCTGACTCTTGACGACTCCGTGAACTGTCGCCCACCAGGCTCCTCCATCCATGGGATTTTTCCAGGCAAGAATACTGGAATGAGTTGCCAGTTCCTTCTCCATGGGGTCTTTCTGACCCAGGGATCGAACCAATGTCTCCTGCATTGCAGGCAGACTCTTTACCTTGGAATAAAAGTAATGGCAAACCTAGACAGTGTATTAAAAAGCAGAGACATTACTTTGCCGACAAAGGTCCGTACTGTCAAAGCTATGGTTTTTCTAGTATTCCTGTATGGATATGAGAGCTGGACAATAAAAATTGCTGAGTGTTGAAGAACTGATGACCTGTTGTGCTGGAGAAGACTCTTGAGAGTCTCTTGCACAGCAATGAGATCAAAGCATGTAATCCTAAAATAAATCAAAAATATTCAATGGAAGGACTGATGCTGAAGCTGAAACTCCAATACTTGGCCACATGATGTGAAGAACTGACTCATTTGAAAAGACCCTGATCCTGGGAAAGATTGAAGGCAGAAGGAGAAGGGGATGACAGAGGATAAGACGATAAGATGCCATCCCCTTCTCAATGAATATGAGTTTGAGCAAACTCCAGGAGATGGTGAAGGACAGGGAAGCCTGGTGTGCTGCAGTCCATGGGGTCACAAAGAGTTGGACACAACTGAGTGATGAAAATCAACTTGTTTTTTCACCACTAAAGTGAAAGACTTTATAAAAGACATTGCTAAACTAAACCCTTCCCCTTAAGACCAAGAAAAAACAGGGAAAAAGAAAGAATGCTTGTTGTTACCACTTTCATTCAACATTGCATTAAAGGTATAAACAGTGTAATAAGACAGAAAAACAAAACAAAGCAGTAGAAGAAAAAGACAAAAAAATAAATGATATCCAGATTGGAAAATCATAAATAAGATTGTTATTATTTGCAGATTAGTTTATCCTGTATGGAGAAATCTGAATAAGTCACAAAAATTTTTAAAACTTTTGAGTAAGGCTAAGGTCCCTGGGTCAGGAAGATCCCCTGGAGAAGGAGATGGCAACCCACTCCAGTATTCTTTCCTGGAGAATTCCATGGACGGAGGAGCCTGGTAAGCTACAATCTATGGGGTCACAAAGAGTCGGACACGACTGAGTGACTTCACTTCACTTCACTTCACTTCAAGGTCAAGATTACAGGGTTTAACATTTATATATTAATATTAGTTTTTCTTCCATGAATAAATATTTGTAAATTAAATTATGAAATTATAATTGCATGAAAGATAAACAAAATGCTTAGAAGTAGCATTAAGTTAAACAGGCAAGAAAATTTGGCACTTGGCAGTAAAAATTACAAGATGCTCTTTGAGAAAAATCTAAATAAATGGCGAGGTATTTCATGTTCATGAATTGGAAAACTAAATGCTATTAAAACGGAAATTTTCCATGAACTTATCTATAGATTTGATAACATCATTCTAAAAACCTCAGCTGGCTTTTCTGTTTGGAGAAATTGAAAAGTTGATTCTAAAATTTATAGGGAAACGAAAATGACCTAGAGTAGCCAAAGCTGCTTGACAGAGAATAAAGCCAGCACTTACACAGCAGTTTCAAAACTGTTATAAATCTACCATAATCAAGGCAGTGGGACACTGGCGTACGGATAAGGTTACAGATAAATTGAGCAGAAGTGAGAGTTCAAAATTAAACCATATACATTTATGGTCATAGAAGCAATGCCATAGTTAGATTTATGTTCTAAATTTTGTTGGTAACAGACACCTGAGAGGTTTATAAAAAGAACAGTTACCTAGTAGAAGGACAAAGCAGATTGGATGAAAACTGAGTCTTGTATCATAAGCTGTATTTCAAAGTAACATTAAAGTATGCTAATTGTGGAGCAACATCAAAGAAAAACACAGCCTAAACATAGCCTGACACTAATTTGAAAGCAGTGAAAACAGATTTTACTCAGTCACTACTAACGGTAAAGGAAAATGCTTAATTCCTTTCTGATTTTTTTCGAGGTGATTGGGCATTTTAAAGGAAAATGAGAGTAGGGAGGAGGAATGTCAGGGGCGTGAACAGTCAGGGAGGTGAAAACTTGCAAAAAGTGAGAAGGGTCAGGGTGGTCTGTGTGAAATCCACCTGGGTTTGCTAACTGGCGCTTATCAAAGGTAAGTTCCTATCTTTACACAGAGACTGACGAACAGGGGCCCTATGTTAAAATTTGGGCTGGAAGTGACACTAAATTCTTGTGGTGGTCTTGAGTTTTCTCCGTAGACACTTTAACAGGGACTAGAATCATTTATGGGTGCTGCCTTAAGCTGTTAGACGGTATAGTAGTGTTTATTCAAGCCTTCAGAGGTGGAGATATACTCAAGAAGAGGGCTCAAGGGAACCTCACTGCAGCTTGGTCAAGGAAAGAATCTTTGTTAGCAGAAAGCTTAAAAAGAGTGCTCTCTACATAGGAACCTTCAAGGTACTTAATGGAAATGAAATCTCTGAATTCTACCTAGAAATATTAAATTAAAGTATCATGTTTGGGACCCAAAACACATTATATTTAGTCATCTCCCCAGTTAATTCATACATTCGTGAAAGTTAGAGGGTGACCATAAGTTTTAGAGATGGATATATGATACAATTTCTACAATTGCTTACCTGAAAAGAAAAATGTCTCAAATGAAGATGTAATGATGATAGCAAATATGTAGGAAAAATCTAAATATGTTTCAGGCTCATTTTAAACACTTTACATGTATTAATTTGCTTGACTAAATTTTATCTTGGTAACATTAATGTTAACGATAAAACTGTGTACAGAAGGAGAAAACATTTATTCAAGGTCATACAGCAGAGAAGGAATCTGTCCACAGAAATTATACTTTCAGAGGCTGTATTGTAAGTTACTATTACAAACTTAACTGCTGAAATAATGATTAATGATAGCCAGTGCTTTTTAAGAAAATTTTCTTTGGCTGTAGCAATGTGGAGGTCTTGTTGAATTTGACAAGATTTATTTTTGCAGAATAGAGGGGTTAGATAGACTGAATCAGCTTAAGCATAGAATGGTCAAAGAAACTAAGAAAATACAGTAAATATAAAAGCAAAAATAACTGACCCCTCTACAGAAGATCAATAAAGTAAAAAAAAAAAAAAAAACATTTAAAAAAATTTTTTTAAAAATAAAAAATCTAACAAGATTGATCAAGGAAAAAGAAAACAAAAAATGATGCATTTCTAATATTAAAAAGAAAAGAAAATTGAGCATCATTACAAATTTTAAAGATATTAGAAATTTCAAGAGAATAGTCAAAAAAGAATATACATGTTATGTGATACTTTAGATGAAGTTGGACATTTTAAAAATAATAATATAACAAAACTGAAAGGAGAAGTAAACAACTATCAACAACACCATCTCCATCAGAAACAAAACAAAACATTCAATCCATGAGTTTAAAAATCCCACAGAAATCTCCACGTTCAAAGAATTTCACTATCAAATTATTCCAAATATTCCAAAAAGGGAAAACAACACCTATTGAAAATGAAATTTTCCATTTAATAGAAAAAGAGAACATAATTTTCAGTTCCCTTTTTTAAGTTAGGCTAAAATAATCTTTAGCCGAAAAACTGATGCTTTTGAACTGTGGTGTTGGAGAAGACTCTTGAGAGTCCCTTGGACTGCAAGGAGATCCAACCAGTCCATCCTAAAGGACATCAGTCCTGGGTGTTCACTGGAAGGACTGATGCTGAAGCTGAGACTCCAATACTTTGGCCACCTCATGCGAAGAGTTGACTCCTTGGAAAAGACCCTGATGCTGGGAGGGATTGGGGGCAGGAGGAGAAGGGGACGACAGAGGATGAGATGGCTGGATGGCATCACCGACTGGATGGGCATGAGTTTGAGTAAACTCCGGGAGTTGGTGATGGACAGGGGGGCCTGGTGTGCTGCGATTCATGGGGTCGCAAAGAATCGGACACGACTGAGAGACTGAACTGAACTGAAAATAATCTTTATATCAAGAAGCTGGAGCCTGCTACAGAGAGTGAAGTACATCAGAAAAATAAATATTGTATATTAACACATAAGTGTAAAATCCAGAAAGACAGTACTGATGAGCCTATTTGCAAGGTGGGAATAAAGACACAGACATAGAAAATGGACTTCTGGAGGCAACAGGGATAGGAGAGGGTGGGAGAAATTGAGAGTAGCATTGAAATAAATACACTAACACGTATAAAATGGGTAGCTGCGGAAAGTTGTTGTATAACACAGGGAGCTCAGCCAAGTGCTCTTGCAAAAACAATATATGTATTTAACACATTAATTGAAAATATTTGGAAGATTTCTGCAGTCAAATGCTCTGCCCCTGAGCTATACCCCCTTGAAGATTTCTGAATAAAACAGCATTGGTGAAACCACTTCCTTTGCAGTGGAAATAAAAAAGTAAAACAAAAGAAGAGTCAGTATGTGTATGTTCCTGACAATGTTCTCTGCATTTCACAATTCTGGGAAGAAAAGAGGTTTACCACTGGGTAGTTCTTCACAGCTTTCCTGAAATTTTACACCATTAACCAATTTGTTTAAATTGTGTACTTCTCTGTTGAATTTTTATCTCAGAATAGATGACTGAGTTGGGCAAAAATTTGATTTTTGAAAGTCCAATATATTTCAAAAATAATATGAGATCATAGACTGTATTTAACAATTGTCTCAGTGCAAAAGTTTTGAGGAAAATCCCAATGTCTTGGCTATTAGTTCTAAACTAAAAGAGAGTGGTGAAATCAAGGAAACACAATAAAAACACTTCTCTTTCACTTTTAGCATCTTTGATATATAATTTTAGCCAGAGGATTCTCAACCACACAGTTGATATTGATTTGAGCATATGATAGGATAGCAACTGTCTTTTTAAATCCAAGAAAATAATTTTATACTGTATAATAGAAAAATGAGAGTGGTCTATTGGTTCACATTTTCATCCCTGGAGCTAATCCACTGATTAGTTTATACTGTATTGCCACTATATTGAAAGGAGATTTCTTCTTCATGTTTTTCTCTCTTTGGTCAAATGAAAAATGTCACAAGGATTTTTAAGCAATCATAATCAATGACGAGGGCTTCCCTCATAGCTCAGTTGGTAAAGAATCCATCTGCAATGCAGGAGACCCCAGTTCAATTCCTGGGTCTGAAAGATTCCCTGGAGAAGGGATAGGCTACCCACTCCAGTATTCTTGGGCTTCCCTTGTGGCTCAGCTGGTAAAGAATCCACCTGCAGTGCGGGAGACCTGGGTTCAATCCCTGGGTTGGGAAGATCCCTGGAGAAGAGAAAAGCTACCCACTCCAATATTCTGGCCTGGAGAATTCCAGGGACTGTGAAGTCCATGGTGTCGCAAGAGTTAATCATTCAAGAATGTAGGATGGGTTTGTTAGATCACAGTGTTTACCACAGCTGGTACTTTATACATCAGATGATTGTAATTGTCCACTAAATGCCTGCTCTGGTCCAGGAAATTTGCTAAGTACCGTTGCAACCTCGTAGCAAAGAGGAAAACTTAATCCCAATATAATATGGGTGTGTGCAATATGTGTACAAGTATATGTATATTTTCTACCTTAGCTAGAAATGTAGGGGAGAATCCATCTAAATTTTCTGGTATTGTCTGTAATTAAAACCATGGGTCACAGAGAGCATCTGAACCACTTTTTAAAGTAATGTTGGAAAGGATGCTTCAAGCTCTCCATTCTGTTAGTCCTGCAGAGAGTGATGAGTTTTACCTCCTCCCCCCATCCTTTATGAATGAAAATCTCTACAAACATGAGTTCATGTTGCATCTCTTCAGACTGTGCTTTGGAATAAACTAAGGGAGTCAAAGTGAGTGGCCGAGAATGAAGGTAGCACTTGGGTCCAGAATGGAAGGCCAACTAAGAATAAGTATCAGGTAGATCTTTAGCTCCCTGGGTGCCCTGTATTAGCTGCCAGGAGCACAACGCTAGTGAGGGCTTGGCTCAATTCAGCACTAGCAGACGGGCACATTCAAACATAAATGTGCATCCTATAAGCACAAACACAGCTCATCTTTCCTGACTCAAAGAAAAGTTCAGGAATAAAAAAGTAAGCTAAAATTACTATGACAAAAAAACACACAGCAATAGTTTTGATCAGGGAATTTCCCTCTTCTCTCAATTCCTTCCAATAATTTTAGGATTATCTGATAAATCTTTAGGCTAATTTATGCTTCTGCCTTCACCGTCAGTCCATGCTTATTTCCTATTTCTGGTCATTCCAGATAAAACCATATGATGTGTAAACACTGCTCCCTGCCCCACCTGAATCATCTCACTCCCTTTGAGCCACAGGTACGTACTTGATCTCTCAAGAAAAGTAACCTCTACAAATTTGGGTAAGACTTCATTTCATATACCAACCAATAGAAATGAGGCTCAAGCAGGTATAAATGATGAAAACATAATCCTGGTTACCTAAATTAATACTAATAGTATAAGAATACCTGAGGGAGCTTTCTATACTCCAAGAATCTTTTTGAGTATTTTATGTCTATTTCATAGAAAATCATTACAACCAACATAAGAAATATCATTATTATTATATCTATTTTAATAGATAAAGGAAGTGTGGCATTATAAGGATTAGCAGATTGATTAAAGTTTCATGACTAGTCAGGGAAGGAACCAGAATACCAATTTAGGAATATGAAGCCAGAAACCAAACGCTTAACTAATGCGGTATCTGCTTAACGAATAGTCTAAAACTGTCCGTGGATCTTAGAGTTTCGTTAAATAGTACTCTGGGTATGCAATGGTTTATTCAATACGAAATGAGTGAAGTGAAAGTTGTCATTCAGTCCTGTCGACTCTTTGTGACCCCATGGACTGTACTGTAATGGGACAGGCTCCTCTGTCCATGGGATTCTCCAGGCAAGAATTCTGGAGTGGGTTGTCCTTCTCCAGGGGATCTTCCCAAGACAGGGATCAAACCCAGGTCTCCCACATTGCAGTTGGATTCTCTACCGTCTAAGCCACCAGGGAAGGCCAATAAGTCTATTAAAACTATAAACTTCTCCATTAAAACAAAGAAGAAATAGACACAGTTAATACAAATAAAATTTTTATAAATATGCATAGGTAATTTTAATAAATGTTACAGTGTATTTCATAAAATCCATATTTTTCCTCAAAACATAATTAAAATAGAACTAAAGATATCCTTTAATAAGACAAAATATATGTCTTTTATTTCTGCAGTTCCTATTTACCTCATGGAGAAATGCAGGGTATTCTTTAAAAAAAAAAAAGAATTAGAAGAAAAACAGGATTCTATCACCATTACTGTTGGGAAAAGTCATTTTAGCTGACATTAGTATTTGTAAAAACATTTCAAATATTATATTTCTCTGTCTTTAAAATAAAAAAATACAAATATTCCAAACTTGCTAACCAAGCTGATTGCAAAACTGGCCTGCTAACCACAAAATTTTCCAGAAAGCTACACAGCCAGCTATATTCTCTCCCCTTAATTTAACCAAGAAATAGTTTCTATTGCAACTTGTAACAGTCCACTGACACACGTGATACAGTACAGTTGCTTCTTCAATTATATAAAAAGCTATGCTCCATGGACCCCAGGCTGTGTGCTGCTCTGAGGTTTAAAGTGATATACAGACTCTTTCCTGAAGTGTCAAAGCAATGGAGCCTTTGCTTACAAATTACCTTCCAGTGTGAACTGGTCACTTCCTGTTCTACTGAAATAGAATTTTATTTCTTCCCCAGGTTTGACTCTTTTCACCACAGCTTCCAGGAGGAATACATATTTTAAAACATTGATATTATTTAAGACATAATATAAATCAACTAAAACTATCTCTACATTAGAGAAGTATGCAGAAGTAATCAAATCCCTACGCATAATATAAACAATTTGAGACTCAACTGTCTCAACTGTCATGATATTTATGAAACAAAATATTAATGCCCTTAGAGAATTAGCATGATTGTATTTGAACTGATCAATTTGTCCCCAAATTATTATATATAATATTTTCATAAGAAATTTAGAAGCTTTCACCAGTTTCTTAACCAGTATAGCAGTGAACTTTTGTTTTATGGATAGTTTAATTTATCTGTGAAATTTTACTGAATTTATTGCTTTTATATAATGTGGGGAAGGTTAAGAGAAAAGGGAAAGATTTTTGACAACTTCTCACTTTCTCTTAAGGTCTATGATATATTTAGACTCAGTAAATGTTTCTGTGTCAAATTAAGAATTTATATTTTCTCCACATATCAGCTGTTCCATCCAGTATTACCAGTATATTTGCCAGAGTTGAATACAGTATATGAAATTATTTTATGACACTTTGCATTGATACTTATTTTCATTCTTCTCATTGTTTTTTTGTGTTTTTTCTCTATTTTTAAAGGGGGTACTAGTACTTTATTTTTTAGTATTTTATTTATTTTTAGTACTTTATTTTCTAGTACTTTATTTATTTTACTGATTTTCTATTAAATCAGGTTATTATTATTATTATTTTGGCTGTGCTGTGTGGCTTATGAGATCTTAGTTCTCAGCCAGGAATTAAATCTGGGTTATAGTAGTGAAAACCTGGAATCCTAAACACTAGGACACCTGGGACTCCCACATATTTATTATCTTTCTTTCTTATTTCTATTATTGTTTGCTTTTACCATTTTATGAATATTTGCTTTTCCTTTAATTAATGCAGTGCTTTTTGAGCCTGAAGTTAAACATAACTCATTTACTTTAATTCTTTCTTACTTAGTTTTGTATGCATTTAAGATCATGTGTTTTTCTGAATTTCAACTTTAACTGGTTTCTTACACGAAATTTTGTAAGCATTATTCTTTAGATCTGTGTTTTGCCCTATGGTAGCAAATAGTACATGTAGCTATTCAAATTTAATTTATTTTAGTTTAAATTTGAAACGTAGTCCCTCCATCACATTGGCCATGATAGGTATGCACATACCTCCCACTTTTTAATTTTGCTTCATGAGAATGAATTCATGCTATAATAACTGTGTTGTAAGTTCCCCCCACCCCCCCTTTAATTGTCTATCAACTATATCTTTCGATGTTAGTGAAATGTAGTGAGTAGCTCTGCATTCACCTCCAGAGTCAGAATGCTGGGTTCAAATCCCGACTCCTTTACTTAGCTGGCTCTTTGATCTGGAGAAAGTTGCTTAACGTTGCAATATTCATGATGGGGGAGGCTTCCCTGGGGGCTCAGATGGTAAAGACGCAGGTTCGATCCCTGATCAGGGAGATCCGCTGGAGAAGGAAATGGCTACCCACTCCAGTGTCCTTGCCTGAAAAATTCCATGGATGGAGGAGCCAGGCAGGCTAAAGTCCATGGGGTTGCAAAGAGTGACTTGACTGTGCTAGTGACCCTTTCACTTTCATCTGTGAATGGAGATTCACTAATAACTTCTTCATTCGACTCTTACGTGTGAAAGTGCACATAGAGAACTTTGCATTTTTCCAGTTACAGTTAATACAACTTCCCACATAAGACTAGCTTTGCCTTTACGTCTATTCACCATGTTGGTTTCCCTCAGTCTGTAGTAAGGGCAGAGCGTTCTGCTGCTGCTACTGCTTAGGGGCTCAGCTGTGTCTGACTGTGTGACCCCATGGACCGTAGCCCTCCAGGCTCCTCTGTCCCTGGGATTCTCCAGGCAAGGACACTGGAGTGGGTTGCCATGTCCTCCTCCATGGGATCTTCCTGACCCAGGGATTGAACCAGGTCTCCTTCACTGCAGGCAGATTCTTTATAGCACAGCATTCCATATAAACTTAAATCACCTGTTTGCTAACAGCTTTTTATATTATTGAATACAAGTTGCTTGTGTTCTTGAAGTAAATTTTAGAGAATCTCTCAAAGTAGATACATAATACTAAAATTGTTTCATTGAAAGTCTTTAATTAAATGTTTTGATGTTTCCTTTTGGTTCAATCATATTTCCTCTGCCTCTTCCCTCTGGACTTTAAAGTTTTTTCCAATGGACAGAAAAATTTTCACCTCTGAAAAAAAACAACACTGGTGTGTCTGCTTGGGTAATAGTTTCTTACCTGTGGTCTCTCCATCAAACTAATCCTATAGGCATTCTTAGAGAAATTTCCTATTTTTTTTCCTTGGCATGTATAAATTTTCTTCTACTTCTCATCTTCTTCCTACTCTTTCATGTTTGTAGCGATCCAAACACAACTTGGGAAAGTAGAATTATCCCTTATCAAAACTCTTAAACTTGTAATTTGTTCTGTAAAAATGTTTCAATGTATAGCTAGCTTGAGGTTTATAAAAAATTGACAGTTTTTCTTTGGTTAATACAAGCTTCTTTGAAAGCAGATTTTTTGCAACATCATAATAATGTTTGCCTATTCTTTATATATTGTTTTAAATAATAGAACATGCTATTTTCTGCATGTAAGACTATCAGAATGGCTATTCTGATTATATTGACTGAATAGTTAAGTCAGCTCCCAAGAATTATCATCAGTAAACAGCTAATTGATTATTTTGCCCTTACATCTTCAAAAACAAAACCAGTTTAGTTTTTTATCCATAGTTGTGCTGTTGTCAGATACACATAAAAATGGCAATGTCTGCTCAACCTGTTAAACCAACAGCTGTATACATAGCATATTCTGCTTTGTCCGAGGGGGGTTTGGCCCAAAGAGCAACTGCAAATGCAAATAATTATTAGTAGCATTTGCCCTGTGCCCCTATCAAATAACATGAGTGCAGTTATTAGAAAGATATGTGAACCTGGCAAATTGTAAGTATATACTTAAAGGTACTATTAATGCTCATTTGAGCTATAGCTGAGTTCCCAAATTGTGCTTTACTCAAGAATCAGTAACACAATATCTGAATAAAATGTCTCATGGTGTGATCTTATAAAATGGAGGGCTCTGAAATGGAAACTTCTCAGGTTATACAATTTATTAAAATGGAAGTAATTTAAAACAGCCTGTTTCTTGTTAGTCTTTAAATATGCAAATAAGAGAGGCTATTCAATTCATTCATTTTTATTTATGCCTTTCCAGATGGGAGCATAACTATTCATTACGAATTCATTTTCACTTTTCAGCCTCTTGACTTTGTATCTTAGTTTTTGCTTTTTAGCATTTTAGAATAAATTGATGCCTAAATATTACAAATTGAATTTTAACTATTGTAAACCCAAGGTGGTATAAATTTTAAATTTCCAACAGTGAAGTATTACTTCAAGTTATTGCCTTATGCAGTTTAGTCTAAGGTTTTTAATGATAGCCATATCAAGAAATTCATTTGTATTGAATTTAAATAAATGATTTACAGATGAAGAAGGGATTATATTTCACATGTTCTCACATTTCCCCTTGAACTGGAAAAGACTTCATGACTTTTTGCATTGTTATAGTGAAGTTGCTTTTGCGTTGTTGTTTTTGTTCAAGGAAGTATTGTGCTTTTTTGTTTTTAATCAAGGAAAATATATTCAATTTTCACAGTTAGAGGCATTTTTCAGATGGGATCCTAATTCTTTTGTAGAGTTGACCTCTCCAGATAGCTTGTTTTAATATGTAAATATTAAATATAAATATGTATATATAAATGTATAAGAGCTCCTTGAATGAAATTAACCAGACTTGAAGATTAGATGGAGCACTAGGAAACTGGAGAATATCACACTTTCTCACTGGTTCCTTTTAATCAAATATCAAAGCTTACTATGAAGGCATAAAATCATTTTTATCAATTATGATTCTTCACAACCTGTGAAAAAGACACTACTTCTGTTAACTATTTTTCATTCATTAAATCCTCAATTCTTGAGCATTTTCTAAAGGTCAAATGTTATTTTTTATCTACACAGAATTTAAAGATTTGAATTGAGCACAAACTTTTGTGTCCCTGCCACCTCATTGTTCATAACCTCATCCAGAGCCAAACTTTTTAAAAATTGCTTTTATTTGCTACCTTTACCTCTTTTGTACACTCTTTAATCCATTTAATCATGGAAACTATAAGAGAAATGTTTCAAAAAGAAAAAGAAGTACTCAAAATTACTGAAAGGTCATAGGTCAGTTAATGATAAAGGTCCAATCAGATATTGCTCATGCTGGATAATTTCCGTAGACTGACAAGCAGTTATTTATCACAGCTCGGTGAATGTCAGCGGTAAATACTTCCACTTTCTCTAATATCTTAAAAACATTTTCCTTCTCGTCTTTCCTTAGTATAGGGCATCTATGAGATCAAAAGACGGTTAATCAACCAAGTAACCAGTTAAAACCAATCGCCATTGTTTGAGCTACTACATAAAACCTTCTCTGGTAAATGCATCGCTACTGACACTTTCAGCCTGGTTAGAGACGATCCATTATTTCTGGCCTGGCAGCTTCAGAATCTAGTCCCACATACTTTTTCCATATGTGGGCCAATATAAATTAGTAAAGCTTTGTAGTTGTTCCAGTTTTAAGCTTTCTTCTCTGAAGTCAGGCTTTCAGATCCTACTTTCCATCTCACACTGCGATATAGCTCTTGTTATGTCTGGAGGCCTTGAAGAAGTGACATGAGGACCTTTGACTTCCCAACCAAAGGTCAAGCAAGCAAGGCTGAGGAGTCTCATCAGGCAGAGATGGACAGGCTGAGTCTTCTGCTAAGCACCACTTAGCTTGGTTTTAGGGTTCAGATTCTCTGAGTCATGTGATCACGTTCTCAGTTATATGCAGATTTTATTTGTTATAGTCCAATTTTGTTTTCTTTCTTTCTGGTTAATATCCGAAGCTTTACTTAAGAGGCCTGATGAGACTGGGATTTCAAACTAGCATATGAACAATAGAACTTTGATTTTAGGTTACGCCAGCCAAAAATATGCTGGGAGTCCTTTAATACAGGAAATATCATTGGAGACACTGACTTCTCAATTTGCTGTAATTATTCTTTGTAGTATAAGCAAAGACATCTCTCTCTTATTCTCCTGTAGCTATATCCCATAAGTTTATATTTTCATTTTGATTTAGTTTTGAGTAGTTTCTATATTCTAAAGCATGTTTTTTGCCTTTTATTATCTTTTTATTTTTAACTTTTCTATATACTTAATATTAGACTGTTTCTAGTGAATAGCATGCAATATTTTTTAAATGCAATTGATTACTCTTAGATTTTTTCTATATCTTAATGTATATATATATATGTATATGCTGCTCATTTACAGTTAATGGAATTAATGATACAATTAATTTTAACTATGATCTTATGTTGTGAGTCCTATCTGTTCTCTATCGATTTTTCTAACTTGATTATATTTATCATTTTCCTTTTCATTCCTCTGTAGCTTATGAAAAGCATGCTTAACCTATCAAAGACAAAATGATCTTTCCTTTTGCTTGTATAGTACCAGAAACTGAACACTTTTAACAATCATTTCTTCTTCTCCTGATTAATAATTATTTATTGTATGTTTAAAACTTCTTAATCTAGCAAAGAATTATTCTATACCATTAATATTCCTTGAAAATTACTTACATATTTATCACCTTTTTTTGACTGTCCTTTTTTCTTGCGTCTTAGACCTTCTATCTGCTCATCATAAGTTGTACTCCTGCAAAGTGATACTATACAGCAATCAATCCAGGAGTATTTTACATTAATTTCATAGAATTTTTCTGTATGACAAATTCCTAGCCATGAATTCTCAGAGATTTTATTTAACCACACATCATCTTAAGACCCAGCCCTGATTTCCTATGTGTATATGGCCTAGTATGCCAAACTCCCTAATTATTGAAGATAGCAGTCCATCACAGGGCAGCTCAAGACAGTACCTTTAGTAACTCTTGTTTTTGAGTTTTTTGTCTCGAGGGCTCAGCTATGTATTGGGAGACTTACTTCTGTCTTATTATTTTACTTATACTTTTTAACTTTTTCTGAGGTCCAAGTTATTTTTTGTATTTAAGTCCTCCAAAATGATAGACTTATAAATCAATGCTTTTTAAAATTATAATAGCTTTATGAGGAAGATGTTGCAGTCTTCATTATTTAAATAACTGCTATTTTTTCTTAAATATCCTCTTCATGACATACTCAGTAACAGAATATACAGGAGGAGACAATGCAAATCCTCATAATTTTCCTAATTGGAAAGAGGT
Organism: Cervus elaphus; assembly: GCF_910594005.1. Taxonomy (NCBI): domain Eukaryota; kingdom Metazoa; phylum Chordata; class Mammalia; order Artiodactyla; family Cervidae; genus Cervus; species Cervus elaphus. Next base: position 5,237,264 of record NC_057826.1, on the reverse strand, counting down.
TTTGAAAGAATCACAACATTTTTCAGGGCCCTGTGCAGTTTTATACTACAATTATAGAGCATTCTATGCACTGTAAATATTTTGTAACTTTGATTTGCTTTTTTACAGCCTTTGTAGAATTACTTTATCAAGAAAGCAACAAAATGAATATCTGATTTGATACCTCCTAACCTCTAATTTTATGATGATTTATCATTATAATTTTTCTGAAAGTGGCATGTCATTAGCTTTAAAATGAAAGTCATTTAATAAATGGGATTAACATACCACTTTTTTAATTCCCCTGCCAAGACAGAAACATACTTTTTGGCAATGTAAGATAATGGTAAGGTGGACATAGTGAAGAAGTCTTGAAAGTATGGTAAAGGAGATTCAGTTCCCAGTGCTTAGAGATTATTGACCTTTCAGTTACTCATATCACTTCATGAACATTTGTTGGGCATTCCATGCAAAATAAGGCCAATGTTAGTTCTTAATATGTTATTTTACACGGTGACGTTACTTTATATTGATAGTAGTAATACATCGTTTTCACAGTGACTCTCTGCTAGTCGCTATTCGATATCATTCATTCATCTTCTCTTCAAGACTATAAATGCATCAGAAGTGCTGCATGCCATTAGAAATATTGTTATACCCTTGGCATTGACCGCTAACCCTGCTTACTACTTTGACTTAAAGTTTGAGCGTTGTAGATCGTGTACTTACAACCTAAGTCACTTCCGTTGTGGCCGACTCTCTGAGACTCTAGCCCATCAGGCTCCTCTGTCCATGGGATTCTCCAGGCACAAATACCGGATTGGGTTGTCATGCCATTCTCCAGGCGATCTTCCTGACCCAGGGATGGAACCCATGTCTCTTACATCTCCTCCATTGGCAGGCTGCCTGAGAATGCTCTTGTAGATCATGTGATGATCCTTTAATCCTATTTTCCCTTAGACTGCCCCCTAGTGCAATACTAAGATTCATAGTAACTTTCAATCTTATACTTTAAAACTCTATTTAATTACTTAGAAGAAATTAAAGCACCAATATTAATGTCTTACCATCTTAGTGTCAAACATAATTTAATACAATAAATAACTTAAAATATTACCCCACCCCCCAAAAAATTCCCAGGCTTCCCTGGCGGCTTGGACAGTAAAGAATCTGCCTGCAATGCCAGAAACCCAGGTTTGATCCCTAGGTCAGGAAGATTCCGTGGAGAAGGAAATGGCAACCCACTCCAGTATTCTTGCCTGGAAAAATCCCATGGACAGAGGAGCCTGGTGGGCTACAGTCCACAGGGTTGCAAGTCGGACACAACTGAGTGACTAACACACACACACACACACACAATTATTCCAGACTTTCCATGAAGTCCTGGAAATAAAAAACTATTTTCTATAACTTTCATTTCTTCTGAAATCACTCTTACTCTATATTCATTGTTTTCAGTTGAAGATATATGTCTGCCCTCCTGAACTGAATGAGTATAAAGCTGAAAGAATATAGATACAGTGTTGATTGAATGAACACCTGTTGGTTATAGGTGGACATCACAGTAAGGGGATTCTCACATGAATTACCTGAAATCTCTACCACTAGGGAGCTTTAAATCTAATGAAGAGAGATAAACACACACAGACAGATGTATAGCAGAGAAGTACTGAAATTAGTCTATAGAAGGAGAAATTGGTTCAGATAAAGGAGTCCTTTTGTATAGTCTGAGAGTTGAACAAACGTATTAAAAACAGATGACAATACATTCAATGCAGACTTGTTGAGTGTAGGCAGAATATGGTTTCTGTTGTCAAGAGGATATGACATGGTTGTGTCTAAATATTTCCATTTTTTTTCTTAATTGAAGTAATACTTAAAATGTATACAGATATTCAAAAATTCTTTGGGAGCATAAGAATGGTATCAGAAAAAGCTTTAGGCTTTTGAGCTAAAGGGGCTGATGGGGTATCTTTGAAGTCCTAGGTCAAAGAAAGGCAATGCCAAAGAATGCTCAAACTACCACACAATTGCACTCATCTCACTCATTAGCAAAACAACGCTCAAAATTCTCCCAGCCAGGCTTCAGCAATATGTGAACCAGGAACTTCCAGATGTTCAAGCTGGTTTTAGAAAAGGCAGAGGAACCAGAGATCAAATCGCCAACATTTGCTGGATCATCGATAAAGCAAGAGAATTCCAGGAAAACATCTATTTCTGCTTTATTGACTATGCCACAGCCTTTGACTGTGTGGATCACAATAAACTGTGGAAAATTCTGAAAGAGATGGGAATACAAGACCATCTGACCTGCCTCTTGAGAAACATGTATGCAGGTCAGGAAGCAACAGTTAGAACTGGATGGACATGGAACAACAGACTGGTTCCAAATAGGAAAAGGAGTCCGTCAAGGCTGTATATTGTCACCCTGCTTATTTAATTTCTATGCAGAGTACATCATGAGAAACACTGGGCTGGAAGAAGCATAAGCTGGAATCAAGATTGCCAGGAGAAATATCAATAACCTCAGATATGCAGATGACAGCACCCTTATGGCAGAAAGTGAAGAAGAACTAAAAGCCTCTTGATGAAAGTGAAAGAGGAGAGTGAAAAAGTTGGCTTAGAGCTTAACATTTAGCAAACTAAGATCATGGCATCTGGTCCCATCACTTCATGGCAAATGGATGGGGAAACAGTGGAAACAGTGGCTTCTGGGCTCCAAAATCCCTGCAGATGGCGATTGCAGCCATGAAATTAAAAGACGCTTACTCCTTGGAAGGAAAGTTATGACCAACCTAGACAACATATTAAAAAGCAAAGACATTAAACTCCAATACTTTGGCCACCTGATGTGAAGAGCTGACTCATTTGAAAAGACCCTGATGCTGGGAAAGATTGAGGTCAGGAGGAGAAGGGGACGACAGAGGATGAGATGGTTGGATGGCATCACCGACTCGATGGACATGGGTTTGGGTAGACTCCAGGAGTTGGTGATGGACAGGGAGGCCTGGCGTGCTGCAGTTCATGGGGTCGCAAAGAGTAGGACACAAGTGAGTGACTGAACTGAACTGAAATGAGGACTGGGAAACACTTGGCACAGACAATTAGGGTGGTATTTATATTAGATGTTTCAAATACACTTTAACCTACATGTCTGAGATTTTGTAATAGGAAAATAAAATAATCCACATGATAGTGCATGCGTATGATAAGTAACTTTAGTCGTGTCCAACTCTGCGACTCTATGGATGGTAGTCCACTAGGCTCCTCTGTCCATGGGATTCCCCAGGCAAGAATACTGGAGTGGGTTGCCATTTCCTCCTCTGGAGATCTCCGTGACCCAGGGATCAAACCTGCATCTCTTACATCTCCTGCCTTGTCAGGGGAGTTCTTCACCATTACCACCACCTGGGAAGTCCATGATAGTTCATAGCACAGAATAAAAGGGCTTTCATCGTGGTTCAGATGGTAAAGAATCTGCTTAAAAAAAAAAAAAAAAAAAACCCGGGAGAAATACAGTTTCACTGTGAGTAAGCAGTATCCTTCAACTTGCAGATCAGTAAAACCACGGGTATCTCGGTATTTTTACCTGGAGTGTCATTGAGGGAGGGGGCAAAGCAAGGCTCAGCTTTCTCTACAAAGCAGCAGGTATGGTAGTATGATGGTTCATTAAAACTTAATGAATATCCCTCCTGTAATCCAGATACATATGGGATAGATGCAGGTATAAATGGATGCACTGTTGCAGTGATAACACTGATTAAATGGAAATTCCCCTTTTTTGAGGGCAATCATCTTAGCTGTCTCTCTAAGTAAAACTTGTTGTGTAAACAGATAATCTAGAGGTGTATATGTGCCCTGTGACATTAGTTGCCATAATTGAGGGCTATCTTCTGAATCATGGAGATAATCTTAATAAATTAAAACCACTTCTACTTTATAAGTACAACAGATAAGTGGTACAGAGGAAAATATTTTTTCTAGCATGGGAAGGCAATTAAACAACTTGCTATTCATAGAAAAATCCTATGGTAGTTCAGAAGGAAGAGCAATTTGAACATACTGAGGTAAATTTAATTGAAGCTAGACATAGGAAAATTTTTGGTGATGACTCTTCTGAAAAGGCAATCGGCATTTAATTCATAACTTTCAGGTAATACATTTATTTTGATGATCTGAGGTCTTCACAGTTAAGAAATTGTAATAAAGAGGTCAAGAAGTGAAATGCATACTAGAAAATTATAGTTACTATCACAGCACCACATATACCCGGGATCTAAGTAAATATTTCTAGATAGGAGCTTGATAGATTGCCATTGCTTAATATTGTCATTTATTAAAAGAGAAAGTGGGAGTGTGAACAAAAGTAGGTTCATAACAGATTTGAATCCATTTTGTTGTTGTTCAAGTTCAACTGAAAGCTTTTGAATAACATAGTAATCAGAAGCTGAATGCAGACTTGATTATTGAGACAATTTAGGGCTTTGTCAATTCTCTTCAAGAACACTCTGATGTGATCATGAAATGCAATTCAACTTACAATGTTAAATATAAATAGAATATGTTTACAGGTATAAAAATATGACAGTGTCTCAACTGGGAAGCTATTTACATGAGTGTGTTTGCTTTGTGACAGTTAATCAGTCTATACACTATATGCTCCTTATTGGGAAATTAAGACTTTAATTGAATAAAGTAGGGAAAAGGACTAGACCATTCAGTATGATCTAAATCAAACCCCTTATGATTATATAGTGGAAGTGAGAAATAGATTCAAGGGATTAGATCTGATAGACAGAGTGCCTGAAGAAATATGGACAGTGGTGCTTGACATTGTACAGGAGGCAGTGATGAAGACCTTCCCCAAGAAAAAAGAATGTAAAAAGGCAAAATGGCTGTCTGAGGAGGCCTTACTAGCTGAGGAAAGAAAAGAAGCTACAGGCGAAGGAGAAAAGGAACCATATACCCATTTGAATGCAGAGTTCCAAAGAATAGCAAGGAGAGATAAGAAAGCCTTCCTCAGCGATCAATGCAAAGAAATAGAAGAAAACAATAGAATGTGAAAGACCAGAGATCTCTTCAAGAAAATTAGAGAAACCAACAGAAAGTTTCATGCAAAGATGAGCACAATAAAGGACAGAAATGGTATGGACCTAACAGAAGCAGAAGATATTAAGAGGAGGTGGAAAGAATACATGGAAGAACTATATAAAAAAGATCTTCATGACCCAGATAACCATGATGATGTGATCACTCACCTAGAGCCAGACATCCTGGTATGTGATGTGAAGAGGGCCTTAGGAAGCATCACTATGAACAAAGCTAGTGGAGGTGATGGAATTCCAGTTGAGCTGTTTCAAATCTTAAAAGATGATGCTATGAAAGTGCTGCACTCAATGTGCCAGCAAATTTGGAAAACTCAGCAGTGACCACAGGACTGGAAAAGGTCAGTTTTCATTCCAATCCCAAAAGAGGTAATGCCACAGAGTGTTCAAACCACCACATAATTGCACTCATCTCATACACAAACACAGTAATCCTCAAAATTCTCCAAGTCAGGCTTCAACAGTACGTGAACCATGAACTTCCAGATGTTCAAGCTGGATTTAGAAAAGGTAGAGGAACCAGAGATCAAATTGCCAACATCTGCTGGATCACTGAAAAAGCAAGAGAGTTCCAGAAAAGCATCTACTTTTACTTTATTGATTATGCCAAAGGCTTTGACTATGTGGATCACAACAGGCTGTAGAAAATCCTTAAAGAGATGGGAAGACCAGACTACCTGGTCTGTCTCCTGAGAAATTTGATTGCAGGTCAAGAAGCAACAGTTAGAACTCGATATTGAACAACAGACTGGTTCCAAATTAGGAAAGGAGTATGTCAAGGCTGTATATTGTCACGTTGCTTATTAAACTTCTATGCACAGTACATCATGTGAAATGCTGGGCTGGATAAAAAACAAGCTGGTGTATGACTGATTCATGTCAATGTATGGCAAAAACCACTACAATATTGTAAAGAAATTAGCCTCTGATTAAAATAAATTAATTAATTAAAAAAAAAAAAAACAAGCTGGGATCAAGATTGCCAAGAGAAATATCAATAACGTCATACAGACAGATGACACCACCCTTATTTCAGAAAGCAAAGAAGAACTTAAGAGTCGCTCAATGAAAGTGAAAGAAGAGAGTGAAAACTTGGCTTAAAACAACATTCAGAAAACGAAAATCGTGGTATCCCATCCCATCACTTCATGGCAAATAGTGAAACAATGGACACTTTGAGACACTTTATTTTTGGGGCTCCAAAATCACTGCATATGGTGACTTCAGCCATGAAATTAAAAGACACTTGCTCCTTGGAAGAAAAAGCTATGACCAACCTAGACAGCATGTTAAAAAGTAGAGACATTACTTTACCAACAAAAGTCCCTTTTGTCAAAGGTATGGTTTTTCCAGTAGTCATGTATGGATGTGAAAATTGGACTATAAAGAAAGCTAAGTGCCAAAGAATTGATGCTTTTGAACTGTGATGTTGGAGAAGACTCTTATTGGAGATCCAACCAGTCCATCCTAAAGGAAATCAGTCATGAATATTCACTAGAAGGACTGATGCTGAAGCTGAAAGTCCAATACTTTGGTCACCTGATGGGAAGAACTGATTCATTGGAAAAGACCCTGATGCTGGGAAAGAGTGAGGGCAGGAGGAGAAGGGGATGACAGAGGATGAGATGGTTGGATGGCATCACCTCCTCAATGGATATCAGTTTGAGTAAACTCCAGAGTTGGTGAAGGACAGAGAAACCTGGTGTGCTGCAGTCCATGGGGTCGCAAAGAGTCAGACATGACTGAGCAACTGAACTGAACTGAATGCTCATGATTTCTGCACTTTTTGGTATGTATGCTATCCTTCAAAAAAGATTTTGCTAAATCTTATGAGTTTTATGTTATGGTGCTCTTTTTTGCCCATGATTCTAATATATACTCTGGTTATTGTTGAATAAAATTGACTTCATGGGCATAATATGAAAGATGGCAAAAGTGTTTTGAACTAGAAAATAAGCAGATAGAAATATAGATGTGAAGGTTCCTAGGGACGCTGGAAAAATTTTTATTAAACAACTTTGGAAGCTTTGTATTGAAATTCATCAGGATAGTTTTTCGTGGTAAGTCAGTAAAACACGTTATCTTTCACCTGGGGTGGTTTGTTAAAATGATACTATAGGGCTAAAACTATGATTTCATTCTCTATTTTAACAACAATGACAACAAAATGCTCTGCTTCAGTATAAAGAATGACTCTGTGACACCTAGGTTGAGTTTTGGAATCACAATTGTTTTATAGTAAGTGGAAAGAACTTGCAGAGCTTAGAATCATCCACACCAACTCTCAAGTATTACTTAAAATTATTAACATTTTCACTTGCAATGAGAGAAGGACTATTCTTATTCTTATACCTGCTTTCAGTGTCTTGATAATTTGTCTCTTTTATGGCATGACAATTATAATTTTGGTTATATGAAGAGGGTGGATGAGAAATGAAGAATATTTTGGAAAAATATTAGTGGTTGAGAGTCAAAGAAAAGAAAGACTATTGCAAAAGAAATGTCATCAAGAATATGTGAAGTGAGTATCGTACATATCACCTTCACCATGTCTTCTTCTTATTCTAAATTTCCCCATTATTAACGTGCTTTATAGTGCCTGAATGTTGCTCAGTCATAATTTGTTGAATTATTACATTTAAGATTCTGTGCTAAATGGTAAGATAATAGAAAATCACATTTAACATTTGTGTAAGCATATCTCCCGTCCACTAAAAGTGGTATGGAAAAAGAAGAGCATGAAAACATTGAAGAAGCAATAAGATGATATCTAAACTAGCCTAGTTTTTCACCAGACAGTCTAGGCCTCTTTCCTATGTGCAATTTAGAGACAGGAAAATTGTTGCAAATATCTGGAATTTAATGAATACCCATTCATTCAGCCCAATTTCTTACATCCTAAGTGTGCTACGCCTTGAGACAGAAAGATGTAGAAAACACATCCTCTGCTTACACTCTAATGAAATGTAATACGACAGAGCATATAGTAGAAGATAACACGTATTGTGATAGGGAGAATCAAACAGTGCTGCGGGTGACGTCGAGTAAACTCTGCCCTCTGTCTGTCACAATTCTGGCGAGTCTTCCTAAAGAAGACGATGTCTTTGAAAAATAGAACTGCCATGAGAAAATCGGAGAAGTTGGATTGTCAAGAAACAGAACTATGTGAGAAAAGATACAAATATGGATTACAAATCCACATTATATTTTCAAACTACTGCATATAGCCGACCAAATGGATGTGAGTTTGAGCAAACTCCGGGAGATGGTGAAGGACAGGGAAGCCTGGTGCGCTTCAGCCCATGGGGCTGCAAAGAGTTGGACATGACTGAGCGACTGAACAAGAGCGTATAGCCTGGGTTACCAATTAAAGATATGTGTGCAAAACAGAAGTAGTGAACGTGAAGGTCGGATTGGGATAGAGGAACTGAAAACCTGCAGAATGTTTGTACACCAAAGGACATCGTTGGATTTATCTTGAAGAAGGTGAAAAATTAGAGACATTTAAAGCTGGAGGTGACATGATTTGATTTCCATTTGAAAAAACAAACAAAAAACACTCATGTGGCTTGTGCATGGCTTGGAGAGGGTTTTAGAAAAAATGCAAATCACAAGGGAAAGAATCAGTTTCTCCTGAGATAATACCCTTAATGGTTCCCTCTCTAATATGGCTTCTCTGATACAGCACCCAGTACCATCACTTCATGATAAACAGATGGGGAAAAAATGGAAATAGTGACAGACTTTATTTTCTTTACCTCCAAAATCACCATGGATGGAGCCTGAAGCCATGATATTAAAAGATATATGCTCCTCAGAAGAAAAGCTATGATGAACCTAGGCAGTGTATTAAAAAAAAAAAAAAAAAAAAAAAAAAAGGGACATCACTTCGCCAACAAAGGTGAATATAGTCAAAGTTATGGTTTTTCCAGTAGTCATATAGTAGACATATGTCCAGTAGACATTTTCCAGTAGACTGGTTTCTCCACTAGAGATGTGAGAATTAGACCATAAAGAAGGCTGAGTATTGAGGAAATGATGCTTTCAAACTGTGGTGCTAAAGAAGACTCTTGACAGTCCCTTAAACAGCAAGGAGATTCAAGCAGTCAATCCTAAAGAAATTCAACCCTGAATATTCATTGGAAGGACTGAAGCTGAAGCTTCAAAACTTTGGCCACCTGATGCATAGAGCTGACTCATTTGAAAAGACCCTTATGCTGAGAAAGATTGAAGGCAGAAGAAGGGGACAAGAGAGGATAAGATGTTTGGATGGCATCATCAACTCAACAGTCATGAATTTGAGCAAACTCTGGGAGATAGTGAAGGACAGGGAAGACTGGTGTGCTTCAGTCCATGGGGTTGCAAAGAGACAGACACGACTGAGCGATTTAAAAACACAATTCTAATTATGGGATGAGTCTCTGGCTTTCTCTAGCATCTCTCTCTTGAAAGTAGAAGTGCTTCAGGTATACACCAAGGTTCTATTTGCAGAATCTTTTTTTTTAATCATTTGCATCTTTTATCTAAGGTTGACCCTTCGCTTCGGACCTGATGGATGTTCTCACTCCTTGCATTGGATTGAGACGGCAGACAGCAAGTCATGCTGAGTATTCAGGTCATGTATACTATTTGTCTTCCCTCTGAGAAAGGTGCTTTTGTTCAAGATGAATATAAACTTTGCGCTCACGCTAATTGTGCCCTACTATTTGTGACCCTTTGGACTGTAGCCCACAGGCTCCTCTGTCCATGGAATTTTCCGAACAAGAATAATGGAGTGGGTTGCCATTTCCTTCCCCAGGGACTCTTTCTCACCAGGGGATCAAACACACTTCTCCTTTGTCTCCTGCATTGCAGGAAGATTCTTTACCCTCTGAGCCACTGGGGAAACCCTCCCAACTAGATACTCTTAAAAAAATTATCTATTTATTTAGATAGATGATATTAAATAATAAATGATATTAGATAAGTAATATTATCTCTTTAGATGACATCTCTCTAAATACATAGAGACGGGAGAGTTGTTGGAAATATCTGAACTTCCATAGATGCTCAGAAATCAAGTGGTTGATACCTATAGAAACATGGCTACTATGTGTTATACATCTGTTTCAACCACTAGACATAAAAAGAAGAAAGTAGGAATTGTATACAGGGCCACCACATCCAGTTAATTTTCAGTGGGTACAATGTTTTCCTTAGGACACTCGTTGTATAGCCTGAGCTCAGATGCCGTCAGTGGCGGCACGGGGCAGAGTGATACTCCTGATAATGGACAAACTGAAGACCCTACAGACCAGATGCGATATTTTGGGTAGACTAAGGTGCCCACTTAGGAGATATAGCAAGTCAGATTCGGTGTGTTGAGTACAAAGAAGCTGGTGTCAAGGCAGGTGAAGACACAAAGAGAAAACAGAAATATAAATCCAAGTATGTGTCACCACCCACGTCCACATCATAAGCTTTCTCAGTGATCTTCCATACTCCAGGCTTCTACCAGTATCCCCCCCTCACTTGTCCTATCTCTATTCAGCTCTGGAGCTGTTGAATTTCAACTGAACAAAGACATTGTTTTTCATACACATTGGACTGTCTGAACTTTTGAAGATATCCATGTGAATATTTCGTTAGGGAATTGGATCTTCAGGCCAGGTGGTCAGGAGAGAGATATCAATTGAAGTTAGACATGAGATGCTTCTAGGAATTGAGGTAGTTAAAAACATGGAAGTAAATGTGTTCTCATAGGTCTGTAGATTGTAAGGCAGGAAGATTAAAAAAAAAATGCCTATCCATTCTTTCCCTATGACTATGTTATGGGACTATGAAATGGCCTATGTCAACTTCAACCTGTGGACAATTCAAACTAATAAATCAAAGTTCATTAGAAATGTGATTGTCAATAAAGCTGGAAAAAAGTTATGAAGCCAGAATTAAAAAAAAAACAAAAAAACAGTTATCACACCTCTGTTTCAATGTTCAAATCACAGGTGGGGAAAGCCGGTGACTACTAACACCTCTACTCATTCCAAAATGTAGATTTTTCTTAGACTAGTTTACTAGTGTAGAGCTGGTAAAATTCAGGAAGAAAGGGCAAATGCCAACACTTGTGAAGCTGACTACTCCCGTTACACTTTAATTTAGGCAACATTCCAAGCATAATAGACATCACATTAGCAAAATTGTTTTCTTGATTTCCCAGAATACATTTGCAACTCCTAATGGGCTGGATTATTCGGATTAGCAGGGATCAGACTACAAACTTTACAAAGCTTTTGTAAAGTAGGCCCAACCTGGAAGTTTAATAATTCATAATGCAAAATGTTTTGAATTTGCACTTGAAAATGGCTATTGTGCGTAATGAAGCATGCATTATAATATAATTTTATACCATTGTTCATACAAGAATGGATTACCACTGATTATAGCTGTATTGAAAATACAATCCTCCTCAGTAAGACACAGTTCAGTGCCTCCCTGGTGTGGGAAGGGGTCCACGAGAATGGGGCCAGGTGGACAAAACAGCACGACCGTGCTCATTACGCTGAAGGCCGAGGAATGAAACCAGACGACACGATGACATATTTCCTGAACAATTCCCACGCACTGCAGTTTTAGGGGCCAGTCTCTATTTTAGTTTTCCATTTATTTTATTTATTCAAGATGCAGGGGTGCGGATCACAGATCTCTTAGCCAGAGACATTCAATCATGCTGGTTATATCAAGCACACAGGAGTTTATATTTTTCTTTGGGAAGATTTCCTCTGCCAGAAAGAAATGTGATAAAGACATCAATGTGCATGCCTTTTGTAAGTGTGCATAAAAAACCACTTATTAATGTTCTGTCCATTTCATCCAAGTTGTCCATTTTACTGACATAGAGCTGCTGGTAGTACTCTCTTATGATCCTTTGTATTTCAGTGTTGTCTGTTGTGATCTCTCCATTTTCATTTCTAATTTTGTTAATTTGGTTCTTCTCTCTTTGTTTCTTAATGAGTCTTGCTAATGGTTTGTCAAATTTGTTTATTTTTTCAAAAAACCAGCTTTTAGCTTTGTTGATTTTTGCTATGGTCTCTTTAGTTTCTTTTGCATTTATTTCTGCCCTAATTTTTAAGATTTCTTTCCTTCTGCTAACCCTGGGGTTCTTCATTTCTTCCTTCTCTAATTGCTTTAGGTGTAGAGTTAGGTTATTTATTTGGCTTTTTTCTTGTTTCTTGATGTAAGCCTGTAATGCTATGAACCTTCCCCTTAGCACTGCTTTTACAGTGTCCCATAGGTTTTGGGTTGTTGTGTTTTCATTTTCATTCATTTCTATGCATATTTTGATTTCTTTTTTGATTTCTTCTAATGTTCTGATTTTTTAAATGCTAGAACGTCATTTATTTGTTGATGTGAATATTATGGACTATCTAAAATATTATCTGGTCCTGTTAGTAACCACAGGGTAAGCCTCAGGAAAAAATTTCAAACAAAATTTTGTTTTTGGTGTATTTAGTCAGTCACCAAACATTTATTTAGTGTTAACTGTGTGATATTAACATGGGAAAGGAATTATTGGCAGAGAGAGAATTGATAATGTTTTATTATTATCTGTACCATTAAATACATTAAAATAAGAGATTTTAGATGCAATATATAGGAGAGATTTAAATTATCACATAGATGTAAGAGTTTAATTAGACTCTACATTTTATTATTTTTCCCCATTGACATGTGACTAGGAGCTTTGAAGATAAGCCAGTTTAGTTACAGGATCTTTTCATCTGAGACATAATTGACACACAAAAATATTCGTGTAACATGTGCAATGCATTGATTTGATGCATCTGAATTGCAATATGATTGCTGTTGTAATGCTAGCTAACACTTCTATTGTGTCACATAATTGTCATTTCTTTTTGTTTTTGCAACAATTAAAATATAGTCTCTTAGAAAGTTTAATGTACATATTACAGTTTTGTTATCTGTAATCACAGTGCTGAGATCTCCAGAACTGATTTATTGCTAGTTACAATAGTTACTATACTCTTAAATGATATCACTCCCATTCACCCACCTCTCTCTATAGGTATTTGTGCATGTGTGTACATGTTTATATCTATATTTATAGATAATAATGTGATCATTAACATCATCATATATTAAACTTTTTTACTTCATTATAATTTTCTTAACACAAGAAATGAATGCTAACTTTATACAAGCCACCAAGCAGGGTAAAGAGGGATGCATTGAAAAATTATAGCCAAGAGGTGTTTTTCCAGGAATCCACAGATTACACTTTTATTGTAACTTTTCAATTCTGTCTTTGCAGACAAAGGTCCATGAAATTAAAAGGTGCTTGCTTCTTGGAAGAAAAGCTATGACCAGCCTAGACAGCATATTATAAAGCAGAGATAGTACTTTGTCAATAAAGTTCCATCTAGTCAAAGCTATGGTTTTTCTAGTAGTCATGTATGAATGTGAGAGTTGGACCATAAAGATGAGGGCCAAAGAATTGATGCTTTTGAACTGTGGTGTTGGAGAAGACTCTTGAGGGTCCCTTGGACTGCAAAGAGATCCAACCAGTCAATCCTAAAGGAAATCAGTCCTGAATATTCATTGGAAAGACTAATGCTGAAGCTGAAGCTCCAATACTTTAGCCACCTGATGCAAAGAACTGACTCATTGGAAAAGACTCTGATACGGGGAAAGATTGAAGGCAGGAGAAAGGGACGACAGAGGATGAGATGGTTGTTTTTGGCATCACCGGCTCAATGGACATGAGTTTGAGCAAGCTTCGGGTGTTGGTGATGGACAGGGAAGCCTGGCATGCTGCAGTCCATGGCATTGCAAAGAGTTGGACACGACCTAGCTATTGAACTGAACTGAATTCCATCTTATCTCATGGTGGACTTGCATAAATACTGAGTAAAGCATGATAAACAATATACCATCTGCTTATTGATTAAAAGAGCATTTTGCCCAATTCTTCAGCCTATAAGAAGAAGAAGAAAAGACTTTCCCATGGGCCAATGAGGATTTGAGTTCTGCCTAGATTGAGTCTCATCTCACTGCTGAGCTATTTTGCTGTTCTAATGCTGTGTGTGCTCAGTCAAGCCTGACTTTGCAACCCCATGGACTGTAGCGCACCAGGCTCCTCTGACCATGGATTTCCCAGGCAAGAACATTGGAGTGGGTTTCCACATTCTCCTCCAGGGATCTTCCAAACCCAGCTTACAAATCCTAAGATTTTTGTAACCAAATAGAATTTGGTGTCAGATAATTAGAAGTATGTTTTTGTATAATACCATTAAAACATGTGTGTGTGTGTGTGTGTGTGTGTGTGTTAAACCACTTCAGCTGTGTCTGACCCTTTGCAACCCTTTGTACTATACCCCACCAGGCTCCTCTGCCCATGGGATTCTCCAGGCAAGAATAGTGGAGTGGGTTGCCATGTCCTCCTCCAGGGGATCTCCCTGACCCAGGGACTGTAGCCATGTCTCATATGTCTCCTGCACTGGCAGGCAGGTTCTCTACCACTAGCACCATCTGGAAAGCCCTCATTATCTATCTTTCATCTATCTACCTATCTATATACATACATATATATATATATATATATATATATATGTATAATCCTTCTATAAAGTCAAAGTGAGGTAGCTCAGTCGTGTCTGACTCTTTGCCCCAAGGACTATAGCCTACCAGGCTCCTCAGTCCATGGAATTCTCTAGGCAAGAATACTGGAGTGGGTTGCCATTTCCTTCTCCAATATTATATAAATCCTTGTACTAATTGCAAGGTATTGGATAGCAGGTAAAGAATCCACCTGCAATTCAAGAGATAAAAGAGAAAGGGTTCCATCCCTGGGTAGGGAAGATCCCCTGGAAGAGGAAATGGCAACCCGCTCCAGTATTCTTGCCTGAAAAATCCCATGGGCAGAGGAGCCTGGCTGGCGACAACCTATGGGGTGGCAAAGAGTCGAACACAACCACGCAACGAAGCACACAGCACATTGTTTCTTGTGTTTCTGTTTTGTCCTCAGTGGTCTTTTGTTTCTGTTGATGTGTGAAGGGAATATTCTGTTGAGAGGGAATGGAAGTGTAGGCTTAGTAAGTCTCTATTTCCATACAAAGCTTTTATAAGGGAACTCCTTGTCTTGTCATTTCATGAAAGAGGCTCATTTTGGTTTATGTGTGCTTTGGATTCAACATTGGTTGGGTCATTGATCATTTCTCCCATTTTATTCTCTGATTCTTTAGGGATCTTGAGATAGCATGTACAAGCACACACAATTTGAACAAAAGAAACAGCTTCTTTCTTATTGGCCAAGGTTTTTGTCCATGTCAAAGCAGCAAAGTCTCCCAAAAGCTCTTACTTCATATGTAGGACTGTAATATAATCCTAAATTTTTGCACTCTAGAGAAAATAGGAAACAAAGCACCAAGCACTTGAAAGTCAGTTTCCTGAATGGGTATGCTGAGTTCTCATAATTGCAAGAGCGTCTCAAAGACTCTATAACCTTCTGATAAGTCAGATGTCACTTTGTATACTTGTCTCTTCCTACTCCACTTAACCTACACAACTCACTTAATATTTCTTCTATGTCTTCTGTTCCTTCTCTTGTCCATTTAAATGAGCGATGTTTCTTTGGAAATTTGTCAGAATAAAATTAAATTGTAAAATTGCTGGACAAAAGGTGATCTACAGCATTTGAATTAAAACCTTGATCAAGAGTCAAGTTAAGAACTATAATGAAGGGCTTTCCTATACCTCAGAAAAGTTACTACCGAATTCAAGATTTTGCTAGATTATTATTGCCCTTAAGTACAGAGCAGTGCCAACCAGTTCAGCTAATTGTTAGTTGAGTTAATTTTTGAAAGGCAACAAAATAAGAAAGACTATAGCATTGGTTAAGAAATTGGCGAGTAGGAAAGAGTATAGCATTGAGTTAGAAATTGGCATCTACCTCAGTAGCTGCTTATATATCACTTTGTAAGTCTGAATTTTCTTTCAAGAATGGTGCAAATGCCATCTCTTCTGAGACACATTGTGAAACTGTGGGATCACTACTTCCCTTCTTCTTTCCCTAAAGCTTCATGTAGCCATGGAATGGTTAAACAGAGACCCCCTTGAGTTGCTGTTGCCAAACTGGAAACTTAAGGCCATGCAGAGACTACAAGATTGTCAAAGCTGCTTTCCAAAAGAGAATCTCTTGCTGCATTGAATTCTAACCCTAAAGATATTCTGGTTGCCAAGTTATGAAAGAACAAATGTCCCTTTCAATACCACAATAAAGTCAGTAGGCATGTACATAGAAGGAACAAAAATACCAGGCAACTTAAAATAAATCTGGAAAAAAAAAAAAAAACCAAAAAACCATCAGCCCAGAGACAGTTCTTTCAGTGGCATTTGGATTAGGGTTTTCACATATTCTTGGAGAAGGAGAATGAAATGGATTCTTTCCTGAATTCTTCTGAAAGTAATTGTATCATTACATTTAAGCTAAATGAATGACAATAAACTTCTGGGTGGTCATTGCATATTGTAGAATCAACTATTCTCAAATCATATATATGTGTTTGTCATAAATCTCAAGTTTAATATCTTCATTACACCTAGCTTCGAACCTTACATGACTTCTAAGAAGAGCATGTGTGCTTAGTTGTTCAGTTGTTTCTGACTCTTTTCGACCCTTTGGACTGTAGCCTGCCAGATTCCTCTGTCCTTGGGAGTTTTCAGGTAAGAATAGTGGAATGAGTTGTCATTTCCTCCTCCATGGGATCTTCCTGATCCAGGGATCAAACCCATGTCTACTGAGTCTCCTGTGTCTCCTGCATTGCAAGCAGATTCTCTACCCACTGAGCCATCAGCAAAGTCCAAGATGACTATGGTACCCGGTTAAAGAAGAATTTTAATTCTGAATTCTCCTGTTTCTTCTGGATGTGCTAAACAACACATTAGCATATCATTTTATTATGGCACTTACCATTGTGTTATGACTACATATAACTTTGTTACTAAATTATTTATTGCTAGAAGTAGTAGCTATATTATGCGCTTTTAAAATGTATATATAAGAGAAATTACCCAACTTAGGCCAAAGATAGGAGCTATTGCCTTGACGAGAGACAGACATAGAAGTTAGGTCAATGAGTCATTCCACCAAGATTTTGGACTTCAAATGGATTAAATATACCTGTCTTTTTCTTGGCTAAAAATATGAAAGCTGAAGCTCAGAGGGTCACTTGTCATGAGTTCCAAGTTTCTGCTTGTTTGCTTGCTTAAAGTCTGTCTGAACTGAGCAAACCAATTAAAAGGAAGTATAGGGAGGACCCCATGAACAGCATGAAAAGGCAAAAAGAGAAGACACTGAAAGAGGAACCCCCAGGTCAGTAGGTGCCAAATATGCTGCTGGAGATCAGTGGAGACACAACTCCAGAAAGAATGAAGGGATGGGGCCAAGGCAAACACAGCACCCAGCTGTGGATGGGACTGGTGATGGAAGCAAAGTCCAATGCTGTAAAGAGCATCATCGCATAGGAGCCTGGAATGCTAGATCCATGAATCAAGGAAACTTGGAAGTGGTCAAACGGGAGATGACAAGAGTGAACAGCGACATTTTAGGAATCAGCGAACTAAAATGGATGACTGGGTGAATGGTGAATGGGTGGATGGGTGAATTTATCCCAGATGGCCAATACATATACTACTACGGGCAAGAATCCTTTAGAAGAAATGGAGTAGCCCTCATAGTCAATGAAAGGGTCCAAAATGCAGTACTTGGATGCAATCTCAAAAATGACAAAATGATCTCTGTTTGTATCCAAGGCAAACCATTCAATTTCACAATAATCCAAGTCTATGCCCTGACCAGTAATGCTGAAGAAGCTGAAGTTGAATGGTTCAATGAAGGCCTACAAGATCTTTTAGAACTAATACCGTAAAGAGATGCCTTTTCATTATAGGGGGCTGGAATGCGAAAGTAAGAAGTCAAGAAACACCCGGAGTAACAGGCAAAGAAGGCCTTGGAGTACAGAATGAATCAGGGCAAAGGCTTATAGAGTTTTGCCAAGAGAATGCACTGGTCATAGAAAACACTGTCTTCCAACAACACAAGAGAAGACTACACATGGACATCACCAGATGGTCAATACTGAAACCAGATTGATTATATTCTTCACAGCCAAAGATGGAGAAGCTCTACATGGTCTGCAAAAACAAGACTGGGAGCTGACTATGAATCAGACCATGAATTCCTTATTGTCAAATTCAGACTTAAAATGAAGAAAGTAGGGAAATCCACTAGACCATTCAAGTATGACATTTCAAATACCTTAGGATTATACAGTGGAAGTGAGACATAGATTTAAGGGACTAGATCTGATACACAGAGTGCCTGATGAGTTATGGATGGAATTTGTGACATTATACAAGAGACAGGGGTCAAAACCATCCCCAAGAAAAAGAAAGACAAAAAAGCAAAATGGCTGACTGAGGAGGCCTTACAAATATCTGAGAAAAGAACAGAAGCAAAAAGCAAAGGAGAAAGGCAAATATATACCCATTTGAATGAAGATTTCCAGAGAATAGGAAGGAGAGATAAGAAAGCACTCCTCAGTGATCAGTGCAAAGAAATAGAGGAAAACAATAGAATGGGAAACCAGAGATCTCTTCAAGAAAATCAGTGATACCAAGGGAACATTTCATGCAAAGGTGGGCACAATAAAGAACAGAAATGCTCTGGACCTAACAGAAGCAGAAGATTTTAAGAAGAGGTGGCAAGAATACACAGAAGAACTGAACAAAAAAGATCTTCATGACCCAGATAATCACGATGGTGTGATCACTCACCTAGAGCCAGACATCCTGGAGTGTGAAGTCAAGTGGGCCTTAGGAAACATCACTATGATCAAAGCTAGTGGAAGTGATGGAATTCCAGTTTAGCTATTTCAAATCCTGAAAGATGATGCTATGAAAGTGCTGCACTCAATATGCCAGCAAATTTGGAAAACTCAGCAGTGACCACAGGACTGGAAAAGGTCAGTTTTCATTCCAATCCCAAAGAAAGGCAATGCCAAAGAATGCTCAAACTACCACAAAATTGCACCCATCTCACACACTAGCAATGTAATGCTCAAAATTCTCCAAGTGAGGCTTCAACAGTATGTGAACCATGAACTTCCAGATGTTCAAGCTGGTTTTAGAAAAGCCTGAGGAACCAGAGATCAAATTGCCAACATCCATTGGATCACTGAAAAAGCAAGAGAGTTCCTGAAAAAAAATTCTACTTCTGCTTTATTGACGATGCCAAAGCCTTTGACTGTGTGGATCACAATAAACTGTGGAAAATTCTGAAAGAGATGGGAATACCAGACCACCTGACCTGCCTCTTGAGAAATCTGTATGCAGGTCAGGAAGCAACAGTTAGAACTGGATATAGAACAACAGACTGGTTCCAAATAGGAAAAGGAGTACATCAAGGCTGTATATTGTCACCCTTCTTATTTAACTTATATGCAGAATACATCAGGAGAAATGCTGGGCTGGAGAAAGCACAAGCTGGAATCAACATTGCAGGGAGAAATATCAATAATCTCAGATATGTAGATGACACCACCCTTATGGCAGAAAGTGAAGAAGAGCTAAAGAACCTCTTGATGAAAGTGAAAGAGGAGAGTGAAAAAGTTGGCGTAAAGCTCAACACTCAGAAAACTAAGATCATGGCATCTGGTCCCATCACTTCATGGCAGATAGATGAGGAAACAGTGGCTGCCTTTATTTATTCATTTATTTGGACTCCAAAATAACTGCAGCCATGAAATTAAAAGATGCTTACTCCTTGGAAGAGACTTTCCTCGTGGCTCAGATGGTAAAGCATCTGTCTACAATTTGGGAGATCCAGGTTCGCTGGATCCCTGGGTTGGGAAGATCCCCTGGAGAAAGAAATGACAACCAACTCCAGTACGATTGCCTGGAAAATCCCATTGACAGAGGAGCCTGGTAGGTTACACTCCATGGGGTCAGGAAGAGTCATACATGACCAAGCGACTTCACTTTTGCTTTCACTACTAGTCAAGGCTACGGTTTTTCCAGTAGTCATGTTTGGATGTGAGGGTTGAACTATAAAAAAAGCTGACTACCAAAGAATTGATGCCTTTGAATTGTGGTGTTGGAGGGAAGTCTTGAGAGATGCCTTGGGCTGCAAGGAGATCCAACCAGTCCATCCTAAAGGAAATCAGTCCTGAATGTTCATTGGAAGGACTGATGCTGAAGCTGAAATTCCAATACTTTGGCCACCTGATACAAAGAACTGACTCATTGGAAAAGCCCCTGATGCTGGGGAAGATTGAAGGCAGGAGGAGAAGGGGACGACAGAGGATGAGATGGTTGGATGGCATCACCAACTCAATGAACATGAGTTTGAGTAAACTCTGGGAGCTGGTGATGGACAGGGAGGCCTGGCTTGCAGCAGTCTATGGTGTCGCAAAGAGCTGGACACGACTGAGTGACTGAACTGTACTGAACTCTAAAACATAGATGCATAAATGAAAAAGGAACAAGCAAGCATGTAAATAAATTGACAAAACTCCAGGAAGCTTCCAGATTGTTGAAGCCTGACTCTAGCTTCTTTTTGCTAATATTGCTCTCATCTCAACATGTAGCCCAAGGGGTCTCAACCTCCCAGTCACCAATCAGGCTGATTTGGGCTTAGCTGTTAGGGAGAATCACCCAGTTGTTCTCCTTCAGCAGGGTGTGGACAGAGTGGGAACATGGGCACAATTAGTCGTATCCATTGAAAGAAGGATGTTATGGGGAAGGATTTTAGCAAGAGATGATATAATGTTCAGTACCAAATCAACCAAATCAAAGCAAGCCCATCTTGCTTACAGAGACTCAATTAAGCCAGCCAGACCATGGTGGCAAAGTGCAACTTGACATAGTAAATACTGTAATTAGTTAGTTCACTGACATTAAATTATATTTGATTTTGTGTTGCAAATTACAGTCATTCTTTTGTTCCTTAAATGAGTAGAGAAGTATAGTTTATAGTTAGGAACAGTCAAGAAAGAAACATGGTTGATTATCATGTATGGGAATCTGTAAGATGCCTCTATAGTCTTTGATACTGAAAAATTCTACATTCAGCCTTTTTTCCCCCAGCAGTTGAACTCTCTAATGGGAACATGCTTTTGCCATCCCATGTCAGCATTCAAGCTAAACTAGAGAACAATTTTCTTTCAGGTGTTTAAAATTGGACACAGTAGAGGTCTTTAATTGCCAGGTCCATCATTCACATTTGATTATTACACGTTTCCCTGAATGAGGTTGGATTTAACTAAGTCTTAGTCATTTAACAGGAATGTTAGCATTTTACACATTTGTGGTTTAGATTTCCAATAATTTTACAATATTATGAGTGTGAAAACCTCCAATGATGCCTAGTTAGTTTTCAGAAGAATCTCCAGGGCTTGAGGAGTAATATGAAAATCATAAAAAAATATGAGGGATAAAATGTTTTTTTCTGTTTGATTTCAACATCTTTCTTCTGAATCCTGTTGTATTTGAATGTTCTCAGAATTATTTCAAGAAAAGAAGAAAGAAAAAGAAATGAAGAATCTAGCCCAGAAGGTTAACTCTAAGCATATCAAAATAATTTAAGTGAAAAGGAGGAATATAAACATGCTAATATTTGAAGCAATTGTAATAAAGTAGTTAAAAAAAAAATCTGTCTGCCCAGGTTCAAATCCTTGCTTTGCCTCTTAATAGGTCTACAACCTGAGCCAAGGTACTAAAAACCATACAGATCAATGTATATGAGACCAGGTTTGCCAGTTAATTTGGGGAGAGAATGTGTACTTCAGCAAGTGCCCATATGATTTCAGGTACTTAGTGCTAACTCTTTTCAGTCATGTCTAACTCTCGCGACCCTATGGACTGTAGTCCGACAGGCCCCTCTGTCCATCAGATTCTCCAGGCAAGAATACTGGAGTGGGTTGCCATTCCCTCTTCCAACGGGTGTTCCTGACCCAGGGATCAAACCCGCGTCTCTTGCATCTCCTGCATTGGCAGGATTCTTTATCATTGAGCTACCTGGGAAGCCAGGTGATTGCTAAATATTTACTATTAATAAGATCCATGTTTTGACTTGTTAGCAATGACTTCGGATTTTGGTTCCCTCTTACTACTTGTTCAGTCACTAAGTAGTGTCCGACTCTTTGTGACCACATGAATTGCAGCACACCAGTCCTCCCTGTCCTTCACTATCACCCAGAGTTGCTCAAACCCATGTCCATTGAGTCAGTGGTGCCACCCAACCATCTCATCCTCTGTCATCCCCTTCTCCTCCCACCCTCAATCTTTCCCAGCATCAGGGTCTTTTTCAATGAGTCAGTTCTTCGCATCAGGTAGCCAAGGTATTGAAGCTTCAGCTTCAGCGTCAGTCCTTCCAATGAATATTCAGGACTGATTTCCTTTAGGATGGACTGGTTGGATCTCCTTGCAGTCCAAGGGACTCTCAAGAGCCTTCTCCAACACCACAGTTTAAAAGCATCAATTCTTCTGTGCTCAGCTTTCCTTATAGTCCAACTCTCACGTCCATACATGACTACTGGAAAAACCATAGCTTTGACTAGATGGACCTTTGTCAGTAAAGTGATGTCTCTACTTGAGTGATTGTCTTAGTCATCTTGGGTGGCCATAACAAGGCATCATACTTTGAGGTGGCTCAAAATACATAAATTGATTTCCTCACGGTTCTGGAGGCTGGAAGTCCCAGGTCCAGTGTCGATAGGGCTGGTTTTTCCGAAGGCCTCTCATTGGCTTGCAGATAGCTGCCCTCTTGACTGTGTCCTCACACGGCCTTCTCTCTGAGCATATCTGTCCCTGGTTTCTCATCTCTGCTTTCTTGAAAGGACACCAGTCATACAGGGTTAGGCCCTACCCTTATGATCAGTGTCAGCCTTAGTAATCAACTTGAGGGCCCTAGCTCTAAATACAGCCATAGGAGTAATTATAAACCTGACATATAGATTGTGTGTGTGTCAGGGTGGGTGGAGTAGGGGTGGAAGGGAGGTCACAGTTAGTCCATCATAGTGACCTGGGCCAAGTTTCTTTAAAACACAGATGCTTCATCTTGATGAGGGAAATAAAGCCATTGTGAGGATAAATGTAAATAACTGGCCAGTTCCCAGAAAAGTGGCACAGGTGTGGGAACATGACCTATTAACACACAGCCCTTCAGTCTGGACAAACTTTTGGTTCAGAAGCCATCGCTAGGCAAACCTGACCTTGAGAACTACCATTTTCCTGTGGACCTACCTCATCAAACAACACAATGAAGAGCACTCATAGTAGAAGAGAAGAACTGGAGTGGAACAAACTTCTAAAAGACTAACACAGTGACTGCAAGAATTCTGTGTTCACCAATCTTTAGAGGTGTAAATGTGATGGAAAACATTATATGGGAATATATGTCTAGTCGCATTTGTGTGTTTTACCATTCAATAAAAAATCAAAATACTCCATACTCTTCAAATAAAGCATACTATGAGCACTTGTAAAAAAAAAAAAAAAAAAAAAAAAACGAATGTCAGTTTTTTAAGATACATTAGAACTATTTCAATAGGGAAAGTACATTGGGTTAAATGTGCCTGTTGAAAACGTTAATTGTTACTGTCGCTTAGTCTCTAGGTAGCGTCCTACTGTTTTGCAGTCCCATGGATGATAGCCCTTCAGCCTCCTCTGTCCACAGGATTTCCCAAGCAAGACATACTCTAGTGGGCTGCCATTTCCTTCTCCTTGGGATCTTCCTGACCCAGGGATTGAACCTATGTCTGTGGCATTGAATTCAGATTCTTCACCACTTGTTGCAAAGAAATCATCAATTCTTTACTGCTGAGCCTCCAGGGAAGACTGAAAATGTTTAGTAGACATACAGAAAATTCCATGTAAAGAAATAAAACAGTAAGATTTCCAATAGAGACTGTGGCTATGAAGAATCTATTTTATGCTATCCATTAACTACTATCATTATTATTCTTTGTTCATGCTAACATATAACCAGATGGAGGAAAACTATATCTATTATATTTTTTTATTTAAGTAAAATAGCTGAAGCTGAAGGTCCAATAGGTTGGCTACCAATAATTTGGTGAAGAGATGATTCATTGGAAGAGACCCTAATGCTGGGAAAGATTGAGGGCAAGAAGAGAAGGGGACGACAGAGGAAGAGATGGTTGGATGGCATCACCAACTCAATGGACAGGAGTTTGAGCAAACTCCAGGATAAAGTGAAGGACAAGGAGGCCTGGTGTGCTGCAGTTCATGGGGCTGCAAAGCGTAGGAGACGACTTAGAGGCCGAAGAGCAGTGAAATTACTTTACAATGCTATGTTAGTTTCTACTGGACAGTGACGTGAATCAGCTCTGTGCAGACATATATCCCCTCCCACCCGACCTCGCTCTCGCCCATCTAGGTCATCGCCAAGCTGAGCTCCCTGGGCTATTCAGCAGGTGCCCACTGGGTATCTATCTTACAGAGGGTCGTGTGTATGTCAATCCTAACCTCCCGATTCATCCCATCTTCCCCTTTCCCCTAAGTCCACATGCCTATTTCCTATGTCTGTGTCTCTCTCCCTCGCTGTAAATAGTTTCATCTATGCCAGTTTTCTAGATCTCACATATATGCATTAATATACAATATTTAGTTTTTTTTTTCTTTCTTACTTCATTCTGTATGACATACTCTAGATCCATCCATATCTCTACAAATGACCCAAAAGAAAGCAGGTCATTTTTATGACTGAGTAATATTCCATTGTATATTTGTACCACATCTTTATCCATTCATCTGTTGATGAACATTTAGGTTGTTTACATGCCCTGGCTATTGTAAATAGTGCTGCAGTGAAGATTCGGGTACATCTGTCTTATTGAATTATGGTTTTCTCAGGGTATATTCACAGTAGTGGGATTGCTGGGTCATATGGTAGTTCTATTTTTATTTTTTTAAGGAACTTCCACACTGTTCTTCATAGTGATGTTGGCAGTTTGCTTTCCCACCAATACTGCAGAGCAGTTTTCATTTCACCACACCCTCTCCAGCATGTATTGTTTATACCTTTTTGTGATGATGTTTATTCTGGCCAGTGTGAGGTGATACCTCAAATGAAATCAAAACTATATCTTTACTTTTAACCAAATAGCTAGTTTCATTTCAATGCTCCTTTGAACTCCAATTTTATTCAAAACATAGTAACAATATTTTATAATGTAACTGTTTCATGTTTTGAGTGCCAATAATATTTTCTGGACTTCTTGTTGTTTTCCAGTGTCTGAGGAATAAACAGCAGCCTCAGTTGATTCAACATCCTTTGGCTCATGCAAATTCTAAGTCCCTTGGCAGCATTGTTGTTTGCCTAATAACAGTAGAATTCAGGATTTTTGTATTTTTTAAGTGTCCCCTACATATTTTTAAAAGCTGTATGTATTCTAAAACATTTTAAACATCTAAAAATTTATATTCTTAATTTAAAAAGTTGCAAAGAAGATAATTTTTACTGTACTGTAAGTATTAATATTTTAACCTCAGATTGTTGCGTTAATCTTTTAAATATACTAAATGACTGTAAATATCATTTTAGTTGAATATCTACCATTAAATATACATATATATTTACATATAGGTTGAGTATTGCACATTTAAATCACTTTTTTGCTCCCTTCAAATTAAGTTTTCCATTCTAAAATCCACTCATAATTTTTTATAACATAACATTATGTTTAAAAGTCTTTAATCGATCAAAATACTATATTATTTTCTCCATAATTACATATATAACATTTATATGTATATGTAAAAGCTATATACAGTTCACCTTTTACCAACTCAAGAGTTCCAGATGCTGACCCTCTTCTGTCAAAAACATAACTTATATTTAGCTTTTCACATCCAAAGCCTTTCAGTTCAATTCAGTCGCTCAGTCATGTCTGACTCTTTGAGACCCCATGGACTGCAGCACGCAAGGCCTCCCTGTCCATCACCACCTCTCAGAGCCCAACCAAACCCATGTCAATTGAGTCAGTGATGCCATCCAGCCATCTCATCCTCTGTCGTTCCCTTCTTCTCCCACCTTCAATCTTTCCCAACATCAGGGTCTTTTCAAACGAGTCAGTTCTTCACATCAGGTGGCCAAAGTATTGGAATTCCAGCTTCAATGTCAGTCCTTCCAATGAACACCCAGGACTAATCTACTCGAGGATGGACTGATTGGATCTCCTTGCAGTCCAAGGGACTCTCAAGAGTCTTCTCCAACACCACAGTTCAAAAGCAACAGTTCTTCAGCACTCAGCTTTCTTCACAGTACAACTCTCACATCCATACATGACCACTGGAAAAACCATAGCCTTGACTAGACAGACCTTTATTGGCAGAGTAATATTTCTGCTTTTTAATATGCTGTCTAGGTTTGTCATAACTTTCCTTCCCAGAAGTAAGTGTTTTGTTTTTTTGTTTTTTTTTTTTTTTTAATTTCATGGCTGCAGTCACCATCTGCAATGATTTTGGAGCGCAGAAAAATAAAGTCAGCCACTGTTTCTACTGTCTCCCCATCTATTTGCCAGGAAGTGATGGGACCAGATGCCATGATCTTAGTTCTCTGAATGTTGAGTTTTAAGCTAACTTTTTCACTCTCCTCCTTCATTTTCATCAAGTCTCTTTAGTTCTTCTTCACTTTCTACCATAAGGGTGGTGTCATCTGCACATCTCAGGTTTTGATATTTTTCAGGCAATCTTGATTACAGCTTGTGCTTCATCCATCCCAGTGTTTCTCATGATGTACTCTGCATATAAGTTAAATAACAGGGTGACAATATCAACCTTGATGTACTCCTTTTCCTATTTGGAACCAGTCTGTTCCAAGTCCAGTTCTAACTGTTGCTTCCTGACCTACATACAGGTTTCTCAGGAGGCAGGTCAGGTGGTCTGGTATTCCCATCTGTTTCAGAATTTTCCACAGTTTGTTGTTATCCACACAGTCAAATGCTTTGGCATAGTCAATAAAGCAGAAGTAGGTATTTTTCTGGAACTCTCTTGCTTTTCTGATGATCCAGCCTTTCATATTAACCTAAACGTCCATCACAGTTCCTCCATACCTGAAAGGTTGTTGCTGAACGATGAGATGCGGGATTCCTGGCCTCCGGAGGAGATGAATTCAATCCGGGGCCAGAGACGAGGCTGGATCGCTCAGAGCTTTTGTGTAATAAAGTTTTATTAAAGTATAAAGGAGATAGAGAAAGCTTCTGACATAGGCATCAGAAGGGGGCAAAAGAGTACCCCCTTTGCTAGTGTTAGCAATGGAGTTATATACTCTCCAATGAATCCAAAGAATGTCTGGAGGTTGTAAAGACCTCACCAGACCTACTCCCATAATTTACATTTTAAGATAACAGAGTTGGCCAGAAGGTTTAATCCAAAGATCGTCCTCAGGCAGGATACATCCTTGTAAAGACCAGACCTACTCCCATAATTTATGTTTTAAGATAACAGAATTAGCCAGAGGGTTTAATCCAAAGACTGTCCTCAGGCAGGATACATTATTGTTAGATAATCCTAAGGAATGTAGAGGAAAAAAAGTAAAAAAGTTTGTCCTTTCTTCCTCCTTGAATATCCCAGACCTCTCTCTCCTTGGGGACCCCTAGACTTCTTATCAACCTGCCTAGGAAATGACTCTCTCATACCCATGGTTCTGTAGCACCGATTCAGCCAACCTCAGATGGTAAGTACTGTCATATTTACTATGGAGAAAAGTCCCCCTGTAAATGAACCCTTGTTGTTCACGGCTTCAAATCAACCCGTGTATATGTTTTATATCTGTTACATGTGTGTTGCATGTAGCCTGGTGGTAAAGAATCCACCTGCCAATGCAGCAGACAAAAGAGACACCAATTTGATCCATAGCTTGGGAACATCTCCTGGAGGAGGGCATGGCAACCCACACCAGTATTCTTGCCTGGAGAATCCCACAGAGAATAACCTGGTGTGCTACAGTCCATAGGGTATCAAAGAGACAAACATGCTAAAGCGATTTGGCAACACACTCACTTGTGTGTGTATATGTATATATACATACAATATACATACAATATATACACATAGAGAAAGAGTGAGAGACATAATCTTTAAAATTTCTTGTCATTGCAAGTTGTAAATCTTTTTTAAAGTTTGGATTCTTTTTGCTTTAATTATTTTATCTTTAGGTAAGTGTCATTTGTGCCTCATATTAGAAAATACAGATTATCATTTATATTTTATTTCATCTTTTATAAATCAGAGGAATGAAAGTTTGTTTACCTAAATAGTATGTAACTGAATTCATTAAAATGTATATGCAAACTATCACTTTTAGATATCAAAATGTACTTTTAATAATCAATCAGCAGGAAATTCTTATTTTACTCTCTTTATTTTTGTTGAGGACACCAATTCACAAAAAGATGGTTTTCCAGAAAGTTATTTACTTTCTCAACTTCCTTAAAGTGTACAAAAAAAAAAACCACACACACTTTTATTAAGGTTAAACTAATGATTGTTAATCCTACTCATTCTCTTTTTCTTAGAGGAATCTTATTTAACTGGGCACACTCAAAAATATGTGGGAACATCAATTAATATTTAATTCAATCTCATTTGTCAACACAATATTCTTGATAATAGGCTTTAATCTTATTACATGATTTAAGCATATTTTCAAATGTAGATGCAAAATAAAATGAGTGAATCAGATAAGAGTCCCTCCATTCTCAGTAAGAAGACCACAGTGCAGAAAGCAGACCAGACAGGTATTTCTACAATGACTTTCAAAGCCTTTTGGGTATTAGGAATACACATTTTGTGATATGGTTTCATTAATGGAATATATTAATACTATCACCGTATTTAATATATTTGACAAGTGCTCTGTTTAGCTGGTTTCCACAAGCTTTTTCTATGGAAACAAACCACTTACTTTTTGAATACCTAGGAAACTTCTCACTTTGTCACCCAACATATGATATATGCAAATTCTTGGCATTATAATTTGTGAAGAATATTCCATTTCTAATGACATTCTTCACCAATAACAGAAATATTTATAAGATACGAAAGACACAAAGAATATTGTGGGTTCATGGTGCCTTGATAACTGAAGAATTCCTCAACACCTATATTTGAACGTGGGAAGCAGAGACTTGCACCCTGTAAAGTCAAGGTACATTAATAAGATTTGTGGTCAGTAAGAATTATACTTTTATAAGATGCAATGAGAGCTATTGTGACATGGGAATCAGAGAACACAGGTGTAACATCAAATTTAGGGAAAATAAAAGTGGGAACCCACCAAAATTAAATGATCTAAAAGATACAATCTCAAAATTTTCTGTACACCCACATGAGCTTTGGAAAATTTTGACATGACCTTTAGCATATGCATACTATATTTTAGAGGTCACAGTTTTGATACACCCAGAAGTGAGACATGGAAGAAAGAACATGGGCTTTGCAGTTGGTCTAACTTCTCTTCAAACACTAGATCTGTAACTTACTACCCTTGTGGATCCCCTATATCCCCAGTTAATTTCAGTTAGTTTATGTTTAATACATAAAAAAGAGATCGGTTATTTGCTTGAGATAAGATTTATATGTAACAAACTGTGTAAAACACCTAGCATAGTGGTCTAGTAGATAATTGGTACTCAAAAATGTTACTTCCATCTTATTTTCCTTATACAAAAAATACTTCATTTTACCAGAACTCACTTTTGCACTTGATGCAACAAGGAAGATTACAAAGACTTCAAATTGTCAGTAATTTATTCTTTTCATAAAAAACATTTATTGAATTCCTACTATTTGCAAAACTTTACAACCTTCATGTGCTTTAGGGTTTAGATTTCCAAAATCATTTTATGTTGTGATTTTTGTACAGACATCCAGGCTGTAAATTTCATGTTTATAAGTATTTATAAACATTTCAATGGGGAAAAAGAATTGTTCCTGTGCCTAGAATACTTTTGTCAGCCTGCTCACCATGGTTTGCCTTCTGAAGTCAAGCTTCATAAGGGAGGCAAACTGGAATGTTTCTGGCCAACAGTGGAGTTAGAACGTGGGGAACTGGGCAGTTGTATGAATTTGTTGCTTAATGGCATCAAATAAAGACATCATGATGCATTTTTCTTACCAGAGTGATGGCCTCCCTTGTCAGACCACAGACACTCAAGACACTTTTGGCTAAAGCATTATCCTCTCTCTCCATATTAGCAGCTAAACTGTAGGAGGCCTTCCTCTCTATTGGCCCATGTTTGGACAAAAAGTATCATAGTTTGCCTTTGTGATCTATATTCTTTTCCTGTGATGACAATTCAGTGTATCTGTAGATGTGTCCTTTTTAGTTAGTCATTATTTTATTAAAAGACAATTCAAGTTTTATGGGCTTAGGGGTAACTTACAGTTCAGGTTATGGGAATGTGAAAGTACTCTGATATGATATTTCTATAATTTGTGTTTAAAGATATCATCTCTCTAATTTCCAACTTCTTAAATAGTAGCAACAGTAGCATTATTACTACTAAAGTCTATCATTATTTTCCTATTACAAATAATTATTAGAAAGTAAATCTAGCCAGGAATTGCATTCTTAATATAATCAAATAAGACAAGTTTGAAGCTTTGTCAGTAAAAGCATTTGTGATTAAAACTGTCATTGATTCATGTATATAATTCTGTTTGTGAGCTCCACTGTAGGAAAATAATTTATTTGAATCTCTACAGGAGTATTATTTCATTTTTTGTTGGTTATGGTCAGCTTAATTAACTACTAAGTTCTCACTATATTTTACAAAGGCTAAATCAAGTGAGGACTGATGATCTAAACTGACAGAAAAATATATAAAAGAAGAAATAAAACAGAAAGAAAAGCAAAGAAGGTTATTAAATAAAACAAATGGATAAAAAAGGAAAAGAAAAAAAGAAAACAAAAATCAGTGTTTAAAAAAAAAAAAAAAAAAAAAAACAGCTTGCATCCCCCCAAAAGAAAGTTTAATGCTGAAATTTGAGTATGCCATTCAGCTGTGAAAAGTATCTACTTATTTTATGAAATTTTTCTGAAAATATTTGAAGGGCAAAGCAAAATGATTTGGATGTTTTGAAAATTTAAAAATGGCTGCATGGCCCCCAACTTTCTGTGAAGTCTAAGCATGTTTAATGCATTTGTTTATTTTTTAACTCTACCTTATTCCACAGACTATTTCAAGCAGCTCAGAGTTTCGATTTACAACATGTTGTATATCAATAGTTAGAGTACTTACTCTGGCTTCATCCTGTGAGTATTCTTCTTGAGTGCTCTATTTATTCTGGACACCAGAATTGTGACTACACTTGGTATGGTCCAGCTGGCTCAGTAGAAGCACTGATGAATGAAAATATAGAGAAAACCACTAAAATTACAGAATCTACATGATGGACCAAACCAGATGCAAGTTGTTAAACTGTTAACCTCATCACATATTTTAATTTCAACAAACCATAATTAATAGAGTAGCCTACCTACAGCATGGCTAAAAAAGCTCTCAGCCAGAAGTAGGTTTAAGATTTACATATGTTTCTGAACCTACTTAAACATTTAAAACATACTTTACACAGGAATTCTTATTATCTCTTTGCTAATTCTTTATTGAGATTGTTCAAAATTCAGAATTTCAAGTATAGAATAGTCACCTATAGAACATTCATCTATCTTTTTTACTTTGGAAAAATTTTCTATATCTATTTTTTTTTCTCAAATCATTGCAATATACAATTTTAAATGTTTGTAATTTTCAACACATGCTCTTAGATAAACAGTCCTGGAGAGTCACTGAGCACTCATTGTCTAGAGTTGCTATAAAGAGTACCACAACTAGGTGTGTTAAAACAACAAAAAATTATTCTCTCACAACTCTGAATACTAGTAGTCCAAAATTAAGGTGTTAATAGGGCCATTCCTCCTCCAAAGTCTTTCAGGAGGATTTCTTCCCTTTTTCAGTGTCTGGTGGCCAGAGGTGTTCCTTGGCTTGTGGCAGCATCACTCCAGTGACCAAAACCATCCCCAAGAACAGAAATGTAAGAAGGCCAAGTGGTTGACTGAGGAGGCTTTACAAATAGATGAGAAAAGGTGAGTAGCTAAAGGCAAGGGATAAAGGGAAAGATATACCCAACTGAATACAGAGTCCCAGAATATAGCAAGGAGAGATAAAAAGGTCTTCTTAGATGAACAATGCAAAGGAATATAGGAGAACATTAGAACAGGAAAGATTAGAAATCCCTTCAAGAAAATTGGAGATATCAAGGGAACATTTCATACAAGGATGTGCATGATCAAGGACAGACACAGTATGGACTTAGCAGAAGTAGAAGAGATTAAGAAGAAGTGACAAGAATGTACGGAGACCTATACAAAAAAAAAAGTCTTAAGTGATCCAGATATCCATGAATGGTGTAGTCACTTACCTAGAGCCAGACATCCTGGAGTGTGACTTCAAGTGGGCCTTAGGTAGCATCACCAGGAACAAAGCTAGTGGAGGTGACAGCAATCCAGCTGAGCTATTTCAGATTCTAAAAGATGATGCTGTTAAAGTGCTGCACTCAGTATGTCAGTGAAATTGAAAAATTCAGCCACAGACTGGAAAAGGTCAGTTTTCATTCCAATCCTCAAAAAGGGCAATGCCAAAGCATGTTCAAACAACCATAGAATTGTGTTCATTTCACATGCTATTAAGGTTATGCTCAAAATCCTTCAAGCTAGACTTCAGCAGTATGTGATCCAAGAAATTCTAGATGTACAAGCTGGATTTAGAAAAGGCAGAGGAATCAGAGATCAAATTGCCAACATTCCTTGGACCACAAAAAGCAAGAGAATTCCAGAAAAACATCTACTTCTGCTTCATTGACTATGCTAAAACCTTTGACTCTGGGGAAAATTCTTAAAGGGATGGGAATACCAGATCACCTTCCCTGCCTCCTGAGAAGCCTGTATGCAGATCAGGAAGCAACAGTTAGAACCATACATGGACCAATGGACTGGTTCAAAGTTGGGAAAGTATTACAAGGCTGCATATTGTTACCCTGCTTATTTAACTAATCTGCAGAGTACATCATACAAAATACCAGACTGGATGAATCACAATCTGGTATCAAGTTTCCTGAGAGAAATGCCAACAACCTCAGAAATGCAGATGATACTATTCTATTAGCAGAAAGTGAAGAGGAACTAAAGAGCCCCTTGATGATTGTGAAAGAGGAGAGTGGAAAATACTGGCTTAAAGTTCAACGTTCAAGAAACTGAGATCGTGGCATCTGGTATCATTACTTCATGGTAAATAGAAGGGGAAAAAGTAAAAGCAGTGGTGGATTTATTTTCTTGGGCTCCTAAATTACTGTGGGTGAGGACTGCAGCCATGAAATTAAAAGACAGTTGCTCTTTGGAAAGAAAGCTATAACAAACCTAGACAGCCTATTAAAAAACAGCTATCACTTTGCTGACGAGAGTCTGCCTAGTCAAAGCTGTGGTTTTCCCAGCAGTCATTTATGGATGTAAGAGGTGGACCATAAAGAAGTCTAAGTGCTGAAGAACTGATGCTTCGGAATTATGATGCTGGAGAAGATTCTTCAGGATCCCTTGGACGACAAGGAGATCAAACCAGTCAATTCAAAAGGAAATCAACCCCAAATATTCATCAGAAGAACTGATGCTGAAGCCGAAGCTCCAATATTTTTACCACCAGATGTGAAGAGCTGACTCATTGGA
The DNA here is from genome assembly GCF_910594005.1 of Cervus elaphus. Classification (NCBI taxonomy): domain Eukaryota; kingdom Metazoa; phylum Chordata; class Mammalia; order Artiodactyla; family Cervidae; genus Cervus; species Cervus elaphus. Next base: position 5,203,382 of record NC_057826.1, on the reverse strand, counting down.
AAAGACTCTGATGCTGGGAAAGATTGAAGGCAAGATGATAAAGGGGTGGCAGAGGATGAGCTGGTTAGATAGTACCATCGATCAAATGGATGTGAATCTGGGCAAACTCTGGGAAATAATGTAGGATGGATGAGCCTGGCTTGCTGTAGTCCATGGGGTCGCAAAGAGTCAGATATGACTTAGTGACTTAAAAACAACAACAAAAGGTATAGTAATGATTATGAGATTGTACAAGAGGGCCTTTTAAGGGTATTGATCATTTCTACTTTTGACTTGGCTATTGTTCAATGATGTATTCACTTTGTGATTACTTATTAGACTGTAACACCAATTTGTAAACATTTTTGTATATTAAAAAGAGAAACACAGGGGCTGGGGTAGTGGTTACATAAGGAGGTTTGGATTTGCACAATGTAAAAGTATTGACTTGTTAGACTTTCTGTCTCTTTTCCAGGTTTCTGTATATCAGACTTTGATCTCTAGAATTTTTCTAATGGATAGCCACTAGTGGTCCTAGAGACTTAGATGCTGTTGGCAGTTTAGGCCCAGAGAATCACTTGTTTTAAAGAAAGGCTATATTTCTCTAACATTCCATTTCCCTATCCATCTGCACCCTGCTAAAGGACATTATTTCCTAATGTAACATAATAAATATACCATAATAAAGCATTCCCCCTCCAGAGTGAACTTTGGTATTGCTAGCTCATTTGGTAAAATGAATGCACCTCCCTTGTCCCCAACCTGTGACAGAAATAATAAATAATTTTGCTTTCATTTCACAAAAGGAAAGCTGGACGAAAGTAATTTCAGTGATTTGCTGAGGTTGCTTATGGGGTCAGTAGCAAAGTTGGGATGGAGAGTCTCAATTGATATCTCCAATTGTGTGTTTCCCCTGCCAGCTACAGGGCTGCTAGTGAGAACTTTTCCCAGGGTAGCACAATAGAATTCACTTGGTGGTTAAGGTCCTTGTTAGGTTTCATACAGGAAGAATGAAAATTGAGTACAAGCCTTCAGGATACACTGCGATTATTGTGCTACAGGCTACAGTGGATTTACCCAACAGCTGTTAGATCACAAGTTCAGAGGAAGTCAGATAAAATGCCATTGCACTCAGGGGTTCAAACTTGGAAGAGTCATATTTCATCGTGCCTTAGGAAGTAAAAAAAAAAAAAAAAAAAAAAATCCAAAATAATAACAATAGTATCACGGCAACCTAACAGCAATGGCCTTCGTGTAGCACTTGGAGCGGCAGTCTGAGGAAAATCAGAGCAGAGAGTGTGCCTTGCTCCAACTCAACACGTCATAAACAATTCAGTGAATCAGTTTTCTCATGCAAATAGGCTGCTGATGCGGCGTCAAACAAGGGAAATGATTTCTGGTGATGAAAGGTTGGGGAACCAGCCTGGATCTCTCATGGCATGTGATTGTTGCAACTGCCATTGGTGGCATCACACGATTTTGGCACCAGGCTAGAGGATTGGTCCACCGGTCGGGTCAGGAGACACTTAACTTTTGCGACACTCACAGAACTAAATAGGAAACGCAGGGATTTCTTGCAGCCTTTAGCAATATATTTTAAGTTGAGAAAAGTTTACAGTTGGGAGCCTTGTTCTCTCAGATTGATTTATATCCTCGGTGTTGGTGTGTTTATGTGATTCCTGCGGGGCTACAGCCACAAAGCACTCAAGTTTGAGAGCTCTAGAGACAGAGAGAAAAAATACAATCAGCAAACAACAAGACACATCAGTTCTCACAGCCTAATTCGACTTCCAGAGAGGGAGCAATGTGAAGCAATATTAGCTGTGCAGAAGGCTATGGTTTTTCCAGTGGTCGTGTATGCATGTGAGAATTCGACTGTGAAGACAGCTGAGTGTTGAAGAATTGATGCTTTTGAACTGTGGTGTTGGAGAAGACTCTTGAGAGTCCCTTGGACTGCAAGGAGATCCAACCAGTCCATCCTAGAGGAGATCAGTCCTGGGTGTCCATTGGAAGGACTGATGCTGAAGCTGAAGCTCCAGTACTTTGGCCACCTCATGCGAAGAGTTGACTCATTGGAAAAGACCCTGATGCTGGGAGGGATTGGGGGCAGGAGGAGAAGGGGACGACAGAGGATGAGACGGCTGGATGGCATCACTGACTCGATGGACATGGGTTTGAGTAAACTCCGGGAGTTGGTGATGGACAGGGAGGCTTGGCGTGCCGCAGTCCATGGGGTCGCAAAGAGTCAGACATGACTGAGAGACTGAACTGAACTGAACTGAACTGAAGTGTGGATAACAGACTAAAATAGAGCGTACATAAAAAAATCTCAGTTTGAGTGAGAAAGAGAAACAGAGACAGCAAAAAGAAAAAAAAAATCACTGCATTTTTCTATTTATAGAGGAGGACACATGAATGAGGAAAATATACTAAAAAAAGGAATTTGTATAGCCCTAATCTTTGAAATTTAGAATCAGCCATTTTACACAGAGTTTATCTGCACTTTTGGAGTATGAATCACTTGGCCTTTGAGGAGAAGATGACATTTTCTTCTGGACATTGAGACAGAATTCCATTTCAGGCCAGGAGCAAGAATAATTTCGGGCTCTGATAAACGCAACTTTGACTCCCCCACCCAGAGATACTTGTGGCATAAACATATAAGCACTCAAAATAAAAATGAGTATATATTTGAAAATCTGGTTTCTAAGAAACCCAGAGACATTCTAAAGAGAAAATACACTTGCAGAAAATAAAATAAAATAAACTGCCTGATTTTCAAACATAAACAGGTGACTATATCACTCTAACTTTGGTCTTGAATTATCTTCTGAATGAAAGGACAATGTATGAACGTTTTTTTCAGAAAACTCTTGCTCCTAAATAATAGTCTTATAGAGTGGCTTGGAAATACTGGCTTATCAGGGGGAGTTAGTTTACATTAGAACTTCAGAATCAGCTAAAACAGTACCTTGGTTTCCCTCTTGAATATTGCCTCTGAATTGCATTGTCTAGTTGATGTTATAGCTCTTGCATCAATCTTATCCTTGAAAACAGTACAATCCACCCAACATGAATCTATCCCAATAAATCCCATATTTACTCAAGGTCTCAATCTCTCCACCCAAACCTCCTTATACATCCTCTTTAATACAACCCCCTTTACCACACAGTATGTTGAAGTTTTCATCCCATTGACACTATTGCTTGTCTAATAGAAATCCCAATAAAAAAAGATATGAAAGATAAGCAGAAAACTCTAAAATTCTCCCTTTGTTTAAAAAAGGTACATAGTCAAATAACCCATGCTTTTAAATTATCATAAGGATAAATAGAAAAATATTTCATCTAGAATAACAGTGAAAGTAAAACATGCCAAATGCTTTGAGATTCCTTGAAAGTGATGTTTCATGAGAAACGCATAGCTTTAAATAATTATAGTGGTAAAAAATAAAGCTCTAAAATCAATTACCTAAGGTAGTATCACAAGCATCTAGATGAGGAAGAGCTTAGTAAACATCAAAGAAGGAGAAAACACTTGATGAAAGAGCATAAATCAATAAAAAGACAAGAAATCAACATTATAATTAAATTAACATTTGTGCTACCTGTCTACAAACTCAAGACACATCATGTTGATGAGGTGAGGTGTTAGTTGCTTAGTCGTGTCCCACTCTTTGTGACCGCATGGACTGTAGCCTACCAGGCTCCTCTGTCCATGGAATTCTCCGGGCAAAAATACTGGAGTGGTTGCCGTTCCCTTCTCTAGGAGATCTTCCTTATACAATGATCCAACCCAGGTCTCCTGCATCGCAGGCAGATACTTTACCGCTGAGCCACCAGGGAAGCCCCATCATGTTGATAGATGGTTACAGTCACTCTCAAGCTTGCCACACCCATATCAGAGCGCTATTTCTCTCCATATGTCAGATGAAGGCTACATACCCTTCCACTCACTTGCCACAATTACTGCTACTCTTTTCTCCTAATGTCCAATGGGTTTATTCCAAAATGGTTTGAAACCACTCTCCTATTAATAATGCCATCTTACAATCTTTTAATATGAATATACTTTCAGATGACTTCAATCTGAGATTCTTTCATTTACATATTCCATCTGCTTTGCCTAAGCATCACTCTCTGATCCATACATCTAGACAAGGCTAACCCATCCCAAGTATGCCTCAATAACCAAATTTGGTTTTAGGTGTCTTCTCACTGTCTGCAACTTTTCCACCTGTGATCTTTCACATTGATTCATATGTACAAATAGATCCTGTTCAAACGTTCATGAGGCCCATGGCTGCTTCCTCTTCTGGGCTTCTCCTACCTTTAAGTCACTGTTGCAAAGCAGTCCTACTGTGCATGGCTTCTTCATCCAGGTCAACCCTCCATGTCTTCCCTCTTGTCTGTACCTGGTCTGATAAATACTGTTGGAGTAATGTGCAGGAATGCTCCAACATTCTTCACTATGAATTAAATCTTGCATAAGTCTTTGGTTCGCCTTGATTAAAGCTTAACAATACTTTTAACTGTGCAAAGTGCACGTGTTAAAACACCTAAAACACATCCTGGGGTTTAAGTGCCAATTGTTATATCTCCTCTCTAACCACTTTCCTTAACTCCTCAGCCTCTTTCCAATTCATGATCCATGTTTTATTCAGCTCATGCTATACTTACCATAGCAGCACTTTCTAGTATCTTCTCTGAAAGAATCTTGTTTCCTATTTAATATTCCATCACCTGGTCAACAATCATTCAATCCTAGAAATAATTCTTCAGAACCTCTATGTGCAAAAAAGGCTGAAAGTCAATGTATTCCATTCTCTTAGAATTAAAAAAAAATAGGTATTTGTAATCTTCACATCACATTATACTAGACAGAGTATAAAAATGAGATTAGATCTTAGATTAACTTATTATTTATTTTTCTAAAAAAGAAATACATGTTCATCTAAAATTCTATTTGTATATTAAAGTGTATAAAATAAAGGATTAAAAATATTAATTCTCCAATCATAAATTTATTCTCTAAAGACAAATATTGTAGATTGACAATTTGTAGCACTGTTGCAATTCTTTCTGATACTTATAATACATGCATGGGTCACAAGATAATAGTTTTGCTACTTGCCTTATTATTCTTAACCATCCAGATTCATTTTTCTATGCAACTACATACAGATAAAATTATCTTATTTTGGTGACTGGATAAAGTATTTGGGTGATTTTGTAAATTGAGATTCAGAAATAAGACAAATCTCTAAAATATGCACTATTATTGACCTTTCCATTATGCCTTCCTCGAAAGCAATGTAACAGAGAGATGGTTTCTTCCCCCTGATGATCCACTTTGTTAATAATCTGTCTCTCCAGAATTGTTGACAATAGTAACTTTGAAAACAGGAAGATATTCTCTCAGAGAAAGATCATATCATCTTCAACATAGAGCTCTGATTATCAAAAACACTTTCACAAAGATAAGTTGTGAGTTAGATGACACAATTTGGCCTTAATTATGCAAATCTAGGGCCAATAATAAGCTAAAATTGGTCTCAATTGTACTTCGAGAACCACTCAGATTTACAAAAATTTCTTGGTTCTTCCAGTTGTGAATCTCCTGCACATCAAAGGTCGATAAAGCCTCATATGATTAATAGTCATTCTTAATTAACATAAAAGAGCACAGTATATAAGAATGCCTCTGATCTTGTAAATTTTATTACTGGTTGTTATAGAATTCCGAAAGCTCACAAAGCATATAATATGGAAGGCATGAAAAGGAAATGTTCTACTTGGGAAATAAATTTCGAAAAAGTGAAACCTCCAGTTCTCCATGAAAAAGAACACATTGCATCCTTGTAGAAGGTTGCATTTCTGATCATACATCATGTTCATCTTTTTATAATGATAAATTAGGACATGTAAAGTTAACAGTATTTTTATTATTATTGTATGACCTTTTGAAATCCTCTAAGAATTCCTGGATTCCTTTAATCAAAAGCCAAAGGACTTGAAAGGGAGGGATTTTATTTTCTGAAAGCCATAGACTAAGTTGTACATTTCTACTATGTTTACTGCAATAAATAAATTACATTTTAATAGGCTAACCTTAACTGAGAAAATATGACCTACTTTTTCACAGTGACCATTGTTATGAGACAGCCTTCATCTGTCATGATTATGTCTTTGTTATAATTGAGATCATGCTCTTATTAATGACTAGAAGAGAAAAATCCAAGCGGGATGAGCTATTCCCAGCTAGCATTGAAGACATTGTTATAAAGAGCCAAATCATATTCTCTGCTTGATCTTTCCAGTGGAGTCAATTTGCTCTCACTGACACAAATTTAAATCCCGGCATTGAAAGGTCCTGGAAAGCGCTTTCTACAGGATTGCAACAGAAGCAGCAGGGTGGATGGAGAAAGTTAGACTGTCAGGATTACAATGTCACCAACACACTTGGCTTTCTAAGAATTGACACATCCAGAACTTTGCAGGTAATATTACCATTGCTGCTATTAGCTGGTATTTACATTTTACACAGAGTTGCTGTCATATATATGTATTTATTATTAATAAAACACATTAAGGTTTACTAACAGTAAGAAAAAAAATGAGTGCTTTTGACTGAAATAATGGACACTTTTGAGATCTTTACTGTGGTTCACATTTAATGGATAATTCTTTTCTCAGTACTTTTCTCTTTATCATCATATCCAACATCACCAACATTACTATAATTACCACTGAAGAAGGTATTGTGTTAAATGCTTTTTATACACTATATTACTTAACGCATTATTTTAGTGCAGTGAAGTAGATGTTATGTGTTTAAAGCTTAAACATGAAGACAATCATATGTCATTAGGGAAATGCAAATTAAAACAGTAATGAGTTACCACTGCACTCCTATTAGAATGTGAGTTCCTAGACTGTGACAAAGATACCACTCTGGTGGGAATGTTGATGGAGACTGTGCAGGTGCAGAATGAGGGTATATGGGGACGCTCTGTACTTGCTGATCGATTTTCTGTGAACTTAAAACTGCTCTAAAAATAAGATCACTAATTAAAGAAAGAATGACCAAAATCTGAAACCCTGACAGCACTGAGCGCTTACAAGGATGTGGAAGGACAGACACACTCATCGTCACTGGTAACAATGAAACTTGGGACACCAGGTTGGAAGGCAGTTTGCAGGTTTCTTACTGAGTTAAACATACCGATATCATACGATCCAGAAATCATGTCCCTTAGAATTTACCCAAAGAAGTGGAAAACTGATGTCTATGCAAAAGCCTACACACAAATGTTTATATCAACTTTATTCATAATTGTCAAAACTTGGAAGCCAAAACCAAGATGTCCTTCAGTAGGTGAATGAACAAATAAACTGCAGTGCTTCCAGATGGTGGAGTATTATTCAGCCCTGAAAAAACTGTGCTAGTAAGTCCTGAAAAGATGAGGAGGAAGCTTAAATGCACATTACTAAGTGAAAGTAGCCAATCTGAAGAGAAGACATACTGTATGATTCCAATTATAGGACACTCTGGAAAAGGCAAAACTATGGAGACAGTAAAAAGATCAGTGATGCTAGGGAAGAGGGCTGGAGGGATGAACAGGTAGAGCGTAGAGGAAATAAGCAGTGTTATAACGATACATACATGTCGTTATATCTTTCTTCAAACCCAAAATATGTGCAATAAGAAGAATGAAACCTAAGCAAGCTGTGGACTTTGGGTGATTACGATGTGTCAGTGTATGTTCACACTTAGGAACAAATACGTCCTTCTTGTGACTGGTGTTGATAATAGAGGATGTCATGCATGGTGGGTGGTGAGGGTTATATAAGAAATATTTTGTATTTTGTTGTAAACCTAAGGCTGCTGTAAAAAAAGCAACCTCATAATAAAAACATAAGAAAAACTTGCTGTTGTTCAGTCTCTAAGTTGTGTCCTAAGACAAGGCAAATGAATTTGTGGAATCTGCTTAAGTGGACAGACTTTATGTTTTATCTCCAAAATCACTGCAGATGGTGACTGCCACCATGAAATTAAAAGACGCTTACTCCTTGGGAAAAAAGTCATGACCAACCACCCTGCATATTAAAAAGCAGGGACATTACTTTGCCAACAAAGTTCCATCTAGTCAAGGCTATGGTTTTTCCAGTGGTCACGTATGGATGTGAGAGCTGAACTATAAAGAAAGCTGAGTGCAAAAGTATTGGTGCTTTTGAACTATGGTGTTGGAGAAGACTCTTGAGAGTCCCTTGGACTGCAAGGAGATCCAACCAGTCCATCCTAAAGGAGATCAGTCCTGAATGTTCATTGGAAAGACTGATGCTGAAACTGAAGCTCCAATACTTTGGCCACCTGATGTGAAGAACCGACTCATTGGAAAAGACCCTGATGCTGGGAAAGATTGAAGGCAGGAGGGGAAGGGGACGACAGAGGATGAGATGGCTGGATGGCGTCACCGACTCGATGGGCATGAGTTTGAGTAAACTCTGGGAGTTTGTGATGGACAGGGAGGCCTGGCGTGCTGCAATATGGGGTCGCAAAGAGTCGAACACGACTGTCTGAACTGAACTGAATCTGTTTAAAGTAACAGAGATACTAAATGAAACGCAAATTAATAGCTGACTTCAGCAATGACGCTCATACACAAAACTACACTGACTGGCTCTCTTGTAACTCTTAATGTGGAAGACAAGAACAGGAAATATAGGAAGCTTTCTGTGAGAAACAAAGGTTCTCAATAAACTCATGCATCTTTCTTTTTAATATTGCCTGTTTACGACATCCGCTATCCTCTACTATGTCTTTATATTTTTCCCACTTTGAAAGTTTCTCCAGAGCTCTCATCATATGCGTGACTCTTTCACTTTACAGATCTTAATAATAACTAATATATAGACATTTTAAGGTCAAACGTATAATGTCTCTCATGAAAAAAAATGAGCATGCCTCAGAAAAACATAATCCAGACATTTGTCTTTAAAATAGTAACATTAATAATTTTTCAAAATGATGTCTATGTTATTTTAGAATAATTTATTTTTTAATTTTTTTATTTTAGAATAATTTAAAGCACACACTCCCTCTGTGCTCTCCTGAGTTCAAATATAATAGATAGCAGTTTTATTTTCTTGTAATTATACTTTCTCTTGAAAAGAATATCTTTAAAAGTTTTCAAGGACTATTCACTGTTCCCAATAATCCTAATTTCAATAACTTCTGAGAATTACTTTCATTTAAGGATGTCTTTCCTAAATAAATCTAGAGTTATGCATGTCTATGTATGAGTGTGTGTGTGTGTGTGTGTGTGTGTGTGTGTGTGTGAGCATGTACCAATGTGGGATGCTATTTCAAAAATATTTTTATTTTCATTTGCAACTTTTTTGAGCTCACAGTTGAAATGTTTTAAAAAAGCAGAGTAAAGAGTATAAGATAAAAATTATATATCTCACCAGTATGAAAATTATCTTTGACAATTTGTTGAATAACTTCTTACCTTGTGATGCGTATTGGAAGTATATAGAGATATTAAATAACAAAAAAAGGGGCAGAATCACAGACATAGAGAAAAAACTTAAAACAATTTTATTGATGTATAGCTGTTTTACTGTTGTGTTATTTTCTTCTGTACAACAGGTTCACTTTGCCGTACAGCAGAAAATAGCACAATATTGTAAGGCAACCAAACCGTGGTTTTCAGAGGAGGTTGGGGGGAAGGTAATCCAGCAGCTGGGAAGCGGAAGCAAACTATTAGATGTAAGATACACTCAAGGAAGTGTTGTACAACACGGGAAATAGAGCCAACAACCTGCAATATCCACAAAGGGAAAGAAACCTTTAAAAAGTACATAAAAATTTAAGAAAATTAAAAATAAAATATATAGTGGTTGTGATGTATATGTAGTAATTTGGCCACTGTGTATACCTTAATAGTGTATTATTTAAAGACAGTTTTCAGTGCTATAACTTTTCCTATTATCTATACGTCTTAAGATGTTTAACTAAATCCTTAAGTTGTTATAAATCCTTATTATATATTCTATAAAGAATATTTCTTTTCAGAAAATAAAATATAAATAATCCTGCAATTTTAGCAGTGAAACACGTCTTTTATCACCTAGCTGCTTATGTTTTAAGAAGCTAATGCTGATAGCAATGGTAACAGTAGCAATAATATTAGTGATCAGATGCCATTTATCAAGTGCTCATTATGTCACTTGGTAAGTATATTGTGTCTATAACCAGATTTGATCCCCACAAAAGCCATCATAAGATTGAAAAATAGGTTTCTCCATTTTCCAGTTAAGGATGTTCATTTTCTTGTCTTCCCCGTTAAAAGTTACAAGAGAGTGTGCGTGTGCACGCTCAGTTGGTTCAGTCCTGTCCAACTCTGCAAATGCGTGGACCTTAGCCCACCAGGCTCCTCTGTCCGTGGAATTCTCCAGGCAAGAATACTGGAGTGTGTTGCCATTTCCTCCTCCAGGGAACCTTCCAGACCCAGGGACCAAACCCACCTCTCCTGCATTGCAGGTAGCTTCTCTACCACTGCGCCGCCAGGGAAGCCCCAAGGATACTGAGGTACAAATAAATTAAATAATTTTGTTAAAGTCTCACAATTACAAACTGGACAAGCTCCGTCCTGGCCAAGCAGCTTCACTCCAGTTGCCACACAGGGAAGAGCTTCAGAGGGTTTCGGATCCCCATTGTCAGGCTGGAGGCTACGCAATCTGTGGGCTCAAGGCAAAAGGAAGATAAGGAGCCTTTTGTTCAAAATGGACTGAGGATTTCAAGATAGTGAGCACAGAACATTAAAATGAGCACAGGTCCTTCTAAGCCGGGGGCTCTGTGGCCCAGGTCACACATCCAAGGAGACGGAACTGCTACGGCCGTGCAGGAAGATGCCTCTCAGTGGATTTAAAGCCACTGTGTTGCCTGTCTGTGTGTGTGATATCCTGAAAATAACATTCCAGTGCCATTACCAACCCCTATACTGATTTCTTTTACCCTCTAGTCTATTAAATATTTTATGTGTTTTTTTTTTTTAACTGTTGCCGTTATTCAGTAGAATTGTCTGAAGTATTTTACCACTAATGTTGATATTGGATTCTAATTGAGGAGTTTTCTCATTTTCAGTTCCAACTTGCTTTTTCAGACTTCCACAAGTGGGTGTTGGGTTATTAGGTATTTTTTTTTTTAATTCAAGACCTATTTAAATAATCATATAAATCATATAGTTATTCTATGTTTGACACATGGATATGATATAATGTATTAATTGTTTTAATAATATTAAGCTACCTCTGTATATCTGGTGTTTTGGGAAATGCTATTAACTTTTGATGTTTTGCTGTTGTAGGGAGAAAGGCTACCAAAGCACATTTTCCTTTTCTTTTCTCTTCTTTCAGGAAAATGGAACAAGCCTGGAAAATAAAGCAGTCATTTCTGCCTCCTCATCCCCTCTTCCTCTCTACTCAACACTTCCTATTTCATGGTTTTGGTTAAAGAAAATACCTTTACAGGTTTTTGACCAAAAAAAAAAAAATCACCAAGGAATCGGGGCAGAGTGAATCCATGGATGATGCGGGAAAATTGAACAGGAATAAGGGACTGGGTAGACCATGGATGGGGGCTAAGGGAAGAGAAGGTGGATGGTTTCTTTCAGGGGTTGCAAACCTGCTTCCACACAAGGCTCATGGAAGAAATAGAAATACGGACAGGGGTGGTTGCTCAGTAAGTATCGGGATTCTGAGGATCATGGTGGGGTGTTCTGATCCCAAGCTATGTGTGGCTGAGGGTATGTCTTAGCTGCATGAAGCATCAGCATTTAGAAGATGCTAAGGGCTACTGTGCTAGAAAACAGGAAGTGCAAGAGAAAAGAATGGAGATCACTGCACTGGAACGGCGGTGAGCATCCCTTCCTTCTCTCAGAAGCTGTCATTGCTAGGCTCTGTGTGTGACACCTGGAGATACTTTTGTGTGTGTGGCAAAGGTCAGGGCGATGGAATGACTCAGTGGAACATGAAGCCAGCCTTCATTTCACTTAGAAAAATGAAGAAATGATAGAATTCTCACTCCTGGATATTGAATGGCGAATTCACATCTGTTTTGCCAGCATATAATCTTCCTGTATTATTAATTTAACATCTTTTGAATGTTGCTTGCTAGTCTTTTATTTAGGATTTCTGCATCATAACCCACAGAGAATGGAGCCTTACAAATCTGTGTTTGAAAGATAGTATATGCAAGTGTATGTGATTCTGTGTTTCTGCTTTCTGTCCAAGTTTCTATAAGGATGATACTAACTTCATTTAAGAACCTGGCTTATTTACAAAAACTTTCTAAGGTTTTTACAAATATTTAAATTATATGAAAATTATTTGTTCTATGAACATTACAAAAAACCAAGCTGCAAATTCATCTGAACCTACATCATTTCTTTTTCTTGTCTTTTTTTCTTCTTATTTCCATTTTGCTTTGATAAGCTATCTCTTTCTCATGTGTGTTATCATGGTTATTGTTCTAGAAATTTAGTATTCATTTATTTATTTACTTACTAATTGCACTTCTAGAACAATGCCTATTTTGGTGAAAATGTCAGTTAGCTAACTTACAAGGCTAACATATAGAAGCAGTTTGTTCTAGAGACTCTCTGTATTCAAATTTCAGCTCTGTGATTTTCCAGCTGTGTGACTTCAGGCAAGTGTGCCTCAGTTTCCTAATTTATACAAATTTTGTAATAGGAAAAATTATGACATCTACTGCACAGGGGTTTTATTAGGACTAAATGATTTTAAATATGTGAAGTCTTTATCATCAGTGACAGTCACAGGTCATGAGGACCAAAAAGTAGACAACCATGTTTTTATCTTCTATTCCAGTTTTTACTCTATACTAAGAGCTGTGTTCAAAATGAAATCCATTTCCTATTCTTTTCCTGTTTTCAACTGAGTGAGTTCACCCAAGCCCTAGACAAACAAGCTAGAGAGTTAAGCTTTGAGTGTGGCATTTTTTAAAGTAAATTAGAAAAAAAAAAAAAAGATACAGTGAGGCATTTTTGTAATTATGCAAAATTAACTCAGTAATTGTCTCACTGAATCACACTAATGATAAAAAGAATTGGGACAGATTTTTTTTCAAGGTTATATGATAATAAATGCCTTTAACAGAAAACTAAAATAACAAAAGCCACAGTTTAATTCACAGATATATTCAAACATGTTTGGGCATTTCTTTTGAGCTGCAAAATATTACATGAAGCCTATAGAAATGTTTTCAGAAATATTTTCTATGTATCGAACTTTAGCATGTAGAAGCAACCATTCACGACTGAGGATAACCTCACTCAGCTGCTGCTGCTGCTAAGTCACTTCAGTCGTGTCCGACTCTGTGCAACCCCATAGACGGCAGCCCACCAGACTCCACTGCCCCTGAGATTCTCTAGGCAAGAACACTGGAGTGGGTTGCCATTTCCTTCCCCAATGAAGGAAAGTGAAAAGTGAAAGTGAAGTCACTCAGTCCTTTCCGACTCTTAGCGACCCCATGGACTGCAGCCTACCAGGCTCCTCCGTCCATGGGATTTTCCAGGCAAAGTACTGGAGTGGGATTCCATTGCTTTCTCCACTTACTCAGCTAACTCTCCCTAAAAATCCTTCAAAATAAATATTCTGTCTTCATTTAAAATATTAACTTATACATTTAAATGTTTGAAATACAGGAAATAGGTCAGGTATGCGTGCTCAGTCATTTAGTCGTGTCTCTTTTGTGACCTCATGGAGGATAGCCCACCAGGTTTTTCTGCCCACGGGATTATCCTGGCAAGAGTACTGGGGTGGGTTGCCAGGTCCTCCTCCATGGGATCTTCCTGACCCAGGGATCAAACCCTCGTCTTTTGCATCCCCTTCATTGGCAGGATTCTTTGTCACTATGCCACCTGGGAAGCGCCAAGACATTCATTCAGGTATACTTAAATCTGAAACTAACTATTTTTGTATAGTTTTTTCACATAGTAACTTTGTTAGTTATTGAAGACAGACACACCAGATAAATAAAGCGTCTTTTCTGGGAAATGGTTAAAAGAATGTGACAATGAAGTTCATTTTTTTTTAGGATGTGTGTATACACAAATATTTATTCTCCATGGAGAAATCAGAAAAGGCTTTGGAGTGAAGTACATGTTAGGTCCAAGGATGGAAAAGGTGATGAGGTGAGCCAGAGCATCTGGGAGTGGAGCGTGGGAGGGAAGAGAATGAGGTTATAGGTGAGAGGAACAGGAGCAGTGGAGACATGGAAACGTGGAGTCCATGCAGCCTCCTGAGTGTAATTCCACTAGGACAGGACCGAGTCTCCTGTAACTCTTTTCTGAAGAAAAGCTTTGCAGACCGAACAGGACAGTTTCCATTTTATACCATAGTTAATCTCTTTGGTGGTGGTGGTTTGATCGCTAAGTCATGCCCATCCCTTTGTGATCCCGTGGACTGTGGCCCACAGGGCTCTTCTGTCCTTGGGATTTTCCAGGCAAGAATACTGGAGTGGGTGGCCATTTCCTTCTCCAGAGATCTTCCCAACCGAGGGATCAAACCCACATATCCTGCAAGTCCTGCATTGCAGGTGGATTCTTTACCAACTGAGCCAGCAGTGAAGCCCCAGCTAATCCCTTGTGTTTTCTTCAAAGAAGAAATACAGATACTGCAATAGCCCTGCTCTTCAGCTGCTCCTCGTAGTGCTTTCCCTACACTCCCTTGGGAAAGCATTCCCACAAAGCCATTGTTTTCTCACAATGATGGAAATAGCAGTGGTCACTTAGAAATGAATTGCAACATTACCAGCGATCAGAATCAGCAGACACTCCTAGCGAACCAACCTCAAATTAATTAACATGCCCTGTGCTCTACACATTATAGAGAGTGCCCATCAGATGATGATAATAGAAGCAACACGCATTTACATGGACCTTCCCAATTTGTAAAGCTGTGTGTGTGCTTTAATATTATCCTATTCAGGTCAAACAAGAGAAACCAGAAGATGAAGCTGGGAATTGGATATTTGCTCTCAGGTGATCCTATTATCTCCGCATAGAAATGAATTCCCTGAACATTCTGAGGGTTCAGAATCAGAGATCATCAGGATAGATTTTGGATGTATTTAAGGAAGAATATAAATCAGTTCAGAAAGACGACATCCTGACAACTGTCTACACTGTGGCCACAGGTTCCATGGTGTCTTTATCCTTCTTAGCATCATAACTCAGATCGTCTAAAAGATAAAGTTTATCAGTCTACCTGAATATGTGCAAGAATTTCTGAGTGCCTCACCCTTCAGCTCTCCACACTGTAGGTGGTTTTGGTCTTAGTGAAACCATCATCTCGTCTCTACTTTCCTCTCTTAGTGGCTTTACACAAGCACCTTGATCAAACGTGTTTCACTGACCGCTTATGAACACACTCTCTGCTCTATTGCCAGGTGCTGGCACCACAGAAAAGTATAAGTAATGGAATTTGTCCCCCAGGAACTCACTCCAGCAGAGAAGCCATGCGTTTATCTAGTCAGCAACTATTTCTTAATCTTCTCTGTGAGATTAACTGCATACCAGAGATGCAAGAGAAGTATTTACAACAGTCTCATGGCTTGAAATTACCCCAACTTCCGTTTGATCCCTGTCTCTTTAAATATTATAATCTTAATGATTGCTTTGCAATTGTCCCCCTCTCTCAGAACATTTCTAATCAAATAATGTTTATAAAATATTTGTCATTTGTGTTAGAGTTTAGAAGCATCCATCTTTCTCCCCTTGAGAATTATTAGGTAAAGCTGCTCTTTATCTTTCTGGATTTATAGGCCTTAAAGTCCAGTTAGACAATATTAACTTTGTATTTTTTTTTACCTTTGTAATTTTTAGGATCCTTATTTTGAAACTTTGTTGACACTACATTTGATGGTCTACTTACTCAAAGGAGGATTTGTGGTTGATATAGCTCAGTGTTTTAAGCTGACATAATTGAGAAACTGATTAAGACATTTTAAACAAGTATTTGAAAGGTAGAGGCCATCATATCCTATGAGGTTGAACTTGGGAAATTTCATTATCTAAAAGTTTCACTGAACTGCTTTCAGAAAGCTATTAAGCATAACATTGCTTTCCTGAGCCATGCAGGTCAGCCGCAATGCCATAAATTGGGAGAAAAAAGAATACAAGTTTTTCTTCTGTATACACAACTATGCATCTCGGTCAATCCATGTTGAACAGAAAGATCTAAAGAGTATTATATTAAAAGGAATGTGGAATTCTCTGGTCCACTTTAAAATGTAGACCTTTGAGCCTGTTACTGCTTATCTACTGCACTGAAAATCCCTAGTATTTCTCCTAATGGCCTCTGGAAATATTTTATAATGAGAAGCAGATTTTGGTAATCCACACTGTGATCAAATTACTTTTGTCAGTGTCTTTCATTTAGTAATTATTAAATATACAAAGCCTAATTTGATAGGTGAAAAATACTCCTTTCTAAACCACCCTGATTGTCAACTGTCAGCCACTGATATAAAATGACTCATTGTGGGAACACAATTAGAATCTTAAAATACTAATGGAGGCATGCATAAATGGAATTCAAGGCGTTTTCAGATCCATTAAATACACCAAAGCTTGCTTATAATGTGCCTACACTCAATGCTTCTCTATACAATAACTGAAATAACTGAAAATTGGAAAATCCTGACCAATGGCCCAGAAAGTATTATATCCTGCGTTTCGAATGTTTCGCTCTTCTTCATTCATTGCCTTTCAAAAGGCTGATATAAATTAATCTATTTCCAACCATTTCATGGCTTTCTGTACAGGGAAAAAAATATGTTAACAGAATGAAGCTGGCAATACAATTTAGTCTGCTAGAAATGGAGAACAATAGGACAAAATCCACAATATATGGACCTTTTTACCTCTATCAACCTTAAGGCTAATGGTCTCTGCCTCAAATTGCTTCTGAAACCACAAAGGTGGAAAGTATTAGTGATCCGATCACTACCCCTCACATTCTGAAGAGAGGTGATGGACTTTTTCGTGATTGACTTAAGAATAAGGGGCGGAGCTCCCCCCTCTCCTTGACTCTCAGTTTTCATTAATGAGCAGAGTCAGACACGAGTGGAGCGGCTCAGTAGCAGCAGCAGCTGCAAAAAGAGAAAGTGATCCAGTCAAGTGAACGTGTTGGTCACTCAGTCGTGTCCGACTCTTCGTGACTCTTTGTGACTCTTTGGACTGTAGCCTGCCAGGATTCTCTGTCCATGGAATTCTCCAGGCAAGAATATGGGAGTGGGTAGCCGATCCCTGCTCCAGGAGACCTTCTCATCCCGGGGATGGAACCTGGGTCTCCAGCACTGCAGGCAGATTCCTTACTTTCTGAGCCTCCAGAAGAGCATAGCTTATAGTCATGAACAATAAGCCTAAAGGTACACATTCTTTCTCCCTTCTCTTTGAAGAAAGAGAGAATGAAGTGTCTTAAATTATTTAGGTTATCTATTTAAAGATGTTTCTGTTACAGGTGTTTTGGAGAGAATGCTTGCAATAGGAGGGTACTAGATTACAAAACAAAACTAAGGGTTCTTTCCACGTAAAGGCTTTTGTAGCATTAGACGTGACGGGCTAGCCAATCAATGACCTTCAACACTACTTCTTTCTAATCACTCATATACAAAGTCGATCCATGGGGTGAAATACAGTATTGTCATCAATAGTTCAACCTTAATGTTTTTGAAAACATTAAGCATACTGAGTGATTGCATCCTTACCGAACAGAAATAAAGATATATTTCTTAAGATTTAATTTATGAGATTAAGCTGCTTATATTAACTTGTTAGCTATTGCCATCAAATGGTCTAATCTGAGTTTTTCTACTAGTAAAATGATTAATATTTTTTTCATAACTGAATAAGTAATGAAGTAAACATGGATAGTAACTCAGAATCATTTTATCCATTGAGGAACTTGAAACAGTTAGTTTAAATTGCTTTTTTCTTCTCACCCGCTGTCTTCTTCCCCTCTTCGCTCCCTCCTTTCTTCCCCTCTCTCTCTCTCTCCCCTTTTACATTACTGATATCTCTGTAATTGTTAGAAAATATTTTTTCAAAAGGTACCACTTGTGACCTTTTTTCCTCCTTAAACTTCCCTTTCCCCTGACTCTCTTCAAACTTGATTATGTGATTTTTGGTTGGATTCGTAGGGTTTGGGTGGATCAAATTTGACAACCATTCTTGAATTCTTTCTTGCATGAATAAATAGGAGATTTTAAAACTCTCTCTTCCTTCTGCTTATGAAGAAGCTGAAAAGCTTCATTAGACCCTTCAGTTAGTGTCCAGAAATGCAATAAAAAACTTTTCATTCTTCTGCAATTTTTTTTTGCCCTGAGGCATCAGAGGTATAGAGTTAGTGCATTATCAAAGAAAAACATGTGCACTGATAAATGTGAAAAAGCTACAGATTTACCTTGGAATTTATTTCCTGGAAATGTGATGCTAAAGTATCCATTTTGGAATATTGATTTTTTTATTCATCACAGAAGATTCAAAATCAGAAAGCAAAGCAGTACAGTATCTGTCTGGCCTTCCTTATGAATGTAAGCATATAAAGTGGGAGAATAGCAGTCTTTGGATATGAGCTCACTGGATTTGAATCCATGGTCTACATCTATGCTTCATTGGTTGTGTAAGTGACCTTCCATTTTCTTATCCATCAACTGTGCATAATATCTAACAATATCTTGATTATTTTCAAAATAAATGAAAATGCTCCTGAATGCACGTAAAGTTCCTGGAATAGTATTTGGCACAATGTGGGTGCTCAATATTGTGGTGATGATATTAATATCAATAGCAGTGAAAATGATAGTGGCAAAAATAAAGTAGAAAGAGTAGGATAAAATAATGACACATCCTGAGACATGCTGACAATGAAAAATAACACCTCTCATGAGACGTGGCAGGCTCCCTTTCCAATTAGCCGTACATAGCAACCTGTGATCCTCTATATTCACTACTATACCAGGAACTGCACCTTCAAGACTACTTAGTTCATAGTCAGAGTTCACAGTCAGAATTCACAGTCATAGTTCATAGCATGGAGATGTGGGCAATGGTCAGTGACTGAGCAACTTTCCAAAATCTGTTGTTTAGTCATGTCTGGCTCTTTGTAACCCTGTGGACTGCAGCACGCCAGGCTTCCCTGCCCTTCACTATCTCCTGGAGTTTGTTCAAACTCATATTCATCCAGTTGTGAGGCCGTCCAACAATCTAATCCACTGTTGCCCCCTTCTCCTCCTGCCCTCAATCCCTCCCAGCACCAGGGCTTTTTCCAATGAGTCAGCTCTTCGCATCAGGTGGCCAAAGTATTAGAGTTTCAGCTTCAACATCAGTCCTTCCAATGACTATTCAGGATTGATCTCCTTTAGGATGGACTGGTTGGATCTCCTTGCAGTCCAAGGGACTCTCAAGAGTCTTCTCCAACACCACGGTTCAAAAGCATCAATTCTCCAGCGCTCAGCTTTCTTTATAGTCCAACTCTCACATCCATACATGACTCCTGGAAAAACCATAACTTTAACTATTCAGATCTTTGTCAGCAAAGTGATGTCTTTGCTTTTTAACATGCTTTCTATGTTGGTCATAGCTTTCCTTCCAAGGAAAAAGTATCTTTTAATTTCATGACTGCAGTCACCATTCACAGTGATTTTGGAGATTTCCACAATTTACTGTGGGACAAAAAGAGAAATATGGTGTGTGCATTCCTTGGTAATGAATGTGACCTGCTCAGTTCTCTGAGAGTATCCTTAACCCAAGGAGAAGCAAACAAAGACTCATACTAACCAAACTAAGAAAAATTAAATATAAATAAAGATATTAATAGCAACAAGGGAAAAAATAACAAATAATGTAAAAGGAAATCCCCATAAGTTTATCAGCTGATTTTTCACCAGAAACTCCGCAGGCCAGAAGGGACTGGATGATATATTCAAAGTGATTAAAGGGGGCAAACTATAATCAAGAATACTCTACCCAGCAAGGCTCTCATTTAGATTCAAGGGAAAAAGTAAAAACTTTACAGACAAGCAAATGCTAAGAATTCAGCACCAGCAAACCAGCTTTACAACAAATGCCAAAGGAACTACTCTAGGCAGGAGAAGGGAAAAAAATGACTCTGGTCACCTGGAAGTGCTAAGGCATTCACTATCATTCTGAAAAGGTGGTGTGTGTGTACGTGTGTGTGTGTGTGTGTGTGTGTGTGAAAAGGGATTTAGGTGTAAGAGGTAGCATATTGATTTACACAAACCCCATTGTTAAGAGAAAAACCATCTTGGAATCCTATTTACATGACTATCAATCGGTTTTTAATGGTGGTAAGAGAAACTACCTTGTCTCAATTTTTTTCCTGATTGTCACTCTGCCACTTAATTTTCTACTCATTCATTGCTTTTAAATGCTTTGAATACACATGTTTTAGACAATTATATGTGCTAGGCATTCTTCAAGTGGATGCTATTTCAGAAATGAATGAAAAAGACATTGCGGATGACTTCCTAGCTTTTGTATTCTTGTAAGAGTAACCAAATGATAAATAAAAGAAATAGATAATATCAGGGAGTGACAGATGGTATGAAGAAATATGAAGAGGGTGAGCAAGTATATCTCACCAATAAGGGGAGATCTATGTTGAGCAGTTTGATTGACTGGTCTCTCTGAGAAGATGTTATTTCATGATAATGCCCAAATAGGTGTTATTGCAGCTGTTTCAAACTAGTTTACTCATGGTAACAATGTAAATATCATTTGATTCTTGCTGCAATCAACTCATTATTGTACTTTGGCTATGGACAGGGAGGCCTGGCCTGCTGCGATTCATGGGGTCGCAAAGAGTTGGACACGACTGAACTGAACTGAACTGAACTGAATGTTAAGGAAACCAAGATCGTGAAGACGCGTAAATTAAATCGCTTCCATTCAATGCCTGTTTACACTTTGGTTACTGTGTGCCTAGAACTATTGTAGATGACCAGGATACAACAAAAATAAATAGCTAAGTTTTCTCTCTTTTGTGAAGCTCATTGTCCATCAAAACAGAGAGAGAAGGCGAGACAGACAATCATAGAAATGACTCTGAGGGTACGGTGTCCTCATGGAGTCGTGCACACAGCGCTAGGAGGACACAGACGAGGGGAGAGTCACATTCCCTGCGGGTCGGAGAAGGACAAGTGCGTGCATGCAGCGCTGATAGAGCAGTACACCAGTGGAGGCCTAAACGAAGCGGAAGGAAGGGCGGAGAAGACAGCAAAGTGCTAACTGAGCGCTCTCCCATATGCCAGATACCACGCTCACCAGCTCTTCTCAACAACCCTGTAGGTAGGAATTAACGTCCCCATTTTATAGATTAGGAAATGGCGCCTGAGAAAAGCTAATGAGCTCGCCGAAGGCAACAGACTTGGTAAGAAGCAGATTTTGGATTTTCTTTCGGATCCATCTGGCTTCCTTGGCTTCTTACACTGCTCTGCATGTCTCAGGGGGCTGGGACTCTTTCGAGAGTGTCAAGAGGGCAGGAAGTGGGGAGAGATGGGCTTGGACTAGGTCAGCTTTAAGGACACTGCCTGCTCTGAACTTCTGAGCCTTCGACTGATCAAGGCTCAGTTCTTCAAGAGCACAGCTATTTTTATTTTTCTAAATAAAAAGAGAGAAACAAAACAAAACAAAAAAACATGAATCTTGAAGGCATAAAGTAATATTTTCTGTAAGACTTTAATTTTTCATCTAATGTTGTGAAATGACATGCATTTTATTGAAAAATATATCAGGTATCATGCTTTAGTCTCTTAATCCCCCCTCCACTCCCAATATTGGGTAAAATAAAGAAGTTATCTAATTCAAAGAATAATTTTACATAAAAGTAGATGTGAAGCTTGGTCACAAAATGAATGGGCCTTTGGTATCTATATTGAAAAATGCTGTGTGATAACCAAGAGAAAATTTAGCCAGATATAGCTTTAAGTATATCCTACTTGTAATAATGTATATTTAGCAAACACTATTTCTGAAGGCAGGGTAATATCAGGTCTAAAAACACAAATTCTACAATCTGAATATTTGTACTTAAACAGGGCTTTAATCACTCATAATCTGAATGAACTTGCAAAGTGCAAACTTTTTTACCTCAGAATTTAGTGGTTTAGTAGTGCAAACTTTTTGGACCTCAGAGTTTAGTAGTTTAGTAGTTAAAAAAAAACAGACTTCAAATTCATACAGATCTATTATTCCAGTTCTGACTTCAACTTAATAACTGTGTTTATCTGTGTGAGTTGTATTCCTTTTCTGTACCCTAATTTTTTCAAGGATACTTAGAGTACTTATTACATAGTTTGTTGAATGAAGCACATGCTAAATACTATGAAGATTTTGAGGCACATAATCACCATTAAATAAATGTTTGTTAGGAGAATATATAAGGCTTCCCCACTGGCTCAGTGGTAAAGAATATGTCTACAATGCAGGGGAATTACAGGAGATGGGGGTTCAATGCCAGGGTTGGGAAGATCTCCTGGAGGAGGAAATGGCAGCCCACTCCAGTATTCTTGTCTGGGAAATTCTACAGACAGAGGAGCCTGGCGGGCTACAGGCCATGGGGTCGCAAAAGAGTTAGACACAGCCAAGCAGCTAAACAACAAGAGGACAATATGTAGACACATCTCTCTCTCTTGTCTTCCTCTTCTTCTTCTTTTTTTAATAAGAGCACTAAAAAGACTTTTGTGTCAATGAGGAGGAAAAGTAGCTTCAGTTCAGTCACTCAGTCGTGTCTGATTCTTTGTGACTGCATGAACTGCAGCATGGCAGGCCTCCCTGTCCACCACCAACTCCCAGAGTTCACCCAAACCCATATCCATTGAGTTGGTGATGCCATCCAACCATCTCATCCTCTGCCGTCCCCTTCTCCCCCTGTGCTCAATATTTCCCAGCATTGGGGTCTTTTCAAATGAGTCAATTCTTCGCATCAGGTGGCCAAAATATTGGAGTTTCAGCTTTAACATCAGTCCTTCCAATGAACACTCAGGACTGATCTCCTCTAGGATGGACTGGTTGGATCTCCTTGCAGTCCAAGGGACTCTCAAGAGTCTTCTCCAACACCACAGTTCAAAAGCATCAATTCTTCGGCACTCAGCTTTCATTATAGTCCAATTCTCACATCCATACATGACCACTGGAAAAACCATAGCCTTGACTAGACAGATCTTTGTTGACAAAGTAATGTCTCTGCTTTTTAATATGCTGTCTAGGTTGGTCATAACTTTGCTTTCAAGGAGTAAGCGTCTTTTAATTTCATGGCTGCAGTCACCATCTGTAGCAATCTTGGAGCCCAGAAAAATAAAGTCAGCCACTGTTTCCACTGTTTCCCCATCTATTTGCCATGAAGTGGTGGGACCAGATGCCATGATCTTAGTTTTCTGAATGTTGAGCTTTAAGCCAACTTTTTCACTCTCCTATTTCACTTTCATCAGGAGGCTCTTTAGTTCTTCTTCACTTTCTGCCACGGGGAAATACACATCCAAATCTTGTCTTTTAAAGAGAAAACACATCCTGTTATTAGAATTATACTTAAACTCAAATTAATATTTCAAATGTTTTAAAAAAGAGAAGGAAAAGAAGCAAAAAAAAAAAGAAAAGAAAGGTAAGCAGGCAGATGAGAAGGGAAGAGAGAGGGAAAGGGAGGCAGGAAGCAAGGAACAAAGTAAGAAAGCTGAAGAACAGGATCTGGTCAGAAACTTTCTTACCACTCTGACAGGTCTGAGTATATCATTCCTGATGATAGATTATAAAAAAATCTACTTTAAAAATATTAACTTATAGTTTCCCTATATGCATTCATTATTGTGCACTTCAGACATAAACACATTCAAGGCCAGGGATGATGCAAGAATATTGAGAAAAACAATAGCTTTCTCATAAAATTCCACTCCCTTAAAATTTCATGATTCTTCCCATTTGTGGATGTTGTTGTTTCCAACAAAATATTTCTGATAGTTCTATTGCTCAAATAGGTGATCACTGATATGTAACCTAACTCTAGTACTATAGTACCAGACAAGCCAAAGTAGAACTAATTTTCTTTCCTACTGTTAATTCCCACTTACTTAAATGAGCTAAGTCTCGGCTAATGCCAGAAGGTGTATGTCTAATGATGTCATTTATATTGATTGGACATGTTTAATTTTAATAAATATGTTTGGCTAATCATAAGTGTTGGAAGACAATAACTGTGAAATTGCTAAGTGGTTACACAATTTGACTGGAGAGAGCAGTCTAATGTTGACAGCTATGTAACATAGAAATGCCAGAGAAGTTTACCAAGACAAAGCTGTTCTTAGAAAAACATTAACTAGATGCAGAGGATCCACCTTGGGTCTTCTTAGAAATTTGTCTACATTCTCAGGAATGAAATGAGCAAACATATTGATTAAACGTTGTATGCTGAGCTTATAAATATGTTGTGAAGACAGAGAAGCAACCATTCCCTTGAGGTTAAGAAACCAATGTCACTTGAAGTCAGAGGCAAGAGAAGTCGACATTGTCTTAGAAAGATTTCTTTTTTCTTATGAGCTACTAGCTTCATGGTCCTCTTCATCACAGTCATTTGAAAACAAGCTGTCCATATACACAAAAAATAAATAGGAGACTGAAAGTATTTAGCAAATTAGATACAGAAATTCAGGATCAGGGACTGTATGGTGCCGATATTTATATCAGCTTTTCAGCACTTGCTTTCTGCCCAAGACAGGAGTCAGAGTATAACACTGTGATAAGATATTGGTGTGTGTGTGAAGTCACTTCAGCTGTGTCCAAATCGTTGTGACCCTATGGACTGTAGCCCCCTAGGGTTCTCTATCTATGGGATTCTCCAGGCAAGAACACTTGAGTCTGTTGCCACGCCCTCCTCCAGGGGATCTTCCCAACCCAAAGATAGAACCCATGCATCTTATGTCTCCTTCATTGACATGCAGGTTCTTTACCATTAATGCCATTAGGGATACCCAAGATATTGGTGCAAAAATATATAGATGTGATTTCCACATAGTTAATAGTGGAAGAATTTGTAGAAGTTATAATTAGGGCAACCATTAAAATTAGGAAGGACAGGATTCCCAGGTGGTGTTAGTGGTAAAGAACCCATCTGTCAGTACAGAAGACTTAAGAGACCTGGGTTGGATCCCTGGGTTGGGAAGATCCCCTGGAGGAGGGCATGGCAACCCACTCCAGTGTTCTTGCCTGGAGCATCCCATGGACAGAGGAGCCTGACAGACTACAGTCCATGGGGTCACAAAGAGTCAGGCTACAGTCCATGGGGTCACAAAGAATCAGACACAACTGAAGCGACTGAGCACAAAGGCATGGATCAGGATAGGCTGAGGTGTATTTTTGGAGTGCAAAACTAAATACATGGGTGAGCATTTGGTGAGAGAGAGAATGAGAAGGCTGAAATGCCGGCTTGTGAAACGGGGCCAAGGCCTGTGAGGCAAGGTGGAGAGAAACAGCATGTGGAACAACTTGCCTCCTAGTGTTCAGAGTGGAATTCCTGTCGGTCAGTTGATTATATGGCTATTTAACTCTGAGCAATGTAGGCAAGTGACTTGATATTCATGCCGCCATGTTCCTCTGTACAAAGCTGCTAACCTTCCTCAGCTATGCTGACTGTCTAATTAATTAAAATTCCCCCCAAAATCTGAACACATGCTCAGCCTGTAGACTCGGGCACATGTTTTCCCTCTCAGTCCCTCCCCCACTTTTCTCTTTTTAAAAAAAGGAAAGTAAAGCACTCAGATGACTATTTTTAATCTTAAACACTAGCAAGACAAAATCTTTTCTTAAGTGGAGGAAGTCTAGTTTTTCTCCCTCGTGTTCCAACTATTTGGAAGAGTTATCATCGCAAAGGGACTCCTATAAACCATTAAGGTGCAGGAAAGTAGAGTGGGCAGAAGTTGGGAAACCAGTAGACATAGGGTAGAAGTGAATAGTAAATCTTTCCTATTCTAAGAGTAAATGTGGCAGCAAGGTCGGGCTGAAGAACTCAACAGGAACCTGTTTTCCTACAAAGGATGGAATTTTCATGATGCATACGTGATTCTACTAAAGCCCTGCTTTGATACCATTTTATATTTTATTTTTCTCAGTTTCAGCCTAGACAAAGAAAAGATTCTCCCCAGCAAGCAAGAGAAGTATTTAAGCAACGAGGAACCAGTTCCTGCGGTAAACTCTCTCATTCTTGCTCCCTCCCTTTCTCCTACTCTTAATAAAGAAAGTTTTTTTTTTTTTTTTTCCTTCCTAAGTTTGGATTGGAAAGTGAGATGCAGCTAACTTGTAAAGACTTTCTAAATTGTGTGTATGCTCTTTTTTTCTTTTCGTTTGATGCTTCTTAGCCTGGATGCCTTCAGTCCCCAGGAGATACTTGGCAGTGTGTGCAGACACTTTGATCATTGTAACTGGGGAATTGACACTGGTGTCTAGTGGGTAGAGGACTGGGATGCTTCTAGATCCCCTACCGTCCACAGGACAACCCAGGGAAGGAGAACTTATCTAACTCTGTCAACAGCATTGAGGTTGAAAAAACTGAGTTACAGTGAACAAACTCTCTAACAATCAAGACATTCAGAACCAGTGGAAGCACTATAATGCGCCCTGTCTGCCTCACATTCTTGGCTGGATGATCCAGTTTCCTCATTTTAAAGTCTTTTTAAAAAAACTATGTTGCAAGTGCTCACTGAGCAAATTGAGGCGTAAGGCAGTTCCAGGAGGTAGGAACTGACTCTGGCATACTTCACAGGGCTGAGACTGATTTTGTTTGTCACATTATCATTAGATTTGAAAGTCTAATGTGGCATTTGCATCTGGATGATGCGTCACCTGCAGAAATGGTATCTGCATTTCAGCGACTCATAGTCCAAAGGTCATCAAGATGTCCCTCCTAGACAAGGCAGTCCATTCATAATAGACTGTGGGATTGAAGAGGTCCAACAGAAACTAAAGACATTACCCTGGCAGAATTGCTTTATGTGACAATCGTGCACCGCTGTTCAAACTGAAAATTGCCTGAGCAGTTTCTTCCTTTCTTTAAAAAGTGTGACAGGCTTCCTCCCTACTCCGTGCCATATTTTGATTTTTTGTCTGATGTGGTTCACCATTATTCCACTGCATGCATTTGCTTCATAATGAGACTCTGCCACATCATAATATAAAACCTGTGTAAATGATTCACAGTAAATAAAACACTTTACATAATAACAATAGGAAAGTGCCTTTCCCCGTGGAGTGAGGAGAGGTTGGCTGATTGAGATGCTCCAGGATAAATTGCTACAAAGACATCCAGGCACATTGGCATAGGGGTTAGTGGAAGAAAATGATCCATTACCACTGCACGTGTCTTGCTGAAAGCAGATCCCCTACAACAATGAGGAAGTGATGAGAAGTGGGGAAGCTAAGTCCTTGATTTATTAAAAACATCTGCCTCCCAAAGACACAAATAGGGACATTTCAGTTCATTATGACTATATAAAAGTGGTTTTAGGTAGGCTGGTTGTGAATTTTGATATGTTAAAAAAGTAGAATTTTATATACTTGCATTCACGGGAAGTTGCTTCAGATATGTCTGACTGTTTGCCACCCAATGGACTGTAGCCCACCAGGCTCCTCTGTCCGTGGGATTCTCCAGGCAAGAACACTGGAGTGGGTTGCATGCCCTCCTCCAGGGGATCTTCCTGACCCAGGGCTTGAACCCATGTCTCTTACATCTTCTGCGTTGGCAGGCGGGTTCTTTACCGCTAGCGCCACCAGGGAAGCCCATGCGTATATCACCCTTGCTTCTGTCTGATGTACCGCATGCAGTTTCATAGCCGAGGTATGACAGTGACAGCCTCTCGGGGTTCTTTTCTGCTTCCGTGCTCTTTGTAAGAAAACGCTCTTCTTAAGGTTAAGATCTGAAAATGTCTCAAAGTAGAATCAAGGATCCTTTCTGGCCATGGTGAATTGAAAAGCGTGCTTAAAGCCCCAGGTTTTCCTATGGGGGTGCAGGAGGCAGGAAGCATGGAAGCAACCAGCCTGAGGCAATGTTCTTTTCATTAACTGGGGGCAAATAGATGTTGTTCTTGAGAACTATTGACATCCCTTTTGAAATGGTATTTTCATGTTTTACCCCCTCACTGTAACCTGGAAGAGGACCAAGTGTGCTGGTGAATGAGCCTTCCTGCTCTATGGGTCCCATCCTGTCTTTGGGAAATGTTTAGCCATAGGCATGAAAAGCTGGTGATATAGAGAGTTAGCCTCTAATCCGTATTGTATATTTTTGTTAATTTTGTTAATTTTAACAGATCCAGTGTTTACAAAAAAAAAAAAAAAAAACCTTACAGGGTTAATTCTGGACCCTTTTATAACAAGAACTTTTAAATTAAAAAAAATAGTATGTTTAGCAACAAATATATGTCTAGTTTTGTACTAAGCGGTATAGATTATACCAGGATTTCTCAATTACAGTGGTTGACCACTTCTTTGTTGAGGAGAGAGGGTGTTCTGCTTTAGGGTGTCTTGTTGTAGGTCTTCAGAAGCATCACTGGTTTCCACCCACCAGATACCAGTGGCTCCTCTTCCCATAATGTCAATCCCAAATTCCCAGTTACCCCGCTGAAACTGGTGATGCTCATCTAGGACAGGTGTTGAAAATGTGCTGTGTTAAAGGTTAGGGGTATGTATGGTACTCACTCAGTTGTGTCCAAATCTTTGCAACCCTGTCAGCTGTAGCTGGCCAGGCTCCTCTGTCCATGGAATTCTCCAGGCAAGAATATTGGAATGGGTTCTCATTTCTCATTCTCCAGGGGATTTTCCCAACCGAGGGATTAAAGTCTGGTTTCCACCATTGTAGTCAGATTCTTTACCATCTGAGCCACCAGGGAAGCCCATACTAAATGCTATTAGGATGAAAAGAATCAGTTGCATAGAAAAAAAAAAATGCTTCAATACCCGTGTAGTGTCAGATCTGCGATGAAACAGATGGAGGGATATGCATTATATTTTATAAAAATATATTGATGTTTACATGAAATGCTCCTGGTATATAACACAGGAGCTTATTGCTGCAAAAAGTTATAAGTATGAATATTGTGGGCAGATCACATTCAATTTAGGTTCTAGGAAAACTAGTAAGAACTCAGAACTTTATTGGAATCCAATAAAGGTTGACTCATAAACTTAATTCTCTAAAATTTTAAAGGCATGTTCTTTCCGCTGTGATTTAAATTGTAGTTTACTCTCTACATTGCTTCTGTGGGAGAATTTTCATTAACTACACTCTGAAATTATTTGCATTTATTTAATAGGGTAGGAAGGCATATACCTAGATGTATTGAACTATGTGTAACTCTTCATACAAGAAAGAGTCTGGGCCTAACAGGAAAGACTCTACATCCAAAATTTTGTGCAGGACTGGCTATTGCTGGGAAATGATCAAATTGTACTTCAAGATTTGCTCATCTCTTCATTAAGTGGTCTTTTTGCCTTGAAATTTTCCTTTCCTTCATAGTTATCCTTTAATGTACCCTGACTATTTGTCTTGTTGCCCTAAATCCGCTAGAAATTAGTTTGCCCTATGTTGGTC
Organism: Cervus elaphus; assembly: GCF_910594005.1. Lineage (NCBI taxonomy): Eukaryota > Metazoa > Chordata > Mammalia > Artiodactyla > Cervidae > Cervus > Cervus elaphus. The sequence goes on along the minus strand of NC_057826.1, from coordinate 5,173,724 downwards.
AATGCTGAAGAATTGAATAAATGACCAAATTTCCTTGATATGAAATATTGAAAAAATATATCTCCCTTTAAGAGGATTCTATTGTTGTTTGGTCTTTAAGTCACGTCCAAGTCTTTTGAAACCCCATGAGCTTAGCCTGCCAGGCTTCTCTGTCCATGGGATTTCCCAGGCAAAAATACTGGAGTCGGTTGCCATTTCCTTCCCCAGGGGATCTTTCTAACCCAAGGATTGAACCTGCATCTCTTGCATTGAGAGGCAGATTCTGTACCACTGAGCCACAGTGAAGCCTTTTCAGAGAACATGTCCAGCTTAGGACCATTAGCAGTGACATGAACAGCTCTCCTCTCATTTCATTTTATTAATACATCTCTCTACCCAGTCATCAAACAACCCCATCCCCAGGTTATGGGATTACAGTCTTATTTCTTTGTTATTCATTTACTTTTTTACTTGGCTTAGTTGCCTCATGTGGGATCTAGTTACCTGACCAGTGATTGAACCTGGGCACCCTGCAATGGCAGCTCAGAGTCTTAGCAAACCTGGACCCCCAGGGAAGTCTTAGCCTTAGTATTTCTTAAAGCTTCTGTCCCAACCATCTCCTGTGAAATTACCCATGGATCTTCTCACTGACTGCAAACCCCAAATGCAACTGTAATAAAGCTAAACAAGTCTAACCTCTTATCTTTATCAAATTTAACAACTTCTAAGGCATTTCCCTGGGATTTTCCTTTGTACAAATATAGTGACTGTGGATTTTTCTGGTCTCTTTTGGTTTCCTCAGTTCTTTTGTCCTCATGGATACCTTTAAACCAGCCATATTCTGTTTATTAACCTTTCTTTCCTGGAAAGGGTTCTATAAGATTTTTTTTTTAAAGAATAACTTATCACAATAACAATGTCCTGTTCATTTATACAGAATTCAGTTTTAACCCTTGGTCATACTCTGTTTTATCAGGTTATTTACTGTTTTGGGTGTGAGTCTTTTTCTTTCAAAAAGACTGAACTGGTCTTGATCAATGCTGTATCTTAAACATATCCTTCATGGAATCCTACACTCTGCACAGTTGTGTTTAGTAAATATATAGCAAATTCAGTAAACAATGCCCAACTTTTTTGCATAAAACTTGTTCTTTAAGTGGGTCAGGTGCCAATAATCACCAAATAAAGATTTTTTTAACCAGAAATTACTCCTGAATAATGTGAAATCACAACATTAGGAATAATGTGAAATCACAGAATTGAGTCTATTTGTATCAGACCCTGGGCTTCCCTAGAGCCTCAGTCAGTAAAGAGTCTGCCTGCAACGTGAGAGACCTGGGTTTGATCCCTGGGTTGGGAACATTCCCTGGAGAAGGAAATGGCAGCCCACTCCAGTATTCTTGCCTGGAGAATTACATAGATGGATGAGCCTGGCAGGTTACATTCCATGGGGTCACAAAAAGTTGGACACAACTGAGTGGCTAACACTGTATAAGACCCTGGATGCTTATAAATTATTTTGTTTTTTTATGGCATTAATGCTTTGCATTTCATATAGGATAGAGCTTCCCATCATCTTTAACTCCTTAGCAGTTAACTTTGTGGTCCAGCTTGAGTCTCTCCTTGCTTTTTAATTCAGTTGCTTGTGTGCATTCATATGTGTTTGTGCAGATCATGAAAGATGAGAAAGGTAAAAGCGGAGGACAATTCAACATCCAGGGGAGGTTCCAGAAATACCTGGATTATAAAGAAGAGTCTGCAAGAATTTGTCTCATGCAGATGAGGTTCAGAATTAATAAGAAGATTTTCCATCTAGGATTTACTGGCTTTCAGAATCATGGGGGACTTTATTTTTCAGGCATTGAGTTATCAGACCAAGGATGATTATCAGATTTATTACAAATATTATTCTACACAAACATTAGGAATTGGAGTGGAACGTCATCCAGGGCTGGCTTTCTGCCCACTGAAATGAGAGTAATAATGAAGAGAGTGTTTAGTATTTACTGCAGTCTGCTTATCGTCAATGCTTACTGAACAGAGAGTAATAGGAGATTCTTTCCCAGAGCGTCTCCTGTAAATGACTGCTCTGGAGTATTACTTTGGATCCTCAACATCTATTGGTGGCAACTTTCTAAAAAAGGAATATCAATTTAAGAAGCAGTGTGGTGTAGTTTAAAGACTCTGGAGTAAGAGTATTTCTTTGGCTCAGTGGTGAGATGCCTCATTGCTCTGAATCCGTCTCCTTTATCTCCATCATGGGACAGTCCTAATATAGGACCTGTCAATATCACTCTCTTTCTAGAATAATCAAGGATAAGGTCTGTGCTTGTGCAAGGAAAATATGTATTTACTGTTAGCATTCATTCATTGACTTTTTCGATGGCTCAGCAGTGAAAGAATCTGCCTGAAATACAGGAGACCTGGGTTGGATCCCTGGGTTTGGAAGATCCGCTGGAGAAGGAAATGGCAACCCACTCCAGTATTCATGCCTGGAGAATCCGATGGACAGAGGAGCTTGGTGGGCTACTGTCCATGGGGTCGCAAAGAGTCAGACAGGAATGAGCAACTAACACTTTAACTTTGCATTCATTGATGGCCTTTTCAAAATTAGGAAATAATGTCAGCAGACAAAAACATTTGTCAATTCTAGAGGTTCTCACCTGCAGAAGTCATCTTGGTGAAATAGGAAGTGATTAAGCAAGGAATTCTAAGGATCCATGAGCTGGGTACTACATGCAATTCAGCCTCTGGGTCTTCTTGAATAGAATCCTCTCCCAAGCACAGACTGCCAGTCAGAAGCTCTTTTGACACAATTCTGTTTGGATTTGACAGTCAATTTGAAAGTGTCTATCTGAGAGTCCCCACCCCAAGTGTAATTAGCACCGCATCTGCTGTAAGGCAGTTTGTGATGAACAAGCTGCCTCTCCAGTGCTGGGATCGAGGTCGTTGCCTCCCTTTCTTTATCCTCAGGCAGCGGCTTTTCACACAGTCTGGCTGGTCATCACACTCAAGCTGTTAGATCCCATGCTTCAACTTGCAGCAAATGCTGATCTCTGGCTGAAGCAGAAACCCAGGGACCAGCGGCTGCCTCCCAACAATCAGTCTCCCTGCAGGAGCAGAGAAAGAATGGGGGCAAGGCCATTCTGTGTCTGTGCTAGGAACTCACAGAAGACGTTCAGTTATCAATACAACCGCAACCTTATCCTGAACATTTTGCCAATTGCAAATTGAAAGAATTTGGCTAGATCTCATTTTTTTCTTCCTCACAGGCAGTTCATTATTATCTTAATAAATATGTGTATATTGAGCAGATATTTAGGGATTCTATTAACCTTGGCTTCACATTTACTGGTACTATTTTATACTGTCCATTAAGGAACACGTGATCCCTTGGACGGTCTAGTGCATAATTTAGCTACAGATGCCATATATTTAGCAAGACTCTCTTATTCATTTGAAATTAGGACTCAATACTAGAGCAAAGTTCACTACAGCTGCAGTCCTCTTAAGATTACCCAGAAGTTATCATAAGGATCCTTATGTTTAGCCTTCCTCGAAAAAGAATTTGAAAAAATGAATTTCAGCATAACACTGCATAAAAAGATTTATCAAAAGAAAATAAAAAGAAATAAGAATGGAAGGAAGGAAGGAGAGGAGGGAGGCAGAAAGGAAGAAAAAGAAAGAAAGAGAAACAAGAAAGAATACAAAGAAGGAAGGAAGGGATGAAGGGTAAACCTTCAGGGCATGAAGTGAAATCATTTTCTAGGTAAGAATTATATCAGGGAAATAATAATTCAGATCTGTGTCTGTTGTCCTGCCGTCTAATAGACGATAAACCATGTGCCAGAGTCGTGGTCCTTCTCTGTGCATAGTTTATATGATCTTCACAGTAAAGCTCCACCATGATTTTGATTATCAATTGACAGAGTTGGAAAGCAAAGCTGGCAAAGAAATTCACTTGCCCAAGTTGACACACATTCACAGATTGCACATTCATAGCAATTATTAAGTACAGGTCATCTTTTTCATTTCTCTGTCTTGCAGTCTTTCCAGTATTTTACACACACATTGAAGAGGGGTTGCATATCTGTTCCTATAAACTAAATTTTCTTTGTTCTTTGAGCCCAAAATAGTTTTAATTCAATTTCTGATATATGAAAAATTGAAAACGCTCAGGCATTCCTCCATCACTGGCAGTGTTACAAAGCCAACAAGAAAGGTCAGGTGTTCAAGCCATGGTGGTCTTTGCTCCTGTGAAGCCACAAACTGCACCTCAAACCTTGGACATCAACGTCCAAGGGATGTTAGGAATGGCAGCAAGACCAAGCCTAAGTCAACTTTGGCTATTTACAAAAACAGGCTGGAAATATGTTTAGTTTTATCAAGGGCCTGGAGGAACAAAAAAAAAATTGTAATTTAGAGAACTTCTTATCCCTAACAAGAGTTTGCATGCTCTATTTTTCCTTAGTAATTGATAGACTCACAATATTTTTATATATTTCCCATGTTACCAGATTCTTTTCACCAATACATTATATAGTTTATAAGAATTCGCTCATTGTATATGGTACTTTGTTTGCATATCAGGAAGTGAAAGACAATCACATTGGTGCTACTTTAAATAAACCATCTTGAAATAAAATCATATCCTATAAGTTTATTTCCATTATCTTATGTTTGTTAAATAAAGTGGTAATGCTCTGTATTTTATCTGGAGCACAGTCTAAATGTCCCATTTATCTGCTTGTTTTTATAGTTATTTGTCCCTCAAAATATTTTGTAGGTATAAAAGAATCATTACATTTTCAAAACTTCTATCACCAATATCTCCAGTGATAGGCTGGAAAACTGCAGTAAAGAAAAAAGTCTAAGTAAGCTAGACTTTTTGTTTGCTTTTTTATCGTTTAGTCATTCAGTTCAGTTCAGCCGTTCAATCGTATCTGACTCTTTGCGACCCCATGGACTGCAGCACGCCAGGCCTCCCTGTTCATCACCAACTCCGAAACTTGCTCAGACTCATATCCCTCAAGTCGGTGATGCCATCCAACCATCTTATCTTCTGTTGTCCCCTTCACCTCTTACCTTCAACCTTTCCCAGCATCAAGGTCTTTTACTTTGAGTCAGTTCTTTGGATCAGGTAACCAAAGTATTGGAACTTCAACCTCAGCATCAGCCCTTCCAATGAATGTTCAAGACTGATTTCCTTTAAGATTGACTGGTTTGATATTCTTGCAGTTCAAGGGACTCTTCAAGAGTCTTCTCCAACACCACAGTTCAAGTTTTAGTCACAAGGCCCCTTAAAACTATTGGAAAAGTATACCACTTAATAGCTATGGACAAGAAATTTGAAGTCAGGTAGAACTAGGTTTTAATTCTTGCTCCTCCAAGAAGTCTCAGGCAAGTTAGAGATATATTTTACCTCCCCAAATACATGCGTTTGAGCAAACTCCAGGAGATAGTGAAGGCCAGGGAAGCCTGACTTGCCGCAGTCCATGGTGTCGCCAAGAGTCAGACACCACTTCGTAACTGAACAACAAAACACTCTTTGGCACTTGAAGAAAGATGCTGCTCCTTTTTTTTTCAATATGATGCTTATAAAAATTACATGAGATAATATAGAGAAAATGCAAAGGAAAGTAAATTAAGCAATCCATAAATGTTCTTATGATCATGGTAAAATTTTCTCTAATTAGATGACTTTGGGGACTGGGGTAAGAGATTTTTTTGTTTGTTGCAATGTTGTACAATTACTAACTAAAAACAATTTTTTGTCAAGCAATTTTTTTTAATGACTCAGTAATTTTGATGGTGATTATACTGGTTAGCAAAATCCTTCTGTCACATTATTATGCTTTTTGAATTTTTGTTACATATCTTAACAGTTATTATCTACTTCCATGTGTTGTTAATTTCATTGTGATATTTATATATTGTCTTATAATATTTCTGCTTATGATACATGTGAGAATTTCAGAATACAAAGCCAACAACAACAGGAAATAATATAGAACAAAACTGAGGCTATAAGTCACAATATTGTAACACAACTATACTCTGATGAAAATTAATTAAAAATATTTAAAAACAGAACCTATAAGAGACTGGAGGTTAGAATCTCTGACATCTGCTTCTTGATTTGTCTTTGAGCTGTTGTTTGAATGTAGATAAAGTCTTTAATTGGGCCAGATAAGAACCTCTCTTCCAGAAAAGTTGCCTTCATTACCAGATCCATTTCTAAGCTTGCAACTTCATTAGTTTATATTTTTTCAAGGGAATTGCATTGATTGGGTTTTCAATTGTATTCTATTATAGTCTCCTTTTCCAACTGTAATATGGAAACCATTCAATTATACAGTAGAAATTTAAGAGTAGAGTGAAACTTTACTATTCAGAGGACCAGAGAAGAGGGACCCTAATCTAAAATAACTCATTTTGCTTTTCATAAGGGATTTATGAGAAATTTACAGCACATCTCTAAGACTAATAATCATAAAACATTGAAAACAAATAATTTTTTCAAACTTGGAGCACTTGAAAGATAATACTATCATACTAGTATTACTTTATATTAGACTTCTTTCTTAAAAAAACCAGTCACATTTATGATTATTCAAAATAATTGCTATGGTTAGAGAAGTGTCCTTGCAAGTAATAATGGTACAGATATGAGTTATATTGTTACAGAAAGACTGAGAAGACCCAAATAGTTTGTAAGACAGTTATACCCGAAGGACATTGAATAAATTATAGCCTCCTGTTCTAACTCTAAAATGGCTGACCAAAAATGTCTCAGCAAACTGAAAGTGCATTGTCTCATTTTTAAACTGATGGGCCATTTAAAAAATATATTTTGACTACTGGCTGCCAACTCAATTTGATCTCTTTCTCCTATCTCTATTTAAGTAACCTCTTAACCAACAATATGTCTTTTAGGATTTAGCTGAAACAAGGCAGGCATGGAGTAATCACAAAGTATGATCATATGGAAGTCATAACAGTTAATATTGTGTAATGATATAATAATATAAAATATATATAATAAAATATACAGTAATAGTAAATAATTTACTGTGGAGCAATGGTACTCAAACATTGCCATACACCAGAATTCACTGTAGGGCTTGTTTAAACACACATTGCAAGGTCCCTCCCCAGAGTACTGATTGAGTAGGTCTTAGGAGAGCTTAAGAAAGTGTATGCATTTCTAACTATTTCCCAGCTTATAATGATGATTTCTGCTCAGGGGACCACATTTTGAGAACTACTGTTGAGATCAGGAATTGACCGTTTGTTTCTATAAAGGGCCAGTAGTAAATAATTTTGGCTTTCTGGGTCATGAAGTGTTTGTCACAGCTTCTCAACTCAAAGATAGTATGTGGACTCATTAGTATGTAAGACATAGGCAATTCATAAATGAATGAGCATGGCTGAGTTCCAGTAATATGTACTTACATAAGAGAGGCCATGCTGATTCCTGCTCTTGACAATTTAGTCCTAGTTATCGCCATCTTCCTGGGGCTTCCCCAACGACTCAGCAGGTAAAGAATCTGCTGCAATGCAGGAGACACAGGAGTTCAATCCCTGGGTAAAGAAGATCCCCTGGAGCAGAGACATTACTTTGCTAACAAAGGTCCATCTAGTCAAACTTCTGATTTTTCCAGTAGTCATGGATGGATGTGAGAGTTGGACTATAAAGAAATCTGAGTGATGAACGGATGCTTTTGAACTGTGGTGTTGGAGAAGACTTGAGAGTCCCTTGGACTACAAGGAGATCCAACCAGTCCATCCTAAAGGCAATCAATCCTGAATATTCATTGGAAGGACTGATGCTGAAGCTGAAACTCCAATACCTTGGCTACCTGATGTGAAGAACTGACTCATTTGAAAAGACCCTGATGTGGTAAAGATTGAAGGCTGGAGGGGACGGGGATGACAGAGGATGAGATGGTTGGATGGCATCACTGCCTCAATGGACATGAGCTTGAGTAAACTCTGGGAGTTGGTGATGGACAGGGAGGCCTGGCATGCTGCAGTCCATGGAGTCGCAAAGTGTCAGACACGACTGAGCTACTGAACTGAACTGAACTGAAAAATCCTATGGACAGATCCTGCAGGCACAAAGATTTGAACATGACTGAGTGACTACACACACACAAATATCTGCCTAATATTTTAATACCTGTGTATGTGTGCTGAGTCACTTCAATGGTGTCCAGCTCTTTGTGACCCTATGGACTGTAGCCCACCAGGCTCCTGTGTCTGCGGGATTCCCCAAGCAAGAACACTGGGATGGGTTTCCATCTCTTCCTCCAAGGGACTTTCCCAATGCAGGGATCAAACCAGAGTCTCTTATATCTTTTGAATTGGCAGCCAGTTTCATTACCACTAGTGCCACATGGAAAGCTCATTCTAATACATATCTATTAGAGAATATACATCTATTTTCATGTTTATTGGCCATCTGCATGTCTTCTTTGGAGAAAAGTTTAGATCTTCTGCTCATTGTTTTGACGTGCCATTTTTTTTTTCTCCTAATATTGAGCTATATAAGCTGCTTATATCTTTTAGAGATTAATCCTTTGTCAGTTGTTTAAAACTATTTTCTCCCATTCTGAGTGATGTATTTTAATCTTGTTTATTATTTCCTTCACTGTACAAAATCTTTTAAGTTTCATTAGGTCTCATTTCTTTATTTTTGTTTTTATTTCCTTTACTCTAGGAGGTGGGTCAAAGAGGCCCTTACTGTAATCTATGTCAAATAAGCACATGAAAATATGTTGAACATCACTCACTATTAGAGAAATTCAAATCAAAACTACAATGAGGTATCACCTCACACCAGTCAGAATGGCCATTATAAAAAATTTACAAATAAATTCTGGGGAGGATGTAGAGAAAAGGAAACCCTCTCGCACTGTTGTTGGGAATGTAAATTGATACAGCCCCAATGGAGAACAGTATAGAGATTCCTTTAAACCATATGACCTAGCAATACCTCTACAGGACATACACCCAGAGAAAATCATAATGGAAACTGCCACGTTGATCCCAAATTTCATAGCAGCACTATTTACAATAGTTAGGAAATGGAAGCAACCTAGATGTCCAATGACAGATGAATAAATAAAGAAGATGGGCTGCATATATACAATGGAATATTATTCAGCCATAAAAACGAATGGATTTGAGTCAGTTATAGTGAGGCGGATAAACCTGGAGCCTGTCATACAGACTGAACAAGTCAGAAAGAGAAAAACAAATATTATATGTAAGTCACTTCCATTGTGTCCATCTCTGTGTGACCCTGTGAACAGTAGCCGCCAGGCTCCTTTGTCCATGGGATTCTCCAGGCAAGAATACTGGAGTGGGTTGTCGTTTCCTTCTCCAGGGGATCTTCCTGACCCAGGGATCAAATCCACTTCTTTAGGTCTCCTGCATTGGCAGGTGGGTTCTTTACCACCAGCACCAACTGGGAAGCCCTGTAATATCATATATTAACACACACACAGACACAGACACACAGACACACACACACACACACACACATATATATATATGCAATCTAGAAAACTGGGATTGATGAACCTATTTGCAGGGAAAGAAGGGAGATGCAAATATAGAGAGCGGGCTTATGGACGCAGTGGAGGAAGGAGAGTGTGGGATGAATAGAGAAAGTACATATACGTATCCACATTACCATGTGTAAAATAGATAGCTGGTGAGAAGTTGCTAGATACCACAGGGAATCCAGCCATATACTCTGTAGTGATCTAGAGGGGTGGATTGGGGGAAGGAGAGGGGGGTGATATATGTACAATTATGGCTGATTTGCATTATTATATGGAAGAAACCAGCACAACCTTGTAAAGCAATTTTCTTCAAATTAAAAAAATTGTAAAGTTCTAAAAATATATTCTAAAAAAAGAATAACATATATCCATGTGAATAACATGTTCCTTAATATCTCACTGTGCTCTAGTTTATCTTTAATATGCTGTAGATAATATGATACATTAATATCTCTGATAATGTATTATGTGAGTTTGATTATTTTATGTCGTCAATATTCCACTTGAAAAGTAGGAATATCAAATGGAAATCATTTTCCAAACTGTCAGTTTGAAGAACCAAAACCAAAGTTATCTGTTTTGTAATAACAATTTTCCATTTTAATTAGTTCTCTTTATTAAGAATTAGTCCATTACAATGTGCCAAAAAATTAAATAGTCCAGGGATGAGAGAACAATATTAAAAAACTAGTATACTGTCATTTTGGCAGATGTATAAATGTAGATATAATGAGATAACTGATAGGAAATATTTGTGGGAGTTTGCTGAAATTAGTGTGACCTTGGTTTTTCAGATTTTTTTTTTCAAGAATGCCAAAAACAAAACAAAAAAAAATCAACACCCACAGTTTTCAATAAGACTGATGGAAATTCTGCAGTTTGCTAGTTATTTACAAATCTACAAAATACATGTCTCTTAGCTGTCCTGTATCAAAGTACTACATGGAAATAAAATTAATAAGATGGGCTATGACACAGGAACACTAATTAAAGAAACACTGTTGTGTTGCACATACCTCATATTACTTTAAGCTGGAAATTCCGTTAATTCAGAGTTCTATCAGTATAAAGCAGAAAATTGCACTTGCTAACTGAGGAATACAGGACTTCTGTACTCCTATATACTCTAGGAAGGAGTTGTAACAAGGGGATCATCTGAGATTTGGGTGATTCATTGATTCTTTCATTCACTTAATGCATATTTATGGAGCAGCTACTGTGTTAAGATCTTTGTGCATCTAATTGGGAAATCTTAAATGTGAGTTAATATTTGAAACCCGAGGAACTGCATGGAGTTGAAGCACATTAGGGCTTTCTGGGTGGCTCAGTGAGCTTCCCCGGGGGCTCATCTGGTAAAGAATCTGCCTGCAGTGTGGGAGACCTGGGTTTGATGCCTAGGGTGGGAAAATTCCCTGGAGAAGGGAATGGCTACCCTCTCCTATATTCTGACCTGGAGAATTCCATGGACTGTACAATCCATGGGGTCCCAAGTAGTCCCAGACGACTGAGCGACTTTCATTTCCCTTTCAGTGGTAAAAGAATGTGCCTGTATGCAGGGGCCGCAGGGCTCCATCCCTGGGTGGGGAAGGACCCCTGGAGGAGGGCATGGCAACCCACTCCAGTGTTCTTGCCTGGAGAATCCCAGGGATGGGGGAGCCTGGTGGGCTCCAGTCCACAGGGCCACAAAGAACTGGACAAGACCCAAGTGACTTAGTAACAACAGCAGAAGCACTTTAGTGGCAAAGTGATTGGTTTGAAAGACTTAACTAAAATCTTGACTAAAAGGTTTCTGACATTATTCAAAAGTTTATGAAAATTGAATATATTTTGGCATCATGTTATGTATATATTAATAGATAATTAAAGTGGAATATTTCCATCTTACAAAAGTGGAAGAGCAAAATATCCTTTCATATTGACTGACTCTAATAGAACACAACTTCAGCTTCTTTAGCATTAGTGGTTGGGGCATAGACATGGATTACTGTGATATTGAATGCCTTGGAAGCAAACAGAGATCATTCTGTCGTTTCTGAGACTGCATCCAAGTACTGCATTTCAGACTCTTTTGTTAACTATGATAGCTACTCCATTTCTTCTAAGGGATTCTTGCCCACAGTAGTTGGATCATAGAAAAAGCAAGAGACTTCCAGAAAAAATCTACTTCTGCTTTATTGACTATGCCAAACCCTTTGACTGTGTGGATCACAACAAACTGGACAATTCTTCAAAAGATGGGAATACCAGACCACCTTACTTACCTTCTGAGAAATCTGTATTCAGGTCAAGAAGCAACAGTTAGAACTGGACATGGAACAATGGACTGGTTCCAAATCAGGAAAGGAGGACGTCAAGGCTGTATATTGTCACCCTGCTTATTTAACTTATATGCAGAGTACATCATGAAAAACACTGGACTGGATGAAGCACAAGCTGGAATCAAGACTGCCGGGAGAAATATCAATAACCTCAGATATGCAGATGACACCACGCTTATGGCAGAAAGGGAAGAAACACTAAAGAGCCTCTTGATTAAGTAGAAGAGGAGAGTGAAAAAATTGGCTTAAAGCTCAACATTCAGAAAACTAAGATCATGGCATCTGGTCCCATCACTTTATGGCGAATAGATGGGGAAGCAGTGAAAACAGTGACAGACTTTATTTTCTTGGGCTCCAAAATCACTGTAGATGGTGACTGCAGCCATGAAATTAAAAGAAGCTTGCTCCTTGAAAGAAAAGCTATGACCAATCTAGAGAGCATATTAAAAAAGCAAACACATTTTTTGCCAACAAAGGTCCATCTAGTCAAAGCTATGGTTTTTCCAGTAGTCATGTATGGATGTGAGAGTTGGACTATAAAGAAAGCTGAGTGCTGAAGAATTGATGCCTTTGAACTGTGGTGTTGGAGAAGACTCTTGAGAGTCCCTTGGACTGCAGGGAAATCCAACCAGTCCATCCTAAGGGAAATCAGTCCTGAATATTCACTGGAAGGACTGAGGCTGAAGCTGAAACTCCAATACTTTGACCTCCTGATGGGAAGAATTGACTCATTTGAAAAGACCCTGATGCTGTGAATGATTGAAGGCGGGAGGAGAAGGGGACGACAGAGGATGAGATGGTTGGATTGCATCACTGACTTGATGGACATGAGTTTGAGTAAGCTCTGGGATTTGGAGATGGACAGGGAAGCCTGGCATGCTGCAGCCCATGGGGTTGCAAAAAGTCAACACGACTGAGCAACTGAACTGACCGAATGGAACACAAAATTTTCTGAGAGGTGAAATAGGTTTTCAAATTATTATTATGAGTAGAAAATAAAGACATATTACTAATTACTTTAATTGCTATATAAATTCTAAGTCACATCTAATACAATTGCATGGATAGTTTTATAACACATACATTTAAATATACTCTTTCAGTTCAGTTCAGTCTTTATAGATTATTAAATATAAGCTATATTATAAATAGCATTTACTTTGACCTTTTAAACAAATTGTTTTAAAGTACAGACTCATTATTAAATTTTAAGTCATTTTAACTATTACTCTATATAACTAAGTTTAAAAGAAAAAATCTTAAAAAGAGAGACAAGAGTCTCTTTAAAATAGAGATTATTTACATAAATAACAGAAGTTAGGAAGAGCTGTGTGTGTGTGTATACACACACACACACACATATATATATAATATTGCCTGCAATCCTGCTAAGGGGAAAGTAATTTTCCACCATGGTCCTGTTTTGCTTTAATCGGTCTTGTTTAATTGCCTTAAAGAATTGAGTCTAAGTGCTTCTCACCTTGCTAAACAATTTTTCTACTTTACCAGTTTGGATTCAATAGTGCACTAATCTCACTGGTGAATAATGGAAGCTAATGAGTTTATCCATCAGGAACAAAGATAAATTAGTAGCTTTCCCTAGTTCAGCTGTCATTGGTAAGGAAAAAAGGACAAACAAGGACACAGTGTTCCAAGTATCCATACAGATTAATTTTAGAATCTTTTTCAAAATAAGGAAATGTGCTTCAGTATAAACTGAACAAAACATGGATTCTTTAATGTGTGCTAGTCAAAGAGCTTGAAAACCACATCATGTGCTCTTTCTGGGTCAAAAAGGCAAGAAAACAAATACTCACATGACTATAAGGATATGAAGACAGTAACAGGTAACACTGCTATATATATATGTACATATATATATTTATATATGGTGTTTATATTTATATGGTTGATTCTCTTCCTGTGCTAAATAACCTTCAAAAGGTGTACAAGATGAATATTATTAAATCAAGTGAAAAAGGCACATGATTCCATGTTAAGTAGAAAAATAATTTCAAAACATTATGTAGAATGTAAAATGAATTTTGTAAAGGAATATACATACATATTTTTAGACACAAAGAGAAAGGTTACATCAAAAGAGAAATTCTTGAAAAAAATATATCCCGGTGAAAATACTAGTCATCACCCTTAGGCAATAACATTATAGGTGATTTCAAAGGTAGTAAATTCAATCAATGGAAGTTAAATATTTCCTACAATGAATGTATTTCACCCTCATATTAAAAAAAATAAATAAATAATATATCCAGAATGGGTAAGTTAACAGAACTTAGAAAATGAGGTGGAATTTTGAAATAAAATCATCGATACAGTTTTTAAATTAGACATAACAGGTAAATAAAAATATAATAAATTCCTTAATCATTAATCAACTTTCCTCTGAAAGAATAGGCATTGTCCATAAGATAGTGCTCAAGAGGCCTTAATAGACATCACAGTACCAGTCATTAATATCTAGTAATACCTACAGAATAGATGGATCCTCAGCATATATTCACTCAGTTCTGGTGATAAATAGAGAAGAATACCCCAAATATAGCATTTTGTCAATTACTGGTGAATTAGAAATATATACTCTTCATCTTCTCTGATATTTCAAAGGACAGGTCCAAAATGACTTCTCCATGAATATATTTGTTATATTCAAACCAAACTTACTTTCTCTAGTTTCTGTAAGTAAAAATATCTCCTAAAATATTTTGAGACTGTTATTAACATTTGCTATTTCATATTCATATCTCATTTCTTCGTGCAGACTACATGCTCACTGAGAACAGAGACTACTTTTAACAACTTTTATATCAAAATGTAGTATTTTTCATACAACTGTTTTCAAGTCTATCCAAGACAGTAGCCGCTAAAAGATAGTAGCAATTAAGATTTGGTCCCAAACTGTTTAGGTTCAAGTATTAATAGTAGCCTGACACTAATTAGCAGAGTGACCTTGGACAATCTGGTGAAACTGGCTGAGCATCCGTGTCCTCATTTGTAAACGGACCTGGCAGGCTTGGCTATGTTTTATTTTTGTTATTACTGTTGTTCTTTTGCTTTAGTTTTGATGAGGGAAGGGGTTTCATAGGAGAGACAGTATTTTAAATATTTTCCAGGTATTCACCCTTGGAATCTTCACAATAATTCAATAGGTAGATATTATTATTATTTACATCTTCCAGGTGAGAAAGCTGAGTCTCAGAGAGTTTCCATGAAGTGACCAAAATCTCACAGCTGGTGCTCAGACCTGGCAACCTGCTTCCAGAATCTCAGCTCTGAAATTCTGCTCCATAGAGCCTAGCACAGGGTAACTTCAGAATAAATATTAGCTGTGGTCATTATGTTTTTATCAGCGGTTTAATTTTACCCACCAATTTTATTTTATTTTTTTAATTTTGTTGCATTCCTTTAGTCAAATCATTCACTGTGCAGTTCTCCACAGTTTCTCCCACTCTCTATTGTCTTGTGTTGTTAATAATACACTGGCTTTGCTTGGACCCTGAAGATTTGGGGTCAGTTATTTTGCAAAATATAGACTTCCCTGGAAGCTCAGTGGTAAAGAATCTGCCTGCAATGCAGGTGACTTGGGTTCAATCACTGGGTTGAGAAAAGCCCCTGAAGAAGGAAATGGCAAGCTACTCTAGTTGGGGAGGTTCCACGCACAGAGGAGCCTGGAGGGCTACAGTCCATGGGGTCGCAAAAGCCGGACACAGCTTAGTGACAGAACCACCAGCACTACATTTTGTAAAATACCTTCCATTTTTTTTCAAATTAAATTTGTATTATGCATTTTTGATTAGAATGTCACAGAAGTAGTACTGCATTTTCATTGCATCTTATTACATGGCAGATAATTTTGATATGCTCCATTTATGATGGTGTTAACTTTGATCTCTTGATTAGGAACGTGTCTCCTAGGCTCTCCAGTTTCAAATTAATATTTTACCTTTAGTAATTAATAAGTGTGTGTGGAGAGGGACTTGAGAGTATACAAATATTTCTCTTCTCATTAAATAGTCTATTTGTCTATTTATTTCAGCATGAATTTTTTAAAAAATGTGTATAATTTAACACATAGTGCATGTCTGTTAATGCTATATCAGTGTCAAACTTTTAATTTTAAAATAATTTTGGGAAAAAAAATAAAATAATTTTGGATATACAAAAAGCTTGCAAAAATAATAACAGGAAAGTTCCTACATATCCAGTCACTCAGTTTCCCCTTGTATAAATCCCATACCTTACCAAAATACACTTCTCAAAACTAAGAAATTAATGCTCGTACAATTCCATTAACTAAACAATGGCCTGTATTTTGATTTCATCGGTTGTCTTTATTAATACCACATTTCTGCCCCAGAGTCTAATCCAGAAGAGCAGTTTTAGGTTAGCCTATTTAGCCCTGATGGCTTTTTTTGTCTCCTCTGATCTGCGACAGTTTTTAGTCTTTCTTTTTTTTATATGACCTTCACACTTTTTGAGTCCTGGAAAGCTTTTTTATAGAAAGCGCCTCACTTTTAGATTGCTTGATGTTTTCTCATGATTAGACTGGGATTCTGGGTTTTGATGAAAGCTATCAGAGGAGGAATGTCCTTCTCATAGCCTTATCTAAGCAGGTATATGTGACATCGACATGGCTTATAGGGAGTTTTAATCTTGATCACTTGGATTAGTTGGTTTCTACAAATTTCTTACCATTAAGTTACTGGTTTTCATTTTCCACACTTGATTCATTCAAAGTGAGTAGTCCATTCTATATTCAAGGGGAATAAAATTAGGAGGACAGAACATCAACTATATATAAAAAATCATAATTTTAAACAGAAAATGATCTTTATCCAACTGAATGCTTTGAATGCTTTTTCTTTTTTTTTTTTTTCTGAGACACGTTATTTGATTAATGGAAATATTTGCTTTATCATTTTATTATGTATTACAAATTCATCATATAATTTCACTCTCATTTTCACCCCTTACATTTAGTCAATCAGTCATGTAATTTTTACTTCTAAGACAGTTCTTTTCTCTATCATTTTGTATTAACTGCCACTCTCAAAAAAATCCATGTACTCCAATGAACATTGTTTAGAGCATAAATTAAATAAGTGCATTAAGTATACAAATACACATGTGAAATGTTCATGGTTCTGTGGTAAAAAATACACTGAGAACCATAGATTAAAATTTTATTACTACTGAAAGACCTCAGAGCCTTTTATTTATTTTTTATTTTTTTTTTCCATTTATTTTTATTAGTTGGAGGCTAATCACTTTACAATACTGTAGTGGTTTTTGCCATACATTGACATGAATCAGCCATGGATTTACATGTGTTCCCCATCCCGATCCCCCCTCCCACCTCCCTCTCCACCTGATCCCTCTGGGTCTTCCCAGTGCACCAGGCCCGAGCACTTGTCTCAAGCATCCAACCTGGGCTGGTGATCTGTTTCACCCTTGATAAAATACATGTTTTGATGCTGTTCTCTCGAAACATCCCACCCTCGCCTTCTCCCACAGAGTCCAAAAGTCTGTTCTGTATTTCTGTGTCTCTTTTTCTGTTTTGCATATAGGGTTATCGTTATTCGAAAATGGTATCAAATAAGTGACATAGAGTAGAGTAGATTAAGTAATTAATTTGGCACAAGCCAAAGCAAAGAGTGCAGACGGCATCTTACCCAGAGAGGCAATCTTCCCTTTCTGCAAGCAGAGGGGGATCTCACAGATGGAAGGCTGTGAGAACGGCAGAGAGGGATCATTACAGCTTAACAAGAACGTTCAGAAGCATTTCCCTGGAACACTTTTCTAAAGGTTAATCCATGAAAAAACAAACAAACAAACAGCAAGAGCAACAACAACAAAAACAGAGGGAGGATTGGCAGTTAAGTGGTGAGTCACTCACACGTCCACCTTCCAAAACATTTCAGCGCATGTTTGTTGCTTGTTGCAGCCTGGTGTGCTACTGTCCATGCGGTCACGTAGAGCTGGACATGACTTAGCAACTGAACATCAACAACATATCTGATATCATTAATAATTCCAGGAATATGAACATATTATTTTCAAAATTCTACATGAAGCCAAAAATGTATTTAATTCCCAAAGCAGTCTTCACCTGAAACATTTGAAACCACCAGAAAGGAAAATTATTTTTGCTCTTTTATTCAAAACCCCTAAATTCTGTGACAATTTCATTTTCAAGATGACTTGAATTTTCAAGTCATCTTCCTGATGGTTTGATTCATTTCAACAGTAGCCATTGCTTTTAGGCCGTCACCCAAAACCCTGCCGTTCAGTAGTCTCTCGATAAATACGTATGCATGCTCAATCATGTCTGATTTTTGAGACCCCGTGAGCTGTAACCCACCAGTCTCCTCTGTCCAGGGATTTCCCAGGCAAGAATAGTGGAATGGGTTGTCATTTCCTTCTTCAGGGAATGTTCTGGGCCCAGGGACCGGATTCATGACTGTTTCATCTCCTGTATTGACAAGTGGATCCTTTGCACTGCACCACCTGGAAAGCCCCATGTAGGCTTTCACTACTGTGTGAAACATGCATTTTCAAATCTCACATGCTGCCTCACATCTAAAGTATATCTTCAGGTGTTTCTGCTAGTTGTCCAGAATTTAGCATGTTTCTAGCATTTAGCGAGTTTAAGCCAGAAATACTAAAGTAAAGCATCATGCAAGGTGCTGTGATACAGCAAAGCTATCTGCAGTGTCTGCAAGACTTTCAAATGTCTGGTCAGATTTAACAGAATTGATTTTATATAATAGTATATGATAATAATTCTGATAATGTTAATTAGAACTAAGTGTGTTGTGTTAGTTGCTCAGTCCTGTCCAATTCTCTGGAACCCCATGGACTGTAGCCCACCAGGCTCCTCTGTCCATGGGATTCTCCAGGCAAGAATCCTGGAGTGGGTAGCCATTCCCTTCTCCAACCCAGGGATTAAACCTGGGTATCCTGTATGCAGGCAGATTCTTTACCGTCTGAACCACCAGGGAAGCCCAAGAGAGAATCATAATTCAGTTAAGCCAGGAGAAAGAGAGCTGAGGGGTCAGATATCAGAGAAGCCAATTAGAGACACAAACTCAAAATAAAATAAACATTTAATCCCTCACTGTGAAGGTATAAACAAGAGTATGAACTTGAGAACACGTTGAGTCTCTTGATTTTATACTGATGCAGAGTTGGATGGATGAGCAAAGACTTGAAGCTTCTCTCACTGGCAAGAAGGGCCCCAACAAAATGCTTGGGCAGTGTTAGTGACCCTGAGGTTGTGGTGTCTGAGGAGAAAGAACCAGGAGTAAAAGAGTCCTGGTTATGGGGTCAAAGCAGGGGAAAGAATATTCAAAGTTTCCTCATTCCACTATCCTTTGCCTGAAAAGGATCTTTGCCTCAGGCTTTGGGTAAAGCAACCTAGGATTGAAGACACCTGGGCTAGGATGAGGCTAGGATGGCTGGCCAGTGGAGCCTGCGTTCTTTGTTGCATCTCCTTTCAGGGAGCAGCGATGTTCTTGATGTGCACCAAGTCTGGTGTGAGAAAGGCAGCTTTCCCCTGTGAGGTCCACCAGGTCTAACCTTTGTAATTGCCTACAGTCAGGCTCTGAAAAAGCATGGAAATTTTGAATCAGGAGTCAAACTGCTGGAAAATGCATCTAGCACTTTGTGAAAGCAAGGCATTTTCTGCTATTTGAAAGTGATGTGATTTAATCACCCTAAGTGCCAACTGGACAGATACCACCATTTCTGTTTTACAGATGGGAAAACTGAGGCACACATATATTTAAGTGATTTACCCCAAGTCTCAGAGCTGGAAAGTAGGAGAGCCAATGTTTGAGGCCAAGAAATCTGGCTTAGAGAGTTTCTACTTTAAATCACCACACGGTACTCATTTTGTTTATGAGCTAGAATTGAATTCTCTCCATATTAAATCTAAACATCATTATAGGCTTTACTATACAATGAGTTTTCTAGAAATGTAACTATGACCTAAAATACGGAAATGTTATTGTTAATTTTAAACCTACCAAGAATTGCTTGTCATTTCAGAAAATCAAACTTTTAATATCACTTGCAGTACTTGAGTTGTCAGTACCTCCCTACTGGCCCGTGTTCATCTGTAGCAGACTACATAAATGTAAGCATCTGACTGCTTAATTGTAGCCTGTAGTGTCTTTCTGAGTATTGACATGCTGAAATGTATATTATTTTCTAGTTCAATCTGTTCAGGTTTTTGGTCAGGTTTTTTTGTCTAGTAATGTTTATTGAAGGATAATTTAATACACTAAAATTCAGCTTATTTAGTGTGCACAGTTCTATCAGTTTTGACAAATGCAGAGTTCTGTAGCTACCAATCAAGATATAAAGCTATTCCATCACCCTTCAAAATTACCCTTGGGCCCATTTGTAGATTGGAGCTCCATTCACAAAAGACATGTAGAATACACACCTATAAACAGTAATTGCGTCATTTATAACACTGTGAATCAGTATGTGTCAGTAGTTGATCCATTTTATTGCTGAGGAATATTCCATTAAATGGATATACTTCATTCATTTGTCCATTCATCCGCTGAAGCACACTTGGTTCAATTCTAATTGGGGTGCATGCATGCTAAGTCACTTCAGTCGTGTCAGGCTCCTTGCAACCCTATGGACTGTAGCCTGCCAGGCTCCTCTTCCATGGGATTCTCCAGGCAAGGCAATTGTTAATAAATCCTTTACAAATATTTGCATGCAATTTGAGTGTGAATATCAATTTCATTTATGTTGGCTAATGACCTGGGAATGAAATAACTAGGTTGTATGATAACTATGTATTAAATTTTTAAGAAACTGTCAAACAATTCTGCAAAGTGGTTGAATCATTTTCCATTTCGACCAGCGTGAATGGTAGTTCTACACAGTGGACATCCTCACCAGGATTTGGACTAGTCATGGCTTCTGTTATTGCTTTTACTGAGCATGTAGTGAAGCATACTGAGTTTTCTTTTATTATTGAACCATAATCGCTTTATAACATTTTCTTCGTTTCTGCTGTACATAGAAGTGGATCAGCTATATGTATACATATTTCTCCTCTGTTTTGGACCTCCCACCTCTTCATCCCACCCATCTAGGTCATAACAGAACACTGAGTTTAGCTTCCTGTGCTTTAGATAGATATCTATTGTAGATAGATATCTAGCTATCTATTGTACACACTATAATATATTTATGTGTAACCTAATCCTCCAATTCATCCCACCCTCCCCCTCCCCCACTGTGCACACTCGGTCTCTATGTCTGCAACTCTATTCCTGCCTTGGAAATAGATACATCTGTATGCTAGATTTCACATATATGTGTTGATATACAATATTAGTTTTTCTCTTTCTGACTAACTTAACTCAGCATGACAGCCTAACTAGGTACATCCATATCTCTACAAATAACCCAATTTATTTTCTTCTTCAGTTCACTTCAGTTCAATTCATTTCAGTCGCTCAGTCCTGTCCTCTTTGAGACCCCTTGAATCGCAACACGCCAGGCCTCCCTGTCCATCACCAACTTCCGGAGTTTATCCAAACTCATGTCCATCGAGTCGGTGATGCCATCCAGCCATCTCATTCTCTGTCATCCCCTTCTCCTCCTGCACCCAATCCCTCTCAGCATCAGGGTCTTCTCCAATGAGTCAGCTCTTCACATCAGGTGGCCAAAATATTGGAGTTTCAGCTTCAACATCAGTCCTTCCAATGAACACCCAGGACTGATCTCCTTTAGGATGGACTGATTGGATCTCCTTGCAGTCCAAGGGACTCTCAAGAGTCTTCTCCAACACCACAGTTCAAAAGCACCAATTCTTCAGTGCTCAGCTTTCTTCACAGTCCAACTCTCACATCCATTTATGACCACTGGAAAAACCATAGCCTTGACTAGACAAACCTTTGTTGGCAAAGTAATGTCTCTGCTTTTTAATATGCTATCTAGGTTGGCCATAACTTTCCTTCCAAGGAGTAAGTGTCTTTTAATTTCATGGCTGCTTTTGAGCCCAAAAAAATAAAGTCTGACACTGTTTCCTCTGTTTCCCCATCTATTTGCCATGAAGTGATGGGACCAGATGTCATGATCTTACTTTTTTGAATGTTGAGCTTTAAGCCAACTTTTTCACTCTCCTCTTTCACTTTCATCAAGAGATGCTTTAGTTCTTCCCTTTCTGCCATAAGGGTGGTGTCATCAGCATATCTGAGGTTATTCGTATTTCTCCTGGCAATCTTGATTCCAGCCTGTGCTTCTTCCAGCCCAGCGTTTCTCATGATGTACTCTGCATATAAGTTAAATAAGCAGGGTGACAATATACAGCCTTGATGTACTCCTTTTCCTATTTGGAACCAGTCTGTTGTTCCATGTCCAGCTCTAACTGCTGCTTCTTGACCTGCAAACAGATTTCTCAGAAGGCAGATCAGGTGGTCTGGTATTCCCATCTCTTGAAGAATTTTCCACAGCTTGTTGTGATCCACATAGTCAAAGGCTTTGGCATAGTCAATAAAGCAGAAATAGATGTTTTTCTGGAACTCTCTTGCTTTTTTGGTGATCCAGCGGATGTTGGCAATTTGATCTCTAGTTCCTCTGCCTTTTCTTCTTATGACTGGGTAATAATCCATTGTGTATATTTACCAACATATTGTGGCTTTAGTTTGAATTTTTTATTGATTAATACTGTTTAACACTTTTTTTCATGAGATAATTTGATATCTGTATATGCTCATTTGTCAGCTGTCTGTTCAAAGTTGCCCAACTTTTATTTGGTTGTTTATTTTCTTATATTGATTTCTGAGATTTCTGAATATGTTGTCAAATCATGTTTTATCAAATATTTATTTTCCAATATCTTGTTCAAATGTGTGGCTTTTCTCTTAATCACTGTAACAGTGGCATATGAAGAGGGATTTTTAATTTTGATGCACAAAATTTATCATTTTTTTTTCCTTTACGAGCCATGCTTTCAGTATTATGTCCAAGGTATTTTTGCTAAATGTAAGATCAAGTATATTTTCTCTAATGGTTTCCTTTAGTATTTTATATTTATTATGAGCCATTTCAAATCCTAAATGATGATGCTGTGAAAGTGCTGCACTCAATATGCCAGCAAATTTGAAAAACTTAGCAGTGGCCACAAGACTGATAAAGGTCATTTTTCATTCAAATACCAAAGAAGGACAATGCCAAAGAATGTTCAAACGACCGCACAATTGCACTCATTTCACAATCTAGCAAGGTCATGCTCAAAATACTCCAAACTAGTCTTCAACAGTATGTGAACTGAGAACTTCCAGATGTACAAACTGGATTTAGAAAAGGTAGAGGAACTGGGGATCAAATTGCCAACATCTGTTAGATCATAGAAAAAGCAAGAGAGTTCCAGAAAAATATCTACTTCTGCTTCACTGACTACTCTAAAGTCTTTACCTGTGTGAATCACAACAAACTCTGGAAAATTCTCAAAGAGATGGGAATACCAGACCACCTCACCTGCCTCCTGCCTAACCTGTATGCAAGTCAGGAAGCACCAGTTAGCACTGGTCATGGAACAACAGACTGGTTCCAAATTGGAAAAGGAGTACATCAAGGCTGTATATTGTCAGCCTGCCTATTTAACTTCTATGCAGAGTGCATCATGTAAAATGTTGGACTGGATGAAGCACAAGCTGGAATCAAGATTGTAGGGAGAAATATAAATAACCTCAGATACGCAGATGACATCACCCTTATGGCAGGAAGCAAAGAAACCAACTAAAGAGCCTATCGATGAAGGTGAAACAAGACAGTGAAAAAGTTGGCTTAAAGCTCAACATTCAAAAACCTAAGGTCATGGCATCTGGTCCCATCACTTCATGGCAAATAGATGGGCAAGCAATGTAAACAGAAACAGGCTTTGTTTTTTTGGGCTCCAAAATCACTGGGGATGGTGACTGCAACCAGGAAATTAAAAGACACTTACTCCTTGGAAGAAAAGCTATGACAAACGTAGACAGCATATTAAAAAGTGATGACTTTATATAGGAGAAATAGAACACAACCCTTGACTCTCATAATATAAAACAAAACAAAATAAACCAGAAATCTAAATGTAAAATCTAAGTTGATCAAACATCTAGAGAAAAATGTTGCATAGACAAAAAGTATTCCCCAGATGTGATAGGAAAAGCATTAATTGTAAAATGTAATGATTGACTTTTTAAAATTAAAACCATCTTAGTTTTATATGACACTGTTACCAAATGAGGAAGTGAAAAGACAGATCTGGAAAACATAAGATATAATGTCTGCTAAAGAATTTTTGTCAACAACATATAAAGAGCTCTGGCAATTAGATAAAAATGTAAATAACACAATTTGATAAGTGCATACAATATTTATTTGGCATTTCACAAAGAATATACCTGAATGATGAATAAGTGAATAAAAAGCTTCTCAACATCATTAGTTATTAGAAAAATGCAGATTAAAATCATGATAAGAAACCTATTTATAGTTATTGAGTCACTTATAAAACAAAACAAAACAGAAAATAATAATAGCAAAGGCTTGCCTGAATGTGTAACAAGAGGAGTGGTCATATAATCCTATAAATTAGGTAAAATGATACAGTAACTTTAACTTTTTTCACATTAATGTGCAATCTTTGTTTTTGTTTGTTTGTTTGTTTGCCAGGGTGGGGAGGCATATGTTTTTATTTCTCTTGGAACATAGTGAAATTGCTGGGTTTTAGATAATCTATGTTAAACATTTGAAGAGGTGAATGAAACAATTACTTTTGTAATTCAGAAGTTTCCTTAAAAGTTATAGATATGTTACTTTAAGGTAATGTATGAGAAGAGCTCCTGCCTCAGAAATTACTCCTGGCTCAGCACTCACAGAAGGAAGACTTCACCGTCTTGATTTGCAGACCAAGAAAGGAGAAAAGGCTGGGGGGTGTTCTCTTTATCAAAACAATTGAGGATCTCCTAGCAGACCCCAAGGCATATTCTTTCAGCTGTGAAATGCTTCTTTTCTTTTTGTTTTAAGTTGCATTCTCATTTCCCCCTTTCCTCTGGAAACGTCTCAATAAGCAAAATCTTCTTTTGTTGTCCATCACTCTTGAGTGTGTGACACAATTTATCTAACATGAACACTAGGTAAGGATCATAATGACATAGTTTATATTTATTGACCACTTCCTATATCCTTACATATATCACATTTATGTCTCATGGATGTTTTGGGATATGAACCTCTATTCTTTCTTTCACCTTTCTTATGGAAAAAGCGGAGTTTAGACATTTTTCTCAAGGGTCCACAATTAGCTTGAAGGCTGTATTTTGATTTTAGGAATATTGATCTTATTTTTTCCACTGCAGGATCCAGAGGTAAAGGCATTCGGTGAATACCAGATGATTGAGGAACTGACAAAGGTATGTTTTTTTACCATGAATGGTGATAGTTTCTCCAGAAACAAAAATAGTCAAATATGTGGCTCCTTGGAAATCAGTGTTTCTCATTCTAGGCACATTCATGGTCTGGGTCTCAGTTGCCTGAAGCAGAATAAAGCTGTGTAAGAGCTTAATAGTTGTCCTACTATTTCCAGGTTGCATTATCCACTGTCTACTAATATCTTTTTGACATTTTGATGGGTATTGGTCAGAAAACTATTGTTAAGTTCATAATTTCATTTCCCCATAGGCGGGTTGAGCTTTTTCTAATTCATTACAAGCACATCTTGATGAACAATTTCTCTTGGTGCTCAGTTCTCCTAACATACTTGAGAAAAAGTATATATTTGTGATCCAGAGAAAATACAGTTATTCTTCTTATAAGACATAGCAAGTTAGAGTGTACAGTAGAAGGACCCTTAAGGATCACATTCTTTCATCAACTCATAGCTTTAGCTAGGCTAAGAAACACTTTTTTGAAGTCTCATAATTTCTTGTTCTATACTAATATCGAAGTAGCCCTGTTATTCACTGAGACTCTTCACCTCTAGTTGAGAAAACTTACCAAGCTCTTCTTTCATGAGGGAGCTGTACAATTTGAGGAAATCAACCTTCAAGCCCTTTCATGAGCCTCATGAAAGGAGTTTCTCCTTCTCTGACATGGACGGTTGAAGAAAGGCATGTGTCTGGTCATCTTCAACTCTAAGGTCTTTTGATCTTATATTCACTATTTCAAGTAAAAAAAGATTTCAATCCTGTTTTGTCTTCTATGATGATATAATTATGTTCTCATTAGATAGATAATTTAATTTTTATATGCTTTCAGTTCAGTTCAGTCACTCAGTCGTGTCCGAGTCTTTGCAACCCCATGAACCGCAGCACGCCAGGCCTCCCAGTCCATCGTCAACCCCCGGAGTCAACCCAAACTCATATCCATCGAGTCAGTGGTGCCATCCAACCATCTCATCCTCTGTCGTCCTCTTCTCCTCCTGCCCTCAATCTTTCCCAGCATCAGGGTCTTTTCAAATGAGTCAGCTCTTCGCATCAGGTGGCCAACGTATTGGAGTTTCAGCTTCAACATCAGTCCTTCCAATGAACACCCAGGACTGATCTCCTTTAGGATGGACTGGTTGGATCTCCTTGCAGTCCAAGGGACTCTCAAGAGTCTTCTCCAACACCACAGTTCAAAAGCATCAATTCTTTGGTGTTCAGCTTTCTTTATGGTCCAACTCTCACATCCATACATGACCACTGGAAAAACCAGAGCCTTGACCAGACGGACCTTTCTTGTATGCTTTAGTTCTCCATGAATCTGTGTCTTTAGCAAAATGAATAGTGTAAGGGCATGCTTGAAAACAGAGATAGAGACATACAAACACTGCCTTGTTAAAAAGGTAAACTCTCTGTTCACTAGGCCAAAATCATGACCTATATCTACCAATGGGTTTATTTTCTTTTATCATAAACTCTGAGGTTTTAAACAACTTTGTAATGTTTCTTATCTTAGGTAATTTAAGCATAATGGTATTATTAGAGTAATTTATGCAATATGAAAAGGGGATTAGAATAATACAGGGGTTAAAAGTTTTCTTTGTAGTAAAATAAGCTGCGTTCAAATTTGATTTCTAACAATTACTAATAATAATGCCTACACACTTTTGTTATAAAAATAAATGAAAACATGTGTATAAGCTGCATGCATGCTCAGTCCCTAAGTTGTGTCTGACTTTTTGTGGCTCAATGCACTGTGGCTGGCCAGGTTCCTCTGTCCATGGATTTCCCAGGCAAAAATACTGGAGTGGGTTGCCATTTCCTTCTCCAGTAGATCTTGCCCACTCAGGGGTCAAACCCACATCTCCTGCATTGTAGGTAGATTCTCTGCCGCTGAACCATGAGGGAAGCTGGTGTGCATGCTACCTGGCCTCTGTTTTCTATTATTCCTACTGTATCTTTGAATACAAGCTGTGTGTGACTGGGAAAGGTCATCAATCCTCTCCTCCCTCAGAGGTTTTGATAGACTCAGTGAGAAGTTCCATAGACTAATGGGGTAGTAGTGCCAAAGTTAACCCAGATTTTGTTTTGATTATTATGTGTATCTCCCCACTCCTTTGTCTGGAAAGCAATAAAATAAATCTCACTTGAGCCACATTATAAGACAGTGAACTTCTTTCTGGAAATGGCACTCTAGAGACAAAGATAGTAAGTGCCTAACATGTTTGAGCAGATCATTTTTACAGGCAGAAAACTACTGCCAATAATAAATAGTCCAAATAGAATTATAATTATGATATATTCATGAACACGACGCATTTAACTTTTCTTCCTCATTCAGCCAGGAAAAGCAAAATAAAGTAATATCCCATTGCTATCGATGTATTTTGTTTGATGTGCATATTCATTTTTCATGTAGGATTATGCAGTGCTATCCCCATAAACAAGACTGACACACATTATTAATTTGATAAATCAGCATAATTAAATGTGACTGCTTAATAAATAGATTCATAGATTCTTCTATCCACTGTAGAGAGAGTGCATTAATGCTCACTTTCATAGTCATTAGAGGCATTCACAAATCTCCTCCTCTTTCTGGGCAAAGAGTAAGACTGTAGGGCTCTGCCCCTTTTGAAGTATGTGTGGATTTATGATATGCGTTGGCAAATGTGAGCCGATGTGATGTATCGCTTCTGGATGAAAGTTTGAAGAAACGTTTGCCATTTATATCCTGCCGTCCCTCTGCCATGGTAATCACGGGAGGAGTACACGTCAAGATGTATATGTGCTTCAGCAGCTCGGTCTGGTTCTGGCAGAATCCCACCACGCTCAGCGTCCTCCTGCTGACCCAGTGGAATATAGGATCCAAGGGAGAATTATATTCAGCATGTTAAGCCGTTGAGATTTCAGGTAGCAGTCATGTGTATAACCAACAAGCCAAATGCTGGCTTATTTGACTTCCCTCATCTTGCAGTTTTTACAGGTCCTCCGTTTGTTCACCATCGCGTGTAGGATAAGATCCGGGTTTCTTGCTATTGCATGTTACTCTGCTGAAACACTAACCGCATCTCTTTCCTTCCACATTCTCGCTTCAGTCAGAGTGTATCTTCGCTTTGTGTTTGCCAATCTAGTACTTTAAAAAGCAGCATCTCAGTGTAGTTTTAAATAACTCTGCTATTATTAAGAACAAACTTGAGCATCTTTTCATATATTTAAGAGAGCCATTTGTCTTTTATTTTCTGTGTGGTCCAAAAGGAAAATCTTAAATTCTGTGATGATAACACCCAATTAAATTCTTATATGGAGCCTTCTTATTGATGAGTCTATTATCAATCTTGATTCTTCTTTATGCATAGATGATATTCTTTTTATTTCTGTAGGGTTGTAAGTGTTCTGTTTTGATAGCCTCAATTTTATCATAATATGCATTTCATTGTGTGCTTATTAACGTCCATGTTCATATTTGAGTGTGTGCTACATGCATGCTAAGTCACTTCAGTCCTGTCTGACTCTTTGGGATGCTGTGGACTGTAGCCCACCAGGCTCCTCTGTCTATGGGATTCTCCAGGAAAGAATACTGGAGTGGATTGCCTTGCCCTCCTCCAGGGATCTTCCCATCCAGGGATCAAACCTGTGTCTCTTGTGGCTCCTGCATTGGCAGGTGTGCCCTTTATACAAGGGCCACCTGGAAAGCTCTCATGTTCTGAGTAAATATTATTAAATAGTAAATCTTTTTTGGGGGGCGGGATGGGGGGCGTGGTAATTCCTGAAATCCTTGGTACTTATTTCTTGGTTTTCTCCCTTTATTTTGATCAACTGTGAAAACTATTCTAAGAATGTTGACTTTTCTAATCCCCATTTTTAAACATTTTGTATATTCTACCACTTCATTTCTTTCTGATGTATTATGGGAAAGTTCTACAAATAAACCATTTAACTCACTGATTGTCCTTTAGCTGTGTCAATTTCACCCTTCAAGTCTTTACTGATTTCTCTCTGGCAACCGTGGTAGATTTATTTTGGGTTATACCGGGTGATTCCTTGATTCCAGTTTATCTTTTCAATGTTATCATTTCTTTGTTGATAACAAATTTGATTTTATAAAATTTTATTTTGCTTGTTTCATTGATTCCTCAGAACATCCACCATCTGAATCTTCTATGTTATTAGTTATGGCATACAGGGATATGTACTTGAGGTAAGACTCTCCAGTCTTCGCTTACATCCGTTTTCGTAGATTCCAAGTGTGGTAGGGACATTCCTCACGAAAGATGGACTTTAACATTGCTCTCAGCATCTTAGTAGTAGTTTAGTCGTTAAATTGTGTCTGATTCTTGCAACCCCACAGACTGCAGTCTGCCAGTCTTCTCCGTCCGTGGGGTTCTCCAGGCAAGACTACTGGAGTGGGTTGCCATTTCCTTTTCCAGGGGATCTTCCCTACCTGGAAATTGCACCCAGGTCGTCTGCATTGCAGGCAGATTCTTTGCTGACTGAGCTATGAGGGAAGGTATCGTTCCGGATCTTCCTGTGCCCTGGTATTTTTTGAGAGCTTGCAGCCTCAGTTGTAATTGCATAGTTCTCTGAGTATAGAAAAAGATACAAAGATGATAAAATGTTCAAGAGATTTTATCATCTTGAAAGACACTAGTCCTTTTGCCTCCAGTGTTAACTACTTTCATCACACCAGGGCCATTATATTTCCCAAGCTCAAGTTCATGCCGAGAAAGTTGTCTCTCTGATTGCAGTGAACACATTCAAACACAGCTTCAACTAAGCAAAGCGGGAAATGCAGGACATATGAATAAATTTTCTTCCATCTTGTCTTTGGCTAGATGCTCAAGTATTCCTCCATTTGGATGGTTGTTTTCTTCCTTGTGTAATTTTACCGTGTTGTTAGGTAAACAGGATTTCTCATGGAAATTTTCATAGGCCTCAGCAGTAATATTTGCTATCATATGTATCACACTATTCTAAGGTCCTCCTATAAGAATATATCCAAGTTCTTTCTTCTCTTTGAGATTGGCTGTGTCTACTTAAAGGCTTACATTTAACCATTTGTGTGTATTTAGAATTTGTGGGGAATGGTTCCCTTCATCTGTGTAACTTACCAAGTAATCAAAAATTTCTTTGACTTTGACAGTTATATTTTTGGAACTAAGTGGTATTATTAATTCATTATATTACTTGTTTTTTGTTTGTTTGTTTGTGTTGGTCACTCAATTGTGTCCAACTCTTTGCGACCTAAATGAGCCTATCAAGCTCCTCTGTCCATGGAATTCTGCAGGCAAGAATAATAGTGAGTTGACATTCCCTTCCCCAGGGTATCTTCCCAACCCAGGGATGGAACTCAGGTCTCTCACATTGCAGACAGGTTCTTTATCATCTGAGCCACCAGGAAAGCCCATATTACTCTCTACCTATGGTTAATTTATCAAAAGATCAAGCTTACAAAAGCACATTGTTAAGAGCAGAACCAAATAAAATTAAAGCTAGCAAAAAACAATGGAATAAATCAATAAAGCAAAAAGCTGATTTCTAGAAAAGATCAGTAAAGTTGATAAATCACTAAAAGATGAGCAAATAAGAAAAGTCACAAATTACTAATACCAAGATTAAAAGAGGTGATATGACTACAGAGCGCATAGACACCACGAGGATGAGGAAATACTACACACAACTCCACACACAAAATTTGATAACACGAATGAAATGGACCAGTTCGTTGAAAACTACTAAGTACCCAGTAAATATAACCCTGTAAGAAATTATTTGAAATTTGAATATTCTTAGACATATTTTAAGTGTATATGTTGTAAGCTCCTGAAAAATAAATCTCCAGCTGTAGGTTTCCGTTGAAAATACTGACAAACATTTAAAGAATAGGCTAACTTCTGCACTCTTTTACAGAAAATAAAAGAAGAGACAAGAGACTTCCCTGCTGGTCCCGTTGTTAAGAATCTGCCTTACAATGCAAGGAACTCAAGTTTGACCCCTAGTTGGAGAATAAAGAGCCCACATGCCTCAGAACAACTAAGCCAGTGAACAGAGTTTATGCACCACAAGGAAAGGTCGCCCAGGATGCAAGGAAGATCCTGTGTGCTGCAACTAAGGCCTGACACAGCCAAATAAGCTAATTAATTTTAAAAAAAAAGAAAAGAAATAGGGAAGACTTTCCAACTTGTTTTATGAAGCCAGCATTACCTTGAATGAAAACTAGATAAAGACTGTAAAAAAAGAATAAAGAAAATAAAGCAAAAACTATAGATATATGTCCTTTAGGAATACAGATGAAAACATTCTTAATATAATGTTAGAAATTTAGTAATGTGTAAAATGGATTATATACCATGACTAAAATAGAGTTTATTTTAAAGATGTAAAAGTAGATCACTATTTAAAAATCAGCCAAAGTAACCCATTATATACTTATAAATGAATAAATATTAATTAATTAATTCATAATCATATAAAATAGGCTAGAGCCTCAGAAAAGATTTACAGCTTGAATCTAAAGATGACTATGTTGGAGAACTAGGAAAAAGTGGAAGGACATCTATTTCCTTTTTCCTTAAGCTGCCTGGATGAGGTTTACCAACGTTATGGAAGGTAATCTGTTTTACTGAGATCAATTTAAATGTTAATCTCCCAGAAACATGTTAACCCTCCCAGAAACATCCAGAATAATAATTAACCATATATCTGGGCACTGTGACCCAGACAAGTTGACACACAAAATTAACCATACCTTGAACAATTCCAATTTTCTAATATTGAACTATAATTGTGTAAGATGCAACCACTGGGGAAAACTGAATGTAGGGTACAAAGACCTCTCTATGCAAACTTCTCAACTTTTAAATCTATAATTATTTCAGAATAAAAAGTTTTTCAAAACCACATTAGACATTTAATAGTCAAAGAACATAAAATCCAGTTTACAATGACTGTTTTCCCATACCATCATAAAGTTCATATTTGAAATTGAATTGCATTTCTGTTCAATTTTGCAGTGAAACTAAAACTGTTCTAAAAAATAACATCTATTTAAAAGGAGAAAAATGGATTGGATAATTCCTCATTTCTTTTATTCAGTATTTTAGTTGGTTAATTTCCTATTGAGAAAATTCACAGGGGTTGCTCCCTCTGCCTGTGGAGTTGTATTTCTCTTTGTTCAAGCACTCTTACTTGTTGTATTTCAGTTTAAATGTCATTTCCTTAGGAAATATTTCTCTGTCACTCAGATTTGTTCTGGTTTCTTGATTAGTTATTATCATTGAACCATGAGTTTTCCCTTTGTAACATTTATCACAGTTGCAATTAATTCACAAAGCTCTTTTTCATAATATCTGTCTTTGATGGAATAAACGTTATTCATTTTCTTAAGCATTCACTAGTGCCAGTTTGGCAGTTACATAAAACTTAGTAGGTATGTACTAAATGTTTGTTAAATAAGTTATTCCATTAGAGTTTTACTTACACAGAATTAAATGTGGAGATACTCTGAGAATTTATTAAGAAAACTCTGAGGCACTGGTAGAGTTATTGACAACTATACAAACGGAGTACCCTGCTTTGCAGTAAGAGTCATGTAGCACAACAACAGCAAAGGAAACAATAACAAAGCAAAAAGACAGCTCACAGGTTGGGAGAAAATATTTTCAAATGGTGTGACCAACGAGGGATTAGTCTCTGAATCTACAAGCAGCTCATGATGTTTAATAGCATCAAAACGAGCAACCCAGTCAACAGATGGGCAGAACACCTAAACCGACATTTCTCCCAAGAAGACACATAGATGGCCAAGAGGCACATGAAAATATGCTCATCTCTAATTAATAGAGAAATGCAAATCAAAACCACAATGACGTTTTCACCTCACACCAGCCGGAATGGCTATCATCAGAAAATCAACAAACAATAAATGATGGAGAGGGTGTGGAGAGAAGGGGAGCCTCTTTCACTACTGATGGGAATGTAATACTGGTTCAGCCACTATGGAGAACAGAGTGGAGGTTCCTTAAAAGATGAAAAATATATATATATGTATATATATATATATATATATATATATATATATACACCCCCCCTACAATTCCACTCCTGGGCATATATCCAGAGAAAAACATGATCTGAAAGGATACTTGCACCCCAGTGTTCATTGCAGCAATTATTTACAATAGCCAAGACATGGAAGCAACCTAAATGTCCATCGACAGAGGCATGGATAAAGATGAGGTACATATACACAATAGAATACTACTCAGCCGTTAAAAATAATGAAATAATGCCATTGGCAGCAACATGGACGGACCTAGAGACTGTCATACTGAGTGAAGTGAGTCAGACAGTGAAGGAGAAATAACATATGACATCTGTGGAATCTAAAAATAAATTAAACCAATGAACTTAAAAAATAGAAAGGGATTCACAGACTTAGAGAACCAACTTACAGTTCCCAGGGGAAAGGATGGGGGAAGGGATAGTTAGGGAGTTTGGTAGGTGCATGTACACAGTGATGTGTTTAAGATGGATGACCAACAAGAACCTACTGGATAGCACGGGAACGCTGCTCCATGTTAACTGGCTGCTTGGACGGAAGGAGTGCTTGGGGGAGCATGGATACATGTATATGTATGGCTGAGTCCCTTTGCTGTTCACCGCCGACTCCATGGACGTGGGTTTGGGTGGACTCCACGAGTTGGTGATGGACAGCGAGGCCTGGCGCACTGCAGTTCTTGGGGTCGCAAAGAGTCGGACACGACTGAGTGACTGAACTGAACTGAACCGAACTGAAACTATCACAACATTGTTAACTGGCTATACTCCAAAACAAAATAAAAAGTCAAAAAAAAAAAAAAAAGTCATGTAGCAGAACAAGCTGACCAGGTAGGCTTTAAGTTCACTATTATCTGTTTGGTTTCATCTTCACAGAACCTGCACCTTTGTCCCTGCACAGAGAACGTAATCAATACATACGTGCCGAATGAATTAATAAGACCACAATTATACATAAGGCTTGAGGCCTGACAACTGAATGAGTTTCTGGCTATGAAACCGCATTGGAAGGAAGGAAAGCGTGGGGAAGAATATCAAGTGAGTTTTACCAAAGCTCATTGGCCTGTATGCTTTTTTCCAGGTAAAATTTGTGTTAAACCAGAGGTAAAAAACATACCTTTATTATGTGTGTGCATGATCAGTCATGTCTGATTCTTCGTGATCCCATAGACTGTAGCCTCCAGGCTCCCCTGTCCATGGAATTTTTCAGGCAAAAATACTGGAGAGGGTTGTCATTTCCTTCTCCAGGGGATCTTCCCGACCCAGGGATCGAACCCATGTCGCTTGCATTGCAGGCGGATTCTTTATTCCCTGAGCCATCAGGGAAGCAGCTTTATTATAAGCATGAAGATTCAAAGATATAGAACTACTATCATCTGTACATTGGCTTATCAGAAGAGTAAAAATTCTTTAACTTTAAATTACTGTTAGAGCAGCATTCACAGCATTCAATATGTGGTAAACAAACCACTCGTTCCCAAAAATGTAACTGCGCCTTGCTTTGCAAGTGAGCTTCTGAGAGCAATATAAGTGTTATCAACAGCCTCACACTGTCCAGGAATTTGTCTCACTTTCTGACAAGTGGTCCTTGTTTATTATTTTTTCAAGATGAGCAAGCTGCTTTTGCAATAAATGAGCAATGCACAGCTGTGCTTTTAGAAGACTCTTTTTTTTTAACCGAAAGACTGTAGCTCAGTTCAATAAACATTTATTCATACTATTGCCATTTTAAAATTTGCCTTGTTCTCCTGAAATGAAGAATAATGTAAGAAAAATTCTACTCATTAAAGATATTAGAAATTATAGTTATAGTTTTCATGGTTAAAACTCTTTCACAGAGAAATATATCCAAATAATCAAGAAAATAACACCAGAATTTAAAAGGAAGTTACAGCTTCCCTAGTGGTTCAGATGGTAAAGAATCTGTCTGCAGTGTGGAAAACCCAGGTTTGATCCCTGGGTTGGGAAAATCCCCTGGAGAAGGAAATGACAACCCACTCAAGTATTCTTGCCTGGAGAATCCCATGGAGAGAGGAGCCTTGTGGGCTACAGTCCATGGTATCATAAAGAGTCAGACATGACTGAGCGACTAATACTTCTTCTACTTCATTATATGTATATGTGTATATATATATATATATATATGTATATAATAACAATTACTTTTAAAAATAAGAGTAAATAATGAACTTTAGATCAAGAAATTTGAAAATTCAGATCACAGGGAAACTTTCTAGAAATGTGACTTTCCAAAACATCACAAAAATGAATGTAAAACTTGAAGAGCCCTAAGAGCATTACACAAAATAACTGTAACCAGTAATTAAACATTCACTTATATAGCAAACCAGGTCCAAATTCTTTTACAGTAGGTCATAGATAGCATGCAAAATATTTCTATAATCTATAAATTCCTTTAGAGTTTGAAAGCAGAGGGGATGGTTTCCTCTTATTTTGTAAGCCTAGAATAATTCTGTGTCAAAATAAATATGGATGATATAGAAAAGCAAAATCCCAATCCACCCATGAACAAAGATATTAGCAAAATATCTAAAGTACATATTAGCAGATTAAATTTAGCAATATATAAAGAATATAATATGTCATGATTAAGTCAATTCAACTCCAAACATGAAAAATTTTTAATAGAATATCATTCAATTCAATTGGCCACATTAAATTTAGAAGAA
The DNA here is from genome assembly GCF_910594005.1 of Cervus elaphus. NCBI lineage: Eukaryota > Metazoa > Chordata > Mammalia > Artiodactyla > Cervidae > Cervus > Cervus elaphus. Next base: position 5,137,647 of record NC_057826.1, on the reverse strand, counting down.
AAATATAATAATCTCAATAGATAGAAAAACAGCTGAAGTAATCAGTCCACTGAAGGATGCTTATTAAACAGCTATCTTGTGTCAGACATAGATTCTAGAGATATAAGAATAATTTTTTGCTGCATGGGATTGTAATGGATTATAAAACTTAGTAAGATTTAAAACTATAGCACTATCCTGGTGGCTCAGTGGTAAAGAATCTGCTTGTAGTGCAGTAGACATGGGTTTGATCCCTGGGTTGGGAAGATCCCCTGGAGAAGGGAATGACAACCCACTCAGTAATTTTGCCTGGAGAATTCCATGGAGAGAGAAACCTTGCAAGCTATAGTCCATGGGGTTACAAAGAGTTGGACACGACTAAATGACTAAGACAAAAAGAAAAAAATAATAATAATAAAGAAGAAATATAATGGAAATCCCATAACTACAAAAAGACATGGCTGCCAATTCTGTCAAAGAAATGCAAAAATATATTTAATTTTGAAACTTTGGAAATACTTCCCTTAAATGAGGAACCAGGCCAAAGTGACCAATATCATCATTCTATCCCACATTTCTTTGGAGGTTGTACCAAATTCTGTGAGAATAAAAAAATAAGGCATTGAAAAGAAGCAAAAATATACTTTTTATGCATTAAGATTAATCAATAAGATAATTTACTAAGATTGTTAAATGTAAGCACAATATAAGCAAAAAAATTATGTTCCAACACATCAGTGACAAAAGTTATGGGAAAAAAGTAAGTAAAATATAATTTCCAACAGTTGTACACAAAAATTATAAATCACTCAAAAATAATACACTGACAAATTAATTTAAATTTTATGGAGAAAATATATCATTATTAAAAAGGTGGCATACAATATTCATGAAAAAGAATAGTCAATATTATAAATATGTTAATTCTATCTCAATTAAAATCAATGAATTCAGTTGAATTTCAATTAATTTCTGACACAAATATTACACATTTATAATATGATTATTGCTACAGAAATTGTTATATGGTTAAAACTATGAGGCTGGTAAGGGAATAGAGGTCAGTGGAACAAAACAGACACCTCAGAAATAAGCCAGTGTATATATTAGCACTTGATAGATGACAGTTTTGATATTTTAGATGAGTGTGTAAAGAGTGGATATTTGATAAATGTTACTGGGGCAGAAATTTATGTATGTGGGAACCGTACTTAACAGATATTAGTTCCTAGCTTTCTGTGATGATGGCATCAGCATTAGTTCAAATCTCCGTGGGTTGAACTATTTAACAAAAAAAAAAAAAGAATCTTTTTTTTTTTTTTTAATTAACAACAGACATCTACATTCAACTGGAAAGTATGTAATTGGAAAAGGAAGGTTTACCAAGAATATTGACCTCAGGAATAGATTAGAAAGTTTAAATTATTTAAGAAATAAAACTAAAATTGAAGAAGAGTACAATAGCAAAAAAAAAATTAAAAAAATCCCTGCAGATACTACCTTAAGGGGAGAAAAAAAAAAAAACAAAACAGTGAGAAAATGGAAGGGATAAAACTCTGAAAGAAATGAGGAGTGTCCTGTTCAAATGCAGACTGTAATCTGAGACAACCTTTCTCATCCTAACAACTGCAACAAACTGGATAATTTGTGAACTGAGGACGCAGAGATTCCCAGCGAACTAAACTCCAGAAAGTAAGGAGAGCCTCAAAAGAGAGAAGTAGCTTAATGCTGCTTTCACCCCAGTTGCAAATACAAGAGGAGGACTGGAATCTGCAGCAGACAGGGCGGGCGGTGGGTAGGAAGGAGCTGAACTTTTAGTGAAGTAGGAATGGGCACTGTGGTCCGCGGGGACGGATTGGAATCGTGAAGGGTCCCCTTGCCGTGGGTAGTCACGGGGTGCCCAGGACGGGGGCCCTGAAAGCAAAGCCAGAGGAAGACGGTGGGCAAAGCGCACCCTGGGCTGCATGAAGGGAGGGGGTCCCAGCGAGGGCAAGCCTCCGCTGTCAGAACCCCAGGCCAGAACCGAGAGAGATCGTTCGATGCATCTGGGGCTGATCATGAGGATGAGGCAGAGCTGCTGACCGAGGCTCCTCCTCTTCCCGTCTCTCTGAAGTTTCCCCCGAGTAACACAGGATGTCGGAGCGGAGAGACCGCAGGGCTGAAAGGGACCAGGTAAAGCGGAAGGTGGGAAAATTCCCGGGGCCAGAGACGGGGCAGCTCGGTGACCACGCAGAGGGAGATCGCCCACAGCCCCCAGACCCTGCAGGGTCCGCTGCAAAGCAGACGCACCTCTGCCAAGCAGCTTGTAGATTTCTAGTCTCTGTCAGAGGGCAAGTCTTCATTCATCCCTCAGCGGATTCTGATGAACTCAAACAGACAAGTCTGCAGCAGTTTGCCAAGCCCCACGCAGAATTACCAGTCAAATCTCCTTGACTAGACCATAGCGACATGACACGGGAAAGGGTGTGCCTCATTCTGGAATATTAAATATCGGTTATTTTGGTTTCTATTCTTCTTTTAGACAAAGCGACTGTCACAGAATTAAAAATACAGTGAGTGACAGAAACAGAATATATCTTCATTCAAGGTTCACGTGTAACAATCACCTATTTCAAGGAAATATTATTTACGAGGTTTCTCCAAAGAAAACCTCAATGAATCTCAAGGATTAAAAATAACAAAAATAGCATTCTTTCATCATAATGAGAAAAAAATAGAAATTGATTTAAAAGACAGAAGGGAATGCTTTTCCATATTGCAATATAAATATAAATATCAAATAATTCTTAGGCCAAAGGGTACATACAAAGGGGCTTTACAATTACTTGAAAGTAAAAAGAATAAAAATATGATACAAAATAATTTGCGGTATACAGTTAAAACTGTATGTGAGTAAAAAATTATAGTATTAAATATCTATGTAAATAAAAGCAAGACAAAAATGAAATGGAATAACTATCCAGTTCAAAAAACTACAAATAAAGGACAAAGCAATTTTTAAAAGGACTGATAGAAAGCTTCATAAAAATAAATCAGAAATAAATGAATTAGAAAACTTATACACACTAGAACTAATAAATAAATGCCAAATTTAGTTTCTTTGCAAAATCTGTCCTGCTTCCAAAGCAAAAATTTAAACCTAGATCAAGTAGATTTTTTTCTTAAAAAAATCTTACCAAAACTAAACTTAATATAAAGAAAATATAAGCAGTTTAATGACCCTAGAAGAAATTCAGAAAGTAACTAAAGAGCCCGCACCAAACAGCTTCACCCCCAGATGACTTCATCTAGGAATTTTACCCACTTTCTAACTGTCAGGTGGTCTTAAAACTATATGGACGGCTCCAGAGCATTGAAAAGAACTCCAAACTTGCTTTATAACATGAATCTAATATTTATCTTACGCGCTGCAAAAATTGAATATATCTCACTTATAAATATCAATGCAATATTATAAGATGTAGCACTAGCAAATAGAATCTAATCGCACATTAGAAATAATACAAGATAAACAACTGTAGTTAATTCAGTAATGCAGGTATGGTTCCATTTTACAAAGGCTACAAATACGGTTATAAATAAAATCATATAAATTAATTTTGAAAGAATTCCAAAGATGCAGAGAAAGCATTGCCAAATATGAGTAGACATAACAATAAAAATACACTGAATCAAATAAGACTTAATTGACCTCACTGACATGATAAAGTATACCACTTAATCAATAAGCAAGCATTTTACTTAAATCAAAGCACCATAGGTTTTCCAGCTACAGGCAAGAAAAGACAAAGATATCTTCTTGGCTGTTTCATGATGCCAACGAAGAAAACAAAATATTGCAATATAAGATCCAAGGCTTCAAGTCAGAAACTCTGAGAGTTGCACTCATATATACCAGAAATTGACAGATAGTTTCTTGCAAAAACTACAGTGCGGTTGAGTGAGCTCAGACTCCATTTGGATTAAGTCATCTGTTGTCACTTTATATACCTTATTGAGAATATGATGAAGCCTCTAGGGAAAATAATAGAGCCTGAAGATTGTGGAGATCGCATACTTTTCCTGAGCAGGGTATGTACTTATACACACATACACAAATACAGGATCAGATGAAAAAGGAAACAATAGAAACAAAAATATATCCATAGGTATTTGAGTAATTATAGATATCGAATATGAGTGAGGGATAGTAGCTCAGTTATCTTAGACTCTTTGCAACCCCATGGACTATAGCCCACCAGGCTCCTTTGGCCATGGAATTCTCCAGGCAAGAATACTGGAGTGGGTTGCCATTTCCTTCTCCAGATATAAAATATTGATATTAAAATAACGGTGATTAAAATATTTGAACAAAATAGATAAAAAAAGAATTCATCACATAACAGAAATTCTTTAAAGTGTAAATAGAATTAAAGACCTAGAATTTAAAATAGAACTTAATAGATGGTTTCAACAGCATATAAAGCAAAATAGAGAGGAACATTAATTAAAGGATGATAGAAAACTTACAAACAGATTCATGAAAATTTCAAAGATCAGAGAAGTGGCAAAATTTATGTGAGGGAAAGTTTGTCCATATTGTCTCAGGGGCTAAAGTTGCAGAAATAAAAAAAGGTATATAAAGGGCCATTCAGTGAAGTATTAGAAATAGAGTAAGGCACTAAACTACCCGTATGTGTATCAATAGGGAATTTTTAGTTAGGTTACACTCTGTAAACAAGTTGATTACTATGCAAACTGCTAAACACAAGAAATAATAAAAGAGTCAGAAAAATGAGGTATTTATGAGAATCATTAAATAAATGATGGCTAGCAACACAAATAAAAAACAAGAGGAAGATAATTAAATCAGTAATGAGAAAAATTAAAAATGTTTGGAAATTGAGCATCACATACTTAAAAACTCATGAGTGATAGAGTAACTATTAGCAAAATTAGAAGTTATGTTGAATTAAATAATAATAAAAATGCATTTTAAGAAACTTCAAGTACTTTTGATAAACAAACGCACAGAAAGAAATGTATTTAAAAGAAAGGTATAGTTTTTAAAAGCTCATGTTAAATATGAAAAAATGTGTCCAATTAATGACCTATGTTTCTGAAGAAGCTAATTTTTAAAAAGAGTGATTATGATAAAATATAGACAGCAGGTAAGAATAAAAATATAAATAAGATGCTAATTTAAGACCAGAAAAAAAAAAAACAATAGAATTAGTGAAAATGAAGATTGGTCTCCTGCTGCTAAAATTAGTTTTATTAGGAAAAAAGAATAAAGAACAATTATTAAGATCTGAAATAAAAGGTAGGACATCCCAAGTGGCTTTGTGGTAATGAGCACACCTGCAATGCAGAAGGCAGAGGAGACTTGGGTTCAGTTCCTGGGTTGGGAAGATCTCCCGGAGGAGGAGGTGACAGCCCTCTCTAGTACTCTTGCCTGGAAAATGTTGTGGACAGAGGAACCTGGTGGGCTATAGTCCATGGGGTTGCAGAGAGTCAACACAACTGAGCACCCATGCATGCAAGGGAATCCTAGAAACAGCTTCATGCACAGATATTCATCACCTCAAAGTAGACAGATTCTTCAAATCCCATGAGCTATACAAATTCATCCACAATAAAATAACAGTAATAGTCCTAAAACTATTAAACAAATTTTATTTTTAGTTTTAAATCTGCTCAAAGAGAAATCCCTAGTCAGATAGTTTTGCCGGTGAATGATACAAAATCTTTGAAAAAGAAATAATTTCAACTTTACACAATCTCTTCCAGGAAGTAGAAAAGGAACACTTCTAAACAGCATTACCTTGATATCAAATTCAAACAAGGTATAAGAAAAAGAAAAAAAATAAACAAGAAAAAAGTACTCTTGAATTTAATATTTCTCCTGAATATCGAAGCAAATCTTTAATGAAGTATTATGAAATTGATCCAATAATACAGAAAAAAGGAAATTACATCATTTCCAGCTAGAATTTATCTCATGTATGCAAAGTTGATTAGTTTTCTAAAATCAATCAATGTAATCCATAATCCCAAAGGAAAAAAAAAGGATTAAAAACATATAATTTTGCCAACAGTGGCAGAAAATCATTTGGTATAATTCAATACCTAATCTTCGTAAGTCATCACTCAGCGTCTGATTCTTTGTGACCCTAAGAACTGCAGCCTACCAGACTCCTCTGTCCATGGGATTCTCGAGGCAAGAATACTGGAGTGGGTTGCCATGCAGGCAGGTTCTTTAACGCTAGTGCCACCTGGAAATTCATCAAATCAGACAACAAGAAAACTTCCTGAATGCAATAAAAGGCATCTAGTAAACGCTGTAGCTAGAATCATACTTACTGGTGAAAGACTGAATAACATGTAAACAATGTCAGAAACAGGACATTGTTTCACTAAATAAGCCAGGCAGAGAAAGACAAATATTCTGTCATCACTTATACTTGGAATTTAAATAATAAAAGAAATGAATATATATAACACAACAGAAACAGACTCACTGATATAGAATATAAGCTAGGAGTTACCATGGGCTGAGGAAAGGAGGCAGGGTGAGGTAGGATTATGGGATTAAGAGACGCAAACTTCTTCGTATCAAACAGACAAGCAACAAGGATATATTGTGCAGCATAGGGAAATACAGCCATTGTTTCATATTATTTTCAAATGGAGAGTAGTCTATAAAAATATCCAATCACTATGTTGTACATTTAAATCTAATATTGTAAGTCAACTATAGTTCAATAAAAAAATAAACTAAATAAAATCATTGTTTGAGATATTCCAAAATAAATAAATGTGAATAAAAGCAAATAAACTATGATCTAGTCATATAATTCTAAACAGCAATGAAAATGAATAAATTATAGTTACAACTGCTAATATTAAACTTATAAACATTATGTTGAGGAAAATAAATGAGTAATAGGAAAATAAGGGTCTACCATCTGACTACAGTTGTATAAAGTCTCAAACCTGGATATTTTAAATTATATATAGTATGTGGATATGTACTTAGCTGATAGAATTATAAAGTAAATCACAAAACCAAGAGACTGATTACCCTGATTGAGAAGGGAAGGCTATGTGACCCAAACACAGCCTACAGAATGCACCCGGGTTACTGGCAGGGTCTTAGGTTGGGTGATGCTTATGGAGCTTTTGCTTTGTTAATGTTTTTAAAACAGACTTTATGAAATTTGCTGTATTTGTTGGAATGAATTTTATTAGAAAATATTGCAAATACAGGTTTGATTAGTTTAATACTGTAGTGTAGTTGATTTTCAATGTTGCATTTATTTCTGCAGGACAGCAAAGTGATTCAGTTCTCTGTCCATGCTGGTTATTACAGAATATTAAGTAAAATTTCCTATTTCCTATGCTATACAGTATATTCTTATTGATTCTCTATTTTATATGTAACCCTGGGCATGTGTTAACCCTTATCTCCTGATTTACTTCCCCCCCAACCATATCTACCCCTTGGTAACCATGTTTGTTTTCAAAGTCTGTGAGTCTGTTTCTGGTTTTCAAATACGTTCATTTGTAAGATTTCAAGTTTTTTAAAAAAATGCTTCCAGTTTATTTTAATATAATTTGTAGATCTGTTTAATCAGTATTGAATGTTTTAGCTGACTACAAAAAAGTACTTAATACATTGGCCTTCTTCTCAGAGTGTAAATAAATAGAAATAGAATTAGATAAAAAATTATTTATAAAACATTAAAAATTGTCTATCTCTGAAACTATGAGACTTTGTGTCTAATTATTTCTCTCAGAACCATCAGTGTTAAATAGGAATAATGTTATGTCATCTCCAACTCAGCAGAAGCCCTACGCTTTTATTTGGGATAAAGTATCATGTCTAGACAAGAGTGAAAGGGGAAATCAACATTTATATAGCATCCCCACCGAGATAAATATCCACCTCCCATCAAAAGAATAGAGAGGCCCCATCCAGAGCAAGACTGTCCCATCCAATAGCTATATTTTTAACTGTTACCTTTTTTCTTACAAATCACTAAGTCAAGGCAAGAAGCAAAACTGGGTTCCAGATGATTTGAAGTGAAGTGAAGACACTCAGTCATGTCCAACTCTTTGCGACCCCATAGACTGTAGCCCACCAGGATGGGCTTGTAGAATCTGAATCCCACTGTAGGATTGTCCAGGCAAGAGAACTGGAGTGGTTTGCCATTTCCTTCTCCAGAGGATCTTCCCAACCCAGGGATCGAACCCCAGTCTCCTGCATTGTAGGCAGATGCTTTCCCATCTGAGCCACCAGGGAAATCCCAATGATTTGGGAATCCCAGATGATGTATTCATATAAATATTGTCTATAATTGAAGGAACATTTACTCAATACCTGTTCAATACAAAGCTAGGAAAAGCAGGAATTGCATGTCATGATCTATACCTCAGAGAGTTCACAAGTTGATCAAAGAGAAAGTATCTAACCATATCATTGCAGCATCTATAAATATAGAAAATGAAGTACATACTCCATACAAGGACACCAGTGATAAGCGGCAATAGATATTATTCGGGGGGGGGGGCGGATGTTGAGCCAATCATCAGAAAGGATAAAGCATTTGTAGCTTTCTGGGTGGAAGAACATGGCATTGCTTAATGATATTATAAAAGTCATTGTACAACAAATAGCAAAAGTGACCGTGCATTGTTTAATAATAATATCAAAGTTGTAATTGCGAAGATGGCAGAAATACAGTACCATTTTTATCTCCTTTTTCAGTTATCAGTTTTCAAAGATGAGTGTCACATCCTGAAAAATGCAAGCTTTCCAGTTATCCATTCACTCAGCACAGACTGAAGGCCATCTGTGAGCTTCAGCTGGAGCAGTGACAAAACCATGGCCCCTGGCCAGCCCCCTAGTGCTCACAGTCAAGTAGTAACAATTCCATAGGTTTTATTGTCAGTTTCTTCATGCTTTTGCTTTCTTATTACTCACCCTCACACTCCATTTATATCTTCTCATTTGGAGAGAAATCTTTTATAAGTAGAGTGTAGTCACTTCTTTGGTCCTGGGGAAGGTTCACAGAGGCTACAAATTATCCTTTCTTTATAGAAAAGTTGGCCTCATAATAATAACTCCCTTTATAAAGGCCTTGCAAAGACCGGTTCCTTTCCATGTGGTGTTCAGAGATTAATGGGAGTGGTGTCCACATAGTTGTGTTCCTGCCAGACTACACCACTTATCTGAAGCCAGTGTCAGGGCCTTATGACTATTAATCACCTCTCCAGTCCCTGAAATAAAATCTGCATTGTATACTTCTTGGAATGAGCAGGGGGAAAGGGAATGGTTTGGTTTGGGGCTGCCTCTCATCATTAATTTTCAATTATGAGTGCAAGAACCATCCCAGCTAGGCCTCAAGTTGGAGGGCAGGGGGTAAGAAAGCCCTCGGGGAAGAGTAATAAGGGCCACATGGAAGAGGGGGGAAATCTGAGACTCATAAACTCTTTTTCTGGAAAAGAAAAATAATAAACAATTTATAAAATTCCTCACAGGGAGGTATATAAAATACGCCCATGCTAATTGGGAAAAGTCATATAAAGGACAAAACATACAGACCTTTTAAAGGCGTAAATAAAAATTACTAAGCCTCACCTTTGCTTAGAGCTAAAATTATGAACCCAACTTTCTTTACTAGTTAAGATAATTGTTCCATTTTTTTTAAAAAGTGATTTTCATGATGGCTTCTTCAGTTCTACTGACACTTCTTTCTCAGCCAAAGGAAAATGTTTCATAGTCTATAGAGGCCTGTTTAGGAGTTCTTCTCGTGAGCAAGCACAGATGATCTGTGTTTAAAAAGGAAGGGGGAAAAAAAGAATTAGCCTCCTTTGTTAGAACCAAGAAATCTGAATAATGAAAAAGTAACTTTATGGGTGTTGGTCTATATTTTAGAAACAGCTTTCTCATAGAATATCCTCATCTCACAACATTCCATGATGTCACTTTTATATAAATCCTATCCTTCACCTAAAGCACCTAAAGATCAAGAAGCAAAATCAAAGGCTCCATATCATAGATTTAAAGTAACACAGGATTTCAATTGCAGCCTCCTGACTCTAAAGACATACTTTACCGAACATTTTGATGCCTTTGAGTCTTTGATACACTGATATGGAGCTATTTTATACAAGCATTCGGGCATTATTCTTATGAAAAGAAAAAGGCACCCCCCTCCGATACACACACACACACACACACCCATCACATCATTTCAGATTTTACTCACATTTGGGGATATTAGTCAGGTTTGGATCTGTCCTTCTTCTCATTCCATCCCCATCTCAGTCCCTTATTCCATTTTCTTCTCCTTGAGGAATAATTCCTTGCTTTAAACATTTTTGATGGTGCAATGCCTTCATCTGACTGCAAAAGCCCTGTAGGCCAACTGATTTTGTTTGTACTTAGGCTTAGCTAATCAGACGTTCACTCTAAGGACCTTGAATCCTGAAGGAGGAAAACAAAGACCTGGGATATCTTGAAACGTGACTATGGCTCTTGTTCTTACTCCTTAAATTCTACTGCAAAATCCCGGCATTTGCCGACTTCACCAGGTTTGCTGTTCCAGCAACCTACCATTCAATGAATCCCTCATGTTCTTCTAATGTAGTCCCTATTGGAGAAATCATTCCGTTTTTGTGATTTACATTCAAAGACGTGACTGATCCATGCAACCTTGAATAGTCATGGATCGTGAAGATACCAGTTTGACTCTTACCCTGTGATTTCTCTCATATATGAAATGAATTCGTAACTCAAGACATAGACTGGGTTAATTGTTAAAGCATCACATGAAACATGATGCAATGCTCACATAATAAACATTGAAGGGCTGATGTTATTATAACACTTTAATGAGGTGTTTCCTTCTTTATCTCTGACTCAGAAAATACACAGTTTATGTATGTATAGAGTACTTTGATTGCACTGTTAAAATTGACTGTGTAAGGTAAAAATTCAAGGCTGAGCAAACATTGAAAGTGTTTAACACTTTTTGAAGGCTACAATTCATAAAATATAAGATGAAAAAATCTATTTCTCAACATTTTTATAGGTATTAGACATGAAAAAAGTTCCCATTACTGAATTATGCATTTTTAACTGCACACTGTTTACAAAATCTTAAAATAAAAGCTATCACAGGCTATTATTTTCTATTGTTCTATGAACAGTAGCTTTAGAAAGACTTCTCTTTGATTAACCAAGAATTTGAATTCTAGGACTGAAACCATCAACTTTCTGTGGCTTTTTCTGTTCCAGATTTCATATTGATCTAGCTGTCTGAATTCTGTGTAACAGTTCTGGCTTGGGAGATGGAAATGGCAAATTTTATGAAAAATAATCCTATGTTTTAGAATTTTCAATCTTATTTTCAGGATTCATTATTGCTCTATTATACTTTTAAGTCTTTGTCACTAAATGGGCTTTTATAGTAGCATAATACCGAAGTAAATCCACTGGAGAATAGGAGATTTACGTAGAAAGTGTGTTAGAGGAAATCCCTCATTGAGTGGCAAAAGCACGTGTTAAATTTCAAGTTCGACGAGAGTGACACTGGCTTTTATTTATAACGACAGCTGCTTATAAGCTGTGGAGACAAAATAGATTAAGAATTTCCTGATGCTTTTGCTCTGAAGATCATGTGGCAGGAAGGAACTTGGATTTGGATATTGCAGAAGAAATATAAATTTAGTTTCCCATTTACCCCTAGGGGTTAAGGGTAGAGGTTGACTGGTCAAGGCATTTGATAAAGTAAAAATGGGCCTGGATCTGAAACCTAGGTCATGTATCCATGTGAAGTATGCCTTAACTTCCATCTCTGCAGAGCATATGTGTCTCTGAAGTATGCATCAATAAGGACTGACTACTTTCCTTGACTCTTTAATGTGGATTTGCAATAATTAATTTCTTCAGTGAGAAAGAGCATATAAAAATAAAAGATGTTTAAAATTTTTAGTTTTACTCCTTAAAAATTATAGGAAGGAAGAAAGGAAAGAAGGAGGGATGAAGCAGACAAGGAAGGAAAGGCATGGATGATGAGACAAGGGAAAGGAGAAGAAAGGAAATAAGTGATTAAATACTGAAGTATTAAGCCATGTAGCTCAGAGACTGAATCCTCACTGCCTGGATTCAGACCATGATGGGGGTTCACAGATCACGTGATCCAAAGCAAACTACTTAACTTCCTGTTGATTCAGTTTCATCGTCTGCAGTGTGAACTAACATGGCATCGAGTTCATAAGGTCATATTAAGCATTGTAAACATTGAGTAAGTAGAATTTTAGAACAGTGCTTAGTACATCATAAGCATTACAGTGTTTATTATTATAAATGAACTTTCCACAAATCTCAGGACTGTCTCAAGAGCGTCCACAGATACTCAAGGCAGTTACAGAACTGAGTCAAGGACACCTGGTGCTCCTTCAGGTCCAGTATTCTCACAAGCCAACAGGCTAACTTCAAAGCGAAGTGGAGACTTTGCAGTGACTCAGTGGTAAGAACCCACCTGCCAATGCAGGAGACGGGTTCGATCCTGGGTGTGGGGAAGATCCCGTAGAGAAGAAAATGGCAACCGTGCCAGTATTCTTGCCTGGGAAACCCTCTGGACGGAGGAGCCTTGTGGGCTACAGTCCACGGGGTCGCAAAAGTGTTGGAAATGACTTAGCAAGTAAACACTGACATGGCAGAGCCATCATGTCCCTCGGTTATTGCTCACCCATCCTCATCTACCGCATTCTTCTGCTTCTTTGCCAAATTTTCCCCTTAGAAGTGTTATGTCCTACCTTGGTCTCTCTTATGGGTTGAATTTTATCCTCCCAAAATTCATATGGTGAAGTCCTAACCCACAGTACCTCAGAATGTCATCTTATTTGGAAATGGAGTTGTTGCAGATACAGCTAGTTGCTTTGGGATGAGGTTGTACCAGAGGAAGGCGAGCTCCTAATCCAGTATGAGTGGTGACCCTGGACGCTGAGGAGGTGGACGGAGGACATCACATGAAGACTGGAGTTATGTGACCACAAGCTAAGAAACACCAAGTGCCTTGTGTGTGTGCTCAGTCGTGTCAGTATCCTTGTGACCCCAATGGACTGTAGCCCACCAGGCTCCTCTGTCCATGGAATTCTCCAGGCAAGAATACAGGAGTGGGTTGACATTTCCTACTCCAAAGGATCTTCTTGACCCAGGGATCAAACCCAAATCCTTTGCATCTCCTGCATGGGCAGGTGGATTCTTTACCCCTGTGCTGCCTGAGAAGCCAAAGAACACCCAAGATTCTGGTAAATCAACCATAGAGAGAGGTGTGTAGGAGATTCTCCATGATAGCACTCAGAGGGAACCAACCAGGTCAACACACTGACTTCAGACTTCTAAGCCTTCAGAATTGTGAGACAACGTACGTCTGCTGTTAGCCGCTCAGTTTGTGGTACTTTGTCACAAAAGCCCTAGCACACTAGCAGGTCCTCACTGAATACAAAACCTGCCGCCTATCCAACTTGCTAAAGTTTGCAAACGTCGGAAGCCTTGTGTCTGGAAGCATCTGTGTCTGGCCATGGCACTGAAGCCCTTGTAGTCCCAAGACTCTAACAGAAAGTGTTATCTGTCCTGGTGCCTTTTGCACAATTTGTGAGACAGATGCACAGTGAGAGTCTCACATCCTCTATGTAGGCAAGGTCTTCGTATCGTTGCATGAAGTCACTTTATATGGGAAGATAGGAGAAATGCAATGGGACTTGCAGTTTGGGTTTGTCAGTTCTGCCACCAGTAAAAGTATAAACTTGAGCAAATTATTTAATCTCTTCTATCCCTCCCTGACAAGTGAAGATGCAAATAGCCTCTTTATTGCCCCAAAATTTAAAAAAAATTATCATTCATGCCAGTAGTAGATATGTACTGAACGTTACTGGTAGACGTTAAACAAGATGCTGTGGAATTTAAATAAAAAATGCATAAAACATTGTCTATACTTGAAGCATTTAAAATACAGGAAGGGAGGCAGACACGTGCATATATAAATACAATATGTAATGAAAAATATTTGATTAGAACTGAGCTACATGGTTCTATATATGAATGGTGAGTTCAGAGAAGAAAGGCATTGACTTGGCCATTGGTGGAGGAGACAGAATCACTTAGCCAGCATATGTGGCTGAGCAAAAGCCTGACAGATTCCATGATATTTGGACCAAACCTTGAGGAATGAATGGCAATTTACCAAACAGAGAAATGCAGGAAAGTGTGGTTGCCTAACATGTCCATAGTGCAGTTATGCTTGTAGGAGGCTTGCCTCAGTCTATGTGTCTCAATCTTATGATGCACACACCAGCAAATGGTTGGAGATAAAGTCAGGAAAAGATGAATCAAGACTTTTCTAATCTTAAAGTATTAGATTATTAGAAATAAAAATTTCCTATCTTCCAAGTTGAAGAAAAGGAAAATCTGTCCTTGGGTCATGGTCTCAAACCCTCATCAGAGATGTTTCTAAAACCATTTCAATCTTTTAGTAGCAACTTATCTTCTTAACTTGACTTCTCAGCCCACTGATACTTTGGGCTTGAAAATTATATTATTCCTACTTTACAGATGAGGAAACTGAGACAAGAAGTGGTTTTGTAAATTTCCCAAAGACTTACGGCAACCCACTCCAGTATTTTTGCCTGGAGAATCCCATGGACAGAGGAGCCTGAGGGCTATAGTCCATAGGGTCGTAAAGAGTCAGACACGAATGAGCAACGTAACATGGCATTGCATATGTGCAGTGAACAGAGAAACCAAAATGTGATATTTGTCTTTCATGATGACATTTAAAAAAAAATTATTGTAGTGTAGTTGACTTACAATATTGTGTTCATTTCAGATGTACAATAAAGTGAATCAGTGATACATATATACACTCTTTTAAAAAAAGATTATTTTTCCATCTAGGCCATCACAGAGTATTCGTAAAAGTTCCCTATATTATAGAGTAAGTCCTTATTAGTTATATATTTTATATATAGTAGTGTATAAATGTCAACGCCAATCCCCCCTTCACCTCTGATAACCAGTTTGTTTTCTACACTGTGTCTCTACTTCTGCTTTATAAATGAGTTCATTGGTACCGTTTTTAAAGATTCCATATATAAGCAATGTCATATGATATTTGTCTTTCTCTATTCGATGTTTCACTTAGTATGACGACCTCTAGGTCCATCCATATTGTTACAAATGACATTATTTATTCTTTTTTATGGCTGAGTAGTATTTCATTATATATATGTATCACATCTTTATTATCCGCTCCTCTATCAGTGGACATTTAGGTTGCTTCTGGGTCTTGGCTATTGTAAGTAGAGCCACAATGAACACTGGAGAGTGCATGTATCTTTTTGAATTATAGTATTCTCTGGGTATATGTCTAGGAGTGTGGTAGTCATATTTTTAGTGTTTTTAAGGATCTACCATTCTATTCTCCATAGTGGCTATACTAGCTTATATTACCACCAACAGCATAAGAGGGTTACCTTTTCCATGATGATATTTTTACTTTAAAAATTACCATCTCATAAAAATATACTTGTGAATAAAACATTAAATAAATAAATAAAATGAGATTTAAAGAAAAAAATAGTTTAGTAGTCATGTACAGATTTGAGAGTTGGACCATAAAGAAGGCTGAGCACTGAAGAATTGATGCTTTCAAACTGTGATGCTGGAAAAAACTCTTGAGGGTCCCTTGGACAGTGAGGAAATCAAACCAGTCAACTCTAAAGGAAATCCACCCTGAATATTCACTGAAAGGACTGATGCTGAAGCTGAAGCTCCAACACTCTGGCCACCTGATGAGAAGAGCTGACTCATTAGAAGAGACCCTGATGCTGGGAAAGTTTGAGGGCAGGAGGAGAAGGGGGTGACGGAGGATGAGATGGTTGGACAGCATCACCGACTCAATAGACATGAATTGAGTAAACTCGGGGAGATAGTGAAGGACAGGGAAGCCTGGCGTGCTGCCACTCATAGGGTCACAAAGAGTCAGACATGAATGAGCTACTGAACAACAATGACAACATGTGTTTATTTCCTTGGCTTGCTGGGTCTTAGCTGCTGCACACAGGACCTTCAGTCTCCCTGTGCATACAGGGCCTTTAGCTGTGGCCTGCAAACCCTGCTTCGTCACGCAGGATTTAGTTCCCTGACCAAACCTCAAACTGGAGTCCCTTGCATTGGAAGCATGGAGACTGAGCTATTAAAGGGAAGTCCTAGTAAAATGCATTTTGACAAGGTTCTAAGCAGTTTAACGTCATAATTTTTTTTTTTTTTTTTTTACAGTTAAAAGCAACTGAATTTCTCCTTTCGGTCAAAAATCACTTGAGAGACACTAGAGATTTATGTGTGTTTTTCTTAATTTCATACTCAAAATGTGAGTGCTTTCTCCTTGTTGATACCCTTCTGCATAGAGATTAAGTAAGCCACATTCAGAATTTCATACCCATATACCTCAGAGTGGGATCTGATAATGAGTCAGTTAATTTTGCTGCTTAATATATTCACAGAAAATGCTGAGTTTTAGGCAGAAGAATTTTCTGTAACACTTTATTTTGATTTGCAAAGAGCTAGTAAAATATCCATATTTTGTAAGATCAGAAAACACAAGGGAAGTATAACTATGTTTAAAGTTCTACTTCCCTGTTGGCTCAGAGGTTTAAGCATCTGCCCGCAATGAGGGAGACCTGGGTTCGATCCCTGGGTCGGGAAGATCCCCTGGAGAAGGAACTGGCAACCCACTCCACTATTCTTGCTTGGAGAATCCCATGGGCAGAGGAGCCTGGTGGGCTACAGTCCACGGGGTCACAGAGAGCAGGACAGGACTGAGCGACTTCACTTTCACTTTCAAGTTTCTGAATGACGACAATGGGTCTCTTTTCTTGTATTATGACTTCCGGTGTTGCATTCTAAGGAATTTCCCTGGTGGCTCAGATGCTAAAGCATCTGCCTACAATGAGGCAGACTGGGGTTCGATCCCCGGGTTGAGAAGATCCTCTGAAGAAGGAAATGGCAACCCACTCCAGTACTCTTGCCTAGACAATCCTACGGATGGAGGAGTCTCGTGGGGTTCATGGGGCTGCAAAGAGTCAGACACGACTGACTGTCTTCACTTCACCTCACTTGCATTCTAAAATAACTACTTGCTGAAACTTATAGGAAATAATATTAATAATAAATGGATAAACCCTCAAATTAATGCCTAAATAAAATAATTTACACTTTCTTGCTCTGGGTCTCTTGATGTAAGTCTTTGGGGACATAGCCTAAGGCAACAACTTTGCAGGCCTTTAATATGATAGGATCAAAGAACTTATTAGAAGGAGTTACCTGAGAGGAATCAGAGACTACATTTCCCTAACCTATGAAAACAAAACAAAAATTTTAAAAGGCAGAAACACTCTCTAAATCATATGGGAATCTATTAGGAGGTACCATGTTCCTTCTATTCAACCAAATGACAGAAAAGCATGTTGACAACTATATATATATATACGATATATTCTGATGTACGCTCCCCAGCATTGGTTTGTTAACAAGTCCTCTACATATTTAAACATATTCCATAGCTTTACAAGCTAATTTTAACAAACAATGGGAAGATTATTGAAAGCTTTTTATGTGAAAAAAAAAATTTGGAGTAACAGAAGAATTGCAACAATAATGGAGAGTCAGTTTAATTCTTCACCCAGCAATGGACAACGTTGTCATTTTACAGATCTAGGTGTATGCATCAAAGCTAAGAAATGAGAATTAGTGTGAGATTTATTAGTAACTAAACTTCAGGCTTATTTGAATTTTACCGGATTCTATACTAAAGTCCTTTTTCTCATCCATGAGTCAGTCTAAGAGCAGTGCTTATGGATGTGTCATGTCTTAGTCTCGAAACAGCGAGAGTTTTTTTTTTCTTCTCTTTCTTGTCTGTTTTTTTTTTTTTTTTTGGTGTTCCATGACCTTAACACTAGTAAAGGGTTACAGAGTTTTGGTAAATTATTTTATAGAAAATCCCTCATTGGACTTTGCCTGATGCTTCCCCGTGTCTGAATCAGAGTTCTGGGTTTTGAGGAAGAACACCACCATGAGGCACCTTTCTCATGAGGTGTCAACAGCAACCTGATGGTAACGTGTGCTGCTGCTGTTGGCAACCTTGATCACTTGGATAAAGGGCTATCTGCCTGCAGGGGGCAGTAAGTAGTTACCACTCTCCTCTGGCTTTCTAATCCCTAGATTCTGCAAAATCCAGTCCACATTCAAAGGAGGGGAATTAACCTCCTTTTTTTGGAAGGAGAGTGTGAATAAATCTATAGTCCTATGTTAACACCACCATGGTAATTAACAAATATTTATATTTTGGAAAAATGCTTTGAGACCAGCTAAATATCCTGTTACTCTTTAAGGTTTGTCCACTAGTATCATCCTTCATCAATTGTCTGGAAGAATGGTTACTATGCTATTCTAATGGTTATTTTCTATTTCTCTCATACTTACTAAATTTATTATTTGGAATTCTTCTGTAAGGAAGATCTACACAATTTCTCTCACTTATGCATCCCTTATTTATTCAATCCTGTGTTTATGTCGATATGGGTATATAATACTAAACCCTACATTAATTAATTTTGTTATTCTAGGTATATTAGGACTTGGTATATTTTATCTCTATTGCTGATATTAACCATTTCACTGAACATTATACATTTTATCCAGGAAAGAAACTATTCTTTTTAATGAAGTTATATTAAGGAACATAGGTTTGGAAACAAAACTACTGTATGAGGTTATTATCTTCCACTCCCATTCCAAAGGAAACTTGCTGGTGTTGTTTTTGTTTTTTTTTTTAACTCCCTAAAGGCACTTAAATTCTTTCTTTTGTTCTATTTGGTGGGGCTAAAAATCAAAAATTTGGAGCAGGTTTACCTAAGAAGATCCAAAGAGAGGAAAGGCTTAAAATGCAAGGGAGGAAGATAACCAGGATTCATTTCATTTTATGTACAATATAAATGCCCAGGAATGGGGAATTTGTAAATAAATTGTGATCACCCATAGGAAGAGATATTACTCTTTGAAATCCCATGGACTATACAGTCCATGGAATTCTCCAGGCCAGAATAGTGGAGTAGGTAGCCTTTCCCTTCTCCAAGGGACCTTCCAAACCCAGGGATCGAACCCAGGTCTCCCGCATTGCAGGCAGGTTCTTTACCAGCTGAGCCACAAGGGAAGCAGAGATATTATACAACCATTCTAAAAGTGATTTTAAAGAATTTGTAATAGCATGGGAAAGGTCAATGATAAAATAGAGCAAACAATGGCAGGATTAAAACTAGACATGCAACATGATCCTGATTTTGTTTTCAAAAAAAAGAAAAGAAGAAGAAGAAAGGAAAAGAATATAAAGAAAATAAATACATGTATAAATATGCAAAATATTTTTAAAAATTAAAAATCACTAAAGAGTTTCCAACATCTAGTAGGATATCATGATGCCTAATAGCCTACTTGGCGTCTACTGAATTAATTATTGAATATAAGAAAATATGAATAGTAGTTATAGCTGGGTGGTAGAATATTTGATGACTTAATATTTCTTCTTTATGGTCTTTGTGTATTTTCCAAGCTTTTTTATTTTCAACATGTATTATTGGGTATTGTGATAAGAAATTGCAATTTAAAAATGACTGATAGCAGTTGGTTTCCAAATGTCCTCAAGCTTGCAAAAGTGACCCTTGATGAGAATTATTTTGCTACTATATCTCCTAGAAATTATTTTTAGAAAGAAACAATATTGAGGAAAAAATAAATTAAAGGAGGTCTTTTCTAATTAATCAACCCAAGAACTTGGCTGCTCGATATGAACGGTGTAGGTCACCTGAAAAGCAAACAGAATAATCATAACTGCTTTCAGAGTCTTTGAAGTTATAGATTAAGCCAGTGGGAAATTAGCCAGATTGCCATTATAGCTGAAAAGTGCCGGAAGGCCCCAGCAGCCAGTGTAATTATGCAAGCTTTGTGAGCCTTGAAAATTTTGTGATTGTAATGCGTGCTCTCAGCCTTCATAAAGTTCTATACCAACCTGCATTCTTTAAACTGCTGTCTGGCCCAAGGCTGAGCAATAAATTAGTAGAGGAAAACTAGTGGAGCAAACTCTTCCTTCAGATCAGAAGCTTCTGCACCTGTTGTGTTCCTAAATGACTCAGGAGTAAACTTGCTTCACCAGTGACTGGCAGCACTTGGGTAGGGTGGAGAAGCTGCCCTGCCCGTGCGCTTTTTCTTACTGCGTGGGCACAGGCGTACACACATCTGTGTCTAATTATGGCTGGAATCTCAATTATAAGAGACCAACTGGGTACAGACAGGGGTCATTGATAAGATTAAGGACTCACCATGGTGCAGCACAGTGTTCTAACGAATAGGAGAAGTGAGTTTAAAAGGATGCTCCGATAATCACTGTAGGTAGATTTCTGGGGGGGGGGGGTCCCTTGAATGTGAATGCTGCTCCATACTCAAATGCAGACTGAACTGAAAGAAAGGGAGGTCTACTGCCATGTTAACATGGACCCTTATTTAAGTAGTGACATAATTCAGGGGACGGGTGGGAGGGAGAACAGATCATTAAAATGTCTTCACCATTGTACAAGGACAGAACCAGAAGTGAGAGGTTAAAGGTTGATGCTCAGAAGAAAGACTTTCATTCCCACTTGAAGATGAACTTCTGAAGATAGCAGAGGTTGAAGGCGAACTCCAGGGAGAAGGAGTCTACAGTGAGAACGAGTGTATTCCATCAAACTTCAGGAGTAAAGCGTTTCTTATGTGCAACCTTTGATTCTTCTATAGATTCTTTGCCAAAGACAGCATTTCAGACAAGCAGCATATGGTTTTGGATATCTAGCAAAAAATAGCGTGTAGGACAACGGCCTTAAAATGTGAGGGGATCAGATCACATTAAGGACTTAGTATAAATTATTGTCATCTACCCCCTGTACACAGGCATTTTTGATGCCTCAAAAAATGCATGAATTTAGACCTTCAGAAACACTGTTGCACTAAACAATATTGCATGAAAGCACATGAGCACATGAGCCCTAGATTAACAATTTCTGATGTGCACGTTGACGACATAGAAATTAATAAACAGAAATCTCCATTAAGTAGAGTTGGGGGAGCAGAAGGAAGATAAAAGCAGAGCCCAATACGAGGAAGACAGACTTCCTTGTCTTTCCTGGCAAGAGCTCAGCCATTAAGAAACCATCACACTTCAGCCAGTGAAAAGACATGGAATCTTTGTTTGCTGCAGGCTTCTCAACTTTCTTTTTCCCTCTATAAAAGGATTCTCTCCCTTTTTTTCTGGGGATTTGTGCATGGTTCACCATGGCTGAATTGCAATTCTTTGCTGATTTTGAATAAGCCCATTTTGCTTGAGAAATGTTAGACTACTTGTTGTAAATCAACAGTCATGAGTAATTTCTTATAACTTTTCTCCTAGGAATTGAAGGAACATCTCAAATCTTACTGCTAACCTAGTTTAATTCTTTATAAGAGAGACCATTTTTTTTTAAATTAATTGGGACAGTGAAGCAAAGAGAAGTCAAATATCATTGATAGTTATTTGGCTGTGATTCAAAGCTGAGAAATGTGGTTGTCTTTTTATTTTTATCTTTTCTGTTGTTTATATGGCTATTGTTCACCTTCAGTCTACCAACCGGTTTGTAAAAATAAGAAGGAAGTTTTAGAATTGGTAAATTTTGTCTGTGGAGTCAAGAATGTTCAGTTTATAAACATGAGACATAGTAGGCTATTCTTTAGTGTTTTAACATTTCACGTGATGTGAACACAAAGCTACACAGACCATTGTAAACCACTTATGTAATTAAAATTATATGATAACTAAAATTTTTATTCTCAATATTATAAAAAAGCATTTATTTTAAAATGGTTGATTTATTCACATTTATTATTGCTGTTGTTCAGTCACTAAGTTGTGTCTGACTCTTTGAGACCACAAGAACTGTAGCACGCCAGGCTTTCCTGTCCTTCGCTATCCACTGGAGTTTGCTCAAATTCATGTCCATTGAATCAGCAATGCTATCTATCCACCTCATCTTTTGCCGTCCCCTTCTCCTTTTGCCTTCAATCTTTTCCAGAATCAGGGTCTTTTCCAATGAGTCAGCTCTTTGCATCAGGTGGGCAAAGTATTGGAGCTTAAGCCCCTGCATCTGTCCCTCCAATGAATATGCGGGGTTGATTTCCTTTAGGATTAACTCATTTGATCTCCTTGCAGTCCAAAGAACTGCATGTTAAATATTTGTATAAAAGAAAATGCATTCTAATTATTTTAAAAGAGCACAAAATCTAAAACAATTTAAAAATTAACAAAATTTGATAGGGCTTTCAAAAATAATAGCCCCAAAGCAAATTTTAAAATAATTTAAGTATTATATTCTCATCCTACTCTTTCCACTGCATTCAGTTGTTTCACTTTATACCTGGAGATCAATGCCTATAGCAAATCTCCTAAAATGCCTCTATGCATATTTTTCCCTATCCCAGAAGGAATTGCAGTTTATAGAATATACACTTATCCTTGGAATCTGAGACATTTTATAAAAATATGTACACAATACATGGATTTCTGTAAATATTCTTAACAATGCAAACTTAATATTTTGCCATAATATTTGTCATTTTTTTATGGGGGCATTTAATGTTGCTTCATAGACAGCTGGAGAAGAGAGGTGGTTATTGATGCATTGATGGAGGGGGCTGTATCCAATTTACACTTACTCTTTTCTTGCATGTTTTCCTTGTATATTTATGTTAATGGACTTCCTTGGTAGAGCAGTGGTAAAGAGTCTGCTTGCAAATGCAGAAGATCTGGATTCAATCTCTAGATCTAGAAGATCTCCTGCAGAAAGGAATGGCTACCCACTACAGTATTCTTCCCTGAAAAATCCCATGGACAGAAGAGCTTGGCAGGCTGAGGTCCATGGGATAGCAAAACAGTCAGACGCACCTGAGCAACTAACATTTCCTTCCTTGTCTTTATCTTAATCAATGGAAAAAAATTTTTTTTTAACTAATGTAAAGACTTTATTTGGATTCTATCGGTTTCCATGAATGTCATTTTTCTGTTCCAATATTTAAATTGGGACACCACATTGTGTTCAAAAACTCTATCTCCTTAGTCTCCTCCAGTGTGTGGTAATTCCTTAGTGTTTTTCATTATCTTAACAATGGTAAAGACTCGTGGTCAGGTATTTCATAGAAAGCTTCTCACTTTGGGTTTGTCTGATATTTTCTCATCATCACACTGGAGTTACTGATGGGGCAAAATTACCTTAGAGCTAAAGTGTTCTTCTCATTACATCCTATCAAGGGTACCTGGTATCCACAAGACTTATTACTTGTGACTTCAACTTTCATCATTTGCAGTAAGTGGCATCTGCCAGGTTTCCTACTGTAAAACTGCTATTTCTCCTTCTTCTGCTTCTCTCCTGAATAAATCTCTCTTCTCAACAAAACTCCTGCATGCAACTCGTAGTCTCAGAGTCTGTTTCTACAAGATCCAAATTAAGAAAACATGTATTGCAACATTCATTGTAACTTGAAAAACTAAACGCTGAATAATTTTCCATTGAAATTTAATTTTGTCAATATCTACAGGATAAGGGCTTCCCAGGTGGCACTAGTGGTGTAGACTCTGCCTGCTCAAGCAGGAGAAGCAAAAGAAATGGATTGGATCCTTGAGTCAGAAAGATCCTCTGGAGAAGAAAATGGCCGCCCACTCTGGTATCTTGCCTGGAAAATTCCATAAACAGAAGAGCCTGGAGGTCTACAGTCCACGCGGTTGCAAAGAGTTGGGCACAATTGAGTGACTGAGCACACACACACAGGATAGGATAATGGCAAAATAGTCACAATTAGCATCAATTTTGCAACCATGCTAATGTTCCACTAAGAAGGACATAAAATTACAAAATCCAGCTAATTTAATAGTATTTTTAATGCAACAGCTCTAATTCGAGGAACTCATAGAAATAACAATATTTATTCAATATCTGCATATATATTATTACTCACCTATATGTTGTTCCTGGTTGTGATTTGATATGGAAAATGCACAAAGTTCATATTACAAAATACTGTGGTACAAGGATATAAACCTCTATCTTCACCAATTGCCCAAACTACTAATTAACCACATCAAAAATTAGAACATTCCATTCTGAATCCTTTAAACCTCTTTAGTAAGACCATATTGTATGAAAATCCTTAACATTAGTAGAATTTACACTGAAAATTACTGAGCCCAACATTCTCATCTTTGACCAATCAAACTTTCCATTGGAAAAATCTTTACAAGAAACTTAATCAACCAAATAATGTCATTGTCATTTCAATTTCAGTGACTTTTTATTTTCAGAAAACAAATGCTTTTTTGAAAAGAGTTAAGTTATTAACTTTGTTTTTTCCTCTCAATTTATCCAAACTGAAAGGTTTTTCTAATAAAAACCTTCAAATTCTCTCTGGCTAATCCCAGCTTCACATGAGCTATTTGAATATATCTGTAAAATTGATAGGTGCAGCATAAACTCTATTTTCCGCTCATTTACTAAATTGCTTACTCTGTGAAAAGTCACACATTTTCACATATTTTAGGAAAACAGTAGTATCTAGCCTCAAACAATCCACCTTCCCCCCCGCTCCCCACTTCCCCAAGCTAAGCAACAGTATTCTTGGTACTTTTTCTAAAAAAAACACAAGAAAGGTAATGATTTAGACTCAAGCTTTGATGACGTTTACTGCAATCACCTCGGAAGACAAAACATCCTTCATTTTTGTAGGTGAAATCTTTGAGAAAAGTGCACACTGGTGCAACTTATCATGTGCGATCATGATACCAGATTACTCTTCCTTGACAGAAGACACAAATCCTGAATTTCCCCCTTGGCATGGTAGGGTCATCCTTGCTATAAATTGAGTCACATATATCAAGTTAAAATAAAAGTCTCCTTGGGGATTGAACAGACTGATTTCCTTCATAGTTCAATGAAATCATCCTGGATAGACACATGGCTTTCCTCTTGCCATTGCATTCTTTGGGCCACTGCTCAAGTGTTATCTTATCAGTGAGAATGATCCAAAGAGTTGATTTAATATAACTCACTCCCCCTGCATTGTATTTCTATACCTCTTCCCTACTTATTTTTTTCTCTATGGCACTCATTATTACTATCCTAATGGGCTCTGTATCTTCCTTATTTTTAAATGTTTCTCCTTGTTCTGGAATGCCAAGAATATGAGGATAGAGACTCCTTATTTTGTCCATGTTTTATTCCTAGTGCTTAACAACAGTGCCCAACATGTAGTAGATGCATGTGTTTTTAATGAATGCATTAATTAATACATCTGTTTAACAAATATATGTGGATTATAGGTTACTCTCCATACAGGGAAAGACAACATGTAATATTGACCCTTCATAATACTTTAAATCAAACAAACAAAATATATTAAAAAAATTAATCTATTTCCCAATAGTTTTTCAGTATTATACTATAATGACTTCTCTCTACTTAAAACTAATAGCTTTTGCTCCTCTCCACCTCCTTCTGTACATTTTCTATGAAAAAAAAAAAAAAAAAAAAAGCCAGTGTGATACTGTGTCTTTGTCAAACTGCTTTTGCTATATCATTAAAGTGTCAAGTTAATTTCAATGATTCAAATAATAGCCTCTTAGAAAGCCCGTTTTTCTCGAGCAAATTCCTAGCCTAGAAATGATCTGCTGTGCTTTTCTTTGTCAGACCCAAGATTTTCCAGTACTTCAAAGTCTATAAATGTGTGCACTTCTAGCTAATAGTGTTCATGTGCATTTCTACCTAACTGTATCGATCATTACCATAGGATTGCTTACGGCCTCCAGGGTTATACCATGGTTTAGACAGCATGCTTCACTCATGCTCTACCCACCTGGTTGCATCTTGCTGAATGTACTGAGGTTTCTCCTATTTGTTATTAATTCTTGCAACCTTAAAAAATACAGTAAACATTTGAAAGTAATAAGCATTTCTTTGTATTTTTTTTCCCCAAAAGAAAGTTTGGTTGTGTCACAGGATATGTTCAACAACGATCAATGTCATTAGTACTATAAAAGATCAGAACCAAGAAGCCAAATAGTCACAATTTTATTCTAGTAACATATGATTGTTTGCTGAAGTATATGGAAAAAAATATACTAATATGCATCATCTTCCTTAATACATCATGCCAGTCTTAAGAATGCTATTCATATCTGAAAGGCCATTTTCAAGTGAGACAAACAGTACAATGCCTCACCGTTTTCAGAACTTCATCACTCCTGATACTCTTATGTAGCTAAAACTATCAACTTAAACCATTTTTTAAAGCTATGATTTAAAGGTTTTCTTCAGAAATTTCAGAAAATTCAACATTCAGAAAACTAAGATCATGGCATCTGGTCCTATCATTTCATGGCAAATAGATGGAGAAACAATGGAAACAGTGTCAGACTTTATGTTTTGGGCTCCAAAATCACTGCAGATGGTGACTGCAGCCATGAAATTAAAAGACGCTTGCTCCTTGGAAGCAAAGTTATGACCAACCTAGACAGTATATTAAAAAACAGAGGCATTACTTTGCCAACAAGGGTCTGTCTAGTCATAGCTATGTTTTCTCTAGTAGTCATGTATGGATGTGAGAGTTGGACCATAAAGAAAGCTGAGTGCTGAAGAATTGATGCTTTTGAACTGTGGTGTTGGAGAAGATTCTTGAGAGTCCCTTGGACTGCAAGATCAAACCAGGCCATCCTAAAGGAGATCAGTCCTGAATATTCATTGGAAGGACTGATGTTGAAGCTGAAACTCCAATAATTTGGCCACCTTATGCAAAGAACTGACTCATTTGAAAAGACCCTGATGCTGGGAAAGATTGAGGGCAGGAGGAGGAGGGAACAACAGAGGATGAGATGGTTGGATGGCATCACCGACTCAATGGACATGAGTTTTAACAAACTCCGGGAGTTGGCGAAGGACAGGGAGGCCTGGCGTGTTGCAGTCCATGGGGTTGCAAACAGTCAGACATGACTGAGCAAATGAACTGAACTGAACTTAGAAAATTCAAAACCAATGAACCTGCCTTTGTCTATAAGTTTGCAAGGGCCATCCCTGAAAGGATGTGTCACAGGTAACAACATAAAGCGGTTGGTGAAGGAAGTTGAAGGGACAGACTTATTCGTCGTTGGGCTGTCGGGATGGTTATAGACTATGGCAATTGGTTCCATATATACATTCCCAGTCTAGGTCCCTCCAATGCTATTATGAAAATTGCCTTCACACTGAGATGATGCATAGATCTTTCTTGTCACTTTGATAGTAGTCATCATCAGACAAGATGAGCAGTGGCTGTGAAGTAGCCCTTGCTGGAAATGTCTTCCTTTCGCTTTGGTTACATTATATTTGGTTTACTAGATTCCACACTGTCCTCCTCTTCCAGGTTCAATAGTTTATTATTTGAGTTAGACTTTCTTATTACAGGAAACTTTCCATTAAAGAAGATTTCAATTTATGAACATTTACTCCTAACATGTTTTTTAATTTTCTTGTCATTTTTCTTAATTGTCAAAAGAAACAGAATAATCTTATCCATACTTTCAAAGGCAATTATTCATAAGACAAAAAGGATGGAATCTATTTCACATTGCTTAAAAATTGTGTCTTTTCTTTGTCAGTTCTTGTTTCTATCCTAACAGCATTTGGGTAAAATATTTTATAGTTTGGGGAAAGATAATTGCTTTTTACTATACAAAAATTATTAAGAGCGCTGGTACTATAAATTTTTCCTGCAATTATAAATGTTACTGCATGAAAAAATGTCTCAGTTAAAACGTTACTCAGAGAAACAACCAGGAGATTAACAGAGTGACAATCTCATTTCCTTTCATAAAACACTTGAAATATCCACACTAATGAATTCCCTAAAATAAACATTTCCTTAAAATATGGAGTCTTAACTTTGAGGTATATTGTTTCAGTAATTCTCCTTTGTTGGAAAAGATGGAGAGATGTCAAGTCTTTTCTTAGTAGTGTCTCTTTCCGTGTTTCACAAGTTGCAATGTGTATTTCACTGCTGCTGCTGCTAAGTCGCTTCAGCCGTGTCCGACTCTGTGCGACCCCTTAGATGGCAGCCCACCAGGCTCCTCTGTCCCTGGGATTCTCCAGGCCAGAACACTGGAGTGGGTTGCCATTTCCTTCTCCAATGCGTGAAAGTGAAAAGTGAAAGTGAAGTCGCTCAGTCGTGTCCGACTCTTAGGTACCCCATGGACTGCAGCCCACCAGGCTCCTCCGTCCATGGGATTTTCCAGGCAAGAGTGCTGGAGTGGGTTGCCATTGCCTTCTCTGGTGTATTTCACTAGAATGAATCAAATTCGTTCCTCTAGGTAGGGGTATTATTTCTCATGGTTACCCTTAGCACAGGCATTTTTTTTTCCCATTGTCATACATATAATAGACATTCAATGAATATATGATACAAACACAAGTGAATGATACTTTTGAATGCACTTTCTAATGTACTCAGTATAGTAAACAGTCTCTGCCTCATGACACATGTTTTATGAAGCCACCTTGATGAAATTAATTTGATCGAGTAGTCAAGACATTGTTCACTATCACATATTATTCTCTGCAGGGGAGGAAAAGAGTAAGGTACATCTGGTAAAAAGAGTTATGTATATTATATATACATATATATATGTATAAAACTTGGTGGAATACCATGTACATATGACATATAACATGATCAAGTATGGAACTGTCATTGGACAAAATATATTCTAGAAGATACATGAGAAGAGATCATCATTTTTTCATGTTAAAATATTCTCTCAGTCGTTAGTTGCTATTTTTAACAGATATAAAATAGCTGGATTTCTTTGAACGCTGTCCAACACACTGGTCAGTCTGCAGGCTCGCCCCCACTTTTACTTAAATATATATTGGCTGCCTCTGACTGGCACCATCTGGAGACGGCCAAAGGAGGTCACTTTTGACACCTGGAAGCTTTCCCTCTGGGTAACGGGCCGTAACTATTCTGTCAGGCATACATGTCAAGGTTTCCACCACCTTCTCCCGTGGATCCCCCGTAGTAAGTAGGTGGGGAAAGAGTGGAAGCGTGGCAAAGTAAATAGGTGCACGTGACTTCCTTTCATTAACTTTCACTCCAGGAGGCACCAGCAAACTGTCTGGAAAGTAGAATTACACAGGTTCACAGACAGGTCTGAGACTTCAATATTCTGAACTATATTTTGTTCTTATTAGCATCTTAAATTTACCTTATTACGTCCCAGAGATGATCACTTCTGATCGGCTATGTCACGGGGTAAGCACAATGACCGGCATATTATTAAAATGGATACATATGTTAATGTTACCTTACTCTACCTATTTTGAGCCAGAGAAGAAGGAAGAAATACTTTATTTTCGCCTGATTAAAATGATGATAACTGCTGGTTGGAGATAAGAGAGTACATAAAAGTATAAAGATAAAAATGAAATTACTCTGAATATTCAGCCATTCACACTTTGATATATTAAACATTTCCTCATTTTCTTCAAATAGTTTTCTATTTTTGAAAACTGCAGCAATGAACATATCAGCAAGTAATTTTCATTTGTGTTTCTGATTATGTCCATGATGCATTCCTAGATATAGAATCGAGTTTAGTTTTAGAGTCAACATTTTATCATATGCTCCATGGAAAAGTCTTATCAATTTATATTATGGCAATATAATTGTTACTTAATAATCTCATCCTGACTAGTGTCTCTTGTTATACATTTTAAAAAGGAAATTGTACTCTAGTGTTTATTTGTTTAATTTGACATCCTCATATTATTAACACTGTCTTGACTTTATTTATATTTATTTCAATTAATTTTGGCAAAACATGTTGGAGTTTAAATATTCTTTTTATAATCCATATGCACTTCAGTTTTACTTTTGGTCCTAATCACTTGTTTACAATAATAGATGAAAATGAATCTTCTAATTTGTTAATTTCTTTTTACTTTTACTTATGCCAGCTTTGATAAACCACTCCAAGTTGGTGGTCAACTTTTTCTTTATTTTCCCTTTGCTTTCTTGTATTATATATGCCCTATAGAAGGCTTTCTGCATAGGATTTCATGCTATATTTTCCTCATTTTTCGTACTTTTTAAACTTTTTCTTATTGAACTTTTTAATCCCCCTAATTGTGTGAATGGATGTGATGGAATTCCTGTTGAGCTATTTCAAATCCTGAAAGATGATGCTGTGAAAGTGCTGCACTCAATATGCCAGCAAATTTGGAAAACTCAGCAGTGGCCACAGGACTGGAAAAGGTCCGTTTTCATTCCAATCCCGAAGAAAGGCAATCCCAAAGAATGCTCAAACTACTGCACAATTGCACTCATCTCACATGCTAGTAAAGTAATGCTCAAAATTCTCCAAGCCAGGCTTCAGCAATATGTGAACCATGAACTTCCAGATGTTCAAGCTGGTTTTAGAAAAGGCAGAAGACCCTATATGCAAAACAGAAAAAGAGACACAGAAGTACAGAACAGACTTTTGAACTCTGTGGGAGAAGGTGAGGGTGGGATATTTTGAAAGAACAGCATGTGTATTATCTATGGTGAAACAGATCACCAGCCCAGGTTGGATGCATGAGACAAGTGCTCGGGCCTGGTGCACTGGGAAGACCCAGAGGAATCGGGTGGAGAGGGAGGTGGGGGGGGGATCGGGATGGGGAATACATGTAACTCTATGGCTGATTCATATCAATGTATGACAAAACCCACTGGAAAAAAAATAAAAAAATAAAGATTAAAAAAAAAAGAAAAAGAAAAGAAAGGGCAGAAAAACCAGAGATCAAATTGCCAATATCCACTGGATCATCGAAAAAGCAAGAGGGTTCCAGAAAAACATCTATTTCGTCTTTACTGACTATGCCAAAGCCTTTGACTGTGTGGATCACAATAAACTGTGGAAAATTCTGAAAGAGATGGGCATACCAGACCACCTGACCTGCCTCTTGAGAAACCTGTATGCAAGTCAGGAAGCAACAGTTAGAACTGGACATGGAACAACAGACTGGTTCTAAATAGGAAAAGGAGTACATCAAGGCTATATATTGTCACCCTGCTTTTTTAACTTATATGCAGAGTACATCACGAGAAACGTTGGGCTGGAAGAAGCACAAGCTGGAATCAAGATTGCCGGGAGAAATATCAATAACCTCAGATATGCAGATGACACCACCCTTATGGCAGAAAGTGAAGAGGAACTAAAAAGCCTCTTGATGAAAGTGAAAGAGGAGAGTGAAAAAGTTAGCTTAAAGCTTACCATTCAGAAAACTAAGATCACGGCATCTGGTCCCATCACCTCATGGGAAATAGATGTGGAAACAGTGTCAGACTTCATTTTGTTGGGCTCCAAAATCACTGCAGATGGTGACTGCAGCCATGAAATTAAAAGACACTTACTCCTTGGAAGGGAAGTAATGACTCTAAAAAGCAGAGTCATTACTTTGCCAACAAATGTCCGTCTAGTCAAGGCTATGGTTTTTCCAGTGGTCATGTATGGATGTGAGAGTTGGACTGTGAAGAAAGCTGAGCGCTGAAAAATTGATGCTTTTGAACTGCGGTGTTGGAGAAGACTCTTGAGAGTCCCTTGGACTGCAAGGAGATCCAACCAGTCCATCCTAAAGGAAATCAGTCCTGGGTGTTCATTGGAAGGACTGATGCTGAAGCTGAAACTCCAATACTTTGGCTACCTCATGTGAAGAGTTGACTTACTGGAAAAGACCCTGATGCTGGGAGGGATCGGGGGCAGAAGGAGAAGGGGACGACAGAGGATGAGATGGCTGGATGGCGTCACCTACTCGATGGGCATGAGTTTGAGTAACTCCGGGAGTTGGTGATGGACAGGGAGGCCTGGCGTGCTGCCATTCATGGGGTCGAAAAGAGTCGGACACGACTGAGTGACTGAACTGAACTGAACTGAAGCATATAAGTCAGTCAATCCTAAAGGAAATCAACCCTGAATATTCATTGGGAGGACTGATGCTGAACCTGAAACTCCAATACTTTCGCTCCCTGATGCAAAAAGCTGACTCTTTGGGAAAGACCCTGATGCTAGGAAAGATGGAAGGCAGGAGGAGAAGGGGAAGACAGAGGATGAGATGGTTGGATGGCCTCCTTGACCCAGTGGACTGAGTCTGAGTAATCTCTGGGAGACAGTGAAGTCAGGGAAGCGGGGAGTGCTGCGGTCCATGGGGTTGCAAACAACGGGACACGACTGAGCCACTGAACAGCAACAG
Source organism: Cervus elaphus (assembly GCF_910594005.1). Classification (NCBI taxonomy): domain Eukaryota; kingdom Metazoa; phylum Chordata; class Mammalia; order Artiodactyla; family Cervidae; genus Cervus; species Cervus elaphus. The sequence continues at coordinate 5,105,256 of NC_057826.1, read as the reverse complement.
CAACGTGTTTTTGCACCTATTCATTATTTAATATAAAAAGAAGCTTTAAATTTATCTTAAAGATTAAATTTTCCAAAAATTATACACTTTGCTTTATTGCTTCTCTCCTTCAGTGGCTGAAAGATTGGTGTGTTGTTTTAAGTCCATTAGTAGTTCACTTTGTTTTTGAAATAAATTCTTGAGTTTTTCTTTCTCTTTTTATTATATCAAAATAATTAAGCAGGATACTTTGAAGAGTCTTTGTAAGATCTGAAATAATATCAAATTTGCCACTGTCTTTAAAAAAAATTGGAGTATTAGATTCTTATTATTAACAAAGTGTTTTTTTTTCTCCTTTTATATCTTCCTTCTCAAATGTGTAAACTGGTATTTGTAATTAGAGAATTGTTAGTATTATACTACATAACCAGTTTTAGCACCCCACAGCAAATTTTACATTTTAAATTTTGACTCATTTTATTTGTCCATCTTTCATGGTTTAATATATATTAGAAAGTTGTATGCTAAAAATGATTCTCCATTTCTTACCTAAGTTAGTAACCCAGAATATTAATATGTCTTGACTTCTTTAAGCATCCCATCCATCCTTTGAGAAAGGCCGTGTTACCTGACTCATAAACTCAGTGTGGGGATTAAGTGACCTAGAGTCAGCTCACCACTGTGTTTGATGCTATTCAGTTAATATCATTATTGTGAAATTCTTTTGATTTCATTGATAAGGGATGCAACTTGGCTACCAGGAAAAGTCCTTGATTATAGGATTGGTCCCTCAAATCTCTAACTTGTCTTTTAGCATTTAATGTTCTAGAGGAGATAGCTGAAGCTTGTCTGAATTTTATTCCATTTTTATTATTAAGTTTTTGTTATAGAAGATAGATGCTTACTTGTTTTCACAGTTGATGAAAATATGTGTGGCTTTCTCACGACTGATTATCCCTGATTCACGACGATGCATTCAATCCATATAGTTAGATTTTTTTTTTTCACTTTTGGAAGTTCTTCTTCATTAATACTGATAAATATTTTTTCATTTCACTTTTTTTTTTAATTTTCTGCACTCATCTCCAGATGCTCCTTTAATTCAAAGGTTGTCTTTCCATTATCTTTTTTAATAACAACTGAACTATTTTTCCTTTTTCCTACCTCTGGGAGAACTTCTCTGATTGCTGATTTAATATCCCACTGTGTTTCTCCCTTAGATGTGGCATGTATCTATTTTTCTTTCTTTCTTTCTTTTTTTTTTTTCAGCTTGCTCATTTGTAGTGGGTTGAACTTTATCTTCCTGAAACTCAGGTTCATGTTTTAAGTCCTAGTAGCTGTAAATATGAACTTATATGGAAATAAGGTCTTTACAGACATAATAAATTTAAAGATTTTAAGATGAGATAAATTGAATTTAGAATTAACCCTAAATCCAATGACTTGCATTATTTTTAAAGAAAAGAGAATGACATTTGGGACACAGAGACATAGATGGTGAGGCAATGTGAAAAAGGAAACTGAGATTTAAACCACAAAACACCAAGGATCACTGGCAACCAACAGTAGGTAAGAGAAAAGTGTGGAAAACATTTTCCCTCAGATCCGAAGGAGCCAACTATTTGGGATGCCTTCATTTGATCTTGTGGTTTCCATAACTGTGAGACAATAAATTTCTTTTGTTTTCAGATGCAAGACTTGTGGTAATTTCTTGTGGTAGCACTAGGAAAACCAATGTTTATTTTATATTTTTAAATTTTATTTGCCTCTGTTTTGTACTAAATGACAAGACTCCAAGAGTCAGAAAATAAGTTGTCAATTCTATTCTTTATTGCCATTTTTCTTCATTTATTTCCTTACTTTTTTTTTTCCTTTCAAAGATATTTTAGTAGGAAATTATGAAGGTTTCATTGGGGGATAGAAGCCAAATGCTATATTAAATAGAACCTTTAATTATATTGATAATGAAATGATTGCATGTTTAATTGTTAAGAAGGGATACAGTGAAGATCAAATCACATTGTATAAGATATAAGAAAAAGAAAATATAATATACTGTATAATATTTAATATAAAATGCTAGAATTATCCTTTATAACTATAAAAGGAAAATCATATTCAAGATGGGTATCTTTTAAATTCAAGGCACAAAAGTTGTCTTAGTTTAGATTTTCCCAGAACAAAATCCTAAAGCAAAGATTAGAGTACATTTAGTTTATTTTGGAGGTGATCCCTTCTGGTAAAGGAGTGAGGAAGTGATACCAGGATGCAAAGTCAGCCAATAAGGGTTGCTATCAAGTAATACTATGACTGTAGATATCTGGAGCTTAGCCATGCAGAGAACTCTGGGCACTAGTGTAAACCATGTTATTTCACCTGAGAGGAAAGTATTTATATACCAACTGCCTTCTGTCATCGGTAAGGTCTGTTCTTCTAGGTGGGAACCGCAGAGTTTCCTGAACACTTGTGGTTTGCTAATTGGGTGGGAAATCAGGCTCTGATTAACTGAGACAGGTCTCAGAGAAAGAATACAGATTTTGTCAATTAAAAGTCAAGTCGGTGCATTCTAAACTAGTAGAGGGCATGGACTGGACACCAATCACATCTGCCACAGTGGCATTAACATATGGGGATCCTCTCCAAATTTCTGAAAGTGCAAGGTTAGCATCTGCCCGCATTGATTCCATACAGACAGATCACTGACACAGTGCGGGCTCGGGATGGCATTTCTGTAGTCCTCTTGTCTTTCCTGTCATGGTTGCTAGTTGACTATAACTCCAAGCTTTGTGCTCTTTTAACTACAAGTCAAAGGAGAAGAAAAAAAGGACCAATGCTCAGCAGAGATTTTCTCTGCATGAATCTCTTTTTAACAGGAGAGAAAAATCTCCCATAGAATCCCGCCAGCTGGCTTCTTCATATTTCACGGATGTCGTGGAAAGAGGAAGGGACCTATTTTCCTTCAGATGAAGGACTCTTAATCTAGTACCTGAACAAATCAGAGGCTTGATAGCAAGTGAGACGTGGAGAATGGAAACGACTTCTGGAAACAACAGCCTAGTATACTAAAACACATAAGAGAAAAAATGAGCCTGCCGATGTTTTACATGTGAAAACCGCCGCCTCAGTTTTATTTTGTTAACTATTCTCATATATAATGCAATTCTTAGAGGTAACAAGCTAACATACTCATACACATTACACACACACACACACACACACACACACACACACACACGTATCTGAGTGGGTATGTATCTCTTTGAATTTGTTTCAATGTGATAAGTTAAAATATTTCAGCATCCTCAAAATTTAAGGGAGATTATCTCCTAGTTTTTAAGTATTTCAAGTCCCTTCTTGTTATTTGATTTTCTGGAAGTTGGTACTCCATGTAATCGTAGATCTTAATCATTATTCCCATCTAAAATTTTAAGTTCCAGTCATACATAACTAAAATGCACACAATGAAGACTCTACAAGGACAGTGAGTCTCTGTCCTGTACAGTTTTTGGTCTCATTGAAATAGAAATTGTGGTAAACGTGAGTGGCTTCTGTCATCCTTCGTGTATTAGTATTGACATGTGTGCTATCTTAGATAGGTCTTGTTTTTAACTTCCACTGCATTTCATTCAATAGTTCCCCAGAACTTAACAGATTTACAAGCTTAATTTAAATTTAATTAGGCAACAAAAAATAAATTGTTCAGAAAATAATGAAGCATTATCCTAGATTTTTATGAACTTACTTTTAGATTTAAAAAAATCCCCACACCCTTTGACTTGGGAATTATTCACTTCTGTAATAGACAAAACTCCAAAGCTCAGTGGCTTGACACCATACATTTGTTTCTCACTTCTTCAAAATGAAATTTAAAGCAGAATTCTTGGTTGGTCCAAATGGTGACTCCAAGACCAGGTCTTAACTTTGGTTTTATCTTCTTCAGTAAACGGTTTCCAAGACCACTAAGCTAGGGCAGATAGAAAGTACATGTAGGAAAGACTTGGGAGATTTGTGAGTGTAGGTCCTAGAAGCAGCATGCATGAAATACTCACATTTCATTGTATAGACTCAAACGCATAGCCAAAACTAATTGCAAAGGAGTCTAGAAAATACAGCCTAACTCTGTGACCAACAGCAGCAACAAAGAAAATAGACTTGGTGATCAATTCACATCACCACGACATTCTATTAATTGTAAATTTCAAGAATAAAATTGCCATTCACTAACAAGCAAATAAACAACAATATGAGGAGCTTTCTAAAGTCTATTCATTAAAAAATGTTGTCAATTTAGTAAATATTGGGCCAAACATTGAGTATTAGGTTTGTGATTTTACAATTGGAAAGCAAATTGCAGGTGTTAAGACCTTGCCAAAAAGTTTTTTTGGGAAAAAAAAAAAAAAGCTTTATTCTACTATCCACTTAGTGGATAGTTGTCTACTATCCACTAAGAATTGTAATTGCATTTAGCATTGTACATTAATAATATTTTAATTGTTTAGTCTTACCTAATACTGATAACACTTAAGAAATAACTCATCTATTATGAATAACTATTAATTTATTCATGTCTTTATACATATGAGAGAAGAAAGAGAACTTCTCATTTCATCAAAAAACAGAAAAGTAACTGGTGCTGATTTTATTCACTATCACAGAAAACACACTGGTCATAGAAAACACTCTCTTCCAACAAAACAAGAGGCGACTCTACACATGGACATCACCAGATGGTCAATACTGAAACCAGATTGATTATATTCTTTGCAGCCAAAGATGGAGAAGCTCTACACAGTCTGCAAAAACAAGACTGGGAGCTGACTGTTAATCAGACCATGAACTCCTTATTGCCAAATTCAGACTTAAATTGAAGACAGTAAGGAAAACCACTAGACCTTTAGGTATGACCTAAATCAAATCCTGTATGATTATGCAGCAGAAGGGACAAATAGATTCAAGTGATTAGATCTGATTGAAAGCATGCCTGAAGAATGATACATGGAGGTTCATGATATTGTACAAGACGCAGTGATCAAGACCATTCCCATGGAAAAAAAATGCAAAAAGGCAAAATTGTTGTCTGAAGAGGACTTTTTTGTAAATTTATTTGTAAACGAGAAAAGAAGAGAAGCTAAAGGCAAATGAGAAAATGAAAGATATAAGCATCTGAATGCAGAGTTCCAAAAAATAGCGAGGAGAAATAAGAAAGCCTTCCTCAGTGATCACTGCAAAGAAATCGAGGCAAACAATAGAGTTGGAAAGACTAGAGATCACTTCAAGAAAAGTAGAGCTACCAAGGGACCATTTCATGCAAAGATAGGCACAATAAAGGACAGAAATGGTATGGACCTAACAGAAGCAGAAGATATTAAGAAGAGATGACAAGAATAACAAGGTTTCCCTCATAACTCAGTCGGTAAAGAATCTGCCTGCAGTACAGGAGACCTGGGTTCGGTTCCTGGGTCGGGAAGATCCCCTGGAGAAGGAAATGGCAACCCACTCCAGTACTCTTGCCTGGAGAATCCCAAGGACAGAGGAGCCTGGCAGGCTACAGTCCATGGGGTTGCAAGAGTCCAACACAACTTAGCGACTAAATCAACACCACCATACAAAAAAGATCCTAATGGCCTAGATAATCATGATGGTGTGATCACTCACCTAGAGCCAGACATTCTGGAATGCAAAGTCATGTGGGCCTTACGAAGCGTCACTACAAACAAAGCTAGTGGAGGTAATGGAATTTCAATTGAGCTATTTCAAATCCTAAAAAATGATGTTGAGAAAGTGCTGCACTCAATATGCCAGCAAATTTGGAAAACTTAGCAGTGGCCACAGGACAGGAAAAGGTCAGCTTTACTCTTATCCCAAAGAAGGGCAATGCCAAAGGATGTTCAAACTACTGCACAATTGCATTCATCTCAAACTAGCAAAGTAATGATCAAAATACTCCAAGTAAGGCTTCAACAGTACTTTAACTGAGAACTTCCAGCTGGATTTTAAAAGGCAGAAGAACCAGAAATCAAATTGCCAACATCTATTGGATAATAGAAAACCCAAGAGAGTTCTAGAAAATCATCTGCTTTATTGACCATGCCAAACACTTTGCCTGTGTGGATAACAACTGTGGATAATTCTTCAAAAGATGGGAATACCAGACTTCCTTACCTGCCTCCTGAGAATTCTGTATGCAAGTCAAGAGCAATAGTTAGAACTGGACATGGAACAACAGACTGGTTCCAAATCAGAAAAGGAGTATGTCAAGGCTGTATATTGTCACCCTGTTTTTATTTAAATTACATGCAGAGTACATAATGGGAATTGCTGGGCTGGGTGAAGTACAAGCTGGAATCAAGATTGTGGGGAGAAATATCAATAACCTCAGGTATTCAGATGACACCACCCTATGGCAGAAAGCAAAGAGGAATGAAATATCCTATTGATAAAAGTGAAAGAAGACATTAAAAAGCTGGCTTAAAACTCAACATTCAAGAAACTTAAGATCATGACATCCGGTCCTGTCACATAATGGCAAATAGAAGGGAAACAATGGAAACAGTGACAGACTTTATTTTCTTGGGCTCCAAAATCACTGCAGATGGTGACTGCAGCCATGAAATTAAAAGACACTTGCTCCTTGGGAAAAAAAGCTATGTCAAAGCTAGACAGCATAAAAGCGAGACAAAGAGATGAAAAGAGAGAAAAAGAGATGATTACTTTGCTGACAAAGGTCCATCTAGTCAAAGCTAAAGTTTTTCCAGCAGTCATGTGAAAATTGGACCATAAAGAAAGCTGAGTGCTGAAGATTCGATGCTGTTGAATTATGGTGTTGGAAAAGACTCTTGAGAGTCCCTTGGACTGCAAGAAGATCAAGCTAGTCAATCATAAAGGAAATCAACTCTGAATATTCATTGGAAGGACTGACGCTGAAGCTGAAGCTCCAGCACTTTGGCCAGCTGATGTGAAGAACTAACTCATTGGATAAGACCCAATGGGAAAGATTGAAGGTGTATGGAGAAGGGGCAACAGAGGATGAGATGGTTGGATGGCCTCACCGACTCAATGGCCATGAGACTGAGTACGCTCAGGAAGTTGGTGATGGACAGGGAGGCCTGGCTGCTGCAGTCCTTGGGTTGCAAAGAGTCAGACATGACTGAGCGACTGAACTGACTGAACTGAAGGCGACTTCTCTTTCGTGATGTGATAGGATGACAATCATTCTCACCTAATTACTAGTACAAATGATGTAAACATGCTGGCTTTTATGGAGAAATGTCATATTTAATTCCAGATTGTATTCAGTGAAGAGCACAGTTACTATATTTAGTCTTGTTCACTCCTAGAGCTTGAAATATTGTGGTTATGCAGTATATTTTCAACTTTGGGGAAAATTTAAAAACTCTGTCCCTGGCAAAATTGCAAAAACATACATCTTTAAAGCAGATTTGTTTGCATGGCTAGCTTTTGTGTAGTTTGCTTTTGTTTAGCTTAACCTGTTTGCTTTTTAAATGACAATAGGGAATGTGTTAAATTTGTAGAACTAAGACTAATACATCTTCGCAGGATTTTTTTTTTTAATTTATTGAAGTATATTTGCTTTAAAATGCTGTGTTGTTTTTTGCTGTACATCAGAGTAAACCAGTTATACATTTACATACACATCATCCTTTTTGGATTTCCTTCCCGTTTAGTTCACCACAGAGTATTGAGTAGAATTCCCTGTGCTATACAGTAGGTTCTCATCACTTATCTATTTTATACATAATAGTGTCTATATGTCAACCCCAATGAATTAAACACCTAAATGCAAGGCTGGACACTATAAAACTCTTGAGGAAAACATAAGCAAACACTTTTTGGCATAAATCACAGCAAGATCTTTTTTGACCCACCTCCAAAGATACTAGCAAAATTAAAACAAAATAACAAAAATAAAACCAAAAATTAACAAACAGGGCCTAATTAAACTTAAAAGCTTTTCCGCAGCAGAGGAACCATAGACAAGACAAAAGGCAGTCCTCAGAGTGGGAGAAAATATTTGCAAATGAAGCAACGACAGGGCTCGTTGTTCCGTCACTCAGCACTGCCCAGCGCTTTGTGACCCCATGGACTTGGAGCACGCCTGTCTTCTCTGTCCTTCACTGTCTCCCGGAGTTTGCTCATGCTCATGTCCATTGAGTTGATGATGACATATAGCCATCTTATCCTAGTCTCCAAAATGCATTAATACAAACATCTCATGTAGCCCAATATCAAACAGCAAACAAACAACCCAATGAAAACATAAGTGGAAGACCTAAATAGACGTTTCTCCAAGAAAGGCATACAGATGGCCAAGGAGCATATGAAAACTTGCTCCACATCACTGATTCTTAGAGAAATGCACATTAAAACTACAATGAAGTATCATCTATCACTGGTCATCATCTTCACAGAAATTTAATATTACAAAGTTTCTGTCATAATTTTTGTTTACCTATGAATATACCTCTAGTTAATAGTTACTGATATTATTTTTGCTTTGTCATTTTCTTGTTGGAATTGAGAAACAGTGAAACCTTAAATCACTTCCTGGGGACTCCACTGACTCCCAGATGCTCCACCTTGATTACAAAGGAATCAAAATTCCTGACTCAGACAGAGGCTGCTTCCCCAGAACAAGGAAGATAAAGAATTAAGAATTGTATACACACACACACACACACACACACACACACACACACCCCTGAAAAATACAATGAATGATAGTTTAGGAACAAGGCATAGGCATACGTTTTCTGGTCTCAAGTCAGACTTCTTCATTAGCCTTCTTTCTGCAAAATGTAAAGAGATATCTATTTTATTTTTTTCTGTTAAATGTAAAATGAAACCCCAAACTGCCAAGATTTGTTCCCTTGTTTCTATTTTATTCCCAATACTTGAGCAACCTTTCTTTTATGGTCTGCATAACATAAAAAGAAAGAGAATTATTCCTTTGAGAATAGCATTATATATATATATACACACTATATATATATATATATACACACACACACATACTATATACAACAAATCAATAAGCAGAAAATGTACCTAATTATTTGTATTTGTGAGGAGCTGTTTTGGAGGGTGGGAACTAGGGACTACAAATCAATCTATATTTTTATTTGTTAAAGTAAGAAGTTAAGAGAAAATGTTTGATGAATTGGACAGAGTTGGATAGTGCCTATTTTGTAGCAAAGCTATCTGAGGATTAGGACACAAATATAAGTATATACTCAGTAATTACCACCTTTGCCTAGCATAAGGTCAACAATGACCTACTGACCAAATATTTTCTCTTAATGTGAGACTCTTTGTGTATTGTTTGCAATATTATGCTATTATAATATGTTAAATTATATTATTATATACTATAATATATATTTTGTATTCAAAATTAGGCAGTAAGTTCTACTTATTTAACAAAAGAGAGTATGAATGGAGTTGAGGGTCCTTGCTTTGAAAAACTTTCCTCCACACATACTTATCAAGGAAACCTGATCTGTTAACCCACTGCAATAGCCAGGCTCCAAGACGGTCCACAATAATTCTCACCATCTGGTACTTGCACCATGATTATCCCTTTCACAGTTCATATGACTGACCTGTTCAATCAAGGAAATATTGCAGAATTTATGATGTGTGACTTTCTAGGCTAGGTCATAGAAGATAATGTTACTTCTACCTTGCTCTTGACCATATCATTATTCCATAGGAAGCCGTCCATCAAAGCCAGCTCCCATGCCTTAAGGACTTTCAAACAGTCTGTGGAGAGGTACACACAACAAAGAAATGAAGCTTCCTGCCAATAGCCAGTATCAACTTGCTAGTGATCAAAGTTAGCCGTTTTGGAAGAAAGTCCTCCAGACTCAGTCAAGCCTTCAGATGCCTGCTTTATTGGCTAGCATTTTTAAAACAAACAGTTAAATCAGAACCATCCAGCACAAATAGCATATACAAAATGGGGAGTCAAGAAAGGCCATTTCAGAACTGAAGGGTGTATGTTTGCCTTGGATATTGATTTCACTCTGTGGCTTCAGGTTAAAAACTCCTGGAGAGGCTGGAAAGGCCATTCTCAATAGTTACATAAGAAGGTAGCCCTGCATGCAGTTCAGGTTTCCTAGGCTCTTTAGTAGATAAGACAGCAAAGACCCCCATATGTATCTCCTCTCTTTGACTTGCTTCAGCTCATATCCACATGTTTCCCACAGATCCAAGTTGGATTATATCTTTGAGTGGGATGAGTTGAGAGAGGCTTTGCTGTAATACCCACTTCAAATGTAGAAATGACTTCATGTGAATTCTCCTCAGTTCCCCTCTGTATCTTCTTTTAGAGGCTGGTCATTTTAAAAAGATTTTTTTCCCTCCTAGTTGAATGTCTGCTTTCTTAATCTTAATGCATCATTCTTTGATTAGCCTTAGAAATTTAGGTGATATAAATATTTCCCCATATCCTGACAATTAATTTGCATGCTCAGTGTACGCAAACTTGAGCTAGTTTAACCAAAAAGGGGAAGCTTATTTTGAGATGCTGTCTAACTCTGGCTAGAAAGGTTGAAATTACTGCATAAACAAGACTTCTAGTTCATTGCTTTTGAGAATTATGACAGTTAACAGAATTACTGTGAGCTTGGTAACACTCAATGCTATAGTAAATATAAAGATGAAATTTTGCAAGAAAATTTATGACAAAGTGTTGTAAAGATTATTTTTTTTAACGTATATTCACATGGCAATGGATCACTGTAGTTTCAGGAAACTTATCTGTGAAACTGATATATGTTAGATGAATCTGTGTAAATATGATGTACTGTTGGTGGTTTTTAGTATCTGACTTTTTAAAAGCAAAATTCAAAAAGTTATTTTATGAATCTCCACATTAATTAATATTTGTTGTTGTTCAGTTGCCAAGTCATGTCTGACTCTTTGTGACCCCATGGACTGCAGCACACCAGGCTTCCCTGTCCCTCACCATCTTCCAGAGTTTGCCCAAGTTCAAGTCCATTGAATCAGTAATTAATTAACAAATATAATTAATTGCTTATATTGAGCTGTACTTCCTATATACTCTACTGTTCTATTTGAAATGTAGCATTCTATTAAAGTACAATGAAACTATCAATTTTTCTTCAGCAAATTTCTTAAATCCTCATTGGAAATTTTGGTCTGGCAAGAAGAAAAAAAAAAAAAGCTTTATTTATGTTGATAAAATATCTGAACATTCTTAGTTAATGGCATCGAAGAATTCTAAGGACACAGAGCAAGAAAAAATTCTTTCAGACCGAATGCCAGTGAAGGGCAAAATATATAAAAGCCATCTACATATCAGTGAAAATATCTATCACTCTGTTAACATCATTTTCTCTTATAAATATCTTAATCCAAAAAGTAGGACTCTTTTCTTTATGAAAAACTCTACAGTCACTGAATGCATTAACTTCTTCTTAACAAAATATTCCTAAGCAAATGAGTCATATGATTAATTGGTGATAGACTATGCAAACTCTTTCACTAAGACCGAATCAGAAAATGCGATCTTTCTCAAAACACGCTTTCAGTTTCCTGGCCGAAATTTGAACCAGTGCTTTGAGAGATACTTCTCTACATGTTTTCAGTTTAGGAGCATATATAGGAAGAGGTCAGGTTTTTCCAAAGAATATTATCTAAAGTTTTTTTTTTTTTTTTTTTTTTTTTTTAATGATATAGGGGAGATTGTCAGGCTGGGAGTTATCTCTCTAATGTCTGCATGTTCACCTTCTGGTGTGTCCTAGCCCGTTAGGACTCCATACTGCCCCCACTGTAGGAACGGTATGCAATGTAGAACCACTTCAAATGAAAGCAGTGTGTATCTATGCGTACCTACCTCCTCAGTCTTCTCCAACTTTGCTGTTGATCACCTTCAGAACTAAGCTTTATACCCCCTTCCCTTATCTTACAAGGTTCCAGGAACATAAGCTTGTAATTTATAAGAAAAATATTAGTAAGCATTCAGAGGCGATGGAGACTAGAGCATAAACAGTACTCAGCTTTAAGAAGAATGTCAAATATTAATGCTGCTGGAAAGTCTTCATCCATTTCTCACTGCAGGAAACTTCTTGGGGGTCATAGCCTTCCTAACCCCCAGCTGCCAACAGAACATTTGCATCTAAGGATCCTCCCTCTGACTTGCTTTCAGGTTCCCAAAATACTTCTCTGGGAATGAGAAAGAAAGCCCAATCCCTATTACTAGAATATGTAGGAAAAAAAAAAAACTAAACTAAAAAGTTTTGAAAATCTACTCTATCTAGACTGTAACCAGAGACATATTCTTTCATAGCCATTCGTTTGCACTTTTTTCCTTAGCAAATGAGTAATTCCCTTTATTAAAAAATGTCATTTATTTATTCAGTGTTTCAAGGCAAATGACTCAAATTGTAGCTCTGTGTTAATCAAACTATGCCCCCTATCTGGTGGCTCAGTGGTAGAAAATCTGCCTGCAATTCAGGAGACATAGGTTTGATCCTAGGTCAGGAAGATTCCCTGGAGAAGGAAGTGGCAACCCACCGCAGTATTCTTGCCTGGGAAATCTCATAAACAGGAGCCTGATGGGCTTCAGTCCATGGGGTCACTAAAGAGTCTTGTACACAACTTAGTTACTAAACAACAACACAGCAACCCCTACTTATAGGGTTAAGCGGTACGTGGGGGATGGTAACGTGGTGGGGAGAGCTGCGAATAGTGAAGCAGCGTGTAACATCAGCATGGTTGCCCAGTATCTCCAGGTGGCCAAAATAAAAACCAGACATATTATAAACAACTAAAAAAATCTAGTTTAGTTCCTAGGGGGAGGAATTCATAATAAATATTCTTCTTATTCTATCTATATTTTTTAACAGAAATAGCAGTCACCTAATTTGATAAACATAACCCACATTTGAAAGAAAAATTCATTTTCCAGGAGCCTAACATTTCTCAGGTTAGCTGACGGGTTTATGTCACTTGACTTCATAATGATATTTCTATGTAGTCTATGTTTTTCTTGAATGTTTGATGAATTTTCAATTTTTTGTGTATGATCATCTGAGTGGAATTTTATAAAATGTTAATTTTCTGAGCATTTGAAATGAAAATTTGGTGACTTACTTTGGAGAGAATACCACCACTATTTGGTGGCATAAATGGAATAGATATTAATGCTATTGACTTATTTTTTGCACATAAACACAAGGCCAAAATCATTTACAGATTTAACCCAAGGAAGCAATTTCTTCCTCAGGGCATTTTGGCAGGGGTCTTGAGTTGCTTTTTCCTCTCCTCTCTGGCCGTTCTCCTTGGGGCTCAGAGCAGGGACTATCCATTAAGATCAGATGCATGTAATCATGATCAATTTCCTGCAAGAGCAGAAGGGGTGGGCACACGGATGCTTGGCGTCTCCTTTTCTATTGTGTGTCCATGATGGTGTTTTTCTATCCATAATATAGCAGCTGGAATCCAAGTCTGTAGTGGAGAGGAGAAGAGAGAAAATGAAACTCCTCTTAGGTATAAGAGTATTCCCTATTTCTCTGGTTTCTTTTTCTTTAAGTGAATTTTCCACAGTTCCAGTTTCTCTACTACATGCAATGTGATGAAAGCTATGGGAACCTGGACTCAACTCAATGCATACTTATTTGACACCACAAACCTGAAGGAATGTCACTTTATTTCAAATGTCAGTATCCAGTGTTTCACGGAGAACAAATCTGCCATAGAAAGTCCCCAAAGTACCTATAACTGGCTATTGCTTGCTGGAAGTCTCAGCTGTGAAAAGGCACTTTCATTTTTGTTGGCACTCAATATATTTGGGGATATAAAGGACACTTGGTACATTGCTAAGTTACACAATGAATAACAAAGAGAAAGCAGAAAGAGCTTTCTTTTGTTCTACAGAACATGTATACCATACGATAAATGTGTGTGTGTTTGCATGTGTGTATACATACATACATATTTTACATATAAGCTTTAATCTGTGAGTTGTGTATTCTGTTGGTTGTTTTACATATTAACTCAATTTTCTCATTAAAATAAAGGTTCCTGAAAAAGCAGATTTTTCAATAACTCAATGCCATTTTCTTTCAGTTCCCTTCAAAATACTTTACTAGACCTACAATTTTATGATTATACTCTTAGCTTCATATCAAGAATAGAGATTATAAAATGTGCCACATGAAGAATATTCTGAATCTTTTATGAAACAGTTCCTTCAGAAATTGTTCATTATGATATTTAGTTCTTCTAATATGCAGAGCTTCAAAATGGTAGAACTAGTAAAAAGCATCTCTTATTATATGATTGTTATAATGTAAAGAGAGCATATAAAAAATCTCCTTTCCGTTGGCAGGGAACTCATTACCAAAGTTTAAACTTACCTCAAGTTACTCCCCTTAGCTCCGACATCCTAATAAACCTTTCCACTCATCTTTAAAAATAATAAAAATAGTGGTTATTGTAGTAAGAGGTTTACTTACCTTGCAAACTCACAGACCTCATGGCAGAGGGTGTGGTGACTGAATAGTCATTCTAGAGTGTTGTAAAAAGACATCTCCTTGGAATAGCTGGAATAGTCACAGATTGCTCTACATCGTTCCTACCTAACAGCTGGACAACAAGAAGGTTTGGTGCCAACAGCTAGATGTCTGTCCTCACATAGGGGCTGGGTGGTTGATGGCTCAGTTTCTTAATCCAGGTGATATTAATTTTCCACGTATGTGCAAACAGCCCAGTCAGTTGGTGAAGGTTCCAAGGCAATAGACCTTCTGGGAATGCAAGCAGTTACCCTCCCAGTAGGCTTTCTCTTAGCCAGACTTTTTCTGGCATCTTCTGGACACATGTTTTCATCTCAAGACAATGTCCCACTTGAGCCTTCCCATCACCAAGGTTCCCCAATTCTTCCCAAGCCTCCCTGTCTTCATGTACTCAACTGTCCATCCCTGTAGACCACAAACATTCTGCCCATCTTTTCTTAATTGGAAGGTCCCCATGGCTGTTCAACGTGAAATTTTGTTTCTTGTGAAAACTAGACCACAGATTATTAGCAACAGAACATTTGCCTCTCCTGTTGCTAAATGCAGAGAAGACTTGATCTTCAGCAAGATAACCAAGTGTCATCTTCCCTGAGGAAAAGAGTGAATTTTCTATTCAGCGTGACAGAATTCTCTCTCTGCTATACATGGGTGCATGCTAGACCCTTTCAGTCATGTCCATCTCTTTCTGACCCCATGGACTGTAGCCCACCAGCCTCCTCTATCCATGAAGATTTTCCAGGCAAGAATACTGGAGTGAGCTGCCTTGCCCTCCTTCAGGCGATCTTTCCAACCCAGGGATAGAACCCAGGTTTCCTGCATTGCAGGCATGTTCTTTACCATCCGAGCCACCACGGAATCCATAAATCAATTCATATAATAAAGAAAATAAGGTAAATTTTCATATGCAAATAGTTTGAAGATTGAAATTCTGCTGATCTTCCTTGGTCATTAGTGCATTACAATTCACAGTAAGGTTTTGTACAATTTCCCTTTATCTTCATTAGAAACATAATTAATTATTATTATCCTTAATACACTGATGAAGACTTAGATGCTCAGGTAACTTGTCCGGGAGAGCAGGAAAAACTATCCAAATATGAAAGCTTTGAATGATTTAAATGATTAATGCTTAAAACTTGTGCTAAAGTAGTGGTACCTGCAAAAATCACTCTGTTTTGTAAAGCAGAGAATCAACTTCATGGATAGCTCTAATCTTAATTCTAGCTCTCTATGAGGATTTTACTCATTCACTTTAATAGGATGGGTGTTTAGCCTCCATCATTCACCTTAAGAGACTTATGAGAGGCTCAAGTTAAGTAAATGACTAGAAATGTCAGATAATTAAACATCTGGTCTCTAATATAAAACAAATCTTCTCATGCCTGTGGTCTCTGTCACTTGATCCCTCCCAGGGCTCTCAGACTTTAAGGGGCTTCTGGCTACACTTAACCACTTTGTCAAGAGCCAGGCATCACTCCAAGCTCCTATAGTTCCTTGCATATTGTTTTCCTCAAGGATTTTACCTCAGTTTGCTGTGTCTGGCGCTCACACCTAAGTTTAGAGTTTCATTTTTCTCTCACTCTCCCTAGGTTAAATTATTGTTAAAAGTAGTAATGCTTACATATGTTTAACCTGGACTTTTAATTTCTTTGAGCCAGCATAGTCATGAATAGAACCTTTACTTCCTCCAATCCTTTCCTCAAAAGTCACAGCTGATTTTTGAGATGGCATACCTGAACCTCATCCATATCTTTAAAGCTCTTTAATTGAGTACATTTTGCAAGGGTTCCACTAATTGCTATGAAAACAGTGTTTTCTCACTTGTACTAACTACGAACGGGCAAGATTTGGGACACTTCTCGAATTGCCGGTACATAATATGAGTCAGCAGACTGTGTATCCTTCTGCACGCCACACATCCAAAAGCTATCATGCCTACGACGTTGACTCAAGTTTCCCTGGTGGCTCGGCAGTAAAGAATCTGCCTGCCAATGCACGGGACGCCGGTTCGATCCCTGGGTTGGGAAGATCCCCTCAAGAAGGAAACGGCAACTCACTCCAGTATTCTTGCCTGGAAAAATCCCATGAACAGCAGAGCCAGGCAGGCTGTACTCTAAGGGGTTGCAAAGAGTTGGATGGGACTTAGAGACTAAGCAACAGCAAGTGAGGTTGACAGCTAAGTGTCACCCCAAGAGTGAATGTTTGTAAATGTTATCCTCCAGGAATCTGTGATTCCTCCTTTGGCTTATGTTGGAGACCATTGATCCTTCAGTCTCTCTCCATGAGCTTGGGGGGTGGGTGGGTGGGGTATTGAGAAGATGGATGGGTAAGGGAATGAGAATGGAAGGGGCACTTCCAACCTTATTTCAAGGCTAAACCTGGCTAATAAGCTTATTCTATCCCTTAGACATAGTAACTAGTTCAGGTGTGAGAAAGTGAAGAATCAGTGCTATTTCAATAAGATTCAATCGTGGGACTTTCTTGGAAAAGTTAGAAAGAAGCAGCCCTTCTTTTGTTGAACTTGCTGAAAGAAGAGAATGCAAACAGAAAGCTTCTCCTGAAATCGTGCTTTAATGTTAATAATATGAAAAAATAAAACAGAAAGGAGATAACACAAAGAAGTCAGACAGAGCATCTCTTTATGTGTTTCAATAGAATACGTTTATGTGTTCCTTTTTTTAAAAAAAAAAAAATTGATTTGACTTGACTATTCTTTGGTTGTTTTTATTTTTGTCTTTTACAATCAGAAGATTCTTGACCAATATAACTTCACTTAAAAGGCTCAGAAAATTTCAGTTCAGTCAGAGGTAAGCTCCATTTGGGCAATGGTATAATTTGAAGCTTCTGAGTCCTGTTTTGATCCCAAGTTGATTTCTTGTCTCAATTTTCAAATAAAATGGAGGGGAAAGAATTAGTTAGGCTTTCTGAAACTTCCAACATCCAATGGCAGTTTGATTCCTCTTTTGTAAGGGATGGCTGTTTACAATTCTTCTTTCCATCACATAAACCTTTAATCTCCTCTGTCTATACTGGCTCACCTGGGGTTGCCCATCTACTTCCCTGATTAACTAATGTATAACCTTACTTAATAAAACAGGCATGGAACATACTTAAAGTAAAGAATCACTTGTTTATTTGAAACTCAAAGGCAACTGGTGTCCTTTATATTTGTTTGTTAAATCTGGCAACTCTGCTCATTGTGATCATGCAACCACATGAAAGAGCTGTCACTTACTGTGGTTTCATTTGAATTAAATGCTAGCATCCCTTAATTATAGACCTAGTCCTACTATTATCTATACTAGCAAGATTTATCTGACTATTGCTTTTTATATTTACTGTTTTAATCAAGCCTTTATTGTGAAGTATCCAGGGAAATAGAAAAGGAATATGGAAAAATGTGAGATTCTTCAATATCCTGGGATTATTTAGTTTAGAGAAAAGAACACTATGGGCTAGCGATGGGAGAGCTATTTCCTCAGATAACCAAATGTGTCTTAAATAAAGAGGTGGCAAATGCGATCCATATTTCTATAAAATTTGCAGCTCAAATTATATGGAAAGTTGTAGGGTAGCATGTTAGATTCTAATTCCAACTAAAAAGAAAATGACTATAAAAAGTGGGCATTTGCTATGGAATGAAATAGAATGAATTTCTGCTTATAAAGACTGCTGGTATTTCAGGAAACAACCTGTCAAGACCATTATAGAAAACGTCCTTGTAGTGCTGTATTTTGCTGGCAGATCATGGAGAATAGTTTGGGGAAGTCAACAGACCCGGGAAAAAAGAGATACAGTGAACGTTTCTGGGTGTACTGTACGTGAAAATCATTCCCACAGAAAGGCATGTCTATGGGATTATGGATAAAAAAATGAACAGTGAAAATGTGTCACAGCTGGACCACCAGAATTTTTTTTAAAAGGTAGGCAAATATTCAATTTAAATCATTTCTTACCTTTTGCTGGAATTGAGTTCCTTCTATAATCTCAAAACCTTCTCTTAATGAGGTACAAGCAGAAGTATCATGTCAGTGGATTTTGGGATATGAGGGAGAGGAGCAGGGAAGTGGAATTCTAAGGAAAGGGGGTGGAGGTCACAGGTCTTGAAAAGATAAAAGGAAATATGGAAGCTGGCAGAGAAGGAAGGTAAGGCAGGATGAAGTTCGGAGAATTCAAGCTGTCATATGGAACTTCAGAAATTTAAGAAGAAATAATAGATGCCACAGGAGATAATTTCTCAATACTTTTGCCCCATGTTTGAATATTAAAACATTTATCCTTTTATGTGAAGAGTGTGTGGAGCTATGCCAGTGACATGAGGAAAACTTTATCTAACTTTTAGAACTTCCATCAAGGTGATCGGCTTCTTTATATCACGTTGGATTCCTGTACTTATCCTTTCTGGCAAGAACACTGTAGAAGGCAGGCTTGCATTGGGTGGGGAAGTGGAGGGAAGCTTCTATCATCTTTTATATTCCACAACTCTTTTATTGAATTCCCTGCAACTTTGTAGATGGCTGTTCTCTGACCATCCACTACACGGTGCTCAAATTCCCAGAACATGCTCAGATGGAGTTCAAGCTTCCTGAAGAATGAGTTTCTTATATTTCTCTATAGCATCTATAATATATGCATTAGAAATTATGTACTAGAAAATTACTAAAAAACTTAATGAGTAAGTACAAATTCTTATAACTCTGACAACAAATCAAGAAAATGTAGAAGCAAAATCAAAACAAAATGACAAAATACTGCGCTCTACTTGCTGTAAGATTAAGGCGCATCTATTGGGATCATGTAATTCTAGAATAAGCTGATACATTTTTAGACTACAATAAGAGCAAAATGGTGAAAAAATAGGAAGATGATGACCTTTCTTTCTCAAGCTGCAAACAATATCTAATATATTATTCTTAGCTTTAGCTCTCTTTAATAATTGAGTAAGTTATTCATCTTCTAATCAAAAGATACAATGATAAATTTCTAAATGTAGAAATACTAAAATTTATAAGGAAAATAAATAGGTTTATATCCATTACTTCAATTCACGAATTTCCACTAATGTATTTTCTCAAAATGCTTAATACATTTCAATATGATTGCAGTGTATAAAATGCTTTATATTGCTTTTTTTTTCCCTGCTAGAATTTTTAGGAATTATGCAATTTACAAATTCTTACAACTTTAATTACTCTCAAATATTCCATTGTGTAGTTATAATATTACAGTTAACTGATTCCCTTATCCTAAGGTTGTATTTTAAAAATTATAATTATCATGAAAATAAATTAACTTGAAAATCAGGATTTTCTATATTTTAAATTACGTTCTTTAGAGTCACAGAAATAGAATTTCTTTATAAATGGAATGCACATCTTAAGAGGAATATAGAAGTAGTCTTATTCTACATTAATTGCCCATATTAATATATGAGGTATATTAATACATGAACTTTATATATGATTATTACATATAAATAATATAATATTATTACTGAGCCTTTATAGTTTTAAGATGTTCAAAATAGAAATTTGCATTTTTAAGATACTGGTCAGTCTTAATATTTTCCCCAATGTGTATTAGCTATTCATATTTACTTTTTTCATATTTGTTCTTTAATTATTTGTTCAAGTTTTGCATATAAACAACTGTGGATTATAATGTTTCACATCAATCTGTAGTATACTTTATTTATAATACATTAATCTTATATATTTTAATTTATTGCATTTATTTATACTTTTTGATATTTAAATTTTTAGTTTGGTAATGTTACAGAGGCACAATTTTAAGACTTTTATGAGCTGAAATGTTTTGACCTTATTAAATATTATTTGGATACATCTGACATTCAGTATAATATTACATAATTTTTCCTATCTATGAGCCAATTGGATATTTTCACTTTTAGAGTGAAATTTTAATTCACCTAACATGTGGTTAATCTGTTATATTAGGTTTATGAAGTAGGAGAGAAAGATCTATGCTGATTCTTTTCTAAATGATTAACTGGCAAAGGTCTATTTATTAGATTATCTTTCCCTTCTTTATTGAAACAGGATAACTTTTTGCATCTATTTATTTATTCAATAAAATTGAATAAATTTCCCATCAAGTTATTTTTATTGCCCTTGTACTTTGAGTCCAATATATTTTTAACATTTGTACGTATATGAGAGTTGGACCATAAAGAACGGTGAGAGCCAAAGAATTGATGATTTTGAACTGTGGTGGCTCTTGAAAGTCCCTTGGATAGCAAGGAGATCAAACCAGTCAAACCTAAAGGAAATCAACCTTGACTATCCTTTGGAAGGACTGTTGCTGAACCTGAAACTCCAATTCTCCAGCCACCTGATGAAGAGCTTACTCTTTGGAAAAGATCCCGATGCTGGGAAAGATTAAAGGCAAAAGGAGAAAGGGATGGCAGAGGATGAGATGGTTGGATGGCATCATTGACTCAATGGACATTAGCTTGAGAGAACTCTAGTGGAAGACAGGGAAGTGTGGCATGCTGCAGCCCACGGGATCACAAAGAGCTGGACACAATTTAGTGACTGAAGAACAACAAAATTAATCTAAAAAACTTAGATCCATTAGAGTTATCTGTCGTTACTCTTCAATTCCCAAATCCCCTATGCTATCCTCATATCTTATTCTGTCCAGATTAATTTTAAAGTTATTTTACTAATTGAAAAATTGCTATGAAGATTTTGATTAAAATCACACTTAAGCAGGTGGTTATCTTTGTATTGGGGGTATATTGAAGTCTGTTATTTTTAGCTGCCTTGAGAGTAGGTAAGGCAAAATGAGTATTTCTGATCAGTAAAGGCTGGGTAATGTGACCTCTTACTTCCAAACCAAAACGTGGAGAAACAAAGAAATATTCATGAACATTCTTCCCTAGCAGGTTGAAAAAGATAGCCACAGTTTCAATATGGTAAAGCCTCCATCAGCATTATAGAGATACCACTACCCATAGAGCTCACTAGATATTTAATGTGGAAGGAGTTAGGCCTTTTCCGTGTCCCAGTATTGACGGTTAATTGCTTACTCCAACTTTTAGTCTATCTTGACCTCCGCAGCCTGTTTTTGAATTACATTTATTCATCCTGGAGGAAAATCCTATAGGCATACATTTTCTTTCCTTATGATACAGACTTCCCCTCACCTGCCACCCCATGGGCTTTTTGTGTTTCTTTTCATTCTACTCATCTTTAAGAGAAATATTAGTTTTTTTCTTTCTTTCTTTCTTTTTTAATAGTAAGTGTGTAGGAACTCTGACTGGTGCTTCTGCTTCTCAAAACCAGCTCCCAGATGTGATCTGCTTTTAAGGATATGACTAGACTCACAACATAAACGTGAATGAAGAAGCAGGGGCTGTTGGCACAAATTTTGGGAGGGTGAAGCATTCCAGTGCTCCAAACCATGCTGTATCCCCGGGAACTGAGGAATTTGAGTCTAGAAACAGGAACAGGAGCAGCTGGGATTCAGAGAAGTAAAGAAAAGAGAACTAGCTTGGATAGATAGAAGTGTAGGTTAAAGTCCATTCCTATCACGTTATAGTGGCAAGGGATATTGCTATTGAAATAGAAACTACATCAGGAGCTGAGTCTGAGGCTCTAACTTTTCACTAAAACACCTAAGAGAGGTTAAGTGGAAGTGGAGTCACTCAGTCGTGTCTGACTCTGCAACTCCATGGACTCTCGCCTACCAGGCTCCTCCGTCCATGGGATTTTCCAGGCAAGAGTACTGGAGTGGGCTGCCACTGTAGACCTCAACTGGACTTGTCCCCTGAATACTCTCAGTCAGAAGCAAATCCATTTTGGGGTAAAGGTTCTTCAAGTAAGATCCACAAGATGCTCACAGATTAATAACAAGCAAAATTTTACAAAGATTACCAGATATGTAAGAAGGCAAGCCACTATACTTGTAACTCAGAAGAAAAATAGAGACAAAAATTTTTGTTAGTTGATAACTCAAGATGTGAGTCAAGATTCAAAACAAATTGCAGATACGCAAAATTTTAGGAAAAAAATGCAAATACAAGGATGAGTTTAAAAACAGAACTTCTTTGCAATGGAGACAAAATCATTAAAAGGGGAACTTAAGAAAATGGAACATATAATTGTTAAAACTTAACTGATGAGTTAAGCAGAGGAATATAAACACTTGAAGAGTAAATTAGCAATATTAAAGAGTCTGTTAATATAAGTATGCAGTTTGTGTTAAAAATGCTTATGAAGTGGAAAAAATTTAATAGAAGAAAGCTACCTGAAAGACAAAATAAAGCCTGATATTTGATGAAGGCTTAAGAGGAGAAAAAGAGACTGCCGGAGAAGAAATAGTTTAAGAGATAATGCTAAAAATTAATATAACACATGAATCTACATATGCAACAAGCACAAAATATTCCAAACAATATTAAAATATACATATATTTCTGCTTATATTGTGAAACCATAGAACATCAAGGCAAATAAAAGATATCAAAAGTTGCTAGAAAGAATGAAAAGGAACTGAATTAAAAAAAATAATATTAGAATGACAACAATTGTACTCTACAATGCAGAGGGATAATATTTACAGACTTGTGCAAAATAAACTGTTTTACCAAAATAGTGGACACTTTGAAACAATAAGAATGAAATAAAAATGGTGAGAATTGCTTCAGGAAGTTACCACAAGGAGAACTTAAAATAAAATTATAAAAGAAGACAATCAGAGGTCAAAAAACAATGTTGACTAAAAAAGAAGATAAATTCAGATAAATATTTTCTTATACAATATTAATATTGAGTTTGATAAGACATAATTTTAAGTAGGTAAAAATATCATGTAAATAGGGATAAAATATTTTAACACGATTTGTTTTCTTTGGGGGGCCCTGGACTATCAGTAATTTATTCAAGACTTAGATAAGTTCAATATACTTGATAAAATTATGAATATGATCATTTTATTGGAAAAATAGTGTAAAATCTCCAATCACTAGAATGAAAATGGAAAAGAGTGGCAGTAGAACAAGAACAAGATCCATTACATGCAAAAAAAATAAAAAATAAAAAATAAAGAATGAAAAAGAAAATTAAAATGCACATAACATGTCAATCCTAATCTCTAAATTCATCTCACTTTCCCCTTTTGCCCCTGTATTTACACATCCATTCTCTACATCTATATCTCTATATGACCCCTGGATATAGTTTGTTGGGAATGTAAATTGATACAGCTACTGTGGAAAACATAAAAAACTAAAATAGAGCTACCATATGACCCAGTAATCCTGCTACTAGGCATGTAACCAGAGTGTTAGCTGCTCAGTCATGTCAGACTCTTTGTGACCCCATGGACCATAGCCTGCCAGGATCCTCCATCCATGGGATTCTCCATGCAAGAATACTGGAGTGGGTTGCCTTTTCCTTCTCCAAAGGATCTCAACCCAGGGATAGAACCTGGGTCTCCCACATTTCAGGCAGACTCTTTATCGTCTGAATCACCAGGGAAGCCCAGGGAAACCACAACCCAGAGGAAACCACAACCCAGAGAAAACCACAATTCACACTGGCCCATGTACCCAAATGCTCACTGTGGCACTATTTACAATAGCCAGGGCATGGAAACCACCTAAATATACAATGTCAGATAAATGGACAAAGAAGCAGGCGTGCATACATACAAAGGGATGTTACTCAGTCATAAAAAAAGGAATGAAACTGGGTCATCTGTAGAGAATTGTGTACTTCTTTATTAACTTTTGTCCCACATGCAGTTTGTCTATGCCCTATTCCCATGCCTTTTTGATATCACAAATTAATACTTTATTCAACAAATTCTCTGTCTTTTTGGCCTTTATCACGGCATTGTGCTAGATGCTATAACTGAGTAATATGCATGACACCCATCTTAATTTTCTGAATTTAAATCTATTTTGGGAGAAATCTTTCTTAATAAGCAATGCAAAGACTGCAGAGAATCTGCCATTAAGGAAAAATAACAATTTATACATAAATTAATATTTGACTAATTTATATAATCCACATTATCTATTTTAAAAAATGAAACCTTAAAAGCCGTTCTTTTCTTTGACTTTAGACTTGTAATGAAATTTTATATTGACTAAAAATGATCCATCATTAATTGAAGATATTAGAGATTTAAAACTGGATGAATGAGAACTCTGTCAGCGAGGTTAACAATTCAGTTCAGTCACTTAGTCATGTACGACTGTCCTTGAGCCGGTGATGACATCCAACCATTTCATCCTCTGTCGTCCCCTCCTCTTCCCGCCTTCAATCTTCCGCAGCATCAGGGTCCCTTCCAATGAGTCAACTCTTCCCATGAGGTGGCCAAAATATTGGAGTTTCAGCTTCAGCATCAGTCTTTCCAATGAGTACTCAGGACTGTTTTCCCTTCGGATGGACTGGTTGGATCTCCTTGCAGTCCAAGGGACTCTCAAGAGTCTTCTCCAACACCACAGTTCAAAAGCATCAGTTCTTAATTGCCCAGCTTTCTTTCATGGTCCAACTCTCACATGTCTACTGGGAAAACTATAACTTTGACCAGACAGGCCTTTCTTGACAAAGTAATGTCTCTGCTTTTAATATGATGTCCAGGTTTGTCATAGCATTTTTCCCCCAAGGAGCAAGCGTCTTATAATTTCATGGCTACAGTCATCATTTTGCAGTGATTTTTTGAAGCCCAAGAAAATAAAGTCTGTCACTGTTTTCATTGTTTCCCCCATCTATTTCTCATGAAGTGATGAGACCAGATGCCATGATCCTCATTTTTTGAATGGTGAGTTTTAAGCCAACTTTTTTACTCTCTTCTTTCACTTTCATTAAGAGGCTCTTTGGATTATCTTCTCTTTCTACCATAGGATGGTGTTATCTGCATCTGAGGTTATTGATATTTCTCCCAGCAATCCTGATTTCAGCTTGCGCTTTGTCCAGCCCAGCATTTTGCATAATGTACTCTGCATAGAAGCTAAATAAGTTGGGTGGCAGTACACAACCATGACGTACTCCTTTCCTAATTTTGAAGCAGTCTTTTGTTCCATGTCTGGTGCTAACTGTTGCTTCTTGACCTGCATACAGGTTTTTCAGGAAGCAGGTAAGGTGCTCTGATAAATCTCATTTCCACAGCAAAGATTGGGAGTCTAAGGACATTTGGAAACAGAAACATTTCAAATGTTCTGGGCCTAGAGCCTTTCCTCATTCAGACGCACTAAATCAAGGCATTCAGAAAGCAATACTTAGTATGTTTGCATGCATATGTGTAGTACACACACAGGTATTTTCTTTAATAAAAGAGTCCTGATACCTTCCTTACCATCTCCCCATCCTGAGACGCTTTTAAAAACTGTTTTAAGGTTTTGGCTTCCTGACACCCAAGCAAACTGAGAAGCGAGATGTTCATTTGATTATGTAGAAGCTGGCAAAGTGGAAGTCAAGTGTATCCCCATTAAGTGACCTTTCTCATAAGATTTTCTCCAGGTCTCTCCTCTCTGTGAGAATTAGCTGTATATTGCTAATTAGTTTCTTTATTAGCTTACCTTTTCCTGTTAATTGACACTGATCACTTTGCTTCTTATCACCTCCCTTCCAGTTTGGTATTATTCATTAAGAACACTAACAAAAAATAATTATTCATGCTTATGTATTCAACTTGCTGATTTGGAAAGCATTCAATATTGGCAATTAAGTCTAGGCAATAGTCTTTGGATGAAAGATAATCATGAAGACACTTTGACAAGTAGTGTTTATGGGTGTGGCAAAGCATGTAGTTTCAGTCACCTGATTGCCCAGAAAGTTTGAGTTGGAGATTGAGACTCTAGAGGAGAAAACATAACTCTTTCTTCTCTCCTTCTAACTTCTCAACTGAGATTCCTATAGCAAAACATAGATTAACAGGAGGAAAACATAAATTTTCTTATATAAATGCTATGTAATATGGAAAACTTTATAAGGAAATGGAGAAGCTAAGAAAAGGTTAAAAAACAGTCTTAAAAATGAGTGGTTTTTTTTTTTTGTTTTTTGGTTTTTTTTAAATGCGTGTTTTTATGTTAGTTTTGCTGATGAGCAGAAAGTTCTGGAGTGATGCGATACGACAAAGGGTATGAGTTAAGGAACTTAGTACCTATTGGTTCAGATAACTCTCTGTGACCCTTTGCCTTCTGAGATAAGACTGTTCCTTTCCTCTGTGTTTAGGGACGACACTTCTCACATGAGGGTTTTATCACCTGCTTCACAGAAGGTTAGAAATTCCTTCCTAGATTTCACGACCTGCTGTAGAGGATGGTCAGAATTTCATTCTTGTACATGCTATTTCTCAAATTCTTTCACCTTGAAATATTTCATATGTCAAACACCACATTAGAGGTACCAATTTCTGAAGCCCATCAGACAGAATCAGGGTTTTGTGGACACCCAAAAGTGGCTCATGTACTCCTAAGCTCAAGGAACCCCACTTCAACAATTAGTTATAAAGGTATAGGCCATGTCAAAGATTTATATACAAAATCAATTGTCCTGATATTGAAAAACTAATGTTATGAATGATTTTTCATTTCACAGCAGATTAAAGAGCAAGTGATATTTTTTTTATGCAAGTGCATTGTCCTTTTTGAAATTCTCCTCTCATTCTACCAAAAATATAACATATGCCTTTTATAAAACTATCTATTCTAAACATATATGTTTTCCTGTGTTCATATACTCATGTATGTGAGCATGAGAAAAACAAAATTTTATGAACAAGCTTGATATAGAAAACATATAAAAAGCACCTCTGAATCGATCAAGGCAACGTCTCCTTCACCCCTTAATCATAAGTACAGTGAATCCTTAATTTCGATTGAATCCACAATCTGTTTTAATTTCATCATTTCATAAATGACAAAAGGCCCATAAATAGCATTTCATAAAGGAATGGAACAGTAAAAATTGCTTAGTATTAAAATACATCAGACACAGACCTGAGGCCAGAACCACGGGCTCGTGGGCTGTCTTTCCGATGCCCGTGGCAAACTCCATGGATAACACCTGTGTGTGTATGTGCAGAGTCTCACAGTCGTGTGTAACTCTTTGGGACCCCATGGACTGTAGCCCACCAGGCTCTTCTGTCCATGGGATTATACCAGCAAGAACATTGAAGTATTTTGCCATTTTCTCCTCCAGGGATCTTCCCAACCCAGGGATCATACCAGAGTCTCCTGGAATTTCTGCATTGGCAGGTGAATTCTTTGCCAATGAGACACCTGGGAAACACATGGATAAACCACATTCCTACATCTAAAAAATAAGTACAGAAGTCCATTTCACAAGTAAAATGAAGCAAAAAGATTTAAGGACTTTTTTTTTTTTGCTATAAAAAAGCTTTATTGTTTTCATTTAGTCCAAGATTTTGGAGAAGGCTCTGGTGTGTTAAGAAGCTGCCTAGTGGCTTCAGAGAGAGGCTTCAGGAAGAAGCCCTGACATTATGGGGGGCTCTTCAAGGGCCGCTGGGCTTCAGAGGCTCCTAGCTGTGCTTGAAGGTGAGCCTTTCAAGAAATATTCACCCAACCCAGCCTGAAGACCAGCCAGACTGCGGAGGTCAGTCATCTGAAGAGGTCACCCATCTTCTTGATGAGACTCCCCTCTTCATCTTGGAAGTGTCTCTCCAGGAGTCACAGAGGCGGGGGACTGCACGGCAGAACCCAGGCCACGCAGACCCAAAAGGGCATGGTTCTGGTTCTCACGGGAAGGGCGGTTCCCGCAGCGTCCAGGGTTTTACCCCGACACATCTTGAGATGGCTTCTGCATATCCAGTAAGAGGGCGAGGCTGCTGTGCTGGTTTTGCAGTTTGAAGAGGCACTGCCCGTCTTCCTGCTGCTCCTTGGCCGATTCGCAGAAAAAGTGGCCAACGCCTGCAGAACCACATCGTCACGGTTGAAATAGAAGCCCAGAGATAGGGTGGTGTAGGAGCCCACATACGCATGTTGACCACATGACTGATGGCAGCTTCCAGCTCGATGGAATAATTCTGATGAAGCTGAGAGTTCACAGTTAATCGGCTATAAGGGGTTAAGGTCAACCAATGGTGTTGACTAGTCCAGGTGATTACGGACCGCTGAGTGACTGATTCTGAAGGCTGGGACTGGACAAAAGATTGGAGGGTGGTCAGAAACTGGGGCAAGGGGCATGCTGGGTGTGTTCCCTCCAAGCACTGGTGAAACAGGAGACAGAGTCACAGGACCAGCAAGTGAGCTTTTAGACAGATTTGCAGGACCACCAGTTATGAATTTTTAATCATGATAATTTGAGAGAAAAATCTTTGCTTTTTTTCTGGTACCTGATGGGTGAAAGATGTCCACATTCCAATGCTCTACCTATAGTTAGAAATCAGTCCCTTTTTGTGATGCTCTTTATGCTTAACGGGACAGCATATGAGAGGAAGGGTTGGTCCTATGTCACTGCCAGAAGCATTTGTTTCTCTGGAGTTTGGTGGTCCACACTGGTAACCTCCAAGGAATGAAATTTCAGTGGGATGCTATTTAAGTTGGCCAAGTATTAAATAGCATTCATATAACATACCAGAAAATTTAAAACATCAGCCTTTATAACTGAAAGTAAATTTTGGTAATTCTCAATGGATTAGAAAATATTAGAGACTGTATTCCAAAGAAGTTATATAATTATGCTGATCACATTTTGTATTCTTATAATTTTATTGGCTTATAAATTATTCCATGTATTTTGTTCAATAAAATTATTTAATTGGGAAAAGAAATTACAGTTTGGATAAAGATACAATTTAGCTCACTTTATGCATTTTGGCATATTATATCATTGTGAATTTTATAAATTACAATGAATGAGGTCATATAAGTGGCAGTGGAAAATAAAATGCATCAATATACATACATTTTTAATAGGATTCAGCAGTGTTCAGAACACAAAAGCAATGCGAAGCAGAGGCTTTTTTTTTTTTTTTTTTGAAGCAGAGGCTTTTTATAAATATTGAAAAACAGCATTCAAGGAACCATGTTTCTAAAATAATGTTTTGTTACTTTTTTCTCTGATTTCATTATGAAAACTTCTCTAGTGTTTAGTTTGTAACTCACATCCTAGGAATTGGATTCCATTGTTTTTTAGATATACAAGAACAAAAAACCCAAAGCAGAGTTTTTTTTTAATAATTAATATATTTTAATTGGAGAATGATTACAATATTGTGATGGGTTTTGCCACACATCGACAGGAATCAGCCACAGATGCACATGTGCCCCCGTCCTGAACCCCCCTTCCAATTCCCTCCCCACCCCATCCTTCTGGGTTGTCCCAGAGCAGCGGCTGTGAGTGCCCTGCTTCATGCATCGAACTTGCACTAATCATCTATTTCACATACGGTAATATACATGTTTCAATGCTGTTCTCTCAAATCATCCCGCCTGTACCTTCTCCCACATAGTCCAAAAGTCTGTTCTTTACATCTGTGTCTCTTTTGCTGCCTTCATAAAGGATCATCATTACCATCTTTCTAAATTCCATATACATGCATTAATATACTGTATTGGTGTTTCTCTTTCTGACTTACTTCATTCTGTATAATAGGCTATAGCTACATCCATCTCCTTAGAACTGACTCAAACATGGTCCTTTTAATGGCTGAGTAATATTCCATTGTGTATATGTACCACAGCTTTCTTATCCATTCATCTGCCAATGGACATCTAGGTTGCTTCCATGTCCTGGCTATTGTAAACAGTGCTGCAATGAACATTGGGGTGCACGTGTCTCTTTCAGATCTGGTTTCCTTGGTGTGTATGCCCAGCAGTGGGATTGCTGGGTCATATGGCAGTTCTCTTTCCAGGTTTTTAAGGAATCTCCACACTGTTCTCCACAGTGGCTGTACCAGTTTGCATTCCCACCAACAGTGTAAGAGGGTTCCTTTTTCTCCACATCTTCCCCAGCATTAATTGTTTGCAGACTTTTTGATGGTGGCCATTCTGACCAGTGTGAGATGATACCTCATTGTGCCTTTGATTTGAATTTCTCTAATAATGAGTGACTTTTGTGCATCTTTTCATGTCTTTATTAGCCATCTGTATGTCTTCTTTGGAGAAGTGTCTATGTAGTTCTTTAGCTCACTTCTTGATTGGGTTGTTTTCCCATAAGACAAAAAGAAAGGGCAAGGCAGTGTTATTTATTAAGATAAATTGTCATAGATACATGGTATAAATAGGTACATAGGTAGATACGTAGATGACAGATACATATAACTTCATCCACTCACAGCTATACACACATACACACACAACTTTAACTGCAGACATAAAATTGTTTTGGAAAAGCATCACTTCTGTCCACTCTTCCATTACCTGTGTGCACCTCAGTCTAGCATTTTTTGCTCTAGCTGTATTAACCTGGTTTCCAAAGCATTTTGCCCTATTCCTCATCATCTTGGCAACTATTCTTTCCTTGTGACTAGACTGGCAGAAAGCATGGTGTCTGGAAAAATAATTTTCCTGAAATCTATTTATTTTCTGAATAAAATCTATCCTACTGGCCAAAATAGTAACTTATATCTTCTCAAATATCCTCACATATAATATCACCTCTCTCTTTCTTCCATTTAATAAACAGAATAGAATAGTAGTTGCCAGTGGCTGGAGGGAGGGAGAAATGAGGAGTTGTTCATTGGGTATAAAATTTTAGTTATGCAAGATGAACGAGATCTAGAAATGTGTACAACATAGGATGCATAGTTTACAATGTTCTATTGTGCACATAAAATTTTGGGGAAAGGGTAGATCTCATGTTTTATGTTCTCCCAACTCAAAAACAATAACGTAATGACAAATCAATAACATAACAGCAAAAGTTCAAAATAAACAAAGAAACACTTAGCTTTTTGAGTTGATAGATATGGCTATCACTGTGATTGTGTCAATGGTTTCATAGGTATGCATATGTCCAAACTCATCAAATTTCATATATTAAATACATGGAGTTTTTGAATATCAAGTGTACATCAACTAAGTTTTTAAATAATTAAATATTGGATGCCAATAAACCTTTTGATGTTTGAGAACCAAATGAATCACTCCTGAATAATTAACATTAGAGTCTTGAAGTTATGGTCAGTCTATGTATATATATTAATGTAGTCCCTGATTGTCCCAGGAAATATTTTGACCATTCTATTTTTAAGAACCATTTTGAAGGTTTCAATGCATATTATTCTATTTGTGTACTAGGCAAATATATATTGTTATGCTCTGTACTGATATAAGTGGAATATGATCTCCAGCATCATGTTGCATTATTTTTTATTTTGTTTTTCTTTTTAAGATTCATCCTTGTTGTTATAGGAACATTTACTGCATTGATCTTAGCTTCTGTCTGATGTTGCTTTACACCATGAATAATATTCCAGTGAACTTCTTTGAGTCCCCTTGTGGACATATACGAGGATTCAGTTTACAAAGTCAGTTTGAGGCACTGCAAATACCTTCCCCATTTCACTATTTAATGACTTTGTTGTATAATTGAATACATATATTGGTTTTGGTCTAATAGGCTATTCCCAACTTTTTGTCTTATATTTTT
The DNA here is from genome assembly GCF_910594005.1 of Cervus elaphus. NCBI lineage: Eukaryota > Metazoa > Chordata > Mammalia > Artiodactyla > Cervidae > Cervus > Cervus elaphus. Next base: position 5,073,131 of record NC_057826.1, on the reverse strand, counting down.
TGTAATTTTGAACTCTTACCTAAGAAGTTTTTTCACCCAATCCTGACTCACAAATATATTTTTTTGTCAGTAACTTATTTTACTTATGTTATAATTTTAATTTTCATAATTGCATCTTCATTCTTGTCTGCTCTTCATTTGCTAGTAGACGAGGATCAAGTTTTATTTTTGTTGGTTTGGTTGGTTGGTTTTCTTCTCCGTGTTATTTATCATATTCTCAACAGTCTCCATAACAATCTTTCTTTACCTAATTATCCATGGAACAACTTTTACGATGTAAGTTCTCATTTCTATATAAAAGTCTAGCTCTGAGATATCTATACATTCCATTTTCTTGCTTAATGATTTTCAAGAGACATGATGGTTTTAAGTTTATTATTGATATCATTTTTACAGTATCAGTATCTGCTAGGGCAAGCCTCATTCATCAGTTTTCTTAGTGAAATGTATTCAGTTGCTTGTGTATTTTTATTACTCATTTCACAGTTTAGTGTAATTTACTTGTATTTTAAAAATATTCAAATGCTATTTTGATTTTATCATATATGATAAAATCAAAATATATATATATATTATGGGAGGATTAGCAACTGTGTTAGTTAAGCTGTCCTATGCATGAGCAAGCATGGTCTCTCCATTTAGTCATTTAACACTCTTTGTTGGGGTTTAAATTTTTTCTTTATAAAGACGGGACTGTGCGCATGCATGCTTAGCCACTTCATCCCTGTCTGACTCTTTGCCACCCTACGGACTGTAGCCCGCCAGGCTCCTCTGTCCATAGGATTCTCCAGGCACGAATAATGGAGTGGGTTGTCATTTCCTCCCCCAGGGAATCTTCAGGACCCAGGGACTGAACCTGTGTCTCGTTTGTCTTCTGCATTGTAGGTGGATTCTTTACCCACTGAGCCACCTGGGAAGCCCCAGAGAGATGGGGGTACACTTGGATAATTATTCGCTTTCATTGGTTTGTAGATATTGTAAATGCCAACTTGTTTCTGTATTTCTTCATTGGTGTTTGATGATTAAAAAAAAAAAAAGCGTTGACTTTCTAAAGGTTAATTGTTTCTTTGACAAAATTACTGAATTATATCTAAGTTCCAACAGGTGTGTTGTTAATTATATTCATTTTTCAAAATAGATGATCCTAGGGTATTTACAAATATGGCATATTTTCTGTATCCATTCAGCACATATCTATTAGTAGTATTTCTCTTGTTTTTCATTGTCCAGAGCCTCTAGTGCTGCGTTAAATAGCAGCACTGGGACTGAGAGTACTTCCCTTGTTCCTGATAATAAAGTTATCCATTGAAAGATTTCCTTAAGATGTAAAATATTTTATGTTAGCTTTGTTTTATAATGAATGTAAATCGAAAAGAGCCCTTTCTGCTCCTTGTGTAGTAAAAGCTTCTCATAATCAGTCTTGTTAGAAATGTAAGTTTGTACATTTAATAAGAAATTCAATTTGATTAAACTTATTTATTACTTTGATATCTATTTTATTAAATTTTTCATTTTTCTTTGTTGTTTGTTTTTGCTTTTCTTCTCTGAGAATTTGCCTCCAGGGAAAATGCTTGGCTTATTTTTAATCTTTTCTGTTGGTCCTTTAATGGACCAGAACCTGGTGGTCCGGAGTCGAGGATGAGTGAGTGAAAGAAGTAAAGAGGCTAATATTCCCTGGGTTACGCAGCCAGCTTCCGCGCTCCAGGGAATCAGCCAGAAATAGAGAGATAAAGAGAAAGAGAAGAAGAGAAAGAAAGAAAGACAGACAGATACGGGGACCAAAGCTCTGATGGAGCAAAGGTGTTTTAATCAACATGGTGTTTTTGGGCATATATACTGTCTTACAAGGTAGTTATTCTCAGCAAAGAGAAGGATTAAAATTCCAGACTTACAAAACATAAGATGATCCTATCAAAGACAGAGTTGCAAACAATCACTTTTTACTGTATAGTTCATAAAAAGGAAGAGGGTACTTATCACTGTAATGAGAAATGCCTGGATTCCTCAGCCCCGGGAAAAGGCATGCCTCTCCTCTTAATTCCTGAATATTCAGGAATTAATAAGGGCCAGAGGGTTCCTGACAGATCCAATACAGCACACAGGAAGTCTCTTGTTAAATGCTTCCTGACCCTTTTCCATTTCTGTTTTTTTTAATTAATTTATTTTTTATTGAAGGATAATCGCTTTACGGAATTTTGCTGTTTTCTGTCAAACCTCAACATGAGTCATCCATAGGTGTACATATATCCCCTCCCTTCTGAAACTCCCTCCCATCTCTCTAGGTTGATGCAGGGCTCCTGCTTGAGTTTCCTGAAATATACAGCTCTCTATTTTACATATGGTGATGTAAGTTTCCATGTTACTCTTTCCAGACAGCTCACCCTCTCCTCCCCTCTCACCATATCCATAAGTCTATTCTTTATCCCTGTTTCCCCACTGTTGCCCTGTAAATAAATTATTCAATACCATTTTTCTAGATTTCATATATGTGTGTTAGAATATAGTATTTATCTTTCTCTTTCTGACTCACTTCACTCTGTATAATAGGTTCTAGGTTCATCCACCCCATTAGACTGACTTAAATGTGTTCCTTTTTATGGCTGAGTAATATTCCATTCTGCATATATACCACAACCTCTTTATCCATTCATCTGTCGATGGACATCTAGGTTGCTTCCATGTTCTAGCTATTGTAAACAGTGCTGCAATGAACAATGGAATACATGTGTGTCTTTCAATTTTTGGTTCCTCGGGGTGTAATCCTAGGAGTGGGGTAATCTTTTCCATTTCTTAATAACTATATTTAAATTTCTAAATTTCTCTAAGCACTGGCTCAACTGTCTCAGAATTATGATGTGTAAGATTTTCATTGCCGTTGTGTTCTGTTTCTTAGTCCCCCTTTTGAACATATTTAAAAACAATGTTTTATTTAAATATGTAATATGCCTTTCTTATGTATACAAATGTGTACACCCCAAACACTTCTTTCTGATTTAGTTGTAATATCCTCAGTTCAGTTCAGTTCGGTCGCTCACTCGTGTCCGACTCTTTGCAACCCCATGAACCTCAGCACATATCATTTCTATGACTTGATTCTTTCATGGCCATTGAGATTTCCCTTATCACTGTAACTATATTCTACTTTCCTTAATATTCCATGTGTGTTTAAAATGTATAATCCCGTATCCTGTGTGTGCATCACCTTGGATTTATTAATGCTATTTTTCAGATCCTCAATATTTCTACTTGTTTGCTTGATGGATCAGTTAAATCTGATGACTTGCATGCTCTTCCCTCTATACTATATTGTAAATATATATATATTATTAACTAAACTACTTTATGATGGACATGTCTTGTTCTATTGTTTCTTTTACTACTATTATGCATTACAGTTCTGTTTTCCATGTGATATATTCTGCTTTAAAATTTAGTTTGATAGATTTCAAGAATGTTATTCTCCTGCTGTTTTCATTCATACTTGCCTAGTATGGCTCCATTCGAAGTTTTGTTCTAACATTTTTGATTGCTGAGCATTTTTCTCTTATTTATTATAAGATCTCTGAAAACCTATTTGTGGTATTTAATTTAATGGAACATTGAGAGAGTGATACCCTGGAAATAAACTAAGTATCCATTAGGAGGATGATAACTATACAGTTTTATACAAAGCAGCAGTATTAAAGAACTAGATGAAATAATAGACAAGAGCTATAAGAATAATTTAAGTAAAAAAGTTACATAGCAACATGTATAAGGTAAAATATTTTTATGTGAATTTCTAAAATTTCTCTGTAATTTACCAAATACAATGAACACGTCAGATTTCCATTAGTTGAAGTCCAAAAATACTTAAATTTTATATACAAGTAATTGTTTCTTAAAATCATAATGATAAAACATTAGCATGACTTTAAATTTACATGGTAGTTATGTTGTTTTTTTATATATACATATATATTGTGTATCTCTGTATTTTCAAAATTTTTCAAAACATGAGAAAATCCACAACCTTAAATGATAAAAACACAGTATATAATGAGCACAATAGGAAATCCTATATTAGGATACAAAATAATTTAAATAAGTGATTGAAACATAGGATTTATACTGGTAATAGTGAATCCTAATGGGTATTTGTTTAAAGTTTAAATAAAACTTATTATGTAATAACTTTATTCACAGTGTTCTAGCCTCAGGGATTTCTGAACATATAATAGAAGTTCCTTGATTCGAAACATTTTTATTAATTTGTTTAGCTCTTGCTAACAAGCTTTAAATAGCAGGAGAGATAATTTCAATCAATTTAAATTTTTATCAGAAATAACATACAAGCATAAAAACCTTTTCTCGGGTTTGAAATAAAAAGTAACATTCTCAGGGAGCTATTTGTTTGCCTCATTACTATTAAAACATATATCCCCAAGATGTAGATAGATAGATAGATATAAATACATAGATGACAGAGATTTTTCTCTCACGCATGAGTAAGGCAAAACTCCATGGTTAAAAATGTACTTCTTCCTGAAGGAAAAGCCCCATTCAGGCTGGGAATTTGAATTCATCATCCACTAAGGACTGAGTGTTTCAGTGAACTAGTTTTATGAAAGAATATTTATCATTGGTTCAACAATGAAATTTTAAAAAAAAAGAAAGATTACTGGACATGTTTTAACAATACAATTTTTTAAATTGCAGTTTAAATTAAAAATCCAGTTTTGATTTCATATTTTCTGATTATATCAATTGGAAACTGTGAAAAGAAAATTTAGTGCAACTGACATTAAGTCTACAATGAAGATTTCACATTGATCATTGTGTTCGCTAACATGGAAGCTCAGTTTCATCTTGACATGAATGGTTTTGGAGGACAGACAGGTTTGATGTGGAAAGAACCAAATGGAAATAAAGGGAAAATAATGACTACATATAACTCTTACAGTAATTTTTACTCTAAAGAAGAAAAGGGATATGGAGAAGCACTAGAGGTTACTTGGAGACAATGGACATTGTTTTTTGTTTCCTTGTTTTTGCTTTGTTTTGTTTAAGGTATTTTAGGCCAGAGAGAATGATCTTTAAGCAAGAATAGTATATAAGATACATTGAGAAAGGAGATCTTTGAATAGCAAGTTCCTAGAGCTGACAAGAAAGAATGGAATACCAATTTCAAATACAACATGGTTTTAATATAAATAATAATAGTTTGTTTATTGGGATGAAGGGAAAATCCAACTGTGCTAAGACAGATGATTATATGCTGGTATATTTAGTGGTGGTACTATGAAATTTCTTTCTTTGCTTCTACTTTGTCAATAATGAAATAAATTGTTGACGTTTTGAGATGACGACGTGAAAGAAAATATAATTTTCTCAGTGATGTGGTGAACCACTTAATCAGGAAATTTTAGTAATGTTGATTGGCACTGTTGAAGGCACACGAGATTTGTAGCTATAATTTTAAAATGAAGTTCATAGACTGTTATTGAAATACCTTCAGTTACTTGGATGCATACACAAAACAGACAGAGACTTGGTTTATCAGGGTCAGCGTGTTGGCTGAAAAATATGATAAAGGGATAATAAAATTGTGGGTATGCAAAGAATGTTTAAAGGACTGGAGCACAGAATACGAGCTAGTCATTCATGCTATAGAATGCTCTGTTTTTCAAGATTTCACTTGTATACTTGTAAATTTGAAGTGTCAAATTTACTACAAGATTCAAGTTTAAGAGTGCACCCTGTGAGATCAGGAACTATAGAATAGTAAGAAGAGTCAGAACAAAAGAAGGATCCTAGGCTGCAATCAGTATGTTTCACAATAGGTACAAACAATTAAAGTGGGAATTTTGAAAATGAATAAAGTAGGAAAAAAATTCTTGGTAAGAACATTAAAAAAACAAACAACAAACAACAACAAAAAAAAACAGGATAACAAAAATGTGCATGAAGATTTTACAGTTCTGAGAATACCATGTTGGCTTTTCTGTCCATGCCTTTGGTGGAATGCATTTTTCACATGGTGCTTACGTAGGCTGATCAAAATATTGAACATAATGAAGCTGAAATGATCAATCTTGAGGAAGATGATCAATCAATGATCTCCCACCAATCCCTTTGTTGACTTATGTATTCTGTTTGCACAGATTATCATTTAGTGGTGGCTGTGCTTCTTAGTGTAGGCATTAAGAGTATATAAAATTCAAAGGGAAATTGTCTTAGTTTGGGTCACTATAGCTGAATGCTACAGGTTAGGTGACTGAGGCAACAAACATTTATTTCTCACAATGCTGGAGGCTGGAAAGACTCTAGCAGATTGAATGTGTGGTGAGAGGTTTCCTCCTAGCTTGCAAGTTGGCTGCTTTGGGGCTGTATTCTCACCTGGAGGAGAGACATGCTCTTTCTCTTTTCCTATAAGTGCGTTAATTCCATTCAAGGGGACACCACCCCATGACCTCATTACCTCTCAGAGGCCCCACTTCTAAATGTCATCACCTTGGCCATTAGGGCTTCAACATATGGATTTGGGGGACACAAGCACTTCATCTATTGCTGATATTTTAACAGAAATCACATATGTGAGGAACAATGAAGATATTGCAAAGTCTCTTCCTTTATTTTTTTTCCTCTAAATTTGATTTAAAAAAGAAAAAAAAAAGCTTACTGGAGTATGAAAAATGAAGTGAAAGTGTTAGTCACTTAGCCGTGTCCAACTATTTGCAACCCCATAGACTGTAACCTGCCAGGCTCCTCTGACCATGGGATTCTCCAGGCAAGAAGAACACTGGAGAGGGTAGTCATTCCCTTCTCCAGAGGATCTTCCCAACCTAGGGATCAAACGCGGGTGTCCCACAAATTCTTTACCACTTGAACACTGATGTAAAATGTTTTAGTTTCTTGGGGTCTCCTACGAGCCCTAGAAATCCTGTGTGACATTTTGTTAATATATTTTTTTTCCCCACAAAAATGTTTTCTTCAAAAGAAGTTAATCAGCAAACTCAAAGCTTGAAAACAATGTTTCCTCTGCTGGCTGAACTTTTCTCTGCCTCACAGTGAAACTAGATGTGTCTGAAAGGTCTCAGAAATTACTTGGAAAGATTTTGGTGATACCTAATAAGTAAAGGATTTTTTTCCTAAAAACCTATCACAAATCTCCAAACAAATAGCAGTTATTATGGAAATGTTTGGATAAATTTACTGCACCATTAGTGGTACTTCTCAGTAATGACACAGAAAGGGAGAAAAAAAAAATCCCCAAACACATAACCAGTCAGAAATAACTATGGACACAGTGAATCTGGTCCTCGCAGCAATTCAGCAGAAACATGTTCTTCCAAAGAGTTCTGTCAGCATAAAATTAATTTAACTTTAAAATTCTGTCTTTCTTTACCACTAATTTGAGTTGAATGAATCCATCTGTCCCGGCCAATGTTGATAAAAAGATATGTCGTGTCAGAAAAATGAGTGTGTATGTATTTTTGTGTATGTGTCTGTATTTGGTTGGATCGTGTGGAATTACCATTTTTATAGGCAAAAAATAGTCAAATATAATTAATTTTATATAGTTCATGCTTAAAAATATATGTATCTACTTGAATATATGCAAATATATTTTGTTACAATTGTGTCATGATATAGTTGTGTCATACAAAATATGACATTTGACAACTATATATCATTTGATAATTTAGCTTCCTTAACCTTTGCAAATGTCTTAATTCTTTTACCCAGTTACCATGACAGGACTATGATAGCTTTCTTGAAAAGGAAAAGGAAAATCAGTACTCAAACTATTTGATTTAACCAGAATAAGAACTATTGTATTTTTGAAAGTAGAAAAGTACGAAGTTTGTAAAATTTCAGAATATTTTAAACACGAGAACTGTCTCCTTTCAAAGCACTTTTTATGCTATGAAAACTAAATTGTGCCAATTTTTGTACGACTCCATTGTCATCCAGTGTTTATCACAGCAGAAATTTCCTGGCAGTTAGAACTCTGCGCCCTCACTGCTCAGGGCCAGGTTCAACCCCTGGGTGGGGAACTAAAAAACCCTTAAGCCACATGGTTAGGTTCAACCAAAAAAGGGGAAAAAAGAAAAAGACGTATTGATCATATAGAGAGAAGAAGGGCACCCAGGCCAGTTTCAAGGAATGTGTAAGTAGTTGAATTTGTCATTTTCTGCCTCTCTTTTCACACAGTACTGTTTCGTGACTTTTAGGTACAAGGCAACTGGCCCAAAAGGACGCTGTGTGTAGTAAATTAAATCTCTGCTGGCTTTGCTGTGTTCTGTCCATATGCTATCTAACACAGAGTAGTCTACAGTCAGATTAGAAAGAACTGAGCCTATTTTAGCTATGTGCAATCAAATTAAAATTACAGTATGTTAATTTGTGTAGTATATAATCAAACCCTTCATCTTTATTGTCTACATAGTAATTAGACATAAAGGTAAGTAATAAGCATACATTCATATAATGTTACTTTGTTATAACTAGTCTGTGTAGGTTTTCATTTTAATTTTGTTAGCTTTGCACCATACACTGGTGCAGTGGTAAAGAATCTGCGAACACAGGAGACACAAGAGCCTTGGGTTTGATCCCAGGGTTGGGAAGATCCCCTGAAGCCGGAAATGCAGCCCGCTTTAGTATCCTTGGCTGGGAAATCCATGGACAGAGAAACCTGGTAGGGTACAGTCCACGGGGCCGCAAAGAATCAGACATGACTAAATGAGCACACACTTACATAAATTCATTAAACAACTTTCTGTAAGCTTCCATTGCATGCCAGAACAGTCACAGATATGGGAGAAACAGCTCTAAACAAGGCAACTTATCCATATAAATGTCATAATAGCATCTCACTTCTTCTTTAATTTCATTACTATCCTAATCGGTAACGCATATAGCATAAATATACTCATCGATGAATCACTATTTCTGAATCAAAAGCCCCAGTATGTGGTTTTTATTTGCTCCCACCTCTGTTTTCCTGCCCAGCCTTACCTAAGCACACCAATATATAAAACTCTGTGGGGCAGAGATTACAAACTAATTTTTCTTTTTTTTAGGCACACAATCAAATTATTTCCTGGTCTCCTTTTTCTGGATAAGTGAGGTTGTGTTACTGAGTTCTCGGCAGTGGAATGTGGATAAAAATGATGAATGCTACTCAGAGAAAATGATTTCCAGTTTGGAAATAGAAAAAAAAAAAAAAAAAGAAATCATGAAGAATTCTAAAGCAGTAGGAGATGATAGAGAAAAATGATGAAAAATTACGGGTCCCCAAATGTTGTATGAGAAAAAAAAGAGAGTGTGCTAGAATCCTATACCCTCAACCAACCATATGGATGGTGACCGTGATATCCCACTCCTGGAGACAGTGTTAAATTCACAGTGGAAGGAGCAGAGCAATTTAGTTTCTCACTGTGTTAACTCCTGAAGTGCCATAGAGCTAGAGTTTGAAGATGGGGCGTAAATGATTGTCTTAAAAGTTCTACTGAACTGCGACTGGGTCTTGCTGCAAAAGTGAAAGAGAAAGTTGCTCAGTAGTGGTAACTGATAAAATCAAATCCTCTTTTATGGAGTAAAGAAGATGAATTCAGACACGTGCTGAAGGAGAGTTTCATTGATTTCAGGGTTGAAACACACAACAGTGGCTATTATTAATGTTTAGAGAGGGCATATATTTGTTGCTGTTGTTTGGTCCTTAAGTCATGTCCGAGGTTTTGTGACTCCATGAACTGCGGAATGCCAGGCTTCCATGTCCTTCACCAACTCCCAGAGTTTGCTCAAACTCATGTCCATTGATTCAGTGATGTCATCCAACTATCTAATTCTCTGTCATTCCCTTTTCCTTCTGCCTCAATCTTCCCAGCATCAAGGTCTATCTCCAGTTAGTCAGTTCTTCGCATCAGCTGGCCAAAGTATTGGAGCTTCAGCTTGAGCATCAGTCCTTTCCAATGAATATTCAGGGCTGATTTCTTTTAGGAGTGATATATTAATTAATTATAATTACAGAGAGCATAGCAAAGGTTCACGGTTGTCTTTAGCAGAGGAAGAGTCCTGCTTAATGCCAAAAGAAATTGTTTCTAATTACAGGTACCCCAGATAGTTCTCCACTGTTAGAAATACCTATGACAGAAGGACTAACTCTCAGACAAACCCCCTGGATCATCTCCTGGTCTGCAGCTGTGCTTCCATTTCCAAGGCTGTGATGGCCATTTGGGTACCCTCATCAGAGCCCCCGAATCTCTTTCTGCAGGACCATCTGCACTATGCTCAAACGCCTCACAAGCTGCAGACATCTGATTCAAATGCCATGATCCCCACGTCTCATTTGGAATCTTATTGTATGTTAATATTTCATGGCTTTGGCCACATTTTTGTGTAAATGTAGTTACCTCAAGATGTAAACAACAAAACAAACTTTTACTTTAGAACCCCTTCTACCTATACTCACAAAGCAATTTGAATAAATCACTTCAGTCCTTGAATTTAGTACAGGCTGGATGCCTCTGAGAGCTCACCAATTCTAAAGTCTCTTCCTTGTGAAAGTGGAAAATGAAAATTTAATCAGGTGTCTTTATTGGGCGGTTGAGAGACATGAGAAAATTTTCAGAGGCATCAGGTGCTTCTAGGTGGCTGGAACACTCAATAAGATATTTTAGGATCTCACTTCCACCTCTATCTTAAAGCTTTTCTTCTCCTTCACCATGTTTGGTTCATCCCACTACTCACTTTTATTTAACTCTTCTCCATATATCAATAATGTCTCCTTCATGTTACCTTTTAAATGTCCATCCCATATAGATGAAAAATCCTTGCTTCCATCAATGAACTATTTTTCTCTCTACTTCCGTATATATATATATATGTAACACATACATGAGTATATACAAATATATATGTAATATATCATATATATAGTACATATAAATGAATGTGTATTACATATATTAATATCTACATATTTCTGTTTTCATCACATATATAGACTTTTTAATATTCTGTATAAAAATACATATTTTGCATAAAAATACATATTTTATATTATTCTATATGATATATATCAAAATAATTTCATATATATACATCTTATATATATAAGATATATATAAATAAGATGCATGCATCATATATATATACATGTGTATATATCACATACAATATTATATATATCATCACAATATATATTATACATGATAGTATATTTTTTCATATATTGAAAATACATATATTTCAAAGACTTGATATCTTCTTGCATTTAAATATTAGCTATATGATGAAAAAGATATCAATTCAATACTCTGTCTCAGTTCCCTTATGTGTGAAAGAAGAAATATTATTTATCTCATAAAATTACCAAAAGTATTAAAAGATATCATACTGGTTACATGCTGAAAATGTCCCCTTACATACAGCAGTCTTCACATAAATTCTGATTTCTTATTAATATCAAAATCACATCTAGTGTCTAGCTACTGGAGTGCCTGCAAATAATGGTGCTTGAGAATACTTGCTGAAATGAGGTAGACCATATCTTTGACTATTTAGAATAATAATGAAAAAAAGAACTGTATCTCATATCTTATTATCCCAAGAAATGTCTTGTGAAATAACTCACTTCAGTTCAGTTGCTCAGTCTTGTCTGACTTTGTGACCCCATAGACTGCAGCATGCAAGGCTTCCCTGTCCACCAACTCCCAGGGCTTGCTCAAACTCATGTATATCGAGTCGGTGATGCCATCCATCTCATCCTCTGTCGTCCCCTTCTCCTCCTGCCTTCAACCTTTCCCATCACCAGGGTCTTTTCCAGTGAGTCTGTTCTTCACATCAGTTCAGTTCAGGTGAGTCAGTCAGTTGAGTCTGACTCTTGCGACCTCATGGACCTCAGCACCCTAAGCCTCCCTGTCCATCACCAGCTCCCGGAGTTTACTCAAACTCATGTCCATTGAGTCAGTGATGCCATCCAACCATCTCATCCTCTGTTGTTCCCTCCTCCTCCTGCCCTCAATCTTTCCCAGCATCAAGGTCCTCTCCAATGAGTCAGTTCTTTGCATCAGCTGGCCAAAGTACTGGAGTTTCAGCTCAACCTCAGTCTTTTCAAAGAAAATTCAGGACTTATTTCCTTTAGGATGGACTGGTTGGATGTCTTTGCAGTCCAAGGGACTCTCAAGAGTCTTCTCCAACACCACAGTTCAAAAGCATCAATTCTTTGGTGCTCAGCTTTCTTTATAGTTCAACTCTCACATCCATACATGACTACTGGAAAAACCATGGCCTTAACTAGATGGGCCATTGTTGGTTAAGTAATGTCTCTGCTTTTTAATATGCTGTCTAGGTTGGTCATAACTTTCCTTCCAAGGAGCAAGTGTCTTTTAATTTCATGACTACAGTCACATCTGTAGTGATTTTGGAGCCCCCGCAAAATAGCCTCTCACCATTACCATTGTTTCCCCATGTATTTGCCATGATATGATGGGACTGCAGGCCAGGATCTTAGTTTTCTGAATGTTGAGTTTTAAACCAACTTTTTAAATCTCCTCTTACACTTTCACCAAGAGCCATTTTAGTTCTTTGCTTTCTTCCATAAGGATGGTGTCATCTGCATATCTGAGGTTATTGGTATTTCTAGCAATCTTGATTCCAGTTTGTACTTCATCCAGTCTGGCATTTCTCATGATGTACTCTGCATATATGTTAAATAAGCAGGGTGCCAATATACGGCCTTGACATACTCTTTTCCCAATTTGGAACCAGTCTGTTTTTCCCTGTCCAGTTCTAACTATTGCTTTTTGACCTGCATACTGAGTTCTCAGGAGGCAGGTCAGGTGGTTTGGTATTCCCATCTCTCTAAGAATTTTCCACAGTTTGTTGTAATCCACACAGTCAAAGGCCTTGGTATAGTCAATAAAGTAAAAGTAGATATTTTTCTGGAACTCTCTTATTTTTCTATGAGCCAACAGATGTTGGCAATTTGATCTCTGGTTCCTCTGCCTTTTCTAAATCCAACTTGAACATCTGGAAGTTCTCGGTTCACGTACTGCTGAAGCCAGGCTTGGAGAATTTTGAGCATTACTTTGCTAGCATGTGAGATGAGTGCAACTGTGTGGTAGTTTAAACATTTGTTAGCATTGCCTTTCTTTGGATTAGAATGAAAACTAACCTTTTTGCAGTCCTGTGGCCACTGCTGAGTTTTTCAAAATTGCTGGCATATTGAGTGCAGCACTTTCAAAGCATCAACTTTTAGCATTTGAAATAGCTCAACTGGAATTCCATCACCTCCACTAGTTTTTTTCATAGTGATGCTTCCTCAGGCCCACTTGACTTCTCATTCTAGGAAGACTGGCTCTAGGTGAGTGATTACACCCATGTATCACACTAGTTATTATGATCTTTTTGTATAGTTCTTCTGTGTATTCTTGCCACCTCTTCTGACTATCTTCTGCTCCTGTAAGGTTCATAGAATTTTGTCCTTTATTGTGCCCATGTTTGCATGAAATGTTCCCTTGGTGTCTCTGATTTTCTTGAAGAGATCTCTAGTCTTTCCCATTCTATTGTTTTTGTCTATCTCTTTGCACTGATCACTGAGGAAGGTTTTATTATCTCTCCTTGCTATTCTTCAAAACTCTGCATTTAGATGCTTATGTCTTTCCTTTTCTTCTTTACCTTCTTTTCTTTTCTCAGCTGTTTAGAATACCTCCTTAGAGAACCATTTCACCTTTTTGTGTTTCTTTTTCTTGGGGATGGTCTTGACCACCACCTCATGTACAATGTCATGAACCTCCGTCCATAGTTCTTCAGGCATTCTGTCTATCAGGTCTAATCCCTTGAATCTATTTGTAATTTCCACTGTGTAATTGTATGGGATTTGATTTAGGTCATACCTGATTGGTTAGTGGTTTTCCCTACTTTCTTCAATTTCAGTCTGAATTTAGCAGTAAGGAGCTCATGATCTGAGCCACAGTCAGCTCCCAGTTTTGTTTTTCCTGACTGTATAGAGCTCCTCCATCTTTGCATGCAAAGAATATAATCAGTCTGTTTTCAGTATTAACCACCTGGTGATATCCTTGTGTAGAATTGTCTCTTGTGTTGTTGGAAGAGGGTGTTGCTGGGAGAGTGTGTGAAAGTAATACTTATATCTTATATCTCAGCCTAAGGGTTCTAGGGGTATTACTGTATTACTTGATGGTATGCCAAATTGGTCAGAAAACCTCAGCTTCCAGGCAATTGTATCACAGTAGTCATAATCTTTTTATGATTTCAGCAGAAGCCTCATTTTGAAACTTCTTGTTATTGTTCATTCACTAAGTCTAGGTCGATTCGTTGTGATCCCCTGTACAGCAGCACCCCAGTATGTCCTGGAGTTTTCTCAATGTCATGTCCTTTGAGTCAGTGATGTTGTCTAACCATCTTATCCTCTACTGCCCCTTCTATTTGCTTCAGTCTTTCCCAGCATCAGGGTCTTTTCTACTGAGTCAGCACTTCTCATTAGGTGGCCAAAGTTTTGGAGTTTCAGCCTCAGCATCAGTCTTTCCAATGAATAGTCAGGGTTGATTTTCTTTGGGATCGACTGGTTTGATGTCCAAGGGGATTTCAAGAGTCTTCTCCAGTACCACAGTTTGAAAGCAGCAATTTTTTGGCACCCAGCCTTCTTTATGATCCCACTCTCACATCCGTAGATGACTTCTGGGGAGCTACATAATGCTTATTCCCACTATCTCTGTGCAAGATGAATGAAAATAGAAGTCTTCTTTAAAAAGTGATTTTAAGTCTTATAAGTTCTGTACGTAACAAAGCAACTTGCATGTGATAACAATTCCCTATCCAAGTAAGGAATGAACCATACACAGTTCACTCAATACCTGCTCAAATGAGGTTGCCAGTTGTAATTCCTGGTTTCTCACCTTATAGCTCAAACTGGCAGAGCATTATGAGACTCATGGGCAAAAAAAAAAAAGAAAGCATTGTTGAATTATTAATACTCCTCCCCAAACACCCTTATTCATCCTCCTACTGAACTATGAGCAAGTGACTTGGGGCTGAAAAACCTCCCACAGGCCTCCTCTGGTGTTTCTCAGCCTGGCACATATAACAAAGTTTACGGTACACATGTGAGCCTGTTTATTGAGTGTTATAGGGAGAACGTTTTCAGTGTAACCCGATAGGGAGACTCATGTGGTAGATATGTTTTAGCTTGATGTGGTTACCAAGCCGTGCTGTCAAGGAAAAGAATTCTATAATTTGCTTGTAAAGAATGAAAAGATACATATATCCTTTCATTCATTCTTGGTGAGTTTGTAAATTAGTATGTGAAAATCCACATAACTTGTCAGTATGTAAGTGAACATAGCTCGGGAACTGGTCCATAATACACACTGGGCTCTTTCAATCATTTAAAACATTGTTTGGCGAATGGTTACATGGACTTGACAAATTGGAATCCATTATTAGCATTGGTGTTGCTTTTGGCTCTGGTCTCCTTGACCACCCCCCCACCCCTAATTTCAAGCTGCATAATAGCAGTCTTGGATATATTAAAAAGGTTGTGTGGTGGAAGAAGGGGATGGGATAAGATAAGCAAATTGTAACGTATTAAAAAGTTAAAGCATACTTATGAGCTCTCTTTGAATAGTGTAGAATATGCTGGATCAGAACTTTTTTAAACTTTCTGGAATTCTTGAAATACAAAATCAGCTTACATATCAAGAGAAGAGAAAGTTGCTGACAGTGAAGTCCTGCCTGCCCCAAGAGATGGGATAGCCACTTATGAGCAGGTCATACTGTAAACTTTCAAATATGGCCAGCTCCCAAGGGCACTCAACCACAGGGCTAGGACTTGGCCGTGACAACCTTCCCACTATCAACTAAGCCAGGTTCTGACATCAGCAAGTCAATTACAGTCAACCATAATCAGTGACTTTCTAGAGTACAGAAAGGAGAGTATTTTAACACAGAGGAGACCTTTAAAAATCCCTGTTCCCATTTTTTTTTTTTTTAATTTAGCAGATGTGGAAATATCGGCTCAAAGACATTAAGTGACGTGATTAAAGTGAAACAACCAAGCGCAGTGCATGCGTAAGTCTTCCATACAATGTTGTTAATTTAAATTTGAAACGAGCTTTGCAAAGACTAGATTCAGATCTTCTAAAACAGTATACCACCTTTGTTTTATATAATGGAGTTTCCAAATATTAGAAGCCAAACTTTTTCTGAGAAGTAGCACAGCACCATTGCCTTATTTTTCCCAATGTGCCTTACTTTGGTATTCTACTAAAAGTAAACTATCAACTTAATGTATATCATAGCACTGCTAATTGTACATTAGACACAAGAAAGCACATATATAATTATACCCATGGCATGCTAAAAGTCTTAAGGAAAAAAACAAGTGTTTTAAATTATAACACAGACATTGAAGAGTAAATATATAAAACATACTCAACTTCTTACAAAGACATGAACATACATTAAAAAAAAAAAACAAAACACTATTGAAAAGAACATGGCCAAGTAGAGATGGATCTGGAGGAATTCATGGAGAGTATGTAAGAAGATTCTTATGAGAAAAATATGCCAATAACCTTTTAATAGCCGGCAGAAGTGAGGTAAAAATAAGTGAAAGGTTCATTTTAATTGAGCAATTGAGAGTCCAGTGGCAGGTTACACTTGGGAGAGAAGCCTATGGAGAGGGGAACTTAAAAACTCTGAGTAGTCATTCTTCTTTTGTAGGTTAGAGACTTTGAAGAAAGTAATAAACTTGTGTAAAGAGCTTATATGATCTGAATCTTCACTACTATACCTAAGTCAAAAGGTAGTTTAATCTGTAATATATATAAACAGTTCATATAGCTCAACAACAACAAATGATCCAAATGAAAAATAGGCTGAAGACCTTAACAGAAATTTCAGAGAAGATATATGGATGATCAGTAGGCATATAAAAAAATGCTCAAAATCACTATTATAGAAATGCAAATCAAAAGTGCAATGAGGTACCACCTCAAAATCATCAAAATGGCCATTATTAAAAAGTCTACAAATAACATGCTCTGGAGAAGATGTAGAGAAAAGGGAAAAGGGAAACCTCCTACACTGTTGGTAGGAGTGTGAGTTGGTGTATGACTATGGAAATCAGTATGGATATTCCTCAGAAAACTAAAAATAGAATTACCATATGATCCAACAATCCCATTCTAAACACATACAAATCCCCCCCAAAAGTCATTCAAAAAGATAGATGCAACCTTATGTTGATAGCATAGTTTTTTAATTGTCCATTCAACAGATGAATTAATAAAGTAAGATATGGTACATATATACAATGGAATACTATTCAGCCATAAAAATAAATAAAATAATATCATTTGCAGCAACATAGATGCAATTAGAGATTATCATATATACGTGAAGTAAGTCAAAAGAGACAGACAAATGCCATATAATATCACTTATATGTGGAATCTGAAATATGGCACAAATGAACTTATCCACAAGACAGAAACAAACTAATAGACATAGAGAACTGTCTTGTGGTTGTCAACAGGGAGAGATTAGGGGAAAGAAGGCCTGGGAAGTCGGGGTTAGCAGATGTCAACTATCATACATAGGACTGATAAACGACAAATTTCTACTGTATAGCACAGGGGACTATATTCAATATCCTGATAAATCATAATGGCGAAGAATATTTTTATAGTGGAATGTCTTCATGTGTATGACTGACTCCCTTTGCTATACAGCAGAAATGGGCGCATCACTGGGAATCAACTATAAGTCAGTAAAAAGAGAAAAGATAGAAAAGATAATCAGGAAAACTGGAGGCTGTGCAGTCCACGTGGCTATGGCTGGGTTAGATAACAGGTTTCCCCGGTAGCTCAGCTGGTACAGAACCTGCCTACAGTGCAGGGGACCCTGGTGTGATTCTGCCAGAGAAGATCAGGAAGATCTGTCCAAGAAGGGATAGGCCCCCCAGAGAAGGGATAGGCCCCCCAGAGAAGGGACAGGCCCCCCAGAGAAGGGATAGGCCCCCCACTCCAGTGTTCCTGGACTTCCCTAGTGGCTCAGTTGGTAAAGAATCCCCCTGCAATTTGGGAGACCAGGGTTCGATCCCTGGCCTGGGAAGACGCCCTAGAGAAGGGAACAACTACTCACTCCAGTATTCTGGTCTGGAGAATCCCATGGACACTGTAGTTCATGGGGTCACAAAGAGTCAGAGCTGACTGAAAGACTTTCATTTCACAACCATGAAGACAAGAGAAGACACACTCATAGATTATAAATGATGGACTCTGGTGAGGGATTAGATGTTGTGAGTGTAGTAAAGATTCAGCTTTCCAAAGTGGCCTAGGGAAGAATAACATACAGCATATTGCAGTGAAGTGGCTCCATTGATGCATGTGAGGGAAAGCATTTGGAAGAGCAATGGAGAAAACTGATATGGATAGCTGATAAGTCTCTTAATCAACACCTTTAAAAAGAATTCAGAATGGGGTACTTCTAAGTAAGAAACTTGGCAGACCAGCCGCTACATATCAAAATCAACAGTTTAAATGGTGAAGATGTTATAAATCCATCACTTAGAGTACAGATTATCTAAATGGAGAAACATTCATTCAATAAAATCTACTAAATCTTGGTAAAAATAGTAAAATAACCTAATCTCTAATCTGTTGCTCAGCTCAGCTTCATACTATGTGGCCCGTACCGATGGCATGTACAGCCAAGAAGAGAGGAGGTATAGGTTCTCCCAGATCTAAGTTTGAGATTTCAGTTTCACACCAGAAAGGGCAGAGTGTTGTGCCTTCACTGTCTTGCTTCCCTAGCCCCCAATGATAAACCCCCTTTTTATCCATTCTCCCTCAGAGGGTGGAAACTTTATTTTAGGAGTTACAGACCAATAATACTGAGTCCCTACTCACTCAAACCCCTAAAGGCAAGGATATCACTCCAGGCAAAGCAGGTTCTGCTTTGGCCCCAGCTCCAAACACTGACCTAAGGATTTTGACTAGAGTGAAAGGAGGTCCTTAGGAATAAAGAGCTTCAGAATTGTGCCTAAGGATTCATTTAGAACAAGAATGGAGAAAGTCAAACCTAAGGGCGCTGTTGAAAGTAACAGATCTTTGTTGTTGTTTTCAGTTGCTAAGTCATGTCTGACTCTTTGCAACCGCATGGACCACAGCATGCAAGGCTTCCCTGTCCTTCACTCTATCCCGGAGCTTGCTCAAACTCATGTCCATTGACTCAGTGATGCCATCCAACCATCTCATCCTCTGCCACCCCCTTCTCCTCCTGCCCTCAATCTTTTCCAGTATCAGGGTCTTTTCCAATGAGCAAGCTCTTTGAATCAAGTGGCCAAAGTATTGGAGCTTCAGCATCAGTCCTTCCAATGAATATTCAGGGTTGAATTCCTTTAGGATTGACTGGTTTGATCTCCTTGCTGTCCAAGGGACTCTCAAAAGTATTCTCCACACCATAAATGATAGCTTCTTAATGTCAAAAAGATGGTAGAATAGTAGGAAGCTTAGTAGAGAACCAAGAAAAGACACAAACAAGAAACAAGAGCCCTTCTGAGATCACAAGGAGCTCTGGATCTGGAAGACTGCGCATTTGTGATGAGCTGCAGGCAATGGCACCCCACTCCAGTACTCCTGCCTGGAAAATCCCATGGACGGAGGAGCCTGGTAGGCTGCAGTCCATGGGGTCACTAAGAGTCGGACACGATTGAGCAACTTCACTTTCTTTTTTTTTTTTTTTTTTTTAATTAGTTGGAGGCTAATTACTTCACAACATTTCAGTGGGTTTTGTCATACATTGATATGAATCAGCCATAGAGTTACACGTATTCCCCATCCCGATCCCCCCTCCCACCTCCCTCTCCACCCGATTCCTCTGGGTCTTCCCAGTGCACCAGGCCCGAGCACTTGTCTCATGCATCCCACCTGCGCTGGTGATCTGTTTCACCATAGATAGTATACATGCTGTTCTTTTGAAACTTTATGCACTGGAGAAGGAAATGGCAACCCACTCCAGTATTCTTACCTGGAGAATCCCAGGGATGGGGGAGCCTGGTGGGCTGCCGTCTATGGGGTCACACAGAGTCGGACACGACTGAAGTGACTTAACAGCAGCAGCAGCACCGCCTCAGGAGCAATCACATCAGGGCCTGGGTCAGATTTTACAGCATTACCCAAGAAGGAACACACAGATCAATTAAGACAGGACAGAAGCTTCACTGCAAAGAGAGGCTTGAATCAAATACTGGCTGCATGAACTACTCTGATTCAAAAGTAACTTTCAGAAAATCAGGTTCAAAAATAAAATTACACACATCCTTGGAGTTCTGGAAGAATGCATGAATGCCCAAGGCTATAGACTCTCTGGAGAGATCACAGAGGACACATGCAACCTAAAAGTTCCTAGCTAAATGCAAAACATAAATAAACACATAAACTCATGGAAACTTAAGTACAAGCCACATATACACATACGTGATGCTAATAGATAAATATCTGACTGACTAAGGGACTTAAGCACAACCTTTGATCCCTAAGTGGACTATGGGGACATAGGAGAAATCCCTATGCATCTAAATTAAAAGGTAAAAGCAGGAGGAAATCTGAGTAGGAATATTGAAGGTTGCACATTTTAGGGGTGGCAGTGGGATTTCACAGAATCAGTTCAGCCAAGTTCTAAAGTAAACAGATGATTAAGCAAACATTAACAGCAGCCTCTGGTGGGGGTGGATGAGAAGATAGCTATTTCTTAATGTATTATCTAAAATGATCAGTTTTCAACATTACATTTGAGTGATCTAAAGAGATTAGAAAGTATAACTGATACATCTGGGTAGTGAATGGAGATAAAATAAAAATCATTTTGAAGTGGATGAGATGATAGACTATGCAAAGGTTTCAAAGCATTTTAATACATATGTTAAAGGAACTAAAGGATACCATGCTTAAAGGATTAAAGGAGGGCTAATGATATTGATAAAGTGTCACTCCATCCAGAAGACATAACATTTTTGTAAAAGTATATTCATCTAAAAACAGCCCCCAAATATATGAAGCAAACACTGAATTGACAGGAGAAATATATAACTCAATAAGAGTTAGAGACTTATATAAACTACTTTTAGTAATTGGAGGGACAATATCAAAAGAAGAAAAAATAAAAGAAAGAAAGAAACCTGAGAATGTTGCAAGTCAACTAGAAATAATAGATATTTGTGGACTACCCTACTCATCTATAGCAGAATACACATACGTTTCAAGCACATATGAAATATTCTCTAAGATAGGACATATTCTAGGACATAAAACAAGCTTCTGCAAATTTAAATACATTTTGATCCTGTAAAATACACTCTCCTATTACAGTGAAATCAAATTGGAGAGATATACAGAAGAAAGTTTTGGAAATGCAAATTATTTGGAAGTTAAACAACTCACTCCTAAATGATCGATGGGTGGAAGAGGAACTCACAAAGAAATAAGAAAATAATTTGCCATGAAATTAAATAAAAATACCACGTATCAAGACTTGTAGAAAGCAGGGACATCAATTCTCAGAGGGAATTTTTTATCTGCTGAAACCTGCATTTAAAAGTAAAAAAAAAAAAAAAAATTGTTCACAAATTAGTAATCTAAACTTCCAACCTAAAAAAACAAAACAAACAAACAAACAAAAAACTAGAAAAACAAGATTAAACCAAACTGAAAGCAAGCAAAAGTAGGAAATAATAAAGACTAAAGTTGTTGTTTTTGTTGTTTAGCCACTAAGTCATGTCTGACTCTTTATAGACTCTTCTATAGCCCAACAGACTCCTCTGTGCATGTGCTTTCTCAGGCAAGAATGCTAGAGTGGGTTGCCATTTCCTTCTCCAGGAGATCTTCCCCACCAGGGATTGAACCTATGTTTCCTGCATTGGCAGGTAGATTTTTTACTGTCGATCTTCCAAGGAAGCCCAAAGATAAAAGCAGAGATAAGTAAAATAGGGAATGGGAAAAAATAAAGAGAAATATATAGAAAATCAATGCTGCAGTTTTCGCTTGGAATTTGAGATGGTGTCAAAATCCTTAACGTGTGCTTTGTAAATTCACAATATATGTAGAGCATGATTATCACATTAGAAAGGCAGAGAAGAAGTTGGAGTAGCAAAACATGGCTTCGCTGTGTTCTCTGTTAAGGATATCATCAGGCTGAGATCAAGGTTTCAGCTGGGAATATGATATTGCCTGAAGTTTGGGGCTTTCTTCCAAGATCACTGGTTCTTGGCAGAGTTTATTTCTTTGTAGTTCTGTGGTTAAGGTTCCTACTTTCTTGTTGGTTCTTGTTTGGGAATACTCTTAGCTCCTAGAATCCTCCTTCAGGGGTTTGCCACATGCCCCCTTAGTCTTGAAATATGGCTCTTTACTTTCTTCCAAGTCAGTAAGAGATCAACAGAGACCTCAACTGATCAAGTCAGATCTGCTCAGGGTAACTTCTGTTTTGATGGACACAAATTCAACTGATTGGGCTTTTAATTATATGCATCAAATTCATTTTACCATATAACCTAACGTAATTGTACAAGTAAAACCCTCTCATATGAATGTATAATAGCTGTTGCCAAGTCCAACTAATAGATGCATATCTTCTTCATGAACTCACAAAATAATACAAATGGAATCATGAACCTTATAAGTGATCAAATAATTTATGGCAACCAAAAAAAATCCATACATTCAGTTGGAAGAGAAGAAATAAATAGATTCAGATGTTTATATACAAGTTGAAGACTGAATCAGCTGACATTCTCTTGTTGATTTGTCTTAGACATGTGTAAAGAATTATGAAAAAAATTAATATTACATTAAAGATGTAGAGTCATTTCATAAGTATTTTATCATTTCATATTGATTAAAATAATGAATATTTTTCCAAGCCAATGAGAAGTATTGGGTTGGCCAAAAGTTTGCTCAAGTTTTTCCATATGACATGGAAGCCCTGAAAGAACTTTTTGGCCAACCCAATACTTATTTAACAACTAGACTATAATTTTTATCTATCTCTATGACTTAACATTTCTCCATCCTGGGCCTGTAAGTATTGAAAATAAATTGTATGCTTGTTTTAAAAGTGTGAAGTACCCTTTCAACTTTATAATTCATTACATTAGTGTTATAAGGAGTAATCTGGGAGGAAAATAGAGGGAAATGAGAAAATGAACAAAAGTAAAGAAATCAAGGGATAAGAAAGAAGATAAAATAAGGAGAAAAGGATAAAACCCAGTTGCTAACTATTTAGAAATAGGTTCAAGTCTCAAGATCGAAAGCACTGCAGAATTCTTAGCTCTCAGATATGTATCTCTACAGTGCTCTTCTCTGAAAAAGAAGCCCTGAATTCTTTCACATTCATTTTAAATTGCATCATTTATTAAAATGATTCATGTTTGTTTTCCTGACTTTTCTTATTTGCAACTAGTGACAAAAGATTCCAGCCAAAATATTTGAGTCACTTAAAGCTTATTTTTTTCATGCCTATTTACCTTCCACATTCAGAATCCTTCTCTTGCCCTTTGCTGCTTCTGGCCCCTGATTCCCACTACATCTGTACACCATCATTTTAGACATCACCAAACAACTCAGATTTTCTTCTAGGTCTTGGCTTTTTTCAACCCAAATGTGTGTGTCCTGCGGAGTTGCAGCTTAAAGCATTTTGTTGTATTTCACGCTGCCCTTTGGGCGACTGGTAGATCCCAGATCAATTTAGTACAAGTCATTCTGGTCTGCATACTCCTGTTGATGTCGCTCTAGCACATTTCACGTGTGTGTTCATGCGTGCTCAGTTGTGTCCGACTCTTTTTGACCCCATGGACTGTAGTTTGCCAGGCTCTCTCTCCAAGGAATTTTTGAGGCAAGAATATTGGAGTGAGTTGCCATTTCCTACTCTAGAGAGATGTTACCAACCCAGAGTTTGAACCTACGCCTCCTGCATCTACTGACTTGGTTGGCAGATTCTTTACCACTGTGCCATCTGGGAAGCCCATGTTATGGTCAATAACAGTAGGTTGGTATAACAAGTATTTATATCTATATATCTAAATAGATATTTGCATGAAGGTATACATTTATATGTCTTCAACTAATATTAGCAAATTGAATCCAGCAACATACAAAAGAATTATTATATTGCAACTAAGTGAAATTTATCCAGTAATGCAAAAAAAGTGAAAGTGTTAGTTACTTAGTTGTGTCCAACTCTTTGTGACCCCATGGACTGTAGCCCACCAGGCTCCTCTGTCCATGGAATTCTCCAGGCAAGATTCTAAAGTAGATTGCCATTTCCTTCTCCAGGGTATCTTCCTGACCCAGGAACTGAATCCAGGTCTCCTGCCTTATAGGCAGACTCTTTACTGACTGAGCCACCAGTGGATCCCTCAAGTAATGCAAGGTTGATTTAATACACAAAAATAAGTTAATGTAATACACATTATAAATGAAATAAAAGCCAATAACCATGTGAGTATCTCCAGAACCAAAGAAAAAGCATTTGACAAAATTCTACACTCATTAATTAAAATAACAAAGACAACTCTCAACATGCTAGGAATAAATGAAAAATTATTCCACCTGATAAAGGGCATTTAACACACCCTTAATGGTGAACATGAATGTTTCCCTCTTAAGGTCAGGAACAAGGCCAGGAATTCCACTCTCATCAATGTTATTCAATACTGTACTGAGAATTCTAGACAATGCACTCAGGAAAGACAAAGAAGTAAAGCTATCCAAACTGGAAAAACAGAAGTAAAATTGTTTCTATTCACAGATGATACAAGTGTGTGTGGTGAAAATTCTAGTAGTCACAAAAAAAATAAACAAATAAGACAAAATATTAAAAGTAATAAGTCACAAAGATGAAAAATCAATGTATAACATATTGATAGCAGGATGAAAAAAATCTAATAGAAAGCAAGGTGGCCAAAAATGGAGACAGGGAAAGACTAAGGTCAAAGGAAAAAAACAAAAAAATGGCAGCAATGTTTTGGAAATGGTGTGCTCTGCCTTAAAAATGTGACCTGCCAAATACCCTAGGTGGGAAGAAAGTTTTGTGACGTTTTTGCAGGGAAGTCTTGGAAAGACTTGGGAGAAAAAAAAAAAATTTTTTTTTTTTCAAATTAGAAGAACTAAAGGGACATGTTTACACCTCATTTTAATTTAATATCAGCATGAAAATAGGACAGGCTCCAGTGGTAATAAAACTGAACTTCAAGGTAAATAAAATAGTGTATTTTAAAATACCCAAACAATGAGATGTTAGACTGGGATGGCTCTAATGCCTTGAATGGTTACATAAGCAAAGCAAAATCCTGTAAATCCCTCAAGATTAAGAAGAAAACCAATCACAGCCAAGTAGACTTTCCTAAATGATGCTATCACTTAAGCTATAGACAATCAGATAGTTTCCTTACCTTGTTTCCTTGTCTTCTTCATAAAAACCCTCACCCAAGCTCCTTTCTGTGGAGCACTCCTAACCAACTCTGGTTTGACACTGCTAATGTAAATCCATGATAGCTCAGATAAACTCTTCAAAAATTTAATTTATCCTTTAAGATCTGTTTGTGAGCACTTACATGTTTTACCTATGTAAGAAACAAGGAAAACTTCTTATTTCTCTGGCAAATTTCCCAATCCAGGGTATAATTCTCCGCTATTTCCCTTGGGTCTAGTAACGAGCCTAGCTCATTTCATTATCAGCAGCCCTAGGGAACTAGGGCACGGAAAATAAAAGGGAGCAGCAGTAGATGTAATGCTTTTAGCTTGTAACATTTCACGATATGAAAGGGAAAACACCCTACCTGCTGTCTCCTCTACTCAAATATTCTGTAAATGCAGCCTACTACACCACTGATGTCAGATGCGTGGGGTTTTCACACAATAAGCAATTCCGCGACCCCAGCTGGGGGGTCCTACAAACGTAATACCAGCTACCTGGAGAAAACATCGGATTAAGGCTCAGCCCCAAAGGCACCTCCTCTGTCCACTTTGACGCCAACAGTGAGTCCAGATTATCTCCCGTGCCTCCGACTAACTTCCTATAAACCAGAGCTCCTGTAAGCCCCTGCCGTGTTCAGCTAATTTGCTTGAGGGGCTCACAGAATTCAGGAAAACAGTTTGCTCACTAAAATACCTGTTTCCTACAAATGATATTAAAGGATAAAAATCAACTTCCAAAGAGAAACAGAAGGTAAGGTCCAGAAGGAACTGGTGCTTGTGTTAGTGGACTGAACTGGCCTTTTTAACACTCGAAAATGACCCAGAAAGTGAAGTAATCTTCTTGAGAATGAATCAAAAGGAGAAGAAGAATAATTGAATAGAGAGGGTTTTGAAAGTCAACTTTGAACTAATTAAATAAGTAATTATTTTTTCCATGTTCAACAATAAACAGAACAGGTATGTGTATGATGAATGCATTAAAAGCAGGTATATGAATAAATCAAATGAGTCATATTCAAACCAGTATAATAAAACCAGAATTCAGCCACATTTTTGTTGACTTCTCCTTCATTCATCTTCCTGTGAACTTGCAATTATATTGTAAATCTAGTTTTACATTCTACTGTTTTACTTAACATTAACATAAGACATTTCTATGTATCATTAAATCTTATTTATATTGTTTATATAGTGCATCACTCCAGGATATTAAATAAATGTACTATACATTAGCAAATCACACTTACATTTTGGAATATTTAAATTTTTTCATATATTTTCAAAATAGATGATACTGCATTAAACATATTTATAGATAGGAGCTGTTTAAAATTTGTTTTCAATTATCTATTTGGATAGATTCCCAGAATATGTTTCAAATTTTAATACAAATATGCAAATTCTTTGATTACTTTACATAAAGATTATATTAATTTACACTGTCATAAGCAGTGTGTGCAAGTCCATATTTCTATATTGTTGATAACATATTTTTTGAGAAATTCTGAAGATCTAGTTAGATTTTCATTCCAAGAAGAATTTAAAGGGAGGTCTGTTAATCAGTAATCAAATATCAGATAGGATTATGACATGGAATAAATATTTAGATCTTCCCTGTATGTAAAGATATATAAATGTCTATACAGAGGGAGAAATTCTAATCTCAACTTTTCAAAGAATGTATTTTCTGATACTGGCCTCAATAATATCTATATTCCGATTCACAACCTGATATGTACTATTGGGTCTCTGACATCTCAGGGTTACTGGTTATCTTTAGGAAAACAAAGTTATCATTCAAAGAGTAGAAAGAAAATAAAATAATAGGGTTTTCATTTAACTTTACAGTTTTAAAAAAGTGGGCTACAGCAAAGCCCTAAACTGGGTTTCCCAGGTGGCACAGTGATAAAGAATACCCCTACCAACGAAGGAGACACAAGAGATGTGGGTCCAGGCCCTGGTGGGGAAGAGCGCCTGGAGAAAGATGTGGCAACCCTCTGGCATATTCTTGTGTAGAAAATCCGGTGGATTGAGGAACCTGGTGGGCTACAGGCCACGGGGTTGCGGAGAATCAGACACGACTGAGCGCGCGCGCGCACACACACACACACACACACACACACACACACACACACAGCCCTAAGCTACACATCAACCACTGGTAAATATCAGTATAATTAGAACCAGCAGTTTTTCCCCTCTCTCTCTAATGAGTAGCTGTTCTGCAAATATTACTCATAAAAATACTTTATAAGACGGAGTAAAATCAGTTCCAGTTTTAGGCTATCTAATTTCATGGTTAAAAAAATTAGACTATGCATTGCAGTTTTCTCTTTAATCTGATACACAATGCCTGCAAATCAAAATGGATTCTTTCTCATTTCAACTTAAATTGGTGAAAACTATAAAACAAAGGACTGAGAAAGCAAAGACGGAAAATAGGCAGGAAGCAAAACTGAAGAAATCCTATAAGTTCTTTTTTTAAAATCATGTACCTTGTAATTGTATTCCCGAGCATCAGTCTTAAACTTTGGGTTCCTTGCCATGAAATTAGCTCTCCCTTCACCCTCAAGTTTAAAGAACAGAAAATGAAGTGCATCTCGGGGACTTCAAGCTGTAATTTCCTTTAAAGTGTTGAAGTCATAAACTGTAAGTGAGAACCAAAAGTCAAAATTACAACCTTTCTAATATCCTAACCAGGTATGCTTTATTTTTATATAATGGAGGTTTCCGCCAACTCCACCAACCCCAAATTTGCACACAATTGCCGTTAAAAATAAATTTTTTCCCCATTTTATATAAAGAAAAAGGCAAGAACACCACTGAGTTTAAATCTGTTGCCACTTTTAATAAAATGTTTCAGTCTTGAACTACTTTTTTCTATAATTAAAATAAAAAAATAAATCAATAGCAAA
This sequence comes from Cervus elaphus, assembly GCF_910594005.1. NCBI lineage: Eukaryota > Metazoa > Chordata > Mammalia > Artiodactyla > Cervidae > Cervus > Cervus elaphus. The sequence continues at coordinate 5,044,738 of NC_057826.1, read as the reverse complement.
GAACAGATAACCATTTAAAGAAATAGCTCATTTACCTCACTTGAGATGGTATAAATATACTATGTTTATTAATTATTTTTGCTTCAGTAGAATTCTTTGTAAATGACAGTGTAAGCAGAAATAAGGTGACAGGAAATGGAAAGGGTTTGAAAGTATTTTAAACTAATTTTAAAGTAATTTTCAAATAAATAATTTCACTATAAAACTGATATGAGTGTCATTTACTTCCTAGAGATGACAATGCTTTTTACATAGTGATTGTACAAAATATTTTTAAAACATAATATTAATATTCTGTTGCATAAAATATTATGCTTTACTTAATATTCTAATACATATTCCCCCAAACTGGACTACATAGGTTAATACATGAAAAGGAAATTGGAGATAAAGATATTTTAAGTCACTCAAGTACACATTACAGCTATATTTTGGGAATGGATATAGTGATTCAAGAGCATCTTATATTTTTTAAAATTGATGAAAAATGGACATAGGAGATCACCTTAGTTAAGGGGCTGGCATAAGTAAAAAATGGACACCCCAAATCATATCAAAATAGAATACAATACATGATATAAGAGAGTTATGCAAATGTTGAGATTCATAGATGTCCACCCAAGAGGAATGAAAATATGTATCACAAATACTAATATATGAAAATTCATAATAGAACTCACTTTAGCAAAAATGTGCAATGTCAATCAGTCAGTGAATGGATAAACACAATGATGTGTCCATACACTGGGATACTTTTCAGTAATTAAAGAACAAAGTCCTAGTATATGCTTCTACTTGTTAAACCTCCCCAAAAATACATCAATGAAAAAACTCAGCTGTAAAACATCACTTACTATATGAAGTGGTCAATTTATAGAAAATGTTCAGAAAAGACAAATGCATATGAAAAGAAAGTGGGCTGGTGGCTGCCCAGGGCCAGGGGTGGGAACAGAGTGTGTGTTAATGATTTCCTTTTGGAGTGACAGAAAGGTTCTATAGCTAGATTGTGCTGTTGCCTGGCAACACCCTGAACTTCTCAAAAATCATTGAATTGTGCACATAGACTAAGTCAATGATGTGATACGTACGCTATAATCAATAAAGTGGAAATATATTTGGTTAGGATTCAAAAGATGGAATTGTAGTTACAGGAAGACCTCATAGAAGAGGATATATTTTGAAGTATTTTAAAGCTTAATGTGATTTTATTTTATTTATATATGTCATATAGGTCTACATAGAAAAAAAACAAAGGTAGCATAAGTAAAAGTAATATTTGAATTTGAATTAAACATTAATGCAATATGAAAGATGCACATCTAAGTAAGCATAAGGGGTGAAGCAAATAAAACATACTCAAAAATTTCTAAGTTTCAGTTATAAAACATTGACTTGGATAATGAAACCCTCAGTACAACTCGAAAGATCACAAAGAAACATAGTTCTCATTGTTTCAGCCAAGCAGGACTTGGTGATGTGAAATTCACTTGTACAAGTGGAGAGGACGATGGGGTGGGGGCACCTGTGAGAGAAGAGAAACCAGAATTTATGAGCATGCATAGGAACAGCTCATTAACCGCAGTCAGAGTTTACTAAGCTCTTTATTATGTTTTACCCCTAGCTAAATGCCTTCTGCACTGTATCTCATTTAATCCGGACAACTTTATTAGTTACATACTATTATCACATTCATCCTACAAATGAAGAAACTGATTCAGCAACAGTTACATAATTTCAAAATTCACAAAGGCTGGTGTGTGAGAGAGCTGAGAATTAAGTTTAGGCAGACATTCCAATTGCTGTTGTTATTTCGTTGCTAAGTCATGTCCAAGTTTTCGTGACTCCAAGGACTGTAAATTTGCAAGTCTCCTCTGTCCATGGGTGGTTGAGTGTGGTGGGCTACAAGTCCATGGGATCCCATGGACAGAGGAGCGTGGTAGGCTACAGTCCATGGGGTCATAAAGAGTCGGACACGCCTGAGCCACTTCACTTTCTTTCATTTTCTGTCCATGAGATTTTCCAGGCAAGAATTCTGGAGTGGATAGCCATTTTATTCTCCAAGAGACCTTCCCAACCCAGGGATCGAACCCGTGCCTCTTGGATTGGCAGGTAGATTTTTTTACCTCTAAGCCATCAAGGAAGCTCAGACACTTCAATACTGTGTATCTACCTATTCAACAACACTGCTCCTTGCATTTAATTAATCAAGATGTTCTTTCAAGTAGTGAGGCCATGACCACCCTCCAACATGATTTCTGCTGCCTTACAGCAGCAGATTTTACTGATTCCATCTACATTGTTTTCACAGATCTACCATGATCTTTACTGCAGATGGTGAAATCTGAAGAAGACTGCTTCTTGGCAGGAAAGCTGTAACAAACCTAGACAGTATGTTAAAAAGGAAAGACATCAGTTTGCCAACAAAGGTCCATATAGTCAGCCCTACGGTCTTTCCAGTAGTCACATACAGTTGTGAGAGCTGGGTCACAAAGAAGGCAGAGAGGGAAAGAATTGATGCTTCTGAACTGTGGTGCTGAGAATCCCTGGGATAGCAAAGAGATCAAACCAGTCAATCCTAAAGGCAATCAACCCTGAATACTCATTGGAAGGTCTAATGTTGAAACTGGAGTGGCAATATTTTGGCCACCTGAAGCGAACAGCTGACTCAAAGGAAAAGACCCTGGTGTTGGGAAAGATTGGAGGCGGAAGGAAAAGAGGCTGACAGAGGATGAGATGGTTGGATGGCATCACTGATGCAATGGACATGAACTTGGGCAAACACCAGGAGATGGTTGGGGAGAAACAGGCCTGGGGTGCTGCAGTCCATGGGGTCACAAAGAGTCAGACACAACTTGGCAACTTAGCACAACAACCATGATTTTCAACCTTTTTCTACCTAGATCCCCTTATCCAGAATCTCCACTCTTTACTTTCAGCCTTTTCTCAACTAACCTTGTGATCTAATCTCAAACTAAACTACCCCCTGCTCATTGACCCCACCATCACTGGTATCTGCTTACCTAGACTCTTGGAAAATAGTTCACTATGTAAACCTAAATTTGTAGGTAACATGCCTCATCATATATAATTGCTTTACATGCATTCTTTCACATTCTAACCCAGATATCAAGAAGCTCAGAATAGTCACTTGATTTTGTAAACAGTTTAATTAGCAGGCATTCTATCCATTGTTTGCCACTTCTAAAAATCTCTACTATAGGTATTTAAGGATAGCCATTTTTTTTAGGGTCATTCACCCTGAACCCCATATTAGCACAGGAACCTCTTCCTTCCTGACACAGTAACATTAGAAGAGATGTAGTTAGAATTTCTGTGGCTTTTTTTCTAACTTAGCAGGGAATGATATTTTAAAACAGGAATAAAATGTGGCAGTTTAAGTACAGCTGATGATCTTAGCTCCTCTGAGAAACTCCCCAATGAAAAAAATAAGAAATCTTAAATGCATAAACATGCAAACAGAAAGAGAACAGAGAATGTGACAGCAGTAATGAGAGATATCAACAGTTTTCCGAGGATGGAAGTCAAACATAGGAATCATGTTGTTTGACTTAATAAAGAAGAGGAAATTGGAATCAGTGTGTGCAGAGGCATGTTGACTCAGAGGATCAAAGAAAATTTGTGAGCTCTGAAGACCCAGCACAAGCAACTATAGAAGAGATTCATTGAAGAGAACTCAGGAATGAGTTCAAGGATGTGCCATGATCTATTGCTCAAGTCTCCCCAACACACAAAAACTTCAGAAATTAGGTGGGTACTTCTTGCCTATCCACCTTAGAAAGACACTAGTTTTGTTTTTGTTCGTTTGAGTGGAGAAATAAAACCTAAGATGATAGGCACTTGGACGCACTGAATGTAAAAAAGCAGATGTCAGAATGACAGAGAAGAAAAGGGGGGCTGAACGAGTCAGCATCCTGAACGGGGACTTATTCTTCCAGTGTCTTCTGTTATTCAGAAAACTCCAGGCAGATTACAGAAACATTTTCCTCTGGAAAAATGGAAAGCCTCCAAAAAAGAGCAAAACAGGATGCCAAACTTTTGAGAGATCTGCAAATCACAGAAGATCTTATATGCGTATCATGATTCAGGGGAGGAGGATAACATACCTACCTAAACATGAATAAAGCATGTTAAAACCAAAACATTTTCATACAGAAAACATTTCTTTATAATTCAACCCAAATATCTTTTCTTAAAAAGTTTCTAAAGGTTCTGGTTCTGAAAAATGAGTCAAACCAATAGACAGGAAGATAGGTTATTCAGGGAACATACAAGATCGCTAACTGAAATACGAGATGAGCGTTTGTTTGTACATGGGCTCCCCGGGTGGAGCGGCGGTAAAGACTCTACCTGCTAACGCAGGAGATGCAAGAGACCTGGGATCAGTCCCTAGTCAGGAAGGTCCCCTGGAGGAGGAAATGGAAATCTCTCCAGTGTTTCTTGCCTGAAAAACCCCATGGACAGAGGAGCCTGGGGGGCTACGGTCTACAGGCTCGCAAAGACTGAGCAAATAAGCAAGCATGCAAGCAAGTGTGCCGTTCAATTAGTAAGCATCCAATCTCGATCGGAGCAGGAGAATAAGGTGTTAGAGAGGAAGATCTCCCAACAAAAGGGATGGAGGAAGGGAGGAAGAGACAGTGGGGGTGTGTGTGTGTGAGAGGGAGAGAGAGAGAGAAAGAGGGAGAGCTACTCTAAGGTGTATCAAAATATTTCTCACCAAATCTAAACTTTCAAAGGCACGCATTGTCTTCCTGTTGGGATTCATACCGACATTCTTTTTCCTCCTGGAAAAAAAAAAGTTCTTTCTCTGTTTCATAGTGCCTTAACCATATTAACACAAACAAAAGAAAATTAATCTTTTATTAAAAGCAAATCCATGTACCTAGACAACAGATATTTTAATTCAAAGGGGAAATTGTTATTTTGTACTATTTGTATTGTCTCTGAAAGCAAACACAAATATTGTTGCCATGACAACATCCATGCTTCTGATTTATTTATTGCTTGCTTCTTAGTAAATACTGTAAAATGAGTGCAGTGTCTGGATTTATATCTCCAAAGAGTAATAAACAGGAGACAATTAACAGGTCATTATTTCCACCTGCTGAACTCTATTTTGAGGAGATTTGATTAATTAACGTCAAAGATCTGTCATCATTAGTTCCAAAGTCTTTTATTTCTTGTTTATCAAAACATGGAAATACTATTAACATTAGTTTGGAACAGAGTCTCCTATCCATTTTCTGGGTCACTGCTCATGACCTCATTATCCACATAATTGTAAAATATGGCTACTGTTAATCAATGTGAAAATATGATTTCCTATTTAAAAGTTAATAATAATTTTTAAAAATGAAAAGCTATATTTGGAAAAAAAGAAAAATTGTGTTCTTCATATTTATGCCAAATGTTTTACATCATTCAAAGATGGGAATATTTTTTGTTAAAATCAAATTTATTTTTTAACTTTTTTGGATAGAAAGTTACTAACTAATGGATTTACTTGTGTCACAATAGACTTTTAATCTTGTTTATTTTAATATAAGAGTTGTGCAAGACAGTCCTTTAGGTTAACTGGATCTGGAATTCTTCCCAATTTGAGGTAGTCTAGAAATGAATAGCTCCATCTCTTGGCTCTCTTTCTTTCCTCTCAGATTAATGCATTGCAAAACTGTGTGAACTTTCTGATCAAAGCATACAACTGGTAAATTTCCCATTTTTGATCTTCGTTATGTATGGTAGGCAATAAACAGGCCAGCATGAATGCTGAAGCAAAAATGCAAAGGACTGTTTTTTCTTAAAAAAAAAAAATCATGAACCTACTAGCACACAGCCCAACTGTGAGTGTTTAGGAAATTTCGTAAACTTCATAAATCCAAATTGACAATCAATCTCACAAATGCTATGTACATCAAGCTGAAGAAATTCATTATTCTTTCCATTTGATTCGAAGAAAAAAATCATATCCTGAGAAAGTATGAAGTAATGAACATTTACATTTCTGAAAGCTTAATTTCCTCACTTTTGGATTCAGAGCATAAAATTTGCCTTTACCATTATGAGTGTTGGCTGGAGGAGAGAAGACAGATGTCTCCAGTACTTCCGATGGCTTATTTGCTATATTTTTATCAGAAGTCTTGCTCCTCTTGTCATGAGCATGCCATTACTATGTGGATTTAGCTAGCCTCTGGGAGGGTGGTTTGGGAGACTGAGAAGTAACCCATAGTTCAGGTTAGTTTCTAAATGCAATCTCAAACAACCATGAAACTGTATTTCAAAGACATTAAAAATATCAAAAGCTCAGTTCATATGTATATGATTATCCTCCTTCATAATCTCTTTTTCGGTGGAAGATTGTCACTTACTCCACCTCCAGTTTTGTTTTATTTTTTTTTAAACCATCTTAGCCGTTATTAAGTGTGCATTTCAGTACTGTGAAGTATATTCAAATTATTGTGAGACAGAGCTCCAGACATTTGCATCTTATATATCTAAAATTATAGCCAATAACCACCCCCCTCCCCCTTCCTCTTGGCCTCTAGTAACCAGTATTCTGCTGTCTGCTTTTATTAATATGACTACTTTAAGAAAACTCAAAGAGGTGTTATCATATAGTATTTGTTTTTTTGTGACATATTTATTTCACTTAAAATAGTGTCTCAGGTTTCATCCATGTTGTAATTTGTGGCGTTCTCTCTCTTTCAAGGCTGAAAAATATCCCTCTGTGGGTATAAACCACATTTTCTTTCTTCATTCATTCATGAGTGGACATTTGGGTCGTGACCACCTCTTAGCATTTGTGAATAGTGGTGCTAGTAACATGGGAGTACAAATATTACTTCCCATTTTTAATTTAAAAGTGATGATTTGAGCCATTTCCAAGTAATGTCATATGTTGTTTTTTTGTTTGTTTTCTCCTAAACAAGGAATGCTCAGAATTGAGTAACTATTTAGATTTAATGTGATTATCCCTCAATGAAGGTGTTTACAATATTGTTATCCATATTTGCAGCATTCATACAAAAACATTTAAAGTCATAGCTTAAACTGAGTGGACAAGTATTAGCTTAGATGTTCCTAGATTTCACAGATTTCTAGTTGAAAATTTTACCTAAAACTTCCAAACAATTACTGAACCAAAATTAATTAGTCCTTAGTCATTGAAGTTCTAAGACATACCTGGGCCTGTTCAGATTTTAGTTCCTCTCCCCTCCCTTCAGTTGCAAGTCTTGGTTATCATTTTAATGCCAAAATAAAGCATGTTTATTTTTCTCACTGATGTCATATTCAAGATTCCGATGGTATCACATTCATCCTTTCAATGATGTCATATTTGAGGCATTTTTTAAAAATTTCTGTTATTTTATGTGAAGAAGTAGAAGGAAAGAGATGAGGAGGAATAAAGGGAGAGAGGAGAAGAAGAGGAAAAGGAAGAACATGGTACTGTATAAGCAACATGGCTTTAGTGGTTAAAAATGGTAGATTTGGGGCCTGGACACAGGTTTGCATCCAGACACTGCTAGCTTAGAGGTACTTGAGCTTGGAAAAATTATTTATTTCAGTTTGTAGCTCAGTTTCCAATATGAAAACAAGTTAATTACCTACTTTTTGAGATTTCTGTGAAAATTGTATGGATTATTTCCATACATGCTTCTCAGCACAGAGTCTGGCATATAACAAACTCTCGGGACGTAACTCTTAGCTCTTAAATCATGACTCCACGGTTCTTATAACTAACTTCGGTCAGGTTTACATCTAAACCAAACCCAATTCAAAACTGTGCTTATTCCATAAGAAAACAAACCATCCGATGTTAATGCACTTTGTTTCTCTGGAATTTGGGCCCAAGATGAAGCAGCTTTAATTTAGGGGGTCACATTTTAAACACATAACTTAATTAAATTCAGTTCTCAAGGTGCCTGGATGACACATCTGGAAAAAATGGAGTTCTTTGGCACAAAAAATCATTTCACATATAGTAATGACTGGTTTGTGATACTGTTGTTTGGCTTCACAGTTGATCGTGTGATAGAACAATCCAGATGTGTGACAAGACCTATGTCCAACGTGGCCTTCCTAAGGCATACAGTGATGGAGCCAGTCCTGGTGATGTTATCAATAGCCAGAGCAGAAGAGTTGATGCAATGCAGATGGTGGATAGTATGGTATGTTTACAGTCTATGACCACAGAACATGTGTGTCTCACAACTGTGTTCTGTGGCCTCTTGATAATATTTTAACAAGGTCTGTGTGAATAATTGAACCAGAAGTAATCCATATCTACTAGGTAAACCCCCATCTGAGTTTGAAAATTGAATCTGAACAGGGAAACATTTTCAGTAGGAAAATGCCAATGGGGCTTTGAGAGCAGGTTAAACATCAGGTATCACTGGGCCTTGCCTAATTAAATTCTAAAAGTCCAAATTAAGGACTTTTGATTTCCTAGTTCGAAGTCCAGAGTCGCTACTTACAGAGTATGCAAATGTGGGGAATTTACTTGAATTTTTCATGTTTCAGTTTTCACGTTTGTTAAAAAAGGGTAATATTAATAATCTTTTTTATAAGTAAGTGTCTTAAAATAATGCCTGGTACATGAGAAGCCACAGTTGATAACAAGAGCAGATGCAAAATACATACAAAGTACACAGAAATTAAAAAGGAAGGACAAACTCAGACCTACACTCTAGTGTGTACCAAGAAGTTGGCATCTTCTAAAATAGGATCGTTTTTTAATATTTTTTTTTTGTGATGTGGATCATTTTTAAAGTCTTTATTTAATTTGTTACAATATTGTTTCTGTTTTATGTTTTGGAATTTTGGCTGTGATTCATGTGGGATCTTAGCCAGGGATGGAACCCCAGCATTGGAAGGTGGGATAGGATAGGATTGTATCTGACCCAGTTTCCCTCCCACCAAATCAGGGGTATATTATAACTTCCAGGGGCCTCTTTAACCAAAACATGATTTTAAAATATATTTTATGTTTGTGTTGGTATATTTTTGAGATTAATCCTTTGCCTGTTGCTTCATTTGCTATTATTTTCTCCCAATCTGAGGGCTGTCTTTTCACCTTACTTATAGTTTCCTTTGTTGTGCAAAAGCTTTTAAGTTTCATTAGGTCCCATTTGCTTATTTTTGCTTTTATTTCCAATATTCTGGGAGGTGGGTCATAGAGGATCCTGCTGTGATTTATGTCGAAGAGTGTTTTGCCTATGTTCTCCTCTAGGAGTTTTATAATTTCTGGTCTTACATTTAGATCTTTAATCCATTTTGAGTTTATTTTTGTGTATGGTGTTAGAAAGTGTTCTAGTTTCATTCTTTTACAAGTGGTTGACCAGTTTTCCCAGCACCACTTGTTAAAGAGGTTGTCTTTTTCCCATTGTATATCCTTGCCTCCTTTGTCAAAGATAAGGTGTCCATAGGTTCGTGGATTTATCTCTGGGCTTTCTATTCTGTTCCATTGATCTATATTTCTGTCTTTGTGCCAGTACCATACTGTCTTGATGACTGTGGCTTTGTAGTAGAGTCTGAAGTCAGGCAGGTTGATTCCTCCAGTTCCAGTCTTCTTTCTCAAGATTACTTTGGCTATTTGAGGTTTTTTGTATTTCCATACAAATTGTGAAATTATTTGTTCTAGTTCTGTGAAAAATACCGTTGGTACCTTGATAGGGATTGCATTGAATCTATAGATTGCTTTGGGTAGTATAGCCATTTTGACAATATTGATTCTTCCAATCCATGAACACGGTATATTTCTACATCTGTTTGTGTCCTCTTTGATTTCTTTCATCAGTGTTTTATAGTTTTCTATGTATAGGTCTTTTGTTTCTTTAGGTAGATATACTCCTAAGTATTTTATTCTTTTTGTTGCAATGGTGAATGGTATTGTTTCCTTAATTTCTCTTTCTGTTTTCTCATTGTTAGTGTACCAAGGAATATAGTGTATAGGAATGCAAGGGATTTCTGTGTGTTAATTTTATATCCTGCAACTTTACTATATTCATTGATTAGCTCTAGTAATTTTCTGGTAGAGTCTTTAGGGTTTTCTATATAGAGGATCATGTCATCTGCAAACAGCGAGAGTTTCACTTCTTCTTTTCCTATCTGGATTCCTTTTACTTCTTTTTCTGCTCTGATTGCTGTGGCCAAAACTTCCAAAACTATGTTGAATAGTAGTGGTGAGAGTGGAAACCCTTGTCTTGTTCCTGATTTTAGGGGAAATGCTTTCAATTTTTCACCATTGAGGGTAATGCTTGCTGTGGGTGTCTCATATATAGCTTTTATTATGTTGAGGTATGTTCCTTCTATTCCTGCTTTCTGGAGAGTTTTAATCATAAATGGGTGTTGAATTTTGTCAAAGGCTTTCTCTGCATCTACTGAGATAATCATATGGTTTTTATCTTTCAATTTGTTAATGTGGTGTATTACATTGATTGATTTGTGGATATTAAAGACTCCTTGCATTCCTGGGATAAAGCCCACTTGGTCATGGTGTATGATTTTTTTAATATGTTGCTGGATTCTGTTTGCTAGAATTTTGTTAAGGATTTTTGCATCTATGTTCATCAGTGATACTGGATTGTAGTTTTCTTTTTTTATGGCATCTTTGTCTGGTTTTTGAATTAGGGTGATGGTGACCTCATAGAATGAGTTTGGAAGTTTACCTTCTTCTGCAATTTTCTGGAAGAGTTTGAGTAAGATAGGTGTTAGCGCTTCTCTAAATTTTTGGTAGAATTCAGCTGTGAAGCCATCTGGTCATATACAAGCGACTCCTGCAGCTCAATTCCAGAAAAATAAATGACCCAATCAAAAAATGGGCCAAAGAACTAAACAGACATTTCTCCAAAAAAGACATACAGATGGCTAACAAACATATGAAAAGATGCTCAACATCACTCATTATCAGAGAAATGCAAATCAAAACCACAATGAGGTACCATTACACACCAGTCAGGATGGCTGCTATCCTAAAGGCTACAAGCAATAAATGCTGGAGAGGGTATGGAGAAAATGGAACCCTCTTACACTGTTGGTGGGAATGCAAACTAGTACAGCTGCTATGGAGAACAGTGTGGAGATTCCTTAAAAAACTGGAAATAGAACTGCCATATGACCCAGCAATCCCACTTCTGGGCATACACACCAAGGAAACCAGATCTGAAAGAGACACGTGCACCCCAATGTTCATCGCAGCACTGTTTATAATAGCCAGGACATGGAAGCAACCTAGATGCCCGTCAGCAGATGAATGGATAAGGAAGCTGTGGTACATATACACCATGGAATATTACTCAGCCATTAAAAAGAATTCATTTGAATCAGTTCTAATGAGATGGATGAAACTGGAGCCCATTATACAGAGTGAAGTAAGCCAGAAAGATAAAGAACATTACAGCATACTAACACATATATATGAAATTTAGAAAGATGGTAATGATAACCCTATATGCAAAACAGAAAAAGAGACACAGATGTACAGAACAGACTTTTGGACTCTGTGGGAGAAGGCGAGGGTGGGATGTTTCGAGAGGACAGCATCAAAACATGTATATTATCCATAGTGAAACAGATCACCAGCCCAGGTTGGATGCATGAGACAAGTGCTCGGGCCTGGTGCACTGGGAAGACCCAGAGGGATCGGGTAGAGAGGGAGGTGGGAGGGGGGGATAGGGATGGGGAATATATGTAAATCCATGGCTGACTCATGTCAATGTATGACAAAACCCACTACAATATTGTAAAGTAATTAGCCTCCAACTAATAAAAATAAATAAAAAAATTAAAAATAAAATAAAATATATTTTATGTTTGTGTTGGTATAAAGGCAAATATATTAATATATTTCAATATTTTTTTACCTGAATGTCCAAGGTTTCTTTCCCTGTTTTTAAAAGCACCATGCGCCAAAGGCACTCTACCTAGTGGAGTTCAGTCTTACACCAAACACCATTACTTCCACTATAATGTTAAAAATCTGAAAGATTAAGGAACTTAATGTAGACTTACATACTTAAGAAGCGGCAGAACAAGGATTTAAACTCAAGTTTAATAGCAAAGATCATATTCTTCCTCCCTCCTCACCTGATGCTTCTCAAGCGGTACCTCAGAAATGGTCCATGTTTCCCTTCACCATTGTCCCTCCTCTTTCACTCAGGGCAAGCTTCTCCCTGTGACTTTCTTTTGGTAGCATCCCTCTTCCGTCTTCCTGTTTCTGAACTCGTCCTTTAACATTTCACAGGATTCCCCCCTTCTTTGCAATATCTAATATTCATTCCCTTCTAGGTATTAATTGCATTAAAAACAATCCAATAGACAACCTGTCACAAAGACATTAATGACTGATAATGACATGCTTCCCACTGAAGAATATTGTCATTTTAACAAAAGAATCCTCAGGTTGAAGCTTTTATGTAAAAGAATGCCTTGATAATTTTGTTACTCTGTTTGGCCTGCCTTAAGGAGATACCACAGACTGCCTGGCTTAAACAACAGAAAAGTATTATCTCACAGATTTGGAGGTTAGAAGGCCCAAATCAAAATGTCAATAGGGTTTATTCCTTCTGAAGCCTCTGAGCAAAGAATCTGTTACAAGGCTCTCTTCTTAGCTTGTAGAGGGCTGTCTTTTCTCTGTATTCCCTCACATTGTTTTCCCTCTGTGTGTGTCTGTGAGTCCAAATGTGCCCTTTTTATAAGGTGAAGTCATATTGTATTGGAACGCACCCTAACAAACTTATTTTAACTTGATTACATCTGTTAAAAAAACCCTGACTCCAAATAAAAGCATATTCTGAGGTTCTGGAGTTAGGACCTCCACATAGGAATTGTGAAGGGACACAACTCCATTTATTATAATAATATTATAGGTTGAAGTATAATGAAAGTCCAATGTGGAGAAAGTTTTGTGATTGAAAGATATTTCTAATCTCCCTATCACTCTATTAAAAAAAAAAAAAAAAAACACTCATGTTCATGAACAGTGTATTCATTCAGACCAATATTTTTTTTCTCAGTCTGCTCTAAAATTTACCTTCTTGTCCTCTTGTTTAAATTTATCACCACTTCTTAAAAATAAATAAAAATGCATTAATATTATTAGGAAAAGAATAATGGTACATCAAACCAGAAGGTCCCCACTTTGGCACTGTTGACATCTAGGTGAGACTGCTCTGTGCCTTGTAGGGTATTTAACCACACCTCTGGCCTCTGCTCGCTAAACGCTAGCCGCATGCCCTTCCCCCAAGTTCTGAACCAGAAGCGCCTCCAGATATTACAAGTGCCCCTGAGGAAGAAGGAGGCAGTCACCTCTAGATGAGAACCACAAATGCTTAGCCAGAAAACATGAAGAATTATCTTGCATGCCAATCACTTCAGTCGTGTCTGACTCTTTGTGACCCCACAGACTGTAGCCCACCCGGCTCCTCTGTCCATGGGATTCTCCAGGCAAGAATCCTGGAGTGGGTTGAACAATCATCCTGAAAGAACTTAACTCAGAACAAAACCATAGTCTCTTTACACATGGTAGGATATATATGTCAATCACAACCTCCTAATTCACATTACTCCCCTTCCCCTACCCCGTGTCCACAGGCCTGTTCTCCATGTCTGCATCTCTATCCCTGGATATATAGTCATCTGTACCATTTTTTTAGACTCCACATCTACTAGTATATATGTGGTTTTCTCGTTCTGACTTACTTCACTCTAGTGGGAGTCTGTTGTTCAGAGCAGGGAGCTCAGTCAGTTGCTCCATGATGACCTAGATGGGTGGGATGGGGGGCAGCGGAAGGGAGGTCCAAGAAGGAGGAGAATGGGCTTCCTAGGTGGTGCTAGTGGTAAAGAACCCACTTAGCAATGCAGGAGACTTAAGAGATGTGGGTTAGATCTCTGGGTCAGGAAGATCCTCTGGAGAAGGGCACGGCAACCCACTCCACTATTCTTGCCTGAAAAATCCCATGGACAGAGGAGCCTGGTAGACTGTAGTCCATAGCATCATAAAGAGTTGGACAGGTCTGTGGCAACTTAGCACACAAACATACATAGCTGATTCACTTTGTTGTATAATAGAAACTAACACAGTATTTCACAGGAACTATACCTGAATTTTAAAAAAAAAAAAATCTACATTTTTTTTTTTCTTGTAAGGCAAAGTGGGAGCTAAAAAGTTTGACCATCAACACCTAGTGATAAATTCCAGAACAGAGAATTTGTGGAAATCAAACAAAAATGGCTGACTGAAATTAATGATTGATAAAACAAGAATTACCTCTTGACACTCCTTCTGACACTGGGAGATGAATTACGTGCCCTTTTACATCTCAATTATTTTTCCGAAACTGCATGTTTACAACATTGATAAACAATTCATTACAACACATTTATTTGTGTGAAGTGTCAAGGAAATAGTGCCATTTTGGAATCCAAAAGACTTCAGGTATCATGCTTCTAGTCCTAGTCTGCCATTATTTAAGGCACACATTTATATTTGCTTGCATCCATTCATTTGTTAATTCATTAATTCATTCATTCATTCATTTGTCAAATTTAGGTTCATATACACTGAGTACCAGATGCTATGCTAGACATTGTGGAAAGACATAGATTACATAGATTACAAATGCATTTCATAAGTGCTATTATGGAGGAAACAAAAGATATAGAGAGATCTGAGGACTTGAAAACTAAAACTAATACCCCAATAATTGGTTCAGAGGAGGATAAGTAGAGGCTTATCTAACCTGTGTGTAGGTCAAGATTTTTTGACAATTAGGAAAAGAAAAATTTTGTTTCTATTAGACCTGAATGAAGATGCCAATAGCTTTGGTTGTGACTGCAGCTGACTTACAACCATAGAGAGAAGCTGTCTTAGGTGAGAAAAACAAAATTACTGAACAGAGAGATGAAAGGAAGCTTGGTAATTGATGGCATCATTAAGTAACCATATATATATATTTTTTTCTGATAATTGATGTGCCAAAGCTATTTTCTGACACTATGTCAATTATTCCTCTTTTCTAAAAAAAAAAAAAAAAATTACAGACTTTCTTATAATCTGCAATTAAAAGCGTTCTGCCCATCCAATACTCCATGAACAAATATAGCAATGTCGAGGGGGCATTGCCTCTTTTTTTTTTTTTTTTTCCTTTGAGCTTCTTTATTTTAAGCAAATTAAATATCTCTCCTGCTGCTGCTGCTAATGCTAAGTCGCTTCAGTCATGTCATATTCTGTGCGATCCCATAGACGGAAGCCCACCAGACTCCGCGGTCACTGGGATTCTCCAGGCAAGAACACTGGAGTGGGTTGCCATTTCCTTCTCCAGTGCATGAAAGTGAAAAGTGAAAGTGAAGTCACTCAGTTGTGTCCGACTCTTAGTGACCCATGGACTGCAGCCTACCAGGCTCCTCCGTCCATGGGATTTTCCAGGCAAGTGTACTGGAGTGGGGTGCCATTGCCTTCTCTGAAATATCTCTTCTAGGTTGATGCAAAGCACAGAAAGTTTTAGACGCCCTTTGATATTGATGAGCTGTGGATTCGGCTTCTCCCTTTCTTATCCTCCATAAAAGCAGAAGCCTATGAGTTCTACCCAGTAACGATTTATTTATGAAAAACAAAGATGCCGTTTTGAGCTTGCCTGAGAGCCTCTCATGGAACCATATTGATGGCCCAACCGTTCTAGTCCACACGTTCTCATTTCCATAACTCTTATACTTCAACTCATACCTCAGTTCTGTCACCACAGATACCTTAAGAACAGCTTTGAATGTTAGTCTTTGTGAGCTAAGGGATGGAAATATTTTTTAAAAAATTAAATACAAATTATGTTGACCAGGAAAGCATTGTTTCTTACAGATGAAAATGCAGAGATTCCAAGTCTTTGAGGAAGTGATAACGACAAAGGATTCCTGCTCTTTCCGTGTGTATGGTCTCTCCTTGGAGAGCCATAGCACTGACCCTGGTCCAAGTGGGCCCCAGTGGGCCCTGCATGCTACTCAGATGTTCCTGAGTCATCTGCGTTCTATCCTCTTTCCATTTGTCTCGGGAGCCTGTGAAAGTTTACTCCTGCAGGCTTCAGTCAGCATGATGAATGACTTTCCAAATATTTCCATAACACCCCTTCTCCATCAGTTTTCAGATCAGCAAACTCTGCAGATGGTTTATTTTGATCAAATTTATCAGTGTAAAAGAGTGCATTTGATAGAGGAAAGTATGAATTTTAAATCCCTGAAAATTGTCATGCTTTTCATTGGTGGTATTCATTGACAAAATGCAATTGTAAAAGAATTAATTCTTTGGGCTGTCTTTACAAGATCTATCTATCTGTCTATCCATCTATCCAACTTTCTGCAAGGGAACATCAGCGCTCAGTCATTGCATAAGAACAATATCGACTGAACTGTACTTGCTTTGTGCCTAGTGGCACTATCTTTAATGTGTTGACAAGCAAACCAAAGCAAAACCAAAGACATAAAGCATATTTATACTTCAAAGAACTTTAATCTGACTAAGGAAATAACAGCAAACAAAAACATTTTTATTAAGCATGATACTGACTCAACCTGCATGTACTGAGAGATACAGCAGTCAGAAAAAGCCTATGAAGGAGGAAGCATTTTAACAGATGAAATGACAAATTAAAATGGACAGAAAGACTGAAGGAGAGTATTACAAATCAGAGTAGGGAAGTGAGAACCAGGCCAAAGACATGAGAGTAGGCACATAATAGCTACACAGTAGTAAGAGTAATGATAAAGATAACAGAGAATTTGCAGGTCTCTGATGCTGGGAGGGATTGGGGGCAGGAGGAGGAGGGGACGACAGAGGATGAGATGGCTGGATGACATCACCGACTCGATGGATATGAGCTTGAGTAATCTCTAGGAGTTGGTGATGGACAGGGAGGCCTGGCGTGCTACAATTCATGGAGTCGCAAAGAGTCAGACATGCCTGAGCAACTGAACTGAACTGAACTGAACCTTGGGTAAACAGTCTACAAGGTATTTTGCATATATTGTTTTTCAGCCTGAAAATTGAAACATGTCCTTCCATATCAGTAAACAAAGGCTGTCACGGTCATCAGGGACTGCAGCCCTCCAATCTGAGCCAGTGAGCCCTGAGGGAACTCAGGAAGGAAAATAATGCCTACCCTCTAGAGACCACTAGACTGCAGCCACTCTCTGTGATGAGCCCTGAGGAAACTCAGGATGTGAAAATACAAGGATACTGGGCCTAGAAAGCTGAGGTGCATATCAAAGGGATGATTTCAGTAAGCCCAGACTCTTGCATCTTTCCATACATAGAAAAGCACTAAATGCCTTAACTTTACGTCTGCTGCTGCTGTTAAGTCACTTCAGTCGTGTCTGACTCTGCAACCCCATAGACGGCAGCCCACCAGGCTCCCCTGTCCCTGGGATTCTTTTCTTAAATTAACAATAATCTTCCAATGTTCAGACTACCTGTTCTTTGTTGCAAAACTTCTGTATAACCTCAAGCCTCCATCCCATCACCTCCTCAGAGCAGTTCTCTCAGGATTACTTGCGATGCTGCCCCTTGGGCCAGAAGTACTAAAGTTTCTTGCCAAATAAAACATAACTCTCAACTTTAAGGCTGTGGATATTTTTTTAAAGTCAACAAGCCAAATAGGTATTATTACCCATCTATTTTCCATAATAAAAGCCAGTTTTCTCCTTAAATGCAAATCATTATGTTCATCAAAAAAGAAGTTTGACTAAGTATAAACCTACTATATACATATATATGGGCATATGTAAATATATGATATTGCATTGTATGTGCATAGATAAGCATATAAAATGATCTGAAGTCTTGCCTTTGAGAAAATTACTTAGCCTTTCATATTTTTATATGCCTCTTTTATGTATTTATATGCAAAAGATGCAAGAGAGTCTACCAAATACTTTAGTAGAATGTGTGTGTGTATTTTGCATAAAGCAATTTGTTGGAGGGAAGCTTTACCAAAGCTCTTTACATCAGTTTGTAGTTGTTTTCTCACTGCTTCTGTTGTTATTTTGGGGGAGATTAGTTTCAGACTGTCATCTTACTGAGGTCATCAGATAGCTGTGTCATCTTACTGATGTCACTTGCAGTCCTCAAAACAATCTAATAGGAGAATATTGCCATTTATGAAAAATATGATGTGGTTCTATTGTTATCTCTCTTATATTGAACACGCATCTTTTACCCTAATTTTCCTGTTTTTTCTGTTGATCTTTTGAAGAAATATTCTTCAATCAATTTTTCACTTGTAAATATAGATATCTATTGCCTTTCAATCTATTAATATGTACATTCCCTTACAATCATGCCTGATCAAACATATTTATATACTATTATATGAACAAGATACTAAGTATTTTCACTATTTTTTCTTGGGGATGGTTTGTTCCCTGTCTACTGTAAAATGTCACAAATCCCAGTCCATAGTTCATCAGGCACACTGTCTATCAGATTTAGTCCTTTAAATCTATTTCTCACGTCCACTGTATAGTCATAAGGGATTTGATTTAGGTCATACCTGAATGGTCTAGTGGTTTTCTGCACTTTCTTCAATTTAATTCTGATTTGGCAATAAGGAGTTCATGACCTGAGCCATAGTCAGCTCCTGGTCTTGATTTTGCTGACTGTATAGAGCTTCTCTATCTTTGGCTGCAAAGGACATAATTAATCTGATTTCGGTGTTGACCATCTGATGATGTCCATGTATAGAGTCTTCTTTTGTGTTGTTGGAAGAGGGTGTTTGCTATGACCAGTGAATTCTAGTGGCAGAACTCTGTTAGCCTTTGCCCTTCTTAATTCTGTACTCCGAGGCCAAATTTGCCTGTTATTCCAGGTTTTTCTTGACTTCCTACTTTTGCATTCCAGTCCCCTATAATAAAAAAGACATCTTTTTTAGGATGAAAAAAAATTGTGAAAATAAGAGAGGTGAAAGGCAAGGAGAAAAGGAAAGATATACCCATTTGAATGCAGAGTTCCAAAGAATAGCAAGGAGAGATGAGAAAGCCTTCCTTAGCGATCAATGCAAAGAAATAGAGGAAAACAATAGAATGGGAAAGACTAGACATCTCTTCAAGAAAATTAGAGATACCAAGGGAACATTTCTTGCAAAGATGGGCTCAATAAAGGACAGAAATGGTATGGACCTAATAGAAGCAGGTTCATGCCATATCTGTCCTTTATTGAGCCCATCTTTGCAAGAAATGTTCCCTTGGTATCTCTAATTTTCTTGAAGTGAAGTAAGCCAGAAAGATAAAGAACATTACAGCATACTAACACATATATATGGAATTTAGAAAGATGGTAACAATAACCCTATATGCAAAACAGAAAAAGAGACACAGAAGTACAGAATAAACTTTTGAACTCTGTGGGAGAAGGTGAGGGTGGGATGTTTCGAAAGAACAGCATGTATATTATCTATGGTAAAACAGATCACCAGCCCAGGTGGGATGCATGAGACAAGTGCTCGGGCCTGGTGCACTGGGAAGACCCAGAGGAATCGGGTGGAGAGGGAGGGGGGAGGGGGGATCGGGATGGGGAATACATGTAACCCCATGGCTGATTCATGTCAATGTATGACAAAACCCACTGGAATGTTGTGAAGTAATTAGCCTCCAACTAATAAAAAATAAATAAATAAATAAATAAATAAAAGATCTTCACGACCCAGATAATCACGAAGGTGTGATCACTCACACTCACCTAGAGCTGGACATCCTGGAATGTGAAGTAGGCGGGCCTTAGGAAGCATCACCACGAACAAAG
Source organism: Cervus elaphus (assembly GCF_910594005.1). Lineage (NCBI taxonomy): Eukaryota > Metazoa > Chordata > Mammalia > Artiodactyla > Cervidae > Cervus > Cervus elaphus. Next base: position 5,024,943 of record NC_057826.1, on the reverse strand, counting down.
CTAGTGGAGGTGATGGAATTCCAGTTGAGCTATGTCAAATCCTAAAAGATGATGCTGTCAAAGTGTTGCACTCAATATGCCAGAAAACTCAGCAGTGGCCACAGGACTGGTAAAGGTCCATTTTCATTCCAATCCTGAAGAAAGGCAATGCCAAAGAATGCTCAAACTACCACACAATTGCACTCATCTCACACGCTAGTAAAGTAATGCTCAAAATTCTCCAAGCCAGGTTTCAGCAATAAGTGAACGGTGAAATTCCAGATGTTCAAGCTGGATTTAGAAAAGGCAGAGGAACCAGAGATCAAGTTGCCAACATCCGCTGGATCACCGAAAAAGCAAGGAAGTTAAAAAAAACACATCTATTTCTGTTTTATTGACTATGCCAAAGCCTTTGATTGTGTGGATCACAATAAACTGTGGAAAATTCTGAAAGAGATGGGCTTACCAGACCACCTGACCTGCCTCTTGAGAAACCTGTATGCATGTAGGAAGCAACAGTTAGAACTGGACATGGAACTACAGACTGGTTCCAAATAGGAAAAGGAGTTCCTCAAGTCTGTATATTGTCACCCTGCTTATTTAACTTATATGCAGAGTACATCATGAGAAACGCTGGGCTGGATGAAGCACAAGCTGGAATCAAGGTTGCCGGGAGAAATATCAATAACCTCAGATATGCAGATGCCACTACCTTTATGGCAGAAAGTGAAGAAGAACTAAAGAGCCTCTTGATGAAAGTGAAAGGGGAGAGTGAAAAAGTTGGCTTAAAGCTCAACATTCAGAAAACTAAGGTCATGGCATCCGGTCCCATCACTTAATGGCAAATAGATGGGGAAACAGTGGAAACAGTGGCTGACTTTTTTTTTGGGGTGGGGGGCTCCAAAATCACTGCAGATGGTGATTGCAGCCATGAAATTAAAAGATGCTTGCTCCTTGGAAGGAAAGTTATGACCAGCCTAGACAGGATATTAAAAGGCAGAGACATTACTTTGCCAACAAAGGTCTGTCTAGTCAAGGCTTTGGTTTTTCCAGTGGTCATGTATGAATGTGAAAGTTGGACCATAAAGAAAGCTGAGCACAGAAGATTCTATGCTTTTGAATGGTGGTGTTGGAGAAGACTCTGGAGAGTCCCTTGGACTGCGAGGAAATCCAACCAGTCCATCCTAAAGGAGATCAGTCCTGGGTGTTCATTGGAAGGACTGATGCTGAAGATGAAACTTCAAAACTTTGGCCACCTGATGCGGAGAGCTGTGTCATTTGAAAAGACCATGATGCTGGGAAAATTGAGGGCAAGAGGAGAAGGTGACGACAGAGGATGAGATGGTTGGATGGCATTACTGACTCAATAGACATGGGTTTGGGTGGACTCAGGGAGTTGGTGATGGTCAGGGAGGCCTGGTGTGCTGCAGTTCTTGGGGTCGCAAAGAGTCGGACATGACTGAGTGGCTGAACTGAACTGATTTTCCCTACTATCTCACTATCTTTCCTCATTTATCCTATATTTAACTCAGTAGAGTAAAACCTTCAGAATTATTTTGTCACTGTGTTAACATCAGATGTGACTTTTAGAATATTATAATTGCCTTCATTAATGAAAAATATTTCATCACTTAAGGAGCTGGGACCTGGTTATATATCTGAATATACCTTATTTAAACTAATGAAAAATGACTCATGGAACCCTAAAAGATGAGACAAATGAGCCAACAGACGTGGTTATGATCAAATGTGCAATTTATTTTTAACGTTAAAATCTTTGCTTGGAATGTAGAGTTAAACCTTCCATAAAGTGGAATGAATTTGAGTCAGTTAAAGTGAGGTGGATGAATCTAGAGCCTGTTATAGAGTGAAGTAAACCAGAAAGAATTAAAAAAAAAAAAAAAACAAATATACTGCATGTATATGAAATCTAGAAGAATGGTACGATGAACATATTTGCAGGGCAGGAGTAGAGACTCAGGAATAGAGAGCAGACTTGTGGACACAGAGGAGGAAGGAGAGGATGGGCCAACGGGCAGGAAAGCAGCACCGTATATGCACTACCATGCGTGAGATAGACAGCTGGTGGGAAGCTGCTGTGTGATGCAAGCTGCTCAGTTCCTCAGTGTTCGGGGATGCCCTGGAGGGCTGAGACGTGGGGGAGAGAGGCTCCAGGGGGAGGGACGGGTGTATACTGAGAGCTGGTTCACACTGTAGTGCAGCAGAAATGACACATTTAAAACAATTATCCTTCACAATTAAAAATGAATTTAAAAATTAATAAGGAATTCATTTACACTATGAAGATCTTAATGACAGATAAAATAGGCAACTATTAATTGTAACAACCAGCATTTTTAGTTCCTATCTCAAATTCAGACAGCATTCCTAAGAGCAAAATTTCTCCAGTTTTTCTTTTCTTTTTTTCTTTAATTCTTCTCTATTAAAAAAAAAAAAAATCAGGAAGTATCCCATTTCATAAGAAAGATTTGAATAATACTGTACCTCAAAAGGGAAATGACCAGAGAAAGCATTTCCTGCCTCCTAAGAGGCTAATTAGACTTCATGCAAATATACCTATGTCCTCCCCAGGGGTCAGCTTTACTACTGAAGGTCTTTTTACAATGATCTTCAGTAGACCATGAAGCGTCTGCCACAGAATGCCTATTTACCTGTCATTGGCATCATCTTAAAAACACATTTAAATGTTCTAGAAAGAGGAACGAGATTCCCAACTAGGCAAATTTGAATCCTTAAAGTATTACTTTCTTCTCAAGCCATCACATTTTAAACTCTACCCCATCAGGTGAGGGTTCAGCTGCTTAGGATGAGTGATACTCAGAATTCTTACAAGGATCCATATTCATGGAAGTATATAAATATATCACTCATAAGAAACAGTTAAGAACAGTTTTTAGACAGCATATGATTTCAGGCATGTAGCCCACAAAAGCCAGAAATAATTTATAATCTCTGTTATGTGGGTTTTAGCTATCTAATCTTAATTTGTGGTATTTGATGATATGGGTATTTCATAAAAGAAAAATTTATAAATGTCTCTTCCTTCAAGTTAGTCCTGAATAAATGGCTGAAATGGAGTCAAACAGCATAACTAATTTTGGGTTGCATTCCCAGAGTAATTTGGATTATATTTATTGCTCAGAAGATAACTGGCTTCTAGAAGCTGTTAGACACTAGGCTTTGAAAACAATTATAGTAGTAAATAGGACTTTCTATGTATGTCTTTCATGGCTGTCAGGGAAAAATAAGCTCTTGGGGTTTTGTTTGGGGACCATTCACATCCAATACTCAGAGGAAAATAATTAGATATTTAGGGGGAAATGAGTACTCAAGTGGTATCTATAATCTTAAAGGACATATTTAGAAATATATAAAATAACAGCAATAAAGTCTAGTTTATTCTATTGATGACCTAAGGGGTCATCAGGTTTTAGAAATAAAGTTCAATGTCTTGGTCTCTAGTCTGCACAAATCAATTTTTTATGTATTAACATGAGATATCTTTTGCTTAACATTGTAAGGTGCTTTAGAGTGCAGCATCAGTTTCTAATTCGACAATTCTAGATTCAAAAGAAAGCCACCTAATACCTCAGAACCTCAATATTCTCTTCTGAAAAACTTAAGGATGGTGATCTTAACTGTTATATAATTGACAATTAAATTATATTGATTATGTACAAGGATCCAGCATACTCCCTGTCTTAAGGCTTACATTTGAAAATTTATTTCCTTGACATCCTTCCTTGTCATGTAACTCTCTAATTTCAAAAAATCTAAGGATCTAATGAGCTGTCTCAAATTTTTGAATTTAAGTATAAACAGGTTCCCCTGGAGATGTTTTTTAAAAAAAAAAGACCCTAAGTTTGGTGTGTTTGGCTATTATTTTATCAAAAAATTAGAGATTAGAACAGAATGGCTGAGATAGTAAAGAACCTGCCTGCTATGAAGACCTGGGTTTGATCCCTGGGTCAGGAAAACCCCCTGGAAAGGGGGACAGCTACCCACTCCAGTATTCTTGCCTCGAGAACCCCATGGACAGAGGAGCCTGGCAGGCTACAGTCCATGGTATCCCAGAGTCAGACACGACTGAGCGACTAACACTTTCACTTTTTTAAAACCAATTCAAAAATAGATTAAGGGAAAAATGGGAGTTTATTGAAAGGTCAGAGAGATTTCACAAGGACAGAGAAAATGCTCAAGGCTGGGAGGAGCTGGTCACGGCAGCTGGCGTGTCATTGGCTGTGAAGTTGGTGTTTATTCCTACTGTCTCCAGACCAACTTCCTCTGTACTTTTATGGCTTCACCTGGCGGCCCCAGTTACTTTTATTTCCCAGGGCCTCAAATCATCAAGGGTCATCCAGAGACCACAGATAGCTAGCTACTTCTGGTCTGAATTGTCAGCTTGACTCAGACTCCCTGGGTTAAAAGTCCATGTCAAGTTCCTTTTTCCCTGGGCAAATTGGTCAGATGAAGGAAGGGGACAGGGAGTAGGTAATATAGTGTCATAGACTCCCGTCTCCAAGATTATGAGTCAAATTAAGTTTTCCATGAAGAGACTTTAGAATGAGGAGATGTTGACTATTTCACATACATTCACCATGCTAGGGTGAGACATATACAGAGGGTTCTCAACCACTGATTTTCCAGAAGAAATAAAATAGTAACAATTATATATGACAAATCACTAAGCTTATGACTTCAGGGTGTGGTGCTCAAAAGATAATCAGAGATCCTTGGAGGTTGTTGTCAAAGCCATATCTTAGTCATATTTCATCTGTCTCTCACTGTTTCTTTTTATCCAGTTCCTTTAAGCTCAGGGCCACTTTATCTAATTCTTTCTTTGATAATTAGTAAGTGTAAAATACAAATACCGTGGTTATTAAAAGTATTCATCTGAGCCTAGCTGTCTGGAGAATGAACAAAGTGAAAATGTTAGTTGCTCAATCATATCTGACTCTTTGTGACCACATGGACTATAGCCCACGAGGCTCCTCTGTCATGGAATTATCCAGGCCAGAATGCTAGAATTGGCTGCCATTTCCTTCTCCACGGGATCTTCCCAACCCAGGGATTGAACCCAATCTCTTGCATTGCAGGCAGATTCTTCACTGTCTGAGTCACCAGGGAACAACACAATAGAAATTCACTCTGATAATACGCCCATTTCTCTCCCTAAAAAAATTTGTTGTAAATATCTTATCTCTATTTATATTTAAATCAACATATATTGAGGTGGAATAACCAAGACATCCTGGATTACAAAAGTCAGACATTTTCGATGTCATTTCAAGCATATTCTTTCAAAATCTAACAAAAGAAATTTTTTCCTCTTGCACCTTAGCAATGAGCTGATCCTTTTTTTTTTTTTAAGCAACATCTGCTAGGGTTATAAAACAAATGAAAAATTAATTAGGTATTTGAAAATCTCCTTTTGAGACAATGGAGTTTAGTCGTGTCTTAAATCCTCTTACAGCTTAAACTGTGTGTTCAGTCTGGAAAAGATCTTTTCTTATTTCCTGATCATTGTGTTTTCAGATCATTTTCTTCTTCTTGGCTGGCCTGGGAGTTTTGGTTGGAGGAGCTGCAGTGTCCTTCATTAAGTTATAAATGCTTCATCAGCACCCAGAAAGCCAGCTCAGGACATCTTCACGTCTTCAATAACTTTCTCATTCTTAAATCCTGCAGTACTAAAATAGCTTGTAAAAAATCTTTTTAACCATACTTAGTATTTGATCATAATCTATTTTGCACCTTATGTCTAACTTTTAAACCTCCTCTTGCCTTCCTGTTGGTTGTCTTAATTCTGAAGTATTACACTTCAAGATAATTCTTATTGTAGGAGTATTTCTGAAAATACATACACTAAATGCTTGTAGGTACCTGAACATGCTGAGTACCAGAATTATACAAATTAAAAACAAACACAAACAACACCGTTTCTGCCTTCTAGGAGGTTTCCACTATAATGCTCTCTGGTGACCTAAATGGGAAAGGAAATCCAAGACAGAGTGTGTGTATGGTTGTATGTATGTGTATATATATACACGCATTCAACCATACATATATGTATACATATATACATTTGTATACCAGTGTATACATGTATATACTAGTATACATATATACAAAAGAGAGTATGTATGGTTGTATATGTGTCTACATATATATGTAGACACATATATGCATGTGTATATATGTGTACATAGTATATATGTATATATACTAGTATGTGTGTGGTTGATTCCCAGGTGGCACTAGTGGTGAAGAATCTGCCTGCCAATGCAGGAAACATGGTTTCTATCCCTGGGTTAGGAAGATCCCCTGGAGGAGGAAAATGGCAACCTACTCCAGTCCTCGTGCCTGAAGAATTCCACGGACAAGAGGAGACTGGTGGGCTCCCAACCACAGGGTTGTAGCAAAGGGTTGGACATGACTGAGTGACTGAGCACATAGTTGATTCACTTTGCTATTCAGAAGAAAATAACACAATATAGTAAAGCAATTACACACTATTTTTTTAAATTTAATATAAAATGTAGTGTCTTGAACAGTTTGGTAGTAGTTTGTTACAGAGTCTGGGGGATTTTATCTCCTGGGGTATTCCACTCATGTGTGGGATTTAGGTATGGTTCCTAAGAGAAGGAGACTTCTAATATGTGTTTGGAAAGATGAGGAGAAATCTTATCAGAGAGAGTGGAAAGTATTCCAGGTGCTAAAAGAACACAGGCAGCAACTATATTATGAGTGACAAGACACATTTTGAATATTTAATTATTTTAAATATTTGGAGCATAAGAGTTACTGTGATACAGTGAATTCACAGAGACAAATACACAAAGCAAGAGCAATAGAGAACAAAAACCATCTACACTTTATTTATTTTAATAGAATTTGTCAAATAGAGTTAAGGGCTGGGAGAGGAGTTTAGTTTGCTTGACAAACTTCCTAAGAAAAAAAGCCCTTTTCTGTTCGAGAGTTTGAAGATGTAGTCCTCAAACACTGTAACCCTTCTTCCTGCCACAGTTATAACTACAAAGAGACTCACCTTGGTGGCCGCTGGCCACAACACAACTGGACCTTCCAAGGCTTGGAATGATCTGACCAAGAACTTCAGGAGCTTTCAAGTCAAGTTAAGTCTCTCAGTCGTGTCCGACTCTTTGTGACCCCATGGACTGTAGCCTACCAGGTTCCTCTGTCCATGAGATTTTCCAGGCAGGAATACTGGAGTGGATTGCCATTTCCTTCTCCAGGAGATCTTCCCAACCCAGGGATTGAACCCGGGTCTCCCACATTGTAGGCAGATGCTTTACCGTCTGAGCCACCAGGGAAGTCTTTCGGGAGCTTTATTCCTGCTCAAATAATAAGAGAAATGGCACACAGTGGAGTCGCTGTTCTGCAGTGTTCAGGTCATAATTAAAAGCAAACAAACAAAAAATACCCTAATGTAATTACAGTCCTTGAGCTCATGTGCTCTAGCTGATCCTCATGGATCAAGTCAAAGCACCAAAAGGCTATCACAGAATTCACTTTTGTCCCCTGCTCTTCCTACATCTACTAACCCCCAAATGGTTATCTTCAGGTTAGTTTTATAATCCCTCTCTCCCTAGATTTTATCAGAAAGGGAGTAAGAGAAATAATTGACAGCTATTTCTTTTTAAATGGGTTGCACAGATGAGATTTAAAGACTCAATGTTTCCAGCACCCATTCCTAAATAAAATGCCTTGCCCTTATGTCTGGTCTTTCTTGCCAAGCCCAGAAGTATATTAATTATCCTCTCACAGGAAGGACAGAGGTAATAGGAAATGGTAATAATGAAATCCACCATTTTTTTTTTCACAAAGATCCCTTCCCTTCTGGACATAAAATGCTCTCACTTAATCTTAAAATAAAGCATTCCAAAGAGCTCACCCAATCACAGTATTAGGGTCAAAGTTTGGAATCTTGTGGCCTTTTCTATATGGCATGCAGATAGGCTTCTGTTGATGCAAAAAGTGATAAGCTCTAAAGGTAAAGTTCAGGCTTCCCAGGTGGCACTGGGATCCCCTGGTAGCTCAGATGGTGAAGAATCTGCCCGCAATGCAGGAGACCTGCATTCGATCCCTGGGTTGCGAAGATCTCATGGAGGACGGAACAGCTACCCATTCCAGTATTCTGGCCTGGAGAATTACGTGGACTATTGAACACGGGGTCACAGAGAGTCGGACACAACTGAATGACTGTCACTTTCAGGTGGCACTAGTGGTAAAGACTCCACCTGCCAATGCGGGGGATGCAAGAGATGCAGTATTGATCCCTGCATTGGAAAGATCTGGAGGAGAGTGTGGCCTGGAGAATCCCATGGACAGAGAGGCCTGGCGGACTACCATCCAAGGGGTTGCAAAGAGTCTAACAGGACTAAGCACCTGAGCAAATGTAAATTATCTGTTCCCTCCCCCAGAAAACATACTCTGTCGTGGATAAAGAGCAGAATATGTACAATTAACATTCCTGTTTAGAAAGCTGGGTAATGGGAGGTGCATGGCAACCCCTGGTCTAAAGCAATTCTGAAATCTTGTGCAGATATTTGAAGGGCTTTCAGCCATGAGAGTGTGGGATGCTCCTTGATTAGGTTCTGGTTCTCTTCTCTAGAAATATTAACGTAGTCCCTTGTAGTTCATAATTCTAGTATCAGAGAGAACAGAGAAATGGCAGAACCATGAGATTCCTATGCACACGTCAGTTACTGCTCATTACATGGGCCAACGCCAGTCATGTGGACAGGCCTAATGTTAATGGGACAGAGACGAGTGCTTCTTCACGGGGAAGTTCTGCAAGTCACAGGGCAAAAGTGTGCATGCGAGGTCCTCTGGGAGGGTGTAGGCAGCGGGGAGGAAAGAATGCTTGTAAACAATCTTGTAATCTATACCAGTTGATACCATAATACAGAGGTCACTACAATTTGGTCTCTTGCTCAATGAAACAAAAGTATGGAATTTTTACTTTCTAAACCTCAGAGTAGAATAATAACCTCTAGGGAAAATAGAGAAATGCCTTTTATTGCTGAGCAGTTAATTCTATACTTTGACTTCTTATACCTCACATAGGCCATTTTCATTCACTAATATGTACAAATAGATTATTAAAAAGTTTAAAATAGAAGGAATGACCATTAAATAAAAAGAAAGTTAGACCTAATTTGATTACTATTGCTGATGCCAGTTAGCAACTGCAAGTTTGAGGGTACTGAGTGAAAATTCATGCAACTAGATTGCATATGGTTTAAGTCGTAGCTAATAATAAAATTATTTTAAAGGAAAAGAGAGAAAAAAAGGTGTTTCCAGACATCGCAGGCCCACCTGTCTTTCTCAAGGGTCAGCTCCTGTGCTCCTGTAATAAGAAGTTATTTTATTAGTTGTGTTCTCAGAAGATCATAGTTATTACTCCCTATTCTTAAGTTTTATTTTCAAAACCTAAGTAGAAAATTCAGAAGGTTTCTGTGTCTGTGTCTTTGAAACCTCTGGCCCTACACTCAATTTTATTTTCTTGTTATTCTGAAAGATAGAGCTGGGTCAATAAAGAACTAGAGAAAACTGAATTTCCTGGAAGGCTCTGTAGCGAGGACGTGAAGCTGTGCTGACTCGCAGTATACTAGTTTTAAAACTATAGAGACCGCTGTTGGCCAGCAGTAAAACTCAGAGGAAGTGGGGTCAGAATGGAAGAAACAGAAAAGAAACTCTATTATCTAATAGTAATAAAACACAGTCCCTCAAAAGATAGCATTGATATAAGCCAATGGATAAAATCTGTCATGTCCTGAATGAAAAGAAATAGCCCTTTCCCCAGAGTTTGCTAACCCTTGAACAGACATCTGTCTATGCAGTAAAAGTACTAAAAAATACAGAACATTTTTCTGACATATATATCTGCTTTTGTAAAATGAATTGTTCCCCAAAGTTTATGATGGGTATTTTTAAAAGAATCAGTGACAGTGTTGAACAATGCCTCCCTTACTAAGGTGAATCTCACAGCTAATTAGAAACATGGGATAAATACATGCATTCTTAGATTCATTTAGTGTGAAGCTTATCTGAGAAGAACAGATACAACCAAAGGAACATTTGCTGCTACAAACGTCCCTATTGATGCCTGCACTTTGCTATCCACATTTTTTTTTTTTTTTTGCTATCCACATTTGAAAACATTTTAAAGTTGAGATTCACACACCATAAAATTTACCCATTTAAATGTGTATTTTTTTTTAGTTTATTTAAAGTTATGTGAACATTATAACAATCTAATGTAAAATATTTTTATCACCTCTGTAAAGAAATTCTGTACCCATTAGCAGGCAGGCCCCCACCCTCAACCATAATCAACCATAACTCTCATTTTGGTCTCTATATAATTACCTGCGTGTGTGTGTGTGTGCGCATGCACATGTGCACACGCATGTGCTCAATTGCTCAATCGTGTCCAACTCTTTGTGACCCCATGGAATATAGCCTGAAGGGCTCCTCTACCCTTGGAATTTTTCAGGCAAGAATACTGGAATGTGTTGCCATTTCCTACTCTAGGGGATCTTCCTGACCCGGGGATCAAACCCTTGTCTCTTGTGTCTCCTGCATTGGCAGATGGATTCTTTACCACTATGCCATCTGAGAAGCCCTATATAATTGCTACTCGGACATTTCACATAAATGGAATGATACAATATGCATCCTTTTGTCACTGACATCTTTCACTTTGCACTGTGTTTTCAAGATTCATCCATGTTGTAGTGCGTATCAATACCTTAATCCTTTCTCTTGCCCAGTAACAATCCCCTGTATGAATATGTCACATTTCTCTCTTTTTTCCTCAGTTGATGGGGGCATTTGAATAGTTTCCACTTTTTGACTACTATGCATATTTCTGCTGTGAATCTCCATTATTTTGTGAATATGTTTTTATTTATCCTGTGTAAATGTCTAGCAGTGGAACCACTGGCTCATATAGAAAGTCCATGTTAAATCTTTTGAGGAACTACCAAATTACTTCAGAAGTGGCTGCACTGTTCCTGCTATCCATGTTTTGCATCTGCATTTTAAACCCTCCATTTTTTATAATCCTAACTTACAGCAGGAGTGCTGGAATACCAATGAACTACCTACAGATAAGGGTCAAAATGTGGTTGACAGTGTAATAAAGTGAAGGTCAAGTTAAATTAGCCCTGAAATCCCATAAGCCTCTTTTGAGAGTGTCAGTAAATAGTCTTCACAATTGCCATCATAACAATGAACTGTGTAATTATACGCTGATGTCCAAAGAGATCCTGGCTCTCATTAATACTTACAAACCCCTTGGGATTCAGGGAGGGCGCCTTCACGCTTTTAAATACAACAGAGCAAAGCAGGTGCTATGTCGGTGTGGTCCCCGGTCTATCATTGGAAAAGTGCAACAGGGATTCCCAGCACATCAACAAACCTGCATCAAGAAGAGAGATGCTCTGGGTGGCTGAAAGTGCTTTATTTGTCACATTTAAAGCGAGAAACACTTTTAAGAATTTGAGAGCAGAATGATAAGAAGTCAGTCTTTTGTTGCAGGTTTTTTACTTAGGATCCAGAAAAACACCAGTTGTCCCCTCATTTTTAGAGATGGATCTAAAACTTAGGAGCATTGATTTATATGGCTGAAAATCTAAAAGGAATGCCTCAAGGGGAAAATAAATGGCATTATTAAATGAATGAAATAAGCACTAGAAACATTAGAAATATCACACCCTTAAAGATCAAATAACATTAGAAGGGATCCATTTAGTCACATAAATTCTTTGCCCAGATGCTCTCTAGTAGCTGAAAGCATAAGCATACAAAGGGCTAGAGTTTGCAGGATCCACACTACTGTGTGCCCTTTTAATAGTTCTTTTTAAGCTACAAACTATTGACCTTCCTACTCTGCCCTGTAAGGATTGTATATATTCTTTTTGTCACATGAAAATTTTGAAACCTAATCATTTATAGTAACAAATTTTATAAAAAGCTTTTTTGGGGACTGCCTCACATTAATGTTTTTGCTTCTTATTATTTGATCAGTGTGTATTTTTACCTCATTCATTCACCCTTTAGCATCTCATCCCCCTGGATTTCTTCCCATTATTTACATAAATTTAACGGAAAATTTACTCAGCATTACTTTCTGTGTGGCTCCCTGAGATTAAACGGCTGTGCTTAGGACAGGTAACCCAAAGTCTGGCTGCTTGCTTATATTTCCATGCCAACATCTTTAATCAAGCTCTTTCTACTATTCTACTTTTATCCATATGTCGTATCCCTCAGAGCATCAATCTCAGCCTGCCCATTCTTGAAAAAGCCCATAAAAGCGAGAATTTTTCTTTATAGTCATTAAAATGTGTCAGTTATATTCTCCTGGCAGTTACCAAGTTCTCTCATATCTTAACAGGAATTGAAGTATATATTGTCCCAACTGGAAGCCCAGAGCTGATGTTTTATTAGGAGTATCCCCTTCCAGGCATTATACCCTGGAGGTTATAGTAGAAACTCACTGTGCTTCTGTTGCAAGTGACAGAATTTCAATTGCATTTAATTTATCTATAATCACACCATAATCCAGACAAAACTGGAGATAATAACGCAATAGTTACTGCTGCACGAAAATGAAATGCAATAGACAGTGGCTCCTACTTTAACCATCGGCAACCCAGCCAGCAGACGATGTTCTGTATTTTGTGTCCAAATCTGCCAATATAATTTTAGGCCTCTTTACCCAAGAGCTGTGCAGAGCTGTGGAATTTGGGCTTATGGCCAGAGGAGGTGCATTTTATTCCAGCTCTTCCATTAATCAATAAAGGAAACTGAGGCTTCTAACATATGAATGGTATGGCTGCTTTCTAATTTTCAAATGGACATGGTAATTTATGACTATCTTGCCAACAGTGCAAAATCATTATGAGCCTTCAATGCACTATGTGGTCCAGTTATGCGCATGTGTTCTAAATTGTTAGGAATACCAGTTTTATTATGGTCGGATTCTGCACCAGGCTTCTTGCTCTTTGTCTGTGAAATTGATGAGAAGATGAAGCCATATTTCTTTAAGTTTATATCATTGAAATAGTATTTTGAGTTTCATGTGAAATATAGTATATATAGAAAAGAATATATTAATCACCTGAATGTATTTTTGAATATATCCAAGTGCATAAACCAATCTGCATGCCACCCAGCTTCAGAAAGAGATAACTGCCAGGAACTCAGAAGCACTCTGTGTGACTTCCCTGGATTGTCTTGCTAATAACTTTCTTCTTTATGTTTACAGGGCTGCCATCCATGTATGTGTTGTGTGTGCATGTGCGCATGCGTGCTCAGTCGTGTCTGACTCTTTGTGACCCCATGGACTGCAGCCTCCAGGCTCCACTGTCCGTGGACTTTCCCGGCAAGTTTACTGGAGTGGGCCTCCATTTCTACTTCAGGAGCCGCGTGTGTGTGTGATTTGCCTTTAATGCTTTACTTCATTTAGTGAAATATTCTATTATTCTGTGTCTTGCTTCTTTTGAAGACTAGATATTTTGAATTTATCCAAGTTGATGTGTATACATACAGAGCATCCATATCTGTTACCTTGAATATGCCACATGCGTTCATTGTTTTTGTCATCCATGGGCAATTGGATCATTCCCAGGTTTTGTTATGCAAAAAATTTTCAATGACTATTCTAATATACTCTGTCAAATGCACACATATCAGAGTTTCTCTAGTATTTATGTCATATTTCAAGTCTAAGATGCTATCAGGAGTAAGATACATACCATTATTTTGCACAAGAAAACAAAAGATTTCAGTTAAACAATATAATGTTTTCTTATTGACTCTAACAGTACATTTCAATTTCAGGACTATTAAACTTTAAAAACTTTAGAATAAATGAAATAACGTTAAAAACTTTAAAACTTTAAAAACTTTAGAATAAATGAAATGAAATACCTTGGAGTGGGATTGCTGAAGCACAGAGAAGGTACAATTTCAAATTTTCTAGGACTCAGTCCAGTGGTCCACAAAAATAATTGTGGGGATAAACATATTCTAGCTTTCACTTTGATCCTGTCCATTGATGCAGGAGACCCGGGTTTGATCACTGGGTCAGGAAGATCCCGTAAGGAAGGGAATGGCTACCCATTGCAGTATTCTTGTCTGGAGAATTTCATGGACAGAGGAGCTTGGCAGGCTACAATCCGTGGGGTTGTAAAGAGTCAGACAGGACTGAGCGACTAACACACACACAGACACATTGCCTCCTGAGCCAAGACAGCAATGCATTTTAATATTTATTTTAAATTTCATCAGTATTTTAGCACTTCACTGAGAAGAATCTAATCTTCAATATTGTCATAAATAGAAGCTTCCACCAGTAATCTTCCTTGAGGAATATATCCTTTTGAGCATCTGATGAAATCTTGCATTTATTTTCTCTCCACAAATTTTCTCTATTTTTGCCCCAAGGCCAAATCTTTGGAGTATTTTATAATTTGGCTCAAACTTCATGATCTCTATGCTTCATTTCCAGTTCCTCCTTGGAAGGATCAAGTATCAACTCTTCTGGTTTCAGGAAACCTCTTTAGCCCATTGAATTGTGTTTATGTGTTTACACCATTTATTGCAGCCATAGAGTGCAGTCTTAATTTGAATGATATCCACCTGACTTTCCTGTTTACTTTCTGGCTCCAGGACTTGCTTAGATTGCAATTTCTCATCTCCAGCCACTTCTCGGTACATGAAACTGCATCCTTTGCACTCACCTGCTGCAGCTATGTACAAACCCATAATTATATAAATTAGTGATAAGTTAAGAGGAAAAAAGGAGATATCACCAGGTGTGAAAAAAGGACATTCATCTTCATGGTGCAATACATTTTAGATTTTGCTTCCTTCATATTCCTCAAATATGTACCATCCTTGCCATTGTGTTAGTTTAAATCTCTGCACATTCCACTTCAATGACTGTGACAATTCCGAACCTGAGGCAAATCTTCATAACACTTTTACTTTTCATGGTTTTCTTCTCAGGCCTTGGCAGGACCATGACATTGTATTTCTATGTTTATGTAAAATCCGCAAAATTAAGCTGGGTGAACCATAATCTGTTTAAAGTACTTTCTCTTTTTCCTTCAGGTCCTCCATCACACTTCTAAAGTGCTTGGTCTGATGTGTGGATGAGCATTTTTGGAAGCTAGGCAGAAGGAGATTTACACTAAACACAGATATCAACAAAGAAAACGTAAAATAAATTGTGATGGCAGAGACATCAAGAACAAATAGATTAATTAATGAATAGCAATAATTTAAGTGACATTTAATTCCAGCCATTGTACAGGAAACATTGAAATTCTAGGAACTCTTAGAACTCCTATGTGAAAGAAATTTAAGGGATTTCACAAAATTTTAAATCAAACCTAAAATATTTTTTGCATTATCCATAATAAGTTATTAAACCTAAAGTAATTTTTCTGAATCATCAATTTAAAGAGAAAACAAATTAAACCTTGATCATGCAAGAGAAGAGAATAAAGCATCTTTCTCTTATCTCTATAGAGAAATGTCATGTGAAGAGTTATTCAAAGAAAATATGATCAGATTGAAGTAAGGAAGTATTATAGCAGAAAGTCAATAAGTCAATTCATACAGCTAGTATGGGGCTTTTAAGACATTTTATAATATATTTGCATAATATGCAAACATTTCAAAATGTGTAATTTGTTGTTGCAGTTGTGATTTTATAGTTGGAATAAATATTTACTCATGGACTTAATACTGCATTTTTTCTTAAAAAGTCTATTTTCCTCACTTGCATAAGCTTCAGGCCCTGTGCAAGTTGGAGGAAAACTTGGTATCCTTGGATTTCTAAGTGATTTCTCCTTCCACGATTTCAGGGTGATTTCAGTGTATTCTCTGTGCACTCCATCAACAATCTCTGCAAAACTCAATACACGCCTGATACACATATGTGACTACTGCAGGAAATTCAGGAGACATTTTTGGAAGGAAGGAATGGATGATTTAATTAATCAACCTACGTATTATTCTTCAAACACTGACTTTTTACTCTCCCTATTGCACTGGTTGCCGACTAAGGGTTTTTGCAGCAAAATATTAAAATACCTGAACTATAGTATGTGCTCAAGAAGTATTTGATAAACTAATGAATCAATCAATGGATTAATAAGTCTATGTCATAGATAAATCTGTGTCATACCCCTGTCCTAGCTGCTTCATTTGCAATTTCCCTACCCATATTATAATTTTTCAGTCTAGGATATTTGAATAAAATTTTTCTCACTAGTACTGCTTTTAATTTTTTTTTCCATGTGTCTTTTTTTTTTTTAAATTGGAGGCTAATTACTTTGTATGCATGTGCTCAGTTACTTAAGTCATGTCCGACTCTTTGCAAACCCATGGACTATAGCCTGCCAGGCTCCTCTGTCCATGGGATTCTCCAGGCAAGAACACTGGAGTGGGTTGCTGTTTCCTCCTTGAGGGGATCTTCCTGACCCAGGTATTGAACCCACATCTCTTAGGTCTTCTGCATTGGCAGGCGGGTTCTTTACCACTAGCCTTAATAAATTCAAAAACATTATCTGACATTCCTAAACAACTTGCTCCTGATCAAACTAGATCTAAGAGACAAACTAAAACAAAAGACAAAATTAAAATGAAGTGCTATTTCTCTTGTATCTTATTTCCCGATAGCAGTGTATTCATCTCTCTCCCTTTACTAATGACAATTTCTTTCACATGCAAAAAATGCAATTATATAAGAGCTGAAAGTAATCAATCTTCCCAAGTAAAGAAACATAAAAAATCAGTTCAAAACCATTGCTCAACCTGTTCCTTGGTGTAAAAGAATAAGATGTGGGATGGCAAGGAGCAATGAAAGAGCTGATTCCAAGGTGCAGAAAGTTTCTGATGTCAATAGGTCGATTTAATGGCTGTTGTATCTTGAGAGATAGAATAAAAAAGAAATTGGATTCTGTTCTTAGAAAACTTTGTTTCTCAGGAAAGTTTTTCTTCCAAGCAATCACTAATAGGCACAGCATGAAGCCTAAAGTTACAAAAGGAAAAGAATAATAGTAATAATAAAAACGAGGAACCTTATGATCAGGTCGGTTTCTTTGGGCCTGGATGGACTTTCTCTTCCCAAACAATCTAACAGAAGATCAAAGCAACAGATAGAATAAATAGAAAAGAACTTTCTTGGGGAAAAACTCATTTCTGAATATTTTCTTGAATATATTGACATGAGTAAACTCAATTACCATTTCTCTTATAAAAACTTCGTATTGGAAAATGTTTTAGTAATTAATGCCCTGATGCTTCCCCAGTGGCTCAGAAAGTAAAGAATAGGCCTGCAATGCCGGAGAGCAGAGGTTCAATCCCTGGGTCGGGAAACTTCCTTGGAGAAGGGAAAGGCAACTCCCTCAATGTTCTTGCCTGGAAAACCTGTAGACAGAGGAGCCTGGTGGATGGTTTTTGCCCACCCTACTACATGGTAACTACTAGTATGCTCTTTATATCTCTGAATGTGTTTCTTTTTTTTATATTCATTAGTTTGTTGTATTTTTTAAATTCTGTGTATGAGTGATATGACACAGAATTTGTCCTTCTTTGACTCATTTCACTTATCATAATGCCTTCCAAGCCCGTCAATGTTGCTCTAAATAGCAAAATTCTGTTGTTTTCATGGCAAAGTAGTATTCCATAGTATATGTACCACCTTTTCTCGATTTATCTATTGATGGACACTTAGGTTGCTTCCATGTCTTAGCAGTTGTGAATAATACTGTCATGAACATTCAGTTCAGTTCAGTCGCCCAGTCGGGTCCGACTCTTTAATTCTGTTCTTGATTGTGCTCATCATCTTTGCATGAAATATTCCCTTGGTATCCTTAATTTTCTTGAAGAGATCTCTAATTTTTCCCATTCTTTTCTGGAGAAGATGTATACCCAGGAGTGGACTTGCTGGGACAAACAAAGTTCTGAGGAGGGGGCATGGCAACCCACTCCAGTATTCTTTCCTGGAGAATCCCCATGGACAGAGGAGCCTGGCAAGCCATGATCCACGGGATCTCAAAGATTTGGGGGCACAATTGAGTGACTAAGCACCACACAGCAGATAGTAGTTCTACTTAAAGTTTTATGAAAAGCTTCTTACTGTTTTCCACAGCGGCTGCAGCAATTTGCATTCCCACTAACAGTGTACGAGGGTTCCCTTTTCTCCACATCTTGCCAATGTTAATTTGTGTCATTTTTGACAATAGTCATTTGGACAAGTGTGAGATGGTATCTCATTGTGGTTTTGATTTGCATTTCCCTGATAATTAGCAATGTTTAGGATTTTTCATGTGTCTGTTTGCCCTCTGCATTTCCTTGTTGGAAAAATGTTCAGGTCTTCTGCTCAGTTTTTAACTGAGTTTTTATTTTTTGACATTCAGATGTATGAGCTGTTTATATATGTTGAATATTAATTCTATATTGGTCACGTCATTTACAAATATTTTCTCCCATTCAAGGAGTTGTCTTTTTGTTTTATCAGTGGTTTCCTTTGCTGTGAGAAAGCTTCCTTTTAAGTTTCATAAGGTCCCATTTGTATATTTTTGCTTTTATTTCCTTATCTTTAGGAGACAGAGCCAAAAAAAGTATTGTTCAATTAATGTCAGAATGTTTTGCCTATGTCTTTCTTGGAAGTTTTATGGTAATCTGTCTTAAATTTAGGTCTTTAATCCATTTTGAGTTTCTTTTTTGTATATGGTGTTAGAGAATGTTCTAATTCCATTTTTTCACATGTAGCTGTTCAGTTTTCCTAGTACCATTTGCTATATATATATAAATTTATCCATAGTTGGTAATATTTCTTTAAGTAGAAGGCGCCATTGATTCCCATCCCCAATTTGGTGTAAATAATCTATTATTTGTCATCTTTTCTTATTTTAATAAAAGCTGGGAAGTTGATAAAACAGTGAAGCTAATTCTCACTTTATTTTTTCTGTATTCAGTCTTTGTAATGCACACTTGACAAATGTGTGCCTTTGGCTTAGTTTAAAAAAAGAATAAAGTAAAAGGGAAAACTTGAGCACACTGCTCACCTTAAGCTCGCCATTTGACAATGGAGGCTATCAAGATGGTATTTGTTTCCTTGAATGTGTCTTCCTGCCATGAGATGATTGTGATGGTATGTTTCATACGGTGGCCAAGAAAGCCCATGGGAGTTCAGGAAGACAGAGAAAGAGACAGTTGGAGCTTCTGAAAGAGAAATTTGCTTTTTTCACACTTCCCTTTCTCTTACAGATGCTATTCTGTATATGAGGTGGTCACAAACATCTTTGGCATCAAATAAAACGCTACCCATCAATAGAGTCTTCACACTCATTATAGTTCAGTTCAGTTCAGTCGCTTAGTCATGTCCAACTCTTTGCGACCCCGTGAATCACAGCACGCCAGGCCTCCCTGTCCATCACCAACTCCCGGAATTTACCGAAACCCATGTCCATCGAGTCGGTGATGCCATCCAGCCATCTCATCCTCTGTCGTCCCCTTCTCCTCCTGCCCCCAATCCCTCCCAGCATCAGGGTCTTTTCCAATGAGTCAACTCTTCGCATTAGGTGGCCAAAGTATTGGAGTTTCAGCTTCAGCATCAGTCCTTCCAATGAAACACCCAGGACTGATCTCCTTTAGGATAGACTGGTTGGATCCCTTGCACTCCAAGGGACTCTCAAGAGTCTTCTCCAATACCATAGATCAAAAGCATCAATTCTTCGGTGCTCAGCTTTCTTCACAGTCCAGCTCTCACATCCATACATGACCACTGGAAAAACCATAGCCTTGACTAGATGGACCTTTGTTGGCAAAGCAATGTCTCTGCTTTTTAATATGCTATCCAGGTTGGTCATAACTTTCCTTCCAAGGAGTAAGCATCTTTTAATTTCATGGCTGCAGTCACCATCTGCAGTGATTTTGGAGCCCCCAAAAATAAAGTCTGACACTGTTTCCACTGTCTCCCCATCTATTTCTCCTCAGGTGATGGGACCAGATGCCATGATCTTAGTTTTCTAAATGTTAAGCTTTAAGCCAACTTTTTCACTCTCCTCTTTCACTTTCACCAATAGGCTTTTTAGTTCCTCTTCACTTTCTGCCATAAGGGTGGTGTCCTCTGCATATCTGAGGTTATTGATATTTCTTCTGGCAATCTTGATTCCAGCTTGTGCTTCCTCCAGCCCAGCGTTTCTCATGATGTACTCTGCATATAAGTTAAAAAAGCAGGGTGACAATATACAGCCTTGATGTACTCCTTTTCCTATTTGGAACCAGTCTGTTGTTCCATGTCCAGTTCTAACTGTTGCTTCCTGACCTGCATACAGGTTTCTCAAGAAGCAGGTCAGGTGGTCTGGTATTCCCATCTCCTTCAGAATTTTCCACAATTTATTGTGATCCACACAGTCGAAGGCTTTGGCATAGTCAATAAAGCAGAAATAGATGTTTCTCAGGAACTCTCTTGCTTTTTTGATGATTGAGCGAATATTGGCAATTTGATCTCTAGTTCCTCTGCCTTTTCGAAAACCAGCTTGAACATCTGGAAGTTCTTGGTTCACATATTGCTGAAGCCTGGCTTGGAGAATTTTGAGTATTACCTTACTAGCGTGTGAGATGAGTGCAATTGTGTGGTCGTTTGAGCATTCTTTGGCATTGCCTTTCTTCGGGATTGGAATGAAAACTGACCTTTTCCAGTCCTGTGGCCACTGCTGAGTTTTCCAAATTTGCTGGCATATTGAGTGCAGCACTTTCACAGCATCATCTTTCAGGATTTGAAATAGCTCAACTGGAATTCCATCACATCCACTAGCTTTGTTCGTAGTGATGCTTTCTAGGGCCCACTTGACTTCACATTCCAGGGTTTATAAGACAGATGTAATTCTGACGAAGCCAAGCATGAAACAAGAATGTCCCAATAGCATAAACTTGTAAACTGAAAGAAAGTATAGCAGATACAGAAAACAAGATAAAACACCAACATACGTGAAAATCTTGTCTCCCTGATTCAGAAAATTTGTGTGGGAGTGGTGGTGACGGAGGCTATTTGAGAAACTAAAAGCATTTGAGTCACCTAATTTATGGAGGAAAAAATAAGTACATTTTGAGGGTAAGACACTTTTAAATCTCTTTATCTGCCCTTGTGTGCTGGCATAGTATTTGTGGTAAAAGTATTAATAGTGTAACTAATTATCCTCATAAAACAGTTTTTGATTTATATAGATAGTTCATATTCATGTGTGTACCATAGTTATAAAAAAAAGAGATAACAATAAAAATATGTCTAAGGTTTTCCCATGCTTATACAGGAAAACCAACATTCTCAGGAAGAATTAATTAGTATGCATTATATCTGTTTAATTTATTCCTTGTGGTATCACAATACAATGCCATATCAAAAAGTGGACATTATTTTTTTACTCAAAGGAAATAGCAAAATGAAGGGAAAATATTAAAATTATTATTATTTTTTTTTACCAAAACCAATCTTTTGCTTCATTTTTTTCTCAAGGTTTAGCTACCACAATTTAGTGACTCTGGGAAAATATAAAAGGAGTGGTAGGTGGTGGTGTGAAATAGGTGTTCTACTTTCTTGAGCCATAAATCAGAATAAGAAATTCCCAAGGAAAGAACATCTTAGTTGTTTTATATCCTCCATGCCATACACACTCTTTTTTCTCAAATGAGACGGGGAGGATTAAAAAAACAGAAAACAAAAGTGATGCTTCTGTGGAGGAATATGGTTCACATTATGGACTGAGTAAGAAATATCTAGGTTGGCTGACCCTTGAAGATACTGGGAAAGTTACCTTTCAATTATTTGTAACCAATTCAATCTGTTAATTTTTTTCATACAGCATTAGAGTATAATTCTAAAATTTCCCCTGGCTATGTCATAAAAGAACAGGTAAATGATCTCCATAGGCAAAAGTTCCTTGTCTGGCAGCTGAAAGTTGCGAAACATGTGGATGGAATAATCTAGACATTCAATTTTTCCTTTTAAGCATGACATTAAGTGAGTGCCTACTATGTGCCAAACATTAGTCCTAAATAGAACATGCAATGGCACTAGCAATATAGAGTTTCCACTCAGATGCTTTATTCTGAGAATAAAGTCCTGCCCAACTGTTTGTGAACCCATGGACTGCAGCGTGCCAGGCCCTCCCTGTCAGTCCTTCATCAGTTTGCCCAAGCTCATGCCTACTGAACCAGTGATGTCATCCAACCATCTTGTCTACCGCTCTCTTCTCCTGCTTTCAATCTTTCTCAAAATCAAGGGCTTTTCCAATAAGTCAGCTATGTGCATCAGGTGGCCAAAGTTTTGGAGCTTCAGCTTCAGTGTCAGCTCTTCCAGTGAATATCCAGGACTGATATCCTTTAGGATGGACTGGTTTGATCTCCTTGCAGTCCAAGGGCCTCTCAAGAGTCTTCTCCAGCACCACAGTTTGAAAGCATCAGTTCTTCAGTCCTCAGCCTTCTTTATGGTTCAACCTTCATATCCATATAGGACTACTGAAAAGACCATAGCCTTGACTAGATGAACCTTTGTTGGCAAAATGATGTCTTTGCTTTTTAATATGCTGCTAGGTTTATAGCATGTTTGGGGTGTTCCTTGTGGCTCAGCTGGTAAAGAATCTGCCTGAGGGGATACCTGGGTTCAATCCCTAGGCTGGGAAGATCCCTGGAGAAAGGAAAGACTACCCACTCCAGTATTGTGGCCTGGAGAATTCTGTGGATCGTATAGTCCATGGGGTCGCAAAGAGTCACACATAGCTGAGTGACTTTCACTTCACTGGTTGGTAATAGTTTTCCTTCCAAAAAGCAATTGTCTTCTAATTTCATGGCTGCAGTCACCATCTGCAGTGATTTTAGAGCCCAAGAAGAGGAAAGCTGTCATTGCTTCAACATTTTACCCTTATATTTGTCATGAAGTGATGGGACCAGATGTAATGATGTTAGTTTTTTTTTTTTTTTAATTGTAGTGGGTTTTGTCATACATTGACATGAATCAGCCATGGATTTACATGTATTCCCCATCCCGATCCCCCCTCCCACCTCCCTCTCCATCCCATCCCTCTGGGTCTTCCCAGTGCACCAGGCCCGAGCACTTGTCTCATGCATCCAACCTGGGCTGGGGATCTGTTTCACCCTTGATAGTATACTTGTTTCAATGCTGTTCTCTCAGAACATCCCACCCTCGCCTTCTCCCACAGAGTCCAGAAGTCTGTTCTGTACATCTGTGTCTCTTTTTCTGTTTTGCATATAGGGTTATTGTTACCATTTTTTTAAATTCCATATATATGTGTTAGTATGCTGTAATGTTCTTTATCTTTCTGGCCTACTTCACTCTGTATAATGGGCTCCAGTTTCATCCATCTCATTAGAACTGATTCAAATGAATTCTTTTTAATGGCTGAATAATATTCCATGGAGTATATGTACCACAGCTTCCTTATCCATTCGTCTGCTGATGGGCATCTAGGTTGCTTCCATGTCCTGGCTATTATAAACAGTGCTGCGATGAACATTGGGGTGCACGTGTCTCTTTCAGATCTGGTTTCCTCAGTGTGTATGCCCAGAAGTGGGATTGCTGGGTCATATGGCAGTTCTATTTCCAGTTTTTTAAGAAATCACACTGATCTCCATAGCGGCTGTACTAGTTTGCATTCCCACCAACAGTGTAAGAAGGTTCCCTTTTCTCCACACCCTCTCCAGCATTTATTGCTTGTAGACTTTTGGATAGCAGCCATCCTGACTGGTGTGTAATGGTACCTCATTGAGGTTTTTGATTTGCATTTCTCTGATAATGAGTGATGTTGAGCATCTTTTCATGTGTTTATTAGCCATCTGTATGTCTTCTTTGGAGAAATGTCTGTTTCATTCTTTGGCCCATTTTTTGACTGGGTCATTTATTTTTCTGGAATTGAGCTTCAGGGGTTGCTTGTATATTTTTGAGATTAATCCTTTGTCTGTTGCTTCGTTTGCTATTATTTTCTCCCATTCTGAAGGCTGTCTTTTCACCTTGCTTATAGTTTCCTTTGCTGTGCAAAAGCTTTTAAGTTTAAGTAGGTCCCATTTATTTTTGCTTTTATTTCCAATATTCTGGGAGGTGGGTCATAGAGGATCTTGCTGTGATTTATGTCGGAGAGTGTTTTGCCTATGTTCTCCTCTAGGAGTTTTATAGTTTCTGATTTTACATTTAGATCTTTAATCCATTTTGAGTTTATTTTTGTGTATGGCGTTAGAAAGTGTTCTAGTTTTATTCTTTTACAAGTGGTTGACCAGTTTTCCCAGCACCACTTGTTAAAGAGGTTGTCTTTTTTCCATTGTATATTCTTGCCTCCTTCGTCGAAGATAAGGTGTCCATAGGTACGTGGATTTATCTCTGGGCTTTCTATTTAGTTTTTTTTTTTTTTTTTTTAATAATGAATTTTAAGCTAGCTTTTTCACACTGTTCTCTCACCCTCATCAAGGAGCTCTTTAGTGCCTCTTCACTTTCTATTATTATTAGAGTGGTATCATCTGCATATCTGAGGTTGCTGATATGTCTCCCAGAAATCTTGATTCCAGCCTGTAACTCATTCAGCCCAGCATTTCATATGATGTGCTCTGCATATAAGTTCAATAAATAGGGTGACAGTGTACAACTCTGTTGGATCCCTTTCTCAGTTTTGAACCAGTCAGCTGTTCCACGTAAGGTTCTAACTACTGCTTCTTGATAGCATACAGGTTTCTTAGGAGACAGATAAGATGGTCTATTATTCCCGTTTCTTTGAGAGTTTTCCATAGTTTTTTATGATCCACACACTCAAAGACTTTACCATAGTCAATGAAACAGAATAGATGTTTTTTCTGAAATTCCCTGTATTTCTCTATGATCTAGTAAATGTTGGCAATTTGATCTCTGGTTTCTCTGCTTTTTCTAAACCCAGCTTGTAAATCTGGAAGTTCTCAATTCAAGCACTGCTGAAGGCTAGCTTGGAGGATTCTGTGCATACCCTTACTAGCATGGGGAGTGAGCACAATTGTCCAGTAGTTTGAATGTTCTTTAGTACTGCCCTTCTTGGGAATTAGGGTGAAGATTAACTTTTTTCAGTCCTGTGGCCTGGAAATTGCTGGGTTTTCCAATTTTGCTGATATATTGAGTGCAGCATTTTAAGAGCATCATCTTTTAGGATTTTAACAATGCGAAGAAATAGGCATTCTCCAACACACGTTGTAACTTTTCGCCTTCACTGTTTTACAATTTTCTTCCCAATAACCTATCCACCTGTGCCTAAATCTTTCCTCCATATGACACAGGGCAATGGAGAACTTGAGTTGAAGGGTTGTAGTAACTGCCAAGTATGTCATGGAGATTTTGGACTGGGTAAAATGCAGTAACACTGGAGATTAGGTATCTAAAGTCAGTGCCAAGATAACCGTCACATATTTGTGAAATTACCTTTGGGATATCCCCTAGAATATCTTGTTGGAGGCTGACAGTTCAGTGAGTCCAACGAAGAAGTTTTTCTTTCATTATGTATTAGATCATCGTTTCATGGATCTAACATTAGACGTAGTATCTGGATTAAGATTAGAGTAACATGAAAAAATACATGTGTCTTAAGCACTGCAAGCCTTTTAAGGTAGTTAAGATTTTCTCCCTTTAAATGGTGAGAAGGCTAAGGTGTATTAAAGGAAGTCAAACTGGCATCCTGAACCCAGCCTCACTCAGGAAGAGAGAACAGGTGGTGGAATGACTTGCATGATTTAAACTTTTATTTTCTCTCCATCTCTCTTTGCAAAGCATATATAGTGGACTTTATGTAAGTTAAGTGTACATAGAATGGGAGTTCATACAGATTAGGCTGTTTGTTTCAGAATGATTGCTTATTTAGAGACGATTTTGAAACATACAGTCTTCCTGTGATGTAATTGGTATTCCATACTCGAAGTCAATATGCAGTTGCCATCTGAACCACTGAAAAATTTCAGGAAATATATATTATTTCTTGTTATATAAATAATCAAGAAAAACTTATATAACATTATATATATTTAATGCACACACATATATTGCTTGCTATATTTAACCATAAGCACAATTGAATTGGAAAATGAGGATATAATGGCTCTATGAAGAAAAGTGCTATATAAATCAGAGACTAAAAATGCACTACATATAAAAAAGTCTGGTGCAAGTTTAAATGTTAATAACTTTGGATGAACCTATGACAAAAGCAAACGACAAGCATCATGTGAAAGCGTATTTCATAGACACTAGTGTGAATATTTAATGTCCTTTTATTCTGTGCTTACTGGGCTCTCAGAAAGCAATGCATTATTGCCCATTACTTTTTATAGAAGCAATGATCAATGCAAAATTTACCTTTTCATAGTTTCTTAGCACTGCAATTTTCCTGATCTTTGTTGGGCCAGTTTCTACCAGTGCTTTCTTCCAGCATAATGCTGCTTTTGTTGCTCTGTTTGAAACAGTTGACAATTGTTGACAATTTCATTTTCAGATCAGTTTTCATGTTGACTAGTTTCCTGCCACCTCACACACCTATTTCTGGTAATTCATCTAGGATTTTGTTTTGTTTTGTGCATTGCAATTCATTTAACATTAATCAATCTAATTCCTGTGGCCAGAATAAATGCCATTATACACTTCGAGTCAAAGCTCTGACTTTTCTGGGAGTTACGTACAAATGTGAGTGTTGGACCACAAAAGAGGCTGAGTGCCGAAGAATCGATGCTTTTGAGTTGTGGTGCTGGAGAAGACTCTTGAGAGTCTCTTGGACTGCAAGGAAATCAAACCAGTCAATCCCAAGGGAAATCAACCTTGAATATTCACTGAAAAGACTGATGCTGAAGCTGAAGTTCCAATACTTTGGCCACTTGATGCAAAGAGGTGACTCATTGGAAAAGACCCTGATTCTGGGGAAGATTAAGGGCAAGAGGAGAAGTGGGTAACAGAGGATCAGATGACAGGAGGGCATCACTGACTCAGTGGATGTGATTTGAACAAACTCTGGGAGATAGTGAAGGACTGGGAAGCCTGGTGTGCTGCAGTTTATGGGGTCACAAAGAGTCGGACACGACTCAAGGAATAAACATATGGGGGTAAAGGATAAAATATATTAGTGATAGAAAGCAAAGTAAAGATTTATCATGTCTGTTTCTATGCAAACAATAGAAATATTAATAAAAGCCCACTTTATAGACATGCAGGTAGCATTACGAGGACCAACAAAAGTTGGTGAAGAACCAAGGAATTTAGCGAAAGAGGCAAGTAGTCAGCACCTAAAAGCTGAAGAGACAAAGGGAGGAAATAGAATTACCGGAGTCTGGGGAGAATAGAACGTTCGGAAGATGATGCTACAGTCATGTGAGAACACAGCTACTGCCAAAGATGCGTCCGGAACTTTGATTTCGGAAGAGAACAAGGAAGAAATGATTTTCCCTGACTTCCCTCAACCCCCTGTGTCACACTACTGCTTTCTGTGAATAGCACCAAACGGAAAACAGCCAGCAAAGATATCTGAGACCTGCAACTGCAGGATCCATCCTTCTATGTACTCAACAAAACGAATTGTGGACAAGAATCTAGAAGGACAGAAGGAGGCTTCTCTGGCAGTAACAGGAACTCCAGCAGTTAGCTCTTCACCAGGGAAGTGCTAGAATAATTATATGAGCTTACAATGGTCACATGAGACTACTTGTGTACCCCACTAAGATTCATGACTAACGGATGGATTTGAGCTAATGGCTGAAACCAGACACGGCTACTAATTGGCAGAATAATTTAGGTCAGCAATGTTGAAATTCTGTTGTCATTTACTTATGACCATTATTTCCTGTCATTTAGTAATGATGTAGCTGAATATCAACACTGTGTACATTTTACAGTTGTAGTCAGAGTTTTTACAAATTTGCTGTCACTCAAAAGGATAACATCTTATAAGCAATTATCCTTCATAATAGAATTACAGATATGACCTGAGGGTGTGGAGCTAGTAAGAGTTGTTATCTGTTTTGAGATTTCTCTTACATAGCACTTGGTAGTCATTGTGTATTTTTCCTTCATATCATTTAATGTGGTTTTATCCATTCATTTCAGGATGATTTTTCCATCCACAAAACATTAGGCTACATACCCTACAGTTTTAGGATTTAGGCAGAGTGCACACTTATACTTCTCATTCTTTCATTCAACAAGTATTTATTGAGCTGGTATGTCCTACTGTGTCATTTTGCCTGGATAAGTTTCAACAACCTCAAATGAATTGCTCACTCTCAGTACCTATTGTGTGACAGCTATCAGAAAATTCCTAAGGAGCCATATAGTAGTGGAAGTAGACAGTAGCATATTGGGTTGTGATAGGTACTAAGTAATGATATGATAGCTATAGGAAATGTTTCTAATTTGAGTTAGGATGGCCATAAAGAGCTTCTCTGGTGGCTCAGATGATAAAGCATCTGCCTGCAATGCAGGAGACCCAAGTTAAGTCCCTAGGTTGGGAAGATCCCCTGGAGAAAGAAATGGCAACCCACTCCAGTACTCTTGCTTGGAAAATCCCATGGTCGGAGGAGCCTGGTGGGCTACAGTCCATGGGGTCGCAAAGAGTTGGACATGACTGAGCGACTTCACTCTCTATGGCCATAAAGATTCATTGAGAAAGAGGAATTTATGTAAAAATATTAGAGGAATGAGTTGACAAGCATTCTAATGTCTGGGAGAAGAGATAAGAGATCAAGGAAACAGCATGCCAGGGTCCCTGAGGTGAAGGTATGTCCCATGTATTATGAAAAGTGAGTCACTCAGTCATGTCTGACTCTTTGCCACCCCATAGACTATACAGTCCATGGAATTCTTCAGGCCAGAATACTGGAGTGGGTAGCCTTTCCCTTCTCCAGGGGATCTTCCCAATCCAGGGATCAAACCCAGGCCGCTCGCATTGCAGGCAGATTCTTTACCAGTTGAGCCACAAGGGAAGCCCAAGAATACTGGAGTGGGTAGTCTGTCCGTTCTCCAGTGGATCTTCCCAACCAGGAATCAAAATGGGGTCTCCTGCATTGCAGGCATATTCTTTACCAAGTGAGCTAGCAGGTAAGTCAAAGTGTTGTAGGAAGAGCAAAGTCAACCTGTTTTGACTCAAGTGACTGAGATGATGAGGTCAGAAATGTAATGAAGCCACAAAGTATTTGAGAAAATGGGTAACTGTAAGGACTTGGGCTTTGAAAACTACTGAGGAGAGATATAATATGCTTTCACTTACATTTAAGAATTACTGTGCTGCATTATTGAGAAAAGATTATGGAAAGGGGGAAAGAATTAAGAATAGAAATGTTAGGAGGCTATTGCAATAAAACAAAGAAATGATGCTAATGATTTAAAACAGACAGGTAAATGTAGAGGTGAATGGGGATTATTAGTCACAGCCTGGACATATTCTGAAGGTAGAGTGGACAGCATTTCCTAATGCATTGGTACGATCCATGCAGAAAATAAAAGAACCAAACAGGAATCTAATATTTTGACCTAAGCAACTGAAAGAATTGAATTGCTTGTTACTGAGATGGGGGAAATGGAAAGGAATTAGGCTTACAGGGATTGAAGGAGATCAGAAGTTCAATTTGGGGCATATTATATTTGAAATATCTGTTAGACCTCCAGATGGGCATGTCGAATGGACAGATAGCTATGTAAGTTTGGAATTCAAGGAGAAAAGGATGAGCTTGCTAGGGTCTAAGGCAATGAGGTCAGGTGAGTGTAGCCATGGAAGAAAAGAGACACAAGGACTGAGTCCCAGAGCACTCCACGTTGTAGGGGTCTAAGGGGAAAATGAAAACAGAGAAATAAAACAGTAGGAGGACATCTAGGAGCATATGCGGTCCTGGCAGCTAAGGAAATATTCGAAGAGGAAAGAGCAATCAGCTTTATTGCATGGTGCTTATAGGTGGAGCAGTGGAAGAACTGAAGATGGCTTCATAATGAACAGGTCAACTCTGTGATGTGGAGGTTACCGGGGATTTTGAAAAGAGCAATCCCAGTGCAAAAACCTGATTGAAGTGAATTCAAGAGAAAACGGGAGGAAATACATTGAAGAGAGTGAGTATCTATAAAACTTTCAGGAGTTTGCTGAAAAAGAAAAGAGATAGTGAAGTAAAAAGCTGGATACATAAGTGTGGTTAAGACAGAAACATTTTAAGATGAGGTTAGCAGCATGCGGAGTGCTGCTTAGAGAGACAGAAAAGAGAAAAGTTGGTGGCGAGGCAAAGAAAAGAGGGAAGTTCTAGGCAGAGTCTTTAGGGAGGGCAGAAAGTACACGTGTCCAGGCAGTAAGCCAATGTTCTTAGAAGCAAATGGTAGGACCTACTCTTGCCTGCCCGCCTGCCTGCAAGCTCAGTTGTGTCCCACTCTTTACAACCCCATGGACTGTAGCCCACCAGGCTCCTCTGTCCATGGGATTTCCCAGGCAAGAATATGTGAATGGGTTGCCATTTCCTTCTCCACAGGATCTTCCTGACCTAGAGATCGAACCCACGTCTCCTGCATCTCCGGCATCGACAGGCAGATTCTTTACCACTGAGCCACCTGGGACGCCTCAAAGCACATTCTAGTTTAAGACAAAAGGGATTTACATGAAATATAAGACACTCACAGCATCTCTAGTGGGTACAGCAGAAACAATACCCAAATTATAATGTGGGACTCCCACGTTAGAGACCCCACTGCACCTGCCCCCACCACTGTGCTGGGACCTGGATGGGATTGTTGGAACCCTGACCATTGTCACCCACAAACAGTCTGCCTCTGCCACCACCCTTGTTAGAGGGGACTCTGCTCCACTCTTTGAAGAACAGTCTAATTGGGCGAATTTCTGTCACGTCTGAGTCCAGATAGCTGGAGAGGACATGAGAGAAATGCATTTGGTTTCTAATTTGAAGAGGTGTGGATTACTTAAATGTGTAAATTTCCCCAAACATAGGAAGGTTGCTCAAATGCATCAAGTGGTTAAGAAGAACATGACAGATACCTGTTCTAGTGTGGTTCTAACATTTCAAGGCTTAAAAATTTCTTAGATTTTTGAACAGGACAAAAAAAAAAGAAGTTCAAGATGTATTTCTCCAAAATGTGCACATTCACCCAAATAGATTAGAGATCTCATCATATAAAGATGTTCATATTTTTGTGAAGCCAATGATCTGTCCTTCCTACTCCTCAATTTACATATATGCATTACATATATATTATACATATGTACACAGATTTCATATCTATATCTCTCTGTACATGCATATATAGACACATAACCATACTAAATAGCTCATTATTTTACTCAGCAGTCTCTCAACATGAAACTCCTTATTTCAACTTTATTTCTATTTAAAGTCTTCACACCAGCAACTGAATTAATGTATCTGCATAATAGAATGTCTCTCTTTGGGATAATAAAACCTTATGTTTTATGTATTCAAACTTCTAAAGAGTCATCTTTTATTTTTTTTTACTCCTAATCTAAAATAAAACTTTAATTAGAATAAAAGTGTACTTTTTGCTAATTTTTTGGTGATACTCAACATGATTTGAGTTGGGGATTTAAACAGATTCTCAAATAAAATTTTGGAGTCACTTCACTGTATGTTTCTGGGTTCTGACATCACTGTTAGTGACTTTCTGTGGACAAATTCACTCAATAGCTTCAGCTAACTCAAACATTTCTGCACTGAAACAGTTGGTCATTGTATAATCAAAGAATCATGTTATCTCTGTAAACCCAGGTCCCATTCCATGCACATATTCTGAGAGTAACCTTGAACTGGATTAGCTACTTTCATATACAGTGACCACTGAGGCAATTTCTAAATTTAAAGACAAACCAACATCCACTGTTCCCCTTTCTCTTAGTGTCTTTGGAGTTTATGTAGTAGCTCTGGTTACATCCTAAGCAGGATTAGTGAATTACTCTGAGTAGCAAAGACTGTTACTCCTCAAATTAACTATGAGAGATCAATATCAGCATAATAGGCACCCAAGTGAGAACTGATCTAGGATGGAAAAATAAGTAATAAAATATGGCATTTGGGATATGATACTATATGGAATAGTTTTCTACTGTCAGTTGTTGGAAAAGGAGAATTAAGAAAGATAAAGAGGAACAGTGACCACTCAAACTCTGAAAATTTTAGAGCCTGCAAATGTGTGGAGATATTTTTGTTTGCCAGATGTTTCTGTTTCTGTACCAAAGTGATAGAAAAGTCCTTATTATCCTCAATTTTTTTCTAATCCCAACTTACACACATGCCCATCCACACACACACATATGTGTGTGTGCATGCCAAGTTGCTTCATTTGTGTCCAACTCTTTGCAACCCTATGGACTATAGCCCTCCAGGCTCTTCTGTCCATGGGCTTCTCCAGGCAAGAAAACTAGAGTGGGAAGATTCCAAGGGATCTTCCCGACCCAGAGATCAAACCCATGTCTCCTATGTCTCCTATGTCGGCAGCAGAGTTCCTTACCACTGCTCCCACCGAGGAAGCCCGTATATGCAACACACACACACACACACACACACACACACACACGGTTGGCTACTATTTGGTATAAGAAGTAAATGATTTCTATTAGATTGCTTTTGTTCTGTCGTTTTTTGCTCTATTTATTTATTAAATATTAAGTCCTATTAGGGGCTTTGTATGATCTTAGGAATGCCAAAATGGAAAAAAAAAAACGTGGCCTTTAGAATCAGGAGTTTCATGTATGAACCAAGACTCCATCAGTTCTTATTTGAGCAAGAGACTTAGTCTCTTTGCATCTGAAATATTATGGATAGTTATATATTGCCTAGAAAGTGGGCAGAAGGTGAAATTAAGTTGTGTATGTAAGCAAGGTAACTGATGTAATACAAGCCTAATAAAAAGCTAGTTATGTTTCATTCATCCTATTCTTTGGATGTGAAAATTGTGGATATGGACCTGTACAGAAAACATTTCATTACAGTGTGACAAATTCTAATAGAGACATATGATATGGAAGAGAGGTGCACAAAAGTTAGAATGACCATTTCCCCTGAGAAGAATCTTTTGATATATAAAAGTTCATCTTGAGGATGAAGCTTGGTTGAGAATTGTAATGATTTAGATTGGCAATATGTTTGTTTAATGAAGCCTCTAAAGTTAGAAGAAAGATGGTGATCTGAAACACAAACATTTTCTAAGTCTCGTGAAAAGGCTGGAGCTGAGAGGAGGCATACTACAAATAGATATCCAGGTTAAGAACATCTTTGCCCATTCACTCTTTCAGTACTTACCTGGCATCTCTCATGGCCAAGCAGGTACAGGAGCTGGGGTTCTAGGAGAATGAAGGACACTAATGACCTCTGTTTAAGCAATCAAGTATGTCTAATTGCCATACATCTGCCCCTTAGAGCTCGTAATCTTGCAGGTGAGCACTGGTTTATACATACAACATGCATAATTTTGCTGCTCATTCAGGTAGAGAAAGACCATCCTACTCCCCACATACATACCTGCACACAAAACCAAACTACTAGATTAGAGTTGATAGTGGGTCCAGAACAATGTGCTCAATTGAATAGAACAAAGGAAAGGAGCAGATTTGGAATCTCAGGATGTTTACTCACTCCACCCAGAATGTAATAAATATCCAGGTGACAAGCTAGGTAACTAGCTTTTGAGTAACAGTATATTCTATATCCAGGAAATGATCTCAAAACTGATTCTACATATAGTTGAAGGATGTTATCCTAGTAACTCAGATGGTAAAGCATCTGCCTGCAATGCAGGAGACCCAGGTTCAAGCCCTGGGTTGGGAAGATCCTCTGGAGAAGGAAATGGCAATGCAATCCAGTATTCTTGCCTGGAGAATTTCATGGACAGAGGAGCCTGGCAGGCTACAGTCCATGGGGTTTCAAAGAGTTGGACACAACTGAGCAACTAACATGTACATCTTGGATCAGTCTGAAAGTCCTCAAAGCTTGATCCTGAAATAGGATGAGGGGAAAAATCTTGCAGTTTAAGGACACAAATGATTTTATTCTGCATGATTTCCTATACCTTGCTCTCCTCGCCCATTGTGAAATCATCTTCTTTTAACCTATCTCACAGTGAGAAAGTGGTAGTGTTATTTGCAGTAGCATCTTATTGCTTTGTGATGGCATTAGTGCAGAAGTACTTAAGGGTTACAGGATATACATGTGAGCTTATAAGTGGTGAGTAATCCCTTAAATAAATGAAATCATGCTAAGATTCAGCTCAGTTCAGTCTCTCAGTCACGTCCGACTCTTCACAACCCCATGGACTGCAGCATGCCAGGCTTCCCTGTCCATCACTAACTCCTGGAGTTTACTCAAACTCATGTCCATTGAGTTCGTGATGCCATCCAACCATCTCATCCTCTGTCATCCCCTTCTGGCCTCAATCTTTCCCAGCATCAGGGTCTTTTCAATTAATCAGTTTTTCCCATCAGGTGGCCAAAGTATTGGAGTTCCAGCTTCAGCATCAGTCCTTCCAATGAATATTTAGGACTGATTTCCTTTAGGATGGACAGGTTTCATCTCTTTGCAATCCAAGGAACTCTCAAGAGTCTTCTCCAACACCACAGTTCAAAAGTAATTCTTCGGCACTCAGCTTTCTTTATAGTCCAACTCTCACATACATACATGACTATTGGAAAAACCGCAGCTTTGACTAGATGGACATTTGCTGGTAAAGTAATGTCTCTGCTTTTTAATATTCTGTCTAGGTTGGTCATAGCTTTTCTTTCAAGGAACAAGCGTCTTTTAATTTCATGGCTGAAGTCACCATCTGCAGTGATTGTGGAGCCCAAGAAAACAAAGTCTGTCACTGTTTCCATTGTTTCTCCATCTATTTGCCATGAAGTGATAGGACCAGATGCCATGATCTTAGTTTTCTGAATGTTGAGTTTTAAGTCAATGTTTTTACTCTCTTCTTTCACTTTAATCAAGAGGCTCTTTAGTTCTTCTTCACTTTCTGCCAAAAGGTGGTGTCATCTGCATATCTGAGGTTATTGATATTTCTCCCAACAATTTTGATTCCAGCTTGTGCTTAATCCAGCCCAGCGTTTCTCATTATGTACTCTGCATATAAGTTAAATAAGCAGGGTGACAATATAAAGACTTGACATACTCCTTTCCTGATTTGAAATCAGTTTGCCTGTCCAGTTCTAACTGTCACTTCCTGACCTGCATACAGATTTCTCAAGAGGCAGGTCAGGTGGTCTGGTATTCCCATCTCTTTCAGAATTTTCTACAGTCTGTTGTGTTCCACACAGTCAAAGGCTTTGGCATAGTCAATACAGCAGAAATAGATGTTTTTCTGGAGCTCTCTTGCTTTCTTGATGATCCAATGGATGCTGGCAATTTGATCTCAGGTTCCTCTGCATTTACTAAATCCAGTGTGAACATCTGGAAATTCACAGTTAACGCAATGGTGAAGCCTGGCTTGGAGAATTTTAAGCATTACTTTACTAGTGTGTGAGATGAATGCAATTGTGTGGTAGTTTGAACACTCTCTGGCATTGCCTTTCTTTGGGATTGGAGTGAAAACTGACCTTTTTCAGTCCTGTGGCCACTGCTGAGTTTTCCAAATTTGCTGGCCTATTGAGTACAGCTCTTTCACAGCATCATCTCTCAGGATTTGAAATAGCTCAACTGGAATTCCTAAGATTAAAGGAGATTATTGAATTAGGAAAGGAGGGCTAGAAAAAGCTAATCTTACATAAACTAACTTTCCAGAGTCTTTTTGTAGGAAAAGATCATCAAATTCTTTAATAAGAAGTATTACTCAGTACACAAGTTTGTCCCCAAGCCCAGTGTTTCCAACAGAACCCTCTGCAGTGGTTGTATGTCTGTGCTACCCGATACAGTAAGACACCAGCCACATGTAACTACTGGACACTTTAACTGTGGTTAGTGTGATGGTGTAACTGAACTTTAATTTCCTTTAATTTTAATCAATTCAAATATAAATGGCTGCCATTGAACAGCAGCAACCTAAATCTTACAAAGGTTTGTCATGGTGGCTCAGATGGTAAAGAGTCTGAATGCAATGTGGGAGACCTGGGTTCAATCCCTGTGTCTGGAAGATCCCCTGGAGAAGGAAATGGCAGCCCACTCCAGAGTTCTTGCCTGGAAAATCCCACGGATGGAGGAGACTGGCAGGCTACAGTCTATGGGGTCACATGACTGAGCGACTAACACTTTCACTCGGGCTTCCCTTGTGGCCCAGCTGATAAAGAATCCACTTGCAATGTGGGGACCTGGGTTCAATCCTTGGGTTGGGAAGATCCCCTGGAGAAGGGAAAGGCTACCCACTCCAGTGTTCTGGCCTGGAGAATTCCATTGACTGTGTAGTCCTTGGGATTGCAAAGCATAGGACACAACTGATGACTTTCACTTTCAAATGTTACAAAAGAGGTGAGCAAAGTTAAAGCATGGGACCATTTTGACTGCAATCCTGCCAGTTCTGTTCTCTCAGTAGGAAACGAGAAACCAATAAAGACAATATACTGGGTGGATCAATGCAAAGAAATAGAGGAAAACAATAGCATGGGAAAGACTAGGGATCTCTTTAACAAAATTAGAGATACTAAGGGAACATTTCATGCAAAGATGGGCTCAATAAAGGACAGATATGGCATGAACCTAACAGAAGCAGAGATATTAAGAAGAGGTGGCCAGAATACACAGAAGAACTGTACAAAAAAAGATCTTCATGACCCAGATAATCACAATGGTGTGATCACTCACCTAGAGCCAGACATCCTGGAATGTGAAGTCAAGTGGGCCTCAGGAAGCATCAATATGAACAAAGCTAGTGGAGGTGATGGAATTCCAGTTGAGCTATTTCAAATCCTGAAAGATGTTGTTGTGAAAGTACTGCACTCAATATGCCAGAAAATTTGGAAAACTCAGCAGTGGCCACAGGACTGGAAAAGTTCAGTTTCCCTTCCAACCCCAAAGAAATGCAATCCCAAAGAATCTTCAAACGACTGCACAATTGCACTCATCTCACACGTTAGTAAAGTAATGCTTAAAATTCTCCAAGCCAAGCTTCAGCAATACGTGAACTGTGAACTTTCAGATGCTCAAGCTGATTTTAGAAAAGGCAGAGGAACCATAAATCAAATTGCCAACATCCGCTGGATCAACAAAAAAGCAAGAGAGTTCCAGGAAAACATGTATTTCTGCTTTATTGACTATACCAAAGCCTTTGACTGTGAGGATTAAAATAAACCGTGGACAATTCTGAAAGAGATGGGAATACCAGACCACCTGACCTGCCTCTTGAGAAATCTGTATGCAGGTCAGGAAGCAACAGTTAGAACAGGACACAGAACAACAGATTGGTTCCAAAGGAAAGGGAGTACATCAAGGCTGTATATTGTCACCCTGCTTATTTAACTTATATGCAGAGTACATCACGAGAAATGCTGGCTGGAGGAAGCACAAGCTGGAATCAAGATTGCTGGGAGAAATATCAATAACCTCAGACATGCAGATGACACCACCCTTATGGCAGAAAGTGATGAAGAACTAAAGAACCTTTTGATAAAAGTGAAAGAGGAGAGTGAAAAAGTTGGCTTGAAGCTCAACATTCAGAAAACTAAGATCATGGCATCTGGTCCCATTACCTCATGGGAAATAGATGGGGAGATAGTAGAAACAGTGGCTGACTTGATTTTTCTGGACTCCAAAATCACTGCAGATGGTGACTTCAGCCATAAAATTAAAAGACACTTACTCCTTGGAAGGAAAGTTATGACCAACTTAGACTGCAAATTAAAAAGCAGAGACATTACTTTGTCAACAAAGGTCTGTCTAGTCAAGGCTATGGTTTTTCCAGTGGTCATGTATGGATGTGAGAGTTGGACTATAAAGAAAGCTGAGCACCAAAGAATTGATGCTTTTGAACTGTGGTGTTGGAGAAGACTCTTGAGAGTCCCTTGGACTGCAAGTAGATTCAACCAGTTCATCCTAAAGGAGATCAGTCCTTGGTGTTCATTGGAAGGACTGATGCTGAAGCTGAAACTCCAGTACTCTGGCCACCAGATGCAAAGAGCTGACTCATTTGAAAAGACCCTGATGCTGGGAAAGATTGAGGGCAGGAGGAGAAGGGATGACAGAGGATGAGATGGTTGGATGGCATCACTGACTCAATGGACATGGGTTTGGGTGGACTTCGGGAGGTGGTGATGGACAGGGAGGCTTGGAGTGCTGCGGTTCATGGGGTCACAAAGAGTTGAACATGACTGAGCGACTGAACTGAAATGAACTGAATGGGATGGGGGTGTAAGGGAGGCCTATGAGGGAGGAGGGGTATATCTATGCATATAGCTGATTCACTTTGTTGTGCAGAAATGAATACACCATTTAAAGCAATTATACTATGAAAAGAAAAGAACATATCTTGTACTTAATGAACACATTCCTAAAGCAGCAATGTAGCTCTCTTGCAGGTGTTCATAGAGCCCAGACCTCAATATCATTTGGCCAGATAGAGAAATCATTATCCTTTGGTTCTAAATGAGAGCTACCCAACTTGAATCTGTATTTTAAGCTTTTATGGAGAAAGTTTAGATACCGAACTTGGGGCAGCCAAAGAATAAAACTGAAGTGAGATTGGTGAAAGTGAAATAGCTCAGTCGTGTCCGACTCTTTGCGACCATGTGGACTGTAGCCCACAGGGCTCCTCCATCCACGGGGTTTTCCAGGCAAGAATACTGGAGTGGGTTGCCAGTAGGTAAGTATAATACAAATGCTAAGTGTTATGTAGTGATGATTATTTGTTAGAACACTGTTTAACTAAAGTTTCATTTATTTTACCCTTCTTTCTGGATTCCCACTGAGTCTCATAGTTTGTATGTTAACAAACAGCATATGGCCATTTCCTCTGCCTTTTTAGGCAACCATAGGGTTTTTCTCCTTGCTGTTTAGCTTGTGGCTTTATTGATAGCTTTAGTGTTACAAATAAAAATCTGCACATCTCATTTTTAGTTTTCTTTATTCAGTGTGGGTTAGCCTCATTCAGCCTTTGCTGCCCTTTTAAAATATTTTTGTGTTTAAGTCAACTCTCATATGAATGAAGCTTGAATTAAATTAGGAAGCACTGGTAAAAATTAATGTAAAAGAAATACACACCACTGAAGTGCAAGCTCTTAACTGATACGTAATTAACACTTTACCTGATGTGTATTTTTTGAATAAAGATTAATTAACTTTTGGTAAATCTTGTTTTGACATATGCTTCAAAAGCTTTGCTGCTGCTGCTAAGTCACTTCAGTCATGTCCGACTCTGTGCGACCCCATAGATGGCAGCCCACCAGGCTCCTCTGTCCCTGGGATTCTCCAGGCAAGAACACTAGAGTGGGTTGCCATTTCCTTCTCCAATGCATGCATGTGTGTGAAGTCACTTCAGTCGTGTCCGACTCTGTGCGACCCCATGGACAGCAGCCCACCAGGCTCCTTGGTCCACAGGATTCTCTAGGCAAGAATACTGGAGTGGGTTGCCATTTCCTTCTCAAAAGCTTTGGAAGGAAGTTATTCCTAGCCATTCAGTAGCCTATGAAGTGGAACAGAAAGGAGCATGCTGATGTTCAATAATTTTTTTTTTTTTCCTGATAGACCCGGAAGACACTTGCACAGTTTCAGATGGATCTACCACCTGAAATTCATTAAGTGCAGATCCATTCATTCTTAAATTTCTCTTCATCACTGTCTGTTCAAAGTGGTATGCTCTTCTTTTGAATCACTTCCAGCCTTCATGGAAGTAAGAGGTCAGGAATAACTTCCCATCCCTGCTCTGATGAAATGGTACTGGGAGACAGGGGCACCGATGCACGTTTTGCACCAACGCACCATACAGACACACGGAGAACTCCCGTTTGATTCGTGGAAGAGCATCATCTACGCACTACAAAGGGGAGTGCAGGCTCCTCAGCAGTGGTGGCTGTTAGCATAAACTGCTCCTCTGAGAGGCTGTCAACCAGCCCTGGACCAAAAATCACCAACAAATGAGGACCTGCAAAGGAGCCGAGGTCTGAGGAGGGCAATTCCTTTGACTAAAGGGACTAGCACTCATACCCAGGGTGAGGTTCCACCAGAAAATTTCAGTGCAATATGCTGTCCTTGAAAGATCGATCCGAAGTGTCAATAGCAATTAACAGCACCAATGTGATTATTTGCCAGCTTATGCTTCTCCCAATTCCTCTACAGATTTGTGATACAAATACAACCTTTTTCCCCTTTCTATATGTACTGCTCCATTGGGAATTCACAACTGATGCCATCAAATGGGTGCTTGCAAGAGGAATTTGAAAGTATTCACCTATACCTCACAGAATCTGAAGTTAGTGAAGGTTGTTCTCCAAGTTAAAATAGGAACTGAAGTCATGCCTTATAGATTCATCTGTTGAGATTTTGGGGAAACATGATGCATTTGCTTTAAAAAGTCAGTGGATACTGAAAGATAAAGATAGCAATGATGAAGTTAAAGTTTTAAGATGCTAGAAGTACCTAGATCAATAAAATTACATATCTTGGCATCCAGTTTCAAGTTTACAGATGAAATTAATAAGGAAAATGAAGCTGGGAAATTATATAGCATCCTCCATTATATTACAGGATGGCAGTGAAGTGGTGTGTTAATAATACTCTAGAGATAGTTCCAGCCTTCAGGTTTAACCACATACTAACCCTATGGGGCACTGGGCTTGACTTAATTTATAGAGCTGTGTCAAAAAGAGACTTATAAGAAGAATATCTATTTCATAAGATTAATGAAATTATTAAATGAGTTAATACTTAAAAATACTTCTAAAAATCTCAGTATATAGAAAAACACTCAATAAAATATTTGCTATTAATATTAGAAACATATCTGTCAGGTAGTTAGAATAGGAAAAAGGAGTCCAGAATGGTGGTGGCTAAAAGGCAAGGAAGGGAAAAGCCTGTGACAATAGAACAAAGGAAGGTCAGAGGACTGGGGTGGGGAACTCAGGTGAAACTAACAGCGCTCCTGGCTAGCCCAATTTACATAGGGCAGGCCCAGGGGGAGGAGAAAAAACAAAAAGAGAAGCCTCTCTTCTCTTCATGTCTTTTGGGTCATCATGCCCTCATGCCTCAAGGATGTATTTTCCTATATTTTC
This sequence comes from Cervus elaphus, assembly GCF_910594005.1. Lineage (NCBI taxonomy): Eukaryota > Metazoa > Chordata > Mammalia > Artiodactyla > Cervidae > Cervus > Cervus elaphus. The sequence continues at coordinate 4,983,715 of NC_057826.1, read as the reverse complement.
TAAATAAAACTGAGCTGTTACATAGAGCTTTAACACTGGTTCATCCGAGGGCTGTAACACTGGTCCATCACTTCAATTTTTTTGTTGCAATCAATGAGACAGAACCAGGGTAATTATAACCTCCCCTGACACAACTATATAAAGTCAAAACTGAGCGTACTTGGCACTGGTTTCAGAGATTAATAAAGATGTGTAGGGAAAAAAAAAAAAAGTGTGTTTTACCAATTCCCTGATTACCTCTGAATGCTTTTGGGTTCTTCATATAAATGTTGTTTATACCTTCTTGAGCGGGGTTCCCCGGTGGCCCAGAAGGTAAAGAAGGTGCCTACAATGCAGGAGACCCAAATTTGACTTTTGGGTCAGGAAGATCCCCTGCAGAAAGGAATGGCTACCACTCCAGTATTCTTGCCTGGAAAATTCTGTGAACAGAGGAGCCCAATGGGCTATAGTCCATAGGGTCACAAAGAGTTGGACATAATTGAGTGCTAACACTATATCTCTTTGAAATCATTTCAAAAGATGACATATTCCTTTTTTTCCCTTAAATCCTTCACTTGATTCTATGAAGATCTTGAGATTTACAGAGTTTTTACTAAGTAGTAGTCTTTTCACAGCTATGGAGCCTCAGTCAACAACCTAAATTTTGCATTATCTTTCTAGACAATAAAGAACTTCATGTCAGAATGCTATGAGTTGAATTCACATGATTTTCTTTGTTGAATTTGCTTCTGTCCCCACCAATTGTACAAGAAATTGTACAAGAAATGTTCTCTAAATTGATTTATTAAAGAATATTTTTTTGAAAGAAGCCTCTCAACATCAGATGCACACAGGCATGAAAATAGCAAGGATCTTTTTTTTTTTAATCTTCTTTTCATTGCATTCAGAAAGCAGACTAAGGAGGTGCTGGTGGTGAGGCAGAAGGCAGTCATCGAAGGCAGTGAATACACCATACAGCTTTCAGCTTAGAAGAGCTATTTTTAAAGACTTTGTAGAAGGAAACTTCATTTGCAGAAAATCAAGAAAATTTCATAGCTTTCATTCTGTGTTCTGTCATTTGAATACAAATGAGATCAATGGAAATATTCTTGTCTTAGCTAGAAAATTTCAGATCAAGCACAGCAACAGTCTGAAGTCCTGGAGTGACAATTTGGAGGAAGAGTTACAGGCTAAGTAACTGTGCTGAGAAGAGTAATGTAGAAAAGAGAGGACAGTCAACATCTTTAGTGGCTTTCAGTGACATATCTGAGACACAGCAATGTTTTACAAGTGGAGAAAGTGAAGATAAGAAACATGAATGCTTTGCCTGAAGTCTCAGTGCTACTTTATCAATAGTAATATAACTAAATTATTTTGATTCATTGACTTAAATATTATCTTTCATAAAATTTGCACTTCATTATTTTCAAAATTATTACTATCTCTCTATCCCAAGAATTTTGCATTCTTAATTTTTTATACATAGCTCAGCTACAAGGAGACTATTTTCTAGTACCATTTCTCAGAAACTATAATTTATTTTCTAAATATTTGTGCCACCTTCTACATCACTACTTGTGTATAGATTTCTTTTATCTTGTATCTGTCAAAATTCTAGAGATACTGCTTTATACATTTGTAGTTTTGTTCTTCTGAATGTGATTCCTTCGTAGGTATTCTGTTTTACTAACTGATGCTCAAAAAATATTTTTTTTCATTGAAATTAAAAAAAGGATCTTCAGGTTATAGACTGATGTTGTTACCTTTGCAGCAGCCCTGATGCTGGGAAAGACTGAAGGTGAGAGGAGAAGGGGACGACAGAGGATGAGGTGGTTGGATGGCATCTCTGACTCAATGGACATGAGTTTGAGTAAGCTCCAGGAGTTGGTGATGGACAGGGAAGCCTGGCGTGCTGCAGTCCATGGGGTCGCAAAGAGCTGGACATGACTGAGCGACTGAACTGAACTGAACTGAGTATTTAATGATCTTTTTTTTTTAATTCTTTAAATCTGGACACAGTCTTTTCATTAGCTCAGGAAAAAGAAATACATTTCAATTACAGTTTTGCATAATGCTTCTCTTCCAATTGTCTTTCTTAACTTAGGTATTATTATGTTTATACTTATTTAATCCCTTATATCCTCTCAAATTTTCATCAGTTTCCCTTAGTAAATCATGCTTAGTGATAAGTTTTTCACAGAAATATTCTTTGGTGGAAATATCAGGGCACTATTTATTATTCCTTTCTGCTCATTATCATATCAAAGACCTAGTGCAGCCTTGTATCCTGTTTACTCTTCCCTGAATGGCAGGGGGTATGTTCAGCATTTGACTGATATCCAACATAGGCTGATGGAGTGTCCTTAGTCTTAATATTTATGTGAAAACCAAGTGCTTTATCATCTTCATATTCTAATAGTCATCTATTCAGGTTAGTTATCTGATGAATCTTCTCCAGTTTGATTTTGGCAGTCTTATAACATTTCCTCTTCGGCAAGTATAGGTATTCTGTTTCATTGATTTAGACGAGACTGTGGCCCATGTGATCAGATTGGCTACTTTTCTGTGATTGTGGTTTCAGCCTGTCTGCCCTCTGATGCCCTCTCTCAGCCCCTACTGTCTTACTGGGGTTTCTCTTATCTTAGATGTGGGCTATCTCTTCACCACTGTACCAGCAAAGTGCAGCCACTCCTCCTTACCCTGAAAATGGGGTATCTCCTCTCAGCTGCCGCTCCTGACCTTGGACGTGGGGTATTTTCTCTTCGCCCCTCGCCACTCCAGCACTCAATTCAATAAACTAAGTGAATGAACTAACTCAATGAAACTAAGTCATGCCGTGTGGGGCCATGCAAGACGGATGGGTCATGGTGGAGAGTTCTGACAGAATGTGGTCCACTGGAGAAGGGAATGGCAGACCACTTCAGTATTCTTGCCCTGAGAACCCTAGAACAGTATCAAAAGACAAAAAGATAGGACACTGAAAGATGAACTCACCAGGTCCATAGGAGCCCAATAGGCTACTGGAGATCAATGGAGAAATAACTACAGAAAGAATGAAGTGCTGGAGCCAAAGCAGAAACAATACCCAGCTGTGGATGGGACTGGTGATAGAAGCAAATTCCGATGCTGTAAAAAGCAACATTGCATAGGAACCTGGAATGTTAGGTCCATGAATCAAGACAAATTGGAAGTGGTCAAACAGGAGATGGCAAGAGTGAACATCGACATTCTAGGAATCAGCAAACTAAAATGGACTGGAATGGGTGAATTTAATTCAGATAACCTTTACATCTACTACTGTGGGCAAGAATCCCTTAGAAGAAATGGAGTAGCTGTCATAGTCAACAAAAGAGTCTGAAATGCAGTACTTGGATGTAATCTCAAAAACGACAGAATGATCTCTATTCGTTCCCAAGGCAAACCATTAAATATCATGGTAATCCAAGTCTAAGCCCAGACTAGTAATGCTGAAGAAGCTGAAGTTAAACAATTCTATGAAGACCTACAGGACCTTCTAGAACTAACACACAAAAAAGATGCCCTTTTCATTATAGGGGATGAAATGCAAAATTAGGAAGTCAAGAAACACCTGGAGTAACGGGCAAATTTGGCCTTGAAGTACAGAATGAAGCAGGACAAACACTAATAGAGTTTTGTCAAGAGAACGCACTGGTCATAGCAAACACCCTCTTCCAACAACACAAGAGAAAACTCTACAAATGGACATCACCAGATAGCCAACGCTGAAATCAGACTGATTATGTTCTTTGCAGCCAAATATGGAGAAGCTCTATACAGTCAGCAAAAACAAGACTGGGAGCTGACTGTGGCTCAGATCATGAACTCCTTATTGCCAAATTCAGACTTAAATTGAAGGAAATGGGGAAAACCACTAGACCATTCAGGTATGACCTAAATCAAATCCCTTATGATTATACAGTGGATGTGAGAAATAGATGTAAGGGACTAGATCTGATAGACAGAGTGCCTGATGAACTATGGATGGAGGTTCCTGACATTGTACAGGAGACAGGGAGCAAGACCATCCCCAAGAAAGAAATGCAAAAAAGCAAAATGGCTGTCTGAGGAGGCTGTGAAAAGAAGAGATGCAAAAAGCAATGGAGAAAAGGTAAGACATACCCATTTGAATGCTGAGTTCCAAAGAATAGCAAGGAGAGGTTAAAACACACACACACACACACATACACCTTCCTCAGAGATCAGTGCAAAGAAATAGAGGAAAATAATAGAATGGGAAAGACTAGGGATCTCTTCAAGAAAATTAGAGATACCAAGGGGATATTTCATGAAAAGATGGGCTCAATAAAGGAGAGAAAAGGTATGGACCCAACAGAAGCAGAAGATATTAAGAAGATATTAAGAAGTGGCAAGAATACACAGAAGAACTGTACAAAAAAGATCTTCATGACCCAGATAATCACAATGGTGTGATCACTCACCTGGAGCCAGATATCCTGGAATGTGAAGGCAAGTGGGCCTTAGGAAGCATCACTATGAACAAAGCTAATGGAGGTGATTTAATTCCAGTTGAGCTATTTCAAATCCTAAAAGATGATGCTGTTAAAGTGCTGCACTCAATATGCCAGCAAATTTGGAAAACTCAGCAGTGGCCACAGAACTGGAGAAGGTCAGTTTCCCTTCCAATCCCAAAGAAAGGCAATGCCAAAGAATGCTCAAACTACTGCACAATTGTACTCTTCTCACAGGCTAGCAAAATAATGCTCTAAATTCTCCAAGCAAGGCTTCAATAGTAGACAATCTGTAAACCTCCAGATGTTCAAGCTGGTTTTAGAAAAGGCAGAGAAACCAGAGATCAAATTGCCAACATCCGCTGGATCATCGAAAAAGCAAGAGAGTTCCAGAAAAACATCAATTTCTGCTATATTGACTATGCCAAATACTTTGACTGTGTGGATCACAACAAGCTGTGGAAAATTCTGAAAGAGATGGGAATACCAGACCACCTGACCTGCCTCTTGAGAAATCTGTATGCAGGTCAGGAAGCAACAGTTACAACTGGACAGGGAACAGCAGACTGGTTCCAAATAGGAAAAGGAGTACATCAAGGCTGTATATTGTCACCCTGCTTATTTAACTCATATGCAGAGTACATCATGAGAAACGCTGGGCTGGAGGAAGCACAAGCTGAAATCAAGATTGCTGGGAGAAATATCAATAACCTCAGATATGCAGATAACACCACCCTTATAGCCTGGCAGGCTTAGTCCACGGGGTCACAAAGAGTCAAACAATTAACTCCTAGGACTACAGCCTGCCAGGCTCCTCTGTCCATGGAATTCTCCAGGCATGAATATTGGAATGAGTAGCCATTCCCTTCTCCAGGGGATCTTCCTGACCCAGGGCTCAAACCATAGTCCTCAGTATTCTTGGTGGATTCTTTACTCTCTGAGCCACCAGGGAAACCCCAGTATGTTCCCAACCATCTGTTTATTTGAGCATTTCTCTATTTTATGGCTCAAATTTTCAAGTTTCCTTGGTGGTGATTTAGTTGCTAAGTCGTGTCCAATTCTTGTGACCCCATGAACTGTAGACCAACGGGCTCCTCTGTCCATGGGATTCTCTAGGAAAGGATACTGGAGTGGGCTGCAATTTCCTTCTCCAGGGGATCTTCCTGACCCAGGAATCAAACCTGGGTCTCCTGCATTGCAAGCAGATTCTTTACCCACTGAGCTATGAGAGAAGGCCTCAGTTTCTTTTAGTATATCATTTTTAATAATAAGTTCTTCAGAGAGACACTCTTTGGTGAAAATACCAGAACATTATCTGTTATTCCTTTTTGCTATCATTTCAAAGAACTTTTTCAAAAAGTCTGTTCTCAAGACTATGTTTGCATATTTCCATCACCAGCCCTGGATTCTGCCATTTCTCCAAGGAGTCCTGGTTCCTTTTATTGGAAAATGCTACTTAGAAACCAAGATACAGGTGGTAGGTATAATCTTTCTTTAAAACACACATACATACACACAAAACTATGGTGATGAACTGATGCTTACTTTCAAGAATATCTTAAATTCAAGTCATGTCCTATGCAGAGTTCAATTTTCTTTTCTGCTAAGCTAGTTAATACTATATCCTCACAGACCAAAATTATCAAATATAGCTTTTAGCTTAATTTTTCTTTTTTTTTTATATTACTTTTTTTCCCATTTATTTTTATTAGTTGGAGGCTAATTACTTTACAATATTGTAGTGGTTTTTGCCATACATTGACATGAATCAGCCATGGATTTACATGTGTTCCCCATCCTGAACCCCCCTCCCGCCTCCCTCCCCATCCCATCCCTCAGGGTCATCCCAGTGCACCAGCCCCAAGCACTTGTCTCATGCATCCAACCTGGGCTGGTGATCTGTTTCACACTTGATAATATACATGTTTCAATGATGTTCTCTCAGATCATGCCATCCTCGCCTACTCCCATAGAGTCCATTTTTCCACCAGAATTTGATATTTCACTATTTCATCTAACTCAATTTTGAACATTTCATATTATAAACATTTTCTGAACAAAATAACACATTTAAAATATTTATCCAAACTTAAATTAAGGCGATCTTAAACTTCCACTTTAAAAGTTTAAACCAAAGGATGATATAATTTTATTTATTAAATATATCTCTAAAATATATTTTTCCCTTATTTTGAATAAAAGATCAGAAACAGAAGCTTTAAAGTGTTAAGAGGTTATAGCTTGTTTCCTTTTTTTTTTAATTTGGCATTTATACTCTGACAATTATCACAAAAGTAAAATAGCACAGCCTATTGACTATCACATAAATCCAATAACAAAATAACTATTGCACCAAAATTAAGCAATAAACTATCAACTCTGCAGAAGAGAATTAAAGGGGGATCATTAGAGAAGGGCTTCCATGGTGGCTCAGATGGTAAAGAATCTGCCTGCAGTGCAGAAGACCCAGGTTCAATCCCTGAGTCAGGAAGATCCCCTGGAGAAGGGCATTGGAACACAGTGCAGTATTCTTGCCTGGAGAATCCCACGGATGGAGCGGCCTGGTGGGTCACAGTCCACGGGCTCAAAAGAGTCCAACGTACTTGAGCAAACAGAACTTTCACTTTCAGTAGAGAAAAAGCTACTTCCATATAAACTAGAAAAATATATGAAGTGACATTCTGAGGAAAACTATTTTGTGTGTGGAATATGAATATATGGGCACAATTCTGAATATACAGACAGTGGTCTGTAACCTTGGCCCAGTGACTTAACGGATCTGACCTGATGCCTTCAAGCTGAGTACTGAAGAGAATCTCACAACTCCGCTTACTTTCCAACATTCTTGTGAAATCAAAGAACAAAATGCACATGAGGGCTATTTTTAAACTGCAAAATGTTATGCAAATGTAAATTACTTTTGTTAGTCTTAATGAATATGCATCATGACATTGTAAATTAGAACTGGAATTCTTGGACTGAAAGAGAAAGTGTAGATAATGAAGTGATTTTAACGGTATGTCCATGAAACTCACAGCTCATTTTCGTAGTCCTCACAGCCAGCACAGTATAGCATTTTTCCCAGTTAATAAATGCTTGAATAAAAGTGAAGACCATTAAAAATATGTATATATATATTTCTTTCTGTTTTTATTGCCAGTGTCCTCATTCAGTGTGACCTATTTTGATGGCCTTCAAACCAACAAGCTTCCCTTTGTATTCTAGCCAATTAGCCTACAGTACTGCAAGATATCTTTCTAGAGTCAGTATTACCATGTCATTGACTTGCAATAACTAATGTCTCTTAATTACCATAAAAAAATTTTTAAATGTTCAACATAACATCAAACTGTCCAACTTAGCCTCCCATGTCTGTTTTCACTATTCCATCATACAAAAGTTATGCCTCAACTAAAATCAATGACTGCTTTTTCATGACTATTCACTACCTTCTCTATCTTTTACTTAAGAATGATAATATTTATCACAAGCTGTGACAAGTGTGTATTTACCTCTTGCTAAATAGCATTGCATTGACAATCTTACATGAAAGAAAAGGAAAGGAAGTTCAAATAAAAATTTTCAAATAACTAGCTCTTGTATTCCGCAGATGAGAACTACTTAGAAGGGACAAAAGACTGTCGGTAATCATTGATAAATTATTGGTTTGGATTGTCAGAGTTATTGGGAATTTAAAGAAGAGGTTTCTGAGTATTAAGAGGAAGTTTTAGAAAATAGAAAATAAGCAGATTTGAAATGACTCTGAATGGATGACAGAAATATAGCTCTATGTCGTCTGCATACAACTGAGCATTCTCATTCAGAATAAAAATTGGAAACTGGTGGGCAAAATGATTGTGATTTTAAAACCCTCATGGTGTTTTATTTATTCATCCCTTTATTTATTCATTAATTCAAGAAACATTGTTGAGCACCTACTATGTACTTGACACTTTCCCATCCCTTAGGAATAAAGCAGTAAACAAGTTCCAGCTCTCAAAGAAACTTCATTGTAGTTGGGACAGGCCTGCCAAAGCAAAGACACAGAACGACATCATGGCCCAGGTTGCAGTAAGTGCTCTGAAGATGAGTAAAGCAGAGGATGGTGTTGGAGAGTAGGGGGCAGAGTGGTAGCTCTTTTATGCAGAGAGTTCAAGGAAAAACTCTCTGGCGAGTGTGTATCTGAGAGAGACCGGTGTACTTGGGGGAAGAATCCAAGTGCATACCCGGGAGAAGGACAGTCTGGAGGGTGAGAAGTGCCAAAGCCCGGAGGCAAAGGCAGGCTTGCAAAGCTCTGGAACAGTCACGGGACTCTAGCTGAAGCAGGGAGAGCCAGGGAGAAGAGGGTCGGGCGATGAGGCTGGAGAGGTGGCTACGGACACAGTCATCAGAGGCGTTAAGGCCAGAAGGTGGACTTCAGGCGCTATTCTGGGAAAGGCAGGATGTTAGCGATTGGCCGTGAGCAGACAAGTAACAAGATCTGACCTGAGTTTAATCAAGCCCTCTGGCTGCTGCTGAGAACAGGCCTTGAGAGGCACAAAGAGGAAGCAGCAAGGAGGACGGAGGCATATTCGGGTGAGAGAAGCTGGGGAGAGCTTAGGGCAGTGGCTGCAGAGATGGCTGGTCCCCCGCTGCCTTTGGGATAAAGCAAACCTCCTTCAACCGGCTTCACGGAGTCTTCTTTCTTGTGTCCACAGCCGCATTCACCTGCTCCTCTTGTTCCCGTCACTGTCCCCCCTACATTTCCCTGTCCAAGCCATCTTTGTGCGTGACCTCTGTAGGCTACTTTCCCTACAATAAATATCCTTCCTCTTTATTCGCCTAGTTGATTATTCTCACCTTTTAAAATTCAGTTCTTTAGAAAAGTCCTCTCCAGTCTAATGCTCTGGGTCAAATTCTCTTAACATAGGCTCTCATTGCAACTTGTATTTACACTCCAGGGCAGTGAACGTAAAGGTAGGTTTATACCTATTTGTGTGATTTTTAAAATTTTTCTATCAGACCAACTGTGAGTACACTTAGGGAAGGAACCATATGGTTTCTTTGTTCACCTTTAACTTGTTAAATACTTAATATTTTTGTTTGCTGAAAAAGAGGAAGCAAACTTCAACTAGATAACTGAACCAAAGTCTCATGCAAAGAAAAGTTGTGTTTGGCATGAGAATACATGGATTAATATCAGTTTTTCATGTTAAAACTGAAGAGCTTTGGTTTCTTCATGTATAAAATGAAGAACTTTGGGGATGACTGGGCTAACAGACTAAGTTTTCCCGTGGCTCTAAGATTTAAGACAAATAAGTAGTATTACAGACAACATTCATTTTCTCTTTTGACTGCAGCATGGTATTTGCATAACTCTAAGAAATTGAATAAATGCAATTAGATCTTTGTTTTTTAATTAGTCTAAAGATATAAGTATGCACAGGAGAAGTAGAAGAGGTTACCAATTACAAAGGACGTGAACGTAAAGAGAACAAATTACACAGGAAAGCTTGAGAGAAGATGAATCTCCTGAAAATGTTGTTGGCTTTACACACAGGCTGAGGAGACCGGCACCTCTGTGTGGTGACTTGACAGATGTGCACTGAGGAAGCAGGATTTAGGGGCCGCAAAACAGTTCTTATTAAATGGAACCTGAAGAATATATGCACCTTAGATGGATTTATCAATAGTTGTCTCATATTAGAGACTAGAACACTCCCCCTAATGGCTTAATCAGTATCCAGGAAAGAGATCAGTTTAGTGGCCTCTTATCTACCTGCTGCTAGAGTAGAAGTGTCCGCTTATAAATGTCCCCATATAGGTGATTTCTATGTCTTTGAACAGAGCTAGGGTGAGTCAGTCGGTTAAGAATCCACCTCAATGCAGGAGACCCAGGTTCAATCCCTGGGTCAGGAAGATTTCCTGAAGAAGGAAATGGCAGTCCGCTCTTGTATTCTTGCCTGAGATTTTCCATGGACAGAGGAGCATACTTAGAACATATTCCTATATATATTCAAAAACATATAGGAAATTACCCTCAAAATATTTGATCAGAGTGAAAGCAAGAAAAGGAAAATATGCACTGCAAATGTTGATCAGATTAAGACACTTGAACCTACCTGTTGTGTTCATGTGTGGGAGTTGTTCTTTGTGGGTAGTTGCTAAGTTGTGTCCAACTCATTTGCAACCCCAAGGACCACAGCCCGCCAGTCTTCCCTGCCATGGGATTCTCCAGGGAAGAATAGTGGAGTGGGTTGCCATTTCCTTCTTCGGGGATCTTCTAGACACAGGGATCAAACCTGCATTTCCTGCATTGACAAGCGGATTCCTTACCCCTGAGCCACCAGGGAAACCAGGAGAGTTAATACATATTCACTGTGAACAAAATTTTAACAAGTGTCAGAGCAATGAGGACAATAAGAAAAAAAGTACTTGAGAATGCACATTTTTTTTTCATTCTCTCCTATTAAGAACAAAAATTTTAACTGATGCACTAATTTATACTCTAACACTATTGGGTGGAAACAAAACATTTCATCACTAGCATAGGGCTTCTTTGGGGGTTCAGAGGGTACAGAATCTGCCTGCTGTGTGGAAGACCAAGGTTAGATCCCTGGATCAGGAAGGTCCCCTGGAGAAGGGAATGGCAACCCACTCCAGTATTCCTGTCTGGAGAATTCCATGGACAGAGGAGACTGGTGGGCTACAGTCTTTGGGGTCAGAAACAGCTGGACATGGCTGAGTGACTAACGTTTTATAGGCAGGAGAGAAATCTGCATCTTATCAACATCTGTCCCTCCCAGTACTACCAGAACTCACTGGAAACACCTGTAATGTGATACTATGCTTCCTCCTTTTGAGAAGTGATCTGGGAATATGTTTGAGGAAACAGAGAGAAGGAAACACACGTGTATAATTTGTCACATTTGAGAACTAAGCTGTATAGAGAATATAGGAGAAAAATGCGCCTGTGTTACACTTAAAGTATGATTCTGTGAGCAATCTGTGTGTGTCTAAATGGTGGCTACCAATCTATTTAAACAAAAGCTTGTGAAAACAAATAGCCACCCATCTGTCCTGCTAGCAGTCTTGAGGAGGCAGATCACAGTTTTACATTGGGTCATCAGTTGCATCAGGTTTCAAATAAGTCTGTGCAATCAAGTGACTTGAATTGGAGTCTTTTTCTCTATTTGCTCCAATATCCAGACTCCCTGACGAGTAACTTGGAAATTCAGTAGCATAACCCTTAGAAACAATATCAGTGATGTTATTCATGTTCAGAGAAAAGTAATCTTCTTTGAATAATGTATGCACTCTTTCACCTGCTCTCCATTTCCTTTTTTCTTTCTCTTTCATCACATGATCTTTTTTCAATTCTACCAAATTTCCTGGGAAACAAAAACTCAATGAAATTCTCCATCTGGCGGGATAACATTTTGAGCCATTAGGAAACAAACCATTTTTTAGTTTCTAAGCACATACTATTTATTCTTGTCATTGATACTTTGCTATTGATCATGATAGCATTAACCACATGAAACTTAATATTATCCAGTACAATAAAGGCAGAATAAGGGAAGGAAATGACTTTAGCTAGCGGCCAAGGAGCGCTTCCTGTGTTTCGTTATAACTCAGAATCAAGCGCATGTCACACATATATTGACTCTAGCCAAGGAGACATTTGCCTAGAGATTTTTTATTAAGACTTTTTATTTTTACAGAGCAGTAGTGCAGTCTTGGCTAAACAGTATACTGAAAGGAAGGTATAGTGTTTCCCTGTATCTCTTTTGCCTCCACACATACACGACTGCATGCCTGCTCAGTTGCTCAGTCATATCTAACTCTTTGTGACCCCATGGACTGTAGCCCACCAGGGTCCTCCAGACAAGAATACTGGAGTGGGTTGCCATTTCCTCCTCCAAGGGATCTTCCTGACCCAGGGATTGAACTCGCATCAGATGTCTCCTGCATCTCCTGAATTTTCAAGCAGATTCTTTACCACTAAGCCACCTGGGAAGCCTCCTTCCACACACATATAGCCTCTCTGAATATTAGCATATCCTATCAAGTGGTTAATTTGTTTACCATCGATGGGTCTACATTAACATATCATCATCACCTCAAGTTTAGAGTTTACATCAAGGCTGACTTTTGGTGTTATACATTCTATGGATTGGACAAGTGGATAATGCCATGTATCCATCACTACCAGATACTGAGTATTTTCAATGTTTTAAAAGTCTTCCCTGTTCTACATATTTATCTACTCCATTCCCAACCCCTGGAATTCACTTATTTTCTTTTTTTTTTTCTGTTTCCATGGTTTTGCCTGATTTAGGAAATGTAAAAGTTGGAGTCATTCAGAATGTCATCTTTTCAGATTGGCATCTTTCATGTAATAATAAGCATTTACGTTTTCTCCACGTATTTGTGTGGCTTAAGAGCTCATTTCTCTTTAGTGCTGAATAGCATTCCATTGTCTAGGTATACAGGAGTTCATTTATCCATTCACTCACTGAAAGACATTTTGATGGCTTCTATATTCTGGCATGAGAACAAAACTGCTATAAACATCCATGTAAGTTTTTGTATGGACATGCGTTTTCAACTCTCTGGAGTAAATACCGAATAATGGGAATTGCTGGATTATATGTGGAGTTGTTTACTTTTGTTAGAAGCTGCCAAGCTCTCTTCCAAAGTGGTTTGTAGAATTTTGCATTTCCACCAGCAGGGCATGAGTTTCTGCTTCTCCTGATCCTTACCAGCATTGGATGTTGACACTGTTGCAGATGTTGATCACCTAATCATGTGTGGACTTCTCAAGTGGCTCAGTGGTAAAGAATCCTCCTGACAGTACAGAAGGCACAAGAGACGGGGGTTCAATGCCTGGGTCGGGAAGATCTACTGGAGGAGAAAATGACAACCCACTCTAGTATTCTTGCCTGGAAAATTCCATGCACAGAGGAGTCTGGAGGGCTACAGTCCATGGGGTCATGAAGAGTCAGACACGACTGAATGACTGAAAACACACATACAAAAAAGGTGTATAGTACTGTCTTGTTTCAAAATGCATTTCCCTAATAAGATATGACGTTGAGCATTTACTCATATGCTTACTTGTCATTTGTATATCTTCCATGGTGGAGGGTCCGCTAAGGATTTTGGCCAATACTTTGGTGGGGTTGCTGGTTTTCTATTGTTGAGGTTTAAGAGTTATCTGTACATTTTGCATCAGTTCTTTATCAGATATATATTTTGCAATTATTATTCTCTCAGTCTGTGGCTTGTCCTCTCCTTCTCTTGACACTGTATATAGGAAAGTGTTTTTATTTTGGTGGCATTTATTATACATAGTACTGTGTTTCATGTGCAAATTTCTCTTGTTTATTTCTAGAATATGGGAAACCAACTGACTTTTGTATATTAATCTTTATCATACAACTTAGTATAAATACTTAATAGTTGCAAGAGATTACTTTGTTGCTTATCCTCTTAGATTTTCTACATAGACCACGTTGTCATCTCTGGACAAAGACACTTTTTTTTCTTCCTTCCCAATCTGTATGGTTTTTATTTCCTTTTCTTACCTTAATGCATTAGTTAAAATTCCCAGTACAATTTTGAAAAGAAGTGGTAAGAAGGAGCATTCTTGTCTTTTACCTGATCTTAGTGAGAAAACGTCAAGTACCTCACCACTGAGTATAATGTGAACTGTAGACTTTTTGGGTATTTTTTTTTTTTTAACCAAGTTAAGGAAATTCCCCTCTATTCTTATTGTACTGAGATATTTAGTCATGAGTGTAAGATTTGGCCAAAAGTTGCTTCCATATTTATTGATATGATCACGTGATTATTCTTTAGTTTGTTGATACAATGAATTGCAATAACTGATTTTTGAATGTTGAACCAGTCTTACATAGCTGGAACAAATTACACTTGCTTCAGTTCAGTTCAGTTGCTCAGTCGTGTCTGACTCTTTGCAACCCCATGAACCGCAGCAGGCCAGGCCTCTCTGTTTATCACCAACTCCCAGAGTTTACCCAAATTCATGTCCATTGAGTTGGTGATGCTGTCCAACCATCCCACCCTCTGTTGTCCCCTTCTCCTCCTGCCCTCAATCTTTCTCAGCATCTTTTCAAATGAGTCAGCTCTTCGCATCAGGTGGCCAAAATATTGGAATTTCAGCTTCAACATCAGTCCTTCCAATGAACACCCAGGACTGATATTCCTAAGGATGGACTGGTTGGATCTTCTTGCAGTCCAAGGGACTCTCAAGAGTCTTCTCCAACACTACAGTTCAAAAGCATCAATTCTTCAGCATTCAGTTTTCTTTATAGTCCAACTCTTATATCTGTACAAGACTACTGGAAAAACCATACCCTTGACTAGACGGATCTTTGTTGAAAAAGTAATGGTATATATTTTTATACAACATTGGATCTTATATGTTAATTTTATATACTAATGATTTGTTGAGGACTTTTGTATCTGTCCTCACATGAGATATTGGTCTATAGTTTTCTTTTCTTGAATCTTTTGTCTCTTTCTTACATTAGGGTAATTCTAGACTTACAGAATGGGTTAGGAAGTAGTTGCTCTCTCCTAAAATATAATCTTTTCTACAAGATGGCGGAGTAGAAAGACGTCTGCTCATCTTCTCCTGAAAGAACTCCAAAACTACAACTCACTGCTGAACAACCATTGATTGGAGAATGATGGGTCGCACCAAAAAAAGATACCCCACATACAAGGACAAAGGAGAAGCCCCAGCTAGATGGTTTAGTTCAGTTCAATCGCTCAGTTGTGTCCGACTCTTTGTGACACCATGAACTGCAGCACCACCAGGCCTCCCTGTCCTTAACCAACTCCTGGAGTTCACTCAAACTCATGCCCATCGAGTCGGTGATGCCATCCAGCCATCTCATCCTCTGTCGTCCCCTTCTCCTCCTGCCCCCAATCCCTCCCAGCATCAGGGTCTTTTCCAATGAGTCAGCTCTTCGCATCAGGTGGCCAAAGTATTGGAGTTTGAGCTTCAGCATCAGTCCTTCCAATGAACACCCAGGACCGATCTCCTTTAGGATGGACTGGTTGGATCTCCTTGCAGTCCAAGGGACTCCCAGGAGTCTTCTCCAATACCATAGATCAAAAGCATCAATTTTTCAGTGCTCAGCTTTCTTCACAGTCCAACTCTCACATCCATACATAACCAGTGGAAAAACCGTAGCCTTGACTAGATGGACCTTTGTTCGCAAGGTAATGTCTCTGCTTTTTAATATGCTATCTAGGTTGGTCATAACTTTCCTTCCAAGGAGTAAGCGTCTTTTAATTTCATGGCTGCAATCACCATCTGCAGTGATTTTGGAGCCCCAAAAAATAAAGTCTGATGCTGTTTCCACTGTTTCCCCATCTATTTCCCATGAAGTGATGAGACCAGATGCCATGATCTTAGTTTTCTGACTGTTGAGCTTTAAACCAACTTTCACTCTCCTCTTTCACTTTCATCAAGAGGCTCCTTAGTTCTTCTTCACTTTCTGCCATAAGGGTGGTGTCATCTGCTTATCTGAGGTTATTGATATTTCTCCCAGCAATCTTGATTCCAGCTTGTGCTTCTTCCAGCCCAGCGGTAGGAGGGGTGAAATCATGTTTAGAATCAAACCCCTTACCCTCCAGAGACTCTCAGAAGGCTCAAACAAACCTTGTCCATGCCAGGACCCAGAGACCCCACAGAGACCGAGCCAGACATGTTTGAGTGTCTCCTCTGAAGGTTCGGGTCAGCAGTGGACTGTCAAAGGGACAGGGGCTCTGGGTGCCTCAGACCTGGGTATGGCATAAGCCCTCTTGGAGGAGGTCGCCATTAATCCCACCATAGAGCCACCAGAACTTACACAGGACTGGGGAAGCAGACTCGGAGGCACAAACAGAACCTTGTGCACACCAGGACACAGGAGAAGGGAGCAGTGACCCCATGGGAGACTGACCCAGTGTGCCCGTGAGTGTCCGGGAGTCTCTGGTGGAGACGTGGGTCGGCTGTGGCTTGCTGCAGAGTTGGGGACACTGAGTGTGGCAATGCATGCATGGGACCTTCTGAAGGAGGTCACCATTATCTTCATCACCTCCATCATAGTTTGGCCTCAGGTCAAACAACAAGAAGGGAGCACAGCCCTGCCCATCAACAGAAATTGGATTAAAGATTTACTGAACATAGCCCTACCCATCAGAACAAGGCCAGGTTCCCCCTCAGTCTCTCCCATCAGGAAGTCTCCATGAGCCTCTTATCTTTATCCATCAGAGGGCAGACAGACTGAAATCCACAATCACAAAAAACTAACCAAACTGATGACATGGACCACAGCCTGGTCTAACTCAATGAAGCTATGAGCCATGTCATGTAGGGCCACCCAAGATGGATGGGTTATGATAAAGAGTTCTGACAAAACATGGTCCATTGGAGAAGGGAATGGCAAACCACTTCAGTGTTCTTGCCTTGAGAACCCCATGAACAGCATGAAAAAGCAAAAAGATAGGACACTGAAAGGTAAACTCCCTAGGTCGGTAGATGCCCAATATACTACTAGAGAACAGTGGAGAAATAACTCCAGAAAGAATGAAGAGACATAACCAAAGCAAAAACAACACACAGTTGTGGATTTGACTGGTGATGGAAACAAGGTCCGATGCTATAAAGAGCATTATTGAATAGGAACCTGAAATGTTAGGTCCATAAACTAAGGCAAATTGGAAGTTGTCAAACAGGAGATGGCAAGAGCGAATATTGACATTTTAGGAATACATAAACTAAAAAGGACTGGAATGGGTGAATTTAACTCAGATGACCATATCTACTAAGGGCAAGAATCCCTTAGAAGAAATGGAGTAGCCAACATAGGTCAACAAGAGTCTGAAATGTAGTACTTGGATGCAATCTAAAAAAGCAAAGAATGATCTCTGTTCTTTTCTAAGGCAAACCATTCAATATCACGGTAATCCAAGTCTATGCCCCAACCATCAGTGCTGAAGAAGCTGAAGTTGAACAGTTCTATGAAGACCTACAAGACCTTCCAGAACTAACACCCAAAAAAGATGTCCTTTTCATTACAGCGGACTGGAATGAAAAGTAGGAAGTCAAGAGATACTTGGAGTAACAGGCAAATTTGGTCTGGAAGTAAAAAACAAAGCAGGTAAAAGGCTAACAGAGTTTTGCCAAGAGAACACACTGCTCATAGCAAACACCCTCTTCCAACAACATAAGAGAAGGCTCTACACATAGACATCACCAGATGGTCAATACCAAAATCAGATTGATTATATTCTTTGCAGCCAAAGATGGAGAGGCTCTATACAGTCAGCAAAAACAAGACTGGAAGCTGACTGTGGATCAGATCACTAACTCCATATTGCCAAATTCAGACTTAAATTGAAGAAAGTAGGGAAATCCACTAGAAGATTCAGGTATGACACAAATCAAATCCCTTATGATTACACAGTGGAAGTGACAAATAGATTCAAGAGATTAGATCTGACAGAGTGCCTCAAAAACTATGAACAGAGGTTCATGACATTGTACAGGAGGCAGGGATCAAGACCATCCCCAAGAAAAAGAAATGCAAAAAGGCAAAATGGTTGTCTGATGGGGCCGTACAAATAGCTGAGAAAAGAAGAGAAGCTAAAGGCAAAGGAGAAAAGGAAAGATATACCCACTTGAATGCAGAGTTCCAAAGAATAGCAAGGAGAGATAACAAAGACTTCCTCAGTGATCAGTGAAAAGAAATAGAGGAAAACAATAAAATGTGAAGGACTAGAGACCTCTTCAAAAATATTAGAGATACCAAGGGAATATTTCATGCAAAGAGGGGCAAAATAAAGGACAGAAATTGTATGGATCTAACAGAAGCAGCAGTTTCACAGCATCATCTTTCAGGATTTCTTTTTTTTTTTTTTTCATTTATTTTTATTAGTTGGAGGCTAATTACTTTACAATATTGTAGTGGTTTTTGTCATACATTGACATGAGTCAGCCATGGACTTACATGTGTTCCCCATTCCAATCCCCCATCCCACCCCTCTGGGTCTTCCCAGTGCACCAGGCCCGAGCACTTGTCTCATGCATCCAACCTGGGCTGGCGATCTGTTTCACCCTTGATAATATACATGTTTCGATGCTGTTCTCTCGAAACATCCCACCCTCGCCTTCTCCCACAGAGTCCAAAAGTCTGTTCTTTACATCTGTGTCTCTTTTTCTGTTTTGCATATAGGGTATCGTTACCATCTTTCTAAATTCCATATATATGTGTTAGTATACTGTATTGGTCTTTATCTTTCTGGCTTACTTCACTCTGTATAATGGGCTCCAGTTTCATCCATCTCATTAGAACTGATTCAAATGAATTCTTTTTAATGGCTGAGTAATATTCCATGGTGTATATGTACCACAGCTTCCTGGATTTCAAATAGCTCAACTGGAATTACATCACCTCCACTAGCTTTATTCATCATGAAGCTTTCTAAGGCCCACCTGACTTCACATTCCAGGATGTCTGGCTCTAGGTGAGTGATCATATCATGTCTGGGTCGTGAAGGTCTTTTTTGTACAGTTCTTCTATGTATTCTTGCCACCTCTACTTAATATCTTCTGCTTCTGTTAGGTAGAAAAGGTCAGTTTTCATTCCAATCCCAAAGAAAGGCAATCCCAAAGAATGCTCAAACTACCACACAATTGCACTCATCTCACATGCTAGTAAAGTAATGCACAAAATTCTCCAAGCCAGGCTTCAGCAATGCGTGAACCATGAACTTCCATATGTTCAAGCTGGTTTTAGAAAAGGCAGAGGAACCAGAGATCAAATTGCCAACATCTGCTGGATCATCAAAAAAGCAAGAGAGTTCCAGAAAAACATCGATTTCTGCTTTATTGACTATGCCAAAGCCTTTGACTGTGTGGATCTCAATAAAATGTGGAAAATTCTGAAAGAGATGGAAATACCAGACCACCTGACCCACCTCTTGAGAAACCTATATGCAGGTCAGGAAGCAATAGTTAGATCTGGACATGGATCAGCAGACTGTTTCCAAATAAGAAAAGGAGTACATCAAGGCTGTATATTGTCACCCTGCTTATTTAGCTTATATGCAGAGTACATCATGAGAAACGCTGGGCTGGAAGAAGCACAAGCTGGAATCAAGATTGCTGGGAGAAATATCAATAACCTCAGATATGCAGATGACAATACCCTTATGGCAGAAAGTGAAGAGGAACCAAAAAGTCTCTTGATGAAAGTGAAAGAAGAGAGTGAAAAAGTTGGTTTAAAGCTCAACATTCAGAAAACTCAGATCATGGCATCTGGTCTCATCACTTCATGGGAAATAGATGGGGAAACAGTGGAAATGCTGTCAGACTTTATTTTTGGGGGCTCCAAAATCACTGCAGATGGTGATTGCAGCCATGAAATTAAAAGACGCTTACTCCTTGGAAGGAAAGTTATGACCAACCTAGATAGCATATTAAAAAGCAGAGACATTACCTTGCGAACAAAGGTCCATCTAGTCAAGGCTACGGTTTTTCCACTGGTTATGTATGGATGTGAGAGTTGGACTGTGAAGAAAGCTGAGCGCCGAAGAATTGATGCTTTTGAACTATGTTGTTGGAGAAGACTCTTGAGAGTCCCTTGGACTTCAAAGAGGTCCAACCAGTCCATCCTAAAGGAGATCAGTCCTGGGTGTTCATTGGAAGGACTGATGATGAAGCTGGAACTCCAATACTTTGGCCAAGTCATGTGAAGAGTTGACTCTTTGGAAAAGACCCTAATGCTGGGAGGGATTGGGGACAGGAGGAGAATGGGACGACAGAGGATGAGATGGCTGGATGGCATCATTGACTCGAGATGGACATGAGTTTGAGTGAACTCCAGGAGTTGGTGATGGACAGGGAGGCCTGGCATGCTGCATTCTATGGAGTTGCAAAGAGTCAGACATGACTAAGTGACTGAACTGAACAGAAGCAGAAGATATTAAGAAGAGGTGAAAGAATACACAGAAGAACTATAGAAAAAAGATCTTCATGACCAAATAACCACGATGGTGTGATCAATAACCTACAGCCAGACATCCTGGAATATGAAATCAAGTGGGCCTTAGGAAGCATCACTATTAACAAAGCTAGTGGAGTGGATGGAATTCCAGTTGAGCTACTTCAAATCCTAAAATATGATGCACTTTAAGTGCTGCACTCAACATGCCAGCAAATCTGGAAAACTCAGCAGTGGCCATAGGACTGGAAAAGGTCAGTTTTCATTCCAATCTCACAGAAAGGCAATGCCAAAGAATGTCAAACTACCACACAATTGCATTCATCTCACATGCTAGTAAAGTAATGCTCAAAATTCTCCAAGTCAGGCTTCAGCATATATGAACCATGAAATTCCAGATGTTCAGGCTGGTTTTAGAAAAGGCAGAGGAACCAGAAATCAAGTTGTCAACATCTGTCGGATCATCAAAAAAGCAAGAGTTTCAATAAAGCATCTGCTTCTGCTTTATTGATTATGCCAAAGCCTTAGACTGTGTGGATCACAGCAAACTGTGGAAAATTCTTAAAGAGATGGGAATACCAGACCACCTGACTTGTCTCTTGAGAAATCTGTATGGAGGTCAAGAAGCAACAGTCAGAACCAGACATGGAACAATGGACTAGTTCAAAATTGAGAAAGCAGTATGTTAAGGTCGTATATTGTCACTGTGCTTATTTAACTTATATGCAGAGTACATCATGTGAAATGCTAAGCTGGATGAAGCACAAGCTTGAATTAAGATTGCTGGGAGAAATATAAATAACCTCATAGATGTAGATGACACAACTCTTGTGGCAGAAACTGAAGAAGAGCTAAAGAACCTCTTGATGAAAGTGAAAGAGTGTGGAAAAGTTGGCTTAAAACTCAGCATTCAGAAAACTGAGATCATGGCATCCAGTCCCATCACTTCATCACAAATAGATGGGGACATAATGGAAACAGTGAGAGACTTTATTTTCTTTTTCTCCCAAGTCACTGCAGATGGTGACTGCTGCCTTGAAATTAAAGATGCTTGCTTCTTAGAAGAAAAATATGACCAACCTAGTCAGCATGTTAAAAAGTAGAGACATTACTTTGCCAACAAGGGTCCGTCTTGTCAAAGCTATGTTTTTTCCAGTAGTCATGTATGGATAAGAGTTGGACTATAAAGGAAGGTGAGCACTGAAGAATTGATGCTTTTGAACTGTGGTGTTGGAGAAGACTCTTGAGAGTCCCTTGGACTGCAAGGAGATCCAACCAGTCCATCCTAAAGGAGATCAGTCCTGGGTGTTCATTGAAAGGACTGATGATGAAGCTGAAACTCCAATACTTTGGCCACCCGCTGTGAAGAACTGACTCATTTGAAAAGACCCTGATGCTGGGAAAGATTAAAAGTGGGAGGAGAAGGGGATGACAGAGGATGAGATGGTTGCATGGCATCACCGACTCAATGGACATGAGTTTGAGC
The DNA here is from genome assembly GCF_910594005.1 of Cervus elaphus. NCBI lineage: Eukaryota > Metazoa > Chordata > Mammalia > Artiodactyla > Cervidae > Cervus > Cervus elaphus. Next base: position 4,961,756 of record NC_057826.1, on the reverse strand, counting down.
AAGCTCTGGGAGTTGGTGATGGACAGGGAGGCCTGGCATGCTGCAGTCCGTGGGGTTGCAAAGAATCAGAAAGAACTGGTTGACTGAACTGAACTAAATTCAGCTCTTAGATAGTGTTGTTAAGTTCAACTCTGTCCTTACTGATTTCCTGCCCACTGGATCCGTCCATACTCTGCTAGACCAATGTTGAACTCTTCAACCATTAGAGTCGATTCATCTCTTACTCCTTGCTCTTCTGTTATATTTTTCCTCACATAATTTGTTGTCATGCATACAGATATATAAAGATCATTTTATCTTCTTGGAGAATAACTTCTTTATCATTATGCAATGTCCTTCTTTATCCCTGATAACTTTTGTTTTGTTTTGAAATCTTCTATGTCTTAATATTGCTTCTCATGCTTTCTTTTGATTTTTGTTAGCATGAAAGATTTTTAGTTTTAATTCATTTACTTTTGATATGCATCAGTCTTTATACTTAAAATAGTCTTTGTAGACAACATGTATTTGGGGTTTATTTTTTGATCCAGTCTAGCAATTTCTGTCTTTTAATTGGTGTGTTTAGACCATTAATATTCAAAAATCATTATTATTTATATCTGATTATTATCTATCATTGTCATTACTGTTTTCTATATGTTGCTCTTTGTCTTTATCCCTACATAAGTCTTCCACTGATCTTCTGAAGTTTCAATTGAGCATTTTATATGATACCATTATTTCTCCTGTTTTAGCTTATTATTATACTTTTCCTTTTTTAAATTTTTTAGGAGTTTCTCTAGATTTTGCAAACAGTCTAAGTTCACTTTCAAGTAACACTCTCCTACTTTATGGCTAGTGAGAATACCTTAAGCACATATATAATAAACTTTTCTCCCACATTACAGGCAGATTTTTTGCCACTTGAGCCACTAGGCAAGTCCAATAAAATTTTATGTATAATAAAATATTGATAGATTTTTTGGTATTGTTATTTGGAACAAATTTTTATATTTGTTCAATTAACAGTAAGAAAATCAAATTTTGCCTTCACTTATTCCTTCTTTGATGCACATTTTTTAGTTTCTCTATTGAAATTTCTGACCTACATTATTTTCCTTATATCTAAAAAGCTTCCCTGATAGCTCAGTTGGTAAAGAATCCATCTGCAATGCAGAAGACTCCAGTTACATTCATGGGTTGGCAAGATCCACTGGAGAACGGATAGGCTACCCACTCCAGTATTCTTGGGCTTCCCTTGTGGCTCAGCTGGTAAAGAATTGGCCTGCAGTGTGGAAGACCTGGGTTTGACCCCTGGGTTGGGAAGATCCCCTGGAGAAGGCAAAGGCAGCCCACTCCAGTATTCTGGCCTGGAGAATCCCATGAACTATAGAGTCCATGGGGTTGTAAATAGTCAGACATGCCTGCATGACTTTCACTTCACTTCACTTTAAAGTTCTTTTAACATTTCTTGCAAGGCAAGTCACTTGCTTTGATTTTATTCTCTGTAATTTCAGACTATGTGTGCTAAGTTGTTACAGTTGTGTCCAATTCTTTGTGACCCTATAAATCATAGCCCAGCAGGCTCCTCTGTCCTTGGGATTCTCCAGGCAAGAACACTGGAGTGGGTTTCTATGCCCTCCTCCAGGGAATCTTCCCCAACCCAGGGACAGAACCCACATCTCTTATATTTCTTGCACTGACAGGTGGGTTCTTTACCACTAGTGCGCCCTAGGAAACTAACTTTAGAATATTAGTTGTCAAAAACTTACACCTTTGAAACAGGGCTTTGTAGAGTGCCAAGGCTCAGGAGCTGGTGTGGCAGATACTGTGGATGGCAGTCCAAACGGAAATTAATCCAGACTGGTGAGTAGATTCTTTTTTTCCTTTTTAAAAATGGAGGTAGTGGCCAACTACACATGGATCAGATTCAGTTTTCAGTTCAGTTGCTCAGTCATATCCAACTCTTTGCGACCCCTTGAACTGCAGCACGCCAGGCCTCCCTGTCCATCACCAACTCCCGGAGTTCACCCAAACCCATGTCCATTGAGTCGGTGATGCCATCCAACCATCTCATCCTCTGTCATTCCCTTCTCCTCCTGCCCCCAATCTTTCCCAGCATCAGGGTCATCTCAAATGAGTCAGGTCTTCACATCAGATGGCCAAAGTATTGCAGTTTCAGCTTCAACATCAATCCTACCAATGAACACCCAGGACTGATTTCTTTTAGGATGGACTGGTTGGATCTCCTTGCAGTCCAAGGGACTCTCAAGAGACTTCTCCAACACCACAGTTCAAATGGATCAGATTAGTATAGTACATAAGTGTTGCATTATAACTAAGTAGTAGGCAACTTAGGGAGGGTATTCCCTTAAGTTTACTAGTGTTACTCTTATGTAAAATAACTGTTCTTTGAGGCATTTGAGACTTAAACTGAAAAATCTAGACAGCAATGATCTCTAAGGTCTCAGGAAATAGCTTAGGTTCTAGCAAGTGTATAGATTGTTTTCCCCAGGGTGGAATCCGAAAGGTATTTAGGAGACTCAGCTATCACCAGCATTTGATGTTGTCAGAGTTTGAGATTTTTCCATTCTAAGAGGTGTGTAATGGTATATCACTTCAGTATTAATTTTCAATTCCCTAATGAAATACAGTGCAAAGCATCTTTTAATGTTCTTATTTACCATCTGGATATTTTCTTTTGCAAGATGAATGTTCAGATCTTTGACTGATTCTTTAATCAGGCTGTTTGTTATACTATTGTTGAGTTTTGAGAGTTCTTTGTATATTTTGCATAACAGATCATTCTTAGATATATATTGTGCAAATATTTTCTCCCAGTCTGGGGCTTGTCTTCTGCCTCATTACAATGTCTTTTGCAGAGCAGAAGTTTTAATTTTAATGAAGTTCAGTTTATTAATTACTTATGGTTCCTTTGTTGTTATATTTCAAAAGTTATTACCATTCCTAGGGTCATCAAGGTGTTCTCCCATGTTACCCTTTAAGAGTGGTTTTGTTTGGCACTTTACATTTAAGTTTATGATCCATTTTTAATTGTTCTTTGTGAATCCTGTTAAGTGTCTAAATTCATTTTCCTGCATGTGGATGTCCATTTGTTCCAGAATCATATGTTGAAAAGAAAGTCTTTGATCCAATGTACTGTCTTTGCTCCTTTGTCAAAGATCACTTGACTATATGTGAATCTATTTATGGAATCTACTTTCTCCAAGGATCAATTTGTTTATTCTTTTGCCAATCTTATATCCTCTTTATTGTTGTTGTTCAATCTTTAAGTCATGTCCAACTCTTTGCAACCCCATGGACTTCAGTACCCCAGGCTTCCCTGTCCTTCACTATCGCCCTGAGTTTGCTTGAACTCATGTCCATTGAATCAGAGATGCCACCCAATCATCTCATCCTCTGACGCCCTCTTTGCCTTCTGTCCTCAATCATCTCAGCATCAGGGTCAGCCCTTTGCATCAGGTAACCAAAGCATTGAATCTTCAGTTTCAGCATCAGTCCTTCCAATGAATATTCAGGGCAGATTTCCTTTAAGATTGACTAGTTTGAACTCCTTGCAGTCCAAAGGACTCAAGAGTCTTCTCTAGCACAACAGTTCAAAAGCATCAATTCTTCGGTGCTCAACCTTCTTCTATGGTCCAACTCTCACATCCATACATGACTACTGGAAAAAACCACAGCTTTGACTAGATGGACCTTTGTTGGCAAAGTGATGTCTCTGTTTTTTAATATACTGTCTAGGTTGGTCATAGCTTTTCTCCCAAGGAACAAGTGTCTTTTAATTTCATGGCTACGGTCATAAGTCCACAGTGATCCTGGAGCCCAAGAAAACAAAATTTGTCACGTTTTCACTTTTTCCTGATCTATTTGACATGAAATGATGGGACCAGATGCCATGATCTCAGTTTTTGGAATGTTGAGTTTTAAGCCAGCTTTTTCATTCCCTTCATTCACCCTCATCAAGAGGCTTTTTAGTTCCTCTTCATTTTCTGTCATTAGAGTGGTATAATCTGCATATCTGAGTGTGTTGATACTTCTCCGGACAATCTTGATTCTAGCTCATGCTTCATCCAGCCTGGCATTTCACATGATTTACTCTCCAAAGAAGTTAAATAAACAGGGTGAAATATATACAGTCTTGATGTACTCCTTTTCCAATTTGGAACTAGTCTGTTGTTCCATGTCCATCCAGTTTTAACTATTGCTTCTTGACCTGCATACAGGCTTCTCAGGAGACAGGTAAGGTGGCCTGGTATTCACATCTCTAAGAATTTTCCACAGTTTTTTGTGATCCACACAGCCAAAGACTTTAGCATAGTTAATGAAGCAGAAGTAGACGTTTTTCTGGAATTCCCTTGCTTTGTCAATGATCCAACAGATGTTGGCAATTTGTTCTCTGGCTGTCTTCATTACCCTAGCTTTAGCAAATCTTGAAGCCAGGTGTTATCAGTTCTGCAACTTTGTTCTCTTTCAATATGTGTTGACTATACAGTTGTTTTTTTTTGTTTGTTTTTTGTTTTTTTACCTCTCTACAGCAACTTTAGAATCAGTTTGCCAATATCCACAAAATAGATTGCTCAGTTTTAATTGATATTGCACTGAATCTATAGATCAAGTTGAGAGGAATTAACATCTTGCAAATATTAGTTCTTACTATCTATTAACTTGGACTATTTCTCCATTGATTTGTTCATAAGAGCTTTATAATTTGTCTTATATTTTGCTCATCAAAGTTTTGTAATTTGCCTTATAGTCTATAATTTGACTTTATATATATTTTAGATTTAAACCTAAATATTTTATGTTGAGAGATGCTAATATAAATGGCATTATATTTTTAAATTTCTAGTTCCAGCTGCTCTTTATTGATGTATATTTTAAAAATGATTCACTTTAATTTAGACACAAAGTATTTTTTAGTCTATATTTTTTGATTACTTCATATAAGATAGAAGCTATTTATTTAAGAAAGAAACAAAACTGAAGTTTTACTTGGATAGTTTGTGTAAGTTGCTGACTATAATATAATCTGTCAAAACTTTCAGGTGTATTTATGAATGTTCTTAGTGAATTTTAGGATTTTCTATATAATAATAATATGTATGATGATATTCCCTTTTTTGCTTTTATCTTTGTCTTTCATTATTTTGAGATGAATCTTTTGTTATTAGCAAAGTTGATTTTTTAAAAATTTCCTTCAAGAAATTTTGTCTTTAAAATGTCTTGTACAATGTATTAGTTTCTTTATTGTGCTATTAACAGACTTGAATATTTTCTTCCATATTACTTTGTGTTTTATATTTTTCATGTCTTTCTTTAATTTATATGTATAAGTATATATTTAATATTTTTTTCTTAATGGAATGAATTATTTACTCAGGTTTTGTTCAAACTCCTGTAGATATCATGTGTTCATATTTTATTACTCATGTTTAAATGTTTAACCAAGTTTATCCAATATTTCAAAATTATTCAGTTACCTGAGATATATTAGTTAATGTTATTGTTACCTGAACAATAATGTGGAGCTTATAGATGGCTTTTATCTATTCAATCCTGTCCCATCTTCCTTGATTGCTTATTTGTTTAGAGCTTTGGTTACAACTTCTTTTGGCATTTTCTGGTGTACATATTATTATCTGAGCTCCCATCAATGCCTATCTAGCATTGCTATTTCCTGAACTCTATTATATTTGATAAGAAGACACTGCTTATATTTGCTGCCCTGGGTCTTTGCAGCGTGTGTGCTCTTAGATGCTGCGCATGGTCCTTCTCCAGTTGTGACCAGGGGCTGTCTCATCGCGGTGGTTTCTCTTGTTTTGGAACCTGGGCTCCAGGGAGCATGAGCTCAGCGGTTGCAGCCCATGGACTCGAGAGCGTGGGCTCAGTTACCCCGTGGCATGCAGTATCTTAGCTCTAGGATCGGAGATCAAATCTGTGTCTCCTGCACTGACAGAGCCTCAACCATTGGGACCACAAGGGAAGTTCCCTCTGGAGTATTTTTTTTTTTTTTTTAGTTAAAAATTATTTTTAAAATGTTTACCCTTGCCTATTCTTTTTGATTCCTCTGTATGAAAGTAGTTTGTGGACACCTTTTAAGTGCTTCTTCTGTGTGTCTTTTCATGCTTTGTTCTAAGTTCCATCAATTCTGTGTTCAGCTGTGTCTAATCTTATTGAGTTCATGACATCAAAGGTTATGTGTTTTAGTAAATAGTATATTTTGAAGAATTTTTCTTATCTTTTTCTTCTTTTTTCCATTTTCTTTCAGTCTTTTGCTTTTACTTTTGGAATTATTTTTTTTTTTTCAGATTCTTCTATCATGTAAATTTATTTTGTGCTATATTCTGTATTACCTCTGTTGTCTCAGCTTCATAGACATTATTTCTTATGTTTTTGTTGTTTGGTTTTTGAACTCACTTTTTTCCCCCCTAGGAAGTTCCCAACAGCTATGGGTTGAAAAATTATCCCCATATAGTAGCTCTGTGGACTTCCCAGGTGGTGCTAGTGGTAAAGAACCCCACTGCCAATGCAAGAAATGCAAGAGATGTGGGTTTGATCGCTGAGTTGAGAAGATCCCCTGGAGGAGGGCATGGCAACCCCCTCCAGTGTTGTTGCCCAGAGAATTCAATGGACAGAGGAGACAGGCAAGCTACAGTTCACGGGGTCACATAAAGTCAGACATGGCTGGAGAAACTTAGCATGCACGTAGTCGCTTTATACATCTCTTTTTGATCTAATGCTGTTTTCCCATATGTCTTATGGCTTAGAAGTTCCACTCCCTTGGAACAATATAAATCTAGAACTGACACATAAATGTGCAAACCAGTATATATTTTTGGTCTCAGTAGATACATTTTTTCCCCTTTTTATGCAGAATTCAAAGCAAAGGCTCTTGGATTCAATGGTTTAGGAGAAAAGTTTAAAAGAGGGGGCAGTAATTCCAGATTTCTAGTTTAGCAGAAATATTCTGTAATTTTGAAGGTCCAGACACATAATCATGTTTCTGATTGAGCTTCTATATTCAGCTGCAACATTCCCCTACTTCATCAGATTACCAGCTTTTGAGTTTACTTCTACACCTTTAGAATATAAGTAAACTAAATTTAAGTAGAACTTGATGCCTTTACTATTATATCTCCTTTGAGTTCTCTTTGTTTTCTGGATGACTACATATTTTTTTTTAATTTATTGCTCTCTTAGTTTATCAAGCTTATTTGTGTTTATCACAAGTGGAAATCTCTGTGCTTTTTTAGTCCACATGTTACTGAAATAAGAATTTCAAATAGAACTTTACCTTGGGAAAGTCATTTACTTTCTTTAGCCCTCATTCCTTTATTTTTACAGAAAAAGTTTTGAATCAGTAGTGGTTTAAGAGCCTATCTGCAAAAATCAATAAATTTATAAATTTCTAGTGTATTAACTAACAACTGGAATAAAGAATATATGCCAAAATAGAAAGAAAAAAACATTATATTCAGCAATTGTAAGTATATTTTAATGTCTCTTTCCCATGGACTATTATATGAGATTTTTATAGACATATATACCTATTTTTAACAGGTATCTTTGATGGAAGAAGTTATCTAAAGAAAGACATGGAAGCAAAGATAAATGGGAAGGACATGAAAATAGATGTCATTCAAAATTGATTAATATCATTGACCTTTGAACAGTTCAGAGGTTAGGGGCACGGATCTGTTTGGTCATAAACCCACATATACTTTATGATTGGCCACTTTTATATGTAGTTCCACATCCAGGATTTAACAAACCATGAGCTGTGTAGTACTGTATGGCATACTTAGTGAAGAATATCCACAGTTCAAACCCATGTTGTTCAAGGGCTACTGGAATACAGATCTACATAAACAGCATAAAATATATATCACGGATCTTCCTCAACCAACCTCCTCTGTGTCAGGCAGTACCTTGAAAGTTTTTGTTCTTTATTAATGACATCGATACCTAGTGAGGATTCCCTGGTAGCTCAGCTGGTAAAGAATCTGCCTGCAATGCAGGCAACCCCGGTTTGATTCTTGGGTCGGAAGATGCCCTAGAAAAGGGACAGGATACCCACACCAGTATTCTTGGGCTTCCCTGCTGGCTCAGCTGATAAAGGATCCACTTACAAGTCAGGAGACCTGGGTTCAGTTCCTGGGCTGGAAAGATCCCCTGGAGAAGGGAAAGGCTACCCATTCCAGTCTTCAGGCCTGGAGAATTTCATGGACTGTGTAGTCCTTGGGGTCACAAAGGGTCAGACACGACTGAGTGACTGTCACTTTCAATACCTACTGAGGTTGTTCACTTCTTAAACTACTCGAATACCACTTTCAAGCAATTTACTGGGACTGCAACTAGGGGGAAGATTATGTAAACCACATTATTGCCCTATTAAATATTTGTCTATACTTTCTTGATCTCTGTGGTTTTATAAAAATATGAACCTCTGCTGTCTCAACTGGTATGAGAATTTTGGATGGCTGTCTATAATTCATCTTAGTAAATCAAGGAGCAAAAATGTCACCACTCCTGACCTTCAGTGGCAGTTATTCTAGGTTGGGGGTTATAACTACATGCATTTGATCCCATTATCAAACAAGAAAAATTAAGGTTTCTTGAGGGGGTCCTCAAAAATTCACATTTTTGATGGATAGTTGAAAACACCATTGCAGTTTTTTGTCATTGCATTTAGTGAGATATGAAGAAAGTGAAATTCTTTCATTGATTTCTGTACATTTTTGTAAGTCAGTCCTTCAAATGAGATATAAATGAGCCAATCTGTATTCTTGCCAAGGGAGAGGAAGCAACTCTCAATTTGGCAGGCAATTTAAGTCAATGATTTAAAGATAATTAAATATATAAAAGATCAGTTTTCACCCCATCCCAAAGGAAGGCAATGCCAAAGAACGTTCAGACTACCATACAATTGTATACATTTCTCACATTAGCAAAATAATGCTCAAAATTCTCCAAGCAAAACTTCAAAAGTAGGTGAAGGGAGAATTTCTAGATGTTCAAGCTGGATTCAGAAAAGCCAAAGGAACCAGAGATCTAATTGTCAACATCTGTTGGATCATAGAAAAAGCAAGAGAATTCCAGAAAAACATTTACTTCTGCTTCATCAACTATGCTTAAGACTTTGACGGTGTGGATCATAGCAAACTGTGAAAAATTCTTCAAGAGATGGGAATACCAGACCATCTTACCTGACTCCTCAGATTTGTATGCAAGTCAAGAAGCAACAATTAGAACCAGACATGGACAATGGACTGGTTCAAAATCGGGAAAGGAGTATGTCAATGAGGTATATTGTCATCTTGCTTATTTAGATAAAATAAAGAGTACATCATGTGAAATACTGGACTGAATGAAGCACAAGCTGAAATCAAGATTGCCGGGAGAAATATCAATAACCTCAGACATCCACCTTTATGGCATAAAGCAAAGCGAAACTAAAGAGCGTCTTGATGAAAATGAAAGAGGAGAGTGAAAAAGCTGGCTTGAAATTCAACAGTCAAAAACAAAACTCATGGCATCTGGTCCCTTCACTTCATCGCAAATAGATGGAGAAACAATGGAAACAGTGACAGACTTTATTTCCTGGGGCTCCAAAATTGCTGCAGATGGTGACTGCAGCCATGAAATTAAAAGACATTGGAAGGACTGAAGCTGAAGCTTCAATACTTTGGCCACCTGATGTGAAGAACCGACTCATTGGAAAAGGCCCTGATGCTGGGAAGGACTGAAGGCAGGGGGAGGAGGGGACAACAGAGGATGAGATGGTTGGATGGCATCACTGACTCCATGGACATGGGTTTGAGCAAACACCAGGAGTTGGTGATGGACAGGGAGGCCTGGCCTGTTGCAGTCCATGGGATGGCAAAGAGTCAGACACCACTGCATGATTGAACTGAACTGAAATATATCAAAAGAAGAAATAGATAAGAAGGCTGGAAAGTAGGTACAACATTTGGGATGTGTGAAAAGCCAGTAGACCGTGCAAGAGACACTAAGGATTTGAAGATTTGATGTAGAAATGAATTCTGCTTTAGAAGAGCTAACCTAATGTCAACGATGGTGTACATGAGATATGTCAGTCACACACTGTCCCTATTGGCCTACAGCTAAATGTATCAATTACCAGGGAGTAAATCTCGTGCTCCTGCTCAGTTGTTAAGTCAGGTCCAATTCTTTGTGACCCCACGGACTGTAGCCCCATCAGGCTCCTTTGTCCATGGGATTTTCTAGGCAAGAATACCGGAGTGAGTTGGCTACATTTCCTTCTCAAGGGCACCTTCTCGACTCAGAGATCACACTCACAATTCCTGCATGGGCAGGAGGATTCTTTACCAATGACCCACCAGGGAAGTCCAGGGAATAAAGAGAGAGGGATAAATTGGGAGATTGGGATTGGCTTATGCAAACTACCATATATAAAACTGATGAATTTTAAGAACCTACTGTATAGCACAGAGAATTCTACTCAGTATTCTGTGATGGCCTGTGTGGGAAAATAATCTAAAAAAAGAGTGGGCATATGTTTATGTATAACTGATGCACTTTGTTGTACTCCTGAAACTAATACAACAGTGTAACTATACTCAAATAATAATTAAATAATGATAAATTACCTTTCTATTGTTCAGTTCAGCAAGCCAATAATGTCTCTTGAACTCTGAAAATTATTATTAGTATAAACCTTATTAATATGTATGAAGAATTTAGATGCTTGAGTATATAGTAAATCTAGGACTTTTGAGTTTGTAGGTATAACTCAGATTTGATTTTAAATGTAAACATTTTGCTATTTTTATTTCTAGTCCAAGTTTAGAATTTTACTTTTGCATCTTTTTTGTTTGTTTTGAAACTTGGTTAGTATTCTTATCATACATAATTGAAGTGTAAATATCACAGTATTTCTTTAAAAAAATGCCAATTAAAGTGAGAGATGCTGGCAACAGGCACAAGCTCACTTCATTTATTATAACATGTTCTGACCTTTTCATTATTTTGTGGTAATTATTCCATGTTTTTGCAACCATCAAAAACTCAGATGGATTGTTTGAATCTGTCCTCTCTTTGATTCAGAGTTCACACTTGTCTTTCCTTTATTCTCCTACAGATCACTGGCAAATTTCTTAACTATACTTTCATTAATAGTTTATTTCATTAATAGTTAATTTATAGGTCTGCTCATTTCAGAAAAAAATAGCAAGCTTAGTGTCTTCTCTCTATCTGAATTATCCATTTACTTCTATTAATGCCTATTTTAGTATATATATTGTTGCCTTGCTATTAATGATTCAATTTGTTTCTTGCAGCACATGATGAAGAAGTCCTAAAATTTCAAGATAGTATCATATCTGTCTTTCTTTCTTCTGCATCTAGTATATTCACTAAGATAGAGAGTTGTTTTATTTTTTAATTAGTGAACTTGTGGTTACATCTGTGAACCTCTATTTAAGGACTTGTATAATGTTACTGGAGGTTTCTAGAGACTACGTGAGCAAAGTAATGCTCAAAAGCCTTCAAGCTAGGCTTCAGCAGTAGGTGATAGAAAAAGCAACAAAATTCCATAAAAAGTCTACTTCTGCTACATTTATTATGCTAGAGCCTTTGACTGTGTGGATCACAGGAAACTGTGGAAAATTCTTAAAGAGATGAGAATACCAGGCCACCTTACCTGGCTCCTGAGAAACCTGTATGCAGGTCAAGAAGAAATAGTTAGAACCAGACATGGAACCACAGCCTGGTTCCAAATCAGGAAAAGAGTACGTCAAGGCTGTATATTGTCACCCTGCAGGGTACATCATGTAAAATGTTGGGCTGGATGAAGCACAAGCTAGAATCAAGATTTCCTGGAGAAATATCAATAATCTCAGATATGCAGATGATACCACTCTAATAGCAGAGAGTGAAGCATTAAAAACCCTGTTTATGAGAGTGAAAGATGAGAGTGAAAAAGCTGGCTTAAAACTCAGTATTCAAAAACAGAAGATCATGGCATGTGGTCCCATCAGTTCATGGTAAATAGATGGGGAAAAAGTGGAAACAGTGACAGATTTCATTTTCTTGGGCTCCAAAACTACTGCAACCATGAAATTAAAAGACGCCTGCTTCTTGGAAGAAAAGCTGTGACAAACTTAGTGCATTAAAAAGTATAGGCACCAGTTTGCCAACAAAGGTCCATCCAGTCAAAGCTCTGGTTTTCCGAGTAGTCATGTGTGGAATTGGACCACAAAGAAGGCTGAGTGACGAAAAATTGATGCTTTGGATTGTGGCGCTCTAGAAGACTCTTGAGAGTCCCTTGAAGTGCAAGGAGATCAAGCCAGTCAATCCTAAAGGAAATCAACTCTGAATATTCACTGGAAGGACTGATGATGAAGTTCCGATACTTTGGCCAAGCGATGTGAAGGTTTCCTGGAGAGCCAACTAATTGGAGAAACCCTGATGCTGGGATGATGATGCCACAAACAGACATGAAACATATCCTAACACACAATTGTTTCTGCATGCAGATAAATGGTTGTTTCATTTTGGTTTGCTGATTTAATAATCATTGTTTAACTGTAAGGAATCTTGGAATTGGGGTCAATCCATATCTAGGATAACAGCAACAATAAAAAAAATAGTTGGCACAGAGAATTATTACAATGCGTCATTCCTCCATGCATTATTCGGAAAAGATGGTGCAGAGATAATCATCTGTAAATCAAAAGGACAGTCAGCATTTCCAGAAGTCATTAGTTATCTGTTCTAATAAATATCTAATGAATATCAAAGTCCTCAAGGCAAAGTATGTTATGCTAAATCCAGAGAAAAGGAAGGAACCACAGGTGATTACATCAGTGAATATAACTGGTAATGTGTGTCTGTCTCTGGAGATGTGTATGTATGTGTACATACCCGTGTATATGTATTAGCTTCCCTAGTGGCTCAGATGTAAAAAATAAAAACAAGACTAAATAACGTAACAATGGCGATCATATTACAGAAACTGTGAGTAATGAATGGGCAGGTGCTTTGCTAATAAGAGTTATGATGTAAGTAACTCACTCAGCTACAGAAAAGCCACAAGGGCAGAGAAATGACACCTTAGGAGGGAACACAAGTATGGTGAACATGTGGGAAAATGCGACTCTTTGGTTAGAGCTTAGGAGAAAAAACATGAGGTTGTTATACAGTAAACGACGACCTTAAATAAGTTGGGGAGAAAGCCTTGCTATAGTCAAAGATGTGTTTAGAAGCACAAGCATGATCTGAGAGGACCCAGAGTCCAATTTAAGGCCCTGACCATCTGTGGTCAGTGGAACTGGATCTGGGTAAGGCTGGAGCTGCCTTCAGCTCTCTCCCCACAATACACTGGAAATACCTTGGTACAGGGTAGAGGCCTATAACAATTAGACCATTGGGGCATTTTTGTTTCAATATTCTTTCCTTCTTACTGGGGCAAATATCACAGCCCATTAAAGGAAGCGAGGGGGGATTCATCGAGATCCCAGTTGATCATCTAAACCCAGACACTGAATTTTGGGTTTTGTACCTGTACATTTCATGCAAAGATGGGCACAATAAAGGACAGAAATGATATGGACCTAAGAGAAGCAGAAGATATTAAGAGAAGGTGGCAAGAATACACAGAAGAACTATACAGAAAGATCTTCACAACCCAGATAATCACGATGGTGTGATCACTCACCTATAGCCAGACATCCTGGAAAGGAAAGTCAAGTGAGCCTTAGGAAGCATCACTAAGAACAAAGCTAGTGGAGGTTATGAATTCCAGTTGACCTATTTCAAATCCTAAAAGATGATGCTGTTAAAGTGCTGCACTCAATATGACAGCAAATTTGGAAAACTCAGCAGAGGCCACAGGACTGGAAAAGGTCGGTTTTCATTCCAATCCCAAAGAAAGGCAATGCCAAAAATGTTCAAACTACCACACAAGTGCACTCATCTCACACGCTAGTAAAGTAATGCTCAAAATTCTTCAAGCCAGGCTTCAGCAATATGTGAACCATGAACTTCCCGATGTTCAAGCTGGTTTTAGAAAAGGCAGAGAAAATAGAGATCAAATTGCCAACATCCTTTGGGTCATTGAAAAAGCAAGAGAGTTCCAGAAAAACATCTACTTCTGTTTTATTGACTGTGCCAAAGCCTTTGACTGTGTGAATCACAATAAACTGTGGAAAATTCTGAAAGAGATGGGAATACCAGACCACTTGATCTGCCTCTTGAGAAACCTGTATGCAGGTCAGGAAGCAACAGTTAGAACTGGACAGGGAACAACAGACTGGTTCCAAATAAGGAAAGGAGCATGTCAAGGCTGTACATTGTCACCCTGCTTATTTAACTTATATGCAGAGAACATCATGAGAAACACTGGGCTGTATGAAGCACAAGCTGGAATCAAGATTGCTGGGAGAAATATTAATAACCTCAGATATGCAGATGACACCGCCTTTATGGCTGAAAGTGAAGAGGAACTAAAACACCTCTTGATGAAAGTGAAAGAGGAGAGTGAAAAAGTTGGCTCAAAGCTCAACATTCAGAAAACTAAGATCATGGCATCTTGTCCCATCACCTCATGGGAAATAGATGGGGAAACAGTGGAAACCGTGAGAGAATTTATTTTGGGGGGCTCCAAAATCACTGTAGATGGTGATTACAGCCATGAAATTAAAAGACGCTTACTCCTTGGAAGGAAAGTTGTGATCAACAGATATGGCATATTAAAAAACAGAGACTTCACTGCTCTAGTAATGTCAAAGGTCAGTCTAGTAAAAGCTATGGTTTTTCCAGTAGTCGTGTATGGATGTGAGAGTGGGACTATAAATAAAGCTGAGCACTGACGTACTGATTATTTTAAACTGTGGTGTTGGAGAAGACTCTTGAGAGTCCCTTGGACTGCAAGGAGATCCAACCAGTCCATTCTAAAGGAAATCATTCCTGAATATTCATTGGAAGGACTGATGCTGAAGCTGAAACTCCAGTACTTTGCCCACTTTATGGGAAGAACTGATTCAGAGAAGACCCTGATCCTGGAAAGATTGAAGGCGGGAGGAGAAAGGGATGACAGAGGTTGAGATGGCATCACCAACTCAATGGACATGAGTTTGAGTAAACTCTGGGAGTTGGTGATGGACTGGGAAGCCTGGTGTGCTGCAGTCCACGGGTCACAAAGATTTGGACATGACTGACCAGCTGAACTGTCTGCCTGACTGCCCTTTACATCAATCTACTCTTAAACCATGAACAAGTGAATCAAGGAAATGTCAGCGATTCTGCTTTCTTGGTCATATCTTCAGTCAGTTCATAAGCATTTTGACACTAGTCATTTCATGTCCAACACAAAGAGAGCTTGGTTAGTCTAGAGACTTCAAACATGGAAACCAATAGATCCGTAAGTGAATGCACCTCCAAAGTACTCTTCAACATCTCAGCTTTTGGTCAAGAGTTCTATCTCTTGTGTCCCGATCTATGATTACAATATAATGAAAAACTTTCTTCTGTGACCTTCCACCAACACTCTTGCCATGGCATCATCACTTTATCTTTTTCCCTTTCCCCTCTTGTGTTTGAAGAGTATATTTAAATGTTCTAATCTGTGGATGCCCCTGAGGATGAAAGTGCTTCTAGAACGTGCCCTTTTGTGGAAAACACAGGTGCATCCTTGTTTCCCTTGTTGTGAAGATCTAGTAAGCACTGGAGTGTTGAACACAGAGTCAGTTCTCTCCAGGTGTGGACTCTCCTCCAGCCTGCAGAACAGCTCTTGGGAACCCTGTACACTGCATGTGCTTGCTAATAACTTTCAGAGAGTAAATGTCTAAGTGCATAATATAACCTGGTAGTGATGTCGTGGATGTGGTGAGCTAATCCTCTCTCCCACAAAACTTCTGTTAGTTACTCTAGCAGTAGTCTAGGAGGTGAGGTGCATGTTAGCAAACTGAATTAAAGGCAGTTGAGAACAGTGTGAAATCTGTGATGGCAGTGTGCTCTACACTGAATGTTTGGGCAAAGAAGTGTCATACTTCTGCCATCCTATCAAAACCAAGCATTGCAAAATATTTTAAAAATATCTTTACTTTGGAGGAATGAAAGATAGCAAGTCCTAACTTTCAATGTTCCCATTTATAGCTTCACAAAGCCCTTTCACACATCTTCCTTCATTTTATCCTTGCAATTAGAGTTGCCATTGTCATAGACTCTAGCATTTAGTTAAAGAAGAGCCATGTGCAGGGATACAGTAATTTGTGGTTAACCCACACCTCTCCTTCATTCCGACTCCTGTTCTAGGCCCCCCAAATCTGTTTAGGAATAAGGGCTTGATGTGAAATGCTGCTCTCTTGGCAAGAGCACCTCGTGACACTGTGTCCCTTTGGATTAAAAAAATCCAGAGAGATGAGACAGGAAATCTATCAACACCTTGCCCAGTGATGAAGGGAAGTGATATCTACTCTAAGGTTAAATCAAGGGCAACGTATGTCTATTTGCTTCCAGGAAGTTCAGGCATTGAAAGAGTCGTTAGCATCCTATTCTATTTGAATCAAACACCTGCATTTACTTGCCTTGGATAATGAGGAAAAATGGGGTCTCTTAAATATATAACCCTTTGCTATAAATAGACAATCCATCTTAAATTTAATTATTGTCATTGTCAAAGTACAGACATGAAGAGGTAGAGCCGTGTGGCAGAAATATTCCTTGGCTGGATGTAGGCACCTGGTTCCAATTGCAGCTCTGGTACTCATTAAGTGTGTGGCCCAGGTTGATTAATTTCACATCTTCAGGCCCCGCTGTTCTCTGGAGCACGCATTTTCCACCCTTAATGGTTTTCAGTGCATCTTGCTTTTCCATTCTTCCTGAGGCTGCCTTCACTCCAGACCTCACCATTTCTTACACGGATTATTATAAGAAGCTTCTGTCTGATCGCCATTTTCCCAGTTTCACCTCTTCAAGCACCCCAACCTCTGCTAAATCTCCCTTTTATATTGCTGTTAGCGGCAGCTGATGAAAACATAAATCTATGCTATCACCCTCTCAATTAAAGTCTTTCAAGGTTTTCCCGCAGTTTCCACAAGAAGATCCAACCCTTTAACTTGCCATAAAGAGAACTGCAGGAATGGGGAATGCCTGTTTATCGCCCTTTCTCAGGAAGCTTCCTACAGTCCAATCATTCCAAACCTATTATATTTTCCTGTGTGCCCATCTATTCAGCTCCGGATCTTGTCCTTTTGTGTGTTACCCTCTGCCTCCCTTATGCATTTTCACTGGGCTCCTGCTCTCTGGTCACTCTCCAACAGGCCCGGGCATTGCCTTCTTCAGGAAGTCTTCCCTGGATTTCTTGGCTTGGATCTGGGTCTGCCTGTCTGCAGATGTCACACCCTGAGCACCAACCCAGCATAAGTCTTTGCAGTGGACACTGACGGTCTGAGGGTGACTGTTTCCCTTTCTGCCTCCAGCCACTCCTAATAAAATGTGAATTTTTTCCCCCCAGGGGAAAGCCTGTGCTTTCATCTCTATTTCTTTGGCAGAGTACCTGGTACATGGCTGATGTGCAATAAATGAAAGCAAGATGAAGAGATAAGAAATCTGGACTCCACCAGTCCATCTATTTATGACATTCTGTGAATGTATAATCACCCAAAATCATTTTGCATTCTAGAAAGTCACTGGTATGGAGTTTTATCTTCCTCTTTGATCAAAAAAAAAAAAAAACAACCCACAGATATATGAATAATCATTGCAGAATAGAGAGAAATGCTAAATTCTAAATCTGTACCTGATATGAAGTGACCACCAACACTACAACTCCCCACACCATTCCCCACCCCAGTCAGATTCAACATCCAGATGAGTCATACTGAACAAGGATGTAGGTTAATAGATGCCAATTGAAGTTCAGTGAAGATAAAAAAGAAGAGTAATGAGTCTGAGCGCAAAGATGAAAATGAGAAACTGACAAATGGAAAATAATTCAGGATGACCAGAAATTAGATACATGAACTAACAGCTATTTTTTTTTCCCTCAAAGTCAGGATCAATGAACAGAAAATAAATAAATAAATAAGGAGATAGAAAGCATGAAAGATGCATATTTTAACACTTTATTTGGAAAACAAGGGGACTGTAATGCAATTTATGACAAGAAAAGCAACTACAGAATTGTAAAGAGAAGGGAGTAAATAATTTGGAAATTAGGCAATGTGATTTCTGTTCCTAGATTTACTAGTAACTTCTATGTGACTCTGTTGGTTCCTTGATGTCTCTGGGTTTTTCGTTTACTTTGACTTGACCATGGACTAAGGGGGCTGATTTATATAATTCGGATTTCCTGCCATCTTGGCATTCTGTGAACCTGCAAACACCATGTAGCAATAAACAATAAATCTGGGTGCACCTACACAGAAAATGGTTGGTTTTCTTTAATGAAAAGGGATGGAAGATTTGCAGTAGGACTAGTTACCCCAAAAGAAGTTTGAGGAAGAAGATGGAGAATATAAACTAGTTATTTGGGGATGGAGACAAACTTCTTATGAAGGAAGTCTAGCTAGCTTCCGAAAGAAATAAGCTGGGAATTAACAAAGGAAGCCAAGACCCAGTGAATCTCATCCTCAATCTGGTTCCTCAGAAGTCATGAGCCTGTCCAGGATCATAAATCTTCCCCATGCTACAAATGTCTACAGTGGTTCAGTCGGTAAAGAATCTGCTTGCAATTCAGGAGACCACCTGCAATGCAGGAAACCTGGGTCCAATCCCTGGGTCAGAAAGATCCCCTGGACAAGGAAATGACAATCCACTCCAGAGTTCTTGCCTGGGAAATCCATGGGCAGTGGGGCTTGAGGGGAGCGGGGAGTGCCACAGTCCATAGAGTCACAAGAATTGGAGACGGCTTAGCGCCTATACCACCACGTCCACCAGAAACTTTACAGATCGTCTGGTGCAATCCTCCTGTCGGAGTCATCTAAGGCCTAAGAAGGTAATTGCTGGTCTGTTTTCTAACAGCACCTTTTTTTTTTTTTTTTCATTTATTTTTGTTCGTTGGAGGCTAATTATTTTACAATATTGTAGTGGTTTTTGCCATACACTGACATGAATCAGCCATGGATTTACATGTGTTCCCCATCCTGATCCTCCCTCCCACCTCCCTCCCCATCCCATCCCCCTGGGTCTTCCCAGTGCACCAGCCCCGAGCACTTGTCTCATGCATCCAACCTGGGCTGGTGATCTGTTTCACCATAGATAGTATACTTGCTTCAATGCTGTTCTCTCAGAACATCCCACCCTTGCCTTCTCCCACAGAGTTCAAAAGTCTGTTCTGTACATCTGTGTCTCTTTTTCTGTTTTGCATATAGGGTTATCGTTACCATCTTTCTAAATTCCATATATATGCGTTAGTATACTGTATTGGTGTTTTTCTTCCTGGCTTACTTCACTCTGTATAATGGGCTCCAGTTTCATCCATCTCATTAGAACTGATTCAAATGAATTCTTTTTAATGGCTGAGTAATATTCCATGGAGTATATGTACCACAGCTTCCTTATCCATTCATCTGCTGATGGGCATCTAGGTTGCTTCCATGTCCTGGCTATTATAAACAGTGCTGCGATGAACATTGGGGTGCACGTGTCTCTTTCAGATCTGGTTTCCTCGGTGTGTATGCCCAGAAGTGGGATTGCTGGGTCATATGGCAGTTCTATTTCCAGTTTTTAAGGAATCTCCACACTGTTCTCCATCGCGGCTGTACTAGTTTGCATTCCGGTCTGTTTTCTAACAGCATCTTTTCTCTTGCTCTCTGCCTGTTCCAACGGCAGGTTGTTTCTCCCACCCCGTTCCTTCCCACATACCCTCATGCCCTCTGAAATGGAGCAGAATGAGATCCCTGCAATCTTAGATGACAGACTTAAACTCCATGCCCCTTCCTCATCTTATTTAAATAGCTTTGATCTACTTTCTCTCCTCTAAAGATGATAGCCAAATTATACAGCACAGCTTTTTATTCAGCCTCAACCAGAAATTAATATTTTGCAGAATTCAATTTCTCAGTCCTTTAGTGGCCACCATTTTTATTTACAGCAACCATTAAGAAAAAGAAAACGAAGACAACTGATGATTTGATTTGAACATGCCAAAAGACTGATCTTTTTTATTCCCCAGGGTTGTAGATAAACATTAATTATCATGTTAAGATCTAAACATAATCATGGAAACTGCAATCATAGACACAATAGCCTCATCTGAGCCTTCACTGAATTACCTGTTAATGCTACATTTTCTCTTACATCCTTTCTCAGTCTAGCTTATTGTGAGCTTCTCACCATCTGTGGCTTGTGCCTTCCTATAACAAACTGTTCTCCCTCTGGTTTCCTGCTTTTGAGTATTTGAATGCTGTCAGAGTAAAAAGTTCTGATTTCCTGTCAGTTCATCTTTCTGTGATAAACAGCTGTGAGTGAGATGCGCAAGCTGTGATGGGAGAGGCTTTTGTGTGATGTTCCTTTTACTACAAAGAGACATGTTTTCTTGATCCCCACTTTTTAATATAAATTTAAATAAGAGTAGTTACTTATTATGAAGTTGCTACATGTTCTAAGCACATAATAAAAAGGAAACAGAGGGGGCGGCATGATCTGTACTTGCCTTAGAATAATAAGTAAACTGAAGTCTAAGATTAAAAAACCAAAATGAAGGCAAAACAGTAATGGAACAAGTACGGAGCAAGGAAGAGATGAACATAAAAGTGAACCGGAAACCCGATTTGGTCTTCCTGGGAGATGTTCACAGCTTGAATCACCTTCACTGGATAAGCACCTCTCACACCTATAACATGCTTGGGTGAGCAGTTTTTCACTTCATTTTTCACACGTGCAAGGGAAATGAAGTTGCTGTCTCTATAGTTTCTTAGCTATATTTGAGTCCATCTGTTTGTAGCTCTGTAGCACTCTATTTAGCTCAACACTTTCACATCCATAAAGCTAGGAGAAATGATTTGTAATCAAAGACTTAAATATTTTAACAGTCTACCCCAAAATGCTTCTTCAGAAGTGTTATTGTCTTTGGATAGTCATGTAGCAGGCTTTTAGAATTTCATTTGCCAAATAAATTAACAAATATTACTTTATGTTATGCTGTTAAAGACAGTATAGCAATTTAAATTAGATGTTACAATCTTGGGGTGGTTTAAGTGTTATTTTAAAGTAACTTTATTGCAGATTTTTACTAGAACTTTGACAGAATTCACTTTTAGGTGATTCTGAAATATTTTAATAATAAAAGTCCTATTTAATTGCAAGCACAAGTTATTTTAAACTTTTCCTCTAGAGGAAAGAATTTTGGGCTCCTAAATTAATATTTCTATTACAGATAATTTGCTGAGACAGACAGTAGTGTTGAGGTTTTTACATGGCCTATGATCCCCAGTAAACTTCATCTCTGGGTATCACTGCTAAAAACCATTTGACAATTTAGATTGGGCCCACAGGATAGTCAGACTTTCATTCTATTGGGGTTGCTAAATGAATTAATGACATGGTCATGTTGCAAGGGGAACATTAAAATGCTAAGTTAAGGGATCAACTGTTGAGGAGTATAATTAATATATAATGAGTGGCTCCAAATTTATTTTATCAGCTCCCTTTTCTAAAGAAATCACCACACATTTGATAGTTTATTTGCTTCTGTATGTAATTGAAGTAAATAGTGAATACATTTTATATGCTACAGATGTTTATGACAATTTTACTGAAAGAATGCAGGAATGTTTAAGCTTAAATCCTGGTTTTGCCAGTTGCAAGCGGTGCTGTCTTTGACAATTTACTTAACATCTGCAAGTCTCGGGTACCATTTGTAAAATCAGATCCAGGATAGCTCTCTTGAAGGACTTCTTTGAGAATTAGCATTACTAAATATGGGTACGTAGAACAGTGCTTGACAGGTAGCAGATTCTTCATAAGCTTTATTTCTTTCTCTATAATTCTTATTTTTCTTTCTACAGTGCATCTAAATTAGCTTGACTTACATGTGTCATATATTTGTACTGAATTGTGCCATTCAGAGGAGAGTATATAATGATGATTTACATTTTTGTATTATTATTTGACTCGAAGGCATTTTCACAATGCTCATGTGGGGAATTTTATACTCTATTGCTTACTATTGCTTAACTAGATCAAGTGAATTTTATAACTGAGGATACAAAAATCTGAGAACTTTATAATTTCCCCAAATTAAACAAAATCACTACGAATATCATTCATTATATTTATTTTATTGAGAAAAAGTTACTTCACACAAATGAAAATATTCTTTTTTTTTTTAATTCAGGAAAGCTTTGGCCTGGGCATTGAAATGTATGCATTTCCTAAAACAGCCATTTTCTCGGAACTGGTCCTTTAGGATCTGGTACACGGGCAGGCTACAGTCTATGGAGTTGCAGAGTCAGACATGACTAAATGACTAAGCACAAACACACATAGGTAAATAGCCAATGGCTGCCATGTAATAGAAATTTAATCATTTTTAAAAAGGAATTTTAAAATTACTTACATATGATGTGGTTGGTAATTATTGTGTATGCCAAAATTACTCTTTATTTTTTATTTCAGTATTACTAATTATTTGCAATTTTTAAATCCTTAAGTGAATCCCTTTGTGTTGATGGGCATAAGAGGAAATTTAATTTTATGTTCTTCCTTCATAGCTGATTTATTTGGCCCTCAATATATCCACCAACCACTGCTCCCCTCCCCACACTGATTTTAATTCTGACAGTCCTACACACAAGCGGCCACATACTCTCTTCACCACCAACCCCACTGTCAATGCCTTTCAAACGATTATGAAGGGACTGTTTTTTGATAGCCGCTCAATCGTGTCCAACTCTTTGCGACCCCATGGACCTTACAGCCCAAGGAATTCTCCAGGCCAGAATACTGGAGTGGGTAGCTGTTCCCTTCTCCAGGGGATCTTCCCAACCCAGGGATGGCACTCAGGTCTCCCGCATTGCAGGTGGATTCTTTACCAGCTGAGTCACCAGGGCTGTAGGCTATCATAAATTTTCAAAAATGTAAACATTAACACATCAACCCCACTTCAAGTAAGCCTTTGTCCTCCTTAAGTACTAATACTCTTCTGCTTCAGCCTGGATTTCTAGGTCTTTATTATAAAAGTACTCAGAGCAGAGACATTTTGCAATGGTTCTCAAATTTTGCAGGGCTACTTCTAACTGCCTGAATCAGAGTTATCTGTGATGCCTATAGAAAAAAAATAATGTATAAATATATGTATGTATGTATTTTGGTCACACTGCCACCACCTGATACAGAATCTCTAAGGAAGCTTGAATTTGCATATTTGATGATGAGCTCATTTTTTTAATATGTAGTTGTATTTATTTATTTGGTTGGTTTTGGCTGTGCGGGTCTTTGTTGCTGCCCGGGCTTTTCCCTAGTTGGGGCAAGTGGTAGCTACTCTTAACATCGGCGCTCAGGCTTTCCCTTGCAGCGGCGTCTCCTGTCGCAGATCCGGGCTCTCAGGCACGTGGGCTTCGGCGGTTGTGGCGAGCGTAGTGGTCGCGGCTTCCAGGCTCTAGCGCACAGGCTCGATAGGTGCGGTGCACTGGCTGTTTCTCCACGGCGTGTGGGATCTTCCCAGACCAGGGACTGAACCTGTGTCTTCTGCATGCAGATGGATTCTTTACCACCGAGCCACCGGGGAAGCTCCTCTATGTATTTTGATTATGCACATTCAATTTGGGAAACCCCTAAGATGGGGGATGCACTTTGAAAACAACAAAATCACCCACGACAAAATAGGAACTCCAGCTCCTTCTGCAGATTCCATGAGAAAAATATCTGAAGCCAGCCAGGGCTCATGTGAGCATAAATCACAAACATGTACAATTCCATATTTCTCCTGAGATAACTGAAAAGTGGCAAGTAGGGCTTAATTTTGAATTAAAAGTGTTAAATTTCAATTAGGTTTACTTGTGCATTAAAAAATACTATTGCAGTTTTTGAAGTAATAAACAAATTTGCTTAAGCTAATATTTTATTAATTTGCAGGAGTTTCATTATAATCGTGCATATGTTTCCTATTTTCTCCATTAATGCAACTAAAGAATAATATTAATTAAGCATTTACAATATACAGGAACTGTTGTTAGCATTTTACATGCATTATCACACTTACTTCTTCCAACAGAGCTTTCTCAGTATTCTGCATGGGAAACTGGGATTTGGTAAGACCCATTAAATTGTAGCTAATACATGGCAAAACTAGGATTCTCACCCAAGTTCCACACGATTCAACAAGTCATGTTTTGTGTTTTTATGCATTAGGTTATTGTTTCCGCTTCAGATGGTAGATTTCTAAAAGCAGGATCTCTGTCTTCCCTAGCTTTGTATCCTCTTTAAATTGTCAATATTAACATCATGAACGCCATGTGGTAGCAACTATGACAAGAAGGGAAACATTTACCAACTCCATTCAGAATAAACCTCTCCTCAAATCCTATCTTGTAATCAGATAGGATTATACTGAGTGTAGTTTTGCATCTATAGATTTAGTTTATGGGAATGATGACTGCCTGTTTTATCTACTTCCTCTATATAAATAATCTTGTAATAATAGTAACAGTAAAATGAAGGTTGATACACCCAATTCACAAGCTAGCAATTCTGGATAAAAGAAATGTCAAGATAAATGCTCATAATACAGTAAAACCTAAGTCAATGGATTCAATGTGATTTAATTAATTCTGTGGTTAATGCTCAAAATCCCACATGCTTTCTTTCATTTAATATCTATGTTAATAATATTTCATCTAGAAACACTTTGCTCCAATAAGCAATTGATTAAAGTGACTAAGTGATTGGGAATGTAGAATTAAGAATAAGATGCAAACATGACTGATTTAAATCCACCTTGATTGTACTTGATGCATGTTTTAGTGAAATTTGCCTAAATGCAAAGCTTTGCTTTATTGGTTCTGAGTTAGAAAGAAATTCTTAAAATCAAAAGATAACAGTTTCAACTGTGGTTACCTAAACAGGAAGAAAATCTGAAAGATGGGATACGTGCATATGAATCACTGTTTCACTCTGTTGTAGAGTGTGCACAACATTGTAAATCAATTATAATAAAAATTATTTTTTTTAAAAAAGTTAGTTAACACAACATTGTAATTAACACAACATTGTAAATCAATTATACTCTAATAAAAATTAACTTTAAAAAAATATAGACTCCGTACAGAATTAGCCTCCAACTAATAAAAAATTAAAAAAAATAAATTAAAAAAAAAATATAGACTCAAGTCCTGAAGCAATCCAAGCAACTACCCAAGATACTCATCAGTGCCAGTGTTAAAGATAATTAGTTGATTGTTTCAAGAAAATAGTCCCTAGATAAATTTTTAAGTACACAATACTTCATTGCTAACTATGGATACTATGCTTTCCATCAGATTTACCCACTGAACAATGTACTCTTATTCCTGTCTTCAGCAATCATTGCTCCATTCTATATCTGTAACCTTGGCTACATCAGCTGCCTTACATGAGAAGAATCATGCAGTAACTGTGCTCCTCTGCCTCACTTAGTTCAGTTCACATAGTACCTTCCAGGTTCATCCGTGTCGTCACAAATCATAGAGGATTTTTTCTATGAGAATTTTCTCTATTTTT
Organism: Cervus elaphus; assembly: GCF_910594005.1. Classification (NCBI taxonomy): domain Eukaryota; kingdom Metazoa; phylum Chordata; class Mammalia; order Artiodactyla; family Cervidae; genus Cervus; species Cervus elaphus. The sequence continues at coordinate 4,936,073 of NC_057826.1, read as the reverse complement.
CATAGAGAAATAATTTCAATTATTTTGGATATACGCCCAGAAAAAGGACTGGTGGTGCGTGTGGCACTCCTGTTTTTTGTTTGTTTGTTTGTTTGTTTATTTGTTTGTTTTTTGTTTTGTTTTGTGGTATAATGTTTCCTAGTTTATGCTTTTTTTTTTTTCATTTATTTCTATTAGTTGGAGGCTAATTACTTTACGATATTGTAGTGGGTTTTGTCACACATTGACATGAATCAGCCATGGAGTTACATGTATTCCCCATCCCGATCCCCCTCCCACCTCCCTCTCCACCCGATTCCTCTGGGTCTTCCCAGTGCACCAGGCCCGAGCACTTGTCTCATGCATCCAACCTGGGCTGGGGATCTGTTTCACCATAGATAATACACATGTTTCGATGCTGTTCTCTCGAAACATCCCACCCTTGCCTTCTCCCACAGAGTCCAAAAGTCTGTTCTGTACATCTGTGTCTCTGTTTTTGTTTTGCATATAGGGTTATCATTACCGTCTTTCTAAATTTGATATATATGTGTTAGTATACTGTATTGGTCTTTATCTTTCTGGCTTACTTCACTCTGTATAATGGGCTCCAGTTTCATCCATCTCAATAGAACTGATTCAAATGAATTCTTTTTAATGGCTGAGTAATATTCCATGGTGTATATGTACCACAGCTTCCTTACAGCTGCTATGGAAAACAGTGTGGAGATTTCTTAAAAAATTGGAAATAGAACTGCCATATGACCCAGCAATCCCACTCCTGGGCATACACACCGAGGAAACCAGATCTGAAAGAGACACGTGCACCCTGATGTTCATTGCAGCACTGTTTATAATAGCCAGGACATGGAAGCAACCTAGATGCCCATCAGCAGACGAATGGATAAGGCACTCATGTTTTAAATGTTGAAGGGAACCTCCATTCTCTTTTCTGTAGCTGCAGAATCAATCTACATTTCCACCAACAGTGGGCAAGTGTTCCAGTATCTCCACACTTGATATCTCTTTTGCTGACCCTTGATATCTATTTTTGGTAATAGTTATCCAAACAGGTTTAAAATTCATTTGATTTGCATTTTCCTGTTTGAGGTTGAATATCTTTCTGTATATCTGTTGGAGTTCGTATGTCTTCTTTGGTGAAATGTCTATTCAAGTTCTTTGCCATTGTTTAATTGGGTTATTTGCAGGGGGTGGGTGTTGCTTTTGAGTTACTGCTATATTTTAGAAATATACATGGCTTGAAAATATTTTCTCCTATCCTATAGATTGCCAATTAACTCTGTTAATGGTTTCTTCCACTACGTACAGCTTTTTAGTTTGATGTAGTCCCACTTAAGTATTTTTTTTCATTGCCTATGCTTTTGTTATGTCATGTTAGAAACCATTTGCAAAGAGGATAGTTATCATGTTAAGTGCTTCTTACCACAGAACAAACAAACAACACGTAAAAACCCAAAGTGACAGGGAAAAAATTTGGTTGTGATAGATATGTTTATTACCTGGATTGCTGTGATGGTAACAGGAATGGATACATATGTCTAAACCCCGCAAATTGCATCCATTAGTTGCTTGCAGTTTTTATGTACAAATTATACCTTCATAAAGAATCTGGGGAAATTTAAGGAAATAGCCATTAGAAAACAGTCACTTTTACCTAAAAGTTTTGACATCCTTTTTCCTTCACTCAGATCGTAATCTAACCTACCAAGTTCCAGTATGAGTCAGTTCATTCAACCTGCTCTAGCTGGTTATTGTAGGGGAGGAGCTCGTTTCCCTTCTTCCCTTCTACGTTTTCAACTGGCCAAATACATTGACTTAAGACAGAGCAACAGGAAAAAAAAAATAAATTTAATTTCATGCATATGAGAGTTTATAAAAAAAAATGGAGGCTCAAGAAAGTGACCAAAGCAGGTAGCTTTGTCAAGACAAAGGAGTTTGAGCGAAGGGGTAGAGAATTTGTGAGGAAGGAACAAGTTCTGTTACTATAGGCTTGTTAGCCCTAAATCCTCCATCTCCGGTGGTAAGGACACCGAATGCCCTCTCGGTACAGGAGTGTAGTTTACACACAGGAGATTTATTCCCTACATTCAGTGGGACAAAGAAAAGTCAGAGTGACCTTCTTGCATTGGCTGTTCCTTCAGTAAATTTAATTCAAAAAAATCAATATATCAAAGTGGCATATTTTGGGGTGGTATGCTTTACTTCTCATTATATGTGCAGCAGCAAGAGTTAAGTTATACTGCTGATCAGCATTGAATTGCTTAAAAGTATTATCAGGATTTAGCCAATGGCCTAATGCATTTTAATTATCCCATCAGATATCTGGCATTGTCTGGTACAATGCTTGCATTAATGGCCTCCCTGTAATCACACTGTTTATCCTACAGTTTTTACCCTGTAGTCCCCTCCCACTCTGAAGCTAGCTCAACCATGAGACTTGCTTTGGACAAGAGGGTATTAGCAGGCTTGACACAAACAGAGACTTGAAAAATCTCTTGCACATTTACACCCCTAGTTCTTGCTTCTCTACAATCACCATCATAACAGGTTTGAACAAACCCAGAGACAAGCCTGAGCTATCCTGCTAGAGAATGAAGGAGCACAGGGAAAACAGGCAAATAACTGGCCAAAGCCACAGACATGTGTGAGCATACAGCCAAGATGAGCAGAGCCATCAAACTTCAGCTGATGGTAGGTAACAGTCAAGGTCTCCTGGCCTTGAGGATCATGAGAAATATTAGTGAACAGCCAGGTGTTCAAGCTGCTTTGTTTGGGGGACTTAGCAATAATAACTAACTGACATACATAAAATATATGTTGGACTATAAAGAAAACTCAGCAATGAAGAATTGATGCTTTTGAACTGTGGTTGGAGAAGACTTTTTAGAGTCCCTTGGACTGCAAGGAGATCCAACCAGTCCATCCTAAAGGAGATAAGTCCTGAATATACATTGGAAGGACTGATGCTGAGGCTGAAATTCCAATATTTTGGCCACCTGATGCAAAGAGCAGACTCATTTGAAAAGACCCTGATGCTGGGAAAGATTGAAGAGGGGAGGAGAAGGGGATGACAGAGGATGAGATGGTAGGATGGCATCACCAATTCAGTGGACATGAGTTTGAGTAAACTCCGAGAGTTGGTGATGGACAGGGAGGCCTGGCATGCTTCAGTCCATGGGGTCACAAAGGGTTAGACACGACTGAGCAACTGAACTGATACATAAAATAACATTTTATGAAGGATATTTGAATTATACTAATTGCACAAGCTCTCTGTTTTGCTTGTGAATGCAGATATGTAGGAGGATACCAAAGTACATATAGGTTAATACAAGACTTAAGATTCCCAGTGCACCTAAAGGGTTGAGAAGGGTTGTCAGATAATATAAATCAGAAGAATTAGAGTACCTAAATTGTTGGGTTGAATCTCCTCCTGTAGCAGTCATAGATGTATAAGGATTGAATTTACAAGTCAAGTCAGAAAATGATAATTTCATCATCAAATTTGTTCATAATGAAAGAATAACAGCATCAGAATAGATTTTGTATTAGTTAGCAATACAAAAATAATTTATGCTCATGCTCTATAGATAAATGATTTTGCATAATTGGTTCAACCTTAGTTACAGAAATTATAAAATTTGGCTGTTCTCTTTTTAAAAACTCCTTAGCCTCTGCCCTCTACTGAAAATAATTGCTGGCATTTTTTCATTCTAATTTTAAACCAAGCTGAAAATGGATATTTAATTATGCTTTTGCAGTTTTTTTTTTAAATCTTGTAGCCAAATGCAAATATGGCATCAGATTTGTTATGAAAGATTTTAGCCACACCTGGCAACGTTTTCTTTTGCCTCAGCTACTTCTTGATTACAAATTTATAGAAGACAAGTGCAAAAACCCAGTTGCAAGGCTTGATATAATCAATGATAAGCTGCATGACCTTGAGCAATTAACTTCATTTTGGCTTGACTCTGTTCCTCATCAGGAAGATGAGGGAGCAAGACCAATAATCCCTTATCTCAGTGACTCTATAAAGCACATTGCAGATTTAAGAATATGGGGCTTAGAGATAGGCAGATACTGTTCAGACCCTAGCTCAACCATTCACAATGTGGTATTGAGCATTTTAACTATTGAGCTTCTCATTTCTCCCTTGCAAAATGTTGGAGAAGACTCTTGAGAGTCCCTTGAACTACACGGAGATCAACCCTGAATATTCATTGGAAGGACTGATGCTGGAACTCCAATACTCTGGCCACCTGATGTGATGCGAGAAGCCAGCTCATTGGAAAAGACCCTGATACCAGAAAAGACAGAAGGCAGGAAAAGAACAGGATGACGGAGGAGGAGATGGCTGGATGACATCACCAGGTCAATGGACATGAGTTTGGGTAATCCTCAGGAGATGATGGAGGACAAGGACACCTAGCCTGCTGCAGTCAGTGGGGTCACAAAGAGTCAGACGTGACTGAGCAAAACAAAGATGAGACTAATAGACATTTAAGAGTTATTGAATGAATTAAATGGACTAAGACACTCTTGTCTTCAATGTTGTGAAACTTGGGTCTTCAAAAAGAAGACCCGTGATGAATAGCATTTCTCTTCTAGGCCCTGATATTTTGAGAAATAAGACAAGAAATAGATATGGAACATTAAGATGTTAAGTACACTAAGATGTACTTAATGTTGCTGGAAGAACAGAAGCGTTGAGAGAGAGCCAGATGAGTCTCCTAAGTAAACCCACAAACTGGACGAAGTTTATCAGCCACAGGCAGAGTGTAAGCAGAGCCCAAGGTAATCACAAGTGAGAGTCCAGGTGACATTAGTACAGGGAGGAACAGAAGGAAACTCAAGATTCTGGGAAGAACCTTGCTCCCATATAAAATAAAGGGCAGGGATGAGTCAAATGTGGACAATGCACAGATTGTTTTATAAGCCACCTTCTCTTCCCTAGGTCAAGTCAGGATAAGGGAAACAGCAGAGAGGCCTATGATTGTACTGACCAAAATCTCTGTCGGGGAGGAAAGCTTTAGCATAGATTAGAAGTGGTGGAGGTTTAGATGCTAAGTTGTGTCCGACTCTTGCAACCCCATGGGTTGTAACCCACCAAGCTTCTCTGTCCATGGGATTTCCCAGGCAAGAATACTGATGTGGGTTCCCTTCTCCTGACCCAAGGATTGAACCCAGGTTTCCTGCCTTGCAAGGAGTTCTTTACTGACTGAACCACAAGGGAAGCCTAGGTTAGAAGTATGTCCAGCCCATAATAAACAACCCACATCCAGTAGTTATTGTGATGATTTTTTTTTTGAAATGTTGCATTATTTTTAGATCACCAGAATTTTGTTTAGATAACTTTCATCTGCAGTTACTTTTATTTACATGCAGAAATGGACAGTTGAGATTTCTTGAATTAACTCCTATCTGATGAATTGTCTCTTTCCAGACATACTTCTTTCTAGAATACTTAGTAAAGTCCTGTCCAGGGTACTAAAGTTCGCCTAATGTTATTCCTACACTTCCAATTTCAATTGAAAGACAATCCTTATGAGACTATTTTTATAGGCATTGTACACTAGTGTATCTCAAAAATCCATAATGAAAATAGACTCAATGGCAAAGGATTAAAATAGTAATGAAATGTAGTCAAGAAAGTTGGGTGCAAATATATTAAAAAGTTATCAGAAGTTAATGTGTGCTATTCTTGTGTATGAGACCAAGGCTTCCTCAGCTTTTAAATTTTATGAGACATATACAAATTCACAAAAACAAATTCTCACATTCAAAAATGCAGTGTTTGGAATTGCCATTAGTCAGATGAAAAGTAAAATGAATTGGCTTCACAAGAATTCTGAAATTTTTGCCTATGTTCTCAACAGAAAAGTATATTTAAAATATTTATACTATAGCTATATTAATATTGTTGAAAAAAAAATCTCACATTGGATCACTGACTTAAATTTTCCTAGTTTCACCCCCTGTGAAGTTAAGTAACATTTTCTCTTCCTACTGAAAGAATGTGTCAGGAGGCTGCATGAAGACAGTCAGTAGGGAAGTGGTTTCAGTAAGTAGTGCTAGTTCTAACAGATACTTGAAGCTACTTTTGGATGTGTTTTCAATCTTTTTTTCTGAACGTTTCCTGTGTCCTTTACTGACTTTTTCCCTTTATTATTACTTATAATGATGTGAAGACAACCTTACAAATTCATGCAAAGTGTGATAGGAAAACTGTCCAATGAATATTGTTGAAGAATCCATACGAAACCAGTTAGGAAAGACCATGTAAGAAAGCATTGTTACCAGGCCTGCCTGGCAGGTTTGTGAGGGGCTGATGGAGTGGGGAGGAGAGACCCTGATTCAGTTCCTGATTCAGCGCCCTAAACATCAACAGCCCTCAAACCGCAGCTGGGGTAGAGAGAGAATTAAGCTTATCAGTCATTCTCCAGTTTCCAGTTGAGCTTCTTTCCTGCGACATCCCAAGAAGAAGGAGGAGAATGCAGTCCCACTGTTTTGCTTTTAATTATTTTTTACTGGAGCACAGTTGCCTTAACAATGTCCTGTTAGTTTCTGCCATGCTGCAAAATGAGTACGTGCATCCCCTCCCTTCCAGACTTCCTCCCCATTTGGGGACCCCAGTGCATTAAGTACGGGCCCCTGTGCTATACAGGATGATCTCATTAACTGCCTCTTTTATACAGAGTATCAATACTGTGTCTGTGTCAGTTACAATCTTTCAGTTTCTCCAGGATTCTTCAATACCGGCACACATTGATCAGTGTGGTATGCCAGTTACCTGCTCCACTCTTTCTGTAAACAATAAACTTTTCCTCAAATCTTACAAAACCTGCCATGAGAAGAAAGTGAATGTTCTACATGAAAAGAAAATTCTGTGGTGTTAGCAACACTTATTTTAGCAAGTATAGGCCAGGGTTTCCAGTCCCACAGAGCTACAACAGCCCCAGGCAGAAGAAGGGGGAGGGAAATAAAGGTCTTTTCTTCCCTACTCTATATTAAAGCTACGAAGATGCCTTCTGGTAGGAGGACACACTGTCATTTTGTTTTAATGTCTTCAGTAGAATGGTGCATTTAGTCCAGCTTTTAATGTGGCCTTAAATTGCTATTTTATTATCCTTGTTGACATTCTGGAAGCATGAAATTAGCAAATCACATGAAAGAAGCAAACAAGAGCAAGAAACCTTAGCCTAGTTCAACAACGCCAACACAAGCGACGTATGTGAATAATGTTCTTACCTTAAAACATTGAGCATGCATTCATTCGAAGATTTCTTTCTCCATAGCTGATGAATTAGTTTTATGAATAATTGCATATTCCATTACATTGCAAATGCATATGCACTCATAGTGACCTTGAACAATGCTTTGTTCTGTGTGGGAGAAAAAAAAAAGACAGTTTGTGATTCTCATGCTTCCTTCTGAGAAATAAGATTCCTCTTGACCCCACTTGATGAAAATATCCTGTTCTTAAGACACTTGTCAAAAAAAAAAAAAAAAAAAAACAACAACTCACCAACATCTTTGCTGCTCCGCCCAGAAGGTACTTCTTTCTGTTATACCACTGCAATGACTATTTTATTTCAAACAAAAGCAATTTCACAGTTACAAAGTGAAAACTATTTCAATCAAGATAACTTTAGTCCATTAGAATTCAAATATGTGGCTACTCATGTATTTTTCGTATCAAATTAAAGCAGCAATATGAAACACATTACTATATTTACCTGCTCAGGTGTTATGCAATAAGGAAGACAACCTCATATATTCGTTTCAGTATAGTGTGTTAAAGGGCAGGCTTTTTATAGCATAGCTTTTTTAAAATTTTGCTTCTTTGACATCCATTTCCCCTTTCTAACTGTGCCCTAATTTCATTATGAGAAATTAGCCCTTCCTCATTGGAATTAGGCTGGTCAGACTGTAATTGGAGTTTCTTCCTCTGCTAGCCAAAGGATGGAAATGAGACTCAAACTAGGCTAATCTGATAACCTTATCATTCTATTTGAATTTTGAGCAAAAAAAGCAAATCAAAGAGACTAAGAAATCTTGGTGTTCTTTTTCTCTCTCTCTCTTAAATTGGGGTACATTTGCTTTATAATGCTGCACAACAGAATGAATCAGCTGTAAGCAAATATATCCCTGGGGCTTCCCAGGTGCCAGTAGTGGTAGAGGACCCACCTGCCAATGCAGGAGACACAGGAGGTGCAACTTCACCCCTGGGTCGGGAAGATGCCTGGAGGAGGGCAAGGCCACCCACGCAGTGTTCTTGCCTGGAGAATTCCATGGACAGAGGAGCGTGGCCGGCTGCAGTCCATGGGGTTGCAGAGAGTCGGACACGTGACTGAAGTGACTGAACGCGCGCGTGCATACACACACACACACGCACACACTCGCGCACACACACACGCGCCCCCTCCCTCCTGGCCGGCCCGCCCACCCTCCGTCTCACCCGTCTAAATCATGGCAGAGCCCTGAGCTGAGAGCCCTGTGTTAATACTAAAGGTTCCCACTTGCTATCTATGTGACACATGGTGATGCAGATACATCAATCCCAGTTTCCCAGGTCTTCCCACCCTTCCCTCACCTGCCCCATGTCCGCATGTCTGTTCTCTGTCCGCATCCCTTTTCCTGTCCTGCAAATAGATTCATCCGTACCATTCTCCTAGATTCCACACACATGCATTAACTCACGGTATTTGTTTTTCTCTTTCCAGCTTATTTTATTCTACATGATAGACTCTGGGTCCATCCACATCTCTACAGATGACCCACTTCTGTTCCTTTCTATGGCTGGTGATATCCCATTGCATGTGTGTACCCTGACCTTGTCCATTTCTCTTTGACAGACATTTGGTTGCATCCCCATCCTGGTAATTATACACATGCTGCAGTGAACACTGGGACACATGTGTCCTTTTGAATTGTGGTTTGCTCAGGCATATGCCCAGTAGGGGGAAAATAGATATTTCTTCAAAGATGATTTACAGATATGGTCAAGAGACACATGAAAAGATGCTTAGAATCACTAATCATTAGAGAAATGCAGATCAAAACTACTATGAACTGCTACCTCACATTCGTCAGAACGGCCATCAAAAATCTACAAAACAATCTACAAAAAAATCTACCAACAATAAATGCTGGAGAGAGTGTGGAGTAAAGGGAACCCTCTCACCCTGTGGGTGGGAATGTAAATTGATGCAGCTACTATGGCGAACGGGATGGAGGTTCCTTAAAAAGCTAAATATTGCCATTCTCTCATAACAAGTGACAACAGTGTTTTACAGAACGTCAGAATCAGCCTGCCTGGTTTCATCCTGACTCTCCCACTAACTGGATGTGTGACATCGCTTAGCCTAACCACTGTGCATTAGTCAGCTCCTTTACTAATGGGGAGAATAACGATTAACTCATAGGGTTGTGATAATAATTAAATGAACTATCGGATATAAACACATATTGGTTGATGTGTGCTGGCTATTAGTATTACTTTTGCAGATTCCAGTAGTGTTACTTGGAGTGCCATAGCTATGGCTTCCAGATCTGCCTTGGTGTTCCTCCTTCCCAAGTCAGCTCTTCATCTTCCTGTTGATTTTAAGTCTCTGAAAATCTTCCCACACATTATTTCCTGTTTAACTTATTCAGAGCAATTTTCTGGTACTCATAACCAAAGAACCTTTTCTAGTACACGCATATTGAGATGTTGTAGTTTCCATACAAATCCAGAATAGGTTATATGGTTTTAGTAATAAAAAAACTCAAATATTTTCTTTTAGTAATAAAGAAATTGGCAGATAAAAAAAGATTGATATCCGACCCCTAACAGTAGGATGTAATTGAAGTTCAAATGTTACAAGTTGGAAGATGTTCCTTTGGCTAAATTCTCTCAAACTGATTCAATTAATTTTCAACCACAATTAGCAATGTACTGTGTTTCTTTTTAATAAGTAAACAAGTCCATAAGATATATAAGTAGATTACCAGGGAACTCTCCTGGGAATAGCAATGCAATTAAGGTCATAATTAAAGCATTCTTTTATCTATTGGGTCCTATACTTAAATCAGGAAATTAAGACTTAAATGAGGGCCCAGAGGAGAATAGAGCAAGTTATTAAAATAATGAAGCAATAAAATATATAAGAAAAGACTAGAAGAATTGAAAATTTTGGAATAGTACGCTCTATAAATCGTTGCTGTTGCTCAGTTGCTAAGTTGTGTCTGACTCTCTGTGACCCCATGAACGGCAACACACCAGACTTCCCTGTCCTTCACTATCTTCTGGAGTTTGCTCAAACTCATGTCCACTGAGTCGGTGATGCTATGCAACCACCTCATCCTCTGTTGCCCCCTTCTCCTCTTGCCCTCAATCCTTCCCAGCATTAGGGTCTACACAGTAAGAAGGGCTTACAGACTCTGTATTTTATGGAAACATAAACAGACCGAAGGACAGTTTGGAATAAAGTTTTCCCCAAATTTCTTGTAGAGATAATATCTGACATGATTTGTCCCAGAGTGACCCAAGGACTTTCCTTGTACTAACTAATTCATAAATGCAGCAGACTACATCAAAGTCCTCTTGCTTTATTATTTAGGTACCTTTACCAAAAAATTGCTAAAAAGGAGTCTTTGAACCAGTGTTACAATCAGACAGACAGGAAAATCTTGAGAGGGCTTCAAGTTCATTAGCCACATCCTAGATTTGATTAGGAAGCAGACAGAGAAGAAAATTTCAGCTGAAGTCTCCCTGGCTAGCTCCAGGGCGATGCTTTTGCTAAAATAAACAGGGACAAGATTTTGATTCTGATGGCCATGTTAAGCAGCAAGTTTGGGTGTGTGAGACATTCTTTAGCTTGTTTTAATTTAGAATGTCTCTAATTTAGAAAATTTTTAATTTTGTTTTTAATTTTAATTGCTTTGTTTAGATACCGTTGGTAGCTTCACATTTTATAACAAGATTGGTCATTTTTCCTTTTAAGGAAAATACATCAATTTAACAGAGAGAGAAAGTAGCTGTAATTCACATTTAATGTTAAGTGGTTCTTATGATGTTGGGAATGGTCTGGGATGTCTGTTTAAGCTGTATCCTTTGGAAACTGGCAATAAAAATAAGGGCTTAATCGACACAAGCTTCTTTAGAGAGTTACTGTGAGTAATTAGAAAACTGAAATGGCCAGTCTTTTAGTCTCATCTCATACAGCACCCCAGGTATCTGGTCCCATTATTTCATGGCAAATAGAAGGGGAAAAAGTGGAAGCAGTGACAGATTTTATTTTCTTGGGCTCCAAAATCATTGCAGATGTTGACTGCAGCCATGAAGTTAAAAGACGCTTACTCCTCGGAAGAAAAGCTATGACAAACCTAGACAGCATATTAAAAAACACAGACATCACCTTGTTGACAAAGTTATAGTCAACATCTATATACAAAGATATACAAAGATTTACTATATACAAAGATATGGTAAAAGTTATGTTTTTCTACAGTATTCTTATACAGGGAGAAGGCAATGGCAACCCACTCCAGTATTCTTGCCTAGAGAATCCAGGGGACAGAGGAGCCTGGTGGGCTATAGTCCATGGGGTCACAGAGGGTCAGACACAACTGAAGCAACTTAGCAGGCATGCATGCTTTGGAGAAGGAAATGGCAACCCACTCCAGCATTCTTGCCTGGAGACTCCCAGGGACGGGGGAGCCTGGTAGGCTGCCGTCTATGGGGTCGCACAGAGTCGGACACGACTGAAGCGACTTAGCAGCAGCAGTCATGTGCAGGTGTGAGAGTTAGACCATGAAGAAGGCTGAGCACAGAAGAATTGATGGTTTTGAACAGTGGTGCTGGAGAAGAATCTTGAGCCCCTTGAACAGCAAGGAGATCCAACCAGTCAATCCTAAAGGAAATCAACACTGGATATTCATTAGAAGCATTGATGCTGAAGTTGAAACTCCAATATTTTGGTAACCGGATGCAAAGGACCAACTCATTGGAAAATATCCTGATTCTGGGAAAGATGGAGGCAAAGGGAGAAAGTAGGTGGAGAGGATAAGATGGTTAGAGCGCATCACCAATGCAATGGACATTAATTTGAGCAAACTCGGAGACAGTGGGAGACAGAGGAGCCTGGTGTGCTGCAGACTGTGAGGTTGCAAAGTGTCAGGTAAGACTTAGCAACTGAACAACAACAGATGTGACTCTTAAGATAAAGGATTCAAACATAGCTTTTAGAATTGAACCCTTATTTGTGCTAACAAAATACTCAAAATTCATAGTCTAAGATAAAGACAGTTCTTTTTACAAATACTTACATAATGTTTCTATTCACCTTAAAATATTTTATTTAGTCATCACAGCAATCTGTGAGTCAAGTCCTATTATTGTCTGCATTTTACAAATAAGGAAAGTGAGTCCCCAAATAGTTCCATAGTTTCTCTAACGGTGCACAGATATAATGAGGAGAAATCAAATTTGTGCCCAGAAATTCTGACTACAAACTCTGTTCTCATAAGCACTGCATGCTTTGCCTCACTGCATAGATAGCGTAACTCCCAAATAAGAGAAGTTTTAATCCAAAAGATGTAGTCAACCTTTGACCTAGGGCACCTCTTTTCTAGACAACTTCTAACATATCGTTTAAACTATAATGTTATGATGCTCTCCGGATGACAAAGGAGATGCTGAAAATACCATAATGGGTGACTGATGTGAGCAAAGCTGAGGGCTTTTTCCTCCAGGCGCTCACAGTACTACCTGTACTTCTATCTCCTGAAAAATAACAAAGTCAAGATGGTCTGATACTTGCAGATGAGTGTTTGAATTGTCAAGTTGTAAGTCACAAAAGAGGTTCTTTCAGGAAGTCTGTTGTAACTATTCCAAACCAAAAAAAAAAAAAAAAATCCAAGTTGTTTCCCAAAACTCATTTCAGGTGCAAAAACCTGAGATGTTTTTTAGATCAAACAAATATACATATGTAATGGATATGGAAAAATCAACCAAGAAAGCAAGAGGAAGGAAGAAGAGTTTAGTGGAATATATCTATGTCTAATTCTAGAGTACTGATAGTGATCTTAGGTGAAAAAGCAGAATTGAATAAATGCCAACTATAGGCATAGTTAGTTGGGGTGAACCACTGAACGTTATTAAGATGTCTTTCCAATCACTAACTACTAATACTCTAGAATGGTATATTATGCCAAGTTCTACTTTGTAGTTATTTTGTACAATTTTGCTACAAAGACTAAGAAAGGACAAACCATAGAATGAAAATAGATTTCTGGAAATGTCCCTACCTTAGGAGAATAAGCACTGTCATGGACCAACAAGGCTGGTCCTCCAGACACACTTAGACCACACCATGAACCAGGTACTGTTAGGCAGTATATTCACCCCACCCCATCCCCTCACCCGGACCAAACCCAGTGCCCTTCACTCAGAAATTCCTGAGTGGAGCTTACAGCCTAAGCAGAGAAGATTGGAATGTGAACCAAGAATTAAAAGTTTCCTTTGCAAATTTTGAAAAAAATATTATGAAGAAAGGAATGATGTTCTACTTTAAGCGTAGTTTGGGAAGGGTAGTGAGTGAGGTTAGAGAAGGCTTTTATCAACAGACAACAGTTTTGTATTCTTAAATATTTGCTAGCTCAGGGAACTGTTGTAGGTAATTAAACAACACAGCTTAATAGCAGGAACACAGACATTAAAATTAAACAGCTATGAATTATAAATCAAACTATATAAGTGTGGGCAACTTATTTTACCTCCTTGGCCATCAGCTTTCTTGTCAGTAAAATGGAGTCATCACTACCTTGTTAGAAAAAGCAAAATAATTTCGAGTGGCTGGTGCATGATGGGAACTCAATAAATTATAAAATTATACATGTTTTCATTGCTATTATTGTTAATTATAGCAATAAAATATATTTGTTGAGTCTTGGTCTATTTGTTTCTTTAAGAATGTAAACATCTAAATCATTAAGTTAACACATAAATTTATATAGCAAAATCATATTTGCTGCCAAATAGCTCTAGGGAATACACAAATATAGAAGTGTCATTGTTATAGCCTGCTCATTGTAAAATATGAAAAAATTTTGTAGGAAAACTCACAGTCTTGTTGGGAAGCTGGAAGACAAAGTAAGTAAAGATGGTTCCACTGTCTTATTAGGCTCTGTGTTAATTGTCTATGAAAGTGTGGACATGAAAGATAACGTGCTTGTCATAAGTTCTCATGTGATTCCATGAACAATTTCACTGAAATAAAACATTTCAATCAAGTCTCAGGCATTGATCTGTGCACAATAGAATCCAAAGCAGCTATTCTCGTCTTCAAAAGTTCCATCAGAGGGGGAGATAAAGTCAAAAATCTGGCAACTTCCCAGACTGAGCATTATTCAGTGACGAAAATTGGGGATTTTTTTTTAAAGTCGGTGTTTTAAAGGAAGAATCTGTAAGCTGCTCTATTCACATATTCACTTTTAGGCTTTAGAAAGCAGCTGGGAGGGTTAGGAGAAGGGGATTCAGAAGCCTTCAATTAGACAGAAATAGGAACTACGCTTTGTCTGGTCCCCCTTCCTAGAAGGGACAGAAGACTAGGACCTGGTTGCAAGGAATCTGGGTTCTTGGGCTGACTCCCACCACTTTTACCTTGAGAAACAACATTCTGGATTATCAGAGACTCAAAGAGGCAGAGAAGGAATTTACAATTGCAAGTTTTCTAATGCAAAGGGAAGTCAGGAAAAGGGAGGTGAAGGGCTTGCAGTCAGAAAGAAGCCTGTCCAACATTTAATCAAGCTGAGGGGAAAGTTAAAGCCATTTTGCTCACAGAGCATAGACTTGGACATGCTTGTTTTCTTAGAGGTACATGGAAGTTGTTCTGTTTTTCAGATTTTTCTGAAATGATCCCTCTTGTGTATCGGAACAGGAATCCCAAATCTATGATCACCTCTATTTGTCAGTGATATACGGGAGTATTTTATTTACAATTGCTTCTTTAGTCTGTTTGGGTTTAAAATTATTCAATACAGAAATCAAACCTGAAATATTAGCCATCTTGATGTTCAAATAAAATGCATATTAACTTTGTTTAGACTAACGATTGAGGTTTTCCCTTTTCATCTAAGAATTTAACAGGCTATGTACACAAGGAATCTTTTCTTTAAATTTGTGGGCAATGACACGTCTTTGATACTCAGTCTTTGATTATGTTTGGCATCTTATAGTCTCTAACATGTCATGAATATTATTTTTGCTTCAGAAAAACCTAGCATGTAGGCATGAGATTGACATTAAAAATTAATGAAAAGTATACGTTAAATGAAAGTTCATCGTACTTTTCATATTAAAATTATGGATCTCAGCTACCTATATGCATTTTCTCCTATTTTCTGAGATGTATTTCACCTCCACCACTGATGAATGCTCTGTTACACTCATCTCTTTTTCCAGTGTTTGCATGTTACAACACCCTTGCCACTTTGTGTGAAATGCTGTCAATTCTACAAGGTGCTCTATGCCTGTTCCAACTTTCCACAACATCCTGCAGAAATCAATACAAAGCTGCCAGCTTGTTAATAAATCTGCAATTAAGATGTAATGAATTTTGAATGAGAAATGATTTCTTTTAAGTGTGACTGCAGACTCTGCATTCACAGTGAAATGAGAGAAGGACATGTTAAATGCTTGACTTCAAGCTCTAGCTCTTGGCTTGGCCTTATTGTTTCAGTGATCTTGAGATTTTCAAGTATGAATTTTTACATTTCTTCCTACCTCAAGTTCAGCTAGGCAAGAAATACCTGGTGGATTAAATGCAACATGCACTTGAGGAAACGTTTAAAGGTCAAAAGATAAATTTAGTTATTAGGAACTGTCTTGGGATAATTTATAAATCTCAGGGTGAATCACCATCCTAGACAAGTCTTAATTAGGGTAATGTTATTCTTGTGTTCCTAGCGTAATTTTTCAAGGAACAGAAATCCCATCCCAGTCTTTAATTAAGGCATCAAATGTTACTGATTGTATTCAGTTTAGTGAGCAGTTCTTAATATTTATACGTTTCCATAAAGAAGATAAGAGAGAATTTTCACATCTTGAGAACAGGACATCATTTTATGAGTTCAAGAGTAACTACTGTCCTCTTTGACCACCCCAGGAGGAGCGCTAACGAGACCCATTCGAAGGGCCATGGGACATATTCCCAGACTATGCACTTCATCTCCCACACACACCAGTCATTAAAGTAATTCAGTTCTGTAATATTAACACATCCAGCTCCCATCTTCTGTACTCCGTCAGTTCCTCCTCTCACTTCATGAAGACTAAAATATTACTGTAATAACCTCATTAAACTTTTTTTTAACCTTCTTTTTGAGCCAACTCCAACTAACCATACCATTTATCTTCCCAGAGTGCATTTTCTTTTATTTCTCTAGTTAAACATTCAGTGGCTCCCAATCACCTACTAGATGAAGTGTTGTTATAAACCTGTGTCATCAGGTCCAAGCCTACTATTCCTACAGTTCTACTTGCCACTGCCTGCAACTTTTAAAGAAAGAGTGCTCACTGCTATTTCTACCTGGGCCACCCTGCGCAGCATCATCCTTTTGTGCAGGTCTAAATTGGAGCTGTCCTTTAAATTTTCTGTCAAAGTGATAACCTCTGATATTTTTTCTGATGCCTCCTACAGACCATGCCAAGTCCAGCTAAAGTCATCTTCTCCTTTGAACCCCTGTGGAAGTTTATTCATCATTTCCTTGATGACCCTAGCATATCATATTATTTTAAGGAATGTCACATTCTTCTTAATAAGCTATAAATGCCTTTAAAAAAGGACCATGTCAGATTTGCTTTTTTTGTGTGTGGTCAGCAAAGTCTTGGGAAGAGCAACTTTGATATAGGAGGTCTTCAATAAAATTAAATGATTCTTTGATAATGAACTACCTTGATATGTTTCAATAATTTGCTAAAGGATTTAAAAACAATAAAGTAAGCATAAGAAATCTTGATGTTGTTTTTAGCTAATCTTCTTATAATTGCTGATTTTAATAATAATAATAATATATATATATATATAATGCTATATATAATATAAAGCATTAATATAAAAGGAGTGCTCAAAAAAATAAATAATAACATTAGGGTTCAATTCAGTTCACTCACTCAGTCATGTCAGACTCTCTGCGACCCCATGGGCTGCAGCACACCAGGCCTCCCTGTCCATCACCAACTCCCGGGGTTTACTCAAACTCAAGTCCATCAAATCGATGATGCCATTCAACCATCTCATCCTCTGTCATCCCCTTCTCCTCTCGCCTTCAATCTTTCCCAGCATCAGGGTCTTTCCAAATGGTCTTTTCAGGTCTTCGCATCAGGTGGCCAAAGTATTGGAGTTTCAGCTTCAACATCAGTCCTTCCAATGAATATTCAGGACTGATCTCCTTTAGGATGGACTGGTTGGATCTCCTTGCAGTCCAAGGGACTCTCAAGAGTCTTCTCCAACACCACAGTTCAAAAGCATCGACTCTTCTGTGCTCAGCTTTCTTTATGGTCCAACTCTCACATCCATACATGACTACTGGAAAAACCATAGCCTTGACTAGGCAGACCCTTGTCAGCAAAATAATGTCTTTGCTTTTTAATATGTATCTAGGTCAGTCATAGCTTTTCTTCTAAGGAGCAAGCATCTTTTAATTTCAAGAGTGTAGTCATCATCTGCATTGATTTTGGAGCCCAAGAAAATAAAGTCTGTCAGCGTTTCCATTGTTTCCCCATCTATTTTCCATGAAGTGATGGGACCAGATGCCATGATCTTAGTTTTTTGAATGTTGAGTTTTAAGCCAGCTTTTTCACTCCCCTCTTTCACTTTCATCATGAGACTCTTCAGTTCCTCTTTGCTTTTCTGCCATAAAGGTGGTGTCATCTGCATATCTGAGGTTATTGATATTTCTCCTACCAATCTTGATTCCAAGTTGTGCTTCATCCAACCCAGCATTTCTCATGATGTACTCTGCATTTAAGCTAAATAAACAGGGTGACAATATACAGCCTTGACGTACTCTTTTCCTGATTTGCAACCAGTCTGTTGTTCCATGTCTAGTTCTGACTGTTGCTTCTTGACCTGCATACAGATTTCTCAGGAGGCAGGTCAGGAGACAGGTCAGATGGTCTGGTATTCTCATCTCTTAAACATTAGGGCTAACAACATATAACACTTATATGTTAACCCTAACATTATTTATTTTTTGAGCATTCCTTTTACATTAAATTTTTTCAATACTACACCAAATGCATTATTTACCTTAATGTATTAAAAATTACCTTCATTCCCATCACTCTCAAATCCCAAACTCTTACTTTCCTAAACAATTTCAAACTTAGATTAAATTTTCAGCATGAGTTCAGTTCAGTTGCTCAGTCGTGTCTGACTCTTTGCATGAGTTCAGTTCAGTTGCTCAGTCGTGTCTGACTCTTTGCAACCCCATGAATTGCAGCACGCCAGGCCTCCCTGTCCATCACCAACTCCTGGAGTTTACCCAAACTCAAGTCCGTCGTGTCGGTGATGCCATCCAGCCGTCTCATCCTCTGTCGTCCCCTTCTCCTCCTGCCCCCAATCCCTCCCAGCATCAGGGTCTTTTCCAATGAGTCAACTATTCGCATGAGGTAGCCAAAGTATTGGAGCTTTAGCTTCAGCATCAGTCCTTCCAATGAACATCCAGGACTGATCTCCTTTAGGATGGACTGGTTGGATCTCCTTGCAGTCCAGTGGACTCTCAAGAGTCTTCTCCAACACCATAGTTCAAAAGCATCAATTTTTCGGCCCTCAGCTTTCTTCACAGTCCAACTCTCACATCCATACATGACCACTGGAAAAACCATAGCCTTGACTAGATGGACCTTTGTCGGCAAAGTGATGTCTCTGCTTTATAATATGTTGTCTAGTTTGGTCATAACTTTTCCTCCAAGGAGTAAGCACCTTTCAATTTCATGGCTGCAGTCACCATCTGCAGTGATTGTAGAGCCCCAAAAATATAAAGTCTGATAGTGTTTCCACGGTTTCCCCATCAATTTGTCATGAAGAGATAGGACCAGATGCCATGATCTTAGTTTTCTGATTGTTGAGCTTTAAGCCAACTTTTTCACTTTCATCAAGAGGCTTTTTAGTTCCTCTTCACTTTCTGCCATAAGGGTGGTGTCCTCTGCATACCTGAGGTTATTGATATTTCTCCGGCAATCTTGATTCCAGCTTGTGCTTCTTCCAGCCCAGCGTTTCTTGTGATGTACTCTGCATATAAGTTAAATAAGCAGGGTGACAATACACAGCCTTGATGTACTCCTTCTCCTATTTGGAACCAGTCTGTTGTTCCCTGTCCAGTTCTAACTGCTGCTTCCTGACCTGCATACAGGTTTCCCAAGAAGCAGGTCAGATGGTCTGGTATCCCCATCTCTTTCAGAATTTTCCACAGTTTATTGCGATCCACACAGCCAAAGGCTTTGGCGTAGCCAATAAAGCAGAAATCAATGTTTTTCTGGAAGTTTCTTGCTTTTTCAATGATCCAGGTAAGGAGCAGTGGCTGTGCTTTGCTGGAGCAGCCATGAAGAGATACACCATGTCCAAGATAAGAGAAACCTAAGTAAGACAGTAGGTGTTGTGAGAGGGCATCAGAGGGCAGACACATTGAGACCATAATCACAGAAAACTAGCCAATCTGATCACAGGACCACAGCCATGTCTAACTCAATGAAACTAAGCCATGCCGTGGGGCCACCCAAGATGGTCAGGTCATGGTGGAGAGGTCTGACAGAATGTGGTCCACTGGAGAAGGGAATGGTGAACCACTTCAGTATTCTTGCCTTGAGAACCCCATGAACAGTATGAGAAGGCAAAATGATAGGATACTAAAAGAGGAACTCCCCAGGTGAGTAGGTGCCCAATATGCTACTGGAGCTCAGTGGAGAAATAACTCCAGAAAGAATGAAGGGATGGAGCCAAAGCAAAAACAATACCCAGTTGTGGATGTGACTGGTGATAGAAGCAAGGTCCGATGCTGTAAAGAGCAATATCGCATAGGAACCTGGAATGTTAGGTCCATGAATCAAGGCAAATTGGAAGTGGTCAAACAGGGGATGGCAAGAGTGAATGTGGACATTCTAGGAATCAGCGAACCAAAATGGATTGGAATGGGTGAATTTAACTCAGATGACCATTATATCTACTATTGCGGGCAGAAATCCCTTAGAAGAAATGGAGTAGCCATCATGGTCAACAAAAGAGTCTGAAGTGCAGTACTTGGATGCAATCTCAAAAATGGCAGAATGATCTCTGTTCATTTCCAAGGCAAACCATTCAATATCAGGGTTATCCAAGCCTATGCCCCAACCAATAACGCTGAAGAAGCTGAAGTTGAAAGGTTCTATGAAGACCTACAAGACTTTTTGAACTAACACCAAAAGAAGATGTCCTTTTCATTATAGGGGAGTGGAATGCAAAAGTAGGAAGTCAAGAAACAACTGGAGTAAAAAGCAAATTTGGCTTTGGAGTACGAAATGAAGCAGGGCAAGGCTAATAGAGTCTTGCCAAGAAAACGCACTGGTCATAGCAAACACCCTCTTCCAACAACACAAGAGAAGAGTCTACACATGGACATCACCAGATGGTCAACACCAAAATCAGATTGATTATATTCTTTGCAGCCAAAGATGGAGAAGCTCTATACAGTCAGTCAAAAACAAGACCAGGAGCTGACTGTGGCTCAGATCATGAACTCCTTATTGCCAAATTCAGACTTAAATTGAAGAAGGTAGAGAAAACCACTAGACCATTCAGGTATGACCTAAGTCAAATCCCTTATAATGATACAGTAGAAGTGAGAAATAGATATAAGGAACTAGATCTGATAGACAGAGTGCCTGATAAACTATGGATGGAGGTTCGTGACATTGTACAGGAGACAGGGAGCAAGACCATCCCCAAGAAAAAGAAATGTGAAAAAGCAAAATGGCTCTCTGAGGAGGCCTTACAAATAGCTGTGAAAAGAAGAGATGCAAAAAGCAAACGAGAAAAGGAAAGATATTCCCATTTGAATGCAGAGTTCCAAAGAATAGCAAAGAGAGATAAGAAAGCCTTCCTCAGCGATCAATGCAAAGAAATAGAGGAAAACAACAGAATGGAAAGACTAGAGATCTTTTCAAGAAAATTAGAGATACCAAAGGAACATTTCATGCAAAGATGGGCACAATAAAGGACAGAAATGGTATGGACCTAACAGAAACAGAGATATTAAGAAGAGGTGGCAAGAACACACAGAAGAACTGTACAAAAAAGATCATCATGACGCAGATAATCACGATGGTGTGAGCACTCACACCACCCAGAGCCAGACATCCCAGAAAGTGAAGTCACATGGGCCTTAGGAAGCATCACTATGAACAAAGCTAGTGGAAGTGATGGAATTCCAGTTGAGCTATTTCAAATCCTGAAAGATGATACTGAGAAAGTGCTGCACTCAATATGCCAGCAAACTTGGAAATCTCAGCAGTAGCCACAGGACTGAAAAATGTCAGTTTTCATTCCAATCCCAAAGAAAGGCAATGCCAAAGAATGCTGAAACTACCACACAATTGCACTCATCTCACACGCTAGTAAAGTAATGCTCAAAATTCTCCAAGACAGGCTTCAGCAATATGTGAACCGTGAACTTCCAGATGTTCAGCTTGGTTTTAGGAAAGGCAGAGGAACCAGAGATCAAATTGCCAACACCGCTGGATCATCGAAAAATTTCCAGCATAGGCCACTGTAATTTCAAATTTCAAGAATGACAATACATAACTCTAAAATATTTTCATAGCCTTCATTATTTGTAATAGCCTCAATTATATCAGTATATGAGCACAATATACAGATTTTATCATTTCCAGAATAGGGTGCTACTCACATAACTCACAGCATTGACTTCTATCATTCAAAATACTTTCTAATCTACAAATAGTGAAAGTTACATTCAAGAAGGAAAGTATAAACTAACGCAAGGATACTCAAGTTTCCAATCATCCAAAAGAAAATGTCAGTTTCTTGTGACTGTGATAGAATGGGGAAACATGAAGTAGATGACTTATACTGCCTATTGTGCAAATGTATTGAATCACTTCTAAAATATAGTTAGATGCAAACCTACAATTGCTGACCTCTTTATTACATGATTCATTGTGCTACACACGCTTTGGAGGGAAAATGAACTCATCAGTCAGATGATAATGTTTACCAGTCCAGAGCTTTCTTCTGAGCCGAAGACTTTCAGTAGCAAAAATACATGAACGGCTTTGTAAGCTACCATCATATAAAGCCTTTGCCATTTTCAAATGACTCACTGGCAAACAGTCTTTTATTCTAAATACGTAACCTTTCTGCTTTTCTAATCTAACCAATCACAAAGGCAGGGGGACTTGAAAAATTCAAGGTCTTTAAAGTTATGTGAAGTCAAAAGCTCTTGTTGAGGAATTCACCCTCTGCTATCTATGGAGTGTTTTGTTCTGAGCTGTGTAATAACTTCTTTTAAAAAAGCATTTCTTTTGAATTATAGTAGGTGTATGCCTTTGATTTAGAGTATATATTTGTTACATCTGGAAAAGAGTTTCTTACAAAAAGAAAAGCTCTTGCGATATATCCAAGTGTTGGCTGCCCTCAATTCAAGGAAGGATTCCATGAAAATGTAACTTTGGTAAGAACAGGTTCTAGCCTTCCCAAACCATTCCCTGACTCTTCCTGCTTTGCCCTGTTTCTCAAAAAAAAAAAAAAAAAATCTCGTAGATTAGCATTTCTACTTTATTGGTTTTCGTATAGTTCTTTTATGTTCTTTTATTTCTTCACTACTGCTCAGAAAAAATCAGTTTCCTCTTGTTTAAAGTGAAGTCCATATTACATATCTTGGCATTCCAGGTTCCCAAAACTTTTCTTATCCGTGTATTCAACACCTGTGCTGAAGGATACTGTACTCAGCATCTTTCCAAATTAGCTTTCCAAATTTCATATCAATTTTCACCTACCACAGTCTTCCCAAACAGGCACTTACCCATTCTTTTATGCCTGTTTTGTCTGCCTTCTCTCTGCATGCAGGGCCTGCCTGTGCATTTAGACTGAAAACCAAACTCACACCCCTCCTCCTGGAATCTCAGCACTGGGCTGAAGGAGGACCTCAATGAATATTCAAGATAATGGTCATAGAGTTGTAAGGTCAATTCTTCTTCCAGGAAATTCAAGATGAACTAGTGATTTAGTGCATCATTTAATTTCAGATGCTAATGTGTACGCTTGTATGGGGGAGAAGGGTAGTTGAAGAATGGAACGGACACATTTGCATCTAACGCAATTGAAAACATAAATCAAATGTTTACACAGGTTCCAGAACTTAGTAAGAATCCAGTATGTGTGTGTTCAGTTGCTCAGTCGTGTCCGACCCTTTTGCAACCTCATGGAGTGTAGCCTCCCAGGATCCTCTGTCCATGGGATTTCCAAGGCAAGAATACTGGAATGGGGTGCCATTTCCTACTCCAGGGGATCTTCCTGACCCAGGGATGGAACCTGCATCTCTTGTGTCTCCTGCATAGGCAGACAGGGTCCTTATCACTCGCGCCAGCTGGGAAACCCAAGAATTCAGTACGTATTGTATCAGACTGGCTGGTTTTGATATTCTCTTGCTACCTTCCAACATAACTGGAAAACACTCACTTTTACAGCATGGTACAGTTTGGGGAAACAATTCTGGGAGTATCTCAAAAACTTGCTTTCCTTTTTCTTCCTGCTTTGAAGATAGAAGAGACAGATTTGAGAAAGCCATCCTATGGTCCTGTTTAAACAGACCAAGAGAATCATGGAGACTGGCATCAGTGCCAGCATTCAGTGAGACTACTGTTGCTGGTATTCTGTCCACTTGCATTCAAAAGAAGATCTATCTGATCCAGACCACAGCTCCCTTTATTAGCTGTTTTCCTAGGATCTTTGTCTTGCCTGCATTGTAACTAATGAGCTATGTACACAGCAAAGACTAGTTAATAAACTGACAGTTTGTAGATATGTTATCTACATCAGGTTGTACGCTAGGTTCATGTATCTATTATAGATGAAAGTCACCTGCATTAAACAAATTTGTTTGAATACCAGGAAAAAAAAATGGACTCTTTAATGTGAGAAAATGAATTATTAAATTGGATGACCTGATTTTGTAAGGATTTCATATATATACTCATCTCAATAGCTGATATTACTGAACATTAACTTTGTTCTGGGTAAGCTGTGAACCAGATATTTTTGAATGCCTCCGTATTTAATCCTTTCAACTATGCTATATGAAGAATGCTACAAACTACTATAACGAAAGGAAAGTGCCTAGAAAATTTAGGCAACTTGTTCAAATGCAAGCAGAAGTAGAGTCAGACTTGAGTTTGCCCAATTTTAAATCTGTAATCTTAAACATTTTATTTATTCTCTCACAACATAGTCCGATTCAGAGAACTGAAGGACACAAAAACCACTATTTGTATTTTCTAATCTGTTTTATCTCGTAGCGTTAGCTTCAAAATAACATATTTCAAAGTATCTTTCATCCATTCAATCAATATTTATCTATGACTATTCCTCATATGGGTTTACCTGGCGGTTCAAACAGTAAAGAATCCACCTGCAATGTAGGAGACCGCGATTTGATCCTTGGGTTGGGAAGATCCCCTGGAGAAGAGAATGACAACCCACTCCAGTATTCTTGGCTGGAGAAGCCCATGGACAGAGGAGCCTGATGGGCTACAGCCCATGCGGTCGCAGAGTCAGGCACAAGTGAGTGACTAATACTTTCACTTTCACTCTTCATCTGCTAGGACCTGGAAATATATCGGACAAGACAGCAATAGTTTCTGTCCTCAAAAAACATACAATTTACAATAAAAGGTAAATGTTAAAATAAACAACTATTAGCATAGGTCTTGTGTGAGAATTGGGAGGTCACTAATACCTATTTTGTAGTGCTGGAGATTCTTTTGAATTAGCTGAGATTTAAAGGATAAATGGGAACAAGGCAATCTAAGGGAAAAGTTAAGATCCTTCTTGGTAAGAAACCTATTTGTGACATTTAAGTGAAAAAGTGGATATAGAGAAGATTTAGGAGGCAGATTGTACTAGGACATGGGAACTTTAATAAAGGATTGCTTATTTAAATGCTTTCTTAAACTAAAAGAAATAGAAGTTATTGAAATAAGCTGTAAGTGTCTGAATTACACGATAAGATTTGCATTTTGGAAAGGTCAGCTTAGCTTATAGTATGGCGAATAAATTAGAGAAATTTGTCTGAGAGCAGCAAAAGTTTTCATTTATTTGAGTATCTTTTTCAGGTTGGCAGTTCAGTGGCATTTAAAACATTCCATGTGATAGATGGTAGTGAACGCCTGACTTGAAGATGAACAAAGTAGCCTGAAAATCTTAAGGTCAGTGGTGACCCTGTGTGGTTCCCAGATCTCAGTTTGGCAAGAGCTGGGAAGATGGATTTGGAGGATGAGCCAGTCAACGTGTGCGTGGGTGCATTCTGTCACCTCAGTCGTATCCAACTCTACAACCCCATAGACTGTAGCCCCCAAGGTTTCTCTGTCCATGGGATTCTCCAGGCAAGAAGACTGCAGTGGGTTGCCATGCCCTCCTGCAGGGGATCTTCCCAACCCAGGAACTGAATCTGCATCTCTTATGTCTCCTGCATTGGCAGGCAGTGTCTTTATCACTAGTACCACATGAGATACCCCAGACCAGTCATTACCTTTGCCCAGTGCAGAAGTCAGGCTTTCAGGAAAGTTTGCATACACGGAGGTAGCAAAGATATCATTTTATAAATTTTTGAGGATGTGAGAGTATTTTTTAATTGTATGATGTGAGTTTAATTGTGAGAATTTGGAGGGCAAACAGTGAGACGAGAAAGAGCCAGTAGAGGATGGTCAAACTAAAACAAAAAAATAAGCAAGCAAACAAACAAACGGCAGTGTTTTGGAGATGGGATGAAGAACAAATGGGCAGTTAGGCTTCTGTAACCTGGGGAATTAGGGGTGAAATTCCTGATAGACATTCTAAACTAATTTTTATTGAAGTATGTTTGCTTCACAATGATGTGTTACTTTCTACTATACAGCAAAATGAATCAGCTGTATGTACACATATGTCCTCTGTTTGTTGGTTTTTTTGTTCCTTCTCGTTTAGCTCACCACGGTGCGCTGAGTAGAGTTTCCCGCAGTGTGCAGTAGGTTCTCCTTAGTTATCTGTTTTATTCATAATATCAGCAAAGTATATGGGTCAGTCCCAGTCTCCCAGTCCATTCCCTGCACTTTCCCCTTGGTGTCCCTAGTGGATTTTTAATTCATTTATTTGTTTACTGTTTGTTTTTCCTTACTAAAATGTAAATTCATGAGGGTAGGAAGTTGTGTTGTTCACTGCTGTATTCCCAGTGTGAAGGAGCTGAAGGAGTTCAATAAATATTTGTTGAGCTATTTAATATATGACTCAATTCTACTCAAGTTGGCCGCTTTGAGTGGAATAATTCTGGATAGGCAGCAATGGATAGGGCCAGCTACATTGTAACAGGAGATTCTATAAAACCTTGGTATCTTCCATTTTCCAAGACGTGTAAAAGAAATAACACATTCCTTTAAATATAATAACCTTATTTAATCGCTAAACTCTTAAATTAGTGGTAATGGTAATTAGCCACCATGTTTAAAGGAAAGCTCCCTGAAGCATGTGTTCACCCCCGGATGACCATCGCCTTCTGAGTCTCAAATAGAATGGAGCAATTCAGCATGTGCTCAATAAACCATGGCGCCGATTCCGAAAACTGCCTGGCTAGGGAAAAAAGGCAAGACATCAAAGCTTCAGATTACTCTAACACCAGCATTTCCTTTCTGATCTAATTCCAAAGAAATAGAGGAGGAGCTTGAGTGATGATGTGTCTCAGTATGTATTGTACCCATATAAAGGGATAGATTGATTATTTTTAATTTTATTATTGTGTTTTCTTTTCCCTTACCTCCAAGTAACAATTTAGTTGTTACATCTCACATCTACTCCAGAGGCTCATAAATTCATGGAGTTTTCTACCAAATATAGGCTATGTTTATAGACATGAGAAAGGGCAAACAGACACAGGCACATCTTTGAGATCTAAAGTGTGGTTCATGTGGCTTTAAGGAAGTGTTATTCTACAGTGATTTGCATATGGTAGCAAGAAATGTTTAAAAAAAGAAAAAAACTAATTAAATAAAATTAAGAGTCTTATTTTAGTTTGCTAGTCACAATTAAGGGAGAGTATGGCTTATTGTGGGCTTCCTTGATAGCTCAGCTGGTAAAGAATCCACCTGCAATGCAGGAGACCCTGGTTCGATTCCTGGGTCAGGACATTCCCCTGGAGAAGAGATAGGCTACCCACCCCTGTATTCTTGGGCTTCCCTGGTAGCTCAGATGGTAAAGAATCTGCCTGCAATGCAGGAGACCTGGGTTCGATCCCTGGGTCAGGAAGATCCCCTGGAGGAGGGCATGGCAACCCGCTACAATATTCTTGCTGAAGAATCCCTGTGGACAGAGGAGCATGATGGGCTACAGTCCAAGGGGTTGCAAAGAGTCAGATACAACAGAACAACTAAGCACAAGCACATGGCTTATTGTAGGAAACAGAATATTGATATCAGGTGGGGACTCAGGTTCTGACACTGCCTGTGATTGGAACTTGGCCTGAGGGTCTTCCTAACTGCTGTAGCTCTCTGTATCCTCAAACTCTAAGTGAAAGGGTACCTTCTAGCTCTAAAATGCTCTCCAAATTCCTGAAATACATATCCCAAACACACTGAATTGTGGAACTGCTACTTTTCTGAAGAACATACTGAATATCAAAGTTGCGGTGGGCTAGAGATAAAGGGGTGATCAGAAGCAACTCCGTCCTGATACTTCCACTTGGAAATGAAGAATTTCAAGAATAGAGCTATCTATTATATGCATGAAAAACACAGTAATTCCCCCTTCACTACAAGGGACATGTAGATGCTTGAAACTGCAGATAGTATATGTGCTTTTATTTTATTTTTTTAAATATACATACCCACTGTAAGGGGCTTCCCAGGTGGCACAGTGGCAAACGATATGCCTGTCAATGCAGGAGACACGGGAGACCCAAGATACATGGGTTCAGTCCCTGGGTCAGGAAGTTCTCCTGGAGGAGGAAATGGAAGTGGCAACACACTCCAGCAATCTTGCCTGGAAAATCCCATGGATGGAGGAGCCTGGTGGACTATAGTCCATGGGGTTGCAGAGTGGGACATGACTGAGCACACACCCGTGATAAAGTTTAATTTATAAATTAGGCACAGTAAGAGATCAACAATAACTAATAATAAAATAGAACAGTTATATAAATATAGTGTAATACAAGTTGTGTAAATGTGATTCCTATTTCTCAAAGTACTGTACAAGTATAATACCTTTTCAGGCCCTGTGGTCATAATTTTTGCAATTTTAAGTATAACAATAAGCATAGCATCAATTTATTTTTCCTTCTTCACAATTTCATGTATCGATGATTCACTTTCACAATAGATCTTAGAAAACTTGGGATACAGTTCTCTTTTTCTTTCCTTATTAAGTCAAGAAGTTTCACTTTTTCACTTACAGGAAGAACTTTTTGTCTTCTTTTTGACACATCTGAATTGTCAGCACCACATATCTTGCACTTTAGGGCTATTAATAGGTAAAATAAGAGTGAGTTCCACATAAGCCCTCAGATATCGACAGTTAATACGATAACCCAGAGGGTCAATAGCTGACTAACACTGGACCGAGGGATGCATCATGTCCCAGACAGGAAGGAGCTAGATAGTGCAAGATTTCATCACACTACTTAGAATATCATGTGATTTAACATTTATGAATTATTTATTTCTGGATTATTCCATTTAATATTTTCAGGCTGCAGTTGATCTAGGGCAATTGGAATCAGGAAAAGTGAAACCACAGATAAGCGGGGACAGCTGCAATTAGCAGATCTAACCTTCCTAGAGCCCTTGGCTTAGAAGCCAGAGTTCCTTCCATATGTTCTCTTTTTTTTTTTCCAGAAATAAACATTCATTTATTTCATTTTTTTCTAAAACTTTTTCAAATGGCAAAGCTTAATTCCAAGACCTTCAAAATCTTTTTAAACACTATTTTACACTCAAAGGGTTTGAAATTTTTAAGCCCTTGGTTGTCAGACTACAACAACTGAAATGGAAATCTGCTAAAAGTCACTTGTAAAAGTGTCAAATCAAATCTGAGCACAGACAAGGCTATCGATTCCCGTTTGCATATGAACTCATATCTCAGAAATAGTTTTTAAGAAGACATTGTTTCATGCTGAGACTTCTCCACTGTACTATTTTCAATTTAATAATCTAGTTAGTTGTTAGTGACCCAGATCCATTTAAAGATACGAATGTATTTCAAAGGACTGATTCTCAAGGTTTAACTCAGCTAGTTTAAATACTGTGGGTCACTTGATAGGTTATTCTCTCCATATTCTTCTTTGCATAAGAAGAGAAGTGATGTTGATTTCACATGCTATACTTTATCCTCCAAGGGATGCTTCCAACCTATGGATCGAACCTACATCTCCTTTGTCTCCTGCATTGCAGGCAGATTTCTTACCACTGAGCTATCCAGAAAGCCCTCTTAGTGTAATCAGAGCTTTTCAACTTTCTGATGCTGATTTATTACAAAGCGTCATTGAAGGAAAAATATTTCAGTACATTAGACTCAAGACACACATCTCTGTAACATTCAACACTATTTGGCCATGCCTTGTTGCTTGTACCTTTGAATAATTACTTGAAGGCATTCATACAAGAGCTTACATATTATGAAGTATTAAGAAGCAGTGATTCCCACAGAACATGGCAGCTATAGCAACACCAATGTGCCGAACTAATTATCTTCCTGCTTTCCCATTAGGCCTCCAGAAAACTATGATGCAAGGTTACTAACATGAAAGTGAATGTGAGAAAACATTGAATAGGAAGTCAAGAAAGAGAAGATGAAAGATGCAGATCCAGACGCTGAAGCACAACTTTGCAGAAAGACTGAAAGAACAAGCTATAAAGAGCACATTCATCCATTCATCAAATATTTATTTAATAATTAATATAGGATGAGCACTTCACAGTAAGAGAACTCAGATATGAAAAGATAATAGGCTGTACCCACAGGAACGTATGATGGGAATATAAAATTGAAGCTAAGTAGAAGGTAAAAGCTCCTTTTGGGAGATCAGTACGTATAGGTTGAGCAAAGAGGTGGCATGTGGACACTTGGCTGATGAAGCTGTAGGTATAGGGAGGCCGAGGAGACCTGAGGCTTTAGGGTTTTAGAAGTTGATGGTAGGGTTAAACAAAGAAGGACACTTGTCTGGGTGGCGTATTCCTTTCATTTCTTTAAGTTTTTTAATGGGAAGATAATTGTTTTACAAAGCTATGTTTGTTTCTAATGCGCAACACCAAGCCGACATGTTTGTATACATATAGCCCCTCCTTCTGGGGGCTTCTCAGGTGGCGCCAGTGCAGGAGATACAAGAGACACAAGTTTGATCCCTGGGTCGGGAAGATCCCCTGGTGGAGGGCGTGGCAACCCACTCAGGTATTCTTGCCCGGAGAAGCCCATGGACAGAGGAGCCTGGAGGACCACGGTCCGTGGGGTCGCAGAGTCAGACATGATTGAAGAGGCTTCACGCAGGCACATGCCCCTCCTTGTGGAGGCTCCATCCCCCCTCCCGGTATACCCACCTGCTCTTCACAGAGTGCCAGCCTGGGCTCCCTGTGTTATATAGTAGCTTCCCACTAGCTATCTATTTAACACGTTTCTTTAATAATAAACACCAAGTGCTGGAGCAGAAGGCAGAAGGCTCCAGGTCCTAAGCAGTGGAGAGTCCACAGCAGTTGCTGGAGTGACATAGGAATGAGATTTGTTTGTTAAGAACCAAGGACCAAGTATGTGTCAGACAGGCGATGCAGAGACTAGACAAGAGGATCTCGTAATAGTCCAGGAGTTAGTCAACATGCGAAGAGAGGCATGAGCAGTGAGCATACAGCGGGGCCAGGATGTGGGCAGGTGATGGCGCTGCCCACGTGTCAAAGACTGTGATCTGGGTTGGGCTTCCCAGGCGGCAATGATGGTCGAGAATATGCCTGTCGATGCCGGAGATGCAAGAGACATAGGTTTGATCCCGGGCCAGGAAGATGCCCTGGAGAAGGGATGCCCACCCTCTCCAGTGTCCTTGCCTGGAGAATCCCATGGACAGAGGAGCCTGGGGGGCTACAGTCCCTGGACCCACAAGGAGCTGGACGTGGCGGAATGACTGGGCACACACATGCATGACGTGTTACGCACCTGCGGCAAGACGGAGCATGAAACAAGACTAGCACTCACTGAACCAGCATGCGGCCCCTCGTGACAATCATGTGACCTCCTTAGAAACGATTCATGGCACCCCCTCCCCCACACCAGGTTCTCCTAGCCCTATTGTCTCTCCCAGTAAATGGACATTTCTTTCTGCATAGCATTCGCAGATCTTGTAGTCAGAGTATTCTGCTTGTTGGCCATAGTCACCTTTCCCCTATTACAATAATCCTTTCCAATAAAGTCTCTACCCTACTTTACATTTTTTTAAATAGTTTAGTGATGCTTATTTGTTCAGATTTCAGATCCCTGCCCCCCCCCCTTTTTTCCTCTTAGCTCTTCTATGTTCTATATATTATGCCTACAGAATGTGGACTTTCCAGAAGGAAAATATTTGCTTTAGCATCTGTTTAAAGTACCAACATTTTCAAGTAGAATGTCTACGTCAAAGCAGAGGCCACAAGGCATAAAGAAGATGATACACCTAAAGCACTCAGTATAGGGCTTGGCACAGAATGGACATTAAATAACTGTTGTCTGGTTGATATAATTGTTATTCTTGTAAATGTTAATATATAATGCACTTCTTAGCTCATCATTTTCTCTGATAAAATTATATTCTGTTCCCAAGGCCTAAGATAAAATCTAAACTCCTTAACATAACTCACATGGTCTTTTATGACAAGGATCCTATCTACCTATTAACCCGATGGCTAAAGTGAATGCTTCATTTGCTTTGTTAAACTTCCAAGTTCTGTAAGTACCATGGATTTTTATTCATACATATGCTATTTCAGTTGCCTCAAAGCCCTCACTGTCTCTTTATCCCAATTAATATGGAAAATAATTGTCATGGTATTATTGATATTCAAAACTATAACAAAGCATTAAGAACGTATCTAAAATTGCTTTTCTTAAAGATCATTATTCTTAACTTTTTTCCCCCAGTATTTTTGCTGTTTGGATCATTTTGTCCCATTTTACTATAAATACAATTCAGCTGAATAAGCATTTCTATGTAATTAAAGTATTTTATAAACATACTTATCAGTGGTTGCATGATAGTTCATTTTATGTATGATCTATAATTTATATGACTAATTTAATAGTGTTTAGCTTATGTTTTTATATATTTCCTTGTTATTATTAATAAGATTATGATGAGTATTTATGTACATGTGTGTTTGTCAGCATCTTTGATAGTTACCCACAGTTTCATTATGTTCTTAGAACCATTTGCCAGAACTAGATCACTATATCAAAGTATATAAATATTTTAAAAGTTTGTATTCCCAGAATCACCTGAGAGTTTTGCTTGTACTGCACATTCTTACCAAGATTGCATAGGTTAATTCTTTTACCTTTTGCTAATTTACTAGCACTCTGTATTATACTAAAAAGCAAATATAGTAATTTTTGAACACCAATTATATGCCACACTCAATAGGCAGCATTGTATTTTTAAAACAGTTTATATGATCTTCAATGTGATTTTTCAAATTAGTATTTAACATATGAACTCTCTTTAAAAATATCAGTTCATACCATTTTCTCATTCATCTAGTTGAGTTCTAGTACTGTTTTAGTAAACTATTATTTTTTTTGTTCCTCATTATCCTTATGGCATTCTAGCTTATTTAGCATTATTTGAATGTTTAATTTATGTTTACAATAAAAACAATTAATGACTATTATAGATAATTCATAAAATATATAAAGTTTAGTTAAATAACAAAAATTATTATAATCCCATGTGCAGAAAATTAATCATTTAACACTTAGAAAATGATGCTTCATTATCTTTTACACATAAAAATTTAGTATATTGCTTAGATTTTATATGTAGTTGTAATATATATACATTTTTAAAAGTAAAATGAGTGGATATTTAATGCCTTTAGCTAGCTAAATGAAGATATCTTCATTTTCTTTGTGAATGCATTTATTCCATTTATTTATTTATTTTTTTACTTTTTTAAACAATGTTGTGCTAAACATCCTTGCATGCAAGTATATGTATTATTTTCCAATTGTATCTTTAAGTGAAGTTTTGGAAGATTGAATTGTGAATTTATATGAAAGGATTTGCTATAGAGATCTGGCCTTAAGCAACTGTGGGAATTGGTTTAAGCAGTCTCTATGAGGGCATTGTATGCATGTCTGATGCCGAAGCTTGAAGACTGAGGGCAGATAGTCAAGAAGGGAAAATGTATTTAAAGAAGTTGAGGAGAGCAAGAACAAGCTGGATCCCACAAGCTCTGGGATATATTTATCCTAGTGAGTCTGTTTCTCTCATTGAATCCTAACTGATGCACAGAAAAAGACCAGAGAAAATAGGAAGGCAAGAAATATGATGACAAAGATAACATTTATAATATCCAGGCATTTTTCTAAGTGTTTAATACATAATAAAATATTTAACGCCCTTAATAGCTCTATAACTACTAATATTCCCCTTGTTATCCAAAAGAATAACTGAGGGAAATTTCCTGGTGGTCCAATGGTTAAGATTCTGTGCTTTCATTGCCAAGGGAGCAGGTTCAATCCCTGGAAAGCTAAATGACTGCAGCAAAGTCAAGAGAAATTCAGCAACTACTAAATGACACTTAGATAATATGCTTGTGTCCTAGAAACATTTGAGAAAACAAAACAGTGGTACCTTTACTTTTTGCTGTGTTTTTATCTGTTGCTGATATTTCCTATTAGGAAAACTTGACCCCGGACGAACATCTGCTTCTAGGCAATCATGATATAGGATCAGAAGGAGGAGTTTGGAAAGGCTTACAGTCCTTTAGAATTTGCCGTTTCTAGTGTGACTCAACTTTCATGAGCTACGTTCTCCATATTGTTAAAATGCTGAGTGCTTTAAGATCCTGGCTCCACTTGTGTTCTTTACATAATGTGATGCTGTATTTTGAGTTTGACTTTAAATTCTTGAACTTGTCTCCAAGATGAAGAAAGTTGCCTGGTAAAGTTGTAAAACTTGAAAGAATTAGGATAGGAGGGAAGAAGAAAGTCTTTTTTGACATGCATACAAGCATTCAGTAAGCTTTGGTAGATATATGCAAATCTGCTTTATCTTAGAAAAGAAAATCTATAGAGAGTTAAAACAATTAAAAACAATTCAATGCTACTTAACACAGAATCATAAGTTAATTTGCCTTGAATGCAGAGAAGCAGACAGAGTAGAAAGAACAATAAGAGTGTAGATGGTTTTGGCGATGCCTAAAGATTCTAATTCAATAGATATAGGTGGTGGTCAGCAATTGTTTGGACAAACTTTTATATTTAAAAAGTGTCCCAAAAAATAAAAAATAAAAGTGCCCAGATGTATCCTAATGTGTAGCTGATTTGGGAGCCCTCACTCTAAGGATCGAGGAGGCTCTCTGAAGTTTTTAATCAGTGATTAAAAGACCCAGGTTTGTATTTCAGAGTGACATCTTTTTGCCATATTAGATAATGGATTAGAATGAAAAGCAAAAGAAAGCTTAAACAGCTTTGTAAATCAATGACTTGTAACATTTCCTGAGGAAATACAATAGAACAGGTTGATCTATATTTACAGAAAAATTAAATTAACATATGAAAAGTAAATACATGAGTTGATTCTCAAAACTGTGCAAAGTAGGTCTTTACATTAACCTCACTTTACAAATGAGGAAGCCAGGCCTTCTGTCTCAAGGCTTGCCTTCCCCGGAGAAGACTATGGCATCATCATTAACAGAATACTCTAGTTAGAAAACCCAAGTTTGATTATTACTATCATGACTGTTAGCTTTGTGTTCCAAGAAAAGACACTTAAACTTCTCAAGTCCTCAGTTTCTAATTTTATTTAAAATAAAATAGTACATTTTAGATACCATGTAAGGATTCATAAAGTGGGAGAAGTGCTCAGCAGATTTTTTATATATATTAAAAAATTTCACTCTAATCAGTACAACATAAAGCAACAAATATAATTTTTAAGACTTTACTTTTTATCTCTGTTTTAGGCTTATAGCAAAATAGAGGAAATGGTACAGAGATGCACCAGATATGCCCTGTGCACACACATGCGTAGCCTCCTCCATTATCAACATCCATCCTTCATCAGGGCTTCCCGGCGGCTCAGATGGTAAGGAATCTGCCTGCAGGGCCAGAGACCTGGGTTCGATCCCTGGGTCGGGAAGATCCGCTGGAGGAGGGCATGGCAACCCACTCCAGTATTCTTGGCTGGAGAATCCCCATAGACAGAGGAGCCTGGTGGGCTGCAGTCCATGGGGTCATAAAGAGTCAGACACAGCTGAGTGAACAAACACCTGCTTCATCAAATGATGCTTTTGCTAAAACTGATGAACCTACACTGACACATAATCACCTAAAGTCCAGGGCGTACCTTAGGGTCCCCTCTGTGTTGTACGCATTGCAGATACGGACAAATGTATGATGGCACGCATGCATTCTTGCAGTATCACACGAAGTATTTTCACTGCCCGAGTGTCTTCTGCTTTTGGCTCTTCAAGCTGCTCCTCCTTCAGCCCATGGCAACCCAAGGCAAGCATTCAACTTTTTACTGTTTCTCCAGAGTTTTGCCTTTTCTGGAAGGTTATAGAGTTAGACTCATACAGTATGTAGAGTTTTCAGATCGGCTTCTTTTCCTTAGGAGTATACATGTAAGTTTCCCTTGTGTATTTTCACGGTTTGATAGCTCATTTCTTTTTAGTGTTGAATTGTCTGGATATACTACAATTTGTTTATCCATTCACCTGCTGAAAGACATCTCAGTTGCCTCCAGGTTTTAGCAACTATGTATAAAGCTGATGTATCCAGTCATAAGCAGGTTTTTGTGTGGAGGTAGTTTTTAACTCACTTGGATATATACAAAGAAATATGATTGCTGGACCATACAGGTGGTCCACATTTAGTTTTATAAGAAACTGCCTGACTACCTCCCAAAACGACTCCTCGGTTACATTTTCACCAGCAATGAGTGAGAATTCCTGTAGCTCTACATCCTCTTCCAGCATTTGGCGTTGTCAGTGTTCTGTACTTCAGTGATAGAACGACAACATCAAGTGTAAAACTTAAAGTAAACTATGGACTCTGGGAGAGTGTGATGTATCAAGGATTATCTACTGTAACAAACGTACACTCCAGTGGGAACTGTTGTTAATGGGGGATGAGGTCTGTGCTTGGAGGCTGAGTTTATACAGGAAATATTTGTACTTTCTGTTTCATTTTGCTATGACCCTAAAACTACTCTAAAATAAAATATACTACCAATGAGAGGAAAACACAGGGACAGACTCAGGGACGTGGAACTAAGAAAAAATTGCATGAAAATAAATGAGAAAGATAATGTGTGTGTGCGTGTTAGGACTGTATGTATGTGTGTGCGTGTGCGTACTTTAATCATTTTAAAGTAGGCAGGCCACTTTACCCCTCACAGGGCTTCTCACAGCAGGTCAGTCAGATCTGCTTTGACTTCTTTTGACCCTGGAAACTAAATATCAATCAGTGTTGGTTCTTTCACTTCATTGTAGGAAATTTGTCCTAAGATAAAACAAAATCATGCAGATTAAGGAAACCCCAACTATTTTCTTTGTGTTACATCTTAGAACTACTGTTGGTTGATCCAGGTTCAACTTTAAGAGAAAAATAAAGAAATAAATTGAGAAAGGCACAAGAGTGAAAAAGAGGAAAGAAACGGGAAAGAGGGAAAAATTAAGGAGTAAAATAGGAATGAGTTGGGACAAAGAGTGACGAAGAAATATTTTTGAAACTACTCTTCGAGGAAAGAACCAGAAACAAGCTAACTTTGTCTCCAGTGTGTCCATGACCCTCCACAGCTGCAACACACACAACCACATGGACATCCTTTCACTATATTGTAAAGTGAAAAGAAGTTTTGGAGACATTTTCTTTTGGATCACAAATGTATATTTTTCAGATAATAGTAGATAAATATTGAATTAAAAGCAATAAAAACTCAAATCATGCAGGATATGATTTATAAATATGCAAACCATTAACAACTTGAATTAGCAATATAAACATTGAAATATCCTTACTTCAGTATTCCTTTTGGCCCTTGACAATGCTGACCTTATCCAAACTGTCTGTTCTGGAAAGCAGGACAGATCTAGAAATCCTCCAACTTTTCATGGCTAATCAGAAAGACTGCTCTGCAGTAGTCAAAATATGGAAGCAACCTAAATGTTCATGGACAAAGGAATGAATAAAGAAGGTGTGGTACATATATGCAATGTAATATTACTCAGTCATTAAAAATAATGAAGTAATGTTATTTCCAGGATCGTGGACTGATCTAGAGATTGTCATACTGAGTGAAATAAGTCAGATGGAGAAGGAGAAATATCGTATGGCATCCCTTATATGGGTAATCTAAAAAGAAATGATACAAATGAACGTATAAAACAGAAAGAGACTCACAGACTTAGAGAACAAACTTACAGCTGCTTGAGGGAAGAATGAGGGGAGGGATAATTAGGGAGTTTGGGATGGACATGTACACATTGCTATGTTTAAAATGAATAACCAGCAAGGACCTTCTGTACAGCACATGGAATTCTGCTCACAGTTCTGTGGCAGCCTGGATGGGAGGGGAATTGGGGGAGAATGAATACATGTGTGTGTATGTATGGCTGAATCCCTTTGCTGGTCACCTGAAACTATCAGAGCATAGTTTTATCGGCTATATCCCAATACAAAATAAAAAGTTAAAAAATACAGGACAGCTCTGTTCTCACATATTTGACAATCAGAACTACCTCCATTTTGTCCTCAATGAGTCCGGTAAAACTCACTGGTGACTTTTTTTTAACCTGCCTCTATAAAGCCTGAATCAATTTTATCTTTCCTTTGAGATATCCCTTATTAATAAAACTCCTCCTTATTTGCAATAATCTTCATGTAATCATTTCCTCAGTTTGGGGTAAAGTTTGTCTTTAATACTCTCTCAATCATCTCTTAGCTTACAACTTTCTGGAACTCCTTACCATGACTTACTAATGTGTACCATTTATCACCATGTACCACTTCATACATTATTCTTTCTTTGGGGAGGGAGAGTTTATTCTATTTATATTGATTTAACTTATATATTGTTGCATTATGCATTTTCACATGTCTTTTACCTCAGTAAAATCCAACTTCCTATTTCAGGATTAATATACTACCTTACCTGAGCACAGAAGAATTAATGCTTTTGAACTGTGGTGTTGGATAAGACTCTTCAGAGTCCCTTGGACTTCAAGGACTGCAGTTCATCCTAAAGGAAATCAGTCCTGACTATTCATTGGAAGGACTGATGCTGAAGCTGAAACTCCAATACTTTGGCCACCTGATGTGAAGAGCTGACTCCTTAGAAAAGACCCTGATGCTGGGAAAGATTGAAGGTGGGAAGAGAAGGAGATGACAGAAGACGAGATGGTTGGATGGCATCACTGACTCAATAGACATGAGTTTGAGTAGACTCCGGGAGTTGATGATGGACAGGGAGGCCTGGTGTACTGCAGTCCATGGGGTCACAAAAAGTTGGACATGAATGAGGAACTGAACTGAACTACTTTGTATAGTTGAAAATGATCATAGTACCCAAAACATAGGTGTTTATTAATAGTTTTACTAAACATAAATCCATGCATGCATACATACATGGACGCAGTAAAGCAACCCGAGTGGTTGACAGGGAACATTTGGCAATAAGACAGGCACTGCCTGTAGGAGTTTTCAAGTCTCCTTTGGGAGTGCTGCTGCTGCTGCTAAGTCACCTCACTCGTGTCCGACTCTGTGCGACCCCATAGATGGCAGCCCACCAGGCTCCCCCGTCCCTGGGATTATTCAGGCGAGAACACTGGAGTGGGTTGCCATTTCCTTCTCCAATGCATGAAAGTGAAAAGTGAAAGTGAAGTTGCTCAATCGTGTCCAACTCTTAGCGACCCCATGGACTGCAGCCCACCAGGCTCCTCCGTCCATGGGATTTTCCAGGCAAGAATACTGGAGTAGGGTGCCATTGCCTTCTCCATCGGGAGTGCTAGTTAACTACAGAAGAACTTATTATCCCCCAAAGTCTCTTATTGATGAATTTTAATTAAAAGTGTTTTGATGTGCTCTGTAACTTTGGGTAGTTATTATAGGTACATTCCCATCTCCCAACTAAATTGGCAAGAAGTGACAGAATACAGTCTGAAATCATGCCCCCTCTTCATGCACTGGCTATATGTTGTCACATAATGAACTAATACAAAATTAATGGCATAAAATAATAATATTTATTCATCACAGGCATCTTCTTGTTATCAGATATGAACTCAACCATTTATCTACTGTTAGCTATGGGTCATCTCAGCATCTCTGCTCACTGGGCAGGCTTGGCTGGTCAGTTCTGGCCTCTGCTGGACCTCATTCAGATGCCTGATGATTGGCTTTTTGCCATCCTAGTGTATCTGGTGACTAGGCCCACCTATCTTACATCCTTCGGGAGGCTGCTTTCGTGTGGTATTCACAGCATGGCAGGAACACAAGAGGGAGACCAGGAGCACATAGATTTCCTGAGACCTAGGCTTGGAAACTGCATGCTATTGACCAAATTAAGTCTTGAGGCCAGCCCAAAGTCAAGGGTGGGAAAGAAGAACCATCTTTTGGTAGAAAGAGCTGGAAACTAAGCAGGGTGTTCATCCAGGGGGGAGTGAAGCATTGAAACTATTTCTACAACCAGTCTGTAACACACCATTTGTATAGATTTTGCTCTCCCCTTGGGATAAGTAAATAAAATGTCAGTCTTAAGGAAGTCGTTTAACCCAAAAGATATTTAAGACAACCAGGGAGATGGAGAAATGAAGAAGAAAGTGAACACTAACATCTCTGATTGCCAGTTTTGTATGAGGCACCGTGTGTGCTCAGCACATTAATTCGGCCATAAGACACTCCCTATAAAGCCCCCCAAAGGAAGATATCATCCCCATTACCTTTCAAATGGAGAAATTGAAGCAAGAGAGATTTAACTAAATTCTCAATGTCACATTACACATAAGCAGCTCAACCACGATTCCAATCTTGTTCCAAAATGCATGTTCTTTAGTTAACCATAGCTACCATTGAAGTGCTGCTTTTCTTTCTGGCTGATTATTTAACTCCTCAACAGCACAATAAGCCTTAGAAGTTAGAGACCTTGCATCCTTTCGATCAACTATTACTTCCAGTAGAATGACACTTTTGGTTTACAAGTTTCAATATGTTCAAATGTCTTATTATTAAGAGGAAAAAAAAAACTCAATTTGTTGGACTTTATCTAAACAGAAGATCACAGTCTGTGTCAATAATACTAAAAAAAAAGAAATTTTCTTGGAATCAACAAAGCACAAAAATATTTTTTTCCTTGTGATTATAGTTTCAAAGCCCATTAACTCTCCTATAAGTTCCACGAATAAAAAGCAAAAACTGTAACCTGGAGGGATAGGGGAGTGCAGGCTTTCACATTAATAACATACTGTAATAAGATAGTGGGTAAAAAATATGTTTCCATCTAGTAATTCTATCCACAAAAGGCAGATCTTTTAAGTGTGGTCCCCAGGAGGATGTGGTAGCTGTGGGGAATCTCTGCTATTCCTGCTTGTCCCCCTTTTGTTCAGAAAGCAGAAACCAATCTCCCCAAAATGAACCCTTTAAATATGAAATGATCACCAGAGGCCAATTGAAACACAGACAATTGAAGCAAATTATGCCTTCTTCCCTTAGATAAGGGACTTAAATTATAAATCCTTCTGGACTAGAAAGTGAAAAATAAATTGAAATGCAATTAAGTGTCAGAATTAATGACATTTCCAAGTTATTTCTTATAGAATTTCTTGAAGTACAATGGGATTTGGGGAACTTTGTATTTATCTTAATCAAGCTTATCTCAAATTTTATGTAAAAAATAAATAAAAAGATGGATCTTAAGATCCACTCCTCATTGTCTACCTGAAAATGCAGGCTTGCTTTTTTTTTCTTTTCTGCTTTGTTTTTTTCCCACACACTCCACAGCACTTGATTGAGCAGCAGGCAGTTTGGACAGCCTGACTTGTTTCAGCTCATCACGGCGGCTGTATCTTCCTTGACTATTATTATGTAAAGTTTATTGAAACATAATTATGTTGAGTTTAGTTTTAGGCTGGAAATTGTACAAAGATGATAATCTTGCAAGGACAATCATCTCCAAGAGCTGAGGAACGGCTTCGGTGGATAAACTCAATCCGAATGACGATCAGCATGATCTGTTTCGCCAGCATATTTTTCATTAGATAAGCCTTTCAGTGGCTAAATGACCTGTTTAAACCAAAGGGTGGCACTGTGGTAGGACTTAGTGAGGTAAATTATACATTTATTCCCAGTGTGAATAGGAATTTGGCAGGTTAATCATTCCTTAACATATATGGATACTGAATAAATAAACTAATTTCCCTACCACTTAAGAAAGCATCAGGGCTAATGACAGGCATCATGGGCCAACGTCTGAGACAAATCACAAGCTCTACTCGTTTTATGAAATTTTGATCTGGACATACACTGAGACAAATGGAACTTCAATAGGTAGATTCAGAAGCTTTGTGGAGCAGAATAAGTAATTATAAAAGGAAGAAATGCCAGCCAATGTCCAAGTCTAACAATCACTGTCGTTACCTAATGACCAAAAACCCCAAAAATGAAAAAAAAAGAAAACAATAAAAAGAGAAGATACTCATATTCGCAAATTTCAACTAAATTCTAATGAAATTAAACTTGTTTCTTTGAGAAGGACCTACATGACTATGTGGCTTGGGTTTTACTTATCATAAATTAAAGGACCTCTGATCCAAAGTCTACTTAACAGGGATCTAATTATCAAAAATACTAGAAAGGTCATTAAAAAAAAAAAAAAAAAGAAAGAGTTTAATTTAGGGCAGGAAACAAAGAATGCAGACCTCAAGGTCTAAACTTAAGACCATTCTTGTATTTCCAGCAAACAGTGGGCAGGAGCTGTTTTGAGATAAAAGCAATGACTTTCTATGAACTAGTGTCATGTCACTCTATGTGTAAATCCACCAAATTAATGTCATAAGAAAGCCGTACAACCTCAAAGGAATACATAAATAAACATTATCACTCAGAAATGCACTTCCCTAAACATTAGTCAAGATCAAATTTGTGGTTGGAAAAATCAGTTATTTTCCATGTTATAAAAACTTGGATTACATTTTTTTTTCTAAAGCATATTATTAGGAAATGTCTGAGTGGGTCTGTCTGGCTTGTTGATCATATATTAAACCATCCTGACTGCTTTGTATGCATTGTCTAGACTACATTATAAATTCCCCGAGAGCAGGGACAGTATATCATTGCAAGTTGAAATTCTAGGCCCTCCTGCAAATATTTAAGGAAGAGAGCCATTCTTAATTACAAACTAAGCAAACGTCCCATTGGCATATCCCATTTCATGCGTTCCCTTCACTGCCATCATATGTTCTCATGAGGGAGATGCATAAGCAAGTTTTATCTGTGGCCCATGTCTGTCTGGTGCTTTAATGAGCTACTCTTACCATGACAGGAAATCAGAAAGAAAAGAACTGAAATTGAAACCTTTATATTATGTCTTCAGCTAATATTTATTAAACTTTATGATGATTTTATGCAAAGCCTGGTGATATCCAAATAACACATATAGTTTAGTTAGTAGCTTTTAACCAATTTTCTTTTTTTTTTAAATTTGAGGCTATATAGACAAAAGATACAGAATTCTGTATTCAATTTCTTGTGAGTTTTAAATTATCTCAAAATAAATACAAAAATCATTGAAAATAAACCAGCCTTGCTGAGTTGCAGATGTGTATTTGATAGTTGTATAATAAAGCATCACTTAATTAAATTAAGGAAAACTAGAATATGATTATTTTCTATTCAGATGAATTTTGTATATGTGTGTGCCTATGTGGTGGTGGTGGGTTACACTTGAGTTTCTAAATATACTAGCTCATAAATGAAGAACTCTGTAGATTTAAATCCATTCTAACAACAACCAGAGTTACACTCCAATATACTATCATCAGTTAATTCAAAATTAGAGGACATACTGAGGTTCAAATTAATCTTATTCTGCTCAATATAGCACAGTTCTGATTTAATCTATGATCACTGTTGACTGATTACTGTGATCAATCAGCTGTTAAGATTTTGCTACTCTTAAGATTTTGCAGATTCATCCATTTCCTCATCTTCTTTGTAGTTAACTCTTAGTTTGTTACAATCAATTTTGCCTGGCACTTACCTCTGAACATGTTTTGCCTCTACATGTTTTGTGTTTATTCCCTTATAATCGCTGTCTTCTTCAAGACATCATACACTCCTTGGGGGCTTCCCTGATGACTCAGGCAGTTAAGAATCTACCTGTAAGGCAGGAGAC
Organism: Cervus elaphus; assembly: GCF_910594005.1. Classification (NCBI taxonomy): domain Eukaryota; kingdom Metazoa; phylum Chordata; class Mammalia; order Artiodactyla; family Cervidae; genus Cervus; species Cervus elaphus. The sequence continues at coordinate 4,892,231 of NC_057826.1, read as the reverse complement.
CCAGGGTCGATCCCTGGGTGGGAAGATCCCCTGTAGGAGGGCATGGAAACCCACTCCAGTGTTCTTACCTGGAGAATTCCATGCACAGAGAAGCATGGAGGGCTACAGGCCACAGGATCACAGAGCATCGGACATGACTGAAGTGACTTAGACTGATGTCCTGATTGATTATATCCTTTGCAGCCAAAGATGGGGAAGCTCTTACAGTCAGGGGGAAAAAAAAAGACAAACAAACTGGGAGCTGGATGTGGCTCAGATCATGAATTCCTTATTGCAAAATTCAGACTTAAATTTAATAAAGTAGGGAAAACCACTAGACCATTAGTGTATGACCTAAATCAAAACCCTTGCAATGATACAGTGGAAGTGACAAATAGATTCAAGGGATTAGATCTGATAGAGTGCCTGAAGAACTACAGGTGGAGGTTCATGACTTTGTACAGGAGGCAGTGATCAACACCATCCCCAAGAAAAAGAAATGCAAAAAGGTAATAAGGTTGTTTGAGGAGGCCTTACAAAGAGCTGAGAAAAGAAGAGAAGCTAAAGGCAAAAGAGAAAAGGAAAGATATATCCATTTGAAGGCAGAGTTCCAAAGAATAGCACAGAGAGATAAGAAAGACTTCCTCATTTATCTATGCAAAGAAATAGAGGAAAACAATAGAATGGGAAAGACTAGAGACCTCTTCAAGAAAATTAGAGATACCAAGGGTAGGTTTCATGCAAAGATGCACTCAATAAAAGATAGAAATGGTATGGACCTAACAGAAGCAGAAAATACTAAGAAGAGGTGGCAAGAATACACAGAAGAACTATACAAAAAAGATCTTCATGACCCAGATAATCAAGATGGTGTGATCACTCACCTAGAGCCAGACATCCTGGAATGTGAAGTCAAGTGGGCCTTAGGAAGCATCACTACGAACAAAGCTAGTGGAGGTGATGGAATTCCAGTTGAGTTATTTCAAATCCTAAAAGATGATGTTGTGAAAGTGCTGCACTCAATATGCCAGCAAATTTAGAAAACTCAGCAGTGGCCACAGGACTGAATTTCATTCCAATCCCTAAGAAAGGCAATGCCAAAGAATGTTCAAACTACACACAATTGCACTCATCTCAAGGGTAGCAAAGTAATGCTCAAAATTCTCCAAGACAGGCTTCAACAGTAGGTGAACTGTGAACTTTCTGATGTTTAAGCTGGATTTAGAAAAGGCAGAGGAAGCAGAGATCAAATTGCCAACATCTATCTGATTATTTAAAAAGCAAGAGAGTTCCAGAAAAACATCTACTTCTGCTATATTGACTATGCCAAAGCCTTTAACTGTGTGGATCACAACTAACTGTGGAAAATTCTTAATGAGAGGGGAATACCAGACCACCTAACCTGCCTCCTGAGAAATCTGTATTTAGGTCAAGAAGCAACAGTTAGAACCAGACATGGAACAGCAGACTGGTTCCAAATTGGGAAAGGATTAAGTCAAGGTTGTATATTGCCACCCTGCTTATTTAACTTCTATGCAGAGTACGTCTTGCAAAATGCAGGGATGGATGAAGAACAAGCTGGAATAAAGATTGCCAGGAGAATTATCAATAACCTCAGATACATAGAGGATATGACCCTTATGGAAGAAAGAGACTCTTGATGAAAGTGAGCGAGGAGAGTGAAAAAGCTGACTTAAAGCTCAACCTTCAAAAAAACTAAGATCATGGCATCTGGTCCCATCACTGCATGGTAGATAGATGGAGAAACAATGGAAACAGTGACAGACTAAAATTTTTGGGCTCCAAAATCACTGTAGATGGTGACTGCAGCCATGAAATTATTTCTTTCTTTGGGAGAAAAGCTATGATCAACCTAGACAGCATATTAAAAAGCAGAGACATTGCTTTGGCAACAGAGGTCTGTCTAGTCAAAGCTATGGTTTTTCATGTATGGATGTGAGAGTAGGACTATAAAGAAGCTGAGCGCCAAAGAATTGATGCTTTTGAACTGTGGTGTTGGAGAAGACTCTTGAGAGTCCCTTGGACTGCAAGGAGATCCAACCAGTCCATCCTAAAGGAGATCAGTCCTGGGTGTTCATTGAAAGGACTGATGTTGAAGCTGAAACTCCAATACTTTGACTATATGATGGGAAGAAAAGACTCACTGGAAAAGACCTTCATGCTGGGAAAGACTTAAGGTAGGAGAAGGGGATGACAGAGGATGAGATGGTTGGATGGCATCACCGACTCAATGGACATGGGTTTGGATGGACTCCGGGAGTTGGTGGTGGACAGGGAGGCCTGGTGTGCTGCGGTTCATGGGGTCGCAAAGAGTCAGACACGACTGAGCGACTGAACTGAAACTGAACTGAACTGAATTGACACATTGTTGCTAGATAAAGCCCATACTTTATTCAGCTTCCCTTAGTTCATACGTCCCTTTGCCTTCTAAAATCCCACCCCAGATGACACCTTGCATTTATCATCACATCTCCTTCAGCTCCTCTTGGCTGTGACAGTTTCTCAGACTTTTCCTTGCTTTTCTTTTCTCAGACTTTTCCAATATTGACAGTTTGAAAAGAACAGGTTTGGTATTGTTTTTTGGGGAATAAAACCAAGATATAAAATGTTATTCTCATCATATTACATCAAGGGCACATGTTTATCAAGTGACTTATCACTGTTGATCTAATGTACTATCTGACTGAGGTAATGTATGACACTTAATTTTTTTTAAAGTCCTTGGAGTGTTAGTCTATAAATATAAATGTTAACATATTGCATATATGTGTTTTTAAATATATACTTACATATGCATATGTGCATATATAGGTTTATATTTGTGCATATATTGTATTTTGCTTACTGTATAATGGAGACCATGCTATGAAGGCCTATAGAGAGAAGGCACTTGTCATTCCCAAAAGTTACGTAATATTCTGTTATATAGATGGACTATTTTTTTTTTCCCCTCAGCTTTCCCCTGTTGAAAGACATTTACCTTGTTTTCACTTTTTAAATTTTACAAGCTTTACTACATTGAATGTGTTTGTACTGAGCTCATGGTGGAGAAAATCCAATAGATGAATACTGAGAGATGGAATTCTACCAAAAATGTGTGTATTTTTTATATGATAGATATGGAAAAACTGAACTCTTTAAAGGTTATAACAGTTTATATTCACACTGCCTCTTTTTCATACATTTGCCCACAGAGTATAATATCAAACCTCATTATATTTTCCAATGTGATAAGCAAAAATATGTTTAATCATAGTTTAAAGTTGCTCTTATTACTAGTAAAGGCAAGCATCATTTCATGGATTTGAAAGACATCTGTTTTCCTCTACTAAGAGATGTCCTGGTCTTTTGCCCATTTTTCAGTTGAATTGCTGATAATCTTTTCATTAATTGGACATAGAAAATCAGTGCATTATAACATAATTTGCAAACATTCCTCATTGTGTCAACATCCTACTTTTTAATGTCTGTTTTTAAAGGTTACGCAGATTTTTTTAAGCACTTGAAATTTACAAATGTTTTCTGTCTTTTGCATTGTACTGTGAATGATCTTTGAATGTTTTCTCTTAGCATTTTATGAATTTATTTTTTGTGGTTATAACTTCAGTATGACCAGAATTTATTTTGCAGCAAGGAATGGGGTTGGGGTTTGTTTTCTATCCGAGAAGGTTGCATAGGAGCTGTCCCTTTATTGACTGCTCCATTGCTCCTATTGACGTGCAGTGCCAAGTGTGCCGTCTTGTTTTTAATTCTTCATTCTGTTTCGTAGTGTTTCTAACATCCTTTTTTTTATTTTTTGTGGGATCTTGGTCCTGGCCTCAGGCTGTGAGAGCACCAGGAAATCCCAGTGCCATGAAGTTTTAATTGCTACAAGTATACAATGTATTTTGGCACCTGGTAGAACCACTTCTGTACATTAAAAAAAAGAAAAAATTGCTTTCAGTGCTCCAGAAAACATTAATATATTTGTTTTCATTGTCTTGAAATAATGCATGAGTGTCAAATATTTATTCTTTTTGTTGTTGTTGTTTTAAAAAATTACTTATTTATCTTAATTGGAGGGTAATTACAATATTGCAATGATTTTTCTGCAAAAGCATGAAAAAATAACTTCATTTCATGAGGTTTGAACACTAAGTCAAAGCCAGAATTTGTTTCCACAGGGCTTTGCTTCAACTTTAATTATAATAATAACAGCTTTTGTTTTGGGTTGCCGGAAAAGGGGTAAGGCAAAATCAAGAATTATTTAACCATTCTGTTTAGTTGCACTGAGTAGAGAGACTCTCTAGGTGTTTAGTATAAAAGTTCATTTGCTAATCATGGAAGCAACGGGCTCTGGTAAAAGCTAAACAGCTTCTTAAAGAATAGAATCTTTACATTTTCATTTAGCAGAAATATTAATTTAAATTTTTGTTGTTCAGTGTTCAATTGCCTGACTCTTTATATTATATTAATTTAAATAACTTACCCCAAACCATAAAGTATCCTGGCTGTTAAAGTGTTGTCAAAAACAAAACAAAACAAAACAAATTCAGCTGTGTAATACATAAGTATTAAAAAATCTTGGGTTCTTTTTTTGTTGTTGTTGTTCAGTCTACTTGCCGAATAAAAATCATTTCTGCCCTCTTTAAAACAGAGGTTTGGATGCTTCATTTGAAACCTTCTTGATGAGACTCTCTGGATGAATGGCTAGAATCTATATATATTTTTAAAAAGCATCCAGTTGATTTTTGTGGTGAAAATTTAGGGAATAATGCTCTAGAGATGTCTAATCAGGAAAGCAAAAAATGTTTGGTCAACTGTTTATTCAGCATTTATGGTCACAAGGGGATTATAATATTGTGTGTTTCTTTTTATCATCTTTATTTATTTTGAGGATGGTACATAGAAGCTTTATTTTGTTAAAATTATAATGAGGAGATTTGGGTATCAGACAGGCATATCAACCTCAAGGTCTAGGAATTCATATTAGCAATGAAAATAGGTAACATTTCTTGAATTTATGCTAAAAGCCAGATTTACATGTTTACATTACTGAGTTTCTGTATTATTTCAAACTTTAAGATAAAGAAATGATGCAAGTTGACTGAGAACATATAACTGGTGTTAAAAGGTAGACTGAGGCATATCAAAAATTTTAAGAAGTTGTTTGAACAAAAATTGATTTGAATGGGCTATGTGCTGCGTGCTAAACAGCTTTAGTCGTGTCCAACTCTTGGAGACCCTATGGACTGCAGCCCAGCAGGCTCCTCTGGATGCGGCAGGAAGTGGGTAAGGGTGCTCCAGTGGTGGGAACTGGGGAAGACTTTTACAGAGAAAGCAAGGCAGCAGAACAAAGAAATTATATGATTGGCTATCACTTAAGTGTTTGCCTTTTTGGGAAAGCCTTGCTATCTGTCGTTGATTTGTCCTGCTTAGGTTTTACTTTCCTAACCCTGAAGCACATACAAGGGCTTCCCAGGTGACACTAGAGACAAGAACCCGCCTGCCAATGCAGGAGACGGAAGAGATGCGGGTTGTCTCCTTGGGTCGGGAGGATCCCCTGGAGGAGGCTTGGGCAACCCTCTCCAGTATCCTTGCCTGGAAAATCCCCATGGACAGAGGAGCCTGGCGGGCTACAGTCCATAGGGTCACAAAGAGACTCGACTGAAGCGACTTAGCACGCATGCGTATACAGACTGAGGTTCTGATTTGTTCACACGGGACTAAGACGGAACCAGCTCCGTCTGACATTGTTTACTTAATGTAACACTAGTAAGAGACTGTACCAGCGTTTGAAACCAAAGGGTTGAACTCCAAGACTCACATTCTTAATTATGCACACTTATGTATTAACTCCAGCTCCAAGGAAATAATATTAGTTGGGGGCATGTGAGGAATGCATTTTTCTGTTCAGGTGGATATTGACACTCTGCCTTTTGTCGTGGCTGTCCTCGGGTGCACGTCTAAGGAAGTGATGAAACGACATCGATGCATACAGCTTTACTGCACAGATTGTTGTCGTTTAGTCCCTCGGTTGTGTCTGACTCTTGTGATCCCATGAATTGCAGCCCGCCAGGCTCCTCTGCTCATGGGATTTCCCAGGCAAGAACACTGGAGTGGTTGCCATTTCCCTCTCTAGAGGATCTTCCTGACCCAGGGATCAAACTCATGTCTCCTTCATTGCAGGCAGATTCTTTACCCTGAGCCACCAGGGAAGCCCTTGTTATATCCATACTTAAGGCAAAAACAGAAAGAATGTTATGCTAGATTATCCAGCAAATTGCATTTATATGGTTTTTGTCAGAGATGGTACTAATGGAGGGAAATATATATTACATATATGAAATATATATTACATATATATATGTGTGTATATATATAAAGATGGCAAAATCATTCATCTGATACAGCGATCAGAAATCTCTCCTATCATTTTTCTAGTGTTAAGCTATTTAACTCATATGTTTTTCAACTTGTGGAAAGAAATTATGTGCATAGAATTTTTGAGCTTTTCCTTCTGTGTATGCTAGATGCAAAGATCTTTCCTTTCCTGGGTACTATAAATAGAAGGATGAAATGATCACACACATATGCCCCAAACTGGCTATTGATTTCACCAGAAATGTAGTGAATTTAACTTTCTTTTCATCACAGAAATATGACTATTTTAACATTTTTCTTCCTGCTTAAAAATACATAAAATAATTTCTGAATGACGCAACTATTTTTTTTTTTTACATAAAATTGGAACTTTTCTTTGTTCCTCTGTTGATTGACTATCCTAGGAACAAGCAGTCGCCTGTAAAGGTGAGAGCTTGTCTGCAGTAGACAGAAGGACACACAGAATAGATTATGTGATTCTTTACAAAATGTCTCATACTGCCTGCATCACAGTTGGAAACCATTCATTTTGGCTTTATAAAAATATTGTAAATGGCTAGAACTTGACTCTATTTTTAGGATCCCAATTATTCTTGAATAACAGCTGGGCAAGCTGTGAAATAAGTAAATTAATCTTTTGAGCTTTTGGTAAAAGTTCAAGATCCTATAGTCAGCATGGAATATACACAGTTCTGCTCATTGCTGTAGCATCCATGTGCCCTGGTCCATCTTAAACAATGTTGAAAATGTGGTTATGGCCCAAATTGGCTTTATGTCTTTTTCCTTTCAGCATCTATGTAAAATGAGACCTTTATTTAACAGATATTTTCTTGTATTCTGTGTTTTAGTTCAAGAAAAATAAAGGGTTTATCTATCATTAGAACTTCAGGGTATTGAGGGTAGATGAAAGGCCAACTGGCTCCAGCTTTACCACACGCATCATTAAAACGCATGCCAACTGGGGAGGTTTTTCCAGCAACTGCCTACTACTGGTGCACATACTGATCTGATATCTTAGAGACCTTCATGGCTGGGCCTGCCAAAGCCTTCCCCAGATGTCTGCAGCTTACACCAACAATTACATCACCCGCCACTGAAGGGCAGCCACCCCTTTGATGAGACACAGACTACTGTGCTTTAATGGGGCACAGCAAGAATAGGGAATAGGTATGGTTTTCAGTCTGAGAGTGCAGGAAATTAACTCAAGTTGAGAATAAATTTAGGCAATGGAATGAAATTTTTAGATTCTGGGAAAAAGATACACACACGTGCACACACACACACACACATACACACATATATGGTGGTGTTTTCTAGATCTTAAAAGCAATCACTGTTTAAAAAAAAATAATGTCTCATCTATTTAAGAGTGAGGAAAGCATTGTACCTTTCACAGGAGAATGGATTCAGAGAGTAAAGAGAATGCGAGTGGAAGGAAGGAGGCCCCAGATTTTATCTCCTATATTTGTTTATTCAGCAGTACTTGTTGATTACCTCCCACAAGCAGAGTAATAAACTTCCCTGCACCACAGGAGGGCAAAGATAAGAACTATCCAGATAATCCATCCCAAAGTTGAAGTTCAGGTAGGAAACACAAGAACTAGAGTTTTGTAATCACAAATAACTTCCCTGAAGCTATGTTCTATCTTATTTATAAGTGAATTACCTTAGCTCTCAAGCTAGCTGATAATAAGTGTGGGCTTTAAAAAAGAAGAAAATGTAATGCTTTTACAGAAGTATGCTTCTGCTTCCGACGAAGGCTCAGTCTCCTCTGACTTTGCAACCCCATGCACTCTCGTCCGCCAGGCTCCTCTGTGCAAGGAATTCTTCCAGGCAAGAATTCTGGACTGGGTTGCCATTGCCTACTCCAGTTACAGCAGTATAGAAGAGTTTATTATTTTTATTGTTATTAATATTATTACTATTTAAAAACACATTAATTTGTGATCTTTAAGTAAATGTTATTGCCTGCCTTGAAACTGGTGGTATAATTCTCTGTTCTCATACATTGAGAAAAAAAATTTTGCATTTAGTCTTTGAGTAAGTTTTTTAACCTCTTTGAACCTCATTTTTCTCATTTTCAAAGCTAAGAAAAAGAAAAACCTCTGTGTAAAAAGTTGTTGTAAGAACTCAATGTCATGCATGTGAGGCAGAAAGTGCAACTTGACATGCATCCATGGTCCCCATGAAGGGACATAGTCTCATCACTATCAGGATTTATCCTCAGCTTCATTCTTCTGCTTGCTTTCAGCCAAGATATGATGGCTAGTTTATGGACTGACTTTTTGTTTGTCCCAGAATATGCTGCAGTGCATGATTCTTTAGGTAGAAGCCATCCAATTGCATGTGTCTGAGGCAGTTTCCCAACTTTCTAAGCGGTTGGCATAATAATAAAAGTTGCTGTGTCATTGTTGGTCAGTTGCTAAGTCATATCTGACTCTGCAATCCCGTGGACTACAGCGCGCCAGACTCCTCTGTCCTTGGGGCTGATGAGAGTCGGACACAACTTAGCTACTGATTGACACAGCAAACATTATTACGCTGACCCCTTAGAAAATTTGGAAAATTTACCTCAGACAAATATATTAACATTGGGGACAAGTATTCTATAATACAGTCAGTGGGAAGGACATATTTGGAATTGATAGCTAAGAAAAGAAAGTTTGTGTGTTTAGAGCGGTTTCTCAAGATCTTACAACTACAGGTAAATCCTTACATTAAAAAGAAGCCTCGTGTTCAATCTGTACCTCATTCCTCTGGGGTCTGTCACAGACATGCTCACCAAGTCTCCTCAGAAGAAAGGAAGGCTAGATCATTGTGATTATTGGCTAAAGGGAAAGCATGATACCTCTGAACACCAGACTTTTGAAAAACTCACAAACATGATGAGACATCTCACACATACAAAAGGCCTTTTCATTTACACAGCATTTTTCTGAAAGATACAACTTCTTCTCATGTCTGTTTTTGAAGAGTGTGAATTTATAAATGATTACCATTAGAATGACTCAGAAATAAAAGTCAACTTTGAAAGTTACTTTTACTTGATCGGAACAGCTTCTCTACATTTTGGATGTTCTTTCCTTGTGGAACATCATGTTTTACTACTTATGTTTTTATTTTCCCATTTCTTATCAAGTAACATATGCTGGGTTCTTAGGATATCATTGTTGGGTTGTTAAAACATCATTGATTTTTAACATGAATGAAGCTCTTCCAGCTGTGACAATTGCTTTTGAAATATTCTTTGAAATTTGTTCCTTTCATCACAAAGGACAAATTTTTCCCATAATTACTGAAATTGTTTACCCATCTCTGTTTTTCCTATTGATCCCTGAGAAGAAAATTATTCTACGCACATTTTATTCCTTCGTATGTATTCTAATTTCTTTTAACTTTCACTTCTGAGTGTGAGTTGATTTTTAAACTAAAGTATAATAAAACAAAAATAAAGTTATTCTGGCTGTTGGATAAGGCTAGATCCAGACAGAGGAGAATCCAAACATGGGACTTTTTCATTCAGGAAGTAGTCAACTGCCCTGTTCATCATTCCTGTCTTTACTATTCTGTGCCTCGGAGGCCTAACAATTAATTTTGAAGAGATGTTGAAATTTCACATAATTGTGGTTTCATTGTCCATCAGTCTTTCCTTTCTCTCTGTCCAGGGACCATTGCGCATTCTCCCTTTCATCATCTTCTGGACCAAATGACTGATGGTATTTTAGTGAGCTGGTCCCTGCATTTCTGGAGCCACTAAATACTCCATTTAAGTGGAAGACACTCGCTCCATGTTTTATCTTCATCGTGCTGATCCTCTAAGTGTATCCTTTGAATAGCTCAGCGTCCTCAGGAGTATGCTGGATTTCTGTAATGCTTCATATGTCATCTGCTTCTTTGTCACACACATGGCTCCAATTTTAGTACTTTATTTCCAGTTGGCCCAACAATCTAGTTTATTTTTCCCTGATTGTATCAATTTATTTTAAGTCTCCTATTTCTGTGTTTGGATTTCTACCCCTGTCATTCCCACACCCTTTGGTTTGTAATTTTGTTTTTCTATCAAAATATTTGATCTGATTCCTCCCTAGTTCTTTTTATCCTCATCTGGGTTTCATCTTAATATTTCTTTCTTTCTTTTTTTTTTTTTTTTTTCACCCTACAAAGTATTTTCAATGCTCCATAAACATCAACTGGCTCTTTTTGAACTAGCCATTTTGAAGCAGCCTTTCAGGTTTTCACATTACAGTAACTCCTTGTAAAAATTCATAGTCCTTGCAACTTAGGCTTGGGCTGAAAAGGAGGACTCTGGTCAGTTTAAATCAGAGTCAGTCTCCAGCAACGCCCACTCCTACATTCTGTCATTCTCTCGTCCCTACAATGGACAGAGTCTCAGGATGCTCACGACAGTTCGGAAAAATGGGAGGAAAATTGCAAGAGGGAGAACATAGAGACCAAGAGCAGCTTGATCTCTAGTGAATAATTTTTAGACTCTATCACTCAAAATCCTGATCCTGGAGTGTCTTTGAGCTGGAGGAGATTAAAGAAATGGTATCCCTCACTCTGGATCAAACATAATTCAGTTTAAATTGTATATAAAATGGAATAATGATATTCTGATTGATTGAACATAGTTAATACGAAAAATAATATTCTTTCATTTCAGTTCAGTTCATTCTCTCAGTCATGTCTGACTCTTCGCGACCCCATGAACCACAGCACTACAGGCTTCCCTGTCCGTCAACAACTCCCAGAGCTTACTCAAACTCATGTCCCTTGAGTTGGTGATGCCATCCAACCATCTCATCCTCTGTCGTCCCCTTCTCCTCCCACCTTCAATCTTTCCCAGCATCAGGGTCTTTTTCAGTGAGTCAGTTCTTCTCATCAGTTAGCCAAAGTATTAGAGCTTCAGCTTCAGCGTCAGTCCTTCTGGTGAATACTCAGGACTGATTTCTTTAGGATAGACTGCAGTCCTTGCAGTCCAAGGGACTTTCAAGAGCCTTCTCCAGCACCATAGTTCAAAAACATCAATTCTTCAGTGCTCAGCTTTTTTATAGTCTCTCACATCCATACACGACTACTGGAAAGACGATAGCTTTGACTAGACGGAACTTTGTTGGCAAAGTATGTTTCTGCTTTTTAATATGCTATCTGAGTTGGCCATAACTTTTCTTCCAAGAAGCAAGCATCTTTTAATCTCATGGCTGCAGTCACCACCTGCAGTGATTTTGGAGCCCAGAAAATAAAGTATGTGACTGTTTCCATTGTTTCCCCATCTATTTGCCATGAAGTGATGGGACCAAATGCCATGATCTTAGTTTTCTGAATGCTGACTTTTTAGGCCAACTTTTTCACAAATATTCTTTAGCTGCTAACAATGATTTTACTTATCTATCACTTATCACACATAGGTTTTAGCTTGGAAACTGTCAGCATATGAACAGAAGAGGATCAAATCAGAATTATTTATTGTGTTCCATCTTTCAGCTCCATCGCTAATTCTCTTCACCTAGAGTCTTTTTGAACATAAACTGTTTTTATACACTTCTAAAATACTCTATCTTAATTTTATGTCAAACTTGTTTAGTAAATGTCTTTGCTTTTATAGGTATTATACCATAAACTCGATATTAAATCATTCTCCCATTTTGGAACATGTATAGCAATAATACATTTAAATGCAATTCAGATTAGAAAAATGCATTGTCTGCCTGTCTGTCTTTCTCTCTCTCACACACACAGACACAAAGAGACATAGAGGCAAACTAGCTACTCAGTTTTAAGCAAAGTCAAAAGTTCTGATGTAAAATATTCACTCATTTACCCTCACTATAAAGAAAAAATAAAAAAAAAAATCCAACATTCCTTTGAGGTTTAGGATCAGATTCTATGCTATATGTTGGTGATATCCCAAATAACAAAATGACTAGTTCTTGTTAATAATGGACTTTCAGTCTAACTTGGGAGACATCCTGGTACATTATCTGCTTGTATGTCTAACTGCTAAAGTATCAGAAAAGGTCAAGTATCCTAAGAGCAGAGAGTAGATAATGACACATTCTCTCTGGGGAGAATTCAAGTAAAGAATAAACAAAGATGTGCAATTTTGTGAAGAACTTGGATATAAAATCATATTGGCCTGGATTTCAGTACAATATTTTCAATATAACATTTGCACAACTTTAAACAAAATATCTCATTCTCTACTCTAATTTTCTCCTCTGAAAAGTGTAATAATTACCTCCAAGGAGTTACTGTGAAGTTTAAGTGATATGGCAGAGAGAAAATGTCTAAGAAAGTTTTGGAACCTAGTATCTTTTTCTTTATTTCTATTTTCTCTCTCCTTTTATACCATCTCCCCATTTCTCTCTTTCTCTTTTCTGTAAAATGACTAGCAGGTGAAAAAGCACACCATTATGGCATAATATTTTACCTATGGCTTGAATAGGAGAGAGGGATTCCAGTTTCAACTGCACATAATGATGCAAGTTTGGGCAGGACCTGATTGGGTAAGTCTCACTGATCACATTAGAAATTTGGGACTTACGAGTTGAAACTACCTATAACCACTCAGGTTATGGTCTACTACATGAGCATCCTTTTACTATTTCAGGAAATTCTTGCCCAGGGAGAAGGAGCTGCAAGTAACTTTATTATGTGCTTTGGAAACCTTCTAAAAATCTATTTATCTGAACAACTTTCATCTGTCAAGGTAGATGGCACATTCTCAAACCACTTGACTCATAGAGCTGTGTATACTTCTAAAACTCACTTTAAGACATTTGTCTCCTGTATCTTTCAGTCGTAGACTATAACATCATGAACTTTGGTTGTTGCCAATAGGGTCCCTGCCCTTGATTATTCACCTAAACTGCCCCTCCATGTTTATATACATTCTGTCTTTGACCTTCCACTTTGGAGATGCTACTAAAATTGTCAAAATGATGACCTCTTTCACTGCAGTAAGCAAGAAACTTGGCTTGCCTTATTAAGAAATTAATTTAATGTTTTTTTCTTTCCAAGCAATTGGCAATCAGCAGATCTTAATTACTTTTAAAATTGTTTAGTTTTATAGTTGCATGGTTTCATGAAACCTGAATCATTAAGAGTGCAAATTTGAGAGCAAGAGGATAATAAACCGAAACAAAAAAAAATAAAAATAAAAACAGAGAGAAAGAGAGAAGAGAGACTGAAAAACTAGGACAAAGCTTATTGAAAGCATACGGGCAAAGGCCAAGAGACTGAACTAGCATAGTGGTAATGCAACTGCAAAGACACAGTCAGATCAGAATGATGTGTCCAATAGAAGGTCAGTAGGTCTTTGCAAGAGATAAGATTCAAACGGAAGGAATAAGTAGGGACTTTCCTGGTGATCCAGCGGTTAAGAACGTGCCTTCCCCTGCAGTAGACAGGGGCTCCATCCCTGGGCAGGGATCTAAGATTTCACAAGGCCCTGGGCAGCTAAGTCTGTGTGCCACAACTAGAGAAGCCCTCGGGTCCCAACAAAGACCCAGCACAGCCAAAATCAGATAAACAAATGAATGGAAGGAATAAGTAGTATTACAGGACTCCAAAGTTTCGAATCTTTGAGACTTAGTGAATCAGTGAACTCGATGACTACAATAGAGAATAAAGATGTAAGATTCATTGGGTGGGGCAGAGCAGGTGATGAGATTGATGTGTAATTGCCAAATCTGAAAAATATGTATAGCAGTGGATTTCAACTAAGAACACTCACCCCCACCTTCATTCCTAAAATGGGGACAGTTAGTAATATCTGGGGACATTTTGGTTGTTATAACTCAAGATGTCATAGCGTCTTGTCATAGTGTCAAAACCAGGAAGGATACTCAACAGCCTATAATGCACGTGAGGGTCCCCACACAACAAACATCGTCCTATTTAAAATGTCAGTAGGTGACTTCCCCGGTGGTCCAGCAGTTGATTTCACCTTCCAATGCAGGTGGTGTAGGTTCCATTCCTGGCTGGGGAGCTAAGCTCTCATATGCCTCCCAGACAAAAAGCACCAAAACAGAAAACAGAAACAATATTGTAACAAATTCAGTAAGACTTTAAAAGTGGTCCACATTAAAACAAAGAAAGAAAGAAAGAAAAATGTCAATAGCATCACAGTTGAGAAAACTTGCTCCAGAGGCACAAATAGATAACAAAAATGATTTGTTAAAACACTGGTTGAGTTACTGGCTTCCATACCTAGAAAAGTGGTGTCAAAAGCAAGAATATGTCCAAGGAAGAAAGAGCAGCTGGTCTGCTCTATCTGAACCTCTCCTGCTCTGCTTCACTCTGGCCAGGGCCCTCAGTGCTCCCGTCACGTGGGTGAATGTTTCTCTGAAAACACAGGCTGAAATCCAGCCCACGTGCCCAGAGCCGAACCCAAGGCCACGAGATTCAAGGCACTGCCCACGCTCCTGGCGCCCAGCCGTGTCCGACTCTCTGTGACCCCGTGGACTGCAGTCCGCCAGGCTCCTCTGTCCACGGAATTTTCCAGGCAAGAATTCCGGAGCAGGTTGCCATTTCCTACTCCAGGGGGTCTTCCTGACCCAGGGGTAGAACCGGAGTCTTGCGTTTCCTGCATTTTCAGGTGGATTTTTACCACTTGCACCACCTGGGAAACGCCTCACAGAGCTCAGATGTGCCCAAACATGAAGTAGCGGTTCTCATAGTGCTTTATTGAAGCTTCCGGTTCAAGTCCTCTTTCAAGATATAACCGTTAGTGCTTCAATCTAGTTTATGAAGTTTTCAATTTCTTATGTGAGGCACAATTATAACTTCATTCTTTGCCCCTTCATCTTCTGAAAGTGAAAGTCGCTCAATCATGTCCAGCTCTTCGAGATCCCATGGACTATACAGTCCATGGACTTCTCCAGGCCAGAATACTGGAGTGGGTAGCCTTGCCCTTCTCCAGGGGATCTTCCCAACCCAGGGATCCAACCCAGGTCTCCTGCATGGCAAGCAGAGTCTTTACCAACTGAGCCATCAGGGAAGCCCTAACAGGAGTTTACTTATGCACACAGACTGGATATGCAACAAATTGAAATGGAATTGAAAGACTCTTCCCATATTGATAACTAAGTAAAGCTGCATTGTTCATTGCATGTTTGCATAAGTTATATTAATACTAAATTTGATTTTTTAAAAAACAAGTAAGAGCATCGCTTTACCACAGATATTTTTAAAAAAGTTTGATGCTTTTATTAATTAATTAATTAGAGAACCAAGTAGATATACTGTTTCAAAGAAGTCCATATATATATATGTGTATATATATATATATATATATATATGTATATATATATATATATGTATATATATAAAT
Organism: Cervus elaphus; assembly: GCF_910594005.1. NCBI lineage: Eukaryota > Metazoa > Chordata > Mammalia > Artiodactyla > Cervidae > Cervus > Cervus elaphus. The sequence continues at coordinate 4,876,534 of NC_057826.1, read as the reverse complement.
TTGTATGGAGAAAAGACTGTTGAAATTAATGTGAAAATAGATGAACCCTGACTTTTCCCAGGGAGAAGAGGAAGGAAAGACAACCAGCTTCCATTGGACAGAAAATATTTTCAGCTCCATAGTCAAGAATTGCATTGCATTGCTCTTTGTTATCCACAACTGTCAGAGATGTAAAAGAACTCCCAGAAAATCTAGCCAAATTACCCTTAAGTGTTTATTCTAGAAAATGCATTGCTTTCCCTTGAAATACATCTTCCCTTGCAGTTATAATAGTTCACTCCGATTAAGATCTAAACTTTTAGATAAAAATGCATTGTTTCAGAGAAAATAAAAATTAAGGCTATTCTCATCTACTGTGTGTTTTCATCTAACTTTCCCTTTTAATTCCCATGCAATCTCGCCCAGTAGAATGACTTTAAAATCTGTAAAATGCCACTTCAAGATTTGATTTTTATGTAATAGATTATGCAACCTTGTGGTATTTAAAAAATATCACTATCAAAGGATGTGATTTCTTTTTATTTGGCAAATTATGTTGCAGTACATGAAAAGTAGGCTGCCGTTCATTTCTTCAAGAAAAGTTTTTCTCAGAAAAAAAACACATTGAATATGAAAAAATATTAATTTATATATATATATATTTGTACTAGTGTGACTGTCAATGCTTACCTAAACTTCCCATTATATAAACAATGGTTTTAAAATAAGGAAAAATATTATTGAATTAAACTTCAAAACTATTTACAACGAAAGCTGTATTTTACGGTTTCTTAAGTGACCCTAAAGTTATGCATTATGCTCCATCATATTTCCCTTCTAAATGTTCCCAATTATTCCTTGGCCTGACAGTTTCATCTATAGCCGACATTAATCTCTAACTCCTCAGACTGTGTCAGACAAAGCTCAGATCCTACTGTTTACTTCAATGGTAATTTCCTCCAGATTTTGTGTTCTAAGCCAGAGACCACACAAAAACTTTACTTAAGATTTTTTTCAAAGCTTCTGGTTCTTGCAAATTTCAGTTTTAAAAATTCCTTCCCAAGGTTGGTATTATATCTTCCCACACAGTAATCCTTCTTTTACCTTCTTATATTATGCTTTTCTTCTTGAGGATAAACCAAAAGCACTGGAAAGATTACATTTAGACTTTAAAAATGTCTCTCCTTTATTTCAGGAGGTGCCAAAACCTTTTAGGTGATTATACTAGTTTGTGATCAAAGATCCTAGTTTATGTAAGTTTTAAAATAAAGAAAATAATAAGGATTAAAAGAGACTGTGACTGCAGCCAAATTACCTAAAATTCACCAGTGACAGAAAGATTTCACAAAGATAATGATAAATGGTCAAGATAATAAAAGTTAAATTTATTAGACACTTCTTATATACCAGAAACTTCTCTAAGTGCTTTATATACATTGTCTTATTAAATCTTCATGCAACAAGAAATATCTTAAAAATATTAGCCTCTGCTTCTTTTTACCCATTACTTATTCAGTTATGTAATTGCGAGGGCGACCCATCCTTTCCTTCTTCCAGGTAGAAAAGTAGCAACAGATATGCCAGACAGAAAATGTAATGCTTTATCACCATGTGTCAGACACTTAAATTCTTGGTACAGATTTTGCATCCACGGTAGGACCTTTAGAGAAATTTTTTTCCTCTTCAAAATCAAAACCCAGTCTTTTCTTCCCATCACGTAGCCAAAGTATTGGAGTTTCAGCTTCAGCATCAGTCCTTCCGATGAACAACCAGGACTGACCTCCTTTAGGATGGACTGGTTGGATCTCCTTGCAGTCCAAGGGACTCTCAAGAGTCTTCTCCAACACCACAGTTCAAAAGCATCAATTCTTCGCTGCTCAGCTTTCTTCACAGTCCAATTCTCACATCCATACATGACCACTGGAAAAACTATAGCCTTGACCAGACGGACATTTGTTGGCATAGTAATGTCTCTGCTTTTATACGCTATCTAGATTGGTCATAAAATATTACTCAGCTATAAAAAGAAACACATTTGAGTTAGTTCTGATGAGGTGGATGAACCTAGAACCTATTATACAGAGTGAAGTGAGTCAGAAAGGGAAAGATAAATACCGCATTCTAAAGCATATATATGGAATCAAGAAAAATGGTACTGAAGAATTTATTACAGGGCAGCAATGGAGAAATAGAGAATAGACTGATGGACATGGGGAGAGGGGAGGAGAGGGTGAGACGTATGGAAAGAGTAACATGGAAACTTACATTTCCATATGTAAAATAGATAACCAACGGGAATTCGCTGTATGTCTCAGGAAACTCAAACAGGGGCTCTGTATCACCCTAGAGGGGTGGGATGGGGAGGGAGACGGGAGCGAGGTTCAAAAGAGAGGGGATGTATGTACACCTATGGCTGATTCATGTTGAGGTTTGACAGAAAACAGCAAAATTCTGTAAAGCAATTATCCGTCAATAAAAAATAAATAATAAAAAACTAGAAATTCACACTGGGCATCTTGTGTCTTCCTTGTTGAGGTTTATAGGGCTCTTTCAGGCGGCTAGCTTTCTCTTGGCTCTTTCTCAAACCTCTTAAGGAATATAGGAATGGCATTCATCTTTACATGTCAGTATTGCATTTTAATATTCAGCGTATATTCGTATACAAAGCTCAAAAGCTTTATGACAATGTTCGTGATACACCTCTGGTTTCTCAGCCTCCAAATTATTGCAACTTTGATCAGGATAATTCTCTGACCTTTCAGTCATTGTTAAGACATTTCCAAATATCTTTGAAGTTTACTGGTAGATGATAGTAATACTTCTCCCCTTCTTCTGAGGTGTAAGTTGTGACAATCAAAAATAACTTCTCCAGCCATTGTAAAATGTCCCCTGGAAAATAAAGTCACTCAATTGGGTGAAAGCCATTGGTTTAAGCTATGGATTGCTCTTGGAAGTGACTGGCATAGAAGTGGGCATGTGACACTCTTCTGGCCAATAAGAGCAAGTTTTCTCGGGGACTTCTTTTCATCTTAGTTTGCTCAGGCTGTCCCAAAATTTACCATAGTCTGGGTGGCTTAAACAGTAGGATTTTTTTTTTTTACATTTATTTCCTGGTGAGAACTCTGTCCCTGAGTTTCATATAGCTGCATCCACATTGTGTCTGCAGATGACAGAGACTGAATGATGAAGGAATTAGAGAAAGAGGAGTCTCTTTTTCTTCCCCATCTTATAATACCATGGTCTTATCAGATTAGGGCTCCAAACTTATTTAACCATAATTTATTTCTAAAGATTATGTCCTCAGAGGGAGTCACATTGGAGATTATGGCTATAACATACGAATTTGGGTGGAACACAATTCAGTCACAGCACCTGCTGAGAAAGTGTTCCACCCTCCACCCCACTCTTACAAAGGACCACAAGCAATGTGTCCTGTTCGTTATTTCTACCTTTTAATACAGTCATTTGAGGAGTAAATTCATTGATCTACCTCTTATGCCATCTTTAGGAAAATGGCTAATCCACTGTTGGAACAATATTTTTTTTAATTTCCCCAATTCAATAGATTTGTTTCAACCCATTACCTCTTACATCCTCCTCAAGCTTCAGTTCTAATCTGTTCTGGCTCTCTGATCAATAATTAAGTCCATAAACTCCTAATGTACATTATTGGACAAAAAATTAAATCATCACAGCAGAGTCTGGGCATCCCTCAAATACTTCGTTCTAGGATTCTCTCCAGGAAACTCAATTTACGTTCCCCGCAACCTACCTTTGGAAACAGAAAGAACTCCTCAGTATTTCTTTATCTAGTAGTAAGGAGAGGAGGAGAGCTCCACTGAGAAGGAATGAAAAGGCAAACCTGTGCCCTGCACAGGCTCAAAAAGATGACCTTTTCAAGACTCGACATGCCTTACTGTGTCATAAAAGAGAGAGAACGAAAGGGAATTTGAAGGAGGCAGTGGTGGCAATTTAGAAGCTCCAGATTTTCTATATGGAAAGAGCATAGGGGAGAAGGTTTGCCAGGATGGATGCCAAGAAGAAGCATGGCATTCACCCTGAGGCTGTACCGCTTGGCCTCATGACTGAGGGGTGCACAAGGAAAGATCAACATATGCAATCCTACACAAAGACCCAGAAGTCAAGCTGGACAGAAAGCCTGACCCTAGCAAAGCAACTTAAGGAGAGTTTTACGAACCTAACAATTTAGCAGGGAAGTCTCACTGCCTAGCATTGGAGACCTTGTAGGCATCCTTGACTTATTACCACAAAAGATGATCCAGAATGGCCATAGAATCAAAAGGCCACTGTTAAACTTGATATATTTGCATCAAGTTGGTACAGATTTGTAAACTACCAAGTGTGGAGAATTTCTCATGTAAAAAGATACAAAATCCTAAAGGAAAGAATTATTTTATTTTTGTGTCCCACATACTAAGTAGAGTAAATGAACAACTAAACCTTTCTGGAGGAAAAAAGAAGAAATTATACAAGCGTATGAGTCAGTCTCAGTTGCATTATGGACAAGAGCAAAATAACAGAGTAACTAGCATGTGGACATTTGGAAGAATGAGGATTTAAGTTCCGCCAAGGACTGTACTTGTCTTGGCCATCACTGTATCCCATGTGGTATGAACAGTACCTGGCTGGTATATAGCTGTCACTTCATAGATAGTTGTCAAAAGAGTTAAAGAGACTTTTTCCCTTTAACTTATGGTTGCTAAATGTGAGATGTGTTTATTTACTTTTAACTTTTCTCATATAAGTTTCAAACTTTCTTTCATGATGTATTTAGTTAGACCTACCCATAGACTTCTGTTTTGTCTTTTCTTTTTTTTTTTTAATTCATTCTCCTTATTTGCCAATCAAAAAAGTTATCTGAGAATCTTCTATAATGAAAACTCCATGCATTCAGAAGCAATGAAGGCAAAGCCCTTAGAGGACCTGGATTCTGGATCAAAGGCAAATTGAAAAAAAAAAAAGAAGAAAAGATGCCTGTTCCAAAACTGAACCCTAAGGTAAAGCATATAACTCTGCCTGCTTTAGTTGGTGAGGTGGGCAGATGATCAATATGAGGGATTGTTGAGAGCAGGACATTCATTTCAGCGCTGATCAATACCAGACCTGCCTCAAGGGAGAGCCCACTGAAGCTATGCCACCTGCTCCTAAAAGCACTTCAAAAGGAAAGGAGGAGGGAAGTATTTTTTTCACACAACATAAAGCTGATTTATGAAAAGGTAAATATATATATATATAAATTGATAAAAAGAGACATGACAATATTTTCTCCTAAGTATCTTGACTGATGAAACTCACTACATTTTGTCTAGAGGTTTCCTAGCAAGTTTCATACATGAAAGACAAAATAGAAAATATTGTCTTTAATTTAATTTATAAAACTTAAAAAAAAGTTATTTAGACAGTTTAAAGCTCTGAAAAATGATCACATACAATAATACCATATGCCTGTTCAACCCTTTACAGTATTGAACATTTTGCTACATATTACCCTGATTTGATTCTTGAGAACTTTTCCAGGAAAAGTTGTTGAGCATGATCAGACAAGAACTGTTATTCCTATTTGACAGATAAAGGAAATGAAACTTATAGAAGTTAAATGATTTAAAAGAGATTGCAGAGCTAAAATTTTATAAGTAGGACAAAAAAAGTAATGTTTTCTGACAATATTAGATAAAAGGAAAAGTTTCAACTCAGTGATGTCAATTTCAACCAAATAAGAAATCTGAAAAAACAAAGCAAGTGAAATACACATCATGTTTAAGGAAAAAAATAATAAAGATAAAGCAGAAATCAATGAAATGGGATACAATAAATAAGAATCAATGTAACAAAACTGAATCCTTGAGGATTCCACTAGAACTGATAAGCCTCTAGTCAAAATCATCAGAAAAACAGGAGAGAAGACATAAAGAGAAGACATCACTACAGACTCTACAGATAATAAAAGAATAGTGTGTAATTCTTACAAACAACTTTACATCAATATATTTTACAAGTTAGATTAAATGGGAAAATTCCTGTTAATACAGAAATTGCTAAAGCTTATTCAAGAAGAGCTAGATAACCTAAATCCACTATTTATGAAATGATATTTATAGTTTAAAACTTTCTCACAAAGAAAATTCTAGGTGCATATAGTTTCACTGTGAATTCTAGCAAACATGTAGTTGATAAATAATACAAATTCTATGTAAACTTGTTCAAAAAAAATGAAGAGGAAGAAATATTTCTGAGTCTATTCTATAATACTATTATTACTAGCAACATTCATGAATATAGATTAGAAAACATTGGATATGAAATTCAAACATCACTAAGTGGAGCTTATCCAAGAAATGCAAGATTTGCTTTACTTTTATGGAATCAATTAATATAACTCACCATATTAAGAACTAAAAAAGAAAAAAAAAACAAATGATAACTTTAATAGAAAGAATAAACGCATTTAACAAAAGTCAAAATTCATTCATCAAAAAATCTGTCAGTACAGAGAAACAGAAGAAATCTTCAATCTGACAGAAAGTATCTATTGAAATCTGCAGCAAGTATTATACTTGCTAGTGAAAGACTGAATACTTTCCCGCTATTATCAGAAACAAAAATATTATGTCCACTCTCAGTACTTCTACTCAACATTGTACTGTAACTTCTTGACAGTGAAATCAGGTGAGATATAGACAAAACTATCCAGATTTGAAAGGAAGAGATTAAAACCATTTATCTCAGATAATGTGGTTATCTATTAGGTAATCCGATGGAATGCACAAAAAAGCTATTAGAACTAATGATTGAGTTTAATAAGGTAGCATGGTGTGGAGAAATAGATTGTGGCACAATAAGCGTATTCCAGCAGAATACCTGGTCAATCTAACTCCTGCTAGGATAGTTAGCTGTTAGATCTTCAGTTTCCCTTACTTTCGCTTTGCCCGGCAATTCCCAAGCAAGTAAATGTCCTGTTTCATCTTTCACCTTTGAGTTGCTCCGAGGTGGAGCTGAGCTGGAACAAGGCGATCCTTTGGCTTCTTGTTTCAGTTCTAATATTATAAACTACAATCTTTCATGGTATATTTAGGGCCACGTTTTTCACGATTATTTTGTGTGTTTTAATGGAGACTTGGCTGTTTAAAATGGCTCTCGGTAATAGTGATAAGTTTTTGTCTAGTGTCGCTAAGCACAAGAAAGCCGTGACGTCCCCCCAGGGGAGAAAGCACACGTCTGAGAGAAGTGTCACTATGATATGCGTTATTGTGCTATTGGCCGTGAGTTCAAAGTTAATGAATCAGCAGTGCATTTCCAATAAAATGTCTTTCATCAGAAATACACGAAAAACAGTTATGTGCTGATTGGTTGATAAAAATGTTGTGATTACATGCTTGTAAAATCAAACCCCTTTTTTCCCCTAGAGTAATCATGGGTGCGTGTGTGCTCACTTGGTAAGTCATGTCTGACTCTTTTGCAAACCTGTGGACTATAGCCCGCCAGGCTCCTCTGTTCACGGAATTTTCTGGGCAAGAATACTGAAGTGGATTGCCATTTCCTCCTCCAGGGGATCTTCCAGATCCAGGGATTGAACTCATATCTGTTTGGCAGGCAGATTCTTTACCACTGAGCCACTTGGGAAGCCCAGAGCAATGGTGTAGCATTCACTAATTCAGTATTTATGATGACTTTATAGAACACAACTACCAAGAATGATTGACAATGTCTGATGAAAGATTTGTATCTAGCTTACTGAAAATTAAGAAACTCAAAACTCAACAGTAAACAAAAAGCAATTAAAATGAGCAAATTATTTGAGCAGATATATAGACAAAAAAGATATATGGATAGCAAACAAGCATGTGTAAACATGGTCAACATTGTTAGTCATTGAGGAAATGGAAATAGAACCACAGTACAATATTAAAGCATGCCTATTAGGAGAGCTAAAATTATGGAGGCACTGGATTCTCAGACACTAGTAGTGGGAAGGTAAAACAGTATGAGTTGGAAAATAGTTTAACATTTCCAAAAGCTAAACATACACCCATCATATGGTCCAGGTTTCCCACTCTGAGATATTTTTCCAAATGCAAAGAAAACATATGTAATTACAAGGACCTACATATGAATGGTTTTATTTGTATTAACCCTCAAATAGAAATAATCTAAAAGTCCACCAACAGATGAATAAGCAAACTAACTGTGGAATATCCCCAAATGGAACATCATTCGGTAATAAAAATGAGTGAACGACTGATACACAAGATAGCATTAATGAAACTCACAGTAATAACGCAGAGTGAAAATAAGTCAGATTAAAAAAGAGAGAGAGAGCAGGGCTCCCCAGGTGGTTCAGAGGCAAATCTGCCCGAGAGCGCGGGAGGCATGGGTTCCATCCCTGGTCCAGGAAGATCCCGCATGCTGCAGAGAAACTAAGCCCTCGAGTCACAACTGCGGAGTCTGCGCTCAGGAACCTGGGAGCTGCAACTACTGAGCCACATGCAGCGACTAGTGAAGCCCTTGCATCGAGAGCCCACGCTCTGAAATCAGAGAAGCCACTGCGATGAGAAGCCTGAGCAGAGCGGCAAAGAGCAGTCCCCACTCGCGGTAACTAACGAAAGCCCAGGTGCAGGACAGAGACCCAGGGCAGCTACAGTACAAGCAAACAAAACTGCCAAAAATAGTGCACACGGTGTGGCCCTATTTATGTAAAACTCTAGAAAACACAGCTTAGTCTATCGTGATAGAGAAAGCATCAATGATCACCTGAGAACTGGAAAGAAGGAGAAGGAAAGGGAAGAAGGAATAGCAAAGATTACAAAGCGGCAGCGGGAGACTTTTAGAGTGGTGGATAAGTTTATTATCTTGATTATAGTGATGGTGTGAGCGGCATATACTTCTGTCAAAAGGCATGTGTAAATTTTAAATATTTAGTTATATTAATTATAACTCAATAAAAGTATTTATTTTTTAAAAGCTAAGAAACCCTGAATTAATAGTTTTAATTCCTGGTTTAATGCTTTCCTACTACATGGTGTAAAGTAGCAAGATATAAATATAAAAGACATATATATATATATACGATGTATAGCTATGGCCTTCTGTCTTGCAGGCACATTCTTTACAGTCTGAGCCACTAGGAAAGCCCCTGGTTTGGGAAGATCCCCTGAAGAAGGGAGTGGTAAGCCACTCCAGCATTCTTGCCTGGAGAATTCCATGGACAGAGGAGCCTGGTGGGCTACAGTCCATTGGGTTGCAGAGAATCGGACATGACTGAGTGACTAACACTTTCACTTTCTTTTTTCATATACATATATTTGCTAAATAACCACACATTATAGCTTTTATTCATCACATTAAAACATATTAGCTACTGGTAACAGATGATTTATACATCATTTGTTTTGAAGCAGAGGTAACGTTGTTGTATAGTAAAAATAACATGTATAAAGCAACTATTATAAGCCAGCAAAAATGTTAAGTTTGTTGAGAAGTATTAGTTTCATCCTTACAAAATCCTTTAAGATGTAAAAGACTTTGTTATTTCATAACTGATAAAATTAAGCCTAGAGAAGTTAAATAGCTCTCTCAGTGTCACATTTTCAGAGGTTGACTTGCAATTCAACCCCAAGTTTTCTTGACCTCAGACTTTCATGATGTATATTATTATGTTATATTTATTATATATGTTAGAATATTGTAAATACTGTGTTCTTGTGTTCATACCTCCGAAATGAGAGCTTTCAGAAGCTTTCAAGGTAAACTCTCCTGTGTCCTGATTCTGTATGTATCTCATTCAGCCTTCCTGTAACAATTCATGTAGCTTCCCAGGTGGCGCTAAAGGTAAAGAACCCACCTTCCAAAGCAGGAGACATAAGCGGATCAGGTTTGATCGCTGAGCAGGGAAGATCCTCTGGAGTAGGAAACGGCAACCCACTCCAGTTTTCTTGCTCGGAAAATCCCATGGACAGAGGTGTTTGGCCGGCTACAGTCCATAGGCTCGCAAAGAGTTGGACATGCCTGAAGGGACTTATCACACACAAAACAATTAATATTACCCCATCCTATAACGGTATAATAAGCACAATGTCTATGTAATAAATTCATAGTAACACACATTTTTGTCAATACAAAATATATGTGGAGGAAAACGTGCATGTTCCATAGTTACATACCAGACTCCAGCTGTCTGCATCAGTGAAGAATATGCTTGCACTCCAATTGTTAAAATTAATATTTGTTTATGTAAGACATTCTGCCTTCATTAATGCACATGATTAAATAGAAATGCTTCAGAACACAATAATTACTAAACTCACTTCACCAAAAGGAGTCTCACATTCAGTCAAGAGCTTTATAAGTACAGCTGCAAAAAAGGCAAAAAACTTCCTTAAACTAATTCAAGGTCTGCTTGAAGAAAGGAAAATATAAATTCCATTGATGTGTTGGCTCATTGTTCTTAACATGGGCTTCAGTCATTGCACCATCTTCAATTATAAAAGTATATGTGTGTATATATATATACACATATATATATGCATAAGCATATCCACATATGTCTGCATATGCATATGAAAGCCAAACAGCATCGGATATTAATTTAAAATGGAGTAAGATTCTCACCTGTGGGGCTCAGGCCATGAGTCCATTATTGCCATTCTCTATGGAGAAAAGGTCAACTTACTGAATAGCAATGCAAAGGGAGTTTCCTCCAACATTCCTGACTAATCCATCTTAACTGAAATGCTACAGGGTGTTAATATCTGACTGAACTCATCAGTTCTGAGGAAAACGTCTCAATCTTACCAGTAGGCTGATACACAAGTAGTTAAATTAGACTTGGCATTTCAATTGAAAAGTATTTCCGTAAACATGGGAATGCACCACAAGGGAAGGAGATGTAACAATTATTTTATTTCCAATAGAGATAGTTTAAAACTTTGTTGTTAAAGATACCAAAAGAATTGAGTATATAATCTTGGACTGACTTGTACTAACTTTGGAGAATTAATAAACCATGTCTTTGTATTGTGTGACCCCAAAAGTCATGCTGAGCCAACAGAAAGGTGATGTTTTTCTATTCTACTGAAAGTGCTGTTTATACCATCATGTTCTCTGAGATTACGCTCATAGCTCAGTTGTTTTCTACCACCCTTTGTGATCCCATGGTCCGTAGTCTGCCAGGTTCCTTTGTCCTTGGGGTTATCCCGGCAAGAATACTGGAGCGGGTTACCATTTCTGACCCCAGGAGAGTTCTTGATCAAGGGACTGAACCCGTATCTCTTGCATTGGCAGGCAGATTCTTCACCACTGAAGCACCTGGGAAGTCCTGTCATATATATTTGGCATATAATGAATATGCAATATATTTTCCAACAAAGAAATTAATAGGATGAAAAATAGGAAGATTTTTGCCAGTTATAAGTTAAGATGGAGTTACGATTTTCAACATACAATCTTTAACCTATTGTTAGATTAGGAAAATCCTTCCAATGGACTGTGGAACTAAATAAAAATCATCAATCTTCCACACTTTCTTACTGGTTTGTGACAATTCCACGGACTTTGTTTTTTATAAATAAATAGGAACTACTTCTTGATAATTGATTAAGTAAATTATTACACATTATTAAAATTTGGAATTCATGAGTTTAAAAGTTCATTGAGGACAATAAACATTTTGCTAAAAAGTCTTATATTCGCAAAGATGGAAAGTTCTGTGAGTTCTCTCTCTGGGCTTGAGAACATAGGGTTTTCCAGAAATATCACTGTTGTCTTGAGTTGCACATTTTTAATTGCTGTTCTTCTTTTCAGTAATTACTTATTACAATTAAGTACTTTGCTGCCGAGTCTATACTGAGTACTGTTCCACTTATCTCTAACTGGAGTTTGTTCAGTTCAGTCACTCAGTCGTGTCTGACTCTTCACAACCCCATGGACTGCAGCATGCCAGGCTTCCCTGTCCATCCCAAATCCTGGAGCTTACACAAACTCAGATCCATTGAGTCAGTGATGCCATCCAAGCATCTCATCCTCTGCTATCCCCTTCTCCTCCTGCCTCTAATCTTTCCATCATCAGGGTCGTTTCCAATGAGTCAGTTCTTCTCATCAGGTGGCCAAAGTATTGGAGTTTCAGCTTCAGAATCAGTCCTTCCAATGAATGTTCAGAACTGATTTCCTTTACGATTGACTGGTTTAATCTCCTTGTAGTCCAGGGAACTCTCAAGAGTCTTCTCCAACACCACAGTTTGAAAGCATAGAATCTTCAGCACTCAGCTTTCTTTATAGTCCAACTTTCACATCCATACATAACTACTGGAAAAACCAGAGCTTTGACGAGATGGACCATTTTTGGCAAAGTAATCTCTCTGCTTTTTAATATGCTGTCTAGGTTGGTCACAGCTTTTTTTCCAAGGAGCAAGCATTTTTTAATTTTGTGGCTGTAGTCACCATCTGCAGTGATTTTGGAGTCCAGGAAAATAAAGTCTCTAAGTTTCCATTGTTTCCCCATCTATTTGCCATGAAGTGGTGGGACTGGATGCCATGATCTTAGTTTTTTGAATGTTGAGTATCAAGCCAGCTTTTCCACTCTCCTCTTTGACTTTCATCAAGAGGCTCTTCAGTTCCTCTTTCTTTCTGCCACAAGGGTGGTGTCATCTGCATATCTGAGGTTATTGATATTTCTCCTGGCAATCTTGATTCCAGCTTGTGCTTCATCCAGCCCAGCATTTCTTATGATATACTCTGCACAAAGTTAAATAAGCAGGTTGACAGTATATAGCCTTGATGTATGCCTTTCCCAGTTTGGAACCAGTCCATTGATCTATGTCTGGTTCTAACTGTTGCTTCTTGACCTGCAAACAGATTTCTCAGGAGGTTTGGTGCTTTTCCAAAAACTGCATATTAATATATAGTGTGTAGTGTACAATTAATATTAACTTTATTATATATAATTTTTAAGTCTGTCTTTTATATACATTATAATTAAAAAGAAAAATTCAATATGTACAACTTGACCTTTGATTAAGGATGCCCAGTTTCCTATTTTGAGCATCAGAAAACTGGGGACCTCAAGGAGAGGGAAAGATGTAAGTGAACAGATGTCCACACCAGGGTGAATCCTGGGTGGGGTTTGGAAAACTTTAACATGTGTGAGTACAGACTGAGAATGAGTGGACTCCCATTACAAAATAAGGACGTTGTCCGTATTCTATTCTTCAACATAAAGCACAGTTGTGTTCTATGCAGTTGGATTTCGATACCAACTTTTGCTGGCTCCTAAGAACTTAGGCAACTACTTTGGACTACCTTCATACTGGACTGTTCTTTTCTCAGACCCTTCACTTCATGTTTTGTAATTCCCACGACATCTTGTGCATACAGTAGTGTTCTTGCTTCAGTGCTCACACTGGTTTTCGAAGTCTTAATTTTGATGACGCTTGCTTTTCTCGTTGTTTTGCTTCACAAGCCTCTTGTTAACTGCTTTCTAAGGAATCATTTGCCTCTCTCAACAGCTCTGCAAAACTTGCCTTTACAGGTCTATGACTTTCCTTTTTCCTTAACAGAATTCCTGGGTATTTGTATGTTCTCTCAGTTGCTTCAGCCTATCATGATGGCTATCTGCACAGTTATACTAAGTAATGCAATTTAATCTTTTCAAAGCAGAAAGAATCACTACCTTGCTTGGGGTCTTTGCTAAAAACAGATTCTCCATTGGGCACCCCTGTGACATTTGCCTTGTAGCACCTTCAAGTGATCTAGAATAACAAGCTTTTGGGAACAACTCAGGGAAATAAGTGTTTAACCACATCAAATTCATTTTTTATATAGCTGAATGGGTTCTTGGAGTCTAAGACCCCTAGTGTCTTAGTGGCTCAGATGGTAAAGAGTTTACCTGCAGTGCAAGAGACCTGGGTTCAATCCCTGGGTCAGGAAGATTCCCTTGAGAAAGTAACAGCTACCCACTCCCGTGTTGTTGCCTGAAGAATTCCCTGGACAGAGGAGCCTGGTAGGCTTCAGTTCATGGGTTGCAAACAGTTGGATGCAACTGAGTGATTATCGCTTTCTCAGTGTGTTTGCAGTGTGTAAAACATACCGTTTTACAGATGTCAGATGTTTGACTTGAGCGTAAATGCTCTAAATAAGACCCTCTGCTGATCTCCGTCTATCTTAGAAAACCCCACCTTTATGAGAGGTTGCACCATGACTAGAAACCCCAGAATAAGTGGTATTTTAAAATTGTTAAATGCTTTTCAAATAAATGACTGTCACAGTTTTTATCTATACCATGTTAATTCAAATTAAATGTATTTGTAAAGTAATACTAAGTGCAGTCACAGAACTCTGGCAGGAAACTTCTGGAAATTAGTCTTAAAACTGACCAAACTTAAAATCTCAGATGTTAAATTTACATATGGAAGTTATTGCTTAAAGTAAAATATGCAAAGTTCATTAGAGGAATTTGTGCCCCACACAACTTATCAAAATGTGGCTAAATGTTTACAGTCATGAGAATCTGGTACTATCAGTCCCTGATAGATTATTTTCTTTGCTAATAACCTGTCTAATAAATCAGAATGTTAAAAATGGTCACATATTTTATACATATTCGTTATCCTTCTCCAGCCCAGGCAGGCATTGGTCAATTAAGCCTGGAGATCTCATCGACCTCCAAAGGACTCCGGGTTTGGTCAAGTCCCCAGGGTGTGCTACAAAATGAGAAATTATGCCTCTTGACATTAAGGTCACAAGAGAGAACAAGATTCTTTACCGCAGCAGTGGGAAATAATCTCCCTTGTGTCAGAAAGTGGCAGAGTTAGATGTATTTCTAGTTGTTTTTGAACTTCATGGGAAAAATAGGGGGCAGACTAAAACACAGTAACAAAAGTGTTTATAATTATGGACTTTTATCCTGTCTATAAAGTTGTCTCCAGAAATATTGCATGTTGAATCACGAAGTTTTAAACTGGGACAAAATGCTCAGAAGGGACTTTTAATCTTTAACTGGGGAGGCACTAGAAACGGGAACAACAGTAACTTTGTCATTCTCAAGTTACATTAGGAGCACTAGGAAATAAATTTGGAGCTATCGTATGGATTTTCCTAATGAAATCAGCTGTTTTCTTAAGCTGTGACTGTCACCGGTATACAGCACAATATCTTCTCATCTATTCTCTTCGTGTCGGAATCTTCTATCAGCGGGAGTGTTTCTTGAAGGCTCTTATGAAGTCTAGTTCTTTTTTATATTCCTGGTCCTTGACATGTGGAATGAAGATCAAATAAAGCCTTCCTAAATAAAATATAAACGAATGAAGCCCTCTGTTTCTCTCTCCTTTCTGAAACCAGCCTTGAGTCTATCTAATTTCAATAAGCATATAAAATGCTACCAGTTGGATAGGAATTGGGATGGTCAGGATCTCAGAGCCCAGCGTGGGGGCCCCGCAAAGCACAGAAGAGGCTTCTGATGAACAGGGACCAGTTTGGCATCCCTCATCTCTGACGGGACACTCTGAGTTGCTACCTGCCCTGTGAGCTGTAACAAATGGGAGGCAGAGCCGGCCACTGGGGTCACTGTGATGTGCTCTGCTAGAACAGAAAGGCCAAGAACAACAAGCCAGCTAGAAAAATAAAGTTTTTATTTTCATTTTTTCCTATTCTACCTGCCTTCTACTCCCTCTAATAACTTCTTGGGGAAGAGCTAAGCTCTTCCAGCTGACAAAAAAGAAATTTATTTCGTAAAGTCCTACTCCCAACATCACAGTGTAGCAATAGACGAGTATAGAGTTCAGAACTGATACCTTAATAACTGGAACATGATGGTATATTAGATAACAAACTCAATTACAAACTCCTTGAAAGCTCAGGCCTTCTCCAGTGCCTATCAAAATGAGTGGAAAATTAAAGGTGCTTGAAACTCTTTGCTGCACTGAAATAATTTCATTTCAAAATTAACTCTAGAACTATTTATTGAAAACAAATATTTATTACAGGCGCTACTGGATACTTCAGATAAAAGCATGAATTAGACACCATTAATCATCTTAGATCATTTACAGCCTAATGAGAATATATATATAGTAAACTGAAGCAGTTGCGGGTCTTCAGTGTGGTATTTGTCCCGTGGGGACCAAGTTATTGGGAAGGAGGGAGAAAAGGACACAGTTACTGAAAAGATGGATATTTATTCCATTTAGTCGATGATAAACATCCTTCCAGCTATGGCTCTCGGCTTTGGGAATACAACGGTGACCTTGATTAACATAATCTCTGCCTTCCCTCTGCTTCCAGACTAGTGAAGGCAAGAGAGAGCAAGGGACAATTTAGCCTCACGAGTCGCAGGATGGGTTTAGCAGATCCGTGTAATTGAGCAGGCAACCTTCCATGCCTTTTTGTTCCATGTGAAAGAGAGGGCATTCCTAGACACCATCCATGCTTTCAACCTAACCTCAAACAGCATAAGGATGCACAATCTCTGCATGTTCCCGAAGGACAGTAAAATTAGATCGCTCCAAAGAAGAATACTACTCTGCCATTCAACTGATCCATCAGCGATGTCACCGCCTCCAGATCTGACAACGAAGCCAGGGAACGGCTGCACAGATTAAACGGCACAGCACTTTTAAAACCACAGCAGCTTTCCTGCTAGCATCGTATGTGGTGGAGTGGAGGAGCCTGAGCTCTGGATTTAGATAGACCGAGGTCTGAATTATGAATCTCTCATTAATAGCTGAAACGCTAAAAGGAGTCGTCATTTAAATTGTCTTAGCCTCACTTTGTGATCGGAAACATGAGAAATGCAGTACCTACTTTCTTTGGTTATTTTGAGAATAAATGAATACTTTTATATTTCCTAATACCCGACCTGAGCTATCATAGATACAAAAGTAAAAAGCTCTACCATCCGATCCCTTATATTCTTCAGAATGCTTTAAGGTTGAATTCCACTATCAGGAGAACTCTAAGAATTACATGTGCTTGGACTAGTTACTGGGCTTTCCAGGTGGAGCTAGTGGTAAAGAACCCACCTGCCAATGCAGGAGACATGAAAAGTGTTTGATTCCCAGGTTGGGAAGATCTACTGGAGGAGGGTAAGGCAACCCACTCCAGTATTCTTGCCTGGAGAATCCCATGGACAGAGGAGCCTGGTGGGCTACAGTCCATGGGGTCACAGAGTTAGACACGACTGAGGCGACTCACCACACACAGGCTAGTTACTAATCCCACTGTACTGCTGAAGAAAAGAAATAGAAAATAATAGAAAATGCTTTTTCCCCTCTTTTTTTTTAATTGATATTCTATTCCAAATAGGTGGCAGAATACAGTATACAAAACTGCTCCCCTGATTATTAGTAGCATTAATTATAGACAGAAAAGGTTGGAGGAGAGGAGAGCACACACATTTGAAAATAAATATGTGAACAAAGAAAGAAAAAATAAAAAAGACAGTTTAATAAATGGATGAATTTATTAATAAGCTGGTGTGTATTTATGAGAAAAAGGCTTAATCACTTTGATTAATACTATGTGAATTTATAAGATCTTAAAACTAAGGCTCATCCCTAAAAGGCCCGACACAATTGCTTTCCACAAAGTAAACATATTCAGACTTTAAAACAGGCACTCTGACTGTTAGGTGATTTCTTTAGAGACTAAAACACACACCCATACGCTCTCACGCAAAAGGAATACCTCCCGATACTAAAGCAGCCATTATGTGCATATTCTCTGGGAAGGGAAACAAAGACCAAATCAAAAAGAAGCGTGATGTCAAGGCAGGCTGGTTCTCCAACTCAGGTTGCCTACAATTATAAATTGAGAGACTGGAGGCTCCAGGGCTTACTTTGTTTAACTTTTATTTTTTGAGGAAAGGAATAAAAATGCAATAAACTCTAATAGAAACCATGTTTCTCTTCTGGTTCCAGAAGGGATTACAATATTATTCATTTTTCTATACGCCTCACTCTAGGAAAAGGGAATATGAGTAAGAGAAGGAAAAAAGAAAACAGCTATAGATTTGTTTTAACATTTCAGAGCAGAAAATGGTAACAAAGAAATCCCCATTTGAAAAGAGAAATGCATTTTTCTCCCAATGGCTAAGGGAAACCACATTATTGAACTTTATAGTCGTAGAATGCAGTTGGAGAAGAATGAGTTGGTGGAGACTTTTTAACTTGCAAGTAGAAGAGAGTCCTGAAAACTCCAGTGAATGAGCAGGATCCATGATGTCTTAAAAGAGAGCAACAGTGGGCAGCAATGGAGATTGGTAGCCCTGGATGAGAACAATTACAGGACATAAAGAGGAATATTTGCATGCATGCAAAGCTTCTGAGCTGTGTAAGAAATTTAAAAAAAATTTAATTGGTGAGGCATGTCAATTTTTGGAGGGCTGTTGTTAAGCTGTGCAATGCTGCCCATTAAAATTATGAGATATGATAGTAGGTAGCTGTGTTTAGATGGCACTTTCATTCACTGCCCAGTTCTATTTCACAGTGTCAGAATCCACCAAGCTTAAAAAAATATAAGTTCCGTTTCATCATATCCTGTATCAAAGGAATAATAGTATTAGCTTAGGTCAGCATGCGTACATGCTCACTCACTCATTTGTGTCCGATTCTTTGAGACGCTATTGGTTGTAGCCCACCATGTTCCTCTGTTCATGGAATTTTCCAGGCAAGAGTATTGGAGTGTGTTGCCATTTTCTACTACAAAGCTCCAGGGATCCAGAGACTGACACAGGGATGGACCTTGCATCTTCTGTGTCTCCTGCATTGGCAGGAAAATTTTTTACCACTGAGCCACCTGGGCGCAATAAAGAGCAAAAATGATATGGACCTAACAGAAGCAGAAGATATTAAGAAGAGGTGGCAAGAATACACAGAAGAACTATACAATAAACATCGTCATGACCCAGATAACCACGATGGTGTGATCACTCACCTAGAGAAAGACATCCTGGAATGCGAAGTCAAGTGGGCCTTAGAAAGCATCTCTGTGAACAAAGTTAGTGGAGGCAATGGAATTCCAGGTGAGCTATTTCAAATCCTAAAAGATGATGCTGTGAAAGTGCTGCACTCAATACGCCAGCAAATTTGGAAAATTCAGCAGTGGCCACAGGACTGGAAAAGCTAAGTTATCATTCCAATCCCAACAAATGACAATGCCAAAGAATGCTTAAACTACTGCACAATTGCACTCATCTCACATGCTAGCAAAGTAATGCTCAAAATTCTCCAAGCCAGGGTTCAATGGTAGATGAATTTGGGAATTCCAGATGTTCAACCTGGATTTAGAAAAGGCAGAAGAACCAGAGATCAAATTGCCCACATCTGTTGGATCATTGAAAAAGCAAGAGAGTTCCAGAAAAACATCTACTTCTGCTTTATTGATTACGCTATAACCTTTGACTGTGTAGATCACAAAAAACTGTGGAAAATTCTTCAAGCGATGGGAATACCAGACCACCTTACCTGCCTCCTGAAAAATCTGTATGCAAGTCAAAGAGCAACAGTTAGAACCGGACATGGAACAAATGTTCAGGTCAATTCAGTCCCTCAGTTTTGTCCGATTCTTTGTGACCCCATGGACTGCAACATGCCAGACCTCCCTGTCCATTGTCAACTCCCAGAGTTTACTCAAACTCTTGTCCATTGAGCTGGTGATGTCATCAGACCATCTCATCCTCTGTTGTCCCCTTTGCCTCCAACCTTCAATCTTTCCAGCATCAGGGTCTTTTCCAATGAGTCAGTTCTTCCCATCAGATGGCCAATGTATTAGCACTTCAGTTTAAACATCAGTCCTTTCAAGGAATATTCAGGACTGATTTTCTTTAGGATGGACTGGTTTCCGTGCAGTCCAAGGGACTCTCAAGAGTCTTCTCCAAAACCATGGTTCAAAAACATCAATTCTTCAGTGCTCAGCTTTCTTTATAGTCCAACTTTCACATCCATACATGACTACTGGAAAAACCATAGCTCTGACTAGACTGGTTCAAATTGGGAAAGGAGCATGTCAAGGCTGCATGTTGTCATCCTGCTTATTTAACTTATATGCAGAGTACATCATGTCAAATGCCAGGTTGGATGAAGCACAAGCTGGAATCAGGATTGCCAGGAGAAATATCAATAACTTAAGATATGCAGATGACACCACCTTTGTGGCAGAAAGCAAAGAGGAACTGAAGAGCCTCTTGATGAAAGTAAAAGAGGTGAGTGAAAAAACTGGCTTAATACTCAACATTCAAAAAACTAAGATCATGGCATCCAGTGCCATCACTTCATGGAAAGTAAATGGGCAAACAATGAAAACAGTAATAGACTTTACTTTCTTGGACTCCAAAATCACTGCAGATGGTGACTGCAGCCATGAAATGAAAGATGCTTGCTCCTTGGAAGAAAAGCTATGACTAACCTAGACAGCATATTAAAAAGCAGAGAGATAGAGAGAGGTAGGGAGGGAGGTGGGATGGGGAATACATGTAATTCCATGGCTGATTCGTGTCAATGTATGACAAAACCCACTACAATATTGTAAAGTAATTAGCCTCCAACTAATAAAAATAAATGAAAAAAAAAGTTAAAAAGCAGAGAGATTACTTTGCAGAGAAATGTCCATCTAGTCAGAGCTAAGGTTTTTCCAGTGCTCATGTATGGATGTGATAGTTGTACTCTAAAGAAAGCTGAGTGCTGAAGAATTGATGCTTTTGAACTGTGGTGTTGGAGAAGACTCTTGAGAGTCCCTTGGACAGCAAGGAGATCCAACCAGTCCATCCTAAAGGAAATCAGTCCTGAATATTCATTGGAAGGACTGATGCTGAAACTGAAACTTCAATACTTTGGCTACCTGATGGAAAGAACTGACTCATTTGAAAAAACCCTGATGCTGGGAAAGATTAAAGGCAGGAGGAGAAGGGCACGACAGAGGATGAGATGGTTGGATGGCATCACTGACTTGATGGACATGAGTTTGAGTAAACTCCAGGAGTTGGTGATGGACAGGGAGGCCTGGCATGCTGCCGTCCATGGGGTCACAAACAGTCAGACATGACTGAGAGACTGAACTGAACTGACACCTGAGAAGCACTTATTCTTAGGTCAGTACACCCATTTTCTTTTCCTTAAAGGATAAGTTTAAGAAACTGTTTTAACTTACATGGCTTTTTTGTTTCTTCAGACATGAAGGGCTGACTGGAAGGTCTGTTGTGAGCTAGATGTCTGTTCCCATTGTATCTTGAAAGCCAAGTCATCTTTGGTCTTATTGAGATTGACATGCCTTGTAAATAATGGGAACAGACGAGGAGCCAAGATGGCGGAGGAGTAGGACGGGGAGATCACTTTCTCTCCTACAAATTCATCAAAAGAATAACTGAACGCAAAGCAAACTTCACAAAACAACTTCTGATTGCTAGCTGAGGTCATCAGCTGCCCAGAAAAGCAGCCCATTGTCTTCGAAAGGAGGTAGGACAAAATATAAAAGATAAAAAGTGAGACAAAAGAGCTAAGGACTGAGATCTGTCCCGGGAAGGGAGTCTTAATAGAGGACGTTTCCAGACACCGGGAAACCCTCACACTGGCGGGCCTGGGGGAAGTGTTTGAATCTCGGAGGGCAACCTGACTGGGAGGGAAACAATAAATAAAACCCACAGATTACGAGCTAAAAGCAACTCCCAGCAGAAAAGTAGCCCAGACACCCGCATCTGCCACCAGCAAGTGGGGGTGGAACAGAGAGGAGCAGGCGGCATTGCTTGGGGTAGGGTCTGGGCCTGAGTGCCCTGAGGACAATCGGAGGGAGCTTTTGTGAGTTGCCAACTTGAACTATGGGAGAGCAAAAGAGAGAGAGAAAATTAACCGGCCTGAACACACTGCCGGCCGTTCGCAGAACAAAGGGACCGAGAAAGTCCAGAGAAGAGCTCGCAGGCTGTGGACCGGCTCACACCCGCCGGAGGCAGGAGGCAGGGGGGAGGGGAAGGTCGCGGCGAGACACAGGGCGCAGGCACCCGACCGGCGCGGGCGGGGACTGGGGCTGGGGACGCGGAGGGCGGAAGGCGCGCGCACCCGACTGGCGCCAGCGGAAACTGAGACTGGGTCCGCGGAAGGGAGTGGGCGCGCCACACCTGGGTAGAGTGCGCCCACCAAGCCCCTGGCTGCCTGGACCGCTCTGACGGGGAAGGCACAGGAAGCAGGCGCAGCTTTCTGTTCCCCGCTTTTGTGGAACACCCGAGGGCTGGAACCTCGCGCAGCGCGGGGCGCGCTCCACATAGAACAGCCGGGAGCCTGAGCAGCGCAGACGGAGAAAGCAGCATCAGCCCCTCCCGGCAGCGTCAGCCCCGCCCCGCAGCGCCAGCCCCTCCCGGCAGCGCCAGCCTATCCCCGCAGAGCGAGGGAACTAGCTACCTGAATAAGAGTCCACCTCCGCCCGCCTGTGTCAGGACGGAAATGAGGCTCTGAAGAAACTGGCAAACAGAAGCCAAATAAACAAAGGGAACTGTTTCAGAAGGGACTGGTACAACAGATTAAAATCCCTGTAGAAAACACCGATTACACCAGAAGGGGCCTGTAGATATCGAGAAGTGTAAGCTGGAACGAGGAGCTATCTGAAACTGAGCCGAACCCACACTGACCGCAACAGCTCCAGAGAAACTCCTAGATATATTTTCACTTTTTTTTTTTTTTTTAAGTAAGAAAAAAAATTTTTTTTTAATTTTTCTTTTTTATTTTTTCTCTTTTATTTTCCTTTAAAATTCCCTATTACTCCCCCATTACTCCTTAACTTTAATTTTCATACATTTTTATGATTTTTTTAATTAGGGAAATTTTTTTTCTTTCTTTTTTTTTCTTCTTTTTTTTCCTTTTCCTTTTTCTCTTCTATTTTCTACATTTCTTTTTCTCTTATTTCTTTTAAAGTCCTCTAGTACTTCTCTACTACTCCTTAATTTTCATTTTCAATACACTATAACCTTACAAAAAAAAAAAAGAAGAAGAAGAGAAGCCCTATTTTTAAAGCAAACTTCATATATATTTCTAAAATTTTTTGTGTGTGTTTTGGTTTTTGTTTTTAATATTGTATTTTTAAGAGTCTAACCTCTACTCTAGATTTTTAATTTTTGTTTTTCAGTATATGATATAAACTGTGAACATTTAAGAATCCAATATTCAGTTCCCATTTTTATTCAGGAGAGTGTTGATTACTCTCTCCCAATCTTGACTCTCCATTTTCTACCTCAGAACACCTCTATTCCTCCTTTCCCCTTCTCTTCCCAATCCAATTCGGTGAATCTCTGTGAGTGTCTGGGCTACAGAGAATACTCTGGGAACAGACAACTGTGTAGATCTGTCTCTCTCCTCTTGAGTCCCCCCTTTTCTCCTCCTGTTCATCTCTATCTCCCTCCTCCTTCTCCTTTTCTTCATGTAACTCTGTGAAGCTCTCTGGGTGTCCCTAACGGGGGAGAATCTTTTTGCCATTAACCTAGAAGTTTTATTATCAGTGCTGTATAGTTGGAGAAGTCCTGAGACTACAGGAAGAATAAAACTGAAATCCAGAGGCAGGAGACTTAAGCCCAAAACCTGAGAACACCAGAAAACTCCTGACTACATGGAGCTTTAAGTATTAAGAGACCGTCCAAAAGCCTCCATACCTACACTGAAACCAACCACCACCCAAGAGCCAATAAGTTTTAGAGCAAGACATACCACGCAAATTCTCCAGCAATGCAGGAACATGGCCCTGAACGTCAACATACAGGCTGCCCAAGGTCACACCTAACACATAGACCCATCTCAAAACTCATTACTGGGCACTCCATTGCTCTCCAGACAGAAGAAATCAAGTTCCACGCACCAGAACACCGACGCAAGCTTCCCTAACCAGGAAACCTTGACAAGCCAATCATCCAACCCCACCCACTGGGTAAAACCTCCACAATAAAAAGGAACCACAGACCTCCAGAATACAGAAAGCCCAGTCCAGACACAGCAATCTAAACAAGATGAAAAGGCAGAGAAATACCCAACAGGTAAAGGAACATGAAAAATGCCCACCAAGTCAAACAAAAGAGGAGGAGATAGGGAATCTACCTGAAAAAGAATTTAGAATAATGATAATAAAAATGATCCAAAATCTTGAAAACAAAATGGAGTCACAGATAAATAGCCTGGAGACAAAGATTGAAAAGATGCAAGAAGTGTTTAATAAAGACCTAGAAGAAATAAAAAAGAGTCAATTTAAAATGAATAATGCAATGAATGAGATCAAAAACACTCTGGAGGGAACCAAGAGTAGAATAACGGAGGCAGAAGATAGGATAAGTGAGGTAGAAGATAAAATGGTGGAAATAAATGAAGCAGAGAGGAAAAAAGAAAAAAGGATCAAAAGAAATGAGGACAACCTCAGGGACCTCTGGGACAATGTGAAACGCCCCAACATTCGAATCATAGGAGTCCCAGAAGGAGAAGACAAAAAGAAAGGCCATGAGAAAATACTTGAGGAGATAATAGCTGAAAACTTCCCTAAAATGGGGAAGGAAATAGCCACCCAAGTTCAAGAAACCCAGAGAGTCCCAAACAGGATAAACCCAAGGCGAAACACCCCAAGACACATATTAATCAAATTAACAAAGGTCAAACACAAAGAACAAATACTAAAAGCAGCAAGGGAGAAACAACAAATAACACACAAAGGGATTCCCATAAGGATAACAGCTGATCTATCAATAGAAACCCTCCAGGCCAGAAGGGAATGGCAGGACATACTGAAAGTAATGAAAGAGAATAACCTACAACCTAGATTACTGTACCCAGCAAGGATCTCATTCAGATATGAAGGAGAATTCAAAAACTTTACAGACAAGCAAAAGCTGCGAGAATTCAGCACCACCAAACCAGCTCTTCAACAAATGCTAAATGATCTTCTCTAGACAGGAAATGCAGAAAGGTTGTATAAACGTGAACCCAAAACAACAAAGTAAATGGCAACGGGACCACACCTATCAATAATTACCCTAAATGTAAATGGGTTGAATGCCCCAACCAAAAGACAAAGATTGGCTGAATGGATACAAAAACAAGACCCCTATATATGCTGTCTGCAAGAGACCCACCTCAAAACAAGAGACACATACAGACTAAAAGTGAAGGGCTGGAAAAAAATATTTCACGCAAACGGAGACCAAGAGAAAGCAGGAGTCGCAATACTCATATCAGATAAAATAGACTTTCAAATAAAGGATGTGAAAAGAGACAAAGAAGGACACTACATAATGATCAAAGGATCAAACCAAGAAGAAGATGTAACAATTATAAATCTATATGCATCCAACATAAGAGTACTGCAATATGTACGGCAAACGCTAACGAGTATGAAAGAGGAAATTAATAGTAACACAATAATAGTGGGAGACTTTAATACCCCACTCACAACTATGGGTAGATCAACTAAACAGAAAATTAACAAGGAAACACAAACCTTAAATGACACAATGGACCAGCTAGACCTAATTGATATCTATAGGACATTTCACCCCAAAACAATCAACTTCACCTTTTTCTCAAGTGCACACGGAACATTCTCCAGAATAGATCACATCCTAGGCCATAAATCTGGTCTTGGAAAATTCAAAAAAATTGAAATCATTCCAGTCTTCTTTTCTGACCACAGTGAAGTAAGATTAGATCTCAATTACAGGAAAAAAATTGTTGAAAATTCAAACATATGGAGGCTAAATAACATGCTTCTGAATAACCAACAAATCATAGAAGAAATCAAAATATGTATAGAAATGAATGAAAATGAAAACACAACAACCCAAAACCTATGGGAAACTGTAAAAGCAGTGCTAAGGGGAAGGTTCATAGCATTACAGGCTTACATCAAGAAACAAGAAAAAAGCCAAATAAATAACCTAACTCTACACCTAAAGCAATTAGAGAAGGAAGAAATGAAGAACCCCAGGGTTAGCAGAAGGAAAGAAATCTTAAAAATTAGGGCAGAAATAAATGCAAAAGAAACTGAAGAGACCATAGAAAAAAATCAACAAAGCTAAAAGCTGGTTTTTTGAAAAAATAAACAAAATTGACAAACCATTAGCAAGACTCATTAAGAAACAAAGAGAGAAGAACCAAATTAACAAAATTAGAAATAAAAATGGAGAGATCACAACAGACAACACTGAAATACAAAGGATCATAAGAGACTACTACCAGCAGCTCTATGCCAATAAAATGGACAACTTGGATGAAATGGACAAATTCTTAGAAAAGTATAACTTTCCAAAACTGAACCAGGAAGAAATAGAAGATCTTAACAGACCCATCACAAGCAAGGAAGTCGAAACTGTAATCAAAAATCTTCCAGCAAACAAAAGTCCAGGACCAGATGGCTTCACAGCTGAATTCTACCAAAAATTTAGAGAAGAGCTAACACCTATCTTACTAAAACTCTTCCAGAAAATTGCAGATGAAGGTAAACTTCCAAACTCATTCTATGAGGCCACCATCACCCTAATTCCAAAACCAGACAAAGATGCCACAAAAAAAGAAAACTACAGGCCAATATCACTGATGAACATAGATGCAAAAATCCTTAACAAAATTCTAGCAAACAGAATCCAACAACATATTAAAAAGATCATACACCATGACCAAGTGGGCTTTATCCCAGGAATGCAAGGATTCTTTAATATCTGCAAATCAATCAATGTAATATACCACATTAACAAATTGAAAGATAAAAATCATATGATTATCTCAATAGATGCAGAGAAAGCCTTTGACAAAATTCAACACTCATTTATGATTAAAACTCTCCAAAAAGCAGGAATCGAAGGAACATACCTCAACATAATAAAAGCTACATATGACAAACCCACAGCAAGCATCACCCTCAATGGTGAAAAATTGAAAGCATTTCCCCTGAAATTAGGAACTAGACAAGGGTGCCCACTCTCACCACTACTATTCAACATAGTGTTGGAAGTTTGGGCCACAATAATCAGAGCAGAAAAAGAAGTAAAAGGAATCCAGATAGGAAAAGAAGAAGTGAAACTCTCGTTGTTTGCAGATGACATGATCCTCTACACAGAAAACCCTAAAGACTCTTCCAGAAAATTACTAGAGCTAATCAATGAATATAGTAAAGTTGCAGGATATAAAATTAACACACAGAAATCCCTTGCATTCCTATATACTAACAATGAAAAAACAGAAAGAGAAATTAAGGAAACAATACCATTCACCATTGCAACAAAAAAGAATAAGATACTTAGGAGTATATCTACCTAAAGAAACAAAAGACCTATACACAGAAAACTATAAAACACTGATGAAAGAAATCAAAGAGGACACAAACAGATGGAGAAACATACCGTGTTCATGGATTGGAAGAATCAATATTGTCAAAATGGCTATAATACCCAAAGCAATCTATAGATTCAATGCAATCCCTATTAAGCTACCAACGGTATTTTTCACAGAACTAGACCAAAGAATTTCACAATTTGTATGGGAATACAAAAAACCTCGAATAGCCAAAGTAATCTTGGGAAAGAAGAATGGAACTGGAGGAATCAACCTGCCTGACTTCAGACTCTACTACAAAGCCACAGTTATCAAGACAGTATGGTACTGGCACAAAGACAGAAATATAGATCAATGGAACAGAATAGAAAGCCCAGAGATAAATCCACGAACCTATGGACACCTTATCTTTGACAAAGGAGGCAAGGCTATACAATGGAAAAAAGACAACCTCTTTAACAAGTGGTGCTGGAAAACTGGTCAACCACTTGTAAAAGAATGAAACTAGAACACTTTCTAACACCATACACAAAAATAAACTCAAAATGGATTAAAGATCTAAATGTAAGACCAGAAACTATAAAACTCCTAGAGGAGAACATAGGCAAAACACTCTTCAACATAAATCACAGCAGGATCCTCTATGACCCACCTCCCAGAATATTGGAAATAAAAGCAAAACTAAACAAATGGGACCTAATGAAAGTTAAAAGCTTTTGCACTACAAAGGAAACTATAAGGTGAAAAGACAGCCCTCAGATTGGGAGAAAATAATAGCAAATGAAGAAACAGACAAAGGATTAATCTCAAAAATATACAAGCAACTCCTAAAGCTCAATTCCAGAAAAATAAATGACCTAAACAAAAAATGGGCCAAAGAACTAAACAGACATTTCTCCAAAGCAGACATACAGATGGCTAACAAACACATGAAAAGATGCTCAACATCACTCATTATTAGAGAAATGCAAATCAAAACCACAATGAGGTACCATTACTCACCAGTCAGGATGGCTGCTATCCAAAAGTCTACAAGCAATAAATGCTGGAGAGGGTGTGGAGAAAAGGGAACCCTCTTAGACTGTTGGTGGGAATGCAAACTAGTACAGCCACTATGGAGAACAGTGTGGAGATTTCTTAAAAAACTGGAAATAGAACTGCCATATGACCCAGCAATCCCACTTCTGGGCATACACACTGAGGAAACCAGATCTGAAAGAGACACGTGCACCCCAATGTTCATCACAGCACTGTTTATAATAGCCAGGACATGGAAGCAACCTAGATGCCCATCAGCAGATGAATGGATAAGGAAGCTGTGGTACATATACACCAAGGAATATTACTCAGCCGTTAAAAAGAATTCATTTGAATCAGTTCTAATGAGATGGATGAAACTGGAGCCCATTATACAGAGTGCAGTAAGCCAGAAAGGTAAAGAACATTACAGCATACTAACACATATATATGGAATTTAGAAAGATGGTAATGATAACCCTATATGCAAAACAGAAAAAGAGACACAGAAGTACAGAACAGACTTTTGAACTCTGTGGGAGAATGTGAGGGTGGGATGTTTCGAAAGAACAGCATGTATATTATCTATGGTGAAACAGATCACCAGCCCAGGTGGGATGCATGAGACAAGTGCTCGGGCCTGGTGCACTGGGAAGACCCAGAGGGAGTGGGTAGAGAGGGAGGTGGGAGGGGGGATCAGGATGGGGAATATATGTAACTCTATGGCTGATTCATGTCAATGTATGACAAAACCCATTGAAATGTTGTAAAGTAATTAGCCTCCAACTAATAAAAAATAAAAATAAAAAAAAAATAATGGGAACAGTCTGCTCTTCTCCTTTTAGATAAACTTGTCTGCATGGTTCTCATGCAGACTTCTCAAAACCCTCATGCTCAGAACTTTAGCCATTCTCTTCCTCTTCTTTCCTTCTCTACTCTTCTGTGCTCCCTGCATCAGTCAACACGACCAGGAATCTACAGAACTACCCAAACCATGAACCTGGAAGTCACCGTTCATTAATCTCTCTAAAACTGCTCAAGTGTCTGTTTGCATTTGTTTTACCCTCTGCATATCTCTGAATGTCTATTCTCTCTCAATTTCACTGCCAATATCCTTGTTCAGGCTCCCAGAATCCTAGTCTCTGTTATTAAAACAGCACCCTACCTGGGTTCCCCATCTGCCTTGCTAAACCTTGCTAAACCTCTCTGGCTTCCACATAAATGCGAGGTCTGATTTTTAAGTGCCCATGTGATCCCATCAGTTCCCTACTTAAAACCTACTTATTGCTCTCAGTTGACTTTTTGATAAGTTCAAACCCTTTAATGTGTTTTGTCAGGATTTCATGTCTCACTATTATTGCTTCTTACTGTCGAATAGAAGTCTATGACCACCCATCCCATGCTCAGGGAGATTCAAGCATGAATATCCACCCAAGAGTTTATGAGTCTGGCACAAAGAGGGTGGTGGTAGGGGATGGGGGGGTGGGTGGACTGAGGCCAGGAAAGAGAAAGGGAGCTCACATTTTCTATTATTTTTTGTTGTTGTTCAGTGGCCCAGTCGTGTCTGACTCTTCATGACCCCATGGGCTATTATAAGCTTGCTATTTATTCCTAGGTATTATCCAGAATGCTTTCACTGTGTGTGCTCAGTCATGTCTGACTCTGTGACCCCATGGACCATAGCCCGCCAGGCTCCTCTATCCATGGGATTTTCCTGGCAAGAATACTGCGGTGGGTTACCATTCCCTTCTCCGGGGGCTCTTCCTGGCCAGAAAAGGTGCATCTCTTGCATCTTCTGCAATTGACAATCTTCAGCATTGACAGCTGAATTCTTTACTATTGGGCCACCTGTGAAATCTTGTATTTTCACCATAGTATCTTCTTTAGTTTCACAAACATTCAGCTGAGATGGTTATTATTGCTGTTGCATACTTAAAGTAAGTACAGGTCTGGCAGAAAAAAAAAAAAAAAAAAAAAAAGGTCTAAATAGTCTATAGCTCAATAACACCTGGACCTGGGTTTAAATCCAGCTTTGTCATCATCCAGTTCCCATGATTTCTTCACTATTTCAGGCAGCAGCAGGAGTTCAGTTCAGTTCAGTCACTCAGTCGTGTCTGACTCTTTGTGAGACCCCAGGGACCTCGGCACACCAGGCCTCCCTGTCCATCACCAACTCCCAGAGTTCACCCAAACCCATGTCCATTGAGTCAGCGATGCCATCCAACCATCTCATCCTCTGTCGTTCCCTTCTCCTCCTGCCCTCAGTCTTTCCCAGCATCAAAGTCTTTTCAAATGAGTCAGCTCTTCGCATCAGGTGGCCAAAGTATTGGAGTTTCAGCTTCAGCATCAGTCCTTCCAATGAGTGCTCAGGACTAATCTCCTCTAGGATGGACTGGTTGGATCTCCTTGCAGTCTAAGGGACTCTCAGAAGTCTTCTCCAACATCACAGTCCAAAAGCCTCAATTCTTTGGCGCTCAGCTTTCTTTATAGTCCAACTCTCACATCCATACATGACTACTGGAAAAACCATAGCCTTGACTAGATGGACCTTTGTTGACAAAGTAATGTCTCTGCTTTTTAATATGCTATCTAGGTTGGCCGTAACTTTCCTTCCAAGGAGTAAGCGTCTTTTAATTTCATGGCTGCAATCACCATCTGCAGTGATTTTGGAGGCCAAAAAAATAAAGTCGGCTACTGTTTCCCCATCTGTTTGCCGTGAAGTGATGGGCTGTGGCCATAGCATGAGTGCATTTCCTGTACTTTGCTGGTAGGACTTCTATCTTGTTGTCAAGCTCCTTCCTCCTTTTCTTTCTATTTCCAGAGAGAAGAATGGACGGTAGAGGTAATAACATAGATTAAATAATTACCTCGCTTTAGAATCAAGAAGAATGAATGCTTTGATTACTCTCTTCCCTTTTCCTCAGTAAGGAAGTGTCCCTTGGTCAGGAGTTAAGATCTTTAATGGAAAAGATGGAACTATGAAGTATAAACCAAAAGGTTCTGTCTGTAGGGGCCTTTGGGGAGATCCTGGGCCGTGCTTTGCATGAAGAGTGGAGTTTTAGAAGTTGATGACTTGGGAGCTACCCTGGACCCCAGGAGAGTAAACAGACCCTGGCCACGGCCTGGCTCTGGTTTGCAGAGAAGTGCCCACAGTGATCTTGGGGTTCTTTTACTATATCTTCTATCTACTGCACACTGTCTTAGTCAGTTTGGGATACCGCAGAAGGGATAACTTTAATGGCAGACATTTATTTCTGGAGGAACTCTTTCATAGTCCTGGAGGCTGAGAAGGTCAAGGTCAAGGTATGTGTTGATTTGGTTCCCGGTGAAAACTCTTTTCCCGACTTGTAGACAGCTGCCTCGTGACTGTTTCCTCACAGGATGAAGAGAAAGCTCTGGTTTCTCTTTCACTTCTTTTATAAATAGGAATCCTGTTACGAGAGACCCACCTTCATCTGAACCTATCTATGTCTCGAAGTCCCCATCCCCAGAGGCCATGACACTGGGGTTAGGACTTCGATCCATGAGTTGAGGGGGTGACATGGACGTTTATTCCATAAAGGACACTAGCCATAGGTCAAGCACGAGGCTATAATGTCACATGTATTTTCTCGTTTGACGTTCAGGAGGTGACCACTGAGGTTAAGTATATAGAGATATCCAACAGCATGATCCAATTTTCCCAGGACCCAAGCAGAGCACTAATGGCGATAACATTTTCTCCTGTTATTAAACTACTAGTAGGAATGATCTTTTTCTAAATCCATGCCCTGCAGCCTTGGATATTCTATAGTTCACAGCATAAATGCATTCCCCTTCTCTCTATGAGTACAATGGCCATCGCATTTGCTCATTTGCAGTTGGCCTGTCCTTCCTGCACAGTGCTTCTTGGAGAAGCGAATCCTCCAGTCCCTGGTTTTCCCCAGCCTTCCCCAAATTATGTGACAGGCTTTGGAATATGTCACTTGAGCACACCCTTCTTTCCATCACTATGTGAAAGTGAAAGTCGCTCAGTCGTGTCCAGCTCTTTGGGACTCCACGAACTATAGAGTCCATGGAATTCTTCAGGCCAGAATACTGGAGTGAGTACCCTATCCTGTCTCCAGGGGATCTTCCTGACCCAGGAACCGAATCAGGGTCTCCTGCACTGCAGGAGGATTTTTACCAGCTGAGCTACCAAGGAAGCCCCTCCATCACTAAGATTCCTATTTTAATAACTCCGACCTTTCTTCCCTTTTCTGATATGTTTAATTAATGTGTTCTCCTTTCCATAGTCTCTTCCTTCTGCTTCATCTCTTGTTACCAGCAGCCCTATCACAAATACACTGATGGCAGACTGAATAATGGTCCTCAAAGATGTCCGTATCCCGAGCCTTGGAAATGGGGACTATGTGACATTCTCTGGGGAAAGGGACTTTCCAGATGTGACTAAGGATCTTGAGAAGGGGATATTAATCTGGATTTTCCAGAAGGGAGTGATGTATACACAAGGGTCCTGGTTAGAGGGAGGCAAGAGCATCAGAGTCAGAAGTAGGATGTATGATGCCAGAAGTAAGATGTTGGAGTGATGAGAGGAAGGAGCCACAAGCCAAGAAATTCAGGCAGCTTCTATCACTTGGAAATACAAGGAAATGCATTTCTCCCCTTAGAGCCTCTAAAAGGAACCAGACCTACTGATACCCTGATGTTAGCCCAGTGAGACTGCTTTTGGACTTCTGATCCCTAGAACTACAGCATAATAAATCTGTGCTCTTTTAAGCCACTAAGTTTGTGATAAGTTGTTGCAGCAGTGATAGGAAACTAATATACTTCTCCTCCATAGACTCTTCTGAAATATCTTCCAGTTAGTAAGCCTCAGTTCCTCTGTACAGTCCTTCTTGGATGAGTGAATCCTCTAGTCTCTAGCTGTCCCCAGCCTTGCTCAGATTATGTTACAGGCTTTGAAATATATCACTTTATCACACTCTTCTTAAGTAAAAAGATTTACTTAAGAATTCAACATGTTCTGAATGCTTGAAAATATTGTTTATAAGTGAAACAGGACTAAATTAAAAAATACAGTTGACCTGAAAAGATAAATGACTTAACCGCCTTTTGTCTAAATGACTCTCATATGTTGCTTCAACGCACATTCAGCCGATGAAACTGATCCTCAGATAAAATATATAATTATTTTTTCACCAAAGTCTCCCAAATGTCTAGCATGCGATACCAGACATGTAGCACACCAGGAATGTCAATTTGCTGAATGGTTTTATGTGATATTTTGAAATAAAAACCTTGTTTCCATTTAAGACTTTAAAATCTACGTAAGGAAATATGTCACTTGTTCCCAGTAGTCAGTACTGTGATGTGTCTTACTTGGGTTTAGAATTTCAGCCACTCTGACTACCAAATTCAGGAAGCAGTTAGCTAACTATATCAAAGTGGAGGTTGTAGGTCTGTACCAGGCAAAACATGTAGAATCATCAGAAAAAATCTTCTCAATACAAATAAATTGGATTTGAAGTTTAAATGTAATTTTTATTAAAGGACTGTATCTGATGAGTTGAAGCAGGACCGATGTTTTATCAATCAGAAGGGGTTGCAGTTGGAAATCTAAATTAACTGGATCATGTTTCTGATTTACACCGATGATATTTTGGAGCTCCTTACAGACTAGTATCAGTGGATTATCCAGCTACTTGCCCTTAACCTGTCTCTGAATCCCAAAGACTTATAAAAAAAAGTAACAATGATCCTCATATATAAGCCAGGAAAAGAAAGGCTTCATCAGGAAGCACTTGGTGTTATTTCATGTACTGAAGAATAAAACAACTTTATCTTTAACCATTCAAAGCTCTTTGAATTTAATGCAAAATGTCCACTTCTATACCAGCATTCTTCTACTCTCCAAGTTATCAATGAGTTTTTGAAAATTTGTTATTACTGGAAAAGGAAAGAAAAAGGAAAAACCTTTGTTCTGAGAGCTACAAGGCAGGGTTTCTGATATTGCTTTGTGATCTGATACTGATCAGAACGAATCTGATATTGGCTCATTTGTGGCAAGATATGGAGAGAAGCAGGAAGATGGGTGCCAATGTGTGTGGGTGCTGGCCTAACCTTTGTCACCAAATTTCATAATCTTTAGGTAAAATCTTTATGGCTAAGAAAAGTGTTGTTGGAGTCCAATGGACTCATGTTCATTTCAATTTCAGGATAGCCTGTTGAATATTTGAGTAAATTTGGGTAAATTACTTAACCTGTCCAAGCCTCAAATTTTATTTATAAATCAAATTAAAGTAAAGGTGATGATGGAAAGTATTTATCCATGCATTGAAATATTGACTGAGTCCTCATTATGTCTTCTAAACACTGCATTAGACTCTCCCATTAGAGGAAGGACTATTATTTGGTCTCCTGGGATTAACATACAAATTAATGAGAAAATTCTTGGGGTGTCTTAATGCAATTCTTGGAATCTAGTGGGGATACTTTAGCTGCTACATCATATTTGACTCTTGCAACTCTATGGACTGTAGCCCTCTGGGCACCTCTGCCCATGGGATTTCCCAGGCAAGAATACTGGGGTGGGTTGCCATTTCCTTCTCCAGGGGATCTTCTAAGCCCAGAGACTGAACCCGGGTCTCCAGCATTGCAAGCAGCTTCTTTTACCACCGAACCATGAGGAAAGCCCGCCTGGAATCTAGTAGGCCCTTGATAAGTATTAACTATTAGGAGTAACAGACCTAGCAAGACAAAATAGGGACATTTCTAAGAACTCCTCTCTTCTGTATGAGTGTCTTTCTCAGGCCTGATGAATGATGAGACCACAATCATTGTGAAAACATTTTGAAAGAGGAAGTGTTATATAAAGGCAAAGCATTAGTGTTCACCATTGCTCCAACTTGTCCATCCCAAACAGAAAGCCCCCGATCTCAGTCTTCACATCTGGCATCCTCTTGGCAGCCAGT
Organism: Cervus elaphus; assembly: GCF_910594005.1. Taxonomy (NCBI): domain Eukaryota; kingdom Metazoa; phylum Chordata; class Mammalia; order Artiodactyla; family Cervidae; genus Cervus; species Cervus elaphus. Next base: position 4,841,298 of record NC_057826.1, on the reverse strand, counting down.
AAACAAAGGCCCATTTTCAGTTTATAGGCAGGCTTCTGCTCTGAGCCATACCAGCTCTAACACATTGTAAAAGCAGTAAGCTCACTCTCCCTTGAGGACATGCATCTTGCCTCATGTGGAGATTCTGCTAGCTTTCTAAGGAAACTGTTGTGGCCTTGGACTGATGCTAGAAATGGGCTCTTGTGTCTGGCATCGCCCTAAGTACTTTCGTGAGAAACTATATGGGATCCTGAACTTCTGACATTTTAGAGCCTGAAGCAGAAATGAAACCAGCAAACCAGTGTAACTGAAGATAGATGAAATGTTCTTACATTTGAACAAATGACTTGAAGAGTGGAGATAATCCACTGGGGGAAAAACTTAGTAACATGAAATGGGGTTGGGTCTTAAGTGGTTGTATCTCTGGAATTTGGATCAGGGAAAGAATTCACCATCCTAATCCTTTGACTCCAGGGCATAGGCCCTGAGAGTGTGTTGGTTACACAAAATTCAAACCGAGGAAAGGTTTTAGAGAGTCAGAGAAAAAAATAAAGAATCTATGTTCACTAGTGTATACGTTGATACCATGTATAAAATAGACGCTTGCGTGCTCAGTCATGTCCGGGTCTTTGTGGCCCTCTAGGCTGCAGCCTGCCAGACTCCTCTGTCGGTGGAATTTCCCAGGCAAGAATACTGGAGTGAGTTGCCATTTCCTTCTCCACAGTATCTTTCTGACCAAAGGATCGAACCCACGTCACTCGCATCTCCTGCATTGGCAGGTGGGCTCTTTACCAGCTAAGCCACCAGGGAAGCCCTTAAAATAGGTAAGAGATAACTAATGGGAACATAGTGAGAACTCTATTTAATGCACCGCGGTGATCTGAGGGGAAGGACGCCCAGAAGGGAGGATGTGTGTATATCTCTGCCTGCTTTATCTTGCTGCACAGAATAAGCTAACGCAAACTTGTAAAGCAACTATAAAACTTAACGGGAAAAAAAAAAAAAAAAGGAATCTGAGTTCATAGCAACATGTCCCTCTGCTTTGGTTTCTTTCCTCTTTCTTATCTTTCCTCCAAAGGCCAATCACCACATGCATTGTTTTAGATCTTTCTCTTGTCACATTATAAACTCTTCTACATTATAAACTCAAAAATGCTCTATAAAATTTATTTCCCCCTGCTTAACAAATCCTCTCTCTCTCTATTCTAAACCATCAAATTTAAACTCTATTCTTTTAGTGTAAGTTGAGGTCAAGAATGCTTTTAGGAAACAAAGTGATTTGGCATCAGCTGATGTATTTGTGTCTAGTTTCCAAATCTGTTTTTCTGGTTTTTACTCACCCTTGGGGAGGGATTAATTAGACTTGATAGCAACACACATAAATATAAAGAACTACATTAAGACCATGGACTTGGTTCTATTCTTAAGCCTTGCCACAGTCTTTTGCCCTGTAGCACAAATTTCCTTCTTTCTAATCTCCTCTGCATAGAAGTTAAATAAGCAGGGTGACAATATATAGCCTTGATGTACTCATTTTCGAATTTGGAACCAGTCTGTTGTTCCATGTCCAGTTCTAACTGTTGCTTCCTGACCTGCATACTGGTTTCTCAAGAGGCAGGTCAGGTGGTCTGTTATTCCCATCTCCTTCAGAATTTTCCAAATAGGAAAATAAGACTGATTCCAAATAGGAAAAGGAGTACGTCAAGGCTATATTTTGTCACCCTGATTATTTAACTGATATGTGGAGTACATCATGAGAAACGCTGGGCTGGAAGAAGCACAAGCTGGAATCAAGATTGCTGGGAGAAATATCAGTAACCTCAGATATGCAGATGACACCACCCTTATGGCAGAAGTGAAGAGGAAATAAAAAGCCTCCTGATGAAAGTGAAAGAGGAGAGTGAAAAAGTTGGCTTAAAGTTTAACATTCAGAAAACTAAGATCATGGCATCTGGTCCCATATTCTCATGGGAAATAGATGGGGAGACAGTGGAAACGGTGTCAGACATTATTTTTTTGGGCTCCAAAATCACTGCAGATGGTGACTGCAGCCATGAAACTAAAAGATGCTTACTCCTTGGAAGGAAAGTTACGGCCAACCTAAATAGCATATTAAAAAGCAGCGACATTACTTTGTCAACAAAGGTCCATCTGGTCAAGGCTATGGTTTTTCCAGTGATCATGTATGCATGTGAGAGTTGGACTATAAAGAAAGCTGAGCGCCAAAAAATTGATGCTTTTGAACTATGGTGGTGGAGAAGACTCTTGAGAGTCCCTTGGACTGCAAGGAGATCCAACCAGTCCATCCTAAAGGAGATCAGTCCTGGGTGCTCACTGGAAGGACTGATGCTGAAGCTGAAACTCCAATACCTTGGCCACCCATGCGAAGAGTTGACTCGTTAGAAAAGACCCTGATGCTGGGAGGGATTGGAGGCAGGAGGAGAAGGGAACGACAGAGGATGAGATGGCTGGATGGCATCACTGACTCGATGGGCATGAGTTTGAGTAAACTCCGGGAGTTGCTGATGGACAGGGAGGCCTGGCATGCTGTGGTTCATGGGTTCGCAAAGAGTCGGACACGACTGAGCGACTGAACTGAACTGAATCTCCTCTACTCCGTTTCACTCTCCCTCTTCCTGTCTTTTGGCTTGCAGTTATTCATATTGAAGCCCAAGCAATTTTACAGAACAGATTCCGTTTAATGTTTTATAAACATTTTCCCATCAAGATTGTTTTCTCTATAAAAGCATCCAGGAAAGAAGTGAAGCAGTCAAATGTCACATCATTTGTCCATTGTAAAGTGACAGTCAATAAAGTTTGACTTGCAATTCCTTGAGAAAACTGAAAATTGAATTTAATTTTTAAATTTTATGTAAGTAATTTAAAATCATGACTACCCAACCAGACTCACTCCAAATGCTGGCTTCATTCGGTTTTCCCAAGGTACGCTGCTGTTGCCTTTTCTAAAGATCCAGGGAGCCGTAAGAGAAAACACAGGACCAGCTGAAGAGTTTTGAAGGAGGAATACAGTTACTACCGCAGAATAAATGAGATTATAATCATGCTATTGAACAATAATAGAACAGCATTCCAAATAGAAATTAGCAAACCACGAATGTGCAATTAGAGCCCAATAAATCACACTAAGAAGAGTGTCAATATAGTGAGGTGTACCCAGTCATCACAATTAACGCCTGTGTCCTGTATTGGCGAAGGCAAGCTGTTTCATGTTAAAGTCATTAGGGATGGGATCGTTTCTGCAGTTGAATTGTTACAAGCAGTTAAGTGTCTAATAGAGATGCTGCACTTTGAACAAGAACCATTGCTTTTAAATTCCACAAACTACAGGAGTTACTAAACCATTTTAAAGAAAGAAAAAAAAAAAAAGTAAGAGCCACTATTTGGAATACAGCATCTTTGTAAGAGCATGTAAATAAAACAAAAATGTATGGTTCAGAAGAGAATGGATTTTTTTAATTAATGCTTAATTTACCAGAGCTAGAGATATCAAGGTCAAACATAAAATGAATGTATGATTTTCAAAAGAATTCCAAAAAAAAAAAAAAAAAATGCAAACTGAAGAGGTGGCATTTTCCTTACCAGGATTCTAGAATTATCAACTGAGAACTGAAGAATGGGTGATTTGAACTGGAGATAGTTGAGGTAGGAATTTGGAAATTTGAGCTATAATATAGAATTTGCTACAAATGGTCTGCTTGCTCACTCTAGCGTTCAGTTCAGTTGCTCAGTCAAGTCCAACTCTTTGCAACCCCATGGACTGCAGCACGCCAGGCTTCCCTGTTCATCACCAACTCCTGGAATTTACTCAAACTCATGTCCATCCAGTCGGTGATGCCATACAACCATTTCTCCTCCTGCCTTCAAGCTTTCCCAGCATCAGGATCTTTTCCAATGAGTCAGTTCTTCGCATCAGGTGGCCAAAGTATTGGAGTTTCAGCTTCAGCATCAGTCCTTCCAATGAATATTCAGGACTGACTTTCTTTAGGATGGACTAGTTTGATCTCCTTGCAGTCCAAGGGACTCTCAAGAGTCTTCTCCAGCACCGCAGTTCAAAAGCATCAATTCTTTGGTGCTCAGCTTTCTTTAGAGTCCAACTCTCACATCCATACATGACTACTGGAAAAACCATAGCTTTGACTAGATTGACCTTTGTTGGCAAAGTAATGTCTCTGCTTTTTAATATGATGTCAATAGGTTGGTGATAGCTTTTCTTCGAAGGGACAAACATATTTTAATTTCATGGCTGCAGTCACCATCTACAGTGTTTTGGAACCCAATAAAATAAAGTCTCTCACTGTTTCCATTGTTTCCCCATCTATTTGCCATGAAGTGATGGGACAGGATGTCATGATCTTAGTTTTCTGAATGTTGAGCTTTAAGCCAACTTTTTCCCTCTCTGCTTTCACTTTCATCAAGAGGCTCTTCAGTTCTTCTTTGCTTTCTGCCGTAGGGGCAGTGTCATCTGCATATCTGAAGTTATTGATATTTCTCCAGGCAATCTTGATTGCAGCTTGTGCTTCATCCAACCTGGCATTTCACTTTACATATCAGTTAAATAAGCAGGATGACAATATACAACCTTGATGTACTCCTTTCCCAATTTGGAACGAGTCTGTTTTTCCATGTCTATGTTTAGTCTGTTTTTTAAGAGTTCAAGCGTGCCAGGGAGCTGATCTTTTTTTAATATTTAGAAGCCTCAACCTAGAATATTGCTTTAAAATTCAAGTCCCTTCCATTTAGTAGGGCTTCTGATATGCAGGAAAAAATTGAAATGGATCAGAAGCACATCAAAACTTGCCTACTATTTCAATATTTTTTTTCTACACTCTTGTTCATCCAAAATCTTTTTAGTTTTTCTCTTACCTTCTTTTTAAAAATAATCCATTCTTCTTTATGTACTGTAGCCAGTCTCTGATGATAGCATGCTATGGTCATCAGCACCTCATAAGCAATTCTCTTTAACTTCCAAACTGTTGGAAGTATCACGACAGTGCTCAGTAGTAACAGAAAGAGGAATATAGGCTACTGTGGGATAATGATGAGCAAAGTGTTTGTTGAATAGGAGTTGAGAGAAGTAAAATGAAGCCACCAAATTTCTTTAAACAATGGAATGAGCTTTTTTCATAAATATTTAGCTTCTCTTTTTATTTGCCAGTTACTTTAAGTTAGATTTAGAGATTTTCCCGAAAAATATGTTAGGTAGAATTAAAATAAAATCATCCATCCTTGTAGCCCTTATAAAATGAGACATTATCTTAAACACTGTACCCACATCATCTCAATTCTTACAAAACACCCTCAAGGTATAGACGGGCTGTACAGTATCCATATAAGCTCATATATCCATATGTAAGTCAAAGTTCCTATTATTTGTCAAACCACAATTGTCTTTGGGAATCATTCTAGTGCAAATTTGCCATTGTCCCTAGAATAGGTACCAAAGAGATTAAGATACCTGCTCAAATATACAGAATTCAGTAGTAAAGCTACTGTAAAATAATAGATTTTTGGCGTCCTTCCTAAGTGCCTGTGAGAATGCACACAGAATCCAATAGAACTCCCACTTGATGTTGCAACAGATGAAACTCTATTGATTGTCATTTGTTTTGAAGCCATTTATGTCTGCAACTGTATATATGTAGTTTGAAGAAAAAATATCTTAAGTGCACAAAACTGAAAATGGAAATGAGACCTTTGGACCAAAATCCCTCAACTCCTTGTTTATTTTGTCAGCTGAAAATGACAAATACCAAGAATATTGGTTTTTGTGCTATTGACAAGGTAGGATTTAAAAGCACCAAGTCTAATGTTTTAGACTAAATAGGACTATTGTTAAGCACAGAATGCCAAATATCATAACTCTTAAATGTTTGTGGACTTAAATACATTTTTAAAAAGAAACATAAAACAATGACAAATAATTAGAAAATTTGAAAAATTTATGTAAATCTCTAAGCTCCCTTCCAACTCTGAAAACTGAAGTCACTCAGTCGTGTCCGACTCTTTGTGACCCCATGGACTGTAGCCTACCAGGCTTCTCCGTCCATGGGATTTTCCAGGCAAGAATACTGGACTGGGTTGCCATTTCCTTCTCCAGGACATCTTCCCGACCCAGGGATTGAACCCGGGTCTCCCGCATTGTAGGCAGACGCTTTACCGTCTGAGCCACCAGGGAAGTACCTTCCAACTACCTTCCAACTCTAACACTTCATAATTCTATAATATTCATTGTAGTTTAATTAAACAGATTATTAAATATAAGTCCTACAGAGACATGTATATGTAGACATCTAAGCAACTTCAAACGTGTGTGTGTGTGTGTGTGCCGTCAATTGCGTCTGACTCTGCAACTGCAAAGACTGTAGCCCACAAGGCTCATCTGTCCATGGAATTTCCCAGGCAAGAATACTGGAATGGGTTGCTATTTCCTTCTCCAGGGGATCTTCCCAATCTAGATATCAAACCTACATCTCCTTCATTGTCAGGTAAATTCTTTACCACTGAGCCAGACGAGAAGCCTAACTTCAACCATAATGTCAATTAAGTCAGCATCTCAGTATCTATGTATAATGTGTAAAGTATAATGCTGCTTACTATAGATTATTACAATACACATAACATATATGGCATATTAATCCAGTCATAAAAATGTATGTGCATGAAAGTTGAATTAAACAGTGTGAAGGGGCTGCTTTGGAGATGAAAACAATCAAACACAGAGAATTTTGTATGGGCTATTCCTAGGTAGCGGAGTTACGCTTTAATTTATTCTTATAGTGATACTTTCCTATATTTGATAAAAGACCTTTGAGGACCATGTGGACTGAACAAATGAACTGGACTGAATTTGAAAAAAAATAAAAATTCGGGGAGGTTTACTTGAAAATAAGATGAGTCTCCTACAAATAATTCAAAGAGGAAGCCTGCAGAGGATTCAGTGGATATCAAAGAAAGAACAACATTTGTAATTAGAACTTTCCTTGTTGATGTTGCAGTTTCAGAGTTGGATGATAATCATAAATAGCAAATCTTTAGGGATTTCCAGAAATCTCTCATTAAGAGCAGCAGGGCAGAGAACTCTCACCTCTTTAAGTATTATCTCTCTCTCTCTCTTTTTTTTTCCCCCTAAAAATAACCGTGAATAATTTCTACTTGGCTACAGTTTTCATTAGACATTTGGTCTTTCAGAAGACCAAAATAATTTGTTATCTTCACGAATGTTAGAGCACTTGCTAATGGTTGCGGTAAAGATAAGAAAGGCTTCAGGCTGTAGGTGCCTCCACTCAATCCTCCTCACAAGAAAGAAAAACAAACATGAGTCGATAATATACAGGTAGATTTCTATCCACCACATCCTTTTTATTGATTGAATAAGACTCCAGTGGGTCTTACTGACTCATTGAATAAGACTTCCTGGGTTGGGAAGATCCCCTGGAGAAAGGAAAGGCTACCCACTCCAGTATTCTGGCTTGGAGAATCCCAAGGACTGTACAGCCCATGGGGTCGCAAAGAGTCGGGGATGACTGAGTGACTTTCACATCACTTCTTCCAATGGGTGCAAGTAGATTATCTTGCTGGAAATTTCTAGTTTCAATTTCCATGACATTGCCAGCTGACTACTTAGAGGTGCATTGCTCAGTGCCTAGGTACCCGGAAGTACATCCATGCTGACTCTCTGTTAGGGTCCACTCTCTTGAATAAAGGATATATGAAGCTGGTGCCAAGTCCACTCTCTTTCACATGGGCCCTGGTGCTCAGGACACACTCATCCTTGCCATGATCTTAGTTGCTCTTTAAGGTTTGGCCAGTGCAGGAGTCTTCTCAATGCTTTATTAATACAAGGCCCATACCCACAGTCTTCTGCCTTTATGATTCTCAGGCTAGAGGCCGAGGGTACTCCATTGTGTCTAACAAACTTTGGGTGACTCATATCAAGTCTCCATGTGGTCTTTGAAGCCACACTCATAAGCAACAAAACAAGGGCGAACTCTTTTTTCCTCAAGAATGAGGAAAGGGTCCAGCACTCCTACAGTTGACTGCAAAGCGTGTTTCCCTTGATTTCTCATCCTCAGTCCTCCAACACTCTCTAGAGTGTTGATGTTGTTCAGTTGCTAGTAAGTGAAAGTGAAGTTGCTCAGTTGTGTCCGACTCTTTGTGACCCCATGGACTATAGCTTACCAGGTTCCTTTGCCCATGGGATTTCCCAGGCAAGAATACTGGAGTGGGTAGCCATTTCCTTCTCCAGGGGATCTTCCCAACCCAGAGGTAGAACACGGGTCTCCTTCATTGTTCAGTTCAGTTCAGTTCAGTCACTCAGTCATGTCTGACTCTTTGTGACCCCATGAACCGCAGCACGCCAGGCCTCCCTGTCCATCACCAACTCCCAGAGTTTACTCAAACTCACGCCCATTGAGTCAGTGATGTCATCCAGCCATCTCATCTTCTGTCATCCCCTTCTCCTCCCACCCTCAATGTTTCCCAGCATCAGCATCTTTTCAAATGAGTCAGTTCTTCACATCAGGTGACCAAAGTATTGGAGTTTCAGCTTCAACATCAGTCCCTCCAATGAACACCCGGGACAGATCTCCTTTAAGATGGACTGGTTGGATCTCCTTGCAGTCCAAGGGACTCTCAAGAGTCTTCTCCAACACCACAGTTCAAAAGCATCAATTCTTCAGCACTGAGCTTTCTTTATAATCTAACTCTCACATCCATACATGACTACTGGAAAAACTGCATTTTAGGCAGATGCTTTACCATCTGAGCCACCAGGGAAATCTCAGGGAAGACTTAGTTAATTGCTAAGTCATATCCAACTCTTTGTGACCCCATGGACTGCAGCAGGCCAGGCTTCCGTGTCCTTCATCATCTCTTGGAGTTTTCTCAAACTCATGTCCTTCGAGTCAGTGATGCCATCCAACCATGTCACCCTCTGTCACCCCCTTCTCCTCCTGCCTTCTATCTTTCCCAGCATCAGGTCTTTTCCAATAAGCCAGCTCTTTGTATCAGGTAGCCAAAGTATTGGAGCTTTAGCCTCAGCATCATTCCTTCCAATGACTATTCAGGGTTTATTTTCTTTAGTATTGACTACACAAAGTTCAAAGAACCAGATTTTTCTCATCATCTTGGTAAACCCTCCTCAAATAAGTCGGTGTCTCACCTAGGGAGGTAGGGTATTTAGCACAAATGTTTTACTTTTGTCCTTTGGGGCCTCAGCCAAAGAAAGAAAAAATCCATTTTAGCTTCCTATTAAATGTGTTACTTGATAAAAGGAAAACAAATGCTCCTTAGACTCAGTATTCTATCTCTTATTCATGTCAATTTGGTATGCACATAGAGACAACTGTGGTACAATACTTGGTTACAACCTAACTTAAAACCAGAATTTTCTAAAAAGAAGGCTCTTTCCTGAAAGAATCTGGGGCCTTGCAAGGCAAGGAGTTTCTACAGACCTATCTCTGAAGGTTCATTCCACAGTCTTTTTAAGTTAGCAGGGACTGAATTTCCCAGTCATGGATGAATCACTGTGGTTTTGCTGCCCTGAAAAAATAGTATTAGTATTTGTTTAAAGAATATCCTATCTTTAAATGTATATAATTTTATCTTGGGCAGATGCCCATGTAAAAATCTTTTAATGGTCATTATTTTTGATAATGTTGGTTTAGCTCGAGAAAAATATTCCTGCAAAGAAAAATATTCAACTTTGCTAATCTATAACTTCTGGGATGTTTTATACTAGAAAAGATTAAATAGCAGTGTCACTAAACATGGTAATTCAGAACAGATTAAAAATAAAAATACAAATGGTTGAAAATAAGGGCAATAATTTTGGATAACTCCATGATTATAGTGATATCATTGCATGTATTTATGGTCAAATAAATATGGTCTAATTATTGTGACTTCATCTTCTCTTGGCACAGGATAATTTCTGTCAACTCACTAAAAATTTGATAGCTACATGAAAGGAAAGTAACAACTGAGAAGGCTAAACAGAGAAGTAATGTTAGGCAGCGATGCTTGAAGTTAAATCCTATAATTATTTACCCTGCAACCTCTGGCAATGCTTAGGACTCACCAATATACTCCAGTGTGAGTCGCTATGGTTCCTACCAATAGTTATTGATGAACTGATGGTGGATCAGCTTCAAGGCAAGGGAGAGGGAGAGGTTCCACAAGACATCACCCTAAAAGTGAGAGTCTTTGGGGACTTCCTTAGTGGTCTAGTGAGTAAGATGCTACGCTCCCAGTGCAGGGGACATGGGTTCAATTCCTGGTCAGGGAACTAAGACCCTACATGCTGTCCAATGCAGTCAAAAATATAAAATAAGATAAAATTAGAAGAAAAAAAATGTTCTTTACCAAACACCGATTGTATGCAAACTATGGTGTTCTATGTTAGGGAGGTAGAGGTAGAGAGATGATAGAAAATGCATTCCTGGTACTAAGGTAATTTATATACCACTTATTGGGGGGATACAGAGATGCACAAAAATAACCTCAAATAATGAACAAGTTGTTAGAAGGTAGACTGTGGCCAAATCTGAGGCTGGAATTGTCAGTTCTGTTTGGAATATAGACAGATTTTAAGTCCCCATTTCAGAGTCTCAGTGAAAATTCGAGTCTTGAGAGTCACATAGTAATGTGACAGTTCCAAGCAGATCAATGTCCATGGGGTTGAGCATATAAGGATTTCTCCTAACCAGACAGCATTTCATAAGAGACTTCTTTACTTGGTATATCAAACTAAGATACAAAGATTTAAAAAACTATCCATTTGATTTGTTAATTCCAGGTCAAGAAACTCTGTTTCACCAAATAAGGAATGGTGTGCTTAGTATGAAAATTCATTTATTTTTCTTAAAAGAGAATTAAATGCACATAATGTGCACACAGATTTGACCTTCAACCAATCTATATAATGGATTTCTACTTTCTGGGCAGGCCATTTAACCTCTCAATCTCTGTTTATTTATGACTAAAATGGGCAGTTATAAGGATTGGTATGACACTTTAAAAGTACTTATTATATTGCTTAAAGAGTGGACAAAAACCTAGTATTTGTTGATCAAAGTGAAAATAGAATGGTAAATTTGTATTTTATCCCAAATTTAAAACATATACTGATTTAGTCATTCATAAATATTCATCAAGGCTGGTTTTTGCTAGATACTCTTTTAGGTTTTAGGGATTTGGAGATGATAAATTGACATAATCCTCACGGGGCTTATATATACTAGTTGGGGAAAACATAACATCAACAAATAAGATCATCCCACCCTCGCCTTCTTCCATAGAATCCAAAAGTCTGTTCTATCCATCTGTGTCTCTTTTTCTGTCTTGCATATAGGGAGGGAGGTAGGAGGGGGGTTCAGGATGGGGAACACATGTAAATCCATGGCTGATTCATGTCAATGTATGGCAAAAACCACTACAATATTGTAAAGTAATTAGCTTCCAACTAATAAAAATAAATGAAAAAAGAAAAAAAAAACAAATAAACAATAGCATGATATAGATAAGAAAACACAACAAATTTACAATGGCTAAACCCAACATAAATAATTATGAGTATATTGTTCTATAACTATTCTGTAATATGATATTAATGGGAAGTTCTTCTTCATTAAAATGTTGAAAAATCCTTAGTCAAGGGTATGTTGGGAATTATAGGTTAGGTTATGATGTTTCTGGCCAAGATTTCCTCTTCTTTCATTGGACTTGTTCTCCACTCGAATGCTTCAATTTCATGCTGTGTCCCAGTTCTCATTTCCTGTTATCAGAGCTAAAAGGCTAATTATACTGGCCTCCACTTGTTTGAAGTTCAGACTTCAGCGTAAAAGAGATATTTTCCAGATATCATAGATTATGTTACTATCCTCCCATTAGCCTGTCATTTAATGTCCTCAATTCCTTTTGGCAAAATCTAGGGTGGTGGCTGCTCCTCTCTGACAAAAGTTTCCTTTAAACGTCTTTGAAAATCATGATGAGAGGGGGCGATTTCCTATACCTCCTTGTATTCACAAAGCAAAATAACATTTATATTTCCAGCTGAATGTTAATTACTATTTCTCCACCATAACTTGCAAGACTTTTATGCCCTCGGTTGCTTCAAATCCCACCCCAGTAATTCCCAAACCCAGCTATTGCATTTTAAAGTTGCCATTTGAAAACAAAACCTTACCTGAGTAGGCATTTTATATTTAAAATTACATATTCATGATATGTTAATAGGAAGGCATTTCTATCACATTGACTAATAGCCTAATTCTGGCTCCTGGTGTCAGAACATGATATAAATCTATGGGGCAAACAGATATAGAAATATTTGATAACTTTGGCAAAATATTTTGTTAGAACTAGCATCCAGTAAGATTTGTCAAAAGAAGAGCAAGTATAACTCAAGAACATTTGTGATATTTCTCCTTTGGCAAGTATGAATCACCACATAAGCAGAACTTAGAAATGTGGTCACAGGGTCAGTCCCCTTCCTTTATTGTCCAGTCCGTCTGCTGACTTCCGTCTTATCCATCAGTGATAGGGTCTCTATCATACAGCCATTTCTAACAATGTATTAGTCTAACCCTTCACAATGTTAGAGAAAGTTTCACACTGCAGCATATTTAAAATGTTAGCATCTTTGAAGATGAGTGCTCCAAGTTAAGATGAAATCACTGAACTGGCTTTGTGACAGATTCCAGTGACCCATTCATGTGATTTATAACACACAGCCAGTGTAATAGTACAGTGATTTGAGTTTTGTGCTTCCACACTTGGACAACTAACACATATAAAGATCAGAAGAAAAGTGTTCCCTAAATTCCCGGTTGATGGCTAGAACATATTACGGACATGCTGACGTGGAAGGGGAATGATAAGCCTTGGCAACTGAAAGCAAGTGAAACGGTCTGTTCACAGAGCTGACTAGCAGGAAACCCACAGGCTTGCTCACCCACATTGCAGGCTCATTCTGCTCCAGAAGAATGCTTGCCCATACAGGTCACCCAGTGTTCGTACGGGATCTGCTGCTTGCTGAGTTTGTGAAATTTGTCTTTGTGTGTTTACCATCACTGACTTCTTTTGCTCGATTGATCAGCCCTGCTCTCAGTGAATTCTCCGTGGCCACTCTTCATTAAGAAAAGTCTCCTTGGAAGGCTAGAAATTAAATTATTTCCTTCCACCTCTATTTTCCCTTTTTTTTTTTTTTTTTCTGTAAAATTAAGCTGGAGTATGTTGGTCCTTATTTGAAATCTCTGTAGCAACTCCCCAACATAAAGGTCAGAAAACATGAACTGGACATTCAAGGCTCTCTAATTTCTAGATTCATGAAAACATCATTTTCTTCTATTGTCTAAAAACCCTGCGTTTCCCTGAGCCTAACAGAAAATGCTCGTACATTCCGTTTTGTTTGTGGCTCTCCTCTTCTTACTTCCTTCAAGGTCTAGCTCCACACCACCCTCTGGGTCAAGTCTTTCGTAAATGGTTATTAGCTTTTCTCTATATCTACAGTCCATGCCTATATTACCCAATGTTTTTCAGTTAGCTGTGGTCATTAGCCTACTGATTCATTTTCCCCACTGTGCTGTGAAATCTCCCAAGAGCTAACAAGTTTGTCTTCTGCTTTGGTTGCCTGTATTTCATGCAGTGCCTGGTTTTTCCCTGACACTCTCCCCTTAATGCTCTCTTTAAAAAATTTCCATCACCTGAGAACGACATTAAGCCCCTAGGTATGCAGCCATAGTCATCTATTACACAAACTCACACACACACACGCACACATGCACACAGAAAGGCAGAAAGTTAATGCAATTGGAAAAGAAACTATTCAAAATCTTGAGAAAAACATATGCATCCTTTGCTTGCAATATATTTAAAATAAAACTCAATCGTGTAATTGTTAGAGAGATAATTCTAGGTTACAAATCAGGAGAAAGATTTTCAGAGTGTGCATTTTTTTTTTTTTTTAGACTCAGTGTGCGTGTGTGTGTGTGTGTGTGTGTTTAACAAATTTGTTTGTTTATTTGGGGCTGTGCTGGGTCGTCGTTGCTGCTTTGGTTCTTCTCTAGTTGCAGCGAGCAGGGCCACTCTTCCTTGCGGTGCTCGAGTATCTCATTGCAGTAGCGTCTCTTGTTGCAGAGCACCAGCTCTAGGGCGCGTGGGCTTCAGTAGTTGCAGTTCCCAGATTCCAGAGCACAGGCGTAACAGCTCTGGTCCACGGGCTTAGTTGCTTTGTGGCATGTGGGATCTTCCTGCATCAGGAGTCAAACTGGTGTCTCCTTCATTGGCAGGCTAATTCTTTACCACTGAGCCTCCAGAGAAGCCCCAGAATGTGCATTTTCAAAACGAAGTTCAGTGACAGAGCCATAACAGCTTTGGTTTTTATAATGAACATCCCAAAGCATATAGTTAGCTGCTTCGCCCTTAGTGGCCATGCATTATTATATCCTGCCACATTACAGCAAAAGCATTTGGCAGAATATGGCTCCGCAGTAATAATAATTTGCACTTACAGCTCAAAACTAATAGGTCAAGCACTTCACAACGTGCTCTTTAATTTCTGCTCATCCCCATATGCTACTTATTTCATCTTCATTCATCCTGCAAGGTGTGTGAGTATATGACTTTCATTAAAATAATAAAAACAAATGAAATGTTTAATATGAAAAAGAAAACGGAATGGTTTTATTTTTTTATATATATAACTGTCTAGAGTAACTAGAGAGCTCCTGGCAGGCCAGAAAGCATAAGGAATATTTGCTCGTAATTTCTCTGAGCTCTAGATCACTTGAAGGTGAATGATAAAAGGTTCTTGTGGATGAAATGCTAAAGTGAGGAACTGACTTTTATCTGGGGTTTTGGGAGTCAAGTTGTGGTGAACAGTTCAGGAGACTTTTATGCTTTTGGATTTTCCCTGGTAATCTTAGCAGTTAGCACCCATGGAAGAGAGAAGAAGACTTCTTAGAACAACCAGTCTGAAGATGCCCTCTAGAGCAGGGGTCCCTAATATCCGGGATCTAATGCCCGATGATCTGAGGAGGAGCTGAGGCAATAAAGATAGGAATAAAGTCCACGATAAATGCAATGTGCTTGAATCATCCGCAAAGTATTCCCCCACCTTAATTCGTGGAAAAATAGTCTTGCATGAAACTGGCCACTGGTGCCAAAAAGTTTGGGGATCTCTGCTCTAGAGGGTTAGAAGACATCACTAAAATATCAGTCTTCTTTTGGGGGATCTCTAGAGGGGCGGGTTTCCTCAGTCTGTACCTGGATTCTGATTATACCTACATATAGAAATCCAGGATTTTTGCTATGCTCACCTTCTTTGGTTTTCTTCACTCAGCATCCTGCAGCAGACTTAGTGAAGACAGAGTGAAGATATTGGTTGTTTGCTAAGATCTGAAAATGAGTCAGTTAAAATGATTTTGTTCAATTTTCTAGTTGTTTTATGGTGGGAAAGTATTTTAGTTCTTGCTACTCCCTGGCTATAAGTGGAAGTCAATTTCTTTTAATTCACATACATTTATTCAGATGTTCTTTCTTGTGTGTGGGTTTGGCAAACTATGCTTTGCAAGAAGTTTTTTTTTTTTTCATCCAAGTTGTCAAGTTTATTTTTGTATCATATTTCTTTACATCCTCTTATTATCTCCTTAATGTAGCTCTTGTGAGTCCCCCTTTTTCATTCCTAATATTTGTCATTTGTACCTTCTCTCTTATTCCTTGGTCAGTAGTAGGGTCAGAGTTCTATTAACTTTGGCTCTGGTAATCTGGGCCTTCATAGTTTTCTTTTCTGTTTCAGAAATACATGCTCCTTGGTTAAACCCAGCTCTGAGGGGCCTCCCTCATAGCTCAGTTGGAAGAATTCACCTGCAATGCAGGAGACCCTAGTTCAATTCCTGGGTTAGGAAGATCCGCTGGAGAAGGGATAGGCTACCCACTCCAGTATTCTTGGGCTTCCCTTGTGAATCAGCTTGTAAAAAATCTGCCTGTAATGAAGGAGACCTGGGTTCAATCCCTGGGTTGGGAAGATCCCCTAGAGAAGGGAAAGGCTACCCACTCCAGTGTTCTGGCCTGGAGAATTCCATGGACTGTATAGTCCATGGGGTTGCAAAGAGTGGGACGCGACTGAGGAACTTTCATTTTCCCTTTGACTAAATCCAAAGTCAAGGAGGAAGAAATGAAGGAGAGAAATGTGAATGAATGTCCTCTGGTGTCCTGCTTAAACCAACCTCTGTTTATCATCTCCACTGGCTCATGTATGTGCACCTCTTGACCACATAACGGGCACTGCCTTCTTTCTTCATTTTCCTTACTAACAATTTGAGATTATAGAGGAAAAATACAACTAAACTTGATGGAGATGGTTGCTTAAGGCTGAGTATGCTATGCTGAATCAAAATCCTCCCACACAGGCAAGCTTTCCTGGGCATCAGCACAAGTCTGTCATCAACTTTGTCCCCTTGTTTTCATCCTCAACACTCTTCCCACCCACCCCTACCCCCCAGTTTTCAAGCCATACTGCCAGTGACATTCGTCTAATTTTTATTATTATTATTGTGGTAAGAACACCTAACATGAGATTTACTCTAACAAAATTTTGTGTGCAACAGAATTTCAATAATTACAAGAAAAATTTATCTAGCAGATCTCTTGAACTTCTTCATCTTTCATAACTGAAAATTTTGTACTTGTTGAACAGGTACTCCCCAATTCCTGCACATCTTAGCCCCTGGAGACAACCATTCTACTCTCTGTTTCATGAGGTTGACAATTTAGAGACCTTATGTAAATGGAATTTTGTGGTATTTGTCCTCATGTAGCTAGCTGTTTTTAGAATAATGATCCACCCAGGCTCATCAATGTTGTTGTACTTGGAAGGAGTTCCTTCTTTTTAAAGGTTGAATAATACTCTGTTGTATTGTATTGTAGTCTGTCTCTATGTACGTAAGTATGGCATATATATATATATATATATATATATATATATATATATATATAGTTCCTTATCCATTCATTGTTGGATATTTAGGGTGTATCCATACTTGCTGCACCCAGCAGGGCTGTGTAAAACTGGGAGAAGAATCCTGAGGATTCACTGGCACTTTTATGCAGGACAATCTAGTTCACTACTTTTATTGTTATTTGCAGTCTATGTCTACAGAATTTTCTCAACCAAAATGTTCCATCAAGGCTCACCGAGCGTTTCCTCAAATGAGGGCAATCTACCTCAGAAATGTATTCTACAAATATACGTTTATGTAATTTTGTTTCAAAACATTAGTTCGTATTCTATTCTAAACAAATTGGTACTGGTTCTGTTTCTTTCTCTCTTCAAATTTCTTAGTATCCCTTTCTCTCTTTCATATATATGCACACATGCACACACACACACACACAGACAAACTCTTCAAACATGACATATGCACTGATGATATCTTGATGTACATACATTTATCTCAACATCTTTCAATAGAATACATTTGGAAAGATACACTTATAATTTTAACAGTGATTTCTTGGCAGAATGGGTATGTGGGAAGTGATGAGGGGGAAGTAATCTTATACACTGTTATTTTCTTTAATTTTCCCCCTGAACTTATAATACTATTTTTTCCACTTAAAATAAACATATTAAAAAACCCATCCCTATTATGTGTTCTTTTTAAAATCTTTTTCTTCTTTCCCTATTGTGAAAGAACACATTGACAGTTTTTATATTACCCTAATCCTGAGATTATTCTCCTGTCCCGTGTTTTGCCGATTGTCTGTGCAAGTGCTAAGTTGTTTTTTTTGCAGTCCTGTGGCCTGTAGCCTCCCAGGCTGCTCTGTCCAAGGGATTCTCCAGGCAAGATTACTGGACGGGGTTGCCATGCTCTTCTCCAGGGGCTCTTCCGAATCCAGCCTTGAACCGGCGTCTCTCATGTCTTCTGCGTTGGCAGGCGGGTTCCTTACCACTGGCATCACCTGGATTGCCTGTTTAAATAATAATTCATTTTGACTTTTTCTTAATGTAATACACAGTCCTCAAATCCACTGGGCTTCTAGTTTACCTCAGGATGAGGTGTTTAAAAATGACCCGATTTGCTTGCAGAAAGTCCAGAAATACCAAAATAATCTGTTCCTTCCTGAGCATAAATACAAGTAATAAATGCCTTTCAATTGGGTTAGTCATTGGGTTGATAGTCTACATTGAAATATTTATCTATCTGTCTATATATTTTAAACTGGAATATAATTAATTTGCGATGTTTCATTACCTTCTGTTGTACAACAAAATGATCACTTATATATATTATATATACTTGTGTATGTGTATACACATATGCATGTAGTCCCTCCTTCTGGAGGCTCCCTTCCACCCCCATCTTCCTCCTTTTGGCCGTCACAGAGCACCGCGTCCAGCCCCCTGAGCTTCCCGCCCGCGTCTGTTTTACCCGTGGCGGTGTATATCCGTCAATCCCAGTCTCCCAGTTCGTCCCACTCCCCTCCCCCACTGCGCCCATGTGTCGCTTCTCCACCTTTGCCTCTCTGTCCCATGCCCTGCAAATAAGTTAGTCTGTGCCATTTTTTCCTAAATTTCACGTATAGAGTAAAATAAGTCTGAATGAGAAAAACAAATACTGTATATTAGTGCATATATGTGGAATATTTATATTTAGCCATCAAATTCCTAGATTTTGATGAACCGAATCGACTGTATGCTTTAAGACCATGAGAAAATAATTATTATATAAGCAATGTCACTGTTACCATAGTAATGGAATAGAAGAAGCTCACTTTATGTTCAATGTGGAATCTTAAAATAAGACAATCCAAACTGTCTATACTTAGGAGAAGGGCAGCAACAGCTCCTGTTCTAGTCTCTGGATTTCAATTATTATGACACTATTTGTTTTAAGCAAATTTCTCTAAGCTCAAAAAAAAAAAAGATATTAAGAAACAATACCTTGTAATAATAATTTTTAAATTTCCCATATAACTGTTACTTCCTTTAAGTCTATCCCACACTATATTGGAAACCATGGATGAAAAATATAAGACATAATGCCCAAAATCAAGAAGATGATTGTCTAACTGGTGGGATTCCTACACAATTACATGTATGTGTGTGTGTCAGTCACTTAGGTGTGTCCAGCTCTTTGCAACCCCATGGACTATGGCCCACCAGGCTCCTTTTTCCATGGTGTTACCCAGGCAAGAATACTGGAGTTTGTTGCTCTTCCCTTCTCCAGGGTATCTTCCCGATCCAGGGATGGAACCCAATTATATGTAGTATACACACAATTAGTTAAAAAAAAAAACAAAAAACCCTCAACATTACATTGAACGAAACTCTAAATTATGTGATGCAAATAAATGAACTGGGAAGAAACGGGGATTTGGGTAGTATGGAATACTTTAGAAAGCTGTAGTTGAAACTGTGAGGAGTTTTGATAAGGTATTATGGGTATTTAATTCATTGGAGACACAAATTCAGTTCAGTTAAGTCACTCAGTTGTGTCCGACTCTTTGCAACCCCATAGACAGATTCAGTAGGTGGGTTTTCCATGTGGTCAAGTGGTAAAGAATCCTCTTGCAATGCAGGAGACTCAAGAGACACAGGTTTGATCACTGGGTCAGGAAGATTCCCCTGGAGAAGAAAATGGCAACACACTCCAGTTTTCTAGTCTGGGAAATCCCAAGGACAGAGGAACCTGGCAAGTTACAGTCCATGGGGTCGCAAAGAGTTGGACACAACTAGAGCATGGACAGAATTATATATTCAGTAGGTACTTTGGGGACTACAAAGGTGAATAAAACAGACTCTTTGTATTTGCATGCTTTTCAGGTTAGTGGGACATGCAGATGTATAGGTAATTACAGAACGATAATGCAGTGAGTAGTACATCAAGAGAACCAGGAGACTGGGGAGTGAAGTATTTAATTCACACCAGGGGATAAAAGAACATTTATTAGAGAAACATATATGAACCTGTTATTGAGATATTGATAGGAGTTCAATAGTAAGAATTAATGAAAGATAGGAAGGAAGAATGGAGAAGGAAATAGCAACCCATTCCAGTATCCCTGCCTGGAGAATCCCATGGACAGAGGAGCTTGGTACGTTCCCAGTCCATGGGATCGCAAGAGTCGGACTCGACTTAGTGACTAAACCATCACCACCACCAGGAAGGAAGAAGATGTGGTATTTTTGTTGTATTCATAACCACAATTAAAATAGTCACTCGATTTCCATGTCCTTTGCCCTTTAACTTTGTAATTCTTTTCCACTTTGGCTCTGATGTCAGCAAATGACTTTTTAAGGCTAATGAGATATTAGGAAATTTGGTGGAAGTAGGCATTTATAAAAAGCATGCCAGTCTCAAAGCTATTGCATGTTCATCTTTATCCCAATATGGTCACTTAAATCAGATTCATAGAAAGCCCACAACATTTTATAATGGACCTCTCTAGGATAAAGAGCCTAAAGTAAACTCAGAGGAACAGACAGATACATTTTTATTAAGGCCTCTGGGAACACAATTTTATAAAGGCAGGAAATGGGCTAAGAAAATTTCTGAGAAGGCACAGTTTCCAGTTCTCTCCTAAGAAGTGATTAAAGAAGGTCATGAAGAGAAAGCAGTTCACAGAAGGCCAGGCGAAGGTGGCAGACCTAAGCCGATAAAGGAACGGGCCTATCCTTGGAACTGATGCACCGGGCAGCTCGTGCTTTATCGTCTTCGGTTGGCTTAGGACAAGCGGCTGCTCTATATTTGCTACTCTTTCCTTCTGTCCATGGTAGTGACAGTTATGGATATCTTGCCTCTGTCTCACCACTGTGGGTGGGTAGGGAAAGCACAACTTAGTTCACACTGTGTTACGTATAGTTAGTTCATATAGCAAAAGGAGCCAAATTCGAGGTGCTTTGTGTTGACCTGGACTTTGCCACTGATGCTGTGAATTGATGAGACTCTTAGGTGTCTTCGAAGTTAGTGAATATGTTGTGCATGTGGCGGGCAGAGAGGGAGGATTGTTGCAGATTGATTGCATTGATGACCCTAATTATTTTTCTCCTTGTACCTATGTCCTCTGGGGGCTTCCTCAATGGCTCAGCAGTAAAGAATCCACCTGCAATGCAGGATCCATAAGCGATGTGGGTTCGATCCCTGGGTCAATAAGATCCCCCGGAGGAAGGCATGTCAACCCACTCCAGGGTTCTTGCTTGGAGAATCCCCCAGACAGAGGAGCCTGGTGGGCTACAGTCCATGGGGTGGCAAAGAATTGGACACGACTGAAGTGACTTAGCACCCATGCACCCATAATGCAAAAGAAAGCAAGGGAATAAGGCCGGGAGAACATCAGAAATACATGAGCAGACAAAGGTGAACACAGTAAGAGATTGGGAAAAAAAAAAAAAGTTGATGAAAAGGGAAGAAAAACTGAAAAGAATGACAAAGCAGGAAAGAAATGGAAGAAGGGGGAATTGGGCAGTGGCATTTCTTGAACCAGAGAAGCTGTTAGCAATTTAGATTAGTTCTGTTGATTTCTTCAGTTTTAATAGAGTGATGGAAGCCAAGCTGTGTAGGTAGCGCTGAAGAGTTGGTGCTTTTGAGCGCTGGAGAAGACTCTTGAGAGTCCCTTGGACGTCAGGGAGATCAAACCAATCAATCCTACAGGAAATAGCAGTCTGTTCTGTGTCTGGATGAAGTAGGAAAGAATCTGAAGGGGAGGGAAATTAGTCAGAAACACCCACCTCTACCAATACTACTGGACTCAGGTCACACTGGATTTCTGTCTGTCCCTTGAAAACACCGTACATTCCCAATCTTAGGTCTCGTTCCAATTATCTCCTCTACCTGGAACAGTCTTCTCCAAGAGTTTTTCTTGCTGATTCTTTCTTGTTATTCAAACTTCAACTCAAATGTCACCTGTTTGTGGACACTGCCCCTGTGAATCTTAGAGGGGATGTGAATCTCCACATGCACACATATAAGCAAGAAGTAGCTTCTATTGCATTAATCTCTCAATACCCTAAGGTTTATCACTCGTCCCACTCACCAAAAGTCTGGTGATGTGAAAGTATTTATCTGGTCTCATACATCACCATACCCTTCCTCTTAGCATGGTACCAGGCCCCTTGGAGTGATTCAAGGGATACTTGTTACCAGCTCGTGTTTATGCTCAGAAAATAGATTACAGAAAATCTGATAGGTGGACTAATTCTGAATGAGAAAAAATATATCTACTTGCAATATGGCCATGAGAACAGTTCTTAAAATAAAACATATGTGAGAAAATTGTCATTGAGAAGGCCAAGAAGGAAGGTCTGGGGAGAGTTAGGTGGAGTTACCAAGTATGTGTCTAAATCAACAAGATGTAGAACCCATAGAAGGACAATAAGCAATGATGCTGGCTCTGTAGTAACTATGAGTCTTGAAGGAATATAAGACACAGCGGAGAATGGCGCCCACGTCTCCTAGTTTGGGGGCTGCAGGAACATAACCATGCTCCACTTGAGCCCTTAACGCAATCAAGACTAGTCCCGGAAAAAGATGAAGTAGAGAAAGGTGTGCTTAAAATGAATTATTACTTCCACATATAGTGTTGCTTTATTTATTTATTTTTCTTAGCTTTCTTAAATCCTGGAGAAACATGAATTTTTAGGACTCGAGCCAAAGGTAAAATGAACATAGTGATGGCAGTGTGGAGCTTGGCACATCTTGCAACTCACTAAATAACTGTTCAATTAGTAGATGGATCTTGGTAGATCTCATTAGGACCTACCATATATGACTTTTATTGAATTTTATTTTCTCTCTCATTGAAAATGCTGACACTGTTATCATACCCTGTACTGACATTGTTATCATGCCCTATAACTGTTCTATCTAACATATCACCAGTCAGAGGTGGCTATTAAGTCTCAAAGGAAATGAGTTTAAATCAAATAAAATTTTAAGTGTTCAGTGGCTACATGTAGGCTAGTAGCTATAATAATGGACAAGTGAATATTAGAAGAGTCCAATCATCCCAGGAAATTCTGCTAGAAAGAATTGCCGTAGGAGATGCAGCCGTGGTCTCTTTTCCTAATTCACTCATAGTGAGTGTGTTTTTAACCTTTCAATCCGCCCTATGCTATTCCTCTAAGACACTGGAGAATTACATGAAGATGCACATATTCATCGATGCGTCACTTAAAGTCTCCTGCAAACACACTTGAACATCGGCCACCTTCACCCCAGGTTTCTCTCATCAGCCTCCTGCCTATTCTGGTTTGCATCCATTTCCTATCAACCCAAGTTGCTCAAGTCCCGACATATCTTCTTAAGCCTAGATCTTAAAGTTATAAAAGTGAGTAGTGACTGATGATTGCCACCAGAGAAAAATCTTTTTTCTAGTATTTCATTTTAAAGGAAGATGCAGACAAAGTTATATTCCTTAACAGAGGACGATGAATATGAAAAGCCAAAATGCTGGCTTGATATATCATCTATTACTCTTGATTTTGTACATTTTTTAAAGAATTATTTATTTTCAAGCAAAGATGCACAGAGAGCATGGGTAATAAAGCAACCATATGAGACAATAGAAATAAGAACCGTTTTGTTACTAAACTGTGCATTAACCTTTTCCTCAATTATCTTCCTCTTTAAAATTTGGGTATTTAGTATTTCTTCCTCCTTTATCATGGCAATAACTGTCAGTGCATATTTATGGCATTTAGGGATCATAATTCAAGCAAAGGTTCTTCTTCTCCAAAGTGCAGCCAACCTTATTTATTCATTAACTCTCTTCTGATTTATCTGTTAAGTTCATTTTTTAATTCTCTAAAATTCAAATCTGCATTACACCATGCATACTGAAGGCAAATATGGCAGAGGAACGTAACCTTACTGTGTTAGTGATGCATGCAGACCAACAATTTTTAAATAAGCAATGTGCTAACAGTCTGGCAGTTCAGCAGCTTGGAAAATAAAAACAAAAGAAAACAGTAAATGTACATAGACTTTAAAAATCTATTTCTTTTCTTACACTCAGGAGTGAAATGGTGTTAAACCAGATGGCGATAACGTTGTGCCTCTTAACTTCTTAGACGACTGTTGTTAAGTTCCAGTAGAAATCAATTGGTTGAGAACTGCAACATTCCCTTTTTAACAGATATTCAAAATAATCATGAATGGTATACAAATTTAGAACCTTCTTACCAAAAATGCATGAGAATAGAATTATGCAACTGTACAATGTGTAGTGAAGGGAAACGGTTTCCTCTTTGAGTCTTAAAATCTAGGAACTTGGCTGTTGTCTTTGATGTTTGGCAAAACAAAGGTATTGCAAACACAGCCTTGTTGCAAAAGTTCCCTAGATAGAATTAAAAGAAATGAACATATTTCTTTGATTTGATTGACCATTAAGAATAAAACAAAAGTGAGATTAAAGATCTTGCCTGTATGCTATCAGCTTCACAGACATTGCAGGCTATTTTTACTAATAATTCAGCTGTTTGCAAATATGATGCATTTGACTTCACATGGGCTACATTTGTAAGTGAAGGAATTTTTACTTTTTTAATAAATGTTTTGGTATTGGAGAGATACAACCTCTGTGTGGTTCCCATTAGCAGCAAGTTGGCAAGTGTTTCTCAGGGCCAAGCGTACATTGTGGTTATGGCCGTGCTAAACTGTCTACAACACACACTCAGAATGCCTAGGGTAATTGTGACCTGGGCTAATGAATTGTGGAAAGATAATTTCCTCTGCCAATTTCTCCCTTTAAGCAAATTGCAGCTTCATATTTCAACCAAATGACCTTTCTAAAACTCCACAGTGACTAATTACGAGAGAATGAGGGGGCACTGACTATTAACAGAGATGAGATTATGTCTTGCCATAACTTTGGGAGGCAATGTAGCCAATGATGTTTATAATCTGGAGTGATTAGAAGAGGGTCTCCTGCAAAGGCTACTGTAGATTGTTCCTGGCGCCATGCAGCTAAGCACAGCCTATTCAATGCCACAAAGTCAGAAGCTTAAAATCCCCTGTCTGGTTTTTATGTTACTAATAATCTTCAATTTAGTAGTTTTGGATGGGCGGGGGGAAGCAAAGGGGAGCTGAGGGCATGGGCGATAAAGCAACAGCATGAGAAAATAGAAATAAGAAAAGGTTAAGAGAGAATAACTAAGAACAATTATTTACTTACTCCCAAAATATTTATTAAGGGAGAAGGCAATGACACCCCACTCCAGAACTCTTGACTGGAAAATCCCATGGACGGAGGAGCCTGGCAGGCTTTAGTCCATGGGGTCACTAAGAGACAGACACGACTGAGTGAATTCACTTTCACTTTTCACTTTCCTGCATTGGAGAAGGAAATGGCAACCCACTCCAGTGTTCCTGCCTGGAGAATCCCAGGGACGGGGGAGCCTGGTGGGCTGCCGTCTATGGGGTCGCACAGAGTCGGACACGACTGAAGTGACTTAGCAGGAGCAGAAGCAGCAGAAAAGAGTGAAAGGGAACGGTATGAGTGGAAGTCTTGAAATATAAAGAAATTTAAGTATGTCACTAGTCCATGATATGCTAATGGGACTCAGTTAAAACAAGAGGAGAGTGGAGAGAGGCAGTGCTGAAGGTTTGTGTCAGATCTTATACTTGTGCTTGATTCTGAGCAATGATATATCTTTAGGGTTTTCAGTATGTGAAGTGATTGATCTATAATTTATGGGGAGTGAATGGATTGGACCTAGACAAAATTGGAAGAGGAGGCATCAGTTAGACGCTTGCAGCGATGCAGTGAAAGATAGTGATGGTGGAGGAGGTGCAGCATGAAAGCACAGAGAAGTCTGACAAATATGTACAGGTCAAACTACATTGACTTTCCTGTGGGATTGGATGTGGGTTTAGGGAAATTGAGGATATTTCCCAGGTTTCTGACTTGATCAACTTGGTTGATCAACTTAAATATGTCAAGTAGGTTAATATAAGTTCTAGAGCTTTTTTCTAGGGATCAATGTTAGTATATTATTCAGAGTTCTTCAGAGATAAACAACCAAAAGGAGAGAGAAAAAGACGGATGAGGTAGAAAGGTATTCAGTAGAGGAAACTGGCTCCTGTGATTATGGAAGCTGACCAATCTTAAGACCTGCAGTGCACAAATTAAAGAACCGGGCTAGCCAGTGTGTAGTTTCAGTCCCAGTTTAAAAGCCCGAGAACCACAAGAGTTAGTGGCATATTTCAGACCAAAAGCCAGTGGGCTCAGGACCCAAGAGGAACTGATGTTCTGCTTTGAGACTGAAGGCAGGAAATAGGTGATATCCCAACTCAAAGGTAATCAGGCAGAAGGAGTTGTTTTCCACTCTCCGTTTGATGCGTAGAGACCTTCAGCAGATAAGATGAGATGCATTGGAGAGTGCAATCAGTTGTGTCTAGTCTATTAATTCCGATAATTGGTAGGCTCATCCAGAAATGCCCTAATAGACATAGCCACAGTTCAGTTCAGTTCAGTTCAGTTCAGTCGCTCAGTCGTGTCCGACTCTTTGTGACCCCATAAATCACATCAAGCCAGGCCTCCCTGTCTATCACCAACTCCCGGAGTTTACTCAAACCCATGCCCATTGAGTCGGTGATGCCATCCAGCCATCTCATCCTCTGTCACCCCCTTCTCCTCCTGCCCCCAATCCCTCCCAGCATCAGGGTCTTTTCCAAAGAGTCAACTCTTTGCACAAGGTGGCCAAAGTAACGGAGTTTCAGCTTCAGCGTCAGTCCTTCCAATGAACACCCAGGACTGATCTCTTTTAGGATGGACTGGTTGGATCTCCTTGCAGTCCAGGGGACTCTCAAGAGTCTTCTCCAACACCACAGTTCAAAAGCATTAATTTTTCGGCACTCAGCTTTCTTCACAGTCCAACTCTCACATCCATACATGACCACTGGAAAAACCATAGCCTTGACCAGATGAACCTTTGTTGGCAAAGTAATGTCTCTGCTTTTTAATATGCTATCTAGGTTGGTCATAACTTTCCTTCCAAGGAGTAAGCGTCTTTTAGTTTCATGGCGGCAGTCACCATCTGCAGTGATTTTGGAGCCCAAAAAAATAGTCTGACATTGTTTCCACTGTCTCCCCATCTATTTCCCATGAGGTGATGGAACCAGATGCCATGATCTTAGTTTTCTGAATGTTAAGCTTTCAGCCAACTTTTTCACTCTCTTCTTTCACTTTCATCAAGAGGATCTTTAGTTCCTCTTCAATTTCTGCCATAAGGGTGGTGTCATCTGCATATCTGAGGTTATTAATATTTCTCCCAGCAATCTTGATTCCAGCTTGTGCTTCTTCCAGCCCAGTGTTTCTCATGATTTACTCTGCATATCAGTTAAATAAGCGGGGTGACAATATACAGCCTTGACATACTCCTTTTCCTATTTGGAACCAGTCTGTTGTTCCATGTCCAGTTCTAACTGTTGCTTCCTGACCTGCATACAGGTTTCTCAAGAGGCAGGTCAGGTGGTCTGGTATTCCCATCTCTTTCAGAATTTTCCACAGCTTATTGTGGCCCACACAGTCGAAGGCTTTGGCATGGTCAATAAAGCAGAAATAGATGTTTTTCTGGAACTCTCTTGCTTTTTTGATGATCCAGTGGATATTGGCAATTTGATCTCCTGTTCCTCTGCCTTTTCTAAAACCAGCTTGAACATCTGGAAGTTCTTTGTTCACATATTGCTGAAGCCTGGCTTGAAGAATTTTGAGCATTACTTTACTAGCGTGTGAGATGAGTGCAATTGTGCAGTAGTTTGAGCATTCTTTGGGATTGCCTTTCTTTGGGATTGGAATGAAAACTGACCTTTTCCAGTCCTGTGGTCACTGCTGAGTTTCCCAAATTTGCTGGCATATTGCATGCAGCACTTTCACAACATCATCCTTTAGGATTTAAAATAGCTCAACTGGAATTCCATCACCTCCACTAGCTTTGTTC
Source organism: Cervus elaphus (assembly GCF_910594005.1). Lineage (NCBI taxonomy): Eukaryota > Metazoa > Chordata > Mammalia > Artiodactyla > Cervidae > Cervus > Cervus elaphus. The sequence goes on along the minus strand of NC_057826.1, from coordinate 4,813,358 downwards.
ATAGTGATGCTTTCTAAGGCCCACTTGACTTCACATTCCAGGATGTCTGGCTCTAGGTGAGTGCTCACACCATCGTGATTATCTGGGTTGTGATGGTCTTTTTTGTACAGTTCTTCTTTGTATTCTTGCCACCTCTTCTTAATATCTTCTGCTTCTGTTAGGTCCATACCATTTCTGTCCTTTATTGAGCCCATCTTTGCATGAAATATTCCCTTGGTATATCTAATTTTCTTGAAGAGATCTCTAGTCTTTCCCATTCTGTAGCTTTCCTATATTTCTTTGCATTGATCACTGAGGAAGGCTTTCTTATCTCTCCTTGCTATTCTTTGGAACTCTGCATTCAAATGGGCATATCTTTCCTTTTCTCCTTTTGTTTTCGCTTCTCTTCTTTTCACAGCTATTTGTAAGGCCTCCTCAGACAACCATTTTCCCTTTTTGCATTTCTTTTCCATGGGGATGGTCTTGATCCCTGTCTCCTGTACACTGTCACGAAACTCCATCCATAGTTCATCAGATACTCTGTCTATCAGATCTAGTTCCTTATATCTATTTCTAACTTCCACTGTATAGTCATAGGGATTTGATTTAAGTCATACCTGAATGGTCTAGTGGTTTTCCCTAGTTTCTTCAGTTTAAGTCTGAATTTGGCAATAAGGAATTCATAATATGAGCCACAGTCAGCTCCTGGTCTTGTTTTTGCTGACTGTATAGAGCTTCTCCATCTTTGACTGCAAATAATATAATCAATATGATTTCGGTGTTGACCATGTGGTGATGTCCATGTGTAGAGTCTTCTCTTGTGTTGTTGGAAGAGGGTATTTGCCTTGACCAGTGCGGCCTCTTGGCAAAACTCTATTAGCCTTTGTCCTGCTTCATTCCGTATTCCACGGCCAAATTTGCCTATTACTCCAGGTGTTTCTTGACTTCCTACTTTTGCATTCCAGCCCCCCATAATGAACAGGACATCTTTTTTTGGTATTAGTTCTAAAATGTCTTGTAGGTCTTGATAGAACTGTTCAATTTCAGCTTCTTCAGCGTTACTGGTTGGGGCATAGGCTTGGATTACCGTGATATTGAATGGTTTGCCTTAGAAATGAACAGAGATCATTCTGTCATTTTTGAAATTGCATCCAAGTACTGCATTTCAGACTCTTTTGTTGACCATGATGGCTACTCCACTTCTTCTAAGGGATTCCTGCCCACAGTAGTAGATATAATGGTCATCTGAGTTAAATTCACCCATTCCAGTCCATTTTAGTTCACTGATTCCTAGAATGTCGACATTCACTCTTGCCATCTGCTGTTTGACCACTTCCAACTTGCCTTGATTCATGTACCTAACATTCCAAGTTCCTATGCAATATTGCTCTTTACAGCATCGGACCTTGCTTCTATCACCAGTCACATCCATAACTGGGTATTGTTTTTGCTTTGGCTCCATCCCTTCATTCTTTCTGGAGTTATTTCTCCACTGATCTCCAGTACCATATTGGGCACCTAGCGACCTGGGGAGTTCCTCTTTCAGTATCCTATCATTTTGCCTTCTCATACTGTTCGTGGGGTTCTCAAGGCAAGAATATTGAAGTGGTTTGCCATTCCCTTCTCCAGGGGACCACATTCTGTCAGACCAGTCTGGGGTGGCCCCACACCGCATGGCTTAGTTTCACTGAGTTAGACATGGCTGTGGTCCTGTGATCAGATTGGCTAGTTTTCTGTGATTATTGTTTTAGTCTGTCTGCCTTCTGATGCCCTTACCTCGGACGTGGGGTATCTCTTCACGGCTGCTCCAGCAAAGCAGAGCCGCTGCTCCTTACCTTGGACGAGGGGTATCTTCTCATGGCTGCCCCTCCTGACCTTGAACGTGGAGTAGTTCCTCTCCGCCCTCCTGCGCCCGCGCAGCCGCTGCTCCTTGGAGGTGGGGTAGCTCCTCTTGGCCGCTGCCCCTGGCCTCGGGTGTGGGGAAGCTCCTCTCGGCCACTCCTGCGCTGTCGCAGCCTGGCGCTCATGGTCGCCACCCCTGACCTTGGCAAGGGGTAGCTCCTCACGGCCACGCTTCTGTGCGGTCCATCGCAGAAAGTCAGACATCCCAACTTTGGCTTAATGGCCAAACTTTCCATATTTTGCTTAGCCTTTTGGAGTGATATTCGTCTTCATGGTTGTAAGGCAACTCCGGTAACTTCAAGCATCATACCTGCAAAGAACAAAAGAAGGAAGAGAGACTGAGAGTTCCTCTATGATGCTACATTATACAAAGAAGAACATTTATTTCCTTTCTCTTCCATAGCCCGTTGCATGCTTTCCCATGCCAGATTCAAGAAGACTGAAGATGCAAGTGTCTATTCTTACTGGAGTGGAAATTTAGTGGTATAGATCGAATCATGTTTCCTGAAAGATTCATACGTGGAGTCCTAACTCTCAGAATGTGCTTTAATTTGAAAATAGCGGTGTTACAGATATAATTAGTCAGTTAAGAAGAGTCATATGCAGACAAATTGGGCTCTTAACACAATATGTCTGCTGTCCTTACTAGAAAACAAAACAAAACAAACAAGCAAACAAAAATGTGAAAATTGAGAGATGTTGCTGTAAATCGGAGCACTTTTGATATCCAGGAGGCCTGGAAGAGATCCTTCCTTGCTGCCCTTGGAGGAAGTATTATAGCCCTCCTAACACCTTGATTTCTAGTAAAACTTTAGTAACATCTCCTCTCAGATAATTGGGCTTCCCTTGTGGCTCACCAGTAAAGAATCTGCCTGCCAATGCAGGAGAGCCAGGTTCTATCCCTGGGTCAGGAAGATCTCCTGGAGAAGAAAATGACAGCCCACTCCAGCCTTCTTGCCTGGAGAATTCATGGACAGAGGAGCCTGGCAGGTTATAACCCGTGGGGTCGCAAGAATCTGACATGACATAGTGACTAAACCACCACCACCACCAGCTTAGATAATAGATCCATATTTAGCGAGACCTTTAAAAAAGTTTGAAATATAAAGCAGTGTCATTATAAACCTGGAAACATACATTAGTAATTTCCCATGGATTTATTTTTAAAGATTTTCACTTCCAATTATGATTCTTAGGTACAATGGTGATTCTACTTCATGTAGCTGTTCTGATGCATGTTAATTGCCACTGAGAATGAAGCCTAGATGATATTATTCTCTTCATCACCTTTGTGCCATCAACATACATAGAGGAAGAACATTTTATTACAGTGAAAAGTTGGAAAGTGCAAGAAGCATTCACACAAGGCTTTTCCAAAAGGTGTAAATGTTGAAACTATGAATTCAATTATGTGATCAATCCTGATTATACTCATTTAATTTTAGGATCACATCTTATTTTTCATTTCTAAAAGAGAAATTGGAAAAGACACATAATTGATTAAGTAAAAATTGATTAATTAGGGCCATCATATTATTGTTGAAAAATGTGTGATAAGATATATCAGGCTTCATGCCACCTTTGTGGAAATCTAGCCAATATAATTATTGGTACTTAGTGTGAGGAAAATACCTAATGTCACCCAAGGAACTTATTATGATAGAGTTTTTATTGACTTAAAAATGAATAGCATGTTCCTAAGATCCACTCAAGAAAGAAAACTTATGTGAACATTTTAGTCATGAAATTAAAAAAAAAAAGCAGAAATAGACTATCAGAAATATATTAATGCATTAGAATGGAAAAGTTCTAGATCAAGGCAAGAAAAAAAAAAAAAAAAAAACCTCTGTGGCAGCAGAAATGTTAAATAAATTCAGCAGAAAGTAAAAACAGCTAAAACTAGGTTTAAATTAGCTACAAAGATTGCCATTAAGCCTGTCTTACTTTCCTGTCCTTTAAATGAGAAGAATATTATTATAATCAGTCTGTTGTAGCTATTGAAGTCACTTTTGCTTTTTATTTGTTTTCCTAAGCTTAAAGTCTTGATGGGCACAATAATGAAAAAAATAAAAAACAATATGAAAGAAGACCAAACTCTTTTGAAGCTAATTTCAACTCTATAGGTTTTTGTTTTGTTTTGTTTTAACCTTCTACAAAGACACACTGGTGACTGCAACTGCTAATAGATGACTAAACAAGCTAGGCTGTTTAATTCACACCCATGGCCCTAGCATTTACCTGTAAGTTAGAAAGAATTGTGGCTCCCAAGTGATTCTGTTGCAAGTGACCTATGAAGGTCTTTTCTATTGGAGCAATAAGCAAACCCATTCTTTCCAGATCAGATGTTGGATTCTGTGACATACGGCACTAATTTCAAGTCAACTTCTTTAAACACCTAGCATTTAGAATAGAACCAGAAGGTGGATAAGAGGCCTTAGCCCCACTTAAAAGAGGTCTCTAAGAAAATAGACATTTTTGTCCAAACCACAATAGACTTGACATTGACAACAAACAATATAACAAAGCGAAGTATGGTAGAAATAAAACAATTTGTTTAGAAATCAATTTGCTGCATCCATTTGCTTGCATTTAACCATTTTTTTTTGCAAAATGCATTTCCCCATGTATGGGTAGAAAAGACTAAGCTATAAATAGTAAAAAAAAAAAAAAAAAAAAAAAGGCAGTTCAACCTTTGTAACCAAATTGCTGAATAATGAAGTCTTAGAAATGTAAAAGAGCCTCACAAATCTTTGGGTGGTTGTGTATGGATTTGCTAGAAATTCTCCTTGAAAACTCACCATTTTGAAAAGTAGTCCACTGAACTTCGGGGCAACCATTACTGCAGTTAATTCTTTTCCAATCAGTTCAGTTCAGTTCAGTCACTCAGTCGTGTCTGACTCTTTGCAACCCCATGGACCGCAGCATTCCAGGCCTCCCTGTCCATCACCAGCTCCCAGAGTCTACTCAAACTCATGCCCATTGATCCACTCAAAATGTTCACTTTTATCTTCCTTCTGCATGTTTAATTTCAAACTTCTTGTATTCGTAGGAGAAATAGAATATTTCCTACCATATCAGTAAATAAGGCTGTCACAGTCATCATTGATTGCAGCTCTCCAGAGTGAGCTGGTGTCCCTGAGGGAATTCAGGAAGGAAAGAATACCTACCACCGGACAGCCGTGGACAACAGCCACTCCCTGTGGTGAAAGTGAGGGTGAAGTCGCTCAGTCGTGTCTGACTCTTTGGGACCACATGGACTGTGCCAGGCTCCTCTGTCCATGGGATTTTCCAGGCTTCTCCAGAGGATCTTCCCTACCCAGGGATTGAACGCAGGTCTCCGGCATTGCAGGCAGACGCTTTACCCTCTGGGCCACCAGGGAAGCCTGTGGTGAGCCCTGAGGAAACTGAGGGTGTAAAGCCAGAGAGAAAAGGCTCTGATAGCTGAGGTGCATATCAAGGGAATGATTTCAGTGAGCCCGGACTCTTGCATCTTCCCATCCGTAGAAAAGTGCTAAATGATTAACTTGTGACATCAGGTTTTCCTTATTAACAATAACATCTTGGTGTTCAGACTACCTGCCCTTTCTGAGAAGACTCCTATGTAACCTGGCTTCCTTCCTTGACTTCTCAGAGCAGTTCTCTCAGAATTACTTGAGGTGTTGCCTCCCGAGCTCTCAGTCCTGAAAATTCCCACTGAAAGTGACATAACTCTTGATGTTTATGTCATGAAAATTTTTTCAAGTTGACACCTATAAACCTAATTCCTCATAAAGAATCTTCCAGTATGTGAATCTTAGGTAATCCTTTTACAAGTGAACTATTGAACAATTCCAAGATCCTTCTTCCTCTCTTATTTCTGACCTGTTATCATACCTGGGTTTGTCAGCCTCCTTCTGGAAGTGTGATCTGTCAGGTGGGCTCCAGATACGGAGTGGCGTCTTCTTGGTTGTGGGTACGATACTTTGATGAATGCATCCGAGGTTCGTGTTGACTTCAGCGGTGACTCCATCACCCTGCTGGCTCACATTAATCTTAGAGCTGGTGAAAATGCCTCTCACACTTTAACCCATGCTGCTGTCTGGGCTTGTGTCTCCCTTACTCTCTTGAACCATCTGCTTTCTGACCCAAGCACAGAATATCGCATTTATCTTTATTAAATGTCATCTTCTTAGACTCTGTCCACTGCTTCAGCTTGTCAAGATGCTTTTGAATCCTGATTCTGTCATCCCGTGTATGAGTTATCTCTCTGAGCTTGTTGTCAGCCCCTGATTTGATAACAGGCCTTCTTTGTCCTCATCCAATTCAATGATAAACTCGCTAAGGGGACCAACCAAGGCAAGAGTCGTGTTGGCAGTCCTCCAAGTTGTGAATGCTCTGTGGATCTGAGTTCATTCAGCCCTTTGAATATCCACTCAACCACATTAAAATTCCATCCATGACTCTGTCTGATATGTAAAGATCTTGTGACTCTGACTCAGCCTTCTCCCTTGACATTATCTGATCCTTCAGTCTCAGCACTCGTTGCATTCCAGCCAGACTCGCAGTCTTTCTGTCTCTTATTGATACTGAGCTCCCCTTCCATCTCAGAACTTTTGCAATTTTTATTCCCTTTACCTGAATTACTCTTCTCTTAGATATTTGCATGACTGGCCCCTTATTATTCAGGTCTTAGCTCAAAAACCACCACCTGGAGCTGTGTTTCTCAACCATTGACATTTCGAGCTGAATAGTTTTTGTCATAGGGGACCATTTCCCTCAGTAACGTTTTGTGATTTTTAGTGTACAAGTCTTGCACTTCTTCTATTAAATATATTCCTGAATATGTTACTATTTAATGATATTTTGAGGGGAATTATTTCCTTTCAAACAACCTTAAAACATCAATGTTTTAAATAATGTTTTTAAACATATATATTTCTTAGTGAACATTTTTAATACTGATTGCTAATCATGTAAAATCAGATATCAGTCTGCTTAAAGAACTATTCTATAAAATTCAATCCATCTATCATGTACCTAGTGTTGGATGTAAGGCTATCTTAGGCATTTCATTTGGCTATTATGTTAAATATGAATAAACCTCTCATTTTCCTTAAGTAAATTTAGGTATATTCTGTTTCTACAAATATAATTCCTAAAATAGAGATCCCATAAAATGACCTTTCATAATTCTGTTCACTCATATCCTAATAATACACTTGAATTCAAGTTAAAATGCAGGACTTCTTATCTTTATACAGGCTCAAACCTGATTCTCCACCATCTGGGCCACCAGGGAAGCCCATACGTATTTTGTGTGCGTGTGTGTATGTATATACAGATATATAATGCAGAGTAATATAGAAGAATATACTAGAATGCAGGAGTCACACAGCTGAGGATTTAATTCTCTGACCCGTTTTTTATTTTGTAACTTCCTAGTTCACAGACTATCAATGGCTGACCATTGCTTATAAATCCATAGTCCTTATCTTGTATTAGATATCCTTTGTTCTCTAGTAACATAGAAGAAGGGAAACTGACATTTATCAACTCACTATTATGTTCTGGGAAATTTAATGCATTATACCACATTTAATCCTAAAAATCTGACACAACAGGTGTTTTAAGCAATTTAAATAACCTGCTCAAAGCCATGTAATGAATAAATGATAAAGCCAAATTTCAAAATCAGATCTGTTCCTACATATCAGTCTAGAAAAGGACATGGAGAACAAGAACAGCAATAAGCTATTCGAGTTCCCATTGTTTACAAGGATTAGTAAAGTGGGCTGACCACAGAATGAACATTAGGAAATCTCACGTTAGGAATCTGATATTAGCTTCCAGCAGTAACACACTGTCATGGAGTAGCCAGGGTCAAGATCAGAGATCAGGGACTACAGCTATGTCCATATCCTAAATAAAACTTAAACATTTACCCATTCAATACATTCTTAGTTTGGTATAATGCTTAATGGCCATAAATTCCTCCCATCTCAACATGCATATTCCTTTGTACTGTGACTATGACATTCTTAGAAACAAAACAAAACCAAAAAAAAACAAAACAAAATGAAAAATCAGGTGGTGATGGGAACCTCCAATTTACAGCCAGTGGGTCAGAGAAACAATCTGGACTTGCAACTGACCTCTGTGGTGGAGGCAGTCTTATGGAACTGACACTTAACCCATGGGATCTGAGGCTAATTCCAGGAAGACAGTGTCAGAATTGAGTTGAATTGTAGGACACTCAGCTGGTGTCACAGAATTGTCTGATATGTGGAAAAACCAACACATTTGGAATAAGTAGTGAAATATGGTCTAACAGTACAGGAGACAAACAAGAGTAGTTTTTCTTGGACAATTATTGATGAACATTATTATAAACTGTTTTAAAATAGTTCTGGCTAACTGCGTATTTTGAGCTTCCTGGTGGCACCAGTGGTAAAGAACCTGCCTGCCAATGCAGGAGACACAAGACATATGGGTTCGATACCTGGGTTGGGACGATCCCTTGGAGAAGGAAATGGCAATCCACTCCAGTATCCTTGCCTATAAATTCCATGGGCAGACTAGCCTGGCAGGCTACAGTCCATTGGGCCACATTAATCTAGTATTGATACATCCTCTTAACATAGCATAAGGAAAACCCACATTATATGTATTAACCCTGTTTGTATATCCATTGTCTGAAAAATTCCACAAGGAGTGTAGCTGTTTCAGGGTACACTTTCATTTCCCACAATGTGGTACTATGTCATGGGAGTTGAGTCTCTTCCAAATTTCATACATTGAGTATGGAAAAGTCAATAACTGGACTTGGAGTGAGAAGATCTGAGTTCTGTTCCCAGGTGTATGACTCAAGAGTGATATGGTCTGGTCAAATCATTTAGTCTCCAGGTGCTACATTATGGCAGTTTGAATGATAAAATCATGTGGCTGCAGAGGGCATTTTATGATCTGGTAGCATTCTCAGTCATGCATACTACAGCCAGAGGACAGAGGCTTCAATAATATGTCACATGGGCTCAAAGTAATATTATATCAGTTAAGGAATGAGTTATAGGTGTTTTGTAACATAAATTTCCATCCCTAATCTGCTTAGGTGAACATTCAAGTATATGTTTGATCAGAGTACTTCCTCAATGTTGAAATTACATGGAAAGGAATGGACCTCTTTTTCTCAGGAGAAGATGATGGTCTTTGTAGTATTTTACATTTGTTGTTGTTGTTCCATTGCTAAGTCGTGTCCAGCTCTTGGTGACCTCATGGACAGGCTTCCCTGTCCTTCACCATCTCCCAGAGTTTGCTCAAGTTCATGTCCATTGAGTCAGTGATGCATCCAACCATCTCGTCCTCTGCTGCCCTCTTCTCCTTTCGCCTTCAGTCTTTCCCAATATCAGGATGTTTTCCAATGAACTGGTTCTTCACATCAGGTGGCCAAAGTTTTGGAGCTTCAGCTTCAGCATCAGCCCTTCCAGTGACTATTCAAGGTTGATTTCCTTTAGCATTGACTGGTTCCATCTCCTTACAGTTGCATACATACTAGAACATAGAATATCCTACTCAAGACCTGGTTTGCCACATGGAATGACTATGTGTCTAAAATTTCTTATAATTGTTTTATTGTGTTTCATTTCTCAAGCTGAGATATGTAACTTAAATTATGTTAGTTGCCTTATTTGTAATTTGAAACAATTTAACCACATCAGTCAGGCACTCAGCAGGGCGCCAGCAAAGTGAGGATAGCTACCACTAAGGGCAAGCCAGCGGAAGGCTGCAAAGAATCGTGATCAAATCAGTACAGGCACATCATAGGCAAAAGATGATCTAATTATGAAATAATCCCCACCCCTGATGGTGAGGGAAATAAGGTCATTGAAAAGCTGAAATAGTTAAAGATCATAGCATTCTTAATTTCTTTGTTTGTGAGATGAAGGGGGCAGAATCCCTGTAGGTTTGAAAACATCAAGATGATTTGAATTCTAAGAGAAGGCTGTACTTCACATCACTAGTGACAAACTGGAAATAATATTATTACCTTTAAAGCGTGCCAAAGCAGGAAATGCATAAGGATTCAAACTGAATTTAGTTAACTATCGGGATAGCCGTGTCATAAATTGACTAAGACAGCCTGGGCAAGGTAAACTTTTGAAGGCGAAGTGGATGCTATTTAATGTGACGCTAAGTTGTTTAAGGGTAGGAGGAGACACAAGGTGAGTGGGTGTTGACGGTGGGTTTGGGCAGGCTGCCATGGTGGACAAGATCCAGCCTGGAGGCAATTGGGGAAAGTTCAGAACTGCACACTTGGTGGTTCTGTCCACAGGTGCGCCTGATCAGTGGTAACCTCAAAATTTGCATAATGCTTTGCATTAGAATATATTACACTGACATGTATATACTTTTCATATTTAAATTTTAATATGGAAATTGATCACAACTATTATAAAAAGACCTAAAGAACTAACATGTCTCTCTGTCTCATACATACACACACACACACACACACCACACACACACAATGTTTGATGATTTTAGAGAGAAACTGAAACATATAAGAATTAAATCAAGCCTACATTTTCTTCCAAGAAAGGGCTCCCACTCCATAAGCCAGACTGTGTATAGTAAATTGAATGCAGTATATGATTTTTATTCAAATACTGGCACAATTCACAAATTGCACAAAACACAGTTGAATAAACCATTTGGACATCTGTTTCGAGATTTGAATCAGCTTACTCAAAGTTTACACAATGCATTTATTACCTGTTTTCTTAGGAGATGAGGGTTATTTAAGAGATGGAGCTCACCAGTCCAGACAAGATCCTTGCACGGCATATTTGGATTCTGTAGGAAGCGTCACAATTTTATTTCAGACTTAAGAGAAGTACATCATCTAGTCCACAGTCTCCTACACTTGCTCTAATAGTTTAATTACCTGTATCTCAATATGCTAGACCTATGTATACAGAGGCTTTCAAAAAAAAAAAAATCTCCTTTTGACTCAAGGTGTTCATCAGCCATCTGGAACTGCCTCCCAAGCTTCATCCATTATGCAAATAGGGTTTAGTATTCGTAATGCTTCATCTACTGATACTAATGCATTAATGCTGGATGTTCCAGCTCAAGCCCCTGAGAAGACATTGCCTTTTCATCCGTCATCAGCTCAGGCTCACACCTCATTACTTTTAATGGCTCTGTGGCACTTAAGGTCACTGAGCTCCTAACTGCTGCCACCTAGGGTGCAAAAATAAAAGCACCTTTCTCTGTTTAAGTGAAGCCGATTCCCCGTTTAATTCTTTTCTTTTGTTTAATTTTGTTGTTGTTGTTATTGTGGAATTACCATCACTTGGGAAAAGATAAGACTGTATGAAGAAGTAGAGGTTGTCTTCAGAAGTTTAGGTAAACAGAACTATTTCTGGGAAGAGTTTAAGGAAAAAAAAATTCCGTTGACCTGTGTGTGTCTCTCTGTTTCTATATGTGTGTATATATATGCATATACATACGTATATATATACACACACATATATATATATGTATATATGACTTTTTTTCCTTATCTTCTACTTTTATGTATTTATTTTTTATTATTATTATTTTTTTCCAGTGGGTTTTGTCATACATTGATATGAATCAGCCATAGATTTACATGTATTCCCAATCCCGATCCCCCCTCCCACCTCCCTCTCCACCCGATTCCTCTGGGTCTTCCCAGTGCACCAGGCCCGAGCACTTGTCTCATGCATCCCACCTGGGCTGGTGATCTGTTTCACCATAGATAGTATACATGCTGTTCTTTTGAAATATCCCACCCTCACATTCTCCCACAAAGTTCAAAAGTCTGTTCTGTACTTCTGTGTCTCTTTTTCTGTTTTGCATATAGGGTTATCGTTATCACCTTTCTAAATTCCATATATATGTGTTAGTATGCTGTAATGTTCTTTATCTTTCTGGCTTACTTCACTCTGTATAATGGGCTCCAGCTTCATCCATCTCATTAGAACTGATTCAAATGAATTCTTTTTAATGGCTGAGTAATATTCCATGGTGTATCTGTACCACAGCTTCCTTATCCATTCATCTGCTGATGGGCATCTAGGTTGCTTCCATGTCCTGGCTATTATAAACAGTGCTGTGATGAACATTGGGGTGCACGTGTCTCTTTCAGATCTGGTTTCCTCAGTGTGTATGCCCAGAAGTGGGATTGCTGGGTCATATGGCAGTTCTATTTCCAGTTTTTTAAGAAATCTCCACACTGTTTTCCATAGCGGCTGTACTAGCTTGCATTCCCACCAACAGTGTAAGAGGGTTCCCTTTTCTCCACACCCTCTCCAGCATTTATTGCTTGTAGACTTTTGGATAGCAGCCATCCTGACTGGCGTGTAATGGTACCTCATTGTGATTTTGATTTGCATTTCTCTGATAATGAGTGATGTTGAGCATCTTTTCATGTGTTTGTTAGCCATCTGTATGTCTTCTTTGGAGAAATGTCTGTTTAGTTCTTTGGCCCATTTTTTGATTGGGTCATTTATTTTTCTGGAATTGAGCTGCAGGAGTTGCTTGTATATTTTTGAGATTAATCCTTTGTCTGTTTCTTCATTTGCTATTATTTTCTCCCAATCTGACGGCTGTCTTTTCACCTTACTTATAGTTTCCTTTGTAGTGCAAAAGCTTTTAAGTTTCATTAGGTCCCATTTGTTTAGTTTTGCTTTTATTTCCAATATTCTGGGAGGTGGGTCATAGAGGATCTTGCTGTGATTTATGTCGGAGAGTGTTTTGCCTATGTTCTCCTCTAGGAGTTTTATAGTTTCTGGTCTTACATTTAGATCTTTAATCCATTTTGAGTTTATTTTTGTGTATGGTGTTAGAAAGTGTTCTAGTTTCATTCTTTTACAAGTGGTTGACCAGTTTTCCCAGCACCACTTGTTAAAGAGGTTGTCTTTTTTCCATTGTATAGCCTTGCCTCCTTTGTTGAAGATAAGGTGTCCATAGGTTCGTGGATTTATCTCTGGGCTTTCTATTCTGTTCCATTGATCTATATTTCTGTCTTTGTGCCAGTACCATACTGTCTTGATAACTGTGGCTTTGTAGTAGAGTCTGAAGTCAGGCAGGTTGATTCCTCCAGTTCCATTCTTCTTTCTCAAGATTATTTTGGCTATTCGAGGTTTTTTGTATTTCCATACAAATTGTGAAATTCTTTGGTCTAGTTCTGTGAAAAATACCGTTGGTAGCTTGATAGGGATTGTATTGAATCTATAGACTGCTTTGGGTAGAATAGCCATTTTGACAATATTGATTCTTCCAATCCATGAACACGGTATGTTTCTCCATCTGTTTGTGTCCTCTTTGATTTCTTTCATCAGTGTTTTATAGTTTTCTATGTATAGGTCCTTTGTTTCTTTAGGTAGATATACACCTAAGTATTTTATTCTTTTTGTTGCAATGGTGAATGGTATTGTTTCCTTAATTTCTCTTTCTGTTTTTTCATTGTTAGTATATAGGAATGCAAGGGATTTCTGTGTGTTAATTTTATATCCTGCAACTTTACTATATTCATTGATTAGCTCTAGTAATTTTCTGGTAGAGTCTTTAGGGTTTTCTATATAGAGGATCATGTCATCTGCAAACAGTGAGAGTTTCACTTCTTCTTTTCCTATCTGGATTCCTTTTACTTCTTTTTCTGCTCTGATTGCTGTGGCCAGAACTTCCAACACTATGTTGAATAGTAGTGGTGAGAGTGGGCACCCTTGTCTTGTTCCTAATTTCAGGGGAAATGCCTTCAATTTTTCACCATTGAAGGTGATGCTTGCTGTGGGTTTGTCATATATAGCTTTTATTATGTTGAGGTATGTTCCTTCTATTCCTGCTTTTTGGAGAGTTTTAATCATAAATGAGTGTTGAATTTTGTCAAAGGCTTTCTCTGCATCTATTGAGATAATCATATGGTTTTTATCTTTCAATTTGTTAATGTGGTATATTACATTGATTGATTTACGGATATTAAAGAATCCTTGCATTCCTGGGATAAAGCCCACTTGGTCATGGTGTATGATCTTTTTAATATGTTGTTGGATTCTGTTTGCTAGAATTTTGTTAAGGATTTTTGCATCTATGTTCATCAGTGATATTGGCCTGTAGTTTTCTTTTTTTGTGGCATCTTTGTCTGGTTTTGGAATTAGGGTGATGGGGGCCTCATAGAATGAGTTTGGAAGCTTACCTTCATCTGCAATTTTCTGGAAGAGTTTTAGTAAGATAGGTGTTAGCTCTTCTCTAAATTTTTGGTAGAATTCAGCTGTGAAGCCATCTGGTCCTGGGCTTTTGTTTGCTGGAAGATTTTTGATGACAGTTTCGATTTCCTTGCTTGTGATGGGTCTGTTAAGATCTTCTATTTCTTCCTGGTTCAGTTTTGGGTAGTTATACTTTTCTAAGAATTTGTCCATTTCATCCAAGTTGTCCATTTTATTGGCATAGAGCTGCTGGTAGTAGTCTCTTATGATCCTTTGTATTTCAGTGTTGTCTGTTGTGATCTCTCCATTTTCATTTCTAATTTTGTTAATTTGGTTTTTCTCTCTTTCTTTCTTAATGAGTCTTGCTAATGGTTTGTCAATTTTGTTTATTTTTTCAAAAAACCAGCTTTTAGCTTTGTTGATTTTTGCTATGGTCTCTTTAGTTTCTTTTGCATTTATTTCTGCCCTGATTTTTAAGATTTCTTTCCTTCTGCTAACTCTAGGGTTCTTCATTTCTTCCTTCTCTAATTGCTTTAGGTGTAGAGTTAGGTTATTTATTTGGTTTTTTTCTTGTTTCTTGATGTAAGCCTGTAATGCTATGAACCTTCCCCTTAGCACTGCTTTTACAGTTTCCCATAGGTTTTGGGTTGTTGTGTTTTCATTTTCATTCATTTCTATACATATTTTGATTTCTTTTTTGATTTCTTCTATGATTTGTTGGTTATTCAGAAGCGTGTTATTTAGCCTCCATGTGTTTGAATTTTTAACAATTTTTTTCCTGTAATTGAGATCTAATCTTACTGCACTGTGGTCAGAAAAGATGACTGGAATGATTTCAATTTTTTTGAATTTTCCAAGACCAGATTTATGGCCCAGGATGTGATCTATTCTGGAGAATGTTCCGTGTGCACTTGAGAAAAAGGTGAAGTTGATTGTTTTGGGGTGAAATGTCCTATAGATATCAATTAGGTCTAGCTGGTCCATTGTGTCATTTAAGGTTTGTGTTTCCTTGTTAATTTTCTGTTTAGTTGATCTATCCATAGTTGTGAGTGGGGTATTAAAGTCTCCCACTATTATTGTGTTACTATTAATTTCCTCTTTCATACTCGTTAGCGTTTGCCGTACATATTGCGGTGCTCCTATGTTGGGTGCATATATATTTATAATTGTTATATCTTCTTCTTGGATTGATCCTTTGATCATTATGTAGTGTCCTTCTTTGTCTCTTTTCACATCCTTTATTTGAAAGTCTATTTTATCTGATATGAGTATTGCGACTCCTGCTTTCTTTTGGTCTCCGTTTGCGTGAAATATTTTTTTCCAGCCCTTCACTTTTAGTCTGTATGTGTCTCTTGTTTTGAGGTGGGTCTCTTGTAGACAGCATATATAGGGGTCTTGTTTTTGTATCCATTCAGCCAATCTTTGTCTTTTGGTTGGGGCATTCAACCCATTTACATTTAGGGTAATTATTGATAGGTGTGGTCCCGTTGCCATTTACTTTGTTGTTTTGGGTTCACGTTTATACAACCTTTCTGCATTTCCTGTCTAGAGAAGATCCTTTAGCATTCGTTGAAGAGCTGGTTTGGTGGTGCTGAATTCTCGCAGCTTTTGCTTATCTGTAAAGCTTTTGAATTCTCCTTCATATCTGAATGAGATCCTTGCTGGATACAGTAATCTAGGTTGTAGGTTATTCTCTTTCATTACTTTCAGTACGTCCTGCCATTCCCTTCTGGCCTGGAGGGTTTCTATTGATAGATCAGCTGTTATCCTTATGGGAATCCCTTTGTGTGTTATTTGTTGTTTTTCCCTTCCTGCTTTTAATATTTGTTCTTTGTGTTTGATCTTTGTTAATTTGATTAATATGTGTCTTGGGGTGTTTCGCCTTGGGTTTATCCTGTTTGGGACTCTCTGGGTTTCTTGGATTTGGGTGGCTATTTCCTTCCCCATTTTAGGGAAGTTTTCAGCTATTATCTCCTCGAGTATTTTCTCATGGCCCTTCTTTTTGTCTTCTTCTTCTGGAACTCCTATGATTCGAATGTTGGGGCGTTTCACAGTGTCCCAGAGGTCCCTGAGGTTGTCCTCATTTCTTTTGATCCTTTTTTCTTTTTTCCTCTCTGCTTCATTTATTTCCACCATTTTATCTTCTACCTCACTTATCCTATCTTCTGCCTCCGTTATTCTACTCTTGGTTCCCTCCAAAGTGTTTTTGATCTCATTCATTGCATTATTCATTTTTAATTGACTCTTTTTTATTTCTTCTAGGTCTTTATTAAACAGTTCTTGAATCTTTTCAATCTTTGTTTCCAGGCTATTTATCTGTAACTCCATTTTGTTTTCAAGATTTTGGATCATTTTTATTATCATTATTCTAAATTCTTTTTCAGGTAGATTCCCTATCTCCTCCTCTTTTGTTTGACTTGGTGGGCATTTTTCATGTTCCTTTACCTGTTGGGTATTTCTTTGCCTTTTCATCTTGTTTAGATTGCTGTATCTGGAGTGGGCTTTCTGTATTCTGGAGGTCTGTGGTTCCTTTTTATTGTGGAGGATTAACCCAGTGGGTGGGGTTAGACGATTGGCTTGTCAAGATTTCCTGGTTAGGGGAGCTTGCGTCAGTGTTCTGGTGCGTGGAACTTGATTTCTTCTCTTTGGAGAGCAATGGAGTGCCCAGTAATGAGTTTTGACATGGGTCTATGTGTTAGGTGTGACCTTGGGCAGCCTGTATGTTGATGTTCAGGGCTATGTTCCTGCGTTGCTGGAGAATTTGCGTGGTATTTCTTGCTCTAAAACTTATTGGCTCTTGGGTGGTGGTTGGTTTCAGTGTAGGTATGGAGGCTTTTGGACAGTCACTTATTACTTAAAGTTCCATGTAGTCAGGAGTTTACTGGTGTTCTTAGGTTTTGGGCTTAAGTCTCCTGCCTCTGGATTTCAGTTTTATTCTTCCTGTAGTCTCAGGACTTCTCCAACTATACAGCCCTGATAAGAAAACTTCTAGGTTAATGGCAAAAAGATTCTCCCCCGTTAGGGACACCCAGAGAGGTTCACAGAGTTACATGAAGAAGAGGAGAGGGAGGAGGGAGATAGAGATGAACAGGAGGAGAAAAAGGGGGACTCAAGAGGAGAGAGACAGATCTACGCAGCTGTCTGTTCCCAGAGTGTTCTCCGTAGCCCAGTCACCTACAAGGATTCACAGAATTGGATTGGAAAGAGAAGGGGAAAGGAGGAAATAGAGGTGTTCTGAGGTAGAAAACAGGGAGTCAAGATTGGGAGAGAATAATCTTCGGTTTAAAAATAGGGCTTCTCTTCTTTTTTTTTTTTTTTTTTGTAAGGTTATAGTGTATTGAAAATGAAAATTAAGGAGTAGTAGAGGAGTACTAGAAGACTTTAAAAGAAATAAGAGAAAAAGAAAAATAGAAAATAGAAGAGAAAAAGGAAAGAAAAAAAAGAAAAAAAAAAAAAAGAAGAAAAAAAAAATTTTTTTTCCCCCTAATTAAAAAATCGTAAAAGTCTGTGGAAATGAAAGTTAAGGAGTAATGGGGGAGTAATAGGGGATTTTAAAGGAAAATAAAAGAGAAGAAAGAAAAAAGAAAAAAAAAGAAAAAAATAAAAAAAAGAGAGAAAAAAGTAAAATTATATCTAGGAGCTTCTCTGGAGCTGCTGCGGTCAGTGTGGGTTCGGCTCAGTTTCAGATAGCTCCTCGTTCCAGCTTACGCTTCTCGATATCTACAGGCCCCTCCGGTGTAGTCAGTGTTTCCTAGAGGGATTTTAATCTGTTGCACCAGTCCCTTCTGAAGCGGTTCCCTTTGTTTATTTGGCTTCTGTTTGCCGGTCTCTTCAGAGCCTCATTTCCGCCCTGACACAGGCGGGCGGAGGTGGACTCTTATTCAGGTAGCTAGTTCCGTCGCTCTGTGGGGACGGGCTGGCGCTGCGGGGCAGGGAGAGGCTTGCACTGCAGGGAGAGGCTGGCGCTGCGGGGACGAGCTGGCGCTGCTGGGAGGTGCCGACGCCGCTTTCTCCGTCTGCGCTGCTCAGGCTCCTGGCTGTTCTATATGGAGCGCGCCCCACGCTGCGCGAGGTTCCAGCCCTCGGGTGTTCCACAAAAGCGCGGAAGGAAAAGCTGCGCCTGCTCTCTGTGCCCTCCCCGTCAGAGCGGTCCAGGCAGCCAGGGGCTTGGTGGGCGCACTATCCCCAGGTGTGGCGCGCCCCCTCCCTTCCGCGGACCCAGTTTCAGTTTCCGCTGGCGCCAGGCGGGTGCGCGCGCCTTCTGCCCTCCGCGTCCCCAGCCCCAGTCCCCACCCGCGCTGGTCGGGTGCCTGCGCCCTGTGTCTCGCCGCGACCTTCCCCTCCCCCCTGCCTCCGGCGGGGCTGGGCCGGTCCGCAGCCTGCGAGCTCCTCTCTGGACCCTCTCGGTCTCTTTGTTCTGCGAACGGCGGGCAGTGTGTTCGGGCCGGTTAATTTACTCTCTCTCTTTTGGTCTCCCACAGTTCAAGTTGGCAACTCACAGAAGTTCCCTCCGATTGTCCTCAGGGCACTCAGGCCCGGACCCTACCCCAAGCAATGCCGCCTAAGAGCTCCCGGGACGGATCTCCGTCCTTAGCTCTTTTGTCTCACTTTTTATCTTTTATATTTTGTCCTACCTCCTTTCGAAGACAATGGGCTGCTTTTCTGGGCGCCTGATGACCTCAGCTAGCGATCCGAAGTTGTTTTGCGAAGTTTGCTCTGCGTTCAGTTATTCTTTTGATGAATTTGTAGGAGAGAAAGTGGTCTCCCCGTCCTACTCCTCCGCCATCTTGGCTCCTCCCCCTGTATATATGACTTTTATTGCATTCTTCAATTACGTCTTCAAAATAATTTCCCTTTTATTGTACTGTAGCATGCTTAAAGCATTTTTGGGTCAAAATTCATTTTCATTCCTAGCTCTTTCACTTTCTAGCTGTGTGAATTTAAGCAAGTTACTTAATTTCTCTGTGCCTCAGTTGTTTTCATCTGTAAAATGGGAATACTGACATAAATTATTTCATAAGTTTGTAGTGAGAATTAAATCAATTAATATTAAGTGCTTAGAACTCTGGCACTTGGTTATATACTAAACAAGAGGTCATTCGGTCAAACTGCATTGACCACAATGTACAGATTTAGATATAACTTTAAGAACATGATTTTGAATAAGGGTTCAAACTAAATTGTTAAAAATTAAATGAGAAAGGCAGCACAACTTAATACTAATAAGCATGAATATTAATAGAGTGGCCAACTTTCAAGGAAAAATGTTAAAATTTACACAAAAATTAATTTAGAAAGTATCATTAGACTGATAATTATGAAATAACTGTATATATACATAAATATGTGTGTATACATATATATGTATGTGTGTATTATATATATATATATATATATATATATATATAAAGGACTCCCTAAAGGCACCAGATTTAGCAACATTGCAGGCAATAGCACAGTCAATACCTTCCAAAAAATACAAAAACAGAACATTTCTCAGTATCTTCAATAAGAATCTCAGGCCATGATCATGAGAGTCTGTTCCATCACATGCCTCTCTCTGGAACTAGAAAGTGGAGTCAGAATTGCAATGGAACACCTTGCCTGGGATTCAAGCCAATGAAAAGAAAAGCCCCTTTCTACCAACAGAATGTGATGGAGAAAGGGCAAGCTATGAGTATCCTGGAAACCTTGAATCCACTGCTCTTTAAGCAAGCCTATTTTCCCTATTTTGTGACTCAGCGACTTTCCTTTAGATTCAGTCAGTTCAGTTCAGTTCAGTCGCTCAATTGTGTCCAACTCTTTGCAACCCCATGAATCGCAGCACGCCAGGCCTCCCTGTCCATCACCAACTCCCGGAGTTTACTCAAACCCATGCCCATCGAGTCGGTGATGCCATCCAGCCATCTCATCCTCTGTTGTCCCCTTCTCCTCCTGCCCCCAATCCCTCCCAGCATCAGGGTCTTTTCCAATGAGTCAACTCTTCACATGAGGTGGCCAAAGTATTGGAGTTTCAGCTTCAGCATCTGTCCCTCCAATGAACACCCAGGACTGATCTCCTTTAGGATGGACTGGTTGGATCTCCTTGCAGTCCAAGGGACTCTCAAGAGTCTTCTCCAACACCACAGTTCAAAAGCACCAATTTTTCAGCACTCAGCTTTCTTCACAGTCCATAAATGACCACTGGAAAAACCATCGCCTTGACTAGACAGACCTTTGTTGGCAAAGTGATGTCTCTGCTTTTTAATATGCTGTCTGGGTTGGTCATCACGTCCCTTCCAGGGAGTGAGCGTCTTTAATCCCACGGCCGCATCACCGTCTGCAGCTTAAACTCGTTTAAACGGACATATTGTCACTGCCACCAGAACAGTTCTTTACTAAAACCACAATTCAAGATTGGGAAAATGGATACTCTTCAGGGAACAGGGACAATCTGTTAACCTATCTTTTGAAATAATTTCAGTGAGTATTTGTACACCAGAAAAAGTATGAAATGTTTGTGTTGTTTACTTTAGATGGAGGCATTTGAAGTGACTTGTCATTTTGTTTGCTTGTTTATTTGAATTTTCTTTCCTTTCCTTTTGGCCTAAATAAACATAAATTATTTGTATACTGGAAACACATCATAACTAAAATATAATATTTACTTAGCATGAGAGAAGTAAGGACTGAGCTGACATTTTCAGTATTCTTATCATGAGTTTTGTATCTTGTGATGCATGTTGGGTGAAGAATCAGCCTCCCCTGAACTGATTAACCATCTTTTTGGTAAGGCTAGCTGGCCCCTGTGCCTAGTACACCTCTTTCTCATTGCTAGAGACCAGCTGTGCTGATTTTCTAAAGTTAGAAATTCAAATAGTGTCATATATACACTCTAAACCTACCTCTATGCGAATATATTTGTTTTCAGAAAAACTTTATTTTTAATCAGTTTTCTCAAAGAGTGGCCTTGGACCACCTGTATCACAATTACTGCAGTATTTGTTAAAAATAGGTTACTAGATCCAACATTAGACATTGGTGAATCAGAATATTTGTTGTTGAGGTACAGGAATGATTATTTCTAGGCAGCTTAGAAATAAGATCGTCATTGCATCGTCCACATTTTATAAACCAAAGGTCTAGTCTAACAAAAACTTACTTTCTTCATAAGGATATGCCCTGAACTAAAGTTTATTTGAATTAATTCTCAAGAGTAAACATTATTAATCACTAAAAACAAATATATCCATATTCATGTGTTACTGGTGTTTTTCAACTGAAGTCAGATATCATTTCATATCCAGAATGACAGAAAAAATTAAAAAACAAAATGTATATTCATAAAGGGAGAACAGCCATTTTTATTTTCAAAGAGTCACATCTTATAGAAAAATATACTGATAGGTTTTAGTAGTTAAGGAAAGTAATAGAGTAAAACAATGATTTTTCTGCCTACAAGTAGAAGAATGAAACCTATCTAAGAACAGCAGGAGATTGAATTATAGGTACAACTAAAAGAAAATGGGCCCTGGGATAAAATTCTAGCAAATAAGTGAATTTAATGCTACTGAATTTGAAAACTAAGTTTCATTACAATATATGTTGATTATAATCCATGTCTTTACTTTATGTGTTACAAGATCCATGGTATCAATTTTTCTGAGTCATTTTTATGTCATTCCACAAAACTGCAGGCTATGTCTGAATGCACAGATAGGACTGGCAACACAGCTGTGTCTAAGAATGGATCCAATGATAAAACATATTGGAAAACAATTTATAAAGTATAAGGTCTTTTTCAAATATTACACAATATTATTTGTTATTGCATTTTCTTAATAGGCCTAAAGCAGATCTGCATCTTATGTAACAGAGTGTTTTCAACACAGTGAAACTAAGATATTTTACTTTGCTTGTTTCTTGTCTGCACTATATAGGATATTAGTTCCCTGACCAGGGATCAAATCTGTGCCCCTGCAGTGGAAGTGTGGAGTCTTAACCACCAGACCACCATGCATTCATGCTTGTATCGGTCATGTCTGACTCTGCACCACACTATGGACTGTAGCCCAGCAGTCTCCTCAGTCCACAGGATTCTCCAGGCAAGAATACATACTGGATTGCCATTTCCTTCTCCAGGCCATCTTTCAGACCCAGGGATCAAACATGACCCCTGCATCTCCTGCATTGCAAGCAGATTCTTTACTGCTGGACCAGGTGGCAACCTGCTGGACCATCAGGGAAGTCCAACTAAGAAACCGTAAAATATGCACCATTAAGACTTACTATAGGAAAGGTTTGGAACTGAGTGAGGCCCTGCGGGGCTCCCAGGCACAAACGCCTTTCTGTCTCCTGTTTCTCCCCGGGAAGACTCCAGCCATTGTGACCTTCCCTGAGTCCCAAAGGGCGGTTTACAGAGTTGCTGATCAAGGGAGAAGCAGCCAGGATATCACCTGAGGCAAGATTAAAGGGGTCACAGAGGGTCACCAAGACTGCGCTGTGCTTAGCTGCTCAGGCTGCTCTTTGCAACCTCGCGGACTGTAGCCCACCAGGCTCCAGGCAAGAATACCAGAGTGGGTAGTCATGCCTTCCTCCAGGGGACCTTCCCAACACAGGGATCGAACCCAGGTGTTCTGCACTGAAGGCAGATTCCTTGCCTTCTGAGCCACCAGGGAAGCCCCACCAAGATTCAGGGGTTCAGTCATATCCGACTCTGCAACCCCATGGACTGCAGCATGCCAGGCTTCCCTGTCCATCACCACTCCCGGGGTTTGTTCAAACTTATGTCTATCGAGTCAGACTTGTCATCCAACCATCTCATCCTCTGCCATCCCCTTCTCCTCCTGCCCTCGATCTTTCCCAGCATCAGGGTCTTTTCCAGTGAGTCAGTTCTTTGCATCAGGTGGTCAAAGTATTAGAGTTTCAGCTTCAACACCAGTCCATTCAATAAACACTCAGGACTGATCTCCTTTAGGATGGACTGGTTGGATCTCCTTGCAGTCTAAGGGACTCTCAAGAGTCTTCTTCAACACCAAGTTCAAAAGCATCAATTCTTCTGTGCTCAGCTTTCTTCATAGTCCAACTCTCACATCCATGCATGACTACTAGAAAAACCATAGCTTTGACCAGATGGACCTTTATTGGCAAAGTAGTGTCTCTGCTTTTTAATATGCTGTCTAGGTTGGTCATAACTTTTCTTCCAAGGGGCAAGTGTCCTTTAATTTCATGGTTTCAGTCACCATCTGCAGTGATTTTTGAACCCAGGAATATAAGTCTGTGATTGTTTCCATTGTTTCCCCATGTATTTCCCAAGAAGTGATGGGACCAGATGCCATGATCTTAGTTTTCTGAATGTTAAGCTTTAAGCCAACTTTTTCACTCTTCTTTTCACTTTCATCAAGAGGCTCTTTAGTTCCTCTTCACTTTCTGCCATAAGGGTGGTGTCATCTGCATATCTGGAGTTATTGATATTTCTCCCAGCAATCTTGATTCCAGCTTGTGGCTTCATCCAGCCCAGCATTTCTCATGATGTACTCTGCATATAACTTAAATAAGCAGGGTGACAATATACAGCCTTGAGCTCCTTTTCCTATTTGGAACCAGTCTGTTGTTCCATGTCCAGTTCTAACTGTTGCTTCCTGACCTGCATACAGGTTTCTCAAGAGGCAGGTCAGGTGGTCTGGTATGCCCATCTCTTTCAGAATTTCCACAGTTTATTCTGATCCACACAGTCAAAGCCTTTGGCATAGTCAATAAAGACAGGTCTTTAGATAGTTGGATATTTTTAGGAACAGATTTTATTATCACAATTCTGGCATCTCCTCATATCTAGAGAAGCACTAAGTCCCTTCACGCTGACATCAGATCCTCATGACTATCTAAAAAGCTGTTTGTAAAATGAGTGCCTCATGGTGTTTAACTCCCCCTTCACCAAAACTGTATATGTTGAGCTCCCCCACTGTCACTTTTCAGCCATCTCTCAGCATTGCCTGAGATGCTGCCTATCAGGCTGCAGTCCTCATTTTGCCCCAAATGAAACTTAACTTGCAACTCTCAACTTGTACCTCTTTTTAGTCAACAACCATACTAAACATTCTTTGGTATTGCCCTTCTTTGGGATTGGAATGAAAACTGACCTCTTCCAGTCCTGCGGCCACTGCTGTTTTCCAAATTTTCTGCCATATTGAGTGCAGCAGTTTCACAGCATCATCTTGTAGGATTTGAAATAGCTCAACTGGATTTCCATCACCTCCACTAGTTTTGTTCCTAGTAATGCTTCCTAAGGCCCACTTGACTTCACACTCCAGGATGTCTGGCTATAGATGGGTAACCACCCCATTGTGGTTATCTACATCATTTAAACCTTTTTTGAATAGTTCTTCTGTGTATTCTTGCCACCTCTTTTTTATCTTTTCTGCTTCTGTTAGGTCCATGCCATTTCTGTCCTTTATTGTGTCCATCCTTGCCTGATATGTTTCCTTCATATCTTTACTTTTCTTGAAGAGATATCTAGTCTTTCCCATTCTATTGTTTTCCTCCTTTTTTTTTTTTCCATTGTTCATTTAAGAAAGCCTTCTTATTTTTCCTTGCTATTCTCTGAAACTATGAATTCAGTTGGGTATATCTTTCCCTTTCTCTTTTGCCTTTGGCTTTCCACATATGGCACTTAGTCATTTAGTTAGTAAACAATGGTGAGTTCTTGCTATGGACCAAGCTATATTAGTATTTTGAGAAGTGGTTTAGTGGAGAGGCAAAATAATATGTAAATATATTGCAATGAAGATGTGCTTTGATGGTGACAAGAGCAGAAAACTCTGAGCCTGTGTATGAGGGGTGCATGCCTCAGACTTCCAAGGCAAAGCAAAATTGTTCATAAATGGAAGTATTGATTACCAGGCTGTATAAGATGAGAAGCAGTTTACCAAAGACATAATGGCAGGTGACTGGAATTTATGAATCAAGGATTATTGGCTGTGGTGTGGTTGGGATGTAGGGTTTGAATAAGGGAGTGTTGAGAGATAAGCCTGAAGGTTGATGTGGTATTTCTGTCCTCTGGACATTGGAAGACCTTTGCGACCTTTTAAACTGGAGAACTAGATGAGTTAGTGCAGGAGTTCTATCAAAGGCAGATAGTAAATACTTTAGGCTCCCTGGACCATTTGCTTGACTATGTAGCATAAAGGCTACATAGATAAGAGGTCAACACAAATGATCATAGGTGCATTGCCATAAAATCTCACTTACCAAAACAAGTAACCGGCTGGATTTGGCCCATTGGCTGATCCTCACCAACCACCCATTTTGAAGTTCACAATGGCTGAAGAATTCAAAATGAATTTAAGAGCAACACGGATGGAGGCGGAGAGAATATACAGGGTATTATTGCAAAAATGCCAGTGAAAGAGTCATAATTAAGGGAATAGCAGCACTTGGATGACTTAGAAGAAGGTGAATACAGGAAACCTTAGAAATTTAAAGATGTAGCAGTCAGTGATGTGAAGGATGTGTAATGGAGTGATAAATGCAGGTAAAGGATGGCTTGCCGCTGGGAAGGCGATAGGTGCTTAGAACATGTAACAGCTGGAGTAGGGTTGGTGTTGAGTGAAAAAGAAATCGTTTCTGTCTTATACAACATGAAATCTAAAAATTTCGATATCCAAATAGAGAGCAATAATGTCTATTAGGCCAGAAAATAAGGACAGAGGTCTTGGGAACAGACATCACTTAGATGGTCCAACTCCAGAATGCTCCTATCTAGAAGAATGTTGAGACAAAGAAATGCTTAACACAAACTAAAAAATTAGATAAATAAACCACACCACCATCAAATGGTGAAGCCCATATTCTGTGGCACATCAATGTGAGGGAGGTATAAAGGAGGTTTCCACAGGAAAATAACTGGAATGTTGAATGACATAGTGTAAAAATACTTCTGCAGTATTGTAGAATAGAGTACTTGAGGACAGTTTTTTTTTTTTTTTCCTTGTAAGTTTTACAATGCTAAGATGATAAACCTGCCACAATACACTGGGAGTGTTAAAATGTAATTATTTCCCATGGATTCAATTTGCAAATGCCATCCTGGTGGCTCTGTAGTTAATGGAAGCAGCACAGCTATTTCACTGACAGACAGCTTCAGATATTGAGGTAAAAGATTCCAAGCCCACGAGGAGAATAAATGATGTTCTCTTGCTGGTAATGACAATATCTATTAAAATTGGACATTTATAAACTCAATATTGATTATGTTATTGGATATACTCTTCTTTTTTTCTCTACATGACAAAAAAAAATACATAACTTTCCTAAATAGTTCTTCTGCATGCTAGAATTGCATGATAACATGTTTAGTGACTGCATGGATTTGGGACATAACAGAGTTCAAATAAAAGGTCCATTGAAATACAATTACATTAAGCAAATACCAAAAATATGAGTGCTAAATTTATTCCCGTAAAAGTATGCTGTGAAAACGTTTCACCATACAGGTTTAGATTTTATTTTACATAAGCAAAGTAATAACAATTTCCAGGATCATTTCCCCAACCTGTCTACAGTTTAAAATAGCAACTGTATTGCCATTTTATTAAAAGTGTGAATGTTGTGATCCTAAACCTTTTTATCTGACTGCTGTGATTCTTAACGTTGTATGACACTTGAAGACATACTTGTTCACAACCTAGGGCAAATATTTTATTTCCTACTTAGTAAATTTTCATACATTTACATTAAGTGTATATAAATATCCAAGAAGAAATGTAAAGGGTCAAGGGAAATGTTTCAGGGTTTATTAGAGAAGAGACCAATACACTATATTTACCTCTATGATCATGCTCTCATATTCTGAAAAGGTTGTTTTTATTTTTCACCTCACAAAATACAGTCAACTGACTGCTACTCTGTGTAGAGTGTAAAATTGCATCTCATGGCGTGAAATGGAAATATTTGCGTAAATAGAAGTCAGGAATTTGATTGTCAAATGCACTGCTATTTTATTCTGGAAGTTAAGAAAATAATAGAAGTGAATAATGACTATTGATGCATTTATCAGGGGATCTAATCCTATGCTTATTCCCTAGGAATCGACTCACTGAGATGAATTTTTTACAGATGTTATAAAGGCTTGTGAAATCAACTAGGGCATTGCAGACAGGAGATTAGCGCATCTTGGTGAACATTTTATGATACTGTTAAGTGCAAAGTCAATGAACAGTACCAGAAGAAAGAACCTATCTATAAATCACAGACAATTTGCAATGAATCATAGGAATATTTTACATGATAAATGCAGTTAAAATGTGCCATCAGGGATTTAATTGCAGCAAAGGTTCATGATTACGCATCTTTGCTTTCTCCCCTAAGCATGCTTTTCTGTGATCTCCAAGACTTTATGGAGTATATCATTCACTGAATGCTGTACCTCCTATCATGGATTTCTTTTGTGAATATACAGCCTGGGTGGATCAGTCTTCAAGAAATATTTGCAAGTTACATGTGATAATGTAGTCTCTCTCATAAACCCATATTAAGAAGGACAAATTTTGTGCCACATTTTTCTATTTATATTTTCCCCAGTTAGTAACCCAATTTTCAACCCTCCTCTAAACCATCCAAGAAAAATATAACTTAGCTGAGCATTAATAACTTCAAATTAGTCAGATATTCAAGTAAAAATCTGACCTGTGTTCAAAGATTGAAGGTTGGCCTTCACAATGTCGTCCTGGGTTAGCTGACTAAAATTTGGAAAAATTGATGTGCTCAAGATATGGCCTCTTTAAGAGTTTTATGCAAATGATTTTTCTCAATTGATCTGCTTCAAATTATCTCCTTCTTAATTCTTTCCATACTTAAATTTGACCACATTCCTCATTTAGTAAAGCATTTCTGAGAGTACTGAATATGAATTCAGAACGAGAAACAAAAATCTTGAAGTTGAAATAAGTCTTTCAATGTCATTAACTATCTTCAACAACATGAAATGAATCAAGTTTGCTGCCAAACGCTAACTGGTGTCTGTACTTTTCTTTGTCTCTTAAATATAATTCATCTGGCTATTATTTGTAGAAGTGCATTTTGAAATAAGGCATAGAAAATTGCAGTCTTTTAAATTTTCTGCATTTGCTACATAATATCAGAGCTAATCCAACTTTATTCATCCTACTGAAATTGAACCAGTTTTATATTAGTGCTTAAAATGAATTCCAACTTGGAAAATCAATAGGAAACTTGTAAATACTTTTTCTTACCCCAAGTTCTAGATAGCTTTGGAATTCACAGTGCATGCACAGGTTGTTTAATACCATTCAAATTTTCTAAAGAGTAATGTAATTTCATCTTAACTAAACGCCAACTGTGTACAAAAGAATTCAGAGATAATCCTTGTTCCTCGAAAGAGCAATATGTGACCAAGAAGTCTGGGTTAAAAGAGAAAAGAAAGCAGATGTTAAAAATAGATAAAAATAGAGATTGGAGTTGTTTAGTGATATTATCACTCAGTCCTTCACCTGTGCAAACTTGTGCTAAAATCCTTTCTGGTGTTTCTCAACCCTTGAAGCATTCTTCATCGAAATCTAGATTATTTACCCAAATCGTGGAAAATACTATCTAACACATAACTAGGTACAATTTCTGCCCAGAAATCTTCAATCAGCAATGGTTTCTATGATTCCAAAGACTGAAAAAAACATGTAGGTATGTAATGGAAATAAATATAAAACACATAAGTATATATATATGAGCATATAGGTATATAAAGCTAGATATACATTTTATATTATGTATGTATATACATACAGTGAGAGAGTGATATAGCAATACTTGTTTCAGAGTCCAAATCTGTATGTGTCTGTTTTCATCTCATATTTCCTGATGTTTTCCAAGTAAATCACTAATTTGAGCATAAATCTGACCATTTACAAATCCAAATACACAATGGTCATCTAAATATGTTCATGCCATTTCAAAAATTACCTTTATTTTTCAAATGCACAATTACAACCAATTGAAAATATTTTAAATAAGCTTTAAAGATATACAACAAATAAAACCCAAGAGATTTAGAGAACTCAAAAGTTTCAATTACAGTGATGTGAAGGCTCAGGAATATATTCCATTACTTTTGAATAATATAATCATGAATGTTTCATTTTTTAATGTGTGTGTGTTTATTTGGCTGCACCATGCCTGAGTTGCAGCAGGCAGGAACTTCAGTCTTTGTCGGGGTATGTGGGGTCTAGTTCCCAGATGGGGGATTGAACCTGGCCCCCTGCACTGGGACCAAGAAGTCTTAGCCACTAAACCACCAGGAAAGTCCCGAATCATAAATGCTTTAAAACCAGTCAATGTGACTGAATAAATCACCACTACATATGCAATAATAAAATTTTTATTTGTCATTGCTCATAATTAGGCCCATATATCAGTTCCACAAGGTATTGATTTTTTATGTTTATCCTTTACTTTTTATTGGAGGAGATGACCCACTTTCGCAAATTAGTTAGTGCCACCGAAGGATTGGACCAGAAGTGTCTGTTATGCTGCAGTGTTAACCAGAAGACAAAGAGAGTGAAAGTGTGGGTAGCCTATCCCTCCTCCAGCAGATCTTCCCAAGCCAGGAATCAAAAAAAAGGTCTCCTGCACTGCAGGCAGATTATTTACCAGCTGAGCTCAGGAAAGCCCAGATAAGCAGATAACTTAGGAAGATAGGTTATCATTAAACATAAATCAAGTCTTCGGTTTCATCCTCATCAAACTCCTTCTTCTTTCTCTTGATATCACCATTCTCTGTTATTTTCTGCATTGAGGATGACCAAATTTTTTTCTTCCCTTAGTATTATTTTAATATTACCATATGAATATTCCCATTGCTTGACTATTCCAAATACTCTCAGGCAATTTGTGGGGTTTTCATAACTGATTCATGAGTCAGGCACATTTCCTCCCATTTCAAAGATGAGAAAATTGAGACAATGCAGCTACTGAACTGTCCAAGGTGGCACAGTACTAAATATCAGAGACTTTGAATCAAAAACAGTTCTTTTGAATTGCTATCCTCACAGATCCAGTCTGGATATTTGCTGTTAAAAATATGATTTCCTTCCTTTTCCAGCTCTTTCCATTGCCATAACCATTCAGAGAAGAGCTAATGGGTTAATGGCTGATGATTTCTTTCATAGAAAAACACACAGATGGAATTGTTTATGCTGTGTTTCCTGGTGAACAGCTCTGGGGTTATTTATTGCTTTAGTAACCATCTTCTTGACCCATTCACCCACCTTTTAGGTTGCTTTCTTGGGAGCTCTCTGACTTTCTAGCACTAGCTTATCCCCAGAGCACAGCTGTCAGGCACAGGCTTCCTCGTGGCTGAGATTGATCCTGGAGCTGGCAGAGTGTCACTAAGCAACTTCGTTCTCCTCTTATCTTGCACCTTGCACTTGCAAAGGTGTTCCCAGTGTCAGCACCAGCCCACGCCCATGGCTACTCCAACTGTCAGCTTCTTGACAGACAAGATTGCAAATTCTTCCCCGTGTAGTTCTTGTCCTCCGAGTTACAGACCCTGGATGGCAATATATCTACTGAATGGCACTAGAAGGTGCCAGAAAGACGACTATGGAACTAGAATTCCTTCTCAATTTTATTTTGATGAAACTTTATAAAATCTATCATGGAAACATCTTTTGTATGTTTGCTTTTCTTTTCTTTTTTTTTTTTTTCTCCCCCCCCCCACCAGAACCCACATCAGTCTCAAAATCATTTCCATTTCTTTCAATCTTAAGGTTGAGATTTCAATATAGCCTTGCCATTGTATTTCTTTTTCTTCCCTGCATCATAGGTTTCTTCTATTAAATACTTTCAAATTTTCTTCTATCATTTCTACTTTAAAAAAGAAGCTATCCCACAAACAAATGATGTGATCCCAGAAGTCTGGCTAGGTTTGGAGTTTTTTAATGTTATCAGAAATCTGAATGATTGTGTTGGGAAATGTTCCCTTTTAGGCCCAAAGCCACAAACTTATCTTATTTTCCATGTAATCATGGAGCACCAACTCTTTATATTGTCTGTTCATCCCATTGCTGATGCCTTCACAGAAATGCCCTTTGGCACTTGTCAGCCCCCTCACTCACCGCAACAAACTGTGGAAAATTCTTCAAGAGATGGGAATACCAGAACACCTTACCTGCCTCCTGAGAAATCTGTCTGCAGGTCAAGAAGAAACAGTTAGAACCAGACATGGAACAACAGACTGGTTCCAAATTGGGAAAGGAGTATGTCAAGGCTGTATATTGTCACCCTACTTATTTAACTTCTATGCAGAGTACATCATGAGAAACACAGGGCTGGAGGAAGCACAAGCTGGAATCAAGATTGCCGGGAGAAATATCAATAACCTTAGATATGCAGATGACACCACCCTTATGGAAGAAAGGGAAGAACTAAACAGCCTCTAAATGAAAGTGAAAAAGGAGAGTGAAAAAGAAACTAAGAAACTAAGGCGAGGCTTTATTGAGGCCCCTGCTACACAGCAGGGGGAGAAAACTAGTGACAGGGCCCCTTGCCCGCTCCCCGCGCCCTGCTCCCCGGGGGAGACGGGTGAGCTGGCTGTTTACTTGTGGTGAGAGTAGGGTACATCCAGGGGTTGGTGGAGGGATGGCTTGGGTGTTTTGCCCACCCCTTTGCTGGTGTTGAGTGCAGGGTGCATACTCAATCCCCTGGTTTTGCCTTCAACACCCTGTTTTTCCTCCTGGATCTTTGAAAGTGGCAGTTGAGTTTTTTTGCTTTTTGGTCTTCTTGTATCTTGTTGTCCATAATTTGCCCCAACTGTGCATAGACACAGCTATTTTTTAGTCTTTTCTTTCTTTGTGTTTTGCTGAGATATTTGAAATGAGGAGGCGTTTGTCCAGCAGCAAGCCCTTCCGCAAAGGGTCCGAGGTCCCATCCTGTCTTATATCCACAGCACACTGATTCATCCTCCTGGATTTATCTTTCTAAAATAACTGATCATTTTATGACCCTGGCCTCTGTATAAAATCTAGCATTCTTTCTTACTTTGTATAAGACACAGGTTACATCGCTTCACTATTTGGCTCCAAACGTTTTCCTGATAGAGCTAGTAAAACATTTCAGTCCTTGTCTTACTACTGCCTTGCCCCCTGAAACCCAGTTAACTGCTCTCTCCAAGTCAGTTTCTCTTCTACAAACAGAGACTCTCCACCTAGTGTATCTGGGTCGGAGGATCTCTTACCTAAACACCCCTGTGATTCCCATAGACAGAAGAGCGCTCCTCTAGGTGTTCGGGATGGCACGGCAGGCGTTTCACAGCCCAGCCTCACTCTTCTCCACCCACTCTCACTCATGACCTCCCACTGACCCAGGCTGAACCCAGCCAAGTTCCTCAGCCTGGAGTCTTTGTGGTATCAGGACATAGGCTATGTCCACCGTCACACACACACACACACACACACCACTCTCATCTAGAAGACATCCTTTCTAGATGCACGGTACACTCTAGTAAGCGTGACTGTTATTGCAGTTCCTAGGAGTATTCTCACCTGGAGAATTTCACGGACAGAGGAGCCTGGCAGGCTACAGTCCATGGGAATCACAGAGTCCGACATGACTGAGTGACTAACACAACACAAATGTATTTAGGTGTGTGTGTGTGTGCGTGTATATGTGTGTTTCCAGCAGTCATCACACTGGATTGTAACCATCTGTACTTGTTTCTTCATTAGAACATAAGCTGCTTTAGGGCAGTGCTACGCTGGGTTTCTGTCATTATTTACCCAGTGTCTCCAGTGACGTCTAGGATAGCACCAGTTCCCAGTGAATGTGAGAGATGCAAGAGCTAAACGAAGCAATGTCTTTAAAAGGAGTAATTCCCCCTGCTCTAATTTCTCATCTGTCAATTCGTTCTTTTTCCCTAAAATCTTACCTGCCAGACTCTGGAAAGAAATGTTTCCTATTCCCAAACACTCTGCACATTTTCTGTGTTTGTATGCATGCATTCCCTAGACTTTCCTCCAAAGGGAGAACTCTTACGCATCCTTTAAGCCTCCGCATGGATGTCATCTCCACCAGGAAAACTACAGAAGCTTCCTCTTCCGTGCTGCCATAATAATTTGCATGTCTTATGGAATTCGTGTTGTATTGTACAGATTTGTGTATGTGTCTGCCTTCTTTGTTGAGCTTTAGAGAATGATGTGTTCACCACGAATATCCCATTTCTAACACTGTACTGGACACGTGATAAGTGTTTAATAAGTAACTGATTAATAGATTTGAACAAATCCTAAATAATTTCTGATTTGAGATCCAGGCGGTGGCAGAGGATGGGATCATTTGGAAGATGAGGATTGACATATATGTACCACTGTGTGTGTACTAGATGGTAGACAGCTAGTGGGAGGCTGCCGTAGACCCCAGGAATCTCAGCTCTGTGCCCTGTGATGACCTACAGGGATAGGATGTGTGTGGGGGGGTGCTGTCCGAGAGAGGGGATTTAGGTACACAGACAGCAGACTCACTATGTCATGCAGCAGAAACTAACACAGCATTGTAAAGTAACTAAATTTCAATTTAAAAAATAAAATTTGAAAAATAAAATTAAAAAAAATTAACTTTACTAGCTATGTAAGATTCTGTCTGTATGTGCAATTCTTCTCATACAATACAGGAGCTACTGTTGATTCCTCAGTAGGAAACACCTCAACTTAGGTATTTGAAATCATGTGTTCTCGTCTATAAACATTGCTTCAATTCTAAAGAGACTTCCATTTATCTTATAAGAATCCCTGAAAAAAGAACCAAAAGCAAAACTCAAATATTTTTCTGCATCAATTTTATGGATATGTGCTTATGTTCCTATACAGTTTTATTCAATATCTATCTTTAAATCCTGATGCTTTTTTTAGAATCTTGGACCACCTAAACTCTCCTTTTATTTCATTATTTTGACACTCTAGAACAGTATCGCCCTATCTTAATCATTAACTAATTCAATAATTATATGCGGAAAACCTACTGTGAACCAAGTTCTATTCTAAGTTAGAAACACACTAGCAAATGTAAATAGATAAAACCCCCACTTTTATGCATTCTATGCAGAGAAAATAGACTATAAGCAAAACAAAGAAGAGCATTGCATTGCTTCTTAGAAGGTGACATATGTTAATGAATAAATTAAATTGAGGCAGGAGTGGCAGTAAAGCAGAGATGCGGGGATGGTTGGATTTGAACTAGAGTGGCAAATGAGGGTCTTGCAGAAGATAATTTTGAGCAGTGACTTAAAAGGAGGGAGATGAGAGCCCTGCAAACTCTGTGAAAATGACGAAGTAGAGAATAATACCTGCAAATGCACTCAAGCAGCAACACGTTCGAGCTATTCTAGGAAAAGCAAGGAGGCCACCATGTTTAGGACAGAGCAAGAGAGCAGAAAATTATTAGAAGTAGGGACAGAAAAGCAGCAAGTAGACAGGAAGCCGTCAAAGGTTTTGAACAGAAGAACAGAAGAATTTAGCAGAACTGTTTGGGCTAGCATGCTGACAGTAAACGCTAGGCTGGAAGGCAAGGGACCAGTCAGGGGCTGGAAGCAGTACATCCAGCTCAGAGATGATGGCTGCTGGAACCGTGATGCTTGTGACGGAAGTGATGAGAAGTAGCAAACATTTGAATATGTCTTGAAAATAGAACAGAATTTGTTATGAATTGAATGTGAATATGCAAAACAGGAGTCAAGAGTGGCTACAAGTCAGGCTGTCCTGAACAATTCAGAAATAAAATTGCTATTAAATGCAGGAAAAGCTCTTTTGGGAAGAAAGGACTATCATAATTTAGATTTTCAACATGGCGAGGCTGAGATGCTTATTAGACATATAAGCGGAGGTGTCCAGTAAGACCTCTGAGTCAAAAGCTCAGAGAAAAGATACAAAATGGAGGCAAACTTGAGATGCACAGAATTTGAAGCCATGAGGTTAAATGAGAGATGTGAGGATTGATTTCTGTCTTATTTGAAGACTAGGGTCAGTTGAACCATCATAGGAGACCATGAAAGAGCAGTCATGAAGGAAGAAAGCTAAGAGTGTGTGGTTTATACCTAAAAAGGAGTGGGAAGCTGTGTCCCAGTGAGCACTCAAGTGAGATGAGGACTGGAAAGTAACCATCACACTTGGCCGTGAGCAGATTGCTGGGGACCTGGGCAAACCACTTAATGAGAGGCCGGAGTGCAGCCTCTTCCTGCCATTCTTTAGAACTGTGGGAAGAACTGAATCTTATCAGGGTTTCCCCACACCTTTGCCGTTGCTCCCCTAAAATGCTCTGTAGTTCAGTGAAGTAACATAATGAGCTAAATTGTCTCTGATAAAAAATAATATAAACAATAAGACAAAAGGGGAACATGGCTCATGGAAAGAGACAAATGTAAATACGTGAAGGGTTAGGTCCATCGTGCCTAGGGAGACTGTTGTCTAGAGAAAGGAGGCAATGAACAGTTGCATAGGTTGTGCAATGCATCAGTCCTTGAGAAGCTGTTCACATCATCGTGAGCGTGAATGGCAACAGCCAGGGTTGTCCTGGTTGAATCTGGAGTGACTGCACATGATGGCTCTGTTTGAGCCCAGTACGAGAGGGGAGACATCATCTAGTGCTTTAGTCGCAGTTTCTATGTCTCTTGTGTCTGGACATTTCTCAGTACAAAATAGCATTCACCAGTTTAAACAAATGCATTTTTCAAATAGCATGTAAATTTAATCCAACTTCTTTTGGAATGCACAAAACCACGCAGTCCGTTTTATCACAAGCGTTTTAAACTATGTGAAGAATAAGTTTTGATGAGATGCCTTATGTGTCAGCCTTAGAACCTAACCCCTTACAAGGTGAACATCTCGGTATCTCCTACTTCCTCATTGGTCAAACTCTGGGACTGAAATAGTTTCCATCCAGGCATTCAACAAATGTGTCATGCTTAAATGCATCTTTCCATCCTTCAAGAACC
Organism: Cervus elaphus; assembly: GCF_910594005.1. Taxonomy (NCBI): domain Eukaryota; kingdom Metazoa; phylum Chordata; class Mammalia; order Artiodactyla; family Cervidae; genus Cervus; species Cervus elaphus. Next base: position 4,777,298 of record NC_057826.1, on the reverse strand, counting down.
TATGTCTTTATCCCCTATATATCCACACAGTAAATAACTCTTAAACCCCCAACATATGCCAGACTCTAAACACCAGGAGCTCAAAGAAAATAAAGACATGCTATTCAGTGTTCTTATCATTAGGTTATATCCTATTTTGCAGTAAATTCTCCCAAATGTTTAAAGAGAAACTATGTTACTATGTCTTATGATTTAATGGATAAGGAACGTGTGCAAGGTTCAGCTGAGAAATTCATTTATTGCATGTATCATAGACTGATCACTGGTAATATTCAACTGGGGCCTCTGTTAGTCTAGAGGGTTTACGACAGCTTTACTCACATATTTAATGCCTCTGGCTTGTAGGAATGGCTGGAAGACTGGACTTAACTGGGTTTTCCTCTCTCTCCATGTAATCTCAGACCTTTCAACACATTATCTCCAGAAGGCAGGAGAACTACTTGCCTCATAATTCAGGAGTCCAACAGTGAATGGTTCAAGAGAAAGAAGAGAAGTCTCAGTGCCAGGCTAAGAAATTAGCTCATCCCTTCTGAAGTATTCTTATGGTGAAAGGAGTTACATACCCTTCCTAGATGTTAGTGAATGGTTCATAGACCACAACTCTCAGATGGGTTGTGCAGTGAAAGCTTTGTGGCTGCTTTTAATCTGAGAAATCTGCTAATCTTTTCATGGAGAAGGTATATTTATTAACACAACAGCATTACAAAGAAAAGAATTACTAGCAGTCTAGGGAGTGGTTGATAAGATCATTTTCTTCTGCCAAGTGTATCTGGAAAGCCTATGTTAGAGCTTAAGTGACAAAATATTTGCTTTGCCAATCCAAATATGGATGAATACTTAGGAAACTGGAGACTTGAATTTTTTTTTTCCACTTAATGCTCTGCTCATTAAAGGAAGTGTTTCTGAGAAGACAAAGACCAGCACCATAAGCAACAAAAAATGTGACACTTCATTTTCAGATCTCCAGTTCCAAGTGACTTAGCTCCCCTTATAGTCCCTTAAAACTGGGGCTATACAGCGATGGAGAAGCAAGATAACCACCTGAAACAGGCGAGCAAACAATATGCCCTGTGCACAATGACCCTTCCTGGAGTGTGTGTGAGATCAAGACATAAATCTACTACTCTCTTGGTTTCTCATGAAAAAAAGAAGCCAGTATGTGGCTATTGAAAACAAGATAATTGCAATATTATATTAGACTCCTATTGTTTTACACTCTTTAATGACCCAAAGTCAGGTGTAGAAATAGGATTAGTTAGACATAAATATCAAATGTTAATAACAGTCTATACAAATGGTTGCTGATTCACTATAATTCATTCTGATGACTCAATTATTCTGGTGATTCACAGAAAATTCTTGAAGAGATAAGAATACCAGACCACCTTAACTGTCTCCTGGGAAACTTGTATATAGGTCAAGACTCAACAACTAGAACCAGACATGGGACAATGTACTGATTCAAAATCGAGAAAGGAGCTTGTCAAAGCTGAATGTTGGCACTCTGTTTACTTAACTTGCATGCAGAGCACATCATGCAAAATGCTGGGCTGGATGAAGCACAAGCTGGAATCAAGATTCAGTTCAGTATGGTTCAGTCACTCAGTTGTGTCAGACTCTTTGTGACCCCATGAGCTGCAGCACGCCAGGCCTCCCTGTCCATCACCAACTCCTGGGGCTTACTCAAACTCATGTACATTGAGTCAGTGATGCCATCCAAACATCTCATCCTCTGTCATCCCCTTTTCCTCCTGCCCCCCAATCTTTGCCAGCATCAGGGTCTTTTCAAATGAGTCAACCCTTTGCATCAGGTGGCCAAAGTACTGGAGTTTCAGCTTCAGCATCAGTCCTTCCAATGAACACCCAGGACTGATCTCCTTTAGGATTGACTGATTGGATCTCCTTGCAGTCCAAGGGACTCTCAGGAGTCTTTTCCAACACCACAGTTCAAAAGCATGAATTCTTCAGCATTCAGCTTTCTTTATAGTCCAACTTTCACATTCATACATCCACTGGAAAAACAATAACCTTGACTAGACGGACCTTTGTTGGCAAAGTAATGTCTCTGCTTTTTAATATGCTGTCTAGGTCGGTCATGACTTTCCTTCCAAGGAGTATGCATCTTTTAATTTCATGGCTGCAATCACCATCTGCAGTGATTTTGGAGTCCAGAAAAATAAAGTCAGCCACTGTTTCCACTGTTTCCCCATCTATTTGCCATGAAGAGATGGGACCAGATGCCATGATCTTAGTTTTCTGAATGTTGAGCTTTAAGCCAACTTTTTCACTCTCCTCTTTCACTTTCATCAAGAGGCTCTTTAGTTCTTCACTTTCTGCTATAAGGGTGGTGTCATCTACATATCTGAGGTTATTGATATTTCTCCTGGCAACCTTGATTCCAGCTTGTGCTTCCTCCAGCCCAAGATTGCTAGGAGAAATATCAACAACTTCAGATATGCAGATGACACCACTCTAATGGCAAAAAGTGAAGAAGAACTAACAAGTCTATTGATGAGGGTAAAAGAGAAGAGTGAAAAAGCTGGCTTAAAGCTCAACATTCAAAAAACTCAGTTCATGGCATCTAATCTCATCATCTCATGGCAAATAGATGGGACAAAGGTGGAAACAGTGACAGATTTTGTATCCTTGGGCTCCAAAATCATTGCAGATGGTGACTGCAGCCATGAAATTTAAAGACACTTGTTCCTTGGAAGAAAAGTTATAACAGCCTAGTCAGTGTATTAAAAACAGAGACGTCAGTTTGCTGATGAAGGTCCATGTAGCTAAACTATGGTTTTTCCAGTTTGTCACATGTGGATGCGATATTTGGACCATAAAGAAGACTAAGTACTGAAGAATTAATGCTTTTGCATTGTGGTTCCTGAGGAGACTCTTGAGAGTCTCTTGGACAGCAGATTAAACTAGTAATCCTAAAGGAAATCAACCCGGATTATTCATTGGAAGGACTGATGCTGAAGCTCAAATACTATGGCCACCTGATGCAAAAAGCCAACTCATTAGAAAAGACCCTGATGCTGGGAAAATTGAAGGTAAAAGGAGAAGAGGGTGGCAGAGGCTGAGATGGTTGGATGGCATCTCTGACTCAATGGACATGAGTTTGAGCAAACTCTGGGAGATAGTGAAGGACAGGGAAGCTTGGTAGGGTACAGTCCACGTGTTACAAAGAGTTGGACATGACTGAGAGACTGAACAACAGTAAGTGAAGTATTTAAAAACCATTTAAATATTTAAAAGAATTGCTAGAAAAATTGTTGCATATCCAATATGTAGCTATATGTGAGGTTACCGTCAGCAGAGAACAGACTCGAAGTAGCTTTTTATCTTAAGAATATATGACTCACTACATTTAGAATGCAAAAAATTTAGTTGTTTCTACTCCAGAATCACCAGAGTAAGTTTATTTTCTGTCTGAGACTTCACTGCCCATATCATCTTTTAAATACTGACTGAAGATTTTGTATTTTCATGAGGAATTAAATGTATAGAAAATAAGATGGACTTTCAGGCATCTTGAGTTTTCAGAAGTGACCAAAAAAGGAAAAAAAAAAAAAACAACAACAACAACTGCAGCAACAATTCAGGAATCCTAGATGGAATAATTTTCTTTGTTGTTATTGTTGAGGTATTCAGATAGTTACAGCAACAGCCTTACTTTTCCTGAGTATGCTATTAAAAAAAAAAGAAAGAAAGAAAGAAAGGAAAAAGAGAGATTTACCATAGTGGGAAAGAATCCATTAAAAGAAGATAGCTATATAAATTTTCTTCTAACAAAATAAATTATTTTAATGAGTTATGCATTTTTAAGGATTTCTTTCCCCCATCATGAACAGTCTTTAAAAATGATATGCTTTCCCACCAACATGATTAGGTACAGAAAATATATGTTTGTAGCAGTGGAAAAATCATTTTTAACTAGTTTGTTTTCTAAATTAAAAGTTTGATTATGAATTATTATACTTCTTTTGGCATTTTTATACTAGAATATGAATTAGAAATTGAGAATTGCCTCCTCTTCATAAAAATATATTGATTTTGAGCTTAGAGGTGTTTGAGATCTAAGCTACAATTCTAACAGATAGCATTCTTTTTATTTTGGTCAAGAGATTATATACAACAGTGAAAGGAAAAGTTAGAGAATGCTCATGGTGTTATCAAAATATAGTATTTTCTATTTACCTAGCAGTTTACATTTTCCAAAGCTTTTGTCAACACTTTGATTCATTTGCTCCTCACAAATTTCTGTGAAGCAAGTTACAATAAGCACTTTGATGTGAGTTGCTTTATTTCAGATGAATATGCTAAAACACAATGACACAGTCAAATTTGCAAAGTTAACTGTGAACTAAGTTCCTCCTCTGCTACCAAGTAAACCAAGTAACTTACCTGAGTAAGCCAACGTAACATTCGGTCCCTCATGCTTTTGAGTCAATTGGATGCTACACAACTTGCTAACTGGTTGTTCTATATTTCGCTGACCGATATTAAGAATAAGTTTAAATTCATTCTAAAGTTGCAATGTATTATACTCAACTAGAGTTTGAGCGCTGAAAAATGGATGCTTTTGAACTGTGGTGTTGGAGGAGACTCCTGAGAGTCCCTTGGACTGCGAGGAGACCCAACCAGTCCATCCTAGAGGAGATCAGTCCTGGGTGTTCATTGGAAGGATTGATGCTGAAGCTGAAACTCCAATACTCTGGCCACCTGATGCGAAGAGCTGACTCATTGGAAAAGACCCTGATGCTGAGAAAGATTGAGGGCAGGAGGAGAAGGGGACGACAGAGGATGAGATGGTTGGATGGCATCACTGACTCGACGGACATGGGTTTGAGTAAACTCCGGGAGTTGGTTATGGACAGGGAGGCCTGGCGTCCTGCGATTCGTGGGGTCGCAAAGAGTTGGACATGACTGAGCGACTGAACTGAACTGAACTGAGAGTTTGTTACAGTTCAGATATGGTTGAGATTGGGAGAATCCTCCAACAGAGAGCAAAAACCACTACACCTTTTCTTTATGTTCTAGCAAAAATCTGTGCATGGAATTTTTCAGGCAAGAATACTGGAGTGGGTAGCCATTGCCTTCTCCAGGGGATCTTCCCGACCCAGGGATCCAACCTGGGTCTCCTATATTGCAGGCAGATTCCCCGAGCCACCAGGGAAGACCCTGATGCTGGAAAACACTGAGGGCAGGATGAGAAGGGGGCAACGAAGGATGAGATGGCTGGATGGCATCACCGACTCAATGAACATGGGTTTGGAGACAGTGATAGACAAGGAAGCCTGGCGTGCTGCAGTCCATGGGGTCACAGAGTCAGACGTGACTTAGCAAGTGAACAACAAAGCCAAAATCTAGATATCTGACAGAGATATTTAATATTCATCAAATACACAAGAATTCTTCTCTATCTTTTTCAAACTCCTCTGAAGTAAGGTAACAGTCATATGATTATTGATGGCCAGTTGAAATAGGAGTCACACAGATATGTGTTACTCCTGGATTGGTGGAGGTAAGGAGGTGATGAGCATGCTGCTTCCATTATGCAAAGGGTATTCCAAACTGTAGAATTTGAAGATGGAAGAGTATGGCCTGACTTGCATCAGACTGAGACATGAGCAAGAATAAACCAACATGATGCTAAACCACTTCAGTTTCAAGAGTTTGCTTGCTGCAGCATCTAGCCTCACTCACATAGTCTAATAAATCTGATAATAACAAGAAACGGAAAATAGTTTCTAGGTTTGGTACAGTCCGCATGGTGTTTACCATCAATTGATTAAAGAGTAACATTTCAACTACAGAACATGTTTAAGGGTCCCCAAACTTTTGTGCTGATGGGGCATTTAGAACTTAGACTCAACCTGTGTGTGTGTGTGTATATTAGGTGCTCAGTTGTGTCTGACTCTTTGCGACTCCAGGCTGCTCTGTCCATGGAATTTTCTAGGCAAGAATATTGGAGTAGGTTGCCATTCCCTTCTCCAGGGGATCTTCCCAACCCAGGGATTGAACTCAAGTCTCCTGCACTGCAGATGGATTGCTTACCATCTGAGCGCCACCAGAGAAACCCCTAGACTCAACCTGGAAGCCCTTAATTCTCACCAACATCTAGAGCATAAAACAGCACCCCGCTGTTGCACAACCTGTGACACATCATGAAATGTTTAGATCGCAAAGAAACTGAGAACCACAAATGAATGTGTCAGTGCTAAAGAAGACAAGAAAGGCCAGAGAAATGATCGGTCACTGAAAGGTATTTTGAGATGGAGATGTTAAATATATGTCATTAATGATACAAACAATTAGATAATTAAGCACAGTATCAGAGAAGTCGCTGAAATGACAGTTTGCACTTTCATCGTTTAAAGACTGGAAGATGGAGAGGGCTTCAGTCTCAGCAATTCTAAACACTAACACAAGAAAAGTTACCAGTCTTCCCACTGCATACTCACTGGGGGTCCTGACAATGTGGAACATATAAAAGGAGCCCCCAAAGAAAACAGAGTTAAATGGGATGTTTTTCTTTTTCCTTTAAGGATACCTGGATAATAATGTTGCCAGGTTCTGAAAACAAGAAATAGAAGTTAATACCCAAACACACTTGGGATGGTCTCTTTTGGTGCCAACATGTGTATAAAGCATCTAAAGTGTTTAAAAACATTAGAACTCTGTGCGGTTTAGGTCTTAAGTATCTGTTCAAAGATCCCTACAGGAACCTCTTTTTAAAAATTCGATTGGACAAAGAATAACATCTGAGCCCAGTTCTTGATTAAAAGTCACCTCCTGTTAGACTTAGATAAAGGTAATTTTTATAGCTAGCTCTGATTAAACTGCAGAAGCTAAGTGGGTCTTGCTTTCAGTTTTTCCTTGTAGCTGCTGGGACAACTGGGGTGAAAACTTTGATGCTCTTTCCCATTACTGTGATTGTCATTCAGTCGCTCAGTCATGTCTGACTCTTCATGACCCCATGGACTGCAGCACGCCAGGCCTCCCTGCCCCTCACCATCTCCCAGAGTTTGCTGCATTACTAAAATACCCATAAAAGCCAAAGGAAGCTGAACAGTGTCATCAGGAAGGACCAATCCATAGAGTCTGTTCTTGATCACGTATCAGACCATAAAGTGAAGTCCACCTCTGTTTAATGAGGCAGAGTTTCAGTTGGAAGCCAGAATCAAACCTAATTGATTTCAGTAACTTTCAAATTTTTTTTTTTAATCTTCAAGTTATCCACAAAGCAAAGGAAGAAGGGTACCCAACTAAAATTTACCTTTTTGTAAGCATCATTTGATGTGGCCTGAAGTGTTTCTGTGCTACTTTGAGAGGTTTCCACACACATAGACGCAGGTTTGTGCACACACTCACATGTTCTCAGTCACAAGCATGCACTCCCACACCCGCAGGGCTGAGGAAAGAGGGAAAGGCTTAGGAGGGCCTGCAGGAGCTTCTGTGTTCATGTTCCCAGAAAAGGGGGGTTAGTTAATCACTGGATTGGATTGAGGGCTTTGGGTTCTCTTTATCTCTTTGGAATGACGTTTATCTTCCTCATCAATAAATAGACTGTGAGCGAGTGCGGGAAAGTTGGTCAGTCTTGTCTGACTCTTTGCAACCCAGGCCAGGGTACAGGATTGGGTAGCCTTTCCCTTCTCCAGGGGATCTTCCCAAGCCAGGGATTGAACCCAGGTCTCCCGCATTGCAGGTGGATTCTTTACTGTCTGAGCCACAAGGGAAGCCCAAGAATACTGGAGTGGTTAGCCTCTCCCTTCTCCAGCGGATCTTCCCGACCCAGGAATCGAACCGGGGTCTCCTGAAGTGCAGGTTTATTTCTCTACAGCTGTAAACATCTCATTGTCATAGACCCACTCTAGGTAACAACAAAAGTAACGATAAAGCAGTGGTCACCTATGATGGGCTGGGTGGAGGCACGTTTCCTACAGAGCGGGCAGAGTCCTGGCTGGAGGAGCTGAGGCAAAGTGGCTTAAGGTCAAAATGAGAAGAGGCAACAGGCCAGATGTTTGATAAACTGGAGTGGAGATTTGACCTGGAGGTACATTTGCAGCTTTAGGAGAAGGGTGCTGAGGGTTTGGGCCTGAATGGCCCACAGGACTAACTCTCAAAGTGGCAAACTCGTCCCTGGACGCCCACTTGCCCTTGAAGGGATGCCGCCAACAGACGGACTTGTAGGGTGTGCCTGTCACCCGCCCCAGAGGACCCACTGAGAGGGCTGTTGTCGCACATGTTGGAGGGAACATGGAAGATGCAGGCCTGGATTGCTAGAGGGATTGGATATTATGCAGTATTTCCCTCCAAAGGGCCAGCTATTTTCTGGCTGTCCTACTAGAGGATTGTAGAGGCAACACTGTGGGCCCAGATGGGGCTCACAGAAAGAGTGTAAAGCAGGAGGGAAGGGAGTAAATAGGATATGCGTGTTTTACTGCAGTTACTCTGTGTTGGGTTTTTTATATCAAAGAATTTAAAAACCATGGCATACAAATAACCTGAGTAGCAATGATCAATCCTACCTCTCAAATATTATAACTGATTTATCAGTAAATGATTCATCAGTGATATTAAGCCAAATGTGGGAAGCTTTTCTAGTAAGGCGAATGCATCTTCTGAACGTTCGCTCTTATATTCTCTTTCTTGTTTCTTTGATTGGAATTCTCACATTATGTGTTTGTTCCAACTCAGACATTATCATAATTTTCAGCCTTGCACATTCCTTGTCCTTGATAAATGGGAGTTCATTGATTTCTTTTCAAAGAAGCATCTCCAATTTAATGAATGAAACACTTAGGGTGCAACCTTAGGAAGAACACTTAACCTCTCTGGGCATTTCCTTCTTCCTATGCAAATGTAAATGAAAGAGCAGGGATCACTCAGTGAGTTTTTAAAGTTCTGTTACTGGATAACGTTTTAATACTATTCTCAAAACACAATTTTATTTCTTCCAAAAAATGTATTACTGCACTGTCATCCTGGTGAATAAAAGAATAGTGAAATGGATACAATTCTAACAGCCACTCATAATCCTAGATTTTTCTAAAAGATATTTTCTTAGACTCTGCTATCTAAGCATGTACTTCATAGCTTCTACTGAAGCTTCTTTTCTGTGGGGAAGGGAACCAACGCTTAAGGGAAGCATTTGCATCACAGACATTTTGGTCCCTACTAATGCCTGTCCAAGGACATAAATACATCAAAAAGGAAGGAGCCTTTGTCCTACTTTGAGGTTAAACACTTACCACTTCTAGAGAAAGGTTGCATTTCTTTTGTGCAATGTGTCTGTGAATGTTTTATGAATCCAATTGAGCTTAAGAATCAAGTTTCTCCTACAGACACGGTTTATTCAGAGGAATAAAGATACAGCAGAAAGTTATTGATTTTTGAGGGATCCACGCCTTGTGAAAAATTAACCAGACATTCCTTCAGAATCAATACGATTACCCTTGCTGTTTCACAACTGTTACACTGAGTCGGACACACAGAATGTCTTCATCTTCGTAGAGGACGGCGGTTACTTTAGTGGGTCTTTTGAAAACCAAGGGCAGGTGATTTTCCCCTGTGAATGAATCTCTCCTTTCCTCCTATGATTTCAAATCCTTGACCCCGTTCCACAAATGCATGAATAAAAAAACACCTTCAGTTTTCTCAGGATCCATCTGTGATTTTGCCAGCTTCTAGAGCAGTCACATGGAAAATGGGAATTACCCATTGAATCCAGTTCTAGTCTGGGTAGTTAGTAAGACATTGGTATTAAGTTTTATTGTCACTTTCCCATTGAGGTTACCACTCAGCTCTCTGTTACTTATCAATTCTCATCACTTTTTTTTTTTTTTTGATAACTGAGCATGGACTGCCCTTTCCCATAACTGTTTGGATGCAAAACTGTCTCTTCTCTTGCTCATTGAATCAATATAAAGGTATATGTTTTGCATTCCTATATTCCTACCTAGCTCATTGGCAAGTAACTTGAAGTTCTTCTCCAGTATGCACTCACTGCGGTTAGTCTTTCAGTGGTGTTCAGCTCTTTGCGACTCCATGGACTGTATCCCACCAGGCTCCTCTGTCCAGGGGGATTCTCCAGGTGAGAATCCTGGAGAGGGTTGCCATGCCCTCCTCCAGGGGATCTTCCCTACCCTGGGACTGAACCTAGGTCTCCCACACTGCAGGCGGATTCTTTACCACTGAGCCACCGGGGAAGCTCATACATTCACTGTAGGTCAGGCAATGATCCTGCTGCTGGAAAACAGAGGAGCAAGATATAAACCCTGTAGTCAAGGAACTGCTTGATGCATAGCATTTCTCCACCAGAGTGCTCTTGGCATTTAGAGCAAGGAAATCTTTTGCTGTAAAAAAAACTGCCCTGTGCCTTTGCGGGGCGTTTAACATCCTCAGTCCAAATACATTGTCAGTAATGCTCCTCTGTTGGCCCCAGTGCTACTGCGGGAGCTGGAAAGACCTCCTTGAATTTGTAAAGCAACACTGGATAAATAATACTGGCCTGATTTGAGCTTTTGGTGGGCTACTTAATGTCTGTTTTGTTGCCTGGTTACCAGATTTATAGCATACTTCTGAATACAGGTTCATAGACTAGGCTCTTTACTTTGATCTTTTGGTTTCCAAACCTTTTGCCCCATTAAGTCCCTGGTCCCTGTGGGGATTCCAGTCCCTGACAAGTTAGGGATCTCTGTGTACCATTTCAAACTACATATGCGCTGAGCTAAGTCACTTCATTTGTGTCTAACTCTTTGCAACCCTATGGGTCATAGCCCGAAAGGCTCCTCTCTCCATGGGATTCTCCAGGCAAGAATACTGGAGCAGGTTGCCATGTCCTTCTCCAGGGGATCTTCTGACCCAGGGACTGAACTTGCATCTCTTATTTCTCCAGCATTGGCAACTGAGTTCTTTATCACTAGCCCCACCTGGGAGGCCTCTGTATAGATGCTGCCTAACTCACTTGGGCTTCTCTTCACAGGCAGACTGTGTCTCAGTGAATCTAGTCCTTCAGAGTAATGTCTTACTTATTATGTGTTTACAATGCTCAGTAATTTCCTCAGTAGGATATTTGAGATATATGGGTGCTCATTACCAAGATTTTATTAAATAATTAACAGTGTAATATAAGAAGTTTCTCAGGATGGCTCCATATGAAAACTACCTCTGGTTTTTCATTAAATCACTCTAACCATTCATGATTAATTGAGCTACTCCTAAGTGCAGGCATTTGACATACCTTTAGAAGTATAGATCCAAGTTTGAATATGGGCTCTTCCCTCAAAGGTTTTGCATGGTATCAACAAGAGACACTAATCAAATAATGACACCAAGTAATGAAAATTATGATAATAAGTGTAAAAGAAAGAGCGCCCTCTGAAAGGATATTTGGGAAAATCATCCTTGTCAGAGAGCACTGTGACAGTTATCCAGAGAAATTGTCCCTTGAGATTAGGTCTAAACTTTATCTTGTAAAGAAGAAAAAGTAACTAACTAAATGAAGTTGAGGAAGGAGAATACTCCAACTAGAAGACTAGCGTGGGCAAAGGCATCCTATGTCGAGATTTGCACAGATTTAAATCCATTCTTGTATGTACACATATGTGAATGGGACAAGACCTTTCAGTATGTGAAGGAAATTACCTGAATTCTCCCCCTAAATCTGGCCTAAATGTTCTTATTTATATTAGGTAAGTCATTCAGCCTCTTTAGACCTCAGTTTTCTCATTTGAAAAGTGGAACAATGAGATGAAGTATTTTAACGGTCCTTCAAGTTCAGGCCTACGTATTTGTTTAGTGAAAATAAGCAAGAAAGGTAATTATCACTGCTCTTCAGAAAATCGGAATTTGGAAATTCAGGAGAAAGAAATTTTAGATGTACATACTTTCAAAAAAGTTTGTAAAGACATTTTACATTTCAGTTTAAAAACATGAAAGTTATTATCTTATGTTAAGGTGATCTTTTAATGAGCCTTAAATTTTTAGAAACTTAAAAAATTAAACCATAGTAAAATGTAAATGTTAATGAAACTACCTATGCTGAGTATTTCTTCTCTTAAACGATTTTTTTTCTAGCCTATAATTGGCCACACATATCTTTTGATAACATCTAGGCTATCTCTGGATATGTTAATTCAATATTATTACTACTATTTTTTTTTTTTTTTTTAAATTCCTGGGCTGAACAAATGACTCCTTCTACATCTGTCTGTTACAGGGATTGACAGGTGCAGATCTAGCCATCAATCTAATTGCTCGCATCACTGACTCAGTGGACATGGGTTTGAGTAAAGTCTGGGGGATCACGAAGGACAAGGAAGCCTGGCATGCTGTAGTCCACGGGGTCACAAAGAGTTGGACATGCCGGAGCGAGGGAACAAGAACTGATTGTTGGGCTCAGCATATGTTGTGCATGCGTACTGCGTTGATCAGTCGTGTCCGACTCTTTGCAACCCCAGGGACTGCCCCTGAGTCTCCTCGGACTGTGGTGATTCTCCAGCCAAGAATACTGGAGTGGGTTTCCGTGCCCTCCTCTAGGGGATCTTCCCAACCCAGGGATAAAACCCAAGCCTTCTGCACTGTGCGAGGACTCTTTACTGTCTGAGCCGCCGGAGAAGCCCAAGGATACTGGAGTGGGTAGTCTTCCCTTCTCCAGGAGGTCTTCCCAACCCAGGAATCGAACCAGGGTCTACTGCGTTGCAGGTGGATTCTTTACCAGCTGAGCCACCAGGAGAGGCCAGATCACATGTTTCCTGCATGTTAAGCTAGTTTGTGTAATCACTGGTTAAATTCTAATAGTAATATCAGTTAGGGGCTCTCTCATTAGTTTAATTAGCTCCATTTTAAGTGGACGGTTGAAATATACCTGTCTTCTACTCCTAAACCAAAGCCTGACAGAAAGACTGCTCTTGAGAATTAGGACACCCAAAGTGAATTGAATTCAGAAGAGCTGATTCTAGTTCCTCCGACTCTTTATTTGTTTCAGCTACACCTCCTGCCTTGTTTTCTCATTTATCAAAGCAGTGTTTGAAAAGAGATAGTGGTTATCCTGCTGTGTTTCTTGTTGCCTTATGTTTTAAGGAAGCACTTCTGAAAACTCCTGTGAAAGGATAGAGAAACTATTCTGTTTACATCGTAGATATACTTTTACTGACTTATCCTCTGGTATTACATGGGAGATTTCATGTAATAAAGAGTTCTGTAGCCACACAAACAAAACACATCCTGAATTGGATTTTTTTTTCTGATATTCCTCCCATTTCTAACTTTCTGTGGATCTTTAAATTCAATAACGAATGCATTAATTTATTTCTAAGAAGGAACAGAGTATCTCTACAACCTTGGTGAATACCTGTCTCTAATAGAGCATGGATTTGTATAAAGGAAGGCAGAAACATTTCCTAAAACAGCAAGATAAGGCAATTCAACTTCATGGGAGAAACTGATTGATTAAGTAATTCATTTGATAACATGCTGGGGATACAGTGGTGAACAAAACATAATCTGCTATTTTAGAGTTTCTGGTATGTTGGAGGACATAAATAAGAATATTGCTGCTACTGTTTAAGTTGCTAGGTCACATCCAACTATTGGCAGCCTCAAGGACTGTAGCCCAACAGGCTCCTCTGTCCATGGGATTTTCCAGGTGAGAATACTGGGGTGGGTTTCCATTTCCTTCTCTAGGAGATCTTCCTGACCCAGGGATCAAACCCAGGTCTCCTGCTGGGCAGGTGAATTCTGTACCAGTAAGCCACCTGGGAAGCCCAAACAATACACACATACACACACACAGAATAACATGTTAAATACTGATGCAAAGCATGAAAAAAAACTCAGGGAACAGGCATAGTGAACGACGGGAGTCATCAACTTCATCACGACTATTGCTGTGAACAAATATTCCTAAAATTTAGGGGCCGAAAACAAAAACATTTTTTAGTTGCTCGTAATTCAGTGATTTGAAATGGGCTCAGCTGTGTGGTTCTGCTAGCCCTGCAGGAGATCTTACACTTCATTCAGCAGGCTGGTTGGCTGAGAGCTGGGCTCAGCTGGATAACTGGGCTCTTCTCCCTTTCTGTTTGGGATGCTTTTGAACTGTGGTGCTGAAGAAGACGCTTGAAGAGTTCCTTGGAGAGCAAGAAGATCAAACTAGTCAATCCTAAAGGAAAGCAACCTTGAATATTTATTGGAAGGACTGATTCTGAAGCTGAAGCTCCAATACTTTGGTCACCTAATAAGAGTCATCTCACTGGAAAAGACCCTGATGCTGGGAAAGATTGAAGGCAGGGGGAGAAGGGGATGGCAGAGGATGAGATGGTTGGGTGGAGTCACTGACTCAATGGACATGAGTTTGAGCAAGCTCCGGGAGATGGTGATGGACAGGGAAGCCTGGCGTGTTGCAGTCCATGAGATCACAAAGAGTCGGACACAGCTGAGTGGCTGATCAGCAGCAATAGTCTCTGTGCTCCTGACTTCTTCCTGGGCCTACTCTACATGTTTTGCTCTGCGGTGCAGTCAGGCTTCTGGCATGGCCTGAATGAACACAAAAGTGGAAGCTCTTGGAATTACCTAAAAGCTTAGACCCAGAAATCTTGAAGCAGCATTTCTATGTGTCCTATGGATTAAACTGAGCTCCAGAAATAGCCCAACTCCAGCAGAGGTGACTACAAAAGTATGTGAGTACCAGGGATCATGTTTTATTAGGAGCCACCCTTATAACAAAACTATCCCAGGAGGTTCTAGTGCATAAAGTTTTGGGTAGGACATGCCTCCCTGAGCAGAGACCTGAAGTGAGAATGAGTGGGAAAAGTAAGTTAAGCAAAAACCTGGGGAAAAGCTTTCAAGTGGACAGAAAATCAAGTAAATGGCCCCAAGGTGGGAAAGTTCAGTTGTATGAGGACTGGATGGAGAGCAAGCAGAGCAGAGAGGAGAGACTTAGTGGGAGATTGGTAACAAATAAGGTCAGAAAGGCAGGGTTCCTATCACAGGGAACCTGAATGATCACGGCCAGGTGCTTGCATTTTATTATTTTTACAGGAGAAAATTATTGGAGCGTATCAGGCAGAGGAGTGACAGAAATTGACTTAAAGAATAAAAAAAAAAAAAACTCACTTGCCTTCTGTGTGAATCGACTTCATGCCACAGTAGAGGCAAAAAAGAGAAAAGGAAGTAACTGTAGCCTTGAATGTGAGACTCTTATAAGAATTGGTCACGGTGGTGGTGGAGGGTTAAGAAGTTGATAGATTTGTAAAATGTTTTGGAGGCAGACTGACAGGACTTGGTAATGGCTGGGATGCGGATTGGGCAAAGAGAGGCACGATTTTAGCATTTAAAACAGAGTTGGGATGATGCCATTCACAGATATGGAGACTGGAGAGGCTGATGGGAACTTGAGACATCAAGAGATCTAGAGATTCAAAATCAAGAGATTTTGAACCTTTTAGACTGAAGATGCTTCCTCAGCATTCAAATGGATCTGAAGACTAAGTGGTTAGATATTATAACTCACAGACAATAAAGAGCAACATATATCTCTAAAGCCATGGTCCAGCATGATATCATTTAGGAGACGAGTATGTAAAAGGTAAGACAGGAGCTGAAAACTGAGATTTTGAGGCCAGGAAGAACAACTCTAGCAGAAGGAAGAGCTTGAGTATAGACCCCAGGAGCAGGGGGGCTGTTGGGAGCCTATTGCAGCAACACAGGGAGAATGAATGTCTTAAATTTATGGAGTAGCAACTAGAGGGGGTGAGTGAAATTCAGGTTCAATTATGGAGAGAAGTAATAGGATTCAGGGGTCTGCAGGGTATGGTGCTGGCGGTGGCTTGGTCTCTAAGTCCTGCCCTACTTCTGTGGCTCCATGGACCGTAGCATGCCAAGATCCCCCGTCCATGTAATTTTCCAGGCAAGAATACAGAAGCAAGTTGCCATTTCCTTCTCCAGGGGAATCTTTCTGAAAGTGAAAGTCACTCAGTCATGTCCGACTCTTTGCAATCCCATGGACTATACAGTCCATGGAATTCTCCAAGCCAGGATACTGGAGTGTGTAGCCTTTCCCTTCTCCAGGGGATCTTCCCAACCCAGGTCTCCCACATTGCAGGAGGATTCTTTACCAGCTGAGCCACAAGAAAAGCCCAAGAACACTGGATCTTCCCGACCCAGGAATCGGACTGGGGTCTCCTGCATTGAAGGTGGGTTGAAAGTGATACTGAGGTATCAGGGAAGCCCTACGGGATCTTTCTGAGCAGGGATCAAACCTGCGTCTCCTGAATTGGCAGGTATGTTCTTTACCACTGAGCCCCCAGGGCAGGATATGGAGAAGCTGTCAATGATTATATTGTTTATTTAACTTTTTCTTCATAGATTGGGGATTTAACACCTTGACTTCAAATAGTTCTCTCCCATATAGACTGAATCATTTGCAAAATTATAAAAAATGGCATGAAACATGGTTTTTAAAGAGCTATTGAATACATAGAGAGATAACTGCTTCCATAACCAAGACAAAACAATTATAATCCAGTTTGTTCATCACAGTTTGTGGAGTCTTAAAGCACTGGACAATATCCAGGTATCTCCTAATCAGTTTCCTCCTTTTTTATGAGTCATCATTTCCTCAGATTTCATGTCTTTTTTCAGTAAGTCCTGCTTGGATTGCTTATAGTTTCCTAAAAGACAAATTCAGAATGGCATCCATAGGAAAAAAGGCACGTGCTGAGAATGAATTACTACACCTCTACTGTGTTACTTTTGGTATGGGTTTTGGAACCTTAGAGAACGCTTTGGTTTTAAGTTAAATAAATAAGTTAAGCAAATTCCTGCTGCCCCCTCGTGGCAGGTTCTTGGGGAATAAACTCTCGGCATCTCTTGCTTATTGTGTGGCAGGAGTGTGCGTTGGTGACACCAACATGGTACACAGATAACTCCAGAAACAAAGGCATTTTATAGACCTCAAAAACCTGACTGTGCATCCATAACTGCATAAAATATTGATTTGTCGGCTGTCATTGCACTCAATGAAGCTCTTAAATCCTAGGATCATTCAGCGATGACAGGACCATGTCATTTGTCAGTCGGAAGTCCGTCATTCTGCAGACCAAGAGAGCAAACTTGTGAACGCAGAGTGAGAAGAAGGGGAGGGGACAAATTGGAAGAGTAGCTGTGACGTATATACACTACCACACAGCTCGTGGGGACCTGCTGTATAGCACAGGAGCGCGGCTCGGTGATGACCTAGAGGGCCGGGATGGGGGAATGGCAAGGAGGCTCGAGAGAGAGGGGATATATGTATACACAGAGCTGATTCACGTTGTGGTACAGCAGAGACCAACACAGCATTACAAAGCAATTACCCTCCAATAGAAAAAATTTTAAAAGGTCCATCATTTCCTGATGGGTCTAGCAATTTATCCATTTTACTTGCTGAAGTTCTAGGTCTTTGTTTTATCCATTGTCATCATCACGTGACCATCCGGGCTTACTGAACCTTGAACAGGCATGATAGCATAAGAGTGTGTTCCCCTGGCCTTGTAGTTTAAGATTCTGCTCCTTGATTTTTATGTCCTTATTCCCTGCCCCACGTTTACTGACTATGAGAAGTGCTGTTTCCTCCCACTGGTAGGGTTGGGGTATCACCTTCTGGCCTAAAGCACATCATTGCATCAGGTTACAATGGTTTAACTTCAAGAGTCCGCCCACTATTGTTCCTCTTCATAGTCTCTTCATGGTTGAAATAGAGAATGACCTTCATCATTTTCCTAAGATCCTTCTAATGCAGCTTCTCATTCACAAACAACTGCTCAAAACAAGCTACATACAAATTCATAAGAAAAATCCACAGTTTACAAAGATAAGAATTTTGTTCTAAATCAAGCACAAGAAAGTAATATTTCTTTCCAAAGAAGCACAGGGGAAAAAAATTGCACTCATTTTCTTCTGGAAGATATATCCAATTTAATTTACCAAACAGTACAATTCATTTGTAAACCTAAGATATCCACATACGGTATATGACATCTATTCCAGGAGTAAGATGGTGACTAACTGTTTTGCACTCACAGAATAAGAAAATGTCTTTCTGTGACTTTTGCAAAACAAAGATACCTGGGGCTTTCCTCCAGGTAAATTTACATTCAAAGAAAAAGGAACTATTTTAAGACAGCTTACACAACAACATTTGCTATTTAAACTGTTAGATTTTAGTGTAATCTCCGCCCCCCCCCACCTAGATTCCATACTCTTGAAAAATTAAAAACAGTGAAAAGGAAAAACAAAACAAAAGCTTTGAATACCTCTCACTTTTAAGATACAATTATTTAAGAAGTAGACTCGAGTCCATATCCCATGTCTGCCATCCTCTTGGTCCTTTGAACTTCTTAAAGGCAGAAGAAATGACAAATCCATCTCTGTAATCTAATTGTCTAGAAATAGTCTGGCTCATAAAAGATGATCAGTGAAAGCCTGTTGAAAGAAGCCAAGAGAGAGGGATATAGGTGACATTGTTAGCAAATGATAAAGCAGTGTCCATTGAGAGACAGGATGTCATTAGGAGAAACCTATGAAATCACTTAATATTGACTGACAAGGAATTACAATTCCTTAATTACCCTTTGAATTAAAAACTCATGGTCTCTTCATGATAAGTTTTTCAATATGTATTTTCTATTTCAAAATACTGAATAAGCTGTGAAGCTGGGCTCATGGATGTGGTTTCCAGCTAAATTGGAGACTCTGTTTAGATACAGGGGGGTAAAGAGACAAAGTTTGCTATTGGTATTGTCTGTCTCTCATCACAAAATACTTTATTTCCTTCCTATATTGGTCAGGGTATCTTGTCAAGAGGCTTCCCAGGTTGCGCCAGTGGTGAAGAACCCACCGGCCAACACAGGAGATGCAAGAGACGTGGGTTTGATTCCTGGCTTGGGAAGATCCCCTGGAGAAGGGCATGGCAACTCACTTCAGTATTCTTGCCTGGAAAGTTCTGTGGACAGAAGAACCTGGTGGGGTACAGTCCAGGATAGCAAAATCTCAGCACTGAGCAAACATGCCACTTTACCCTGTCAAGAAGTTATTTAATGTGCAATCTCCATTGCTGGAGTATACGCATTTAGAGAAGATTTTTTTAAAGAAGAGGGTGATGCTACACATGCAGTCATATTATGATAAGGAAGGTATTTTAGACATGCTAGGGAGCACATTTGGAAATGGGGCTTTGGGAAATAATACCCCACAATTATAAGGCATAAGCATCAGTTGGCATCGCTTAATGAGCCTGTAGTTCAGGCTAGTCATAATTGCTACACCTAATGCCATATCCCTCTGGGCTCTTTCACTCAAAGCCTTTATAGTTTCTACGGATGCACATTAAAGGGCTAGGAACTCAGCATCACCTCTTCCAATAAGATTCTCTGTGAATCTTATATTCCACTGAAATCCTTTACTTATGCCAATTTGAAACATTCATGGGGCTGTGGCTTTAGTGGTAAAGAATCTGCCTGCAACACAGGAGACCCAGGTTCAATTCTGGGTTGGGAAGATGCCCTGGAGGAAGGCAAAGCCATCCATTCCAATACTTTTGCCTGGAGAATCCCCATGGGCAGAGGAACCTGGCAAGGTACAGTCATAGGGTCACAGAGAGTCAGACATGAGGGAAGTGACTTGGCAAGCAAAACATTCTTGAAGCATATGCGTAACTTTACAAATGAACAAAAATATTCAAGATGTAATTGCTGTTATTCAAAAAGACAGAGCTATTAGAAGATCTTTTTAATCCAGTGGTGAGAACACTGGTAGTGTATTCAATCTCAGTTCTTATTTTAGTAATAATCAATAGCATACTTCCATTCATCCCAACAATTAAGAATTAAGATATAATATAGATAATAATTAGAATCAATCACAAGTTTCCAACAATTTTAAACCAATTCATTTGTTTCAAACTCTAGGATTGATTTTTTTTTACTCTGGAAGGAAATTAATTGCTTTAGCTTTAACATTAATTGACTTTTTAAAGCTTTTTCATATAAGTAGCACTTTACTTCTAATTTTTTTTCCCCACAGAGATTTATCTAAATGGCATTCTTTCTTGCTATATGTAACTGTAGAGGCAATTTCTCTAGATTATATGTAACTCGGACTGCCTGTCCAAAATGGTAATTCCTGAAGAACAGGGGAAGTAGATACGGAGAGCTGTGAAGGGCACATGTTTTAAGGCAGACCAAGCTAGACTGAAAGCTTCCCTCTGAAACTTACTAGTTGCAAGATTGAACAAGTTATTTTACCTCTTGTCTTCTTCATGCATTAAATTACTGATACCTTCTTCCTGAAACTGTTTTGAAGGATACTTAAAATAACCTATTAAGACCCTAGTGCAAACAAATACTACGGAAGAAAGATTAATTCCTATGATTTCCTATCCAGATCTTCATTAGTTATTATGCCCACTCTTTACCAAAAAAAATCCTATTGTCTAAATAAAGTGAGCATTTTCAACAATAAACAATTATTTTCTTTATGGAGAGAAAGTGTAATCAGACAAGTTTTGAAAATAGCTGAGGGCACTGAAATGTTTTACATACTTGCTCACCAATAAACCAAGGCCAGAGACAAGAAAAATTTAAGAACATGGACAGAAAGCCGGACTGAAACAGTATGCTGGACCTTATGTAATGCATTAACAGCAGTAAAGAAATGAGCAGAAATGAATGTAATTAGGTGCCTCTCTGTAAATAATGTTTAATATGCAGTGCTAGCCAAGTGAGCTAATGAAAGAAAGACATTTTAATTATAAGAAAATTATACCTGTAATACCTTAGGCAGAATGCCTTAAACATGGTCTTAAATATACTGTATATATCAGTTAATTGCTGAAACAGTGACATTCATTTCACCATTTTGGGGAACAAAGTTTTGCTATCTGCCAGATGAAGTTAACCAGGGGAAAGTAAGTATAAACTAAGTGTTTAAAAGGTGGGCAGACATAAAAGAATGTGGCCACAAACTGCTGAGGTAATGTTTTAGAAATAATTTAGGCTGTGTTAACTGAATGGGATAGTATTGGAAATAAGCAAAAGGCCTCCTGAACATTTGAAGTTGTGAGGAATTTTCCTCCCTCACTGAGTTTTGATATATACACATCGTGTGTTTTGGTGAGGTCGTACCACACAGACAAAACATGCAGGCATCTCGCTTTCCTCCCAGGAATTTAAAATAATAAATAGCTTCATCAGATTCCAAACACAGCTGGTTATTTTCTAATAATATTTGTAGAAGCTAACATCAGGCAATGTCATCTGTATGTTCTCCCAAATATAAACATGGCATCGATAAAGTATAGCTTCATTTATTTGATAGAACAAGGAGCTGGAAAGATAAAGACAGATGTTTCAATCATTTTATCATTGACTTGCTCCATAACTGTCTGTCAGTCAACAGGCTTTTGTTGTTTTCCTTGCCGAACTGGTCAATGGTAATGCGGTTATCTTATGGTCTTCTTCGACTCATTACCAAGTGAATTCGAAAATAGAATTTACTAAACAAGTTTCGCCAAATAGTACACTCACAGAACTATCAAAAGCTAAGCAAGAGAAGGCTTGAATTGCTGTCCAAAACAGTTGTCAAAATAAAAGTCAAAAAAAAAAATAAAAAAAAAAAATAAAAGTCGCTCAGGTGTCCAACTGTTTGTGACCCCATGGACTGTAGTCCATGGAATTCTCCCGACCAGAATACTGGAGTGGGTAGCCTTTCCCTCCTCCAGGGGATCTTCCTAACCCAGGGATGGAACCCAGGTCTCCTGCATTGTGGGCAGATTCTTTACCAGCTAAATTAATTAACCAGCTTCCCCACCAGGGAAGCTCAAGAATACTGGAGTGGGTAGCCTATCTCTTCTCCAGCGGATCTTCCCGACCCAGGAGTTGAACAAGGGTCTCTACTTTAGAAGACACCACACGTCAGACAATTAACAGGGGATATTTTTTCTTTGCACATCATGAATAGCGCTCATCCACTCTTCCCAGTATGAGCTTAGTCGTTTCAGTCATGCATGACTCTGCAACCCCATGAACTGTAGCCCGCCAGGCTCCTCTGTTCATGGGATATACCCTGCAAGAATTCTGGAGTGGGTTGCCGTGACCTCCTCCAGGGGATCTTGCCAGACCCAGGGATCAAACCCGTGTCTCCTCTGTCTCCTATATTGCAGGTGGATACTTTACTGCTGAACCAGTGGGGGAAGCCCGTTCTATTCCCGGAAATCATATTATTCCTTTCTTCTAAATCCAGCCCTTTATTTAGTGCGTGCTGCCATGGGAAACATCCGAGTGAAAGAATCCCAAGGTTAGAAACAACCTTTAAGAAAACTTCTCCAGTTATCTATGTGACGCTCACATCATCTCTAGAATCTCATGGGCAAACGGTGGTCCAATGCAAGTTTGAAGATTCATTCCTTTGGAGGCCACTGATTTATCTGAGAACAACTTGAACAGAAGGACTTCATTTCCTTGTACTAATTCGCAATTTTGCTACCATCTACTGTAACTGGAGAAGGAAATGGCAACCCACTCCAGTATTCTTGCCTGGAGAATCCCATGGAGGGAGGAGCCTGGTGGGCTACAGTCCACGAGGTCACAAAGAGTCGGACACGACTGAGCGACTTCACTTTCACTTTCACTGTAACTGTGCTTTGTGAGGGAATAATAAGCCAGTTTCCCTTGTAGCTCAGTCGGTAAAGAATCTGCCTGCAGTGCAGGAGACCCCCGAGTTCGATCCCTGGGTTGGGAAGATCTCCTGGAGAAGGAAATGGCAATTCACTCCAGTATCCTTGCCTGGAAAATCTCATAGACATAGGAGCCTGGTGGGCTGCAGTCCATGGGGTAACAAAGAGTCTCGCGCGACTGAGCAGCTAACACTTACTTACTTAATAAACCAGCTTAACGATTTTTTTCTTCACATTCAGTAGTAAATTAGCATAGAAGAAGAAGTGCCTGCTAGATAAGCCAGGCATTATTTTGGATACAGGAAATAAAATAATATATAAAAGAAGGTCCCCAACCACATGGTGTTAATTGTCCTGCTGTGGGATGGCTAGGAACAGGCACATAGATAAGGAAGTACAGCAGCGTAATATGCCCTAGGATAGATATTTACCTAGAACATAATGGAATATCCAGCAGGTAGTTGGATCAGAGGTGATGGGATTCCCAGGTGGTGCAGTGGTAAAGAATTCACCTGCCAATCCAGGAGACACAGGAGATGCGGGTTTGATCCCTCAGTTGGGAGGATCCCCTGGAGGAGGAAATTTCAACCCACTCCAGTATTATTGCCTGGAAAATTCCATGGACAAAAGAGCCTGGCAGGCTACAGTGCATGGGGTCGCAGAGAGTTGGACATGGCTGAGCACACACACATTGAAGTGAAGAACGGAGGTATATGACCTGCTACCTTTTCCCAGGAAACAAATAACACTCACATTTATAGCAAGTTCACAAGTTAATAATAAGTCTTATCAGGTGACCACCCAATAATTAGTCTTATCGGCTAAGTTTTACCAGGGGCCGCCATGCAGCGGCTACTTAGTCATGTACTTTTCCTACACCATGCCACCAATACTATGGATGCCCTATGAGAGGTACTATCATTATTCAGCTTCCTAAGGATGAGAGGACTGAAGTTTGGAGAAGTCAACTTATTTACCCAAAGTCATTCAACGAGCAAGTGACTAAGTAAAGGCTCAAATCTTACTCTTTAAATAGCATCTCTCCAAAATAGTGCTGGGAGAATGAACTGCAGAGCAGACGCTGTTTATGGATGGCAGTGCTTCTTTGCCAACTTTTTCTCTTTTAGAAAACTCTAGCTAATTTCTAAAATTTCAAGGGAAAGCTTTCAGTTCACAAGACAAATCCTGATAACATGGTACATTTCCCAAGTTAGCAAAACACGTTTCTGGTGTCACCTGGGTTCTTTCTAGGGTCAGACCACATTGCCTGACCCCCATTAAGCTTCTCATATCTACACACACTCCCACTAGCTCACTGGAGTGCATCCCACTGGACTTTTCTCTGTTGCTTAAGCTCTCCATGCTAGGTCTTTGTACTTGCTCTCTCCTCTTCTTAAAACATTATTTGCCATCTTTTTCCTGTAGCCTTTCAGTTCCTTATTGTCTCAGATCAAACATAGGTAGCCAGCTTTGCTGCTTTAGAACCCTACTGTTCTCCACACCCACAACTCAAAGTTCTCTCTATCTTATTAGCCTACATAATTTCCTTAAATGTGTAGGAAGGAAAGTGACCATTAGTGTATGTTTATTTGCTTAATAAATATTTTAATATTCGCCACTGGAATGAAAGCACTGTAAAGTTAAGAGTTCTGGCCAGTATGGTCACTGTGTATCCCCAGCAACCAGAATAATGCTTAGCTTCTAGTAAAACTCAAAAAGATTGGAAAAGATAAAAGAAGGATGTATTTACTCTTTCAGTGACTATTTGTTGAGTGCCTCCTATGTGTTGGACCCAAATGCAATTAGAAAAATAACATGCCTATACCAAAATCATACCTATGTGATTCTATATAGATAAATCTCATTTTTGCCAGTGTAAAATGAGGCTGAGAAATTAAAAACAGGTCAGAAGCCCAACCAGCCAGGTAGAAGATGGTGAGGGAAAATCAAAATCAAACTTCCTCCTCCTCCAGAGCATTTGCTCCTGCATTTCAGAAAATATGGTGAGGGAGAAAATAAAAGTGTGATGATGAAGAGAAATCAGAGAATTAGGGGGGACTGATTCAACTCGAGAGAGTCAGAGAAGTTTCTTGGAAGTGACTATTCCCTGGGTTTGGAAATCTGAGGAAGAATTTGACAGGAGGAGAGGAATAGCAGGGAGGTATTCCTGCCAGAAAGGAAGCCGTGTGCATGAAGCAGGGTTGTGCAAATAAGCAAAGGTTCATTTAACACATGCCTTTTGGAAAATAGACTCCACTGTGGCAGCAGGGTTTTCCAAGTTGCTCGTAAGAATATCTACAAAACAAGATTTAGCCACTAAACTTCAAACCAACACACGGATAGCTATCCATGCAGCTCAGTGAAAGTATAACAAATCAGCACCTGGTTTCATCCGCCAAGCAGAGATGGACAAGGTGAAGACTGCCGCGTGGACATCGAACACTCACTGCAATGGCTGGGGATGGAGGCTGCGCACCAGAGGTCATGCACTTGCCCTCGTAATATATTAGATTCTCATAAGAAATGCAGATTACAGTCTGTCATTTTTACATTCATGTTCATTTGAGACAAGCCGTCAGAGCTACAAGGTTAACTGCCCATGGAACAGCAGCGTGAAGTCTGCAAAAGAGAAGATGGGTATTGATTGTCATGCTTCAGGAGATGAGCTGGAGTCAGAAATTCCCCCGAGAGCAGCACACATTATTCGCATCCTGAAGTCACTGGGAAATTGTTCCATAGACAGATTTAAGTTATAATTCGAGTAATTGTCAAAATATTCCATTATTGATGTGCATATTAAATAGAGTAGGTTCACTGATGATTCTGGGACTAGCATTAAATCCCAACTGCAGAAAAACCTATTGTCTGTGAGGAGGAAATTTCCTGACACGTTTCTGGTGGTGTGAATGTGCTAATGCGTCTAAAACCGAAGAGCATATTACTTTCCTGCCAGAATCATTTTCCTTAACAATTTTCCCTGCACTGGGCTTGGAACAAGCTGGGTTTATTTGAAGAACTCTATTTCAAATAATATCTTTCACATGAAAGTAGGATGTTTGGTGTGTGTCTGTGTGTCCGCACTTGTGCACCTGTGTGTTTTTTTCCAAAGAATACTTTATCTCACAGTAAAGTATCAGCAGTCAAACGGTACAAAGGCCATTTTTTCTGATCAACCCTGTCAGTGAATTTTTTTCTAGAAGTGTCCCCTTGAATTGCTTGCATTTTAAACATCTGTAATAAGTTATGTACCATTTCTAACTGTATTAGCACTGAATCATTTACTTTTCCAGGAAATAAAATCTTTTTCTCTGTTCCATCACTTTTTATTTCATGATCAAGCACATGTAAATGCCTTAGGTATTTTCTACCCTCAGGGGTTTTGCATACTTAACAGGAATAAAAATGAAAAGAGAGGTAACCAACCCATCAAACATTCCTCTCTCTCCAACAGCTGGTGGAAATGCATTTGTGAGCTCAAAGCATGGTATGGTTTGAACAAGAAAAGCGATTAAATGTACCTTTAGAACTCTATGTAGGATATAAAATTCTGGAGATATAGCTCTGGTTCTACTTCATCTCAACCAGCTTTAATTTCTACACAAAGGGAATATTAAATCTTGAAAAAGCCTAGGAAAGGACAAAGAGTATTTCTTCATGAACACATTAAAGATACCAGGCTTTTACTTTGTCATAAAACTTGTATGAGCAGATATAAGAAGAGGCAAGGAATGAGTCATTTCTTTTTCCAGGCTAAATGCACCAGTTCTTTTCCTAACAAATCACTTATAGATTCCATCAAAGTGTGAGTTAATGAATATAGTACTGAATATCCACTGGGAACACAATTTTGCTATGCATTTTTTAATATCCTGTTGAAACCAACTCTTTTAGATGGAAGGAGGTAAATAAATGAGTTAATTAGCACAGGATTCTTAATACTTTCAGAATAAATTTGTGAAAAACATTTTTTATGAAAAAGGAAATATTCATAAGAAATGGTATTTTATGTAGAAAACTAGTGTTAATTATACGCAAAGATTATCTTTTATAAACATATTTTTAAAAAGTTGATATTTGTAAAATTAATTTTGTATTTTGAACTACTCTTCAAGTTACTTATAACAGAGATGACTTCATGAATGTACTATAATTTTTTTCTTTTATGTAATTTATAGCCAAATGTGGATATACTATGAGTAAAACTATGACTTCTAGGTTCTGTTATTTTAGCTTGGTTTTCAAAGTTTGGCCAAAGCAGAAATGTGAATAAGTTAGTTAAGGATGGTATACAGTTACAGAGTTGAAGTACACCTTTTTGTTAAGTTAAGCCACCAATATTATTTCTCCATGGATCTCTGAAAAATCTAAACTCTAATCCTTCCTTAAGAAAAGGAAATCTCACATTCAAAGTATAAGTTCCCCTTCAGGCTCATAAGACCTTGAAAATGTTTGATTTCCTATTGATTCAATGGGGACACTTTGAGCTGGTTTGGGCTTCTAGTTTAAAACATGTGAGAACCCTACTTTCTCTAAGAGAGAGTTGGAGTTAACAGTAAGTGTGTTTTCAAAGATCTGGACCTCTACAATAGCATCCTTAAGAGTTAACTGTGCTTCGAACTGTGGAAAGTGAGCTTGAAATCTTAGCCATGAGACATTTGCTTTTCTTCCAGTATAGATGATGCTTTTGGCTTCCATCAAATCAGCATCATCTGAAAGATACCTTCATCACTGGAGTTCTTACATCTTCAACTAGAACCTTATGAAAACTGCCTAAAAGGCAGAACTGTATATGTGCAATCTACTGACGCTGAGGAAGACAACACTTCTTGCTGATGATTCATGCAATACAGGAACTGAGAAGAATCCTCTCCCTCCTTCCCCTTCAATTATTTATAGGAACACACACAAAAAATCTACATTACACAAAGCAAAAATAACTTATTAAAAGCAACCAGAGCTAGAGGAACTATAGCATTTTTAAAATCATACAAGCATAATTTTTTGTCATATGGAGTGATTGCATTAAAAGGACTCTAGTTCTAAGATTAGGGGGAAGACAACTTTTAAATTTTGAAAGATAGTAAAATGGAATTTTCTAAAAAGCACTTTTGGTGGTGAAAATTATGAAATTAGCTGTATTTGTTTTGTATCATCATTCCTTCTTTGCCAACTCCACGAAATAACCTTTAAAAATAGCTCTGCAGTAACAGCTAAGAATGGAAATGATCTTAGATTTTTTTGTAGTGTTCAGAGGCACCTGAAGGGATGTGTCATTTCCTGTTCTTAGGAAGCTCTTTATCCTGAAACTCTGGATGGAGGGAGAAAATAAAAATAAAGATTTCATCATAACACAGAACTCAATAGACTGAACATTAAAAGTGTTTTCTGTATGATACCATTGAGACCATATCTCAAAATTATATATTTACATAACCCATTTATAAAGCAGTCAATAAAAATCTATAGTCTATAGCATATTTTCATCTTTATTATCCTTGGGCTTGACTTTTTGTTTGACAGCAAATGGAATTTTAACTTGGCAGAGTGCTTGCAGTTAACAGATATTCCTGGTGTTCTACCAAAGCTCTGCAAATCAGTTGGATTGTAGAATGCTAAGGAGAGTCTGAAAGGAATGGTGAAAGGTCTGCCATTGCTGGAAACAGGTCCTGGTTTCACATACATCATCAGTATGCATCCATTTCTCATTTGTTGGGTGACCATTGACCTGTTAATGGTCCCAGCTCAATCTAGGATCTCATCTGTGAAAAAGCGTGATGTGCTTGCCTCACCACAGTGATGTGGGGCTTGGAGCTGGCATGTTTTCTGAGTCACTTACTATACAGCAAGACAGAGAGTTCAGGCTGAATAAGTAACTGATTGTGTCGATATTACCTTGTTTTCTTTTTATCATGTGCATATACAAAATGTGCTCTAATGTCTCCCACAGAGAAAGTAAAAATACAACATCCTTTGACTCTATCCTCCTGTAGGTAACATACCAGCCAGTGTCTGTTACTATAAAATAATTAAACGTGAAGGAAATACGGCAGTCTCCACATGCTCACCTCTCATTCTCTCTTCAGTCGTACTCCAATCAAGGTGTGGCCTCCATCTTTTTCTCATGCCGCCAAATCCTTCAGGTATTTCCGTCTACTAAAATTATTTGTCAGCATTCCACATAATTCCCATTTCTCAAAACACTCTTCTGTTGGCCTCTGACACACTCACTTTCCAGTTTTCTGTCTACTAAACTGGCCGTTCTTGCTCAGCCTTTTTCTCTCTTTTTTTTTCAGAAGATTTTTACCTCTAAATAAGCATATTTCTCAGTTTTAGTCACAAGTATTTTTTTTTATTCCTGTGCTGTATGTCTACCATGTAGTGTCACCCATTTCTATGACTTTAAATAGCACATATACATCCAGACATAAAGTTAGGAGTCATATGCCTATCACCTGATCAGAGCTCTCTGCTGCATGTCAAACCATCAAGTTGAAATTTCAGGGTTCTCTCGGCTAGAATAGTGCCCGTGACTCAACAGGTCACCTCTATTGTAACTCCTTGATTTCCCCACCATTCTAGATGGCTTTACCACTGCTTGGTTGCTCAAGCTATGAAACTTAGATCTCCATAAGATTCAATGACCAAGATCATGGTCTTTGAGCTTTGAATCTTGGCTCTGTCATATTTTGATAGGTGAGTGCCTAAGTCCACTTGGGCTGCTGCAACAAAATACAATACACTGGTGGATGGAAACAACAAAACTTAAATTTTCAAAGTTTGGAGTTTGGATAGTCCAAGACCTAGGTGCCAGCAGATTTGGTACCTGGTGTAGAGAATCCACTTGCCAATGCAGGAGACTCAGGAGACACGGGTTCCACCCCGGGCCAGGAAGAATATACTCTAGAGAAGGAAATGGCAACACACTCCAGCAGTCTTGCCTGGGAAACCCCATGGACAGAGGAGCCTGGCGGGCTCCATGGAGTCACAGAGTCGGACACGACTCAGCAACTGAGCACACACGTAAGGCCCATTTCATACTTAATAGACTGTCATCTTTTTGCCGTGTCCTCACACAACAGAAAGGATGGTGGAGCTCTCTGGATCCTCTTTTTCATGGTCACTAAAATAATTCATGTGGGTGCCACTGTTATGATCTAATAACCTCCCTAAGGCCCAAGTCCTAAACACCATCACATCGAGGGTTCAGTTTTAATATTTGAATTAGAAGGGGGCACAAATAGTCAGTATAGAATAATAACTTTGTACACTTTTCCTTACTGCACTGTATCACAGCTTCCTCTTGCACTTCAGTCAGTTTGGTCTGCTTTAACAAAAAACCATAGGGGCTTCCTTGGTGGCTGAGTGGTAGAGAATCCATCTGCCAATGAGCAGTCACAGGAGACACAGGTTCAGTCCCTGGGTTAGGAAGATTCCGTGCAGGAAGAAATGGCAACCTGCTCCAGTATTCTTGATGGAAAACCCCATGGACAAAGAAGCCTGATGGACTTCAATCTATGGGGTCATGAAGAGTTGGACACAGCTTAACAACTGAGCATAACAAAATACTATAGACAGTGTGGCTTAAACAGCAAAAAATTTATTTCGTATAGTTTCCAGAGTCTGGAAAGTTCAAGATCTGGGTGCCAACATTGTCAAGTTCTGGTGACAACCTTCTTCCTAGTGTGTAGATGATGGTCCTCACAAGGTGAGGAGAGAGGTCCCCTCTTTAGAGAGATCACCTCTTTCACGAATCTTGTTATTTATGAGAACTGCTTTCATTCATGACAGCTTCACTCTTATGACCAAATTACTCCCAAAGGCCCTACTTCTAAATATTTTCACATAGGGAATAAAAGACTCAACATATTAATTTTGGGACAACACAGACATTAAGTCCATCAGTTCAGTTCAGTCGCTCAGTCATGTCTGACTCTTTGCAACCCCATGGACTGAAGCATGCCAGGCTTTCCTGTCCATCACCAACTCCCAGAGTTTGCTCAAACTCATGCCCTTTGAGTCGGTGATGCCATCCAACCATCTCATCCTCTGTCGTCCCCTTCTCCTCCTGCCTTCAATCTTTCCCAGCATCAGGGTCTTTTCCAGTGAGTCAGTTCTTCACATCAGGTGGCCAAAGTATTGGAGTTTCAGCTTCAGCATCAGTCCTTCCAATGAATATTCAGAACTGACTTCCTTTAGGATGGACTGGTTGGATCTCCTTGCAGTCCAAGGGACTCTCAAGAGTCTTCTCCAACACCAAGTTGGAGCATTAGATCTTCGATGCTGAACTTTCTTTATAGTCCAACTCTCACATCCAACCATGACTACTGGAAAAACCACAACTTTGACTAGATGGACCACTGTTGGTAAAGTAATGTCTCTGCTTTTTAACATGCTGTCTAGGTTGGCCATAGCTTTTCTTCCAAAGAGCAAGCATCTTTTAGTTTCATGGCTGCAGTCACCATCTGCAGTGATTTTGGAGCCCAAGAAAATAAAGTCTGTCACTGTTTCCATTCTTTCTATTGGAAATGAAGCTATGAAATCTTCCAGAATGGAAATAAAACCTTACAAAATGGAAATAAGTGATAACAATCCTTTATGTTGAGCTTACTATAAAGACTAAATGAATTTATTAAGTGTTGGGCATAGTGCTCTCCCTAGAGAAAATAAGTACTACCTGTCATCATCATCATCAATGTCACCTTCAATGTTGTTGCCGTTGTGATCATAACCAATATCATCATCATCATCTTTAGCTTTTAACTATCACCCTCTACACCCAACCTACAGGAACTTAGGCAGGTTTCCAAATATATTTTTCTTATTTTATATTTACCCATTCTACATCACTTGTTAACTTGGGTTATTGTAATAGCCTCTAGTTGACCTTGCCAATTGTTTTCTTATTGTCTTCTGTCTTCTAGTTCTCCAGTGAAGAAAGCAAATTTCCAACATGTCAATAATTTATCTTTCAATAACTTTATTGTAATTTAGAATAACATTAAACCCCTTACCATGTCTTAAAAGTCTTATATGCTATGGCCATATACCAACTCTATTACTTCACCTTATTCCACTTTCTACTTGGTTCATTTGAATAATCGTACTTTTTTTTTTTCCCCGTGGTTTTGAGCATGACTAGCCGTTCTTGCCTCAAGATTTTCTCTTTTTTTGGGTCTATCTTCTGTTTATCATATTTGTCTTTTGATTAAATAGTTTTAAATATTCCCAATGGAAGTGGGAGTGTAGTTATACACTAGTCAGCAGATGATGATTACCCATATTGCTCTGTAGTGTCCAAGGTTAATATTTAGTTTCCATAGAGTCAGTTTTCAAATATAAACTTTGTATGTGGCCATGCAAGTGAAGCTATGAAATCTTCCAAAAAGAGAAAAGATAATAAAAGGAGAAGAAGAGATAAGAAATAAAAAATATAGACAGTGATTAAAGCAAGTCTCTACAAAGAACTGGATAAGAAAATGGCAGCTTACTCCAGTATTCCTGCCTGGGAAATTCCATGGACAGAGGAACCTGCTGGGCTACAGTCCATGGGGTTGCAAAGAGTCGGACACGAATGAGCAACTCAGTACTGCTAACAACAATGTCTACACTGTTTAAATCTTAATGTATAGTAAATTCATTTATATTAATGTTATTAACAAAATTAAATTTAAATATAAAATGTTAATATGTATTAGTAAACATAATTTAACTTCAAGTATATTATGTAAACACATATTTTAAATATCCCTGTATATATATGTATGTATATGTACTCAAAATGCCTTATTCTCAGTATCAAGGAGAAAATTATGAATTCAATTTTATTTTTAATATGAAGGTGTTCTCCTTTACTGAGTGGTATTTAAAATAGTAAAAATAATAATAATAATAAAAATCACCAGAGGCCAAAACTTCAAATGCAGTGACTGTTCAATGATCCAATTGCCTCCAATTATACCTATTTTAACAAGATGAACTTGTATAGGTTGACTGAAGATTCCTGCCAAATATGAGAATGTGTGTAAGTAAGAACTCGCCATTAACTCAGTATATAGTTGCCTAATTTCTATTGTAGAAAACTGTTTCACTGTCTTGAAGAATCTGCTTTCAAAATTTCTATACATAAAAAAAAAAAATGAATTCTCTGCAACAAGATATAGTAATTTCAGGAGAAATATTTCTGAAATTATATAGAATGGTATTTATGTAGATTGTGAAACAAATCTTTTTCTCAGTAGTTGTTTAGCCTACAGTGATATAAACAGACAAATATTGGAAGAAAACCTAGAGTTTAAAACAAAACAAATAATGTCTCTTTCTAATTCTTGGATTTGTATAGTTTTCTATTCGTCACACACTTTGGCAGATATGTGTATTTTAGTGAGTTTGTACTGACTCACTGTATTTATTTTCTTTTTTCTTTAGCTAGCAGTAGAATTTTATCATCCTTTGATTAGATGAACAGAGAAATCTAAAGCTAATTAAAAGCTACATGCATTTGGTGAGGTTCTTTTGTGTTTACTGAAGTATAAAACAATGCTTCTTAAAAAGATGGTCCAGAAATCAGGAGTACCAAATATGATGTCTCAGATATCTGCATAGCCTCTACATAATTTCAGAGCCTGACAAGACACTTGCATGTATGACAGCACTGGCACAAAATAATGACTTACCCAAATATCCATGTGGACCTAAGATAAAGGAAACAGAGACACATATAATAGATAAATGAGGAATTCAAGCCAAAACAAGTTTAAACAAGACGAAAGTACACTACAGGAACAAAAGCTATGTGTTACGTTAAAAGTGAGACTGCCGGCAGAAAAACTGAGACACCACGCAGTGTGCAGAAGTAACAGTCTACCGAAATAGAGCCAAATATATTCCGTTGTGGAAGTCAGAGCCATGTTCACATCGCAATCGTTGATTTAGTGCCAACAAAACAACATCATCTGTCACAGTAAACTAATGACGTTAATTTGGATTTTATTATTTGTTTAGTTGTGTTAGCACTTAATTTATAAATTCTTTTGACTTTACAGCTTCCTATAAGCTGTAAGTAAATTAGTTGAGACACTTTGTTTATGCTTGTACTACTTAACTAACATTATAAGAAAAATACACAAGTCAACCATGAAGGTTAAGAAACACCATGAATTCTCAAAAAATACAAAGCTGAAGTACTTGGTACAATATCTTATTCATGCACATGAAAGTCAAGCACATTTGCAAGTAAACAAGAATCTTCATACTTCCCCCTTCATTTTTCTTATTTAAACTAAACTTTTTATTTTGAGAAAATTGTAGTTTCACATGGAGTAATAACAAATAATGTATGGAGTTCTAGTTTTCCTCAATAATAAAGTATTGCAAAACTATAATACAATATCTAAGCCAGAATACAGGCATTGGTATAACCAAGGTATAGAATAATTCCATCATGACACTCAATCATGTTTCCGTTTCTTAGCTTAAGCAACCTCTTCTACCTTTGTCCCATCCCCCTTAGCTCCTGGCAACCATTAAAATGGCTGACACTTTTTAAAATGAATTTGTTATTTCAGAAATGTTGCATAAATGAAATCAAGGGTATGTAACCACTTAGATAGGCTATGTTCAGTTCAGTTCAGTTCAGTCACTCAGTGTGTGTGTATATACATATATACTCATGTATGTATATATACATATATATATAAATATATATATATATGTCACATATTTATCCATTCATCTGTTAATGGATGCTTAGGTTGCTTCCGTATCTTAGTTGTAAATAATGCAACTATTAACACTGGGATTGTATGTATCTTTTCAGATCAGTGTTTTCATTTTCTTCAGATATATATCTAGCAGGAAGTTGCTGGATTATATGTTAGTTCTATTTTTGTTTTTTTGAGGGACCTCTGTATTGTTTTCCATATGGCTGAACCAATTTACTTTCCCATCAACAGTGTACAAGTATTCCCTTTTTTCCACATCTTTTCGAACATTTGTTACTTGTAGACTTTTGGATGCTGGCCATTCTAACAATTGTGAGGTGATATCTTATTGTGGTTTTGATTTGTGTTTCTCTAAATAATTAACAATATTGAATATCGTTTCATGTGCCTGCTAGCCATCTGTATGTCTCTTTGGAAAAATATCAGTTAAGATCTTTTGCCCATCTTTTAATTGTTTTGTTTTGTTTTTTAATATTAAGTTGAAGGAGCTGTTTTAACATTTTAGATATTAACCTCTTATTGGTCGCATCATTCACAAGTCTTTTCCTCCATTCAGTAGGCTGTCTTTTCACT
Source organism: Cervus elaphus (assembly GCF_910594005.1). Lineage (NCBI taxonomy): Eukaryota > Metazoa > Chordata > Mammalia > Artiodactyla > Cervidae > Cervus > Cervus elaphus. Next base: position 4,742,291 of record NC_057826.1, on the reverse strand, counting down.
TTTTGTCAAAGGTTTCCTTTGCTGTGTAAAATCTTTTAAGTTTAATTAGGTTCCGTTTGTTTATTTTTGCTTTTATGCCAAAGATTGCTGTGCCTGTATTCTCTTCTAGGAGTTTTATGGCTTCGGTTCTTAAATTTAGGCCTTCAATCATTTTGAGTTTATTTTTGTGTGTGGTGTGAGGAAATCTTTTAGTCTCATTCTTTTACTTGTAGTTGTCCAGCTTCCCAGCAGCACTTATTAAAGAGACTGACTTTTCTCCATCGTATATTCCTGCCACCTTTGTCAAAGGTTAATTGCCCTTAAGTGTGTGGGTTTATTTCCAGGCTCTCTTTTCTATTTAATTGATCTATGTATCTGTGTTTGTGCCCCGATCATGCTGTTTTTGGGTAGTATGGCTATTTTAAAAATATTAATTATTCCAGTTCAAGAGCAAGAGATTTCTTTCCTTGTTTTCAAATTTTCAATTTTCAAATTTTCAAATTTCCTTCATCAATGTTTCAGAGTTTTCAATATATAGGTATTTCACCTCCTTGGTTAAGTTTGTTCCTAGGCATCTTATTCTTTTTTGATGTGATTGTAAATTAAATTGTTTCCTTAATTTTTATTTCTGATTCTGTGTTATTAGTGTGTAGAAAAGTAACAGGCTTCTGTATATTAATCTTGTATCCTGTAACTTTAATGAATTCAGTTGTCAGTTCTAATGGTATTTTATGGAAACTTTAGAGCTTTCTTTATAGAGAATCATGTCTTCTGAAAATAGTGTTTTACTTCCCTTCCAATCTAGATGACCTTTATTTCTTTTTCTCTCTTGAACGCTATGTTTAGGACTTCCAATACTATGTTAAATAGAAGTGACAAGAGTGGGCATCCTTGTCTTATTCCTAATTTTAGAGGAAAAGCTTCTAGCTTTTCGACAGAGAGTATGAAGTTAGCTGTGGATCTGTCATAAATTGCCTTTATTATGTTGAGATGTGTTCCCTCTATACCTACTTTGATGAGAGTTGTTTTTGTTTTTGTTTTTGTTTTATCATGAATGGATGTTGAATTTTGTTGAATGCTTTTATCATGAGTTTGTTTTTTTTTTTCAGGTAATACTAGCATCTCTGTCACCACATTTTTGTTATTTCTTGATTGTTTTATTTCATTTAGTTTGAGCTTGCTGATGTTACATTCAGTTTGAGGCTCTTCACATAACTAGCTTTTTTCTATCAGAATTTAGATTCCTTTGTACTATGTTTTGCGACAATGGATCTCATTTATACCTTATGTTTTAGCTGGCTTTTCCTGACAGTGTTCCCCAGGTGGGGAGTCATTGCTAATTTTTGCCAGTTGTGGGTGAAGTCCAGTCTCTCCACCCTCGTTGTGACTGCTGAGTAGGGGCAGGAGTTCTGACTCCCACGAGGGAGGGCCCCCACGTTACATCTCTGGGTGGGAGGGGTCCAGTGTTTCATACTCTTGCCCACATGGCTTACACTGACATCACGGTAGGTGGCTTACTGCTGCTGGCCGATGGTCAAAATCTTGACTGTTCATTAGGCCTCCTCTGACACCACCCTAATGAAGAGGACAAGGAAGAGTCTCACCACTGACAAATCAGGATGAAAATTCAGGTTCCCCATGCATTCTCCACTGGCACTGCAGAGGAGGAGAGGCTCATTACTGGCTGGTGGAAAGGAAAGTCATGACTCCCTACTCGGCCTTTTCTGGTACCACCTAATCGGGGAAGTTGAGGGACTCTGTTACAACTTACTAGGGTGGACACCTGGGCTTCTCATTCAGACTTTGTTGATGTGGGCATTGAAGGGAAAAAACAAAAGTATTTTTGTGGTGTTTGGTTAGAGCAGAATGATTTTCATCTAAGATATTTATTAAGGCTACCTCTTTCCTGGTCATCTGATTAGAGAGAGTAAGCTTTGGGGAAACAATTTCACCTTCATTCAGTAGCATTTCTAGGATGCCAGATATTTCAGCTCTAAGTGTGGGGAATATAACTCACCATCATGTCCTTCCTTAGATCCTGAAGTCTTTAGATGTTCTGCCTTTTTGTCTCCACCTTCCAGAGGGTTTTTTTTTTTTTTAATTTATTCATTTTTAATTGGAGGATATTTGCTTACAGTATTGTGTTGGTTTCTGCCGTACATTAACATGAATCAGCCATAAGTATACACATCTGTCCCACCTTCGACTTCTCCCACTGTGTCCACACGTCTATTTTACATATAATGTCCAGGGGTTTTATTTGTAAGCTTAGCAGGAAAAATTGGAAATCATGTCTACTGCAATTTTTCAGAGATTGAACCTTCCCTTTCTTTTAAAAACAAAGTAATCAAGTAAACTTGTACAAGTAGTCATGACAGCCCCAATAAAATGTGTTTTTCTAGTATTCCTTCTTTCAACTCCATGGTCCAATAAATCTGTTTATCTATCTAACCTTCCATTTTACTTTTTTCACATAAATTCAATTGCTCTCCCATCTAAAAGGGACTGGCATCTTCTACCCCAACTATGTTCTAGCCATAAACTAGAATTTAAAATCTGCTGTTATTTTGCCTAATATAGCCACCAATTTTTTTACCTGGATTCCTCCCATTTAGTATTTGTTTGCTTGTTTTTATTTAGTTGTCTGATGCTTTTCTGTTGCATCTTGTCTTCCATTACTGCTTTTACATTTGAGCAGAATCTTGCCTGGTAAAACAAACTCTAATGCTATGTGTGACAGAATCTCAATTCCTTAATGAACTGTTGCTGATTTTAAGAAATGCATAGATCCACACCATCTCAAAGGATGAAGCTTTCCAGAAAGGAAGACAAAAAAGTTATCCTCTGGTATTAAACCCTGAATTAGATTTATGAGACTCAACTAATTTTTATACTTTGTGGCCTCAGAGACTTAGCCCTTTCTTCTTGACTTCTGGGCCTTTAAATTTTGACTTGCTTTTGACCAAACAGGATCACTCACTGAGTTAATTCAGCTTTTAGTAAACATTGATATGTGCACAACCTAGTCCGTGTTATGTTCTTTCCAAAACACTTTTTCCCACAACTTATCTACCCTCAGCCAAGCACTGAAATGGTTTTGTTTTGATTATTAAATCACAGCTCTGGAAACCCTATATTCTGCTAATCCTTCTTTAAACTAGTTGCTTTATGAGGTATAGTGAATGTACTTAGAAAAGTTAAAAACATTTTTACTGAAATACAGGGAATTATCATTAGGAGTTATTGTAATTTACTACCCAACTATGATTATGGAATTCAGATATAAAAAATGGCCAATGGTTCTCATGGAAGATGGTATACACTTAGCCCTTTTGCGAGGAGATGGGGATCAAATGTATATTTCTTCAGTAGTCTCATTTATTAGCATAGTATTCATGTATTACCTATGTATATATTTATATATAACTGCACGTTTTCTCTATAGAGTGATATAGCTTGTTACTATTTTATGATGACATATATTTACATTAAGTAAATCTATATTCTCATGATTTTGGGGAAAACTAGAAAAGTCAGCCAATAAAAACAAGAAAAAGTGAAATATTTTTGTGCACTGCCTAGATTATGATAAGCAATGTTATGTAAGGTACTACTCTATTCCAAATATAATCTGTACATTTATCATGTTTGATGAGAATTTTCTTTTGGCACTAGTACTTAGGGGTGCCGCAAAGCAGAATGCACCTGAAATAACTTGTCTCTTCATTTTTTTATTTTGTTTCCCTTCTACGAGGAAGGAGGAAGAGCAGGAGAGACGATAGGGTGGAAAGTCATTGTTTTCTCCTGCTCCACATTCATGTTTTTTTTTTTAATTTAAAGCACAGAGCACTTGTTTTCTTTTGGAAGCCTCCCTACTTTATTATTAATGCTTTGTACCCAGGATGGCCACTCAGCCCGGTTATGGCCAATCAGCATACTCAAGCCACTGCTGTCCATTCTAACTACTCCAACCAGAGTGACTGACCGTGCAACGGTCTTGTGACCCAAATCAGCAAATAAGTTTGGGATTTTTCATTGAAAATAATGAGAAAGTGATAAATAATCCTGTGAAAAAGAAAAACCACAGATGCGTGGCTATGAGTATAGACTCTGAACCAGATTGCCCACCTCCGAAGTTTATATCCTCATGGGCAAATTTCTTAACCTCTCTGTGTTCAGATTCCAAGCTGCAAAATGTGGATAACAATAGTGCCTACCTCATAGATATTATTAAATGAGTTAGTGTGCCTAAAGTGCTTGGAATAGGTGTTTGTTTTATTATTTTTTACTGACATTTTGCTAGGCTGGTAGGACATAAATATGCTAACAGCCATTTTGCCATAAATACCCATTAGAGAATAAATCCAGCAGAAAGAATGAGTATAGTCAGGAGATAGAGTTAACAGTCAACATCATTTGATCGCCTGAATCCCGCGCCATCTGATTTACAAAATGTGCAACTTCTCCATTACCTAAACCGGTGTGCACTCTCTGTCCACTGCAAGGGAAGGAGCCCTGAGAAATACAGGAAAAGAAGGAAATAAACTTTTCGGAGCAGTCTGTTCAAGATTCAAAGAGGAGCAGCAAAAAAAGATTCTCTTAAAGAAGAGATCTATGCTGTAATATATTCGGTCAACTCATTCAGAAACTTTTTATTAAGTGCTTATTATGTGTCATGTAGAGAGTAAGCACTTGAGATGCCAAAGAAAGACTTGTCCCCACATTAGAGGAGGTTACTACCCAATGGGGAGATAAGTGTATTAGTCAGCTCAGGCTGTCGTAACAGAATCTTACAGACTGGAATGGCTTAAATAAGAGAAATAAATCTTCTCACCATTCTAGGAACTGAAAATCCAAGCTCAAGGTGCCAGAAAATTCAGTTTCTTTCTTGTCATTGTTTTGAGATATAATTGAAGTATAGCACTTTACATAGTAAGCACCATGTAAGTTTCAGGCATATGCAACATAATGATTCAATATATGTGCAAAATAATAATCATCATAAGAATATTTTGTAATATATATCACAAAATAATCACTGCAATAAGTCTAGCTAACATCTATTGACTCACATACTGATATTCCTTGTAATGAGAACATCTAAAATCTACTCTTAGTAACTTTCAAATATACAGTTCAATAGTGTTAACTGTAGTCAGGATGCTGTGCATTATAAGTTTTATAATTATTATATAATTATTATATAATTATAATATGCTGTGCATATTAAGTTTTTGGTGAAGGTCCTATTCCTGGCTTGAAGATGGCTTATTTTTCATTGTCCTCACATGACACACACAGAAAGAAATGATACCTGTGTCTCTTCTTATAAGGACATTGCTCTTACAAAATTAGGACACCACCTTTACGACCTAATTTCATCCTAATTACCTCTCCAAAGGCCCAAATCTCCAAATTTGGTCTCATTGGTGATTAAGCCTTCAACATACACTTTTTAGGGGGTGGGAGCCCATAAATCAGTTCATAACAGTAAGTAACAAAGCCATCTGAGCTCAAAGAAATACCTGGCTGAATAATGAATCATTGTGTTTTCTAAAATGGTCTGTTTATTCAATGAAATAGAATTCTTGATGACAAATTCACTTAGAAGCAGCTTCTCATAAGCAAATGACTAATACAAAAATTTACATTGTGAAGATAATTCTTAGGGAAAATAATTCTGCCATTCTAAAAGGCATTTTGCTGGAAAAAATGTTTATTTTGAAAGATACATGGAAAAGTATATATGTATATATATATATCAATCACATTTATAAAGTGAAGTATAGATACTGACTTACAGTGATTAAAGTATAATCTATTGGAGCGTGCCTGAGTCTAGCTTGCGTTTGTTAACTTCACCACATCATCCTGCTGACTTGTCAATGAATGCAATAAAAAACAGAAAAATCAACCAAAACACAAACTTGACATGTTACAAACTTAATATAAATAAGCAAAAGAGCTATTCTTTGATCTAACAACAGACTGAGCTGACAAATGATTGAATCAGTTGATTGATCTAAGCCTTAGTAATTCCAAACACTGAGGAAAGTAACACTTCCAAGGTCAAGCTGATGATAGAAACACGTGGGTTGCAGATGAAAACTGCTGCTAGGCAAGTTTTGCCAAATGCTAGCAAATAACAAGTAACTCTCTAGGCAGTTTTTAGGTAAAAATAATTTGATTTTCAGTACAAATTTAAGTGGTGGGTATTATTGACTCTACTTTGTAGATGAGGAAACAAGGCAAGACTTTCCCTCTTGGGACTTAGCCATAGATCAGAGGCATCTCAGCCGGAACACGTGAAACTGAATCCTACACCTTGTTCTTTCCACCTCAACATGCACTGTGTTAGAGGAACAAAGATGAACTCTCCCTGCGTCTGCTGACTGGTGTGACTACCCACGGGGTGCAGAGCCGTGATAGATCAAAGAACCTCACGATGCTGTGTTCAGCGCCCGTGTGTCCGGCTCTAGTTTTCACAAAGTGAAGTGCATAGTCTTTTATTTAATGGTTTATTTTCACAGTTTTTAAAATTCTATCATGTGCTTGATTTTAGAAAGCTAAACAGATCCAAGAAGCCTCACTATACAGAAACAAACAACAACAACAAAAATACCAATTATCTGCTTCTCTTCTTTTCCAGTCCACAGTCCCACTCTCCAGAGGCAATGGCTCTATGCGATTTTGCCTTCTTCCTTTGTTATTTAACACATTTCTGGATAATGTGTTTATGCTGCTATTTCTTGATTCAATTATTTAGACGTTAACTATCAGCTCCCTGCCCTGCTGCAGGAGGATGTTAGCCCTCTGTACACCTCCCACCACTCCACTTCCTCTACATATAATTAAAAATCTCTGTTCGATCTGATGACTGTAATTATGTCTCATTCTTAAGTCAGGTAGTGAGCAATAATTATATTTTTCTTTCTTGTTCAGTCCTGACATTGTTTTGCTTCACTTCATGTTAACTTCTGTACTGTTGTAACTCTGTAAAAGTTACCAGGGTGCTGGCATTTCTGCGTTTTGCTAGGGAGTATCCTCCTGGGGGTCTCCACCCACCTGTTGCAGTCAAGAACCTGTGTGTTGGCCTCAGTCGTGTCTGACTCTTTGCGACCCCATGGACTGTAGCCCACCAGGCTTCTCTGTGCATGGAATTCTCCGGGCAAGAATAGGGGAGTGGGCTGCCGTTCTCTTCTCCAGGGGATCCTCCCGATCCAGGGATTGAACCTGGGTTTCCAGCATTGCAGGCAGATTTTTTTTTTTTTTTAACCGTCTGAGCCACCAGTGAAGCCCTGCAGTCAAAATTAATGGATTTCTAACATGCTGTGCTGGAACTTCTCTGCCTTTTCCCTGGATCAGATGCTATCTTTCCTAGGTCTCGGGCGATCTTCATTTTGCTGAAGCACATCTATCAGTAGCTTCTTGGGAGAGGGGGGAAGGGTATGAATGCAAGAGATATATTACTTGACACCAGGCTGCCTAAATGGCTCAGCAGTAAAAAATCTACCTGCAATGCAGGAGACACAGGAGTCGCGGGTTCTATCCCTAGGTTGGGAAGGTCCCCTGCAGGAGAAAATGGCAACCCACTCCAGTATTCTTGCCTGGAAAATCCCATGGACAGAGGAGTGTGGCAGGCTATAGTCCATAGGGTCCCAAAGAGTTGGACATGACAGAATAAACTCACAAACACACAGAGTCAGAAAAGCACCTCTAGTGCCCCCTCGGTGGTAATTTATTGGTTTGTATGAAATGAGGCAGGGACCCTACAGTCCCTCCTAAACACACACACACACACACACACACACACACACCATCCTCTGCCTGCTTTTGTCTGTGGAAATACTTTGGGCAAACAATATTCAATCAGAGAAGTGAGAAAATCTGAAAGCAAAGGAAAACAGTCTAAGAAGACTAAATCATGATAACAAATAATAAAAGTTTAGCATAGTCAAGGACCTTTAGTTCCTCTTCATGGGCTAGAGACAGTATTCTGAGCCATATCCTGTGAGCCCTGTTATAGATGCTGGACCCCCCACCAGGTGGGAGAAGTTAACTAGTGATGGCCAGACTGTTGCCATGACATAGCTGCCACAATTCCAAGAACTGACCTCAAGGAAATGGGGACAAACAGACCCTGGGACTAAAGACTAACCATACTTAATCATGATGATACTGATCAGACCACCGATGACAGATTTCAAGATGATGGTCAGAGCTGACTGTGCTGTTTCTGCAGGTAGCTCTCTCCCTCCAGCTATGAAAGTTCTTGCCCACTGGTTGTGCGAGGTACTTGGCCTTTGCACAGAAATTCCCCGCTTCCCCGCCCATCCTGGGTTGCCAGTGATTAAAATAAAGCAAACTTTCCTTTCTACCAACCTTGCCTCTTCATTGGTTTTTGAGCAGATGGACCCCCACTTTTTGGTTGCATGTACATTTCTAGATTGATATCGTTTCCCTTCATAATTTTGGAAGCCATAGTCCACTGGATTCTTTCTTTCTGTGTCTTATTTGAGAAATTTTCTGTCTTTGATTCCAGTCCCTAATAAGATATTTGGCATTTTCCCTAAGCTCCCGAATAATTTAGGGTTTTTACCTCTGGTCATTTAAAGTTATATGGTTATGTCCATATAGTTATTGTGTGTGTGTGTGTGTCTGTGCACGCGTGTGTGCCTTGTGATGAGTACCTGATGGATCCTTTTAATTTAGAAATACATGTCCTTCTGTTTGTGTTTCCCTGGCTGCTCAGGTGGTAAAGAATCTGCCACCGATGCAGGAGATTCGGGTTAAAACCTTGGGTTGGGAAGATCTCCTGGAGAAAGACATGGCAACCCACTCCAGTATTCTTGCCTGGAGAATTCTATGGACAGAGCCTGGAAGGCCACAGTCCATGGGGTCCCAAAAAGCTTGGGGAAATTTCTTTTTCTATAATACTATAACATTTCCTTGCCTCTCTTGCTATTCTTCTCTATTACTGAAACTCTATTGGTTGGATCAGTCCTCTATCTTATCTTATCATTTTTTACTTACATCATCTGCCTTTGGTCTCAGGAAAGCCTGCTTTTCTATTTTCCAAATTTTTATTTTTAAAAGGCCATCATGTTTTAAATTTAAAAGAACTATTTCTTATTTTTCAATTTTATTAACTTCTCATTCTTATAAAGGAAATATGTCTTCTTATCCCTCAGAGAGTATCAATGACAGAATATTGAAATCTCCTTCTCTTCTCTTCATTATCTCTGAGTTACAGTTCTCTGTTTCTTTATATTGACCTCTGACTTCTTACTGGAGCCTTTCTTCAAACACCCTGCTAATTTTTTGTGTGCATTTGTCTTTCAGAGTGTAAAACAAAAATACTAATTGGGCTGACACTTTTGACTGGTAGGGTAGTCAGGTGTTTAGCTGGATTTTCTTTAGAAAATGCAAAATACTACATTATAACTTACATATATATATAGAAAGAAAGCTGAGCATCAAAGAATTGATACTTTTGAACTGTGGTGTTGGAGAAGACTCTTGAGAGTCCATTGGACTGCAAGGAGATCCAACCAGTCAGTCCTAAAGGAAATCAGTCCTGAATATTTATTGGAACAACTGATGCTGAAGCTCCAATACTTTGGCCACCTGATGTGAAGAACTGATTCCATGGAAAAGACCCTAATGCTGGGAAAAATTGAAGGCAGGAGAAGAAGAGAACAACAGAGGATGAGATGGTTGAATGGCATCACTGACTCAATAGACATGAGTTTGAGTAAACTCTGGGAGTTGATAATGGATAGGGAGGCCTGGTGTGCTGCAGTCCAAGGGGTCGCAAAAAGTTGGACACAACTGGGCAACTCAGCTGAACTGAACTGAGCATTATAACTTTGTCTGGAACTGCTCAGTCTTTGTTGAGAAAAACCTTCCACCCTCTTGCACAGGGTAACTACCTTCTGTATTCAGTTGGGCAGCTCAACTTCTTCATGTGTGGTGGTTCTGAGTTCAGAGAGTCTGAACTGATCTAGTGAATGTATCTGGAGTGGAAGCCTAATTGCCCAACTAAATGGGTGGGGCTGGGGATAGAAGGGTCTGATTGTTCTTTGTCTCAACTTTATATTATCCTGTTTTGGTCTTCTGTATCAACCTACCTGTCTTAGTGTCTGGTGCTTCTATTTCTGAGAGTCGAAGTTCATCATCCACTCTATGAGCACACCGCCCTTAGCTATCAACAGTTCTGCCACTGGATTCAGCACCCCTCCTGTACTATCCATATTCTTATACTATGATATGGGGATTAGACGTTTCCTAGTTTCATCAATGATAACACTTTGGTGCCCGTCTCTTGGACTTTCATTGTTTTGGAGATTACTTTCAAGACACAAATGCTTTGAGATCTTAGAATGTATTTTTTTACCCCTTCTTTCTCGAAACCAAAATTGTCCCATTACCAAGGGGAATGCGATACAGGTGCTGAACAGACTTTCCCTGAAGCAGGACGTCAGACAGTCAGCCATTGTAGCAGGCTGAGTAACTGTGGATTGAATGTTTGAAGCCATTGTTTATTTGTTATATCAAGGGGCATTATGGTGGGTTCCAGAAAGATGTAATAACTTTAGGAGTAATGTTTTCTCTGAAAAGAACTTGGCATTCTATTTAGGTAAATTTAGGTTTTCTCTTGTGGTGTAACACACAACTGTAAACTTCAGTGAAAAGTTCAGTGCAGAATGTCTCTATTCTCTGTCCAGCCTAATGCAAAATTATGGTGTTCCCCAGCTGAATTCTTATCTAGAGTCTTTGGACACAAATGTACTTCCAAGCTCATTCATGCTTTGATTGAGTTCAGTTTTCATGATTGTAACACTGAGATCTTCATTCCCTGGCTGGCTATCACTTTCAGCTCTAAGAAAGTAACTTGACCAGGTGGTCCCCTCTATCTTCAAGATAGCAAAAATGTATAAAATCCCTCTCTCATATTTTTAATCTCTGGACTTTTTTTCACATCAGTTCAGTTCACATAAATAGCCAGAAAAAGCTCATTACTTTTCATAGGCTCATCTGATTAAACCAGGTTCACCCAGATAATCTCTTTATGTTAAGATAAGTTCAGTTCAGGTCCTCAGTTATGTCTGACTCTTTGCAACCCCATGGAGTGCAGCATGCCAGGCCTCCCTGTCCATCAACAATGCCCAGAGTTTACTCAAACTCATGTCTGTTGAGTCAGTGATGCCATCCAACCATCTCATCCTCTGTCGTCTTCTGCCTTTGCTCTTTCCCAGCACCAAGGTCTTCTCCAGTGAGTCAGTTCTTTGCATCAGGTGACCAAAGTATTGCAGTTTCAGCTTCAGCATCAGTCCTTCCAATAAATATTCAGGACTGTTTTCCTTTAGGATGGACTGGTTGGATCTCCTTGCAGTCCAAGGGACTCTCAAGAGTCTTCTCCAACACCACCGTTCAAAAACATCCATTCTTCAGTGCTCAGCTTTCTTTATAGTCCAGCTCCCACATCCATACATGACTACTGGAAAAACCACAGCTTTGACTAAATGGACCTTTGCTGGCAAAGTAATGTCTCTGCTTTTTAATATGCTGTCTAGATTGGTCATGGGTTTTCTTCCAAGGAGCTAGCATCTTTTAATTTCATGGCTGCAGTCACCATCTGCAGTGATTTTGGAGCCCCCCAAAATAAAGTCTGTCACTGTTGCCACTATTTGCCATGAAGTGATGGGACCAGATGTCATAGTCTTAGTTTTCTAAATGTTGAGTTTTAAGTTAATTTTTCACTCTCCTCTTTCACTTTCAAGAGGCTCTTTAGTTCTTCTTCACTTTCTGCCATAAGGGTGGTGCCATCTGCATATCTGAGGTTATTGATATTTCTCCTGGCAATCTTGATTCCAGCATGTGCTTCTTCCAGCCCAGCATTTCTCATGATGTACTCTGCATATAAGTTAAATAAGCAGGGTGACAATATACAGCCTTGATCTACTCCTTTTCCTATTTAGAACCAGTCTTTTATTCCATGTTTAGTTCTAACTGTTGCTTCCTGACCTGCATACAGGTTTCTCAGGAGGCAGGTCAGGTGGTCTAGTATGTCCATCTCTTTCAGAATTTTCCAGTTTGTTGTGGTCCACACAGTCAATGGTTTTGGCATAGTTAATAAAGCAGAAGTAAATGTTTTTATGGAGCTCTTGCTTTTTCGATGATCCAGCGGACATTGGCAATTTGATCTCTGGTTCCTGTGCCTTTTATAAAACCAGCTTGAATATCTGGAACATCTTCCAGATGTTAAGATCAACTTTGCCAAATAACATAGTCTATCATATGAGTTAAAGCCACCATATATAGAGTCCCTTGGATTATACATGTCTTTTCCATGAGGGTATGGGAAATATTAGGGACCATTTTAGGATTATGCCTATCATGACTAATAATACAAAGTCTTTTTTTTCCATCCTTTATTAAATATATATTTAGAGCTATATTTACACTTACAGAAAAAGTACCCCCAAATTCCATATCCCTTATGTCTTTTATCCAGCCTCCTCAAATGTTACCATCTTACATAACTAGAGTAAACACTAAGAACCAGGAAACTGACCTTGGTAAAAGAGCTGAGTTATCTCTTCGATCCACAAATATTTGGAATTATCAACTCCATGCACCATCCTTCCTTCAAAAACTCCTTACCCTACTTTCAAGTATTAGCACAAAATTTCCCTTCTGGTATTGTGTAAGGGCTCATTTCCCATCCTCTGAATACTCCATGCCCTTTGTGAATATCTGTGTGTAATACAAAATTTATCTGTATTATAGCACTAACACAAATAATTAGAGAACATTGTATCTATTTTATTGATCTATAATGTATGTTTATTCATCATATATTTATTAAGTTTCAATATGCCAGATAGGGAACTACTATAAGTAGAAACCATAGTTATTCACCTTCTGCCCACCCACCCCACTCTCTGTCTGAGTAAATCCTAGACTATAATGTGCTACTTGTTACTATTCAGTAGAATAAATAAGGTATAAGTTTAGAGTATTTACAAACACTATGATTGAAAGCCCTTTAAAATGATATCATTATATACTAACTTATATGGTATATATATTTAAAGACAGATTTGAAGTTCATGTATTTATTTTTTGCTTCAGTTTACCACATTAATGTACAAATTTTATTTGATATAGGAAATAAATGGCAAGTTATATAGTCACATGACTCTTAGTCGATGTATATTTTATTAGACCCTCTTAAGAATAATTAGAGTAATGGAGCCTTTTCCTTTTTACTTGCAGATGCTAGAATGAATTTTTGATAGTAATGCTCTGAAATTCATTGACTAGGGTCTTAAAATCCAGGGTTTGGCAGATACCTCTGGAAAGTAAGAACAAATGCCCAACTGCAGCAGGTACTTCCATAACATTCCACTCTTTCATGCACAAATAAAATGTTGGAATGATGCTGGTCTCCGCCAAGGAAAAGGATGCCCATCAGAGCTCCACCCTGTAAAAGCAGAAGTCCTTATCAGGAAAGACCTTAGCGGAGAAGGACACACAACATATGGAGAACATCACAGAGCCAGCAGGGCAAATTAATGACCCCGTCATGAAATATGTTTTCACATGCTCTTAAGACTGTTGTCACACTTCATTGCACAGGCGACTGGAAGCGCGTGATGATGGAAGGTGAGGTCAGCTTCCTAAGCCAGCCTGAGTTATAAGTGGGCAGTTCATTCCTGTAAAGACCCCTGGAGCTTAGGGAGCTCCCTGTATTCACTTTGGTCACTTTTGTTAAAAGGAAATACGTCTTGGCCCTTTCACACCAAGAATGGGAAATAAGATGCAAAATGGTCCTTCCTGCTAGGCACTGCTAACTGGGGTTCCATTCAGATGAGAAAAACAGAAAAATGAGTGAATTCCCTTTAGGAAAATCAGTTGCTTACTTCTGGAGTGTCTGGATAATGGAAGATGCCTTATAGCTTTTGTGAAAGAGAGAATGGATTGACATTTCTAAAAACTAATGTCTTCAAGCATGTATTACATTAGCTCTCTGTGCAAAAGTAATCTGCAGACATTTGCTTGGACCTGCATTTTGGACCACCAGTCCACTTCAGGAAAAAGTACAACTTGTTCTTCTCAGTGATAATTTAACAGCCTAGTCAAACATCAGAAAAGCATGATATTTTCCACTACCTGATTGATAATGCCTGCTTGTAGACTTTACTCTTTTTTAAGGAAATTAGGTTAAAAGAAGATGGTGCCTTAGTAATTTTTTTTTAAATTTTGTACCACATAATTGTTGCTCAGCAATAGTTATTGCTTTTAATATTTTTGGTGTGGATTTTTTTAAGTCTTTACTGAATTTGTTTCAATATTGCTTCTGTTTTATGCTTTGATTTCTTTGGCTGCAAGCACATGGGAGCTTAGCTCCCTGACTAAGGATCAGACTTGCACCCCTGGCCTTGGAAGGGGAAGCATTAATCACTGGACCACCAGGGACGTGCCAATAGTTGTTAATTTAATGTTTGAATCCCGGAACCAAAGTGAATGCAGTACGGTAGAAATGACACTGTTGGAAATCAGAAATGTTTGTGTCAATGGCTGCCTCTACCTTGCTGTGCCACCCTGAACCATCATCCCATCTTTCATGATTTAAAGATTTTTATTAGGGTATAGATGATTTACAATGTTGTGCTAGCTTCAAGGGTAGAGCAGGGTGAATCAGTTATACATATACATGTATCCACTTTTTTTAGATTACTTTTCCATAAAGATCATTACAGAGCATTGATCGAGTAGAGTTCCCCGGGCTACCCAGTAGGTCCTTATTAGTTATCTATTTCATATATCGTAGTGTGTATACGTCAATCCCAGTCATGTTCACATCATACCTCAAAGTAAGAGAATTAGACAAGATAACTCTAGACTTCCTTCTTTCTCCAAAATTCTATGATTCTCCAAGGTCATCAGCTAATAGCAATTTCTTTAGAAGATCCGATATGCTAAAAGTGTCATAAAGAATAAAATGGAAATTATAAATTCTGAGCATCACTGCTTCATAATATGTTCTTTACTTAAGGATTCTTTACGAGCACTCTGTTTTTCATAAACTGCAGACTGGCTAGTCAGAAAGCATTCCTAGTTCAAGAGCTGAATGCTCGCCTTGTCTTACATGGATTGCAACAAATGCCATTGGCCTGGCATGTAACTGATCACTGCAGACGGAGGTGGTGAAACCAGAGGAAAGGGATAAGCTCCCTTTATGCATTCCAAGCATTAACAGCTTTGCTTTTTGCATCTCCTCTCAGACTTTTCTCCTTTACTCATTGAAGAATCCACTTCCTGAACCTAACCTTATAGATATCTGCATTCACCTGTGACAAGACCATATAAATACTGCAAGGTCATATTATCGGCGGCCAAAGCACAAATTGACAGGTTGAAAAATCAAAAAGCAAGTTCACAGACCAATGTATAGTCAACTGCACCATTACTGTGGACTTTACAAAATCTCCTGACATGAAAATATGAGTAATAAAGGGACAATGGGGGAAAGTGTTTGCACTTTATTAGGCTGCTATAACAAGCTACCCTGGTAGCTCAGCTGGTGAAGAATCTGCCTGCAAAGCAGGAGACCCCTGTTTGATTCCTGGGTTGGGAAGATCCCCTGGAGAAGGGTTAGGCTACCCACTCCAGTATTCTTGGGCTTTGCTGGCGGCTCCAGTAAAGAATCCACCTGCAATGCAGGAGACCTGGATTAGATCCCTGGGTTGGGAAGATCCCTGGAGGAGGGCATGGCAACCCACTCCAGTATTCTTGCCTGGAGAATCCTCATGGACAGAGGAGCCTGGTGGGCTACAGTCCATGGGGTCACAAGGAGTCGGACATGACTGAGCGACTAAGCACAGCTATGCTATTTTCTTAAACTACAAACGGAATGCACTACATGCTTCTGCACACACAAATACCATGCATGTGAGGGAAAAAGATAGTTCCCTAGGGTTTTGCAGGATTTTATCAGTCCTCAAATAAAATGAGAACATCTTCTAGCTAGTTTCCTTATTTAAAAAATTCTAACAGCCATGAATATACAATATATAAAATAAAGAATACAGATGGCCAAATAAACTAATAGAATTTATTCCCACAAGTGTTTAAAAGCCTGCAAATTAGAATAGAAAACTGTTTTTTGGTCAAAATTAAGGCATTAAAGTATTTAATGTTGAGAATGTAGCAAAATTGTTTTGTTCTTTCCCTTGCATCCTCAAAGTATTATCCTACTAAACACTATTTGGATACATACTGATTTCCTTGAACAGATTTATAAAATTACAAGCAAGTGTAACCTAGAAATGGTCATAGTAAAGTCAGTATATACAAAAGTTACATAATCGATGACTTCTTAGTGAGATACAGTTAATCAGACAAAAAGGGTATAAAATGAAGCAAAAGTGCTCTTGAAATGTTCATCGGTTGGAAGAATCAAATCCTGAGTCTAAAAAGATAAGTGAAAAACAATCCAAGAGAAAGTTAAAATATTTATCACAAGTGAAAAGATCATTTCCTCTGTGTAAATACTGTCTTTTGCCCCCTTTACTTGGATTAAATTAGTTAGCATCTCCTTTGTTGTTATCTGTTTCATGATCCCCTATACTACCTCAAGAGGTAATTTGTTAGACATATATTTGCATGTCTCACTTTCTAGACTTAGTGGGTCCTCCAAGGATGAGATCAAATCTTTTTTGTCCCTGTTTTCCAATACTTAACAGAAGTTTGTTCCAATTTATCTAGTCAAAGGAATCCTCTGAGTTGTTTCTTAAAATATGTGCTCGAAGCTGTTGCTGACAGCATCTGAATCTCTGGAAAGAGGTCCAGAAATATGTATTTTTAATAAGGTTAAAATACAGATATTTTGTAACATTCTGGATAACTGTTATATTCAGATTAATTGAGAAAACAGTACCTTAGTGGATGTGGAAGCCTGACGCACTGAGGTCCCGGGGTTGCAGAGTCAGACATGACTTAGCGGCATACAACACAGAGGGACAGACATGTAGTGAAATATTAGACAGTGTAAGTTTGAGACAAATGTGCCAATTATAGGACTTGATCTTTAAGTGACTTGACATCAGCTGACATGACATTTAAATGACCAACTTTGAGGTGAATCACAGTTCTTCTACCCGACTCCAGGAGAAGTCATTTTGGTAGAAGAGAACCATTCTGATGCCCTGTCTACCTGAGGTAGTGTTCCATGTCTGCTCTCTCGGGGACTGAGCAATGAGATGCTTGGGCAGTTTTTGGTGAGCATGTATCTCTAGGTTATATTCCTCTCCTGTTCACCAATTTTTGTCAAGTAGATGAGTACAGATGATAACACTACCTGGCTCTTAACTTCTGGATGGTGTCTGATATGGGAACTTCATTTTTTAATGAAGTGTATGTATTTAGTTTTATTATTCTTAAGGAATAGTTATTGGAGTATAGTTGATTTAAAAGGTTGTGCTAGTTTCTGCCATGAATCGATTCTACATATACATATGTTCATTCTTTTTTGGAGCCTTTTCCCATACACACTATTACAGATTTTGGGGAAGAGTTGCCTGTGCTATACGGTGTTCTTACAGTTACCCACTTTATGTACAGTAGTCTGTATATGTCAGCCCCAATCTCCAAATTTAATTTCCCCTCTGGTAACCATACGCTTGCTTTCTACATCTGTGACTCTATTTTTGTTTTGTGAATAAGTGGTACAAATGGACATTTCCTTTTGATGTAGTTTGGTGCACTTCAGCAGTGGATGGTAGGAGAGACAGTGTGGGTGTTATTGAGCCTCAGTGTGATTATTTAAGATTCTCCAAGAAGGAAGCATTTCCCATACTGCTCCTTGAAATGAGCAACTCCAGACTGACTTCACTCATTTTTTTTGTTGTTGTTGTTGTTAAATTATTAGATTTCCTTGACATTGTGTGCCTTACTTTTGTGAAAGTAAGGCAGCAAAATAGAGTCTAAAGTAAATTCCACTCCAAAGTACTTTTTAGTTTACAAATTCTCCTACACTTTATAATATTTCAGACTAATGTTACTCATTATCACCTTTTAAAAACAGGTAATAAAAATAAAGCAGAAAGAAGTTAAGTGGCTTCCCTAGGCCTCATGCTTATGAAGTGTCAGTGGAATGGAGGGTCAGATTTATTCCTCTCCCTAAACAGCTCCTGGCTTTTGCTGAAATGGTCTGCACGATTGGAGACGGCCCAGAATCCTTGCTTGGTGAGTTATTCTGGGAGTCACTCCCTTGTATAATTCCCCATCTGTTATTCTGTATTAAGACTATAATAAATTTAACCTTGTAGATTTTAAAGCATTAATCTTGATTAATTTCTCAGTTGAGGGACTGGGGAAATACACTCAGGTTAAATATGAGACTATTGAGGGAAAAGAAAATTAACTGATTTGATAAAAGGTCAGGGAGATATTTAACTAAAGAATTAGTTCTTCAAATCATGACGTCTAATAACCAGCAACATGTTTTATTTGCTTATTTGTTTCTCCCTACTTCAGAGTGACTTTCCATGTATAACATATTTTTTCTGAAGTCTCTTTCTCCTGTTAAATCTTATAAAATAATTTAAAAAATGATTTTCCCCCAAAAAGCACTTTTTTTCTATCAGTTTAGTTATTCAACATTTAACTTATTATTTTCTTATTATTTTATCTGGATGATTAACATTCCATGTCAGAGCCCAGTGACTATGAAATTGTATGTTTTCATTGCCCATTCTTACTAAAAACTTGATATTAGGTTAGTGCATCTGTAAGCATATTTTAATTTGCTAATTTAATTGGCTATCTCCAGTGCTTAAGATCATGATTTCCAAGGTACATTTTTCATGGCAGAATTACATATATTTTTTAGCCAAGATTACCACAAGTGCAATAGAAAAAGAATGCTTTCCCCAATTATACCTATAATTGCTGTGACTTCTGCCACTCTGCCCCTCTCAATATTAAATCCAGTTCAGATCATGCTTCTCAACCCTCTGTGATGCCATGCATCATTCTCTAGAAAATATTTATAAGCAGAATTAAATCAGATATTTGCCCACACCCCAAACATTAGGGGTGATTAATTTTATTTTCTAGACTCCATTAAGGGCCTTCACTGATATTCTTACCAGAAGCTGAGGTCTCTCATTTATTTCTCTCCTCCATTCTTCACAACACGCCCCTTTCAGAGGCCCAGGTCGTGCTGCGATGCTCATTAGTTTCCTGCTAGCTGCTCGGCCAAGCAGCCTCAGAGGCCTCAGCGTCGCCTCAGAAATCATTAACGTAACTGGCGTTGCAATCCCCACCTGCCAAGTGTAGAGAAGTCATTCAGAGACTGAAACCTGTTCCTCCACAAATGAGCATTTTGGTAGTGAGAGGAGAGAGAGAAAGCTCTTAGGCAGCAGTCATTTTCTCCAAACAAATGAAATCTCAATAACTGAGATGAGAAGCCAGGTGTCTGCCAGCATCCTGGGCATGTTGGGGGAACAGAAGTGGTTTGCTGGAGAGGCAGGTGTGATCTTGCTGTTGGTGTTTCATTGCGAAGTGGTGTCCGACCCTTTGCAACCCCGTGGACTATAGTTTGCCAGTCTCCTCTGCCCGTGGGGTTTCACAAGCAGGACTACTGGAGTGGGTCGCCATCTCTTTCTCCAGGAGAACTTCCCGACCCAGGGATGGAACCTGCATCTCCTGCTTTGGCAGGCGAGCTGTTTACCACTGAGCCACAGGGGAAGCCCAGGTTTGCACTTATAAAACACCTATCCAAAGATAATATTTGTCAAATATTTCAAGACATCAGTCGCAGAATGTTAAACCCCACGTGCAGAGTCCTGAGAAAATGGCTCTGTAGACTTGTCAATCATCTGTGAGGCTGAGTCTAACTGCTCTGACCATCACTCTTACCACGAGCTTCTGACCATGACTTGGGAACCAGATGACTTTAGGTTAGGGATTTACCTGTTCTGGTGAATGGAGACCTATCAGAAAAATAAAGGGTTCTGTGGTCTCTCAGTTATCATTTTTCCTAATCTTTCCTTATTAAAAAAATGCATTTCCAGATTTAGGAATATATAATTGACAAATAATATTGTGTAAAATTAAGATGTGCAACGTGATGATAAACACATAGTGAAATGATTACCATGATAAGGCTAGTTAACACATTCATCACCTCACAAATTTACCATTTTTCATGTGTGTGGTGAGAACACTTAAGCAAATGTTCTCTTGTTGTTGTTCAGTCACTCAATTGTGTCCTCCCCTTTGTGACACCAGGCTTCCCTGTCCTTCACCATCTCCCAGAGCATGCTCAAATCATGTCCATCAAGTCAGTGATGCCATCCAACCCGCTCATCCTCTGTTGTCCCCTTCTTCTCCTGCCCCCAATCTTTCACAGCTTCAGGGTCTTTTCTAATGAACTGGCTCTACACATCAGGTGGCCAGAGTACTGGAGCTTCAGCTATAGGATCAGCCCTTCCAATGAATATTCAGAATTTATTTCCTTTAAGATTGATCTCCTTGCAGTTCAAGGGACTCTCAAGAGTTTTATCCAACACCACAGTTCAAAAGCACCAATGCTTCGGTGCTCAGCCTTCTTTACGGTCCAACTCTCACATGTATACATGACCTCTGAAAAACCATAATTTGATTATATGGACCATTGTCAGCAAAGTAATATCTCTGCTTTTTAATATGCTGTACAGGTTTGTCATAGCTTTCCTTCCAAGGAGCAAGAGTCTTTTAATCTCAAGACAGCAGTCACTATCTGCAGAGACTAAGAAAATAAAGTCTGTCACTGTTTTTATTGTTTCCCCCATCTATTTGCCATGAAGTGATGGGACCAGATGCCATGATCTTCGTTTTTTTAATGTTGAGGTTTAAGCCAGCTTTTTCATTCTCCTCTTTCACTTTAAACAAGAGGCTCTTTAGTTCCTCTTCACTTTCTGCCATAAGGGTGGTGAAATCTGCATATCTGATGTTATTGATATTTCTCCCAGCAATCTGGATTCCAGCTTGTGCTTCATCCATCAAGCCCAGCATTTCTCATGATGTACTCTGCATATAAGTTAAATAAGCAGGGTGACAATATACAGTCTTGATGTACTCCTTTCACAATTTGGAACCAGTCTATTGCCCCATGTACATTTCTAACTGTTGCATATAGGTTTCACAGAAGGCAGATAAGGTGGTCTGGTATTCCCATCTCTTGAAGAATTTTCCACAGTTTGTTGTGATCCACATGAAGTATTTGGCATAGTCAATGAAGCAGAATTAGATTTTTTTTTCTGGAACTTTCTTGCTTTTTCTATAATCCAACAGATGTTGGCAATTTAATCTCTGGTTACTCTGCCTTTTCCATATCTAGCTTGAAAATCTGGAGGTTCACGGTTCATGTACTGTTGAAGCCTGGCTTGGGAAATTTTGAGCATTACTTTGCTAGCGTGTGAAATGTTCTCTGAGCAAATTTCAGCCTCATCATTCAGTACATGCTGCACATTAGATCCCCAGAATGTGTTCAGTTTATAATTGAGGGACTGTACCCTTTGACCAACATCTTCTCACTTCCCCATCCCAAATCACCCAGATCCTGAAAACAACCAGTCTGAGTTCAACTTTTGTAGATTCCAGATATAAACGAGATCATAGAGTATTTGTCTTTCTGTATCTGTCATTCCACTTACACTCAAGGTCCATCCACGCTGATACAAATAGCAGTATTTTCTTATTTTTTATTGAATAATTGAATAATACATATTATTGATTGAATAATACATATACGTGAAAGTGAAAGTCACTTCAGTCCTGTCCTACTCTTTGCGACTCTATGGACTGTAGCCTGCCAGGCTCCTCTGTCCATGGGATTCTCCAAGCAAGAATACTGGAGTGGGTAGTCAATCTCTTCTTTAGGGGATCTTCCCAACCCAGTGATAAGACCAGGATTTCCTACATTGCAGACAGATTTTTTAGCAACTGAGCCACCAGGGAAGCCCTACATATATATATTTATATATGTACATTTATATTTATATATATAGAGAGAGACACATTATATAGAGAGGGTCATAAACACACATCCATATACATTTTATTATATTTGCACACACCTATATAATACACATATACATATGTATATATTATATATGCACATACATAGATATTATATGTGCACATACCTGTATAATATATTGGGTTTCCCTGGTGGCTCAGACAGTGAAGAATCCAGCTGCAATGCAAGAAACCTGGGTTCTATCCCTGGGTCAGGAAGATCCCTAAGAGCAGGGAATGGCTATCCATGCCAGTATTATTGCCTGGAGAATCCCATGCACATAGAAGCTTGGCAGGCTCCAGTCCATGGGGTCGCAGAGTTGGACAAGACCGAGAAACTAAGCAAGCACACAGCCTATTAAATATGCCTACATATATGATCATAAAATCACATTTTCGTTATCGATTTGTTGCCTCTTTGTTGTCTGTTGGTGAACATATAAGATGTTGCCATATTCTGGTCTCTATGAATAGTGCTACAATGAAAGTGGGAATGTAGATATTGTTTCAATTTAAGAATTTTGCTTTCTTCACATATATACCCAGAAGTAGTATTTATGAATCATACAGTAGCTCTATTTTTATTTTTTTAAGGACTCTCCAAATAATTTTCATTAGTGGCTGTACCAATTTACCTTCCCACCAACACAGTAGATTGCAGTTCAGTTTGGTCACTCAATTGTGTCTGAAGCTCTGTGACCCCATGGACTGCAGCATACCATCTCTCCCTGTCCATCACCAACTCCCGGAGTTTACTCAAACTCATATCCATTGAGTCGGTGATGCCATCCAACCATCTCATCCTCTGTCGTCCCGTTCTCTCACCTTCAATCTTCCCCAGCATCAGAATCTTCTCCAGTAAGTCAGTTCACATCAGGTGGCCAAAGTATTGGAGTTTCAGCTTCAACACCAGTCCTTCCAATGAATATTCAGGACTGATTTTCTTTTTTTTTTTTTTTTTCATTTATTTTTATTAGTTGGAGGCTAATTACTTCACAACATTGCAGTGGGTTTTGTCATACATTGACATGAATCAGCCATGGAGTTACATGTATTCCCCATCCCGATCCCCCTCCCACCTCCCTCTCCACCCGATTCCTCTGGGTCTTCCCAGTGCACCAGGCCCGAGCACTTGTCTCATGCATCCCACCTGGGCTGGTGATCTGTTTCACCATAGATAATAAACATGCTGTTCTCTCGAAACATCCCACCCTCACCTTCTCCCACAGAGTCCAAAAGTCTGTTCTGTACATCTGTGTCTCCTTTTCTGTTTTGCATATAGGGTTATCATTACCATCTTTCTAAATTCCATATATATGTGTTAGTATGCTGTAATGTTCTTTATCTTTCTGGCACTTCACTCTGTATAATGGGCTCCAGTTTCATCCATCTCATTAGAACTGATTCAAATGAATTCTTTTTAATGGCTGAGTAATATTCCATGGTGTATCTGTACCACAGCTTCCTTATCCATTCATCTGCTGATGGGCATCTAGGTTGCTTCCATGTCCTGGCTATTATAAACAGTGCTGCGATGAACATTGGGGTGCACGTGTCTCTTTCAGATCTGGTTTCCTCGGTCTGTATGCCCAGAAGTGGTATTGCTGGGTCATATGGCAGGTCTATTTCCAGTTTTTTAAGAAATCTCCACACTGTTTTCCATAGTGGCTGTACTAGTTTGCATTCCCACCAACAGTGTAAGAGGGTTCCCTTTTCTCCACACCCTCTCCAGCATTTATTGCTTGTAGACTTTTGGATAGCAGCCATCCTGACTGGCGTGTAATGGTACCTCATTGTGGTTTTGATTTTCATTTCTCTGATAATGAGTGATGTTGAGCATCTTTTCATGTGTTTGTTAGCCATGTGTATGTCTTCTCTGGAGAAATGTCTGTTTAGTTCTTTGGCCCATTTTTTGATTTGGTCATTTATTTTTCTGGAATTGAGCTTTAGGAGTTGCTTGTATATTTTTGAGATTAATCCTCTGTCTGTTTCTTCATTTGCTATTATTTTCTCCCATTCTGAAGGCTGTCTTTTCACCTTACTTATAGTTTCCTTTGTAGTGCAAAAGCTTTTAAGTTTCATTAGGTCCCATTTGTTTATTTTTGCTGTTATTTCCAATATTCTGGGAGGTGGGTCATAGAGGATCCTGCTGTGATTTATGTCAGAGAGTGTTTTGCCTATGTTCTCCTCTAGGAGTTTTATAGTTTCTGGTCTTACACTTAGATCTTTAATCCATTTTGAGTTTATTTTTGTGTATGGTGTTAGAAAGTGTTCTAGTTTCATTCTTTTACAAATGGTTGACCAGTTATCCCAGCACCACTTGTTAAAGAGGTTGTCTTTTTTCCATTGTATATCCTTGCCTCCTTTGTCGAAGACAAGGTGTCCATAGGTTTGTGGATTTATCTCTGGGCTTTCTATTCTGTTCCATTGATCTATATTTCTGTCTTTGTGCCAGTACCATACTGCAGGACTGATTTTCTTTAGGATGGGTCAGTTTGATCTCCTTGCAGTCCAAGGGATTCTCAAGAGTCTTCTCCAACACCACAGTTCAAAAGCATCAATTCTTCGGTGCCCAGCTTTCTTTATAGTCCAAATCTCACATCCATACATGACCACTGGAAAAACCATAGCCTTGACCAGACAGACCTTTATTGGCAAAGTAATGTGTCTGCTTTTTAACATGCTGTCTAAGTTGGTCATGACTTTTCTTCCAAGGAGCAAACGTATTTTAATTTTATGGTTGCACTCACCATCTGCTGATTTTGAAGCCCCCAAAATAAAATCTGTGTCACTGTTTCCACTCTTCCTCCATCTATTTCCCATGAAGTGTACAAGGACTCCATTTTTTTTTCACATTTTCACCGACATTTATTGTTACTTGTCCTTTTGACTGTGTGGATCACAGCAAACTGGAAAATTCTTAAATAAGTGGGAACACCAGACCACCTTACATGTCTCCTGAGAAACTTATATACTGGACAAGAATGAATGGTTAGAAATGGATATGGAACAACGGAGTGCTTCAAAATTGGAAACGGAGTACCTCAAGGCTATATATTGTCACCCTGCTTATTTAACTTACATACAGAGTGCATCATGTGAAATACTTGACTTGATGAAGCATAAGCTGGTATCAAGATTGCTGGGAGAAACATCTACAGTCTCATATATGCAGATGATAACCCTTTAATGACAGAAAGTGAAGAGGAACTAAAGAACCTTTGACGAGGGTGAAAGAAGAGTGTGAAAAGCTGGCTTTAAACTCAGCACTCAAAAACTAAGATCATGGCATCCAGTCCCATCACTTCATGGCAAATAGATGGGGAAAGAATACAAACAGTGACAGACTTTATTTTCTTGGGCTCCAAAATCATTGCTGTCACTGCAACCATGAAATTTAAAAAGTGCTTGCTCCTTGGAAGAAAATCTGTGACACAGGGAGACTGCAAATTCAAAAGCAGAGACATCATTTCCCAAAAAGTTCTGTCTAGTCAAAGCTATGGTTTTTCCTGTAGTTATGTATAGATGTGAAAGTTGGACCACAAAGAAGACTGAGCACTGAAGAACTGATGCCTTCAAACTGTGGTGTTGGAGAAGACTCTTGAGAGTCTCTTGGACTGCAGCAAGATCAAACCAGTCAATCCTAAAAGAAATTAACCCTGAATATTCATTGGAAGGACTGATGCTGAAGCTCCATACTTTGGTTACCTGATGCAAAGAGCTGACTTATTGGAAAAAACCCTGATTCAATGGTCACGAGTTTGAGTAAACCCCAGGATATGGTGATGGACAGGGAAGCCAGGCATGCTGCACTTCTCGGAGTTGCAAAGAGTTGAACCAGACCCCCTGACCTGCCTCTTGAGAAACCTGTATGCAGGTCAGGAAGCAGCAGTTAGAACTGGACATGGAACAACACACTGGTTCCAAATAGGAAAAGGAGTAAGTCAAGGCTGTATATTGTCACCCTGCTTATTTAACTTATATGCAGAGTACATCATGAGAAACGCTGGGCTGCAGGAAGCACAAGCTGGAATCAAGATTGCAGGGAGAAATATCAATAACCTCAGATATGCAGATGACACCACCCTTATGGCCGAAAGTGAAGAGGAACTAAAAAGCCTCTTGATGAAAGTGAAAGAGGAGAGTGAAAAAGTTGGCTTGAAGCTCAACATTCATAACATTAAGATCATGGCATCCAGTCCCATCACTTCATGGCAAATAGATGGGGAGACAGTGGAAACAGTGGCTGACTTTATTTTTTTTGGGCTCCAAAATCACTGTGAATGGTGATTGCAGCCATGAAATTAAAAGACACTTACTCCTTGGAAAGAAAGTCATGACCAACCTAGACAGCATATTAAAAAGCAGAGACATTACTTTATCAACAAAGGTCCATCTAGTCAAGGCTATGGTTTTTCCAGTGGTCATGTATGGATATGAGAGTTGGACTATAAAGAAAGCTGAGTGCTGAAGAATTGATGCTTTTGAACTGTGGTGTTGGAAAAGACTCTTGAGAGTCCCTTGGACTTCAAGGAGATCCAACCAGTCCATCCTAAAGGAGATCAGTCCTGGGTGTTCATTGGAAGGACTGATGCTGAAACTGAAACTCCAGTACTTTGGTCACCTGATACGAAAAGCTGACTCATTGGAAAAGACCCTGATGCTGGGAGGGATTGGGGGCAGGAGGAGAAGGGGAAGACAGTGGACGAGATGGTTGGATGGCATCACTGACTTGATGGGCATGGGTTTGAGTAAACTCTGGGAGTTGGTGATGGACAGGGAGGCCTGGCGTGCTGCAGTTCATGGGGTTGCAAAGAGTCAGACATGACTGAGCAACTGAACTGAGTGAACATGACTTACTGACTGAACCACAGCATAGGGTGATAGCTCCTGTGGCTTTGGTTTTTACGAAGCTATCCTTAAGGGCAGGGTCTATCCCATCATTATTTTTATAAACTTTGTAGTATGCTGTCCACAGAGGTATTTGGTAAGTGCAAGCTGATTTACATTCAATTACAGGTCCTATTTCTGTTGTTAGATCATAACTTCCTTGATGAAAAAAAAATATATATATATCATATACTTCTTCAAGGAGGCAACTTTGTGTAGTAATAAGAAAATGGACCTTGTAATTACTAGTATTACTAAGACTATCATCTGATAACTGCATTCCTCAGAGGCAAAACTGTCTGAGTTCTAGTCTCCATAACTGTAAAGCAGGGATAAAATACCTATTGTAAAGAGTGTTTTAGGAATTTAGTAAAAATATGCATATTAGATACTTTGTATTATCAGATAAAAGTTTGACCAGTGACAATTCTCTTATTAAAACTTTATTAGTGCATGCAAATAGACTTCATCTGAGATAGCCAACAATATAACCCTTAACATTATTATCTAAGTCTTTTTTTCTTTTTATATATATATATATATTGTCTAGATATTGTGTTCTTGGACAAATGGCTTTGGTGGGGCCTGATTAAAAAGGTGCCGTTACCAAATTCGCTGTAATGTCCTTGGAAACCATTGGAGTCTAGTTCAGTGTCAAGTTCTAAAGCTGTGAAAAGTCTTGTTCAAGTCGAATTGGCAGGTAAGATAGAGTCTTTGTGACAGGTAGGATTGAAAATGATACAGCATGTGATCAGACAGCTGTTCTTGCATGATCAATTATCTGGCCTTCCCACATTTCTTAACCAGAGATTCTTTAATAAATTCTTCTCCTAAGGCTCAAAGGCAGCTGTTATCCTTGTACTGTAGGAAATTCTTTGGGTCAAGGAAGAACCATACCAATAAGTGATAAACCGATTTTTCCAACTTCTTCTCTTTCATCTCTGATCAGATGCTGCGTACTTAGTAAAACGGTTATCCCCACAGCGACAAACATGACAGCAGCAAGATGAACTTGGCCTGTGATGACGGATAATGACGCTGGGTTATGATTCCCAGGTTTGCAGTCAATGATTTCTACGAAGCTATTTTCTGACTGTTCCGGTGCATTCATGCCACCAGAGCAGCATGAAGTATGTCTAAGCTTTCTCTCTCGTCTTGCCATACCTGTTCTTTATTCTCTGACTTTGTTTAGGGTTAGCTTGAGAGCACACTCCTCTGCAATTTTATATTTCCTTCTCTCGTTAAACAGTAAACTGCATGGAAACCAAGTCCTGTCCATATAGTTCATTATTATATAATCACTGAGTAGCTCAGTCCCTGGCAGAGGACATTTAGGAAGAGATGGAAGGAGGGAGATCTTATAGAGTGTTTTCACTAATCTTTAAAAAGACTCAATTGTCACTGGCATCAAACTGTTAGACTTTGTCTAAACTTTGGACTACGTTTGAATCATTTCTCTATTTTGTATAGTAAATGTAAGTTGATGCATATGAAAAAAAAGTTGTATGAAAAGTGGCTCCAGATGTCCCTTACAAACTAATTGTAACACAGAAATATGTAGAGACAAAATTTTTCATTTCATACATATGCCAGGTTGAAACATTTTGTCGATGCCATGTTTGATAAATAGCATAGTTGAAGGCCTCAAGGAACTTTCAGTTTAGCAGAGAGTACCTACTCGTGGAAAGTGAGCGATAGTACGGCTCTGTTCTGTTTTCCTCCTCTGCAAGTAGGTTGGCAGTTAGGCAGCAAGTATTGAGTTGGGAGGGGTGCAAGGAACAGGACACAGCATAAAGGAAAGGTAAAAAAAGAGATTTAACTAAGGAACCTTATAGGCTATCAGTAAATGATATTCAATGACATTATAAGCATTTTCATTACTGGATAGGAGAACTACCTGGATTCTTATCTCTCAGTCTTCAGTACGTTCCCTTGGCCATGCACACCTGAGAGTGAAGCAATGTGTGAGTATATGTGAGTCTCCCTTGGGTGGTGTGCAATATAAACTAAACAACCCAACTGACAAGCTTTAAAATGACTGGGGTCTGGCAATCCCGAACTCACACTGGTATACCGTATGTAACATGGATGGCCAGTGCAAGTTCAGTGCATGGAGCAGGGCACTCAAAGCCGGTGCCCTGGGACAACGCAGAGGGGTGGGGTGGGGAGGGGGATGGGAGGGGGATTCAGGACGGGGGCACACGCATGCACCTGTGGCTGATTCATGCCGATGTGTGGCAGGAAACTACCACTGTGTGGTAAAGCAAGTAGCCTCCAGTTAAAGTAAGTGCTTCTGTAAATAAATAAATAAATAACCAACAAGGACCTACTCCATAGCCCAGGGAACTCTCCACAATCCTCTGTAATAACCTAAATGGGGAAAGAATTTGAAAAATAGACACATGTATTTTACACACACACACACACACACACACACAATTGAATCACCATGCTGGACAGCTGAAAATACCACAACATCATTAATCAACTCTACACCAGTATAAAATAAAAATCAAAAAAATAAAATGACTAGGTTTTGTATGGGCAAGTCTCAGGTGACAAGAATCACTCTAAATTGTGAAGGTTGAGGGATACTATGCAACAGGAAGAAGATGAATTAAATGATGGAATAATTGCTTTCTCAAGAGCCTTACATATGCTGCCAGTGTCTGAGTCACGATCCGCTGGATGGCTTTCACATTCTGCTGAGTCTGCAGACAGCGTGTGGCATGTGGTTTTGCTGAGGTTATTCAGTGGGCAATGACATTCCAGGCGCCAGAGATGCAAATACAGGGAATTAGATCAAAATATTGAGACCACAAATTAAGTGCCTCATATACACATTCGTGAAAACTATGAAAAGAATAGAAATTCCTTATCTGCTTTCTGCTTTTCTTGGGAGGTGTCTGCTGATTTTTATACTTTTTTTTTCCCAGTAAAGAATATAAATAGAGTTTCAATATTTTACCTTTATTTTCTTCCTAGAGTAAGACAGCAAGGATAGTCGATATTCTGTTGTGTGCACACTCAGTCACTCAGCCATGTCCAACTCTTCATGACCCTGTGGACTGTAGCCCACCAGGCTCCTCTGTCCATGGGATTTTCCAGCCAAGAATACTGGAGTGGGTTGCCATGCCCTCCTCCAGGGGCTCTTTTGGACCCAGGGATTGAACCCACGTCTCCTGCGTCTCCTTACAGGCAGGCAGATTCTTTAGCGCTAAGCCACCTGGGAAACCTTCATATTCTGTTACTGTTAAGCAGTTCCCAACATGGTGAAGTGCAAGTTGCTCAGTCGTGTCCGACTTTGTGACCCCACGGACTATACAGTCCATGGGATTCTCCAGGCCAGAGTACTGGAGTGGGTAGCCTTTCCCTTCTCCAGGGGATCTTCCCAACCAAGGGATCCAACCCAGGTCTCCTGCCTTGCAGGTGGATTCTTTATCAACTGAGCATATGGTGAAAGACATTCCAAATTAGTAAATGTTAAGATAGGAGATGCTGTGAAACTGAATTCACGAAGTAGAGTTGAAATGCTTTTGATAGCACTGAGTCTAGATGAGAATATGAGATCCAAGTATAAGGAAGTGTTAGTACCTGTATGGTGAAGTGTGTATTTGAGAATGCTAAGGAATACTAAAAAAACTCTAAAATAAAATGGGAAATCAACTGTCCCCTTTATTTGGGATATGATAAGAAACAAACTTTTAAACCACAGATTTTGGTAATTCCTTCTTTTATTTCTTCTTTCCTTCCTTTTTCCCCTTCTTTACAACTATCATCAGTTGATGATAGTTACATCATCAACTATTTATCTCACATATTTTATATACCATTCACTTTGTTACATCTTTAACATAAGGCACAAATATTAATACGTCAATAATCCTGACACTTGAGGATCTCAGAGTCTCTGTGCTAAGTATCATGAAAAAGCTGTTATTTTATTCTCCAACATTCTTAGACTTATGACTAAATAATTCAAGAGCAAAGTCTTTCTTATAATTTTGCTGCTTGTTACTATAATAACCATTGAGTTTGAGGAAGGATCTGGAAAATCTCAATTAGTTTAGCCTGAGCTGAAGAAAAGGGTATGTTTATCTGAGAAAACTTCTCCTGGAAGATGTGTTTATGCCTAGCTAAAGGCATGAAGTGTCGTCAGTTCTTGGACATCTCTTCTGATCACTGACCCATTTCCAAGATAGGAAGAGTGTGTAATTGGACAGTCCTTCTAGAGAGACAACCGCAGCATCCACCAAAGGAAGTGCATGGGTGTCCATCTTACAGGCAACAGAGCATCATGAATTTCCCCCTTAACAGCTATTTAATTCATTTCCTACACGCCTCTGTTTCTTCATGTGCCAGGTTGTTATGGCACTATTAATATCTATCTTGCAGATTTATTTTGAAGGTTACATGAGCAAGGATTTGTAAAATCACTGAGTAAGGGTTTATAAAAAAACATTAGAATCGTGTCTGGCACATGACAATCGTTGTATAAGCATTTGTGCTAAATTGCGTCCCCCACTTCAGACAATATTCACGTGAATGTCTTTCAAAAGTGTGTTATTCTTCTCTTTTGGCTGTATTTATTCATTAATGATGAAATCAATTATTGAATCCAGAAGGCAAATATCACGTGAACTATTACAGAAAAATATCTCTGATGAATCTGTGTCATGTTTAGGAATATACTCCAGAGACATATGAGATACCATCAACAAAAACAACAGTTTCAGCATCTTAGTTGAACTGACTGTGTTTCATGAAGAGCATCTCAATGTTTCTCTTAGGGGAAACTCTGAAGTTCGGTTGAAGAGACCATGGCATAAAGATAACGCTTATAAGTGCTTTCACACATGAAATGAGGCCCATTTACCTGTTTTAAGACATAGTTGAAGAAGGAAATAAAAGGGGGGAAGAAAAGGAGAAAGCAGAACAGGAAAAGGAAATGTTACATATGTAATATGAACACTATTTAATTTAAAAACTATATTTGGCTTCATTTACTTGGTTAGTTACCTAAAGTCTTTGTCTTCTCAGGTTAGACTTCTAGATTTAATCTGAAGAAAATATACTTAAATAGCTAGAATTAGAGATAATCAGACAAGCACAAATCACAATTTAACCTGAAGATGAGCAATAGATACTGTAAATATCATACGACGTTTTTTAAAACCTGCTCTATGTAGGAAAAGTGTAGATTAATAGTGCGACTGTAGAACAATGATCCTATAATAATCCCTTGAAGAATTTACTTCAGTGAGTGACCCTGTAGACTTTCAGTGAAGTAAATCTAATTACTTAAATTGAAATGATAGAAAAATAACAAATAAAGTTGTAATTCAGCGGGAAGGTAATAGAATCATAGGAAACAGGCAGAAGGGAATACAGCTAATAAATCATTTTATGCCATCATCATACTACTACCAAAATTAATAAGATAATAAATACAAAAAGAACAATGTTAATACTGAATATGATTTTTGCATTTTAAAAAGGTATTTGAGTTGCTCAAGTGTATTCTAATTTTAACAAAGTATTTGGAGCTAGTGATTAATTTCTGTGTCATTGCTGACTAGTGTATGTGATGTATACAAAAGTGGAATTAAAGAGCAAATACAATATGTGGGTGAAAATTGTCCCACTCATGCATTCATAAGTGAACATGGAACCAGAATGTAAATCATGGGCTTTCATGCTGTCCATACCATTCACGAGATGTCTCTACATGATTCTATCACAGGGCTTTTTTGGATCTAGTAAAGTTCCATCCATCTCTTAATCTCTAGCATCTTGATTCACTCTTTCGTCATCAATTTATTCACACTCTATGGTGAATACACACCAGATAAACGGCCCTGCATCATGTAAGGTTTGAGTCTTGTAAGAACATCACTGTGCCTTTAATTCAAATCACCAATCACCCAGAATTCCTTACTTGTATTCAGGATTCTTTCTTCTTAAAATCCCTCACTGCCCCCTTTCTTCCTCTCTCTCTGTGTCTCTTCTGTTTCATGATGTCTTAGCATTGTTTTTCTTCATTCGAATAAGATTAATCTAATTTTTAAACTATTTTATTACATCAACTTTATTGTGCTATAATTTACATACCATAAAATTCACCCCTTAAAGTGTGCACTCTACACCCCAGTGCTTTTTCTATATTCACAGATTTGTGCAACCATAATTATCACCTAATTTTAAAACATCTTTGCTACCACACAAGAAATCTACACTCATTAACATTCACTCTCCATTATCCTCTGCTCCAAGTTTCTGAAAAGCACAGTTCTATCCTCTTTTTTCAATGGAATTTCCTATTACAGATATTTTATATAATGGAATCATACAATTGTGAACTTTTCTGCATAACTCCTTTCACTCAGCAATAATGTTTTCATGGTTTATTCATATTGTAGCATGCACCCTTTATTTCTTCTCATTGCCAAATAATATTCCATTGAATGGATATATCACATTTGATTTACCTATTTGCTAAGTTGATGTTCATTTGAGCTGTTTCCACATTTTTGCTACTAAGAATAATTTTGCTATGTACATTACCATAAACTTTTTTAATACAAGTGTCTTCATTATCTTGGGCATGTACCTAGAAGGGGTAAATCTATATTTAACAGTTTTAGGAACTGTCAAACTGGTTTCCATAGTTGCTGCAACATTTTACAGTCTCACCCACAACAATGTATGAGTGCTCTAACTACTCTACATTCTCCACATCACTTGTTATTGTCGAACCATATGTGATTATGATAAGGTATCTCATTATGGTTTTGATTTGCATTCCCCAGGGCTTCCCAGGTGGTTCAGTGGGTAAAGAACCTGCCTGCAAAGCAGGAGATGCAAGAGTTGTGTGTTCTCTCCCTGGGTCAGGACGATCATCTGGAGAAGGCAACCCACTCCAGTATTCTTGCCTGGAGAATCCCATGGACAGAGGGCCCTGGCGGGCTATAGTCCATGAGGTCAAAAAGAGTTGTACATGACTGAAGTGATTGAGCATGCAGCATGCGGTGACTAATACCTTTGAGTATCTTTTCATGTGATTTCAATATCTTTTTTGGTAAAATATCTTTTCAGGTCCTTGGTCTATCTTTAAATTAAGTTGTCTTCTTATCATCGACTCATAAGTGTTATCTATATATTCTAGAAGTAGTTTTCTGATAAAATATGACATGCAAAATTTTTCTTCATTGTTATGGCTTGTCATTTTATTTTCTTGATGGTATGTTTTGCAGCACAAATTTTTAAAATGCTTCTGGATTCTAATTTATCTCATTTATCTCATTTGTTGTTGTTGTTGTTTGCACTTTCAGTGTCATAAAATCTATTTCCTGAATGAATGCCACAAAGATTTCCTTCTACACTTCTAAGAGTTTCATAGTTTTACCTTTTATGCTTAATTTAGTGTCTATTTTGAGTTCACGTTTATATGAAAAGTATACGAAATTAGGTAGGGGCTCCACTTCATTCTTTCACATGTCAATGTCTAGTCAACATTCGTCTAGTCAACATTTGTTGAAGATATTATTCTTTCCTTCATTGAATTGTCTCAGTACCCTGGTCAAAAACCAACTGACAGTAAATATAGGATTTATAGGTGTGTTGCCAGTTCTAGTTCAATTATCTTTTTAGCTTGTTCTTCTTTTAGTACCATATTCTCTTGAGCACTGTATATCTACAGTTAGATTTGAAATTGTAAGTCTGAGTCCTCCAACTTTGTTCCTTTCTTTTCAATATTACTTTTGCAATTCTAGACCACTTTCATTTCTGTTTGAATTTTAGTATTGGTTAGTAAGTTTATGAAAAAAAAAAAGAAACAAATTTTGATAGGTATTGTTGAGTAATTTGGAAAGTTTTTCCATCTTAGCCATGTTGTATCTGCCAAGCAATGGGCATGATATTTTTTCCCTTTGTTTAATTACTTAATTACTTTCAGCAATGTTTTCTACTTTTTGGTGTGCAAGTTCTATGCTTCCCTTGTTAATTTTTTTCATAAATATGTTAATACTCTGATGCTATTATAAATAGTTTTCTTGATTTCATTTTCAGATTGTAAAATTAATTTAATTTGAGCACTGTCCTCAGTCTTAAAAATTGTAAACATGTAGTTCACACTTTTCCTTGATTTCAAAATAATAGATAACATTTATGTTTCATTTTTATATGCCTGGAATTATTCTAGGAATTATATATATATATAATATATTATTATTTTACATTTATTTATTATATTATATTATATTATATTATATATATTATATATATATATAAAATTAATCAGGAGGTGCTAGTGGTAAAGAATGTGCATGCCAGTGCAGGAAACACAGGAGATGTGGGTTCTAACCTTGGGTTGGGAAGATCCCCCAGCGGAGGTCATGGCAACCCACTCCAGTATTCTTGTCTGGAGAATCTCATGGACAGAAGAGCCTGGCAGGCTATAGTCCATAGCGTCACAAAGAGTTGGACATGACTGAAGCTACTTAGCATGCCATGCAAGCACACATGCTCATTAATGTAGTCTTCGTAGGTACACTATGAGATCATTTCACAAATTAGACATAAAGACATTAAGTGATCCTTATTTATTAAAACAAAAACAGCAGGGACTTCCCAGATGGTCCATTGATTAAGACTCTGTGGTTCCAATGCAGGAGGTGTGGGTTCAATCCTTGGCTGGGGAACTAAGACCCCACATGCTTTGCACACAAGCATGGCCAAAAATAAAAATAAAACAAAGCAGCACTCTATTCTCTTATACCTCTCGGAATACCCCTTATAGTTTCATTGAACTGTTCTTCTACTCCCTGGCTTGTGTTTCCTGTGAGGTTACTTTACCATGGCAATTAATGTTGGATTTTGTCTTTCATGTCTTATGAGGCTTGACTGTTTTGTAGAACTCTTTGTCTGGGTGTAAGGCAGGTTAGTAAGCAATAGTTAGAACTGGACATGGAACAACAGACTGGTTCCAAATCGGGAAAGGAGTATGTCAAGGCTGTATATTGTCACCCTGCTTATTTAACTTACATGCAGAGTACATCATGAGAAACGCTGGACTGGAAGAAGCACAAGCTGGAATCAAGATTGCCAGGAGAAATATCAATAACCTCAGCTATGCAGATGACACCACCTTATGGCAGAAAGTGAAGAGAAACTAAAGAGCCTCTTGATGAAAGTGAAAGAGGAGAGTGAAAAAGTTGGCTTAAAGCTCAACATTCAGGAAACTAAGATCATGGCATCTGGTCCCATCACTTCATGGCAAATAGATGGGGAAACAGTGGAAACAGTGGCTGACTTTATTTTTTGGGCTCCAAAATCACTGCGAATGGTGATTGCAGCCATGAAATTAAAAGACGCTTACTCCTTGGAAGGAAAGTTATGACCAACCTAGATAGCATATTAAAAAGCAGAGACACTTATTTGCCAACAAAGGTCCATCTGGTCAAGGCTATGGTTTCTCCAGTGGTCATGTATGGATGTGAGAGTTGGACTGTGAAGAAAGCTGAGTGCTGAAGAATTGATGCTTTTGAACTGTGGTGTTGGAGAAGACTCTTGAGAGTCCCTTGGACTGCAAGGAGTTCCAACCAGTCCATCCTGAAGGAGATCAGTCCTGGGTGTTCATTGAAAGGACTGATGCTGAAGCTGAAACTCCAATACCTTTGGCCACCTGATGCGAAGAGCTGACCCATTTGAAAAGTCTGTGATGCTGGGAAAGATTGAAGGCAGGAGGAGAAAGGGACGACAGTGGATGGAATGGTTGGATGGCATCACCGACTCAATGGACATAAGGTTTGGGTGGACTCTGGGAGTTGGTGATGGACAGGGAGGCCTGGAGTGCCGCAGTTCATAGGGTCACAAAGAGTTGGACACGACTGAGCCACTGAACTGAACTGAACTGAAGGCATATTAACTGGTGGCCCTCATCATAGGAAGATCCTGAATTTTCATACTTTTCATATGGAAACCCCCATACTCAAGACAGAATTACAAGTGATTCTTCTCCCTTGGTTCCTCAGCCTCCCCACGAATGAATCCACTACTCTTCTGTTAAAGACAAAGTGAACTGGCTGCAGGAATTGTGAGAACAGATTAAGGTAAAAGGATATGAGTTGTCATTGTCTGGTGGTTTGCGAGTTTTCACCGAATCCTCATTTTCTGTGTGAAATCTTCATGCCTCTGTTTTCCTTGTGTCCTTGAATTTGAAAGATCTTTCATTCTGTGTGTGTGTGTGTGTGTGTGTGTGTAAACGTGTTCCCAGAGGTGAATACCTGGCTTGTGGGGAAAGGGCACAATGTGAGGGTTACCTTTAGGAGGGTCTATTTCCTGTAGATTTTTACATTGTCCCCTGCCATTATTGTGAGGCATTTTCCTCATCTTCTAAAATGATTGTGCTTTCAAGTTCTAAGTTTTCAAAATCTGTATGACGGAGTCCCACTGTACTCGGGGACTTATGTTTGTCTTCTGAGGCACATTGTCAGTTACCACGTCAGTTACCGTGTCAGTTACCATGTCAGCTACCATGTCACTTACCATGTCAGCTACCATGTCACTTACCATGTCAGCTACCATGTCAGTTACATGTGAGCTACCATGTCAGTTACCATGTGAGCTACCACGTCAGTTACCATGTCAGCTACCATGTCAGCCACCATGTCAGTTACCATGTCAGCCACCATGTCAGTTACCATGTAGTTACCATGTCAGCCACCATGTCAGTTACCATGTCAGTTACCATGTCAGCTACCATGTCAGCCACCATGTCAGCCGCCATGTCAGCTACCATGTCAGCTACCACGTCAGTTACCACGTCAGCTACCATGTCAGCCGCCATGTCAGTTACCATGTCAGCTAACATGTCAGTTACCATGTCAGCTACCATGTCAGCTACCACGTCAGCTACCACATCAGCTACCATGTCAGTTACCATGTCAGCTACCATGTCAGCCACCATGTCAGCTACCATGTCAGTTACATGTCAGTTACCATGTCAGCTACCATGTCAGTTACCATGTCAGCTACCATGTCAGCCACCATGTCAGTTACCATGTCAGTTACCACGTCAGTTACCATGTCAGCCGCCATGTCAGCTACTATGTCAGTTACCATGTCAGCTACCATGTCAGCTACCATGTCAGTTACCATGTCAGCTACCATGTCAGTTACCATGTCAGCTACCATGTCAGCCGCCATGTCAGCTACCATGTCAGCTACCACGTCAGTTACCATGTCAGTTACATGTCAGTTACCATGTCAGCTAACATGTCAGCTACCACGTCAGTTACCATGTCAGCTACCATGTCAGCTAACATGTCAGTTACCACGTCAGTTACCATGTCAGCTACCATGTCAGTTACCATGTCAGCTACCATGTCACTTACCATGTCAGCTACCATGTCACTTACCATGTCAGCTACCATGTCAGTTACCACGTCAGCTACCATGTCAGCTACCATGTCAGCTACCATGTCAGTTACCATATCAGCTACCATGTCACTTACCATGTCAGCTACCATGTCACTTACCATGTCAGCTACCACGTCAGTTACCACGTCAGCTACCACGTCAGATACCATGTCAGCCGCCATGTCAGCCACCATGTCAGTTACCATGTAGTTACCATGTCAGCCGCCATGTCAGTTACCATGTCAGTTACCATGTCAGCTACCATGTCAGTTACCATGTCAGCTACCATGTCAGCCGCCATGTCAGCTACCATGTCAGCTACCACGTCAGTTACCATGTCAGTTACATGTCAGTTACCATGTCAGCTAACATGTCAGCTACCACGTCAGTTACCATGTCAGCTACCATGTCAGCTAACATGTCAGTTACCACGTCAGTTACCATGTCAGCTACCATGTCAGTTACCATGTCAGCTACCATGTCACTTACCATGTCAGCTACCATGTCACTTACCATGTCAGCTACCATGTCAGTTACCACGTCAGCTACCATGTCAGCTACCATGTCAGCTACCATGTCAGTTACCATATCAGCTACCATGTCACTTACCATGTCAGCTACCATGTCACTTACCATGTCAGCTACCACGTCAGTTACCACGTCAGCTACCACGTCAGATACCATGTCAGCCGCCATGTCAGCCACCATGTCAGTTACCATGTAGTTACCATGTCAGCCGCCATGTCAGTTACCATGTCAGTTACCATGTAGTTACCATGTCAGCCGCCATGTCAGTTACCATGTCAGTTACCATGTCAGCTACCATGTCAGCCACCATGTCAGCCGCCATGTCAGCTACCATGTCAGCTACCACGTCAGTTACCACGTCAGCTACCATGTCAGCCGCCATGTCAGTTACCATGTCAGTTACATGTCAGTTACCATGTCAGCTAACATGTCAGTTACCATGTCAGCTACCATGTCAGCTACCACGTCAGCTACCATGTCAGTTACCATGTCAGCTACCATGTCAGCCACCATGTCAGCCGCCATGTCAGCTACCATGTCAGCTACCATGTCAGCTACCACGTCAGCCACCATGTCAGTTACCATGTAGTTACCATGTCAGCCGCCATGTCAGTTACCATGTCAGTTACCATGTCAGCTACCATGTCAGCCACCATGTCAGCCGCCATGTCAGCTACCATGTCAGCTACCACGTCAGTTACCACGTCAGCTACCATGTCAGCCGCCATGTCAGTTACCATGTCAGTTACATGTCAGTTACCATGTCAGCTAACATGTCAGTTACCATGTCAGCTACCA
This sequence comes from Cervus elaphus, assembly GCF_910594005.1. Classification (NCBI taxonomy): domain Eukaryota; kingdom Metazoa; phylum Chordata; class Mammalia; order Artiodactyla; family Cervidae; genus Cervus; species Cervus elaphus. Next base: position 4,702,604 of record NC_057826.1, on the reverse strand, counting down.
TGTCAGCTACCACGTCAGCTACCACGTCAGCTACCATGTCAGTTACCATGTCAGCTACCATGTCAGCCACCATGTCAGCCGCCATGTCAGCTACCATGTCAGCTACCATGTCAGTTACATGTCAGTTACCATGTCAGCTACCATGTCAGTTACCATGTCAGCTACCATGTCAGCCGCCATGTCAGTTACCATGTCAGTTACATGTCAGTTACCATGTCAGCTAACATGTCAGTTACCATGTCAGCTACCATGTCAGTTATCATGTCAGCTACCATGTCAGTTACCACGTCAGCTACCATGTCAGCTACCACGTCAGTTACCACGTCAGCTACCATGTCAGTTACCATGTCAGCTACCATGTCAGTTATCATGTCAGCTACCATGTCAGTTACCATGTCAGCTACCATGTCAGTTACCATGTCAGCTACCATGTCAGCCGCCATGTCAGTTACCATGTCAGTTACCATGTCAGTTACATGTCAGTTACCATGTCAGCTAACATGTCAGTTACCATGTCAGCTACCACGTCAGTTACCATGTCAGCCACCATGTCAGCCGCCATGTCAGCCGCCATGTCAGTTACCATGTCAGCTACCATGTCAGCTACCATGTCAGTTACCATGTCAGCTACCACGTCAGTTACCATGTCAGCTACCACGTCAGTTATCAGTCAGCTACCACGTCTCTACACGTTTTTCACTCTTCCGAAATAATTCACTGTTACCTCCCTCCATTCTTTACATCTTAGTATATATAGTTTAGTCTTAGCCACTCTCATTTTAGTGGTATTTGAAGTGATCTTAGAGATGACTGCATATATATTCCACCACAATGGCAAAAATCCCAGGAATTTTTTACACACTTTTTTTCCTCTTGAAACCATCATAATACTTGGAACATAATAGGTAATCAATAAAATATTGGTAAAGCCAATTGAATCTTGAATAGGACATGGTTGGGAAAATGACATATAGCCATTGTATATAAATATTATAATTCAGCAAAATTACCACAGTATAACTAGTTAAAAACATTTTTGTTGAATTATATAAATTAATTGCCAATATAGCAAAAAATATAAGGTAAGAATGACAGTGGAAATGAAAATATTTAGTCAGTATAATCTAAAACTGTGTGTCAGTGATGGCAAAATATTCACGGACAATTCATGTTGCCTTACTTTTATGTAAGCTTATTGCTTTAAAGCCCCAGTCTAATCATTGAATATATTTTAATATCCTTCTTATATCCCAGTTGAGATATTGTGATTCAGTTCTAAATAAGAGGGCATACAGTGAATAAATGACAGTATAACCATTCTTGGCCCATAAAACATTCATTGCTCCTTCTGAGTAAATAAAAAATTCCAGGTAAGTCACATGTTGAAAATTGTAGAGCCTTTGTCAGACTTGGTCCCTGGATGAGAGTATAAATGAAATATTCATCCCCGACTTTCAGTCAAGTAGATGTAATAGAAATACAAAATAGCTTATGTTATTATATAACATTAGGACTTGAGCGTTTGTTACTAACATTACTCTAATAATAAAAATAATGAGCAAATATAATATCATTAGTACTTTATTAGTTGGAAGTAAATAAAAAGTTGTTTTGAAAATGTGTTAAGTTTATACATAACGTACCAATTAATATACTACTAATAGCATTGACAGCCTGCTTTCCTTAGTAATTACTTCTTTCAAGACATTCTTGAAGGCAAAACATTTTTATTAAATATTTTAAAATATTTATTTCTGTTTATTATCCTCTGCATGTATATGTTGTTTTAAATAATATACCTTTCCCTAGCTTTAAAAGACAAGGACCCTCCTCAGGGTCTTTCCATGAGGTCAAGTCACAAGCTATTGACCCAAATTCCAGATAAACATTTTGATAAAATGATAAAGTTTAATTAACTAAAGTTGAAAAACATTAAAAACTGACCTAGGAATCTGGAGTGTTCAGCTTCTGTGGACAGTTGGAAGATCTGACTAGTGCACTGCATTCATGCATGGGCACCTGGGCTGGAGCTGACTGACCAGAAACTCTGGTGGAGTTTCTGCTTTTGATTCCCTTTAGGTACAGCCACTCTCTCAATGTACGCATGCATCCTTATACCTGGCCTCGCCTGTGTTACCTGTCTGCTCCCAGAAGTAATTTGGACTGCAACCGGTTTGGCAACGCTGTCAAAAATTTAGCATATAAATATATTAAAGTTGCCTTGTGGCACTTGAACTTTGTAATTTTTACACAGATTTATTATTGTCATGTAGAGTCTTGGATTGTGATTATCTTAGCTGTGTGTCAGAGAGGTAGATTGCTATTATCATCTGTTAGATATTACTTTATGTTACAAAATCTGTTAGCTACATTTAGTCTTGTCTACTTACTTGCTGGGGGCAAACATGAAGCACTGCTTGTGTTTGATCATGAAATAAAAAGCAAATTTAACAAATATACACAATTATCCATATGAGCCTACACGAGTTTAAAAGGAAAAGTATGTATGTTATGGATTAGATTTCTAAAGGTATTTGGAAGAAGTTGTCATCAACTCACACACTGTTGACCCAAATTTGTAAATATTCCTAATAACAATTTCAGATGTAAACTTGGGTAAATCAGTACCCATTTAACTATATTCAGTGTTTGAAATAGAAATGACATTTATTTATTTTTAGTGGTTCAGGATCTGGGGAATTCTCCACTGTATTTGTTAAAATGTGTTCAGCTTCAAGTAATATGAAACCTGAGTTCAAAGGACTAAGCAAATAAGGGTTTATTTTTCTTACATTGCAAGAAGTCTATACCGTGCTTTTTCTGGCATTGAGTCAGTGGTTCAATATTATCAGCGTTTGCATCTCTGTAATTTTTCTATTCTTGTGACAGTCAAAAATGATTGCTACAACTGCAGGCTCTACGCCTACATTCAAAGCTAGGCAGGGACCTCAGTTGAAACCATCACTATTATCAGGAAAAGCAGAAACATCCCCAGAAATCCATCAGCATAATTCAATATATATCTCATCGGCTGAAAAGATTTCAGATGACAAGTTCTGATTCAAAAAGAAGCTTGGACTGAAAATACTTAGAGGAAATGACCAACTAAAAGGAGACAGGAATGAGTGCTCTGTTAGCCAATCAGTTTTATATGTCCATAAACCAAATGCAGAAAGTGAAGAGGAACTAAAGAGCCTCTTGATGAGGGTGCGAGAGTGCATTAAAAAACTTGACTTGAAACTCAGCATTAAAAATGCTAAGATCATGGCATCTGGTCCCATAACTTCTTGGCAAATAAAAGGGGAAAAAGAAGAAACAGTGACAGATTTTCTTTTCTTGGGCTCCAAAATCACTGTGGACAGCAACTGCAGCTGCAAATTAAAAGACACTTGCTCCTTGGAAGGAAAGCTGTGACAAACCTAGACAGTACATTAAAATACAGATACATCATTTTGTCAGCAAAGGTTCACATAATCAAAGCTCTGGTTTTTCCGCTTAGTCATGTACAGATGCAAAATTTGGACCGAAAAGAAGGATGAGCACCAAAGAATTGATGTTTTTGAATTGTGGTGCTGGAGAAGATTCTTGAGGGTCCCTTGGACTACAAGGAAATCAAACCAGTCAATCCTAAAGGAAAACAACCTTGAATATTCATTGCAGGGACTGATGCTGAAGCTGAAGCTCCATTACTTTGTCCACCTGATGTGAAGAACTGACTCATTTGAAAAGATCCTGATGCTGGGAAAGGTTGAGGGCAGGAGGAGAAGGGGACGACAGAGGATGAGATGGTTGGATGGCATCACTGACTCAATGGACATGAATTTGAGCAAACTCAGGGAGATGGTGAAGGACAGAGGAGCCTGTCATGTTGTAGTCCATTGGGTTGCAAAGAGTCAAACATGACTTAGTTATATGGGTGACATGAGAAATAAATCATGTGGGTTAATTATAGGGAAAAACATACTGTTTCTTGCAGCTGAGAATGCCATCCCAGTCACTCTTGCTAAGCAGGTAATCCCTTTGCAGGATTTTCACTAGATATTTGCTAAAAAACACAGATGATGCAGCAGTCACATTGTAATTCTAGGACCAGAGTGTCAAAAATGAAAACAAATTTCTAGAGACAGTGGGGTGATGGAAGCAATGCAAGTTTGGTAGCTCGTAACTGGCACCATCAGCACCAGACCAGTTGGCAGCGTGGTTCTCCTGTGACCCTGGCTATTACCTAACTCACCCCATCCCTGCCTATTTCCCTTATCTGATTCTGTAGCCTTCCTGAATATTCTTTTAATGCCCAGTGTTCTTTAATTAAGGCCTTCATCTGTTTAATGCATCCAAGAAGGTAACCACAGGGCTTGGCAGCAGGAATTATTGTAAATCAAAGATATTCAGAAAATTAAGGAGAATCCAGGGTATGTTATTTAGAGTCAGTTGAGACTAAGTTCAGTTCATTTCAGTTGTTTAGTCGTGTCCGACTCTTTGTGACTCCATGGACTGCAGCACACCAGGCCTCCCTGTCCATCACCAACTCCCAGAGTTTACCCAAACTCACGTCCATTGAGTCAGTGATGCCATCCAACCATCTCATCCTCTGTTGTCCCCTTCTCCTCCTGCCTACAGTCTTTCCCAGCATCAGGGTCTTTTTAAATGAGTCAGATCTTTGCATCAGGTGGACAAATTATTGGATTTCAGCTTCAGCATCAGTCCTTCCAATGAACATTCAGGACTGATTTCCTTTAGGATGGACTGGTTTTATCCCCTTGCAGTCCAAGGGACTCTCAAGAGTCTTCTCTAACACCTCAGTTTAAAACCATCAATTCTTTGGTGCTCAGCTTTCTTTATAGTCCAACTCTCACATCCATACATGACTACTGGAAAAACCATAGCTTTGACTAGCTGGACCTTTGTTGGCAAAATAATGTCTCTGCTATTTAATATGCTGTCTCGATTGGTCATAACCTTTCTTCCATGGAGCAAGGGTCTTTTAATTTCATGGCTGCAGTCACCATCTGCAGTGATTTTGGAGCCCAAGAAAATAAAGTTTGCCGGTGTTTCCATTGTTTCTCCATCTATTGTCCATAAAGTGATGGGACTGAATGCCATGATCTTAGTTTTCTGAATGTTGTATTTTAAGCCAACTTTTTCACTCTCCTCTTTCACTTCCATCAAGAGGCTCTTTAGTTCTTTGCCTTCTGCCATAGGGTGTCATCTTCATATCTGAGGTTATTCATATTTAATTGAGACTAAAGGCAATGACAAAATGAATTCTAGTGAGCAATAATGGATGGGTATCTGGTAGGCCTTGATACACAATAGGGAATGACAAATTGATTTTTATTATCAGTTCTCCCTTGAAAGAAGCACCCACTGAAAAGAATGTTTAGAGAGCCAAACATCAGAAATGAAATTCAAGACTGCAGAGGAGAATGATTTACTCTAGCAGGATTGGAAATATTAGCAAAATAATTTGATAAGTTTAAATCCCCTTGTTGTTCTTGTTGATGTTGTTATGGCGGTTCATAGTCAGACAGCAAAGCAGAAGTTGCCTCTGCTTTCTCTGAAAGATTCCCTTATCTCTTAGAGCCACTGGACTAAGAGCCAAATCCAAGACACAGAGCTGACTTCTGTGGGTTGCCAAATTATGATGATAATTGAATTCACAGCCTCTCAAAGGACATTTAGGGATATGGAAAAAATGAAACTATAAGCTTCATAAAATTGGCTTATATGTGGAATCAGAGGATTGTGAATACCAAAACTCAATCCACTCTCACACTTCTTTGGCAGCAGAAGTGACACTTTTGCCAGTTCCCTGAAGCAGGTCCCAGCCTGGCTTGAAAATATTTAAAGTTTTGAGATATGGATATTTTTGATTCTTGGTTTCAATAAAATGGTCAGGGGCTTAGAAGAAACCTGACTGGATGGTTCATAATATGAGAGTTAGAAAAGAATTATGTGGGTGGAGCTCTTAGAATTGACTCCAAGTGTAGGAAAATCTGTGTTCTATGGAAATTTTCACAAAAATGGCCCCACTTCAAAGGAGGTTCTTGGTAAACAGAGTCACAAAATGTCTTTTGTAGCAATATCAGCTAGTATTTTTTCCAGCGACCCTGGAAAATACTTAATGAGATCATGAACAAATAAGTTAATTAAAGTCGCTTTAAGAATGTATAGAACATGTGGGCTCAGCTACATTGATCTCACTTATCCAATGGTACAGTTAACTGATATACTTCCTAGGACCAATGGCAGAGCTGAGACCCAATATGACAACGTATGCCAGGAGACCAGACAATCATCTTTTGGCATTTGGCCTTTTGCCACCATGGTGGAGGCAATAACTTACCCTTACTAAGAGTTATGTTCTCAGTTTGGTTTTGCTTTTTCTACCTTCCTGATTAACTGCTTGTTTATTTGGCTGCACTGGGGCTTGTCGCAGCACACAAGGTCTTCATTGCCCCACAGGGATTCTCCAGCCATGGCACGAGGGTTTAGTTGTCTTACTTCCCTGCCCAGAGATTGAACTGGTTGGGGAACTGGTCAGTGTCCACTGTGTTATAAAGTAGATTCTTAACTACTGGACCACCAGGGAAGTCTCTACATATTTTAAAATGATAATAAGAATAAACACTTTTATTAGTCTCTTGGATCTTCCATAACAAGGTATTAATACCATTGACTTGGAAGCCTAAACAACAGAATTTGATTTTCACATCATTCTACAGACTAAAAAGTTCAAGACCATTGACCAGCAAGATTCAGTTTCTATTGAGAGCTATTGATCTTTCTAACTTGCAGATTGTCACCTTCTTGCTAGATCTTTACATGACTTAGAAAGAGAGAGAGAGAGAGTTCTTGTCTCCGTATTTTCATAAAGACGCGAATCCTGTAAGATTAAGGTCACACCTTTATTAGTGCATTTAACCTTAACCTAAAGACCTTGTCTCTAAATATAGCCACTTTTATGGTTAAGGCCTCAGCATCATTTTGAGGGGACACCATTTAGTTATAGCACCACTCAACTTTGTTGTTAACCTAGGAATTCCCTTTTCCATTTAGCAAAGAAGCATACAAACACATAAATAAAGGAATGAATAAATAAAGGTAATGTATTGATGCACATTATTATTGTGGGTCACTTATTCATAACTCAGAAGCACCTGACCATACAGAATGCTTAATGTCTGTGTTATGGTACAATTGTCAGATGTCACCTCGAGATGACAATTGTCAGATGTCACCTTGAGATGTCCAACTGTGGTACAATTGTCAGATATTACCTTGAGATGGCTTCCTGGGCGGCACTAGTGGTAAATAAGCCACCTGCCATTGCAGGAGATATAAGAGACATGGGTTTCAATCCCTGGGTTGGGAAGATTCCCTGGAGGAGGGCATGACAACCCACTCCAGTATTCTTGCCTGGAGAACCCCATGGAGAGAGGAGCCTGGTGTGCTAAAGTTCATGGGGTCTCAGATTCAGACCCAACTGAAGAGATTTAGCACACATGCACCTCAAGATAAAAATATTATGCTTTGAACCACAACTGATTTATGGTATGGTTTCTCCTGCATCCAGTATTCATAAATCCAAGAACCGAGTGATAGAAGTGGAGGTGTAACTTCTTCCTATTACAAAACGATCTACTCAAAATATCTGCTTCCTTTCCCCATGATGCTGGACTTTCAGTTCAGAAGTTTCATTACACAGGGAGAAAACCATCCCAGTGGACATAGCAGCTCCCAGTTCTAGGAAATTGGAAGCTAAATTACCACTGGCCAATTTGGGACTTCATGACAGCAGCTGAACTGAACAAAAAGGGTTTAACAGTGTCGTCTGGTATGATTGATCCCAACCATCAGAGTGAGATAGGATTGCTTCCATATAGTGGGGACAGGAGGAACATAGCTACAACCCAGGGTTCCAGAACTATCTCGTTCAGTGCTAAAAGTCAGTGAAATTCTATAGCAACTCTCCACATATGGGGCCAACAAAAAGTCTAAAACAAAGGTTCAAATCAACTCACTCAACAAAGAGTAGCAACAGGCTGAGATCCTGATTGAAAATAAATGAAAATTAAAACAGGCTGGCTAGTTGAGGAGGAAAGTTGTAAATTCTAAATACAGGCTTATGAAAAGCTCTGGAATGTGTATAACCCATATCTTCCTCTGTAGAGTGTGTGTGTGTGTGTGTGTGTGTGTGTGTGTTGGATGGTTTGATTTAAATCTGCCTGAAATCAAAATCACAATTGTAAACTAGAAGCCTAGTCATTCTAGACTCTGTCCAATCCTAGGACTTAGCACTGCATTCCAAACGATGCTAAGTTTCACAGAAAAACTGATGCTGTTGAAAAGCTGCCAACGGAGCATATACCCCAAGTTGTTTCAAGTGGGTCAAAATGTTTGCACTGAATCTTCAGTATTTTCTTACCTGATTCCAGCAGATGACAACAGCATAAACATAGGAGTTGAGTAGAGATTCAGAGAAATTTACTAGATTGCTCATGAACAAACCATTTCTCTAGGAAAATGAACCTAAGTTGTTGGTTTCAGGAGTATTTGGCTCTAACCAGTTGGAATAACTGTTTTTAGATAATTATAACAGTAAAGGGGCTTCCTTGGCATCTCAGTTGTTAAAGAAACCACCTGCACTGCAGGGGACCCAAGCTCAATCCCTGTGATGGGACGATCCCCTGGAGAAGGGAATGGCAAGACACTCCGGTATTCTTGCCTGGAGAATGCCAAGGGCAGAGGAGCCTGGTGGGCTACAGCCCATGGGGTCCCAAAGAATCAGGCGCAACTGAGCAACTAAAACTTACTTACTTAGAAGCCTCTTACACATGTGGGAAACCTTAAACAGCTTTCAAGGTTCTGATTCATGGATTAATTTGTTGGTTCTCCCAAGAAGAAGGCACCTATTCACATGATTTTATTTGTCATATTGATGATGAAGATCAGGCAGATTGCAATCATGATCACAAAGTTTATACACAGAGCAACTTGAACTGGAATATGTGGTTCAAAGCCTATATCATTGATGGAATTCTAGACATACTGAAAAACACTATAATCGACCCTTATAAACAAAATCAGGCAACTCTGATAGCTTTGTGTCGCAAGTCTTCCAAAGGTACCCTTAAAGTGAAGTATTAGAATATTCATAATTTATGGAACAGCAATGAAAAAGCAAAACTGATGGCAACTTGTTATGTACCTCTTCTCTTTCTAGATTGGATGCTGAATCCCTTAGTGGGATTATACTTTAAAATAGAACTTTATTTTACACTGGAGTGCGGCTGATTAGCAATGCTGTGACAGTTTCAGGTGGACAGCCATGGGCATCAGTCACACACGTACATGTATCCATCCTCCCCTAAGCTCCCTCCCCTCCAGGCTGCCACCCAACACTGAGCAAGTCCCATGTGCCATACGGCAGGTCCTCATTGGTTATCTGTTTTAAATATGGCAGTGTGCACATGCCCATCCCAAACAGGGTTATACTTTGGGCATTAAAAAAAGATATTGCTTTAACTTCACTCCTCCATAATGACACCACTAATCTTTTTCTCTAATTAAAAATAAATCATTCCATCATGTTTTGAAAGTTATATTTAAAAAACAAGCTAGCAACTCATATATTTGAGGAAATCTCTCTAGAGTTGTCCCTTTTAGAGTCACTTCATGGACCAATTGCAATATTTCTCCAGCAAAACATTTAATGGTTATTAGGTACCCACTCTAGTTTAAATTCGAGGATGCAAAAAGCTATTGCTGATATCCTTTTTTTTTTTTCTGTATGAAAATTCTGGAAACAGAAGAAACCCTATCCTTACCTCCAAATTCTAGAGCAGACATTATACTGAACTCTGAGATCAGATAAGTATTAATAAAATAGTAAGATGAAAAGGAACAAATATTTGCACTGTAAATCCTTTAATTCTCAAAGTGAACAAGCTAAAAACATATTAATAAAGAACAAGAAAGATAAAAATTCATAAGCAGTAATGCTTCATCTTTCTTTGTGGGAATAGTTCCTTTTCCCTTTCAACTGACTCAAATATAAAATGCTTTTCTTTAACTGTGCATCCATATTGATTTTGCTTTATGATCCATGCATCTTCTCTGTGACTTCATTCCCCTCACTAAGACCATAGATAAGTTAAAACCCATCCATTCTCTAAAGTAGTTTCAATTTTCATGATGGATCAGCACAGCTTTTGACCAGAATACCAACAGTAATTCTCTTCTTTGTCTCTTTGGACAAGTAATTGTATTAGTGTTATAAAAAAACAACTCTTGCTAATCCACATTGTTCTTTTCAAAACCAGAGGTTTAAGATTTTATGTTAGATGTTGACTGACCATGCATCTCAAATGCCCTTTTATTACATTGAAAAAGTTCATGCGGTGGTACTCATATATGAACTCCACACCTTGGAAAACAATCCAGCTGAAAAGATAGCATAGAGGCCTGGGTGAGACCTGCATTAACTAGGCATTCTGAGGCTGCCGAACGTTTACATTTTTAGCACATCTAATTAACCTTGTAGGTATTACATTCCACTCAATTCAGGGAAACTCATACACATGCATGAAAAAATCATTGCCACTGTGGAATGGTGAGTGTTTCACACTTATACCCCTAGAGGCTGTTTTCTTTTTTTCAGAATTAAATATGCATCAAGCTGCATATTTGAATCCATCTGAAACTTTTCCAATACTTCCTTTTCCTTCATGCTTTTTCACTTTTAACTCCTAGTGAGAATATAGGAAATGGAGACTGTGAAGAATCACAGAAGAAAAATTCTGACCATAGTTTCAACCACAAACATAAAGAAATCATAGTTTTTACATTTCATGGGACTTGGTTTTAATCAAATTCAGTACTTGTAGACACATCCCTCCATTTCTAGCCCAGGAAGCAATACCCAGTGTTCACTTAATGAGTAAAATTTTCAAAGTAAAATATGCATTCAATATATTACCTTAAAACATAGAGTACAAATAATATTGTATGCTTCTAGGAAAACCTTTTTCATAATCTGGTACTTCCCTAAAGTGACTCTCAAAAATGTAAATGATCATTTGGAAAATTCCTCTCCTACGTGCTGAAAACCTTTTCAAGTCAACCTGGGGTTCAAAATTAGACTTAATAAATGACGGTCTTGTTTTCTTATGAATTTCAGTCCAAAGAAACAATGTTGTCTAAAACTATACATAAAACTGATTATAGCATGCTAATAATTAAAAATAAATACATTTCAAATAAAAACTACTTAATTTCCTTAAGCAAAAACAATAGTTCAATCACTCTGGTGATTTCAACACTTTAAAAAAACCAGCTAAGACCAAGTGCATGACTAATTCAATTGGCTATGCAAAAATATTATATTTCAGATGGTCACAACTTAGTCACAAACTACACCAATAGGGATAAATAGCCTCTGTATACACCAACTAAATAGAATATAAAGCAATTTTCCATGAATAAAATGCAAAATCTGCACATAAAATCAAGCAGGGAGTAATAAACTGATCGGAGCTTTGGTGTTGCTCTTTTATGTTTGCTTTTGTTCTGGTGGTTTGTCTTTATTTAACTCTCGGTAGGGAATTTCAACCTCTCTGGTTACCCACATTTTAGTCTAGAAGCTAATATCATTTTTTTTTTCTCCAGTTGCCTTTAAAGATATCAAGATTAAACAGATGATGTTAATATTTCCCAGAAACAATGAATAACACAAATACTTTTCAACAAATACATTAAAATAGAGGGAACAAAAGAGAGAAGAGGCTATATAAAACTGAAAGCAGGCAAGACATTTTTCTCCCAATCATAATGTGAAAAAGTACTCTCTCCAGATTTTAGAGAAAAAAATTTCTAAGAGGTAGACTATGTCTGTTTCCTTTCTTTGGCAGCAGTTTTCTTTTTCTCCTTCCTTCACTGTTTTTCTAAGATAGATCCAGTGAGCACTCCAGAGAAGTAACCCTTACATTCTGCAGATACCATATTATACACACAGCAATTTGCATGACATTTTTTTTTTGTGATTGCAATTTACTTTTTAAAAATGAAAATTGTATAATTACTGCCAAAAAATGTTCTTCATGTGTAACAGCAAAATATTCACAAAAGTGCTATAAATTTTGCAGAATATTGGGCTTACAGATTAAAAAAAAAAAGTATATTCTGTTATACAAATCCTTTATATGGAAGAAAACTATATTGGGTTGAAGAGCCTTGGAGTTAGGAATTTCTAGGTTGTAATTACTGCCCAGAGTAACACCCCCACTCATCAAAAACTGTTGTAGAGGGTAAAAAAATGTTCCCTCTCTGATAGATTGCCAATTATATCAATTAGATCAAAAATAATGTCAGAAAATCTAAAATAAAGCATTCAAATCTGCTTGAAATACAGTCAATAAAGCATCAGAAAAATCACATCTATGCTCATAATCAATTTTAAAAATCATGAAAATATAGCCTTTGGTAAATACATACATACACAAACTGCATACACTATATACCCTTTTTCTTGACAAATTTATATGATTAGATAGAAGTAGAAAAATGAATTCTTCCAAAGCAGTGTTGTCATAAGCATTAAAGTCAGCAAAGTAAAAGCTAAACGTCCCTGAATACCTGCTGTGTGCCAGTCTCTGTGTTTAGCATGTGATGAAGATCAGACCATTTATAATCCTCAGTTGGAAGGCGTGAATAGCATCTCTACAGAGAAGAGGAGCTTCTCAGCTCCTAGCTGAGCTATTTCAAATCCTAAAAGATGATGCTATTAAGATGCTGCACTCAATATACCAGCAAATTAGGAAAAGCAGTGGCCACAGGACCAGAAAAGGTCAGTTTTCATCCCTGTCCCAAAGAAAGTGAAAAGTGAAAGTCACTCAGTCGTGTCTGACTCTTTCCAACCTGGGTTCAATCTCTAGTTTGGGAAGGCAGCTGTGTAGTCCACAGGGTTGCAAAACATCAGTTGAGCTGACATTCATACGTGACAGCAGATACTAGAGAATGGGGAGCAGTAGCCGCCTTGCATGGATCATGCGCTCTCTTATTTGCCATCATCTTCAACATTTCCTATCAACTTCCATCACCAAAACCTTATCAGTTATCATTTACCATCACTGCAGACTGAATGAATGCTTGTGTTCCTTTGAAATCCATATGTTTCAATCTCAGCCCCCCAAAGTAATAGGAATTGAAGGTAGGATCTTTGAGAGGTGATTAGGAGATCCCATAAAGTGACCAATAGCTTTAACAAATTAAGAGACCAGAGGGCTCCCCCGTGGCTCAGCGGTAAAGAATCCGCCTGCAATGCAGGAGCCGCAGGAGATGCAGGTTCGATCCCTGGGTTGGGAAGATCCCCTGGAGGAGGACATGGCAACCCACTCCAGCATTCTTGCCTGGAGAATCCCACGTACAGAGGAGCCTGGCGGGCTACAGTGTACAGGGTCACAAAGAGTTGGACGCAACTGAAACGACTTAACATTCATGCCCAAGAGACCAAAGCTGTCTCTCTGCCACTTGAGGGTACAGCAAGGAGGCCATCCACAAGCCAGGAAGAAGGCTTTGACGAGGACTCATCCATGCTGGCTCTTAATTTTGGACTTCTGGCTTCCAGAACTGGAAACCACCAAGTTTATGGTATTTATTTCCTATAGTAACCCAAGCTAACTAAGATAGTGTTCACCTCTCAGTCGTGTTCCACTCTGCTATGCCATGGCATGTAGCCCACCAGGTTCCTCTGTCCATGGAATTCTCCAGTCAAAAGTACTAGAGTTGGTAGCCATTCCCTTCTCCAGGGGCTCTTCCTGACCCAGGGATTGAACCCAGGTCTCCTGCATTGTGGACAGATTCTTTACGGCCTGAACCACCAAGGAAACCCATCTAAGATAACCATCCTGCTTTTCTTTTACCTTTTATTCACTGGGCCTGGATTCCTATGAGTTTTGCATTTGGGACCCCATATTTTGAAGGAGGCTTTGGCTTAAGTGTCTGAGAAGGGATTGTGTTTGATGTGCAAAGTGATAGATATCTCATTAAAAATGACTACAAGAAATATTTTTTACACTCACAAGCAGTCTTAGGCTTGAAGAAGATTAAAGTGTGAAGGAGAGTTTGGTGAGATATAGAAGTTAGAATGTGACTTGAAGTCAGAGGGTAAAGGGTCTGGAAGGCCAATTTTATGTAATAGACATGGGGAAGCAATCAAAGCAATTTAAAGAGGTGAGGGAAAGGACCACAACTATGGTATGGGAAAATCAATCTAGAAGTTGTGTAACAGTGAATTAGGTGGGGACAGAGGCAGAGATGGAAAGCATCTTTGTGAAGCAGCCATTTTTTTACTTTGTTATCAGTCTTTGCCCAAAGACCAATCTGATTGTTCTTATGGCCGTTGGGCCATTGTCTTTGTCCTATTTAAATATGTCACAGAATTTGAAGCTCTACATTTATTTATCACTGTGGTTGAAGGATAGAACTCCAAGTTTTCATTTGTTTAAGGGAAACACAGTCAAGCTGGTATTCAAGTTCATATCCAAGTTCCCTAGGCAGTTTGGTTGCCAAGACTGTTCTGGAAATCTTGCAAGCTCTGTTCTGTGGCATTTAGCACTGCTGCTTTCAATCTTGGCTGGAAACCATAAAAATAATATTTCATTCATTATGCTATAGACGAGGCCCTTAGAGCTTCATACTTGAAAGAGGGGATATTATGCAGATAGCATCACTCCTATGCACAGCAGACACCAGATTGACACAGTTAAATTATGACTTAGGGAATATTTTTAAATGGTAGAATTACTTTATCACCAAAGAACTATGGAGGTCTTAGTTACATCTTCTAAGTGACTGACTGAGAAGTAAATTATCCAAACTAGTAAGAGTGGGAAGACACTTCAGCTCATTCCCAAACAAACTTTGTACTTACTCTGAATAATAAACTGAGTTGGTATCTTTCACTAGAAACTCCCAAATCACAACAAACCGAGGGAATATTACTCTACTGATTACATTTCAGAAAACAGAGTTAGAACTGGAAAACTCAAAAGCAGCACTGGTGAATGCTCCCCAATGTCAAATGCATTCAAAATGCCCAACTGCTTCAATAGAAATGAAGAAGCAAATAAACAATAATACTTTACTTACACATTGCACATTGGCAGAGACATCGTATTACCCTTCTACTTCACACATATATATCTTGATTCCACTGAGAGAAATTTAGTAGTTAGTGACAGTGTTACAGCTAAAAGGATGATGTTGTTGTTGTTTAGTGGCTAAGTAGTGTCCGATTCTTTTCCAACCTCATGGACTGTAGCCCATCAGGTTCCTCTGTCCATGGGATTTACCAGGTAAAAATACTGGAGTGGGCTGCCATTTTCTTCTCCAGAAGATCTTCCCAATCCAATGATAGAACCTGCATCTCCTGCATTCCAGGCAGATTCTTTACTTCTGAGCTACCAGGGAAACCCCCCCAAAAAAGTTAGGATATATTTAATACTGGAACTCTATCTATTTATCTGGCCATACCCTGCATTTTATTTTCATCCTATTATCTACTGCTTTCACCAGACTTCTAGACCAAAGGTTCTCTGCTGACAACATAAAGAGAAATGGCATTAATTGTTCTAAAGATGCTTTTCAGCAATTTTTTAAATAATGCTTTATTTGTGAAGAAACAGTTCAGCATATGAACATTAAACTGCATATTTCCAGGAGCTGCTGTACACTATATCTTGCTGATTCTTTCACCTTTCCCACTGAGCCTCTAGTGATGCCTGGCATAGCAATTACTTTCTGGTTACAGCATGGATGGCCTCATCCAACCCTCACAGAAACCCTGAGGGGGGACCTAAGCACAGAGACTTGGCTGACCTGCCCAAGGTCACCCAGCCGGAGTGCGTTAGAACCTGTGTTAGAACCTGAACCTCTCTTCTGCTCCTGCGCTTAATCACTGTGCAATATCGGCTTAGACGGAGAGAGAAGTGAACTCATGGAACCAGAATCTGTGGATTTTTATCCATAACCTTGCCTGTCTCTCCTTGGGATGCCATACCATCTGTCATGTGTCATTTCAGTCCCTAAAGAACGAATAGTCAATGCAACTATTTTATATTCTTGCTGGACAGGAGACCACATCTGCTAGGAAAGGACTCAGAGCAGTTGCCATCAGTTAGGTTTCTGCTCTGTGGATTAAATCTGACCAAAAGCAGAAGATAATGGAATCCTCTCCCCAAATCCTGCACTGTTGTGTTATTTTAAGATACAATTTGTTTTGAAGAAAAAAAAAAAAAAAGCCCTAAAAAAGATGCCTGGAGGCCAAAAATATTCTGAAAAGGACTTAATGTCTGCACTGAGACTTTAAACTTATGTGATATAAACAAAATGCAAAATTAGCCGATTGTATTTGCATTCTGGCTCAATGGACATGAGTTTGAGCAAACTTCAGGAGACAGTGGAAGACAGAGGAGCCTGGCATGCTGCAGTCCACGGGGTCGCAAAGAGCTGGACATGGCTTAGTGACTGAACAAAAACCACACATTTTCATTCACATAGGAAAAGAAGAAACTCTCTCAGATCTTGGACAGACTGGTCACTCAAAAGGTCTTAGATCCACCAGTGATTTGGCTAATCAGCTTGAGAATTAAACCCTGGCATGCTCAGAAGGGGAGAAATGCTGCTTTTTAGAAACACAGGAAAATCTGGAAAAGGGAAAAGGAGATTGTGAGACACAAATGGTGTCTTGATTCAGCTTTAACAGTCTGTCTTATTCACACAGTCTTCCTCAGAGATTTGATATTTGCCTTCTTACTGAAAGAAATGCACAGTTGTATTAATAAAAGGAAAAGATAGCCTTTAAATATTTTGTAGGGAAAAATACAGCAAGGAGATATAAAGTTAGCTTTAGGAATCTTGCGGATGTTTTAAGTCATTATTATAATGTAAATACCCACTGCTATACAAAAAGCAAGAAAAGACAGTAAAGTATAGCAAAAAACATGTAGGTGTTGGAATCATGCTGTCTTAGCCAAATTCTAATTTCCCTAAATGTTATTTCTAAAATAAGTGTTCATCTTACAGCATTTCTATGAAAAGCAATGAAATATCCACAGATCATCATGCTTTGGAAGAGGTAACATAGTTATATTAAGAGCAGGGCCTTGGGAGATGCACTGTGTTCAAATCTGACTTTGTTCTCTCCTCAGCTGTGTAAGTTGAGAGAAGTTATTTCATAATCCTGGACCTATAAAATCATGTTGATGATCGTAGCTGTTGTTTAGTCACTCAGTTGTGTTTATCTCTTTACAGCCCCATGGACTACAGTATTCCAGGATTCCCTGTCCTTCGCCATCTCAGAGCTTACTCAAACTCATGTCCATCGAGTTGGTGATGCCATCCAACTATCACATCCTCTGTTGTCCCCTTCTCCTCCCGACTTCAATCTTCCCCAGCATCATGGTCTTTTCCAATGAGTCAGTTCTTCACATCAGGTGGCCGAAGTATTAGAGTTTCAGCTTCAGCATCAGTCCTTCCAATGAATATTCAGGACTGATCTCCTTTAGGATGGACTGGTTGGATCTCCTTGCAGCCCAAGGGACTCTCAACAGTCTACTCCATCACCACAATCCAAAATCATCAATTCTTCAGTGTTCAGTGTTCTTTATGTCATGTACATCCATACATGACTACTGGAAAAACCATAGCTTTGACTATACCAACCTTTGTAGGCAAAGTAATGTCTCTGCTTATTAATATACTGTCTAGGTTTGTCATATCTTTTCTTCCAAGGAGCAAGGGTCTTTACCTTCATAACTGCAGTCACTCTCTGCAGGGAGTTTGGAACTCAAGGAAATAAAGTCTGTCACTGTTTCAATTGTTTCCCCATCAATTTGCCATGAAGTAAAGCTGATCACAGGGCTCTCCTGATAGCTCAGTCGGTAAAGAATCCACCTGCAATGCAGGAGACCCCAGTTCAATTTCTTGGTCAGGAACATCCACTGGAGAAGGGCTAGGCTACCCTCTCCAGTATTCTTGGGCTTCCTTTGTGGCTCAGCTGGTAAGGAATCTGCCTGCAATGCAGGAGTCCTGTGTTCAATTCCTGGGTTGTGAAGATCCCCTGGAGAAGGGAAAGGCTTCTTTCAGTGGGAGAAGGGAATACCCACTGCAGTATTCTGGCCTGGAGAATTAGCTCATGGATCACAGCCTTGTCTAACTCGATGAAACTATGAGCCACGCCGTGTAGGGTGACCCAAGATGGACAGGTCATGGTGGAGAGTTCTGACAAAATGCAGTTCCCTGGAGAAGTGGCAAACCGCTTTAGTATTCTTAACTCGAGAACCCCATGAATAGTGTGATGATCATAGTATCTTCCACATAAGATTATTATGAGGTTTTAATGAGTAACCAGTTGTAAAGTGATTGGAACAGGGCCCAGATCAGAGTAAATAATATGTAAAAATTGACAAAACAAATAGTGCGTTGGTTATCAACTGTCTGATATTCATTTCCTCTCATTCCAGTTACAGCATTTCATTTTTGCTTTCAATAATGCCATCACCTGTCTTTGAATATAGTCTTCGAAGTAGTCAATCTAAGCGCTTCAACCATCTCTAACTGAGAGTTGGGAATGTGACCCAAGCTAAGCTAATCAGGTACTCCATCCCTGGAATTTGACTCATTAGCAGATACTACACAGATTGTGTTGAAATTTATTCATCCTGATGACTGCACCCTAAAGGTACTCTCCATTAATTTCTCACTTCAGGATTTCCAAGTTTGCCTTTGTGTCTGCCCACTCCAAAATGTGTTTTGTTACTTTATCCATCAATTCTACTAGCCAACCTCTATCTTTTTGATAAATCAGCCCCTATTTGCTTTGTTTGCTTCACTTAGTTTCTATTATTTTTCATCAAATAACCCCCACCTGTGTTTGTGCATACAACAGTGGGCGCACAATAAAATTTTATTCATTATTAGAATTAAAGTAATCATCCTAAGCGCTTCCCAGGCGGCGCCAGTTGTTTAAAAAAAATCTGTCTGCTGAAGCAGGAGACTTATGAGAGGTGAGTTTGGTTCCCGGGTCAGGAAGATCCCCTGGAGGAGGGCACGGCAACCCTCTCCAGTATTCTTGCCTGGAGAATCCCATGGACAGAGGAGCCTGGAGGGCTACAGGCCATGGGGTTGCAAAGAGTCAGACAGGACTGAAGTGACTGAGTATGCACGCATGCAATCATTCTAAATTGTTCCTGTGCTCAGGTCATGAGCTGTGATCATTTAAACTGTTGAAATGATACAGTTCTATGTCACGGCTACTCCCACCTGTGGCAAGCAAAAGGATAAATATGCAATTATAATCTGCAAGGTTGGAAATGTGTATGACTGGAGAAGGATATCTCCTTAGTGACCAGTCCTAGTCATGGAATATAAAAGATGAACCTCGTCCATTAAAACCCAAGGTTGAGAGGTCCTTTGTCAAATGTAATGTTGAAGAAGAAATAGATAACTTGTAGAAGAGTACATATATGCAGTATGATTCAATTTATGTGCCGTTCAAAAGCATTCAAAACTTAACATTTTACTTATATAAAAAGGAGAGAGTGATTTAGGAACCAGGATGTGCACATAGGAGATGACAACATTTTAGGTAATGTTCTGTTTTCTTAAAGTTGATGATAGCCATCTGGTTGATCATAGCTATCTATTCATTTTATAAGTATTGTTTATATTTTATGCTATATTATCTATGCACATTCTTTCAAATAAATAAAACAGTTTTTAAATAAGAGGGGAAAAAAAAGAACAAGATTGGCTCTTCATTTCCTTTCAGTCTCAGAGATGCATAGAATTAAAAAAAAAAACTTTCGGAGATTGAAGGAAGCGAAATCATCAACACTTCACGTGCTCTTGATTCTGCTAATATGTCCCTCACCTTCCTGATAAAAGATAGAAGGGGATTCATCAGAGAACAAAGTGCAGTGTGTCTGTATAATCTGAGAATGACTAATTGGACTTTGAGAAATATACAGCAAAATAAATGCCTAGTTGTTAACGTTTCAAACTCTAATTCAAAGTAAATAACTTCAGACGGAGAAGTTAGGGCTCATGTGCCTAGGGATTTGGAGAGAAAAAAGAAGCCTTTTCTGGACTGGTTAAATCATTATTCAAAAATTATCAGCAAATCTATAGAGACAGCAGGTACACTGGTGGTCACCTAGCGTGCCTTCTATACACGAGGCATGCTAGTTCTGTGAGAAGATGGTGTGGGAAGTGATTGCTAACAGGTACAAGGCTGCTTGGGGAAAATGATGAACATGTTCTAAAATTGTATTATATGATGATTGCACAACTCTGTACATATACTAAAATCACAGAATTCTTCACTTTAATCAGGTAAACTTTAGTATAATATAGTATGAAAATTACTCCTCAATATGCTGTCTAAGAATTGTCTGAATACCCATATTTTGAGCGGTTGGAAATCTGTAGCTAGTCTGAATGAAAGTTAGCTTGGGTGGGTTAGGGACGCCCAGAACAAGATAGAAAACATAAAGATTAGTAAAATGCATACAGAGCAGACTCTTAGGTCATATCAGACAGCTAACGGAAACCAGAGGCTGCATTACAAAGGAGAAGTGGGCCTGGGTTGGAAAGAAATGAGCCCTGGATGAAGCAGGAGCAGGTTCAATTCAGCTTGTCACCGTTGTCGACTGGGTGTCGTGGTCTAGGGAACATTTCTTGATGAGACATAGTGCCCCTGTGTGATCTACCTATCTGGTGCAGGCTAAGAGCTTATTTAAGCCAAACTGGATTGTTAAGAACACGCTCTGTAATGTCTCATTTCCTTATCTCACTTTTAGTTTTTTGCCATTCCCAACATGTTCTCTGAATGTGCCTACACAGACCACACACCTGGCTGTCACGTGTGTGTTTGGCCAGTCAATGGAAACATGAGGTTAGGTGATAAATGCCTTGTTTCCTTTATGCCATGATGTGCACGTGGCTGGCAGCTCTCATTGTGAAGGACAAGGCCCTGTTGATAATTATAGAACATTAATTCATTGCAAACTTAAGGGAACCTAGGATAGAAAAAGAATGAGAATTTTAAAAACTGATATCCAAGAAGAAAACAGTTGAAATTAGAATTTTCAGTTATCCTAGAATTTGTAAATTCTGCGGCTACTCACTAGAATTTTTTTTTTTTTCCAAAGCTTAAGGACAATTCAAACACAGCCCACTTCAAAAGCTCTCAGGCATTTTTTTTTTTTTTTTCCTGCTATCATGCTTGTGATCAATGGCACTTCACACAACTCACATTTTATGGAACATGTGCATATAAGCTGTTGGGTAAAGGCAATTTCCACCACTTCTCCTTTCAGAGGAAGCATGGAAGAGAATTGACCAACACTGTAGAAATGTTCTAAATATGTTTATAGTGACATATGAATCATTAAGAGAAGTTAATTCCTATCAGTAAAAATTAATTTGAAATGTCCCCCATGATTGACTGTTGTACACACAAATCATACACACACACACACACTTCAGAGAACCTCCAAAATGGTTTCCTCTCACAGATTTATAGATGAGAAGAGAGAAGAGTCAGAGATTTTAGACATTTTGCTCAAGCATTATCAGTCTAAATTAAAGTTGAATGTTTCCAAGATTAAGGGGGTCTCCCACTGCAGTCCCCACCTCCTTTGGACCAGTGAATGTCCAAACTGAATGTGCACAGGAATCTCAAGTCAACTTGGGAAACTTGTCAAAATCCAGAATCTCGCTTTGTGTTATATGGTTCCACCTATATTTGAAAGCACCTCTAAAAATGTCAAAGCATTTAGATAGACTAATAGCTTTTTGGTACCATGACACCTATGAAATCAATATATTGTAAATGCAATTTTATAAGCAAGAATGCAATATGCCTTATGTTATACAGTAAATGATAGATCAAGAATTCACACTGGGGATCTGTAGCCCTAAATCTTATGTCCTTGACCCCTGAGCATTTTCTCCTTGGTAGAAGCACATGTTCTATGAATGATTCCTTCTGAAATCTAAGAGGAGATTGCAACTGTAATTTTTCCAAATATCCTCTTATTTCACTTCTTTTTCATTCTCTGTCAGAGATTTTTCTTGACATGTTTTCTGTTTTTCAGTATGACCCTATGGTAACTTTTACAATCAGTCTCCACCGGGGACCCTTTCAAGGTAAAGTCGTATTTTCTCCTCTAGGTTATTTACATCTCTCCATTGCCTTCAAATCTCTTCAGTCCTTTAGTCATGGTACATTAAACACATTATACTCCCATAGTTTACTTATAACTATTAATTTCTCTTTTAATCACACTTACTGTTTCCCTAGAACATATCTGAACTTCTTAGCCTCGTATTTGTATCAGAATTATTTGCAGGAACTCCAGTGCTCACAGGCACAAGTTTCCCACCTCTGACTTTGTACAGCAAACACTTCTTTGCTCTTTTCAAGTTCCTTTAAAAATAATGGATATTAAAGCCCTCCAAACTAAATATATTTATTAATTTGCTTTTTTAAAGTTTTAAGATAAAGAAATAATAAAGGGAAAAGAGAGAGGGAACCCATTTTGAAGAATGACTTACTAGAACTACAAAAATGCAATATTTATTTGGTCTTGCCCAGTGGATAAGCATTAAAGAATTCACATGCAATACAATGGGTTCAATTGTATTGATGGGAGACATGGGCTCAATCCCTGGGCCGGGAAAATCCCCTGGAGAAGGAAATGGCGACTCACTCAGTATTCTTGCCTGGAGAATCCCATGGACAGAGGAACCTGGTGGGTTACAGTCCATGGGGTCGCAAAAGCATGGACATAACTTAGCAAGTAGACAACAACAATAATATTTAGCTGCATATTATTTTATTGGGATCTTGGAAAAAATTAAAAAATATATGTACACTATTCCTAATTTTTCTATGTGCTCTTGAAAATTTTAGCATCTGCATCAATTAAAAAAGACTTTGCTATTATTTGTAGTAAAACAAAATGTTTAGCCATCTTATTAATAATAAAACACAACTTTCTATCATAAAGAATACAGTCTTTTTCTATTACTAGAGTGAAAGACCATTGAGAGAAATAATAGCCATTGAAGAAAGCCCAAGGATGTGTAACAATATTTCTAGATTCAGGAACTGTGTTTTCTTTCTGCTTAAATATTCTGAAATGATATAAAACAGTATCTGACCATCTGGGTCAATCTTGCCTGGCTAACTGATTCAGAACTCAGTCATTTGTTCCTCCATGTATAGTAAGAAGGAAGAACATCTGAAAGAGAGATCCCCAGAGAGATTATCCACTCTGTAGGTGTTCACTAGTTTAACCCACAACGTTACTGTTTTTAAATATTTGCCATGACAAAGCTTGAACTGTACCACTGTATGAGATTAATAGTATCAAGGCAAACAAGTCTCTGATTTTCAGAAAGTGTGTACCAAATGCTGATAAGAGATGAAATAAGGGCACTGTAATTTTAGAGCAAATATGTAATTTCATATGTCCCTCATTAGAATCAGGATAAGAGGCTAAAGTTATTTATTACTTCTGAGGACTTCCCTGGAGGCCTGTGTGTGTGTCTACAAGAGAATTCACTCTCCTTCCAGTCCTGACTAATTTCTTTACTTTACTGCAAATATAAGAAGATCCCGCAAATTGGCAACACAAGAACTAAGCCCTTTAAGAATGGGGAGTTTAGGTCCTAGGTCAGTGATTCTAAACCTGGGGCTGCATATTAGATAAAGAAATATTCTAAAACTTCAGATGCTTAGGTCCCAATTCTGGATCAGCTAAACAGGATCAGCTGGGGAAGGAATTCCAAAGCTCTAAAGCTTCTCAAGTGATTTTGAAGTTCACCGATTTTGGAGGCTGCTTTGTAGAAGATCTAGGTGTATATACAGTTAAAATAAAAATTCAAAATAAACTGGCAACAGATTTAAGATGCCTCCTTTCTAATCAAGGGCTCTTTTTGCTCTAATGAGAATTCTTGCAAGTAAATTTTAAAGAGGATACACATTAAATGACTATTTGGCAGATGGCAACTGAAGAAGACATGACTATACGTTTCAGCAAAGGAGGGCAATAGAAATCAAATTTAAAACCCCAAGGGAAGGAAATCACCAGGGTCAGTGAAAGTTTGTAGCCAGGGGAGATTATGTCACATATTTACATTATTATTTAATTATATGTTAAACAGGATTTGTAAAATGAACTACAAATCCAAATACCCCCACAGAGGCAGAGTGCTAAAAACTTTCATCTCGGGTTGACGCGGATTAGAGATTTGAAAGCCCACTTCTCCTTTTACCATGTCAAATTATAAAAGGAAAAATAAAATGCTGATTTGAGTCTCTAATGAAAGGTAACTGCACCGTTATTGGAAACATACTTTCATTGCAAATGTGGATCTTATTACAGCACCGAGCAGGGCCTGCGTCTTTCTACCTTTAGGTTTTGATGGTGAGATTGCTGTTTACATTCATCTGGTTTTCATTTGAAAAATCCCATCTGTGCTGAGCCTGAAAGAATTGTAAAAATACTAAAGTTACAAGCATTTAAGTAAGGTGAACAGAATTTCCTGGGTTTACTTTGCTGAAATGATGTTTAAAGAAGATTTGGGTGATGTGGGCTGTGAGACCACTATAATATACCTGCTACAACTAATTATGTGTCTGAGATGAGATGCAAAACAGAACTGCAACCCCAGAGGGGAGGGGAAAAAATATCCTGGCAGCATGATGCACTTATACTAAGTATGGACATTTTCAAAAGTGAATGTGTTATACTTAAACTAATTATGCAAACCTTTTATAATAGCATATTTATCTGCCATTTTCTATTATAATTCAAACACTTATGGCTACACACATAAAAGATGGAAATAATGGAGTGGAGAAGAGAATGTTTCCATATTTCAAAAGAACTAAAAATCAAATGAAATCAAATAAACCAGAAAGTCCTTCTTTTATATATTGCTCATAAAGGATCAGACTTGCTATGAGAAAGTTCAGTTTCCCTGGCATCAGCAAATGAGGTGTGTCTCAGAGAAAAGAGAAGATTTGAGAGAAGCGGAAATGTCCTTGTTCAGTTCAGTTCAGTTCAGTTCAGTTGCTCAGTTGTGTCAAACTCTTTCCAACCTCATGGACCACAGCCCGCCAGGCTTCCCTGTCCATCACCAACTCAAACTCAAACCCATGGAGTCGGTGATGCCATCCAACCATCTCATCCTCTGTCGTCCCCTTCTCCTCCTACCCTCAATCTTTCCCAGCATCAGGGTCTTTCCAACTGAGTCAGTTCTTCGCATCAGGTGGCCAAAGTATTGGAGTTTCAGCTTCAGCATCAGTCCTTCCAGTGAATATTCAGGATTGATCGACGTTAGGTATGAATATTTTATCTATAATATTTTATATTTTATTTATCTATGAATATTTTATCTACAATATTTTAGACATCTTGGGTCTAGATATTACAGAAGTGAGACAATACTTGAGTCAGCATGACATCTGGGCAAGTAGAACACAGTGCTATTCCCCACGGCCACCTTAGTCTCGTCACTCATAGTAATGTAAGTAACCCAATTCAGATGTTGGAAAAGGTGACTTGAATATTTCTAAGGTGCCCCTTCCAGAGTTCGAAGGAAGCTCTAAGCCCCCATCTGGACCTTCCCCACTTTGGATGATCATTCATTGAGCGTTTTGATGAAGCTCAGACTAGACATTGGTCCAAGAAGCAGTATCTGTGTTTAGGTGATTTTAATACAATTATTCTAAATGCTTTGCAAGCTCTGCGTCTATGAACGGTTGCCTCCATATACTTCTGTAAAAAGCCTAAGTCCAATTAAAACTACTAAAAGAGACCAAGTCACTCACTCTCTTGCCTGGCTGTGCAGTAGAGAATTTACAAAAGTTTCTCACCTCATTTCTCATTTCTGGCTTCATCACTGCTTCTGTGAAGGATTATTCTGGAAATGAAACACACACACATGCACATGAAAACTGCACTAAAAAGACTCAGAGCCAAATCAAAGGCTTTTGTTACCTGAGAGCCTCTCCACCAGAAGTAAGATTGTCATGGATGTATCTTTTCAATGGCTGTGGCTTCTTATGAGTCACGATTCGCCTGTGTCACAGCCTCCAGATAAAATTCCCCGACTTCTTGATTATGAAAGATGTGCATATTTCTCCATTATGCTTTCATAATGATATATGCATTTAAAATCAATCTTATGACACTCCTTTATGATTATTTAATGGTATGTTTCTCCCCCAGCACTGTCAGTTAGGGCAGACACAATCTCTTGATTCATCACAGACAGGCATCAATAAACATTTGGTGAATAAATCAGGATGTGAAAGAATATTTAAATTGCATTGATTAGGCAGACTTAAAGATTATTATAAATGTTTGCAAGAGCTTTGAGAGCCTCAAACATCTAGTGAAATGTTCAGAATTTTCCCTATCTCTTCTATATATTATTGTAGATTGAGCCTCAATAATTTTCTCAGATAGACTATTTTTAGAACAGTTCTAGGTTCACAAAGAAAAGTGTGGAAGGTGCAGAGGTTTTCCATATGCTTCCAACTCCCACACAATCACAGCCTCTCTTGCTATCAACATCTCCTACCAGAGTGGTACACTGTTACAACAGATGAACCTTCCAGTGACACGTCATAATCACCCGAACTCCGTAGTTTACATTGGGTTTCAATCTTGGTACTGTATACGTTATGGATTTTGAAAACTATTTAATTACATGTATCCATCATTGCAGTATCACACAAAGCAGTTTCATTGGCCCCTAAACGCTGCATGTCCCACCTGTTCATCCTACCCTCCTCTCCAACTCCTTGAAACGACTGATCTCTTTACTGTCTCCATAGCTTTGCCTTTTCCAATACAGCTTATACTTGAATTTATATAGTACACAGCCTTTTCAGGTTGGCTTCTTTCACTTTGTAATATGCATTTAAATATGCTCCATGTCTTATCAGGGCTTGATAACTCATTTATTTTTAGTGCTAATCAATATACCATTGTTTGGATGCACCATTATTAATTTATTCCTTCACCTGCTAAAGGGCATCTTAGCTGTTTTCAAGTTTGGACAGTTATGAATAAAGAAGACTTAAACATTCATTTATATCAGGTTTGTGTGTGGACAGAAGCTTTCAGCTCATTTAGGTAAATGCTAAGGAGGCTTAGTGCTGGATCTTATGCTAAGAGTATGTTTAGTTTCGTAAGTCACTAAAATGTCTTCCAAAGTGGCTACACCATTTTGAATTGCCAGTAGCAATGTGTGATCATTCCTGTTGCTCTGCACCCTCACCAGCTCTTGGTGTTGGCAATGTTCCAAATTTCGGCTAATTGGTGTGTAGTGGTATGTCTTTTTTTTTTTTTTTAATTTGCATTTCCTTGATGCAAATTCCCATATGATGTTGTACATACTTTCATAAGCTTACTTGACAATCTGTGCAATTTGCTGAAGTCTCTGTTCAGGCCTTTTGCCCATTTTTTTTCCCCATCAAGCTGCCTGTTTTGCTTACTGTTAAATTAATGTTTTTAATTTGTAAGATTTATCTGAAAATTTTTTCCTTTAAAATTTTTACCAAAATTTTAATCAATAAACTTCCCAGACACAGTTTTCAGAGATACTGATCAGCAGTCCTGAAGTCTAATTTTCAGTTTAAATATTTACAGTCTGTACCGATTATCATTTTGCTCTAAACTCACATTTTATTGCCCAACGTTGTTTAAATAACAGTCAAACCGAATAAAGCTTCTAATGATGGGCAGCCTGCACTCTGACATGCTGAAGAAAGCAAGACATTAAAAAAAATGAGTAAATAGACCAACACAATGTACTATGAAGCACTGTTTAGTTTGCTTTTCTTTTTTTTTTTTTTTTTTTTGTCATCCTTGCGCAGGGGCCATACTAATCTTCTCTGTATCGTTCCAATCTTAGTATATGTGCTGCCGAAGCGAGCACTAGTTTGCTTTTCTAAAATTAAATAAATAATAATATGGATTTAATTCTAAGAGTGAGATCAAAAAAGAGTTAATAAGATGGAGTACCTTAGAAGCCCACATTTCCCAGCCTTACTCCCAGCATTATACTCTCCCAAGAAATAACCAGAAAGAGAAAACTGTGGTAATATGTGATGCCTGTATTCAGTTACGCTCCTGTATTTAGTCACAATCAAAGACTTCTAAATGTTACTTTGCATAATTTTAACAAAGTAAAAAATGTATAAATAAGAGAACCTTTTTTTCACAATTGGCCATTTCATATCCTCAGCCTAAGCCTTTTAGATTTCTAAATAATGTTCCTTCAGGGTAAGCCAGGCCTTCTCACCGTGACTCACTCTCTGGTACAACAGCTTGTTAGAGAACAAAAATGGAAACGTATACATTATGTTCAAGTTATGTCCAGCTCTGCAAATGGATAGGGCAGAAAATAGCAAATATATTCCCTTTATATAAAACAAACAGCTTTTCCTCTATAGGAGGCATCTATTAAAGCAGGACTCTGCTCAACCACACTGAGTTTCATGTAACTCCAAATAAGCCAAGTATAGAGATTTCTAAAACAGTCCTGACTTCCATGATATGAAATTTATTTAAGAGAAGGAAAAAAATCAAATTATATAATTAAAAAATTGTTTATACTAACTGAAGTTCAGAAAATGCCTCAAATATTAAAACAGATTTTATTAGTTAACACATTCAAGGAAGAGTTTTCAAGATCCTGTCATCTATCATGATTTGTATACTGTTACAAATTGATATCCATCATTTTTTGTCTTTCTTTCCAGGTCACCTCGAATTAATACTGAAATGTTGATCAAAACGAAGGCAAATGTCTCTATCCAGTGAATAATGCTGAAGCCAAGCAGTTCAAGACTTCAGTGGTAATACTGCTCAAGCCAGCTCAATGTTTCATGAACTACCTATACATCAAGTTGATTTATTCTGTAATCTTTTTGGAAGCAGATGTTTGCCTTGCCTGCCAATCAATGATTATTTTATTGGGTACTCACTGTGCATGGTGGAGTATGTGGTACTTGTCCTCAAGGGGCTTATAACATGCGATTGGCTGTCTTGATTAATTTAGCAGCTATCTAAAACAAGAACACTCCTTGACTATGTGCCAGTCCCTACACCAAGCAGTTCTTAATCCCTTTAATATTCCTACATGGCGGATGTTTTCATTGCCATTTTACAGATGGAGAAATAAAAGAACAGAGCCCAAATTCTCATAGTTCATAACACTGGAATCCAAGTCCAAAATGCCATGCTCCAAAAGCCAATGGGATTAGTTTCACATACTTTCCTATATTGGCTTCCCTTAAATTTCCAAAAGAGGCTTCCTCTTCACCATTCCTTTTTTTATGACATAAAATAGCTTTATTTGCATTTAAATTTCTTTACATCAACTGACAGTGGTCTTAGTATATTTTTAGGCCACAGCACCTTTAGAGGAAACCAGGGGAAAAATGAAGATAATTATCAGCTAGTTAAAAATGCTCACTCAATATGTAGACGAGAGAAATTTTTGTTTGGTGACTATGTTGAGAACCTTATTTTTTTTTTTACGATGAAAATACACTCTAGAGTGAATAAATGCCCATAACAATAACAGCAGGGATAACCTAAGTCGTTTACTCTACAAACAGTATTCCCAATGAAGAAATGTATTTGGCTGATGTTCCCATTTCAGATAATATATTTATGCAATTTAAGCAAACAGAAATATTAAACTTTGGTGTTGTAGTTGTAATCATATCTGTATGAAGGTTAAGAAGCTGAGAAGTGTGTCACAGAAATAAGCATTTTGTGGTGGTGCTCATTGTCTTTGGAGAACCCTCTGGAACAAACACAACTCACAGGGGCTTGTGCCTATGGATGTGGCTGAAAGAGTTAGGTTATATCAGAGATAAATTATGCTTTATCAAAGTGTATTGACCGAATTCTACAATTTATTTTCTGCTTTTAAGAGTACTTATTTTAAAAAGTAACCAATTTAGCTATTCAATAAATATTTACTAAGTGCATTATTTAATGGCTTGGCAAGCACTTTTGTATCTCTTACTATGTGCCAAGTATAGTTATAAATTTTTACAAATACTAATCATTTATTCCTCCTAACAGCCTTTTAGTCCTACTTATTCCTCTTCTTTCATCCTCATTGTTGTTGTGCAGTAGCTCAGTCGTGTCTGACTCTTTGTGACCCCACAGACTACAGCACACCAGGCTTCCTTGTCCTTCACTATCTCCCAGAGCTTGCTGAAACTCATGTCCATTGAGTCGATGATGCCATTCAACCATCTCATCCTCTGTTGCCCCCTTCTCCTGTTCTCAATGTTTCTCAGCATCAGAATATTTTCCAGTGAGTCGGGTCTTCATATCAGGTGACCAAAATATTGGAGCTTCAACTTCAGCATCGGTCCTTCCAGTGATAATTCAGCGTTGATTTCCTTATGATTGATTGGTTTGGGTATAATTATTATCCATCATATAATTAACCAAACTAAGGCATAACAAAGCTAAAAAACTTAGCCATGGTCAACTAACCAAGTAGCGGAAATCTGGCCCTAAAATATTTATATGCTACTCACTGTTTTATTATGTGTCTTTCACTTTCTAAGTAAATCGTCTACATTATTTAGCTCCGAAGAAGTAGTGTAGTAGAGAGCCAATTTCTGGTTATGGTATAACAAAAGAAAATTTTTTCTAGAAATATTATTTTTTAATTCACAAAAAAATAATATATCAAGTTTTATATAAAATAAGTGTGCCCTTAGAAATGTATCAACCTAAGGGTCAGACCTAATTGGAATGTGAGAAAATCTACATGGCCTTTCGCCCCAGAAATGCTAACATCTAGTCATGCTGGAAGAAAAATAATTTGAAGGTGAATTGTATTTTATTTTTTATTTTGGACTTCAAATGTGTGCATTTTGCAAAACTCAGTATCTACATGACTCCCACATCTATACAATATTTATCACTGCAGATTTCTGAAGATGGAAGTCTAAATTGTTTAAACTGTTTGCAGAATTCTGTCTGTTCATCATTTTTCTAGTGGCGATGTGGACTGGAAACTATAATGAAGCCTTACAGAAGACGTTCTAGCCAACACTGTGTGCCATTTCTCACCTACCTTCTTATTGAATGCAGAGGTGTAGTTAGTGGAAATTACAAACCCAGAGGAAGAAGGCATGGCTCAGGAGAATGGAACATGGTTTCCGTATTTGTATGAGAAAACCATAAAAATAAAGTTACAAGTTAGATGGGCCTTATGAAAAATTTGATCATGCTTGACTAAAATTCTATGTTTATTTTAAGAGTCTTGCATTTGAAAATATATATTTATTTGTGTTATCAATTTTAGCTATGATTCTTGACTTTCACAGTATCTTTTCAGTTGTATCTGTCTACACAGATCACATGTACTTTGCACACAAATCTGATTGGTTATCATTAGCCCATTCTTTTCGGAACTCCAAAATCTGTGGTTAATTTCCTCAGCTCTAAAGAAGAGTCAGTTTCCGAGAATGGCATCTTGTTTTATTTAGAGAAATAGGCATGTTCCTTATAAGAATTTCCACAACATTCGAAATGGGAAATGACTACCTTCTCACCCAATATTACTGTCAAAAATTATATTTCGAGGGCTAGGTTTCTAAGACGAGGGTTTTAAATAATGTATAGTACATGTGAATACCATAAACAAAAATAAATTTAAAGTACATGAATAACATATTAGGTTTTTTTTTTTTATTGCTTTCTTTCTTTTTGAAGAGAGAACAAGTAAAATAAGCCATGTTTCAATCTGAGAGAATGACATGTCTCTTATTTGCCGAAAAACAAGCAGTCTGACTGATCATGTTTAACCAAATTATTCATGTGTGAGGGCTGATGCATTTTCCATGTGGGAGTAGCGAGCTGGGTAAAAACGCGCCGTCATCAGGAAGACTGGAGGTGGGCATCCTCTGCGTGGCCATTTTCTCGTCCACTGCTTGCTGACTGGGGAGACAGTCAGACGCCTTTAAAGTACTCGTCGCCTATTTTCAGAACTTCTCTTGCTCTTCCCCTTCCCTCCCCTCGTTTGAGAGTGGCAGAGGACAGGCCACATTTTGACATACATGTGAAGAAATATGCGTTCTTAAATACCCCCTTTAAAGACATCCCAGTGGTAAGTGCAATCATACTGTGGTAAAAATCCCCTTTCTCAACAATTTCTAATTTATTTAATAGCAATTCTCTTTCTTTCACCTCTCCACCTCACCCTGGGAGTCCTGATTCTTTTCAAACTGCTTTGCCACAGAGAAAGAGAGAGAGAGAGAGACACAAAAGCATTGGGCTCAAAGAACAGCGAAGGAAGATGGTGGGGAATACTCAGCTGTGAAATCTCTGGAAGTTGTAATAGGAATCAGATGAGCAAGTGACATCACTATGGCTCAGTCACTCACTGCCTTGGCAAAAATCTGTTCTCAATTTATGAGTTGCCTAGAAGCAAAAATAATATTTAAGCAAAATAGGTTATAAAATCAGTATGCTAGTTGGTATCATGTAAGCCAGTCATTTTATCATTGCAAATATCTAAAAACACTCATGTACATTAATGAGACATTGACATTTAGAGCAGGGAACAGGACATTGGGACATCAAAATAAATGAAGAGTTAATGTCCCCATTACTCATGTGTTTTAAGGGTCATGGCCATGGCTAACTCCTCATATGGTAGTTTGTTACATGCTTTGTACATGGTGGGGATAGGGGGTGGGGAGGAAAGCTTGAAATACTTTTTTAAAATTTTTCTTTACCACTATCTACAATGAGTTATAAGGAACCTCCCCTTCTTATTATTTCTTCTTCTTTTTTTTTTTTTTTTGGATCATTATTGATTTCTTGGGCCAGTCTCATAGTTTCTCTATCCTGTTGAGCTACTAAGAATGGAGACTAGTTGAATTCAATACTCACGTCTCAGGATGCCCAAGTGGCTCAGTGGGAAAGAATCCACCTGCCAATACAGCAGACACAACTTTGATCCCTGGTCTAGGAAGAGCCCCCATGCCTCAGGCCAACTAATCCTGTGTGCCAATAAATACTGAAGCCCACACAGCCAGCAGCCCATGCTCCACAACAAGAGTTGCCCCACAACTGCAATGAGAAGCCCGTGCTATTGCAGCTAGAGAAAGCCCCTGTGCAGCACGAAGACCCAGCAGGCAACAGAGAAGTACATCTCTAGCCTTGCTGTTTGTATCTCGTGTCAGCTCTCTCTTGGACCCTAAGAATGGATGTTTCTAAGCAAGCTCTTGGGTGACACTCTATGTGGCAGAGTTCCCCTCACCCCACCTATCCCTGGGTTCCTGCTTTTCAGTGGGGTCACTCGTAGCATTTTCGTGATGTGGTCAGTCCAGCCATATGGGTGAGTTACCATATGGGTGGGTTAGTTGCCAAACCATCTTCTACAATATCTGTTGGGTCAGATAGAATACTCAGCCAGTTTTGACAAAACAAAATGTGAAAGTACTGGAATTTTCACTGTCGCTCCCTCTCTGTGATCAGGCATCTCCTCCTAAGATCTCTTTTCCCTAGATCACTTAGCTGCAGAAGAAATAACTAAGTTTACTACCAAAAGCGATACCCACTACGGGAAGGAGCTAACACTGGCCAGCATCCTCCGTGTTTGTAAAGCGGTTCTTCTGCTGCTGCCCTCAGCAGACATGGGGGTCCCAGGTGGCTCACACCGTGAAGAATCTGCCTTCAGTGTGGGAGACCTGGGTTCAGTCCCTGGGCTGGGAAGATCCCCTGGAGGAGGGCCTGGCCACCCACTCCAGCATTCTTGCCTGGAGAATCCCCATGGACAGAGGAGCCTGGCAGGCTGCAGTCCTTGGGGTCGCAAAGAGTCGGACACGACTGAGTGACTAACACACATGCACACCGCCCTCACTAGATACGGCAATCTTGAGCTGTTTCCTGTAGGGGTCAGAGGGGAAGCCCTAGTATTCCTCAGCTCAATGCCTCTCAGATCTGAAAATTCCCCCCTATTATTTTCTCAAGCTTAAAAAAAATATTGAGGTATAGTTGATTTATAAGAGATTCCCTCTATTCTCAACCTTATGAGGTCTAGGAGGGCAAAGGATGGAGCGAAGGTTAGGACACAGAGCCTTTTCTTACTAACCCCGAGGGAGATACCAGACCCTCACTTTGGGCATCTCCCTCTTTAGGATATGGACTAATATATACCCTGACCTTTCAGGCTTAGTCATCAATCCCAGGATACGTAGAAAGGTGTTTCCACAGATGATGTTATGCTAGCTCAGCGTCACCTGCTATGACTGCTCCTACAAGGGGTGTAATTTTCAATAATGGAAGTAACTAAAAGTATTGTCGGGCATTGTAAGCAAATTGTAAACACTGTCATTTTAAGTTTTTCTGTAAATAGAAGATGAACAAATATGGGATTTTTTTTCTGACTCTATCTTTCCTGTCACCCTTCTTAGTTCCTTGCTTTCCCAGGTATACTCCAGGTCAAAAAGAAGAATAATCCATTTTCTTATCTATCTAGAGTATTTTCTATCCACTCTGAGTCCCTAGAACAGTTCCAACTTGAGGAAACTCCACTTTATCCACATGACAAAGAGTATATTCCAGAAACACAATGGGTGTTCATCAAATCCCCTGCTGTATAAATAATCAGGAGACTGGAGAATCTGGCTTATCCACTCACTTCAGTGTAAATGATAAAGATAAAATAGTGAAAAGTAATAGTATAAAAAGAAGGAAAATAGAAAAGTCCTTTCCTCCAAAGAGTTAAAAGCTTTGTAAAATTATGATGCTTATTATGAATTTTTAAAGATAAATACTATTCATTTTCATATTTCATGGATTTGAAATTTGACAAATTGATGCACACAGTGGCTGAGTTCAATGCTCATAATATCAGTGGTTAAGGAAGCTGAATCCAAGATGTGGGCTTTTGGAATTTCAGGCAAGGGAGGCTAGGCTACATGAGCTCTAGTTAAAATGCAGAACCTTGATATCCTGTGGTGTCCAATCCTGTTTCTGATCAGATTCCTTTATCCTAGAGAGACATGGAACATTCAGGAACCTCAAATTGCACAGAAACAATTGAGAATGGGTTATTGTGAGCATTCATATCATATTCAAACCTTATGAAGTTGGTGAGCTATGTTAAATAGCACTGCTGTGCCCTAGCCACTGAAATTATCTGTATGAATGGTTAGTTGGCTGTGTCACTCCAAACCTCAAATATGTATAATGCTACTTTCATTCAAGTCATATGTGTTCAGAGCCTTTCAACATTGCATAAAGTAACTGTGAATGTGGAAGCTAGGCAGAAGTTTCACAGTCCGCCCATTGGAAACCACGTTCAGGAATTCCTAACCTATTCATGCAGATTTTTCCAATGACAGCATCTTGGGCTTCCCCTGTCTTATTTGAAAGAAGCGATATTGAAATGAACCACATCTCAAAACATGAAGAAGTAAGTTCTAACAAGACACATATTTATCTTCTGCTAGGACTGTTTAGAGGCTTTTCAAAACTTCACCTCCGTAAAGGAGCGGTGGAATCTACCACATGCAATAGAGCTGTAATGACCTCTGAACAAGAGAACAAATCACCTGTAAAGGCTTGGAACCATGTACGTACACAAACATGTTTATACAGATACATCCCTGTATATGTAGAGACATGATTTTTCTTCCTTTCTTTTTAGAACTGCAATATAGCTTGGCCAATACTTTAAAAACACTATTTTCTTTGCAATCAAACTTTTTCATTTCAAGACACGAAAAGCATAGTGCTATCGAAGGGGAATAAAATACACCACCCCTAATATGCCTTTATGGCATTTTGATTATCTTAAGCTGGTTATTAAAAAAAAAAAAAATCAGCAGACATGGGAGAAGCTCTGAAAACTCAGTAGACATTACACATTTAAAAGAAATATCTATAAGGAGAAATTGAAATACTCTTTTTTTTTTTTTTCCCTGTATCTCATGTTTCCAAATCCCTGGCCTTCCATCTCCATCTTAGTAAAAATAAACAAGTCCTACATTTCTGCAGTGACATCAGATATCACACTGTGACGGGCAACTGGCTGCCCCCCGACAGACAGAGCCGTATCCGTTTTTCGCTGTTAGTTCCCGCGCTCCTGGTAGGCTGAAGTCCTGGGGAAGAACTTGCTCTGCGCTGATGAAGCCAGTGTTCCATCCAGGGCTGAACAAATTGTCTTTCATGCTGGTGCTTATGTCTTCAACTAT
This sequence comes from Cervus elaphus, assembly GCF_910594005.1. Taxonomy (NCBI): domain Eukaryota; kingdom Metazoa; phylum Chordata; class Mammalia; order Artiodactyla; family Cervidae; genus Cervus; species Cervus elaphus. The sequence continues at coordinate 4,666,273 of NC_057826.1, read as the reverse complement.
CTCTGGAACTTGTCAAGGACGAGGAGGGTCAAGAATAGCTGTCTCATTTCAAGGGACGTGACCAAACAGCAGAGAGTGTCCCATTTCAGCAAGCGTGCATGAAGTTTATTCCTGTCACTGGTGCAATCGAATCAAATCTGTTCTCCGGCAGTCAAATGTGTTAGCTGCATTCTCCTTTGTAGCTCAGGAATTAGAGAGCCATCTACTGGTCTCATCTTCCCAGTGATTTTCCAGACGAGATTGTCATGAAGGATGGGCTGAGAGGCCATCACTTTAGGCCAAGCAGGAAGTATTTACCTTTCTCATTATATTTGGGGAAATATTTGTATGCTTTCCCCTTCTGAGACTGAAGAATAGAAATAGAACTTCTATTGGGCAAATGAGATGAAATAGAGTCTGCACCATGTAAGTAAGATGAAATGATAATTTATAGTAAGTGATAGTCTTTCAGTCATGTCTGAGTCTTTGCAACTCCTCGCCCTGTAACCCGGCAGGCTCCTCTGTTCATAGAACTCTCCAGGTAAGAGTAATGGAGCGGGTTGCCACCCGTTCAATTAGACAGTTAATAAGAAAGTAGTGGGAAATGTGCTGTATATTTAGTATCCCTTTTCTAGAATACGTATAAGACATGAAAACTTCTGCTAGATAACTTTTATTCTAATTTGAAATTAAGAAAAATGAATATAAGACCCTGAATGGATGATATTAATAAAATATTTTGGCACCAAAGTAAGTGTTTAGGACTTGAAGTTAGAACACCAGAATCCAAATGCTGCCTATTCCGTCTATTAGCCTGAAAATTGGGATCAGCTCATCTAGCCTCAGTTTTCCTGTCTGATAATTGGGGAAGATAATACCTGCCACACAAATTTATCATAAGAAAATTATCTAAATTATAAAAAGTTATATACATACTTTATATGTAGAGTCGGACACGACTGAGCGACTTCACTTGACTATATACATGCAGGGTACGAAACACCGAAATTATGAAATTCAGTAAAATACAGGAGCTGTTGGAATCTAAACACTGCAGGAGGAGCAACGGTCAGAGTACTTTTGGACAGGTGTTATAAAGAAGACTTGAATAATGGAAAATGTGTCCAAATGTGAAAGTGAGTTAGGTGGGCATTGTATAAAGTGCTTAAGTCATGGGCTTCCCAGGTGGCGCAGTTGATATAGAACCTGCCTGCCAATACAAGAGACTCAAAAGATGAGGGTTCAGTCCCTGGGTCTGGAAGATTCCATGGAGAGGAAAATGGCAATCCACTCCAGCATTCTTCCCTGGGAAAACCCATGGACAGAGGAGCCTGGCAGACCGCAGACCGTGGGGTTGGACACAACTGAGCACCTGAGCGTTCACAATGGAAACACGGGACACATCGATCTGAGGAGGAAAAATAGGTTGTCATGATTTCCCACGGCTTGTAGCGATTCAGTTAATATTGAAGTCCTAGAAAGATGGGAAGGAGGATGGATTAAGTTGAAATTTAATCTCTGGCTAATCAAACAGAGGTTTAAAAAAAATCTGCAAGGTAGAGAATAGAAAATTAAGTATTAAATAAAATAAAGAAGAAAGAGATGATGGAGGTAAAGGGTTCCAGAGAGCATGAAGTGAAGAAGGGAGACTTCATAAAGTATGAGGGATAACTATGAAAGACTCAAATTGGCTTGGAGAGTAGAAATAGAATGATGGCTAAAATCTTAGGGATTTCTAGAGGTTTCATATAAGCATTAGAACTGTATGGTGAGGGTATTCATGGTAGACACAGGGTGCTTGTCTGTAGCACCTGAGTAATGAAATTGACCGCTGGGAGAATGCAGACCCTTCATTCAGTGTTCAGTTTTGTACGTCAGAAATGTATTACCCTTCTAGACAAACGGACCAAGATTTCTGGGCAGCTTCTTCGCCAAGGGAATTCTAACGTCTGCTTTTGCTTTAAACATTAAACAAAGATATCAATGAGCTTTCTTTGCATATCTTCATTCAGGAAAACTTACCATGTTTCTTCAAAATGTAATCTAAGCAGCGTGAGAGGAGCAGTGAAGGTCAGAGTACTTCTGGGCACGTGTTATAAAGAGGACCTGAAAAACCGAAAACGTGTCCCAAGGTGAAAGTGAGCTAGGTGGGTATTTTATAAACTATTTAGATGCTGGGAAAGACTGAGGGCAAGAGAAAAAGAGGACAACAGGATGAGATGGTTGCATGACATCACTGACTCAATAGACATAAGTCTGAGCAAACTCTGGGAGCTAGTGAAGGATAGGGAAGCCTGGTGTGCTGCAGTTCATGGGGTCGCAAAAACTCGGACACGACTGAGCGACTGAACATCAATGACAACAAGCAATGTGAACATGAAAGCCTTGCGTCATCAATCTGTTTTTAAGAGTCACAAAGCCATTGTTGATTTTTGGACAATGAACGTAAATTAATACTGTGCAATCTGTGTATTTTCCAAAGCCTTCCATATTGCTCTACCAATAGAAGAACATATTTTCCCCTTCAATATGTCTAATTTTAGCTCTTATTGACAGCAATTTATATTAACAGTGATAGAATTAATGGAAAATGCTTGGGAAGCTTAAATTCTTGAATTCTATTTTGTGGATAAGATATCTGATCATCTGCAGTCTCTATATTTGTAGTACAGAATTTAAACTCCGTTTTTTTCTCACACATGCCATCTTTAAAGGCTGAACTCACAGGATACCTCATTCCTGAAGTAAGTTAATTCCCAGTTCTGTTAACTGTCTAAAGGTGAAATTCCTTACAAGTTCTGAAAGCACACCCTGCTTATTTAAAGGATCATCGCCTCCCACAATGAACTAAACTCATGAGTATGTATCTGGCTTAGGCTGATTCCATTCCTCTCTCAATTGTGTTGCAAAATATCTCTTTTGCACATGAACATTAATTTCTTTTCACGAGTGAAAATCACTTCTTCCCTCTGAAGCCTCAGCGGTCTTGATGGCTTCCTCAATTACAGTATCTATATTTCCCCTGTATTTTGATTACTGTTGTCATTGTTAATTGATCCTAGTATAAAGGGTCATTCAAAACAGAAGTCATCCTCTGGGAGGAGTCAGTGGATTGACAGATGACCTTTCCTCCAGTGCAAACCACAGACACACTCACATTTCTCAGCTCATTATCAGCGATAAGTAACAGGGCTCATCATCCACCAGGAGTTCTGCTATGTGGTTTAGGCCATTTATGTTAGAAATAGAATCACTGTACTCAAGTACAGTTGCCAAAACTAGTTAGAAATCAAAATTACCAGGGAGCTTAAGAAAAGCAGAGGCTTACCTAGGTTCTATATTAGACATTCCGGATTATATTTCCCTAGAATTCAGTCCTATATGTTGTATCTTTAATGCGTTTTAATTTGAAACCACAGGCTAGTCCAAAAACATTCAGCAAATTAACTATATCCTGAGATATATGCATAAATGATTTTGAAGTATTTATAGTTCTACTATCCAATTGAGGCAACCAAAATTCCTTACAAGGAATTAAGGCTTGAAACTAATTTTGTTTGCCTTCCTTTGCCTTATTTTGTTTCCACCTCAAAGACCATTCAGAGTGGGATGTATTTTTGCAAGGAAAATTCTGGATACTCTGTTAGCATTCAGGACATTCTGGCATAAAATAAATCTGCCAGTCTCACCCCAGTTGAGTTCACTTCAGTCACTCAGTCTTGTCTGACTCTTTGTGAACCCATGGATGGCAGCACACCAGGCTTCCCTAGCCATCACCAACTCCCCGAGCATACTTAAATTCATATCCATAGAGCTGGTGATGCTGTCCAACCATCTCATCCTCTGTCATCCCCTTCTCCTCCTGCCTTCAGTCTTTCCCAGCATCAGGGTCTTTTCAAATGAGTCAGTTCTTCACATCAGGTGGCCAAAGTACTGGAGCTTCAGCTTCAGAATCAGTCCTTCCAATGAATATTAAGGACTGATTTCCTTTAGGATAGACCAGTGTGATCTCCTTGCAGTCCAAGGAACTCTCAAGAGTCTTCTACAACACCACAGTTCAAAAGCATCAATTCTTCGGTGCTCAGCTTTCTTTATAGTCCAACTCTCACATCCATACATGACTACTGAAAAAACCATAGCCTTGACTAGGCGGATCTTTGTAGGCAAAGTAATGTCTCTGTTTTTAATATGCTGTCTAGGTTGGTCATAGCTTGCTCCAAGGAGCAAGTGTCTTAATTTAATTGCTGAAGTCACCATCTGCAGTGATTTTGGAGCCCAAGAAAGTAAAGTCTGTCACTGTTTCAATTGTTTCTCCATCTGTTTGTCATGAAGTAATGGTATTGGATGCAATGATCTTAGTTAACTACCAGCTAATTAACACTATTTTTACTATGATTATGTTTGTCATCCTTTTGCAAATTTAATGATAGTTACCTTTAACAGCTGAAGTCAAGTTGGTTTCCTTCTCTTTGTCCATCCTTTCCTGGTACCCTTGGCAAGCTATTCCTCAACACTTTTAACTCCACCACAGGTAGATGCACTTACTAATTGGACAATGGTCTCTTACTATAAAACAAGTTCTTGAGGATTGTTTCTCTTCTATTTGTTTCTCAACTGCTCTGGAAAATGCCTCTTATATATAAAATCCACAGATACTAAATTACTATGAGAAGCCTGAAAGTTTTGATTGCCATTACAGAGACTTGTCTTGAGATCATGGGAAAGTTATTTAATGTCCCTTATCCTTATTCCAGGATTCCTAGGTGGCTCAGTGGTAAAGAATCCGCCTGCAATATAGGACAGACACATGGGTTCGATCTCAGGGTGGGGAAGATACCGTGAAGAAGGAAAGCCACTCCAATATTCTTACTTGGAAAATCCCATGGACAGAGGAGTCTGGTGGGCTATAGTCCTTGGGATTGCAAAAGAGTTGGATATGATTTAGCAACTAAACAACAGTCCTTATTTTACTTAAAGCAGAAAACGTAATCTGTTCAAAACTCGGTATTCGTATAAGGAAAGATATCGGTGCAGAATCAGGTAATTACAAATATTGAATGAGATGCCACTTTGAGATAAATTGATCAAAGCAAAACCCTCAAGGAAAAAGGATTAAGTATATGTGTAATGACTCACACTTTTACCTCTGCCACTTGGCTAGTTATAATCTCTCAGTTCTTCACTGTTGTTGATTGCATAAATTGATCTCTGAACAGTAAGAGCTGTATTCTGAACATCTCAGATGGTGCCTGGTTTCTGTCTGTTCCATAGCCACTGCACCATGCAGTGGGGATTTTTCTGACCACATTTATGCCTCTGAAAATAATCTCAGTATGTGTCGTTAAATGCTATCGGATTTGGTCAATATTCCACGTAAGTGGTAAGTATGGCTCAGCTGAGTCACTCGACGAGTCCCTGAAGTTAAGGATTCAGTTTATAACACCTCCCAGAACAAAGGAATAAAAATAAAGTACCACTTACATCTACATTACATAACAAATCTATGTATCTCAGTTCCTGTAAAGACTGAAGCTGTTGGGCTTGCTGCACAATTGAGAGGCTTACATTTTCATATGCAGAGTATCCTAAAAATGCCCTTCCTCCCCAGGTGGCATGAAGCAAAGAGAGTCTTCTTCCCATGTGACCCAAGGATGGGTTTAAACACATATTTATCCATTTGCCATTGTCGTGAAATGTTAACTATGCATTCCTCTTTCAGTATAAAATATAAAAATATTTTTAAACATAAAGTAAACCTCTCAGGATCAAAGGGTAAACACTTTTAGGGATGCGACAATTTATACAAGTGATGTTCAGTGGTCTGCGAGGGCAATTGGCAGGATATAAGTAAAACAGAAGCTCAGAGTCTGGAAGTTGGAATTTTAATAGTTGATGGCTTTTGGATGTGACTGAAGGAGTTTCTGTGGAAAATATAAAATACAGGTCAAGGAGATTGGAGTGAAGAACACACAGGGTGATTCCCAGAGCCTGTTACCTCCCTCTGGGTCACTTAGGTGGTCTTTATGGTGGTCTTAAGTTTAATATGAAAGGTATAGAGGAAAGATCAACTGAGAAAATAATAATAGCAGTGATACTGATGATGATACCAATAGCATTTATTGATTGATAATTATGTGCAAGCACTGCTCTGTTACTCCATTTTCTTTATGATGTTTGAAAAAACAAATAAACATAATCTTTGAAACAATAAAAAATCACACTAAGGATCTCAGAAATAAGGCAAAGGGGCTTTAATCACTTTAGGTCCAAGTCTCTAAAGTGAAGAGAATCAAAGACTTCTGTCTATCCATCTCACCAAATAAAGTCTTGACACTCACTATGGCATGGCATATAAGGCCCTTGGCATTATCTGGTTCTTTCTCCCTCCTGTATCTTCTTAACTTTTCTAATTGCTATAATACAGGTTACAATTACGGATTTTTATAGTAGTTCTTGGACTCACAGTGTACAGCCTGTTCCCAGTGTCCAGTGGGCTTTCCATTGCCCTCTTCTTAACCTGCCAAGAGCTACTTTGCCTTATTTCAAATACTGTGATGGGTTTTTTCTTCTCCTCTGTGAAATCTTTCCTACAGAACTGTGAAGACAGTAAGGCCAGGGAGCCTTGACACTAGAAAAACTTAGGATTAAACCGTATCTTTTTTGTTCCCCTTCTGACATCTTTTTATTATTTTTTCCCTTTTTTTCAGATTGAGATAAAACTGAGATATAATGTTGTGTAAGTTTGAGGTGCCCAGTGTATTGATTTGATGCATTTATATGTTGAAATGTGATCACCACTATAGCGTTAGCTAACACCTCCATCATGTCATGTAATTATCATTTTTTGGTGGTCAGGTCAATTAAGATCTAAACATTTTTCAAAGAAGACATGCAGATGGCCAAAAGACACATGAAAAGATGCTCAGCACCATTAATTATTAGAGAAATGTAAATCAAAACTACAATGAGGTATCACCTCATGCTGGTCAGAACGGCCATTATTAAACATTCTACAAACTTTTAATGCTGAAGATGATATGGAGAAAAGGGAACCCTCCTACATTGCTGGTAGGAATGTAAATCGGTACAGCCACTATACAGAACAGTATGGAAGTTCCTTAGAAAACTAAAAATAGAACTACCATGTGACCCAATAACCCCACTACTAGTAATATACCTAGAGAAAAACATAATTAAAAAAGACACATGCACCCCAATGTTTATTGCAGCTTTTGTTTGTAGAGAGATGCTGAATTTCAGATGTTAAAGAAAGGAAAATGTGATATATACCTTATGCCAACATCATGTGGATATCCCTCTATAATATACCCTTATTAAACATTTTTATATTTTGTTTATTGTGGATATTATATTAATTTTTAGTTTTATAAAATATTGCATTGAACTATTATCTTGGTTACTGAGTTTTCTAATATTCTCTTAAGTGCTATGCCTTAGAAAAGTGCCTTACCATCCTCACCCGAGTCATGCAAGTTAAAAGTAGTCACCCTCTCCCTTTTCTTTTGTAAAAATTATAACATCACACATATTGCACAGTGATGTTTACATATCATTAAGCATTTTTTCTACTAATTTAATTTCCAGAAAATGAAAATGACATTGTATATACAAACTTAAGATAGAGAATATTGTTTCCCCCATTTCACAGATGTGAACACTGACGTTTGAGGGTGATATGTAATTATCCAACACTGTGCACTAGAGGGTCTTGGACCAGGGATGTGAACCCTAATCTCTCTAACCACAAATCCTCTACTTTAAACAGAATGGGCTTCCCAGGTACTAGTAGTAAAGAATCCGCCTGCCAACACAAGAGGCCCAAGAGATGAGGGTTCAATCCCTGGGTCAGCAAGACCCCCTGGAGAAGCAAATGGCAATCTGCCCCACAGACCACTGTAGTGAACATATTTTTAGGCTCTGGGAGTCCCTCTAAGAAAGGAGATGATCAAGGTTGACTGTTTCTGCAGTTGGAAAAGGTTATGTACTCTTCCCTAATAAGAAAGTTAAACTAACTTAAGAATCATGAAATTAGTTCTTATAGAGAAACTTAAAGGTCAGCTTCCCAAAAAGATTTTCCTTCTCCAAAGTTACACCCACAGTTTTGAGCTCCTACACTCCATATTTCCTGGAATGGCTGCTGCCTCTTAGGTACTCAAGAGACATTTAGCAGGAATCAATATGCACTTGTAACTGTCCCTGAAAAGGGAAGGCAGATTCTCGTTTCCCAATATTTCAGAGTAACTTTCTCCTGCAAAATTATTAGGTCTGTGTGACTTTCTGGTCAACCTGATTTCAAATAAAGTTATTTCAATAGACAGTGAAAGTCCTCCAAGCTCACAGACAAGGAAGACCTTAATTAAAATCAATAAAGAAAAAAAAAATCTGTAAAAACAATTAAGCGCTGAAGTTGACTCCTTTTAATTTGGGGTCTGAAGGTCTTCTTGGGAAATTACTGAATCATTGGGACGATTTAATTTGGCTGCCTTGAATTAAGTTGTGGTGTACTAGATGGAAAGGGTCTCTCAGATATCACATAACACATAACCCTGAGACACATTGCAGGGATGGTATAAATCCTAAAAGAAAACAAAACATTTAAAAATTCAGCTAAGTAGAGGACCCAGCTGTCTTCTGGAATAGATTCTTTCAGTTGGCATATTTTATGAGCTGTTTGTTTCACAAAAAGTTTAGAAATGCAAGTTGTTAATAGAAATTTTATTATAAGAAGGGACTATACTTCACACTTTTTCTAGAAATTAGAAAAAGTTTATTTCTGGAAAAAAAAAAAAAGGTGTTATTTCTTTATTGAAAGAAATAAGTCAGTGAGCAAAATAGATTAGGGGTGGTTATGTGACTCAATTCAGCCCAAAACTTAACAATAAACAAAAATCAGACCTAAAGCTTTATGTTTAAATGATTAGAGAAATATAAGTTCCCTCTCTCTCTCTCTTTTAATGAACTAGAACGAAAAGAATGTGAGCCTGAATTCATCACATGAGGAGAGGGAAAAAAAAAAAATGAAGAGAAGCCAAAACTTGATATCATTTGGACTCCTGGATCAAATTCATTATGGAGCCTGTACCTAAGGTTTTTTTAAATTATTTTTTAATGTGGACCATGTTTTAAAGTCTTTACTGAATTTGTTACAATATCGCTTCTGTTTCATGTTTCAGTTTCTTGACTGAGAGACACGTCAGATCTTAACTCCCAGATCAGGGATCAAACCCTCAGCCCTGACTCTGGGAGGCGGAGTCTTAACCACTGGACCACCAGGGAAGTCTCCTGAAGCTAAGCTTTTTAGCATCGTCGCTTCGGCATAATGCAGTTGGGATTGATTTTCTCTTGTTTTTAAGTAAATATTTGTGAGGAACCTCATTTTCTCTTACATGACTTTCAGGTAAGTGATACCATTTCATGAAAGAAATGTACATCTTCACTCAGGTTATATGAATAGGAAGCAGTTATTTCTCATTTTTTTTTTTTTGAGAAAACTTTCTTTGCAAGCAATATATTTCTGACTCCTAGAGATACTTGATCTATTTGGAGAGTTTTCTAATTTTCCTCAAATTTACATATGTAGAAACACTGGATATTTTTCTCAAAAATCCAGCCTTTAAATTTTATGAGACGTTCTCTCTTCTGAATGTATGATTTAAGCAAATAGGGTGTCATAAAACAGGTTGTAATCTGTGATTTCATGATTTGTTAGATAGGACTGCTCTTCCCATGGTTAACTGATAGCAGTTACAGGCAGATGAGGAGTAAATAATGAAAACCACAATTATAAAATGATTTCAGGATAGCCATGGTTGACTAATGGATGAAGAACAGAACACTGAGAAAAATAGTTCAACTAATTTAAAATATCATTATCAAATCAATATGACCTAATTTCTTTAATTAATTTCTTAAACCTATGAACTGCGGTCAAGTAAGTCACTGTTGTACCACCATTAACATGGATTGTTTCTGCTAATTAAATCCATCCTCAAAATGTTTATTTAGAGATTAAAAAGAGAGAGAAACAGACAAAATAATGATATCCAGTTGTGTGAATTTTCACTTCTCTGGTTGAGCCAGTCTCAACTGGCTTATGCAGACATAAGTATTTACGAAACCCATGTCCAAATACTTGGTTAGTGATGAACTTGCTCTGCAATTGTTTAACTCCCCTTGGCTTTTCTTTCCCCATCTGTAACGGGTGACACATCCCCCACTGAGTCACTTTTGACTTTAAATTATGAAACCATGCCAAAGCTCTTTGCAAAAATAAAGTGTTCTATATGTGATTCATAATCAAAATAATGATGTTAACCTCTACAGGGTCTCCTAAAAATAATTATGCTTATAGACTCCAAATCAGTACAGCTGGCTTGGATTCCATTTTTAAACTCACATTAAGTTAGATGCATTTGATCAAGTAAACCCAGCTTAAAAGCAATAGACAAGCTATAGAAAAGATGGGGTATATAGTTATGAAGAGACCAAGTAGAAAGAGTCAGAATGTGTTCTTTGGTAATTTGCATACATGAAAACAGGTAATTTCCCAAAGCAGGGAAGCAATTCCTTGTTAAAGAGAGAGAGAGAGTTGCTAAAACCAGATGGGTTAATACTGTTTGGAAGGGCAATTGTAACAGTTTCCATTAATTGAGGGTATTGTCTGCACCAGAAACTAGCTAAGCGATGTGCATGTGTTTTCTCAATTATTCCATATAACTTTAGGAGTTGTGTTTTATTATTAAATTCCACATTTTACCAAAAAATAAACGGAACCATTAAGACATTAACTAGTTTTACCAGGATTACAAATTTGTGACAAAATGTGTATTTATACCAAGCTTGGCAAGTTTCTGCAGAATACAGCATATAAAAAGGGGCACCTTACCCCCATTTCCTAGGTCATGTTTACTTAAAAGCAACATTCTGATCACACTTGAGATGAGCAACATAATCTACAACCTTATTTTTAAACCTAAAGTAGTTCATAGACTAAAGTTGTACTTTCTTTTATTCCTCATCCTATCAATCAATCATTACTATGATTAAGAGAAGAAATGATCATCAGAATCAGGCAAAATATTTCTTTTTTTCCCCACAAAATCTAATGACAGGAAGATGTGGCTGAAGATTGCAACAGGATTCCATAGAAGTCCCAGGATGGTTCCTGCATACTGACTGTATCAGTCAGAACTTCTGATTGTCAGTGACAGAACCCAAGTGTAATTAGATAAAGCAATGTGAAAGTTCGGAAAGACTTATTTGATGATAAAACTGATAATTCCAAGACTAGATATAGCTTCAGGCACAGCTAGAATCCGAATTGAAATGATCACAAAGTCTTTCATTGTCTTCTCAAGCACACACCCACCCATCTTTCAGTTTGGCTTACCTTGTGTAGGTCTCATTCTTTTGATGGGACAACCAACACCCTCAGGATCACAGATCTAACAGGTGAGGCAGAACACAGTTCATCTTTCTTGCCTGTGGTTGTGAGTCAATTTCAGGTAAGGAATATAAGTGACTTGCTTGGAGCACACGTCCAAACTATGGACCAATCAATTCCACCATCAGATGGAGTCTGGGGAGGTACACACCCACAAACATCTGTTCCCCATTCTAATCTTCTAATCTTAAATGGGAGGACAGGGTACAGAGAAGTTCACTTCATTTCAGTCGCTCAGTCGTGTCTGACTCTTTGCCACCCCACGAACTGCAGCACACCAGGCCTCCCTGTCCATCACCAACTCCTGGAGTTTACTAAAACTCATGTCCATCGAGTGAGTGAGGCCATCCAACCATCTCATCCTCTGTCATCCCCTTCTCCTCCTGCCTTCAATCTTTCCCAGCATCAGGGTCTTTTCAAATGAGTCAGTTCTGGGTGACAAATATTCAGTAGAGAAGTTGTTGTTTACCTATGCGCCATATATGATATCTGGAGAAGGAAACGGCAACCCACTCCAGTGTTCTTACCTGGAGAATCCCAGGGACAGGGGAGCCCAGTGGACTGCCATCTATGGGGTCACATAGAGTCGGACATGACTGAAGTGACTTAGCAGCAGCAGCAGCATATATAATATCTTATTTTGCCCCACAAACTTCCAGTGAAGTAGTGTTTTTATCCTTATTTTAGAAAAATTGAGGTTCAGGGATTATAAGCATTTGGCCCATTTTAACACAAGTGTCATCTCCAACACGTGTACATGCTCTGAGCCACCATATATTAAGCCTCTAGGGAAGATTGATGTTGCTTACCTGCCAAAGATGCAAATATTTTTATTCCTCTACGCCAAAGCTGTGAAAATATAATAAGCCATACTGAATACCTAGAAATTGGGAAAATCCTCCTTTTCTTTTAAATATGACCTAGGTTTTCCAAAACTTTCTGAAAAGCCAGACTTATCTGTAAGGAGATGGAAACTGGATCTACCTAGGGCTTCCCAAACTGTGATGGAAATCTATTTGCTGCTTCATTATCACATAGGGGAAGCTTGTACTGTTCAGCATTCCTATTTCTATTTCTTTTACCAACTTAATTGAGGCTGATTAAGTTAGACATATTGGCTGGCAAACTTTTTTAAAAAGAAGCTCTACTACAGAAGGCAGAGGTGAAGCTAAAGGACACACTGTAGGCTTTTCTTCATTCCTTTTCTACCCCCTCTTTGACCCAGCGATAGAAACTTCACTCTACTATAGGTTATAGGAATATGGAATCCTCTGAAGCAGAAATAGTGAATGTGATGGAATGAGCCCCCCCACCCGCCCCTTGGCTATGAATGGTTCTCCAGCTGTTTATCTTAGGAAAGCAGAGGATAAAAGGGACAAAGTTTTGCCCCTTCAGAAGACTGCATTTGTCTAGCCCCAGGCTGCTTGACCTAGAGCAGTATTGGGTGGCATTTCTCTTAGTTTATCTTACGTCTACTTCCTGACACGGAAGACAGTGATATCATTTAGTTCAGTTCTAAATCTACTAATGCGTTGTTATGTTTTCAATGACTTCCTTTTAAATACTTTTGTTCTAGTTTTCTTTAAAAATTTTCCTCTAGGCTCTAATGCTCACCCTCTTCGGCTTTTATGTAAAGGGTAGATATGTTTATTAACACAAGATATTGTAGGTCATGCATTATTGTAATTTCAATAACAATCCCCAAGAGAATCTTATACATGAGTCATCTTATAAGCTCACATAACCAAAAGAACAGTGTAGTGAAAAAATAATACCACTGTGAGGTTGTATCATGGTTAGAGGCAACAGACGATGACCCTGAGATATTTAGAAGCACCTTGACATCTTAATTTTACAAACATATCAATTTAAAGAGGGGCTTCCCTGATGGCTCAGTAGGTAAAAGATTCTACCTGCAATGAGGAGATCCAGGGGATGTGGCTTCGATCCCTGAGCCAGAAGGTTCTCCCAGAGGAGGAAAAGACAACCCTCTCCAGTGATCTTGCCTGAAAAATCCCATGGACAGAGGAGTCAGTTGGGCTACAGTCCAAAGGGTCTCAAAGAGTCGGACATGACTGAGCAAATGAGCATATGAGCACACGACATAATTTTTCATATAAACTCAGTACAGAGATTCTAGAAGAGACCTCATAGGATAGGGTGAATATCTGCAAGTTTCAGTGTATTAACAGAACGATGTGGGAGGTGGTAATATCCGAATATCAAGTTAAATCCTAATCATGGCATTAAGTGACTGAGTCCATCCTTGTCCGATATTGGAGTTAGTTTCCTTCACTTCTGAGAGCCATGAACCCTTAAAGTGTTATAGTCAGTAACTGCTGTGCTTCTCAAGATGAGACCTAGGACCATTGGGTGGGCAATGAAGATGCTAGGAAATCCTTTTCATTAGTCCCCAGGCATTAAGTATTAATTATACTAGGATGATGTCATCTTGATCTCAGCATGAAGGACACTGTATAAAACAAAGATTAAATTATCTACATGAGAATCACACAAAGGATTAGATAAGTATTAATAGTTTCAGCTCCTCTTCTCACCAAAATCTTAGTAAGACCTTTTACTACTCATCTTTAAAGGATTTCTTGCACTCAGATAAATTGTTGATTTGGACAAGCACAATAGCTTGGTCAAAAATTATTTACACTCAGTAACTTTATGCCAACAGAAAAATTAAATATCTAAAAATCCACATAAAAAAATAAGGAAATGAAAGTTTGCTTCAGAGGTCATAGCATCACTTTCTTGGTGGAACCAACTTAGAATATTACTTAGAGAATATAAAATCTACTTGAAAAGTAGTTGCTTCTTATTTTTGTTGTAAGGTACTATTTATAAGTGCATTTTAATTTTATTATTACCCATTTTTGTTTGAAGTTTGCTAGATTGAAGTTTGAATAAGATATTGAAGCAAGTAGAGTATGAGTTGGTCTTCAGTTAGGGAAAGAATGAGTATAATATTTAGGAAATTTTTAATATTTATATTTTTCTGCTGGATTAACTTGCAAACTATCTTAAAAAGTCCAGAATGATGTTGATGACAATATCTATCTATCTATTTATCCATCTATCTAGCTGTTAGCAACAGTTCAGTTTACTCTGGTTCCCATTGCCAATTTGAGAAATTATTGACTCTCTTTCTAAAGAATAGTAGAGATATTGAGATGTGAAGGCAACAAGAGAAATGTGCTTAATTTTTTCCGAGACTGTTAGCAGTACAAAATCTACTGCTAAAATCTTGCATGGAGACACTTCCAGTCACCATATTTCAGGAAGTATATAACTGCTGTCAAAGAAATCTAGTCTACTTCAACCAAAACAAAGTCAGGCTTCCAAGTCATATTATGGAAAAAATATTGAGAAAAGTTACCTTATTCTTACTGGGTAAGTGATGTGTCCATAACAATCTAACCTCAGTTCAAAACGCTGCATTTGAGTTGATGAATATTCATTTAAGCAACATCTCGCACATAAAGTAACAGATCCACACAAGAAACCACAACCTTGAAATGAGGACTTTAGTCAACTTAAAAAAAAAAAAATAACTAGTAAATGCTTCACTCCAAACCCTTCTGAATGAGCAGGGGAGATATCAAGATGAGAGCTGTTAAAAGAGGATTTACAGTGCAAAGAGGGAGATTAAGGGAAAAAACAACTTTTGAAAGTTATAGCAGCAGTATTGGGGATAGCTTTTTGGTTACTCATTTGGTTAATCATTGGAAATTAGAACCTGTGTGCATCAGTCCACAACCCCTGTCTAACTGGTCAGCTACCTTTATCGAGGAAAATCTCTTTTATATGACTGTGAACCTCCATGTGATCTTTGCATCCAAAAGATGTTCACTAGTGCATATTCATTGATGAATGGATTTAGCTTTAAATGTATCAAAGGACAATATTTAGCATTCAAGATTGTGTGGAATTTCTAATAATGCCTACATTAAGATGCTTCATGAATAATATTCTAGTAAAATATTTGATTAGCAGTGTGCAAGTGTATTGCACTGTATTGCTTCACTTGAACCCACTACTGCCTTGTAACATAAGCAAGGTAGATATTTCCCATGGTGTTATACAGAGGGGAAAGAAATGAGATTTTAGGTCATAAATAAGTACCCCAAAATGCATAGCTGGTAAAGGGCTGGTGAGCGGTGTTTTAATGGAAGAGGAAGTAGACCAGGGCACTTTGGTTATCATTCTCTTAAATCCACTGCACAATTTGTCCTCCCAAAACTGATGAAGGAAGTCCAGAGAGGGCCAGTTTCTGTATACAGATAAAATAGATAACTTTAGAGGTTTATCTTCGTTCATCCAGTCCGTCCTTCATGTATTTTCAGTAATACAGCAAATTGCAGTGGAACTATCATCCAAGCCTAAAACTAGAATGTTCTCAATCACTTAATGTGCCCTTTCCCTGTCTCACATCCTCATGTTCTCGTCTTCCCGAGAAGTTACGATGATGCTGAACTGTGTGATATAGAAATATATATCACATGTTTAAACCAGCTTTTTCACTCTTCTCTTTCATCTTCATCAAGATGTTCTTTAGTTCCTCTTCGCTTTCTGCCATCAGGGTGGTGTCATCTGCATATCTGAGGTTATTGATATTTCTCCCGGCAATCTTGATTCCAGCTTGTGCTTCATCCATCCCAGTGTTTCTCATGATGAACTCTGCATATATGTTAAATAAGCAGGGTGACAATATACAGCCTGGACATATTTCTTTCCGTATTTGGAACCAGTCTGTTGTTCCATGTCCAGTTCTGTTGCTTCTTGACCTGCATGCAGTTTTCTCAGGAGGCAGGTAAAATGGTTTGGTATTCCCATCTCTTTAAGCATTTTCCACAGTTTGTTGTGATCTATTTACCATATACACACGTAGATCAAACTGAGTACAATTTATAAAAACAATAAAATTCATTTTTTTTCTTCAGGTTTTAAACCATTCCAAATTTTATTGCTACAATTTTTCCCTTTTTGTTAGTCACAGTTTATTTATTTTCACTGCTCTATGATATTCCACTGTGGGGATATTTCACAATTTTTAAAATCTATTTCCCATTAAAATCATTTAGTTACTCATTATCTATGATGAATAGAAACACTACAAACATCTCTTAAAATACATTTATATATATAAGCTAAAATTCATCTTGCGTGTATACTTAGACCTGACCTTGGCAAGTCAGAGGTTATGTGGATATTCAAATCTATAAGAAAGTGCTAAATTTCTGAAGCTGCTATACCGACTAACACTCTGGCCAACAATGGTGTGGCATAGCTTTTTGACACTGCTCAACTTTTTCCAATCAAATAATTTATCATCATGTCCCTAATGTGCATTTTCCTGGATAGGAGTGAGACTGATATTTATTCTTACAGTTTTTAAACACACAAGTCTACTACTGTTAACCTTTTCTGTATTGATGTGTGGTAATCCTTTGTTGATCAAATTTGCTGCAATTATTTTTTTCTGGTTTTTAGGTTATCTTTTCACAATTTTAATGGTATCTTTTGATGAACTGTTCTATTTAGTTTTAATACAGTGTTTGTAGGAATGGCCCAGACTTTGGGTTTGTTTAATCGATCTTTACATACCTGGAGTTGAGAAAGATATTCATCTGTTATTTTTATAAGTTTCATAATTTTCTTTAGGTATTTAAATGCTTAATACATCTGTAATTGGTTTTGTGCCTAATGTTAGCTAGAGATTTGATTTTCAATATAAGCATAATAAATGTTTTATCTAGATTTGTTGAACAAAACATTTTTCTTCAGTAATTTTCTATGCTCTTTCTTTATATATATAATTCTTATTATGAGTCTGCTTCTGAGTTCTCTATTTTATTCAGTTGGTCAATTTTTTTTTCTCTTCATAAACACCACATCATTTTGATTACTGGTACTTTGTCAAAAGTTTTTGCAGCTGCCCCTCTTAAATCGGCTTTTTCAAAAATATTTTGGATCTTCTTCCCAATTTGCAAGTCTGTACACATTTTCTAAAACAGCATTTTACTGTGAAATATAGCACACTTACAGAAGAGTGCATAAAATATAAATGAGCAGTTGAATAAAATATAATGGTAACACTAAGAAAAGGACCATGGCCTTCTCCCCAGAGGTCTCCCAACTGCCTCTTCTCAATCACTATCTCCTATTCCCTGAATGTAAACAATCCTACTTTCATTGATAATCACTTACCTGTTATGCTTTCATATTTTATCATTTCAGTATGCACATCTTAGCAATACAGTTTAATTTTTGATTGCTTTTAAATATTGTATTAGTAGAGATAGATAGCATTTTCTGTCTTGCTTCTCCTGAGTAACATTATGTTTTGAAAAATTAATACATGTTGTTACATGCCAGTATTGTTCATTCATTTTTATTTCTATGTAGTATTCCATTGCATGAATATATACCACACAACTAATTTGTCTTACAGAAATGTGAGTTGTTTCCAGTTTGAAACAATTAAGAATAACATCTCAATGGATTATTGCAAATATCTTCCTGGAAATACGCACACATATTGCTCTAGAGTATAGGACTGAAATTTATGGGTCATAAGGAATACATAACCTAAAATTTAATAGATGAGTGCTGAACTGAAAAGATCAATTTAAATATCCATAAGAAGTATAAGAATCCATAAGAATATTCATAAGAAGTATATGAAAGTTCTTGCTACTGCATATTTTTACCAATATCTGATAGTCTACTTTTTGTTTTGTATTTGTTAATATTTTGCTATTCTAGTGAATGAGTAGTGGTAGATCATGATGATTACTAATAATGCTGAATTAATTTTCATATGATTATATGATTATTGGTCATATATTGTTTCCAAAGTTAATGCCCATTTTCTCCTAGTTGCTCTTTATTTTATTAGTTTAGAATTATCTTGTTTTAAATTCCTGTGTCTTGGTTAAATTTATAGTAAATTTCTTCTTCCACTGTAAGGTTTGTCTTTTTTTTTTTAACTCTTCTAATGGTGGTCACTTTCATCTTTGTCCACTGCTCTTCCTTTTATTACACAAACAGGAACTCTAAATACATAGTCAAATTCATTATTTTTTTTTCCCTTGTGATTGGTATATTTCTGTACTGTTTCATAATCTTTCTCTATCTCAAAACATGAGATCATTTTGCACTGCAATCTAAAGCTGTGCATAGTTTTTATACTATACATTTGGTGCTCTTCTTTGTAATTGCATTTGTAATCCATATGAAACTGACTTGGGTGATAAGGTGGAAGGTTCAGTTCAGTTCAGTCACTCAGTCATGTCTGACTCTTTGCGACCCCGTGAACCGCAGCACGTCAGGCCTCTCTGTCCATCACCAATTCCGGGAGTTCACCCAAACCCATGCCCACTGAGTCGGTGATGCCATAATGTAGTGGTCAATATGTTTTACCCTCCCTGACCCTGGATATCAGTTTGTTCCCAAATGTTGACTAAAAAAACTGCTTTCTCACTATTACTCTGAAATCCCGTCTTTCCCTCAAATTAATTGTCAAGCTGATGTGGTTCTGTTTGTATTTTATGTCTTTTGTTTATGTGTATGTTTTTACCCTTGCTCCAATAATCTATTAATTGAATTATAATAACAATATAGAATTCATAAATCCTCTTACCGTGTTCTTCATCTTCTAGAGAATCTCAGCTATTAGTTGTCTGCATTTCCATATAATATTTTAAATCACTTATCAGTTCTACACATGCACACATACATCTGCATGTGTGTGAGTGTTAAGTCACTTCAGTTGTGTCCAACACTTTGAGACCCTATGGACTGTAGCCTGCCAGGCTCCTCTGCCTTGGGATTCTCCAGGCAAGAATACTGGATCGGGTTACCATTTCCTTCTCCAGATGATCTTCCCAACCCAAGGATCGCACCCACCTCCCTCACCTCTCCTGCACTGGCAAACAGGTTCTTTTACCATCCGTGCCACCTGGGAAGCCCAAGCTGTTTTGATTACAACAGTAATATAACTGTGAGCAATCTGGGGGAATATGACACTCCATGTTGTTTATTGTTCTAGTTCATGAATATGGTGCTTATGCTTTATTATTCCCAGGATTTTTAAGTCTCCTGGGTAGTGATCCTAGAATCACTTTATAATGGTTTAATTTTATGTAGAAATAGCTCAAAGATTTATCTCTAGACTTTCTTTTTATTTGAAAAGTCACTGTAAATGGTACTTTTTCAAATTTTATGTTTGGTTACTGTAAATAACTTATAAATATACTTTTTAGAATAACAAATTTGTATTCATAGTTTGATGGACTTGTTGAATGGACCATTCATAGTTGGACATGAACTTGGGAGATAGTTGAGGACAGGGAAGTCTGGCAGGCTGCAGTCCATGGGGCTGCAAAGAGTCGGATATGACTTAGCAACCGAACTACAAGAACAGCATGCAATAAATTCTTTGTTGATTTTGATTAATATTATATTAAATCATTATAGCAAAGGGGTGTGAATAGGTATCTTTTTGATGTCAAGACTTTCTATCTATGAACATGAGTTATGCTCATGTACATATATATACATATATGTACATATATACAAAGATGTGTACATATATATATATATATATATATATATATACACAAAGTGTAAAATTTTTAGACAAAGGCTGTATGAACTATGTCAGTTGCATGTAAAAATTATAAAATTATATCCAAACTCATTTGAATGAACTAATGAAGAAAGAGCATAATTCATGCTCTTATATACAAATATACATTTGTAAATTATAAAATTGACCTCTCTTTACAAATTGAATTCTTCATTTTTTTGGACAGAGTGTTGATATATAATTGACTTCTGTGTGTTAAACTCATACCCACACACATTTATAGATTTATAGTATAGATATAGAGATAGATATAGATATGTATACAAAATATCCTTGCATTTCTAAGATAGATCAAATGTGTTTTTTTTTTTTTCCTTCTATTGAGTTTGGACTGCCTGTAAATGTGAAGAAATAAAATCTTAAAATTGCCCTTCTCATATTATTCCTCATTGAATTGGGCATTAATATACACTACTCACATGTTATGTACAGGAGAATTTTCTCAAAGAATTTTTGTGTTTATTTTTTCAAATTCATTTATTAATTCATCTATGCTACATGGGATAATTTTTGAAATAACTACTCAAATTTCTGAGCTTAATTTTGATTTCCATTTCTTCTTCAGTTGGTCTTAGTAGGATATAAGAATTCCAAATTGTATTTCAGAAAACCTGAGAGAATTCTCTCTTGTTTCTAAAAAATCTGTTTTATTAATAACCTCTTTTTATTCATAACACTAGATGGGTTTTTTTGGTCTTATTTTTTTCCTCAATTGTTTTAGAGCTTTGTCTATTTTGCTAAGCATTTGGGCTTCCTGAGTAGCTCAAATGATAAAGAATCTGCCTACAGTGCAGGAGACCTAGGATTGATCTCTAGGTCAGGAAAATCCCCTGGAGAAGGGTATGACAACCCACTGCAGTATTCTTGCTTGGAGAATTCCAAGGACAGAGGGGCCTGGCAGGCTACAGTCCATGGAGTGGCAAAGAGCTGGACACGACTAACACACACGTAGGCATTTTTTTTTTCCTTTCCCCCACTTTGGTCTTTTTTTTTTTTAATTTTTATTTTTTTAAATTTTTGTTTGCTTTAAGCTTTGTGATAAAGCTTTGTCTATTTTCCTAAGCATTTCCAAAATCCAACATTTTTTAATTATGAATTCTTTGTTTCTTAATTGATTTAGCTTTTATTTTCTTTGTACTAGTTATTCTGTTGTTACTTTTCTGTATTTTAAATTCATATTTTTCCTCTCTTATTTTTTCATGTAAACTTGAGACCGAAAATTGCTCTCAGGTACACCTTTAGATTACTCACTGGAAGGACTGGGGTTGAAGCTGAAACTCCAATATTTTGGCCACCTGATGTGAAGAACTGACTCATTTGAAAAGACCCTGATGCTGGGAAAGATTGAAGGCAGGAGAAGAAGGGGACAACAAAGGCTGAGATGGTTGGATGGCGTCACTGACTCAATGGACATGAGTTACAGTAAACTCCAGGAGTTGGTGATGGACAGGGAGGCCTGGCGTGCTGCAGTTCATGGGGTTGCAAAGAGCCAGACGTGACTGAGTGACTGAACTGAACTGAACATAATCTACCTGGAGACATGGCACAGTTAGAACCAATGAAGCTCTAACAGGTAAGGGATTGTATAATTGAAAATAGGGTAAAATCTGCTGTAGTGATTGAAAACAATATCTGTTCTAATTTTCCTTTTCTTTAAACATTTTATTTTATATTGGAGTATAGCTGATTAACAATGTCGTGATAGTTTCAGGTGGACAGCAAAGGAACTCAGACATGCATATACATGCATCCATTTTTCTTTGCAGAATTGGTATGTGACCATTACACCAAAATGTTTTATTGTATTGTTAAATCTCTGTGCCGTTATTGATCTGTCTGCTTGATGTAGACATAACCAAGAGAAGTTTGCCAGGAAAATTAAATGCATATACTTTATAAAATAGCCTCATAATTATGAAACAAAAATCACTAGATCTATTGAAGAATTAAATAAATCCAGTATCACAATGAGACATTGAGAAACACATTTTACTTCTGGCAAACAAAGAAAATCTTGCCTGTTTGATTGTTTATTTGAGCATTTTTTTTTGTATGTAAATTTTGCAAGTAGATATTTTTGTTCCTTAAGACAAAATAACAGAAGAATAAAGAGATTATTTAATTTTTGCACCTCCTTCTATATAGTTCAGCTCTCTAAAATATTTTTGGTGAAGAGCTTTGAACTAGAAAAGACAAAGTATTTGTTGGGTTCAAAAAAAGATTCCAGTTTTTACCTTTAGAAGGGATTAATTAGTCTTAAGTTGTTAAAATACATTTTAATTTACATTAGTTTGTCACTTGTGGCTCAATTACATACAAAGATGCAGATTCTCTTTCAAAGGCCAAAATTCAGGTAGGCATACAAGCCAAAGACTCAAAATAGTGAAACTCAGATTACAGGTGTGACAAGCTTGAATGTCAAGTAAAAGATGACCAGTAAATTAACCAAAATGATAGTCAGTCGGATGGATTAGTATTTCCTAAACAATTTGCTTTAATAAATAGTTCCAAGTTGGAGGAATAAATCTACTACTAATACAGCTGAAATTTACAGATTAAGGCAATGTTACCTGAAAATATTTTTTTTAGAAAGATTAGGAATTCTGTGTGTGAGTGCATATGTCTCTGTGTTAATAGTTTTGCTGATTTAGATAAACTATCCTGTGAACAAATTATACCTTTTTATAGATACTCAGAGTTCTTCAACCACAATCTCCAAAAGATTTTAATTTTGACAGATTTTGTTAAAATTTTCAGTTTCAGCATTTGAAAGATGGCAAGTCATAGGCAAAGATGAGACTTTGCCTCTTCCCAATGAAACTTATAGCTTATACAGTTCAAGTTAGACTAGGAAAGAAATCTTCCCTTAGTCCTTTATAAAACCTAGCATGTCACCTTGAACAAGGTGGAAAAACAATGGGTTTCAATTTACAGAAAAATTCAGACCATATGCTGTCTCCCCAGGCATGAACACAGGAGTGTCCCTGTATCAATTAGAAGCCTTTGCCCTCAGTCCCATCCTGAATTATGCAATAAGACAGATGACTCCACACAAGGCTACTGCACTGTTCTTTAATTCATTCTGGCTATTTCCTAAATATTGTCTTTCCACGAATTGTCTATTGACCATGAAACTATTTTTAACCTTCCAGTTATTCTCCTTAACAAAGAATATTTTCATTCACTCATTCAATAAATTGTATTGTTGCTACCATTTTGCTTAGGTGCCAATTTACCAACAGATGAGATGGTTGGATGGCATCACCGACTCAATGGACATGAATTTGAGTAAGCTCCAGGAGTTGATGATGGACAGAGAGGCCTGGCGTGCTGCAGTCCGTGGGGCCACAGAGTCAGACAGAACTGAGCCACTGAACTGAACTGAGTGTTGAGGCAAGGAATATGACTTTATCTGGAAAGTCTGATGATTGAAAAGATGGCAGACACCTCAAAAAGAACCATCTTATCTGGATCTGGATGCTAGGTTCTTTCATAGAACAGAGAGTGAGGGAGATGTGGAAGTAAAATAATAAACGGCATTAATTTTACAAATATCTCCTAGAACATCAAGCCTTGGGGAGGATATGTATTCATTTCTTCCTTCCTGTAGCCATCCATAGATGGACATGGTCCTGAACAAAGACGTTTTGATTTAACATTCAAGCAGAGAGGCAAGGTTCTCTGAAGCAGCCCATCCTGTACGGACACCGTCCTTTGAGTGAACAAAAGCAAGAGGAAGGAAAGGTTAAAGTGAAAGAAACAGGTCTAACATAGAGTCAGTTCTTCCCTGTAACCCTGAGAACATCTAATGCCTGCCAGGGACTATGCTGGGTACTAAAGATACCTTCTGTGCAAGACAGTCCGTTCCTGTTCTCATGGAGATCTTTGAGTAATTTTATCTCCTTTGAGGTAGAAGGAGAAAAGTTAATTCAATCCTAAATTCCACTGCATGATATAATATAATGCAAGACTTAAAAGAAATGCCTTGTGCTTGAGGGCTAGTGTTGATATTTGATTTCCTCTATCAAAAGGGATAGTCCATGGAAAAACTGG
Source organism: Cervus elaphus (assembly GCF_910594005.1). Classification (NCBI taxonomy): domain Eukaryota; kingdom Metazoa; phylum Chordata; class Mammalia; order Artiodactyla; family Cervidae; genus Cervus; species Cervus elaphus. The sequence continues at coordinate 4,642,115 of NC_057826.1, read as the reverse complement.
AGAGACACAGGACACAGCGAGCGAAGGCTGCTTTAGATGACTGTACCAGCACTGCTTGGTTTTTAGTCTCACTCCAGAACTCAGCAGCTCTTGCAGGAATCAGTTAGTTATTGCCTTATCCCAATCCATCTTTCACTGGCTCCTGGTTCAGAACCTCATGACGTGCCACTTCGTGACATCATCCCTCACATAAAGGACCTAAGCTGCCACCTGTCCCATTGCTGCTCAACTTAAATTCAAGGCCCTTTCCCCTGTCCTTGCCCAGTCTCTTCTAATCAGGGAGTCTTCACTCAGCAAGGTCATCCCATTGCCCCATCCATCAAGACAAAACTCTCCTCATGCTCCTGCATCATCCCATGAACTCCTGACTCTCAATGAGCTCACTTAAATTCCAACAGAACAACTTTCTTCCTTTTCTTTCCTTTTTCCTGACCGAATGCCCCCCAGAAAATATACAGTGTAAAATCTCACTCCATGGTCTTGGTGAAACATAGGGCTTTTTTCCAAGGCTGGTCTTTCCTTCAAATCCAAACCGTTTTCTATGAAGAGAGATTCTGTTTTCAAAATATATTTGAACCAAGTTCGCTCATCTCAGTTTGAAATTGAGATTTATCTGGGAGTTGGGTATGAATGGTAGACCTGAGTTTAAAAAAGTAGAGGTTTTCATAAGCACTGGATCAATAGAAAATGCATTTATGAAGGTTTGGATTTGTTTTCAGCAGCTGAGAAAGGTGAAAGCCCTGATTTATGAGCTAAGGATGAAGAGTGAGTTATGGGCAGCAGGAAAGACAATGTGAGGCACATTTTTTTTTTTTTCAAGATGATTCCTCTCTAAAACCTGAGTAAATAGAAGCCAGTCTTTCAGATCAAAATGAAGAGTTGCACTTGAGTTCAAAGGCTGAAGTTCTCTCATAGGCTTTCTAAATGTATCACACAATATTTTGATTTTTAATGTGATATTAGAATTATGGATAATGTGAATTGCAGTGATCCAGAGTGATATATAAATTAGTTAGTTTCATTAAAACTGAAAGAAACCCTGTGTGAAATGAGAGAGGATCTTACAAATAGAGATATCATTGCCAAACCTTAAAAAAATCAATTAAGAAATTTTTTTCTTTGCAGAAGTGGGAATAGTATTTAATAATAGAAATTCTTGTTTTTGAGAGTCTTAACAAGCATAGATAAAGCAATTATTGTGCCAAAAAGTCCTCCATTAAACCAATTAATTGTAAGCTTACTCTAACTTTTTAACATATTCTTGCTATGAAGATATTAAGGATATATATCAAGCCAAATGAATAATAATTCATTAGTTTTTAGGTTTCTAGGTCAAAATGGAAAAGAAAATTGTCCTTGATACTCAGGATTTTAGATTCTGATCATACCATAAAGAAAAGTAGAATTAAGGAAAGCCCTTTCAAATTCTGTTTTCTGGAAGTAACTTTATTGAGTTCATTGAAGGAAAAAGATTTCTCATTAGTGAGGAAGAAGCAAATAAACTCATTTTAAAGGGCATTTTTTCTAGTCTACAGAAAGTGCCTGTGATGTAGCCCGTATAATCAGTAGAAGCACATATATACAGAATAATCAATATTTATGCAAAGTGAAGCAATATGGTTTTGAGAAGCAAACATTCATTAGTCTCTGGTCCAGTTCATAACAAAACCCTCCTGTGAAGCCCCCTCCAGCTAGTGGCTCCCCCACTTAGGACAGGCCATCCCTGTGGTATGTGGAGTGGACCATAAAGACGATAGACAGTTGATGTCCTGCTTCACAAAGCGTAGGATGTTTATAGGATGGAGACAGAGTTTTCCCCAGGTTACAGGTGGAGCATGTACTCTGTCCCTGCTGTGGGTTATTCATTTTTTTTTTTTTCTGATTATGATTTCTAGTGAAGTTGCTCAGTCATGTCCGACTCTTTGCAACCCCCATGGCCTGTAGGCTATCAGGCTTCTCTGTCCATGAGATTTTCCAGGCAAGAGTACTGGAGTGGGTTGCCATTTCCTTCTCCAGGAGATCTTCCCAACCTAGGGATTGAACCCAGGTCTCCCGCATTGTAGGCAGACGCTTTACCATCTGAGCCACCATGGAAGTCCAGATTTCTAGAGGGTTTCTAGAGGAGTGCCCAAATATTGTTCTACACTAACCACACTGATTAGTGTGAGTCATCTAAGAGGAGAAAGTCCAGAGTCTGGAGAATCAGGACACCAGCAGACAAGGAAGCGTAAGGAGCAGGAAGAAGGCAGGATTTGGAGGATTGGTTCTGGCTGGTATCGGTTATGTAACCTCCAGAGACAGTTAACTTCTTAGACCTCAGCTTTCTCATCTTTATATTCAGGAACATGAAAATCACTGCTTTAAATATGTGAGTTTGCCTGTAAATCTGTGGCCGCACCTCATATCTATGTCTAATTCTTTATCTCAAGTTGTCAGACTATCCCAGAATGGAAATGTTTTTCCCGTGGCTCTGGTTGTTCCCTAAACGACCACCAAGAAATTGAATTTGCCTCCATGACAGTTCCCCATCTTTTCCCCAAATCCTGGTAACTCTTGCCATGGTCCCTGATGCTCAGAGCTGCTTTTCTTTCTTTCTGCTTCTTATACTTCACCCCTCTCACTCCTCTGCTTCATCTCTGTTTGTGTTGACTGAGTCCTACTTAACAAAATTTCCCTATAAAATAGCAAAATAATTTAAATACTTTAAAAAGGATGAAGACAAAACAGAACTTCCCTGCAAAATAGTGATATAATCATTGAAAAAGGATGGAGATAGTACCTGACCTCACACAGAATTTTTATCCTAGTTCAAAATTTGGAATCATCATACCCACCCTTGGTCCCTGGGTCCTGTTTCTTTGCAAAACAATGTCCTGGTATTCTGGGGACTGAAATTTTGACTGGGGTTCAGCTGTTGACTTACAACAACTGTGAAATGTTTCTCCAATCCTGTGTTCTACCGTAGGAGTTAAGTGACATCTGTTTGGTGTTTCTTTCAATCTGTTTTAGTTGAAGTAACTCTCTTCCCCGATTACATTTAAGGAAAGGAAACATGAGACTAAAGCAAGCTAAAAACTGTAAGAGCACTAAATGTTGTACTAAGTACTCAACTTCTAAGTATTAAATGCTTACGTGTAATATCAATCTCTGGGATCCAAAAAGTTTGTAGCAGCAATAATACCTGCCTCATAGAGAAGTGAAGATCTGTTCAAAAGTCAAGGTCTTCTACAGAACAACTCGAGTTTGTCTGAAATAGCCAACTCCCAATCCCAAACATTGTTTATTTGACGTCCCTCTCTTATTAAAACTGCACATTCTTTTAAGTAAATACCTTATAACTTCTGTAGTATGTGAACACTCAAAATCTTGGCAAAAATACTCCAGGGATACAAAGTCCTTATCCATCTCTCCCAGTGGTGACTGTGACTTTTCCAAAGCAAATAAGATCTGAGAATTTGGAAGTATCATAGGATTGTATTAAAACTGAAAAGTATGCATATATAACCTATAAACAACATCAGAATCTGTAAACTCAACATGCTTGATAACTGAATACATGTGCTAAGTGTTATACAGAATATTGAGAATTAGTCTCATAATGTACTATTGATTTCCAGGTTTATTTTTCTTTAAGGGAGTATTTCAGATCATCATTATATAAGCAAATGCAACACTCTTATTAGCGGATCAGCCAGGCCCTGGATGGTGTTACTCAGTCTCTAAAAATCAGTGCTGAAACATGCACATGCATAAATCACATTCGATCAAGCATAACAATTAGTACTGAGCCACGTGGCTGAAGAATTTAAAGAAGAAGTAAGAACTATAAAATTTGGGCAGCCAGATCAAAAGAAACTGAATACTCTTACACCCCTAACTTAAATTTTTTTTAATTTATTATTTATTGCTATTAGTGGAACATACTTTACAGCACATATTAAAATAAATGACATAACATTTTTAATCCTTACACATATTTTGCATGCATTTATTTGGTAATATTCAAGAAGCATTTTAGAGCAGAATCTTGCTCTCAACAAAATGTACTACAGAAGGTCATTCTAACTTACACCAAGTGAAAGCTGGCGATATTATGGTGGAGATGAGTCAGTTAAAGCAAAGACACAACACATACCCTCCAGAGACTCAGAGGCCTCAGGGATCCCTTCTTTTTAAAAATCATTAGGATTCTGTCAAGAGTAATTTTAAGATGACTGCATCTGAATTTTTTGATCTTAAAAACTACTCCAAGAGCAAGTGTTATTATTTTAGAGAAATCAAAGCCTCAGGGACGTGCAGATTTGCTAAAGTTCCCCTGCTGGTAATACTGAGTTTCGCAAATCCCAAATGTTTGTTCTTTTTTATGACACTACATTTATCTACAGGAGAAAATAGTAGCTACATGCTAATTAAATAGACATCACTATAGAAAAGAGGTTGGTATGGATGATTGTTGAACAGTCAAATATAATTAATTTGGTGTAATGATTACAGAAGCACCTACGAATGGTTTTGTACCTGGGAAATACTGACAGTCAAGATCCTATAAGCAGACTTATAAAATAAGTAGCCTTCTCTGGATTATTCCAAGGGTTCAGGGAAAGGTGATTTTTTCTGAGCTAAAATATGTCAGCATATGAATAAATATAAAAATGTTCTAACTTAAGACTCTGATCTCCAAGTGCATCGGTCAATTTCATGGGTTTTATGCTGTGAACTTTCCTGCTTGTCACAAGTGAAGCTACCCTTTATTGACTAGCTATTCACCCATATAACTTCCAGTTAATGAGCATTTTAAGGCCATCAATTTGTGGGAAGAAAAAAATCAGTATCTTTAATCATTCACACTTGTATGGAAAATTCAATAAAAGGGGAGGATTTAAAACTTTATTTTGGTGTCTTTTTTTTTCTTTAAATCAATGCAGTATTTTGCTTAAAGGAGGTAAAGAGAAAAAAAAAAAATAACCTTCCTGGGAGCTAGATAACCTAAAGACTTCATTATATGTATGATTTCGGGACCCTACCATCTTACTTAGAAGAAAAAGAAAAGTAAGTTAGAGCTCTCTACCCTTCAGGTTTTGCCTTGCTATGCCATAAACAACATTCCCTTATGTTATTATATGTGGGACCAGCCAGACTATTTGATAGCATTCAACGCCTTCAGTTGTAAGGTACTTGTTAAGCATCAAATGTTTCTTCATTTGGCAAAATGTTAGTAAAAAAATTATTTAGTGGGTTAGAATAAATTAAATTCTTTAACACATATTAATAAAAATCCAACTGAACACCAGTAGCTTGGAGACCAAGAAAGAAAGCACATTTGCCTCTCCAAGGCCCACTAGCAAACATCCAAAACAATACAAATGAATAATATGACTAAATTAAAAGAAACAATTATGTGTCTTCCCCCTGGGTTTTTCTTTCTATCTTATTTCAAGCTGACCCCTAGATCCTTGGAAGGGAACCAAGTCTTCTAACAGCCATATTCTCACAAAGTGTCCCAGGTAGTGATAGGACCTAAATAAGGACTGCCTGTGCTCCAGGACTGGAAAGATTGGGACTTATTTCCCCCAAAAGTCTCCAAGCCCTTAGCACGGTGCAGAATAGGGTGGGAAAAGGGGTATCACAGGGTAATGCCCTGTGCAATTTCATCACAGAAATTTTCCAGAACTCTTGGGGTAAAATGCTTATAAAATGACAGTGCTTAAATTTCTCATCATCCTAGCAGGATGGATATTTAAGGTCAGAATTAAATTGATATAAAGAAGAACAAATACGGCATAGTCTTTATTCCTGAAACTGGGATGCAGATCTACAAAACAGGAAATTGCTTTTATTGGAAGCTGTATGGAAAGGAAAAAAATAGGCAAATATGTCAATGAAGGGAGTTTCTCTGTGGAAGTGATGATTAACCTGAGAATTAGGTGCAGGAAGAGTTATATGGAGAACACTGTTCAGGCATTGTTAGATGCATGGGGCTAAACATCACTTCTCCACCCATAAGGAGTCCTGGGGTCTCACATGAGTGATGTGATGGTGTTCCTTGCCAGAGTGCTGCCATTTTTAAAAGATAAAAGACAAGATTCTGCATTAGACGTACAGCACCCTTGAGGACCCGCCCTCTCCTATCCCTCCGTGGTCACATGTGGATGCCCTTCCTTCACACTCTGCATCCATCTACACGAAGGTGACTGCAAGAAAGATTCCCAAGCAAGCAGTAGTCTTTGCCTTTTCCATACCTTTGCAAGCTAAGATCATCTTTGCCCTAGATGCCTCATCAAATTTCTATCCATTTTCAAGATTGAATGAAATATTAACTGTCCTTTCAATGGTGCCTTGGAAAGGTAAACTAAGCTCTTCGCAATTCCATTGAGACTTGGACTCCATCTTTTACCTGTTGTTCTGTCACATGACTTAAATCTCAGTGCTCTCCAATAGCTCAGGAACCAGAGATTTAAACCAGAACATCGTGCTTTTCTGCAAACGATTACATTTAAATGAATCAGTCCTTAAGAAAGTCAGAGACAATGTTTACCACCTACACATTACCTAGACTACCCAACTTCGTATACATTGTCCAACCTTTGTACCTCTGGTGGCTCAGATGGGAAAGAATCTGCCTGCAATGCAGGAGACGTAGGTTTGATTTCCTGGAGAAGGGAATAACCGCCTACTCCAGTGTTCTTGCTTGGAGAATTCCATGGACAGAGGAGCCTGGCAGGGTACATGATGGGGTTGCAAAGAGTCAGACACGACTAACAGTTTGCATCGGTAAGAGCCTGGTCCTGACCACAGGAGAGATACACTACTTTCTTACTGTTCTGAAAACAGATGCTCTCTCATGATCTAGGGCTATGTACCTCCTGTTTGTCATAATTGTTGCAAAGGCACCTGCCTGCTCTTCTTCCGTTCACCTCCTCCCCTGCGTGATCGAACCAGACATCCATTGGTCTGGCGCTATATGGAATAGTTTAAATCCAACGGCATTCTAGAGCCCGCTGACACCAGCTCCTTGGAGCCATTTGAGCACATCTTGCCCCAAATCCACATTCACTGAAGCCATGGTAGTAGCTTGAAGTCTGTTGTGGTGGAATTATTACATCGTGGAAAATCTGCAAATCCTATTAATGCCACAGAAGCTGAGATGACAGAGCTAGAGATAGAGATACAGGGAGAGACAGAGACAGAGGGAGAAAGAGAAAGAACAAGAGAAAAACAGAATGAGAGGGAGAGTTTTAAACTAAGGTTCGGAAAAGTTAGAAAATTTGCTCAAGGTTGTGATATGATGGAGCCAGAATTTAATCCCAGGTGTGTCTATTACCTTAACATCGTGTAGACCTTCTATCATCTCTCAACTAGATGTCCTATGAATTTCCTCTTTCCCAGCCCCCTCAACTTTGAATTGACAAACTGCCCAAACTTGAACAATTCTGGTTTGCCAGAGGTATATGCAGAGTCACGGATGAAGGCCACATGTTTTACTAAACGGATCAGGAGGTAGAAGGAACTGCCAAGAAAGATTGCTTCGGTCATCTTTTGCCCATAACCTCTGGCCAGATGGTGAGTCATCCCTTGGTAATGATCAGATGTGCTGCCCCAAAGCAACACTGTAGCCGTGTGTCTTCCGCCTGAAGCTGGACAGCCTCCAAGGGCTGGTGGGTGCCAAAAAAAAAAAAAAAAAAAGGCGGGGGGCGGTTCTTACCTCTAAATCCAGGATTTGCAGAAACACAAAATGTTGAGACTATAAACTGAGTCCCGTTTGTATGTACCTTTTGACAGAAGAAAGTGCATGGATTTGATTGAGTGTATTACACAATTCATTTATCTTGGAAATTGACCTGAAACGGTACCACTTTGGATTTGCCCTAAAGTCCCCATGGCATCCATCAGAGCAGAGTGGCAGAAGAACCTGAGTGCAGGAAACCCTAAAGCTTCTAGCAGCTTCCCTTTTAAAGCCTACTAACCTCTGTGAGCTTCTAAATCAAGCCTTAAAACAATGACTTAAGGAAGGTGTCAGGGAAATGCTTTGCACTTTTAAAGATAAGAAGATGGAGACTCTGAGGTAAGTGGACGTCTGAGGCCCTCATGAGTCAGTAAAATTATCCAGGAAAAACAAATAAATTTCCTTTGCTAACCCCAGCGGAAACCATTTCTACCACAAGGAATGATTTTATTGTAGTCATTCAGAGGGACAGATTTGCAAAAGCAGGACACAGCTGTCTTCTAAGTTTCCTGTAATTTTCCCAAACATCAAATTTGAAAATTTCCAGGAGGAGTTCAAAGGAGGAAAAAAGATAAACCTGTTCATTTAGGGGAAGTTAAATGGGCATCGTAATGCTAAAATATTAGCACAGTGATCCTTCTCTGGGATGAACATGATTTAGTAAGGTCCTAGCTTAACGGAGAGATAGTAAGGGACTTTTCTGTCATGCTGCTCCAGAAATTGAGATCCTGGCTCTCTACTCCTCCACGGGGACTTATAAAGTATCTCCGTGTATTTTAAATGAGGGGAAAAAAATACAAATACTCTGTCGGCAAATCCTTTCTCATTTCATGTCAATATCCACCCCTCCCATCATCCTGTGTTGACAGGGCCGATTTGCTAAAGGAGAGTTTAACATTACAAACACCCTTTCATCAGCTTAAAAATTGAGGCGAGTCAATATTTACATCATGTTGCTGATCTTGAAAGTACATACCCTGTTTTCTGTCCTAATAAATAGCTGTCACTCTTGCCTCCATCAGAGCTTAGCAGAGAGTGGGTTTGCCTTCTCAGTGGTCTCTGCATTCCGGGAATGATCTAATATTTCAGGTCTCTCCTGTGGCAGCAGGTCGATTTCTTTCTCTCGCTCTTTCTTACTGGTTTCCAATGACAGACCTTATAAAACCGTTTAGGTCTGCTTAGAGAAAATAAAATCCATAAGCATGCTGGGTTTATCTTTCACCAGAAAGGCATGAAACCTAATGCTTCATGAGTGAAGATAATCAGGATATGTATTATCTATTTTGCAATGCAATGTTAAGGACATATTTTTAGCCCAAAACACTGGATGGACTTATCATAGTTCTAGTGCTTACCAGTGAAAAGGAGTCATATCAAACTGGGACAATGAAAAACTTTCATCCTTTCCCAGAGAGTCCATCACACTTGTACACTTGTCCTCAACACTTCTTTCATCTTATCCTTCCTGGGTAAGTTTGAGTATGTAATTACTCAGGGCACAGTTATTCCAATGGATACACATTGATCATAAAGGAATCTCAAGATTTTTTTTTTTAACTTGTTTTATTTTTCTTTGGTTGTTATTGCTGTTGGTTCAGGAGCACAGAAGACTCTAGGACAGAAATGAGTATTCTTTTTGGACCACTTGCTTCTCAGACTGCAGAAAGCCAACCTCAGAAGAGCTTGGTAAGCACATCTGACAAGTAGTAATAATAATAATAATAATAAGCAAATGGTGCAGAAAGAGATAATTTGAAAAAAACACAGAAGTGTTCTGAAATACTTGAAGGGATATTTGCTTCACAAAATGTGATTTAATAACTCTGTGATAAAGAACAGTTGAGGGTAAGAGCTCTGTCCCCAAATTCACGCAGCCTCTCGAGACAAAATAAGAAAAGTGAAAGTGAAAGTCACTCAGTCATGTCTGATCCTTTGCGACCCTATGGCCTGTACAGTCCATGGAATTCTCCAGGCCAGAATATGGGAGTGGATAGCCTTTCCCTTCTCCAGGGGATCTTTCCAACCCAGGGATCGAACCCAGGTCTCCTGCATTGCAGGCAGATTCTTTACCAGCTGAGCCACCAGGGAAGCCCCCAAATGAGAAAGTGACATCAAAGCTCCTGGTCCTTTCCTGCATCCACTGCTTCTCTCAGGCTACGCAAAAAAGACACGATCTACGAACACGCAACGGGCGTGCTCCTGCACCAGTTGGAGGGGCATTTGGCCATAATGCTGCAATGCCGTAGAGGGCAAGGTGACCCCCGCCCCAAACTCTGTGTGTGTGTCTGTGGGTGTGCATGCGTGCACTTGCGTGTGTGTGTGGGGGGGAGGAAGGGGATCGAGTTCCAGCTTGATTTCTTCTACTTGAAAAACTTGATGATGCCTTGCTTCTAAGAAATGATCTTCATTCACTGACAAAACACAATGTTATATCGACCTGTTTAAATGTCATTTTGTAAATATTAAGACCAAGTAAGTGCAAGGATTTTAAAATCAGCAGGTTCAAATAAAAGAAAACTAAATAAAGTATAAGAAAATGGGCAACCCTTGATGTCCTCTGAAATCCATCTCTGAGCTCAGTACCCCACGCTGAAGTCTAACCAAAAAACATTTCCATCTGGCTGATGACTCAGCTCTTGCTATGGATTTAATGTCAGCAGGTATTTTTGAGTTATAAATGACACTGAAAGTCACTTCTTATGCCTTATCAATAACAGTGCCCAAACAACCAAGGTGAAAAGAAAAATTCTACAAATGGATTTGTAGGAGTTAAAAATCCTCAAATATAAGTGGGAAAATGTTTAAACCATCAATTATAAAGGACACTTTAATAATTATGTAAATATATAATCAATAATTAATTAGGCTATTGATTGGTTATCAGCCAGGTCAATTTCAGTCCTTGACCCCAATTTTTTTCTGGGTATTTTCTCTTGTAAGACAGGACAAAGTTGTCTTTTTTCTTTCTCTCCATGATTCAAGGGTGCTAGTGAGAATTTTTTTTTTAAGATCTTTTCACAGTTAATGGCTCCTTTGTTTTGTTGTAGCTTGGCACAGTGTATTAGCCATTATGTGATGAGTTTTTATTATTATAGTTTCTAAAGTATGAGAGGAAATGAGATAAATGATTAATGGCAGAGTAACTTAAAGCAAGATGGAATTATATGGAGTCATTGAAAAATAGATGGGAAATACAGCTTCCCAAATGGAATTTGGTCCAGCTCCAAGGGTAACAGTCTTATCAAAGGTGCCACACAGCTCTATTCACGGTCCCAGCAGAAGGGGCTCTCGGCGTTCAGTCTTGGCGACTGCACAATGCCTTGTAGCAACAGGAAGCTTCTCAGCCCCGGCACGTGATCCATCCTGTCTCAGAGGGGAGCTCTCTTTGCTTCCCTCTAGCATCATTTTTATACATCAACTAGTTTTCATTTTGACTTTCTCAAACTGGAGTTCAGATCACTTCTACTTTGGAGATCTTCTTAGAGATCAGTTACATACACTTCAAATGAGGAAGGTTTTGTTTTGCTTCTCAAGGTTGCAAAATAGAGTTAGGTGGATTGATGTTGGTCATGGGACCAGAAGATATAAATTCTCATTTCCATTCTGGGATCACATTTACAGCAGAAGCAGAGGCTACTTCTTTATTTAAAATGCAACCCACTCTGCTCTGAGGGGGTTATTGCATTGTTGTGAAGATAAGTTGGCAAATGTGTAGGAGTGATTCCAGATGAGAGAGAGAAAACCCAATCAACTAGATGAATGGAGCTCATAGCTTATTGTCTTAAATATCAGAAATTTTGAAGTACCAAACAGTTTCATTATTTTCCTTCCAAGAGTACAAGTGAATAGGTCTTCCATGACACTTGATTGCCTAGCCCATTCCAAATCACAAAGAGTCAATATATAAATATGTGATTTTCCCTCCAGTTCTCAATGAACTTATTCTGATCACAAAACAATAATGAATACCATTATTTTTAACTAATGGTACACTAATAATTAAGGGGGAAATTTTTTTATATTCTGCACACATATTTACTTGAATTCTCAAAAGAACAACATGAGACATCTTTTATTATTATCATTATTTTTAAAAATGCTGACACTGAAATCCTAGGTTAGTCCCTTGTCCAGGTGGCTTCCCTGAGACACAAATCCCTCATTTTATTGAAGTTATATTGCTTTTTAAGGAAAACATTTGGGGGTTCTCACTAAAAATACATTTCTGAAAGCCTCAAATGTCTCTTTAGCTAAGAATTCCCAAAGCAGCTCAAAGAATTTTGCAAGAAGCAAGCTGCTGATTCTCTTCCCTCAGCTTGCCATCAAGATGAAACCTTTCAGAGGAAAAGCTAAAAATAGAAAAGCATTTTTTTCCTACCCTGCCCTTCCTGCCTGCCTTCACCCTACTCCACTCCTTCAGGCTGAACTTTAAGCAGCAAAAAACAAATGGGATCAATCTGGATGTTCTTTCCTGGGAGAAATTCTTCAAACCAGAGAGAAAGATGATATAGATTAACCATGTGCTGTGGAGGCAAGTTCAATAGAGACAGAGATTAAGTTAAAGCTTAACAAGGACATAAACACCATGTTTGCCAAGCAACACACACAGATAAACAAGGAGACACAGAAAGAGCCCAATGATAGACTAGCTTCTCCAGAATAAAACTAGACTGCTCTAATCATATCTGTGAGAAGAGGCCACATTTCCTAATAGCGTTTTCCATTCATAAATAGTTTAAGAAATTGATTTTATTGCAGTATAGTTGATTTACAATGCTGTATTAATTTCTGTATGTATGCAGCAAAGTGTACATACATATGTTAATACATACTTTTTCATTATTCTTTTCCATTATAGTTTATCACAGGATACTGAATATAGTTGCTTGTGCTATATATTACGACCCAGCTGTTTGCCCATTCTATATGTAACATATTTTCTTTTTTAATATAACTGCTTTACAATGCTGTGTTGGTTTCTGTGTATAATGGAGTGCATCTTCACACATATATCCCCTCACATACTTTTAAAGAAATAACTGTGCAGCGCTGAGTACCTTCGTATTGTACAAAAAGTTGATAAATTCTGTTCATAGTCTGGACTCTGGTCAGTTCACGGACAGCTTCCCCAGTATCACCTTTTAGTCTCACTTCACGGCGTGCTGTCTGAAATTCTCCCCAGGGACAACGCCCGCGCAGAATCGGGTGCCCTCTAGAGGAAGGCTGCCTAGGCTTACTGCTGCGCAGGCCACAGATGACTCATCTCTTCAGTAAAAGCCTTGGTGTGGCTTAGTGGGTATGTGTTACCTTCTCTCTAAAGAGCGCCAGGCGCTGCAGAGATGGTTTTCAAAGTGAGCCATCGGACGTCCCCGCTGTGCCCAGGGGAGCTGGTCGTGGAAGATGGGGAAGAAGGCTGGCGGAGGGGCCGGGAGAGGAGGGGAAGAGCAGCAGACAGCCGTCACCCACACCCGCGAGGACCACGGTCTGGCCCTGCGATGAATCGCTACAGAGAGGAAATTCAACCCCGGAGGGAGGACCCGCAACTGTCGTAACTCACTGCTTCCTGCGTGTTTATAGAACTGGGTTATTATACAGGCTGTTAAATTGATACCTTAATTACATGCATTGTGGCCAAGTTATGGCTGTCACGAGAGGCATAAATCTGATCTCTCTGACATTCTCTCAACTAGAGCGTTTTGTTAGGATAGTCTTGAATACAATTTTGATGATAAAAAGAGGATCTGCAATACAAAGATTTACTTTACCAGTAAATAAATGCTGCAACTGTCCTCTACCCTGCTGCCAATGGGTGTGAATTTTAGAAAGAATGCAGTATAATCAGGTGTCAGGTTCTGAAGGAAATATATTTGCAGAATTTTTAAATGAAGCTCGCTCTCTCTCGACTAATTTAATAGCTAGTTCATATTTACAGCCAGTATAGCAAAGATAGATTCACTTAGGACTTCTGGAAATCTATATATGTAGGTTATGTAAATTTATATTTACATAATATATATATATATCATATTATATATACATTATACATATTGTATATATATATTGTATATATACATATGTGTGTATGTGTATATATGTGTGTGTATATATGTATATGTATGTGTATTATATGTGTATATATATTGTATATGTATAATTATATATATATAATATACATTATATATATATAGATGTGAATGTGAAAGTTGCTCAGTTGTGTCCGACTTTGTGACTGCATGGACTATGCAGTTCATGGAATTCTCCAGGCCAGAATACTAGAGTGGCCATCTTTCTCTTCTCCAGGGGATCTTCCCAACCCAGGGATCGAACCCAGGTCTCCCGCATTGCAGGCAGATTCTTTCCCAGCTGAGCCAACAGGGAAGCCCAAGAATACTGGAGTGGGTAGTCTATCCCTTCTCCAGGGAATCTTCCCAACCCAGGAATTGAACTGGGGTCTCCTGAATTGCAGGCAGATTCTTTACCAACTGAGCCACCCGGGAAGCCCTTACATATATACATATATATATGTATGTATGTATGTATACATATATGTATATATGTATACATATATGTGTGTATACATATGTGTGTATATGTATATATGTGTGTGTGTGTGTGTGTGTGTATATATATTCAAATAAGCACAGTGATGGTCTTTGGAGTAAGCAGTTCTAATTGTTTTTCCACCAGATACTTGCAGTAACTGACTGGCTCGTGTTAAGGCACAACCAGTTTTCCTCACAGCCTTACCACTCTCAGCGTCCACCGTCAGCCTCACTCATCGTAAATCTTCTCTGACTGTATTTGCAGCTTCCAAGCTACTGTTCTTAAGCAGGCATATGCACACAGGACTGTAAGCAACCAGTCTATGATATAAATAAAATATATTTGATCTTCTCCTAGATTATTTTAAGGTATTAAAAAATAAGTACACACGCTTATGGTGCCTATTACTATTAGTTTGCAGTTCCAAATTTATTATACAGTCTCACTACCACATTATATGGGAGGAAGAACTTAACTGTGGAATCACAGAGAGAATCAGTAAGGCTTATATAGGTTAAAAATAAAGGGAAAAAAAGAAACTATTTAGGACATTCTCATTAAGACCTATGTGGAAATGTCCTAAATAGTTCTTTACATAAACTGGTCCATATTATTTCCTATCAAAACTGCAAACATAGCAGGATGTTCCTTACCTGAACTTTGAAGCTATTAAAATAGGTAACAAAAATATTTCTGGAATAATAAACTAGAAAATTACATTGGTGAGGTAAACTGGGGACTGGGGTGGGAAAGAAAAATTTTTGGTATACTCTATTATACCTACAAATTTTAATTCATGTGAATGCATTATCTGGCTATAAACTAAGCATTTTTAATTTTTATTGGCAACATTTACGATATTTTTAAACTTATAAACTGTATCTTGGTAGGGATGTGATATACTGAAGTTATAATTATTCATTGTATCTCAAAAACTCATTTTGGGGGTTGCTATCTTAGCAGAAGTATAGTAAGACTATTCCTTATTTGGAGAAGAAGCATCCCCCTCAGTTAGTGGAGAAGATAGACATAATGTCCAATGAGATAGTCACTATTACACATATGCAGTTGTGTAGTTTCAGCATTTGAAATGTGGCTAGTTCAAATTGAGATATACTGAAATTATAAAGTGTATACTTTGGATTTCAAAGACTCAGTAAAAGATAAATAATTTAAAGTATTATATTAACATTTTTATTAAGTATATATGGAAATTATACTATTTTAATATATTGGATTAAATAAAAACATTAAAATTAATTTCATTTGTTTTCTTTTAGGCTTTAATGTGGCTATAATAAAACTAAAACTTACAGTCTGACCTTGCAACCCATGGAGTGCAGCATGCCAGGCTTCTCTGTCCTTTACTGTCTCCTAGAGTTTGCTCAGATTCATGTCCACTGAGTCAGTGATGCCATCCGACCATTTCATCTTCTGTCACACCCTACTCCTCCTGCCTTTAATCTTTCCCAGCATCAGGGTCTTTTCCAGTGAGTTGGCTCTTTGCATCAGGTTGCCAAAGTATTGGAGCTTCAGCTTCAGCATCAGTCCTTGCATTGAATGTTCTGGTGTATTTCCTTTAGAATTGACAGGCTTGATCTCCTTGCCATCCAAGAGACTCTCAAGAGTTTTCTCCAGCACCATAATTCAAAAGCATCAATTTTTTGGTGCTCAGCCTTCTTTATGGTCCAACTCTCACATCCATACATGACCACTTAGCCCCTATAATTTTTATGAACATGGCAGGCCGTTGCATGTTTTGTCTTGTTTTATTTTTTCCCAAGGAGACTAGAGAATCAAGATCTTTGAGTATATGTCCATTCAGATGTCTTCAAGTGTCAAAGTTTCATATTTTTTGTTTCTATTTTCAAATAAGGTCCTAACCTTGACATAACTTATTTGTCCTATTTGGGCATTTAATTCTTTCTGAAGTTCAAATACTTTGACTAGTAAATCTGAGGCTTGATCCTTGATTTTTTTTCTGCTAGAAGAAATGAAACTTCTGCATTCATTCCAAGTCTGTAGTGTACCTGACTTTCAAGTTCTATGTTATTTCCTTAGTTCTTTCTTCATCTTTATGTAGAACATCCAGTGGTGCTTAGTAATAAACATCTAATATCTTATTCTTATAGCTGCTCTTTTCTCATTCCATCTCAATTATCTGATATTTCATGTCCAGCAGCACATTCCCTCCTATCTATATATCCTCTCAACTCACCACTGAACAGTATTTACCATCGGAAGGCCACTTCTTGGCAGAGGCAACCTGTGCTCCGCCCCCCACCATGATAGGTCCTTCATCACCCACTGGGCTGTAAGTGACTTAATCAAATGCCTCTTTGGTCTCCTGCTGACTTGGATCACCCTCAGTTCCCTACACTGCATGGTAAGTTCTCCGGGAGCAGATGAAATGGAGTCTAATGTGTCAACATTAACGAAGGATCAATATCTGTGGAGAGAACAGGACAGGAGAAATATGGGAAATAGGAAAAAAGTTAAATGCCCAGGCAGGCTGACACAGCCTGGGGGGAATCTATTGGGCACTCCAGAAGATGCTATAGCTCTGCCTGGCTCAGCTGTGGACTGTCACTGTCCTGGAAGGACTTGAGCTTGGAAAAGGCAGCTCTCAGGGGCTTCCCTCATAGCTCAGCTGGTAAAGAATCTGCCTGCAATGCAGGAGAACCAGGTTCGATCCCTCGATCTGGAAGATCCTCTGGAGTACAGATAGGCTACCCACTCCAGTATTCTTGGGCTTCCCTTGTGGCTCAGCTGGTAAAGAATCCGCCTGCAATGTGGAAGACCTGGGTTCGATCCCTGGGTTGGGAAGATCCCCTGGAGAAGGGAAAGGCTACCCACTCCAATATTCTAGCCTGGAGAATTCCATGGACTGTACAGTCCATAGGGTCGCAAAGAGTCAGACACGACTGAGTGACTTTCACTTTCACAGGAGCTGAGGCAGACCCTGAAATTGCTGAGAACATGGAGATATTTCTTGATAATGCACCCTCCAGCAGGGTAGCAATTCCTTCCCCGATGGGGGCAGGAGGAGGACATCTCTGAGCCTGCCGTAGCAAGCACTCATCTAGAGCACACACGCAGACACACACAGAAGGTAAACCTCAAGAACTGACAACTTCATTCAGAAGGAGCCTTGAGTATGTAAATTGCCTCACAGTCTCTCTTTGAGCTCCAGCACATCGACTTTCAAAGTCTGAGGTTTTGGATGACTGTCATTCTACCTGTTACTCTACCTGCTATACTGAGGAAGAATCAGCAAAGTTAATTAGGTTTTGGGCTGGAGACGTGATGTGTGGATGGATGTCATCCTGCCAGTATTAGCTGATGTGACAGTGATAGCTACCTGCCTCCAGGGCATCTGTTCAGCCGCTGCTTTTATCACCGGGACTAGCCTGGCCAGAGACACGCGCACGCCCTTCGCCAGGAGGCGTGAGATGCCCCCAGGTTCTTATTATAAAAAGCAGATGGCTTCTAACAGAATAGCCTAACCAGTATATCAATTGTCATACATTTGCAAAAATTCAAAATGTGTTTCTTTCAAAATTCAGAATCACATTTGTTGATGCTCCTAAGCCTGGAAAACAATTTTAGGCACTAGAGAGAAATGAGGGATGAGAAAAAAGGTAATTTTACTCTTCACTGCACGCGACTCAGAGGGTTAAGTCTCATATAACTGAAGATTTTGTGACTCTTTCTTCTGGGACTGTGTGTGGAAATCGTTCAGTCGTGTCCAACTCTTTGTAACCAGAGGTCTGTCACCCGCCAGGATCCTCTGTCCATGAGATTCTCCAGGAGAGAACACTGGAGTGGGTTGCCATTTCCTTCTCCAGGGGATCTTCCCGACCCCAGGATCGAACCCAGGTCTCTTGCATTGCAGGCAGACTCTTTACCATCTAAGCCACCAGGGAAGCCTCTTTCTTCTGGGGTCTACCAAAAATAGTTATAATGCACACAATTTCTTAAGTGGACTATGTGCCAGTCATTTTATATACTTGATTCTTTTTTTTTTTTCCAAAAATAACCCCATGAAGTATATGTAGACAAGTCTTAGACCCAATAATGAAATTGCCCAGGGTCCCATGAGTCATGTGCTATTAGAGGTAGCCACTCTGCCAGACGGTTAGCCAGATGACATCCTTGCATATGAAGTAGAAAGTGAAGCATATTAAGATTAAACAGCATGTCCATATTCGTGTTAAAATGTTAGCCCTTACAACAATCCTTTACTTTGGGTGGGGAAGCATTTTATCCCTATCTTAAACATGAGGAATTTAAGGTTCCTAAGATCAAAATGGCTTGCAGAAGATAATATGTTTAGTCATCTAAAGATATAAAAATTAAATGCAAATGTGTATGTTGCCTTCTTTTTTTCCCCCAAAAAGGCAGTCACAAATCATGCATAGGAAAATATTATCTGTAAGCTTCTAATAAAACCAGTAAGTCCTGATTGCATATTACCAAACCATCCAAACAATCTTCCACAAATAATGAATTTTGTTTGAGGAAATTAAAACACGGTTTATTGGAAAGGGCATTCAGCTGAGCAACAACGCCTGAATTCCAAGCATGGCTTCTCTCTCAAATTCCACTGCATTTGTTGCTGTGGCTACTGTTGCCGCTGCAAATGTCAGAGAGGGTTGCAGCGCTGGCCCTGTGCAGAGGCGCCCAGCTCCGCGCTCACACCTGGCTGTGCGCTCCTCTCTGAAGTCCTGGGAGTTGGGGGTCATCGTCTCCTTTTTCCTGATAGCCAAGTGGAATCCTAGAGAAATTCATTGCTCAAAGCCAAATAAAAGAGCTAGTCATTAAAAAGCTGGTTCTGTGAAATCATAGCCATGGATTTTTTTTTTTTTTAATACCAGCTCCATCTCTTATGAGCTTTGTGAATTTGAAAACGTTACTTAACCTTCCTGGTCTCAGTTTTAAATGATAGAATTTGGATCGGATAGTCCCTAAGGATATTCCAACTCTGAGAGTCTCTGTTTTTTGGTATTGATTTCAATTTAGAAGGGCGCTTGTGTTACTGGGCTCCTGTGGGACCTCCAGCAATTTGATTGTAACTCACAGCATCAGGAGGTGCTTAGAAATTAATTTCTCTGTATTGGTGTTTTTCTTTCTGGCTTACTTCACTCTTTTATAATGGGCTCCAGTTTCATCCACCTCATTAGAACTGATTCAAATGAATTCTTTTTAATGGCTGAGTAATATTCCATGGTGTATATGTACCACAGCTTCCTTATCCATTCGTCTGCTGACGGGCATCTAGGTTGCTTCCATGTCCTGGCTATTATAAACAGTGCTGTGATGAACATTGGGGTGCACGTGTCTCTTTCAGATCTGGTTTCCTCGGTGTGTATGCCCAGAAGTGGGATTGCTGGGTCACATGGCAGTTCTATTTCCAGTTTTTTAAGAAATCTCCACACTGTTCTCCGTAGCGCCTGTACTAGTTTGCATTCCCACCAACAGTGTAAGAGGGTTCCCTTTTCTCCACACCCTCTCCAGCATTTATTGCTTGTAGACTTTTGGATAGCGGCCATTCTGACTGGCGTGAAATGGTACCTCATTGTGGTTTTGATTTGCATTTCTCTGATAATACCGATACAGTATACTAATGCATATATATGGAATTTAGAAAGATGGTAATGATAGCCCTGTATGTGAGACAGCAAAAGAGACACAGATGTATAGAACAGTCTTTTGGACTCTGTGGGAGAGGGCGAGGGTGGGATGATGTGGGAGAATGGCATTGAAACATGTAAATTATCATATGTGAGATGAATCGCCAGTCCAGGTTCGATGCATGATACAGGATGCTCAGGGCTGAGGCACTGGGATGACCCAGAGGGATGGGATGGGGAAGGAGGTGGGAGGGGGTTTCCGGATGGGGAACACATGTACACCCATAGTGGATTCATGTCAATGTATGGCAAAACCAATACAATATTGTAAAGTAAAAAAAATAAATAAATAAAACTGAGATTTAAAAAAAAGAAAGAAATTAATTTCACTCCCAGCAAGTTTCATGCTCCATGAATAGACTCCCTTCTCTTAGAGTCACCCATCATGAGCCTAAGAGCAATGGGAATTAATCTAACTGTCCAGGAGTATACAGTGGTGTGGAAGTGGTAGTAAGGTTTGCTGGGCAGGGGACACAGAGGTGGAATGGTATTAATTCTCATATATATTTGGTCATTATCTTCCATTCCACTTGCTGTGAGCTTCCATTCTTTCATTTCTGAGAGCTCAATACTTCCCCCCACCCCTTTTTTTTTATTGGCTTTAAGCTTCATTTTCTGTTAAATGACCTGAAGGAAGCTCTGAAAGGGGGCCAAGAAGACAAAAAAAAGGAAAAAAGACACAAAAAATTCATTTGCTATCAATGATCAGAGTATGAATTATTTCCTTTCTATTTCTGATAAGACTCATAAAGTCATTTAGAAATTACAAGGCTTAGACAGTCACTCAACTTTTGATTATTAACATGCCGCACCTTGAGTCTGGTGAACATGGAGAAAGAGGATTTTGAGCCATTGTAATCACTCATAATGAATGGAATTGCATGCATATTTCCGAAATAAACTAAAAGTTAGGAAGATATTTCAAAGTGTATTGCATTCCAAAATTCTAAAAGGATCTCCAAAAAAAATACTTAGTATACTGTAGAGAGTTTGGGGTTTCGTGTCTGAGTGGGTTTGAATCCCAGCTGTAGCATTTGTTGATTTGTGGCCCTTCGGTAAACAGCCTCTTCAGTGACATCTGGAGAAGGGAATGGCAACCATCTCCAGTACTCTTGTCTGGAGAATCCCATGGACAGAGGAGCCTGGCAGGCTACAGTCCATGGGGACGCAAAGAGTCAGACCCTACTGAGCCACTAACAGTTCACATTCAGTGACATCAGAGTAAGAATATTCACATTAAAAAGTTTTCATGAGGATTAAAGGGAATAACATTTATAAAGTGTGTCTACAGAATATGATGAAATGAGGGTCCTAGTAATTCTTGATTTCCTTCATTAAAGGGATAGATAAAATTTAATTTCTGATGCCTTACTTTTTCAGTGAATGAGAACTGCAGGGTAATATTTATATTGGAGAGAATAATACTCTTGAATGACCCTGAGAAGAAAAGTAGAGCTTTGCTTCCTTTCCATTTAG
Organism: Cervus elaphus; assembly: GCF_910594005.1. NCBI lineage: Eukaryota > Metazoa > Chordata > Mammalia > Artiodactyla > Cervidae > Cervus > Cervus elaphus. The sequence continues at coordinate 4,620,680 of NC_057826.1, read as the reverse complement.
AAATGCCATACAGGAATCACTGGACAGATTCATTTGAAATAAGAACTTTCATACCTGAGCCACTGCCCAGAAATTATGGCACCCCTTCTGGGAAGTTTCGAAAACACTTTGAACTTAACTTTCTAACGTTGCCTTGCATTCTGTACCGCTGGGCCCCTCTGCACATCCATGACTTGGCTGGAGCTGATGCTGGCCGTGCCAGCATACCTTCAAACTGATCAAGGCATAGAGCCTTGAAAATTTCATGAGATTCTGTTTTTGTGAGATTTCCAGATTTAAACCAAGCTTTACAGATCCCAATGGGATGCATAATTCAGAAAAAAAACAACAGAGAAAGCCTACCAACTCTAAGATACAACGGTTGATATGCTTAATTCAGGTTGAATTAGGGACTGATTGGAAGTGTGACTTCTTGTTTCACCCTTAGTGGAGAAAATCTCTGATTGTTTTACAGGATTGCCTTTTAAATTTAACAGTAGTAGAAAGTCCCTAGAAACTGGAACAGAATAATATCTGGCAACACTAATAAAGAGTTTGAATCAAGTCCCAGACTAAATCAAAGTAGGTATGTGTTATCCTGGATTAACCATAAATTTCCTTGCTTTCATGCTTTTTTAATGAGGTACCAATCAATACATATAGACTCAGTCGTGTTTTTTTTTCCAGCATTTATTTAATATCTGTTAAATAAGGTACTATTTCTTACTTTTTATTATTATTATTATTTATTTGTTTTTAATTTTTACAATATTGTGTTGGTTTCTGCCATACAACAATGCAAATCAGCCATAATTATACATACATCTCCTCCCTCCAAAACCCCTCCCCCCCACTCCAAGCTGTCACAGAGCACCAGACTGGACTCTGTGATCCACAGCAACTTCTTACCAGCTCTCCGTATTACACTGAGAGTGTGTATATGTTGATGCTTCTTCTCCCATTTGCCCAACTCTCTCCCTCCCCCACTGTGTCCACAAGTCAAAGAGAAAAACAAACATAGTATAGTAACTCATTTATATGGAATCTAGAAAAATGGAATTGTTGAACCTATTTGCAGGGAAGGAATGGAGACACTATTTCTTATTTTGCTTGTCTACTGTTTTAATGTTGAATACAGCATGTTCAAACACCAATGATAATATAGTTTACTGCTTTTTTTCATCAGTCACTTCTGAAAATATCTTGCCTATTCAACAACATTGATTGTGTAGCAGCTAATCCATTTCCTTATTTGTGATTAGACATGTAGATGTCAATCAGAGTTTCTGCACAACATGAGACATCCAACATGGCACATTGATCTGATCCAAACCTAGGCAAAAGGAAAGAAACGTGGTGATCTACTTAACCTGGGGCAGCAGCGTTATAGAATAATGTTCAGCTGCTGCCCGATTTCTAAAAACTTTGGAAGCAAAAAATCCACTTGACTCTCTCTACTAGTTTATAATGAGGGTTTCCAGGCTGAGGACCATTATTTCATTCATATATTCATCCATTTATTTGTTCAGAAAACAATTTTTCATCTTGTATCACATACTAGGTGCCAGATAGAGGCACAGTATATCCTTTATCTGATGTATTTGCCAGCATAGATTCATATGGAAACACTGAAGAATGAATCTTAATGTAAATATTCAAAAAATGGGTTCACTTGTCATAAAAATAAGGTATTCTTTGTATAGCCAGTTTTTGACACTGATATTTCTTATGTCCTTCAGTTCAGTTCAGTTCAGTCGCTCAGTCGTGTCTGACTCTCTGTGACCCCATGGACTGCAGCACGCCAGGCCTCCCTGTCCGTCACCAACTCCCGGAGTTTACTCAAACTCTTCTCCATCGAGACGGTGACGCCATCCAACCATCTCATCCTCTATTGTCCCCTTATATCTTCACTCGTTTTGAAAAAAATATCATTTTGCAAACATTTGAGACTATTTGAAAATGGATAAAGAAGGTTGATATGGCTCAGGATGGTCTTAAACAAAGACAGGTGTGTAACAGTCTGACACGAGACACCTCTTCTGATGTGCTTGGGTTTGCCACCATCACTTCACCACTGTCGCCATAAGTGAGAGCATCTAGGTCTCGTGATGGATATGCTCTCCTGTGTGCACACTTTACTGTCATCGCTGTTGCTGTTGTTTACTCATGAAGTCGTGGCTGACTCTTTGCCCCCGCCTGGACAGTAGCCTCCCAGGCGCCTCTGCCCATCTGATTTCCCAGACAAGCAATCTGCACTGGGCTGCCGTTTCCTTCTCCAGGGGATATTCTTAACCCAGGAATCAAACCCACATCTCCTGCCTTGGCAGGCAGATTCTCTACCACTGAGCCCCCAGGGAAGCCCATATACACACTACTGTATACAAAAGATAGCTAATAAGAACCTACCGTCTAGCACAGGGAACTGTATTTGGTGCTCTGTAATGATCTATATAGGAATGGAATCTAGAAAAGAGTGGATATATGTATAAACGGGCTTTCCTGTTGACTCAAATGGTAAAGAATTCACCTGCAATGCAAGAGACCTGGGTCAACATGTATGTGTGACTGATTCACTTTACTGTACAGCCAGAAACTAGCTCAACATTGTAAATCGATAAAAAATTAATTTAAAAATCATATTTGAATCCTAACAAGTAAATAAATAAAATTATTCTAATTAGATTAAAGAATAAAGGGGGTAAACATTGAACAATATGTCTAGGTTAAATACAAAGTTTTTTTTTTTTTCCCCCAGTGGTTGGTAGGAGGATGTTAATCTTCTATTGGCATTGATTAGTTGCTCACATGCAGCCTTAAGGATCTAAGACCTTAGCTTCCACAATTAATAGAATAATCTTAAGAGAAAAAGGCCAAGATATGGAGGCAACAGACTTGAATTTGGGCCCCAACTTCATTTATGATTAGCTTCATGACTTTGGCCAAAGTAGTTTCATCTTTATGTCTCAGAACCATTATCTGGAAAATGGGGATATACACATAGCCCTTCTTCCCAGACTCAGACTCTGAGCATCAGAAATGTTATCATGTGACTATTAACTGGTCAAGGGTTGATTTGGGGGGAAAAAAAAAAAGTTCCCTTTCAAGCCCGTGAGGAAGGGCAGAATGAATGGAAAGATGACGGAAATTTATCAGGATAAAGGATGAATAACACCCAGGTATTGACACAGGAAATCCTAAAAGCTCAGGATCTTAACACAGCATAGTTGTACCGCACACACCTGCCACAGCCCAAAGCAGCCTATAGATTTGGAGGAAGGGAGGTCTTTTTCCTAAATGGCATTTGTGGCCCTCGGAACCACAGATGGATTTTCTGCATCTGGCTTGCCAGAGAGTGTAAAGAGATGTTAAGCCAAAGAATCTCATAGGGAATTTGGGGCCAGGTCAGGAAGTGGTATATAATCACTCTTCCCACTTTCTCCTGCCTAGACCTAATGCTGAAGACCACCCTCCCCGAAATATGTGTTCTGAAAAATGCAGGCCTTCACTGACTCCATCAAATAACAGGAAAAAATAATCATGACTACAAAGCATCAACTAATCTACAAAAATCTCCTGAAAGGATGAAATTTACTAATGGTATCCAGAAGTATTTCTGAGGACAAAAGAGTTATACAAAGTTTAATATCTAAATTGTGGATCACAGAAGTTATTTTCGTTTTATGATTCCTGGATACCTAGATGTTAATTATGATAGCAACAGGAGGCTTCCAGTTATTATCTAAGGAAAGCATGTGCTTACTAATTAAAATGAAAAAAAAACAAACAAAAAGCTCAGGTTAGCACTAATTAAACAAGGCAATTTAATATCATTTGAAAATTACTGCTTTTATTGCATGCTCAGGTTTATTTGTCTTGATTAATGCAAAATTAGAGGCTGACTTATACTTTCCCTGTACATATTTGTTTGGTTGACAGAATCTCCCAAATACAGAATCCCCTGAAGGAAATACTAAAAAAAAAAACTTGTAAAGTGGTAGTGAATGATCATCCTAGATATAATCATTAGACATAATAGGAAATCAAATTTGAATTAAGTAAGATGTATTTTGTGGGTGACCCTTCACCATTTATTCTAATGGTGATCCTCAAAGGTTGATTGAAATTGTTAAGTGGATCTTCAGTATTGACCAAATCAGGCAGAGAATCAACAGAAACAAACATGTCCTTAACCACTACGACCTAAACACTGGCCCTTTCTTTGAAGTCAAAGGAGTAAATGAATTCAACTGGTGGTGAAAATGAGGTACTGAAACTCTTTACTAATTTCATTGGCCATTTTACGCACTCATGCTGAAATCCAAGTTTTCAGTTTTACATAAGAGAAAATAGAAGTTCATACAAGAAAAGGGACTTCCTGGTTAAAAGAAAAAAAAAAATGCTTTCTGATCTTCTAGCCCAAGCTCTTTCCATATTGCATGAAACATATATAAGATTCAGAAATCTGTTCATCTTTCATTGGCCAATGCGATGCCTAAATCCAGACCTAGAGAAGTCATGATCCCTATCACCCTCTCAGAACTATAAAGAGATAAGAAAAACAGCTCAAGGAATGAAATAAGAAGTCAGAGGAAGTGGGCTCAAGGAGAATTACTTTTTATCACAATACAAACTTATTTTACTTTTTCTTCCTTTTAAAAAACAATCATTCCTTAGTCAAGTGGGGCAAATATGTCCATGTTCTTTTTTCATGCAAGCATGCAGTAGGTCAGGAGCGCCCTCTAAAGCAGAAGTTGAAAAGCAGTGGCTCTATGACCATTAGATAATGCTTTTCATTTAATTTTTGTCCACATTCAAATTAGTTACCAAAATTGAAAAATTGGGAGATTTCAGAGAAAGACAAAGGAACAAACAAACCTGGATTTCTGGCTTCTTTTGAGAAACAGGATGGTCTAAGAACTCTGTCAGCATTTTTGGAGCCGAGTGGCAGGGAGGACGTCCCCTCCCCAGTCCACCTGAGGACCGACTGCTCCCTAATTATTTACCTGCCTCTGGAGCCCAGGATCACCAGGCACTTTCCTCCATCTTGTCTAATCCATGAGTGTATCACTTGCTTAGTCTCTGGAGGCGTGTGAGTTAATTTCTGTCTGAGACACTGCAGTGTACCATCAGGACAGATCAGAGGACTGAAAACTGGATGTTTTCCTTTCCATCTCTGTGGCTTCATGAAAGTAAATGTATCTCCCAGTGACATCATCTGTAAAATATATTGTTACTTCTATTTTGTAATGTTTCTCTGATTTCCCAATAACAAGTAGAGAACCTTGATTCACAGGAGATGCTCTGTCAGTAAACTCCATTCCCATTCCAAAATTTCCCTGTTTCAATCAGCAAATATTCCAAGATAATTTCTTAAGTTACTGCAGTTTTCAAAGTACTTAGCAGTGCTTTAGCAATGATTCTGTTCTAGTTGATAACATTAATCAGATTTATGTAAGTTTAGAAATAATAATAACAATAGCCAACATAAAGCCAGTATGTGTAGCATGTGTGTGCTCAGTTGCTGAATCCTGTCCAACTCTCTGCGACCCCACGGACTGTAGCCCACCAGGCTCTTCTGTCCATGGAATTTCCCAGGCAGGAATACTTGAGTAGGATGGCATTTCCTTCTCCAGGGCATCTTCTTAACCCAAAGATCTAATCCATGTCTCTTGTGGCTTCTGCATTGGCAGGCGAATTCTTCACCTCTGAGCCACCTGGGAAGTCCCACATGTAGCATATCAGAAGCTCGTTTAAACACAGAAACATTTGGTAAATGTTAAATGATATAATTCTTATATTATTTAAAAATATGGTACATCTGTGATTTTCCTGACATTCTTGCATAGAATAAAACATGGGGGTGGTGGTGAGTTTAGTCAATTTGAAGTTCACTTGAAAAAATGTCATAAATAAAAGCATGGCAGATCTGCATTTGGTTATAATAAATGTGTGATGATTATCATCTAAAAGATAATCGTTAAAAAATGCCAGTTTAGGAGGTTGATATCTGAGTAGTCTACCATCACATTTAGAGCTCAAATTTTTAACCTCAACAGGTGCTAACACAAAAAGGTGTTGCAGACCCAACACTTACTCGCTAATGGCCAAGCTGTCAGTAATTTAACTTCTCTGTTGTAAATGTATTTCTCTCATGGCCTTTCTTTGGTCAGTGCTTATTTACACTGAGAACATTACCTGCACAACACACCTGTTCATTCCAGGAGACAGGTGGCTTAAAAAAGCAAATGAGCCTGGCTCCCGTGACATTTTGTTAAAAAATAAATAATGCAAAGCAAGATCTCTTATGGCTCACAAAGTCTTGCTAATCAGGCAGATGTCTTCTGTGTAGTTCCTTGGGGCCTAAAATGCAAATATTGGTATGCTGATAATCGCTGAACCCTAGTCTCTGTAATTGTTTCTATCTTCATTATCTTCTATTATTCCCCATAAAAAAATCCATTTTTAGCTAAGAAATCTGATGCACGTAATACAACTGATATCAAAGGTTTAATGGCCTTGCCATCAATAAATTGAATTAAATCTCTCCTTAGCAGTGATGATTCTTCAGACAGGGCAACAGATAATAAGACCATAGCACTAGAATATTCAGTGGATGATTCTTACCCACTGAAACTTAACATTATGGCTAATTGGTCATTGCTAGCTATTCTTTTAGATGTATTGGTTATGTCTCCCCATAAATATCTCAATGCCAGCTTACTTGGTTAAGAGAATGTCTTTATTGGCAGCATGGCACATCATTAAACTATATGATAGGGCACCATCTTTCAACTTAGACAGTGCTAAAGAGCATATCTTGTCAGATGGTCTAATAAAAAAGCAGTCCCCACGTTACCACTCAGTAAGACTGATACAAAACACAAGTTATGACTATGAAAATGTCTTTTGCCAATCTTTACCTCAAGCATTTTTCTTTTTCATTTTTCTTTTGCTTCCCTTTAATTTTCCAGTAGGCTTTTAAATTATGTCCCAGGAAAGCCATGACTTTTTCTCTTCGTTATATGATTTGTTAGGTTTAGTCGCTAAGTCCGACTCTGATGTGACCCCAAGCACTGTAGCCTGGCCTGGCTCCTCTGTTCGTGGGATTTTCAAGACAAGAATATCAGAATGGGTTGCCATTTCCCTCTCCAACGATTTTCTATAAACATAATGAGAAAACTAGCAGAATAGAGTAACTGGAAGGAGAAATAAGATTAGCCTCTGGCAATGATATGTAAGTGCACTGCCACCTATAGGCTGGCAGCAGATTCCTGGTCAGGGTGAGCCTGGAGGACACTGCCACCTATAGGCTGGCAGCAGATTCCTGGTCAGGGTAAGCCTGGAGGACACTGCCACCTATAGGCTGGCAGCAGATTCCTGGTCAGGGTGAGCCTGGAGGACTAGGCTTGTTCACACCGTTCATACAGGAACCAGGCATTTCCCGACAGTTATTAACTCTAGGGGTTTTAGGAGAATATCTGGTCAATATCATCTGGCTTTATTTCTCCTTACTTAATTATTAGATTTTTATTTGACTTGAAGACATGTGAGTCAAAAGTGAAGGACAGATAAGTCAAAATTCCAAGTTTAAAGTAATATTAGAATATTCACCTTTTTAAAAATGTTTTATATTGGTTGGCTATCAGCAAATCTTTTAAGCAAGAATAAAAATTAAATATTAAGGTAAATTTATGTTGGTCACTTGAAATAAATTTGGCAGTCATAAATCATTTACCCTTTGGGATCCTATATTCTCTAGCCAGTAATAAAATTATCTTCTTTATCTTCATATACCATCTTTCTTTCCTAAAATATTGGAATCATGCTTAGCGTTTACAACTACTAAGTAAGGAAAGAATATTCAGAACACTCCTTTGAAATATGTGCCCGTATTTATTCACAGATTTTTATTTTGCCAGAAATACCCAATCCAGATTTTGACAAGATCTCTGATCTATACAGGTTTTTTGCAAAATATTCTTCCTTCATCAGTCTTCTGACTCTGGGTTTAAAAGTCGGTGTGGGACCCTGTGGAAAGCGCCCTGGGGCAATGCGTGGAGGAAAGAAGGCCAAAAGTTGATCATGGCCTAGATAGCATTTCTTAAGACACACAAAATTCAGCAGACTCGGCCAGGGCAGTGCTCCAGGTTCTGCTAGAGGTCTGCCAAGGAGACCAGCTGCAGCTGTCACCACAGGTGGCTCCCAGGGACATCCCAGCGGAAAGACCCAAAGCAGTTGCTGATCATCCCGCTTCACCCCCGCTGTTAACACGTGTTGTCTGAAAGCCTCTCCCAGCACTGTCTTACCGCCTTGGATTAAAAGTGCATGTGTTTTTGAGATTAATCCTTTGTCTGGATTAATCTCAAAAATATACAAGCAACTCCTGAAGCTCAATTCCAGAAAAATAAATGACCCAATCAAAAAATGGGCCAAAGAACTAAACAGACATTTCTCCAAAGAAGACATACAGATGGCTAACAAACACATGAAAAGGTGCTCAACATCACTCATTATTAGAGAAATGCAAATCAAAACCACAATGAGGTACCATTACACGCCAGTCAGGATGGCTGCTATCCAAAAGACTACAAGCAATAAATGCTGGAGAGGGTGTGGAGAAAAGGGAACCCTCTTACACTGTTGGTGGGAATGCAAACTAGTACAGCCACTATGGAAAACAGTGTGGAGATTCCTTAAAAAACTGGAAATAGAACTGCCATATGACCCAGCAATCCCACTTTTGGGCATACACACTGAGGAAACCAGATCTGAAAGAGACACGTGCACCCCAATGTTCATCGCAGCACTGTTTATAATAGCCAGGACATGGAAGCAACCTAGATGCCCATCAGCAGATGAATGGATAAGGAAGCTGTGGTACATATACACCATGGAATATTACTCAGCTGTCAAAAAGAATTCATTTGAATCAGTCCTAATGAGATGGATGAAACTGGAGCCCATTATACAGAGTGAAGTAAGCCAGAAAGATAAAGAACATTACAGCATACTAACACATATATATGGAATTTAGAAAGATGGTAATGATAACCCTATATGCAAAACAGAAAAAGAGACACAGAAATACAGAACAGACTTTTGAACTCTGTGGGAGAATGTGAGGGTGGGATGTTTCAAAAGAACAGCATGTATACTATCTATGGTGAAACAGATCACCAGCCCAGGTGGGATGCATGAGACAAGTGCTCGGGCCTGGTGCACTGGGAAGACCCAGAGGAGTCGGGTGAAGAGGGAGGTGGGAGGGGGGATCGGGATGGGGAATAAGTGTAAATCTATGGCTGATTCATATCAATGTATGACAAAACCCACTGAAATGTTGTGAAGTAATTAGCCTCCAACTAATAAAAAAATTTAAAAAAAAAAAAAAAAAAGTGCATGTGTTCAAGGCTTATCTCCTTAGCTGGCTTGCCAATCATGACTTAAGAACAATGGCCCTGTGCCCTTGCAGTCAGACGTACAGGGCTTTGAGCCTGTTAGGAACAATAAACGGTTATTAGAAACAATAGATGGTTGAAAAGACTGAGAAGCTGAAAACTGCCACTGTGTATAAATCTAGAATCCCTGCATCGCTCATGTTAAAGGATTGGAGATGGATTCCCTCCAGCCATCTACTGCAGAAGTAGAAAGCCTATCTATCCTTGCCAATTAAGAGCCTATATCTGCCTAATCCTCCTTATTTTTATCTGTATGCATCTTCTTTAAGTTCATCCCCCAGGCATTTAGAACTTGCTTTATTTATACCTATGGAATTAGAATAGCAATGATTATTGATGTCATTTGAGAATTTATTATATTCCTAAGACTGTGACTGGTTCGGGAAACACTAGTGTGGTTTCCTTGGAGCATGTTTTACTCCATCCGATTCAGTCTACATGCATTTCACTGTGTGAGCATTGCTCAATGTCAGAGTTAGGACTATGACTCGTGCCCAATTCTATCCCATATGATTCTGTCCTGGAAAGTCACCGGCCTAGAAGCCAGAGGGCCTAGAGGTAATGATGGTTCTCCTGGTTACTGAATGTGGAATTACTAAGTCACTTAATTCCACTAAGCCATAGTTGCTTTCTATATATAAGGGAGCTAACACTTCTTAAAATGTTCTTAAAGTGTGTTCATGTATGTGAAAGCAATGTGTAAACTATAAATTCCTATAAACACATAGAAATCAATCATTACTATTGCCACCAGATTAACACTGGAAATCAGTAGAGTGATAAGGACCACTCACCTTCCAGAATGAGCTAAGTACCTCCTCTCCAAGAGTCTTCAGTGACTGCTTTAGCCTAAGTCAGGATTTCTGGCACTGGAATTGCCTTTAGAAGTCTCTAATTTGCTTCAAATATATCAGTTTTCCCTGATTTGCTCTTTGAGGTCAAGGAGTTTTTTTCTAAGAAAGCACTTCTACCATGGCATGTCCACATGTACTACGCTTAATAGGGAGCTTGGTACAAAACAGGGGTAAATGTGTATGTGGAGCCGTGCAAGGAATCTTCTCTTTGTATCAGACCCTGTCCCATGCCATGTCAAAACATCTTGCCCTACCTTTACTCCATTCATGGCTGCAGGGGCCAATTTCTCCTACGCTTCCAACAGCTTCCCTTCTGGCAGCTACAACCTCTGCCTGAGGCCAGTGAAGAAATAGTTTTTGCTTGCTGTTCTGGACTTCTATAACTTGACAGCTAAACTGTGAGTGTGCATGTGTGTGTGTGTGTATGTGTTTGGGGATGGAGGTCAATGCCCAGGGACCATTTTTTAATCAATGCTGTAAGAAGAAGCAGATAGGTGTTCCCCCTTTGATTCCTTAGGGAATGTTCTGAACTGCATTTCTGAAGCCGCCTCAGGAGGCTCAGGCCAAATCAAGTGCCTTTAGCCCATGAGAAGGATAACAGCTTCCTTTTACTTTTGCTCCTTCTCCATTTGACTCTCATTATCCAGTATTTTCTGCCCCTGGGATCATCTTTCCAAATAAACTACCAAATATTAACTTCTGTTCCAGGCTCTGTTTTCAGGAAATCCAGTTAAGAAGCCATCTTTAAGACTTTAGCAAGAATTTGGCATCAGAATGACTTAGACCTTAGTGACCCATCTTTTTCTCCATTAGTGAAAGTGAAGTCGCTCAGTCATGTCTGACTCTTTGCGACCCTATGAACTGTAGCCTACCAGGCTCCTCCATCCATGGGATTCTGCAGGCAAGAATACTGGAGTGGGTTACCAATTCCTTCTCCAGGGGATCTTCCCAACCCAGGGATCGAACCCGGGTCTCCCACATTGGAGGCAGATGCTTTAATAACCTCTGAGCCACCGGGGAAGTCCTTTTCTCCATACAGTTGAGTTCAGTCGCTCAGTCGTGTCCGATTCTTTGCGACCTCATGAATCGCAGCACACCAGGCCTCCCTGTCCATCACCAACTCCCGGAGTTTACTCAAACTCATGCCCATTGAGTCGGTGATGCCATCCAGCCATCTCATCCTCTGTCATCCCCTTCTCCTCCTGCCCCCAATCCCTCCCAGCATCAGGGTCTTTTCCAAAGAGTCAACTCTTCACATGAGGTGGCCAAAGCATTGCAGTTTCAGCTTCAGCATCAGTCCTTCCAATGAACACCCAGGACTTATCTCCTTCAGGATGAACTGGTTGGATCTCCTTGCAGTCCAAGGGACTCTCAAGAGTCTTCTCCAACACCATAGTTCAAAAGCATCAATTTTTCGGCACTCAGCTTTCTTCACAGTCCAACTCTCACATCCATACATGACCACTGGAAAAACCAGAGCCTTGACTACACGGGCCTTTGTTGGCAAAGTAATGTCTCTGCTTTTTAATATGGTATCTAGGTTGGTCATAACTTTCCTTCCAAGGAGTAAGTGTCTTTTAATTTCATGGCTGCAGTCACCATCTGCAGTGATTTTGGAGCCCAAAAAAATAAAGTCTGACACTGTTTCCTCTGTCTCCCCATCTATTTCCCATAAAGTGATGGGACCAGATGCCATGATCTTAGTTATCTGAATGTTAAGCTTTAAATCAACTTTTTCACTCTCCTCTTTCACTTTCATCAAGAGGCTCTTTAGTTCCTCTTCACTTTCTGCCATAAGGGTGGTGTCATCTGCATATCTGAGGTTATTGATATTTCTCCTGGCAATCTTGATTCCAGCTTGTGCTTCTTCCAGCCCAGCGTTTCTCATGATGTACTCTGCATATAAGTTAAATAAGCAGGGTGACAATATTCAGCATTGACGTACTCCTTTTCCTATTTGGAACCGGTCTGTTTTTCCATGTCCAGTTCTAACTGTTGCTTCCTGACCCCCATACAGGTTTCTCAAGAGGCAGGTCAGGTGGTCTGGTATTCCCATTACTGGAAGAATTTTCCACAGTTTATTGTGATCCACACAGATAAAGGCTTTGTCATAGTCAATAAAGCAGAAATAGATGTTTTTCTGGAACTCTCTTGCTTTTTCAATGATCCAGTGGATATTGGCAATTTGATCTCCTGTTCCTCTGCCTTTTCTAAAACCAGCTTGAACATCTGGAAGTTCTCGGTTCACGTATTACTGAAGCCTGGCTTGGAGAATTTTGAGCATTACTTTACTAGTGTGTGAGATGAGTACAATTGTGCGGTAGTTTGAGCATTCTTTGGGATTGCCTTTCTTAGGGATTGGAATGAAAACTGACCTTTTCCAGTCCTGTGGCCACTGCTGAGTTTCCCAAATTTGCTGGCATATTGAGTGCAGCACTTTCACAGCATCATCTTTCAGGATTTGAAATAGCTCAACTGGAATTCCATCACCTCCACTAGCTTTGTTCGTAGTGATGCTTTCTAAGGCCCACTTGACTTCACATTCCAGGATGTCTGGCTCTAGGTGAGTGATCACACCATTGTGATTATCTGGGTCGTGAAGATCTTTTTTGTATAGTTCTTCTGTGTATTCTTGCCACCTCTTCTTAATATCTTCTGCTTCTGTTAGGTCCATACCATTTCTGTCCTTTATTGAGCCCATTTTTGCATGAAATATTCCCTTGGTATATCTAATTTTCTTGAAGAGATCTCTAGTCTTTTCCATTCCATTGTTTTCCTCTATTTCTTTGCATTGATCGCTGAGGAAGGCTTTCTTATCTCTCCTGGCTATTCTTTGGAATTCTGCATTCAAATGGGACTATCTTTCCTTTTCTCCTTTGTTTTTCACTTCTCTTCATCTCACAGCTATTTGTAAGGCCTCCTCAGACAACCATTTTGCCTTTTTGCATTTCTTCTCCATGGGGATGGTCTTGATCCCTGTCTCCTGTACAGTGTCACGAACCTCTGTCCATAGTTCATCAGGTTCTCTGTCTATCAGATCTAGTCCCTTAAATCTATTTCTCACTTCCACTGTATAGTCATAAGGGATTTGATTTGTCATACCTGAATGGTCTAGTGGTTATCCCTACTTTCTTCAGTTTAAGTCTGAATTTGGCCATAAGGAGTTCATGAGCCAATGCTAAGTCTGTGTCATATTAATAAGTACATATGTGGTCATCAGATAATTAAGACCAGGTTTAAACATATAAACAAGTTAGGTACTCTTTTCAGGCTTAGTCTGTGCTAAGTCATACAAGCATAATCCTAACAATTCACAGAGTTGGAACAGTAAATCAGACACTAGCCCTTCTAAGTATCATCTAAATTTCTGCACTCAGCTCACTGAGACAGAATAAAACGTTGGCAGGTACCTCTTCCTATTGTAGGAACACTGTGTTTTTCTGTAGCCTTTACAGGAATTGGAATAATAATCTGTTAAAAAATTTTTGAAAAGTTCAGTGAAACTTAGAAATATCCAAATATTTATGTATCTCTACTGTTACCACTTCCTCCCCAATAAACTAAAGAAGGCCTGTGCCTATCATGGGATGACTTCCCTGAGAATTCTGGCAGAATGAATCACAGCTCTCAGTCAGGTACCCCATCAATGTTGCTTTCTGAAGCAATATTCCGTGTGTTTACTGCAGCCTAGGAGCTGTTCCCCAGCAACTGGTGGCTTTCTCAGTATAACTCGTAATAATAACAATGACAACAATATTAGCAATGATGAGATGAGAAATTTTCATGTGCTACAAATGTATATTTTACATAATTTTAAAAAGTTCATTCTGAAGACGTCATGTACTATTAATACATGATAGCCTGGTGGCTCAGATGGTAAAAAATCCGCCTGCAATGCAGGAGACCTGGGTTCAATCTCTGGGTTGGGAAGATCCCCTGGAGAAGGGGAATGGCAACCCACTCCATTTTTCTTGCCTGGAGAATTCCATGGGCAGAGGAGCCTGGTGGGCTATAGTCCATGGGAGTCACAAAGAGTCGGATATGATTGAATGACTTTCACTTTCATGTAGTATATATGATTTCAACTATGCAAAAGTAGGGAAAAGGCAAAACTATGGAGACAAAAAATTCAAAGTTGCCAGAGGTTGATGGGAGATTAATGTGTGAAGCACAGAGGGTTTATAGAGCAGTGAAAATAATCTGTGTGATATTATAATTAAGGGTGCACATCATTATACATTTGTCTAAATGCATAGAATGTACAGCATCGAATGAATCCTCAAATACACACGACTGTATGTAAAACAGATAATAATAAGGACCTACTGTATGGCACAGGGAACTCTACCCAGCACTCTGTTATGGCCTATATGGGAAAAGAATCTAAAAAAGAGTGGGTGTATGTGTATGTCTAACCGATTCACTTTACTGCTTAGCAGAAACTATCACAGGTGTTTCCCGGGTGGCTCAGTAGGAAAGAATCCGCCTGCCAGTGCAGGAGATGCAAGAGACACAGGTTCAGTCTCTGGGTTGGGAAGATCCCTTGGAGTAGGAAACGGAAACCCACTCCAGTATTCTTACCTGGAAAATTCCACGGTTAACAGGGGAGCCTGGCGGGCTACAGTCCACGGAGCTGCAAAGAGTTGGACATGGCTGGGAATACAGGCACACACCCACAGACAGAAACCAATACACTGTAGATCAGCTGTCCTCCCACAAAAATGTTAAAAAGAGGGAGGCTTAATGCAAACTCTGGACTCTGGGTGACAATAATGGGCCATTTTTTTGTGCGTTCCTCAGCTGTAACAAATGCACCCCTCCGGCGGGTGCGGACTATTGAAAAAGAGGAAGGCTGTGTGTGTGCTGGGCACGGACTTCATGGCAGATCTCTGTACTTCTTTGTTAATTTTGCCTTGAACTTAAGACTGCTTTGAAAAATAAATTCTTAATAAAAAAATTTAGAAGTCAGCCTTTATTTACTCCAAACCCCTTCACCACCACAACCACCAATGAGAGAACTGGCCCTGCTCCTCAGAATCCATGAGCAGCAACCCCAAAGTGATGATAATGGGAAGTGGTGAGTGGAATTTTTTTTTTTTTTTTTTTTAACTAATGGCACCAAATTCGACTATACTATAGGCATCTGGTAGGTGGGGATAGAAGGATTCCTTCCTTCTTTAATACCCTTTTTACTGTGATTCCTAGACTTGTGAGAAAAGACCAAACTGAAGACAAGCCTAAAGGCACCTTGAACCCAGCCAGTCAGTTTTCCAAACAATCGGGGACCATTTTCCTACCAACCTACCTTAAGTCCCTCAAGTCCTGGAAATTGAGAGTCAGTAGGCACTGCTTGTTATTGAATGATTGGTGGGGCTTAAGGGAGAAGAGGTATTTTGATTTCCCTCTAAGCACTCTTCTTTCGCTTGCCTGCTGATACACTATTGGCCAGAAAACGTTCTCATCACCTCTGGGGTGGAGTTCTGCAAAGACTTGATCATCTGACTTGTTAGCAAGTCAGGGGGGCTCTTTAGACCCCAACCCGCACAGACTCTACTAGGGTCTTAGCTATCCTCTAGGCCCATCTTGTGGGCCTCTCTGGGTTACCATACCAACAACCCCCAGGCAATGGCCTCTCCAAGAAATCGTCAATTAGAATGGAGCAAGGGTTAAGCTTGAGTCACAGTGAGGTCATCCTAGCCACATTTAGACATGAGTGTAAATAAATCAGTAACCAAAGAGCAAATGAAGTTCTGCTCTGCCCCCACCCTTTGCTCAGACTATAAAGAAAACTCTCATGTTTTATGCTAGTTGTTTTCCAACTCTAAATAATGTACCTAAGACTCACCATTGACATTTATTTAAAATAAAGTTTCCTAAGCCATACTCTGAATGATTTTTATTCACAGTATCTAGAATGAAGAGGTAGGGATCTGCATATTAAAGCATGATACAGATGATTTGAAAACTACCTATGGGCAACTCTGATTTAGGTGTTCATTGAAAACCTTAATCCTCAAGATATTTTTTGGGGGCTGAATCGTGTCCTTCCCAAATTCATATGCTGAATCCTTAACCCCCAGGACCTCAGAAGGTGACAGTTCAGAGATAGGGCTTCTAAAGTGTGATTAGATGAAGATAAGACCCTTAGGATAGGCCCTAACCTGATCTGAATGGTGTTCTTGCAAGAAAATGAGATGAGGACACACTAAGAGACTCGGAGACCTGCTGACGCAGAGGAAAAGCCACGTGAGGATGCTGACAGAAGGTGGCCATCTGCAAGCAAGCCACGGAGAGAGGGCCCAGAAGAAATCAAACCTGCTAACAAGCTTAGACTCCCAGCTTCCAGAGCTGTGAGGAAATAAATGTCTATTGGTGAAGCCACCCGTGTGTGCTAAGTGCTAAGTCGCTCAGTCATGTCTGACTCTTTGCAACCCTATGGACCATAGCCTACCAGGCTCCTCTGTCCTTGGGATTCTCCAGGCAAGGATACTGGAGTGGGTTGCCGTGCCCTCCTCTAGGGGATCTTCTCTACCCAGGGATCGAAGCCACATCTACTTACAGTCTCTTGCATTGGCAGGCGGGTTTTTTACCTCTAGCACCACCTGTGAATTGGAAGCCACCTGGTCTGTGATATTTTGTTGTGACAGCCCCAGCAAGCTAATACAGTATTATATATGCAAAGCAAGCTCCAAAAACAACAACTATGGCAAAATACTTCTTACCTGAGGTTAGAATAGCAGCCAGAAATTATGCTTTGTCCTTGTTACAGGGCCAGTACTGTGCTGGAATTTGAGAATGATCTCAAAAGAAGCATGGAAACTATTATACAGTTTTACAACACACACACAAACTATGAATATTGGAGAAATTATATTAATATTTAAATATGAATTAGATGGTGAATGCCACTGGTTGGAGCTGAAAAAGGATAAAGATCCACGAATCCTCTGGAATATTCATGGAAGGACCCTGAGGTTGATGGGCCTCATGGCAGCTTCCAGATGGAGGTAGAAGGGGATGCCCAATAGTAGAGCAATGTGTGAAAGTGATGGTTTGAATAACCAATCAGGGTTAAATTTGTGGAAATTTTCAATGTCACATCACATAATTCTTTCCTTAGTTCCTTTCTGGCCTCATTGTTGTTGTTGGTCAGTCGATAAGTCACGTCTGATTCTGTGTCCTCACGAACAGCAGTGGACCAGGCCTCCCTGTCCCTCACCACCTCCCGGAGTTCACCCAAGTTCATCTCCGTTGAATCAGTGATGTTACCCACTTGGTGATGCTATCTGGGCCATTCAATACTATGTGCAATATTGAGTCAGAAAGAACCTAAACAAGGTGAGCTGATCAATAAGATAGATATCAGTTACAAAGTAATCAGAATACAGAAAGACTGGAAAAGGGACTGAATTTCATAAAATGAACATAAATTCTTGCTTGAGGATTGAGAAATTTTGTTAGAAAATTGCTCATTTTCTAAGTTGTTTTTCTTCATAAGCAATTTTAGCTGGTAATATTTTTGTCCCCTTGACAATAGTTAGTATAGTATAAGTAAAATTTGTGAGGCTTGCTTTGCAACCAAGATTTTAATTAATTTGGTACCACACCTAAAATCACTGAATCAAAAACTGCATGAGAATTAGAAACTTGCAAATTAAAAATGGCAGAGAACAATAGTTATCCATTTGTTTTAGTCATCCATCATGCACAATAAAGTCTATTTACTTTAATAGATATGTGTACCCAAACATGACTAACATTTCCTAGTGCATTTAATGAATTACTGAACCAGTTAACTAGCAAAGCATTATAATAGATTGGGTGGCAATCTAGTATTAAAAATGTTGCATCAAAATGTCCATGGCTTGACTCAATAGAAGTTATTTCTCTAACATATCTGTGTAGGTGTTCTTGGTCAGTGAGGACTGTCCTCCAAGTGCTTTGAGGATGCAAATTATTTCCAATCTGTGCCTTCTTCTTAGTTGACTAGGACCTCAACCTTCTTTGCATCCTCCAGAGTAAGGGCAAGCAATATGGAGAAATCATATCTAGCTCATTATCTACCTTGGCATGGACATGAAATATATCACTGTCTCTAATATTCCACAGAAAGGAATTAAAGACTTGGCCCCACCCCAGTGCATGGCAGGCTGGGAAACATCCCTATAATGTGGCTACTTTCAGCCAAACTATGGGCACAGGAGCACAGATTTTTATATACAACTGTCTTTGTCACAAATCTCAAGTTAATCCTTCATCCAGGATAGTGAATTTTTATTTCAGTGATAAATTTTCTGTAAGAATAAAAGACAACCAAGAAGAAAATATGAAAAATGCAAATTGTAATCATTTTAGGACTGGAAAGCAATTTTCATTTTGAGCAAATAATCTGAATTTACATAGAGGGTCTTGTCCTTTTTGATGATAGGCAATATTTTTTTTTTCCTTCCAAAAATGATTTCTCTTGAATATTAAATAGAGACTAGGGGTTAATGGTTGTATGAGTGTAGAGTACCTGGAAAAATGTGTTGCCATGACAATGTAATTCACATTATTAATAACTTCTATTTATTTTCTCTTTTTTCAAATAGGTGAAATTTAAAAAAAAACTAAAATAATCTCTAAAATGCCAGAAAACTAAGAGACTTTCATTAAAATCATAAATAGTCATGTTTCTACCACTTGAAAATGATTAGAAAGAAAGGAAATAAAATTTCTCTGTAGTCAGCTTAGATGCATACTGATTTTACTCTAGACAAAACATCTTCTTTTTAACCTTGAGCAATGTGTTCATACATGTACATGAAATAGCAATTCATATTCAAGTTGCTCTCTATATATCAAATATATTAAGTGTGCATATTTTATGTGTCATTTTGAATAAGGAAAGGTACAATAAAATAAACCAGCAATAATAGTGTTTAGAACACTGAAAGTGGGTACAATTTAGCCCAAAATATTGGAAGAAGTACTATTAATTTCAGGTTCTTTAGCTTAATAAGATATTCCTATATATACATACTTCCTGTGTTCTAAATTGAATTATTTCTGTCCTAATGTGTGACTCCAGAAGGCTAAGGGGATTACAGTCCTTACTGCTTACTGCAAAAACACGAGAAGGAAAGAAAAAAATTAGATTTTTCAATAACATATTAATGTTCCCAGACCATGAAATTTCATTTTACTGCCTACCCTTTCCCCCATATTTAATCTCCAACTTCCTTTTCCACAGGATATTAAAATCTGTACTTTTTTTTTTTCATTCGAAGAAAGAGGAAGAAGAGAAAAGGCCATGCTGCTCTCCATCTTCTCTCTCATTTCCAATTTTGCTTCTTTATGTGTGGAGCTGTTGGAGGAAATTATGTGCTAGAATGGCATTCTCTAAATTTTGTGAAACTCTTGCCATTCATAATGTTAATAGGTAGTATATGAAAAATTTATTTCAAATGTTTAAGATTCAGTAGTATAAGCAAAATTAAATCATTTTGTTTCTCTTTATTTTCTTAGCTGCAAGATTTCCTATAGCTTGCAATTAGTAGTATGCCTTCTGCCCCTCGAAGAGAAAATAGGCTATTACAAATATGCCTTCTGATCATCAAAGAAATGGAATATGTAGGGGCCTCCCAAAGTTATTTGTGATGGAACACTTCTTGCCAGACATTTTGCAAGGTTAATACTCGTTGATTAATCTTTTCTTGGTTGTTTCTCTGGGAAACACCAGCTCAAACTCTCACACAGACTCTCAGGGACACCTTACTTTTTTTTTCTCTCTCTCTATTATTGCCTAATTTGAGCCCTATTTCAAGTATCATGCTGCTGTCTATCCCATCTCCTTTTTTCTATGGCTCCAATATTTGCTTCAATGACTTCTTCTATTAAAAAAAAAACTAAATCATTATTAGTTCCTGTATGGAAAGCTATCTTAGCAGAAAATATGATTCACCAAGTTTTTGGTATTGATATGGTTTTCCTGCCTCAATAAATTTGAAAGGCAAGACATTGTCCTTCCAATAGTAGATGCACAGTAATAAGACTAATAGCTTTCTGATATTCAGCCCCAAAATAGGGAAGAAAACACATTACATGACACATGAAAAATGGCCCCTTTCAGAAAATTTTTATTTTAACAGCTAATTTTTAGACCACTTTAGACTTGTGGGAGAGTTTTCAAAGTAATATAGAGAACTGCATGGAGTGCACACTCAGCTCCTGTCATGTTAGCATCTTACATAACTGCAGAACTTTTTTATCAAAACTATGAAATTAACCTGGGAAAACATCATTAATTAAAGTACAGAAGTCACTTGAATTCTACCACTTTTTCTTTATGTCTTCTTTTGGTTCCAGGATCCAATCCAAGTCCAACGCTGTATTGAGTTTTCACATTCCCTGTAGTCTGTGACAAGTCTTCAGTCTTTCTTGGCCTTTTATGATCTTCACACTTTTGAAGAGTATCAATCAGTTATTTTGTGGAGTGTTCCTTGATTTGGGTTTGTCTGGTGTTTTCTGACAATTTGATTGAGATTATGTGGTCCATCTAGTCAAAGCTATGGTTTTTCCAGCAGTCATGTATGGATGTGAGAGTTGGACCATAAAGAAGGCTGAGCCCCAAAGAATTGATACTTTTGAATTGTGGTGATGGAGAAGATTCTTGAGAGTCCCTTGGACTGTGAGGAGATCAAATCAGTCAATCCTAAAGGAAATCAACTCTGAATATTTATTGGAAGGCCTGATGCTGAGGCTGAAGCTCCAATACTTTGGCCACCTGATGTAAAGAGCTAATTCATTGGAAAACACCCTGATGTTGGGAAAGATTGAGGACAGGAGGAGAAGTGGGAGGACGAGATGGTTGGATGGCATCACCGACTCAATGGATATGAGTTTGAGCAATCTCCGGGAGATAGCAAAGCAGGGAAGCCTGGCATGCTGCAGTCCATGGGGTCACAAAGAGTCGGACACAGCTCAGCCATTGAACAACAACAAATGCATTATTGAAAAGGATAATACAGAAGGGCTATGCACTTTTCAGTGCCCGACATCAAGGAGTTAACAACGCTAATATATAGTAGCAATGATTTTAACCTTGATGACTTTGTTAAAATGGTGTGTCCTGTAATTAATTCCCTCTGTAAACTTATCATTTTTCTTCGTAATTCATAAATATTTTGAAAAAGATACTTTGAGACTATGCAAATACTCCTTTTTCTGCTCAAATTTTCTTACTCATGTCAGTAGCCACTGGTGGCTCCTGTCATTGGAAATCATAACCATGGCATTCCAATGGCAGTTTCCTAACATCTTCCATTTTTCCATAGTTATTCACTGAAATTCTCCAGTAAGGAAGAGTTTTTGCTTTTCCTTCATTTATTTATTCAGCTAGAAATTTATGTCAATATGAATTTCGTTCTCTAATTCTTTAGGTTATAATCTAATACTATAGTTATTTATTGTGTTGCTCAAGTTATTCCAACCAGAAGCTTTGAGCAAACACTAATTAAAATGAGTTATGGCATCTTTATAGAGTGTTTTGGAACCTTGTATGTGTAATGGATCAAGTCCAGTGAAGTGAGTTAGGGATGGAAGTGATTTGTTCCAGAAACCCTGCCTCTGCCTTGTTTGAATTGTGTACATACTACAGAGACACTTGTGTGCATATTGGCCTTGTGGCCTGAGTTCGTTCCTGTCCCTATTGATCTGTGGCACCAGATGAACTGACCCCTGGCAAAAGCCATTCTCAATAGTTGCTGCTCTATGTGTATAATGAGCCCTTGGCATAGACCTTGGTCATTGCTGAATGCTTGTCATCTGGTAGACCCGAACTCCACCGTTGTCCTATCTGCTCTTATATGTTCAATCTGGCAAATTAAATAGATACGCTTGTAAGGACAAACCACCTTTACATGCAATTCCAGATGCCTCTATCCATCAAAGAGAAACAGTCTCATCTAAACCACAAAGACTTCTCCTTGGGCATGAAGTAATTGTGTAGTCCACAGCATGCATTCCTACTTAATGTTATATCTGGATGGAATCAATGCAGTCACACACTTAGCCAACCTCAAGAGAAAGGGTGGGAACTCAAGTATCATTTTAGGTCTAGCGAGCAAGAATCAACTTATTTTATTCGTTTTCCTTTTTGTTATTTAAAAATTTCATAATATTGGCTGTACATTTAAACAGAAGAAATGCAAAATGATGACAAAGGTTCACATGGTCTAGCTATGGCTTTTCCAGTAGTCACATATGGATGTGAGAGTTGGACCATACAGAAGGACAGGTATCAAAGAATTGATGCTTTTGAACTGTGGTGCTGGAGAAGACTCTTGAGAGTCCCTTGGACAGTAAGGAGATCAAACCAGTCAGTCAGAAATTTCAGAAATCAATTCAGAATATTCATTGGAAAGACTGATGTAGAAGCCAAAGCTCCAATACTTTGGCCACCTGATGCGAAGAGCTGACTCACCGGAAAAGACCCTAATGTTGGGAAAAATTGGGGGCAGGAGGAGAAGGGGACGACAGAGGATGAGATGGTTGGATGGCATCACCGATTCAATGCACATGAGTTTGAGTAAACTCCGGGAGATAGTTAAGGACAGAGAAGCCTGGCATGCTACAGCCCGTGGGGTTGAAAAGAGCCGGACACGACTGAGCGGCTGAACAACAACGGGAGCTCCGTGTAACTTGATCCAAAGAGCAAGTTGACCAAAAGTGCCTTGATCTACCGGAGCAGGAGCAACTGTGTGTATACAGGCCTCTGCTCCTAACACTTTACATGTACTATTGACTTCATTAGTGACTGCTAAAAGCATCTGCTTGGAATAACTTGAGCCACACGATAAATAGCTATAGTATTAGATTATAACCTAAAGAATTAGAAATCTACAAACTCATATTGATGTCTCTTTTGTTTGTTTGGCTTCTCTCCCATCCTAATAGATTAATCCCATTCATTAAGCTTAGTGATAACTGTTATTATAGTAAGAGTAAAAAGAGGAATGAGGAAAAGGAGACAAAAAATTCATTTTTATGCAGAACTTGCCAAATGTCCTTTCTGAGTGAATGGCTATATATGTACTCAATATATATATTCATTTAATCTTTATAAAATCCCTAAGAAATACTATTATTATTGTCAATTTGTAGGAAAAGCAACTGAGACTCATAAAAGGCAAGCAATCTATGAATTTATCACAGGCTAGCTAATAAGTAGCATAACTAGGCTTTGAACCAAAAACATCTGGTTCCAAAGTCTGTGACTAACAGAAAAAAGGATACCAAATCTATCATTTGGTCATTTAAGCTCAAACTTTGTATAATGTGCCACTACGGACACAAGAGCTTTCTCTGTGGCCATTACCGATTACAGGTTATAAGAATGTCTTAGTCACTGACACTCCATTTTGTCAATAGGATCAGTTGGGTTGCTCATCTTTTCCTGGTTTAACATTTACTGAAATTCTGCCATGTTTTAGGGCTTATGCCAAATGCTAGGTGAGGGAAAGATTGGAAGGAGAATACAGAAATAAGTAAGACCAAAAAAAAAAAAAAGTAAGACAAAATCTTGCTTATTAAGAGAAAAAAAACTGACACTTATTAAAAATTGCTTCAGCTGCTACTACTGAATAGATGCTTTGAGACATTTATCAAGAATCTTGCGAGGTAGCAACTTACTCTGAAGTATGAAGTAAGCAGGGCTTCCCTTGTGGCTCAGCTGGTAAAGAATATGCCTGCAATGCGGAAGACCTGGGTTCAATCCCTGGGTTGGGAAGATCCCCTGGAGAAGGGAAAGGCTACCCACTCCAGTATTCTGGCCTGGAGAATTCCATGGACTCTATAGTCCATGGAATCACAAAGAGTTGGACATGACTGAGCGACTTTCACCTTCACTTTCAGGAAGTAGGCAAGGTTTTGTGGAGGAGCCAAGATATTAAAAACTGAACAGAGAGAAATTCCGCCTATTGCAGGTGAGAACAACTCACTCATGGTGTATTAAGAGAACCGTGGGAAGCTGGAAGTGGCTCGAAATAAAAGTACTTGGTGAAGGAAGGTGATAGAAGTGGGAAGGTAAAACACAGGGAAATAAATTTAGAGAAATACGCAGGTTTCAGCAGATCTTGAAGAGCCACATACCACAATGGGCTTTTGTTTTCTTTGGTGAGTAGGAACCATTGCTGGTCGAAGAAATAAACAGAAACAAGCGTGGACCAGATATCAGTACACCTATGCTTTGCCCTTGGCTTGGCCAAAACTGGGCTCTGTGATGCTGGACAAAGCAATCTTCCTTTCTGGACTTCAATTGCTCATTTGCAAAGTGAGGACCTAGCCTCCTATTATTTCTAGGATCCCTTCCAGCTCCCCAAACGTATCTCTTTCCATAATTATCCATTTGCGGTCTTTGTATAGGAAGTGGTCTGAAACACATTGGAAAATAAAAAGCACCGCAGATCCCAACCAGAGATGCCAAGGACTTTGAGAGGTAATTGGTAGCATCCTTCACAGAGCATCAACATGTACTGCTGCAAGGGCTGAGGCTCTGCGGCTGCAGCTCAGACGTGAACACCTCAGTTCTACCCAAGATTTATCCCTGGCAATTCTGCAAATTGTTATTCTAATGCCTGTGGGGATAGAGTTTCATAGCTGCAAGCCACTCTATCAGAGGGCTATTTGGCTCATAGCACCTTAACTCTGGGAGCAAGATGTTTTATTTAGCCCTCATGGTTCTCATGGGAAGAGGGGAAGATAGTTGCTGGGTGTGTGAATGCCTAGCAGTTTTTATAGCTGGACAGGAAAAGAAAAAAACTGTCACACTTTATTTGTGTATATATTTGTTTAGCAGTGATATCCATCTCTTCTCTGAAATACCCTTTTGCAATATATATGATCACCAAATATTTGTTTTACATTCAGCAAATATTTAATGAATCATTGTGGAGAACATTTGCAATGAAACACACTCTCCCCCCCCCCCCCACACACATACACTCACACATAAATGCATAGTTTAGGGGCCAGAGATAAAGCATCTCCTTTCTCAGGGAAAGTAACTTAGCTGAAATATATCCCTTACCTGTGGCTCGCATGTTGGAGGCTTTTTTTCCTCAGAGGTCATGTATAAGTACACATCTGTAAAATCAAACTGCATGTGAGACTTCCTCTGTTTCTTTCAATCTCCGTTCGGCTGGTGGAAAAGTCTGCCAGAAAGTGAGAAAATATTAGAGAATGCCAAGAAAAATTTCTTCCTGTTCAATGCTGTGAATTTGAGAGTGGTCATTGAGAAGGCTTCTCTCCCTGGGACATCAGATGCGCAGAGCAGAGGTCAAGGCTGCAGTCCATACCGGTATCCAGGCCCCTGCATCCTGGCCAACCCGGCTTAGCTCCCCTGACCATCGCTTTGGGGAACGCACAAGGACTCTGATAGCACCTCTCCTATTTCACCCGCAAAGCACATTAGAATGTTCTTTTGGTTATTCTACTATTTCCATAACTTGGGTCACTTTTTTTTTTTGATGTCCTAGTTTTCCCCTTCGTCCTCTGTGTGACTTCCTACTTTGTGACTGATGGAGAGCTATAACCACAGAGCTTTTCAGCCACTCACCACACACTTCCTTGATTCCCCTGTATCCTGTGGTGGGGTCCTTTTCACTCTGGACTTCATCTTTCCTTCTTTATCTCACTTCCAGAGCCCTCTTGTAAGGTGATAGGCGCTTCATAAATTCATTACCAAGGTTCCAGATTACAGTGGCTCTGTGGCCACAAGACCGATATTTAAGTTGCAGCTGCTTCTGAGGCGAAGGAAGGCCAGCTTTTTGTTTGTTCAGTTTCCTCTCAGGATGGCTTTTCTGCAGGAAGTTCTGGCTAAAGGAAGGTGCGTGTGGCTGATTCACTTGGCTGTACAGCAGAAAGTCACACGACACTGTAAAGCAAATACACTCCAATTAAAAAAGAGAAAGAACTAGGAATCGGGCATACTGTATTTAAATAGATAATCAACAAGGACCTACTGCATAACACAGGGAAGTCTGCTCAATATTGTGCAACAACCTAATGGGAAAAGAATTTGAAAATGAAAAGATACATGTATGTGTATACTGAATCACTTTGTTGTACACTTGAAAATAAAACAACATTGTTCATCAACTCTAATACAAAAAGTTAAAACAAAAAGTGAAACGACAAACTCTAAAAAGTCATCCTTGTAGAAATGACAGAAGTGAAGTGAAGCAAAGTGAAAGTCGCTCAGTCATGTCCGACTCTTGGTGACCACCTGGACTCTACAGTCCATGGAATTCTCCAGGCCAGAATACTGAAGTGGGTTGGCCTTTCCCTTCTCCAGGGGATCTTCCCAACCCAAGGATCGAACCCAGGTCTCCCACATTGTGGGTGGGCTCTTTACAAGCTGAGCCACAAGGGAAGCAAATGACAGAGATATTGCCTAAACTATGTTTCTGCATGAATAGTCACTATTTCCCTGAACAACATGGAAGGTCTAGTGAACATCTACTTGTATTTCAAGTCCAAGCCCCGTTGCAGGACTTGTCCAGGGTGTGTGCCTGCTTTTCCTCTGGAGACCTGAGCACTTTGCAAGCCCCGCAGTGACTGCCGGCTCACACTACATGGACTTTAAGTGCTTCCCGGTCTCCTTCCCAGATGGAGCATGACTGCCTCCAGGGCAGACATCCAGCTTTATGCCAATTTCCATCCAAAGCATACAGCATGTTACTTGGCATCTAGAAAGCTTTCCAAAGACACTGACTGACTATATAAATAAGTGCTTAAAGGGATAGCTGGATCAATGTTCAAATTGAGCAATTTGAATTTTCCCAGTTCTGAAGAAGAAACATACCTATATTCAAATCAATTACTTGTGCTTTGGGTTTAACTGTTCTTTTGAAAAGGGGCACTTTTGAGCTCCAAAACATATCTTTTTTTTTTTTATCTCCCTGTTGGGGGAGTTTGTAACTTCCTCAGTTCTGTCTCATAGCAACAAAAATCTGAAGCGATGGACAAACCAGCGTTACCGCCCTGAGACTGACTGTGTTACAGCTCAGTTTTATTTAGAAAGTAAAGAAAAATACATCCTAGAGGTGTGAGGGTGTGTGGACCCAGAAGACTTGAAGAGAAGAGAGGGCCCTGCCAATTTTGACTCCTCTTTTTATATGTGTTTTTTCTCCTCCCTGTGGGCCTCCCCTATGTAAATTGGGCTAGCCAGGAGTGCTGTTTGTTTCACCTGAGGTTCTCACTCTGGTCCTCAGACCTTCCTTTGTTCTATTTTTGCAGGCTTTTCCCTTCCTTGTCTTTTAGCCACCACCATTTGGACTCTCTTCTTCTTTTTTTTTTTTTTTCTTTTTTCCTATTCTAACTGCCTAACATCCCTAAGTAGAGAAATGCCGCTGAAATGAATCCCTATGTGACCGTTAAACCCTGGCTGCCCTCAGAATGTTGATTCACAGAGAATTTAATCATCACCTGTCTGATTTCTTTGTGTGTGTATGAGGGAGGGTATCTTTCTGCACATCTAAAGCAGGGCTTTTCTCCTGCACAATTTTAGGAAAGAAAGGTGAAATATGTTGCTTAAAACTAACTCTGAAATTCCCTCTTCTCTTGTCGGTAGGAACCCATTCTCAGCATACATAAGGCTTTATGTGTGGCAAAACACATGCAACTATTCCTGACAACTAGATGTGCAAACAGGAGGGGGAATAACAGTCAAATTTCCTCTTGGGAAAGAAGGTTCTGGAACCATCTATCTTAGAATGTCTTAGAATGTCTAAGTTCTCTGGCATCTCAATACTTTTTTGATTTCTTTCTTATTCATCTCCAGTGAGTCTCTTCCAAGTACTTCTAACTTTCCTCCATTCTTCACTGGCCCCTTTCACAGAAGCTGAACATGACCCATGGGTACAGTCCATGGGGTTGCAAAGAGTGGGACATGACTGAATGACTTTCCCTTTCAGGGTTTCAAGAACACTGAGTTCATCAAGTTGGAATCTCCTGATGTTCCCTCTCCTCTCTCTCCTACACTCCAAATGCATTTGGGGAACAATGGCCTTTCTCTCATTATCTTAGACATCCGTTTACATATGGGCTTTGAAATATCTCTGAAAAAAATTGTCTTTCAGCTTTAAAAGTTGCTTCCTTGACCTAGAGCTTAAAGAGCCTCATGTTGGAAATGTGCCATACACATTTTCTCTCTTGCGCCTACATTTTAACTTTTCCATTTCCCCTCTATCCTTTCTCTCATTCTTAAAGATATGCACCCACCCCCCACGCTTGTGTGCATGCATGCTAGGTCGATTCAGTCGTGTCCAGCTCTGCCATCCTACCGCCAGGTTCCTCTGTCCACAGGGATTCTCCAGGCAAGAATCCTGGAGTGGGTGGCCATGGCCTCCTCCAGGGGATCTTCTCAAGCCAGGGATCAAACCTGTGTCTCTTATGTCTCCTGCATTAGCAGGCAGGTGTTTTTTTGTTAGTTTGTTTGTGTGTTTTTACCACTTCCTCGCTTAAAAAAGAAAAAAAAAAAATCCTGCTGATTTGTCAAAGCTATATATCCATTGACTTCCCTTCATTCAATGCAATTTTTTTTTTAATCTGTACCTACTCTCTTCACTTCTCCCCTTCATTCCTTAATCCCCAGCCCAAGCTCTCATCTCTCAGCCACTGCAGTGAAACTCCTTTTATTAGGGTGAGCAATAACTGAAATGTTAAAGTCTCATTGAAGATGCTACTTGAACATAAAAGCATGACACAGAGGTATCTTGAAGCTCTCTTTCCTCTGACAAGACTGGATCTCCCTCTTTCACTCTCACCATCCCCTCTTGTGGCACTGATTTCTGGAGCTCGGTCACGTCTCTGTGCAGCTCTTCCTCCTAGGAACACGTTTATATCACAGTAATGGGCCTCCCTGCAAGTGTATGCGATCATGTAACCGAGTTCCGGCAACTGAACGTGAGGAAAAGAAGAGTGGCCCAGAGGAAGAAAGAACTATCTAATCGTGTTAAGCAGAGTCTATGGATGGACACTGAGTTGTATCATACGCAAGAATTTAATCTGTTGTGCTGCTGCTGCTAAGCGCTTCAGTCGTGTCCGACTCTGTGCTACCCCACAGATGGCAGCCCACCAGCCTCCTCCCTCCCTAGGATTCTCCAGGCAAGAATACTGGAGTGGGTTGCCATTTCCTTCTCCATCTATTGTGTTAAGCTAACAATACTTTTAAATAGCATTTGGCCTAACCTGATAATGCAGTTCTCTATTCTTTCTCTGCACTCACCCTGTAAAAGTGGATTTTCCTTATGGCCATATTTCCAACTGTCTTCCCAATATCTTTATATATTATGCTTGTAAAATGTTCTCTTTTCCTGCGGTTCCAGTCTGCCAGTCTCTAGCTCTGGCAAGCCCTACTTCCTTCACATTTGTGTTTACCTCTGGCTACTGAATTTCAACATCTGAGTATTTGATACACACCTCAAATTCAATATGATCAAACTTAAATATATTGTCATCTCAGCCCACCATGCTCCCCCTAAATTTTTAGGGGGAGTAAGTAAAAACTTAGCTGGATAGACTGAATAATACATGGATACATGGATAGCTATAAAATAAAGATAAATGGATAGCTGTAAATAAAAAATACATGGATAGCTATAAAATAAAGCAAGCCTGTTGTTTTGTATTATTTAGTTGCCAAGTCATGTCCAACTATTTGTGACTTCATGGACCATGGCCTTCCAGGCTCCTCTGTCCAAGGAATTTTCCAGACAAGAATACTGGGGCAGGTTGCCATTCCCTTCCCCAGGGTATCTTTCCAATCCATGGATCAAAACCACACTCTTGCATCTCCTGCATTGGCAGGTGGATTCTTTACCAATGGCCACCTGGGAAGCCCTAAAGCAAGTGTAGAAAAGATTAAGCTGCGTGGTAACACAAATAACATGAATTTAAACAGCTTTGTGTTTTTAAAAAATAATTTCAAATATTTGAAACATTTTATAATAAAATACTAGAAAATGTTTCAAACATAGAAATCATTTATTCTTATTATTTGTGAGTAACTGATCATAGTAAGGTAACCAAATGATATTTCACGTTTCCTGACCCGAGAGAGTCAGTAAATGGCAGATCCGACTCTATTGTCTCCCTGGGCTCAGCAGCAGCTGTCTCTGAAATGTGCCCCAGGGACACAGCACAGTAGAGCTTGGGAGTCAGACAAATTGCTGCGATGCCATAGACTTCGTGGTTTAGCGGCTCAAAATGCATTTAAGATCCTCACCATGCTCCTGAATTTTTTAAAATAGTAGATTTATTTGACTTCCCTCTCCTCACTTTCCAAATATATTTGAACATGAAATCCAGTTATGTAATATCCATCAATATCTAGCGTAAACGGTGGAAAGTGCCAGTCTAAATTTGTTAGTAAGCAAACTCCTCCTCATCCCCTGAACACAAGTGCTTCCTTACTCTCCCCGCTGGTTCTGGACAGAGCTGCTTCCTTCCCATGGAACACATCTGCCTTTCTCTCCGCCTGGTTAAAGCACGCATGTCTGCAATCATGCCTTCAGACCTTGGTTCTACCCCTTCCCAGCTTTGTGCTGATAATTCTAAATAATTATTTAAACGTTCTGAGCTTCCTTCCTCATTGCTGGGGGAAAAAAGAGATAATAATATCTACCTGACTGAGTGACAGTTAGGTTTAATAAGATACTGTTCCTCAAAATTGCAAGCCCATAGTCCACAGTAAATCTGCTTCCATTTTCTCTTATTTTAGAAAGGTAGGGTAGTGAGGCATGCGTGAGAGTAACAAAGTACGCTGTCCTAGTGCAGGAAACACTATTTTGGGAGGAAGGGGAGACACTTAAAAAATGCATTTCCTTGGTGATGGTTTCCCTTTCTGCAACTAAATGTACCTACAGTCACACTCTCTTGCAAAACAAACCATCAAAGTTCAAAACAGAAAACCCTTCAATGAGTCTGCATTTTTCTCCTAATATAATTCAAATCATTCAACAAGACTTATAAACCCCTTTGTAATGTGACAAAGGGGTTAGAGATGTGCTGAAATACAGACACTCTCCTAACCTGAGAGACCTCACACTCAGGCTAATGGTATGAGCTAGAGACAGCCTCTTTTAATTGTCCCAAGATGGCTGTAAGGATTACTTGCATGTATCAACCTCACTGCACTACACGATACTGAGATATTTAGTAAAATACAGGTGTTTCCGTAAGGGTATTTTTGTGGGAGATGAACATTTATATCAGTGGACTTTGAGTAAAGTATATTGCTCTTCACAATGTAGCTAAGCCTTATTCAATCAGCTGAAGCCTTGAATAGATCAGAAAGACTGGCAGAGAATTCTCTAGAAGACTGGCTGTGGACTTCATTGCAATATCAGTTCTTCCTGATCATATAGAAGACTGCTTTCAGATTCAAGCTAAAACGTTGCCTCTCCTGTGCTCCCACCTCCCAGCTTTCAGGCTGGGACTTCAGCCTATTACCTCTGCTAGGATTCTAGGCTTCCAGCCCACTCTGCAAGTGATTCGTCAGCCTTCACACTCTCACGAGCCAGCTCCTTATAATAATCTCTTTATTTACCTATGCTGTGCTTAGTTGCTTAGTTGTGTCTGACTCTTTGCGACCCTAAGGACTGTAGCCCGCCAGGCTCCTCTGTCCATAGGGCTTCTCCAGGCAAGAATACTGGAATGGGTTCCCACGCCCTCCTCCGGGGGATCTTCACAACCAGTGATCAAACCCAGGTCTCCCACAGAACCCAGGTTTACCCCCAGGTAAAGCAGACAGGCGCTTTACCATCTGGGACACCAGAGAAGCCCAAGAGTACTGGAGTGGGCAGCCTATTCCTTCTCCAGGGGCTCTTCCCCACCCAGGGACCAGGGTCTCCTGCATTGCAGGTGGATTTTTACTAGCTGAGCCACCATGGAAGCCCATCTATATCTGTAGACATATCTATATCTATCTGTAACTATGTCCTATTGGTTCTATTTCTTCTGAAGAACTCTGAGTGATACAGTGGAATTAAAATGTTCGCATTTTCTGTGATTTTCATTCAGTGAAGAAGTTTGGGAAACAGTGCAGGCTCTACTTATCCAATGCATTGTGGCATGCCTTCTCCCAGGTCTTTGGGTTTTTGTTTCCCCTGCCTGGAAATAACTTTCCTTTTTCCTATTTCCCTTACGGTCATCTAACCTCTACTCAGCCATAGCTTCTCATCTTTAGTGCTGGTCCTTCTGGCAGACTTTCAGCCATGGTGCCTGTGCATCCCCACAGAGATGCACTAGGTGCCTCTTTCATCAGCCTGCTAACATCCTTGACTAACATCCTAGGCTAACATCCTAACAGCCCTATGCTTGGCTCTGTCCTGGTTGTCTCTCCAGGGTTTTAAAACTACTAACCTACCTCCCCTCTAGATTACAAGAGACTGAGTGAATAAGTCACAAGATCCGCTTCGTGTTAAATCCCTAACACTTCGCCCAGTACCTGTCTTATGGCAGGTCTTCAAACAATATCTGTTAAATGAACAAATAAGAAGAAAATATATCCACAGTTTCAAGAAGAAGAGTTGCCACTCAAAGCAATCTAGAAACACTGCAACTCAAGAAAAATCAAGTGAAACAGAATCCAGGACAGAAGCAGCAACAAGACTTCTTTATATTCAGCAATACAATTAAAACCAAGTAGGGTGTTATCCTTAATTTAGCATCTGGAAGAAGGACCACTCACACAGATGTGATTTCTGTATATTTAATACAGTAATCGACTTGGGAGTCCTTTTACATTGGAGGTCACAGTATTTTCTCTACAAGCTGATTTTTTCTCTATAGTAAATGTTTTAGGTTACACGGTCTTTAAGTCTTCCTTCGTGGCTCAGACACTAAAAAATCCACATGCAATGCAGAAGACTCCAGTTCCATCCCCAGGTTGGGAAGGCCCCCTGGAGAGGGGCGTGGCAACCCACTCCAGTGTTCTTGCCTGGACAATCCCAAGGGCAGAGGAGGCTGGCGGGCTGCAGTCCATGGGGTCTCACAGAGTCGGACAGGACTGAAGTGACTTAACACACATGATGCATACGTTCTTTGTTGCAACTACTCAACCGTGGCATTATAGCACAAAATAACCCATAGACAGTGCATAAGGAAATGAATATGTGTGTGTTTGAAAAACCTTTATTCAAAAGTACTGGTTATATTTGGCTCATAGACAATAATTTGCCTACACCTCTCTGAATGAAAGATTCTCAACCCATGAATGGGAAGGACTGCTTGTATTGTTTCTCCATAGGCCATTATCATCAAGCTCCAACACTTGCTATAATCACTATTTTCAAGGGCCTTGAGAAACTAATTGATATTACTCTTTATTGTCATACTAGAGCAGGTTGCAAGCAGTAAATGTCATTTGGATAATTCTTTCTTACAAACATATGAGACCAAGCTTTTTTTGCACACACAATGACTCTTAGAGGAAGCAAATCAGGGAACTGGTGAACTTTGCATTGATACCACAGTTGGGCTCTAAGACCTGGACCACTCTGAGACACAGGAAGAAGTTCTCTTGATACAAAAATAAGCGGGTGGCAGAAACAGCCCCACCACACTGGGATCCCTCCATGTGATAAAGTATATGGAGAGATCTGGCAGTTAGGAAAAAGATTTATTTGCAGATAACTATCATTGTGATGTGAGCATTTCTCCTTCATAACAAAGGGGAGGCTTGCTACTTTCTAACCCCAAGTCCAGTGTGTGTGTGTGTGTGTGTGTGTGTGTGTGTGTGTTTAGTTGTTGTTTAGTCACTCAGTCGTGTCCAACTCTTTGTGATCCCATGGACTGAAGAACACCAGGGTCCCCTGTCCTTCACCATCTCCCAGAGCTTTCTCAAGCTCATGTTCATTGAGTAGGTGATGCCATCCAACCATCTCCTCCTCTGTTGCCCCTTCTACTCCTGCTTTCAATGTTTCCCAGCATCAAAATCTTTTCCAGTGAGTCAGCTCTTTGTATCAGGTGGCCAAAATATCAGAGCTTCAGCTTCAGCATCAGTTTTTCCAATGAATATTAAGTACTGATTTTCATTAGGATTGACTGGCTTGATCTCTTTTCAGTCCAAAGAACTCTCAAGAGTCTTCTCCCAACACCACAGTTCAAAAGCATCAATTCCTTGGTGCTCAGCCTTCTTTATGGTCCAACTCTCACAACCATACATGACTACTGGAAAAACCATAGCTTTGATTATATGGACCTTTGTCTCTACTTTCTAATATGCTGTCTAGATTTGTCATAGCTTTTCTTCCAATGAGCTGCACTCACCATCTGCGGTGATTGCAGAACCCAAGAAAATAAAATCTGTCACTATTTCCATTTAAAGAGCCTCTTGATGAAGATGAAAGAGGAGAGTGAAAAAGCTGGCTTAAAACTCAACAGTCAGAAAATGAAGATCATGGCATCTGGTCCCATCACTTCGTGGCAAATAGAAGGGGAAACAATGGAAACAGTGGTTTAGGAGGGGAAAAGAAAATGTCAAAAGGAACTCAGCTCAGTTCAGTTCAGTCACTCAGTTGTGTCCGACTCTTTGTGACCCCATGAACTGCAGCATGCCAAGCCTCCCTGTCCATCACCAACTCCTGGAATCCACTCAAACCCTTGTCCATTGAGTCGGTGATGCCATCCAACCATCTCATCCTCTGTTGTCCCCTTCTCCTCCCGTTCTCAATCTTTCCCAGCATCAGGGTCTTTTCAAATGAGTCAGCTCTTCACATCAGGTGGTCAAAGTATTGGAGCTTCAGCTTGAAAATCAGTCCTACCAATGACTTTTCAAAGTCCTACCAAAAGGAGCTCAGGAACCTCCAAAAGTACTTCCTGAGCTGAGGAAATGCACAGGCCACAGTGCAGGTCCCAGGAGAAAGCTACACCATCCTGTGGACCGGGTTCTGCTTTGAAACTTGGTGGTGCCTTGTGAGGTGAGTTGGAGACCATCCCCGGCAAGTGCTGCGGTCCTGAAACTCCTGTCCTCTGAACAAAATATGCCACTTTGAACATTATTTTGAGCAGAAAGCAATTGAAAAACTGCAGAGGTAGGTTGTTTCTCTGTTATCCCCCTCTCTCCCTAAAACCAGGGCATACATTCCAATGAGACATGTCCCTTCCCTGTACCTGGAAGAGAAAAACGCTAAACCAGAGATGGGAATACTTGCTGAGATGAGTCTTTACAAACAAACCTTGTCAAAATAACTTGTATTTTCCATTACCTTCCCTCATGTATTTTCTAGAAATTTTCCTATAATTTACCACCCTTAAATCTGAATCCTTTTGTCCTTTGCCTTGTCATGTTACCACAATTCAACACTCTTTGTCAAAATGATATATAAAATCTCGAATCTATCCACTTACTTGTGGTTTTTACTTCTTCCCATGAAGCCCCTTATGCTGCATTAAATCAATAAGCTGTATATGGTCTTTTTCTCCTGCTAATCTGCCTTTATTCCATTTAATTCAAAGACCCCAGTCATAGAACCTAGAAGGCTAGAGGAAGAGTCTTCTTACACAGTCAAGGCATACAAGGCCAAGTCCACTTGAAATAAGATGAAGGTCTCACTCCTGAAGGAGCCAGTATGTAATCCTCCGAAAATTTTGCCCACACATTCATTGAGAGGTGAAGGAGAGGCATCAGGAGGGATAGCACAGAATTCACAAGAATGAGAAAGGGAACTACCAAAGATTCCATGCAAGTGCCCATGAGAGAAGGCAACAGACCCCATTACTAATCTGTGAGACCCAGAGAGGATGGAGCACGGCCCCGCATCCTGGGCACACTTACCGCCCTCCACTGACCCCTGAGCAACACACTCACACTCAGAGAGACCTTGACGGCAGTAAAAGAAAGAAAGAAAGGCAGGAGGTGAGCGAGAACAGGAATGGGGTGACTCCTTCTGTGCTCAGACTGAACCAGTTCTGAGAGATGGAAATATTTAACCCTACATCAGCTGAGACAGTAAAGCGTCTGTCTACAATGCGGGAGACCCGGGTTCCATCCCCGAGTCAAGAAGGTCTCCTGGAGAAGGAAATGGCAACCCACTCCAGTGTTCTCGCATGGAAAATCCCGTGGATGGAGGAGCCTGGTAGGCTACAGTCCATGGGATTGCGAAGAGTCTGACACGCCTGAGCGACTTCACTTTCTTTCTTTCTACACCAAGTTCAAGCTTAAATTCTTATCCTCGACTGAAGAAGCTAGTTAACTACTGCTTTGAGACTCTATGATCTAGAATGTTGACAGAATCTAAGAATAATGAGACAAAGTCATGGAATCTACTGGAATAGGGAAAGACTGCCTCCACCAAGTGCCTGGATAAAGATGCAAAAAAGTGGAAGAGATAAAAACCTGGCTTTGGATCATGATCTCTGCTTTATTTCTTATAGTTACACATATCTTTGAAGCAAAAGATAATTGTCAAGTAGACTCATTTATTTAACACTGTGTAATCAATGTGAGTTGAATATCTATACTTTCCTACCATGGCACTAGGTGCCGGGAAGAATATAAAGAATAGTACATTAACCCTGCCGTCAATGAGCTAATTAATGATAAAACAGAGTAAGCTAAGTACTTAGCAACAACTGTCATAAGCAAGCGTTCTTTTCCCTCCCGTCCTGAAATTCTTAAAGGGCCAGGAGAATGTGTTTTTCCAGCTCTAGCTAGGTCATTGACGAGGATCACTTAATAGGCAGTCAAAGAATATTTGAAGAATGAATAGATAAGTGTTATGCCATACAAGAGATTTTAAGATTGTTTAAAATACAAGGCAATAGCAATTCTGAAGTTTTACAGAACAGTTCCCTAAAAACAGATGTTTGGTTTCAATGACATGTGATTTTTATTTCTAACTTGTAGATAATGGACCAAAGAAACCTTGGGATTTTGCATGATAAAAGCTCATATTAACAGACATTTACACAAAATTGGCCGTTTAACAAAGAGATTTTTTTTTTTTAAGTCCTAAAACATTATCTTTCTCGTTTTGCTTTTTGAAGAAAAATGGGTTATTATGACTTGCTTTTCATTAAGGAATTACCATTTATCTTATCACAATATTTACTCTGTTTTCCTATGTTTTCTATTTCCTTATCACTGAAGAAAGAGCTCAAAAACTCAATTGCATGGAAACAACTGTTGATTTTTATATTCAAATGAGTGTATATTTCCTCTACAGTTCTGCTGGTTTTCCTAGCTTGCTGTTAGAAGAAGCTTGCTGATGTCAGGGGTCTTGGTGAAGTTGATTAGCTTAATGCTGCTGTTCCCTAGGTGAGGTCTGCCGGCAGTTCAGCCCCTGACATCTCGCTACGCCTTTGCAACCGCATCTGTACAGCTCCTGAAATTTAACTCGATTTGCCATCTTAGAACAGGCCCTAGGAAAAGCCCTCTTCATAAAAAAAATTTTCTAAAAGAGTGGGCCCAGTAAAGAGCAAAAGAAAAACAATCCTTTCTCAAACACCTCTCTGGAAGACAGAGTGAAAAATGTGAGCTTTGGCCCCTCTGCTTCTCTGAGGCAAGGGGGAGAAAGTCTGAAGATAAACACAGACAGACAGAGAGACACACAGACACACACACACACACACACACTGTCATTTAGATGCAGCTGGAAAAATGAAGTCAGGTTTAGAAGGCCTGGTTCCAAAGAAAATAGATTTTTAAAACTTCTCTGGGGGACTCTCTGATCTGTGCTCAGGGCTGACTAGGTATCTGATGCATCCACCTCTCTCTCAATTAACAGATTGCGGGCAAGCACAGGGCAGCAAGGAGGAACACTTGCTTCTGTCTCTAGAAAACCCAAGATGGTGTGAACTTCAGATCCTGGCTGACCCAGGCCAAGGCCATCAGCTGCTTTGCTAGTAAAAGAACAAATTCACCCAGTAACATAGGGCCCTCTCATTAAGCAGGAATGTGTTCTCAACTGGCCAGAGCTTCTCTGTTGATGACAGATTTAGAGGCACATTCGCTTACAATGGCAATTCTAAGGTGCCAATTACTCCTTAAGAAGTTTATTTTTTGTTTATGAAAGATGCACATACATAAGAAAACTAAGAGTTATTAAAGACTTAATCTCTTTCTCGGGACCGATCTAAGTACTTTTCCTGAGCTTGTTTAGTTCTTGAAACTACTCTGAAATATAGACTATTATTTCTTCACATTTTGGAGATGAAGCAGCAAAGAGACTAACATACACCCAAGGTCATAAAGCTAGTGGTGGAGCCAACCCCTTACTCCAGGGGTTCTGGTCCCGGAATGCATCCTTTTATCCTCTATACTTAGTATTAGTAATCACAAAGCTAATGATAGACTCTTATACTTCATGGCAATAAGACTTACAGACATAATGATGAACAACATAGCTATTAATAGCATGCCCCACTTTATTGGTCTGGGGTGTGAATTAAATCACAAGTCTTTTAATATATATAACTATAATTATATATACATTATTTAATATATTTATATATTATAAATAATTAATGTTCCTTCTAGGACACAAAATATTTCTTTTTTTTCCTCTAGGTTGGTTGCATTCCTTAAGGTACATGTTTATACAATTCAGTCATGATCTGAATTCACCTTTGAGTAGAAATCAGGGTTTCTACCTGGAGACTCAACACCAGTAAAACCCGCATCAGGAGTAGATTTCTTTAGACCAAGACTTCTAGATTGCCCTGTCACTAATGTGGAAGAACCTACATGTCATAACTAAAGAACTTTGGCCAATGACAAGGACTTCACTGTGGAGACACCTAGAGAGAATCAATTGGACCAACCAGGGGTAGAATTGGAAGGTCCTGCGTCTTTGCCGTGAGCATCACTGATGAGGCAGGCTGGCCTCAGGTACAGTCCAGCTGGATCACGCCTCTGAAGGAGTCTCTTGGGGAATGGAGTGGTAACAAGGAGAAGGCTCCGTCCCTTGCTGATACCACATGGACTGCTTCCCATGCCTCTGCTCCCTTTATTATGGTACTTTATTTAAAATTTATATCTGCTGACAGTAATGACAAATGGCTGGGTTAAGAGAATCAGCAATTCTTCGTGATTATCAGGCTTGGATGTACAGCTTGGGTCAAAATTCAAGTGAGTCAGTCATTTGCTATTAAGTTCTCTCATGAGAAAGAGTGCCATGGAGATCAGTGCCTTTTATTATACATCATCAAATTCCCTTAAGACTATGGCAGTCTTGAGATAGGCTCTATTAATCGCAGAGTTAAAGGAGGAGAGGAATGGTGGTCTGCAGCCTTTTTGTCTCAAGAGATTCCTTGAGTCCCATATGCTTGGATTTCTGCATGACAAGGCATTAGAAGGGAAGGCTTGTCAAAGTAGAATACTCTCTTTTGACCCCAATCTTCTCTATGACACCAGAAAACTATCTTCAGTTCAGCTTAGTTCAGTCACTCACTCGTGTCCAACTCTTTGCAACCCAATGGACTGCAGCACGCCGGGCCTCCCTGTGCATCACCACCTCCCAGAGTTTACTCAAACTCATGTCCATCGAGTCGGTGATGCCATCCAGCCATCTCATCCTCTGCCGTCCCCTTCTCCTCCCGCCTTCAATCTTTCCCAGCATCAGGGTCTTTTCCAATGAGTCAGTTCTTCGCATCATGTGGCCAAAGTACTGGAGTTTCAGCTTCAACATCAGTCCTTCCAATGAATATTCAGGACTGATCTCCTTTAGGATGGACTGGTTGGATCTCCTTGCAGTCCAAGGGACTCTCAAGAGTCTTCTCCAACACCACAGTTCAAAAGCATCAATCCTTCAGTGCTCAGCTTTCCTTATAGTCCAACTCTCACATCCACACATGACTACTGGAAAAACTACCTTAGGGGACATTGATTATTTTTTTAAAATATAGAGAGAGTTTTGAGTTTTGTTTTAAGAAGAAAATAATAAATATCAGCTATGACTAATGGGATAAAAATGATTTAAAATCCACTGTTAGGTGAAGAAAGAATCAGGTGGATAGCCTGGGTTTGGACATAACGAACAGCAAACTTTAGTAATTAATGCCTTGGTGTGATTTAGTTTTCCCAGTGAATAGAAAAAGATTTCAAATTGTACATTGTACTACACAGATCACTTAATGCCACCCTCTTCCCCTTCTTATGCTTTTGTTTGCTTTAGGTTAATACCTAGACATTTAGACTGAAAAAGAACTTGAGAAATTGTCTGATATTTCCTTTGTGAAATCTAAGACCCAGATGAGTTGTTGTGACCTGTGTTCTGGGCACAGATGGTAAGAAAAAGAGTAGGGAAGAATCTGGATCTTCGGAATAAGGTCTTAGGATGCTTCTGTACACAGATATCTGCAGATTCAATTGTACCAATTTAATTGCTCTGACTCTAAGTAGACTTCAAGGAGGTTTCCAGTTGTTAGCTATGACTGCTTTCTTTCTCCAGCCCAGCTGTGGCTTGGGAAGCCTGATACATTCAGAGGGTCAGGATGTTCATGGAACACATTCCGTGATGGTTCATGGAGGACAACTGTGCAGAAAACAGTAACTAAAGTGCCTGATGGCACATTTGATCTACTCAGGTTCCACTGTGCATACACTTTATTGCCTATTCAGCTCCTATCCTTATGAAGCCAGGAGACTTACTCTGATTCTCTCAAGTAGAGCCAGGAGACATGCCTTTCTGATGATCATGGTGTAACGTGGCAGTTACAATTTGCACACGGTGATTTGATTTCCAGTCCCAGTTTCACCTCTTGAACAACTTGCACAACCAACTCCAGCTTCAAGTTCTACAACTGGGATGCTCGATAATATGCTACTGGCTCATTATGGTAATTAGGAAGTCTGGCACGGAGTCAGTATAGACTGCTAATATCACAATCTCTGTCTCAGACCTCTGGAGTTTCCAGTCCAATGTGTGGACCTTAGACATCATTCTCCTGTCCTGACAGCAAGATAAAAGGCAAACAAGCTGAAATTCAACAACTCTTCTGAAACCCACTGAGGTCACAGGGCAAACTGCTATTTTGAAATAGAGACAGAGAGGAAGAGACAGAAAACCACATCTTACAAGAAGAAGCCCACAGCCATTGTCAATATTCTTGGGAAAAGTTTAAACTATAATTGAAGAACTGTTAGGTGCTCGGTGTAGTTTATTGAAGAGAATTAAGAACTCTAACGGGAAACAGCACCAGGAAAGGGCACACTTGTTGAGTTTCATCTCTAGCAAATCCTACCAGATCCTCATGGTATAGAAAAC
Organism: Cervus elaphus; assembly: GCF_910594005.1. Lineage (NCBI taxonomy): Eukaryota > Metazoa > Chordata > Mammalia > Artiodactyla > Cervidae > Cervus > Cervus elaphus. Next base: position 4,579,142 of record NC_057826.1, on the reverse strand, counting down.
CCTCATTCTTTAGCAAGAAAGAGGGGAAATAACTGTTTTGAAATATACCCAGAGCTTTCTATTTTACTCAACTAGAACTGTCCTGAAGGGAACCTATTTTACCAGAGTTTAACTGACCTGGGATTTTACCAAAGTCTAACAAACAAGCGTGGGGGTGTGTGAGGTATGGGATGGGGGGCTAGGGGGAGTATTAACTCCAGGCCCCTCTAACCTTCCATAGTGGGAGAAGGAAAGATCCAGCTGCTGGAGTTGGAAGAAGGCTCCTCTAGCCTTCAGTGTGGAGGAAAGGAATTACCCAACTCAGGCTCACTGAAACCCTGAAAACTAATCATAAGAATATAGACTGTTTCTTCTTCCCTAAAAGCATTCTTATATCAGCAGGAGTCCTGTATAAAAACAAATGACTACAGCTCAAAGAGCTGCAGATATCAGCTCCTATTTAAGAAATATGTTAAAAAAAAAAAAAAAACTCAAAATGAAAAGAGACAAAAATAAGGACAGTGGAGGAAATTTAGCTTCTGACACAATAGCTACAACAAACAATAAACACAGGAACCTCCTAGTCAAACATAAAACTTCACACTACGATATACTTACCTACTCTCCATCTCAGGCTTGAATTTAGTATGCCCTTTTCCTTCTACCTACTGTCATGGTGCTCAGAACCCCAAACTGTGACCTTACCTGGAATAGTCTTTGTTGATATAGTTAGTTAAAATGAAGTCACTTTTTAGGGTGGACCCTAAAACCAATGATTGGCATCGTCCCAGAAAGGGGAAAGAGGCACTGAGGCATACATAGAGACAGAGAAGGAAGAAGGCCGTGAGACAGTGAAGGCTGAACTCAGAGTCGGTAACTCAAGAAACAACAGGGGTTGTCAAGCTCCACCGGAAGTTAGGAAGAAGCCAGGCAGGATTCGTCCCTAGATTCTTGAGAGAGAGAGCAAAGTCCTGCTGAGAAACTGATTTTGGATTTCCAGACTTCAGAGCTGTGGGAGAATTAATTTCTATTGTTTGAAGTCATCCAGATTGTAGTACTTTGTCACTATATCCCCAGGAAACTAATAAAGTAACAACCAAAAATGTCAGTATAATCATAGTAATGCAACGGCTCCCACTCAGTATGAGTTTTCCAGGAGTAGAAATGAGGATTCAGGAGACGCCTGGAAGAACTCGGAAACCCTCATTCATATACATTATGTATTCAATATATTTTTAGTGATTTTCATGGGGAAGATTTCTTAATGTTTTATTTATCACTGAAAGTGAAAATCACTCAGTCGTGTCCGACTCTTTGTGAACCCATGGACTATACAGTCCATGGAATTCTCCAGGTCAGAATACTCGACTGGGTAGTCTTTCCCTTCTCCAGGGGATCTTCCCAACCCAGAAATCAAACCCAGGTCTCCTGCATTGCAGGCAGATTCTTTACCAGCTGTGCCACCAGGGAAGCCCAAGAATGCTGGAGTGGTCAGCCTGTCCCTTCTCCAGCGGATCTTCCTGACCCAGGAATCGAACCAGGGTATCCTGCATTGCAGGCAGATTCAAGATAACACGGAATTAGTGAGAAAATGTAAAATTTGGAGAAGTTCTCACAGAATACTCATGAGATTATTCATTTCCCAGTTGAAATGAACAGAGAAGAGAAGATAAAGGAGAAGCAAAAGTTATAGGGACTAGGTTTTGGCTCACTTCTTAACCATGATTTGAGTAAAAGCATGCAAAAATTAAACCAAAATAAATACATTAACACAAATTAAGGTGACCCAGTTTGAATATTGCTTTAATTATAATGTTGTTAATGATCCTGACTCCGGAAGCAATGTAAAGGAATTGAGCCCAAAATAGACTTATTCCTCCAATTGAGTTTTAGGGGGAATTATGCCAATTAAAAATTACCTTTGCCCTGCTGATAGCCTTAGAAAAGAAACCTTACTGAATGGATGTGGGAGGTGGAAGTCAGAAACATTATTTCCTATCAAGTGGTTGGAATATCATATTGCTCATCTTGCCAGTAAAAATGATACACTGACTTTTATTCAGATTCTGATAAGTTCCTTCATAACATCACGGCAAGCTACTGGAAACACGGGTTCACTGCAGCTAAACTGTGGTCTCAGAGATGTCATTAAGGATGCATCTGTTAGCAGACACATCCATCCTAAGAAAGACTGTCTTACCCGGGAGCATATTTTTTCTTCCTACGTGTGCCAGAATCTGATGTTAACTAACACCAATTTCATCTTTACCTTGACCATGACATCCACTTTTTCTTTTGTGCCTATTTTAACAGCATTCAATTTGGTCAAATCAAAAAAAATTAAAAAATAATGTGAGAAGGCTTTGGGAAAGTTAGTCAATTTCCAAGCCAGTGTGGAAATCGTTGTGTAAGCAGAACTCTACAGGGTACCTGGCACGGGAATATGCGCTAGGGATTCAGAGGTGAAAAAAAATAAAAATAAAAATTGCATTCTAATTGAATGACTGTCCATGAAGAGATGCTTCCTTTTATTTACACATAAATATCCCTAAGGCAGACTGCATGATCTGATCAAGTCATGGGCGGGGGTGGGGGGCACATAAGCAGAATAAATCCTTGTAGATTCATAGTGTCTAAGGAGAAAGACACTAAGATACTTCCCGGTATCTCCAGGAGCCGCTTTTCTCCACGAAAGTTTGTGGTGGCTCAGCTGGTAAAGAACTCACCCGCCAGTGCAGGGGATGCAAGAAACACAGGTTCAATCCCTGGGTCAGGAAGCTCCCCTGGAGAAGGAAATAGCAACCCACACCAGTATTCTTGCCTGGGACATTCCATGGACAGAGGAGCCTGGCAGGCTATAATACATGAAGTCACCAAGAGTCAGACAAGAATGAGTACGCGACTGACTGATTGAGTTTATGGGAATCCACATCTGTTTCGAGGGCTTCCCCGGTGGCTCAGATGGTAAAGAACCCACCTGCCAATGCAGGAGACATAAAAGATGTGGGTGCAATCCCTGGGTTGGGAAGATCCCCTGGAGGAGGGCATGGCAACCCACTCCAGTACTCTTGCCTGGAGAATCCCATGGACAGAGGAGCCTGGCGGGCTGCAGTCCATAGGGTCAGAGTCAAACACTGCTGAGGGACTAACACACACATCTGGCTCACTCTGTCACTGTGCCCTCCCCAGTCGGTGTGAGGAGTGCAATGTCTTTGAAGCCAGGCAGCCACTGCCTATGTTAAACATGGTACCACGGTCCAGTGGTTAAAACTGGGATGTGAGCTTCACTGTCCGAATTCAAATTCTGGCCCAGTCGCTACCAGTTTAGAAAGCCTGGGCATGTTACTGCTGTTACCGGTTATTCATCCCCTCACTGGATGATGAGAAGGATGTCAGTGACTTTCTCAGAGTTGCAGGGAAGATTAATGCATCTACATGTAAAAGATGCTTAAGACAGTGGTTGGCTCATAGTAAGCAATCAATTATGTAAATCATCATGACGATGAAGAAGGAGCTGATGAATATAGCTCCTTATAAGCTGAGTCATTAAGGCAAGTCCCTAAACTCTTTCAGACTCACCTCCTTTAGCTGTAAAGTTGGAGATAACAACGTTCATTCTTTAGGATATTCAGTCTTTAGGATACCATGAAACACAATATGTGAAAGTTTTATAAAATACAAATGACTATGCAAAAGAAAAATTGCTATTGCATCATGCTTTTCTTCCTCCTTGGGCTATGAACCCATTTGACAATTTGGAGCCAAGAACCCTCTTTGAAGGTGGGCAACTGCTATTCATTTACAGCTGAATGCTGCAAAGAGGCTCAAGATTGCCAGGTTTGCTGATTTTCAAGAGAAAATGGAAATATGTATTTTTGTACAACTCTCTTCCACTTCAATCCCCCAGTTTTAAATGTTGGTAACTAAGTCAAACCAGGGAATAAACAAAACAAATTTTGATACTGCCAACAACCGTTGGATTCTGGTATCCATTTCTGTTTAAAATAAGTTGGTCTTAGGTCCATAATTAGATACACAGCAGGTGCTTCTCTTGTGTATCATATGTGAACAGGGTACAAATAGAACACAGATAAGATTCTAGTTCCTAAGTCAAGTGAGCACATGGGTTGAAACTCTGTATACCTGCGGGCTAATACATATCATCCTTGTACACAGTAGTCACTAAATAAATATTGATTGAAACTATCACATAGCTCAATCTGTCCACTATGATATCAGAAATACCCAAATTAAAGAATAGCAACTGAAAAGATATTGAGGACTAAGAACAAATAAAACATTCTAAAAGCTTTACTGATTCCTCTTTGGTTTTTCCTCCATTCATTCACTCAAAATAATGCTTACTAGTTGTGTGCTAGTAAACCAGATGATGTCCTAAAACCTAGTTTGTTAAGTTTTATTCAGCATGTGCAAGAGATGGCAAAGTGGCTGGTGCAGTTGGAATGGAGGGAGGTGGAAGAAATTGGATGATGAAGGGCCTTGTAGAAATTAAAAGAACTTTCGTGTTTTCTCTAGACAATTGGGAAGCCATGGGAAAGTTTTGAGCAAAGCCATGACCTCATCAACCATGCTTTAGGAGAAGCATATTGGCTCTTTTGTTGAGAAAAGACCGAGGGTGAAAGCAGAGCACCCAGGTAGATGGTCTGTAGCAACGCATGCAAAAGATGATGCAGGTTTGGGCCAAGGTGGTCACAGTGGAGGTAATGAGATGTTGATGTATTTTTGATTTTACCCTTAAAGTGTAGCCCATAGCATTTGCTGCTAAATTAAAAGTGGAAAGTGAGGGAAGTGAAAGATGCAAGGAAGCCAAGATTTTTTAATCTGAGCTATTGAAGAGCTAGAGTTCCCATTTACTAAGATGGAAGAGACTGCAGAAAAAAACACGTTTAAGGGGTGAAATCAGTTTCAACATGCAAACTCGATATGCCTGTTTGTTATCCCAGTGGTGATGTCAAGGAGCAGTGGGATATATGAGTCTGAAGTTCAAGTGAAAGGTCTAGGCTGTAGATATTAATTTGAGGGCTGTCATCACATAGATGCCATTGAAAACAGTGAAACTGGATGACATTATCAGGCTGCAAGTAAAGATGCAAAGAGTAGAGTTTCAAGCCTGTGTTCCATCTCTCTTCCCTCATCATGCTGTTTCATATTAATTCTTATGCCACAGTGTAATAGCAATAAATAAGCATTTTATAGCTTGCAGTCTTCTGTGAGCCTGAAGATAATATTTTAAGATGTAAGCAATTTGGTGACAAAGTGTTCCTTAGTCTAAAGCAAATGTTACAAGACTAAGGCATAAGGAGAAAAGATGAAAGTAAGTTTGCTTATTTTAGAATAAATTTATTTTCCTGCCTTCCTTGACACACAAATGGAGCACTGGGAGTAATATTTTTCCTAACCATTCTTAATCTCTGAAGCTATAAGCCATTAGCATTGTACTTGAATAGAGAGTGAATGTCTTCTGAGTTATAGCGGTCCTTTAAGAACGAAGGAGAAAAGGATGGCAGTTTTCCATGTCTTTAATCTTCATGTCACAAAGGTATGTTGGACCTGGATCTTGAAAATGATAACTCTCAAACAGAAAAGTTAAATCTCACTATCAGTAAATTAAAAGCTAGGTCCTTGCTTGTGTTAATTTTAATCAAATTATTAGCACAATAGCAAAGTTGCCTGAATGAGGTTTATTCTGTCTAGTTTCATCTGTCCGGATGACTATAGAGAAAATAATTTCTTACAGAAAGCAGCAATTTTCCATAGCATACAAATGGATGGAGTATTGCCTTCTAGCCCCTAAGTCAGCACATTTGACATTTTGTTTGGCCTTTTTCAAATTTTTATTTTTAAGGAGAATGGATACTCACACAGCAGTAGAAATAGGAAATGTGAAATCAAAGCTACAAAGCCAGCCAAGCCACAGAACACTGTGCTTAACATGTTAAAAATGAAAAGCATTCCCAATTTTGAAATTTTAATGTGGAAGATTTTATGTGATCTGATCAAAACTGAGCCATATCTCATTACTATGTAATACCCAGAACATGGAGTCAGGAAGAGAAAAATCTATGGCTCTATCCACTCCCCTTCCATCACTTTCATGGAATAAATGTGATTCTCCATCCACTTGACAAAATCCGCTGGACCGAAAGTGGTGTTGATGAGAAATGTTCCCTAAATCATGGATGGAGCTAAAATATACTTCAGGAGGGTGACGAGAGAGGGGGAGAGCTAACGAGGTGAAGTTTTTATAGGCACTGCAATGGGGATCCTTTGAAATATGGTGACTAAGTCTATTTTGAAGTTAGAAATACATTAACTCCTAGCCCTAGGAGCTCACGTGAATGAGAGTGTTTACACTGGGTGTGCACACCATCCCTCATTTCCTTCTGGAACAAGCCACTGCCAAGGCGGGGGGGCGGACCTGTCAACAAAGCCATCTTTTCATTTCTTGAGCTTTCCGTAGGGAGGGAGCAGGATTGGGTTTGAGATTTGGGCTTGTCTGCCCCACCTCGCCTCCTCCCAAACAGAACAGAAATAGTTCCTTTGTTTACATTTCATTAGCATTGTACTCCCTTTTACTCACACTTAATCAGGGTCCTTTCTAGAAGCAGGGATGGAGAAGGACTGGAAAGCTGCCCTTCTGCTGTGTGCGCTGGGCTCTGAACCCTGAGTTCACAGGCCCTGTTGATTTACGTGAACTGTGTTAAGTCAACATTGGTGTGTCGGGGGCCTCCTGGCTCTCCCACCAACCGAGACTGTGCCTTGCAGGTTTATTGCCATTCCTGGGTGCATCAGGAGCTTATTTCTGTTAGCCCTTTCTTTTCAAAGACAAGCAGTTTTTAAAATCTATATTTTCACTAAGAATACAATCCATATCCTCTTCTGTGACTTTACCTGTCAGAGAGTGTTTTGTTATTTTTCAGCAAGGTGGTTCATAATAAAACATGATAATAGTCCTTTTCTTAGGGAGACTCTTCTGTGCATTGCCAGAAGTTCCCTGACAACGGTCAGGCTGAAATTGCTTCATTTTCTTACTATTGTAATAACAGCATACACCTTTAGATTGCATGAATCTGGGTTCAGATCCCATCTAGGCCACATTCTTACTTGATCAGTTATTTCAATTTCAGAAGGCTCAGCGTCTTCATAGTAAAACAAGAAAAAGTAAATCTATTGGGGAGAGTTATGATGAGGGTTAGGTCTGATGATGTGTAAAGCAAACTTGCACAAGTGTTGGCACGTAATAAGTGCTCCCTTCCAGAATTTCCATGTCATTTCTTCCAAGGGTGCCTCATTGATTATACCATAGACATCATGCCTATGAACAGATACTTAATGGAAAATGGGCTAGGCCAGAAATAGAGCTAGTTATGCTACAGACTATACGGAAGATTTTATCTAGATCATCTCTTTTATTACTAACATATCCCACCAAAAATAGGAGCAGCTCCACTTTAGGAAAAGAACACTGATGCTGAGAATGTTTAAATAACTTGCCAAATTCATAAAGCTGGCCAGTAGTATGTCTTTGAAGACCTTATAATCAAATACAGAGCAGCTCTACAGACCTTCCAGCTACATCCATGTATTGTCACTAGGGGCCGTGCATTTGGGAAAGATTTAATTCTACTCTTCATTGTTCTGAAACATGACCCTGATTCCATTGCGCTTAACTTCTACTCACTTTGGCAGTATCTATGATGAAGGTGCAATTGGATCATGAGTTTATAAAAATTGAAGCTATTCAGTGATTCCCAACTCCAGTTTCAAGGCATACTTGTTTTAGGTTAGGTCGCGAGGTGTGACTAAATTGATAATCCTTAACAGTATTAAGAATTCCGTTTGTTGACATCCACTTACTCTAAAACCATAATAATGAATTTTAACAGAATCTCATTCAAAGAATTCCCACATGCATTCTCGCGTGGGATAAGGGACCACGACAGCCTGTGTACTTCTTCTGGACCCTCGGTCTTCCTGGGTAAGGGTGATAACCCTGCCCACCCCTCCATGGACATCAGCCCTCATCTTGCTTCGGAAGAAAATAAAATTGAAAACTACCATCTCCAGTGTAAACTGAAAGAAGGGTCTTTCTCTGTTCTTACTGATCCCTCCTTCAGCTGTCTATTGGTCACTAACGTTTCTTAGAAGAAATCTAAGATTAACTTAAAAACAAGGAGTGATAGAATTCCTTCTAAAGCTTCTATGATAGTTAATTTTATGCATCAGCTTGACTGGAATTTATACCACTGGCTTTCTAGGGTCTCCAGCTTACAGAATGCAGGTTGTGGGAATTTTCTCTCTTCATAGCTGCTTGGGGCAATTTCTTATAATAAACCTCATTCTCTCTGTCTCTCACTGGGCTTCCCTTGTGGCTCAGGCAGTAAAGAATGTGCCTGCAGTGTAGGAGACTCAAGTTCGACCCGTGGGTGGGGAAGATCCCCTGGAGAAGGAAATGGCAACCCACTCCAGTATTCTTGCCTGGAGAATTCCATGGACAGAGGAGCCTGGTAGGCTATAGTCTATGGGGTTGCAAAGAGTTTGACATGACTGAGCAATTAACACACACATACATACCACACACACACACACACACACACACACACATCCTATTAGATCTTTTTCTCTGGAGAACCATTACTAATAATACCCTCAATACATTAAAATAAGACTGAGTCAGAATGACACTGAAAGAAAAAAAAAGCAAAATATATATGCTGATATTCTTCTATTTCAATTATTTTATCAATTTCCACCCCACCTCCCCACCCAACCAAATCTCTGGTTTTCTATACGAGAATAAATGAAACATCCAATGATGACCAACTGGGGTGAAATTTTCACTGTGAATGTCTTTGGAAAGCTTCAAGGAGTGGGTGAAGAGAAGTGAAAGTCACTCAGTCATTTCCAGCTCTTTGTAATCCCATGGACTGTAGCCCACCAGGCCCTTCTGTCCATGGGCTTCTCCAGGCAAGAGTACTGGAGTGGGTCGCCATGCCCTTCTCCGGCAAATCCTCCCAACCCAGGGATCGAACCCAGGTCTCCCTCATTGCGGGCAGATTCTTCACCATCTGAGCCACCAGGAAAGCCCTCAAGGAGTGGGTGGTATGCACTAAATTGTTTTTTTTTTTTCTTCTTCCTCTTCTCCTGACACATACTCAGAGCTGTTCCTAGAGAAAACCCTTCTGGGATATCACTAAATAAATTGTTTAGCTTCACGTGGCGCTGGCCAGCTCTTCGCCTGCCCCTGGCCAGGAGAGGTTGCCAGGCTTGCTGCAGAGAGACAAACACAGTGATAGGGCACAGGGGAGATCCCATAAATTTCTGGCTGGCTTTATGCTTTTTAATCACCACTTACATTTTCAGTAATAATATTTTTTAAATGAGTTTTAATGATGTTAGTAAACATATTCAGAAGCATTCAGAACTAAAATAAGGTGAAACTTGTAAGTCACAGACTAAATAAAAATTGTTTGCCTTTTTTTCTTCTTCTTTTTTTTTAACAGCTGCAGTTTCTAACTATCCTTCTTTACAGGGGTCAAGAGACCAAAATTTAGAATCTCAGAGAGGAACAGGCACATAATCACACTGATGACTTTAATGAGGAATATCATCCGCTGGAGAATGACAGAAGGAACACTTAACAAGATCAGACTTTCCTCGACATTCAGCAACCTTTCCTAAATAAAATCATTATGCCATGTCCAATTCATTTCTCAGTCCTCACACTTTAAAATGCTTGAGACAGAATCATGCTGTTTTCTGCTTGCCAAATCAGCTTTTGGATGGACCCGCTCTGAGCTGCGTCCAGAGTTATCTGATGGTAAGTGAAACAGTGGCCTCAGACCCGCGGGGCCACCCTGCTACCTGACCGCTCCCCCCTACATTTTAGCCATGCTTTTCAGTCTTTCTAGATATCTTGCTCTTCAAATGAAGAGCAGCAGCATCTTGAAATTCTTCCAGATAGCATCATGACAGTTGATCCTGGGCTAGCAAACAATCATTTTAAAATATACTGGGGACAGGAATTCCCTTGGGGTCCAATGGTTAAGAAACGATCTTGCAAAGCCATGGGCGTGGGCTCCATCCCTGGTCGGTGCACTGAGATCCCACGTGCTGCTGGGCGACTGAGCCCATGTACCACAACTAAGACCCGGCCCTGCCTAATAAATAAAGATTGAAAAAATAAATAAAGTGCACTCAGGATAGACCCAAGTTCTGGCCACAGGCTAAGAGTAGGAATTAAAACTTGAGTCTTGTGTTTGGAAAGTTGCATCTCTAGAGCAGCTTGCCTCTGGATATGCTAGCTGGCACATTTGCAAAAAGGAGGCCAGACCACTCTGCACCCACGCTGGTTCTGTGAACATACAAAGCCCTCTTTGATGCTGCTGGGTAATATTTTCTGTAGCTAGAAAACTTATCATATGCACACATTAAAAAAAAAAACAGCTATGCTCAGCGTACAATTGGAGGCAACTGCTGACTTCAAGTCAACTAAACATCCCATGTTTTTGTTTTTCTTTTTATTTTTTATTTCAGGAATTCCAGTTTTACTTGAACCAAAAAATTGTCTTTCTTTTTTTTTTTTTGTTTTCTGTGAAGGGTACATCCCTGGGAAATCTTCACTTTGTTCACACATATTACAGAATTTATTAAAGTTCTAAAAGACACCTCAAAAGATTAATCAGGAAGAAAATAGGCTGCAATTCTGAGTTCTTCACTGCTCCACATGGTACTTAATTCTGTCTTCATTCTTCCCCTTCTCCCCTGCCCTGCTTTCCCACCTTCCTTCCCCGCTTGCTCCATCCATTTCAGTCTCCCCTGTGTGGGAACACCACTGGGAGAGGGCCACCAGCGAAAAAAGAAACCGGTTACACTTCAGTCACATCTGCACAGACGGGGTCTTTCTTCTCCCCTTCCTCCATGTTCCTTCATTCCTCCTTTTCCTTCATTTTCTTTACAAGTGGAAGAGGAGACACTCAGAAGTGGGGGAGATACATAAAGTGGTGTATATGGATCTCAGTATCTTTATTATTTACCAATTATACTGTACATAAAAAGGAGCAAAGAAAGAAAGAAAAACAGGGTTTTATATTTAAAATGGATAGGTAGCAAGGACCTGCCATGGAGCATGGGGGCTCTGCTCGCTGGTAGGTGGCGGCCTGGACGGCAGAGGAGTCTGGGGCGAATGGACACCCGTGTGTGTGTGGCTGAGCCCCCTGCCGTGAGCCTGAACTGTCCTGGCGTTGTTCACAGGCTACACGCCAATATAACACAAAAAGCAATAGACCAAAAGCAGAGGTATGAAGCAGATATTTTAAGAATTCAAATCAACTGGCCTAAGAATTCAAAATGGCATTTGAATCCTATCTCTGTTTCTGGCTGAATTAAATCATGTAATCTCTCTGAACCTCAGTTACCTCATTTACAAAATTAACAAATGCATGCCTTCCTTGAGTGTTTTTATGGAGATTAAGAGTACGTATGCAAAACTTCTGACATCGTACAAAATAAAGTGTGCCCATTGCAATTATTTAAGATATTAATATTAATATATCTATTAATATAAGAACTCCTTGTCATGTATATATTTAATATATCTTGTTACATATACATATTTTAGTTTTTGCCATGGTATTAAAGAACCTAAGTGCAACTAACACCATATTTCTAATTTCTAACTTTTATATAAACTCTCTGAATTCAATCTATATCTCTGGCTAATGGGGGGGAAACTAGGCTATGGCACATTTAAATTCTAGCAGTGCTCTGTCTATAACTCTAAGTGAAAATTCAGATTGGCTTCTTGATAATAGAGACATGTGAAATTGAGTATATTTTGATCAGTAAAAAGACTAATTGTTTTCTATAGCATCTTCTTGGCTTTATTACATCACTCTGATGTGCAGCATAAATTGCACCTGCTTCTACAAAAAGTAAATCAATATTCAAGAATTAAAATGCAAGCATATGTTCCAATTACTCATTCATGAGCTATTCTAAAAATAAGCTGTATTCTGGACACAAATGCAATAAATGAATTAATCAATTTTCAATAAGAATAAATCACCAGAATCTTGCCTTCAGTAAGTGAAAATTTTGTCAGAAAAGTTGGACATTTGACCAACTCCAGGCTAAGTGGTAAAATGGAACGTCAAGTTATATTAGCTGCACATTTGAACTGGTGCCACGTGGAATGATGTGATTCTGCATCCTAGAAACAAAGAAGGAATGAAGATAATTGGTGTGAAGTGTTCCCTAGTCAGGTTACACTCATTGATAGGGCCACACTCCATCTCACTGCTACAGAATATTTAAAATAAGTGTTCTATTTCCCTGGTGTTCCATTAGCGGTCACTTACAAAACAGTTCTGTAAGAAGGGAAACGGCCCAGCGTGCTGAGTGTGTGCATGCTCAGTCGTGTCTGATTCTGAGACACTGTGGACTGTAGCCCGCCAGGCTCCTCTCTCCATGGCAATTTTCCAGGCAAGAACACTGAAGTGAGTTGCCATTTCCTCTGCCCGGGGATCTTCCCGACCCAGGGATCAAACCTGTGTCTGCTGCATCTCCTGCATTGGCAGGCAGATTCTTTAACCCTTACGGCACCCTGGAAGCCAGGAACTGGCTCACCTAACATCAATGCTAGATTCATTTTGCATTCAACAGAAGTTGAATACTGACTCCTTCTCTCAGAGTGTTGCCTAAATCTAATACAAATGAGAGACAGAGTATAAGAAAGCCTACCATATGCTGATTAAACCAGTTATTACTATTTTTTTAAACTTTTATTGTTATTTATTTGGCCACAGTGTTTCTTAGTCACAGCTTGTGAGACAGAATTCCCTGACCAGGTTTCAAACCTTAGCCCCCTGCATTGGGAGCTTGGAGTCTTAGCCACCAAACCACCAAGGAAGTCCCAATTTATTAAGAACTATTAGTAACTACTAGATATTAGAAATTTTTCAAATTTGGGGAATCCAAAAATGGACACAACCCAATCTCTGCCTTCCAGAGTTTCAAGGGACACATAATTATGATATGGTGTGGGTACTAGTCACTCAGTTGTGTCTGATTCTTTGTGACCCCATGGACTGTAGCCTGCTGGGCTCCTCTGTCCATGGAATTCTCCAGGCAAGAATACTGGAGTGGGCTGTCATCCCTTCTCCAGGGGACCTTCAGCCTGGGTCTCCTGCATTGCAGACAAATTCTCTGCCATTTGAGCCACCAGGGAAGCCCAATTATGGTATAAACATAATTATAGCACATGCATAATTACATGCACAAACATGTTCATGTTAATATGATAATCCTACAATGTCAGAATAAAGAACTATGAAAATGGTGCAGAAGAGTCATTATTTAACTGCTTGAGGAACTATGCAGTGCTTTTATGTGACATATGCCAGATGGGAAATGCATGATCACACTCTCTTTAAAGATTATTATTTATATACTGCCATTGCAGTGACTGCAATTTTATTAATGCTATTCCTCCTACCTTTCATTAGGCAATTATTATTTGTTCATAGTATTATTTTATGTATTTCAAGTCAATAATTAGCATTAATTGGTCATTTATACTGAACGAGACATCGCTAACATTTTTCCATACACCAACTTGTTTAAATCCTTAGCAACCAAAGAGAGGTGACCATGGTTCTATTTAGAGGTGAGGACATTCAGATTCAAGGTTAAGTGTTGTTCTCTGGAGAAGGAAATGGCAACACACTCCAGTATTCTTACTTGGAGAATCCCACGGACAGAAGAGCCTGGCAGGCTACAGTCCACGGGGCTGCAAGAGTCGGACACGACTTAGTGACACCACCACCACCAAGTATTGCTCTCAGGACTGGTTACATTCAGATGTCTAACCCCATCCCAGAGCTATTCAGGAGACTGAGTTACCTCATTAGAACAAAAGATTCTCTTATCACCTAGGAAAGTCCAAGGGATTTAGGAGCTCTGAGTCAGGAGCTGGGGACAAAGACCAAATATTTCTTTCTTACTATGTCTCAGTATCACAGTGTGAAAGCAAGAAGCTGCTTAAGAAGATACCCTTAGATTTCAAGTATATGGTGCAAACAGAGAATCTACAATAATGGGGTAATAACACCGATTCTCTGTGCTTTCTAACTCTTCTCAATGATAACTTTGACTCTAACACACTCTCTGCTTGCAGGTAAAATTGGTGCAGTGATCCGTGCCCTGCCAGCCTCACAGGGCTGCTGTAAGAATTAAATGAAAACCCTTATTGTGAAGAGCAAGAAAACTATGAAAAATGACATAAAATGTCAAGTTATCTGCAATTTCCTGTTGTTTCAGCAAGCCCCTGTTTGTTCACCTTTGAAAATAAACATTTATTTATATTTGAACCTTACTTGATGTTTCTTAAGTAATACTCAGTATCAGCTGGAGATTGGTTCCAGATTCTCCTCGGATGCTAAAATCTGAGGATACCCAAGTCCTTTATATAAAACAGTGTGGTGTTTGCATATAACCTATGCATATCCTCCAATACACATTAGATCATCTCTAGATACTTATAATACTTAATAATGCAAATGCCATGCAAATGTGTGTGTTTGTTCTCAGCTGTGTCAGACTCTTTGTGACCCTATCGACTGTAGCCCTCCAGGCTCCTCAATCCATGGGATTCTCCAGGCAAGCATACAAGAGTGGGCTGTCACGACCTTCGCCAGGGGATATTCCGAACCCACAGATCAAACGTGGGTCTCCTGCATTACAGGCAGATTCTTCATCCACTATGTAAATAGTAGCCTGCAAATGGTAAATTCAAGTTTTATGTTTTGAAACTTTCTGCAATTTTTTTTTTTTTTTGGTCAAAATTTTTGTTGAATCCACAAAGGCAGAATATGCAGACATGGAGAGCAGCTTGTGCTGTGATAAATACAAATCTTACCATGCCATGTCTTCATCTTTCTTCTCATCAATCATCCTCCTCAGCCCTCCCTGAATCTAAAAGTCCTCACCTATAAGATAGAACTGCAATCACATACTGAACGAGGCCTAAAAGCCCACTCTCACGAACACCTTTCCTACTTTCCCAAGAGTTCTGCAAGATTTTAATTTTTAATTACTTTATATTAAAAGTATTAAACATATATCCACACACACTTTTAAAAATATAAACAGCAATGACAATTAACAAACAGCTGATCCTCTATCTTATCTCCTCAAATCCATTTCTTGTTCCTAAGAATAATCCTTTTTTTATTCTTTCTGATTCTTTGGGATCTACCCCCTATTAAGTGTGTTAATAACATGCTTGATTTTTCATTATTTATTGATTTTTTAGTTTTGGTCAACATCTCTTGACTTTCACTATGTGCTCAATCATGTCTGACCCTTTGCAGCCCCATGGACTGTAGCCCACGAGGCATCTCTGTCCATGGAAATTTCCAGGCAAGAACACTGAAGCGGGTTGCCATTTCCCACCAGAGGGGATCTTTCCAACCCAAAGATTGAACCCATATCTCTTGTGTTTCCTCCACTGGCAGGCAGATTCTTTACCTCTAGCACCTGAGACTTTTATAAGGAACATAAAATTTGGTTATTTCCACTGTACCTCATGGCTCTTTCCACCCACACTACACATGTATTCTTATTCCACCAGATTTTCAAAAATCCCATCACATAACTTGCTTGAATTATTATTATTATTGTTGTTGCTATTTTTATATAAATGTTACCCTAAGTGAAGCAAGGCAGTTGCTAAGTTGTCTTTCCTTCTCTACACAGTCTTCTTGTTTCTCCTGGAGCTATGAAATGTTTTTAGTTCATAATATGCTTGATGCTTGATGCACTTACAATTAGGCTCTCCCCTATCCACAGGATACTTCTTTCAATACTATATTCAGCCACATCAAGGATTTCACTAGATCTTCCAGAAGCAGACTGAGAAGAAGTTTTCTGACTTCCTCCAATAAGAGCCAGCTAAATAGCTCTCTCGCACTGCAGTCCATGGGGTCGCAAAGTCGGACATGACTGAGAGATTGACCTGAACTGAAATAGCTCTCGTGCTGAATCTCCATTCTGCCCTCCGTAAGATTCCCTTTGCATTCATCTCTCTCTCGCATTAGGTCTCCTTTTTCCTGCGTTTCATGCCCTTCTCTTTCTAAAGTTATTTCATTGTTTTGGTGGACAAATTCTTCTTGTTGCTTCTTGAGAAAAGTCACATGGAAGGTGATTGTGTGACCATGAAAAATGACTGAATGCGTTCTTTATATTATTCAAAAATGGGCTAACTCTAACAGATTCTATGTTCATCCACCTCAGTAGAACTGACTCAAAGGTATTCCACTGTGAAGTCAGGAAGAGAAAGACAAACATCGTATTTTAATGCATGTCTATGGAATCTAGAAAGATGGTACTGAGGGACCTGTTTGCAGGACAGCTAAAGAGACGCAGACATAAAGGACAGGCTTCTGGACACAGTGTGGGTGGAGGGGGGAGTGGGATGATTTCAGAGAGTAGCTTTGAAGTATATTCACATGGTATGTAAAGTAGATAGCCAGCAGGAGTTTGCTGTGTGAAGCGGGGAACCCAAAACAGGTGCTCTCTGAGGACCTCAGGGGTGGGCCAGGGAGGGAGGCAGGGCCGACGTCCAGGGAGGAGCATCATCTGTGTACCTGTGGCTGGTTCGTATTGACGTATGGCAGAAATCATCACAATACTGTAAAGCAGTTATCTTCTAATTGAAAACAAAATAAAATTTTAATTATGTGCCAGCCTGGATGGGAGGAGCATTTGGGGGAGAACGGATACACGTGTATGTCTGGCTGAGTCCCTTCACTGCTCACCTGAAACTATCACAAAGTTACGAATAGACTAGATCCCAACACAAAATGCTTTTGGTGTTAAAAAAATAAATTATTATTATTCTTTTTTTTTTATATAAAATGGGTGAACTTTCAAAATCTTATACACACACACACAGCACAGACAAAATGAATTGCTTCTTTTACTTCAAGTGAGCATGGATTTCTGCAGCCATAGAATAACGCAACTTGAAACCCAATAAACTAGGTTTGGAATCTTGCTCAGTCACTGACTAGTGAAGTTTCCACCACTGTAAAACGGTAAAAATAATAATATCAATGTTATTATTAGGTGGCTGAAAGAATTCAATCAGTTAAGCTTTGGTGTGATATTTCTCTCTGCTGTACATTCCATGATGATAAGGGTTAAGTCCATCTTCTTCATTTCTGTGTTCCTAGGTTCTAGAGAATTCAATAAATAGCCACTGCGTGAATAAATGAGCAGATGAATGAATTGACACATTATATGTGTTATTTAACTCCAAGCATGGTAAAGAGGCAGAATAAATAATTATGCATATTTATTTATCATAACTTCCTTTCCTATCCAAACTTTTTCATTACTTTCTAGCAATTTTTTTCCTCCCTAGTTATTTTCCTGTCCCTTTTGTTTCTCCCCTCCTTCCTACCTCTTTTCTTTCCTTGTTGCCAACATTTTCCTTCCTTTCTCTTTCCTTTCTGCCCTCCTTGCCATTCTCCCTCACCTCCTTACATCCTGTACAAAAATTCCCCTCCTCCAATAATCCCAACATTCCACTGTAAATTAGTCTATAAAAAAAAGCAGTAAAATAATGAAATATCAGATACACTACCCCAGTATGGAAAACAGAAGAAACACTAGGTGTGAAAGTTATTTTTGCCAACTGTATATGAGCCCAACTTATTACTTCTAGATTCTGGAGATCATGCCTATCTGTCTTGCGGCCAGTTTTATTCCATTGCAAACACACTGTCTATTTCTGACCGATAAAAACCATTTTCATTTTTTAAGACAGAGAAGACATATACTTGAAAAATATGATCACCTGCTTAATTTCTACCTTTCTAGGGTCCTTTTTGTGTACATAGTGTATAGCATTTACTAAACCTTCACTGCACACCCACATATTACATTTATAAACTCCTTTCTACCATGCAGCAATCCTACAAGATAGATCGGATTGTACCTATGCTGAACAAATGCTAAAATGAGGCTCAGCAAGCTTAAAATTTCCTCGTACAATATCTCAGAACAAGTAAGTGGTGGAATCAGTATGCAAATTCAGCGTTTTCTGCAAAGCTTATGATCTTTCCACCATCCCCGGCTCTCTCTCTCAACAGACTGTCTTGACAAAAAGCAATCTGGTTTTCCTTGACTGAACTTCTCATCTGCTCTTGCTTTGGCATAGTTATGGTCTGAGTTTCTCAAACACCTGGACAGAAATGTGTTGCCAAGCCATGTAAAAAAATTATACCCCCCATAATTTTCATAAGACAGAAATGTTGATGCAGCCAGCAGCTGTGGCTTTATATGGAGCATGCAGAATAAAGCCAAGAGTGGGTAAGCTGGGCCAAGTGCGGGCGGCTGCCTGAGATCCCTTGAGTTGGATTGGGAGAGTCTCTAACTGCCAGCTCCTCACTCGACCTACTGTGCTAGATGAGGTTACCATGTAGATTTCTGAGACGGAGTAAGCCTTTGAGAAAGCCTTTGAGAAAAGCCCCTGCCTTGAGGACCTGTGGGCCACCTTCTTGTCTAAACCCAGCCTTTTCACATTGTTTCCACGGGCTCTGATTTTCTCATATCGAGTCTTTTCTCTCAGTATCCCTCGTGAATTCCGGCCACTTGCACCTCTTCTCTTCTTTCATTAAAACAACCTGTAACTCATTTTTCCACTTCTAGTCTAGTTACTTTCTATATTTTCTGCCTATTGGTGCTATACCAAATCACCTTAAATTAGTGGCCTAAAAATAACAAAAAAAGTATTACCTTATGGGTCTGGAGGTCAGAGGTCAGAAAAGAGACTCACTGGATGAAAATCAAGATGTTACTGGAACTACATTTCCTTTGAGGATCTGGGAGAGAATCCATTTCCTTTCCTTCTTTAGCTTCTGGACACCACCTGCATTCTTTGCCTTCAAAGCCAGAAACATAGAGATGAGCCTTTTTCATCTTCTACCTCTTTGATTCTCTTCCTTCCACCTTCTGCTGCTGCTTAGAAGCACTCTTGTGATCCTATTGGATTTACCTGGATAATCTCTTAATCTCAAAATCCTTAGTCATCCCTGCAGAATATCCTTTACCATGGAAGGTAACTTATTCACAGGTTTTGGACATCAGGGTGTGGATATCTTTGTGGGGTGGAGAGTCATTACTCTGCCTGTTAATTCTTCCAACTCATTTAACAAATCATCACGACAGTGATCTCTCAAAACTTCGGATAAAGACATGTCACTCCCTTCTGCCCATGATTGTTTCTTACTCTGTTTCCAAGGATCTGAACTTCACTGACCTAAAACTCCATGTCTCTCTACCAGTCATCAGATGCAGATGAGCCAGAGCAAATGACATATTCTCTGCCTCCAGGTTCCTCACCTATGAAATGGGAGTGATATCCAAAAAAGAGGAGATATATATATGTGCATAGCTGACCCGCTTTAATGTACAGTAGAAATTAACATAACACTGTAAAGCAATTATACTCCAATAAAAATTAATTTTAAAAAAGAAAAATAATAAAATAAAACAAGGATGCTAGTTTTTGATAAGATTGCAAAAAGGAATATATAAGTTCATTCATTGTGTCTACAAAACTCTCTAGTCCATACTGATATGGGTCCTCCTCTGAGTTCAATCTTTAAACTTTTCTGTATCCTGAGGCAGCCAAAGTTGTATGTTAACTAAATTTTAATTGGTTGAAATAAAATAGAATTTGGAAAATCAGCCCTTCTGCAACTTTAACCACATTTCACGGCTGACTAGTGGCTACCGCATTGAGCAGTGCAGATAGAGAATCTTTCCAACACTATGAAACTCTATTAGACTATCTTTTAAGACATTAACGTATACTATTAGGTTGAACTACAAAAAAATTGTTCTTTCTATAAATCAAAAAAACATCAGCAATACTGTATAGCTTAACCACACATTTTTAGATGCCAAAAGTTATTTCAAATTTAACTTTTTCAAGTATGCCTCTAAAATAAAGCCAGCTAAGAATTAAACTCTAATTAGCTTTCTGTTGTTATTAAGACCCTCAGTCATGTCAGATTCTTTGCGACTCCATGGACTGCAGCATACCAGATTTCCCTAACCTTCACTATCTCCCGGAGTTTGCTCAAACTCATATCCATTGAGTCAGTGATGCCATCCAACCATCACATCTTCTACTGACCCCTTCACCTCCTGTTCTCAATTTTTCCCAGGATCTGGGTCTTTCCAATAAGTCAGATTTTCCCATTTGGTGGCCAAAGTATTGGAGCTTCAGCATCATTCCTTCCAATGAATATTCAGAACTAACTTATTTTAGGATGGACTGGTTTGATCTCCTTGCAGTCCAAGGGACTCTCAAGAGTCTTCAGCACCACAACTTGAAGGAACCAGTTCTTTGATGCTCAGCTTTCTTTACCATCCAACTCTCACATCAATACATGACTACTGGAAAAATGATGGCTTTGGCTATATGGACCTTTGTAGGCAAAGGGATGTCTCTGCTTTTCAATATAGTGTCTAGGTTTGTCATAGCTTTTCTTCTAAGGAACAGGCATCTTTTAATTTCATAGCTGTAGTGACTGTCCACAGTGATTTTGGAGCCCAAGAAAAGAAATCTGTCACCATTTCTACTTTTTCCCCATTTACTTGCTATGAAGTGATGGGGCCGGCTGCCAGGATCTTAGTTTTATGAATGTTGAGTTTTAAGCCAGCTTTTTCACTCTCCTGTTTCACATTCATCAAGAGGTTCTTTAGTTCCTCTTCACTTTCTGCCATTAGAGTGGCGTCATATACATATCTGAGGCTATTGATGTTTCTCCCAGCAATCCTGATTTCAGCTTGTGATTCATCCAGTCCAGCATTTTGTGTGATGTAATCTGCATATAATTTAAATAAACAGGGTGACAATATATAACCTTCACATATTCCTTTACTGATCTGAACCATCCATTGTTCCCATGTCCAATTCTAACTGTTGCTTCTCGACCTGCATACAGGTTTCTCAGGAGGCAGGTAAGATGTTCTGATATTCCCGTCTCTTTAAGAATTTTCCAGTTTGTTGTGATCCACACAATAAAAAGCTTTAGCATAGGCAATGAAGCAGAAGTAGATGATCTTTCTGGAATCCCCTTGCTTTCTCTATGATCCAATGGATGTTGGCAATTTGATCTCTGGTTCCTCTGCCTTTTCTAAATCCAGCTTGTACATCTGGAAGTTCTCAGTTCACGTACTGTTGAAGAATACCTTGAAGGATTTGGAGCATGACCTTGCTAGCATGAGAAATCAGTACAATTGTGTGGTGTGGTCTTCCTCTGTTTCACACACAGAAATACTGAGAGCAACTTGTAAATCAGAATTTTAAATTTATCTTTAAAAACAAACAGATTATCTGTCTGTATAGCGATAACTTTGTACTGAAGTTGAAACATGTTTTCTGTTTTAAACAAGCTGGCCTGCCTTTTGGATGCTTGCACCTGGAGTTCTTGTTCTCTCATTTTTTAATTTAATAGATGTATTTAATATTCTTCAAGAGCTCAGGCAAAAACTTAGCTCTTTGATTTTAAAGTTATGGATGTGTTGGTAACTTTCAGGGAAAAGGACAACATTTAGCAATTTAATGTGACATGTAAGACTCTTAAGTTTTGCATTTTGAGATCTCTATAAAACTTCATTAAGTGTTATATTAAATTACCCCCAAATAATTAAAATATACTGCCAGAATTGGGATCCTAGTTAAATAGTTACTTACTGAACATTCCATCAAGTAATTGACACTGCTGCAGACCAGGGAAAAACTACTAGATGGAAATGCCATGAGTAGAAGGATATTCGAAGATTGCTGAAGCCCCAGCTTCTAGTACAATATCTGACATTTACTGCAACGGCAGCGGCTAAGTCGCTTCAGTCGTGTCCGACTCTGTGCAACCCCATAGATGGCAGCCCACCAGGCTCCCCTGTCCCTGGGATTCTCCAGGCAAGAACACTGGAGTGGGTTGCCATTTCCTTCTCCAGTGCATGAAAGTGAAAAGTGAAAGTGAAGGCACTCATTCGTGTCTGACTCCTAGGGACCCCATGGACTACAGCCTACCAGGCTCCCTGCCCATGGGATTTTCCAGGCAAGAGTACTGGAGTGGGGTGCCATTGCCTTCTCCAGACATATACTAGTGCTCAATAAATATTTATGAATGGCTGAAATCTTTAATATACCACATTAAATGGAAAATGATGATCACATACAGTTACAATGTTACATAAACACTTTGGAACTATTAATATAAAGTCCTAAAACACATATATTCATATTTGTGCATCTTGAAATTACAGAGCAAGGGTCTTAGCTTTGTATGCTGTAACAACCCTATTTTCTAGATGAGGCAACAGACTCCAAAAACTGGCATTATTTTCTCATTTAATAGCAGTAAGTCAGTGCAAAATAGTAACATAAATGGCTTGTCAACATTATAGTAAAAGTTGCCACTGTATAACACTGGCCAAGTACCAGGTACTGTTCTAGTTGCTTTAAAAATGTTAAGAAATTCAAACCTCACAAGAAAACTTTGAGGTGCATGCCTTTAACACACTCATTTGACAGATGAGGAAGGTGAATTATAGAGAAGTATGAAGCTCCCTCAAGAACGCCCAGGTGATACAAAGTTAAAATTTAAACCCTGGAAGTGTGGTTCCAAAAACTTCAATCTTAGCCATTAATCATACTGACTAAATCCTCGACAGTGTATTAAGAAGCAGAAACATCACTTGGCCTACAAAGGTCAATATAGTCAAAGCTATGGTTTTCCAGTAGTCATATATGGATGTGAGAGTTGGACCTTAATGAAGGTTGAGCATCAAAGAATTGATGCTTTCAAATTGAAGGGCTGGAGAAGACCCTTGAGGGTCCCTTGGACAGCAAGGAGATCAAACCACACTCAATCCCAAAGGAAATCAGCCCTAAATATTCTTTTGAAGGACTGATGCTGAAGTTCCAATACTTTGGCACGTGATGGGAAGAGCTGACTCATTGGAAAAATCCTGCTGCTGGGGAAGATTGAGGGCAGGAGGAGAAGGGGACAACAGAAGATGAGATGGTTGGATGGCATCACTGACTCAATGGACATGAGTTTGAGCAAGCTCTAGGAGTTAATGGAGGACAGGGAAGCCTGGCGTGTGGCAGTCCATGAGGTCGAAAAGAGTTGGACACGATATAGCGACTGAGCAAAAGCAAATACCGACTAAATAGAAAACTGTGGCATATAGCATTTTTAGGGAGAGGCATCACTTGTCTCAGAAATGTTTGGCCTTTATTTTGGAAACCTAGCCACAGAGGCTATCAGTGTAGACAAATGTAGGCTGAGCATCTGAGTTGGATGCTGGGGTAATTGTCTCCCCTCCATCAAGTCAGCAGAGTTCTGGAGAAACTCCCCGAGGGCTGGGCTTGTAGCTGCTTTCATGGAGGATCATGGGACAGAACAGCAACATTCATTCTGGTTTCTGGCTTTGAGTCGCTTTCCCTGCCTTACATCAGTAATCTGATTCTCACAGGCACGCCTGTGCACCTGTGGGAGGAAAGGGAATCATCCTTTTTCAGGTATGGTTTCATTTGACTGCAAAGAAGCGTAGAACAGAGCCGATGACAGCCTCTCTGAACTAAGATCTCCTTGAAGAGCGAAACTAGACTCCCTTTAAAACACAAAACTCTCAACTTCAAAGGCCTAGAGTTAGCAGAGGATCAGACATTTTCCAGGCAAAGCCCTGGTAGATTGTATTTTAAAAATGCACAGTCTTTCTTCTGGGCATGGCAAACATCTTCACTTAAGTTTATGTTCTCATAGAAAATAGAGGGGTGGTTATTGCCACAAGGAAAGGAATGGCCAACAAATGCAAAAGACAACCATTTATTCAAATAAAATGGTAAATTTTGCTTCTGTTTTCTAAATATTTCACGCTCACTTCCTTCTTTTCCACAGGTCAGGAATAAGCATCATATAAGGTTTTCTATATAAAATTGAAGTTCTGAATTTAAGAGGAATCTTACCAAATTTTCAAAAATGGCATTTGAACAAAAACAAATCTGACACCAATTAAAAACACTTCTTAACAACCGAGACAGTCCCAATTCTTTAGTTTCTTTGATATGCATAGTTTGAATATAATTCTATTTTTTCCTCCTCATATTTTATACCCAAGGCTCGCCTCTCCATTTGGTTGTGAACAATATGTGGATGATATCTTCTATTACAGATATCTTTAGATACCCATAGATACAGATATTATTAGATATCTTCTAATATCTACATTGTGCCAGACACTAAAATACTCAAAACACACTTGATGATTATTAAGAGCTTCTGTAGATATGAGAGCTTTTCATATAGATTCAAGATATTAGAGGTATTTTATCCTCTTCTCTGAGCTTGAGGCTGTGCCCAAGAAAACAGAGACTGTCACAAGTGTGCGCATCAGATAAATAAATTATTACGTTATATCCAATTATGCCAGGGATTATCACGCAGCGAAGAGGTAACATTGGCAGCTTGTAGCAACGATGAAAGCACTTCATTTTTAAAGTTTACAAAATTCATTTTAAGAATGTTAGTTTATTTTTTCAAATTTCTATTGGGTATAATTACTTTTATTGATATAGTTCATTTTATTGATGCTTTTGAACTGTGATGTTGGAGAAGACTCTTGAGAGTCCCTCAGACTGCAAGGAGATCTTGAATATTCAATGAAGGACTGATGCTGAAGCTGAAGTTCCAATAGTTTGGCGACCTGTTGCAAAGAACTGACTCACTGTAAAAGACCCTGATGCTGGGAAAGATTGAAGGCAGGAGGAGAAGGGGACGACAGAGGATGAGATGGTTGGATGGCGTCACTGACTCAGTGGGCACGAGTTTGAGTAAACTCGGGGAGTTGGTGATGGACAGGGAGGCCTGGCGTGCTGCAGTCCATGGGGTCGCAAAGAGTCGGACACGACTGAGCAACTGAACTGGACTGAAGATAGTTACTTTACAATATTGTGTGAGTTTCTACCATACAGCAAAGTGAATCGACTCTATGTATACATATGTGAAAGTGAAAGTCGCTCAGTCGTGTCCGACTCTTTGCGACCCCAAGGACTATACAGTCCATGAAATTCTCCAGAACAGAATACTGGAGTGGGTAGCCTTTCCCTTCTCCAGGGGAATCTTCCAATCCAGGGATCGAACCCAGGTCTCCCGCATGGCTGGCGGATTCTTTACCAGCCGAGCCACAGGGGATACCCCTGCCTCTGTGGATTTCCTTCCTGTTTAGCTCACCATAGAGCGCTGAGTAGCGTTCCCTGAGCTATACAGCATGTTCCCGTTAGTTATCCACTTTACACATGCTATATATGCATGTGAATCCCAATTTCCCAATTCATCTCACGCCCCCTTTCTCCTTTTGGCGTCCATATGTTTGTTCTCTGTATTTCTACTTCTTCTTTGCAAATAGGTTCATCTGTACCATTTTTCTAGATTCCACACGTATGTGTTAGGTTGTTCGAGACACTCTACTACAACATGTTTTCGTACTGTATGGTGAGAACAAACATCTGCTTTGTATAGTTCACAGTAACACGTACCTGTTACCAAGAGACCACTGTGTAACAGTTAACCACAAAAATCTTTGTGGTCTAGAACAACTTGCCTTCATAGTTCACGTGTCTGAGTGACCATCTAGCAGCTCTGCCGATCTTGGGCTGGGCTCACTTGAATGAAATGGGTGAGCCGGCAGCTGACCCATCGAAGCTGGTGTTGGCAGGGATGATGTGAGCAGCTCAGACCCATGTCATGTGTTCCTTTTCCTCCAGAAGTTTAGACCCAGCATATGTTCGTGACGGAGGCACAAGAGAGGGCAGGCAAGCCCGCCCACACACGAGTTATTTGAGTATTTGTGGTACATTGGCTAATATCTCTTTGGCCAAAAAAGGTCACATGGATGAGTACAGAGTCAAAGGGACAGGCACATTGCTCCACCCAGAGTGAGGAAGTGCAGCAAGGTCACCCGGCCCGGCTATGTGTCTAAGGAGGGGTGCTGGGTGAGCGTCACCCTAAAACTGACTATACCCAACATTTGCAAAGAAAAAAGGTAATATTTTAGTTCCCACCACTAATGAAACTAGAGAACCTCTGGAAAACGTCAGAGACTCTGTTCGGGTACTAGACGTATACGTGAGGTGGTGCTAGTGGTAAAAATCCCGCCTGCCAATTGAGGTCAGACAAGAGATGCAGGTTCCATCCCTGGGTGGGAAGATCCCCTGGAGGAGGGCATGGCAACCCACTCCAGTACTCTTGTCTGGAGAAGCCCATGGACAGAGGCATCTGGCAGGGTATGGTCCATAGGATTGCAAAGAGTCGGACAAAGCTGAAGTGACTTAGCATGCACGCACATATAGGTTATATGAGCAAATAGCCAAGAAGAATGTACACATCACTAGTGGCTTGTGGTTTGAATCCTAGCGAAGCATTAAGCCATGACCAGAAGTTGGAAAAGATGTTTGAGGCAAAATGGACACAGAAAGAATGCTATCCATGAATGGGAATATCACATAGCATCTATCTCTGCCAAAAATGTTCTTATTTAAGTTGGTTTAATACTTGCAGAATTTCATTGAAAGTAAATGAAAAAAAAGTACCTTCTGGCTTCCCTGCATTTCTAGATTAATCTAGACAGGTTCTCATCCAGGTCTTGATTACTTGCCTTTCCCTCAGTTTTTAAGAGACTTCTGCCTCTTGTGGTCACACAGTCTCTCATTTAACTGAGACCTTTGCCGTCTACAATGTCCCCAGAGAGGTCTTCTCCGAGGACCCTACCCAGTAGAGGCCTTTCCTCCCCTATCAGTTCCACTTCTCAGCATTCCTCCGCACCTTTTCCAACAGATGAGATACACTGCTATTCACTGCGGTATTCCAACTCACCCCATGTAATGTAAACTCCCTCAGATCAAGGGTATTATCCAACTGTGTGTGTGTGTGTGTGTGTGTAGTTGCTAAGTTGTGTCTGATTCTTTGGGACCCCATGGACTGTAGCCCACCAGGCTCCTCTGTCCATGGGATTCTCCAGGCAGGAATCCTGGAGTGGGTTGCCATTGCCTTCTCCAGGGGGTCTTCCCGACCCAGGGATCAAACCTGTGTCTCCTGCATTGCAGGCTGATTCTTTACCATCTGACTCACCAGGGAAGCCCAATTACTCCTTGTGATATCTCAGAACCTAGGAAAATCCTGGCATGCTGTAGGTGCTCCTCTCATTTTTTTAATGAGTTGACTGGCTGAATAAATGATGTTTACCTGAAAATAACTGCTCCACTCCTACTCCCCTCATGTAGTCACGTTGCCCTTGGACATGAGACTTGACTTCTTGGGTCTAAGTGGTTAAGACTTTGTGTTTCCACTGTCAAGGGCATGGGATCAATACTTGGCCAAGGAACTAAAGTCCTGCAGGTCGTGCTGCAAAATAAATAAATAAATAAATCATATGAGAAAAGCAATATATATATATATATTTTTTTAAAGATTTGCTTCCTTTTTTTTTCTATGAAAAATACAGACATTTTATATCTACTTTTCCTCAGTTTCTTTTGACTTTGCAACTTTTCTTTTTAATTGTGTCTTTCCCTCCACTCATATTATCCTGATAGTTCTCTCCTCATGCTGGAAGTTAGGACTGCAGAACACCAGGCTTCCCTGTATATCACTGAGTCCCAAAGCTTGCTCAAACTCATATCCATCAAGTAGGTGAAGCCATCCAACCATCTCATCCTCTGTCGTCCCCTTCTCCTCCTGCTTTCAATCTTTCCCAGCATCAGAGTCTTTTTCAATGAAGTCAGTTCTTCACATCAGGCAGCCAAAGTATTGGAACTTCAGCTTCAGCATCAGTCCTTCCAATAAATATTCAGGACTCATTTCCTTTAGGACTGACTGGTTTGATGTCCTTGCAGTTCAAGGGACTCTCAAGTGTCTTCTCCAACACCACAGTTCAAATATTGTAAAGTGATTAGCCTCCAATTAAAATAAATTAAAAAAAGAGAAAAGCATCAGTTCTTCAGCATTCAACTTTCTTTATGTCCAGCTCGCACATCCACACAAGACTAATGGAAAAACAAGTTTTGACTAGATGGACTTTTGCCAGCAAATTAATGTCTTTTTTTTTTTTTAAACATGCTGTCTAGGTTGGTCATAAGTTTTCTTCCAAGGAGCAAGTGTCTTTTAATTTCACAGCTGCAGTCACCATCTGCAGTGATTTTGAAGCCCAAGCAAATAAAGTCTGTCACTGTTTCCATTATTTCCCCATCTATTTGCCATGAAGTGATGGGACTGGATGCCATGATCTCAGTTTTCTGAATGTTGAGGTTTTTTTTTTTTTGAATGTTGAGTTTTAAGACAACTTTTTCACTCTTCTCTTTCACTTTCATCAAGAGGCTCTTTAGTTCCTCTTCACATTTTGCCATTAGAGTGGTGTCATCTGCATATCTGAGGTTACTGATATTTCTCCTGGCAATCTTGATTCCAGCTTGTGTTTCATCCAGTCCAGCATTTCACAAGATATACTCTGCATATTATTTAAATAAGCAGGGTGACAATATGCAGAATTGATGTACTCTTATTGCAATTTTGAAACAGACCATTATTTCATGTCCAGTTATAACTGTTGCTTCCTTACCTGCATACAGATTTCTCAGGAAGCAGGTCAGGTGGTCTGGTATTTCCATCTCTTTAAGAATTTTCCACAGTTTATTGTGATCCACACAGATAAAGGCTTTAGCATGGTCAATGAATAGAAATAGATTTTTTTCTGGAATTCTCTTACTTTTTCTATGATCCACTGGATGTTGGCAATTTGAGCTCTGGTTCCTCTGCCTTTTCTAAATCCAGTTTGAACATCTGGAAGTTCTTAGTTCATGTACTGTTAAAGCTTGTATTGGAGAATTTTGAGCACTACTTTGCTAGTATGTGAAATGAGTGCAATTGTGTGATAGTTTGAACATTGTTTGACATTACCTTTCTTTGGGATTAGAATGAATGCTGACTTTTTCCAGTCCTGTGGCTACTGCTGAGTTTTCCAAATTTGCTGGCATATTGAGTGCAACACTTTAACAGCATCATCTTGTAGGATTTGAAATAGCTCAGCTGGGATTCCATCACCTCCACTAGCTTTGTTCATAGTGATGCTTCCTAAGGCCCACTTGACTTTGCATTCCAGGATGTCTGGCTCTAGATGAATGATCACACCATTATACACCATGAGTGATCACACATATATGGGCAGTGGATATCTTTTTTTGTATAGTTCTTCTGTGTATTCTTGCCACCTCTTCTTAATATCTTCTGCTTCTGTTAATTCCATACCATTTCTGCTCTTTATTGTGCCCATCTTTGCTTGAAATGTTCCCTTGGTATCTCTAATTTTCTTGAAGAGATCTCCAGTCTTTCCCATTCTATTGTTTTCCTCTATTTCTTTGCCTTGATCACTTAGGAAGGCTTTCTTATCTCTCCTTGCTATTCTTTGGAACTCTGCATTCAAATGGGTATATCTTTCCTTTTCTCGTTTGCCTTTTGCTTCTCTTCTTTTCTCAGCTATTTGTAAGGCCTCCTCACACAGCCAGTTTGCCTTTTTGCTTTTCTTTTTTGGGGGGATGGTTTTGATCACCACCTCCACTACAATGTTACGAACCTCCATTCATAATTCCTCAGACATTCCATCAGATCTAATCCTGACTCTCCTTGGCTCATGTTAACCCTGATGACACTTTTCAAATGTCTCTTTCTCATATCCTCCTCAGTGCTTAGGGCATATGGATCATCTCTTCCCTGCTGGGAGTCATTAAAGTGAAGGTACCAGAATCTGAGCAGTAATCTATCCGATCAGAGGTTTGCTCACTTTACCCTCCTCTAACCGTACCCAGGCCAAAGATATTGATGTACTTAGAAATTCTGAGTTTCCATTTCTGTGTCATGTGAATCATGATCATATCCACAAAAATTTTAGTTATAACCATGACCAATTCTTGAATGCTTATTGTATATCAAACACTGTTATAAGTCTTCTATAAATATAAATTCCTTTAAATCTCACCATAAGGCTATGAGGTAGATGAAGCAATTAACTCTCTTTTCTACATGAAGGCAATGAGGCAGGATTAGGTTGATTTACTGCCCAAGAGCATCCAGCCAGAGAAGGGGATGTTAACTCAGGCAGGCTGGGCCAAGAGGGTGAATTTCTAATTGCCACCACGTAGAGCTCTCAGCTCAGTGATAACCCGTAGCAATGCCAGGTTACTAATATGCACGTTTTCCATTATAATTCCCACTTTCTTCTTCCCCCAAGGTCCACTGTTTCAACATCTCAAGCAATCAACATTTTTAAGTCATTGCTGCGCACCTTTCACTGTGAGATGTAAATACAGAACAGACAACAGATTTCCTAGTCCTTGAAGAAATGCAAACCACTTGAGCAGAAATGATAAATACACAGAAAAAAGTTGGAGAGCAAGAGAAAGTATGCCCACATTATTTAAAATGTTATGAAACACCTTGAACAGAATTTCATCCCTGATCCTAGGTAAAGATGTCAGAAAGCACTCATTACCAAATGACATTTAGGCACTCGAATATTTTTGCCACCTGTCATCTTGCTTCCTCTCACCTGGATAAATGGCATTTATCTTTGTTGACATCCCTATTATAATGTTATCACTGCTTCTCAGTTACTTCTACTAACCCATGACAGCTTTCTTTATTCACATGCCATTCGTTTGACATTTATTTGCTTTCCTTAATTTGTGTTTAAATACGAATTTCTAAAATCTGCTTTGATTATACATTTGTGCTTAGCTGATATCATGCACTACCTTTGAGATGAGTCTCAATGGAAAATACCTCCTGATATTCATTCACCCTCTAATAGTTCCTGTGGAAGTTTCAACAAGAGATAATGTCCTGGGCAATTGACTTTCGAACTTGAAATTCAGTGGTATCAGAATTAGTGGTTAAACTTTTCTCCCCAGAGATACACATAAATCATCAACTTGTGATGACTTCTGGACTTCTGAAAAGTGGGGGGAGTGAAGTTAGGAGTTTATCTTTGAGAAAAGCACTGCTATAGACAGTTTTCATAGTAATGGGTGAAGAGGCTAGAAGAGGAAAGAAAGGTCTGGAACAAAGCAGAGACCAGAGCAAGGCTGACCTTGAAAATGAAATGACTGCGGGGAACACAGGATGCCAAGCCTGGGGTCTGGATGGTGCAGCGTGCTCGTCATGTCTGACTTCGTGACCCCCTGGACTGTAGCCCACCAGGCTCTCTGTCAGTGGGATTGCCCAGGCAAGAATACTGCAGTGGGTTATCATGCCCTTCTCCAGGGGATCTTCCCGCCCCAGAGCTTGAACCCGCACCTCCTGCATCTCTCGCTTTGTTAGACAGATTCGTAACGGCTGAGCCACAGAGCCGGGGAGAGTGGGTCATGGACAGAACATGATACCAACCTGGGGAGCACACCCGGGTTTCTTGTTGAATAGGTTTGATGTATTAAGGAACTTCCCTGGGTTGTGAGAAGTGACAAGTTCTTTCCTGACTATGTGGTTCCCCATGCCAAAATATTCAACTTTACAAAGAGTCAAAACAACAACAACAACATCAACAAAACTAACTGCAGTTGATAGGAGTAAAGTTAAAATGTTACTGGAGTTCATTGCTTAATGAAAGGAGAATATGCATCACCTTTTTTTGAAAGCAACCTAGCAACCTTTATTAAAAACCCTAGAATGTAAATATCCTTCATCCTAGAAGTCCAAATCCTAGAAATCAACTCACAGGATTATTCTCAAAGCATTAATCTTTAATTATTCTCAAAGATTAACTCAAAGTGCTAGTATATAATTGTGCATGTTCAAAGAAGTTCATTGTTGATAGTGACAAAAACGTCTAGAAACAGAACACTTACTCATTACTAAGGAAATGCAAAAATAAATTATGGGGCAACCATGCCATATTATTCACCCATTAACAAGAAAATAATTAGAAATTGCATATTAAATGGAAGGGATTTCTAAGAATATTAAGTAATAAATGTAAAATACAATAATACATTTGTTGTATTGTGATCCATTTTATAAAATATGACAAGATCTTTCATATGTAGGTTAAGTGTTATTGTCTGAGCACAGAGAAAGATATACAAGGATACATTCAGGATAGTTACATGATAAGACTATAAAATAGCTAGAAGAGAAATAAAAGAAAAGGGTAAACCAACAAAGAAAGAATTTTAAAAGACAGCATCAAAAATTAACAAAATATAAGGTATAGTCCCAATTAAATTCTTACGCAAAATTCATGATAAAAATCTTTAAAATATAAAATTTAAGTACAAAAAAATGCATCGTTTCTGATGAGCTGAAGCACACTAAGATCCCTGCTCTCAAAGGATAATTCTCTTTCTCTAGTGTTGAATATTGTCCATTTTCAAGTAAGACTGGAAGAGAACTGTTTTGAAAAAGATGTATATCCATTCATAATCAGCCACAGTCTTACTTAAATAAATCATTTATATTTGATTTTGATAAATAAATTGTTTTCTCAAAACTTGCCCCTAAAGACTATGTTGAACGTTGAAGAAAGTAAACTCACATAGAAAGGGTCACACAATCATGACCCTAATGACCCTTTCATACAATCATTGCAATCAATGCAATCATATAATCACATTTCCCTCCAAATTAGTCACTCCATATTTTGTCTACCAAATGATTTCTGTTTTCAAAAATAGATTCAACTTTTGCCTGAAAATGCAGACGTAAAGTAGTAAATTTTAAATTGTGAAACAGGACTTCAGCTTACAATAAAGGTGTTTAGCATTTTGCAATTTGCCAATGAAACATTTCTGAAATTTTGCCAGTAATCAAAGAGAAATGGTCTTTTCCAGAAACATGTGGCACATGCAATAAGCATTCAGAGAAAACAAAGCAGAGACTACCGGGAGTAATTAGCAAAACCGTTTTATACTGTGTTTGACTGAAGTTTCTTTACATTGTAAGATTTTAGCATAATTGCAAAATGCCTACCTCTGCCAGCACATAATAACTGTTACTACAGTGTGTAATAGAATCCTAAGATATGGTATTCAGATATGCAAAAAATGTAAAAAACATCAGATTTGTGACTGCACTTTTCCAGATGATTGTCAGAAAATAGACAAATTGTGTCTCCAATAAGTTGCCTGCATTAGTGGATGTCCACAGGTGCCTGTGCTTCTAACATGTCTAGTTGTTCAAGTTATACTCACTTTAATGAAAGAACTCATTTCAAGTCTACTTAATGACGGTTTCTATAAATATATGTGTCCCAAAATAAAGAGTGTTGAGTGTTTTTCAGCTTGTGGACTGAGTCAACAATTTGCAAAACATCACATATTACCATGATCAAAATGGCTTTTTAAGGGACTTTTAAGGAATGTGCTCAAACGCTGATTGCTGGGGGCGATTCTCCGTGGTTTGTCACAGTGCTCTGGGTCTTTTGAAGGGAGGCACCCACTACTCTGCTGTGCACTATCTCATCATGAATGTTTGTTTAGGGAAGACAAAGATACAGTGTCTGCCCCTGGAGCAAAGAGCAGGCATGGTTAAGTTCAATAAAATAAAGACAATGTGTCCCTCAACTACACGGGGCAGTGTGCTTCTGCCCATTATACATGTTTGGGGTTCCCGGGGAAACAGTGGAAACAGTGTCAGACTTTACTTTTTTGGGCTCCAAAATCACTGCAGATGGTGATTGCAGCCATGAAATTAAGACACTTGCTCCTTGGAAGGAAAGTTATGACCAACCTAGACAGGATATTAAAAAGCAGAGACATTACTTTGCCAACAAAGGTCCATGTAGTCAAGATTATGGTTTTTCCAGTGGTCATGTATGGATGTGAGAGTTGGACTGTGAAGAAAGCTGAGCGCCGAAGAATTGATGCTTTTGAACTGTGGTGTTGGAGAAGACTCTTGAGAGTCCCTTGGACTGCAAGGAGATCCAACCAGTCCATCCTGAAGGAGATCAGTCCTGGGTGTTCATTGGAAGGACTGATGCTGAAGCTGAAACTCCAGTACTTTGGCCACTTCATGGGAAGAGCTGACTCATTGGAGAAAACCCTGATGCTGGGAGGGATTGCGGGCAGGAGGAGAAGGGGACCACAGAGGATGAGATGGCTGGATGGCATCACTGACTCGATGGGCATGAGTTTGAGTAAACTCCAGGAGCTGGTGATGGACAGGGAGGCCTGGCGTGCTGCGATTCATGGGGTCGCAAAGAGTCGGACTTGACTGAGCGACTGAACTGACCTGAAGGTTAAGGCCCCTTTCCTGAGATGCAGCCCTCTCTGTGTACAGTATCATCTGGTTCCTCTTTGCATTACCCAGTGGGAAATGAGGTTTGGGAAACTGGCACAAAAATACTCATGTTCTGACTACTGCTATTGCTACTGAGTAATAAGCTGTCTTCTATACACCATGGAAATAACCTATCCACTTGTGAATAGGGTAAAATCTCAGACACTTTCCAGTTCTTGACATAAATGTTACTTTTAGGAGTATGAAAAGTGAAAAAGTGAAAGTGTTAGTCACTCT
Organism: Cervus elaphus; assembly: GCF_910594005.1. Classification (NCBI taxonomy): domain Eukaryota; kingdom Metazoa; phylum Chordata; class Mammalia; order Artiodactyla; family Cervidae; genus Cervus; species Cervus elaphus. Next base: position 4,544,499 of record NC_057826.1, on the reverse strand, counting down.
GTCACATCCAACTCTTTGCAACCCCATGGATTGCAACCTGCCAGGCTCCTCTGTCTATGGAGTTCTCCAGGCAAGAATACTGGAGTGGGTAGCCATTTCCTCTTCCAGGGGATCTTTCCAACCCAGGGATCGAACCTGGGGCTCCTGCATTGCCAGCAGATTCTTTATGATCTGAGCTACCAGGGAAGCCCCTTTTCAGAATATAGCAGAATATATTAAATAGCTAAAATAAAGGTTTATATTTATATATAACATATACAAATCTGTTTATATTTGGAGAAGATAGAGTCTACTCTATGCAGCCTCATTGATACTGATGATATGCATTTATCATTCTCTGATTCAGGGCTTTCCAAACTCAGACATGACTTTTTCTGAAACTATTATTTACTTGATTTTTTTAAACCAATTTGCATTTTAACTTTAAATATATTTATTTTAAAATAATGCATTTTTGAAGGAAATATCATTACTGGTAAAAACCAATATCAATGAACATTAAAAGATAGTAAGCCTCAAAATGCCAGAGGATAAAATCAGGCACTCTGAGCTAAGAGACTTCTGAGAAACAAGGAATGCCTTTTATACCCAAACAGAAAAAGAACCCCACCAGAGATAGGGAAAGTCAAGCTGTTTCCTTTACAAACACTGGTTTGGAAATGGTCAAAGTAGGCAGTTGTAGTTGAGACGGTCTCGTGCAATGCCAGATCTCTTAGAGAATGAAGGACGTTGTTCATCACCATGCTCCCAGAGCTGTGCACCAGGGAGGAGGAGCTGAATAAATACAAATTTAATGGATGAACAAATCAAATGAGACAGCCAAGTTCCCCAAGTGACATGCAAGACACGCAGGAGGAAGAGTGACAGGCTGTTTTTTTTTGTTTTTTTTTTTTTTCATTTATTTTTATTATTTGGAGGCTAATTACTTTACAATATTGTATTGGTTTTTGCCATACACTGACATGAATCAGCCATGGATTTACATGTGTTCCTCATCCCGATCCCCCCTCCCACCTCCCTCCCCATCCCATCCCTCTGGGTCATCCCAGTGCACCAGCCCTGAGCACATGTCTCATGCTTCCAACCTGGACTGGCGATCTGTTTCACACTTGATAATATACATGTTTCAATGCTATTCTCTCAGATCATCCCACCCTCGCCTTCTCCCACAGAGTCCAAAAGTCTGTTCTATACATCTGTGTCTCTTTTTCTGTCTTGCATATAGGGTTATCATTACCATCTTTCTAAATTCCATATATACGCGTTAGTATACTGTATTGGTGTTTATCTTTCTGGCTTTCTTCACTCTGTATAATGGGCTCCAGTTTCATCCATCTCATTAGAACTGATTCAAATGTATTCTTTTTAATGGCTGAGTAATATTCCATGGTGTATATGTACCACAGCTTCCTTATCCATTCGTCTGCTGATGGGCATCTAGGTTGCTTCCATGTCCTGGCTACTATAAACAGTGCTGTGATGAACATTGGGGTGCACGTGTCTCTTTCAGATCTGGTTTCCTCGGTGTGTATGCCCAGGAGTGGGATTGCTGGGTCATATGGCAGTTCTGTCCTTTTAGACTCGTGTGGCTGGTGGAGCAGACCGGAGGCTGGCTGAGACGACGCTGAGGCTGACTTGTGACCCAGAGCAGGCAGGACAGACAGCGCCTCCTCCTGGAGGAGGTAGGGGAGGTGATGCGGGGGTCAGGGGTGAGCTGCATCTCCCTCGACTCCCTCCAGCTCTCTCTGGGACCCCTGACATACTGTCTCACTGCTTCTCAGAAAGTCACTTAACTTGAGGCCTCCGTGATATTACATCAGCTTGATTCTTCTGCTTTTCTGCCTTCTTGTGTCACTTTTGGGTTGGTCCCCTTCCCTTTCATTGTCTAAATGCTGGCAAACCAAACTTCCTCAATCTGCCTTTCCTCTAAATCTCCTTCTCTTTTGAAGGACTCATCCATAACCTGACATCTACAGCTTTACTGATAAAGAGTCCTTTATGCTTAGATTTTCTAAGCAGAGCATGAGTAGACATGTAAGTAGACTTGTCCATCTATTTTCTACGTGTCTCTACCAAGGTCTCTTGATATCAACTCTAACGCAGCATGTACACAATTGAACATTTAATCTCTAATCCAAACCCTTCAAAATCATTCTTACTTCTACAAAATAATAAACCTATATTCCATGTTCAGGGGCTTCCCTGGTGGCTTAGATGGTAAAGAATCTGCCTGCAATGCTGGAGACCCTGGTCTGATCCCTGGGTTGGGAAGATCCCCTGAAGAAGAATGGCTACCTGCTCCAGTGTTCTTGCTGGAGAATTCCATGGACAGAGGCTACAGTCCATAGGGTCGCAAAGATCATGGGGTGACTGAAGTTCCAATACTTTGGCCATCAGATGCGAAAAGTTGAGTCATTAGAAAAAACCCTGATGCTAGAAAGATTGAAACAAGGAAGAGAAGGAGATGACAGAGGATGAGATGGTTGGATGGCATCCCTGACTTGATGGACATGAGTTTGAGCAAGCTCTGGGAGTTGGTGATGGACAGGGAGGCCTGGCGTGCTGCAGTCCATGGGGTCACAAAGATTGGACACAACTGAGCAACTGAAAAACAACAATTCCATGTACATATTCAGCACCATTTTTTGATAAACTCGTCTTATATTTCCTATCTTAGTGCCTGTCAAGTCTTAGTCAATCTAACTTGATTCTCCCTACTTCTGGCCATTCCTCCCTCACAATGAATATTCTTCTAGACCTTTGCTGTCCAACACTATGGCCACATGTAAATACTGAGCACTTAAAATATGGAGAGTCAGGTCAAGAAACTGAATTTTTAAATTTTATTTAATTTTAGTCAACTTAAATACAAAATCATTTCATTTATACTTTTATATCAATTACTGAAAAGGTAGTATTGTAGATTTCTTATGCTAAATAAAATGTATTATTGAGATTAATTTTGCTTCTTTTTACTTTTTTAATGTGACTATAAGAAAATTTAAATTATATGTGTGGTTTATATTAGTTTGGACCATAGGGAGGATAAGCAGAATGGGATTAACTGTTTCTGAATACCTAAGGTATGCCAGACTGCATGAAAGATATTCTACAATTTAGATCATGCAATTTTCAAATTATTTCTGACATGTAACTCATAATATTCCCCAGTTTTATAGAACAAGGAAAGAAAGAACACTCACAAGTTCACAAGGTAACTACAAGCAACAAAAACTCAAATTTAGGACTCCTAACATGGATCCAATGCGTTTGTACTCGGCCCAGCTATGTGTTGCTGAAAGAGCTTGGGGAGTCCTAAGGATCGTACAGGCTCTAGGGGAGAATGTCACCAATAACTGTGTCTTGTGGAGTCCCAGGGCTACGCGATGTGGCTTGGAGCCCCAGCCAGCAGCAGCTGCCTTGGCATCTGCGTTCATGATGCATCCCATGATACCCTCTCCATCTTTGCGATGCTCCCCAGGCCTGCGTGATCTGGCTCAGCTGTACCAACCCAGAGCCATCTACCACCTGGGCTGGGGGAAGTGACTCGACACTGGATCTTGGATGCACGCCCGCTGAGTGCTGGCTGAGACCTTACTCTGACTGTTTCTCAGAGCAGTCAGGAGGGCAGCTGTCTGGCCTCATCCATCTTCCGCCTTTGCAGAAACAGGTTGTGGGAGTTGATGGGATTCTCCTAACATAGGGCCTGCTACCTTGGTGCCTCCAGCAGAGAATAAAGTCCAATGGAATCCTTTGATGACTACGCCAAGGCACATGCAATCTGTGCTTGGGCCAGTCTGCAAACCAAGGCCAGTCTACCAAACGGATAATCCTCTACACAACATGGTGTGCGGAGTTTCACAGGACAGCATTTTGGAAACTGCTCCTCATCAGGTTTTCACAGGTTTTGCTAAATTTTTCTACTTAAGATGCAAGCTTTCTGGACTTTCCCATCTGCTATTACAAATTAAAATTCAAGGAGATCTTCAGGCTAATGATTTAACAAGTTTGTTGTGAAAGTACAGTCTGGTAGAAATATGACATTGAATATTCCATTGAGATAATAAATAACTATATATATTATGCATATATATATATATACCACTTGCATATTTTATATCATGGGCTTCCCAAGTGGCACTAGTGGTAAAGAACCTGCCTGCCAATGCAGGAGACATGAGAGACGCAGGTTCGATCCCTGAGTCTGGAAGATTCCCTGGAGGAGGCCATGGCAACCTAATCCAGTGTGGCAACCATTCCAGCACTCTTGCCTAGAGAATCCTACGGACAGAAGAGCCCGGCGGGCTACAGTCGAGAGGGTCTCACAGAGTAGGACGTGTCTGAAGTGACTTAGCACGCACGCATGCTGTATCATATAGCATTTACATTTCTCACAACTACCTGTGATGCACTTTATCCTATACATTTCCTTTGATCGTCACAGCTATCCCACATTGTGAATGTAATTATTATCACAGTTTTAAATAGAAGAAAATTATGCCATTAACAAATTCGCCCAAAGTTGCACTTTTCGATGGCACAGCTAGAACTCAAAGCATGATCTTAAGTCCCATAGCCTTTTACAGACTGTAATAAAACTAGCAGACATGCCATTTTCATAGACCATCTGAAAGTACCGGCAGATGTTTTACAAATTCAGATTAATTTGTTGTGTGCTACAAGTATTAAGAGAAGGGTATTAAAATCTCCAGCTGTGTATGTGAATTTATTACTCTCTACAGTTCTATCCATTAAAAAAAGTACTTTAAAGCTCCGTTATTGTCTTACATAATTATGGTCATTATACCTTCCTGATAAATTCTTTATCATTATGAAATCTCTCTTCATTTCTAATAATACAGTTACCTTGTAATCTACTAATATATCAATGAAGCCACATAGTTTCCTTATGTTTATATTTTGAATAATATCTTTTTGCATTTTTTAAAAATCTTAATCTGTCACTAGATTTTTAAATTGTGTATTACTGACAACAAATATTTTGCTTTTCTCTTTTCTTTCCTAGTCTGATGGTAACTTTTTAATTGAGTAATGTATTTATTTTTAATATACTTATTTGTATAGTAGGATTTTGGAGAAGGAAATGGCAACCCTCTGGTATTCTTGCCTGGGAAATCCCATGGACAGAGGAGACTGGAAGGCTACAGTCCACAGGATCACCAAAGAGACAGACACGACTTAGTGACTAAACAAAACATAGTTGGGTTTATCTTTAACATACTGCTATTTGGTTTGCATGTATCCGTGCTGCTATCCAACATCCTCTTCTTCTGCCTTCTTTGGAGTTAAAAATTTACCCTTTAGTTCTAGCCAACCTGTACTGCACACTCTGAGAAGCGCCCTTGGGAAAAATCATATACACAATCATCCATATACTTTCCTTTTTCAGTATCAGATTACCCCTATTTTCTGACTGCTTTAGATTGCTCTCCATTGCCACTGATTTATTTGTTTTTGAGTACTTTTGTTCAGTTTTGTGGTTGTTATCAGAAGCAGAGTCTAGCCACTCTTGAAATCAGACTTCTTCATTAATTACTTGTTTTTTTTAATATGGAACATATAATGCACCGCCCCTCCTTAAAGCTTACCAGTGACGTCATCTTTCACTGGAATAAAATCTTAGCATTTGGTTTACGCGTGTTCTCACCGTTGTTGTGCACATTGGGAACATTACATAGGGAAACTTCTGATGCTTTGGTTATACTCCCAGAAGCTTTTTTTTTTAAAGCTCCCCAGGTAACTCTCATCGTCCAGGTTTAAAAATGTCACCGTACATAATCTGCTCCTAATTCTCCTACTTTCTCAATCACTTTCCGGCTTTTTCACTACAGGATTACTACAGTCCTGCTGGATTTCTTTCTGTTTCTCAAACATGAAACCATTTTTCTTGTTTTTGTTTTGTACCTATTCTTCAAATTTTCTGAAATTCTTTGCCCTCCTATCTTTTGCATTCATGTTTTAACTTCAGTGTTGCCTCCTGTGAAGCTTAATTTTATGGGTCAATGGGGCTTGGTCATTGTGCCCAGATGTTATTCTGGATGTTTCTTTGAGGATGTTTTTAAATGAAATTAACATTTAAATCAATAGACTTTGAGTTAAAGCAGATTGCACTTCATAACGTGGGTGAGCTTTAGTTCAATCAGTTGAAGGCCTCAAAAGCCCAAAGACTGACCTTTCTCTGGGAATGAAGCAATTCTGTAGCAGATGTTCTTCAGACATGAACTGCAATGTCAGATTTTCTCTGGATATCCAGTCTGATGTCCTGTGGACTTGGACCTCAACAGTAGCTATCAATCTCTCTTCCTCCACCCACCACACACATTCTGTGTAGTAGTTTTGTATACCTTGAGAATCCTGACTAATAGACTCCCCAGAGTTGGAACTCTCTCTTGTTCTAGATCAACAAACACAATCAATTGTGTGACCTGTGCTATCACTTTATAGTCTTTGGGTTTTTTTAGGCAACACTTCTTAGAATCAGAAATTGTCTTATTCCTTCTCTTTTAACTTACTTATTGCCTCTTACTCACTCCCAACACCTACCATTACAAATTCATTATGAAAGAAACGATCTTCCCAAACATGTTATCTGGTGTGCCAACATTTAGCACTTTACGCAAAATACTCTACAAACAAATAAACTATAAACCATATGAACTAATGAAACAAGTAGTTGGTAATATGTACTATGAAATAAGTACCAGAAGAGTGTAATGGGGGATTCTATTCCTAAAACAAATAACCATGTCATAATAAAACACCACTTTTTGCAGAAGTCTCTCTAAGAATATTTGTCCTGTTTTTATTCTTGTGTATATATACAAAGCAACCAAGGTCCTGAAATTGACTGAAGCTGATGTCAGTTTGTATCACCTCTGAATACTAAGTTAAAAACCAGTAAGGCCTCCATCTGACATTTAGATTAAGAATTCAGTTCAGATTAGCGTGATGTCTGTTTCCACTGGATCTCCGAGAAATGTTAAATATTTCTTTACTTATCTAATCATACCAACCTCTTCTCTAAGGAAACTATTATGGAGATTGCATCAAACTATTTCAGAATGCCTGACTTGGGCTCTACAACCAGGAAGAGAAATCAGATGTCACAGATTCAAAGAGATGTAAGTAAAACATCCATTCTTCCAATGCATGAAAGCATTAGGTACATCTCTTTCTCAGAGATTTTTTTTCTAGCTTCATAAGTAAAATCAGGAGCAGTGAGTTCATATTCTCATCAACAACTGCATCTTTACAGTCTAAAGGACTATAGGAAATTCTCTGTTACATTGATTTAAAAATTGCTTTGCTGTAGCATTCACCCTTTGGTACTAACTCCACTAGCTGAAATAGTACAGTTGTCATCTTTGTTAGCACACGATCATTTCCCAGTTATATGGAGCAAACAAACATGTTTACTCTTAACCTTCTCTTGCTTCACAGTAACTGTCAAGACTCAAGAGATTCAAATAGCATGTGGATTCCAGATGCTTCACCTTTCTGGCTGCTCTCTTTCTAGATGCTTTCAATGTGATGACTGACCCTTAAAATGCAAGCTCTGCAAAATTTCACATGAGCTCTGACCACAAAGTTACACATGTATTTACTCTAAGTAATCTCTGAAGCTGCGACCACTCTTACCCTGAGGGAAAGGTGGATTTGTGTCACATTAAACTCAAAGTGTCAGGAACCACACAGGTTACTTTTTTAACTCATATTCTCTTGACTGTGCCCTGCAAGCTGACTTGTGCTTTGTTTGTTTGTTTGTTTTTGTTTGTTTTATAGTCCTTCAGAAAGCAAATATCTCAAGGCCAAATGCAAACAAAGAAAAACATCTGTATGGTTGCACTGCTAGGTCTTTGATACACTGATATCTAATGATGCATAGTTAAAATAGAAAATATAAAGAAAGCAACCAAGGTTGAAACTGACTACCTGAATAAATAGGAAAACTGCAGCCACTCTTTAAATGTCTGTTAATGTGCATTTATTTTACTATTTTTTAATGGGGACAAATCGATGTTTCCATCAGAGACAAAATGCCTTTTAAGTGCAAAGCATTTTTCAGAAGCTCTTTCCAACACCAGCATAGACGGCATCACCAGAAGAAGGATTGTTTAGCTAAAGGGGATCGTTAACTGTTGTTGGGATTTTTCTTCAGTGAACAAGCAATTAGTCTGTCGAGGATGGACTAAGTTTCTAAAATGAATGTTTAAAAGATGCTTACAACTCCTCTCTGTGTTCCTGACAAAAAGAAAGATTGCTTTTCAGGTAGAAGTGAGTTTGGGCTGTTTTTTTTTTTTTTTTTCTATGAGAAGAAATAGTCTTTAGAAAGCCTTTTATATCTTATTAATTTGTCTCCAGTTTTATTTTGCATATTTAAGCTAATTCTATGCAACCTTATTTCCCATTATCTGCATGTTTGCTTGCAGGATTGCAATGGTTTCCCCATTATTCATCTTTCTCCAAACATATGCCAGGTAAAAGGCACCGATAAGCAGTGAAGTCAATATTATAGAAGGGGATATGACCGATTCCACAGTAGAGGTTCTGGCCATGCCCGCCATTAATTTTAAGATCAGTTACATTTAAGTGATTAAATTTGCTCCTGAACCCATAAAGAATGATTGAGAGAAGATAAGTGGGAAAAGAGAGAAACAGTTCTGCCTGTTCAGTTGGAAGCAAATGTTGTCTCCACTAAATTGAATCCAACTCTGGATGGAACTAATCAGATTTTTCTTAGATTAGCCGTTCATCGGGTAAACAGCAAAAGGTTACTTTTAAGATAAATGTTCTTAATATCAACTCCATAACATGGCAAACTCAATCTGTTGCATTTATTTCCACTAAAAGCATCACCAATCACCTATAGATTTTTTAGAAGAAAAAAATGAGAAGTTGCAAATTTACTACATCAGAACTAAAATTTTAAATGAGTTTTGCAAAACTCTTTGGATTAATTTTTCACAATAATGATGCATCTATTAAAAAATGATTTTCTAACATTACAAGTAGATACAGCAACTATTTATTTACCTGACACCATAACATTCTATGAAACCATACTGCCGTCTTTTTACACTTATGACTGGAAATAAATATCCAGCTTCTACTGGCAAATTCACAGGTATTTTTTTCTCTTTTCAAATTTTTAAGATAAAATTATATTCCTATAAGTAAATTGAAATTAGCTTTTAGCTTATTTTATCTTCCCCAGTTTTCCTTCTCTCCCAAACTGGTAAGCACAAGCCTAATTCAGTATATATCTTTTCATATATATTTTTTATGTGTGCCTATATACATTTAGAAATGCATACTATATATAGTATAGTCTGTTTTGATTTTAAAATTGTATATGAAAGACAACATATTATAGATACCTGTCTTAGTTTATTCTGGCTGTTATAACAATACCATAGAAAGGATGGTTTATAAAACACAGAAATTTATTTCTCACAAATCTGAAGTATGGGAAGGTAAAGATGGAGGGGTTGGCAGATTTGATATCTGATGAAAGCGGGAGGGCTTGCTTCCTAAGGGTCATCTTCCTGCTATGCCGTTACGAGATGAAAGGGATGAGAGAGGTCCCTGGGTTCTCTGTGTATGTATGTGTACCCATTTCCTCAGTTGTATCTGACTCTTTTGTGACCTCATGGACTGTCGCCCACCAGACTCCTCTGTCCGTGGAATTTTCCAGGCAAGAATATTGGAGTGGGTTGCCATCTCCTACTCCAGGGGATCTTCCCGACCCAGGGGTCATCAAACCTGCGTCTCCTACGTCTCCTGCATCGGCAGGCAGGCAGATATTTTAACCACTTGAGCCACCTGGGAAGCCCCTGGGGTCTGCTATCAGGGCACTAATCCCATTCCTGCGGGGTCTACCCTTGTGACCTAATCACTTCCCAAAAGACCCAGCTCCTAATGTCATCATATCGGGAGTTAGAATCTGAACATATGAATGTTGGGGGGAATGTCGGGCACAAATATTCAGTATGTAGTAACCATTCTGTAATTTACATTTCTCACTTTAATATTATACTTTTGAAACTTTTAAAGTCAATGGATTTTAACTGCTGCAAAGATTCTAATTTGAAATATACCAATATTTATTCATTTATTTCCATATTGATGAACAATTTAGTTTTTTTTTTCTTAGTTTTTGCTTCTAAATTTAGGATCACAGGTCTCCTGTGCTCAGGCTCACTCCTCTCAGGCATTTCCATCCTTACTTTTCAGGGTCTATGGTTGTCTTGAATTCTGTCTTTTTTTTTTTTTATTCCCACCAGAAAATGAGTTTTCCATGGGAGTTTGGCTACCCCCACAGGGCAGACTGGCTCTGTTGTCAAGGTAGAAACTATGAAAATGTGAAACTCACCAGATCTATCCCCTTCCGCTACATTCAGTTTTCCTCCTTTATCTGCCTGCTCTCTGGAGTCTTTGTCTTCTGGTTTTATTTTCTAATATTTATGAGAATTTATTGTTATTTCCAAAAGACTCAGTACAATGATAGTTGCTTGGTTATTTACCTGTATCGTGCTTATTTTTGTTCGTGTGCCCACCTGTGAGTTAATAGAAAATATATGTATTGGTCTCTGCCCCTGGTTTCCAGAACAGAGTTGCTGACACAGGGCTCCTGCATCCCCTGGTGTTTCTTAGGTGACAAAAGTGCCTTTTGTTCTAATGAAATGACTCCGGGATGGGTTTCTAGATGGCTTTTGGATGAGGTTTGGTCACCCCAATCAAGACCAAGCCATGATAGAATCTTGAAAATTTCAGCCCCTTTCCTTATAATCTAGAGAAGGGAGGAGGGGAACTGGAGTTAAAAAATGAACAGGAGTTAAAAATGCTAACAGTGTGGGGCTTGGGTATTTCTCACGTTGGTGAACAAGTCCACGTACAAAGAGGATGATTGACACACCCCAATTCCACGAGGGGAGATGCTCCTGTCATAGGGACCCCTCCCAGTCATCACCCTCTGTGTCCCTTCATCTGGTGACTTATCTGTATCCTTTATAGATTCTTTAATAAACTTATAAACTAACAGGTGTTTCCTTGAGTTCTGTGAGCAGTTCAAGCACATAATCAAATCCAAAACGGAGGAAGTCACAGGAACCTCCAAATTGTAGCTGAGTCCCACAGAAGATGCATGTAACCTGGGGACTTACTCCTTACAGTTGGCAACTTGGGGCTGAGCGCTTGAACTGTGCGACCTGACAGCGTCTCCAGGCGGGTAGTGTCAGGATTGACTTAGACTGTAGGACACACAGCTGAGGCCCCTGGGTTGCTTGGTGTAGGAGAAAATAACTCACAATCTGTCTCTGTCCCAAACTGGAATCTTCCGGAGAAAAGAAAACATTCTGGTGTTATTTATCTTTGCTTTCTAATAACATCTGAAAAAAAGAAAAGCAAACAGTAGAACATTCTTTATAGAACCGTACTGATACTACAGACACTTAATTGTTGTTGTTCAGATGCTCAGTCGTGTCCGACTCTTTGTGGCCCATGGACCGCAGCACGCCAGGGCTCCCTGTCCTTCACCAACTCCCGGAGCATGCTCAAACTCATGTCCACTGAATCAGGGGTGCCATCCACCCATCTCATCCTCTGTTGTCCCCATCTCCTCTTGTCTTCATTCTTTCCCAGCATCCAGTTCTTATCCGATGAGTTGGCTCTTCGCATCAGGTGGCCAAAGTATTGGAGCTTCAGCTTCAGTATCAGTCCTTCCAATGATACATCCTTTAAATTCTTCAACGTTGGAAAAGTTGTAGTGCTATTTTTTTTTTTACTAGTTAAAAATATAAATTCTCCACTAACCATTTGAAAAATATAGATGCTTGATTATCCCCAACTTTTAAACTAAAATATGGGCAAATAAACCCTCATTGGGGGAAAAAAAAGTTGCTGTAAAGTAGACACAATAAAGTTATTACATTAAACAATTAAACTGGAAGTGCTGAGAATTAAAAAGGAGTTTCAGATTAAAAGGGAATCGGCTCCCACTAGTGCCCCTGCATTTCTAGGGCCAAAAGGACTGTCCTCTAAGACCCTGAGAGGTTCCTAAAGGCTCCATGCTGTCCACTTTTGAATTAACCACTGGCAGTGTAAATTTCTCAGAATGTTTCCTTTTTACATAAATTCTTAATGGATAAACATGAGATTTTTGAATTGCCATACTGTTTCTTCAAAGAATTTCCTTGGGAAAAAAAAGTTCCCAAGTGTGGGCAGGGAGTGAGGATTATTTGCAGCCAACACCAGGGAGTTGAATATCCTCAGCATTTATCTCACGAATACCGTGAATAATAAATGTTCCTTAAAGAAATTGCATGCTATAAAAAGCACACTTCCTCTATTTTCTGAGGCATCAAACTCTGCCATTTCCACTGCAAACTGAAGCATCATAGTGGTGCCCTAAAAGATGAGATTTGCATTATTAAAATTTATTAACAAAGCTTAAAAATCAGAGGTGAATTCCCTCCCTTCAATACACCAATTCTTTGGTATATTGGGCACTAATCATGGTTCAGGAAAAAAGGTGAGCGGTTGAATTACTATATACTACATGCAAGTGTAGCTAAAAATTATAAACACCCCTAAGAAGGACAAATTCTGATCCAAAGTATTCACAGTTTTATGAGTTCCCTTTTTTAAGCACACAAAAATCACTTTTTCTCTATTTTCACCTACAATTGGGGCATTATCACATTTTTCTCATCACTATTCTGCCTTTGAGTAATTTCTCTATCTTTTCCCCAAAATGTATGTAATTCTTATGAGTAATACGATTTTCTTTCCCAGATTTCCCCCTTCATTCTAACTAACCCATACTTGTTCTCACATTTTCTTTTTTCTAAGAGGCTTCTTTTCTTTTTTTTTAAATCTTAAATTGCACTTTGAACTTCCCTGGTGGCTCAGTAGTAAAAAATCTGCCTGCCAGTGAAGGAGATGTGGGTTCAATCCCTGAATCAGGAAGATGCCCTGGAGAAGGAAGTGGCAACCCATTCCAGCATTCTTACCTGGAGAATCCTGTGGACAGAGGAGCCTGGTGGGCTACAGTCCATGGGGGTCACAAAACAGCGGGATATGACTTAGCAACTAAATGAAACAACAAATGTTGCACTTCTCTCTGAGGTGTGCAAACAAGTGTGTGAAGCAAAACTTCAGTAGTGCTAGGACTGCATAAGATTAACCTCTGCCTTTATTCTTTTGCCAAGGCAGTTAGCCTACATGACAAAATTTAAATTCATAAGAGATGACTGTAAAGTGCAAATCTAGCAGGATGAAATGGTCCTACTTAAATGCAAAATAAACTGTGTAATCACATTCCTATAAATGGTGGAATATATTCCTCTCTACCACATGCTATCCCACACATTTTTTTCAGAGAGAAAATATAAATCAAAACAATTCAATTAAGGCCGGAGTCATTTCCTGGGTAAAAGAGAAAGGAGGCATTAAAAATTATATAGCAGAATAATTTATAGAAGTACTAATTTCTATCCTGTTCTCATTGTTGTAGGAACCTAATGAAATTAAAATTATATAAATACATATAAATATGTGTATATATATATAAAATCTTGCCAATTCTGTAGCTGGAAAGGCAGCCAACCCTTTTAGTTTGAAAATCAAGTTTCTTCACATCAACTTCACCTTTAAATAAGTAGGCCGCAACATTTTTCTGAGGCCAAAAATGAGACTGAGAATTGTGCTCAGATTAGAAGAGAAATGATTGGTTTAGAGGAAGATAGTTTTCTGAAGACACGAAAGCTAATGCCTTTAAGGGGAGAGGTACTGCAACTAGCGCAGGTCTACGTACACTCGGAGAAGTAGAAACAGGAAATCAAATTTTTAGTGCTACAACTTGGAAAACTTGATCAAAATCTTTGTGTCCAAAGTTGACATCACTTTTTTCCAAAATAAGTGGACTTGTCTAGAAATGGCACTCAGATCCAACTAACTTAACTTAATTTTGCTTGTTGTCTCCTTTACCTGTGCGTTATAGAGAAAGCTTGGAGGGTGACCTGCCAGCTACAACGTGAAACAGAAAAGACTGTAAGGCACCCAAAACTGTCATTGTAATGCCATGGCTAAAGTCTGGCTTTTGGGGGCAACTAAATTTTTTTTTTAATCATAATGAATTTAGTTTATAGAAGATTAGTGGCTAGCTATTGACGGTTTATGTTGTCAGCATAAGTTCTTTCAAAGCCTCTGAGTCTCATTTGGGTGTTCACCAAGACGTTCCTCTTGGTTTGACTAAAGTATCTTTAATCAGGTTTCTTCCTAACAATAGGTCCTTGATCTCCCTTTTCTCAGAGCTTTCACTTTAGAAAACTTTCAACTGTAAATTCTTTCTCTGCTGTTTGGAGAAGTAAATCTCCTGCCTCTTGCCAGTTTTACAGTCAAGGAGTACTTTTCTCATGACCTGAAAGCTACATTTCTGAAATGCAATAATAAGTCCCCTACATATGAACCTTCAAGCTGCAAACTTTCCAAGATGTGAATGAATTGAATCCAGCAAGGAACCGATACCTGTGCCATCAGCATCAGGCATGAGTGACGTTGCACCTGCCCCCCCGTCTCTGATCAGGGACCACCCTTCAGCTCTGCCATCTCCCCCCGGCTGCCCCCTCCCCGTCTCCGATCACGGACCACCCTTCAGCTCTGCCATCTCCCCCCCGGCTGCCTGCTCCTGTCAGTGACTCTTCTGACCTGTTCACTGGATGCCAGCCCCCATGTGCTGGCTGTTGTACTACACTACTATAGTTTTTAAGGTACTATCCTGTATGATTTAAAATGTATTATTTGTGTGGAAAGAATTATAAACTTATTATAGTACAGTACTATATAGCCAACTGTATTAGTTGGGTACTTGAGCTAACTTTGTTGAACTTACTAATAAAGTAGGCTTGCAAACATGGTCTTGGAATGGAACTTGTTCACCTGTAGGGGGCTTACTGCATAATCATTTCTATCATCAAGAAATCCAGAACCCCTGTCTCCCAGTCTCTATGAGAGGGTAGGAACCTAACTTCTTGGTAATTGTCAAGCCAGTTAGCAAACACAGACGGTTGGCCAACCTCCCCATTAACCTGCTCCAGCACTTCCCCACTAGCTCACCCAGGGCTTAAAAGTCCTCTCACCGTGAGGTTCAGTGAAGTTGAGTTCAGTCTCTTTCTTCCATCACAAGTCTTAAATAAAGTTGTCCTTACCGGTTTAAGTCCATCCAGTACAATTTTTTTTTTTTGTTTGTTTGACAGCATTTCCTCCACTTTCAATTCACCTAGTCAGTGGTGAACCAGTTCAAAAGTGCCTGAGGAAAGGAGAGAGAGACTGCGGGTCCCGGTGATACGGTTTAAGCCCTTCCCTCAAGCCGCCACTGAAGCAACACGTACTCACAGGCTTCTCATGAGGGAAAGCCAATCCATTTCCCCTTTGCTGAATCCAGGGAGGGTTGAGAAGCTTCATGTGTGTCTTTATTTTTCTTTTCTTTTACATTTGGTCAACTATATAGTTGGTCAACTATATAGTTTAATAGTTGGTCAACTATTAAAAGAACCAGCAGATCTGCAGTTCATGAAGGGAGGTTGAAAATAAAAACTTGCACCAAAGAATCAACTTGGATCCGTGTTTATGGAACCACAGCCTGTTCTTCACCATCACCCCATGAAACCTTTTCTAAGTCATGTAGGATAAGGCAAAAGAAACTCCATGTGGCTGATGTCTAGAGGACTTCTCGAGACTGGATGACCCTATAGGAAACCGAAGTGAAATCCCTTCCCAAGATAACAGGAGAAATTTTCCCTCAAAAGCCAATTGGGTTTCAGCCTGTAAGTCTCAAAAAATAGGGTGCTTGAGAGGTGAGTATATTCATTAGAGAGGACGAGACTCTGAAGGTCTTCATATGCTGGTGGAAGGTTTTTTTTTGTTTTGTTTTGTTTTGTTTTTAATCAACTTTAAAAGAAAGCAAAAACAAAAACAGCAACTTATGTCTGAAGAAATAAAAATCCTGCCCTGCTATGCCCCCTTCAAAAAAAGCACCTCCTACAGTTCTTTTAAAGATAGTTTTGAATTTACAGATGGTATAACCTGTCACTGAAGTTTAAACTAAAGTTTCAAAAAGCAGGCCTAGGAACGCTCATCTTTAATTATGGCTCCACATAATTAAGTGTGGCAATCTGGTGATAAAGCCTTTAAGTAATGACTCATAAAGAGATAAAAATGGAGCATGTGTTTAATCAGTTCACAGCCTTCCGCAGGAGCTGGCGTCGCTCAGCTGCTAATGAGACACCTGTTGCCGGGGACGCCGGAGAGCCGCGCCTCGGTCGGACGAGGAGAGGAGGACAGTGTCCCTGCGGCAGGCGGCTCTGCCAAAGCGATGTCAGGAGGCTCAGCTCCGAGACGATGTTTAAATAAAAGCACACAACCAACTCCAGGTGTCTAAATAGAAAAAAGAGAAAGAAAAGAAAAAAAAAACATTTTTTCCTCCCTTTCAAGGATACATTATGGAACGACCTTTTAATTTTTAGATCACTATGAATTTGTCTTCAGTGGCCGATACATTCAAACTCCTTTTCTTTGGGGTTTTTCAAGCAATTGCATTAGGTGCACTCAAGGAACATTGTTTATGCTGCGTATCCATTTTCAATTCTTTCTGCAGTTTTAAAGGGCTGTTTTCTCTCTCTTCAAAAATGAATCGTGAGTTATTTCCATATGATAAAATAAACTTGTATTCTGGTCTTTTTCTGGCTAGGTTGTCTGACATCTCAATGTTAAGAGATATGACTATGTACATTTCTTCCATTCCAGGAAGGAGAAATGGGGCGTTAATATCTGGGTTCCTATGGAACCTTAAACATGTATTAGACTTTGACAAGCCTAATGACCCAATAATGAGAAATGAAGACAGAACTGTTCCTCCTGAAAGGTGAAAGGTGCAATTGCTAGCACTTTCTTCCCTAGAGGGCTTTAGACTTGTCACAGAACAAACTCTTCCACACTTCAAATTATTCTCTGCGGGCTCTTCAACCTTTGGCTCTAGACAGAAACCACCACCAAGGAGCTATTTGGCACTGAGTTTAAATAAACACGTGCTATATTAAAACAGGCTTTAACAGCGTCTCAGAAGGATGCCCTGCTATTTCTGGAAATGGAAATTGCTCATGAACTTCACGGAGCATCAGAAGTTTTGGAAGTTTGAGCTTAGAGTAAAATATATGGGCTTCTATTAAATATATGCTCAGGAAAAAATGCCAAGAGTGATGAATAATCATTTCTGAAGCAAGATACATAAAGGACAATATTTGGAAAGAAGAATTGTGACTAAAAGATTATACAGGTTAAATGTGAATGAGAGTCCTGACTGAAAATACTGGTAATAATTCCACTTTAAGTACTTGCCACAACATTTGGCTAGCGCAAACTGGCGTGTGTCCTGGAAAGTAAGGAGCTCAGGCGACTTCAACATAGAGTGCTCGTCCTAAACACAGCGTCTCTGTGGGCAACATAAATAGGACAACACCCGAATGCCACATCTGATGCTCCCATCCCCCAACCTCTCCAAAAAGAAAGAAGCTATTCAAGCTGGAAAGTGAATTACTATCTGATGGATGTGTGTGCTCAGTCATGTCCGACTCTTTGCGACCCCAGGGACTGTAGCCCACCAGGCTCCTCTGTGCGTGGGACTTCCCAGGCAAGAACACTGCAGTGAGTTGCCATTTCCTTCTCCAGGGGAATCTTCCCAACCCAGGGATGGAACCCATGGTCTCTTGTGTCTCTTGCATGGGCAGGTGGGTTCTGTACCACTGTGCCACCCGGGAAGTCCATCTGATAGAGTGTCTACCTTCAGTAGAGCTGCCAGACATTTACTCAACTCCCTATTTAATTTTGACTCACTGGTGTGCCTTGTCTTATGAAAATACGCCAAACCTCCATTATAGAAAAGCAAGTGGGTGAAGGTTTCAGCGCCTGTTTAAACTTTGAATGCTCTTAACTCTAGACAATATTAACTTCATACTCTTTAAATAAGTAGTTTTCATACTCTTTATAAGAAATGATTCTGGTTGACATACAGTTTAGATAATCTCTTGTAAAATTTTGCATTAGGCAGTTTATAAATTTTTAGGAAAACATTAATTGTGTAAAGTAACATCAACTTGGATAGACATAACTTATTTTTTTTTAACATAACTTATTTTTATATTGACCTTTATATCCAGACTCTCACATTCATCTTATATTTCAAGGTTGTTTATTTTGTTCATAAATTTTATTTCCACAAGAGGATTCCATAATTTGCTCTTAGAAACTGCCTACTTTCTGCCAATGACATCTTCAGTGAAAGAGCAGTATGTACGTAAAACAGAAAGATATGAGACAGTGAAGAGGGGTAGACCTCCTTTGTGAAAAGGCGTGGGAAAGATGGTGACCAAAGGGTACTGAGAATAGAGAAAACAGGAAAAAAAGACAGAATATGTGTGCATTCATTTATAAACAGATTCTGCCTCTTTTCAGGATGTTTTTAAATGTATTGGGATATAGTTGCTTTGCAATATTGTATTGGTTTCTGCTGTAGGACCAAGTAAACCAGCTATTTGTATATGTATATCCCCTTCCTCTTGGGTCTCCATCCTACCACACCCCACCCCACCCCACCCCTCTGGGCCATACAGGGCGTCAAGCTGACCTCCCCGAACGATACTGCAGGTTCCCACGAGCTAGCTATTTCACACACGGTGGTGTATATATATCAATCCTATTCTCCCAACTCATCCCACCCTTCTTCCCGCCCTGTGTTCACATGTCTGTTCTCTACATCTCTGTCTCTATTCCTGCCCTGCCAATAGTTTCGTCTGTCCCATTTTCCTAGATTCCACATATATGTGTTAATATACAGTGTTTGCTTTTTCTTCTGTAGAGAGCTGGAGGTACCTAGAATCTGCCACCCAGAGTGAAGTCTAAGAAATACTCTAGACTTTAACTCTGAAATTTCACAGAACTGAGGCTTCTGGAGTTCAGGAAAGGAATATAACCAGTAATTTGATTTTAAAAAATAATTGATTCACTTCATTGTACAGCAGAAACTAACACAATATTGTAAAGTAACTACCCCAATTAAAAAAAAAATTAAAATGGGGTCAAATTTTCACACCTTGATCAGGTAGTTTTTCCGCTAGAAGCCTTGCTTTGCGCAAGTGCCAACCCGTTTTTGCTGGAAGTTAACCTACACACAAGAGAAGCCTCACCCCACGTGCAGGTCAAATGCTGTGAGTGGGGTTGCCACTTTCTGGTGTGAGGGCATTAGTGGAAAGAGGGGTCTCTTCAAGGTGGAAGGCTTTTCTTTGGAATATGTTGAGAGCAGTGGAGGGTGATTGTTGAAAGAACTGTTTGTACTGTATTCATTTTTCACTGCATCTCAGATTTTCACATTACAAGTTATGATTTATACTTGTCAAAGTCTGATATGCATAATCTCTCATGCTCTTATTTGAGTTGCAGAGTCTTGCTCCGAAACTCTTTCTGGATAGGTAAAGTGTATCTGTTAATGGTCTTTTTGGCTACACTTAGAAGAATAGGAGTTAGTCCTTTCTCATTTAAGAGTATGAAGTTTCACTGCTATATGCTCCTTTTTTATTTTATTTTATTTTATTTATTTTTTATTTTTTTATTTTTTTGTCATACATTGATATGAATCAGCCATAGATTTACACGTATTCCCCATCCTGATCCCCCCTCCCACCTCCCTCTCCACCCGATTCCTCTGGGTCTTCCCAGTGCACCAGGCCCGAGCACTTGTCTCATGCATCCCACCTGGGCTGGTGATCTGTTTCACCATAAATAGTATACATGCTGTTCTTTTGAAATATCCCACCCTATTAGCGGTATTGCATTGCATTCTCACCTCATAACAGTGGCCAAAAACTGTTGAGTTTCTAAATGTAACTAATTGCTTTTATTGGAGATATTTTTGATAGAGTTTTCACTTTTCCATTGCTTCTCATGAAAATTATTCTTTTTCTCCCTTTCAATCACTTATGGTTTATATAGATATAGTAAGTGCTTTATTTGTTCTCTCAAAAATAGGCCAAAAAGAAAACAATAAGCTCATTTACTAAGTATAATTGTACTGAAAAACTACAATAAAGGTCCTAAAACTTGTTTTTTAAAACTTTTGAAGAATTTTCAAATCTTGCTTCTGACACAATATATCTATGAAACAAAACAGCATGCGTTAATATCTCTTACAGTTTCATTTTTTAAAAACAGGTAACTGATTTGTAAGCTTCCAGTAAATAATTCCCAAAAGGTTCATCTAATCTGGGACTGTGTGCTAAGCTGTTTAAAGTAGTTAATCTATTTCAATTGATGTAAATAATTATAAGCGCATGTAGAAGCTCTACTTTGGAGTCAGCCACAGATGACTGACCCCTACTCAGATTTTAGAATTATTCATGAATTCTTGGGGAAATAGAGCCAAGGAAGTGGATACATCATTACTTTTATTATTCAAATCTTTCAAGTTCCTCTTCTGCTTTGTCTTCATTTTATTAAAGTCAGAATCATAAATGTTATCCTTGATAAAGAGTAGAATTGAGAGTAATCTTCCTGTACTTTATGTCATTCTTTTATAATTCAAAGCACTTTGTATTCATGTTTACTCTTTGGAGAGCTTTGGCCTTTTTGTTAGTGTATTATAAATGAAAATCATTGTAGCACTGATACAATCAAGCTTCTTTCTTTCAAGAATCCTGTTTCACAAAATTAAGTGCTTAATCAAGTAATGTTTTGACTACTCTGCATTTAAACAGTAAACTGAAGAATTGATTTAGAATTTCATTTGGCACATGAATGGATTTCCTTTCTCTGAACAGTAAAATAAAATCACTCCTTAGTGATCATTACCCCCACCTGGCGACTAGGTTTCTATTCCTCGTCAAGCTGCTACCGTGGAGTCAGACTAATTTCTTACAGTATTTGATTAGCCATAGTAATGCTTTTGCCTACATGTGTAGACAAAGTTAATTAATGAGTTTTAGGTGACTGCAGTCATAGTTATTCAACTGAAAATCCTATCTCTTCCTTACTAATAACTGTAACAAGCTGTATCACAGTCTTTAAATTTGGTAAATATTTAAGATGTATAATAAACAAGAATGCATGTGAGAATCTTCATACATATATATGTATATGTATATGTGCGTGCACACACACACACACACACACACACACACACACACACACACACATGGGTTTTCCAGGTGGCACTAGTGGTAAAGAACCTATCTGCCAATGCAGGAGATATAAGAGACACGGGTTTGATCCCCGGGTCAGGAAGATTCTGTGATGGAGGGCATGGCAACCCACTTCAGCATTCTTGCCTGAACAATCTCATGGACAGAGGAGCCTGGTGGGCTACAGTCTATAGGGTCACAAAGAGTCAGACACGACTGAAGGGACTTAGCCTGCATGCATGCTTTCATACATAAATACATGCATATGTATATACATGTATAACTGCAGATTTACTGAGAGCTTGATATTGGAAGGTTGCTAACTCATTTGTACTAGTGAGGTGACATGTAATGTTCTGAATTTTCTAGGACCATAGCTGTCACTGACCAATGCAGAATGGAGAACAGTATTCTAGAAATGCTGTTTTTAAACTATAAGATCTGCTACCCTCAATATACATGTGAGGCTGGGGAAAGAATGTGCAATTGTGTATGTGTTTTGTAGGTGTGCACCATGTGTGTGCCTTTGTGTGTGATGCAGAGAACGATAAGAGGATTAAGAAAATTACTCTAGTGTTGCATGCTTATAGGAATTCTTGCCTAAAGTATTACACTGAAAATTTTAACATTTTCATATAATTTCCAAAGCAGTGCTTGCTGGGAAGAGGAAGATTGAATATTTGTTCTCAAAAAAAGAATACATAAAATAGATCACTGTTTAATAAATTAAGGGAAGTGGAAGCAAAGGCATCCCTGGTGAGAAAACAAGAAGCTGAGGCAGGTGTGTGCCTGGGGAGAGTAAACCACTGCCTCTGAGATGTGAGGAACTGGAGACGCTTTGAAGGGAGATGAGCCTGGAATAGCAGGCAGGCTTAGTCCAGACTTTTGAGCACTTTTGATTTCCATGTCAGTATCGTTTCCAAACTAGCCGATATCACTGAGGAGAAAGAAATGTCTTCTTTCACAGCTTAGAAGACCTCTGTGCAGGAAAAGGGCAGGAAAAGGTAAGTGAAGAAATCCTTAACTGTTAAATGTGTGTGAGTCTTTTCCTCCTGTATTGTAATCTGCTTTCCTGCATAGGTCTCCCTCTCTTTCTTTTTTTAGATTTTCTTTTACCTTCTTTCTTGCCAAATTAGTTTAAAAAAAAAAAAAAAAGTTGTACTTGTTCCATTTGGAATTACTGATCCCATCAGTCAAGTGTTTGAGTTCAAGCGGGGCTGAAGAAAAACTGAAAGATGAGAGTTCTGATCAAAATCATCATTCCCAGCTCACTTCTCTCAAATCTCCTTCCCTCCTCTCAAGCCTCTCCGTCTCCCCCAGCTCTCAGGCCCTCTCATTATTCATCACATTTCCCCTGTTTTGATCCCTACAACCTCACCTGAAAGACCTCTTCTGTTTTCTCCTTTCTCCCACTTACACCGACTTGACCTGTATCTTGCCAAGCCCTAACGTCTCACAACACTCAGCTCTTCCATCTGCCCATTCTCCATCTCTCCATCACAAATGTCCAGAAACTTCTCTGGCGAGGGTCAAACTCTCCTTAAAGTTATGGGAAATTGAGGAGAAAGACAATTCTCCAGCCACGAGCTTTGGAAGGAGGGAGCTGAGAACATGTACACCCAAATTAGGGTTGATTTTGTGGTGGTTTAAATATATATATATATTGTTTCCCCCAAGACTTATTTCTGTGTTTATGACCCTTCTTTCTTGCTTGAAATAACATGAGTCTGGCAAAATACTGAGATTTGCCTTTTGCCAAGATAATGCTAGGAATAGAATTAAGTGAGAAAAGAAAATTAGAAAAAAAACAACAAAAGGTTCATTGAGCTACAAAACTGTTTATATCATTGTTGCATTTGTATCATTGTTGTATTTTGTATCATTGTCATATTTGTTACATTTAAGGTGTGGAGGGATTCTTGGAGACCCTTTGTGAAAACAGAATCACTGAAATTGGTGTTAATAGGCGCATCCAAACCTGTGATTTTGATATTCCTCATAAGCTGAGAAAGGTCGGACCTTATGAGTAATTGAATGAGCGTCTGGAGGCTTATACAGTCCACGGCTTCATAAAGTGGTTTGGATGAAGACTCAGGTGGGTTGCTGCCTCCAATTTGGGGCCCATTATGGCTCAGGGGCAATGATAATGTGCACATAAAAGCTACAGATTGGTCCAGAATGGGTACTATAAAGACAGCCTTTTCCTAATCATGTCACCGTTTTGTGTCTGCTGATTTGGATTAGAGCCTAGATATTCAAAGGCAAGACTATAAATGCAAAATATTGAAAAGCACGTCATGATAAGCCAGAGGGATCTTTAAAAAATGGCAATCAAATCACCCCAGTCTCCCCATGTAAACACCTTTAGTGGCTTCCTAGGCGTTTAAGAATCTTTCAACTTGAATTAAAAGCCCAGACTTTTAGAAGCGTGACTTTGCTCCTGCCTTCTCTTCAACACCAAGCTCCCAGCATCACTCTACACCTACTAGGTCCTCACAGACTACCATTAGGCTTTAATAGCTGCCGACACATTCCTACTTTATGGTGCTGGACTTCATTCCCTCTGCCTGGAACACTCTCAAATAATCTTCCCATGAGAGGCTGGTTTTGACATGAGGGTCTCAGCTATTTTTTGTCATCTGCTTAGCAATGAACGTTGTTAAGCAGCTTCTATTTATCAGCCTCTCTCTCATTTATGAATCTACCTCTTCCCGCATCCCTGAATCTACCTTACTCATGATCTAAAAATAGAGTCTTCCAGGAATACATGCCCTTTCCTTCATATCTGAATGAGTCTGAGAGTGTAAAAACTGATCAAACATGATATTTTAATTTTTTTTTAATGTGCTTTCAACTCTAAATAGGACTTCTGAGCAACATAGTTTTATCTTGTTCTCCCCAGAATACTGCACAAAGCTGTGTCAACAAATGAATTCCCTGGACTGATCCTGACATTTCTTCCAAAGCCTCTGATTTCTCAGGGTATCAAGGGCATGCTCGCCACTTGTGCTGACCTCAGATAGCCCAAGCAAGGGCCTGAGGCTGCCCTGGGGGCTTCCCCCAGAGACACGTTCACCCTTACATCTCCTGCAGGTGTTGCGTCAAGCGTTTCTTCTAATCTCTGTGACAACTGCTACAGCTCATTTTCCCCTACTGAGGGAGCATCTGGTTATTTACCTAAGAGAAGATGCTCAGGAATTTAGCATCTGGTCTCATTTAAAATCTTCCTTCATCTGAATTTGCAAGGAAGGCTTACATATGGGCAGAGTGAAGCGGAGTTGAGAATGAAGCCTAGGATAAAAATCATGAACATAGCAGGATAAGATACAGTTCAATATTATGACTGGTTTTCATTTCATTCCATTGATAAATGCATTCTGTATTATGCAATAAATTTGGCATGGGCTTCCCTGGTGTCTCAGATCGTAAAGAATCCGCCTGCCATCCAGGAGACCCAGGTTCAATATCTGGGTGGGGATGATCCCCTGCAGAAGAGAATGGCTACCCTCTCCAGTATCGTTGCCTGAGGAATTCCACGGACAGAGGAGCCTGGTGGGCTACAGTCCCTGGGGTCACAAAGGGTCAGATACGACCTTGCAACTAACTCACTATAAGACACATACACTTACAAATACACAAATATGAGAAAAAAAATTAATTGATAGGATCACTATCCAGAAAATTGAAATAAAAGATAAAAAGTTGATTTAAATTTTCCTCCCTAACCCATTCACAATATTTTTATATCAGTGGTTAACTCAGCAACATTTTTAAAAACAGCTTCATATTCCAAATATCCTATAGTATTTTGCTCTTTATTTGTCCTTGGGTTTGATTTATCTTCCATTTTTGTAAAAGATTTACTGTCATTTTTGAACACTTTAAAATTTTGTGAGATTAGTTTGCTCCATCACTCCCCTATTGTTTCTATTGCTCTTGTTGTAGGTTCCCCCCCTCCTCCGCCTTTGGTCAGCTTCTTTTATAAACTTTATGATTGCTAATTTAATTTAAATGTATAAGAAAATTTAACTTTATGAGTATATATTCATAGACATTGATATATGAAATTCTGGAAAAAGGCAGTGATCCATGAAATTTGAGTCATGGCCACTTTACTATTAATATGGTAACATATATCAAATAGGTCTGATATCAAAGTGCCATTTTACAGAAGTATATACATGGGGAGGAAGACAGTTTGAAAGAATGATTGCTACTCCTACTCTTTCAGAAATAGAAAAAGATTCACTTTCAAGCCTCTTCTGATATTTAAGAAATCTTGAGAAATGTGATGAGCTGTACCCTAAGATACAGTTTTGTTTAGGAAGAGAAAATGATCAATGGGTCAAATTATTGCTAGTGCTTCCTTAGCCCCAAGAACAGAGAGCTACACTGTGGTGTCTTTCAGTTAAAGGTGTTTTTAGTTTCTTGATATAATTCATTGTGAACATTTCATGAGAGTTTCACTGAAGAAAAATCGAGTTTGAGCAGCTCTAGAAATACAGAAGCAATACTGGTTGCAAGCTTTCCGTTTGTAATAATCTCCTGGGGCTTCATGAAGGCAGCCACTTGGAAGGACTGTTTGCCATAGTCCCCATCTTCACATATTTCCTTTGTGCTCACTGCTGCAATCAAGACCTTTGATAACTTTCCCAGTCCCATCTTAACAAAGAGAAATACTGAGACATGGGAAAGCTAATGAT
Source organism: Cervus elaphus (assembly GCF_910594005.1). Classification (NCBI taxonomy): domain Eukaryota; kingdom Metazoa; phylum Chordata; class Mammalia; order Artiodactyla; family Cervidae; genus Cervus; species Cervus elaphus. The sequence continues at coordinate 4,518,551 of NC_057826.1, read as the reverse complement.
TTGACTGGTCAAGTGGTTAGTCACTGGCAGAGACAGGACATTTCAAATTCAAAAATATCTCATTTGAAATGTTTATTATTTTAAAATGTTATTACTCATGAAAACAATTCATTATTTTCAATGAGGATTTGTTGGGCATCAGATATGTGTCAGGTCATTCTGGGTGCTGCAGGGACAAAAGACGGTTGCTCCTTGGAAGGAAATCTATGACAAAACTAGACAGCATATCAAAAAGCAAAGGCATCACTTTGCCGACAATAGTCCTTATAGTCAAAGCTATGGTTTTTCCAGTAGTCGTGTACAGATGTGAGAGTTGGACCATAAAGAAAGCTGAGCACCAAAGAATCGAAGCTTTTGAGATGTGGTGCTGGAGAAGACTCTTGAGAATCCCTTGGACTGCAAGGAGATCAAACCAGTCCATCCTAAAGGAAATCAGTTCTGAATATTCATTGGAAGGACTAATGCTAAAGCTCTAATATTTTGGTCACCTGATGTGAGGAACCAGCTCATTGGAAAAGACCCTGATGCTGGGAAAGATTGAAGGCGGGAGGAGAAGGGTGTGGCAAAGAATGGGATGGTTAGATAGCATCACCAACCCAAAAGACATTCATTTGAGCAAATTCTGGGAGACAGTGAAGGCCAGGGAATCTGGCATACTGCTGTCCCTAGGATTACAAAGAGCCAGACACAGCTTAGGCTGAACAACAACAGGGACAATGATAAACAAGGCCAGAATCCTGCTCTGCAGTTTACACTTCAGGGCCTCATGAATGTACAGCAAAGGGGAAATAAATGCACAAGTAATCATTTCTGAAGAGGGCAAGCCAGTGTTCCAGAGAACTGAAAAGTGAATACCTCCCTCATTCCAGGAAAGGTTACCACGTGCAGTGGAAGAGGGCAAGGCATGTCAAGGAGGTGAGGCTAAGAGGAAGAGAGAGCAGAAGAGGGTGATATATTGCGATGAAGGATTTATCTCAGGCCATTTGAGTCAAAGGAAAGGGGAGATAGGAATGACGTATATACAGCACTATGTATAAAATCTATAACTAGTGAGAACGTGCTGTATAGCACAGGGAACTCTACGAGATGCTCTGTGGTGACCTGAATGCAGAGGAAAGCCAATAAGAGAAGGGATATATGTATTCATTTTTGTTCAGTCGTTCAGTCGTGTCCAACTCTTTGTGACCCCAAGAACCGCAGCACGCCTTGCTTCCCTCCCTCACCATCTGCTGGAGCTTACTCAAACTCCTGTCCACTGAGTCGGTGATGCCATCCAACCATCTCATCCTCTGTCACCTCCTTCTTCTCCCACCCTCAATCTTTCCCATCATCAGAGTCTTTTCCAGTGAGTCCACTTTTCACATCAGGTGGCCAAAGTATCGGATGTACGTATCTGTATAGATGACTGACTTCGTTGTACAGCTGAAACTAACACAATATTATAAAGCAACTATACTCCAATATTTGTTTTTAAAATAAGAAAAAAAGGAAAAGGTTAGTTAAGACAGGTGTCAGAGAACAAAGAGGACTGAAGAAGATTTTTAGAAGCCTTGTCAGCAAGCAGGTTTGCATAGTTCTGATTATAGTAGATAATATGATGATATATTTCTTTCCCAATTTTCAATGTCTAAGAGGATGGATTCTCCCAGAGGTTTGTCACACACAGTATGTTATTAATAGTGATATTTTAATGGTTCATTGTTGCTATTAGAAGTGATACTTCAACAACCTAATAAAATGATCAAGGCTCTACACCCAAACTACTGGGTTGAATGAAACAAACACAGATTGAAGAATTACAGGTAAGCATTGTCAAAACTAATATATTGTGCTGTTAGAAATGGAGATAGTTGTTACTGTCACCTTAGGGGTAGCTAGTGACTCAAACATAGTGTGAAGGTGTTTCTGGGTGCTGACAATGTTTTTTTCTTCGATACAATACACTTCCATAGGTATGTTTAGCTTTTTAAAAAATCCCCTTGAGCTATACAGGGCTTCGCTAGTGGCTCAGAGAGTAAAGAGTCTGCCTGCAGTGTGAAAGACCCAGGTTCGAACCCTGCAACAGGACAATTCGCTGGAGAAGGAAATGGCAACCCACTCCAGTATCCTTGCCTGGAAAATCCCATTAACGCAGGAGCCTGGCAGGCTGCATTCCATGGGGTCGCAAAAAGTCGGACACAACTGAATAACTTCACTTTCTTTCTTTCTTGAGCTATACATGTGAAGTATTGGCACTTTTTGTATGCACACCATTATTCAATTACAAAAGAAGTTTAAATAGTAAATGGAATAAAAACTGGTAAATAAGTTACATTGACATTACTGGTATGAAAAAAATTTTTCAGAGAAATGAATCTTTTTAATACTTAAAAATGAGTTGTTGTTCAGCCACTTAGTCATGTCCAATTTTTGTGACCCCATGGGCTGCAGCACGCTAGGCTTCCCTGTCCTTCACTGTCTCCCAGAGTTTGCTCAGACTCATGTCCATGAGTCAACAATGTCATCCAACCATCTTACCATCTGTCGCTTCCTTCTCCTCCTGGAAAAGGAGTTTGAAACCATTCTATGATTTTGTCTATGCAGAAGCAGCTCTTTCTGCAAAGATGTGTTTTATTATTATTTTTTTAATCCTCGAAATTTATCTTTTGAAATTTCATTTTTCCTGGTAAATCAAAACTCCTATGTTATCTCATAGGATTATGATTGCCAAATTGTTAACATCATTTAGCTTTCTTCCATTTTTTATATTGTTTCTGTTCTGTGAGTTTTACTACAATTTTAGGGAGGGTTCCTCGGCCAGGTCCTCTTTGCTCAGAACTTCCATGGGCTCCCTGTTTTACTCGGAGCAAAAGCTAGGGCTTATTTTTGCCCTCCGAGGCATGAAGGATGTTTTTGCTTGCTTTTTTGAGCCATCTCCTATTTATCTTTTGCTATCTCACTCCTGCCTCAGTAACATGGCACTTGTCCTTCCTTCTTGGAAAGTTCTCACCACAAACAAATGTACAGTTTGATTCCTCATCACCTTGAGGGTCTTAGTTTTAAACTCATTTTCTGATAAGTCCATGCTTCTTCCAATTTTAATCTCTCATTGACATTTTGTTCTCATTGCCTGATTTTTTTTTTCTTATTATTACACGAAATGCTTTACATTTCATTTACACATCTTGTTTATTGCTGGTCTCCTTCATTAAAACATAAGCTTCACAAGGGCAGGAATTCTATTGTTTTGTTCACTCCCATGACCCCAGAACAGAGCAGGGAACATAGTTTAAGTGTTGACTGAAAAAAAAACAAAACAAAACTGCACAGCTTGCAAGTTATGAGTTAAGTTTTATTTGGGGGCAACATAGGCACTATTGCCCAGGAGATGGTCTCTCAGACAGCTCTGAGGAACTATAGGGAATGGCAAGCTTATATGTGATTTTGGTGAAGTCAAATACATGTAGGTAAGCACACATTTTGGGAGAAAGTTACTGCTAGTCACAAGCAGGTTGCTGCTAGTCAAAGGAGCAGGTTTCCATTAATGGTGTTCCTGCTTTTTTAGAGGAGAAGATGCATGAAATTGGGCTCATAGCAGCTTCTCCTGCAGATATCTATCTGAAGGGCTCGCCTGCCAGTGACTGCCTCATTCCTGATCTCCGGCCTGAACCCCTTTCAGAGTATGTGAGGTTAGTGACTCCACTGGCTAGTGACTTCGCTCTGGTAATGCCCAATGACAACTTTTAGTTGGCACAGGGGCTCAAGAAATCTCTAAAGAATGAGTAAATAATGAGATTAGATAACAAAATGGTGATAATATAATTGATTACTTTCAGTGCACAATTTGCAATATCCAAAATTTTCAATTCCACATTCCAATTTGGAATTTCCATCTGGAACTACCGTTAAGGTGAGCGCCTATCACTATGGAAATGGAGATGGGCATCTTTTGGATCCAGTTCTCTTAAATGGCTCTGTGCCATTTAGCAATGGCTGATACAAGGGACAAAGAATTATGAAAACCATGATGCTGATGGTTGTAGCTCTAATGTTATATGATAAGTAAATCTGATATTCCTTTGTAGAATTATTCCCGGCTCTCCAGCCAGCGCTGTGTTTACTTTATAGAGGTTTGTTTTATAGCAATACCCTGAAAGCTGACTTCGAAGCAGGATCCCTGTTAGTATCCATTCTGATTGATGTTAAATATTTTGAATGCCATCTCTGCTGAGAGATTTAGAAATCCCTTCATTGTAAGTATTTCGAGAAAAATAACTGCTGTTGCAGGTCCAAAATGCTTTAGGGCTCGATTTCTTTTATTCTCCATTAAAGTAACTTTTTTTTTTTAATTTTGATTTTTGATAAAGCAGTTTCTTAGAAATTCAACAAGAATGTTAAAGTAGAGCACCTCATAAACTCATGAAATTTTTTGGCAATTTCACTCTTGTGCTTTTCCTCTGTCCTAGAATGCTCTTCTTTGTATTTCCATGTTGGAGTTTCTCTTGACATTTACTGCTTAGATCGAATGTTACCTTTACAGAGAGACAATCCCTGTCCACACCATCTAAAGTAGCTCATCGCAGTGTTTTCTGTCACTTGATCATTTTTTCTCCTTCAGCTCAGTTCAGTTGCTCAGTCGTGTCCAATTCTTTGCGACTCCATGAATCGCAGCACGCCAGGCCTCCTGTCCATCACCAACTCCTGGAGTTTACTCAGACTCATGTCCATCGAGTCGGTGATGCCATCCAACCATCTCATCCTCTGTCGCCCCCTTTTCTTCCTGCCCACAATCCCTCCCGGCATCAGGGTCTTTTCCAATGAGACAAGACTTCGCATGAGGTGGCCAAAGTATTGGAGTTTCAGCTTCAGCATCAGTCCTTCCAATGAACACCCAGGACTGATCTCCTTTAGGATGGACTGGTTGGATCTCCTTGCAGTCCAAGGGGCTCTCAAGAGTCTTCTCCAACATCATAGTTCAAAAGCATCAATTCTTCAGCGCTCAGCTTTCTTCACAGTCCAACTCTCATATCCACACACGACCACTGGAAAAACCATAGACTTGACTAGACGAACCTTTGTTGGCAAAGTAATGTCTCTGCTTTTTTTTTTTTTTTTAATGTCTCTGCTTTTTAATATGTTATCTAGGTTGGTCATAACTTTCCTTCCAAGGAGTAAGCGTCTTTTAATTTCGTGACTGCAATCACCATCTGCAGTGATTTTGGAGCCCCCCAAAATTGAGTCTGACACTGTTTCCACTGTTTCCCCATCTATTTCCCAGGAAAGGATGGGACCAGATGCCATGATCTTAGTTTTCTGAATGTTGAGCTTTAAGCCAACTTTCTCACTCTCTTCTTTCACTTTCATCAAGAGGCTTTTTCTCCTTAGGATATGTCATTACTTGAAGTCATGCATTTATTTATGTACTGCTGCTGCTGCTGCTAAGTCACATCAGTTGTATCCAACTCTGTGCGACCCTACAGACAGCAGCCTACCAGGCTCCTCTGTGCCTGGGATTCTCCAGGCAAGAACACTGGAGTGTTTTTCCATTTCCTTCTCCATATTTATGTACACATGATTTAATCACCTGTTTGCTTCTTCACTAGATTATAAATTTCATGATGGCAAGAGTTTGTCCATTTCAATGCTGTACCTCCAGGACATAAAATAGTGCCTGGCACATATTAGATATTCAATAGATACTTTTTAATCAAATGAATGAGTGCTGACCTCTTAAAGCAACTTGACAGTTAGGTTCTCTGGTATTAACACTGAACCATGAGGCAGGTATTATAAAGATAATGAAGAGAGCAAATGGGAAAGGGTAGCTCTCTGGACACAAGCTAAAATTAAAGGCCACTCAGTTGTCTCATGTGTTATTCTTTGTATGTGGCATCTGGAAGCTGCGCTTACTAGTTCTATTTTCATACTGTCAACAAGCTGCTGCCACATCCATTGGAAGTGATGCATTTGTGTACCAAGGCAAGAGAGTTACTTTTGATTTTTTTTTTCTCTTGTAACGCACTCAAAAATACAATTCTAAAAGACAAAATGTCTGGAGGAGGATAGGTGTGAGAATTATGTGATTCACACCAGAAACTTACATAAGCATTAAATCTAGTCTTAACATGAAGTGGTGGTTGAATTTTGGAAAATTGAAATAATGTTATTTCACTAAGATGTACGTGTAATTTCAAGGGTATTGTGTGATATGGCTTGAATAGATTTTTTAAAAAGCACTGAACTAAATTCTTATTTACCTTAGCACTAATGTCTAATATTATCTACAAATTTTGTAAGTCTCCTACATACGAAACCTAGAGTGAACTTTCAAAGCTGCAAATGTGTGTTTGCATGTCCAATCACATAAGTTAGTTCGTGTGTCTCGTGTACATTGTCATGAGTGGACATTCTCTACAAGTGGCTATGCTTCTGTGTGGTTTAATATGAACTACTGGACGTAGGACAGTATCTTTATTTCAAACTCAGATGTCCTGAAGAAAGCATAAAAGCAGTAGTGACTGTGTGGATCACAACAAACTGTAGAAAATTCTGGAAGAGATGGAAATACCAGACACCTGACCTGCCTCTTGAGAAATCTGTATGCAGGTCAAGAAGCAACTGTTAGAACTGGACGTGAACCAACAGACTGGTTCCAAATAGGAAAAGGAGTACTTCAAGGCTGTATATTGTCACCCTGCTTATTTAACTTATATGCAGATTACATCATGAGAAATGCTGGGCTGGAAGAAGCACAAGCTGGAATCCAGATTGCTGGGAGAAATATCAATAACCTCAGATATGCAGATGACACCACCCTTATGGTAGAAAGTGAAGAACTAAAGAGCTTCTTAATGAAAGTGAAAGATGAGAGTGAAAAAGTTGTCTTAAAACTCAACATTCAGAAAACTAAGATCATGGCATCTGGTCCCATTACTTCATGGCAAATAGATGGGGAAACAATGGAAACAGTGACAGACTTTATTTTGGGGGGCTCCAAAATCACTGCAGATGGTGATTGCAGCCATGAAATTAAAAGATGCTTACTTCTTGGAAGGAAAGTTATGACCAACCTAGACAGCATATTAAAAGCAGACATTACTTTGCCAACAAAGGTCCATCTAGTCAAAGCTATGGACTTTCCAGTGGTCATGTATAGATGTGAGAGTTGGACTATAAAGAAAGCTGAGCACTGAAGAATCGATGCTTTTGAACTGTGATTTTGGAGAAGACTCTTGAGAGTCCCTTGGACTGCAAGGAGATCCAAACAGTCCATCCTGAAGGAGATCAGTCCTGAATATTTATTGGAAAGATTGATGCTGAGGCTGAAATTCCAATATATGGCCACCTAATGCAAAGAACTGACTCATTGGAAAAGACCCTGATTCTGGGAATGATTGAAGACCGGAGGAGAAGGGGATGGCAGAGGATGAGATGGTTGGATGGCATCACTGACTCAATGAATCATGAGTTTGAACAAGCTCTGGGAGTTGGTGATGGACAGGGAAACCTGGCATGCTGCAGTCCATGGGGTTGCAAAGAGTCAGACACAACTGAGTGACTGAACTGAACTGAACTGAAGAATATTTTTCAGGGCAGTGGTTCTCAACTTGGTCCCTAAACCTGCAGCATCAACACTGCCTGGGATTCATTAGGAAAGCAAATTCTTAGACCCCATTCCAGAGCTATAAAATCAGAAACTGTGTAGGACCCAACAATCTATATTTTAACAAGTCTCCTGAGTGATTCTGAGACATGCTCAAGCTTTACAGCCACCATTCAAGAGCACGGGTATCTAAAGAATGAAAAAAAAAAAAAAAGAAAAACTAAAGGTCAGGTATGGCTAAGATGTATGGTTGCTATCAATTCACCTTCCAAGTGAATCCCAGATAAAGTATTTTTGCAGACTCTCAGTGAGGAGAACCTGAGGTGACCAGGTCACCAGAGCTGCTTACACTGACTTCATCTTGATCTGTGTGCATGGTCTGCACTCTTCTTCTGTGTCATTCTATTCTCTCCCTCTGGATACCTTTCCTCTCTGTTCCCATTCATGAAGTCATGGCAAATAGAAGGGTAAAAACTGGAAACAGTGGCAGATTTTATTTTCTTGGACATTAAAACAGAGTTTTGTGAAAATAAAGCAAAAACCAGTGAACTCATTCTTCAGTTCAGTTCAGTTGCTCAGTTGTGTCTGACTCCTTTCAACCCCATGAATCGCAGCACACCAGGCCTCCCTGTCCATCACCAGCTCCTGGAGTTTACTCAAACTCATGTCCATCGCGTCGGTGATGCCATCCAGCCATCTCATCCTCTGTCGTCCCCTTCTCTTCCTGCCCCCAATCCCTCCCAACATCAGAGTCTTTTCCAATTAATCAACTCTTCGCATGAGGTGGCCAAAGTATTGGAGCTTCAGCTTCAGCATCAGTCCTTCCAATGAACACCCGGGGCTGATTTCCTTTAGAATGGACTGGTTGGATCTCCTTGCAGTCCAAGGGACTCTCAAGAGTCTTCTCCAACACCACCGTTCAAAAGCATCAATTCTTCATTGCTCAGCTTTCTTTGTAGTCCAACTCTCACATCCATAATGACCACTGGAAAAACCAGAGCCTTGACCAGATGGGCCTTTGTTGGCAAAGTAATGTCTCTGCTTTTTAATATGTTATCTAGGTTGGTCATAACTTTCTTTCCAAGGAGTAAGCGTCTTTTAATTTCATGGCTGCAATCACCATCTGCAGTGATTTTGGAGCCCAGAAAAATAAAGTCAGCCACTGTTTCCACTGTTTCCCCATCTATTTGCCATGAAGTGATGGGACCAAATGCCATGATCTTAGTTTTCTGAATGTTGAGCTTTAGGCCAACTTTTTCACTCTCCTCTTTCACTTTCATCAAGAGGCTTTTTAGTTCTTCTTCACTGGTGTCATCTGTGTATCTGAGGTTATTGATATTTCTCCCGGCAATCTTGATTCCAGCTTGTGCTTCATCCAGCCCAGCGTTTCTCATGATGTACTCTGCATATAAGTTAAATAAGCAGGGTGACAATATACAGCCTTGACATACTCCTTTTCCTATTTGGAACCAGTCTGTTGGTCCATGTCCAGTTCTACCTATTGCTTCCTGACTTGCATATAGGTTTCTGAAGAGGTGGGTCAGGTGGTCTGGTATTCCCATCTCTTTCAGAGTTTTCCACATTTATTATGATCCACACAGTCAAAGGCTTTGGCATAGTCAATAAAGCAGAAATATATGTTTTTCTGGAACACTCTGGCTTTTTTGGTGATCCAGCGGATGTTGGCAATTTGATCTCTGGTTCCTCTGCCTTTTCTAAAACCAGCTTGAACATCTGGAAGTTCACGGTTCACATATTGCTGAAGACTGGCTTGGAGAATTTTGAGCATTACTTTACTAGCGTGTGAGATGAGTGCAACTGTGAAATCATTCTTAGGTTAGAGTAAATAAATGACAAGGAAATACTGAATACAAGCCTTACCTGTGACATTCTGGCAAGAGGGATAGAGCAGGCAATGGATTTTAGTAACTCCCTCTTAATAAGAGATGAACAAAGCAGCTACTCTCCCAGTGCTAGTATAACTAACCAGTTATAAGTAATAAAATCACTTAAGCACAAAATTTAGAAAACTGTAGTTATAAAATTTGATACAACATTAAGAAAACAAAATGTGGAAAACATTCTAATTTCTGCTTTTAAAACCTCACATAATCCTGATATCTATACCTAACAAACGAAAATAAAATTACAGAAAACTCTCACATTTGAGTTTAAATGTGAAATCTAAATAAAATACCAACAAGTCAAATTCAGCATGATACTAAAAAATAATACACTATGCAAACAAGCAGTTTTTATGATGAGAATACAAGGGTTGTTTAAATTTAGGATATCTAATAACGTAGGTCTTATATCATTAGATCTAAAAGTGTTTAATTTTCATTTCATAAGATCCTAACATGTTTAGTAAAACTCAAAGTCCAAGCCCTAGCAAACTTTTAGCAAATGAGGAATACAATGAATTTCTTTTGTGTGTGTGCATGTTTAGTCCCTTTTAAATTTATTTTATTTTATTTTTCACTGAATATAATGGCTTTACAATGTTGTGTTCATTTCTACTGTACAACAACATCAATCAGATTTATATACACATATATTCCCTTTCTCTTGGACCTAACTCCCACCCCACCATTCCACCCATCTAGGGAACCTAGAAAATTGGTACAGATGAATCTACTTGCAGATCTGGGATATAGATGCATGCAATAAATTTATTTAACAAAATAAAAGATAACTATCTCAAGCCATCAACTAACATTACTCTCAATGAGTCATTGATTTTGATTTAATAAATATTTACACAGTTCCACCTAAGATGTGAATACGTAAAGAATACTCAAGGCAGGGAGTCCCTGTCTTTTATGGAGTTTACACTCTAATGGGGAGTGAGCTTTGAATAAACCCTGCAGTGAGGTGAAGAATCTAGTGTGTATGTGTGGGAAGAATGTTTCAGGCCTAAGAGGCCCACGAGGTAGAGTTGACAGTTGAATGGAACATCAGCCACGGCCAATGCAATCAGAGGCAAGACTTCCACCACTTCTATCACTTTCTATCATTAATATCTATCAATGTCTGGAAGTTCTAGTAACTGTCATAGGAGAAGGAGGAGGAGGAAGAGGGGAGGATAGTGGGGGAGGAAGGAAGAGGAGGAAGAAAATGACAAGTAAAAAGAGGAGTAAGGAAAGAGAAAAAGAAAAATGAGATAGAAGAAGAAAAGGAAGCAGAAGGGGAAAGGAAAAAGTGCAGCAATAAAATCCAAGAATAGGACAATTATGATTAATTATAGATTATACAACTCTATAATGAGACACGAACACAGTATTAAAGTGTGTTGGAATATTTGGGTAAATAGCAATGAACATTTTTAAAAACTAACAATTTCAGATACCAGCAAGGAAAAAAAAAGAAAAAAACAGAAAGCTTAATGGACAATAACTGTCATTGTCAATACTAACCATATCACGTATATTATCTAGGGTGAAACAGATCCTGGTGGGCTGGGAAGACCCAGAGGGATCGGGTGGAGAGGGAGGTGGGAGGGGGGATCTGGATGGGGAACACATGTAAATCCATGGCTGATTCATGTCAATGTATGACAAAAACCACTACGATATTGTAAAGTAATTAGCCTCCAACTAATAAAAATAAATGAAAAAAAAAAAAAAAAAAGGAGTAAGCTCAAAAAGAATGTTTAAGAAAACCATTATGAGAAAATCTACAGAGCATTACTGGGGGAAACAGCAAAAATCCTAATAAACAAAGTAATTTGAAGAACCCCTAGAGGGATGATTCCAATTGAAAGTTTAATTTAGACTAAGCAAAAGTTTTAAAGGTGTGTTTTGGAAGGATGATTGGACAACTTTCTAAACTTAGCCAAAATGATAAAATAAGTGAATATATATCAGACAATTTGGAAAACAAGACTAATGAGACAGATTTACAGTATTAGCTATCATAGCAATACATTAAAAAAAAAAAAGATTGGTACTGGCAATACAATAGAAAAATATATGTATTATGATAAAAAAAAATCTACCTTGATTTAAGAATATATGAGGGTTAGAATACTAAAATATTTTAAAGTGAGTATTTAGATGTTGTAAGAAAGCAGTGGAGGTAGAAAAATCTACACATCAATTAAATAATTTTTATAAAAAGTAAAAATAATTTATTTTGTCAAAATACACCAAATCTCAGAGGCAGTAAGAGAGAATAATTCTACAACTTCCTTTGTAATCATTCCCATTTTGACAAGTTTCAGTCTGTATATTGAATTTATATCTTCAATGTGGCAATATTATCTTCTTGGCTTCCTAGTGGAAGTAACATGGTAGAGAGGGAAAATCATGGTTTTCGATCTTTCAAAATCTGGATTCAAATCTTGACTACAACATTTGATATATGTGTAATTTCAGAAAAATTAACCTTTCATAATTTCAACCTCCTCATTAATATAATTTGCCATTATACCTACTTTAAGCATCTATAAAATGTGAAATTCATTTTAAAATTTGCAAACTTCAATTTGCCTCTAGTACCTTGCAATTTGTAATCCAAATATTACCCCCCAGCTTTGCTTAAGTGCTTTCCTCATTATTTTTTGTGTCTGTACAGAGATCCCCAGCACTCTCTGTCCTTTGAGTTATTCCCCTATTATAGGAGCTAAGCACCTTTAAACTATCTAGCTGATTCTCTTGTTAACAGAGTTCCATTTCAACTCCACCAATGAGAGGCTATGAAATGGTAAAGATGGAAAAAAAGAAACATTTTCCCCTTGCAGCAATAGGTAGACACGAGGGCGATGGCAAGCACAAGCTTGATATTTACTTCTAGTTGACACCTTCAATGTTACAAGCAGCTGAAAATCAACAGATACAGCTTCCTGTGGTTCCAACAATTCTTATTTCTCTTTTTTTATACTTAGAAGCAGTTCTACATGACCTTCACCTCCCTGAATTTTGAAAAAATTATTAAACTATAATTAAATTATAATAATACCTATTTTAGGTATTTAATTTAATAGGCATACCTATTAAATTATAATAACACCTGAATTTAATATCTAATTAAGCTATAATAATACCATCAATTTTATCATTTCAAGATTTCAAAGATGAAGAAAGTGAAAATACGTGCCTTGTAGAAATGATGAAATATAATGCCAAGGAAAAATTCTGTCCCTGTATGGAACTCTGACTGATACTAGTATCCTGACATATTAGATATATCTCCGAATTTCAGGCTGAATCTTTTGCTTCTGAGTCTAGTTCAGAGTAATTGTCTACATAATGTTTATTGAGTGAATATATAATGAATTCTCTCACTCAAACCACAGAAATATACACCATCACATTCACACACAAAGAGAATCATAGAAATCTTATAACTGATCACACGATTACATTATAACTGCATTTTTGTTGGTAGTTTTTTTATGGAATATTATTTAGAAAAAGGAAAGTTATTAACTGAACATCTCATAAAGAAAAGAAAATGAGAAATGGTTCATAATATTTAATTATCCCAGCATGGCCTGTTTTGCTGATAAATTAACCACCTACTTAGTGTATCAAGTGCATGTTGTTTGGATAAATTCCCAGTAGTATATTTCCTTCTATTAAAACTCTATTCCCAGTTATATAATGCTGAGGGTTTTTTTTTAAACTACCATTTAAAAAAATATATTAACTTGTATCAGTCTAAGATATTTAAATTCTCTGTCTTTGAAGATAACAATTCTAGACTTCCTTGAACTTCCTTCTCTTTTAATTTCCCTTAGGTTATGGCATTAAACTTCTTTCTGCATCTCTGGTTATAATTTCTCCATTATCTTCCCTAGTTTCTTTTCCTTGCCTTTTTTCCTAACGGTATCATCCACACTTCAGGCTTCTCAGCCTCCTACCAAAAGAGGAACAGTCTTCAATTTGAACTGCTGCCAAGTCTAGTGAAATCTCCCAACTCGATGATTTTAAGCAATTAAAGAGAGATGGTAAATATCCACAGCTGCCAATCAATTGATTTTTCTATATTCTGGTATATTTTGCAGATTTGATGGGTAGAGTTTTCCTCTCCCCACAGGCCACAGCTGCAAATTTGCAACTTTTGAATTTCTGTTCATTTGCCATTTGAAAATTTCGCTTGAAAAAATTAGAAGGTTTTTTTTTTTTTGCACTGAGGAAAAAAAAAAATCATTCAGCATTCTCTGTAAGTATCATAGAAGGCAAGGATATGGAGTAAGACCAGGGATTCAGTTGCTAAGAATCGGCTACAAAGGGCTTTAAACCATACTCTACCCAACAATTTCTAACCTCTGACACCTGCATGAATGGGTTTGGTCGAAAAACTAAAAATTCCCCAAAGCAATGAAATTCTAGTGTCATAAAGAAAGCCCTTTTTACCAGCCATATTCTCTGATACTTAATTGTCTATTGAAGCTTTATATGCATGCCTACATGTGAATACTTCTACTGTTTAATGTTTAGCAAGTAATTGGGTGTTCTGTCTGTGGTCTACCGAACAAAACAAACACCTGTAGATTCTTGCTTGGATCAGATCACTTATCTTTTTTCCCCCCCATGAAGGTATTATATATAATACCTTCATGGGGTATTATATACACACACATATGTATATATATATATATATATGCCTCCCACATAGCAGCTCAGTGGTTAAGAATCTGCCTGCCAATGCAGGAGATGCAGGTTCGGTCCCTGAGTTGGTAAGATCCCCTGGAGAAGGAAATGGCAACCCCCTACAGTATATATTGTTCAGCATATCCAACGTGCCAGTATCTAAAGTAAGATATAGTCATTGACTACAATTGCAGATATTTCATGCTGCAAATCATTTATCTTATATTTTCTTTATTTACCTTTGTGTTGTTCACAATCACCATTGTCCACCTTCAAAGAACCTCTTTGGGGTTAATATAATATTCTTAAGGTGGAGAAGGGGCTTCCCTAGTGGTTCAGCTGGTAAAGACCCTGCACGCCAAGCAGGAAACCTGGGTTTGATCCCTGGGCTGGGACGACCCCCTGGAGAAGGGAACGGCTACCTACTCCAGTATTCCAGCCTGGAGATTTCCATGGACTGCATAGTCTGTGAGGTGGCAAAGAGTCAGACACAACTGAGCAACTTTCACTTTCAAGGTGGAGAAGGGACTTCAAGGATCTTTGATAGGAGTTCTCTAGCATTCTTCAGGTAAAAATGAAGTCTAGAGAGACATGGTCCCTGGGAGGATGGAAAAGTGTCAAGTTTATTATAAAAATTTAGGCTTTCCAAATATTGTTGAACAGCTAAGAAATGTAGCTAAAAAAGAGATCTCAAACTCTAAAACATGTCAAAGCACAGTAATTAGATTTAACCCACTAGCTGAAGCTGATGCAGCAAGTTCTCTGTCTAATTCCAAAAGACCTCCTCTGTCTTCTCATTTCATTCAATCATGATGTCCTATTGCAGAAAATACTGATCCCAGGAAGAAAGAGGTAACTACTCTAGGTATCCCTGTATTAAAGAAAGATCACTTTACACCTCTTCACTTTCACAAAAGACCCGCTTTTTGCTAACCATTAGAAATCCGAAGAAGATTTTCACTTTTACAAAAAAAAAAAAAAAAGGTGAGAAGCAAAAATAGCGTGCACTGTTGCTTTTGCAAGGAGCCCCTGAGATGCAGCGAAGCGCCCTGAGCAATGGATGGAGTGCTGCCAGGCTCTTTCCCTGGGAACTCACTCAGCATCTCAGCATCAGACCACCAGAGCCTTGGACTGCCTGCGAGAATCTGCGCTTTTTCTCAATCTCTTGTGCAACCCCAAGCAAAGGGCTGGGGCCAGTCCATGGCCTGTTAGAAACAGGCTGCGCAGAAGGAAGTGAAGAGCGGGCAAGCCAGCTTCGTTTGTATTTACAGCCCCTCCCCACGGCTCACATGACCACGTGAGCTCTAAAACAAGCTCAGGGCTCCCCGTGATTTTGAATTACGGTGAGTTGCATGATTATTTCATTTTGGTTGTGTCGTGATGTAATACTAATAGAAATAAAGTGCACAATAAATGTAATGCACCTGAATCACCCTGAAACCATCCACCACTACCCTTCCTTGGGTCCATGTTTCCACAAAACCAGTCCCCGATGCCCAAAAGGGTGGGGACCACTACCTTAGCAAGATGTGTCAGAAGGTAAGGTCTTCTCTGCTTTACGGCATTTCAGATTACAAAGTGTCCTAGGAGCATTCTACTTTCGAATAGTGGGGGAAATCTGTATCGGGTGCAGCTGACACCACTTTCAGCACCTACTTTACTGTGAGTGAGTGAGGATCGAAACCTTGGGACTGCCAGTGGATCCATCCTCATTTGCCTGCTTCCAAGTATATAATCAAAATCCTATAGGAATGAGGTGGCAGACCAGAGAATGCCTTTGGATAGAGAACCAGGGGACTTAAGGAAAGATGAGGCACCTCGTCAGTAACACAAATACACACGCAGTAATCCTGACAGCGCAACTGGCAATAATCAGGTTAAAAGACACATTTCCAAGAAGCAGAAGAAGACAACAGAAGAATTAATATCAGGAGGGTAAGTTAAACCGGCTCTGACAACACCACCCGGAGTGGAGGCAGCAACAGAGGGCACAGAAGTGGCCATTAACCTTGGTGACTCTGGAGAGAAAGTGATGAGCTTGGAAGTGTGGACACAGAGCCAGGCTTCTGAGCCACAGGAAGAATAAATTCTTTCCCATGCTGGACTGCCTGTTTGATTTGCTTTTGTAGCCTGCAAATAAAACATTCCATATGTTTCTGATTGTGAGTGAAATGGAGGGGAAAATAAAACATCCTACTTTCCAAGTGGGATCCAAATGTTCTCAAACGTCTCCTTCCATGGTTGGGGATTCTATTCTGGTCTCCGGAAATATTATGATGGACAGGGTGTCCAAGTCATAAAGAATTTGTTCGGGTGTCAGAACAAGATGATTCTTTTCTGAAGCCTATTTAAATTCTTCGGTTTCTTGCAAGGGAAGCACAACTTTAAAATGTTTTTTGGACCTGACTGATAGCACATAATGTCAAGTTTAAGAATTTTGATGACTAAAGCTTTTAATTTTTAGGTTAAAAGGCAAATATCCGAGCTTCCCTGGTGGCTCAGTGGTAAAGAATCTGCCTGCCAATGCAGGAGATGCAAATTCGATCCCTGATCCGGGAAGATCCTACAGGCTGTGGAGCTGCTAAGCCTGTGGACCACGATTATTCATCCTGTTCTCTAGAGCCCAGGAGCCACAGCTATGGAACCCTATACCTGCAGAATTGGAGTGCCCTAGAGCTGGGGTTCACAAGAGCAGTCCCCGCAGTGAGAGGCCCATGCACTGCACATGGAGTGGCCCCTGCTCCCCAAAGCCAGAGAAAAGCCAGTGCAGCACCAGAGATCCAGCACAGCCAAACATAAATAAATAAAATTATGTTTTAGAAAACAAATATCAAATGACAGCAACAAGCTTAAGGTTGGAATACAAATGAAATTGAAAAGTACAAGGAAATGCTGAGATATCAGAAAAATGTCCATTTCCCTTTACCTGGCTGTGTCTCATTTGATTAAAAACACATCCATTATAGGTAATCTTGAGAAGGATTTGTTGTATTTAAATGTGTGCATTTTTATAAGTGTTAGTTGCTCAGTCATGTCCGACTCTTTGTGACCCCACGAACTGTAGCCCGCCAGGCTCCTCTGTCCATGGGATTCTCCAGGCAAGAATACTGGAGTGGGTTGCCATGCCCTCCTCCAGGGGATCTTCCCGACCCAGGGATTTAACCTGGTACAGATGGATCTTTACCATCTGAGCCACCAGGGGATTTTATAGTTATATTTTAACTAACTATATTGCAAGTCGTTTTCTATCCCAAGATGGTCCTAATACTAACCCATGATTTCTTCTCCTTTTTATAGATTACAATCACATATATATATATATTATAATAATATATAATTATTTAATTATATTTAAGTATTATATATTTAATATTTATATTAAATATATATGATTCATATATTTAATTTATATATTTATTTAATAAATAATAAATATATATATATTTACAATCTTATATTTAAGATTAACTCATTGGAAAAAAAGATACTTTGGTGCATAAAGCATGGGGAGACCCTAACTTATTTATTTTCTGATTAGCAAAATTTCCCAATATAGTTTCATGAGGAATCTCTCTCTTAACTAATGGTTTCCAGTGGGTCTGTAGCGGTATTAGTTAGCACATTAACAGCTCAGGCAGTATTTCCAGGCTGCGGTCTTACACCAGTCTGGATGCTGGTTCTTGGATCCTCACTATAGATTCTACACTGTCACTTCATAAGGCTTTTTAATAAGTCTTTGGGGAATTCTTATTACATTGTCCCTGTAACTTTATTTATGTTATCATTTATTTCCTTTTTCACCCTTTTGACTCTTTTACTTCTTAGTTATATTTTCCTTCAGAAACATTTTGTTCAATTTAAAATATTGCATTGAAATAGAACTAAATTAGAATCTGTAAATTGACTCGAGAGTTTTGCTAAAGTTAAATGCTGTATCTGTGCTGTTCTCCTTGCTGTTTCTGTTTGGTGGCTGAGTTGTATCTGACTCTTTCATGACCCCATGGACTGTAGCCCTTCAGGCCCCCCTGTCCCTGGGATTTCCCAGGTAAAAATACTGGAAGGGGTTGCCATTTCCTTCTCCAGGAGAGCTTCCCAACCCGGAGATCAAACCCACGTGTCCTGCATTAGCAGGCTGGTTCTTTACCGCCGAGCCGCCAGGGAAGCCTGTTGTGGTCTCCTACCGCTCTTCCAAAATGCCCCACTTTAGAACGGCCTTGCCGCAAACATGCTTCCCCAGACATTGGCAAGGCTGTCACCTCACCCGACTCAGACTTCTGGTTAAATGCCACCTCCCCTGAAATGCATTCCCTGACCACCTTTTATCAAATAACACTGCTCTCCTCACACTCCATCCTCTTGCCCTGTTTCATTTTTCTTTATAGCAGTCATTATTGCATGACATTTACATGATACACGTATTCATTTCATGAGAAGAGGAATTTTTTACCTGATAATACCTCAATCTGGCACATCAAAAATTCTAAGAAGTATCTTTTGAAGAAATAAATGACTGAAGGTAAAGGCTGCCTCCGTTGGGTAGCTTGTGATTCCATGAGGAGGTCACTCCAACCCTGAGAACCTTAGCCTCCACCTTTCAAAAGCAGTTCTCCAAAAGCTATACTGAAATCTTTCCCAGGGGGAATGCATGAAGGGCGAAGTTGCTACACACGTAAGTATCTACCACCTGCAACTCAAACTCCCTTCCACTGCCCCAAACTGTCTTACAGCTCTTCAAAGGTTGTGTCTGAAATGACTCCTCAGTCAAGGACAGACAAGTGTTAGTCATTCATGGTGTCCAACTCTTTGCAAACCCATCGACTATAGGCAGCTGGGCTCCTCTGTCCATGGGACTTCCCAGGCAAGAATCCTGGGGTGGGTGGGTAGCCATTCCCTCCTCCAGGGAATCTTCCTGGCCCAGAAATCACTTTAGAGGCTCCAGTATTGCAAGTGGATTCTTTCCTATCTGAGTCACCCCGGAAGGCCCTGGTGTTTATGAATGTTTATGAAGCACGTGCCAGGTGTCAGACATCACGCTGGGAGCATTCTGTAAACAAACCCTTTCGATCCTCAGAGCAATTCTGCTAGATATGTTGTATTAACTCCCATATTACTAGATGGAAAATTACAGAGTCAAAATAAACTGTCCACAGTGACATAACTAGTGGAGAGGAGATCCAAGATTCAGATGTTATCAAAAAATTTCAAATCTAGATATTGGTTCCGTCTCTCTCTCTTTATGCGTTTTTTTCTGTGAAGATACTATGTATCTACCTTCAGTTCAGTTGCTCAGTCATGTCCAACTCTTTGCAACCCCAAGGACTGCAAGACATCAGGCTTCCCCGTCCATCACCATCTCTAAGAGCTTGCTCAAACTCATGTCCATCGAGTTCATGATGCTATCCAACCATGTCATCCTCTATCATCCCCTTCTCTTCCTGTCTTCAATCTTTCCCAGCATCAGGGTATTTTCAAATGAGTCAGTTCTTTGCATCAGGTGGCCAGAATATTGGAGTTTCAGCTTCAGCATCAGTCCTTCCAATGAACACCCAGGACTGATCTCCTTTAGGATGGACTGGTTGGATCTCCTTGCAGTCCAAGGGACTCTCAAGAGTCTTCTCCAACACCACAGTTCAAAAGCATCAAGTCTATGGTGCTCAGCTTTCTTTATACTCTAAATCTCTCATCCATACATGACCACTGGAAAAAGCATAGTTTTGACTAGATGGACCTTTGTTGGCAAAGTAATGTCTCTGCTTTATAATATGCTGTCTAGGTTGGTCATAGCTTTTCTTCCAAGGAGTAAACATCTTTTAATTTCATGGCTGCTGTCACCATCTGCAGTAATTTTGGAGCCCCAAAAAGTCTCTCACTGTTTCCAGTATTTCCCCATCTACTTGCCATGAAGTGATGGGACCAAATGCCATGATCTTAGTTTTCTGAATGTTGAGTTTTAAGCCAACTTTTTCACTCTCTTCTTTCACATTCATCAGGAGTCTCTTTAGTTCCTCTTCACTTTTTAACCATTAGAGTGGTGTTATCTGCATATCTGAGGTTACTGATATTTCTACCAGCAGGCTTGATTCCAGCATGTCCTTCATCGAGCCTGGCATTTTGCATGATGTACTCTGCATATAAGTTAAATAACCAGGGTGACAATATACAACCTTGATGTACTCCTTTCCCTGTTTGAAACCAGTCTATTGTTCCATGTCCAGCTCTAACTGCTGCTTCTTGACCTGCAAACAGATTTCTCAGAAGGCAGATCAGGTGGTCTGTTATTCCCATCTCTTTAAGAATTTTCCACAGTTTATTGTGATCCACACAGTCAAAGGCTTTGGCACAGTCAATAAAGCAGATGTAGATGTTTTTCTCGAACTTTTCTGCTTTTTTGATGATTCAATGGATGTTGGCAATTTGATCTTTGGTTCCTCTGCCTTTTCTAAATCCAGCTTGAACACCTGGAAGTTCTCAGTTCACATACTGTTGAAGCCTGGCTTGGAGAATCTTGAGCATTACTTTGCTAGCGTGTGAGATGAGTGCAATTGTGCGGTAGTTTGAGCATTCTTTGGCATTGCCTTTCTACCTACAATTAGCTAAACTCCAAAATTTGAGGTCAAAATTACCAAGACTCTTCTCACTTCTGACACCAGTTCCAAGTTCAGAGAGTTCTCAGAATGACTCTTACACACTTGATAACTCACTACAAGGACTCACAGTTATGAGTTATTATAGGGAATAGATACAGACTAAAATCAGACAAAGACAGACATAGGGCAGAGTCCTGGAGGGTTCCAAACATTATCCCATTATCTTCCCAGCATTGATATGTGAGAATTTTCGTAGAGCATTTATTGTTCACCAGGAAATTTCACTCAAGACTTAGGGTCAGAGTTTATACTGGGGCTTCATTTTGTACACATGATTGACTGATTAATTACCTTCATGCTTGGATTCAGCTTCAAGGTCAACTGATACTGAATGACCTAAATCATATGATGGTTCATTCTGTTTTTTTTGGCCTTCACTCCAAGATTATCAGGTATTGTTGGCTGTACCCTAAGATCTGGCATAGGCCTCCCCCTTTAACAAATGCACTTCTAGTAGGTATGATATGTGTTACCTCTTAGAAGCTGAGGGCAAAAGGTACATTTCTCTTTTTTTGTTGTTGTTGTTCAGTAGCTAAGTCATGTCCAACTCTTTGCGGCCCCGTGGACTGTAGCACGCCAGGCTCCCCTGTCCTTTGCTATCTCCCAGAGTTTGCTCAGATTCATGAGTCACTGATGCTATCTAACCAATTCTTTACTGCCCTGTGCCTGAATTACCCACGCAGTCTTCAGCATCTCCTTGTGAAGACAACATGGTACATTATTGTGGCCAGGGTACTTTGCCAAGTTACATAAACAAACTTAAATTTGTGGACCCAGGAAAGTTACCGCAACAGAATGGAGACAGGCTGACACACACAGACCAGATCTGACATCCTGTCAGCTGCTTCCCCAAGTGCTATGTCCCATCTCTCAAAGCCTGTTCCAGGCTTGGCAGGTTCTCACAGCACTAAGTGGAGAAAAAACTCAGATGACAGTGAAAGTGAAACATCAGGGCTGTAAACTGCTAATTGCCAATTCCATATGTTTGCAAGGCAAACAACAGTGAGGGATATCGGTGGTGAGAAAGCGCTGAGGTGTGTACTTACATAGCTAGTAGAAAAATGCAGTTATGTAAAATCATATCTCTCATTAATTCTCTCCTCATCCCCCAGTCAAGAATCTTTAACATAAAGAATTAGGATCTTTGGATTTAAATTCCAGGTCTCCTAAGCATTTGCTCTATACTTTTTTTGATCTGCTTAATCATGTTTTTTTATTTGTTTGTTTGCTTTGGGGTATGAGACTGATGAGCAAGGTAATACCATACTTTATAAAAATGCTTAACTTAAACTCTGAATGTAGATTGTGCTGTGTCCTGGACTCAGTCTTTCAGTCCTGTCCAACGGCGACCTCAAGGACTGCAGCCCGCCAGGCTTCTCTGTCCATGGGGATTCTCCAGGCAAGAAGACCAGAGTCAGCAGCCAGTCCCTCCTCCAGGGGATCTTCCAAAGCCAGGGATCCAACCCAGGTCTCCCATATTGCAGGTGAATTCTTCACCATCTGAGCCACCAGGGAAGCCCATGAATACTGGAGTAGGCAGCCTCTCTCTTCTTCAGGGGATCTTCCTGACCCAGGAATTGAACTGGGGTCTCCTGCGTTGCAGGCGGATTCTTTACCAGCTGAGCTACCACGGAAGTCTGAACGTAGATTGCTTGCGTTCAAATCTAACTTCTGATCTTCCCCAGCTGAGTAATTCTCAGCATGTTGTTCAATATTTCTGAGCCTCAGTTTTGTC
The DNA here is from genome assembly GCF_910594005.1 of Cervus elaphus. Lineage (NCBI taxonomy): Eukaryota > Metazoa > Chordata > Mammalia > Artiodactyla > Cervidae > Cervus > Cervus elaphus. The sequence goes on along the minus strand of NC_057826.1, from coordinate 4,495,991 downwards.
ATCTATAATAAGCCTAATTTATAAAGTCTTTGCCAATAGAAGAAACATTCTAATATATGTTATCTACTATTATTATTATTATGAAAGCACTGGGGAGAAGTGGAAACCAGTTAGTTAAAACGATTTTGCAGTTAAATATGCCTAGGGCTTCCCTGGTGGCTCAGAGGTTAAAGCGTCTGCCTCCAATGCGGGAGACCCAGATTCGATCCCCGGGCTGGGAAGATCCCCTGGAGAAGGAAATGGTAACCCACTCCAGTATTCTTGCCTGGAGAATCCCATGGACGGAGGAGCCTGGTAGGCTACAGCCCACAGGGTCGCAAAGAGTCGGACACGACTGAGCGACTTCACTTTCACTCACTATGCCTAGTTTAAAATGGTTTGATTCCCTTCTCCAGGTGATCTTCTAGACCCAGAGATCAGACCTCGGTTTCCTGCACTGCAGGCAGATTCTGAGCCACCAAAGAAGCCCCTAATTTAAAATGGCCCCTAATTTAAAATGGCTTGAGGTTAGCTAAGTTTAAAATAAGCTTACTACTACAGATTTTGAGAAAACAAAAATTTATGACTAAAAATCTGAGCGTCTTTTTCACCAATTAGTATAAACAAACGGGATGGAAGACAAGACCAAACCAATGAAGTTCTTGCTAAATGGATGAATAACAGTTTTGCAAAGAATATATCACTATAGAGATGTAAAGTGTGATGGCCAATAGTATCATCCTTTCTGTAATATCCCTGGTGATTTCCATGGATGTGGGTCTCAAATAAGAAGAGCAGAACGGTACAGTTCTGTTCCCATGTTAATAACAGAACAGGGAACTGTTTGCATTTTTTTTTTTAAGTTCACAGTGGAAATAGAATTGAGAACATAATACAGGTAAAATGGGATGACTCCCAGGTAGTTAAACTTCTCAGTCTTTTTCTTTCTTTCTTTTTCAATTGGAAGTTGATGCTCATTAATCACTAACTTTTAGTCTCTCTTCTTTACTCCATTTTTGGTAAAAAACTGCTACTATCAATATAATCACTTTGCCAATTGTTCTTCAGTTTAAAATATGACTAGTAACAGTTTGTTGGCAAAAGTACATGTGTTCATTCATAAATATAGACAATGATGATAATAATATATGATATAATATGCATTGTACATATATTTCATTTATATATTATAGCACATACATACAATAGGTTATATTATGTATATTTATAAATTATAGATTTATAAGTATGCATTGTTAAATAATATAACTTTCATTTTTATTGATTTTTAATATGATGTATACTGTACTCATATTTATTCTTTAATATTGCTCCTAGATAATTCTTTTATCCTCAAATTTTAGATGAAAGTACAGATATTCTGTAAGGAAAAGAGATTTTTCTAGAGTCACACATAAAAATTGCAGAATTACTCATATGTGAATCCGGATATCTGACAAAGTGGTCCAGATCTTTGCCAGTATGCCATGGTGGTGATGATGAAGAAAAGCAAATTAAGGATAATTGCTGCCATATCTTAACTGTTTCTCTTGACTATTTAGCATATACCAAAACTCCTGACAAGTGTCAAACATGATGCTTAATGTTTTGCATCTGTTACCTGAGAAAATTAAAATAGTCTCAGAAAAATCAATTGATTTGCTCAAGTCTGAAGTTAGGGACTCCCCAGAAGTGACAGGCCCTAAGACTCCTCTTCAAGTGAAATGGTGTTTCTGTGGCTCTGAAGACATTCTGAGCATTTCTGGCACACTCTCTCAGGTGAAAAGTGTCCAAACTCCAGCCACATGAAAGATCATGGACCAAAACTAAGAAAACTCTAAATTCTATAATTAACAACCCTTGATTGTATTGCTGATCTGACGCACTTTTTCACTCTCTCTGGGGCCTGAGTCAAGACATTTCATTCCTCTATACCTGGAATTTGTTACCAATAAGGAAGTAAAGCAAATGTGCATTGCAGTACAACAATAAATGGCATTAAATATATTGCAACGTGGGCTTCCCAGGTGGCTCAGTGGTAAAGAACCTGCCTGCCAGTGCGTGATCCACAAGAAACACCTTGATCCTGGGTTGAGAAGATCCCCTGGAGGAGGGCATGGCAGCCCACTCCAGCATGCTTGCTGGGATGGCCCCATGGACAGAGGAGCCTGGCGGGCTGCAGTCCATAGGGTGGTGCAAAGTCAGACAGGACTGAGTGTACAGGTGCTCATTACAACACAGGGAAGCTCAGCAAAATTTGTATGATGGATGCTATTACGGCTTGACTGCCTTATTTTCAGAAAGGGTATTGCTGCACAGTAGAATGAAAGCAGCATATTATCTAAGAAGAAGCAGAAGAGCCTGAACCTAAAATCTTTCCTGACTTCATTTCTCACAAAATTTCATTTATTCTTATCTAGATGTATAATCTGGACCTCTGTAAAGGCCTTGTTAGCATTGATTTCCTATCGATTTGTCATATACCAATGCTCTCTAGCAATGTACTTGACATTTAGTTGTCATAAAAAAGAAAAATGAGGATTGGCAGATTACTGTCAACTTAACTTTAACCAAACTGCTATGTAATTGAGCAGGAAAGCAATGTTAACATTACACGTTTGATTCCAGTTCATGTGCTCAATGGGCTAACATTTTAGAGTGCCCACCCTTAAAATTCGAATGCATGTCAAATCAGTATGTAAATACCAGCAAATCTGAGGAGATCTGCAGTGTCTACAAGCGCCATATGCTAATGAGCCCTATCCCAGGGAACTGGAGGATTTCCTTTCCCTGTGAAAGGTGAATCAGAGGATGCTTTTGGAAAGCAGATCAATTTAGGAAGTGGTTTGGAGACCCTGAGCTTTTAATAGATGTCAAGTGCCTAGACCAAGGATGATAAATTGTATTAAATAAATACTAATTCCTTTCATGGTCAGTCAACTCTCCAATGACAACAAGACAAAATTAAATCAAATCCTCAACAACAATAATACCCAGATATGGAGAGTTGACGAAGGCAAATAGGAAACACAAGTTTTATGATCAATGCAGAGAAAGTGTTCCTATTCAGCCTATTTTGGAAACTGGCAAGTTTAGACATAAAAATGTCCTCATCAGGTATTTAAAAAGTATGACTGGGCATAGGTTGTTCGTTATATGTGAAGAGGAGAGGACATGGAGTATCTGTGATTAGAGTTTAAAGTTTACTTTTAAAGTTTAAAGTTTACTTTCTTGTTCATTGTTCTATAGGCAAAATATTTTTCTTTATGGAATGGCTCGTTGTTACTCCTACTGAAATATGGAGATAATCAGGGGCAACAGAAAGGACAATTCTGGTCTCCTAGTGTGTCTAATCTAAGTACTCTGTATTTACTTTGGAGTTTATTAGACTCTACGTATTAAAAAATGGAATAAGGCATTACTCATTCTTCTAGACGTTATTGCAAGAAATAAACATAGCATGCTTCAGCAAATGTAAAGCACTGTGTAGATACAAGCAGTACTATTGATGGCATCCTCTATTTGCTGTTTGCTGGAGGATAAATAATACCATGCCTCCAAAGTTGGAAGACATCTTGTCTTCAGTCAATATGTCTTCTATAAAAGGATTCCTCCACCTTTAAACTACATTTTAAAAGCAGCGTCTTAAAGTGCCTTTGAAAAGTTTACTGCAGTTTCTCTTGCATATATGGATCTTTTCCTCTTGTGAAATCCCAGGGCCTTTCAAAGAAGGAAAGGTCATTTAGCTCATTGGGTTGATTACAGCGGTGATCCATTTCCCCAACGAGAAGCAAGGGAAGCGTTTCTCAATGTGTATCAGGCAAAAAACCTCTGAGACCATTAGGACTAAAACCCTGCATATGCCGCAAGCTCCAGGCACCTGATTCCATCACAGACGCTTGATGACTCTGCCATCCAGGTGGAACCAGGCCCCGGACACTGGGACTCTGTACTTCAGCAGGGAGGCAGGTTCACTACAGCCTTCATCCAGTTTAAAAAATATTTTATTGACACATAGAGCATTCAGAGTCATAAAAATATATCACGTTTATCGCCATTTTTATGGCATGCATAGATATGACACAGGGACATTGAGCCTTACAGTGGGAGACAAGTGTTTATTTCACCCTAAGCTGCTACAAATAATGCAGAGCTCAGCTTCTAGCCTCTGAGCAGGCTGGACAGATATCATCCAAAATAAGCATTTAAGAAAAACCGGAAAATCAATGCTGCTGCATATATTAGTGAAATGTCATAATTGGGCTTTGTATATGCTCAACAAGCCTGTTAGGAACCCACAAGGGCACATGTCTGTCAAAGGCATCAGAGGGCTTAACCGGAGATTTTGAAAAATGATCATCTTTCATGGATGTGGGAATCCAGCCAGGAAATTTACCTTTAAGCACTTTGACTAACGCCCAGAGTTTATGATTACATTATCACCCAAACTCTGATATACATTTTTATGGAGGGCAATTTCCTGAAGAATTATGATCCAGGACATTTGGTTTTTGACTTACAGAGTGGACAAGCAGCTCAGTAAGGATCTGGGTGTCACAAATACAGCTCTCCATTATCTAAAGCCAGGTTAGGGCCAAGTCTGTTGGGACAAAGTGTTGCAAAGACATCAGAGAAAAGACTGATATTTGCATGTTAATGGCAAGTATAAGTGGAAAGGAAGCATGAAGACATTTGCATCTGATTTAAGCCTTGTGCTTACTCAGCAGAATGCTCCTGTCACGACTCACTGGGCAGTGTTAGAATGGGAGACAGGGGCAAAGACAATATTGAAAGAAACGATAGGAAGTGAAGACTTTATAAACATAAATGGCGTATCTGTCAAATGTTCAGAGAAAGTTCTCAACATCTTCCCAGGGAGTGATTTGTCTTAACCTGGCTAAATGTTTAGCTTACCTGGAGGCATAGACTATCTCCCCTTATTAAACTTCCACTCCTATAGCTTCCAAAAGGTTGCTATTTTTCTTCTAAGACATCATCAGTGTTTCCTTTGTGTTAAAGCACATGCATATGACTTTTTCACTAGGTGACTTAAATCCCTTCAAGGCAGAAACCATCTCATTAATGAATCTATATTCCACAATTTCCAGGATCTCATGAGAATGCAGAAAATAGCATATGTTAGACCCTAAAGAAATAAGTGGTGAATGAGTGAATAAAGAAAGAAAAATTGCAATACAGCATAGCATGGTTATAATGCTCTGCTTTAGTCTGCTTCATTCATTGAACTAAGACACATTGACATCAATAAGTGCTACTGAAAATGTAAAGTTTAGAGATGATATGGTTTCCTTAAGAACACAAACATAAAAAGTAAATACAGCCTTTGCTGCAAAACTTCTTATTCTTTGTTCCAAGTTTTTTAAAATATTTATAGCCCTTGATTTTCTTTGGGTCCAAGTCAAGCATATACAAGCAAGTATGGTCTTGAAATCAGATGATGAATTGTGGCAGACATACCTGCAGTATAATGTCAAAGAACAAAGCAAGAAAGGATTTGCTTGTCACTAAATATAATGGTATACATTATTTTGTTTTATTGTGTTTAAAATCTGGTGTCAGCTGCCATAGAATGAAGTAGCTAACAGCAGGTGTCTTCTGTAATAACCTAGTAAGACATATTGAATTCTCTTCTGTATTCTAGAAAGAGAATCACATGCAAGGAGTATTTTGGCTCTTTGGAGCTATGGAGTCATTCACCTGCTCAGGATGGCTTACTGGAGGTTTGTGAAAATTGCAGGCAGGCACTTTTCCCATGGTGGAGCAATTGCTCATATGGAGTTTAACTTGTCTCTATGGCTTCCAAGATGCTTTTGAAATGTTCTATTTAGAGGAGGAGAAGGGAAAAAAAAAGTTGTTTTCAAGAAAGAGATATATTTAAAAAAGGGGAAGGGATGTATGTTTTAATCCATCTGATTTTTTCTTATTTTTAAGCTGCGGTGTTTAAAGAGATGTGCCTTCGCCACTCACTGCGTCTCATCCTGGGTGGCAAAGTACAAAACTGTGTCATTTGGCAGCTCCATCACGCACCTGCTGTGAAAGTTTAGACCAGGTACTTACTGACTCTGTTGTCTCAACTCCATCTCTGAAATAAAGGACACTGTCAGTGGCTCAGTCGTGTCTGACTCTTTGCGACCCTATGGACCACAGCCCACCAGGCTCCTCTGTCCATGGAATTCTCCAGGCAAGAATACTGGAGTAGGTTGCCATTTCCTTCTCCAGAGCATCTTCCCGACCCAGGGATCAAACCCAGGTCTCCCACATTGCAGGCCGGCTCTTTACCGTCTGAACCACCAGGAAAGCCCCCAAAATAAAGGATGAGAAAGTATTTATTTCCAAGGAATAAATGAATTGACACTTGTAAAACACTTAGAACAGCAGTCTTTTTCTGTGCTAAATACTATTTGTGAGATCAAAAGGTGATTGAGCAAAATATGTTTTTCTTCTGTTGCACCCTGGTTCAAAGTGTGGTGAAAATGCCTGTTAAAAATGTGAACACACAGAATTTACTAAAACGTTTATCAAACACCAGGAAAATCACCTGTGCCAAGTTTTCGTCAGCCACCGACTGAAGCTCCAATTCCTTGGGCTCTGGTCCTAGTATTCACACCTTTTAATAATGTGATCCTTACCTTTTCCACGCGTCATTTCCCTGCTGTTCCTAACCAAACCATCCTCCCTAAGCTATACCCAGTGCAGACTGCTTATTATTCCTCAAACATATCTGGGCATTTTGACCTCTGTTTCTTCTATCTAGAATGACTTTCCCCTCCCAATCTCGCCTTTTCTTTAAGGCTCAATGTATATGCTATTTCCTGTGAAAGACAATCCTCCAATTCACACAGGCAGAAATAACTTTTCCCCCCAGATTTTTATATTTTCTCACGTCTTCCAAGTGGCTCACTTATTTTGGTTTCTGCCATAAAGCATTTGCCTCCAAAAACTGAAACTGAAGCAACTGACACCATCTTTGCCCACACCAGGCATTTGATAAACGTTTTACGAATCAATGCCTCTGCGACTCCACACATAGAAACACAGACTTGACAAAAAGCCTCTATTCCTAATACAGGAAGTAGAGACATCTCCCAATATTCATAGGGAATGTTTGTTTTGTTTTGTTTTGTTTGAGAAGCAAATATTGCCAGCATTTGGGGTTGGTGGTAGAAATAAAAATATTAAAGTCTGACCTGGAGGGCTTTGAGACATCCGCCTCCTCTTCTTGAAGATGACATTTAGATAGAAAAATGATGGTCCAGTAAGCTGTAGTGTGTGCCATAGATACAAACAAGTGTACTTGAGGAGCATCTGGGAAAGTTTCACAGGAGAGGTAGCACCTGAATTGACTCTTGGAGGAGTTTTCCAGGTGCTGTGGTTTAGAATGGCAACCAAGTGGGGGGAGAGAGCATAATCAGAGCACTAAGTTATGATAAACAATAACTAGAAGAGTAACTGGCATGCATTAGTCACTTATACGGCGAGTGCTAGGCTGAGTTCCCTAATCACCACCATAATCCTAGGAGTTAGGTGCACTTATGATTCCTGTTTTACCAAAGAAGAAACTATTATATGTTAGTAAGTGTTCACTAGAGAAGCAACCAATATGAAATCAAGAGTGTATGTGCATGTGTGTGTGTGTGTGTGTGTGTGTGTGTGTGTAGTGAGAGAGAGAGAGAGAAACAGACAGATGCAGAGATAGTGGCAGAGAGAGACAGAGAGATTTATTTTAAGAAATCCAAACATGTGACTGTGGAGCTGGCAAGCCCCAAATATGCAGGGTAGGCTGGCAAGCCAGAGACCCAGGGAAGACTTGCATTTAGAGCCTGAAGACCTTCTGCTGGCAGAATTCCCTCTTCTTTGAAGAAAGACAGTCTTCTCTCTTAATGCCATCAACTGATTGAATAAGGCCCACCCACATTATGAAAGGTAATCTGCTCTACTGACATTTGCTGGTTTAAATGTTACTTAAAGTGAAGTGAAGTCGCGGCAGTCGTGTCCGACTCTTTGCGACCCCATGGACTGTAGCCCAGGCTCCTCTATCCATGGAATTTTCTAGGCAAGAGTACTATAGTGTGTTGCCATTCCCTTCTCCAGGGGATCTTCCCAACTCAGGGATCAAACCCAGGTGTCCCACATTGCAGGCTGATGCTTTACTATCTGAGCCACCAGGGAAGCCCAAATGGTACTTAGTCCTATCTAAAAAAATACTTTCATAGAAACATCTAGAATAGCGTCTTACCAAATATCTGGGTACTGTGGCCTAGCCAACTTGATGCACAAAATGAAACATTGCATATGGCTGATGAAGTCATTTAGTGATGCTCATGTAGCAAATTGTAATAGAGCTGGGATTCAAACTCCTATTTTACATTGCCTTGTTTTCGGACCCACGAACTAGTTATTTCTGGAAAGAGCCATGTCACACTCCAGCTAGAACCTCTAAGCTGAAGTCGAGAGTCAGAAATGGGAAGAAAAAAAACAACAAAAAAACACTAGTTAAAACTGCCAAATTCAAGTAGGTAGTCCAGGAGTTGGAAGCCAAGCAGAAACAGAATTGATGTAGAAACAGGTGTTGAGCAGGAAGACGGTTTGCAATGCCTGATCACCTTCTTGAGCAGAAGAGTGCATGTGTTGGTGAACCAGCCTAAGTTATGTGAAAAGTGGGTTTGAAGGCAGGTTGACCAGCATCCGTCCAACCAACCAAAAGATTGCTATGAAAACTCAGGCTCAAACTCATGGGAATCTAAGTTAAGCATAATAACAAAATAGTTAATACAGATGTGAAGCAAGTTGAGTTCAAGTTCACCTGGGTGGCAAATGGCAGAACTCTTGCTCCTATTCTGCAACTACATTTGTTTAGTTAACACTGGCCAGGTCCACAGAATTGCTGAGTAGAAAAGACAAGAAGAGAGATATACAGAGACATTAAATGCAACCAGCAGAAAGCCCAAGAAAGATAATCAGTGAGAGATGCCAGGCAATAGGTATGGTGTCATGCTGATACATTTATAGATTTGCAAAGATATAAAAGGGCATAGAAAAAATTAGCTACATTAGAAAATTATTCAGTATTTTGCTAGAAGTAAATTAAATAAATAAATATGGAAATGTAAATAATGAATAAAAGAAAGATGAAAGTAACTTTATTGATTTGCAAAGCACTGTGCTGTGCCCTTTGGATATGTAAGCTAATTCAACCCATTAGATAGTATCAAAAATAAGTGTTTGTATCCTTTTTATTTCAAAAACATTGTCAGTTGCCCACAATGACCCATGGCTGGTGATAGCAGATGTGGTTTATAAGCCCAGGAATTTGTTGTTGTTGAGTCACTCAGTTCTGTTCGACTCTTTCTTGACACCATGGACTACGTGGCCTGCCAGGCTCATCAGTCCACAGGGTTTCCCTGGCAATAATACTGGAATGGATCTTCCCAACCCAGGGGTTGAACTATCATCTCCTTCTTGGCAGGCAGATCCTTTACCCCTGAACCACCAGGGAAGCCCCCAAGCCCAAGAATGGCTGCTTTCAAATCCCATGTAATTTTCCTTTCAGTGGAACTATTCTGACAGCATGAACCAGTGATATTAGTTGTTCCCTGAGTGTCACGTGTGAGAAGATGCTTGTTTAGAACATTTTTTCTTTCAACAGTAAAGCTCTGTTGAAGGGTTCAGTGACCACAGTCACTTGCTTCCAAAACACTGGTCTTACAGATATAACACTTCACAAATGATTTCACAACTCAGAACACAAATTCACCATCCATTCTACACTATAGAAAACCTGGAATAACCCAAGCCTTGTCGTCCCACTAGTGGAGAAATCAAGGCCGTCCTGGGAATCACCTCTTATTCTGACCTCATTATTTCCCGCCCAGATGGTTCTATTGGCAGAAGTCCAACTGGATGTCCTTCTAGTTCCAGGCCAGACATCTCACATGTTGTGGGTGCAAATGGCAGCATTGTGCCAAATGAATTATTGCTGCCCTTCCAGCTCCTGGTGAACCAAGCAGGATCAGAAAGCAACTTCCCATTGCGTCCAGTAAATCAGCGTACAAAAAGCAGCCTGTTACGTGTATTGTTCACATCCAAAATCGGCTTTAAAAGCCCAAGTAAACAGACCAATAAATTTAAGAAAATTGCAGTTGCTCATAAATTATAAAGACTCCAGCTCTCTGTGCATTTTTTCTATCAGCACATAGGCTACGTGATGAAAGCTATAAAACTGATTATTTTATAAGTTACAATATGGTAATATAGTTAGAGAATTTTCGAAAAGTATTTAAACCTCCAAGTTAATCAATAGTTAATCAATGGTTACTGAACAATGGTTACTGAAAATCATCATATATTCATAAACTCTTAAAAAATTTATGTAAAGACTTAACATTGCCTTCTACTTTCAAAAATCATTGCTTATTTTTGTGTTTGTGTTGCCTGCTTTTACAAAAAAATTTCTATGGTATCTGCAGGTTATCAGCCAAGGAAAAACTTGTCCTTTTTTAACTTGAATCTTCAGGAAAAGAATAAAGAACTATATGTGGTATTTACACAATCACATGCCCAGTGACCAGCATCTGAAACATTATTTAGCAAATATATTTATATTCTAGACTTTGGGTATCCCAAGTTATCAAGATATAACACCTACTCTGATGGAAGGAAAAACTTAGAAAGGAGAAACAGATAATTGATCAGGTAGTTTAATACAAAGAAACCAGTGCATCAAACCTAAGTAGATAATTAGGCAGATAGGTGGGAGGAGGCATGGGCAGACATATACTGCAAGGTGCTATGGACTGAATGGTGTGCCCCTAGAATTCGTATGCTGAATCCCCAATTCCCTAAATGTGACTATATTTGAAGACAGGGTCTTCAAGGCGGCAATTGAGGTTAAGTTAAATTCAAAACATTACATTAGCTCACTAGTAAGAGTTAGCTATCTACCCGTATCAAAATTCCAGTATTAAAATATTCATACACGTATACATGCCTGCAAGGTGAGCCCCTTCAGTCGTGTCTGACTCTTTGTGACCTCGTGGGCTGTGGCCTGCCAGTCTCCTCTGCCCATCTGAGTCTTCAGGCAAGCATGCTGGAACAGGTTGTCATGCCCTCCTCCAGGGAATCTTCCCTACCTAGGGATCGAACCCACCTCTCCTGCGTCTTCTGCATCACAGGCAGATTCTCTACCACTGAGAAACCCTCCAGGTAGATACTAATAGGGCCCTAGTCTGAGAGGATCGGTGTCCTCATCAGAAGAGGAAGAGATCCAGAGAACTAGCACGCTCTCTCTCAGAGCACGCAGAGGAAAGGCCTTGGGGGGACAGAGTGAGGAGGTGGTTTTCTGAAAGCCAGGAAGAGAGCCCTCATCGGAAACCAGCCTTGCCAGCACCCTGATCTTAGATCTCTGTCCTCCATCGCTGTGAAAAAATGAATGCCTCTTTTTTAAGTTACCCAGCCTGTGGCTATCTTGCTATCTGATATCTGTGGATATCTATGACACCTTGTTATGGCAAGCCAAGTACACTGAGACTGGTGGGTATAGGAATAGATAATAACATGGTGTCCCTGGTGGTTCAGAGGATAAAGCATCTGCCTGCAATGCGGGGGTTTCGATCTCTGAATCGGGAAGAACTCCTGGAGAAGGAAATGGCAACCCACTCCGGTACTCTTGCCTGGAAAATCCCATGGATGGAGAAGCCTGGTAGGCTATAGTCCATGGGGTCGCCAGGAGTAGGACATGACTGAGTGACCCCACTTTCACTTTCCATAACTTGGAATCAGAGGATGAGTTATCTAAATCTGTAATTGGGTGATAAACATGTCTTCAAAAGGAGTTTCAAGAATTTTTCCTCTTTGATTTGCCCATTTTAGATTATAAATGCAATACAAACTTATTTTAAGTTTACGACAATGTAGAAGGCATATAAAATGTAAAATCACACAAGCTCTACTTGAGTGCAACTCCTCAAAGGCAGGTGCTATTAAGGAGCTCAGCGTGAATGCTTTCAGGCCCCTTAAGGGAGTTACTTTGCAAGAGTGAGACGGCATTCCCCAGGGGGCATCAGAAGGCTGAGGAGGTGGAGCAGGGGTGGGGTGCAGGGTGAAGGGAGGGGCGCGAACAAAACCTGTCATTCAAGGAACTGCAGGCAGTTTGAGTGGTTCAAGTGGGTGGGCATCAATCACAGATTACGTGTGAAAGGGCAGGTGCCACTCTGCGAGGGTCTTACATAGAAGGACGGCGGAGGTGCTTCGCTATGCACCTGAAACTATCACAACACTGGTAATTGGCTGTACTCCAATATAAAATAAAATATCAGAAAAAAAGAAGTGAGTTAATGATAGGAACGTGTATGTGCAGGCTAAATCACTTCAGTCGTATCCGACTCTTTGTGTCTGTAGCCGCCAGGCCCCTCTGTCCGTGGGATTTTCCAGGCAAGAACGCGGGAGTGGGTTGACATGCCCTTCTCCAGGGCATCTTCCTGACCCAGGGATTGAACCCACATCTCTTATGTCTCCTAATTGACAGGTGGGTTCTTTACCACTTGTGCCACCTGGAAACACATGATTCCATTTAAAAAAAAAAAGAAAAAAACAGATTGAGAACATAGAAAAACATCCTCAACTTAAATCAAAATTAGAGAAAGGTAAGTTAACACTAAAACTGGGCTTCCCTGGTGGCTCAGTGGTAAAGAATCCCCTTGCAGATGGAGGAGACACGGGTTTGATCCCTTGGTTGGAAAGACCCCCTGGAGGAGGGCATGGCAACTCACTCCAGTATTTCTGCCTGGAAAATCCCATGGACAGAGGAGCCTGGAGGGCTACAGTCGGCGGGGGGGCGGGGCGGGCCTCAAAGAGTCATACGCAGCTTAGAGGCCAAACAACAAGCAAGTTAAAACTGTACTTAAATAATTCTTCTTATCTTTTTGATTGTCAAAAATCCACAAGTTTTACACAATACTTTCTTGTGGAGTCTGTGGGAACTCACGTCACTCTTAACGCTGCTGTTGGGAAAGGTAAATGGCACAGTCACATAGAGGGGAATTTGATAATATCTGGTAAAATTATGTAGACAGTTACCTTTTGATCTAGTATTCCCACTTCTGGTAATATGTTGTGGAGACACAGTGGTAAAATATGAAAGTATATATAAACAAAGAATTCAATGCAGCTTGTAAAGGTAAAATACTAGAAACAACCTAAATATCTGCCAATAAAGGATCAGTGGAATAAACTAGTCCATCCCCATAATGGGACACCATGCAGCTGCAGTTAAGAATAAGGAAAGATTCTACATAATGCTGTGAAGTGATCACCAAGATATACCAATAAATGGGAATAAACAAAATGAAAAATAAAGTATATGTGTGTGTGTATATATATATATATATATATATATATATATAGTGAGATACTGTTTATCCCATGAGAGTTCAGAGTTTCTAGAGAATATACACATACTTACTTACTTTAAAATTGAAAGAATAAGCCAAGAAAAATTAAATAGCTACCAATTAGTGACACCAGGGAAGAATTTGAAGACAGGTATACAAGCTTAACTCTTCTAAATATAACTTTTGCAAACTTGAATTTGGAAATATTTGACTAGGCACTTATTTGAAATTTATTAAAAAAAAGAGTTTAAAATACATAAAAATAAATTAACAAAAAAGCAATTTGTAAAATTTGAAGTGAAATGAAAGAAGCTAACCATACAGAAAGTGGCTGTTATAACTGCACTTTTCAAACCACTTTAAAACCAATAATTTGATCAAACATTAAATGCAGAAGCACACGAAACAAAATAAAACAAACAAACAAACAAAAAAACTTCAAACTCATTTTAATAATCCTCTGACCATCCAGCTGATGGAGTTGGCAGTGTTATTGTTGGCCTATGACACCTGTACTGGGGGATGAAGTAAATGAATAATTATCTTGATGCACTTGACCACTGTGACTTTGGGAATGAGAGAGGAAAAAAAAAAAAAACACACATATGGAAAGACTGATGAGGTTAAGTAAAAAACATTAAATTGGGTGTCTTGGTATTAAACTACTACAATTTTTTCCTTTTAAAAAATATACACTTTCTAGAACTATGCATGAAAAAAGACTAGTGGCAAATGGCAGACCAGTCACGAGAAGTACTTTTCTTCCTCATGTTATATCTCTAAAGAGCATAAAGCTCATTAAATGGACTGAAGGCTTGTTGGACAAGCACCCAAACCCAGGTCTGCGATAGAAAGGAGCAGACTATTTTACTAGCAAGGAAGCTGTTATGACTACAGAAAGTGAAAGTGAAAGCTGCTCAGTCCTGTCTGACTCTTTGGAACCCCAATGGCTGTACAGCCCATGGAATTCTCCAGGCCAGAATACTGGAGCGGGTAGCCTTTCCCTTCTCCTGGGGATCTTCCCAACCCAGGGATTGAACCCAGGTCTCCCGCATTGCAGGTGGATTCTTTATCAGCTGAGCCACCAGGGAAGACCAAGAATACTGGAGTGGGTAGCCTGTCCCTTCTTCAGCGGATCTTCCAGACCCAAGAATCAAACAGGGGTCTCTTGTATTGCAGGCGGATTCTTTACCAACTGAGCTATGAGGAAAGCCCAATAGAGGCAAATGTCACAGGAGTCAACTGAAAGAATTCCCCATTAGCCACATATGGCATAATTTGAATATCAGTAAAGACAATTGCAATGAATTGAAATACTTTAAATAACCTTACCTGTTAGATCTGGGAGTTCTCCATTTAACAGAAAGGAAAAAAAAGACAAAAACAAAACAAACAAAAACAAACTTTCTTCTTACCTTTTAAAATAAATCATTTTAAGTTGCTTTTCAGAAAATTCTAGGAAATTGACTCAACAGTTGGAAAACTGCTAAGTAAAAGGAATTATTAAAAATTTACAAATAGTGAGGCATTTATGGTACTTTTTATGAATTCTATCTCAGTATTACTGAGTACGTATGTGATAACTGGTAATTTCTCTATTTAAATTAGTTGAGATAATAAATAAAGGACTAGAGCAATTAGAACAAATTAGAATTTATTCATAAGTAAATGGAGTCAGATCTTTCTGTAAACAACAAATTGTACATCCCAGTTCTAACCTCCCTTCCACATTTATCAGATCTTGCAGGTCATTACTACATAGATCATTCTGACTCCTCGCTCACAAGCCTGTCTGTGAAGTTGGTGGTAAAGCGCCTGCTCCCTCCAGAGCATCCTGGACAATTCCCCTGGATTAGCAACAGTAAGGTCAGTTCCAATCACACCATCTGCTTCTCAACACCATGCAGTATTTCTCTTGTTTTAAACATCAAACAGCCTTCTTCAGTATTATGCCAATACAACTTTTCCAAGCTAATCAAATGTCACTTCTATAATTTATCCCATATTTCAGGGGTTGGTAAAGTATTTCTGTAAAGGACTAGGTAGTAAATATTTTAGGGTTAGCAGACCGGAAGTTCAGTCACAGCTACTCAATTCTATAAAAGCAGGCATAAACATGATGTAAATGAGTGGGTGAGGCTGTGTTCCAATAAAACTTTATTTACGAAAACAAGACTAAGCCCAAGACCACAGATTATTGTTCCTGATAAGCTGAGTGGATTTACTCATTCTTCCATAGCATCCTTCATGCTACCCCTTCCGTTTCTGCAGGTCCAGTCCTACTCAGGATTCATTCCCAAGGATTCTCCATTAAACATCTTCCCTAAGCGTCCTAGGATAATAGTAAAGAATTCCTTCAGTGTCTATAAACGCTGGCTGGCAGTCTTACTAGCCTGTATCTGTTAGTTGTATATGTGATTGCTTCTCTAATTTAGGGGCAAGGATGCCTCTGTTTGCATCCATGGGATCTGGTTTTCTGGCTTTGTTTATGTGACAAACATTTTGGTATAAATCTAGACAGCAGATGCAGTAGACATTTGTGGCTTATGCCCATCAGCACCCATTATCTGTTCAACTAAAGTCCAATCTTTCCAGCGCCTGTGCTGCACGTGGAATGGAGCCCACTCAGGAACCCGGGGGCGCTCCCCCAACTCCGTCTTGGACAATCGCAGCACTGCCTTCTCCCCAGCAGCAGTGACTGATTCAGAGGTGAGCACGTGTTCAGTCAAAGAGCCAGACTCTTGTTGGAAATGCTGACCCACTGCTGTTCCTCCATTTCTATCTGCTTTGGGCATGCGATGACTTGGGTTGAAAGTGTCCAGCTATTCTACTAGTGCAAAGAATCTGAGAATAAAGCCAACTTGAAAGAAAAAGAATAAGTTTGTTAGAAAGACTGATTCCTGGAGGAATCATTTTGGCCTTCTGTACAAAGAACGCTATGCACTCTGTGCCCTCCAGAGACATCCCTGGCCACCAGCTTTCTCTTTAACATGAGGCAATTAGTTCCCTTTTATCCTAAACCAGTTTAGGTTATGTTTTATTTGCTACTAAAAAAAAAAAATCCCAGTTATTAATGTATGTTATCAATAAACTTCAGAGGAATCTGTAAAATAATGACCCCACTAGAGGGCACAGTGGTCAGTATCTAAGAGCTAACAGACTCTCCTTTCCTATATCCAAAGATCAACAAAAAAGATAATGTGATGTATGATCCAAACTTCCAACATTTACTTCAAATTCTTTCAAAACTGTGGGAACTTTGAGTAATGGGGGCAAGGGAAGAGATGGCATTTTATAGCTCATTTCAGAGGCCAACAATAGGTATGACAAAGTGTCTTGGGTGAAAATCATTAGGCAATACTCTAAAAGTTCTCTCTTGGAGAATGTGATACTTGTTTTAAAGCTTAAAAAATCAGAGAAGGGAAGGAAGAAAGCCAAAATCTTCACTCAGTAGAACCCAGGCAGTGACAAAATGTGGGTAAGTAGAGAAGAGCAGCTGTTTCCAGTTAGGTTCTGAGTCATAGATTACACAGAACAAAACTGCTCTCTTAAATGTTGTTTTCAGCTGGGTTAAAAATGATGCTTGTTCTCTTTCATTTGAGGATTTTTCATATCTAAGAAATGGCCCTGCCATAAAAATCACCATTGAAATGAAAGAGCTAATATCAGCCTGACCATGAGACACTAGGTCTAGTTAAAAAGTTATTTATCCACATAAATGATCTTGCATGTCTGAGACATTTTTTATGCAGAAAGAGATAGAGTAATAGATACATGCTTTTTATAAGGCAATGCCCTGTAGCTAATGATTTTTTTTGAAAAATAAGTTTGCATTCCTAACAATTTTATGAGGAAGCTAATGACTCAAAAGATGAATAGCTATTCAGAAAAAAAAAAAAAAAAAGAGAGAGAGAGCGTTTGGGAGGCTGACTTTGTGTGGTTAATGGTTTCTCATAGCTAGTGAGAGAATACCACTCCTCCAATTTTAGGGAGTATTGCTCTCTGAGTGTTGATGCATCCTAAAGATGTTTAAACCTTTACTCAGTAACTTGTATGTGAAACTTCTGTATGTTGCATTATTTTGTTGTATGCGCATCTCATGTGTGATGACTTCTTTAAACGTTAAGAATGCTGAGAGTGGACCATCCAAACGGATTGCTCTTTTTGTTGAATCGGTGCTGATCATCTCTTAGCTTCTAGTTATTTCTCTTTGCTCTTTTAGTATCTTATAATTTGTTGGGCATAAGTGAAGCAGAAAATATAGCAATGGAAATAAACCATTCTGGGCTCTTTCCCTAGAGAGAGTCTTCTTGTGTGTTTCATGCATGCTGAGTGCTCAGTCATGTCTGACTTTTTGCAACCCCAGAGGTTCTGCTTAAGTGGGGCCAATTCCATCCCCCCCCCCCACACACACACTTTAACAAAGCCTGGAGATATTTTTGTTGTCAGTCGACAGAGAGGTGCTTCCGTATCTAGTGGGTAGAGGTCTGAGATGCTGTTAAACACCCTAAATGTGCAGGACAGACCCTAACAGATAATTAGCTAATCTAAAAAGTCGATAATGCTGGCCAAGTATTCCCCAAAAGCAGAATTAAAAGACTCAACTACATGAAAATTCTTGGTTTCCTTTTCTCACTTACATCTGGACCAATTCTTTCTTGTTTATGAAATGTTGGAGATCTGTCAATTCCTGTTAGAATATGCAATCTCCCACCAGCAACGAGGCAGTTCCTCCCACCTCTCAACTAGCGTTCATTCTTGCCCTGCTTCTGACTGTCCCTTTAACTGAAATCAGATTGTCGAAGAGGCCTCCAGTCATGTTCATGTCATCAGCTTCAGATGAACTTCTTTAGCATCTGGACCAGCACTTTGGTAAGATGGGAGACGCAGAAGAACCTAATGAGGTTTCTTTCCACCTACCTAAGTTACTGAGAGGGCTTCCCTAGTGACTCAGCTGGTAAAGAATCTACCTGCAATGCGGGAGATCTGGGTTGGATCCCTGGGTTGGGAAGATCTCCTGGAGAAGAGAAAGGCTACCCACTCCAATATTCTGACCTGGAAAATTCCATGGACTATACAGTCCATGGGGTCACAAAGAGTTGGACACGACTGAGCGACTTTCAAGGTACTGAGAAGATGAATTCATGAGTTGAAACATAGAATAAAAAATTTAAAAGACCACAATTTCATGGATTTAAATCAGTAGTCTCTGCATTGTACTAGTTATTATATGGGGAAAAGAGAGGTAATTTCCAACTTGTTTCTAAAGTATGTTGATTCTATCTGAAGAGGAAAAAAAAAAAGACTATTTTTAAGGAATCTAATAACAAAATGGCAATCACTTTAAGATCTAGAATATGATTTCAGTGCTTGGCTCAAAGAGTTGGTAAATGTGCCATTTTAAGTTGGCTGACACCTCTGTGCAGAGTTCCAGAACAGTACCATTCAGTCACAGTTTTGGCAGATTGCTATCACCCAGAGACCTTTTTATAAGACCAAAATTGAGCAGTGCAATGTGAAACCCACCACATTATTGAATCACGTAGATGTACCCAGTGGTCTGGAGCTTTATGAGGTAAAACCTGCTTCCAAGTTTAAATACCTGCCACCCTGAGGTGAGTGGAAAAACACCAATGAGTTTCTTCCAAACTTAGAATAACCCATTCTTACTGAGCAAGAAAATGCAATTAAATTACCCTGTTCTCAGAATAAGCTACTCATAAGGTTTTGTCTATAACAAATTAGAGAAGCTATTTATTCTAACATCACTAGTATTGTGGATCTCTATTCTATTCTACTTCTGGAAGACTCCACTGATATTTGAAGAGTTATTGGATGAGAAGGGACATCAGCGGATAGTAAACTTGATCATTCTGAAGGTACGTGTGCTAAATTGCTCAGTCGTGTCTGACTCTTTGTAACCCCACAGACTGTAGCCCCCAGGCTCTTCCGTCCATGGAGTTCTCCAGGCAAGAATACTGGAGTGGGCAGCCACTCCCCTCTCCAGGGGATCTTCCCAGCCCAGGGCTCGGACCTACGTCTCCTACGGCTCCTGCATTGCAGGCAGATTCTTTACCCCTGAGCCACCAGGGAAGCCCCTGGAAGGGACACTTTTGTTTTATTTCAAATATTTGGGGAGCCTAGATTGTACATACTACCACTGGAGTAAAAATATAAAATACTGATCTCTGAAGTGAGTTAGGCAGCTGACCTCAGTTAGCAAATCATTTAAAATACTATTGGTTCATTTTTAGAGGGATTGAAAACATTGTTTTCTAACACCCTGTTTTGCATGGTTTAGGTTGGTTCTGAAGAACAGTTTCCCGTGACACATAAGCCTATTCCCTTTTGAGAACTGCAATTTTAAATCTTCATAAAATGCAAAAAGTGTTTGAGAGAAAAAGAATATTAACATGAGAAGTCAGCCTGAGAAGCAACTCGTTTGAATCATGGTATTATATTTGATTCCTGAAACTTCTCTAAACATAATTTCTGTCATTTAATGACTCAGGTAAAACAGAAATATCGTTCCACTTTGATCTCTTTGGTGTTATAGAATGTAATGATAGTTTTGAACATTACTATGTGGTATAAAGTCTTTCAAACCACTTCTAGAAAATGAAGATAACCCCTTTCTTAACTAGACATTCTAAGAAGAATGATATTTCTTGGAAATTACATTTCCTGCTCACGCCTGCATTTTCCCTGTCCTTCTAAAAAAAGCTTGAGATTCTAATTATTATCATTTAAATTATCTCATCCACTTATTAAAAACCTTGCATTTAGTGCTTCTTAAATGCAAGACCCTCTATTGGACATAATTGAGAATATGGTAGCTCCTTTGCTTCTTCTTATCTTGAGATTATAGCAACTGTTGGAGAAGAAATTTTAAAAGAGGGAAAAGTGGAAAGAAAATAATAAGTTTTATAAAAGAGTCTAGTTCATGCTGGTATGGATACTTTATCTGAAGTCCCTGCAGTGTAAAATCCTATACACAAGTGAAAGTGAAATGAAAAAATTTCATTTATTTATTTCTGCTAAAATTTTAGCAGTATTTGAAATATTAAAATAATGAAATGCATATGGGAAGCAATTTTGAGTAGTAGCACCAACATATGCTTGAAGTGCATAGTTACTCATAACCCACTGCAAATTTATGAATAGGCCATATTTCTATAATAAGTAAAATATCTGAAAAAAATAAAAGAAAAAAAAACAACTAAGTGAACACTATAAGATGTAAAAGAAAGAAAACAAGAGGAGGAAGGTCATTATGCCAAGGATAAAAAAGCAATTTATATTTTTTTACCTGAATTTTAAAAATATTATTTCTATTTAAATATTCTTGTAGATCTTCCATCAATCTGAAGACTTCTATTAATATGAAAAAATATCATGGAATTAAAAAAATCCTCACAACTGGAAAGGACTTAAGTATAATTTTGTCCAAATATCTTACTTCACATGAAGAACTGGGCTTGGAATTTAATTAAATCTGTCTTTCTCCACTATCAGAGGTTGAAGTAACTCAATTGAATTCAGAATTGGATTTTTTTCCCCAAAATAAGATTTGAAGAACTGAAGATCTGAAGAACTGATGCTTTCAAACTGTAGTGCTGGAGAAGACTTTTGAGAGTCCCTTGGAGAACAAGGCTATCAAACCAGTCAATCCTAAAGGAAATCAACCCTGAGTATTCCAGTCAATCCCAAAGAACATCAACCCATTGGGAGGACCGATGCTGAAGTTGAAGCTCCAGTATTTTAGCCAACTTTTATGAAGAGCTGACTTGTTGGAAAAAACCCTGATCCTGGGAAAAACTGAAGGCAGAAGGAGAAGGGGACGAGAGGGTGAGATGGTTGGATGGCATCACTGACTCAATGGACATGAGTTTGAGAAAACTCTGGGAGATGGTGAAGGAAGGGAAGCCTGGCGTGCTGCAGTCCACGGGGTCACAAAGATCCAGACACAACTGAGTGACTGGACAACAACAGTGTGAAAAGAAAGGCAAGAAGGAATCAAGGACGCTGGAGGCAAAGCAGCGATACAGAATCTGATGCATTGGGCAACTGAGGGTATTTCTTTTATTTTAATCACAAGTTGACATTAAACGAAAGGTAAAGGATGGGATTTTTGCCTGTATGCATGTATTTATAAATGCTCTAGGCACTGGTATCCTAACTTGAATAACAGCTGAGTATTTTTCCAGAGTTGGGAGTTTGATGTGGTTGAGTGGAAGTTCATTGAGATGAAAATGGATTGCAGTGATCGTCAGGGGAGGCCCCTTTTTGCCACTATACAAGTGAGCCAAACACTAGAAAATAGCTCCAGTACATCTGCTTATAATGGTGTTTGGCATTTGAAACAAGATTATTTGGATCATCTGTAATATCCTAACAACAATCCAGTCCCCAGCTTGCTAATAGTTCATGCCTTTCAGTATAGAAATACAAAACTTGTTGTTTGTGCAGAAATAAGTAATATGTAAGCTTTATTTTACTCTGAAATGAGCACTGTAAATAATTCTATATGCAGTTCTTTTTTTTCCCAGTAATACACTCTGAATTTCCTGGGTACAGCAGGTAGAGGAACTTTACTAGGATGCAGACTCTGCTGCAGAGTCAACATTTTTTGTGTGTCTAGAAAACACATTATTAGAGACTGAGATGAAGGATCAGGAACCTTTACCTGATCAGAGAGTTAACATCATTTAAACAAACAACTCAGAAGCTAAGATTTTCCAAAAGAAAATAATGACGACTGGTTCAGTTACTTTGTAAATAATCCAGGCGAAAATCCAGTCTTTGACTCCAATCTCGGGCAAGTACTCTGTACTCATAACTGAACCCACCTTGATGGTCCCACATCTCTGGCAAATCCTAAGAAACCCCTGGGGCCCAACGAGATCTACTGTAAAAGAGTATCTGGGGGAAAGATCACAGAATTTTTACTTTTAAAAAAGGTTTCCCAATGCTTTTGATGATCCATCAAATGTGGGGATCACTAGACTGGATAAAACATTTTAATCATAAGATTTAGAAGAACTGAGGTAGAAATCAATTTCTTATAGAATAATATCTTTCAAATATAGTGGAAGCTCATTATATTAAGGAACCTCAGTATGGAAAAGTGAGTTATTTAAAAATTTATTGTCACAGGAAATTCATTGGGCTGGTTTGGAGTTTTGGGTAGAATAAAATTTTTCTTACAATAGAGTCTATTTGCTCTGGACTCTAACTTCTAATGAATGAAACTCAGACATCTTATCAAAGAAATTTTACATAAATTAAATCAAATTATAATTAAGATTTATCTAGCCCTCCAATTTATGGCTTTGCAAGGTGACTTGATTTGTGTTTACTTTGGCATGCCATAAATTTTGACCAAAGATGAAAAGCTACATATGTTGTATCTCTTTTATGCCTGATTTTTTTGTATCCAGAAATTTGACCAAACAATGATTGTTCCAGATTCAAGGTAACTTTGAAATGAGTTCATTCAATAAACATTTAGTAAATCTATCCCAGGCCCTAATTTGTCTGATAAAGTAAAACTTTTATTAGTTGAATATCCATTAAAAGTATCATAAATTGTGTATTGATATTTTATAGACATATAGAAAGTATCAGGTAACAAAATATATAGGAAATGGGATGAAATCTCCACACTGTTCTCCATAGTGGCTGTACTAGTTTGCATTCCCACCAACAGTGTAAGAGGGTTGCCTTTTCTCCACACCCTCTCCAGCATTTATTGCTTGTAGACTTTTGGATAGCAGCCATTCTGACTGGCATGTAATGGTACCTCATTGAGGTTTTGATTTGCATTTCTCTGATAATGAGTGATGCTGAGCACCTTTTCATGTGTTTGTTAGCCATCTGTATGTCTTCTTTGGAGAAATGTCTGTTTAGTTCTTTGGCCCATTTTTTGATTGGGCCAATACAGTATACTAACGCATATATATGGAATTTAGAAGGATGGTAACAATAACCCTATATGCAAAACAGAAAAAGAGACACAGATGTACAGAACAGAATTTTGGACTCTGTGGGAGAAGGTGAGGGTGGGATGTTTCGAGAGAACAGCATCAAAACATGTATATTATCTAGGGTGAAACAGATCACCAGCCCAGGCTGGATGCATGAGACAAGTGCTCCGGCCTGGTGCACTGGGAAGACCCAGAGGAATCGGGTGGAGAGGGAGGTGGGAGGGGGGATTGGGATGGGGAATACATGTAAATCCATGGCTGATTCATGTCAATGTAGGGCAAAAACCACTACAATATTGTAAAGCAATTAGCCTCCAACCAATAAAAATAAATGAAAATAAATAAATAAATAAATTCAAAAAACAAAAAGAAAAAACAAAACAAAACAAAAAGAAATGGGATGATTCAGTTGTTAAGTATGAAGGAACAAGAGTGCACACTGGCTGCTTACTCTTCTTTCTGTTCAGTTCAAAACCATTTATTGCACCGTTGTGATGTCCAACACATCAATTAAGTGTTAGAAATACAAAAGCAGCCCCTGCATTCTGTGAGGTCATAATTTAAAGAGAAATAAAGAACTAGTATTTGTGTCTCTTCAGCATATCACAAATCATCTGTTGATTTAAAAAAAATAAAAGGGAACATATTCCAATTGAAAAAAGTTTAAGAGATCTTTAATGGAAAATATGAAAATGTCATATTAAAAATAATGTTGCATGTTGTTTAACTGTAGAAGACATGAAGACCTAAGAACAATATTTTATTCAATGTAGTCAGCATTCTTTTTACGATAGCTGTGACTTTTGTCAGATCTGATAGCTACATTTAAGAATTTAACTTGGACATTTACATATATATTGAGGTCATAACTTCTAGAATGCCTGCATCCTACTGACAAAACCAGCTTTTAATAATGATCTTGTATCACCTCCATAAGTAATTACACTTGATCGAGATTCAATTTAACAAAATCTACTTTTACTGTACAGCTATTGTGCTATAGTAAGATTCAAGAATTGGTGGATGGATATGTTTTATAATTTATTACTACATTTTACCCAGAATTAATTTTTATGACTTCAAATATCAACTGAGGAAAAAAGAGGAATGATATATGTACTGAGTTCCTCAAACTAGTCTCACTTGTTCAGAAAATGTATTTTGAGTTTATCAAGTCTCATTCCTCATATTTGTCATATTCCTCATTTGTCAATATAGCTATGACTCAAAATATAAGTAAAAATAGCAATCCAGCTGGGGGACCCCAACCCCTATCAAGTACCAGAACATTCTATGGCCAGCAGAAATCCAAAGCCTTCCCCAAAGTTTGGTGCAAATTGTCAGACGATTATGGTCCCAAGCCCTCGTCTGACACCGTTTGTCTCTGTCTTTAAATACATGTGTTCTCTGGGTTGTGTCATGTTGCCCTAGATAGGAAAGTCAACATCATCTTCATTGCAAAAACAACAATGAAAAACATGAGTGCATATACATAGTAACATGAAATATTTGGGATTATAGAAAGCTTTACCAAAAATTTAAAAACTAAGAGACAGAAATGGGTTGCCTTCTTCCTAATTTCCTCATCTCTCATGGGGAGGCTCTCTCTTCTTCAGTCTCATTCCTGTTCATTCAATGGAGCTGGAGCATCCCTCCAGAGAGCGTCCCCTCCTGGATGAAGTGGTCACAGGGGAGACCAGCATCCAACCAGGCTTCAGTTCAGTTGCTCAGTCGTGTCTGACTCTTTGCGACCCCATGGGCTGCAGCACACCAGGCCTCCCTGTCCATCACCAACTCCCGGAGCTTGCTCAAACTCGTGTCCATTGAGTAGGTGATGCCATCCAACCATCTCATCCTTTGTCATCCCCTTCTCCTCCCACCTTCAATCTTTCCCAGCATCAGGGTCTTTTCAAATGAGTCAGCTCTTCGCATCAGGTGGCCAAAGTATTGGAGTTTCAGCTTCAGCTTCAGTCCTTCCAAAGAATATTCAGGACTGATTTCATTTAGGATGGACTGGTTGGATCTCCTTGCAGCCCAAGGAACTCTGAGGAGTCTTCTCCAGCACTTCAGGCTTGATGAGATTAATGAAGATTTTTTGACCAGAAGGACACTTGGCTACAGGTTTCAACCTGGAAATGCCTGAAGCCATTTGTGATGACAGAGAAATTAAAACAACACAGAGAAGGAAAAGAATGAAGAAAGGTATCTTGCTTACCTAGCTCAAGGCATAAATCCAGCTAATCTGCTTTTTGACTTGCAGTTGAGGGAAGCAGTAAATTTTGTTTTGTTTCTTAGCTACTTTTGCCACTTGTACTTGAAAGACTCCTAACTGATAGAAAGACTGAATACATTGTCAATTATGTGATCCATCCCCTCATATAAAATTAATGCGAAAATATCTTTAAAAATTCACAGACAGGGAGAAATTCTCCTTTCATGCCGAGCTTATTCTTATTTGGTTAAGGTAATGTGAATTACCTAAAATAACATGCTTCAATTTTTTAGTTAGCATAATTAAAGTTATAGCTTAATTTTCAGGCCCACTGCAATAAACATCTTTGTCTCAATCAGAGTAGAGTCATCTTTGCACAATCTCATTTATTTCCCCATTATATTTTATTTTTATTTTAATGCACCCTCTGTGCCAATGCCTTTTACTGAAACTTATTTTAATGGGACTTTTTGTTTGTTTGTTTTTTACTTTACTTTTTTTTTTTTATTATTGATATATAGTTGATTTACAATGTTGTGTTGGTTTCTGCTGTGTAGCAGAGTGATTTAGTTTTACCTATGTATATATTCTGTTTTATGTTTTTTCCATTAAGGTTTATCACATGATATTGAACGTGGTTCCCTGTGCTATACGGTAGGACCTTGTTGTTTATTCATTCTATGTAACTGCTAACCCCACACTCTCAACCCATTCCCCCACCATCTCGCCACCCCCTTGGCAACAAGCAAGTCTGTTCTGTACGTTTGCAAGTCTGTTTCTCTTTTGTAGACAGGTTCATTTGTCTCATTTTTTAGATGCAACATATAAGTGTTATCATATGGTATTTGTCTTTCTCCTTCTGGTTTACTTCAGTGTGACAATCTCTAAGGCCATCCATGGTGCTGCACATGACATCATTTCATCCTTTTTTATTGCTGTGTACTATTCCATGGGATACATGCAGCACAACTTCTTTATCCTAAGGGCAGATTTTTAATTTTTCAGAATAAGATAGAGTAAGTCATCTAGATTTCTCCATTATTAGGAAATCTTCTTGGAGAAATGCCATTTGCACTAATAATGTAAAACCTTTGCATTATTCAATTTTGTGAAAATTCTGAACAAAATAACACTGGTAAAATTTAACAGACAATCTGATTGTCCAAACTTTCCAGGAAATTACTCAGAATTAAAGAAATGGGACCGAAAGATGACTCTGGACAAAATGAACTCATTATTTTTAAACAAATAAATCAATTAAAGAAACATACTTCCTATATTGATTAAGCTCTATATCATCATGGAAAACTAGTAAATATATATTATACATATATACAGTATAAATATATTTATATATCTATGTATTCATTCACTCCTCTATCCCAAGAGAAAATTGGTTTTTATTTTTCAAACCAATAAAAGGATAGAAATGTACCACAAGGAATAAAAATTAAAAAAAAAATATCTGATTTCTCTTCTAGCCTCTCTTTTAACTGTGCATACTGAGGAGGTGGACGACAGTGAAAGGCAATCCTGAAATAACAATATCAATTGCAGATTTGTTCCCAGGTTGGTAGAATAATTCCCCAGCCTCCCACTGTGCTGATAGAAAAGCCTAGATGGTGTGAGGCAGTATCTAAACCCTATATTGAAGTAAGAAGGGGTAAGGTAATTGAAGCAGCAGAAACACATTATGGGTAAACTCAGCCAAAAGAAGAAGTTTACTGAAAGGATAGGATGTGCAGTGGATCAAAGAATATACAGAAGAACTAGAACTGTTACAAAACAGGCACCTGTTTTAGTCAAAGTGTTAATCACTCAGTCTTGTCTGACTCTGGGACCCCGTGGACTGTAGCCCGCCAGGCTCCTCTGTCCATGGAATTCTCCAGACCAAAATACTGGAGTGGGTTGCCATTTCCTTCTCCAGGGGATCTTCCCAACCCAGGGATCAAATCCAAGTCTCCTGCTTTGCAGGCAGATTCTTTACCAGCTGAGCCAACCAGGGAAGCTGCCCTGTTTGAAGGACCTCTAAGAAATAAGTGGGCCAGTCCTCATTCCTCTTGAGGACCAGCTGAAGAGATGAATGCATCTACCATTTCTACCCCACGCCTCCCAGATGCAGAGCTGATTCCTGGCGAGTCTGATGGGCATACTGCCCTCTCTCACCCACCCTCGGTTACGGAGGGTTGAGACTCTGGCGATGATTTGAAGAGCACAGACTCTGGGAGAGTCTCTCTTTTTTTCAAAGGAATATCAGGGAGCTGCTTCTGAAAGATGTGGAGATGAATATTAATTAGTCCAAAAACATAATGTCCACTACACAGCCTGGGCTGACATTCAAATTGGTTTATAAGGAGAGAGGTAAAGTAAGAAGCTGACTGACATGATAAAGAAAGGTAAAGCCATCAACTCAAGTAAAACAACCTAAAGGAATGCTAATATATGCTTTTCAAAGACAAGTCCTAAGTTGTAGCTTATGATGCTGTGCTTGTGAATAGTTATTTTCTAAGGGGAGAACACGTCAATTCTTTTTTTTTTTTTTTTTTTTACTTTCCAAATTTCCTAGATAGAGAAGCAAACACACTGTAATCCTTTTCAAACACTCAAGCCTAGAATGGGTTTACTTTCTTCTGACCAATGTTATCCATTTACGTAGCTTCTTAAGCCTTTACATCTTTATCTGTTTCCTATAAGAAAATTTGCTGCCCTTTTGTGCCTAGTCCCAGGTGTGTTCTTTTTCCTTCTGCCCTGAATTGCACAGATATAACCAAGTATTTGAGGTTGTAATATATTTACGATTATTTCTATTAATCAGCTGCACATGCAATATAAAAGGTTACTTTTAAGAAAATGAATGCCAGTTCTGACTCACATCTTGGAATTTGAAATCTAGAAGATGTAATGAACTTACATTTATATGACATGGCATTATTTCTTGATCATCTATCTGATCTTAATATTTTAGGAAAATGCTATGTCACAATTTTATCAGGAAAGTAGTTTTTGCTGAGCCAGTTAATCTTGTTACTGATTTTTTCCCCTAATAATTAAATAAGTCATAATATACTTTTCTATTAGATACATGAAGTTCATTAGCTTTTCTTTGTAAATTATCAGTGATTTTACATTCACCAAGTTGTACAACCATTGCCAATATCTAATTCCAAAACATTTTCATCACTTTGGAAAGAAACTCTGCATACTCGCTGCCCCTACCTTCATCCAGCCTCTGGCAAATGCTAATATATTTTCTGTTTCTATTAATTTACCTTTTCTGGACATTTCAGAATGTCCAGAACCATAAATGGAGTTATAAAATATGTAACCTTTTGTGTGGGTACTTTACCATAATGTTTAAAAAGTTTGCCCCTGCCCTATCGTGTATCAGTACATCACTTCTTTTTGTGTCTAATAATATTCTATTGTATGCCTGTATTTCATTTTGTCCACTTGTTAACTGAATTTAGATTCTGTCCATACTTAAACTCTTATGAGTAGTGATACTATGAACATCCGTGTACAAGTGGAAATGTGTTTCCAATTCTCTGCAGGTGTGTACTCAGAAGTGGTATTGTTGTATCATATGGTAACTCTATATATAACTTTTTTTTATATATATATATATATAACTTTTTGAGGAATTACCAAACCACTTTCCCAAGCAGTTTTAGCGTTTTACATTCACACCAGCAATGTATAAGGATTCAAGTTCTCTATATTCTCTCCAACACTTGCCATTTTTGGTCTTTTTGATTAGCCATCACAGTGGATTTAAAGTGATATCTCACTGTGGTTTTGATTTGAATTTTCAATTTCTTAGTGACTAAAGATGTTGAACATTTTCCCCTGGGCTTAATGATCACTGGCATATAGTGTTCAGAAAGTATTCACATTTTTCTGTTATAAGTATGTTATTTTTATTTTTCTCTGATGATTGTATGCTTTACATGTTGAGTACAAGTACTTTACCAAACATATAGTTTGCAAATCTATCTTTTTCTACTTTGTGGGTTTTCAATTCACTTTCTTACTGGCATCCTTTGAAACATGAAAGCTTTAAATTTTGATGAATCCCAGTTTCTTTCTTTCTTTTTGCCTGTGCTCTCTCTCCTCCTTGGGCGGGGGGCCGGGGACAGGGAGGGGAATCACTGCCTAATGCAATGCTATGAAAATTTACATCTGCGTTTTCTCTTAAAAGTTTTATGATTTTAGCTTTCACATTTAGATCTTTGAACCATTTCAAAATAGTTTTGTATGTGGTGTGAGGATTTCAAATTCATTTTTTTGAATGTAGAAAATGGTAGGCCAATTCTCTTCTATTTGAATTACCCTGGCACCCTTGTCAAAAATCATTTCATTACTGATTTTAGTCATTTCAGTCTTTTATTTTTCCTCTGGGTCAGTTTAGGTAAAAGTCAGTCAACTTTTTTTTTTTTTTTCCCCAAAGAGCCAATTTTTCCAAATTAATTTCATCTAATGTTTTTCTGTTCTCTTTCATTAATTTCTGCTCTAATCTTTATTTCCTTCATTTTGCTGTTTTGAATTTATTTTGCTTTTTCTAGTTTCTTAAGGCAGAAGGTTATTGACTTGAGATTTCCTATACAGACATTTAAAACTATTATTTTCTCAGTATTTTTGCTGCATTCTAGAAGTTTCTTTTTTTTAATATATTGTTTCACCATTTTTTTTCATCTCAAAGCATTTTCTAATTTTCCTTTTGATTTCATTTTTGGATCATTACTTATTTAGAAACATACTGCTTAATTTCCAAATATTTGTGTACTTCTCAAATTTTCTTCTAGTACTGATTTGTAATTTTTTTCACTATGATCTGGAAACATACTTTGTACAACTTTTTTTTTTAATTTCAGACTCTTTTGTGGTGTTAAGTCTTTATTTTTCACACAAGCTACCATTGCACTGCTGTTTACATATGCAGAACTGAGCATGCTGCTCTATGTGGAAACTAGCTGACATTTCCAGACACTCAGTCTTGAAAACAAAAATGAGTAAACACCAATTGTTGATATTTTTATGAATTACTGAGCTGTCTTATTATAGGCTGTCTTTACCTGAAAGTACAAGTATGGTCACTTTTGCAGCCTTTAGGCAATTTTAAAATGCTTGTTAACATTTGGAATATCAACTATAGACAATAAACTCTTTGTCCATTTCTTAATTTGGTTATTCTAATTTTTAGTTGTTGCGTTACAGGAGTCCTTTATATATTCTGAATATTCCCCCCTTTTCAGATATATGATTTGAAAATATTTTCTCCCAGTCTGTAGGTTGTCTCTTCCTTCTGTTGATTGTGTCTTTTGATGCAGAAAAGTGTTTAAATTCTGTGTAGTCCCCTTTGTCTATTTACGCCCTTATGTCGCTTTTGGTGTCATAGTCAATAACCATTGCCAAGTTCAATGTCATGAAGTTTTCTCTATTTTCTTCTGGAAGTTTGAGTTTTAGAGTTTGCATTTAGGTCTTAGCTACATTTCAAATTAAATTTGTATATATAATATTAGAAAATAAAGGTCCAACTTTATTCTTTTGCATTTGCATATTAGATGTGCACTTTTTTAGCTTATCTTACTTGGAGTTTGTTAAGCTTCTTAAACATATACATGTGTGTGTGTGTGTGTGTATAAAATCATATTTGGAAAGTTTTATGTTGTAATTTTCAATCCCAGAATTTGAATTTGATCCTTTATTCTGTGATTTTTATCTCTTTTTAGCTAATCTGTATTTTGTGAGACATCGTTCTAATCTTTTCTTTTTATCCTTAGATGTTGCTTTTGTTAGTTCCTAGAACATATTTATAATAGTTGGTTTAAAATCTGTTTAGATAAGTCCAATGTGGAATCCTAAGGAGCAGTTTCTGTTGACTATGTTTTTCCCCCTGAATATAGGTTGTATTTTCTTGTGTTTATCTTTTTTTTTTGTCTCATGCTTTTGATATAGAAGATGGAAATTCAAAATAGTATAAAGTGGCAAATACAAATCTCTGATCATCCCCCTAGAAGTATTTTGTGTTGTAGTTTGCTGTTGTTGTTAGCAGTGGTATTTGTTTATTGACTTTTCTGAATTAATTCTGTAAGATCAAAATTCTTTGTCATATGTGTTCACTGAAGTGTCTGCTCAATTAGCAAATGATGAGCTAATCATCAATCAGAGATTTCCTTAAATGCTTTGAACCCACACTTTCCAGTCTGCTGAGGGCCTCTGTGTACAAGCCTTCAGATTCAGGCATGCGGTTCACAACTTTGCCTTTGCGTTTTGTCCCAGCATGTGCAAAGCCTCCAGGTCAGGCAGTGATGAGAGAAATAACACTCCTGCCAGTCCAGCATCTGTGAGGCTGTTGCTTACAAGGCTACCATGATTAAAAGCCTTTGTTTTCAAAACCACTTTAGAAACGGATGGGAATATGTTAAAATATAGCAAAGCTCATTATTTTTATTGAGATTCAGTTATATTTCTCAAGTAGATGTTCCTTGGATTTTTTCAAGCCTTTGATTCATTTTCAGAATTCTGAGAAACTTGATTTGGACAATCTTGCCAGCCAGTATGTTCTCAGGTGGCCTCAGCTTGCAGCGACTTGGAGCAGGACCTGGGTTCCCAGCCAGAGACTGAGGCTGGGTGGTAGCGGTAAAACCACTAGACCAGTGGTCAGTGACGGAGGCCCTGGCCCTTCGGCTTTGCAAAGAAGAATTTCCACAAAGGTGGAAAGTAGTGAAGTGAGTAAAGAATTTATTGAGAGGAAAAAGAGAACAGTACTTGTGGATAGACACACGGGCAGACTCAGAGGGAGAGCCCCTGAGTCGCTTCTGCATGGCAGTTTTAAACCATTTATTTAGGACATTTCTTCTGGGTTTCCTTTGGCCAATCGTTTTGATTTGCCTGGTTCACAATCATATTTAATATATCTCAGAATCCTCCCAACTGTTCACATACATCTCTTAGGCAAGATGGATTCTACCAAAGAGGCCTGTGGGTAGAGCATCTCTTGACATCACTCACCTTTGACCCCCAAGAAGCTTTTCTGTGCATGTGTGGTCGGGAAGATCTCCTGGCTTCAAGAATGAGAAACATATGGTCTGGGCAGGGACCAGCTTGCTCCCTTAATTGTCCTGCTGTTTTCATCTTGGAGTTTTGGTTCCCAGGGAATGAGTCTCCAATGGAGTTGGGGGTAGGCTTCTACCTCCAGCCTCAGCTATTCTCACTTTTTTTAGTAGAGGGGTAGATTTTTGGAAGATTTTATACTCTGTAATTCTCACACATTCACATACTTTAAACAGGGTCAGTATTCCCTTATTTAATAATTTAATGTACTTTGTTGGAGAAAGAAATGGTGACCCACCCCTTATTCTTGCCTGGAAAATCCTGTGGATTTTCTCCAGAGGAGACTGATGGGTTACAGTCCAAAGGAACACAAATATATTTATTGATCTTCAAACAATGACTATGTGGAGATCCTGCTCCATATTTTCCAAAGTATGGAGCACATGTACAACTACATCACTTTGAGGATTCCTCCCTTATTTACAAGTGTAATTGCAATTTCCTAGGCTTGGTTCTCTTCTCAAATGGATTCTAATGTCAATGGCTTGGGGTTTTTGATTAGGGGAAATTGTAGCCTACATCGATTGGACTCGTGAATATTTTACACAACAATTGAAATTGCTTTTTGTAATAAATACTAACTCTATTTATACTCTGAGTAAAGGACAAACACTCTGAGCTTGATTTTAAAGGCTTTCCATGAGAGGAGCTCAAGCAGATTTTGACAGCTCTTTTTATAAAAGTGGTTTTAACTCTCTCCCTGTTGCAATTATCATAAACCATAGATGTTCTCTTTATAACTTGGGGTTATATGTGTATGGAGGAATCAGGCTCAAATACAAAGTCAGGAGTTTAAACCTCAAATTCTTAAATGCAAATTTACCTTTCATACATATTATCTAAATAATCAGAATTTCACTGTAATAAGGCAAAAAGCACCAGACACACTTCTGTCTACTATCTATATGCATGCACTAAACTTAAAATGCTGATTTCCATTAGATGGTCTTCAAAACTGATATACAATGAATATAATTCTCATTATTTAAGCAAATTTAAATAATTATTGAAAGAAGAGAGAAAGTGAAGGATTTTGTGCATTTAAGTGTGTTTTCAATTTGGCTTTCAGAAGATTTGTTCATTTACAAATAAAAAACTTTATTGTTTATCTTGTAAACATATGTCCAAATAGATGAAAAACTTTTAGGAAAATCATTAATGTAACTAATGTTAAAACACACTCACCAGTTCATAAAGTACTTTGTGAAACTCTGGCTACAACCATAGAAAAAGAGCTTCTATAATATAAACATTATCAAGAAAACTTTGTTTTAAGGGAACTTCAAAGAAATAGCAATTTATAGGATTTTGGATTAAATTTATTTCTACACTTAAGATATGTCTATGAATTCTCTGGCTGTTGTAAATAGTAAAGAATTACCATCTACTGAAAGTTTATTAAATATTCTGCACATACAACTTAACAGGAAAAGAATAAACAATCCAACTAAAGATTAAGCATGAATAGACATTTTTCCAAAAATAATAATAATAATAATACAGATGACCAACAAGTACATAGCAATGTGCTCACAATCATTAATCACCAAGGAAATGCAAATCAAAACCACAATGAGCTATCACCTCACACCTATTAAAATTGTCCAAAAGGCAAGAAGTGACGAGCGTTGGCAAGGATTGAAGAAAAGGAAGACTTGTGTGCTGTTGGTGAGAATGTAAATTGATGCAGCCGCTATGGAAAACAGTATGGAAGTCCCTCAAAAAGTCTAAAAACCACCCTATGATTTCTATGATTCAGTAATTCCACTACTGGGTATTTATCCAAAGGGAACAAAAGCACTAACTTGAAAAAATATAATGGAGCCTTGTTCATTGCAGCATTACTTACAAAATCCAACACATGGGAGCAACCTATGTCCATGAATGAAGGTATGGATAAAAAAATGTGATACTTTACACACACACACACACACACACATACCCAGTGGAATATTATTAATAGGCCTGGCATGCTGTGGATCATGGGGTCACAAAGAGTCGGACACAACTGAGCGACTGAACTGAACTGAACTGAACTGCTCCTTCCTGGGTCCTGGTGCACAAAGTTATTTTTGTGCCCTCTAAGAGTCTATATCCCAGCCCTGTGAAAGTTATACTGTGGGGTTATTGGTGACCTCCTCCAAGGGGGTTTATGCCATCCCCAGGTCTGCTGCACCCAGAGGCCTGCCCCTGTGGCAGTCCATGCTGACCTGTACCTCCACAGGAGATGCTCACAGTTCTGTCTCAGCCTCTGTGGGGTCCCTGAGTCCTGGAGTGTGCAGGGTTTGCTTGAGCCCTCTTAGCATCTCTGGTGGGAATGGGGTTTGATTCTAAATGCGAATTCGCCCCTCCCACCATCTTGCTGGGGCTTCTCCTCTGCCCTTGGACGTGGACTATCTCCTCATAGCTGGTCTACCGAAGCGCAGCGGCTGCTCCTGACCTTAATTCTCCAAGCCAGGCTTCAACAATATGTGAACTGTGAACTTCCAGGTGTTCAAGCTGGTTTTAGAAAAGGCAGAGGAACCAGAGATCAAATCGCCAACATCCACTGGATCAGTGATAAAGAAAGAGAGTTCCAGAAAAACATCTACTTCTGCTTTATTGACTATAAAAGCCTTTGACTGTGTGGATGCCAATAAACTGTGGAAGATTCTGAAAGAGATGGGAATACCAGACCACCTGACCTACCTCTTGAGAAACCTGTATGCAGGTCATGAAGCAACAGTTAGAACTGGACATGGAACAACACACTGGTTCCAAATAGGAAAAGGAGTAAGTCAAGGCTGTATATTGTCACCCTGCTTATTTAACTTCTATGCAGAGTACATCATGAGAAACGCTGGGCTGGAAGAAGCACAAGCTGGAATCAAGGTTGCCAGGAGAAATATCAATAACCTCAGATATGCAGATGACACCACCCTTATGGCAGAAAGTGAAGAGGAACTAAAAAGCCTCTTGATGAAAGTGAAAGAGGAGAGTGAAAATGTTGGCTTAAAGCTCAACATTCAGAAAACTAAGATCATGGCATCCAGTCCCATGGCAAATAGATGGGGAAACAGTGGAAACAATGGTTGACTTTATTTTGGGGGGCTCCAAAATCACTGCAGATGGTGACTTCAGTCATGAAATTAAAAGACGCTTGCTCTTTGGAAGGAAAGTTATAACCAACCTAGATAGCATATTAAAAAGCAGAGGTATTACTTTGCCAACAAAGGTCCATCTAGTCAAGGATATGGTTTTTCCAGTGGTCATGTATGGATGTGAGAGTTGGACTATAAAGAAATCTGAGCACAGAAGAATTGATGCTTTTGAACTGAGGTGTTGGAGAAGACTCTTGAGGGTCCCTTTGACTGCAGGGAGATCCAACCAGTCCATCCTAAAGGAGATCAGTCCTGGGTATTCATAGGAAGGACTGATGCTAAAACTGAAACTCCAATACTTTGGCCACATGATGGGAAGAGCTGACTCATCTGAAAAGACCCTGATGCTGGGAAAGATTGAGGGCAGGAGGAGAAGGGGATGGCAGAGGATGAGATGCTTGGATGGTATCACCGACTCGATGGACTTGAGTTTGAGTAAACTCCGGGAGTTGGTGATGGACAGGGAGGCATGGTATGCTGCAGTCTGTGGGTTCCAAATAGTTGGACACAAGTGAACAAGTGAACTGAATTGACTTCCAGATGCTGATAGATGAAATAAAACTGTCCTAATTCAAGGTATATTTAACTTATTTTCTAGTGAGAAAAATGGAAAAGGCTAATATTTTGAAGTATTAGTCTATGTATATCACACTTCGATTCCCCCAATTCCTTTTTCACCCTCTTATAATTCTTGTTATATTTTTGTCCAAGACACATGAGGCTTTGGTTTGCTCCAAGGAAATCTTATCAAGTAGAACTGTTACTAACATCAAATTATTGTGTTTGTTTAGACTACATTCAAGTGTAAGTACAACTTAAAGAATACATAACTGAATGTATGTATCCTTCACCACCACCCAGGCTAGAAAAAGATGCTTTAAGCTAAAAAAGAGAAACAAGGCTCAGAGGGGAATCAATACCATTGTTGGGGAAGTTGCAGCCAGGGCTCTTTGCTAAGAGGAAGAATAGAACCACAGAGAGATTTGGGTATTAAGAATGGAAGAATGTGCACCCCATCCTGTCTGACTGCCTTGAGTACTGCCAAGCTTCCCAGTGTTCCCTCCCATTATGGCATTGATAAGTGGGGTGTACACAGCAGCATGAAGATCTGAGAGGTGCCTTGGAACAGCCCAATTCTAGTTCTCATGCATGTTGTTGAAGGGGCATTAACTGCAACCCATATCATCTCATTGAGTCAGAGTGTTGCCGACAAGACACTAAGAACCAGTCAAGTCACAGTAGTTTTTTCCTAGTAACAAACGCCATATACCAAAGATGAAATGGCAAAGTATTTCTGCAGATATTGTCATAATGTAGTTCAAGTCAATGATTAGATGCAAAGCCTTTGGACAGGATGATATGCAATCTTCCAAACCTCCTGTTTAATGCTTCTGCAATGAGAAATGATAGAAGAGTAGAATGTATTGCTTGAGTTTTCTTTCTGAAGCAAAAGAAAACATCAGAGTGGCTGTTTTCATCCTAAAAGAAGTAAGAGCTTAAGATGGAAAGGAAATCGATTTATTTCAGACAAATAAAGTTACATTTATCATCTTTCCTCCCAAACGCCCATGAAATATAAGCTTTGAAGTTTTATACCTGCCTTTAATAATTATAAAACCAGTCTACAGCTGCTACTGAAGACCTGCATAACAAATTTATGACAGGATTTAAATGAACACCTGATTAGATACATGAAAATGTTTATACGGATTGAGGGCCTACTATGCTTCGGACATCATACTGGCCTTTTACAAATGTATTCACTTTGTTCTCGGCCATAATCTTAAGAGATTCGTGACTCTACCAATATTAAACCTGAGGCTCAAAGAAACTGAATAATTTATGCAAGTCTCATACAGCTTGTAACTGGCAAGGTTGGGTTTGAATGTGAGCCATTTACTTCAAAGTAGAAACTCTTTGGGATGTCAGAACACAGTCTTTCCCTGCTAAACGTCATTTGTTATCAGTTCTTACTCAAGCACGACTGAAGTTTACAGGGATCTTTTAACACTCTTTCAGCTTCATTTCAAGAATTCAAAGGCCTTGGCCAATGCCAAGTTTCTGCAGAGGGAGCTTCTGCTTTCTTCAGCAACTTTGGAACTAGGTCAGTTTCGGCATCAATTTTTAAGCTCTCCACTGCAAACTGAACACGCAAAACATCAGAAAAAAATGTGTTATTTTCACTCCCCATGAAAGGAGAAAGATCCACTGGATTTTTGACAAAAGTCTTGGGTTAGTAAAGACATTAATAGTATAATGCCTCAGGATAAGTCACCTCAAGTCTTGAGCGCACATGTTTCTCTCATAAAAAGTAGAGTTGTTGAAAGTGCATTTGGAATCAGACTTTAGGGCTGACCATAGAGTCCACCCACTGTCTAGCTCAGAGGATGTCATTCGGGTACTCTTGTTATCTTTTAACGGAGCCCTGACCAAATGGCGTTCTTTTTGGCATTATTCATATTTCTTCTAAGTATTGTCTCTTAATCCTCTATTACCATTGCTGTAGAAATTTTTAGAAAAGTCTAACTGTTGGTGTACACTAAATTATTCTTATCAACTGTGGCTGCTGAAGATTTTTTTTTTTCTTTTGTACATGATTTTATGGCCATATCATTGGAAATTTTGAAGAGAAAGTCTCTGGCAATTTAATTCACTCCATCATTTTTTCTAGAAGTTTCTTAGCAATTAATTTGTAATCTCTGCTGCCTGTTTTTGCTGCAAGAACATTTCCTTAATTAACCTATGGGAATAGACATTTATTAAAACAAAAAAAAAGGCTGCCTTGAGAACATTATTTCAGACTCACCACTGCCTAGGAAAATAAGAAGCTTTCTACAGAATTAAGAGAAAAGAATTTCAGGGGCTATTATTCCAGTGTTAAGCATGGTCTGACAAAACAGATTAAATATCTCTTCTCTTGCTACTGAGACTGAGGAATGGATTGGTAAATATCTTGATGAAGTAGTCACAAAATATAAATTTTATTGTGGAGAAAAATCACTTGTCATAAACTGAAAACATGATGTAATCAACTTTTTACATATTACCTTTAAGACAAAAAAAAAAAAAAGCTATTTTGATGCTCTGCTATTATTGGTCCAAGAAAATGCTAGCCTTTTTTTAAAAAATCTTAGATGAAGTAAATATATTTTTCACCTTAAAAAAAAAATGAGACTGTGGAGAGTCTTTGCAGTATAATAACACATTCCAGTCACCATACCTGGAGGAAGGACTCTTCTAGTAACCTTTGAAGTGTCTCGTCTTGTCAATTCAGAGACTCTCTGAAAATGTTCTTAAATCCAAGAAATTCGTTTTTTCCTCTTGGGTCTTTTTCTAATCCATTTTTCTGTAAGGGCTTTTTCTATCCCCTTGAGCAGGATAATTTAAAATATCACTAACTTTTCCTTTGCTCATAGTCATATGAGTATTGTGCCTTTTCATACTGTTCATGGGGTTCTCAAGGCGAGAATACTGAAGTGGTTTGCCCTTCTCTTCTCCAGTGGACCACGTTTTGTCAGAACTCTCCACCGTGACCCATCCATCTTGGGTGACCCTCCATGGCATGGCTCATGGTTTCATTGAGTTAGACAAGGCTGTGGTCCATGTGATCAGATTAGTGAGTTTTCTGTGACTTTGGTTTCCATTCTGTCTGCCCTCTGATAGATAAGTATAAAAGGCTTGTGGAAGCTTCCTGGTGGAAGGGACTGGCTGTG
This sequence comes from Cervus elaphus, assembly GCF_910594005.1. NCBI lineage: Eukaryota > Metazoa > Chordata > Mammalia > Artiodactyla > Cervidae > Cervus > Cervus elaphus. The sequence continues at coordinate 4,456,439 of NC_057826.1, read as the reverse complement.
GAGGAATCTGAGTCTTGCTCTGATGGTCAGGGCCATGCTCAGTAAATCTTTAATCTGATTTTTTTAATTGATGGATGGGATTGTGTTCCCTCCCTGCAGTTTGGCCTGAGGAGAAACTATGGTAGGGGCCATGGCAGTTATGACAACCTCCTTCAGAAGGGCTTATGTGAGGACTGTTGCATTCAGTGCCCCGATCCCATGGCAGCCTCTGCCAACCCACATGTCTGCTGGAGACTCCTGGACACTCAGGAATTCCAGCTGAGCTATTTCAAATCCTGAAAGATGATGCTGTGAAAGTGCTTCACTCAATATGCCAGCAAATTTGGAAAACTCAGCAGTGGCCATAGGACTAGAAAAGGTCAATTTTCACTCCAATCCCAAAGAAAAGCAATGCCCAAAAATGTTTAAACTACCGCACAATTGCACTCATCTCACACACTAGGAAAGCAATGCTCAAAATTCTCCAAGCTAGGCTTCAACAGTACATGAACTGAGAACTTCCATATGTTCAAGCTGGATTTAGAAAAGGCAGAGGGACCACAGATCAAATTGCCAACATTCATTGGATCATAGAAAAAACAAGAGAATACCAGAAAAACATCTACTTCTGCTTCAAAGCCTTTGACTGTGTGGATCACAACAAACTGTGGAAAATCCTGAAAGAGATGGGAATACCAGACCACGTTACCTGCCTCCTGAGAAATCGGCATGCAGGTCAGAAAGCAACACTTAGAACTGGACATGGAACAGCTGACTGGCTCCAAATTGAGAAAGGAATACATAAAGGCTATATATTGTCACCTTGCTTATTTAACTTACATGCAGAATACATCATGCATGGATGAAGCACAAGCTGGAATCAAGATTGCTGGGAGAAATATCAGTAACCTCAGATATGCAGATGACACCACCCTTATGGCAGAAAGCAAAGAGGAACTGAGGAGCCTCTTGATGAAAGTGAAAGAGGAGAGTGAAAAAGTTTGCTTAAAACTCAACATTCAAAAAACGAAGGTCATGTCATCTGGTCCCATCACTTCATGGCAAATAGATGGGAAGCAATGGAAACAGTGACAGACTTTATTTTCTTGGGCTCCAAAATCACTGTAGATGGTGACTGCAGCCATGAAATTAAAAGATACTTACTCCTTGGAAGAAAAACAATGACAAACCTAGATAGTGCATTAAAAGCAGAGACATTATTTTCTGACAAAGGTCTGTATAGTCAAAGCTATGGTTTTTCTAGTAGTCATGTATGGATGTGAGAGTTGGACCATAAAGAATTGATGCTTTTGAATTGAGGTGTTGGAAAAGATTCTTGAGAGTCCCTTGGACAGCAGGGAGATCCAACCAATCCATCCTAAAGAAAATTAGTCCTGAATATTCATTGGAAGGACTGATGCTGAAGCTGAAACTCCAATACTTTGGCCACCTGATGCGAAGAACCAGCTCATTGGAAAAGACCCTGAAGCTGGGCAAGATTGAGGGTGGGAGGAGAAGGGGATGACAGAGGTAAGATGGTTGGATGGCATCACCAACTCAATGGACATGAGTTTGAGTAAACTCCAGGAGTTGGTGATGGACAGGGAGGCCTACCATGCTGCAGTCCATGGGGTCACAAAGAGTCAGACACGACTGAGTGACTGAACTGAACTGATATTAGTATTTTAAGAAATGATGGGAAATCATAAAATTTTATCCAAGATAACACAGTGTGCTGAAAAAAAACCCTAATTTTTTTTGTGATAATTTAAAAATTAGGGTAATTATTTTGTAATAAATATATTATGTTACAATTTAAGCAATTTCATTTTAACCTCATCCTAATCATAGCCTTGACATTCTGATGTATTCATAAAATCTGTGTCAATAAGCTAATGGTCTTTATGTTTCACTTAAAATCACACTATGATTTTTAGAAACTTAGAGAAAAATTTTAGGATCTAGAAGAAAGGTTTCTCTAAGAAACAATTTATCTTAAGTCCAAGACTGAAACACAAGGAGAGTTTTGACGTTTTGAATCAGGTCCAAGGAACTGGCAGTGTGAAGCCCCAAGAAAATGCAAAGAAGATTTTAAAGAAAAGGTTACTCTCGTCTTTTGCAGTAATACTAAAGATATATAGTTCACATTATGCGAGAGTTAGATAGGATTACTTGGGGGGAAAATGTTCGTATTCTACTGAAGCTATCTTTCTTCTCCTCATCAATTAGATAACATATTAGGCATTAGTGATAGAAAGATATTTGAAAGCAATGCCATTTTCGCATAATCATGATTAACGTCTATAAAGTTCTATAGGCTGAATTAGGAAAAACTCCATATTAAAGGAAAACTATGGCTTCATGTCTATAGCACAGGAAGAAATGTGCTCAAAATCATGACCTTGAGATTCTTTACGATAGCACGCAATTGCCTTCCAAACCATCAAAGAATTTTTAACAATTGCGATCTGTAAACAGTAAATTTATGCTGCACTTAGTTATTAATAATTAGTAACTCATGGACAATCTATATTAAAAATACTATTGAAATTGTATCTTCTGTTATTAGGCCAGTGATTCCATTATACTACAAGTTCAAAAGCTGAAGTATAAACGTGAATATTCACAAAGCCAGTATTTGACTCTTCTTACTGTGAAATCAAAAACCATGAATTGAGGACATCACTATGAAGACAGAACCTGATGGGCAATCTAGAGAATTAAATACTTAGTTTCTGGGAATCTGATCTGCCTTAAGACCTTTTTTTTTTGACCAGGTATTAACGTTCCTAAGTTGTGCTAAAAATGTTTAGTGGTGTCTAAAGTGACTTGACTTACTCTCAGGCGGTCACTGGACAGTGGAATCTTGATGGAATGTCCATAACGATGCAGCAAAGGCAAAGCATATGCCTTTCCAGGGACAGCAAAAGGTGACTCTAACGTACACTTTCCATACTAAGTTATGTTAAAATATTCCTATGACAAACAGAAATTATTAGGGGTTTAATGAAGAGCAGGGCCAGACCTGGGCTTCCCTGACAGCCCAGTGGTAAAGAACCTGCCTGCCAATGCAGGAGACCTGAAATTGATCCCTGGGTTGGTAAGATCCCTGGGAGAAGAAAAGGGCAACCCACTCAAGTATTCTTGCCTGGAGAATCTGATGGACAGAGAAGCTCGGTGGGCTACAGTCCGTGGGGTCGCAAAGAGTTGGACAGGACTGAATGAGTAAATGACAACAAAAGGGGCAGAACTAGCCTCTTAGCAGTGTTCTTCCTTGGAGGTTCAAAACATTAAGGTTAAAAATGGTAAGTGTTGGGAGGGAATAAAAAGAACGCTTCTCTTTTATCCATGTAACTGAATCTGATAAACACATGTTCTTTACATTTATATCTCAAGAAACTAATTCATTCAGTCTCTCATGTCACACTTCTACATGAGGATATGAATTTTAGCTGGCACTGCTTTGCAAAGAAGGCATCTCTTCATCAGGACAGCAAAGCGAAAGTGTTAGTCACTCAGTTGTGTGTGACTCTGTGACCCCACAGACTGCAGCCTGCCAGGATCCTCTGTCCATAGAATTCTCCAGGCAAGAATACTGGAGTGGTTAGCCATTCCTTTCTCCAGGGAATCTTCCCAACCCGGGATCGAACCTGGGCCTCCTGCATCTCCGACAACTCTGAGCCACCAGGGAAGCCCCTCAGGACAGCAAATAAGGTGATCAAGTCTAACCAGTTCAAGTGAATGATTAAATTATGACGGTTTCAAATAAGTTCATTTGTATCTTTTTTAAAGATTCCTTATGTAATGAGTCATTCTGTTATTCACAAAACAGAAATAGACTCAGAGACATAGAAAACAAATTTATGGTTTCCAATGGAGGAGGAAAGAAAAATTAGGATGTTGGGATTAAAAGATATATGCAACTAGGTATAAAATAGATAACCAATGAGGACCTACTGTATAGCACAGGGAACTATACTCAACCTATAAGGGAAAAGAATCTGGAAAAAAAAAAAAAATATATATATATATATAGTGCTGTATACCCAAAACTAGCATGGCATTGTAAATCAACTATACCTCAGTTTTACTAAAGCTACCTGAAAATCCTTTAATTTGATCAGCATAACTGTGTGTGTCTGTGTGTCTGTGTGTCGATGGGTGGGTGAATGGTGTGTGGGAGTGGTGTGTGTGTGTGTGGCCTACTACTATATCAAGGAACAAATATGTACATGATATTTTAAGTATGTAAACATGCTTATAGAAAACCAATTCTCTCCCACAAAGAATTTAATCTAGACTACTGCATCAGCTAACTTGGGCTGCCATAACTACATGCCGCAGGCTGAGTGGCTAAGATAACGTTGTTTTCTTATAGCTCTGGAGGCCAGAAGTATATGGTTGGCATGCAAGCGTTGTCAGGCTCTGGGTAGTGTCCCATTCCTGGTTTGCAAGTGGACGTCTTCTTGCTGTGTCTTCACAACGTGAAAGAGACCTCTCTAGTGTCTCTTCTTATATGGATACTAATCTTATAGGATCAAGTCCCTTTCATACAACAGTTAGGGACAAAAAAGATAAACACAAAAGAGGAAAAACAAAAGAATATAAAAGAATAGTATGAGAAAAAAACATAGATAAATTTCTGTGGATGTTTAGATGAGAGTCTGTTTTTAGGAAACACTGTCTGGAGAATGTAGTATCATATACAGAGGACATATACAGCAACCCTGTAATTTAGTCTCTAAGGTGAGTCCTTTTAAAATGAAAGGGCCACTGTTAATCATTGCAAAATTGGCCACCCCAAAGGCAGCCCGTGTCATGATGCCTGGAATCATTGAGTTTTACTGAAGAATAGAGGCTTCCCTAGCAGCTCAGATTGTAAGGCATCGGCCTGCAACATGGGAAACCATGGTTCCGTCCCTGGGTTGGGAAGATCCCCTAGAGAAGGAAATAGCAACCCACTCCAGTATCCTTGCCTGGGAAATTCCATGGACAGAGGATCCTGGTGGGCCCCAGTCCATGGGGTCGCAAAGAGTGGGACACAACTGAGCGACTCACACACACACACAGACAGAATGAGAGGAACATGGAAGGGAAGATTTCTTTGCACTAACATTGGTGGAGAGGTAGCCCCAGATTGGAAGTAAATGGAAGCCATGCAAAGCAGGAGTGCCCTGATTAGAGCTGGGCTTCACTTTGATAAATTGAGAAGCAGTGCAAATGGAACATATGGCAGATTTTATTAAAAGTGGTGGCTGCAGAAACAGAAGAGGATACAGGCGAGAGATGTAAAGACAGACGTGATAGAACATAGGGCTGATGAGGAGGATCGTGGTGTCTCAGGGTTACAGGGAGCGATTACCTTTTGGCCCACTATTTTCTCACTGATCTGATGATGAGCCATATCCAACTCTTGCGATCCCATGGACTGTAGCCCACCAGGCTCCTCTGTCCATGGGATTCTCCAGGCAAAAATACTGGAATGGGTTGCCATTTCCTTCTCCAATTTTTGCCCTGCATGCTCCTTATTCTCTGCTCTGTTCCACAGGTCTGGCACTAAATATTCAAAACCTGCCCTTTACAGCATAGAAGCGGGCTGGAAGTTCCAAACATCATGAAACGCTGCTGCCCAGTTGAGAATCTGTGTGAGTGAACAGTAAGCGCAGGTGACATCTCAAAGGTAATATTTTCTATGGCGCGAAAGCACACCCAGCGTGTTAAAGGAGTAATATATTAAACACTGTTCTGCGTGAGGGATCTTCCAAAATTCTCCAGGTGCCTCCTTGCTGAGATCTTTTCATCCTTCAAAATAAAAAGTAAAAGGCAATGCAGTCTGGGAATTAAAACGTTTCAAGATTTCTTATGCTGCCCTTTAAAAGCAGAGTTAGGCAGGTTTTTAGATAAGAAAAAGTGAAAAGATATTATGTTCTAAATCCTACACCACATGATGAAAAACATTCTGAATGTGAATCGAAAAGCAAGCAAGTCACTCTTCTCTGCGCTCCATCCTCTCTACCTACTCCCACTACCCACTGGGGGCAAAGTCCATTTTACAACTTATCAGTTTACCTGAAATATATTCAGGTTTTGCATTTCTGGGTAGAAGGGCAAGAAAATTATGTCACACATAATTTCATTCACTGATCAGACCAAAGTGTTATCATTTTGTTCTTGGTGACAGCTTTGAATATTTAGTTTTTATGGACTAGGATAGAGTATTTTTTTTTTTTAACTTTCTTGCTGCATGTCAAAGACATGCTGAGGGATGATTTTTTGAGATGTTTATCCACAGACGTACAGACAGAAATCTCTTCTGTAAGAACTGCTGTACCAGACCTTATGAGACTTTTTAAAAGACTTAGTATTCAGTCGTGATCATCACATGCCTCAGAACAACTCATGGAAATATCACTTAATGATAACAATTTATGGCAGTCGTTTACTTCTGAATCCATTGCTAGGCACCGGTCATGCTCAGGAGTAATTAATTCTTTCTCAGCCTGATGAAAGCAGTTACCTCTTCTCTCAGACAGGGAAAGAAAAGTGTCTCTTTGTTTTGAGCTGTGAATACAGGTTTCAGGCAATGCAAATGGGACGTCTAGGCAGAGAGAGAAATAGCACAGGCACACACCAAGAAATCATAAAGACCTTGACATGAGTAACCGAACATTTGAGAAAATATCAGATCTTGCAGTGAAATGAAATGTGTATATTTGGAATATTCTGGGGAGATCTGAAACCATTCCGGCTTTAATCATAAAGCCATTGATTCCTCTGTAGAATGTGCTTAGTGCAAGCAAGATACCAGAAAGGCAGAAGAATTACAACGTGATGCAAGGGAACAAAAGCAAAGCTGAAAAACACAAGGTTAGCCTGTGGCCCAAATATACCAATATTTCAGAGAATTTCATAGAAAGAAAGTTTAAAATAATAAAGATGTGCAGGCATGCAGTCTTCATAGAAGGTAGTCTACTTTTCTCAGGACTTAGACACTGATGAGAAAAATATGAGGCTACAGAATGGGAATAAATCATGCTTGGAGCTAAAGTTTAAAGGTCAAGACCAGGTAATATAAGTCCAGGGACGATGAGAAAGCATTGTGACATTTTTCCTTGGAGTGGAAGGAATTTCTAAGGAATTTTCATTCCTTAGAATGAAACAAGAGATTTCGTTCTATCTTAATTTCAAGCTGGAGTTTAGAACCTTGAGAGAGGAAGGAAGTGATGGCAAGAGGAAGGAACATGGGAGGAAACTTCTAGAAAAATAATGATCTTTTCCTCTAATTCTTGGACTCCCAAGGGAGGTTAAAATAAGAAGGAATGTCTGTGCTCCGGTGGTCAGACACGGAGGAAGACCTAGCAGACAAGGCTGAGGTAAGAGAAACAGTTCTGTGATAAAGCTATGTGAGTGTTGTTAAATTTAAAGCAAATCACAGTGAACCCTTTTCAGCAATCACGAAGCACTACCATTCACGTCCTACTTGCTTTATAAAGAATTCCTTGAGGTGGAAAGAAGGGTCAGTGCTTGTTTTGCCAGAGTCCCCTCCTATTTCAATTCTACGATGCATGAATGTAACGGCAAAGCCGTTCTTTCCACGGTGGTCAGGAAGTGAGTGCTCTGTGAGCAGGATGGTGGGAGATGAAGCAGCTTCCACGGGATTTGGTGAGCACTGGCCATCCGGATGCCAGGAGGGACTTGGCAGAGCAGGAGGACTACAGCAAAATAGTTTGAGGACTCAGCCAGGGGTCCTCAAACATCTCCACGCCCCAAATCCACTTCCACTGCTCGCTCAAGTGCAGATTCACAGGCTCCACCTCTCAAGACTCTGATTCAAGTGATTGTGTGATACTGGCTTGAATCTGCTGTTTTTCCCAAGCACCCACTTGTTTACTGACACAGGTATCCCCTCAGCTGAATTTTGAAAGCTTTCTACTCCGAAGTTGACAGTATGCTAGAGAGAACAAAGCTGGCCAGACCAGTTAATAAAACACTAAAGTGCACAGTAAATGACAGCTTGCCTCACCCCGTGCTCAAGTGCCACTGCTAAGAAATGACCTCCCTGGTTCCCCAAGATCGACCCAAGAGCATCCTCCACTACCCCATATCCAGGAACTAAAATAAAAATTCCTGGGAGAACAGCAGTCTTCAGGACCTGGTCCTAGGGCTGCAGTTGGCACGTTTTCGCATTGGTCTCTTGACATGCCCCATTGGTTGGTTATGTTTAGCATCATTCTAGACCCTTGCAAATTTCAAATAGGAGAGCTTCTGAAAGTAAAAATGCCCAGACTCTACTGCTAGCACATCTGATATAGTAGATCTGGGCATTTTACTGAAAGTGTATAAATCCCTCAGACGTTCCCAGATGACTCTGGAGATCACCTAGGTTTAGACCTTGCTACTCCAAGTTTGACCTGTAGACCAGCATCATTAGTGTCATTTTGGAGCTTGTTAGAAATGCATAATCTGAGGCCCCACCCCAGACATCCTGAATCAGAAACTGCCTTTTCAAAAGATGTCCAAGTGATTCTTATGTACATTAAAGGTTGAAAGGAACTGAGTTGTTGTACCCCACAAAATTCCTTGAAATAGATCAGCGATGCCTATGTGAGAATCTTATTGCAGAACAAACAGGGAGCAAGAGTTGAGGAAAAGATTAGCCTATGACTTGATAAGAAGGAAAAGACATAAATCTTGCAATGGCTCCCAAGGGAGCAATATGTTTTAAGAGTAGCTATTTCCCCTGAGATGGACCCTGACTCCAGAAGGGCCTGATGATTGCCAGCATGATTCTGATTTTACTGGGCTTCCATTGCTAAACATCACACTTGACTTCTGGTTTAAGTCTATTGTTCCCGAAATGAAGAAGCTTCAGTTTCCTGGCATTTTTTTCTGGTCACTTTAGGGTTTTAGTCAGCTTTGTCTTGCATCCTATTGCCCGTTGTTCGTCTAATTATGAAGCGATCAACTTTATAAGTTCTCTTTTTATATTTTTGTCTGTCCTCTCTCTCTTTCTCTCTTTTCTTTCACTAATACATGTACTAAAAGGCAAGAGTGTAACAGAAAGAGTTAGAACTTTGAGGCAGAAAATTTAGGGTTCAAACACTACCTTTTTCATTTTATGTTAACAATCATGGTATACTGAGCTCCTAGACTGTGCCAGGAAATTCAAATCGGTCCTGAAAGAAAATCTTTATTCCAACATTAAAATAAGTGACTTTAGCCTCCTAGAGTTTGAAAGGAAGAAGAGAAAAGTATTCAAAATCACACTGTTCATGACAGACAATGCTGGATTTTAGAACCCTATCCTTTTAAACCCAAATATCACCAATTATGCTAAGATTTGGGGGAGGCATGGACATATTGTTTGGTTCTTTAAATTTCATTTTTCTCATCTGTAAAATGATGAGGCAGAATTGAAGCTTGTGTGAAATCCTAGGATTCAGCATATATGAGTTTACAGCTTTCAAAATCTAATATTTTTATAACTTTTTTAAAATATAAAGCTATCTATGATGCCTTTGATCCATGGTAAGAATTACATAATCTATGTCTTATTTTACAATCTAACATGTTTAAAGTATAAAATCATTTGTCACCCTTAAGACATTTGATTTTTATAAAATACACTTCTGAAAATACATCACACATGCTCACACAGAGCCATTCCTGAATCTCTTCAAGGATGAAGCACAAACTGAAAAAGCCAAATCTACTTGGAAAAGGACTAGGTAGGAAGATTTCTCCTTCTGGCTTTGAGTTTTATTCACAGCAGTGAAGATATTGTGGTATTGATACCAAGATAGAGAAATAGAACAATGTAAGGGAACACAATCCAGAAATAGACTCACTTATATATGGTGAATTGGTTTCAGGCAATGGAATAAAGGTAATTCATTGGCAAAAGAAAGAGTTTTAAAAACTGTGCTTGAACAGTTTTATATCCTTATGCAAAAAGAAAAGAAAAGAAAAAAACAAAAAATTGAGATCAATAAATCAGAACATATACAAAAATTACTCAAAATGTACGATACACCTAATTTCAAGTGCTAATTATATAAAACTTCTAAAAAGAAATATATGGAAAAATATTTGTTTTGCCTTATTTTGGGAAAAGATTTCTTAAATACAACATTTAAAGCACAATCCATAAAAGAAAAAAAAAAGGATAAAGTTAAGAATTTCTGTCTTGGAAAGATTGTTAAGGGAATGAAAAGACAAGCCACAGACAGGAAGAATAAATTTGCAGATCATGTATCTAATAAAGACTTGTAGTCAAATATATATGCACCTCTCAAAACTCAGTAGTAAAGAAACAACCAACCCAACCTAAAAATGGGCAAAATAATTGAAGGTCTTTGTTCAAAGAAGATAAAAGATGGCAATTGCATGTGAAAATATTCTCAACATCGTGGGAAATGCAAATGAAAACCTAAAGTTATAGAATGGTGATTGTAAGCTAATAACGCTGTTTTTCATGCTTGAAATTTGCTGAGAGAGTAGCTCTTAACTGTTCTTACTTACATACTCACAAAAATTATAACTATGAAAGCTGATGGATGTGTTAATTAACTTCATGGTAATAGTCATCTCACAATTTATACATATATGAAATCATTACATTGTACACCTTAAAAAAAAGACATATATCAGAGAAATAGGTTATAAAACATTTTATAATTTTCTGGAAATAAAACACATGATGAGTTATCATCCTATCAAGGTCTTTAGAGTGATTAAATTGAAAAGTCTCACTACACACAGTGTTGGTAAGGGTGTGGAAAAGGATGGGGAGAAACTGGAACTCACTCACTGCTGATGGGAAATAAAATGAGAGTCTCTTACAAAGTTTAAAGTATGTATTCTTCACTCTTTCAGTCTTAAGTATTTACCCAAGAGAAATGAAAGGAGACGCCTCCTTCTTGTTGTGTGTATCAATAGTTCATTCTTTTGTCTTACTGAGTAATGTTTCAGTGAATGAACATGCAGCAAATTTTCCACCTATTCATGGACATTTGGATTGTTTGTCTGCTATAGATAAAGCTTCTATGATAATATGTTTGTTATGGATTTTTTTTCCTTTCATTTCTCTTGGGTAAATACTTAAGATTGAAAGAGTGAGGAATACATACTTCAAACTTTGTGAGAGACTCTCATTTGCTGCAAGTTCATTCATTGAAACATTACTCAGCAAGACAAAAGAATGAACTATTGATACACACAACAAGAAGGAGGCGTCTCAAAAAATAACTATGCTGAGTGAAAGAAGCCAAACAAAAAGAATATACTTTATACTATCCCATTTATTTGAAGATTGAGAAAATTCTAACTGATCTCTAGTGACAGCATCTCAGGGGTTGCCTAAGGATGGGAGGATGACAGGAAAGTTGGATCACAAAATGGTATCAGTTCAGTTCAGTTGCTCAGTTGTGTCCAACTCTTTGCGACCCCATGAATCACAGCATGCCAGGCCCCCCTGTCCATCACCAACTCCCGGAGTTTACTCAAACTCATCTCCATTGAGTCAGTGATGCCATCCAGCCATCTCATCCTCTGTCGTCCCCTTCTCCTCCTGCCCCCAATCCCTCCCAGCATCAGGGTCTTTTCCAATGAGTCAGCTCTTCACATCAGGTGGCCAAAGTTATTGGCGTTTCAGCTTTAGCATCAGTCCTTCCAAAGAATATTCAGAACTGATTTCTTTTAGAATGGACTAGTTGGATCTCCTTGCAGTCCAAGGGACTCTTAAGGATCTTCTCCAACACCACAGTTCAAAAGCATCAATTCTTCAGCACTCAGCTTTCTTTATAGTCCAACTCTCACATCCATACATGACTACTGGAAAAACCATAGCTTTAACTAGATGGACCTTTGTTGGTAAACTAATATCCCTTCTTTTTAATATGCTGACTCTGTTGGTCAGAGCTTTTCTTCCAAAGAGCAAGCGTCTTTTAATTTCATGGCTGTGATCACCATCTGCAGTGATTTTGGAGCCCTAAAAAGTAGTCTCTCACTGTTTCCATTGTTTCCCCATCTATTTGCCATGAAGTGATGGGACTGAATACCATGATCTTAGTTTTCTGAATGTTGAGTTTTAAACTTTGTGTTTTAAGCCAAATTTGCTTGTTACTACAGGTATATCTTAACTTCCTACTTTTGCATTCCAGTCCCCTATAATGAAGAGGACATCTTTTTTGGGTGTTAGTTCTAGAAGGTCTTGCAGGTTTTCTTAGAACTGTTCAACTTCAACTTCTTCAGCATTACTGGTGGGGGCATAGACTTGGATTACGATGATATTGATAATTAATTGTCTAATTAAAAGTAATTTGCACTAATTCAACAGAGTATAATTTTTACTGTTTAAAATAGCTTTCATTGTTTCTAATACATATATGAATGATAAGTATAGCAATTCTACTCTCATATAATTAAGTGATGGCTTGTAAAACTGGATAGCTCACATGGTGCTATGGATAATAATGATTTTCTCAACCTGCTGTATCCATTATAAAGTGGCTATCCCAGGAGGATACTCAACATTGTGTCTAACTGATATGTATGTTTGTAGTTACCACTTTAAGAAATGTAAAACAACTGTACATGACTAGTGCAATATCTTAGGCGTGCTCAGATCAGTTCAGTTCAGTTCCGTTGCTCAGTCATGACTGGTAGTTTGCGACCCCATGGACTGCAGAACGCCAACTTCCTTGTCCATCAACAACTTCCAGAACTTGCTCAAACTCATGCCTATCTAGTTGGTGATGATATCCAACCATCTCATCCTCTGTTGCCTCCTTCTCCTGCCTTCAATTTTTCCCAGCATCAAGGTCTTTTCCAATGAGTCAGGTCTTCACATCAGGTGGCCAAAGTGTTGGAGCTTCAGCTTCAGCATTAGTCCTTCCAGTGAACATTCAGGACTGATCTCCTTTACGATGGACTGGTTGGATCTCCTTGAAGTCAAGGGAGCTCTCATAAGTCTTCTCCAGCACCACAGTTCAGAAGCATCAATTCTTCAGTGCTCAGCTCTCTTTGTAGTCCAACTCTCACATCCGTACATGACTAATGGAAAGACCAAAGCTTTGACTAGATGTACCTTTGTTGACAAGGTAATGTCCCTGCTTTTTAATATGCTGTCTAAGTTGGTCATAACTTTCCTTTCAAGGAGCAAGTGTCTTTTAATTTCATGGTTGCAATCACCATCTGCAGTGATTTTGGAGTCCCCCAAAATAAAGTCAGCCACTGTTTCCACTGTTTCCCCATCTATTTCCCATGAAGTGATGGGACCAGATGCTGTGATCTTAGTTTTCTGAATGTCGAGCTTTAAGCCAACTTTTTCACTCTCCTCTTTCACTTTCATCAGGAGGCTCTTTAGTTCTTCACTTTCTGCCATAAGGGTGGTGTCATCTGCATATCTGAGGTTACTGATAATTCTCCCAGCAATCTTGATTCCAGCTTGTGCGTCTTCCAGCCCAGCGTTTCTCATGATGTACTCTGCATATAAGTTAAATAAGCAGGGTGACAATATATAGCCTTGACTACTCCATTTCTTATTTGGAATCAGTCTGGTGTTCCAAGTCCAGTTCTAACTGTTGCTTCCTGACCTGCATACAGATTTTCAAGAGGCAGGTCAGGTGGTCTGGTATTCCCATCTCTTGAAGAATTTTCCACAGTTTATTGTGGTCCACACAGTCAAAGGCTTTGCCATAGTCAATAAAACAGAAATAGATGTTTTTCTGAAACTCTCCTGCATTTTCAATGATCCAGCGGATGTTGGTAAGTTCATCTCTGGTTCCTCTGCCTTTTAAAACCAGCTTGAACATTTGGAAGTTCATGGTTTGGAGCCTGGCTTGGAGAATTTTGAGCATTACTTTTCTAATGTGTGATTTGACTGCAATTGTATGGTAGTTTGAACATTCTTTGGCATTGCCTTTCTTTGGGATTAAAATAAAAACTGACCTTTTCCTACTTTCCTGTAGCCAGTGCTGAGTTTTCCAAATTTGGTGACATATTGAGTGCAGCACTTTCACAGCGTCATCTTTTAGGATTTGAAATAGCTCAACTGGAATTCAGTCACCTCCACTTGCTTTTTTCATAGTGATGCTGCCTAAGGCACATTTAACTTCACATTCCAGGATGTCTGGCTCTAGATAAGTGATTACACCATGTTGGTTATTTGGTCATGAAGATCTTTTTTGTATAGTTCTTCTGTGTATTCTTGCCACCTCTTCTTAATATTGTCTCCTTCTGTTAGGTCCATACTGCTTCCATCCTTTATTGTGCCCGTACTTTTGTGAAACATTCCCTTGGTATCTCTAATTTTCCTTAAGAAATCTGTAGTCTTTTCCATTCTATTGTTTTCCACTATTTTTGTACTGATCACTGAGGAAGGCTTTCATATCTCTCCTTGCTATTGTTTGGAATTCTTCATTCAGATGGGTGTACCCTTCTATTTCTCCTTTGCCTACAGCTTCTCCTCTTTTCACAGCTGTTTGTAAGGCCTCCTCAGACAATCATTTTGCCTTTTTGCATTTCTTTCTCTTGGGGATGGTCTGATCACTGTTCCTAAATGATGTCATGAACCTCTGTCAATAGTTCTTCAAGCACTCTATCAAATATAACCCCTTGAATCTATTTCTCACTTCCACTGTATAATTGTAAGGGATTTGGTTTAGGTCTTACCTGAATGGCCTAGGGGTTTTCCCTACTTTCTTCAACTTAAGTCTGAATTTGGCAATAAGGAGTTAATGATCTGAGCCACAGTCAGCTCCTGGTCTTGTTTTTGCTAACTGTATAGAGCTTCTCCAGCTTTGGCTGCAAAGAATCTAATCAATCTGATTTGGGTGTTGTCCAACTGGTGATGTCCATGTGTAGAGTCGTCTTGTGTTTTTGGAAGAGGTTATTTGCTATCACCAGGAATTCTCTTGGCAAAACTCTTTTAGTCTTTGCCCTGCTTCAGTCTGTACTCCAAGGCCAAACTACTCTGCTACTCCAGATATCTCATGACATCTTACTTTTCATTCCAGTTCCCTATGATGAATTTTTTTTTTTTTTTTGTCTTAGTTCTAGGTAGTCTTGTATGTCATCATAGAACCTTTCAACTTCAGCTTCTTTGGCATTAGTGGTTGGGGCATAGACTTTTATTACCATGATAGTAAATGGTTTGCCTTGGAAATGAACACAGACCATTCTGTCATTTTTGAGATTGCATCCAAGTACTGAATTTTTGACTCTTTTGTTGACTATAGGGCTACTTCATTTCTTCTAAGGGATTCCTGCCCACAGTAGTAGATATAACGGTCATCTGAGTTAAATTCACCCATTCCAGTCCATCTTAGTTCACTGATTCCTAAAATGTCTTGCCATCTCCTGTTTGATTACTTCCAATTTATCTTGATCCGTGGCCCTAACATTCCAGGTTCCTATGCAATAATTTTCTTTACAGCATCGGACTTCACTTCCATCACCAGTCGCCTCCACCACTGGGCATCATCTTTGCTTTGGCTCTGTCCCTTCATTCTTTCTGGAGTTATTTCTCCACTCTTCTCCAGTAGCATATTGGGCACGTTCCAACCTAGGGAGTTCATCTTTCAGTGTCATAAACTTTTGCCTTTTCATAATAAGTGTGCTCAGGAGTTGCAAATAGTCTTCCCTCGAGTTCTGTTACTCTGATCAGTACTTAAATATTACAGAGTGTTCATTTACCTGCCTCCCAGATTTTTTCTGCTCTGTAGGGAAACAGAAGTTAATTGCATTGGTTAAAAGTTGTAACCATTATGTCTGAATAGAACTTGCTTCTTAAATTTGCAATAAATATATGAATAAAACTAAAATGATTATGTTATTGTGGCAGTAGGTAAAAAAGACAAGACAGTAAATAGCATAGTTATGTTGTAGAAGATTTTAAGAGTTGTGACATTTATTCACCTTGATTTAAAATACTTGCAAATAATGAGCTTGAAAGAAGCATTACAATGCATAAAATTTTTGCAAAGTTGGTTCAGTTTTATGACTTTATACATAAGATGAAGAACTGGCTTGCTAATACAGTGGAAAAAAATGTTATAGTGGTTGTAAAAAAAAAAAGTGGGTAAAACTGGAATTCAGTTTACTTTCCATTAAAATGGATTTTTCTTTTTTCTAATTTGTGTCTTCTGTATATTTTCCCTGGATGATAAACATTCTTTATATGAGAGTTTTTAAAATTTTCGTGACTTTTTTTGCAAGCTCTTGAATAGTATTTAACAAGTCATTTCTGGAAAAACTAGAAACCTCAGACAGTAAAGAACTTGCCTGCAATGCAGGAGACCTGGGTTCAATCCCTGGTAGGGAAGATCCCCTGGAGAAGGGCAAGGCAACCCACTCCCGTATCCTTGCCTGGAGAATTCCATGGACAGAGGAGCCTGGTAGACTATAGTCCATGGGGTCGCAAAGAGTCGGACAGGACTGAGTCACTAACACTTTCACTTTAGAAACCTTAAAATTCTTTGTTCCTTGGTGGAAAGTAAGCAAGTGTTTATCTTGAATAAACATTACCTTTATCTAAAATATTACCTTAAACTTGTTCTTTATACACCTATGACATATCCCATGTTTTTTTCTGCTTTCATAATTGCTTTGATATTACCTTTTTCAAATTAAGACCCCCAAATCACAGTAATTAGCTATCTGGTACCCTCAGCTTAACCTTAGAGTTGCCCAAACTACCTCCAAGCAATGCCAAAGATAAGCTTGCTCATCTTACAAAATGAAAAGAATAGGAATATATAGATATGTTTGGCATCTTTTCACGTTTTTAATTTACTCAGCATCATTGTGAGAGCTGTCCTATTCATCAAACCCACAATGTGAGAAGAGCTAGAAAAATCAAAAGAGAAACTCAATCTCTGCAGGTTAATTATATACAAGTGAAATGATATCAATAGGCATGCATTTACACAAACATGTGCTTTTCAAGTTGGATAGAAGTAAAATCATGTTGAAGTACAAAGGCTGGTGGAATAACTGTCAAGAAATTGATTTTTTAAGTATTTTATGTCTAAGTTTAAATAGAATTTTTATTTATGAGCACTCTCTGGGGAATTGCTTCTACAATGAATCATAATCCAATTAGAAAAAATGATACAAATATCTGTTGCTGATTTTAGATGAAGTCATGAATGAAACCACTCGTGAAAGGCATTCAGGTCAACTTCAAAGCACTGGCCAGCATTGTCATGGGTGACAGAATGAATCTAGACTTCCTCCTGGTGGGTCATGGTGTAGTCTGTGTGTATTGGTTGCTGTTGTGTCCGACTCTTTGTGACCCCATGGACTGTAGCCTGCCAGGCTCCTCTGTCCATGGGATTCTCCAGCAAGAATACTGGAATGGGTAGCCATTCCTTTCTCCAGGGAACTTCCCAACCCAGGGATTGAACCCAGGTCTCCCATGTTGCAGGTGGATTCTTTACTGTCTGAGCCACCTTGGAAGCTATGTAATTGCTTCCACCGTGTAGTCTGTGTAATTGCTAATACATTGTATGGTACCTCAACTAATGCCTTGGACCAAGTGGAAAAATCAATAAAGAAACGTAAGGGAAATTCCACCTGACTTTGCAAGATAGACTGATGGTGTCAGGGGTTTGTCAGCCCATGACCCTGATCAGCATAGTTGAGGGCGATACTGCAGACTGGTTTTTCCAAGCAGGGTTCCTGCTTGGAACCCTGTTGATTGCAGTCTTAATTAGCACTGTATGAGACAAAGTGAATGGATTTGTAGGCAACCTTTGTTAACTACATAAAAATTAAAGTGGCTAACAGAGTGGCATGTACTCATGGGAAGGTTTGCTGAGAGCAAAAACAGTCAAGAAGACAGACGTGGATTTCCCAGGGACACTAATATATAGGTGTTTCTTGAAATTCTGCACAGTGTTCAAGCAAAGCACAAATTGTTTTTTGTTGTAAATGACATTTTAAAAAATGTTTTATTAAACAGCCTTGGAAGATAGTGACAAATGCCTCATTCAGGATTCAGGCAAGAGATTTTTTTAGTGCTCAACGTAATAAATACCATATTTCCCTTTGGTTCAGTGGATCGATTTACTTGTAGTCTGTTTAAAAAGATTTGGTTTCCTTAATTTTGGGGTCCCTCATCTTTTACACAAACATCATTCACCATTGTCCTTTTGCATTGCCCCATAAGACATATGGACCATTGCTCCGTAAGACATACAGATCAGAGGAACAGACACAAACATGAAGTCAATGCTGCTTGCTGTGCTGTCAGTAATATAGTCTTTTTTCTCTGCTCCAGGAATCTTGTCTCTTCTATTCGAATCCATAAACTGTGGCAAGTTAGCTTGCAAGTACAGTAAACTCTCATAATTCTTGATATTCAGTTCTTTTAAAATAAATACTAAGGTTTGAAAACATGTTTCAGATGAAAAGAGACTAAAGAAACTTAACGACTAAATATAATGTATCCTCTCTGACTGTGTCTTGGAACATAGGAAATGTTAGTGAAGCCCTTGGTGAAACTGGAGCGGAGTGTATCAACTAGATAATAGTGTAGTATCAATGATCATTTTCTGAATGTGATCATTGCTTCATGTTGTAGCAAGTACACACATGTATTTCCCAGTAAGCAGGAGTCATGTCTGCAACTTATTCTTAAAAGTCTCAGAAAAATATGAAAAGAAGGGAAGAGAAAAAGTAAGAGAGAATGAGTGAATAATAATGGTATTGTAATGTTTACAAGTAGGGAATCTGGGTGAAGGGAATACAGGAATTTCTTAGTTTTACAACTCTCTGGCAAGCCTAAATTTTCTTAAGTAAACCATTTTTTTTTAATAGTGGAAAATCCTAAAGGGAGAATAACAAGATTTCTTTAAAAAACAAATCACAAGGAAAAATGTGATGGTGGGGGAAGCTATTATTTAAAAGTGGTTTAAGTCCTATAACCTTACATCAACCAATTACAAACAGATCAATTTTATTAGATCTTAATTAAAGCACACTACCAAATTTTTTAATTAAGGTAAATTTGAACGTTAAGTGAATATTTGATGATGCTAAAGAAAATTTTAAACATAACATGTTAGTGTAGATACAGGTCAAAAAACAAAACAAAAAACTTTCCTTTTCTCTGAGAGGTTCATATGGAAATATTTACAGATGGAATTAGCTTCCAAATAAATTCAATGGTGGTAGAGAACAGATGGAGTGTAAATAGAACAAGAATGACCAAACATTCATAACTTGCTAAAACTAAGGAATTGTTACATAGGGGTTCACTATGCTATTTTTCTACTTTTGCCTGTGCTCAAAAGTTTTCATAATATATACACTTAAATAACTTGGAAATGCAGGAGGCAAAAGAACAAAGAAAATCTCTAAGAATAAAGTTTTAGGATTCATTACACTGGATAGGAAAACTAGTAAAGATAACTAACTAAAACAGTGTGGTATTCATGGAAACGTAAACATATCAAGAAACAGCCCCTCTAAATGCAAGCAATTATTATATGCAAAAAATAGTTCTATAGAACAGCAGAGAAAGGACTGTTTTGAAATAAATCAAGTGTGGTATTGGTTAATTGGATATCCAGAGAGAGAAAAATTACATTTACCCCTCCCTCTCAATGAACACAAAAATCAATTCCAGTGAATCATAGATAAAAATGAAGAAAAAAAAAAAGAAACAAAACTAGAAAAATAGGAAAATATCTTCATAGCCTTAAGGTGGGGAAGATTTGTAAAATTATGCCACAAATAAACTAACAAAAATTAAAATGTGAATATATTGCCTTATGTTAACTTCCAAATATCAAAAAGTAACATTAAGACAGTGAAAAGGAAACCTCAGCATGCTAAAAGATATTATGCACTGATGGTGGCAATGGTTTAGTCGCTCAGTCATGCCCAACTCTTGTGACCGCATGGACTGTAGCCCGCCAGGCTCCTCTGTCCACAGGATTTCCCGAGTAAGAATACTGGATTGGTTTTCCATTTCCTTCTCCAGGGGATCTTCCTGACCCAGGGATCAAACCCCGGTCTCTTGCATTACAGGCAGCCTCTTGCATTACAGGCAGATTCTTTACCAGTTGAGCCACGAGGGAAGCCCCGCTATTATGCAATACATAGACCAAAATAGAACTTGTACCAAGAATATATAAGAAACTGGGGCTTCCCTAGTGGCTTGGATTATCTCATTAAATCCGCCTATTCTAAGTCATATAATGTAGGCATAGTTATTTTTCCCATTTCCAGGTGGAGAAGCTGTCTTCGGTTGAATAAATCACTAGTTCATAAGCATAAAGCTAGCAGGACTATGATTGAAACGCAGGCTGTCCTACTCTGCGCTCCTTGAGCTTATCCAACGTCACACTGACTGCCACTGAAACCTTCCGGATGTGGGTGCCTGGGACCCACGGCAAAGGGAAAATCAGAGCAACCGACGCAGAGAATCGCCCCAATGCTGAAATACACTGAGCACCGAGAAGCAATTGCTAAGCAAAGGGATGTTAGTAAAAACAGTTTCTTTTTTGCAGGAGTGAGGCCACTGAATTTAGTCAGAGCGGGTCATTAAGTTCAAGCAAAAGTTCACTGAAGAAAAGGCACCTATTGTTTATCTCACAAAATAACTGGAGGGTTTTCCAGAGAGAGAGAAGCAAAAGGTAAATTACCCCGTGGAAATGTCAGCAGGACGGGACTGCACACTAGGATGTTTTTCAAGTACAATTGACAACAGCTAAAAATAAACTGGACATGGCAATGGCTCTCCATGCTTCCGGAGACCCTGGGTGCTACTTTCATTTTAATAAATGATTGAGTGAAGTATTTAAACTCTTTCTGCTTTTAGACTGGTATTCATGGGCACGAGAGATTTATTATTAAATATCTTGCTCTGCCCTAGCTTCAGATAAAGGACTGTCATTAATAGCTAGTGGGTAAATACTGGGTTTACCATTAACAGCACAGGACGTTTGAGTCATTTGGTTGTTAGAAGTGAAGGCACGTCTTCTGCCATCCGCATTCCATTTCTACTTCCCAGAGACATATGCAAAGGTAAGCTCCTGGCCAAGGGAAAGGTGTGCAGACTGAAATCATAAAACGAAATGAAGCAGTGTCTGTGAGAAGTGATTCTGTGATGGTGCCAAGTGGCCATGAACTGAAAGAGAAATAGGAAGGAAAAAGTAATAAATTAATGACAAAAAATAATATTGTCCTAGTGAGAAGCTGAAATCAAAATAATAAAATCAACTGTTTCTGCGGTCTATTTTAAAAAACAAAAGCATTAGGAAAATATAGAACTAACTTTGCTTTTAAGTTTCTTAAAGATCCAGGCCACTTTTTGGTATTTTTCTTCACACAGTGCTTTGCACATTTTGTCATATTTATATCAAATTGAATCAGAGCTTATTATTGTTAAGAATTGCATACTTCTTAGAGAAGTCTAACATTAAAGGAAATAAAAAGCTATTCTTTCTCATGTGCAAGCAAAAATTGTTCTAAGGGCTTTACTGACATCTCCTCAGTTAATCCCACAATAAATTAGGTACCAATATTGCCCACATTTTACAAATAGAAGTCACCAAGACATTATTTCGATTTTTGAAGTTATTCAGCTAGCAAAGGGCAAAGCTGGGATTTGAGTCAGCTGTCTTTAACTCTGTAGTTGAGAGGGTTATCAAAATATGCTGAGTAGTTTGGAGTTACTTGTTCATGATGTGAAAAGTTGAGGAGATCACTTAGCAGAGTATATTTGTTGATACCTTTAGAAAGCATGTCTAGTCATTTAATATCTAGCCAACTTACACTATAGATATTAAATTAATATAGTAGAATATTGGATGGAATTTAGTGTATCCTTTTTCTACATTTGGGAGAAAAAAAAAGAATTCACCCAGGAAATATCAGTCTGCCTAAATAGGAATAGATCCAAACACTGGAAGTATCACATACAACTAAACCACTTACTCATTCTTTTTTTTTTTTTTTTCATTTAATTTTATTAGTTGAAGGCTAATTACTTTACAATATTGTTGTGTTTTTTGCCATACACTGACATGAACCAGCCATGGATTTACATGTGTTCCCCATCCTGAATAGAATCACCTATGTAGCTACAATTTAAAAAGCGCAGATAAAAACAGCGTACCCACAATTATCATCAGGTATTTGTTAAACTTGTACAATATGTATAACCTTTAAAAACATAAATACCAATGACAAATACTGGGAAAACCAGTGCAGAAGAATGAATTCCCTTACAATTTTTGTCTAAATCTCAAGGACATTTGAGTAAAGTCCTAGTAGTCAATGCAGGAGTATGTGTCGAGTTGCTTCACATGTGTCTGACTCTTTGCCACCCTACGAACTGTAGCCCACCAGATTCCTCTGTCCATGGTGTTCTCCAGGTGAGAATACTGGAGTGGGTCACCGTGCTCTCTTCAGGGGATCTTCCCAACCCAGGCATCAAACCAGCCTCTCTTACGTCTCCCGCACTGGCAATCCGCATTTCTCTCCCACTCATGAAAACTGGGAAGCCCCCAGGTCAAGAGAGGAGACACAAAAAGCGAGTGAACCTGTAAAAACAGATTTGTTAACACCAAAGCCTACATAGCAGATCCTCTGCTTGTGAATGGTTCTCAGAGACGTGAGTGTATGTATGTATATACGTGTGAATGGTAAGACTCAGAAGAGAAATCGAAAAGGAGTCATAGGAGAGGTATAAAAGCAGGAACCAAAGACACAGAAATTAGGGGACAAAGGCTTTAAAAAAAAACAAAATGTGGAAAGAGCATCAACATGAAATAGGAACTATGGAGTCTAATCCCAGATACTTGTTGTATCTCTGGGCTGACTACTTTATTTCCCTGGGGTACATTTTCTATGAGTAAAATGGGATTGTTAGATTGTATAACTTCTGTGACTTCTTCCAACTTTTATAAATGACATCTTATGAGTAGGAGGGATCAACAGCACTAAATGTCCTAATGGAGGAAAAGAGAATGCAGTAGTCAGTTAAGTAGGAATAAGCTCCTTGTGATCTTTTAAAAGGCTATCTCCTTTCTTATATAAACATGGAATGGATGGCAGGTCATCATATCTTAATCATAAGCAATTGGAATGCTGCTGCTGACAGCTAAATCGCTTCAGTCGTGTCTGACCCGAGACCCCATGGGCTGTAACCCACCAGGCTTCTCTGTCCGTGGGATTCTCCAGGCAAGAATACTGGAGTGGGCTGCCTTTCCTCCTTTAGGGCATCTTCCCAAGCCAGTGACTGAACCTGCGTCTCTTATGTCTTCTGCACTGGCAGGCAGGTTCTTCACCTTTAGCGCCACGAGGAAGATCAGCAGCTGGAATAAGCTCCTTTAACGTGTACTAGAGCCCCAATTTATAAAGACAGCCAAGTGAGATTACTGTGTCTGAGTCAAGAAGCAGTTCAGGAGGCCAAAAATGAATATGACTACAATGTAAAGGAGCTTTGAATAAGGAAAACCAAAGATCTGAATCTGGGATGGATGGAAAGGGAACCAAGATGAGTACTTTGGAGAGTTCAACATAAGATTTCTTGCGCACACATGTGGGATGGCAAGATGGACAGAAGTGGCCTGAAGCAGACCACTGACAGCAGATGCCTAAGCTCTAACTTTTTAAAGAGCTTTCCCTGAACTCAGAGCCTGCCACTCAGAAATACTGCACCATTTATCACAGTTCCTCAGTCTTCAGTGGGTCATGTGACATAGTCTGGCTTAAGGTCATGTATTGCAGAATTTTTAGTAGGTTCAGTTATATTCTGTAAACTCTAAGAAGATAGGAAGATTAATATAGTTGAGAAAATTGTCTTTTTAAAAAATGCTAATTATTCTAGGGTTTCATACCAAGGTAGTGACCTTCAGCATTCAGAAAATCAAATTATGCAGAGCGTATCATGGGGGAGAAATAAGATACTAGGTGAATTACATCTTTCATGGCACCAAATGATGGTTTTCATAAATTTTACAAGGAATTGACACTTTCATCTGGATTTCTTCACCTGCAATAAACCTGGTGTTGAAAACTTACCTTGTGCCTATTTGGGTGTTTTCTAATTGGTATGCAACTCTCTCTGCCTCCTGTGATGGTTATTCACAGGCTGTTCCATACTGATTTTCATATGCTTTCTTCCTGCCTTGGACCAGTGAAGCAATAAATAAGCAGGAAAAAAAAAGGTAGGTCTCTCTAAACAGCATCAGAGCAGTGGTGCAGGAAATAGAAAGCAACTCCCAGAAGAAGCAAATGCATTCATAGCAAATTCCACCAGCAAACGAGTAATGTCATCCAGCTAATTATATGTAATTGTCCCCTATATTGAAACAATAAATAATGTAGGAGGCTAGTACTGCTTGTTGGAGATTACAGCTCAATATAAATAGAAGGAAAACAAATGAGGAAAGCTGAAAATAGGTAGTGGGTACTAAAATTGTTGTCAAAGGCATTTTATAGTATTGCCCATTGGCATAAAATTTTCTGTATGCATCCATTGAACACTACATCTTGGTGTGTTAAAGTCAGAATGGAACTTGCAGTTTTTCCAAACTCTAGGATGACTCTGAGCATGCCACCTATTATGAATAAGCAGCCAAAATCATTGTTAATATTCTAGTCTTATTAACAGGGCCACCTGGCCAGGGTTAACAGTATCTCAGAACTGCTTAGGTATTTGAAAAGGTGAATATATTGTCTTAAAATATGGCATGAAAAACTCAGTGAACCCTACTACTATCATGCATGTGACCAAAACGTTCATTGGTAACCACTCCCCTGTGGCAGACACACATATGCTGAAAGGATCTCCATGACTTATAACAAAAAGTCCAAACGGGAGCAGCAAAGCCGCTAGCCCAGTGCTGTGGCAGCCAATTCTGATGATAAAGCCCACTCACTACTTCCTAGGATTTGTCCTGAACTGCCCAAGTCCACATCTCTGTGCAAGAAGAGGCCGCTCCTTGCCTGTTCCACAGCTTCAGTTTAAGCATGGACATGTCTTTCTAGGTTCATCTTGAGCCTTTTGTTTAAGGCAAAGACCTAAATCCTTCCTACTCTTCTCTAATCCCAGTAGACCAAGGCCAAGATTATAACCAGACATATAGAGAAACACAGCCCATCGTCAATTGCCTGTATTCCAAGCAGAGGAGACAAGATTCAAGTTAAGCGATAGTAGGGTCCTGGAAGGCTAGACCCTCTGTAATTGTCACTGCCATACATTTATTTTCATCACTGTCTTTGATAATCCAAAATAGTGTTATTTTAGACTTATTTATCATCCCTGTGTACATCCATCTAGCCACTTGTTTACTTCTTCCTTTCATTCAAAGAGTATGTGTTGAGTGCTTAATATGCAGGAGGTCCATGATAGGTTCTCGAGATAGAAAGATAAATTACATCTTCACTTAGAGCACTTAGACTGAAGAAAATGAACTGAAACATCATTTTTTTCACATTAATGGTTCAAACCAGTTCCTAATAACTCAGATATCGAAGGTGGAGAAAGAAGAAACAGTCAAAAGATATATAAATTAAGTGCAATATATCTAATCAGTTTGTAGTTCTATCAATAAAATAAGAGTGAAAGAAATACAGAAGTGTGTGATAAAATGCTCAAATAAAACCAATATGAAAATTCATCGTATAGACTTCTCTTCTCTGTCATTAGAAAACCTTTTGTCTAATTTCCGGGTCCACCTGAAATAACCATTAGCAGTGTGAGAGGGAATGAGATTTCAAGAGTAGCTGGGATGGTAGTCATCTGCTTTAAGCTGAAAATCTACAACAGTTGGTCTTCTAAGATTTCTTGAGATGTTTACTAGACTGCCTTTGTTGATGTTCAGTCTCTAAGTAATGCCCAGCTCTTTGTGACCCCATAGACTGCAGCACAACAGGCTCCCTTGTCCTTCACTATCTCCTGGAGTTTGCTCAAATTCACGTCTTTTGAGTCAGTGATGCCATCCAACCAACTCATTCTTTGTCACCCCCTTCTACTCCTACCCTCAATCTTTCCCAGCATCACGGTCCTTTCCAATGAGTTGACTCTTAGCATCAGGTGGCCTAAGGATTGGAGCTTCAGTTTCAGCATCAGTCCTTCCAATGAATATTCAGGACTGATTTCCTTTAGGATGCACTGATTGGATCTCCTTGCAGTCCAAGGGACTCTCAAGAGTCTGCCTTAGCCAAGCATTTCTGTTCCATACTATATGAGCCAGGCAAGGTTCATGGGAGTCTGCCTAATTGAGATGATCCCTCCAAAAGCATATCAACATTTTGTTGGCAAATATCCTAAATATATGAGTTTGAAATCTGGACAGACACTTCTCTCCCACTTGAATTTTCTTTTGTGTTGTTAAATCAGCACCAGATAGCATGCATTCTTTGTTTCTGGATAGAATCTTGTCTTGAAATTGGCCTGATAATGTTTTGTTCCCTCCCTTCTTATACAGGAAGAATTCACTTAAATGACATTGTGTTTCTTTGTTTTCTTGCTTTGAGACTGGGAAATCTGTTAGGAAGAACGTAAAGTCTATCAATGTATTTTTTAATAAAAGAGAGCTTTAAAAAATTATATAAGTTAGTGTATATTTGAGAAGTTTTGCATGAGTGACTACTATGAAAAAAAAATGTCCATCTGATGCATTGAGGAGGACAATGAATAAGAGGAGAAATATAAAGGTCAAACATGAGTGACAACAGGAAAGCCTATTCATTATATAAATAGATAGCTACAAATCTGCTGTGATAAATTCCTGAAGGCTCCCCTTTTCAAAATGTATACATACAAAATGCTAATATATGACAGCCCACCATTAAAGGTTTATTTCTTCTCATAAATATTTATTCATCTGATATAATGTAAATGAGGGTCTACAATGAAAATAGGACTGATTTTGAAGTTAGTGGCTTTTGCCCCAATACCACTTTACTTAGCCAAACCCAGCATATAAGTGTTCATATAATAATAAAGAGTCAAATGAATAAACAATCCAAAATTAGGAGAAGAGTAGGAGGGGCAAATAAACATAGCAACAGCAGTGGAAAACAAAATGAAACAGCAAACACACCCAGTGGGTCAATACAAATGTCTAAATTGGTTACGTGTAAGAACACAAAATGCCATTACTAGGAGAAGTTTCTTTAGGAAGTATTTTCATAGAAGATGGATCTGGAGTTTATTTTAAAGGCCTGAGGAAACATGAAATGGTGGAAGGCAGTGCATGGGCTCTACCCCATGAGTTTTCTTTTGACACGTGAATACCTTTAAAAACAGCCTGATGGACCACAGGCCCCAGGAACTAGCTGTTCATAGCTAATTATCCAAAGACTTGAAGATGCCAAGCTGTGCAAAGTTAATTCGACTTTGCCTAGTACAGCCTGAAGCTACTTTAGTTAAACCTCAGCCATAGTGTTTCTAATGAAAGGGGCAAAATAGAATAAAAATTGCAAACCCAATTCAATACAAGTGAATAAAACTGTAAGAGGCAAAGGCACACAGCAGCCAATAATTAAGACTACCAGGGCTATTGTTTCTCTAGAAGCCCAGACTATAAAAAGAGAGTAATTGTCTTATACTAAATTCAAAAATAAAATGCATTTGATTGAGACTCAAGTTTACAACTTACTCAAACAGATGTTGCTCTGTAGTCACAAGGAAAGCATGTCAAAGAAAAAAGTTAAGTGCTCATCAAAAATAAAATTTTCAATAAATTTTATAGAATTGTATGTGTTAGTCACTCAGTTGTGACTGACTCTTTGCCACCCCATGGACTGTAGCCTACCAGGTTCCTCTGTCCATGAATTCTCCAGGCAAGAATACTGGAGTGGGTTGCCATTTCTTTCTCCAGGGGATCTTCCCAACCCAGAGATAAAACCCAGGTCTCCTGCATTGTAGGCAGCTTCTTTACCATCTGAGCAACCAGAGAAGCCCATTTATAGAATTAAGTCACAGAAAAAAAAAAAAAAAAAATTGACCACAATATATCAGTAAATGAATAATAAGGATATAACAGGATCAGAAATCTTGACATATCTTCATCAAGGCTAATTTAGCTACTAGTTTTAGTGAATGACTCAGTGGTAAAGAGTCCGCCTGCCAATTCAGAAGGTGCAGGAGACGTGGGTTCAATCCCTGAGTCAGGAAGATCCCCTTGAGGAGAAAATAACAACCTGTTCCAGTATTCTTGCCCAGAAAATTCCATGGACAGAGGAGAACAGTGAGCTACAGTCCATGAGGTCACAGAGTTGGCTGTGACTGAGCACTGGCAACATTCTGACCGTAGCAGAGAAGCCTCCCTGATGAGACCATTCCTCTGTGGGACAAGCCAGCACCCTGGTGGAACACTGATGGCTGTATTTATTCTTTCATCATGGAGGCGGCAACAACTCTTTATTAGTAGAATAGACATGTATTCTGGATAAGCATTTGCTTTCCATGCCTATAATGTTTCTGATGTCCTGTGGACTTCTAAGATTATTTTACTCATTATCAGGGCATTCCCATCAACATTGCCTCTGGCAAAAGGACTCAGATCAACAAAGAAGCATAACAATGGGCTCATGCCCAGAGTTTACTCTTGTTACCTACCATGTATCTCCTTAGAGAGAAGCAGCTGGACTGGCACAATAATGAAACGGCCTAGTGAAGATTTAGATGCAGCGTTAATGGGGATAAAAAGCCCTGAAATATTAGCAGAGTCTTTTAAAGAATGGGTTATGTGTTTGCATAAACCACCACAAGAAGGGGATCAAACCAGTCCATCCTAAAGGAGATCAGTCCTGAATATTCATTGGAAGGACTGATGCTGAAGCTGAAACTCCAATACTTTGGCCACGTGATACAAACAGCTGACTCATTTGAAAAGACCCTGATGTTGGGAAAGATTGAGGACAGGAGGAGAAGGGGACGACAGAGGATGAGATGGTTGGATGGCATCACCGACTCAATGGACATGAGTTTGGGTAAACTCCGGGAGCTGGTGATGGACAGGAAGGCCTGGTGTGCTGTGGCCCTTGGGGTCACAAAGAGTCAGACACAAATGAGTGACTGAACAACAACAAACTCAATAATGGTGCTATTTCTCTCATAGCCAGAATTCATACATAGCGGACACAAGGGATGGAAATAGGAGTGACTTCTTTCACTCTTTTTCTTAATAACTGTGATTTTATAACAAGAAATTCTTGGCACAGAGTTCTTAATATCTTGGGATTTCCCAAGAGATAAGAGCAATACATATGTCTTGATATTCATTCTAAACCCCTTTCAACTACAACTCAGTTTACGTAAATGAGCTTGATAATATTTAAGGGTGGAAACTGGTTTCCAGGAGAACTAATCAAGTGCTTAGAAGGTTGGAATTTTCAGTTCCATCCCCAGAGAGGGGCTTGAGTTGAAGTAGTTGCCAGTGGTTTAAACATTAACATCCAAGTAATAAAACCTCCAAATTCTGGGTTAGTGAAGCCATGAAGATGAGGTGAGTGTTGCTGGCCCGGAGCCAGCAGGGTAGCAAGACCCATCCTCACATACCTTGCCCTATGCTTCTCTTTCATCTTGCTGTTCCTTGACTATACAGCCTTTTATAAGATGGTAATGGAGAAAATGAAATGTTTCTCTGAGTTCTGTGAGACACTCTATCAAGTTAATCAGACCTAAGGAGGAGGTCATGGGAACCCCAACTATAGCCACTTGATCAGAAGCGCAGATGACGATCTGGACTTGCAACTGGTGTCTCAATTTGGGGGTGAGGAGTATTCTTATAAGACTGAACCCTTTACCTATAGCATCTGAAACTACCTTCAGGTCTATCTGTAAAATTATAGGATACCCAGTCAGTTCCACTGAGTATTGGAGAATTGCTAGATGGTGGTGAAAAGCAAAACACATACATACAGCAATGATCCCCTTGCAAAATTTTCTTTTATTTTCTAGAACCTTTGGATTCTATGGGTTGACTTCACTTAGTTCTTAAGGGCAGAATGCTGCCAACAGGTGATAAAACAGTTCATTTGAGTTGAAAGGTGAATTTGGCAGCTGATAATTTTGTGTTTCTTATGCCACAGCACCAATAGAGTTACAGTATTTGCTGAAGGATTGACCCTTTTTAGCAAGAGAAAGCTGGGTTGTTACCACTCTGAGAGGTTGGGAAAATATGTGTCTAGAGTCCAGAAGATTCCCTAGGGTGCCTCTTAGTATCCCAATGTCTCCATAGTAGAAGCTAGTGAAAAACTGGATAAACCCAATAAAAAACTGAACTACATAAGAATTAGACACTCTAGGACTGATGGTTTGGCCATTTTGCCACATATAAAATCAAGAAAAATGGAGGCTAAAGACAAAGGACAAAGGCAATGTACCTATTTTACTGTATAGTAAAATCCAGTAAATTTACTGGATACAGTATCCAGTAAAAATAGAAACAAACACATAATATAGCCTTATGACTAGCTACAGAAATGATAAAAATATGAAGATTATAGCAATTATATGCATATAATTGTGGAGGATGCCTTACATTGATTGACATAGACAATATAATAATGTCTCCCTTTTCAATATTTTTGCATATTATTTTATGTAATAGTTAGTGATACCGTCATAATTGAATGTTTGTGATAAAGAATATCCAAACAATTTTGTGACTGAATTAAAAGAAAAATTGACCTCACTTTGTGATTGGATTTCTACCTTGTTTAGAGATGTGATGAGACCATCTCCATGTAGCCAAAGAGATTTGCATCTTATCTGGCAGAGGAAGTCACTTTTATTTTGTTGTTCAGTTCAGTTCAGTTGCTCAGTCTTGTCTGACTCTTTGCATCCCCATGGACTGCAGCATGCCAGCCCTCCCTGTCCATTACCAATTCGCAGGGCTTGCTCAGACTCATGTCCATTGAGTTGGTGTGTCATTCCAACCATCTCATCCTCTGTCATGCCTTTCTCCTTCTGCCTTCAATCTTTTCCAGCATCAGGGTCTTTTCCAACGTGTTGGCTCTTCATATCAAGTGACCAAAGTGTTGGAGCTTCAGCTTCAGCATCAGTCCATCCAATGAATATTCAGGACTGATTTCCTTTAGGACTGACAGGTTTATTTTGTTGTATGAAGAGTCAAATATGCATAGCATGGCATGTAAGTTTTCTGAGCAGCCAAGAAGGTGGACTGTACTGGTTTACTTATCTATTACCTCTGATGCACAAATTCACCGACTCAATGGACACGAGTTTGAGCAAGCTCCAGAAGTTGATTATGGACAGGGACGTCTGGTGTGCTGCAGTCCATGGGGTCACAAAGAGTTGGACATGACTGGGCAACTGAACTGAACTGACTCCTTTACAAAACTAAAACTAGAATTCTGTAAACTATGCATGCCAGACATGCTTGCTAACTGGTTTACTTTTAGATTTTTTCAGCAGAAAAACAGAGTATAGGAGAAAAGTGGGGGAAAGGACATCCTTGATAATGTATACACATTTACATGTATTTTGCATTCATCATTTCCATCAGTGATGTTCCATTAGTGGCCATTGGCTTCAGCTGCCAGCTTTTTCTGGTGCTTCTGTAACCAGCTTCACTGAGTCTCAAGTCATATGAAAAAATCAGACAGCACTCCCTCCTCAAAACTTGATAACATGCTTTGTAAGACCCTCTCTTCAGATATAAAATACCACATACAAATAAGTAGCACCTCCTTCCCAGAGGTCTGAAAACTCAAGAAATTTTAGTCTAAACACATAGGTCTTAGTGACTCCCCATCCAGTGGAATAAGTGCCTAGTTGAGGAAATGGGCTGATAAAAGAAGTTACTTAAATCACTCATGAGACGCATGTTATAATTGCCAGTACAGAAATACAGAACTTGGATGTAATCTCAAAAACAACAGAATGGTCTCTGTTCATTTCCAAGGAAAACCATTCAGTGTTACAGTAATCCAAGTCTATGCCTCGACAGTAATGTAGAAGAAGCTGAAGTTCAACAGTTCTATAAAGACCTACAAAACCTTCTAGAACTAACACCACAGAAAGATGTCCTTTTCATTATAGGGGACTGGAATGCAAAATTAGGAAGTCAAGAAATACCTGGAGTAACAGGCAAATTTGGCCTTGGAGTACAAAATGAAGCAAGGCAAAGGGTAACAGAGTTTTGCCAAGAGATGCACTGGTTATAGCCAACACCCACTTCTAACAACACAGGAGAAGACTCTACAAATGGACATCACCAGATGGTCAATACCAAAATCAGATTGATTATATTCTTTGCAGTCAAAAATGGAGAAACTCTATACAGTCAGAAAACACAAGACCAGGAGCTGACTGTGAGTCAGACCATGAACTCCTTAATGCCAAATTCAGACTTAAATTGAAGAAAGTAAGGAAAAACCACTAGACCATTCAGGTATGACCTAAATCAAATCCCTTATGATTAAACAGTGGAAGTGACGAATAGATTCAAGGGATTAGATCTGATAGACAGAGTGCCTGAAGAAATATGGACAGAGGTTCATGACATTGTACAAGAGACATTGATCAAGATCATCCCTAAGAAAAAGAAATGCAAAAAGACAAAATGGTTGTCTGAGGAGGCCTTTCAACAGCTGAGAAGAGAAGCAAAAGGCAAAGGAGAAAAGGAAAGATATCCCCATTTGAATGCAGAACTCCAAAGAATAGCAAGGAGAGATAAGAAAGCCTTCCTCAGTGATCAGTGCAAAGAAATAGAGGAAAACAATAGAATGGGAAAGACAAGAGATCTCTTCAAGAAAATTAGAGATACCAAGGGAACACTTCATGCAAAGATGGGCTCAATAAAGGGCAGGAATGGTATGTACCTAACAGGTAGAAGATATTAAGAAGAGGTGGCAATAATACACAGAAAAACTATACAAAAAAGATCTTCATGACCTAGATAATCACAATAGTGTGATCACTCACCTAGAGCCAGACATTCTAGAATGTGAAGTCAAGTGGGCCTTAGAAAGCATTACTACGAACAAAGCTAGTGGAGGTGATGGAATTCCATCACCATTGAGCTATTTCAAATCCTATAAGATTGCTATGAAAGTGCTGCACTCAATATGCCAGCAAATTTGGAAAACTCAGCAGTGGCCACAGGACTGGAAAAGGTCGGTTTTCATTCCAATCCCAAAGAAAAGCAATGCCAAAGAATGCTCAAACTACTGCACAATTGCACTCATCTCACACGCTAGCAAATAATGCTCAAAATTCTCCAAGCCAGGCTTCAACAGTATGTGAACCATGAACTTTCAGATTTTCAAGCTGGTTTTAGAAAAGGCAGAGGAACCAGAGATCAAATTGCCAACATCTTGTGGATCATTGAAAAATCAGGAGAGTTCCAGAAAAACATCTACTTCTGCTTTATTGACTATGACAAAGCCTTTGATTGTGTGGATCACAACAAACTGTGGAAAATTCTAAGAGATGGGAATACCAGACCACCTGACCTGCCTCTTGAGGACTCTGTTTGTAGGTCAGAGAGCAACAGCTAGAAATGGACATGGAACAACAGACTGGTTCCAAATTTAGAAGAGAGTATGTCAAGGCTATATAATGTCAACCTGCTTATTTAACTTCCATGCAGAGTACACCATGCAAAATGCTGGAATGGATGAAACAAAGCTGGAATTAAGATTGCTGGGAGAAATATTAATAACCTCAGATATGCAGATGACAGCAACCTTATGGCAGACAGTGAAGAATTAAAGAGCCTCTTGGTGAAAGTGAAAGAGGAGAGTGAAAACATTGGCTTAAAACTCAACATTAAGAAAACTAAGTTCATGGCATCCAATCCCATCACTTCAGGGCAAATAGGTGGGGAAACAATGGAAACAGTGAGAAACGTTTTTTGGGCTCCAAGGTACTGCAGATGGTGACTGCAGTCATGAAATTAAAAGACACTTGCTCCTTGGAAGAAAACCTATGACCTACCTAGACAGCGTATTAAAAAGCAGAGACATTACTTTGCCAACAAAGGTCCATCTAGTCAAAGCTATGGTTTTTCCATTAGTCATGTATGGATGTGAGAGTTGGACTCTAAAGAAAGCTGAGCACCAAAGAATTGATGCTTTTGAACTGTGATGTTGAAGACTCTTAAAAGTCCCTTGGACTGCAAGATCAAACCAGTCCATCCTAAAGTATATCAGTCCTGAATATTCACTGGAAGAACTGATGCTGAAGGTGAAACCCCAATACTTTGGCCACCTGTTGCAAAGAACTGACTCACTGTTGCTGGGAAAGATTGAAGGTAGGAGGAGAAAGGGACGACAGAGGATGATATGGTTGGATAGCATCACTGACTCAATGGACATGGGTTTGAGTAATATCCAGGAGTTGGTGATGGACAGGGAAGACTGGCGTGCTGCATTCCATGGGGTCACAAAGAGTTGAACACAACTGAGCAACTGAACTGAGCTGAATTTTCCAGTCTTCTCATTCCTTACCACAGTGACATTGAAAATGCTCCCTGCAGCAATAGCAGAGGTATCAGATTAAAGAAGCATCAAATGTTGAAACACTTCTTAGTGGTCAGTTGCTCTAGAAAGCCACCTGGAATTTGATGTGAATGAAATGCAGTTTTATGTTGTCACTGACATTTTGTTAGTAGCTGCAACATGACTAGTCTCCCCTATCGAATATGGAAATCAGCATAAAGAGAAAGACATGTGACCATGACAAACATTAAAATACGTAGCATTGGCATGGTGGACACAGAGAGGAAACTGACAGGAAAGGCATGCTGGAATAATGATGATCCATGTAACACCTTGGCAAAGCATAGAAAAAGTGTGGCCTGCAACAGCTTGAGAAGCAAATGCTTGAGGAACTCGCAGTTTTAGGGAAAGAGATTAGGAAACAGGACTTCATGGGTGTGTGTATGTGTTATTTGCTATTGTGTTTTGTTATCTCAAATGGAATATATATATATACACATATACATATATATTTCCCCATATGATATGATGTATATGTGTATGTATGTATACAGCAAGCATTTATAATATGCAAATGTCTAAGAGATAAAAGCTGAGGCTATAAAGAAGAATGAGATATAACCGTTGCAATCCACAAGCTTTCATCTGGGTCTATGTATCCATTTTCTTGCCTTTAATACAGTCAGCTTGCCTGAGCTCCATACCATAGTAAGACTATAAATCCAGCCACAGAGAGACAGGTTCTCTCCATAAATTGTACTAGAGTTGGACAAAGCTTGCTCTCTGCTGCCTGTTCTTGTGCCCGTAACATTGCTGTGTCTTGAATATACTAGCTTTCTGCCCAGTGGGTCTGACCCTGAGTACTCCATTCGTGCAGGTCACTGGGCTGGACTCTGAACTAACAACCGTGTTTCCCCACTCAGCTCCCAGATAGGTACACTTCATTACTTTGGGCAATTTTCAGAGAATCCAGACCTCTGAGTAACATACCTTCTGCCAACTCCCCCAGCCTTCTGTCAGAGGGAATTTTTTAAAAGAGAATATGAACATGCTTTTCACACAAATATAAAATGAACCGTTGTCAAAGATTTTACATAACCCACTCACTAATGAGGGCACTAGTAAGCGTTAGAACCATCCAAATGAGGATCTGACGTAGAGAGTTTTATCTTGTCGACCAGAAAAGATCTTTCTGTACTTCTATGAGTAGGAATCATTTACAGAGCTATGGACAGCAAACATTTGCATAGCTATCAGTTTTCACTAGTTACCTTTTCTCTCTACAGAGTGGGAGAATAACCTGGTCACACAATCAAAGGCAAAGACAAAAGCTGTAGAATCAGATAATTCCAGCACTGTCTACTAGACAACACCCAGCATTGAATTAAAGGGAGATGCAATAATCTTTTTTGCCCACTTTGA
The DNA here is from genome assembly GCF_910594005.1 of Cervus elaphus. Classification (NCBI taxonomy): domain Eukaryota; kingdom Metazoa; phylum Chordata; class Mammalia; order Artiodactyla; family Cervidae; genus Cervus; species Cervus elaphus. The sequence continues at coordinate 4,420,598 of NC_057826.1, read as the reverse complement.
AGTCTTCCACATTTATTTCTGATGCACAATTACACTCGTGCCTCAATGAGCCTCCTCCTCCGCAAAAGGAAATAAAAGTTACATATAGAGAAAGAGTCTTATGTACAAATAAATATTTGAACATTGGCTACCTAGAAAAGGAATTTTATATTCCATGAATAAACGTATTTTTGAGTGAGCTGGATTTACTAATATGTTATCAGGACACAACTATTCTTTTCCACTACTACCTCTTTTAGTTCACTTTTTAAATCTGTCCTTCCTAATTATGGATGGAAGCTTTACCAGTGACTGTCAGGCAATTTGTGAAGACTCTTTCTTCTCCCGGTAACAAAATCTGGATTAAGACATAACAAAACCTCTAAATGTCATCAAAATGAAATGTTTTTCCCTTCCCTATATCAGGTCTGATTTTAAGTAGGAGATCTCTGGAAGAAAAACAGAAAGTGATCTGTTTTACCTCTATTTTCTGCTCCTCCTTGTCTTGTATTCAGTAAGTGATGCTTTAGGTCTTACGTGTTGAAGGCTAAGCAGCTCAAGGAAGAAGAGGTGCACCTGACTAATAAGAATTGGAATCAGGGGTTGGAATTTTGTGGGCATGATGTGTAGCAATTTTGCATCTTGTGATGGGGGTCTTGTCACTTCCATCTTGCCTCTTTTGTCTTCTCCAGTTCTTGGTTTCCAGAAGTTCCCCTTTATTTTAGAGGCATCCTAATTCCTAGTTGTTATTCTAAGGAAGAGACCCTCTCAGGAGACAAACTCTTTGCCGTGATGGCCACATCTGCCTTCCCGGAGACCAGTGCAGTATTCAGAATCCTAGTGCCATGCTCAACGCAAGCCCTTCTCTCTGCTGTTTCCAAACAGGGTTCTTGAGCCACACCTTCCTACCACTAAACTTCTCGGACAAATGTTAGATGCCAGATTCTCTGTCTTTCAAACTCCACGGAAAGCATGTCAAGCATTCAGTTCTTTTGAAAACCCCACTTACTTGACTTGAAGTGGCAAAAAGAAAATAGCAACCATAATTTTCTGCAGACTTGCTGTAAAGCATCCTCAGTCTACAATCTCTTCAATCTCGGCCAGTGCATTATTAATACTTGTTTGTGCTGCTAGGTTGTGAATGAGGAGCTAGTTTGCAGCCAACTCCATCACAAGTCCTGAATAGATGATCTAGGTAATCTTATGTTAGGATAAGAGTATACCAACTATTTTGTTCTTGACTGTTGAAGTGTTTGTTAAAATACCAATACAACATGAAGAGTTACACCTAACAGCTTGTTACATATATTATCCACAAAGACAACGGTGTGTGTTAGGAAGCTATGCATGCTAAGTTGCCTCAATCCTGTCTAACTCTGTAGGACCCCGTGGACTGTAGGCCACCAGGCTCCTCTGTCCATGGAATTTCTCAGGCATGAATACTGGAGTGAGTTCCATTTCCTTCTCCAGGGGATCTTCCCAACCCTGCAATCAAACCCTTGTCTCTTATGTCTCCTGCATTGGTAAGTGGCTTCTTTACCAGTAGTGCCACCTGGAAAGGCAGTTATATTTGAGCTCAACATAAGATATGATATTTTAAAGGAAGAAAGCTAACCAAATATGACATAGGCTTCCTCATGAGATGATAGATCTCCTGTAAATTGTAATGGTTAAGCAGAGACAAGATGGCCATTTATTCAAGTATTATTAAATGTTCATTGAACAAGTTGACTTCCCACCCTATATGTTATGAGTATTGGGGTTAGATAGAACACCCAGCAAAGGTCTGTATAGTCAAGGCTGTGGTCTTCCCAGTGGTACATATGGTTGTAAGACCTGGATCATAAAGAAGGTGGAGTGCCAAAGCATTGATGCCTTCAAACTATGGTGGCGGAGAAGACTCATGAGAGTCCCTTGGACACCAAGGAGGTCAAACCAGTAAATCTTGAGGGAAATCAACCCTGCATACTTGTTGGAAGGACAGATGCTGAAGCTGAAGGTCCAGTACTTTGGTCATCTGGTGAGAACAGCTGACTCATTGGAAAAGTCCCTGATGCTGGGAAAAATTGAAGGCAGAAGCAGAAGAGGGCATCAGAGGGTGAGATGGCTGGATGGCATCATCGATGCAATGAACATGAACTTGGGCTAGCTTTGGGAGACGGTGAAGGACAGGGAGGCCTGGCGTGCTGCAGTCCATGGGGTCACAGAGTCGGACTCGACTGGGAGAGTCAACAGCCACATCAAGCACACCCAACTTTGCTCCAATGTGTTTTGTTTTTACATATTTAGAAACAAAAGTCTTGTGAAGTCAAATACCAGTTAATATGTACTGTTCATTCAATTAGGCTTCCCTGGTGGCTCAGATGGTAAAGCGTCTGTCTACAATTCGGGAGACCCGGGTTCAATCCCTGGATCGGGAAGATCCCCTGGAGAAGGAAATGGCACCCCACTCTAGTACTATTGCCTGGAAAATCCCATGGACAGAGGAGCCTGGGAGGCTACACTCCATGGGGTCGCAAAGAGTCAGACACGACTGAGCGTGCATTCAATTACACTCAACAAATATTTTTTGAGGGCCTAGTATGTGTAGGGCACTCTGTTAGGCACTGAAGAAGTTAAGAAGGAAGACGTTGCCCCTGTGGTCATAAAACTCATAGTGGCAGGATGAGGAAGAAGACCGAACCTCCCGTGGGTATTTTCACTCCACAATACTATCTTATCTTGCCTACTTAAAGTTCCTCGTTTGAAATGGACCATAAACCAAAATAATTTTTTTCCATAGATAATTTAAAATGACAAATCACTGGCAATTTAATGTAAATCAATTTAGTAACAGTAATGAATTCACACGTGTCACATTTCATATACTAGAATGTAATTCACTTATTACATGTTGTCACGATTCAAAGAGCTGCCGGCACATGCAATTTCCACTGAACTGTACCCGTCTTTACGCAAGTGCTCTTTTTTCGTTCCTGGGGAAAACAGAAGGCATAGCAACATAAATTTAGACTGAACTGCTCTGGACACAGCATGCTAACCCGATGCACTTTCTATTTGCAAAGTATTCAAATGCCTTCACCAGGAAAGTCAGTTAGGAAGGAAGGACTGCTTACAGAATTAAGAGCAGAGTGTAGCTGTGCATTTTTCTTTCAGCTGGTTAACTGAAAATCAATTTCCTATTTTAAAAGCAGACCCATCAAAGGCAAGTGTCCAATTTTAAGCTAAGCTCTACACTATGCTTTTCAATAAAATGTCTCTCTGCCTCTTTCCCTTTTCTCATTCCAACGTCCTGTTACATATTTCTGAAAGCTCGCCTTTCAAAGTTGGTGTATGCTATGATTGTGTGGAATGAAAAGCTCTAAAAGGCCACAAAGAAAAGTATCACTTGCCTCCATCTCTGAGGAGACAGCCCTTTGAATTAAGACTGATTCCACCTGAGAAGCCTGATTGAGCCTGAATTGATAATGCCTGCCTGCCTGTTGTGGGTTTTCTCGCTTTATTTCCCTTTGCATTCTTTTTCATTCCAGGATGTATTGTGGGCCATTATCCGATTTTCATAGCAGCATGAGTGATTACTAAAATGCTATGAAAGAGCAACTAAATCCTTAAAAAGAGGTATTCATCGAAGGCTCCTAGGAATCAGACACCAATATTCTTTGCTGATTATTGGGATTCAAAGCAAAACATTGGAAACATCCAAAAGAATTTAACTGTGCCTCACAAAGATTTTTATTTTCTTTTTCTTAAATGTTTAGAGTTCTTGAGACCGAGGGGTTTCCATTTAGTTTTATGTCTTCACTGTTGTTTGTCTTTGCTTTTATGTATTAATACAGCGTTGTCTGGCAAAAGAACAAGACAAATATAGGTAAAATTTTACTCGAATAACTGCTCTTTCTCCAAAACCCCAAAAAAACCCGTATCTAGACCTCACCTCTGCAAAGCGTGTTGGCCTCTGCACTAGGAATTGTAAACGGTGAGTTTTGAGCAGACTGACTTCACCAATCTGCCAGTAGTAAGTGCAGCATTAAAAAAGTGCATGTGGCTAGAGTCAGTGCGAAAAATGGAAACGCAGCCTGTTTAGAAGCCTGGTGGCTTCCCAGGTGGTGCACGGGTAAAGAATCCACCTGCCAATGCAGGAACTGCAAGAGACACAGGTTCAATTCCTAGAGGAGGAAATGGCAGCCAGTCAGTATTCTTGCCTAAAAATTCCTTGGACAGAGGATCCTGGCGGACTATAATCCATGGGGTTATGAAGAGTCTGACACAACTGAGTGACTGAGCATGCACACACACACGGACTATAATTACTGATGATCTGGCAGAACCAGAGGTTGGGTTAGGGAAACAGTACAAGATTACAACTGATGCTCCATGAACAGCTACGGTTTGCCAAATACTATAGGCTATGGGCATGGAAAAGTGAATCAGATACACATCTTTCCCCGTTCATGATTCACGACTATGCCACATGCTATAAACAAGTAGGTATAAAATGTTATATGAAAAAAATGAATATTAAGTTATTATGAAAGACAGTTCAAATGTTCATACAACTTTAATTGCACGAACAAAATGTGACATAGTCACCCAATGGGAAAATATTCAGTGATAAAAAGGAACAAAGTACTAATATATATCACAGCATGGATGAACCTCAAAAACATTGTGTTAGGTGAAAGAAGCCAGACACAGAAGACAAGGTAGAGTGTGATTTCACTGTACATGAAGTGTCCAGAAAAGGCAACCCCTCGGGCACAGGAAGTAGATTGCTAATGTCTGTGGCTGAGGCTGGGAGTGGGAATTCTCTAGGAGTGATCAGAACCATCCAAAACTAGTTTACAGTGACATTGCACAACTTGGTAGATTTACTAATAGTCATTTAATGGCACACAAATACTTAATTTTATGATATATAAATTGCATATCAGTAAAGCTGTTGTAGAGACATTACCTTGCCAACAAATGTCCGTCTAGTCAAGGCTATGGTTTTTCCAGTATCAGGTATGGATGTGAGAGTTGGACTATAAAGAAAGCTGAGTGCCGAAGAATTGATGCTTTTGAACTGTGGTGTTAGAGAAGACTCTTGAGAGTCCCTTGGATTGCAAGGAGATCTAACCAGTCCATCCTAAAGGAGATCAGTCCTGGGTGTTCATTGGAAGGACTGATGCTGAAGCTGAAACTCCAATACTTTGGCCACCTGATGCGAAGAGCCGACTCATTGGAAAAGACCCTGATGGTAGGAAAGATTGAAGGCAGGAGGAGAAGGGGACGACAGAAGATGAGACGGTTGGATGATATCACCGACTCGATGGACATGAGTTTGGGTAAACTCTAGGAGTTGGTGATGGACAGGGAGGCCTGGTGTGCTGTGGTCCATGGGGTCTCAAAGAGTCGGACACAATTTAACGAATTAACTGAACTGAACTGAAAGCTGTTGTAAATTTCCACACGAGGTAGGGGAAGATGAAGAAGAAGAAGGAAGAAATTTGAGAGGACATCTGCATCATTTTCATAGTGCTGCAGGAACAGATTAACACAAATTTGGTTTCATAAAACAACATAAATATATTCACTTCCACTGCTGGTGCTCAGAACCTGGAATCAGTGTCACTGGCCTAAAGTCAAGATATTGGTAGAGTTGATTTCCTCCAGAGGCTCTGAGGGGAGAACCGACTTCCTTGCCTTTCTCAGCTTCCAGGGACTGACTCTATTCTTTAGCAGGTGGCCCCTACATCCTTCCTCAAGTTGCATCACCAATATCTGCTTCCGTCATTATATCTCCTTCTCTATGACTCTTTCTGCATCTTTCTTATCAGGACAGCTTCAATCACATTAGACCCACCTGGGGTAACCTCTTCATCCCAAGATCCTTGACTTAATCACTTCTGCAAAGTCACTGTTGTAACATTTCCAGGTTCTGGAGATTAAGATGTAAACATATTTGAATACTAATTTTTCAGAACAACATCAGGCACATTTCCTTTTGGATAGAAATTTTGAATTGGATCTTGAAGAATGGATGCTTTTCATGTAGAAAAAAATGAAGAAATTCACTCCAAGTAGATATACGGTTGTCAGGAAAGGAATAAAGAGAGAAAGCTGCATATAATCTGTGAGATCAGACAACAACAGTTGGATTCGGTTATTCATCATCTGTTTCCCGATTAGCTGGTTAGATTGAGATTCAAATGTGCTACAATATTCTCCAGCCTTTAAATATTTTTCCTCGCCTACACAACCTCCTTCAGTTACCACCCAAATGCTTTGTTTCCTTATTACAATATTTTCACAAACGTTTCAACAGTGTTTCTACACTCATTTTTTTCTCTTCCTTTCTTACCAATATCTCTGAAATTCATACCATTTTGGATTTGCCCTTATCACTCCACTTTCACTGCACTACAAGCTCAGCAATGACCTCCACATTCCCAAATCCAATGGTCCATTTTTATCTTCATCTTATATGACTCATCAGCTGTGATTGACTTACCTGATCATCCTCCTTTTAGAGAATATGTCTTCTCTTGGACTTCCCTGGTAGATCAGCTGGTAAAGAATCCACCTGCAATGCAGGAGACCTGGGTTCGGTTCCTGAGTTGGGAAGACAGGATGGAGAAGGGATAGGCTACCCACTCGAGTATTTTTGGTCTTCCCTGCTGGCTCTGCTTGTAAAGAATCTATCTGCATTGTGGGAGACCTGAGTTCAATCCCTGAGTTGAGAAGATACCCTGGAGAAGGGAACAGCTACCCATTCCAGTATTCTGGCCTGGAGAATTCCATGGACTGTATATACATGGGGTCACAAAGAGTCAGCCTGAGTGACTTTCACTTTCACTGGCTTCTAGAACAATATTGTCCTGTAGTTCTTCTATATCACTGTATCTTTCATTTTTTGCTTATCTCCAAATATAGGTACTTCACTTCTGTGGCTTTCATCTTCTTCTCTATATTCTTGTTCTTGATTATCTCAGCCAACTCGTGATTCTAAATACCATTTTTACTATGATGACTGCGTTTATAATTTTATGATTCCTATTTTTATACCTATGGCCTCAACCCTTCTAAAATCCACACTTTTAATTCAACAACCTATCTGACTTCTCTACTTGAATGCATAATTGGCATCTCAAACTATATATTTCATCCAGAGTACTAGATTCCTCTTGCTCCAAATTGGCCCCTCTACCAGTCTTCTCCTTCTTAATGTTACCACCATCTATTTGATTTCTTAGGCCAAACTTTAGCCTGTCTTTAATTCCTCTAATTCTCACAGTTCATATCTGATCCATCATCAAGTCCTCCAGGTTATACCTTCAAAATATGTATATAGCTTGATCACCTATCACTTCCCTGGTGGCTCAGATGGTGAAGTGTCTGCCTGCAATGCAGGAGACCTGGGTTTGATCCCTGGGTCAGGAAGATCCCCTGGAGAAGGAAATGGCTACCCACTCTAGTACTCTTGCCTGGAAAATTCCATGGATGGAGGAACCTGGTAGGCTACAGTCTGTGGGGTCTCAAAAGGGTCAGACATGACTGAGCTACTTCACTTTCTTTGATCACTTATTAACACAATCATTTCTACAGCCCTTGTTCAAGTAACAATTTATTATCTATTTCATCAACTTCAGCAGCCTTGGATTTGATCTACTTGTTTCCACTCTTGATCTTCTCCATTTTATTTTTTACAAAGCAACCAGTAGAATTATCATGTGTATGTAAGTCAGCTCACTCTATATCCTTGCTCAAAATTCTTCCTATGCACCCCCACAGTGGTCCCCAACAATTTCACACCCTGGTCTTCGCCCCTTTGTAGGATTCCCTCTCATGTTGCATCAGGGTCTGATTCATGTGACCATTAGAATATGGCTGATGGTACGTCCAATCCAAAATAAGATTATATTGATTAAAGACTATGGATTCTGTTTGATAAAAGACTATGGATTCTTTTTCCTCCTGTTTCCCCCTTCCCTTCATCTCTCTCACATCACCCATCTGAGTGGAGCCATGCCATAGACAGAAGTCCTAGGCAGAGGCACAGATATTAAGGAATCACAACCTTCTGTTAACAGCCGTGTGAGCTCAGAAATTGATCATCCAGATCCAGTTAAATCTCAGATGACTGCAACCCTGGCTGAAACTTTGATTGCTGCTACATGAGAGATCCTGAGACAAGACCATCTAACCAACTGCCCTGATTCATGACTCAACTGTGAGATCACAAAAGAAAAAGTACCTGTTGTTTTAAGCTTTTTAAGCTGCTAATGTTTGGAGCAACTTATCATGCATCAGTAGATAACTAATTTCTATATTAAATGGAAAAATAATGGCTTTAGGTTTTCTATTTGGAAAATAAAATGGAAAGGTGAGATGTATTTGCCATCTGATGTTTTCCCATCTCTGATGGCTTTTTGTGAATTTTGGAGAACTCAAACTCACTTTTGAATTAATGGCTGAAATAAACACCATTTAGGGGACTTCTATCTCAGGACTATTTAAAAAGCAGCCATGGAATGATTGTCTATTCATTTAGTTTGGTGACCCAGTCCAATAAATTAGGTATGTAGTCAAGAAGAGTAAAGTGGAATAGAGACATGTAAGAGGCCACTTTTTGTAATTAGCAGCAAGGCAAGAAGAGTGGATATGTGGCCCCTCGTTGACTCATTTATTCCTTCTTTCTGTTAATGGATGAGTATAACACACTATTTTGGAGCTGACACTGAGGGTCTAGTAGTTAACAAGGCATAATTCTTATCCTCAAGATAGAAAGATATAGAAAGGCAATTTTGAAACACCACAATAAATATATGCCACAGTGAATTACTCAATACAAAGACCAGTTTTCATTAGAGTCACAGCAATCGAGAGATATGAATTTTTCAAATTGTGTAGTTGATGTTTCAACATAAGCAAGACATAATCATACTAGGAAAAATCAACACTCTTTTAGACTCCCATACACTTACTGTATGATTCAACATCATTTTCATTTTTAAATTATACATGATGAGTTAGCATGGAACTGTATATTTTCTAGTGCTTGGGGCTTCTAAGATCCAAATCCAGAAATAAGTATGTGATAAGAATAAGTACCAAAAAAAAAAAGAAAAAAGAATAAGTACATATTGTATGGAGCAAAGATGTATAATTGCTCTAAAAAGGCCACTGTTAGGAGATAAATAAAAGTTACGTTATTCTAAGGAAAAGAGAGAAAGAGCGCAGCCAGTCAAAAATTTGTCAAAGGGTGTTCCAGGGAGTGCAGCATTGGCAAGCAAAAGAAAGATGGGGAAAGTCTGAAGCTTTTAATATCTGGGCAGTAATAAAATAGCAATATTGACATATGAGAGCAGAGAGTGCACAAAGGCCAGATAAATAATCAAGGATGTGCACGATGCTTTGTGGAAGTTGTATTGTATCCTGAGACCAGTGGGAAATATTTGCAGTAAAAGAGCAACATGATTAGATTTGTGATTTTTGGAATATGGCATCTGCTACTCTGTTAGTAGTATTGGGTGGCGGGGCAGGTGGTGAGAGCAATTATGTTATAATGATACAGAAGAATAAATATGATGGCTATCTTGTCTTAAATAGTAAAGTGGAGGATGGAGAAAAATGAGTATATTCAGTGGCTATTGAATAGGTCTTAGTGAGAGCAGTTTGTGATTTAGTACAAGTGACATAGGGAGGGTGTCTCGAGAGTTAGGGATAATATCCATGTTTCTCCCTCATGCAACTTGGAAAGTCTTTGTACTCTCTGTTGAGATAGGGAACACAAGAGGCATAAAATTACATTATGATATAGACTTCCCAATTAACCAGTTCAAAGCATACAAGAGCTATCATCACACTAGTGTTAATGATTCAGTTGTGTCCAACTCTTTGTAACCCCAAGGACTGTAGCAAGGAATTATCCAGGCAATAATACCAGAGTGAGTTGCCTGTCCCTCTTCTGGGGATCTTTTTCAAAGTGTGATGCCCAAATTGTAGACCTGGCTTAGCAGTCTACACTGGGAGGAAGCCAGGAGGGTTAGAAAGACACAGCCTAAAGGTCATCATATGCTTCACAAGATGCCCACTTCAGTGTCTTTCAGGAAAGCAATTCTTATTTTTAGTTTTATTTTTATTAAATAAATTGCACTTTATAAACTATATGTGTGTGTGTGCATATACATCTATATGTCAATATTAAGTCATAGTGCCAAAATGAAGGTCATATAAACAACACTCTTCTGCGGAATTAGGCTGCTATCAATTACTTTCCTGTATACATACTTGAATGCTACGTCCATATCCCACCACTTTTCATTTTCCTGAGGAGAAAAAACTTAACAAGAATCTGCTATTCACTTGTTTTATGTTCATAGTGTTTCCATATATATCTCATGACAGGCTTGTTTTGAGACTTGTAATACTGGTACCATACTATATGAAATCTAACAATGGAAACAGTGACAGACTTTATTTTCTTGGGCTCCAATATCACTGCAGATTATGACTGTAGCCACAAAATTTGAAAAACAAAAAAAAACAACCTTTCTACTTGGAAGAAAAGCTATGACAAACCTAGACATGTATTAAAATGCAAAGATATTACTTTGCTGTCAATGGTCCATATAGTCAAAGCTATGGTTTTTCCAGTAGTCATGTGTAGATATTATAGTTGGACCATAAAGAAGGCTGAACACTGAAGAATTGATGCTTTTGTGCTGTGGTGTTGGAAAAGACTCTTTAGAGTCCCTTGGACTGCAAGGAGATAAAACTAGTCAGTGCTAAAGGAAATCAATTCTGAATATTCATTAGAAGGACTGATGCTGAAGTTCAAGCTCCAATACTTTGGCCACCTGATGAGAAAAGCTGATTGATTTGAAAAGACTCTGATGCTGGGGAAAATTGAAGGCAGGAGGAGAAGGGGAAAACAGAAGATGAGATGGTTGGATGGTATCCCTGACTCAATGGACATGAGTTTGAGCAAGCTCTGGGAGATGGTGAAGGACAGGGAAGCCTGGCGTGCTACAGTCCATGGGGTTCCAAAGAATCAGACAGGACTGAGCAACTGAACAACAACAAAAACCTGCTCATTTTCTTCATTATAGCTTTAGTTGTTGTCTGTGCATTTCCATTATTTTGCTTTCATACACCATTCTCTTAAGAGCAACCTTTGACATGGTTCTAGATGCCCAAGAATAAGTGTTGTTATACCTACACATGGAATCGAGGGATACACAAATTGATATGCAAATGTTCAACTTTGCAAAATAATAGAAAATTATTTTCCAAAGTGGTTATACCAAATCGTAATCCTTCTGGCATTGTGTAAAGGTTCCTATTCATGCCAGCTCTTGGGACCTTGAGATTTATTTGTGTTCACCTGAAAATGCTGGGTGGTAGCAGCTATTAACACATCAGGGAAGCTGGGACAAATGTTGGCTTGCCCTTACTTGCTGTTTCACTCCAGACAGTGGTGACTTATGCAGTAATCTTGATCTTGACCTTGTTAAATGTTTTTACTTCTTCCCTGCCACACTTCTACGGTTCCCTCACCCTTGTTTATCTGGGACTATACCCACTAATAAAACATTAGGGCATCAGGTTTTTTTTGTTAGGAAACTCAGGCTAAGCAACGGGTAATATTTTTCCCTGACAATGGAAACAGAGACAGACTTTATTTTCTTGGGCTCCAAAATCACTACTGATGGTGACTGCAGCCATGAAATTGAAAGATGCTTGCTCCTTGGAAAAAAGCTATGACAAGCCTAGACAGAACATTAAAAAGCAGAGACATTACTTTGCCAAAAAAGGTCCATCTAGTCAAAGCTATGGTTTTTCCAGTAGCCGTGTATGGATGTGAGAGTTGGAGTATAAAGAAAGCTGATTGCCAAAGAATTGATGCTTTTGAACTGTGGTGTTGGAGAAGACTCTTGAGAGTCCCTTGGACTGCAAGTAGATCCAACCAGTCCATCCTAAAGGAGATCAGTTGTAGGTGTTCATTGGAAGGACTGATGCTGAAGCTAAAGCTCTGATACTTCGGCCACCTGATGTGAAGAACTGACTCTTTGGAGAAGACATGATGCTGGGAAAGACTGAAGGCAGGAGGAGAAGGGGACGACAGAGGATGAGATGGTTGGATGGCATTACGACTCAGTAGAGACTTGAGTCTGAGCAAGCTCTGGGAGCTGGTGATTGACAGAGGAAACTGAGGTGCTGCAGTCCATGGGGTCACAAAGCGTTGGACACAATTGAGCGACTGAACTGAACTGATTCTTGGGATTTGTTCTTCTCAATATCTTTTATACTCAGCTTATCCTCAAAACCATGATTAATTGCTATTGAAATTGAATGAAATCTATGAAGTGATTGAGGGAGAAAGGGCAATTATTAATACAATCTATCAGTCCATGTTTATATGTGATCATGAGAGAGCTCTCATTTGTTTGTGTCATTTTTACCTTTTGCAGTTACTTTGCTGCACACACACGTATTTTGTTAGCTTTTTAAGCACTTTAACTGGTTTTAGTATCTGGCCTATTCTTCATAGATTAGCTCTTCTATTCGCTGCTGTTGTACAGAGATGCATTTTATTTTCGCATCTTGACCTAGTGTTCAGTTACCACTCTAAGCTACTTTTTATTTATTATCTTTATAGTAAATTCCTCTGTCTAGCCAATGTTAGTTTCTATAAATAATGACCTCAGAATTCACTGGTAAAAGTCATCCAAATATTGTGTTTTCATCATGGACAGGTTTTTGGTTATTGATCAATATTTTTTATAGTTATACAGATATCCAGGCATTCTTTCTTTTAACTTGATTCAATTTGCATATGGTACATTTGTATAGGAATTTGGATATTTCCTTTAAATTTTCAATTTATTGACCACAAAGAGACATATTCAGATTTCTGACCGATATAATATTAAGGGGAAAAATTAGGAAATATGCTGAGCATCGCAGCAATATTTCAACATAATCCTCTGTAATTGCCAATCACATTAATTTTTAAGTAATTATTAACGTATTCAGCCAAGCAAATATATCATTGATTACAAGCACTGTATTATAAAGTGATACAGCTAAGGATTCAACCCTAAAGAGATTAGAGTTCAATTAAAAACAGATTAACAAATAATTTAGGATAACTAAAATTTAAAGTAGAAGATGCCTCATGCTCTCTGAGGGGCACAGAGAAAGTGGTGTGAACATTGGGGGTGGGGATGGGTAACTGTCAGATGAGGGTTTGGAGAATTCTTTGGTCTGACTTCCTGCAGTAGTCACACATGGTCCAGATCTCATTGTTTCATTAGCATCGCTTCTAGGCTATGATGAATATTCATGGCCAGAACTGTGAGGACAGTGCCATGGAAGTGAAGCTCCACGGCCCCACTGGGCTAAGGAGGTGTGTTTGGCCAGTAGCGAGCGCAGCCAAACAGCTCCCATAAAACAGGCTGGCTCGAGCCAAACGTGAGCAGGGCTGGTGGAAGGATATGATTAAACAATAAAGAAAATTATCTGCCGACTCCTAAAGGAGCAGTTTGATGCTTAGAAAGCAGCTATTTTGAACAGCTACATTTTGAATAAGGACATAAAAACTGGCAAATAATAACAAAACTGATTTGTTGTTGTGATGCAGGTGCCTGCTAGGTATTTTATAAACAGTATTTCATTTAGATGGAAAGGAGGTAGATGTGATCATCTCATTCTACTAAATAAATGGATATAAGCAAGGATGTTTGTCAGCACCAGCCCAGGAAGCCAAATCTGGTTAACTTAAACAGCAAAGCAGTTGGCCAGAAAGCTGGGAGAACTTACTCTAAAAAGTGGACAGAAATCAAAAAAGTCTAGATGTGAGACCCAAAGCAAACTTTATCCCATAGGGTAAATGTGCCCCTTTACTCAACACTCAGGCCCCTAGAGACATTTCCAAACTTCCCTGGTGGCTCAGATGGTAAAACGTTTGCCTACAATGCAGGAGACCCAGGTTCAATCCCTGGGTTGGGAAGATCTCCTGGAGAAGGAAATGGCAACCCACTCCAGTACTCTTGCCTGGAAAATCCCATGGACAGAGGAGCCTAGTAGGCTACAGTCCATGGGATCGCAAAGAGTCAGACCTGACTGAGAAACTTCACTTTCTTTGTCTTCTTTCACTTTCATGCCCCTAAGCTCTGGACAATCACCCCAGCTGCCCTGGAACACTATGCAATGAATTCATCATCAATTGTTCCTTCACCCACTGAGGATCCAGAATGATAGGTGAGGGTATTTGATAACCCATGCCTTGGTTGTTGGACCAGAGTCAGGAAGAAGAAAGTATTCGCTCTTCTTCAGCTCTCTAATAGAAAGAAGCTTCATGCCTCCCACATAGACTCTTAAGAATTGGATACCCCCCCCCAATTTAGAAAAGATTTCAGATGCTCATGAGCATGGAAATGGACATCATTGTCAAGATGATGAGACTAACGAGCAGAGGTTTTTCAGGCTCTGGTCTTGTCTGAATCAAAACTACACAAACTTTACATGGAACTCAGTCAGTGGCAATAAATTCTACAGAAAAGTTTTGTTACAGAAAGTGCATAATTTTTAGAGCAACATGGTGTGAGTAGGTCTCCCATGGAGCATCTATACTGCATGAGAAGATGCTAAGCAAGACAGAGTAGGGAATTGCACTCTTATATTCTTAGAAATTACGGTCTAATTAGAAATAATGCTTTTTAAAAAAAAAAAAAAAAAAAGAGTTTACTCATTGCCCAGTGAATGTCAGTGCTGAAAGAGCTATGATCATTAAATGGGAGATAACTGTGTGAGATGAGATAACCCAGAAAACTTACAGGGAGGATGGCTGGGATCCAGATATACAGGGGATATTTTGGGCAAGGGAGGATTTGCTTATGCAACAGTGTTTGTAGGCACAAATCCATCAGATTGTAATGCAGAACTTTCTGGATTAAATGCATGATGCCATTAAGGAAACAAAAGAGTTAATCATTGTAGCTGCTGCTCTTTACCTATAAACCAAAATCCAGTCATCAGAAAAATAGATAGGATTATAGGAAGTCAGGAGCTAACTGCCAAGGTTTTCAGTTTGAAGGGATCCTCTTTCTGGAGGAAAAAAAATTGAATGCAGGCCTGCGGTGATTATAAATACACATGGAGAGAACGGGAAGCCGTACCTCCAGCCAAGCGATGCTCTTCTTATCGACCCAGAGAGGAGGTTGTTGACTGAAGAGAATGGGCAGCTTTGGGTGAAAGTCGCTTGTGACAGATCTGGAATACAAACACATCCAGACCCTGTGTTTTGTTGCTTCAGGCTGGAGCTCCATCTGCACTGGCTTTGACCTTACGAAAACATTGTGAGTGGCCTTGGAGAAAAATGAAGTAAAGCCAAGAATGATGCTTCTATAAAGAGCTGTAACACAGATTCTCAACCAAGGCTGAATCTTAGAAACGTGTATAGTAATTCAAATCTAAAGACATCAGGAGGTCACTGGGTGAAGGACATGCCTTGTTGGACTGACGACACTGGCATGAGTATTGAGTCCCCTGTGTCTTCCACAGGGAAAGCTTTCATTCCTTTATAATTAACTAAGCATAAATATCCTCACTTTTCAGAAGTCCTTTGCTGCTGGGCTGCACAGTTGCAAACCGATATGAGCATGCTGGCAGGAGGATAAACAGCAGTCAATTTCAGACAGCATTAGCTTCTCCTTCTGTTTTCACATGTTCTTTGCTCTTGTATCACGGAGGTCTCCGCTATCCACTGCTGCCCTCCATCCCACCGTCTATACCCACCCATCATCCCTGCCCGGGTCCAGCTCGCTCAGTAGTCCCCCACAACACCAGCTTCTTTCTAATTTTAAAGCCTTGATTTTAATGGCAACTTCTGAGAGATGCTTCCCTGACGTGTCCAGCTAATACAGGTTGGATCTTTCTATCATAGAACCTTATTTCCTCTAGAAAAATTTTTTGTTGTCATTTACTGTTTAATTGCTCAGCAGTGTTCAACTCTTTTGCAACCCTTATGGACTGCAGCTTGCCAGGCTCCTCTGTCCATGGGGTTTTCCAGGCAAGAATACTGGAGTGGGTTATAATTTCCTTCTTCAGGGGATCTTCCCAACCCAGGGATCAAACCCAAATGTTTCCTACATTGTAGGCACTGAGCCACCTGGAAATCCCAGAATGCTTACCAAATATTTATATTCATTTACTTATCTCCTTGTTTATTTCCTGCCTGTCTTTCCAGGCTGTTAATTTCAAAAATCTCCTTCATTTGCCACTGCGTCATCAGAGAACTGACCAATAGAAAACACTTAATAACTGAACAACAAATGAGGATTTGAAATATCTCCTGAAGTTTTCTTTTGAAGCCCTCAAACAAATATTAGTAGATCTCACATAGAACTTTTCTTTCCTTCATGCACAAAAAAAAACACATTGATCCAAAGGGATCTTAGGAATCTGACTTTCAGCCAAGTAGTCTGGTTTTCTTCTGATTTTTGCATTACACATGCAAATGAATGGCAGAAGTTTTTTGCTGCTTATGTAACTTAATGAGTATTGCTATCCAAGGAACAACTCCATTTTTCAGCATCACACAGTACACTGTTTTAGATATAACAAGCAATTAGTATTATTTATTGCATAGATATTTGAATGATTAGATGATTACATAAATGAATGTAGAATTAAGAGTTATATAATAATGCAGAGAATCAAGGGATTTTCTTTGGGCCTTGTATCAAATAACCAAAATGAAAGTATGAAAATGATCTTGCTCTGAATATGGCAGATTTTAATTAATATTTATTAGATAGGGAGTAGAGTCTCTGGCTGGGAATTTAGCAAGCAGATGGTTTCTCTAATGTTGAAAGTGTAGGTTGGAATTTTTTAACCCAGTTAACATCAGTCAGCTCCATATTCTACCTACATTGTTCCCGCAAAATTGAGATATTTTGGCTACAAGCAGCACTAGGAGGGGCAGGCAGTTTAGGGCAAAGTTGTTCCGTATCTGGGAAAGGCAACATGAAAAGCTTTATCACAGCCTGGGGACAGCTCTTTATTCATTGTCACCCTGATGTGTAGGAAATCAATGCTGTAAAGATGAATTTAAGGACAGCACTATTTAATTCTGCATGATAAAATAACTGTGGTAAGTTAAAAACTTTTGATATGTTTTAGCCTTCCCGAAAGTCTGCTAGGAAGCCTAATGCATTTATTCCATTTTCACCCTAGAAAAAAAAGTGTCTGATTAATTCTAAAGTCTTATTGAACCTTTACTTTGATTGTGTTATGTATGTAAAATGCCTTGCACATAATGCTTGAAATGTAGTAAACTCTTGATAGAAGTCCATTTCTTTCCTCCCCATAAGATTTAAAAATGATAATATGCTTATGAATTTTAATAGTTATTTCTGAAGCACTCAGTTTATCTCCTACATTGTCTCAGTGGTTTACAGGCATTATTCTGGTTAATCTCCATCCATTCCATGTGAGACAGGGACTATGAGTCTCCCCATTTTCTAGTTTACAGAAGTAAGTCACTCATCCAGGATCATAACTAGTAATCCATGTGCGTCTTATCTCAAAATCTATGCTAGTGTTTTACTACTCATTAAGCATGTTCACCACTTTAAAAGCATCAGTACTTTTAAAGCCCTGATTACAAGAATTCTATTGTGATGTATATGAGTTTGTGTACAGTACTTTATATTTTTAGTTAGTGATAAACTCCATAAGAATGAGAACTGTTTAATTCATAGATCCTAATTTTTTCCCCAATGCTTGAGATAGAAATCCTGTTTGATAGATATTTGGTGAGATAGTATGTGAATGATTCCAACAGAAATACATAACAAGAACACGCTGCTTATGAAAACTCAGTCTCTCCCTGTTAGAACTGCTCAGGCTGAGGCTGTGTGGTCATCTGTCATGGATGGTTTAGAAAGAATTACTAAATCATGCGGAAATTTGTCCTGGATGATGATGTAAGCAATTTGTGCAAATGAAATTATTGTCAACTTGTTTCTACAAGTGTCAAGAGATATAGAATCTTATTTATGTTATCCTCAAGTAACTTTTCTACCCTAAAAAGTATAAATATGAATCTGAGAGAAAAAAAAAAAAAAGATCCATGCTATCGTCCTGTCACTACTTTCAAACTTTAGAGAATCTTTTTTTATTCCAAAAGCCTTGCTCCAATAAAGTGTAATCTCCCACCCTGTTGGCTTAGTTCGTTTGAGCTGCTATAACAAAATACCACAGACTGGATGGCTTATAAACAACAGAAGTCCATGATCAGGGTGCCAGAATGCTCAGATTCTGGTGAAGGCTCTCTTCTGGGTTATAAATTCGTAACTTCTCACTTTATCCTCAAGTGACGGGAGGGGCTGGAACGTGGTGAGGCCTCTTCTATAAGACTGGTTCAGTAGTAAAGAATTCACTTGCCAATACGGGACACACAGGAGACGCAAGTCCATTCCCTGGGTCAGGAAGATCCCCTGGAGGAGGAAATAGCAACCCACTCCAGTATTCTTGCCTGAAAAATCCCATGGTCAGAGGAGGCTGGCGGGCTGCTGGCCCACAGGGTCGCAAAGAGTTGGGCATGACTGAGTGAGCACATACTGCTCTATGCACTCACCCTTCCAAGGCCTCCACACTCACAACCCACTCACCTCCCCAAAGCCCCACCTCCTGATAGACCACACTGGGGACTAGGATTCCAACTTGTTGATTGAGAGGACACAAACACTCAGACCACAGCACCTGTCTTGAGAAGTGACATTCTTCTGACCATTGCTTCTAACTAAATTGTGTGAAAGACATGTATTGGAACAATCTCAGGGTCTTTGATAGGAAGGGCAGCAGCCCCACCTCGGAACTATTAAAGTAGAATCTATGGATGTGAGGCTCAGAAAAGCACTTTTTACCCTCCTTCCCTGTTGGGATGATTACTATAATCTAAAATAGCTGTGCCCAGACTATCCAGGGACAAGAGTGAAATTTCAGGACCTATTTTTTCCCCTCTGCCACACACAGACACAGAAATATATACTAATGTCTGTCCACCCTTAGTGTATTAGTCAGGGTTCTCCAGAGAAACAGAACCAATAGGATGCATGCATAGAGAGAAAGGAGGAAGGGAAAAATAGAGAGAGGTTTATTTTAAGGAACTGGCTCATGCCATTGCGGGGGCTGGCAAGTCAAAAATCTGCTTGGCAGGCCAGGAGGCTGGAGACTGAGGGAAAAGCTGAGGATGCAGCTTAAGTATAAAGGCAGTTTGTACACAGAATTTCTTCTTCCTCAGGGAAAGTCAGTCTTTTCTTAAAGACCTGCAACTGATTGGATGAATTCCACCAACATTAGGGAGGATAATCGGCTTTACACAAAGTATACTGATGTAAACATTAATCTCACTCAAAAAATAATCTCACAATGACATCTACACTATGATCAAACATCTGGCTATAGTGGCTTGGCAAAGTCAGCGTGTAAAATTAGCCATCATTCTTGGTAATAGCACATGAGACTGCTCATTGAATTGTGTTCATCATAAGATCTCTTCTGGACAGAGAGCTCACAGATCCACAGTTTCACATTGATACTTTATGTGCAAAGTAAGACCAGAGACTGGATGTGTGTTATTCTATTTATCTTCATGGAAAAATGACCAGATGAATCCAAAGAGCACATTCCAACAGATTTTTATTATGGTTTTTAATATTATTCACACAAGCACACACACATATTAGCCACACACACACACATGCACATAGATTTACACATACAGATAGATTTGTCTATTTAATATGTTGAGTCATCACATTCAAGGTTTTGAATCTCTTTTTTGCTGTTGTTGTTCGGCTGTTGAGTCATGTCTGACTCTTCGTGACCCCATGGACTGCAGCTCGCCAGGCTTCCCTGTCCTTCACTCTCCCCTGGATTTTGCCCAGTTTCATGTGCACTGACTCGGTGATGGTATCTCACAATGTCATCCTTTCCCATCCTCTCTCCTCCTGCCTCCAGTCTTTCCCAGCATCAGGGTCTTTCCCGATAAGTCAGTTCTTCTCATCAGGTGGCTAAAGTACGGAGTTTCATCTTCAGCATCAGTCCTTCCAATGAACACCCAGGACTGATTTCCTTTAGGATGGACTGGTTGGATCTCCTTGCAGTCCAAGTCCTCTCAAGAGTCTTCTCCAACACCACAATTAAAAAGCGCTGAATCTTTTTTATCCCCTACCAAAACAAAAAGGGGAAGAAGAAGCATAGGCCGCAATGAACTGTAACCTATCCCTCTGATCAATGTCAGATTCAAGAGGACCTGAAATTATTCCCCAGTTCATCTGACCACCGAGCGAGCTTTTCTCCGCTCTCAGTCCTGATTCAGTCAATTTTGCTGACAGGTTGGAATTTTACAAGAAGGAAAAATATTCCAGGCAAATGTTCCAGCCCTCGTTTTTGAGCCAGAGAGCTTGTTTCTCTGATTCACTGGAGGAGAGAGAGACTTGGCCACTACTCTCCTGGGCCGTCAGGTCTCCGTCTTGGCATGCCAGTGGGGCTACAGGAGAGCTCAAGTCCAAAACCTGCAACCTCCCTGAGATGGCTGCTTTTGCTCATGAGGGCTGCATAATCCATCTTCTCTGGAACTTTTCTTCTGGCACCGATTTGGTGGAATAAGTCAGGAGATGTCAAGATTCTACTTGTTATAACACAGGAATTCTTCTTAATGGACCTTTGGTTCAGAGTCCTCAAATTGGTTTCCTTTCACTTATTAATGGTAAAGTGGGAATTTTTAAAGTGTATACACGAAATTCTTCATTAATTTTCTTCTGACTTGGCAAAGACAACAAATTTATTCATTTTTATGACTTTGCTAAACTAGTCTGCAGGAAATAATTTCATGGGATATCATTTCATTCAGAGTATTCTCATGGGATGCTTTTTAGAATATAGCCCAAGCACACATGCTTTTCAGCCTCATGGGGTTAGAATTTTGGCTTCGTTTCTGTTGGTTTTACCATGTGGCTTTCACTAGAATTCATCTATGTCTTTTTGGAGGCCTTTATTTTCACCCAGCTTCCTCTTGGACTTCCTCTGCGACTAAGAATAAATCCTGGGTACAGAAATCTCAGGACTGAATGACTCTGGCCTTGTAGAAAAAATTACAAATATTTGCCCTCAAGTACACTGTAAAGGCCACTGCCTTAACATTTCCTTCTTAAACCCTTTTCTGTCTGTCATTAGAGTTGGAATATTAGTTTACTCTTAGATGGAAAGATAGATAATAGATAAAGAGACAGAGAAAAAACTTTTCTAAAATATTTTTTCTAAAATAAGTATATTTTAGAAATCTGCTCCACGGATTTGGGGCCCCATTTACCACATGAAGTTACTGCTTCAGGTAATCAGTTGCCTAACTACTCCCCCAAATTCCCAATGGAATTCCGTCCTCTCTGAGCCTGTGAAAACTATTGGTAGCTTTTTCTATGATGTTCTCTATCATGGCCTTTCTACCCACTATATCCTACTCGTCTTTACAAATCTAAGTAAAGAGATCTATTACCAAATTTCCTCCAGTTCCTTAGGCCTAAAATATTTGCCCCAATCTTCTGATTGCCTATTGCTCATACTGTCTGTACTATAGACTTTGTATTTTTTTCTTTTTCTTAATTAAATTAATTAATTTATTTTAATTGGAGGCTAATTACTTTACAATATTGTAGTGGTTTAATATAAAGTTTGTCTCTTAAATGTAGTGTGTTTATTAATCTTCCCAAGGTGCTTATGAACCTCACAAAATGTCTAGTTACTCATAGGGTATTCAGATTACGGGTGGATTGAAAAGACAACAGATTGGTTCTAAATCAGGAAAGGAGTACATCAAGACTGTATATTGTCACCCTGCTTATTTAACTTATATGCAGAGTACATCATGCAAAATGCCCAACTGGATAAAGCACAAGATGGAACCAAGATTGCCAGGAGAAATATCAATAACCTCAGATATGCAGATAACAGTAACCTTATGGCAGGAAGGCAAAGAAGGACTAAAGAGCCTCTTGTTGAAAGTAAAAGAGGAGAGTGAAAAAGTTGGCTTAAAACTCAGATCATGGCATCCGGTTTCATCACTTCACAGCAAATACATGGGGAAGCAATGAAAACAGTAAGAGATTTTATTTTCTTGGGCTCCATAATCACTGCAGATGGTGACTGCAGCCATGCAATTAAAAGAAACTTGCTCCTTGGAAGAAAATCTATGATCAACCTAGACAGCATATTAAAAAGCAGAGACATTACTTTGCCAACAAAGGTCCATCTAGTCAAAGTATGGTTTTTCCAGTAGCCATGTATGGATGTGAGAGTTGGACTATAAAGAAAGCTGAGCACCGAAGAACTGATGCTTTTGAACTGCGGTGTTGGAGGAGACTCTTGAGAGTCCCTTGGATAGTAAGGAGATCAAACCAGTCAGTCTTAAAGGATATCAGTCCTGAATATTCATTGGAAGGACTGATGCTGAAGCTGAAATTCCAATATTTTGGCCACCTGATGCAAAGAACTGACTCATTAGAAAAGACCTTGATGCTGGGAAAGATTGAAGGCAGGAGGAGAAGGGGACGACAGAGGATGAGATGGTTGGATGGCATCACCAAGATGGCCATGAGTTTGGGCAAGCTTTGGGAGTTGGTGATGGACAGGGAAGACTTGACTTGCGTGCTGCAGTCCATGGGCTGGCAGAGTCAGACACAACTGAGTGACTGAACTGAGCTGAAAAGACAACCTTAATCAAATATACTCTCAAATTATGTCTACACATTTATTGGTAGAAACGACACCTCAATGCCCTGCACATGGTAAGGGTAGAGTATGATTTTTTCTTTTGAAAAAAAGGTTTGTTCTACTGTCTCTAATTAAAGACAGATACGTGACTTCTGTTTCATAATCATTCTCCATCTCATCTTGCCTGGTAGTATGTAATTTCCATTCTTTTCATTATTAAAAAGCAAGATAGTTAGAGTAAGATAATTCACTAATCAGATAATTTGGTATTATAAATATTATTAGTAATAAGTTCCTAACATTAAGCCTTACATTTTTCTTTCTCTCTACCCAACCTTGGAGAATCTCAGCAGAGACTCAGCATCTATTTTCCTGGTCTTTTTTCCAAATAGCATGGGGATAAGTCAGCAAATGCCACTTGAGAGTGGCAGTGGTGGGAGATGACAATGGTAGCAGACAGAGAATTTTAAATCTTGCGTAGTTCATAAATTTGATTCATAATTATGAAATTTTAAGAAGAGGTCCCATCAAAGAATTTTAGTTTTAATAGGTGCAATGACTGAGAAAAATGTTGAAACTATGTGTGTCTTTTTTTTTGATTTGTAAATATCACAAATGCCCATTCATTCATTTACGTATTCATCTGATAGTATTTGTGATCTGTGACTTAGAATGGTCTTCCCCCAACTGTGAAGGGAGCTGTGGGGATCTACAAAAGTGCCTATGGTATGACACCTGTTCCATGAAGGTTTCTCTCACCAGAAGCAGAAAGGCATGACCATATACTTTTGTGGAAGGGGAGTCACACGTCAGATGCGACACCAGCCTCATGTTCATGCCTCATTTGCCAGTTACACTCACTGAGCAAAGCAGACGTTCCAAGTTAAACACTGGAGAAATTGATCTGCGACAAGGCAAGAGTTTCTTTTGGAAATTTTTTTCTTGGCAACTTCTTTTGACATGAGGAATTCCCGTTATGAATTAGGAAAATTCAAACAATGGAATTCATTTTGTTCCTCCCTAATGTACATGCTTTTAGAGCTATTTCCTTAGAATAGTGTATTTCCTTTCCCTTTCCTTGATTGGTTGCTAGCTTCTACACTGTGATGAAAATGTGTGCCATCTTTTGGGAGAGCTGAGGTATTCTTATAAGAAGTAAACAACGATTGCTTCCCTCCACCTTAAAGAGAATCGTGCCTGTTACAACATAGTTAGAAATGAAGGCTAGCTTCTTATATACAAGAGTTTCATGGTTTTTTCTAATTACAATAGCAATGATTTGACCTTGGAATATCTTGAGAAAATTTATTCTGAAACTATTCAGATTGTTTATAAGAGCTTCATGGTTTCAACTGTGAACATACATCTGGCTGACAAAGATTTGTCATATTTTTAGATGCCTTTACTCAAAGTAGGTCAATAGGCTATTTTCAGACACTTTTCTTTCTAGCTTAATGTACATGACAAGAGATCTTCCCAGAAAATACAATGACAGACTCACAGAATGATTTTTATCTTAATAAATAATATTGATGCCAAAGCACTGATGATAGACAACCATGGTACAGTATTGCTATGCATAGTTCTGAGCTGGGGCAGTAAGTTAGTCTCTGGAATGGGGCCACACAGTCCTCAAATGCTGAGATTATAAGCTGCAGAGGAGTTCAAGGTAACACTTGAAAACAAGCTATTTTAGGAAAGTTAGATTTTCTCCCCAAGCAGTGTGAGACTTTGAAATAATCATCTGAAGAACAAAACTGAAGTTATGGACCCTTTGCTTTTCCATGCATCTGTTCTGATATATCAAAAAATCATAGAAAGAGAAATCAATTTTAACAAATTAAAAATTGAAATAAGTTTTGGTTGATTTATACCAAAAAGGATTGCTCATTTTTGACACTATCAGAAATATTCTTAATTTAAAAATAAGAGAGGGAAGAATTTTTTAATGAAGAATGGATTACATTGTATACTCAGTATCATTAAGAAATGGATTGAATTTCAAAATATGCTAAGAGGAATAATAAATTGAAGTATGGTTTAAAACAATCAATATAAATTGTGCCATTATAAACAATGCTGTATCCAAAACTATTTCCCAATACACCTGAATTTCATCTGATGCAAAGGAATCATAATCTTAAATTTTATTTAGTGGAAACAAATGTTCTACTGCAGAATTTTTTGATGAAAAAACTATATTTTGATGAAATATATTGGAACAAAGGCATGGGGAATGATGATCTATTTTATAGAGAACAAAATAATGTGAATAATATTAAATTGATGCACAGTTTCCCTGATAGCTCAGTTAGTAAAGAATCCACCTGCAATGCAGGAGACCCCGGTTCAATTCCTGGGTCGGGAAGATCCGCTGGAGAAAGGATAGCTTACCCACTCCAGTCTTCTTGGGCTTCGCTTGTGGCTCAGCTGGTAAAGAATCCACCTGCAATGCCGGAGACCTGGGTTCAGTCTCTGAGATGGGAAGATCCCCTGGAGAAGGGAAAGGCTACCCACTCCAGTGTTCTGGCCTGGAGAATTCCATGGACTGTATAACCCATGGGGTGGCAAAGAGTCGGACACGACTGAGCGACTTTCACTTTCACTTTCATACCTTCTTGACAAAGAATAATTTTTAAAATAATAATTAGTGTTACATTTTAAAAATCTCTACCATGTGTTATTTGGACCCAATCAAACTATAATTCATGTGAATTTTTAAAGCAGTCTTCTAACTAGTGTTCCTATCTGTGCTCTTTTGTTTCCTGAAATCACTCCTTTAAAATGTGATCAGAGTTGCCTATATAAAAAACAAAGCATATCTTGTTTGCTTATTTAAAAGCCTTCAATGTCTAACTGTTTCCCATAGGATGAAGTTTAGAATTTTCAGCAAGAAATATTTGCTTCTTTTCTAATTTTATCATCTATAGCTCCCTACATTTATACAATTTCAGCTTTTTCCTTCAAAATAAAGTCCATGCTACTTATCCCGAAAAGCAGGGATTTCCGTGATGAACTTACTCTCAAATTTCTCTTCGGTGTAATGTTAGTTGCTCAGTCATGTTCGACTTTTTGCGACCCCACAAGCTGTAGCCAGACCAGTCTCCTCTGTCCGTGTGATTCTCCAGGCAAGAACACTGGAGTGGATTGCCATTGCCTTCTCCAGAGGATCTTCCTGACCTAGGGATCAAACCCAGGTCTCCTGCACTGCAGGAAAATTCTTTGCCTGCAGTTTTAATTTTAATTCATTTCTCTTTAACTCATTTTTATTCTTTGGTCTTTATCCTCCAGCCATGACAAACACCTGCTGCTTTCCCTCTCATCACGCTATTTCGTTCCACTGGGGCTTTGTTCATGTTTTCCTTCTGCCTGAGTTTCCAATCTACCCCATTCTTCACTTGGCTGACTTATAATCATGTTGACCTCCAGGAAGCTTCTCTCATCTTCTTCTGTAGTCTGACTTATTTTCCCATCCCGCATTCCCATAACACCTAGTCCAGATGGATAAGAGAAAGATTGCTTCACTATATTGAAATTTCAAGTCTATTTCCCTTATGATAATGAAAACTACGTGAGGGCAGGGCTGACTCATCTTTACATTCCTGGTTTCTAACAAAATATTCTAATGTAATAATGCTTGGCTTATTCTAAGCTCTCTGTAGTACATTTTTAAAACGAATGTTATCTTTACAGGGTTCAAATCATCTGAGATCATGCATTGGACAGACTCAATATTTTTAGCAAAAAAGACAATCTATCAGAGTTTCATAATGGTTTATGAGGCCTCTACTTTTTAGTTCAATACAAAGATATATCTCCTAGTCAGAGTTTCTGCAAATTGCTAAAATGTTAAAATTATCCAAGTGTTTGAGATTCTTGTCAAACAAATAGTGCGATGAATCATGTGAAAATTTGGGCTTGCATTTGAAATGTTGCAAAGATGTCATATAAGCCTGCTGTCCTATAGCAGGTTCCACACCACTGTTAGAGGTGCAGAGAAGGGACAGGAGATGTGTGGACGAATCTGTTCACCGGGTTGTGAAGGGAGGTGACTGACTAGTGTTAGAATTGAGGGAAAAGAACATTGTCTCTGAGAGAGAAACACAGATGAGTAGATCTCTATCATCTTACCCATCAGCCCCAATAACAACTCAGTTAAAGCAAAAAGAAATGAAAATTACGCAAAGCATGCGTTAAAAGAAAATACAGACAAGTCATTCTACTGGTATGTGGCCGTGTGCCTGAAGACAGTGCAACACACTGATGGTGCACAAACCAGTGTGTACAAGCAGCGTGAAACAGTCTACTGCTTTAGGCAGACAGTCCTCGGGGAGTCCATTCATTCAACACGTTTTTTTTTTTATTCAAAATATTTTTGGTCAGTGTGTGGTAGGGACTCTGCCAATCTTTGGGGTTAGGAGTGTGAGGAAAGACTCTTTCTTCCTATAGAAGTCACTGTGGAGTACGGAGAATTGGGAGCACTTAACTGACCACAAATCACCTTTAGTGGAAACTACGCTGTTTTTCTCTTCATTGTACTGACCAACTAATATTCACTGGAGACATTTCTATAACATAAATTCTGAATTAATTTTCACAAAACTGTGTGGAATCTCTTTGAGTCCCAAAGGGTAGGAAATAATATAGAAAAAGAAGACTGGAGTGGGTTGCCATGTCTTCATCCAGATTGAAAAAGAGAGCTGATGCAAATCTAACGAGTAAACAGTTCGTTGAGAGGTACCAACCCAAGGCAGCCAGAGTGCGGGAAAATAGAAGTAAGCTGAGACTAGAAATGAGGAGACGCAAGTAGAGGTGGTACATTATCAAGCTGCCTTTCAACAGAAACAAATATAACGCATTATTTGGTTCTATGAGATAGGCCACCCAGAACTTCCTCCCATATCTGGTAACAAATCGTCCTTTCTTTTTTACCTTCCTTTTTTTCTCGTTTTATCTTTCTTTCTTCTTCTTTTTTTTTTCTTTTCAGTTGCCTCTTGACACGCGGTCCTCCTCATGGGGCGCTCGCCCCCGGGGCCCCTGCGGTGCAGTCCGCCCCGACGGCAGACGCCGGGGAAGCAGCGCTACTGCAGGTCTAGTCAGCCCAGCCTTCGGCCTCCTTGCCCTTGCACTTGCCCGGTTGCTCAGCTGGTAAAGAATCTGCCTGACGTGCAGAAGACCCAGGCTCAACCCCGGGGTCAGGAAGATCCCCGGAGGAAGGACAGGCTTCTCACATCAGTATTCTTGGGCTTCCCTGCTGGCTCAGATGGTTAAGAATCCGCCTGCAATGTGGGAGACCTGGATTCTACTCCTGGGTTGGGAAGATTCCCTGGGGAAGGGAACGACTACCCACTCCAGTATTCTCGCCTGGAGAATTCCATGGACAGAGGAATCTGCAGGCTACAGTCCATGGGGTCGCAAAGAGTCAGACACACAGAGACTTTCAATTTGGCCTCATCGGGAGTTTCTGCCGTTGCTGGTCCCTGAATCAAGGCAAAGGGTGCTGGGATATACCACCATGGGAAGACAGGGCTGAGTGGACCTGGGGTGGTACACAAACTGGATCTAACCCATGTGGGATATATACCATTCAGAAAAGGTGACACTTTGTGATACATGAACAGACATTAGTTAACATTGAACATAGTGAGTACATTTTCCCTTCATAGCCCTTCTCAAGATATTAGAAAGTCTCAACTGGTGCCATTATAAAAAATAGTACCATTATTTTTAGAAGCACCATTTTTCCAACACTTATTCATCTTTTTTTTTTTTGACAGACAAGAAAGATTTATTTCAAAACTACTGCAATAGGGGAGAGAGCTTGAACGCAAATTTGAATATAAGAGAGAGAGCTGTTCTTCTAAAGGGGGACTTGGCTATATATCAAGAGTGGAGGAAGGGGAACTTGGCTGGCTGTGAAGACTGGATGAATCCTCTCTAAACTGGCCTAACAGGATTCTTGCTGAAATCGGGCTCAACTCTGATCTCTTTCTGTAAAAAACAGAGAGAGAGTATGTAAAGAGGATCTGTCTAGAATTTAATTATATTGCTTTATTTTTATAATATTTCTAGATATTTTATATATGAATATATGCATTGTATGTATTACAATTGTAATACAACAACAATGCATTAGGGAAAGTGGCACTGATGTATATTTATTAAAGTGAGGAAAGATTTCTTTCAAAATAAATGTAAGTATAAAAAGACATCTTGTCAAAACAAATCATGAAACCAATATGATATAACATATTAGTATGGAGATAAGGAAAAAAGCCAAAAGGAAGAATACAAATGATAAAAGGTTAGGAAGTGACACATGGTATGATTGAATGTGATGTACCTTCTATGAATATACATAGGATGACTTTGTTGCAATGCATTTTCTAATTAAATATCTTGTTCTTAAATCTGTATTTAAAGATATCAGGATGCACAGGCCTGAAAAATGGATTTAATTCCATAGAACAACCAGTATGCTTCCAAACATACAGTTGGCATTCTATAACTGTTTTTGTCATTTCACTTTTACTGGCATAGCAGTGCCCTTAATTTAGGAAACAGGAAAGAAAAGGATGAACAAGCAGTCTGGTGCTAACACAGTGACATTCTTCTTCCATTTGTTTTGAGAAATATACTTTAGATTTGCAGGCTTTTAGAGCCAAGAAGTTGAGAGGTAATTTGACCAACTCCCTCTTTATATAAAGAAAACATAGAGGGGCTAAGAAACTTCTCAAAGGCCACGTAGCTAGTTACTTAAAAAGACTGAACTAAAATTTCAGTCATGAGGGAGTCCACTTTTCTAAAACATATGCAGTGATCTGATAAACTAAAATAATCCCCAATTAGATTTCTACACCCAGATAGCACAGGAAGAAAACTACATCTTCCCTATTACAAGCAGAAGGTCTCAAC
The DNA here is from genome assembly GCF_910594005.1 of Cervus elaphus. NCBI lineage: Eukaryota > Metazoa > Chordata > Mammalia > Artiodactyla > Cervidae > Cervus > Cervus elaphus. Next base: position 4,390,940 of record NC_057826.1, on the reverse strand, counting down.
TGAGTTGCATTTTCTGAAGCATTTAAAAGTTATCTGCCTAGGACTTCCCTGACTTGGTCCAGTTGTGAAGACTCCATGCTTCTATTGCAGGGCACATGGGTTCAGTCCTGATTGGGAAACTAAGATCCTGCGTGATGCTGCACAGGATGGCCAAAAATAAATAAATAGAATTTTAAAAGTAATTAAAGAAATTCTGCCACTCTCAAAAAAATAAAATAATGCATCTACCATCCCCCTCTCTTTTGGACACACTCCCTTCATCCCCTTATATTCTAGGACACCCCTGTATTCTGGCTTCCCTCCCATCTGTCTGGTCACATATTATGTGTCGACTTTATTGCTCCCTCATTTTCCTCCTGCCTTTTAGGTTTGTTTTTGGGTATTTTTCTAGTCTTACTCTAAGCACTTGAGGAAAGAAGGCAGTATATGCTTCCAAACATAAGTACAAAATCCTACCAATGAATCTTTATTGCAAGGAAGAAAAGCACTTAAATTACATCTGAATCTGATCAAACCTATAATTCCTACTTGAAATTAATAGGAAAAACAGGAGACAAGGTTACATGTTAACCAACACCACAGACATGCAATGACCCATTTAGAGACTATGGAAAACTTTAAAGGACAGCAATCTTGAATCGCCAACAAGCTAAATGCCAGGACAAAATGTGAAAAGAAACACGTTATGTATTGTAATTTATATAACTTATTTGGATTCTGCTTTTTAAAATGTACAGATTATAAAAAACCAAGAAAATATGAGCAATGTCTAAATATTTGATGATATTTTAGAATTATTACAAATTTTCTTAGTTTATGGTTGTGTTACTGGAGCTTAACTTTGAATAGAAATACTCATATAGAGTTATATAGTGAAATATTTACAAGATTTTTTAAAAGACTTAATGAAGACAAAGACCACAAAATCCTTATACAAGAAAATTCTTCAGGACAAATGAGTCAGTTTTTTGAACATATAGATTGCAAGGGAAAAAAAGTTAAGAAAAGACTATAAAAAAGTATACAAACAATAAATGCTGGAGAAGGTGTGGAGAAAAGGGAACCCTCTTACACTGTTGGTGGGAATGCAAACTAGTACAGCCGCTATGGAGAACAGTGTGGAGATTCCTTAAAAAACCGGAAATAGAACTGCCATATGACCCAGCAATCCCACTCCTGGGCATACATACCGAGGAAACCAGATCTGAAAGAGACACGTGCACCCCAATGTTCATCACAGCACTGTTTATAATAGCCAGGACATGGAAGCAACCTAGATGCCCATCAGCAGATGAATGGATAAGGAAGCTGTGGTACATATACACAATGGAATATTACTCAGTTATTAAAAAGAATGCATTTGAATCCGTTCTAATGAGGTGGATGAAACTGGAGCCTATTATACAGAGCAAAGGAAGTCAGAAAGAAAAACACCAATACAGTATACTAACACATATATATGGAATTTAGAAAGATGGTAACGATAACCCTGTATGCAAGACAGAAAAAGAGACACCAATATAAAGAACAGACTTTTGGACTCGGTGGGAGAAGGAGAGGGTGGGATGATTTTGAGAGAACAGCACTGAGACGTGTATATTACCATATGTGAAGTAGATCACCATTTCAAGTTCAATACGTAAAACAGGGCACTCAAAGCCGGTGCACTGGGACAACACTGAGGAATGGGATGGGGAGGGAGGTGGGAAGGGGAGGGAGGTGGAAGCGGGGTTCAGGATGGGGGTCACTGGTACACCCACGGCAGATTCATGTCGATGTATGGCAAAAACCACCAGAGTATTGTAAAGTAATTAGCCTCCAATTAAAATGAATAAATTAATTTTTTAAAAAGTGACAAAAGTAACATGAGAATCAAATTCAGTGTCAATTTTAGTAAGACTTCGGTTCAAACACACAGATATAAAAAATGTATTGGGAACAGTTGGGACAATTTGAATACACATCAGATATTTTAAAGCTATTGTGAAATTGTTGATTTTCTTGGGTGTAATAATAGCACTGTGATTATATAGAGCGTATTCTTTAAATCCTTCAATATTTGATGAGGGTATATAAAAGAATAAAGTATTACAAAGTGTCCACTGGAAATCAAGCATTAGCAAGAAAATGTATATATGTGTGTATATACACTGAGAAAGATTTTTTAATGTGACAATTTGCTAATAATTGTTGACTCAAGGTAGAGTATACATAAAGTTTTATTGTATCATTATTCTAAATTCTTTCTGCGTTTAAAAATTACAAATAAAAACTATCTAAAAGTAAAAATAAAAAAAAAAGACTTGTGAATGTTTAGATTAAGAAACACTTTAGAGAGCCGTTGATCAGTGATCTATAGGAGCTTAATTGGATCATGATTTATAGTAAATAGTTTTTTAAAAAGAATATGAGACAATTTAGGAAATTTGACACTAATTTAATTATCTGATGTTATTAAAGAACAATAGCTAAATTTTAAGTGGGATAATAATACTGCAATTGTATTTTTTGATGGAGGCCTTATCTAATAAAAACATTTATAGATTAAAATGCTATGGTCCTTTGAATTGCTGAAATGGAGAAGTGGGGAGGCAGTGAGGATTAAAGAAATGACATAAAGTCAAATATGAGTCAACAATTGTCGAGTCTAGCGTCTGGGGCATGTGTATCCTTTGTAGTCTTCTCTACATATTTTATATATTTAAAACTTTCATGATTAAAGAATAATGATGGCAACAAATTTAAATACTTGTGATTTATTAAAACTCATAAATTCAGAGAAAAATTTTTAAAGAAGAAAAAGCAACAAAATTCTGATTATTGGAGATCACTAGGGTACCTGCTTAATACTCTGAAATTTGATGAATTAAAGGAAAATAATACAGATATTTATTTTTACTTTCTGGTTTGAACTGTATTTCAAGGTAACAAAATATATGTACGTGCATGTGCTCAGTTATTGAGTCACGTCCAGCTTTTTTGCAACCCCATGGACTTTAGCCCACCAAGCTGCTCTCTTCTTGGAATTTTCCAGGCAAGAATACTGGAGTAGGTTGCCATTTCCTACTCTAAGGAATCTTCAGTGTATTAAAAAACAAACAAACAAACAAACTTCTGTACAGAACTCCAGCTAATAACACAACAAAATTTTAGAATTAGGAAAAAAGAGACAATCCTGCTTTCATCCTAGATGAAATAACTATTCAGTCAATAGTCATAAACAGATGGCAAAACTACTAGATCAAAGTTGATAGGGACCTCTAAAATAATAGAGGCTTTTTATTGATTGTTACCCACCTGGGTCCATTGATATTTAAATTTCAGCCATTATGTGCCTCTGAAGGTAATGCATTATGAATATAAAGTCACAGCACCATATTTAATATTTTTTAAAGCAAGTTTTACATGTAAACATCAGGTTACAAAGTGTATAGTCAAGAAGAACAAGTTCAACAACATCAAGAGCTCACACCTTAAAGTAAACGACAGTTCCCCAATTTCTTCAACAATAATCACATGAAAGAAGTTCAAGGAGTATAAGAATCAAATTCAGTAAGTGGACAGATTGCTCCTGTCATTGTCTCTATTTGGTATCTATTTGCTCTTCAAACTCTGCCGAGATTTTTAATAACGTTTCAGCTGCAACTGTTCTCAATGTAGAAATGAGTCGGAATGTGTTGAACTGAGGCCATGTCTTCCCCACCAGCAACAATCAGATGCCCACCATCCCAAAAATTCAAACGAGATCCTTTTATCCAAGAGTATCAGCAGGTTCTCAGAGGCTGTCCTGACAGACTGCTGTGCCACTTGGGAACCCAAAATCCCCATCAATTTTGCACCTAGAGGTCTTCCTTTATGAAGGTTTCCCTTTGGGTAAAAGATTTAGGATATTCTTATTTGAACTTCTTTTTAGCAAGTATTTCAAAGAGGTTCTGAAAAATCCTTTCTGGGCCTTCCCTGGTGGTCCAGTGGTTAGGACTTCATGCTTTCATTTCAGGGAGCATGTGTTTGACCCCCGGTCAGGAAACTTAAGACCCCAAATGTCACACTGAGCAGCCAAAAAATAAAATAGAAAGTTACATTTAAAAAGTAAATAGAAATAAAATGGTTAATTTTATTTTTAAAAAGTCCTTTCTGCATCTTTTCTTTGGAGCGCTGACTACTCAACTTTAAAACTACTTTAGACCACCTATATCTATTTGATTTATTAATCCTTTTTGTAGTATGAAGATTTTGTTACATCTCCTAGAAGTTGTGGTAATGCAGTCAGCCCCTTCCCCTAGCCTCATTTTGTTTTAATAAGTCAGACAAAACCATAATGTTCTCTTTTCTCCTTAATAATTCAAGTTCATATCATTTCCACTACATTTTTACATCCTTTTAATCATCCTGTATCTCTCTAAGTCTATCGATCTATTCTATTTGCTGCCCTTAGGAAGTTTCCCTAAGCCATTTTCCCTCCAACCTTATATAAGTCAATCTTTAAAGATATATGTAAGGAAAGCAAATGGAGAAATGCTTACGGTTCTTAAATTCTAACTTAAGCTTGAATTTCCATTTCTCCATCTAGCTTTCTGAAGGTTTATGAAAATGTTTACATTCTTATATGTTCCATTCTTTAACATTGCTTATACCAATGAAAACTCATTGTGAGGAAGACCTTATCTGGATCACTATCAGTCTCTATTAAGGTGTGATTTTTTTTTTGGCATTATTATTAGTACTCAGTAATAGTCCTGATTCATTGAGCATATGTGAGGTGCAACTATTACTATTTTATAGGTAAATGAACCGAGATTTCGGTTACATGATATGATCTCTCTCACAGTCAATTGTAGAAAGCATAGACAATATAGATCTCACTGTTACTCAGAGTAGCTAAAATGTTAGGGGAAATTATGTTGTACTTATTGACAAGTACCAAGCAGAGAGTCAAAAGAGAAGTCACAAGAATGGGAAAATGAGAGTTACACAGAAAATGAAAAGGATCAAGGAAAATCGTTCTGAGGGAAATCTTAGTCTGTAACTAAAGCTTTACTTTGGGTTTGTGAAAAATTAGGTCATTGACAATGACCTTAAAAAAAAAATGAGCAGAAAAAGTAACTCTAATATTACTCTTTTATCCTGCTATAGAGCTTTCATTTTGTTTAAAATATGGCTTTCAGAGTTTCATTTTGCTTTCCAAAGCAACCCCAATCCTCCTCTTCTCTCATGCAACCTTTCTCAGGAACAAAGAGACTTGTTTTGGGACACTTGGAAATGTGTCTTGGAGGATGAACATTTCAGCTTCCTCAAGAAAACACCCTGATCCAAAACAGAGCATTGAGATGCTTCGGGAAAAAGCAAACTGCTTGATATGCAAACACAAGCACTTCTCAGATCCAGAAGTTGGGGGTGATGTCTCCTGCCTTGAAGTCATTTTTGAGGAGAACAGTTGCTAGAAAAGAGAAGGCAACATATGGCAGGTGTGACCAGCAGTGATGTGAGTGTTGCCAACCCAAAGTCCAAAATAGACACCCCTGCTTTTTCTCATCTCCTAAAATATTTGTGCATGTAAATCACCACAACTATGTCAGATCACAAGACAGTTGAAGTTACATTTAATTATATTTAGGTACAATCACAATGAGCAGGATTTAGAAAGATATGTCAGCAGGAAATACATTTTATTCACAACCAAATGTTTTGTTACAGGATGCAGCTCTTAGGAGACATCAAATTAAGTAGAAAAACAAGTTTTTAACTAGGGAACATCTTTTATTAAAAGCAAGCTATAATATTTGATGTCAGTAATTTTGAAGAAAATGCAAAAACTTAATTCTACTGTCAAACAAAATATCCTATGCACTTTTTTAAAAATACTTAATAGAAATGAAGCAGCAGGAAGCAGATTCCAATAATATAGTACTAAAACAGTGTCAATATTCACATTTCACTCGCTAATATATATATAGCATTTAGTGCATTCCACATACCATGATAGGAGCTGAAAATTTGATGTGAACAAAAAACATTTGGTCTCTATTGTCTTAATATATGTTTATTAAGATGTGGGCATAGCTTGGCCCACAGATCCAGAGAAAAGTACAACTGAAAAGACAGATTGTTACACTCATGTATTCCAGGGAAGGGGACATGCCAGGCTCTGCAGGGCCACATGGCAAAGTGTCGAGTCAGTCAGGAAGCAGAGGAACTGGGAAGAAAACAGAGGCAGAAACCTCTGTTATAGTTTCCATGAAACAGAATGGATGAGGTGGAGTAAGGAGGTTTAGGATTGGTTAGTTGAAATAAATTCAGCGAACTATGAGAGCAAACCCTAGCTCTCTGGTACCTGGCTCTCGGGTGGTGAGTGCGGAGGAATAGTTGCCCTGAGTTTGAGAGCCTGATGGAAGCAGTGAGGGACTGACTCTGGAACGGTGGGTGGGTTTGCATATAAAAGGCACACTCACAGGAATTGTCTACCACCTCTCAGTTCAGTTCAGTCGCTCAGTTGTGTCCGACTCTTTGTGACCCCATGAATCACAGAACGCCAGGCCTCTCTGTCCATCACCAGCTCCCGGAGTTTACTCAAACTCATGCCCATTGAGTCTGTGATGCCATCCAACCATCTCATCCTCTGTCATCCCCTTCTCCTTCTGCCCCCAATCCTTCCCAGCATTAGGGTCTTTTCCAATGAGTCAACTCTTCACATCAGGTGGCCAAAGTACTGGAGTTTCTGCTTCAGCATCAAGCCTTCCAATAAACACCCAGGGCTGATCTCCTTTAGGATGGACTGGGTGGATCTTCTTGCAGTCCAAGGGACTCACAAGAGTCTTCTCCAACACCACAGTTCAAAAGCATCAATTCTCTGGGGCTCAGCTTTCTTTATAGTCCAACTCTCACATACATACATGACTACTGGAAAAACCATAGCCTTGACTAGACAGACCTTTGTTGGCAAAGTAGTCTCTGCTTTTTAATATGCTATCTAGGTTGGTCATAACTTTCCTTCCAAGGAGTAAGCGTCTTTTAATTTCATGGCTGCAGTCACCATCTGTGGTGATTTTGGAGCCCAAAAGAAAATAAAGTCTGACACTGTTTCTACTGTTTCCCCATCTATTTCCCATGAAGTGATGGGACCAGATGCCATGATCTTGGTTTTCTGAATGTTGAGCTTTAAGCCAAAACTCCTACTAACTCTAGGAGTTGCCTAACCTTCAAGAGGAGGAGAATGGGATGACAGAGGATGAGATGGTTGGATGGCATCACTGACTCAATGGACATGAGTTTGAGCAAGCTCTGGGAGTTGGTGATAGGGAAGCCTGGTGTGCTGCAGTCCATGGGGTCACAAAGAGCCAGATACAACTGACCCACTGAAAAACAACAACAACCCTTAAGAGAGGCAGGCTTCAGTGTTGGCAAAGCACTAAATGTCAAAGCAGGAGGGAATAAAAAATAAAAAGACATAGTTTACACATCTATTTGCAAGGATTTTGCTGCATAACAGAGAGTCAGAGGATAGATAAATCAGTAATTTCCATAAAATACAACAGTGACAATGGTAGGGAATCCTATATGGAATTTATAGAAGAGGACCTAGTCTAGAACAGGAACAAACACTTCCTTGAAACATCTAAACTGAGTCCTGAGAGCTGTAAGAAGTAAAGGTGGAATAGGGAATGAACAGAGGAGAAGGCAGAGCTCACAACATGTGTTATAACTTAGATTCAAAAATATGTCTGAGTAATTCAGTGTCAAAAAGGGTTTTGTTATGAATGGGGTGCACAGCAAGAAGGGTTTGAAGTGAAAGATGATTAGTCAGACACCAAATATATACCGATATCTCATTCCAATCCCAAAGAAGGTCAATTCCAAAGAATGTTCAGACTACCACACAATCGCACTCATCTCACATGCCAGCAAAGTATGCTCAAAATTTTCCAAGCCAGTCTTCAACAGTATGTGATTCATGAACTTCCAGATGTTCAAGCTGGATTTAGAAAAGGCAGAGGGGAGGCGGAGGAGCCAAGATGGCGGAGGAGTAGGACGGGGAGACCACTTTCTCTCCTACAAATTCATCAGAAGAATAACTGAATGCAGAGCAAACTTCACAAAACAACTTCTGATCGCTAGCTGAGGTCATCAGGCGCCCAGAAAAGCAGACCACTGTCTTTGAAAGGAGGTAGGACAAAATATAAAAGATAAAAAGTGAGACAAAAGAGCTAAGGACGGAGACCCGTCCCGGGAAGGGAGTCTTAGGCGGCACTGCTTGGGGTAGGGTCCGGGCCTGAGTGCCCTGAGGACAATCGGGGGGAGCTTCTGTGAGGTGCCAACTTGAACTGTGGGAGACCAAAAGAGAGAGAGAAAATTAACCGGCCGGAACACACTGCCGGCCGTTCGCAGAACAAAGGGACGGAGAAAGTCCCAAGAAGAGGTCGCAGGCTGCGGACCAGCCCAGCCCCGCCGGAGGCAGGAGGCAGGGGGGAGGGGAAGGTCGCGGCGAGACACAGGGCGCAGGCACCCGACGGCGCGGGCGGGGACTGGGGCTGGGGACGCAGAGGGCGGAAGGCGTGCGCACCCGACTGGCGCCAGCGGAAACTGAGACTGGGTCCACGGAAGGGAGTGAGTGCGCCACACCTGGGGATAGTGCGCCCATCAAGCCCCTCGCTGCCTGGACCGCTCTGACGGGGAAGGCACAGAGAGCAGGCGCAGCTTTTCCTTCCGCGCTTTTGTGGAACACCAGAGGGCTGGAACCTCGCGCAGCGCAGGGCACGCTCCATATAGAACAGCCGGGAGCCTGAGCAGCGCAGACGGAGAAAGCAGCGTCAGCCCCTCCCGGCAGCGCCAGCCCGCCCCCGCAGGGCCAGCCCCTCCCCGCAGCGTCAGCCCCGCCCCGCAGCGCCAGCCCCGCCCCGCAGCGCCAGCCCATCCCCGCAGCGTCAGCCCCTCCCCGCAGCGTCAGCCCCGCCCCCGCAGGGCCAGCCCCTCCCCGCAGCGTCAGCCCCGCCCCGCAGCGCCAGCCCGCCCCCGCAGGGCCAGCCCCTCCCCGCAGCGTCAGCCCCGCCCCGCAGCGCCAGCCCATCCCCGCAGCGTCAGCCCCTCCCAGCAGCGCAACAGAACTAGCTACCTGAATAAGAGTCCACCTCCGCCCGCCTGTGTCAGGGCGGAAATGAGGCTCTGAAGAGACCGGCAAACAGAAGCCAAATAAACAAAGGGAACCGCTTCAGAAGGGACTGGTGCAACAGATTAAAATCCCTGTAGAAAACACCGACTTCACCGGAAGGGCCCTGTAGATATCGAGAAGTGTAAGCTGGAACGAGGAGCTATCTGAAACTGAGCCGAACCCACACTGACCGCAGCAGCTCCAGAGAAACTCCTAGATATATTTTTACTTTTTTTTTGCTAAGTAAGGAAAAAAAAAAAATTTTTTTTTCTTTTTATATTTTTTCTTTTTTATTTTTTCTCTTTTATTTTCCTTTAAAATTCCCTATTACTCCCCCATTACTCCTTAACTTTCATTTACATAGATTTTTACGATTTTTTTAATTAGGGGAAAAAAAAAATTTTTTTTTTCTTTCTTTCTTTTTTTTTTTTGTTTTTTTTCTTTTTTTTTCTTTTTCTTTTTTTTCTTTTTTCTTCTTTTTTTTCCTTTCCGTTTTCTCTTTTATTTTCTATTTTTCTTTTTCTCTTATTTCTTTTAAAGTCCTCTAGTACTCCTCTACTACTCTTCATTTTCATTTTCACTACACTATAACCTTACCAAAAAAAAAAAAAAAAAACAAAGAAGCCCTATCTTTAAACCGAAGATTATTCTCTCCCAATCTTGACTCTCTGTTTTCTACCTCAGAACACCTCTATTTCCTCCTTTCCCCTTCTCTTCCCAATCCAATTCTGTGAATCCTTGTAGGTGTCTGAGATACGGAGAACACTCTGGGAACAGACAGCTGCGTAGATCTGTCTCTCTCCTCTTGAGTCCCCCTTTTTCTCCTCCTGCTCATCTCTATCTCCCTCCTCCCTTTTCTCCTGTTCATGTAACTCTGTGAACCTCTCTGGGTGTCCCTAACAGGGGAGAATCTTTTCGCCATTAACCTAGAAGTTTTATTATCAGTGCTGTATAGTTGGAGAAGTCCTGAGACAACAGGAAGAATAAAACTGAAATCCAGAGGCAGGAGACTTAAGCCCAAAACCTGAGAACACCAGAAAACTCCTGACTACATGGAACTTTAAGTAATAAGTGACCGTCCAAAAGCCTCCATACCTACACTGAAACCAACCACCACCCAAGAACCAGTAAGTTTTAGAGCAAGACATACCACGCAAATTCTCCAGCAACACAGGAACATAGCCCCGAATGTCAACATACAGGCTGCCCAAGGTGACACCTAACACATAGACCCATCTCAAAACTCATTACTGGGCACTCCATTGCTCTCCAAAAAGAAGAAATCAAGTTCCACGCACCAGTACACTGACGCAAGCTTCCCTAACCGGGAAACCTTGACAAGCCAATCGTCTAACCCCACCCACTGGGTAAATCCTCCACAATAAAAAGGAACCACAGACCTCCAGAATACAGAAAGCCCACTCCAGACACAGCAATCTAAACAAGATGAAAAGGCAAAGAAATACCCAACAGGTAAAGGAACATGAAAAATGCCCACCAAGTCAAACAAAAGAGGAGAAGATAGGGAATCTACCTGAAAAAGAATTTAGAATAATGATAATAAAAATGATCCAAAATCTTGAAAACAAAATGGAGTTACAGATAAATAGCCTGGAGACAAAGATTGAAAAGATACAAGAATTGTTTAATAAAGACCTAGAAGAAATAAAAAAGAGTCAATTAAAAATGAACAATGCAATGAATGAGATCAAAAACACTTTGGAGGGAACCAAGAGTAGAATAACGGAGGCAGAAGATAGGATAAGTGAGGTAGAAGATAAAATGGTAGAAATACATGAAGCAGAGAGGAAAAAAGAAAAAAGGATCAAAAGAAATGAGGACAACCTCAGGGACCTCTGGGACACTGTGAAACGCCCCAACATTCGAATCATAGGAGTCCCAGAAGAAGAAGACAAAAAGAAAGGCCATGAGAAAATACTGGAGGAGATAATAGCTGAAAACTTCCCTAAAATGGGGAAGGAAATAGCCACTCAAGTCCAAGAAACCCAGAGAGTCCCAAACAGGATAAACCCAAGGCGAAACACCCCAAGACACATATTAATCAAATTAACAAAGATCAAACACAAAGAACAAATATTAAAAGCAGCAAGGGAAAAACAACAAATAACACACAAAGGGATTCCCATAAGGATAACGGCTGACCTATCAATAGAAACCCTCCAGGCCAGAAGGGAATGGCAGGACGTCCTGAAAGTAATGAAAGAGAATAACCTACAACCTAGATTACTGTATCCAGCAAGGATCTCATTCAGATATGAAGGAGAACTCAAAAGCTTTACAGATAAGCAAAAGCTGAGAGAATTCAGCACCACCAAACCAGCTCTTCAACAAATGCTAAAGGATCTTCTCTAGACAGGAAATGCAGAAAGGTTGTATAAACGTGAACCCAAAACAACAAAGTAAATGGCAACAGGACCACACCTATCAATAATTACCTTAAATGTAAATGGGTTGAATGCCCCAACCAAAAGACAAAGATTGGCTGAATGGATACAAAAACAAGACCCCCATATATGCTGTCTACAAGAGACCCACCTCAAAACAAGAGACACATACAGACTAAAAGTGAAGGGCTGGAAAAAAATATTTCATGCAAATGGAGACCAAAAGAAAGCAGGAGTCGCAATACTCATATCAGATAAAATAGACTTTCAAATAAAAGCTGTGAAAAGAGACAAAGAAGGACACTACATAATGATCAAAGGATCAATCCAAGAAGAAGATATAACAATTATAAATATATATGCACCCAACATAGGAGCACCGCAATATGTACGGCAAACGCTAACGAGTATGAAAGAGGAAATTAATAGTAACACAATAATAGTGGGAGACTTTAATACCCCACTCACAACTATGGATAGATCAACTAAACAGAAAATTAACAAGGAAACACAAACTTTAAATGACACAATGGACCAGCTAGACCTAATTGATATCTACAGGACATTTCACCCCAAAACAAGCAACTTCACCTTTTTCTCAAGTGCACACGGAACCTTCTCCAGAATAGATCACATCCTGGGCCATAAATCTGGTCTTGGAAAATTCAAAAAAATTGAAATCATTCCAGTCATCTTTTCTGACCACAGTGCAGTAAGATTAGATCTCAATTACAGGAAAAAAATTGTTAAAAATTCAAACACATGGAGGCTAAATAACACGCTTCTGAATAACCAACAAATCATAGAAGAAATCAAAAAAGAAATCAAAACATGTATAGAAATGAATGAAAATGAAAACACAACAACCCAAAACCTATGGGACACTGTAAAAGCAGTGCTAAGGGGAAGGTTCATAGCATTACAGGCTTACATCAAGAAACAAGAAAAAAGCCAAATAAATAACCTAACTCTACACCTAAAGCAATTAGAGAAGGAAGAAATGAAGAACCCCAGGGTTAGCAGAAGGAAAGAAATCTTAAAAATTAAGGCAGAAATAAATGCAATAGAAACTAAAGAGACCATAGCAAAAATCAACAAAGCTAAAAGCTGGTTTTTTGAAAAAATAAACAAAATTGACAAACCATTAGCAAGACTCATTAAGAAACAAAGAGAGAAGAACCAAATTAACAAAATTAGAAATGAAAATGGAGAGATCACAACAGACAACACTGAAATACAAAGGATCATAAGAGACTACTACCAGCAGCTCTATGCCAATAAAATGGACAACTTGGATGAAATGGACAAATTCTTAGAAAAGTATAACTTTCCAAAACTGAACCAGGAAGAAATAGAAGATCTTAACAGACCCATCACAGGCAAGGAAGTCGAAACTGTAATCAAAAATCTTCCAGCAAACAAAAGCCCAGGACCAGATGGCTTCACAGCTGAATTCTACCAAAAATTTAGAGAAGAGCTAACACCTACCTTACTCAAACTCTTCCAGAAAATTGCAGAAGAAGGTAAACTTCCAAACTCATTCTATGAGGCCACCATCACTCTAATTCCAAAACCTGACAAAGATGCCACAAAAAAAGAAAACTACAGGCCAATATCACTGATGAACATAGATGCAAAAATCCTTAACAAAATTCTAGCAAACAGAATCCAACAACATATTAAAAAAATCATACACCACGACCAAGTGGGCTTTATCCCAGGAATGCAAGGATTCTTCAATATCCACAAATCAATCAATGTAATACACCACATTAACAAATTGAAAGATAAAAACCATATGATTATCTCAATAGATGCAGAGAAAGCCTTTGACAAAATTCAACACTCATTTATGATTAAAACTCTCCAAAAAGCAGGAATAGAAGGAACATACCTCAACATAATAAAAGCTATATATGACAAACCCACAGCAAGCATCACCCTCAATGGTGAAAAATTGAAAGCATTTCCCCTGAAATCAGGAGCAAGACAAGGGTGCCCACTCTCACCACTACTGTTCAACATAGTGTTGGAAGTTTTGGCCACAGCAATCAGAGCAGAAAAAGAAGTAAAAGGAATCCAGATAGGAAAAGAAGAAGTGAAACTCTCACTGTTTGCAGATGACATGATCCTCTATATAGAAAACCCTAAAGACTCTACCAGAAAATTACTAGAGCTAATCAATGAATATAGTAAAGTTGCAGGATATAAAATTAACACACAGAAATCCCTTGCATTCCTATATACTAACAATGAAAAAACAGAAAGAGAAATTAAGGAAACAATACCATTCACCATTGCAACAAAAAGAATAAAATACTTAGGAGTATATCTACCTAAAGAAACAAAAGACCTATACATAGAAAACTATAAAACACTGATGAAAGAAATCAAAGAGGACACAAACAGATGGAGAAACATACCGTGTTCATGGATTGGAAGAATCAATATTGTCAAAATGGCTATTCTACCCAAAGCAATCTATAGATTCAATGCAATCCCTATCAAGCTACCAACGGTATTTTTCACAGAACTAGACCAAAGAATTTCACAATTTGTATGGAAATACAAAAAACCTCGAATAGCCAAAGTAATCTTGAGAAAGAAGAATGGAACTGGAGGAATCAACCTGCCTGACTTCAGACTCTACTACAAAGCCACAGTCATCAAGACAGTGTGGTACTGGCACAAAGACAGAAATATAGACCAATGGAACAGAATAGAAAGCCCAGAGATAAATCCACGAACCTATGGACACCTTATCTTTGACAAAGGAGGCAAGGATATACAATGGAAAAAAGACAACCTCTTTAACAAGTGTGCTGGGAAAACTGGTCAACCACTTGCAAAAGAATGAAACTAGAACACTTTCTAACACCATACACAAAAATAAACTCAAAATGGATTAAAGATCTAAATGTAAGACCAGAAACTATAAAACTCCTAGAGGAGAACATAGGCAAAACACTCTCCGACATAAATCACAGCAAGATCCTCTATGACCCACCTCCCAGAATATTGGAAATAAAAGCAAAACTAAACAAATGGGATCTAATGAAACTTAAAAGCTTTTGCACTACAAAGGAAACTATAAGTAAGGTGAAAAGACAGCCATCAGATTGGGAGAAAATAATAGCAAATGAAGAAACAGACAAAGGATTAATCTCAAAAATATACAAGCAACTCCTGCAGCTCAATTCCAGAAAAATAAATGACCCAATCAAAAAATGGGCCAGAGAACTAAACAGACATTTCTCCAAAGAAGACATACAGATGGCTAACAAACACATGAAAAGGTGCTCAACATCACTCATTATTAGAGAAATGCAAATCAAAACCACAATGAGGTACCATTACACACCAGTCAGGATGGCTGCTATCCAAAAGTCTACAAGCAATAAATGCTGGAGAGGCTGTGGAGAAAAGGGAACCCTCTTACACTGTTGGTGGGAATGCAAACTAGTACAGCCACTATGGAAAACAGTGTGGAGATTCCTTAAAAAACTGGAAATAGAACTGCCATATGACCCAGCAATACCACTTCTGGGCATACACACTGAGGAAACCAGATCTGAAAGAGACACATGCACCCCAATGTTCATCGCAGCACTGTTTATAATAGCCAGGACATGGAAGCAACCTAGATGCCCATCAGCAGATGAATGGATAAGGAAGCTGTGGTACATATACACCATGGAATTTTACTCAGCCGTCAAAAAGAATTCATTTGAACCAGTCCTAATGAGATGGATGAAACTGGAGCCCCTTATACAGAGTGAAGTAAGCCAGAAAGATAAAGAACATTACAGCATACTAACACATATATATGGAATTTAGAAAGATGGTAACGATAACCCTATATGCAAAACAGAAAAAGAGACACAGAAATACAGAACAGACTTTTGAACTCTGTGGGAGAAGGTGAGGGTGGGATGTTTCAAAAGAACAGCATGTATACTATCTATGGTGAAACAGATCACCAGCCCAGGTGGGATGCATGAGACAAGTGCTCGGGCCTGGTACACTGGGAAGACCCAGAGGAATCGGGTGGAGAGGGAGATGGGAGGGGGGATCGGGATGGGGAATAAGTGTAAATCTATGGCTGATTCATATCAATGTATGACAAAACCCACTGAAATGTTGTGAAGTAATTAGCCTCCAACTAATAAAAAAATTAAAAAAAAAAAAAAAACCCAAAGGGAAAAAAAAAAAAAGAAAAGGCAGAGGAACCAGATATCAAATTGCCAGCATCTGTTGGATCATTGAGAAAGCAAGAAAGTTCCAGAAAAAAACATCTACTTCTGTTTCATTGATTGCACCAAAGTCTTTGACTGTGTGGATCATAACAACTATGGAAAATTCTTCAAAAGATGGGAATACCAGACCACCTGACCTGCCTCCTAAGAAATCTGTATAGAAATCTGTAAAGAAACAACAGTTCGAACCAGACATGGAACAACAGACGGTTTCCAAATTGGGAAAGGAGTATATCAAGGCCATGTATTGTCACCCTGCTTATTTAACTTATATGCAGAGTACATCATGCAAATGTTGGTCTGGATAAAGCACAAGATGGAATCAAGATTGGAGGGAGAAATATCGATAACCTCAGATACGCAGATGACACCACACTTATGGCAGAAAGCAAAGAGGAACTGAGGAGCCTCTTGATGAAAGTGAAAGAGGAGAGTGAAAAAGCTGGCTTAAAATTTAGCATTCAGAAAACTAAGATCATGGTATCCGGTCCCATCACTCCATGGTAAATAGATGGAGAAACAATGGAAACAGTGCAGGCTTTACTTTTCTGGGCTCCAAAATCATTGCAGATGGTGACTGCAGCCATGAAATTAAAAGACACTTGCTCCTTGGAAGAAAACCCATGACAAACTAGACAACATATTAGCAAGTAGAGACATTACTTTGCCAACAAAGATCTGTGTAGTCAAAGCTATGGTTTCTCCAGTAGTCATGTACGGATGTGAGAGTTGGACTATAAAGAAAGTTGAGCACTGAAGAATTGATGCTTTTGAACTGTGGTGTTGGAGAAGACTCTTGAGAGTCCCTTGGACTGCAAGGAGATCCATCCAGTCCATCCTAAAGGAAATCAGTACTGAATATTTCTTGAAAGGATTGATGCTGAAGCTGAAGCTCCAACACTTTGACCACCTAATGGGAAGACCTGACTCATTGGAAAAGACCTTAATGCTGGGAAAGATTGAAGGCAGGAGGAGAATGGGATGGCAGAGGATGAGATGGTTGGATGGCATCACTGATGCGATGAACATGAGTTTGAGCAAGTTCTGGGAGTTGGTGATGGACGGGGAAGCCTGGTGTGCAGAAATCCATGGGATTGCAAAGAGTTGTATACGACTGAGCGAATGAACTGAACTGAGATATCTACTGAGCACCTCCTAGGTATCCAGTTGCCTGCTGTAGAGGTTGACAAAGTGGGTAGGATGTCACCATGGGCAGCCTTGGGATCCAGGTAAAAAAGTTCAGATTTCATCCTAGGTGGAATAGGGTTCCACTGAGTGGTTTCAGGATACATTTGAAGAGGATGGTGGGGGGGAGGGGGGTGACTATGTTTCAAAATAATCTTATATTTTCATATAAGTGTCATCTAGAATAAACTCTGAGGTTAATTGGGGAAGAGGAAAAAAAACATGATAGCAGATGGTAAAGCAAAGGTTTACTTTGAAGAATTTTGTATTTCTCGATTTCATATACATGTTCTGTAAACTGTGGATTCATAATACATTTTTAAGTATTTTTCAGGAGAGTTGAAGCTGGGATGGAGAGCACCATTGTAGTTGCTATTTTCCAAAAAGGAAATGAATTGTTTTACAGGCTTTTTCATTATATTACACATTCTCAGCTCACGTGGGAAAAGGTAAATTAAAAATCATCCCTCAATGTTGTGAAACTGATCATTGCCTATTTGCTATAATGTTGTTTTTCTTTTTTATTTCTTATAAGAAGGGGGGAATTGAATCAAAATCTTAAAAACCACTGAAGATGAATTTTGAGGTTTGCTTTTGAGGCATCGGAATAAAGTTGGGAGCTATAACAACTTATGCATGCAACCACTTGCTGAGGGTCACGAAAAACTTTAAATGCATTACCACATTTGCAACTACACAGGTGGATGCGTGCATGTGTGTGCTCTGTTGCTCAGTCATTTATGACTCTCTCTAATCCCACGGACTGTAGCCTATTAGGCTCCTCTGTCCACAGGATTTCCCAGACAAGAACACTGGAGTGGGTTGCCATTTCCTACTCCAGAAGATGTTCCCGACTCAGGATCAAACCCACATCGCCTGTGTCTCCTGCACGGACCGGGCGGATTCTTTAGCACTGAGCCACCTGGGAAGCCCATACAGGTGGGTACATGATTTCAGATGACAATTTGTCATAAAGCTTCATGAAAACTAAATAGGCTGCCCAAGATGAAGAGCTACTAAGTAGGTGAATTTGGAATACTAACCCAGCTCACCCTGACACCAAAACCCAGACTCTTAACTACCATGTCAGAGAGTCACACCTTCCCCCCCATTCCCTGGCTCTGCTCTGTACACAACATATTCCATCATTCAGAAAAAAGCAAACAAAAAACCTCACAGTTGGGAATCTTCTAGCACAATTCAGAAGACATGGTGAGGGCATTTGTTAGGACATAGCGCAGTTTCGGGCCATCCCACTCTTACAATATTTAATTTCACTGGTTCTTTCCAGTGTCCAGCATGGCCTGCCATTTGAGCCTGTGAAAGCATCATCTAGTTTCCTGCATGAGCCGCGGTCCCTTCCACACAGAGGAACAGGCTGTGTTCACTAGGCCTGCAGAACAAAGTCCCGGCTCCACACCTACTGAGCCTGTGCTCTGGAGCCCGGGGGCTGACGCTACTGAGGCCTGTGTGCCCGAGAGCCTGTGCTCCCAACGAGACACCACCTCCGGTGAGAAGCCCACCCACTCCAGCTGCAGGGCCCCCCGCTCACCACTCCTGGAAAAAAGCCCGTGCAGCAACAAAGACTCAGCACAGCCAAAAATAAAATAATTTTTAAAAATCTAAACAAAACAAACCACACAATATTAATATAAAATTTGAATGCAAAAGAATTTGATCACTGCATACATACATTGCATCACATGTTATTTCACAAAAATTTTTAAATGTATTTTATTTCTTAAATCTTATAACACTATACCAAAGCACCAAAATTCTGTGCAGTGACTATCTTGTTTCACTTATAGTTCAAAAGTGCTAGAAATAAAAAGGGGCACTCACATGAAGAACACTGACTAGGCTATTTTAATAGATCGGTGTCAAGATGGAAAAGCAAAATAATGTGAGCTAACAATCTACGAGTTAAAAAGGATATCATAGATATTCATGAAAGTCTGCATCTTCAATACTATCATTGATATAATGTCATTAAAATGCACATCAAGTTTCAAAAAGTTGTACAAGTGGCATGCTGTATTTACAATGCAATCAATCCAGGCTTAAATCATTTATTTAGCATCAGAAGAAAATAAATAAATAACAATTGTGGGTCAAAGAAGTCATGGGGAAAAAAAATATCACATAATCAATCTGAAGAATTTCACTTTGTATACAACAGATATCAACTGGTACCTCCCTATCAGCTCAAATGTCCATTCCCCAATGTAACTGTCTTACACATGTGTCCCCACAAACCTTTCTCGTCTTATATATAATACTCTCATTCCAGCCAGTAACACGCAGTTGATGACTATCATTCATATTTTGCTGAGAAAATAGAACCTGTTAGATGGAATATCCTCCCATCTCATTCAACTACAATGCAGAAATCTATCTCCCTGTCTCCAGCTAAAATATATGAAATATCTCAGCTATTTAAAGGAAAAACAAAACAAAAGAAAACAAAACCAGCCCCTCCACTCAAGCTGAATCCCATCCCTCCTTGCCTCCCTCAGTTATCTCACTCTCTTGAGGCTCATCATACCTCTAGGTCTTCATTCCCACACTGGCCAACTGTTGCCCAATTCCAGCATTCGCTTCATAGCAGAAGCTCTCCAAAAACTTGTCAATGCGCACAAGCTGTTCTTAACTCCAATTCATTCTTCAGTTCACTCTCAACCTTCCTTCTGTTCTCACCACTCCACTGAAAGCCCCCTTACCATCTCCTTTCACTTCTTACCATGTGCTCCTCTTGCTATGCCAATCAGCAACATGTGACATAATTAACCATCCCCTCTTTCAAGAAATATCCTCTCTTGACTTGGCTTTCCTCCTGTGTTATCTCTGAAGGCTTCTCATGTGACCTCAAAATGTTTATTCTTTAGGATTCCATGCTGAGCTTGATGTTCTCTATCTGCCCTTTTCTTCCTAGGCACTCTCACTGATTCTCAAACTTTATAAATCAAATATATCTTATGATAACCACTTTACAAAGATTATCTCATGCTCACAACAACCAGGTCAGGTAGAAGTTATTTTTCCTTGCTTCACAGATAAGGAAAGATGTGATCACAATGATTGCAAACCTAATACAGTGGTATATACATGGGACTGCCTACCTATATCTGATTCCAAATAGGAGTTCAAATCTCCTAAGAAAATTTTATTAAGAAGTGTATACTTTGATTCTTTAAAATATCTTAGCATTAATAAATTTGGTAAATTTTTAAAATGTATCCTAATGATTTAATTTTGCTTATATATAATAAAAGGGAGAAAAAAGGAATTATCTTTAGTAGAGTAATGTACTCCTATTATTATCTATTTATATAATTCTTTAAAAAATCTCTGCAGATTGTGACTGCAGTCATGAAATTAAAATGTGCTTGCTCCTTGGAAGAAAAACTATGACAAACCTTGACAGCATATTAAAAGCAGAGACATTACTTTGCCCACAAAAGTCAAAGCTATGGTTTTTCCAGTAGTCAAGTATGGATGAGAGATTTGGACTATAAAGAAACTTGAGTGCTGAAGAATTGATGCTTTTGAACTGTGGTGCTGAAGAAGACTCTTGAGAGTCCCTTGGACTGCAAGGAGATCCAACCAGTTCTTCCTAAAGGAAATCAGTCCTGAATATTCATTGAAAGGACTGATGCTGAAGCTGCAACTCCAATACTTTGACCACCTAATGCAAAGAACTGACTCATTGGAAAAGACCCTGATGTTTGCAAAGATTGAAGGCAGGAGAAGGGGATGACAGAGGATGAGATGGTTGGATGGCATCACTGACTCAATGGACATGAGTTTGAGCAAGCTCTGGGAGTTAGTGATGGACAGGGAAGCCTGGCGTGCTGCAGTCCATGGGGTTGTGAAGAGCTGGACATGACTGAACGGCTGAACTGAACTGAGCCAGGACTGCTGGGGAAAGCCAAGCAAAGAGAACCAGTGAAATCCAGATATGGTAAAGACTGGAAGTGACATCCTAGGGCTCACCATAATTTCTGATTTCTTTTGGAGGAGAAATAAGATATATTTTAAATATTTACTTTCAGGCACTCAAATGACCCTTGTTCTTTAATTCTGATGCCCTTGATGTGATGACAAATAGAAAAATCATCATAAAAGAAATTGAGATCCAGAGGAAATAAAATAAGCCCTTTTAAAAGATATAATCTGGTATGCCAGAGTGCTAAAACACAAAGGTACTAATTAGTAGCCATTTATGGGTTTTTTATCTTTTCAAAATATTCTTTCCTTTGTTTATAACAGTCACTTCATAAATGATAAGGAAATAAACAAAGTATAAGGAAAAAAACAAGGAATAGAAAGAATGAAATATAGATTAATAAGAAACCATCTTTAAAGCATTTTATTTATAATGTTTATTATAAAAGTTTTATTAGTTCATCTTTGTTTAGGAGCGGAAAAAAAGGTTATTTACCTACAGTTAAAAGTTGTACAGAATAAGCAGCTACTTACTTGAAAGAGAGCTGGTATTGATTCTGTCTCAAAATACCTTCCCAGCTGCATTGACAAGCAGCCTAACTTTGTACCTGTGTAATTCTATAGGCCATAATCTGGAAAGCACCACTTAAAAAGCTGCAGTAACCCATGAACGCGTGAGCCAGCCCTGTCTTAGCACCAGCCACTTCAAAGCCTGTATGCTGCTTGTCCGTCTGTGGCTCCAGCTTCTGCGGGGGCCCTGCTCTACCTGAGCTCCAAGCGATGTCAGGACTGACCCACCTCACTTCCTGCTCAAGCTGCATAACCTCCTGCCCTCCTGCTGATTCCAAATGGTGGAGATCAACAAACAAGACCCTGGTGACAGCTACACAAACTCAACCTAGAAATGGTAGAGACTTGACGTCCCAAAGGATAAACGTTTAACCACCAGAAGTTGGGAACAGGAGATTACTTCTTCACCCACCCACTCCACTAAACTGAGACGTTTGTCCAGAAGACAGTCCTCAAGATCCAGCAATCACCTACATACATCCTCCCCCTCACTCATTCTCTGCCTCATTTTCTTTGTCCCTCAGGCCTGCTCCCTTGGGTCCTGCTCCCTAATCAAGCAATAGAACATAACAGTTGCTTCAGGCTCTGTTTTCTGGGAAATCGAGGCTAAATGAGACATTTCCGTGTTGTATTAATTATATATTTTGGTGTTTTTATGGTTTTATAATTTATAAAAGTACTTTCAGAATAATATTTCATTGAAACTTTTAATATAAGGTTTTGGGGAAAAAAAAAAAAAAGAATGGCTAACTCATGCCCTTGATAATGTATAAACCAATTATGCAAAAGATAACGTCAAGCTTTTCAAAGTTATATGTATCTAATCCACACAGCTTTCACTGGGCTTTAACCACTTAAGTCTTTCTTTTTTTAGGAATTCAGTTAAGGTCTCTTCAGCCTTATGTTCAAAAAAAAAAAAAAAATTCTGCTATTTCTCATCCTTGTTGTTTTCACATGTGTTTGTCTCATTCTCTTTATTTTTTATATATATATATATATATATATATATACATATATATTTTCAAGAAGCTCTGCATTGATTTGTTTTATGCTTATTGCCCTAGACATATTCCTGTCTTAAGTGTACTATATGAGGTTTATGACCACTGGTATGGAGAAAATCTACCTGGGTTTACAGATCCAGCTCTCCCAATTACCAGCTTTATGGCTGTGCACAAGTTGCTTCATTTCTTTGGATTTTTGCTCATCATTTTTGCTTATGTAAAATTCAGGTAAAAATACTATCTACATCATAAGACTATAAAGGATCAAATGATTTCAATTACTAGAGCAATTCCTAACAAACACTAAACGTGTAATCAGAGATACGTTGACTTCTTTCTTTTTTGTTACTATAATTCTTTGAAGAGAGGGAAGTCTCACAAGGCTAGAGACAGAAAGATTTAGATGCAAACCTTGGGTTCCCAGATGAAGAGTTGCTTGACCTGAGCAAGTCTTTTAATCAACTCTCCAAATCTACTTAAAGTCTAGATCCTGTTGTGAACTTCAATATATCCACAATTCCTTATCTGAAATGGGGTGAGAAAGTGTTTAAAAATTCAAAATCATTTTTATTTTAGAAATATAGTAAGGCACATATATGTACAGTGTATTTTAATATTGATAATATCTAATATTAATATAGTTTAATATTAATAATACCCCCAGTTGGGGACTAGTACAGTACTTAGTAGTCAAACACATAAACATATCTACTGAAAACTTCGGGAATATTTATAAGAGATGGAATAAATTTTAAAATCAATTCAGAGGAATCAGAGCAGGTTTTACCACTGAAAAAGCTTGTCCCTGTGTCTGCAATCTCTCTGTACTCCTGAACTGTAGAAAATGGACTGTGGAACTGAATTTCCAAGACCTCGAGGACACAAGGTTCTCACTGTGACACAGCTGGCCTTGAAGGAAGTGACTTTTCTTCCTAAACCCCCTTTTCCCTTCCTATATTTCTTGAGATGCTCATGAGGCAGAATTAGGTCCTTGCGTTTGCATATACTACTGCTCCGCCAGAAAATTCCCCTTTCTTTATTCAGATCTTTCATCTAGTCCATACGTAAATATTGATTGAGGACCTATAGTATACAGTGCAGAATACAAACCACAGGAAGAACACAGTAGCAAAAAACATGATTTACTATCTAAAAGACAGAAACAAATAAAAGTGTTGAAAGAATTAAAATATTCTATATAGATGGTCTGCTAGAAATAGGTGGATTTTTTTACATGTCTCCCCCCCCCCATTATGCTTAGACAAAGCCATTTTGAAAATAGCATGGCCTTATTCATAAATAAGTACTAAATACTTGTCACAAAACTGCAGACAGTTCCTTCTTTTAAAATGCAATACTCTCAAAAATTCATTTTATGATGTCTCTAGGCTTCTATGCTTTAACAAATAAAAAATATTACCTATTAAATTACTTGAAAACATAAAAATAAGAAAGGATTCCCTTGTGATCCAGTGGTTAAGACTCCACGGTTCCACTGCAGGAGGCACAGGTTCAACTCCTGGCTGGGAAATTAAGATCCTGCATGCTGTGTAACCATAACTAAAGATGAATAGATAAACAAATTATTTAAAAAATTACTTGCATTTTTACCTTTCAATTGGCCTAAGAATCTATGTCCCTAGAAGCATGAGCCTGACACTGAAATTTATTAACATTGGGAAACCCTTTAAATCTCCATACCCTCTAAAAGGAGAGAATGTTCCTATCATTTGGACCTTCATATTGCCACCTGATGCAGAGTCAACTCATTGGAAAAGACCCTGATGCTGGGAAAGATTGAAGGCAGGAGGAGAAGAGGGAGACAGAGGATGAGGTGGTTGGATGGCATCACCGATTCAGTGGACATAAACTTGGGCAAGCTCCAGGAGAGAGTGAAGGACAGGGAAGCCTGGTGTGCTGCAGTCCCTGGGGTCTCAGGGAGCTGGATATGACTTAGAGATGGAACAACAACATAACAGAGCCGCCGTCTAGGGATATTCTTTCTTTATCCCATGATGCGACAAAGTTCACTGATGTCCGCAAAGACCTCAGTTCACTCAAACAAAATGTCAGTCAAATGCACTCCTTCATATCTATTAGAGGTGATGACCAGCTTGTGAGGTTACAATATTCAGTCTTCAGCTCTCCACTCAGTTTTCTGTTGTGCTAAAATCCGTTCTTTGGATTTGATTTTTGTTTGTATCAATAAACATTTACCTCTGTGTGTGGTCCTCACCTCGAGGTGTTCGAATATTTGCCCCACAATCATGGCCCTCAGTCGTCCTTTACGGGCACGCTGCCCCGTCCCTGGGGAGTGCCCGCTGGCACCAGGCCTGGCTCACAGCTCGGTGATGCGTCTGCCTGTGTTCCTACCTCGCTCCTTCTCCCAACTATCATACTTCACACAACACAAATAATCTTTGAAAGCCCAGGCCTGTGTCATTATCAAAATAGAAAACATGTGAATCGTTTCAATATTCAGCTATTTTAGTTTCTTTCCCCATCCCTTGCAAACCAGTTCAAACTAGTTCACTTGTTAGGTAGATTAGATAGAAATAGAATACACTCATTTGTAAGAAGCAGCTCAATTGCATTTATTTTTTTTCATTGAAAAATCAACCCAGGATTTGCAGCATTTCTTTCAAGGCTTTCCTTCTGAAACTCCATTAAAAAAAAGAAGAAGAAGAAAGAAAACTAGAATTCCTAGACACCTATTACACTTTTATCCTATTTTAGATCTTTAATGTCAAGGTGATGCCTGGAGCAAATGTTTAGTCAGGCAAATTATAATCTTATCAAAAGAGGGATTTACAAGAGAAAGCACTCAGGTAATCACCTCTGCTCTTTGTGGGGATATTTGAGAACATCCTACTCAGGGACAGCTGCTTCATCACTGCCTTTAATGACCACGAACCAGGAAATCTTGCATAATTCAGCCAAGAGTATTCTGAAGGCCTTCCCATCTGTTTGAGGATGTCTATTTCGCTGAGCAGTTTTGTGTCCAAGGGATTTCTTGACTAACAGGCACATCATTACACACAGCAACAATTAACACAGTGAGGGTCTCTGTAATTCAGTGTGCATCGCCTTGTGATAACTACATAAAGAAATGAGCTTCCTTTAGGAAGGAAAAATGGAGAATCGCCTAACTTGTCCAAATTCATTTAAGCTGAGGTTTTAGGGAAGACAATTTGCATTCCAAGTGGCTTCCCAGGTGACTCAGTGATAAGGAATCTGTCTGTCAAGCAGGAGACCAGGGTTCGATCCCTGGGTTGGGAAGATCTCCTGGAGAAGGGAAGGGCAATCCACTTCAGTATTCTTGCCTGGAGAATCCCCATGGACAGGGGAGGCTGGCGGGCTACAGTCTATGGGGCCATAGAAGAGTTGGACAGGACTTAACGACTAAACAACAACTACAGTTTGGATTCTGAACAAGTATCTGTGGTTCGATCTCAGCCCTCTTTCCTTGCAGTTGTGGTTTTTGCTCACAAACAGAACTACTGTGGGCAATGTCGTTTTTCCCTTTGCAGACTTGTACTGTTCCTGAGTTAATGCATATGGAAGTGCTTAAAATACTGATTAAGTTAAAAATCATTCCTTGAGAAACTGTTTATTCAGCCAAAAAGAAAATAACACAAAGATTTTACCTATGAGAAACTCAAAATAGCTATAGTATTAATAAGAACAAATTCATACTTGATTTAAAAATCCAATCTGGGTTAAGGGTCTAGTTCATGGCATTGGGAATACCTCATCATATCTTTGAATTTTTACCACTGAAACTAGGAGCTGCGATTCCCGAAGACTTCCTTCGATAGCATGTCTTTTGAGAATTTGGAGAGACATACAGGATTACAATACTGAAATATTTAATAGTACACAGAATGTAGAATAATATAGTTCACAGATTATTAGCACAAAAAGTGTGAAAACTTAAGTTGTAAAGTCTCATAACCATCAAGAAATCTAAGGTTCTGACCTAGGAAAGACTTTTTTAACTTAGCTTCATCCCCTGAATTCAATGGCCATTCTATTCAATTGTACTCTATTCTCATCGACTCCCTCAAACTCCAAACAAAGCTCCAGTGAATCTTTTTATGAACACATATCATAGGGTTTCCGCAGCTGCATACTGAATTAAGGAATGAATGAAAAGGCAGTGAATCTTTGGCCCTTTCTTCTTTTCCAGTTTACTTCAGTTAATTTTTAACAACAGCTTGTTCTGACCTTACCTGCATAATATTTTATGTTTTCATAACATTTTAAAACCTTTTTAGAGTACTTTAATTCTGCTCATAACGACCAGGCATGTCCTCTGCCCTGGAGCCTCCATTCTCTTGCCTAGATGATCCATTCACCATTAACCTAGTAACCTACTCTGGTTCCACCTAATTTTTTTTTTTTTTCCTTTTCCAAGTGGGATGATATGAACTGGATGTACAATTTGACAGTATCTCTCTTTGTTGGGAAATTTTATAGCAGGGGACATTGGAAAGAAAACTGACCTTGCTTTTAGTTTAGAAGACCTGATTTTTGCTCCTCTTCACAGGATGGGTTACATAATCTCAAGGACCAATGAAAACTGCAAATGAAATCACTTTAGCCTTTGATCAAAACACAGGGAAAAAGTTTTTCTTTTTTTCCCATGATCTCAGCCTACCAAAGGCAGATCTCTTTAGAGCTGTACCACCTAAGGTCTAAGGCCACTCTCGGTGACGCAGAGTCTTACAGGCGGCACTGATGGCATACGCCCAGTCCTGGTCCTCCCCAGGCCTATGGCCAGACCTCTGCCAGTGATGAGGGCTGTGGGGGTTATTGGGTAAAATCGGGCAAGCCAGAACCTGAGACTCGGTCCTGGAGAGCTGAGAAAAAAGTAGGAGGTGGGATCACACATGAGCTGAGGCTCCAAGAGCCCTGCCACACTCCATTGCCTCATCAGTCTCCACTTAAAAAATGCAACTTCAAATATACAGTTACCAAGGGCTTCAAGACGGCAACACTGAGCATTTACCCACAGACACGGCGCCCGCTTCTGAGCAGAGGGTCCTGTGGGATTGCACTAGTTTGCTCAAGACAGCCTTACCTCCTCACCATCAGCACTGCATATCTACTCTTGGGACAAACATCTACCAAGGACCCATCTCATAAGACATCCCTCACAATTTTGCTGTGGAGTTAAATTATGTTTGTAATTGTTTATATTTGTTGTGAATTATCACTCATAATAAGTGCTTAATGTGCCAGTGGTTGTGGGTACAACTTCAAATCCCAATTCTGTTTCTTGCCAGTTAGGGACACTTGAAACCATGACACTTGCCATATACTTTAAATTGCCTCATTTATTTTAAATTACAAACTTTGGTCTATATAACAAGATAGCACATGCATATGTTAGTTAAATCAAGCCAATGCTCAGGTGCTGTCCAAAAAGTTGCATTTGAGAAATAGTCAGCCAACACATTATGAATGCACAGTCCAGAAGTCAGCTAGCTTTGTTTCAGGAAAAAAACCCTTTTCCTAGTGGCCACTACAAACATTCCTCTTATGCCCATCTTCTAATAATAACTAATGCTTTGCTGACTACTGATACTGTATGTCAATTTAATTATTAAAAATAATGACATGCCAGTCAACATGATGAAAATTAGACATGGCCACTCTTGGGTAAAATTAAATGCACTCAGGATAGTTGGACTGCCTTAAAAATTTTTAGGAATACTCATCACTCTTGATGATCAGGATATAAAAATCCAGTGCAACCCACATACTTAGAGATGGTACATTAGGCTATATCCCTTAACTATATGGTAGGGCTTCCCTTGTAGCTCAGTTGGTAAAGAATCTGCCTGCAATGCAGGAGACCCAGGTTCGATTCCTCGATCAGGAAGATCCCCTGGAGAAGGAAATGGCAACCCACTCCAGTATTCTTGCCTGGAGAATCCCATGGACAGAGGAGCCTGGCGGGCTACAGTCCATGGGGCCGCAAGAGTAGGACATGACTGAGTGACTAAACCCCCACCATGTGGTGGCCAGCTACAAACTCTGGAGTTTTGGACTGTGTGTGTGATATAGTCTTCCTGTGATCTTTTGGTGTTTGCTTCAGGAAACCATTCCTGAAAAGTAACAGTGGGGAAACATAAAAGGATTGGGACATACTTGAGTCAATAGGAGAGATCATAGGAATTATTTTAATGTATGTGAAGAAACATTGAGTTGACATGTGACATATATATAACAGAATATGATCTAAGACTTGTGCATTAGTTTGCTGGTGCTGCTATAACAAAGCACTACAGATTGGACGGCTTAAAGAACAAACATTCACTTTTTTATAATTCTGGAGTCTAGAAGTCTGAGACCAAGATATTAACAGGGTTGGTTTCTTCTTGAGGCTTCTCTCCTTGGCTTGTAGGTGGCTGTCACCTACTGTGGCATCATGTCGTCTTCCTTCTGTACATATCTGTTTCCAAACTTCCTCTTCTGATAAGAATACTGGGCTTCCCTGGTGTCTCAGTCAGTAAAGAATCTGCCTTCAATGCAGGAAACTGCCTGCAATGCAGGATGCCTGGGTTCAGTCTCTGGGTTGGGAAGACCACTTAGAGAAGGAAATAGTGAGCTGCTCCAATATTCTTGCCTGAGAAACCCCATGGACAGAGGAGCTTAGTGGAATACAGTGCATGCGGTCATAAGAGTCTGACATGACTTGGCGACTAAACCACCACCACCAATAAGAACACCAGTCATGTGGGAATTGAGTCCACCCTAATAACCTCGTTTTAACTAGCTGACCTATCTGTAGTCCCTATCTCAAAATACAGTCACATTGTGAGTTACTAGAGGTAGGAACTTTGAGATAAATTTTCAGAAGACACAGCTCAGCCCACAGCAACCTGGTTTTTTTTTGTTTGTTTGTTTGTTTGTTTTCTATTTTATTTTTTTTCATTTATTTTTACTAGTTGGAGGCTAATTACTTTACAATATTGTAGTGGTTTTTGTCATACATTGACATGAATCAGCCATGGATTTATATGTAAGACATACCACGCAAATTCTCCAGCAAAGCAGGAACATAGCCCTGAGCATCAACATACAGGCTGCCCAAAGTCACACCTAACACATAGACCTATCTCAAAACTCATTACGGGATGGGGAATACATGCAACCTGTTTTGATTACATACCACTAGGGAGAACTTTTAGTACTGTGAACTTTGTGGTCAGTACTACAATTTAACAGGAACCTAAGAGTTTGCACATTTAAGTTGGCTTGGGCCAGTTCATGATCCTTGGAAAATCCACCTACTGTGTTTATACCTCGGTGTCTTCAAGGGTTATAAAATATCTACCTCATAAGATTCTTTTAATGCTGAAATCCATTGATGAATACAAGGTGTGCAAAGCAAACACCTGGTGAGTACTATTTGTCATTATTAATGTTATCATTTATTGAATCAATGATGAGTTGAATAAGAGAAAGAAAGAATGAATCAATCAATCAATGAGACTAGTTTTACTCTTTCACTAACAAAGGAGGAAATTAAAAGTAAGCAATGTTCCCTGCCCAACTTTTGGGAGACAGAACCTGTACAAAAACTTAGGTATCCAGACTCAAAATTCACTTTTCTTTTCCTTCACTATATCACGTAATTCCTTTTAAGAACCAACTTCACGAATGTCCACTAAAGTTTGAATTCCGCCTGGCCACACTAGAAAGTTAAAGAGAAAGTCTCTGACATTTTGTGAATTGAAAATGAAGACTGCTGCTGCTAAGTCACTTCAGTCGTGTCTGACTCTGTGCATCTGTGTGACCCCATAGACAGCAGCCCACAAGGCTCCCCCACCCCTGGGATTCTCCAGGCAAGAACACTGGAGTGGTTTGCCATGTCCTTCTCCAATGCATGAAAGTAAAAAGTGAAAGTGAAGTCGCTCAGCCGTGTCCGACTCTTAGCGACCCCATGGACTGCAGCCTACCAGGCTCCTCTGTCCCTGGGATTTTCCAGGCGAGAGTACTGGAGTGGGTTGCCATTGCCTTCTCTGGAAAATGAAGACTACATTTCAAGTATGAAGGTCTGTTTGTATATTCGTGTATTTCTCAGTAATGTATTACTGTTTGTGGCCACATGGACAGTAGCCTGCCAGGCTCCTCTGTCAGCGGAATTTTCCAGGCAAGGATACTGGAGTGGGTTGCCACTTTAAAGAATGTCACATAATCAACACTGAAAAGACTTATCATGAACCAGTTTGAACCAATTTGACTGCACCCATCTATTAGGTTCTGTTTGGTGAAGCTTAGTAGCCATCAATAATTATAGGCTAGTTACTTCTTCACAAAACCTATTACTAGGTTTCAATGAAATAAAGCCTTAGACCATAGCCTGCAAAGCATCTCAACATTTTTTTTTTTAAGTAGGCAGAAATAGTCATATAATCTCTTTTGCCAGCTCGATGAAGTTTCGCCTCTCTGTTCTCTTTACAGATGTCAAAATACTTTGCATACATGATGAATCACCAGGTCAAACACAGAATTAAGCTAACCATTTTTTTGAGTCAGGCAACTATGATCCCTCCACTCCTGTGGCAGGACTCAGGATCATCCAGGGGACAAGCCAGGGAACAATTCCCAATGACAAAAGTGAAGTGTCTGCTAGATTCTTTACCCCATCTCTTCATGAAAGGCATGAAGTTTCTCTAATATAGTTTTATCAATCCACATATTTTTGCATGCATGCTCAGTCACTTCAGTCATGTCCGACTCTCTGAGACTTATGGACTGTAGCCCACCAGGCCCTCGGTCCATGGGATGTTCCCAGCAAGAATACTGGAGTGGATTGCCATGTCCTCCTCCAGGGGATCTTCCTGACCCAGGGATCATTCTTGCGTCTCCTGTTTCTCCGGCATTGCAGGCAGATTCTTCACCTGCTGAGCCATCGGGGAAGCCCCCGTATATTTTTAACAACACTAATTTTCACTTAGGTCACTTCTTTCTAACACTCATGTGCTGGTTATTAAAGTCTCTTTGAATTAACTGATGTAAAGGAATTTCAAGTAGCTACTCCTGGGCATGGGAAATTAATTCTGATTCATGGGAGAGGGTCTTTAGTGGGGTATGAATACTGAATAAAGGCAACTGACTGACCCTAGGAGGTAGGTTGAAACTGACACAAGGATTTTTATCACACTTTTCATGCTAAAGTATTTTAAAGTAGATTACAGATACAACTACTACCATGCTATCAGCTGGCCTATGTGAAATTCACTGAGATGGTCTTTTTCAAAAAGCAAAAATGAAGTCCAGATGAATAATTTCTCCTTAGAAGATGGTCTCTAAAACTGTGTTCCTTTCAGAGTAAGTGAAAGCATATACTTGAGAGGGAAGATGTTAAATATATATGAATGTATGTGTATATATACAAATATGCACAGTGTGCATGTACACTTTGACTTTCTTGATTAAAATGACCATCATCTATCTTAACTAATATTTCCTCAGTTTTGTTGGTTTGCAGAGTTCTAGGCTTCAAGGTATGTAATCCCTTAGCACAAAATATATTAAGAGATCTAGAAAGGGATAATCACCCCCAAAGATCTAAGTGCAATATTTATTAATGGTAGAATTTTAGATGCATTATACGCTAGATATGAGGTATTATCTAGTATAAAACTTAGACGTCCATAACTACTTAAACCCCAAGCAAGAGATTCAAAAAGTATTTGACTTGTGTTAGAAAGAAAATAGCCCATTTAACAACAAAAACTTGCATAATCCCTTCAGTTATATAATAAGCACTTCAAGGCCGCCCACTCTTGGAGGAGGAATTCATTATAGATATATTCTAAGAACAGAAGAGGCACTGTTAAAGCATGACTCCAAGGTACCTTCTTGAAATATCACAAAAACATTGTTATTATTACCAGTAAGGGATGACAATGACTCAAGTTATGCAAGAATATAGCTACTTTAGCTAAAGACCATTTTAGATAAATGTGTGTATACTCAAAAAAGATCTGGCACAATGCCACCTACATAATAAGAACTAATGATTCTCACCTGATAACTGAATGGTGATGGTATTACATTCTAATGTTAGGCCAGAAAGTTTCTTGATAGGCATGAAAACCACAAAAAGGAGAGAAAGGAACAGGTATGACTACATAGACTGAAGTTTGACTCTAGAAAGAATCCACAATTACATTATACACTATGTTGTCATTTTCTTTATTCCTGATATGGATTTGCATTTTGGAATCCTGGAATGGAGGAGCTAAGAAGAATGCTTGATTAACCAGCCCAGTGTTTTCTTTCTTTTTTTTTTTTTTTTTTTGCTTTTGCTTGTCTTGTTTCGTTTTGTTTTAGCAGTATCTTCTTTTAAAGAAGCAAAAGGCAAAGGAGAAAGGGAAAGATATATCCATTTGAATGCAGAGTTCCAAAGAACAGCAAGGAGAGGTAAGAAAGGCTTCCTCAGTGATCAGTGCAAAGAAATAGAGGGAAACAATAGAATGGGAAAGACTAGAGATCTCTTCAAGAAAATTAGAGATACCAAGGGAACATTTCATGCAAAGATGGGCACAATAAAGGACAGAAGTAGTATGGACCTAACAGAAGCAGAAGATATTAAGAAGAGGTCGCAAGAATACACAGAAGAACTATACGAAAAAGATCTTCACAAACCAGATAACCACCATGGTGTGATCACTCACCTAGAGCCAGACATTCAGGAATGTGAAGTCAAGTGGGCCTTAGGAAGCATCACTACAAACAAAGCTAGTGGAGGTGATGGAATTCCAGTTGAGCTATTTCAAATCCTAAAAGATGATGCTGTGAAAGTGCTGCACTCAATATGCCAGCAAATTTGGAAAACTCAGCAGTGGCCACAGGACTGGAAAAGGTCAGTTTTCACTCCAATCCCAAAGAAAGGCAATGTCAAAGATGCTCAAACTGCCACACAATTGAACTCATCTCACATGCTAGCAAAGTAAAGCTCAAAATTCTCCAAGCCAGGCTTCAGTAGTACATGAACTGTGAACTTCCAGATTTTCAAGCTGGATTTAGAAAAGGCAGAGGAATCAGAGATCAAATTGCCAACATTTGTTGGATCATCGAAAAAGGACAAGAGCTCCAGAAAACATCTATTTCTGCTTTGTTGACTATGCCAAAACCTTTGGCTATGTGGTCCACAAGAAACTCTGGAAAATTCTTGAAGAGATGGGCATACCAGACCACCTGACCTGCTTTCTGAGAAATCTGTATTCAGGTCAGGAAACAACAGTGAACACTGGACATGGAACAATAGACTGGTCCCAAGTTGGGAAAGGGGTACATCAAGGCTGTATACTTTCAGCCTGCTTATTTAACTTACATCCAGAGTGCGTAATGCGAAATGCCTGGCTGGATGAATCATAAGCTGGAATCCAGATTGCCAGGAAATATCAATAACCTCAGATATACAGATAACACCACCCTTATGGAAGAAAGCAAAGAAGAACTAAAGAGCCTCTTGATGAAAGTGAAAGAGGAGAGTGAGAAAGTTGGCTTAAAGCTCAACATTCAGAAAACTAAGATCATGGTATCCAGTCCCATCACTTCATGGCAAATAGATGGAGAAACAATGGAAACCATGGCAGACTTTATTTTTGGGGGCTCCAAAATCACTGCAGAAGCTGACTGCAGCCATGAAATTAAAAGATGCTTACCCCTTGGAAGAAAAGCTATGACCAACCTAGACAGCACATTAAAAAGCACAGACATTACTTTGCCCACAAATGTCCGTCTAGTCAAAGCTATGGTTTTTCCAATAGTCAAGTGTGGATGTGAGTGTTGGACTATAAAGAAAGCTGAGCATCGAAGAACTGATGCTTTTGAATTGATGCTTTTGAACTATGGTTTTGGAGAAGACTCTTGGACTGCAAGGAGATCCAACTAGTCAACCCCAAAGGAAATTAGTCCTGGGTGTTCATTGGAAGGACTGATGCTGAAGCTGAAGCTCCAGTACTTTGGCCACCTGATGCGAAGAACTGACTCATTTGAAAAGACCCTGATGCTGGTGAAGATTGAAGGCAGGAGGAGAAGGGTTGACAGAGGATGAGATGATTGGATGGCATCACCAACTCGATGGACATGAGTTTGAGCAAGTTCCAGGAGCTGGCGACGGACAGGGAAGCCTGGTGTGCTGCAGTCCATGGGCTCACAAAGAATCAGACACAACTGAGTGACTGAACTGAACTGATCTTTAAAAAGAAGTAAAATCTCCATGCTGTGTCGTGCTATGCTCAGTCGCTTCAGGTGCGTCTGACTCTTTGTAACCTATGGACTGTGGCCCGCTAGGATCCTCTGTCCGTGAGATTTTCCAGGCAAGAGTACTGGAGAGGGTTGCCGTGCCCTCCTCCGGGGGATCTTCCAGACCAAGGAACTGACCACATATCTCTGGCGTCTCCTGCATTGCAGGCAGGTTCTTTACCCGCCCAGTCTTCTGTGAAGCCTAAAAATCTCCATAATATTATTTAAATATTTCAATTGCAATTCTAGTGGTTCTCAGAAGACTGAATGGAGAGGTAGATCTGAAGGAAGACAGTCCACTTCAGAGCTATTAGGAGAACCATAAGTCAGGTAGCAAGAAGGATTAAAAAACCATGAATTCAATAACTATTTAGAACTTAGACTCAGCCCATATGGATAAAGGAAAGAAAGATTCTGAGTTTGAACTCCATGCTTCCTGCCCGGGTATTTGGTTATGATCTGTGTGTGCTCAGCCACTCAGTTGTGTCCGACTCTTTGTGACCTCAAGGACTGTAGGCCACCAAGCTCCTCTGTCCATGGAATTTTCCTGGTTGTGATAGAGAAGCAAATTTCCACAGGAAGGAAACCCATCTGGAAGAACAAAATTAGGATGGGAGATAATGAGTTAGATTCACAAGGATGTGGTACAACAGAAAGTATCATTCATTTCTCGTGGGAGTAGAAAATGGCACAGCAACTTTGGAAGGCCATATGCAGGTTTCTTGCTAAACTAAACATACTCTTACCACACCACCCAGCAACTGTGCTCCGTAGTATTTCTTAGAAGAGTTGGAAACTTAGGTCCACACAAAAACAGATATTTGCGGGACCTTTATTCATAAGGTTATATGTTCATTTCAAATGTATAAACTTAACAAAAATTGTATAAATATTTATATTACTGATTTTAATCAATTAGATTTTAGGGAATTCTTTTAATACAATTGACTTGATTTTCAAGCCTGTACATTAATAGCATTAAGATGTATACAAAATATTTATAACAAAAAGAAAATGTGAGATAATTAGCTTTATTCTCTATTATAGATCTAGCACACTTTGTAAATAAAAAGCACAGAAATCAGATCTCCTCAGTAATCAGGAATCATTCATTCTTTGTTAATGCAACACACTTTTGCTCTTTTGGCCTTATTGTAATGAAGAGCAGTGTTTTACAAAAACAAGTCAAGCAAATACATTAAATCACGACCTTTTACTTTGCACCACTCTAGTCTAAGTGCCCTGAAATGAACTTTTTAGTTAATTAGCATTCTTATGTTTGTCACTTAAAGTAATCACTCTTCTCAATTTAATTGAAGTGTTATATGTGAGGCGCTAAGAGCTTGGGAGCAGACCCACCTGATGAGTTAAGTGAACTCCACGTTCACTAGTAACAAAGCAGATAGTTGCATTCGAGAGTCAAAGCAGCAGACTGTTGGGAGGCGTGAAGCAAAGTAATGGAAATAATTAACATCTCTTGCTCCAATAATTGTATTGGAAGGGTGGATTTCAAATATCCATTAATTTAAGTGGTCTTTATTCCATCATTATGCAAACTGCAGGTTTGGCACGACTTTTGCATGTGCTTACCACAAATGGGCCGTGTTGTGCTTGCATGCCCTTGGGAAATTTCAGGGGGTCTTCACTTCTATGCCCCTGGTGCCTGATGCTGTAACCGGGGACGGGCTGACAACTGGGCAAGGTCTTAAGGGCACCACCCCTTCTAGGAAGAGCAAAAATTAGATTTTCACCTCAGGGCTTAAACCTCAAGGTCTGTTTGTTCAAGGATAATTTGTCCCTGAGAAAATTGCCTTTTTTTTTTTTCATGTTCTACTATTTCCAGAATTGGAATGCCTCTTACAGTCTCCATTTCTGCCTCTTCAAAGGATTTGGTTAAAAGATGGAAGTATGCTAAAATCAATTATATCTTAGAGATTAAATATAAATATATATATAATGCTTCAACTCCATGGAGCTTGTATGATAAGCTGGACAGTTTGTTCTTGTCATTATAAACCTTAGTATACATCAAATGAGGTATCATGTGCTTTCACATGACTGATCTCATATAGTCTTCCCCACAAATGGATGGTTATTATTATCATCCTCACTTGGCTGAATTGCAAAGGACTGGAAAATGTTAAAGTCTGAATTCATTCATTCATTGACTCATTAATTATTAATTTGTTGATGTAATCAATCTACATCTGTTTTTAGCACCTGCAATATAACTAACAACAATAATAACACTGATAAAACATGAATGTATTGAGTGTTCATTATGGGCTAACCACTAAGATAGGATGGTAAAGAGAATGATGAAAAGTAATGGTCACAGATTCAAACCTGTTTCTGGCTGATCAAAAGCTCGGGCTCTGAAGCCATGCTACTTTAGAACCAAGTTTACATGAGGATGTATAACTGCTCTAAATGATACATTCACCAATGAAATAATAAGGAGGATAATATATGCTGATTGGTATGGTATGCAATTATCCCTCAAAGAGAAATCTGAAGACAGTCAGTTTTTGAGCCCTGGCCTTGCTTCATTGATTACCAAATGCTGGGTGTATCCATATACCCTTCTAAAATACTATTCTGATCTATAAAATCATCTCATGGTCACATGTTCTAGTTAGGGCCTCTGCTTTTCATAAGAGAGTGTAGGCTCTGCCTTCCTTTTTAGAATGTCATGGTATCACAGAAATAACTTCACTCTGTTTTTGTTTCCTTATTTTTTTTCTGTTTATTTCCTTTTTGCAGTAAATATAGCCTGAGTTTCTGGATACCTTCTTTAGTCAGTTCAGTCCCTCAGTTGTGTCCAACTCCTTGCGACCCATGGACTGCAGCATACCAGTCCATCATCAACTCCCAGAACTTGCTCAAACTCATGTCCATCGAGTTGATGCCATCCGACCATTTCATCCTGGTCTGTTGTCCCTTTCTCCTCCTGCCTTCAGTCTTTCCCTGCATCAAGGTCTTTTCCAATGAGTCAGTTCTTCACATCAGGTGGCCAAAGTATTGGAGTTTCAGCTTCAGCGTCAGTCCTCCCAACGAATATTTAGGACTGATTTCCTTTAGGATGGACTGGTTGGATCTCCTTGCAGTCCAAGGAACTTTCAAGAGTCTTCTCCAACACCACAGTTCAAAAGCATCAATTATTCGGCTGTCAGCTTTCTTTATAGTCCAGCACTCACATCCATGCATGACTAATGGAAAAACCACAGCTTTGACTAGATGGACCTTTGTTGGCAAAGTAATGTCTCTGCTTTTCAATATGCTGTCTAGGTGGGTCATAGCTTTTCTTCCAAGGAGCAAGCATCTTTTAAATTCATGGTTGCAGTCACCATCTGCAGTGATTTTTGAGCCCCCCCCCCCAAAAAAAATAAAGTCTCTCCATGTTTCCATTGTTTCCCCATCTATTTTCCATGAAGTGATGGAACTGGATGCCATGATCTAATTTTTCTGAATGTTGAGCTTTAAGCCAACCTGTTCACTCTCCTCTTTCACTTTCATCAAGAGGCTCTTTAGTTCTTCTTCACTTTCTGCCATACCTAATCACCATCAACAACTCATTTAAAGAATGGTATTCATGTATATTGCCTGAAACATAAGCAGTTTATTCATTACTAAAAATACACATTTTGACCTTGAATCAGCCAGATTTAAAGAGTTACATGAATGAACCTGAGGTTCTGTATTGCACTCTGCCTAATTATCATGCCTTTAGCTTAAATTACATCTAGATAGATGATAATGACAAATAGCTACATAGATAGGGAGAAATTGTTGCTACTGTTCAGTCACTGAGTTGTGTCTGACTCTGCAATCCAGTGACCAGGCTCCTCTGTCCATGAGACTTCCCAGGCAAGAGTACTGGAGTGAGTTGTCATTTCCTTCTCCAAGGTAGAAATATAGAATGCTAAAATGTTGACTACTGCATCATGCTACCCTTCTGAGGGAACCACTATCAGAAATTTTGGCAGCTGAGCACCAGGACAAACTTAGGGACAGTAATTTATGGAAAACATGAACGCCCTAATGCAGCATATTTCCACTTTTATGCTTTTGTTCCAAGAGTTCATTTACAATCTAGGTCTACTGATGCTACAGCTTGCGTTGGTGGGCATTTCTGTGTACCCACTCTGCCTTGCTTCTTCTTACTTTCTTATACTCACTTTCAGATTCTACCTCCTTTCCCTGCCTAATTTATCCTATCACATTGCCAATAGTCATATAACTACCTCAGCTTATTTCAGTAATTTAGAAAAATAGCCATTGAAATGTCATGTCTGAGTGAAACTGCAGTGGAGAAACTTGACAAGATCAAGCTCAGCCAGGTATCCAGGTACCATATCAGTGATACATCCTATTGAAAGCGTGTTCCCTCATGATATGACGTGATGAGAATGGCACTTTACTTCTGTGGCCCTTTGCCCCCAAATCCATAACTTCAGTCTATTTATGTAGACATAGTAGTCACAATGGTCTATTTACACAGTCAAGACAAGCTGTGGGACATTCTACAACATACCTGACTCGCTCTCCTTAAAATTGTTAGGAACATTAAAAATGAGGAAAGTCTGAGAAAGTGTCATGGCCAAGAGGAGTTTAAAAAGACTTGAAGACTAAATATAATGTGGTATCCTGGATGAGATCCTGGGAAAGAAAAGCAGCAGTAGGCAAAAGCTAGGGAAATCTGAATAAAATATGTGCTTTAGTTAATAACAGTCAATAGTAATGCATTGATTATAGTGAACTGTTATCACTTAGGATAATAACAATAGGGGAAACTGAGGGTGGGGTATATGTAGACTATTGTCACAACTTTTCTATACCTCTAAAATTATTTTAAATTTGAGTGTGACGCTCTATCTTATAGGGGCCTGCAAGTTATGAAGTGCAACAAAAATGTGCTTTCTGTATCTAAGTGCAAGTGGATAACAGGGGGTGTTTCCTAACAGAGCAGACATATTCTATAGCTAAGTTGGTTCAGAAAGTTGTTCTGAAAACTATAAAATCAAAGCTAAAAATAGTGCTCATTGTAGTGCCTCTAGGTCAGGTGTCCTGATGTGAAATCTCTCTTTAAATGAGGCGAGCAACTCCCAAGAAGTGGGAATGAGAAACTAATAAACAGTGAACAGTATCTTTCTCCAATCCTGTCCAATATGGATAGAGCCACAGAACCCTACTGAGAGAGAGTCCCATGGTCAATATGGGGTGTCTTCATGAATCTCTAAAGATCTCCTCAGTGTGGGAAATCCGCCTTTTACCTGTCAGTTGACTACAACTCCTTCACTCGAATGCAGTTTTGATAGCTCTCAGGTGCCCCCTCACTCTGGGGAGCTGTCTAAATGTGCTTCTTTACCGATGTCAGTGGTTTTCTGGTCTTGATTCCACTTGGCCAGTGTCTCTCTTCCAATCTTCATATTCATTTTGTGTCACCTCAGGGACAAAACCTCTCATAGATACTAGGTTACCTAGGGCGGGGTTTGGGTATGGTAGAGACCTCAACCAGGCATCAGCACAAAAGTGGTGGGAATTTATTATTTTTCTAACAGAGAACTTCGGAATTGAACCCTCCATGTCCACTAAGATGTGTTTCCAGTTGTCTGGGATTCAGGGTCTTTCAATCATTTTTCCCCAACATTCCCATATGTGATCTTCAAGGGCATGGTCCAAGATGGAGCTTCTGGTTTCAGGAAGAAAGAAGAAAACAGGAGGAAATGAAACAAGGGGTTTGTGTCAGCTACCTTATTAGACAAGTTCTCAGAAGACAACTCACTGCGACTGAGGGGAAGCTGGGAGATATTTTCACTGTCCTAGGGGGTCACATGCTTTGGCAACAGAGGTTCTAACTCTAAGAGAAAAGGGGAGAATTGATATTGGGAGACACCTAGGTCCCTCCATCACAATAGCAAGTTTTCTACTTAACACTTAATCTCATTGATTTCCAGCGTTACAAAATTGTTCTGGGAAGATAAGTTCTCTTCTCAGGTCTCCTATGTACTAGCAAGTGTATGACCTTCATTAAATCATTTACCCTCTTTGAGATGTAGTTTTCTTATGTGTAAAATGAGGCTAATAATTTATCCTCTTTCATCCTCAAAGGATTTAATTAGATAAACGTACAGTAAAATGCCCCATGAACTGTCAGTGACTGTGCTGTGCAGACATAGGATGATGCCACATCATCATCTTTGTAGTTGTCTCAAATAGTATGCCCCCATCCACTCACCTTCCTTTCAGCATGCACATAACTAATCTGTGAATAGTTTTCTCCAAGCATATACAACCTTGACTCTAAAGCATTTTTATATAAATAACATTTTCAAACGTGAGAATTATTTGTACTATTTGCTAAACTCACCCTAATTTAAAAAAAAATTATATGGTTAATGAGTGTCAGTGTTTTAAATACCAAAAATAATTGATAGAAAGTAAGGGGTTAGATTTATTTGTTGTTATTATTCAATCACTGAGTCATGTTCAACTCTTTGTGACCCCATGGACTACACCACTCCAGGCTTCCATGTCCTTCATTATCTCCCAGAGTTTACTCAAATTCATGTCCATTGAGTCAGTGATGCTATCTAACCATCTCATCTCTGACACTCCCTTTTCCTTTGGCCTTCAGCCTTTGAAACTGTGGTGCTGAAGAAGACTCTTGGGAGTCCCTTGGACTGCAAGATCAAATGGGTCAATCCCAAAGGAAATCAACCCTGAATATGCATTGGAAGGACTGATGCTGAAGCTGAAGCTCCAATATTTTAGCCACCTGATACAAAGAAGAGAAAACTCATAGGAAAAGACCCTGATGAAGGGGGCAAGTTTATTTACTAAAAGACGAACATACAAGAGCCTGTATAACCCTATATGCAAAACAGAAAAAGAGACACAGATGTACAGAACAGACTTTTGGACTCTGTGGGAGAATGCGAGGGTGGGATGTTCTGAGAGAATAGCATTGAAACAAGTATACTATCAAGGGTAAAACAGATCATCAGCCCAGGTTGGATGCATGAGACCAGTGCTCAGGGCTGGTGCACTGGGAAGACCCAGAGGGATGGGATGGGGAGGGAGGAGGGAGGGGGGATTGGGATGGGAAACACATGTAAATCCATGGCTGATTCATGTCAATGTATGGCAAAAACCACTACAATACTGTAAAGTAATTAGCCTCCAACTAATAAAAATAAATGGAAAAAAATTTTAAAAATAAATAAAATTTATATAAAAAACATAAAAAAAAAAGAACCTATATATAGTAGTCAGAACATGGTACATTAATGGAGTTTAAGAATTAGACAGGTTAGAGTTCCAATCTCAGCTCCTCCATGAAATATCTGTGAAATCCTGAGCAATTCTATAGATTTATCAGGCTGAATTTTCCCATTTTTATTGATATGTCATGTTAAGGATTTGTAAAAAAATCACGTGATGTAATTTATAACTCCTAATACAATGTCTTATGCATAGTTGGCACAAAAAAATGGGAGTATAAGCCCTACTTTCCTCTGCCCCCAGTAATCGGAGGGGAGAGTAAATCATGGTGATCTGATACTTGCATGTGTGTGCTAAGTCACTTCAGTTATGTCCAACTCTTTGCAATCTCACAGGCTGTAGCCCACCAGGCTCCTCTGTCCATCAGATTCTCCAGGCAAGAATAGTGGAGTGGGTTACCATTTCCTTCTTCAGGTGATCTTCCCAACCCAGGGATAGAACTCACATCTCTTATGTCTCCTACATTAGCAGGAAGAGTCTTTGCCACTAGCACCACCTGGGAAGCCATACTTGCAAGACAATTATATTTCACAGTACTTTGAGCATGTACACTGTATTTCACTGTGTTAAGGCCATTGCATGAGCTACCTCATTGATTCATGCAATTTTATATGCAGGTAATTCCTTCATTACTATTTTATGGATGCAAAGATTAAAGGTCATAAAGGTTCACTTGCCAGGGCTGCCCAGCTGTCAAATAATGAACCTAAAGAGCAAAATGGGAGCTGAATCCAGCCACAATGAGCTAGTGTTCTCATAGCTATGTATTCCAACCTGAAATGAGGTAGTGAGAAACTTTATAATAATGGTTCAAAGAAGCTGTGATCAGCTCCTGGACATGCTTCTGACTAGTTGGTAATGAGGTGAATGGGAGTCAGCATCATCAGCCTTTGGGTTCCAACCAATCTGGGGTCTATGTGCCTATGGGCAGCATAGTATCATTAACCATTAACTTCTCCCACTTGGTGGGTGTTTCAATATCTGCCAAATAGCTCAGAGAAAAGTTATGACCGACCTAGACAGGATATTAAAAAGCAGAGACATTACTTTGCAACAAAGGTCTGTCTAATAGAAGCTATGGTTTTTCCAATAGTCATGTATGGATGTGAGAGTTGGACGATAAAAAAAGCTGAGCACCAAAGAATTGATGCTTTTGAACTGTGGTGTTGGAGAAGACTTTTGAGAGTCCTTTGAACAGCAAGGAGATCCAACCAGACCATCCTAAAGGAAATCAGTCCTGAATATTCATTGGAAGGACTGATGCTGGAGCTGAAACTCCAATACTTTGGCCACTTGATGTGAAGAATTGACTCATTTGAAAAGACCCTGATACTGGGAAAGATTGAAGGCGGGAGGAGAAGGGGATGGCAGAAGATGAGATGATTGGATGGCATCACTGACTCAATGGACATGGGTTTGAGTAAACTCCAGGAGTTGGTGATGGACAGGGAGGCCTGGCGTGCTGCAGTCCATAGGGTCACAAAGAGTCAGACACGACTGGACTGGACTGAACTGATTCCTTGACGGGAAGCCAGGACTTTGCCCC
The DNA here is from genome assembly GCF_910594005.1 of Cervus elaphus. NCBI lineage: Eukaryota > Metazoa > Chordata > Mammalia > Artiodactyla > Cervidae > Cervus > Cervus elaphus. The sequence continues at coordinate 4,347,330 of NC_057826.1, read as the reverse complement.
AAGGCTGCACTATTGTTTCTCTTGACTATTCCTCCCAGTCTTGCATCCCCTTCCTTCCCTAGTTAATAACTGCTTGAACCTGGCCTGTTGGACCTCAAGTAATGTCGTTGCAGCTGAATGAAGCCTATTTCCTTTAACTGAAGAAGTAGGGGACAAAGAAAGGCTTTTGTGCCCAGGAGCCCCACAGGGTCCTGCTAGTTATCAAAACCAGAAGTCAATGACAAAGGCAAACTCTTGGATCATCATCAGTTCATCAAAACCTACTTCACTAGAGTAAATTTGCCAAATATTAATTTAACAATGACTAATTTGCCAAAAACTATCAAACATAGAACTTACATGGTCCTAGAGCAGATAGCATTCAGAAAAGGTGTAAATCCGCAAGAGAATACACAACCTTTAAGAAATAGCCCACCCGTTCTCAAAAAGTGAAGGGCATTGCAGAAGTCAACCATGCTGGTTTGAAAAGAGTCTTGTCAGCAGCAAAACCTGAGTGAACTCAAACATTGGATATCATCTCTAATGTGGTTAATTAATCCTATAAATTGGTCATTTTCTGAGTTAGGTTTCAGTTAATTGGCCAGTATCCCAGTCTCTCAACAACCACACTCTACTTCCAGGTCAGTTTCTCTTTAAATTATAGAAGAAAGTTCACTTTACCCCTATGCAAATACTTACGTATCTGTGATCAATGCTCTAGGCATGTCATTTTCCCAGAAGACCGATCAAAGCAAAGGAGTAGAATCCAGAACTGATTATATGAGAGCTGTGGAACAACAGTTAATGGGATGTTGCATGAAAACTGTTACGCCCGATGTCTGAATCCCCGAGCGGGAAGAGAGAAGGCCTCTAAGACAATGCAACTCGCAAAAAGGGAAGTTTATTTTTGACTCGAGTCAGGGCTCCTGCCGCATCCAACGCAGTGGTGCGGGTCAGAGAGCCCCGAGCCCAAGCTGTTACACAAATTTATAGGGTGAGCGCATGCCATTGGTAGTTGGTTTAAGCAGATAAAGCAATTTCATTGGTCAAAACTTTCTCGCGCGCGGGACTTTCCCGGGGGTTTCCGCCCCGTTCCTAATTAGCAAACAGCGGTCAGTGTTAAGCAAAAGCTGATCCAGGTGGCCTGATAATCTTACCACCCAGAAGTAGGAAGGCCTACTCCTAATCTAAGCTGCCTGCCATGGCGTTACTTCTGCTCGCCTCACAAAAACAAACAAGCCCTTTTCCTCTTCCCCCTAAAAAAGATAATAAAAAGATCTCTTGTAGAGCTGATTCACTTTGCTGTATAGTAGACATGAGCACAACATTATAAAGCAGCTATACTCCAAAAAAATTAAAAAACAAAGCAAAACAAAAACCTCTTCTGGCAGAATCATGAAACTATTAATCCAGGGTGTGCAGGAGCATGTAAGGCAGAGGACACTGCCATCCGTCTGCCTGAGAATCAGATGCGTGTAAGTCACTTCAGTCGTATCCAACTCTGTGTGACTCTGTCGACAGTAGCCCACCAGGCTCCTCTGTCCATGGGATTCTCCAGGCAAGAATACTGGAGTGGGCTGCCATGCCCTCCTCCAGGGGCTCTTCCTGACCCGGGATCAAACTCGTGTCTCTGGTGTCTCCTGCATTGACAGGTGGGTTCTTTATCACTAGCACCACTTGGAAAGCCTAAGAGTCAGATTACATAACCCCAGTAGCTGGAGCAATGGAGGAACTGGGGAGAAGAAAGGAACTAACAGAACACGCCTTCACTGTAACGGAGTAGTGTCTGTTTTTCATTACAACATAAGGGCATTTTTGTTCTCATTTTATAATTGATAAAACCAAAGCCTATATGGCTTGTCCTTTTTGTTAGCATGATGTTTTAACTCTTTTATTTTAGGTTCTAGGTTAGATTTGAGAATTTGAGAGACACGAAGCTGTAAAAGCAAATTGTGGGAAGAGTTGAGTTTAAAAATAAACTAACAGTTCATTTCATAATTTTGAATGAAATCCTTTTAGTTTAAAACAAGAAAATCATAGTGTTATTAATTCCCAGCCACCACCTCATGCCCCCCAGAAACCTGTCAATATTTTCTTACACTTTGGTCCCAATTCAAGCAAAATAATCTGACATTTGCCAGGCAAGTATGTGTTGATAGCGTCTATTCAGAGATGTTTATTTTGTACTTGTCTTCTCCGGTCAAACTTCAGAAGAGCAACCTTCCACATCAAACCTAATCACCAAATCAGGAAGATCAGGACTCGGCAAGGTCATTGCCAGCTCCAGCGGCTCCCACAGGACAAGGCTGGCATTAGAGATTGGAGGACAGATGGATCCCCAGTGGGAATCAGGAGAACTGGACCAGCTGCTGTAGGCAGTGTAGGCTTTTTGCAATGGGCAGCCTGATCCTATGAGTACAGTCTCCTCCCAAGGCTTGCAGCCACCAACCCCAGGGCAAGACTGCCAGACTGATGTGTCGACTAAGGGGAGAATGGTGATTTTGTAAAAAGCCCTGGGTGGCATGATGTGGCTTTCCTTCCTAAGTGTTTTCCACTGGATGCTCTTAGCCTATCTGCACTTACTAAACCTGCTAAACAGTCATTCTGGCTGAAAATCAATTTTTGCTCCTCTCTTATCTTTGCCAATTTCCTCTTCTCCTGAGTCCTTAATGGGCCAGGTACGGATATGTAAATATCATGCCTTGTGTTGGTAATTAATTTCCTTAAGGTCAAGACTGACTGATAAGAATGCTACCTTCACTTTATGAATAATTCATTTCTTCTAAGATCTATGTTCATTCAAACTTCCTGGGAACCGCACAAACTTTTAAGTATATTCTCTGTGATCCTGTCCCAGTTATGAACTGAGTGACTCCGGGTAATTTACCTAATCTTTCTGAGCTTCTATGTCTCTGTTTAAAATATGAGTTTAAAAATGTGTACTTCATATTCCCATAGCTTGTAAAAAGCTTTAAAAAGTAAATACAATCACACTCCAATTAAAAAAATAATAATAATAAAAGGCAGATTGAACTTCTGCTGTACAGTAAACAAAAAATTAAAAGAAATACCTAGAAAGATACGTGTCCAATATGTGTCATTTCTTATCACCTTCCCAGACTTGAAAACAATAAAAAGTTTATCTACATCAAGATATTTTAATCTAACATGAATGTTGCTTAAAAAAAAAGAGAAAAAGATGAACACAAATAAACTTGGCACATAAACAAAATAAGCAAGCAAGCAAAACCAACAGGACACATTTATTTGTTTAAGATTTTAGGAATTTGGCATTGATTAGTTGCTGAACACAGTGATAAAGGCTATATGTGCATTACCTTGTCTGAACCTTATAACATTCCAATAAAGTAGACAAATTCTTTTATTATCTCCATTTCACAGTTGGGAAAACTTCTTACAGAGGTTAAGTTACCTGGCCAAAATCGTCCAGGTAAGAAGAGTCAGGTACAGATGTGCAGTTTACCATGAAGGGAAGGAAGCTTAAGATGCCTCACTTTCACAATGCCCTTCCAGAAACTGGCAGAAGCCCCAGCAGAGTTCCCATGGTGATATGTCAGTTATTGTAAAATTTGCAAAAGTATTACATAAATTTTAGATAACACAAAATGTGGGTCTTCTTGTGACATCCCCAAACTACTCTAAAATTTCAACCTTCCTATCCCTTATTTTTGATATTTTTTGTCTCCTTAGCACTTGACACAATCTAATATACTATAATTTTATCAATTTGTTTTGTTTTTACAAGTTCCTCCATTGAAATGGCAAACTTCAGAGAGCAATTTTTTTTTTTTTTTTGTATTTTTTTCTGTTGCATCCAAGCACCTGGAACAGTGCCTAGAGCATAGAAGTAACTCAATAAACATTTCTTGGATGAATGAGTAAATGAACAAATTGTTGTTGTTCAGTTGCTAAGTTGTGTCCAACTCTTTATAACCCCATGGACTGCTTCACTGTCTTTCACTATCTCCTGGAGTTTGCTGAAACCCATGTCCATTGAGTCAGTGATGCCATCCAACCATCTCATCCTCTGTCACCCTCTTCTCCTGCCCTCAATCTTTCCCAGCATCAGGGTCTTTTCCAATGAGTTGGCTCTTCTCATTAGATGGCCAAAGTATTGGAGCTTCAGCATCAGTCCTTCCAATGTATATCCAGGGTTGATTTCCTTTAGGATTAATGGGTTTGATCTCCTTGCTGTCCAAAGGATTCTCTACTTTGTATTTTGGCCATGCCATGTGTCTTGTGGGATCTTCGTTCCCCAAATGATACCAGCTAGGGTTCTTAGCGTTCCCTGATCAATAGAGATTGACCAGAGGCCAGACAGGAAATTCAGGCAAGGATTTTCAGGGGTCCCTGCTGCAGCTGGGCTGAGGGGGGGCGGGAACACATGACAGGTTCCCTCACCTGTGCTCGCCGCAGTGGGTGGAGATCTCTCTTCATATTGGGGAGGGTAGAGGCGTGTCCGGGGTCAGGTTGGAGGCATGGCTTAGGCGTCCTGCCGGCCCCTTAGTGGTGCTCAGGGCAGGGGTGCATGTCCAGGGCACCGCCTTTGCACCTGACACTCTGTTTTTTGCTCCCAACTCTTCAGAAATGGTAGCTGGGTTTTCCTTTTTTTTTTTTTTTTGGTGTTTGTTTCTTTTGGTCCAAAATTTATCCCAACTGCTGCATGCATGTAGTTATGTTTAGTACCATATAGTTTCTCTGCATTTTGTAGCTCGAGGAGAGGTGTGTCCAGGTGCAAGCTTTGCAGCACTGCAGCAAAGGGTCCCTGGTTGCAGGCCCGTCTCATGACCAGGGGTTGAACCTGGACTCTCAGCAGTGGGAACAGAGTCCTTAACCACTGAACCCCCAGGGAGTTCCCTCCTCCTATTCCAGAGTCTACCCCCTTTAGCACAGCAGTGTACCCCCTTTCTGAGGGAGACATACACCCTCCATCACGGAAACCGCTTCCCCAGGTATACGTGAACAAAAGTCCAACTTGTAAGGCTTTAAATCGCCTCCAAGATAATGATGAATTGGTTACCATTTAACTGGTGTCTAAGAATTATGGGACAGCATTTGAGATCTGACAGATATATAGCAACAGATGAAGTCCAATTAAAAGGGAGGCACTACCATGAAAAAGAAGCTAGCAAGGGAAAGTAAAATTGGAAGCAACACAATTCCGTGGGCTGAGTGTACTCCCAGAATTCTTAAGAATCATGAGCTTGTGTGAGAGATTCTGTTGAGGACAAATCCTCCCCTTTTATGTCCCACCTAACAATTCTCCTTCTATGAGATCATTTAAGATAAAAGATTCTTCTTGTAAGTTACCTCTCTGATTTGCAGTTCTCAAAAGTATGTGCATGCATGCTAAGTTGCTTCAGTCCTGTCCAACTCTTTGCGACCCTTTGGACTGCAGCTCTCCAGGCCTCTCTGTCCATGAAATTCTCCAGGCAAGAATACTGGAGTGGGTTGCCATGCCCTTTTCCAGGGGATCTTCCTGACCCAGGGATCAAACCCGTGTCTTCTGTGGTTCCTGCATTGGAGGCGGATTCTTTATCACTGAGTCACCAGGGAAACCCCTCAAGAAATATATATCTGATAATATCAAAAGATATGAGCAGTCACTTTTGTAAAGATTAGGCACCTCATGCCCAGAGTTCCCTTCGGCATGGACGTATTATGTCAAGCCATGGGGACATCAATTTCTGTCTACACGTCAAATTCCATCCAACAACATATGATTGGATGTATTTCCTCTAAATATTAAAAAATTTAATTAACTGACTCAGAGTATTCTAAAGAGCTGAATAGTCTATTATATGTCTTTCTCCAGAGCCAAAGAAACATCTATCGTCATAGTTTCCACTCTTCTAAATGTTTTAGTGCTTTGTTTTTTTTAAATCTTGAAGTTGTGAAAGCCATTTCATTAACAATTAGCAGGCCAATATTAGAGGGTTACATTAAAGATAAATGTCCAATCCAGAAGATTCGAATGGTTATTTCCACCAGATCCGCCCTGGGCACTTTGTTTGTTGATGAATAATAAATCCCAAATTCAAAGTGTTTCACGGTTGATGTATGCAATCATAGAATTTTGAACCATAAAGATTTCCTTCAGCCTCTCGTTTTATAGATAATTCTGAGACTCAGAATAAATGCCTTTCCCAGCATCCCACAGACAGCTCAGGGTAGTAACAAACTTTCCAATTCCGCTTCTATCAAGCACGATAGCGCACCTCATCAGATTCCCTCAGCTGCGATCACCTCTCGGACTTAGCCATTTTCCTGCCTGGGTGAGCCTCAGGCTGGCCCTAAGAATGCCATCGCCTCCTTCTGGCCCGTGCTGCGTGGACAAGACGCAGCCCCCAGCACGCGTCTGCTCCCTCCCATCACCGCTTCGCCACGGGGATGAAAGCTGCGTCCCAGAAGGAGCTCGCGGCTGTCTTCTGGAGAGCAGCTGCGGGTGAAGGCCGGATGGCAGTGGGAGGCACTGCCTCTCCGAGTGGCACGCTTTAATCCCTGAGAAATAGGAGCTAGGGTGGATGTGGGTAATTGTGTTCCTAGGTTCCCCTCGCCCATGGACTATGTCACGGTTTGCACTTTCGGCACACTTGGGGAAGTGCGGTCTGCCCAGGGAGCACAGCGGCTGAAGGACTGGCTGGGCCTCATCACATCATCACAGCATCACAGCTTTGCCCTGAAGTGGCGGCCAGCACCGCGCTTCACTTTGCAGCGCACCCCTCGGGGCTCACTCCCCTTCCTCTAGAACTGACTGCCCTGTGTTTGCATTTCCCTAATAAAGCCTTACTCCATTCATCCTTGCCTCGGGTTCTATTTTCCAGACAACCTTGTTAAAGTCACCACCACTTACACTTGAAGATACATTCCGAGTCATGTTTTAAATCTAGAAGGGTTTTTAAAAGATAAAAGCTCTTAAATCCTTAAAGCATTTTGAAAACCTGCTGCTAACACACTAGAAGGAATAAATATAAGGCTCCTTCCACATAGTACGCAACCACACAGAGAAGGCTTGGTCCCAGGTATCTACTTGTCCAGTTGGTTCTCTGCCAGGATCACTAGAACATGGAGACTGAGGTCAAACTGAGATTAACTGTGGGACTGCCAGAATGAAGGATGGATTAATTAAAGAAATAGGACTTGGTTGTTGCTTTTAAAAATGCATGTGTAATTGGTACAAAACTCAAATAATTTTCTGAACTATATTGGGAACTAGATGTTTCGATTCTGCTACTAACAAGCTATTTGCAATTGGCAATGCATTTAATAGCCCTCGTTTCATTTGTCATTGAACCTTGTTTTCCATAACACACCCCTTTGAGAATATAACTTTTTAGAACTGTGGATCCTCTCTACAGGAATATGTACACAAAATCTTATCCAAATTTTTCCAGCTTCTTTAAAATCCACTCATGCATTCCAAGCTAAAAACCCCTAATCTAGGTGACATGGATTACAAATTTGTAGCAAGAAAGGCAGGGAGATGTCAGTTAGAAAGGGTCAGTATGGGATAATATCACAAGTTTTCAATCTAGTTTCTTCTCCTCAATTGATTGAAATGGAGCTTTTAGGGAGGGGATGGAAGAAAAGTTAAGTTCCTGAAGGCAAAGCATAAACCAGATACACAGAAAGACTCCAACAGGGAGGATGACTTATACTTAGGTGGACTTCTCAGGGATGGATATAGTGCTTCAGTTCCCAAGGTTTTGATTGCTCCCTCTGTTCGGCAAGGGGTTGTCTCTTGTTGATAAGAAAATTGAAAATCAGTGAAGGGAAAAATATAATGGAGTGTCGACTTTAAAAAAATGCATAACATGAGAGTTGTAAGCTGAGTTTTATTCAGGATAACATGAAGAATGTAGCCCAGGAGACAGCACCTCAAGTAGCTGAGAAACTGCTCCAAAGAGGTAGTAGAAGAAGGTCAATATATAAGGTTTTGATGAAGGGGGAGTTCAATGCAATCAAGTACTCATTTTACTGCTAGTCACAGGAGCTGATGTCATCATGAAGGGATTTAGTGATCTCCTAGATATGAGGAGGTGCAAGGATTTAGCTCAGTTCACTTCAGTCGCTCAGTCGTGTCCGACTCTTTGAGACCACATGGACTGCAGCATGTCAGGCTTCCCTGGCCATCACCAACTACCAGAGCTTACTCAAGCTCATGTCCATCAAGTCGGTGATACCATCTAGCTTCTGTTGTCCCCTTCTCCTCCCACCTTCAACCTTTCCAAGCATCAGGGTTTTTTCCAATGAATCAGTTTTCACATCAGGTGGCCAAATTATTGGGGTTTCAGCTTCAACATCAGTCCTTTCAATGAACACCCAGGACTGATTTCCTTTAGGATGGACTGGTTGGATCTCCTTGCAGTCCAAGAGATTCTCAAGAGTCTTCTCCAACACCACAGTTCAAGAGCATCAATTCTTCACATTCAGCTTTCTTTATGGTCCAAATCTCACATCCATACATGACTATTGGAAAAACCATAGCTTTGACTAGATGGACCTTTGTTGGCAAAGTAATATCTGTGCTTTTTAATATGCTGTCTAGGTTGGTCATAGGTTTTTTCCTAAGGAACAAGTGTCTTTTAATTTCATGGCTGTAGTCACCATCTGCAGTGATTTGGGAGCCCAAGAAGATAAAGTCTCTAACTGTTTTCATTGTTTCCCCCATCTATTTGTCATGACGTGATGGGACTGGATGCCATAATCTTTGTTTTTTGAATGTTGAGTTTTAAGTCAGCTTTTTCACTCTCCTCTTTCACTTTCATCAAGAGACTCCTCAGGTCCTCTTCACTTTCTGCCATAAGGTTTGTGTTGTCTGCATATCTGAGGTTACTGATATTTCTCCCAGCAATCTTGATTCCATCTTGTGCTTCATCCAGCCTGGCATTTTGCATGATGTACTCTGCATAGAAGTTAAATAAGCAGGGTGACAATATACAGCCTTGAAATAGTCCATTCCCAATATGGAACCAGTCCTTTGTTCCATGTCTGGTTCTAACAGTTCTTGACCTGCATATAGATTTCTCAGGAGGCAGGTAAGGTGGTCTGGTATTCCCATCCCACAGTTTGTTGTGATCCACACAGTAAAGGTTTTGGCGTAGTCAATAAAGCAGAATGATTGGTTTTCTAAAACTTTCTTTTTCTATGATCCAACAGACATAGGCAATTTGATCTCTGGTTCCTTTGCCTTTCCTAAATACAGCTTGAACATCTGGAAGTTCACAGTTCGCATACTATTGAAGCTTCAGTTGAAGAATTTTGACCATTTCTTTCCTAATGTATGAGATGAGTGCAATTGTCCAGTATTTTGAGCATTATTTGGCATTGCCTTTCTTTGGGATTGAAATGAACACCAACCTCTTCCAGTCCTGTGACCACTGTTGAGTTTTCCACATTTGCTGGCATATTGAGTGCAGCACTTTCATAGCATCATCAGTCCCTGAAAATATCCAACTATTTTAAAGACCTCTTCCATCAGTTCCTCTAGAGCAAAAAGTGACTCATTCTCCACTCTGAGTCCCTTCAATGTGTGTCAAAGGTCAACAGCTACAGCAGCATAGGATTCAACTGAGGGTGCGTGCACGCTTGGGTGCTCTGTCACTTCAGTCGTATGTGACCCCATGCACTGCAGCCCGCCAGACTCCTCTGTTCATGAGATTCTCCAGGCAAGAGTACTGGAGTGGGCTGCCATGCTCTCCTCCAGGGGATCTTCCAGACCCAGGGATGGAACCCGTGTCTCTTACATTGCCTGCATTGGCAAGCAGGTTCCTTACCACTAGCACCACCTGGGAAGCCCTCATTTGAGGAGGCAGATGGCAAATGCCCTTGGCAAGCACCAATTTGTAGCTGACAGGGGCTTTATGTGCTCAGTTGCTGATTTTTATTTATTTATTTATTTTTTTGCCACCTCCTTTCTCCTCCCCCGATTTCTACTGCAGAACGTTCCCTTGGGAAACGTTGTATATGAGAGATGGAAGTTCTAGTTTCAGCCACTAAGTTCAGAATTTCCACTCCTTTCCAATATAGGTAGAGAGTGGGGACGTGACCTAACCTTGTCCGGGCAGGCAGCTTTCGGGGAACGTTTGATTCCTGAGTCTCTGATGGAGAGAACAAGGGCTGGAGTCATTTACGCTCCGGTGTCCCAGAGTGTGTGTACGCGGCCATGTTCGACTCTTTGCGGTCCCATGGATTGCAGCCCTCCAAGCTCCTCTGTTCATGGGATTTTCCAGGAAAGAATACTGGAGTGATTTGCCATATCCTTCTCCAGAGGATGTTAGCGACCCAGGGATTGAACACACATCTCATGTGTCGCCTGCATTGTCAGGCAGACTCTTTACCAGCGAGCCACTTATAGCTCAGGCTGATGTCAGACTGGCTATAGCAATTGACCATGATCTTTCAGATAGAAGAGGTTGCTATGTTTGCTGATTCCCAGTTCTTGTTGAAGAATCATGGTGTGATCTTCACGCTCAAATTTGGTATATCGATTCCATGAATGCCTGGTAACTTTTTCATAAATCATGTTTTTTTCAAATTAAAGTTGATTTTTGATTGAAGCCAAGAATCCTAAGTAATACCCTTTTCTTTATGAAGTTTGAGGGTGCTTCTGCCATGAGGTTTTGAACTTTTTCAGGAAAGTCAAGTTTTGGTATAGATGAAAATTATCACATTTAGAATGCATAAACAATCAGATCCTACTCTATAGCATGGAAAACTATACCCAATCTCCTGAGATAAACAATAATGAAAAAGAATATTTTTAAAATGTATATATATATATATCTATAACAAAGTCATTTTGCTATACAGCAAAGATTGGCATAATATTGTAAATTAACTGTAATTAAATTTTAAAAAGAAAAATTATCAGAGGAGAGATGAAATAAAGACAAAATAATCATTGCATTATTTTTGCTACTTTCAGTTAGCTTTGAAATTTTCTGTAACAAAAAGAGTTTTCAGAAAACACTGGAATCATTTCTTCAAATAAATCTCATGTTGAAACTATATATGTATGTAAATATACACATGTGTATATAGCTATGTGTGTGTGTACTTAGTCGCTCAGTCGTGTAAGACTCTTTCAATGCTATGGACTGTAACCCAGCAGGCACCTCTGTCCATGGGACTTTCCAGGCAAGAATACCAGAATAGGTTGCCAATTCCTCCTCCAGGCGATCTTCCTGACTCAGGGATTAAACCTGTGTCTCCTGCATCTCCACCAAAACCAGACAAAGATAACACAGAAAAGAACAGAACAAGCCAATGTCACACTGATGAATAAAGATGCAAAAATTCTCAACACAATATTAGCACACCGAATTCTACTATGCCCTACATCATGACCAAATAAGAACTATCCAACTGTGGCAAGGATGACTCGATAGCCACAAGCCTATTAAGACGATACATTATATTAGCAAACTGAAGAATTGAAAGTGTATAATCATCTCAACAGATGCAGAAAAAGCTTTTGACTAAATTCAACATCCATTTACTATAAAAGCTTTCAACAAAGTGGGTATAAAAGAAGCATATCTCAACATAATAGTGATAAGGAACGTATATGAACACACATCCAACATCACACTTAATGGGGAAAAGCTGAAAGCACTGTCTCTAATATCAGGAGAAAGACAAGGATGCCCGCTCTTGCTTCTACTCAACAGTGTTGGAAGCCCTAGTCACAGCAACCAGATAAGAAAAAGAAATAAAAGGAATTCAAATTGGAAGGGAAGAGGTAAAATTGTCCCTATTTGCAGGTGACATGTTATTAAATACTATTACATAGAAAATCCCAAAGACACTACCATAATACTATTGAAAATAAGAAATAAGTCAACAAAGTTTCAGGGTACAAAATTAATATACAGAAATCTATGTTGTTTCTATACACTAATAAAAACCATAAGAAAAATTAAGAAAACAGCCTTATCTACAACTGTACCGAAAAGAATAAGATTCTTTGGAATACATCTAACCAAAGAGATAAAGGACTTTTACTCGGACGACTGTCATACAGTGAAAGAAATGTCAGACAGCACAAACAGATGAAAAAAATACTGTGTTTATGAACTGAAAGAATGAAGTTAAAATGCCATAACTCAAGGCAATCTACAGATTCAATGCAACCCCTATCAAAATATAAAGGCATTTTTCACAGAACTAGAATAAATAACTCTAAAATCACAAAAGACCACAAATAGCCATAACAATCTTTAAAAAGAAGAACAAAACCAGAAATATCATACTCCCTGATTTGAAACTACACTACAAAGCTACAGTAATCACAAACTTGGACTCCATCAAGAGATGAATGAATAAAGAGAAGATGCTATCTGTATATATATACATATATATATATGGCAAAATTTTTAAATGACTGATTAAATATATATATTTATAAATATAATATAATAATATAAAAAATGTAAATATATATTAAATATAGACATTTAAAACAATCATCAGACATTTTTAAAAAATTTGCCATTTGAAGCAAAATGGAAAGATCTAGAGGATTTTATGTTTAGTGAAACCAACAGAGAAAGAAAAACACTGTACGATCTCACTTATATGTGGAATCTAAACAACAAAGCAAACAAAAGAGAAAAGTAAAAGACTCATAGATATAGAGAATGGGTGGTTGCCAAAGGGAAGTGGAACAGGGGGGTTAGGGTAAAATAGTTGAAGAGAATTAAGAGGTACAAATTTCCAGTTATAAAATAAATAAGCAATGGCTATATAATATAAAGCATAAAGAATATGATCAATAATGCTGTAACACCTCTGGGTGGGGACAGATAGTAACTAGATTTATTGTGGTGATTATTTTATAATGTATGGAAATGTTAAATCATTACATAGTACACCTGAAACTAACATAATACTGCAGGTCAATGATATTTAAAACAAAACAAAATGAAAAAAGAAGCTGCAGGCAAACTAGGGGAAATCTACATTTATTGCCTCAGGTAGACAAAATAACCTGAAAAGAGAATTAAATTTGCAAGATCCTTGATTAAAATGAAGAAAGTTATAATATAATTAATTCACTATTAAGCTTAATTGGTTCATTTGTAGAAACTGTAGAGAGACACAGAAGAGTCCATAATCAAATAGATAATGAGATAGAATGAATTAGAAAAAAAGAATAGAGATAATTGAGTCATATAAACTTAAATTTGTTATAATCAAAATAACTAAATTAATATATGCTCATAAATGTTGTTTTTAAAATAGATATTCTTAAAGGCAAGACTATTGGATCAAATAATTTACACATTTTAATTCTAATAACGATTACCAGATTGCTCATTCAAACCTACATATTGAGCTACAATCTAAGAAAATGCCTTTATTTTGTCAACGTATGAAAACCAAAAAAGTGATTTCTCATTTTTACCTTGAATTTACTTTTGACATGTTGGGAAAGTGATGAAGTAGTTTTGTGCTGAGCCTATCATCTTGAAAGAAGTAGACGGGACTCAAGTCGCTATTGAACAGCAGTGTAATCTTCACTGATTTTCCCTAACCTATGCTTCATTTTGCCCAGGTGTGAAATGCTAGTAATCATAAAACTCAATATTTGTTATGCAGACTAATAAAAAACATAATTGAAAGTACTGTGTCTGAAGCATTTTTAAAAACCTTTATATATATATGTGTGTGTGTGTGTATGTGTGTGTATATATATGTGTGTATGTATATATATGTATATGTGTGTGTGTGTGTTTCTGCATGTATTGTCTTCTCCTTTCTTTTATTTCTCATCTGTCTTAATTGTGGTATACTTCTACCCAACCAAGGAGGTATATTTTTGTACTTTTAATAGACAACTAAGTGTTAATGTTTTTATTGCACTGTAAGCTATTCATTTTCAAGAATATCATAATTTAATTATACTATAAGATAATAGTAATAGTTCTTCTCATTCTTCTTCATCTCTTTCTTCTCCTTCTCCTTTTTCTTCTTTCTCCTTATTCTTTTAAAGATGAAAAAGAGAGGCCCTGAGGATCTTCAGTATAATAATTTATAGATGGATACCTCAGGTCAAGGATAATAATATACACAACATAGAAACTTCTTTATCATTCATCGAAAAATCCACTCTTCAACTTCTGCTTGATACCTGATAATATAAGTAAGGTAGAGGATAGAGGCAAAATAATTTTCAATCATATATTAAGATTTTTCTCAAAGTAATCAGGAGCTACTTGGAATTTTAATCATGAAACTTCTTAAGATTCTACTTTCGGTCTTTTGTCAATGGAATATAAGAAAGTGATTGGAATAATTCACAGCTTTAAAAAATAACACCTCAAGTAAAATGTTAAAATCTAAGTAGACAAGCCCTAAATATAGTGCTATTAGTAGATAAGAATAACAATGAAATGAGTAACTGTCACAAATGAAACTTATGCTAAATGGTGGGATTTTACATGGACTTACATGGACTTACATGGACTATTACATGTAACATTCATAATATCCCTGCAAGGTAAGGGCTATTTTTCTTCCCATTTTTTTCAGGCCAAAAGGCATGAAAAGATTAAAGAAACATGCATAGGGTCACACAGCTAATAACAAAATCTGGAATTTAACAGTGTTCTGTTTGAACACTGTCTACATAGAGAAATATCATTATGAAATAATTATTTCTTGAAGTATTTCCAGAAACACGAATTGAGACAGAAATATTTACTGAATGCTTGCTGAATGTCACGTTATGTTGATGATATTTTTTTTTTTCCCTAATTTTACCTTGGGTGAGCTTAGTGGTGTTTCCAAAATCACACAAGTAGCATGAGGCCAAAACAAGTCTTAAATGCAAGTGTTTCCACATAACTTCATATGTCCCAACTGAATGTAGTTCACTTCACATGAATTTACTCAGAGCTCCCAGTTTTAGTGGAAGCCTAAGTCAAATATCTGCCAAGACATATGCTTTACATGAAAGCAGCAATCTTTTCAAACCATGTTTTGATATTTCTATTTCTTGATCCTGGTAAGGCTCCTGGTTTTTGTTTGCGTTTTGTTTTGCTTTGGGTTTTTGGTTTTGAAATGGAAGTGCAGGGTGTTTGCAAAGGACAGTGGAAGAGAAGAGTCTTTGATCAGAGATGGTGCGGCTGAAGAAGGGCTTGACTTCTAACTCAGCACTTAGGAGAGTGTAGTGTCTAGCTCAAACAGGATTTTTAAAAAGCCTGCATCCTATCACTGAACTGAATTTGGAGGTTGAAAGCAATGGCATTTGTTTCATCCACGTTAATCTCCCTTTTTTTTCTATCTCTGACTCTCTATGTGTGACCTTGATCTAGTCACTTAACCTTAGAGGGCATCAATCTTTTCATCATATGAAAAAAAAAAAAAAAACACACTGTTTTCTATTCTGATTTTTTTTTTAAGTTCTGCTATGATTTTGGCAGCAGATATAATTATCTGGCTTATTTTTTTTGTGGAAAATTTATAAAATTCAAACAAGAAAAGAATTTGGCTATAATACCACCACATATCCTTCCTAAAATACTACTTGCTACAGCCAGCCATCTGAGAAATAAAACAGGCAAAATTTGAGAATATAGCATGCATGCATATTTGGTACTAAAGAAATGATAGTGAGTGGTGAAAGCAATAAAACGGACTTTATCTCTAGACTAGACCTCCTTTCAAAAAGGCAACATGCAAGTGATATATAGATTAATCTGTGTCCACTTGAAAATAAATTATGATTCTAATTGCCAGTACCTCAGTATGTGACTTTATTTGGCATAATGGACTGTAGAGAGTAGAAATGAGGTTATTAGTGTGAACTCTAATCTAATATGACTCGTATTATAAAATAAGAAGCTCGGACAGAAAGACAGTCACACACAGGTGAAGACAATGTGAAACACACAAGAAAATAGCTACGTGACTGGAGTGATGAACGTACACACCAGGGGATGCTGAGCATTGCTGGCCAACACCTGAAGCTACAGAAAGAAGGAAAGAGTATCCCCTCAAGCAGTCAGACAGTGCACGGGTTTGCTAGCACCTAGGTTTCAGACTTCTT
This sequence comes from Cervus elaphus, assembly GCF_910594005.1. Lineage (NCBI taxonomy): Eukaryota > Metazoa > Chordata > Mammalia > Artiodactyla > Cervidae > Cervus > Cervus elaphus. The sequence continues at coordinate 4,331,276 of NC_057826.1, read as the reverse complement.
GACTTCAGAACTGTGAGAGAATAAATTTCCGTGGTACTGTGTGACGGCAGCCCTAACAACTAAAAGAGCAAGTGTCTCCCCACATCACTAGCTGCGGTCTACACCCCACTTGTCATGGTTAAGTGCTTGCACGCTTTCACACACACAGTATTAAATACAGACAAGTTGCTGTTTTTAGTCTCTCAGGCGTGTCCGACTCTGTGTGACCCCATGGGCTATGTAGCCCACCAGGCTCCTCTGTTATGGAATTCTCCAGGCAAGAATACTGGAGTGGGTTGCCATTTCCTTCTCCAACAAACACATCAAGTGATGCTCAACAGAAGAAACTGGCCTTCTGCTTTATTTCCCTCCATTTGAAATGACCTCTGAGTTCTGCCCTCTTCTCTGTGCTTGCTTCTTGCACAGAAACAACAGCTGTAACGTCCACTCTGGATTATTATAAAATAGCTAATAAAACCTTCAACTTAAATTGATTCATAAAATGGACCATACATAGCACACATTACCCCCTGGAGGAGGTCATGACAACCAGCTCCAGTATTCTTGCCTGGAGTGTCCCCATAGACAGAGGAGCCTGGAGGGTCACAAAGAGTCGGACACGACTGAATGACTAAGCACAGCACAGCACATATTACAACAATAGAAACCTTATCATCACGCATTTAATATCCTATGGTTTGCGCAGGTGTTGATATAGACATATGCTGAAGATGGGGCTGATGGAGATGAGGAGGAAAGAGCATCATTACAAGGGGAGAGGGGCCCCTGGGCCATCAATCACTTCTTTGATGACACTCCCACTCCCTAGTCTGGAGCATCCTGCGTCTTTGACTGACCAGCTCTCCCCTTTCCAGCTCCTAGAACATCTGAGCCTCCTTGCTGTTAACAGTGTTGCTTTGAAGAAGGCAGAATATTCTCTGGTCCAGATATCAATAAATACATGGCATGAATAGAAGAAAGTTAAGACACTGGTGACCAAAACACAATAGTATAATCACCAATAAAATATCTAGATGTTCATCACAAAAAATGAAATGATAAACTCACCTATGAATACATATTTCTTGAATGAGTCACAAATTGTTCCACCGTTTGATCTTTCTCCCCACTGCCCAGCTTCCCTCTTCCATTCAGATGACACCCCTTGGACCATCGCCTATTTCTGAGTGCTATTTTGTTTAAAAAATCTTGATATTGAGCTGCATAAGCTGTCAAGGCTGTATATTGTCACCCTGTTTATTTAACTTTTATATACAGAGTACATCATGCAAAATGCTGGGCTGGATAAATCTCAAGCTGGAATCAAGATTGCTGGGAGAAATATCAATAACCTCAGATATGCAGAGGCACCACCTTACTGGAAGAAAGCAAAAAGGAACTGAGGAGCCTCTTGAAGAAGGTGAAAGAGCAGAGAGAAAATGCTGGCTTAAAACTCAACATTCAAAAAATGAAGATCGTGGAGTCTGCTCCCATCACTTCATGGCAAATAGATGGAGAAACAATGAAAACAATAATAGGCTTTATTTTCTTGGGCTCCAAAATCATGGTGGATGGTGACTGCAGCCATGAGACTAAGACAGTTGCTCCTTGGAAGAAAAGCTATGACAAAACTAGACAGCATATCAAAGAGCAGAGACATCACTGTGTCGACAAAGGTTGGTATAGTCAAAGCTACGGTTTTTCCAGTAGTCATGTGTGGATATGAGAGTTGGACCATAAAGAAGTTTGAAGAATTGATGCTTTTGAACTGTGGTATTGGAGAAAATGCTTGAAAGTCCCTTCGACAGCAAAGACATCAAACCAGTCAATCCTAAGGAACTCAACCCTGAATATTCCTTAGAAGGACTGATGCTTAAGTTGAAGCGCCAACACTTTGGCTACTTGATGAGCAGAGCTGACTCAGTGGAAAAGACCCTGATGCTGGGAAAGATTGAGGGCAGGAGAGAAGGGACTACAGATGATGAGATGGTTGGATGGCGTCACCGACTCAATGGAGATGAGTTTGAGCAAGCTCCTGGAGACAGTGAAGGACAGGAAACCCTGGCGTGGAACAGTCCATGGGGTCACAAAAAGTTGGGACATGACTGAGCACTGAACAACAATAATCCTTCATCAGTCGAGTCATTTGCAGATATCCTCTCTCAATCTGCAGGTTATTGTTTTGTTTTGTTTATGGTTTATGGTTTTCTTTGCTGTACAAAAGCTTTATATTTAATTTTCCCATTCCTAATTTTATTTTCATTACTCTGGGAAGTGTCCAGAAAGGTATTGCTAGGATTTATATCTAAGAACCTTCTGCCTATGTTTTATGCTAAGAGTTTTATAGTATCTGATCTTACATTTAGATTGCTAATCCATTTTCAGTTTATTTTGGTGTACAGTGTTAGAGATAAATATCAAAAAAAAAAACCCAATCAAAAAAAAAAAAAGCAGAAGATCTAAATAGACAGTTCTCCAAGGGAGACACATGGATGGTCAAAAATCACATGAAAGTATGTCCAAATCACTAAGGTATCACCTCACATTGGTCAGAATGGCCATTATCAAAATCTCTGAAAGCTACGAATGATGAAAAGAGTGTGGAGAAAAGGTAACCTTTCTGCACTGTTGGTAAGAATGTAAATCTCCAGCATGGAGATTCTTCAAAAATCTAAAAATAAATCTATTATATGATCAAGCAATTCCACTGCTGGGCATTTATCTGGAGAAAACCATCATTCAAAAGGATACATACACCCCAATGTTTACTGCAACACTTTACAATAACCAAGACCTGGAAGTAACCTAAATGTCCATTGACAGAAGAATGGATAAAGATGTGGTACATTTATGCAATGAAATAACAGCCATATAAAAGAATGAAATAATGCCATTTGCAGCAACATGAATGGACCTAGAGATTACCAGTCAGACAGACAAAGATAAATATATGATATCACTTATACATGAATTGAAAAGAATGACACAAATGCTCTTAATTATAAAACAGGAAAAAAACAAAAAACAAAAACAGACTCACAGATTTAAGTACAAACATGGTTACCAAAGAGGAAAGGGGAAAGGGGAGTGATAAGTTAGGAGGCTGTAAGTAACATATGCAAACTACTATATGTAAAATAGATAATCAACAAGGACTTACTGTATAGCACACAGAGCTCTACTCAACACTCTGTAATAATCTATATGTGAAAAGAATCTGAAAAAATATATATGTATAACTATATCACTTTGTTGTACACCTGGCACATTATAAATCAACTATACTCTGACATAAAATTTAAAAAAGAAAGAAAATCCCCAAAGCAAAGAAAAAGATAATAGATGTGAGCTTCACTTGTGTTCAGGGGGAAAAAAAAAAAATCAGTGAATATTTTGCAGACCAATGTTTATGCCCCTCTATTAATTTATACATAAATTGATGGAAAGACCCCTACCATTTTCTTTTCAGCTCAGAAAGGCATTTAAGCCTCAACTGCTCAACTGTCTTGGGCTTCATAGTCCTATGGAGCCATTTTTTCTACCAGGTTAAGCTTTCCGTTTTCTTCTGTTAATCTGTTATATGGTGATTTGATTATTAGACCAGCCAGAAGAAACAGGAAGGATACGAGAACATTTTTCCTCCCTAACAACAGACCTTTGACAGTTGGACATTAGTTAGATGGGAAGGTGGAAACTGCAACACAAAAATTATCATTAATAAGGAGCATATGCAGGAAGGATTCTCACAGTGCATCTGGTTGAAATGATAAATGCAGAATATTAATTCAGGAAATAGCAGTGTTGGGGGCATTTTTAAAATGAAGCCAGTGATAGAATCAACGATGCCACACTTCTAAAAAGGTCATGTTGAAAAAGAAGGTGAGAGGCTTTGGATAATCTCATTACCTGCTAATCAGGTCATCTGGCTGTAGTTTTCCCTAAAGCTGCTATCGCCCCAAGCGTGATGACCACTGTGCTGACGTCAACACTGCTATCTTGCCAGCCCCAAAAGAGTTGGCAGTTCAGGTAATAAGTCATAAGACAATAGAGTCGCACCAGTTCTATCGCTGAATTTAATGCACGAAGGCAGAGGCATGTAAATAAGTGTAGAGCAAAAACATAGCTAACCAAATAACTCCCTTAGAGGGAAGAGGCAGGTTCATCACATATGCAGTTGGTAACTTTGCTCTTCAACTAAAAGCACTAAAGGAGAAATCCTTGTTTCAGATTTCTCATTCTGCCTTTTTAGGTTAAAACATTTCAAGCTAACTACCTAGTTATACAAATATAGCAATACTCTTTCTTAATAATCACATATTTCTGTTCTTTTTCAGTAGTTATATTTTCTTTTACTTTTCCTATGAAAAGCCCAAGATGGCCAATGTATTTGACAAACCTGGAACTGGTAGAATTTTAAGCTATGGCTAGAGTGTGTTCCGTTCTTCCGTATAAATATCCAATACGATGGCTGGTTTTGAAGCCAAACAGAACCCTGCCTGGAGCCCTCCGTACAGAGGCTCCCCTTGTCTACTCTTATTTACAGAAAATTTGACATTTTCCAAGCCTCCCTGAGTCATGAAAGTGGAGCTCAGGCAGTTAGTGATTAGGACAATGGAGTCACAGAATCTTTCAGTGGCTAATGCAAGCTCCTGAGTTGCTTTCCAGGCCACCAGAGGGGAAAGGCTAACTGCATGAGGATCAGACCGCATCCCCCGCACAGGCTGCTCCACCTTGGCTAGTCCTGGATCTACGACCAGCACAGTCCCAGGAACCAGCCTCCAGAGAAGGGGATTAGCATTATTTCTCATAATAATCTACATCTCTGAGGGCATCAAAATAAGTGTAGCTTGCTCCGTCCCTTTAGGGTTCCATCCCCGGGTTGGGGAAATCCTCTGGAGAAGGGACTGGAAATGCACTCCTGAACCCTTGCCTGGGAAATCCCACAGACAGAAGAGCCTGGTAGGCTACAGTCCATGGGGTCGCAAAGAGTCGACATGACTTACTGGCTAAGGACTGTCCCTATATATAAGCGAGCGATCAAAATTATCAGCAAAGAGCCGACAGACTCATGTTGACATCTTCCTCTCCAAGAGTAAGGTGCCCTATGTCAGCATGAAGAAGCTGCAGAAGATGGACCTTTGTTGCTAATCCCATAGAAATAGTAGGATGTCTCTGAGTAAGGATGTGTAAGCAGCCCTTTTGCCTTCTTCCTGTTTGCCCCCTAGACGTTAATTATAAAAATAAGGTCACTAGGTAACATTTAACCTAATTCTCAACTTATGTTCTACTAAATGCACATAGCACTTTCCTTAGCCTGTTCATTCTTTCCCTGGGCTAAGAAAAGAAGGAATAAAGAATCTAGCAGTTAAACGATTGGTGCCCTATACCCCCAGGGTCTCCTTCAGCAATCCCGCAGGCAGACAAAGCAGACAGGTCTCATTGGAAGGGAGACTGTGAGCATCCGCCAGCCTGCAACAACGGTAAATGACACAGAGCTTGACCTCCTGCCTTAATGACCCACTGAGATGCTCTCCCCTTTTTCCCTTTGAAAACTGTCAAGACTGAGCAGGATCTTCAGAGTTGGTTTTGGTGACTTGAGCCTCTCTCCTCCCCAGATTGCCAGCCCTCTGATTAAAGCAAACTTTCCTTTCTACCAACACTTGTCTCTTGAGAATTGGTTTCCGGGCAGTCAGGAGCTGAACCTGAGTTTCCTAACAGTTTTACAAATATAACCTTTTTTTGTTTTGCAGTGTAATGACTTCCCTGAAGACCTCAAATGTTTACAGATTTGTTGCCATAAGAAAAAAAGCACTACCTTGATAGCGTCAAGAGGGAAAGTAAGAGAAGATGTTTATAAAAGGGCTGAGACTGGATGATTTTAAGGCAGAATTTATGGTATAATAGCTTTGAATTGATGGGAGCGCTTGCATTCTTTCCCTTTGAAGTCCCAAACCTCTACTCCCAAATCCCCTTTTGTCTGTAGTGGAAGATTGTTTTTAAGGTGATGTTTTATTTTGGAAAGTTACTCAACTTTCCTAGGTCTCTCCCATGTATACACAATATTTAAACTTTGTTTGATTTTCTTTAGTTAATTCGTCTCATATCAATTTAATTCTGTGGCTTTCCTTGGGGCTTACAGGGTAAAGAATCTGCCAATGCAAGAGAACCAAGTTCAATCTCTGGGTCGGGAAGGTTCTCTGGAGAAGAGTCTCTGGTAATCCAGTCCAGTATTTTTGCCTGGAGAGTTCCATGGACAGAGGAGCCTAGACCAGCCAGAGAACCTAGGAGGGTAGAGGAAAATTTCTTCCTCCTTGACATCTTATTTTCTAGTTTGGTAATAACTCTAAAAGCTTGGTTCAGTCTCATGATCTGGTCTGGATCAATGAGTTAGCTGCCTCCCTCTTAAACTCAGGCTGTCCTGGTGGATCAGATGGTAAAGAATCTCCCTATAATGCAGGAGACCAGCGTTCAATCCCTGAGGCCAGAAGATACTCTGGAGAATGGAATGGCTACCCACTCCAGGACTCTTGTCTGTAGAATTCCATGGACAGAGGAGCCTGGAGGGCTGCACTTCATTGGGTCGGCAGAGTCAGACACGACTGAAGTGACTTAGGACATACACACAGTATATAGTATTTGAAATGCATTTGCCCATCCAATTTCCCCTGAAGGCTACAACCTAGAGAAAAGTGACATTGGAATTTGGGCCCAAATCTAGCACTAAAATTTGGAAACATCTGCAAACATTCGACACATACACACATTTAGTACACATTTTCTTCTGTCTTAAATTCCACCCCTCCAGGATCTCCTTCTCGATGCCTGCAGTGGGGTAAAAAAAAAATTGCAAGCAAGTGAAGGCGGGGCAGAGGAGCACAGGGTTGGAATGGACACAGCGGCCACTCGGGGGGGTCACTGAGGGATGTGGCTCCCAGGAGAGGGAAGGTACTTTGCTCTTTTTTGCTACTTCTGGGTAGAAAGGAGTTGCTAACGTTCACCCAGTTACATATCCATTTGTCCCAAGTCTCACTAAGTTTAAGACTGGCTCTCCCTTTCCACATCACCAGTCCCTGGAAAGGATGCTTATTTGAATCTCAAATCCCACCTGAAATAAAAGTAGTTCCAGGGTAAGGGAGAGGGTGATCAAGGCTGGAATTTGGCCAAGTGTCTTCTGGTAGCTGTGTTCTGGGGTTCAGTCCTCGTCTAGGAAGATGCCAGGCAATAGTTTCACACTTGTGCCAAATCTGGTACCCAGTGAAGCAATCGGCCTGTCTTCTACCTCTGGCAACATTTATTCCATGCTTTAAAATCTGGATAAGCTTGGCTTTAGCTCATTACTAATAGTCTTGGTTTGTATTTTGATTCATGCTTAAGCTCCTTCAAATTCCTTTGGAAAAAGCTGAAGCTTAAATAAACAATGGGGTATTCTCAGACTTCAAAGAAGTATTAACTTAAGGGGACTAGCCAGGCTGTGGAATGCCAGGCTTCTTTCTGTCTGGTCCTAATTAGCTTTCAATCTGGCAAATCTGTGCAATCCCGAGGCATTCTGCTTCGGCCTCTGGCATGCTTTCTCAGCTACCCTGGGCTCACCACACCCTTGGATCGTCATCTGAAGAAAACATTTCCTTCTGTTCCTGTCAGGTTCTGCCTGGGGAATATCAGCCTTTCTCCCCTCTCCTCCTTATCTTTCCTTTGCGATTTGACAAAAATCAGTTAGGCAATTAAGTCTTCTTCATCCTGTGTCCAGCCTTGAGGTTAATGATTTTGAACTTTAAGGGAAATAAAAGAGAAATAACACCTTCAAAACGCTGGGGAATATGAGCTCTGGCTTCATCTCCACTGGGAGTTCCTCTGTAGCTCTTGAATTAGGAAAAGCATTTCCCAATTCAAATGACAAACCGTGTAAAGTAACTCTCCAATGCCCTCCCCTGGGCTCCGCAAGCTGTGCAGCCCTGAAGCTGAACTCTCCACAGTTGGAAGAAAGCAACCACGCTGAGGACAGAAAAGGAAGAGCTGGAGAAGGCTGCTCACTCTCCACGGTCCTCCTCAGGTCTTCAGTTCTGCTCTTCCAGGATGCCAACCATCCCCAGCCTTCACTGTTGCCTCGCTGAGGCTGCGGAGCCTGTAGATTAGAGGCTCAGTTCGCTCAGTCGTGTCTGACTCTTTGTGACCCCATGGACGGCATCACGCCAGGCTTCCCTGTCCATCACCAACTCCTGGAGATTAGAGGTTAGCAAACTACAGCCCATGGACCGAATCCAGCGCACTACTTATTTTTATAAATGAAGCTTTATGGGGACACAGCCACACTCATTTGTTTACACCCTGTCTATATGACTGCTTTCGTAGACAGTGAAGACCCTGATGCTGGGAAGGATTGGGGGCAGGAGGAGAAGGGGATGACAAAGGAGGAGATGGCTGGATGGCATCACCGACTCGATGGACATGAGTTTGAGTAAACTCCAGGAGTTGGTGATGGACAGGGAAGCCTGGCGTGCTGCAGTCCATGAGGTCGCAAAGGGTCAGACATGACTGAGCGGCTGAACAGAACTGAACTGATGACTGCTTTCAAGCGATGGTGGTGGAGTTGAATAGTTGAAAACTAAGACTGTGTGGTCTGCAAAGCCACAGCTATTTGCTAACTGGATCTTTATAGGAAGTTTGATGATAGAGGAAAGACTAAATAAAGCCAGAGACAAAGCTGGTTTCAAAGCGCAATATAATTTCAGCTCCCGTTCATCTGGCCAGCCTCCCTTTCTCCCCCCATAGTTTCAGACATGGAGCAAAATACTCTCAAGAATTATTCTTAGAAATCAATAAGGGCCCAATTGATAATATTCCCAACAAAACATGAATTTTTAAAGAAAAGTTCTCCATGGAAATTATTTCACAACATGTATAAAGAAGGCTAAGACACAATATATTTTCCATCATGGTTAAACCCATCTTCTTTTGTTCTTCTAAGCAGATTTTCAGACCAAACTTACGTCTCCAGCTACACACTGCAAAGGACATCTGAAAGCAGCCTTTATGAAACTGCCCACAATGATGGAGGGATTCTTCTAAACCCTTGCAGAGAACATGCAGTTACAAAGAGGGCTTAGAAAGTAGATAAGAATAAAATCAATACAGATCCCTGTGTAAGATGCATGTTCATCAGAGAGAATTAAAACCCTGTTGGGTTGCTTGTCCTTACTGCCTGCTTGTAAAGCATATTCAATTATTCATTTTATTCACCTGACTGACCACTTAAAAACGATGCAGTCAGTGCTTCAGCAATAATTTCATTTCTAAGTGTTTCGCCTGGTTATTTGTGTGTGTGTGCACACTATTAATTAATGACTGTGGAGAAGTCCATAAATTTCAGCATTCAGTAGCAGTGGTGCTTGAATCTATTACCCATGAAAACCAGAGCCTACAGTCACTGAGTAGGCACAAAAGAGATAAGTATTGATTTTATTTGGGGGTTTTAATTTCTTCTCACTGAATCTGAATGAGCGGATTGCATTTAAACACCCTTCACAGAGCAGAAAAGTATGAGATGCACACAGCCGTTTCCTACTGGGTGGGCTCAGCCTACCAGCTGACGTTGTTTCAGAGGCTTTATGCATGTCACTGATGGAAGATCAATGGCAAACCATTTGAGGCCCTAAAAAAATGCAGCCAAATCCTCTCTGAGTATTAGCATCTTATTACACTGGGACAAGAGTATTAAGGAGACCCTATGTTCAAAATCTAAGACCTCAATCAAATTCCTGATGTGGTAGCATTTTGTTGATTCAATTACCCAGAGCATCACAAAGCTGGCATTAATAAGACAGCAGAAAAACTTCCATGTGGTGGGTGTGGCCCTAGACTTGATTGATGCAAACCACAAGTCCACTGGATGAGGTAGGTATCTGATGGACCTCTGCGCTATATCTCTTCAATGAAAAACTGAAATGAAATGTTAGTCACTCAGTCGTGTCCAACCGTTTGCAACCCTATGGCCTGTAGCCCATCAGCCTCCTCTGTCCATGGGATTCTCCAGGCAAGAAGACTGGAGTGGGTTGCCATGCCCTTTTCCAGAGGATATTACCAACCCAGGGATCAAACCCAGGTCTCTGGCGCTGCAGGCAGACTCTTTACCATCTGAGCCACAAGGGAAGTAGAGAGGAGCAACCCCAGGTCACAAATCTGTCCAACCACTATTCAAATGTATAAACAGGAGGATTATCCCTACTTCTTTGATAAAAACTAAAGCCTATAGCTAGAATCTCATGAACAGAGGAGCCTAGCGGGCTACAGACCCTGGGTCCCAAAGAGTCAAACACAACTAAAGAGATTAAGCACACACATATGCAAACCTTTAGCTACTGTAAACTCATAGTGTCAGATGGAAGAAAAAAAATTTAAGTGGAACGGATAGAAAAGAATCTATTGCATTCTGAGAGCTGAGACTTAAAAGGCCTGGAGTCATTTTGTTTAATAAATATCACTATGGTGGTGGTGGTTTAGTAGGTAAGTTATGTCTGACTCTTTCAACCCCATGGACTGCAGCCCTCCAGGCTCCTCTGTCCATGGGATTTTCCAGGCAAGATTACTGGAGTGGGTTGCCATTTCCTTCTCCAGGGCATCTTCTTGACCCAGGAATCGAACCTGGGTCTCCTGCATTGAAGGCAGACTCTTAACCGACGGAGCTACCACGGAAGGCTCCTAATAAATATCACTGTAGTGTTTATTATATGCTGATAAGCATTGTAAGTATTTTATAAAAATAAACATGTTTAACCCTCCTAACAATGATCAGACATGGGTATTATTATTACCAGCCCTGTATTACAAATTAGGCAAGTGAAAGTGAAGTTAATTAGTCATGTCCAACTTTTTGCGACCCCATGAACTGTAGCCTACCAGGCTCCTCTGTCCATGGGATTTTCCAGGCAAGAGTACTGGAGTGTGTTGCCATTTCCTTCTCCAGGGGATCCTCCCAACCCAATGATTGAACCTGGGTCTCCTGCACTGTAGGCAGACATGTTACTGTCTGAGCCACCGGGGAAGACAAATGAGGAAACCAAGGCTTAAAGCGTTTAGTCACAGAGCTGGAAGGTGCCCCAGCCCTGCATGCAGGCCCCTTACCCTAAAGCTGCGCCAACACTGTCCTGCAGGCTGCCTCCCACGGAACAGAGTCCAGCACACCTTTCCACATCAGAGGACTCAGAGGTAAGGACACAGCAGGAAAATGCTGGGCCAGTTGTGGCTTTTTAAACGAAGTGGCCATGCTGCCTTAGGAAAGTAGTTCATTACCTGGAAAGAACCACAGTCGTTTGGAGAGTTGCCTTGATTTGGTTTATTTTCAAAACGGATTTCAAGACACCACCCCAAAGTCTCCAGGAGTTGATTCCTGAACATCTGCATTTTCCAAAGTTCCCCAGGGGACTCTGAGGCAGCCAGAGGAGTGTTTAGTAATCACAGGAGTTAGGCCACCCCAGAGAGTGGCTGCATAATTTATTCTTACCTTCAAGTGAGTCTAGAATCTAGTGTTACTGTTCTCTTCCAATCACAGCCTCAGTTACTCAGCAATAAAATGAGGGTCTCCTGGCTGTACAGAATCTCGAGTTTTCCATCTCTAAGGTGAGGTGATTTAATAACGTGGCTAACACATTTCCTAGAAGAAGCAGAGAGATTGGGTTTAGCCCTGCTTGTGGATTTTAAGAGATAGGGTGATAGTGGAGGGACAAGACACATAGGGGAGACAGCGTTCACAACTCATCCTACACTCCAAAATCTTTTAAAAATAAATTCTCAGCCTTTTGCCTAAGATGAAGTACAGTGTGGTGGCTTCCCAGGCGACACAATGGTAAAGAATCTGCCTCCCAAAGAAAGCGATGCAGGAGACACAGGTCTGATCCCTGGGTTGGGAAGATCTCCTGGAGAAGGAAATGGTAACCCACTCTGGTATTCTTGCCTGAAAAATCCCATGGCTGGAGGAGCCTAGTAGGCTAGAGTCTACAGGGTCTCCAAGAGTCTGGCACAGACTGAGCAATGAGCACATACACACACCTACCACTCTCAAATCTTTTAAAAATAAATTAAAATGTTCACCTGTGCCACCCACTCTCAGACAGGAATAAACTCTGTGGGAGCCCCCTTTGGTCAGCCAGCTCCTTTAACTCATCTGTTCACGATGGGAATAAACACTGACGGGAAATATCAAAGAATCTATTCTATCCATACTTCTATCTCCAACATCACTGAAAGAGTTCTTTGAGACAAAACTTTCTAAAAGGCATGAAATGTATGCTTGAGCAGGGGTAGATTTATTATAAATAAAATTACCACTGGTACAATCACTGCAGTGATCGATGCAAAGGTAGGATTATACAGTGGAGAGAACGAAGGCTTCAGAGCTTGCCGGTCAGGAAAGCCTGCTGGCATCTGTTAAACGTACTTTTCACCATATGCAAAATGAAAATAATACCAGCAGGTTGCAAGCTGCCTCAAAAATAGAAAGGGGTAAATGCGTATCTTTCCCTATCTTGTTTCAGAAACAAAATCCATTCCTTTCCTACTATGTTGATCACAGTCTTTCATCCTCTTCCTTCTTTGGGGGTCACCTTCCCTATGTCCCATTCCTACCTGGACTGGAATGGCCATCCTTCATTTGTTCACTCAAGAAATGTCCTTTAACCCAAGTAGTTGTCTAAGTTTGCAAATTAATATATCTGCAATGTATTTTATGTGATGAAAAAAATTTTATCAACAAACAAGTCATGTTTGATTTCATCCATTGCTTCTGGGAATTCTTCTGATCTCCAAATAAAGTATCTACCTATGTGTTTTTCAAGTTGTTATTTGGTGCTTTTGTTTTTGTTTTGTTTTTTTTGTTTTTGTTTTTTGTAATAAACATGTGTGTTCAGTCTCTCGGTCATATCCAACTCTTTGTGACCCCTTGGAGACTGCAGCCCAAGAGGCTCCTCTGTGCATGGGATATTCCTAGCAAGAATACTGGAGTATGTTGCCATTTCCTCCAGGGGATCTTCCCAGCCCAAGGATAGAACCCATGTCTCTTATGTCTCTTGTATTGTAGGCTGGTTCTTTACCAGCCACCTGGGAAGACCACTGAGACACATGCATACATCGAATACCAATTTTATTGCATCACGGAATGCCAGGATATTACTTTATTTTTATTTTGATATTTGATCCTTCAGATTTAATTACACACTCACAAACACACACATATTTCAACCTGCTTTAACCTGGAGAGTGTTGATATTACTCAGTAGTCCAAAGTTGAATCTAAGAGTATCTCCAAAAGATTCTCTTCCAATTTATTCTTTAAATTTGCGTAGCTCATAAAGGTGTATAAAACAATTTACCCCTCTCTGTGACAATGAAACATTAATAGCCTGGGATAGAGAGGATTTTAAAGAATAGTGTCTGGTTGTTATTATCGCAGACCTGAATGGAGGTAATGTTTTTAAAAGAAGAGACAGTAGGAAGAGGAAGTGCAAGGATAGTGGAGCATCTCCCTCCAAGACTCTGACTGTGATGGGCGCAGAGGGAAGCCGTCAGGAATGGGGACAATGAGCAGGTCTGCCTGAAAAGTCAGAGAAGGCAATGGCAACCCACTCTAGTACTCTTACCTGGAAAACTCCATGGACGGAGAAGCCTGGTAGGCTGCAGTCCATGGGGTCACTAAGAGTTGGACACGACTAAGCGACTTCACTTTCACTTTTCACTTTCATGCATTGGAGAAGGAAATGGCAACCCATTCCAGTGTCCTTTCCTGGAGACTCCCGGGGATGGGGGAGCCTGGTGGGCTGCCGTCTATGGGGTCGCACAGAGTCGGACACGACTGAAGCGACTTAGCAGCAGCAGCAGCAGCAGCCGGAAAAGTAAAGTCCGAATTCAATGCCAGCTGTGACCAGTGCTCTGGAATTTGTACAGGGTAAAGAAATTCATAAAAGGTGCCATATTAAAGTGTAGGTAAATGTGCGTTTTAACTAGAGGCTGAGCGGTAACTTTCAAAGAGACAATAAAATCATTTTTTTATTGGAGACAATATAAGTTTTACTCTTCTGATTAAATTGTGCTTGAAATACATGGCTTGCATTTTAGGGCAATCTTTATTTCTGTTAGACCTTTATGTAGCATTTTTATTAACCTGTACTATCTTTTAGTAGGAATTTTCAGCTGTAGCATTTAAAATAATTAGGACTTGGTATCATGAACAGTGCTAGAACATTTGAAATAGCAGTGAATACACTTTTGCTTTTTCTTTCTCTGCAAATAGGAAAACAATTACGTTCTAGGATTATATTAATAGTTGGTTTGATTTCAGTAAAATAAAGTGTATTACTGCAGCATGGATGAAAGCACGCATATTTTTGTACTTTCTGCTAACTTTTTCCTCAGCACTGTGGGAGAATGCAGAAGGAATAAGATAAACTTAAGGAGATCAACAAGCATACAGTTTAACAGAAGGGATGTGACCAAGCCAAAGGAAGTAAGCTGGCTAAGAATGAATACATATCTAGAACAGCCCTGTGTAAACTGTGTGGTATAGAATGAAAGGTCCACGGATATTTAGAGTTGAGAGCTACAGCCCAATGTTTCCAAAACAGCATACATTACAAAAATAATCCAGGTGAGACTAGGCTTAAATATGACAAAACTACTGAGCGTTTTATACACTGTGAGGCAGGATTCACTTTTAGCAGGGAAAACAGCAAGGACGTGAGGACTCAGAGGCCCGTGTGAGGTCATGTGAGACCCATCTCTTGTCTCTTCCCTACCATGTCCTGGATACTTTTTTTTTTTTCTGAAAAATCTGTCTCCTCTGAAAAACTGGCATGCTACTATTACTAATTAAAACTTATTGAAAAATCAATGTATTTCACATTCCTTTTATAGTTGGAGAAAAAAAAAAAGCCTCTCTGTAGATAGTAATGTAATCATCAACCTCATGAAGATATTGGAAGGATTCATGTGAAAATGGGATAAAATAAACAGAAGTGCTTCATAAATTGGAGAGTACTCTTTCTTCTTTGTTAACTGGAAATTGATCTCCCTTTTTCCTTCTTTTTTTGCCAAAATGCTACTTGGAAAAATATTGCTTTTGAGCTACTTTTACTGGACTTTATTAATAAAGTAAGCAGTTGCTTAAAGGCTAGAAAATTAGGAGATGCAATAATTGCATAATCATGAGCTATATAATGATGGTTGTTTGAGGAAATATGAAAATCACCTCAGTATTCTCTTATTAAGAATATATCTCAAAACAGTCTGAAGCACCTGGAAGAATTACAAGATGCAAATAATATAGGCTCAAAATGGGCACCCTGGTATCCACACATCTCTCCCAGAACCAAGCAGTGTGAATGCAAATCATTTACGAACCAGAGGATGCAGTTGATTTCAATCCTCTCTCCCCTGATACTCTAAATTAGAAATTGAAATAAACGCTGATGCAATTTTAACAATTCTGGAAATAGTAGCATTTGAGCAGCAAGTTTCTTGTCATTTTCCTATTAATGCCAATTTCTGAAGTAAACCAACCTATAATATTTTTGACAGGTCAATGGCTAGAGTAATAGAGAAATTTCAATATATCAGTTTTCATTTCGTATTTAGGGGGAAGAAGGCTGAACGTCATTCCAGCAATTCAAATTTTCTAACAAAACCCAGTGACACATGAAACTCTCATTTAACGGGTCTCCATTCTCAGGGGAAAATACATTTTAATCTTTTAATTCCATTTATTTATAATTGTAATTTCATGTCCTAAAAAGTTCTGTTCAATGAACTTTTATAATTTTTTTTCTTCATAGTCTATATAACTAGTTTTCAGTTGCAGACTATGTGACATTACGCAGGTGTTAAGACAACCACTTAATTGTAGAAACTTATGAAGCTCAGGGAGAGTGGAATGTGCAGGTTTTAATTTTATACAAGTTTTCTCAGCTAAGTGAGAAAAATCTTGGTAGAGGAAATTAACCGATGTCTGGGACAAACTCTTTTTCAGGTCCTCGGATTAAAACAAACTAGTGCTTACTCCTTTGCCTGAAAGTAGAATAGAAATTATTACAAGATCCCAGAAATCAAAGTAAGTAAATGAAAAAGAGATTTCAGAGTAATTAAATGTAAGTTATACTTTTGGCTTCTAGTGATTTTTGAAAAATATTTTTTGAAAGATAAAGAGGAACAAATACCAGGACCCAAGTGAATGGTCGTTGGAATAACTCATGATTCAGAACGTGGGGAAAAAAAAAAATTCCTGATATACTTTTGAAACTAAAAGCTCAAGCAATTTTGTATAGAATAGTGTTTCATCTGGGCTCAGGAACAAAAGAGACATAAAATCAATTTCCAATTCTTCTACTTAGTAACTTAAGTTTCTTAACCCCACTTAGCTTCAGGTCCCTTATTTGCAAAATGAGGATATTATCCATAATAATGATAATATCAATAACGTTTGCAATGTTGGGGACCTTGTGAAATAATGCACATCAAGTGTACATTACAGGGTTTGTCCTAAATCATAAGGCTTAGCAGTAATTTATTGGCTGCATTGTTACTATTCTCCTTTCTGTAACACAACCTGTCTTTGTTTGGGGCAACTTTTCTCATCAGTAACCTTGAGGGTCAGCAAAGGATGACCTCACCTCCTGAGTCATCATCCCTACTGAGATCTGGGGGCCCATGGGTGCATGTTTGAACCAAGTCTTGCCAGTCAGCCAATTACTAATCTATTGTTTGAACAATCAGTAAAAAGTCCCTTTCTCCTTCTAGGTCCTGGATGCAAAAGCCATTAAGCCTGAGTTTCCAGAGGCTGCTTTGCTACATCCTGGAGAAAGCCTTCCTACCAGCCCACCTAGAGCAAAGAAGAGCAAAGGAAAGAGTAAACTCAGAACTCCAGTTCTATCGGAAGACAACTTTGCACCTTGAACTTGCTGCATACTTGAAACCACGAATTCCTTTGTTTGGCTTTAGCTTAGTGCTTAGTCACTCCTTGGGCTTTCTTGGTGGGTCAGACAGGAAAGAATTCTCTTGCAAATGCGGGAGACCCAGGTTCAATCCCTGGATCAAGAAGATCCCTTGGTGAAGGGAATGGCAACCCACTCCAGTATCCTTGCCTGGGGAAATTCATGGGCAGAGGAGCCTGGCAAGCTACAGTCCATGGGATCGCAAAGAGCCAGACACAATTAAGCCACTAACACTTTCACTTTAGTGCTTAGTTGAGGCAAGACTACTGGAGTGGATTGCCATTCCCTTCTCCAGGGGATCTTCCAGACCCAGACCCAGACCCAGATCGAGCCCGGGTCTCCTGCATTGCAGGCAGATTCTTTATTGTCTGAGCCACCGGGGAAGCCTTTGGTTTAAGCTAGCGTCCCTCAGGCCTTTATCACTAGCAGTCTCTACTCAATCCTTATCAGTTTTTACTGTTAGACTAATGGCAAGAAATTCATGTCGGTAGGGATTTCAGAGTGGAAGTAATATTTCAAATGTCTAAGCTACTATTAACATGTGATAGCAGCCTTGTAGAGGCATCTTGGAAGGACACTTGGATCTGTGCTATATGAGAAACCTACACTGAAAATAGATTTCTGGACCTGCCACAATCCTGAAAGGACTGATGTAGCTTAAGAAGGAAACTGTACAGATAGAAAGATGATGGCTTTAGGGTAATGCTGCATTGTGTCCTTACTATCTTAGACTAGGGTACTGCAGGGGTGAGACCCACCACATCACATCTCGTTTTAATTCTTCAGTTCAGTTCAGTGGCTCAGTCGTGTCCGACTCTGCGACCCCATGGACTGCAGCACGCCAGGCCTCCCTGTCCATCACCAACTCCCAGAGCTTACTCAAGCTCATGTCCATCGAGTCAGTGATGTCATCCAGCCATCTCATCCTCTGTTGTCCCCTTCTCCTCCTGCTTTCAATCTTTCCCACCATCAGGGTCTTTTCCAATGAGTCAGTTCTTTGCATCAGGTGGCCAAAGTATTGCAGGTTCAGTTTCAACATCAGTCCTTCCAATGAATATTCAGGACTGATTTCCTTTAGGATGGACATGTTGGATCTCCTTGCAGTCCAAAGAACTCTCAATTTCTTCTCCAACACCACAGTTCAAAAGCATCAATTCTTTGGTGCTCAGCTTTCTTTAGTGTCTAATTCTCACATCCATACTGACTACTGGAAAAACCACAGCTTTGACTAGACAGACCTTTATTGGCAAAGTAATGTCTATGCTTTTTAATATGCTATCCAGGTTGGTCATAGCTTTTCTTCCAAGGAGCAAGTGTCTTTTAATTTCATGGCTGCAGTCACCATCTGCAGTGATTTTGGAGCCCAAAAAAATAAAGTCTCTCTTTGTTTCCATTGTTTCCCCATCTATTTGCCATGAAGTGATGGGACTGGATGCCATGATCTTAGTTTTTTGAATGTTGAGCTTTAAGCCAACATTTTCACTCTCCTCTTTCACTTTCATCAAGAGGCTCTTTATTCTTCTTCACTTTCTGCCATAAGGGTGGTGTCATCTGCATATCTGAGGTTATTGATGTTTCTCCTGGCAATCTTGATTCCAGCTTGTGCTTCTTCCAGCCCAGCGTTTCTCATGATGTACTCTGCATATAAGTTAAATAAGCAGGGTGACAATATACAGCCTTGACGTACTCCTTTTCCTATTTGAAACCAGTCTGCTGTTCCATGTTTGGTTCTAACTGTTGCTTCCTGACCTGCACACAGACTTCTCAGGAGGCAGGTCAGGGGGTCTGGTGTCCCCGGCTCTTGAAGGATTGCCCAGCCTGCTGTGACCCAGGCGGTCAGCGTCACCCCCTCCTGCCCCTCTGAGAGCAGTGGTGACACCCGCGTGTTTCCTACTGTGCTTGTGCGTCATTGCTTTCTAATTTTACGTCGTTTTTCAAGAATTACCAACCTTCCCTGAAGGCTCTAAAGTCGGAGATTATCTACCTATCTGATAAAATTAAGGAATCAATGAAAATTTTACAGAATAAAATTTTTGCTATCCAGACCCATTTAGTTCTCTGAAAAAATCCCATTTGTTTCTTGTTTAAAATATGTCACAAGTCCACAGGGGGACAAACACATATTTCCAAGTTCCAAACACATATTTCTTTTTCAAAAAAAGCCAAAAATAAAAAACAGGAGAAAGACCCGATCCTCAAATGCCCAAAACACAAATATAAGAGGATCCTTTGAATGAGGCAACAGAAACATCTTGAAGGTTTCCCGAATGGCATCTTGAATCAGCTCGCTGTTGTTACTCAAGGGTTATTTGAACAAAGCAAGGCTGCTGTGTGTGCTAGTCTGTCATGTCCCGCTCTCTGTGAGCCTATGGACTGTAGCTCATTAGGTTCCGCGGTCCATGGGATGCTTCAAACAAGAACACTGGAGCAGGTAGTCATTTCCTTCTCCAGGGGATCTTCCCTACCCCAGGATCAAACCCAGGTCTCCTGCATTGCAGGCAGATTCTCCACATCTGAGTCACTAGGGAAGCCCAACAAGGCTCAGTTCAGTTCAGTTCAGTCGCTCAGTCGTGTCCGACTCTGCGACCCCATGAATCGCAGCACACCAGGCCTCCCTGTCCATCACCAACTCCGAGAGTCTACCCAAACCCATGTCCATAGAATCAGTGATGCCATCCAACCATCTCATCCTCTGTCCTCTCCTTCTCCTCCTGCCCCCAATCCCTCCCAGCATCAGGGTCTTTTCCAATGAGTCAGCTCTTCGCATGAGGTGGCCACAATATTGAAGTTTCAGTTTCAGCATCAGTCCTTCCAATGAATATTAAGGACTGATTTCCTTTAGGATGGACTGGTTGGATCTCCTTGCAGTCCAAGGGACTCTCAAGAGTCTTCTCCAACATCACAACTCAAAAGCATCAATTCTTCTGTGCCAAGCTTTCTTTATAGTCCAACTCTCACATCCATACATGACCACTGGAAAAACCATAGCCTTGACTAGACGGACCTTCGTTGGCAAAGTAATGTCTCTGCTTTTTAATATGCTGTCTAGGTTGGCCCACTCCAGTTTCCTCGCCTGGAGAATCCCAGAGACAGAGGAGCCTGGTGGGCTGCCGTCTATGGAGTCGCACAGAATCAGACATGACTGACATGACCTAGCAGCAGCAGCAGCAGCTAGGTTGGTCATAACTTTCCTTTCAAGGAGTAAGCGTCTTTTAATTTTATGGCTGCAGTCACCATCTGCAGTGATTTTGGAGCCTAAGAAAATAAAGTCAGCCACTGTTTCCATTGTTTCCCCATCTATTTGCCATGAAGTGATGAGATGACGCTATGATCTTAGTTTTCTGAATGCTGAGTTTTAACATTAAACTTAATTTAATTTAAATGTTAAACCCAGCAAGGCTACTGGAGTCTAATACATCCAAAGTGATAGTCTTTCTGCTGCCCTGTAGATCAGGTGTGGTTCCTTGCGGTGCTCCTGCTGGCCAAGCGGGGAACATTCTGAGAGATCTGGTGATGCTCCAAACCCTCGAGAGGTGTAAGCGCCAAGGCTGTGAGCAGATCTGACTCTGCGGCCTCTCCCTCCCCTCCACGGCTTCCCCAGGATGGTCATTCCCAGATGGACTTCTGTGTGTTGTCATCTTTGTGGAGTGACCACACCTAATCCCACCGTCTCAGAGAAGTCCTGCTGCTATGTTCACATGTGTCTTTCCCAGACTGTCCAAACTTCTTTATGTCTATTTTTCTGAAGGAGGGAGGAAAACAGGGACTTCCCTGGTGGTCTAGTGGTTAGCAATCTGCCTTCCAATGAAAGGCACGTGGGTTCCACCCCTGATCAGGGAACTAAGATCCCACATGCAGCAGGACAACAGAACCTTCGCACCGTAACTACTCAGCCCGCACTCTCTAGAGCCCGCACACCACAGCTAGAGACGCTCACACCACAGTGAAGACCCCAAGAGCCACAACCATGACCTAATGCAGCTGAATAAATAATTATATATGTTTTAAAAAGACATTGCAATAGGAAGACCCGGAGTCCGTTGCCTCCCACAAGTACACCAAACATAACTATTTACAGAGCAAGTGTTGGGAAGACTTGAAGACTAGCAAAAAATGTGTTCCCACCAATAAATATATAAAGCAGGAACCACAATGAGATCAGTAAAAAGGATGGAGATGCATATAGTCAAGACCCATGTTCCTTGGTAACACGCATGCAGTCATATCTGACTCTGTGCAACCCCATGGACTGTAGCTCGCCCAGCTCCTCTGTCTATGGAATTTTCCAGGCAAGAATACTGGAGTGGATGCCACTTTCTACTTGGTAGATCATCCACAAACAGGAGGATAATCACAATTGTCAAGGTTCTGTACACGGAGCAAGTGGTCCAAACCCCACATTGGGCTCCCCAGCCCAAGGATCTTGTACCTGGAAGATGAGCTCCCAGAACACATGGCTTCGAAGGTCAATGGGGTTTGTGTATGGGAGAGCTTAGAGGGCCATAGGAAACAGGGACTCTGCACTTAAAGGACAATCACAGAATTTCATGCTCGAAGACCCAACCCATCGCAGAGACAGTAATTTGAAAGAAGCCTGAATCAGACTCACTTGCTGAACTTGGAGAGCCTCCCAGAGAGGCAGGAGGCAACTTGAACTCCCTGTGGGCATAGATGCCAGCAGGAACCACTGCTGGGATCTTATTCTGCAATGAGGACACTGGTGCCTACAAGAAGCCTTTTGGACTCCTCCCTTGAGCCTTTTAGTGCTATGGGCTAACCTACACACTGGCTCATTGGCGCCAGTCCTAGGACCCCCACCTCCAGACTAAGCATCCAGCCACATAGGGGCACACCCATACCCACCAATGGGCCCAAACCAGCCCCAGCACCCCCAGGACCCCAGAGCCAACCACCCCAGGACCTGGCTTTGAATACCAAATGGGTGGTACCAGTCACGGAACTCCTAGGACTCACTTCTAGCTGCACTATGACCCAGCCCCCTGTATTAGCAGACAAGAACGAGCCCAGGGAACACTGGGGCTGTATAGTCAATTACATCAGGGCCTGGGCCCCCCCACCCATGGCTGGCACCATCTTCACATGGCAGGGTCTGGCAGACAGCAAGGCCAGAGTGTGTGAGCGTGCTAGTCGCTGCCTGCCGATGCATCCCCAGTACTCAGCCCTGCCACAGCAGAAACATCCACAGAGCCCACACCGGGGACACCCCCCGAGCACACAGCCCTAGAGACCAGGGGCTAGTGTATACAACTCTTTTGCAACCCTATAGTCTATAGCCTCCAGGCTCCTCTGTCCATGG
Organism: Cervus elaphus; assembly: GCF_910594005.1. NCBI lineage: Eukaryota > Metazoa > Chordata > Mammalia > Artiodactyla > Cervidae > Cervus > Cervus elaphus. Next base: position 4,309,010 of record NC_057826.1, on the reverse strand, counting down.
GATTCTCCAGGCAAGAATACTGAAGTGGGTTGCATTTCCTTCTCCAGGAGATCTTCCTGGCCCAGGAATTGAACCCACATCTCCTCCACTGGCAGGCAGACTCTTTACCACTGAGCTACATGATGAAATATATCTAAGCCTTATGTTGTTCACCAAGAACTATCATAGTATTATAGGTCAATTATAATTTAAATAGAAAAAAAAGTCCCAAGTTCCCATTTACTTAATCATAAAAGGAGGTTCTGCTACTTTCTTTAATTACTTTCTTAAATTAGGTAATTACATTTACCAAAATAGCCTTTAAAAATAATTGAAAGATTTAAGCTCATGGAAATATAACTTTTTAAAGACCAGCATATTATTTTTACAGAATATTGCTTAATTTTTAAGTAAGAAAAGAAAGGTGTAAAATGTGGCAATAGAGAAGGGTAAGCAGATTTTTATGACCTTCAATGAATAAAGAATAGTCAAGTTATTGGAATATAAAAGAAGTAACATATGTTCAGCATATTGCTGTTTATGAAATGACTTACCATCTAGCGCCATCAGTGTCTATTTTTTATAATCAGTATTTTCAAAATGCAAGATTAAAATTGAAAGTTTATGTCTTTTCCCTTGAGTTATTTTCTTTTTCAGGGCTGGTAGTGAGAGAATTATGGCAGTATTTTGTTTCCAGTCTGCTTTTAAATGGTTGTAGTTTTTATAACAATAACAAAACTTTGAAGCATCAGTACCTTCAAAAGCTATCATCTCCTCAAGAGCTGATGAGCTCAAATTGGAGTTTTCATGACCCCACCTGGAGCAGGCAATAACTGAAACATCATGCAAACTGTTTCCGGTAGGAACATGAGTTAATTTATGCATTTTCATGCTATATCTTTTAAAGACAGAACTTCTGAGATTAGACAGGAATAAGCCCTTATTCCAAGAGGTAAAGTGTGTGAAAGTGCTAGTCACTCAGTGGTGGTTGACTCTTTGCAACACCATGTACTGTAACCTGTCAGGCTCCTCTGTCCATGGAATTTTCCAGGCAAGAATACTTAAGTAGGTTGCCATTTTCTCCTCCAAGGGGCCTTCCCAACCCAGAGATCAAACCTGGGTCTCCCATATTGCAGGCAGATTCTTTACCATCTGAGCCACTGGGGAAGCCGTCCTTATTCCATATTGGCCATTTATGAACCAAGTTTGAAGGAATGTTTGAAGCTTAAGTTCATCTTAGTGTAATGCAGGTTTGACACCAAGAATGGAATTTCAGATAGTGTCATAGATGAAAAAGACAATTCCTAATTATCTGTTTTAAACTTTTCCTTCTCAGATAAGTTGATTTTCTTGAAGGAAAATCTGGAGACAGATCTGATCTTTGCTAACTCCTAGTTACATGATCCTGGCGAAAGAATCTACTTTTCAGTTGGCTTTCCAGTTACTTGAGAATACTGAAGTCACAAAAGATGGTTGTGTAGGGATTAAACAGGAAATCTGTAAAATGGGTAGCAAAAATAATTGATGATGACTGCTGTTGATATTGAGGGCTTCCCAGATGGTGCTAGAGGTAAAGAACCCACCTGCCAATGAAGGAGAGATAAAGGATATGTGTTTTATCCCTGGGTTGAGAAGATCCCCTGGAGGAGGATACAACAACCCACTCCAGGATTCATGCTTGTAGAATCTCATGGACAGAGGAACCTGGTGGGCTACAGTCTGCAAGGTTGCAAAAGTGTCAGACACTACTTATAGCAACTAAACAACAACAGAGTTATCTGCCCTAACTAGTACAATTTCAGAGTAAAGACTAGTAGAAGTCATAATCGAATGCTGGTCCAAGTGACTCCTGTGAAATGTTTTGTCCACTAATCAACTCAAGGCTGGATTTCTGAACAATCAAATACCTGGTTTATTGGATTCCTCTTTGTTTAATGCTGTAACATAGTAAGGTGGGCTGTATTAAATTTAAGGAAATAATTGTTAGAACAGTCAACTCCCCACCTTCCCAATCCAGTCAGTTAGCGTAGTAGTCTATTTTTGTTGTGATAGGCAAATAAGGGTTCTTGTGGTTTCTGAGGGTAGGGATGACTGTGTTTACTCTGTGAAGTTATGGAGTTATTCAGGAGCCCAGGGCATGGCAACCCACTCCAGTATTCTTGCCTGAAGAATCGAATGGATGGAGGAGTCTGGTGGGCTATAGTCCATGGGCTCACAAAGACTCGGACACAACTGAAGTGACTTAGCACTCAGCACGCACTCAGGAACCCAGGCCGAAGGAGACTCTGTCATCTTAAACATGTGGCTTCCCAGAACATTCTGATGTCTGAAACTCATCAGCTGGGTCCTTCTAACTCTCTCCTCCTAGAAGTAAAAGCACATCACTTGCACTTGAATTCTGCTGGCGTGAGCCAATTACATGGCCCTACCACTGGGAATAGAGTGCCTGTCTTCCAGCTCTATGCTGTGAAGCAGAGCACGCCTCTTTACTGGAGAGCTCGTTTTTCTGTGCCACAGGCTAGCAATGAGTTTGGAATGTAAAGAAGAAAATAAGTTTCAAGCGATCATTCAATCGGCCTGCTCTCATTCTATTGCAAGATAACAGAGGGCAGAGAAGACAGGCGGGGCCCACCGAATGGATTCACAGGAGTTGGCCAGGCATCTGCAAGTGTTTTCCTTTCTGCTAAGGCTTGTGGGACTGGCTGTTTGCTGCCTTCCAGCTGACGGCGAGGGGATGCTGCATCGTCACAGGCCAGTTAACTGCTGAGTTTATCCCGGAGCGCCTAAGTCTGATGAAACTCACAATAAGAGTCTAGGAACAAAGGCTGGAGCAAGCCCTATTACCAGAAGTTTTCAAAATAATGAACAGAAACTGCAGGGTGGCTGCAATGAAAACTCCTCTGAAAACTGTGTTCCAGGAACTGTAAGAGAAATAGTGAATTTCATATCTTTTATGAACACCTCACAATCATGTGGGATTGAACAAAACTGTCCCTTAGTTGTTTTTCCTAGGAAAATGCTAGAATTGGCCATTAAGTCTGTCTTTCCTTTGCTTCCCTCCCTAGAAGGTGTCCTCTTATTTTTTTCATGTTTTAAATTAGTTTTTTTTTTTTTTTTTTTTTTTTGATAAGGGAGCCTAAAACATAACCTTCTGCGGGGGGATAGCTAGAGTTAGGTAAATGCATTCATTGATGAACTCATTCATTCATTCATTCACATATTCATCACACGTTTACTGAATGTCTACTATATGCCAGGTCTGTTGTTGTTTAGTCGTTTAGTCATTTAGTCTTGTCCAATTCTTTGAGGCTTCATGGACTATAGCCTGCCTGGCTCCTCTGTCCATGGGATTTCCCAAGCAAGAATCCTGGAGTGGGTTGCCATTTTCTTCTCCAGGGGATCTTCTCAACCCAGGGACTGAACCCATGTCTCCTGCACTGGCAGGCTGAATTATTTACCACTGAGCTGCCAGGAAAGCCCACTGTATGTGAGGTACTGCATTAATATTGGGAAAATAAAGATGATAATAACAATAAAACTATACTAGCATCAGCAGTGTCTAATGTTTATGGAGGACCCACTATTTGCCAGGCACTATGTTAAAAGCTATTTTTCTGGGCTCTGAAATCACTGCGGATGGTGATTGCAGCCATGAAATTAAAAGATGCTTGCTCCTTGGAAGGAAAGTTATGACCAACCTAGACAGCATATTAAAAAGCAGAGACATTACTTTACCAACAAAGGTCCGTCTATTCAAGGCTATGGTTTTTCCAGTGGTCATGTGTGGATGTGAGAGTTGGACTATAAAGAAAGCTGGGCACAGAAGAATTGATGCTTTTGAACTGTGGTGTTGGAGAAGACTCTTGAGAGTCCCTCGGACTGCAAGGAGATCCAACCAGTCCATCCTGGAGGAGATCAGTCCTGGGTGTTCATTGGAAGGACTGATGTTGAAGCTGAAACTCCAATACTGTGGCGATGAGCTGACTGATGCGAAGAGCTGACTCATTTGAAAAGACCCTGATGCTGGGAAAGATTGGGGGCAGGAGGAGAAGGGGACAGCAGAGAATGAGATGGTTGGATGGCATCACCGACACAGTGGACATGGATTTGGGTAAACTCCGAGAGTTGGTGATGGACAGGGAGGGCTGGTGTGCTGCGGTTCATAGGGTCGCAGAGTCGGACACGATTGAGCGACTGAACTGAACTGAATGTTAGAAGTGTTATAAGTATTTGATCCTTACACCTATTATGAATCCTTTGCATAACTAAGAAATCCAAATTTTAATGAGGTTAAGAGCCAGATAATGGTCAGAAGGGCAGGATTTGAAATCATATTTGCTTGACTCTGAGTATTGGTCTTAACCAACATTCAGTAAAACACTATTGACAAAAGAAAGCTTAAGGGGCATATAGCTTTTATCTAACACTATCTTATAGGCTAGAAGGCAAGGTGGATAAGTGAGGTAATTAAAATAAATATTAAAAGAGCTCAAATATTACTTCTCATGATTATCCACAAAGGTTTACATTTGGAATTTGATCCAAAACATAGCTAGGATGATTGTGCTATGTTGTTAATATGTATCTAGCTCCCCAAATAAGACCACATATCTTTACCATCTCATTCATTAATTGGCACATAGTAGGGACTCAATAGATGGTGAATAATTGACTGAAAGGAGAAATTGGGCAAACAAAGAAGAAAGTAATTAATTCTACTTGGGGGAATCAGAGAAAGCTCCATAGTGACATTTGAGCATATTTTTCAAGGATGAATAGTTTGTGAATCAAGCTCTTTGTACTGTGGGAGGCTGGTGGATGTTACTGAACCTTTCAAAGAGAAGGCCAACAGCTCATGGAAAGCACAGAACTATGCCAATGCTTTGCCTACTTAAGAGACAGTAAGAATGCCCATTTGGCTTGCTATTATAGGAGTATCAGAATATGATTCAGGAATTATGTTAAATGATGATGAAAATGAAGCTGTAATGGTAGAGATTGGGCAGAAGACAAAGGTGGGAGGAGTGTTCTTGAGGAAGCTAAAAGGAGTAGGATTTAGGGCACAATACAGGTTAGCTTGTCAGTTCATGGCAATGGAAAAAGAGAAGGTCAAATATGTGCAGAGGTAGCAACAAATAAAGGTGATGATGAAAGTCTGTGTGCCTTTGTTCATTTCTTCAGATTTTCTTAGTTAAGTGGAATTAACTTCAGAGGAAGTCAAAGTGTCTAAAGCATTACAATGAGGTGATTTATCTGACACAAGCTGTTGCTGATCACTCTTCCTGTCTTCTGCTCTTCCACTCCTTTCAAGTATTTCAGGTTTATTCATTCCCAAATTTCACTGTCCATTTCCAGTGAGCTGCTTTTGCAAGCCTTTTTCTACCGATGACTAGCCATCAGGCCTGTCTGATAAACTTTGCTGAGTCAATAGGCCGTGCAGTGGACTAAAAGTCTCAAAGCCTAAAAACAACAGTTTATTTCTCATGCATACCATAGATTCATCGGGCATTGTCAGGGAATGTCTGCTCCTCCTGGCTCATGACGCACCCAGGCAGATGGAAATGCCACCTCATCACATATTTGCACACTTGGAGAGAAAACAGCGTGTCATGTGAGTCATGCCCTGGCTCTGGAAGTTTCCCTGTAGATGTGATACACACACTTCCAGTTCACTTTATCTGCCATACAAGCCATCACGCCCTGCCCGAGTTCTACAAGCTGAGCAAGTGTGATTTTCCCACCAGAAGAGAAAGTCATGCACGAGGCAAGTAGTGACACAGACATTCACGGCTGGTAACCTCCAGGAATGTTAGGGCAAGGTGGGAACCATATGTTCCCTCCTCTGAAACCTGGATATGGGGTGGTTTTCAACAGTGGAAGCAAGTTTCCAACTAAATTCTGACAAATGATGTGTACTGGCAAGCAGGTCCTCAAACTGTCAAAAAAGACTTTGCTTGGTAAGTTTGGGAAACTCCTGTTCTCTGGCTTTGGACATCCTGACAAGTGAGTCCTTGGAATGAAAGTTTCACTTCAAGATAGATGTTATGGTGATTCCACCAGGGAAACAGTCACTGCTATTGTTGGTTCAGGCTATTAAGAGAGACCACTGGGACCCTGGAGCTCTGGACCCGAGGGGCTGCCGTCCGGGTGTGTGGCTGCCGGGATACCTGCACACTTGCGCTTCATTTTCACACAAGGGAGGTGAAGTGAAGTGAAGTGAAGGTAGCTCAGTCATGTCCAGCTCTTTGTGATCCCAGGGACTATACAGTCCATGGGATTCTCCAGGCCAGAACACTGGAGTGGGTTAGCCTTTCCCTTCTCCAGGGAATCTTCCCAACCCAGGGATGGAACTCAGGTCTCCCACATTGCAGGCGGATTCTATATCAGCTGAGCCACAGGGGAAGCCCCAAGGGTGGTGAACTACACTTAATTATGCTAATCAAAGCCAAGTCTTTCACCTCACTTATACTTCATAAATCAAATTGTTTTAAGGATGCTTTAAGCTAAATATGTCTTCTTCTGTTGATTTCTGTAAGCATTTCTACATCACTGTGTGTAAAACCAATAGCAGGTGGGAACCTCTGTATGCTGCAGGGAGCTCAGCGAGGGGCTCTTTGGGCTGAAGTGGAAGGGAGGGCCAAGGGGGGGGGGGCATGTGGAGACACATGCTGATGCTGGGAAAGACGGAGGCAAAAGGAGATGGGGCAGCAGATGATGAGACGGTTGGATGGTGTCACTGACTCAATGGACACGAGTCTGAGCAGACTGGGAGACGGTGGAGGACAGAGGGGCCTGGCGTGCTGCAGTCCATGGGGCCACACAGAGTCAGACAGGACTGAGCGACTGCACAACAACAACAATGGCTGATCCACCTGGTTCTGTAACAGAAGCTAACACAACATTGCAAGGCCGCTCAGTTCAGTTCAGTCGCTCAGTTGTATCCGACTCCTTTTGACCCCATGAATCGCAGCACGCCAGGCCTCCCTGTCCATCACAAACTCCCGGAGTTTACTCAAAGTCATGTCCATTGAGTCGGTGATGCCATCCAGCCATCTCATCTTTTGTCGTCCCCTTCTCCTCCTGCCCCCAATCCCTCCCAGCATCAGGGTCTTTTCAAATGAGTCAGCTCTTTGCATCAGGTGGCCAAAGTATTGGAGTTTCAGCTTCAGCATCAGTCCTTCCAACGAACACCCAGGACTGATCTCCTTTAGGATGGACTGGTTGGATCTCCTTGCAGTCCAAGGGACTCTCAAGAGTCTTCTCCAACACCACAGTTCAAAAGCATCAATTCTTCAGTGCTCAGCTTTCTTTATAGTCCAACTCACATCCATACATGACCACTGGCAAAACCATAACCTTGACCAGATGGACCTTTGTTGGCAAAGTAATGTCTCTGTTTTTTAATATGCTGTCTAGGTTGGTCATAACTTTCCTTCCAAAGAGTAAGCATCTTTTAATTTCATGGCTGCAGTCACCATCTGCAGTGATTCTGGAACCCAAAAAATTAAGTCTGACACTGTTTCCACTGTCTCCCCATCTCTTTCCCATGAGGTGATGGGACCAGATGCCATGATCTTAGTTTTCTGAATGTTAAGCTTTAAGCCAACTTTTTCACTCTCCTCTTTCACTTTCATTAAGAGGCTTTTTAGTTCCTCTTCACTTTCTGCCATAAGGGTGGTGTCATCTGCATATCTGAGGTTATTGATATTTCTCCCGGCAATCTTGATTCCAGCTTGTGCTTCTTTCAGCCCAGCATTTCTCACGTACTCTGCATATAAGTTAAATAAGCAGGGTGATAATAAACAGCCTTGACGTACTCCTTTTCCTATTTGGAACCAGTCTGTTGTTCCATGTCCAGTTCTAACTGTTGCTTCCTGACCTGCATACAGGTTTCTCAAGAGGCAGGTCAGGTGGTCTGGTATTCCCATCTCTTTCAGAATTTTCCATAGTTTATTGTGATCCACACAGTCGAAGGCTTTCACATAGTCAATAAAGCAGAAGTAGATGTTTTTCTGGAACTCTCTTGCTTTTTCACAAGGCAACTATACACCGATAAAAAAAAAAATATGTGTGGCTCCCCAGGAATTAAGATCCACAGTTAGGGTATTTCAAGTGCTTCCTGACCACCTCTAAGGAAAAGAACCAAGTTAACCGAAACATGTCCCTGTATATCCCACTCTTGATATAGAAGTATAAAGGAAAAAACAAGAAATACAGTTTTTCACCTTTAAATATTTAAATACCTATACATTTAAGACAACATCTTCTTATAGAGCCAAACAGTTTCCTGAGTATTAACAACACAATTAATAATCCCTCAGTATATATCAGCGCCCAATCCTTATTCACATTTTTCTGTCCCAAGAATGTCTTTGTTTCTATTCTGTGCAAATCAAGATACAAAGCAAAACTCTGTCACATCTCAGGTTTCTTCCAGTGTTCAAGAGTCCTTTGGTGATGGCATCTGCCTTGATGAAAAACACATGATCACTGTTTTCTAGAATGCTCCACATTCTGAACTTACCTGAATGCATCTTCATGATGGTATTCAGTTTACGTAATAATTATCTGCTGCTGTGTAACAAACTATCCCCAAACTCAGCCTCTTCAACGACAAACATGTGGTACTTCCAGGGTTCTTTGCTTCTGACTCAGACTCTCACACTGGACTGCAACTGAGTTATCAACTGGGACTGCAGTCACTTCAAGGCTGGACTGGGGGAGGAATCCCTTCCAAGCTCACACACTTGAATGTTGACGGGACCCACTTCCTCCTGGGTTTAGTGTCGCAGGTCCTGGGAGGCTGTTGGCAGGAGACCTGCCTCAATGCCTCGTTGTGTAGTCTTCCTTACATGACAGCTCGCACCGTGGTGCCTGTTTCCATGAGAGCAAGAAAGAGAGAGAGCAAGCCACAGAGGACAAGCGGAAAGGAAGCTAGACACTTTTTAATTTTTTATCGATTCAGTGTGGCTGTGCTGGGTCTGCATCGCCACGTGCAGGCTTTCTCCAGCTGCAGTGGGGACAATTCTTCCTTTCAGTTCTCAGGCTGCTCTTCTTTCTGAGCACAGGTTCTAGAGCGCGGACTCAGTAGCTGTGATGCACAGCTTTGCTGCTCCGCAGCTTGCAGGATCTTCCCAAAGGACTGAACCCATGTCCCCGGCATTGGCAGTTGGCTTCCTAACTACCGGACCACCAGGGAAGTCCTAGATGCTTTTTCTTTCCCTAGATATATTTGATTTACAATATTGGGTTAGTTCTGTGTGTATAGTACAGTGATTCAATTATTTATTTGAACATTTATTTCTTCTTCTTTAGATGATCTTCCTTTGTAAGGTATCATGAAGTACTGAGCATATTTCCCGGTGCTGCACGGTAGGTCCTTGAGAAGCTAGATACTTTTTGTGATCTGGTCTCAGAAATGACAACCTTTGTTGAATGCCATCCAGCAGAAGTGCGTCACTGACCCCAGGCCATACTCAAGGGAAGGGAATGAAGTGAGATATGGCTCCAGGAAGTGCAGATATTGAGAGCTGACTTCTTTATCATTGGGAATCCTTGTAAAATGAAAGTTAAATGTAGAAACTTAATTAGATTGATGATGAATATCTTTAACACAAATATAGGAACAATAATGGTTTATACTTTATGTTGTATGACACCTGGAATAAGTATATAATCATCCCACTATTACCAAAACTAAAATTGATCCCTGAATAGAGTTAATGGCAGTTTGATTCCTCCACGGTAAAATTATACTTCTCTTTTTCAATCAGAATGTGATTGGTAGATTTTACTTTGGTATCACATAACTGTCCATCCACAAAGGGTTTTAACATTGTATGCCAGTGATTGCAAAGTAAGTTTTTGGTTTTCAACTCATAATAGTCATTCTGTATGTCTATCTGAACTTTGGTCAAATAGATCTTTCCCTTTTGACAAAGACTATTCAGTTACCCTGAAACATAGCACTTATCAAAAGGGCAAGAAAATTGTTCATTTTTTTTATTACCTCTAAACTTAGTTTTCATGATCCAGAGTTTACTGACGTCTAAATGCACATCTCTGATCAACTCTGTTCCATTAATATTCTTCATTTGATATGGTCTATGATATAGTTCTCCGGGAAAAATAATTAAGTTTTACCACCTCTTTTATTTGTTTCATGTTGTTATTGAAATTCCCTTCAGTATCTGTATTCCACAGGTCACTTTTCTTACGTAACCCCATGGAAGCATGTACTCAACTCATTTAATGCCACCTTTCTGCTGTGGTATTCCCAAGATGTATCTTAAACAGTTCGATTGTATCATTTATTGGATACTGGATTGACTCCTGCAATTTTATAATATTCTAATCCTAATGCTCGGTTCCAGCTTGCTCTATCACCCCTAGTGCCATTAATGTACATCTGGCCTGGCCAACTCATGTTCTTTTATATGGCCTCAAAAATTATTTATACCAACTAATATTCACTAAAGCATGCATGCCAGAGATATGGCACACCTGCCAAGAAATCATCCCTGCAAAACCACAGAATGGTCTGTTGTAAAATTGCCCTAAAGTTGATATCCTTGTGTTTGTTATTACGAGCTTTTGTCTTTTTTTTTTTTTTTGGAGTTTTGTTGAAAATCTAAATAAGGTGAGGTACCCTCTCTAGACCAATGTAACACTAGAAACAGACTAGAATATGACAAGCATAATCCATTTGTAAGAAGATTGTTACAAATTCTCCGCAAGGTGGTAAATCTCTATTATTGGTGCCCTGGGTCACAAGGACAGGACTTCGTAGATAGCTGGGATTTCCAAGAAATCCTAATTCTATCACAGTCCCACTCTACCATGCCACACGTCATGGTACCTTTAAATGACACTCATAAAATGCAGGTTAAATGTCTGACTAATTCTTAGACTGTTAGGAGACTCATAGACCTGTAAATGAAATGATGTGAATACTATATACCTTGTTTCTACACTAAAATTATTTAACTTCATGAACCTTAGCTGTAACAATCTTACTCTCAAAAGTATTTTAATACAGAATATGGCCTTTTTGTCTAATCAGTCCTGAAAGTCATATGTTCCTGAAATAAACTAGTATAAATTTTGTCTTGTGAATAAACGGGCATACCTGTGGTTTAATACTCCTTCTACATTTAAGAATGGCTTTCACACCCATGATAATGCCACAAAAATAGTAGTGGTTTACACCAATCTTAATTTTTTTCTCATTGTAAGTGCCATGATCAAAGTGGGAAGTGGAGGCCAATTGTCCTTCAAAGATCCTAACCTACTGATCTCCTGCTAGCCAAATTTCTGTCTCAGGTGTCATCGTTAAGACAATCCCTAGAGGAATTTTCCATTTATTTCCATTATAAATGTTAAGATTAGATTCACATAACCTATTTACTAATTAGAAGTATCTAGGTGAAGCATTTCTGCATCTGAATATGATTTTTCTTTTTAAAATAACACCACCTTCTTCAGCATGCTGTGTGTATGCTCATTGGCTCAGCTGCACCTGACTCGCTGAGAAAAAAATGGACTGTAGTCCGCCAGGTTCTCCTGTCTGTGGGATTCTCCAGGCAAGAATCCTGGGGTGGGCTGTCATTTCCTCCCCCAGGGGACCTCACCAACCCAGGGACGGAACCTGGGCTCCTGTGCCTCTGCTTCGGCAGGCGGGTTCTTTACAACTGCCACCTTCTGCAGGCCCTTGCTCAATCTTCTCTTCAACATTTCCACCCACAAGCCATCATTCCATATGTTTCACATCACCGTGTATGTGTGTATTGTCCATCTCCTACTTACCAGAATATTTCTTCCGTCAGGCAGGGATTTTTATTTTCTCCCTGTTTAGTTCCCAGTGCCTAGAAAAGTTCCTGGCTCATAGATCAGCATGAGGTATATTTTTTATGTAAAAAAAAAAAAAAATATATATATATATATATATATATATATATATGTTGAATAAGTAAGCAGGAGTATATAATATCGTTTTTATCAAAATGGAGTGAGATTTTAGCATAGCAGGCTCTGAAATCCATTATTGCCAGCATAAGATGGTTTCTGGTTTAATGTCTATTTACATAATAAAGTCAGTTTTGAAAATGGTACTCAGAGTTGCTAAATATCTTTAGCATTTCTCTTAAATCATTTATTTTTAACTTTTGACTTGGTAATGATCCTGACCTTTCCATTTCTAATACAAAAGTTACCTCTGGATTACTCTATGACTTGAAAGAGAGCTAACATCCCAAACAGAACAGATCTTAAGATTACAAAATGTATGAAATTTGGCCAGCAAATTAGCATCAGAAGCAAATAATATTTTGTTTCCTGACTGAAAAGCACGGAATTTTTACACTGGTTCATGGGATGAGACTCATTTTTGATAAAGAACTAATCAGTAGAGTGTTCTTGACAAATTTTTATAACACACGAAGTTTGTTTTCTTCAACATGTAGGATTTTGTTCACAAGGAATAGATAACAAAACTAGTTGCTGTGCTTATAAAAATGCCTGTATTATTGGATGCTATGTGTTGTTTGTGATGAAGATAGAATTAGGGTATTGATATCACTAACACTGCATCTGGGTCATCATATTACTGAGGGGATATTTGTATATATAGCTTTAGCAATTGTTACATAATCACCACAGAAGAAGTAATCCAGTTTAAGTACCCACAACATAGGAATGTAGTGACTTTGGGATTAGAGTCATTCATCAAAAGTGAAGCATTTCTCAATGAGTCACAAAGGTTGCTAAGAGGTACTATGACCATCACAACCATTCTCAAAAGTCAGCATCTGAGTTATTCCAAAACGACCATGTCCATTTTTACCACTCTACCTTACCCATGTTTTCCTTAGCTTGTTAATCTTCACCATGCGAAAACTGTCTGGTCTCAGTTGAATATCATGTCTGCTTCTGCCTCTGGCACTAGAACTTCAGTTGTATTTCCATTTCCTTGGTGAACCTTTGTGTGCGTGTGTGTCTGAGTTTGCACACCATGTGACAATACAATTAGAGAGTAACTCTGGTTGGTCTTGCTCTAATGGACAGGATTTAATGCAATCTAAATAATTCTTCTACTTTCTTAAGTCAGTTAATTTTATTGTGAGAAGATTAATTCTTCAAAATATCTTGTCATTAACTGGGAAAATGCCATTGAAGCATATTGGCTCAAAATAAAATCACTTTTATTGGCAGACTCATAGGTCTTTTGGTGGTGGTGGTTAACTTGCTAAGTTGTGTCCAACTCTTGCGATACTGCCATACTCCTCTCTCCTTTGGATTTTCCAGGCAAGAATATTGGAGTGGGTTGCCATTACCTTCTCCAGGGGATCTTCCCCACCCAGGGATGGAACTTGTGTCTCCTGCACCACAGGCACGTACTTTCTTTAATCCATAGATCTTTTGGACATTAGTAAAAAATTTTGTGAGAGCAAATAGTATCCCTCTGATGGCCTTTCATTTGAATCCCTGACACAGTTGCAATGCATGCCCATTTCTTGTTAAACTCAGGATGCAAGGGTTTTCTTAAGTTTCTTTCGATAGAAATCTCACCTTTATAACATCAAGGTTATTGCATAAGGGTGTGAAAAACTCATTGGCTATCCGTGTCACTCATCCATTCCAGCCTGATTTTTGTCCTGCAAGGAGTTGTCATGGCTGGATTCCAATGTCAGAGGCTCTACAACTTGCACAGAGCTTTTCCAACTCTTCTGATTGTATTTCAATCATAATTGAAGAACAAATGAAGCACCCTCACCCCCACCCTCCAATTAGGAGCCAGTGACAAGTGAGAAAACATGGACTTTGCTGCATTTAACAAAGGTTCTGTTTAACCCACTTAGCAGCGGTTTCTGGGAATCAACCCTCTGGCACTTTGCCTTCAGGTTAATCTTAAAATCTGACTCAAATTTATAGAACTGAGTGATTCACTACTGCATTTTTTAAACTTCATGTGTATGAGTATAATCCCATTTCTTGCCCTCCATTCACTTAACAAAATGACTGAAAAATTAAATATATCATTGTCCTTACATATCTGTGAAAAAGTCCTAAGCTGGCACTATCTCAAATGGTGATAGGCAATTTTAAATAGTTTTTATTCAATCCCATCACTTCATGGCAAATAGATGAGGAAGAAATGGAAACAGTGACAGACTTCATTTTCTTGGACTCCGAAATCACAGCAGATGGTGACTACAGCCATGAAGTTAAAAGGCACTGGCTCCTTGTCCAACCTAGACAACATAAAAGGCAGAGATATCACTTTGCCAACAAAGGTCCGTAAAAGTCAAAGCTATGGTTTTTCCAGTAGTCATGTACAGATGTGAGAGTTGTCAGTTTCCATTGTTTCCTCATCTATTTGACATGAAGTGATGCCATGATCTTGGTTTTCTGAATATTGAGTTTTAAGCCAATTTTTTCACTCTGCTCTTTCACTTTTATCAAGAGGCTCTTTAGTTTTCTTCACTTTCTGCCAAAAGGGCGGTGCCATCTCCATAGCTGAGGTTATTGATATTTCTCCTGGCAATCTTGATTCCAGCTTGTGCTTCATCCAGTCCAGCATTTCTCATGATGTACTCTGCATAGAAGTTAAATAAGCAGGATGTACTCTGAATATAAGTTAAGCAGATTTCTCAGGAGGCAGGTCAGGTGGTCTGGTATTCCCATCTCTTTCAGAATTTTCCACAGTTTGTTGTGATCCACACAGTCAAAGGCTTTGGCATAGTCAATAAAACAGAAATAGATGTTTTTCTAGAACTCTCTTGCTTTTTCAATGATCCAGCAGATGTCGGCAATCTGATCTCCGGTTCCTCTGCCTTTTCTAAATCCAGCTTGAACATCTGGAAGTTCACGGTTCATGTATTGCTGAAGCCTGGCTTGGAGAATTTTGAGCGTTACTTTACTAGCATGTGAGATGAGTGCAATTGTGCAGTAGCTTAAGCATTTTTGGCCTTGCCTTTCTTTGGGATTGGAATGAAAACTGACCTTTTCCAGTCCTGTGGTCATTGCTGTTTGCCATATTTGCTGGCATATTGAATGTAGCCCTTTCACAGCATCATCTTCCAGGATTCGAAATAGCCCAGCTAGAATTCCATCACCTCCACTAGCTTTGTTTGTAGTGATGCTTCCTAAGGCCCACTTGACTTCACATTCTAGAATGTCTGGCTTTAGGTGAGTGATCACACCATCGTGATTGTCTGGGTCATGAAGATTTTTTTTGTATAATTCTCCTGTGTATTTTTGCCACCTCTTCTTAATATCTTCTGCTTCTGTTAGGTTCATACAATTTCTGTCCTTTATTGTACCCATATTTGTTTGAAATGTTCCCTTTGTATCTCTAATTTTCTTGAAGAGATCTCTAGTCTTTCCCATTCTATTGTTTTCCTCTATTTCTTTCCATTGATCACTGAGGAAGGCTTTCTTATCTCTCCTTGCTATTCTTTGGAACTCTACATTAAAATGGGTATATATTTCCTTTTCCCCTTTGCCTATAGCTTCTCTTTTTTTCTCAGCTATTTGTAAGGCCTTCTCAGACAATCATGTTACCTTTTTGCATTTCTTTTTCATGGGGATGGTCTTGACCACTGCCTCCTGTACAACGTCACGAACCTTCTCTGTCCATAGTTCTTCAGGCACTCTGTCTATCAGATCAAATCCCTTGAATCTATGTGTCATTTCCACTGTATAATCATAAAGGATTTGATTTAGGTCATACCTGAATGGTCTAGTGGTTTTCCCTACTTTCTTCAATTTAAGTCTGAATCTGGCTATAAAGAGTTCATGACCTAAGCCACAGTCGGTTCCCGGTCTTGTTTTTGCTGAATGTATGAGCTTCTCTGTTTTTGGCTGCAAAGAATATGATCAATCTGATTTCTCTATTGACCATCTGGTGATGTCCATGTGTAGAGTCTTCTCTTGTGTTTTGTTAGAAGAGGGTGTTTGCTATGACCAGTGCGTTCTCTTCGGAAAACTCTATTAGCCTTTGCCCTGCTTCATTCTGTACTCCAAGGCCAAATTTGCCTGTTACTCCAGGTGTTTCTTGACTTCCTACTTTTGCATTCCAGTCACCTATAATGAAAAAAAACATCTTTCTTGGGTGTTAGTTCTAGAAGGTCTTGTAGGTCTTCATAGAACCATTCAGCTTCAGCTTCTTCAGCATTGCTGGTCAGTGCATAGACTGGATTACTGTGACAATGAATGGTTTGTCTTGGAAATGAACAGAGATCATTCTGTCATTTTTGAGATTGCTTCCAGGTACTGCATTTCAGACTCTTTTGTTGACTATGATAGTGACTCCATTTCTTCTAAGGGATTCTTGCCCACAGTAGTAGATATAATGGTCATCTGAGTTAAATTCCTCCATTCCAGTGCATTTTAGTTCACTGCTTCCTAAAATGTTGACGTTCACTCTTGCCATCTGCTGTTTGACCACTTCCAATTTGCCTTGATTCATGAACCTAACACTCCAGGTTCCTGTGCAACATTGCTCTTTACAGCATCGGACCTTGCTTCTATCACCAGTCCCATCCACAACTGGGTATTGTTTTTGCTTTGGCTCCATCCCTTCATTCTTTCTGGAGTTATTTCTCCACTGATCTCCGGTAGCATATTGAGGACCTACCAATCTGGGGAATTCATCTTTCAGTGTCCTATCTTTTTGCCTTTTCATACTGTTCATGAGTATTATACTGATTGGCTTAATTATTTCTATATTTAGAATTGTTTACAGTACTAGCATAAAAGCAGAAACCTAGTTAACCTTATCATTGCAAGGATACCGCTTTCTCTAAACCAGAGCATTTGTGTTCTCTTAAGTTATTTCAAAGAAGTCTAAATTAACAAAGAACTCTGCTTAAATCTTTAATTTACTAATGTAAAAAACATTGCTTAATTAGAAGGCCCAGTTAATTTACTGTCCTTGAGTATAAAGTGGGCATTTAAGTATAATGTGGGCATTTGCTTGGTTTGTCCCCTTCCCAGAGATACAGTCTATTTCATTTGATTAGGAAAAACAGCTTCTTTAAACAGCCTAGAGTTTGAATAAGACCATATTGCTACTGGAATTTTTATTCATATGGCCATAGGTACATGTTTTATTAGGTCTTGGTTTCAGAGAGACTCAATTATCTTGGAAGCAGTTGGTTAGGTAGGAGTTTTGAGCTGGCTTGTTTCATCTGGAATTTCTTGTATCCAGATTCTATTGGTTGTCACTGATTGTCATACTTGATAGCACAGAGACCATCTATGACCTTAATTGCAAAGTCCCAAATGGCCATCACTTCTAAAGTGAATCTATGGTCTGTTGAAACTGGTACAAAAGCATTGTCTATTGTGTTGTTATGTTTGTTTAGTTGGGCTCATTTAGGTTCCTACATAAAATACTTGCCTTTTTTTTGGTATTACCTTATAAAGTGATGTAAGTGATATCCCTAAAGGTTTGGTAATAAACCTCTTCTTATAACTGAATAATCTTGTAATCACTCCACTTGTTTTTTTCTCCTCTTCCTCCTCATTTTCTTCTTCACCTTCCTCCACATTCTCATCTCAAAACTTATTGGCTAAAAATAAAAAGAACTGTGTGTGTGTGTGTCTGTGTGTGTGTGCATGCTAGTCTTTAGTGTCCAACTTTTTGTGACTCCATTGACTGTAGCCCTCCAGACTGCTCTGTCCATGGGATTTTTCAGGCAAGAATACTGAAGTGGGTTGTCATTTCCTCCTCCAGGGGATCTTCCTGACCCAGGAACCATAATCGTTTATTGTCTCTTACAATCTCTATGAATCAAGAATTTAGGAATGGCTTGGTTGGACAGTTCTGGCCTCTATTATCCACAAAGTTGCCATCATATGTTGGCTGCATTCATGTGAAGACTTGACTGGGACTGGAGAATTCATTTCCAATGTGCTCACTCAAGTGGCTCGAACATCATGTTGGCAAATGGGTTTCACTTCGTTTGCTCCGCTCCTTGGGTACTCTCGTAACAAGACAGCTGACTTCCCCCAGAGTAAGCAATCCCAGGGATGCAGGAGAAAGTCACAAAGCCTTTATGACCTATTCCTGGAAGTCACACAACCATGTTCCTATTGTATTCTATTGGTCACATAGGCAAGAACTGACTCAACATGGAAAAGAGCCGGACAAGAATCTAATACAAACAGATCATCAGGAGGTTGGTTATCACACTTTTTCATTTATTTTCACTTTAAATGGAATATTATCAATATCAAATGGTCACATAAATGTCCTGGAAGACCATAACAGGCCTTCCATCTTATCAACACATTTGAATAGTTGAGGTAATTCAGAGTATCTAGGCAAAAGTACATTGTGCTTCTTGCTGAGTGAAAGAAAATTGTCTCTTATATTCCTATCTGTGTTCTGATGAAAAACAAAGCAGTAGAATCCCTCTGGGGGGTAGTAGATTATGCAAATCCCACTGACCCAGCCACTGAAAAGCTAGTAGAAAACCTGTAAATGAATAAAATAAACATAAATGTACAAATCTATGTATATTATATATCAAGCTTCAAATTGCATCTATAATGTTTTATATATAAAATGTCATGCAATCAATCAAATATAGCTGGACATACAAGGAGATCAAACAAAACAACCAAAGAAAGAAATGACAGAAAATATAAGCAGAAACACTGATGAAAGAGATAATGATGTTCCAGTTGTGAACTTTGTACTCACAACTATCTCTTTTTATCCTGAATATTTACGTTTCCAATTTGCATCATTTTAAATGAATAATATGTTCAAAGTAACAATGATATACTAGTAACACTAAGACTGTTGAAGATATTTTCTGCTTCCCTTTAAGCTCTCTTTGTTTGACTATATCCCACAGGTATGTATAATCTTTCTATAAAGTCACTTACAGTAGTTCTCTCTCTGCCATACCTACTGTGAGAACAAAAACAACTTTCAAAAATATCTAAATGGACATGCAATTGTTGTGACAGTCTCTGGAAACCCTGCAGAGAGAATTCAGCCACTCAGTGGAGAACTAAATCTCTTTGGAAATGAAAAGATGAGGCTCTGGGTTTACAAATGCTGAGGGAAATACAAATAAAGAACTGGCTACAGTTTGCATGATCTGTTTTCATGTATGAAGCATGATCATAGGTATTATGCTGGACTTTGGTCACAAGGCAAGACGTGTGTGATCATTTTCTTATTAATGCGATTACGTTGGAGTCAAAGAACTTTAAAAGTCAGTGTCTTGAATGGAAAATTTATCTACAGAGTTCGTGTAAAGCCAGGTATTGTTTTTCAATATCACAAGCCCAGAAAATTAATTCTTTAAGGACATGGCATAAATGTGAATCAAATTTACCTTCCTTGATTCAGCAAGCCATTGCAGTTAAAAACAAACTCATATGACTCCTTCAAAAATCTTCAAAAATTTTCCAGCTGCTAAAACAGCAAGATGCTGGATGATACTCAATACTAATTTGTGATATTTTTAAAGAATTGGAATAAACTGCATCTGTTCTTGGAAAAATGTCTATCTTTCTATTGAATAGCCAAATCTATGCATAATTAGATTTCCTTTTGAATTCAATTTTTAGAAGAAGACATTTTCTTCAATTTGAATTTTTTGCACTTCAAAATTATATAAAATACTTACATTGCAATCATTGCCCTGGTTATTTCTCTACTTAGGACTCTTCAACCTTATACCAAAAAGGATGTTTTTCCCAATTAACCTCTTTACTAGATGTAAGGATATTACCTTTTGTAAGTCACAGTTTTCATGTTCTCTTTTCAGATATATTCACACACACACAGACACACATAAGTACATATACACAATATATACAATCTTCATATCTCTCTACATTGTATGGCAACTCAATTTCTCTTGCTGCTGCTGCTAAGTCACTTCAGTCATGTCTGACTCTGTGCAACCCCATAGACAGCAGCCCACCAGGCTCCCTGGGATTCTCCAGGCAAGAACACTGGAGTAGGTTGCCATTGCCTTCTCCAATGCATGAAAGTGAAAAGTGAAAGTGAAGTCGCTTAGTCGTGTCCGACTCTTCGCGACCCCATGGACTGCAGCCTACCAGGCTCCTCCGTCCATGGGACTTTCCAGGTAAGAGCACTGGAGTGGGGTACCATTGCCTTCTCCACAATTTCTCTTAGTTAACAATAAATCCTGGGGACCTTTTCATATCATACATAGAGATCATCCTCATTCTTGTTTAAATTTTCAAATCAAATTTATTCGGGTACCAGTCAGTTCAGTCGCTCAGTCGTGTCCGACTCTTTGCGACCCCATGAATCACAGCACACCAGGCCTCCCTGTCCATCACCAACGCCTGGAGTTTACTCAAACTCATGTCCATCGAGTCAGCGATGCCATCCAGCCATCTCATCCTCTGTCGTCCCCTTCTCCTCCCGCCCCCAATCCCTCCCAGCATCAGGGTCTTTTCCAATGAGTCAGCTCTTCACTTGAGGTGGCCAAAGTACTGGAGTTTCAGCTTCAGCATCAGTCCTTCCAGTGAACACCCAGGACTGACCTCCTTTAGGATGGACTGTTGGAGCCCCTTGCAGTCCAAGGGACTCTCAAGAGTCTTCTCCAACACCACAGTTCAAAAGCATCAATTCTTCAGCACTCAGCTTTCTTCACATTCCAACTCTCACATCCATACATGACCACTGGAAAAACCATCGCCTTGACTAGATGGACCTTTGTTGGCTAAGTGATGTCTCTGCTTTTTAACATGCTGTCTAGGTTGGCCATAGCTTTCCTTCCCAGGAGTAGGCGTCTTTAACTTTCATGGCTGCATCACCGTCTGCGGTGATTTGGGGTAGAGTGCTGCTGTTGCTGGTGTTGCTCTTGTTCAGCTGTTAAGCCGTGTCCAGCTCTTTGCAGCCTCACAGACTGCAGTGTGCCAGGCTCCTCTGGCCATGGGGATTTCCAAGCAAGAATACTGGAGAGGGTTGCTATTTCCTTCTGCGAGGGATCCTCCCAGACCAAGGACCAAACCTGTGTCTCCTGTATTGGCAGACAGATTCCTTACCATTGAACCTGGCCAGGGAACCCCATTTTCCCTCTTTAGGAAGTCCCATAAATAAACTGTCTCTTCTTATTCTTCTCTTTTATCCTGGAGAATAATGAATATTAGTCTAATGAATGTTAGAATCAACCATCATCTTTGGTGTGTATTCTGAACAAGGAACACTTTCCTCTTATTTTTCCCTGAATGTATTCTTTCCTTGTGTTTTGTCACTCCAGTTTGTGGAAGACTTTTCTTCTTCACTCTGTTGTTTCACTTTTCTGTATCATGTGGCATCTCCTGACCAGTTTTTGTATTCTCCATGGGCGGTGTTCTCTCGGCCAGCTAACATTGTTAAAAGCCCTGGGCAGCGGGCCCACTGATTGGGGATTAAAAGGATGCCATTCTTCTCACTGCTTTCACCTCGATTTTTGTAGAAGCTATTTTCTCCTCTTATCTTTTTTCCCACTTGTCTGTACTTGCAAACATGAGAGTATTCTCTTTCTATCATCTTTGCTTCACATTTTAAACAAAGACACACCCCTTAGATGTTAGATCAGATTGCTACTTCCAACTATTCTTTTAACTTGTCTGCAAAGAGATACAGTGGATTTGCTTTTAAATAACCCATTATTTCCCTTCATACCACATACAAACTCAGGCAGAGTTGGGATCACAAGCACAGGGCATCCTAATCTCAATACCCAGTCCTGTTCCCCAGAGACTCTGATTTAATTGTTCTGGAGGATACTTGAAAGTGAAAGTAACTCAGTCGTGTCAGACTCTTTGCAACCCCATGGACTATACAGTCCATGGAATTCTCTAGGCCAGAATACTGGAGTGGGTAACCTTTCTCTTCTCCAGGGGATCTTCCCAACAAAGGGATTGAGCCCAGGTCTCTGGCATTGCAGGTGGATTCTTTACCAGTTGAGCCCCTAGGGAAGCCCAGAGGATACCTAACCATTAACATATTTAAAGAACCCCATGGGTGATTCCAACTGTAAATCTGAATGAGGGACTTCAATAACATCTGAGTTCATTATACGTTAGGTCGTCTGTTGAATGGCTCTCTTCTGTGAGCCAGAAATATCAACAGCCAACTATAAACACACACTTATTATTTCTCATAATTCTTATACTGATGTAAAATCCTTTTGTGTGGGTTTTGATGACAATATTTAAAGAATATCATCAACTTCTGTTGTTGTTGTTCAGTCACTAAGTCGTATCTGACTCTGTGACTGCATGGACTGCAATATATCAGGCTCCTCTGTCCTTCACCATCTCCTGGAGTTTGCTCAAATTCATGTCCATTGAGTTGGTGGTGCTATTGATCATCTCATTCTCTGCTGCTCTCTTCTGTTTCTGTTTTCAATCTTTCCCAGCATCAGGGTCTTTTCAAATGAGTCAGTCCTTCACAAAGTATTGGAGTTACAGCTTCAGCTTCCTTCCAATGAATATTCAGGGTGGTTTAGCTTTCTCTATCTGATAATGGTATGGACCTAACAGAAGCAGAAGATATTAAGAAGAGGTGGCAAGAATACACAGAAGAACTATACAAAAAAGATCTTCACGACCCATATAATCACAATGGTGTGATTACTCACCTAGAGCCAGACATCCTGGAATGTGAAGTCAAGTTGGCCTTAGGAAGCATCAAGCATCACTATGAACAAAGCAAGTGGAGGTGATGGAATTCCAGTTAAGCTATTTCAATTCTTAAAAGATGATGCTGTGAAAGGGCTACATTCAATATGCCAGCAAATATGGAAAACTCAGCAGTGGCCACAGGATGGGAAAAGGTCAGTTTTCATTCCAATCCCAAAGAAAGACAACGCCAAAGAATGCTCAAACTACTGCACAATTGCACTCATCTCACACGCTAGGAAAGAAATTCTCCAAGTCAGGCTTCAACAGTATGAGAACTGTAAACTTCCAGATGTTCAAGCTAGTTTTAGAAAAGGCAGAGGAACCAGAGATCAAATTGCCAACATCTGCTGGATCATCGAAAAAGCAAGAGAGTTCCAGAAAAACATCTATTTCTGTTTTATTGACTATGCCAAAGCCTTTGACTGTGTGGATCACAACAAACTGTGGAAAATTCTGAAAGAGATGGGAATACCAGACCACCTGACCTGCCTCTTGAGAAATCTGTATGCAGGTCAGGAAGCAACAGTTAGAACTGGACATGGAACAACAGACTGGTTCCAAATAGGAAAATGAGTACGTCAAGGCTGTTTATTGTCACCCTGCTTATTTAACTTATATGCAGACTACATCATGAGAAATGCTGGGCTGGAAGAAGCACAAGCTGGAATCAAGATTGCCAGGAGAAATATCAATAACCTCAGATATGCAGATGACACCACCCTTATGGCAGAAAATGAAGAACTAAAAAGCTTCCTGATGAAAGTGAAAAAGGAGAGTGAAAAAGTTGGCTTAAAGCTCAACATTCAAATAACTAAGATCATGGCATCTGCTCCCATCACTTCATGGCAAATAGATGGGGAAACAGTGGAAACAATGGCTGACTTTATTTTGGGGGGCTCCAAAATCACTGCAGATGGTGACTGCAGCCATGAAATTAAAAGACGCCTGCTCCTTGGAAGAAAAGTTATGACCAACCTAGAGAGCATATTAAAAAACAGAGACATTACTTTGCCAACAAAGGTCCATCTAGTCAAGGCTATGGTTTTTCCAGTAGTCATGTATGGATGCGAGAGTTGGACTATAAAGAAAGCTGAGTGCCAAAGAACTGATGCTTTTGAACTGTGGTTTTGGAGAAGACTCGAGAGTCCCTTGGACTGCAAGGAGATCCAGTCGTCCATTCTAAAGGAGATCTGTCCTGGGTGTTCATTGGAAATACTGATGCTGAAGCTGAAGCTCCGATGCTTTGGCTACCTGATGCGAAGAACTGACTTATTGGAAAAGACTCTGGTGCTGGGAAAGATTGAAGGTGAGAGAAGGGGACGACAGAGGATGAGATGGCTGGATGGCATCACTGACTTAGTGGACATGAATTTGAGTAAACTCTGAAGTTGATGATGGACAGGGTGGTCTGGGGTGCTGCAGTCCATGGGTCGCAAAGAGTTGGGCATGACTGAGTAACTGAATTGAATTGAACTGAACTACCAATGATGTTAAAGCATAGATTAAGGTGTATACACACATATATTTGTGACATTATTTTTCCTTAATTATTTCTGAAGTAAGTGACTACAAAAATATGACAAAAGTAACATGATGAGAAACATCACCACCGTTCCCATCCCAAAGGAGAGCTAAGAAGATGGCTATGATGCTACTGTAATGGTTCATCCTTCATGTGCAATGACTAAGAGCATTTCCTTATCAAGTCCCTGCCAAAATTTACTGCTTCTATAGTTTTCAGTCTACCACTGTACTGCATGGTTGATTGAACTTAATTTTTGTCAAGGCTGTTCTTTTGAAGTGTTTTTAATCTCTTCTACTTTCATATTAATGCAGTGTTTCTAAACATCTCTACCCATATCTTTTCTTCAAATATATTTCTATAATTGAATTTAACATACACACTTCAAGAGATTTCTAGTTTGCAAAAGCCTTTACTGAAAGGTCACTTTTTAAAGAAAAAAACCACAGGTACCAGAAATAATGTACAACTTCATACAAAATGGCATTTAGAATGATGACCTCTGCTCCTCATCCAAGGCAATACATTTGAAAAAGATAAGCTTTAGTTTTCAGAATAAGCTTTAAAAATAGTTTAATAGTTTTTACTTTTGATCTGTGTGTGTGTATCTAATAGCAGAGAACCAGGACAATACTTTGTCATTCTTTAAAGGAATAAAAGGCCTTCAAATGTTCAGTAATTGCACATAAATAGCAAAGACTATTTTTATGATAACCTGCAGTGACCCATGGAAAGCAGTGACTCAGATCCCTCACTGATTATGTTTGAGGGCAAAAGTAAATATGGAGCCATTGAAATTCCAAGGTCTAGGAGCAGATGAATAAGAGGATGCACATGGGCGTGTCCGCGCCCACCCGCCAGAGACTGCCAGGAACCAACTTGTGTCATACAAAGCTGGCTTTATCACCGGCAACAATGGAGACCTTATCACCAGGGAAACCATGGGGCATGCCATTAGGAAAGAGGTTAGGGAGTGTTTCTTATAGAATTTCGGCTTAGGGTACACAGCTTTGGTGGGGAGTGAGGAGGTTCAAGGAAACATTTTTTTTTCTTGTATTATTTTTTTATTTTTGCATCTTTTTTTTTGTAAGTTTTAAATTATTCCCAAATAAAAAGCTCAAAAATACAGCTGCTGTATCTCTGATTCTTAACACTCTTAGGGTCTGAACCTCAAGGAAACATTTTATTCTAGGTACTAATCCCTGGAAATTGTAGTGTTATCTTACATTTAAAAAGGGTCTTTGAAGATGTAATTAAATTAAGGACCTTGAGATGGGGAGATAACGCTCGATGATGCATATGGGGCCTGAAAGGAATCACGCAGCTGCTGCTGCTAAGTCACTTCAGTCATGTCCAACTCTGTGCGACCCCATAGACGGCAGCCCACCAGGCTCCGCCATCCCTGGGATTCTCCAGGAAAGAACACTGGAGTGGGTTGCCATTGCCTTCTCCAATGCAGGAAAGTGAAAAGAAAGTGAAGTTGCTCAGTCGTGTCCGACTCTTAGCGACCACATGGACCACAGCCTACCGGGCTTCTCCTTCCATGGGATTCTCCAGGCAAGAGTACTGGAGTGGGTGCCATTGCCTTCTCTGAAAGTAATCATGAGTGTCCAGAAGGAGTGAGAGAGGGGGAGATTTGAGTCCTGACCTAAGAGGAGAAGGCAATGTGAACAGGGAGGCAGTGATTAAAGTGATGCAGTCACAGACCAACAATGCCAGCAGCCGCCAGAAGCTGGAAGAAATGGTCCTTCCTAAAGGAGATCAACCCTGAATATCCACTGAAAGGACTGAGGCTGAAGCTGAAACTCCAACACTTTGCCCACCTGATATGAAGAACTGACTCATTGGAAAAGACCCTGATGCTGGGAAAGATTGAAGGCAGGAGGAGAAGGGAACGACCCAAAGGATGAGATAGTTGGATGGCATCACTGACTCAGTGGACATGAATTTGAACAAACTCCAGGAGATGCCTGTGGACAGGGAATCCTGGTATGCTGCAGTCCACGGGGTCGCAGAGAGTCAGACACGACTGAGCAACTGAACAACCACCAGAAGCTGGAAGAAACATGGGAGCAATCTTCTTCAGAGCCTTCGGATGGAACACAGCTCTGCTCACTCCTGAATTTCAGCTTTCCAGCCTCAAGAACTGTGAAAGAACATGGTTTTCTTGTTTTAGGCCACCAAGTTTGTGGAAATTTGTAACCACAACTACACAACTACATTCATGATTTAAGCATCTTGATGAGTTACACATAGGAAGCAATTGTAAGATGTAGCAAAACAACTGTACTTCACTGGGAGAAGAGATATTAGGGCATCTCTGTGCTGTTCTGAGTGTTTATGCTTTGCCTGTTTTTAGACATAATCATGGGGGGGGCCTGGTTTTCATCTCCCTCCATCATAGTCTCAGAGTGACCTCGTCTGATGTTGTGTTCAGTAAAACTGCTTATACTCAACAGGAGAACACCAAGACCTAGTTTCTCATGCCCGGTCAGCTCCCAACTGACAGCTGTCAAGACTAAGTTTTTCTTTCTCATCTCCAGCTGGATGAGTGACGTTGGTCAGGCTTTTCAGCCCCTTTGGACATTTCTATTCACTCCAGTCAAGCAAGCATTCACCAACAATGTTTGAGCCTACGTACTTACAGATTTGGGGGATAAATCCATAAAGAAAAATTCTAATCCTCACTGAGCTGTAAACAGGGAAAAAATTAAGTAAAGTATGCAACATGTCAGTTGGAGGTAAATGCTAAGGCGAAAAGTGAAGTGAGGAGGTGTTAGAGCAGGGTCCCCAACGCCCACCTTCTATCTGCCCTGGCCTGTTAGGAGCCAAGCCGCACCTCAGGGGTGAGTGGCTGATGATGGAGACAGATTTTTTCTGCCTCTCCCCGTGGCTCCCGTCACCACCTGAACCACCCCCCACCCCAGGTCCGTGGAAGCATTGTCTTTCACAGAACTGGTTTCCACGGCCAAAAAGGTTGAGAACTGCTGTCTTAGAGGATATTGGGTGGATCACTGCTTTAACGAAGGCAGCAAGGGAAAGGCTCATTGGTAGGGTAATGTTTGAGAAGAAACCTGAAATAATTGTTGAAGGGTGCTAGGGGAAATCATTCCAAATGGAACAGTGAGGCATCAGGAGATGCTTCTCATCTTCCAGCAAGGGGGCTGGGGAAGTGAGGGTAAGGAAGGGAGCAGCAGGAGATGAAGTCAGTGAGAAAGTGGGCTGTGGGGAGAGGCATGTTGGAGGCCTTCAAAGGGGAACTCACTGGGGGAGAAGGTTATTCAGAAGGGTGATATGCTCTTATTCATCTTTCCAGGAGAAATAGAGATAATATTTTAGAAGGAATAATTGAATTTTACCATTTTATAACCCCTAATAAAATAATGGTGCTTCCCAGGTGGCGTAGGGGTAAGGAATCCACCTTCCAATGCAGGAAACATAAGTGCTGAGGGTCGATTCCTGGGTCAGGAAGATCCCCCTGGAGTAGGAAATGGCAACTAGCTCCAGTATTCTTGCCCAGAAAGTTCCATGGGTAGAAGAACCTGGTGGGCTACAGTCCACAGGGCCCCAAAGAGTCAGACATGACTGAGCAACTGAACACAATAAAATAATGCATCAGTGGATGCAAATGCCCAGGTGAGAGGCTGACGGGGTACTGGATATACATGTGGTGTCGAAGAGTCATTACTTCCTGATCATGAGGGGCAAACTTGGTTTTATGACAGGCAGCCACCACCTTTACCCTGGGATCAAAAGCAGCACTGCTAATAGCAGGAAGGTTAGACAGGAAGTGCTTACTGATACAACGTAATATGATATCTAAAACACCAACTCTGAGACGTGCTTGCCCAAAAGGTTTAACCTGAAACCTAATAAGCCTACAGACCTGGCTTCTAGTTTATAGGAAATTCAGTGAAAGTGACATCACAAAGAAACAGTTAAATTCTAAGGATGGAACTTTCTATAAGATAGCTAGTCTGATCATTTCGGTAAGTCAATGGTATCTTTTTTTTTTTTCCCAAAGTAGTTGATTTACAATGTTGTTAATTTCTGCTGTGCGGCAAAGTGATTCAGTTACACATCCGCATACTCATTGTATGTTCATTTCCACTATGGTTTTTCACAGGATGTTGAATATAGTTCCCTGTTTTATACAGTAGGAACTTACTGTTTGTTCATCCTCTGGATACTAGTTTGCATCTGCTAATACCAAACTCCCAATCCTTTCCTCCTCCACTGTTCTCCCATTTGTCAGCAACCCACACGACTGTTTCCTGTTTGTGAGTCTGTTTCTGTTTGGCAGATAAGTTCATCTGTGTCATATTTTAGATTATGTATATGAGTGATATCATATGGTATTTGTATTTTTCTGATTTATTTAGTATGATCATCTCTAGTTCCACCCATGTTACTGCAAATGGCATATTTCATTCTTCTAGAAGGCTGAGTAGTATCCCATTGTGTGTGTGTGTGTGTGTGTGTGAGTGTGTGTGTGCGTGTGTGTGTATGTGTGAGAGTGTGTGTGTGAGTGTGTGTGTGTGTGTGTGCATGTGTGTGTGAGTGAGTGTGTGTGTGTGTGCGTGAGTGTGTGTGTGAATGGCATTTATAAAGAGACAGGAGCTTCTCTAGATTACAAAGAACTTGGACTTCCCTGGTGGCTCAGATGGTGAAGAATCCGCCTGCAATGCAAGAGACCCTGGTCCGATCCCTGGGTTGGGAAGATCCCCTGGAGAAAGGAATGACAATGCACTCCAGAACACTTGCTTGGAGAATTCCAAGGATAGAGGAGCCTGGCGGGCTACAGTCCATGGGGTCGTAAAGAGTCAGACAGGACTCAGTGAGTAACACGCTGAAACATTAAAAACACCGAGTCCTTTTGGATGTAGAGTGTGGTCTAGATGAGTAGTTCTCATATTTTAATGCAGATGAGAATCACTGAATCTGATAATACAAATGTGATGATTCAAGCTTTAACTGTAGATATTCTGATTGAATAACAGTGGAGTTGATGCTAAAAGTATGCCTTTGGTCTTCACTTTGTGGACTAATGCTCTCCTGACTCTTCCCACAGAAACGCTCAGGCCCCTGGAGGGGGCTTGGTGGAATTCTGACACTCACAGCAGAGACAGACCATTGTGTGTGAAAGGTCAGCTGTCCACCCACATTCATCAAAATCACCATCCTGACTTCCAATCAGAATCGTCTGTGGGGCTTTCAAACACATTCAGGGCCAGGTCTCTCTCCAGACCAGTTAAATCTGACACTCTGGGAAAGACAGCTGGGAATGTTGGTTTAAAACAAATCTCCTTGAGTGATTATAATATGTGTTTAGGGTGGAGAGCTAGCTAAAACGTCTTTAACATGCAGGGCTATTTTGTATGTATTCAAATAGTAAAAGAGCTGATCTTGAGTTCTAATGAGAAGCCACAGGTCCACTGGTTACACCATTTCAATAAGCATGACTCACATTCTTAAAGGAAAACCAAAGAAGACTCCTCTAAAAAGTTGTTGCTGCTGACCAGAATAATGAGGAAAGAAATGGAAAATATTAGAAGTTAATGCAATTCTGCATTTCAGTTGATGCAAAACTAACTAGTACCACAGTAACTAACTAGTTCCAACTGGTTCTTTTCAGAAAAGAAGGTGACATAGGTTGTCCCAGTGCCAGCAGAACATTGATGTGTGTGCTTAGTAATGAGGATGATACAAAGCCAGAACCATCCTATCATTCCTTCCCAGGATTAGCTGGTTTTAAAGGAACAGCATGTGTAGAAAGGAAAATTCAAAAACAAATGATTTATACTGCCAATAGTAACAAGGAGAGGAGAAAAGTTATTAAAAACCAGGAACTCAAAGGGGGAAATCTGAGCTACGTGTGTTAATCTGAGACAAGTGGTAGGGTGGAAAATGGGGTCATCAGGTAAGTGAAATTTAAGGGAAAAAAAGGAAAACTGACATCTGCTAACAGAGACAGTGAGAACCAAGCATCTTTACCTTGAGATGACTCATCTATACACAGAAAGAGCGTACAGTCCTTTTTTTCAATTAAATTCTAATGGAAAAGACACACAACATGCATTTCTTGACAAGCAATGTGTTCTTCTCTAGAAAATTGCTGGTTACATTGACTTAATTGTAACTCTTGCTGTTTCATCCTTGGAAAGACAATGTGGCGTAGAGAAAATAGCCCGGGATTTAGAGTCAGACAGACTTTGTGCATTCAAGCCCTGGCCTGAGTCATTGACTCTTCAGTGGCCCTAAACAAGTTACTTAACTCTCACCCTTTTTAAAAAATTGCCAGATTAAATTAACAAAATCTATGTAAAGATTTTTTTATAGAAATTAAAATGTGGTTAAAGGAACTTTGTAAGCTGTAAAATTTTAGTAGTGGTTATTATGGCTGTCTAAAAGGATATTTCACCAGCTCTTAGAATGATAGCAAATGGAGAGATAATGGTACCACAAGGATGTTCAATGAATACTTACTGAATGCACAAAGCATGAATGATTGAATATGTGGGAAAAAGAGAAAGGAAACAAGAAGAAATAAAAGGAAGGAAGAAGGAAGGAATGGAGGTGGGAAGGTGTCTAAAAACACTTAAAATATTTTATCTGAATAAAGAATCATCCATCGAGAGTTACTGAGACCTTTGCTGTGCACAGTGCTTGGTATTATGATGAAAAAGAAACGAGAGAGAGACAGAAGATGAGGATTCAAAAGGATCATAAACACTATCCAGAGAAATCCCAGTTTTATATATTGGGAGAAGGAAACAGGTGATTTGGTTTCCCAGTGTCATAGCATGAGATTTTAGGGCCATTCTAATCTCTTTCAACAAGTACAGTGAAATTAAAGCATGCAGAAATGGGATGGTGATGCCAGGACTTTAATTCTTCAACATTTCCCAGAAATATCAGCCTTAAAAAGCAGGATTCTACTTCTGCTTTCCACTAGGATTGCATCAAGTCACAAAAAAGTGGTCAGAGATTACACACCATAAATTTCCAAACACCTGATAAAAATTCTTAATCTCTCAGGGCAGACAAAATTAAGTTCATAAAATACCCATTCGGCCAGAAGGAAAGCACATATATTTTTGTCACTAGAAAGGAGATATTCAGACAAGTGTCTCAAGGGTGAAATACACAGTCAAACAATTTAGCGAATCTAGAAGAGCAACCCACTGCGGTATAAGCAGGCAGACCTCTGTTTTCATCTGTCATGGAGCATTTTCCCTTTCCTGGAGTCCTTTCTCTATGAGGCTAACTCTTCTATGACCTACACTGTTAGATATCTTCCAGGCATACTGTTCTATAACAAGGTTCTGTTTGAACATCAATGACTAGACACCTTGGATGAGGTGCAAAGATGACCCACTTTATATTAAACTCAATTCTATAAGAAATAATAAGGTCATCTCATGGGTTTGTGAAATATTTAAACTGATTGATAGACTCAAAAACCTTGCTTTGGCCCAGCAGGCTGGAAATGTATACTGGAAAGGACAAAGGATATGAAATCAGAAACCCCAAATTCAGGTAGCTGTGCCCTCTGCTGATGAGTGATATTATAATTGTTGAAGCAATACCCTCTTCTTATCTCAACTTTTTCACCTACTAACAGAGTATGACACTACTATCCCTTAATCATATTGTGGAATTGATGTAATGCTAATAAAAAAATAATGTAGGTAATGAATCTTGCATGTGTACTCCGTCATGTCCCACTCTTTGTGACCTCATGGACTGTAACTCTCCAGGCTCCTCTGTCCATGTGGTTTTCTAGGCAAGAACACTGGAGTAAGTTGCCATTTCCTCCTACAGGGGATTTTCCTGACCCAGGAATTGAACCCACATCTCCTGGGCCTCCTGCACTGGCAGGCGGCTTCTTTACCACAGCTCCACCTAGGAATTTTAAGTTAATGTAAAGATAGTTAATTTCTTTCTTTTTAATTTATTTATTTTAATTGGAGGCTAATTACTTTACAATATTGTAGTGGGTTTTGCCATACATTGACATGATAATTAATTTCTTATTGGGCTTCCCTGGGAGATCAGCTGGTAAAGAATCCACCTACAATTCAGGAGACCCCGGTTGGATTCTGGGTCAGGAAGATCCACTGGAGAAGAGATAGGCTACCCACTCCTGTATTGTCAGGCTTTCCTGGTGGCTCAGATGGTAAAGAAGCCGCCTGCAATGCAAGAGACTTGGGTTCGATCCCTGGGTTGGGAAGATCCCCTGAAGGAGGGAACGTCTACCCAACCCAATATTCTTGCCGAGAATCCCCATGGACAGAGGACCCTGGCAGGCTACAGTCCATGGGGCCACAAAGACTCAGACATGACTGAGTGACTAAGCACACAGCACAATTTTTTTATTAATATATTTATTACAGATTGTACATGTGATGCTTTTTGTCGGTGCCGATCACTTCCCTCAGGTTCTTGGAAACAGCAAGAGAATTGTTCCTAGTGCACCAGAAACCTTGATGCACCTACACTGAGTCAGTCATGTTATCCCTCTTGCCCATCAATAATTTGAAATTATCAAGAGAATTATGTCATATGCACTTGCATATTGCAATTCACTTATTTAAGGATGTCTATTTAACTTCACTTTTCTGGTCTATTTCACATATCTTGGTTTCCTTTTTCAACTATTATGCTATTTCCCAATTTTTCTATTTGCTACATAAATTTTGGGTAGTTTTCAAATACTCTCTTTAAAAAGGGTGGAAAAATTAAAATGAAGGTATATTAGAGTCATGTTTTTTAAATAGTAAAGCTTATTATAAAGCAGAAGGAAATAGTATGTTAGCCCATAGAGAATTCATTCCACAAAGAATTATTTTATCAATAACAATGCATATCCTAAAGCAACATTGTAAATACTTTGGGAAAAAAGTTATTATTAAGTTTTTACAATATTCGTTTAGCTAAAAAAAAAATTGGCATTCCAATTACAGTATCTTTTGGTAACAAGTACACAAACATATTTTCACAGAATATCAATAATATTCAACCCCTCCTTGGTCTCAGGACTAGTAGAATTGACTTAGTCACTAAGTTGTGTCTGACTCTTGCGACCCTATGAACTGTAGCCCACCAGGCTCCTCTGTCCTTGGGATTCTCCAGGCAAGAATACTGGAGTGGGTAGCCATTCCCTTCTCCAGGGGATCTTCCTGACCCAGGGGTGGAACCCAGGTCTCTACCATTTCATGCCAATTCTTTACCTTCTGAGCCACCGAGGAAGCCCACTTATATATAGAACTATAATGCAAATGTCTGAGGCAAGGTCGTATTTGCTTCATTCAATAAATGTTGTTTTTTTTTTTTTAAAGTAAACATCCAAATCAATGAAGGAATTGATGGATGAAACTCATGAGTAAGTGAAAGTGTCAACCAGGTTACCAACAAGTCTGCATCCCGGCAGCGTTCATCCACAATCTCAAATTCCAAAATTTTCGAGCTCTCTAAGGGTAGGACAGTTCAACACTGTGAAGAGCCACAGGATCGTTCATTTTGCGTTATTTTTGATGAAGTCTCCTTGAGCCTCACTGATGCTGTCCCACGTTCCCTGTTTCTGCCTCTCTGTTAGAACAACGGGAGGCAGGGGGCATCACCCGTGGGGCTTCGTGCCCAGCTTCTGCTGACCTCACATGGCCGGGTGAGTCCCCTGGGGGCCCTCCTGGGCTGCCGTGTAGATGGAGACTGGCAGCCTTCACAAAGCTGCCCTCTGCGCTGCCCTCAGCTCCCTCTAGATTTCCAGGACCCACTGATTTGCAGATTTATCCTAACCTTCTGAAGTTTGTCAAGGGGGGAAGCATCTGCTTTTTCAACTGCCGCTGCCAGAAGTTTTCCTATAGCTACTCCTGGACTTTGAACTTTCCACACACTCAAGAAACACATTCTCTTCTTCCACCCAGAACTTTCTGTAAAATCAACTGGAGCTTCCATTGAGTTTTCCAGCTCTACACTTACTTTACATGGCATCATGTCTTTGCGTTCTTTCTAAACTCTAGAACTCTGTGATTCTATTATGACTATGGCTGGACCAATTCTTACAGAATCACGCAAAATCAGGATGAATTGTACGGATTCCAATTAATTTCAGGTTTTTATGATTACTGTCTCTCTAAGCACAAATCTTATTTTCTGTTCTAATTGTAATATTGTCAGATGATGACAATGATGGTGAAGATGGTCCCTAATATCTGTTGAGCCATTCCATGGACCCACCACTGTATTCCCACTTTAAACACATCACATCATGAGTTCCCATAACAACCAACTTAGGCAGGTATTATCAGTGTTCCCATTTCACTCTTGAGAGACTGAGCCTTGAGGGATGGAGGAGCTTGTGAGGCAATCTGGTACTAGAATTTGCACTCTCAGTCACCACCCTTTGCATCTTAGGAAGGCTTTCAGCTGAAATGCAAGAACATAAATGAGAACTGATTGTGCACCTTGAAGTTTGTTAAGAACAAAGCCACTGAATAATAAATGATGGCACAAGACAGTTTATTTGTGCCATGCCAACATTTGCAAACCAATTGTACTTCAGTTGCAGAAACGTTTGTTCACATGACTCTTGTGAATAGAAAGAGGCAGTTCTTTGGTTTTTTTTTTTCCCAGAAACAAATGTATGGCAGAAAATGGAAACAATACAGCTGTTAAAAATCTTCCCTGAGGCTGGAACAGGTAGATAGGGATACTCTATATTCCTGAGGAAATAATAAGACAGGAAATAAATACGCTCCCAGCTTTTGAAAGTTTCCATCTCAGGAGCTTGCCAAACACACACGGTATGCAGTCTTCCACCAGACCTTGGTGAGGGTTTAATTACGTGGCTGCGAAGCATCATTACTGCTAACCAGGGGAACTTGCTAACTGAAAGAGACCTGGCAGTTGACTTCCTCACAGATTTCAGATTTTTCTTTTTCATTTTTCCTTTATCAAGTTGGAACTCTAATGGAACCTTCCCAGGCACTCATCTCCTAGTAACTCTTTGAACTTACAACACCAGACAGAGGTGGCATTGACTGAACTTTCACAATGGTGAACACGAGCACCGATTAATCAGTTCCCTTGAAAAGAAAATTGGAACAGGTGGAGCTGGAGACTGGCTTACAGACACAGGAGTTGGAATCATTATTCTGAAATAATCTCCTGCTTGATATACCAGCAAGGATTTTCTTTTTCCTCTCCCCAACAGAATGTGAAGATGATAATGCTTATTAATCTATTTAATGGGGATATAGAAAGGTTTATATACTTGCTGTTTGTAAAGTGTTTGGGAAATGAAAACTGCTATATAAGTGCTAAAGATGATTATTATCCAACCTACAACTTTTATGTGAACATTCTATTCTGGTTTCTTCCTCTATTTCAGGTCGGCTTAGGACCTCCACACAGAGCTTTCAGAAAAGCTTCCACGCCGAGCCTCTTGAGAAGTCAAAAATCTCTGATCAACACGGACAAGACAAAAATTAAGCCACAGATATAATTCACAGCTGTTTGAAGGCATCCTCAACACATTTCATAATTCATAACAGAGGTTTCACTAATCTGAAAAACATCACGGTAAAAGCAATGGAAGAGTCAAACGGAAAAATGACCAACGTCATGACTTTGTCAAAAGAATCATGCACTCCCCCATTAACCATGCCATGTGACCCCAGGAGGAAGGTCCCTCCTAGGAAGGAAGATGAAAAAGTATAGTCAGTTGAGTGTACAACTCTTCATCCGGAAGTCTTCCCTCTACAGTTTCTAAAGGTTTTCAGGTTGGTCTCAAGTCTTCTAATTCACCCTTCTTTCAAACTTTCAGTGAGACACAAAACCATCTCAGAGGCTGGAATATATTTCAAAGGCATGAAACATTATAAGAAAGAAAATGTCCTCTGTTTGTAAATCCTTTGTACTGGGTATGCAACTGGTCTCACAAATCTCGACATTTCACCTTTTAAACTGTGTGACCTAGGAGCAATGTATTCATAGGAGCAATGGAGGCAGTTGAGTGCCTCAGCTGGTCTTGCTCTACCCTAATTTCTACATGTTAGTTAGAAATTCTGAGAAAAAAACTAGCAGGTCTCCCATCGCAATCAACATCAGCTGCCATGCAATCAAGCTCAAACAGTTTGCAGGTGTTTTAGGGACTTTGCTGGGGAATAGCTGAACTTCTGTATAACATGTCAAACAAGGGCAGGAGTTGAAAGAGATCAGAATGAAATGTAGAGTAAACTCCTAGCAGTTGGCTAACATCGCAACCAATTAAACAAATGACAGATGTTCACTAGAAACTCTGGGGGTAGGGAGCTATGCACAGCTAAAGAAAATAAAGATAGCCATCATAACTTTTAAAAGGAATCTGAGTTGGTTTGTGTGGGTGAATATGCATGTATGCTGGTGCATGAGTGTGTGAGTGAGTGTAAGGCTTAACAAGGTTTCTAACAAGATCTTTTCAAACTGTTTTTGAAGAAATTACTATTCTATTACATCTATATTTAAAGTATCTGTACAAGTAGCTTTATTTTCTGTAACTAAATGCACTTTGTCCAGCTTTATTACAGAAAAGTAATGAGTATTTTAGCACAGAATTTAAGTCGGCATGAAAATTCCAGAGGGGTTTAATTAGAAACAGATCCTGTGGCAAAAGGGAAACTGAAGCCAAGGTTATTTGCCCTGGCCAAGTTCCCATCACTCTCTGGAGTTCTTGCTATAAAATGATAAGATAGTGTTGAAGATGAAATTGTTCCCACTCCCAGGTCTTCATCCCATTTTATAAAGTGTACAATAAAAATGTCCATTTTCTTGACAACATGGACTACTGACAACAAGTAAAACATTAGGTCTGTGGCAACCCTAAATTCCTATTCTCAACAGTCAAAAGATTAGAGTTGCCTAGAAAAATTTTGTTCAAACTGATTTCCTGTTAGTTGTTCAGTAGTAAAAAAAACAATTATCCAATTCTTGGAAATAGGTAACAGGATAGTTGCATGCCTCTTAATATAGTACTGGAATATGCTTTAAGAGCACATTCAAGGATTATTTATGTCTCTAAGGGATTTGCTTTTCTGATTTGTCATTTACTATTGATTAGGGTCTGGAGTTTGCAAAGTTCATGCCAGTTTATAAATTTTTGTCTGTTGAGATGCAAATAATCTGGTCAGATAGAAAAAATAGTCCCCAATAATACGGTTTTATTGCCTGGCCTGCATGCATGCATGCGTGCTAAGTCACTTCAGTCTTGTCCAACTCTTTGCAGCCCTAAGGACTGTACAGGACGTTAACTCGCTTTGGGGCTTCCCATGATGTGGTGCTACTGGAAAAAAAAGAAAGAAAGCAGTCTGCCACTGCAGGAGACGTAAGAGACACGGGTTCAATCCCTGGGTCAGGAAGATCCCTTGGAGGAGGGCATGGCAACCAATTCCAGTATTCTTGCCTGGAGAATCCCACGGACAGAGGAGCCTGGTGAGTTACAGTCCATGGGGTCACAGAGCTGAACACGGCTGAGGCAACAGAGAAGGCACGCAAGCACAGCGTTAGCTCAGCCAACACTTTCAGCATGCTTTTCCTCACCGACTCATACACACCCCGATGCTCAACAGCCTTGTGAACCAGTTTTCTTATTCTGCTTTACTCACACATTTAGTCAATACTTATATGAGATTCATGTCTTTAATTTTTTGAAAATTGCACATTGACAGTTTTAGAGGATATCCCACTGAAATGCTCAAACACACTCAAATCCCAAGGTCAATTAAAGTATATTTTCTGAGAAATGAACCTGTTGGGTTGTATAAACATAGGGAGACACTTCTTGCTTGCAGGATTGAATGCCAGGTAACACTGGGATTTTATTTTTGCTGATTCTAACTTGCTTTTTTGTTGTACTTTTTTTTTTTTTTGGCTAGTGATCACCTCGCTCCTCCCACTTCTAATTCTGTTGATTTTTTTCTGATTCTTGGTCAGTTTTGCTGGTCTGTCCACACCTAACTCAGATCAGTAGTCATTTTCATTTGTTTATTTGTTTATCTGTGAACTGAGAGAAAATACTTTTAAAAGTATGTCATACCCAGCAGAACACAGAAGTGCTGTTTGAGACTGAACTGATGGGTTTGGGTGTCTACAGTTACCTCTGGGCTCCTGCTCACCTCGTTCAATGGAAGCTGCATGCTTTCTTTATGTCTGAAATTGAGAAAGACTCCGTAATTCCATAAAAATTCCTCATGTAAGTGGGAAGTGTTTCTTAACCTCTAAAGAGCATTAATAAATTAAATTATAAATTCTCCCAAAATAAGGGAGGTCTGAATAGATGCCTGTGTGAATCTAATACTCCCAGAATGCCAAGAAAATAAGGAAACTGAAGTTCTAATACATTAAATTTGCCAAATATTTAAGGAAAAAATCCTTCTTACAATAACAGAGAGTCTTTCAAAAGAATTTAAGTTCACCTAATCAAGATGAATCTCTGGACTAGTTTGTAACATTGGTTTATAAACAGCTATCTGTGTTCTCTTTTATCAGTATGATAAATAATACAATTTTGTTTTCTATAAAATTTTACAACTGTATAAGATTGGGCTTATTTTAAGACTATACATATGAATGTCTCAAAGTTCTCATATTTATTTATTGCTCAGGTAAATTAGTAGTATTCCACTACATATTTAAAATTAAGAAAATATAAAATTATGCACTTTATCAATTCTAGTCTTGACAAACATGTTTACATTACATTACATGTGTTTATGTTATAAAGCATTTTCTGATTATGATTCTCATAATCCATAGTTAATTTAAACTCTTAATCTATTGCTCAGTTCAGTCGCTCAGTCATGTCTGACTCTTTGCAACCCCATGGACTGCAGCACGCCAGGCCTCCCTGTCCATCACCAACTCCTAGAGCTTACTCAAACTTATGTCCTTGGAGTCAGTGATGCCATCCAACCATCTCATCCTCTGTGGTCCACTTCTCCTCCCGCCCCCAATCTTTCCCAGCATCAGGGTCTTTTCAAATGAGTCAGTTCTTCGCATCAGGTGGCCAAAGTACTGGAGTTTCAGCTTCAGCATCTATCTTAGCTTCAGCATCTGTTTCAGCCTCAGCATCTATTCTGCTTCAGCATCTATCCAGCTTCAGCATCTATTCAGCTTCTAATCTATTGTTAAACTAAGTTAATTAATGGATAATCTTTGGATATATGGATAATGAGTATATGATAGCATACTGAGACATTGTCACTATTACAACTGTGTATACAGTACCTGGGCCTGGAAAATCCCATGGACGGAGGAGCCTGGTAGGCTGCAGTCCATGGGGTCATGAAGAGTCAGACAGGACTGAGCGACTTCACTTTCACTTTTCACTTTCATGCATTGAAGAAGGAAATGGCAATCCACTCCCGTGTTCTTGCCTGGAGAATCTCAGGGACGGGGGAGCCTGGTGGGCTGC
This sequence comes from Cervus elaphus, assembly GCF_910594005.1. Classification (NCBI taxonomy): domain Eukaryota; kingdom Metazoa; phylum Chordata; class Mammalia; order Artiodactyla; family Cervidae; genus Cervus; species Cervus elaphus. The sequence continues at coordinate 4,269,387 of NC_057826.1, read as the reverse complement.
CATCTAGGGGGTTGCACAGAGTTAGACATGACTGAAGTGACTTAGCAGAAGCATACAGTACCTGGAGTATATTTTTGTTTTTGAAGAAATAGAGTAGTTTTGTCTTAAAGTATCAGATAGTTCCAATATGATATTATCATAAAGGACAAATGAGTAAATTTACAGCCATTTTCAGAAGATTTGAGTGTAGTGAATATTATTCATTTTGGTTTCTAATAATTGCAAATGATCATGAACAAAGGAATGAAAGACATCAAAATCTTGCAACATTGGCTTATTTTTTTACATTATTTATACCTTGTTAATCTTTTATTGCCAAGTATTATATTAATGCAGACTAGAATATTTTCTCAGTGAAAAAATAACATGATCTTGTGGCATTTAATAGTCTCTGAAATAGAGTAAATACTAAATTTTGCTAAAGTAGAATTACTTTCTTTATAATTTACCCGGGTAGCAGATTCTCTGTCTCATTAGAATCATTTTCTGTATTACGGTCAAATTTTATATCTGTGATCTGAAAAAAACAGAAGAACCAGAAAAGTTCTTCATTCCTGAAAAAGATAAGTTTCCTTGTAGTTGTTTTATATTCTATGTTTATTTAAAGTATTGCACCATCACTTTGATGAACTAGTAATCAAGCCAACATTCTCAGGACTCAAGAACCGATCTTAGTCAAGAGACCAAATATTTTTTGATAAATCTGTTGATTTTGCCTCTTTAAGATCAGGCTTTTTATTTATTAACTGTGTGAAATGGAAACATCTCCTACCATATCAGTAAACAAGAAATGTCATAGCCATCAGCGATTTCTGGCCTCCAATGTGAATGAGGGCTCCCCAAATTGTGATCCAGTGCCTGCCACCACCCCCAGGGTCATTGCTAAGGAGTTGGGGGGATGCAAGATGCAAGGTGAGAAAGGAAATAAGGTGTGTCCTAGAAAGCTGAGGTGCATGTGAAAGGAATGGGTTCAGTGAGCCCAGAGGCTCACATCTTCCCACACACAGAATGCTGAATTCCTTAACTTGATACCTGATCTTTGACATTCAGACTGCCTGCTCCCTTTGTTGCAAAGGTAAATAGCCTGACTTCCCCCTGCCTCCTTGGAGCAGTCTTCTTAGAACTACTAAGATGCTGGGCTCCTGGACTCAGAGTCCTAAACATTCTCACAAAATAAAATAACTACTTTCAGGTGGTGACTATATTTTTTAGTCAACAACTATGTGTATTAAATATCTTACACATAAAACTGGATTTCAGTGGATACATACACAAATTTCTTCTTTCATTCTATGTAAAGAGAGACGGCAAAAGTAACTTGGTTTGATTGATATATCCATAGGTTTTATTACTCCAAAAATTATCATAAGAGCTACATGGGAAGGTTTTCTCCAATCAAAGAAGTTTCACTTATATCAGATTTAATTTTATGTAGGTAAGAATAGTAATTACAAGTATTTCACAGATTCGTCCTTTGTCTTGCCATCTTTGACATGTTTTTACCTTCAGGGGAAATACTGATCGGATTCTTACTACTCGATGTCATTGGTTATCATAATAAATTAACCATGAGCACTTCATCAACAGATACTTGAAAGTTTTGTTACAAGCTGTAGACTAGAAATTGAACTTTTAACAAAAAAGGATAGTCTCAGGGCCTCAATAAAAAGGACTCAATCAAGTGCTTTAAACGAATGATATTTCAATAAATAAACTCAAAGAACCAAGCCTGGAAGCTTGAGCAGGCATCAATTGCCATGTCTGAGATTTTCCAAGTTAACTCTGAATTGAGTGAGGATTTCCAGGAGCCATTTTCATTCAGAAGAAGACAACTTTCATGAAAGCCAACTATTGACCCTAAATTCAAAAGGTCAAAATGTAACTCACACAGCAGAGAATAAGCAAGGAAGAGAAACCTAATCGTAGTTGTCTGGGAATGTTTTTGTATTAGTTTTAATTTCTTTTTTTCCAACGGTAAAAAAAGCTCTTCCCCTTCTTTCGAATACCTCTTTATTCCTTAATTTGTAAATGGTATCTTGTCCCTGACACTTAAATTTAAACCCAAATGAACAGACACATATATACATAAAAACTATTCTGAGTCTCACTACTTTTCTTAGAAGTGCAGTTATTTGCCAGACTTTGACTTCCTTATGTGTACAACATAATTGAATAAATTGATTTTACAATCAAGGCTGTAACTGTAATAACATAGTTGAGAATAAATCTCATTGTGATTAGACATGACAAACCCACCATTAAGGCCTTAGGAATTGTACTTCACATGTAGAACTGTTGCCACAGTCTTTCCAGGAATCTGGAACAATACCTGTTTTGTGTTTTAGAGGGTCTCATACACTCAGAGTCTCATATAGGCAGAACCTAATCAGATTTAGACTTTGGCAGAGAGCAATTTTCCCAAATTTATAGGAACTTCAGACACAACCTGTAAGTATGAATGTTTCAGGTTTGGATTTGCTTTCCAAACCATCGTATAGAAGATTAAGAAGGAGCAATTTTCTTAAAGAAAGAAAAACTTTCAAGAATAATCGTGCATCCACACATACTCAGTCTCATCCAACTCTTTGAGATCCCATGAAAGGCAGCCCGCCAGACCTCTCTGTTCATGGGATTTTCCAGGCAAGAATACTGGAGAGGGTTGCCATTTCCTAGTCCAGGGAATCTCCCCAACACAGGGATTGAACCTGCATCCTTTCGTCACCTGCAAGCAGATTCTTGACCACTGCACCACCTGGTAATCAAGAATAATAGATGTCATTGAAAATGCAATCTGAGATTCTTTATACATTTTCCAATCAGAAGTTAATTATCTAGACGTGGTACTTATGCAACCCTTTGAGCCTCTGGATTTGCTGAGTGGCAAGAAGGCTTACCTGGTTAATTAACACCTCTTGATGTACCTCTGAAAATTAATCCATCAAAAACAAAATGAGATCAGCATTTTCAAAATCAAGGATAATCTTTCAAGATCTATTATTTATTTATGATCACCAGAGAAACTGCTAAAACATCTCAAATTTGAATTAGGAAAAAAAAAAAAGACTGCATATTATTTTAATGTCATACATCATCATTGTTTAATAGGCACTTTCAAGAAATATCTAGTTCTCCAGGGAATTTTGCCTTTATTTAATTTGTAATTTACTATTGATTGAGGCCTAGACTCTGCGAGGTAATGAGTTAACTTGTCACTTTCCATCTGTAGACATGCAAGTAACATCAGTCCTAAAGAGAACATAATTCCAAATACTATGCCCTTCAAGACTTATACAAGTTTCGTCCCTAAATGGACCAACTATTTCAGCATGCCTTTCCTGACTACATAAACCCCTGCTCCTCAAATGCTCTCCAGATTTGCCATTCCTCTGGTTCTCTCATTAATGAATTAAACTTTTTGATATGGGTTCATCCTATAAGAAATTCATATGAATTACACAAGTCATTCTATGAGGACATGGACCATGATTCCTAACTTTTTGAAAAATGCACTTTGACTTAAGCCAATCTCTATTAATTGAGAAACAACTGACCAATCTAAAGTAAGCATCACATCTCATTACAGTTCATTTGAATTTCTTATTTCCTGGAGATATCCACCAGGCATTTGGTTCTAGCTTAGCTAAAAAATTTGGCTGCTTTTAAATCATAACTTATTTCCAATATCCTGATTATGTTCCTTAATTCACTAAAATATGTGTATTCTTGTTTATTCAGAGCAAAAATAAGCTAGGTGAGATGAGTAAGAAATGAGAGGGCAACTCACTGTCTCAGGTGTTATATCAATGAATTTTATAGAATTATTATCTGGACCCTGGTGTCTCAGATGGTAAAGAATCTGCCTGCAGAGCAGGAGACCCAGGTTCAGTCCCTGGGTCAGGAAGCTTCCCTGGAGAAGGAAATGGTTATCCACTCCAGTATTCTTGCCTAGAGAATTCCACAGACAGAGGAGCCGGGCAGCCTACAGTCCATGGGGTTGCAAAGAGTTGGACACAACTGAGCAACTAATACACTTGAAGATTTACTCAATAAAATGTATCACAAAGCCCAATACTCTTGCCAAGATACAAGATCAAGTCTTCATCATCTCTCAGCAGGAGCTATGATAACTTAAATACCAAATTGAGACAAATCTTTGATTTTGGCTACACTTTTATGGCTTTCTTGACCCACTATTCCATTTCCCTTCTGTCCACCCCACAGGTTTATATGAAAGGAACTCCAGTTGAGATACATCAGTACTATGTTGACCCAGTTCAAGTTTGAAATAAAATATGTTCTAACAACAAAGCAAAGACAGGACAAACCAACCCAGTCTATTCAACCGCATGGAATAATGCCATGCAGCAGGCAATATTAATGTGGTGGACTGGCTTGGCGAACACACATTTGGCATATGAGTGATCTTTTAGAGTATTCACGTAAGAATATGATTGAAAGAAAACCTTGACTTAGAACCAGATGTTATCTCAGATGTAGATGGAATGATAGACCTGAAATTTTTATATATTTATCTTTATAGTCTCGTCTTCAAAGAAATCTCATACCAACTCCTTTGATCATAGATTTGAAGAGGACAAAAGCAGTATTAGATGGGAAAGGGCTCCAGGGAGAGCACCGTATGTGTGACGGAGAGGAAGGGCCTTCTGCAGGCAGGTCTCTGCTGCTCCAGATTTGGCCAGCTGTCCTTCCTGAGTTATCAGTTACCTGCCTCACAGCAGCAGAATTCTCAGTGAGAAGAAGCCAGGGTACAGCTCCAGATGGTCCTCGGGCGTGCTCTGTAGCTTCATTCATGTCCCACTCTTTGCAACCCTGTGGACTGTAGTCTGTCAGGCTCCTATGTCCATGGGATTCTCCAGGGAAGAAGGGTAGAGTGGGTTGCCATTTCTTCCTCCAGGGGATCTTTCTGACCCAGGGATCAGACTCGCGTCTCTTGTGTCTCCTGCATTGCAGGCGGATACTTTACCCACTGAGTCACCTCATTTCAGTCCAAGAAATAAAGCTCACTTCCCTTCTGTCCTGCAGTGTTCACCATTTCCTCACCACTGGTTCAGAGCTTCAAGCACAAAGGGCCTCAAAGGTCATAGTATAAACATCCTAACACCCAGCTACAAGGCAAATGGAAATGGTATGGAAGATGACTATCTGTCAGGCCTGAAAGCTTTAGATTCAAATAAAAATACAATCATTAACTGTCACTGGGTTATATTTAACATTCCTCTCTTCATGGGTCTGACCTTGGACTGAAGAGCTTTATTTCCTAATTAGTAATGGAAAATTATGAATTAGAACCAAGTCACCAAGCATGTCAATAGGACATCCCTGTGTAATCAATGCATGATTGAGCATTTACTGTAAAATATAGACTGTACCACAATGCAGAAAATAACATTTGTCTAGAGCTTAATACAAGAAAAACTACTTGTGCCTCATCACATTTTATATAATACAACAAGATTATTTTCTTTTATCACTATTGTGTTGCTTTTAACTACCTCTAACACTAGAACTGCTACTACTACTACCAAGCTTTTTGCTATGATTGTGACTACAGGTACAGGAATTCCTGTATTTTAACACTATAATAGTATTGTAGAACTTGTCAGATAATAGAAATGGAAGTTACAGGAAGAAAATAAATTTATTCCAAGAGAATATGAACCTGCAATGCAAACATGACTCATTTTGTAGCTATAACCATGATGCTGTTTATCTGCCACTAATACACAGCATTTACTTCTGTCGTTTTCCTCCAAATTTATCTTACCACCACACACCCTAGGTCCGGTGTGTGTCCAACTAAAGTCAAAGTGTCACCATTTCAGCCCACCTATACTTTCACCTGTGTCTCCGTTACATTGTTTGAGATCAATTCTCATTTTCAAAAATGAGAATTAGCACTTTCTTATTTCAAAAAAAAAAAAGTCAAATTTAAAACCCAATAAAATGTTCACATAATTTCACAAACCTCGGTGTGCTAAAAGATGACAACGTGTACCAGTTGACACCTTGAAGGCAGGCAGGGTCTCTGGGATAGTTTCAAGTACAGTTTGATCTTCTGGGGCTGAGAGTTTGATTAAGGTTTTATATAGAAAAGGAGGTTGGACTAGTCCAATACTTAACAGTAACACACACACACAATTGTCTTCCTTTTTCTAATTCTGCCACAGTCAGGATCGTGTCTGGGTGTTGAGAGTCACTGTTCTAATCTGGTTTTGTTCATCTCAAACCTGGTCTCAAACCTTGTAACCTTCCACGTTCCTCACTTGAGCCTATAAAATAGTCCGGCAAAAAAGAGTGAAAGAGCTTGCATATTGCAAAAGCGTTTGTGGACATTTGCCGGCAGATTGTATGTGGATAAAGGTGAAAACCCCCTGCACGTTGCTTGAGGAGGGCATACCGCAGATGAGAGCGCGCTGGTCAGGTTACCCCAGGCTGTGTGGGAGGAAAATCAGCTCTTCTCTGTTCCCAGAGATGCTGTTTCTCCATCACTGTTGTGAAAAACTTTATGGCTCTTTTAGAACCTTGTTAAAAGTTAAATATATTTGTAAAACTTATGATAGAGTAAACGTGTGTTGTATAACTTCAAGCCTTTTAACAAAAAGTAGCTGTTATTAGGGAGCGGTGCTGAATTTTGGTCTTGTACCCGTTTATGGGAGCTGAGGGACTATTTGATGAAGATTAAGGATAACAAAAGACAAGGTCTCAAAAGGCAATGAGCTGGCGTTAGCAGAGGTGGTGCCTCAGCTGTGAAAACCCCTTCTGATTGGAAAAGGATAACTGCTGGGAGATGTCATGCTAGCGCGCACACGAGTCCCCCTCCCCCACCTCTCTGTCTTTATCTCCCTCTCCTCGGCCCACTGCTCATTCATTTCTTCCTCTCCCTACCTTTCAGATGTCTTTTCGGCTCAGTTCAGTCCCTCAGTCGTGTTTGACTCTTTGCGACCCCATGGGCTGCAGCACGCCAGGCCTCCCTGTCCATCACCAACTCTCGGAGTTGACTCAGACTCAGTCCATGGAATCAGTGCTGCCATCCAGCCATCTCATCCTCTGTCGTCCTCTTCTCCCGCCCTCAATCTTTCCCAGAATCGGGGTCTTTTCCAAATGAGTCAGTTCTTTGCATCAGGTGGCCAAAGTTTTGGAGCTTCAGCTTCAGCATCAGTCCTTCCAATGAACACTCAGGACTGATCTACGTTAGTGTGGACTGGTTGGATCTCCTTGCAGTCCAAGGGACTCTCAGAGAGTCTTCTCCAAGACCACAGTTTAAAAGCATCAATTCTTCGGTGCTCAGCTTTCTTTATAGTTCAACTCTCACATCCATAGACTACTGGAAAAACCACAGCTTTGACTAGATGGTCCTTTTTGGGGCTCCAAAATCACTGCAGATGGTGATTGCAGCCATGAAATTAAAAGACGCTTACTCCTTGGAAGGAAAGTTATGACCTACCTAGACAGCATATTAAAAAGCAGAGACATTACTTTGCCAACAAAGTTTCTTCTTTTTAGCTACTTTAATAGAAAAATTGAGGAGGCAGGTTTTTTCCCTCTTTTTTGATAATGACACAAAGAAAGCAACTAATGAGTGTTGCCTCGTTAATTAATTTCTAAATAAATGGAAGGGTCTGTGATCCAAGCAAAGGTTCTTAACAACATATTGTGCAGAGATTCTGAGTCTAGATGTATCAATTGTAAAATAAAATATTCCAAGTGGCAAAATGCTAAGACAGTATACTTTGGAGCTAACTTGCCGGGTTTCAATCTAGACTCTGCAGTCCTGTCCAGCTGTGTGATCTTTAGCAAGTCACATGACTCCCTCTGAGCCTCAATTGTGGTAACCACCTATAAACTTGATGTAAGCACTAAATCAGTTATTACTATTAAGCATAGGATGGTGCCAGCCACATCATAAGCACTCAATGAATATTACCTACTTCCCAGATCTGGATAGAGCCTCAGGATTTGGTTTGTCAGTGATTATTAATAGTTTAGATTTATTAATAGAGAATAAACTTCCAGTTGAACCAGAATGTTTATATTTTTAGAAACCAGGTATAGTTGGGTACATTCTTTAATGCAGTTCATAGGATTTATTAACCCGCAGATACCAAGGGAATATTTAATGCAAAGAAGGACACAATGAAGGGCAGAAATGGTATGCACCTAACAGAAGCAGAAGATATTTAGAAGAGGTGGCAAGAATACACAGAAGAACTGTACAAAAAAGATCTTCATGACCCAGATGATCACAATGGTGCGATCTCTCACCTAGAGCCAGACATCCTGGAATGTGAAGTCAAGTGGGCCTTAGAAAGCATCACTACGAACAAAGCTAGAGGAGGTGATGGCATTCCAGTTGAGCTATTTTAAATCCTAAAAGATGATGCTGTGAAAGTGCTGCACTCAATATGCCAGCAAATTTGGAAAACTCAACAGTGGTCACAGGACTGGAAAAAGTCAGTTTTCATTCCAATCCCAAAGAAAGGCAATGCCAAAGAATGTTCAAACTACTGCACAATTACGTTCATTTCACATGCTAGCAAGGTAACACCCAAAATTCTCCAAGCTAAGCTTCAATAGTATGTGAAGCGAGAACTTCCCAGATGTTCAAGCTGGATTTAGAAAACACAAAGAAGCCCAAAAATCAAATCGCCAACATCCGTTGAATCATAGAGAAAACAAGGGAATTCCAGGAAAACATCTACATCGGCTTCATTGACTACGCTAAAGCCTTTGACTGTGTGCATCACAACAAACTGTGGAAAATTCTTCAAGAGATAGGAATACCAGACCACCTTACCTGCCTCCTGAGAAACCTATATGCAGGTCAAGAAGCAACAGTTAGAACAGGCCTGGAACCATGGACTGGTTCCAAATTGGGAAAGGAATATGTAAAGCCTGTATATTGTCACCCTGCTTATATAACTTATATGCAGAGTACATCATGCAAAATGCTGGGCTGGATGAAGCACAAGCCAGAATCAAGATTTCTGGGAGAAATATCAATAACCTCAGATATGCAGATAACACCACCCTAATGGCAGAAAGTGAAGAGGAACTAAAGAGTCTCTTGAAGAAGGTGAAAGAGGAGAATGAAAAAACTGGCCTAAAACACAACATTCAAAAAATTAAGACCGTGTCATCTGGTCCCATCACTTCATGGCAAATAGATGGGGAAACAATTGAAACAGTGACAGACTTTATTTTCTTGGGCTCCAAAATCACTGCAGATGGTGATTGCAGCCATGAAATTAAAAGATGCTTACTCCTTGGAAGGAAAGTTATGACCAACCTAGACAGCATATTAAAAAGCAGAGAAATTACTTTGCCAACAAAGGTCCATCTAGTCAAAGCTATGGTTTTTTCAGTAGTCATATATGGATGTGAGAGTTGGACCATAAAGAAAGCTGAGTGCTGAATAATTGATGCTTTTGAACTGTGGTGTTGGACAAGACTCTTGAGAGTCCCTTGGACTGAAACCAGTCAATCCTAAAGGAAATCAGTCCTGAATATTCATTGGAAGGACTAATGCTGAAGCTGAAGCTCCAATAATTTGTCCCCCTGATGCAAAGAGCCAAATCATTAGAAAAGACCCTGATTCTGGGAAAGACTGAAGTGGAAGGAGGGGAAAACAGAGGATGAGATGGTTGGATGGCATCACCGACTCCGTGGACATGAGATTGAGCAAGCTCCAAGAGATATTAAAGGACAAGAAGCCTGGTGCACTGCAATCCATGGGGTAGTAAAGAGTCGGACATGACTGAGCTACTGAGCAACAAAAACAAATATTTGTGCAAACAAGAAGCTGCAAAACAGAAAAAATAATGCATAGCCTCTCCTTTTCTTCTCTTTCTTGTTAGCCTACTCTAGTGGAACTCAACACTACCAAAATGCTACTGTAGATACATATCTTGGAGAGAAGAAGTCATTTCTTTTAAGCATTAAAAACCCCAAGGTGTGATGGGGAAAAATTTTTTAATAATAGATTATAATCTTCCCATTTGGATATCTGGCTAAGAAATAGATCAAGGTTTAATCAATACTTGTTCTTTTTTTTTTTTTCATTTATTTTTATTGGAGGCTAATTACTTTACAATATTGTAGTGGTTTTTGTCATACATTGACATGAATCAGCCATGGATTTACATGTATTCCCCATCCTGATCCCCCCCTCCCACCTCCCTCTCCACCCGATTCCTCTGGGTCTTCCCAGTGCACCAGGCCCGAGCACTTGTCTCATGCATCCCACCTGGGCTGGTGATCTGTTTCACCATTATATAGAGTGAAGTAAGCCAGAAAGATAAAGACCAATACAGTATATTAACACATATATATGGAATTTAGAAAGATGGTAATGATAACCCTATATGCAAAACAGAAAAAGAGACACAGATGTACAGAACAGAATTTTGGACTCTGTGGGAGAAGGCGAGTATGGGATGTTTCGAGAGAACAGCATCAATACTTGTTCTTATGCCAACCGTATAGAGTATTTCTGGCCATCACCCCACGAGTCTGAGGCTGTCTGCAGCTCACCTTCCTTGTCTTGAAGTTGGATTAAAGCCCTGATTTGGGTAACCTACCACCCTGATCAGTGGATTACAGATGACTTTCCCCAGGCCCAATTGTGATGGGACATCTAGCACAATTCCAATCAATGTTGAAAGATCCTTTTGGGTCACAGTCATCTCTGTCATGGTTCTGCTGTTATTTTTATCAGAAGCTCTCATCTTTTGTGCTTAGAATTTAAACAACCCAATCAAAAAATGGGCCAAAGAACTAAACAGACGTTTCTCCAAAGAAGACATACAGATGGCTAACAAACACATGAAAAGATGCTCAACATCACTTATTATCAGAGAAATGTAAATCAAAACCACAATGAGGTGCCATCTCACACCAGTCAGAATGGCTGCTATCAAAATGTCTGCAAGCAATAAATGCTGGAGAGGGTGTGGAGAAAAGGGAACCCTCTTACACTGTTGGTGGGAATGTAAACTAGTACAGCCACTATGGAGAACAGTGTGGAGATTCCTTAAAAAACTGGAAATAGAACTGCCATATGACCCAGCAATCCCACTGCTGGGCATACACACCGAGGAAACCAGATCTGAAAGAGACACGTGCACCCCAATGTTCATCGCAGCACTGTTTATAGTAGCCAGGACATGGAAGCAACCTAGATGCCCATCAGCAGACGAATGGATAAGGAAGTTGTGGAATATTACTCAGCTATTAAAACAAATGCATTTGAATCAGTTCTAATGAGGTGGATGAAACCAGAGCCTATTATACAGAGTGAAGTAAGTCAGAAATAAAAACACCAATATAGTATACTAATGCATATATATGGAATTTAGAAAGATGGTAACAATGACCCTATATGTGAAACAGCAAAATAGACACAGATGTAAAGAACAGACTTTTGGAATCTGTGGGAGAAAGCAAGAGTGGAATGATTTGACAGAATAGCATTGAAACATGTATATTACCATATGTGAAACAGACCGCCAGTCCAGGTTGGATGCATGAGACAGGGTGCTCGGGGCTGGGGCACTGGGTTGACCCTGAGGGATGGGATGGGGAGGGAGGTGGGAGGGGGGATCAGGATGGGGAACACATGTGCACTCATGGCTGATTCATGTCAATGTATGGCAAAAATCACCACAGTATTGTAAAGTAATTAGCCACCAATTAAAATAAATAATTTTTTTTTTTTTAAGAAAGGAATTTTCCCATTTCAGCTTCCTATAGACAGCAGGCTTTTTACGGAGCTGTGACCCAATTGTAGTTGGCGTTTTCTGTTACAATAAGCATAACCCCGGTTGGTGGATGGGGATTCCTCCAGATCTTCCTTATAAATGACCTTTGTCTGTCATTAGACATTAAGTAGGTGTCTGGGATAGCAGTGATGAAACCATGTGCAAGCTGAAATGGATGTTGACAAGCTCCTGAAGTCTGACCTCAGCAAAACGTGTTGAGTGGAAACCACTGATCTGTGGTACTTCTAGTCTGACCTGGAACTTTACACAGCTTTTACTACCTTTGCCAAATTCTGTTTAGATATATTTCTTCTAATTGAGCCCTATTAAACGTGGATTCTGGCACAAAGCCTTTTGAAGAGCATCAGAACATGATGCAATTTCTATCTAAAACATATCTTTTCTTATCTCCCAGGGGACATTGCAGGCTTTTTTATTCGGGATGTTTACTTTGGAAATCACTGACTAATGGGCTCTAGGCTGTCTGTGTAACAAACATGAGTGCTAGTTCTAACTTGCACTGATTTCTCTGGAAATATTTGTCTATGATTCCACTTGTCATCAGACCTGTTAGCAGTCTATAGTTGTGGTCAGTCTGTAAACTAGAATTCAACAGTTAAATCCAGCCTATTGCTTTTCTTTCTTTCTTTCTTTTTTCTTTTTTTTTTTTTTTTTGTAAAAATGTTTTATGAAACACAGCCATGACTTTTCATTTACAAACTGCCTATGACTGCTTTTGAATTACAATTGAGTGGTTGCAACAGAGACCTTGGTTCACAAAGTCTAAAATACTTACTCTCCGGCTCTTAACAAAAATAAAATTTAAAAATCTTATCCAACCCCAGATCTAGACCAAAATGCTTTGGAAATAGGGCAGGCAAAGTTTCGCCAAAGTATGCAAGTGTTCACTAAGTTCTCAAAATTCATTTTCCAGATTCTCATGGACTTTCCTAAAGGCCATTCTGAGAAAGCCTCGGAAGAGCCTACCTCTTTCTTGGAAGGGAAGGACAGAAAAGAGAAAGAAAAGAAAGACAGAAGGAAGAGTGGGAGAAGGAAGGAGGAAAGCGTCACATTTCCCCAAAAGGAGCAAATGAAGTGAAAGTTCCTTTTAATGACTGATCAAGACATTACATTTCTGCTTTGTAAATAAGTTCAGTGAGTTTATTGAAGGGGAGAAGGGGGGTTGGGGCAAACTGACAGATTGGGATTTACATATGTATGCTTCTGTGTATAAAACAGATAAGTAATGAGGACCTACTGTATAGTACAGGGAACTCTGCTTAATGCTCTGCAGAGACCTAAATGGGGAGAAAATCTAAAAAAGAGGGGATATTTGTATACAGATAGCTGATTCACAGCAGACACTAGCAGAACACTGTAAAGCAACTCCAATTAAAAAATTGAACTTAGAAACAAATCGAGACATAACAAAATGTCCTTCAGTAATTTTCTGCCTTGTAACATTACTGGTGGAGGCAAAACTCCTTTCCAGATGGGCATTTTGGACTCAGAATATTCTGCACTGAGAGGAAGGGATAATAGAGTGAGATTTGGGGGCAATGACAATCTTTACTTAGCCACTTTAATTAGGCCATCTCCTTTGCCTCTCAGGACATAAACAAAACCCACCAAAATCACTATGGTGAAAGAATGCGTTTCTCTTGAGGAAAATCTTTTGAGAATAAAGCACAAATCATCGATAAGAGATATTGAACTCTAAAATAAATATCTGCATTTATTTGAATAAAAACAGATGTGGATTTTATCTTGAAGGTACTGAACCTTAAGCTTCAAGGAACTTTGCTGGCCCGGGGTCCTTCTAAGACCCTGAGCAGGGGAAGGCACAAGCAGAGTTCACAGAGTCATGAGTTTTTGTAAAAATGGAAGTAAACCATTTTAACCGCACATTTTTAAAAACTGTTCCTGTGCATACTAGCTTGCCTGCTCCATTATGTAGATGTTTTTGAAACATTTAGTAAGTATGGTCAATTGGAGAAGGAAATGACAACCCACCCCAGTATTCCCACCTGGGAAATCCCATGGACAGAGGAGCCTGGCAGTCTCCTGTCCATAGGGTCGCAAAGAGTCAGACATAACTTAGCAGGTAACACTAACACTTTCACACTCCAGATGGATTTTCTCTCTCCAATTCACTCTTTGGGGAACCGTCTAATTTTGCACTGCTTTGTAAAAATAAAGATTATTGTTTAAGACCAGAGAAAAAGTACTATCCGAGTAATTTTTTTTAAACTAACTTCTAAAATATATCCATTGGAAACTAACTGTAATTACTATGGACATGCAGTGATCTTTTTAAAAATAAATGAGCAAGCTTTAGCTTAACATTTAAATTTATATCTTAGGGACTTCCTTGGTAGTTTAGGGTCTAAGACTCTGTGCTCCCAATGCAGGGGACTCGAATTCTGTCCCTGATCAGAAAATGAGACTCCGCATGCTGAAACTAAAAAGATCCCACATGCTACAACTAAGACCCAGCAGAGCCAAGTAAATAAATAAACATTCAAAAATGTATATTTTAGCTATTTCTCATTTGATCCATATTTCCATAACCATCTTCAGTGGAATTTTATCCTAAATGTATTTCAATGCTTAAATACTTACTCAAATCATTAAGTTTGTATACCTAATACTTTAGAAGGTGAAAGTGAAAGTATAATGACCACTGACCATGTCCATCACTTCCCAGGTCAGGGATGGATTCACAATGGCCAGAGAGGGTTTCACCTCCCGTCCCCAGTTCTTTGGGCTTTTTGCTGATTTGTCACTCCCAGAGTGAGGAATGATATGGAGGCTACAAACCCTAACTCCATCAATCATCAGATTTCATTTAATTCATAGTAAAGGAAGAATCTGGAGAAGGCAATGGCAACCCACTCCAATACTCTTGCCTGGAAATTCCCATGGACGGAGGAGCCTGGTAGGCTGCAGTCCATGGGGTCACTAAGAGTCGGACAGGACTGAAGCTACTTAGCAGCAGCAGCAAAGGAAGAATCATCTATACATATTTAAAATGTGGCTCAGGTGATATATCTCTACCCTGTGCAAGTACTTTCAATGGTCTTTAACTCTGAGTGAAATGTGAAGTAGGCAGAAGAATGACTCCCAAATGTGTCCATAACCAAGTCCGTGAACCCTGACTCTATACGTGGCAAAGAGATTTTGCCGATGTAATTAGGATTAAGAATTTGAAAATAGGGAGATGACCCTGGATTATCCAGGATGCCCCAATCTGTTCACAAGAGCTCTTAAAAAGCCTAGAACACTCTCCAGCTCAAAGCAGAAAGAGATGGAGCAGAAGGGGAAATCAGAGAGTTTACACGTGTGTGGTCCTAAGATATGAGCCCAGGTGTGAACACCAGAGAGACACTTCTAGGAGCCAAGGGCCCCCTCCAGCTGACAGTCAGGAAGAAGGTGGGACCTCAGTCCATCAACTGCAAGGAACTGAAGTCTGCAGTCCACCAGACGAGCATGGAAGCCCATTCTACCTTAGGACTTCTCGTAAGAGCCCACCATTGGACACTTAGACGTTGGTCTTCGAAGATCTGGGCCAGAAAATCCAGCTGAGATATGCTGTGCTGATTTCTGACACACAGCCACGGTGTTTTCTTGTAAGCTGCTGAATCGGTGCTGACTTGTTTCGTGACTGTGGGAACCTAATACAAAGGCCAAGTTTCATCTCCCGCTCTAATTTCAGCGCCTGCCATTGTCCCCCTGCAGATTTGGGTCACCCCTGTTTCCTCTTTCTGAAAACTGCCTTCTGACAGTCTCCCAGAACCCCTCACCCTATTCCCCGCAACCCACATCCTCTGCTGGCTCTCTGGGACACCCTCACCATCACACTTCCCCTTCCTCCCCACCCAGAAGGGCATGCCACTCTGCCCTGTTTAAATAAAATAGGACATTTCTTCTTCACTAGGTTGTAAATTTCTACAAGAAGGGATGGGACTTTTTGTCATAAGTGTTTAAGAGAATAATGGGTAGTCATCAGTGATCAATAAATATTTGCTCAATAAGCAGATAAATAAAACAGTAAACTGTACTATCAGTGAGACTCCTGGGGGCTTTGTGAACCCAACTGAAGAGAGGAGTATGCCAGCCCAAGGTCCATATCTCAGGAGAGCCGCAACTTCCCAAGAACCACGGCTAGCCCACTCTCCCCGGGTTCATCAACTAGGGAAACAGCCCCGTGTCCCCTCCTTTATCTTCACTAAGTTGCCCCATTAAATCCTCCTACAATCATGCAATGCAAGCATGCCTTTTGTATCACTTATCCTTAAAACTGAAACATTTGTATAGTACTGCATAATTTACAAAGCATTTTGAGCAGAGGCCCTTATACAGTTGACAGCACATCATGGAGTGGAGGAGAGCTCGTCCAAACACATCCCCTGACTCTCAGACGTCTGTGCTCCTTATCCTCAATGCCGCCAAGTGCACTCCAGGGCCTTATTCACCACCTGCACCCACACATGCTTGTCTCCTAACTAGACCTTCCTCTGAGGCTTCGGTCACAGTACCAGATGTTTCCTTGATACGGTTCCCAACACAGTGTTCACCCCCACCAAACCTGTTCCCCTGCAGCTTTCCTCCAGGAGAGAATGATGGGAATGGGACTTGCCATCACTCTGGTCCTGTAGGAAGGGTGGGGCCAGGCATGTTCTGTGGGTGATGCCTCTGTGAGAGCTTTGAAGGACAGAGATACAGCTAAACGCAATGGGCTTAAGTATGGCCTTTTCAGAGGCTTCGAGTATGCAGTTCTCTCCATCACTCTCCTTTCTATTCTGCCCCAAGTCCACTTTTTCAGGTGCTGGTGTCTGAAATTAACCAGCTGAAAGCCATTCTTTTGACAGAGGATTTCCTACCTGTCAGAGAATAAATAATTTAGGAGAAGGTGGCTATTTAGTTGTTATTTATAACTCATATTTTAGAATCTGCATGTATGCTTTTGTGCTAAGTCACTTCAGGCATGTCTGACTCTGTGCTACCCTATGGACTATAGCCTGCCAGGCTCCTCTGTCCATGGGACTCTCCAGGCAAGAATACTGGAGTGGGCTGCCATGCCTTCCTCCAGGGGGTCTTCCTGACTCGGGGATCAAACCTGCATCTCTTAAGTCTCCTGCATTGGCAGGCGGGTTCTCTAACACTGAGCCACCTGGAAAGCCCCTTTCAGAGTCTAGTTGATAATAACCTTGAGCCCACTCTAGCTCTCCAATTTGGTTACATGATCACGGTCAAGTTCTGTAGCCTCAGTTTTCCGAACTAGAAATTGGAGGTAATGTTAGAACCTACGTCTTAGCTTGCTGAGAACTTAACATAATACATTTTAAGACACCAAACAGAGGGCCCAGGACATAGTCTATATCCAGTTAACTCCATATTTGGAAACATTTTTGTCTGCTTTATTTACTGTTGTTTTTCAACAAGGAACACAGTGCCTGGCGTATAGAAGGGGCACTCAGGAAAATGCAAGAACGGGTGAATGACTAAATTGCTGCTGACAAGTGTTCAGTCACATCCCACTCTTTGCAACCCCATGGACTGCAGCCTGCCAGGCTCCTCTGTCCATGGCAAGAATACTGGAGTGAGTTGCCATTTCCTTTTCCAGAGGATCGTCCCAACCCAGGGATCAAACCCGGGTCTCTTGTGTCTGTTGCATTGGCAGGAGGATTATTTACCACTAGCCGCCACCTGGGATTTTTGACTGAATTATAGGATTATAACATATTCAGACACTGGTTTTGCAAAGGAAAAAATAATAAGGAAAACAGCGAATAGGGCTGCAACTACAGAGTGTGCTAAAGGAGCAAAGAACGGAACCAGAAGGAGGAGGCCACACACTGCCTCCTTTAATACCAAGTATTTCTCGGTGTTTCCAAAGACTGTCTCCAGAAATGTGATCAGAAATGCAGCTTCCTATGTCTGCTCTGGGTGGGATCCGTTCCGTTCATTTTCCTCTGTGCTGGATCCTTTCTTGTTGCTTATTTGTTTTGACACAAACAGGAGTAATTCTGTAAGATAAACATTGTGTTGTACACCCAGAAGGCTGTCAAGGAAAGGAAGACAGCTCTAAAGAACTGGGAGAGCCACCAGCTCTACACTCCACAGAACAGGCGGCTTGATCAACACGCTTCTCTCTCATCACGCCTCATGTGTCTCTCCAATCTAGTCACGCTGTTTACCTGGAGGGAAGCAAAAAGGAAGCCCATACTGTGAGTTACAGGGAGAAACCAATACCCTGAGCCAACAGCAACAGTCACGCGTTGATCTGCTAGACACGCGGTCGGTGACAGGTCAGTATCGGGGCTGGGCTCTTAAACTGGGGAACAGAAATGATAGAAGTGGTTTTTCACTACCGTCACTGGAAGGCAGACACACAGGATTTTTTTACACAGTATATTCAGATCAACAAGGTTTGATGTTCCCCAGCTTATGGGAGAGCAGGAAAAATAAAAGAGCAGGAGAGAGTACATCTTAAAAAAACAGAACTGGGGTTAAGCAGTTTTAAAACTCTAGAAAGGGAAAAACTTCCCTGGTCATTCTGTAGTTAAGAATCCACCTTCCAATGCAGGGAACATGGATTTGATCCCTTGTCAAGGAACTAAGATCCCGCATGCCATGGGGCTGGCGTGCCATGCCTCAACTTAGACCCAAAACAGCCAAAAATAAATAAATAAATTTTAGAAAAATGTTCTAGATATATCAACATGTAGAAATTGTGTCTCAAAGGGTGGTACACAGGTCCCTGGGATTGCTAGTTTGCAAAAATACAGACTCCTGAGTCCCACAGCAGAAGTATTACATCTATCTATTGGGGTTGAACCTACAAAGGTATATTCTAACCCTCTCCCCAGGGGATTCAAAAGCAATACAAAAGTACTCTAAAACTAAAGGACCACAGTTATAGCCTATCTCTGACTTAAGAAAAGGGAATAAGGGGAGAAAAACTATAGAACAAACCCCAATATTCTCAGTCTGTGATGTTTTTAATATATCAGTCCATTTTCATGACCAAAAGAAACACCTAACAGTTACACTTATTAAGTAGTTAGGTACAAACAACCTAATACATCTAATAAGTTAGTAACTATTAAAATAATAGCAAAAATTAATTTAAAAAAACAGTATTTAATACTTATCCACAATTACCAATTACAACTACTAAATACTGAAAGTGAAAGTGTTAGTCACTCAGTCGTGTCCAACTCTTTGAGAACCCATGGACTATAGCCCGTCAGGCTCCTCTGTCCATGGAATTCTCCAGGCAAGAGTACTGGAGTGAGTAGCCATTCCCTTCTCCAAGGGATCTTCTTGATCCAGGGATCAAACCCAGGTCTCCTGCGTGGCAGGCAGATTCTGAACCATCTGAGCCATCAGGGAAGCCCTTGATTAATTACTGGTGAGCTGCAAATACTATATCTATTGTTTACTGTTTAATCAAAGAGGTGAGAAAGAACAGGAAATCAAACAAGAGAAAATAATACTTTAGTCATTAAATAAAATCAGAGACCTCTGTTTCCCCTTCAAGAATTGTAGACAATTTTCTGAGCCATATTCCTTGGAGCTGTTGTGCAGTTACGGAAATCCCCACTGGGGGGAAAAGTGAACATAATGATCAAAATGAAGCCTTGGTTTAGGCTGCCACAATTCTGAGAACCGGCCTCAGAGAAAATGGAAAGAAACAGACCCTGGAACTAAAGATTAATTGTACTTAGAATGATCCATATGATTCTGATCAGACCACCACAAGACCCATTTCAAAATGAGTGCCAGAGTTGACCATGCTGTTCTGCATGTAGCCCCTCCTCTGCCTATATATCCCTGAAACTCTTTAAAAGCTCTTACCCTCAGATCAGCAGAGCGGAGTTGGTTCTTTGGGACCTAAGTCCACCCTCTCCCCAGGATTGCCAGTTTCCTCAATAAAGCTGTGTTTCCTGCAGGCCACTATCTGTCTCTCAGTATTAGATTCTTGAGCAACAAGTAGCCAGATTTGGGTTTGGCAGCATTCACGTCTCGAGAAGGAAGTGTCCCAGGCCAAGGTGCATCCATGTGTGGCTGAATGAGACTCGAACGACTGCGCCCGTGAGACTGTCTTTCCCATCGCATCTCTGTTCTCTTAGAAATGTTTACACACACATGAGGAATGCTTTTACCTATGCAGCATGATAAAAATTCTATCAAACTAGAATCTGGTGATTCTGGCATCCCTCTAGCTGCACTGGCTGTCAATTCCAAAGACCATGAAGGAAATCTGCTGCTATGATCTGAAGGCTTGTAAGAAGGGGTCCCTCAACTGGCCATGCTGGTACCTTGACCTCAGACTTCCATCCTCCAGAACTGTGAGAAACAAATTTCTATTGTTTGTACAGTTCATGCCCAGTCTATGGGATTTTGTGCCAGAAACTAACTTTGATGGCACCTTGATCTTGTACTCCAAGCGTCTATAACTGTTAAGCCACCCAAACTGTGATATTCTGTTTGACAGTCCAAGGTAATTAATATACCTTGAGTCTCAAAGGCAGATCACCTTGCCACTTTGAAAAGGAAGTAGGAATATGAAAAGAGCAGGCATGAACTGTTATGGTAATAAAGCCTTTATTAAAGCTCAGTGAAAATTATTACCACCTAGACAGGACTATTGTGAGTTGAAAGAGCATATGGATTCCCTGCTAGGTAAGTCTCCTAACAGCTGAACAGCTCATTAAGAATAAGAGAAGGGAAAAAAGAAAAAGAAAAGAAAAAAAGGTTGAAGATGAAGGAAGCCAATCATAGGCTGCATGAAAAAGAATTATATCCTATATTATTTCCTTGTTACCCTATAAGCTCTGGTAAATCTTTGGAAAAGCTCACCTTATCTTAATGGTCTTATTGTGTTAATAATGTTTAGCCATAGATTCCACTCCCATTGCACTGAGAGCTAAGATGCATGACATCCATCTTCGGGAAATGCTTAGAAGTCTTCAGATGAATAAAAACTTTGTGTGTCAAAATTTCTGAATATTCCTCTGGGTTTCCTGAAATGTTGTGGCATCTTGCATGGCAATTGCTATGAGTTTTGCATGTCACCTTGTAATAATCTTCACCAAATGACTGGAGACGACTCTAAATAGCACTCTCCTTTAGCCTCCTCTGAATATTTCACCCAGAGTTGTCAGCCATAACAACAGCAATAGAAGTAAACTGACTAATCCCTATGGTGCATATTTTTAGTAAATTCCAGTAATATAACGACAAGAACAATCTTTAAACTCTAAGGTCCTGCCTTTTTATGCTTCTGTAGGTTCTGTTATTGATTTTGTTTACATTCCATTTTCTTGTTAATGGTTTAGAAATACAATGTATAATACCTAACACACTATTATCATATTTAACTGCATTTTTTGTTTTTGTTTTTGTTTTGTAGCAATATCTGGGATTTCCTAAGAAGAGCAAGATGGGAATGCAAGTAGTTTATCTTCAGTAGTGGTGAAGATGGATATTTACTGGAGTAAATAAACAGACAGACAAGGAAACTAAAATGTTGAGATAAACTAGGGTTTAAGCCATTGCTTCAGACAGGCTATAAACGTGTTATTATGGATTTGCTACAGAAACAAAAGCAAACTGTTGCTTCTAATTTTTTCTTGACTTAATCACCCAAAAGTTTAGTAAGCTGTTACCTAAATGGGAGGCAGATTTTACAATTTTGGGATGACAGTTTATATATCCCTTTGTATGTCTTTTGCAGCTAAAAACATAGATCTGTCATTTTAGTTGGCCTTCAGGCAGGTGCAAATTCTTACTTTCTTTACAAATTGACTTTTTTTAAGAACAGGTGGAACAGTCACCATCATTGCATGGATGCGTTTTCAATTAATCAAGGGTTTATAATATTGAAGGGCTGCGATATGTCTTATTTATCTTTTCATCCTTCACTGGTCCAACCACAGTGCCTTAACCAAAGCTCAGGGAGTTTAATTGAACATTCAGAGATGATCTTCCCTGTTTGCTCAGTTCTGAGATGCAGGCATTTCATATTTCAACACTGAATTAACTATAATTATGATAAGTTTTTCATCAAAGTGTGTTAATAAATCAACTGTATTTTCAGATTGATAATATCTCAGAATTGGAGAAGTATGAAATCTGGAAGGATAAAAATTCTCTCAATTTATTCTTTCAGACATCACTCTACAACCTCAGGACCTTTGAGACATTTCTCCTTTACAGTCAATAGCATTAATATTTAGTGAGCCCTTTCCACCTGCCAGACACTGGGCCAGATTTTTTCTTGATTGAGAATTTTCTTCTCTGCAATTGGAAAATTGGGATGAATAGAGATTTGGGGTTTTGGTTGCTGGGTTTTTTTTTTAAGATTAAAAAAAAAATACCTCTCATGGGACTAGATTTTGTGTATTTCTGTGTGTGTGTGTGTGTGTGTGTGTGTGTGTGTGTTTTGTTTGTTTGTTTGTTTTTAAGAAAAAAGAACATTCTCCAGAATTAGCATGCACTGAACCATTCAATGGTAGACCTCTTTGACCCTTGACTTTTGATAGTCGTTCTGGATTCTCTGGGTTTCCCAGGTGTCACTAGTGGTACAGAGCGCACCCGCCAATGCACGAGACCTGAGACATAAGAGATGTGGTTCCATCCCTGGGCCAGCAAGATCCCCTGGAGAAGGGCATGGCCACCCACTTCTATATTTTTGCCTGGAGAATTGGACAGAGGAGACTGGCGGGCTACCATCCATAGGGTCACAAAGAGTCAGACAAGACTCAAGCGACTTAGCACACATGCACACTGGATTCTTCGGTGATTTACCCTGGTGGTTTTCCAAAAAGTGTGCCAAGCTCAGCCAGATAGCACTCGCTGTGAGGCTGCAGGGACAAGGGCAGGTCTCACTGCATGCTAAGAGTCAAGCACCCCAATAAAGGAAGGCTCCTTCCATTTCAGATTCAGAGGACTGCCCGTCTACAGCTCCGAGTCCTGGGCTTGGTGGTGTCCTGTGCTGCCTCAGATAGGAAGCAACCAACAGCCTCGAAAGTGTTGCTTAGAGCATCTGCTTAGATACATTGGTACTTCTCTTTCCTTTCCCACCACCTTTATTTTTTTTTCCCACCACCTTTAAATTATCAATATTCTCTTAGTTTTTACCAAACCTATAGTAAGTGTTAAAAGAAGAAAGAAGTAGAAAGTAAAATGATATGCACCTATCAAAAGGATGGACCTGATTCCCTCATCAAGTTGTGATTCCACCATGATGATGCACTTGTAAGTTCCTTCTCTCCAATCAGGTGGCTGTGGTTGGAACTACAGCTTTATGATTTACCAACTGGGATCATAGCAAGTTACTCCATTCCTCAACATCTTTGCATCTCAGTTTTAATGTGTAGAGTGCTGAGCAACACTTTTTCTCACAGAATCATTGTAAAGACCATAGAAGATGAAGAGAAGAGGGTGCAAAGTGTTTCACAAGACTGACGCATAGCACATGCTCTACAAGTAAACCACATGCGGTTCCTATTTTTATTGTTGTGTCTTAGCTGATTGATCTCTTTCTACCAAATGTCTTGTCAGTAAGTTGCTGTCCAAAAAGAGCTCTAATTAAAAACAACTCGGCCAATAGGAGAGTGATTTTCTTTAGCTGATTGCAGGAATTAAGTTGTCACAGATCTCTCTATATTCACACAGAGATAATGAGAGTATGTAAATTAAGAGTTCAATTTATAATTTAATACAATTTATCAAAAAGCCACCCTGGCACAAATACTAAGTGATATTCAAATGATTAGTTTACAGCGTAATTAGAGATTTCATAAGTCGTTAACCTGTTTTTGATTTTTGCCTCTGCCTGAAATTCTCTTACTTCTATCTCTATTCCTCCATCCATTTTTATGCACAATCACTCATTTATACACAAATCACACTTAATTAATTTACTCATTCATTCATTTATCCATTTAAATATCATTAGATTATGTGACTTTTCCCTCTCCAGTAATGCTTTTATTTATTCTTTAATTTTATAAAGGAATTTCCTAATTTTCAGTTTGTGGCCTGATATTTAACCTTTTATATTTACTACCAAACTTTGTTTATGCAGTGCTTGCATTGCAATGTTGCTTGCATTCAAGGAAATTAAAATTGCATAGATACTCACATGTCCTAAGTGCAGTACTACTTATCTGCAGTGTAACTGAAATCTAAGGGTTACAGGGTGCTCTCGCCTACCTATTCTTGTTGGCTTTTAAGTGCTGTTTATTTCTCCTCTGTATGAAATGTCCTTTTGAAGACATGCTACTTCCCTCTCCTTGAGTATAACTTGAGATAGCCGGAAGTCTTACTCAGATGTGAGCGGCTGATCATTGGATCTATAATATGTTCTTTTTGAGAATATTTCACAAACAAGTCAAAAGATAAATTTGGGCTTAATATTAGGAAAATGGCATAAAATGCTAAATTGAACTAGAATAGATATTTTTTTAAGGTGGCAAAGTTCCTTTTAAGCAATAGGCCTAAGCAGGGCTTGGGGTATTGTTCATCAGAGGTACTGAAGGTGAATCTGAGAGAATGATTGAATAGGCAACAGCTGTAGCTAAGGCTGAGCGAAGGCCCATAAAGAAGGCTGGGCACTGAAGAATTAATTCTTTTGAACTGTGGCCCTGGAGAAGACTCTTGAGAGTCCCTTGGACTGCAAGGAGATCAAACCAGTCCATCCTAAAGGAGATCAACCCTGAATATTCACTGGAAGGACTGATGCTGAAGCTGACACTCCAGTATTTTGGTCATCTGATGCTCACATACGACTCATTGGAAAAGTCCCTGATGCTGGGAAAGATCAAGAGAAGAAGGAGAAAAGGGTGTCAGAGGATTAGAAGACTGGACAGCATCACCGATGCAATGAACATGAACTTGGGCAAACTTCAGAAGGTGGTGATGGGTAGGGAGGCCTGACGTGCTGCAGTCCATGGGGTCGCAAAGAGCCGGACATGACCGGGTGGCTGAAGAACAACAACAATTAACATTGGACATCTCCTGGCCGAAGGCAATGTTCCTGTATCCCCCAGGTCACTCTGGAAACTCTTCCCTTAATACAATTATATAATGTGGTACAGTTGTTTGCATGTGTGGCGGCATACGGTCCCGTCACTTTATGGCAAGTAGAATGGGAAAAAGTGGAAGCAGTAGCAGACTTTATTTTCTTGGGTTCCAAAATCACTGCAGATGGTGACTCCAGCCATAAAATTAAAAGACACTTGCTCCTTGGAAGGAAAGCTATGACAAAGCTAGACATCACATTAAAAGCAGAGACATTACTTTGCCAAAAAAAGGTCTATATAGTCAAAGCAATGATTTTTCCAGTATCACATATGGAGGTGAGAGTTGGGCCACAAAGAAGGCTGAGTGCTGAAGAATTGATGCTTTCAGATTGTGGTGCTAGAGAAGACTATTGAGAGTCCCTTGGACTACAAGGCTATCAAACAAGCCAATCCTAAAAGAAATCAACCGTGAATATTCATTGGAAGGACTGATGCTGTAGCTCCAACACTTTGGTCACCTGATGCAAAGAGCTGACTCATTAGAAAAGACCCTGATACTGGGAAAGATTGAAGGCAGAAGGAGAAGGGGACGACAGGATGACGTGGTTGGATGGCATCACTGATTCAGTGAACATGACTTTGAGGAGGCTTCAGGAGATGGTGAAGGACAGGGCAGCCTGGCGTGCTGCAGTCCATGGGGTCACAAAGAGACACGACGGAGTGACGGAACAGCGACAGCAATAGCTTTAGGCACCTGCTTTCTCAGATATTTTGCTGTTTCAAATACGCCCATTATGGAAAACTAGTCAGTAGAGAACCTGATGAGAACAAGATCTAGATCTCCAGATATATATTAAGTTGTCATCAGAAATAAGAAGAAAACATTTTAAGTTGGAAGTAGTAAGGAGCTTGACCTTTGTCCAAGCTGGGATGCACGTAGTGAATAAAGGAGATAACAGCCCCAGGTCAAGGTCAGGACAGCTCAAGACAGGGGAATTCAATGATATAGTTTATGTCAACTGCACTCACTGCCCCAAGGAAACAACAGCAGGCATACCAACCTAAGAAACCGCAAAGAACCGCCTTCGAGTTTGTTTCACCCGAAGTATAAATCAGAGATGAAAGGGGTGAAATATTTTGACTTGAAAATGAATGAATCTTTGTTTTTCCTTCTTTTGTTTAAGGGAAATATTATGGATTTCCTCATGCTCATCGAATAATCTGCTTCATTATTCTTTTCCTGAGTGCAATGTACTTTGAGATTTTCCTGCATTTGATTGTCACCCTTTATGGTGAAATTTGATCATTCATTCATTGGGACAATGTTCGTTGCTCTCTGACAAAGTGCCAAGCACATCTCTAGATGGTGGGGATCAAAAGATAAATTGGACATGGTCTCTGACTTCCAGAACCAACCTCTCAGACTGGTGAGTTAGTCGTGTAAAAAAAAAAAAAAAAAAAAAAAGAACAGCATAGCAATACAGCATGATAAGTTCTATAATTGAACTATAAAGAAAAATGGAACTTCTAAGGAACCAATTCTTCACCAATAAGCTATTTCTTAAGAAAAAAGTTACTCAAAATAGATATTTAAATTACCTGACTTGCTGAAGAAGTTCCGAAGCCAGGGAATATAAAGCCATCTTATATTGCTGGAAGCCCAAACTGTTTACTGTTACTACACTTTTATACTTTTCTTAAGATAGAATCACCTTCCCATTACAGTGGTGACTTCATTAGAGTAAAAGAAGTCAAACCTACTTGAGGTTAAATTGAGTTTGTTTTCTGTAACAATTCATAATTATTAGTTCTTATTTTGCCAGCTACATGAAATGAAACTAACTTTTATGTGATTCTTAAGCACTCTGTATTGGATGTGTCTCTTTAATAGCTTGCTAAAGATGCCGTAAAATTGTTTTCAAGTGGAAAGACCTCTTCCAAAATTCAAGGGCTATAATTTCCAAATTTCTAAAATTGAAGATAGTAAGAAATAAGAAAAGTCTTGGCAGTGTTATTGAAGCAATACAAGAAGAAAAAAAAAATGAAACTTAAAAATCAGTTAAGGATATTTTTAGAATCCATAGATTTAGTAACTTTAAAGGAATCACTAACATTTAATATTTTAAAAACAAATTAGGAAATGACATCTCAAATAGTCAGCTTCTGGGTACATGATCATAGATTGAACTGACAAAATACTGCTTTGATTTCTAATGAGCAGTACGTAGTTTGTTGTCTTTTTTAGTTCCTTTTGTTAATTTAAAACATTCAGACTCAATTCATGACAGTTCAGACTCAATTTATGACAGTTGTCACTGAATTAGAGTTTTGATATTAAAAGTTTGAGTATCCACTTAACTTACTTTGAAAGCTTTCTGAATGATGTTGATGTTTCTGCAACTTGTCTGAGTTATTAAAACCCAGAGTAAACACCAAGATGATTTATGCAAACAAAGGAAAACATTTTCTTAATGACACCCCCAAACCTTATCCAGTTGAAATTGTGTTTAAGATTAAATAATGGGTGCTTTACTTAGATTAATTAGCAAGAAGATCACAATAGTCAATAGGTAACTGAAAGACACCATCTGTTCACTTTTCCAATTGTGTCTGTGAGCTTTGGATAGGTGTACCAGGGAATGTGGGAGAATTAATTAGGCAGCAAATGAAAGCTTCTCACAGATGGCGCCCATTTGCTTCTTGCAAACGCATACAAGCAAATGTGTGCGCTTTTGCTTTGATCTTGTTCACCTCCTTGGAAGTTTTGAAGGATCAGTGGAATCTGACCATGAGTTGCCTATTTGGAAAAAGTAAAAAAAGAAAAAAAGTAGAAAAACAACGTAGAGCCTATCATTGAAAGAAAATGCCTGATTGGAAACAGCATCATGAAATCTTCACAAAGGCTTGAAGAGTTTAGATCAAGCGGCTTGTTTTCAATCCCAAGATTGCTGTTGCTTGCCTTTCATTTTCACTGCATAGCTTTTAGTGTACAGTAAGAATTGTGTACATTAAGCTCTCTAATCTCTTTGCATATCAGTACAGAGATCTGATTTGCTTCGTAAAAGTTGTCTTCAAAGGTTGTGGTGATTTAATTTAGAAAACACATCTTTAACACATCTAGATCTTTGTGAATCACTGAAGAAAATAATAAGACCTGGACTTAGTTTTATTTTAGAAGATGCTTCTTCAAAGGCACAAGCCTGTGGTTTAAAGAAAAAATGTATTTTTCTATCAATTATCCCCATTGGGAAAACACTGTCACCTGATCATCTTTCTCTTTCTCTTATTTCCCCATCAATCTTCTGGAAATAGTTCTCTAAACTCTCTCGTTCAACTCACACCATCTCAGTTATTCCTTAACCTACTAAAACTGGGCTTGGGGCCACCCTACTCTATTGAACTACTGTTTCAAAAGTCATGAATGATTTCTTAAACTTTAAATGCCATGATTTCCCTCGGTAGCATTTTACCATCATTCTCTTAGTCTTTCACTAACTTTAAGACATTACTGTCTTCTACTGTGTGTTTCAACCAACCTTGCTGGCCTTTCTGCATTTCTATTGGTTCTACTTCTTTCAAAAGGTCCTTTGATGCACATACTTCATAGGAATTTTATCACTTGCTCCATAAAAGGCAGAATTTTAAAGATGTCCTCCAAAGATTCCTGTCTTCTGATAATTCAATCAAGTATTATTCTACATACTGCTGCAAAAAGAGTTTGTAGATGTAAGGTCACTAATATAATAAAATAGATTCTCCTGGACTATCTGGGTGAGACTGATGTAATTGCATAAACACTTAAAGATAGAAGAGGACAATGAAAGATTTATTTAGAGAGACATGATGCAAGGGAGATGCAGTGTTTCAGGGGAAGTCAGACACATCCCAAGATTCCACATGTCATTTCTTGCTTTGAGATCTAGGAGTCATTGTGCCAAGATCTTTAGGAGTTAGAGAATCCCCTGACTCTCAGACAAAAAGAGAGAGAGAGAGACCTCGGTCTTACAATGGTGAGGAACTGGATTCTACTAACAGTGAATGAACTGACAAATGGATTCTTTCCAGAATCTCTCTCTCAATAAAACCCCAGAGTGTCAGCAAACCGATTTCCACCTTGTACAACCCAGAACCACTCTGGACTTCTGATCTTTGGTGCTATAAAGTAACATATGTGTGTTGTTTCGAGCTACTAATTTTGTGGCAACTTGTTATGGCAGCAATAGAATGTAATAGTTCCCCTTGACTTGAGATGTGTACTCCCCGACTTTATTTCCTTATATTAATACCAATGACCCCACATCTATATCTCCATCTTCTCTGCTCCAGTGAATTCCACAAATACATATGCAATCTCTACTCAGATGTCCTGCAGACACCTCAAACTCACTGGGTTCTAAAATAACAAATACTTTTTTGTTCCACAATTTATGCTTCATCTGGTATTTCCTCTCTAGATCAAGGTATCACCATCCACCATCTTGTGGGCCATTCTTTATCCCAAACTATTTCTCACAATTCTCATCCAGTTGAGGGGGTCACCATTCAGGCACCCCTCAGCATGTATTTATGTGCTGTGGTTACAGATAGACAAGATCCTTGCTTTAATAGGTCTTCTCTCTAATGGAGAATGAAGTCATAAAAATATATATAAAGTACTTTCAAATATAGTTGCTAAAACTTTTTTTTCATGATGCAAAGTAACTAGAGGAGCAAACTTTTATTGTTAAATTATGACCAAAAATAAGAAAGAGACAATCATTCAGAAATAAGGGGGTGGGGGTGGGAAACAAGGGGGAAACTTATTTTGGCCAGGAAAATCCAAAAGCCCAAAGCCCTTGAAGCTGAAAGAGCTGAGCAAGTTTGAGGAAGGGAAGAAATCTATGCATTTGGAGGGAAGAAAGCAAGAAAGAAGGCATGAGATGACCTGAGTTTGGAAAGATAACTTGAAGTGAAATATTCAGAACTACGTAAGTCACAGACTTGAGAATATTGTTTCCCTGGAACTAAATAGGAAGGAGTTAAATATTTGTAGCAGAGTAGTAACATGATCTGATCTATCTTTTCAGAAGGGAGGAGAATGGATCACAGAAGATAAAAAAGGGGAGGAACAAATCCAAATACAGCAACATTCATTCATTCAATAAATGAACTTGTGGAGGACTTACTATATTCTAGCCACCTTTTCTATGCTTGTTGTCTCTGGAATGGTGATAGTGAGGCTAGAGGAAACTTTAAGGACACAAGATATGTTTTGAAGCTTGAACAGTCAGAATTGTAAGAAGGATCAAAATTAGAGGGAGAGAAAGGAAGGAAGGGAGGGAGGAAAAAAAGGAATAAGTGACATCTGGGTTCTTGGCTTGAGCAACTGAATAAATGGTGCTTTCTAGTGACTAAAGACACAGAATTAAGCTAGAGGCCATAACAAGGAATTAAGGACTCTGTTCTGTATATAACAAATGTGAGATGCATATCCAGTAGCTAAATGCAGATTTTAGCAGTCTAACCCTTAACCAAGAAGTCAGAACCAATGAAGTAAAATGGGAATATTCAGCATAAATTGGGTTTTTAAAGCACCAGAATAAAGGCTCCTATCTAAACATGCCATGCCATTAATTCTACTTCTGAAATGTCCATGAAATTGTCTTCTTCTACATTTTGCCCACCACCTGGTCCTGCCTCACTTTGGGCCCTCAGCAAAGCTTCCAACGCTGCTTCCATTACTATCAAACTTCATTGATTTTTTTTTCCTTAAAAGCATGAGACAGATTATAGCTGCCAGTAGCAAGAGAGGAAAACTCATGAAAATTATGTGAGTGCATATGATCACTGAGGAGGGCATGGCAACCCACCCCAGTATTCTTGCCTGGAGACTCCCATGGAGAGAGCTGCCTGGTGGGCTACAGTCCATGGGGTCACAAGGAGTCGGACAGAACTGAACAACATAACCACTACCATTCATTTCCATCCCTCCGCCCTGAGAATGTCATGACCCAGATAGATTCTTTTTCAGCTCTTATTCCACAGTGAAGGGGATTTGTGGAGCAGAGCAGCATATCACCCACAGAAACCCAACTCATATGCAAGATGTAAAGCTTAATTAGAACTTAGATGTGTTACTGCAGCATAATTTAGCAAACCTACTTTTTCCCCCGAAACTTTCCTGTATGGTTGAGGATAAAACAAATTTCAATTTAAAATTAATAAGGAATAAAAGCACAAAACAAATGTCAAGAATTTGACAGTAATCAGTGGCATGTGACGTCAATCTTAATGGATATGAATGGTGGTGGTTTAATCGCTAAGTCGTGTCTGACTCTTTGAGACCTCATGGACTGTAGACATCCAGGCTCCTCTGTCCATGGGATTCTCCAGGCAAGAATGCTGGACTGGGTTGCCATTTCCTTCTCCAGGGGATCTTCCCAACCAAGGAATTGAACCCAGGTCTCCTACATTGCAGGCAGGTTCTTTACCAACTGAACTACAAGGGAAGCTTTGTTCAATTCTTGGCTTAGATCTCCTGACACTTTTCTGAGTTGAGTGGATGTAACTTTTACACTGACCTTTAGCAAACCAACACTCAAAAGAATATATGAGAATATATATATGAGAATAAACCAAAATCCAACAAATCATAAAATTAAAAAACTAAAATGATTCTCAATTCTGATGATTAGATTAAATATTTCTTGAAACTTACTGATTGGGTCAAGATGCGAATATTTCTGAAACATTGTGGTATTTCCAGGAAATTTCAATCATTTATGTATGAAATGTGCAAAACTTATTTATTTCATTTAGTAAAAGCTTTGTAGACAGTTTTGATTTTGACAATCCTGTAGGCCCATTGATTGTTCATATGGTCAGGTCAATATTTTTGATATGGCGAAGTCTTCCACCAAGACTAGCATCTTCATTAGTGAACAATATTAGTTCAGTTGATTTCATGATTATATTCTTAAAATTAGTATCAGATTCCCAAAGCACCATTCTCACAGTATTTTTTTTACTAAGATAAGCATACATTTTCCACAGTTGAGGTCACTTAACTTTCTTTTTTTAATTATACAGAGCATTTATTCCTTACATAGCTTTGTTCGCTGAACTTTAATCCATAAAATTCTTGCAGATCATTACATATTCAGACTACATCTAATAAAATTTTCTTTGGTAAAATTTTTCCCTATGCATTTTCAAAAATTAAATATTACCATTTAAAAGATCTCTAAAAAGAATACACACATGGCTTCCCTGGTGGCTCAGTGATTAAAAAAAAAAAAAAAAAGCCCACCTGCTAATGTGGGAGACCTGGGTTCGATCCCCGGGTCAGGAAGATTCCCTGGAGAAGGAAATGGCAACCTACTACAGCATTCTTGCCTGGGAAATCCCATGGACAGAGGAGCCTGGCGAGCTACAGTCCATGGGGTCAAAAAGAGTTGGACACAACTTAGTGACTGAATAATATACACACATGCATGTTCATGTTCAGTCACGTCTGACTCTTTGAAACTATTGTCCATAGGGTTGCAAAATGTTGGACACAACTGATTATATATGCATGCATGCACACATATATATACGTGCATGTGCATATGTACACATATACATATATGTGTACATATGTATATATGCACGTGTGTATGTGTGCTTCATCTTTATCATTTCTTCATGTGTTCAAGACCTGCATTCCGCAGTCCATCCGAAGCAAGTTCATTCAGGAAAGGATGTTCCCATCCCTTCCAGAGTCGGGCGTGGTGGTGTCTTGCAGCTAGAACACTGGGAGCAAGCCATGCACCCAAGGGCACTAGTCCACCACCTCAGATTTCTCCGCCACCTGCCCCATTTCCCCAGAGCACTGAAGGGCACTTCAACTTCGATTTTGGTCAGCAGTAGGGTTCCCACACTTCTGAAAACTTTGGCCGTCTTAGCTCAAGCCCTGCCTAGTCAATGCCAAAGCCCTCCCTGCAGCCAAGACCTGCTCTATTCCTACTGGGTCAGCTACCCTGTTCAAAATCCTGCTGATAAACCTCTTTTGTTTATGTTGACTTCAAGAGATATGAAAGTCAATGCAGACTGGAAATGTGATACCACTCATCACATTCCTGAAAGACTTAAAAATTTTGCAACAAGCTCATCAATGTGTGTCATTTGTTTCTTCTTCTCTCCCTCTTCTTCTATGTCTTATGAAGTAGTAAGTATTGTGGACAAAATATGAAAAGGTGTAAATAATGCTCATATTTTTTAACTGCAGGAACTAATTTTTATGAGGAGCACTATAAATAAAATAGCCTTCAATAATTCCACCAAAGGCAGAAATACATCTCTTATAATTTCTTAACGATATTGCATCCCAACATCATTAACACTCCCTCAAATGAGGCATACACTAAATCATGTTTTCAATATTCTTCTTCAATACCATCCTAAGATACAATGGATTAAAAAAAAACAAAACTAAAATTCCTAGAGCAATGCTTTGAAACATTGTAGATAGTAATGTGACTATTTAATTAAGGTCATTGACCAGTTAATTATCAAGAATATTTGTTCCATTTAATCTAATGGCTGCTCAATATTCCTTCTCATTTCTTCACTGAACTTGTCTCATCAATTAATCCCTGTTATTGGAGTATGAAAAATAAATCTGATTAATTCCAGTTAGGTTTTGCAAACTGAATAATATGTCAATCCACTTATTAAAATCACATTCATGTAAAGTACTGCAGCAATTTACAATGTCCAGTAGAGAATATCTAATAAATTAGAATTTGATAAATTTCATCAGAGTTTATCAAGAAAAATAAAGAGATAAAGATTTTTTTAATATCAATTTATAAATACCTTATATGGCATTTATTTACAGGAGATTGAGTGACATATATTTAGAAAACAAATAGTTGTAAATTTTAAAATATCACAAGTAGTGCAAAACAGTCATTATCTTAGACACTTATACCATAATGCCATTAAAACATGTTCACTAACGTCCTCCTTGATATCTGGGGTCAGTTTATAGTGTCAGTTTATAGCTGACACTTAGCTCCATCAGAAATTTGCACTATCATTTACCTTAGATTATTGCCAAAGTATAATGGTCATCTGAGTTAAATTCACCCATTCCAGTTCATCTTAGTTCACTGATTCCCAGAATGTCAATGTTCACTCTTGTCATCTCCTGTTTGACTGCTTCCAATTTGCCTTGATTCATGGACCTAACATTCTAGGTGCCTATGCAATATTGCTCTTTACAGCATTGAACCTTGCTTCTATCACCAGTCCCATCCACTACTGAGTGTTGTTTTTGCTTTGGTTCCTTCAATTCACTTGAAAAAGCAAGAGAGTTCCAGAAAAAACATCTATTTCTGCTTTATTGACTATGCCAGAGCCTTTCACTGTGTGGATCACAATAAACTGTGGAAAATTCTAAAAGAGATGGGAATACCAGACCACCTGACCTGCCTCTTGAGAAATCTGTATGCAGGTCAGGAAGCAACAGTTAGAACTGGACATGGAACAACAGACTGGTTCCAAATAGGAAAAGGAGTATGTCAAGGCTGTATATTGTCACCCTGCTTATTTAACTTCTATGCAGAGTACATCATGAGAAATGCTGGGCTGGAGGAAGCACAAGCTGGAATCAAGGTTGCCAGGAGAAATATCAATAACCTCATATATGTAGATGACACCACCCTTATGGCAGAAAGTGAAGAAGAACTAAAGAGCCTCTTGATGAAAGTGAAAGAGGAGAGTGAAGAAGTTGGCTTAAAACTCAACACTCAGAAAACTAAGATCATGGCATCCATTCCCATCACTCATGGCAAGTAGATGGGGAAACAGTGGACGCAGTGGCTAACTTTATTTTTTGGGCTCCAAAATCACTGCAGATGGTGATCACAGCCATGAAATTAAAAGACACTTACTCCTCGGAAGGAAAGTTATGACCAACCTAGACAGCATATTAAAAAGCAGAGACATTACTTTGCCAACTAAGTTCTGTCTAGTCAAGGCTATGGTTTTTCCAGTGGTCATGTATGGATATGAGAGTTGGACTGTGAAGAAAGCTGAGTGCTGAAAAATTGATGCTTTTGAACTATGGCGTTGGAGAAGACTCTTGAGAGTCCCTTGGACTGCAAGGAGATCCAACCAGTCCATCCTAAAGGAGGTCAGTGCTGGGTGTTCATCAGAAGGACTGATGCTGAAGCTGAAACTCCAAGACTTTGGCCACCTGATGCGAAGAACTGACTCACTGGAAAAGACCGTGACGCTGGGAGGGATTGGGGGCAGGAGGAGAAGGGGACGACAGAGGATGAGATGGCTGGATGGCATCACCGACTCAATGGGCATGGGTTTGAGTAAACTCCAGGAGCTGGTGATGGACAGGGAGGCTGGCGTGCCGCAGTTCATGGGGTCGCAAAGTGTCGGACACGACTGAGCGACTGAACTGACCTGAACTGATTGCCAAAATACTGTCTCATGTAACGATCCATTCTTTTGATACCTCTCTCTCTCTCTTTCTCTCTCTCTCTGCTACATTCTCTCTCCCTCCATTTCTCAACTCAAAAAAAAAAAAAAAAAAAAACAGCCAAAATTGTGTGGTATATGTTTAAGAACTTGTAACCAGTTGTATGATTTCAATGTTATTTTTAAAATTTTATAGCTAGGGAAAGAACACTAATTCCCTCATTATCACCAGATTAAGGAAAAGTAAAAAATAACCCTGATAATACCACTTCTGCCATTTTCTTTATATTAGCACTTTGAAGTTCATTTCTCTACATTTTCATATTCCAATTTGAAATACCAACAGGGCAGACACTGAGTACCCATATTAGAAACAAATAAATAGATTTAATTATATTCCTTAAATCTAGTGAGAATTCTTTCCAAACCATATTAATAAAAAGACAATATACAACTGCTTAAATCGATATTCTTATCTTTTCCTCCATGATGGTAACATCTATAGTTTGCTTATTTACTATTGTATTGAGCACAGAGCTTGGCATATATAAGCTGCTCAATAAATAAGTAGCTTGGATGATGACTAAGTAAATATAATCTACTGCTCAGTTTTTATATTATATTAATGCATCACATGTGTTGAGATTATATAAGCTTCTAGCCATTGTCTCCTTCAATAGACTTTAAGGAGGGTCCTGGAATGTAAGAAGCACATTTTATTTATCATTTTTAAAAGATATTTTGATGTGGACCATTTTGAAAGTCTTAATGAATTTGTTAGAGCATTACTTCTGTTTGAGGTTCTGGTTTTTTGGCCTAGAGACAGGTCGGATCTCAGCTTCCAGTTAGAGGCGGGACTCCCACTGCCTGCATTGGAAAGCAAAATCTTAACCACTGGCTCACCAAGGAAATCCCAAGAAGCACATGTTATTTTTGTTTGTATTCTAAATGCCTTGTACATAGGAAATACACAATAACCATTGGTTAAATAAATGGTGATTTTCAACAAACATAAGTGACCAAGTGATAACAGACATTCATACAACAGCAGATATCACAGCAGAAAGTGAAGAAAAAAGCTTGTGGCATTTTGAGCCTTTACGTGATATCTAAATGCATGCTTATGTGTTATATGTGTGTACTGATATGCCTTAATACATTGATATTTTAATGGATGAGCACATGGGCCAATTATGTACTACTTTGTTCTCTCGTTTATTTGATAAAAGAGCAATTTAAAATCAGAAATACTTTCTTGAATAGGTCTCATTATAATCCTGAAAAATTGAAATAAATAAAATGGTGTGCTACACTGTGCCACTGTAAACCCTGAAAACAAACAAACAAGCAAACCAACCCCACAATATTGTTCTCTACCTGTCTCCTTGCAATAGCCTTCTTAAGGGGAGGCGATGTTAACTTAGCTTTGAAATTCCAGTTCCAGGTTTTATGTAACCACGTATTTTACAAATAAACATTAGAGATATAAAATGAATTATGATAGAGAAAGGCTTTCCATAGGTAGTCAGTTTAATGATGGATTGAGCGTTGGAAAGTACAACATTGTGTTTTTCATGTTTACAAAATGTGAGACCTATTTGGTAAAGAACAAAACTGACATTCAGTGATTTGTGAATGGTTTTAGCTAATGCTACGGTAGCATTATTATAATAGTAGATATTCGTAAGCAACTGAAGTAACCAACATTATATCTTGGTTACAAATAAACTATATAATCCATATAATTAAATATAATTTATTTATATAAGTGAAAATATTGTTATAAATATATGTTTTGATCTGTTGATTAGTATAAAAATGCCACCTATAAAACTATACCATATAATCTTTTTGCATCCAAGTACATAGGAACAAAAATATACATAAGAACATACATAAAATTATTAAATAGTAATTGTGTTCAGTCCTGTCTGACTCTTTGTGACCCCATGAACCAGGGCAGGCAGGCTCCTCTGTCTTTGGGATTTCAGGCAAGAATAATGGTGTAGGGTGCTACTCCAGGGGATCTTCCCAACCCAGGGATTGAATCTGCATCTCAGGTCTTCTAGATTGCCGGGTGAATTCTTTACCACTAGCTCCACCTGGGAAGCCCTTAAATAGTAATTACCTCTGATTGATTATCTGTATTTTTAATATTTCCAAAATTAGCATGTTTTTGTATGTGATTAAATGCTAATATTTTAAAGATAAAATGCAATTTTTTAAAGAGGATTTGAAGTATCCTGTAAAAGACATATAGTAAAATTAAAAACCATCTAATATAATGACCCTGAATAAACATAATGTGTCATACACATACCTCCAATCTTTCTATTCTTAAATATATACATATAAACAAAGTGAAATAATACATTATCCCACAGAGTTCAAAAGTCTGTTCTGTATTTCTGTGTATAGGGTTATCGTTACCATCGTGGGATATTTCAAAAGAACAGCATGTATACTATTTATGGTGAAACAGATCACCAGCCCAGGTGGGATGCATGAGACAAGTGCTCGGGCCTGGTGCACTGGGAAGACCCAGAGGAATCGGGTGGAGAGGGAGGTGGGAGGGGGGATCGGGATGGGGAATACGTGTAAATCTATGGCTGATTCATATCAATGTATGACAAAAAAATAAAAAGAAAAGAAAAAAAAGAAAAAAAATACATTATCCCAGATTATAGCTACTTCATAAACATTTGTCTCAAATAATGTCCCAAAGTATAAGACTTATTGAGAACATGATTTTTACTGGCTACATAGTATTTTTGCATCATTTTATAAATCCTTAAGTAACTCTAGGGTTAGATACTTTCATTGCTTCCAGGTTTCCACTATCATAAAAAAATATTAAAATGGTTAGAAACATGGGCCCCAATGTTCACTGCAGCACTGTTTGCAAAAGCCAAGACATGGAAGCAACCTATCTACAAAATGGGTAAAGAAAATTTGGTACATTTACACAATGGCATGTTACTCAGCCATCAAAAAGAATGAAATGATGTCATTTGCAGCCACATGGATGAACCTGATTATCATACTAAGTGAAATAGGTCAGGAAAAGAAAGACAAAAGCCATATGATATCACTTTTATGTCAAATTTTTAAAAAATGATACAAATGAAATTATTAACAAAACAGGAACAGACTCACAGACTTAGACCATAAGTTCATGGTTATGGGGGGAAGAACAGAGGGGAGGTAGAAATTGGGAGTTTGGGATTGACGTGTAAACACTGCTTTTTTAAATAAATGAATAGAAAAATATTAAAATGAGACCCCTTATAATAATAGATACTTTGTTGCTAATATAGTCTCAAAATAAGTATCCTGACAGGTTTTGTTTGCTCAAAGAATGAGGCTTTAGATTTGTATTAGCAAATCACTCAACAGAACACTTGCCCTACACAGCAGGAAGGAAACCATGGCCATGATTTTTAATCTGCATTTTAAAAATCCTTAAAGCATTTCTACATAAATATACCTTAGCTTGACTTAAAAGAAGATGTGAATTTAGTGGGCTTTTCACCTATTTCATAATTGTAATCTGAAACCACCATTAGAACTTAAGCATTTAGAATTTTTCTTAAGCCACGAAATTAAAGACGCTTACTCCTTGGAAGGAAAGTTATGACCAACCTAGACAGCATATTAAAATTACTTTGCCAACAAAGGTCCATCTAGTCAAAGCTATGGTTTTTCCAGTAGTCATGTATGGATGTGAGAGTTGGACTAAAATGAAAGCTGAGCTCTGAGGAATTGATGCTTTTGAACTGTGGTGTTGGAGACGACTCTTGAGAGTCCCTTGGACTGCAAGGAGATTCAACCAGTCCATCCTAAAGGAGATCAGTCCTGGGTGTTGATTGGAAGGACTGATGCTGAAGCTGAAACTCCAATACTTTGGCCACCTGATGTGAAGAACTGACTCATTTGAAAAGACCTTGATGCTGGGAAAAATTGAAGGCAGGAGGAGAAGGGGATGACAGAGGATGAGAAGTTGGATGGCATCACTGACTCAATAGACATGAGTTTGAGTAAACTCCAGGGTTTGGTGATGGACAGGGAAGCCTAGAGTGTTGCAGTCCATAGGGTCTCAAACAGTCAGACACAACTGAGCAACTCAACTGAACTGAAGCATTTATCCAATAATTTTCCATGTAAATGATGCATTCATTTATATTATGTAGATGTGAATGTGCACATGTGTGTGTATGTATGTATATGAGCATATAT
The DNA here is from genome assembly GCF_910594005.1 of Cervus elaphus. Classification (NCBI taxonomy): domain Eukaryota; kingdom Metazoa; phylum Chordata; class Mammalia; order Artiodactyla; family Cervidae; genus Cervus; species Cervus elaphus. The sequence continues at coordinate 4,229,879 of NC_057826.1, read as the reverse complement.
GTTTAGACACACAGATCCACACAAACATGTATATTATTACATATGTCTGCTAACATGTTTGTTTCTTTTGCAGAGGAAAGCATGTTACTGCTTATTCTGAACTTTCTTCTCAGTTAATAATAGTATTGCCTCCCTTTCTATATCAGCATGTGTATCTACCTCATTCTTTGAATGATTTTTAAATGTCACTTAGTATTTTAATCTTTTTTATGCTATAAAGTATTTCATGGTATGGATGTACATTATTTAACAGTTTCTTATTTATGAACATTTAGGATTCTTCTAGAAATTGTTTTTAATACATATAAGAAAACACACAAAAAAGGAAACAAATTTTATTTTGCTTGACTTGGCAATGGAATATATTCAGCCTTATTGGTCATTGAATTCTTTCATGTGTGCATTAATTGCCTGTTCTTTTGTATTTCTATTTTTATCAGGCCATTAATCTTTTCCTTGATTTTATGAGTTCTGCCTATACTTGGAATAACTTTTTGATGTATAACTAAAATATATCTTTTTTTTTGTTTTTTAATGTATATTTTAATTTTTTCCACCCATATTAATCTTTTCCATTAAGATTTTTGGGTTTTATTACACATATAAAACTTTCTCTACCCAAATTATGTTGACATCTATATTTTCTTGAAGTTCTATTATAAATGACTTAAATAGTTAACTAAATTTGTTTGTAAAGCCACTTTTTAAAGCTTCCATTTCATAATACAGCAACAATTTGAACTGAAATAAATGATACATTTCATGTTATAAAAGATGACACAGAAATGGTGCCATTTCTCTGTTGTGTGTTGGGAAGAGTTGTTTTAATCTGCTCTTCATTGCTGATGTCAGAAAAAAAAGGTAGATGTCTAAGTCATTGAAAGGGTCATGTAATTTTTAATGCGGCAGCCTATAGTCATATCCAAATGCCAGCTCAAGTAATTACATTTCGCTTATAGGCAGTTGCCAGTATAATTTCAATTAGAATGGCACAAATGGACGGATACAAACCGGAGGGTTTGAAACCTATTCAGGTCACTAGAAGATAAATGAGACATGTGACTGGAGATAAGCTCAGAGGTAGAATTAATTTTTAGGCTGTCTCTAATGACCAAAAGCCAATGACTTGTTTCCAAGACAGATAGATATGAGAAATAAATAGGGAAGGGAAGGTGAGGAGAAGAAAAATGATAGATTATACAAAATATAATGGGGGCTTCCCCAGTGACTCAGAGGTAAAGAATCCACATGCAATGCAGGGTGCCTGGGTTCAATCGCTGGATCAGGAAGATCCCCTGGAGCAGGGCATGGCAACTCACTCCAGTATTCTCGCCTGGACAATCTCATGGACAGAGGAGCTTAGTGGGCTGCAAGCCATAGAGTCCCAAAGAGTCAGACATGGCTGAAGCGACTTAGCATGCACACACATGCACAAAATACTATAGCATGATCTATAAAGTCTGGTTCATGCCGGACTCTATTCTGAGTTCTTTGCACAGAAAGCCCATAACAGCCTATGTTATTATTCTCATGAAACAGATAAGGAAAAGTGATATGATAAGTGATCAGGAAGATGAAATGGGCACCCAGCTCATACAGTCATTTAGGGGCAGGGGTGGCATTTGATTCCAGATATTCGGACTATAGGCTCTGTCATCCTCCACTGAGATATATTTTCTTGAAAGTCTCATTTCTCCCCATTCTGAACAGCATTCTCAGAAAGAAATTCTTGACAGTTGGTTTTTAATTTCCCAATCTCCTCCTTGTTTACTGTTTTCCTTATTCAATAATTAAATGAGCTAATATTTATAAAGTACTTAAAACAGTGCTTGGCACATAGTAAGCAGCATATAAATTTTATTAATGAATAAAATAAAGAAGCTCAATTATCTTTAGTGAATGCTTATTGTGTTGCAGGCACTCTGCCAGATACTGGAAGTACAAAGTTGAATAAGGGTTATAAAATCCCTGTTCCCTTTGACCAACAGTCAGATAGGGTTGGGAAAAAAGACAAATTACAATTTTACAAGTAATTTCATAACTCTTGAGGAAAGTATGTATACAGAAGTATGATGTATCTTGAGAAAGCACCCAGGTTAAGAAGATCCTAAAGTTCTAACCATTGATCTGAGACCCAAGTGATGATAAGAAGGTAGGCAAACAAAAGTTCGGGAGAGAGCCTTCTAGAAAGAGGGAAAAAGTGAAAGTGAAGTCATTCAGTCCTGTCCGACTCTTTGTGACCACATGGACTATAGCCTATCAGGTTCCTCCGTCCATGGGATTTTCCAGGAAAGAATACTGGAGTGAGCTGCCATTGCCTTCTCTAGGAGATCTTCCCAACCCAGGGATTGAACCCAGGTCTCCAGCATTGGAGGCAGATGATTTACCGTCTGAGCCACCAGGAAACTTCAGGTGCAAAAGGCCTGAGGCAGAAAGGAGACCAGCCAAGAAAGTTCAGTTCACACTGAACAAAGCAAGGGGGCGGGCATTTCAGGGGAGACCTCAACTTTCCACAGGGTCTGCCTCCGCACACACCTCAGCTTTTGTTTCAGCTCACCTCTCTGCAATACCCACTGCTGGGGACTGCTCACTCCCTTTCTCACCAGCCACCTTGCTAGGCTCTGCCCTGGTGCCCTGGGCGGGATTCTGACCACACCTCCTCTCCCTCTGCATGTCGGGCACCCCAGGGTTTCACCTCAGCCTTCCCCTTGCACAGTAGGTGGGATCCAGGTGGGCTTGTCTGGTCTTAACCCTTCACTTCCATCTGTTTCCTGGTGACTCCCAAATCTGCACGCACTTAACTTTCTGCGCGAATTTCAGAACCTTTATGTGTCCCGCTCCCTAACGCGTGGCATCACTAGTGCGTCTCCTGAACACGTGCAAATCACTGTGTTCAAACCTGAATGCTTCGGCCTCTGCCGGGCCCCCCTCTCTGTGTTGGCTTTCAGTAAGTGGCACCACTGTCCATCAATTGCATAAGCAAAAGCCAGGAGGAGAAGGGGGCGGCAGGGGATGAGAGGCTTGGATGGCATCACCGACTCAACGGGCGTGAGTTTGAGAAAGATCTGGGAGACGGTGGAGGACAGGGAGGCCTGGCGTGCTGCAGTCCATGGGGTCGCAGAGTCAGACACGACTTAGTGACTGAACAACAACAAAGCCAAACACCTAGAAACCATCTCTCACTGCTTCCTCTCCCGTATGGGCTACCAGTCACCAAACACCATTGCCTCCACTTTCTTCATATTCTGGAAACCTCCTAACTTCTGTCTATGCCCTTTAGTTCAAGCTCTCTGTTTTATTTACTTATTTTTCCAGTATTGCGTATTGGCCATCTAAATTCTTTCCCTCTCACTTGCTTTGCCTCATTCTCTCTCGCATCGTTGCTGGAATGACCTTTCAGACCTGTAATAGGTTCAGATATTCCCTCCCTCTTTAGAGACCCTTTTGCGACTCTGCTGACTGTAAAAGTCAATCAGAACACGAGGCCCACGATGAGGCTCCGTGCGTGAGGCTCTGTTGCCCTCTCTGGCCACTCTTCCCCTTTGTCAATTCTCATCTGGCACAAAATTTCACCTTGGTTCTAAACCCAGTCACAGCCTTCCTCCTCAAGCCTTTTGTGTTTCCCTCTGCCCTTTCTCCAAATACTCTCTAGACTAACCTCTTCTGTCTCAGTGAAGCTGCTGTGATCCTGTCCTAGAGCAGGGCTTCATCCTTCACTTGAGGCACTGCATCTTTTTCTTCCATTTATTTTTATTAGTTGGAGGCTGATTACTTTACAATATGTAGTGGTTTTTGCCACACATTGACATGAATCAGCCGTGGATTTACATGAGGCCCTGCATCTTTACTCCAGCAGGGCTGCCATAATGATGTGTTGGATCCTCAAGTGTTGACGACAACTCTGATCCAGATCCAGCAGTCCTGAGGTGACTCTGCATTTCCCTTCCACAGTGGACCAATGTAGGTGTCAACAGCTGTCCTTGGGGAAGGACCGAGAAATTGTGTTCACTTGCCATTGTGTTGCAGGATCAAGGATCCTTCTAGATACTTCTCCAGCACCAACTCCTTAGTGGGTTCTGAGTTGGAAAGCTGTCTCACATACATACACTGGAAAGTGTGAAATATATGGAGCTAGCATTTCTAATATTTAAAAAAAAAAAAAAATCAGGCAGTGTTATTAACATTTTACAAATAAGAGAAGCAAGATTCAGTGAGGTTATATAATCTGCCCATGTAATAAAGCAAATAGACAATGGCACTGTTAGAAATAAGGTCTACCTTAAGGGACAATTCATTCCCCTTCCACCATTCAATTTAGGCCCAATGCAAGCAACGTAATCTGGCTCAAAAATACCTGTACCTTTAGGATTTCATCCATATTCCCTAGAGATATAAACCTGTCCCCTTGTATTAGTATAGAAAGACTGTTTTGGTTCAAACTCCTGCTTTATTTCTAATTAGTTTCTATCTTAGAGTAAATCATCTTTCTATAGATGGTTCACTTATAAAATACCAATATCAACAGTGCCTATATAATAGAGTGGGTATGAAGAATAAATGAGCTAAAGTATATAAAGGACTTAACAGGATATGGGGCATGTAATAGCCTCATTAAATGTTAGCTAGCATCAATGTCACCAAATTATTATGGAATTATTACATGTTATTACTAATTAAATAATATATGTAAAGCAATTAACACAATATCTGGAGCAAAAGCATTATCCATTGCTATATGATTTTAATATTAGTAATACCATTAATAATATACTTGTTTTTCGTGTTTGAGGAATGTGTTAAGATAGCCCCTGTCCTACCAAGAGCTTTCAAAAAAATGTTCATATTTGACAGTTCTCTAAGGTATACAGCCCCTGGAGAAGGGAATGGCAACCCACTCTGAAATTCTTGCCTGGAGAATTCCATGGACAGAGGAGCCTGGTGGGATTCAGCCCACAGGGTGGCAAAGAGTCGGACACGACTGAGCGACCAACACACACACACAAGGTGTACAACAGCTGTATATACGTTGCTGAAACTTGAAAATGCTTCTAAATATATGCATATATTTCACACTTTCCAGGGTCTTAGCTGTTAGAAGATCATCACTGCACTGCTGTGCAAATCCTTAACACTACTCTCAGGGGTGGTCTCGAGTTTAATGTCTGTGCACGTTTAATTAAACCACCTTTGAGCTCATGCACCGTCCTTCAAGGCCCCCAGTTGGTGATAGCCCAACCCATCACCCCAATTCACTGATAGGAAAGCAAAATGATGCATCCACTTTAGAAGACCACTTGGTGATTTTTATGGTAGTAGTAAACACACACTTACCCACAGTTGACCTAGCAAACCCCCTGCTCTATATTCATTCAAGAGAAAGTAAAATATATATCCACACAAGGTTGAACATTTACAACAGCTCTGCTAATAACTGCCAAACACTGGAAATGACCACAATGTCCATTAGGTGGTAAATGGACACATAATTGTCAGATGTGTGTCCAGTGGAAAACTACTCAGCAAAGAAGGAAAAACTACTGAGATATGGGGCGAAAAGGATGCATCTCAAAGCATTATCTTCAGTAAAAGGATAACGGCTGAATGATTCCCTTTGTATTTCATTTAGAAAAGACAAAACCACAGTGACAAACTAAGATCATGGCATCCGGTCCCATCACTTCATGGCAAATAGATGGGGAGATAGTGGACAGAGTGGCTGACGTTATTTTTTGTGCTCCAAAATCACTGCAGATGGTGATTGCAGTCATGAAATTAAAAGACACTTGCTCCTTGGAAGGAAAGTTATGACCAACCTAGACAGCATATTAAAAAGCAGAGACATTACTTTGCCAACAAAGGTCAGTCTAGTCAAGGCTATGGTTTTTCCAGTGGTCATGTATGGATGTGAGAGTTGGACTATAAAGAAGGCTGAGCGCCAAAGAATTGATGCTTTTGAACTGTGGTGTTGGAGACGACTCTTGAGAGTCCCTTGGACTGCAAGGAGATCCAAGCAGTCCATCCTAAAAGAGATCAGTCCTGCGTGTTGATTGGAAGGACTGATGCTGAAGCTGAAACTCCAATACTTTGGCCACCTGATGCGAAGAGCTGACTCATTGGAAAAGACCCTGATGCTGGGAAAGATTGAGGGCAGGAGGAGAAGGGGATGACAGAGGATGAGATGGTTGGATGGCATCACCGGCTTGATGGACATGGGTTTGGGTAGGCTCTGGGAGTTGCTGATGGACAGGGAGACCTGGCATTCCCTATGACCTCTTTCATGGGGTCACAAAGAGTCAAACACGACTGAGCAACTGAACTGAACTGAACAGTGCCAAAACTCAGATGTGTGGTTGCTGGGGGCTGGGTGTTGAGGCAGGGATTTTCTGACAATGAGGCACAGGGAAATCTCGAAGGGAATGGATTTTGAGAATGGTTATGTCTGTACACATTTGTCAAAATGCACGGGACTATATACTTCAAATAGATGGATTTTAATAAACCATAAACCTGACATTTAAAAAGTGCAACAAAAGCATCCTTCTATGAATCACAGTTAGAAAAAAATGTCACATAAAACTCTTCAGTTGCAATTTGAATATGATGTTGGCACAGTACTATTTAATTACACCATCTCTTTGTGCTTCAACAATTTTGTTCATTTGGTACATATTGAGTTTCTGTATGTACTATCTACATAATTAGAAAGGAAACAAGACACCATAAAGACTCATGACTTAGCCATATTGCTCTAGCAAGCTATCTCTTGACAGTGTCCTGCTTGGATACCTATGCCTTGTGAAGGATGAGACAGAGGGAGAGAAACCAGAGAAAAGAAAAGAAAATGGAACTGAACTATTGACCATTCCTTACTCTCAGGATGCTTTCAAAATGAAAATCCCTTTGGTCCCTTTCTCTTCTTTCAAGTCATCTTCCCACACTATGCCTACGGATAGAAATTCAGGGAGGCCTATGATTTTTTTGATTATGCTAGCATAACATTTTATGATCACTCTAAGTTGAAAAGTGTAATAAAAATTTATAATACCCAGTGTGATACACAAACCAATGCTTCAATTTTAATCCAGAGGCAAAGTTTCAGATTGCAGCCATCTGTAGATTTGCCTCCTGCCCATCAGAGCTTCTCATCCACCTTCAGGGAAGGGATTCTCACTGACTTTTTCTTATCCATGTTCACTTTCCTCCCCATTTACCATCCAACACACATCTAAATATTATAACTGATCCCTCCTTGGTGGGATCCTGTGGGGAAAAAGAGGAAGAAGGTGCAGTGCAAGTTTATTTGAGTCTCATCAGTGAATCAAAATGAAGCCAAACAAAAGCAATAATAAAATCCTCCTGTTAGTTGAGAACTCTCAGGTAGCTGGTCTGGCAACAGACATGGTGCTGATCCTAAATCATTTCAAATAATGTCAATATCAGAAAAGTGTGCTCTGTCACTACAATGGAAGGAGATACAGACAAGGGCACTAGGCAACCACAGAAAAGATCAAACATCTTTGTTTCCTGGCTAACATGAAGGACCATTGTTTTTTCTATCAAAGACAACTCTGTCTAATTTTATTACCCCTACCTCCTTTGCAAGGGGCTTCCCTGGTGGCTCAAATGGTTAAGAATCTGAATGCAATGCAAGAGACCCTTGTTCGATCCCCATGTCAGGAGGATCCTCTGGAGAAGGGAATGGCTACCCACACCAGTATTCTTGCCTGGAAAACTCCACACCAGTAAATTTGCCTGGACAGAGGAGCCTGGCAGGCTACAGTCCATGGGGTCACAGAGAGTCAGACACAGCTGAGCAACTAACACACCTCCTTTGCAAAAGCTACTCAGAGGCCCAACATTTAACAAACTATCTCTTGTTTTCTGATAGCCTCTAATTCAGATAAGCCCTTACTTTCTTAAACCTTCCCAGCGCCACTCATACAAACCCAAACCTGATCACAAACACATTCTCCGTCCCTTATCTGATTGGCCCCACAGCTCACGGTATAACATTTTGCTTGCTCTAGCAAGTTAATAAATTTAACATCATTTGATTACATTCTTTCTTGACTGGGTTTTATTACTTGTAAGATGGCTTTGCAGTCTCTGAGCTTGCCAAATATTCAATAGCTGATTCTTTCTCTTATGACCATGTCCATGAGGTCCTTGGATTTCATGTGGGGTCCCTCCAACCACAACACTTGTTCCATGGGAGATGTATTCTGTTTCTCCATTGCCCCTACACATAGCCCCTATTTCGGAGTTCTGTTTCATATAAACTCACCACTGGACTCCCAGAAGTCTTCCTAGGAAGAAGTTGAAAGATCCTAAGGTGATGAAAGGCCAGCTCACTCACATTGCCTACGTGTCTCAACTCTGATCCAGGGGAAAGAGTCATGCATCCTTGTCTCCAGATACCCCTTGGGCAGAGAAAGCCAGTCCCAAGGCACCCGTGGCTCTTGCTCACCCTTCCAGCAAGGCTGCCTACCTGCCCGAATGAATATCTTGCAATCTGGATCTGTCGGGTGAGAGTCAGGCAGCATTTCTTTGTGCACCCCAACTTCAGGAGACTCAAAGGATAGCTTATGGCAAAGGGGGGGAAAAAAATCTCCCAATATTTCTCACTCTCTCTAAAATCTCACTCTTCTGTGCAGTTTTAGACTGTCTGCCAATTCCTAGGAACCTGACATTTCTAATTGTTAGCCAGTCACGTCTCTTTTAGGATGTCCACATTTATTGTACATAGTGGCTGGTGTGGTGGTCAAGACTGCTAATGTAGACAGCTGTCTCTTCCTCCAATAGTGTGACCATCCTGATAGTTTCACTTTCCAGGAATTCTCTGGCAGTCCAGTGGTTAGCACTCCATGCTACCACCACAGGAAGCACAGGTTCAGTTCCTGGTCAGGGAACTAAGATGCCACATGCAGTGCACCCCAGCCAAAAAAAAAAAGAAAAGAAAATTTAGAAAACATTTATATGTATACAAAAAAAAAAAAAAAATGGTTTCACTTTTCTACAACTTATAGAAGTCAGAAATTTAAAAATAGAACTTTTCTTATTCTGTAATCTCAACTCCTATTTCCAGTGGTGGTAGAACTTTTATAATCTATAGGCTTTCAAGTAAGTTCAGTGCATACAGCAATTATTTTTCAGTCGGGTCAAGATCATTGGTTCTGTCCCAGCCAGATCCATGGATGCCCTCCGATTGTCCTTCCCTGGACCCTGCCTACTGCTCCCCCAATTCTACACAACCTTTGCCCACAGTCTCTCCATGCCAGGCTGGGAGTAATGTGCTTACGTGACTGTCTGCCCATTGATAGAGTTCTTACCACCCTTTCCTTCTCGATTTTTCTTCCTCATTTCTGGCAAATGTCAGGGTGCCTTTTAAAAGCAGAAAAGGCTATTTAGATGTTTCTTTTTTGTTTTAAAAATTAATGTTTGATTTATTAAAGTCAGTTCAAGCTTTTAGCTCCTTATCAAGTTTCTAATTCCAATTCGTAGATCCTACACTGCTAGTGATTCTAGCTGATTTTGGACATCATTTTAAAGGAACTTTTGAATAACTTTTGGTTCCACTTGTGACCTTTTAAAACAAAGTACTTTCAAGTATTTTAGTTTTCTTATTTTAATATGTTTTAATTCCCTTCAAACATGTTACTTGACTTAATAGTTGCGAAGCTTGTTTGACAACTTACAGAGTCTGGTAATTAACAGCATTGATAAATTAAAAAGCGCATCATTTTATATATTTAGTGATTATAAGAAACAATGAATTATGTTATCTTCACCTTCATTATTCATGGATTTAATATATGCAAATTCACCTATTTGCTAAAACTTAATTATAACTCCAAAATCAGTATTTGTGGCATATTCAAAGTCATTCACAGGCATGTGAATGCACAGAGCAGAAAAAAATTTTGATTGTCTGCCCAGTGAAGTCAAGGAAGGTGGTGTTCTTTTTTCTTATTTCAACTCATAAGAGTAAACAAGTATCTTTTCTACAATTTATTCAGTGCTACTTTTTTTCTGCTTTTTTGTGTTTTGTTGGTTATTCCTCTATTCATAAATGGATCCCAAACACAGTGCTGAAGTGATGGCTATTGTCTGTAGGTAAATAGGACTGTGACGTGTCTTACAAAGAAAATAGGTATATTGGGTAGATTTTATTCAGCCTATTCATTCATGGCTATTGGCCATGCATGAGTTCAATGTCCATGAATCAACAATATGTATTGAATAAGGTGTCTTATTTATAAAACACACAGAAAACAAGGGTAGGTATTGACTTGTTAATGAAAATGTTATGATCAGGCGCTTACAACCTAATTCTATGTTTCCCCTTGAAATAAGAATTCTGTATTCTCTAATTTGGGTTTCCCAGTGGCTCAGTGGTTAAAAAAAAACAAAAACAAAAACCTGCCTACAGCACAGGAGACAACAAGACAGGAATTTGATCCCTGTGTCAGGAAGACCCCCTGGAGGAGGAAATGGCAACCCACTGCAGTATGCTTGCCTGGAGAATCCCATGCACAGAGGAGCCTGGTGGGCTACAGTCCGTGGGGTTGCAAAAAGTGAGATAGGACTGAGCGACTAAGCACAGCAGAGTACTGCACTTCAAAATGTGTCCCAGGGATTCCAGAGGGTTCCTGAAACTGTCCAGCAAATCCCACAGAGGGAAAATAGGCAGGGTGACCAGCACTCCGAACAAAGGAGCTCTACTTTTAGAGACATTGTTTAGGCTTCAATGGTAGTATTCCATTGGAACAAATAGCTCCGTGACCAAAATCTACGGAATAAAAATGTTAACAGTATAAATTATTATACATGTTCACTCTTAGCAATAATTAAGGTCTTTTTTTATTTTATATTGGATTATAGCTGATTAACAATGCTGTGATAGTTTTAGGTGAATAGCAAAGGGACTGAAGCATACATCTACATGTAACCAGTCGCCCCCAAACTCGCCTCCCAACCAGACTGCCACTTAACATTGAGCAGAGTTCCCTATACTATACAGCAGGTCCTTGTCGATTATCTATTTTAAATATAGCAGTGTGCATATGTCCATCCCAGTCTCCCTAACTATCCTTTCCCCCCATCCTTCCTCTCTCGGTAACCATAAGTTGGTTTTCTAAGTCTGCGGGTCTGTTTCTGTTTTGTAAATAAGTTCATTTGTGTCATTTCTTTTAAGAAGAACTGGGTTTTTAACATAGGAGATAAGAATGACAAATATCCTCAAGTTTAGATTTGATTACAGTTGGTCTATGGTGATTACTTAATACATATTCAAAAACTACGTAAGTCCTACAAAGCCGAAAGGGTTTCTATGACTGCAGTGATTGATAAGGATATAACTTAGAATGCTAGAAAAAGAACTGGGTTAATAGAAGGAAGGTAAGATATATTTCAATAAGATAGAAAAACAAAACAACAGTGGAGTACTCATCTTTTTATAGCTTTCAAATCATAAGATTAAAAAAAAATTAGAAATTGATATCTGTTTTCTTCTGAGCCCTGATCCATTAATACAACCAGCTAAATATAGACATCAAATAGTTTAGAATGAGGGGGAAAAGACTCATACTACATCTGTAGGAAAAAAAAAAAAGATAGAGAACAATCCTGCATGTTAAATTTTAATTTAAAAAGTAGATAGAGGTTAAAAAGTGCTTTAAAAATAGTTCCCGATAAGTTAAGTTGTTAAATTTAACAATGACCCATACCACCTCTCGCCTTCCCAGAGCTGTCATCCACTTTCCCTCTCTAATGCCTCTGATTAATGCAACATTTATAATGCATGGCCCTATAGTGGGCCTACAGCACTATAATGAGCTGAGACGCCTAACTCTTGTAAAGATTCTATAACCAGCAGCTGGAAACTAAAATTAGGATCAAATCATTTCAGTTGAAATAATGTAAGTTCCCCTAACATCTGTCAAAGACCAGGCCTTTAATCTCATGATTAGGAATGGATACTACCAGGTGAATAGAACTGTCCTGGTTAATCCAGTCATCAACGCTAAGTGAACCGTAGGCTGATTTTATTCTCTGAGGAGCCCACCACACAGGGTCAGAGGAGACACCTGAAAAGCAAGATTTGTTGTTTTGTTTTGTGCTGCTGTCTACTATCTCGGTGAGTTCTCTAAAGGAGGGAAGTATTTCTCAGTTTCTGTATGGATTGATCAAGATCTTCGCTCTGAAGAAGCCACAGAGGATCAAGGAAAGGTTTTCTGAGACCCAGCAAGTGTCCTCATGGAGATATTTACCTTTCTTGAATGATACCTTTTCACCTTATCTTTTTTTTCTTCATTCTGCATCTCCTAAAAATCTAAAAGATTGGTGAGAACCGGTGAGATGTCTTTCTAAGGTTAAAATGTCTTCCTAAGGTTAGGGAATTAGATACAAGATGCAAATTTCAGATTTCAGGTAAGCAAAAAATACTTTTTAGCATAAGCATGTCATATGTAATAAATATTGGAGATATATAATTGAAAACGACGTATTACCCAGGGTTCTCCAGAGAAATAGAGCCAATAGAAGATAGATTTGCAAATATACATGGGATTTATCATAAGGCATTTGTTCATGTGATTATCTAGCGTGAGAAGTTCCATGATGTGCCGTCTTCAAGGGGGACCACTGGCAGAGCGGGTGATGTAAATACGAAGGCTTGAGAACCAGGCAGTTGGTGTAGATTCCAGTTTAGATATGAAGGCCCAGAGCCAGAAACACCAAGGGCACGATTGCCGGCTCAGCGCAAACAGTCCAACAGAGAGCATGAGTCCTTGCTTTCTCCACTTTTTATTCTATCCAGGCCCTCAACAGACTGAATAATATCCTCCCACATCATGGAGGTCAATCTGTATTACGTCATAGCTGCGCGCATGCTCAGTCGTGTCCGAGTCTTCGTGACTCTTCGGACTGTAGCCCACCAGGTCGCTCTGTCCATGGGATTTTTCAGGCAAGAACACTGGAGTGGATAGCCATTTACTCCTCCAGGGGATCTTCCTGACTCAGGGACTGAAGCTGCATCTCCACCATTGCAGGCGGATTCTTCACTGCTGAGTCATCAGGCAGGGCTGTGTTACCTCGTCTACCAACCCAAGTGCTAATCTCTTCTAGAACCACCTAGAAATTCTGCTCAGCCAGATACCTGGCCATCCCATGATCCAATTAAGTTGAAATATAAAATTAACTATCATCTTATATTAAAAACTTTGCTATTTTTCTGAAACCCAGATTTAACTGGGTATCTTTTATTATTGTTTTTTTCTTTTTGATAAATCTGATAGCCTTACTAGGCACCTAGATAGTAAAGTATGTTTTTACATTTGGGGACACATTAGTTTCTGAAGTTCAATTACAGCATATCTGATTGTGTCTCTGTAAGAAAGATTTTGCTTTCCCTAAAAAATCAGAGTGAATTTAAAAATAAATTATAACTTTTAGTTATTGTTGGCTTTTCATATTATTAATATAATTTCTGCTTCTATAAGTTCAAAAAGCAAGCAGTTTGATGCCATTTGACTTCTTTGGATGATATAACTTGGCATGATTAGAAATAAAACACTGACAATCATTCATTGAAATTACAACTAATATTTGTAAATGACTTCAAGATTCATAGCTAGAAAACATGTCCAAAACCTCCAATATTTTCATTGTATTTTCTCTCTACTTCCATATAAATATCATTATACCTTAGCTCAGAGAAAAAAGATTATGTTCTCAAGCTTAGGGGCTACAAAACTTTCTTTTTCCAATAGAGAATGCATTTATAAATCATTCATTAAATCTTAATAAAGCTCTTTTCCAATGTACTGTGCTCCATTGGGTATCAAAATCTTGTAACAGCTAATTATAGAATGTGAAGGTTACATATTTTTCAGACCAATAACTTTAAGATGCTAAAGAAAAGATCAAAAGATTATTTTTAATAAAGCTCAGTAAACCAAAAAGTGTAAATAGCATGGGTTAAGAAACTTGGAAATGTCAATATGGTTTCTATATAAGACTGTACTTCTTTTGTAAGTAAACAAGAAAAAGAATTTAGGCAAACCAATTTTTGCTAACAGTCACTTGGGTTTAAACAGTGACATATGTCTTATTAACACAGGTTAAGAAATAGAAACTAATTAAGAAGCTGTTTCATAATTTTTTGTTCTTAAATGATTTTCCTTATTTAAAATTGCAATAAAATGTTTCAAATACACAATGGTAAATATGTAAAATGTCTGTCTCCCCCATATTAACTGATCAAGAAAAATGGAAAAGTAAATTAGAATATTTTTCACAATAAATGTTGTTGTTGTTTAGTTGCTAAGTTGTGTCCAACTCTTTGCTACCCTGTGGACTATACATAGCCCACCAGGCTCCTGTTATGCAGAATCTTCCATGGGATTTCCAGGCCAGAGTACTGGAATGGATTGCCATTTCCTTCTCCACAGTATCTTCCCTACCGAGGGATTGAACCCCCGTCTCCTGAATTGGCACATGGGTTCTTTATCAGGGAAAGATGAGAAAAAGAAGTCTTAGTTACTTAGTCGTATCCAACTCTTTGTAACCCCATGGCCTGTAGCCTGCCAGGCTCCTCTGTCCACAGAGTTCTCCAGGGAAGCATACTGGTGAAAGTCATTCAGTCGTGTCCAACTCTTTGAGGACATGACTGTATAGTCCATGGAATCAGAGTCCATTGGATTTCCCTGGTGGCTCAGAGAGTAAAGTGTCTGCCTGAAATGTGGGAGATCGAGATTCAATCCCCAGGTCATGAAGATCCCCTGGAGAAGGAAATGGCAACCCACTCCTTCACTCTTGCCTGGACGATTCCATGGACGGAGGAGCATGGTGGGCTACAGTCCATGGAATTGCAGAGGTGCATGACTGAAGAACTCCATGGAATTCTCCGGGCCAGAATACTGGAGTGGGTAGGCTTTCCCTTCAGTTCACCTGCATTGCAGGAGGATTCTTTACCAGCTGAGCCATGAGGACACCCCAAGAATACTGAGTGGATTGCCATTTCCTACTCCAGGGGATCTTCCCCATCCAGGGACTGAACCTGGGTCTCCTGAACTATGGGCAGATTCTTTACCATCTGGGCCCCCAGGGAAGCCTGAGCCACCAGAGAAGCCCTTACTAGTCATTAGGAGCAGGTAACTCTACTTATAAAAAAAATCTAGCTGAATTTTGCTAATTACAGAACCAGAATTTAAAGAGAAAATATTTCAATTTTGAGCTTGAATAGACTGTTCTGCCCGTAGTCCGAGTCCCCGGTCAGGAAAGAAGACTCCTCGAAACAATGCAACTTGCAATAGGGGAATTTATTACTGACTCGAGCCAGGGCCTCCCGCCCTCATCAAGGGTGTGAGGATGAAAGGCCCCGAGCCCCAGTTCTCTCGGGTATTTATTAGGTCAAAAAAAGCAGCAGGTAGTTGGCGCAAGCGGATTGGTTACACAGTAGGTAGTTGGCGCAAGCGGATTGGTTACACAGTTGCAAGGTAATTTTTGTTGGCCCAATGTGGGGCTTTCAGCTTTCCCCTGATAGGTTCCCTTTTTCTTGCTAGGCATATGTTGATTGGCTGGCTCCAGGAGGCCTGATAATTATGTTACCCCGGGAAACCAGGCCTACTCCTAATCTAGGCTGCCTGCCATGGCGTTAGCCGTGACAGCCTCACATTTCCCCCCTGTCTTTGTACTTTTGTAGAGGAATCTTTCTCTTCACCCTGTGAACTTGACTGATATTGTTGTCTCAATACCATAATTTGGATGGTATTTAGGCACTCCCTAATAAATGAGACCAGACAGTTTAAAATGCATGGGCTAAAGGTCAGTAACAATATTAATATTATGAGTGGACCCAGGAGGGTGGAAATCAAAGTGGTCAACCAGGGGGAGCGCTGAAACCAAGATTTAAACCAGCCTTGTTGGGCTTTTCGTTCTCTCTTTCGCTGGGCTAGTCCCTCTCTTACTTTCTGGAGAGATTTTTGTACCACCCCTGAATGGTCAATGTAGAAACAGCATTTTTCTCCCAGTGCTGCACATAATCCTCCTTGTTGCAGGAACAACAATTCTAAACCTCTCCTATTCTGTAACACTACTTCAGCCAAGGAGCTCAAGGATTCTTGGAGGTGCGAAATGGACTGTTCCCGTGGTTTCGCAACCCCAAGCGGTGCAATAAAAAGAGTCAACTCCCCCACATTTTTCAATTTGGTTTCAATCCCTTCTTCCCCCCAGGCAGACATAGACAGGCACCTGTTCGTAGTACTGTGGGCCTTTTTGCTCACAGTTACGGGTGAACAGACTGAAAGGGCTGTGGGCAAAGAACTTGGTCAGTTGGTGGGGACCAAACCCATTACCATCAGCTGCCAGCACACACAAATCAAAGGTCAGTACTGGCCACCATGTCCCTTTGGGGCCACGTTGGAGCTCGAATTAAGCACTTCTCCAGTCTCAGGATTGTAGATCACCCAAGTCAGGTTAGCTGGCTGATGGGGGTTGTGGCTGGTTGCTCCTGGGCCGATGAAAACTGTTATCAGCAGGAGAGTTAAGAGGGCTCCCGTCATACGAGTTTCAGTTTCAAAGGATTTGACGGGTGAGGTCTTGCCTCTCATTCTGCTTGCACCTTCTCCTGTTCTTCCGGGGTGGCTTGCTGCACGTGATTGCAGTGAACCTAGGGCCCGATCCCGTCGACCTTAACAGCAGTAGGAGTGGTAAGGAGAACAACATAAGGGCCTTTCCATCTAGGTTCTAATGCTTTAGATTGGTGTCGTTTTACCCAAACCCAATCACCTGGGCCAATATTATGTGAGGGGATGGTCCCCTTGCTTGGACCCTCGTGTATCTCTTGAATTAATTTCTAAACATGGCTATGTACCTTACTTAATGCCATCAGTGTTTGCTGAAATTGTCCCAAGGTAGGGGGTGGTAGGCATTTTCCCTCGAATACAGGACACACAGGAGGGGGTCTTTTATACAGAATCTCAAAAGGGGTAAGATTCAGCTTATAAAGGGTGTTACGCACTCGAAAGAGCGCGAAGGGAGGGAGGGTCACCCAGTCCCCACCAGTCTCTATCGTCAACTTTGTCAGAGTTTCTTTTAGGATCCGATTCATTCTATCAACCTGTCCTGAGCTCTGGGGATTATATTCACAATGTAACTTCCATTTTGTCCCCAGAGCTTGGGCCAGCCCTTGTACAATCTGGCTCACAAAGGCAGGTCCGTTATCAGAGCCCATAGTCACTGGCAGCCTGTACCTAGGCACTATCTCCTGTAGGATCTTTTTAGCAACCACTGTTGCTGTCTCTTCCTTAGTGGGGAAGGCTTCTACCCACCCCGAGAAGGTATCTACCAGAACCAACAGATAGCGATACCCGTACTTGCCTGGTCTTACCTCAGTGAAATCTATCTCCCAGTGTTGCCCTGGCTCTTCCCCTCAGTACCTCATTCCAGTGTGCTGCCTTTTCCCTGTCCTCATCAGCTGGCACGCTTTGCAAGCCTGGATTATTTCTCATACAGTTGCATTTTGTCAAGGGAACCTCAGGCAGGCTGTCTGGAGAAGAGTCAAGGTCTTTTTCTCTCCCAAGTGTGTAGTTGTGTGCAGGTGTTCACATAGGTGATGACCCAGGATGGCAGGCAATATCAGGTTGTTGTTTTGATCTCGGTACCATCCATCTTTGTCATCCTTCTGGAGGGTGGTATCCTCGTTGATCCAAATGAGGTCAGGGAGGGAATAGTCGGGGACTGGCGGCAGAGTCCCCATACCAGGAGGTGGAAGTCCCATGGTTAATATGGGGGCGGCGTAGTCCCAGCTGACTGCTTTTAGTAGGGCCCGTCTGAGTGTCTGGAAAACCTGTTTCATTGGCTCAGTCCAAGTCCAGTTTGGGGTCTCTTTACTTTTCTCATATAAGGGCCGGGCCTTCTCAGCAAACCCCATGATCCACAGTCTACAATATCCAACAGTCCCCAAAAACTCTCTCACCTGGCGGGGGGTTTTGGGCTCTGGTATCTGCAATATTGTTTCCTTCACGGCCTGAGTTAGCCACCTTTTTCCCTGCCTGATCCTATACCCCAAATAGGTGACCTCTTGCCGGGAAATTTGCGCCTTCTTTGTGCTAGCATGATATCCCAAGGTGCCTAGAGTCTGTAAGAGATCACCGGTGGCACGGCTGCAAGCTTCCTCTGTGGTTCCAGCCAACATAAGGTCATCCACATATTGCAGCAGGATGACCTCTGGGTGGCGAGTCCGATATTCATAGAGGTCCTCACTCAAAGCCTCATTAAACAAGGTAGGGGAGTTTTTGAACCCCTGTGGGAGGCGGGTCCAAGTTAGTTGTACTACCGGTTGGCCTTCCCCCTCAGTCCACTCAAAGGCAAATATTTCCTGGCTCTGGGCCGCCAGGGGTAGGCTGAAAAAAGCATCTTTCAAGTCCAATACAGTGTACTAAGTGTACTCAGGCAGCAGACTGCTCAGGAGGGTATACGGATTGGGAACAGTAGGGTGTATGTCACTCACCCGCTTGTTGACTTCTCGTAGGTCCTGGACAGGTCTGTAATCCATACTCCGTGGCTTCTTCACCGATAGTAAGGGGTGTTCCAAGGGGATTGGCACCGCTTGAGAATTCCGGCATCCATGAGCTGTCGAATGTGGGGAGTGATCCCCCGCCGAGCCTCCTGGCTCATAGGGTATTGCCTCACCCTCACAGGAGTCGCCTCGGCTTTTAGTTCGATGACGACCGGATGTCTCTGTTTAGCCAGCCCCATTCCTGCTGTTTCTGCCCATGCCAACGGGTATTTGTGGACCCATGGTTGTATATCTGGTGCTATAACCTCTGAGGGCTTAGGCACAAAAAGTCTGTATTCATCTCTTAAAGCTAGAGACAAGACATGTATCGGCTGTCCAAGTCCATCCGTGACTGACATTCCCCCAGGGTCAAAATGGATCTGAGCATTAACTTTAGTCAACAAGTCCCGTCCAAGTAGAGGGGCTGGGCATTCTGGTATCACCAAAAACGAATGGGACACCTGATGGGTCCCCAGATTTACTTTCCGTTCCGTGGTCCAACAATATCTTTTTGTCCCCGTGGCTCCCTGCACCAAGCTGGTTTTTTTAGACATTGGTCCCAGTTTTTTATTTAAAACAGAGTGTTGGGCGCCAGTGTCCACCATGAAGCCAACGGGGTTCCCCTCCACATGTATGGTTACCCAGGACTCGGGGAGGGGTGTCGAGTCTTGACTCCCCTAGTCACTGTCTTCCCCCGCATATAGAACTCGAGTTCCAGGGGAAATTCTTTCTCTCTGGGTTGTTCCTCTCTTCAGGTCCCTCTTAGGGCACTCCTTTTTCCAGTGCCCCCGTTCTTTGCAGTAAGCGCACTGATCTTTCTTTAGGGCCTGCCTTTTTGGTCTCTCTGTTTCTCCCGTCTGGGGGCCTCGAGGTTCCCTCAATTCTGTTCTGGCCTTCATCCCCGCAAAAAGAATCTTGGCCAGCTCTCTCTGGTTCTTCCAGTTTTCCTTCGCCCTATGTTCCCTCTCTTCTTTCCTGATCTTCTCAGGTAGTTCCCTTTCCTCCCGACGAAGTCGTTCCTCCCTTTCTTCTGGGGTCTCCCTATTATTAAATACCTTTTCAGCTGCTTTCAGTAAGTCTTGTATTGTCTGTTCTCCTAACCCCTCTACCTTTTGTAATTTCCTCCTAATATCTGGGGCTGCCTGATTTACAAACGCTAACAGAACTGCAGCGCGTGATTCCTCAGCCTGGGGGTCCATTAAGTGTATATTGCCTAAAGGCTTCCATTAACCTCTCTAGGAAGGCTGACGGGCTCTCAGTGGGCTCTTGCCTTACTAAATTTACGTTCGCCAAATTTGTCGGCTTCCTAGCTGCGGCCTGCAGGCCAGCCATTAAAGCCTGGCGGTACACTCGGAGACGCTCCCTACCTTCCACTCGCTCAAAATCCCAGTTAGGCCGCAAGAGAGGAAAGCCCTCGTGCACGAGATGAGGCTGGGCGGTTGGTCTCCCGTCGACCCCCGGGACCCGTTTCCGCGCCTCTGCCAGGATTCGCTCCCGTTCTTCCGTGGTGAAGAGCACCTGCAACAGCTGCTGGCAATCATCCCAGGTGGGGTTATGAGTGAACAAAATGGAATCTAAGAGGTCAATGACGCCTTGGGGTTTCTCCAAAAAAGGAGGATTTTGGGTTTTCCAATTATATAGATCACTCGTGGAAAAGGGCCAGTACTGATAGGTTCGCTCTCCGTCCGGGTTAGCTGGTCCCACCCGGGTGGGGAGTGCCTGTACAGTAGATGAAGGTAACTCTGGGTCCCCATGATCCTGTTCACCCCTATTTCCTCTATTCCTTCTCCGGGGTTGGGGTTTCTTTATCCCTTCTGATTCATTGGGGGGGCTCCTCCCCCCGGGGGAACCTGCAACGGAGGAGGGGCATATGACGGGGGCCTAATTTCCGTCTCCAAGTCAATCAGGTTCCGGTACGAGGATTCCTGCAAGACTGGTTTTGGGCCCTTATTCTTCTTGGCTTCCTCTGGGGGAGTGGGAGTTTCCATAACCAGGGCCTGAACATTAGGAGAATCAGGGAGTTTGTGAACAAAAGGTTTTAACCATTTGGGCAGATCTTCTACTAGATCTTGCCAGACCATAACATATGGGACTTGGCTCGGGTGGCCCCAGAGATCAGGAGCCATAACTTTTTCTTTCACCACCCGAATAATGGAAGGTTGAAAAGCTCCCTCTGGAGGCCATCCAACTTGGAAGGCGGGCCACTCTGCAGAGCAAAAGGTTATTAATTTACTCTTTTTAACCAGTAGCGACAGATCATATGCTCTAGCCCTGACACCCGAGAAATGATCAGTCATGAGAGAGAGTGGGGTGGATTCTCCTTGCCCCATAGCGAGAGTCAGAAGAAAGTCACCGAGAATTACCACCAATAAATCCTATCGGGAGTGGTGGCGGCCAGGAGGTTGGGCTTGTGGTATGCTTCGTGGAACTATTTGAGTGCCTTAGTCGTTGCACGGAAGTTTTCTTGCTGGGGGCGGGCACCCTAGGGTTTTCTAGCCCGTTCTGTGACCCCCTTATCCTTTCACGGGAGTCTTCCAGTGGCAGGCGCCCTATCGGCTCTTAAGTGCCTGTCCCGTGCCCACACAGATGGGTTTTTATTTGGCCAGATTCTCAGTTTAGAATACGAGAAAAAAGAAGAGTTTCACCCTCTCGGGCTCCCGTTACAGGGGCTGACTTGTTGGGAGGCCTTCAGGATCCGCCAGGGAGTAGCCCTGGCCAGGACTCGTCAGTTGCCCTGACAACTGTCTGCCCATTCACTGAAACTCCCAGAAACAGAAATGAGGCTCCAAGGCTTTATAGGAAGAAGTAGACAACGACACACCAGAGAACAACGAGACAGGAGACAATGCCGGCAGTTATACAGAAAAACACACAGACAGACACACATCAGCCGACAACATAGATCCTCTGGAACAAGGGTCACCTTACCGAATGGCGTCCACTGTTCCCCAGATTCGGGCTTAGGAGAGGAGGTCTCCTTCCCGCAGAGCTGGCTGCCTTCCAGCGCGCTCGCTGGCCTCGGCCTCACGCCAGTTAGAACGGCCAATCCGTTCCCTCATGGAAAGCTTTCCTTCACGCCAGACACCTTCCTGCCTTTTAGCAGGGCCTCGGATTTACTCTGAGCTTTTTGCACCAGATACCTTCCTGCTTCACAGCAGGGCCTCAGATTTACTCTGGGCTTTCTAGACTTGCCTGAGCACCGGTGCTATTACCTGTCCTTTTTCCCCTTTGTTCCAAAGAGCGTTCTTCCCCGGTCAAGGGATACCGGGCGAGCCCCCAAATGTTCTGCCCATAGTCCGAGTCCCCGGCTGGGAAAGAAGACTCCTCGAAACAATGCAACTTGCAATAGGGGAATTTATTACTGACTCAAGCCAGGGCCTCCCACCCTCATCAAGGGTGTGAGGATGAAAGGCCCCGAGCCCCAGTTCTCTCGGGTATTTATTAGGTCAAAAAAAGGAGCAGGTAGTTGGCGCAAGCGGATTGGTTACACAGTAGGTAGTTGGCGCAAGCGGATTGATTACACAGTTGCAAGGTAATTTTTGTTGGCCCAATGTGGGGCTTTCAGCTTTCCCCTGATAGGTTCCCTTTTTCTTGCTAGGCATATGTTGATTGGCTGGCTCCAGGAGGCCTGATAATTATGTTACCCTGGGAAACCAGGCCTACTCCTAATCTAGGCTGCCTGTCATGGCGTTAGCCATGACAGCCTCACAAGACCAGTCACAAACAACCATAATTCCCTTTAAATGGACTAGCAGGCTGAATATGGCTGAAGGTGAAGTCGCTCAGTCGTGTCCGACTCTTTGTGACTCCATGGACTGTAGCCTACCAGGTTCCCCATCCATGGGATTTCCCAGGCAAGAATACTGGAGTGGGTTGCCATTTCCTTCTCCAGGGAATCTTCCCGAACCAGAGATCGAACCCAGGTCTCCCGCACTGCCGGCAGACGCTTTAATCCTCTGAGCCACCAGGGCTTTCTGCCATGCTAATCCAACTTCCATGACAGAGGGCTAAGCTATACTTAGCCAGTGACGGGTCACACTTCAGAGTCTGCTGGATTTTTACTGACACAATCCACACACCTCCAGCTGGGGCCAAGAAGGCAGAGTACAGATGACAGGGGAGAGTCATCACTCTCCTAACCGCAGAAAACTAGTGGAAAATAAACCCAGGTAGAAGGAATGACTTCCTTCCTGTTATACCCTGAACGGATCGCTTTGTGTCTTTGTTGTCCTGTGGGGGAAATCATCACTTTGGAGCCCTCAGCACTGTCTCAGCTCTTAGCAGGTGGCTGGCACACATGTCCAGACCTATTGGAGAAAGTAAACGGAGTGTAATTGACATAGGAGGAATGTATGCAGGTTGGCTGACGGATGCACGGTTTGAAGCAGGGACTGTTACATGTTTAAAACAGGTCCTACTCTTTTAAACTCTCTCTTCCTTCTAATGTTCTTTTAAGTAAACTGCATCCCCTGTATTATACAAAACAAAATGGCAAGATGGCTGTAAAAACACTTAAGCCCCTACAATCATTGCTAAACATTGTTTTAAAATTTATCTTGCATTTTTTTTAATTTTGAAATGAATATGGTATTGTGATATTTTATTAAAATTGTATTTTTAATTTTCTAAAGGCATGAAGTGACAGCAAAGGTCAATACACTTTTCCTCTTTGAATAAAATTTATTAAGTTTTAATAAAGTTTTTGCTTGTTCTTTATTTCTCTTCTTATAGAATCTGTAGAAATAAATAGTAACATAAAATCATTTGGGATTTGGTTAAAACTTCTTTTTTTTTCTTAATTAAAACATAAAATTGACCGCATATATAAGGCTTTGTGAAATTTAGCCTTCTTAAAGCTGAAAAAAATAAAGATCAAAATAATTAAGTGTAAACATGTAAAAATAATGCAACAAGGCTGCATTGCATATTTAAAGTTTGCTAATAAATTAGGTCTCACATTACAATAATATTACAATAATAGTAATATTGATAATAATAATAGTGAGTGGGAAAAAACTTAGGAAGGTGATGGATATATTTCCTGGTGGCTCAGAGAGTAAAGCATCTGCCCACAATGCGGGAGACCCGGGTTAGATCCCGGGGTTGAGAAGATCCCCTGGAGAAGGACTCCAGTGCTCTTGCCTAGAGAATTCCGTGGATGGAGGACCCAAAGAAAAATAAATAAACTACGGTCCATGGGGTCTCAAAGAGTCGGACACGACTGAGCGACTTCACTTTGATAGTAATATCAGTTTCATAGGTGTGTCCTTATTTCCAAACTCACCTAACTGTATACATTAAATATGAACAGCTTTTTATATGTCAATATTTCAACAATATGGTTTTCAAAAATAATATCAATTACAGTTTACATTTGCATTATTATTTTATTATTGATGTTAACTTACTTTTTAAAAAAGCCTTTCAAAATAAATCACCATGGTTTGAGATTAACCATTAATACCAGGTGGTACAGTGGTAAAGAATTCGTCTGCCAATGCAGAAGATGTCAGAGACATGGGTTAGATCCCTGGGTCACAAAGATTCCCTGGAGTAAGGAATGGGAACCCATTCCAATATTTGCCTGGAAAATTCCTTGGAGAGGGGAGCCTGGAAGGCTACAGTTCATGGGGTCACAAAGAGTTGGACAGGACTGAGCAGATACACACACATAGATTAATACATTCAGAGGTATACATTATATAGTATAAATAGGAGTGCTAAGCAACTCTTAACACTTTAGGAAAACACAAGGGGAGTGTCAGAGGGAAATGACAGCAGTCCTGTAGGTGGAATATGAATTTGGGTGTGAAGCGGCCTAAGAAGACCTTGCCTCATAGATACAAAGGATGGTTGATTAAGCAGGGACTTAAGGGCTTCTGGAGATACTGTGGGTGTAGCAAAAGGTAAGAGAGTTACCATATAAGTGACTCAGAATGAATCAAAACTAGAAGAGGCTGAAAGCTACCCAAACCTGATTTTCATTCTCAGCTGTTCCTTCCATCTTAGATGAATTCCTAACCCACATTTTAATACTCTGCTCATCCTTACCAGGCTTCCTAGGCGGCATAATGGTAAAGAATCCACCTGCCACAGCAGGACACACAGATTCAACCCCTGGGTCAGGAAGATCCCCTGGAGAAGGAAATAACCCACTCCAGTATTCTTGCCTGAAAAATCCCATGGACAGAGGAGCCTGGTGGGCTAACGTCCCTGGGGTTGCAAAAGAGTCAGTCACTCATGACTCAGGGACTAAACATCTTTGATTACCCAATCCTTTCGTTTCCAGGAAGCCTTTCACTTTATATACTACCAGATAGGGTCAACAGTTTTTCCTCAGAACAACTTACTTATACCACATTTAAACCTATATTATTAGTGTTCACATTTTACTCAACTTTTGTAGAACTGTGGTCCCATTTCACAATACCCTGTGCAGAGTATAGGTTAAAATGGTAAACCTCTGGCATCCTTGAATTTAAAACTTGCTGTTTAATTCACTTGTGAGTTATTTCGAAATACTATGGTCCATAATAGTATGCTATTTTAATGGTGTCCAAAAGATGATATGTGAGAAATGTACTTAGCCAATGATCCAGTTTTCATGTTATAACAGCTACTAACATTTAGACATATTATCATGCAGTTTATAGGAAATTATAAAAATTGACAAACTTGTCAAGATCCCCAGGATATACCCTTCACAAAACTCCAGAACCCTCTGTAAAGACACTTAGTGTGGAATTGACAGGATGTTTACTGAGTGGATTAGAAACTAATACTGAAAATAACTGATTTCAGAGTGAAACTGAAGGTGCATATTTGGAGCGATCATAAAGCATACATTATGCTTTCGTTGCTAATATTACCCCTTAAAATTGAAAAGAAAAACATTTTTTTCTGGATCTAAAAGAATATCTACATTTCAATGTATAAAAGAATATCACATTTCAATGTATGCTAAGTCTATTCAGACTGTTTGAGTATCATTTTTTGAGGTATCATTGAACTAGGATTCAAAACCACTTGATTTCAACATATAATTCAACCATAATAATGATCAGATACTTTAATGAATTTCCTCAGTGCATCCAGGAATGTTAATACATTTGATTTAATATGAAGTTCTAATTAAATTCAATAAAATGTGAGCACCTGTTGAAGGAAGTATCCTGAACAATATATATGTCAGATTTAAAAACTACATGAATGAAAGAGGCACAGTCTTTTTTTTTTCCCCAAGGGTTTGACAATTTAACAAGGGGAAGTGAGGCAATCCCAATAAGAAATAACCAAAATAAAATATTTTAAATAGTAACTATCCTAAGAAGTATAAACATTTAATTCAGTTTTCAATAAGAGCTTAGGGGGAAAGTTTTGAGAAAGAAGGTGGATTTGAAGGATGAGTAAAAATGTAGCTGCTATTGAGGGGAAAATGGAAACAAAGGCACGTAGTCAAAGGAGAACAAAACAAAGAAGAGAAAGTCTTGCATGGTTCAGTCAAGGGAGTGCTAACTAGTGAGGGAGTCGGTTCCTCCCCCCCGGGTCTCCCTCTGGTGAAGACAGGACCACACTAAGTTTCATTCAGGGATGGTATAAAGCACCAATCTTTTCTAAACCACAGCCAAACCTCACTCCAAGGATCTGATATGAGCCATGTACTCCTTTCAGACATGCAGGTCAGTAGCCTTCTTCTCTCGTTGAATATTTTCATTGTATTACTATTTGTAGAGAGACAGTCTTAGTTAGCTCTTAAT
The DNA here is from genome assembly GCF_910594005.1 of Cervus elaphus. NCBI lineage: Eukaryota > Metazoa > Chordata > Mammalia > Artiodactyla > Cervidae > Cervus > Cervus elaphus. The sequence goes on along the minus strand of NC_057826.1, from coordinate 4,203,563 downwards.
AATCACCCAGCAGGTGAAACTGGAGCCAGTTTCTGGGTAGAAGCCATTTCCCCTGAGGATATCTGAAATTACAAAATCTTGTCTTCTAGTTAAGTGCCCCATTTGTTTCTAATTCAGCGACACAAGGGATGGAAAAGGAAGAGCTTGACACAGAGAGTTATTGTCAAATGAAAAACAAAACACCATGTGTTTGAAAAGAAATGATGGCACAGGGTTGTTTTTTTCTCTTTTTTGATTGACCTTGAGAAAAAAAAAGTCCTCAAACAGTATATCTCCAAAGAGAGAGTCAGTGCCGTTTGCACTCCACCCCAAGTGGACCGCGTTGGGGCATATCCTTCTGCAGCTCAATGGGATCTACATGCCAGCGCTGAAATCAATTACTCACTGAACGTGCATATGGGCTTCCCTGGTGGTGCTCGTGGTAAAGACGGCACCTGCCAGACCAGGAGACACGAGAGATGCAGGTTCACATCCCTGAGGCGGGAAGATCCCCTGGAGAAGGGCATGGCAACCACTCCACTCTTCTTGCTGGAGAATCCCATGGACAGAAGAGCCCGACTGGCTACAGTCCATAGGGTCGCAGAGTCAGATGTGACTGAAGTGACTGAGCACACACGGTGAATATGGGAATATGTCCTACCAGGCTCTTTCATGGCAAAGCTGTAATGTTTATCAGACAATCATTCCCATGAAATGAAAGCAATTTCCTAAAAAGGTGGATATGGAAGAAATTTCACAACCCAGAGAATATGTTTTTAGAAATCAAAATGTCTTTAAGGTCAATGAAAAGTCATCAAAATATATCAATGTTGCCAACTATTTGTCAATAAAAATGATTTTTCAAAATTTAAAATTGAATCACAGTATCATCTTTGGTTGTGAAGAGGTATTGGTACAAAATATGACCTTTCAAGTTAGAAAGATCTGAGTCTTGATGCTCAATATATGACCTTGGATGAATTTGATAGCCTCCCTGAGCCTGTTTTGTCCTCTGCAGAATGGAGGGAAAAGTACCTACATCGTAGGCTCATGGTTATTAAACTATGTAATTTAAATTATGTAGTCTAAATTAAATGTTATCTCCTTTTCAATGATTTCCAAATTGGAAAACATACTTGGCAACGCTTAGTAATGCAGCCTGTGTCAAAAGTTTTTAAAAAGTAGACACAGAAGGTCACCTGGATTCATCAGTTAGAACGGTGTTGTGATGTCATACAATACACTGATATTAGTCTATAATTCCACAAGATGGGAAAATTTCTTGAGAAAGCGCACGAGAGAGAAAAAGAAGCAGATAACAGGAAATCATGGTCAGAAAAAAAATATGCAAAAAAGAAAGTGAAAAGAATTTCCTGAGGTATCAACTCTTTACAAAGTTGAGAAATAATTTCCAGTATTGAAGCTGAGTCACACCATTCATTCATTCACCTATTCATCTACTCACTCATTCTTGCTACCAATAAATGTCCAATGCCTCCTTTATGACAGACACTTTACTAGTCCTTGAGGATACACAATGACTAAGAGGAGATTCCAGCATTGGGCAAAAGCATGGCCAAGGGACCCAGTAAAAGAATGAACACTGAGTCTGCAAATTCACGGTAGAGTGACATTTGCTCAGAGGAGCCAGAAGTTTTAAATCAGTTCATGTAAAAACCCAGGTTGACATCTAATCCCCTTCCACATTATACAGCTATTTATTTTACAAGAACATTCAACAATGATTAAAGCTTTTCCAATAGCCACATTTTCTCCTTACACCCTCTTACAAAAGTTGAGGAGATGGATGACCAAGATTATACCATCAGATCCATGACTGCCAACCCACCTAATCCATCAAGGACGGGTCCCTAGCGTGCTTTCTAATCTGTTGTTCAAGGATCCATAGTAGCTCAGAGTATGAGGTTTCCAATGTTCCTTTGCATAAGTCCAAGGAATAATAAATTTCAGAGTCAAGAAGTAGATCTTGATGTAACTCTTCATTAGCCTTTCTTTGCTTTCATGAACTTGTGAGTGAGTGCATTCATTTGCCTAAGGATACATAAGCCACAATTCACTCTTTTCTTGGATGGAACAGTACTAGTCCACTTTCTTGTCAGGATTAAGGAGAGTCAAATAACAAACACTAAAAGAACTATTAGTCTCACCTGTGGATATTTCACAGTTAAATCCCATTTCTTCTGGAGATCCTAAATATGCAAGATTGGCTAATTCCATAGGAGTTCACCTAGACACCTTAAAACAGGGCCTGCAGGGTATAGAATCTGACAACCATAAGCCTTCAGATTGAAGAGCATTCTCTTTTGAATCATTTGTATATTTGAATCATTTGTATAATTGTATTATTGTATAATATCTTTTTATTACATAAAAAGATTTTTAAAAACCTGCTTAATTAACTTATATGCAGAGTACATCAGGTGAAATGATCATCTGGATGAAGCACAAGATGGAAGCAAGATTGCTGGAAGAAAAATCAACAACCTCAGATATGCAGATGACACCACCCTTATAGCAGTTAGTGAAAAAAAAAAAAACTAAAGAGCCTCTTGATGAAAGTGAAAGCTGGCTTAAAACTCAACATTAAAAAACAAAGATCATGGCATCTGGTCCCATCACTTAATGGCAAATAGATGGGGGAATAATGGAAGCAGTGAAAGAATTTATTTTCTTGGGCTCCAAAATCACTGTTGATGATGACTGCAGCCATGAAATTAAAAGACACTTGCTCCTTGAAAGAAAAGCTATGACAAACCTAGACAGCATATTGAAAAACAGAGACATTACTTTGCCAACAAAGGTCCGTCTAGTCAAAACTATGTTTTTTCCAGTAGTCATGTATGGATGTGAGAGTTGGACCATAAAGAAAGCTGAACACTGAAGAACTGATGCTTTTGAACAGTGGTGTTGGAGAAGACTCTTGAGAGTCCCTTGGACTGCAAGGAGATCCAACCAGTCAATCCTAAAGGAAATCAACCCTGAATATTTATTGGAAAGACTGATGTTGAAGCTCCAATAATTTGGCCACCTGATGTGAAGAACTGGCTCATTGGAAATCACCCTGATGCTGGGGAATATTGAAGGCAGGAGGGGAAGGGGATGACAGAGGATGAGATGGTTGGATGGCATCACTGACTGAATGGATATGAGTTTGAGCAACCTCTGGGTGATAGCGAAGGACAGGGAAGCCTGGCATGCTGCAGTCCATGGGGTTTCAAAGAATCAGAAGCAACCTAACAACAGAACAACAAAACTCATGGATTGAAGAAAGATTAAAATGGTTGATATTAATATGGTTAATATTATTGGAAATTTGGAAAGTCCTGAATGACAGCTGCCCAGAAATTCCACCTCATGTCACCACCTGTCTCTCAGTTCGCCAAACATAGTGAGACTTTGATGTTGATTAACAAATCGCTGGATCTTTTTATTAGCATTTTAAAAAACACATTGTTTTTGTGATGTTAAGAATCACTATCATGTAATTGGACAGAATGCCCATCACAATAGGTCCTAGCTCAGTAAATGGCATCATCATTCTTGTTGCTCAGTCATGTCCGACTCTTTGCTACCCAATGACCTGCAGCACGCCAGGCTTCCCTGCCCATTTCCATCTCCTGGAGCTTGCTCAAACTCATGTCCATTGAGTCGGTGATTCCTTCCAACCGTCTTATCCCCTACTCCTCCTGCCTTCAATCTTTCCCAGCATCAGAGTCTTTTCTAATGAGTCAGCTCTTGGCATCAGATGGTCAAAGTATTGGAGCTCCAGCCTCAGCATGAGTCTTTCCAATGAATATTCAGGACTGATTTCCTTCAGGATGGACTGGTTGGATCTCCTTGGAGCCCAAGGGATCAAGCACCACAATTGGAAAGCATCAATTCCTTGGTGCTCAGCTTTCTCTGTAGTCCAAATCTCACATCCATACATGACTACTGGAAAAACCCTAGCTTTGACTATACACACATTTTTTGCAAAGTGATGCCTCTGCTTTTAAATCTGTTGTCTAGATTGGTCATAGCTTTCCTTCCAAGAAGCAAGTATCTTTTAATTTCATGGCTGCAATCACAGTCCTCAGTGATTTTGGAGCCCAAGAAAATAAAATCTGCCATATATCTTTATTTAAGGTAAACTTATCATGTGCTATAACAAGGCAAATATTATTTTAATCTCTGAAAGTGAAAGTGAACATTACCCAGTCACGTCTGACTCTTTGTGACCCCATGGACTATAGTCCATGGGATTCTCCAGGCCAGAATACTGGAGTGGGTAGCCTTTCCCTCCTCCAGGGAATCTTCCCAACAAGGGATCGAACCCAGGTCTCCCACATTGCAGGCAGATTCTCTACCAACTAAGCCAAAAGGGAAGCCCATTTTAAGCTCTGGGCAAGTGTTTTTGAGAATTTATAAGTGTGGGAACTTAAAATTTCTCTTTGGATGAGAACAAGTAAATCTTGCTTCTTCCCATGTGCAGTTGTGGTGCAAAGTGCGTATGCTATTCCAGGTTCTATGCTAAGTCCAGGGGAATGAGGCAAGGACGACCCAAACTGGCATGCTGTGTTCCCCAGTTATGTAGATAGTGTTCATGGAGATTAGAAAGAGCATACGCAGAGGAATCGGATGGTCCTATATAGAAATCTGTGAGTCAATAGGACAGTAATGTCAAGGATTCCCCACCTGTGAAACGGGAATGGTAGGAGCCACTATTAAAAAGTAGAAACCCTAATTCTCAGGACCGTTGTGAAGTTGCCTGCAAAAAATAATGCACAATGCTCAAGGCGGCATTAAACCAAAAATGTAAGTTGTTGTCATTATGATGTAAGCACCAGACAGTAAGTGATTAAGGAGTAAGGAAGACTGGATGAGGGGATATATTTGCCACCCAGAAGATTTCGAACAGGTTGAGAAAGAAAGCGTTTCTTATCTGTAACTATCTCTAGAATCCAAAGTTATGATACTTTTTGCAGAGAAGATACAAAATAACTACTTATTAAATTGAAATAACCTACATCAATGTGTTGCAGATTTTCATATTAAAAACTGCAAAATGAGTGCTATTTTGTCCTTACAGTTAGATGGTCTGGAAAATATAATCTGTACATAGCAGCAAAGCAAGGGAAACTCTTTCATAGACCTGTTGGTTAGTCCATTAAGTATAAGCATTTCCATTCACACTTCTGGTGCTTCCAAAGCATCATGAGAAAGTTTATGGACATTTACTTACCTGGTACAAACCTGTCTACCTTTAGTCAGTCTATAGAGGAATTAAATATTATTTTATTAAAAGCTCCCCATATTGGAGTATAAATACCAAGAGTAGAAATGGAATGCTAGTAGCGTGAAAATATATATTTGGCTTATCCCCCATAGAGTTTTCAAAAATATTTAATTAATTGTCAATTTCAGTTGAAGGTGCTCATGTTTAAAATCTGTAATACTGACTCTTCTTGAAAAAGAACACTCTAGAAACACTGGGGTTAACTTAGTATTTCCCCTTTACCTGGTACTGAAGTCCAGTTTCCACCCCTTTTCAAAAGATACACAGTCCCTGTTACTGAGTCCAAATTCATTCTTCTCATCACCACATGACAGGCCAATAAGTCAAGAGACAAGTTTCTGGGGCAAGGAATAACTGCTTTATTCAGAAACTCAATAGATGGAGAAGAGGCAGACTAATGTCCTAGAGAACCATCTTATCACGTTAGAATTTAGGCTTCTTTATAATAAAAATGGTCTTCCCTGGTGGCTCAGCTGGTAAAGAATCCACCTGCAATGTGGGAGAACTGCATTTGATCCACGGGTTTGGAAGATCACCTGGAGAAGGGAAAGGTTACCTACTCCGGTATTCTGGCCTGGAGAATTCCATGGACTGTAGTCCATGGGGTCACAAAGAGTTGGACACAAGCCTTGGGAATGGGCTATCCTATATATTTCAGTCTATAGGCAACATTCTTTTACAGAAGGTGTAGAGCCAGCATGACCAAGCATAGCCAACAGAGCCCAGAGTTTAAGTAAAAGAAACAAATCCAACATGGAGTCAGATTTGTTCTCTATTCCATCACCAGTGTTCCTCAGACATCACCTGTCCTGTCTCACTCACCCTGTCCCCTGGCTGACTGCTGTAGACATTTTAGATTGAGATTGCAGACTCAGAGATCAATGATGTGGATTCCATGCACTGTGAGAATGCAGAGAAGTAATATAGACAAGAGTAATGCTTCCTTATGGAGCTCACAAAATGCCAGCCACAAAGATAAACAGTTTGAGATATAAGCTAATAGGTTAGGCACTAAAATACAACATGAACTTGATGATCTAAGATTTTTTTCTCTAGCTTTAAAAAGTCTATAATTTTACACTATGTGAGAAGGAGAATAGTTTCTATTTAATGAGGTAAGTTTTAAAAATTATTAAAACATGTTTTCTTAAATATATGCCATCTTCCCTTTATTATGTCATAAACAATCTATATTACCTAGTCAGTGTTATGAGACTAACTTATGGGCTTGAAATGCAGAAAATGTGCACACAATGATTCTGTGAGATTTTTATGCTTCTTTTAAAGTGATAAAATAGACTAATATGTGTATCTCCATTTTCACTTACCTAATAGGATCGTCCTCATAACCATCTCTTTATATACAGAACAGAAGATACAATAGGGCAGAAACTGCCAATGAATTTGCAAATGACATTGTTGAGCTCTGCCAGGGAGAGCATTACAATCTAATGAGTATATTTAGAAAATATTTATTCAGGACCTGATACTTTCCACACTCAAATGACAGTGTTGGCAAATAATCTTCCAAAGACATTCTTATGTTGTGTTATACAAGGTATCACCTTGAAATTTAAAGCCATTGCTCAACCAAGGTCATTTTGTAGAGAAATCTTTCACATGGCTACTCTGTGGAAAGAGGTTTGAGTCTTGATCTTTTAAAATGCTACTTTTAAAAATTCAACAAAAGGACAAGTGCCGTGTGATTTCACTTATCTGAAATACTTAAGAGTAGTCAGATTCATAGAGACAGAAAGTAGAAAGATGGTTAGCAGAGGTCAGGAAAGGGGTAGGATGGGGGAATGGCTACTGTTTAATGGGTATAGAGCTTTAGTCTTACAAGATGAACATTAGGAACAAATTTTAATGCCATTGAATTGTAAAGTTAAAATGGTTAAGACAGTAAGTTTTATGTTTACATATATTTTGCCACAATAAAGATTTTTTTAAAAAGAAAAGAGCCAAATATATCTGAATCATTGGAGCTAGGATACTTAGATAATGAATACTGTAACACTGAATTTAAGACACAACTATAAATCATCGTGCATACTCCAAAAAATAAACTGGCACCAATTAAAATATGATATAATAAGTTCATTACTTTAAGATTGTATTTCACATGCACTGAGATAATTCTTCTAGATTTGCTCAGAAATGGATTCTGGTAATACATCATGATAATGCATACTTAAAATGAAAATGATATTGAAGCTGAAACTCCAATACTTTGGCCACCTGATGCGAAGAGCTGACTCATTTGAAAAGACCCTGATGCTTGGAAAGATTGAGGGCAGGAGGAGAAGGGGACGACAGAGGATGAGATGGTCAATGGCATCACCGACTCAATGGACATGAGTTTGGGTAAACTCCAGGAGTTGGTGATGGACAGGGAGGCCTGGCGTGCTGCAGTCCATGAAGTCACAAAGAGTCAGACATGACTGAGCAACTGAACTGAACTGAACTGAAAATGAAAATTCAACTGACATAAATTCTTGTAAGTTTTCCTAAACTTTTCCTCATGTTCGAAATCTACCTCTTCAAATCACTTTTGGACTAACAGTCATGACTGTATTTTACTATACAAGGCAGTCCTTGGTGAGTTCAAGAACATTTGTAATGAAACATTCTAAGAATGCATTAAAGACATTGTATTCCTTTGGTGCTTAGCTCCCAAGGCGGGCAAACAATTATTAGAGTTAAGCTTGATTTGGCCTCTGGCTTTGGGACTCTTCTGCACTTGTCAAATCCATCCTTTCTCCTGCCTTTACCCCAACATTTTGTTTCCTAGTAAGTAAAAAACAGGTCCTTGAGAGTATCATGAAAACTGCCGACATCCATTCTGCCAAGTTCAGGCGCTGTGGATGTGCCTTACTGACAACCATGGCTACCTTTTTCTAGATGTGTCTTGATTTCTGAGATGTTAAAAATGTTGGGTGGGAAGAAGCACTTGCATTTTCTAGGGCTGCTATAACAATATATCACACACTGGGAGACTTAAAGGAACAGAAATTTACTCTCTCACAGTCCCAAAGGCTAGAAATCTTAAATCAAGATGTTGGCAGAGCCATGCTCCTTCTGAAGGCTCTGGAGAAGAATCTTTGCCTTCCTCTTACCCAGCTTCTGGTGATGGCTACCATTCTTAGGCAGAATACAGCCATTGGTATTAAGGTATATGTGGATCTAGCTCATTTAATAACCATAATAATACATAGTTGTTATTGTTTAGTTCCTAAGTCATGTCTGACTCCTTGTGATCCCATGGACTGCAGCACTCCAGGCTTCCCTGTCCTTCACTATCTCCTGGAGTTTGTTCAAACTCATGTCCACTGAGTCGGTGATGCTATCCAACCATCTCACCCTCTATCGCTCCCGTCTCCTTTTGCCTTCAATCTTTCCCAGCATCACTGTCCTTTCCAATGAGTTGGCTCTTTACATCAGGTGGCCAATGTATCAGAGCCTCAGCATCAGTCCTTCGAATGAATATTTGGGGTTGGTTTGCTTTAGGATTGACTGCTTTGTTCTCCTTGCTATCCAAGGCACTCTCAAGAGTCTTCTCTAGTGCCATAATTCAAATAGTAGGTTCTCCCAAATTTAAATACCTGATAGAAAGGAAGCCACTAAGTAACTTGCCCAGAGTCACAAAGTTAATCGCTAGAGAAGCCTAGATTGAAGGTGCATTTGTTTAATAAAACAGCCCGTACCTTATAGTTTCCTTGTGCTGTGCATGGCACAGCTGAGAACGGAGCCTGTATTTTCCATTTACTCCACAGCTCCACACTTTAGGGACCCACTCCAGGCTCTTGGAGCTAAACTCTGTAATCTGCATTACCCAGGCAGCCCATCACTCACCTCCAGTTGGGTTCTGCCAGTGGGAGGTATCAGCAGGAGAGAGGAGGGTGGGAACAAGAGAGGGAAGTACAGATGTGCCAAGCTCCTCCTCTGCGGCATGGGCCAGCAGTGGCCGCATATTCCCGCTGAAGTCTCTTATTTAGTGGTCCATCTCCAAGCACCACAGGTCTAGTTGGGTTGCAGTGATGCTCCTTTCAGGTATAGGCTGGCTCCTGAGTCCTTTACAATCCACCTTTGATCTTTAACCCTGCTCTTAGCTTTGTAAAAAATTGACTAAACTTTCTTCAATCGCCCATGAGTGTGCCATCTGTGTCCAAACAAAGGAAATAGATGGAATTTGGTTTCACAAACTAGCAAAATAGATCAAGACTCTTTCAAGTAGATGGAGCCCCCTCACTACTTTACTTTTCAATAAAGAAGAGAGATTATTTTCTGGGGAGACTAGAAGGCAGAAATGTTAAAGGCAAAAGTGAATTGTCTAAAGAGTAGTACTTTGAACCATTAGTGAGAGATTGAATCTAAGTCAAAGATAGGTTATTTCTTTTGAGAACAGTGGTTTCTTATCTTTACATCTTTTACTATATAAAATTCCCATGCTAGAGAGCCCAAGATTTTGAAGATCTGTTTCAATAATGATGATAAAATAACTACTTCTTCCATTAGCCAATCTGGAATACCAAGCTCAACTTCTGCAATGTGATCAAAATCAAGAAAATTTTTAAAAGAGTAAATATTTTAAAAGACTCCATGGATTAATGGAAAGGAAAGCATTATACTGATATTATTCCCCCCAAACCACCATTTCTCCTACCTCTGTCCTAAATCTACTTTATTAGACCTTATGAGAGGCTACAGATATCTGACTGAGAGCCACTTGTTAGATAACTACAGACGTATTGAATGTTTAGACAAATACCTTTAGTGGACACTAGAAATTAGTTTTAAAATTATACTTTATATATTAAAGTCATCTTTCTAAGATGTATTAAATTGATCTCATTGTGACAGTCACTAAGAAATGGAAATGGATCTTAAATGTTTTCAATATTCAACCTTTCTGCAAAACTATTGATTCCTTCTGAGACACTAAATTAAAGACAATCATTTAAACTAAGGCCAATTATACATTCAAGCAAATTATCTACCTTGGACAGATAATAGGATTCTATGGACAGTGAGAGGCCAACTGTCAAAGAAAAATAACTTTATGGCTACATTTTCATGATAATAATTTTAAAAGTTCTCCAATGTAACTCCAGTTTCCTAAATCACCCAATAGTTTACTTACTTTACCCTAACGTTGTTCTCATACTCACTACATTTTTTGCTTATGTTTTTTTTAAGCAACATTGCTAAAGCATACTTGAATTGCACAGAAAAGATTCAGGGGAAATTTACTTTCTATTGCTTATTCTGGGGTAAAATTCTACTTTGACTCTCAGCTGGCAAGAAGTTTAATTAATTAGATGTCCCTTGAAACTAATATATAACTGTCATACACCTGTGTAAAAAAAAATCAACTCAGGATACAATTAGAATAAAACAAGCTGTATGAAAACAAATAAGCACTTTTTGCAGGTGCTTCACTTAGGAAGAGAAGTTAAATTCTTAAAATCATTATCCTTTCTGAAATGATTTGATGTTTACAAGATAGGCAAGGAAACTTTTTCTAATGCTTCATCACAGAACCAAGTATCTGATACTGATTTTCAAATGAGGTAGTCCAATAGAGACTTCATGTTTAGAGCACTAAACAGGAAAAACTGCTTATTATAATGTTATAACATCTTTTATATTTTTACACAGCTTTCTGTACAAAGGTTTCTGACAGTCCAGAGATCACACCGAACTTTCCAATGACCTTCTTGTGATAGTCATTGTCTAATTTTGCTTGGCCTCTGTGATGCCCTTCATCAACTTCCCCATAAAAATGATAATCTGGGCCCTTGGACTTGAACCTGTATTGAGTCTTTCATCAAACACTGGGTTTTCCTTACCATAGTGCGCCTGTGGTGGCGCAGAGGACAGGAGTCTTTAGGAAGCCTGTATCGCCCCTGAAATTCTGGTAACAAGGTACAACAAGGTCCACACAAATGCATTTATTGAATCAAAGAACATTTATTCACTTATTCAGGCATGGCTTCCATCACCAAATAAGAGACTGTAAGGGGTAGACAACATAGAAAAAGGAAATGGTACCCTGGTTCGTGTTCGGTCTCGATTTAAGATCCTTGCCTATAACTCACGATAGCTGTTGCCATTTCTAGAACAATATAGTAACAGGAAGAAGTAGGCTGATATAACCAAGTGTGTCTGTGTGTGCATGTGTGTTTTCCTCCAAGACAGAACAGAGATACCTTGAAGCTGCAAAAGTGGAGCAATCCTATACTTCTCCTCAGTTCAGTTCAGTCGCTCAGTCGTGTCCAACTCTGTGACCCCATGGACTGCAGCATGCCAGGCCTCCCTGTCCATCACCAAGTCCCGGAGATTGCTCAAACTCATGTCCATGAGTCGGTGATACCATCCTACCATCTTATTCTCTGTCATCCCCTTCTCCTCGCTATATACTTCTATGTCGGTAAATATATTTCAAGTATATGTGCTGAATTTCAAGTGGGTATATATATATATTTGTAGGCATATATATGTATATGCCTGCAAATACTTTTATTTCAGCCTAAATGTGAATTTCAGGAACATTCATCTTTGACATTTTTTCCCCTTGTGCATTTCTTGGCTTGTTCCATCACTACTTTATGCTGTGTTTCTGCTGGTGTTAATGTTCTGACTACAAAGGAAATTGTTGTCTATCTCACTAAACACTCTAGAACAGGAGAAATGTGTCACAGTGACCAAAACATGAGCAGAAGATAACAACCTGTTAAGATTATTTTTTAATGTTTACTCGGCAACCACAGCATGCAAAATTACAAATAAAATCTACGTAGAATACACTTTTAGTTAAGAAATACACTTCTGGAGAAAGAATTGCTCTCTAGTGCATAAATAAATTACACCATCTGCTTATGAGAAGTTATACCTTCAGCAAGACACATCTTAATTGGAACATTCAATACTGAGTAATATGAAAGGCATACAGTATCCTTGACACACCACCTGGTGGGATGAGGAGCTAATTCAGTCCCTTTTCAAATCCTGGGGCCAGTGGTGCTTCAGTGTTTTTGCTTGTTTATTTGTCTTATTTTGTTTCCTTTTAGATGTTGTTTTGAAATTAAGCAACAACAGCAACAGCTATGTATTATCTACACAGCATATTACATAACACTTGCAACGGAGATTGGAGCAAATCTCCACGGTGCGATATTACTATTTCTGCAGGGTTAAGTGTCAATATTAACACCAAATAGCACAAACACAGCCTATAAATACAAGTGTCTGTCAGTCTGCCAACAAATTAGTTAATAAAAAATTAAATCGTTTTTTGAAGATTGGGGAAATTTGGAACTATGGATAAGGAAAGATTTGGGGTTTGTAATACCAGCAACTGCAGAAATAGTAGGAGCAATATGGTAGCTGCCATTCTTTTTTCATTTTTTTATTCCCTCCATGTCAGGTGGTTATGGCAAACAGTTATGTCCATGATCAATAATTCTTATAAAATGTTGCACTATTGGTGTTATTGCCATTTTGCAAATAAGAAAACTGAGAATCAAGCCGGTCCAGTTATTTACCCAAAGTCAGCTAGGACTGTGATTCAAATTGAACCTGGCTTCTCATTCTCATACTGTGCCTCTCATTACTGCAGTAATTTATACCTCTCACAGTAATTTATGCATCTTACTAGTGTTCTCCCAGATATAACTATCTCGTGCACTGAATGTGTAATAAGTGACCAAGGAGTAGTCTTATATTGATTCCTCCCCCAAACCCCCTAAAACCCTATCCAATACATAATAATCAGCCATATTTATCAAATGAATGGGTAAATGAGTTGGTCATCATTATTTTAAAATTTTAATGATGATCATCATCATTATTTTAAAATTTAATATCAATTCATGATGCTACTATTAGGTGGTTTGGCTTTTATTTGTTAATACACTTATCACCAGAACTGCCTATTCAATCAAACAAAGCCTCCACCCTAGGTTCCACGTCTTGGGGGACCCCACGCTTCAGACTGTCTGGCTCAAAAATTTCTAAGCCTTCCTGCCCTGCCTGGGCCAGTGAGGGCAACCAGCTACAAAGGTGGCCCTCACCCTTGTGCAGTTTTAAGTTATTTTTATTCAAAGTCATACTCATTTGTTTCAATTATGGGCATTTGGACAAAGGACAAGAGGTAGGAGGAATATCGATGTGGAAAAACAAGTTAATGAAAACTACTAATGAAAAAATCATTTTGAAAATACACTTCAATATCATCTTCATCATATCTGTATTCAGAAGACTGGAATTTTTTCTGAGCAAAGCAAGATGTTTCTAGAGGTTCACTTATTGCTTTTTTTTAAGAGAAAAATGCTAAGAGCACAGCTTTTTCATCTTTTGGGTAAAGAGTAGCTAAATCTGAAATGAGTTGATAACAACTTCTACAAGACAAAGGCTTCTGTCTTCAATTTCATGACTTAAAAACAAATACACAAATAGAACTAATATGACTGGGTATCTAAAGAGGAAAATGGAACCACTCCCAAAAAAAGAAAATAAAACAGATTTTTATTTAAGAAGCTGTGATAAGCACTTAACTTCAATTTAGCTATGGATGTATCTTTGGTCTTTTTCAATAATGTAATTTTTAAAATTTATTTGTTGACAAATCATGCTTTTGATGTGCCAGAATTGAATAGAAAGAACAAATAAGTGTATCGACACAGGATGAATACTATCAAATATTGCATTAAAGTAGATTTTATAAAATTACTATTAAAGTATGCTAACATTTAAGATAACATTTTAAAGACAATTAACTAAAATCTGTACCAAAATGTAAAAATTATACTAAAGGCATTCATGAGACTATGTGTTACATACAAATAGATTTTAAAGTTTGTGCAATCTTGGCTCAAAAACAAATGATAGTAGATGGGAATTTTCTGTTATTCTCAATGTGTTAAACATAATGGCTCATTAAGGTGAAAGAGCTGAACTTTGTGCAGTAAAGGGTTTTACTATTTCAGAAAAGAAAGCAAACAGAGATTTGTATAAATATTTTCTTGACATCTCTGTAAAATGTTTTTTAATGGAACACCCTATTGTTTAACTAGATCCCACTTACTTGTGATTATATCTATTGCCTTTGGATTAAGATTTATATGTTCAAGCCTGGGGTTTCATATGCAAGTGAATGCCATTTTTGATGAATGTCAATCAAATGGAGATAAGAAGATGACACATATTTTTCCATGCAAGTACCAACCAACATTTACATCTCTTTAAAATCATGCCAGAAAGGCCTCACCCTTCGTCAGTCCAGTTCAGTCGTTCAGTCATGTCCAACTCTTTGAGACCCCATGAACCACAGCACACCAGGACTCCCTATCCATCACCAACTCCTGGAGTCCAACCAAATCCACGTCCATTGAGTCCGTGATGCCATCCAACCACCTCATCCTCTGTCGTCCCTTTCTCCTCTTGCCCTCAATCTTTCCCAGCATCAGGGTCTTTTCAAATAAGTCAACTCTTCACATCAGGTGGCCAAAATATTGGAGTTTCATCCTCAACATCAGTCCTTCCAATGAACACCCAGGACTGATCTCCTTTAGGATGGACTGGTTGGATCTCCTTGCAGTCCAAGGGACTCTCAAGAGTCTTCTCCAACACCACAGTTCAAAAGCATCTATTTTTCAGCGCTCAGCTTTCTTCACAGTCCAACTCTCACATCCATACATGACCACTGGAAAAACCATAGCCTTGACTAGATGGACCTTTGTTGACAAAGTAATGTCTCTGCTTTTTAATATGCTGTCTAGGTTGGTCATAACTTTCCTTCCAAGGAATAAGTGTCTTTTAATTTCATGGCTGCAGTCACCATCTGCAGTGATTTTGGAGCCCAGAAAAATAAAGTCAGCCACTGTTTCCACTGTTTCTCCTTCTATTTGCCATGAAGTGATGGGACTGGATGCCATGATCTTAGTTTTCTGAATGTTGAGCTTTAAGCCAACTTTTTCACTCTCCTCTTTCACTTTCATCAGGAGGCTCTTTAGTTCTTCCTCACTTTCTGCCATAAGGGTGGTGTCCTCTGCATATCTGAGGTTATTGATATTTCTCCCGGCAGTTGTGATTCCAGCCTGTGCTTCCTCCAGCCCAGCGTTTCTCATGATGTAGTAAATAATATTATTTAAATAAGCAGGGTAATGATACCCAGCCTCCTGAGAAGGGACCAAAGCTCAGTGGGACAGACGGTACCAGCCATGCTCTGAAGCTTTCAAGACTGTGCATCGCCAGGGTGGATTTATGGGACATAATGATCTGTGTATGATGTTTGCAGACTGATACTTCCTCTGTCCATGTGTTGTTGGAACTCTTTAGTTAGCCTCTTTTGTTGTTGTTGAGTCACTAAGTCGTGTCTGACTCTTTGGAACTCCAAGGACTGCAGCACATCAGGCTTACCCGGCCTTCACTGTCTCCAGGAGTTTGCTCAAACTCATGTCCATTGAATCAGTATTGCCATCCAGCCATCTCATCCTCTGTCACCCACTTCTCCTCCTGCCTTCAATGTTTCCCAGCATCAGGGTCTTTTCCAATGAGCCGGCTCTTTGCATCAGGTGGCCAAAGTATTGCAGCTTCAGCCTCAGTCCTTCCAATGAATATTCAGGATTTATTTCCCATAGGACTGACTGGTTTGATCTCCTTGCAGTCCAAGGGACTCTCAAGAATCTTCTCCAGGACTACAGTTTGAAAGCATCAATTCTTCAGCACTCAGCCTTCTTTATGGTCCCACTCTCACATTCATTCATGATTACTGGAAGAGCCATAGCTTTGATTATATGCACCTTTGTTGGCTGCTTTTTAATGTATTGTCTAGGTTTGTCATAGCTTCTTCCCAGAAGCAAGCGTCTTTTAATTTTATTATCTAAGGATAATAACAACATTTTTTTTTGTAGAACTGTTGTGATAAGTAAGATAGTGTGTATTAAGCTCGTGGCACAGTTTCTGACACATGGCATGTGCTAATAAATGCTAAATATTACTACTTCCAATATTGTTGCTCATTTCCTTTTTCTCAAAATAATCTGCCTACCTTAGCCCCAAAACTACCTTAACCAACCAGTTCTTCTCAGTATATGTGATGTATTTAACCTTATGCACCTCCACTCAAATATTTCACAATCAATAGTTTCTAAGAATAAGAAGAAATAGCTTTGTGATATCCAATGCCAGCCAATCCTTGAACAGTTGACAAGGTTAAAAAAGTAAGTAAACATATAGATAAGAAGCATGAATTATTAGAGGAGAAATTTGGAAGCCAGAAATAAATCTCTCAACAAAGGCCATTTGACAAGGTAGTAAGGGAGCCAAAGTTGGAATAATCATGTTTGCCTACTTGGGTTTTCTCACACTGATATTTTAGGACAGAGTGTAAAAGCAGTCATACAACAAGCAATATAACACCAGACACATCAGAATGGTCTCATTATAAGGAGTAGCTCTACCAAAGAGGAAACCAAGGCTCAAAGAAGCTAATACAGTTGCTAAAGTCACATTAGCAGTTAGTGAAATTCAGAATACTTAAAAGAACACAACCCAGGAGGATTTAATTTTCTAAAGTGACATACACTGTTCTTCAAATTCTCTCTATTGAAAAATTAGGAAACCAACACTGAGAACAAGCAAATTACCAGAAAAACCTCTCATTCGTTAGTTGGACTCTTGTTTTAATGACGTTGATTTATTAATTATCCCAAACATATAGACAAAAGCAGAGAATAATATGAATACCAATGTATTCATAACCCTGCTTAATTAGATGTTAATGTTTTGTGATATTTGCTTTCTATTTCTTCCTTCTGAGTAATATAGCAACATGGATAGGATTGAAGCTGCTATGTGAATCAACTCTAATACCACCCTCTCATTTCTTTTCTCCCTCCCCAAGGGAAATATCTAAGTAGCTTCTAAGCGGAGATTTGAGGAAACGCAAGCAGAATGCTGATAGGATGCCCTATACCTCTCTTTACGCCTGCAGCCCCTCGGATCCCTGGAGGCTGGGCACACGCTACCTTGTCTGTTTCCTATGAAAGCATCTTCAGTTGGATCTTTTGCTTGTTTTTTTTTTTTAAAGCAATCTGGTGCTTATTTTATTTTAATTAGTGAGTTGAATCTGTTTCTCTTTATTGCGGTTTCTGGTGTACTTTACTTAAACCTTATGATTTTTTTTGCTTACTCTTTTTCCTCTTTCTTAAATTAATTTTTATCGGCATATAGTTGTTTAACTATGATGTGTTAGTTTCTGTGGCTCACCAAAGTGAATCAGTGAATCAATTATTTTTTAAATACACCTGTCTCATCTTTTAATAAAGTTTTCTATTTCCCCAACGTTTTTTTATTCACTTGCTTGTAGGGAGGCTATAGAAAATATTCCTTATTTTAGTGCTTCCATTAGCATTCTTTAAAAACACTTCTATCTTTTAAATCTCTGTCCTTCCCCCCAAATATAAAGTTAGTCCTATTTTTATCGTTCTCCTAAATATGGTCTGGGAACCCTGGTGGCTCAGTGATAAAGAATCCACCTGCCAAAGAAGGAGACTCAGGAGATGCGGGTTTGATCCCTGGGTCAGGAAGATCCCCTGGAGGAGGGAATGGCAACCCACTCCAGTATTCTCGCCTGGAAAATCCCACGGACTGGGGAGCCTGACAGACTACAGTCCATAGGGTCATAAAGAGTCAGCCATGACTGAGCATGCACGCACACAAGTGTGGTTTGGATCTCAGCATGGCTCATTTACTCACACAGTCCCACCTCCTCCACCAGCTCTTGATCTGTTTTAATTTGGATTTAGTGCTTTAACTTTGTCTTTTTTTATTATTTGTAAACCTAGTTATGGCATTTTAAAATAATTACTAATTAGACAAATTCATTAACTTAAAAATAGTGCTTATCTTAATTTCTTGTATCCTCACCCTTCCATCTGGAGCCTTCTGTCTTGCTGAAGTACATTTTGAATTGACCTTTTAGTAAGGATCTGCAGGTGATAGACCCTCTTCCGTATTCTGATACTGTCTTTATTTTCCTCTCTTTTAAATCAAGATATAACTTCATATAAGTTAATTTTTAGGCTAATAGTTATTTTCTTCAACATTTTAAAGATATTACTCCACAGTATACATGCACCTATAGAATTCTGCCTAAAGTTTATTTTTATTTTATAGATAATTTGCATTTTTAGAGTTCAAGATTGTCTACTTTTAGTATTCTGTAGTTTCACTATTTAATTGGGATCATCATATTGCAATATACAAATGGATCAAATCAGCACACCATATATCTAAACTTACACAGTGTTATTAATATATGTTAATTGCATCTCAATTTAAAAAAATATTTACAGATAGATAATAGAACCTCTGGGGCTTCCTAGGTGGCACTAGTGGTAAAGAACCTGCCTGTCCATGCAGGAGACGCAAGAGGCAGGGGTTAGATTCCTGGATCGATTAGATCCCCAGAGGAGGGCACCGTAACCCACTCCAGTATTCTTGCCTGGAGAATCTCATGGACAAAGAAGACTAGCGGGCTACAGTCCATAAGTCACAAAGAGTTGGCTAGGACTGAAGCAACTTAGCGAACAGCAGAGTTTCTGCCTCACAGAGATACCCAGGGCATACAAGGATGCAGCAGGCAAGCCATGAGGGCCCTGATTCAAGTCCCAGCTATGGCTGTGTCTTTGCTTTCCCCATATCTTAGGCCAGAACTTCCAGTAAAACTGTCGCCATAGCAACAGGAACCAGCCCATCTCTCTGTTCTATATCGCAGTGAAACGTGCCTCACATCAACTTTCAGGTTCAAATGCCAGGCCTGGTTCTGGCTCCAACTCAAGAGGAGCATTTTAAATCCCTGATAACACTCAGGTCTCCTGCCACCATTTATTGTTCAGTCGTGTCTGACTCTTTGTGGCCCCACGGACTGCCCGCCAGGCTCCTCTATCCTCCACTATGTCACAGAGTTTGCTCAAATCCATGTCACCATGACCAGCTTCCAACCTGAGGAAACAGTTTGCCTCAGACTTCATTCCCAATCATGTTACCTTTGCCTAAACCAGAGAGCACTTATCACATTTTCAAGTCTTCCTCTGTGTTTTCATATCTCTTTATGTTTCCTGTTGTTTATGTTTGGAGCAAAAAGACATATCTAATTGTGAACTTATTTCACTAACTTGACCTGAAGTTGATTTTTCAAATGCACTGCACAGTTATAAGAACAGAAAAATGATGAAAAAACAAACCCTCATCAGAATTTATTTTTTTCCAAAAAAAGACAGCTTCAGGAAAATACATTCAGGCCAACTCCTACACCTGGCAGATTCAACAGTCTTTGCTGATTTTGCCAATCTGTGCAGCTTGTCAATGATGTTATTCACTTATCCATTCATTTATTCATGAAAAAGTAATCTCTGAGAACTTATTACGTGTGCTTGGCTAGGTGCTGGTGATATGGCTGTGCAAAGGAACAGTAGCCCGGCACTCAGATCGAATGGCCGTGTGGCCAAACAGGGCCAGGACACAAAGGAACAACAAGGTTACTATCCCAGTGACAGTATTAATACACTAGGGTTTATGCGTTGACTATTACATTGTAGGCTCATACACATGTTTATGCACTTCGAATTTAATCCTTACAACATTATGGTTAAAGTAGTATTATAATCCTCATCTTATGAATTAAGAATTAGTCAGAGAGATTAAGGACCGTGACTAAGGTCACACAGCTAAAAACCATAGAGCAGGGGTGTGATTCCAGGCAGATAGGCTTCAGACTCCATGGTGCTAACCCCTCCTCGCAGAGGAAGAACTTCCCGACCCTGGGATCAAACCCGTGTCTCTTGTGTCTCCTGCATTGGCAGGCAGATTCCTTTCCACTAGAAGCACCTTATTTTACTCTAAATCTGCCTGTGGCTTGAATGTCTGCCAGGAAGTGTGCTGGCTGTTGGGCTTTCAGAGTTAATAAAATACTGAGTTTGCCCTCAAGGAACTGTTGATCAACTGCCTGGCCCTATGAATTAGTTTTCTATCATTACTGTACAAATTACCATTTGATAGCTTAAAATAATGCAAATACAGTCCTGCAGTTCAGAAATCCAATGGGCTTGGTTGGTTTCTATGATCCAAGTCTTTCAAGGTATTGGAAGACTGGGATCCTATCAGAAAGCTCTGGGAGGAATCTGCTTTTAAGAATGTTCAGACTGTTGGCAGAATTCAGTTCCACGTGGTTGTGGGACTGAGATTCCTGTTTCCTTGTTGCCTACAGGTCAGGAGTCATCCTCAGCACTCAGAGACCATCCACATCCCCTGGCTATGGTCCCTTCCCTCCATTTTCAAAACCAGCTGTCTCCTCTTCATCCTCATCTTTCCTCTGCCTCCTTCTTCTGCCACACCTTTTACTTTCTTTCTCCCTCCTTCCCTTTCCCTGATTACCTGGAGACAGTCTTGATAAACCAGGATAACGTTTCCATTTTAAGGTCCATCAATTAGTAATCAGTACCTTAATTCCATCTGCGAAGACCTTCACAGTACTTAAATTAGGGTTGCCCAATTACAATCTGGGGACAGGCCTTTCAGGACATCTTTACAGTTCTGCCCTCTGCACCCTCACCCGGAGAGCTGTCAGCGTGTCCCAGTACCTTTCCTGATGACGCTACCTGGCATCCAGCAAAAGAACTCATTCTACAGCAGCAGGAACAGGGGAGTCGTTGGGTACAACCCCCGAGCATGAAGAACTGAACACATAGGGCAGAACTGTAGGCAACTAAGAAACAAGGAGGAGTCAGAGACGTCCCATGAAACGGGGAGGCAATGTTAGTGTAACTGAGGCAGAACTGGGGGAGGGAGGAGGATATATGAACTTTTAAAGCAGAGAAGTCAAAAACACAACTCAATGGAATTCACTATTTAGCTCCAGGTTGATCAAATTCAGGACTTTACTGTCAACCATTATTTCTGAGGAAACTGGATTCTGCCACCTGCCCCTCCTGCAACCTGCATTGTTCTTCAGAACTTTAAAGATCGAGGTATGTACATACAGACCGTGTGTGCGCGTACGTGCGCATGCACGCTAAGTTGCTTCAGTCAAGTCTGATTTTTTGTGACCCTGTGGATGTAGCCCACAAGGTTCCTCTGTCCATGGGATTCTTCAGGCAAGAATACTGGAGTGGGTTTCTGTGCCATCCTCCAAGGGATCCTCCTAACCCAGGGATTGAACCATGTCTCTTACATCTCCTGTATTAGCAGGCAGTTTCTTTACCACTAGTACCACCTGGGAAGACACCAGGGAGCTATAGAAGATGTATATTTGACTAGAACAGTTTGTTTTTATTTTTTTTTTTGCTTTAAATTAACTTTATATTGCAATGCATTCTCAATTTTGCCCCACTTTCCAGCATTCCCTATTACTTAGAGCAGCCCGATCTCCCTTATTCCTATTACACACCCAAGTCCTATAGGCATTTGCATTGTTTCCTTCACAGCTGCACACCCCTCCTCCCAGGGTAAAGATAAATCTACCAACCAAGGTCACATGAGGAGAGGGGACTCTATGCCCCCAAGCTTTCGCCTGCTGTACCACTGGCTGTCCTCACACTTGAGACATCGTCTTCCTCCTAATTTGTTCTCACTTTCCCTTTGCCTCCAGCCCTGTTCATTCTTGCAAGCATTAGCTGTTGATACCTAACTTTTGCTTTCCTCATCACCATAGCAACTTGCTGGACCACGAGTATTAACTTGGTCTGACTAGTTGCTCTGGCATAAAAGAGTAAGCCTCCTGTTCCCCTGATCCAGGGAAGGCTGGGCCTTTGTGTTGATTTATGTTGATGCCATTTGCATTCAATGAGCTAGAAGAGAAAAGCCGAACAGAACAGATCCAAGCATTTGTTTGTTTACATTTTTTTTGACTCACACCTGCAAACACTTTTGTCTGTGTTCCACATTAACCTTCCTCATGGTAACCATTCTCCTGTGTACTCCTCCCTGTTAAATGTAACAACCAGGCATCCCAACTGCACAGGATCATTTCTGTTTATGCTTGTTGCACCGTGTAACTATTTACAGCATTCTCTTCCCTAGTGGTTCAGATGGTAAAGTGTCTGCCTGCAATGCAGGAGACCTGGGTTCGATCCCTGGGTTAGGAAGATCCCCAGGAGGAGGAAATGGCAACCCACTCCAGCATTCTTGCCTAGAGAATTCCATGAGCCTGGTAGGCTACAGTCCATGGGGTCGCAGAGTCGGACACGACTGAGCAATTTCACTTTCTTTCTTTCTTTTTTTCTTTTACTCTCAGAAATGTCCCTATTTGGGTAATAAATTGTATGGTCACCATAAGCATTAGCCAAGTCAGAGCAGTGTCCCTGGAAAAATACCAGAATGCCAGACCCCTCCTCACTTACTGTAATTTGCTGCAAAAAAGAAAAAGAAATTATACTTATCTAGATCCCACCTCCCACGCACCACAATTTATTTTGCTCTTCTTTGTGAAACTCTCAGGTGTAACCCCCTGACCACCTGCTCTGCATGTGCTATTTGTTCCCTTATAATTTTTCCTGCTATATCTTGATGTCCTGTTCTGGTTTGGTCTCTTATATTCCCTTGCCACGCACATATTGATATTTCATTACTTTCCCTACACTTTGGGATTACGGGTTTCTTTTTCATCTCACTTTTAAATTAATATACCCTTCAGATGGCTTCAGAGAGGCTGAGCTCCCATTAGCCTTCGTTTCTGAGTCCATTAGGACTCATTTGCTGACCCTTCGTGTTGGTTTGACTCCGCTTTCGTACTTATTTTCTCCTTTTGGTTCTGGCCCTTCCCTCTCCACTCCATCATTTTATGATCAATCGTACTTCAATTACCTCAGCTTTTAGTGTCAGTCTTTAAATGGTCCAAATGCACACCTTTTCTCTCTCTTCAGCAAAAATTTGACCTCTTCTTGGCTTTTTGTTTATCTCACCTATTCTAATCCCATTCAGTTTTATTTCCAAGGGACGCCTCCCTAATCCTTTAATTTGCATAAACAGACCCATGACATTCTGAACATTGTGTGGAGCAAGAGAATAACCTGTAGGTGGTTGTTCCTTCAACAGCATTCTGTTGTGGGGATGATGGGAAAAGGGATCCACTTTGGGTGAGCTGAGTTCTAAGTCACTGTGTGGGCAAACACCTTCATTCAAAAGGGAAGCAAGCCACCACAGTTTTCTGGGCACAAGGAACATTTCCCCACCCTTTTCCTTGTCCTCACATAAACAATCCAATGACCAGTCAGGGAAATCTATTTCTGAAACTGTCCTTATATGTGAATGGTGTCTAGATCAGCAATTGTACTGGAGAAATTCTCTCTCTCTCTGACCAGTATAGACATGGACATCTGTACATCTAACCACCTGAGTCCCTCTCAGGGCTTATGAATGGTCACAAGAGGGGCAGTCACTTCAGAAAAAAAGCCTTTCTATCATCCCCAGTGCCCAGGGCACCAGCCTTTATCTTTACCCATTTTTTATAACAGATTTAAAAGCCCAATTAATAACCACTATTCTGCAGTAGTTATTTTCAATTCTTCATTTCATTTGCATTTTTTTCAGCAACCAATGCCCATCCGTACTCCATTTGGATCTCTCAGAATCCAAATAGAAAGCAGAAATGTTTGCAGGTGTTTCAAACAGAGAGGAAGAAATACAGGTATTGGTTACATCTATGGGCTGGAGGGGCAAAAAGGGAAGCCCTACTAATGAGGGCCCAGAGTCAGTTCCCACCAGAGGCTTTCACAGAAGGATGTCAGCTCTTAAGCAAGATCCCAGGAGCCTCTGCAGTCCTAGCACTGCTACTGCCCATGCTGTCAGCCTCTCTGTGGCTGCCGTCACAACCACTGCAGCTGGAGACCGAGAAAGACCCAGAAAGGAGAGAGCGGCTCCTCTCCCCTGTCTGCCGGGCTCCCTCCCTGGCAGGGCCAGCCTTAGGCCAGGTGGCAAAGGAATCCAGGAATTTAATATGTGGAGCCCCGACCCTTGCAATGACTCAGCGGCATCCATATGTAGCTATAAATAGTTAGTGACTTGCACAGATTCTGTCTCATCCCCATGCCCATTTTCCCTGTTTTCTTTCATTTAAGAAATTTGATATGGAATTCTAACACATAGTCAAGTTATGACTTTTCCAATAGTCATGTATGGCTATGAGAGTTGGACCGTAGAGAAGGCAGGTTGCCAAAGAATTGATGTTTTTGAACTGTAGTGTTGGAGAACACTTTTGAGAGTCCCTTGGACTGCAAGGAGATCCAACTGGTCAATTCTAAAGGATATTAACCCTGAATATCCATTGGAAGGACTGATGTTGAAGCTGAAACGCCAATATTTCAGCCACCTGATGTGAAGAACTGACTCACTTGAAAAGACCCTGATGCTGGGAAAGATTGAGGGCAGGAGGAGAAGGTGATGACAGAGGATGAGATGGTGGGATGGCATCACCAACTCAATGGACATGAGTTTGAGCAAGCTCCAGGAGTTGGTGATGGACAGGGAGGCCTGGCGTGCTGCGTTCCATCGGGTCACAAAGAATCAGACATGACTGAGCGACTGAACAATAACAAATCCATACATAATTCCAGTAAAAACAGAGCATCCTGGCAGAACGGGCTCGAGGGTGATCTGGAGTCATGCTCACTTAGTCTTGCCCTCCCCTTCTGCCATGGTCTGCAGGAGACTGTCTGAGCTGCAGGTTCACCACAGCCCGGACTAAAAGTCCACCATTAACGGTTCCTCATGTTACGAGCAGAGTACCTTGGAGTTGGTTCTACAGACTCTAAGAAGACATATGGGTGGTTTTCTTTCTATGACTGTAGATTTACTGTAAGGATATAAGGGATTAGGAGCTCCTTGGCTTCTAGCACAGTGCACGGCATGTAGCAGATATTCAATATGTGTAATTGAAAGAAGGTACATCAGGTCACTGTTCCTTCCTAAGATATATGGTCACATTGGGTCTCAGATGTTCTAATATTAGAATGCACAGCTTATCAAAGCCTCGGGGAGAATGAGAACCAACAGCAGCTCCATGCAGACTGCTGTGCAGGTTGGCCCAAGAACCCCTTTACTTCTCAAAGGGAGGCTATGGAAAGTTGAGTTGTCTCTACATTTTATTGTTCTCTTGCAACTCAGAGGATACCAAACCTGGCAGAGCTCATTCTCTGTCTGCTCCAGGTCTTTTCTGGATTCTTCTGCCCCTGACAATGACCTCAGGGTCAATCAGTAAAGCTCAAGATTAAGTGAGTCAGTTTTTCTTGTGCCCTAGGCAAGAGATTATAGCAACCTCAAGCATTAATATCCACTTAGGCCAGATTCCATCAGGGAATAGGAGCTTGGCAGAACTTTATATTATCATGGGCTCACCTCCATGTGAAGATGGGTGACTTTGTACAGGTGGTTAGCTTGGTGACAGGGCAATAGTTTGTGCTTACAATCTCAAAGTGAAAAGTGAAAGCCACTCAGTCATGTCTGATTCTTTGCGACGCCCTGGACTGTAGCCCACCAGGCTCCTCTGTCTGTGGGATTCTCCAGGCAAGAACACTGGAGCGGGTTGCCATGCCCTCCTCCAGGAGATCTTCCTGACCCAGGGATCAAACCCGAGCTTCTTGCACTGCAGACAGGTTCTTTACCATATGAGCCATGAGGGAAGCCCTCATGTCAAGCCACAGTTCAACTCCATCCTCCCTTATGCCTGTGTGCAGGTATAAGCCAGGACTAACTACCACTCATGTTCCTACGGCACTTGTGCCGGGCATTTCCTGCATCCTGTGTATTGCGTTGAAACTATCTGCCTTAGCTCCTGTTTCTCTCAGTAAGCCATCAATTCATCGACAGGAGGAAATACTTTACAATGTTGTATCCTTGGTGTATACTCAGTGTCTGGCTGGCTCCTCTTGAACTAAAATGAACCTCTGGCTTTAAATTAGTCTCCTACCAATGACAATTTTTCTCTACTTCCATAGTAACAGAAAGACAGTGGGGTAAATTACTGCCCAAAG
This sequence comes from Cervus elaphus, assembly GCF_910594005.1. NCBI lineage: Eukaryota > Metazoa > Chordata > Mammalia > Artiodactyla > Cervidae > Cervus > Cervus elaphus. Next base: position 4,177,259 of record NC_057826.1, on the reverse strand, counting down.
AAAAATTAAACTTCCCAGCATTTCTGTCACCTAACCCAGCCATGAGAGGTAATGCCTATGCAATGTGAGAAGTAATGTGCTTCACTCCAGAAGTTTGCTCTTAAAAGGCCAAAGCGTGAGACTTCCCTGGTGGTCCAGTGATTAAGAATCCGCCTTGCAATGCAGAGCATGTGAGTTCAATCCCTGGTCAGAGAACTAAGATACCACATGTCTAGGAGAAACTAAGCCCATACACTTCCCCTACTGAGTCCAAATGCCACAACTAGAGAATTCACATGCCACAGTGAAAGATCCCGCATGATGCAACAGAGGTTTAAGACCAGACGCAGCCAAATGAATAAATAAATAAAAGATAGAGAGTGAACTCCTTTGGCTGTTTTCCTCTGTCACGCTGGCTGGAGACCATGGACCAGGGCAGCTAATAGCGTCCATCTACACAGTGGAAGATGTGTGTCAGGGAGGGCGGAGCTGCTACCAGCCCTGCGATCCCCACTTCTCTCTGCCAGAGAATTTATTCTTACGAAGGAGAAATACAATCCAAGATTTTGAAGTCCCTGGACACTGAGTTTTTTCATTAGTTTATACATTAGCTAATACAACTCTCTAGTTCCAAAATCTGAACATAAAGAATATCAGCCAGAGGTTCAACAGGAAACAAAAGACACATACAAGATTAGGATACCTTGAGGAAGGTTTATTTATGAAATGAGTATCATATATGTGGGCTTGTAGAGGAATCAGAGAGACAGTGCAGTACCCTGGTCCTAACAGGACCGGAGCTTTACCACTTCTAGGACCTAGGAGCTGAGCTAAGGGAACAGTCTGTCAGCTCTGGAGAGAGACATGGTTATAAAGAATTGGAATTCTTAATTGGAGTATTTTTTTTTTTCTTCAGTCAAGTTACCACCCAGTCCAACACTCTGACCTCACTATTTTCCCCAACTTCTCCATCCCTGAAGGCTGCCCTTCCAAAGGATGGGAATTCAATAGAAAACTGAGCACCCAGGAATCCCACTGATGTTGCCCCTAAGGCCAGCCTCTTAGGGTAGAGAAGGGCAAAGAATGCCTGTAAAGAAGCCCGTGGTATAATAGGTTCAGCTCAGAGAGGAGCTCTGCTAAAGAAAGGAGGAAAGTATAGGCCAGAGAGAAGAGCATTGTGTTCTGCTTTTGTCCTTATACACGTTTAAATGTGGTTTTCAGTTAATTTCTCAGAAATTGCCTAATTAGAATTTCACTGGACTCAGTCCTTCCTGTTGCTGGTAAAGCAATGACATAGTCAACAAATAATTCAACACACATTCCTTAGACATCAACTATGAATCAATCCTAGGCAGGAGAGACTAGAGGCTTGGGACTGGTCCCAGAAGAGCTGATAGACTAAGCATATTTTCCTCCTGATCTTTTCTAAATGTTTGACTCAAGATACCATCAGTGGTCTATGCCAGCTTTTAACAATTTTCTTGAATGATGAGGCACGGTGATGATAGCTGTCTGCATCTAAACTCATATTTAGTAAACGGGGGTCCATTAAGAGAAAACTTAGTGCCTGGCAGTCACTAAATAAATCAGCAAAAACAAACAAAAAATGTGATCGTTACAGCAGTGGCTTCAGGACAAACTAAAAGCACTTTAAATAATATAATGAAGGAGACCATATCAGTCAGAATTCTTAGTGGCAAGCAAGAAAACCCAAATTTCACTATCTTAATCAAAATATAATTTACTGGAAGCAAATCAGGAGTACACAGAACTGAAGGAGACCGAAGGAGTTGGTGTTAAAAAAAAAAAAAAAAAACTGGGAAGATTCTAAATATATAAAGTAGAGACTCCACGTCTATAATAAGGAGATGCCTCGGCATTACAGACTGTGCATGCTGGACTTAATTTCCTGCCCACATGAGAGTCACGCTAGTCTGTGTAAGTGGCCCCACTCTTTCCACAGAGCCGATCAGGGACCCAGTCCCCTGCATTTTGTTGTTCTGCCATTTCCTAAAACGTTGACCTTTTTTGCAAGGTCAGAGCTTCATTGCTACAACAGCCTCATTGAAACCTGCAGAAATGGAGACAGAAAAGAGCGTCAGGGCAAGAAAACCAGTGTTTGAACTGCTCACATCCCACTATCTGAAACATAGTCAGTTAGCCATATCTAGCTACAAAGAGGGATGGAAGTTTGCATCTGAATGTGTCAGTCACTCTCCCTGCTTAAAATCTACCAAAATGAATAAAAGAAGAATGTGGAGTGGGCGTTGTCTCAGCCACGTTAAGAGAACCCCAAAGGATTAGGCAGGCAGGGGCCACAGCAAACAGCACCCTGCAGAAATCATCTGGCCCGTGTGCCTCCACAGCCACTGCAGCGACGCTGACTTGTTCCCGCTCTCCTATATTTACATCTTCCACTGAAGTCTCAGAATATCAGGAAAGAGTGACTTACCGGCTTAGCCAAAATCAACAAGCGCCACCTATGGACACACTGAGGCAGGCAGAGACCCCACAGAGACCCCACAGCAGGACCCAGCATTGACACCATCAAGAGTTTACATGATACAGAATTCCCCGAAAGTGTTTGATATTAGAAAGCTGGAATATGCTATAAAATATATTATGATAATAAGCTCTCACCTTAAAATCATTCTACAATATATTTTCTTTCACTTGCTTCCTTTGTCCAGTCTGGTTCTATGTATTATAAACTCTGCAAATTGTTGGTGGCACAGTACTCAGAATATCATTGTAAATACCTGACCAAAATTTTTGGTCACTCTCTAAAGAAAAAATGTGATGATTTTAGTGAGTTAGGGAGTATTCTCATTAATTGATAGTTCCTAGCTAACTATGGAAATAACCCACAGGTTTGGTTTCATGGTAGTAGAAAATCTGTGAGTTGGGAGTCAGGTCAACCTGGGTTTAACCCATGTCATGTAGTTTGGCCAAATAAGTTTTCCTCGTTGAATTTAATTTTCCCGTCTGTACAGTAGGGGCAATAATGACTTTCATGGTGGCTCAGACAGTAAAGCGTCTGCCTACAATGCGGGAGACCCGGGTTCGATCCCTGGGTCGGGAAGATCCCCTGGAGAAGGAAATGGCAGCCCACTCCAGTACTATCGCCTGGAAAATCCCATGGACGATGGAGCCTGGTAGGCTACAGTCCATGGGGTCGCAGAGTCGGATATGACTGAGCAGTTTCACAGTAGGGACAATAATCTTACTATATGGAGCTATTTAAAAAGCTAAATTAGAGCATGAATAACAACTGCTTCACATGTGGTAAGCACTCAGAATTATCAGTTTCATTCTCTACCACTTGCATCCCCCAAATATGCTTCGTTGAGTTGCCAAGATAATGTGATGCCTGCTTTAGGGATACAACGTATACTCCAGTTAAAAGGCATCATTTCTGGCCAGAAAACATATGGCCAACACACATGAATAGCTTGAATTGCCTAGGCAGTTTTTCTAATGAGTGATTCTTCCTCATCCAAATTATAGTTTAAGCCTGTCTGGAATTCTAAGCAGTTAATAGTGTGAAATCTGATTGCTTTAAAGAGGTGGATCAGAGAATGTAGCAAAGATTATCCATCTGATTAGTACCCCAATGTAATTTTCAAAAAAGATTAAAACATGACTCTCATGCAAACATAGAATAACCATGTACCTAATGTTTTATTCAACTCATTAACCAACAAGAAAGTCAGTAAGATGATAAAGGTAGTTCAAAGCCTGTTAAGAATGATGATGCGTACTGTGAGTCAATCAAAGGAATCCTGGAATTTATTTGGTAATAGATACAAAAGCAGTTGATGCTCTACAGAACAATAAAACTGCACACTTTGAGATTATCTCTCTTATTGGAAGATATCTTCATGTTAACACGTAACTTCTTGATGTCTGGACTCTAGCCAAATAGTGAATAGCTAAGTCAAACAAATGTGCATTCTGCTAGATAATTAAGTAAAGTGCATGTGAGTCTATTTACAAAATCCCGAAATAACATTGAAAAGGTATTGAATCATGCTTTTGGTTTTATTTTCAAATTTTAGATAATTTTTCTTAAAAACTAAGCCCATTGTTGACTGGCTATAGATCCTAAATGTAAATGCTGATTAACAGCCTTATTTGGGTTATTAAAAAATGATCAATTAAGCACCTCAGCATTTCCAACTTTGAAATGAATTGATGCAAACATAATCAAAACATCACATTTCCTCTCAAGTCATTTTTCTAAGAGAGGCAACAGCTCCCTATTTTCCCTTCCCTTCCTTGACTATAATTTCACAATTCACTAAAAACACAAATGATAAAGAAAATGACATAAGGGCAACAGATTTCTTTGAACAACAACAAAAATTATTAAATTTCTACAAAGTTATTAATCTTGGTTGACCTTAAGAAGTTATGTGTGAGAAAAACCCTCACTTGCCCTATTGCAAATGAAAGTAAAGAGACATTTTAAGGTTCACATTCTCTTAAATAAACTAAGAATTCAGATTTTAAATGACAATCAAACTGCCTGGTAGCTCCAGGCTAGCCTGAGGCGAAACTGTAAAATCTGCGAAGTGTGATTTCTGTTTCTCTCGTCCCCTTCCAGGAACCTCTCTCCCCTTTTCTACCCATCTGTCCATGACAATATTCACTCATCTCAGCTATTCCATCTAATCTCCCATGATACTGCCCATCTCAGAGACTAAGAAATTCCTATGCCCCTGTATATTCGATTTACTGTGCATGCACAAAACCTTTTGGAAAGAATTTCTGCCCAGTGCAAGAAATTGCTTGGTGCTGATCTGTCAATTTGCTCCCTATCTCTTGTAATAGTGTGTGTGAGCATTTTGTGTAATTTACCCAGCATCTGATGGTAAAGGGCAATCAATACCATTCTGCAGAGGCAAGCTTCTCGGGATTCTTTTAAAACCAAACCTGTAGAGCTTTATTGCATGGCCCTTATTGACTGATACTGACTGTCCATGTTCAGGATGATGCTGTCTCCACCTTCGTTAATGAAATTTTTTATAGTCCATAAGTCAATGCTAGGTCAAATACCTTTTCTTCCCCCTTCACCTTGTCAGACATTGAAGAGTCTGGATATGTAAGAGAAGTGATATGAAAAGATAATTTAAGATTGTCATATATCATGGGGACTATATAAGGAAATATGCTTGCATCTCATAAATAGTGTACCTAGCATAGCACCATGGATGTGTAAATATTTGATGTTTGCTGTTTTTTTCATTTTGAAATCTTTCAAATATTTTATTTATGTGAAAGAGAAGCAAATTCTAAGTAAACTCACTGCTATACCATGAACATAAGTTCTTTCAAATAAAAAAGTATTGATTGAATATACACTGAATACAGCACTCTAGTGGAGAAGGCAATGGCACCCCACTCCAGTGTTCTTGCCTGGAAAATCCCATGGACGGAGGAGCCTGGTGGGCTGCGGTCCATGGGGCCGCTATGAGTCGGACACGACTGAGCGACTTCACTTTCGCTTTTCACTTTCATGCATTGGAGAAGGAAATGGCAACCCACTCCAGTGTTCTTGCCTGGAGAATCCCAGGGATGGGGCAGCCTGGTGGGCTGCCGTCTATGGGGTTGCACAGAGTCGAACATGACTGAAGTGACTTAGCAGCAGCAGCAGAGCACTCTAGGTGTTTGCAAAGAACACAAATGTCATACAATATAACAAAGGGTCCCAGACTTTCTTGATTCACAGCACCCTCACTGTCTCAATAATTTTTTTCACAGAACTCACTTAGCAAAAATAAACATTTATCATTTCATTTATTAAGTAATTAGGCTCCACTAACTTATTAACAATTCTATCATAACAAGTTACTAGCCTTTTGAAAATAATGAGCTAAAATTGAGAAAATATACAAATGCTTTACTTTATTTGTATTTACTAACAGGATGCATAGGCCTATTGAACACAGCACAAATTCTCAAATATTGGTATCAGGTTGGACTTGACTGTCCTCATTTATTGCCTCACATTCATTTTTTGCATTTTTAAAGATCAAAGCAAAACAGAGCTTTGCAGATCATGAAAAGGAATATAAAGTGATCCAATATTGAAACTACCAACAACCTCAAGATTGTAGTTCAGGCAGTGACCAACCGATGTCAGCTGTCAGCGTTTCCCTGAAAAATTTAAAATACCCAGCAGCACCCTGGTAAATTCACTGTGGGGCCCCAGATGCAACGGTATGTGATTTGGGAACCATGCCGGCATGTGTTACTATTTCTATCCTCAAAAAAAGTTATAAGTTATTAAGCATTTTAATATCCTCAATAACTATCATGAAAATAGAAAACACTTTTCTTAAAACCAGCATTTGGAAAGATGAAGCCTGGATCGAAAAAATAGAAAGAAAGAAAAGGAAGGAAATAAACAAGGAAAGAGGAAGAAAGAAAGAGAAAATAAAAGAAAGATTAATTTGAAGAAGAACCTGGAAATCCGGGTAGCATTTTCGCAGGTGAAAATGGAGACAAGAGGAGTTGTGATGTCAGAGCCGCAGATCACTCTGAATGTTTGGTGCAGGTTTCTGAGCAAGAGACTAGGGATGGAAAGAGAAGTAAAACACAGCCAGAACCAGTACAGATGTTCACTCCTCCTCCAGAAAAGGAAGCCCAACAAACTACCTTTTCTGATGCAGAATTCATGGCATGAGGAATGGAGTGGGAAACAGTTGTCAAAACTAAGGCTTGCATATGACTTTAGTCATATTCAGAATACTTTCAACGCCAGTACACAAATAATCTGGATCTCTCTTACTATCATTACTAAGAAACTAGTGGAAAACATTGCCTACTTCTCATATTATATATATGACCATCAAAGCTAATCCAAAGCAGTATTCATTTCTTTTAATATGGACCTATCAGACTAATGAGCAAAAGTTCCAAACCAGATGAGCAAAACATCCTGAAACTGAACAGAAACATCCCTGCTTCATTTTTATTCATTTCCCAAATGAATCAAATTTCCCAAACTATTGCTCTCTACTTTTTTGCCAAACCAGAAAAAAATGTATAAGTTCTGGTATAAAAAAATATTAATAATTTTACCCAGGCCTTTCAAAAGTGCTTATGTAACAATGCGAGCGTGCATGCTAAGTCTTTTCATTCATCTCCCACTCTTTGCGACCCCATGGACTATAGTCCACCAGGCTCTTCTCTCTATGGGAGTCTCCAGGCAAGAATACTGGACTGGGTTGCCACGCCCTCTTCCAGGAAATCTTCCCAACCCAGGAATCGAATCGGCGTCTCTCACATCTTCTGCATTGGCAGACAGGTTCTTTAACACTAAGGCCCCCTGAGAAGCACTTTTGTAATAATAGCACCATTTATAATTTGGCAGCTACTGGCTGAGATGATTTTGAGCTTAAATAGAAGTTATTATACTCATATATCTAAACTTTTACTAAGACTATCAGACACCCACACAACCTAGAAACATACACATATTGAGTAAGAAATTAAAGTTGTCCACACGCTATAGTAGCGCTTCACTGAAAACAGTCCTCCTTAAGGTGATTCTCATCGGTTCATCAAGTAGATTTTAATCCATAATAAGCATGGCAAATATTGTCTTAAGTTTGTCTTAAATTAGAATGACGTCCTTAAAGGATTAAAGACTTCCAAATATTGTATTGAAAAAATATCCATAGGAATCCCAAAGTGACCTTGGTGATTCTGGTTTGAAAAACATACAGAAGACTTATTAGTAACAAACATCAGTATAACTAAAATATATATATATATATATAGATAGATAATTTTAAATTACAAATCCACTTCTCTGCTGGCTCATTTGGTAAAGAATCAGCCTGCAATGCAAGAGACAAAGGTTCTCCTGGGTTGGGAAGATACCCTGGAGAAGGGAATGGCAACCCACACCAGTATTCTTGCCTGGAGAATCCCATTGACAGAGAAGTGTGTTGGGCTATAGTTCATGGGGTCACAAAGAGTCAGACATGACTAAGCGCCTAAGTACACACACATAAATTACAAACTGATAGTGAGATCTAATCTCCACCATCACCCATAAAGGTCTTATTGATTATATTGCTTTTATTGATAAGGAAACTGAAGTTCAGAGAATTTCAGTGATGGATAAATATCACTGTCTATAAAAGATACTCATCTCTAATTTAGGGCTTCTGACTCATATTTTATATGCTTTCTAATAAACACCTTTCCAAGGATAAAATGGATGATAGACCACCAGATGTGATTTGAGAATCTCCATGTTCTATAGCCAATAAATACACCCTCTCTCCCCTGCTGGGAGCCTAAAGTTCTGACATTTGGGCCATTTTCTTGGGTTAAATCATTAGCTAGCTTTCAAAATGAAAATGTTAAGTTGGTTGGAAGTAATACATGTGAAAGCTTTTAATACATTTCCTGACATATAGCAAGCACTCAATGAATGCTTGCTATTACTTTTTAATGAATGCATTAACACTCAATCTATGGGTAAGGAGTCATTTGTCAAACTTACTGTCACTTGGCAGAGTAGACCTGGAGAAAACAAGAGGAGAGATAAATCTGACTGGGGCTGGGGAAGAAAAAAAAAAAAGAAAAGGGGTCAGTTCCCACCTGAACCCTGAGTCAGAGGCACTGGCAGATGGGTTCCTGTGATTTTAATTTTGATGTTAAAACGAAGAAGATTCTGCAGACAGACGTCCTCAGATGTTTTCTTCGGGGCAGCCATACGTAAAATTGTCATCCTTCCAGGCTCTCTTCTTTTCTGCATCCTCGCCCTGGCAATCTGCTCTCAGCTGCTGGCTAAATTTCAGTGAGTGGCAATCGGAAGACATTGTTAGAACTGAGAAAACAAATGACAGGAGAATCACACTAGTGAGCGCAGAATCTCCCGCCTCCACTGGATCACCTGCGGTCATTTTAGGGTTTCAAAATGTCACCTTGAAAAGCTGGCTGTGAAGTTCTGTGTGTATTTTTCATGTAGTAGAGTTGCCTAAACTTCCGCTACTTCTCGCTCAGGCAATATTTTCCAGGGAAAATTCATAATCCATCTTCAGCTGCGATCTCTTCCATGGCTTGCGGTTCCTCGTCCCCAGCTGTCAGGGCCATCTGCGTTCTCTCTTTGCGAGGAAGGGCCGTGGGTGCCAAGTCTTCCTCCCCATCCCATGCCTCACTCCCTGGAAAGAACGGACAGATATAACTCTGAATTGGCAGGCAACTTTAAAACACTAGGGTTTATAATAACTCGAGATGAGATGCTCTAAATCTGGTTTATTTCAAATAGCAGAGAGCCAGAAGAGCTACTGATGAGTCACATAACCCAGAACCACAGGTTTCACTTGGACAAATCTCCCGTAGATCCAGCCCTACAGAGAAAAACTTTATATTAACGGATGATGTGGTCATCTCGGGGAATATTACTGTTTTGTTTCTATTAAGTTCAAGTGAGCAAACCCTTCTGCAAAGGACTCAGTTCTCTAAATTTAGGATTTTAATATTCATGGGGATATATCTTCTTATTCTCTATGAAGAATAATGGAAAGATGCTTTGCTGTCCAGAAATGTCATCTTCTCTCCTCTTCCTCCTCAGATCCATCTTACCTTCAAGTGCTTCAAACAGTCGGCTTAGCACACATACTGTGTGTATCTGCGTGAGGGCATGCGCATGAGACATCCAGCTTGGCTACTTTATGTAGAAACTGAGCATTTCACCCAGGAATTTCATTCTGTCCATTGATGACCCAGAGTTACTCAGGTATAAAGGAATAGAAGTCATTTTCAAGTCAAGAACCTCATTCAGAGATTCTCTATTTTGACTGCACATTGAAATCACATGAGAAATTTTTAAAAGTACAATTGCTCTGATCCCTCCTGCAGAGATTCCGGTGTAATGGCACCAGGGTGGGGCCCATATGTATGGATCTTCCTTGGTGATTCTATCACGTGGCTGAGGCTGAGAGCCACTGTGTCAGAGGGAAGAACCTCTGCTACGTGCCAGGTTTCGGGTGGTGGACACTGGCACATGCCAGACTGCTGTTGACATGTCACATGTTTGAAAACTAGGGCAGAGAGGATGCATACCTACCAGGCCAGCACTGGTACCAAGTATGTTGCTTTGCCTCATTTCATTCTCAAGACCATCCCATAAAGACTATATATTAAATTGCTATTTTTCAGATCATCGTTGTTCAATCGCTAAGTCATGTCCAACTCTTTGTGACCCCATGGACACGCCAAGCTTCCCTGTCCTTCACTATCTCCCAGAGTTTGCTCAGAGTCATGTCCACTGAGTCCGTGATGCCATCTAACCATCTCACCCTCTGTTGCCCCCTTTACCTCCTCCCTTCAATCTTTCCTAGCAGAAGGGTCTTTTTCAGTGAGTCATTTCTTTCCATCAGATGGCCAAAGTATTGGAGCCTCAGCTTCAGCATCAGTCTTTCCAATGAATATTCAGGATTGACTTCCTTTAGGATGGACAGGTTGGATCTCTTTGCAGTCCAAAGGACTCTCAAGAGTCTTCTCCAACACCACAGTTCAAAAGCATCAATTCTTTGGCACTCAGTCTTCTTTATGGTCCAACTTTCACATCTGTACATGACTACTGGAAAATGTTTTTCAGATAGTGAAGCTGATATATTCCTGTCAAGAGGACCAACTAGCAAGAACTATGGATTGCTTCCCTTCAGGATAAACCCAAAGGAAACTACTGGAGTAAGAGAGGATTATGATTCTAAAGGAAGAACAAATAAACTGCCAGAAACTCTGGGGGAATTTGAAGATCCTTGTGAGCTGGGGGAGGTCTGATAGAGACAAGACCGGAGGGGCTATGCCGAGGTCTGGAGTGGAGGGTGGAGAGAGGGAGCAGAGAGGGGTGAGTTCAAGGAGTGTTCGGTTCTACTCTTGCTTCTTCAGTAAATGCTCACCCACACACATACACTCAACAAAAGTCTCTTTGGCTGCACCTTAGTCTCAAAAGTTGACCATTGGAGTCCATAGATAACAGCAGAGCAAGACAAATGCCCTGCTGGGATGGCATATGGATGAAATAGATACTGGTGGCCATTGTCCCATGAGCTTGTGTTTCTCCACCTTCAGGCTTCCAGGGTTATAGAAAGGATGTGTCTTCCAATGCTGACTCTTTTCCAGAAGTTAAATCTGTGCTTCTGACCCAAGCAGACGTCCAGTGGTCTGACTGCAAGTGGGTGTTGGCAGGAGAAGTCAGTAATGACCAAAGCTCAGACAATTTTCCTTCCTTAAACCAAGGATTCTTAACCTGGAGTTCAGGACATGTCCTTCAGTGATGAATATCCAAACTACAGTAGCGTCAGTAGTTATTTGTGATTTCCATCACCAACTTAATCACAGTTATCTTCTTATACATTACAGTTGTTGCAGATAGTTATTTGTTAGACATGATGCTAGATTGTGTTATTTACTACATTAACAAAGCATAGATAATTTTAGCACAGTATATTTTAATATTTTTATAACTTAATTTCAGTATGATCGGTTTCTTTTGTAATCACATAAATTTTATTTTATGTGTTTAAAATGACATCCTGAGAAGAGTTTCATGGGTCTTCCCAGTTTGCCAAAGGGCTCTGTGGCCCAAGAGGATTAAGAAATCCTGCCTTATTCTCACCAGAAAGAATACAGAAGGAACTTTGTGTCTTTCATAACACACATTACCAGACTATGACAGGATGGTGATTTGACATTCAGCACGTTTTTCATACCTCTTCCCCTTTTGCATTTCTATGCTGCAGAGGCTAGAATGCCATGAACCTACATTGTTTGGACTTCAAGAGAGCACTTTCTAGATCATAAGACGTGTGTATGTGTGTTTATCAGTGTATTTCTATATCCTCTATAATCTAGATCTATGTCCTGCTAATGCATGCATGCACGTGCACACATGCGTACACACATGTATATTCAGACACTGCTCTCCAGAGTATATGCACATCTATCCTCCTACCAGTAGTGCATGAGGATTCTGTATCCCTATCACTTGGTAATGTCCAGTTTCTCAATTTCTGCCAACCCAATAGAATTGGAGGTAATTCAGATGCCCATAACTGAGGGAAGAGAGAGGCAAAATACAGCAGAGGTATACAATGCAATAAAATGTAGATACATAAACACACAACTTGGATAGAACTTTAAAAACAATGTATTGAGTATAAAAGAAGAAAATGAGATCTGTAACACAACATAATTTATGTAAATTAGAACTGCATACAAATTAATAATACTTGTTTTGTGAGAACATATACAAATAAAAGTATGCACATCAACACCATGAAAGGTTCACCTATGAGAAGCAAGCGTAGTGGGGTAGAAATAGACTTAAAAATGAAATAAACAAATACAATGGGAAGACACTAGCATGGACCGATGACAATGATGTCCAAGGGATTGAGGGAGATGATTAACTCTACTCTCTGCACCTGAGTGCCTTTTGCCCTTAAAAAAAAGAAGAAGAAGAAAGAAAGAAAAGAAAAACCTAACTCAAAGTGTTGTTTGTTTCCCAAAATGTATACAGACAGCCCAGGATGGAGATAAGTTGCAAAGACAAATCTTACTTCTCAAATCGTGGCTAGTGAGGAAGCAAAGAAACATAGAAGCACTAATGTATTTACATATATGCTCTTAATTTCCTCTCTTGGGAGGATTGAGAGGCATTAAAACTAATGCCTGAGATATATGTAAGTATCCCTATTTTCTAGAAGAGAATCCTGAGATTCATAGACATCACATAACAAGTCACAGGGCCAGAAACTCAAGTTGGGTTTTCTGACTTCAAAGCTCATGGTACAACATAGCCTCAACAAATTCCCCCACTGCCCCAAGCACTGTTTAGTTACATTGACATTTTATATCAGGTGTGACATTCCACGTAGCTACACTGATAATTAAGTCTCTATAGGCCTATGGAGTTAATAGCAGACAAAGGTTCCTTGTTCTCTGTTTCCAAAACTTTCACCCATGGCAAGATTTTACTATATTCCATCTTAGAAGTGAACTGCCAACAGCAGTTAGAGAAATATTTTTTTTCTTGTCATCTTTATTTTATTTTATTTTCCCCAATTATTTTTATTAGTTGGAGCCTAATTACTTTACAATATTGTAGTGGTTTCTGCCATACATTGACATGAATCCGCATTTTTTTAACTGCTGTGGTCTGTCCATACGTTTAGTGCGGATATGAATGTTAAAGAGGGTGTGCTCTTAGGAGAGTGCTCAGAGAAGGGTTTGGGGTTGCTGATACAGAATCACTCATTTCTATAAACGGCAAGTAAAAATCAGAACTTTCATTACACAAAAAGTAGAAGATCAGAAGTGACTCAAAGACCAGAGACCTCGGATGAATTGTGAAAATGCAGGAAAAAAAGAATGACAGAAAATGAGACAGAAGAAAAAAATTAGTTTAGTAAATCTTTTTAAAATAAAAAATTCTTATCAGAGAATTATTATTATAGAGTCCTAATGGCAAAAATCTCAAAATTAACAAGTGAACTTCTGAACAAATTGGTCTACATAAGCAACTTTACAGTCAGAGATTTTTTCAAATTCAGACTTAAACAAAGTAGGGAAAACCACTAGACCATTCATGTAAGACCTAAATCAAATCCCTTATGATTATACAGTGGAAGTGACAAATAGATTCCAGGGATTAGATCTGATAGACAGAGTGCCTGAAGAACTATGGATGGAGGTTCATGACATTGTACAGGAGGCAGTGATGAAGATCATCCCCAGGAAAAAGAAATGCAAAAAGGCAAAATGACTGTCTGAGGAGGCCTTACAAATAGCTGAGAAAAGAAGAGAAGCTAAAGGTAAAGGAGAAAAGGAAAGATATAGCCATTTGAATGCAGAGTTCCAAAGAATAGCACAGAGAGATTAAAAAGCCTTCTTCAGTGATCAGTGCAAAGAAATAGAGTAAAACAATAGGATGGGAAAGACTAGAGATCACTTCAAGAAAATTAGAGATACCAAGGGAACATTTCATGCAAAGATGGGCTCAATAAAGGACCGGAATGGTATGGACCTAACAGAAGCAGATGATACTAAGAAGAGGTGGCAAGCATACACAGGAGAACTAGCCAAAAATAATCTTAATGACCCAGATAACCACAATGGTGTGATCACTCACCTAGAGCTAGGCATCCTGGAATGTGAAGTCAAGTGGGCCTTAGGAAACATCACTATGAACAAAGCTAGTGGAGGTGATGGAGTTCCAGTTGAGCTATTTCAAATTCTCCAAGATGATGCTGTGAAAGTGCTGCACTCAATATGCCAGCAAATTTGGAAAACTCAGCAGTGGTCACAGGACTGGAAAAGGTCAGTTTTCATTCCAATACCAAAGAAAGGCAATGTCAAAGAATGCTCAAGCTACCACATAATTTCACGCATCTCACATGCTAGCACAGTAATGCTCAAAATTTTCCAAGCCAGGCTTCAACAGTACATGAACCGAGAGCTTCCAGATGTTCAAGCTGGATTTAGAAAAGGCAGAGGAACCAGAGATCAAATTACCAACATCTGCTGGATCATTGAAAAAGCAAGAGAGTTCCAGAGAAACATCTACTTCTGCTTTATTGACTACTCCAAAGTCTTTGACTGTGTGGATCACAACAAACTGTGGAAAATTCTTATGGGAATACCAGACCACCTGATATGCCTTCTGAGAAATCTGTATGCAGGTCAAGAAGCAACAGTTTGAACTGGACAAAGAACAAAGGTGAAAGTGAAAGTTGCTCAGTCATGTCTGACACTTTGCAACCCCATGGACTATACAGTGCATGGAATTCTCCAGGCCAGAATACTGGACTGGTTATAAATTGGGAAAGGAGTACATCAAGGCTGTATATTGACACTCTGTTTATTTAACTTATATGCAGGGTACCTCATGTGAAATGACAGACTGGTTGTTGAAGCACAAGCTGGAATAAAGATTGCTGGGAGAAATATCAATAACCTCAGATATGCAGATGACACCACCCATATGGCAGAAAGTGAGAAGAACTAAAGAGCCTCTTGATGAAAGTGAAAAAGGAAAGTGAAAAAGCTGGCTTAAAACTCAATATTCAAAAATCGAAGATCGTGGCCTCTGGTCCCATCACTTCATGGTGAATAGATGGGGAAACAATAGAAACATGGAAAGACTTTATTTTCTTAGGCTCCAAAATCACAGCAGATGGTAACTGAAGCCATGAAATTAAAAGACACTTGCTCCGTAGAAGAAAAGCTATAACCAACTTAGACAGCATATTAAAAAGCAGAGACATTACTTTGCCAACAAAGGTCCATCTAGTCAAGGCTATGGTTTTCCCAGTAGTCATATATGCATGTGAGAGTTGTACCATAAAGAAAGTTGAGTGCCGAAGAATTGATGCTTTTGAACTGTGGTGCTGGAGAAGACTCTTGAGAGTCTGTTGGGCAGCAAGGAGATCCAACCAGTCCATCCTAAAGGAGATCAGTCCTGAGTGTTCATTGGAAGGACTGATGCTGAAGCTGAAGCTTGAATACTTTGGCCACCTGATGTGAAGAGCTGAGTCCTGAGAAAAGACCCTGATGCTGGAAAAGATTGAGGGCAGGAGGAGAAGGGGACGGCAGAGAATGAGATGGTTGGATGGCATTACTGACTCAATGGACATTAGTTTAAGCAAGTTCTGGGAGTTGGTGACGGACAGGAAGGCATGGTACTCTGCAGTCCTTGGGGTCCCAAAGAGTTGGACATGACTGAGTGACTGAGCTGAACTGATAGAACACAAACATATATACATACATTTCTATTCATGGAAAGTTCAAGAGATTTCTTGGAAGGGACTTAATCACCTGGGAAAGTTAATGTCATTTCTTCTCTGATTAAATGTGAAAGATGTAGTTGATTTCCAAATCTTGAAGGAATAAAAACAATTTCAGTTGTGCCAGAAACAGCTGTCTTCATCTAACATCTAAGAAGATAGATCCAGAAAGATTTGACTCTATTGCGGCTTTGCAAAGCATCCTGAAAGAAACCAGAACGATGTGATTTTTCCAAGTTTGCATTTCTTTAGCCTTCCTGGTATCTTCTGACTACCACTGCTCCAGCCTGCCTCCTCTTGTAAAAGCTCCAGTGTTTTGCTGTAAACGCAGAACAGGTTGAATTATTCTACTTCTAGGAGGAAGATTATATTTGGAATTCCCAGGTGATACTTCTTTCCTTCTTGTAAAAAGAGAATCTTTGTATTAACAGATGGAAAGGGTCAAGTAGCCAATTTTGAGGCTTTGGAGGATTGTGGCTGGCTTCTGCAATGCTTCCCTCAATGTTAATCCTGCAATCCCTCACTTCAGTTAAACTGCCAAGAGAATAGGAACTAAAATTAAACAATTCAACCCACAAATAATAACTAATCAGTTATTATATCCAAGGCACAGTGCTAGAGTCAGAATAGCAGAAACAATACATATATAGTCTTGTCCTAATTGAGACTACTTCTATCCAAAAACAAATAATTATGCAATTAATTTCTTAATGAAAAATTGAATGTCTGGTTTGTGCCAGACATTGTGCTAATTAACCAAGATCATCTCCTTTCATTCTCATAGCAGCCCTTTGAAATACATACTGTTTACCCACTTTACAAATAAAAAAACTAAGACTCAAGAAAAATAAATTATTTCTCTGATATCGCAAAATCAGTAAAGAGCTATCTAATTCTGAATCCCATTTTTCTCCAGCAGAGCCAGTTCTTTCCACAGATAAGGCTCTTTATCCATTCTCTCACCTATATTTTTGTTTGCTGAATTTAAGTCAGTAAGGATTCTCCTGTAGTGTTAGGTGCTCGGTCATGTCCAACTCTTTCCAACCCCATGGACTGTAGCCCGCCAGGCTCCTCTATCCAGATTCTCCAGGCAAGAATACTGTAGTAGGTAGCCATTCTCTTCTCCAGGGGATCTTCCTGTAGAGTTCCCATTTATTTTTAACACATCTATATATTCCTAATACTGCCTTAAGACAATAATATCTGAAATACTAATATCTGAAACTTCAAAGCTTTCTGATAGGCTTCCCAGGTGACATTGGGGGAAAGCATCTGCCTGCCAAGCAGGTGATGCAAGAGAGGTGGGTGCGATCCCTGGGTCAGGAAGATGCCCTGGAGGAGGAAATGGCAACCTACTCTAATACTCTTGACTGGAGAATTCCATGGACAGAGGAGCCTGGTGGATTACAGTCCACACGGCCGCAAAGAGTTGGACAGGACTGAGCATCTGAGCATAGCAGTATCCCTTAGGTCGTGTTTTCATGGTCCACCTGTAGGATCTGTTCGAGTAACATTTGCACCTCTGCCATGGAGTAAAAGATCCTCTTCCTTCACCTTAGAGACTGAAACAAGATTGACTGATTGAAGTGTATTTTGTATGTTTAAATACTATCTCATTTCCTAAAGAAAAATGATGATTTATGAAACAAAGACATTTTCAAGAAATTATTATAATCTATAGTTGTTACAGTGCATTTATAAATTAACTGTTATTACATGCAGAACATCCAAACAGAAGTCTAAGGGTGGTCTACCATGATCTCATCTAAAGTCATTCCATTGAGTAAAGAAAAAACACTGGTCCTTTTTCATCCAGTATGGGCAACATAAGCTTGAAAAAGAATAATATGCCAAGGATTCAAATAAAAACAGCTTCTTATACCTGCCCTAGAAATGCTAAGTTCGCTCCAGGCTTTGATCTTAATCCAGCAGTGGGCAGGCTCACCCACCGTTTTCTCTCTTTGTTGACCTATGAGAGATGGTTCATGCATTGATCAAGAAAGAAACAACCATCCATCAAGTTAAGAGTCCTTGGCTACACGAAGCATCAGAAGACCTCACAGTATTCTCACACATTAATTCCAAACCTGCACCCTGTAGATGTGTTTGGAGCAGTCTCGAGCTACTTATACAGACAAATAAATCACATTTAATCAGGACTGTGCAGCATCTACTATTATCCACTTATATAATCCATATAAATCACCTCTTGGGGTGAATGTTTTAGAAACCTTGAACCTTAGGGGTTCACATGCAAACACACACACAAATATACACATACTAAACATAATATTATGCTGGAAGTAGTATTAATTAATACAGTAGCATTGGTATGGTAAATTACATAACTGGGAGCATCGCTCTAGTATTTATTAAGAAAAAAAATCATAGACTATTAATGTTGGAAAAGACCTTACAGCTTATTTTTTCTTGCTTCCTACCCAATTCAGAAACCCCTTCTGCAGTTTTAAAAGGTAAATGTCACTTGCCCTCTGGTTTAACTTCCCAGCGATGGCAATTAAACTGTGTTATAAGGCAGTCTACTTCATTTTTAAGTAACTGTCAGAAGTGTTTTTTACATAATAACCTCCAAATCATCTTTTATATCTTTTATCCTTTGACCTTAATTAACCCACTATGTTCATAGAGAAGAAAATCTAATCCCTCTCTCATGTGACAGCTTGCCAAAATGTGACCACGATCATTACTTTGGCAATTTCTATGTTTTTAAACAAGGTCTTCCTCAGTCACTCTTCTCAGCAACTCTAATAGCTTTGCTCCAAAATCTGTCATTTCAAACAGTCTACCTGTTTTCCCCAAAACTTAGCCTATTCCCACATTGTCATCTAATTTACATTGGTTTAGATTTAATTTTAGGATTCTCATCTCCACAATTTCATGAATTTAGAAAAAAAGTGAGGAAACTTCTTTTTAACTATTTATTTCAAAAACTTTTTCATACTGTGGGCTGGGATGGGGGTCTGGGAGGGAGGCTCGGGAGGAAAGGGGTATATGTATTCATTCAGCTGATTCGTGTTATGCAGCAGAAACCAACACAGCCTTGTAAAGCAATTACCCTCCAATTAAAAATACATTTTTAAAAGTTTTGCACAAATAATGCAAAGAATCTTCTTACACTTTTCAACCAGATTCTCCAACTGTTAACATCTCATATGAATTTCAAGAGCAGGGAATTATTAGTGATATCACATTGCTATCTAATCTGCGTGCATGCTAAATCAAATCACTTCATTTGTATCCAACTCTGTGTGAACCTGTGGACTGCAGCCTGGCAGGCTCCTCTGTCCATGGGGTTCTCCAGGCAAGAATATTAGAGTGGGTTGCTGTGTCCTCCTCCAGGGGGTCTTCTCAACCCAGGGATCAAACCCAGGTCCCTTAAGTCTACCTGCATTGACAGGTGGGTTCTTTACCACTAACACCACCTGGAAAGCCCACTATCTAACCTATAAGCTTCTTTTCAAATTTCATCTATTTTCCTACTATCTATTTTTGATTCCAAATTCAATCCAGGATCATCCATTAAGTGAGGAATCTCAAAGTTCACAAAAGGCCCATAATGTGTAAAAATAATTTTAGGCATCTTTCTCCACAATTTTTCTTTCTGCCTTACCCCAAAACAAAAAGAATTCTTTAGTAGAAGTTTCATTTAAATAAAACATCACTCTGAGAATAGGAGTGAGAAATTAGTTCAGAGCAACTGGCAAAGCCAAGGTGGTAACCATGATAAGCAACTTCTATATGAGAAGAAATCAAAGGCCATTTCATGAGAATAAACTCAGTGTCTCCCACTGCTCTTGGAACTAATTCACAAAAAGACTGTGATATTATCAAGGCTGTACAGAAGGGCACAGAAATTTCAAAGAAACCCCAGGCATTAATTAAAGCGATTAAAACTTCCTTCTACTACCATAATTAAAGAGGAAAGGGCACCTTCTCTCTTAGTGTGAGCCTGTCCTTGAGCAAGTCTCCCACCAACGCCGGCTGAAGGACCAGTGCTCCCGTCATATGGATAAGTCAGGTGTGTGTAACAGGTATTTAACTCAATGCATGTGCTCTGAAAGGAAATGTAGAATATAGCTCTTCATGCAGTTTTCAACAATGTGGTGTTCCTACTCTCCTTTGAAAATATTTCCAGTTAAAAATTCAGCAGGGTAGGAGCAAGTGTCAAGAGGGAAGGGATATATATGTATACCTAGAGCTGATTCACTTCTTTGTGCAACAGAAACTATCACAACATTGGAAAGCATCTCTACTCCAATTTAAGTAAGAATAATAAAATAAAAACTAAAAAAATAAAGCAATGGACTTGCTAACTCCAAAAAAATGGTTCACCAACAAGGGCCTCCTGTATAGCACCGAGAACTCTGCCTAATATTTGTTGACAACATAAATGGGAAAAGAATCTGAAAAAGAATAGATACATGTCAATGCATAACTGAATCACTTTGCTAAACACCTGAAGCTAACACAGCATTGCTAATCAACTTATATAAAAAATAAAGTGAGACATACACAAACACATATAATTGACCTTGCACACACACACTTGCTTGAATTTTCACACTCCCACACGTTAAGGATACCACATGGAGCTTGTGGACTAAGTTTCACTCCACAAAAAGGGGATGATTAAGAAGGGCTGAAAGCAGAAAACAACAACGGAGCTAGTGATTTCACTGATAAAATTAGAAGCAGCCCTCACTAGCTGGGGGAAAATATTTCTATTCCACACATTATTGTTTTGTTTTGTTTTGTTACATCCTCGTGGCTTATTTATTCTGTGACTGGGAGCTTGTATTTCTAAATCCCCTTCGCCTATTTCACCCAATCCCCTTTGGCAACCACTGTTTTTTTCCTCTGTATCTATGAATCTGGTCTTGTTTTGTTTCGTTTTCTCTTTAGATTCCACACGTAAGTGAGAGCACTTAGTATTTGTCTTTCTCCGTCTGACTTATTTCATTTAGCATCATATCCTCTAGATCCAGCCTTGTTGTCACAAATAAGATTTATTTATTTTCATTTTTTTTTAACGGAGTTGTACTTTTTTCCTTTTTCTTTTTTCATTGAAGTATAGTTGATGTACAAGGTTGTGCCAATCTCTGCTGTATGCAAAGTGACTCGATTATACACATATATTCTTTTTCTGTATTCTTTCCCATGACAGTTTATCACGGAATACTGAACACAGTTTCCTGTGCCATACATTAGGACCCCATTTATCCCTTCGAGTGTAACAGCGTGGCCTGGATGAACCTCCATACTGTCTTCCATAGTGGCCGTGGCAATTCACAGGCCCGCCGGCAGAGCCCGAGGGCTCCCTTTGTTCCATATCCTTGACAACACTTGTTACTTGCTATCACTTTGACGGTAGCCACTTTGACGGTAGCCATTCTGAATGGTGAGAAATCATGTTTCACTGTGGTTTTGATAGACGCTTTCCTTGTGATTAGTGAGTCGAGCATCTTTTCATGTGTCCCTTGGCTGGCTGGCTGCTTTGGAGGGAAAAAATGTCTATTCAGGTTCGCGATCCATTTTTTTTCTTTTTTAAAGGCAGAGCACCGAAGAATTTATGCATTTGGACTGTGGTGCTGGAGAAGACTCTTGAGAGTCCCTTGGACTGCACAGAGATCAAACCAGTCAATTATAGAGGAAATCAACTCTGAATACTCATTGGAAGGACTGATGCTGAAGCTGAACCTCCAATACTCAGGCCACCTGATGTGAAGAGCTGACTCATTGGAAAAGACCCCGATGCTGGGAAAGATTGAAGGCAGGAGGAGAAGAGGGCAACAGAGGATTGAGGTGATTGGATGGCATCACTGACTCAATGGACATGAACTTGGGCAAATTTCAAGAGATGGTGAAGAGCAAGAAAGCCTAGCGTACTGCACTTCATGGGGTCAAAGAGTCAGGCACGAGTCAGAGACTGAACAACAACTCATTTTTAGTCAGGCTATTTGTTTTGTTGGTATTGAGTTGTGTGAGTTATTGGCATGTTTTGGATCAGTCCTTTATCAGATGTGTTGCTTGCTCCCTTCTGCATGGCCTGAGGAGCCAAAGTGCTGTCCCAGCCTTGGCTGGGGGAGCCTCTGGCTTGCTCTAATAGGCTACAGAGAAGATTCCAAAGTGCCTCTTGCCAGCTCCAAGGTCCACTTAGTCACATGAACCCCCAGATCGGCCACTGCCAGCTTCTGTATCCCTGGGGAGTCCCATTTACATCCCATCTCTCTGGGAGGCTCTTCAACATCTACAGGTGGATCTGACTCAGGCTCCTTTCAAGCCCTTGTCTCTGAGCTGGGACTTGGAGCATCTGAGATTTTGTGTGAGCCCTTTGAGAGTGTGGTCTGTTTCCCACAGCCCCTCGGCTCTCCCCAAATGCAGTCCCCACTGACCTTCAAAACCAGACGTTCTAGGGTCTCGTCTCCCGGGTGCAGGACTAATGTTAGAGGCAAACATAACTAAGCACAGTTTAGCTAATGATGGATATTGATGACCGATACTCAGTTCTTTCTGTTTTGCTATGAATGGACTCTCTTTCCCTATCAAAGGCCAGCATTTGTCTTAGCCACACATTCTGTAGCCTTTTCTTCAAGGACATTGCTTCCGCTACTTCCTCTTTCCTGAATCAACAATATGGGATCAATCTCATTAGCATACAAACAAGCTATCATTTTCCCATCTCTCAATAATGACAACAACAATAATAACTTCTCTTGATTGCGCAGTTTTGTTTGTTTCATTTGGTTCCCAACCTTCTGTTCTTCTCTGAAAAACTTGAAAGAGTCATCTACTCTTGCTTTCTTCCATTTTTCTACTCCTGTTCACCCTCTCATCAGGCTATTAACTATCAAGATTACTAATGACCTCTCCGTTGTTAAATCCATAGTCGGTTTTAACTGCATATCAGTGCCTAGGACAATGCCTGGCGCACAGCTGGTACACAAGCAGTGTCTGATAAGTACATGAATGAATGAATGAATGCAGCTAACATAAGGTCAAGAAGATATTTTTAATCTAAACAACATAATTTGTATAAACATACCTCAGAGATATTGTGGGTTCAGTTGTAGACCACCACAGTAAAGCAATTGTCATAATAAAGCAAGTCACACAAAATTTTTTGATTCCCCAGTGCATATAAAATTCTGTTTATACTTAACTGTAATAGTTGGACACAACTTTGCGACTAAACCACCACCACCATCTGTGCAGTAGTGTCAGGTCTAAACAACTTGCACACCTTAATAAAGATTGATATTGTTCTTTATTGCTAAAAATGGCTAACAGTCATCTGAGCTTCAGTGAGTCATAGCAGTAGCATCAAAGATCACTGGTCACAGATCATCATAACAAACACAATGATGAGAAAAATGAAATATTCTGAAAATTACCAAAATGTGACACAGAGACACAAAGTGAGCAAATGCCATCAGGAAAAAAGGTAGATGTGCTAGACACAGGGTTGTCAAAAACTTTCCACTTGTAAAAATCACAGTATCTGTGAAGTGTATAAAATGAGGTATGCCTATACACTCTGAATAAAGAACAAGGATAATACTTGCAATAAGTGCCTTCTAAAATGACTAATGCATGAATCAAAAATTTAACTAACCAATCAACTTTGAGACATGTTGGCATAAAAATTAAGTCATGCAACAAGCAATAGTAAAGAGGAAATTAAATGTCTTTCACATTTAAAGAAAAATCCATTTAAACAGCATTAGGACAAAATGCTATTTTAGACACCAAAATTATTGCAAACTCATCTTTAGTATTTTTAGGTTGATGATGAAAATGATTCAAGAATACAAGACTCATGAAATGGATAAAGAAGAGAGAATTGAAGAGTTAGGAAGGAGGTTCTAAGAACGTTGGTCAATAACCATAAAACAACAGTAATAATAGTGCAGCTCACTTTTGAGCATTTAACTACATGTCAGGTCATTGCTTCATGCATTTTGTATTTTTTATTTTATTTAACTCTCTCACCAACTATTTTGAAGTAAATACCATTATTCTCCATAATTTTGTGATGAGCAAGGTGAAGCCTAGAAGTTGAAGAGACGTTTTCAAGATCCTGCAGGTTACATGCTAGTATGAGATTGAGCCAGACTTCAATCCCAGAGAGACTGAGTTCACTCAGATGACGGAGCTACTCCAGAGCTCATATTCACCAAACACACGGAGGACTTCATAAAACCCTCTCCAAAGCAGGTCTCAGGAAGGCTCCTCAGTCTTTTCTCTGTGATGAGGCTAATTTCCTCTGAGTCCGCTGATTAAGTTAGTACCCGAACATATGAGTGGCACCTAAAACATGATGTGATTCACATTATTTATGGCTCTCATCTAAGTTATAACCTAGTCTTCATAAATGGAAGGCTATGCCATTAGCTCACATCACCACCATAAAAGACTCCTCTAGCAATTCATCTGAAAACAATTAATTAGAAAAAACCAGCTAGTGCTTTCAACCTCCTCAAATTAAATTAATTTGTAATTAATAAGGTAACAGCAATCCACTATGCTATAATCACTTAAACCAGTAAATCATGGTAATAATGGTCAATTTTTATCTCTCATAGCAAAGAGGTCTTAACACATCATTTATTTATGTGAAAGAAGCATGGTTAGCCACCTGTAGGGAGTGAATGTAAGAAATGAATTAATCAAAGGGATCCTGAGGCCATAAATTATCTTGTTTCAAAATCAAAAAAGGTCTCTCCTTAGATGGAATTGGCATCCCTATCCTTTGACAGGTTAATATAGATCAATGGCGCATAACCTACCACTGATAACCTCCATCTATATTATAGGGAAAGATCATAAAATGTCCATAGTGTGGGATTTAGTGGAAGTATGATCTGTATTGCTGTGAAAGTGTAATTTTGGAAGATATAATATTCCACAAAGAAAGAATTATTTAGTTACATCTAGACTTGGATTTAAGAGTTACGAGAAAGGAAGTAGGGACCATGAAAAAGCCAAATTTGTAGAAACAGAGCTAGAATGATGGTTACCAAAGTCTGAAGTGTGCGGGAAGTAGGCAAATGTTGGTCAGAAAGCATAAAATTTCAGTTAGAAGATGACGAAGTTCTGGGCTCTGTTGCACAGCATTGGGATTGTACATAAAAGTACCGTTCTACACACTTAAAAGTTGCTTAGAGAGTAGATAGTAAACATTTTCACTACCAAAAAAAAAAAAAAAAAAGGTAAATATTTGACATGATGGAGGTGTTAGCTAAGATTATTATGGTAACTATTTTGAAATATATAAGTATATGGAACCCACAATTTGTAAACTTTAATGTTACACAATGTCATATGTCAATTATGTCTCAATAAAGTTGAAAAACAGGAGTCCATGAAAGAAGCAATTTTAGGTGTAAAGACTAACATATTCCTCAAGCGCCGGAATAGTTGTGCCAGATTTGAGGGAAAGACGGGGCAGTTCAATAAAGAGTCACACACCACCTCATATTCTGAAACTTTTGTTCTTTGGGAAGTTGAAAGCAGATGTTTCTCTAAGGATAAATTCATCAGGAAGAAGTAGAGAAAAATCTTAATGAAAGGGGATGTCACTGGTCATGGGGAGAAACTGTCTAAGATGTCAGACCTGGTGTCCACAATCACATCTCACTAAGCACAATTCAGCGTTAGGTGTGTGCCACTGCAGAGACAGGGAACGTTACCTTTCTTCCATCCCAGATTCTTTGCCTGGTCTAATTAATTAGGTCAACATTAGACAAAGTCAGGAAAAAGACAGATTTAATTTCGTACATATGGAAGTCCATAAAAAAATATGAGACTCAAAGTTAAGTGACCGAAGCAGGCAGCTTTTGTACTTTTTATACAAGAAGACAGTAAATCTGCGAATAATTGAAAAGACAAAGAGGTAGATACCTAGAAGCTGACTTGAGTTTCATGGTAAATATGTGTTTAACTTTTTAAGAAACGGACAAACTGTTATCCAAAGTGACTGCTCCTTTGCTTGTTTGCTTTTGCCAGCAGCAATGTAGGAGGGTTCCAATTTCTCCAAATAATTACCAAAACATGATAATTTCAGTTTTTTGAAACATATCATGATGCTCATTATAAAGGGCATGACTCAGTAGTTTTAATGTGCATTTCCCCAATGTCTAATGATAGTCTTTTCATGTGCTTATTAGAAAGTTTTATATTTTCATATCATCTTTTGCAAAGTGTCTATTCAAGTATTTTGCCCAATTTTTATTTTTTTTTATTTTTTATTTTTATTTATTTATTTATTTATTTTTTAATTATTATTTTTTTTTTCCAGTGGGTTTTGTCATACATTGATATGAATCAGCCATGGATTTACATATATTTTTAATTGACTGTTACTCTTCTTCTTGGGATTCCCTGGGGGCTCAGATGGTAAAGCGATCCCTGGGTCAGGAAGATCCCCTGGAGAAGGAAATGGCAACCCACTCCAGTACTCTTGCCTAGAAAATTCCATGGATGGAGGAGCCTAGTGGGCTACAGTCCATGGGGTCGCAAAGAGTTGGACACAACTAAGCGAGTTCACTCACTCTCTTCTTCTTAGTGTCTTGTAAGCAGTTTTTATATATTCCAGATACAAATTACTTTCCAACTATACAGTTCTCAAATATCTTCTGCCTCTCTGTGGCTTCTTTTTTCATTTTATTAGTGCTGTCTTTTCCAGAGAAAAGGTTTTAATTCTGGCCAAAAAGTCAAATTTATCAAATTCTATTTCATGGACATTTTATGTAAGAACTTTTACCTAAAAAAAGTCAGAGATATTTTGTCCTATGTTTTATTCTAGGCAGTTTGTAGTTGTGGCTCTTACATATAGATTTGTATTCCATTCTGATTTAATTTTAATCAGGTGTGATTTACAAACAGAGATTCATGGTTTTGCATATGAATGTCTAATCGTTCCAGCACTGTTTTTGAAAAAGACTATTATTTCTCCACTGAAAATTTCTTTGCACATTTGTTGAGAATCAGGTGACTGTGTAGCATCTCTGTGTCCATGTATCTCTGGACTACCTGCTGTGTTCCACTGATCTAAGTGCCTATGCATTCTCCACATGGCTTTGTAATAGGTCTGGAAACCAAGTAAAATGCCTTCAGGTTTTTATTGCTCATGAATAGGAACTTCCCATCATTCAAGGCTGTGAAGGGAGCTTGTCTAATACTTCTATGGCTCTCTGGAAAATCCCACAGATGGAGGAGTCTGGTAGGCTGCAGTCCACGGGGTCGCTAAGAGTCGGACACGACTGAGCAACTTCACTTTCACTTTTCACTTTCCTGCATTGGAGAAAGAAATGGCAACCCACTCCAGTGTTCTTGCCTGGAGAACCCCAGGGTCCTGGGAGTCTTGTGGGCTGCCGTCTATGGCAAAGTCGGACACGGCTGAAGTAACTTAGCAGCAGCAGCAGCAGCTCCTGGATCTCTGTTAAATTTGTAGTTGGTCCAGACCCCTAGGGGGCGGCCCCGGGGGCAACCCTGGGGCGGCCCTGGTGGTTCAGAGGTTAAAGTGTCTGCCTGCAATGTGGGAGACCTGGGTTCAATCCCTGGGTCAGGAAGATCCCCTGGAGAAGGAAATGGCAACCCACTCCAATATTCTTGCCTGGGAAATCCCATGGACGGAGGAGCCTGGTAGGCTACAGTCCATGAGGTCTCGACAACTTCACTTTCTTTTTTTTCTTTCCAGACCCCTAACTGGGCTTGCAACCTGGGCTAAACAGAGCTATGTGTATTCTCTATTTGTCTTCTGTTTTTCACTATTTTTTTTTAACTATTTTTCCATCAAGGGCAGTGGCCATGAGTTTTCACTCTCTGATCCAAATAAAATCTGGCCCAATGGGAGCAAAATTTTGTTTTCACAGCCAACCCCACCCTGATAAAACTCCTTTGCAAACTGAATCAAGGAGGAGAGGGATAGGAGCCATCTCAGGCAACAGCCATAGAGTCCCCCACATCCTGCCCTAAGCTCCAACCAACAGCGTTCTATGAATAAACGCTTCTGAATTGGCTGTTGCCTAAGCTGATTTCCAGAGAGGTAGCATAGTGATTTTTCACACTTTCTCCCAGTTTTATGTTTATATTTGCAGAGAAAATTTACCAAACTCTACCTAAACTTCTACCCTAAAAAATACATGCTTATTATACACACACACACACACACACACACACATATACATATATACACACACACATATATATTCAGTGTTATTTTATATATATATATATATAATTGAGCCTCTATCTAAAGGACCTGAAGTTGCTGAATAGTGTTCACAGGGTCCATTTTTATATTGTATTTGAGGGATAGGCTGCCTTCACATGATCCATTCAAGCAACCTAAAGTGTAGCTTTATGATGTAGCAGAGGTAAGAGTCCTCTATGAAATCAACTTTTTTTTTCCTTAAATATGAACAAAGGAACAAATATCACCAGATATTTGACTTTTTTAAAAAGCAGCATCACAAATGGAAAGGACAAGGTTGTTTTAAAAACTAACCAAGTGAACTACTTGTCTCAATAAAAAAGAAAGGGTTTAGATATGTTTTTTTATATATTCATAGAGATTTGGGAAGATATCTCATCCATGAAATAGGCTGGTATGAAAAATAAGAAAATAGAGATTAAGATGTCTTATTGGTGAAATTAGAACTAGATAAGATGGGCAAAGATCAGGACTGGAGAAAGGGATAAAGACAAGAATAACATGACAAAAAGGCAAGAGCTATGGAGGACTAATGTGTATACACATTCTCTCTCAAGAAGAGAGAATGGAAGAAATGGATGAGAGGCAAATAATAAAAGAAGAACTAGAAGACCATTTTCCAGAGTTGGAGAAACAGGTAGGCCCACTGAAAGAGCCCACAGAGATAAGAATAAATGAAAACAGTAGAATAAATTAAGAGGCCCCAAAATTATAGGACACTGGTAAAATTAAAGAACACCATAAAAGAAAGTTTTCTTAGGATTTCCAAAGTTAGCAAAGGGAAAGTTACCTATTCATACAAATTCAGTTCAGTTGCTCAGTCACGTATGACTCTTTGCGACCCCATGGACTGCAGCACGCCAGGCCTCCCTGTCCATCACCAACTCCCGGAGTTTACCCAAACTCATGTCCATCAAGTTGGTGATGCCATCCAACCATCTCATCCTCTATTGTCCCCTTCTCCTCCCACCTTCAATCTTTCCCGGCATCAGGAGCTTTTCCAGTGGGTTAGTTCTTCACATCAGGTGGCCAAAGTATTGGAGCTTCAGCTTCAGCGTCAGTCCTCCCAATGAACATCCAGGACTGATCTCCTTTAGGATGGACTGGTTGGATCTCCTTGCAGTCCAAGGGACTCTCAAGAGTCTTCTCCAACACCACAGTTCAAAAGTATCAATTCTTTGGTGCTCAGCCTTCTTTATTCATACAAAAAGAAGAAGTAAATTAATATCTATTTTCTCATCAGCAGTAATCAGCAGATGGAAGATCATGTGTTGCCTTTAAATTTTTAAGGGAAATTTATTTAAACTTTTAAATCCCATCAAACTATGGTAAAGAGTAAAAGCAAAACAAAGGCATTTCTGAATGTCAAAATGCTTAAAATCTCCTCCTCCACATACACACATTGCTTAAGAGACTCTAGGTTTGGATAGATGATTTTGCTTTCACATCACTATTCACACTCCAAACAGGCAACTAGGAAGGTCATCACTCAGAAGATGGAGAAGGGAATGGCAACCCACTCTAGTATTTCTGCCTGGAGAATTCCTTGATTCAGAGGAGCCTGGCAGGCCCCAGTCCATGGGGTCGAAAAGAGTCGGACACGACTTAGTGGGTAACAGTATTATTACACTCCCTCAGAAGAAAACTCGTATTTTGTGCCGACCTTTTCAATTCATGGATCAGGCAAATCAGTCTTCATATTCTCAAACAGTCTGTTCTTTAATAATAAAAGGAAAAACCTAAAGTCTTCATAAAACTAGTATTTTAGCAATGCTGGTCAGGTTTTTTTCTGTTAAACTTTGTTTCAGAGAGTCGATGAGGAATGCAATTCTGTTTCCAGGCAAACATTTAAAAGTAACATAAAATGAATCACTTATAAAGCTGTGCTTCATTTGGCCACTCTCAAAACTGTTAAAGCTGATGAGAATGGAGACCTAAAATAGCTACAAATATAGGGGAAATTTAAAACATCCTATTGACAAATCATAGCCTTTCACTCAATAGGAAAAGGATCAATGTTAACTTTACTTCATTTATTCAACTTTAGTTTCCTGAATACTTTGGAGTCTGTACAGAAATGTCACCCTTCACATCTAAGAGAATCATCTTCATATCATCTATTATAGAAATATATTTGTAGACAAGTTTTCTTGCCACTTTTCAGTGACTAGAAACTTTTAAAAGGTAAATTTTCTTGGAGATACAGGTGGAAAAGGAAAAAGCTATCCATCAGCCTGAAGAAATAGTAAAGCCTGGCAGTTGGCCCTTGTCGATCTTGGACTCTCAAGAAACATGTCACATTCTCATTCTGATAAAAAGTTGACTCCTGATCCAGGTCCTGAAAGTATGTACTCAATTTTCAGCAAAACTTGAATTAACTTAGATCTACAAGCATCTTTTAGGCTGTCATGCACCGTAAGATATAAACACATAAAATATCCTTTGTATTTCAAAGCCATGGTTTCTCCAGTAGTCATGTTTGGATGTGAGAGCTGGACCATAAAGAAAGCTGAGTGCAGAAGAATTGATGCCTTTAAACTGTGGTGCTGAAGAGGCCTTCAGAGTCCCTTGGACTCAAGGAGATCAACCCAGTCAATCATAAAGGAAATCAACCCTGAATATTCACTGGAAGGACTAATGCTGAAGCTGAAGCGCCAATACTTTGGCCACCTGATGCAAAGAGCTGAGTCACTGGAAAAGACCTTGATGCTGGGAAAGATTGAAGATAAAACGAGAAGAGGGTGGCAGAGGAAAAGATGGTTAGATAGCATCACTGATTCAGTGGACATGAATCTGAGCAAAGTCTGGGAGATAGTGAAGGACAGGGAAGCCTGGCATGCTACAGTCCATGAGGTCACAAAGAGTCAGACACGACTTAGCAACTGAACGATAACGACAACAAAAATTTGAGGGGAAAAGGAATGAAATTCAGTTAAGATTTACCTAGACAGTAAACATGGAGCTATTCACATGTGCTTGTTGATCCTTGTAATACCTTTATAGTATAAGTGCTCAGAGTTTTTGTACTTCCATTTTCATTTTTCTCAAGATATTTTTTCCTTTCTCCTTTGAATTCTTTGTTAATCAATTAGTTTTTCAGTTTTCTAATCTTCATATATTTGTGATTTTACCAGTTTTCTTCTTTTAATTGATTTTTAATTTCATACCACTATGGTTAGAAAAAGGTGTGTGATGTGATTTTAATCTTCTTAACTTTATTGAGAGGTTTGAGGCCTAACATATGATCTGCCCTAGAGAAGTATGTACATCCTGTTGCTTTTGAATGACTATCCTATAAACATCTATTAAGTCTCTCTGGCATAATGTATCATTTAAGGCCAATATTTCCTGATTAGCTTTCTGTCTGGATTATCTATCCACTGATGTAGTGAGATATTAAACTCCCCTACTATTATTTTCTTCTTGTCAGTTGTTTCCTTTCGATCTGTTAATATTTGCTTTATTTATTTAGGCGCTCCTACATCGAGTGCATAAATAGTACAAATGATCTTCTTGCTAGGTTCATCCCTTGTCTTTGTGTATGCCTATCTTTGTCTTTTATTACAGTCTTAATTTGAGGTCCATTTTGTCTGATATAAATATAGCTACCCCATCTTACTTCTGGTTTCTCATTTTCATTAAACATTTTTTATGTTTCTCCAGTTTCAGGGTCTGTGTATCCTTATATCTGAAGTGAATTTTTTATAGGCAGTATGTAGATGAGACTTTTATTTTATCCATTTAGCTACTATATGTCTTTTGATTAGAGAATTTAGCATGTTTACGTTTGAAGTAGGAGAAGGAAATGGCAACCCACTTCAGTATTCTTGCCTGGAGAATCCCATGGACAAAGGAGCCTGGTGGGCTACAGTCCATGGGGTCACAGAGTCAGACAGGACTAAGTGACTAACATACACATTTGAAGCAATTATTGATAGAATGTACTTATTGCCATGTCGTTGTTGCATCTTTCTTCCTCTCTCTTCCTTTCTTCTGCTTGACTTTATGACTTTTGCAGTGTTGTCCTTAGACTGCTTTGTGAATCTACTATAGTTTTTGCTTTGTAGTGACCATAAGGTTTATATACAACAACATATAAAGCTGGTATAAAGAATAAAAGAGAAAAATAGCAAAATAAAAATAAACACTATGATTAATAAAGGGGTAAACAAAAAAAGGATGTACAATGTGATATCAAAAGCATAAAATATGTGGGGTAGTAAAAACATAGAGTTTCAGATTGTGTTCAAACTTAACTCATTATCAACTTAAATTAGACTGCTTTTTATCCATATACATAGCAGCCTGATATAACACTTTTATATATAAATATATAAATGGAATAGTTTTATATAAACTAGAAGAGTTTTATATACATAAAACTCTTTTTTTATATATAAAATTCTTCTATTTTGTATAAAAGATTTAAAAGTTTTATATATAAATTTATATTCATTACAAACATATAATAGCTATATATGTTTATGGATAAAACAGTCTAAGTTGATAATAAGTTAAGTTTGAACACATTCTAAAATTCTATATTTTTATTACCCCACATGTTTTATGTTTTTGGTATCACATTGTACATATTGTTTTTTGTTTATCCCTTAATTATGGTGGTTATACTTATTTTGCTATTTTCGTCTTTTAATCTTTATATCAGTTTTGAAGTGAAGTGAAGTGAAAGTGGCTCAGTCATGTCTGATTCTTTGTGACCCCATGGACTGTAGCCTGCCAGGCTCCTCCATCCATGGAATTCTCCAGGTCAGAATCCTGGAGTGGGTAGCTGTCCCTTCTCCAGGGGATCTTCCCAACCCAGGGATCAAACTTGGATCTCCTGCATTCAGGTGGATTCTTTACCATCCAAGTCCCCAGGGAAGTCCTTATACCAGCTTTATAAGTGACTGAGTCATGACATTTACTTTATCTTTACTAGTGAAATATTTACTTTCATATGATTTTCATTACTAATTGTTGTCTTTTCAGTTTAAAGATGTTCCTTTAACAAATGTTGTAGGACCAATCTAGTACTGATGAACTCCTTTAGATTCTGTTTGTCTTGAAAGCTCTTTATCTCACTTTCAATTCTTGATAACCTTGCCAGTAGAGTATTCTTGGTTTCAAGTTCTGTTTTGGATTTTTTCTGTCATCACTTCGAATATATCATGCCATTGCCTCCTGGCCTACACGGTTTCTGCTGAGAAATCTGTTTATAATCTTAAGGGAGTTCCATTGCACAGAACAAGTTATTATGCTATTGCTGTTTCAAAGATTCTTTCCTTAACTTTGATTCTTTTGGGGTTTATCTTATTTGTCACTCCGTGGGGTTCTTGGATTTGGGTGTCTGTTTCCTTCCCTAAATTAGTGACACTTAGCCACTATCCACTGAAACACAATTGCTCCCCTCTTTTCTCTCTCTTCTTTTTCTGGAACTCCTATACTGCAAATATTTTTCTATTTGATGTTTCTCATAGATCGCTTACTCTATCTTCACTTTTTAATTTTTTTTTTCTTTTTGATGCTTTATTCAGATGAGTTTCTGCCTTGTCTTTCAGGTCACTGATTCTTTCTTCTGCTCTTCAGTGATCAATGCAAAGAAATAGAGGAAAACACTAGGATGGGAAAGACTAGAGATCTCTTCAAGAAAATTAGAGATACCAAGGGAACATTTCATGCAAAGATGGGTTCAATAAAGGATAGAAATGGTATGGACCTAACTGAAGCAGAAGATATTAAGAAGAGGTGGCAAGAATACACAGAAGAACTGTACAAAAAAAAAAAAAAATCTTCATGACCCAGATAATCACAATTGTGTGATCATTCACCTAGAACCAGACATCCTAGAATGCGAAGTCAAGTGGGCCTTAGGAAGTATCGCTACGAACAAAGCTCGTGGATGTGATGGAATTTCAGTTGAGGTATTTTGAATCCTAAAAGATGAAGCTGTGAAAGTGCTGCACTCAACAGGTCAGCAAATTTGGGAAACTCAGCAGTGGCCAGAGGACTGGAAAAGGTCAGTTTTCATTCCAATCCCAAAGAAAGGCAATGCCAAAGAATGTTCACACTACCGCACAATTGCACTCATTTCACACGCTAGCAAAGTAATGCTCAAAATTCTCCAAGTGAGGCTTCAACAGTACATGAACCATGAACTTCCAGATGTTCAAGCTGGATTTAGAAAAGGCACAGGAACCAGAGATCAAATTGCCAACATCTGCTGGATCATAGAAAAAGCAAGAGAGTTTCAGAAAAACACCTACTTCTGTTTTATTGACTATGCCAAAGCCTTTGACTGTGTGGATCACAATAAACTGTGGAAAATTCTTAAAGAGATGGGAATATCAGATCACCTGACCTTCCTCCTGAGAAATCTGTATGCAGGTCAGGAAGCAACAGTTAGAACTGGACATGGAACAACAGACTGGTTCCAAATCAGGAAAGGAGTACATCAAGGCTGTGTATTGTCACCCTGCTTATTTAATTTATATGCTGAATACATCATGCAAAAAGCCGAGCTGGATGAAGCACAAGCTGGAATCAAGATTGCTGGGAGAAATATCAATAACCTCCAATATATATATGACACCATCCTTATTGCAGAAAGCAAAGAGAAACTAAATACCTCTTAATGAAAGAGAAAGAGGAGCGTGAAAAAGTTGGCTTAAAACTAAACATTCATAAAAATAAGATCATGGCGTCTGGTCCCATTACTTCGTGGCAAATAGATGAGGAAACAATGGAAACAGTGAGAGACTTCATTTTGGGGGGTCATAATCACTGCAGATGGTGACTGAAGCCATGAAATTAAGACGCTTGTTCCCTGGAAGAAAAGCTATGACCAAACTAGACAGCATATTAAAAAACAGAGACATTATTTTGCTGACAAATGTCTGTCAAGTCAAACCTATGGTTTTTCCAGTCTTCATGTATGGATGTGGGAGTTGGACTATAAAGAAAGCTGAGTGCCAAAGAATTGATGCTTTTGAACTGTGGTGTTGGAGAAGATTCTTGAGAGTCCTTTGGACTGCAAGGAGATCCAACCAGTCCATCCTAAAGGAAATCAGTCCTGGGTGTTCATTGAAAGGACTGATGCTGAAGCTGAAACTCCAATACTTTGGCCACCTGATGCAAAGAAATGACTCATTGGAAAACACCCTTATGCTGGGAAAGATGGAAGGCATGAAGAGAAGGAGGCAACACAGGATGAGATGGTTGGATGGCATCACCGACTCAATGGACATGACTCTGTGTAAACTCCGGGAGCTGGTGATGGACAGGGAGGCCTGGCGTGCTGCAGTCCATGGGGCTGCAAAGAGTCAGACAGGGCTGAGCGACTGAACTGAACTGAACTGATTTATTCTGCTGACAGATCCCTCTAGTGTATGTTTCACTTCAGTTGTGTGTATTTTTTAGCTCTTGACCTCTCTGTTATTCTTTAATGCTTTCTGTCTTTCTGTTTAAGTTCCCACTGTATTCATCCTTTCTTTGCATTCCATGAGCTTATTTATGATCATTACTTTGAACTCTTTTCAGTTAAAATACTTATTTCCCTTTCATTGAGGGTTTTCCACCCTTCAGTTTTGTATTGTGTTCTTGTTTGGAAAGTGTTTCTCTGGCTCCTCATTTTACTTGATTCTCTCTGTTTGTTTCTATGTATCAGGTGAAACAACACTCTCTCCCAGCCCTGAGGTCTGGCCTTGTGAGTGAGATAAACCTTATCATTTGCACCTTGCCCTAGCTGTTTGTCTCTCAGATTTTTGTGCTTGTGTCTTAGCAGTCTGGTTTATTCTTCAGGTCCCAGTTGTGGAAGGTGTGCCAAGACCTGTGAAGGTTCCAGAGAGAGGGATCTCAGTTAGCCCTTGGTTTCAGGCTGATGGGAAGTGAGAGTCTCCAGAAGCAGGTATAAAGACATGCAGAAATGTACAGTCCTGTTGGATCATAATTATAATCCCTCCTGGCCTCCAGGTCAGGAAGTCTAGAGATGTCTCTTCAGTAACAGTTCTTGAATTTAAGGCTTTACACTAGTGATTGGGCTCCTTTCTGGGGGTTGGGGGGCGGGGTGGGTACAAGTGAGCTGAAGCAAAATCAAAAGCGAGCACAAAAATGGCACGCCCTGACCCACATTCCCTGAGAGCCCTCCACAGGCTCTAGATGTGTAGAAACCTAAAGTGTGCCCCTCGAGTAGAAATAAATAGGCTCTTTTTTTTTTTTTTTAACAGGAAGCCTGGGGGGTGTTTTAGTCTATCTGTGCAGTGCTATGCGGGTAGTAGCTTGCGAGAAGTTATCTCTCCAATTGTTTGGGGATGAGGTCAGCAGGACCAAGTGTTTCAGAGGCATCCCCTGTGCAAACCGTGCGCCCCTGCTGGCTTCTGTGGAGCTGTGGGAGAGATAAGGAGACAGCGCACTTGCTTGCTGGTTTAGGAGGGTCGACAAGGGTAGCACACAGGGACATGTTCCTCACCCACTGGTTCTGGAAGGGCCAGCGGAGTGGGTGTGCCCAGTGGGGCGAGTCAGCGGGAGGGAGAGTGAGAACCGGCGCCCAGCAGCATCAGCTCGTCAGAGGGAAGAGGCCCAGTTGATGTCTGCCCGCGCCTCCATCCCCAGGGAGAGTGCCCGCAGATCCCTGCCCCTCCAGCGTGTGCCTTCACCGTTGCAATTAGCCTCCTTCATGTACGGTCTGGCCACTTTTCAGGCTGATGCTTTTGCACTGGGTTCTGGGGCAAATGAGTACACATATGAGTCCTTTAAAAGCAAAGATTCTCTATTCCTTATATCTCTATGGTTCTCCTGGATGTAGGAGGTTTGGGTGGCTCCTTTCAGGATTTCAGGTCCTCAAGATTGCCTGAGGTTGACCACAAAAAAAAAAAAAAAAAAGCTCCATATTTGTGAAATCTCTACCAGTCGTGGGTAAATGCACTGGGGTGGAGTTTTTCCCTGGAAGGTCTCTGCCTCCCCTGCGTCTGTTAATGTGACTCTGTTATCCTTTGTTGCAGAGGAGATACTCAGCTAGTTTTCAGGTCCTTTTCACAGGGAATCTTTACGTACCTGTAGGTTTGTTATGTCTGTGAAGAGGTGAGATCAGGATCCTCCCAAGGTACCATCTTGGACCGCCCCCTCTGAGTGGTCTTGATCTAAGTCTCTGTGAGTTGATGTGTTCATTTCTGTGGGCATATTCTTACATGTGGAATTTCTAGATCATAGGATATACATATGGGCATCTTCAGAATGTCCTGCTAAAAAGTTGTCCAAAATGTTGATGCTAATTTATACTCAGGTGAGCCATGGATGAGAACTTCAAGTACTCTTTGCTGTTATTGTTTAGTTGCTAAAGTTGTGTCTGACTCTTTGTGACTCCATGGACTGAACCACTCCAGGCTTCCCTGCCCTTCCCTATTTCCCAGAATTTCTTCAAATATATGTCCATTGAGTTGGTGATTCCATCCAACCATCTCATCCTCTGTTGTCCCCTTCTCCTCCTGCCCTTAACCTTTCCCAGCATCAGGGTCTTTTCCAATGAGTCAGCACAGTGTATTTTTCTATGTATTGTCAACTCGTTATTATCAGACTTTTTGATTTTGCTCTTTTATCTGTTGCCTAGTGATATATAAATTGGTTGTATTTTTATTTCCTTTAGCATAAAAGATGTCAAGAACATTTTCATATGTTTTTTGTCTATTTGTATATTCTTTTTTGTAGGTAATTTTTCCTTTCTATTGTTTTTTTCAAACTTTTGTAAATTCTAACAAATATTCATGTATGCCAAGATCATGAATATATTTGCCTATGTTATTTTCTAGAAGCTCTATTGTTTTTCATGTTATATTTTGATCTATAATTTACTTGGAATTGATTCTTATGTATGATTTTTATGTTTAATTTCATGTATATTTATATGAAAGCATTTAGAAAAAATCTGATACAACATATTAATAATAATTAAGCGAGATAAATATAATAAATTTATGTTAGTACAAACCTGATTCTATGAGGGCGGGTAGATAGAATAAATAAATCTCAAATTAAAAAAAAAATTCCCCTGCATTTTTCTCTTCGATAGGAGGAGAAATATTATTCACTACCTGAACATAAAAGGAACATTCACTGAGGATGACAAAAGATTTCATTAAATAATCTTAATGTAGTATCACGATTTGTTCAAATCACAAACCTATGGGAAGACAATTATTTTCTATCAATATTTCCTCAGTAAGCTTAAACTATGTTTGGAGGAGGAAATGGCAGCCCACTCCAGCATTCTTGCCTGGAAAATTCCATGGACAGAAGACTTTGGTAGGCCACAGTCCAAGGATCATGAGCAGTCAGACACAAGCTGAGTGAACACTCTCTGAGCATGCATGCATGTGTGATCACAGTGCCTCGAATCTGCCTTTTCCTTTTTCCTCTTTTTCTTCAACTATTGTTTGTATTTTTTACAATAAAAATAGCCTAGGGCATTGTCAATTCTTAACAAGTCACAAAAAACACAGTTTCTAGGTTCGGTAAAATATTTATTCTAGGGAAACCTTAGTTTCAAATTACAAAAAGAAAAATTCAGTACTTAACTATGGTCAAACAAAGGGAACTTAACTTTTAAAACATAATCAAACTGCTCTATCACATACAGAGAAGGCTTTTTTAAAAAATAAACTGAATGCTTAGTAAAAGATGTAATACAAAGAGTAGAACTCTTTTCCTTATAAAGAAAGAAAAAGAAAAACTTTCAATTAGCAGACTAAAATGTGAAGCTGGAAAAAGAAAACAAACTAAACACTTAGCCTTCTGGGAACAGAAATCGCAAACAAACAGGAAAGTTTAGAAAGATGTATTTAGCCTTTGCCTTTTAAATAATGCCTTGGTATTACACTGCGTTTAGTTCTCACTGTAAAACTTACCTAACCCAAGTTAATTACGTTTTCAATGATAGTTGTGAGAGCAGTTGCCAAGATTTACTACATAAATGACATATAAATTTAGTTGCAGGATAATTAAGTCAGAATTTGAGTCCATACATTAAGCAATGGAAGCATAATTACGTTCTTATAGATGCTAAAAACTTCACTTGCAATTCTTTAAAAATCGGTTCAATGCAGATTCAGACTGTGTTTCATTTAAGACTTCTTTCAACTATAGTAGGAAAAAAACAACTCTTATTTGAGTAGTGCTTATAGGCTGTGCCACATTTTTAAAATCTTGGGATCTTTGTACATTATGTGCTAACAGCAACATCAAGGGGTTGTTTTGGATATTCGTGGGTGCCTTCTCAAAAAGCCTTTTACCTTAAAAATATGGCCTTGTAATGTTAAGGTGGTTTGAAGACTAGTGTCTTGAATTGCTTGCCAGATTTCTGCTCTGAAATTCCTCCTTCATAAATGAACATTCAAGACTAACCTCTGGAGTTGAGGTCTCAATTATGTCTATGACCTTGCATCCCCTTACTGCTCTACAGATCAGCTTGACCCACTCTATTTTTAAAATTTTATATTTGTTACTATCATTATCATTATTATCGTTATTTTCCAGATAGCCAGATCCATTTTACTATTCACCATTTTGATTTTAGAACAAGTAACTAACAAGTAACTAGGTTACATTCTCTTATCTTTGATGTTTCATCTTTCCCGTTCCCTAATCCCACAAGATAGTACAGGAAACAGAGGTTTCTCACTCAGAGTAGGATATTTTAGAACATACATTGACTGTGATTGGTTGGTAACCAACTGCCCTTTTCCAAACCAAAAAAAAAAAAAAAAAACCTGCAGCCATAACCATTTAATTAGTGTATAACAAGATTGATTAAGCAATGTAGTGTCAAATAACACATTTAATGTGGAGGAAGATGGTATCTAGCACTTAATTGATATCCTGTTATTCTTAAAAGTCATATGATGAATGGGAATGAGACTAGCTAATAATTTACTTTTCTATTCTTCTCACTTGACTACCTAACAGTTAAGTTTTCTATCTATTCCTGCTGTGAAGTCTCATTTACCGTATCTCCTAGCAACCAGTTTATACTTAATCATGGACAAAATCAGACTTAAAGAAGGGAAAAAATAAATGAATCACACGGTAGGAAGGCAAAAAGCCCAAAACTGAATTGATGGGCCTCTCGCCTGTAGAACTGAGTGACTATTTGGGAGTAAAATTACTTTAGCTTTGCTATTGAGAGCTGTGCCAATGCTTTTAGCCATGCAGGATTGCTGTTATTTTAAAAGTGACTTCAACCCAGCAGTATAGACATCACTTCAGAGCTTGTTAGAAATGCAAATCCTCAGGCCAAACCCCAGACCTAGTATAATATGGACTTTGACAAGATCGCCAAATGACTCAAAGGCCCACTCAGTATTTTTTTTTTTCCAGTGGGTTTTGTCATACATTGATATGAATCAGCCATGGATTTACATGTATTCCCAATCCCGATCCCCCCTCCCACCTCCCTCTCCACCCGATTCCTCTGGGTCTTCCCAGTGCACCAGGCTGGAGCACTTGTCTCATGCATCCCACCTGGGCTGGTGATCTCTTTCACCATAGATAATATACATGCTGTTCTTAAGAAATCAAAAAAGAAATCAAAATATGTATAGAAATGAATGAAAATGAAAACACAACAACCCAAAACCTATGGGACACTGTAAAAGCAGTGCTTAGGGGAAGGTTCATAGCATTACAGGCTTACATCAAGAAACAAGAAAAAAGCCAAATAAATAACCTAACTCTACACCTAAAGCAATTAGAGAAGGAAGAAATGAAGAACCCCAGAGTTAGCAGAAGGAAAGAAATCTTAAAAATCAGGGCAGAAATAAATGCAAAAGAAACTAAAGAGACCATAGCAAAAATCAACAAAGCTAAAAGCTGGTTTTTTGAAAAAATAAACAAAATTGACAAACCATTAGCAAGACTCATTAAGAAACAAAGAGAGAAAAACCAAATTAACAAAATTAGAAATGAAAATGGAGAGATCACAACAGACAACACTGAAATACAAAGGATCATAAGAGACTACTACCAGCAGCTCTATGCCAATAAAATGGACAACTTGGATGAAATGGACAAATTCTTAGAAAAGTATAACTTTCCAAAACTGAACCAGGAAGAAAT
This sequence comes from Cervus elaphus, assembly GCF_910594005.1. Classification (NCBI taxonomy): domain Eukaryota; kingdom Metazoa; phylum Chordata; class Mammalia; order Artiodactyla; family Cervidae; genus Cervus; species Cervus elaphus. Next base: position 4,136,129 of record NC_057826.1, on the reverse strand, counting down.
AGAAGATCTTAACAGACCCATCACAGGCAAGGAAATCGAAACTGTCATCAAAAATCTTCCAGCAAACAAAAGCCCAGGACCAGATGGCTTCACAGCTGAATTCTACCAAAAATTTAGAGAAGAGCTAACACCTATCTTACTCAAACTCTTCCAGAAAATTGCAGATGAAGGTAAGCTTCCAAACTCATTCTATGAGGCCACCATCACCCTAATTCCAAAACCAGACAAAGATGCCACAAAAAAAGAAAACTACAGGCCAATATCACTGATGAACATAGATGCAAAAATCCTTAACAAAATTCTAGCAAACAGAATCCAACAACATATTAAAAAAAATCATACACCATGACCAAGTGGGCTTTATCCCAGGAATGCAAGGATTCTTTAATATCCGCAAATCAATCAATGTAATACACCACATTAACAAATTGAAAGATAAAAACCATATGATTATCTCAATAGATGCAGAGAAAGCCTTTGACAAAATTCAACACTCATTTATGATTAAAACTCTCCAAAAAGCAGGAATAGAAGGAACATACCTCAACATAATAAAAGCTATATATGACAAACCCACAGCAAGCATCACCCTCAATGGTGAAAAATTGAAGCCACTCAGTATTTTTTTGAAGTGAAAGAACACATTTAATAATCTATTCTTATGAATAGATTATTTAAATTTAGAATTTAATTAATAACAAATTATACTTCAGGTTTCCAACCTCAAAAGCAGTCACTGGATATGGAAAAACACAAATATAAGAAAATATATATATTTGTTTACTCTGCCCTTTGAATATCTCTTTATTCTCATCCTTTAAGTATCTTTTTTTCATCCATTCAGTTCAGTTCGGTTGTGTCCAACTCTTTGAGACCCATGGATTGCAGCACGCCAGTCCTCCCTGTCCATCACCAATACCCAGAGCCTGTTCAAACTCATGTCCATTGAGTGGGTGATGTCATCCAACCATCTCATCCTCTGTCGTCCCCTTCTCCTTCTGCCTTCAGTCTTTCCCAGCATCAGGGTCTATGATCCTGTAATAGTCAAAGGAACTAAAAGATGGCATATATATCTTTTAGTTCCTTTGACTATTACCGAATCACAGACTGGTATAGTATGCTGTACAGTGCTATGTTATGTTACATTCTGTTGTGTTATGGGAGAAAGTTTATCCTTAAGATCAAGAGAATTCTAGTGGCTATTAGTTTTCAAACTAGTATAAATATGATCACCACACTATAATGTTAGCACATTGCTCTGGACTGCTGAAAAGTGGTATCTCTTCCTTTCTCTCTGGAGAAATTTAACTCAAATATGAACATGGATATCTGGCTTCTTTAATTTTGGTTTTCCCTCAGGAGCCTACTTTCAGTTCAGTTCAGTTCAGTCACTCAGTCATCAACTGTTTGCAACCCCATGGACTGCAGCACCCCAGGTCTCCCTGTCCATCACCAACTCCCAGAGCTTGCTCAAACTCATGTCCATAGAGTTGGTGATGCCATCCAACCACCTCATCCTCTGTCACCCCTTTCTCCTCCTGCTCTCAATCTTTCCCAGCCTCAGAATCTTTTCAAATGAGTCAGTTCTTAGCATCAGGTGGCCAAAGTATTGGAGTTTCAGCTTCAGCATCAGTCCTTCCAATGAATATTCAGGACTGATTTCCTTTAGGATGGACTGGTTGGATCTCCTTGCAGTCCAAGGGACTCTCACGAGTCTTCTCCAACACCACAGTTCAAAAGCATCCGTTCTTCAGCGCTCAGCTTTCTTTATAGTCCCAGTCTCACATCCTACTGTAGGACCCGCCACTTCGAGAAGCACTCAAGTCTTCTTGCCATCCTGAATGCCTTACTAATTGGGTCTTCCACCACAACCTACTGAGGCAAAAAGGCAAATGCTTGGTAGTCATTTCCCCATCAGCACACAACCCACTTTGTTCTTAAGCATCAAATTCCCCAAGTTCAATATTGTTCCTCCACAATTTAGTCATCACAGTATAATTATTCTTTGTTTTGACATTCTCTTTGTATAAGTGGAATAGCAGACATTGAAGAAATGACTAACCCTGGAACTAAAAATCAATGTTTGTTCCTTCTCCTTCTATTTTAAAATCTCTAAAAAGTCACTAGATGCTTCATTTCAGTTTAATTCAATATACATTTTAAGGGCATCTGCCCTGGGCTGGAGCTTGTTCTGGGGGCTGAATATCCCATCCTCCAAAATTCATCATATACTGTAGTAAGCAACCTCATCAATAATATGCTGTCTAGGTTGGTCATAAATTTTCTTCCAAGAAGCAAACATCTTTTAATTTCATGGCATTCATTGAATTCATTAGACATAGCCTTTATAACCAAATTATGGATATTTTCATTGTTTGCATGTGGATTTTGGAAATATTGATTGCCTTTGAAGACCTCAAGTCAGGAACCACTAATACCGTCTAGTGCAATCACCATTCAGGCTTAGAATGCCCCCCCCCTCAGCAATCTGAGCTGCTTAAGAGCTTCCCTCCTCTCTCTCCCAGCTCCTTCACCTATCCCTATTGATGTCTGAGTCAGTACTTAAAGATTGCTTGAACTTAAGCATGTCTAAGGAAAGGGGTTAAAGAAGACAGTCATCTAATATTAATAAAATGGATAGAAGTCCTGAAAACAGAAAGGTACAAATATCTTCATATCTATAGCATTTTTCTTTTGGTCTTTTTAAATCTGTGCAGGTCAGTTTCCTGCACAATCCTCTTTCAGGAAAGGTGTTGTAGGAGAAAGAATCTATTTTGAATCCATTTCTATATCTCCAGCATTTATCCCAGTGCTTGACATAGTAACCACTTAGTACCCTTACAGTAAGTTATTTGAATAATAAATGCATAACCTCACAATTCATATTGCTATTTACCTCTTTGAAGTATTACTTGACAGGTTTACATTTTTCTTTTTTTATGTTTGTGTCAATTTCTTGGTTCTTGGTGCGAATACGGGAGGAAGAGATGTTTTTATCAGAATTTGTGATGAATGGTAATTCCTGGAGGAGATGTTTTTAACCAATGTGTAACCAATAAATCGACTAAATCCCTTGAGTTCTGAAGTCCTAAGAGAAGATGGAGGCTGAGACAAGAGGAGAGCAGTCTTGAGCCTGGAAGAAAGATGAAAGAAAGCAATGCCCTGCTTTGTAGGGAGTGAGTCTGAGACATAAACAGGGTCCCCCTGGGTACCAGCCTGTGGAGCACTAAGAGGAGGAACTGGCCCTCCTAAGGCTAAAATCATAGAGCTCCGCTAAACCATCCTCAGAGCTGCTGCTTGGAGTTTAAGGAGAATTTTAGGGCAATTTCAGGACAACTAAAGAGAGACACTTTTACACAGCAGAAATGAATTTTTTTGAATTGTTAAGCCCAGGAGATAGCACCACCTGAGAATAGAAATAATTTAAGGTTTAAGATAAAGTATAACTGCTGCTGCTGCTGCTAAGTCGCTTCAGTCGTGTCCGACTCTGTGCGACCCCATAGACGGCAGCCCACCAGGCTCCCCCATCCCTGGGATTCTCCAGGCAAGAACACTAGAGTGGGTTGCCATTTCCTTCTCCAGTGCATGAAAGGGAAAAGTGAAAGTGAAGTCGTTCAGTCATGTCCAACTTGTAAGGACCCCATGGACTGCAGCCTACCGGGCTCATCCGTCCAGGGGATTTTCCAGGCAAGAGCACTGGAGTGGGTGCCATTGCCTTATCCAAAAGCACAGCTAGTAGTACTCAAATATTTGCATCAGGACTCACAATCAAAATGGTTCCATGTTCTTTATCTTACTTGGATCCTAAGACTCACAGGCTATCTAGAAGATGGATAGTCTTATCTTTGTTTTGCAGATGAGGAAACATAAGCTCAAAAAAGGGTAGAGAGCTTGCCCAAAGTCACCTATGTTTTAAGAGGCAGAGTCAGATGAAAATTTGGGTTACTACCATTAATCAATTATGTTGAAAGAAATGGCTGAGAAGGAGGCTGTGAACAGACTACAGAAATGTGAAAGGAAAAGAGACATTCTCTTCCTACTTTTCATGGTCAGTTTAGGGGAAGATGACCATTCTCAAGCTTTGAGCTGGCCCACACAGACAGCTAGTGTCCTGGGAGATATTCAGAGGTATTTCATTGATAAAAGAACTCCATATCAAAATGATAGTAATTTAAATAAATTTAAATGATGTATTTATTAACTCTAAATCTTTAAAATGCAAAATACATTGTGTGTCTCCAGAAGACTGGTATGTCATGCTCAGCATTTCCTAAACATTTGTTTTCAAAAATGACTAGGCTGCTGCAGAATTTCCCTTTGTAATGAACTTTACTGGAAATGGTCTATCTTTTACTCTCCAGCCCATGGCTACCTGTATCAGACACTATACCATGCACCTTCAGCCAAATCCCAGATTTTCCAAGGTGAGGAACTATAACCTCATCTAGTTTTATTCCCCACACATATAGTTCATGAAGAAACTAAAGTATTTAACATGAACTGTATAACCACTACCTTCTCTGCCTCTGAACAAGGTGCCCCCTCAGACAGGAATTCAAAAGTGAATAAACAGATGAATGTCACTGCAGTTAGATAAAATCCAGAATTAAGACCTTTGCCATTTGCAAGCAACTTAAAAATGCCAAGATAATTTTTCTTTCTTGCTATTTAAAAAGGCAGAAAAGTGGCCAATGATGAGAAAGTTTTCCCAATAATTTCTGGCAATTTTCAGTCTTAGGACTTAGTCACTACTATATGGGGTACCCCTTTATGATTCAATTTTAGTTTAATTTATTACTATATTTCTTTGTTCAGGAACACAAAATCATCCAAAGATTGACCTCTATGCATAAAAGCAGTTCAAGGTCCCAAGCTAGTGATGACAGGTACTTTACTGTCGTATACCAAATGCTCCAAGAATGGACTATGGCATGTTCATTACTTGCACTGATAGTAATAGTGGTAGTGATGACAACCTTATTATTGGAATAGTCAGCCATTTTTTGAAGACAAACCAAATCCCATTCCCTGTTCTAAGCAATGTACTTGTACTAACTCATCTACTCTTCCCACCAATCATAATGAATTAACCATTCATCCCTTTATGAAGTGAAGGAAACTGAGGATTAGTGCTGAAGGAATTTTCCCAAGGTGTCACAGCTCATCCACGTTGCCCACAGGCTGCTGCTCCCAAAAGGCCAAATGCAGACCCCAAAAAGCACCCATTACAGAGTCAGGGGACACTGGTTTTGCCTTGATTCAGCATCAGCTACGCCCAGTTTCTCCATCTACAGCACAAAGATGCCTGCACAAGAATGAGATCCTTTAAAAATCTAAAAAGCAGATCAATCTAGATTGAAGGGTCAGGGCCAAAAGAATTAAGGTGTAGGGGCCACGCTCCTGTTGAGAACTCCTGATAGGAAAAAAACCACAGATGTCCTCTGGGGCTTCATTTTTTTTTACAATTCTTACACTTTAAGAAGGTGGGGTTTGTTTTCTGAGTCTTATTTCTCCCAAATAAAAACAAATGAAATGTCTATTGTAACAGGTGGCCCTTTGTAGAGAAAGCACCAAAACAGAAGTAGCAACAGCTGTGGAAGAGAGGATTTCAAGCCACATATTAAAACGGAGCATCATTTGTTTTTATAAAGAGATGTTTATTTTGTGATAATGGATACAATTAATAGCAACATATGCTGTAGAGTGCATACCCACCAGTAATTAATGTAGCATTAATTTAGATGCTTTTAAGAAAATGTAATAAATTCACAAAAAACAGCCACGCTCCCAGACTCCTCTCCAACGTTGGTAAGCTGGCTGTGTGTAATCACCAGAGTCTCAGCCTTGTTCTGGTTCTTGTACCCCATGCAGATTCTTCAGCCTGAACCTGATCCTAACAACAATGATGGAAAAAGTGCTCTGTGCTCGTAACTGAATAGTGCAGACATAGCAAACAGATCCAGGGGAGTGAGCAGTGATCATTTAACTTAAGAACAGCTGTGAACTGACACCATTGATGTTCCTCTGCCTTCATTTACACTTGCAGCAATATGGCTGTTTTCAGCAAAATTTAAATTAAAGAAAACTGGATTGAAATATGAAAGTAAAGATAATGGCATGAAAGATGATACTTTCGCTGGCGACAATAGACACCTCCCAGCTGGACGAATCGGGCTTTAAAAGTGTAACTCCATAATTCACAGGCAGTGGGACACAGGATAACTAAATCAGGGCTCAGCAGTCACCTGTCTTCCTGTCAGAACCAAGGACTAGAACTTGGCCTAACAGTTGTTTGGTTTTAATACCAAAAGCAAAGCCTCTCTTCTCTGCTCTTCCCCATTCAAGTTTTACTAATGAACTATACCTGATGCAAACTTGCCTTTCCTTCAACCCCAGGGGCAGGTGTTCCCCGACTGTATTTAGCAGAGCAAGCTTCGGGATAAGACACCCGTGATTTAGGGTCCTGTAGGACTGTAGGACTGGGGGTCCTACAGTCCATGGGGTGGCAAAGAACTGGACACAACTTAGCAACTAGGCACAGGTGGTCCAGTGGCTAAGAGCCTGCCTGCCCCTGCAGGAGACATGGATTCAGTCCCTGATATGGGAATTTAGATTCCACATGTGTTGAGACAACTAAGCCTGCACAACCCAGCTACTGACCCTTGCACTCTAGAGTCCGTGTTCTGCAACAAGGGAAGCCCACTCGCCGAAACTAGAGAAACCCCACATGCTGCAATGAAGAAATAATAGTTAAAAATTAGTGATAATAAATAATAATTAAATTAAATATGCCTGCTTTGGCTCATCTTTAAAAAAAATAAAAAAGATACTCATGATTAGCATTTACATACCTTTGCCTGCGCCCACGTCACCTGAGACTCCTCAATTTCAGGCAGATTCTTTACCTCTGAGCCACCAAGAAATCTGTACGCGTCCAAATTTGCTTGGGGTATGGCAAACACTGGACTCCAAGCCAGGAAACCAGGGGTCCTATTTTGTTCCGATCCCAGATGGAGGTTTTCTGGTGTGTGTCAGTTCCCTTTCTGCTGAAAGCCATGGTTTTGTCATCTGCAAAAGGGGTAGTACAATCTTAAGATCTTAAGGGTCTACTTCCCTCCCTGAAAGTCCTAAGAGTAAATGTCTTGACTTGTCTGGCCCACGCTTAGACTTGTAGATCTAGACTCAGGATGCATTAATGACCAGACATCTAAACAAGGAGACTGCACATCGGTTCTCTAGTCTCTCAATACACAAAATGTGCCCTGAAGCAGCAGCAGTGACATCGCCTGGGGAGATGTTAGAAATTCAGAATGCCACCGGCCGCTTCCACCAACCACCACACCCCAGCATGGCATCGGAACCTGTAGGCTCCCCAGGCGATTGCAATGCACGTGGGAGTTTGAGCAGCACTGCATTCATCTCAGCTCTGCTCCTGGCTGATGAGGAGTTTTGAAGTGACATAGATCTTTAAAACACCATTCTTAATTTTAGAGATGAGCCCTCACTGCCTGTGTTGCCCACCAGACCTTATTCTAATGAGATAGTGTACATGAAACTCCTGGAAAAACTGCAAAGGGCTAGACTGACACAGAATGTTATTTAATTTTTCTAAAGAAAATGAGCTAAAATATTTCATGAGATTATTTCTGAGAGTCAGCTATGAGCTCACCAACAGCAAGGAGGTCCCACAACTTTAGAACTGACATTTTCACCTGCTCCAAAATTTGAAAGTCACCTATAAATAAGCTCACTCTCCCACAACTCCTACATCAGTCTGGATCTTTTATGTCCTGAGTTCTAAACTCATGCATTAGACCGTCTACTGGATACCTATCATGTCTTCCCAAACTTCAGACTCCACACATTCGCAATGGAACCTGTCGTCATCACGCTCCAATCTCTTGCCTCTGAAGAGGGCTCCCCTTTATCCACTTTCTGTCAAAACCCTGGGGTTATCCTTCACTCCTCTCCATCTCTCCCCCAGCCCTTGGGCATCCCAATCATGCTGGCTTTTGATCTACCTCTTAACATTGTATCTACTTCCTACACTTCTCTTTATCTTTCTTATTCCCATCCTAGTCTGCAAGTTACTGTCTTCTCATTGCAAGGAAGTCTGTAACAGCCTGCTCCATGGATCTTAGCCCACAAGCTAGAATGATCTTTCTCAAACATAGATCTGACACTATTCATGAATAAATAGTGTCAGCCCCTTTCACGGCTTCTCATAACTGGACAAGATCCAGACTCCTTCACATGGCCCAGACTTCACTTCCCATCACATTTTTCATTTACTCCTTTGTTATGCTTTGTAATAGAGAAAAATGGAATCCCTTGCAGTCCCACGGAACAGACCTGGCCCCCTCTTCTTTCTGCATCCTCTCCAGGACTGCTCCCCTCCCTGGCAGCCTTTTCACCCAAGTCTTCGCCTGGCCTGAAACTGCACAACCTTCAGAATCCAGCTCAACCATCCCCTCTTATATGATCCCTTTTCTAAATCTTCCTCCCCTGTCTAAACTAATTTTAACACATGTTCTTTCTAGTTACAGCCTTTGATTATCCAAATCACAATGTCAGAAGGAGACAGTGAGAAAGGTTAAAAGTGCAGCTATGGGGCCAGACTGCCTGCCTCCATAACTTGGTTCTGTCTTTCACCAGCCATGTGAGTTCAAGCAGTTTCCACAACCGCTTGGTACCTCAGTTTCCCTATGTATAAATTTAGGACCATGACAACAGTGTCCTCTTCAGAGAGAGAGAGTGAGTATTGAATGAAGTCAGACACATAAAATACTCAGATTGATGCTTGGGACATAAGTAGTATTCAATGTATTATCCATCTTGTTAAACTTTTTTATTGTTGTCTTCCTGATGAGAACCCACACTCTTGGAAATCTGGAACTTAAGCAGAGGGAGGAACCAGAGCCAGAACTCTTCTCTTTTCTACCCTTGAACCACTGTCTCTGTGACAGTTGGCAAGTTTCTTAACCAAATTCTAAGCCTTGATTTCCTCAACTGCACAAAAATGCAGAACTAATACCTACACCACAGACTCACAAGGATAAATTAAGTAAAGCACTTAGATCCTAATCTGGAATTTCCTAAGAGCTTAATGGAGAAAAATTAGCTATTAGCATTGCTTTAATTATTGTTGGTAGCTTTTTGTTTTGTTTTGTTTTTATTTTTTTTTTGTTTTGCTGTATTCTTGCTGTCTAATAAAGTACCTAATAGATGCTCAGTAAAATTTGCTGAATGAATATGAACAAACAAATTAACCAATCCAAGGGATTAAGTCTAATATAGACTGAACTTTGGAAGGTTCACCTTCCTGTCTTCTCTACTCCCATTTGTAGTGGACAGTAGTCAATTGCTGAGTCTGAAACTATTTCACTGCTTCAATCCACAGTGAGGCTGTTAGCACTCATCCATGAGGAATCAGACTTGAAGATAAAATAACTGATCCCTGGATCCCTGGAAGTGGTTGGCTCCTGGGGGCCAAGACTAACATGTAATCACTAATCTCCATAAAGACTCCGTGTCTTATACTTTTCTTTCTTAAAAAATATCAGCAAAGTAAATTACCACATCCACAAAGCTCTACAGTCTGACTTGTGAAAATAAACTCAAGGAGGCCTGGAAAATCTGCTTGGAAAGCTAGGAGAATGAACTTCTTTACAGGAAGATGGTGCTCTCATCCACCTAGTAAGACAACCAATTCTCTTATCAAGTCCAAGTTCAAACTGCGTGACAGGCCAAAAAAAGAAGAGACAAGTTGATGGGACAAGGAACAGAGACTTTATTCACAAAGTCAGCAGACCAGAAAGATGCTGAAGTACTGTTCCAAAGAACCATCTTGCCTGAATTTGGAAGCTAGTTTCTTTTATGGAACAAAGAGGGGGAAGGTAAGGAGGTAAAGTAAAAAGGTGGTAAGTCATTGCAAAAAGTTCCTCCTTTTGGCCAGACTCCAGAGGTGATGTGTTAATTTCTTCTTTCCTGCAGCCATTCATAGGCAGGCCTGTTGAGAAGTTTTCCTGTGAGCTAAACAAAATTTGTTGTTGTTTAGTCACTCCAGTCATGTCCAGCTCTTTGCAATCCCGTGGGCTATACAGCCTGTTGGGTTTCTCTATCCATGGGGTATGTTCAGTCACACAGTCATGTCCAACCCTTTGTGATCCTATGGACTGTAGTCCGCCAGGCTCCACTACCCATGGGATTCTCCAGGCAAGAATACTAGAGAGGATAGCCATTTCCTTCTCCAGGGGATCTTCCTGGACCAGGGATTGAACCTGAGTTGCCTGCATTGGCAGGCAGATTTTTTACCACTGAGTCACCTAAACAAAAGTTAAATGCTCTGATATTGGAAGGAAATGGGCCATTATGTATGCTCAGACCTGTAGGCAACATCCCTTTGCTCATAAGAAAGCAATTGAATACATAGATTCAAGTAAATGAAACAGAGGTAATTCTTCCCTATTACAACTCCACACCTGGGTACCTCCAAAGGAAAACTCGGAATTTGTCATAACACTGCTCTGTGTGGTGTGTGTGTGTGTGTGTGTGTGTGTGTGTGTGTGTGTGTTGTAAGGATGGAGATGGAAAAGAGTCAATGGCCAGCTCATCCCCAGTGGAACATGTATTTTTATCTTTACAGTCTTTAGTACTTGATTTGCATCACACCCTTCCTTTGCCTTCACTAATGGCACACAATTTATATATGATTGCTATTGTCATTCTTGCTGCGGTTATTAATGGATATGTCTTCCTCTCCAGGCTGTGAGTTCGGAGAGGCCAGAAGCTGCCAGCTGTCTTTCCCTGTGTGTACCACAATGGCTGGCACAGCCTCACAGCGGGTGAAGGAGTGAATAAATGAATGGATGCGCGTGTCTGCTGCCTGTATCCACCCGTCACACGCAGCACAGTTCTCCGTTACAGGTGTTGCTGCTATGGCAACCAGGAGACACGAAGCACCTGGGCCTGAGGGGGCCACACCAGACCCTGTGGAGGAGGGTGCATAGGAAACAGGACCTCAAGGAGGTCCAGGAGTCCCACAGATTTCAAGGCACTATGACTGGGCTTGATGGCAGTTGGCCGGTGGGAGGTAGAGGAGATCCAGTGGATCAGGTCAGCACCCCGACCTTGTCCTTACAGAGCACGCTGCCCAACTTCCGCTGGCCCCAGCGCCTGTCCATTTTCACCTGAGGACTCTCTCCGGTTACCAGCTCTGCCCATGTACCCAAGACAGGAGTACGGGGAATTGACTCCCAGCCTTCACTCAGCGGATGATGAGAGTTGGCGCAGAAATTTCCCAGCTCCCTTGACCCCTGTTGGAACAAGGTTGGGCTGTGTGTTCCCTACGGGTCCTCAGGGTCCCTTGCAGGGCCAAGCGCCAGAGTGCTGCCCTGCCCTGACCCTGAGGAGGAGCCTGTGTCTCCTCTGGGCCAAGCATCGCGCACACTGCTGCAGGGCCAAAAAAGTAGTTAAGACACGGGCACTGTTGCCGAAGAATCCTCGATCAGTCAGAGTGACAGACACACCAGCCCGTCATTATAAATGTGACCCTGGGGAGCAAGGACAAGGGCAAAGTCGCATCCAGAAGACTTAAATTCCCAGTAGGTCACACGAAGAATAGGGGGTTAAAACCCAAAGACCTCCAGACTTATGCTGGGCACTTTCCATCTGGCATCCTTATTCCCAAACGCACAAATTGCCTGGTACTGGTTCCTTCTCATAATGAGACTGCAATACGGGAAGAATGCTTGATGAGAATTTGAAACATTGCCACTGTTAGACCCTCACACAGCTCCCTGGGGCAGGAGAGGTTCTTTTCAGGAGAAAATAAGAATACAAGTTTTATGTTATACAGTGTAAAATATCTGCCTTAGCGCTCTTGTCTACCTCATTGAGACAGCTGGAAATTTGCTTTCTCAGAATCAGGACATTTGACTCGCCTTGAAACTGCAATTCTGTGATCAGAAATCTTTGGGGTATATAAAAGGTTTTGTGGTTCAAAAATTCAATGACAAAATCTAATTTGACATTGAGTAAATCAAATTTCTATTGAGGCATTTTGAAAGAAAGAAATATTGTTGTAACCTACAGCTGCACACAGCATAAGCGCTACATAAATACAACCCAAAGGGATGTTTTTTTCAGGATTCAAACATCATGAAGTGCTTCTAAAGTTGTCTCAAAGCACAGCAATTGTTTCTAGATTTTATTAAGTTTCTGGGCTCCAGTTTCTGCTCTCCCTTTATAGCGTTTGTCACAAAATTTGAAAGGAGGCTGAGGACATAAACTGAAATGGAGCGTGGGAACTGTGTTAGCTGTCTAAGGCTGCCACTGCAAGTTACAGCAAGTCCCCCACGTGTGAACGTTCAAGGTGCGGACTTTCAAAAATGTGAAAGTGTGTTCCCAGGCCCAACATGTAAGTTAGTGCACGTGTTTCGTGCACATCGCCACACGCCCGCGTCCTCTACGAGTGGTTCTGCTTTTGTGTATTTTACTACAGTACTGCATGGAGTACAGTATCTTTATTTCAAGCCCAGGAAGTCTGGAAATAAGCATAAAAGCTTGCTTTTTTATGTGTTTCCTTTTTTTTAAATGCATTATTTGTGTGTAAAGTAAACTTATTACAGTATAGTATTGTATAGCTGACTATGTTAGTTGGGTACTTAGGCTAACTTTGTTGGACTTATGAACAGTTTAAACTTAACACACTCTCTCTCAGAACACACCTCCTTCATACATAGGGAACATACTGCTCCGTAAACTGAGTGGCCTAAATAACAGAAATGTATTCTCACAGTTCTGGCGGCTACAAGTTCAAGACTCATGTCTGCAGGATAGGTTAGTTCTGAGGCTATGATGGGGAACCTGTTCCATGCCTCTCCGTTAGCTTCCAGAGGCTTGTCAGCAGTCTTTGACATTCCTTGGCTTGCAGAAGCATCACCCTGATTTCTGTCTTCATGTACAATGGGGATCTCCCCCTTTGCGTGCCTGTTTCCAAATTTCCCTTTTTTATAAGGATATCAATCATATGTATTGGAGCCTATTCTAAGGAGCCTTATTTTAACTTGATTACCTCTGTAAAGACCCTAAGTCCAGGAAAGATTACACTCTAAGGAACTGGGAGTTAGGACTTCAACATATGAAGTTTGGGAAGAGATGACTCGACCCATAACAGAAGCAAACATTTATTAAGAGTCTCCTCAGCAAGACCTGGTTCCAGATACATTGCTGTTCAGTCACTCAGTCATGTCCGACTCTTCGTGACCCCACGGACTGCAGCACTCCAGGCCTCCCCGTCCTTCACTGTCTTCTGGAGTTTGCTCAAGCTCATGTGCATTGAGTCGGTGATGCCATCCAACCATCTCATCCTCTGTCACCCTCTTCTCCTCCTCCCTTCAGTCTTTTCCAGTATTGGGGTCTTTTCCAATGAGTTGGCTCTTCGCATCAGGTGGGCAGAGTATCGGAGCCTCAGCTTCAGCACCGGCCCTCCCAGTGAACACTCAGGGCTGAGTCCCTCAGGACGGACTGGTTTGCTGGCTGGTTTGCTGACTGGTTTGCGACTGGTTTGCTGACTGACTGGTTTGCTGACTGACTGGTTTGCTGACTGGTTTGCTGACTGACTGGTTTGCTGACTGACTGGTTTGCTGACTGGTTTGCTGACTGACTGGTTTGCTGACTGACTGGTTTGCTGGCTGGTTTGCTGGCTGGTTTGCTGACTGACTGGTTTGCTGACTGGTTTGCTGACTGACTGGTTTGCTGACTGGTTTGCTGACTGGTTTGCTGACTGACTGGTTTGCTGACTGACTGGTTTGCTGACTGACTAGTTTGCTGACTGGTTTGCTGACTGGTTTGCTGACTGGTTTGCTGGCTGGTTTGCTGACTGGTTTGCTGGCTGGTTTGCTGACTGACTGGTTTGCTGACTGGTTTGCTGGCTGGTTTGCTGACTGGTTTGCTGGCTGGTTTGCTGGCTGGTTTGCTGACTGACTGGTTTGCTGACTGGTTTGCTGACTGGTTTGCTGACTGACTGGTTTGCTGACTGGTTTGCTGACTGATTGGTTTGCTGACTGGTTTGCTGACTGACTGGTTTGCTGACTGGTTTGCTGACTGGTTTGCTGACTGACTGGTTTGCTGACTGGTTTGCTGACTGGTTTGCTGGCTGGTTTGCTGGCTGGTTTGCTGACTGGTTTGCTGAATGACTAGTTTGCTGACTGGTTTGCTGGCTGGTTTGCTGACTGGTTTGCTGACTGGTTTGCTGGCTGGTTTGCTGACTGACTGGTTTGCTGACTGGTTTGCTGACTGGTTTGCTGACTGACTGGTTTGCTGACTGGTTTGCTGACTGGTTTGCTGACTGACTGGTTTGCTGACTGGTTTGCTGACTGGTTTGCTGACCAGTTGGCAACAGTCTTTGAAATGTGTTTCGCTGTCACCACTTTGTGGTTTGATTCTTCCATTTCTTTAACAAATATTTTTTGAGTATCTGCTTGTGCCAGGAACTCTATGATCTCTACAGTTTGCAATAGATTTTCATTTTTGGGTCCACATTCCTAATATACACTCTTATTAGTTAAAATAAAAAAGGAAAAGGTCAAATGCAAATTTAAGAGGAGCATAAAACTTTTCTCAAGATTAACATCATCAAATATAAAAATTCCAGTATCAAGTCAAATATTTATATGGCACCTTAAAGGCCTCTCATACTATAAAACACAATGATAATAGAGTAGATGTAATCATTTTTAACCTCTATCTGACCTTTTATTTATTAGAAATAAACCCTATCTATACTCAAAATGTGTTCACTGGAAAAGAATTCTTGCAAAAAGCCACTCGTAATTTTATCTAGAGATAAAACATGAAAGTTAACTATACCATGCTTGAGTTTCTTAGCATGAAATTTAATAAACCCAACATTGGTTGGTCAAAGACATCTAGGTAGTTTTTGGTGCTCTACTTCAAGAAACATTTTAGCATACATTAGTTCCCAACAGGAAAGTAAGTGAATGTCATTTCAAAACTGAGTCATTGACAAATCATTTGTCCACAAACATAATTACTGCTAACATAAACTGAAAACATTATTTTTTGCATGGCAAAATGCATTCAAGTTTTTATAATTTAATTAAAAAATAATAAACTATTATAAAGGTTTTTCTTTAAATGAACTGAATAATACAACATTAACATAGAGATGAAATAAGAATTTTTAGTTAAAATTACTTCGTTATAAATCATCCAAAATCAATCCCCTCAATCAAGGGGTTGCTGATAGATAAGGCAGAGATTCAAGGGTTTTTATACCAAGGGGTTTGAAAATGTTAATGGGTCCAAAATAGTCTGGGGAACATAGAGGACTGAAGCATCTTTTTCTAAACCCTAATTGGATATGTCAGCTTCCCTAAAAGTCTTCATAAACATCACACTCCCCACAGGTGGTGAGCAATCTCCTTGACAAGATGAAAGAGTTTGGTGTTCATGGTATCACCCAGGTTGCTCCATTTCTGACTCTTCTCCCGCCACACACACACACACACACACACACAACCCCACTTCCACCGCCATTAACTTCAACCCATTTCTGCTCTTTGGACTGGGCGCACTGGTGTTTTTCACCCTCTGTTTCACAGCAAGGTATTCCTTCTCTTTGAAGATGCTCATATACCTCATCTGCCTCTGAAATCCCCCCACCTCCACTCAGGCTTGACCTTCTCCGCTAAGCTGCTGTTTATCCTGCCCTCCACTCTATCACCCGTATATTAACCCTTTCCTCCCCTCCCGTCAACCTCTGTGCCAGCCCTGTGAAGATTCTCTGGGTGTACATATGTCAATATATACACTATTAATCCTACATATAAAATGGATAACTAGCGAGAACCTACCAAATAGCTCAGGAAAGTCTAATCAATGCTCTTCTGTCTTGACCTGAGTGGGAAGGAAATCCAAAAGGATGGGATATATGTATACATATAACTGATCTGCTTTGCTGAACAGTAGCAGCTAATACAATATTGTAAAGTAACTATACTCCAATAAAAGCTAATTAAAAAAAAAGAATTGTATGGATGCAATTGCCTTCTACCAGGAGTATGTCAATTCTTATCTCTCCCCGTGGCCTTGATCCCCTTGAGGGCAGGAGCTAAAGCCATTCATGAGTGGATGCTTGTGTGGTTGGCTGAATGAATGGACACATAATCAACCAAGGGAATGTTCTTCAGATCCTTCATCTGGACAGAAGGAATGTCTTCCTGCCAAACCACAGTGAGCTGTGCTGAGGACACGGGTGGAGGGTATTCACAGAAAGGGCCGCATTCCTTTCACAAAACACAGTCCTTGTCAGGCAATGAGTACTTGACATGCCTGACTACTGATGTCCAACCAGAATGCTTTTGTAAGAGAAATTCCGTTTGCCCCAGATGGCATTCCAATTGGGAAATCCTTTGAAATTCTCGCAGTGTGACTACTTCCTATGTAAGCATCCATAAATGTTTTAGTGAACAACTACTATGGACTCTGGATGGTGGTGATACAGTGTTCATAAAGATTGCGGTCCACAAAGGTGAAAAGTAACATGCTCCTACCCACAGGTTTATTTCTCTGAGTTCTTTTCTCAAAGTATTTGTTTTTCTTTCTTTGCTGTTTTTCTCATTTAAAAATAAAAAGCCTGCTTACTTTAATTGGAGGATAACTACAGTACTGTGATAGCCTCTGCCATGCACCAGCATGAATCGGCCGTAGGCATGCATGTAACCCCTCCCTCCTGAACACTCCTTCCCCTCCCTCCCCACCCCGTCCAGCCCCCCAGGTTCTCACAGAGCGCAGGTTTGCTTCCCTGCATCACGCGTCAGACTCCCACTGGTGATCGACTCTACATATACAGGTGATGTACGTGTTTCAACGCTGCTCTCTCAAATCTTCCCCCCTTCTCCTTCTCCCACTGGCTCCAAAGTCTGTTATTTATGTCTGTGTCTCGTTTGCTGCCCTGCACATAGAATTGTGGGTACTGTCTTTCTAGGCTCCATATATATCTGTGTTAATACATGATATTTGTCTTTCTCTTTCTGACTTATTTCATTCTGTATAATAGGCCCTAGCCTGTTAGAACTGACTCAAATTGTGTTCCTTCTTATAGCTGAGTGATATTCTAGTGTGTACACATACCACAGTATTCTAACCAGAGCCTAATTATCAGTAACAAGTTGTATGGTAAGTGATTTGTAGCATATAATGAACATTTGATATTGTGTGCTAAATCTCAGATGTTTCCACTTTTATGGACCAAACACAGGGTTATGAAGTACACTTTATTCTGATTCACATTTGAGTTTCTTTAGAAAACGGCAACAACAAAATTCCAAATTAAAAAATAAAACAGGACATCTAAACAGCTGATAAAGTAAAATATGCTTTTTTGAATTTCTTTTCATTGATTTTTTGTCCATTTGTGCCATGGAAATGTTAGTCATATGGAATAAAGTGTATATTTTAAAAATCGCTTAAATGGGCTATCTCACAGATTAGATATATACTGATGTCTCTGGTAGCATTTTATATAGACATTTTATATAAATGGCTGAGTCTCAAGGCTGATGACTTTCTCCTTTGTTTCTAGTGAGCAAGATGTGCCAAACACTTCATTGCACTAAAACCCAGAGTTTTATAAAATCTGATTAAATGATTCAGCTACAGTGAAATAAAGGGTCAGACCAAAATCTTTAGAATCAGCCTCCAGGTATGTAACAAGAGACTTGGCATATTGTTTCAGCACAATATAAAGCCATTCAAATTCTCAGCCAGTGTATTTAATCTGTATTTGACATTATAGACCACATGTCTAATTATTAGCAATGTGTTAAAATCTTAGGATTTTGTTTCACCAGTGAAAGTGGTGATTCTTAATTAGTATCAATGCCAGTCTATCAGTATGAAAGGATCTATCGATCAAACATCTGGATAGTAGAGACAGACTGCTGGGGAAAGGAAGCAAAAATTTCCACATAAACCCATAATTGAATTGGATCTAGAGACAAGCTTCACATTTTCTCTCTTCATCTAAGTGTCTACTGTTACATATATTATAATCAGTGTCTTACTAGGTCTTTATTTTTTATTTTTTTCCATTTATTTTTATTAGTTGGAGGCTAATTACTTTACTCTGTCTTTAAAATTAGAAAAATAGTAGCAAAAATAATAGGTCATTTTTTGAAAAATATTGCCTGTTTTTCAATAACCTTAAATAGTTATCTAATTGAGGAGATTACTTCTAGGGCCGAAAAGCAGGCTATTGATAAAAATAATGAAGGCTTTCTGGTAATTACAGGGCCTGTGTTTGTACACATTTCTTTTCTTGCCCCTGAAATAAAAGGTGCAATTATTTATACATGAAGTGAAAGAAATAGTTATTAAACCTTTATTAAAGAGGTTGGAGATGTGTTATTCTCCCACTAAAATGCTGAATGGTTTTTAAACCAAGCAACCTTTAAAGTATGGTGACAAATTGGTAGACTAATGAGACTCAGTAAGGTGACTTGCCTATGCTGGTAACAAATGGTGCGTCCCACCAGCCTCAAATGAATAACTCTTTAGATGTAAACACCTTTCATCCTGAAGAAATCATTTTTAAATGAGACTTTTATGCACACATGCTCTCATTGATTGAGTTCCTATTATACGCCCAGCATGATTGCCAAGGAGGGAAAGAATGAATTAGGTACCTTGTCTCTGTGCTCTGTACCTTGTTCAGGAGACAAAACATCACTTTTGGACTAAATGAGGGCATCAAACTGTGATAGAGCAAGGGCAGTCACCCGAGAAGAGGGATTCAAAGCGAAGGGGAGTGCTGGTGAGAGCCTGGTAAGAAAAGTGATTTTTTTAAAAAAAAATTTGAGATGAAAAGATGGGCAAAATTTTGGAGAAAATTAAATGGATAGTCCAGATGGGGGGAAAAATGAGAAAAGCCTGTACTCTAAAGGTATTGGTTATCCACTTTAATTATAGCAGTGTGTATATGTTGATCCCAAACTCCTTAACTTATCCTTTCCCCCATACTTCCTTCAGGCATGTTCTATTCTCGAAGTCTGTGAGCCTGTTTCTATTTTGTAAATAAGTTCATTTGTATCATTTCTAGATTCTGCATATAAAGGATTTCATGCGCTATTTCTCCTTCTCCTTCCGACTTACTTCACTCAGTACGACAATCTTGAGGTCCATCTAAAGCCCGTTTAATGTCTCTGCCATCTCAAGAGCCGAGGAGCCTGAAATTCCAAGAGTCTTACTGATAAAAGATGATAATAAAATGACATCACAGCCAACACAATTCAGATATTCACAGATTGACTTGATCTGGATGAAATCCTTTAAATGTGTAAAAAGGGTAAACTATTCATGAGCCATGCATAATTTATTTCCCTTCCACGGCTCCATGGTGGTCTTTCTCACTGTTCAGCAAACACCAACTACTACCTCATGTCAAGGACCAATCTAGTCATTTGATGTGAAGTCAATGCTGTATTCATTTTTTGCATAAGTAAACAAAGGCTCAGAGAGAACAACAGAAAAGCTGTGCAAATAGTGAGGAGCCAACATGCCATTCAAATCCAAATAAATTTCATTTAAAAGCCTACTTATTGCATATCCTTTAAAAGTTTCTTTAGTAAAGAAGATCTGCAGAAGTAAATAATTCAGGTTTACTTTTCTAAGCCTAAAATTTCCTATATAGTGCCCATGTTCTTTGCAGATTTTCTGGGTCCACAATTCTAGTTTGAACAGCTGGTTTTTTCCTTAAAACTGTAATGCATTCATATTCAGGTTTTCACCCTGCTGTTGAAGAGACTGCCATCAACGGGATTTTCTTTAGCTCTTCCTTTTTGTGTGATAGTCTTCGTTTTGAGTCTTCAGAAATTTCACTGTATTGTATAGGCATGAACTTCTGTTCTTCTCTTCTGTGTGATTAACATCATACTTCTGAAACATCAATGCTTCAATTATCACCTCATACATGTTCCCAATTTTCCCATTCTGAAAATCTGACTTTAAGAATTGTAAACTTCCTCAAGATACCCTTCATGACTCTTAAACTCTTTTTTCTAAATATTTCTACTCTCTAGTTTTCCCATGTTGAGGTCTGGATAGCTTCTTTAGCCACTCAGTTCAGTTCAGTTCAGTTTAGTTCAGTCGCTCAGTCGTGTCCAACTCGTTGCGACCCCATGAACCTCAGCACGCCAGGCCTCCCTGTCCATCACCAACTCCTGGACTTCACCCAAAACCCATGTCCATTGAGTTGGTGATGCCATCCAACCATCTTTAGCCATTAATACCTTCTTAATCTGTACATGACCTTCTTCTGTTGATGCAAGGTGCCCAAGGCACAGTGAGTCCACACAGACTGAAACACTGGGGTGTGGAGCAGGGCCATGCAAGAAGACAAGCGGCTCATGTTCCAAAAGCCCTGAACTCTCTGAAGGGCTTTGGCAGAGACTTTTAGCAGCCAGGTGAGGGAGGGAAAAGTTATGACCAACCTAGGTAGCATATTAAAAAGCAGAGACATTACTTTGCCAATAAAGGTCTGTCTAGTCAAGGCTATGGTTTTTCCAGTAGTCATGTATGGATGTGAGAGCTGGACTATAAAGAAAGCTGAGCGCTGAAGAATTGATGCTTTTGAACTATGGTTTTGGAGAAGACTCTTGAGAGTCCCTTGGACTGCAAGGAGATCCAACCAGTCCATCCTAAAGGAGATCAGTCCTGGGTGTTCATTGGAAGGAATGATGCTGAAGCTAAAGCTCCAGTACTTTGGCCACCTGATGTGAAAAACTGACTCATTTGAAAAGACCCTGATGCTGGGAAAGACTGAAAGTGGGAGGAGAAGGGGACAACAGAGGATGAGATGGTTGGATGACATCACCAACTCAATGGACATGAGTTTGAGTAAACTCTGGGAGTCGGTGATGGACAGGGAGGCCTGGTGTGCTGCAGTCCATGGGGTCAGAAAAGAGTCAGACATGACTGAGCGACTGAACTGAACTGAGGGAGGGAAGTCACAGGTTCTGTGATCCTCTTGTGCGCTTCTCTGACTGGCTGATGAGGCGGTAGCAGGCTGGTGTCACAGGGGCTAACATTTTCAGTCCTTATGCTCCAGGAGTCCTGATGCTATGCGCTCTTGATCATCAAGTAGTTAGCATCTTCCATGTATTGGAGTGTGTATTGGAGAGGGGGAGGTTTATTATGTCTGCAAAGCAACTCAGGAAATGTGCATCAAATACTATTATCTAGGTACTTTAGGAAGGTGCTAAAGCAGAAGATATGAGGGAAGGTTCCAGGGGATCCTGCGTGGTTATACTTCTCCATTCACTGAGTTTTACACTCAACAATTGTATTTTTTTTCTTTTTTTTTTTTTTTTTTTAGTTGGAGGCTAATTACTTCACAACATTTCAGTGGGTTTTGTCATACATTGATATGAATCAGCCATAGATTTACACGTATTCCCCATCCCGATCCCCCCTCCCACCTCCCTCTCCACCCGATTCCTCTGGGTCTTCCCAGTGCACCAGGCCCGAGCACTTGTCTCATGCATCCCACCTGGGCTGGTGATCTGTTTCACCATAGATAGTATACATGCTGTTCTTTTGAAATATCCCACCCTCACATTCTCCCACAGAGTTCAATAGTCTGTTCTGTATTTCTGTGTCTCTTTTTCCGTTTTGCATATAGGATTATCGTTACCATCTTTCTAAATTCCATATATATGTGTTAGTATGCTGTAATGTTCTTTATCTTTCTGGCTTACTTCACTCTGTATAAGGGGCTCCAGTTTCATCCATCTCATTAGGACTGGTTCAAATGAATTCTTTTTAACAGCTGAGTAATATTCCATGGTGTATATGTACCACAGCTTCCTTATCCATTCGTCTGCTGATGGGCATCTAGGTTGCTTCCATGTCCTGGCTATTATAAACAGTGCTGCGATGAACATTGGGGTTCAAGCTGAGAAGATGGCGGAGGAGTAGGATGGGGAGACCACTTTCTCTCCTACAAATTCATCAAAGGAATGACTGAACACAGAGCAAACTTCGCAAAGAATTTCACAATTTGTATGGAAATACAAAAAACCTCAACAATTGTATTTTTGATGTCTAAAATTCTTGTTAATTCTCTTTCAAACGTCCTTGGTAATCTTTAATAGATTTTTGGTACTTTATTTCTTTATATGTATTCAACTTAAATACATGTATTTAGATTTTAAAATGTTATGTTTTTACAGATTTCATGCACAATTATTTCTTATATTTGAAGATTTTGAAATTTGAAATACTATTAATTTTTTTTTTTACTTATATTGACTATAACCAACAGTAGCTTATTTCCTTATGTGTTTGGCAAATTTTTATAATAGGTTCATAATATATTGAACTTAAATTATGGAGGTATGTAGGGTTCACTGGGGATGCTTCTTCTCCAAAAATGGTAATACTTTCTTCTGCCAAAGGTGAAATAATGTTTATTGACCTAGACCACATTAACTCTTAGATGACCTTAATTTAATTTGGATATATCAGTTTTTTAGCTGTTCTCAGATCTACAACAGTCATTTGACCTTGATCACCAAGGTGATATCTCTCTGCCCTACAGCCCAGGGGTGTTCATCTATGGTCTTCTCCTCTTAGAAGTGCTTTTCACCATTTTTGTTCTTAGACTTACCTTCTTGGAGACATCATTGACTCTCTCACCCCCATAGTTGATCAGCTGCTGAATTTTATCAGTATTTCCTTCTCAGTAGGTTTTTTTGTCTTTTCCTCTGTAGAACCTGTGTTCCTCTTGCTATCCATATTGTCTTTCATAATACTCTGAATATTCTCAATGGATAAATCTTCTACTTAATTTTCTTAAGCCACTTATCCCTCCATTATCATCACTGATACAACACTACCAAATCATACTCCCCAAAGCACTTATTTGTGAATTTATTGCTTAAAAGCTTTGACTTTATCACAATTAACTGTTGCTTGCTTCAGCCAAGTCTTATTGGAGTATAGCCTCACTTCTTCATTTACATATGTTCCATGACTGCTTTCATATTACAACAACAGAGGTGAGTGGTTGCAATAGACTTTGCATGGTCCTAAAATCTTAAAATATTTATTATATGTTAGGAAAATATTTTCTTGTTACTGAACTACAGAATGAAGCTCAAATACTTGTCATAAGATAAGTATTATTCATCAAAGATCCAGGTTGGATGCATGAGACAAGTGCTCGGGGCTGGTGCACTGGGATGATCCAGAGGGATGGGATGGGGAGGGAAGTGGGAGGGGGGTTCAAGATGGGGAACACATGTAAATCCATGGCTGATTCATGTCAATGTATGGCAAAAATCACTACAATATTGTAAAGTAGTTAGCCTCAAACTAATATAAATAAATGGAAAAAAAAAAAAAGGATCCCAAGTACCTTTTCATGTTTGTCTCTCAACATTCTATTAAAAGAACCAACAGCTGAGTAAAAAGTTTTGTTTTAACTAAGCACATTCAATTCTAGGCTTTCTATGTAGAACATGCTTTCTCACCCATCTTCTATCCTATCCACTTATCTAATATTTATATGTCCTCCAGGGCCCCATTTACCCACATTCCCTCCCACAGTGGTTTCTCCCAAACATATAAGCCCATCCCTTTATTATCTGAAGCTCATAAATTATTATCTCAGAGTATCAGTCTATGCTGATACTTTCCTTCTGATGCACATGCCCCATTTCTCCAACAGGATGATAAGTTATGACCTCATACCCTTTGAATGTTCAGCACCTAGGACAGTGCCTCAAACTTTGCAAAGTGGAAATACAGCGGAGTTGGGGCTAGAAGAGGCAGAATTGGATTTAAAGTTATCTCTATCACATACTGGTTTGAACAAGGTTCTTAGTCTAACAGCCTCGGCTTCTTACTCTGTAAAATATATGTTACAAAAAATTCATATTGCTTTGCTTCTTCCCTTCTCATCACGTTGCCTTTACTCATTCAATGTCTGTCATCCCAGAGAGTAAGATCAGTGAAGGAGGATCCACAATGGACTTATTCACTGAAGCATCCTCAACTCTGCATGCAGAACCTGGAAACATTTGTTCAATGAATGGATAAAAGTGTCCACCTTAAGAGGTTTTCAACAAATGCCTGCCCTCATCAATTTTTTTCCCTTTCACTTTCCTCATATTATGTAATAGAAACTCAGTAACCATGGTGACTTCATACTGATTAGGATGCACAGAAACACTGGTATCCAATTGATTTGTTAAGAAACAAATTAATAAAAATATAAGGCAAAGAAAAATGGATGCATTACATTTCTAATGTACTTACTTCAGAGTCTACAGAAGAGAAAGTAATCTCATTTATAAAGGAAAGGAAATCTTTTTAAAGTGCCCTAACTCTGGAAGTCAAGACTACATATTTGATCTCAAAACTAACTAGATTTTCATAAATTCTTAAAATGTAAAGGGGAAAAAAGTGTTCATAAACCCAAAGTGTTGTCTACGGCTTTCCAATCAAGTTCCCTAGGGCTATTTCCCTGTAGCCATTTTTTTCTCATGCTGTATTTTTTTTCTTTGTGATGTATTCTTAAATAACAGAAAAAACATGAGAAGGTATTCCACTTTTGCTTTATCTTTGTTCTTATCAGTCATTTGAGTATCAGATACAAGTTATAAAATTCAGTGTGAAGGCATCTATGCTCACCAACATACAACAAAAGAAAAACAAGCTCTCCTAAAAGAGAAACTAGGGAAACAATCTCATTTACAATAGCATCATAAAGAATAAAATATTTTGGAATAAATTTAACCAAGGAGTTGAAAAATCTATGTGAGATTGATGAAATAAGACACAAATAATATAAAGCTACCATATGCTTATGGATAAGAAGAATTAATGTTGTTAAAATGTCCATACTGTCCAAAGCAATCTATATAGATTCAATGAAATCTCTATCAAAATTTCAATAGCATTTTTCACTGAAATTAAAAAAATAATCCTAGAATTCATATGAAACCACAAAAATTGTGAAAAGCCAAAATAATCTTGAGAAAGAAGAACAAGACTGACACTTTCTGGTTTCAAATCATGTTACAAATGTATAGTTATAAGAACAGTATGATACACATTAAAAAACAGACTCGTAGATCAATAGAATAGAAAGCCCAGTAATAAATGTATACATATGGTAACTAATATTCAACAAAGGCACCAGTAGTACACAATGGGGAAAAGATAGTCTCCTCAGCAAATGATATTGAGAAAACTGGATATTCACATGTGAAATAGTGAAATTGGATCTTTGTCTTACACAATACACAAAAGTCAACTCAAAATGGATCACAGACCTAAACGTAAGACCTTAAATTTTTGCTGGCTAAAATTTTGGGTTTCCCTGACCACCGAAGATGAATTAAAAAACATGGAGACAGAGTTTGGAGGAAATAGAAAGGTAATTTAAGTCACAGTCAGCAGAAAGTTGAACACTACTGTGTTCATGCCTCAAGAACTGTACCCCCACTCATGAGGAGACCAGGGGCTTAGACAAGATGAGGGCTCACAGTCAGGAGTCAGTGATGAGGACCAAAGGTGTTCGGATCTTGATTTCTTCCTCTTGCATTGTTTCAAAGACAGTCATAGGCTGGCATCAGTAACCCAGTAACTGAGTTTGGCAGTTTGGTGGCTCTGCAGCCTTCTTTCTGATATGTAAAAAGAAGACCTATGAAGGAAAGAGTGTTGTAAGGGTAAACACAAGATATTTAGAATAGATTCAACAGTATAGGAGTGAAGTATAACTCCTGCAGGGCTAAGGGGCAGAAAAACGAACTTAGTGACAGATATTCAGAGTTAGGAGGAGTTAAAGTACAACAAAACTAGGAATGTTCAGGCCTGTTCTCTTTTCTTCTTTGTTCTCAGGAAAGAGAAAGAAAAAAAAATTCCTCTTCCCCCTCCCCCGCCCCGTTTCATTGCAACGAAACCATAAAATCCCTAGAAGAGAACAGAGAAAAATTTTCTTGACGTTAGTCTTGTCAAAATTTTTTTAATATTATACCAAAAGCACAGGTAATAACAACACAAACAGTCAAGTGGGACTATATCAAACTAAAAAGTTTCTGCACAGCAAAGGAAACAATCAACAAGATGAAAAAATTAGATATGGAGTGGTAGAAAATATTTACAAGCCATATATCTGATAAGAGATTAATACATAAGGACTAATACAACTCAAAAGCAAAAATAAGTAAATGAATAATAACCCAATTTTTAAATGGGCAAAGACCTGAATTAACATTTTTCCAAAGAATATACACAAATGGCCAAGAAATATAAGAAAATGTGTTCAAAATCACTACCCATCAGAGAAAAGCAAGTTAAAACCACAGTGAGATATCAATTTATACCTGTTTGGATGGCTGTTATTTAAAGTAAATAACACAAACAAAAAATAAATAAACAGCTAAGATCATGGCCTCTGATCCCATCACTTCATGGGAAATAGATGGGGAAACAGTGGAAACAGTGTCAGACTTTATTTTGGGGGGCTCCAAAATCACTGCAGATGGTGACTGCAGCCATGAAATTAAAAGCCGCTTATTCCTGGGAAGGAAAGTTATGACCAACCTAGATAGCATATTAAAAAGCAGAGACATTACTTTGCCAACAAAGGTCCGTCTAGGCAAGGCTATGGTTTTTCCAGTGGTCATGTATGGATGTGAGAGTTGGACTGTGAAGAAAGCTGAGTGCCGAAAAATTGATGCTTTTGAACTGTGGTGTTGGAGAAGACTCTTGAGAGTCCCTTGGACTGCAAGGAGATCCAACTAGTCCATCCTAAAGGAGATCAGTCCTGGGTGTTCATTGGAAGGACTGATGCTGAAGCTGAAACTCCAATACTTTGGCCACCTCATGCAAAGAGTTGACTCATTGGAAAAGACCCTGATGATGGGAGGGATTAAGGGCAGGAGGAGAGGGCGACGACAGAGGATGAGATGGCTGGATGGCATCACCAACTTGATGGACATGAGTTTGAGTAAACTCCAGGAGTTGGTGATGGACAGGGAGGCCTGGCGTGCTGCGATTCATGGGGTCACAAACAGTTGGATACGACTGAGCGACTGAACTGAACTGAACTGATGTCAAAGATGTGGAGGAAAGAGAACACTGGTATGTAGTGGGTAGAAATGTAAATTGGTACCTGAGGAAAAATCAATAACCTCAGATATGCAGATGATACCACCCTTATGGCAGAAAATGAAGAGGAACTAAAGAGCCTCTTGATGAAAGTGAAAAAGGCAAGTGAAAAACCTGGCTTAAAACTCAACATTCAAAAAACTAAGGTCATGACATCTGGTCCCATCACTTCATGGCAAATAGATGGGGAAACAATGGAAACAGTGACAGACTTTATTTTCTTGGGCTCCAATATCACTGCAGATGGTGACTGCAGCCATGAAATTAAAACACACTTCCTCCTTGGAAGAAAAGTTATGACCAACCTAGACAACATATGTTTCAGCATAAAAGGCAGAGACATTACTTAGACAACAAATGTCTGAACAGTCAAGACTATGGTTTCTCCAATAGTCATGTATGAATGTGAGAGTTGGACCATTCTACAGCAGAGCCCTGAAGAACTGATGCTTTTGAACTGTGGTGTTGGAGAAGACTCTTGAGAGTCCCTTGGACAGCAAGGAGATCAAAACAGTTCTTCCTAAAGGAAATCAGTCCTGAATATTCATTGGAAGGACTGATGCTGAAGCTGAAGCGCCAAAACTTTGGCCACCTGATGCAAAGGACTGACTCACTGGAAAAGACCCTGATGCTGGGAAAGATTGAAGGCAAGAGAAGAAAAGGGGACGACAGGGGATGAGATGGTTGGATGGCATCACCGACTCCGTGGACATGAGTTAGTGTGAGCTCCGGGAGTTGGTGATGGACGGGGAGGCCTGGCGTGCTGCAGTCCATGGGGTCACAAAGAGTCCAACAGGATTGAGCGACTGAACTGAACTGAACTGATAGCCACTAGGGAAAACAAAGGTTCTTCAAAGATTTTTAAACAGATCTTACTATGTGATCCAAAAATTCCACTTCTGGGCACTTTTTCAAAGGAATTAAAGTCAAGATCTTAAAAAGATTCTTGTACTCCTACACTTACTGAAGCAATTTTCACAGTAACCAAGATAGAGAAACACCCCAAATATCTATCAGCAGATGAATAAATAAATAAAAGGTGGTATATACACACAATATAATATTATTCAGTCTTACAAAAGGAGAGCCTACCATTTGCAACACATGGATTAACCTGGAGGATGTTAAGCTAAATTAAACAAGCAGCACATAAAGACAAATATTGCATAATCTCACTAACCTTGGAATCTAAAGTTGTACAACTCATAGAAGCAGCGAGTAAAGTTACTAGGCACCGAGGAGAGGAGTGAATGGGGAAATGCTGATCATGAACAAATTTTCAGTTCAATTCAGTTCAGTTCAGTCTCTCAGTCATGTCTGATTCTTTGCGACCCCATGAATCGCAGCACGCCAGGCTTCCCTGCCCATCACCAACTCCCGGAGTTTACTCAAACTCATGTTCATCAAGTTGGTGATGCCATCCAACCATCTCATCCTCTGCCGTCCCCTTCTCCTCCTGCCTTCAATCTTTCCCAGCATCACGGTCTTTTCCAATAAGTCAGCTCTTCGCATGAGGTGGCCAAAGTATTGGAGTTTCAGCTTCAGCATCAGTCCTTCCAATGAACACCAGGCCTAATCTCCTTCAGGATGGACTGGTTGGATTGCCTTGCAGTCCAAGGGACTCTCAAGAGTCTTCTCCAACACCACAGTTCGAAAGCATCAATCTTTCAGTGCTCAGCTTTCTTTATAGTCCAGTTCTCACATCCATACATGACCACTGGAAAAACCATAGACTTGAATTTTCAGTTACACAAGATGAATAAGTTCTGAAACTCTAATCTATGGCATGTTGATTATAGGTAACAACACTGTACTGTATATTTGAAATTTGCCAAGAGGGTAGATGCTAAGTGTTCTCACCACACATACACAAAAGTAATTATGTGAGGTGATGGATATTTTAATTAGCTTGTTTGTAGTGATTATTTCAGGCTTCCCTAGTGGCTCAGCTGGTAAAGAATTTGCCTGCAATGTGGGAGACCTGGGTTCAATCTTTGGGTTGGGAAGATCCCCTGGAAAAGGGAACGGCTACCCACTCCAGTACTCTGGGCTGGAGAATTCAATGGACTACAGTCCATGGGGTCACAAGGAGCCAGACACAACTGAGCGACTTTTGCTCTCATATGCATATGTCAAATCATTAAGTAACACACCTTAAATATATAAAAGCAAATGAAGTAACAAACAAATAATAAGCAGGACTTTAGTAAAAGTGACTGCTTAAAAGGTTCAAGTCAGCATTAAAGAAACATCAGCTCAGTTCAGTTCAGTTCAGTTCAGATCAGTCGCTCAGTCGTGTCCAACTCTTTGTGACCCCATGAATGGCAGCACGCCAGGCCTCCCTGCCCATCACCAACTCCCGGGGTTTACTCAAACTCATGCCCATTGAGTCGGTGATACCATCCAGCCATCTCATCTTCTGTTGTCCCCTTCTCCTCCTGCCCCCAATCCCTCCCAGCATCAGGGTCTTTTCCAATGAGTCAACTCTTCACATCAGGTGGCCAAAGTATTGGAGTTTCAGCTTCAGCATCAGTCCTTCCAATGAACACCCAGGACTGATCTCCTTTAGGATGGACTAGTTGGATCTCCTTGCAGTCCAAGAGACTCTCAAGAGTCTTCTCCAACACCACAGTTCAAAAGCATCAATTTTTCAGCACTCAGCTTTCTTCACAGTCCAACTCTCACATCCATACATGACCACTGGAAAAACCATAGCCTTGCCTAGATGGACCTTTGTTGGCAAAGTAATGTCTCTGCTTTTTAATATGCTGTCTAGGTTGGTCATAACTTTCCTTCCAAGCAGTAAGCGTCTTTTAATTTCATGGCTGCAGTCACCATCTGCAGTGATTTTGGAGCCCCCCAAAATAAAGTCTGACACTGTTTCCACTGTCTCCCCATCTATTTCCAGGTAATGGGACCAGATGCCATGATCTTAGTTTTCTGAATGTTAAGCTTTAAGCCAACTTTTTCACTCTCCTCTTTCACTTTCAAGAGGCTTTTTAGTTGCTCTTCACTTTCTGCCATAAGGGTGGTGTCATCTGCATATCTGAGGTTATTGATATTTCTCCCAGCAATCTTGATTCCAGCTTGTGCTTCTTCCAGCCCAGCATTTCTCATGATGTACTCTGCATATAAGTTAAATAAGCAAGGTGACATTATACAGGCTTGACATACTCCTTTTCCTATTTGGAACCAGTCTGTTGTTCCATGTCCAGTTCTAACTGTTGCTTCCTGACCTGCAAACAGGTTTCTCAAGAGGCAGGTCAGGTGGTCTGGTATTCCCATCTCCTTCAGAATTTTCCACAGTTATTGTGATCCACACAGTCGAAGGCTTTGGCGTAGTCATTAAAGCAGAAATAGATGTTTTTCCTGGAATTCTCTTGCTTTTTCAATGATCCAGCAGATATTGGCAACTTGATCTCTGGTTCCTCTGTCTTTTCTAAAACCAGCTTGAACATCTGAAAGTCCTCGGTTCACGTATTGCTGAAGCCTGGCTTGGAGAATTTTGAGCATTACTTTGCTAGCGTGTGAGATGAGTGCAATTGTGCGGTAGTTTGAGCATTCTTTGGGATTGCCTTTCTTAGGGATTGGAATGAGAACGGACTTTTCCAGTCCTGTGGCCACTGCTGAGTTTTCCAAATTTGCTAGCATATTGAGTGCAGCACTTTCACAGTATCATCTTTCAGGATTTGAAAGAGCTCAACTGGAATTCCATCACCTCCACTAGCTTTGTTCATAGTGATGCTTTCTAAGGCCCACTTGACTTTACATTCCAGGATGTCTGACTCTAGGTGAGTGATCACACCATTGTGATTATCTGGGTCATGAAGATCTTTTTTGTACAGTTCTTCTGTGTATTCTTGCAACCTCTTCTTAATATCTTCTGCTTCTGTTAGGTCCATACCATTTCTGTCCTTTATTGAGTCATTTTTGCATGAAATATTCCCTTGGTATCTCTAATTTTCTTGAAGAGACCTCTAGTCCTTCCCATCCTGTTGTTTACCTCTATTTCTTTGCATTGATCGCTGAGGAAGGCTTTCTTTTCTCTCCTGGCTATTGTTTGGAACTCTGCATTCAAATGGGAATATCTTTCCTTTTCTCCTTTGCTTTTAGCTTCTCTTCATTTCACAGCTATTTGTAAGGCCTCCTCAGACAACCATTTTGCCTTTTTGCATTTCTTTTCCATGGGGATGATCTTGATCCCTGTCTTCCGTACAATGTCACGAACCTCCATCCATAGTTCATCAGGCACTCTGTCTATCAGATCTAGTCCCTTAAATCTATTTCTCACTTCCACTGTATAGTCATAAGGGATTTGACTTAGGTCATACCTGAGTGGTCTAGTGATTATCCTTACTCTCTTCAGTTTAAGTCTGAATTTGGCAATAAGGGGTTCATGATATGAGCCACAGTCAGCTCCGGGTCTTGTTTTTGCTGACTGTATAGAGCTTCTCCATCTTTGGCTGCAAAGAATATAATCAATCTGATTCCGGTGTTGACCATCTGGTGATGTCTAAGTGTAGAGTCTTCTCTTGTGTTGTTGGAAGAGGATGTTTGCTATGACCAGTGCGTTCTCTTGGCAAAACTCTATTAGCCTTTGCCTTGCTTCATTCCGTACTCAAAGGCCAAACTTGCCTGTTACTCCAGGTGTTTCTTGACTTCCTACTTTTGCATTCCAGTCCCCTATAATGAAAAGGACATCTTTTTTTGGTGTTAGTTCTAAAAGATCTTGTAGGTCTTCATAGAACCGTTCAACTTCGGCTTCTTCAGTGCTAGCACCAGACAAATCCATGAGTCTTTATAAATGCCCTAGGCAATTTAGATTCAGGAGTCATATTAGCCTCATTTTTCTTTCAAAACACTCTACCTCTGTTTTCCTTCACCAAGAAATTAGGGAACATTTTTCAGTAGAGAAAATCC
Source organism: Cervus elaphus (assembly GCF_910594005.1). Classification (NCBI taxonomy): domain Eukaryota; kingdom Metazoa; phylum Chordata; class Mammalia; order Artiodactyla; family Cervidae; genus Cervus; species Cervus elaphus. Next base: position 4,104,008 of record NC_057826.1, on the reverse strand, counting down.
AAAAGTGCAATGGTTTGTTTCCAGACAGATTTATTGAAGATGGAGAATCCAAAATACACAGTGGCATCAAGAAAATCAATGCAAGACAGTTCTAAGGGTTTTAAGAAGCACTCGTTTCCTCCTGTGTTTAGGTAGAAGGAATTTGTTTAAAAAAAAAAATCTGTACTAATAAAATTGAACAATGAAGTAAATTCCCCTTCAGGTTATTTTTTTCCCCTGATTTTCTACATATTTTTACAGTCAACCAATCTCCTACAGTCATTTTATTCAATGATAAACTCTTCCCCTAACTCTTTTGTCTTATTTCAAATCCTGAAAATTTCATAGCATTGTGGCCACAGTTGCCTATTGTATCCCTTTTCCTGATTTGAAGCCTTGGTGGCAGTTCTTGTGTGATAAAGTAAACCAAGGAGTATTATTCAAAACTGCCTATAGCTACCTCCCTATTCCCCTTCCCCCCCTCTTCACATGATGATATTGGATCCAGGACAGAAAAGAAGTCAGGTGAAGCACAAAATAATTTATTATACTTTATAATTCCTCACGGAACATTTTATCTCAGCTTTCCTCCCACACACATTGTATACACACCACTGCCCTGCGGGTCACTTCAGACACCTGAAGTTGAGTCAGACAAAACATATATTACCCATAAATTATCTCCGTAAACCATGTGAATCAGATAGCACACAGGCAAAGGGCACATCCAATGAAAAGGCTCAGCCCTGTGATTAATGAATTGGAGAAACCGGAGGAAATCAAGTGGACAATATTAATGAACCTCTGACTCACCCCTAAGACGTGTGAAGAAGGAGTGTGCAGGCTTTGAAAGAAAGCATGAAGCAAGATGTGTACAGGAAGAGAAGGTGTTTTAAGAATCCAAGACTCGGCAAGGTACAGACAATTAGAAGCAAAACTAATTGCATTTTTGAAGCTGTAAATTATAAAGGTTCTAACCGAAATATCCACCCATTATCAAGTACAACTTGATAATGAAAAACAGAAAAACAACAATAATTCAAAATTCAACTGATTGTTGCCTCTATCAGCTGACACAGGAAGTCCAATGTATTCAAAGCTCTCTCTGTCTATAGACCCAGATATGCCAGTATCCCAGAGGATATTTTAAGTGTTTTCACAAATAAATCTATTACTAGATTTACTAGGTTACTGCTTCATCACATCCAATCATGACCCTCTTGTCTCTTCTGCTATTTTTCGGCCCCATCACTTCTGACTGTAGCCACCACCGCTCCATCAGCTAACACTGCCCTCTAGCATTCTTCCACACCACCCGGTAGGACTTGGTATTTTCCTGCCAATGATTGTCACTGGTCCTGGGGTTTGCAGTCTCCTGAAGTTGTGTATCCATCACTGATTCATTGGTTCCTTTAACTAATGTTTGGACCTACTGTGTTCCAATTGCGGTCCAGGTACTTGGAATACAGTAGCAAATGAGTCAGATTGCTCTTGAATTCAGGTAAAGTAAGCAGACTTCAAAAGCAAACAAAAAATAAACAAGATAATTTAAACAATTGTGAAGCATGACAAAAACAAAATATGATAATATGATGTCCTTACATGGCTGAGCAGCAACATAGAAAGAACACCAAGGAACACTGAACCAGCCCTCCCTCTGTGACCTCTTTTCTTTGAAGTTCAACATGACTAATCCCACTATAGTCCCTGCATCCCTTTCTCATCAGCAGAAAATGGAACAGAGGAAGTTAAAGGACAGGGCCACTACCTTTAAAGACACATCCTCGAAGTTGCATATATCACTTACCCTTATATTCTACTGTAAATATCACTTATCCTTATATTGTAGTGTACAAAATTTAATTACTTGACCACATATAACTCATTAGTTAGATGAGTGAAGTGAAATGTGGTCTATATTCTAGTAAGTCACATACCTAGCCAAGAATTTGAAGTTCCAATACTCCAGAGAAAATGGGTTAATAGCTTGGAACAAGCAGCCCTGTGATACTTACATAAGCAAATTTATTATTCGCCTTTGACAAATGAGGAAACTGTAAGAGGGAGAGAAATGACTTGCTAATATGTAGCAGAGCCAGGATTTGCACCTAAGAAATCCAGGTCTTTCTGGTATATTGAGATAAATACACTAAAATAAGTGAAAAAAGGGAAAGGGAAGAGGCTGAGTGCGTTAGCAAAAAGGAGAGGGATACCATTGATAACCTCCTTAATTTGTGCAGCTACAATTTAGAAGAAATATGTTAAGAAAGAAAAGTCTAATTCCTGGGAGTGAAAGTGTCTTACCTTTCTTCTTTGAAGACTCACCTGCCACATGAGAAAGACCAAAGATGTGGACAAGATTAATTCTGACAGTAGGGTTAGGATGCAATCTTAAAAGTCACTTGGGTACAGAAAGAGAGTGGTATGTGGAGAGTGGCAATTTAGTGCCACTAATTAACCAATTCTTCTCAGCATTAAAAATAAGAAAACTAACTCTTGGCTGGCCCATGAGCTAGGAGGATCTCACCCACTTTCTTGATGCACTAAACAGCAAACAGAAAAGCAAATGGACATAAGAGGGCAGGAGTTTGCCTTCAAAAAAACTCACCCAGCAATAATTCTAAATGCTCACAACTGTGAATAATGTTTCCAAATTATGTTTATATTTTGTGGAAATAGAAGGCTCAGGAAGCTACTGATTTGGGAGTGTTTTTTTTTTTTTTTCTTTGATCGTTACAAGGCTTGGCATTTTCAAGAACGCTAGCTATCAAGATGTTAAATCAAGGACACTGGACTGGGTCTCCCAGGGGTCCAGGGTGAGGTCGGGGAGGCAAGTGCAGGGAACACAGATTCAGCGAGGTGGTATGAGAGCATAGGCTCTGGGGACAAGGTACACGAAAGGCAGTCGCGATATAACCTCTCATTTCTTTAGTCACTGCACGAGTCTCACTTACAGATACAAAATTAAGCAAGTGTTTTCAGTGATTTCTTCTGGAAGCCAGCAAGGGCCCAATGGCAGAGCTGACGGGACCAAAATAATCCTCAAGAATACAAGGGAGCCCTGAATAAGTGAACTCAAGAATTCACCCAGATTCACAGGAAGTCATGGTCTTGTAGCTTTTGCATAATTTTCACCCAAGGGTTTCTAAACCTCTGAGGGAGAGAAAATACCCAAGTGTCTTGTGAACTGCATCGGAAAGCAAAGCACAAGGTCTATGCTGATAAAGGACTCGGGCACTTTGACATTTGGGCACTAGGTGAGTTAGTTACTTAAGCAAGCAACCACTAGACACTGCATTAAAAATGAAGAGAGGCTGCAAAAAGAAGAAAGTAGGTGAAAAGGAAGGAAACTAATATTGTCTGCCCCCAATATACCAAGCTGTGTGCATCCTGTATTTTCTCCCATTTAATTCCCACAACTGCTCTGAACTAGGTCACATCCTAATAAAGAAATGTTGAACCTGAAACTCAAAGAAGATAAGCTTCTTTCCAAGTGGCACCTTGCTTGGAATGGAGGCGCTGCGTGAAGAAGAGTATATTTTGGTTTCTGACTCAAGGTTCCAACAGACTCTTGGAAACTGTCACTCTCCAAAGTCCATGGCCATCACCAGAGGTCAGACATTCATTGCAGATGACCAAGTCTCCAGAATGGTGCCATAAATCAGAGCAATAAGATCCAGCTCACTCATAAATTGTCCTGCTTCCAGCCAACTCAAGAAGATCCAATCTTCTGGCACTAAAAATTTGAAGAAGTGTTCAAACTCGATTAAGACTTACAGATTGGCTTTTGCCCTGGCTCTTTTGAAAGGGAATAAAATGTGAAGGCAAACTGAAGTGTTTAGAGCTGTGACAGTATTGTGGCATCAAACCGTCCATGGAGTTCTTCGAGAATACACAAGTCCAGACTTTCCCTTCTAGAAATTCTGATTCATTAGGCCTGAGATTACACCCGGATAGTATGCCTTTATAAAAGCTTCTCATGGGATGCTTCATACATTTCATTGTGAGTCTAACGAAAGCAACACAGCTGAGCCCTACCGCATTAATGCAAACTAAGGGGCAGGGAAAGGCGTCCAAATTAACGTGAAATCAGTTTAAAATGCTAGTAGTAAGATTTGGCTATATTGCTATGGAGGTTGGTCAGAATGGGGGCTAGAACATTCGATCTCCTCTCCAGCTACCAACAGACCAGAGGCGGCTTTGAAAACAGCATCTCTGTGTGTTAACTCCCACATGAGCTTGTGCATGCTAAGCCACTTCAGTCACGTTCAACTTTGCGACCCCGTGGACTGCAGCCCGCCAGGCTCCTCAGTCCATGGGATTCTCCAGGCAAGAATACTGGAGTGGGTTGCCATGCCTTCCTCCAGGGAATCTTCCTAATCCAGGGATCGAACGCGTGTCTCTTATGTCTCCTGAAATGGCAGGTGGATTGTTTACCACCAGGGCCACCTGGGAAGCGGAAAAGCAAAGATGTTCCCTCCATGACTATCTCAGAAGAGACAGCGTTGGCAAGTGTGGCTGCCTCCCTGGCTGACGGCCGCTGCACCCATTGGTGGATCAGACCATTACTCCTTCATTTGTGGTTCTGCACTTGGAGCAGCTCCCGGAGTTTACGGCTGCACAGAGACACCCCGTCCCCAAATATGTAGTCAATGATGCTTCATGGTCAGCTGGCTGACTCTCCGCTCACATTGCCCAGATCCGTTTATGCACCCTCTCAAACAAGAAAGCCCCCAAACTATCACACACATCTTACATGATGATTTGGTGCCAAACCTTTCACACATATATCCCAAAATTCTGTCAGAGCATATAAGGGAAACATCAACAGAGAAAAAATTATTATCATCATCGTTAAACCAAGTGTTTACTGTACAGTGGGCAATTTAGGTGCTTTATGCCCGTTAAGTTACTTAATCATGACAACAACCCATGAAGTAAGATGATACGCAGAAAGAAGCAGCTGCCAGGCTTGCCAGGGAGGTGGTGTGTGCATGTGTTAGCCACGCAGTCATGTCTGACTCTTTGCTCCCCACGGACTGTCAGCCTCCAGGCTCCTCTGTCCATGGGATTCTCCGGGCAAGAACACTGGAGTGGGCTGCCATGCCCTCCTCCAGGAGATCTTCCCAACCCCGGGGTCAAACCTCAGTCTCTTGCACTGCAGACAGATTCTTTACCATCTGAGTCAGCAGGGAGGTGGAGAGACCCTGATCTTACTCTAGGGGGTGGGGAGGCTGCGGCTTTCCTTAAAGATCCCAGCTTATTCGCCTTCATTAGTTATGCCAGTGTCACTGTATGACTGGGGAGTTGAGCCTTCTCTCCCCATTTGTCATTTCATTTCATCTTGCATTTTTCATGAGCTATTACTGTCTAAGAATCCAACCATAGTACCTTTAAAGAATTCTCAGGCATCATTAGCATGTAAGTAAAGGACTATCCTACAATCCTGCGTCTTCATTCAGTCAACAATTTCTGGTTAGAGGGTAAGGAGAAGCACCTTCTCAGAGCTTTCCCTTGATTATTGTAAATGCAAATTATTCATGATGCAGTAAATAATCTTAAACGCACTTAACACAGCCATGGAAATGACAAATCCACCAGGTACACTCCTTAAGATGATTTTTCTACAAACTCCCAGTAAGCTCTGAGAATTTGCTACTTCAGAAGCTCTTTTCTTTCTCATAGAGGAGAAACCACACGAGGCTGAGGATCATACAATAAAAGAGCCAGCTGGTTCTCCTTAGAGGCAATGGATGCACTTCAAATACTTGCTTGACCCTGTGTCTATCCTTGTGTCCGTGACATGGAGGGAAGCCCAGCTCGTCACATTGGAGGAGAAACAGCCGCTGATGGTTCACTCGAAGGATGCCTGCCTTCTGTACAAAGCTAGATGCCTGCCAGACGTCTCTACGCTCTGCCCCACTCTTAGGAGAAGTTGCATCTTCCGGATAGACATCAAGAAGAAAGAAAGATGAGGAAGAGGAGGGCTGCTGTTGTTAAGTCTTTCCACTGTGTCTGACTGTTTGCGACCTCATGGACTGCAGGCTTCCCAGTCCTTCACTGTCTCCTGGCGTCTGCTCAAACTCATGTCCATCGAGTTGACGATGGCTATAACCGCCTCATCCTCTGTTGCCCCCTTCTCCTCCTGCCCTCAATCTTTCCCCGCATCAGGGTCTTTTGCAAGAGATGAAAAGAAAGAGATGGAAGGGAATAAAAAGAGAAAGAGGAGGAGAATGAAGAAGGAAGATGAACAGACTTTTACAAGTGCTCACCACTGAAACCTGGACAGCCTTTCTTCAGTTTGGACCATTATCTGGGAATATACAGTTACTTTAGTTAAAAACTGTTGGGCAAACTATGGAAGAAAGCAAATGACTCTGTACTTTAAGTGTTAAGTGTAGGGGAAGTTGACAGTATCAACAATTTAAAGCATTTTTCTGACAATATGTTGAAGGGCCAATTACTCCCTGATATGACACTACTGATTTGAACTTGTCAGTTTGATGGCAAGCCATTTTTTTGCAGTTTGCATTTTTGCTTTCTTGACAGATGAAATCTTGTTCCAGGGTTTCTGTAAACAGCGGAATGCATGATCTGAGCGCCATCTCCCTCCCAGTAACGCCACACTTGTTTGACTGCTTTATTTACTTCTTATTTTAAAGGATGAGGTTTCTGAAAGAACATCCTTCAAAAATGACTGACATATACACTGAAAAGAGTCGTTAACAACTGGACATTTTTCTTACAGGGGATGAAATAAAATATAAACATCACATAACTAGACTTGCCATCTTTACTATCTAACTACATCTTTTCAGCTTTGATATATGTGAAAGGAGAGTTAAAAGTTTGGAGAATATCATATTTTAGTTATGTAAACATATATATATATATCCATTCTATATAGACATATTTTATATAAATGTATATATGTACATATGCATATATGTGTGTATACATATGTGTGTATATATACATATATTCCTGAATATGTCTGTGTGTAACAACAAAGTAAAATAATAGAGTGTCTTTTAAAGGAGAAATATATCTACTTAAGGGAATAGAATTATGGTCCTCCCCATCTGTATTTGATTTTTAATCTCATATGTATTATAAATACTGTTGTTGTTTAGTCACTCAGTTGTGTACAAATCTTTGGAACCCCGTGGACTGTAGCCCACCAGGCTCCTCTGTCCATGGGATTTCCCAGGAACCCAGTGGAGTGCATTGTCATTTCCTTCTCCGGGGGATCTTCCTGACCCAGGGATCGAGGCTGCCTCTCCTGTTTGGCACATGGCGATTTCTGTGTATAGAAAGAGATTGGTTGTAAGGAATTGGCTCCTGCAATTGTGGAGGCTGACAAGACCGAAGATTCACAAGTTGAGTCAGCAAGCTGGAGACCCAGGAGAACCAATGACGTGGCTCCAATCTGAGTCTGAAAGCCGAAGAGCCAGAAGACCGAATAGTATACACTTTCAACCCAAAGACTGGCAGCCTTCAAATTTATGATGTTTCACTTCGAGTCTAAAGGCAGGAAAAAGTTTATGTCCCAGATCAAAGGCAGTTAGGCAAGAGGAACTCTCCCCTCTTCTGGGAATGGCCTATTTGCTTTATTCAGGCCTTCAGCTGATCAGATGAGTCCCATGGAGGAAAGTGACTGGCTTTGCTCATCTATTCAAATGTTAACCTCATCCAAAACACCCTTATAGAAACACCCAAAATAATGTTTGATGGGATATCTGAGCATCCAGTAGCTCACTCAGGTTGGCAGATAAAATTAACCTTCAAATTCCTAAATCTCAGTTTTTTAACCTGTAATAGAGAAATTAATAAGACTACCTACTTCACAAAATTGCTAAGTGGGATAAATTTTTTGAAATATAAAGCAGTTAGCAAAATACCTGTAACATGATGAGATCCCACTGACTGCTGTCTAGAGTCATAGCCAAGAGTAAGAGTCTCAAAGCGGGCACTGACAAGGAGCCGGCCTACCAGGGAAGAATCTTGATTCTATCCCTTGATGGCCTTGTGATGCTGAGCAGTTACTTAATCTATCCCAGTCTCGGTTTCCTCAACTGTAAAATGCAGTGATAACACCTTCCTTGTAGGCTGTGGTAAGGATTCCTTAAATCAATGCTTCTCCATCAATCTAGCACAATGCTGGCACTTAGAGCAATCAGATACTGGGTAATCTTGTCATCACAAATGCAAACATACTTTACTTCTGTAAAGAACTATTAATATCCTCTCTATTTAACCTCAAAATAAAACAAGAGGGCAACCACTTTTACTAAGAAAATTTTATAAATTTTATAGAAGAGGAAACTGAGAAGGAGAGTGACTGAGAGTCTTGCCAGGTATCATCCAGGGACCAGAATTCCTCATTCGGTGATCAGATCTCACTCAGCTGTGCTTTTATTCTCCTGGCAGGTTGATTTCTTCTACTGGTGATCAGAAATAGTCAAAGCAGCCATGTCCTAAGCATATCATTTTTGAAAATCCGTGTATCTACTCAGGGAACTGGCTGAAAAATATGTGCTATATTTATTAATTCTAGAGAAAATATGGTAAAGATGGTGTGGATCATAATAGTCTGTTTACCCTTTACCTTTCTCTCTCTCTCATACACACACACACACACACACACACACACACCCCACCTGGCATAGGTAGCTCTTTTTCTTTGCATGCTTTTTAGCACCAACTACATTAGCTACTTTACTGAACCCTCTGCATTCATGATCTTGTCTAGTCCTCATAGCAACTGTGATTTAGGAACAACTTATTCCCTCTTTGGGCTTCCTTGGGGGCTAAAATGGTAAAGAATCGCCTGCAATTCAGGAGAGCTGAGTTCAATCCCTAGGTTAGGAAGACTCCCCGGAGAAGGAAATGGCAACCCACTCCAGTATTCTTGCCTGGAGAATCCCATGGACAGAGGAGCCTGGCGGGCTACAGTTCATGGGGTTGCAAAGAATGGGATACGACTGAGCAACTAACACCATTCCCTCTTTAAAAATGAAGAAATGAGGTCTAGAAGGTTTGTCTGAGGTCACGAGTGGTAAATTCAGAAACAGCACCCAGTTGCACTTTCTCCAGAATGCTTTTCCCAGGCAGTCAATTCATTTATTAAATTCACTCCACGCAAGTTTATTGAGCACTTACTCAGTTCAGTCGCTCAGTCATGTCCGACTCTTTCTGACCCCATGGACTGCAGTACACCAGGCCTCCCTGTCCATCACCAACTCCCAGAGTTTACTCAAACCCATGTCCATGGAGTCGGTGATGCCATCCAGCTATCTCATCCTCTGTCATCCCCTTCTCCTCCCGCCTTCAATCTTTTGCAGTATCTGTGCTGGGAAAAGTGGTGGGAAAAAGCACTCACTCTGTTGCCATATGAGGTCCAGTGCTGGGTGTGCAGAGGGGAATGGAAGAAGTCCTGTCCTGACTATCAGAGGTTACCCTGTGGAGTAGGACTCTTTACAGCAGCAGTCCCCAGCTATTCTAGCGCCAGTTTCCTGGAACACGGTTTTTCCACAGACAGGGGAAGGAGAGGATAACTTGGGGAAGATTCAAGAGCATTCCATTTAATGCACTCCTATGAGCACCCCTATGGCTCAGATGGTAGAGAATCCGCCTGCAGGGCAGGAGATCCGGATTCAATCCCTGGGTCGGGAAGATCCCCTGGAAAAGGCAACGGCAACTAAGGATCTGTGTGGCCCTCTACAGGTGAAAAACTATTCTTTGGGGCAAAACAGAAAATCTTACTCTTTTTATGTATACAGCACAGATATCCACACAGTACATAAACAGATGGATAGCATATTTATGGCGGCAGGTGATTAGGAAAAAAATGTCGACAAAGACTCCTTAGAGGGTGATAATAAAAAGCAGGTTGAGAAATGCTGCTCTAATGTGACATGCATCTACTAAACAAGTAATTACACAAATAAATATGATGACAAACTGTCACATATACTATGAAGCAAAAGGAAAATGTATTATAAAAGTGAGTTTCTTAAAAAAGAGAGATCTCATATTCAGAAGGTCAGGGAAATCGTTTATGTGTAAATGACATTTAAACTGAAAACTGAAGAGTTTCCCAGGGTAAGAGCAGCATGTGGGAAGGCCTTGGGGGTGGGGATTAGTCAGAGTTCTCCAGAGTAACAAAACTAACAAGATTAACCGGATGTACATGTGTGTGTATGTGTGTGTGTGTAGACAGAGAGAGAGAAAGAAGATTCTAAGGAATTGGATCATTCAATTGTGAAGCCAAAATTTTTTCAGGCGTGCCAGCAGCCTACAGACCCAGGGAAGAGTCAGTGTTGCAGCTCAGACCTGAAGGCAGTGCTGGCAGAACTCAGATTGCTTGCAAAGTGGGAGGTCACACTTTGTTCTCTTTAAGGCCCTCAACTGATTGAATGAGGCCCACCCACATGATGAAGGGTAATCCTTTTACTCAAAGTCCACTGATTGAAATGTTAATCTCATCAAAATCTATCCAATGCAGAATAATACTTGACTTAATATCTAGGCACCATAATCCAGCCAAGTGGGCACATAAAGTAATCATTACACTCTGTCTCGGTATTTTGAAGGACGGAAAGAAAGCAGTTTGGTTGGGGGAGGAGCTAGGAGGGCCTGGTGCAGGATCAAACTGCAAAGGCAGCAGACGCAGCCTGAGCGGGTCTGTAGTCATAAGGAGGGCCGGACCCAGAGCCTGCATGTGACGGAAAACCGCGGAGGCTTCCCTGGAAGGGGGCGAGCTGATTTACTTTGTTATCACTGTAACTGTTATGAAGAACCACCGAGGGGACAGATGAATGGATAAAGAAGTTGTGGTGCATATATATATATATATATATATATATTATATATATATATATATATTAAATGGAATATTACTCAGCCATAAAAAGGAACGAATTTGAATCAGCTGAAGTGAGGTGGATGAACCCAGAGCCTGTTACACAGAATGAAGTAAGTCAGAAGCCAAACACCCAAGTATCATGCACTAAAGTAAAAATTGGTATCTAGAGCACTGGCACCGATGCACCTATCTGCAAGGCAGGAATGAAGAGCAGATCCGGAGGACCGACCTGCGGACACAGTGGGGAAGGAGTGTGGGGCTGAGGCAGCGGCGCTGCGCGTGTCCCTGCGGTGGGCAGAGCGGAGTGCGTGGGGGGCTCCCGCAGCGCACACGGAGCCAGCCCGGCGCTCCGTGACGGCCGGGATGAGTGCGTTGGTGTCGGGGGAGGGAGGCCGCGGGGGAGAGGATGTATGTATATTACATACATACACTGATTCATCCTGCCCTACAGCCGACACCAACGCAATATTGCCAAGCAATCATCCTCCAATGAAAAACGAATTTTAAAAAATATTAAAGAGGAATGCAATACAACTATATTGCCCTAGGCAATTTCTATTTCACATCAAGAAGGTTTAAGTCAGGTGACTTTTCAGGTCAACCAGGATGTGTCATTTTCTGATGATGACTTCAATGTTAAGCCCTCTAATATGCTTACTTTCTTTTCCAGACTAATATTTAATCCCTTAAATAACTCCAGATGGCATGCTAATATTTACTTTATATATCACATCTAATAATTGTCTGTTTCCCTAAAAGAAAACAAAGCAGCTGTTTAAATACAAAAAAACTAAAACAAACAAACGAAAAAAAAGCAGCACTGATGCTAAGTAAGGATAGCAGATGCGAGAGAGCAAGCCGAGCCTCCAGGACAGGCTTTGTGAGGATTTGGACTAGAACAATACACTTGTGGGGAGAAATGCTCGGGTTCCATATATATTTAGGTAAAGACTCGTTGGGATTTGTTGATAGAGTTGGTGTGTGAGTATCAGAGGGAGGATCAGAAGCTCATCCTCATGCTCCTGGAGCTCCTCGAGGATCCCTGCCCCGCCGCTGTCTCAGCGAAGCGCTCCCGATTCCACCAACGCCTGCTCATGCCGATCTTGCAGCACGAACTTGCATCCTTTTGCATGTCTTCCTCCTGTCTGTCTTCTCCACCGGTGTATTACTGCCTCAACTTATTTACCTCTGCATAATTGATTAGCACTGACCCAGATTCTCATTAACTGCCAAATGAATATGTGACCATGGAAAGCAGACAGAATTAGGAGTCCTAATTCCATCATTAACCTTTACCAGGGGCCTAGCAATCATCTGACGTTTGGCTTGCCATCAGTGGGTTTCAGTTGCTTCTTTCATTGGAAAAGTTAATTCCTGTTCTGGGTAACTTTCTGTGGCTACTGTATCACATAAAATAATACATGTGAAATGTACAGAAAGAAGTACTGCTGTGTAGAAAAAAGATATTTCATCATTTTAAAAATAAGCCAACAACATTATGGATACATAACAATCTTTCATTTCCACTTATTACACGGATAAGACATTAGTTTAATGCTTTACAAAGAGCATTCTATACTGTGTATAAGAGCCATTGAGAAAAATAAGGATCAGAGTCATTGGGATTTTCAAAGAGATAAAATGCACATAAACATAAAAAGGGTGAAAGCCAGCAAACATGGTCTAATATTTCTGTTCATTAGGAACTATTCTGTTTCTGTTCAAATCAGGAGAGACACTCTAAAAATACTTAAGTGGAAGATAAATTTGTTCATATATATATATATATATATGTATATGTTGATCTTATATACATAGTGTTCAAAAGGCATTCTGTCTTGTTTGATTTAGGTTACATATCATGATGTAATCAAAAATAGATCTATTTCTATTTTGAAATTCAAAAGATAAATCATATAATTTTCAAAAAGAAACAGGTCCATACCAGAGTTTGGACTCATAATTAACATTACTAATTCTCTGTCCCAAAATCTGACCATGAACATTATTCATTATAAAATTTGAAAGATACAGTTGCATCTAGGTTGCCCTATTTTAAAGTTAGACACACAAAAAATGACATAAAAAACGAGAATTGGGGATGAAATGTAAGAATATTGTATTTCTTTGTATCTCTGCTCTTATTGAGTGATAAGAATGATCTAAAGTAAATAAATCTACAAGTTTTCTTTCTGACCAAGGCAGATCTTCTGGGTAATGTCTCTCTCTATATATATACTCACATATGGGTGTGTAATCTACTATTGGTTTAGCATTTACTTAAATGTAAGTTAAAAAAAGTACTCTATATTGTTATAGACGAAAGAAAATCCAAAAGTAATCATCAAAGAAGAATATATGCTCTACTGCCTGGAAATAATATATTGTGTATAAAATGTATATATGTTAGAAACTAAAACTAAAACTTGAGATGATTCTATCTCTTCAAAGCTTCCTGTAAACTAAATGTATTAAATTCTTACTTATGTTTTTCAACACTCATGCATGCACATACACACATTCTATAAATAAAGAAAAGTGAAAGCCGCTCAGTCATGTCCAACTCTTTGTGACCCCATGGACTACACAGCCCATGGAATCCTCCAGGCCAGAATACTGGAGTGGGTAGCTTTTCCCTTCTCCAGGGGATCTTCCCAACCCAGGGATCGAACCAGAATCTCCTACATTGCAGGCAGATTCTTTACTAACTGAGCAATCAGGGAAACTCCACAAAGGAAAGAATCACCTAAATAATCACATAAGAAGACATTTTAAAGCCCTCAGAATGACTATCACCATACAAGTTTGTGATTTTGTTATAATAGATCTAAATTCACCAAATAAGGAAGATACCTTTATGATCTATCTTCAGAGTCATTCTTAGAATTTTAAACTTTCCTAAAAATAAAATGATTTACAGATTTCTTTGTTGCGTCATTCTATTATTGGTCAAATCAGTCATACGATCTATTGGGTCATTCCATCAATGGATGACTTGAATAATATTTTTCAAAGGCCAATTATCTAACTAAAGAGAGCTGTTGTGTGTGTGTGTGTGTGTGTTATTCGTCAGTCGTGTCCGACTCTTTGCGACCCCGTGGACTGTAGCCCACCAGGCTCCTCTGACCATAGGATTCTCCAGCCAGGATACTAGAGTGGGTTGCCATTCCCTTCTCCAGGGGATCTTCTCAATCCAGGAATCAAACCTCTGTCTCCTGCATTGGCAGGTGGGTTATTTACCACTAGCTCCACCTGGGAAGCCTGTATTATACATATGTTTCAGTCACTCAGTCATGTCCTACTCCTTGAGACCCCATGGACTGCAGCACGCAAGGCTTCCCTGTCCTTAAACATCTTCCAGAGCTTGCACAAAGTCATGTCCATTGAGTCAGTGATGCCATCCAACCATCTCATTCTCTGTCGTTCCCTTCACCTCCTGCCCTCAATCTTTCCCAGCATCAAGGCCTTTTCCAGTGAGTCAGTTCTTTGCATCAGGTGGCCAAAGTATTAGAGTTTCAGCTTTAGCATCAGTCCTTCCAATGAATATTCAGGACTGATTTCCTTTCGGATGGACTGGTTGGATCACCTTGCAGTCCAAGGGACTCTCAAGAGTCTTCTCCAACACCACAGTTCAAAAGCATCAATTCTTTGGTGCTTACCTTTGTTTACGGTCCAAATCTCACATCCATACATGACTACAGGAAAAACCATAGCCTTGACTAGACAGACCTTTGTTGGCAAAGTCGTGGCTCTGCTTTTAATATGCTGCCTAGGTTTGTCATAACTTTTCTTCCAAGGAGCAAGTGTCTTTTAATTTCAAGGCCGATGTCACCATCTGCAGTGATTTGGGAGCCCCAAAAAATAAAGTATGTCACTGTTTCCACTGTTTCCCCATCTATTTCCCATGAAGTGATGGGACCAGATGCCATGATCTTCGTTTTCTGAATGTTGAGCTTTAAATGTTGGCTTAAAACTTTTTCACTCTCCTCTTTCACTTTCATCAAGAGGCTGTTTAGTTCCTCTTCACTTTCTGCCATAAGGGTGGTGTCATCTGCGTATCTGAGGTTATTGATATTTCTCCCTGCAATCTTGATTCCAGCTTGTGCTTCACCCAGCCCACCATTTAATTTATTCATATAAGTTAAATAAGCAGGGTGACAATGTACTGTCTTGATGTACTTCTTTCCCAATTTTGAACCAATCCATTGTTTCATGTCCAGTTTTAAATGTTGCTTCTTGACCTGCATACAGGTTCCACAGGAGGCAGATAAGGTGGTCTGGTATGCCCATCACTTCAAGAATTTTTCACAGCTTGTTGTGATATACACACTCAAAGGCTTTAGTGTAGTCATTGAGACAGAAGTAGACATTTTTCTGGAATTCTCTTGCTTTTTCTATGACCCAACAGATGTTAGCAATTTGATCTCTGGCACCTCGCCTTTTCTAAATCCAGTTTGAACATCTGGAAGTTCTCAGTTCACATACTTGGAGAATTTTGAGCATTACTTTGCTAGCCTGTAAGATGGGTGCAATTGTGCAGTAGCTTGAGCATTCTTTGGCATTGCCTTTCTTAGGGATTGGAATGAAAACTGACCTTTTCCAGTCTTGTGGCCACTGCTCAGTTTTCCAAATTTGCTGGCATATTAAGTGCATCACTTTCACAGCATCATCTTGTAGGATTTGAAATAGGTCAGCTGGCATTCCATCACCTCCACTAGCTTTGTTCATAGTGATGCTTCCTAAAGTCCACTTGACTTCACATTCCAGGATGTCTGGCTCTAGGTGAGTGATCACACCATCATGGTTATCTGGGTCATGAAAATCTTTTTTGTATAGTTCTTCTATGTAGTCTTGCCGCCTTTTCTTAATATCTTCTGCTTCTGTTAGGTCCATACTGTTTCTGTCCTTTATTGTGCCTATATATATATACATATATATATATATAGTACATTTTATAATACTCTGATCAATCTAAAAGAAATTTTTAAAAACTTAAAATGTTTTGCAAATAGGATGCTTGAGCAGTTTCTTATCAATACCATTTCATTTCACATTTGGAAGATATGTCTTCTGTTTTTCTTTTTTGGAATCACCATGCTGAATAAGTTTGGAGGTAATAATTGATTAAAAAAAACTAGAATGCCATTATCAACTCAAGGTTTTACTTCCAATTTTAGCTTATAAAACCAGAATCAAACATCTATTGAGCAATAAAATTAATTAATCCTTCTCTACTCTCCTTAAGCACAATTATAACACTAACACAGAACAAAATTTTTCTGATTATTTCTTGCAGTACAGTTTCAAAATTGCATATGATCGACACTGTATTCTTTTTAAAGTCATAGGACTACCTAGCAAATTAAAAATCTTGTGAATTTCTTTTTTTTTTTTTTCTTTCAGAAGAGTAGAGTCACTATTGCTATTCTTTGGTTTTCAAAACCTAGCTTTTATGTTACTTAGCAATTTGGAAAGTGAGTCAACAAAAGAAATACAAAAATTAATTGCAAGCACATTTTATTTTCTTGTGCTTTGCAGATGCTGTGTTCTTAACAAATTGAATGTTTGTGGCAAGCTTGTGTGAAGCAAAATTATTGGCATGTTTTTCTATCAGCATTCACTTTGTGCTTCTGTGTCACATTTTGATAATTCTTATAATAATTCATCCTTTTTCAATGTTATTATATTTGTTATAATGACTTATGATCGGTAATCTTTGATGTTACTATTACAAAAATATTTAACTCACTGAAGGCTCAGATGAGTTTAGCCTTTTTCAGCAATAAAAAACTCAATTAAGGTATATACATTTTTATTTTAGGTATCATGCTACTGTACACTTAGCAGACTACAGTATACACATAATTTATACATAATATAGTATACACATAATTTTTATATGCACTGGGAAACCACAAAAATATTGTGTTACTCACATTATCATAATATTTGCTTTATTGTGATGACCTGGAGCTCACAGACTTTCTTTCCTTGGGCTCCAAAATTACTGCAGATGGTGACTGCAACCATGAAATTAAAAAACGCTTGCTCTTTGAAAGAAAAGCTATGACCAACCTAGACAGCATATTAAAAAGCAACGACATTACTTTGCCAGCAAAGGTCTATATAGTCAAGGCTATGGTTTTTCCAGTAGTCATGTATAGATGTGAGAGTTGGACTATGAGGAAAGCTGAGTGCTGAGGAATTGACACTTTTGAACTGTGGTGTTGGAGAAGACTCTTGAGAGTCCCTTGGACTGCAAGGAGATCCAACCAGCCCATCCTAAAGGAAATGAGTCCTGAATATTCATGGGAAAGACTGATGCTAAAGCTCCAGTATTTTGGCCACCTGATGCTAAGAACTGACTCATTTGAAAAGACCCTGATGCTGTGAAAGATGAAGGTGGGAGGAGAAGGGAACGACAGAGGATGAGATGGTTGGGTGGCATCACCGATTCAATGGACATGAGTTTAAGCAAGCTCTGGGAGTTGGTGATGGACAGGGAGGCCTGGCAAGCTGCAGTCCATGGGGTCGCAAAGAGTCAGACATGATTGAGCAACCAAACTGAACTGAACTGGAACTGAACCTTCACAGTGTCCTAGGTCTGAATGTACATGGTTGTTGAAGTCATATTCTATAAGACAAAAAAGCCAGTGAGTTCTGTTGCAGGGTAGATTTGCCTCTCATTCTGTGTGAACTTTGCCACCAGCCAATTAATTCCAAACCACAATTCAAAAGTGAATTGTGAAAACTAAAATAGGGAGTTGTCTGACTCTGTAAACAGGTAAAAATATGCATTGTGTATGTTTTAAATATATTACATATGTATATGTATTTGTGTTCACATACACACAGAGAAACACATCCTGGGTATAGTTTTTTCATCCATTCGTTTCATAAATAGCTATGGAGTGTTTGTTAAATGTCAATGCGTATGTCAATAAGTCATTGCTGCAAAAGCAGAAACCACAAAAATGTAATGATTAAAATCATAGTCATTGACTACTCAATGTGAGTGTCTGTAGATCACTGGGAGGTCTACTGCCCTCGGCCGAGTCAGCCGCCTTCTCCTGGGTCTGTGGGCCGGTCGCCTCCTTTGTGCACCTGCAGAGAAGCTGGCGGCTCAGCACACCAACGAAGGAACAGGTGGGCAGAGCTACACCACGATCCTGCGGGGCCGATGCCCAGGATAGGCAGCCATCCCCTCCGCCTCACTCCAGTGGCTAAAGCGAATCGCGTGGTGTTGGGAAACAGATTCTACCTCTTCAGTGAGAGGAGCTACAAAAGCAGGAGACTCAGGGTATGGACACAGAGACCCATCAAGAATTAAGGTCATGGATGCCATCGACTGCAACAGCTAGAGGCAGAAATTCTCTTAGTTGTAGAAGTCATCGGCAGGGATCTAGAAAAGCATAATGATAACCTGGAGGGAACAACACTTTAAAATTCATACTTAAAATTTTTTCATTAAAAATCACAGTATTGGGACTTCCCTGGTGGTCAAGTGACTGCCTCCCCACTCCCAGGGCAGGGGGCCCAGGTTCGATCCCCAGTCGGAGAGCTAGGTCCCACATGCCACAACCAAGGATTCGCCTGCTGCAAAGAAAATCAGAGATCCTGCGTGCCTCAACTAAGACGCCATCACAATCAAACACATAAATAAGAATAAACATCAAAAAGAGCATTTATTAAATAATAGTGTCAAAAGACATAGTTCCTGATCCAACACAGCTGACAAACCCTCCTGTGTTTTATGGGTAGGAAGAGTCTCTCTTGGGGTAGGACTCTGGGAGAGAAAGGGAGGAATCCTTCCTTCCCCTTTCATGCCCGACCCATGAGCTGCAGAGCAGTGCAGAAAAGTGGGGTACTTGGAAATAGGCAAAGCTTGAATTCGGGGGCATCTCCCCCACCTCCAACTCATTGTTTACACCCATTTAGGATGATAGAAATATTTCCTGAAATTCTGTCATGATTTTTCTCTACATTTGGAAAAAAAAAAAAAAATCTGACCCCACGCAGAGAATTCTCATAGAGTGACTACAAAGATCTTTATCTATTTCAGGAACTTGTCAGCTGATACAACAGAATGTAAATCCACATTCTTCTAGGATGAAACCCAGCATACTTAAATCCTCCTCCCTTGCCTTCTGCTTAGGCTGAGCTCCTCTTGAGGGAAGCCGCTGGGGACTGCCAGCCCCTGACTTCTTCCCTTACATGCAAAAGATGCCACCTAGGATACCGCCTTCAGCTCCTGCCATAAAGCTTTGCTGTGTACCACTCGACTTCAAATGAGCCATGAACCATTACTACATCCTTGAGAAGCGGAAGGACTCTGGCTGTTGGGCGGCGCACCAGCTAAAGTCCTAGAAAAGACAGCAGAAGTGGTCCTAGCGGATTCAGGGCTGTGTTTGTAACTTGGAAAACAGCTGTCACTTTGCGTTCAGGGAATGATTCCAGAATATGAAGGCTGAATGTTAGGGTACTGAAGTCAGAGGTTGTCAAAAAAAAAAAAAAAAAAAGGATAAGCAAGTTAGTTTCTGACCAGAGTGAAAATAACTTGCAATAGATTGATACAACCCTTCTGGGTAAAAGGGTTTAATTGGTGATTCAACATTCAATTGTGAGTCTGCCAAAATTGGGTTTTTTGTTTGGTATTTCTTTGCATTTTTTCCAGTCTTGTGTGTTTGGTGTGTGTTTTAATATCTAAATTTAAAGATGCACGTGACATCCACTTACAGTGGAAAAGGCTTACCAGCTGGCCCTCTTAGCTATCAAATGCAAATATGAAAATTCAGCCCAGCACACTTCTGATATTATAATTGGCGTGTGTAGAAAACGAATTCTGACTGAAGTTATCTGTAGCTCCAACAGAAGTTGATAAAGTATTTAATAGAATTTTAATACAGCTTCTGAGGCCCAAACCACAAAAAAGCAGCTTGCCATGCAAACCATCCCCTAACTCTCCATCGGCAGGGCAAGGCTTCCAAGAAAAAGATTCACTGTGTTTTTTTCAGTGGAGTTGAGTTCATTTATAGTTCCAAGGAGAGGCTCTTGCAGCCAACAGCTTTTGCTAATAGTTCCTCAGTAGAGAGACAGGGCTCAATAGATAGAGCCAAAAGGAATCTTGTAAAAGCAGGCAAGATGTTAAGAAGAGGTATAGAAAGCTCTTTAATGGCACAAATGTGGATTAAGTAAATCCTCTGCATTCTGCTAGAGAAAAAGGAGCAAGGCAAATTTTAATTAAAATCTGGGCCCCAGGCTTCCCTGGAGGTCCAGTGGTGAAGAGTCCATCTTGCAATCCAAGGGACACCAACCAGTTCGATCCCTGGTCCGGGAAGATCCCACATGCCACGGAGCAATGAAGCCCCTGGGCCGCTACTACTGGGCCCACGCTCTCAAGTCCGCGCGCCTAGAACCTGTGCTCTGCAACAGAAGAGGCCACCCCAGTGAGAAACCCGAGAACTGCAAGGAAGGGTGGAGAAGGCCCACATGCAGCAGCAAAGGCCCACCACAGCCAAAAAGACAAATAAATCAATCTTTAAAAAAGAAAAAAAAAATGTGTGCCCTAGAATTCGGATATGAGAAAATGCAAGGAAAAAAGAAATTTTCTCTACTGAAGGGTTGTTCCCATTGCAATTGGTTTGACTATAAATTCATATAATCTCAGGACCGTATTTTATGCAGCTGATTGATAGAATAATGTCCCTCTACCTGCAAAGGTGTTCATGTCCTAATCTCTGAACTTGTGAATTTGTTGCCTTAAATGGCAGAAGGACTTAGCAGATCAGATTAGGGTTAAGTACCTTGAGATGGGAAGAGGATCCTGGGTTATCTGAGTGGGCCTAATCTAATCATACTTGTATCAGAGGACTCACATTTACAGCAGAAAATTGGCTGGCTGAAGATTTGTGATGAGGGGAAAATGGTCAGAGAGGTGCTCTGTTGCTGGCCGTGAAGACTGTTTTGTGTGATAGGGCTGCCATGACAAAAAACCCCACACTGAGTGGTTGAAACAACCAGATTTTCTCCTCAAGTTCTGGAGGCTGGAAGTCCAAGACAAAGGTGTCAGCTGGTTTCTCACGAGGCCTCCCTTCACGGCTTGCTGGTAGCCCACTCCTCCCCGCGTCCTCACATGGCCTTTCTCTGTGATAAGACATCACCCTGATATCTTTTTTTTTTTTTTTTCACCCTGATATCTTATGAGGGCTTCAGATGGTAAACAGTCTGCCTGCACTGCAAGATCCCTGAGTTTGATTGCTGGGTTGGAAAGATCCCCTGGAGAAGGGGATGGCAACCCACTTCAGAATTCTCACCCAGAGAATTCTGCGGGCAGAGGCCTGGCGGGCTACAGTTGCAAAGGGTAAGACACGACCGAGCAGACCAACGCGTTCACTTGCACTTTCTCTTAAAGACCCCAGCCACGGGCACTTTGAGATGTCTTTCAGGCATTTAGTGAAGATCCATTGTGTGCTGCATCTTCCCATTGGTTTTCACATCTGCATCAATTTTGGAAAATGCTTTTCGATTCTTCTAGATGTTTGTAGCTAGACTGGCCTCTGACATGAAGCATTAATAAGATCCTTGGCGTTTTTGAAGAGTGCCAAAGTTAGACTGTTCTGTCCTTTCACATATGCATTCACCTCCTGTTTCTATCTTCCGGCTGGATTTCATTTGTTAAACAACTCAAGAACTGTTTAATGTCTTTGCAGGTATTCCCATCTGCAGCAATTCTAACTCCTGGTTCAATTTGTTACCTGAAGAGCCAGCAGAAAGACTGGGACAGGCCCAAACCAGATTAAATAATTTCCTTGGTTATTTTTCTTTCCAGTACCTCACCAGCCATTCCATTTTAAAATATTAACCTCATGTTAATATGCTTAATTACATCACTAGCTATATTTTTAAAGCTAAAATTGTGTTTTTAATATGCTACTGCTGGCCAATAATAGAACATTTATAGGAAACAGGGACACATGAAGGCTTCTCAAGTGCCAATTCTTCTCTGCATGTATTGTCAGAATCCAGCTGACAAAATTTGTCCCCCTACTCCATACGTTTTGAAAATAACTTTTTCCCCCCAAATGTGGACCCATGCACTCTCCTTCCTGATTTGTCAGAGTGATGGACTGCAGATTATAAAATTAATGGATGCCTCCCTTCTTCCATTCTCTCACCAGATGAACTGGGCAAACACGACAGTTTTGAGAAATTGATCTATTTTATTGTTCAGATAAAACGGGGATCTTCTTGTCAAAATATTTTTTGCAACAGGAATTCCTTCCAGGATGAGATCATCGTGTGCATTTATCTTAATCAGTCCTCTACCTTCATAGGCAAGTCTGATAGTGTATTAAACACAATGACAGGACCCCTTAGCTCATAATGTGTCCTTTTACTCCCAAAGTGCATGGGAAAATAAAGATCCAGAATATATGGTGCCTCGGGGATCCTATAGACCAAGCGCTCCAGCAGACTCCAAGTGGATCATTCATTTCATTCAGAGCTCTCCTTGCTCTCAGCACAGTGAACTCCATCCCTCTACTTACAAACAGGCTTAGGGTTTCCTTTACCCCAGAGTTAATCTTTCTAACCTTCAAATGATTTCACACGAGTCCATTCCTCTCCTTTCTCTCAAGAAAGAAAGAGGGAGAGAGAGAGAGAGGACGGAAGGATGAAAGGAGAAGGCGGGGAGGGAAAAAACACTTGATTTTTTAGCTTCTACCCAAAACCTCTTGGCTTATGTCTGCATTATTCAGATAGATTTTATTCTCAGGTGTTACCAATAGCAAATGTAATTGTATCTCTGTAGCAAAGGTTTCTCCTTTAATAGAGAGAGCAGTCAAAGCCAACAGGGTCAGCAGAGTATACCCATGAGGGCAGCAGACCTTGGGGAAACGCCAGGTCCCCTCTGAAGGGACTGAGGTTCTTTCAACCCCAGCCTCTGTTGCTAGGTGAGCACTGGAGACAAGTACAGAAAAATAAATACTGACTTCTATGGAAACGACCCTATTTTTTTTAATATCTCTTTTCAAATTTTCTGTATGCCGGGTTATAGCTGAGTTGGTAAAGAATCTGCCTGCAATGCAGGAGACCCCGATTCGATTCCTGGGTTGGGAAGATCCCCTGGAGAAGGGAAAGGCTACCCACTCCAGTATTCTGGCCTGGAGAATTCCATGGACTGTATAGCCCATGGGGTCCAAAGAGTCAGACATGACTAAGCAATTTTGTGTATTGTATGTAAATACAGACTACAAAATGCCTTTGGTCTGAATGTGCTGCCCTTGTGTGTCTTTTGTTGTAAGTCTGATTTTCTTGATCTCTCGTGTCCCCAAATCCTCCTGAATTGTCGTAGCACTTTGTGTCTCTTTTTATGCTTTTTGTGCTTTGAATTATTTCAGTAAATTTATCCTTTATCCTTCACCCCATGTCAGTAAGGAAGCCTTCAGCCAGTAGCTGGTTTATCATCGAGGATATTTTTTATGCATCACAGCAGGTCACGTAGTGTAGGATACCTACACCTTAGATTCTTCCCACCTTTTTCTATCCTGACAGGTGCTCTGAGGGCAAGCTTTCCTCTGGAGAGCAAGCAAATATAGTGTTCCCAGGTATCACATCTAAAAATCAGAATATACTTCATTCTCTGGAACTTTCCGGGTAGTCCAGTGGTTAAAAATCCGCCTTTCCAGTGTAGGGATCGTGGGTTCAATCCCTGGTCTGGGAACTAAGATCTCATTTGCCACATCGTACCAACTAAGACCCAATGCAGCCAAATTAATAAATGCTTGTGTGTATTAGGTCGCTTCAGTCAGGTCTGACTTTATGAGACCCCAAGGATTGTAGCCCGCCAGGCTCCTCTGTCCATGGGATGGATGAAACTGGAGCCCATTATACAAAGTGAAGTAAGCCAGAAAGATAAAGACCAATACAGTATACTAATGTATATATATGGAATTTAGAAAGGTGGTAACGAGAACCCTATATGCAAAACAGAAAAAGAGACACAGATGTACAGAACAGAATTTTGGACTCTGTGGGAGAAGGCGAGGGTGGGATGTTTCGAGAGAACAGCATTGAAACATGTATATTATCAAGTGTGAAACAGATCACCAGCCCAGGCTGGATGCATGAGACAAGTGCTCGGGCCTGGTGCACTGGGAAGACCCAGAGGAATCGGGTGGAGAGGGAGGTGGGAGGGGGGATCGGGATGGAGAGTACATGTAACTCCATGGCTGGTTCATGTCAATGTATGACAAAACCCACTACAATATTGTAAAGTAATTAGCCTCCAACTAATAAAAATAAATGAAAAAAAAAAAAAAAAGAATACTGGAGTGGGTTGCCATTTCCTTCTTTTATATATATAATTCTTTTTTATTTTTAAATTAATTTATTTTTATTGAAGGGTAACTCTTTACAGAATCTTGTTGTTTTTGTATATTTCACTCTTACGTCTCTTTATATCAATGAAGCAATCTTTCTCAGAAGCCTCTGCCGCCACCCTCCTTTGTGTCTCCTCGGTCAGAGTTGAATCACTTGACTCCCTGCAAACCCCTGGTTTGCCAGAGACGGGTTTAGACTCTCACCTGAGTCAATGTGATGGAGCATGAGCCGTCAGAATCGAAAACAAAGTCACTTCAGTGAAGAACAAGAGCAATACTTTCCTGAGCTTTAATCCACAATATCTATGACAATCTCCTACCAGATTATAAATTTCTCAGGAATGAGGATTATATTCTTGAGTGAACGGGTCCAAGATAGAGGAGGGATGAAGACTCTGAATTAATGCACTGCTAATGCACTTTAGCCCAGAACTTGACATCTAATAAGAACTGAATAAATATTTGATTAACTGAGCAGATTTAAAAAGTCCCTTAACAGAGGTATATCCAGGACACCATGAGAGAAGAAAAGAAAGGAAGAGTGCCTTTGCATGGGAGGGTCAGAGAGGTCTTTAGCACAGAGATAATACATCGAGAGCAACTATTAGGCTCTTATTAAATCTATTTGTCTTCATTAAGCGAATTTATTATTCTTTCACCACTGTCGCCAGGTGGAATGACTCAGCTACATGCCAAGCCTACTGCAGGTCACACTCAGAATTTACTCTTCTTCTCTTCTTCACTAGGCTCACACAATTGGAACATATCTCTTTATCTAAAAATAACTCAATAGAGACAAACAAGACAGCAAAGCCACCTCCTATCTGTGTTCCAGATACTAAGGTCTTGAGATCCTTACAGTGTTAAAAGAAGGTCAACCAGTAAGTCTGTGATATTCTTTTTATATTTTTTTTTTATTTTTTTGTTCATCATAGATTTTTCTTTTGCATCAACTTTTATTTTTATTTATTTTTGGCCATGCCCCGCAGCATGTGGGACCCTAGTTCCTCAGCCAGGGATCAAACCCAAGTGCCCTGCAGGGGAAGCAGGGAGTCCCAACCACGGGACCGCCAGGGAAGTTCTTGTGATATTCTTACTATTTCCTAAATACCTGTTGTACTACCTCTGAATAGTAATATCTTTGATCTGAGAGCAGAGATTCCTCATTTCTTGCCTCCAGCTTCTTCATTTTCTCACAGATTGATATGAATAAAGAATGCCACTCCACCTCAGCCTTGCATTTTCCTCCTGAATGATACCAGGATTGGGTAATCAAATCAATTTATTGTTAATCTGGAGGAATTTTCTTTCCAATGGGACTTGTCAGACACATTTATGTCCTTTGAAATCACTGTAATTGACCCAGTAGAGGTAAAATGTGGGGCAGCACCTGTCTGCTCAGGCAATCAATGACAAAACAGGAGATGCTGAAAGCAGAAATCCTGGCCCCTCATCCCTCCTGAGCACTCAGGCCATGACGGATAGGAGGAGAGTCCCTGGAGAATCCCCAGCTCCGGCGTCAGCTAATAAATGCATCCCCCTGAAACAGCCAATGGATAGCCATTCAGGATGAAAGACAGTAGCATATTAAAAAGAACCAAAGCCTTGACCGTTGGTCAGCTGAGCACCTAGCTGGCAGCTAGCATTAATTGCCATCCATGGAAGGGTGAGATCCTCTGAGAGAAATGGGAGAAACCCTGAGGACCATGAGGGACTGATACCAGAATGGTGACTGGTCCTGAGAGTTGCCTTGGTTTCCAAAGACTGTCCTTTTCTACTCCTGAGGTTTGTTTAGCCCCCATGTAAACCCCCCTTTTTGCTCTAGATGGGTTCTCTTACTTGCAGCAGCTAATTCACCAAATCAGGGAGAAATAGGGCTGAGACCAGAAAGCTCAGCTCTGGGTACTTATAAGCCCAGGACTTTGAGGGTGAAGCAGGTTCTACTCCAGGAGGATCTTGAGTCCTGAGTAAAAGTCAAAAGAAGGGACAAGAAAGAAGTACACAGAGGCACCAGGAAAGGCCAGGCAGACAACACCCAACCTAACAAGCAGGGGTGCTCAGACCTCCCTGCCGCAGGGCTGGGTCGGCCTGGCAACAGGGTGGAGGCTGCATCTGGAGGCGCGGTGACCCTGCATCACTGAAGACGGCGGACAAGGACGGACACCGCCCCTGCCCACCGCGGGGAGGCCGCTGGAGGGAAGACACGAGGCCAAGAATGGCAATGCGGCCTCTGCCCGTCAGCGCCAGACCCACACCCTGCCTTCCCCTCAGCCTCGCCTCTCTGTACACGTGTGCATGAGGAGCTTGAACAGTGAGCACACAGCGGGAGACGGGAAGCGAAAGGAAAGTGGAAGGAGTGAAGCTTCCCGGAGTCACCCTGCTGCAAAGGCCACCTGATGCGAAGAGCTGACTCCTTGGGAAAGACCCTGATGCTGGGAAAGATTGAAGGCAGGAGGAGAAGGGGACCACAGAGGATGAGATGGTTGGATGGCATCACTGACTCGATGGACGTGAGTTTGAGCAAGCTCCAGGAGCTGGTGATCGACAGGGAGGCCAGGCGTGCTGCAGTCCATGGACACAACTTGAGCAACTGAACTGAACTGAACTAAGAGTCACCCTTCTCAGCCTCAGCTTTCTTTATGTCTGTGTATTATAACTCAGTTTAAAAGGTGAGAGTAGGTTAGAGTCTAAGTATAGTAGGTAACGGGGCTTCACAGGTGGCGCTAGTGGTAAAGAATCTGCTTGCCAATGCAGGAGACTCAAAAGACCCAGGTTCAAACCCTGTGTTGGGAAGATCCCCTGGAGTAGGAAATTTCAAACCACTCCAGTATTCTTGCCTGGAAAATTCCCTGGACAGAGGAGCCTGGAGGGCTACAGTCCATGGGATCACAAAGAGTCAGACACGACGGAGTGACAGAACACACACACGAAGGAAGCAGTAGAAGACAGTCTGAGCTGGCACGGGTCTGATGGAAGCATCAGCTGGTAGCCTTCCTCCGCCCATCTGATGGTTATCACACGGGCAGAGCAACTTGAGAGGAAGGCAAGGTCTATACAGGGTGACGGGGCAGTTGACAGGTAAAGAGAACTCTAAAGCAGAGCTAGAATTTAAGGATTAGGCTTGTAGTGATAAGGATGGGTTGGGTCGTACCACAATAACAAATTTAAAAGCCCTTGACTTGGAGTAGGAAAGTTTATTTCTTACTCACATGATCTCTATCACAGTCACCAGTGGACCTCAGCTCATCACATTCTTTCAAGGACTTAAGCCTTGTTTAGAAGATCCTTCTGTGTTAGGAGCTCTGCCTGGCAGTGACACAGCATGTTTGCTTCCCTTGTTTTGGCCAAGGTAAATCACAGGGCCGTACACACATCAGGAAGGTGGGGCTGCGTGATCGTCCCAAGAGGAGGGACGTCAGCATGCATGAAGAGCAAAAGCCTGCCACGGGGCCCAGGCTGTGAAAGGACTGAGGCAAGACTCCAGACATCTGCAGGCTCAAGTGCTCAGAACCTCACCAAGTGAAGGATTTGAGCACAAAGAGAGGGCAGACGTGCTTCTCTGAGATGGCACAATAAGGGTCACAGAGGACCGTGAAAGCAGGCTCACGCAGCCAGTAATAAAAATAGATAGTAGCAATGATAGTAATAGCAACTGTCATCCACTGAATCCCCCTGTTGAGGGCCAGAACCTTTATATCTCTTGGATCTATCTTATCCCCCGTCATACATCATACATGCATCATTCTATCCTCATTAGAATTAAATGGGTCTAGTGCTAATATATTACAGAGGAGGACTGGGTCTGAAAGATTCTGTCACTTGACACAGTCGAGTGCAGACACCGGCAGAGCCAGGATCTGAACGGAGCTCTGGTGGCCTCCAGAACCCAAGGTACTTCTTCTCTGCCCACAGTACTACCCTGCCTCTCTCGGCACAACCGCGCAGTAGGAGCAACAAAGAGAAACACGTCATCTGACCTGCCAAGTCAGTGGTCAAATCTACAGAGATATTCAAACGAGTAGCTTGAGTGTATTTTGAACACACAGCATTGTGGAGGATAGAAGGAGGAGGGTGGGAGGATACAGAGGAGCAAGTTTCTTCTTCCAGATTAAACCCCATTGCCCATTATCCACAACTCTCCCGGTGGTTCCTTGGTAAGGAACCCGCCTGCCAATGCAGGAGATGTGAGTTAGATCCCTGGGTCGAGAAGATCCCCTGGAGGAGGAAATGGCAACCCACTCCAGGATTCTTGCCTGGAAAATCCCATGGACAGAGGAGCCTGGGGGGCTACAGTCCATGGGGTCACAAAGAGGCGGACATATCTTAGCAAATAAACAACAAACAATATGTTCCTTCCACATCTATCAAGACCCTAGTGCAGCAGAAATCAGCAGCTCAAGAGTTATTTGTTGCAAGTCAGGGTCAAACTTTTCTCTTCCATGCCTTCCAGTGAGCCTTTTAACAAACACAAATCCCCGAGTCAAACTGCACCGCTGAGTAACAGCTGTGAGGGCTTCTGCCACACGCAGATCGCCGTCTCCGCCGACTTCACAGATGAGGGGGTCTCACTTCGCTCGACTGTTTGAGATTCACTCTGAGCATCGCTTCTGCTGAGCTGCACACCCATAATGAAAGCAGTCAGTGTTCTCCATCTCTCCTCCATGTCTGCATGTACTTCTTCACTTAATGTAAGCCTCGAGCCTGATAGAGTTCAAGTTAAAATGCTGTTTGTCATTGAGCATTAAAAATACATCCAACTATGAGACATAGTAGCTAAATTGGAATTTAATACCAGATGCTCCCTGGCTAAAGAAATAAGGCATCTCAGGGCACACAGACCACCTCAGTAGATGCCCCAGGCCTCCTCAGAGCACATCTGAGTTGCGTGCTTTTTACTGAATTATATAGGTCAAATAGTTGGAAGAAGACTTCGGTCATCTCTGGAGGCTTCTCTCTCTGAGAAATGAAGAGACTCAGAAAATGCACCATCTCACTGAATGATCCAAAGACCTTCAGCAACATTAAGCAATCGCATATCAAGTTCCCGCTGGGTACCATGCAATCTGCTCAGCAACAGAAGATAAAGGTAGACGAGACCTTATGCTGCTCTCAGGGACTCTGTCTGGAGGGGGCTACAGACACAAACTCCGCCCTGCAGGAACGATACAAGGTCCCAGAAAAACACTATGGAAACACCAAAGTGGGGGGGGGTTTACCTTTTCTTCCACAAACTTCATAAGCCAAATTAACATGGCTGCTTTCGAATAAAACAGGGTGGGTTTTTAATTATATATGATTCCAAATAACCAGATGGCTGCTTTCAGTGAATGAGGAATAACCTGATTGTTGTGCTGTATTGGATGTGCCTTCTATTTTATTTATTGATGGATATTTATTTATTTGGCTGCACCAGGCCTTAGCTACAGCACGTGGGATCAAACCCGGGCCCCTGCATTGGGAGCACGGAGCCTTCACCACTGGCCCACCAGGAAGTCCTGGGGGTGCTTTTTGTTGTTGTTGTTCAGTTGCTAAGTCATGTCTGACTCTTTGCAGCCCCATGGACTACAGAGCGCCAAGCTCCCCTGTCCTTCTCTACCTCCAGGAGTTTCATGGGTGTGCTTTCTAGATGCTGCTAAATATTTGTCTCAAAATTAGTCAACTGAAATATCATTTTCAGTTCAGATACACAGAGAGGTGAAAAATAGCACCCAAACTTCTAACAAAAGACAAACTGCAAATTGCTGAATTTTCCGGGACCCACCAGAAAGTTTAGACTCTAGTGAAAGAAAATAGACAACGTGACATCTGGAAAGACAACAGTACCTGGAGGGAGAAACAGGAATGAGGGGTTTCTTTCCTTGGGGCAGAGGCTGCTGGACATCACCTGAGCTGGTACAAAGAAGTGGGCTTCCCAGGCGGCGCCAGTGGTAAAGAACTGACCTGCCCATGCAGTAAATTGAGAGATGCAGGTTCGATCCCTCGGTCAGGAAGATCCCCTGCAGGAGGAAACGGCAGCCCACTCGGTATTCTTGCCTGGAGAATCCCATGGACAGAGGGGCCAGAAGAGCTACAGTCCATGGGGTGGCAAAGAGTCAGACATGCCTGAAGCGACTGAGCGCACAGATGAAGAAGCAGCAAAAGTATTTTAATTAGTTGTTAAAGTATAACAGATTGCAATTAATTAATTGCATGAGTGTGAGAGTATGACGCCTCCAGGAGCCACGGATATAAGAGGATTCACACGCGCGTGCACACTGTCTGTCCACGAACCCACAGATGTGCAGAGGGAGGCTGAGAGAATCCTGAGAAGGTTTCTCAGACACTGATGTCTTCGGAAGTGGAACAGCAACCGCTACTGGACCCACCTGCATCATCCTCCCTAAATAACACAGGGAAGAGTAACTAACAGAGTCTGTTACCTTAGGAGCTGGTGGAAGGAAGAACTCCACAAAGCCCAACCCTGGGGGGTGGGGCAGAATGCTTGCGGGTCCACGCACTGAAGCTGGAGAACGTGCAAGATCACAGACCTGAGAGCCAGGAGTGAAGTGTCTGCTAAGCGCCGAGGCTTCCTGAGAGTCTCAGAGAATTCCTCACACCCCCTGCTCCACCACCTAGCTGGCGATCTCAAGTGAGAGTTACAGGAGAGTAAAACTGAAAGAAGTTTAAGAGATATAATCTCTTCAGGGCAAAGCCAAACCCAAACCCAAGAGAAAGTGGAAATTGAGAAAATGACCTCTGTTGAACCAACCTACACTCCTAACACAAGATATTGTTAAAGGAATTTGATGCTTGCGGTACACTCAGGGTAACTATGGCAACAACAAACCTCAAGCACAGCTTAACTCCTAACTAGACTAATTTACTGTTGCCTCAACTTTAAAACCTAAACAGAGAAAAGGCATGTTTATTTCTAAACATAAAAAATATTTTTTTTTACTAACTACCATCCTAGATAAGATGTCTGGGTTTTACCACACATACTAAAAGGCAAGAAAAAAGACACTGCAAAGCGATAAAGCAATCCTTGGAACCAGATTTTGGTTCAAAAAACATACTGGAGCTATTGGACAGGGCATTTGAGTAACTTATTAAGGTATTAAAGATACTAATGTAAAAAGTAGACAACATGCAAGTTCAGAGGGCTCATTTCAGCAGAGTTGGTACTCATAACAAAGAATCTAAAGTAAATGCTATAACTGAAAAAATAATTGTAAATGGAGAATGATTTCTATGGGTTTTAGTAGACTGAACATGGCCAAGGTAAGAAGTGATATACTTGGAGCTAGAAATTATCCAAGCTGAAATGCAAAGGGAAAAAGAGTGGAAATAAAAACAGTTCTTATGAACTGTAGGAAAATATCAAATGGTCCAAGATATATATGACTTTTAAATCAGGAGAAGAAGACATTTTGATGGATATAAAGTATTTTGCCAAGATTTTTCCAAAATTAACAACAGACATCAAATCCAAGAAGCTCAGAGAACACCAAGCAGGAAAAAAAAAATTTAACCAAGACATATCTTATTTGAATTGCTATAAACCAAAAATGCAAAGGCATCCAAAGAAAAGAGATATATTGCCAATGGAAGAACAAAAGTTACAGGAACCTTCTCATCAGGAATCATATAAACAGAAGGACAATGGGTGGTATCTTTAAAGTTCTGGGAAAAAAAGGTACTGTCCACATAAATTCTACACTCACTGAAAATACCTTTTATTAAAAACACAAAGGAAAGACTTCCCTAGTGGTCCGGTGATTGAGCGTCTGCCTGTCAGTGGCGAGGGACATGGATTCGATCCCTGCCCAGGAGGATTTCATATGCCTCAGGGGGCTGAGCCCATGTGCCACGATTACTGAGACTGTGTTCTAGAGCCTTCAAGCTGCAGCTACCGAAGTCCTCGCACCGAGAACCTGTGCTTCACGACAGAAGAGGCCGCCCCAGTGAGGAACCCGGCACATCACAGCGAGGAGGCGCCCTGGCTCACTGCAGCCGGAGAAAGGCCGCACCCGCAAGGGGGACCCAGCCCAGCCGGGAGACCAGTTAACTAAACACACACACACACACACACACACACACACACACCCACACACAGCAGGGCTTTCTTAGGTAAACCAAAACTGAGGGAAGTTATTGCCAATAGACATTTTCTCCTTAAAAAAGTAAGGAAAGCTCTTCAGACAGAAGGAATATGTCAGTCAGAAACGTGAATCTACAAAAAGTCATTAGTAATGTTGGGGAAAAAATGAAAGCAAAAATGAAAGAGTTTTTTAATCCCTACTTGGAGTTGTTCTAAAGGACGACTGTCTAAGTGGGTTCTTTACCACACGTGCCACCTGGGTCAGCCTATGCTGTTATCCCGACAGCGCTGATATCATCACATGAGCCCTTAAACTCAGGCTGGAAGTGGAAGTTGGAGACCTCTGAAGCAGAAAAGCTCCACATGGCGTTGCTTCTTTGAAGATGGACGGGACTCGTGGGACAGAGCGCTGGTCTTGAAGAGGCAGAGATAGCCAGCAATGCAGCAGGGAGGGACCTCAGATCCACAGCCACAGAAAACTCCATCCTACCAGTTTCCGAATGAACTTGGAATCAGGTTCTTCCTCAGAGCCTTCAAGTGGGAGGCCAACCCAGGCAGGACTTGGAGCGTGAAACCCCAAGAATAAAACCCAATCAAGCCCACCCAGATTTCCGACTGCAGAACTCTGAGATAAAACATGGGTGCAGTTTTAAGTTACGCTACTTGTGTTAATGTCTCACAGAGTGATAGAAAAATAACACTGGGCCAATAAGTTCAAGCACAAGAGAAGCACACTTAAAAGTGAATGGAGAACTTTTCCAGAAAACTATCTGAGGTGGGGGGAAATCTGAGTCATCGGGAACATTGCTCCAGCAAACTAGAAATAACAAAAATTGTGGTCACCTTAGCTTTACAAAAGATGGGAGAAAATCACCAGACATAATGGGGGGGGGGGGGTGGAAACCACACAAGAAGGCGACCATTTTAAGTATTCAAGGCAAATATTTTCGTGCAAAATTCTCTCCAAGAAGACAATAAAAATTCTCAGATAGCAATTTCTGATGAATTTTCTGAATAAATTTCAAGAGAAATTTACTCAATTGAAATAGTGACAAGATTTGGCTCCTGAAAGACGTGACTAGCAAAATTCAAAATGCTTTGGGAGCCATGAAAAATAGATTATATGATGTAGCAAACCAAATGTCTGATTTACAAAATCAACTCAAGAAAACAAAGACAAAGAAAAAATAAGGAAAAATCAAGAGAACGATGAAGGACCCATCCCAGAGATCTAAAACATACAAAACCACAATTCCAGAAGAAGATAACAAAGTAAATAAAGGCTATATCATAAACAATGAATATTAGACTATTTGTTTTGTAAAAGAAGAAAATTTCAGATTGAAAGAGCTCACTTGAATCCAGGCAAAATCACAGAAAATGTGCATATGTAACTGTACACAAGTTCATATTTTTTTAATTTCTAAGGAAAAAAAACTTTATAAATAGGAAAACAGGCAAAAGGAGGGTGGGAGAATAAACAAACAAAATAGTTGCTGTCAAAGAAAAAAAACTGTTCTGACATCGAAACTGCAGTAACACTGAATGTCCTTATATTTGAGTACAAAAACTGGTGATCCAGGTTATATTCAGTCAGAAAATCTATTTGTGAAAAAAATTCCGAGTTTTTTTAAAAGTTAAAAAGTCTTACTACAACAAGCCTAAATGTTCTGTGATGTTCCTGTCAAAATGGGGACTGAAAATTTTTAAAGAGCCATCTATAAGTTATACATAACTGTCTTCATAATTATGTCAATGGTCAACCATGTCTTCATGCATCCAAAGAGAAGGCAGCTATTCACAGAAGAAACTGTGGGACACAGTTAACATAACCCTGGATTTGGAGCCATAAGACTGACTTGAGTCTAAACCCTGCCTTCTTCCTGCCTACCAGTTGTGTGATTTCAGGAAAATTAATTTTTATGTTTTGGGGACTTTGGTTTCTTCTACTAGGACATGGGCATAAGAACATGTTCTGTGGTCCATGTCATGCTCCCAACACTTCTTATTAGGATGCATTAAGACCAGAAAACTGATGACATATGCAAAAACATGACAAGAGATTAGAAGGATAGTTTCTGAAAAAAACAGATATTAAAAGGAGCCACAAGATATCCTACTAAATACTGGTACTTCTTGCCTCAAGTTCTTAACAACTTATTAAAAGTCCACGTATATTCATAGAAAAGATTGTTACCTTTAGAAGCACAGGTGTAGAACATTCTAGGCTTCACTTAATCCTCTGTTTTCCTTTTCATCTACACCACCAAACAGTATTATCTTATTCAGAGTAGGCATCTTCACAAGAAACAACCCCAGATATCAGGGGCTTAACAAAATAAGCTTCCTTTTCACCTAAGTTCCATTGTGGGTAGAGTTGAGGGGGTCAGTCTTCCCCATGCAGTCACTTGGGGGACCACTCTTTCCATCTAGTAACTTTTCTGTCCCTGGGAACCTCATGGTTCTCCCCTGGACGCCCTGATTCTGAGTTTTCAGAGAAGGAAGATGTAAAACATGGGACAATGTGCAGGATCTATTATGGGCCAGGTTTGGAAGTACGTCACATCTGTCTGCATCTCAGTGGTCAGAACACAATATATACGGGCACATATAGCTGCAAGAGAGGCTGAGAACCATCAGCTATCATTTTGCCTAGAAGGAGGAGGGAATGATCTTGGCAAACTTTTAGTCAGTCTGTGCCTCACTTATCCATCTTCTGGGATCCAACTAAATCCCTACTTATTATTCAACTGCTCCAGGCAGTTGGGGAATGTCTTCTAAATTTCTACAGAACTTATTTTTCCACCTTTTCTTTTATATATTCCACAAATATTCTTATATATTGTCTGCTAAAGGATATATACTTGACTGTCCATCAGGAAGTATGATTACTTGTAAGACAATAGTCATACTATTCAATGTTGTTGTTTTTTTTTTGAACTCTATGGAGTCAAGATTGATTTTATGCATGTGATGAGCATATTATTAACATGTTTTCCAGTGAGTCAGTTCTACCCATCAGGTGGGCAAATAATTGCAGTTTCAGCTTCAACTTCAGTCTTTCCAATGAATATTCAGGACTGATTTCCTTTAGGATTGACTGGTCTGACCTCCTTGCAGTCTAAGGGACTTTCAAGAGTCTTCTTCAACACCACAGTTTAAAAACATCAACTCTTCAGCACTCAGCTTTCTTAGTAGTACAACTCTCACATCCACACATGACTACTGAAAAAACCATACTTTTGACTAGACAGACCTTTGTTGGCAAAGCAATGTCTCTGCTTTTTAAAATGCTGTCTAGATTGGTCATAGCTTTTCTTCCAAGGAGCAAGTGTCTTTTAATTTCATGGCTTCAGTCACATTATGCAGTGATTTTGGAGCCCAAAAAAAATAAAGTCTGACACTGTTTACGCTGTTTCCCCATCTATTTGCCATGAAGTGATGGGACCGGATGCCATGATCTTCATTTTTTTGA
Source organism: Cervus elaphus (assembly GCF_910594005.1). NCBI lineage: Eukaryota > Metazoa > Chordata > Mammalia > Artiodactyla > Cervidae > Cervus > Cervus elaphus. The sequence continues at coordinate 4,068,228 of NC_057826.1, read as the reverse complement.
ATGTTGAGCTTTAAGCCAACTTTTTCACTCTCCTCTTTCACTTTCCTCAAGAGGCCCTTTAGTTCTTCATTTTCTGCCATAAGGGTGGTGTCATCTGTGTATCTGAAGTTATTGATATTTCTCCTGGCAATCTTGATTCCAGGTTGTGCTTCATCCAGCCTGGCATTTCTCATGATGTACTCTACATATAAGTTAGATAAGCAGGGTGACAATATACAGCCTTGATGTACACCTTTCCCGATTTGGAACCAGTCTATTGTTCCATATCTGGTTCTAACTATTGCTTCCTGACCTTCAGACAGATTTCACAGGAGGCAGGTAAAGTAGTCTGGTATTCCAATCTCTTTAAGAATTTTCTACAGTTTGTTGTGATCCACACAGTCAAAGGATTTGGTATAGTCAATAAAGCAGAAGTAGATGTTTTTCTGGAACTTTCTTGCTTTTTCAATGATCCAACAGATGTTGGCAATTTGATCTCTGGTTCCTCTGCATTTTCTAAATACAGCTTGAACATCTGGAAGTTCATGGTTTACATACTGTGGAAACCTGGCTTGAACAATTTTGAGCATTAGCTGGCTAACATGTGAGATGAGTCCAATTGTGTGGTAGTTTAACATTCTTTGGCATTGCCTTTCTTTGGGATTGGAATGAAAACTAACCTTTTCCAGTCCTGTGGCCACTGTTGAGTTTTCCAAATTTGCTGGCATATTGAGTGCAGCCCTTTCACAGCATCATCTTGAAGAATTTGAAATAGCTCAACTGGAATTCCATCACCTCCACTAGCTTTGTTCGTAGTGATGCTTCCTAAGGCCCACTTGACTTCACATTCAGGATGTCTGGCTCTAGGTGAGTGATCACACCATCATGATTATCTGGGTCATGAAGATCTTTTTTGTATAGTCCTTCTATGTATTCTTGCCACCTCTTCTTAATATCTTCTACTTATGTTAGGTCCATACTGTTTCCGTCTTTTATTGTGCTTATCTTTGCTTGAGATGTTCCCTTGGTATCTCTAATTTTCTTGACGAGATCTCTAGTCTTTCCCATTCTATTGTGTTCTTCTATTTCTTTGTACTTTGCACTGAGGAACTGATCACTCTCAGCTCTGACAGTCATCTTGAAATTGGTCACCAGTGGCCTCACCCGTGTCATCGTGATTGTTTTAGGTGCAGTTAATCTTCAGTTCCACGGTCGGTTTGTTCCCATTTCTTTGAAGCCAGTCCTCAGAGTTACAGCAGCTTATGTCATGGCCACAGTCTGGTCATCAAGCAGTTAGCTTCTCCCACCTTGTGGGAATTTCAGCATCTCTAAGAAAGCTCACAAGATATGACTTGGAATATTATCCATAGCCCATGCAAAGGAGCTAAAGTTTGGTTTTTTTGTTTTTTGTTTTTTTTCACTTTGCTTAGAGACTAAACAATTATTATTTGGTGTCCTTTGACTGTTTTTCTTTTTTTCTGCATTCTCTCTCTTCTCTCATCAAACTTAGGCTTTAGTTAAAGTTTTTCCATGGACAAAAGGCAGGCTGAGGACATGGGGTCAAAGACCACAGTGCTCTGCTCTGTTTCATGCCCCCTAACTAAATGGACATGGTCACCAAAAAGTCTCTTTTAAAAATATCAGAATCATGATCAGAAATAAGTGCCACTTTTCACTGTCTTTTAAATTAACAGAACGCTTAAGGACCTTCATTTTACAGCATTCCAACCAATTACTGAATTGGTACCAATTACATTCCAACCATGTACTGAATTAAAGTACATGATGTAGACCAGCAAAACTTTCAAAATTAGTTTATCTTTAATGGTGGATCAGCTGATAAAGAATCGACCTGCAACGTGGGAGACCTGGGTTCGATCCCTGGGTGGGGAAGATCCCCTGGAGAAGGGAAAGGCTACCCACTCCAGTGTTCTGGCCTGGAGAATTCCATGGACTGTATAGTCCATGGGGTCACAAAGACTGGACACGACTGAGCAACTTTCACTTTCACTTTCAATGAAGGAAAGAACATTCAGCAGTGCATTGAAATGCTTTCCATTATTTGGTTACTTTGATGAAGAATGGAGTGAGAACCCACACGCCAACACTGTAAATGTTCAAAACAACAAGGAAATTGAGTTGCCTTTTAACCATTAACTTCCTATTATGGCTTTTCTGTTTCCACTTAATCATGACATCTTTTCTTAAATGAATAGGGAGGAAAGTAAAAATATAAAGGAAAGAAAATCTCCACCCCCGTCATTCCTCAGAAACAGGGTATAAGAGTTTTAAATTTGCATTGTAATTACTTATAAAAGGAAATTTAATTCATTTTCCTCTCATAACTCATCTTTCAGATATAATTAAAATGACCCAGGGAAGCAGGTTAAAAATAGCAGAGTCGATTTGTACCGAGTATATTCTAGACTTTTCAGTGTTCACTTCTTATGAATTCTGGTTTTTGAGAAGCAGAAAGAATATCCTTATCACTCTCTTCTCAACAAGCATGGTTTTAGTCTGCTTCATTTTCCTAAACTAATCTAGTCAAAAAGCCTACCATGCATGTGAATGAGGTTTTTGCCCCTCCAAGTTAGGCAAAAACTTGTATTACCATTCTGAGGGCAAAAGAAATGTTGAGACTCTAAACTCTCCCCACACACTTGCCAGTTGCCATTGGACTGCTTGAATTCTATAGACATGTATTTCCTGCTTCCTTGAGAACTACAAGCCCCCTTTGGAAATTTGACATGATCAGTAATTTGTACCTTGTCAATGAGTTCAACAGATAATTTTTCAGAGCTGGTATTGATCAAGCAACAGTTGTGTAAATGCTGAAATCCTGGGACCTGGAGAGAAGGGACAAGACAATTAAAAAAAAAAAAAAAGAAAGGGAGTCTGTGGGAAAATATCTGAAGTAACGAATCCACATCCTGAGGGTGGATGTGATCAAGAGGAAGCTGACACGTGGAGTGGACAGGTTGGTAAACCTATGATTTCTCACAGGGGCCCCATGAGCAGCATCACCTCAAAACCATCCAGGGAGCTCCAGGAATCTCTGAAAATGAAGGCACCTTGATTCTAAGACAGCAGACACAGTGGAAGTTCTACATCCACTTGCTCAGATAAGTCTCCCAAGTCACTATAGAGTTCTCCTGTGATTTCCCAGATGTTCCAGCAATCAACCTTGGTCCCCAGGAACGCCTGGTATTCCTCTCATCACAGTAGTCTTTCAGAAGTAAACTCTCCAGGGGAAATGAGAAGCAGAAAACAAAGTGTAAGTGATAATTCACTAAGTTCAGCCCGGGCCCCAGAGGAAAACGCCTGACATCCTCTGGCGTCCTATTCCTCGTTATACTGAAATACTTTGATTTTCACAAATTTGCCCTGTGGTTCTCCCATGTCTCCCCCTGTAACTCTTTTCCAAAATGTCTTTAACCCTTTTAGAAGAGGCTCATTTTCTCACTCATCAACCAACAAAATACATTCTACAACATACTGAGCCTATTAATACCCAATAAATTAGTCATTGCTGAATATTCAAAGCACGAGAATTCAAAGCTAAATAAGACCTTCTATTAGTAAATATTTATTGTATGACTATGTGTCAGGCACAGTCTCTACCCCTGGACTTAGTTGTCAATGCCCTCCAACCAAAGACCACCAGGAACATACCTGTAAAGCTGGGTTTATCAACGTGTGGCCACAGGGAGCCCACACACATGGAGAGCCACGAAGTATCTGGTTAAAGGGCATTAGAAAGACCTCATCACTGGGTCTGGGCTTGTATTAGATTTAGAGAGGAGGTTTAGAGGTCAAGGAATCAGGGCTTTGTTCTGCTTGGATGTTGTCAGGAAGTGGGGACAGTTCTATTCTTCAGGATCTTAATAATTGTTTCTGGTATATTAATAAATTCTTATCTAGAAGATAGGAGAAACAAAGCAAGAGCCCCTCATGTTAGCCAGGATTGGGGAACGTTTGGTCATTTTTGGACAAATTCTTATTTGAACAAATTCTTCTCTCTGTCTGACTGCAGTCATGACTGCACAGTGGCTTAGCTCCTGTCTCAATCCATCACAGTCATGGTGACCTTGCCTGGTGTTGGTGTTTGGTGAGATTATATTCAGCTGCAGAAAACCAGGACCAAACTGTGATGGACAGATCAGCTCTTAACAATACCAAGGTCCAGCGAAGAGTCAGGCCACTTCATAGCATTTGGCTGTCAGACTGAAAAAGGTGCCTTTGCTAGATGTTTCCATAACCCAGAGATGGATCTGTAATCCACACTCATATCTCCCTTCATAAATGAAGACCCCAACTGCTCGGGGTGCTGCTAGTGAATAGCTTCAGCTGTCGGCCGCATTCAGGGATTGCCTCAGCCAAAGTGAGTGGCCTCATCCAAGGTCATGCCTGCTTCATGCAGAAACCTTCACTAAATCACTGGTTACCCTAGGGGCACAAAAGCCCTGCTCTCTTGCCCCAACTTGGAATGGTTCTGAAGTATCATCCTGTCATCAGACCATGCCAGGTTACCAAGGTTTCCAAAGAAAGTTTCAGTTCAGTTCAGTCGCTCAGTCGTGTCTGACTCTGTGACCCCATGGACTGCAGCATGCCCAGCTTCCCTATCCATTACCAACTCCTGTAGTCTACTCAAACTCATGTCCATTGAGTCGGTGTTACCATCCAACCATCTCATCCTCTGTCATCCCCTTCTCCTCCTGCCTTCAATCTTTCCCAGCATCAGGGTCTTTTCCAAAGTGTCAGTTCTTCACATCAGGTGGTCAAAGTGTTGGAGCTTCTGCTGAAAGCTCTATCACAAGCCAAATTCTCTCCCTGTTGATTCCCACTTCCATCCCATCTCATCCTCAGGTGCTAATCCCAAAAGTCCTCTCTAAGCCTCTTGCAAGCTGTCTCTGTCTCACAGTCAGCCTCCTGGCAAACCTAGCCTGCAATAGCATCTCTTACACATCTTTATTACTAGCCTCATAATTCTACGTAGTAGTCATCTGTTACTAGGTGCAAAATCCTTAGCACCTAACCTAGCATCTTATTCATGGTGGTCCCCAATATACTGTAAATAAACAAAAGCCCTAGGGAAGCAATCAGAAAGGTGTGCATTTGACACCATGTCGTATGCAGACGGGTGAGAGGGATGGGCAGATAGGAAAAGGGAAGACTTTGAAAAGGCTGGCACAGGAAGCAGAATGTGTGCTTAGTCGCTCAGTCGTGTCTGGCTCTTTGCGACCCCATGGACTATAGCTCGCCAGGCTCCTCTGTCCATGGGATTCTCCAGGCAAGAATACTGGAGTGGGTTGCTTTGCCCTCCTCCAGGGGATCTTCCCAACCCAGGGATCAAACCCAGGTCTCCCACATTGCAGGCAAATTCTTTACCATCTGAGCCACCAGGGAAGCCCAGTAAGCAGAATAATGACCCCTAAATATGTCCAAGCCCTAATATTCAGAACCTGTGAATACGTTAGGCTACATGGCAAGGCAGAAATAAGGTTGAAGATAGAATAGACTTGCTAATCAAGTGAGCTTAAAGTACAGAGATGGTACTAGGTTATTGGAGCTGATTCAGTGTAATCAGAGGGGTGTTTAAATTTGAAGGACAGAACAGAGCAGTCCAGAGAAAGGTATGTATGTGGTGATAAAAGCAGAAGCAGACAGATGTCACAGTTCTGGCTTTGAAGAGAGCCAGGCTTTGAAGAGAAACAGTACCTGGAACCTCTAGGGACTTTAGGTTGCCTAAATAGGTAGCCTCTAGAAAATTTAAGAGGCAAGGACGTGGATTCTCTCAGAAAGGAATGAAGCATTCATAAAGGATTTTAGCCCAATGAGACTTCTGTTGGACTTCTGAGGTCTAGCATCACAAAATAATAAATTTTTGTTGTTTTAAGCCACCAACTGTGTAGTAATTTGTTATGGCAGAAAGAAACAGCTGGAGGCTTCAGAATTTTTGCAGACGTGGGCTTAAGGGGCTGTGGTCAGATGGCAGAGACTCTCCGGAAACCAGGTTTGCAAACTCATTGTTCTCGCTAAGACCTTGTGTTCACTTGGGACACCGTGGCACTGCTTCTGCACACAGCAAGAACACTTATGGCTAAACCAAGAATGCAGTTCATTTATAACACGGAAGGTTTGCGTGGTAATAAGGGGAGGGCTGAAGTCCTTCTTCAAGCCACACCTTAATGTCACCCAATTATTTCATTGCTGGCCAAAGCAAAAGGAGGATTAGATGGGTTTTGTGTTGTATGAGACCTTACACGTGTGTATGTGCTCAGTCATGCCAGGCTCTTTGTGACCCCCATGGACTGTAGCCCACCCAGCTTCTCTGTCCATGGGATTTCCCAGGCAAAAATACTGGAGTGGGTTGCCATTTCCTCCTCCAGGGGACCTGCCCACCCAGGGATCAAGCTCTAGCATTGCAGGAAGAGTCTTTTTTTGTTTTTTAATCACTGAGTCACCCGGGAAGCCCTAAGAGCTTCCATAGGAATCGTGCTTTATTGTTTTGTTACAGAACATCTTCCCACCTGTGTGTGTCTGAAAGACAAAACTGGGACAAGAAGATAAAAAGTAAAGTGTTGCAGATCACAAATCAATGAAAAAAAATAACAATTTACCACTTCTCCAAATGAGAGCTTGGTTTTGAAGGTATATACTACAGGTTCAAGGAGAGTTGATATCTAACTGAGAAAGGTGAAGGAGAGCATGCTATAGAAAATGAAAAAAGTTGATCTTGAGATTTCTTCCAATTTTAATACTGTATAATTGGAATTGTTTTTAAACTAAGACAATCCTAATATGCTTTTCAGACCTCACCTGTGATATCCAATGAAAAAAAGAAAACATTCATGCATTCCTAAAAGGCAAAAGGAGCACTTTCATAGGATTCCAAGGGCGGTGACAGTTAGTTAAATAAAGCAAAGCTCATTTGTAACATTTTAATGTCTCCCCAAAGTGGTGTTTATCTTTAACTTTCACATCTAATGTAAACACCAGAAGTCAAACGGTAATAAAGATCCCTTTAACTGAAAGTGTCAGCAAACACTCACTTGCCATACAGTTTATTCACGGGGGCCCAGGTTTTTCCTCCTTTTAAATTAGCTGTCCTAGTTACTATTCAGTCTCACTGCAAATTATAAAATGTATAAAATGCAATTTATAGTGTCTTTAAATGTAAAAGAGCATCTGGTCAACCCTGATTTTTTTTTTTTTTTTCCTTTGAGGCAACACAGTCTAGTGAAAATGTAAGAACATTTGAATTTAGAAAACCTGGCTTTAATCTCAGCTTCTTACTGGTTGTGACTATAGGCACGTCACGTCCCCTTCCTCATCTCAGTTTTCTCATCTGGATAATGGGTTAAAGCAAGTCATGCTCTTCTTCCTTCATAGAGTTCAGAGCCTCAAAGGACATCATGGGTATAAGAGTGCTTTAAATGGGAATGTGACTCCTGATAACGACCCATTGAGTTTCCGTCCTGCTTGTGAAATATTCCTATGTCATGCTCCTTAAGACTAATAAGGCGAAAGCTTCCATCCCACGCTAATACCCTTCCAAGCTCTGCGGATCACCAGTGCTGAAAGATTGCAAAATGTGATGATAATGCTTCAGCTCTGTGGAGGGAGGAAAGCTGTGTCCCTGTTTCATCAGCTGAAAGCTTGCCCATCAGATACTGAATATCATGAATAGAAATGTGTGCACGGAAATGTGAAGAAACATTTCCCTGTAAAATTGCTAATGAATTTAATCCTCTATGCTCTTTACCGCTTACAAGATTTGCAGAGGGAATGAAGGGAAACAGGACTATTCTGGAGAATCTGAAAGCAGAGGGAGGGCCAGAAATGAGCTCTCATTTGGTTGTTCACATATGGGACACTCTTGCATCCACAATGAAGTGAAAAATAGGAACACCCTGTATTTTTTAAAAAGTCTTTGTTGAACTTGCTATTTCTTCTTTTTTTTCGTTTTGTTTGTTTTTTGGCCACGAGGCCTGTGGGATGTTAATTCCCTGACCAGGGATAGAACCCACAACCCCTGCATTGGAAGGTGAAGTCAGTGCACTGGACTTCAAGGAAAGTCCTCACAGACAAGTCTAAAGCTCATTTGAAGGCCACCTCAATCTTGACCTTCCTCTCAACTCTTTCTAGAGATAATCACCATTCAACTTTGTATACATTTAAGTCTAAGACATTTTCTTCTGTGTTTGCATACATACATCACGCATAACTACTCACAGAAGTCATATTGTGGAGAGTCTTTTTGAAAACATAAATAATATCACACTGAACATTTCATTCTGAATTATAAAAATAATTCAAGTTCAGACTGCCAGATTCAAATACCTTGACTTCATACATGAGTGACGTTGGGAAATCACGTAGCTTCTATAATTCATGTCTTCATCTATAAAGGGGACAGTAACACAACTCGCCTCAGGAGATTTTGATGAGGGTTAAGTAAGCTCATTCATGTGATGAAGACAGCCCAGTGCCTAGCAGATCACAAACATCCCATAAATGTTAGCAGCTAGTTTACTGTTACTCTTGGGCATGTGAGCAGCTCATATATATTTCTTATTAAAGATTTGAAAAGTCTCTGCTACTAGGATCTGTAGTGAACACAGCAGATGTGTTGCAAATATGGCTCAACCACATGAAATTGTTCAGGTGAAAGGTTTCTTTTCACTAAAACAGGTTGTTGTAAAAAGAAACCTGTTACCTCTACATACTAACATTGAGTAAACATTAGCTTCAAAGAGGCATTTCACAAGTAAAATCAATGAATGCAAGTGGAAATGTCTTAGGTAAACTTGTGTGGAGAACCTACAACGAAAATATCTGAATATAGTATCAGAAAAAAAAAAAACAAAACACCTGAATGGCCAGAGATAGTCAGCATGAAAAGATCTAAGCATCAACTAAAGGGGACATCAAAACCAAGCAGGACCAGATGGGTCCTATAAAGTTAAAAAGACACATGCATCCTGATGTTCACAGCAGCATTATTCACAGTTGTGAAGGTATGGAAGCCACCGAAGTGTCCATCAGCAGATGAACGGGTGAAGAAGATGCAATGTAGATACATAAGGGAATGTTCCTCAGCCTTAGAAGAATGAAATTTTTCCATTTGCAACACGGATGTGCTTGGAGGACATTATGCTAAGTGAAAAAAGTCATACAGAGAAAGACAAATGTGGTGTGATACCACTTCTATGAGAAATCTAAAAAACACAACGAACTATTGAATATAGCAAAAAGGAAGCCGACTCACAGATACAGGTAACAAACTAGTGGTCACCAGTGGGGAGAGGGAAGTCTGGGGCAGAGGGAGGTAGGAGTAGGGGATTAAGAGGTAGGAGCTATTATGTATAAAATAAGCTACAATGATACATTGTGCAACACAGGGACTGTAGCCAATATTATATAATAACTATAAATGGAGCATTATCTTTAAAAATTATGAATCACTATATTGTACACCTGCAATTTATATGCTATACATCAACTACACTTCAGTTTAAAAAAGAACACCGTTACATAAGTTTATGTGATACTCACATTGACTACATCAAAAATAAAAAATAAAGGAAAAAAATTTCCAATAGTCGTAGAGCAAATGCTTCTTGAATGTTGAATAAACAAAAAACATTATGAGAAAGAAATGATATACAGTCATATACACAGACTTAATACGATCTTAATTAGATTCCCAATGTATATGCTTGGGAAAATGAATTAAAGAAAGAACACAGAGGAAGACACTCAAAATGATTAACTCTAGTGGGGGAGAGATGCTGATTGCACACAATTTCTTTTCTCCCCTTTAAGAGTCTTCCATGCTTTCTAAGTTCTCTTCAGTAAGCAGATATCACTTTTATAAACAGAATAATATTAAGCAAATATATGTTGAAATGTGAAGGTGTAAACTTCCTTACCTCAAGCACCTTCTTTGGGCCTGCTTACCTTCTGTGGTAACACCATGTTCATTTCACCCTGGGCTTCCAGCCTGCGGCATTTCCAGGGCTTTATTCGGACTCTGCTCAGCCTCACTGTCTCCACAGTCCCATCCACATACCTCCTCGCACCCCACCTCCCAGACCCTGTCTTGCAGCAGACCACCAGGGGTGAGCCAAGCCAAGAGGCTCCATCCTGAGTCTAGAAAACAGGGGAGAATGTATTTGTAGGTATGAAGGAAGCATTGTTTTCCTACACATCTCCCTAAGTTTTTACATGAAGTAGAACAACCAGGATTCTGTCTTACCTATCATGTTAAATTGCAAAATTCACTCTCAGAAACTATCTCAGGGAGCACATCCAATATAGTCACAAAACGAATGTTATAATATGTAAGGGAAGTAACCAAGCAACAGAGTCCTGACTCCAGGGAAAAGATTTGAAATTTCATATACTATTTATCCTGGGAGACTTTCTCACATTGTAGAGTTACCTTGCAGTCAACAGGAGATTAAAAAGCATAAATTACTTTTTTTAAAGATTCATCAGTATCTTTCCATTGTCTTAGATTGAGTTAAAGATGGTATTTCAAGTCTACTAAAATTTATCCTAAAGGAGCATATAATTACTAATAGGCGTTTTTATTTTATATTTTCACACATGTGTAAGTGTCAACCAAGAGAGGCCGAGGTCTACAAAGAAGAAAAGTATTTAGGATCTTGGAATTGCAATTTTGGAGACACATTTTTAGATAAAAGTGTTCTGGGCACGAGAAAAAGTCAGGGGCTTACAAAGATAAAAGCTGCAAGCATGCTAAACTTGTCTGTCAACAATTATGATCCACCCTGATGCAGAAAAGGAGATTATTTGCCCTTAACAGGTAGACTGTCAAGAGTTATTTTAGAGTAAGGGGTCTGATAAGTATTGGGAGCTTCTGGAACATTGGGCAGATGGTCTAGATGGCCAAGGCTGCATTAAGACCATACGTGGTCAAAGGTCATGAGAAATGGAGTATTTCCCAGTAAACAAAGAACGTCCCAGTCATCATGATTGCAGCCCCCCAGTGAGAGCCCGTGAGCCTGGGGAGACTCAGCAAGGAGAACGTCTGCCATCCAGCAGCCTTCAGAGGTGGGCGCTCCCCAGGGAGAGCACTGAGGCCCTCAGGGTGTGGAAACACAGGGCACTCGTCCCAGACAAGCCAAGGTGCAGGTCAAGGGGATGAGTTCAGTGAGCCCAGACTCTTGCCTCTTACCAAACACAGAAAAGTGCTAAATTCCTTAACCTGGGATAGCTGGTTTTCCTTAATTAGCAACGATCCTTTGACACTCAGACTGCCTGCCCTTTCTTGCGAGGCTTCTGTATACCCTGGCTCCTCTGCTCAGCAACTTGTGGTTCTCCTCAGGTTACCTGAGACCCTGCTGCCCCCAGCCCCCAGGGGAGAAATTCTGAAAGTCCAAGCCGAATAAAACAGAACTGTCAACTCTGAGGTTGTGAATGTTTCATGGCATCCAGTCCCATCACTTCATGGCAAACAGATGGGGAAACAGTGGCAGACTTTATTTCTGGGGGCTCCAAAATCACCGCAGGTGGTGACTGCAGCCATGAAATTAAAAGACGCTCACTCTTTGAAAGGAAAGTTATGACCAACCTAGACAGCATATTAAAAACCAGAGACATTACTTTGCTGACAAAGGTCCGTCTAGTCAAGGCTATGGTTTCTCCAGTGGTCATGTGTGGATGTGAGAGACTATAAAGAAAGCTGAATGCAGAAGACTTGATTCTTTTGAACTGTGGTGTTGGAGAAGACTCTTGGGAGTCCCTTGAATAGCAAGGAGATCCAACCAGTCCATCCTAAAGGAGATCAGTCCTGAATTTCATTAGAAGGACTGATGCTGAAGCGGAAACTGCAATACTTTGGCCACCTGATGCAAAGGACTGACTCATTGGAAAAGACCCTGATGCTGGGAAAGACTAAAGGCGGGAGGGGACGGGGATGACAGAGGATGAGATGGTTGGATGGCATCACCAACTCGATGGACATGAGTTTGAGTAAACTGTGGGAATTGGTGATGGACAGGGAGGCCTGGCGTGCTGCAGGCCATGGGGTCACAAAGAGTCGGACACGACTGAGCGACTGAACTGAACTGAGTCAGATTCCATCCAGGCCAAGAAGCACGTGAGTCTTACATTCTCAGTGGGTGCTCGGCCCCACTTTAGAGAGCTCTTTTAGCAACACCAACTCCAGTCTGATCGTCCTTCCACCGTAGTGACAGTAGTTTTATGTTTTATTTCTGCCTTTAAAATATGATCTTGCCTTGGGTGTTTAAACTGCAAATTACAACCCAAAGACAAAATGGAAATATTTGGCAGCACTGATAGAAGCACACCTTTAGCACATACACACGAAACGTTGTGTTTGTCACTGATCTCAGCAACAGGAGTATTTTGACAGCAAGTCTCTTACCACTGGGCGGCTATATTGCCAGTCATTCCTGATCTGAGAAACTATGCAAGAGAAATTTCTATTTTCTCCTCACTATTTTCTACATTAGAGGGCATAAAGTCTGCTAATCTCCCGTCTCAAACAATCCTTCCAGAAGCAGATTTTCTTAAAAAGTGAAACAAAAAGCTCACAGAAAATTCCAAAACAAAAATGAGATAGTGATGAGAACACTTGAGGACAGAGTAATAAATCTCTACACGCTGACGGCAAATCCAATGCCTTCAAAAGAGCCACCAACAGCTGAGACAGCCTTCTTTAGAATAATGTTTATAAATGATTTTATCCAGTTTTAATTGCCAGGCATTCACAACAATCTGTCAGCTTTTAACCAGGTTAGACACCCTCACAGCTGGAGAGGACCCTCAAATCACCAGAGAACTCAAAAAAAGGGCAAGCCAGAAAAATATCTTTCCCCCTGCTGGTCCCTGACATATTGTGGGGAGAAGCGTCCATGTGCAGGAGGAGCTGTTCTTGGCCTCCCCCCTTAGTGCTAAAGAGCAGACACCCCCAAGAGTTCCACCAAGCAGCTCTCAGGGAGTTGTTGGTGAACAAAAACATTCCTCCTACCATTCTAGGTTCTCCTAGCTGTTGAAGAGTTAAACTGACACAGAATAGATTAATAGGAGAGAATCAGACAAAAATTTAAGAACATGTACACACGTGTCTACTAAAAAAGGCATCCACAACCCAAAAGCCGAGAGTTCTGTTTTACTCTGTGGACAAGCTGAGGACTTCATGCCTTGGAGGCAGCATCTCAAACAACCCTGAGAAGACTGCTTGAGGAGGTGAGGTGGCGGATGGGGAATATATAGGAGTTTTATGAATAAGGGCAAGTAGAAGGAACAAGAGATATCTGTTAACAAAAGAAAGCTAGATATCTCTAGTTAGGGAAGTTAATGCTTTTCTAGGCATGAGATGATGAAAGCGTCTAGGTGCATGAAATCATTCCTTTTGAAGGAGGGCAGGACCCTATGGTCTTTGCCTCCCATGTCCTCAGCCTGTGGAAAAACTTTTGCCAAGGAATACATTTAATCAGCAAACTGAGAAAATGCAGAAACAAAGGAAAACAGTCCAACCAGACTAAATAGTATCAGTTTAGTCATTCACCATAGTTAAGGACATTTAGTTCCTTCTCAAGAGCTGTAGATAACATTCTGAGCCATCTCCTGGGGTCTGTCTCCTAGACCCTGAATCCTCCATCAAGAGAGAGAAGTTAACTACGCAATGACCGGACCGTAGCCACGACACACGCTGCTGCAGCCCCAGGAATCAGCCTCTGACGGCTGCTGGATGGCGGATATTCCTGATTTCCTTCCTGCGTTGCCTGAGGTCTCACCAGTTCACCTTAGATGGCGGCTGCAGTTGCCGATGACTGTTCTCTTGTTTAGTCACTGAGTTACGTCTGACTCATCTGTGACCCCATGGACTGTCCATGGGAGTTCCCAGACAAGCATATTGGAGTGGGTTGCCATTTCCTTCTCCAGAGGATCTTCCCAATTCCCAAACCTTACACATGTTTGTTTTCCTTTATGGCAGACCCATCTGTTGAGTTCAGACCATTGACTTGAACTTTGTGGGTGAACCATCAGAAAATGGGGCAACAAACAAGATTGAGCTTAGCATGGGCCATATTTGCATGCAGGACTAGGACCTGAGTGACCCCATGTGGGTGAGTGGCAGGCGCTTCCCCTTTAAATCTGTGGGCCATGCTATCCACATCTCTGTTATACCTCTTCCATGGCACATGAAAAAGCAGGTGACTCTGAACGGCCAAGGGCACTGGAAAGAGAGTCATTGTGGTCAGCAGAGAAATAATTAAGAGCTGTGGACTCTGAGTCTGCCTCAGCTCTGCATGATGCATATGTTTCCATTGGTGTGGGGAAGAGAGTTGGAAGTAATTCCTTGCATTCTTTATCTGAGATGCTCCTCCCGGTGTTTCACAGCTGGTGGAGACAGACCCAAAGTCAAGACCTTCAGGACCTTGAACCCTTGCAGGTTCAAGGGATTGAACCTGCGCCTCCTGCATTCCAGGCAGAATTTTTACCTCTGAGCCACCAGGAAGTCCCCCTTTGTTTATTGATATGTCAGGAAATATTCTGTTTCTCACAAGGGAAAGACCCAGGGAAACAAATTTCTAAAATGGATGAAAGCCACCGCCTTAAATACCACCTTCCGTTAAAGGAAAAAGAAGCCATAGAGGAGGGAGGCCAGCTCTAGGAGGAGACCAGAAGTACAGTCAACAAGGGTGGGGCTGTGTGGCGGAATCTGCCCTGTCAGCACACAAAGGATGTTGAAGCCATCAGCCACTGTGACCATGTCCAGCTGTGCACCCTGAAGGGATTCAGGATGAAGGAAAGCAGAATATTAGGCATGTACGGAGTTGGACTATATAAAGCTAAGTGTCGAAGAACTGATGCTTTCATACTATGGTGCTAGGGAAGACCCTTCAGAGTCCCTTGCACAGCAAGGAGATCAAACCAGACAAGCCTAAAAGAAATCAACACTGAATACTCATTGGAAGGACTGATGCTGACAATGAAACTCCAATACTTTGGCCACCTGATGCGAAGAGCCTACTCATTGGGAAAGACCCTGATGCTGGGAAAGATTGAGGGCAGGAGGAGAAGGAGGTGACAGAGGACAGAGATGACTGGGTGGCAGCATTGACTCAATGGACATGAGTTTGAGCAAACTCCAAGAGATAGTGAAGGACACGGAAGCCTGGCGTGCTGTAGTCCATAGGGTCACAAAGAGTTGGACACAATTTAGTGACTAAACAACAAGTCAGCTAAGATGCATACAAAAGGACTGATTTTAATGAATCCAGATGCTTGCATCTTCCTACACATAGAAAAGCACTAAATGCATTGATATGAGATGTCTGGTTTTCTTTAACTTACAGTAATCTATTGATGCTTGACTACTCCTATATATTTTGGCTACTCCCCTACCTCTTGGGAGCAGTTCTTCAGAGCAATCTGAGAAGCTGTCTTCTGGACTTGAAGTCTCAGGAATCCACCACATAAAGCATAATTCTCAACTTTTATGTTGCTCTTTCTTTTCCCCCCAGGCAACTGTTGTTTTGCACATTTAAGTCCTTGTCTTCTCCACGGATGAGATTTTCTAGGGATAAGACCAGCTAAAGTCTCCCTTCCTCTGCTTATCATTTGCAAAACCTTATCCTGCCTTTGTAATCCTACATTTCCCCTGGGCTCCATTTTCTTCGAAGTCTACTCCTAAAACTTCACAACCTGAACATCATCTGGACACTCGAGGGGAGTTTGAATGTGCCTACTTTCTCTCATTCTCATCCATCAAAACCTCTTACAACACAGATAAAATGGGACTGCCGTTGATATGGTGTGATTCTCATGCAAGACGCGAGTTGAACATTAAAAAAAACATTAATAAGCAATTAAAACTTTTACTAAAGTCTTTAAGAATGAAAAACATGCTTTATGCTTTTGTGATCTGTGTGTGTGTACTTAGTCACTCAGTCATGTCCAACTCTGGGCGACCCCGTGGACTGTAGCCCACCAGACTCCTCTGTCCATGGGGATTCTCCAGACAAGAACACTGGAGTGGGTTGCCATGCCCTCCTCTAGGGGATCTTCCTGACCCAGGGATCAAACCTATGTCTCCTGTGTTGCAGGAGGATTCTTTACCGTCTGAGCCACCAGGGAAGCCCTGGCTACTGAAAAAGTTTGTTGGCTAGAAGAATGTATGATCACCTATCCCTTCTCCAGGGGATTTTCCTGACCCAGGAATCGAACCAGGGTCTCCTGCATTGCAAGCAGATTCTTTACCAGCTGAGCTCCCAGGGAAGCCCCAAAAAGCAGCTAATGCCTCTAGAGGCACCGCTGGGAGGCCTATGACCTAAGTCAAATCTCTTATGATTATGACTGGCCTCAGGTTCTATAAATTCTCAAGGACAAAACCAAGACCCATCCATGGTTCCTATAACACCCTTGCTTTTTCAAAGTCTATAGTTTCTGCTAAATTTCTGTGGACTAGAAAAGTCAACTAAGCAATTTATCCTTTTCATATGTATCCTGGTTTGTTGAGGGTTTTTGAAGTCATGATGCTGCCATGACTCTATGAAAATAGGTGTCCCTCCACAGTCTTCATCCACTTTTACAATGAAATCCACTGGCCTGACCAGAATCGCCCCATCCTCAGAGCCACTTCACTTGCATTAGTTACCAAGCGTCCAACAGCTTGCGGCATTAGGACTTCAGATAGAATGAGACCAGATCTAACTACAGCCCAGTTCCCTCCACCTCTCTAGACACTCAGAGAAGTCTCCACAAGCACTACCTTCAAGGTCAGAAATAACACGTCCTCATCAAGCAACCTTAATTCCCTGCAGCCTCCAGGGCCCAAATCCATCCACTTCAGAATCTATCTTGTACTAGAATGAGTGGCCATTTTGAAATCAAAGCATGAACTTCAGGCTTTGGCTTCTTTAAAAGGCATCAAGGGAATAAATTTTGGGAGAAGAGAGGAAAGAAAGTGTCTGGAAGGGATGTGAAGTGTGTGTGAATTACTGAAAATGGACCCTTGAATGATTCTCAGTTGTTACCTCAAGACAGTGCTCAGGATTTCCTAGTGTCATGGGCATTTTGGCCCCATTTCTGAGTGACACGGTCCTGTCATGCCCACTGCAGGCTGGAGGATGTTGTTCTGCAAACACAACTGCTCCAGGCCTGGGGGTTGTTGCATTAGTTCCACTAAGTCAAAGTAAAGGTCGCTCAGTCATGTCCCACTTTTTGCAACCCCATGGACTACACAGTCCATGGAACTCTCCAGGCCAGAACACTGGAATGGGTAGCCTTTCCCTCCTCCAGGGGATCTTTCCAACCTAGGGATGGAACCCAGGTCTCCCGCATTGCAGGCGGATTCTTTATCAGCTGAGCCACAGGGGAAGCCCACTAAAGCACCTCCTTTTGTCTTGGTCTGAAAGGAGGGCTGGTGACACTCCTCCACTCTGAGCCCTAGGGGGCGCTTGTCTCCATTTCTGTGCCTCAATTTCCTCACTGTCTTATCAGGACAGAAAAACTACCAGGAAGTCTTACTGAGAGGACTATGGCCCGTAAAGTGCTATAAAACTGTGCATAATTATTTCTATTACACTTGGCCTCAGTTATTGACATTTCACCTCCATATGCTTCCCTGGACAGAGCTTCTATTCCCAAGCTTGTGAGAAGTTTAAAGAAAGTTCAAGCTTTGTTTCTCTCTTTTGTGGGATTTTTGACAATTTTTAGTTAAAAAAACTAATTTAATTTTTTAATAATTTTTTAATGTAATGCAATTTTATTTTATTTATTTTCCCCAATTATTTTTATTAGTTGGAGGCTAATTACTTTACAATATTGTAGTGGTTTTTGCCATACATTGACATGAATCAGCCATGGATTTACATGTGTTTCCCATCCTGAACCCCCCCTCCCACCTCCCTCCCCATCCCATCCCACTGGGTCATCCCAGTGCACCAGCCCCGAGCACTTGTCTCAGGTAATGCAATTTTAAATGTTACTTTTCATTTACAGCTGGGGCTTCCCTGATGGCTCAGAAGGTAAAGAGTCTGCCTGCACTGTGGGAGACCTGGGTTTGATCCCTGCATTGGGAAGATCTCCTGGAGAAGGAAATGGCAACCCACTCCAGTATTCTTGCCTGGAAAACCCCATGGACAGAGGAGCCTGGAGGACCATAGTCCACGGGATCACAAAGAGTCAGACATGACTGAGTGAGTCACTCACTTCCATTTACAGTTACTATGAAATAAGGGTCATATTTCCCATGTTGTCCAATGCATCGCTGCGCCTATCTTAGACCCAGCAGCTTGCACCTGCCACTCTTCCCCAACGTTGCCCTTCCCCCAGTCCCTACCAGGAACCACTGATTTGTTCTCATAACTGAGTCTGCTTCGTCCAGACAACAAATGAAGACTCCATCTGTCCTCTCTCCCCCTATCCTTTCCCCTCTTTCTCTCCTGCTTTTCTCTTTCGTTTTAATGAATATAGCTGAAACTCTTTCTTATTTCTTCAATGCTTTGATTCCTTAAAGACTGTCATCTTTACCCATGAATTGCCCTGTCTACCCTCCCAATATCAACACCCCGGGCAAATCCCTTAAAGGTGCCAGGGGAAGATGCCCTTGCCGGTCATGTAAAGTCCATCACAACATGATGGTCAAAGGAAGACAGCCAAGGTCTGAGAAACTCTAGTCACTGAGGGTCTTGGTTCAAATCCTCTCTCACTGCAGATGATTGAAATGGACACCAAGAAAGGCTTCCTAGCAGGTAAAGGAAATATTAATGTACCCATTCAGTAGGCTACCAGGGAGCCATTAACAACATGTTGTAAAATAAAATGAGCTATTTTATTGTTGAAATATGTGTTGTTTAAAAAATGTGTTGTTTCTTATTACTATTTCAAAGATTCTGCTCGTATTAGGTAAATATGATATACACAAATATGTAACTCTTAATAGAAAAACACTGGATTCATCAAAATAAGAACATAGATAACTCTGGATAATGGAGTTGTGACTACATTTAAGCACTTCCTAAATTTTTGATATTAAGAATTCTGAAAATGTGTATTTTTAAGCTTACTACAACATAGCAACTCCTTGCACCATATTGCAGTGCTCTCACATGTACGCACATGGCCAGAGAGATCCACCACACCAAAACACACAGGCTTATTCTATGATCATTAGTTTTCTCTGCCCTGTGAGGATGGGCCCCATCTTCCCAGCCTCCCTGAGATCAACAATGATGGAAGAAAGTGTAATAAAATCAGGCAAGATGAAGTTTAACTTGTCAAACTGCAGCAAGGGCCCAAAATCTCACCTCCCACCCTCCCTGGACAGATCCACAAGCTGTTGTTCACAAGTGCTGTCTACGGAAAACATCAGGTTCTCCCATGGCAGGTTCCACAGTTTGCTCCAGGCCCCCAAAGTTTGAATTTGCAGGGCTGTTTTAAATTATAAGACATAAGGGGCTGGTCTTCAATTTTTTCATCAAAGGGATTCAAATCTCCTTCTTCCCTGCAAATCTGAGATCAGAAGCCCTGTTTGGACCAGGCTTCTTGAGAAAGGAGGCAGTCAGTCCCATACCAAAGGGGAATCTTGGAAAGTAGGTTCATAAAGCTATTTGTTTTTGTTTGGTTTTCTTTTTAGTTTGGGCCGTGCTGAGTCTTCATCGCAGTGCACGGACGGGCTCCTTTGGCCCGGGACATGTGGGATCTTAGTTCCCCGACCAGGGATCGAACCTACGTCTCCTGCTTTGGAAGGTGAATTCTTAACCTCTGGGCCACAAGGGAGGCCCCTCAGGTAGATATCTGAACTAAATGGAAAGAGACAGGATCTTGCAGCATCAGTCACCCTACTTGAAGACTTTTGCTTTAAAAGGGACCTGTTGGTTGAGAGCCTCAGCTTTAGGGTCAGACAGTCCAGGGCTTGATTCCCTGGGATCTCTATTGATCAGCCACATGGTTTCTGGTAAAATTGTCTGTTTCATAAAATGAAACAACAATGGGAACTATTAAGATTATTGAGACCGTAAAAGAAAACATGCTCTGTAATAAAGTGTTTACTACCATGCCTGGCAGAGTCAGCAGCCCATATCGGTTACTGCTACCCCCATTCTAAACTTGTACACCCACAGCCTTAAGCAAGACAATGAACTGAGCATTGAATTGGGTGTGGTCTAGAACATATGAAATAAGATATGGTTCCAGCCTAAATAATAGTATAATCCAGCCAGATAGTTTCTTCTCTCTTGCCCTCTTTTTCTCTGTTTTTCTGCCTCTCTTTCTGTGTAAATAACATTATGTGCACACATGTATGTGTTGAAAACCAAAAGACACGTAAAATTGTAAAACAATAGAGAAGCAGACAGGAAAAATTCAGGGGGAAAGAGTGGTAAAATTCTCCTCCAAAAGCTGAATAAAGTAAAACAAAAAACAAGGTAACAAATTGGTGATCTTTCTCTGACCCTTCTTGACCATCCTCTCTTCCCAGCTTCTCAGCCACCAGCTTTGTTCACATGGGCATCAAACAATCAAATGACAGAACACGATGGAAATAACGTGAGCAAATATGGTTTCCCACCCTCCGAGCTTGTGCCCTAAGGGAATACTTGCACATTCCCCACGAAAGCAAAGAAGCAAAGTGAGACGCATCTAAGTCCAGTTTAGGGGATCGAGAGGAAGTTCGGGACAGAACAGCTGACACCCAGGAGATGAACAAACACGTTTAAATGAAGGAGGAGTAATACGCAGAGAATTGTCTGCAAGCCCAACAACCAAAAAGATGAAAAAGAGCAAATAGATGTCAATAAAGAAAGCAATCTTGGGAAGATTTACCTCCAGGAACAAAAAGAAATCTTTCAGCAACAGCGCTTCACGTCCTCAAAGAAATTAAAGGAACATATCCTCCATAAATTCAGATGAAAGAGGAAATAATAAAACAGTTTTTAATGGAAAAAGAGATGGAATTAAAACAGAGTAGTATCATCAAAAAGCTGAATGAACACTGCCGGAAAAATAAAAATGCTATGGGCTTTAAAAAAATCACACACGATAGAAAAAAAACAGAAAAATTCAAAGTCCTCGGAAGAAGATGGTCCATGTGGGGAACCCACTGTAGGGACCCAACATAGAACTATTTGACCTTGAAGAGAAAGAGAACAGAGGAACCAGTGAACATACAATATTCAAAGGCATAATAGAGAATGCTTCTGAACTGAAATAACATGTGACTATAGATTTAACATGGTTAAATCTACCTAACATTTATAAACATAAAGAGTATTCCTTCATTCTTGAACAAGCAATTGAATTTCAAAAGTAGCTTGCTTTAAAAAAAAATGTAGATACTGGAAAACAGTGGACCCAGTCTACCAAATTCTGAAAGAATAAAGGGACATATGATCCAAAAACTTTCCCCAGTTTAGGTTTTATTCCTTACGGCAGAAACAGAAAGAAGTTCTCAATTATGTAGGGATTCTGGAAGCATAATCAATAAATACTCTTCTTTAAAATATCATAATAACATAACCAGAATAACATAACGCTGCTAAGCAAGATGAAAATCAAAATAAATAATCACAGATGTATAAATTTCTATATGAAAGGACTAGAAAGACCTTTGAACTATTTCAGCAGAAGATTTAGTCTAGAAAGTTATTTCTGACTATTGTTAAAAGACTGAACACAAATATCTTAATTCTTATTAAAAAACATTTTATTTCAGTTTTATATTATAGTATTATGTTATATTTTATAATAGCATTTTAGTTTTATTAATGTATTTACTATACCATTATAGTTTATTAAGGTTCCATTACAGTTCATTATAAGTATTTATCATTTTAATTATAATGAGCTATAATAAAAACTCTTGAGTCTACTAATACAGAACAGAAGGTAGAAATGGATAGCGGGTATATTATGGGCCATTAAAAGTAAACTGATTTTTCACCTTTCAAGGGAAGAGTCAATAGTCACCAATAATTTCAGAAACTGAAGTTGAGTGTAAGTATTTTAAATATTGAAATCAATAATATGAAGAACAATAAATTTGGCTATGTGTTCCAAATTACTGGAAGGGAAATTATTATTAAAAAAATGATGCCCAGTTAAATGTAAAAGGAAAATAATTGTCAAAAAAGCCAATATGAATTATCTTGGGATCTCCCTGTTTAAAGATAATTGGGGGGCTACCATGATTGAAAGTTATTAAATAATTTTTTTAATTATCAAATCAAAAGATAGTGATTGAGTATATTCTGCAATATAGAAGTAAACAGAAGAAACAAATAATGGAAAGGTCTGAAAAGGATTCCACCTCATACATGAAAATAGAGGCAGGATGGGGGCAGCAAGAGCAGGAGACCGGCTTCCACTGTTGCTTTGTTTCACTTTAAATTAGCTTTTAAGAAGGAGTTATTTTTGTGAACGTATCGCTTTTTTTTCTTTAAGTGGAAAAAACTAATATATGCAAGTAAATTTAAACTTTTTTAAAAGGGATTATTATAATCACACCTGATAAAATTGAATTCAATATAAAGAACATTAACTGAGCCTAAGACAATCATAATTTTCAAAAGGAAAAACAGAGGGGATAAAAAAGATTTGAAAAATTTTTTGTCAAAAGAACAAGACAACAAGGGGAACCAGCCCTGCCAGGCAGGATTACCTACCACAAAGTAGGAGGGGACTGGCTTGGAAATGCACAGCTAGAGCCTAGACGAAGCTAACTCTTACCAGAGATGCGTTAAATCTCTGGAGCAGCAATGGACTCTTTTGAACATTTACTTATTTATTGTGCTGTCCCAGGTCTAAGTTGCTGAACTTGCATCTTTGACCTTAGTTGCGGCATGGGGAGGCCGAGTTCCCTGAGCAGGTATCAAACCCAGGCCCCCTGCACTGGGAGCCTGGAGTCTGCGTCAGGGGACCAGCAGGGCAGTCCCGCAGTGGACTTTATAGACCAATGGTGATGCAAAAACTGCTGCCACTCAGAAAATGATCCACTCCTCACAGCATACAGGAAAATAAACCCCAAATGAATAAATGGGTCAGGGATCTGAATACGGGAAGGAGGAGGAGAAGGAGGAGGGGGCAGGGGCAGAGATGGAAGGACGGGAGGGGAGGGGAGCTGCAGAGAAGAACACTAGTGAGTGTTCTCTTAACCTCAGGGTTGGAGAAAAGCTTTCTAACTGTGACTCAGAAGGAGCCACAAGAGAAGAAAGCTTGAAAAATGCGACCGTGCAATTTTTCAGTTTCTCATAGAGAAAAACACTATTAAAAAAACAAACAAACAAACAAAGTCAAAAAAACAGTTGATTCACCAGAAGAAAATATTTGGAAAAGATATCACAAACAAAAGACTAAATTCCCGGGCTGCAGACAAACAAACTCTTAAAAACAGAGAGACAAAAATCCTAACAGAAAAGTGAGAAAAAGACATCAACAGAAATCCACACACACACAAGCAAGATATTAAAAATGGTACTTAAATACATTAAAAATATTAAACTTCATTTATAATGCGAGAAATGCAAATTGAAACAACACTGGACTGGCATTTCTCATCTGTTAGACTGACAAAGATCAGTGTATGAGAACAGGTCCTCTCGCGGTAAGGTTGGGAGGAGGGGTACCCTCAGACAGTGCTGGCAAATATACCAAACAGCAGCAATCTGTGGAAGGAACCCTGGCAAAAGCTAGCAAAACTACACATGAATTTACACTTGGACTCAGCTAACCCACTTCTAGGGACTGGCACCACAAACAAGCCTCCAACAATACAAAGGCAGACATATTCAAAAGCTTACTTATTACGACATTATCTCTACTATACTAAATGCTGGAAGTAACCTAAATAATTATACCTTACAGTATGCGTAAAGCACAGGGTCCTGTTTGAATAAGGCACAGTGTTCTCACTCACTGGAGTCCTTGACAACGGAAGAAGAGGAGAGAGGAGCTCTAAGAGCTGATATGAGGAGACATTTAGGATCTGATGCTAAATGGGAAAAAAAGCACAGGACCAAATGCAGGAGGGCCTTCCTGATCTGTGGTTCCAAATCCATGGATTCAACCAACCATAGGTCAAAAATACTTTCTTTTTCAATTCCAGAACGTTTCACAAAGCAAAACTTGAATTTGGTGTACCAGTAACTGTTCACATAGCACATTTACATGGTACGTACAACTATTTACCTCTCATTTATATTGCATTTGGTATTATAAACAACCTAGATATTTAAAGTATATGGGAGGATGTATGCAGGTTGTATGCAAATACTATACCATTGTATATAAGGGACTTGATGTGGATTTTTGGTATTTGGGGCGGGGAGAGGGGGGGAATGCCCTGGAAACCAATCCACCGTGGATAGCAAGGAATGACTATAAATCTATAGTATACTGTTTTTCTGGTAAGGAAGCATAGAAAAACATAAATGTATCCATGCATCTCTTAGGAAAGAAATACAAGAATAGCTCAGAAACTAATGAGATAAGTGCCAACAGACTGGGTGGGAATGAAGTGGCAAAATGGGGACTTGGGAATAGGGTAAACACTTCTCCAGTTTACTTTTTTTTTTTCCCCCATTTATTTTTATTAGTTGGAGGCTAATTACTTTACAATATTATAGTAGATTTTGTCATACATTGACATGAATCAGCCATGGATTTACATGTATTCCCCATCCTGATCCCCCCTCCCACCTCCCTCTCCACCCGATCCCTCTGGGTCTTTCCAGTGCACCAGGTCCGAGCACTTGTCTCATGCATCCAACCTGGACTGGTGATCTGTTTCACTATAGATAATATACATGTTTCGATGCTGTTCTCTCGAAACATCCCACCCTTGCCTTCTCCCACAGAATCCAAAAGTCTGTTCTGTACATCCGTGTCTCTTTTTCTGTTTTGCATATAGGGTTATCATTACCATCTTTCTAAATTCCATATATATGTGTTAGTATGCTGGTTTACTTTTTTAATAAACAAATAAGCAACAAAGATTAATCATGTTGTAGAAGAACTCCAAATGGAACAGCAACAAATGAACCTGAATGTACTGCAAATGAGTAACATGTCTCACCATTGGAGGTGGGGAAGGAAAACCCTCCTCTAAGTGACTTTGAAAAACAGCATTTGACTGCATCCTGTGAGGCTAAAGACAAACAGCCCCGTACATCAAAATTGGATTTTAGTAAATTTTTCACAGGCACTGGGTTAACGATTATAAAACTACATTATGTGTATGCCAGGACTGAGCAAGTAAGTCAATATATTGTGGGTAATTGGAATCTGATTTTTATGAAACTTGGTGATGTGGTAGGAATCTGGTTTCTCACTATCAGAGAAAAGAGTTAGTAAAGTAAAGGGGAAAGACTAGAATAGATTAAAATCTGAAGTATCAGTTTGAACTCAAAGTTAGGTAGATAGAGACAGACAGATATACAGAAAATAGGTACATAGATAGATGACAGATATAAACAGAAGATAGAAATACACATGTGCATATGCTATAGCTTCTACCAAATCTCCGTTATACAAACACAGAAATAATGTCACAGGCAGGAGTCAGTTGAAATTCTCTGGTGGCCCAGTGGTTAAGGCTCTATGCTTCGATCTCAGTGGCCATGAGTTTGATTCCTGGTTGGGTTTCCCTGGTGGCTCAGCTGGTAAAGAATCTGCCTGCAATTCGGGAGACCTGGGTTCAATTCCTGGGTTGGGAAGATCCCCTGGAAAAGGGAAAGGCTACCCACTCCAGTATTCTGGCCTGGGGAATTCCATGGACCGTGTAGTACATGGGGTCGCCAAGAGTCAGACAGGACTGAGCGACTTTCACTTTCACTTGCGGATCTAAGACTCCATGTGCCTCCTCAGTACAGTAAAAAACAAAAAAGAGACAAACAAAAAGAGAATCAACAAAGGATGTTAAAATTAGTGGGTGAAGGATTGATGAGAAGTGGAATCTTTGCATGGCCCCTTATACCTCCCCATGAATTATTTATTAATTTCAAAGAGAAAAGTAGTAACTTACTAGTGGAGAAACCTGGCAGACACTATGGGAAACAAGTGATCATAGTAATAGGTCCTCACTGCTAATAAGATTTAACAACCTGTACACTCTGACATCATACACTGAGAAGGGCACGTCCCTTCTGTGGGATTCTTGCCCAAATACAAAACCTCAATTATCATGAGAACACATTGAACAAACACAACTGAAAGAAACACTGGAAAACAAATGGTCTGTCCTTTTGAGAAGTCTCAAGTTTGTGAAAGACAAGGAATAACTGAGAAAGACTACAGAGAATACAGCGTAGGATTCCCTGGTGGAAGACTAATAAAGTCTATAGAATAGTTAACAGTGTTATAACCGTGTGAATTTGCTTTGCTTGGGTTATGTAGCTTCTCAGCAATAGGGAGTGCAGGTGAAAGATAGATGGGGACTCTGCACTGTTTTTGTGACTTTCCTGTTAGTTTGAATTTATTTTTTTTACAAGGACAAATGGAATGTTTAAAATTGTGTCATCAAATAACACAGAAATAGATCCATTTACTGTCTCAATTTAGTAGCAAAGACTGTATTTTATGATTAAGTGCAATCGAAATGAAACATGAAGTTTATGGGCTTCAGGGCAAGGTGGATAGAATCACACACACGTACACACACATACACACCTAGAAAGACAAAGGAATGTAAAAGAAGGGCTTCCCTGGTGCCTCGGTGGTAAAGAAACCACCAGCCAATGGAGGAGACACAGGTTCCATCCCTGTCCCGCTGAGATCCCACAGGCCACAAAGCGACCAAGCCCGTGTGCCACAACTCTTCACCGGTCCTCTAGAGCCAGGAAGCCGCAGCTCCCGAGCCCAGGCGCCCCACTCCTGAAGCCCACACGCGCTAGACCCGGGACTCTGCCACAAGAGGAGTCACCCCAGGGAGAGGCCCCTGCCCCGCAGCTGGAGAGCTGCCCTCACTCACCACAACTGGAGAGCTGCCCTCGCTGACCACAACTAGAGAGCACTCACTCAACGCAACTAGAGAAAGCCCTCACTCAACACACTGGAGAGAGCCCTCACTCACCACAACTGGAGAGAGTCCTCACTCACCACACTAGAGAGAGCCCTCACTGACCACACTGGAGAGAGCCCTCGCTCACCACCACTAGAGAGAGCCCTCACTCACCACACTAGAGAGGCGCCCTCACTCACCACAACTGGAGAGAGCCCACACTCACCACAACTGGAGAGAGCCCTCACTCACCACAACTGGAGAGAGCCCTCACTCACCACACTAGAGAGAGTCCTCACTGACCACACTGGAGAGAGCCCTCGCTCACCACCACTAGAGAGAGCCCTCGCTCACCACACTAGAGAGAGTCCTCACTCACCACACTAGAGAGAGTCCTCACTCACCACAACTGGAGAGAGCCCTCACTCACCACACTAGAGAGAGCCCTCGCTCACCACAACTGGAGAGAGTCCTCACTCACCACAACTGGAGAGAGCCCTCACTCACCACAACTGGAGAGAGTCCTCACTCACCACACTAGAGAGAGCCCTCGCTCACCACACTAGAGAGAGCCCTCGCTCACCACACTAGAGAGAGCCCTCGCTCACCACACTAGAGAGAGCCCTCACTCACCACAACTGGAGAGAGCCCTCACTCACCACAACTGGAGAGAGTCCTCACTCACCACACTAGAGAGAGCCCTCACTGACCACACTGGAGAGAGCCCTCGCTCACCACAACTGGAGAGAGTCCTCACTCACCACACTAGAGAGAGCCCTCACTCACCACACTGGAGAGAGCCCTCGCTCACCACAACTGGAGAGAGTCCTCACTCACCACACTAGAGAGAGCCCTCACTCACCACACTGGAGAGAGTCCTCACTCACCACAACTGCAGAGAGTCCTCACTCACCACACTAGAGAGAGCCCTCACTGACCACACTGGAGAGAGCCCTCGCTCACCACCACTAGAGAGAGCCCTCACTCACCACACTAGAGAGGTGCCCTCACTCACCACAGCTAGAGAGAGTCCGCACTCACCACACTGGAGAGAGCCCTCACTCACCACAACTGGAGAGAGCCCTCACTCACCACAGCTAGAGAGAGTCCTCACTCACCACAACTGGAGAGAGCCCTCGCTCACCACACTAGAGAGAGCCCTCGCTCACCACACTAGAGAGAGCCCTCGCTCACCACACTAGAGAGAGCCCTCACTCACCACAACTGGAGAGAGCCCTCACTCACCACAACTGGAGAGAGTCCTCACTCACCACACTAGAGAGAGCCCTCACTGACCACACTGGAGAGAGCCCTCGCTCACCACAACTGGAGAGAGTCCTCACTCACCACACTAGAGAGAGCCCTCACTCACCACACTGGAGAGAGCCCTCGCTCACCACAACTGGAGAGAGTCCTCACTCACCACACTAGAGAGAGCCCTCACTCACCACACTGGAGAGAGTCCTCACTCACCACAACTGCAGAGAGTCCTCACTCACCACACTAGAGAGAGCCCTCACTGACCACACTGGAGAGAGCCCTCGCTCACCACCACTAGAGAGAGCCCTCACTCACCACACTAGAGAGGTGCCCTCACTCACCACAGCTAGAGAGAGTCCGCACTCACCACACTGGAGAGAGCCCTCACTCACCACAACTGGAGAGAGCCCTCACTCACCACAGCTAGAGAGAGTCCTCACTCACCACAACTGGAGAGAGCCCTCGCTCACCACAACTGGAGAGAGCACTCACTCACCACAACTGGAGAGAGCCCTCGCTGACCACAACTGGAGAGAGTCCTCACTCACCACACTAGAGAGAGCCCTGGCTCACCACAATGGAGAGAGCCCTCACTAACCACAAGTGGAGAGAGTCCTCACTCACCACAACTGGAGAGAGTCCTCACTCACCACACTAGAGAGAGCCCTCACTCACCACACTAGAGAGAGTCCTCACTCACCACACTAGAGAGAGCCCTCACTCACCACAACTGGAGAGAGCCCTCGCTCACCACAACTGGAGAGAGTCCTCGCTCACCACAACTGGAGAGAGGCCTCATTCACCACAACTGGAGAGAGCCCTCACTCACCACACTAGAGAGAGCCCTCGCTCACCACACTAGAGAGAGCCCTCACTCACCACACTAGAGAGAGCCCTCACTCACCACAACTGGAGAGAGCCCTCGCTCACCACAACTGGAGAGAGTCCTCACTCACCACAACTGGAGAGAGTCCTCACTCACCACAACTGGAGAGAGCCCTCGCTCACCACAACTGGAGAGAGTCCTCACTCACCACACTAGAGAGAGCCCTCACTCACCACACTAGAGAGAGCCCTCGCTCACCACAACTGGAGAGAGCCCTCACTCACCACACTAGAGAGAGCCCTCACTCACCACACTGGAGAGAGCCCTCGCTCACCACAACTGGAGAGAGTCCTCACTCACCACAACTGGAGAGAGTCCTCGCTCACCACACTAGAGAGAGCCCTCCCCGACCACAACTGGAGAGAGTCCTC
This sequence comes from Cervus elaphus, assembly GCF_910594005.1. NCBI lineage: Eukaryota > Metazoa > Chordata > Mammalia > Artiodactyla > Cervidae > Cervus > Cervus elaphus. Next base: position 4,038,734 of record NC_057826.1, on the reverse strand, counting down.
ACTCACCACACTAGAGAGAGCCCTCGCTCACTACTCTGGAGAGAGCCCTCACTCACCACAACTGGAGAGAGTCCTCGCTCACCACACTAGAGAGAGCCCTCGCTCACCACAACTAGGGAGAGCCCTCACTCACCACACTAGAGAGAGCCCTCACTCACCACACTAGAGAGAGCCCTCACTCACCACAACTGGAGAGAGCCCTCGCTCACCACAACTGGAGAGAGTCCTCACTCACCACACTAGAGAGAGCCCTCACTCACCAACTAGAGAGAGTCCTCACTCACCACAACTGGAGAGAGTCCTCACTCACCACAACTGGAGAGAGTCTTCACTCGCCACAACTGGAAAGAACCCTCACTCACCACACTAGAGAGAGCCCTCGCTCACCACACTAGAGAGAGCCCTCGCTCACCACAACTGGAGAGAGCCCTCACTCACCACACTAGAGAGAGCCCTCACTCACCACACTGGAGAGAGCCCTCGCTCACCACAACTGGAGAGAGTCCTCACTCACCACACTAGAGAGAGCCCTCACTCACCACACTAGAGAGAGTCCTCACTCACCACAACTGGAGAGAGTCTTCACTCACCACAACTGGAGAGAGTCCTCACTCACCACAACTGGAAAGAACCCTCACTCACCACATCTGGAGAGAGTCCTCACTCACCACACTAGAGAGAGCCATCACTCACCACACTAGAGAGAGTCCTCACTCACCACAACTGGAGAGAGCCCTCACTCACCACACTAGAGAGAGCCCTCGCTCACCACACTAGAGAGAGCTCTCACTCACCACACTAGAGAGAGCCCTCACTCACCACAACTGGAGAGAGTCCTCACTCACCACATCTGGAGAGAGTCCTCACTCACCACACTAGAGAGTGCTCTCACTCACCACACTAGAGAGAGCCCTCACTCACCACAACTGGAGAGAGTCCTCACTCACCACAACTGGAGAGAGTCCTCACTCACCACACTAGAGAGAGCCCTCACTCACCACACTAGAGAGAGTCCTCACTCACCACAACTGGAGAGAGCCCTCGCTCACCACAACTGGAGAGAGTCCTCACTCACCACACTAGAGAGTGCTCTCACTCACCACACTAGAGAGAGCCCTCACTCACCACAACTGGAGAGAGTCCTCACTCACCACATCTGGAGAGAGTCCTCACTCACCACACTAGAGAGTGCTCTCACTCACCACACTAGAGAGAGCCCTCACTCACCACAACTGGAGAGAGTCCTCACTCACCACAACTGGAGAGAGTCCTCACTCACCACACTAGAGAGAGCCCTCACTCACCACACTAGAGAGAGTCCTCACTCACCACAACTGGAGAGAGCCCTCACTCACCACAACTGGAGAGAGTCCTCACCCACCACAACTAGAGAGAGCCCTCACTGACCACACTGGAGAGCCCTCACTCACCACACTAGAGAGGTGCCCTCACTCACCACAGCTAGAGAGAGTCCTCACTCACCACACTGGAGAGAGCCCTCACTCACCACAACTGGAGAGAGCCCTCACTCACCACACTAGAGAGAGTCCTCACTCACCACACTAGAGAGAGCCCTCACTCACCACACTAGAGAGAGCCCTCACTCACCACACTAGAGAGAGTCCTCACTCACCACACTAGAGAGAGTCCTCACTCACCACACTAGAGAGAGCCCTCACTCACCACACTAGAGAGAGCCCTCACTCACCACACTAGAGAGAGCCCTCACTCACCACACTGGAGAGAGCCCTCACTCACCACAACTGGAGAGAGTCCTCACTCACCACACTAGAGAGAGCCCTCACTGACCACACTGGAGAGCCCTCACTCACCACACTAGAGAGGTGCCCTCACTCACCACAGCTAGAGAGAGTCCTCACTCACCACACTGGAGAGAGCCCTCACTCACCACAACTGGAGAGAGCCCTCACTCACCACAGCTAGAGAGAGTCCTCACTCACCACAACTGGAGAGAGCCCTCGCTCACCACAACTGGAGAGAGCCCTCACTCACCACAACTGGAGAGAGCCCTCACTCACCACAACTGGAGAGAGCCCTCACTCACCACACTGGAGAGAGTCCTCACTCACCACAACTGGAGAGAGTCCTCACTCACCACACTAGAGAGAGTCCTCACTGACCACAACTGGAGAGAGTCCTCACTCACCACAACTGGAAAGAGTCCTCACTCACCACACTAGAGAGAGCCCTCACTCACCACACTAGAGAGAGTCCTCACTGACCACAACTGGAGAGAGCCCTGGCTCACCACAACTGGAGAGAGTCCTCACCCACCACAACTAGAAAAATCCCTCACTCACCACACTAGAGAGAGCCCTCGCTCACCACACTAGAGAGAGCCCTCACTCACCACAACTGGAGAGAGCCCTCACTCACCACACTAGAGAGAGCCCTCACTCACCACACTAGAGAGAGTCCTCACTCACCACAACTGGAGAGAGCCCTCACTCACCACACTAGAGAGAGCCCTCGCTCACCACACTAGAGAGAGTCCTCACTCACCACACTAGAGAGAGTCCTCACTCACCACACTAGAGAGAGCCCTCGCTCACCACACTAGAGAGAGCCCTCGCTCACCACACTAGAGAGCCACCCTCACTCACCACACTAGAGAGAGTCCTCACTCACCACACTAGAGAGGTGCCCTCACTCACCACAGCTAGAGAGAGTCCTCACTCACCACACTAGAAAGCCACCTTCACTCACCACAACTAGATAAAACCCTCCCACCAACAAAGCTCCAGAACAGCCAAAAGTAATCAAATAAAATTATTTTTAAAAATAGAAATATAAAATAGCCAGCAGTTTGTTTCCAAAGTAGCCCTAAGCACAAGCATGGTATCACTAATAACTTTCAGGTGCAGAAAAGGAGAGAAAATTACTTAAATATGGAAGTGGCTGGTTTCACTTCTCTTGATTAAAAACAAGTGACTTTATGCTGCTAAGAAACGGGTAGAAACACAACTGTTGTTTTACCATGCACATCCATGAACATTTTGTTCTTTCAGTGATGTTTCCACCCCAAGTTGCCCCTCAAGGAAATTGCAACAGCAGATGTCCTGTACACACACTGCACGGTATTAGTGTTGGAAGCACACCGCCATATACCGTCTTTGAGCCTGAATGAGGAGAAACTAGAGTTCTGTAAAAACTTGATTCTCTAATGAATGATGATCACACAAAACTGAGGATATAAAGTGAGACAGGTTCCCAAAAGATCAATAACAGGTACAATCTGCACTGATTACTGTGACTTAACTTTCATTTCCTGGTAGTAACCAGAGTGATGGCATGTTTCCATTCAGTTAGTTATTACCATCAGGACTGACCTTGTTGAATGAATTCCATCTTTTTTTTTTTGTTTGCAAATTTTAATGTGAACATTTTCAAGCAGAAAGAAGAACTTCACTTAGATTTGTGCAGTTATTTGTCTATTTGTTTATTCCTATCCATCCATCACCCTATCTTATTTTTTGATGCATTTCAGAGTAATTAGCAGACATTCCTACATTTTCCCCTAAACATGTCAGCATGCATTTCACTAACCAGGAAGTCTCCATGGAACCGCTCTGCTCTCTGGGTCTTCTGGTTACAAAGTAGTCCACAGTTCCCGGATTCTGTTCTCACCTCTGTTTCTGACCTTGACTGGAAAGGAAGCCTGATCTACAAAGTTGACCGTATCAAGAGTCCCGAAACCTCAGTAGTTGTCCCCACTTGCTGGGCCAGGTGTGACCTTGTCAGGGTCATGAGAGTCACCATTCTGGAAGAACCCACTCACCTAGCTTACTCTCAGGTGGGCTAAGAGAACAGGGAAGTGATTACTTTTTCATGAGCGTGGGCTGTTCTCAGCCCATAGGAAGTGCTGAAGATGAAATTAAATATTGACAGCATCTGGTGGTTAGGGAAGAATATTTACTGCAACGAGTTGGACACGACTGAGCAACTTCACTTTCACTTTTCACTTTCATGCATTGGAGAAGGAAATGGCAACCCACTCCAGTGTTCTTGCCTGGAGACTCCCAGGGATGGAGGAGCCTGATGGTCTGCCATCTATGGGGTCGCACAGAGTCGGACACGACTGAAGTGACTTAGCAGCAGCAGCAGCAGCAGCAGTCAACTCAAATTTTTATACTTACAGGATTTCTTCTGAGAGAGTTTTATAGCTCACATGTTTTCAAAGAAATCAGTGATGCTAGAGGTACTGAGGGCCCCTGGCCTAACACTTCCCTTCTTCCAGACGCAGTGCCTGAGTAATCTCAGGTTGCATACTCTATTGTCTGCCACATCCCACCGTTGACTTATATTTACCTTAATTCAACCAAAACCCCACTTTACTTTCCCCACAGTACGCTTTTAGTGTAGATCATGTTTGTTTATTTGTCTATCCCAGTGATTAGTGAGTAACTTTGTCCATTAAGCAGAGTTGGATGCATCATCAACCAGAGGAAAAAAACAGGTAGCGAAAAGTCAATAGTTGGCGATATTTATGACATTCCTCAGAGGGTCAACAGAAGAAAAATGTTTCTGCCATTGTGACCCTAAATGCTCTATCACTAGTTATTTGGATCTTGGAAGATGACATCTTCCAGCACCTTTCTGTGCAGAAATGTCCAGCAGGAAGTAATAGGTACAGAGAGGCATCTTGGATTCAGACCCTGTGAGGCTGGATGCTGGACTGCCTCCCCCACAGTGTCTAGTCTCCCATGGAATCTGGCTTGATACTGTGCCCAGAGCATTGCTTCCATAAGCCTGTTTTTACTGGAACATTCAAAGGAAGAGCCAGTTTGGAATTCAGCTTTCTGCAATGATATTAACTTCCTTGAGAACCAACATTTTGGGAAATACAAAACCTTAAAACCCTAAATTACACATGCTTACCCAGTTAAAGTGAGCGTTAGATTTAAAGGTAATGAAACGTATTTTTAACTATTCTACTTCAATCTAGCCTCCCGACATTCAAACAGAAATAGCATATTTAGGAAGCTGGTTCTTTAAGACTGTAATTCCTTCTCTCCTCGGTCTGTGTGTGTTAGTCCCTCAGCCGTGTCTGACTCTTTGCGACCCCATGGACTGCAGCCCACCAGGCTCCTCTGTCCATGGGATTCTCCAGGCAAGAATACTGGAGTGGGTCTCCATTTCCTTCTCCCGGAGATCTTCCTGACCCAGGGATCAAACCCAGGTCTCCTGCATTGCAGGCAGAAGCTTTACCATCTGAGCTACTAGGGAAGCCACCTCTCCTCAGGTCTACCATCAACTGACAATTTCATCTTGTCAGCCAGGTCTCCTCACTCTGAAACACTGTCTGGGAGTGACTGCCTGAAGCTTGTGTATTGTAGGGAGGTCATTGTGGACCTGCTTCTGAGCTCAGACAGGAACAGTGTTATGAGTGATTAAAAAGTCGATCCAGGACAAGTTATCCAAAAAAAAAAAAAATCTCTAATTGCAAATTCTCTGAAATAGCTCAGTGACACAGAATCTTTAGTTTTGCAATGGTCATTTTTATCAAGGGCTTCCCAGGTGGCTCAGTGGTAAAGAATCCAGCTGACAATGCAGGAGAAGAAAGAGGCCTGAGTTCAATTCCAGGGTTGGGAAGATCCCCTGGAGGAGGGCATGGCAACCCACTCCAGAAATCTTGCTTAGAAATTCCCATGGACAGAGGACTCGCAAAGTGTCAGATATGGCAGTATCTGTCACAGTATCCCTTGTGGCTCAGACAGTAAAGAACCCACCTGCGATGCAGGAGACCTGGGTTTGATCCCTGGGTTGGGAAGATCCCCTGGAGAAGGGAAAGGCTACCCACTCCAATATTCTGACCTGGAGAATTCCATGGGCTATACAGTCCCTGGGGTTGCAAAGAGTCTGACACAACTGAGCAACTTTCACTTCACTTCATATTGAATGACAGTAAATCTTTAACCCGATTTTCTGTGGATGGGCAGAGCTGTTGTTTGGCCTGAGATCAAACTGTCCATCCATGCCTCTACCAGAGACACACAGACACTCACAGTCTGACTCAGTTTCTTATGAGGACACTGCTCCTTTCTCCTGGCTCCTGGTGTGCACAAGGTTTTGTTTGTGCCCTCCAAGAGTCTGTTTCCCCAGTCCTGCGGAAGTCCTGTAATCAAGCCCCACTGGCCTCCAAAGTCAGATTCCCTGGGGGTTCTCGTCTGCTCGGTGGCTTTATGGGGGGACTAATGGTGACCTCCTCCAAGAAGGCATATGCCACATGCTGCATGACCCAGGTCTGCTGCAGCCAGAGCCCCTCTCTAAGAGAGGCTTCAGCAGTACCTGAACTGTGAACTTCCAGATGTCCAAGCTGGATTTAGAAAAGGCAGAGGAACTAGAGATCAAATTGCCAACATCCATTGGGTCATTGAAAAAGCAAGAGAATTTCAGAAAAGCATCTACTTCTGCTTTATTGACTATACCAAAGCCTTTGACTATGTGGATCACAACAAACTGTGGGAAATTCTTCAAGAAATGGGAATACCAGACGACCTGATCTGCCTCCTGAGAAATCTGTATGCAGGTCAAGAAGCAACAGTTAAAACCAAATATGGAAAAATGGACTAATTCTTAATTGGAAAAGGAGTACATCAAGGCTGTATATTGTCAGCCTATTTAACTTATATGCAGAGTACATCATGTAAAATGTTGGGCTGGATGAAGCACAAGCTGGAATCAAGATTTCTGGGAGAAATATCAATAACCTTGGATATGCAGATGACACCACCCTTATGGCAGAAAGTGAAGAAGAACTAAAGAGCCTCTTGATGACAGTGAAAGAGGAGAGTGAAAAAGTTGGCTTAAAACTTTTTTTTTAAGCTCAACATTCAGAAAACTAAGATCATGGCATCCAGTCCCACCACTTCATGGCAAATAGATGGGGAAACGGTGGAAACACTGACAGACTTTATTTTCTTGGGCTCCAAAATCATTGCAGATGGTGACTGAAGCCATAAAATTAAAAGATGCTTGCTCCTTGGAAGAAAAGCTGTGTCCATCCTAAACAGTATTTTAAAAAGCAGAGACATTACTTTGCCAACAAAGGTCTGTCTAGTCAAAGCTATGGCTTTCCCAGTAGTCATATATGTGAGAATTGCACCATATAGAAAGCTGAGCACTAAACAATTAATGCTTTTAAACTGTGGTGTTGGAGAAGACTTTTAAGGGTCCCTTGGTTTGCAAGAAGATGCCACCAGTCCATCCTAAAGGAGATCAGTCCTGAGTGTTCATTGGAAGGACTGATGCTGAAGCTGAAACTCCAATACTTTGGCCACCTGATGCGAAGAGTTGACTCACTGGAAAAGACCCTGATGCTGGGAGGGATTGGGGGCAGGAGGAGAAGGGGACGACAGAGGATGAGATGGCTGGATGACATCACTGACTTAGTGGACATGAGTTTGGATAAACTCTGAGAGTTGGTGATGGACAGGGAGGGCTGGCGTGCTGCGATTCATGGGGTCGCAAAGAGTTGGACATGACTGAGTGACTGAACTGACTGAACTGATGGAATGACAGCCTTTTTGCACTTACAGCTCACAGCTCTATGGGTTTCTTACTATTACTATCCCCATTTTCTGGATGAGAACACCGAGACTCAGGTTTCACAGCTAAAACTCCCTGAATGGAAACCCCACAGAGTGCAGTCTGGAAGCAGGAGTCCTGACTGGCATTTCTTCCCGAGATAAAGGGAGGGCCCCTCTCTCTCCTCAGGTGGAGAGGAGGGAGGCGGTCACCTTGGTGACCTGTTGTCCCTCCGTCAGGAGCATCCTCTCCAGGAGCAGCTCTCTGCTGTCCTCTAGTGGCTACAGGCCACACCGCTTTTCCTGGACCGTGGACCACTCACTGCGAAGCCTGGGCAGTTGGCTGGAGGCATCGTCACTCTGACTTGAGTATACAGACTCTGAAAAGGGTACAGGAATCATTTCTTCTGTCTTTCTGATCCCTACTAAGTAACTCGATATGAGGGGAGGGGGGTTGTTTTGTTGTTTCTGTTTTCAGGAAAATCAGTTATTCGAGGAGCTGAGAAGTTTGCCTGGTCCTCATCCTTTTGACTTGATATGACACATTCAGATGACAAGAAAATCTTGCCCCTCTTCATCCTCCATTTCCCATTAGTCTAGACTTAAAATTTCACCTTGCTCTGTCACGTCCCTCCATCCCTTTCTTGGCCCACTCACATACTGGTTTGCATAAAAGCAATCTTTCAAAATGCTTTCAATAGTAGTATTAGGCCATATCCAACAATACCACATACTTCCCCTGTTCTGATTTAAATACAAAGGAACACAGAAGTGTTTGATAATAATGACTAGCTTTGATCTCCTCCAAAAAACCCCAAACATTCTGCAACATTAAAGGAAATAAAAGGAACCAGGGAGAATAGCATAGTGACCTATAGTAAATGACAAGAGGTATTAAACTGATAGATGGGCACTGGGAAAGATGGGTCACTTTCAACTCTCTTCAAAGATAGAAGGCAAGAAAAGGTAACATCCATAATTTACTTCTTGGACCTAGATATGTAGTGATTATTTTTTCCCCCAACTCATGAGTAATAATAGGCTCCTCGGGTAAATATTAACCCATTCTTATAATCATTAACTAAATATATACCAGCTTTTATGAAGACCTCCAAGTCTTCAGTATAACCTTGTTAAAAAGTCCTCTATTTATCTCCAAAATACCTAGGAGGTGTTTCTGCCTTCCTCTAACCCAATGGCATCTCATGTAATTTATCAACTCCTCTCCTTAGAGTTCTTTGAGTTAACTTTCACTTTTCACTGTCTCCCTGGAAACAATGCTATCTGGGTATAGTACTGTTTCAGTAAGAAAGGAAACAAAGGAAATAAAACTCCTCAACTCTTCTGAGGAGGGAGAGGATAAGGCAGCAGACAGAGGGGGCGTGATTAGACTTCTCCAGAGTTCAGGGTATGAATGAGAGGGTTGTCACGGTTGCTCCGATAGCAGCCAGAGCAATTAAAGAAAAAGTAGCTTTGCTAAGATGACATAAGTCAGTAAACAAGCAGTTATACTCAACCTGGAAATCTGACACACAGTTGACAGGTATGATTTTTCAAGTTCCAGAAAGTTTTGCAGCCCAAAAAAAAAAAAAAATCTATCTTCTTGCTCCATGCTGGTTCTTGAAATTATATCAGAGTGTGGCTAAGCCTTTTGCAACCCAAGATCCCTTAGGAAAAAAACACATCTCGAGTCCTCCTTAATACTATTTAAAAGTTCAAGTTAAATAACTTACCTAAAAACAATGACTCAGCTCTACAACAGATAAGCCATAATTAATATCCTAGCCTCTCACTCTCTGAGGTCCGTCCTCCCAGAAATAGACTTGGAAGCAGAAATCTGTATATGCAAGGAGTTTATTGGAGGGTATTTTAGGATCACCCCTTGGATGTTGGGGGACAGGCAGTGAAAAAAGCCAGGTAATAAGAGACTTTCATACTGAGTGAAGAGTATGACAGACGGAGAGAAATTGAACAGCCGTGCAGACGCCTCTGCACGCCTCTGTCCACCTCTGAGACAGTCGTGGATTGAGACAAATAGCCTGGGCCTTTGTATTCAGACATCAAAAATCATTTGTATATGCAGGGCAGCAGCATAGTGAACACAGTGAGGCCGACAGAGGGAACAGACTTGTGGATACAGTTGGGGAAAGAGAGGGTGGACCAGCTGAAAGAGTGGTGTGGAAACGTACACAGCACCGTACAAAAAACAAAGAGCCCGTGGGAATTTGCTGCCTGACTCAGGGGCCTGGAACCCAGGGCTCTGTGGCAGCCCACAGGGGTGGAAGGGGGTGGGAAGTGAGAGGGAGGGCCAACGGGGAGGGGACAGGCGGATACCGGCAGCTGATTCGTGTTGATGTATGGCAGACACCAATACAGTATTGCCAAACAATTATCCTCCAATTAAAACTAAATACATTTTAAGTTACTTGTTACCATAAGTTCCTTCTCTAAGACTGTGAGTCTGTTTCTGTTTTGTAAGGAAGTTCATCTGCATCATTTCTTTTTATATTCCACATACAGGGGGTGTCATACCATAGTTCTCCTTCCCTGTCTGACTTTCGTCACTCAGTATGACAATCTCTAGGTCAAAGTCATTGAACAAAGGCCAGTCCTGGGGAAGGGGCATGACCTTGAGCAAGGCAGCTCCCTGAAGCCAGGGACGATTCCTGGGAGGGCCTCATCAGTGAGCTGGCAGTAATTACTGCTCCCAGCAGTTGGGGTGACAAATGTCCCCTTCTATCGGGAGGACTTGGGCCAGGTATCAGAGCATCTCCTAAGCTCACCAACCAGATTAGCAACCTTCCCTTTTTGGCAGGAAGCAAATGGGACCCAGACAAACAGCATTCTGACAAAAGTCTCGAAAATACGTTACTGCATCCTCTGAAGTCTCAAAGCACCAAAGCTCCCTAACCAAGCTCACAACGGACCTCCACAGGAGGAGTTAGGGCTGTAGCGGAGAACACCAAAGCCCCTCCCAGTTCTCTGAGCAGAAGACGAAAGCTCAGCTCTTCTTGGTCGATTGCCTTGGCCTGTCGATAAATCCCGGTGAACCCCCATCGATCCAGCCCCTCGAGGCAGGATCGAGTTTGCAATTACAGGAAGCCTCTCTATCTTCCATGAACTCTCTCCTGCCGTAATTCTTCTCTGCGCTCCACATTCTGGAGCGAAGAGTGGATTTCGGTAAGAATGCAGATTCACTCATTGTGTGCGTTTAAGTCAGTCGAAGTTCTAGAGGACTCACTGCAGAAGAAGGCAGCTCCAGAGATTAGGCTCTTCTCATAGGGTACATGGGCCTCCCAGGGGGCTCAGTGGTAAGGAATTTGCCTGCCAATGCAGGAGATGCAGGTTCCATCCCTGGGTCAGGAAGATCCCCTGGAGAAGGAAATGGCAACCCACTCCAGTATTCTTGCCTGGAAAATTCCATGGATGGAGGAGCCTCTTGGGCTACAGTTTATAGGGCTACAGAGTCAGACATGAGTGAGTGAGCACACATGCACACACGCACACACACACACACACACACACAGAGGGTACATGCGGTTTCCTACAGATGCTGGAAAGTGCTTACAGTTCTCAAAGCTTCCCCTCCATCCTGGGCCCCAGGGATTGTAATCGGCTCTAAAAAAGAGGGTTGGTTCTGGAGCCCCTTTTCCCACCCTGAGTGGTTTGAGTAGATATTTTTATATCTTGTAACCCACCTTATCTCTTTGGCTGTTTGGCACAAGGCAACTCACAGAAACATAACTCAGCTTTCATTTTCCACCTCCTCTCTGAACCTTTCTGAATTCCCTGGGGCTTATCACTTCATCGGAAACTCTCCGTCTGATTGGCTGACAGTAATTGTATTTACCATCTCCTCCGAGAAGTATTGCTCCACGTATGAATAAGAACCCAACAGGCAAACTCGGCAGGTTTTGTTTTTTGTGTGTGTGAAAACGGGAAATTTGTGAGCCAGTTAATAGGATTTTAACAGACCAGGCCTTGCTTTGCATCATGCATTTGGTGGGAATTCTCCCCATCGTTTTGACCCTCGGCTAAAATTTTCTATTCAGGAAAAAATGCAGAAGCAGCTTTTGCCAGCCCTCAGCAGGGAACAGAAAGTCTGGGACTCTGTTTGGACCTGTCCCCGGGCTTTGATGAATCCCTAATTCAACGTTAGAAATCAAATGTATTTAAAACTCATCAGTGGCAAGAGAAGAACAACAGTGCGTTCTCCCTCGATCCCTCCCCCGCTGTTTATTGACCCCATCTAGTTTCCAGTCAGAGAAGCCATGGAGGGAGTCAGAGCAATTTGCTTCTCGGTTCAAGTTCAGGCTTTGCCGAGAGAGACAGAAAATCATTACCAGCTGGAGAAAGTTCAGTTATTTATAGAAAATGATTAGACGCCCTCCACCCCGGTCCACGGTCAGCTGTCCGCAGTCCCCGAACCGCCCTCACAATTTACACTTTGGTCGGCAGAGGATGAAAGCATCACGGCAGGCCTTTCACCCTGCCACGGGGCAGGTGAGCGCAGACGCCTGGAGTCCAGCGTGACTGGGGAAAGAGCTTGAGGACTGGGAGGGCGTGCAGGGGGCTGTGACGGTGGGGTCCTTTCCCGGGGGGACCTAACCGTCTCCGGAGGAGAGGGCAGAATGCGCAAGGACCGCACGGAGGCCGCTGTGGCGCATTCCAAGAGGACAATGCCTTCTGAGGAATTTCTCTTCTCTCCCTCACTCGCTACAGGTATACTCACTTCTCCTTTACCCCAAGTATCATCTTTCGGCTATGCTGGTCTTTGCATCCCCGCAAACAACCCTTCCCGCTTCCCAGGGACGGACGGCATCCTTGGCAGTTCAAGCTCTCTCTTCCCTCTCCCGTCATTTCGGAGATCACCTGGTCTTCCCCTCCTCTGATAGCCCACAGGGGTGTTTGTGTTTGGCATAGACGCTGACCCTCAGCTGCAGCCTCATCCGCGTCTCCCGGGCTCTGATCACTCGGGCATCCAGCGCTCCCGCATCGCGGGGGTGTCCTAAAGCCTGTCTCGGCCTCGGCGACCCTGCCTGGCTCTACGGGGTCTCCCTGGCTCTCACCCCCTCCGCGGCCGGAGGCTGTGACCTCGTGGAACTGGTCCTCTGCCCTTCGTCTCTGGGTGTCTTGGTTTCTGCCGCATCTGATTGCACCGTTTGCTTTGCATGTTTCACGGTCACCGGTGAATATGCAACATGTTGAGGGCCGCCAGTCACGCCCCCACGGAGAGCCCCACACCAACACTCACTTAGACCGCGTCGGCCCCCCCCTTTGCATTTCTTCTCATTCCTTTGAGCCATAGCCAGGATGCCAGGGCCCCGAGACGCCAAGAATGGCGGCCTGTGCGTCAGAACCGATCAGACGGGATGAGGCGGGTGGGGCGGGGGAAGCATTGGGCCCCTTTGGAAGACAAGGGCCCCAGTCTCCTTCCACAGTCCCCACCCCTTCCGTCAATGCAGCCCTACAATATAGCCAAAAGGCGGATAGAAATACACGTTTTCAAGTTTTTGTTTGTTTTACTTTACTGCAATTCACTTTTGGATAGACAGCCACCTCCATCGCTTGTAAAATTAAATGCCCATTATTTTATTAAAGAATGCTAAATCTCAACATTTCTCTATCCTACCATTTTCTTCCTTCATTTCTGAAACTAGAGTTCATATCTCATTCAAAACCCGACCTTGAATCGAATGTCTTTAGGATACTTTTCTTTGTTAAGTATTCTGGCCAGTCATGTGGACTGGATGTTCAGTGAAGTCAAAAATTGTTGAGTGCTTGCCTAACTTCTAGAGGGCCTAGTGAAGTGGCTACCACAGAGAAGGGGTCAAATTTGTTGTAGAAATGAGTTAAATTCCATAACCTTATGGAATCTTAGCATGGGAAAGGACCACTGAAGCTGCGCTGTTTGGTCTTTAATTTAGTAGCACATTCGAAAAATGATCATTCAGGCCCAAAAAGGACAATTCCAGTGATGATAAGATCAACTCCAGCAGAAAGTCTTTCGGGACATTGAGCCAAAATCCATCCTCCTGTAAAGTCTACTCATTTATCTTCATTCTAAATAAGGTTCAACACAGAGAACGCCTAATTTTATTTTCCACATAAAAGTCTGTTAAATATTTAAAGAGAGCAATTGAGTATTTCCCAAGTGCTTTTTCCAGGCTAAATGTGCAAAATTAGCTGACTCAGAGAGGCTTTCTACTTTGGTTTGGTTTTAACATAAGAAGGTATCATCAATTACAGTAGCAGCATCAATGGGAAACACTTCATCATTCCATTCACACATGCCATGACAGAGTTTTTAAAATGTTTATTATCCATAGTACCCTTTCCTAGATGTACCTTGCAATATTCTTTCCAATAACTAAACATAAATCGCCATATTCAATAGAGCTATAGAGTAAATAGATGACCTTATGATTCAAACAAAATAATGAATGAAATTTGCATTCAGTTGATGTCAGCATTATCTTGCCTCCTCCACCACTGCCCATGGTGGGTGGTGTTGCATCTGCCAAGTTCATCACTGAATTCCCTGAGCTGCCAGCTTTATCTTCCTCAGAGCAACCAGTGTGACGACTGGTACTAAATAGCTGGTAAGCAAAAATCCATGCTTAATGAATGACTCACAACCTTAGGCTTTTGTCGTGGGATAGTCTTGGAAGCCTAGGACACTCTGTCTGTGATTTGACTTCTAACTGACCTTATCTAACTTATCTTTTAACTTACCTTTTAAATTCCATCCCATTAGAACAGGCTCTGATGGCAGTCTATCAAAATACTTTTGAATTATCCATCAGTCACCCAAAGTTTCAGCTCTTCCATCTAACAGCACATCAGTCGCATGTTTGGTGATCAGGCCTGATGCGTCTTCCATGAAGGCACTGAATTAAATATGAAACAGGACAGAGTCAATAGCAAAATTCTCTGACCTGTCCACTCTCTCACCTTGGAATCCACTCTCTCACCTTCCCCAATCCATTAATCTAAATCTCTGAAGAGTTACTGAACTGACACAAATCTATCAGACTTACCATCTAGCCTGTATTTCTCCTTTCCCACAAAAGAACATAAAATAATAAACTGTCAAATGATTCTCTGAAGTATTATGGGATATATTCACTGTAGGCCCCTTCTCCAGATCCTTTAAAGCAAGAATTTCCCTATGGAGATATGAAGATTGTTTCCTCTAGAAGGTCTTTCCCCCATTGCGACCCTGAGATAAATCATATCCATACAGAACTTATAACTCACAGGGTACATTTATAAGCACCACATTACTACTCATTGAATGAAAGCCTGTCAAATATGAAGGATTCTTCCCAGTGAGGCATGTACATTATCTTGTGAAATGATCTTTATTACAAACCCATCCATGGGATATTATCATGTGCATTTTAGAGCTCAGGAAATCGAGGCTCAGAATTGCTAAGTAACATCCCCATGTTCTTTTATGTAACATTATCAGTTCTCCTGTGATTTATCACTATATGTAATGTGTGGAGTCCAGGGAAAATTTAAAATGCAAGATCCCTTTTTAGGGACTAAACATTGGTGTCCTGCCCCCAAATGCATGCAGTGAAATCTTTTCCTCCAAGGTGATAGTATTAGGAGGCAGGGCCTCTGGGAGGTGTTTAGGTGCTTCCTTCATGAATGGCATTAATACTCTTATGACAGAGACCCCAGAGAGCTCCCTGGTCCCCTCTGCCATGTGAGGACATGAAAAGGAAACAGCCATCCATGAACCAGGAAGAAGGTCATCACCAGACACCAATTCTGCCAGCACTTTGATCTCGAACTTCCCAGCCTCTGACACTGTGGGAAACAAACTTCTATTATAACAACCCAAATGGACTAATGGACCCCATGTTCAAAAAAAGCAGAAAAGAAGGAAAAAAAGAGTATACATAAATGTTTTGCAGTACTGCAATATGCCCTTCTTCTTTCTTCCACAGTCTCTCTCAGCCTATAAGGATGTGTATTAGTCACTATTTAATGTCACTCTCAGTCAAGAAAAATGAAAGTTTTAAATTATTAGCTTAGATTTTGCTGTTAATCTTTATGCAGTGCCAATGTCAAATGCACATATTAGTGCATTTAATTGGTATGTGGAATTACAGAGATTACATAATCTATGTTCAGTAATTTATATGTGCATTTCATTTTTTTTAGAACAAGCAACTATTTTATTTGTTGGCTGTGCCAAGGGGCTTGTGAAGTCTCAGTTCCACAACCAAGGATTGAATCCAGACAACAGCAGTGAGCACTGAATCCTAACCACCAGAACACTAGAGAACTCCCCAACCTTACTAAAATAGTGAAAGTTATCCATAAAACGTAACCATTTGTTACACTTCTAGACACCTGCCTAGTGGACCAACACACTCTGCTTTTGGCTGATGAATAAGGAAGGACTTGATGAAAGTGAAAGAGGAGAGTGAAAAAGATGGGTTAAAGCTCAATATTCATAAAACTAAGATCTTGGCATCCGGTCCCACCATTTCATGGGCAATAGATGGAGAAACAGTGGCTGACTTTATTTTGGGGGGCCCCCAAATTACTGCAGATGGTGACTGCAGCCATGAAATTAAAAGACACTTACTCCTTGGAAGGGAAGTTATGACCAACCTAGACAGCTTATTAAAAAGCAGAGACATTACTTTGCCAACACAGGTCCATCTAGTCAAGGCTATGGTTTTTCCAGTGGTCATGTATGGATGTGAGAGTTGGACTATAAAGAAGGCTGAGCACCAAAGAATTGATGGTTTGGAACTATGGCATTGGAGAAGACTCTTGAGAGTCCCTTGGACTGCAAGGAGATCCAAGCAGTCCATCCTGAAGAAAATCAGTCCTGAATATTCATTGGAAGGACTGATGCTGAAGCTGAAGCTCCAATACTTTGGCCACCTGATGCGAAGACTTGCCTCATTTGAAAAGACCCTGATGCTGGGAAAGATTGAGGGCAGGAGGAGGAGGGGACAACAGAGGATGAGATGGTTGGATGGCATCACCAACTCGATGGACATGAGTTTGAGTAAACTCTGGGAGCTGGTGATGGACAGGGAGGCCTGGCGTGCTGCGATTCATGGGGCCGCAAAGAGTCGGACACGACTGAGTGACTGAACTGAACTGAACTGAAAGGAAGAAAAGAAGGAAAGCTCTGAATTGCCCTATTTTCCCTTTGCTTCTATGCCATCGTTTTCGATACACGTGACTGGCTAATGCAGAATAAAAACCTGAGGAAGGAAGGATATGTTTCCTTGCTCCTCAGTGTTTCTTCGAACACAACTGCCTCCTTTCTGCCTCAAAGCAAGTTCTGATTGGCACGGCCCCCGGGGACCATCAGTGCGCCCACTCACCCAGCTGTTGATAACACAATGAGCTTACCCTTTCCTTGAGTCATGCTGACCACCTCCCTTGGATCTACCGGAATCCTGCTTTCACGGGCCACTGTGAGGCTATAAGCAGGTGGATCCGTAGGGAACAATAGACAAGTATACTGTGCAGACAGCCTCTGCTCACCCACGAGCTCCGTTGCCTGATTAGACTTCACCAACAAGACACGAGTCCAGAGGTAAAATCACGAGGCATCTCAGGACCGCAGCAGCAGCGCCGTAAAGCATGTGGAGCTGGCCCTGGCTGTCACCACCCGCCCCTGGCCCCCTGCCACCTCTGAGACCTCCTCGCCTCCACTCCAATTCCTTGCTCCCTGCCCTGCAGGCTCTGGAATCATTTCTCTTCTTTAAAAAATGCCAAGTATCCCCTGCCTCCACGTCCTCTCACTTGCTGTTTCCTCTGCCTGGAAGCCTTTCCCCATGAAGTTCACGCACCGCCCTCCTCAGCCGTAAAGCATCAGCTCCAGCGTCCGCTCTCCAGGCTCTCCCCGGCGCCCTGTCCAGGGCTGCTGGACCACGCCTTCGGAGTGCACTCTTTGAAACAGCCCAGAAAATATTCATCAGCTTCAACTGGCTCTGCTTCATGAAAACAGGCTTTTGTTGACTCGAGCCTGGAGTTATGTCACAGAGACGGCACTGGCCACGGTCAGAAGGGAACTCCTACCTCCGGGACGGCCCCCAAACCAAGAGTCTTCAGTATAGAGAACTCAAAAATTAATGTTGCCCTGGAGGAAACAAAAGTCTCTTCAACAAGGAAAACCCAGGTTCCAGCAGTGCAAGTCGCTTGATGAACTCATTCATGGCTCGCCAATCAGTTTCCAAGCTTGAAGTTCCCCTAAGCTCTTAAGTATCACCTCGAATCCTGGATGGAGAGACAGATCTGAGCCCTGTCTCCTGTCTCCTTGCTGGTAGACCTCCCAAGGGAGTTCTTTCTTTTCTTGAAAGCTGATGCCATATCCGCTTCTATGCCAGCCCTTTGCTCAGTCATGCGTTTTATCTTCTTTGTGACCCATACAATCACCCAAATGCACCTCATGTATGAATTTACTTGTTCACTGCCTCACTCTTCACTAAACTGTGAGTTCCAAGAGAGCCGTGCCATTGTCTGATACATTCACTGCTGGGTCCGACTCCTGAAGTCTTCTGTAGCTCAATACAGTCAATGCATATTTATGGGACTACCCACATTAATGAACTATGGTGACTGTGCTAGACCATGCCTCATGGTTTCTTCTCAATAAATATTAACTAAGTGATGAGTGTGCAGAAGATGACACATTTGGTAGAGCTCAGGTCCTTGAAAGAGAATTATGCAAAATATTAACTACAGCAGTGGTGACAAGATTGCTTTAAAATAGATACGTAGAAATGGCCACATGTTCTCCAACATCCTCACTCCCAGTTCACTGCTCTTCTTTCCTTGCAGCAAAATCATAATATCAGGCTGGTAACAGTCCAGCTGTTGCCGAGACAACAGACTTATGGACACAAACTTTGAGCCGAGATGAAGCCACACGATGGAGAGAGGATTGTTTGGCCAAGGCCTATCAGAAATAACTACAAAGATGACAGAGGAAAGAATTAGCCAAGTAAATTGTCTGAACAACTGCTTCCTCTTAGGCAGATAAGAAAATAGAAGACAGAGCCGAATCACACCTAAAATATATATCTGGAACAGAAAGTCACACAAAGTCAAAAAATTTTTTGTGGTTTCCATTTTGTAAGGGAAGTATAAGCAAATCTGGAGGAAAGAGTACTCTTCAGACACTCTGGTCACTTCTAATTCAAGTTGAAACTGAACTGGCCTGGCTTTGCCTGCATTCAATATGCTTTTATGCAATTGAAGGGTTCTTGAAGAATTGTGGGTAAACCAAATATCTAAAAATCAAATTGGAATTCAAGTGCACTGCCTGGCTTGGTGTTTAAAGAACTTTGGAAAAATCCTTCTGCAAACCAAGCAATTCCTTTGTTACAGGACCAGACATTCCTTTATGTATAGCTCTCATAAGTTTTTATATAAGTCTTCTTAAAGACAAACTCTCCCAGTGATGATACCAGCATTATTTACCTGATTATTTTTGTATGGCATCGCCTGTCTGGGTTTCAGTTTGTCCCCACGAAAAATGGGGAAAAGAGTGTCTGCCAGTCACCAACTTCACCTTTGGGAAATTTTTGCTTTTTAAGGTCCTCAGAATTTATTTCTTAAAGCACACATAGCAAGTACCCGCTGGGGGCCAAGTCAGCTCTCTGTTTTCTCTTACATTCCTCCTCCCCCTCCGTTCTGCTTTATCCTTGTCAAACAGACCTCACTTTTGTGACTCTTAGAATATGTAGGGGGTTTGATTTCTGCCATTGAGGGGTTCTGCTTCCTTGCTTCATCCAGGAAAATTAAACCACACAAAAAAACCTCATTTAAACTGAAATGAAGTTTTCTGTAGGCAGTGTTTCAGAACTTTTTTGAGAAATGAGATGATAGAAACCCAGTAAATACATAACCACCTACAGCATCTGTATTAAGTTAAAATCTCTTTGGACAAGACTTTAAGTACAGAAGGAGCGACTCACACCTGGGTGTGTCCAGGTGAGGACTGTCTACTCCTTCACCTGCTCCCTGGAAGGGTCTTTCCTCAGCTTAGCAACAGAAAGATTACAAAGTCCTGTATATATTTGTATATATGTGTATGTGTATATTAAGTTGATTTTTGCCAAATTCTTCGAAAGTACTGCAGGATGATTCCCATTTTCCTGGAAAATTCAAGGTTTGTCTGCGTACATCTCCCATTTCTTATCACGTCTTCCCTTCTTCCCTATCCTAAGAGTTTATGCCCGTCATCTTGCAAGGCCTACCTGGAAGCCCAGCTCAGTTCCGATTCTGTTACAGCGGGCAGGCAGGAGCAGAGAAGTGGGGTGTGAGCCAAATCACACATCTTGCAAACAGTGGAGGGGCCATGGCAGACAAAGGAAAGTAGGAACCTCCAGAACCTCTGCATCACATGTTCCATTGATAAGCGTCCTGGGGGCAAAGAATGGTGGGAATTTCTTGTGCCCGAATGTAACCTGTTATTCATAATGCTCTCATTATAATAAAATTAGCCTCGTGGATAAGAAGTACCCATCATGCCATGACACTTCTGATCTAAAGACAAAAATCACTCCTCCCCTTGGGAAAGCACAGCTGGGATGAAAATCAAGGAATACAACCACCAAATTCCTCCTTCCCTGATGAATATCCCATCCCTTCATTCATATGCCCCTCACAATGGGCTTCCCTAGTAGCTCAGACAGTAAAGCGTCTGCCTTCAGTGCAGGAGACCTGGGTTCGATCCCTGGGTCTGGAAGATCCCCTGGAGAAGGGAACGGCAACCCACTCCAGTGTTCTGGTCTGGAGAATCCCATGGATGGTGGAGCCTGGTAGGCTACACTCCACGGGGACACAAAGAGTCAGACACAACTGAGCGACTTCACTTTCTTCTTTCATAAAGGGCTTGCCAAAGAAACGCAGGGCAGAAGCCCCTCACCTGCCTGCCCCTTCTCCCACTGAGAGCACAGAAGTGTTTAGTCGTTCAGTCGTGCCTAACTCTTTGTGACCCCACGGACTGTAGCCAGCCCGGTTCCTCTGTCCATGGGATTCTCCAGGCAAGAATACCAGAGTGGGTTGCCATTTCCTCCTCCAGGGGATCTTCCCAACCCAGGGGATCTTCCCAGCCCAGGGATTACATCTCTTAGCATCTCCTGCATTGGCAGGCGGGTTCTTTACCACTGGCACCCGCTGGGAAGCCCTGTGAGAGGACACTTCTGCTTAAATAAACTCTCACTTTACTTTCTTAGTCTCCCTGCTTCACCTCCGAATTCCTTGGCAACAAAGAAAAAATCTTAAATTCACCAGGAACAATCCAATAGCTACGTATTTGTTTTCAGAGTATGCTTGGCCCCGAGGATAAAAGAGAAGGAGTTACAAAGTAACTGCCTTCGAGGAGTTTATAATCCAATTGGAAAAAAAGAGTCAGACTGATACAGTCACTGACATTCTGGTCCAAGGCTTCGAGGAATGAAGACGGCAGAGCAGACTGTGGTTCAGAAATTTGAACTTCAGAAAAGATGGGACTGAATGCTGGAGACACTGAAGTAGTGGAAGACCTGGGTTGGATCTTGAAGAATGAGAAGAACATGGCCCATCAGGGAGGAATGAAAAAATACATTCTGGATTGGGAGACTTATAAGAGGCAAGATCCAATTCTATTCACCACCCACCTGTTACCAAGTCCAAGCGTGTTCTACTCACCGTATGACAGGTCGATAAATCAGGAGAGGAGGTGCTAAGGCAAGGAACAGGGTCTTTACTCAGAAATCCAGGTATCCAAAAAGATGACGGACTAAAGTCCTAGAGGACCAACCTACCAAGGTCTGGACACTACAGAACAGAGATGGGGAGAAGGTAAGGAAATAAACTAAGAAGGCCATAAGTCTTGCAAAACATCTCCTAGTTTGGCCAGCCTTGAGGAGATCAGTTCAGTCCCTCAGCGGTGTCTGACTGTTTGCGACCCCATGGACTGCAGCACGCCAGGCCTCCCTGTCCATCAGCAACTCCCGGAGTTTAGTCAAACTCATGTCCATTGAGTCAGTGATGCCATCCAACCATGTCATCCTCTGTCTTCCCCTTCTCCTCCTGCCTTCAATCTTTCCCAGCATCAGGTTCTTCTCCAGTGAATCAGTTCTTCACATCAGGTGGCCAAAGTATTGGAGCTTCAGCATCAGTTCTTCCAATGAATATTCAGGACTGATTTTCTTTAGGATGGACTGGTTGGATCTCCTTGCAGTCCAAAGGACTCTCAAGAGTCTTCTCCAATATAATTCAAAAGTATCAGTTTGTTGGCTCTCAGCTTTCTTTATAGTCCAACTCTCATATCCATACATGACTACTGGAAAAATTAAAGCTTTGACTAGATGGACCTTTTTCTGAAAAGCAATGTCTCTGCTTTTTAAAATGCTGTCTAGGGTGGTCATAGCTTTTCTTCCAAGGACCAAGTGAGCAAGCATAATTTAATTTCATGACTGCGGTCAACATCTGCAGGAATTTTGAAGCCCAAAAAAAATAGTCTCTCACTGTTTTGGAAGATGGTCTTCCAGACCTTTCCAAACTTCCCTCCCACCCATTATCCCCACCTTCACAACCAGGGCAGACAAGAGAACTAAAAATTCCCCTTAGGCAATCGATGAGGGGAAAGGCTGGGATAAAGACTTTAAATTTTTCCTGTTGTTGATATTATTCAGTTAAATGTTTCCAGGAGGCTTGTGAATTAGATTTATTTATTACAGATAAGGATGTGGCCTAAGGCCCATGTTAAGAAGGGGCGGAGGGTTTATCATCCAATTCCGCTTCACCTTAAAGCTCAGAGTGCCATCCACCCTAGTGCATGTTCTACCTCTGTGCCTTGCATAAAGTGGGCGGCCAAAGAAGCTTTCAGAAAAAAACTGCAGAGGCAGCTCTGAGACCATGGAGCACTGCACGCACTCAAGAGTTAAGTGGATTTTTCTGCACGACTGTGAGGCTGTCAGATGCACCGGGAGGAAGCCCAGGAGTCCTGCCTTCGCTGCTTCCTCCAACAATTTGAACAGCTTTAGAAATGTTTTGCTTAAGGAAATTAGAGGCTTAATACCAGCAACACTGAATGTTTCTCGGGAGCTTGTCTCCCTAGAATCTGTAGCAGCTGTGTGCAAATTAATCAGTGGTTTGCAGGCTACACAGAGCCGAGATTGGGGAAACAGCTGGGCATATTTATGAAAGTTTGTCAGGGATGTACCAGCATGTGCAGAGGTACCTTTCTCGTGAAGTGTCATTTTGCTGGCAAAGAAAAGGAGGAAGCGCGACAGATCCCACCTATGTCTAGAGGATTAATGAAAGCCTGGCAGAATTCTGAAGCGGAATATCTTCTCCGTCTAATTTAGGCGGAGATGTACGTGAGCGGGCCTGGGAAGCCAAAACGCACCAGGCACAGCGCTGACGGGTGACTTGCCTGATCAGGACAGAGGCATTCAATTCCCAACAAGGGCTGCCAGCCGCCCTGCAGAAGCGCTGTGACATCTGCCCAGTAGTCTGGGCGGGGGACCGGGGCTACGCCAGCCCCGTCTCTGCCTTCTCTTCCCTCTGCTCCCAGCCCCTGCCCCATTTAGAGAAAGGATAAAAGAGACTTGCCAGAGAATTGAAGGGGGGGGGGGGGGTTGTTTAAGTGAGTTTAACACCTCTTGACTTGCTTTTTTTTTTTTTAATCTTTAAATGCACACGGAGACAGCACACAAAATGGAAATGAATCAACACGCAGAGAGAGAAAGGAACAACCCTTGTGGATAACTACTTTTGAAGACTAAAAGCCCTGTTTTAGGTTTATTTGTTTGCTCACTTAATTTTATGTATCTGTGTGTCTGTGTCATGACAATACCCCGGGTGTTTCCAGGGCCCTTCCCATTACCTAACTAGACAGCTTATGAAACCTGACTCAGCTCACGTGTGTTGAACCATTTGTTGGTTTCTTCTAGCCGCTAAGTTGTGTCCGACTGTTTGCAACCCCATGAACTGTAGCCCGCCAGGCTCCTCTGTTCATCATGGGATTTCTCTGGCAAGAATACTGGAGTGGGTTGCCATTGCCTCCTCCAGGGTGTCTTCCTGACACAGGGATCGATCGAACCTGCCTCTCCTGCACTGGCAAGCAGCTTCTTACTGCTGAGCGACCAGGAAAGCCCCACAAGTATTGCCTATCTCCTACAATTTTCTTAGAGCCCATCTGTAGGACCCTGTAAATTGATTTGTGTATTTTGTTCTGCTGTTGAACTCAATATTTTGCATGTATCACTTATTAAACCATCTCATTTAGCATCCAGGGGGCTCTTACAAAGTAATTAGCCTACACCCAGGTGAAGAGACCAAAGACACGAAAGACGGAGTAATTTCCAAGTTCTCACCACCGGATGAAGAAAAGCTGCCCACAGGGTTTGAGCTCCTCCAGTCCAGGGCACGAAGTGGAGGAGAATTTTATGTAAGACGAGAACCTGAAGAAGAGAATAATTAATTAACCATCTGAACTAGAGGGACATCGAGGCATATACATAATGATGCTGTATTAACAGGGTGCCCAGTTACATTTGAATGCCAGATAAATGATGAATAAATTTTGCCAGGGCTATATCCTATGTAATTTTTGGGACATAACTTGTACTCAAAAATCATTCACTGAACATCTGACATTTAAATGTAAGTGACCATCATGTATTTTTATGTTTCAATTCTGGCAACCCTACCTGTGAGAAGGTAAATGAACACTGTTTGGCAATCATGCCAAGTCCAGCCACAGTGGATGTCCCCTCTGTGTCCCTGCCCATGGCTCGGTTCCACGGCAAGGTTCTGTGCATGGAACCAGCGTTTTCCCCTAGCACCAGATCTAGGTCTCTAGACAGTGCCTTTCTGTTTCCCAACATCCTATCAGAGACATTCTCCAAACTTAGGTTTTACAATATGATTCTACAAAAGTTTGCCAGAGTTCATTGGGGGATTGCTTAAGTTAAGCTGGGTTTAAATGTGTGGTGCAGTTGTTTTTAAATCATACTCAAGTGTGTATACAGATATTTGCAATGCATTCCCATATTAGGAATCCACCCAGCTGCAACTGATAGACAATTCATTTTGAATAAATAGTAGTTTGCTTTCTCACATGAGAATTTTGGAGCGTTGATGGCATTGATTCAACAGCATTAAGGCCAACACTTCTGCTGTTCTCGGGAACTTATTGTTGTGAGAGCAAGATGGCTGCTGTAGCTCCAGCACTCACATTTATAGTCTGGCAAGGATAAGGGGAAGAAGAGGAGCCAGCTCTGTTTGTCCTTTGGTTCAGGAAAGCGGAAACTTCTCTAGGAACCATCTGGCCAGTCTAGGTCACATGGATACTCCTCTAACTGCCAGAGGGACAAAAAAGGAAACCACAGGATTTCATAAAGGGTCAATCGTGTTCCACCATCTGAGTCTGGGCACATTAGTGTCTGAATAAAATGAAGATCTTTAATAGGGAAAGAAGTGAAATAAAAAACTGACTAGATCACCAAGAGAGTCTGCAGAATTCCTTATAATCTTTAGATAGAATTCATCTTCATCTGGAGACCCTTACTCTCCTTACAATCCAGGACTTCACGAGAAACTGCACGCATGTAAATGATGTCAACTACAAGGAGTACATTTCATTATATTTTGGGAAAGTCCAAGTGCCTAGCACAGTGTATATCTTCCAAGCACTGAAGACTGAGATGAATGAAAAACTGTGACCCAGATAAATAACAAAACAAGAGTTTTGGTGTTGTTCCAGCAATGTCTATTTGCCCACAAACACACACAAGTGTGTCTCATGGCCTCTTGATGCATGTTCATAATTAGAACGTTATTGCTTGGGTAAAGTTCTGCGATTTTTAACACCCATGACTCCCAAGATGCATAACCCCCTGAAAAGTGAAAATGTTAGCTGCTCAGTCATGTCTGACTCTTTGCGACCCCATGGATGGTAGCCTGCCAGGCTTCTCTGCCCGTGGAATTCTCCAGGGAAGAATACTGGAGTGGATTGCCATTCCCTTCTCCAGGGGATCTTCCCAACCCAGGGATCAAACCTGGGTCTCCCGCATTACAGGCAGATTCTTTACCATCTGAAAGATACCAGGGAAGCTTCCTGCTCTCACTTAATTGGAAGGGAGAAGAAGAAAAGAGAAAAGGAAAAGGAAAGAAGAGGAAAGACTGTTTCTGGTGAATTTTTCATGTGCAAAACTGTGAGCTGCCTATGTGCATAGGTCTTCACAGAGCTTGAGTGCAGTCCTTTAGTCAGCATGGAAAACTCAGTACTTGAATCTGACTTGTGGTCAGATACACACACTTCCCAGAAGGGAAAGGCTGTCTCATCTCCTTCTGCCTCCAGATCCTAACCCACAGCTTGACATTAGCACAGAGCCAGACCTCAAAGGCAAGCTGGCTAAATGCTCACCCAGCAGATTTGCATTTCCTCAAACACTTTAAAAGGCACCATCATGTGTGTTTCAAAACATCATAAAAACAATGTGGAATGCCTCTTCCAAGGGACCTAAGAGGAAATCAATGCATCCTGATTTTCTCCTCCGTTAAACTCTCAATGACTGAGACAGCAGTGCAGCTGGGGAGAGTTTAGTGGCTCAACAACCACGTACTAAATTCTTCTTCTTCAAGATGATAGAGTTTTATTTAGGTGCCTACTGGTAGAACTTTAGGGCTTTAATGGGTTCCAAAAAAAATGCAGCAGTAATCGGCAAAAATAAATAGAGCACGCAAGTAAGTATGAAGGTAATTATTTGTGGAACCATCTGCCATAATAACTTCCCTCATAGCGTGGCAACTAAATGCTACAATGCTATTAAGGTGAATAAACAAGAGATTGTTAAGGGAAATGGTGCCATGAAACTGGCGAGCAAGGATTCAGAGGCACTGTGAGTATTTCTCAGCTAGGAGACAGACGACACTGTAGGTAAGAGGGAAAGAATCTCTCCAGAGCTGAGTCACCCTCAAACCTGCTCTATGCCTACCCGGCCCATCCAGTCCACCAGCAAATCCCAGGGGGTCAGCTGCCAAGATTCCTGCAGAATCTCTGTCCTGTTCATCCACCTAGCCATGACCACAGTCCTTGCCAACATCACCAAACAGCCAGGTCACTCCTGGTCTTGATTTCCAGTGTCTTTCTTCCTAGCCCCTCTCACTATACTCTTTACAAAGCAGAAAGTGAAAGCGTCAGTCGCTCAGTCCTGCCCGACTCTTTGTGAGTCCATGGACTGTCGCCCACCAAGCTCCTCTGTCTATGGGATTCTCTAGGCAAGAAGGCTGGAGTGGGTTGCCATTCCCTTCTCCAGGAGATCTTTCTGACCCAGAGACTGAACCCAGGTCTCCTGCATTGCGGGTAGATTCTTAACTGTCTGATCCACCAGGGAAGCCCTTACAAAGCAAAAGTCACCTTACAAAACTATCAATCTTACCCCTCAATGACTTAAAACCCTCCACTGGCTTCCTATCTACTAGCTTTGTTTTTAGTCACATATGGATGTGAGAGTTGGACTATAAAGAAAGCTCAGAGCTGAAGAATTGATGCTTTTGAACTGTGGTGTTGGAGAAGACTCTTGAGAGACCCTTGGACTTCAAGGAGATCCAACCAGTCCATCCTGAAGGAGATCAGTCCTGGGTGTCCATTGGAAGGACTGATGTTGAAGCTGAAACTCCAGTACTTTGGCCACTTGATGGGAAGAGCTGACTCATTTGAAAAGACCCTGATGCTGGGACAGATTGAAGGCAGGAGGAGAAGGTGATGACAGAGGATGAGATGGTTGGATGGCATCACCGACTCAATGGACATGAGTTTGGGTAAACTCTGGGAGATGGTGATGGACAGGAAGGCCTGGCGTGCTGCAGTCCGTGGGGTCGGAAAGAGTCAGACATGACTGAGCGACTGAACTGAAATGAAGCTTCACAAACTGGGTGGCATAAGATGACAGAAATGTATTGTCTCACAGTTCTGGAGGCTCGAAGTCTGAAATCAAGGTGTCAGCAGGGCCATGCATACTCCCCTAAAACTGTAATGAATCCCTTCCTTGCCTCTTCTGGCTTCTGTGGGTTTGCCAGCAGTTTTTGCTGTTCTGTGCTTTACAGAAGCACCATTCCAACCCCCCAGCTCCACATGATGCTCCGCGCTGTCTTCACTCATCTTCCATCGATGCATTCTTGTCCCTGTGTCCCGTTTTCCCCTTTCATAAGGACACAAGTCATTTTGGTTTCTGGTCTACCTGATATTCTCATTTTAACTCAATCATCTCTGCAAAGACTCTATGTCCAAATAAGGGCACATTCTTAGGTACCAGGGATGAGGATTTCAACATATCTTTGGGGCGGTGACGTGGCACAATCCGACCCATAATCCCCACCTAGACTGAACCCAGGGGCCTTACCTAAATGGCGAGTCCCTACAGGACCTGACCACTGTCCACCTCAATAGATCCCAGCTGCACGGACCTCTTTACACCCCTTGAGTCTGTGGACCTCTTCGCTGCCTTTTTCACAATTGGCCCCCTGTGCTTGGGAGGCACCTCCCCAGAGTCTGTCCATGGCTGACCCCTTCTTACTGTAATAGAGCAGTTCCTCATGTATCTCCTCTCTGTGTCTGTAAAGCAGGCACAGCTTCCAGGGAGCCCCCTCAAAAAGAAGAGCACGCAACTTCACCTTGAAGCAAGTCTGAGG
Source organism: Cervus elaphus (assembly GCF_910594005.1). Lineage (NCBI taxonomy): Eukaryota > Metazoa > Chordata > Mammalia > Artiodactyla > Cervidae > Cervus > Cervus elaphus. The sequence continues at coordinate 4,010,508 of NC_057826.1, read as the reverse complement.
CCTTGGAAGGGACCCACAAAGCACCTTGATCCAAAGGAATGCTCCCTACTTGCTCTCTGTAATTATCGTTTACCTGCCTCTCGTCACACCTATGACGTCCCTGGCACTTGTAATGATCTGAAATGGTCTTTAAAACATTTCCATTTCTTACATTGCCTCCTCACACCAAAGTAAAATCTCTGTAGAACCTAGGTCCTACATAGGACCTGGGGGGTGAACATAGCTGGCACTTAGCCTGTTTATTGATTTTAGTAATGGATGAAAGGATGCGTAATAGTAGTATCACTGACCATCATGAATGTTTGCTGTGTTCCAGATACACCTATTATCAGCTCTTATTTTACAGGCGCTCCTGGCTGGCTGCCAAGAAGTGAAACCCGGGGATTTGGAGCCAGTAGATTTGGAGCCAGTAGATCTACACCCAGGTAGATCTGGGTATAGATTTCACACTCTTAACAACGACACTGTACTTGGGGTGAAGGGAGCTTGTTTCCCTAACTCGGTGTGCACCACTGTGCCCTAGAGACAGCATGTAGGAGATTCCCGTCTCACAGGGATGAGGGTTTGGCAGAGGACAGTAAAGTAGCTGGCCCTCCACACCACGCTCGCGGAAAAGAAACATGCAAAATCTTTTGTCCAGGGATTCTCCTAGAGGAATGAAGGTCTTCTATGGAATCCAATTGCCCAGAATCATTCCCACCTCTGCCAAAATTTCTTCTTGTGCAAGATGTGTGTGTATATATATATATATATATATGTTGAATTATGAAAAATATGTATGATCAACTTTAAATTAAATGCACAACCCAAAGGAGTTTCCTGTGACTTAACCAAGGGTTCAGAGATATTATGGAAGTGCTTGCTGTCATGACTTACGTGCATCCCTTTCTGAGTGTGCATGTGTATACATGTATAAAAGTGATAATAGCTGGCATGATGTAATCTTCAGCTGTGCTCACCTCTACTAACCTACAGGATTCCATTCACATCACTTTTTACCCGTTGAGTGTTAAAATAAGGAAATACTTGGTTCTTAAATTAAAAAAAAAAAAAGACTTTTGCATTCTTCCTGGCTTAAAATAAACTCTTCTTTTGAAACATCCCACCCTCGCCTTCTTCCACAGAGAGGAATCAGGTGGAGAGGGAGGTGGGAGGGGGTATCGGGATGGGGAATACATGTAAATCCATGGCTGATTCATGTCAATGTATGACAAAAACCACTACAATATTGTAAAGTAATTAGACTCCAACTAATAAAAATAAATGAAAAAAATAAATAAAATAAAATGAACTCTTCTTGACTTCTCCCTGATAAATCTGACAGCCTCTTTCTGTCTAGACTCCTGTGATCATAAATAAAGCAGAAGGAGAAGTCTACAGAGGTCTCCAGCTTTTCCTGGAGCAGCAGCAGGCAATCAACTGTATTGGAAATGAGTAGATGAGATAACAGGGCAAAGTCAATGGGAGGGAAAAGGAAAGTGTATATTTTTAAGGAAAACTCTCCTGTATAAAGAAAGGTCCCCATGGCGCCCTTCACTGAAATAAACCAGCAGAAAAACTTCCTGCCTGGTGCCACCTTCTCTGCTTATTTAATTCTGCCCTGTTTTGCAATATTTCTTTAATCCGTAACAGCAAACCTAGGATCTCAACTAATTGAGTGAAGCACTCTCTCCCAACACCATCTGGGCCAAAAGATGAATTTTATTCTCAGCATAAACACACTCCCAGAAGTGATGTCAAAAAGACAAAGTAAAAAGTGTGGGACCCTGAGACCCAGTCCACCCGTTTTACTTTTCCTGTTGCTGATGACGAGAAGAAAATATTGTCCAATAAGACAAATCTGGTTTCTATATAACTACAAGAGGCAGAGGAAGTGAGAAGGGTAACATATACCTTTCTCTTTTGCTTCTGTGTGTGTGTGTGTGTGTGTGTGCATGCGCTCAGTCATGTCTGACTTTTTGCAAACCCATGGACTGTAGCCCACACAGGCTCCCTCTGTCCATGAGATTTTCCAGGCAAGAATACTGGAGTGGGTAGCCATTGCCTCAGTTAGAATTTCCTTTATTCACTGAGATTTTTAGCTATCAACTACCTTGTGGAATTATTTACTGGCTACCCACCTGTATACTCTCTCTGAACATAGAATACAGCATCAAAGAAGGTAGAGAAAGAGTTTTCTTTTTCTTTTCAAATTGTTATAATAAGTTCCTGGTGATAGAGAAGGTTTTGCTTCCTGTGGTCATGCATTTCTCATTATTGGAGTAGAATGGTGCTTGAGGACATGTTATTTTCTTATTCATTTTAGGATGGAGCTCTTCTTAGCTTACTGGAGTCACAGGTGAGACATGTGGACTGCCCACACTCAACAACTTCTTCTCACCTGGCCCAGAATCCACACGGATTATCACCAAGGCCCTGGTCTGGGTGTGGAACACAGCTGACCCTTGAACAACACTGGTTTGAACTGCAAGTGTCCACTTATACATGGATTTTTTTTTAACTTTTATTTATTTTTTTATTTTTATTTTTTTTCATTTATTTTTATTAGTTGGAGGCTAATTACTTTACAATATTGTAGTGGTTTTTGTCATACATTGACATGAATCAGCCATGGATTTATATATATTTTGTTTTAAATAGTAAATACTACAGTACTACATAATCTGTAGTTGGTTGAATTTGTGGATGTGGAACCACAAATATGGAAGAATCAGGTAGCTAGAAGGCCAACTGGGAAATTATATGTGGATTTTCCACTGTGCAGAGAGCTGCCACTCCTAACCCTTGCTATATTCAAAGGTCAGCTGTATGTTAGCTAGATGGACACACACCAGGGACCTCAGTTACTGGTTTTGCAGTGAATTCGATAGAAATCTTTCAATTCTGAGACCTGGGCTCAGGCACTATACAGAGATTCCCTAGTAGGGTCATTCATACTATCCCTCACGCCACTTGCTAAGCTTTGATGGAGATGGCTAACACATCTCTCTGTCTGTCTGTCTGTCTGTCTTGAGATGGAGGCAGTTAATTCTCTCCACTATCCATAGAACTTTACAGAGTAGTGGTTCCCCATAAATTTTGGATGTTAGAGTCACTCTGCCTGATATGTTATAATCAGACCCTAAGACTGTGCAACACAGCCTGGGAAAATTAAGTCAAGAATGCTGTCCCCAGACTCAATGGAGGTCTTAAACTAAGTCATGTCACTGCCTGTCAAGCACCAAAACAGAAAATAATGACTAGGTTAGCAGCCTTTTCCTTTCACAATTTACAAATTGATGGAAACCATCCTGTCTTCTTGTTGGAGAAGACTCTTGAGAGTCCCTTGGCCTGCAAGGAGATCCAACCAGTCCATCCTAAACGAAATCAGTCCTGAAAGTTTATTGGAAGGACTGAAGCTGAAGCTGAAATGCCAATATTTTGGCCACCTGATGCAAAGAACTGACTCATTTGAAAAGACCCTGATGCTGGGAAAGATTAAAGGCGGGAGGAGAAGGGGACAACAGAGGATGACATGGTTGGATGGTATCACCGACTTGATGGAAATGAGTTTGGAGTAAACTCCAGGAGTTGGTGATGGACAGGGAGGCCTGGCGGGGTGCAGTCCATGGGGTCGCAAAGAGTCATACATGACTGAGCAACTAAACTGACTGATCCTGTCTTCTAAAGAGAGTGTGTGTTTTAGTCTCTCAGTCATGTCCAACTCTGCGATCCCATGGACTGTAGCTCGACAGGCTCCCCTCTCCAAGGAATTCACAGGCAAGAATACTGGAGTGAGTTGCCATGCCCTCCTCCAGAGGATCTTCCCAACCCTGGGATCGAACCCAGATCTCCCACGTTGCAGGCGGATTCTTTACCATTTGAGCCACCAGGGGAGCACTTCTAAAGAGTAGGTTCCTTGAAAGCAGGTACTCTTGACTTGTCCTTGTATTTCCAAACTCTAATAAGCAAGACTTCAATAAATGCTTGGTCCTTCCTTCCTTCAAACAACACCCTTTAAACTCCTATTATTTCCTAGGATGCAATGGTGATCAAAATAGGCAAAAAATTTTCCTCTGCTGGAATTTAAGAGCCAAACTCTGTATCCTTTTAAATGGTACATAAATCAACCATTTCAATCTCTCACAAGAATTCCAAAATAAGATACACAGGGCAGAGGGTGAAGGCCTGACTGAAGATGCAGTTTTACTTCCAGGAGTGGGCCAGCCAGTCAGGGTATGAATTTAGATCTCACACAGAAAAGTTCATGTTTTCACAAGTTCCATACTTCATTTCCCAAGCACCAGAATACAGGTGAAGAATCATTTTACTAAATTAAATGCACATGCCCTGCTCTCACTCCAAAACTCTTCCCAAAGTAAATAATGCTCTAAGACCTCCTGGATGTGATTCCTTGCACATATGAAGGGAGAGCAAGTATTAAATTTCCTATCAAACTATTTTCTTTCTATTCAATCTATATCTCAAAAAAGCTCCAACCAATATAACCTTTCAGACAAATGGCCAAAAGTGAAATATATTTGGGGGGCATTTGATATGAAACGAACAGTTTCAAATAGCTTTACACATGTTGAAAGTTTAAAAAGTTGTTTATTAACTACTTTAGTTATAATTCATTTAAAAATCCCATTATGTTTGGTTACACAAGAGTGACTTTAATACACTTAAAGATGCAGTACTCCTTAGCTGTGACATATTTATAGTCTGAGCACTAAAAAGTTTATAAAATCAGGCTATATTTTCTCAGTGTCAAACATCCCTCAATGAAGACAATTATTCAGCCTGCCTATTTGTAATTAGGTATGAAATAATTTATGATTATGAAGATAAGCGAGCAAAAATTTTAGAAGGACTGCATATTGTATTTTATTATTAAAAGATTTCCATAATCTTTCCAGGGTTTAAGGAGTCATAAATTGCCCAGATGTGATTTCCACTGGATTTTGCTTGGAATTAATAAACATATGGATCTCATCTAAGATCATGTGTCAAAAATAATGAAGGGAATGGCTTCACACAAAGCTGAAAATGAAACCGGATTGACATGAGCTGACTTTGGTTTGGACAACTACCATGAGCTGCCTAAAGTCAACCCACGAAGACAGAGTCTGGCAGTGCAGAGGGAGAAAGAACGCCCCACGAGGCCAGAAAGGCAGCCAAGCGTCAAATAACCCAGGGCTACCGAGCGCCTCCTTTGCCACACTTCCTTCTTCTCGACAGGGACCAAGGACACTTCCAACATGCTATTATCCCACATGGCATCTGTGGCTTCCTGGGGGACGCAGGCAGCTAAAACCATGAATATTTATTGGAAGGACTGTTGCTGAAGCTGAAGCTCCAACACTCTGGCCACCTGATGTGAAGAGCCAACTCATTGGAAAAAAAAAAACCCTTAATGTGGGGATAGTCTGAGGGCAAGAGAAGGAGGGGGCGGCAGAGGATGCAGAGGATGGTTAGATGGCATCACTGACTTAATGGACTTGAATTTTAGCAAACTCTGGGAGATAGTGGAGGACAGAGGAGCCTGGTGTGCTGCAGTCCATGGGGTTGCAAACAGTTGCACATGACTCAGCAACTGAACAATAGCAACAAAAATGTGGGGAGGGCAGTCAGCCTTTTTCCTCACTCCCTCTCCCAAGAGAATGAGCAGACACAAGAAATAGTCACCAATTTCTATTGTTTCTCTTCTCTTCCATTCAAAAGAAATCATAGGAATAGGGGTCTGCTATTGTTTCTCTCATGCTTTCCTTCTGTCCAATAAAAATCTCCTAATAACCCCTCAATTAATATCCACTTTTTTCTTCTAAAACCCAAGCAAGGATTGTCTAATTTGTACTAATATTTTGCAGTTCCTTGAGCTCCCAAAATAATCCATGTAAAATGCACTGTTTTTTAAAAGTCAAAGTGAATGAATGTAAGAAAATGCTGTAGAATAGTTTTTGTGATGCCCCTAGAAATTCTTGCAATTTCCAGAAGTTAACCAGACACATGAGGACTGGAACACAGACACCATGCAGTCCCACTTTCTAATTGCCGCATCACGCCAGAGAGAGTGCTTCCTTGGAGCCCAAACAGAGAAATTGCTAAGCCAATTATGTATCAGTGAGTCTGAACTTTCAACATGGAAGTAGCCTCTGAACACATCCTTTCTGCCAACTCATATTCGGTGAATCCAATGAGTGTCCACAGAGTACTTGGCCTGAGGCCACAGATGGAGATTTCACTACATGTGAAGTCAAAGTTACTAAGCAACATACCTCTCGGTCGGCAGAACAGAGTTGCCGTTTTTACCATCTTCTTGCACAAGTGAACCCTGACACTTTCAATTACGCCAGCTCAGCAGGAAAGGCACACTGGAATCAACTTGCTGATTAAAACTAATCTTCCCTAAGATCCCCCAAAAGTTTGAAATTAGAATGAACTGAAGGGATGCATTCTTAAATGCTTTACAACCAGAATTTTCTAAAAGATGGTGTAGATCATGCTATCAACCAGATGCACCAAACTAAACCCAAGTTCAGTTCAGTTCAATTCAGTCACTCAGTTGTGTCTAATTTTTTGCAACCCCATGGACTACAGCACACCAGGCCTCCTTGTCCATCATCAATTCCCCGAGTTTACTCAAACTCATGTCTATCGAGTCAGTGATGCCATCCAACCATCTCATCTTCTATTGTCCCCTTCTCCTCCCACCTTCAATCTTTCCCAACATAAGGGTCTTTTCAAATGAGTCAGTTCTTCGCATCAGGTGGCCAAAGTATTGGAGTTTCAGCTTCAGCATCAGTCCTTCCAAAGAATATTCAGGATTGATTTCCTTTAGGATGGACTGTTTTGAACTCCTTGCAGTCCAAGGTACTCTCAAAAGTCTTCTCCAACACCACAGTTCAAAAGCATCAATTCTTCAGTGCTCAACTTTCTTTATAGTCCAACTCTCGCATCCATACATGACTACTGGAAAAACCATAGCTTTGACTAGATGGACCTTTGTTGGCAAAGTAATGTCTCTGCTTTTTAATATGCTGTCTAGGTTGGTCATAACTTTTCTTCCAAGGAACGAGGACCTTTTAGTTTCATGGCTGCAGTCACCATCTGCAGTGATTCTGGAGCCCCCAAAAATAAATTCTGTTTCCACTGTTTCCGCAACTATTTGCCATGAAGTGATGGGACTGGATGACATGATCTTAGTTTTCTAAATGTTGAGTTTTAAACCAACTTTTCACTCTCCGCTTTCACTTTCCTCAAGAGGCTCTTTAGTTCTTCACTTTCTGCCATAAGGGCGGTGTCATCTGCATATCTGAGGTTATTGATATTTCTCCCGACAATCTTGATTCCAGCTTGTGCTTCTTCCAGCCCAGCGTTTCTCATGATGTACTCTACATAGAAGTTAAATAAGCAGGGTAACAATATACAACCTTGACATACTCCATTTCCTATTTGGAACCAGTCTGTTGTTCTATGTCCAGTACTAACTGTTGCTTCCTGACCTGCATACAGATTTCTCAAGAAGCAGGTCAGGTGGTCTGGTATCCCCATCTCTTGAAGAATTTTCCACAGTTTACGGTGAGCCACACAGTCAAAGGCTTTGGCATAGTCAATAAAGCAGAAATAGATGTTCTTCTGGAATTCTCTTGCTTTTTTGATAATCCAGTGAATGTCAACAATTTGATCTCTGGTTCCTCTGCCTTTTCTAAATCCAGCTTGAACATCTGGATTTTCATGGGTCACATATTGCTGAAGCCTGGCTTGGAGAATTTTGAGCATTACTTTACTAGCGTGTGAGATGAGTGCAATTGTGCAGTAGTTTGAGCATTCTTTGGCATTGCCTTTCTTTGGGATTGGAATGAAAACTGACCTTTTTCAGTCCTGTGGCCACTGCTGAGTTTTCCAAATTTGCTGGCATATTGAATGCAGCACTTACACAGCATCATCTTTCAGAATTTGAAATAGCTCAACTGGAATACCATCACCTCCACTAGCTTTGTTCATAGTGACACTTCCTAAGACCCATTTGACTTCACATTCCAGGATGTCTGGCTCTAGGTGAGTGATCACACCATCGTGATTATCTGGGTCATGAAGATCTTTTTTTTATAGTTCTTCTGTGTATTCTTGCCACCTTTTCTTAATATCTTCTGCTTCTGTTTATGACCCAAGTGGGGGGGCATAAAATAGAGCCAGTGACTCCCTGCTGCAATGAGCAGTCAGTTGAATTATGTGCTAAAAGTGCTTCGTCGCTCAGTCCTGTCTGACTCTTTGTGACGCTATGGACTGTAGCCCGCCAGGCCCCTCTGTCCATGGGGATTCTCCAGGCAAGAATACTGAAGTGGGTTATCATGCCCTCCTCCATGGGATCTTCCCAGCCCAGGGATCGAACCCAGGTCTCCCACATTGCAGGCAGATTCTTTAGTGTCTGAGCCACCAGGGAAGCCCAATCATATTGCGTGGCAGGAAGCAAAGGCTCTCCTGGTCTGAACCCTCTGGGACCATTTGGTATCATCCTAATTTATTCTTTTTTTTTTTTTTTAATGTGGACCATTTTTTTTAAGTCTCTATTGAATTTGTTGCAACCCTGCTTCTGTTTTCTGTTTTGGTTTTTTGACCATGAGGCCTGTTGGATCTTAGCTCCCGGTCCAGAGTCCAAACTGGAAGGTGAAGTCTTAACCACTGGACCCCCAGGGAAGTCTTCCAGTTTATTCTTTTATTGACCTCTCTTTCACCAGGCAATGCGCAAATGCAACCTCCAGTATCATGATGGAGAATGAAGCGTGGGAGTCTTCATGCCTTTCTCCCCCAAGAAGGTGGCTTGCACATGTCAGTTGCACAATCATGGCTTGAATGAAGTGATATTGTCATTCCCTCTGTTTCTTTGCTCCAATTTCTTTCCATGAAAGAATATGAAGCAAAAGTAAAACAACAGGGACATGGAGGAAATCAAGTGAATCCTGAGATCAAAGAAACTTCAGATATCTCCTCACCTAAGTCACCCTGCCATGCAATAAGCCTCTTTACAACCACATCTATCTGGGTTTGTTTGAACGTTTCTAGAAAAGAACACATGTTGTTTGAAGAACAGATGATTCCTTTGTTAGCCAGCTCTAATTATTTTAAAGCTCCGTCTTGTGAGGAGTCTGAACGTTAGTCATCTTTAACCATGTCTCTCATTCACTCTCTCTTCTCAATCACTCTGTCATGTCCAACTCTTTGTGACCCTTGGGACTGAAGCCCACCAGACTCCTCTGTCCATGAGATTTTTCAGGCAAGAGTACTGGAGTGGGTTGCTATTTGCTTCTCCATGTCTCTCATTAGGACCCCTTAAAGCAAAACATGTCACCTCCTCTCCACAAGCTTTTAGATGTTCGAAGACAGCTATTTTCTTCCCCAAATGGCCCTTTCTCCAAGCAAAATCATCCCATCCCCTTCAATCACTCATTCAGTTATTAAACATGGCTCCCACACAACCTCCAGTATCCTGTTCACCATCCATGTAGTAAACGACTGTCTAAGAAGGCAGCATCCAGACCTGAAACCTGTACCCTACACACTCCTCTGGTACGATGGCAAACGGCAAGAATCTCTGCACACAGGGCTAATGTTATGAAACACCTTTTAAATTAGCCAAAGCAGGGGTCCACATTTTCTGCTTGTTCTACTCTTTCTACTTAATTTACAGCGTGGGCCACCAGCCATTAGGGAGGTGTGGGGAATGTGATTGTTGCCAATAATTGACCATTCCCTGGTTCAGGAGATGCATAAAACTCTAATGGAACCATTATTCTTAAACCCACAGGATATATAACAAGAACAATAAAGTAATCCATTGGCAATATCAGCTTTCTTTTTCTTTAAAAAAAAATACACAATTAAAATATCTATGTTTATTTTATCTCAAATGGTGATGTACAAAAGCAGCTACCTTAAAATGAGACTCTTGTGCTAAATGTTAAGAGAACATACAGAGTCTTGCATTCACATACATTCCCAGAGCATGCTAACTGCCAAAACATTTCATTAATGCATCAGTGGCCTCAAGCTAGATGACTTTGGTCATTGTAATATCGGCTTCCATGGCAACCTATTGTCCTTGCACACTTATTTGTTGAATTGTGTGTCTGCCCATGGAGCTGTGCCATACCTAGAAAAATAAGAGTTCAATCACCAAGCAGCCTTAGTAATGAGATCACACAAGGTCCTTGAATTGAAGTAGTTTGGCCCCACATCCAGAGTATTCCACCTGCAAGTCTTTTATCTGTGAAATAGGAGAATAAGAACCTTGCTGAGGCAATATGGACCAAAACTGCTATAAAACTCCTGGGTCAACTGTGACTTAGAAATGAAATGTGAATACACTAGTACAGAATGGAAGAGGTTAGAACTGAGGATCAGGCTTAAGCAAGCCGAGAAAGAGCAATAATAGCCATAACAATGGTGATAATTATAAACAATAAGAGCTCATTATAGACAATAACTGACATCACTGAAGATCTTTTGTGTTTCTCTTCTGTTGTGCAATTTATTGCCATCACTTCATTACAACCTTATAGAAAAGATTTGGGCAAAAATTGTTCATCTTTGGAAACTTTTAAAGAAGGTGTTAAGTACTTTTGATAACCCAAGGTTATCTTTATGATTCCTTGTGAAGTGTGTCAAATTTACCAAGATTCTTATAGTAGCACACAATACCACATGTCCCTGGATTAATGGTCTCACAATTCTATGCTTTTTAAACTTCTGTTTTTCTTTTTGTGTTTGTTCTCTCTTCCCCAGGGAGGTCACCTCTTGGCACTCTTGGGGTTACCCCTCTGGCGATCCATTTCTTTCCGTTACTTCTTTGCTAAGGTCTGAAAAAACAGATAACCGGAATGAATAGGCTTATAAAACAAAGGGAAAGCTTCTCTATTGATTAAGCACATGATCATTAATATCCAAGCTTTTAAATATCTACAGTCTCAGCTCACGTGAGTTATCTTTTTCCTTTTTTTATAATATCTATTAAAACATGTTATTAGCTTTATTGGAGTATGCTTTACATATGCTTTATTGCTCCACACTTTCTGCTAGTTTCTACCGTACAGCGAAGCGAACCAACTATGCATAGCGCTTAGTCGCTCAGTCTTGTCTGACTCTTTGTGACCCCGTGGACTGTAGCCCGTCAGGCTCCTCTGTCCATGGGGATTCTCCAGGCAAGAATACTGGAGTGGGTGGCCATGCCCTCCTCCATGGGATCTTCCCATCCAGGGATTGAACCCAGGTCTCCTGCATTGCAGGCAGATTCTTTACCATCTGAGCCACCAGGGAAGCCCAGGAACACTGGAGTGGGTAGCTTATCTCTTCTCCAGGGGATCTTCATGACCCAGGAATTGAACCAGGGCCTCTTGAATTGCAGGCAGAGTCTTTACCAGCCGAGCTACCAGGGAAGCTCCAAACCAGCTACACATACACACGTATCCCCTCTTTTTTGGATTTCCTTCCCTTATAGATCACCACAGAGAGCTGAGCAGAGTCCCCCATGCTCCACGGTAAGTTCCCGGTTAGTTATCTGTTTTATAGTGTGTATGTGTCAATCCAATCCCCCTCTTTATTACATGTTCTTACTGAGTTGACACATGAATCAGGAGATCTGTGGATGTATGAAGGTTATTTATCTTATACTATATATCACTATTTATTCTAAAGCCTGCCTTATTATTTCAGGTATAGCAATCATATTAAATAACCATCTTTAAATGAAAGAGTTATTAAAAGACTTCCTTTGATGAAAAGAGTTGGACTCCTACCCACCACTCACTTTTACTGAAGAACCCATCTGTATTTGTCAAGGCTAGTGTTTCTCCAGAGAAGAAAATGGCAGCCCACTCCAGTACTCTTGCCTGGAAAATCCCATGGACAGAGGAGCCTGGTAGGCTGCAGTCCATGGGGTCGCTAGGAGTCAGACATGATTGAGTAACTTCACTTTCACTTTTCACTTTCATGCATTGGAGAAGGAAATGGCAACCCACTCCAGTGTTCTTGCCTGGAGAATCCCAGGGACGGGGGAGCCTGGTGGCCTGCCATCTATGGGGTCACACAGAGTCGGACACGACTGAAGCGACTTAGCAGCAGCAGCAGCAGTGTTTCTCAAATTCTTTTGGCATTGGGATTCTTACTTTTCATTATAATTTTTTGTTGGAATGATGAATTGTCACTTTTACAATATGCACTTTGTTTAAGCAAATGGTCTTTAACTTCATTATGAAATAACAAACTAGAAAAAGTAAATCATTTTATAAAATAACTAGGAACATGGGTTGAAATGATAAGATAAATTACTTCTTTGAATAGATGGCATGCATTAGTTTAAGGGGCAGTTGCTAAATTTTGCTCAGACGGCAATGAGTTGCTGAAATATCTCACATAAATCCATCAGGTAATATCCCTGGCAATTCTTTTTGGGTCTGACATGCCATTATTTAATGGAAGATTGTAGCAGAAAACGAGCAATCATATACAAGTGATTAACAAAAGTTGCTTTTTTTCTTATCCATGATGGGTACACCCTAGGATGACCCCACTGAGTCACTTTGTGTATAATCCTTCCCATTGAGTGAAGGCAACACATGTGACCTTCTTCTAATCAACAGAATATGGCAGAGAGAGAGGAGTTTTTCAGATCATTAAGTCCATAATCAGTGATTTTGAGTTAGTCAAAGGGGGAGATTATCCTGGGTGGGCCTGAACTAATCCGATGAGCCCTTGAAAGAGGATTAATTTTCCCTGAGGTTAGAAGCTCAGTAGAGACCACTTCTGTGTGGTCAGCTTGAGGAAGCAGATAGCCATGAATCGGTAGACGTAACGAAAGAATGCTGCCAACAACCTGAGAGAGATTTGAAACAGATCCTTCCCTGGTTGAGAATCCAAATAAGAATGAATCCAGCTGACACCTTGATTTCAGGCCCGTGAGAGCCCAGGTAGAGAATTCAGTTAAGTTAAGTAAGCCTGGACTTCTGACCCACAGAAATTCTTGAATAATAGATAGGTATTTGTTTAGGCCACTAATCTATGTTCATTTGTTACACAGCAGTAGAAAATGGATGCTTTACATAATAATGTTTTTCTTTTGTGTGCAATCTGCATTTCTAGCTGAGAACATTGCTGCTGAGAACATTGTATTTCCAGCTATACATTTCCCAGACTTATCTGAAACATAGTGAAGTGAAAGTCACTCAGCCGTGTCCAACTCTTTGTGACCCCTGGACTATAGAGTCCATGGGATTCTCCAGGCCAGAATACTGAAGTGGATAGCCTTTCCCTTCTCCAGGGGATCTTCCTGACCCAGGGATCAAACCCAAGTCTCCCACATTGCAGGTGGATTCTTTACCAGCTGAGCCACGAGGAAAGCCTATCTGAAACATAGTGTGGACATCAATTAATTTTGTGTGTAACAGAGTTCTGCTTAGTGAGACTTAATTGGAAATCATGTTGGGACACTCCAAAAATATTTTTAAGTGATAACTTGTACCTTTCTTCCACCCTTCCTTCTGCTTCGTGAAATGAGTGTGTGATGACTGAATCTAGAGCAGTCATCTTAAATCATGAGTATGGGAGCTCTATGCTAGGTAGAATGGTGAGCTGATAGAAGTCTGGATCACGATGATTTCACGGAGATATCAAACTAGCTCTGCAAAACTATCTCTAGCCTCCCTTTATGTAAGAGAGAAACAAACTTCTACTTAAGCCACTGTTCTAAGAATCTGTATTACTCACGGCAGAATCTAATTCTAGGATTTTTTATTTAAAAGCACACAGTACACATATTTGAAATAAATTGCTACAAATATGAAAAAGGTAGCATAGCTTATTTTGGTTCAACCATTAATAGCATCTGGGTGCTGCTACCAAGTCCTTCCATTGCGTCCTACTTTTCACAACCCCATGGACTGCAGCCAGTCAGGCTCCTCTGTCCATGGGGATTCTCCAGGCAAGAATACTTGAGCAGGTTGCCATGCCCTCCTCCAGGGGATCTTCCCAACCCAGGGATCAAACCCAGGACTCCCACATTGCAGGCAGGTTCTTTACCATCTGAGCCACCAGGGAAACCCAAGAATTCTGGATTGGGATGCCTATCTCTTCTCCGGGGGATTTTCCCAACCTAGGAATTGAACTGGAGTCTCCTGCATTGCAGGCAGATTCTTTCCCAGCTTTGCTACCAGGCAAGCCATAATAGCATCTCAGTTCAATTCATTTCAGTCCCTCAGTTGTGTCCGACTCTTTGTGATCCCATGAACAACAGCACGCCAGGCCTCCCTGTCCATCACCAACTCCTGGAGTCCACCCAAACACATGTCCATGGAGTTGGTGATGCCATCCAGCCATCTCATCCTCTGTCATCCCCTTCTCCTCCTGCCCTCAATCTTTCAAAGCATCAGGGTTTTTTCCAATGACTCAGTTCTTCGCATCGCGTGGCCAAAGTATTGGAGTTTCAGCTTCAGCATCAGTCTTTCCAATGAACACCCAGGACTGGTCTCCTTTAGGATGGACTGGTTGGATCTCCTTGCAGTCCAAGGGACTCTCAAGAGTCTTCTCCAACACCACAGTTCAAAAGCATCAATTCTTCAGTGCTCAGCTTTCTTTATAGTCCAACTCACATCCATACATGACCACTGGAAAAACCATAGCCTTGACTAGATGGACCTTTGCTGGTAAAGTAATGTCTCTGCTTTTTAATATGTTGTCTAGGTTGGTCATAACTTTCCTTCCTAGGAGTAAGCGTCTTTTAATTTCATGGCTGCAATCACCATCTGCAGTGATTTTGGAGCCCAGAAAAATAAAGGCTGACACTGTTTTCCCATCTATTTGCCATGAAGTGATGGGACCAGATGCCATGATCTTAGTTTTCTGAATGTTAAGCTTTAAGCCAACTTTTTCACTCTCCTTTTTCACTTTCATCAAGAGGCTCTTTAGTTCTTCTTCACTTTCTGCCATAAAGGTGGTGCCATCTGCATACCTGAGATTACTGATATTTCTCCTGGCAATCTTGATTCCAGCTTGTGACTCTTCCAGTCCAGCATTTCTCATGATGTACTCTGCATATAAGTTAAATAAGCAGGGTGACAATATACAGCCTTGACATACTCCTTTTCCTATTTGGAACCAGTCTGTTGTCCCATGTCCAGTTCTAACTGTTGCTTCCTGACCTGCATACAGATTTCTCAAGAAGCAGGTCAGGTGGTCTCTTGAAGAATTTTCCACAGTTTATTGTGACCCACACAGTCAAAGGCTTTGGCATAGTCAATAAAGTAGAAATAGATGTTCTTCTGGAATTCTCTTGCTTTTTCAATGATACAGCGGATGTTGGCAATTTGATCTCTGGTCCCTCTGCCTTTTCTAAATCCAGCTTGAATATCTGGATTTTCATGGGTCACATATTGCTGAAGCCTGGCTTGGAGAATTTTGAGCATTACTTCACTAGTGTGTGAGATGAGTGCGATTGTGTGGTAGTTTGAGCATTCTTTGGCATTGCCTTTCTTTGGGATTGGAATGAAAACTGACCTCTTCCAGTCCTGTGGCCACTGCTGAGTTTCCCAAATTTGCTGGCATATTGAGTGCAGCACTTTCACAGCATCATCTTTCAGGATTTGAAATAGCTCAGCTGCAATTCCATCACGTCCACTAGCTTTGTTCGTAGTGATGCTTCCTAAGGCCCACTTGACTTCACATTCCAGAATGTCTGGCTCTAGGTGAGTGATTACACCATCATGATTATCCATGTAATAGCATCTACAGAGAACTAAAGTTTCATGCTGGCCAAAATACATAGACTAGCATTGCTAACAGAAATGAGACCCTTCATTAAAATGCAACCTAGAATCAGATATTGTAAAGGAGGCTGATCATAAAAATATGCAGGACATCCCTTGCCTCCATAATTTGAAAGTGTCAGTTTGTCCATAATTGAACATAGTTATTTGAAAATGGTAGTTCATTGGATGGCACAGTGGTAAAGAATCCACCTACCAATGCAGGAAGCAGCAGAGACTCAGGTTCAGTCCCTGGGTCGTGAAGATCCCCAGATGGAGGAAATGGCAACCCACTCCAGTATTCTTGCCTGGAAAATTCCATGGACAGAAGAACCTGATGGGCTGCAGTCCATGGACTCAGACACAACTGAGCAGGCATGCACACACGCATTGCATTGGGGCCGTTTAATCCAGCTCTTTTGTGACCATAACAAGTAAATTTTTGTCCTACAGTGACTGGGTGATCACACCTGTGTGTGATTGTAGGGCTCTAGGAAGGCACCAATGTCCAAAACCGTTAATCGGTACCTACGTATCAGGCTGGCTGGTGCTTGGAATACTCCCAATCAGACTATCATCCTTTCATCTCAAGGTCTCTGCTCCTTGTTAACTGCAGATCTCCGTGGTGCAGGCAGCTTGGTGAGTGTGATGCTGTAAATAGGTGGGCAGAGCTGAGGAAAGGTGAAGGGGCAGCACAGTGGTACTTTTCAAGGAAACTCAAGCTCACGGCTCAGGGCGGTGAGTGCAGAGGGGAAGAAAGGTCATCAGAGATAATAAGCAACTCCTTCTCAATGTTCACCATGCCATGAATCCTGTCAATGAGAGGTTAATTTAAAAGTCCCAAGCACTGTAGAGGCAGCAGTGAAAAAGGCAGAACCCACCTTCAGGATCATCTTGGCTGCGTGAGAGATGAGACATCACCCACAGTTTCTAGGCTGATGATACATAAGACTAATGACTTTGAAGGCAAGGTCCAAGTGAGTGCCTTTTTAGGTGTCAAAAATCCAGATTTCAAAAGGAAGCGCTCAAATTGTTGGTCAGTTGATCAGTTAAATCAGTCAAAAATATTCAATCCCTTTTCTGTCCAAGCAGGTACAATTTTTAGAGCACGTTTGCTGAAAGTATATGAATGTGCTCAGTCTCGTCCGACTCTGCGACCCATGGATTGTATCCCACCAGGCTCCTCTGTCCATGGAATTTCCCAGGCAAAAATACTGGAGCGGGTTGCAATTTCCTACTCCAAAAAGTATAAGAAAACTAGTAGGGAAAATTGCTTAGATGGCCCACAAATGCCAGCAAAAGCATCTCTTTCTGGCTGTTGATCAAGTCGAAGAAAGTTTATCCTGACAGTATTCGGGGGAAATTATTATACCTGCTTCTATCAGAAAAGATCATTCAACCATAAATGTTACATCGCTATAAGATGCTATAACATTCTGCACCCGAGTCTACTGCATGGTCCTATTGGAAGGTAGCATATTTCACAATTATACACATCCGTGACAGACATGAGCGTTTATATGCTAATCACTGCAATGTGGGCAGCGGCAGCCTTTCAGTAAGAGCCCCGAACCTTTTAATCAGGAAAAGCCACTGGGGCACAATATATCGCCAGCAAATGTGTTTGGCTGGCTGAGATATTAGGGAAATATTCTTTTCTTGCCCATGTTTTAAGTAGTAGCAGGAGTGCTCATTACGCCTTTACATCAGAAAAACAAATGAGCGTTTGGGTGGCAAGGAAATGGAAATACAAGCAAAGAGGGATTCTCAGGCTGCCTCCCTTGCTCCCATCACCCTCGCCGGGAGACTCAGAGCCCCGTGTGAAGTGGGACAAACACACTGTGAACAGTAATGACAGAAAAAGGCTGGGGTGTTCATGAGGAAAACTACTATCATGGGATTGTTTATAATAACTCTGGGGACACCAGTAGCTGCGGACAATAATTTTTTTTTCCTCAGCTAATATTTACTGAAAGCTTATTCCATGGGACCATGATCATGCTAAGTGCTTCATATATGTTTCTCATTTAATTCCCATGCATACAGACCTCTTCAGGGCCACTGCTGACCCATTTAAACAGCCAGGTAAACTGACATTTAAAGAGATACAGTAACCTGCCCCAAATCACAAAGTGGCAGATTTGAGTTTTGGACCCATTTCAGTCTGATTCTCACCCGGACTTGTCTCACCGAGGTGGACAGAAGGCCTCCCCTCCCCGAGGGCCGAGGAGCCACCCTGTGGGCCCAGGCTGGTCACCAGGGGGTAAGTGCAGCATCTGCCAGAATGGTGCGGGGTGCTGGCGTCCCAGGGAGCGGGATGTTGAGAGACATGACTTCCTCCAATGGGAATAAGTGAACACATCCTGAGAAGCTCCTGGGAAACACTGTGACTGGCAGGTGGTGAGTGAGAGTCTAGGGGGACGGATCCCAGGGCTCCTGCAGATGGGCTGGGGGGAGCAGGCAGGCGAGCAAAACGGACAGCATGTAACCTCAGATCTCCATGTCAGTCTTTGCTTTGTATCTATCAGATGATGCAATAAAACGATACGGATCTTTGACTGTATGCTCTTCACGCTAAAGAAATTGCTAAAGCACTATTTAATTCTTGCAATTTTAAAGATTTACTTACTTGGTTCTGTGGTTTAGTCACTAGGTCATGTCCGACTCTTATGACCCCATGGACTGTAGCCCACCAGACTCCTCTGTCCACGGGATTTTCTAGGCAAGAATACTGGAGTGGGTTGCCATTTCCTTCTCCAGGGGATCTTCCCAACCCAGGGATCCAACCCAGGTCTCCTCCATTGCAGGCAGATTCTTTACCAACTGAGCTATGAGGGAAGCCCAAAGTGAAAGTGAAAGTTGCTCAGTTGTGTCCCACTCTTTTCAACCCCATGGACTAGTTCATGGAATTCTCCAGGCCAGAATACTGGCTTGGGTAGCCTTTCCCTTCTCCAGGGCATCTTCCCAACCCAGGGATAGAACCCAGGTCTCCTGCATTGCAAATAGATTCTTCACCAGCTGAGCCACCAGGAAAACCTTTTACTTACTTATATATATTTTTTTATTTTTGATGTCTTGTGTCTTCACTACTGCAGGCTTTCCTAGCTGTGGCAAGCTGAGGGCTATTTTTTGTTGACGTGTGAGGCCATCTCTTTGCAGTGGCTTCTCTTGTTGCAGAGCACAACCTCTAGAATACACAGGCTTCAGTAGTTGCAGCTTGCAGATTCTAGAGTGAAGGCTCAATAGTTGTGGCATCTGGGCTTATTTGCTCCCACACAGGTGGGATCTTCCCGGACCAGGGATCGAACCCATATCTCCTGCATTGCAAGGCGGATTCTTAACCATTGGACCACCAGGGAAGCCCACACGTTTTTATTCTTACCTTCCATGAGGTTCCAGTCTATAGAGATATATAATGTTGCATAATGCAAGATGATATATGTCTTGGTGCAAGATTGACGATAGAACCTGACCACAGGGACAGAGCCTTCATAAAATTTCCTCTGGGTCTTTAGAAATCCATTCTAGAGAAACCAGGAGTGTCACCAAAGATGAGGGTAACTCTGTACATCATTTTGGTATTTAGGAGGCAAGTTTTCAATGCAAACAAGTTATTTCATTTTTGCTTCTGTTTTAAAGCACTTAGATGTGGGATTTTCCTTTCATTGTCAACCAGTGTTATGTTCTGCTTCCTGATCTTTAATGCTAGGCAGGTAGACAGACTGGTTTCTGGCAGAAACGGCATAAGCATTGTGGACCTATATGCACACTTTCATGCTAGGTCACTCTAGTCATGTCGGACTCGACACAACCCCATGGACTGTACTCCACCAGGTTTCTCTGTCCATGGGAATCTCTAGGCAAGAACACTGGAGCAGATTGCTATTTCCTTCTCCAGGGGATCTTCTTGACCCAGAGATAGAACCCACATCTCTGGTGCCTCGGGCATTGGGAGGCAGATTCTTTTCCACTGAGCCTCTTGGGAATATATCTTGCAAAACAAACCAACTGCACTGAAAATATAAAAAGATGTCAGTCACTTTTGACACACAAAAATAGGGGGAAATGTCTAAAAGGCAAATCATTTCATTCAAACTAAGATTTTTGCATAATTTATGCTAGTGACACACTTCTCCAGAAGGACAGCTCCAGGGCTCATAATTGTTCTTTAAGGATAAGCTGAGTTTTGTGGAATTGTCAGAAATATTTGGGAGACATCAGCTTCGGGGACTCTTGATCAGTGAAGGGGCGATGCATCCAGGGTCCTCTGGTGATAACCCTGCTTTCCATGTGCGCAGAAGTGCAGGGCCACCCACGTGCTGAGCTTGGTTCAAGAATCAGAAGGGTTCATTGTCTCAAGTCAGAAATACATAATGTTTTAGTGTAAAGTCTTCCAAAATGGGGACACAAACCTAAAATATAATGGGGCATCTGCAAAGGAAGAAGAGATTTTGCAGGAGGAAGAGACCCGGCCCCGCCTGTCAAGCGCTGCAACAAGCCGGAAGTTAAGTGAGGTTTCCTCTTCATCCACCCTCAGCTGGCCACCCGAAGCCCTCACTCGGCAGAGGGCAGTCTAGACCAGTGGGCTCTTTATCTTTTTGAGACACTCCCCTGACCTCTCTAATCATGTCGCTGTTTTCAGACAAGACTGAACGTTCCATGAGCGGTTTGTGTGCCCTGCTTCCCAAGCTAGTGATGAATTCACTGCTCACATCTCTGGTTCTGTGGGCAGAGAACCCTGCTAGGAACCACTTGGTGCCAGAAGGACACACAATGTCTTACGGATCTGAGTGCTCAGAGGCAACTGTCTGGCAGGAAAAAGCATGGGGCGAGAGCAGCTGGTCACACCCCAGATTGCATCCGGGTCCCTAGGACGACCGCCAAGTATGGGTTCTCGGCTTCACATGGGAAAGAATTCAAGAGCAACCAGAGGAAAGTGAAAGAAGCTTTATTCAGGGAGATACACCCTCCATAGACAGAATATGGGCCAGCTCCAAAGACAAGAGGGGCACCAGAGTTTGGGGCTGTTAGTTTTTAAAAGGATGCGTAATTTCCCCTGGCGTGCTGCAGTTCCAGGGGTTGCAAGGAGTCGGACATGACCGGGTGGCTGAACCACAGCAGCAATCTCATAGGTTAACAGCGGGAGAAGCATTTTGGAGAAGGGGCAGGGATTTCCAGGAACGGGGCCACAGCCTACTTTCACAGCCCTTGTGGGTGTGTAATTTAGCTTGTTGACATATTATAATGAGCATATACTGAGGCTCAATGTCTAGTGGAAGATGACCCATCTGACATCTTGGATCTCGTTGCTTCTAATTAGTTTATGTCATGTTCTCGGGCTATGTCATTTTTGTTAAAGGTTGTGCCCTGCCCCCTCCCTGTCTTAACCTGTCCAATCTTCATATCTGAGCAGAGAGCCTTTTCAAGGACTGTGTTCATACTGTTATCTTCCAATTACGTCCCTTGAGTCCTTTCCTAAGGTTTCAATATAAGAGGCTTTTCACAATGCAGGAGACCCTGGTTTGATTCCTGGGTGGGGAAGATCCCCTGGAGAAGGGAAAGGCTACCCACTCCAATATTCTAGCCTGGAGAATTCCATGGACTGGATAGTCCATTGGGTCGCAAAGAGTTGGACACGACTGAGCAACTTTCACTCCCTCTTCCATTTGGGCTACTACTCTTTCCACCCCCATAGACTGAGGATCAGAGGTTGCAAACTGGACGCCAGGAGGAAAGACTTCCAGGACGCGTTTTGTCTGGCTAGCAGTGTCCCCTTGAAAACATCACTCAGAGGCCAATGTTCTCGAGCTGGGCAATCTGCGTAAGTAACTGATGTGTGAAATCAGTGGTGCGTGGGCGACCCTGAATCCTCCTTGTCTCTCGTGGTTGAGCTTTGACCAGCCAGAATCTAAAAGAACTTGCTCTCTTCCTTGAGTCAAGCATGTTTCAGCTTACCAGAACGTACTTTCTGGGACTTCCCTGGTAGTCCAGAGGTTAAAATCCCCCTTCCAATGTAGGTGATGTGGGCTCAGTCTCTGGTCAGGGAACTAAGAGCACATGTGCTGCAGGGCGAGGAAGCCCAAGCCCCACAATTAAAGAGGCACCCACGTGCTGACAAAAGGTCCCACATGACACAACTGTGACCTGTCACAACCAAATAAATAAATAAATAGTGGGGGAAAAAACCCCTACTTTCTCCTGACCCAGGAGACTCGGTCAGTTATGTTAGGCCCTGCTGGGCCCTGATGACATTTGAGTTTGCACACCCCAGTGATGACACAGACAGAAAGATGTTCTCTGAATGTACTTAACACAGACTGGCATAACTCAGGGTATCCACCCTGAGTCTGGGCGTCGGTTACGCGTATCAACAAGAGTTAAAGCCTGGATAAGAGTCCAAGAAGGCAAGCGTTGGGTGAGAGCCACTGGAACGGCAGAGAAGGAGGCAAGAAAGGGCAAGCCTGGCTTAGTTTCACGAGGAAGCTGTCCTCTTGCCCAGGCAGCCTTTTGGGTGACCCGCATGATGCTGCGAATAAATTCCGCAATTACTTAGCTGTGCCAATCACCGGCTAATTGACACCATGGTTTTGTACTATTTGCTTTCCTATAGATAGATCTTCTTATCCCAGTGAGTTTAAGCAGTGTTTTGTGTGTGTGTGTGTATGAAAAAGAGAGAGACAATATGTTAAAAGATAACATACAGTGTTAAGAACGTTTTCCTCCAAAAAATTGGGCAAGGTTAATAAAAAGTCAAGAGGCCAATTTCCAGACCCACGTAGTGACAAGAGCTCACCCATCTCTCTCTCTCACACACACACACACACACACACACACACACACACACACCAAACTCCTTTTCCGCAGGATCATCTCACCATTACGAATTTTGAAAACAAATTGAACTCTGCATATAATACACTGATTTCTTAGTGAACAGAGAAAACACTGGTTTTCAGCCATGACGGGAAAAGCCCAGGTCACCACAGCACACTCTGGGACCTTGCTGATGGCTCTGTCGGTCCGAGGCAGTTTCCCAGGACTTCTCAGGTAGGGTATTGGGGGAGTGGGAAGGACTCAGACTGGATAAATGCGTAAGGCAAGGGGAAAGTTCCATGAGGCCTGAAGCTACTTCCCTCCTAATCAAGTCCCAAGTCATAGAGAAAGACACATTGATTTGTTTTCTACCAGCTAGAAAAATGGCCAGTGAAACAAAGAGGCAATGCCCCCTCTGTTCCTCGTTCAGGGTGAGATTCCAAGCCATTCCTGGCCCCTGGAGCCGCAGGCAGACCCCGGCCTGGCTGAGCCAGGGTCCCGAGCAGGGGCTCCGGGGGAGGCATCCCCTCCGCTGCCCCCAGCACCTCCCCAGCCCACGCTCTCCAGGCAGGGCAGGCAGCCGGGAGTGGACATCGGGAACTCTGTTCCTGGCCCAGCTGTCCCATCAGACCCAGAAAGCAAGCCATAGGCACTTGGCAGATAGAATAATGTTCCTAATTAAGACTCGTACAATTCTCTGCACACATTAACTAATGATGTCTTACAATGCCCCAGAGGCGACTAAAGTGGTTACAGCCTCCACTGGATTATTCATTCCCTTATCCCAGAGATACTTACTAAGCACTTCTTGTGTAGCTGATGCTGGAGGGTCAGGGGGACACAGAGATGGAGGAGGCCTGTCTTAGCTTGGAGAGCTTTCCAGTCCAGCAGGGGAGGCGAGGGAAGGCTCATCTGGAAATACTGGTCCCAAGAGGTGCAGAGCATGCTCAGCCTCACGCATGCAACATGTCCTTCGTCCACACCCACACATTCACGCAGGTCCTGGGCACCCCTGAGAACCTGGCCATGTGTTAAGTTGGGAATGAAGAGGAAACCGAGGTCATGCTTTCTTGTGCAGGGACAGGGACTGTGTGTAAGGGTGAACGTGGCTCAGTCGTGTCCGACCCTTTGTGACCCCATGGACTATACAGTCCATGGAGTTCTCCAGGCCAGAATACTGGAGTGTAGCCTTTCCCTTCTCCAGGGGACCTTCCCAACCCAGGGATCAAACCCAGGTCTCCTGCATGCAGGTGGATTCTTCACCAGCTGAGCCACCAGAGAAGCCCATATCCAACTCTGTGCTGCTCTACAGTCTCCTCTGCAGGGACCATTCTCTCCTGCCCCTCTAGGCACCCCCCATGTTTCCCCCTGACGCTGTGGGCCAATTTCGCTCCTCTGAACTCTGATCAGGCAAAGGGAGGACCCTCCCGTGTGTTTGCCCTGCACTCCTAAACCTCTCTCTCTACCACTGATCATGCCAGACTGCATCCCAGTGATGTGCCCACATCACTCTCCCATCAGACTCCCTGATGTCTACATCTCACTCACAGCATAGCACTTGGCACGTGGGAAACGGCAAGCAGGCCAGCTGAGTGAACCAGCTCACACTCTCACACACTGTACTTGAGCGGTCAGCAGGCCTCCGGGGGAAGAGGTGCAGCAGGTCTGCATGACTCAAGGTCAGCCCTGGAAATCGAACCTGGAAAGACGCCAGGGCTGCGGCGATGGCTGCATCCTTGGGGGATGGTGACATTAAGAAAGGAGATAGAAAGGATCGGTGAGAGGAGACCCATCATGGGGTTGACCAACCAGTGAGGGGAGAACTAAGAGATTGCAAGTGTTTGGGGAAGACCAAAAGGAAAAGGCTCCAAGATGGAATGTGTAACCTAGCCCAGTGACATTCGGCGCAAAGATCGGATAAACGGAAACTTTCTTGTATAAAGTAGGTTGTAGCGAACTAGGGAACACAGTAAAGAAATGGCGGTTATGGACTCTTCTTCCAAGGAATGCAGTAAAGTCAAAGACTGACATCCGGTGAAACACAGAAAAAGCAGGAGTGCTTTGGAGGAGATATTCTTCAGATGAGCACATTTGTAAGCTGGAGAGGATGAGATAAAGATGATAGGGAAATCAACAAGAACGAGAAATGATGTCGAGGGCCCCAGAGGAGGTGCAAAGAGACAAAATCCAGAGCTGAGGGTTATTGCTGAAGGGAGTTGGGTATCTCTTACTCCAGGGCAGAGGCTACAGACATTTTTGAGGCAGTGGAAGTAACTCAACTTGACAGACAGGCATTATCTTCGGCCGTTAAAACACAGACTCTTGGCTTCAAATCCCAACTCTATCGCCAACAAGTTGTGAGATCCCAAGTATGTGTCTTTGTATATAACTTTCATCACGTGTAAAATGAGTACCTACCTCACTGGGTTGTCATGACAACTGATATGACCACCACTCTTTCCTCTGCCGAGATAAACTCGTCAAAGAGGAAAACAAGCAGGCAGGGAGTTTGAAGTTGCAGAGAGATAAGAGTCTGCTGGACCAGCATTCCCGAACGAGAGTGGGGAGTGAGACATGAAATTGCCTTCTGATGGAACCACTGGCCCCGCACAGGAGGGATGGTGGTAGAATAAGGCTCCTTCCCCCCAAATGGCTGCATTGTACCCCTAGAACCTATAAATATGCTTCCTTCATGACAAAAGGGACTTTGGAGATGCGATAAATAAAGATCCTTAGATGAGGAGATCATCCAGAAGTATCTGGTGGGGCCTGAGAAAATTGTTAGGGTCTTTGTAAAAGGAAAGCAGGAGGTTAAGAGTGAGAAAAGGATGCGTGATGAAGGAAGCAGAGGCTGGAGGGATGCTATGTTTTTTAAAAAAAATAATTTTTAACTGATTGATGATCGGTTTACAATCTTGGGTTGATTTCTGTTATACATCTACATGAATTAACATAGGTGTACATACATCCCTTACCTGATGCTCTTTGAGGATGGAGAAAGGAACCATGAGTCAAGGAATGCAGGAGTTTTTAGAAGCTGAAAAATACTAGGAAGTAGATTCTTCCCTGAAGTTTCCAAAAGGAGTGGAGCCTTGCTGGCACCTTTGATTTTAGCCTCATAAGATTCATGTTGGATTGCTAACACCCAAATATGTCAAATAACACATTGGTGTTGTGTTAAACCACTAAGTCTGTAGTAATTCACCATGGCATCCACAGGAAACTCTCACATCTACGGAACCCAAGGTGCTGACGCTGCTGAAGCACCAGAGGTGCAGAGGGAAGCCAAGGAAGCGCATGGTCCAGACACCAGCCCTGGTGTACACGGAGACCTGTGTGTTTGCGCCACTCTTGTTGTTCAAACAGTACAAACCCCAGTGGTGGGACTGAAGCTAAATGGAACAACTCATAAGGAAATGAACTTTGAAATCCAAGGCAAAACAGTAACAGACATTTTTCCACTCAGTTTACTTGGGCAGCACCCAGCAACTTATCAGTCAGGCAGGATATTGTAATTAAACGCTAAATTAAACGGTGGGGTTGCTTTATTCCTGAAAGCTGGATAAAGCTACACTTATCTCATTGCTAAATATACCAGGGAGCTACGGAGGATAAAAATTTGGCCCGATCTCCTAACCAGAAGACAGGCAGTGCAGGCAGATGCTACAATGCGGATTTCATAGAGCTTATACATAAATATGAGCAGGTTCAGAGTCTGAAATGTCAAAAGCTCTGGAAAATCTGCCAAGCAGCCTTATGTTTTCAGAAATAAAAGACCTCTCGCCTACAGGCTGGCCTGGCAGCAGGAGCAGAACACAAAGTATGCGGGACTTCAGCAGGCTGTTTGACAGAGCCAGGCAGTGTTCAGATTCTGGAACTTGGCGCTGATGTGGGGTGGGACAGATGCTCAAAACTGGGGCCCTATGGCCTGGAGCCTCAGGAAGACTGCCAGGTAGGAACCCCTTTGGTAGACGAGGAAACGGAGGCTTCCAAGGCAGAGCAATGAACCCAAGACCACAAGGCTGCTAAGAGTAGACTTTGGGCTTCTCTGATGGTCCAGTGGTTAATGCAGTTAATCACCAGTTCGATCCCCGGTCCAGGAGGATCCCACAGGCTGTGGGACAACTGAGCCCCTGTGTCCAACCACTGAGCCTGCGTGCTGCAACTGCTGGAGTCTGAGCGCCCCAGAGCCTGTGTTCTGTCTGCAACAGGAGAAGCCATCACAATGGGAAGCCCACAAACTGCAATGAAGAGTGGTCTCCACTCACCGCAACTAGAGACAGCCCCTGTGCAGTGAAGATCCAGGGCAGTCAAAGCACAGAATAAATAAATAAATCCTAAAAAAAAAAACAGCAGACTCTGATTCCCTGACTCACTCAGGTCTGTTTCCTTTCACATCATGCTGTCTCCCTGGAGACATTACTCCAGGGAGCATTACATTGCCAACAAAGGTCCATCTAGTCAAGGCTATGGTTTTTCCAGTGGTCATGTATGGATGCGAGAGTTGGACCATAAAGAAGGCTGAGCACCAAAGAATTGATGCTTTTGAACTGTGGTGTTGGAGAAGACTCTTGAGAGTCCCTTGGACTGCAAGGAGATCCAACCAGTCCATCCTGAAGGAGATCAGTCCTGGGTGTTCATTGGAAGGACTGATGCTGAAGCTGAAACACCAATACTTTGGCTACCTCATGCGAAGAGTTGACTCATTGGAAAAGACCCTGATGTGGGGAGGGATTGGGGGCAGGAGGAGAAGGGGACGACAGAGGATGAGATGGTTGGATGGCATCACCGACTCGTGGACATGCATTTGGGTAAACTCCGGGAGTTGGTGATGGACAGGGAGGCCTGGCGTGCTGCAGTCCATGGGTTTGCAGTCGGACACGACTGAGTGGCTGAACTGAACTGAATTATCTCCCTGGAAGAGTTGTCAGAATGCAGTCTGCAGTCCGTGCCAGCAGCCCTGCAGGGAGAAACAGCTCTCCTTTAGCAAATGGCTGAAGCGCTCCCCCTGATTTGCTGGGAGGACCCAGCACAGCTTTATCTGTGTTAACAGATCAAGGAAGGAAGGAAGACCTGCAGCCACCCCTTGAGGTTCCCTGGTCCACGAGGAGCCCTTGAAAGTCTGAGGACTGACCTGTACAAACACAGTTCCTCAGAGGCTTTCCCCGACAGCCCCAGGTCCTGCCAGCGGGGCGCTCTGTGAGCCCCAGGCGACTCTGCGAGTTCATCCTCAGCCTTCGAATTAGAAGTGTGGCCCGGTTAGGAAGAACCGATGATCATCCATAGAAAAATCAGCTAGAAGGACTCTAGATTCCTCTCTGCCCTTTGGCAGGGCAGGGAAGTGTAGTGACAGCTCCTGGGCTTATGGCTTCCAAGGTCGTGCTTTTAGATTCTGGGACTTGGGGCTCAGTGGGGCTGAGACAGATGAGGTTCAAGACTGGAGCCCTAGAGAGTTCCCTGGCAGGCGAGGGGTTAAGACTTTGCCTCCCAGTGGTGCAGGGGGTACAGGTTCCATCCCTGGTCCAGGAGCTGAGATCTCATATGTCTCATGGCTCCAAAACCAAAACATAAAGCAGAAGCAATATTGTAACAAACTCAATAAAGACTTTTTAAAAAATGGTCCATATAAAAAAAAAAGTCAAAAAAAAAAAAAAAAGACTGGAGTCCTTTGCTGTTCCCCATAAAGGTGATAGGGGAGTGTTGAGTAAGAAGGTGTTTTTGAAAATAGCAAGAGATCCAAACACAGTTGATTGTCCTGCCTATCCGCCATCATTCCATCAACCCACGCCTCTGTGGTCTAACTGGATTCATCCACAGGATAACACTGACAGAGACAAAGAGCAGAAGCTTTGGAGCCAATTATATTTGGGATTAGATCCCGACCCCATCACTCAACAGTGTGGTGATCATAAACAAACCACTTCATCTGTCTGTGTCTTCATTTCCTATTCTGCAAAATGGGGACAAGAACGCTCATTTATCAGAGTTGTTGTGAGGATTTGAAACAATGAATGTAAAGTATTTATCTATACTGGGTATTAAATAGGTGTTGGATGTATTACTCTTACTGTTGTTGTTATTACTTTCATGTTTCAAGAAACTTTTAAACACTTCCATATATTTGGAACTCATTAATCTCTATGATATGCAAGTATGTGTTTAACAAAGATAAAA
Organism: Cervus elaphus; assembly: GCF_910594005.1. Classification (NCBI taxonomy): domain Eukaryota; kingdom Metazoa; phylum Chordata; class Mammalia; order Artiodactyla; family Cervidae; genus Cervus; species Cervus elaphus. The sequence goes on along the minus strand of NC_057826.1, from coordinate 3,981,748 downwards.
CACAGTTAAAGAAATATGTACAAGTTTGAGACGAAGGAAATCATATAATTTCTCTGGAGGGAAGGAGCCACAGTATTCCTCCTTGGGTAATGTATTATTAATGCTGATTTCCTTGAGATACATTAAGAGTGGATTCAGGACAGAGAGAGAGAATATGAGAATTTACCCAGGGCCTATGCTCCAATTAATCAACTTCTGTTTCTGTAAATAGCCCTAAGTGAAAGAATCAAACTATTATGTTTTGTAAATGAATGATCAGCAAATGCTCAGAAACTCATCTGTCATGGTCTAGTTTTGCCACCTGACAAGAATAATGAAGCCAGCATATTCTGAATTCATAAAAAGTCTGGGTTGCAGTTTACATAAAGTCCACATTTAATTAGGGTGGAACCAGGAGAAATATTGAATGCTTCCCTGGCTTGGCAGTGGGTGGAAGGCTTTATCAACTGTCCTTCTCAGATGTAAGAGGTGAAAACTGCATACAGAGAGGTTCCCAAGAGGAGCCTGATTGTGCAATCCTGCTTGGAATGGAAACATTTTTTTTTTTCATCAGTAGACCGTGTTTCAGAGGAGTCTGTCCTTGTTATTCAACATGCCCCTGATACTTCAAAAAAACAGGGCTTTGGGGTTATTGGGGTTTCTTTTGTAGTGGCAAATAATCAGAAAATCTAACTCTTAAATATTGTATATACTGACATCATATAAGACACAGGTGTATAAGATCTATCCCAGGTCTATATGGAGATTTTGAAGGGAAAAAAATAGAAGCACTGTGCCTTTTTTGTAGTTGAGCTGGGCATGATGCCAATGTGGTTTTCTATGAGCAAAAAGAGTTGTGTTTATTTAAATGTGAAACATCATGTACTACAGGTCAAAAGGATTTCTAATCGACCTTAAAATAAAATGTACAAAGTCACATAGTGCATTAGTGTTAGTCGCTCAGTTGTGTCCAACTCTTTGCAACCCCATGGACTATAGCCCGCCAGGCTCCTCTGTCTGTGGGATTTACCAGAATACTAGAGCGGATTGCCATTTCCTTCTCCAATAAAGTTACACAGATAAGAAGAAACGGACTGGTATTTGTGAACACTGATGTGAAGCAGGTCACAAAAGCAATACATGTATGAGTAAAGGGCCCCCCCGACTGTATCATGTTTCTGGAAACACTAACGTCAGCCCTGTAGTTCACTGAGAAACAAGTCAAAACGCAGCCTACTGTGTAAAGCAGGGTGAGCTAATTTCCATGCAGTAAACACAAAGCAAATAGATCAAGAAAACTGGCATGCAGGAACCAGCACAACCCAGTGGTGGGGTAGCAATAGTAAATTTGAGTTAACACTTGTGCAGAAAGAAAAGACCCTGATGCTGGGAAAGCCTGAAGGTGGGAGGAGAAGGGGGACAACAGAGGATGAGATGGGTGGATGGCATCACCGACTCGATTGGACATGAGTTTGAGTAAGCTCCGGGAGTTGGTGATGGACAGGGAGTCCTGGCGTGCTGCAATCCGTGGGGCTGCAAAGAGTCGGACATGACTGAGTGACTGAGCTTAACTGAGACAGAGTCCTTGGAAAAGGCCACCGATGGCTCTGACATTGAGGGCGGCCACCCGCTGCAGCAGCACCACCGTCTCCCACTCTAGTAAGCTCCACTTGTCTGTTGCATCTCTATTAATATGCCTGTGTGTCTTTTCTTTGAATTGACTTCTAAATATTGATGATATTTGAATGTTTTAGAGAAACGCAAGTAATTAAATAAGGAATAAGAAGTAAATCTTACATGAGCCGTGTTCCTGGAAATTCATGGGAAATGAAGTGAACAGAAACAAGCATCTTGCTGCCGTTGGGTAAACTGTCATTTGTGCGAAAATTACAGGGGTTCGACTTTGGCAATGAGCTGGCTAAGGTAAGTTGAGAGGATTTTTCCGGAACTGTTTCTCCTTAAGATTCTGCAGCAGCCTTGCCATCAGCAGAATATGAATCTATTAAAGAAGAAAAAAGAAATGAAACACTTTCTACCGTATATTTCTGTGTCACTCAGGCACAAACATGAACCGTGTAAAGCTTCACCTCCTATGTCCTGCAACGTGGGGATTAGAGTTGTGAGAAATGCACTTTGTCTCTGCCTTTCCCACCTCCCTCCTGACTTGTCCATGCAGGAGCCAAAGCGCTCATGTTAAGCTCTCTGAATCTGATTAGCAGAAGCTGCCACGTGGCAAGACCCCAGGTAGCATCTCTGTGAAGGGTGGTCACACTGCTGGGCAGGGAGCTACTACTTGACATCGGACAGCTTCAGGGAATCCAAGGACAACACAGCAGTGCTGGCCAGGCTTCATCGGTCTCTGCTTGATTTCTATGCATATACGAGGAAACCCTTTCTCTTTTTCCTTAAACCATCTCTTGCCTTCAATTTAGCAGACTCTTCTTCTGTAAACTAAATTGAAGCATTTTCAGCTGGTGTTTCATTCTTGTTGGTCCCTCAAAATTCAGAGACCCAGATTTTACCACGTCTTTCTACTTTTCAGGGCACTACAGTTATATGAATAGCTTCAATAAGAATTCATCCTCCTTTCCCCAGTGTATAACTGGACCACCAGACTGTACAACCAGGCCTTACCTGAAGCATCCAATTTGTGAATGATGCTTTTAAAAGGAGTTATAGCAAGCCTATAATAAGGAATAAGGGTTGACTTCCTATACAGAGCCCAGGGCCGCATGACCCACCCCAAAAAACTGGCCCGGAAACTGCACAGAGGACCTCAGCCCCAGCTATGTAAGGAAGGTCACTGCCAGGCCAGCCAGGGCCTTGGGAGACTTGGGCGACATCAAAGAGAGGAATCCATCCAAGTTTACAGTAACTGTAGATGAGATCTGATGGAGGGTCTTGGTTTTCTGGCCCTTGGGCAGTAGATTAAATGATATGGGCCTTTAATAGTCCAATCTGAAACTCACTAGGGAGATTTCCAGTGAGAGTTAATTCTCAGGCATTAGTAGGTGTTCAATACTATATAGCTCTGGATTTGCAAAGTAAATTGGAACAGACCTGTATGGCTAATTAACACGCTTGCTGTATCTTTGTAAATAACCAGGCCAAACATAAGAGATCAGCCTCTGTGTGATCAACAGTACTCTTTGAAGATGGAAGAGAGATGCTCAGGGGGGAAAAAAAAAAAAAAAACTAACTTGGAAATAAGCAGAAGAGATTACTGGCCATTGTTTCTGTGCAGTTCTGAGCTTAAGTTTCTATTGGTTGGATTACTTGATAGCTCCAAGGGGCCAAAGTTAGCCTGTAGATTTTTGCAAACAGATATGCAAATAATTTTCGACCAAACATAAAACTCCAACGGTGTTCTTAATTGCTCTGAGAGATTTTGACTATAACTTAGCAATATTATCCTTTTGAGTGTGCATATATTTACGTATTAATATAATAAGATACGGGGCTTCCCAGGTGGCCTTAGTGGTAAAGAACCCGCCTGCCAATGCAGGAGACACGAGACAAGGGTTCAATCCCTGGGCCGGGAAGATCCTCTGGAGGAGAGTATGGCAACCCACTCCAGTATTCTTGCCTGGAAAATTCCAAGGACAGAGGAGCCTAGTGGGCTACAGTCCACGGGGTCGCAACGGGTTGGAGATGACAGAAGTGACTTAGCAGCACCAGCAGCATAAGAAGATATACTATATTATATATATTATAACATGTATAAGAATATATATACATATATACATGTAAAACATATATGTGACTTCTAAATGCCCTTTGAATCACTTTATCTTACTAGTTCACTCATTCACGTAAATGAGTTAAACAAAATTTTGACACATGTTTATTTTATATTTTCACGAGATTCATGCTTTTGTCCTTTCAAAATCATAATTTAATATCTGAATACATTTAAAATTGAATTTTAACAAATGGAACTCTATAAACTGCAGAAAGAATCTGGGCTCTCAATATGAAGACTTAGATATGAATCCTGGCACCAGCAATAAGTCTTCTTTTTTTAATACCTTTTTATTTTAGAAAAATTTTAGATTTACAGGAAAGTTGCAAAGATCACACACAGGATTGCCATATACACCTCACGCCACATTCCCTCTGTGTAAACCGTACATTGTCATGGTACATTTGCTATAGCTAAGGAAGAAACATTGATGTATCACCACTAATTACATGTCACACTATTCAAGTTTCACTGGTTTTGTCCCAACATCCTTCTTCCGTTGCGAGATTCCACCCAAGACATCTCATTAGATTGAGTCCTCAGTTCTCCTTAGCCACTACTGCTCTGTGATCGTTTCTTAGGCTTCCCTTGTTTTTGATGAGCTTGACAGCTTGGAGGAACACTCATCGGGTATTTTTCAGAATGCCTTTTACTCTGAGCATGGCTGATGCTTTTCTCATGATTATAATGGGACGATGAGTTTTGAGGCCGATGACCGCGGAATGAAGCACGTTCTCGTCACATCACATTGAGGTTGCTTGCTTGCAACCTGACTTATCAGCGATGATGCTAAAGCTCTGATCTCCTGATTGAAACAGGGTTTGTCTATTTTCCCCACTCTCCCGTCACTTCCCCCCACGCTCCGTACTCTGACTGTTTGGAAACCAGTCATCAGGAAAAGTTCACAGGTGGTGGGAAGATTTAGGTGCCTCTCCAGTATGGGAGAATAACCTACATAAATTCTTTGGATTCTTCTGTATCAATGTGTCTCTTCTCTCCCGTCTATGTGCTCATTCCATCATTTGTTTGTATCAATAAGGAATCGTGGATATTTATTATGTTCTTTGGGTTAAATCCAAAAATACATGACTTAATTCATTGCTCAAATTGTTCCACCTTGGCCCACTGGATTTCTTTGCAGTTGGTGCCTGGGTTCCTTTGACAGGGCACCATTTTTGTTCTCTGAGTGCAGCAAGTTTTTAACCCTGATCTTCAGATTTCTCATAGTAAATATTCAGAGAATATTAAAACTGCTCTTTTAACATCATATTAAGAAATGATAGCAGGTAAGAATAATAATAATAACTCCACTCCCAGATGGCTTGTTATGAATCCTGCCCTCTCCTAAGCACTTAGCAATATCAACTTATTTAAAAGAATTAGTGTCTATCAAGTGCCTATTGAGTGCCTAACTCACTGTTTGGCACTTAACACATGTTCAGAAACTTGAGTTTTCTCGTTGGGAGTGACCCAGATTCCAACTAGGCAGCTTCTGCTTCCCAGGTGGCTCAGTGTTAAAGAATCCACCTGTCAATGCAGGAGATGCAGGAGATTCGAGTCCGATCCTTGGGTCAGGAAGATCCCCTGGAGACGGTAACGGCAACCCACTCCAGTATTCTCCCCTGGGAAACCCCACGGACAGGGGCGCCTGGAGGGCTGCAGTCCGTGGGGTCCCAAAGGGTCAGACACGCCTGAGCGACTGAGCACACACATAGTGTGGGACACAGAGGCACCTCCATCACAGTTCGTGCCAGACACCCAGCTGTGAGTGACGGTGAAAACAAGGCCCGGGTGCCACCCTCCCTCTGATTATGCAGCCTCCACTCAGAGGTCTGCCCGCTCATTGACAGTTTCATTAGGCGAGATGTCGTTACTGGTGGAGTCAGCATCCTCTGAGCGCCAAGGCAACTAACCTTGGCCACCCTGAAGCTCTGATCCTGATTAAGGATTTTATGTTTAATGGCAAGTTCAGCCTGGCACCTGCCAACATTTAAAATAGAACCAAACCTTCGAGAAGTCACCTACACTGAATCGGGTGTCTTCTGCCTCTATTTTCTCAAGAGTTTTCTTTGTATAAGATATTTTTCTTTGAGTCTTTTTCTAAGGGACTTTTTTTTTTTTAATATTAGATGCTTAACAGTCAGAGATAGTATAAAAAAGAAACCTTCCTCTCAACATGAAAATATTAGATGGTGAAGCCGTTTCTACTGATCCAGAGTAAACACTCTCAGTAACATCATCCATCATCTTTACAAGGGATTAAAATTAGAAGAGTTGGCCCTGATAGGTGCAACCATAGCCTCATTACCTGAGTACCAGACATTAACAAAGGTGTTTATACCACCTAGTGTCTGGGGTGAATAAAACGAAAAATGAACAGGCTTGCTTAAGCCCTACAAGATTCACCTACAGCAACGCGTGACTTCGGCAGGAAACTTAAAAGCAACATACAGAAAGAGATAAAATGCAATTATTTGCTGTATTCCAGCACAGAAGAAACGGCAAGAGGCTCCTTCTGCTTGGGTGACATCTGCAAAATTACACAGGGGATTTCAAAAGAAGACTCACAGGTAACACGCAGACCAAAAACGATTTATCCTTTTCACCAAGTCCTTTGGAGGCTAGGAAATAGGATTCAGGCCTGGTTTGGTACAGGAGACTAAGAAAACTCACACCCTAGGTTTGCAAAATGAGGAAGATAATCGTGCGAGGATGGGAAACCGAGAAGGCATGGAAGCCGGAGAGCCGGGGAGATGCCGAGGGAGCCCTTAGGATAGGTTTCCTTCTCCCCCCTCCATCCTCACCTCTGCTGCTCCCTGCCCTGCTCAGGGCGACGGGGCACCCGTTTAAACAGGTGTGTTAGAGAGCAAGATGCTCACTGGGGTCCACATCGTTTCCTGCTGCCACATTCTGAAAAAACAAAGCTCCAGTGAGGTTTCTGGTGTCCATCAGAGGAGGGGTGTGCTGAGGCATGCTGGCGCCGCTAGGAGGGGATGGAAAAAGGAAGCGCCTTCCTGGGAGAGTGGGGAGCTTTCAGTGCAGTGGGAGTGTTGGCGCATCAAAGAGCAGGGCTGCAGATGAGGATTTCCGGTACAGCGGGAACCAAGCCTCTGCAGCGGGGCTCACCATTGCCCAGGGAATGCCTGCAAGGGCTGGGGTGGACGGATCAGGGCAGCCGTGCAAATAAACCTATAGAGCAAATGTCTGCCTGGGCCCCGCCCTCAACATCAGGAACCGGAAATATAAGGAACAGTCGCAAAGATGAAGCGCGATCTAGACAAAGGATCTGGTGCTTCCCTCTGCGATCGACACCTTATAAGTCTGGGATGGCTGTGGAGCCCACAGAGAAGGAAGAGAATCCCAACAATGACAGAGATTGAACTTTCCCCCAGCCAGGTGATCAGGACTCGAGAACAGAATGAAACTGATCTAGAGAAATAAAGAATGTGACATTTCTTGCATGCTAGAGTTATGAACGAAAATTCATGATTTTTAATACAATTTCTCATTAGATTGTACAATGCATGGCCCTCATTTTTCTAGAGCCAACACAACAGGGGAAGGAGTAAAAGGAATTACAACTCATTCATGGCTCCACTCTTCTGCTTTGCCCTCTTGTTGTCCAACTCTCACCTGGAACGTGCAGAGTCAAACTGAAGCAACCCAACTGTATCTCTGATGAAAATGTGCTTCCGGCATCAAGCTCTGACAGCCAGTCCCAATGCACAAATGCATACTAATGATGCTCATTCATACAATCACTGGTTGCACATCTCCTGGATGCTGGATGCTATGCTAGACAGTGATGTAACAGAAACAAACACTCTCCCAAGTGTCCAATCCAATAGAGGAAGCAGAGACTCAAAGAGCCTTGCTCCAACCACAATGTCCTAACTGTAAAAAATCACTTCTATATGCTGGCGGGATCTCGGGTTTCCAGAGTTTGACATAAATGGCTTCAAAACGTGTTCCTATACATACTAGTTTTGTACCTTTGATCAAGACCTTTGACTTTTCTGGCCCTTAATTTCTTCACCTATAAAATAATGAAAGCAGTGTTTCCACTATAGCATTGCTGTAATGATTAAACAACACAAAACGATAGACAATGTTTACTCAGTGATCACCAGGCACTGTTCTAAGAACATCATACATTTCTGCAATGCATGCAAGCTGCAAAATATCCTATGTGGTGATCATTACTATTACCCTTATTATACAGAAGAAGAAACCAGGGCACAGAAAGATTAAGTAATTTCTTCAAACGACTTGGTTAGAATAAAGCCATGCATATTAAAGACAATGTACTATGAAAACATTTATTGAAATAAATAGTAAGTTTTTTCATAGACATTCAGAAAAATTTTGTAGTAAACCAAAGGAAAGGCTAACTGGTCTATTAGTTGATTAGGTAAAGGATAACATTTGAGCTGGGTCTTGAAGGGTGAAGAAGAGTTTGCCAAGTGAGGATAAAGAGGACAAGCATTTCAAATAGAGACAAGAGTATTTGCCCATCAATAGGTATGAAATAGCCTGAGATATTTATGGATGGGGGCAAGAGGGGCTCCTGTAGCGGGTTTTGAGGATAATGAAGCAGAACTGGAGATCCTGGATTTTTTTAAAGCTTAAGTCAATCTTATCTTACATACATAGCCCAGGCTCTGTACGCACAGTAAGGGCTAAAATCTCTAGGCCATGGATGTCCACTGGAATCTTTGAGCAAAGGATGGACATGAGCACATCATTTTGCAAGTGGGTAAGAAGAAGCTGGCCCGGCACGCAGAGGAAAGAAGATACAAGTAGTGGCAGGAGGACCAGTTGTTGAGATCAGAGCGGGTTGTGATGATGTCAACCATGAATACAGCAGCGGGGATGCAAAGACATGATGGGGAAACAGATCTCACTGAGGTAGAACTGGGGGGAGTTGCTGTCAAATTGGATGCTCCTATTTATTTACTACGCAAATTGTAGATGAGAGCCTGCTAAATGCCAGATGCTATGGCTAGGCCAAGGAACAGTAGAGGGATCAGTCGTGGATGTGCTTGGTGATGGAGCAAAGAATATGCCTTCTCACAGGGAGAATGTGCAAGAGTTTTTAACAGGGGATGTGAAAAATTGAAAGGAAGCAGAGCTGGGAATGGAACAGCTTGTTTGGGGACATATTTGACATGTCAGATCAAGCCAAGCCTGGAATATGAGGCTTAAACTGGGAAAATAACTCAAACTCAATAATGTAAGTCATGTTATTTTATAAGTCCAGCATTTTCACCAAGAGTATATCATTTGACTTGGACATCCATTCAGTAATTTGGATGAGGGCAAGATGTATTATCTCCATTTCACAGGCTGTGTAGACTTTTCATGGCAGTACGTCAACTGGGCCATTGACATCCTTCTCACAAAGGCAGGACCCAGGGTGCCCTGCATCGACAGGGGTTCTGTCCAGGAGAGCTGGGGCCTCAGGCTTTGTCCTCCTTCCAGCCTCAGGGTACATGACAAGCCCTGAAGGAAATGTGTCTCAAATGGATGCTCAAATAAAACAATCTTTTTCTTCCAAATTTAACAACTGATTGTTTTCACTGTGGATTTTGACATTTCAGACTTGTGTACGGGGCTTCCTTGACCCTTCTCTATATGACTTGAGCTCTGATTATTACCGGGGTGCTCTCTGATAAAATACACTGTAAATCTTGCTCTTCGGAATCCTGCAGTGGAATCCGAGCCCTAGTAGTCAACAAATTTCCCAATAAATCAAATGCCATTTACACTGAGAGCTGGGAAATATGTTTGAATCTTACTCCTCCTCGCTGTGTTGACCCAGTGGTTCACTTTGCTTGTAAAAATGTATTTTCCTGTCAAATATTCCCCGAGCCAAGTCAGCTGGTCAATGATGTATCCATAAAACTATGTGCTCACCCGAACTCTTTGCTGAGGGCTACAAATATACTTGTCTAAGTCTTGTCACACGTTTGGGGTCCTGGAGTAGATTCCTTCAATCACACGCCAAGAATGTACAAAGCAACCACTTTCGTAGCTCTCCTCCATGGGTTGGGAGCGATAGCAATAATAATCGCTAATATTTGTTGAGAACATACACCTGAGCGCCAAACGCCAGGTCTCGTGATTTACCTGTCTTATTGCCATCAACCCCCACAATGTCTTTCAGCATCTTTTATTTTCCAGTGTTTAATAGTCTATTCCTTTATCCCCTTACACAATATCTGATACACACCAAAGTATGTGGCAAGTGATTCTGGAATACACATGGAAGTAAAGGAGTAGGGTGGAGGATAAGCCTCTTTTGCAACAGAGTATTTATTGGTCGATAGCATTTATTTCTCCTCAGCTCAGGAAGAAGTTTACCGTCAGGTTGTAAATATAAAATAAATACGAATGAGGCTGCAAAAACTGTTGCAAAGCCATATAATACAGAAATGAGCATTGATGGCAAAGGACAGACAAGTGAGCCAGGTGCCCCGGGTACCCAAAGGGAATGAGAGCTGGGGGCCTGATAAGGACAGTCAGCAAAAGGGGCCTGGAGGGGGAGATCCAAGAGCAGCCAGGTTTGTGCAAAGCCTCACGGAGTGGGGAAAATGACCAGTGACCATAGTTGTCTTATTTCTCTGCTAAGGTTTACATCCCAGGGAATGTATGCTGGCAATCAATAACTCCTTCACTGTCATTCTCACATAATCGGAAATCTCTAGGGGAACTCTGGGCCCACCTTTAAGGATGAGTCACGACGCGACGGCTCTATAGAGAGAGGACTTGAACTTCCTCCAAAAAACGCTGGTGCTGACACTCTGCGGCCCAGAGTCAGCCTTTCAGTAAAAGCTCAATAACCTCTTGGGTATGCTTCCTGAAAGAGCAAAAGTGAAGACTTTTTCTGACAGTTACTTAACCTGTTCAGGTCAGAGCTGCCTCATCAGTAAAACAGGAATGTCCTCTGCCTCTCAGAGGTGTTGCGAGGAGAAACGAAAATTATTGAAGCTTTGTAGGTCCCTTGTGGGGAGTCTTTCTGAGGCTTTATTACCAGTTTCTAGACAGATTTAAGAATCTTGATATTGAAGCATCTATCCATGTGTAATACTGCGAGATATAAGAATCCACATCAGGATTTCGTGACCTCAGCACTACTGTTTTTTGGGCTTGATCATTCTTTGCTGCGCCGGCGGTCCTGTGCAATGTAGGGCTGTTACCAGTGTTCCTGGCCTCCACCAGCTGAGTGTCAGCAGCGCCTCCATAGTTATGACAGTTGAACGTGTCCACACATCTCCAGCTGTCCCCTCGGGGTGAAGGGGGTGGGGCAAAGCTGTCCCCAGCGAGGAACCACTGATCCATATTATTATAAAGTCAGATATGTGTTACTCAGTCCTTTTCCTAGCTTTCATCATCAATGGTAAGGTAGGGCATTGGTCAGGTCTCAATAAATAGAAGCTAAATGTGCAAATTAATGAGGAGGTAGATGGATCACTTAGGAAACCAAGAGACTTTCACATCTAAGACAACTGTAAATAAAGTTAGGATGTCCTTCCACACTCCATGCTCAGATGATAAGAAAAACACATACTGTCGCGTTTCTCAAAGAAATAACCAAAATGCAGTGAGAGACAGATGCATCCAGGAAAACCAAAGCCAAGTCTAACTGTGTTGATGATAATAACTAGAAGAAATAGACTGCATGTTCTCAAAGTAGACAATATATGGCATTCATCTTCTCCACCTAAATAACAACTGGCACCTAATAAATGTCTTTTTTCTGATAAAGGAACAGCGAGGAAGTGGTCCAGAAAGTCCATTTAAAGAAGGTGGAACCTAAAGGAGTGTCTCAGGCAAAGATAAGAGCATTCCAGAGAGGGTGGAGGAGGGAAACTGCATGCTGCATTTGGCATCACCCCCATGCAGTCTGTAGCCCAGGCATCTACAAAATCAGGAAGGTGGTAGGCACCATCACAAAAGGATACACTTTGTCTTCACATTTATGCGATGTTCCTTAATATTTAATGCAGCATTTAGAAGATAATCAATACAGTTTGGCTGAACAACAACAACAACAAAACTGGAAACGCTGAAACCACAGAATTCTAGAATAAAGGTTTCTGCTCAAAATAAAGAAGAGGCACTTAACTCAGCATGTAGTTAACTGGCTGTATTCCCTACCCATAAGAGGCGATAAAGGCTAAAGCTAACAATGATATTAATCAGTTCAACAATAGCACGGCCATTGACATTGTGGTATGTAGATCACTCTGAGCAGGATTTGAACCTCACTTTGCTATTTCTTACGACCATGAGCAAGTCATTTATCCTTCCTGGATGCTTTCTCGCAGTATGTCAGTTGATGAGAGTCACTGTGTCGTCCTTAAAGACTTCTTTGAGAGCTACGGCAGGTGTGTGTGACGTCACGTGAGCAGTTCTCTCTTTGGGAGGACAAACCCCTCTTTCCACCTCAAATGGAAGCTCTCCTTCTCCTGGCTCTCCATCAGCCTCACAGACCATCATCTGTGGTGTCAAGATTTGGACAGAACCCAAGTCAGGCCCTAGGAACTTTCAAACAAGAAGGGAGTGCACATTTTGTAACTGTAAAGATGAGTCCCAGGACTGCTAACATGGGCTCTAAAAATGGATATTATTATGACGACTATTCCTAGGATGTGGGACTATTAACAGTTACACATTTATGCACTGGGTAAATATTTACTGAGCTTCAACTCAGTGTCTGGCACCATGTCATGTATTTTACATGCATTTTCATTAACTCCCAAGATAACAACAAGAATAAGGAATCATTAACATCTCTATTATCCAAATGAAGAAATTGAGGAGAGAAATGTTGATTAATTCTCCCAACTTTGTCCAACTGCTAAGTGATAGGGTGAAAGTCAAATTCACATTTTTATGTATATAGTATTATTGTTGCTGAACCCTTCAGAATAAAGTGCATATATCAGCCAATTTGGGCTTTCCTGGTGGCTCAGCAGTAAAGAATCTGCCTGCAATGAAAAATACCCAGGTTTGACCCCTGGATCAGGAAGATACAGTGGAGGAGGGCATGGCAACCTACTCTGGTATCTTTGGCTGGAGAGCCCCACGGACAGCGGAGTCTGGAGGGCCACTGTCCGTGGGGTCACATGGAATCAGACACGACTGAGCGGCCAAGCAGCAGCAGCAGCCGTTTATTCCTAAATACCTCAGTGCGTGCTTCCTGCAAACACAGTCCTTCTCTTACAGATCCACAGGACAATCCACCACTGTTAATACTGGCCCTATGCCACTATATGATAATGGCTCACGTCCCAATTTCACCAGCTTTCCCAATAATATCCTTTATAGAACTGCTTTGACCCAGAATCCAGTGCAACATCAAACATTACATGCAAGCGCTGTATCTTTTTGGTCTCCTCTAGACAGAGTGTTTTTAAGTGGGCCCACTTTTAGGCCCAGGGCCAACTACATGATGCATCTAGTCTCTGGCTATGGCCATGGTTCCCATACCCACAAAATGGTCCCAGTCTCCCTTTTCACAGTCAGAGAAAGGAGGTACAAATAAGGAAAGGAAAAAATAAACAAACAAAAACAGAATGGGTCCTTGGGGATCTTTGTGGTTAGATGCAAACTGAAGGCATTGGGGTGAACTATTGATGGTGAAGGATGGATAGAAAGATAGATGGATAGACAGATAACGTGTGTAACTCACTGTGTCTGCTGCTAGAGTTTAAAGGCAATGGCACCCCAGGGGTAATAAACATACCCTATACCCAGACCATGGTTTTTAAATACTACTCTCCACTGAAAGAGAAGCCAAAGGCAAAGGAGAAAAGGAAAGATATTCCCATCTGAACGCAGAGTTCCAAAGAATAGCAAGGAGAGTCTAAGAAAGCCTTCCTTAGTGATCAGTGCAAAGAAATAGAGGAAAACAAAAAAATGGGAAAGACCAGAGATCTCTTCAAGAAAATTAGAGATACCAAGGGAACATTTCATACAAAGATGGTCACAATAAGGGACAAATATGGTATGGACCTAACAGAAGCAAAAGATATTAAGAAGAGGTGGCAAGAATACACAGAGAACTGTACAAAAAAGATCTTCACGACCCAGATAACCACAATGGTGTGATAACCCACCTAGAGCCAGACATCCTGGAATGTGAAGTCAAGTGGGCCTTAGAAAGCATCACTACGAACAAACCTAGTGGAGGTGATGGAATTCCAGTTGAGCTATTTCAAATCCTGAAAGGTGATGCTGTGAAAGTGCTTCACTCAATATGCCAGCAAATTTGGGAAACTCAGCAGTGGCCACAGGACTGGAAAAGGTCAGTTTTCATTCTAATCCCAAAGAATATTCAAACTTCAGCACAATTGCACTCATCTCACACCCTAGCTAGCAAAGTAATGCTCAAGATTCTCCAAGCCAGGCTTCAACGGCACATGAACCGTGAACCTCCAGATGTTTAAGCTGGTTTTAGAAAAGGCAGAGAAACCAGAGATCAAACTGCCAACATCCACTGGATCATTGAAAAAGCAAAAGAGTTCCAGAAAAACATCTACTTCTGCTTTATTGACTACACCAAAGCCTTGACTGTGTGGATCGCAACAAACTATGGAAAATTCTTGAAGAGATGGGAATACCAGACCACCTGACCAGCCTCCTGAGAAATCTGTATGCAGCTCAAGAAGCAACAGTTAGAACTGGACATGGAACAACACACTGGTTCCAAATCAGGAAAGGAGTACCTCAAGGCTGTATATTGTCACCCTGCTTATTTAACTTCTATGCAGAGTACATCATGAAAAATGCTGGGCTGGATGAAGCACAAGCTGGAATCAAGATTGCTGGGAGAAATATAAATAACCTCAGGTATGCAAATGACACCACCCTTACGGCAGAAAGTGAAGAGGAACTAAAGAGCCTCTTGAAGAAAGTGAAAGAGGAGAGTGAAAAACTTGGCTTAAAGCTCAGCATTCAAAAAACTAAGATCATGGCATCCGGCCCCATCACTTCAAGACAAATAGATGGGGAAACAATGGAAACAGTGGCAAACTTTATTTTGGGGGCTCCGAAATTACTGCAGATGGTGATTGCAGCCATGAAATTAAAAGACGCTTGCTCCTTGGAAGAAAAGTTATGACCAACCTAGACAGCATATTAAAAAGCAGAGCCATTGCTTTGCCAACTAAGGTCCATCTTGTCAAAGCTATGGTTTTCTAATAGTCATGTATGGATGTGAGAGTTGGACTGTAAAGAAAGCTGAGTGCTGAAGAACTGATGCTTTTGAAGTGTGGTGTTGGAGAAGACTCTTGAGAGTTCCTTGGACAGCAAGGAGATCCAACAAATCCATCCTAAAGAAAATCAGTCCTGGATATTCATTGGAAGGACTGATGCTGAAGCTGAAACTCCAATACTTTGGCCACCTGATACGAAGAACTAACTCATCTGAAAAGACGCTGATGCTGGGAAAGATTGAAGGTGGGAGGAGAAGGGGACGACAGAGGATGAGATGGTTGGATGGCATCACCAACTCAATGGACACAAGTTTGAGCAAACTCAGTTGTTGGTGATGGACAGGGAAGCCTCGCATGCTGCAGTTCATGGGGTTACAAAGAGTTGGAAATGATGGGGCAAGTGAACTGAACTGAACTGAATTCTACTGAAAGAAACCACACCTCCTTGAAGAAATGGCTGATTCCAGGTAAAATACAAGATGAACCTGAAAATACAAAATGCGCCTGAAACATCTAGCTGTCCAGAAAGTAAAGAAGCGCTCAAAATATGGTGCCAAAGGAGCAGAGAAATCAACCTGAAAAAGCTCCCATAGCTAATGAGACATTTTGATATTAAAGATAAAGTAACTATTGATATATACCACACATTAAATAGAAGAGGATTCTATGAGTCTCTACTGATATAAGCAAATGTGTAAATAATGCAGAAGTGAAATCTCTTCCTTACAGACAACTGATAACTATAAATGGCTTGGACAAAACACCTTTTTGCACCCATCACCGCAATAGTTGATTCCGTTAGAAATTATCTGATGGATGTTAAAATCAACAAATAAAAGTTTTATGCTGAAAAGGATATCTACAATGTCTTAAAGTATATTCCCAAATACTTGAGTGAGTGAGTGAAGTTGCTCAGTCATGTCCAACTCTTTGTCATCCCATGGACTCTAGCCTACCAGGCTCCTCCATCCATGGAATTTTCCAGGCAAAAATATTGGAGTGGGTTGCCATTCTCTTCTCCAGGGGATCTTCCCGACCCAGGGATTGAACCCAGTTCTCTGAGTCACCAGGGAAGCCCCATTAAACATAAAAGGAAAAATAGTAATGTACAGCATAAAGAGACCTAAGCAAAGCTATCTTCACCAAGTGATGCAAGTTCACATCACCAGTAAAGAGACAAAAAAGTCTGAATAGCCTGTAGATAAGATGGTTGAAAAGTATTAATATTAATTTTCAGAATTTGTTGTATGTACTTCGGTTATGAAGTGAAAATATACACAGGGAATTCCCTGATGGTCCAGTGGTTAAGACTCCATGCTTTCATTGCCAAAAGGCCTGAGTTGGATCACTGGTCAGGGAACTAAGATCCCACAAGTCATGCGGCATGGCCAAAAAAAAAGAACAAGAAAATATATGCAAAAGTATCTAGGATTAATGAGGCACTGTGTCTGTAACTTACTCTCCAGTGATCCAGAAAAAAATTGTGTGTGTATGTGTGTGTGTGTGTGTGTGTGTGTGTGTGTGTGTCTAACTGCATCAGAGACAAGCTTTCCAGAAGCTTGCCAACTGAAAAAAACCCATCTGGGAAAACTAGGAAGGAAGATATTCTCCAAATACAGCAGGGTTTCTCAGCCTTGGCACGATGAATATTTTGGACCAGATAATTTTTTTTGAAGGGGCCTGTCCTGTGCATGCCTGGCCCACTGGCCTCTCTAATCCACTAGGTGCTGGGAGCACCCATTAAACCATAATGATCAAAAATGTCTTCAGATATTTCTAAAGGGTTCCTGGATGGTAGGGGAGGGGTGGGATCAAATTCATCCCTGGTTAAAACCATTTAAAGAAATCCACACACGTTTGTCCAATGTGTGAGAAGTAACACTCTCCTCCCCTGGGAAGCAGTCCATTCTCACATCCTGGAATGCTCTTCTCCCATGCTTCTAGAACATTTTAGCTGTAATAGAGAAAGAAAGAAAGAAAAAAAGAGAGAGAGAGATTTAACCCAGAGAAAGAAAAGTGAAAGGTTTTGGCAAAGTTTCAAATGAAGTTGCTGCTAATAGTATCTTTTTATCAGAGTTGGGACTGTGAGATAAGGAAAAGACTATAAATAATAATAATAATAATAACCACCTGCCTTTGTAAAGCATTAGACATCTTAAAAGTGGTTTCCTGTGCACTGCTGTCTCAAATTCTCTTGGTGATTTTATGAAAGAGGCTATTATTCCTCTATTTTACAGATGAGACAAATAAGGCTTCCAAAATTTTTTTTTTCATGTGGCAAGTAAGAAACAAAACCAGGACTTGGTCAAGATGTTCTTTATAGGTTGTTTCCCCCCACCCCCACCCCCCGGGCTTGTGGGATCTTAGTTTCTGGACCAGGGATCAGGTCAAACGTGGGCCCTCGGCAGTGGGAACACGGAGTCTTCACCACTGGACCGCCAGGGAGCTCCCTGAGTTGAGATTTTCGACTCCAGGTTCAGCACCCTCCCCACAAGGCTGAGGTGTCATGGGAGGCCAAAGTGAGTTAGTAACTATTTTGCAGTTGACAAGGAAAATCCTAAACCAATTCTCTGACCGGGTCTTGACAGAGTGCCTGCAAGTTTGCACTCAGGACATCAGCAGTGCAGTCTGATTGCATCCCTCTTCAGAAAACTCACTTCCACTGCAGGGCACACAGTTTCCGCCCCAGGTCTGGGAAGGAAGATCCCCCATGGGGCTCGGCCAAGAAAGAGAAGTGGTGACCTCACAAAGATCAACAGTGCCACCTCCCAGAGCTCCGCAAGCCTCCCGAGACTTCACTCCAATCCTTCCCCACACCCAACACACACACACACACACACACACAGAATTGCACGCAGCATCCCTTTCAGTCATCATATCTAATATCCAATGTGGTTTTTACATCTCAATTTATCAGAAAAGCTTGTAGTTTAATATGGAAAGGTGACGGGTGGAGGTGCAGGGACTGAGGTCTGAAAGCTGGTGAGTGCCAATAGCAAGGATTAAATTATGTGCCCTCACCTCCTTTTTTTTTCTTCTTCCCCTCCTTTGGTTTGCCTCTATTGGGTTTTTCAAGACTGCCCTGTAAAAATAAGTTGTCAGCACTTGAGTCTGTGTGACGCTAAACCCTTAGCTCTCTGGTTACTGGTAATAACAGGAAAGGATATATGCATACATATGTGTGTGTTTTGAGTTTGCACAAGTGTGACAGAGGTGCTGTGATGCTTGGACAGGAGCCTTATTCCTGTCGGCATGGTTTGTTCCTGCTTCTCAGCGGTATTTAGAAGGTCTGTTTGGCTGAGGGTTTTATCCTCCTGCAGTGGTATTGAAGTTTGACCAGCTGAGCTATCACTGCCTGTCAAACCTTCCACCTCACTCCCTCCACCCTTAGATAAATCAAGTGATGCGACAAGCAAAGGGAGTGCTAACTGAGTCCCCCGCCCACAGACATCCTTGTGAAAAATGGCAGGCACTTTTCTCCAACTTCAGCAATAGGGTGCTTGCTGTAAGGATGGATTTAGCATGAACACAGAGAAAGTGGAAATGTTATATGACCAACTGGAGAGGATTCTTTTTGTTCTTTTCAGTTTTTTGGAAGAATATTTGATGACCTAAAAGAAACCCATTTAACAAAACAATGCAATTCAATAGTGATTAAAAGCAAACTGGGATTCTGTTTGCTAGAATTTTGTTAAGGATTTTTGCATCTATGATCATATATTATGACCAAGTGGGCTTTATCCCAGGAATGCAAGGATTCTTTAACATCCACAAATCAATCAATGTAATACACCACATTAACAAATTGAAAGATAAAAACCATATGATTATCTCAATAGATGCAAAAAAAAAAAGCCTTTGACAAAATTCAACATCCATTTATGATAAAAACTCTCCAGAAAGCAGGCATAGAAGGAACATACCTCAACATAATAAAAGCTATATATGACAAACCCACAGCAAACATTATCCTCAATGGTGAAAAATTGAAAGCATTTCCCTTAAAGTCAGGAATAAGACAAAGGTGTTGACTCTCACCACTACTATTCAACATAGTATTGGAAGTGTTGGCCACAGCAGTCAGAGCAGAAAAAGAAATAAAAGGAATCCAGATAGGAAAAGAAAAAGTAAAACTCTCACTGTTTGCAGACGACATCATCCTCTACATAGAAAACCCTAAAGACTCTACCAGAAAATTACTACAGCTAATCAATGAATACAGTAATGTTGCAGGATATAAAATTAACACACAGAAATCTCTTGCATTCCTATATACTAACAATGAAAAAACAGAAAGAGAAATTAAGGAAACAATACCATTCACCATTGCAACAAAAAGAATAAAATACTTAGGAGTATATCTACCTAAAGAAACAAAAGACCTATACATAGAAAACTATAAAACACTGATGAAAGAAATCAAAGAGGACACAACTAGATGGAGAAATATACCGTGTTCATGGATTGGAAGAATCAATATTGTGAAAATGACTATACTACCCAAAGCAATCTATAGATTCAATGCAATCCCTATCAAGTTAACAAAGGTATTTTTCACAGAACTAGAACAAATAATTTCACAATTTGTATGGAAATACAAAAAAACCTTGAATAGCCAAAGCAATCTTGAGAAAGAAGAATGGAACTGGAGGAATCAACCTGCCTGACTTCAGGCTCTACTACAAAGCCACAGTCATCAAGACAGTATGGTACTGGCACAAAGACAGAAATATAGATCAATGGAACAGAATAGAAAGCCCAGAGATAAATCCACGAACCTATGGACACCTTATCTTTGACAAAGGAGGCAAGAATATACAATGGAAAAAAGACAACCTCTTTAACAAGTGGTGCTGGGAAAACTGGTCAACCATTTGTAAAAGAATGAAACTAGAACACTTTCTAACACCATACACAAAAATAAACTCAAAATGGATTAAAGATCTAAATGTAAGACCAGAAACTATAAAACTCCTAGAGGAGAACATAGGCAAAACACTCTCCGACATGAATCACAGCAGAATCCTCTATGACCCACCTCCCAGAATATTGGAAATAAAAGCAAAAATAAGCAAATGGGACCTAATTAAACTTAAAAGCTTTTGCAAAGGAAACTATAAGCAAGGTGAAAAGACAGCCCTCAGATTGGGAGAAAATAATAGCAAACAAAGCAACAGACAAAGGATTAATCTCAAAAATATACAAGCAACTCCTGAAGCTCAATTCCAGAAAAATAAATGACCCAATCAAAAAATGGGCCAAAGATCTAAACAGACATTTCTCAAAGAAGACATACAGATGGCTAACAAACACATGAAAAGATGCCCAACATCACTCATTATCAGAGAAATGCAAATCAAAACCTCAATGAGGTACCATTACATGCCAGTCAGAATGGCAGCTATCCAAAAGTCTACAAGCAATAAATGCTGGAGAGGGTGTGGAGAAAAGGGAACCCTCTTACACTGTTGGTGGGAATGCAAACTAGCACAGCCGCTATGGAGAACAGTGTGGAGATTCCTTAAAAAACTGGAAATAGAACTGCCATATGACCCAGCAATCCCACTTCTGGGCATACACACCGAGGAAACCAGATCTGAAAGAGACACGTGCACCCCAGTGTTCATTGCAGCACTGTTTATAATAGCCAGGACATGGACACAACCTAGATGCCCATCAGCAGACGAATCCATAAGGAAGCTATGGTACATACACACAATGGAATATTACTCAGCCATTAAAAAGAATACATTTGAATCAGTTCTAATGAGATGGATGAAACTGGAGCCCATTATACAGAGTGAAGTAAGCCAGAAAGATAAAGACCAATACAGTATACTAATGCATATATATGGAATTTTAAAAGATGGTAACAATAACCCTATATGAAAAACAGAAAAAGAGACACATATGTACAGAACAGACTTTGGGACTCTGTGGGAGAAGGCTAGGGTGGGATGTTCTGAGAGAACAGCACTGAAACAAGTATACTATCAAGGGTGAAATAGATCACCAGCCCAGGTTGGATGCATGAGACCAGTGCTCAGGGCTGGTGCACTGGGAAGACCCAGAGGGATGGGATGGGGAGGGAGGTGGGAGGGGGGATCGGGATGGGGAACACATGTAAGTCCATGGCTGATTTATGTCAATGTATGGCAAAAACCACTACAATATTGTAAAGTAATTAGCCTCCAACTAGTAAAAATAAATGAAAAAAATAATAATAAAGTTAAACTATCCAATATCACTTAAAAAAAAAAAGCAAACTGGGCCGATATAACATACAAAATGACTGGTTAAGCCAAATTATAAATTTGAAAGGGATAATATTTATTGTGAAATATAGGTCACCAAGTTAGCCAAATAGCACCATGAAGAAAAACATTGATTATGATCTTGTTCTAAATAAGTAGGAACATCACATCTACTGTGTGTCAAATTATAATAACTGAATTCTCCTTATTTCCCACCTCATTCCCTTTCTCTGAAATCAAGCAGGGTCCAAACAGAGGAACATGTGACCTCATCCTGGCCAGTCAGTGTTTCATATCTGTAGCTACAATGATTGGCTCAAGAGCCAATGACTCAAGCTCAGCCAATCAGAGTTCCTCCTCCAAATTATAGGAATCAAGTCTTAGGGGAAAGAGGCCAAAACTCTTGACAGCTGGAAACAAGGAGATCAGGAACTACTAACAAATATTTTTTTTCCATTTATTTTTATTAGTTGGAGGCTAAATACAAATATTTTTCACGTGGAAATATATAATCACCATTTCTGCACAGCCCTCCTTTGAGTCTATGAGTTTCTGTAATACATCCCTGTAGTAAATTATCTCTTTTACCTAAGCCAGTCTACAGTGGTTTCTATCACGTGCTTCCAACATGCACATCATTTTTTGAGCTTTAAGATACTACTCTTGCTACATTCAGCTACGTGTTGTTGTTGTTGTTGTTCAACTATTTGTTGTTGTTGTTGTTGTTGTTTAGTCCCTAAATCAAGTCCGACTCTTTGTGACCCCATGGACTGTAGCCCACCAGGCTCCTCTGTCCATGGGATTTTCCAGGCAAGAATACTGGAGTGGGCTGCCATTTCCTTCTCCAGGGGGTCTTCCCAACCCAGGGATCAAACCTGCGGCTCCTGTATTGGCAGGTGAATTCTTTACTTCTGGACCTCAGGGAAGCTCACATTCAATTGCAATCAGCCCCTTACTGAAGTCTCTCAGTATCATTCTTTTAATTAATTATAATATAGGGGATGTCGAAGAGGCTTAGAAAAGGATGGTGAACAGGATCAGCCCACTGGATCAGACTGTGAGGGAGTGACGCCCACTAAGCCGTACCAGAGAAAACTGAGATACAAGATTGCTCTCATACAGCTTAGAAGACAGCGAGCAACTGCATTCACCACTGCAGATGTCCATGCAGCTATGGCGACCATTGGCCTCTCGGTTATTCAATTCATTTGCCACATTTTTGGTTTCTATCCTGTCCATGGGCTTTGCCAGGCAAGAAGACTGTGGGGGATTGACATTTCTGTTGGACAGCCCCTCGTCTCCTACCTGGGAAAGTCTGTGAGGGAGAAACGCCGTGGATCAGTCCTAAATGGTCCATTCCCAGCAGGACCCAAGCAGAGAACCGCTGTGGAAGAAGCCAGCTGGTGAAGTGATCTCGCTCCAGTGCTCCAAAGCACTCCAGAGACAGGTCTGCCCCTCGGGAGACTTTGCTTGAAAGT
The DNA here is from genome assembly GCF_910594005.1 of Cervus elaphus. Lineage (NCBI taxonomy): Eukaryota > Metazoa > Chordata > Mammalia > Artiodactyla > Cervidae > Cervus > Cervus elaphus. The sequence continues at coordinate 3,959,073 of NC_057826.1, read as the reverse complement.
GCATTCCAGGATGTCTGACTCCCTGGTATCCCCAAGTAAGTGCAAGAACACCTTCACCAGCCCATGTTGAGCTGTCTGCTCCCCGGTTCAGCCTCCATCTGTGCAAATTACCAGGGACAGCTGTTGTCTGAAAAAGACCTTCTCCAACTGCTCTGTTCAAGAACTGGATGCTTTAGGTTACATCCTAGTTAATGTATTACCGAAGCACTAACTCTACACCAGCGTAACAAAGGGGTCCTGAAAATTACCCATATTTTCAGTCTCCCAGAACTAACTCATCCCAGGTAAGCATGTGCACTCCTACCTAAATGTTAAACACACCAGACTTTAATAAAAAAAAAAAAAAAAAGGCTTATGTCCAAGAAACTCATTGCATACAAATTCCCCTTTCTCTGCCCATCCCTCCTTTCCTTGTCCACCATAACCTCCTGCCTCCTCTCCATAACTCCCTCTGAAATCATTTCCATTAATATTAGCCTCTCCTAAGCCTTTTTCTTTTCCTTAGGAGTACATTAAATTTGAGGGTTTAACTAAATTGAATACGTCCCTTTAAATAAAGTCATCTCACCCTGTAAAAGTCAGCACAAAGTGACTCTCTGAAGTCTGGCTCTCACCCCTGGAGTTAAAGTGCCTGCTATTCAGAGGGGCTTCATGGAGGCTCCCCCGGAAGGCGAGCTCGGGAAGGTATTTTGGCATGCTACATGCAAACGCAGCAGCCTACGGATCTCATCATTTCTAAATGTCAGCCTTCATATAATCCTTCTGACCCATTCCAAAGCTCATAGGTCACGGAACATTTTATCTGGCAGAGGTTTATGTGTGTGTGTGTGTGTGTGTGTGTGTGTGTGTGTGTGTGTGTGTTTTTGTCCCAAGTTTAAAGTGTTATCCATTTTCCCTTCCATTTCTCTCTGAAGGAGACCTGGCCATTCTATACATATGGTGAGTAAGGCATCAAGGAATTCAAGCAGATGATAAAAATATGTCTGCAGGGAAATAAATTTCTTTTTCTGAAATCAATCATGTGCTACTCACACAAGCACAAGAAACAGCCTGAAATACCCCTTATCTCACCGCCTCCCTCCACTCCAGCATCCGCGCAGACACTTCAAGGCCAGAGGCTTTCTCTCCCGGTCTTCTTTGTCCCACAGCGGAAGGGACAGGAGGCCGAAGTATGGGGACCACGGGCGGAGGCCGTGATCAGCCGAGATGTGGGGACCGCGGGCAGAGGGGTGATCAGCTGAGGTATGGAGACCGCGGACCGAGGGCGTGATCAGCCGAGGTATGGGGACCGCGGGCAGAGGGGTGATCAGCCCAAAGGGGTTGGCTGCTGTCACCGCACAGATGGACGGGCCACCACCCTGAGCTGAGAGTGAGCTTAGCAGTCAGCCCCACGGGAAGAAGAGGCATCCTCTCCACCACGGTTCGGAGCAGAAACAGGACCTTGTATCTCTCCCACCTCCTCTGTGGCCTCATTTTGCTTTCGGGGCCCACAGCTTCTTGCTCTGTGGGGAGCAGGGCTACTGCTGTAACTGGCACTTTCAAAACCTCTTTTCCAGTGGAGAGCAGTGATGTGGCCGAGCCACCTCCCGGAAAGGGGAGCCTTGGCCTGCATCCCCCCGATGCCGTGTTGACGCAGCCCATGGCCTGTCTGCCTGGGGTCGGTCCTGCTCAGCTGTTTGCTGGCTGAGCGGCCACGGGGACACGTCCAAACTTCTGCAGCCTCAGAAGTTCTGCAGCCTCAGATGTCAATCTAGGTTGTTGTTTGAAGGAAAGGAATGGTGTGTGCAAGCCCGTAACCCAGCTTGCAGCCCCTGGTGGTGGGTGCTTTTGAAAACTTCTTCCCGTGTCTGGGTGACGGTGGAAGGGACAAAGCAGAGACCACTGGAGAAGAATCGTAGGGACTTCTGCGGTCACACTATGGAAGACCAAAGCTGCAGCACGGGCGCATCTGAGATAGCTTTCTACTTGATCTTACTTGGAAACAATATTTTTGAGACTAATTCTACCTTTTGTTTTATACTTATGATTCCTACAGATTTCTAAGGGAAAAAAAATTTACTTAAACTGAAAGTGTAGTAGGAACTCCCTGGCAGTCCAGTGGTTAGGACTTGGCTTTTTCACTGCTGGGGCCCGGATTCAGTCCCTGGTTGGGGAAGCAAAATCCTGCAAGCCGCACAGGGTGGCCAAAAAACCAAACACACACAAAACAAGCAAAAACAACAACAACAACAGAACAGTAGAAAAACAAAGTGTGGTAGGAGAAACAACAGCCACAAATTCTGCACTGAACTGGACTCACACAATGACTACTGATAATCTCGTGTTTTCTGTACCAAATGAGAGGTATTTAAAACCTTGAAAAAATAAAATAGATCCTAAAAAGAGTACTACTCATTTTGCCTTGTATTATGTAATCATTTAAAATTAAGAATCTTTGCTGGATGGGGAATCGCTTGTCTAATATCTGTCGGGGACTATGCTAGGCTCAGATCTATTCTCCATCTTCTGAAATCCTCATACAACCCCAGAAAGCAGGTATTATGTCTCCCACGTTTGAGGCAGAGAAACTCAGAGAGGTTGCGTGACTTTCCTGAAGTCACACAGTTGGTCTGTGACAAGGTCAAGCCTTGAAACCAGATCTATCAGACTCGGAGTTCATTATCTGTCTACATGTATTCTATCTTCCCCTCCCCTTTAAGACATCTTAGGTAACCGAGGAAGACTGTTAGTAGCCTGAAGGCTTGTGTGTGCGCATGCGTACTAAGTTATTTCAGTCATGTCTGACTCTTTGCGATACTATGGACTGTAACCCACCGGGCTCCTCTGTCCATGGAATTCTCCAGGCAAGAATACTGCAGTGGGTTTGCCATTCCCTTCTCCAGAGGATCTTCCCAACCCAGGGATCATCTTCCCAACCCAGGGGTCGAACCCCCTGCCTCTTAGGCCTACTTGCATTAGTCAGGTGGGTTCTTTATCACTAGCCCCACCGGGGAAGCCCCCCAGTGGGTCTTTAGAGAAGTCTAGTGAAAGTCACTCAGTCGTGTCCGACTCTGAGACCCCACGGACTGTGCAGTCCGTGGGATTCTGCAGGCCACAGTACTGGAGTGAGTTGCCACGCCCTTTTCCAGGGGATCTTTCAGACCCAGTTTCCAAACCCAGGTCTCCCACATTACAGGCGGATTCTTTACCATCTGAGCCACAGGGAAGTCTGCAGGCTTGTACTAATGCAAAACAAAACAACACTACGTCAGATGAAGGGAACCCTTCACTCCATCACGCGGGTCAGCTTGACTGTGTGGAGTTGGGTGTGCCCACCTGAACCCAAAATGAAGCTCTGGGCCCACACTTCCCACTTGCCGATCCGGGGGAGACCCTGCAGGCCTGACCTGCAGGCGCACGTTGTCCTCACGCGTGGGTGGCCCAGCCCTGCTCCCCCGGAGGCCCTGAGCATGGGCTCTCCGTTGGTGAGTTCTGCCCGAGCTCTGCCCCCCTCACCCTACGTCCTATTCTAATTATCTCCTTCCCTGTCTGAATGATCTTCCATTTATTTCAAACGAATGTTTCTTATTAACCCTCCATCCATGTAATAGCTTTTTAATCCCCAGCACCTTTCGGAGGCTCTTTACTTGAACGCTCCCACGCCGCCCTCTGCCTTCCGCTCCAACCAACCCCGGAAGCACTTATGAACTGGACCTCACTAGCCAAGCACCTCTGCTTGGAAATGTGAGGCTGTCACGGCTAACGCCATGGCAGGCAGCCTAAATTAGGAGTAGGCCTGGTTTCCCAGGGTAACATAATAATCAGGCCTCCTAGAGCCAGCCAATCAACATATGCCTAGCCAGAGAAAAGGGAACCTATCAGGGGAAAGCTGAAAGCCTCACGTTGGGCCAACAAAAATTACCTTGCAACTGTGTAACCTATCAGCTTGCGCCAACTACCCACTGTGTAACCAATGCGATTGCGCCAACTACCTGCTGCTTATTTTGACCTAATAAATACCCGAGAGAACTGGGGCTCGGGGCCTTTCCTCCTCACACACCTGGTGAGGGCGGGAGGCCCTGGCTCAAGTCAGTAATAAATTCCCCTATTGCGAGTTGCATTGTTTCGAGGAGTCTTCTTTCCCGACCGGGGACTCGGACTACGGGCAGAACAGGAAACACATCCTCCACCAATTTTTAAGGTGTGCTCAGGCTGACGTTGACGGGGTGGACTTAGGGAGCCGGCAGTATAACGACCTCCACACCATCCAAAGCTGGGACCAGCATCTCCACTGTGTACCAGGGAGAGACCTTTCCCAGAGAGGGGGCGCAGCTCGTCCAAGGTCAGGCAGCTCACAGAAGGCTGGGGATTAAACTGCGATCTAAAAACTGTGATCTAAAATCTTGAGTGTTCAGGCATCTGGAAGGAAAAAAAAAAAAAAAAACTAGGCTCTTTATCACCTGACCGGTAAGCTGGATGAGTTTGGGAAAGTTGGTTACCAAAAAGTCGCTGTTGATGTCTGTATTGACTGGCTCTGTGTACCAGAACAGAAACCCCCATCAAACAGACACACGTCTATTCTTTTCTTTCCAGCCAGAATAAAGCCAGCTCAGACTTGGTGTTTAATAAATGTTCACTGCCTCAGTACAGACTTCTTTTCTGCACCTCTTCTCCCAAGGTAATTATGTCAGGCATATTTAGTTTACTGTCCCTCTCCTGCATTGCACCCCACCCCAGCACCCATCCTTCCACAATCATCAACCCCACCAGAGTTTCTGGTATCTCAGGATTTCCGTTACAGAAGGACTTTGGTGATGAGCTAAGCCATATCTGGAGAGGTGCACACTTATAATAATAAAAATATCAATACTATCCAACACTTACAGGCACCGTGTAAGAGGTAAGCAGGTCACTGGCACCACAAAAACACCCATTTTCGAGGTGATAGAGTTAAGGCTTAGAAAGCATTTAAGAACTAGCCTAGGGTTGCACAGTGCAGGGCCAGGATTTGTACCTGAAACTGATTAGTTCTGGAGCCCTGTCTCAACCATTAGACTAAGGACTTGACAGACCTACCGTGAAAATGTAAATCTTTTATACGAAATACAATGCTTTTTCCATGGCTTTGCCTGGAATCCTATACCATGCTCTAATCCACAGGATGAGATTGCAAAATTTAATACCGTTCCTCTGGCTCTGGGACCAAAGGCATTTTGCCTCTTCTTGAAGTGCAGAGAAAGTGCCTCTAAAGTCGCTGACCACTTGTGTTCAAGCCGAGCTGAAAACCTGGGGATGGTTGACAGGCAGAGCACGTGAGCAGCGGGCAGTCCTCTGCGGCTGGCGGGTGACCCATGGCAGCTGCAGTGATTCCTCCTCCCGAGGAGGAGTGGGGGGTCATAGCCCTCTTTTCAATTATATCATCCCAGGCCTGGCAGCTCTTGGTACCACTGCAGTCCAGACAGATGGTGCCTGTCTGTGGGCAGGTTGCTACAGCATTTACACCAGGCCCTCCCATCAGCTGCTCCCTGCGAGGCCAGAGAATGACAAAGCCCAGGCCTCCTGTCACTTCAGCAGGGCCTCTGGATGGGCCTTTGAACAGCTGGCGCAGGCCTTGCTGTGTAGAATTCATGGGCAGGCAGGAGAATCTCGGAACTCACTGTTAATGTTCCCAACATTTCTTCTAAGGAATCTCCATTTCAGCTTCTCAGATCTCCATTTCAAAAGAAATACTATTGTGAGGTACTGCTTAGGATACCATTTCAGCTGCTGGAACAGAGGCCAAGGTAAGAGTGAGTCTAACAGGGTAGCCTGTTCTCTCAAGAGCCCATACAAACCAGTCCAGGGCTGTGTAGGGCTCCATAGTATCAGAGAACAAGGTGCCTTACAATTTGGTAATTTGGCATCTTCAACATGCAGATTCTTTTTACTCATGGTCCAATATGGCTGCTCCAGCTCCTTCCATCATGTTCATATTCCAGTCAACAGAAATTGAGAGGAGGGGAAGTTGAAAGGGAGAACATGTCTGTTCCTTTTAAAGCCTCAACAAAGAAGCAGCACGCAGACCTCCTCCTCTTGTACTATCAGGCAGAACTTTGTCAAGCAGCTGAACTAGCTACGTGAGTCTAGAAAATGGAAACTTTTGACTAGGAAGCCATGCAATTGGGGCAAATCTTAGGAATTCTGTTACCCAAGAAGGAGGAAAATAGAAATTGGAGAAAACTAGCATTCTCTGATATGAACTTTCCTTTTTCCCAATCAAATATTTTTGCATACTCTTCTTCCCAAGCATGGAACCTCCTCCCAGCATTCCCAAATCAGGCAACCCGAAGATGTCCTCTGTTCCTGTGGGCAGTTCAAATCTAGCAGCCCTGGGCTTTGTGCAGCTCTCTCCATTAGGTCTGTTATGGATACTCATCATTTGAGCTATCAAAAGTCATTGTCACCACAGCAACAAGGCTGAGTGGGATCCAGACCACAGCAATGAAAACTCCCATTTAGGAAAGGAATGAATGAAACCATAGCAGCTCCTTGTCTATAGCAATTTTCATGTCCTGCTGGGCAGTGGAACCATTTCCTTGGATAGGCCATCTGTAAGCTCATGGTTTTCTTGGAGGCATCCTTGCCCATTATCCTCCATGCTTCATGTGAAATGGCTATTGTAGGGTGTGTGTCTCTTGAAAGTGAAAGAGAAAGTGAAGTTGCTCAGTTGTGTCCGACTCTTTGCAACCCCATGGACTGTAGCCTACCAGGCTCCTCCGTCCATGAAATTTTCCAGGCAAGAGTACTGGAGTGGGTTGTCATTTCCTTCTCCAGGGGATCTTCCTAACCCAGGGATTGAACCCAGGTATTCACATTGCAGACAGACATTTTACCATCTGAGCCGCCAGAGGCCTGCACAGATTTGCTATTTCCTGGTAGTAGATATAAGAAATGCGGTTACTTTGAGGGTGAATAATCACAGACTTTTGCAAACCAGGCTTGCAATTTCTTTGGAAATACTATGTCCTCAAAAACTTGAAGATATATTTGCTTCTGGACACTAGACGGACCAAAAGTCTCATCTAGGTCTACTTTTTGTGTATAAACTCTGGTGTTTATTGGCCTCCATGCTCCGGCCAATTCCCTCTTCTTTCTTCTCTATGGTGACTTCTTCAAGGACATGAGAAACAAAAGCCTCGGATGGGGAGATGGTGCCTGTGATATGGTGTTGCAGCAGGGATGTCTCCCACTGTCTGGCCAGGAGCTTACAGAGACCCCTGAGGAAGGCTGGGGACTGCTGTGTCATCTCCTGATTTTGCTATTTCTTCGTCCATTTTAGCTAACCTTTTTGGTGGCCTTTCAAATAAGCGGAGGAAGCATTCAACACAGACCAACATCCTGAGTTTTTCCAGCTGGTTCCACTGGAGCCATGAGCTCTGTTGGCATGAGGCCTGTCTCCTGAGATGCTGGAGGTTTTAACCAGCGCTTCCCCAGGCCACCTTCTGAACAGTATCTATGACTCAGCTGCCTATGGCTAACTACAAAACAAAGGCCTCATATCTTATGTCCTACTGCAGTAGCACCCCAATGTCTAGGCCCCAAACTCTAGATTAGTGAGGGCACCAGTTCAGCCGCTCAGGAAGGAGCTAAGATAAGAGAGATTAGAGCAAGTGGGCATCCATAGTGGCTCAGAGGGTGAAGAATTCGCCTGCAATGAGGGAGACCTGAATTTGATCTCTGGGTCAGGTAGATCCCCTGGAGAAGGGAAAGGCTACCCACTCCAGTATTCTTGCCTGGAGAGTTCCGTGGGTAGAGGCGCGCTGGCGGGCTGCAGTCTGTGGAGTTGCAAAGAGTCGAACACGACTGAGTGACTAACACGTCACACTTCAGAGCAAGGAGCTTGTGCCTCTTTCTGGGACAGTCTGAGCTCACACGGCCCACGGCTGCTGTAGCTGGTCTGTGCCGTCAGGAGCTCAGGATCCGTCTGTCTAGTCGCTTCCCATCCTTAACGGGTTGTTCCCACCTCGTGGTTTCCATGACTGTTTCAGTTCCTGCAGGATTCCAACCACCAGGAAGCATGGAAGCCGCGGAGAGAACATGACCTTGATTTGAGGACTGATGATGGAATTCACATGGCTCCCTTTGGCTGACACCCCAACAAGCCAGAAATCAGCTACGCATCCTTGCTTGCTTATGAGGCTAGAAATGAGTCTTGAGTTGGATAAGCACGTTTCTAGGGGTCTATAACTAAGAGAGTAGAAGAAAGTTGCCAGCAGCCTGGAAAGGCTCTGTTCAGGACTGGAAAACTGAATCAAGTTTAAGACAACTTCTGATTCAACGGTATATCTGCACGCCTAGAAGCTGAGAAAGGGGGACAGAGCAGGATAGAGCTGATGAAGGCAGTATTTGCAATTCACAGTCTTTTTCCCCCCATGAAAGTAGTTTGGAAAGGAGTCAAACACCACACAGAGAAATCTCAACATCCCCGGCCAAAGGAAGACAAAATTTCTGGGAAACACATTAATTCTCCAACTCTCACAAAGCTGGAAGGTAGAGACGTCAATTCTGAGATGGTGACGGCTGAAGGTAGACTCGGTGTGTTTAGAAAAATAATAATGGGGACAGGGTAAACTCTGCTTCAATAAAAGCGAGCGTATCTTTATCAGAGTTGACAGAGATCATTAAAAAGTGAAAGCAGGAACCAATATATTGACGATGCCTCCAGAACTTGGCCTTACATCCACAGGCTGTATTCAGTGGAGGATGTTTTTTCCTGTCTCACACAGTGAAATCCAATTTCATATAGGTTTTTATTTGTTCAAAGTGATAGATAAGCCTCCTAAAGTATGGTTTAAATCAATATTCTATTCCCTAAGCTAACTGAAGCTGTGGGTTCATTTAATGAATAGGTGTACATGCAACTTTATAAACACACAACTATAACAAAAAAAAAAGAAAAACATGGGAGGAAGGTACCCAGAACAAGACTTTATTTGACAGAAAGTACTTTATTGGGTTTCTAACACTGAGATAAATAGTATATGAACACAGCCCACATTGTCGAATAAAATACCTTATATCATCTTTTGGCAGGCTGGCTTTACCAACTAGCATGGAAACAGGAGACCTGAGATTAAAAAGAAAATGATTCAAACAATAAAAAATAATAGTTCATATATATATATGCACACACACAGACACATATATATATAGATACATGCTTAGTAAACTCAGTTGATTGCTTCAATAATCCTAATGGTACTATTATTTTTCCCATTTACAAATTTTTAAGAAGAAAAAGGCACAGAGATGGCAAGTAACTTGCCCAAGGTCACACAGCTGTTAAGTGGTGGAACCAGCCTTCAGATACATTAATTAAGGGATCTTGGACACTCTTTCCAGAGACATTACTTTGCCAACAAAGGTCCATCTGGTCAAGGCTATGGTTTTTCCAGTGGTCATGTATGGATGTGAGAGTTGGACTATGAAGAAAACTGAGTGCCGAAAAATTGATGTTTTTGAACTGTGGTGTTGGAGAAGACTCTTGAGAGTCCCTTGGACTGCAAGGAGATCCAACCAGTCCATCCTAAAGGAAATCAGTCCTGAGTGTTCATTGGAAGGACTGATGCTGAAGCTGAAACTCCAGTACTTTGGCCACCTCATGTGAAGAGCTGACTCATTGGAAAAGACCCTGATGCTGGGAGGGATTGGAGGCAGGAGGAGAAGGGGATGACAGAGGATGAGAAGGCTGGATGGCATCACCGACTCGATGGGCATGAGTTTGAGTAAACTCTGGTAGTTGATGATAGACAGGGAGGCCTGGCGTGCTGCGATTCGTGGGGTCGCAAAGAGTCGGACACGACTGAGTGACTGAACTGAACTGAACTGTACACTCTTCTGTCAGGAGAATCTGGGCCCTAACATAGTTTATTACTTAAGTTATTTGGATAGGTGACAAATTAGAACAAATCAGGGTACTCCACTATTTAGGGCTTCCATGTGCTAGATACTGCAGAGAATGTTTGACCCTTGGCGGGTGCTCTGTGTCCATCTCCCCTCCCTTTCCCAAGCTCCTCTGTCCTAAAACTGCACCCTGGTAGAAGTCAGTAACCTTCCAGTAAATTGTCTCAAGGCAATGCCAAACCCTAACATGGTTCAAATGATTCTTTTCTCAAAACCCCTCAAAACACAGTTATGAGTGCCGTCAATTATAGCTACAGTAATTCCCTGAGACACTGCTGACACTGTCGCTGGTTGAGTGTGCCGATACACCCTTGGGGTGGGGGTGAGAGGAGAGCAGGTTCTAAGTAACTTCCAGCAACAGCCATACTGTTGTTTTCTGTAATTTAAACTGTGGAGTCTTGTCCAAACCTCAGGGCCCCAGGCACAAAATGTGGTCATAATAGACAAGATCAGGGGTCAGCAAGCTGTTTCAGTAAAGGACCGGAGAGCAGGTCTGCCATTCCAGAGCAGAAGTTGCCACAGAGAAACATAAAATGATTGAGCATAGCTGTGTTCTAGTAAAACTTTATTTATAAAAAAGCAGTCATCAGGTCATGTTTGCCCCACAGGACAAGCGTGATGGACACATCTTGTAACCGACTTGTGAACTCATCCTCCCAAAGATGGAAGAAATTTGACCTGAAGATGGGAAAACTTGGAACTGCCCTTGCTATATCCAAAACAGGGAACAGTTGTGAGAGGGCAACTAGGCCCCATTTGGGGAATATCACAATGCAAAAGGTAAATTATGGGGATAATTAGTCATCTCACTGGCTCCATCCTGCCATCTCCAACACCAACACTTGGTACACTAACTCAGTCTTCCAGGCCAAGTTCAAGGTCATCTCATCACTGAAGCTTTTGCTCACCACCCACTCCCACCTTTTTCAAGTGGCCTTTTCTGTGCCATATAACCCCTTATGCATGAGACTCTAATTACCTGCTGACACATTTAGCTCCTGCCTGGACTTGGTGATTCTGAGTGCTAGGAGCCCTGCCCGGTTACCCTCGTGTTCACTCACGTAATCCAGAGTCTAACACCCTCCTCTCTGAGATCATGCAGAAGCACCGCATGTGAATCAGGAGAGTGAGCTCAAAAGAAAACAGCACCAGAGCCATTTCACCACGTGTGCGCTGAATGGAAAGCCGTGAGATTTTGAATCTGAGTCGTGAAGAGGGTGGTGGGTTAGATGACAGATGGGGAGCCTGGAAGGGAAGGGTCATGGGGGAGGGAATTTGACTTGTTGACTGCATGCCCCATGGGACAGTCAGGTCCAGTTGTGCGGGAGGCAATCGGACCCCAAAGACCAACATTCAGAGGGTCGCAATTGGCAATGATAGTTGAGGCGTCATCTACAGGGAGGCAGTTGGAGGAATCTTGAGCAAGGGATGAGTTTCCAAGGACAAGAATGAAGAGCATGCCTGGACTGTTCCATCTCCTGTCTTGTTCCCCAGGTCAGCGGCATTCTATTGAACACGCAGAGTTAAGTCTCTAGTCTTCATCAACATTGGGCTCCATTAGATCAAACACCGAGCTAATTTGCTAACACTATTAAATACATAAAGCCATCAGAAGCAATTTAATGCTTATCAGATATGCTTACTCCCTAATAAACCCTCACCTACCCCTTATTTCAGCCTAATGATCAAATGGATTCAGAAAATGAATATGTAATGAAGATCCCTTCCATTTATTTCCATGAAAGAATGAGAAGAGGGTTTAGATGGAAAAGGGGATTGGCATTTAAGGGGGCATTTAGCTGCTTCATTGATTTCTATTTCATTTTGGAGTGTGTGATGCACGGCTGAGGTTTGTCAACCTTTCATTAGCCTGGGTAATTCATCATAGTTAAATATCAGATATTTAGGCTACGAATGCATTCTCACCATTTAGCATGCATAGAATATCCTTTAATTTACAAAGAGAATCGCAGCCAAATAAAGGAGCCAGTTTATTCATCAGAGGGAGCCCTGCAGAGGGAGAGATTAGCCGTGGAGCTGAACATCCTCCCAAAGGGCACTGGCTGTCCTGTGCGCTGATTCACCAGTCATCACCCTCACTTCTTTTCTGCAAATCCATAGAAGTCTGTCTCCCATCTATAATTACCTGTCTTTCCCCACTCTGTTGAGAATCCTATAGCTGGAAAGGATGCTGGCAATCACCTTGATCAAGTCCCCAATCCCCCACATTTTTCAGATGCAAACCTTGTTGTTGCCCGGCCACTAAGACTCTTTGTGATCCCAGGGACGGCAGCACGCTAGGCTTCCCTGTCCTCCACCATCTCCTAGAGCTTCCTTGAGCTCATGTCCATTGAGGCAGTGATGCCATCCAACCATCTCATCGTCTGTCACCTCCTTATCCCTGATGAAACCCCAGCGGCTGTCACTGAGACATCCCCAGTCTTTCCCAGGATGATGGTCATCCCATCATCCTGGGATGACCCTTTCACTAAGGTTTGGATAAAAATAATACGGTCCTGTATCAGTGGACACTCTGTCCAGGGCCCTTCCTTGGATTCTTCTGGCTGCCTAGAAATGCTCACTCTGAGTTTCTGTCCTCCAGAAATGGGTTTCGTTTTGACTTCTCCATCTATAGATGTCTTGTGTCTTCTCCACATCAAGCCCACTGTGGACCACGTCCTCTTTCCCGTGATCGCCATAAAACTCGTCATGTGTTCATTCACTCTTGGAGAGTCAGGTCACCGGCTGGGTGCCAGACACTGTGCCGAGCACCGCATTCACAGAGGCAAGTGACAGGGCCTCGGTCTCTGTGTTGGCAGAGTTCACAGCTGAATGGCAGAGACGACCGTGAAGCCCAGGTACACAAACAACGGTCATGAATCACTAACGATGGTAAAAGCAAGACAGGATGAAGGGGAAGCATCCGCCAGGAGCCTCTCTCAGGCTAGGGATCCGAATTCTCACAGAGGACCAGACATTCAGGCTGAGGTCTGGACGCTATGAAGGACCCCCCACCCCCACCCCCGGCTCTGCCCCGCAAAGCGTGTGTGAATGTGGAGTGAGAGGGGGTTGGGGCTTGTGGGAGGCAGACACTTGGAAGGAAAGAGTCTGAGAGCTGAAAAGTGACCCAAATGGAAGGCACAGTGAGAAAGGAAGTGAATGCAAGGTGTGGTCAGGAAGGACCGCAAGCTGGACAGGGCCTGAAATCATTTTATTTTTTTATTTCATTATTTGCTTTCATTTTAGCAGTTCTCATGGACAGGGAGTTCTTTGCCATTGTGGATCTTTTTTAAACTGAAGTATTGTTGATTTACAATGTTGTGGTAGTTTCTGGTGTACAACAAAATGATTCATATTCTTATGAATCACATATACATATATTCTTTTTCATATTTCTTCCATTGTAGGTTATTATAAAATATTGAATATAGCACCTGCCCCATACAGGGATCTGCCTGGTAACCTAGAGGACCAGGGATTGATTGAGGTGGACATGGCTTATATGTCACTGAGGTTTGACTTAGGAGGATAATAATAGCCCACAGAACAACAAACCCTGGAAAGCAGACTCTTCCACATCATACTCTTTCCCAGGCCCCCCACCACCAACACACCAGCTCCCCCTAGCCGAGTTCTCCCCAGCTCAGCCTCCAGCTTGATTATCTTCTTTCTGTCCCTCAAATCTCTCCGTTTCCCTCTTCTCTAGCCTTAGCCTCGTTTCTCTCAGGATTCTTTAGAAACTCAACATTCTTTTTTCCTTTGGTAATGCAGAGATTCAACTCTCTTCCCTTCTCAGTCTGGACCCTCCCTGGGGGTGGGGTAGACTTAACTTTTAGATTCAAGGAAGCCCTTCCAAGTCTAATCTCATTTCTTCTGAGTTTACTTTCCCACATGCTTTGTGTATCTGGCATTGGTGTCATGGCGATGCTGCCTACCAAGGGTGCTGCCCAGCACAGGTGATGGAAGCAAATGCTAATTCGTAGCAAAATCATACCAGAAAAAGCCCAGTGGCACACGACAACAAACGTCTACTGCTCACACAGCCGGGGTATTCAGCTCAGCATCTCTGCTGATCTTGGCTGAGCCCACTCACACCTCGGGATTCTAGGATGGCCTCCGCTAGAGTGATAAAGCAACTCGTCTCTCATCTTCCTCCTAGGATGAGCAGGGTGTGCCTTTCTCACAGTGATGGTAGAGGGCAACTGTAAGCAGAAACATATGAGCACTTTCTCACCCTCTGCTTCGTCAAGCCTGTTAATGTCCACTGGCCAAAGCGCTCCACGTGGCTGAGCCCAGAATCAGAGATGAGGGGGTTATAATGAGGTATGACAGAGAATCTAGATGGGGGGAAAGGGACCGGGGCCTCTAAAGCCAGCCATCTACTACCCCTTACTTTAGACGGAAGAGGTTATGATCAGTTAGGCATTTTCTTCTTTCATCCCTGCATAATTGAACTCAAGGCATTAAAGTGACTTGCCCCAGGGCACACACCTTGACCTGTCCAGCCAGAATCCAGATCTCCAGCCAATCCAGTGCTCTTCCCATTCCAGTATGCCAGTTCCCTAAAAGGGAACTACATAGGCCCCCATTTCCCTGTGCCCACAGTAGGCCTGGTATGAAATAACTCAAAATTCCTGTAACTGAGCTTGGGGTCACATGGTGTACTTATGAGTAGAGGGAGATGCACACCTATATCTGTGCCACTACCTCATCAGAGTATTTTAAATAGCTCACTAATTATAAGCTGTTTGCCTAATTTTACTTTCCTGGGAGGTCGTGACGCAGGCTTGAAAAAGCTGAAGTTATTACACCTACCCAGAGTCCCCATAAGGAAAACACTTCTACATTTCACTAAGCGCACATACATTGTTCCTATTTATGCTCAAGTCAAAGTAAGACTATTTTTTTCTGCATTTCATGTTAAAAATCCTCCCCTATTCCCCAATCTGTTTAGCCATATGCGTTAGATAACTAGGAACCTGGTGGCAATTCTTTATAGATTTTATTTATTTATTTATTTATTTACTTTTTGTCTCCTGACTTATGTCTACGTTAAATCAGTGGTTGTCGAATAGGAGAAATATCTGGAGACATCTTTGATTGTCTCATCTTGGGATTCTACTGGCATATAGTGAGCAGACATTAAGGATGGGACTAAACATATTACAGTACAGAGGTCAATCCCCCACGAGAAATGATTCAGTCCAAAAGGTCAGTGGTGCTGATCTGAGAAATCCTGCATTAAATATGTATCAGTGCATGGATTGCTGATACCAACAAACATCATAGAACATCTTCTTTTTTTTTTCTTTTATGTTAAGACAATCTACTCTGAGAACAGTGCTTTACTTAAACTATAGAAATAGTAACAAACCATGACTGTTGGTCCCAAGTTTCATCATGCCTATGCCTAGTACTTCTCTTCCCTTTAAATCACACAGTCGTCCCAGTGGGGCAGAAGGATGCAGGAGGCATGGAGGAGGCTAGACAGACCTGGCTTTGGACCCCAGTTATGCCAATGACTAGCTGGATGGTGTTGGTCAAATTTACTTATGCCCCCTCTGCTGCAGTTTCCCTTTTTTGGGAAAATGAGAATATGGCCAACTACATCACAGGGTTATGGGGGAGATTAATTTAGAAGATCTATATAAATTCTCTGGCCCAGAGTAAGCACTCAGTAATTGCCAATTCCCACTCATTCATATTAAAACTCCTCTTAATTTCAAATCTGGGTCTCATGCCCTGGTGTTTTGGGACTAGCCAGACTCTAGAAAGAGCCAGCAAGTACTTAATGAGAAAAAATTTCTGCCAATGAGATCCCTGGCTTCTATTTTCCATTCCCAAAGGATCAGATTAGTTCACAGGGGGCTTCCAGGAGCATCTGAACTGGATTCTGCCCACTCATTACATAATTTTGGTGCTTGTATGTCATATCACTTGTTTGTTGACCAGCTGAGAAGCCCAACAGCCCTTCGAGGAACTGGGGTTTCGGGAATGGTTAAGTGCAAGTCTGAAAACAAGAAGCTGGAAGCAAATATCTTCTAACACAGCTACAGTTTGTGATGCGTTCTGGAAAATGACAGAGAATACAGTCCTAGGGCAGAAGCCCCTGAGGCAATGTTGATGAGTTCAGGTTAGAACCAGGCTCACTTTTTTTCTTCCTGGGGCCTCTTCAGCCTTCAGTGAAAATATAAACGCCCTTCAAATGTAGCGCGTCCAAAATCTGTCTTCCTCCAAATAGACTCCAGGTGAAGAGGTGATGTGATATTGGTTAGCAGCATGTTAAGTATCAAATTCAAAAGCCTTTTCCTTGGTTTTAGTAGGAATGTGTACCTACGTATGATTTCAGAGCTTTTCATAAGATTCCAAGTATTTTTGCAAGCCACACTGTGGCATAAGCAAGCACTTTGACCCAGCAAGTCTACTTATAAATGTCTATCTTGCCAAAATACTCATGCAGATATGCACGTCTATACCCACAAGAGTATTCACTTGTAATATTTGTGAAAAGGGAAAACTGGAAATAAGTTGAATACCCATCAGTGGTAAATATGGCTAAGTAAATGACGACACTGGAATGCTAAATTTAAAAAAAATGAGGTAGCTCTGTTTGTGTTCATATACTTGAGAGAATGATTACAAAATATTGCTACACCCAGAAAACAAACTTTAGAACAATAGATACAGCATAATTACATTTTTGTTCTTTAAAAAAGTATAGAAAATTGAATCTATAGAAAAATTCTGGGAGATGCCAACCAACAGCTGTAAAATTTTTACAGTGGCCAAAACTGATAAGTGATTTTGAGAAATAAGGAGCTGATAGAGAGGGGCTTTCTTTTCTAAACTTCTATATTGTTCATTTTCACAGTAATGATATATTATTGTATAATTGAAGATAACTCATTTTTTCATTTTGCACACATGTATACACATACACTCACTAGATGTAGTAGTTCATAGATATAGTAGATATAATATAATATAGTTCATATATATAATATATATATAATATAGTTCATAGATATATATAGTATATATAATATAGTTCATAGACATGTAAAACTATAATATAATTCATAGATATATAAAAAGCATAATATAGTTCATAGATATAATAGATAGACTTTTAATGGATCTTTAAATCAGCCAAAATCCATTTTAAGCCATTTTAAGTATTCCAGAAACGAATGCTTCTAATACAAGAAATTTGGTGCTTACTTAGCAGATGGAAGTGCCTAAGGAGTGGAGGTCATAGAAACCACACAGACACTCTAAGCCTGAAACCCCAAAGTTCTTAAGGGCTCACTAAGAAGGCTCTAGAATTTTTAACACTTTCTGTAAATCTCCCACCAAGTTTTTCAGTCTACATCAGCAAAGAGAGTTGCCCTCAAGAGCTTGCTGCGAAGTCTCTGTATAATCCCACATGCCTCGACTGCAACTGCCGCAGAATCATAATAGCCTATCCTTATTTTCTGTCTTACATATCCTGTCTGAGTTCCTCTCATCGGCAAACTCAATCCCAGAACCACACGATGAAGGGAAATGCAGCCCTCAGCTTCTCTTCTCTGGTGCAGAAGAGAACGTAGAAGGAGATGATGGTGATGCTGAGTTGACAACAGGTAAACAAATGGCATTTTTCACATATTAAAAAACAACCCTTAAATTTGTATGGAACCACAAAAGCACCCAAATAGCCAAAGCAACGTTGAGAAAGAACAAAGCCTGAAGCACTGTGGCTTATTTTCAAATCATATTACAAAGCTACAGTTATCAAAACAGTATGGTACTGACATAAAAATGAAACAAACCAATGGAACAGAATCTGGTGTCCAGAAGTAAACCCACACATATACCATTAGCTAATATTGACAAGGAAGCCAAGATCCCTCAATGGCAAAAGGAGAGTCTCCTCAATAAATGGTGCTGGAAAAACTAATCACACGTAAAGAGATAAATTTGTAGCAATCTTGCACTACAGAAAAAAATTAGCTCAAAATGGCCCAAAGACTCAAATCCAAAGCTTGAGGCTACAACACTTCTAGAAGGAAACCTAGGGAAAATCTCCTGCTCATTGGTCTTGACAATAATTTTTTGGGGGTATGACACCAAAAGAACAAGCAACAAACAAAAGCAAGTAATATTACGTCAAATTAAAAAGCATCTGCACAGCATGAGGAATAATCAACAAAATGAAAAGCCAACATACAAGATAGGAAAAATATATGTCTGATAAGGAGCTATACTAATATCCAAAATATGTAAGTCAATAATCAATTGCAAAACAAATAATCCAATTAAAAATGGACAAAGAACCTAAATAGACATTTTTCAAAGAAGATATGCAAATGGCCAATAGGTTATGTATACAACATTATGAATCTTCAGGGAAATGCAAATTAAAATCCCAATGAGGTATCACCTCACACCTGTCAGATGGCCATAATTAAAATGGTGATAAATAGGCTGTTGCTGAGGGTGTGGAGAAAAAGGGACGCTTATACACTGTTGGTAGAAACGAATTGGTGCAGCTGCTACGGGTGTGGCTACTGAACCGTAGAGAGGTCACTTTGAAACCTAAAAGTAGAACTGCTGTGTGGCCCAGCAATTCTATTTCTGGATATATTTCTGAAAGGACTGCAACCACTGTCTCAACAGAAACAGATAAGCAGGCACAGCCCACTCCTTTGTTCTCTCAGCCGTCCAGACCAGCACTTTAGCCCATATTTAGCTCTTGACTAAAGGCGATAACAATAGCATGCCTCTGCCTTGTAACTATTCCTTGTAAAATTAAAGATGTACTCACTTATTCACCTGAAGGGAAGACACACATCCTATATGTGAATTTATCCTTATCTAAGTATTATTTCTTTCTTTTCTAGTTCAGTCACAATCCCCTGTGGATGGCTCATAACTCACAAAACATGAGTTAATTACAATTAAGTCACTTTATACATTAGGTCAGTGAGAAAATGGTAAAATAAATAATTTCAGCAAATAGTAATAAATGCAAATATAATAACGTAATGTAAAGTGTCATCGCTTAGTTCTTTCACTGCCTACTCTATATTACCTTTGCCCTCCCTCAATACCTCAGCTGGTCATGGTGCTTCACCTGTCAGGGTGATTCAGAACTCTGTTAATGAAGGATCTGTGCCTGTATTAGGTCACTATCATTTTCCATTAATGCAAAAAAAATAAGTTTTAAAGTAGTTTTAGGTTGACAACAAACCTGAGAAGACGGTGCAGAGACTTCCCATTTATCCCCACCCCCCACACTTGCATAGCTGCCTCCTTGTCAACACTCCCCACCAGAGAGGACAGTTTTTACAACTGATGAACCCACACTGACACAGTAATCATCCAAAATCCACAGGTCACATCACAGCTCCCTCTGGGTGCTCCATCACATAGTGGCAACCCTACTTTTAACTTGGCCGTCAGAATCTCCATCTCAGCAAGCTCAGAGTAGCAATCCCTTCTCAGCTTGTTGGTTCAGCAGCATAAGTGGCCCAAAGGGCCAGGTGGCAACCTCACCTTCCAGTTCAGTGGAATTTTTGTCACATATCTGGAAAAAGAGGTCCCATTTTGGGAACTGAGACTGCCAAACCAGCAGAGCCCAAGTTGTAAGACTGGAAACAAAATGTTGCTCTTGGATCTTTAGGGAGAACGGTGATAGAGGCCACTACTAGTTCTTCCCATTTGGCCCCAGAACCATGCATTCTACCCTTGGAAGAAAAGGCATCATGTATTATATACAGTGTGATAACTGAGTGTTCAATTGGCCGTACTACTGCTATCTTAGGCCCGCTTCTTTGGGATGATGAAACGTGTATCAGCTCAGCTCAGTCCCGTCGTTCAGTCGTGTTTGACTCTTTGCGACCCCCTGGACTGCAGCACGCCAGGCCTCCCTGTCCATCACCAATTCCTGGAGCATGCTCAAACTCACATCCATTGAGTAACATGAATTTCATAGGTATGGACCTATTGCCATGCTTCTTTCATTCTAAACTGAGTTCCTGGTCAGAAGAGATGCTACATGGAAGATCATCACGACAAATGTGGCATTTCAAAAACCCACACATGGGAGTGCTGGAAGAAGCATTGTAGGGAGGACAAATTGCTGCTCTTTCCAAGAGATGCAGCCCTCACAGGAGCTCAGGTTTAGTTTCTGTAGTTGGCAGACTGGGCTCTCGTGTTGCCATCTAATTGTCAAAAGCCTCTTCCTCCACGATTGTTCTTTGCTTGGCATTACGTGGGCACAAATGTATGCACACTCCGTGCCCATCCTGAGAGCTCCATCCTCGTATCTCATTCCCCAGACCTCCTCGTCGCCTGTGCCCCAACCTTATTTGTTCCGAGTCCTTGAGCACCAGCCAAACCGTTACCCACTGCGCAGGTCTCTCCTTCCAGGCAAAGTGAATAGCCAGGTGCGTGGCTCAAAGTGCTCCCCACTGGAAGCAGCTTCCTTTCAAACTATTTTTAGGGCTACTGTTCAGAATAAGACTCTAAATCACTCTTGAATGATGCTACCATACCACGATGTTTGCCTATCCAACCGTCTTTCCATACATCTTTCACCTAGTTCCCAGCAGTGGGACCTGGAAGGAATTCTAGGACCTTTAGAAGTGATTTTTTTTCTCCTGATAAACAGAAAGACATGGGAGAAAGTGTCTCTTTTATGTGTCTCGTTGGATATCACAGTGTCAGTCAGTTCCGTCAATCAGTCATGTCTGACTCTTTGCAACCCCATGAACCACAGCACGCCAGGCCTCCCTGTCCATCACCAACTCCCAGAGTCCACCCAGACTCATGTCCACTGAGTCGGTGATGCCATCCAACCATCTCATCCCCTGTCGTCCCCTTCTCCTCCTACCCTCAATCCCTCCCAGCATCACGGTCTTTTCTAATGAGTCAGCTCTTCGCATCAGGTGGCCAAAGTGTTGGAGTTTCAGCTTCAGCATCAGTCCTTCCAAAGAACACCCAGGACTGATTTCCTTTAGGATGGACTGGCTGGATCTCCTTGCAGTCCAAGGGACTCTCAGGAGGCTTTTCCAACACCACAGTTCAAAAGCATCAATTCTTCAGCGCTCAGCTTTCTTCACAGTCCAGCTCTCACATCCATACACGACCACTGGAAAAACCATGGCTTTGACTAGATGGACCTTTATCACAGGGTAATAATTTTGGAACTGTGGCTTATAGCCAAGAGAAGAAAGGCAGGAGGGTAGGAAAAAGCTGGCCAGCGCCCAGTTGCCATCCAGCTACTGAAGTAAGCATGCCTGCAACTGCCTCCCTGTTAGGGAAGTGGTATTTTAAGTCCATTTAGTCAGGCATTCTGCTGCAATTGAACTGATCTCTGTTTAAAAATAACATTTTACAGGTTCTATTTACAAGTCCTATTACTTTGTCATGAGAGCTTTATATAAACGTACGGTTAGCAGCTATGTATAATTTAAATAACTTTTTGGACAATAGCCATGAGAATGAAAATGTAGAAGAGAAAAGAAACCAAAAAAAATTTAGGGTGAACATTTTCCCCAGGGATTAGAAAGAATAGAAGGTCACCCAGTGCATATCCGCAAACACACACGCATGCACACACATTCACATGCACGCACACACTCACACACATACACACACCTTTGTCTCATCTCTAGGTAGAATCTGACAAGAATGGGTTTATGTAGCTTCAGGACCAGGTCCGAGGCAAAGCTGAGGGCCAGGACGAAGAAAAAAAAAATGAATTTAGCAATCTGGGCAGAACCCATGCAGGCAGGCATTCAGGCCGGTCAGAGGTTGCATTACGTGATTTACATGATAAAACAAAGACTGGGTCAGCGCCCTGGACAGGCTCCACACAGTGGTTATGGGTTAAACAAGGCTACTTGGAAAGGCAGCTGTCAGATTTCGGTAGCAGTGCACCCTCTCAGGGGCTTTAGGGACTGCACGTATGGAAGAGATAACAGATGATGCTTGCTGCTGGGAGTTTTATTTTTGCACCACTCCTATATCACATTCCCCCGAAATGAACTGATGAATACGGTTGTACAGTTTATGAATTTATCTTCCTCGAATGAAATCAATATGTTTTTTTAGCAGAGGAGCCGGCCCCGCGTTCGCCGGTGAACATTCATGTCCTGCTGGGCAGCGGGGACCGGGGAGCCGCAGGCAGGGAGCGATCTCTGCTGCCATCTGGTGATGCCGAGAGCACAGAGCCCATGAGGCCGCAGAAGCAGAAGGAAGCACACGCCCCTCTGCTCTGGGAGATTAAGATGCCCCGGGGACCGTCGAGGGCTGTTGGCAGGTCAGTCTCCTTGGAAGGAACAGGAAGTTTCTCTCTACCCCATCCCATTCCTTCCTGTCTGCTCGACCTGGGTAGAATTATCCTAGGTTCCTCTGCAGTGATCAGAACCCAGTGTGAGACTTTCTACCACTATGGAAAGTATAGATCTTTCCAAGGGGTTTATAACTGAACTTAATAGGAATTGAAGCTTCACCTTCTTATTGTTTGTAGCAGGGGGAAAAAAAAGTAGTTTTGGCTCAGTGCCCCCAAACCGTGAAAGGGATGAGAGTCGTTACCATCATGACATTGTTATTCATGGGATCCCCAGTGTCCCTCCAGGCTGTGAAATCCGGGGTTGTGTCTCCTACATCACATTAAGCATCTTTCTTAAATCTTTTGTGCATCTGACCTTCCTTCCCTCCAAAAGGAAATCATTCCAAAGGCTAAACGTTTTCACTGGTGAGAACGGTTCCCAGCTATGTTCCCATATAAAGTTTCCCTTGGCTTATTTCATTTCACCCCCCTCTGCTTGGAATTGCTGGCACTTCTCAGCTTTCCCAGTTAACAGTTGCTTGGATAAACTAGGCACATTTTATTATTTCAGTTTCAAACCGTAAGGCCGGGCCTCCATCCCATTCATCACTTCGAATTCTTCCTCTAATGCTCACATTTTCTAGTCTTCTCTTATCTAATAGAGCTGAGCTTGGAGCTTTAGGGGCTTTCTTATCAACACTCCACGGAGAAAGCCAGTGGCTCTGCAGGGCGGGTTTTCAGCTTTTTCTGCAGCTGTTGTCCTAAGCATAGGCAGAGAGGCTAATCTCACGCTGGTCAGTTGCCACAGGCCTGCTCTTGCTGCTGTGTTGGCGTTAGACAGCTTTGATATCAAGCCTCTGTCTGTTGCTTCCTTCTTCCATCTCTCTCTGTTCCTCCCATTTGGAGAGGTATTTGGCTCTGTGTTCTTGGCCTCAGCCAAAGAATGAAGAAGGCATCCCACGGACCTCCTGGCTTCGGTGTCCAAATCCCCAATTAAGAGAAGGGCGTAAGTGGAGGCATAGCACGGACATGTTGAAAGATAGGAAGGGATGAGGCTTTCCCTGAGAACAGGGCCCTGAGGGGAGCAAAGGGGAAGAACCAGGTGGAAGACGGAAGGATTTACATGTTGTTGGCAACAAAGAAGAAAGGTGGTAGGTTTCAGAACAAACCCTGCCTTCCTGAGGTCACGAAGTAAAGAGCTCTGCTGGCGTCTCCCCGTGTAAACCTCTACGGAAAGATGACAACTGAACAAAATCCCCTCCCCAGTGGGTGGAACTACCTAAGCCCCTAGGATTCTCACATAAACCAGGGGTAAATGGGTCTCCTCTTAAGTTTGTCATGAGCCCAGTGAGACAGGAACTGGGTATCAAATTTGAGTGGTAGAAAGTAAAGACCATAGAGAGATTTCTGTGACTGATGGCTGATGGCCCCCCAAATGTTTGTTAAATGCATCTTCGAGAATGAATGCATGCAGGCCTGCCCTGGTCAATTTTATGTTGCTGTGAAAATTCAATGAAATAACATGTCTAATGTCATTTTGCACACTCAGAAGCCCTTCACAAGTGTGAGAGAGGAGCATTTTCATTCCCTCCTTGATTTTTACCCTCCACTGTTAGTAACAAAAATTGATTATCTATTTAGTGCTGAGTGAGAAGGTTAGCCTTAATAATTCCACTTGGCTTGCATACAGAAAGCTCTATTCCTGTCTTACTTTAAATGATCAGAGGCAGATATTTCTGCCGCTGGCTCACTTCTTCTGTCCATTCCAGCCCAAGTTGCCAAGTCCTCCCTTCAACATATTGGATGTGAGATCCTTCAGTGTCGGGTATCATCAGGAAAATGTCAAGCTGAGGGAAAGGAAAGTGTCTGTGTCTTTCTCCAGGGCTCCTGGTGACTGTGCTGTCCTGTATTAGCAAATAATCCTTACACGTAATTTCAATTCTATCTTTACATGCCATTTTCATTCAGGCTCCTGGAAAGCTACTCCTGAGAGCTGAGGTCATGTAAAACCCCAGCGTGCTCAACCCTGTAAAGTTTAGCCCAACCTGCACTAATTCAGGAAACTATTAATAAGTCTTAATTGCTCGGTTAGTAACCTCTTCTTGTAAAAGACTCACCTGGGGGTCCAAGGGAACCCCCGAGTGTGTCGACACAGGAGAGGTGCAGACAGGACAAGAAGGGCCAGGCTTCAAGCTCGGGCAGACTCCCCACACTTGGGTCCACCCAGGAGGAGCAGCGCCATGAAATGTCCTGACCCTGACCTCTGTATGTGACCCTGAGACATGAGGTCCATGGTGCAGAACGGCCTACAACTTGGAGCTTGAAGTCACCGAAGTTGATGGCATACAAGGGGACACATAAGGAAACATGGATAATATCAATTTGGAAGGTAACTTCCAGAACAGAAAACTATGTTAATCACTTTCCCAAAAGTTGGCTCATTCATTATGCAATCAAACAAACATGTATTGAGCATCTATTTTGTGCCAGGAGCTATATTGGAATTTGAGACAAAAATAAATAAAAGAAAGTCTGTATCCCTATAAAGAGCTTAAAATGTTGAGTTGGAGACAATCTTGTCAAGGACGAGGTGTTCAAGATGGGAAACAGAGAACCGATGAAGAGATAATGACAGACTAACCTAGAAGACCACAGATAGATAAAGAAAAGAGGGCACCTTTTTTTTTTTTAATTTAAGAGAGAAGAACCACCAGTACTTGCTAATTTATTAGATATGTTAGCCACCCAGTCGTGTCTGACTCTTTGCGCCCCATGGACTGTAGCCCAGCAGGCTCCTCTGTCCACTGGGATTTCCCAGGCAAGAATACTCAACTGGGCTGCCATTCCTTCTCTAGGGCATCTTCCCAGCCCTGGATTGAACCCAGGTCTCCTGCAATGGAAGGAGATTCTTTACTTTCTGAGCCACCAGGGAAGCCCCCTGGTTATTACATCTGGAGGATGATTTACTTCAAAAAACCAGTGAAACTTGTCTCTCAGATTTCTAGCTTGGAACAAAACCAAGAGATAATATAAATTTCAGGTATCTATTCATCCATTTAAACTTTTACTAAATACTTCATAGATGCTCTTAAATACTTCTTTATCATCTTTTATCTAATTGAATCTGTGTAATAGAAGAGAATGTTTTCTGAGATTTAGATATTAAAAAGGAACTTAAGATATAATGTAGCCCAACTATTTCAAATAAAGAATGGACAAACAGGTTCATATAACAAAAATGAACACCTACCATTTGCCAAGCAGTATGTTAGAGGCTATTGCTTTGTAGCTAACACTTAGGATAATCCTCCAGAGTGACTTGTAGAATCTGTTTACCAATGAAGAAACTGAGGCTGAGAGGGATTAAGAGTCTCATTCACAGACTCACAGCTATGAAGTGGCAAAGACCACACCCAAACCCAGGCCGGATGCCAGATCCCAAGTTGTTCCCACCAAGTCTGATCCCTCCAAAGAGGATGGGTCTGCTTCCAAAGGTCACAATAGCAGTGTTGAGCCAACACTCTTTTTCAATTCTCTGCCTCAGCCCATTGGTCCTCAAGACAGTATCATAGCAACCCATGTCACTTTTTATTTCTGACATGTTAATGTCAAAGACAGAGGACCCACTGAGAACACTTCTCTCCATAATTTTGGATTATCGTGTACATCATATCCTGGCTCACAAGGACCAACTTCTTCCCAGCTCTGCATGCTCATGTTGTTGGTACTGTTAAGTCAGGAAGTTACGTCCAACTCTGCAACCCTTTGAACTGCATCATGCCAGGCTCCCGTCTCCTGCACCATGTCCCAGAATTTGCTCAGGTTCATGTCCACTGAGGTGGTGATGCTATCTAACCATTTCATCTTCTGCTGCCCCATTCTCCTTTTGCCTTCAGTCTTTCCCTGCATCAAGGTCTTTTCCAATGAGTTGATTCTTCACATCAGGTGGCAAAAGTATTGAAGCTTCAGCTTCAGTATCAGTCCTTCCAATGAATATCCAGGGTTGATTTCCTTTAGGATTGACTGGTTGGATCTCCTTGCAGTCCAAGAGACTCTCAAGAGTCTTCTCTAACACCACAGTTCAAAAGCATCAGTTCTTCAGCACTCTGTCTTAATGGTCCAACTCTCAAATCTATACATGACTACTGGAAAAGCCAAAGCTTTGACTATACGGACCTCTGTTGGCAAAGTGATGTCTCTGCTTTTTAATATGCTGCCCAGGTTTGTCATAGCTTTTATTCCAAGGAGCAAGTATCCTTTAATTTCATGGATGCAGCCACCATCCACAGTGATTTTGGAGCCCAAGAAAATAAAACCTGTCACTGCTTCCACTTTTTCTCTATTTACAGTGAAGTAATGGGACTGGATGCCGTGATCTTAGTTTCTTGAATGTTGAGTTTTAAGCCAGTTTTTTCACTCTCCTCTTTCACCCTCATCAAGAGGCTCTTTAATCCCTCTTCACTTTCTACCATTAGAGTGTTATCATCTGCCTATCTGAGGTTGTTGATATTTCTCACAGCAATCTTGTATCCAGCTTGGCATTTCACACGATGTATCCTGAATGTAAGTTAAATAAACAAATGACAATATACAGCCTGTTGTACTCCTTTCCCAATTTTCAGGAACCAGAGATGTCACACTGGTAGCTTGAAATTGGCCATGGTGAGTACTTATGACACAAAAATTGAGATAAGTGATAAATCAGGCCTTTTCCCACTTTGTTTTGGGGAAGCCAGTTGTGAAACATTTACAAGCAGACCTCTGTGCATAGACATTTACAGATATGCATTTGATCCAGAGTCCATCTGAGGCTTGAGAATCACTTCCTTTTACTGAATGAACTCACATTTGGCCACTATAAGGTACTTTTATCATCTTTGATATAGCCTGTTGAATTAGCAGAAATCTGTGTTATCATTTGGTGCTTTGTACAGAGTGAAATTAAGTTCACTGACCTTCAGTATAAAAATATATTAACTTATTCCAGGGTTACTTTTTCAGTCCTGATTTCTCTTTATAATCACCTTGGCGAATTTTATACTTCTAAATCATAGCATGTTAGGGAGCTTCTTTCTTTAGGTGGATTTATGAGGTTTAGGGAGAAGAATCTTCAGTGATTTATTGGCAGTGAGATTCTAGGATCTCCCCCTTAACAGTGACTAAATTATCGGCATTTACAGTTGCACACACCATGATCATGACATATGACAATTATATATGATCATGTAGTCGGAGTGCTTTCTCCACAGCCAGGACTGAATGACTAAAAGCATTTTTGAACAACATAACTCTAAGGCAGTGCAAATGTTTTACCTGAAAGCATATAGCTCATTGCTGGTGGCTGCATCAGAAACAGGGAAATTGTGTTTCAAAGCAACTAATGCTCCCGTCAAAAGAATCTTCCCATGCCTCAAGATGAAGAACCAAACTATAATTTTCCCTTTCGCTGGGAAAAAAAAAATGTACATTTTGATGAACTATGCAGACACACATTAGCTCAGAATGGCGGACTCAAGGAAAGCATGAATATTAATTTGCAATATTTCGAGAGGGACATGTTTATGGCAATTGGATGATTACTTACTGGTAATTGTGTCATAATAATGTTCGTAGTTTATATACAATCTCAAAAACAAATAACCCAGGGAGCTTAGCTCTGTAATATCATCAGCAGCCCTTCAAAAGCAAATCTTTCTTTGAAGACAAATACCTCAAAGAAAACTAAGTGGGAACTTCCAAAGAGTTCTGAATCTCGCAGGTTCTGACTCTCCTTGAATCAGCAAGTAACCAGAGAAGGCTGGTCCTCACTGAACACTGCCATAGACACACACAGTTTTGACCAAAACCTCAAGCTCTGGATGCCAAAAAGTGCTGTTTGTTTCCCTAATCGTTCCGGGGATAAGAAGGAAGTCAGAAATGGAAAAATGCTGTGGTTTGGGGGCCGCTTTGTAAAACCTGTAGGATATTTTAAATGGGGAATTTCAAAGCTGCTTTTTCCAACCTCTGTAAGTCATTCGTGGTACAAGTAATTTCTTTTTTTTTTTAAAACAATAAACATTCGTTTCCAGAAAATGGCATGTTGACGGTGTTACAGTTCCCTGGAAAGCAGCCCGCAGCCTGCCACCTCGCATGTGAGAGGACGGGTGTTGTGAGCCAAGGTACAGCATGCATAAACACGTCGGGGGAGACTGGGTTTTCGTCATGTGCCGCCAGTTTCCCGAACCGCGCTCTAAAGAGGACATACGTGACACCTCGGGAGTAACCACTCACAGGTTGCCTTCCAATCCTTTCCATGCCCCATGCATGTGAGTTCTGTGAACAAGCACATGTTGTACATTAGCACCCGTGATGCTTAGGGCTCAAGGTACCGGCGTTTGGTTTTCTTTGATCTTGGAATTCCAATCTGTTGCTTTTTTTTTTTTTTTCTTTTTTCTGCTCTGTTTTCTCCTTTGCTTTTAAGCACATAGTAGGCACCCAGAATTGCTACTGATACCAAAAAGCTCTGTGTAGAGATGCCTGATTGAATCTCAAAGATGGAGTTTGGAGTGAAATAGGAAAGAATAACTTTATCGCTTTGCCAGGCGAGCGGGGACACGGTGGGTTCATGTCCCTCACAACTATGTACCCCAACCCAGGGGGACTTGGAGAGGAGTTTTATAGCAGTGGTTCGAGGGAGGGGTGGCTGATGAGAATTGGGGTGTGTGCGGGGCCTGCATGCCCTTAACCTGGCCTCAGGCAGTCTCCTGATGGGCTTCTGTGCATCTCAAGGTTACCTTCTCTCTCGGATGGAGAACGCTTCACCAAGTAGTTAACGTCTTCTATTCACTGGGGTTTATTTCTGCAGAAGAGCCCAAAGATGTTATTATGTGTATCTCTGAAAGGACGGATGCTGAAGCTGAAGCTCCAATACTTTGACCACCTGATGCAAAGAACTTACTCACTGGAAAAGACTCTGATGCTGGGAAAGACTGAAGGCAGGAGGAGAAGGGGACAACAGAGGATGAGATGGTTGGATGGCATCACTGACGCGATGGGCCTGAGTCTGAGCAAGCTCCGGGAGTTGGTGATGGACAGGGAGGCCTGGCACGCTGCAGTCCATGGGGTCACAAAGAGTCGGACATGACTGAGCAACTGAACTGACTGACTGAGGAGCCCGGACCTGCCCCGAGGCTGAACTGCTGTTTCTTGGTTTCTCCTCCCTTGTCTCTGCATCCCCTCCCTTTCCCGATTAGCAACTGTTCGAATTTGGCCTTGGGAACTCAGGGAAGGTCCTGGAAGCTGCCATCTGTTCCCTACAAACCTAAAACGATGGACATGAAAAAGTTTTCCACGCCCAGGATGCCCACAGCATCCTGCTTGCTTTCAAGAGGGTGCTGAGGCGGTGACGTGTCTGAGAAGAGGCTAGAAGGTAGATGTGATCGCTGGAGATGAGTGAGCTAGTGTCACAGTGAGATGGCAAAGCGGTAAAGTCACATGGGGGTCCTGGGGGGAGGTGGTTTGGGAGGGGAGCACAGACTAGAATTGTCCGTCCGTGTGAGGATGATACGGTTTTGCTGGGATGGCATGAGAGGGTACAAATCCACTCTGCTTCGTTGAGAACAGACTTGAGGGAGAGACAACAAAGCAGAAAATGGAGAACAGTCAAGAAGTCATTCCACCAGCCCAGGACCTGAGCAACGGCGGGGAGGTGATGAGCGGTGGCTGGACTCGGGATGTGTTCTGCAGGTAAAGCCACTGGGGCTGGGTGTTGGGGTGCGAGAGGAAGAGGAAAAGACAGGATGCAAGAAAAACATGGAGAGAAAACCTGAAGTCGTTTTCCAAGGTGGGGGATCATAGCGGGAGGATCTGGGGTTACCTTTCGGACAGCTTAGATTTGAGACGCCCATTAAACACTCGGGTAGAAAAATGGGGAAAACGCATCCATGGAGTTGCTCTGAGGGTTAACTGAAGACAGTAGGTAACAGATAGAAATCAAAAGAAGACCAATAATAGCTAACCCTGAATGAGGCCCTTTGGGTCAAGAACCGTTCACTTGCTGTCTCATTTAATCCTCCCAACAATCCAACCAGGGTTATTATTGATTTCATTGATAAGGAAATTGAGGTTAAATACCCAGAGCTGGGAGGGTCCACACCCTTGACCCTAGACTCTCCTGCACCATCCCTCCCCCTTTAAGGAGAGCTTTGCCAAGATCCTGGCTGTAAGAGGTCAAACAATAACCCTGTTCTCTGCTGATTGATTCTCCATTGGTGGCCTTTTGACTTGGGTCTATTTTGCCCCTGGGGGGCATCCATGTTTTCAAGGACCAGGAAGTCCAGTGCAGTTTCTACCCATCTGCAGTTCCCAAGCTGGAGCTCACCCAGTTTCTAGTTGGTTGTTGTAGCAGAACTGGCGTATTAAAGAAGTAGAGGAGGAAGGAATCGAGCGCCACAGAGAGCAAAGGAACATAAAAGAATGACAACACAGGCCAGGGTGAAGGCTCAAAGCTGCAAGCCCTTGAGAGTCGGGCAGGTGTCCCCCGTGGGAGCATGTTTTTAAGTTCTTTCTTGTGCTCAGTCGCTAAGCCATGTCCGACTCTTTGTGACCCCATGGACTGTAGCCCACCAGGCTCCTCTGTCCGTGGGATGTTCCAGGCAAGAACACTGGAGTGGGTTGCCATTTCCTCCTCCAGGGGATCTTCCCGCCCCAGAGATGGAACCTGCGTCTTCTGCCTTGGCAGCCAGATTCTTTACCACTGAGCCACCTGGTTCCATCTGGATTCAAATTAACAAATAAGCCCAGGACTCCGAGTAGAGGGCTGCTCCCCAGCCCCACCCCCTACCTGCTCGTCAACAATGGGAGAGGGCCCAGTAGAGGCAATTTGTCCTTTTCAGGTAAGAATTCCTACCCCTCCTTCACTGTTTTGCATACCGTGCATTCATCCTCACACACATCATACACATAGGCATCAGGGTAGAAGGAGGGGTGAGTTATCCAGGGCTGAGATGCCCCTTTGGTAAACCATTGCCGATTCTAAGAGGCAGCCACTTAACACCCCCAAGACCCCCACTCCCTGAGGCAGCGTCCTGTTCACAGGCTTTTGACCAGTGCAACGCAGCAAGACTTCCTGGGCCTGTTTGTTTTCAGTTGGAAGGGTCCTTACTGCAAAGACTGTAAAACCTGAAGACAGAGATGTGTCATGGGCTGTGCATGGGTTGGAAAAGAATTTCCAAACGTGAGGCAGAAATGAGAGGAGAATGAAGTTTATTCAAGTGGGAGACACCGCTAGACTAGGGAGAGCAGAACCCTTTCACAGGCTAGTAGCCTGAAGAAGGAAATGGCAGCCCACTCCAGTGTTCTTGCCTGGAGAATCCCAGGGACGGAGGAGCCTGGTGGGCTGCCGAATTGGGGTTGCCCAGAGTCGGACACGACTGAAGCGACTTTGCAGCAGCAGCTAAATTTTATAGCCTCAAGACAGAGAAAACACCTACTGGGACGGTGGCATTAGGGGGTTGGTTAGGACGCTATAGAGTGGGTAACAGGGTGGCTATTTTACCAAATATGGGGTCAGGGACCTGGCCAGTTTAGATCCGGAGGCTCATGGCAACAGTTGCTAGGGGGCTTGATCAGTCCCAGAGATTTTTGTCCCATGACCTTGGTACAGAGCTCCCCGAGATGGAGAGGAATGAGTGGCCTCTTCCCAACAAAGTCAGCAAGCTTCTGAGCCACAGTAGTCAATTTCCCACAGGGTCTTGTCTAAAAGGCCACCCTAGTCCCAGGTATCTCACGTTCCCACCTTTTCCATCCAAAGGTCTCCACTGGTGGAGCTCTCTAGAGAAAGGTGCCTCTGATCAAAGCTGGGGCCATCCTTGGAAGCAGCCTGATGAGAGGTCTGAACACCATGCAGGAGCCCTTAGCTGCTTCCTCGGGGCTTCCCTGGAGGCTCAGATGGTAAAGAATCTGCATGCAGAGCAGGAGACCTGGGTTCAATCCCTGGGTCAGGAATATCCCGTGGAGAAGGAAATGGCAACCCACTCTGGTATTCTTACCTGGGAAGTCCCATGGACAGAGGAGCCTGGTGGGCTACAGTCCTCGGGTTGCAGAGTCAGATATGAAACAGCGACTCACACTTTCGTGTTCAGAGCTAGTACTCGGGTAGCTGGGGCTTCTCAAGCGCATCTGGGCAGCTTCCTGCGAGACCCCGGGTGCCGTGTCCTGCACCCCTGGGAATGTCTCTGTAAGCTTGCCCCCAGATTCCGTGGCTTGCTCTCTGCACCAAGCCCCAGTCTCTAACCTTCAGAGAGTGCAGTGTGGGAACATGGTTGAATCTGGCATCAGACTCAGCCCCACTGGGTAACCCTGGGCCCAAGTTCTCTGCCCTCAGCCCTTCAGCTCAAAGAAAGACCACAATGAGAGCCAGAAATGACATTTGAGCTTAAGCCTTTCCCAGGGAAATAAATCACTGTGGAAAGATTTACTTGGAAAACAGATTTGGCCTTTTTCTTTTTTTTCACCTGACTATCCCTTCAGAGGAAGAGAAGTTCACACCACAAAAGCTTGCATTTAGAGAGCTTTACGTTGGAGGCCAGATTGAAAGAGCAGAACTTTACAGCTAAAGATTAAGCCAGCAGGAGCTGAAATAAGAACCTAGCCCTGGGGAGGATCTTCCCTGTGAAGATCCTTAACATAACAGGCTCTGACACCGCTCAAGCTGGGACTTCTAGGAGGTGGCTCCGCATCTCCTGGGGTGGGGTGGTGGGGGTATGAACTTCTCACGTATTAATGTTTTTTAACATGAGAAACGCCTCTGCTGTGTTTTTAAGCACAAAATGCTTGAGAACACTTCCTTAAGGGTACTCCTTCCTGGATATGACACTTTTTTCTAGTTTATTTGGAAGGTGATGCCAGGAAACGAATTGGGGAGAGAGTGAGGAGGTGAGCTGGAGGGAGGAAGGAAGGAAGGAGGTGAGAAGAAAGGAAGGGAGGGACGTGATAAAAGGGCATCGTCAAGCTGGGTCACCGCCGGGAGCAGCGGGAGCTCCGGGGCTGGCTTGGCGCCTGTGACCCCAAGTCGCCCCAGTTGAAGAGCTACAAGTGGAGCATGAAGACTCTCCGCCCGTCATCGGTCCAGAGCTGCTTCTGAGGCAGCGAAGCACCACCCCTGCAGCTTGCCTGCCCCCTGGCTCAGCAACACCAGGGGCCAGACGCCAGCCCTCTCAGCAAGAGTGTGGACCCACCTGCCTCCCACACCTTCAGCCCAAGGCAGGGAGCTGTAAAGGCATCAGAGGGGCCCCAGGAGGGATGAATAAACAGAGACGTGCCTGTTTGTCTGTCTCTTTCCTTCTTTCCCAAAAGCCGATCAGTGATACACATTGGCAACTTGGAAATTGTTTCAGATTCAGCATATACAAACTTTCCTTCTTTTCAACTGCTGTATAGTAGCCCACTGTGTGAATAAACCATAATTTCCTTAGCAGTTACCTATGACTGGCCATGCCATTTCTTTTTCATCTTTATAACAAACAGCATTACATACTCATTCTTTGCCCATGTGCATTCATGTGTGCATGCTAAGTCACTCAGTTGAGTCTGATTCATTGTGACCCCAGGGACTGTAGCCTGCCGGTCTCCTCTGTCCATGGGATTCTCCAAGCCAGAATACTGGAGTGGGTTGCCATGCCCTCCTCTAGGGGATCTTCCCGACCCAGGGATCGAACCCAAGTCTCCTGCGGCTCCTGTTGAGTAAACCTGGAGACAAATCGATACGTACACGGCTACTTCTATGGATGTAAAGAGGACAGAGGTCCCACCAAGATTGCAAGGGCATCCCACTTCATGCTTCTCTGTCATCCCTGTGCACTATAAACTTGGGGTTCCTGCCTCTGTTCCTTTGACTTCCTATGAGCCCCCAGAATGGTGTACATTAGCCTACTGGGCAGGTGTGATTCCAAGCCAGCTGCCAAAAACCAGGTTAAAGAAGAAGCCGCACATAGGAGTCTGTGAAGGGTGGTCAAGATAAAGGAATGCCACACACACATTTACACACACAAACACACACAGAGACAGCACATCCTTTCCTGGACATTAAGTGTCTACCTGGGCAAAAGCCTCCTTTCAGACAATTTAAAAACTGTGATTTGCTTAGCCCTGCATTGATAGCTGCAAACGGAATGATCCTTCTTCCCTCCTTGGAGACTAGCTCCAAGCAGCCTCATAGTAAAAGGCCCCCTAGCCGTAGCCTCCTCTCAAGTCATGTTGATTCCCCAAGACAAGCTGTGTCTTGGGATCTTTTATAGAACATCTCCTTTCCTGAGTGTCTTATCTATTATAAACCCACAAAAAAGAATATGCTTTTTGCAAAAAAAAAAAAAGAAGGATATTTTTTCTGTCTTCTGGCACAGGTAAACTATCTCATCTATTTCCTGTGACTTATTAGAAATAAATGTCAGCGTGATCTTGGAAGTCCTAAGAACAGGTGTGAGAATGGGCCCACTGGTGATCCGTCCTGCCCAACCCCGGCTGACAAGGATAAATCTTCTGTTCTTCTGAATCACCTTAATGAACTCATCGAGGAGATTTGCAGCAGCGCTGGTTCTTTTGTAAGGCTGTAGTGCTGTAAAAAAAAAGTTGCATTCTGACTTTGAAGTATTTATCATCTCTCTTCCTGTTTGTTCTGAGAATGTTAGATGCAAACTTGGGTGTGAGATCAGTGTCCTCTCTCCTCCATGGCAGAAAACTGACCAAACACCACGGATAACACAGTGGATGTGGAACAACATGAGAATGCATGCTCCCTCTCTGAAGCTGCTGCAGAATTCCCCTAAAGACAGGGAAATACAGGGGGAAATATGTTCTGTGTGTGAAAGCACACCGCACTTGCTGAGGCCGCCAAGTCTGAAGTCTGGATTATGTGATGATGTCTCCAGGGACCCGGGGGAGAGGCCAGGAACCACTGCCCCTGCCCACTCCCTCAAAACTTTACAGAGAAGTCTGAAATCACAGGGGGGCATGTTTCATGCCTTCATGTCATGTCTCTTTTGAGTGCCTACTATGTGCTTCATAGTGGTGGGAGATGGGGTCCCACTCGAGTTTCAGACCCTCATTGAGGACTGGGATGACAGAGATGCTCAAATCTTGGATACAACAGTCACGGGCTTCTTGTCTGTGCCAGGTGACACCACAGCTTTAGGCTTCCATTTCTTGACTGCCATGATGATATTAATAAAATATCCCTTCCCTGGGCTGCTAAGAGGTTAGTTGTGGTGATGTAGGCCACGCATCTGACACCCAGTAAGCCTAATTCCTCTACGGGCCTCATCGCATGAGCTGAGAGGAGCTGTTCGAGGGTTCTGATCAAGGCAGCATTCCTGCTAGCCAGCTAACCAGGTAGTATTGTCAAGAAGGGATCAGCCCCTGAAAGCTCTCCATGTCTACCATGGGATAATCTCCTCTCAACCTGAAAATGCCTTGCATATTGATAAATAAAAGATAGAAGCAACCAATGATACTGCTGCAGACTCAGTCCTGTCTGACTCTTCGCAACCCCATGGACTGTAGTCCACCAGGCTCCTCTGTCCATCTGATTCTTCCTGCAAGAATACTGGAGGGAGGTGCCATTTCCTCCTCCAGGGGAGCTTCCCGACGCAGGGATAAAATCCGAGTCTCTTGCATCTCTCCATCTTTACCACTAGTGCAACTTAGGAAGGCCCAAAGCAGGCAAACCTGTAGCCAAATGTTGTCTTTGTGCTGTGTGTCCTTGGGCAGTTATTTAACCTCTCTGAGCCTCAGTGCCTTCAGATTCTCACTGTAATGGTTATAATTACAGAACACAAATGTCGGGCTTGAATCACAAGCTGGAATCAAGATTGCCAGAAGAAATATCAACAACCTCAAATATACTCTAATGGTAGAAAGCAAAGAGGAGCTAAAGAGCCTCCTGGTGAAAGTGAAAGAGGAGAGTGAAAAAGTTGGCTTAAAGCTCAACATTCAAAAAATAAATATCATGACATCCAGTCCCTCCACTCTATGGCAAACAGATGGGAAAAAAGTGGAAACAGGGGCAGATTTTCTTTTCTTGTTCTCCAAAATCACTGTGAACAGTGACTGCAGCCATGAAATTAAAAGATGGTTGCTCCTTGCAAGAAAAGTTATGACAAATCTAGACAGCTTATTAAAAGGCAGAGACATCGGTTTGTCGTCGACAAAGGTCTATATAGTCAAAGCTATGGTTTCTCCAGTAGTCATGTATGGATGTGAGAGTTGGACCATAAAGAGGGCTGAGTGTTGAAGAATTGATGATTTTGAACTGTGGTTGTGGGGAAGACTCTTGAGAGTCCTTTGGACTGCAAGGAGATCAAACCAGTCTATCCTAAAGGAAATCAGTCCTGAATATTCATTGGGAGGACTGATGCTGAAGCTGAAGCTCCAATACTTTGGCCCCCTGATGCGAAGGACAGGGAAGTCTGACACGCTGCAATCCATGGGGCTGCAAAGAGTCAAACACAGCTTAGCGACTAAACAACAACAGAACACATTCCATAGGTTTGTGGCAAAGACTAAATTAAATGGGGAATTACACACACACGCACAAAACAGTGCTTGCTATATCACAAGAACTCAGTTAGCCATCACTGTGTTTGTGCCATACAGAAAGTCCGTTTTCCTGTCCCATATTTGACTCTAAGATACAAAACTGACACACAAGAAAGTACAGATGCATTTGCCTCCTTGATGGGAAGCTGAGAAGAAGAGAAGAACTTGGGGCTGAGTCAGAAAAAGTGAGTTGAAGTCCTGACGCTATTGCCACCTAGCTCTGTCTCTTTAGACATCAAAGTTCTCCTCTCCTGAGTTAGCTTCCTTACTGACCACTTTAGCTTCCTTACTGACCTCTAGTCTTAGGCTTCTGCAAGATGAAGACGTTCGTAAGGGACACAGCGTGGTTGAAAAATAAGGTGGTGTAACTGATTACGGAAGGCAGACCCTGGACTTGAAGTCAGACATTCTCAAGTTAGCGTTCATGCTTTGCTACTCAGTGGCTGTG
This sequence comes from Cervus elaphus, assembly GCF_910594005.1. Lineage (NCBI taxonomy): Eukaryota > Metazoa > Chordata > Mammalia > Artiodactyla > Cervidae > Cervus > Cervus elaphus. Next base: position 3,921,814 of record NC_057826.1, on the reverse strand, counting down.
TGACTTTGGACTGGTTGCATAACCTCTCTGGGGAGCTTCTGTTTCTCTCCATATCTAGAAAATGCAGATAATCATAGCTATTCTGCTGATCTCAAGGGGCTGCTTAGTCTCAAACCTGAAAAATGACTATCAAACAGCTTTGTCATTTGAAAGGCCACCTGGCTGTAATTTAAGGTGATGGCTCATCACAAGGAAGGCTTTTCTTTGGGCACCTGTTCAGCCCAGCAAAGTAGAGCAGAAAGGCGATGGCAGTGCACTGAGGAAGCAGCGGAAATATCAGGAGAACAGAAGTGATTTTTCACCCTGAGGTCTGAGCACAACCCAGGACCTGTAGATCTAGGGCAAGAGGAGTGAGTAGGGGGCTCCCTGTCTGTGGAAGGAAAAGACGCCAGGTTGCTGCTGCTGTCTGGGATCCTGTTGGGGGGGCACCCAAGGAAGGACCCTAGGTGCTGTGCCCCCAAGGCCTCCTCCAAAGGCTCTGATGTTAGCATCCCACACTGCTTACCATGGAGGGGAGGCCAGCTCTGCAACCAGAAGGCTGTTAAAGCATGTAAACCTGTTGTTGTTCAGTCTATAAGTCGCATCCAACTCTGCGGCCCTGTGGGCTGCAGCACGCCAGGCTTCCCTGTCCTTCACTGTCTCCTGGAGTTTGCTCAGACTCATATCCACTGAGTCAGTGATGCCATCGAACTATCTCATCCTCTGTTACCCTCTCCTCCTACCCTGAATCTTTCCCAGCATCACGGTCTTTTCCAATGAGTTGACTTTGCATCAGAGACCAAAGTATTGGAGTGACCTACATCCAGAACTGTTTCATCAAGCCTCACACATCTTCCCATCCTAAGTGGACTCCCTCTGTTCCATGAATAATGCTGTCCTTAAGTTTCACTTCCAATGCCCTGTCTGGTCTAATGCACAAATATTAATGATCCTGTGTTCCTAAATGTTTCTGTAAAGGCAGTCAGCATCATCCCTATTGAGAACACAGGGGAGTAAAAGGGGGAAATCTCTGAAATCATCTGTGTTGCTCTGAAATAAATGCTTCGTTATTGTTGTCAGTCGCTAAATCATGTCCAACTCTTTGCAACCCCATATGGACTGTAGCCCGTCAGGCCCCTCTGCCGGTGGGATTTCCCAGGCAAAAACACTGGAGAGGGTTGCCATTTCCTCCTCCAGGGAAATAAATGCTTAATTCATGTTAATTGCTGTGCTTTCTTTATCTCCTGATGTTATCTGGTGTCAACCTGACCCCACTGGGACAAAAGTCTGTGCAAAATAAAAGAATGTCAGAAAGCAAAGCTATTCACTCTTCAAATGCTTTTCGCCCTTCCTCTCTCCTGTAATGCTTACAAAACAAAGAAGGTGATGGTCAGGCTAAAGGTCCCTCCCATCGGGCTGGCTACTCTGCTATTTGCAGCTGCAGGATGCTCCAAACCACGCAAGAAGCCCCACTTTCAGGACTATTTTCAGGGCCAAGGAGAAAGCAAAGGGCCTGGAGGCCAACTCTTGCTATCAAAATGATGGTTATTATTTGCCTCTGTTTGCTATAGCCATTATTTTTTTAATCCCAGAAAAAAGCCTGCTATGGAAACATGTGATGTCTTCCCACTGTGGTCCTCCTTCCTGATGTCCATTCTCCCTTCCTGCTCTGGGAGGGGCGCCTGCCCCTTCGCTGAACGGCACGAACCAATCAGCTGTGAGAAGAGGAAACGAAATGCTACCTCACCCACAGCCTCCAATTCCTGGGACGATGGAGGGTCACCTCCTCCCCAGCATAGGTGGCTGAGCGTAGCAGAGACCCCAGCTCCTGGATGATGCTGCCCGCCTGGGTCCCAGGTCTGCTCTGACTCCCCGCCTCCTGCCTCGCTGTTCCACAGCATCCTCTGGGGAGCAGAGCAAACCCTTCATTAAAATAAACCTGGTCCCACAGGCTCTATCCTGATTCAGAATGCGTATTGCAGTTTTTTCCGGAAAAGGATTTTAGATCTAGGATCTGGAGAGCTCTTATTAGATTAGAAGATCCCTTCACCACTCAACATTCAGAAAACTAAGATCATGGCATCTGGTCCCATCACTTCATGGCAAACATATGGGGAAACAGTGGAAACAGTGACAGACTTTATTTTGGGGGACTCCAAAATTCACTGCAGATGGTGACTGCAGCCATGAAATTAAAAGACACTTACTCCTTACAAGGAAAGCTATGACCAACATATTAAACATATTAAAAAGACATCATATTAAAAAGCTATTAAAAAGTCAACAAAGGTCCGTCTAGTCAAGGCTATGGTTTTTCCAGTAGTCATGTATGGATGTGAGAGTTGGACTGTGAAGAAAGTTGAGTGCCAAAGAATTGATGCTTTTGAACTGTGGTGTTGGAGAAGACTCTTGGAGTCCCTTGAACTGCAAGGAGATCCAACCAGTCCATCCTAAAGGAGATCAGTCTGGGTGTTCTTTGGAAGGACTGATGTTGAAGCTGCAACTCCAATACTTTGGCCACCTGATGCAAAGAGCTGACTCATTGGAAAAGACCCTGATGCTGGGAGGGATTGGGGGCAGGAGGAGAAGGGGACGACAGAGGATGAGATGGCTGGATGGCATCACCAACTAGATGGACATGAGTTTGAGTAAACTCCGGGAGTTGGTGATGGACAGGGAGGCCTGGCGTGCCTGCAGTCCATGGGGTTGCAAAGAGTCAGACACAACTGAGCGACTGAACTGAACAGAACTGAACTCACAACTGACACTCATTTCCTAACAAGGATCAGCACCCTGGAGACTGAATGGCTGCCTCCCCTTTTCCCACGAATCCCTTGGAGATCTGGTCAGAGATGCTTTTCCGTCTCCCAGACCTGGTGGCTCAGAAGCAAAGGTTGGATTTCTCTGGTGGTCCAGTGGTTAAGAATCCCACTGCCAAGGCAAGGTGCACAGGTTCGATCCCTAGTTCGGGAAGATCTCACAGGCCACGAGGCCAGTAAGCCCACACGCCACAACCACTGAGCCTGCGCTCTGGAGCCTGTGCTCTGCAACAAGAAAAGCCACTGTCATGAGAAGCCCGAGAGCTCCCCAACAGAGAGCAGCCCAGACTCACTGCAATTAGAGAAAGCCCATGCGAAGCAGTGAAGACTCAGTGCAGTCAAAAATAAATAAACTTATTAAAAACAAAGCAAAGGTGGATGGCTGCAGCCTCACGCCAGGATGGGCCACGAAATGACCACGAGCCTCCTTCAAGTCTGTTTCCCCCTGTGCCTCAAAACTGAGAAAAGGGGAGTTAACTCAGTGTTTCTCCTTGGAGTCCATGATCAAGAGTACCTAGAAATTCTTAAATAGGAGGAAAGACATTTCCGGCCACCCCAATGCAAGATCCGGCAGGGAGCCCCTTAAAACACCTGCGCTGATTGCAGGGGACCTGCAACAACACTTACCAACTGTTAATCCTTCCAAGAAAACCAGAAACATGCTCATCCTGTAAATATTTGAGCCTTTAAACACAAACTCTATTTTAATTAAGTTGTACTTCTTTGAAACATTGAAATATTGTCTTGCATTTATTTTCTAGTTATAAAAATTATACATGCTTGTGAAAAGCAATTTAAACAGTGAAGCAATAAAGCAGAAAGAGAGCATTCTCCAAAATTCTTCACCTCCAAAGACAACCAGAGTGACATTTTGGTGTATAGCCTTCTAGAATTTCCGCTAGGTATCTACATTGTTTTTAGATAAAGCAGCAAGAATGCCTACTGTCAACTAAAAATATAGTCAGAACCTGAAAGGAGAGAGTTATTTTATGTTAAATATTATTTATTTATTTTAATAAATTTAGTTAGTTAGTTAGTTAAATATTTATTTGTTTTCTTTTATTTTATTTATGTTTAGGACTGGGAGCTGGGGTCCGATACTGACAGCATCTCAGGGGCTCTGAGAAAACTGCTCCAAGGAGGCAGGAAGGGAAGTCAGGCAGTATACAAGTTTGCAGCAAAGGGAGCAGGCAGTCTGAGGAAGTCAAAGATCCCGTGTCAAGTTAAGGAACCTAGTGTTCTCTGTGCGGGAAGATGCAAGCCTCTGGGCTCACGGAATCCGTTCCTTTCGTATGCACCTCAGCCGTCTGGGGCCAGGCCCTCTTCCTTGTTCCCCGTGCTCCCTGCGTTCCCCCAGCTCCTCAGCAATCACTGCGGGGGGTGGTAGCATTTACTAGACTGCAAGGCTGGAAATCGCTGACGGCTGCGACATTTCTTGTTTATTGATATGGCACCTGATATTTTCATTTCACACTATCCAAGCCTTTTTTTTTTAATTCAGTGACAACTCTGAAACAACGTGCAAGTCTGTCAGTAAGACAATAGTAAATTAAATTACAGAGCATCTCTTAGAGGACTCCCTTGCAGCTACTAAGAGAAAGAGATGTTCTAGCCCCACTGACAATGAAGGATGGCGAGAACGTATTGGTAAATTAGAAAAGCAAGGTGCAGAGCAATACGTGCTGCTTGTTTTAAAACGTATTTAAGCATTTGCCTGCCTGTGGCCTTAGTTCATTGCACATTCTCCACACTGCCACTCCGAGGCAAACCAAGCACTTTACCTCGGGTTTCATTATTTATATGTGGGCGAATGTGACCTATGGGCCAGAAGGTCAATCTATAGACCTGGGTTGCTCTTGTTACCAAGTCCAAGCTTGACAGCCAAGAAATCAAGAAATTAAATGTTGGGGCCAGGAATAGTGGCTTTAGTCAGAAAGTCAGCAGACCAAGAAGGTGGTGAACTAGTGTCTCAAAGAACCATCCTCCCCCAGTTAGAATCCAGGCTTCTTCAACACTACCAGGGGAGGGAGTAAAGTCCTGGTTCCAGGTAGACTCCAGAGCGGATGGGTCAGTTTCCACTTTCTCGCAGCCTTTCACAGGTGGGCCTGGTCAGGAGGTTACCTGTGAGCCAAACAAAGCTTAGTGGTGAAATATTCAGCCTCTCACATGGAGGAAAGTAAGAAAAGCAGAAATTGGGAGGAAAAGAAAGAAAATATAAAGGGCTAGAATCCTGATCAGACTCTTCCTCAAAAGCCTAAAAGATTGTTGTGAATAAAAGAATTATCAAGTAAATAATACATACATAAAGCTATGACCAACCTAGACAGCATATTAAAAAAGCAGAGACATTACTTTGCCAACAAAGGTCTGTCTAGTCAAGGCTATGGTTTTTCCAATGGTCATGTATGGATGTGAGAGTTGGACTATGAAGAAAGCTGAGCGCCGAAGAATTTATGCTTTTGAACTGTGGTGTTGGAGAAGACTCTTGAGAGTCCCTTGGACTGCAAGGAGATCCAACCAGTCCATCCTAAAGGAGATCAGTCCTGGGTGTTCATTGGAAGGACTGATGCTGAAGCTGAAACTCCAATACTTTGGCCACCTCATGCGAAGGGTTGACGCATTGGAAAAGACCCTGATGCTGGGAGGGATTGGGGACAGGAGGAGAAGGGGACAACAGAGGATGAGAGGGCTGGATGGCATCACCGACTTGATGGGCATGAGTTTGGGTAAACTCCGGGAGTTGGTGATGGACAGGGAGGCCTGGCGTGCTGCAGTCCATGGGGTCACAAAGAGTCGGACACAACTGAGCAAGTGAACTGAACTGAACTGAACATCCATAACGGAAATAGTATGGAGCGGTTATCTCAAATGAGTTAGGATATCATATAATAACACTGTATTTCCCTCTCATGGAAAGATGTTCAAGACATAATAACTAGAAAAATCAGTATAAACAGTGTGAATCTACTGCATATATTAAAAAGAATTTTATGTATATATACAAAATTTTATTTTATTTATATATATCTTTTATATAAAATATATGCATATTTTATTTATACATATCTTTAAAAAGACATATATATAAATAGATGGGTTATACACATGGAACGAACTGATGCTTATGACAATCTCTGGAGAAGAAAGTGGGATCTGGTGGGTTCATGAAAGGAAACGTCCACTTTGCTTACAGACTTGGTAACTATTTGAATATTTGCACTATTATATTTTATATCACATACATATAGCAGTAACTTTTTAAAATCGCAGTAATGCAAAGATAAAAGACAATCCCGATGAAGCAAAGTCTCCTTCCCTTCCCCTCTGACCCTCCTTCTCTGCAGCCCTCTTAGCTAGTCCTGGGCACCCTCAGGGATGCCTCAGTGAGCAAAGGCGAGGTCCCCTCCTGCCCGGACAAGAAGGATGGGAAGAGCAGATACAGGCGCAGGCGTTCTCTCCCCAGAAGTGAGTGCAAGCTTGCTTGGTTCTCTGGCAGCAAGAACCCATGGAGCAGAAGCTCCTCGGGACGCTCCATACCCCGGCAGGGAGACTCACACCCTGCCCGCTGTCCCACCGGCCTGCCCTGTTCGCCTGGACGGCTTCGTCCTTTCCTATCCTGCCGCTGTCAGCTGAGCTTTAATTAGCAGCCAGTACATAACACCGGGCAAGCTCTAGAAATAGGCAGATAGTTGCCACAAGCAGCCTGCTTCCCTCTTATTATGCTAATAATAAAGATCCTCCCTGTAGTACCATGAGATGGCGTCTGATAAAAGCCAGCAGGACTGCATGTTCCAGACCCTCATGCTGAATAAACGGAGCAAGCAGAGATGGAAACAGCTCCGACACAACCCTTCACACGAATGCAAATTGGTGGAAACTGCCGTGTAAAATCCCCTTGTGTTTGCCGTGTTAACTGAGCACTCCCCCAAAGGTCCAAGAAGAAAATGACGCCTGAACGGGGCCCAGGCTACCTCATCCCTCTGCACAGAGGAGGCCAGAGGCCACGGAATTTGCTTCTCCGTGCCTCAACCTACCTCAGGGCTCACGGCACTGTTGACTTCACTGGCCCCTCCCCAAACCCACAGCCAGGGGTCTGAACTGGCAGGTGCATTTATGGAGCACCAGGGGATTAGCAGGTGTCAATCACATCATCCATCTCAGGCCTCATCCTGCTGGTGGCGATCCAAGACCCCCTCTCAAGTCTGCAGACACATTACTAGATGAGAGAGCTATCACGGGCCATGGTAGGATAAAAGATCTATTTGTGGATTTTTAAAATATAGAATGGAAAAATCAATTCAGCTATTCTTTAAAATAAATTTGCATCTTGTAATCAAAACAGCGCATACTTGGATGAAGTCTCTCCAGTCGTGTCCGACTCTTTTGTGACCATAGGCACCGTAGCCCGCCAAGCTCCTCTGTTCGTGGAATTTCCCAGGCAAGAGTACTGGAGTGGGTTGCTATTTCCTACTCCAATAATCAAAACAGTATTTACATTTGAAAACATTTGTGCACCTATTTTTGACACACTGTTACTGGCTGAATATTCTTGTTTCATGCCAAACTTTTAATGTGTTGAAGCCCCCAGCCCACAGCATGTGGGTATTCAGAGGTATTTGAGAGGTAACCAAGTCATGAGGATAGAGCCCCCATGAACAGGATTAATGTTTTAAAAAAGACTCCACCGAGCTCCCAAGCCCTTCAGACATCTGCAGTCTGGAAGAAGAGCCTTATTAGAACCCAGCCATGCCGGCTCTGTAGCCTTGGACTCCGAGGCTTTTGAATGGCTTCTGTTGTTTATAAGCCACCCAGTCCACGGCACTTTGGTACAGCCACCTTCACAGATTGGAACGCATTATTCATCCAGTCCACAGACTACAGAAGCAAGCATCTCCAAGGATGCTCCAAGGAGTCCTCCGTCCATAACTTAGGAATTGCTAAAAGTGCAGGGTGTACTAAAGAGAAAATGATCTGGTTTTAGCCCTTGAAGATCCTAACATTTAAAAACAACTAGACTCAAGATCGTCAAGTGAAACCGGTGGGGGACCCACGGGAGAGAGCCACTGGGGGCCTAGAGGAGACGATGCCAGCGGAGCTGGAGAGGTGACGGGTGACAGGTGATGAGGGAAGGGGCCAAAGCTGCAGGAGGAGGCGGCCCCTGGAGGCAGAGAGGGCGCGGACGGGGGCCTCAAGCAGACGCCCCATGCGGGGCTGAGCCTTGGCACCCTTCACCTGCCCCAAGCCGAGGCCCAGAGCACAGGGCCGGGTCCAGAGGTCTCCCTGCACAGTTCTGGGCTTTCCCGTGCAACCCCCCTCACTTAGGGGATGTTATCCTGAGTGCCTTCATGCCACAAAAGAGGTCCCATTTCACTAGTATCCAGCAATGAGTCCGCTTCAACTCTCATCTATTTACACCCAGGGAATCACAGCAGATCCCAGAATCCCGGAAGGAAACATCTCCACGTGAAGTCTCCCCTTGAGGATAATTCCAGTGTCCGCATTCAATCCAGGCTCTGACCCCCTTCTCTGATTTCTAGCAAGGTCAATGTACAAGAAGAAGAATAAAGTTGTCTTCTCTAAGCACATTGCTTTATCATTTGCTCCATTACTTGGAAGCTGCAGAAAAGAGAATAATGGGGATAATTATAACCACCTTCAGGTTGCAAATTCCAATGAATGTAACAGAAGTAAATAATTACACTTCTTTTTGTTAGTATAACAGCATGTGCGGGGTTCTCACCTATGGTGAAATAGTGGGCTACACCAGTCATATTCATTCAGTTCCTCCTTGGAGGAGTCTTCCAGGCCACCCGGTGCAAAGTAAGCCCTCTCCCCGTCATTACAGCCATGAATTTTATTTTCTTCATAGTACTTCCTATTATCTTATTTCCAGTTTGCTTTATGTATCATATGCATTCACCTGCTAGTCCATCACCCCCATAATTACAGGTAGAACTTAGCACATATATTCCCAATGCCTAGAAAAGTGTCTAACTTCCAACAGACACCTTCTTTTTTTTTTTCATTTAATTCACAAATGATTCCATTTCAACTAGTCATTGTTTATGGGGTAAGAGGGCAGCAGAAGATGAGATGGTTGGATGGCATCAGATTCAATGGACATGGACTTGGGCGAACTCCCAAGATGGAGAAGGACAGGGAGGCCTGGAGTGCTTCAGCCCTTGGGGTTACAGAGTCAGGTATGACTTAGTGACTGAACAACCACACTGGTAGTAACCTGACTTTTCTGAATGTGGACCGAGTTCTTGTTCTACAAAAGGCAGTGTATCCAAGGCAGGCCCCACAGAGCCGTCTCTGAGAGTTACCTAGAAAGGCCTTCGGAACAGGGACAATGGTTCACAGTACACGTCTCTCTGCCCAAGTCAAACATCGATGACCCAGTGGTCTTGGGTAGGACTTGCAAACCCAGATGTCCAAAAAAGCATCCGGAAGGCCTTGTGTGAAGAAAGTGAGAGCTTTATTGGGAAGACAGGAAAGAAAGGAGATTCACTGGTTACTCTTGATCCTTAGGACACTTTGGTGTAGTGGGGATCCTCTCCCACTGGCTGACTATTCGATTCTCCAGCCACCAACCCCACAAGGCTGATGGGAGGAGGAAGTCAGCTGAGAAATGAACCCACTGTGAGCCTGGTGCACAGTCAGAACACCCTGAACGACAGCTGTCGTTGTTATTACAACTCTCATGGAGGCAGGGTCTTCGTGAGAAGACCCTGATGGCTCTTCTGATGCTCTGACAGGTCTCAGAGCAACCCAGCTGACTCGGGATACTTGTCTCATTTGGTTTCTGCAAACATAAAAAACACAAATACTCTTCATCTCAGTCAAAACCATCAGTGGGTTAAGGTTGATTTCCTCTGACTGTGAAGGTGCTGGTGAGGGGAGAGAGAGATCAGAAAATACATACATTATAGATTTATTTTTATATGTTACTGTGTATGTGTGTTCATATGCTCACTCGATAATGGTTTAAAGTGAAGCTGATACAGATACACAAGCTGAGCTTGGGAAATAAATTGCATCTGAAGTGCTCACTGCCACCTATCTCATGCTGCTTTGAGATTGCTACCTTAGGCACAGGATGAGAGCATGAAATAAGGTTCCTGTTCTTAGAAGAAGAAAAGCAGCCGCTCTTTAACGGCCATGAACGGGATATCTCGTAAATGGGACATTCCCTTCATGCGGTCTGTTCAGCAAGAGTGAAACAGTATCTTAACCAGGCTTTTTTCTTTCTCCCTCACTCATCTCACCCCCAGCCAAACAAAAAACCTTTCCAATCAGATCTGCCACCCGATGACTTAACTTTGAATGAAAGGGGAAGTGTTAATAGCTCAGTCCTGTCCAACTCTTTGCAACCCCATGGACTGTAGCCCGCCAGGTTCCTCTGTCCATGAGGGTTCTCCAGGCAAGAATACTGGAGTGGGTTGCCATGCCCTCCTCCAGGGGATCTTCCTGACCCAGGGATCGAACCAGGACCTCCTGCATTGCAGACGGATTCTTTGCCATCTGAGCCGCCAGGATGACACCAAAGCTATTGGTGTATAACTTCCTCCTTCCTCCAGAAGGAGCTCTGATCAGACAATCCCAGCTTCTAGTTTATCAACCAGTGTTATCACAAATGCATATTCCTAAGTAGCCTCGTGGCGGGATGGTGCTGGGATACGTATATAGCCTCCAAATGTTCTAGCATGGCGCAAAACCAGTGATGACTGCTTCTCTGTCTTCCATAGTCTGCAAACCATAAAATTCAACACCCATTTAAAAAAGATTAAAGGAAGGAAGAAAGAAGGCAAGGAGAGAAGGAGAGAGAAAGAAAGAGTGAATGCAACTAACTAATAATGGAGTCAGGAGTTTGTTTTTAATTGTTAGTTGCTCAGTCTTGGATGACTCTTTGCAACCCTGTGGACTGTGACCCACCAGGCTCCTCTGTCCATGGGACTTTCCAGACAAGAATACTGGAGTGGGTTGCCACGCCCTCCTCCAGGAAATCTTCCTGACCCAGAGATGGAACCCAGGTCTCCTGCATTGCAAGTGGATTCTTTACTGTCTGAGCCACAAGGGATGCTCTAATCTGCAAGCAAATGCACAGAAAACGGGAAGAGGAAGCAGAAGAGAAAGAGAAGAATGACAAAGTCCAAATTAAAAGGCAGTCTGTAAGTGATGATGATAGCTTTAGGCTGGGAGATAGATTATCCAGGGGAATGTAAATAAATTCAGCTGGACAATTTGCCATTACTCTGCCAAAGTCTCTGATATTTATCAACAGAATGTAGTCACAACTGGAATCTCAGAATGAATCGGCAGGTTTGCAGTGAAGGGTAATGGATCGCCCTGTGGATATGACAGTCTTCACTTCTGATGTGACAGACGCGCGGCTGGCCCAGAAACCCTCAGCGGCCCCCTCCCCCTGCCACTAGTGCGACATTCCCAGTTTCACCAACGCTGCAGGGCTGTTATCCTGCAGCCCCGGGCAGACAGAACCCCGGGCAGACAGTACCTGGTCAATCACAGGACGGAACACTGTTGGTAGGTGATCATAGCCAGTTGACTAATAAACCTCCGGTACCAAAACATCATGGGTGTGTGCGTGCTCAGCTGCTTCATGCCTCACTCTTTGTGACCCCATGGACTATAGCCCGCCAGGCTCCTGTCCATGGGATTCTCCAGGTAAAAATACTGGAGTGGGTTGCCATGCCCTCCTCCAGGGGATCTTCCCCACCCAGAGATCGAACTCGGGCCTCCTACATCGCAGACAGATTCTTCACCGCTGAGTCACTGGGGAAGCCCACTGAAACTTAATACCCAATTTAAAAGGTGCTGCCCAAGGACAGTACAGGTATAAACATCACAATCTGCAGCTCTTCAGACAGCTCCTTATATTGCTCAGGTGTCACTGGGGTCATGATGGACAGATTATAAAACTTCACAAAGGCTGAAGTTGAGCGCATGATCTGTGAGGAAGGTGCTGGCCACTGGAAAGCTAAGCCAGGTGTCTGGAAACGTCATGTGTTTATAAAAATCAGGAAAAGATCTGGGGGCCCATCATCAGAGAACTCGAGCAGTAAGCAGACAGACCTCACCTTAAATTGGGAAGGCAGTTTCATTCTCCCAAGTTAAATTGAATTTGAGATTGGGGAAGGCATGTTCCTTTCCAAAGACTGGTTTTCCCTGCAAAACACCAAGTTTCATTAAGAAGGAGAGAAAAATGCTCTGGGAAGCCTCAGTCCTCTATGCTCTGGGTCACGTCAGCCTTCTGGGGCTGGGAGGAGGACCTTCATGGCGAGAGAGTAGGTGAGGAGAACATGGGTTTTTTAGTCTAGGTCAAGAAAATGCCTGTTTAGTGGAATGTGAAATTCATGAGGATAATTATCTGCTGTATTCATAAGAATGGCTAAAAAGCTGTTAAGTCTGCAACCATATTTAACTATGATGTCTTGCAAACGAGAAGCATTTTAATCCCTTTGTGGATATTTTCATGTATAGGGTTTCAGAATATCAAGGTTTCGTGTTAGTCACCTAACCCATCAGTTTAAAAATAGATACACAAGAATACAAACCGAATCCTAAAGTCTGTCTTATTTATATACTACTGTAGCAGCTTAAACTAACAATAAACACTTAATATCTCATACAGTTTCTAAGGGTCAGGGGTCCAGGAGCAGCTTGGCTGACTTGGAGTCTCTTATGAGGTCATAGGCAAGCTGCCAGCCAGGGTTTCCCTCCCACAGCTAACAAGTCAATGCTGGCCATTGGCAGGACACCGTCATGCCTTACTGTGTGGACCTCCCCATAGGATACATCGATGTCTTCACATTGTGGAGACTGGCTTACCCAGGTGGACATAATAGCACATGGGTATACTTGCTTAAATAAAGTAGAAATGTGTTCTCTCACCTGTGAAGCGTCCTAAGGTAGGTGGTGCTCGATTTGGCATAGTGGCCCCACTACATCATCAGGCATCCAGGATTCTTCTTTCATCCTCCCTACTCCCCTTATTACAGGAACTGAAAGTTGCCTCCTTTTCCAATATGGCTGCTAGAGATCCAGGCATCTGTCTAAAATCCAACAGATAGCAGAAGTTAGGGAAAGGGGAAAAAATGGACCTCTACCAGTTTTCTGTCTCAGAGTTGTAGTTTTCAGAGGATCTACCCAATAATTTCTGTCTCCATGTCATTATCCAGAGTGGTCACATTAATTTATAATGGAGGCTGGAAAATTCATATCTCAGGCTAGCATATTGTCCCTCCAAATAAAATCAGTTTTTATAACTAAATAAAAAAAGAAGAGGGACATTGGATCAGCAACCAATGGTTTCTGTCATATCTGTTTTGTAGAGATCCCCAGAAAGTTGTGTAATGCTAGAATTCTCACATGATATTTTCAGAGACAGGCATATATTTCTTAAAACTGGTGATAAGAAGTCAGAGAAGAGGGGAGTGGAAAAATGGGTGGGTGCAGAGTAGCCATAGTTAAAGAGATGTCTCGTCTTTGATAGAAAGCATAAATTATCCTGGAAATTATCTCATTGTAAGGGTAAGAAGGTTGACATGCTCCCTAAAGAGTTCTAACGGTTCCAAGAAAAGAAACAGAAAGGACGTGTGCTTCGTAGCACTGGCCACCATAACTGGATTATCTCTTCCTAAGATGACTGGGGATGCATTAGAACCTTAGGCTGAAATCCAAAGCTGTTTTTCCCCTTCTCTCTCCTAGACATTTACAGTAACGGGCTGAGTTCTCTGCCTAGCAAACTGTGAGACATTATCCACAGCGGGTGTTGGAAAACAGTGCAGAAACAAACAGAGCATTATTTAGGCCAGTGGAAACAGTAAATCACCCTTCCTTTGCATCCAAATGACACAACTAGTACAAATCAAAAGTTCTCATGTCTCAGAACGAAAATAATCCATGAGTTTCTCAGAGGACAGAATTACCTACCTGCCTATACAGTGCAATAAATGTCCCTTTTAAAGTGAAATAATTTCTAAGCTCCTCAGCACAAAGCTTATGGTGAAAAAGACAGAGCCAATATTAAAATTTAATATGCCCAATATTGTCATGTACCAGTAAATCAACCAGTAAAAGGCAGCAAGTATTTTTTTTTCTTCTACTTCTAAAAAGAGTTACAGTGCTTTAATTTGAATGGATGTTGGGTTACGATTATGGGTTATGATGGTGAAAAGTATGAATTTGTGTCTCTATAGCAATCTGATGGGTTTGCACAGAGCAGTTTCTATAATATGCAGTGTACTTCTCTGTCAGTGTCAAGGAGTAGTCACTTCTCTTACTAATTCAATAGACTATAAAGATGACGTGTAGAAGCTGAAATAATGACCAAGTGGATGCCTTGAATAGTTCAGTCTTTTTGGCTTCATGGTGCTTAGCAAAGGTTGTCTAGTTTTACTCTTAAGGGTGTGTGTGCGTGTATAGACAGATTTGCCTTTGCATTAGTCATAGAAGAAAACTATAAGGCTCAGAGGAAAAACCATTCTGTCTGGCATCTTTTTCGTCCCTCTGTCTGCATAGATGACTGACCTTTTCAGACCATCTCTATACACAATGAGAGCCTGCAGTCAGACAAACTTGATTTCAATCCTGGGCTTGCCCCTCTAGTAACCATGTGCAATCTTGGATGGGCTACTAAATCTTCTCGGATCTCAGTTTTCACCTGCAAAAGTGTAGGTAAGAGGTGACCTGACTTGCAAGGTTGGTGAAAGGAATATCTTGCAGGAAAGGGCTGAATTTGTTTAAGTACTGGATAATGCTAACCCACCCCTTCCCAGGTGGCACTAGGGAGAAAAAAACCGCCTGCCAATGCAAGAGATGTAAGAGACACGAGTTCGATCCCCGGGTCAGAAAGATCCCCTGGAGGAGGGCATGTCAACCCACTCCAGTCTTCTTGCCTGGAGAATCCCATGGACAGGGGAGCTTGGCGGACTACGGTCCACAGGGTGGCAGAGAGTTGGACACAACTGAGTGCCTGAGCACACCCACAGTACACCTTCAGAATCTCCCAGTCACGATCCTGTCTCTACAGTCTGCACGCACTCCCACCAGATCCGTCTTGGACCTGCTTTCCTCGCTCATTATTCCTGGAAGAATGAGTCCACCATAGGCAAAGTGATTAACAGAGCCGAGCACCTGGGAAGGTTTCATAAATGTTCGCGCTCATCACCAACATCAAGGTGAGGAGAGGTTTGCTGGGTTCTGTCTACGGCGCTGCTGGAGGTCGTCCAAGAAACCCCAGCCCTGCAGACATCTCTTTATGGCATGAATGGGGCAGGGAGGGAGGGGAACCTAACAGGGTGTGACTATTTTAACTGCTACCATATGTTCGAAGACCCTTTTGCAATCCTTTTGTGATTATAATTAGTCACAAAAAGGCCAAGCTGAGACCCCAGGAAGCCCTGGCTTCCCGACCCCTGAGCTGTGCTGGCTTCTGATCTCTGAGAGTTCCAGGACACAAAGGAAGCAGCCGGGAAGGCACAAATCCGTCTGGGCCCAGTCCCAGGGCAGATGAAAATGCTGCCACCTCTCTGGGAGAAGCGAGCCACGGCCGTGCCTGGGGTCTTTTCAACGGAGCCCAGCTTTGTGCAAAGAGGACCCTCCCAGCACTCTCCGGAGGCCATCTCCCTGCAGTGATTTGCAAAGAGGCCAGCCATGCCTTCCATCTGACGAGGAATAACAGGACAGCAGCCGCGCCGCCAGCCGAGCTGATTTGTTAGCGAAAGATCAATCATCTGGCAGACAGAAATACAGTGGAGATTATCACACGCGTGGTAAATGTGAGCGCCTTCCCAGCAAGGGAGGGATGGGAGAGACACATGATGGATAGGGCTAAACAGATAAACTTTCTTTAGTGGCGATGTTACATTACCCTTAGATAGAAAATGTGATTATTTTCCCCAAGGCTCAGGGCAGGCAAGGCAGTGCTTTGGGGATCACTCTGCTGCTAAGACTGTGCTCAGTGAAACATGTTTTCAAGCCCTTGGGAAGTGAAAAGAAAAGCAGCCCATGGTGATCGGAAGAGCTCCTGTTTATTGAGCACCAAGCAGGGAACTTGGATGCATGCATTCCCTCAGCTCCTAAGAACAGGCTGAGAGTAATATCATCCTGATCATATACAGGAGGATACATTGAGAGCCAGCATGTTGGAAAGTTCATGGCTTTCTTTCTTTTCTTGGCTGCACTGCACAGAACATGGGATCTTATTTCCTCGACCAGGGATGGAACCTGTGAAAGCATTGTAAGCACGGAGTCTTAAGCGCTGGGCCACCAGGAAGGTCCCCATGGATGTCTTTTGAGAGTCCATCATGGGTCAGGCACTAACATTCTATGTGCTAAGGAAACAGTGGTGAATATGAAAAGACTTAGTCCCTCCGTGCAAGAAACTAAAGTCATGTAGGAAAAAATACATATAAACAAACAAATAGGCTATTTCAAGAACAGACAAACACCGAAAGGGAATGGAGTAGTTCGGTTTCATACAGACTGATTTGTTAGGAGAGGGGCCGCCGCTGCAGCTCGAGGCTCTGGGGAAGAGGCAGTGATCCCAATCATCACAGTTTAGCCACGAGGATGCTGTGGAGAAGGCATTCAAGCAGGATGAAGAGGAAGTGCAAAGGCCCAGAGATGAAAGCGGAAGGATGCTGCAGAAGCAAGGCGAGCGGGGCCGGGGCTGTGGGCACTGGGAAGGGACGGCTGAGGCTACCTGATGGATCCAAACCCAAGCCGTTAGGGAGGGTCACCCACAACTGTCTCGGAAAATCAGGCGCAGTCAGTCTGCTTTTGCACATTGAGATCAACACACAGAGACATCCATTGGACACAGTTCATGGCTTTGGAGTCAGCCCTTCCCAGGTATGACTTGGAGCTCCTCGTTTGGGGAAGCTACTTGACTTCTCTAAGGCCTGCTTCCTTATCTGCAAAAGAAAAAGGATCACAGTATGAATTCCTTCCCCAGAGAACGGTTGTGAGAATTAAGGATAGACGTGTAAATGACTGTGTAAGCATTGAGCAAGTGTTATTTTTTTCATATTCTTATTTTTATTCTGAAAAGAATAAACTTTTTTTTCTGCAAGGACATTTTTTTGCCCCAAGGTTAGACAGGTCTTGGTTCAGCTGATTTTCCTGGTGTGGGAGAGCTGGGAGATGCTATGGAGAAGCCCGATTCCCAAGAATTTTGATGCCCTAAATAAGACACTCCTTGCTCTATGAAGTTCTGAGTGCATTTGTCCCATGCTACTTCTTCAGTGTGTGCATTTAAGGGCAATGGGAAAGCAATGCTGATTCCCACAGGTCCCTAGAGTCTACTGATGACCTTCATAAGTCTGGAAACTGGAGCCTGTGTCCTCTTAGACTGTAACTTCCAGATTTTTCTCCCTCATTTTGTGAGATGGTCCAAAAGCAAGGCAGTATCCTTGGGCTGCCTGGATATCTCCCCGGCCTTCTTCATGTTTTCATATGTTTCAGGTAAACACATTTGTTATAGGATTCTACCCCAGATAAGGGAGTGTGGGAGGGTCCAGTAAAGAGGAGAAATAAAGAATGGACATGGGTACTTATGAATGGACATGTCCATTAGGATCTTTCCTTTCTGTTTTAATTGTTATTTATATAGGTACTACAGTAACACAGAAAATATTCCAAAATATAAGACAGCTATACAATAAAACATGGTCCACTTCCAGTCTTCACCATTTCTCAATTTATTTCCCCAACAGCATGCTGGGCTGAATGAAGCACAAAGCCAGAATCAAGATTACCAGGAGAAACATCAATAACCTCAGCTATGCAGATGACACTACCCTTATGGAAGAAAATGAAGAAGAACTAAAGAGGCCTCTTGATGAAAGTGAAAGAGGGGAGTGAAAAAGTTGGCTTAAAACTCAACATTCAGAAAACTAAGATCATGGCATCCAGTCCCATCACTTCATGACAAATAGATGGGGAAACAGTGGCTGACTTTATTTTTGGGGGCTCCAAAATCACTGCAGATGGTGATTGCAGCCATGAAATTAAAAGACACTTATTCCTTGGAAGAAAAGCTATGACCAACTTAGCATATTAAAAAGCAGAGACATTACTTTGCCAACAAGGTCCGTCTGGTCAAGGTTATGGTTTTTCCAGTAAGGTCATGTATGGATGTGAGAGTTGGACTGTGAAGAAAGCTGAGCACCGAAGAATTGATGCTTTTGAACTGTGGTGTTGGAGAAGACTCTTGAGAGTCCCTTGGACTGTAAGGAGATCCAACCAGTCCATCGTAAAGGAGATCAGTCCTGGGTGTTCATTGGAAGGACTGATGCTGAAGCTGAAACTCCAGTACTTTGGCCACAGTTGACTCATTGGAAAAGACCCTGATGCTGGGAGGGATTGAGGGCAGGAGGAGAAGGGGACGACAGAGGATGAGATGGTTGGATGGCATCACCGACTCGATGGACATGGGTTTGGATAAATTCCAGGAGTTGGTGATGGACAGGGAGGCCTGGTGTGCTGCAGTCAGATGTGACTGAGCAACTGAACTGAGCTACTGTTACCAAGTTCTCAGGTAACCTTCCAGAGATGTCTGTCTACAAAAGCATAAATCAAGGATCAGAGTCTGTCTGTACACTGATCCATAACGCATGACTCATAGTGACCTTGATATGACAATGGAAACCACGTCACATGAATCTGCCACATTCAAATGATGGTGCGACTGGCACCCTTCAGCTCTGCCTGCACATGAACAGAGAGACTGCTCCTCTGGGCACAGATGGGATGTTTCAGCATGGGTTTACTGGGCACCTACTCCGTGGCAGGTCCTGAGCTTGGCACTCGTGAACACAAGTGGAGAGATGGAGCGGTCCTTCTGAGCCAGTCTCTGGACACAGCAGCACGGCGGAGCAGCTCATGTCGGTATGTGAGACAAATGTTGAAAACAACAAATGTCTGCCTACACCAATCAGGGAGTCGCTCTTGGTTTGAAATGGGAAACCAGTACAAAATGCCTGGCTCCCTCCATGAAATGACATACGCTTCTTCCTGCAATTCAGCTTTTTCTTTTTTACACTAAAACTTCAAGTGGTGCCCCGAAGGGTGGCAAGGTTTCTGGGTAGCAGGGATGGTCTAGGCCCAGGGCAGAGACAGCAGACAGCCCTGTTGTTAGGCTGCTGGCACCCTCTTGCATTGGAGAAGGAAGTGGTAACCCACTCCTGTATTCTTGCCTGGAGAATCCCCACAGACAGAGGAGCCTGGCGGGCTACAGTCCATGGGGTCGCAGAGTCGGACAGGACTGAGCGACCATGCCACCGTCACCGCTCTCTTGCATTTTCCCTGGCTCTTTTCAGTGTCTCAGCTCTCCACAGGTAACCTGATCTCACTGTTATTACTTACTGAAGAAGTGCTTTGGAATGGATACAGCACATTTATTAAAAGAAAGAAGAGCCCTTGATCAACACTTTGACAAACGTGCAGTCAGATGTGTAGTTAGAAGGGGAAAAAGACTCTTTCCCAAGAAGAGCTAATCAGAAGCAGGCATCATTAGGCAAAACATAAAGATTTCATAGCAACCGCATCAAGCTCAGGACATCACAATCACATTCTCACTGGCTTTCAAAGAGATGGACTCCTCCATGCATCACTCTTTATCCCTGCAAAAAAATAAATTTTTTAATTCACACAGATGGACTGGATTGGACAACTATGTTCTAAGACTCCCCTTTGCCTGAAAGGGAAAGTTGCTCAGTTGTGTCCAACTGCAACCCCATGGACTATACAGTCCATGGAATTCTCCAGGCCAGAATACTGGAGTGGGGAGCCTTTCCATTCTCAAGGGGACCTTCCCAACCCAGGGATCGAACCCAGGTCTCCTGCATTGCAGGCAGATTCTTTACCAGCTGAGCTACAAGGGAAGCCCCAGAATACTGGAGTGGGTAGTCTATCCGTTCTCCAGTGGATCTTCCTGACCCAGGAATCAAATCAGGGTCCCCTGCATTGCAGGTGGATTCTCTGCCAGCTGAGCTATCAGGGATGCCTAGAATTTTCCAATTCTATTATTTTAAGACAGGTGTTATTTTTAGTAGGTGTTCAGTAGACAAATGCTGAAACATTTCATCTTTGCCTGGAGGAGCAGTCTCTCTGCGTTCCCTGTGACATGCAGGGGGAAGCTCTTTTTGGTGAATGGTGCCAGTAGGTGATGTGGTTTCCACTGTCATATCAAGAGTTGCTTTTCATGATACTATGGGTCATGCATTATGGATCAATGTATAGAAAGGCTCTGATCCTTATATCGTCTCTATGCCAAAGCAATCTTCCAAAAGAAATCAACTTTGGGAAGTTAATAAATAAATACATTGTAAATCTTTGAAGGAAGCATTTTCCTGTTTTGTTTTGTTTTAATTTTTAATCAATCCCCCCGCCCCATTCTTCTTCCATGCCCACCAGCACCATCTTCTCTGACACAGCTGCTGGTCCAATCCTGGAGTGAATCAGAGCAAAGCAAAATACCAAACTCTACTTAGACACTCAGTACCCAATAAAGAGAGCCAATGCCCTTGAGAAACCTTGAAACTAGAAGCACAA
The DNA here is from genome assembly GCF_910594005.1 of Cervus elaphus. Lineage (NCBI taxonomy): Eukaryota > Metazoa > Chordata > Mammalia > Artiodactyla > Cervidae > Cervus > Cervus elaphus. The sequence goes on along the minus strand of NC_057826.1, from coordinate 3,901,439 downwards.
GAGTAAAACACAGCTTCTCCTCCTCTTTACCCACCATTCCTGAAGGTTTTAGGGAGATGGAAAAGCGCCTATTTACTTGAATATTTTAATGAGATCTAATGGGCTTTCGTGGTGGCCCATTGGTAAAGAATCCACCTGCCAATGCAGTCAATACATGTATAAATCCTTGAGTCAGGGTCATCCCCTAGAGAAAGAAATGGCAATCCACTCCAGTATCCTTGCCTGGGAAATCCCATGAACAGAGGAGCCTGGCAGTCTATAGCCCATGGGGTCTCAAAACAGTCAGACACGACTTAGCGACTAAGCAACAACAAATGAAGAGCAGAAGGCAGATTTGGTCACCACCATCCCTAGGGCCATTCAGACCACCATCCCATAAACAGTGACCATCTGCTCTGTGCCAGGCATGTGCCATAAAAGGGGACAAAAAAGTGGCAAAGACCAAGTCCTTGCCTTGAAAAATTTCTGCCTAATGTCAGAATCAGCTCAGAAACAAACACACTGCCATATGTGGTGCCTAAAACAATCACGGGGAGTGGATAGAATTCTGGGAACACAGAGGTTTCCGTGGATACCGCTAGGCCCTGGGGATCCGAAAGGATATAAAATAGAGTCACAAAGAATCACAGTAGTTCATGAAAAATAAAGACGGGTGGAGCAACATGTATTAAAGAAAAAAAAGTTTGGAAGAGGAGGAAGAGATACAACGGTAAAAAGACCACGGAGAGTAAAACCTGCATAGAGAAGAGACAGTCACATCGGAATGGCCACTGACTGAACAAGCATCTGAGAGAGATGATGTAAGAATAGTAACAGATCCAGCTGCTGTAAAAGGAAGCTCAACTACAAGGTCTGGAGGCCCGGGATTTGGATCCCACGGTGTGAAGATGGGCCTGACCCCTCCAGTCAAGGGGAGAGGTGGACATCCTGAGTAGGTGGATCCAGAGAGACCCCTCAGGCCCTGCTGAAGGCACAAGGACCCACTGCAGTACTCAGGGGATCCCAGTGCTAATAAAGGCAGAGCGCGCTGGTGTTGTGTTATAACTGGAGGCTGGATACTAAGGCTGAGAAGCCTTGAGGTCACGGAAGATGATCTTTATGGCATCTTACAGCTCTCTCTTCCTTACCAAACCTGGGCCACTTAGGGCACAGACTGAGTCTTTACTAATCTCAGAATTGTCAGGACCGAGACCCTGTAGGTATAGGGTTTCCCTGGTTGCTCAGACAGTAAAGAGTCTGCCTGCAATGCAGGAGACCCAGGTTCGATCCCTGGGTCGGTAAGATCCCCTGGAGAAAGGAAGAGCTACCCACTCTAGCATTCTTGCCTGGAGAATTCCATGAACAAAGGAACTTGGTGGGCTACAGTCCATGGGGTCACAAAGAGTCGGACACGACTGAGCAACTAATACCCACACACAGACCCTGTAGGTATAGGATAATAATATTAAATGCTGAATATTTGAATAGGTCCCTTGGTATTTTCCACAGGATTTTCATGCATATGTGCACATTTGGTGCCCTCATTTCCATTCCATAAGTTGGGTTGTAGAGATTCCATTTTAGAGTTGGAGAACTGGAGGCTTGGAGAGACTGAATGCCTTTGCTGAGACTATACGGCCGGGAAATTACACGCCCTGGCCACCCATCTTCCCCTCCGGCCACCATCAGCACGTCCACCCTGTGCAAGTCTGACCGTGGACTATGAGAAGCCTTCATGCTTGCGCCATCTCATCCCTCTCCATCGCCACTCATTCTCTAAGCAGGAGTGTGAGAAGCTTCCACGTGCCAGAGACCTGACATCGTGATGAATCAAAGTCCTTGCTTGCATGGAGTTTGCATTCCAGGAAGGAGACTGATCATGAGCAAGAAAGGACCTAGGAGACAGGAGCTACAAAGAAAACAGAACTCAAGCCTGTGATAGAGTGGGCTGGAGGAGGCCAGCGCAACTTGGCAGGGTGGCCCAGGAGGAAGGCTCTCAGAGAGACAGCTGAGCTGAGAGCTGGTGAGAGGGGGAACCAGTCCTGCAGAAGCCGAGGGAGGAGTATTCCAGGCGGAGGACGGAGCATGGCCTCTCAGGTGGGGCGAGCTGGACGCAGAGGAGAGGCAGGGTGTTACCCCAGCTGGGTCGGATGCTTCTCCCATTCTCACCGGTGCCCTGTGCCAATCAATGCCTTTCAGGTTGTTCAGCCCTCACTGATTTTCTCAGCTCTCCACGGGCCTCTTTAACACGGGCCTCTTTCCCCTCTTCATTCCTGATGTCTGGCATAACCCCTGGCATGTGGTTGACATCCAACTTCCCCCGCTATTGGGTCAAGGAGGCGATCTGACTTCATTGGAACATACTCATAGGTACTCTGGAGCCAGTCAGCAACGGGTCTGAGGTCTCCAGGGATACTCAGAGGAATCAAAACAAAATCTGAAAGCAAGTGGCTACAGAGTTGAAAAGGAAAAAAAAAAAAATATACCCGCATCTGTAGCTACCTTCTGACAGATGTGGTAAATGAGTAATTTATAAGTGCATAATTTACAGGATGTCTATGACAAAGCCCAGAGTGCTGATTCAGAGAAAGCATGGGTGAGTAATGAGATTTTTATGGGATGTTGTGTACAGGTTTGTTCCGAATTTGTAGTCCTGGTTTCTCAGGAATCACAAATGGCTTCTCTGTCCATTCCCAACCCCTAGGCTGAAAAATACGGATTCAGACAGTAAACCAATAATACACTTTTAATAATTATAATGCATATTATAATTATTTATCATAATACAATTATAATTGCTATATTATAATATATAATATAACAATAATATGCATTTAAATAATTATATCATGCCTGACAAGGCCTCCTCTTTGGACATGATGCCATGATCTCTTTTTTCCTGGCAGCCTCAGTAAACCCAGGTGGGCAGACAATCCCTTTAGAAGCTGTGGTATGTAGGGAAATCTATTCAGCTTCCACAGCTTGGCCCTTTATCCACTTCTGCCTCCCATTCTTTATTTATGAGGCCACATTTGCATGAAAACAAGATCCTTGTTTCAGCCAGAGCCATTGATAGGCTTAGGTTTCCTGAAGACTTTTCTAATTATAGAGACGATCTTGGGATTCACGAAATGCTCAGAACAGAAATATAGCTCATCAAGTAAAGAAGTCAATAAGCTCAGGTTCCAGGGCCAGCTCCACTACTGAACTCACAGTGCAAATCACATTTCTGAATGTTCTCTCATGGGTAACGAAAGGATTGATCAAGACTAGTAGTTCCCAGCATAGAGTTCTAAGATGGTCAGACTCCTCAAAATATGCATTTTGATTTTTTTAAAATTTCATGGAAAGCACAAATATTCCCTAAAAAGCCCTCCTACATATCTAAAACAACGTTCCAAGTGACTTCTAATAGTCTAAACATATCCCAAACAAAATTCCTAATTTTTTTTCCCTCCAAATCCATTTTATCCCAGCCCACTCACCCTCATACACTCATTCACATAGTCACTCAAACTAAGAATCTACCGCAGCCTTTGACTTCTCTCTGGCCTTCACCCCCAACACGCGTGCATGCTGAGGCACTTCAGTCGTGGTGTCTGACTCTTTGTGACCCTGGGGACTGTAGCCTGCCTGGCCCCACCTCTCTCAGTAATTCTTCAGGAAGCCCTATCAGGCTGACTTTCAAAATGCATCCCAAAGGCATCCATCTGTCTCCACCCCTGCTGTCTCTGCACCAGCCTGAGTCAGGACCGTCTCTCATCTGGCCCTGGCCATTCACCTCGAGACAGGCCCCCTGCTCGAGTGAATTACCCTGGTGACAATCCCTTCTCCAGTCTCAGCCTGTGACTGCACCGCGTCAAACCCTGGGGTGGCTCCTCTGGCCTTGGACACGAAAGCCCACTCCCTAGGTGGCCGTCCAGCCCTCCCTCCCAACCCCATCTTCTTCTAGACCCCCGCCCCTCCATAGTCTTCCATGCTCATTGGTCTTCTATTTCTAGAAAATGCTAACCTCTTTCCCTCCTCTAGGCTGTACGTTTTGTGACATCTTCCTGAATCTGTCCTCCGTATCTTAAACGGCTAGCCTCTTACTGTTTTGGGTCTCAGCTCAGAGGTAAATTTCTCTCTCTCACTCTTTCTCTCTGTTTGATCTCATACTTTCTATCTAAAATTGATAGAGTCACTCTATTTGACATTGGCCACCGCTGCTTTCTCATAGTGCTTATCTTCATTTATTCCTATCTGAAATTAATTAGATATTTTTAATTAAATGAACCTCTCTCTCTTTTTTTTGTTACTTTTTATTTCCTTTGACTTTATGTAAGAACAATGTCTGATCAAAAGTTCTTACAATTCAGTTATGAACACTGATTCTCTTGGGCTGCTCTAAACTCTAGCAATAACGTATGGCTTTGATATTTTAAAAGGAGAAAAATATTTGATAATTAATAAGTGTCATGACGACAACTAAAATTTATTGACCACTTACCAAGTGCCAGGCATTGTGATAAGCATTTTATGGACAAATCTCATTTAATCTTCATAACAATACTATTACATAAATACTTTTATTATATACTCACCTTGTAGATAAAACATCTTGAACACAGATAGAACACATTCAAGTGCCTATGGACATTATGAAAGAGGGTGAGTAGATAGGGCTTGAGCCCATGTTGTCTGAATCCTAAATCCATGCTCTTCACTATCATAGTATTCTGCCGATCTTAACAGTTACAAGTTAATCTTTTCCCCCCATAAAGTTTCCAGGCAATAAAAATAATGAGTACATATTATTATCATTACAGAGCTCAGAAAAACTTTAGGATTATTTAAAACAGGATCGAGCTGGCGCCGTGCTGGAGTTTCTTCATCTAACAGCAGACCGGTGAGTTGTCAGCCTCCCAGTTTCAGATATCAATCCATCATGTTCAGAGCTGCTATGCTGCTAATTAGGTCATTTCCAGGAGAAAATAGCTATCAGGCAGATATGCCGGGGATGCTTGAAGATCAAGCTATTGATCCTCTGTAGACAAATCCACATGGGGGAGCAAGATGAGAAAGAGAATTTACTTGGTGAGGATGGAACAGAGACAGGAAGATGAGTGAAAGGATGCTTATGGCGGGTGCTCCTGATTCTCTGGGACAGGGCTGGGAGATGAAGTCCGTCCTGCAGAAGAGATCTGGACAGGCCCTGCCTCTCCTCGCCGTCTTTCTCATAGGTACTTTCTTTGTCTACATCAATGCCGACAGTCCATTCATCACTATGTCTCAGCCTAGAAGATATTTTATTTCCAAGATGACATCGTACTTTCTCACACTGATCTAGGGCAGTTTTATAGCTTAACTCTCAGAGAACAATCTTACCTACCTCGAATTCTTGTGAGGCATTTAGCGGTCCCTGTATTCTATCCACAGAAGGGTACTGGCGGGTCCAGAAGCAGGAGGGAGGGACAGTGGAGGGCTGCCAACTGGTGAGCTGGGCCCCTTTGAACACTCAGTTCTGAGCCTTAAACGAGCAACAACAACAAAAAAATGTCATTCTCTTTTTCCCCTTTTCTTTTCAGAGGTTTAAGTCTGACACCAGCAATAAGGCATCCTCTGCTTGTAATTCTGTCTTAATTCATCATTTACAACAGCTGATCTTATAACCTTCCCTGCTTGTATCATAATGAAGAGAAAAATTGATGGGCAGCCAAGATAAAGGTTTTGCCAACTGCTATTGCTCTTACATCGGGATTGCCTGTGAGCATGTTTTTGTTTTGGGTTTTTTTTTTCCACGTCTCTCCCTAAAATATCACATGGATTACAAGCCACAGGGAACCTGGAAGAAGCATCTGATTTTCAGGAAGCCCCAGAGCCATGTCTTGGGGGGAGCCTCAGGGTAAATGTCTCTTGTCCTATTTTGATCAGAAAATATTTTCGTGGTATTGGCAGTACATGGAGAAATAAAATTCTGGTAAAGAGGTTACCCTCTGAGAATTAAACTAGTAAAATACATGGTATCATTGTGCTTAGCCATCTGTGTGCATAAAGCAAAAGACAGCCTGTAAATGTGTCACTGAAGAATTTGCAGACACCCAAACCTCCAATAAAGATGATGGGAACAATCTCGGGGAGAGAGTCTGACACTTGACAGCAATTTAGAAAGCAGAAAGCTAATCAATTGCAAGGTACTCTGCCCAAGAAAAGCTTGGGGAGTGGGTGAGACTGCCACTCCAGAGAGCAATCAACACACGCTCCCCAGGAGGATGGCCGTTCTCAGCCAAGGGAAGAGAGAACCCCAGGGAGAGAGCATCAATTTTACCCGAAGATCTTGGGGAAACTATATTCAAATAAACATGAATATTTCATAGGGTAGACAACTAGAGGGAATATTTTGTGTGCTTTGAAGTTTACAATTGAGTAGAAGAGAATATTTTCCTACTGTTTTCCCCAAGATCCTGTCATACACAGACAGGCAAACCTCACCTCAAATGTTTGCTCACTTGTTAGTTTCATGGCTTCACGCTGTCATAAATTTGCACGTTCTCCCATACTGTCCCTCTCTCTTGCAAATACTGCATAAGAATAGTCAGATCCAGAATAAGGACTTTTACCTGGCTCAAGTCACCCAAGCCAGTCTGTTGTTGCTGTTCGACCACTAAGTCATGTCCGACTCTTTGGGACCCCTGGCACAGCAGCATGCCAGATTTCCCTGTCCTTCACTATCTCCCAGTTTGCCCAGATTCATATCCATTGAGTCGGTGATGCTGTCTAACTATCTCATCCTCTTGCCCCCTTCTCCTTTTGCCTTCCATCTTTCCCAGCATCAGGGTCTTTTCCAGTGAGTCAGTACTGGAGTTTCAGCTTCAGCATCAGTCCTTCCAATGAATATTCAGGGTGATTTTCTTTAGGATTGACTGGTTTGAGCTCCTTGCATACCAAAGAACTCTCAAAAGTCTTCTCCAGTACCACAGTTCGAAAGCATCAATTCTTTGGCACCCAGCCTTCATTACAGTCCAACTCTCATATCCATACAGGACTACTGGAAAAATCATGGCTTTGACTAGACAGGCCTCTATCAGCAAAGTGATGTCTCTGCTTTTCAACACACTGCTATGTTTTCATATCTTTCCTTCCAAGGAGTAAGTGTCTTTTAATTTCATGGCTACAGTCACTATCTGCAGTGATTTTGGAGGCTAAGAAAATAAAATCTGTCACTGTTTCCACTTTTTCCCCTTCTATTTGCAATGAAGTGATAGGACCAGATGCCATAATCTTAGTTTTTTTGAATGTTGAGTTTTAAGCCAGCTTTTTCACTCTCCTCTTTCACCCTCATCAAGAGGTTCTTTGGTCCCTCTTTGCTTCCTGCCATTTGAGTGGTATCATCTGCATATCTGAGGTTCTTAATATTTCTCCTGAAAATCTTGATTCCAGCTCTGAGCTTCATCCAGTCTGGCATTTCACATGATATAATCTGCATATAAGTTAAATAAGCAGGGTGACAATATATAGCCTCGACATACTCCTTTCCCAATTTTTCCATTGTTCCATGTCTGGTTCTAACTGTTGCTTCTTGACCTTCACACAGATTTCTCAGGAGACAGGTAAGGTGGTATTCCCATCTCTTTAAAAATTTTCCACAGTTTGTTGCGATCCACACAGTCAAAGCCTTTGGCATAGTCAATGAAGCAAAGGTAGATGTTTTTCTGAAATTCTCTTGCTTTTTCTATGGTCCGATGGTTGTTGGTAATTTGATCTCTGGTTCTTTTGCCTTTTCTAAATCCAGTTTATATACCCAGAAGTTCTTGGTTCACATGCTGTTGAAGTCTAGCTTGAAGGATTTTGAGCATTACCTTGCTAGCTTGTGAAATGAGCACAATTGTGCAGTAGATTGAGCATTCTTTGGCATTGCCTTTCTTTGGGATTGGAATGAAAACTGACCTTTTCTAGTCCTGTGGCCACTGCTGAGTTTTCCAAATTTGCTGACATATTGCGGTGTTAGCACTTGCACAGGCCAAGCCAATGCCTTCCCTAAAATTTCAATGTTTTCTATCAAAATCCAGTCAGAAGGAGAAATCACACCAGTCATTTGAGTAGTGAAAATGTATTTGTACTGTAAGGAATTATTAACTAGCAGCACAGGATTGATGACGTGGGACAAGGATGGGCATGTGGGCCAGTCTGCCAGGCCCGTTCATTTATGGTTTGTCCACTGAGTTAGTAATTCGGAACCGACTCCATGGCCTGCAAACCCTGAGACACTTGCTCTCTGGCCCTTTACAGAAAATATATGCTAACTCCTGCTCCAGAGAGTACGGGAATAGCAAACATAGGACTGAGATAGAGCACCCAAAGAAGAGTCATCTGAGAAAAAGCCACCCACTATGCCAGGCTGAGATTCAGACCTCACTTGCGAAGGTGTGGTTAGGGCCATCTGGATGGTGGGAAAATTCACTAAATGCTGGAGGCCAGTGCTGGCAAGTTGGAACCTGCCTTCTGGGGTTTAACCAGACCCACATGGAAGTCCCCTCCCATTAGCCCCATCCCCACTGGGAATACACAGATGGGCATCTGCAAAACTCATCAAGGGGCTTCCCTTGTGGCTCAGTCGGTAAAGAATCTGCCTGAAGTGCAGGAGACCTGGGTTCGATCCCTGCGTTGGGAAGATCCCCTGGAGAAGGAAATGGCAACCCACTCCAGTATCCTTGCCTGGAAAATCTCACAGACAGAGGAGACTGGTGGGCTGCAGTCCATGGGGTCGCAAAGAGTCAGGCACAACTGAGCAACTAACACAAAATTCATTGAAGGGTTTTGTCACTGGGCAGACCACATGCCACTGGTAGCCTTGAACCACAGAGACCACAGATGAAATCACAGTAGAACACTGACAGCTCAATTGCTAGAGAATCCGCCTGCAAGGCAGGAGACCCCAGTTTGACTCCTGGGTCGGGAAGATCCACTGGAGAAGGGATAGACTACCCTCCAGTATTCTTGGGCTTCCCTGGTGGCTCAGTTGGTAAAAAATCTGCCTGAAATGTGGAGACCTGGGTTCAGTCCCTGGGTTGGGAAGATCTCCTGGAGACAGGAAAGGCTACCCGCTCCAGTATTCTGGCCTGGAGAATTCCATGGACCCCATAGTCCATGGGGTTGCAAAGAGTCAGACACGACTGAGTGACTTTCACTTTCATTTTCAGAACCTGGAGCAGGAGTCCCCCACCCTACAATGTCCCTCCAAAGTCCCCTGTTGACAAAGCCTGGATCTAGCCACTGGGTAAGCAAAAAAATGTTTACAGGATGCAGCTCCAACATCACAAGCCAAGGCAAACAGCATGAATTTGGATCTGAGAAGCAGCAAATCAGTACCAGTGTCAAGAAATATGTTAAAAGAATTGTAACTTCATAGCTTCTGTTGAGTATTTCTATTGCTAGGTTGAAAAGACCTGATATTTAGAAATAGAGCTTAAGTTAGAAATACAAGTACTTCCCTGGTGGTCCAGTGGTTAGGACTATGCACTTCCAATGCAGGGGACATGGGTTCAATCCCTGATCAGGGAACTAATGTCCCACATGCTGTGTGGCAAGGCCAACTTTTTTTTTTTTTTTTAACAAATAAAATAAGAATAATAAAATACTTTAAAAAACAATACATGTATAACTGTTCCTTCCCCTGAAACCAACTAAAATGACAGTAAACAATTTTTTAGGTATAAAACTCCAAAGAATAAAAACTGTAGGAGGAAAACAAAGAAATTTTGTTAAGTTCACCAAATCTTTAGAATATAGAAAGCAAGCCAAGGGAAGAGTAGTAAGTGACAGGGTGGGGGTGCATCCACCTGTGCCTGCAAGGGGGTGGGAGGCAATTCACCCCACAGACCCTTTGAAAGGTACGGAATGTGGGGTCATCCGGGCTCACAAAAGTTCAGAGTGGGTCAAAAGGCTGAAAACACAGTATACTCATTTGCTCTGGCTGAGATAACCAAGTACCACAGACAGGACAGCTTAAACAACAGAAGCTTATTTCCTCCCAGTTCTGGAAGCTGAAGTCCCAGAACAAGGTGTCAGCAGAGTTTGTTTCTTCTGAGGTCTCTCTCTGTCTTTTGAATGGCCCTCTTCTCCCTGTGTCTTCATATAGCTTTCCCACTCTACTCATCTGTGTCTACATTTCCTCTTCTTCTCATGAGGACATGAGTCATATTGGATTAGGGCCCACTCTGATGATTTCATTTTAACTCAAGTGAAGTCGCTCAGTCATGTCCGACTCTTTGCGACCCCATGGACTGCAGCCCACCAGGCTTCTCTATCCACGGGATTCTTCAGGCAAGAATACTGGAATGGGTTGCCATTTCCTTCTCCAGGGGATCTTCCCAACACAGAGATTGAACCCAGGTCTCTGCATTGCAGGCAGATGCTTTAACCCTCTGAGCCACCAAAGAAGCCCATTTTAACTCAACTGCCTCCTTAAAGATTATCTCCTGATAATCTGAGGTTCTTTAGCAAATGAGTTTGCGGAGAGGGTGGTATACAAGTCAACCCACAATACACAGGGGACAGTCAAAGGTCTTTCTGTGGAGTGGCTGCCACCTGCTTCCTTCTTCTCCACAGGAAGCCAACCAACTACCTACAAGCATGTGTATACACACACAAGGGGCCCGTGGCTTATTCTCAGGAGAAGCCAAGCAGAAAAGACACAGCACACTCTTCAAAATGCAGAGAAAAGAGAGGTTAAGAATCAAAAGCAAGAGTTTAAGTGACATTTCTGCTTCTATAAATAAGCCTTACAGGTGGGTGACCTGAGAAGTCTTTTGAGAAACCTAAGATCCCCGAATAAACAGTGCCAGATCTCAGGCTTCCCTGGTGGCTCAGATGGTAAAGAATCTGCCTGCAATGCAGGAGACCTGCGTGCCATCCTGGGTTGGGAAGATCCCCTGGAGAAGGGGATGGCCACCCACTCCAGTATTCTTGCCTAGAGAATCCCATGGATGTAGGAGTCTGGCAGGCTACAGTCCATGGAGTCACAAAGAGTCAGACATGATTGGGCGAATTTTACTTTCAGATACTGATGTCAGATCTATAGGTAGACATCAGTCCTGGTGTCTTGAAAATTATTTATGAAGATGTTCAATCTATACACTCAGTGCTTCTAGTCAGTCTTTAGTCATCACTATTAAATGTGAATGAACAACCAGACTTTTAGAAAAAAACATAAAGCATGAGACGAGCCCCCGCCTCAGCATGCTAAAAGCTTCAGTATCTAGGGAAAGCCCAAAATGTGATAACTGAGAGAAGGAGAAGGAAGAGGAAGAAGAGTGGGAACAGGAGGGGGAGGAGAAGGGAGAAGGAGAGGAGGAGAGGGCAGAGGGTGCAGAAGGAAGCTCTCGGCTCTAGTGAATGAGCTAGAAAGAATAACATTAGAGAGATAAGAAAAGATATCATAAACATAAGGCGGGGTGCTGCGTAGACAAGGGTAGAAGAGAGACAATTAGGAAAAATGGAAAATTGGTGGTCCAAGCAAAAAATGATTGGTAGACAAAAATTAAGATACACTTCATGAAGTAGTACAGATAAAGCAAAAGGCTGAAGCTAGGAGGAAAAAAGCTATGATATCTAGAGTACTGACCCAAGAAGCCCAAACACAGACTAACAAAATAGACAAAAATGGAGAGAGGAAGTTATTTTGAAATTCATACCCAAGAACATTTCCCAGAACCAAAAAATAAGAGACTCTTCAGATTGAAAAAACATCTCATTGTATCCAGCACAATGAATGATAAAAGGCAAACACATGGGCTCTTCATTATGAAATTTCAGAACACCAGAGAGTAAAAGAAAAAAAAAATCCTATAAATTACCTGGAGATGGGGGTAGGAAATTTCATTAACAACGGGTATGGAGTGGAATAATATCAGACTTCTTGACAACAAACCTGGAGATTAGAAAGCAACAGACAAAATGGTTTCTCAAGGGTGAGGTACAATGATTTGCAACCTAGCATCGTGTGCTGAGTTTAGTTGCTTCAGTCCTTTCTGACTCTTTGAGACCCCATGGACTGTAGGCTCCTCTTTCCATGGGATTCTCTGGGCAAGAATACTGGAGTGGGTTGCCATGACTTCCCTCGGAGGGTCTTCCCAACCCAGGGATCAAACTCAGGTCTCCCACATTGCAAACAGATTCTTTTACCATCTGAGCCACTCCAGGCAAATTACCTACCAAGTATAGAGGTAGATCAAAAACACTTTCAGAAAAACAGAATTTCAGACATGTAATTATCACTGTGAACAGCTTCCTAGGAATCCAGGAGCATATGTTCCAGCAAAGTGAGGGAGTAAACCAAAAAAAGAGTTTCCAGGAAAAGAGTGAATCTAGCACAAAAACACAAATGAAAGCCCTCGCTGAAACCGTACAGCAGACCCATGAAGCAATTGTCCAAATGGAAACTTAGGAGGGGAAGCAACAGAGAGACAAAAGTGTGTTAATGCAAAAAAAAAAAAAAAAAAAAGTGTGTTAATGCTCAGTCGTGTCTGACTCTCTGTGACCCCATGTACCATAGCCCTCCAGGCTCCTTGTCCATGGGATTCTCCAGGCAAGAATATTGCAAAGGGCAGCCATTTCCTTCCCCAGGGGATCTTCCTGACCCAGGGATTGGACCCAGGTCTCCTACATTACAGGCAGACTCTTTACCATTTTAACCACCAAGGAAGCCCTAACCCAGTGAAAATGAGTAGTTTATGGATTTTTTTTTCTTGGACCACTTGGAAAATAATATGGATAGCTATTAAAAAAAGTACAGTAGAGCATTAAAAAAAAAGTATAAGCACTCAAAACATAAGCAAATCATGAAGAAAATATTAACTCTAGGGGAAAAGTTACAAGAAAGAAAATATCTCTATTACACAACTTTTGGCTATTAACACTTTTCTTATAGTAATAATGTCAGTCTTGATCATTGATTTGGCCAAAATTCTTTCTGTCATTTTAGTGAGAGTATAGGTAGAGAAGGTAGGTGGAGTGGGGATGGAAGGAAAGTGAGAGAACTACATCCTCATCTACCACAAAATAATGTCAATACATATCAAAAATTAATACCTGGCAAAGCATGTATTTCATTTAGAAATATGGAGGTAAGTACGAGAAAGCTAGAGCTAAGAACTGAAAGCAATTGTCTATGGGGAGTTGAGGTGTAGAGTTGGAAATGCTTAGTTAGGGACCTCTGGTTTTCATTATACATCATTTACTATTTGAATTTCAAATTAGAGCACACATTACTTTATTTAAAAAACTGAACTTAAGAAGCAGAGAACTGGGCTAGGAGACAGGCATCTACCTGGGCACCAAAGCACCTTTGGAACCTGATAAATATTGGAGTGAGTAGTGGACTTCCTGCAGAGCTATGGAAAGGGTCTCATGTTATTTTAACTATATGCCAAAGGGGGAAAATATGAGACCAGCAGAATGAAGGACTCAAAAATATTTGGGTTAAAAGCAGAACCCAAAATTCATGAACTTTAATAAATTGTAGGGTCTCTTTTGGCTTATTCTTTGCAGACAGGCAATCAAAAGTAACTCCATTCAAAAAAAAAAAAGCATGAAAAGAAATTCAATTCATAATCCAGCACAACCGTTTTCAAAACCCTTCCTCCTGTCTTCACTTCTCTTGCTGCTCACAATGGCCTTGGACCTCAAAATCAAACCCTCCTCTCTCTGCAACACACACCCACCCAGCCCTTGATTGTGAAGACTGACTTGGCTTCTCTCCCTTTTCTCCACATCTGTAGCCTGACCCTCTCCATGTTTTCTTTCAGTTTTATTTTCACTAAGTAGGTTGGCAAGAGCTTTTCTTTAGTTAGCAGAATTGGAGAAGAGAGGAAACCATAGCAAGGTAATAAATATTGTCCTTATTCTCACTCCTAGAATTCTCTGGGTTAAAATCGAAGGCATGAAAAACATTTCACACAGAATGCCCTTTCTTTAGGTTACTCCTACAAAGGACTGCTGTGGTGTGCTTTCATTCTTGGGGTGAGTGTGCGAAGCTCTGAGCAGAGACAATGGAACTCCATACACTGGCTGTTCCCAGGCGAGAGAGACCCAGACCTCAGGGCTGGGGGCTAGAACAGACGCTCTCCTGGACAGCAGGGATCCGCTTCTGCTTGGTTCACACCGCTGTATCCCCAGTGCCCAGATAGAGCCTGCCCTGAACTGGGTACTCAGTAAATTGTTGAAGAGTTGAATCTCCAGGAGCTAACATCCTAGCGAGCTCACACAATCTCTCCATGCAAGTCCCTTCTCCCAGCAGTGACCCAGCCACAATGCAAAGTGGTGTTTCCCTTGCAAACAGAACCTGGACTCAGGAGCTGCCCCAGCCTCGCAAGCTGGTGGAAACGAGGCCATTCCCCAGCAACTTCTTGACACACTAAGAGAATCTGGTTTCTGAGCATACACCACCAGGCATCTGACCTCAAATGAGGCTGAATTCACCTAGGAAACAAATGCCCCTTAAGAGGCTCCCTTGCCATCTGCCAGCCTCCCCTGGTGATCCCTCCAGCTTCATACACAAGCGAGTGTTTACAGAACTAGAGTGCTGGGCTGGGAACCATGAGACCCAGAACTGAAAACCAAGTACAGAGCCCCTCACTCTATAGAGGGTGGAATTTCATATCCAGAACTTGGGGGACGTGGCAGGGGAAATACCCAAGAACACATACAACAGAAAGGCAGAATCAGAGAGCTGCTAGACAGTCAGTGTGCGGGAGAAACCAGGGCTCCAGGCCACGGGGAGGAAGTTCAAGGCGGGACAAGTCAGTCAGCATGGGTGACTCTAGAAGATACGGCAACTCAGTTAAAAATGATCGGTAAGGACATATCAAAATGACAGAGGGAAGTATTTTGAGATGTTTTTGTCTTATTTTTTAAGTCTTCATTGAATTTGTCACAGTATTATTTCTGGTTTATGTTTTAGTTTGTCGACCATGAGGCATGTGGGATCTTAACTCTGCAAGCAGGGCTGGAGCCTGAGTCCAGGACCGCTCCCCCACCCCAGAGGACATTTTAAAGTGCATTTCTGTACAAACGCAGATGACTCACAGATGTATTCTGAACCAAGCTACTCGACATGGACCTCCCTTGACCATGCCCTTGTTGTTGTTCAGTCGCTAAGTCGAGTCTGACTCTTTGTGACCCTGAACTGCTGCACACCAGTCCCCCCTGTCCTTTGCTATCTCCCAGGGTTTGCTCAAAGTCACGTCCATGGAGTCGGTGATGCCATCCAACCATCTCATCCTCTGTCGTCCCCTTCTCCTGCTGCCTTCAGTCTTTCCCAGCATCAAGGTCTTTTCTAACGAGTCAGCTCTTCGCATCAGGTGGCCAAAGTATTGGAGCTTCAGCTTCAGCATCAATCCTTCCAATGAATAGTCAGGACTGATTTCCTTTAGGATGGACTGGTTGGATCTCCTTGCTGTCCAAGGGTGAACAGGGTATTGGAGCTTCAACTTCACTGGGCCGACCATGCCCTAGGATGACTCTATTTTGTTTCCAGAGGTAGAAAGAAATGCCACATGTCCTGGGGAGAAAAAGCTGAGGGAAATGGATTTCCCATTATAACTGGGTCTCCTGTGTTACTTCAGTGCCTACTATCATCTAAGTCATTTCAAAAATCTGAAAAGCAGTCTTACTTTCAAATTCATAATGTTGACCAAAGAGACTTGCCTTTATTATGCTCATAAATCATTCATACCTCCTTCATAACAAAGAAATTATTTCTAATTTTTAGAATGCTTTTTTTCTTTCTTCCCAACACGAGAGGAAATGAGAATAATATTTTATGTTAATAGGAACAAAATGTTCAAAATGTATGCACTGTATAGAAATCTTATAAAATGTTTCACTGGCAACATTTTTTAACCAACAAAGGAAATGAAACACAAAAAGCCACATTAAAAGAACCTGACGATTTTTGCTTTAACGAGGAACCTGAGAGGAGTGGATTATGGGTGGGTGGAGGGGAGTCTGGTGAGAAAATGACGGTCTACAGGGCTCGTGTGGTTAGGGGCTGGGCTGGGTCCCAGTGGGAAGCCCAGATCGACTCTCAGGTGAACTCCCTTCCAGGGGACAGGCAAGTCTTCTAGAGAGGGATCAAAATCCCTGGGCCCAGGATCCAGGAACTGAGGCAGATGCTGTAACACGGGAAACCCTTTCTGTCTGCCAGAAAGATGCCATGACTACTTGGACCATGCAGTTGCTCCAGTGATAACCCAGGGATCACTTTAACTCACCGAAAGGTTAATTGTATGGGGAGGGGAAATGTAAATTGTTGTTATTGCTCAGTTGCTAAGTTGTGTCTGACTCTGCAGCCCTATAGACTGCAGCATGCCAGGCTTCCCTGTCCTCTGGTATCTCCTGCAGTTTGCTCATACTCATGTCCATTGAGTCGGTGACACTATCCAACCATCTCATCCTCTGTTGTCCCCTTCTCCTCTTGCCCTCCATCTTTCCCAGCCTCAGGGTCTTTTCCAATGAGTCAGCTCTTCACATCAGGGGGCCAAAGGATTGGAGCTTCAGCATCAGTCCTTCCAATGAATATTCAGGGTTGATTCTCTTTAGGATGGATTGGTTTGGTCTCCTTGCAGTCTGACGGACTTTCAAGGGTCTTTTTCAGCACACAATTTGAAAGCATCAATAGTTAAAAGTAAAAAGAAGGGAGCAGCTCATCAAAACCCAGAGCACTTGCAAGAAACAAGGTTCAGAGGGGAGGGAGTCATTTCTTTGCCACTGATTCAGTGGCGTGCGGTGGTTGCAAACTGGCCAGTAAATGTGAAAGGAGTCCATTGCAGTGGAATTGGTGGCATGTGGTGGGACGGGATTCTGGGGTAACTAGGCTTCCCAGTATCCAAAGAGATTTATGACCTACATTTTCAGATTTCAGCACCTTCCTGTGGGAACAGCCACCCTGAGTCCTATGGGTGAGCTGATGGGGCACTTGAATAGTTGGGGAAAGACCTTCACTCTCAAGGCAGGATAAACAAAACAAGCAGTTTCCTTTGTCAGGAACTCTGCAAATGGAGACAAACCTCTCCTACCCCTCTGCCCAAACGCCACTCACTGAGTTCCTAACATCTGAAGCATTCAAAATGCATTGAATTAGTCTCATCCTTGTGAAAATCCATTTTAAAACAGTTTATGCAATAAATGAATCAGTTTCTGGAGAGTAGATTTTGATTAGTGAGAAAGGGAAAAGAGAAGAGGGAAGGAAGAAAAACATATTTGAGGAGCCATTATATGCCAATTACTTTGCTGGGTGCTTGTTCTATTTATCTCATGTAAGTCTCAAAGTAGCCCTTGTCAATATGCATAAATTCTTGAACTGGTCAATTTTTTGCCCTTCTTCTTTTTTTTTGCATCAGTTCCCTCATTCTCTCTGCATCTGTTTCCTGACCTTTGGAATGCATTGGCCGGGCTCCCGTTTCTGGTCGGGACCAGCCAGTGGGAGACAGTGGTTCAGGATCACAAGGTTGAGGCAGAGAGAGAGAGACCAAGGTGTTTCTTGTTCTTGATTCTCTCCGTATTTCCAAGCTACATGTCTGCCTACGGCTGTTTTTCATTATAAACCTCTTAATATTTGACTCAAACTATTGCTCGCATTATTTTGATAAACATCAATTTTAAGAAATAAAGAACTGGACTAAGGGGAACAAATTGGAGAGAGAAGGGACTGTTGGTTCTGTGGGAACTGGGAGACTCCCCTGGGAACCTGGAAACTCTCGGACATTAAGGTGGGTGGGGAACCGCGGTTCATCACACACAAGCTCATCCACCAGGTAACCAGGTAACCAGGTAACCAGGTAACCTGGTTGGGGGCACTGTCTTCCATTGTTGTTGTTGTTGTTGTTTAGTTACCCAGTCATGTCCGACTCTTTTGCTGCCCCCTTGGATTGGGGTTTTCCAGGTAAGAATATTGGAGTAGGTTGCCATTTCCTTTCTCCAGGGGACCTTCCCAACCCTGGGATTGAACCCGCATCTCCTGATTTGCAGGCAGATTATTTACCACTGAGCCACTGGGGAAGCCCTTCAGCTTTCTCCTAACTAGGATGGTTTTCCTGTTTTCTCGCTTGAGGCAGTGTTCATCTTTCCCCTTGTTTCAGATGCTCCCCTTGTTCCTCTCCCCTTGTTTCCTCTGCTGGGACCTACAGGCCAAAAAACCACCTTCACTCTTTGCCTCCAGAAAAAGCCACTAGGTCTCTGATAAATGGGAATTCTGTGCCCAGCTCAGGTATCTCACCTTTGTTCAGATCCCCCCTCCACCATGATTCACACTAGACTACAGATGATCTGTTGTTGTTGTTCAGTTGCTAAGCCACTCCCAACTCATTGTAACCCCATGAACTGTAGCATGCCAGGCTTCCCTGTCCTTCACTATGTCCCGCAGTTTGCTGAAAATCATGCCCATTGAGTCTGTGATGCCATCCAACCATCTCATCCTCTGTCGTCCCCTTCTCACCCTGCTCTCAATCTTTCCCAGCATCAGGGTCTTTTTCAGCAAGTCAGACCTTCATATCAGGTGGCCAAAGTTTTGGAGCTTCAGCTTCAGCAAGATCCAACAAAAGATCTAATAAAATACAAATGCTGACCAGTGCCTACTTGTTTCTTTGGGCAAGAGGATAAAATATTAGCTAAGCCATTGCTCAATTCACTGCCAAACTTAAAAAAAGTTTAAAAGAACATAAAACACTGGATTTTTAATTCCCATGTAGAAATAAATGTGTGTGCTTAGTCGCTTAGTCATTTCCGACTCTTTGTCACCCCATGACCTGCAGCCTGCAAGGCTCCTGTGTCTATGGAGAATCTCCAGGCAAGAAGACTGCAGTGGGTTGCCACTTCCTTCGCCAGGGGGTCTTCCCAACCCAGCGATCGAATGCACATCTCCTGCACTGGCAACTGAGCCGCCAGGGAAGCCCCAGTGTCACCTGGGAAGCCCCATGTAGAAATGGTTCAAAGTAAATATATCACGTAAATAACGTGAACATCAACTGTTTCCATACCCCTGGGGGCTTATCCCCTAATGTGTGTTACACTGAAAGAGGATATTTAATATTAAGTATGATTTTTCATTTACTACACTCCTTTGTTTTGAATTTCAGGGGCCTATGATTTGAGACATACTTTCTGATGTCTGTAAATAAAGATCTTTTCTTAACCACACAGTTCTTCTGACATTAATAGAGCAGCTGTGCATCTGAAGACATTGGCCCCTTTGAGGAAGCCATCAGAATTTTCCTGTGCAAAAGTCAATCCTGTGCCCTGGCATGCAGTGAACCAGTGAGGCGATATTTCAGGATCCCTCACCTGGGACAGCCCCCCGCTCCAACCCTCTGGAAGGCAAGACACGCCCCGTTAGAAAGTAAAATACTATCATTGAGAAAAGAAACGGCAAAAAAAAATCTCAACTTTGCTTAAAGAGTGGGACTTAAGAAGGATCACATTTCTCATCACTATACCCATAGGAAGCTTAAGAATCGAGCCTGCATATCTTGCACTTTGTAAGTATAAGGAATCTGAAGTATACATCTTCTTAAAGAACAGGTTTATTGAAGGTGCAGAATAAAATGCTATCAAATGAGCTAGCATAGGCATGATTCCCCTGACACAGAAATATCTAAGCAAGCACTAATGTAACGCTGAGAAATAATGTCCTTAATGATAACCTGATGACCCAGGGGCAACCACGTGATCTGAACAAGCTTTCTGAGCTTGCTTCCTATGGCATTACACCTGCTGGGTCTGTTACAGCCTCTTAGTTCTTGATGAAGTCATAATTCACACACAATGGGCATAATCCTACTTTTATACCAAACAGACTGCCTTAATACTCTGTGCAATTATGTCTTGAGCTAGGTTTATAGCTCAGATGGTAAAGAATCTGCCTGCAATGTGGGGGACCCACCCACTCCAGGATTCTTGCCTGGGGAATCCCATGGACAGAGGGGCCTTGCAGGCTACAGTCCAAGAAGTTGTAAAGAGTCAGACATGACTAAGTGACTAACAGACACATGGATTTTTGACATTTTAATTTTGAAATGTTCCGAGAAATTGTAGATTAACGTAGCCAAGTTAAATCCCTTTCTGGTCAATGGACTCTCCTTTGTGTTGATTAAATCTTCCCTGTGGTGATATTTCAGCATAGTTGTGATGGGTAATTTTGTATGTCAACTTGATTGTGTCATGAGATTCCCAGAAATTTAGTTAAATATTATTTCTGACACATCTGTGAGAGTGTTTTGGATGAGATTAGTGTTTTAGTTGGTAGACTGTGTGTGTGCGCTCAGCTGCTCGGTCTGGTCTGACTTTTTGTGACCCCACGGACTGTAGCTCACCAAGCTCCTCTGTCCACTGAATTTTTCAGGCAAGAATACTGGAGTGGGTTGCCAGGGAATCTTCCCAACCCAGGGATTGAACCCAGATCTCTTGTATCTCCTACCTTAGCAAGTGGATTCTTTACCACCTGAGAAGCCTAAAAGTAGATTTTTTTTTCTCCCCAGTGTGGGGAAGGGAAGCATAATCCAATCCACTGAGGGTCTGAATAGAACAAAAGGGTGGAGGAAGGGAAAACTCTCTCTCTCTCTCCCCCCCAAGCAGGGCTGGACATCATTCTGTTCCTGCCCTTGGACTGTGACTTCCATCACTGGCATTCCTTGTTGTCAGACTTTCTGCTCAAGCAGTAATTTATGCTGTAGGTTTTCCTGGTTTTTCAGCTGGGTTGTGGGATTTCTCAGCCTCCAAATCACACAAGCCAATTCCTCATAACAAATCTCTTTTTATATGTATGCTGTTTCTCTTGAGAACTCTGACTTACACCACCATTGTCATCATCGGTACTGTTGTAAGCAATCTAGCAATAAATAATGAAAGAATAATGCTAGCTAACAGTTACCAAATGCTTAACTCTGCCTGGTACTGTCATGTCAAGTTTACAAGGATTATCTCAGTTAAGCATCACAGGGTCCCTTAAAAGGAAGAGGACCCATCGTTATCCTAACTTTTCAAGTTCAGCATTCTATATATACGTCTGTGGGTGGGTGCATTTAACTTTTTATTTTATATTGAAACCCCATGGACAGAGGAGCCTGTAGGGCCGCAGTCCACAGGGTCGCAGAGAGTCAGAGATGACTGAAGCGATTTAGCAGGCTGAGCTGATTAACACTGCATCAGCCATACACACACACGTATCCATTCTCCCCTAAACTCCCCACGGAGGGTTCCCTTTTGTCAGGGACAGAGAAAACTTTCCCATAGAGAAACAAAAATCTATGCCTCCTTTTTCTGATCCAGCATCTCTTCCAGGAAGCTATTTCAACCTAAATCTTATATGACCAATTCAAACAGACATCTTCTTTTTCTCTTCTTGGAGAACAGGAATTAGTCATGAATGTTAAGAAACAGTTCTTCTGAGCACTTGTTGCATTCCAGGCACTGGCCTGCGTTTCCTGCTGTAAACAAGTCACATGGAGCCTGTTTTCTGCGGTGAGATGTGTAATATTAAGGAAGCACAACAGATCAACAGGATGATTCAGACAATAAAAATTTTCATAAAGATGATAAAATGGGATAATATGAATGAGAGTGACCATGGGGGCCAGGAAGTAGCTAGAGAAAAGTTTTTTGTAAAATGATGCTTGAGCAGAAGCTGGAGGGTAGAAAGTGGTCACCCGTGTGAAGGTTCAGGGGAGATGGCTGATCGACTCTGTCTGGTGTTAGGAGTGTTTCATTGGATGTCAGTCTTGCATTTCATTCCATCCCAAACTTCAGTCTCCACCATGCTTTACGTCCAGTGCGTTGTTAGCTTTTATATCCTTGGAGGACTATGTTGCTCTGAGATTTGTATACAGCAGACTGGGCATTTCCATGTCCTTCTCAAGCCCCTCCTCTCTGGTAATGCATGAGCAATTGCATCTCTAATCCCCATTGCTGCTTTTATTATAATTACCTTTTCTTTCCAGTACCTAAGCATTTTAGTTCTAAACTGTGCAGGTTATAGCTACTGTGTGTTATCAGAACCAGCTGTTTGGCTCCTTTTGACTCTTTTGAACAGACTGAGAAAGAACAGAAGCATAAAGGTACTTCTGATGAAAAAAGAAAACACGCATGATCAGAGTTAGCGCTCAAACTAAACAAATCTGGCATGGCGTTCATCGGTTTCATAAATACCAGGAATATCCATGTGCTATTTGTTGAGCATGATATATTTTTTCAAGGGAGATGCTTTAAATTTTCCATTTTGTGCCAAGGTAAGTTTTATGCCTCCGTAATGTACAACATATGGGTCTTATGACATTAGGCATTATTTGCATCCCAATAAAACAGCTCATTAATCAAATGGCCTATTATAATCTCCAGCTGCAGAAACCGCAAAACACACCCAAGAAGGAGGGTCATTTTTAACTCAGAATGTGCCTTTTAAAATAATATTTGTCTGATCATGTTAAACAGTGGTCAAATGTACAAGACATGTTAGTGTATTAGGAAGGAGATGGTAATAAGGACACCGTGAGTCCTGAAACACACACATAGTGAATTTCTTCTCTTCCTTTGGGCCACATGTTTTGCTTTCTTCCAGTCGATTTTGAAGGATGTTTTCTTATAAGGTCAAAGCAAGGTCTTCTGGTAGTAGCCAATGTTAGCTATAATAATGCACAGCAAACTAGGAGGAGGTCAATTACTGAAAAGCTCATTAGAGAAGTAAATTGGAATTTTATACCCACATCCGTGATTACAAACCCACCAAACCTAATGAAATATGCAAACGGCTCTGTGAGTCCTAGCCTTCTGGTTCTTTCATGTCAGTTCTTGCCATGTGTCAGCCAGGGTCCCAGTGGCAAACAATAACAGCCAACTCCAACTTACTCAAGCAAAGCAGGATTTATTTGGAAGGATATCGATGGAGAGAGTGCTGCGGCTAACACAATCTGTGAGAATCTAGAGAATCGGACTTGGGAATAAGCAGAGAAACAATAAGCTCCAAAGGGACCACGGCTGGAAACAAAATGCACACTAATTGTACAGTAACTGAAGCCGCTTGATCAGAAAGCCTCAGCTGCCATGGAATCGTCTCTGCTTCTTTTGATTTTGCATCACTCTCTCCAGTCCCGGGAAAGACTGAGGGCAGGAGGAGAAGGGGACGACCGAGGACGAGATGGTTGGATGGCATCACCGACTCGATGGACATGAGTTTGAGCGAGCTCTGGGAGATGGTGACGGACAGGGAAGCCTGGCATGCTGCAGTCCATAGGGTTGCAAAGAGTCGGACACGACTGAGCGACTGAACAATAACTCCAGAGTCGGACATGACTGAGTGACTGAACAATAACTCCAGTCCCGGGAGAGTGTGGCTGACCAGATTGAGTCTAGGTCATGGGCCTGCTTGGAGTGGGAAGAGGATCATCCTCTTGGTTTCTTGGGTGGGAGAAAATTACTCTCCCACTAAGACCTTCATGATTGTGAAAGAGCTTCACTAAGGTCTAAATTGGGGAGTGATCACTCAGCGGCGCGGAACACTGAGTAGCTATTCTGTGTCAGTCGCGCTGGACGGTTCTCAACAGATGAGTCCTCCTTTATTGTGTTTATACTGTAGGTCTCATTTAATTAAAATCCCACAGCCATCACATGGGATTTTCTACTCCCTTCGTAGATGGGGCAACGAGCATTGGGAATAGTAAGTGACCTGGACAGTTTGGCGGTGCTTAGTATGGTACAGGTCAGTTATCCCGTCTTGGTTTCCTGACTCCCAGTCACGTGTTCTCTTTGCAATCCCAGAGCTGCCTCCTTAACTGAATTCAACTTGACCTCTAAATTTCAATGTTCTCAGCCTTGATTGTTTGTATGTATCCCAAGGATTAGAAATTTCAGAGTGAAATATTCTGAAATGTTCTAGGCAAGAGCCTTAGGTTTCACAAGCCAGAGGTTTCACTGAAAGTACTCCTTTGTCCTACATTATGTGACTGTCTTTGTGTCATTTGGGGGTTCAACTATGGCCCTGAGTGTGAAAAGACACATCCCCTGGACTTATCTCAAGTGTGCATACACAACTCCACCAGCACTGGCGTCTTTCCAGTGTGGCCATCAGACAGCTGATTATGACAACAAGGGTGCAGCGCAGCAGTTGTCCAGAGGCTGCCCCACCACCCTGCTACAATTTCCCAAACACTGAGACGTGTAAGATGATGTTGACAGTCATTTATGCTGCTTGTACCCGTGAGGGCTGCTGCTCAACCTCATGAACCTGCGGCCACCTTCTGGGAAGTCTGGGCTGAAAACCTGTGCTGTTTTATGAAGAGCAAAACCATGGAGCCAAGCTGAGCGAGTTCAAGTCCTTGTACTGCCTTTCACAACTGTGTTGTTGGGTAAATTTTCCACTTTCTCTGAGACTCAATTTCATACTCTATAGATTAGCTATTATGATATTTACAACATTTTAAAAATTATAAATAAGTGTAAAGCCCTCAGTTTCAAGGCTAGCTTATATAAATAGATGTGTAATAAGTGGTTGCTCTTATAATTAATATTGCTTTGAGTGATACATGACCAGAAAATTTTTTCAATGCATTTTTCCGAGGCAGATGCTATATGTTCTTGAGTCTTCAGTGTTACGATTCCTCTGCATAGCATTTTGCCTAATATAATAGTATAATAGTTTTGTGTTTGGTGATATGCTTGACATTGCATATCTACTCTGCTATTTCTATTACTCAAGGTTATACCAGAGAAATAAAATGAGTGAGATATATACATATATATATTATATGTATATAATTATATATTTTATTATATTTATATAACTTTAAAGAATTGGCTTCCACAGTGTAGATACTGGCAAGTTTTAAATTTCTAGAGCAAGCCAGCAGGCTGGAAACTCTCAGACAAAATCTGATGCTGCCATCCAGAGGTAGAGTTTTTTCTTCATCAGTTTTGCTCTGAAGGTCTTTCAACTGATTAACGAGGCTCACCCAGATTATTAAGACAGTCTCCTGGTTTGAAAGTCAACTCATTGTAGATATTAACCACATCCAGATACCTTCACAGTAACACCTAAATCAATGCTTTATTGAATAACTGGGTATTATAACCTAGCCAAGTGACACATAAAACATCACTGTCAGGCTTTCTCCAATGCTTAGACTTTGCCTTCCAATGCAGGGGGTGTGGGTTTGACCCCTGGTCAGGTAATTAAGATCCTACATGCCTCGCAGCCAAAAAATCCCAAAACATAAAAACAGTAGCAATATTGTAACAAATTCAATAAAGACTTTAAAAATGGCCCACTTCCGAAAAAGTCAATCACTGTCCACCCCTTATCAATTTAGCACCTATACTCACCTCTTTAAACAATGCTTTTGGACTGCAAGGAGATCCAACCAGTCCATCCTAAAAGAGATCAGTCCTGAAGGACTGATGCTGAAGCTGAAACTCCAATACTTTGGCCACCTGATGCGAAGAGCTGACTCATTGGAAAAGACCCCGATGCTGGGAAAGATTGAGGGCAGGAGGAGAAGGGGACGACAGAGAATGAGATGGTTGGATGGCATCACTGACTTGATGGACATGGGTTTGAGTAAACTCCAGGAGTTGGTGATGGACAGGGAAGCCTGGCGTACTGCGATTCATGGGGTTGCAAAGAATCAGACATGACTGTGTGACTGAAATGAACTGAACTGAACCTCCAAGTAAAGACCAAAAAAAAGTATTACTTCTGCCTAATACAATACAACTATCTTATATGCAACCAAAAATGCACTAACCTTTTCCTTAGAAGAGGATGCAATGTGGTTATTATACTTCTCTTTGATATCCTAAGTACTTAAATACTATGATATAAACATAACTATTATGAGTGCATCTATGTTAAACAGAAAAGGAATGAGAGAGTAAAGACAACAAAAATACTATATATGCGAACACACACTTATATATATACACAAATGAAAATATTCATTAAAATTATATTAATAAAAATTACAGTCCTTGTTTCTTCAACTGGTCACATGGTCACAGCTGGAATTTGTAACTTCTTTCTTCCACAACCCACTCCATGTTCTCTTTGCCTTTGCAAACACCTGAGCTGACCTTGATTTTTAGCTTCCTTCGTAAAGGGTCTGGGCCATTAGCCGTCTGGCTTGAATTAGTCATTGCAGTTTTCCATTGACTTTAGTCACAGGTCATGGTAGTTCTAAAACACACCCTAAGAGATCTCCTGCATTCTGGACATAATCTTCCTTACCTCCACCATCTAGTAGCAGCCCCATTTCCCCACAGGAGTCTAGATCGATGAACCCAGCCTGCACAGGACTCTCTTCTTTGTTGACTCAGAGGCATGAGGAACCAAAAATGACGTGGTAGCAAAGTTCACTTCCAGTTCATTGAAGTCACCGTGGTGTCTCTTAGCTGGAAGCATTCCTCTCCTCCGAGCTAAGACCTCTAGACCCAAAGAGAACAAGGGCCCAGGGACGGGAAGCAAAGGTTTTGCTAGTGGGTCATTAGGGATAATAGTCTTAGTAAATAGTGTCATTTCTATTTCTACCCCTGTTTCCTGGACATGTGAATACAGGTTACTGGGGAAACCGCATCATCTATTAGCTGCTAATTCAGTGCATATACAGCCTGCTGGATAACACTATTCCAAGTGTTCCAAATACCCACAAGGTATTACCACCTCGATAGCATTATGTTAATAATTGGGTCTTCAAAAGGCTATTTTACTGTTGGATCAAGTCACCTGCTTTAGGAAGATGGGAAACATGGCAAGCCATGAATGAATTCCACAAGTACAGGCCCATCACTGCACTCCGCTTACTATGAAGTGACTTTCTTGATCAGAAGCAATTCTGCCTGGAATATCACTATGAGAGATAAGGAATTCTGTACGTCCACAGAAGCGTTGTATGCAGGGAAGAAGATCCGTGTCCAGGGTAAATGGACTTTTTCCAGCCTTTTAAAAGATTTTATTTTCCATTATAGTTATCACAGGATAGTGAATATGGTTCCGCATGTTATATAGTAGGAACATGTTGTTTATCCATCCTCTATACAATAGTTTGTGTATAATAAGAACACAGTACTGCCCCTTCCATGATGGAAGTGGTCTAACATAATCAACCTGCCACCAAGTAGCTGGCTTATCACCCTGGGAATGGCACATACCGGGCATTCAGTTCTGCTACCGGCAGACTGGGCACTCAGTAGTGACCATAGTCAGGTTGACCTCGATGAGTGGAAGTCCATGTTGCTGAGTCCCTGCCTCCATACACCCTCTGTCCATGGGTCCACTGGGCAATGAAATGGACGACTAAGCAAAGAGGCTGACTATATCCACAGAACAGGTCATTCCGTTCAATCAATTATTAATATTCTCCTCTGCAGATGTTAACTTTCAGTGAGTATTCACATAGGACACAAGTAGCTTTATGTTCTTCATCCATTCAGAGACATTCACCCACATATGTCTTCCCCAGATACTGTCACTAATTTTCCAATGATTTTCCTTCCAAGTCCCTGACCAAGCCAAACCATTGTGGCAGCCTATGAATCCGTATAAACTCATTTCTCTTTCCAAGCACAATGAGTAATCACAAAGACGATTTCCCTTTACCACCGTTCCACAAGGACGTGCTTAGAATGTACCTAGAACTGTCCACTTGTAGTTAGTGCCTGAATATCAGGCAGAATCACCTATAAATTAGATATTTTTTCCTCTTTTTTGGTCAGTTGGCTCTAGGGAACTCCCTCTGGGGCCTTAGATACAGGTTTGGAGAAAGAAGGTGCTATATCAGAAATAGGAGACATGGGCATTTGGGTCACTTCTTCATGTAACTTATTATGCTTTCAGGGTCTGATCTTGTAGAAATAGAATGCATTCCATCTTGGTTTTGGAAGGTCAGAAAAGAGCAAATTCATGATGCACGTAAGACCAAATGGATACTTGGCAACTTATGGTTAAGTATTCCATCTTTTTTTAGGCTCTGTAGGAAGCCACACGCTCTTTGTCAATAGGAGAGTAGTTATCTGCAGAGGATGGCAAGGCTCTGTTGCAAAATCCTAAGAGCATACGCTGACCAATCAGCAAGTAGCCTCAGAGTAACGGAATAGCGTGATGGGAGGCAAAGTTGGCCAAGGTCCCTGCAGACTAAATTATGATGTAGGGAGGGAGAGTCGATGGACTCCCGAGGTTGGACAGTGAGGGTGCATTGCTGGCCTTGCCAACTGAAGTCAGACTGCTTCTGATGCTCTTTACTAAGGAGTCTCCAAAACAGACAGTCACCCATAACCTTGCCTTTTATACACACTCGATTAGGAGTATCCAGTGGCAGTACTTTGGGTATCTCTATTGCTAGAGTTGGACTGTGAAGAAAGCTGAGTGCTGAAAAATTGATGCTTTTGAACTGTGGTGTTGGAGAAGACTCTTGAGTGTCCCTTGGACTGCAAGGAGATCCAACCAGTCCATCCTGAAGGAGATAAGTCCTGGGTGTTCATTGGAAGGACTGATGTTGAAGCTGAAACTCCAGTACTTTGGCCACCTCATGCAAAGAGTTGACTCATTGGAAAAGACCCTGATTCTGGGAGGGATTGGGGGCAGGAGGAGAAGGGGACGACAGAGGATGAGATGGCTGGATGGCATCACTGACTTGATGGGCATGAGTTTGAGTAAACGCCGGGAGTGGGTGATGGACAGGGAGGCCTGGCGTGCTGCGATTCATGGGGTCGCAAAGAGTCGGAGATGACTGAGCGACTGAAATGAACTCAACTAATTGCTACATCATGCCATAGACCAGTGCCTTCTTTATCACTGGAAACAGAGTTATTTGTGCCTTTAAATCTGGTCAATCTAATCAGATTAGAGAACCAGTTCCAGAAAACCTAGACTCAATTCAGAAGCTCATATTCAAGACTCAAGGCTTCTAGAACTACTCTTGCTACCAAAATCTGCATCAGTCAGAGTTCTACCAGAGAAGGAGAACCAGTTTGAAGATGACAGATGAAAGGAAGGAAGGAAGTGAGGAAAGGAGGGAAGGAGGAAAGAAAGGAGAAAGGGAGGGAGGAAAGGAGAGAGAGAGAGGGGAAAAAATCAAGGACTGGCAAGTCTGAAATCTATATGGTGGGCCAACGGATTGAAAACTAGGACAGAAGCTGAGGCTGACATTCAGTGGCATGATTTTTTTCCATTTCAGAACAAAAACTTCAGTTCTGCTCTTAGTCTTTCAACTGACTATATGACACGACCCCAGATTATGAAGGATAATCTCCTTTCCTTAAAATCCACTGATGGACCTGTCACATCTACAGAATACATTCAGATCAACACCCAGATTAGTGTTTAATTGAATAGCTCAGTACTCTTGCTTAACCAAGTAGAGACATAAAACTCACCATCATACTACTGTCTGCTCAGAAAAATTGGAACATGAGGACATGCGACATTTAAAGAAAATGAAGTCCATGGGACTGTCCATCATTCCAAATGCTGCTCTGGCATTGAACTCAGTCCAGGTAATTCTGAAAATAAATCAAAATCCAATAACTGAGATGAAGCCAATGTTGATCTGTCAAAGACAGATCCAAAGACCTGCCTCTCAGAATAGTTAAACCTCTGGGTAGAGGCCTTGGTCACTCAGTGGGTGAGAATTAAGGGGCTTCCTTGCCCCCAAAGCAGCTCTAAAGCACTAAAGCACAATGCTTTAGGTCTCTTTTTAAAACTTTTTCTAGAGTGTTCATATTATGTCAATAGTAAGAATTATATTCAATACTAAATAAGACTTTTGGAAAGCATCCAAGGAAATAAAGCACAAGAAAATGTGCTCGTTCGTTTGTTTATCAAAGCAGGAAGGAGGTGGCCTTGGTTGAACAGCTATTTAACTTTAAGGCTACATCACATTACATCACTTCACATTAATTCATTTTATCACCAAAATAACCAGGAGCAAATATTATTATCCCCATTTTAAGTAGGAAAATCAAGGTTAATAATCAGCAGTGTTAAAACTTTCTCCATCAGTCTAGCTAGGAATACACTTTCCATTACAGCTAGTTTCTGTCCAATCAGAATATATCCCTAAGAGATGCAGATATATCTCTAAGAATATATCTCTGTCCATCTCAGAGGTGGGGGGATTGGGGAGAGGAGAGGTCGGGAAGAGAGCTGGAATCTGTTTCACCTCTGCCTGACATGGACGGCTCTGCTGTAATTCTACCCTTCTCAGAGGACAGGTAAGTCATCTTTGGGGATATCCAGTCACCTCAGAAATGCAGATGACACCACTCTAATGGCTGAAGAGGAACTAAAGAGCATTGATGAAGGAAAGAGGAGAGTGAAAAAGCTGGCTTGAAACACAGCATTTAGAAATTTAAGATCATGGCATCCAGTCCCTTCACTTTATAGCAAATAGATGGGGAAAAAATGGAAACAATGACACATATTATTTTCTTGGGTTCCAAAATCACTGTGGTCATTGACTGCAACCATGAAATTAAAAGATGCTTGCTGCTTGGAAAGAAAACTATGACAAACCTAGACAGTATATTAAAAAGCAGAGACATCACTTTGCTGACAAAGGTCAAAGCTATAGTTTTCCGGTAGTCATGTACAGATGGAAGAGTTGGACCATAAAGAAGGCTGAGCACTGAAGAATTGATGCTTTCTAATTGTGGTGCTAGAGAAGACTCGAGAGTCTCTTGGACTGCAAGGAGGTCACATCAGTCAATCCTAAAGGAAATAAACCCTGAATATTTACTGGAAGAACTGATGCTAAAACTGAAGCTCCAATACTTTGGCCACCTGATGTGAAGAGCCAACTCATTAGAAAAGACCTTGATGCTGGAAGATTGAAGGCAAAAGGAGAAGGGGATGACAGAGGATGAGATGGTTGGACGGCATCACTGACTCAAGGGACACGAGTTTGAGCAAACCCCCGGCGATCGTGAAGGACAGGGAAGCCTGGCCTGCGACAGTTTATGGGGTCGCAGAGAGCTGGACAGGACTGAGTGACTGAAGAACAACAATCATCCCCAGTTTAACAGCAGCTCAAATTCTCAAAGCCTTCCATACCCTCCCAACTACAGCCAGTTCCTTCTGGTCTCAGCCCTAATATTTACAGGGTCTGCTGCAGCACAAATAAAGGCCCGTGCACCGTATCTCTTGACTTTTAGGCATAAGAAACAAAGCTAGCAACTGCTATGTGAAATATATTTTGTCTTTCTACCTTCGCAAGCGTGCCTTCATAATGACCTAGAAGGTCCGTTCAGCTTTGCCTGTCACAGACTCTTGGGAAGCTTCGTGCTAGAGCAGGGTGGCAGCCTGGGGAAGCTGGTCTGGCCGTCAGCTCAGAGCACACCCCACTTTTTTCCTACTCCCAGCTCCCTGGTGCACAGGCTTCACGTGCGTATTTGCAGATGGCCCACCCAGAATCAAGGCTTTGGCCGCACCTCTCCTCACAGCTTCTCCTTGACCACATCAGGGACCTAAGGATTTCCACCTGCAGAGTGACCTCGCCTGCCCAGGAGGATGGACTCCCGGAAGAGACCCTGGAAGGGGGGTTTGGAACCTGGAAGAGGGAATTTCTCAATCAGGTTGCCTGGGCAGGATCTGGAAGGAATGAGTCTAGCAGAGTGCCTTGCCTCTGGAGCTCTGAGTCCAGCAGGGAAAGACACAGCTGGCGAAGGACCAGAGCAGGACCCTCTACAGCATGGGGGCAGGGGCCATGACCCCGGGGTAAATCACGCTAAAAAGACCCCAGATGGCCTCCTGGACAAGCTGACCGCACTTCCGGTTCCTCAGCCACTTCCCTTACCCAGCCCCCTTGCTCAGCCTGCCCCTCTCACCCACTGTCAACTCCAGACCCGTTAAGACAGTGTATTGTCGCAGTGTTCACTTCACAGTAACATACACAAAGCATAACTTCGTAGTCAGCAATTCTAAGTACACCCTCAAACCACTCACGCTAAAAGAAATGGTCTGGTGGGGTTTTGCTCTGTAATATTTATTGTGGCAATATCGCAGAGGCTCCCACCGAAACACACACACACTGCACCGGCTTGTTCTAGAATCCAATAAAAGGAAGCAACATATAAAAAGAGAACATTTGATTAAAATCTCTAAGTACAGGTTTTCCTTTTAAAACAGAAAAGGACAATAAATAAAACAGTTGAATTTGGTTAGGCTTTTATTTCTCTGGATCACAAAGCATAATTTTTTTAAATAGGATCTTGGAAGGTTTAGAAAAACTTGCAACTTTCCTAAACATTTCTGGGCTCCTAGAATCTTGGGTTGATTCACAATGCCTACCATCCTAACTAGGCATTCTAGTCTTGAACACTGTAAGAGCAGAATCTGCATCTTGAGAGGGGTGATCCTGTTGATGTATTACGGGAAGTTACTGACCAGTGCCCTACAGATGTTCACAATACTCACACACACACTCTAACACATACACACACATCGGACATTTTTGCACTTTTTATCTTTCTCATCACCTTGTCTGAATTATCGGTTTCATTTTCATCCATGATTTTCTTATCATATAGGATAGTCTCTTATTTTCTATTTCTTGCAGCAGCTAAGTTATAATGATGCTCCTACTTTAGAATTTTTTGCTGTTGTTTTTAAATTGGCCATGCTGCAAGGCTTGTGGGGTCCTAATCCCCCACCTGGCAGTGAAAGCTCAGAGTTCTAACCACGGAACTGCCAGGGAATTCTCATGAAGTCATTTTCACTATTTATTCACATGGAAAGCCTACATATGGCATTTTCAAGTCATCAGCACTAGGATGTGCCCTGTACACCGGAGACAACCTGTCTCCATGTCTTACACCATAAAGATTATTTCCTTATTATAAATAAATGCCGCAAGAACTAGCAGCTTGGAAACACTGTGCAAAGAATCAATCATTCACTGGGTTAAATGAATTGACCCCTACCACTATCCATAATTGGGGTCGCACAGAGTCAGACACGACTGAGCAACTGAACAACAGCTATCCATAAGTGTTTTATCTTTGCTAATCCTCCAGGAATTAAAACTAATTAATGCACAGGGTAATTCTTATACACGAATTTTTATTGCTTTGGGAAGTGAAATTATATAATGGTAAAAAATAGACCAGTTAAAATATCAAGTTCACACTACTTGCTCCATGACTTTGGGCAAAATCCTACCCGTCCAGAGAGCCTTCTCTGTCACTGCATGCATGTTAGATCACTCAGTCATGTCCAGCTCTTTGCAACCCTGTGGACTGTAGCCCACCAGTCTCCTCTGTCCCTGGGATTCTCCAGGCAAGAACACTGGAGTGAGTTGCCATGCCCTTTTCCAGGGGCTCTTCCAGACCCAGGGATTGTACTGGCGTCTCTTACATCTCCTGCATTGGCAGGCGGGTTCCTTACCACTAGCACCACCTGGGAAGCCCTGTAGAGATAATTTCTACCTCAGAGGGCCATTTTAGGAAAAAGTAATACATGCATTGGAATGAAAGAGACATTCAATGAATATTAGTTTCTTGCCTTCCACTAAAGTATGATTAGTTACATGTATGCTATTAGATTTGGCATAGGTGCTATTGCAATCAGGAAGACCAGAGTTCAAATTCAGCTAGTTACTGTCCAGCCTTGGGAGAGTAACCCTCCCTGAGCTTCAGTTTCTCCATCTGTAAGATGGTACCCCCCTCAAAGGGTAAAGAGGTCATAGGTACGGGATCCTTTGGTAAGTTCTGGACACAGAGTAAGGACTCAATAAATTTCAGTATAGCTGAGTACACGGAGTGACACAGATCTAGGTTGAAATCTGGCCCTATCACCAACTATGTTACCTTGGGCAAATTTACCTCTCCAAGAATCATTTTCTTGAAATAACAATTCCCACCTCTCTGGTTTTTTACAAGGTTTATCTTATTACTAAATAAGATAAGAAGGGCTTCCCTGATGGCTCAGACAGTAAAGAATCTGCCTGCAATGCAGGAGACTTGGGTTCCATCCCTGGCTTGGGAAGAGCCCCTGGAGAAGGGAGCAGCTACCCACTCCAGTATTCTTGCCTGGAGAATTCCATGGACAAAGGAGCCTAGCGGGCTACAGTCCCTGGGATTGCAAAGAGTCTATGTTACCTTGGGCAAATTTACCTCTCCAAGAAACATTTTCTTGAAATAATAATTCCTACCTTATCAGTTTTTTTTTTTCAAAGTTTACCTTATTATTAAATAAGATAAGAAAGGTACCACATTCAGAATATGGACATGTTAAATGTTAAAAAATGATAGCAATTATTAATACCTTTTTAGAGGAGAGATTAAAAGCTACCAGGGGAAGAAAACTATTAGGTCCCTGTATTGCACACTCTTATGGTTAAATCTGCAGCCAAGAAATTAAAAGATGTCTTCTCCTTGGAAGAAAAGCTGTCACAAACCTAGACAGCATATTAAAAAGCAGAGACATCACTTTGCCAACAAAGATCCATATAGTCAAAGCTATGGTAGACTTGGACCATAAAGAAAGCTGAGCACCAAAGAACTGATGCTTTTGAACTGTGGTGTCGGAGAACTCTTGAAAGTCCCTTGGACAGCAAGGAGATCAAAGCAGTCCATCCTAAAGGAAATAAATCCTGAATATTCATTGGAAGGACTGCTGCTGAAGCGAAGCTCCAATTCTTTGGCCACCTGACGCAAAGGGCCTACTCGTTGGAAAAGACCCTGATGCTGGGAAAGATTAGAGGCAAAAAGAGAAGGGAATGCCAGAGGATGAGGGAGGTGGATGGTATCACTAACTGAACGGACATGAGTTTGAGCAAACTCTAGGAGACAGTGAAGGACAGGGAAGCCTGGGGCGCTGCAGTCCTTGGGGTTACAGAGTCGGACATGACTTAGTGACTGAACAGCAGCAACATGGTTAATTCAGAGAGAAATAGACACAATCTGAATCCAAAAATAGAAATACTCTGAAAAGCTGTTTCAGGAAAATGTCTGTCTATTGATCCATTGTTATGCAGATGTTCCATGAGATAGATTTTATGTTACCCACCCAGAGCAGCAATATCCTAGAATAAGCATTGAAGTGACTTGGGTGAGCCCTGGGAATTCCCCTCTCAGAGCCCCATCACCCTCAGCAGAACGCTGAGTATTCCTGAGGGCCCAACACCACATGCTTTCTCCTTGGATGTTTGCCATAGAGCCTGGCACACAAAACTCCTCAGTAGTTTTTAAATAAATGTTTCTGCCTCTTTAGGTCTCTTTTCCAATCAGAACATAAGTGCCTAGAATGCACGCATAGTATAATTCACGTCTGTATCTCTTGCATCTAATGTAGAACCTGGCACCAAGTGAGTCTTCCACAAGCCTTGAACCATTCATTCATTCGTTCGTGTCAATGAATTTAACTAAATTAGTGAAACTGACAGCGCAGCGTGATATGTGTCACTGCCTTGGAAGCCTGGGAATCCAGCCACGGTACTTTCTTGTTTACAAACCTATCAGTCAAACTCAAAACTGCTCGTCTGTACAGACAGTGGTAAAGCGGTCGCCTTATCGCTCTCTCGCCCTACTGTTAGAACAAGCATCTCCTAATAGACGTCCCTTTCAGCAAGCTGTCACGTGCTGTGAGCGCGACAGATAAGCCGCGGTGATAATAACAAAGCTAATCTTGCAGAGATTAAGTCATAGCAGCTCTCAAACAGAGGCTGTGGGGATGTCAGAGGCAGCGATCTTCCGTGGAAGCACTCGAAAGAGGAGTGGGAGGGAAGGAAGGGGCTGGATAAGGATCCAGGAGAGCCTGGCTCCGTGTTTCCCTGGCCCAGGAAGCCAGGGAGCCACTCTAGGGAGGTAAGACGTGTGGAGCAGACGGCCCAGGAACTGCGAAAGGGCACAGTTTCTCCGCTCAGACTCTTGTGTCGGCAAAAAACTAAAAAAGCAAACCTGTAACTTTTGTGAATCATCTTCATTTCTTTGGGACTCCTCCGGTGGCTCAGACAGTAAAGAATCTGCCTGCAATGTGAGAGACCTGGGTTCCTTCCCTGAGTTGGGAAGATCTCCTGGAGAAGGGAAAGGCTACCCACTCCAGTATCCTTGCCTGGAGAATCCCATGGACTGTATAGTGACTAAGTGACTGAGTGACTCAGCACACATCATTTCTGTGATGAGAAATCTGATTTATTCCATGGCCCCGCTC
This sequence comes from Cervus elaphus, assembly GCF_910594005.1. Classification (NCBI taxonomy): domain Eukaryota; kingdom Metazoa; phylum Chordata; class Mammalia; order Artiodactyla; family Cervidae; genus Cervus; species Cervus elaphus. The sequence continues at coordinate 3,865,303 of NC_057826.1, read as the reverse complement.
CGCCCTTCCCCTCCTCTCCGAGGACTGTGTCTAGGTGGTTTGCGCCAGCTGAGGCTGTTGGCAGGTTCTAGAAATGGCAGCCTGGACCTCACCTGGGACCTGCCCATCCTGGCATCGGGACATGTCCCTGTCCCCAGCGGGCGTCCTGCTTTCGGTCTACACATGTTCCCCTGCACCGCCCAGCGCGGCGCGGGCCCTTGCTCCCAAGGTGAGGTCGCTCTGGGCCTGCTCTCTCGTTTGCCCCGACCCTCTCCGAGGTGGCGGATCCCGTGGCCCCTCCATCGCTCTGGAGTCAGACAGCCTCTGACAGCCCGGTGCCCTCTGTCTCTGAGAGCCTACTTTCTGGGGCAGGGGGCTGCCTCTGTTGACACGTGCTCTGCGGAGGGAGGAGGCCTGGGGCAGTGAGGCTGTCCCAGGACCACCTACTGGCCGTCAGTGCAGCCGTCCGTGTCCTGGGGCCTCACGCCCCCCGGACCTCCACCCTGGATGCAGACTCTGGATTCTGGGCCTTCTCTCCCCACTGAGATCCTCCAAACCCAACTGGGCTTCATGTCAACCCTCTCTTCCCTGGTTACAATGCTCAGTCCCCAGGGTGAGCCTTTCTCCTTTTTAACCTTCTATGTCCCTTCAGCCCACGACTCTTGAACAGCCAAGCCAGTCCGCCCTCCTTTGTGGCTGAGTTTCCTCAAGCCTGGGGTCTTTGAGACTCAAGAGGCACCAGGCGAGCCCCTTTGTCAGGCCGGCTGTGATGCCCTCCCCGTCCAGAGGCCAGGACCGCCGGCACAGCGATCACACGAAGTAAAGCCAGGGAAATCTGTGCTCGGAGACTTGGAACAGCGCTGACTCACCCCGGGGAGGGCGCACAGCCATCCTAAGCAAACTTCCAACCAAATCTCCCACAGCTCACGCCCTTTGTTCCATAGAAACAAGGTATTCCAGAAAGGGTCCAGCTGAAGACTGGCTCTAAATCCGAGGCTAAGAGCGGATGTGGGTGACTAGGAGCAACTCCGGAACCTTGACGCTGAGGCTGAGGTCAGGCTGAAAGCCGCAGATAAAGCCCTGAGGGACCCGGCCCCACCTGCAGACTCGGAGGAGCAAAGAACCCCCGCAGATCCGGAAGCTGGTGTGTGAGGCAGGTGGTCAGGTGGGGCAGGTTCCAAAAGCAAAGAAACTTGGGCAAGGATTGAAGCCTGAAAAGGAACAGGATCTGGAGTTGTGAGCCCAAGGCTGGAAAGAAGACCTCCAGATGAGCACGTGGATGCTGACCGTGGAGAGGGCTTCCGCTTTGTCCTGCCCGGGAGCAACGTGACCTTCCCCGGTGGACAGGAAGAGCTGAGGGTCTGAGCTCGGATTCGGCCAGCAGAGAGCTGCATCACAGCTCCGCCCGGACCTAAGCAGGCTTTTCCCCTCTTGCTGTGTTGCTGTGCTTTTGTTTCCTTATTTCTAAACTAAGGGGGACTTTGCCCCCAGCATGATGTTTATAAAGTTGTCATACACACACGCACACATACACACACACACACACACACACACACACACACTTTGTACAAACAGACTCAGTCAGCTGTTCGGTTCATGTTCTCTCTTCGACGACTCAGGAGCTCAGTGGATGCTGCAGAAAATTAAAGAACTTCCTCTGGGCCTCTTTCATGGAGACATCAGCTGGTTTCTGCGAAAGGGTGACTTTGACTCCCTCCCTCCTTCCCGATACTGTCTGCAGCCCTTCAAGAAAATTAAACCCTCCCTGGCAATCACAAACCCACCTAGAGCTATCATTTTATTTAAGAAGCTTTCCTAATCATCTGGGTAGCTACGGACTCCAGCCTTGCTTATGATCAATCTTGGACATGCGCTAATCATCATAAAAGATAATGATCTCACATCTAGATGCAGAGTGGAGGCCCATGGTGGGGGAAATTGCACGAGTCATTAACTCATCTCAGAAATTCAGGACGCCTTTTGTTTACTTCCTCTGCTTTTTCCTTAAGAAGACCCAACACACAGAAGCAGCATCAGGCAATGAACAGAGCCTTGGGGTGGGAAAGGGAAAAAAAGGAGATGAGGGTGCTCAGCTTGGCTCTGCAACCTAAACCGCTTACATTTATACAGGGGGAGGTCGGGCTGGGTCAGCGATTGCAGGGTCCGATCCTCAGAATCACTTGTAGAATAATAACAATGAAAAGATCCCTAGGCTGTCTATCCACCACAGAGCAACTGCATCAGAATTTCTGGAACTGGTGCCCAGAAGCCTGGATCTTTCAATGTTTTCCAGGATATTCTTAAGATCTGTCATGTCTGAGAACCACTAGACTCTATAGATAAAGCCCAGACCACTTCAGCTTCAATAACCACCTTCTATTGTATTTGAACTGTGCTGTTGGAGAAGACTCTTGAGAGTCCCTTGGACTGCAAGGAGATCCAACCAGTCCATCCTAAAGGAGATCAGTCCTGGGTGTTCATTGGAAGGACTGATGCTGAAGCTGAAGCTCCAATACTTTGGCCTCCTGATGTGAAGAGTTGACTCATTGGAAAAGACCCTGATGCTGGGAGGGATTGGGGCAGGAGGAGAAGGGGATGACAGAGGATGAGATGGTTGGATGGCATCACCAATTCAATGGACATGAGTTTGGGTAAACTCCGGGAGTTGGTGATGGACAGGGAGGCCTGGCGTGCTGTGGCCCATGGGGTCGCGAAGAGTCAGACATGACTGAGCAACTGAAATGAACTGAACTGATTGCATTTTCATTTTAGGGACTGCTATGATGAGATCTTGTTACAAGTGGGTAGGGCGCTTCAGTATTTATAGCAACTAACTCAAGTTAAGAGAGCCTGAATGGTCCACCTTCATGTCACACAGAAGATATGCTGGAGTGCTTCTCAGGAACTTGAGCATTTATTTAGGGCAAAAATGTTCTCAAGAGGGATTCTATGGGCATTTTGAGCCCCTTCACCTTTTAGGAAACTGTTCCGTGAATCTTGGAACATAAAGCACATTTATTTGACTCCTAGTCCCTCAGTACTTATAACACCCTCAGATTAACTGTGACTCAAACACTTATTTTCAGGTGAGGAAACCGATGCCCAGCTTTGGAGGTGTGGTGGGGGGAGTGGGGAAGAAGGCAGTAATAATAACTCCTACCTGACAGGAACATTGTGAAAAGTAAATGAACAAATGCATGTAAGGCACTTATTAGCACAACGGCCTGGCACTAAGAAGTGTTCAGTAAATGTTTACTATTATTATTATGCCAGAAACAATAAATTTTTTAAATTGATGAAAATGGAGCTATGAACATAAAATAGAAATTATAAACTAGTTGAAACTGATCCAATCTTCCAGGCTCACTCCAAAGCAAGACCCTACTTGTCCATTCATACAAGAATCTTCTTCCTCTCAGTCCAGGCCCCCATCACTCTATCTGCCACCATCAATCAATGTAATAGAGAAGTGTGTGTGTGTGTATATATGTGTGTGTACACAGAGTAAGTGTGTTTCCCAGGTAACCATCTTAGTAGTAAGGGAAAGAAACAGAATATTCGGTGTTACCTCTGTATGTATTAATATCATATTTTAAGCTAATTTCCCTGACTATAACTTAGCCCACTTGCTATTTCCTTTGCCCTCCTTTACTGTGAGGAAAATTGCCTTTCACCGTGTCCACTATATCGGCACGCATATTTATAGAGTTATTTCTCCCCTGAGTCTTCTTGACACAAGGTTGAACATGTTCAGTTCTCTTACCTCCTCCTCAAGGGTCTTATTTTTAAAACATTTCATCATTTTTGTTGCTCTCCACTGAGATTCTCTAGGTCTTTCACTATGAGGGAATTTGTTTCAGATTGCATCACTCACGAAAGAGAACTCCGGCAGGGGAGACGGGGCAGGCCAACACTGCACGCTCACAGGGCTCTGCACGCCATCAGGGCTTTGGCTCTCATTATGGGATGGCCGTGGATGCTCTTTTACGATCTGGCCCCAAAGGACCAAGACGGGAAAATTCAATAAGCAGTAAAGCACTAAGGCTGTAAGAGGGAATCGCTACACATGTTCAAATCAGTTCAGATATTTAACAGATCACTGTAGGATGAAGACAAATTTGAGAACATTATAGGATTCCATTGAAATGGTTGTAATCTTTTTATCGAATTTGCACCAGTGAAAAATTGGCTCTGAAGTGTAAAATCAAAATGAAAACAGCAAGAATCACTTGCCCACAGCAAAAAGTATGTCTAACAATCAAAATCAAGGTAGTAACATAATGAAGTTAATGGAAATAGCTCACAACTGAGAGGTGGGGAAACTATAATATTCTGTTTAATATCCTAGAATGGATTCAGAGTGGCCTATGGCCTTGGGTCAGTTAAACTAACTGCATGTCAGTTGCTTTATCTGTAAAAGAGGAAGCGATAAGATTAGCCTGAAACTTGTGGGGTTGTTTTAAGGAATGAATAACAAATAGACACAAGGCAACAATGGCCCACAGTAGGAATTGTTATTATTGCTACCATAAGCATTTTCTAGCAACGGGAAAGTGAATAGCACAATAGGAGGTATATAGTAGGTGTGTACATACGGTCCTCAATTATGAAAGCTCCATCACATTAGCCTGTACAGGTTTCATTCGACTTCTTTACCTACAAGTGAAAAAGCTGATCAGATTTGACATATAATGTGTTAATATATGATGTTTGTTTTTCTCTTTCTAACTTACTTCACTCTATATGACAGACTCTAAGTCCATCTACGTCTCTACGAATGACTCTATTTTATTCCTTTTAGTGGCTGAGTGATACTCCATTGGGTATACCACATCTTCGTTATTCATTCATCTGTCATTGGACACTTAGGTTTCCCTGTCCTGGCTATTGGAAATAGTGCTGTGATGAACACTGGGGTGAAGTAATTATATTCAAATTTTTTTAAAAAAGAGAGAGAGAGTGATCAAACTTAAAAAAAAAAAAAAAACAGGAAAAGAAAAATCTAATAAGAAAAAAAGTAAGTTAAAAAGCAAGGTGCTTCAGAGGAGGCAGTCATGATGCCCTCTTACTGTGTTTGGAGAACATAAGTGAATCTCTCCTGTGCTCTCATTTTATCACTCAGAGTTCAACCATCAGTGGCTAGGAAAATGCATTCTGCACTAGAAGTCGGACACGTCTTCCTTCCAGTAGAATTCATTTTGAGTTGAGGTTTTATAGGGCTATGTCCACGGTGAAGTCCCTGCAAGATCTTATTGTAAGATGACCTCATCTTTATCTGGAGACCACAGACAACTCCTCCAGTGACATTTTCTGAGGCTCCACAGTACAACCTACATATTTCCTGACTGCCAAGGGATTTGGATCTTTTCCTGTCTCAAGTTGCTCACTAAACTAAATTGTTATACTACCGAGTCAGGCAACACCTCATTTTTTTTTTTATTAGTGCCTGGTCTCTGATCACAAATCTTAAAAGTATTGAGAAAAGTCAATCAGCGTTTACATTGGAAACCACACTGTCTTGTCCCACACTACATCCTAAACACTTGCTGGCAAGGTTAAACAGAAAGTAATGAGAAATAGAAGACACAGGAGAAAACTCCAAACCTTGGAATCATTAGGTTATTCTGTTAAAAGCCCTTTGTTTTATTTGCAATTAAAAATATACTTTTGATTGTTTTTGTCATATTAAAAAGCAATGCATGCTCCTTGCAGAAAAACAAATACAGATAAACAAAGAGAGTGAAAGTGAAAGTCGCTCAGTCCTGTCTGATTCTTTGTGACCCCATGGACTATACAATCCATGGAATTCTCCAGGCCAGAATACTGGAGTGGGTAGCCTTTCCCTTCTCCCGGGGATCTTCCCAACCCAGGGATCGAACCCAGGTCTCCTACACCGTGGGCAGATTCTTTACCAGTTAAGCCACAAGGGAAGCCAGAAAAGACCCGCCATCTTACACAAATTACCTTGGTTAGCCCTAAGGCGTGGAGAAGGAAATGGCAACCCACTCCAGTACTCTTGCCTGGAAAATCTCACGGATGGAGGAGCCTGGTAGGCTGCAGTCCACAGGGTCGCGAAGAGTCAGACACAACTGAGCAACTTTACTTTCACTTTTCACTTTCATGCACTGGAGAAGGAAATGGCAACCCACTCCAGTGTTCTTGCCTGGAGAATCCCAGGGACGGGGGAGCCTGGTGGGCTACCGTCTATGGGGTCATGCAGAGTCGGACACGACTGAAGCGACTTAGCAGCAGCAGCTGCCCCAAGGTGATGCGTTATTTAAAACTGCTGTTCTTATCAAAACCAGAGAGGGCGCCAGAGAGAGTACCGGAAAACAGCCATTTTCCTGTCGGGAGAGGAGGACCTTCACCCAGGAAGATGGCTGCCAAGGACTGGGCTACCAGACTCCGCTTTGTCAGCTTTACCTCTATGACACCCATCCCAGTGTCAAGAGTCTCCTGCAGCCAGTAGCCTTGCCGTGGGTGGCATCTGGGAAGCGTGGAGGGAGTCGTGCAAGGAAAACGGCCTTGGTGCCATGACTGACTTCAAGGCACAACGCTGGTAGCAGCAACACAGCCAGCAAAGGCGCTCACCACAGCGTTCCAGAAGGTGACCAGCGAGGAGACCCTGGCCCAGAGCATGGCGGCAGTGCTTCAGCCGCTCATTCATGTCTTGTGACCTCTATAGACCGTAGCCGGCAAGGCTCCTCTGTCCATGGGATTCTCCAGGCACAAATACTGGAGTGGGTTGTCATGTCGTTCTCCAGGGCATCTTCCCAACCCAAGGATCGAACCCGGGTCTCCTGCACTGCGGGCGGGTTCTTTACCAACTGAGCCACCGGGAAAGCTCCTGACCGGAAGCAGGAAGCAGCTGTTCAGACAGAGCAGCGGTCCTGGGCTGCAAGCTTGATAAGGAAAAAGATAGGAGAAAACCTCCCCATTTTCAAAGAACAAACAAAAAAAACCACTGAAAAGAAGTCATATTTTGAGGGTATAGAGACTAAATCCATTGAATTTTTCTACTGTCAGAGAATACAGCTCATGGAGGTGAACAGTGCCCGAGTTTCACATAGCTTTATAAAGTAACACTCAACTACTTCCTGTGAAGTGTGGGTGAACAGCTACAGTGCCATGGTGGATGGCTTCCAGAGATGACCACACAGTCCCTTGCAGGCACAGCTGCCCCATCCATCAGGCAAGGAAGCCTGTCTCCCCTCTCTTTGAATTTGGGTGCACTTGTGACTGGACCGATAGAATGCAGTGGAAGTGATACTGAGCCAGACAGGGGTGCCAAAGACCCTTAAACAAAGACTACAGGGAGTGCCTCTGGGGGCGACCCAGATTGGATTTGCTGACCAGCTGCAGTGAGGGAGAATGCACACCCTGGGGAGGCAAGGGATGTCTCCACAAGAAGGTGCTGTTGTGTTGCGCTTAGTCACGTCCAACCTTTTGCGACCCCGTGGACTGCAGCCCTCCAGTCTCCTCTGTCCTTGGGGTTCTTCAGGCAAGAATATGGAGTGGGTAGCCAAGCCCTTCTCCAGGGGATCTTCCCGACCCAGGGATTGAACCAAGATCTCCCGCATTGCAGGTGGATTCTTTACCATCTGAGCCACCAGGGAAATGGGAAGGGGATGTAAGAGAGGATTTGTTGTAGAGACTGGGCTTACAGTGGGTGGTTTTGGAGAGCTCAGGAACTGGGGGTTTTTTCTGTGGAATGGATGCTGTCGGGAATTGGGATAATTCCATGATTGGGGACCTTAATAATTATTATCCAGAAGCCAGAAAGAATGAAATGAGGCATGTATTACAATTGTAAAAGAAGTAGCAGTCACTGAGCTAGCCATAATGTACTAGCCATAATGTTCTTAGCTTTGTCTGCGTTTAGACATGATTATATAGTGTTTCTTGGGGGTTTTATTTTGAAGCGAGTTGTTTTGTTTTGTTCTTGCTCTATATTAGTCACAGAATGACCTTGTCAAATGTGCCTCTTCAGTGAAAATGTTTATATTTAATAGGAAAGACCATGGTCGAACAATGAGTATAGGACAGCTCCTAGCAACATCAAGGTTTAGCCGAGAGTGCCCGTCCAGTTCCCAAATGTAAGAGATTTTTTTCTCTCTTTCAAAGGGACATACGCTTTAAGAATCCCAACAACTTCTACTTTTGCTTGAGATAAGCCAGCCACCAGGTAAGACGTTCAAGCACAGGTACACCTCATTCTCATTTTACTGCACTTTGCTTTATTGTGCTTTGCAAATGTTGCATTTTTAACATCTTACAGGCCTGTGGCAACCCTGAGTCAACTGAGTCTACTGGCACGATTTTTCCGACAGCATTTGAAGCCACTTCATGTCTCCATGTCACATTTTGTTAGTTCTTGCAATATTTCAAACTTTTTTGTTATATTTGCTATTGTGACCTATGATCCATGATCATTAATGTCATTATGGCAAAAAGATTATGACTCACTGAAGGCTCAGATGATGGTTAGTATTTCTCAGCAATACATTAATTTTTAATTAAATTTATTAATTTTTAAAATTAAGGTATGTGCATTATTTATTTAGACAAAATGCTGTTGCATACTTAATAGGTTACAGTATAGTGTGGACATAACTTTTATATATACTGGAAAACTAAAAAATTCATGTGACTTGCTTTAGTATAATGTTTGCTTTATTACCTGCTATGGAAACAAATTCACAGTACCTCCAAGATATGCTTGTACTTTGAGACCACTGTGCTATATGGAAGCCCTTACTCATCATATGGCAAGAAAAAACCATGAAACCAGCTGAAAATAAGAGCTGTTACCCTAATTATATGGCTGTAGTCAAGCTATCCCAGCCAGTGATTGTGAACCATCTTAGCTGATCTTGGAGCAGAGAGAAAGTGTCCCTGCTATGACCTAATGGAATTCCTGGGCCACAGAATTCTGAGAAATAAAATGGCTATTGTTTTATTCCACTATGATTTGGGCTAACTAGTGATATAGGAATCTATAATTGAAATGAGTAGCAAGCCATGTTATATGATGCTGGGAAGATGGTCCTTGCTTTACCCAATTGAAACTAAAGGGTTGGACACGGGGACAACCATCGCTTAAAATGTTTTAAACATCACCGGTTGGACCATGTCCAGAGCCGAGCCTGTGCCCCAGCGCCGATCCAGAAGTGGCAGTATCGCGTGGCCCCCAGCTTCCCAGGCTTGCCTCGTCCACCCAGAGCACATCTATCACATCCCAAGAGCAATCGCATTTCATCCGAGCCTTTCCCAGCGCCTCCTGGGAGACTCTGCCCTCCACACTCATTATTATCACTCCAGGGTGCCCTGGCAGACGCCTGAAAACCCGGGGGATTTCCGGCGCCCCTTCAGCTGGCATGTCAGCTAGATTCAGGGGTGGCCGAGTTCTAATTACAGCAGAACCAGAGGAAAAGATCACAGGCGTGATTTTCAATGTCAGGCTGTGTTTGCAGCAAGGGTAGTTTGGGTGGGAGAGGTTCCCTTGTGCATGTGGACAAAATAAGTTGTACACATAGCAAAAATGTGAAACTGGACAGATGCCAAATACTTCTTTGCTGTCGTTCTTTTGCTTCCCATCTCCCTCCTTGGGAGGGAACATCTACCCTTGTTCCTTTCATGAGCACTAGCTCTTCTAGAGCTTGCTACCCTTCCTGCTTGGGTTCAGCATAGTCCAGTGAAACATACCACAAGCCACAAATGTGAACCGTGTATATAGTTTTAAATTTTATAGTAGCCATGTTGAACCAAAGAGAAACCGATAAAATTATTTTTAATAGCATTTTATTTAGCTTAATAAATCCAAAATGTTATCATTTCAATATGCACTCAATGTAAAAACATTTAATGAAATATTTCACTCTTTTTGCTTGTTCTTATAAAGATCCAGTATGTAATTTGCACCTGCAGCACATCTCATTTCCAGTGAGCCACATTTCAAGTGTTCATTTGTCACATGCAGAGATGGCTACCACCTTGGACAGCATAGAACATCTCTATCTAATTGAAATTTACCTGCCTAGTATTCCTTTCTCACTGACTTTCTGGTAACTCTGTCCAATAAGCTAATCCAACTATGAGACAGGTACACCTTCAGTGAAATATATTGGCATGAAAGGAGATATAGAATGCCTTGATAAACATTGCCAGAATTATGGCAGTCTTTCAAATGTTCAACCACTGTAACCCTCAAGTCACAAAGGTGAGCTTCTATGCCTACACATGATGTCAGTATGAAGGAGAATATAAGAAGCCTAAGAAAAATTTTTACAGAACCCAGAACTGATCCTGATTTGGGTTAACTTCAAGATTATTATTTTTTTTCTAGAAGAATTTGCAGAGTTATCCCCAAGGAATCTCTAAGTTACAACAGTGTACATTCTGAAAACTTACTTTACAAAACAAACAGAAAATCCTTAAGAAATTCTCCTGAGCAATGCAGCAATATCTATAAAAAGCTTCAGTTAGAGAAGTGAAAGTCACTCAGTCCTGTCCTACTCTTTGTGAACCCATGGACTATACAGTCCATGGAACTCTAGGCCAGAATACTGGAGGGGGTGGCCTTTCCCTTCTCCACAGACAAATTAAAGAAGGCCCTTCAAAAAGTGTGGAAGACACCACATGATCAGAAAAGGGCACAGGCTCTGACATCAGGCAGACTTGCACTCACCACATAAGCACGGACAGGTGCCTCCTGGGTCCCAGTTCCCTTGGGTGGTAGAAAAATCTTATGTTCCAGGCCAAGTCATGGATAGATTGACATATGCCTAATACCACATGAGACCCTAAGTAGACAATAAATGTTTCAGTTCAGTTCAGTTCAGTCACTCAGTCATGTCCAACTCTTTGCAACCCCATGGACTGCAGCACGCCAGGCCTCCCTGTCCATCACCAACTCCTGGAGTTTACTTAAACTCATGTCCATCGAGTCAGTGATGCCATCCAACCATCTCATCCTCTGTCGTCCCCTCCTCCCACCTTCAATCTTTCCCAACATCAGGGTCTTTTTCACCCAATGAGTCAGCTCTTCACATCAGGTGGCCAAAGTATTGGAGTTTCAGCTTTAACATCAGTCCTTCCAATGAACACTCGGGACTGATCTCCTTTAGGATGGACTGGTTGGATCTCCTTACCTGCGTGTTATTCTGGAATGAAGATTGATCAGCTTTCCATCATAAATACCTGTTGCTTCGGTCCGTGAAGACCCCAAGAATGAGAGAGTAAACCACAGTGCGTGATCTGCCCATTCAAGGCCAAACGCTGTCCTCCGGGCCTCTCCAAGCCAGCTGCTCCCTGGGGTGACACCGTCCTGCAAGGCAAACAGGGAAGGTAGTTTCAGAATAGTCAGCCCCCTTGAGAGCAAGCAAGCACTCACAAATGTTGGCTGTCTTCTCAGTCATCATCGCAGTTCCAGGAGCCAGGATTTTCTGGTGGAGGGGCCGCTGCTGGGTCAGGTGGGCTCCTTTAGCCCATCAGCTCTGGTGGGGCTGGGGTGGGGGTTTGAGGTCAGCTGGGAATGCATCCCAAAGATGAGAAGGCGGCAAGGCAGACAGTCTCCCGAATTCTGCACCACGTCGCACAGAGGAGGGCGCCGAGCTCAGAGAGCATAAGTCGCTTGTCCTGCTCACTCCCTGAGTTCAGGGACGGTGGCTGGTTGTTACAGAGCCCTGGTACCGGCCTCCCCGCCCCACTCTCAGGGTTACTAAAGAGTGCTGTAAATATGTGTTGAAAAGTGCAAGTGAAAGTGTGGTCACTCAGTAGTGTCTGACCCTTTGCGATCATATTGACTGTATGTAGCCTCCAGGCTCCTCTGTCCATCGGATTCTCCAGGCAAGAATGCTGGAGTGGGTTGCCATTTCCTTCTCCAAGGGATCTTCCAGACCCAGGGATCAAACTCACACCCCCCACATTGCAGGCAAGCTCTTTACCATCTGAGACAGGAGGGAATCCCATTTGTTGAATAAACAATCACAAAGTTGGTGGCTCAGACACTAAAGAATCTGTCTTCAATGCAGGAGGTGTGGTTCGATCCCTGGGTCAAGAATATCCTCTGGAGAAGAGAATGGCAGCCCACTCCAGTATTCTTGCCTGGGAAGTCCCGTGGAAAGAGGAGCCTGGCAGGCTACAATCCTTGGGGTTGCAAAGAGACTGACACTTTCACTTTCAAGGAACTCCAAAACTCAAGCTTGGTCTACTGTTGTTCCAGATCTTGGCTGTTCATTTAAATCACTGGGGAATTTTTTACCTCGAATAGCCAAAGCAATCTTGAGAAAGAAGAATGGAACTGGAGGAATCAACCTGCCTGACTTCAGGCTCTACTACAAAGCCACAGTCATCAAGACAGTATGGTACTGGCACAAAGACAGAAATATAGATCAATGGAACAGAATAGAAAGCCCAGAGATAAATCCACGTACCTATGGACAACTTATCTTCGACAAAAGGGGCAAGAATATACAATGAAAAAAAGACAACCTCTTTAACAAGTGGTGCTGGGAAAACTGGTCAACCACTTGTAAAAGAATGAAACTAGAACACTTTCTAACACCATACACAAAAATAAACTCAAAATGGATTAAAGATCTAAATGTAAGACCAGAAACTATAAAACTCTTAGAGGAGAACATAGGCAAAACACTCTCCGACATAAATCACAGCAGGATCCTCTATGACCCACCTCCCAGAATATTGGAAATAAAAGCAAACCTAAACAAATGGGACCTAATGAAACTTAAAAGCTTTTGCACAACAAAGGAAACTATAAGCAGAGTGAAAAGACAGCCCTCAGACTGGGAGAAAATAATAGCAAATGAAGAGACAGACAAAGGATTAATCTCAAAAATATACAAGCAACTCCTGCAGCTCAATTCCAGAAAAATAAATGACCCAATCAAAAAATGGGCCAAAGATCTAAACAGACATTTCTCCAAAGAAGACATACAGTTGATTAACAAACACATGAAAAGATGCTCAACATCACTCATTATCAGAGAAATGCAAATCAAAACCACAATGAGGTACCATTACACACCAGTCAGGATGGCTGCTATCCAAAAGTCTACAAGCAATAAATGCTGGAGAGGGTGTGGAGAAAAGGGAACCCTCTTACACTGTTGGTGGGAATGCAAACCAGTACAGCCACTATAGAGAACAGTGTGGAAACTCCTTAAAAAACTGGAAATAGAACTGCCATATGACCCAGCAATCCCACTTCTGGGCATACACACTGAGGAAACCAGATCTGAAAGAGACACGTGTACCCCAATGTTCATCGCAACACTGTTTATAATAGCCAGGACATGGACACAACCTAGATGCCCATCAGCAGATGAATGGATAAGAAAGCTGTGGTACATATACACCATGGAATATTACTCAGCCATTAAAAAGAATACATTTGAATCAGTTCTAATGAGATGGATGAAACTGGAGCCCTTTATACAGAGTGAAGTAAGCCAGAAAGATAGATATCAATACAGTATACTAATGCATATATATGGAATTTAGAAAGATGGTAACGATAACCCTATATGCAAGACAGAAAAAGAGACACAGATGTACAGAACAGACTTTTGGACTCTATGGGAGAAGGCGAGGGTGGGATGATCTGAGAGAACAGCATCGAAACATGTATATTATCTATGGTGAAACAGATCACCAGCCCAGGTTGGATGCATGAGACAAGTGCTCAGGGCTGGAGCACTGGGATGACCCAGAGGGATGGGATGGGGAGGGAGGTGGGAGGGGGGATCGGGATGGGGAATACATGTAAATCCATGGCTGATTCATGTCAATGTATGGCAAAAACCACTACAATATTGTAAAGTAATTAGTCTCCAACTAATAAAAATAATTGGGAAGAAAAAATAAAATAAATGACTGGGGGATTTTAAAAACTGCCACCCAGAGATGAATCGGGCTTTGAGAGATTATAAAAACCTTCCCAGATGATGCTGACGTGCATCCCGTGTTAGGAACCCCTGTACTAGTTCAGTAGTTCTCAACCTTGACTGTACCGCAGCATCATCTGGGGGCTTTATTTACTTTTCTTTTTGGCTGAGTGGCAGAGCATGAGGAATCTTAGTTCCTTGACTAGAGATCACACCCACCCCCTAGAAATCACAGCCACCCCCACAGCATGGGAAGCTGGAAGCACTCAGGAGTCTTAACCACTGGGCCACCAGGGAGCTTCCCTGAAGGGCTTTTAGAATCCCACTGCTCAGGCCACACCCCCAGGCCTGTTAAATCACACTCTCCCCACCCCCTCACATTCTGACACACAGCCAAAGTTGAGCACCCTGTTCCCAGCGGCTCATCTCAGATTTCAGTTTGCACTGAATCGCCTGAAGATCTTATTAAAATACAGATTCTGGGTCAATGAGTCTGGGATTGGCCTGAGACTCTGCATTCTGAAAAGTTCCCCGTGGGTGGTACTTAAGTTACTGGTGTGAGGACCACACTTCGAGTAGCAAAGCTACTGTTTGGCAGCCACTTGAAGATTCTGGGAAAGCTGCTTTAATGATGTCAAGAATGATCCGGTATTAGTCGCTTATCTGTTGACTGGAGCACATGATCGCTTCTAAGGTGCAGTGATTGTCTTCAGGACCTCTCTTTCCCTTCATAGCTCTGAGGAAGACCAATCTCGTGATTTGTTCACGTAGAAGTTGGTGTTGCTGACTGGTTACTAGCACAGATATCCTGGCTTGGAAACCTGTCACAGCCACTTAATAACTGTAAACCGTGGGCAATTTCCTAAACTGTTCATGGCCTCAGTTTCTTTATATGTGCATTGGATATTTTAAAACATATGTTCAATATCACTAATTGCCAGTGACGATTAAGTACTGATCACAAATCAAAACCACAATGAGATAACATCCTACCCCTGTTAGATTGACTTCTTATTGACAAAAAGACAAGAAATAACAAATGTTGCTGAGAATGCAAAGAAAAGGGAAATTTGTGCATTGTTGGTGGGAATGTAAAGTGGTGCAACCACAGTGTAAAACAGCATAGCTCTTGCTTTAACAATTTAGAAACAATCTGCATCACTAATAATACAGAAGAAGCGTGAGGCACAAGAGGAGGTCTTATGAAATATTCTCAATTTGATCACAAAGCCACCTAGAAAAACTGATTAGCACTGTAAAAAGAATTAGATTTACACAGAATAAAATAAAAGATAAAAAAAAACTAGAAATAGAACTACGATATGATCTAGAGATCCCACTTCTGGGTAGATGTCTGAAGGAAGTAAAATCACTATCTGAAGAGATAGCTGAGCTCCCATATTCATTATTCATAATAGCCAAGATATGGAAACAATTCAGTTCAGTTCAGTCACTCAGTTGTGTCTGACTCTTTGCAACCCCATGAATTGCAGCATGCTAGGCCTCCCTGTCCATCACCAACTCCCAGAGTTTACCTAAATTCATGTCCATGGAGTCGGTGATGCCATCCAACAATCTCATCCTCTGTCATCCCCTTCTCCTCCTGCCTTCAATCTTTCCCAGCATCAGGGTCTTTTCCAGTGAGTTAGTTCTTTGCATCAGGAGGCCAAAGTATTGGAGCTTCAGCTTCAGCATCAGTCCTTCCAATGAACACCCAGGACTGATCTCCTTTAGGATGGACTGGTTGGATCTCCTTGCAGTCCAAGGGACTCTCAAGAGTCTTCTCCAACACCACAGTTCAAAAGCTTCAATTCTAGGTGCCCAGCTTTCTATATGATCCAATTCTTACAATCATAGTGCCCACCAATGGAGGAATGGAGATACATATATACACGTTGAATATTGTTCAACTGTTAAAAAGAAGGAAATTCAACCACTTGCAATAACATCAATGAAACTTTAGGGTTTTGTGCTAGTGAGATAAGTCAGATAGTAAAAGATAAATACTTTATGATCTCAATTATATTCGATTTTTTTTTAAGCCAAACTCCTGGAAACAGATAATAGATTGGTAATTTCCAAGGCTTGGAGGATGGGGTATAGATTAGTCAAGGGTACAGACTTAGAGTTATAAGATGAATATATTCTGGGGATCTGATGTTCAGTACGGTGACTGTAGCTAACAACACTATAAAATACACTTGAAAGTTGCCAAGAGAATAGATCTTAAATTCTCGGCACACACACACAAGTGGTAATCATGTGAAGTGATGGATATGTTAACTGACCTTATTGTGGTAATCATTTTGCAGTGTATGTGTGAATCAAATCATCACCCTGTACATCTTAGACAGTGTTATGAGTTAATTATATGTCAGTAAAGCTGGAAAAAAGTATACATGAATAAGTTTTTATGGATATTAAATGAGTTAATACGTCGGACTTAGAACAGCACCACATTATAAGTGCTTCAGTAACACTGAGTTTATTGTTATTTTTCACTGAGCGTTTGCTGATCTTTCTGGAGCGTCAAAGCTCAAGCGCTCTGGAACAGGACTGCCTGGATTCAAACGCCGCCTCCTCTCAGCTGTGAGGCTTGGGCAGTGTGCTGCTCCTCTCTGCGCCCTGGTTTCCTTGTGTGTGAATGGAAATAATGATAGCACCTGCCACTTAGAGCCATTGCAAAAATAAATGATGTGCCATGCACTTCGAATAGGGCCAGACACAAGGTAAGCATGCAACAAATGTTTGTGATCGCTGGGGTTGTCATTACTGATACCACATGCTGGGCACAGGAGAGACAAAGGTAAATAAGGAAATTGAAGCAGAGCCCTTGTCAGAACTAAAGAGAAATTGCAAATGTAAAACCTTTGATTTAATGAGGTTTTACAGTATCCAGTCATCCTTGAAAAGAAAGTAGGAAAAAGGAAATTCTGTCAGTTAATATCTCCTGTATCTAGAGTCGTTCTCTTGGTTTACAGCAGTTATTTTTACTCTTTGCTTTAGGCCTCTCATTTGCTTAAAACTGATGGCTTGAAAAGGGAAATTCATCTGGATTCCTTCACCGAGCTGACAGTCCACTGCCGCTGTTATTACAATGATTTATCGGTATTCTTTCTCCGCAGCTTTTGACAAGCAAAGAAAGGAGTTTGCTGTCTTAGGCCTTGACTTTGATAGACACACTCTCCCAAGAAACAGCTTATGTTTTCTGATCTCACATCCTTAGAGCTCTATTCTTGGGTCCAGCTAAACCAAAACCTCCTGAATTTGCCCTAGATAAAGCATAGACTCCTACTTATGTAATTATCAGATATGTTATACAGAAAAAAAAAATTACTCAGTCTATCAAATAGGTACCAAATAGCAATGACTACCATGGATCAACCTGTCTCCTAAGCATCAGAATATTCATGATAGAGGTTTGGGGAACACAAACTCCAATTCTTGGGAAAAAAACCCCAATTCCTGGAAATGACCTTTCCCTGGGTTCAGCAGTGCCGAGAAAATAACCCTTATGGTTAGAGATGGATGCCAATAAGTGATTAGACATTTTTTGTGTTATTTGTATTTGTTAACACACATACACATTCACCTGCGTAAACTGGCAAAAACAATGTCTGAAAAGGGAGCTGGGAATAAGTGTAAGCTGGCATTTGGGATCTATCTGTACTCATTTCCTAGGGTTACCATAATGAATTATGTGCCATAATCACCAATCTAACTTGGTGGCTTGAAATAAGATGAATTTATTCTCTGACCCTCCCGGAGGCCAGAAGTCAAACTGTAGGCAGGGCACGCTCCCTCTGAAGCCCCGTGGGAGACCCCTTCTTCACCTCCTTCTGCTTCCAGCGAGTCCCTGGCTCCTGACTGCATCTCCGCAGTCTCTGCCTGCCCCTGGCATCCTCTCTGCATGTCTCTTCGATGCGTCCCTCTTTCACGTGTCTCTTGTAGAGATACTTGTGATAATTCAGGATGATCCGCACAGACCCCTTTCCCAAATAAGGTCACAGTCACAGATCCTCAGGATACGAATGGAGACACACCCTTTAGGAGCTGCCAGTCAACCCTCTACCATATCCAAGGAACAAAATGATCTGTTGTCGTGGTTCAGTTGCTATGTCCAACTCTTTGTGGCCCCTGGGACTGCAGCACGCCAGGCTGCCCTGTCCTTCACTATTTCTCAGAGTTTGCTCAAACTCAGGTCCATCAGAGCTGACCAAGTGGCTCAATATGTAAAGAATCTGCCTGCAATGCAGGAGACATAGGAGATGCAGGTTTAATCCCTGGGTCTAGAAGATCCCATGGAGGAGGAAACGGTAACCCACTCCAGTATTCTTACCTGGAGAATCCCACGGACAGAGGAGCCTGGTGGGCTACAGCCCATGGGGTTGCAGAGTCAGACTTGACTGAGGCAACTGAGCATGCACACACACATATCCATCGAGTCTGTGATGCCATCCAGCCATCTCATCCTCTGTCGTCCCCTTCTCCTCCTGCCCTCAGTCTTTCCCAGCATCAGGGTCTTTTCCAATGAATCAGCTCTTCGCATCAGGTGGCCAAAGTACTGGAGCTTCAGCTTCAGCATCAGTTCTTCCAATGAATATTCAAGGTTGATTTCCTTTAGGATTGACTGGTTTGATTTCCTTGCTGTCCAAGGAACTCTCAAGAGTCTTCTCCAAATGATCAGTAATCATAATTAATTAAAAAGTAATTAAAATATCTATCATATGAAACCATAAAGTTATGTAATCGTGGACAAGAAAGACTGGAGAGCAAAGGACCCATCAGTCTCAGCTCTCTGATGTTGCTTCATTTTCAGATTACAACCAAATAGGAAGATTTTTTAAGTTGACCCTGTCACTGCAGATCAGAGCAGCTCATGGATCGTTTCTACCTCAGATCTCACCAGGAACACATCTACTTACTTCCCTGTGCATTACGGAGAGACCAGTAAAACTGCTTAGACACATCTTAGCATCCTCCATGAGGTCTCCAGTTCTTCCATTATGATGTACAAACCAAATTTTTAAATGCTTGCATGTCCTTCTCTCTTTCCCTCTATGTCTTCTGTCTTCTTTCTGTAAGTTTTCTGCCTAAATCAGGAAATGAATAGAAACAAGGAGTCCTCTAAGAAAGTCATGCAACTTTCTAAACTGGAAACATAACTGCCATATGGCCCAGCAATCCCACTCCTGGGCATACACACTGAGGAAGCCAGATCTGAAAGAGACACATGCACCCCAATGTTCATCACAGCACTGTTTACAATAGCCAGGACATGGAAGCAACCTAGATGTCCATCAGCAGATGAATGGATAAGAAAGCTGTGGTACATATACACAATGGAATATTACTCAGCCATTAAAAAGAATACGTTTGAATCAGTTCTAATGAGGTAGATGAAACTGGAGCCCATTATACAGAGTGAAGTAAGCCAGAAAGAAAAACACCAATACAGTATACTAATGCATATATATGGAATTTAGAAAGATGGTAATGATAACCCTATATGCAAGACAGAAAAAGAGACACAGATGTATAGAACAGACCTTTGGACTCTGTGGGAGAAGGCGAGGGTGGGATGATCTGAGAGAACAGCATCAAAACATGTATATTATCAAGTGTGAAACAGATCGCCAGCCCAGGTTGGATGCGTGAGACAAGTGCTCAGGGCTGGAGCACTGGGATGACCCAGAGGGATGGGATGGGGAGGGAGGCGGGAGGGGGGATCGGGATGAGGAACACATGTAAATCCATGGCTGATTCATGTCAATGTATGGCAAAAACCACTACAATACTGTAAAGTAATTAGCCTCCAACTAATAAAAATAAATGGGGGAAAAAAAAAAAGAAAGTCATGCAACTTCTATTCATTTGTGACTCCTAAGAATCCATGGAAGAAAATGCCACAGTCTGTTCCAGAAAGAGAAAATGTTTAGGAATTTAAATATAGGTTTTGGAAAATTAAAAATAAACCCTGGCTATCAAGAATAGATGGTGATTACTTTTCCCCTCCTAGAGATGGAGAAAGAGCCTCCTAAGAGACTTAGAAGGTTACATAACTTTCCCAGGGCACAGGGAAGCTGGGGGCTGGGAAGGGAACATAGCTCATTGGGTCCCAAACCTGTTCTTTTGGGAACTAATCTGACACGTCTTTCTGAACTCCCCTTCCAGGTGTGTGAACGCTTTCAGGCTGATTCAGGGGTGTGCAGGGGAAGAAGAGGAAGTGGACTGAAGCGCATCCTCTGAGGCATCTGAACAGGGGACGAATTCCCCAGGGCATAGAACAGCGAAGAGGTTGGCTGAAGGATGCTGAGCAGGCTACGAAAATGGGAATTTTACTCGAATGGGAATCCTTCTCCTGGCTGTTGGAAAGACCCACACAGTGCAGTCCAGACGCAGTCAAGTGACTTCTGGGACCCTGGATACCACGTGCTGTTAATCCCTGACCTCAACCAACAAGCTTCGCAGCTCTTAGAAGCGAGAGGCAGCTTCCCTGGTGGTCCAGTGGTTAAGAATCTGCCTGCCAGTACAGGGGACACGGGTTCAAGAAGATCCCACAGGCCACAGAGCAACTCAGCCCGAGCACCACAACTACTGAGGCTGTGCTCTAGAGCCTGGAAGCCTCAGCTGCTGAAGCCGGTGTGCCCTAGAGCCCCAGCTCCCCAACCGTGAACCTGCTCACAAGTAGAGAAAAATCAGCAGAGCGAAAAATCAGTTAATTAACTCTTTAAATATAAAACCGAGAGACAGAGAGCGGCTTTGGCATTTTACTTCATGGCCACCCACTGACCAGGAGTGGAGGCTGAGATCCCGGGGGCCAGGTCAAGACCCAGCTGGGCACAAACCGTGTTGTCCCCTGGCCCCCAGCCAGCTCGGGCCCAGGGACTGAAGGGACCAATTCCCAGTAGCTGTCCACCTCCCAAATCCTCCTCTCTCAGAAGCTGGGCTTCCTAGGTGGCACAGTGGTGAAGAATCTGCCTGCTGATGCAGGAGACGCAGGAGACATGGGTTCAATCCCTGGGTCAGGAAGATCCCATGGAGAAGGGGATGGCAACCCACTCCAATATTCTTGCCTGGGAAATTCCATGGACAGAGGAGCCTGGTGGGCTACAGTCCATGGATCACAAAGAGTCAGGCGCAACTGAGTCACTGAGCATGCAACTGCTGAACCCAGGTCAACCAGCCAGGAGTCACCTTTGTCCATTGGAGTACTTCTCTGCAAAAGCATAACCATCATCAAAATAACAACACTTACATTGCGGGGACCCCCGAGTGGTGGTGACCTCTCTCAAGGAGGCTATAAGCATTTGATATCCAGAATCTGTTACTTTTTTTTCTTTATGAGAACCCCCACATCAAAAAATGTAGATGCTTCAAGTTACGAAAATGTGTATCTGCCACATCTCTTATGCTACAAGCATACCTGGTTTCATCAGGCTTTGCTTTATTGAGCTTTACAGATACTGTGTTTTTTTACAAAGTGAAAGTCTGCAGCAACCCTGCAGGGTCCAAACCTATCAGCACAATTTTCCCAACAGCATTTGTTCACTTTGGGTCTCTGTGTCACATTTTGGTAATTACATTCTTGTAATACTTCAACTTTTTCATTATGATTATAATTGTTATGGTGAACTGTGATCAGGGATCTTTGATGTCACTATAGTAAAAAGATTACAACTTGAAGGCTCAGATGATAGCATTTGTTAGCAATAAAGTATTTTTAAATTAATATATGTGCATTGTTTATAGACATAATTTAATTGAGCACTTAATGGACAACAGTATGGAGCAAACATAACTTTTATATGCATTGGGAAACCAAAAAGTTTATGTCATTTGTTTTGTTCCAATGTTCACTTTAATACAGTGGTCTGGAACCAAACCCACAATACCTCCGAGGCCAGACTGTATATCCAAAGGCAGTAATAATTTATAGACCACATAATAGGGGCTTAATAAATATTAGTCAAAATAATAGACTATCTATTATGGAGCAAGAGGCAAAATCTTCACCTCAGTTCAGTTCAGTTCAGTCACTCAGTTATCTCCGACTCTTTGCGAGCCCATGAACCGCAGTATGCCAGGCCTCCCTGTCCATCACCAACTCCCGGAGTCCACCCAAATCCATGTCCATTGAGTCGGTGATGCCATCCAACCATCTCATCCTCTGTTGTCCTCTTCTCCTCCTGCCTTCAATTATTCCCAGCATCAGGGTCTTTTGCAATGAGTCACTTTGCATCAGGTGGCCAAAGTATTGGTGTTTCAGCTTCAACATCAGTTCTTCCAATGAACACCCAGGACTGATTTCCTTTAGGATGGACTGGTTTCATCTCCTCACAGTCCAAGGGACTCTCAAAAGTCTTCTCCAACACCACAGTTCAAAAGCATCATTTCTTCAGTGCTCAGCTTTCTTTATAGTCCAACTCTCACATCCATACATGACCACTGGAAAAACCATAGCCTTGACTAGACGGACCTTTGTTGGCAAAGTAGTGTCTCTGCTTTTTAATGCGCTGTGTAGGTTGTTCATAACTTTTCTTCCAAGGAGCAAGGGTCTTTTAATTTCATGGCTGCAGTCACCATCTGCAGTGATTTTGGAGCCCTGCAAAATAGTCTGTCACTGTTTCCATTGTTTCCCCATCTATTTGCCATGAAGTGACAGGACCAGATGCCATGATCTTAGTTTTCTGAATGCTGAGTTTAAAGCCAACTTTTTCACTCTCCTCTTTCACTTTCATCAAGAGGCTCTTTAGTTCTTCTTCACTTTCTGCCATAAGGGTGGTGTCATCTGCATATCTGAGGTTAATATTTCTCCTGGCAATCTTGATTCCAGTTTGTGCTTCATCCAGCCCAGCATTTCTCATGATGTACTCTGCAATATAAGTTAAATAAGCAGGGTGACAATATACAGCCTTGATGTAATCCTTTTCCTATTTGAAACCAGTCTGTTGTCCCATGTCGAGTTCTAACTGTTGCTTCCTGACCTGCATACAGATTTCTCAAGAGGCAGGCCCGGTGGTCTGGTATTCCCATCTCTTTCAGAATTTTCCACAGTTGTTGTGATCCACACAGTCAAAGGCTTTGGCATAGTCAATAAAGCAGAAGTAGATGTTTTTCTAGAACTCTCTTGCTTTTTTGATGATCAAACGGATGCTGGCAATTGGATCTCTGATTCCTCTGCCTTTTCTAAATCCAGCTTGAACATCTGGAATTTCACAGTTCACATATTGTTGAAGCCTGGCTTGGAGAATTTTGAGCATTACTTTGCTAGCCTGTGAAATGAGTGCAACTGTGGGGTAGTTTGAACATTCTTTGGCATTGCCTTTCCTTGGGACTGGAATGAAAACTGACCTTTTCCAGTCCTGTGGCCACTGCTGAGTTTTCCAAATTTGCTGGCACATTGAGTGCAGCACTTTCACAGCATCATCTTTTAGGATTTGAAATAGCTCAACTGGAATTCTATTGCCTCAAAGAAGTTCAAAGTATCATGGAGAAGAGAGATATGAACAAAATAATCCCAGCAGTCGTGATGCATGGGCTTAGTTGCCCCAGGCATGTGGGATCTTCCCAGATCAGGGGTGGAATCTGTGTCTCCAGCATTGGCAGGCAAATTCTTCACCACTGATCCACCGGGGAAGTCCAGAAGAGGGTCTGTTTTCAGAAAGCTGTGCTTGGAGTCTACTCTCCCAAGGGTAAGAGTGTTTCCTCACCTCCAGCTGGGGAAAGGGACTTCACTAGGACTGCGTGGAAATCTTGCTTTGTGTCCCCTGCAGCTGAGGACACAGGAGTCCGGTGTCTGATTCACAGCTGAGAAGCACAAAGGACACAGACCGCCCTTTCAAGTGGTGGAGAGGAGAGGCGCCCAGGCCTGGCCTGCACCGGGAGAGCTCGCTGGGGTAAAAGGCACCAGTGTTTCCTGTTGACCAGACCGTGGCCACCTGCTACAAGGGGTTAAGACCCTGGTAATGAAGACCTCAGAAAAACATGCTGGGAATGCTGAATACTGGGGAAGGAGCCATAAGTGACACAGTCACCCACATAAAGCGAAAACTAGGCAAAGAATTGCTAATCAAGGCTTGTTTTAAGAGGCTGGGAGGAAACGGTGTTAGAGGGCAGAGGAATTCTCTGGGGGAAGAAGCAGGAGAGCAGCTTCATGAAAAGAAAAATCAGCTGCCAAACCCAAGAAAGGCAAAGGCCAGCTCAAGACAGAGTTGGTGAGGGCCTCCCCTGGGAGTCCAGTGGTTAAGAATCGGCCTTGCAATGCAGAACATGGGTTGGATCACTGGTTGGGAAACTGAGATCCCACATGTTGAGGGGCAGCTGAAGCTGAGCACTGCCATTTACCGACTCCTGCTGAGCGACTAGACCGGAAAGATCCCACACGACATAACAAGGACCTGAAGCAGCCAAATAAATAAATATTTTTTAAAAAGATGGAATTAGTGAATTAACATATTAGTTTCCGGTTGCTGTTATTAAAAAAAATCATCACAAATTTAGTGGCTTAAAATAATTTCTTTTTCATTTATTATTTATCATTCTGGAAGTCAGAAGTCTTCAGTGATCTCAATGGGTTAAAATCAAGGTGTCAACTTGGCTGTATTCCTTTCTAGAAACTTTAAGGAAGACTCTAGAGCGTCTTCCTTTTTCCAGCTTCTAGCCAGCGTTCCTTGGCTCCTGGTTCCCTTCCATCCTCAAAGCCAGCAATGGCCAGATAAGTTTTGCACAAGTCACGTCCCTTTGACACACTCTCCTGCCCTCTTCTCCACTTAAAGGACTTTTGTGATGACATTGAGCCAGCTGAGCAAGCCAGGATAACCTCCCATCTCAAGGTCAGCTGACTGGCAGCGTTAATTCCATCTATCACCTGAATTCTCTTATTTTTATCAAAGTATAGTTGACTAATAATATTGTATTAGTTTCAGATGTATCACATAGCGATCAAGGATTTTTCTAGGTTATATTCTATTGTTGTTGTGCTTGTGCTCAGTCGTGTTTGACTCTTTGTGAACCTATGGACTGGAGCCCTCCAGGCTCCTTTGTCCATGGGATTTCCCAGGCAAGAATACTGGAGTGGTTTGCCATTTCTTACTCTAGAGGATCTTCCCCATCCAGGGATCGAACCCAAATCTTTTGCATCTCCTGCATTGACAGGTGGATTCTTTACTACCATGCCACATGGAAAGCTCCATGTTTCATTGTTGTCCTTCCAATCACTAAGTCATGTCCAACTCTTTGTGACCCTATGGACAGCAGCCTGCCAGCCTTCCCTGTCCTTCACTATCTTCCAGAGTTTGCTCAAACTCATGTCCTTTAAGTCAGTGATGCCATTCAACCATCTCAACCTCTGTGGTCCCCTTCTCCTCCTGCCTTCAACCTATCCCAGCATCAGGGTCTCTTCACATCAGGTGGCCAAAGTATTGAAGCTTCAGCATCAGTCTTTCCAATGAAAATTCAGGGCTGATTTCCTTTAGGATTGACTGGTTTGACCTCCTTGCAGTCCAAGGGACTCTCCAAAGTCTTCTCTAGCACCATAATTCAAAAGCATAAATTCTTTGGTGCTCAACCTTCTTTATCATCAAACTCTCACATCCATACATGACCACTGGAAAAACCATAGCCTTGACTATACAGATCTTTGTCAGCAAACTGATATCTCTGCTTTTTAATATATTGTCTAGGTTTGTCATAGCTTTTCTTCCAAGGAACAAGGGTCTTTTAGTTTTATGCCTGAAGTCACCATCTACAGTGATTTTAGAGCCCAAGAAAATAAAGTCTGTTACTGTTTCCATTTTCCCCCATCTATTTCCCATGAAGTGATGGGACCAGATGCCATGATCTTAGTTTTCTGAATGTTGAGCTTTAAGCCAACTTTTTCACTCTCCTCTTTCACTTTCATCAAGAGGCTCTTTAGTTCTTCGCTTTCTGCCATAAGGGTGGTATTATCTGCATATCTGGGGTTATTGATATTTCTCCCGGCAATCTTGATTCCAGCTTGTACTTCATCCAGCCTGGCATTTCGCATGATGTACTCTGCATGTAAGTTAAACAAGCAGAGTGACAATATATAGCCTTGATGTACTCCTTTCTCGATTTGGAACCAGTCCATTATTCTATGTCCGGTACTAAGTGTTGCTTCTTGACTGCATACAGGTTTCTCAGGAGGCAGGTAAGGTGGTCTTGTATTCCCATATCTTTAAGAATTTTCCACAGTTGGTTGTGATCCACACAGTTAAAGGCTTTAGTGTAGTCAATGAAGCAGAAGTAGATGTTTCTCTGGAATTTCCTTGCTTTTTCTATGATCCAATGATGCTGGTGATTTGATCTCTTGTTCCTCTGCCTTTTCTAAATCCAGCTTGTACTGATTTCATAAACTGTTGGAAGTTCTCAGTTCATGTACTGTTGAAGCCTAACTTGAAGGATTTTGAGCATTGCATTGCTAGTATGTGAAATGAGCACAATTGTGTGATAGTTTGAACATTCTTTGGCACTACTCTTCTTTGGGATTGGAATGAAAACTGACATTCTCCAATCCTGTGGACACTGCTGAGTTTTCCAAATTTGCTGCCATTTTGAGTATGGCACTTTAACAGCACAATCTTTCAGGATTTTATTACAGGTTATTATAAGATACTGGGTATAATTCCCTAGGCTATATATTATATCCTCATTGCTAATTTACTATAGATAGATAGCTAGATTTGCCTGCAATGCAGGAGACCCAAGTTTAATCCCTGGGTTGGGAAGATCCCCTGGAGAAGGAATGCAACCCACTCCAGTATTTTTGTCTGGAGAATCCCATGGACAGAGGAACCTGGCAGGCTACAGTCCATGGGGTCACAAAGAGTCAGACACAAGTTAGTGACTAAAGAGAGAGAAATATATATATATAGAGAGAGAGCAATTGGTATCTGTTCGTCTCCTAACTCTAATGCAGACCCTCTCCTCTGGTAACTGCAGGTTCCTTAGTTCTCCTTGACTATGGAACCTCACACATTCACAGGCTCCAGTGATTAGTATTTGGCCTTCTTTGGGATCTTCCCTGTAGCTCAGACAGTAAAGAATCTGCCTGCAGTGCAGGAGACCTGGGTTCAATCCCTGGGTCGGTAAGATCCTCTGGAGAAGAGAATGGTAACCCACTCCAGTATTCTTGCCTGGAGAAGTCCATGGACAGAGGAGCCTGGCAGACTACAGTCCATGTGGCCACAAAGAGTCAGACATGACTGAGCAACTAACACTACTTCTTTGGAAAGCTATTACTCTGCACACTACAGTCAGTGAGAATATCCTTGCCATTTTAACTGCTCTCTCTGTCTCAAATTCAACCCTGGAGCCAGAGCTCCAGCACAGTGCCTGAAATGCCGTGAGTTACCAACAAGGAAAGTTATGATCAACCTAGACAGCACATTAAAAAGCAGAGACATTACTTTGCCAACAAAGGTCTGTCTAGTCAAGGCTATGGTTTTTCCAGTGGTCATGTATGGATGTGAGAGCTGGACTGTGAAGAAAGCTGAGCGCCGAAGAATTGCTGCTTTTGAGCTGTGGTGTTGGAGAAGACTCTTGAGAGTCCCTTGGACTGCAAGGAGATCCAACCAGTCCATCCTAAAGGAGATCAGTCCTGGGTATTCATTGGAAGGACTGACGTTGAAGCTGAAACTCCAATACTTTGGCCACCTGATGCAAAGAGCTGACTCATTGGAAAAGACTCTGATGCTGGGAGGGATTGGGGACAGGAGGAGAAGGGGACAACAGAGGATGAGATGTTTGGATGGCATCACCGACTCAATGGACATGAGTTTGAGTAAACTCCAGGAGTTGGTGATGAACAGGGAGGCCTGGAGTGCTGCGATTCATGGGGTCACAAAGAGTCAGACATGACTGAGCGACTGAACTGACTGACTGGCCAATTAAATTAATATTCAGCAAACATATGCATCAACATCCCAGAGTAATTGGGGTAAAGTATGATAGGGAGACCTGGTTCAATCCCTGGGTTGGGAGGATTCCCCTGGAGAAGGGAACGACTACCAACTCCAGTATTCTGGCCTTGAGAATTCCATGGACTGTATAGTCCAAGGGGTTGCAAAGAGTTGGACACGACTGAGTGACTTTCACTTTCATGATTCTTAGTGGAAGCAGCTCTCAGTAGATATTCCCGATCCAATATTCCATCTCCCAATCAGGAAAATGGTTTTGCCCAAACTCAAAATCTCTCTTATTCCCTTTTGAATTATAATCATTGTTTTCATGCTGAACTCCTGAATTGTATAATTATATAATTATATAATTTTATAATTACACCTCATAAAATATGGCAAACACACCTCCCTGAGAAGAGGACCCCATCAAAATTTATAAGGCAAAGAGTTTGCATCTCTGACTTTAAATCAGCTTAACCACTCAGATTAGGGTGGTTTTGCTATTCCAGAAAGAGAAGCATGCTCAGGAATTCCAAGAATGATCAGGGCAGCAATACCCTGCAGCCAATGTCAGATTCAATCTCTCCTCCACTGGAACCAAAGGTGAGGTGGAGGTGCATGGGGGCTCCTGAAAGAGCAGAGTGAATATGTCAGCTGATCAGAGCTGACTTTTTATTTTTCTCAGGAAAGGGAGAGTCGGGCAACATGAAAGGCTGAGCTCCAGATTCAGAGAAACAGTAAGGTGCCTCCCGAATGAAGAGGTGAAATGACTTTCTCAAAGTGAACCAGGAGAAAGTCAGCTCATGACCTGGTCGGCCATGCCACCCAAACACGTAATCCGGCTGCTGGCCCTCAGAAACATTCAAAAGTGATGGAGGGGACACGGGTCTTTCCTCAGGCCTGATGGTGACTAAAGAATGCTTTCATCTAGGCAGTTCCAGAAAGAAAAATAAGGCTGACTAGATGGTCTCTGTGTATCTAGAAAGTTGTTACTGTTCAATCACTAAGTTATATCCAACCCTTTGCGTCCCCACGGACTGTAGCCCACCAGGTTCCTCTGTCCATGGGATTCCCCAGGCAAGAATATTGGAGTGGGTTGCCATTACCTTCTTTCTCCAGGGCATCTTCCTGGTCCAGGGATCAAAGCCACGTCTCCTGTATCGCCTGCATTGACAAGCGGGTTCTTTAACACTAGCGCCACCTGGGAAGCCTAAGAATGCCTCTGGGCTTTACAAATTCACCATCCTTTAGCCACCCATTGAGGGCCATCCAGGGCAGCCAGTCACAGCTCTCTCTCTCTCTCTGAATTCTAGTCTTGGTTCCTTCAAGTTTGATCTCTACATCATTTAGAAATGCTTGTATCCTGGTAACCACACACACTTCATAGAGAATTCCTACTTATCCTCCAAGGCCCAACTTAAATGCTACCCCAATGAGTTTTTTCTGGCTTTACCCAGTACTATTGGGGGTCAGAGGGATGCAGAAGGAAAGCAAAATAGAATTGGTGGAATCTTAGACATCCTCTAGTTTTCAAACTTGTCCAGCTGAAGAACTCTTGTTCAACCAAAAGCATATAAGGAAGCCAACATGTAAAACACAAAAAAAATGGATCTGCTCTGGCTGAAGGCAGGATTGGAGGCTCAGTAAGTGATCCCTGGGATTCCTCAATGTACGCTCAGCATAGGAGAGTTTGAAAGCCATTCATCGAGTCTCTCATTTTACAAATGAGGAAACTGATACAACTCTTGAGAGTCCCTTGGACTGCAAGGAGATCCAACCAGTCCATCCTAAAGGAGGTCAGTCCTGAGTGTTCATTGGAAGGACTGATGCTGAAGCTGAAACTCCAATACTTTGGCCACCTCATGCGAAGAATTGACTCATTGGAAAAGACCCTGATGCTGGGAGGGGTTGGGGGCAGGAGGAGAAGGGGATGACAGAGGATGAGATGGCTGGATGGCATCACCGACTCGATGGGCATGGGTTTGGGTGGACTCTGGGAGTTGGTGATGGACAGGGAGGCCTGGCGTGCTGCAGTTCATGGGCTCACAAAGAGTTGGACACTACTGAGCGACTGAACTGAACTAAACTGATACAGAAGCTCATGTCAGAAAACAGTTTATAGAAGCATTCCATGTGGTTCTCCCAAACCATGGATTGTCCCTTCCCAGCATTGACAGGCACAATTAATCAATCCCAAGTGTGGCTTAAGAAACTTCTCAATATGGTGCTCCAGTAAGCTGCTAACAATTGTCTAGAGTTGATATGTAGGATTAACTTATTAACCACTCCTATTGGCTCAGGGGGTAAAGGATTTGCCTGTGATGCAGGAGACATGGGTTCAATTCCTGGGTCGGGAAGATCCCTTGAAGAAGGAAATGGCAACCCACTCCAGTATTCTTGCCTGGAGAATCCCATGGACAGAGGAGCCTGGTGGACTATACACAGTCCATAGGGTCACAAAAGAGTTGGATATGACTCAACAACAACAACAAAATTCTAAATATTAGTTTTTTACATCCTAAATGTTAACATATATATTTTATGTATATTATATTATCAACCATAATCACTAATATGTAAAAGTATGTAAAAGGCTTTAATATCACACAGAGGGTAACAGAAATCCCATTTTTACATCACCTCTCCATTGATGTCATGGTCTTAAATGATACGCTTTGGTAGTTGACCTTCCAACTCTAGCAGTATTAAGTATACAATCACTATCTTATTATGTTTATTTTCTAGATCTATACCTAGTTGGTATTGGGTAATACTAACTCAAAAGTTAAAGTACTGGGAGGACGTGATTCTTTGGAACTGTCTCAGGTTTGGCTGATTTAAGGTTGAAGTGAAAAAGGACAACAAAACATTCCAAATTCCGATTCTGGCTTAGCCATTCTAATTTTCTAAATATTTGCCTCTCCCTCATTAATATTTGCCCTTGTAAGGAAAGAAACGAATGTCCTTTCCAATCAGCAGAGCCGGTTTGCACATATCAGCTACGTCCAGACCTCTCTCGCTCCCTAGGTCCTTTTGCACATTAACTGAAATGAGAAATGAGGAACTTAGTTCATTAATTCTGTCTCCCATACTCTAGCTTCAATATTTCTGCCAGTCATTTTGGTTTTTAATTTTATAGGTTATGATGATGCATTTTTAGTCTTTGAACCAGTGACTTTACACAACATCTTGACCCGTTGACTTCAGACAACGTGTGAGGATGAGGAAATCAGTGCCCCTACATTTGCCTTAGTATTCCCTCATGGCCCTCCACTTCTTGCCTCCCCTTCTGCTGCTTAGCCCAACATGCCACTAATTTTACATGGTCGGTGTCAAGGTTTATAACACTTACATCAATGTCAAAATATAACTAAGGCTTTCATGCCTTATTTATAAGTTGATTCTACTTTGAAAACCAATAATCAGTGTTAACAATATATGATGTATATATTATTCACTGTAGACCATAAAATACATAATTGAACCAGAAGAGAAAGTGCTGTATTCCTACATCACTAAACCTGTTCTCCTTAATATCAGAACCTCACAGGAGTGTAGAAGGAGCATATTCCAATTGGATATATAAAATACTCAGATATATAAATAATTTAATGATAGATTTTCATGGTATTACTAAGATTATCCAGTCTCTGGGTGAAAAGATAACCATTTCTTCTTACAGATAATCTCCAGGAATTTTACTGCTCCCTATTTTTTCTTGCTGTTTTGTTTTCTTTGCTTGTTTGATTAATCTTTAGAACCATTGATTAAATCACGTCACCTGTTAACATTACTCTTCGTTCTTTTCTCTTACATGGAACATTCATGGGTTTTGGTACAGTTGTAGTCAATTATTTCTTATTTTGCCTTAAGAATAGTTAGTATTTATGTTGGCATCCTCTGAATCCTTAAAGTGATTTCTGTTTTGCTGCTTCAGTTTTTTAACATTATATAATTTTCAGGGGTACAGTATTATATTTCAGCATTTGTGGACACCACAGCACGCTCACCACCAAAAGTTTAGTTTCCATTTATCACCATGGAGCTGCTTCCCCCACCCACTGCTCTCTCCGCCTCCCTCACCCGCTCCCCTCTGGTAATCACCACTCCGTTCTCCGTACCTGTGTGCTTGGTTTGGTGTGTTCATTAGCTTTGCTTTGCTTCATTTGTTCCACAGATGACTGACATCGCGCAGTATCCGTCTTCCTCTGTCTGACTTATTCCACTTAGCATAATACCTTCAAGGTCTATCCATGTATGGCAAATAGCAAGACTCCATCCTTTCTCACGGCTGAGCAGTATTCCGTTGTACACATACCACATCTTGTGCGATGGCATCACCCGTGTTACGTATGCTCAGCTGCTCACTCCAAACCCAGGCGACCTCCTGACTGTAGCCCCCCAGGCTCCTCCATCCATGGAATTTTCCAGGCAAGATTACTGGCGTGGGTTGCCGTTTCCTCCTCCAGGGAATCTTCCCGACCCAGGGATCGAACGCGTGTCTCCTTCATCTCTCGCATTGGCAGGTGGATTCTTTACCACTGCTTCACCCGGGAAGCCCCGTAGTATCACCTTCTGGAATACAAAAGAAAGGCCCTTATGCCCTGTTTTAAACTGAACTGACTTCAGGATAGCGTAACTGTCATCCAAGGATTCCTTTCTGTTTTCCTGGGTTGTATCCACTTTTTCTTGCATCCACATCTTCCATTTCCATGGATTTGTCTTATATTATTATTAAACATTTGATTTTAAGATAATTGTACCTTTATGTACATGTAGTTTCCCATGGGCCTAATTTTTATTTCTTTTATGACTTCCCGTTTGACCCATAGATTATTTATGAGTATGTCATTTAGTGACCCATAGATTATTTATGAGTATGTCATTTAGTTTCCAAGTGTTCAGAGAGTTACCTATCAATGCACTATTGAATTCTCATTTGATTACATTATGGTCAGAGAACACACTCCGAATGATTTTAATTCTGCTAAACTTGTTGAGGGTTGTCTTATAGCTCAGACTATGATCTCCCCTGGAACATGATTCATAGGCACGTGAAGAGGACGTGTATTCTGCTGTTTGGTGCAGTGTTTTGTTCATTCCAGTCAGATTCTGTTGGTTGGTGGTGTCAAGTTCTCTATCCTTGCTGATTTTCCATTTAGCTATTTTTATCAAGCTTTTAGAAATGATGTTTCCAGCTACATTTATGAATTATCTATTTCTCCTTTTAGGTCTATCAGTTTTGATTTCACATATTTTGCAATTCAGTTGTTTGGTGTATATACGTTTCAGATTTTTAGGCCTTGGTGGGCTGACCCTTTCATAATGAAACGTTCCCCTCTGTCTCTCGGAGCTTTTGTTTGGTCATGTCATGAGACTCTGGACCTTGTCTAAATGTTCCATGTTAGCTGGCTTCTTTGGATGTCCCTCTGGCATGGCAAGGGGAAGCATGGTCTAATTCTTGCCAACTAGAGGTGAAAGTCTAGACTTTCCACTCGGTCTCCAGTGACACCTGAGGGAGGCGCTCCTCATCCCTACTGGGCAGGGCAAGAGACCCAGGCCCCCGCCAGCCTCCCTCCACTGGTCCTGTCCTGGTCAGGCAGTAGGATTGCCTTGCCACTGATCCCCACACAGCGTTCTTAACAGAGAACAGGGGTGCCCTCATCACCATATGATGATAGTAAAAGTCCTGCTTCTCCATCTGCCCTTCTCTGACACTGCTGGGGGGCTCCTGGGGGGCCTCATTATAGCACGACAAAGGAGGAAGTCTAGACACCCCCTGCTGGTGGTTGCTGGCCTGGCTGGAGGTGGGGCCTAAGGATAGCTCTGTGCTGTTTAGCTCGGGAAGAGCAGTTACTGTCTAAAACCTTCTAATTAAAAAATAATAATAATAAATAAATAAAACCTTCTAATTTGCTAGGCTTCCCCTTTTGGTGTCCTTTTGCTAAAGAGAGCAGTCTTTGGTTATGGTTTTTTTGTCTCTGTGTGTGTCTCTTCTTTATGTTACTGGCTGAATTGTCATCTCCTTCAATTCCTGGGATATATGAGGGGGAAAAAAGGTCTCAAGGTTTTTTGCAGGTCTGCTTGCTTCTCTCCAGCTTTCAGAGTTTTCTTAGGTTATATATATGTGTATGTATATATATATATATATATATATATACATATATAGTTCAAGATTTTTAGTTGTCCTTAGTAAGGGAAATAGAGAAGAGTATGCCTACTTCATCTTTTGAGGAACGGATGTTTTCATTTCTTTTTAATTTTACTAGACCATATTTTTTTCCAGATAATATCTCCAGGTGGTAAAATATTTGAATGTTTGCTTGTCAAAAATGTCTCTACTTTACTCTTACTAGATACATAGTTTATCATGAGAATAAAAAGACTTCTAGATTCAAGGACTTTCAGTTTTAGCTCCAGTATATAAAGAGCTTGGAAGCTGTCACCTCTCTTTATAAGGTAAAAAGCTTGGAAAACTGAAACTCAATGACTTGTGGACCCATCAGAGAA
Organism: Cervus elaphus; assembly: GCF_910594005.1. NCBI lineage: Eukaryota > Metazoa > Chordata > Mammalia > Artiodactyla > Cervidae > Cervus > Cervus elaphus. Next base: position 3,830,985 of record NC_057826.1, on the reverse strand, counting down.
CTGAGGTCTCAAGAAAAATCATACCCTAAAATCTGGGGAGATGGGTGAATCCAGAAAGTCAGAACAGAGATCTGCTTACATAGAACAGAAGCCACTGGAGCCATGAACTGGTAGAAACACTTCAATAATATAGTTTTGATGAATTGGTGGAGTCTGGATATACTAGCATGAAAATGAGAAATGTCTTGGGGCCACAGTCTTAGGGGTGTCCCCAAAATTTCTTGGGTTTTACCTCTTAGAGCATAGAGGTTCTCATGGTGAAGAGTCAAGAAAGACCAGCTAGCTGCTCTTACAGGAATAGGGGAAAAGTTACCACTATTAAGGATCTCTGTAACAAAGGCCAGGAGAAAAGGCTTCATCAGAGTCTTACCCCCAGGACATTCTCCCACTCCAGCAATCTTGTCTCACCTAAGCAGTGGAGGGATGCTAAGAAAATTTGCTAAAGTCACAGCCCTGAGACACAAACCTACTATAACCAACAGAGATTTAATCATAAGATTATGTGATTATAATTACAAGTAGGGAAAACCACTAGACCATTATTAGTTCAGTTCAGTTCAGTTGCTCAGTCACATCTGACTCTTTGCGACCCCATGAACCACAGCACTCCAGGCCTCCCTGTCCATCACCAACTCCCGTAGTTTACCCAAACTCATGTCCATTGAGTTGGTGATGCCATCCAAACATCTCATCCTCTGTTGTCCCCTTCTCCTCCTGCCCTCAACCTTTCCCAGCATCAGGGTCTTTTCCAATGAGTCAGTTCTTCACATCAGGTGGCCAAACTATTGGAGCTTCAGCTTCAGCATCAGTCCTTCCAATGAACACCCAGGACTGATTTCCTTTAGGATGGACTGGTTGGATCTCCTTGCAGTCCAAGGGACTCTCAAGAGTCTTCTCCAACACCACACTTCCAAAGCATCAATTCTTCTGCACTCAGCTTTCTTTATAGTCCACCTCTCACATCCATACATGACCACTGGAAAAACCATAACCTTGACTAGACGGACCTTTGTTGGCAAAGTAATGTCTCTGCTTTTTAATATGCTGTCTAGGTTGGTCATAACTTTCCTTCCAAGGAGTAAGTGTCTTTTAATTTCATGGCTGCAATCATCATCTGCAGTGATTTTAGAGCCCAGAAAAATAGTCAGCCACTATTTCCACTGTTTCCCCACCTATTTGCCATGAAGTGATGGGACTGGATGCCATGATGTTAGTTTTCTGAATGTTAAGCTTTAAGCCAACTTTTTCACTCTCCTCTTTCACTTTCATCAAGAGGCTTTTTAGTTCTTCTTCACTTTCTGCCATAAGGGTGGTGTCATCTGCATATCTGAGGTTGTTGATATTTCTCCTGGCAATCTTGATTCCAGCTTGTGCTTCCTCCAGCCCAGCGTTTCTCATGATGTACTCTGCATAGAAGTAAAATAAGTAGGGTGAAAATATACAGCCTTGACATACTCCTTTTCCTATTTGTAACCAGTGTGTTGTTCCATGTCCAGTTCTAACTGTTGCTTCCTGACCTGCATACAGATTTCTCAGGAGGCAGGTCAGGTGGTCTGGTATTCCCATCTCTTTCAGAATTTTCCACAATTTATTGTGATCCACACAGTCAAAGGCTTTGGCACAGTCAATAAAGCAGAAACAAATGTTTTTCTGGAACTCTCTTGCTTTTTAGTTGATCCAGCAGATGTTGGCAATTTGATCTCTGGTTCCTCTGCCTTTTCTAAATCCAGCTTGAACATCTGGAAGTTCTCGGTTCATGTATTGCTGAAGCCTGGCTTGGAGAATTTTGAGCATTACTTTACTAGCGTGTGAGATGAGTGCAATTGTGCAGTAGTTTGGCATTGCCTTTCTTTGGGATTGAAATGAAAACTGACCTTTTCCAGTCCTGTGGCCACTGCTGAGTTTTCCAAATTTGCTGGCACATTGAGTGCAGCACTTTCACAGCATCATCTTCCAGGATTTGAAATAGCTCAACTGGAATTCCATCACCTCCACTAGCTTTGTTCGTAGTGATGATTCCTAAGGCCCACATGACCTCACATTCCAGGATGTCTAGCTCTAGGTGAGTGATCACACCATTGTGATTATCTGGGTCATGAAGATCTTTTTTGTACAGTTCTTCTGTGTATTCTTGCCACCTCTTCTTAATATCTTCTGCTTCTGTTAGGTCCCTACCATTTCTGTCCTTTATTGAGCCCATCTGCATGAAATGTTTCCTTGGTATTTCTAATTTTCTTGAAGAGATCTCTAGTCTTTCCCAGATAGCAAAATGGCTGTCTGAGGAGGCCTTACAAATAGCTGTGAAAAGAAGGGAAGCAAAAAGCAAAGGGGAAAATGAAAAGATATACCCATTTGAATGCAGAGTTCCAAAGAATAGCAAGGAGAGATAAGAAAGTCATCCTCAGCATTCAATGCAAAGAAATAGAGGAAAACAATAGAATGGGAAAGACTAGAGATCTCTTCAAGAAAATTAGAGTTACCAAGGGAAAATGTCATGCAACAATGGGCTAGACCATTCAAGTATGAGTTAAATCAAATCCCTTAAAGTTATACAGTGGAAGTGGCAAATAGATTCAATGGGTGAATCCAATAGATAGTGTCAGAAGAACTATGGATGGAGGTTCATGACATTGTACAGGAGGCAATGATCAAGACCATCCCCAAGAAAAACAAATGCAAAAAGGCAAAATGGTTGTCTGAGGAAGCCTTACAAAAGAGGAGAAGCTAAAGGCAAAGGAGAAAAGGAAAGATATACCCATTTGAATGCAGAGTTCCAAGGAATCACGGGGAGAGATAAGAAAGCCTTCCTAAGCAATCAGTGCAAAAAAATAGAGGAAAGTAACAGAATGGGAAAGACTAGAGATCTCTTCAAGAAAATTAGAGATACCAAGAGAACATCACACAAAGATGGGCACAATAAAGGACAGAAACAGTATGGACCTAAGAGAAGCAGAAGATATTAAGAAGAGGTGGCAAGAATACACAGAAGAACTACACAAAAAAGATCTTCATGACCCAGATAACCACGATGGTGTAATCACTTACCTAGTGCCAGACATTCTGGAATGTGAAGTCAAGTGGGCCTTAGGAAGCATCACTACCATCAGTGGAGTGGAGGTAATGGAATTCCAGCTGAACTATTTCATATCCTAAAATACGATGCTGTGAAAATGCTGCGCTCAATATGACAGCAAATTTGCAAAACTCAACAGTGGCCACAGGACTGGAAAAGGTCAGTTTTCATTTCAATCCCAAAGAAAGGCAATGCCAAAGAATGTTCAAACTACCACACAATTGCACTTATCTCACACGCTAGCAAAGTAATGCTCAAAATTCTCCAAGCCAGACTTCAACAATATGTGAACCGTAAAATTCCAGATGTTCAAGCTGGATTTAGAAAAGGCAGAAGAACCAGAGAGCAAATTGCCAACATCTGCTGGATCATCAAAAAAGAAAAAGAGTTCTAGAAAAATATCTACTTCTGCTTTATTGACTGTGCCAAATCCTTTGACTGTGTGGATCACAAAAAGCTGTGGAAAATTCTGAAAGAGATGGGAATACCAGACCACCTGACCTGCCTCCTGAGAATTCTGTATGCAGGTCAAGAAGCAACAGTTAGAACCAGACAAGGAACAAAAGACTGGTTCCAAATTGGGAAAGGAGTTGGTAAAGGCTATATATTGTCACCCTGCTTATTTAACTTATATGCTGAGTACATCATGTGAAATCCTGAGCTGGATGAAGCACAAGCTGGAATCAAGATTGCCAGGAGAAATATCAATAACCTCAGATATGCAGATGACACTACCCTTATGGCAGAAAACAAAGAGAAATTAAAGAACCTCTTGATGAAAGTGAAAGAGGAGAGTGAAAAAAGTGGCTTAAAATTCAGCATTCATGGCTGCTATCCAAAAGTCTACAAGCAATAAATGCTGGAGAGGGTGTGGAGAAAAGGGAACCCTCTTACACTGTTGGTGGGAATGCAAACTAGTACAGCCACTATGGAAAACAGTGTGGAGATTTCTTAAAAAACTGGAAATAGAACTGCCATATGACCCAGCAATCCCACTTCTGGGCATACACACTGAGGAAACCAGATCTGAAAGAGACACGTGCACCCCAATGTTCATCGCAGCACTGTTTATAATAGCCAGGACATGGAAGCAACCTAGATGCCCATCAGCAGACGAATGGATAAGGAAGCTGTGGTACATATACACCATGGAATATTACTCAGCCGTTAAAAAGAATTCATTTGAATCAGTCCTAATGAGATGGATGAAACTGGAGCCCCTTATACAGAGTAAAGTAAGCCAGAAAGATAAAGAACATTACAGCATACTAACACATATATATGGAATTTAGAAAGATGGTAACGATAACCCTATATGCAAAACAGAAAAAGAGACACAGAAATACAGAACAGACTTTTGAACTCTGTGGGAGAATGTGAGGGTGGGCTATTTCAAAGAACAGCATGTATACTATCTATGGTGAAACAGATCACCAGCCCAGGTGGGATGCATTAGACAAGTGCTCGGGCCTGGTGCACTGGGAAGACCCAGAGGAATCGGGTGGAGAGGGAGGTGGGAGGGGGGATCGGGATGGGGAATACGTGTAAATCTATGGCTGATTCATATCAATGTATGACAAAACCCACTGAAATGTTGTGAAGTAATTAGCCTCCAACTAATAAAAAAAAAATGGAAAAAAAAAAATTCAGCATTCAGTAAACTAAGATCATAGCATCCAGTCCCATCTCTTCATGGCAAATAGATGGGAAACAATGGAAACAGTGACAGACTTTATTGTTTTGGGCTCCAAAATCACTGCGGCCACGAAATTAAAAGACTCTTACTTCTTGGAAGAAAAGTTATGAACAACCTAGACAGCATATTAAGAAGCAGAGATATTACTTTACCAACAAAGTTCCATATAGTCAAAGCTATTGTTTTTCCCAGTAGTCATGTGTGGATGTGAGAGTTGGACCATAAAGAAAGCTGAGTGGTAAAGAATTGATGCTTTTGAACTGTGGTGTTGGAGAAGACTCTTGAGATTCCCTTGGACAGCAAAGAGATCCAACCAGTCCATCCTAAGGGAAATCAACACTGAATGCTCATTGGAAGGACTGATGCTGAAGCTGAAGCTCCAATAGTTTGGCCACCTGATGGGAAGGACTGACTCATTGGAAAAGACCCTGATGCTGGGAAAGACTGAATGCAGGAGGAGAAGTGAACGACAGAGGATGTGATGGTTGGATGGGATCACCAACTCGATGGGCATGAGTTTGAGCAAGCTGCGGGAGTTGGTGATGGACAGGGAAGCATGGCCTGCTGCAGTCCATGGGGTCGCAAAGAGTCAGACACAACTGAACTGAACTTAAACACCAAACCCAAAGAACTCCAATATAAAGAGCAGATTACAGCAAGACAGAGACTTTCACTGAGGAGGAGTGCTTATAGAAGCCCCAAACCAACAGGAGAGACAAAAACAAGGATGCTATAGGAATCTGAAGTCTCAGACACCTGCAGCTATAGCAAAAAACACTACTCAACTCCTCATCCAATTAGCATAAAATATCACTCTAGGCTATTCACCTCAGTTTCTATTACCCAACATCTTGGGCTTTCAACAAAAAATTACATGGCATGCTGAAAGGAAAAGGAAAACAGCCTGAAGAGACAAAGAAAGCATCAGAGCAAGACTCAAATGTGACAGAAATGTTGGAATTATCTTACAGAGAACTTAAAAGAACTATCTTTACTGTATATGAAGGGCTCTAATGGAAAAAGTAGACAACTTTCAAGCAGAGATGGGCTATGTAAACAAGAGTGACTATACATGTTGTCAGGACCTCCCTGCCTAATTATTTAGTGTCTCCTTTTGCCTTTCAAACCTTTCTGGATTAAGTAACAAAACTCATGGTCATCCTGCTTATATGTCACCCTAACAGTTGTTTATCTCTAAAAACAGTGCAGTTTTGCTTTCTGAAAGCCCCTTGGAGAATACTGCTACTTATTTGATTTATATTTTTTGTAGCAAATTTTTAAACTTTCTAGGTGTCTTGATTATCTATTGTCCTGATCATAACTATCCTAGGATGTTGATTAATTTGTAGAAATCAAATTCTTCATTGTTTCAGTTCTTTACTGGAAAGTCTAACAGTCCCTAACTGAAGCCATAGTTAATAAAAGGTCATTTTTATAAAGGTATAAAAACTACTAACACAAGGTACAGAGGATGGCAATAAGACCGTTTGCTTACCTCTGTTTATCTGGCAACTCCTTCCCTCCCACTCTTGCTGTAAAAGCAGTTATTTTATACAACAAAGTCCTGCCTACTGGATACAGTTGATTGGTCCAGAGGCAGATACTTGACCCAGTCTGGGCCAATCAGAGTCAACCAGAGTCTCCCCAGAAATGTATTCATTGGATCTCTAAAGTGTGAAAGTGTGAGTCGCTCAGACATGTTTGACTTTTTGTGACCCCACGGACTGTAGCCCACTAGGCTCCTCTGTTCACAGGATTTCCCAGGCAAGAATACCGGAGTGGGTTGCCATTTCCTTCTCCAGGGGATCTGCCTGACCCTGGGATCCAACCCAGGTCTCCTGTACTGCGGGCAGATTCTTTAGCACCTGGGCCACCTGGGAAACCCTTGGAGCTCTAAGAGAGTCTATGATTTTCTGGGTAGCTAGAGCTCCATGACGGACGGCTGTGGCTGTGGTGTGACCTGGTGAAGAAAGAGAGAGAGAAAGGAGAAGGAAAGAGAAGAGAATGAAGCCAAAGACAGCAAAGAGCAAAACGGTGGAGACAAAGGAGAAAGCCCTGCTGACCCCCGAGTACCTGCTTCTGGTCATTCCTCGGCCTAGCTGCCTCCTGTCCTCTGGCTGTTTTGATCTTCACAAAATACTCAGATTCTGTCATTAAATTCCCCCTTTCCTTCAGTAGAATGAGTTTGCTTTCTGTCACCTTTGATCAAAGAGTCCTAACTAGCACAAGAGGTTAATGTATGTGCCCCATTTAAGAAGATTCTTGTGGCAAGATGTTCACAGAGAAGCTCCACAGTTAAAAGCCTTTACTTTTTGACTGAGATGCCCTTGGGCCATCACTGCAAACTCTCTACTTACTATTTAGGAATCTAAACACAATTTTTTATATCCTCTCCTCACTTTCTGTATCGCTAGAGTCATTCAACCATGCTTATCCTTTCAACTGTTTCCATTAAGGAAAATAGAAGGCACTTTTAAAGAAAAGGGTGTTTGGCCTCAGAATTCCCCTGACTAAAAATCTCTTTTTTTCTTTTCCTTTTTTCTTTTTTTCTGTGTAGGCCATTTCCAGCATTTACTTTAAAGCATGAAGTCTGACTTGGAAGCTCCTGACTCCTTTATAGAGGGTCATTGTTTGGGGATGAATTGTGTTCCCCTCCCCAAATTCATATGTTTAAGACTTAACCCCCTATTACTTCCTGTTAATGTGAGTATATTTGGAGGTAGAGTCTTTAAAGAGGTGATTAAGTTAAAAGGAGGTCGTAGTGTGGGCCCCTCATCCAATATGACTGGTGGCTTTATGAGAAGAGGAAACCAGGGCAGAAGTGTACAGAAGGAAGATCGTGTGAAGGCAGGGAGAAGGTAGACATCTACAAGCCAAGGAGAGAGGCCTTGGTGGAAGCACCTCTGTCAGCTTCTTCATCTCAGTCCTTTAGCCTCCAGAATTGTGAGAAAATAAATTTCTGTTGCTTAAGCCACTCCATCTGGAGTGCTTTGTTATGGCAGTCCTGGAAAACTAATACCATCTCTATTAGTCAGCATTCTCCAGAGAAACCAAACCAACAGGAAAGATAGAAAGGTGGAAGGGTGGATGGATAGATAGATACTTAGATGGATAGATATATAATAGATAGATGGCTGGAAGGATGGATAGATGGACAGATGATCAATCAATGTGATTATGGAGATGGGGTAATTATGGAGGCTGACAAGTCTTGTCTTCTGATCTGTAGTCAGAAGGTGGAGATCCAGGAGACCCAATGTTGTGGATGCCCACAGGCTCAAGACCCAAGAGAAGCTGATGTTTCAGTTCAAGTGAAAGGCAAGAAAACAGTCAGGGTCCCAGCCTAAAGACAGCTAGGCAGGATTTCTCACTTACTTGGACAAGACCACACTCTTTGGTCTTCAGGCCTTCACGTCATTGGATGAGACCATCCCTTTGGGAGAACAATCGGCTTTACTCAGTCTCCCATTTAAATGTTAATCTCATTCAGAAATACCCTAAAGACACACCTAAAATAATGTTTGACCAAGCGTCTGAGCACCCATGGTCTAGTTAAGTTGACGTATAAAACTATCACACCATCTTATATGAAATTAAGTTATGAAATACATAACTTAATCTAGCCACCTAATGTCCCAAATTATTGCAACCAAGTTCCACACACATTCTTTATAAGTACAGTTGATGCTTGTCAACACAGGGGTTGGGGCATCCACCCTCTAAGCAGTTGAAAATCCATGCATAATTATAGTTAACCCTCCATATTTATGGTTGTGTATCCACAGAGTCAATCAACCACAGATTAAGTAGTACTGTAGTACTATTGAAAAAAAAAATCCATGTACAAGTGGATCCATGCTATTCAAACTCACATTGTTCAAGGCTCAACTGTATATTAGATAGGTGCTTAGATAGTAAAGTCACTGGACACCACCACAACCTGTAAATTAAGCCACCAAGTTACATAAAGTTCCAAGAGAAACTGTCCAGTCCACCAATAACTTAAACTTCTGATTCTGATCCCATCAGGATGCATCAGAGGTCACAAACCTGTGAGGAGAGCGCTCTCGTGCAAGGGGAACTTCACTCTCTAAGACACCTTTCACTCTTTTCCCTTGAATCTAGTGTCTCTTATGAGGAATAAATGGAGATTTCATATTCAAATCCTCATCAGCAGCTTGGTCTCTGCCTCATTGAGAATCAGCAAAGCAATTCTCCATTTCACTTGCCCCTGAGGTTTGTCAGCGGTCTTGTCCACTTGTTTTTGACAATCAGCTTCCTTCAGCATCGGCATGTATTAGGGTAATGGCAAATTATCAATCGCAGATCATGAAACGTGGCTAATTGGGTGTAATATGAGGGGCTGGCTAAAGAAAGCCTTGGCTAAGAACTTTGTGAATTATCAGAAAACTATTACACCAGTGCTTTACAAACTGAAAATGCCAGAAAGTTTAGCAACATGGAAAAAGAAGGACCTGGCATCCACTCCTGGATTCGTTATCTTCCATCCGTGAAGCATCCTGGACTTCTTTCCTCCCCACACAACAAACTACTTACTATTTCATCCTCAACATGCCCACTCTTTGAAAACTCTTTAGGAAATAAGACAATGATCAGTTGTTAGAAATGTCCATTTTGTTCTCATATTCAACACCACAACTCTATCCAATACAGAAATACCTGGGAAAAGGCAAGATCATTCAAAATAACTGTCAGCCAAATATAGGTAGGGATCACTATATACAGAACTCTGAGAAAAAGAGAAAGAGCAGTGAGGAGTCCACAGTGAGTGAGTGAAAGTCACTCAGTCATGTCTGACTCTTTGCAACTATACAGTCCATGGAGTTCTCCAGACCAGAATACTGGAATGGGTAGCCTTGCCCTTCTCCAGGGGATCTTCCCGATGCAGGAACCGAGCCCAGGTCTCCTGCATTGCAGGCGGATTCTTTACCAGCTGAGCCACAAGGGAAGCTCTGAGGAGTCCATAAGCTCACCCAAAGGATCCTGAAAGAAATGGAGTGGCTTGGGCAAAACTTTCTCCTGGTTCTGTGAACATCTTGGTGTGTAGGTTGACCCCGCATTAGGTTTGCCTGGACAAGGCCTGGCTGACTCATGATCTCCCTTTGGAATTATTAATAGCGCTTCATTTCACTCCCAAATTGTGCCTTGATTTGGATGACAAAATATATGGTGGTCCTATTGATTTGACCTTGTAATGGAGCCTCAAACAAAAGGGTAATTTGGGGATTCACCTCAGATGGCTGCCCTTTCCAGCCATTCGTGGGCTGGATGGGTCTTGGCGAGACAGCGCTGAGAGACTTGTGGCCCAGCGCAGTCTCTGACCGGGATTCACGAGCGCCCCCTCCACTGCCCTCTCAGGGTGCGCGTCCTCCCAAGGCTCTACTTGTCACTGGCCTCTGTTTCCTCCAGAGCACTCCTCGTCCATACCACCCGAGATGCTTCTCTCTGCATCTTTCTGACGTGTCTCCCCTAACCCACAAGTCCAATGTGGCCCCCCAGACCCTCCACCAACAGCACTTCCCCACCAGAGTAGACTGCCTACACCTCACTTTTCACCACATTTATGACCGAACGCATTTTCTCTCACAATACTCCTTCCCCTCTGAACTGCTGCTTTTTTTTAAATGGCATTCACTTTCATCTACTCTCCTCAGGAGTCCCCTCTTCTTTTACCTGACACCCCATCCATTCCTCCACAACTTCTCTTTAATGAGTTCTCATACATGTATGGGGCTTCCCTGGGGGCTCAGATGGTAAAGCGTCTGCCTGCAATACGAGAGACCCGGGTTCAATCCCTGGGTCAGGAAGATTGCCTGGAGAAGGAAATCTTGCCTGGAAGATTTCATGGACAGAGGAGCCTGGTAGGCTACAGTCCATGGGCTTGCAAAGAGTCGGACACAACTGAGTGACTTCACTTTCACTTTCATACATGTATGCTGTCTCACTCTCATCACAAATGGCTCCATTTCCTTGGTTGATGGGACTCCTGTTATCCTGTTATTGTGACCTCCTTCCCATTCCCTAACTTGTAGGTCTGAAACATTGTCTGACTGTGACACCTTCCCGCTCCATAAGTTCACCCATGAGCCCCACTTGTTCATAAACAAAGTTCAGGGGCTTCATTCAGGGAGCCAAGACCCACCATAACCACACCCCAGCTCCCTTTGGTTGGAATTTCTAAAACTTCCATCCCGAAGGGAGAAGGGCAATGACTTGTATTAAGGGTGCCTCAGTTTACAAACCACTTTCACAGCCGTGACCTTGGTAGCCATGAGGATAGGAGATTCCAGCAGGACTCCCTACTCCCTTGTCCTTCTCAGCATAGCCCCCATCAGCCATGTGGGAGAGTAATTAGCTCTTCATTGACATGGTACCTGGCATTAAGTATATAAGATGCACTGTTTAGAAACCATAACCTAAAAATAAGAGAAATTGCTACCTGCTTCCTTGCCCCCTATAGCTTCTCCAGCCTCAAAGTATATTTCCAAAACACCCATGATGGCTTCTGCTTATTTAGTCCAGGACCACACATATGGGCATATGAGCTGCAGCAAGTTTATGTAAAACTAATTAATGTCTTTAGTTTTAGATTTACAGAAAACTGCAAAGATGATACAGAGTTCCCTAAACTCCACACCCAACTTCCCGTATTATTGGCATCGCATAATTAGTTATAATTAATGAAACAATATAAATATTATTAAATAAACCTATACTTAGTTCAGATTTCCTTAATGTCTACCTGCTATATTTTTCTGTGCCAGGATACGATCTAGGACACCACAATGCATTCAGTCACAGTTAGGCTCCTTGTGACTGTGATGGCTTCTCAGAGCCTCCTTGTTTCTGACAACCTTGACAGCTGAGGAGGGTGAGGAGTGCTAATCAGTATTTCATAAAATGTATTTCAACTGGAGTCTGTCTGGTGCTTTTTTTCCATGATTACATGGGCGTCATGGGTTTTTAGGAAGAAGACCAAAGAGATAAAGTGACCGCTTTCTTGCATCCTTGCTACTGGCATGACTTATCTCTGTTGGTGCTGACCGTGATTACCTGGCGGAGATAGTGTTTGCCAAGTTTCTATAAGCAAGTCAGACAGAGAAAGACAAAGATCGTATGATACTGCTTATATGTGGAATATAAAAAAATGATACACACGAACTTATTTACAAAACGGAAATAGAGTCACAGACGTAGAAAACAAACTTAGGGTTACCGAGGAGGGGAGGAGGAGGGAGGGTAAACTGAGGGCTTGGGACCGACACACACACCCTATTAGATAAAGACTGGTGGTGGGGCTTTAGTCGCTAAGCCGTGTCCAGCTCTTGCAACCCCATGGACTGTAGCCCGCCAGGCTCCTCTGTCCCTGGGAGTCTCCAGGCAAGAATACTGGAGTGGGTTTCCATTTTCTTCTCCAGAGGATCTTCCTGACCCAGGGATTGAGGCCAGGTCTTCTGCATTACAGGTAGATTCTTTACCAACTGAGTTACAGGGGAAGCCAGGGGGAATATATAAAATAACCAATAAGGATCTACAGTATAGCACAGGGAACTCAACTCAACACCCCGTTATGTCCTACATGAAAAAAGACTCTAAAAATGAGTGGATACATGTATACGTATAACTGATTCACCCTGCTGCAGAGCAGAAACTAACACAACATTGTAAATCAACTATACACCAATGAAAACTAATTTTCAAAGGCAGTTTCTCACTATAAAGTGACTCTCCCCTACTTTCTTGCCGTGCTCTTTGGAAGGAAGTCACTCTGCACAGCACACTCTTCAGGATGGAGAGTCACACCCACGATCTTGAAAACAGAACCTACATAAATTCCTTTTAATTCTTCTGGATGAGCTGTCTCTTCCTCCCAGTTATTCGATTATTTAATCATTTAGTTATGTCAGTATGGACTCATGGGTATTTATTGTATACTTTGGGTTAGAAAGCAATACTATTTTATTATCTCATTCACACTGCTCCAGCTCTGGCCATCAAGAACCCTTTATATCCCTTTAACATACACCCTTCATTTATGGTATTTGTTGTCTGTTGGTTCTATGAGCACTTCCGTATTCTCAAGTACTACAAAACGGTCCAGGCTCACCCTGCGTATTTCCTCCACAGACCTAGGATCAGCCATCCCACCAAAAAGCCCTGAATCCTTTTATTGAAGAATAATATTAGAAAAAAGATTTGGACACTAGATATGTGCCAGCTGGGGCTTCCCTGGTGACTCAGATGGTAAAGAATCTCCCTGCAGTGCAAGAGGCCCTGGTTCAGTCCCTGGGTTGGGAAGATCTCCTGGAGAAGGGAACGGCTACCCACCCAGAATCCTCGCCTCGAGAATCCCGTGGACAGCGGAGCTTGGCAGGCTACAGTCCACGGGGTTGCAAAGCATTGGACACGACTGGGTGCCTAACACAAGACTATATGCCAACCAAATTTGGATGAATCCAGATCCAATAGAATTTTTAAGGAACCTTTGAATATAAGCTTATTTCTTACACATAAGTGATAATCAGTAGGTAAACTAACTTCCTAGTTTTATTTCCAAATATGAATCAGTTCTGGCCTTTTTATAAGAGGGCTTCAATCATAGCTCCTACTGGTTGGATAATACTGGTGGGGTAAATAAAATAAAAATGATAATGATAATGATTATAGCTAAGAGGAAGCTAAATACTATATACACATTTTCTTATCATATCCTAATGGTATCTCTGAGACTTAGGCATTATTATTACACCATTTTATAATGATACAAGTGATACCTGCCTTGACTGTCATTCCAAGAATGAAGTGAGAAATCATTGTAAACCCCCCAGCACGGCGCATGCAGCACTTGCTCAATACATCATTATTTCCTCATTCCTTTGCCTCTAGATAAAAAGAAAATAGGCAAACTTCAGCAACACATTAGCTATAAAAGTACAGCTCAGTTATGTGAGATGAAAAATATAGGGGCTATATTAGCTCATTTGTTTTCTTTGTTGCTATATAAATGTGATCTGATTCCCAACAGCTAAAAAATCTACCTGCTTATAAAAGATCTCAAACAAAATGAAGACATATTTATCTGACAGTCAACTCTGTTGTAGTCTATCACATACCCCAAATTCTCAGATACCAACAAAACCCATACAACAATTTTGTAGATATTTACCTGGTCTAACAGAGAAGGCAATGGCAACCCACTCCAGTACTCTTGCCTGGAAAATCCCATGGACGGAGGAGCCTGGTAGGCTGCAGTCCACAGGGTCGCAAAGAGTCAGACACAACTGAGCGACTTCACTTTCACTTTTCACTTTCATGCATTGGAGAAGGAAATGGCAACCCACTCCAGTGTTCTTGCCTGGAGACTCCCAGGGACGGGGGAGCCTGGTGGGCTGCCACCTATGGGGTCGCACAGAGTCGGACACGACTGACATGACTTAGCAGCAGCAGCACGTAGTCTGAGGCACTTTCCCAAAACTTTTTTATTTGAATCACGATGGGGAAAACATTAAATAAATCCACGACACCTCCTAAATGTATAAATGGTACAAAGTTCTGAAATGGTACAAAGTTACCAAACACCTGCATAATATGCAAGAAAGGTCTGGATGATTTGCCTCCCCAAGGGCATAATCTCACTATGGCTATAAATTTTGGGCAAGGAAGTTGAACCATATGCAAATTTGCAGGCTTTTGAAGAACAAAGAAAATATTCTGAAAAATGAAAGACTTCTCATTCTCCACTGTTTCTTCCAGCCATTTCCTCCTCTTAATCTTTTGGGAAAAGGAAAATTGAGAGTTGAAGGTAAAGGGAAGGACACATATCTTGTAAGCAGCAAGGGTGGCATCGGAATTTACATCTGCTCTGGGAACACTCTGCTCAGAGCCTCTGTGCTGCCTTCTCTTCAACAGAAACTTTGTTCACAGCAGACCCAAGTCCAGACTTCCGCAAGTGACATGAGCTTACAAGGCCACGTAAGCCCCACCTCCACCCAAAAGGTGCTCCTGTGGAAACTGAACTCCCAGTCTTGGACCTCCCTACATCTCACTTCACGAACCAGCCTGAGGTACAGCAGATGTCCAGTGGCCCAGATAAGCTCCCTCAGGCATGTGACTGTCTTTCAATTCTCTCACCTGCTAACTCTAGCCCAGATGGTCTTAGTAAAGTATTTCTGAGTCCTTTTCATTGACTGATTATTCCCAGGGTTATCACTGTGGTCTTCGGAGGAAAAAAACAAAACAAGGATATCTCCTACCCTAATTGTTGGCTGGCAGCAGACTCAGAAGGTACCTGCCCTCAGCAAAGTTTTTATCTAAGCTGGCATCTGGGAAGCTCCAAAGCTCAGAGAATGTTCCTTTGATCTGATTCCTCTGCAAGGGAATAATGGAGCTTAAAACATTTTTTTTTAACAAAAGAGCATAAAAAGTGAATTTAAAAGCAAATGGGCCAAGAATTTTCCCTGGGAAGTCTTTCGATTTCACACATAGCAAATTCCTGCAGTATGGACCTATTAGAAATGCTTTTTTTAGTCTCTTTATGCATATTTATTATGTTCTTCTATAGCTCTGTTATTGCTTAATTTGACACTGAGCCTCCAAAGCCACATCTTCTTTCTTCTTCAGCTATTAAAAAGGGGCAAAATATTTTAATCATGAAGCTCTGTGTAATTCAGAGATTATTTTCTGTCTGCATGAGTTACAGCAAGAATCCAAGGGAGACTGGGGATTTATAAAACTAAGGCACTAATTTTTTGACAGGTGTTCCATTTGGTATGGAATTAACCTCTCTTCACGTCTTATACATATAAGAGCAAATCATTAAATACCCTTGGTACACACAGACAACAAAGAATCTGCTACCCAGCAAAGAGAACTACCCTGCTACAGCCTTGACCCGGACTGGGTTCTTCATGGTCGAGAGGAAAACGTGATGCATGATTCTATCAGCCAAAATGAAGATTGGGAGTGGGTCCTGGGACCTGTATGACCTTCTAAGGCCCAACCTCTTTAGCGCAATGATAAAGAGTATAGCACCTGGAGTCAGACAGAACCAGCGTCGAATCCTGGAGCCACGGCCTACTAGTTCTGTACCCTCTGAAAAGTCACACAACCTCCCAGACTTCTGGTATCCTCCTGTATGTGACAGTGCCATTCATCACATCTACCTGTGGGTTGTGCAGATGAAGTAACGCACAGATAGCATTTAACATAGTATCTGGCAAATCGCAATTGCTCAGTTAATGAAACTTCTCCTCTGGCAACCTCACTGGAAACTTGTTATCCATTCATTTGTTTGTTTACTGATTGAACAAATAAGGTTTCAAGCCAAATACAAAGTGCCAGGGAGTGACTATGTCTTATTAAGTAAGATTTACCCCTGTGTTCATGGAACTCACCATCAGGAGGGGATGTGTGCACGAAACAGTAAGTGAACTTTAAAATGACATGTTACTATAATATAGGAAGATAAAATAACATTAAGTTAAGGAAACTAATGCAGGAGGGAGATCTGTTTAGATAGAGTACTATTTCAGTCAGGGTCCTGGCAGGAAGCAGATGACAAACTCAAGCAGAGTAATTGAGGAAAGTTTAGGAAAAGACTACAGAGTAAAATTGTATTAGGAGAATGGAGAGAAGCTAGCAAGGACTGGAGAAGCTCTTTGGTGAGGAAGGAAGAGGAAAGCGGGCAGTTTACCTTTTTCAACCCTAAAGGGCACAGGAGGAAGCTGTCCACAGTTTCAGGAAGCATCTCTTTGGCAGAAGGTCTCAACTGGTGGACACAGCCCTATCACATGACTCATTGCAAAAGGAGCTCAAGGAGTAAATCCCCGACCTCTCTCCACCCTCTGATCTTCTCATCCCAACAGTAAACCAGGGGGCTTGAAAGCCTGTCAGGGCATCTCAGAACATAGGACCGGGTAGAGAAAGGGAGAAAGTGCATCTGAGGGGCAATCAGAAATAGCCAACGTAAGCAATCAAGAAATGCTTCTCTAAGAAGGGGACCCATATGTGGAGGGAAAAAATTGGAAAGGAACCAACCAAGCCAAGTCAGAGAAGGACAGTCAAGATAGAAGTGAGAGCATGTGCAAAGGGCCTGAGAAATGAAAGCTTGGTGGCTCAAGGGACAGAGAGAATGTCAGTGGAACAGGACTGCAGTGGGTGAAGGGTAGGGGGCAGAGCATAAGGATAGAGGGGCTGTCAGGGGCCATGACTTACCTGGGCCCTAGGTCAAACAGAGAGATGCTCCTTCCAACCCACTGAGTGCCAGTCCCCGGGTTTTGGCCTCTCAACTAGTAGAAGTTGAATATTTGAACTTACTATAAAGTTAAAATCCTAGAAAACCTCCTAAAATTTCTATTTCCAAATAACATTCTGTTCATCTGAATATTGATTCTTCTCCTCCAATCTATGTCCAGTGCTGACTGAGCCGACTCCAAGACCAAACCTGAAAACAACGCCTCCTTGAAATCAGCCTGGATTACCTACACTGACGAGAAGGACAGGTACCTTAAGCAACGCCAGGCTGTGCTGAAATAACAGTCCAGGGAAGGCTGATTTAAGTCTGCCCCTTCCTCCTTCTCTGCCAACCAGAGAAGTAGAGTTTCTCCAGAGTTAGTGACATCTGATTTCTAGCCTCACCATCTGAACTCCCAGAGACTCCTCTGATAGAGGCAGCATGAGCAGTGGCAGAGAGATCCTCAAATTCCAGGTGTCTCCCCTGGTGGCACAGACAGGCCGTGAGCATGGACCAGGGATACAGTAGCTGGAGCCACTGTAGAAAGACTCAAAAAAGCAGTCATATCTAGAGGTTGGAGTGGAAGTGGCGGAAGTAGTTGATTAAGGATACCAGTTGGATAAAGAAAACTGTATCCTAGCCAGCTGAGCAACAGATAAGCAGTGGAATGGTGGTTACAAATGTTGGAGTATGTCCCGATTCTTCCTTTCCTCCTGTTAGAGAATTACACACCTGTGGTCTTGGTCATGTAACTTAACAGGTATCCTCCAATAGTGGAGGCTGAGGACACTTCTCTGCGTCTCTGATGTTACACTTATCCACGTGATTTGCTTTCATCAGCGGAGTATTAGCAGATACAATGGTAGTGGAGTTCAACTATATCTGCGTGATTTGGCTTCATTTCCTGTATCCCTGTAATCTCCCCTGAGAAGAGCATGCTCCTAGATTCCACACGAGTAGACTTGAACTTGGCTGGAGTTCAGCCTGACTCAGCCACATTCATCCTAGTTCAGGCAAACTGCAATTGACCTGCAGACTCCTGTTTACTGCACAAAGATAGAATTGATGCTTTTGAATTGTGGTGCTGGAGAAGACTCTTGAGAGTTCCTTGGACAGCAAAGAGATTAAACCAGTGAATCCTAAAGGAAATCAACTCTGAAAATTCATCAGAAGGACTGATGCTGAAGCTAAAACTCCAATATTTTGGCCACCTATTATGAACAGCCAGCTCATTGGATAAGACCCTGATGCTGGGAAAGATTGACAGCAAGAGGAGAAGGGGGGTGACAGAGGATGAGATGGTTGGATGGCATCATCAGCTCATGAGTTTGAGCAAACTTCGGGAGATAGTGAAGGACAGGGAATGTTGGCGTGCTGCAGTCCATGGAATCGCAAAGAGTCAGACATGACTGAGAGACTGAACAATCTCAATATATTGACTGATACTAGATTTCCAGCAAATGTGTAGGGGCAGAGACTGGGGTTGGGGAACAAATATGAGCAGGCTGGTGTGGTTTCTAGCATGTCTGCATGTCAGGCAACACAGACTATTATCTCAAAAACTGATTGGCTACATCCTTCCTGGGACTTCATCTATTTTCAGCAAGTTGGTGCATACAAAAACACTGCACTTCAACCAAAACGACTATTCCAGAGCCAGAGGGAGTCTACTGGCATCGGTCAGAACACTGGAGTCATGTTTCTCTTTTTCTTTGATGTCCGAAGTGTTAATTCCTAGCCATATGATGTGCCAAGATCCTGTTCCCTCCTCGGGGCTCCCACGTGTCAGATAATTGCTGGTCTGTCTTCCCCCCAGTGCCTTTACCGTCCCACCCCACCCCCAGAGCCTCTCTTACATAAACCAGACTGGCCCTCCCTTTGGCCATCCACGAGGTTTTTGTTCCCCACTCCACCCATCTGGCCACATCTGGCCCACGCTTCACCATACTCCTTCAGACATGATCTCACCAGAAAGACACCAGAAAGTCTCCACTGGATGTTTGCAATAGCACACAACTCAGAGATGAAAATGTCCCACGCTTTCCTTTGAAACACCTGTGAAAGGAACTGGGAGACTGCTTAAATTAACCAGATCCTCCATTTCCCAACTGAAGCCAAAATACAAATAGCAAAAGAAATGAGCTTCAAAAGAAGTCACAGCAATGTGCTGCCCACTGGTTGTCTAAAAGTCCCACCAGTCACCAGACACTGTGAAAGGCACTAGAAGGAGATGAATGAATTAATAATTTTCTGCCCTCAAAGAGTTTATGGATTTTTAGCTTCCCTGTAGCTCAGGCAGTAAAAAAAAAAAAAAAAAAAAAAAAATCTGCCTGTGATGCAGGACACCCAGGTTCGATCCCTGGGTTGGGAAGATTCCCTGGAGAAGAGAATGGCAACCAGTATTCTTTCCTGGAGAACCCCATGCACAGAGGAGCCTGGTGGGCTATAGTCCACAGGATCTCAAAGAGTTGGACAACACTGAGCAACTGACACTACACTAAAAAGGTTTAAGCCAATGCTGCCATTAAGAAAGATAGTAACTGACAGGAAACTGGCCAAGCCCATTTTTATAAACAGTATGTTATTGAATCCTTGCAAAAAACCTGCTATGGACTGAATGTCTGTGTCCCCACCCCCCCCAAATTCATATGATGAAACTGTATTCCCCAGTGTGATGTCTGCTGCACAGAACGCCATTTAAGAAATGGGCAAGACACCCAACCCACCCCTCCTACTGGACATACCCTCTACCCTCATTTATATAAGGGACAAGCTTGCCCCCCACTCAGGGAGCGAGCAAGCAAGAGAATATGTTGTTTGTTCTCATCACCCATCACCCCCACCACCACCCGCCCACTGCTGCAACAAGGGCCCCAATAAAGCCTTGGCTGAATTTCTTGTCTGATCTCTAGTCAATCTCCATTGATTGGGGAAGGTCAAAAACCCTGGTAGGTAACAAGATGGCCATTCAGAGGAGAAAGTGGCTCTCTGGGGAGGAGAGAATCCTATGACAAAAAAGATGAACAGTGAGTAGAATATTGAAGAATGCACCCACATTTACAAATACAAATAAAAGGAAGAGGCATTTGGTCAAAGGGGACAGTATTTGCAAAATCATGGAGGTGTAAAAGACCATAGACCACTCAAGGAGACTCCTAGGGATGGGTGCTGGGAGTGCTGTTGGGGGCAGACAACAAATAGGAAAGGATAACTCTATGACTCCAGAGAGGGAGAGAGTTAGGTTGGTGCCCAACTAAAAAGGACTCTGAAGCATCTTGCAAATTAAGTTCCTACTGGCCTTCTAGGAATCATTTTTTTCTTTTATTTCCCCCCCTGATCTACCGTACTTTGCATTTTTTGAAAATGAATCTCATTTTGATGTTTATTACCCATATATTGAACCTGTCTATATCTCTCGGAATAAATTCTATCCATCATTCTTATTGGATTTATTCCAGCGCCACCCCAGTTTGGATAATTTGCAAATTTCATTAACATTCTCTTTACTTTC
This sequence comes from Cervus elaphus, assembly GCF_910594005.1. Taxonomy (NCBI): domain Eukaryota; kingdom Metazoa; phylum Chordata; class Mammalia; order Artiodactyla; family Cervidae; genus Cervus; species Cervus elaphus. The sequence goes on along the minus strand of NC_057826.1, from coordinate 3,810,452 downwards.
TCTTGGAAACCATTAATAACATTGTTGCATATGATCAGGCTTAACACCAATCTCTTTGGCACCCCTACTAATCAACTACCTCTGGCTGGATGTCACACTATTCATCACCACCCCTTGTTTACAGACCTCCTGAAAATTATCAATCCTGATGACAGAGTTCACATCCAAGCCAGTGTCAATTCATTTCACAAGTAAAATTTTGTGACGTGGTATCAAATACATTACCAAAATCAAGATGAATTGTGGTAGGTTTGTTCCCCTCCACTGTGAATTTTAAACAACTTTCAGATGAGTCCTGAATGATTTATTTGTGGCAACACCAAGCTGCTTATTCACTCATGATTCCATTACTTCTTGGATGGTCTGGGCCATTTTTCTCCATACATTTAAACTTCCTAAAGGTAATCTCAGGGATCATTCCTCTTTGGAAAAGATAGGCGAACGCATTTGTTGCTGGCCTGAGCTCCTGTGATCTCTGCAAATATATCAAGTCGTTTAAAAAGCAATTTCTTTTTTCCTCATCTGGCAGTTTTATGAAGTAGCTAGGTGTCTCCACTAGCACTGAGCTATCGCCCCGTTAAGCTGGTGTTACATGTCACCGGCTAGGGCGATGAGCATGTGTTATTGCTTATGGAGAAGAACGTCACGGCTCCAGGGGCTGCTTCAGGTCCACCTGTGTCTCCATTCTGGAAGGTATTCATTCACTTAGCCCTGGGTGCAAATAATCTGCAGCATGAAATATACCCCTGGTGGCTCAGATGGTAAAGAATCTGCCTGCAATGCAGAAGACCAAGGTTTGATCCCTGGGTTGGGAAGATCCCCTGGAGGAGGAAATGGCGACCCACTCCAGTATTCTTGCCTGGAGAATCCCAGGGACAGAAGACGCTGGTGGGCTACAGTCCATGGACACAAAGAGTCAGACACGACTGAGCCACTAACCCTTAGTAGACTTTGAAACAGACCCCACTGCCAAGCAGTACTCCCCAGATGCGGAGGGCCCTGGGGACATAAGTTCAAAAGGAAACAATCAGGAGTATAAATCTTGACAAATCAGAATGTTTCTCAAAGCTGAATCCGAGTGAGTTCTGGCACCAAGAACGCCATTGTACTTCTTTCTCATTTGTTCCTAAATGTAACTCCCACCTTCACATTCATTGACAAGGGTAATTGACAGACAGCAAGATCTAAGACTGAACATTAACAATTTCTATCCAAACATCCCTTTTCTCTCAAAGTGAAAAAGGAGAAAATATGAGTGGGGAAAGCTCACAAAAGAAAGAAGAAAGGGACCATTAGTCAGATACTCCTGTGAGAAGAAAGTTTACCATGAATTACATCAAAATTCAAGCAGGCTCAGGGAGGGCTTCCATAATTTTCAATTAAATGATCTAGGCTGTGTCTCCTGAGTGTTTACATGACCATTTTGCTGCTGACTCATCCTGGTAGATACAAGAGAGAAAGCTTCCAATTTGTGCAGTGTTTACTGCTGAGACCAGGCTTTGCAGACTCTTGGTAAAAGCAGCGCTAAGTGATTTTCTGAGTAAGGCTGGCCTCCCTCTCATACGTGATTTAGAGCCACGGGGCCTCAGCCCAGCACCAGGAGACCGTGAGATGAGTCAAGTATGTCTTTAAAAAATTAAATATATGGCCCCATGACTGTATGTGTGAGTGTGCGTGTGTGTGTGTGAGTGTGTGTGTATGTGTGTTTGTGTGTGTGAGTGTGTGAGAGTGTGTGAGTGTATGTGTGTGTGTGTGTGTGTATCTGTGTGAGTGTGTGTGTGAGTGTGTGTGTGTGAGTTTGTGAGTGTGTGTGTGAGTTTGTGAGTGTGAGTGTGTGTGGGTGTGAGTGTGTGTGAGTGTGAGTGTGTGAGTGTGTGTGGGTGTGTGAGTGTGTGTGAGTGTGAGAGTGTGTGAGAGTGTGTGAGTGTGTGTGGGTGTGAGTGTGTGAGTGTATGTGTGTGTGAGTGTATGTGTGAGTGTGTGTGTGTACGAGTGTGTGTGTTTGTGTGTGTGAGTGTGTGTGTGTGAGTTTGTGAGTGTGAGAGTGTGTGTGTGTGAGTGTGTGTATGTGTGTGTGAGTGTGTGAGTGTGTGGGTGTGGGTGTGTGAGTGTGTGTGTGTTTGTGTGTGAGTGTGTGTGAGTGTGAGTGTGTATGTGAGTGTATGTGTGAGTGTGTGTGTGTGTGTGTGAGTGTGTGGTTCCTCTGCCTCTGTCTATCAGTGATGCAATGTGATTGTGTTCATGGCAGCTGACCTTCTACCAGGACAGATACACAGAAATGAGCCTCCCTCATCTCGTACCTAAAGCATGTGGCTTTCACTCTGAAGTAAATCCTCAAGGCTGTCTCTTTCCGGGGCACAAGCCTGTGCCCTCACGGTGGCTGTCCTCATGGGACGCGTGTGGCCACTTCATGGAGTGGGAGTTACTGGACCCTCTCTAGGACACGTGAGCTGCTTCGATCCAAAACCCCACCAAGAGATTAAACCTCCTCATTTTCCTCCATGTATTCACTTGTCAGCTATGCGGCCAAGGTTTCTATGTCACAGATACTTTTGAGACAGGCTAGGCCCTGAGACCCTTGGCCTAATGCTTGCACCTGGACACATTCTCCTCAAACAAGAAGATACAAGGAAACTATATGGGACCAAAAACCACTACATGTATGAGCAGTTGGGGCAATTCTGGACAAAAGGCACAGAGACCAAAAAACCCAGCTGCCACTCCTGAAGAGCCAGGAGAACAACAGGCTGTTGGAAGCAAAAGCAAAGTGCTAAGTATACACCCAGCACTCAGCACCACCGAAGGGTTGGGCAGACCACCTAAGTCATCTCTCCCGCCCGACCTGGGGACACTCCCCCACCAGCACCCCATACAAGGAACAAGCTAACACCCCACAGGGAGCAAGCAAGGGAACCTGTTGTGTGTTCACATTCACCCCTGTTGCAGCTGGGGCCCCGGTAAAGCCTTGTGTGATAACAGGTGCGGAATCCAAATTCTCTTCAGATACATGATGCAAGAATATCAGCTGAAAAATGAACATCAAAACTGGCCATGGAACAGTGGATCTCCTGGGGTACATACAAAACTGTCCAAACCTGTTCTACGGAAGATATTCCCACAACTCAAACACCTAAGATTCCCACAGGAAAAAAAGAAAGTCCCCCTGAAAATAAATTCACACTCAAACTTTTTAAATCACAGGGAGTCACATACTACCCTAAGGAGAATCCGCAGTTGCAACCAACAATAGAATTAGCATTTCAAGAACTAGAAATACCTACACTATCTAAATACTAAAATTTCGTATTCTTTTTTAAAAAACATTAAAGGGAACCAGAGAAAGGACTGAAACACTGATGGTAAGATAGGATACTAGGGTTTTAAAAAATGAACTTTAAAAAGAACCAAGTAAGTCTGAAAAAATGAAAAACACAGGAACTGAAATAAAAGATGCAATGGACAAATTAAATAACAGATTAGTAGAACAGAAAACATTACTACAGAAACATCCAGAATGTGCTGGATGTCATATAGAGATGAACAATATCAATATGACATTCAAAGGATAGTGAAAAGAATGAGACATTAGTAACATATGTCCAATAGAATTTACAGAAGAAGAAAATAAATACAGGAAAATAGCAACATTTGAATTTCCAAGAATTGAAGAAAAATTTAAGTTCCCAGGTTGAAAGATCAAATTGAGTTCTAATCTTCACAAATAAAAACAATTAGAGAAAATGATTAAAGGATATATTGATCTAATAATTTTTAAAAATCATTGTGTACAAGTCCACAAAAGTTCAGTTCAGTCGCTCAGTTGTGTCCAACCCTTTGCGACCCCATGGACTGCAGCACGCCAGGCCTCCCTGTCCATCCCCAACTCCCGGGGCTTGCTCAAACTCATGTCCATTGAGTCAGTGATGCCATCCAACCATCTCATCCTCTGTCATCCCCTTCTCCTCCCGCCTTCAATCTTTCCTGATCTTGACAAATTCCAAAAACTCAACATCATACAACCAAACTGTTTGTATGATCTTTGGCATATTTATTTAAATATGTATTTAAATATTAATTTTTATTTAATATTATTATTTAAATATGTATTTAAAAATAAAGTAATGGCAAAGAGAGAGTTGAGGGATTAAGAATTTGTCCGAAAAGTTTGGACAGTCATGGGCGGTATGAAACTGGAAAGTGGTATGACCAAATATCACATTTTAGAAAGTATTCTTCATCTGTTGCATGGAAATGACTCTGAGAACGGAGGTCTGATTGGAAGTGGTGGTGGTTTGGTCTCTAAGTCATGTCCAACTCTTTGTGACTCCATGGACTGTAGCCCGTCAGGCTCCTCTGTCCGTGGGGTTCTCCAGGCAAGAATACTGGAATGGGTTGCCATTTCCTTCTCCACTGGCTGGAAGTAGGAGTGATGAAATGAGAATAAATAGCTGGAACCAAGACAGGCTCAGAAGGTGTGGAGAGAGAGGGATACATAGAGGCATTTTAAGGAGTTAGAAATTGATGACTTAATGATTGGATATGTGGTCGGGGAGGGAAAGGATCTGCAGCTCAGACTTCTGATTGATTAAATGGATCTGGAGGTCTTTCATGCAGGTAAAAATGAAAATCAAGTAAAAGTGTTAGTCACTCAGTCATGTCTGACTCTTTGTGACACCATGAACGCCAGGATCCTCTGTCCATAAAATTCTCCAGGCAAGAGTACTGGAGTGGGTTGACATTCCCTTCTCCAGGGGATCTTCCCAACCCAGGGATAGAACCTGGGTCTCCTGCACTGCAGGCAGATTCTTTACTATCTGAGTTTAACAACCAGAAAACCAGTGAGAACCACTGTTTGACCCCAGCTCAGAACACTGCAGATACTAACTCTCATATGTCATGTAAGTGGTAAGTAAAGTTGTGAGTTCAGATGAGATTACCTGGTAGCTTTACTTCTCCTTTTTTTCTTTCTCTTCACTTCTTTTCTGGTGAGAGTACCTGGGAAATCACATGGAGAACGGGCACAGACAAACGCCAACACTCACAGCCCCAACATTCTTGGAAGAGCCTGAGAAGGAATCTCCATAGATTCCTGAGTAAAAGCAAGATTTCACAAGAGGAAAGAACAGATGTGAAGGAGGACCACACAAACAGGGACTGTTGTCAAGGGAAGTCACGCAATCTAAGGAGAGAGTGTGTCCATCGATTTTCCAATTGTGAGGATCTTGTTGAACTTGGCAGAACGTCAGGAGTGGTCGTGGGAAGGGTGTGGGTTGCAGAGTGAGTGGAAGGTGAGGAAATGTTCCGATAATTGAGGCTACTCTCCCATGAAGCTCAGCTCTACAGGGAAGGAGACAGAAAAGGCTACAGCCGAAGTTACCTGACTCCAAAGGACACCAGGCCTTTCAAATAGGTGAAACAAAATAGTAATTTGTCAGAAAGAAGGAATGGAGGGAGAGCAGGAGGAAGGCTCGCTTCACTGAGATTTGGTTCCTGGTAGAATTTTGTTTCTGCAGATAAATGTGTGTCTTTCAGAAAACTTGTATCACACAACTCTCAATCTCATTCTTACCTTGGTTTTAAAAATGAAATGGGAATCCTCCTATTTCAATGTATTCAGGTATTTTCAGTGTGGCTGCCTGCAAGCATCTATTACTTAAGCTTCATTCATATCTTCAGATCTTTCATTGTGTTTTCAACAGCATATCTTGGAAACACGAAGTGCGCAGCGGAATTCAAGCCCGGGAAAAGACCATGGTGTTTCTCTGTTGTCACTCCAAACGAGAAACAATTCCTCAATGGGTTAAGTGAATTTTGCTAAAATTCACCCATCCTGGGGGTAATTGAATTGTAAGGATACAATATAAAGTGACTTATCTGATGATCAGTTACAGATTCTTTAAATAGGTAAATATAAGAACTCCCTTCCTTTTATACCTAAGCCTTTTCCATCAATTGAATAGAAGATGACACCTTAAAGTTCAGGGAACAGTTTTAATTTTGTTTTGTTTTTGCTTATTTGTGTTATAAAAGTGACAGAAAGCATATAAGTGTTCACCCCATCCAAATGTGACAGTATTTGTTCATGAATACAATAGGGGTTTGGGGTAGAGGTTTTAATGGGAAAAGCAGAAAAATACAGTATAACAACCCCATTTAGAGTCATGATTTATTTCACTGATTTGGATTTTCAGCCCTTTTCTGGAAAGAAATTATAAATACAGTTGAAAGCGTTTATCACCTGAGATGCACCATTTGGAAAAGAAAACCGGAGAACGTATTTTTACACCATAAATTTCTACCACGTTCACCCCTCACATAAATAAGCAGCCCCAGCCTTTGCAAGAAATATTAAAGTTCATTTAAATTGCAAATATGACCTTATTAAAATGGCTTTCTCAAAGAGCCATAAACAAATAGTGTGCGTTAGTAATACTGCCAAACAACAGAATACATTCTCAACCAGTTCTGTAATTAAAGTGGGAAATAGAATTTTCACAGTTCTGAATGACTCAGAGATGAAGAGAAAACATGTTATGACAAAAACTTGAGGTGGAAAGAATTCACCCATCTGGAGGATCCCTCTAAAAAAACCTATCAGCACAATTACTCTTTGAAAACCAATATAAGTTCCTATGAACAGCTTGGAAATGTTATTATCCTGCTCCTAATTTAATGTGTTTTGAATACTTTTTTCCCTATAGCTACCACACTGCCTCTTAATGTTGGAAGCATAGCCATTAAGATTTACTATGTTTAGGGTAAGAATAAGAATGAACAATTAAGAATGAGCTTGTATCGGCAAATGGCTAGGAAGAGCTAATAAATTTCAGAATTAAAAGCCAAATGGGCTGGGCTGGTTACCAGGTTTATGGAAAATCCATACCTGAAGGTATATTTAAGTTAGTGCATTGTCAGCAAGCAAATGGTTTCCTTTTACTTAGAAAAAGAATCCAAGGTGCACAGGCTCACACGAATCCGATGGAGCTGAGGGGAAGCTTGACTTGGTTCTAGCTGAGTTTAGTGGCTGCGGAGCTGTGGCTAAGTGCTTCCAGGCAGGTCCAGAGCAAAGTGGTGAGTCTTTTTTTAAAAAGTAACATCAAGGTGCGGATTGGACCACAAACACGTGAAGATCTGCACTGACTTGAAATTGATCACCACCAGAAACACGCTAACTTCTTTCAAAGGCATTATGTCTAGCACAGGGAGCTCGCTGGGTGACTGTGATGACCTAGAGGGACGGGATGGCAGGGAGGGGGGTTCCAGGGGAGAGGCTGGCCGTGCACGCGGCTGATTGACTTTGCGATGCAGCAGAAGCTAACACACCATTGCAAAGCAACTGTGCTCTTGTTTAGTCGCTCAGTCGTGTCTGACTCTTCGTGACCCCGTGGACTGTAGCCGCCAGGCTCCTCTGTCCATGGGATTCTCCAGGCAGGAATACTGGAGGGGGTTGCCATTCCCTTCTTTAGCAGACCTCCCAGACCCAGGGGTCAAACCTACTTCTCCTGCATAGGCATGCAGATTGTTTACCACTGAGCCTCCAGGGCTGTCCCAAAGCAAATACACTCCAATAAAAAAAGAGGGGGGGAATTAAAGTTCATTATGTCGTATTTAATTGTACTTTTTGATGCATTCATTGACTCATTCAACAAATGTTTCTATAACATCTACTCTGCTCTAGATCCAGAGTTAGGTAGTAAGGATGCAACATGAACAAAATAGTCACAATTTCTCCCCTCACAAAGTTTAAGACTAATTTCATGTGATCTGTTTAAGGAGGCAGGATAAGTCTCACCTCATTTTGTAATTTAAGCATTTCTATCAAAAATGGCCAACATAAGTTTGGTACTTAAGTTGCTTGCTTTGTGTTCTGTCTTCAAGAAGTGAGAGGTATGTTGTGTGTGCATGTGTGTGTATTTCAAAGGCATTTCCATCTGTGGGTATTCTCTGAGATTTTGATGAATCCAAATCCCTTTCTCAGAAAGCAGTTCATCTCAAACAAGCTGGTATCCACCCAAGAACCTGTGCGCCAGGATGAAGGAGACTCACTTGAGACTTTCTGTGGATCTGTTCTGTCGGTGCCTGAACACAATTGCCTCGTGTCCCGGGTAGACAGAGATAGAGGAGACACACACATTCACACCCAGCTGGTCAGAACACTGCTTGCTGCATGTGTGGGAACTACACACACGCACACATAGACACACACACATTGAAACAGGGTCCAGAAACCCAGAGGAGGTTGCAACCAAGCCTCTTGGCAGGTTTCTCCGTCTGACACCGACATAGTTGAAGATAAATCAACAGTCTTTCCCAGAATTTCCCGAATACATGTTTTCATGCGTGTGGAGCGGAGGTGTCATTGTTTCAGCCCACTCAGTTCAATAATCAAATGTGAGTTGACTGCCTCCCTTGAATCATACGAGGGAGTTAGATTTTATTACAGGTGCCACAGGGACCCGTCGGAGAGTTAATACAGACGCATGTGTTCCCAGCACAGTATGTGTTCAATTACTCACCGTTCCCACATAGCAAAAGATTTGAATACAACAAAGCCACTAAAACAGAAATAGAAAATAGAAAAAGAAGCAAACCACCAGGCTAATAGAGTTACTGAACTTAAGCATTTCATTTTGTTCTATATAAGCAATTCAGAGCAAAGAATGTGCTTTAGTTCTTGCCATTTTTTCCCTCAGTAACACCAGGAGAGAAAGTTTCAAATGACTAATGACTAAAATGGCCCCAGATTTCTCATTCAGAAAGGAGCATTTTCTATGTTTGAAATGTAATGAGAAAAATATCCATCAATGCTGAGCGCTTGAGTGTGGCTATTCCCAACTCATAAATCACAAACCTTTGTCAATCTGTTGATCCCAAAGCCTGACCTGAGAGAGGGCCATGCCTCTTCCATATCCACTCTGTTCCCACCTTTCCACACGGTCCCAGGCCTCACAGGCAATTGCCACCGCGGCCCCCAGGCCCCAAGCACTCTCCTCCATATATTGTTGCTGTTCACTCACTAAGTCGTGTCTGACTCTTTGCCATGTCATGGACTGAAGCTCAGCAGGCTCCTCTGTCCTTGTCTGTTTCCTGGAGTTTGCTCAAATTCATGTCCACAGAGCTGGTGATCCTATCCAACCATCTCATCCTCTGTCACCCCCTTCTCCTTTTGCTTTCAATCTTTCCCAGCATCAGGGTCTTTTCCAATGAATTGACTCTTCACATCAGGTGGCCTAAGTATTGCGGCTTAAGCTTCAGCCACAGGCCTTCCAATGAACACCCACGTATAAATGGACATAAATATGACTCATGACTCCTGGGAGTATGGCTACATCAAATTACTATCAAATTATAACAGTCCTTCTGATTTAACAACGCCTTTTTCCAGTGTTAATCTTATCCTGTAAATTTTTTTATTGGAGTGTAATTGCTTTCCAACGCTGTGTTCATTTCTGCTGTTCGGCACAGTGAGTCCGCCGCACACACGTGTCCGCTCCCCTTTGGACTTCCTTCCCATTCAGCCAGCCCCAGGGGATCAGGTCGGGTCCCCTGGGCCGCGCAGTCTGTTCCCATCTGGCATCTATTTCACACACGGCATCCGCAGTGTGTGTGTGGGCCCCTGTCTCCCAGTCCCACCCACCCCCCTACCCCCTCGGAACCCACACACCTGTCCTCTGTGCTGTGTCCATTTCTGCTCTGCAAATAAGACCCTCTTGCCATTTTTCTAGACTCCACCCACATGCATTAATAGCAAAGTCTGTTACCATCACCCCCAACTCAGCCCTCTCAGGGCGACGCAGTCATGTCAAGACTCCAGGAAACCAGAAGGCAGTTCACGGTGAGAGGAGGCTGGGGAAACTGTTTGAGCAGAATGCCAGGAGATCCAACGATTAACGTTAAAGGTGAGGGAAACCGCTTCTGCCGCGGTTTGCCCAAAAGCTATGGACGAGTTCGTGAAACTCAGAAGAGAAACGGAGACTCTGTGGGCATCAGGTACCTGGGTAAACAGCCTGTTGACTCCACTCAGCCTGAGAACGCACCCTTCCTCCTGCAAATTCCAGCTCAGGAAATAAAATCCAGAGACTGGACTGAGGGACAACAAGAGGCAAACTTGATTTAAGCTTCGATTTTCCATATAACACAGCTTGAAAACAGCAAGCTCTCTGACTCCTTGAGGGGATAATAAAGGACATGAGGCATTTCTCTGAAGGCTTTAGAAAAGGGCTCCCAAGCACAGTGTGTGGTTTGTTTTTCAAGAAATTGTGAAGAGAACACCATTCTCATCCACACCGATATTTTTCTACAACTTATTCCACTTGCTAGAAATGCCAACTAAGCAAAAGCGTTGGACGGACTGATGCTGAAGCTGAAGCTCTAATCCTTTGGCCACCTGATACAAAGATCTAACTCATTGGAAAAGACCCTGATGCTGGGAAAGATTGAGGGTGGGAGGAGAAGTGGGCAGAGGATGGTTAGAGAGCTTCACAGACTCGATGGACATGAATCTGAGACACTCTGGAAGATAGTAGGAGACAGAGGAGGCTGACACCCTGCAGTCCATGGGGTTGCAACGAGTTGGACACGAATTAGCAACTGGACAACAAAGCAATAGCTACAGGATAGGGCTGTGATCTCATCTGAAAGCTGGCTGAGTCAGAAGGCATGTGTCGCCTACTGCACGCAGCGTCGGGTGCCAGGCAACGTGTGACTTCAGGAAGGAACTCAAACACTCTTCTCTCCGGAGAAGTTAAGTCAGGGAGGCAAAGGGCACCTACACGTGTCAACACAGAGGCTGAAAGAGAAGCGTGCAGAAGCCGGTACTGGGGATCCCACAAGGGGTCTGCTTCAGCAAGGCCCCGATGTGCCAAACTTCCAGCTGCAAACTTTCAAAGATGCAAACGTGCGTTCGCAGGTCCAGTCACATAAGCAAGTTCACGTGTCTGGTGCGTATTGCCACACGCATGTGTCCCCCGTAAGACATTGTGTTTTTGTGTACTTCACAGTAGTGTATAGAATGCAGTAGTCCCGGATCTTTAGTTCAAGCCCAGGATGTCCAGAAGTAAGCATAAAAGCAGTGGTGATGAAGCTGGTGCTGCAGAGAAATGTCTCGCTGAATGGTACTACTGTGCTTTTCAAAGGACTGTAGTGTAATATTAAAAGTGTTTTCTTTATTTTGTGTGTTTGTTATGTATTATTTGTGTGAAAAGCGTTATGAACTATTACAATACAGTACTACATAGCCGATCGTGTTCGTTGGGTTTCTAAGCTAACTGTGTTGGACTCAGGAACGCGGTGGACTTAAGAATGCACTCTCAGCATGGAACTTGCTCACACAGAGGGGACCCTCTGCAGTAGGAGGAAAGATGGCCAGGACAGAAGCGAGGCGACTCGAAAGCATCGTGGGCGGGGCAGGTCTGGGCTGGCTTGGACAAACGCACAGCGCTCTGCTAGTGGGAGTCCAGGCGCTGTCTGGGGGCTTCCGGACCCTGCACTGTCTATCCGTAGTCACAGAAAGCTGGATCCAGACTTCCGGATCCCAGACACCTTCAAAGAGCCTGTCCAAGACACAAAATTCCTATCCACTCAAAACTCCCAAGGTGAGCCAAATTGAGCACACTCCCGCTAATGGGGAAGGTGTAGAGAGGCAAAAAATTATCAAGGGAGTGGGGGAGAGCGGTGGGGTTTAGCTGGATGCTTTCCAAAACCTCAAAATATGCCAGAATGCCTTCTTCGACTCAATAATTATATTTGCAAGAACTTATGCTAAGGGAAAAAGACCATGCCTAAAGATTCAGCGATGTCTATTTTTATATATAATGAAAAGTTTGAAGCACCATAAAAAACCCAGAACAGGAAATCAGTTAAGAAAATTATGTTACATGGAAATGATGTATTAATACTATTTAGCTATTAAAACGGAAACAGATAAGTAAGCATTGATGTGAAAAGATGCCCATGACATATGATATTAAGCATTCTACAAAATTGTCTGTATGACATGATTCTAATTTTACTTTTTTGAAATGAATCTAACACACACACCCCACTATTCTGTGTCCTTGTGTGTGTGCTTATAACTTTGTATGCTCACTCACGTCCTCTTATCGACCCCATGGACTGTAGCCTGCCAGGCCCCTCTGTCCATGGGATTCTCCAGGCAAGAATACTGGAGTGGGTTGCCATGCCCTCCTCCAGGGCATCTTCCCAATCCTGGGATGGAACCCACATCTCCTGTATCTCCTGCATTGGCAGGTGGATTCTTTACCACTGAGACACCTAGGAAGCCTGAGGTATAGCTGTAGATATGATAAAATACCAACATAGTTATTTCTGGATTGTGGGATGAGGGGCATTTTATTTTCTCTTTAATTATCTTTTTACTTAAATGTACTGTTTATATTATTTTACTTCTATATTTTCTTACTGTTTCACTATCTACATTTTATAATTTTTATGCCTGCATTGCTTTGAGTATTAGAAAAAAATTACTTTTTACTTTGAAAAAAAGCAAACTCTCAGGGTAAATGAATAGATGTACCAAGTCTTAAGTCAGAGTGATGAGCCCACAATATGGTCTGTGGGGGCCTCTGTACGTGCGTAATTCAACTCCAGGCAAAGTGCAGCAGTGACAAAGAAATGCATCTCACTCCTTGGTCAGTCGCCTTGACCATTTTATCCAAGGCGCCACCCTGAAGATGGGCTGGGAAATAAAGTTCACAACTGCTGGAACTCCACGACAGGGATGGCTTCAAGTAATTGCTTGTGAGATAAAGACAAGGGAGGCAGCAGGGAAGGCGGGGGTCAGACTGGAGTCTGCGGACTTGAGAGCTTGAAGAGCGTCGCTTACTCCACGCGGGCAGACAGGGAGAACCCCCACTGGAAACCAGCTGGAACCTTCTTGGTGGGTGAAGCACACACCCCCAGAGAGGTGGCCCTGTTGCTACATAGCGTAATAACAGTTTTTAGACAAAAGACAGAAAGCGCATTGAAACCTGGTGAATGGGGGGGGCAGGAAATAAATAAAACGAAGTTTATTAACTGATGGAGAAAACGATTAGTTCAGTTCAGTTCAGTCACTCGGTCATGTCCGACTCTTTGCGACCCTATGAACCGCAGCACGCCAGGCCTCCGTGTCCATCACCATCTCCTGGAGCTTGCTCAGGCTCATGTCCATCGAGTCGGTGATGCCATCCAGCCATCTCATCCTCTGTCGTCCCCTTCTCCTCCTGCCTTCAATCTTTCCCAGCATCGGGGTTTTTTCCAATGAGTCAGTTCTTCACATCAGGTGGTTAGAGTATTGGAGTTTCAGCTTCAGCATCAGTCCTTCCAATGAACACCCAGGACTGATCTCCTTTAGGATGGACTGGTTGGATCTCCTTGCAGTCCAAGGGACTCTCAAGAGTCTTCTCCAACACCCCAGCTCAAAAGCATCAATTCTTCAGTGCTCAGCTTTCTTCATAGTCCAACTCTCACATCCACACATGACCACTGGAAAGACCATAGCTTTGACTCTCCCCTTGGAGAGGTCTTGTTTTTTCTTTATGCATAATCCCATCCATCTCCAAGGCTGTTGCAGAAGAGATTCTCTGGAGATAGACGGTGTCTGTAAAAGTCCCATCAGAGACACTGACCCCAATCTGCCAAGGGCTTATTGCTGCAGACACAGTGGTCTGCAAATTCTTCCTCCACACAACTTATCTCCCTTCTGGCATTTTGTCTCAGAGCTTGTTGGTGAACAGAATAATATCACGCCCCAGTTATAGTCCTTCCAACGTTTCTCTCCCTTCACTTGGGAGACACTTTATTTTCTGTACTTTTCTGGTGCGTAGCTCATGAAAAATACTCTGTTGCCTTTAACAACCAGGCTCTTGCCTTTTTAAGATTTTTTTTTAATGTGGACCATTTTAAGTCTCTTTTTTTTTTTTTTTTCTATGTTTTAGTTTGGTTTTGGTTTTTTTTTCTACATTTTGTCTACGAGGCATGTGGAGTCTTAGTTTCCTGACCAGGGATCAAACTTGCAACCCTGAGACTGGAAGGTGAAGTCTTAGCCACTAGACCACTAGGGAAGCCCCTACAATCAGGCTCTTTTTATAACTTTGAGCCCGTGAGGGGACACTCCCTTTTTAAAGGACCAAGTTTCACCTTACAACCTCACAGACTAAACTCCAGTGGCGTTTCCTCCCTGGAAAACTCTGGGCCAGCCCCTCCCTACTCTGGGTAGGGTTTCAAAGTGCCCTGTAGTAAGCTCTCTCCATGATGATCTGACAGCTCCTTGAACTGTCAGCCAATCCCTTAGACTATGCTTAATAGATGCTGATAAATGAGGAAGCAATTGAACATCCAAAGAGTTTCCTCTTGAAACACAGTCTCCCCCCATTTGGGCTTGTTTTGGGAAGGAGACTCCAGGGAAAGACAGACAGACATATATTCTTGCACTGGTGGTCTCCTACCCTTCCAGCTTCCTTGCTATCAACTCATCCACAGAGTATGTACGAAGTGCTTGCTGGGGGCAAGGCCTCCCTTCAGCACCATGGATCCCAGTGGCCTGCCCTTTAGAGTCTGTGATAGACTTCTACGCTGACGGCTCACAGTGCTCACGCAGGGTTTAAATATCAGCCCGCATTTATTTAACACCTGCTGCCCAAGCCCCCTTGACTGCCCTTCAGGCCTTGCCAGCTTCCGGCGCACTTTGGTCTCCTGGTTGCTAGTGGTTAAGCCCTGTTCTGAGACCCCTGTTACTCCGGGTGGTGTTGTTGTTGAGTGGCTAAGACACGTCCGACTTTTGCAACCCTGTAAACTGTAGCCCACCAGCCTCCTGTGTCCTTGGGACTTCTCAGGCAAGAATACTGGAGTGGGTTGCCATTTCCTTCTCCACCAGTACTTTCACGCTCCTTCATAAATGGATCTTTTATATGAGATACTTCCCACCAAGCCATGCAGCATTATAATTCCCTTTTCCAGATGAGAAAACTAAGCACATAGACATTACAAAACTCACTACAGGGTGCCTGGTTAATGAATACCTGAGCTGGAATCAGAACTACAATGCCTCTCTCTCTTCCCACTTAGATCTCTTAACTTTTTCCTTTGTGACTCCTTTTAAACAGTAAAAAACCCACAAAACCCAGTACAATAGGTGTCATAAAACAGAATGTTGCTCTTGCTGTTGTTATTTAGTCTCTAAATTGAGTCTGACTCTCTTGTGACCTCCCAGCCTGTAGCCCACCAGGCTCCCTTGTTCACGGGATTCTCCAGGCAAGAATATTGGGGTGGGTAGCCCTTTCCTCCTCCAGGGGACCTTCCCTGACTCGGGGATAGAATCCATGTCTCCTGCTTTGCAGGGGATTCTTCACCACATAGCCACCTGGGATGTCCCATAAAATAGGATAGTAGGTGGTAAAGCCCAAGCTAGTGGCCCAGGTAATAATAGCTCTGTGTTCTCAAGTTGGAGAAATCACTTTGGCCAAGGGATGGGGCTGATCGCTTTATAAACCAGTTTATGAACTCTGCACTCAGAGCTACACGGTCAGGGCAGGGAGGGATGGCAAACTGCTTCAGAAAGAAACAGATCTAAGTTGAGTCCCTGGAGCAGGTGTGCGACTTGTTGCATCTTCACGAAAAGAAGTGCCCCAGTGAGGAGCTGACAGTCCAAGATATTGAGACGCTTTCTTTGGCAAAACCGACATTGCTGCAGAGAGGCTGAAATCCTGAGTCAGCCGCCATCAGGCAAAGAGCTGAGAGGACAGAGGAGTCAGTGTGGCGTCCCCTCCTATGCGACCGCTGCTCAGCCGGATAAGAGGCACGTTTCACTCTGCTGCTTCACACTGGTGGGACGAACATGCGATTTGAGCCACTGGCTATTAGAGCAAGATTTGGGGAACGGCCTCCTTAGCCACATGCATAAACAAGGCCGCTGTGATTACTTCTATCACGTTCGTTCGGGTTCTCCAAGGCGTAGATGCCAAAATGGGATAAGATGAGCAAGAGGTTTATTGGGGAAAATGCCAGTGAGGGAAAAAGGGAAGGGAACACGTGGAGGATGGGAGAGCCGTTGGACCACAATAAAGGTCTGACCTGTGTGAGGAAGAGAGGGCAGGAAACTGTATGGGTGAAGACTGCCTGCCACGCGGCCTAAAGAGGGTTCCATCAGGCCATCGGGGAGTCCCTAAGCCAATGTTGCCCCTCAGAGGAGCCCTGCATCTCGCAGAAATGGGGCTGCATCTGTGGCCCCGTGTACTCACCTTGTAGATTCAGTCTCTGACCTAGTATCCACTCATGGGCAGGCACTTAGTAAATGGTAGCTGAATGACTAAAGGAATGCTGTGACAGTTAAACTTGATGCATGTGAAATTAAACAAAAATTAGATGTATGTTACAGCCCCTAGTCTAGAGCCCAGCCTATTCAAGATGCTCAATCCATATTGGTTTCTTTCCCTCCTCATCCTTGGTATTTGAAAGGAGCCAAATCAACTTGCCCCTCTGTCGCAGTTCCACAAGCTTGTCATGCTAAACACCAAAATGCCACCTGCTGAAGTTTCATAAACCCCAGGGAAAAGAATAGAGTCAAAAGCTGTTTCCTTGATAAATTACCCTGGGTGTTTCTTTCAAAAGCTGTTTGCTGATGACATAAGCGTGCATAAGAACTGACTCGCACTCTCAGCTACCATTCTCAGATGGAATGGCTTACTTCCCAGGGAAAATTGAAGAAAGAAAAGTGTGCCTTCCTTTTCTGCAATTCCTCATGAAGAACGGACATTCTCCTTTTTTGGTGTTGTTTTTTATTTTCAACCAGAAAGATTCTGAGCACAATGATCAAAAAGTCATAACTCACTCGGTCTGGTCTCGGAGGAGCAGGGCTGAAAGAATGAGCGCAGGCCCTAAAAGATATTTCACAATAGCTCCCATTCTCTGTGTGAATTTCCAGAGCCCTTGTAGATCACAGCTAACTCCTTCAAACCCCCTTTTGCTTCTCCTTTCCATGTCCTTCTCCAATTGCAGCTGCCCCTACACCTGCACAGATAAGACTGGAGGTTCTTAAGTTTTACTTGTTCTAGAGGTTAAAGGGAGGGCCTGAAAAACTAGTGGCTTATCTTCCCACTTCCCTGCTAGCTCAGCTGGTAAAGAGTCCGCCTGCAATGCAAGAGACCCCGGTTCGATTCCTGGGTCAGGAAGATCCACTGGAGAAGGGAACAGCTGCCCACTCCGGTATAGTTGGGCTTCCCTGGTGGCTCAGATAGTAAAGAATCCACCTCCAATGCAGGAGACCTGGGTTCGATCCCTGGGTTGGGAAGATCTCCTGGAGAAGGGAACAGCTATCCACTCCAGTATTCTGGCCTGGAGAATTCCATGGACTGTATAGAACATGGGGTTGCAAAGAGTCAGACATGACAGCGACTTTCACGTTCAGCTTTCTATCCTCCCAATTACCAGCTGGGAGACCTTGGCATAGCTATGTAACTAATCCAGCTATGTAACCCCCATTTTCTCATCTGCAAAATGGGCATACTGGTGTCTATATCACAAAGTATCTGTTCATAATGAACAGATAGGCTAATGAGGTATATGTGTAAAGTGCTAATAAATTGCACTCACTAACTAGGGGCTTATTACTGTTTTTAAAAATTATGTTAATGGTGCGATTTGAAGCAATCTCCTGTTATCTAATAATGAAAGTGAAAGTGAAGGCCGCTCAGTTGTGTCCAACTCTTTGCAACCCCATGGACTATACACAGTCCATGGAATTCTCCAGGCCAGAATACTGGAGTGGGTAGCCGTTCTCTTCTCCAGGAGATCTTCCCAACCCAGGGATCAAACCTAGGTCTCCCACATTGCAGGCAGATTCTTTACCAGCTGAGCGGCAAGGGAAGCCCAAGAATACTGGAGTGGGTAGCCTATCCCTTCTCCAGCAGATCTTCCTGACCCAGGAATTGAACTGGGGTCTCCAGCATTGCAGGCGGATTCTTTACAAACCGAGCTATGAGGGAAGCCCAATAGTTTTCACCAATTGAGAGGTTACTACCAGCAGACCCCTGAGATATTATGTGTTCAGTTCCAGACAACTGCAAACAAGGGAATATCAAAATAAAGTGAGTCACATGGAGGGACTTCCCTGGTGATCCAGTGGCTAAGACTCCACTCTCCCAGTGCAGGGGCCCAGGGTTCAATCCCTGGTCAGGGAACTAGATCCCTTATGCCGCAACTGAGAGTGCTCACGCTGCAGTTAAATGATCCCACATGCCACAACTAAAGAACCCCACACATTACAACGAAGATGGAAGATCCTGAGGCCACAACTAAGGCCCCGGCACTCAAATAAACACATAAATAAACTTAAAAAAAAAAAGTGAGTCCCATGAATTTTTTATTTCCCAATGCATATAAAAATAATTCACACACTTAATATCAAGAAAACAATGTACATACCTTCTTTTAAAAATACTTTATTGCCAAACATTGCTAACCACCATCCGATGGTGGAGGATTTGAAATCCTGCAAAGAAGGACCGAACCATGACGCAGAGACATGAACTGAGCAGCTACTATGGGAAAATGGTGCTGAAAGACTTGGGCAACATGGGGTCTGACACAGACCCTCAACTGATGAAAAACGCAGTGTCCAGGAAACGCAAACAGAGCCTGGCAGTGTGTTGTAACCACTATTCTAGGAGTTTTTCCATGTTTTTATGTTATCCTTGCAACATATAAGAGAGAGTTTTATAATCCCCACTTTACAGAGGAGGAAACTTGGCTGAGTTTATCCATAGGTGAGTGCTGGCATTTGAACAAGAACTGCACTTGAACACCGGTCTGGTCTGCTCACCTTGGAAACACCACTGTGGGTTACAGCCCAGAGAGACTCATAGAGACATAGACTACCAATAGGACAGAGAAAAACTGTTCTGAAAGCAATAGCATGTCTTCTTTTTAAATTTTTTATAGTCATTGGCTCTGATTTTCAGAAAGGTGAGCTCCACTCCTTGGGCATTTTGGACACACTTCCAAAAGTGATGTTGTGTATTAAAATGTAATACAACCATGAAAAATCCAAACTCTAAAATAAAAATAGCATGGATAAAATGATGGAAAGAAATACTCCAAAATGTTAACAATGGTAATCTTCTAAAAGATGACTAATTTCTATCTTTCCATATTTTCCAAGTTGTCTATATATTCCTAAGCAGCACTTTTATGAAGAAAAAAATATTATTTCATAAAAGGAATATCATGCATTTTATCAGTTGATTGCACAAAAACCAGCATTTCTCTTATTAACTGAACTATATTGTTGTCGTTCAGTCAGTAAGTTGTGTCTGAATCTTTGTGACCCCATGGACTGCAGTGTGCCAGGCCTCCCTGTCCATCACCAACTCCTGGAGCTTACCCAAACTCAAGTCCATTGAGTCGGTGATGCCATCCAACCATCTCATCCTCTGTCGTCCCCTTCTCCTCCTGCCTTCAATCTTTCCCAGCATCAAGATCTTTTCCAATGAGTCAGTTCTTCACATCAGGTGGCCCAAGTATTGGAGTGTCAGCTTCAGCCTCAGTCCTTCCAATGAATATTCAGGTCTGATTTTCTTTAGGATGGACTGGTTTGACCTCCTTGAAGTCCAAGGCACTCTTAAGAGTCTCCTCCAGCACCACAGTTTGAAAACATCAATTCTTCAGCACCCAGCCTTCTTTATGGTTCAAATTTCACATCCATACATGACTACTGGAAAAAGTATAGCTTTGACTATACAAACTTTTGTCGGCAAAGTATTGTCTATTCTTTTTAATACACTGTCTAGGTTTGTCATAGCTTTTCTTCCAAGGAGCAAGTGTCTTTTAATTTTGTGGCTGCAGTCACTGAACTGCATAGAGGAAGCCAATTGCGCTTGTTTAAATACGTCAAAGTTCCCTTAAACACATTTAAAATTAACATTTTCTTCTATTTAAATTCAACAACCTATTCTCTTCCACTATTCACATGTGCTAGTTTAACCCTGACATTTAGAAACTGCTTGAAACCATTTCTGGAATGGAATCCTGCCAAAAAAATAAAAGTTTATTTTCTCTCTGGTTTTATGCCATTGGACTACTTTGCCTTCTTTTGTCCAGGTGTTCTACAAAACTCTTGCATGTGTTTGCCAACCATTACAGTTGTGCTAAATACTGTACAAACATCACACTGATAATAGAGGCAAGGAAACTATATTAAATGCCATTCAGCATCAGACCTAAAAGCCAGCGACGCCCCACATTCAGAAAGCTCTGAACAGTCATTTTCTTAAATGTGCCAGGAGTGGGACTAGGTACTTTTTCAGAATGCTAGTATTCTGAGAAGCCTGTTTTACTAGTCAGGGTACTCCAGAAAAACAGAGCCAAGAAGATGTATGGATAGTTGAGAGAGAAAGAAAGAGAGGGGGAAAGTGAATTTAAGAAATTGGCTCAGACAAGTGTGGAGGTACAAGTCCAAAATCCGCAGAGTGGGCCGGCAGGCTGGAAATGCAGGGAGGAGTTACTGTCCAGCTCAGAAGCCTTTTGCTGGCAGAATTTCTTCTTGCTCAGGGGAGATCAGCCTTTATCCCATTTGTGCCTCCAACTGATTTGATGAGCCGCCGATGGTAATCTGCTTTACTCAGAGTCTACCATTTAATGTTAATCTCAGGAACTCCAAAATGTTTGACCCACTACCTGGGCACTGTGGCCCAGCTAAGTCAAAACCAACCATCACACCTATGATGGCAGCCAATGTTCAGAAATGAGCGTCAAAGCATCTCTAATTCCCCTTCCTTCCAAAACTCTTCTATCATTGCCATTTATTAATATTTTCAAAACTCCTGTGTCATCTGTTTATATTTCTAGGAATGAAAATTCTTGAAAATAAAATTTAAATGTATGAAAAGAAAGTTGTCAACAATGAAGTATAGAACAATCTCATTAATTAGATTGGTTCTGCATAAGATCCATCAGAGAAAATAATCCTGAATATTGGATATTCAAAGATATGCAGGTTTATTAAGTATGACTATATATTTTAGCCTAAACAAGATTGCTACAAATTAGCAAGTCAATTTTCTTTCAGAATCTGCTTTAATAATCAGATTTAAATGATCAGTAAATAGGACATCAATTATTGATATGGAAATAGGTGCTGAATGGACTTTCAAATAAAGTATTCTTAGCAGAGGTGAACCACATGCCCTGAAGCTTAGTTTTGGTCATTAATAAATGTAATTTTTCAAGCTTATGTCTAACTTGAAGTAAGTTCTGTATCAATGAAGTCCAAATTGTTCATGTTTCTTTTAAGTAGAGAACAAGGAGGGTTTGTCTAACAATTTCACTGGGTATCTGAACATTTTTTAAAGACATAGTCCTTTCCCTTAGTGCAAATGCAGAGAAAAAGCCAGAAAATGTCCCTTATCTTCTACTGAGAGGGATGCTCCTGTTGGTGTGGTCAGTGGCTGCTGCTGCTAAGTCGCTTCAGTCGTGTCCGACTCTGTGCGACCCCATGGACAGCAGCCCACCAGGCTCCCCCGTCCCTGGGATTCTCCAGGCAAGAACACTGGAGTGGGTTGCCATTTCCTTCTCCAATGCATGAAAGTGAAAAGTGAAAGTGAAGTCTCTCAGTCGTGTCCGACTCTTAGCGACCCCATGGACTGCAGCCCACCAGGCTCCTCCATCCATGGGATTTTCCAGGCGAGAGCACTGGAGTGGGTTGCCACTGCCTTCTCTGTGGTCAGTGGAGTTCCCGTTTATTTATTTACGTTTGGTCACTCTGGGTCTTCACTGCTGTGAGCTGGCTTTCTCTGGTTGCAGTGCTCGTCTTCCCATTGCGGTGGCATCTCTGATTGAAGAGCCCAGGCTTTAGGGTGCCTGGGCTCAGTAGCTGAGGTGCTTGAACCTAGTTGCCCCTCAGCATGTGAGGTGTTAGTTCCCATACCAGGGATTGAACCCATGTCCGTCGGCAGGCAGATTCTTAACCACCAGGGAAGTCCCGAAATTCTTGGGGGAAGGAATCCCTCAGAAGGACCCAGGAGCAAATGTTTCATGCCGGACCTGAATAAGTGCCTACTGGATCAGAACCCGCCTCTCCGATAAGGCTGAGGAATTGTTTGCAGATTGATTCAAGTGGAAAACGGTTTCATGATGGGTTCACGGGAGACAGAGTAAATTAAGACAGTTTATCAAATCAGGAGTGAAGAGTTATTCTAACAATAAAACTAGATTGACGGAGTCTCCTTCCAAAGAAGTTTTCTTTCTAGAATTCCCAAGCTCTTTCACAAATGTGACTTTGTTCACACGGAGTCTGTGGTCTTCCCCGCCCATTTTAATAGCAAAGAGGTAGTCGAATGAGGAACGCTTTGAAATCTCTCAGCACACTGGATGTACAGGACCTGTCCAGTCCCATGCCTTCGCATCACGACAAGTCACGCTTTTCCTTGTCAGCCAATCACTGTCTATCCAAGACTCTCTTATTTTAAAGCTGCAAACAAATAACATAGTCACTAGGGCTGTCCACACGCTTCTTGATTCCAGTTTATCCCATTCTTCATCCTTTTTGCCTTAAACCACACTGACTGATGAGGATCAACCTCACATCTTCCCCATAACATGTTGGCAAAGAGACTGAGATTCCATTTTCTATGAAAAATTGCCGAGTAAACATGAGCGCAGTTTGAGGCCCTCTGCAATGAGTCTGCCTCTGGACTCAGTTCAGAGCTGAACAGCTTTGAATATATTTTTTCAGAAACTCCCCCCACTAATTCAGAAGTACGGGTTTCCTGTGCATCCCCCAGAAATCGGACTGGGGGGCCAGGAAAACCTTGGTCCAAACACTTGCTCGGGCACTGAGAGGTTAAGTGAAGTTGGTGAATCGGAGCCTGTTTTGTCCCTCCTAAAATGATGACAATTCCTCAGGTCTTGTGGGCTTAACTTGAGCTGATATAAACGTAAACAGGGGGTACAGTGCCTCTCACGTAGTAGGCGCTCTGTAAACGTCGAATCCTCAATCATAGAAAAGGAAAAATTTGGCTATAGAATTCAGATAGTTTGAGAGAATGACTGTGGGAAGAGACACCGAAAAGAAAATAAATAATTTATTCTTTATATTGATGCAAGCATTTTTATAAGAAGTCTGACAAATCACTTTCAGTCCTAATAAAGAGAAGAAAGACATTTAAACTGGCTCCTGAGGTTCAGCTCAGCTCAGCTCTGTCCCTGAAGACCATCTGATTCAGGAAGACCTGGCACCTCAGGGGTCTTTCTGTGCAATGAGCAGAGAGAAAGATGCCTGTGTCCTCCTAGACGGCTAAGCCACCGTGGTCTTGGAGGAGCCCTTGCTGACACTGGCGCCAACACCATGCTCAGCCCACTTTTCTTCATGGCATCACCTTCCTCACTTGACCCTGCAAGTGACGGCTCAAGCCACCTGGGCAGCTTAATTCCATGGAACATTTAAAAGCTTCTGCCATAAGGGCTTGGAACGTCAAAGGCGATCCTAACTTGGGCCTTCCTCACTGATGATCAGGACGTGTCTGCCCACCTACTTTCAACAACAGAGCTAAAAGAATCATCCAGCAAAGGCAACTCCCAAGAGGGAAGAGCCCTGCATGCTCCCTAATGCTGGACAACTGACTACAGGAGTAGATGATGTAATGGGCTTTCCTGGCGGCTCAGCGGTAAGGAGACACAGGAGACGCGGGTTGGTTCCCTGGGTCAGGAAGATCCCCTGGAGGATACCCACTCCAGAATTCTTCCCCTGGAAAAACCCATGGATGGAGGAGCCTGGCGGGGACAGTCTATGGGGTTGCAAAAGAATCAGACAGGACTTAGCAACTAAAGAACAAGATGCTGAAATTTGTTTGATATATTCATGGCACCTATTCTGTTTGTCGCCTTCACAGAATGAGATGGCCAAACATGAGGCTTCCTCAGAAATGCACTGCGGCCCCTACTAATGCACGCATAATTTGACATTTCTTTGACATTTACTGGCTTCCCAGAGGCTCATGGGATATGAAAGACAGGCCCCTTGAATTTTAAACAGTATCCTACTGACATCATTTGGATTATTGTTGAAAAATGGTTTATCTACGGACCTCCCCCCACCCCCACCGAGTACAAGCGAAATAAACGAGTATTGAGGAGCAACACACACAGGTATTGGCAGCTGCTTAAAGGCTGATGGGGACAGATGCCCATTTCTTCCCTGAGAGATGGAGAGGCAGCCCTGTAGACGGTGATCCCTCCTCCGGGAGTCTGACCTCCACCCTGTAAGAAGGAGCCCATTGCACTCAAGGTTTAATACACTTCATTTGGGGTGAATTTAATGAACCCATTAGCCAGTACATAAAGGCCCTCCCTTCCTAGAGGTGACAACTGCACTAAGAATAACTAACATTACTTTCAGGGCCCAGGGTCAAGGTTTTCCACTGGAACCCCCTGCACCAATAGCTAACGTAACATCCCCCCAGGAGAAGGACCAGGCTGAGCCGCTAACATGCTTCCCTTTGACATCTTGCAGCAACATGTTCCAGCCCATCTCGGAAGCCACAGCTCATCTTCAAACGGCTGAGCTTTCTACTGCAGCTCCTAAGAAATGCTATTTGTAATTGTAACCAGATAGTCCCCCGCAAACACGCCATAGAATCTGGTAATAAAGGTAATGTTCTTCTATAAAACAACAGTTTCATAAAATGATCAGAGCCTGGCCCAGTGTCCAAAACACTTACCTACCCTTTTAAAGTGTTGGATTAGATTAAAGTGCCAGGGGAACGTAACTGATGTAATGTTTCAAAATCGTAAATGCAGAGGGAGGGATTTTTAAAGCTGGATAATGGAGAGGATGGAATAATGCAATAAAAGCTGGCTCAAACGCTGAGCCTGTGATACTTGATTTATTGTTTTAATATAATGCTGTAAAGGCCATGCTTGAATATACAGCAGTATTTTATTTATCCGATAGCTGTGATCCTAACAATGGGTGTTCAACAATGGCTTTGTACCGGGAATGGTGGCACACACAAGCTGGTTTCAGGCTGCTCCCTGAGGAAGGTAACAGAGGCAGAGAGGGGTCCTTGAGAGCCCCTTTGAAAAGCATAATTCCTCATGTCTCCAGCATAAGGCTCTGTGACTTTAGAGCTGCCCCCAGCCCCCCAAAGCTCAGCAAACCGCACACAAGATGAAGACCCAAGTGAACAGTCACAGCCCCGGCCCGGCACTTACAGTTCTGGGTCCTCCCTAAGCTACCAGTGGGGAGCACACACAGCAGGGGATGAGGGCCCAGGGATGGAGGAGAAGGCAGCACCCCTTCTTCCCATCTCCCCAAAGACCCAGCTCTGCCCTCATGGAGTGAGCAAGAGAAAACGCCACCCACGGCGACAAAGTCCCACTTCATTCCAGGGAGCCTTTCAGGCTGTCCTCAACCGAGAGGTGGTAGATCGGGCTTGGTACATTGGCTGACGCCCTTCTTAAACAATTCAAAACCCACCACCCATGAGCTATTTCTAGCAGTTTTCTGCCCAGCTGGTGGGCTCCTTGCTTCCTCAGCAGCATGGCGCAGTGTGGTTACTGAAGCTCGGGCTTCAAACCCGTGAGACTCCCAACCAGTTTTGTAAGCTCATGCCGTTTAGCAGAAACTCTCTAAGCCTCAGCTTCATCTTCCAGCACAGATAAGAAGATTACCCACCACAGAGAAGGTTAAATGAAATGCCATTTAGAACCAGTATTGTTGGAACAACAGTAGTTCAAGGGTTATAATCCAAACTCAACATTTCTCTTTAGAATGTATTTGGTCAGGGAGGCTTTTTCTTTATAGTCAGTGGAAATCTGTCTGAGCCCTGGCCCACAACTAATGAAACTTAGATGATGAAAAAAAAAAAAAAAAAAAACCCTCTAGTCACTTTCAAACACAGTCTTAATTCAGATGGGGATGTCCAGCTCAAGGCAATAGTCACACATGACTTGTCTTCAAATCTTCTCCTCTCCCCAAGTGTCTATTCTGCAGGGAACTCAGACCTCTAGAGGGGCCTCTTGGGCTGTCTCCTTCCAAATAATCTTGGCCCAGTATTCCCACCATCTGCGCCTGCGGCCAACCTTTCACGTGCCTTTGACCTGCTTCCTTATTTCTTCCTCCATCCCCTCTCCCTGCCCTTCATCTACCTCCTCTCATATGAGACCCACCCAATCTCAGTGAAAGTCGCTCAGTCATGTCCAACTCTTTGCCACCCCATGGTCCATGGAATTCTCCAAGCCAGAATACTGGAGTGGGTAACCTTTACCTTCTCCTAGAGATCTTCCCAACCCAGGGATCAAACCCAGGTCTCCCACACTGCAGGCAGATTCTTTACCAGCTGAGCCACAAGGGAAGCCCAAGAATACTGGAGTGGGTAGCCTATCCCTTCTCCAGCAGATCTTCCCAACCCAGGAATGGAACGAGATTGTCCCCAAACTGTCAGCACTGACAATCCATTCTCCAAGTAACCCCACTGAAGCCCCCAGTTATCAGGGAGGAGGGGACAGACTTTGGCATCAGATATCTCCAAAGAAATCCTCTTTACAAATCCACTCTTCCTGCCTTTTACATCCTACAGGCAGGTGTTCACACCATGCAGCCCCTGCTGCCTTGAAAATCTGCATCTGGCCTGGCATCTCACTTTGGAATTACACATCTATAATGTAATTACACATCTACAGTGCCCTAAGTCCTCTGTTGGATTTTCCAGTCTACTTCCTACCACATGTGTGCAGAGCTGTTAGCAGACGCCTAGCATACAGTAAGTACTTAATAAATGCATCTATCGATAGTAATAGTGGAAATCATACATCACAGCACATGGTAGGAAACAGGCGTGAAACAATCGGGACACACTGGCCCATCTCCACTTGGCTAAAACCTGCAGTGGACTCTCGTGGCACTCAGGGTGAAACCCACTCACTTCCCCTCCAGCCCCCACCTCTCACCCAAAGACCCTCTCCTTCCCCTCCCCTCTCTCCCCTCCCCTTCTCTGTGCATTTCCTGGGGTCACGCGGGGCTCCTCATCTGTTGCTGCCCCGATGCCC
Source organism: Cervus elaphus (assembly GCF_910594005.1). Lineage (NCBI taxonomy): Eukaryota > Metazoa > Chordata > Mammalia > Artiodactyla > Cervidae > Cervus > Cervus elaphus. The sequence continues at coordinate 3,783,413 of NC_057826.1, read as the reverse complement.
CAGGCTCTTCCCCACCTCAGGGTCTCCACGCTCCCACTCCCACAGCCTGAATCCTCCCCAGGTCCCTGCTCTAACTCAGATCCCAGTCCAGAGAGCCCACCCCTGCTCACCCAGCTGGAGTGGGTCTCTGTCCCACCCAATCCCAGGCACAGACAAGCCCACTCTTATGAACCATTCTCTTCCTGACATTGACCACACTCTGAGACCATCTCTTAAATTTTCTGTTTGTTGCTAGTGTGGACTGAATGTCAGAGGGCTCCCAAATGTTTATGTGGAAGCCCTAAACTCTCAGGGTGATAGTATTAATATTCAGAGGTGGGCCTTTGGGAGAGAATTATTGCAACTCCCTGCTGACCAGCCATCAACAGAAGAATGTTGGTTCCCACCAAAAAGAGATACCCCACGTCCAAGGGCAAAGGAGAAGCCCCAACAAGACGGAGGGAGGGGCGAAATCGCCTTAAGAATCAAACCCCATACTCGCCAGAGACCCTTGGAGGACTCAAACAAACCTTGTACACACCAGGACCCAGAGACTGAGACAGAACTGTGTCTGAGCATCTCCTGTGGAGGTCCGGGCCAGCAGTGGCCTGCCACAGGGGCAGGGGCTCTGGGTGCAGCAGACCTGGGGACGGCATAAGCTCTCTTAGAGGAGGTCATCATTAACCCCACCAGAGAGCCATCAGAACTTACACAGGACTGGGAAACAGACTCTTGGAGGGCACAGACAGAAGCTTGTGTGCACCAGGACCCAGGAGAAAGGAGCAGTGACCCCATGAGAGGCTGCCCCAGACTTGCCCGGGAGTGTCCAGTGTTATGCCTGATGTCCGAATCCCTGAGCGGGAAGAGAGAAGGCTTCCAAGACAATGCAACTCGCAAAAAAGGGAAGTTTATTGCTGACTCGAGTCAGGGCTCCTGCCGCGCGTCCAATGCGGTGGTACAGGGTCAGAGAGTGCTGAGCTCAAGCTGTTACCCAGTTTATAAGGTGTACATAAGCAGTTGGTAGCTGGCTTAAGCGGATTGGTTATATGTTTGCAAAGTAATCTTATTGGCCCAAACCTTCACGGGCTTTTTTCAAACTTGGGCGTTTGCGGGCTTTTCAGCTTTCCCCTGATAGGTTCCCTTTTTCTTGCTAGGCGCATGTTGATTGGCTGGCTCCAGGTGGCCTGATAATCATGTTACCCTGGAAAACCAGGCCTACTCCTAATCTAGGCTGCCTGTCATGGCGCAGCCTCACATCCAGGAGTCTCTGGCAGAGGCGCGGGTCGGCGGTGGCTGCAGGGCTGGGGGTGCTGAGCGCAGCAGTGCGTGCAGGAGACCTTCTGCAGGAGGTGACATTATCTTCATCACCTCCACCATAGTTTGGTCTCAGGTCAAACAACAGGGCGGGAACCCAGCCCCGCCCATCAACAGCAGTTGGATTAAAGATTTACTGAGCATGGCCCCGCCCATCAGAACAAGAACCAGTTTCTGCCTCAGTCAGTCTCTCCCATCAGGAAGCTTCCATAAGCTTCTTATCCATCAGAGGACAGACAGACTGAAAACCACAGTCACAGAAAACTAATCAAACTGATCACATGGACCACAGCTTTGTCTAACTCAATGAAACTATAAGCCATGCCATGTAGGGCCCCCCAAGACAGACAGGTCATGGTTGAGAGTTCTGACAAAATATGGTCCACTGGAGAAGTGAATGGCAAACCATTTCAGTATTCTTGCCTTGAGAACTCCATGAACTCCCCAGGTCAGTAGGTGCCCAGTATGCTACTGGAGATCAGTGGAGAAATAACTCCAGAACGAATGAAGAGACAGAGCCAAAGAAAAAACACCACCCAGTTGTGGATGTGACTGGTGATAGAAGTAAAGTCCAATGCTGTAAAGAACAATATTGCATAGGAACCTGGAAAGTTAGGTCCATGAATCAAGGCAAATTGGAAGCAGTCAAACAGAAAACAGCAAGAGTGAACATCAACATTTTAGGAATCAGCAAACTAAAATGGACTGGAATGGGTGAATTTAACTCAGACGACCATTATATCTACTTCTGTGGGCAGGAATCCCTTAGAAGAAATGGAGTAGCCATCATAGTCAACAAGAGTCCAAAATGCAGTACTTGGATACAATCTCAAAAACAACAGAATGATCTCTGTTCATTTGCAAGGCAAATCATTCAATATTACAGTAATCCAAGTCTATTCCCTGACAAGTAATGCTGAATAAGCTGAAGTTGAATGGCTCTATGAAGACCTACAAGACCTTCTAGAACTAACACCCAAAAAAGATATCCTTTTCATTATAGGGGACTGGAATGCAAAGGTAGGAAGTCAAGAGATACTTGGAGTAACAGGCAAATTTGGCCTTGGAGTACAAAACCAAGCAGGTCAAAAGCTAAGAGAGTTTTGCCAAGATAATGCACTGGTCATAGCAAACACCTTCTTCCAACAATACAAGAGAAGAGTCTACACATGGACATCACCAGATGGTCAACATCAAAATCATACTGATTATTTTCTTTGCAGCCAAAGATGCAGAAGCTCTATACAGTCAGCAAAAACTAGACTGTGGCTCAGATCACAAACTCCTTACTGCCAAATTCAGATGTAAGTTGAAAAAAGTAGGGAAAACCCCTAGACCATTCAGGTATGACCTAAATCAAATCCCTTACAATTATACAGTGGAAGTGAGAAATAGATTTAAGGGACTAGATCTGATAGACAGAATGCCTGAAGAACTGTGGACAGGGTCGTGACATTGTCCAGGAGGCAGGGATCAAGACCACCCCCAAGAAATGCAAAAAGGCAAAATGGTTGTCTGAGGAGGCCTTACAAATAGCTGAGAACACAACAGAAGCTGAAAGCAAAGGAGAAAAAGAAAGTCATACCCATCTGAATGCAGAGTTCCAGAGAACAGCAAGGAGAGAGAAGAAAGCCTTCCTCAGTGGTCAATGCTAAGTTTAAACAGAGGAAAACAGTAGAATGGGAAAGAATAGTGATCTCTTCAAGAAAATTAGAGATACCAAGGGAACATTTCATGCAAAGATGGGCTCAATAAAGGACAGAAATGGTATGGACTTAACAGAAGCAGAAGATATTAAGAAGAGGTGGCAAGAATACACAGAAGAACTATACAAAAAAAAAAAATTTTCATGACCCAGATAACAACAAGGGTGTGATCACCCACCTAGAGCCAGACATCCTGGAATGCAAAATCAAGTGGGCCTTAGGAAGCATCACTACAAACAAAGCTAGTGGAGGTGATGGAATTCCAGCTGAGCTACTTCAAAGCCTAAAAGATGATGCTATGAAAGTGCTGCACTGAATATGCCAGCAAATTTGGAAAACTCAGCAGTGGCCACAGGACTGGAAAGGGTCTGTTTTCATTCCAATCCCAGGGATAGGCAATGCCAAAGAATGTTCAAACTACCACACAATTGCACTCTTCTTATACACTAGCAAAGTAATGCTCAAAATTCTCCAAGTCAGGCTTCAATAGCATATGAACTGAGAATTTCCAGATGTTCAGGTTGGATTTAGAAAAGGCAGAGGAACCCAAGATCAAAAAGCCAACATCCACTGGATCATAGAAAAAGCAAGAGAGTTCCAGAAAAACATCTGCTTTATTGACTACGCCAAAGTCTGACAGTGTGGATCACAACAAACTGTGGAAAATTCTTAAAGAGATAGGAATACCAGACCACCTTACCTGCTTCCTGAGAAATCTGTATGCAGGTCAAGAAGCAATAGTTAGAACTGGACACAGAACAACAGACTGATTCCAAATAGGGAAAGGAGTATGTCAAGGCTGTATATTGTCACCCTGCTTATTTAACTTCTATGCAGAGTACATCATGCGAAATGCCAGGCTGGATGAAACACAAGTTGGAATCAAGATTGCTGATTCATGTCAATGTATGACAAAACCCACTACAATATTGTAATTAGCCTCCAACTAATAAAAATAAATGAAAAAAAAAAAAAGATTGCCAGGAGAAATATCAATAACCTCAGATATGCAGATGACATCACCCTTATGGTAGAAAGTGAAGACGAACTAAAGAGCCTCTTGATGAAAGTGAAAGAGGAGAGTGAAAAAATTGGCCTAAAACTCAACATTCAGAAAACTAAGATCATGGCATCCAGTCCCATGACTTCATGGAAAATAGACGGGGAAATAATGGAAACAGTGGCTAACTTCATTTTCTTGGGCTCCAGAATCACTGCAGATTGTTACTGCAGCCAAGATGCTTGCTCCTTGGAAGAAAAGCTATGACCAACCTAGACAGCATATTGAAAAGCAGAGGCATTACTTTGCCAACAAAATCCGTCTAGTCAAAACTATGGTTTTTCCAGTAGTCATGTATGGATATGAGAGATGGACTCTAAAGAAAGCTGAGCACTGAAGAATTGATGCTTTTGAACTGTGGTGTTGCAGAAGACTCTTGAGAGTCCCTTGGACTGCAAGGAGATCCAACCAGTCCATCCTAAAGAAAACCAGTCCTGAGTATTTATTGGAAGGACTGATGCTAAAGCTGAAACCCCAATACTTTAGCCATCTAATGCAAAGAACTGACTCACTGGAAAAGACCCTGATGCTGGGAAAGATTGAAGTCAGGAGGAGAAGGGGATGACAGAGGATGAGATGGTTGGATGGCGTCACCGACTCAATGGACATGAGTTTGGGTAAACTCTGGGAGTGGTGATGGACAGGGAGGCCTGGCGTACTGCAGTCCATGGGGTCGCCAAGAGTCGGACATGACTGAGCAACTGAAGTGAACTGAACTGAACTAGATTTAGATGAGCTCATTTGGGCAGGGCCCTATGATGGGATTATGGCCCTTATAAGAGGAGGAAGAGAGACTTGCTCTGTCTCTTTCTCTCTGCTGTAGGAGGACACAGTGATCAAGTGGCCATGTTCAAGCCAGGAAGAGGATGCTCACCAGAACCCAGCCTGCTGGTGCTTTTGACCTCAAACTCCATCCTCTGGAACTGTGAGAAAGGAATATCTGAGTCTAACACCGTGTTCTAACACACAGCGTGGTGTTTTGTTATAGCAGCCCAAGCTAATTTAAGACAGCTTACTCTCTGTGTCCTTTCCTCCCCCAAACAATGAGCGACTCCCTTACAATTTGTATCCAAAGAGAAACATCTCCCTCTTCCCACACCTATGATCATCTCCCAAGCCTATTAGCTATGATAAGGGGATAAGGCCAGTACACATGGCCAGTAGAAAGGTAACCGGCCCCCAATGAGTTTAATTCCCAAAGAACAGAGAAAGCCTTACGGGAAAAAGAAAAAAAGTACCTCCTGAGGGAACAACCCCTACTAAGAGTCCCTGCAACTCGTGACCTCGGCTTTCTAGGTGGTGCTTGTGGTAAAGAATCCACCTACCAAAGCAGGAGTCATGGTTTCGATCCCTGGGTCAGGAAGATCCCTTGGAGGAGGAACATGGCCACCCACTCCAGTGTTCTTGCCTGAAAAATTCCATGGACAAGAGGAGCCTGGCAGGCGACAGTCCAGGGGGTCGCAAAGAGTCAGGCACAACTGAGCCCAAGGGGATGACAATACCTACTAACCTGTGCTGAGGACTCACGTGGGAGGCACACGGCCATGTGGGTATTAGCCATTTAACAAAACCCGATAAGGAGGGACCATTTTATGCTCATTTTCTCCTGAAGAAACTAAGGTGCAGAAAGGTTTAGTAAACTTGGTCAGAGCTAAGCAGGGAGGCAGGATCGAAACACAGACCATCAGGCCTCAGAGCCTGGGTTTACCCCAGTGCAGTTGGCTACCTTGTACTTATCACCTCTGAGAGCAGAAAGGAGGTCCGTCAAGAGCAGACAAACACGAGTGCCTCCCACCACCCCACCACCCACCCTCCGCCTTCCCAAATTCTCAGCACAGCTACAGACTCAAGACTGAATTTTTACACAAAGGCACGGAGTCATCATAAATTTATAGATGTAAGATGCTAAGTTTTTCCCATTCAAATTCTTCTTCACTTAATCATCATTTTATGATGTTTCTCTGGATTTTTTCTATCAACATCTGCTTGGCACTAGCTTGAAGGTTAGACTATGGGACATGTTAACCGCTTGCTTGTGATGTCACGCACATACGTGTGGTTCACCCACAGGATGGATGTGACCCCCAGATCAAGTCAGTAAGAAGTTCTCCCACTCACTTCCCTTTCCCTTGCTTCTTTCTTTTGCTGAGAGAAAGCAGAGCGCAACTACGGCGGTCAGGCTCCAAAACATTTACTTCTGGGCTCTGTAAAAACAACAATAGTGACTGTTTACTGAGGACTTCATGCAGAGAGACAGTGGAGGGCAAGGGTGAAAAGTCTGGGCTCTGGAGCCAGACATGCTCCAAACACTCACCTGAGGTTTTGAGCAAGTTATACCCTCCCTCAGTTCCCTCAGCTGTAAAACGGGGATACGTCCATCATAGAACATCTTGAATCTTAAATGATTCAATGTATATGAGGTGTTTAGAAAAGAGATGGTGTATAAATGCTATATAAATATGATAGGCCTGTTAGTTTGGGGCAAGTGAGTATAAAAGAGGGGAGTGTCAGAAGAATGGGGAACCCTCAAAAGAGCAGGAGAGGGGCTCAACTGGCTTGTGGATTAGTGCAAGTTGGGTGAACCAGAGCCTCAAGAAAATGCATTTACAGATAAAGATTTGCTGAGTTGAGATGAAATGACCCAGCACAAGGCAGAGAAGGAAAGAGATTCTTTCACTTAGGGGTGGTACAGCTTTCCCTATTGCCTCTCATTTATCATCAGAAACACCCACAAGTCCCTCCAAACAGGCGTCCAGCTAGGATCCTGCTCTGCCATTCTCTGCCCCCGAGATGTCCACGCCTGGATCCCCTGAACCTACGAATGTCACTTCATGTGGCAAAAGAGGACTTTGCAGATATAATTAAGTTAGGGATTTTTAAAGGGGGGGATCACCCTGGATCATGCAGGCGGGCCCAAGCACTCACAAGCATCCTTATCAGAGGAAGATCTGGACACGAAAATAGATTTGATGATGGAACCAAGAGACTGACTGCCAGGAGGAAGGGGTCACAAGTCACAAGGAAAGCAGGTGGTCTCCAGGAGTTACAGAAGGCAAGAAAAATGGGTTCTCCCCTAGACTCTCCAGAAGGAACCAGCTCTGCCAAACTGTGACATCAACACAGTGAGACTGATTTCAGACACTTGGCCTCCAAAACTTTAAGAGAATAAATCTGTGTTAAGTCACGAGGTATACAGTCATCTGTTACAGCAGCAACAGGAAGATAACACGGACCAAAGCACCATCGTGATTGCTCCTGACACAGTGTTTCTCCAGGCTTGCTCCTGCAGAATGCTGACGCTCTCAAATCTAGATATCTGACAGATAAAGTTGAATGTGGTTCATGGGTGTTCACCTGCCAATGCAGGAGATGCAAGTCTGACTCCTGGGTTAGGAAGATTCTCTGGAAAAGGAAATGGCAATGCACGCCCGTATTCTTGCCTGAAAAATCCCATGGATGTAGGACCCTGGTGGGGTCCATGGGGTTGCAGTCAGTCAGACATGACCGAGTGAGCATGAACACGTGCAATGTTAGATAATGAATAAAGTTATTACAGAAAACATTAACATTTACCAATTTTTGAAAATGCAGTACCTTGTCCTAGTCCATACAGGCTGCTATAACAAAATTCCACAGGCTAGCTGGCTTATAAACAGCAGAAGTGTATTTCTGATAGTTCCGGAGGCTGGAAAGTTGCCTTCTGGTGAAGGGCCCCTTTCTGGTTCACAGCTGGCTCTTTCCCACTGTGTCTTCACGTAGTGATGGGGGTAGGAATCTCTCTAGAGCCTCTTTGATAAGGACACTAATCCCATTCATAATGGCTCCACCCTCATGACTTAAGCACCTCCCAAAGACCCCAGTTACTAATACCATCACCTTTGAGGGTTAGGATTTCAATACATGTATTTTGAGGGGATCTATTCAGGCCATATGTATATACAATGGAATACTTTTCAGTCTTAAAAAATAATGAAAGTTGGTGGGAATACAAACTAGTACAGCCGCTATGGAAAACAGTGTGGAGATTTCTTAAAAAACTGGAAATAGAACTGCCATATGACCCAGCAATCCCACTTCTGGGCATACACACTGAGGAAACCAGATCTGAAAGAGACACGTGCACCCCAATGTTCATCGCAGCACTGTTTATAATAGCCAGGACATGGAAGCAACCTAGATGCCCATCAGCAGACGAATGGATAAGGAAGCTGTGGTACATATACACCATGGAATATTACTCAGCTGTTAAAAAGAATTCATTTGAACCAGTCCTAATGAGATGGATGAAGCTGGAGCCCATTATACAGAGTGAAGTAAGCCAGAAAGATAAAGAACATTACAGCATACTAACACATATATATGGAATTTAGAAAGGTGATAACGATAACCCTATATGCAAAACAGAAAAAGAGACACAGAAATACAGAACAGACTTTTGAACTCTGTGGGAGAATGTGAGGGTGGGATATTTCAAAAGAACAGCATGTATACTATCTATGGTGAAACAGATCACCAACCCAGGTGGGATGCATGAGACAAGTGCTCGGGCCTGGTGCACTGGGAAGACCCAGAGGAGTCGGGTGGAAAGGGAGGTGGGAGGGGGGATCGGGATGGGGAATACGTGTAAATCTATGGCTGATTCATATCAGTGTATGACAAAACCCACTGAAATGTTGTGAAGTAATTAGCCTCCAACTAATAAAAAAATTAAAAAAATAAAAAATTTTTAAAAAATTAAAAAAAAAAAAAAAATAGAGAGGAGCCAAGATGGCGGAGGAGTAGGATGGGGAGATCACTCTCTCTCCTACAAATTCATCAAAAGAATAACTGAACACAGAGCAAACTTCGCGAAACAACTTCTGATCGCTAGCTGAGGTCATCAGGCGCCCAGAAAAGCAGCCCATTGTCTTCGAAAGGAGGGCTGTATAGTTGGAGAAGTCCTGAGACTACAGGAAGAATAAAACTAAAATCCAGAGGCAGGGGACTTAAGCCCAAAACCTGAGAACACCAGAAAACTCCTGACTACATGGAACTTTAAGTAATAAGTGACCGTCCAAAAGCCTCCATACCTACACTGAAACCAACCACCACCCAAGAGCCAATAAGTTTTAGAGCAAGACATACCACGCAAATTCTCCAGCAACGCAGGAACACAGCCCTGAACATCAACATACAGGCTGCCCAAGGTCACACCTAACACGTAGACCCATCTCAAAACTCATTACTGGGCACTCCATTGCTCTCCAAAGAGAAGAAATCAAGTTCCACGCACCAGAACGCTGACGCACGCTTCCCTAACCAGGAAATCTTGACAAGCCAATCGTCTAACCCCACCCACTGGGTTAATCCTCCACAACAAAAAGGAACCACAGACCTCCAGAATACAGAAAGCCCACTCCAGATACAGCAATCTAAACAAGACGAAAAGGCAAAGAAATACCCAACAGGTAAAGGAACATGAAAAATGCCCACCAAGTCAAACAAAAGAGGAGGAGATAGGGAATCTACCTGAAAAAGAATTTAGAATAATGATAATAAAAATGATCCAAAATCTTGAAAACAAAATGGAGTTACAGATAAATAGCCTGGAAACAAAGATTGAAAAGATTCAAGAACTGTTTAATAAAGACCTAGAAGAAATAAAAAAGAGTCAATTAAAAATGAATAATGCAATGAATGAGATCAAAAACACTTTGGAGGGAACCAAGAGTAGAATAACGGAGGCAGAAGATAGGATAAGTGAGGTAGAAGATAAAATGGTGGAAATAAATGAAGCAGAGAAGAAAAAAGAAAAAAGGATCAAAAGAAATGAGGACAACCTCAGGGACCTATGGGACACTGTGAAACGCCCCAACATTCGAATCATAGGAGTTCCAGAAGAAGAAGACAAAAAGAAAGGCCATGAGAAAATACTCGAGGAGATAATAGCTGAAAACTTCCCTAAAATGGGGAAGGAAATAGCCACCCAAGTCCAAGAAACCCAGAGAGTCCCAAACAGGATAAACCCAAGGCGAAACACCCCAAGACACATATTAATCAAATTAACAAGGATCAAACACAAAGAACAAATATTAAAAGCAGCAAGGGAAAAACAACAAATAACACACAAAGGGATTCCCATAAGGATAACAGCTGATCTATCAATAGAAACCCTCCAGGCCAGAAGGGAATGGCAGGACGTCCTGAAAGTAATGAAAGAGAATAACCTACAACCTAGATTACTGTATCCAGCAAGGATCTCATTCAGATATGAAGGAGAATTCAAAAGCTTTACAGATAAGCAAAAGCTGAGAGAATTCAGCACCACCAAACCAGCTCTTCAACAAATGCTAAAGGATCTTCTCTAGACAGGAAATGCAGAAAGGTTGTATAAACGTGAACCCAAAACAACAAAGTAAATGGCAATGGGACCACACCTATCAATAATTACTTTAAATGTAAATGGGTTGAATGCCCCAACCAAAAGACAAAGATTGGCTGAATGGATACAAAAACAAGACCCCTATATATGCTGTCTACAGGAGACCCACCTCAAAACAAGAGACACATACAGACTAAAAGTGAAGGGCTGGAAAAAAATATTTCATGCAAACGGAGACCAAAAGAAAGCAGGAGTCGCAATACTCATATCAGATAAAATAGACTTTCAAATAAAGGATGTGAAAAGAGACAAAGAAGGACACTACATAATGATCAAAGGATCAATCAAAGAAGAAGATATAACAATTATAAATATATATGCACCCAACATAGGAGCACCGCAATATGTACGGCAAACACTAACGAGTATGAAAGAGGAAATTAATAGTAACACAATAATAGTGGGAGACTTTAATACCCCACTCACAACTTTGGATAGATCAACTAAACAGAAAATTAACAAGGAAACACAAACCTTAAATGACACAATGGACCAGCTAGACCTAATTGATATCTATAGGACATTTCACCCCAAAACAATCAACTTCACCTTTTTCTCAAGTGCACACGGAATGTTCTCCAGAATAGATCACATCCTGGGCCATAAATCTGGTCTTGGAAAATTCAAAAAAATTGAAATCATTCCAGTCATCTTTTCTGACCACAGTGCAGTAAGATTAGATCTCAATTACAGGAAAAAAATTGTTAAAACTTCAAACATATGGAGGCTAAATAACACGCTTCTGAATAACCAACAAATCATAGAAGAAATCAAAAAAGAAATCAAAATATGTATAGAAATGAATGAAAATGAAAACACAACAACCCAAAACCTGTGGGACACTGTAAAAGCAGTGCTAAGGGGAAGGTTCATAGCATTACAGGCTTACATCAAGAAACAAGAAAAAAACCAAATAAATAACCTAACTCTACACCTAAAGCAATTAGAGAAGCAAGAAATGAAGAACCCCAGAGTTAGCAGAAGGAAAGAAATCTTAAAAATCAGGGCAGAAATAAATGCAAAAGAAACTAAAGAGACCATAGCAAAAATCAACAAAGCTAAAAGCTGGTTTTTTGAAAAAATAAACAAAATTGACAAACCATTAGCAAGACTCATTAAGAAACAAAGGGAGAAGAACCAAATCAACAAAATTAGAAATGAAAATGGAGAGATCACAACAGACAACACTGAAATACAAAGGATCATAAGAGACTACTACCAGCAGCTCTATGCCAATAAAATGGACAACTTGGATGAAATGGACAAATTCTTAGAAAAGTATAACTTTCCAAAACTGAACCAGGAAGAAATAGAAGATCTTAACAGACCCATCACAAGCAAGGAAATCGAAACTGTCATCAAAAATCTGCCAGCAAACAAAAGCCCGGGACCAGATGGCTTCACAGCTGAATTCTACCAAAAATTTAGAGAAGAGCTAACACCTATCTTACTCAAACTCTTCCAGAAAATTGCAGATGAAGGTAAGCTTCCAAACTCATTCTATGAGGCCACCATCACCCTAATTCCAAAACCAGACAAAGATGCCACAAAAAAAGAAAACTACAGGCCAATGTCACTGATGAATATAGATGCAAAAATCCTTAACAAAATTCTAGCAAACAGAATCCAACAACATATTAAAAAAATCATACACCATGACCAAGTGGGCTTTATCCCAGGAATGCAAGGATTCTTTAATATCCGTAAATCAATCAATGTAATACACCACATTAACAAATTGAAAGATAAAAACCATATGATTATCTCAATAGATGCAGAGAAAGCCTTTGACAAAATTCAACACTCATTTATGATTAAAACTCTCCAAAAAGCAGGAATAGAAGGAACATACCTCAACATAATAAAAGCTATATATGACAAACCCACAGCAAGCATCACCCTCAATGGTGAAAAATTGAAGGCATTTCCCCTGAAATCAGGAACAAGACAAGGGTGCCCACTCTCACCACTACTATTCAACAGTGTTGGAAGTTCTGGCCACAGCAATCAGAGCAGAAAAAGAAGTAAAAGGAATCCAGATAGGAAAAGAAGAAGTAAAACTCTCACTGTTTGCAGATGACATGATCCTCTATATAGAAAACCCTAAAGACTCTACCAGAAAATTACTAGAGCTAATCAATGAATATAGTAAAGTTGCAGGATATAAAATTAACACACAGAAATCCCTTGCATTCCTATATACTAACAATGAAAAAACAGAAAGAGAAATTAAGGAAACAATACCATTCACCATTGCAACAAAAAGAATAAAATACTTAGGAGTATACCTACCTAAAGAAACAAAAGACCTATACATAGAAAACTATAAAACACTGATGAAAGAAATCAAAGAGGACACAAACAGATGGAGAAACATACCGTGTTCATGGATTGGAAGAATCAATATTGTCAAAATGGCTATTCTACCCAAAGCAGTCTATAGATTCAATGCAATCCCTATCAAGCTACCGACGGTATTTTTCACAGAACTAGAACAAATAATTTCACAATTTGTATGGAAATACAAAAAACCTCGAATAGCCAAAGTAATCTTGAGAAAGAAGAATGGAACTGGAGGAATCAACCTGCCTGACTTCAGACTCTACTACAAAGCCACAGTCATCAAGACAGTATGGTACTGGCACAAAGACAGAAATATAGATCAATGGAACAGAATAGAAAGCCCAGAGATAAATCCACGAACCTATGGACACCTTATCTTTGACAAAGGAGGCAAGGATATACAATGGAAAAAAGACAACCTCTTTAACAAGTGGTGCTGGGAAAACTGGTCAACCACTTGTAAAAGAATGAAACTAGAACACTTTCTAACACCATACACAAAAATAAACTCAAAATGGATTAAAGATCTAAATGTAAGACCAGAAACTATAAAACTCCTAGAGGAGAACATAGGCAAAACACTCTCCGACATAAATCACAGCAAGATCCTCTATGACCCACCTCCCAGAATATTGGAAATAAAAGCAAAAATAAACAAATGGGACCTAATGAAACTTAAAAGCTTTTGCACTACAAAGGAAACTATAAGTAAGGTGAAAAGACAGCCCTCAGATTGGGAGAAAATAATAGCAAATGAAGAAACAGACAAAGGATTAATCTCAAAAATATACAAGCAACTCCTGCAGCTCAATTCCAGAAAAATAAATGACCCAATCAAAAAATGGGCCAAAGAACTAAACAGACATTTCTCCAAAGAAGACATACAGATGGCTAACAAACACATGAAAAGATGCTCAACATCACTCATAATTAGAGAAATGCAAATCAAAACCACAATGAGGTACCATTACACACCAGTCAGGATGGCTGCTATCCAAAAGTCTACAAGCAATAAATGCTGGAGAGGGTGTGGAGAAAAGGGAACCCTCTTACACTGTTGGTGGGAATGCAAACTAGTACAGCCGCTATGGAAAACAGTGTGGAGATTTCTTAAAAAACTGGAAATAGAACTGCCATATGACCCAGCAATCCCACTTCTGGGCATACACACTGAGGAAACCAGATCTGAAAGAGACACGTGCACCCCAATGTTCATCGCAGCACTGTTTATAATAGCCAGGACATGGAAGCAACCTAGATGCCCATCAGCAGACGAATGGATAAGGAAGCTGTGGTACATATACACCATGGAATATTACTCAGCTGTTAAAAAGAATTCATTTGAACCAGTCCTAATGAGATGGATGAAGCTGGAGCCCATTATACAGAGTGAAGTAAGCCAGAAAGATAAAGAACATTACAGCATACTAACACATATATATGGAATTTAGAAAGGTGATAACGATAACCCTATATGCAAAACAGAAAAAGAGACACAGAAATACAGAACAGACTTTTGAACTCTGTGGGAGAATGTGAGGGTGGGATATTTCAAAAGAACAGCATGTATACTATCTATGGTGAAACAGATCACCAACCCAGGTGGGATGCATGAGACAAGTGCTCCGGCCTGGTGCACTGGGAAGACCCAGAGGAATCGGGTGGAGAGGGAGGTGGGAGTGGGGATCGGGATTGGGAATACATGTAAATCCATGGCTGATTCAAAGAATAAAAAAAAAATAAAAATAAAAATTAAAAAAAAAAATAAATGTACACATCAAAAAAAAAAAAATTAAAAAAAAAATAATGAAATCCTGTCATATACAATAACATGGCTGAACCATGAGGAAATTATAGGAAGTGAAATAAGCCTGTCAAAAAAGGACAATACTATATGATTGCTCTTATATAAGGTCTCCTAAGTAGTCATGGAAAAGGAATCTGCCTGCCAATGCAGGAGACACAGGTTTGATCTCTGGATTGGGAAGGTCCCCTGGAGAGGGAAGTGGCAATCCACTCCAATATTCTTGCCTGGGAAATCCCATAGACAAGGGGGCCTGGCGGGCTACAGCCGATGGGGTCGCAAAACAACTGGACACGACTGAGCGACTAAACAACAACAACAACATCCAGACCATTGCAACCATTAAGCTTTTCTTGTATAATTTCATTGAATTTAATCCTCACAACAATTTCTTTTTTATAGATGAGCAGACAGGTTTAAAATGGTTCAGCAATTTGTCCAAAGTTGTAAAGCTAATTTATAGCCAAATGAGAATTCATACCCAGATTGAGCTCAAAAATAATTACATTGAATTTAACATATAAAAATGTGTAAAACTTCAATTTTCTCTCAGTGGTTTTTATTTTACTTTGGAGATCAACTACCACTTGTCTGCTGGCACGTGTTAGCAGAATACAACACAAAAGACCTAGAAAGAACTGATATTAACAGCAATACTCAGGATCATCAATGCCTAAGATGCAGTTGCCTATTTAAAAACTTTAGTTGTTTGGACCTGTAGTTGTCATCTCCTTTTATGGAACGTACAATTGAGTTATATTCAGTATTTCCAAGCGTTGTAAACAGCAAACACATAAGGGGTGTCTTACATGCTCATCATGGCTAATTATTAGAGAAATGCAGAGGATGGGATGGTTGCATGGCATCACTGACTCAATGGACACGAGTATGAGCTAAATCCAAGAGACAGTAAAGGACGGGGAAGCCCGGCATGCTGCAGTTCGTGGGGTTGCAAAGAGTCAGAAACAACTTAGCGAATGAATAACAGCAAATCAAAACTACAACTACCTCAAACCAGTCAGAATGGCTGCCACTAAAAAGTCTGTGAATAATAAGTGCTGAAGAGGATGTGGAAAAATGGAGCCCTTTTACATCATTGGTGAAAATATGGTTTCATACTGGAGTGTCCAGGAGTCTCCAGTGATGGGATTCCAGTTGAGCAATTTCAAATCCTAAAAGATGATGCTGTGAACGTGCTGCACTGAATATGCCAGCAAATTTGGAAAATTTAGCAGTGGCCACAGGACTGGAAAGGGTCAGTTTTCATTCCAATCCTGAAGAAAGGCAGTATCAAAGAATGTTCAAACTACCACACAACTGCACTCATCTCACACACTAGCAAAGTCAAGCTCAAGATTCTCTGAGCCAGGCTTCAACTGTACATGAACTGAGAACCTCCAAATGTTCAATCTGGATTTAGAAAAGGCAGAGGAAGCAGAGGTCAAATTGCCAACAAAAAAGCAAGAGAATTCCAGAAAAACATCCACTTCTGCTTCATTGACTACATTAAAGCCTTTCACTGTGTGGATCACAACAAATTATGGAAAATTCTTCAAGAGATGGGAATACCAGACCACCTTACGTGCCTCGATAAACCTACATGCAGGTCAAGAAGCAATAGTTACAACCAGACATGGAACAACAAACTGGTTCAAACTTGGGAAAGGAGTACGTCAAGGCTGTATATTGTCACCCTGCTTATTTAACTTATATGTAGAGTACATCATGAGAAATGCTGGACTGGATGAAGCACAAGCTGGAATCAAGATTGCCAGAAGAAATATCAATAATCTCAGATATGCAGATGACACCACCCTTATGGCAGAAAGCGAAGAAGAACTAAAGAGCCTCGTGATGAAAATGAAAGACTGAAAAAGTTGGCTTAAAATTCAACATTCAGAAAGTTAAGATCATGGCATCCAGCCCCATCACTTTATGGAAAATAGATGGGGAAACAGTGGAAACAGTGACAGATTTTATTTTCTTGGGCTCCAAAATCACTGCAGATGGTGACTGCAGCCATGAGGTTAAAAGACAGTTGCTTCTTGGAAGAAAAGCTATGACCAACCTAGACAGCATATTAAAAAGCAGAGACATTACTTTGCCAACAAAGGTCCATCTAGTCAAAGGTATGGTTTTTCCAGTAGTCATGTATGGATGTGAGAGTTGGACCATAAAAGAAAGCTGAGTGCCAAAGAATTGATGCTTTTGAACTGTGGTGTTGCAAAAGACTCTTGAGAGTCCCTTGGACTACAAGGAGAGCCAACCAGTCCATCCTAAAGAAAATCAGTCCTGAATATCTATTGGAAGGACTGATCCTGAAGCTTCACCTCCAATACTTTGGCAACCTGATGCAGAGTGACTCACTGGAAAAGACCCTAATGCTGAGAAAGATTGAAGGCAGGAGGTGAAGGAAACGACAGAAGATGAGATGGTTGGATGGCATCACTGACTCAATGGACATGAGTTTGAGCAAGTTCTGGGAGTTGGTGATGGACAGGGAAGCCTGGTGTGCTGCTGTCCATGGGGTTGCAAAGAGTCGGACATGACTGAGCGACTGAACTGAGTTGAAATTGGTGCAGCCATTATGGAAAACAGTATGGAGGGTCCTCCAAAACTAAAATAGAACTACCATATTATTCTACAATCCCATTCCTGAACATATATGCAGACAAACTTTAATTTGGTAATTTGAAAACATAAGGAACCCTTATGTTCATAACAGCACTATTTAAAATAGCCAAGACATGAAAACAACCTAAATGTCTATCAACAAATGGATGGATAAAGACGACGTGTACATACACACACATACACACACACATACACACATACGTACACACACACACGTACATACACACATACATATACACACACATGCACGCACACACACACACACACACACACACACACACACACAGAGGCAACAGAATACTGCTCGACCATAAAAGAGAGAAATACTGGCATTTGCAGCAACGTGGATGAACCTAGAGATGATCATATAAGTGTAGTGACTCAGAAAGAGAAAGCAAAATACCATGAAATCATTTATGTGACATCTAAAATACAACACGAACTTGTCTATAAAACAGAAACAGACTCCCAGACACAGAGAACAGACCTGTGGTTGCCAGAGGAGGGAGATGGGGGACAGACTGGAAGCGTGGGATGAGCAGACACAAGCTGTTGTACATCGGATGGACAGACAACAAGGTCCCACTGCACAGCACAGGGGACTATATTCAATCCCCTGTGATAAACCATCGTGGAAAAGAGCAGGAAAAAGAACATGTATATACATATATATGTATAGTTAAATCACTTTGCTGTAGAGCAGAAATTAATATAACATCCAGTCAACTATACTTCAATAAAATTTTTTTAAACTAAATTAAAAAAATAAAGGGTGTTTTTAAGGTTGCCACTTTCATGTGTATAGAAGCCACCAGGCCATGATAAAAATTTAATTATAACGACTACATTATTATACTGGTGACTTTTATTTTTCTCATTTTACAAATGGTGAAACAAAGGCTTGGTAAGCTTAAGTAACTTGCCTGAAGTTGCCCAGCATGTGAGTGGCAGGCCAGACTGGAACCAATGGCAGTCTACTTCCAAAATCCATGCTCTTTTCTGCAAACCCACTGAGAGGGGAGAAAACTGTCAGACTCTATCTGCCTTCCCCTCAAAAAGCACCATCCCGAAGAACACCTGACCGCCTCCTCGACCCCTTGTGGCTCAACCTGGGGGCCGTGTGACAGCCAGCTCTGGTGGGGAGAAGGGGTGGGAACCAGGGGCTCCGTGAGAACTGCTCGCCACATCGCTCTGCCTGCTCTGCAAAGAACACAGTAGCTTCTAGGTACGAAACCCCCTGGCTAGGAAAGCATTCACCTCTTGAACCCAAGTCTGTCTGCAGGTGACCTCAAGCCCTTCCTGCGATCTCACCTCTCGGATCCCAGAGGATAAGCCCCCTCCAGCTGATGAAGCTCACCTGCCTCCCGGTTTTCATCTGTCTCTGAGCTGGACACATTTCCTCTTCTTCAGCCACCCTCGATGAGACCAGGTTTTCTGTGTTAGGATGTGTCAAACTCAGAGGTGACTCCCCAGCTGACTGCTTCCTTGACTTGAGTCCTGTCGTCTCAGCAAGACGGACCCCTCAGGACACACGCAGAGAGAGACTGGTCAGAGACTGGGGGTTGTGTTTCTTTTCCTTCAGGTGCTACTCAAGACAACGCAACGCAACATTCAGCAGTTCTCTCACTGCTTTCAGCCCTTGGCCCAGGGAGCGATGACTCGGGTGAAGGGCAGCGGTGGCCCCCAAGCTGGCAGTGCTCACGGACACACGGAGGGTGACCCCCAGCGGTGGCCCACACCCCACCACCAACCCCAAGCACGGCCAGGAACCTGTTTCACTGGCTGGGGTGGGGATCCCTTTGGTTTCGTCCCCAGGCCAGAAACGTTCTCATCTCATCCAAGGCAGAGGCCCCTCTCCGCAGACAGAAGCACAGGCAAGCACAGCTTCCAGAGATGGAGCTCCTTGTCACGGGAGATGCCCTAAATATCCCAGGGGACGGGCCCTGAGCACAGGGACACTGGCCACCCTTGGTTACGGCAGTCTGTTCTCATGAAACAGGCATCGTTCTTCCTTCCAGGGAGCCTCAGGGGTCTCCGGGCCCTCCGGAGGGAATCTGACCCAAGTCTTGTGGCTGTTTCCACTCTCACCGGCTTGGATTTCCTCTAGATAATTCCATTTAGGGTGATTCATTCACCAAGAAGTGGAGGTGTTTAAGAGACATCTGGTTGGCCAAAAAGTTCATTGGGGTTTACCATAAGTGACTAAAGGAGCATTCTTCTCTAAGAAAGATGGCACAGCAGAAAGACCTCACCCCCTCCTCTCAGCCGAAAACCCCTAAACGAGTTTGTGTGAAAAGAAAAGAGCGTGGACTTGATCTGGATTCTACAGCAAAACCAACAGCCTGTTTAAACCACATATTGACCTAGGATGATGCTCCCGCGTTGCAAACCAGACAAGACTGCAACTTCCCGACAATGCACTTTGGGCTCCAGGACCCTCAGGAACTTGGGTTCTATTACCGTTTCCACCAGGATGTGGGGGCCCTGTGGTCTGCGGAGCAAGAATCATGATCGCAAGGTTCAAGTCCCACCTCTGCTTGTCTTCATTCTGGGAGTTTTGCACACACCCCTCAGGCATCTAAGCTTTGAGGACCGTGTCTGTGGAGTCACGTGACTTCCTGCAGCAACACCTGCCCCCCGGGCTGTTGTGAGAGATGAAGAGGGAAGCACCACGTTACAGGAGCCTCACTCTCGGGATGGGTCACGGGGCAGCTTCACCTCTCGACAGCTCTATGGAACTCTCCCGGAACTGGCTTTTCCTTACCCCTGTGTCAGATCGAAGGCAAGTCTCATGATTCTTCCCGACACTTTAATCTAACAAGTCTCGGTTGGGTAATTCACATCTTCGGGTCTGAATGAATAAATAAAACTTTCCACTCCTTTGTTCACTCACAGCCTTTCCGTGCTCACAGCGGGCACACAGCTGGGCTGCCTGCCTGGGAGGAGGTGCGTTTGTCTTCTCTTTCCCATCCTGCACATGCAGCCCTTCTCCTCAAACTTGTTCATCCTGGTTCCTGACCCTTGTGGATCAGAGCACGGGGGAGGGAGAAAGGAAGATCATCTCAGGATGACCCCGTGTGGCCCCCAGCTTCCCTCCTGGACTCGGAGCCTCTGACACGCTCCCTCCCTCGCCCCACTGCTGGGGGTTAGTATCGTGTGGTTCTGTTCACTTGGATGGATGTCTGTCTTCCGGCTGACACTTACGCATCCTACTTTGGCCCCTGGAAATCCAGGAACGTCCCCCCAGACTCCCCTCTGGTGGGTGCCACCTTGCCCCTGCTGTTAGCCATCCTGGTCAGCATCTAATTCAGCCCCGCTGCCCGCAAGCCGGACCCCGGCTGCTCCCAGGACACACCTCCCCTGCCCAGAGAAACGCATGAAGCACAGCCAACCCCAAGACAGCCACAGCCTGTCCATCACGCCATCCTCTCCGCAGCCAGACAGTCTGTCTTGCCCTCGGGGATTCTGGAAATGCATCAGGTACCAGTTTGTGGTTCCCACCCAACTGCCAGAGACACACAGTACATTCCATGGGTGGACCCCTCACCGCGCCCTCCCAGGACCAACTCATCCCACCAACAACTCCATCTTCGGTTCTCTTCCTCGTCTCCTGCCCTCCTGCCCATCTTTCCAACTTCTTCGAGGCTGGAGGTGGGTGGTCAGGGGGGAGTCAGAACCCACACTGTGTTCACAACCTTGCCCATGGTCTGGCACCTCACCTTGGACTGTAGCCTCTATTAACACTGACAGTGATGACGGCAGCCAACACTGACCTGTCACTAGGAAGTGCTGGGTGCGCTTCCCAGGTGGACCCATGGTAAGCAATCCTCCTGCCACTGCAGGAGACGCAAGAGACGTGGGCTGATCCCCGGGTCAGGAAGATTCCCCCGGAGGAGGAAATGGCACCCATTCCGTTATTCTTGCCTGGACAATTTCATGGACAGAGGAGCCTGGCATGCTACAGCCTATGAGCTCACGTAGAATCGGACAGAGTCCGTAGACAGAATCACGTAGAGTGAGCGGCTGACACTCCCTCAAAAAGTGCGGTACACGAAGCCAAGTGCGCTCTGAGTATTCTCGTGGAATCCTCACCACCACCCGAGAGGACGCGAGGTGCTCATCTCACTTGACAGAGGAGGAAACGGAGGCCCAGGCAGGACCAGGTGCGCTGACTCGGATCACGGAGTCCATAAAGCGCGACAGCTGGACTCCAGAGCTGTGGAGGCTGATCCTGAGGCCAGGGCCCCAGATGGACTCCTCATCAAACGCTAGACGGCTTATGTGACCACAAAGTCAGTCATTTACTTGGTAGTCTATGAGAAAGCCTTTGGTAAAACGATCAAGTATTCTTCAGTTATTTACACTGTTATGGTAGTTATGAAAAACAATACTTTTTATTATTCCATTCTATTTGGTATGGCTTTGGGCTGCTAATATAAAGCACATTAAACACTCCAAAATGATTTAAACTGAGGCTGGGGATTGGGAGGTGATACAGTAAGTGTTACAGCGGCCATTAAAATGTCTTAAACATTAAGGTTCCTAAAAATGGGATATTCAGCTATATTAACATCGCCAAGTTAAACTGGCTGTTTTCCCAAGCATGATCTCTAGTAATTGCCACTTGATAGAATAGTGAACCGAATAAACGGACGTGTAAGCGACGCAAATGATGTCCACGTGCCCCCACACACACACATATACGCACCATTAGGTACATGGAGCTTCACCGATTGCTCAGAAAATGGAACGCCTGTGCTTTGCTCTGGACTCAAACAAGCATCAGAAATGTTTGCATAGGTTTCCCCTCCACTTGAAAGGATTTAACATGAAATGAAACCATTGCATGGGTGCAAAGGGTAACAGCATCAGCTGCTGGTGGAGAACAAGACACTGCTGCTCTTTGCTGGGTGCCGACCTGAGTGCTTCACAAGAAAGGCTTCCTTCAACCTTCTCAACAACACTCTGGAACAAACTCGGATTCCCAAGTTACAGGGGGGGCTTAGGACAGTGATCAGAGCAGGCAGATACCCCACCCCACCCCACCCCCGCTCGGAGATGTCCACATCCTCATATGGAACCTGGGGGTAAGCTACCTTACATGGCAAAAAGACTCCTGATGAACTCAAGTTTGGGGTATTGACATGGGGAGATGATACTAGATGATGCAAGTGTTAACCACAAGGATCCTTGAAGTCACAATGGAATCACAAGGATGCTTAAAACGTGGAAGAGGGAGACAGAAGGTAAAGTCAAATTCAGAGAGAGATTTGAAGGTGTTGGATTGCTGGCTTTGAATATGGAGGAAGGGGCCATGAGCCAAGGAGTACAGGCAGCCCCTGGAGGCTGGAAAAGGCAGGAAGTAGGTTCTCCCCCAGAACCTCCAGCAGGAACACATCCCTACCGACTCCTTGATATTAGCCCAGTGGGACCCACTTTGGACTTCTGACCTCCAGAACTCTAAGACAGAAAAACTGCTGGTTTAAGCCACTAGATGTGTGCCACTCGTGACAGCAGCGTTGGGAAGCTAACACAGTCACTGCACATTAGTAAGTGATGGAGGCTGGACTTGAGCTCTGGTGTGCTGGCCTCCAAATCCCATCCTGTGCTTTCTCACCGGTGTCCCCCACCCTCCCCACCCTGGAAATAAAAAGTTGAAATCCTAACCCTCAGTGTCTGTAAATGTGACCTTAATTACAAATAAAGTCTTTGCAGATGATCCAGTTAAGTTGAGGTCGTTAGGGTGGGCACTCATCCCAGTGACTGACATCCTTATAAAAGCAGGGAATTTGACCACAGACGTGCACAGAGGGAGGATGAGATGAAGAGACACAGGAAGAAGACAGCCATTTATAAGCCGAGGGATGCCCGAGGCTTCCAGAAGCGAGGAGAGATGGAATGGTCCTCCTACCTCCAGAGGGAAAATGGCCCTACCAACACCGTGGTTTTGAGCTTCCAGCCTCCTGAACTGTGAGACAGTAAAACTGAATGGTTCTAAGCCACCTGGCTTATGGGACTTTGTTTCGAAAGCCCTAGGCAAAGAGTGCACCCCAATAAACAGTGCTTGAGTCCACAGTCTGAGTGAGAGGCACTCTCCACAACCAGCACTAAGGAGATGATTCATGATAAACTGAAAACGATACCACCTTACATGTGCATGTTGGTTTTTATTTTATACACACATCCCACCAATAAAGACTTTTCTGATCATCCCATAATTACATTAGCAAGTCAAGGACTATGTGTCCAGCGTGGCTTTACCATAGGAGCTTGTGTGTTTCAGACACCAGCCTTTGACTATGCAAATGCCGCCCAGTCACTGACTCGGGAAAGTTGCCGACCTTTGATATTCCTCTGTGTCTTCATCCGTGCAATATAAATTACCATACAGTTCCTGCCCCGTGTAGTTCTTGAGACGGTTAAATTGGAGAACACCTGTGGAGTTCTTCATCCAGCCCAAAATAAGCCCCCAGAAAACCCTTTCATACATCTAGGAAAACGCAAAGCTCAGAGAAGTTAAGTGATTTCCCTAAGGACATCTGACTTCTAAGTCACAAAACCAGGACTCAAAAAAACCCAAGGCTTCTAAATACTAAGGCAGAACTCTTTGTACCATAATATCCTGTCTCTCTATTACCTTTCGTTTTCATTATTTTGGGGCCTTAAATAAATCTGAACCCTTTTATCCTTTGAGCAATTCTAAATCTAATTCTGCTTCCCAGGTCCACCCCAGTCAGTCAAGAAAGATTACAGTTTCTCTCAACGACTAAGTCTTCTTGCTCGATTCTTTTATGAGACCCTTCGTCCCAAGAAGTAAGTCATCTTATAGCCCAGTGGCAAAGTAGTTCTCTCAAGACAAGGCCTTCTCTAGATAAAATACCGAGACGTGAAAAGACGGACGGCAGGGCAGCCCCCCGCCCCGCCAGCCCCTGAATGGCTGACTCCCCTGCACCTGCCACCTCATGACCCAGGGGCCCCGCCGCTTGGTGAAGCTACCCTGGTAACTCACTAGTTCTGCTGGAGTTTGTAAATAAACTCAGCACCCTGCAGGTTTAAAAGCTGCCTTGGGACCTCACTTCCCCCTTATGATATTTTCTGCATTTATCCAACCATCTCCGAAAGTGGTTCTCCTTAAAATTATGAGAGGCAGAATGAAAAACCCATCAGGATTTAATGACCATATTTCAGCGTCTTACCACTTAAAGGAACTTGGCTTTTTCAGTGCTGTTGCAACTGTGCAAACTGGAAACGGATCCAAAAAGGTGGAGCAAGAGTTTGATTTTTTTTTTAACCACCACAAACCATCCATCAAAGTTAAACTATTGATAGGGAGAAGGGGGGAAGGTAGGAAGAACCATGGGTGAGGAGATTGGAGAATATTAAACAGGACACTCTGCCATTCTAATAAAATACAATTAACTGAATTTCATCAAGGCTTCCATAAAAAATACACAAAGAATCAATATTAAGCATAAAACCCAAAAGTGGGTTGTTATCTCTAAACCAGAGAAAACATTTCATTAGGCTGAAGGGTTTTATAACCCCATTGGGAAAATTGCTTTTTCCTCACCACTCCGCACCCCCCCCCCACTTTGCTTCTTACTACAGAAACTCAATTGAAAAGTCAATCATCAAAATCACTTAGCAAATGTCACAAGGCGCTGCCACTTTCTAAATATATTTGTTTCTTTATGGAAACTTCAGGCCCTGGAAACCCTGGTGCCTTTTCTCAGTCTTCACTCACACTCTTCCATCATCTTGCTGTTTTTACTTTTTCGCAGTTTTCTCTTTCTATTTGCTCGTTTCTGTTGTTGTTGGAAACAGAAAGCCCGTTTTGTAAGGTTATGGCAAACAGCTTTTCACACTAACATTTCAGCGTTCTTTAATAGCCACTGCACCACTGAGCCCTCCCGTTACCCTGAGTTATAAATAAGCTTCCCTCTCAAGTCCCACTTGCCACAGCAAAAAAAAAAAAAAAAAGTATTTTTCAGCCTGCTAATCACATGCAGGGTAATCTTTTCACATTTCTTCTCTGGAAAAGCCTGTTGCTTAATTTACCCTCTGCCTAGCAACAATGCTGGTTTGGTTTACGGTCCTTCCAGCCCCTGATGGATGAGGCACACCATCTCCTCCCACAACCCACCAAAACACAAGTGGAGCCAAGGCACAGAAACCCCAGAAATGGAGTGTGATGATCACACACACACACACTCACACTCACACACACACACACACACACTCGCACACACACATAGTCAACGCTGGAACTTAGCGAATCACCTGGAGATCTCAAGTCATTAAGTCTTAGACCAGAAAGAGCCTGATGTCAGGGTGTGATGCCTGGAAACCAATGACGTGACTCCTAGGAAACAGTGGCCACAGTACAGTAGCTATTGATGCACCTCTGACGGGCGCTGGACAGGTCTTATCCCCCCACCTCTGAATCCTCTCGTCACTGCCCAGCTGCAGCAACGGGGGCTGACCGCTGCATGTTCGGGGCCTCGCGTTGGAACCTCACATGTAATATATCTGAACACACTTGATCAACCATCAGGTGCTTTAAGACAGGGAAGAATTATTTTGCCTGGCACAGTGACACCTTCTGTTCCCCACCAGCCCGTGCGCATTCATTTATTTAGAGAACTGCGCTAACCAGACTGTCCACAGACTTCCAACGTTTTGCCTTGTCCGTGCGGCTGTCTCCTAAAGATGACGGATGGTGACAACAGCAGAGAGCCGCGGCGCACTCCTAAAGAACACAGCTGGCATCGGTCTCCTCCTAATCGTCGCTAGATTTGGAAACTCACCTCTGAGCCCCTGGGGTCCTAACTCTTTTCCTAATCACCCAGCTCTTTCCGAAAGAACTTTTCGTAACCAGCACAGTATCTAAATCTTAAGAGGACTTATCAAAAGGAATTTATTTAGTCCTGAAGGATATGCTTTCCCTCTGTCTTCTGGTATATTTCATTAGCGTGTAACCATCATGAAAACCTCGGTGAGGATTGCCAACAGCTCACGCATGGCCTGGCACTTAGTGAAAGCATAATGATCTAACGTCGCGTCACTGAAATATCAGAAATCAGATTGTAGCTCATGTTCAATCGTCGTAGGAAAAGAAGCGACTGACTGCTCACAGAACTGAGTCAAAATCATGATTGATCAGTGATTACCAGGATCCCAGCTGTGAGGCTAATGTAAACTGAGCCACTTAATAAGCACATACTCCCTACCCTTTGAAGAACCAAAGCAAAAGTTGGGATTATTCAAGTAAGAGTGGTGGTAGCTAGCAAAGGACTTGGGTGTCTCTGGTGGCGCAGATGGGAAAGAATCCACCTGCAATGCAGGAGACTTGGGTTCGAAGCCTGGGTCAGTAAGATCCCCTGGAGGAGGGAATGACTAACCACTCCAGTATTCTTAACCTGGAGAATTCCACGGAGAGAGAAGCCATGGTTTCTCTGAGCAAAGAGTCGGACGGCTGCAGGACTAACACACTCTAAATCACACATGGATCTGAGTAATCAAAGGAAGAATTACGGAAAGAAAGCCAATATGATACTTAAACAGTAATAGTAAGAATCAGATATTAGACATATAGTTTCATTCATAATATTTTAACAGGATATTCGTATCCATAAAACCTTTGGGTTCCAACCTCTGATCAAGGAAATAAATCCACTTTTCTGTGCCAGAGAAAGCAAATATGAAACTTTAACCATAATCATGCTGCCATCTAGCGGACAACTCTTAGACCTGAGCCTTTCCATCTGGAAACTGGCAAACAAGGATTTGAAGACCCTTTTCCTTTAGGAGGCTAATTTGTAGAATTCCTTGATAGACTTCTTTCAGTGTATATTAGAGAATTTTTACACTATTTCTCCTGTCTTGGTAGCAAGATATTTTGAAATATTCCAGTGGCACTAGGTGAGCCAGAATAGAATTTCTGTTTATGTTTTTGTCTAAAAAGAAGACGCTTCTCACAAGAGGAAATATGTTCCCTGGAGAGAAGTGCCATCGGAGGGACAATCGCCTGCCTTTGGTTTAGCTCCAAGGCGTGTCTTTGAGGAACTAGACCTCAAACAGAAACTGTCACCAATCACTTCCTCTTTTTTTCCCCTTTTTGCTGTTGTCCTGAGACATCCATGAACACTGTTGCGTAACAAGCATGCTGCAGTTTGAAAAGAGACATTTTACTGTGGCCCCTTTACGGCATGACTGCGGCTGGGAGGTCACACCACGGAGGAGGGGGACGTGCATGAGAAAGAGGCGGGCTCCTTCCTCAGCTGTGCCGGATGAAGGCGTCATTTCATCTCTCCAAGCCTCAGGTTCTCCCTCCGCCCAAAAAGCAAGAGCATTAAATGATGCAAGTAACTCCTCCCTCAAGAGCACAATCAGATCCGTCTACAGCGGCAAGCGTAACTGCCCCAAGAGCCAAACAAGCCCTGTGCCAGGGTTACCAACACATACATATATAAACACATACTGTGAGTAAGTACATAACATACACGAGGCGTTGTTTTATGTGTTACCTGCTATACATAAAATAACATATAACGTATAGACATTTTGGCTTCCCAGGTAGCTCAATGGTAAGGAATGTGCTTGCCAATGCAGGAGATGTAAGAGACCCGGGTTCGATACCTGGTGGGGAAGATCCCCAAGAGGAGGAAACGGCAACCCACTCCAATGTTCCTGCCTGGAGAATCCCATGGACAGAGGAGCCTGGAGGGCTACAGTCCATGCGGTTGCAAAAAAGTCAGACACAACTGAGCACGCATGCACACAGTATGGATATCTATGTATGCATTTGCTGAAATGATAAGCCAAAAAATGCCTTCTTTTTATTATTTTAACTAATCTATATTTTGGTGATACCTCCTATGCACAACGGCAACGCAAGTCACCCGCGGTGACCCATCAACGCGGTGTGGTTGACTCCATTCCTGCTTGGGAGCGGCGGCTCAGCGGCCGGCTCACCACGAGCCGCTGCAAAGACGGTTCTCCGTGGCTCCTGCAGGCTCCAGAGGAAGCACTGTTCTCCCTGCACACCTCGGGGTGCTCTGTTCGGAGACGCCCCGCCTTTCAGGGCCGCACTCTTGGGGACACGGTCAGCTGCTGCTGAACCTCTGGCGGCTGCCTGTCCCCGCTCTGCGGTGTCCCCGTCTGGGCAGAAAGGGGGAGCTTTGGGTTGTAAGTGCACTATGGAACTGGCCCTGATCTGGTCTAAAGCGGTTAGCTGGACTCCCGGAGGTACCCAGACGTGTGCCCCTGAGGGTCCCCCAGCTCCGGGAAGTCCGGTAGCCACCCCTCACACCATCCCCCTCCAAGATGCTAGCCTGTTTTTGTTTTGGGTTTTTTTTTTTAATATTTTATTTATTTGTTTATTTTTGCCGCGCTGGGTCTTGGTTGCTGCCCCCAGACTTTCTTTAGTTGCGGAAGCCGAGGCTACTCTCCAGTTGCCGTCCGCGGGCTTCTCACTGGGGTGACGTTTCTGGCTGCGGAGCACGGGTTTTAGGGCGCAGGCTTCCGTAGTCGTGGCGGGCGGGCCTAGCTGCCCCACGGCATGTGGGATCTTCCTGGATCGGGGCCTGAACCCATGTGCCCTGCGTGGGCAAGTGGATTCTACCAGCGGACCCCCAGGGAAGCCCCCAGCTCCTTGACCGGGGATGCTGGCGCCGTCTCTCTGCATCGTCCTTTCCGCGAGTAGAACTTTCCAGGGTTATACGGGCTCACCATGAGAAGGAGGTGGAAACAGGGGCCGTCTCCACGAGGCCGAGCCCTTTCTCCCCGCTGGAGGGGACTTCCACCCCGTCCCCCGGGCCCTTCCCTTCCCCGCCGGGATGAGTCGGCCCACCCCGCGGCAGCCCCCAGGCCCCTGCCCGCCTCCGTAGCCCCCGCTGGGCTCCGCTCCTGGGGGTCCCCACGCCCAGCCCCGCCGCCGCTGTGTCCGGAGCGCTCAGGAGCCCCACCGGCCTTCTCCAAACGCTCCGTCCCGCCCCAAGCTGAAAGACCCAGAGCCTCAGTTCTCCAGATCTGCAGCACCTAGACCCCTTCTGCAGAAGATGTTCATCTTAGGGGCAAAAACAGCTCAGCTGGGAGAGCATTAGACTGAAGATGCTTCTCTCTGCTGCTGCTGCTAAGTCACCTCACTCGTGTCCGACTCTGTGCGACCCTATAGACGGCAGTGACGAGGCTCCGCCGTCCCTGGGATTCTCCAGGCAGGAACACTGGAGTGGGTTGCCATTTCCTTCTCCAATGCATGAAAGTGAAAAGTGAAAGTGAAGTCACTCAGTCGTGTCCGACTCTTAGCGACCCCATGGACTTAGTGACCATCCATGGGATTTTCCAGGCAAGAGTACTGAAGTGGGTTGCCACTCTCTGCCATGTATATAAATACCAGAAGCAGTAAAAAGGCCCCCAAACAGGAACTGTTAAATTAGGGTCCACAACCTCAACTGAATGCTACATGGCCATTAAAACGGTATCCCTATGAAGCCCTATAAAAATATTCACAGTACATTTAACAAAAATGCAAACTATAGAATAATGCTTTAAAGACCGCTTATGATGATGTCAGAATGTGCATGGGCAAGGGAATCCAGAAAGAGGGAAATTGCTTTGTTCTCAGGATGTAAGTATGATGAGCAGATTATTTTACATTTTTTAAATGTTCTTTCCGTTGTTATGTGTTCTCGTATCAAATAAAATTTGACCTGACAGGCAGGAAGAGCAGAATTTATTTAAAATTTCCATCTTAAGTGGTTAAAGTAAATAGAACACTAAAAATAATAGTGTTGGATTAAATATACGTACTACAAGTTTATGCGGCTTCCCTGGTAGCTCGGATGGTAAAGAATCTGCCTGCAATTTGGCAGACCAGGGTTCGATCCCTGGGTTGGGAAGACCCCCTGGAGAAAGGAAAGGCTACCCACTGCACTATTCTGGCCTGGAGAATTCCACGGACGGAGGAGCCTAACGGGCTACAGTCCATGGGGTCGCAAAGAGTCAGACACAAGAATATTTACCATTTCCAAAGCACTGAGTGCATGCCAGGCTTAGCTCAGGGCAAGCATCTTCTCATTTAACCTGATAACAATCCTCACAGGATTAATTGACCCAGATTCACACATAAGGAACCTGCAGCCCCAAGAAAGGAAGTGGTGTGCCCAACATCAGACCTGTTTGCCTTGCAACCCAGCATAGGGGAGGGGCGGGGTAGGTTCACTAACACGGCCAAGATAATACCCACAGAGTATTAACATGAAAATTTGGTCAAGTTTCCTGCCTCGGTTAGCAGTGCAAACATGCCCCAACACTTCACATGGGTAATTTATATTAGTGGGAAGTGCTTAAAAGCAGATTACACTTTTCACTTTTCCTGTCTCTAAACTGCACTTAATGGGTTACAGGTAAACTATGGGATTCAGATTAAAATGGGCTTTTACTGCATCCTAAATAGCTGCGATAGCTTCGCTGTGAATTTTAAATGCGCACTGCCTTTATTTCTACTCTGAAAATACAGTCTATATGATTCCTTGCTAATCCATTTCTTATCTGATTAGTACTTGATGACTCAAGTTCAGCAGCTGACACAAGCTAATGATTCTCTATAGAACAGTGGAATCGGGATGGGAAGTGTGACTCACGAGAAAAGAGACCCTGTGATGTGACAGACCAAGTCACATCTGCAGAGCCATTGAAGACTTGAAGAAAACACTCTATCCATGTTTTGTCAGTTAGCCACTCAGAACCTTGCATGAAATTACAATTCATCTTACACAACTGGTGTCCTAGATGTTCCAAGTAAAACAAGTTACTTTTATTGAATTATATCTTTTAGCCCTTGAATAAAAATCCTATTGGAAAGGGCCTGCATTGAAAGCCACTACCGAAGACCATACCCTCATTTCCAACAATTTTGTCTGCTAAAATTAGGTTAAAGTGCCTTTGGTAAGCCTGGAGAAGGAAATGGCAACCCACTCCGGTATTCTTACCTGGAGAATCCCGTGGACAGAGGAGCCCGGCGGGCTACAGTCCATGGGGTTGCAAAGAGTCAGACACGACTGAGCACACACACATGCCTTTGATAAGTGAAGAGACAGAAAGTCGTCATAAAGATGAGAACCAGAGAGGAATATAACAGCAGAGGAACAATGCAGATGATGTGCTTTGTTGAGAGTGGAGGACACTTACGGTTAGATTATCAGTCTTTTAACCCCTGGCTTTTATATTCTGGGCTTCCCAGGTGGCCCTAATGATAAAGAATCCACCTGCCAGTGAAGGATGCAAGAGATGCAAATCAGATCCCTGGGTTGGGAAGATATCCTGGAGGAGGAAAGTATTCTTGCTTGGAAAACTCCATTATTCTTGTTTGGAAAATTCCATGGACAGAGGAACCTGGCAAGCTGCAGTCCCTGAGGCCACAAAGAGTGGGCACTTTGTGAAAGTGAAAGTCGCTCAGTCGCGTCCGACTCTGCGACCCTGTGGACTATCCAGTCCATGGAATTCTCCAGGCCAGAATACTGGAGTGGGGAGCCTTTCCCTTCTCCAGGGGATCTTCCCAACCCAGGGATCGAACCCAGGTCTCCCGCTTTGCAGGTGGATTCTTTACCAGCTGAGCTATGAGGGAAGCCCAAGAATACTGGAGTGGGTAGCCTATCCCTTCTCCAGCGGATATTCCCAAGCCAGGAATCGAACCGGGGTCTCCAGGTGGGCACTTTATATTCTACCAAAAGCAAGTGGAACTTTCATAACACGTGGAGAACTCGTCACTGGCATCACCATGCCCCTTCTCATCCAGACAAGATTGGCTGTAACGCCCATTTCATTTCCACAGTCCACAAGATGTCTGGGGATTCATGCCTTTCCGCTGAGGACTTAGGGTCCTGCTTCTGCTGCATTTGCTACATTTCTGAGTGATCTCCTCATCTAGTCCCTGTTCTGCTCTGCACCAACCCTCCGTGGGGGCGCTTCAGTCTCCTGCATCTGCACAAACCAGTCTGTCTCTGTCTCTCTTGGTTTCTCTCTCACACACACATGCACACCCTACTCACACACATGCTCACATATATCACGCATGCATGCACACAACCACATGCACATGTGAATACATGCACACATACAGTCACACACGCTCATCACTTAAGAAAAGTCATGGGGCTTCCCTGGTGGCTCAGTGGTATGGAATCCGCCCACCCAGGCAGAGGACGCAGGTTTGATCCCTGGTCAAGAAAGATCCCACGGGCCCACACACCGCAGGTATACACAACTCAAGAAAAAGCCAGCCCAGCAACCAAACCCAGCACAGCCAGAAATACTTAAATAAATAAAAATGCTTTTACAAAGGCATACATCTGTGTGCACCATATACTTCACTAAAGGTTTCAGCAAACGGGGAGGCGGGAGAGCTACGTCCCTAACCTGCAGCCCCGTGGTACCGAACACTTGCCGCCTCTGCTGCATAAAACTCCTATGAGCCCCTTCCCAACAGGTGCAGCAGGGATGCATACTGTTTGCAGCAACCTGACAGGGTCGAGAGATGCCCAGAAACCTCGTTAAGCATTATCTGGGGGCGTGTCTGTGAGGGGGTGTCTCGGAGCTCAGCCTTTGAGTTGATGGGCAGCGAGAGGCAGACGGCCCTCCCCAGCGGCGGGTGGGCATCACCCACTCTGTTGAGGGTCTGGACAGAACAAAAACGGGGAGGAAGGTGGATTGAATTCACTCAGCCCATTTGAGCTGGGACACTGGGCTTCTGCCTTTGCTGCTCCTGGTTCTTAGACCTTCCGACCTTGACTAAATCTCCACCTTGCAGACAACAGGTCATAGGATTTCTCATCCTCCATAATTATGGGCTGGCTGCTGGCTGCTAGCACGCGCAGATGCGTCTGACTCTTTGCAATCCCGTAAACTGTAGCCCGCCAGCCCATGGGATTCTCCAGGCAAGAACACTGGAGTGGGTTGCCATTTCCTCCTCCGGGGGATTTTTCCGACCCAGGGATCGAACCCACATCTCCTGCATTGGCAGGCGGATTCTTTACCACTGCGCCACCTGGGAGCCAATTATGGGAGCCAATTCCTAATAACAAATGTCTTTCTAGATACACATATACACCCCCATCCTATTGGTCTTGTTTCTCTGGAGAACCCTGACTAATAGAATAGAAGCACTTCACCCTTCTTTGGCCTCTGGCCCCCTGTCCAACTCCATCCCCTTCTCCTTTGCCCAAAGTCTTAGTATATAGGCACAGAACTTGTGAAATTCCTTGGATCATCTGAACTCCTAAGAGCCCTGAGTGCTTCCCCTTCTATTCCCAGATGACTTGTCAAAGTACATTCATAAAGTAGCTCCCTTCCTGGGAAGATTTCTGGTAACAGATATTAATATAACACACTCTTTGCTTCTCTCTCTGCTGCTTACTTTTTTCATGTCTTCTTTCTCCCTGACCTACTTCACCCTGGGAGCCAGGACAATAAACAAAGGCTGTATTATGGATTTGATAAAGCCTAGTAACACAAAGAATCATTACGTACGTTTATAACCATTCTATCTTTATAGATATCCCACTAACTTAAAAGACTTTTCTGGCCTTTGCTGTGTTAAACACACTGGGCTAACCTGTATATTCCTTGACTGGAGATTGGAATCATCTAGAATCTCCATCAAGTTCATGGCTCTCAGCTTTATTCAGGGACAGCAGGTCAACAAGATTTGAAGCCTAAAAGACAGATGTTCAGTAATCCAAGAAGAAGGATAAATTACAAAAACCATCACATTTATAATTGAATCAAAAAGAATAAAATACCTAGAAATAAATCTAACCAAGTGTTGGACCATAGAGGAGGCTGATCACTGAAGAACTGATGCTTTTGAACTGTGGTGTTGGAGAAGACTCCTGAGAATCCTTGGACTACAAGGAGATCCAACCAGTCCATCTTAAAGGAAATCAGTCCTGAATATTCACTGGAAGGACTGATGCTGAAGCTGAAACTCCAATCCTTTGGCCACCTGTTGTGAAGAACTGACTCACTGGAAAAGACCCTGATGCTGGGAAAGATTGAGGGCAGGGGGAGAAGGGGACGACAGAGGATGAAATGGTTGGATGGCATCACCAACTCGACGGACATGAATCTGAGCAAACTCTGGAGAGAGTGGAGGACAGGGCGGCCTGGCGTGCCGCAGTCCATGGGATCACAAAGAGTCAGACACGACTGAGCGACCGAACAACAAACAGGGAGTGAGACCCGTGCTCCGGGGAGGCTGACGACGCACCCCATGCAGGCCCCGCTGTCCGCGGCGGCAGCCACAGCCGCCTGGGCTCCTGTTGCAGGAGACTCAGGGGAAGTTCCTCTTGGAAACTGACTGCTGTGCTTGGATCCGAGGATGGAGGCTGCCCAGAGCAGCACCAGTAAGTTTTCGGGAAGGAAAGGCGGGGGACCCTGCTGTTCCCTAGTTGCTGACTCCTCTGCTGCGGGCCTTAAGGAAGTGAGACTGTCCTCTTATTTACAGATCTGCTTAAACACAGGTCAACAATGTTAAAAAAAAAAAAAAAAAAGTCATCACTGAGAAAATGAAAAATCAAGTCACAAAGTGAAAACATATATATATGTACATATGTGTGTATATGTATATATGACATAGGACTTGTATTTCTGGCAAAATTCCTACAATTTAATAAAAGCCAAACAACCCAATAAAGACACTTGATTGTCTTCTGTGAGCACGTTTATGCTTTTTTCCCTTTCCTGTTCAATCATCAGAAACGTTGTCCCCAAACTCCTGTGAATTCTCCATCTCTGACTAAAACTCTAAACACATCTCTGTTTAAAAGAAATAATTCCCTCTGCTAATGCTTACGAATTAGATTAAATACAAAAAAAAAAAAATCCAAGACGACTATCTGAGAGGGGGTGAGCCAAGTGCGTGATTTCACATCAGAACAGAAGCCTGCCCCAAACTCGGCTTAGCGGGAACCAGCGGGGCCATGCCAGCGAGAGGGATTTCAGGGTAATCCAGCAGGAGTGGGCACGGAGGGGACAGCTGGAGTGTGGCTTTCAAACCTCGGTCCCTCCTGCCAAACACTCGGAGAGAACAGAGCAGGGAAAAGATAGAACAAAGGCCTGAGCAGATGTGAGCTCAGAAGCCAGGTGTCGTCTTGGCTGGGATGGAGAAGGAGTGAGGAGGGGACCGGCTTCCCGCGTCCACGGCCTCAGGCCTGGAGCCAGGGCCAGGTCACAGGGCTGAAGACGCCCCGCCTCCCGCCTGAGACCTGCTCCTTCTGCAGGCCCTCGGGCCTTCCCTGTCACCGCTGCCCACCTCTGCTCCACGATTGCTCCGCACTCGATCACCGGCTCGGAAAAGACCATCCATCCGTGGTGCTTCCGCTTCCCTGGGGAAGCCAGGATGCTTCCCCCAGCTCTCGGGGGGCAGGGGGCTGCATTTTCCCTGCACAGGGGGGAAGCTGCTCTCTTGGCCAGGAGACGCCGTCCTGCCCCGGGAAGAGGACAAGGGGGCAAGGGTCTGTGATGGGCCTGTGTTCTTGTTCGAAACGGTTCCCCTTTGTTCCAGAAACAGTTCTCTAACTCTGCTGGCTTCCCTTTTCAGCACAAAGGGAGCCGCTTAGCCACGGATTATGAGCAATTTGGGAGGCACGATTTCCCCGCCAAATTGCGAAGAAAAGGCAGGGATCAGGGGAGCGCGATGGCCTGGGGGTTCGCTGATAGCAAAGCAGCAGGAGCCACAAGAGGACAGGAAAGGCGGGTCCAAGAGGCAACGCAAAGTGCTCTCCAGCTGAGAGGGCCGCACCTCCCAGCATCTAGCCACCGCAAAACCCTTCTCAGCCCGCATCCGGCCGCCGCACTGAGCATTCTCGGCCTCCGCTGGCTCCCCGCGCCCTGAGCCCGCGCCCGGCGCCTCGCTACTCTCCTGCAGCACGCCTCAGCCTCTCCTCCCCGCCCTGCTCTTCCCGACTCGGGATTCAGAACATCCCAGGCTCCATCCTCGGACCTCTCTCCCACAAGGCTCTCTCTCGGTCGCCAATTGCATCCGCGCCGCGAGGACCATCCGCGCGCGCGCATGTGTATGTGCGTGTGCGTGCGTGTGCGTGTGCGTGTGTGTGTGTGTGTGTGTGTGTGTGAGTTGCTTAGTCGTGTCCGACTCTCTGCAACCCCACAGACTGTAGCCCACCAGGCCCCTCTGTCCGCGGGATTCTCCAGGCAAGAAATCTGGAGTGGGTTGCCATCTCCTTCTCCAAAAGGAACTATAGAAAGAAAGAAAGTGAAGTAGCTCAGTCGTGTTCTAGTCTTTGTGACCCCATGGACTGTAGCCCACCAGGCTCCTCCATCCATGGAATTTTCGAGACAAGAGTACTGGAGTTGGTTGCCATTTCCTTCTCCTATCCACGTGCTGAGGACGCTCGAATCTGTGACCCCAGGTCACCCCCCTTCATCCCAGACTCATCCATCCAGCCGCGGGCTCAGCAGCAGCATCTGAACGTCTGACAGGCATCTCACACTCAACGTGTCCCAAACAGAACTCCTGGTTTTCTGCCGCAGACCTACTCCTCCTCTCTCATTTATCTCAGTAGGTGGAAGAGCCATTCTTTCCACTGCTCAGGCTACAATCTAAAGTCATCCTCGAACTATTTAGACCCTCAGCCAAGCCTGTCGGTCAACCTCTAAATCCATCTAGAATCCGTCTAAATCCCATCCTGGTTCCAGCCACCCTCCATCTGCCTGGGGACCATCACAGTAACCTTCCAACTGGTCCCCAAGTTTCCACACTTTCTGCAGGGTGCTCCACTGAAGCTGGGAGTTAGACCGTTACCCTGCTTAAATCTTCCAGGCATTTCTAACCTCACTCCGCATAAAGTCCTGCATGACCCATCCTCTGCAGTCCACCATGTACTGATTTCATCCTTAGCACTTCCTCATACCTGCCATGTGATATGTCCGTTTCATTGTCTAGAACAGGCATCAACAAACTACCACCCCAGGCCACCATCTGTTCTGTAAATAAAGTTCTATCGGAGACAGTCATATCCACTCATTTATGTTTTATCTGTGGAGGCTCAACTGCTAAAACAGTAGTGCTGAAAGTTGTACCCAGAGACCCATGGCCTGCAAAGCCTAAAATATTTATGGTCTGACCATTTACACACACAAAGAAATTTGCTGATCCCTGATCTAAGAATGTAAACTCCACGGAAACAGGGACCTTGTAAATGTTCAATGAATACTTGTTAAATTAATAATAAGCAAATGTAAGTGCAAAGTAGTGACTGGGTTTCTAAGAAACATATCAAAACATGACATCTAAATGACGGTTATCCTACAAAAGAGAACCATTGTAATGATGAGGTAACAGGGGTGGACCTCACTGAAAATAGATCCAAGTCTTTCAATGCCGTAAATGGTTTCTGTCTCCTAAGGGAGGAGGCTTGAATTTAGTTTCAGGGGAGACCATGTTTCGATTTAAGAAAATGTATCTTAGCAGCTTCCCACCTATTGCCCCTGGGGAAGACCTACATGCAGCAGAGTAACCTGAATGCTGATGTCCCAAGCGGACTCATTTAATAATGCGAATAGGCTGTGTCTTTCAGCAGACGGATGGGCTTTATATTAAGGTTAGGCAAAAACAAAATTCCCCTTCTCTTCAGAAGCAAAGATAAGCTTGTCCTGGACCCTGACGGAGGGAGCCCCCTGGGGCCTGCAGGCTGCCCCCTCTTAGGAGGCAACCGGCCAGGAGGTGGAGAGGGAACGGCTCTCAGGGGGACCCCCCGGCCCGGCAGGTCTTAGATAATGACTCGCAGCGGTTTTCAGTTACACTCTGTGGTTTCTGGGTCTCTGATGTTCTCCTAGAAATTAGAGAAAGAAGCTGGCCCAGGGCAAGAGAGAAGAGGAAAAGAGAGAGGGTTGTTCACGCTCCTGAAGCACGAAGGAGAAGCTAGAGAGGACCACCAAGACTGGGAGTCGTGCCCACCGACACCCCCTGCAAGGGCCCCGGAACGAGCGCCTCACGGGGGACGGCTGGGCACCGGGAAACAGCACGGAGAAGCGGGCACGGCTTTCCTGAGCCCTGCTGAGAGAAGCCCCTCGGACAGCTCCCTTCTGGGAGTTCTCTCCCTGGGGAGGGGACTCGGGCTAAGACCGCGCAAAATTAGAATGAGGATACTTCAAGGGGAAACAATAGCTCACTGGGGATTACAGCTTTTTGAGAGTGGGACATTTAGCTCATAATAAAATTAGCAATTTAAAGAATATTATTTTAATGGCCCCCTCTGATTATTCACATATTTATTCATTCGGCGTACACTGAGTGTCCGCCCCGTGCCCATCACTGGGATGGCAACAGAGAACAGTGAACCCAACAGACACAGCTGGTTTTGGAAGCTTGAGGTCCAGTGGAGAAAGCCGATGATAAACGGCAGTTAAACTAATGTTTAGTAGTCACAGTATTAGTTGCTGAATCGTGTCCGACTCTTCGTGACCCCATGGACTGTAGCCTACCAGGCTCTTCCGTCCATGGAATTTTCCAGGCAAGAGTATTGGAGTGGGTTGCCATTTCCTTCTCCAGGGGATCTTCCCGACCCAGGGACTGAACCCGGGTCTCCATTGCAGGCAGATTCTTCATCATCTGAGCCTCCAGATCCGGAGCCCAAACAAATGCCTCTGCACTTGTAAATTCTTCAAAGCGAAAAACAGGGAGCGAAACAGTGAAAGAGAGAGCGGAAGGAAGGAAGGAGAGAAGAGAGAGGGAGGAAGGAAAGAGAGAAGAAAGAGAGGGGGGAGGGGAGGGCGGGAGACAAGAGAAGGCGAGGAAGGGAGGGGAAATTAAGAAACAAAAAAGAGAGTGGATTTTCCAACTTCTTCACCCTCCTACATTCATCCTGCACACTGCGATTCTCTAGTCCAAGGAACATATCCTATTCACAGCTGAGTGGCTGGGCGACTCAGTCTTACATCCCAAATGAATCTCCTTCCTGTGATCAGAAAAGGAGCCCCAA
The DNA here is from genome assembly GCF_910594005.1 of Cervus elaphus. Lineage (NCBI taxonomy): Eukaryota > Metazoa > Chordata > Mammalia > Artiodactyla > Cervidae > Cervus > Cervus elaphus. Next base: position 3,744,154 of record NC_057826.1, on the reverse strand, counting down.
GGCCTGCTCCACACAGTCATGACCCTCAGATATGGGAAGGAGAGAGCTTCTCTTCACAGCCTCGTTCACCAGACCCTGGTGACTTCTAGGCACCTGGCTAAAAGTGGGAAGACGGTGCATCCTCCCAGCAGCCCCCCATCCATGGCGGCACAGTCCCACGGCCGCGTGAGCTGTTTTATAAACACACTCAAAGAAGCCGGTGAGCTGCTGGTCCCGCTCAGCGGTGAGATGAGCATGCAAAGGACTCAGCTTTTCCAGTAACTTCCCGGCCCCTAAGAACCCGTTCTGCAAACACCCCCTGTCAGCGAGAGGGCAATTATAGCAGTATCTCAACCTGTGCCAACACTTTTTGGTCACTTTGGATGATTAGAACAGTGCAGGTCCAGCTCCTGAAGACCCAGTCTTCGTTTTAACTCTTCAGATCCATACTTGATTCAAAGTCCTCCCTGCAGGGCAGGCTAGACCCTCGGCCTTGCAACGGCCCCGCTCTATCTGCCTCTGCTTGGCTTCCTACCGCCCTGGTGTTGGAACAGGAAGACGGAGAGCTGCCTGGGGCGGAGACCAGCCCCTCTCTGGTGGAGGCCTGTTTCTCTAAATCTGATTAGACCGTCCCCTGAGTTTGAGTAAACTCTGGGAGTTGGTGATCGACAGGGAGCCCTGGCGTGCTGCAGTCCATGGGATCGCAAAGAGTCGGACACGACTAAGCGACTGAACAGTAACTAGGAAGCGCTGAGGTCCTGCCGGGCCCAGGAAAGTCGTGCAGGCAGCTTCCGCTGAACAGCCCAGCGGCCTAGCCTCCCCACGAACTGTCCGTCAGGAGACAGTGAGGGTAACGGGATAAGCCCACTTCCCCAGCCGGCGTCTCTCAGAAAGCCTTGCAGAGAGGGGCCAGGTCCACCTGCTGGCGGCTCTCTGAACTCGAAACACAGGGTCCTTCGCATGGCTGGGTGTTGGCCGTGGGGCTTTGCAGGTGATTCTGGAGGGAGGTGACTGCGCTGCACGCCCAACACCAGCTTGTTACACTATTTGAACAGCTCAAGACCAAACAGGGGGAGCGCACCCAAGTCCAAATCCATCACACCGAAAAGACGGGAAAGCCCAAGGGAGCACCCCCCCCCAGTCCCTTCATGTCACCCTGAGAGCCCTGGGACATCTCAGTGGGTGACAGCTCATCTGTCAGCAGCTCAGCCGCACGCTCACTAAAACCCGCAGGGCACGGAAGGAATGTCGTCTTACGTGGCACCAGACGCGGGGGCTTATCTCCCTGTCCTCAGGAGCAGGTGCCAGCCACACCGAACAGTCGACAGTTTCAAGTCCTGGAGTCAGAAAGGCGCTTGGGACTCAGAGACGGACAGCACCCGTCCTGTGATCCTCGGGGAAGAGATCAGTCTGACCACAGAGCCCCTCGCCGTGGGGGAAGGAGCCGCAGCAGAGGCAGGCAGCTCCCACGAGAACCAGGACACCTTCTCAGAGGCGTAGCATCTGCCCTGGTGCTTGAGCACAGCTAGATCAAGAGGGGAATGTCGGAGGGGAGGAGAAGAGCAGGCAATACCTTGTCGTTTCAGACAAGGCTGTCCATGGGTGTCTGCTTCACCCTCACAGGCCCAGGACTGGGGGACCCCGGAAACCCCCTCCATATTCAATAATCACACATGGCTTTCTAAAGCAGTCCATGTCAGGGACCTTCCTCTGTTTGAAAATCTTTGAAGTGGGACAAGAATTTCACTTTCTGGGAGTTGATTCTGACCTAAAGATAGAATCATCCTAGAAAGGCAGATTTGGGGCTCAAAACAACAAAAGTTATATATCTCTTTTAATAATTTCTAATGATTATAACTCTCCTACAATGAAAACATCACTAGACAAGTACGTATGCTCAGTCACTCAGGCACATCCAACTCTCTGTGGCCCCATGGACTGTAGCCCACAATGGCCTGTAGCCCGCCAGGCTCCTCTGTCCATGGGATTTCACAGGCAAGAATACTGGAGTGGGTTGCCACTTCCTGCCCCAGGGGATCTTCCTGACCCAGGGATCAAGCCCACATCTCTTGCATCTTCTGCATTGACAGGTGGATTCTTTACCACTAGCACCCCCTGGGAAACCCCTGGATGAGCAGGGACAGTTATCAGAAATAGGATCAGGCAGAAGCTGAACCACCAAGATCAGAGCTGCAGAAGTGGGTGTTCTCTAAACTGGAAGCACCTTCCAAATAACTTGAAGATGTGCTGGTTCTGTTCTGAAGAGGGTATCACTCATTTGGATGCCTCATTTCCAACACATTTATTGAACAATAATAATTGTTCCTGTTCCACAGTCCACAGGTCAAAATAGGAAAAACTTGCCAAAGAGCACTGCTTATATAAAGAGCTTACATGCCAAATTATTCATTATTTGTCTGAACCTGAGTCCAAAGGACTGGAATTCTTGCTCTGAGACTTCAGTGACGGAGGAAAGACAATTGCTGTCAAAAAATATTAAAACTATAAGCTTCTTATTTTTATGCCACTAATGATAAAGAAAAGTGCTTTCTTCCAGGAAAACCATTTTTTTAAACTTTCCATCATGGTTGCCATGGCGACCTGAGAGGGTGCCTGACTCAGGCTAGGAAACCTGACTCCCCGCTGTGGTCCAGCATGTTCATGGCTGAAAATGTGAATTTTCTATAGTGTACCTAGGCAGACAAGATCATCATATTCATGGGTAAGTTTCCGTTTGCCTTACTTTCCTGGGTAATGAAACCTCATGATTTCCCTGCCTAACTGGATGAGTCCCTCATGACATGTATATTATTGGCCAGGCAGGTAGGTGTGATGGAGTTAGAGCAAAGTGCGCAAAGTGGGATGTGAAGGTCCAAGAGGCAGGACCTGCAGGGACCTCGGGGTTCTGTCTGCCCACGGTGAGCAGGGCCTTACTCTAGGCAAAAGAATTAAAGGGGCGAATTTAAACCCTGGCCTTTGGGGTTTTAATAACTCATAGTACATTAGAAACACATACATGTGAGTGTGTGCTCAGTCGCTTCAGTCACGTCCGACTCGCTGTGACCCCACGGACTGTAGCTCGCCAGCCTCCTCTGTCCTTGGGATTCTCCAGGCAAGAACACTGGAGTGGGTTGCCACGCCCTCCTCCAGGGGATCTTCCCGACCCAGGGATCCAACCAGCATCTCCTGCGCTGCAGACGGATTCTTTACTACTGAGCCACCAGGGAAGCCCTAAACACATACGCATATACATATTTGCACAAAGACAGTGCAAATAAAGTAAAATCACCTGAAATCCCATTCAAAGAGGACTTCTGTTAATATCATAAACTCTGGAAAATACTGTTGTTGCCTCTGTTATTAATGTGTGTGTTCTCACAAGTATACTGCATTTTACATAAAACAGATCATGATGTACTTGATCTTTTGAAACCTTAATTTATCACTTGAAATGTCACCCAATGGTCACTGATCTTGAGCAGCAAACATAATAACATCTAATATTCCCTAAGAGCTCAAAAGGAGACATCATATTCACTCATTTAATTCTCATAAAACCCCAGCCAAGAAGGTTTTATCTATTATTATGTCTACTTTGCTGTTATTATATCTATTTTCCAAATGTCAAAGCTGAGTATGTTCCAAGACCTCACAGCTAGTAAGTGGTAGAATCGGGGTCCAAATCCAGGCCCTCTAGTTCCAAAGGCTGTGCACTCAGTGGCCTCGTGCCCTGTCCCCAAGCACTATCCCTCTATTTCAGAGGCTATTTTGTGGTGTAAGTGTGCCGCCATTTATTTCCTCCGTTCCCATTTGATGAGCATTTAGATTGTCTGCAATATTTTGCAACTAAAGAACAATACTCGGAGAGCAATACTCTGATGCTTGAATGTGCCTCTCGTTACCTTCATGAAATGATTATTTCTTTGGCAGAGACTCCTCAAGGCAGGATTGCTGGACCCATGGCTTGATTTGCCCTGTACAAGGGTTTTCTGACTTTACAGTGATGAGGGGGGCCTCTTGCCCCCACATCCAGGCCAATGGCAGTTTTGTCACTGATGACTTCAGTTGCAGTTCTCGACTATAATAAAGTTGACGGCTTTTCATTTTTGTTGACCTCCTGGTCCTCCTCACTTGAGTTATGTGTCTTTCCCTTTGCCTGTTTTTAAAACTTATCACACTCATCTTTTCCTGGTTAGCTTCTCACAGCACCCACAATATACATGCCAGGGTACAGTTGCGGGCAGTAGATTGGCTCCTTCAGCACCTGCCTGACCCTCCGCTTCCAGAAGAGCTGAAAACCATGCTTGCCAGACTCCCTTGCAGCTAAGCCCTCAAATGTGCTGTCATCCGACCACTGGGGCCTGCTGGCAGAAAACTTGAGAACCTGGGTCAGCACACCAGGCACATGTGGCATTCACGTTTGCTACTGTGGGGTCAGTGGGCTCCATCGGGCTCAGGAGTCCACAGGGCTGGCTAAAACTTCCCGATCTCTGGCTCACAGCTGGGACCCAATGGTCATGGGAGGAGACAGCAGCTTCCTCTGCAGTTTCCTGGATGAACAAGAGCAGCACTTGCCCTGGAAGACCAGCTCTGAGATCTCCTCCTGCCCTGCCAACAATTCAGGAACCTCTTAATCCCTTGCATTAAATCCCATCCTGCCTAACAAGCCAGAGTGGACTCTGTAATCTGCAACAGAACCACTAAATGTTAAACCATCTAAACATGTCTTAAAATTTTTTTTCTGAGTTTGCCGTTTGGCTTGAAGGATTGTTTCTGCTGTTTCCTTGCCACTTAAACATGTTTCTGTTTGTAGTCATATTTTAACACTCTTCCTTTATCCTCACTGATGGCATCCCTGGAAAAAGCTTTTCCACAGCAGGTTGATAAACGCTCTGCTTTCCTTCAGTACAGGTTTTACCTATTATTGGCCATTTGTATGTGTATCCTGGAGGAAGGGGTCACAGGAAATATGACAACTGTTGTAATCAAATAATCCCAGTTATTATTATTTTGGTCACACAGCTTGAGGGACCTCCATTGCCTGACCAGGGATGGAACTCAGGTCCATGGCAGTGAAAGCACTGAGTCTTAGTCCCTGAACAGTTGGGGAATTCCCAGCCTCAGTGATTTATTTTACTTATTTATTGCTGCGCTGGGTCTTCCTTGAGCATGCAGGCTCTCTCTGGCTGTGGTGAGTGGAGGCTACTCTTCGTTGTGGTGAGCAGGCTTCTCACTGCACTGGGTCCTCTTGTTGCAGAGCACGGGCTCCAGGGCACAGACTCAGTGGTTGTGGGGTGTGGACATGGTTGTGGGGTGTGGACCTGGTCGCTCCGTGACATGTGCGATCTTCCCAGACCAGGGGTTGAACCTGCCTCTCCTGCATTGACCTGTGGACTCGTAACAACTGGACCACCAGGGCAATCCTCCCAGTGACTTCTAAGGTCATCTACAGACACGTGATGCAGACTTTATTCTCTTGCCAGGGTTGGCAAACTTTTCTCTAACGGAACAGGGGTGAATATTGCTGAACCGGTCAAATGGTCTCTGTTGCAGCTACTCAGCTCTGCTTTTGTCCCATGAGAGCAGCCACGAGTACCATGTAAATGGATGGGCATGGCCGTGTTTGGCCTGCTGGCCCTAGATTGCTGACCCCTGTCCTACACCCCCCATTGGCTGATTCCTGGGCTGTTACCATGCCAACTGCAAGGCTACAACTTAAAGTTCCTCCTCACTATACTTTTTTTCAACATTTTATGTTGGAGCACAGTCAATTAACAGTGTTGTCTTAGTTTCAGGTGTATAGCAAAGTGACTCAGTTACACATATATTAATACATGCATCTATTATGTTTCAAATTCCTTCCCCACTTAGGTTATTACCGAATACTGAGCATAGTTCTCTGCCATTATACAGTAGATCTTTCTTGGTTATCTATTTTAAATACAGCCGTGTGTACATGTCAATCTTAATTCTCAATTTGTCCCTCCTTCCCAACATTATATTGGGTTGGCAAAAAAAAAAACATTGTTCTTCCATAAAATATTACAGGGATTCCCAGGTGGCTCAGGGGTAAATAATCTGCCTGCCAAGGCAGGAGAAGCAGGTTTGATCCCTGGATCAGGAAGGTCCCCTAGAGGAGGAAATGGCAACCCACTCTAGTATTCCTATTGGGAAAATGCCACGGACAGAGGAGCCTGGTGGGCTACAGGCCATGGGGTCACAAAGAGTTGGACACGACTGAGCACGCATACAAGATCTCATAGAAAAACCTGAGGGAACACTTTGACCAACTGAAAACTTCTTTACAGATCTTTTCTAGCTATTCTTGAACATCCATTTCTCTAGTGGAAAGTGAAAAGTGAAGTAGCTCGGTCGTGTCCGACTCTTTGCGACCCCACGGTCTGTAGCCCGCCAGGCTCCTCTGTCTGTGGGATTTTCCAGGCAGGAACACTGGAGTGGGTTGGCATTTCCTTCTCCAGGGCATCTTCCCAACCCAGGGATTGAACCCGCGTCTCCCACGTGGCAGGCAGACGATTTACTGTCTGAGCTGCCAGGGAAGTCCCATTTCTCTAGAGGAACTTCAGAGTTGGTTTTCCAAGTTAAGAAAGTTTTATTGGAATTACAATCTGATAATTTCTTAATTCATTAATAAGTTTAGAGGGAATGCCATCCTTACAAAATTATCTTCCAGTCTCCGTTTATCCAAGTCTCCTATTATCAAGAATTTTCTTCCTAGAGGATGTCCAGGCACAGATTCCAATCCAGGCTCTGTCACTCCCTGGTAGGGTAACCTTGGGCAAGTTACTCCTCTGTGCTTTTATTTTCTCATCAGTAAAATGTGAATAGTATAGCATTTGTCTTTCAGGGTGTTGGGAGGATGAAATGATTTGCCTGCCACATAGAAACCATTGCTCACTTGGTGCTCTAAACGTGTTGTTGCATCTGTTCAATCATAGTGGTTATTGCTGTGGGCATCCTGTCTATTTCTAACTTTAAAAACTGGTTCTAGTGTTTCACCATTAAGCGTAATGAAAACCTATGGAAATTTTCCTGATGTGGCCTATTTCTGTTTTACTGTTTTGTTTATCCAGGCCATATATCAACTTTGGCCACATCTCTTGAAATCATGATACCTTTCCCCCTTCTTTACCCATCAGAACAGAAAATTCCTTTAGCAGATTTCCCAAACTGATCCATCTTTGATTTGTTAAAATAGCCTCTCTACACCACGGTGCTAACCTTTTATGCATTCTTATGCTTTATTTGCTTATACTGCATCTGGGATTTTTATATCAGTGTTCTTAAGAAAAATTAAATTGCTTACCTAATTGTTTTCAAGTGCTACCTTCACCCATCACTGTTTATCAATGGTGTGCCTGCTTTATAAAGATAATTCAGAAGCCTCACTTCTTTTTCTCTACTCTGGAGCACTTTTAAACCACCTTAGAAACCATCTGACCTTCAATACTTTCAAATCATCCAAGTGGACATCATTTGTGTGTGATGTCTTATGGCAAATGGCTCAATTTCTTCCATGATAATTGGTCATTTTCTTTTTCTTTTCAATTCCTCTTGAGTCCATTTTATTGAGCCCATTTCTTACAAAAGCGTTCATTTACTCTAATGTTTCCACTTGTTAGAAGGCAATCTGCGCTCAGATTTACTGGTTACAGGAAAGTCATAACAATTTTTCCAGTCCACATTTGTTTAGTTTTGATTCTTTCTTTCCTTAGGTTTATTCATTAACTTTTAATTACAAAGAGAAAGAACCCACGGTTACACACACCTCACCCTGTGTGTTTCATAGAAGTCTTCCTCACCTTCCCCCATCCCATCCCACAGCCCAAACGCACAGTCTCTGACCTTCCTTGTAAATGCCCTCCAAACACGAGCAGAAGCCCCCAGGCCACATGAGTCGAGCGTGGGAAGGGGAGACAGGCAAGGGAAAACAATGGTCATAGAGGTAGGAGCTTTGTAAGGCCACGAGAGCGACCCGCAGCCCTGACCACACGTCAGAATCACCGGGGATGCTTCCATCGTCAATGCCAACACTGGACTGCTCTCCAAACCAGACCCTTCGGGACAGAGCCTGGCATCAGTGTGTTAGGTCCCCTCGGGCGATTGTATGATATGTGCATCCACAGTCAAGACAACCAGGCTCCAGAAACATGCAGGGAAGGCAGAAACAAAACCTTTAAAGGAACGTGGCCTCACTGTCTCTAAGCCGCATCCGCTCAAAGACTTGGGCCTTGGACCGAGGCAGTCCTGTGGGTCAGCCCTGGGGATTCTGTTCCAGACACAATGGCTGAGGCCTCTCTGCAGGGCTCTGAGAAATAGAAACTCATCCTCACCACCTAACACAGGCTTCCAGCAGTAGTAGTCATGCCTCAGGTGAAAAAAAAAAAAATCCATACACAAAAACATAAAACTTCTGTCCCAACAAGATGGGAGAGCAGTGCCCGCGGCGTTGGAAGCGCAGAGTCTGTTCTTGCAGCTCCCTGCCCCCCTCTGCACCTGCACAGAAGCACTGTTTCCCCGGGAAGATTAAGCATCACGAGCATAGAGCCTGGGGATAAGGCTTCAACGTCTCTCATCCGTGATCTAGAAGTGAAACCCCACAGGACGGCATGTTCAAACTGAGCGAATGGTTCAGAGGAAAGCCCCTTGACTCTCAAACCAGGTAGAAAATTATTACATAATTATTCTCCACTCAGTCAGTCAGTTAGTTCAGTCACGTCCAACTCTCTGCGACCCCATGGACCGCAGCACGCCAGGCCTCCCTGTCCATCACCAACTCCCGGAGTTTACTCAAACTCGTGTCCATCGATTTGGTGATGCCATCCAGCCATCTCACCCTCTGTCGTCCCCTTCTCCTCCTGCCCTCAATCTTTCCCAGCCTCAGGGTCATTTCAAATGAGTCAGCTCTTCCCATCAGGTGATCAAAATACTGGAGTTTCAGCTTCAGCATCATCCTTCCAATGAACACTCAGGACTGATCTCCTTTAGGATGGACTGGTTGGACCTCCTTGCAGCCCAGGGGACTCTCAAGAGTCTTTGCCAACACCACAGTTCAAAAGCATCAATTCTTCACTGCTCAGCTTTCTTTATGATCCAACTCTCACATCCATACATGACTACTGGATAAACCATAACCTTGACTAGACAGACCTTTGTTGGCCCAGTCAGCCTCATTCTATTCCTCCCAAAATACCCAACCATCTTTAGCTAACCCGGTAGGTCAGTCTTTTCCTATTTCACTCTTCAACTTTTTTTTAAGGCTAAGTAACTTATGTTTAGTGCTGGATAACATGTCAGCTAGTCAAACTTTTAAAACTTCCCCACACTTAGTCTAAGAGTAGTTTTATACATTTCAAATGATAATCAATGGTAACCCTGGAGTCAGACACACTATGTTTGCATCCTTGGGCACTTTTTCAATTTTTAGTTTTAAATATTACCTACCTCATGGGATAGTTATGAAGATGGAATGAGATAATGCATGAAAAGTGCTTAACACAGTGCCTGCCACCTCGTAAACACTATGGCCACTCACCCAACAGCTGTTTACTTGCTGTGTTACGAAGCATGTCTCACGGACTGGGCTAGGCTCGACGGATATGCTGGTGTGGAAAATCAAACTTGATCCCTGCTTCCACGGAGCTTACAAACTAATTCTCAGTAGATGCCGGCTGTTATTATTTCAAGATGCTAAGAATGAGAATGATCCCTTCGCTGCTAAAAATAAACACTGCAAGTGGTACAGCAAGAATTTGCAACCTTTTACTTGGGCTTGCTGAGTCCCAAATGGCAGGTATTTGTACAGTTAAGTTTCACGGAAAGAAACAAATGCAGCCCTGAAGGGCTGGATAGCTTTCTGAGTTTGATTAAACTTGAAATGCCAGGGATTAGGGGGGTATAAACATAGGCTGAGACAACCAACTTCCTGTCCCGAGAAGTCTTCACGGAGCCTTATGACATTTATTTAAGTCACTTCCCCCCTCTGTGCTTCAGTTTCTTCCTCTGAAAAATGAAGATACAGGGCCAGATTACGTCTAAGATCCCTGCCAGCTCCAACATTTTCCAGTAATTTTAAGTGTGTGTATGTGGCTTTTGTTTTTCCCTAAAAACAGTGATGATTCAGGCCTGCCAGGTTTAATATAGCAGTACTGGAAACAACTAGGCAAAACGCGTTTCCACAGACTGAGACTTTAAACAAAATTAGTAAGAGAAGCACCGTGTGGCAGAGCCTGGCAGTTGCCTACTCCTCGTTCACTTTGCATTTCTTCCGGGCAGCTGAACCCAACTTCATGTGGCGTGTCCATGTGCCGGGTTAAAAGGCCTTTATTTCCAGCCTCTCTGGTAACTCTGGCTAGAATGTTACTCAATCCCAGTCAATGACACGTCAATTGCTCTCTCCAGTACATCTTTTTTTCTTTTCCATTTATTTTTATTAGTTGGAGGCTAATTACTTTACAATATTGAAGTGGTTTTTGTCATACATTGACATGAATTAGCCATGGAGTTACATGTATTCCCCATCCTGATCCCCCCTCCCACCTCCCTCTCCACCTGATTCCTCTGGGTCTTCCCAGTGCACCAGGCCCGAGCACTTGTCTCATGCATCCCACCTGGGCTGGTGATCTGTTTCCCTATAGATAATATACTTGTTTCGATGCTGTTCTTTCGAAACATCCCACCCACGCCTTCTCTTCTTAAATGGGAAGGGTCCAGCCCATTTTCCCCTCCTGAAGAGCAATCAACAAAAAGAATATGAGGGAAGAAAAATACTACTGAAACATGCAAAAGAGTAATTTTTTTTCCCAAAGTCAGTGTTTTCAGACAAGCTTTTTATTTAACCGTCACCATAAGTTAGGAAGCCGTGTGTACTCTCTTTAGAGGATTATACTGGTTCTGACACCCTTTACACTGCTGGGGAGGGGAATGTCGTCACAGACCAACTGTAGGCTCTTCACTCAGCATTCGTTCAGAAATGCGTACGATCGCTGAATGCTTTCCGTGTGCTCGTCTGTCCTCTATAAAAAATGGCCCAAACCCCTTGCGTTGTTACATTTTTATTGGGAAATGTAATGCAGTAATCCAAATGGAAGATTTTATCTATATCCATTTAAGAATGCCAAAATGCACTTCTCTGATAAAGGCATCTTACTGGAGTTCTCCAGGGAAGCAGGACCACCAGGAAGTACACATTTAGAGACAGAGAAAGAGAGATCTGTCTTCAGGAATTGGCTCGCATGACGGGAAAGGCTTGGCAAGCCCCAAGTCTGCCGGGTCGGCCAGCAGGATGCAGACCCAGGGGAGAGCTGCAGTTCCCATCCAGAGTCCTGGCACATCCCCTCTTCTTCAGGGAGGTCAGTCTGGTTTTAAATTAAGGCCTTCAGCTGACTGCGTGAGGCCCACCCATATTATGGAGGGGGTGTGTGTGTGTGTGCGCGCTCAGTCATTCAGTCGTCTCTGACTCGTTGCAACCCCCGTGGACTGCAGCCCACCAGGCTCCTCTGTCCACGGGATTTTCCAGATGAGAACACTGGAGTGGGTTGCTGTTTCCTCCTCCAGGGGATCTTCCCAACGCAGGGATCAAACCCATGCCTCTTGCGTCCTCTGCCTTGGCAGGCAGATTCTTTACCTCTGTGCCACCTGGGAATCCCAGTGGAGGGTAATCTGCTTTAAGTTTACTCATTTAATGTTGATCTCATCTAAAAAATATCTTCACAAAAACATCCGTAAAGAAATATCTGAGTATCATGGCTTAGCTAAGTTGACACATAAAATTAATAGTTTCAGTTTTATTTGCAAGCCTTAACTATTTGCAAAGGTAATCAGAGTGCAAGGAGATCCAACCAGCCAACCCTAAAGGAGATCGACTCTGAATATTCATTGGAAGGACTGATGCTGAAGCTGAATCTCCAATATTTTGGCCACCTGATGCAAAGAGCCAACTCATTGGAAAAGACCTTGATGCTGGGAAAGATTGAAGGTGAGAGGAGAAGGGGACGACAGAGGATGAGATGGTTGGATGGCATCACTGACCTGATGCACATGACTTTGGGTAAACTCCAGGAGATAGTGAAGGACAGGGAAGCCTGGCGCGCTGCAGTCCACGGGGTCACAAAGAGTCAGACACAACTTAGCAACTGAACAACAACAGTCAGAGTTAGCGTAAATCTGCCATAGAGAGTACGCAGGAAGAGATCTTGGGGGGCTCTGTGGCCTGGACTTGCTGGGGAAACTGATCTTCAACTCACCCAGTCTTGCAGGAAATTCTCAAACACCCTGGCCTCTTACCAGTTACACATAAGGAGAAGCCATGTACGTGTCTAGTCTCCAGAGCAACTGGGGAGAGACAAGCAGGTAGAGATAAACTGAATCCCATTTGCAGTCAGTCTGACCATATTTCCACCCCTGTTAGACAGTATCACCAGAAGCTAAGAATTCTTATGAGACTTCAGGGCCAGAAACTGTGCTGCCCGGCCTGGATGAATGCCACTGTGTCCCCCACACGGAAAAGCCACACACAGGTAAGCGTAGTATCACTTACTCACCTTGAAGGGAATTGTACCCTCTGCCTGTTCCTGGTAATCGATCGGCTGCCAGCCCGTTAGTGTTCGCAAGCAGAGCAGTAAATCCACTGCAGCAGCATCATAGCTGCCGAAGTCCACACTGGTTCCCAAAGCACGTGGAAACCATATCCACCTTTGACACGGGCTTAGAAACTCCCTACCTTGCGTTCAGTGCCTACCATGCAATTCGAAAACATCAGTCAGTGCAATCTGCAAAGCAGATGCAGAAAGCAATAAACTGTCTTTTCAGTACAACCTTCCAACCCCTGAGTTTCACAAGGTTTCCCTCCCTCAGTGAGTGTGAAAATTATAACTACCAAGTGGGAACAAAATCACCTCAAGTTTCTTGCCCAGGGATCCCCACCATTCCTCAAAAGTGTTTGCATTTTTTCTAGTTGAGTTAATAATTGTCAATCATGTGGAACATCAAGTTCAATTCTATCAGAGCGGGAAGGAAAGAGGGAGAAGGAGAGAAAGAAGGTGGGACAGGAGGGGCTGAGGAAGAAGGGCCACGGGGTGAGGGGACGTGAGGAGGAGAAGAACGCGCCTAAAACCGCTTCAGGTTATCCATGTGCTTGAAGGAAGCAAAGGGCTATTTTCAGAATGATCGGATCAAAGCATGATACCTCCGACATACTTGAAAGAAACAAATACTTCCTGCAAGTGAAAGAAAAAAACCAAATGTTATGAAGAACCCATCTATGAGCAAAGTTGTGGTTTCTAAATCATGTGGTTTCTGCATCTTGATTATCGCTTGATTCTAGACTAACTTATCACAATGTTTAGACACCATGATAGCTTGAAATACTACTAATAGCTCCGTGAGAGTGATAAAGTGGTCTTTCTTAAGCAGGTCACGTAACTCGAAGAATGGAATCTGCCACAAGGCTTATCTATATTACTTTAGAATGAAGTAGACTAGCATTTGCAAAATGATTTCACTTGATGAAGCCATTTTGCTGGAGTGAAAATGTACAAAGCATTGTTTGATCATCTGCTCTATGGAAAACAATGGATAGCAAACTATTGATTTGGAAAAAAATTACCTCTTCAGGTAAGCAAAATTTGAATTCAATAAAGACATGCAGATTTTACAAGGCATAAAATTACAGAGAAAGAGCTGGAAGGAGTCTCAGGGGCCAGCTGCGAGTCTTTGTTTTATAGAAACAGCAGCTTCAGCCCAGAAGGCTTAAGCCATTCAACCATCAGTAAGAGCCCAGACCTAGGACCACGTTCAGCACTATCGTGGTGCTCCTCCAGGTGAGATATTTAGGTGTGCACTCTGACCCGATGCTTCTGTCCTCCACATCCCAGGATTCATATGTTCAAATCCTAACACCCAATACAGTGGTGTTGGGACGTGGGGCCTCTGGGAGGCAATTGGGTCATGAGGGCAGTTCAGTTCAGTCACTCAGTCATGTCTGATTCTCTGCGACCCCATGGACTGCAGCACGCCAGGCCTCCCTGTCCATCACCAACTCCCGGAGTCTACCCAAACCCATGTCCATTGAGTCAGTGATGCCATCCAACCATCTCATCCTCTGTGGTCCCCTTCTCCTCCTGCCCTCAATCTTTCCTAGCATCAGGGTCTTTTCCAATGAGTCAGTTCTTCCCCTCAGGTAGCCAAAGTATTGGAGTTTCAGCTTCAGCATCAGTCCTTCCAATGAATATTCAGGACTCATTTCCTTTAGGATAGAAGGGTTGGATCTCCTTGCAGAGAACCCCATGAGGGTAGGGGATTATTATTTTCATAAAAGAGGTCCCTAGCCCCTTCTGCTGTCTGAGGACTCAATGAGAAGGAGCTGCTATGAGCCAGGAAAGGAGTCCTCACCAGACGGCAAGCATGCGGGGCCTGGATCTTGGACTCCCCCGCCTCCAGAACTACAGGAAATAAATGTCTGCTGTGTGTAAGCCGCCCAGTGTGTGCTGTTTGGCAGCTCAAACTGCTCAGTGTGTGAAGTAACTTCAGCCATTTACAGAGGGTTTTTATCTAGAGACTTGGTGTCTGCTTTAATAAATACAGCTCATGGTTACCAGGAGCCATAAGTAAGCACAGCATATCAAATCAAACCTAACTGGAAATCAAGTCCTTGCTGGGCACCTATTCGCGTGCGTGCACCAATACACGGAATGAAGAAGCATGAGACATTCTCTACCTAAAAAGTTAAAAGCTACTGGAGCAGATCAAGCTGCCACCTGAAACAACATCAAAATCGTAATAAGTAGGGGGTTCATACCATTAGTGTTAAGATTTGGGAAAAGACTCGTGAAGGCTAAATATCGAGCTGAACGAGTGGAGAGTTTTTCAGCCATGAAAGAATACTATCTGGAAATGGACCCGTCCTTCCGCTGTAAGCAACAGTTTCAGAGTAGACAACACATCCCAGGACTGTGATCCCTGAAAGAGCAGAAATCAGTGAGGCAAGCCCTGTGTTCCCCAGTTTCCTTGTGGAGGCGTTTAGCAGGTTCCAGTACACAGAGGGGAAATACAAGGAATGCATTTCCCCAGGCGGGGTCGTGTAGAGCGGTGGAGATGCGGATCAGAGTTTGAGGAGGCCGAGACACCTCAAGTCTGCAGTGCAGAGCATCAGAGAGAAAGCCTCCAGGAAAAGAGGCCCAGAAATCCACCGAGGGGCCGATTTGCATCTCTGGCTCCGGACCAATCTTTGTATTCATAGTGTGAAATTCCATGGGCCAGGCAAAGAATCAGCAGGGGAAGAACAGTGACCAAGGACCTGTGAGCTCAACAACTAGTAAAATTCTCACAGAGGTGGGAGGTGTTCAAGAGCCAAACAATAGTGGAGCTCTAGAGTGGAGAACTTTTTGAACTCCTAGAGAATGCCGTGCCCCAGGAAAAGGAGTACTCCAGACCTGGTGTAGAGGCTAGTCTGGACCTGCCCTGACAAAGTTCTAAAAGCTCCAAAACCATCAAACCGTCAGAGCTGAAAAGGGAAGGAGAAAATACACAATTGTATTTGGAGACTTAACGCTCCTCTCTCAATGACTGACGGAAAGGTGGACAGAAAATCAGTAAGGGCTTAGACTTCTGAAACCAGACCATCAGTCAACACGACAATTAATATTTTTAAACATCATAGCCACTCACTATACAATCTGTATTCTTTTCAAGGGTATATGGGCTAAGACAAATCAGGTAGTAAACCCAATTTAGATACATTTAAAATAACTGAAATCAAATAGCATATTCTCTGACCCACAACAAAATGAAGTTTAACATCAGTAACAAACAAAGAAATCCAAAACATCCTCACATAATTGGAAATCAGACACCGCGCTTCTGGAACTTCCCTGGCAATCCAGCGGTTAGGACTCTGCCCTGACAGTGTGGGGGTCACGGTTCAACCCCACGTTGGGGAATGGGGACCCCACGCCACGCAGCACAGCCAGAGGAAAACACTGTGCTTCTAACTAACCCGAAAGTAAAAGAAAATACAAAGGAAATTAGACACCGTTTTGAACTGAATGAAAATTAAGACATGACATATCCAAATATGGGACATGCCGCTAAATTAGTGTTTAGAGAAAAGTTTAGTATTAAACGCCTATATTTATGAAAAAGAAGATCCAAAATCAAAAATCTAAGCTGACATCATAAGAAGCTAGAAAAAAGAAAAATTAAACCCAAAGTTAGTTGAAGAAAATAAATAACAAAGGTACAAGCAGCAATCAATAAAACAGAAAATAAAGAAGCAAAGGAAGAAAAAACAATCTAAGAAATCAAAAGCTGGCTCTTTGAAAGATAATTGACACAACTCCAATTATACTAGTAAAGAGAATAGGCACAGACTGGCCATATCAGGAATGTCTTATAGACAATAAAGAAATACTATAAACCAGTTTATGCCACTAGACAACTTATACAAAATGTAGAAATTCCTTGAAAAACACAAACTGCCAAAACTGACATAAGACATTTAAAAATTGGAGAACTCTGTTTCTGGTTGTTTCTCAGCCCCGAGTCCTGTTCTCTGACCTGCTTTGTGACACTGGGACTGGGGCCTGTAAACGCCTTCTTTTGCCAGAGAGCGAGGCGGGTACCACGGGGACATTCAGAAGCAAGGAGCTTCCATCCCCAAGACAGTGCGCTTTCTTCTCCCTGCTCCTGTGGTGAGTGACTCACCGCAGCCTCGGGGACACCCTGTCATGCCTCCCTTCCAGGGAGGGCTTGGGACAACCAGTGGCCCTGACCCGCCAGGTATTTTCACCAACACGCCAGCAGTTTTCCCAGAAAAGTTCCACCAGTGCCACAAAGGGTAACTTTCTGAAGTTCAGCAGCCTTCCAGGAGGCGGCTTCCCAGTGAGTCTCAAGTCCACCCCCAAAGCCAGGTTGCTGCTTGCCAGCTGCAGCGGCACCATCTCAGAGGTTCTGGGCCATCCACAGAACCACGGCCACGCCACCTCCAGAGAGACCTGAATCTCGGCCTTGCCTGGAAACCCTCCTCCAGGTGTGCTCCTTCCTCCAGGACTCTGCCCGGCCAGGAAAGCGGCTGTCTCCAGAGCTGCACGTCTGATTCTTCAGGGCTCTCTGCCTCTTAATAGTTAATCCTGTTACTAGGTAGTAACTCTCTATGTGAAGTTTTTCCTGGTGTAGCTTCTCCCTCCTCAGGGAACCTGACTGATACAACTATCAACGCCATCTAAGATTTAAGAAACTCACAAACTCTTTCAAAAAATAAAGAAGAGGAGGGAACACTTGCCAATTGAGTTTATAAAACATCATGCTGGTACTAAAACCAGACAAAGACATCAAGAAAAAAAAAAAAAACTAGACCCATATTCCATGTAAACATAAAAACCCTTAACCAAATACCATGGAATCAAATTCTCTACAATATAAACAGGGTAATAAACACCACTTGATCATGATATATCCAGGAAGGCAAAATTGTTTTAATATTTAAAAATCAAACATGAAATACCATCTTCACAAAATAAAGGAGAAAAATCATATAACTATCTTATTAGGTACATAAAAATCATATAACTTATTAATAAATTGAATCTCTATTCACAATAAAATTCTCCACACACTGGAAATTGAAGGTAACTTTCCCTAGATACAGGGAATCTACAGAAAAGAAACACTATCGCTAACATCACACTTAATGACAAAAGATACTTCTTCCCTAAGATCAGGAACACAGCAAGGACATCAGTTCTTACCACGTCTTCCCTACCTTGTACTGGAAGTCCTAGCCAGTGCAGTAGGACACCAGAAACAAAGCAGACCTACGAGAAAGGAAGAAGTAAAACTATCTGTATTCACGGATGATATTATTACCTATGTAGAAAATTCTAAAAATTTTGTTTTTTTTAAAAGCTACTAAAATAAGTGAATTTAGTAATGTGGTGGAACTGCAGGTCAACAAAAGAAAATCAACTGTATCTTGATGTATGCACAACAAAGAACCGAAAAATAAAATAAGGAGGAACACCATTCACAATAGCATCAAAAAACAAAATATTTAAGGATAAATAAAATATGTATAAAAACTATACAGTGAAAACTACAGAAATTGCTGACAGATATTATAGAAAGCCTCAAAACATGGAGATGGAACATGATCACAGATTGAAGGGTCGACATTATTAAGATATCCATTCTTCCCATCTGTAATGCTGGTGTGATTCCATTCAAAATTCTAGGAAGGACTTTGTAGGAATATATGGGTCAAAAACTGATGGAAATGTAAAGGATCTAGATTATTCAAAACAACTTTGAAGGACAAAGTTGGAGGATATAAGCTGAGCTCACATTTTACTGTTCATCACCTCTACCGTATAATTATAAGGGTTTGATTTAGACCATATGTGAATGGCCTAGCGGTCTTCCCTACTTTCCTCAAGTTAAGCCCAAATTTTGTGGATGATGTGAGCCACAGTCAGCCCCAGATCTTGTTTTTGCTAACTGTACAGAGCTTCTCCATCTTCAGCTGCAAAGAACATAATCAATATGATTTAGGTATTGACCATTTGGTGATGTCTATGTGTAGAGTCATCTGTGTTGTTGGAAAGGGTGTTTGCTAATGAAGAGAACGTGGTATTTGCCTAAAGACAGACATACATATCAGTAGAACAGAATAGAGAGTCTATTATTGGTTGTACACGTGTATGGTCAATTGATTTTTGACAAAGGAAGTCTTTTCAACAAATGATGCTGGAGAAACTAAATATTCACACAGGAAGAATATGAACCTCAATTTTCATTTCTCTTCATATAGCAAAAAGTAATGCACAGGGGATCACAGATCTGAATACAAAAACTAAATACACTAAGATTCTAGACAACAAAGAAGAAAACATCCTTGTGAACTTGGGCCAAACAAAGATTTCTTAGGACACCAAAAACACACCTATCATAAAAGGAAAAAAATTACAAATTGGCCTTCCAAATTCAAATTTTGTACTTTTCAAAAGATATAGACTTGAAGAAAAATCTACAAAATACATATCTGAGTTTAGAAAACAATTGTACCTGAAATGTATAGAGACCTCTTACAACTCAATAATAAGACAAGGAACCATATTTTTTAAACGAGCAAAAGATTTGAACAAACACTTCATGAAAATACATGAATGGGAAATAAGCCCTTGAAAAGATGCCTAGCAGCTAATGAACCTACTACAGAGTCACAAGAAAGGGTTAAAATTAAAAGTAATAATAACATGAAGCACTGACAAGAATATAGAGCAACTGAAATTCTCAAACATTTCTAATGGGAGTACAAAATCATACAATTAACTTGGAAATGTTTGATAGTTTCTTATAAAGTTGAACACACACTTCCCAATAAGATCTAGCAATTTCACTTCTTGGCATGCACCCATGAAAAATGAAAACAGATGCCCACACAAAAGCTGGTACTCGAATGTTCATAACAACTTTATTTGTAATTCTGAAAGCTGGGGGAACAAATTGTGGTATACCCCTTCAACAGTAAATCATTGATATACATAGCACATAAACAAATGTCAAAAACTTCAGGATAAGTAAAAGAAATTATTCGTAAAAGAGTACAAAGTGTATGACACCGTTTTTATAATGTTTTGGAACAAGGAAAATTTATCAACAGTGACAGAAATCAGATCAGTGATTGCCCGGGATCAGGGTGGGGTGAGGGTAAACAACTGCACAGGTGTAAGAGAGAACTCTCTGGAGTGATATCTTGGTTTGTCCATTTACCAAGACTCATGGAACTGAACACTTAAAATGCAAACATTTTACTATATGTAAATTATACCTCAATAAAGTTAATTTTAAAAAATATGTAGTGACCTAAACTGGACATCACTTAAACTGGTTTTAATTTAAAAATTTTCCTCTGTAACCTGATTTATTCTAAAACTTAGTTTCTTGTCTCTAATGGTAATACAAAACTTCATGTCAATTTAGCCTACATTAAATCATTATAAATTCCAAAACTGTAGAATTAGTTCAATGAACTTTTAAACCTTCATTATTAAAAAAAAAAATTTATTTTATCCACATGAATAACTGATTTGCTTCAAGGGGGTACACTAATGATTAGATATAAATTATAAAGCATGAGAAACATTCTCACCTACACTTGAACATATTTGTACTTCAATTAAATAAATACTTCTAACCACAACAAAATATTAAGAGGATGATCCAGTTCTATAAACCAGCAAAAGGTTAGATGATCATCTTCCAGGCACAAGGAGGTGGAAGTATTCATTAGTTATTTTAGTTTGTCACCAATGCCAGAACAGAAGTCAGACCAGAAAGGCACAACAAGAAATGAAACAAAAAATGTGCTACAATTTTACCTTTGGACCCACTAACAGCACTGGCTACATGCCAGGGAGCTTTCTTCCTCCTTCCAGCCACCAGGAAAACGTTCACAGAGTTGTATAAGGGTCACAAGACTAAAAGCTGGACCCAAAAGAAAAAAAAAAAAAATGCAGGTAATCCAATTAATCTGCTAATATTTATTACTGTATAAATATCTTTAGAGGTAGTTATTAATGAGTTATTTTTCAAATCATCTCACTCATCATAATTCAAAAATATATCACTTTAAAAAGGAAAAGAAAAAAATACTTTTCAGAGTGCACGCCTAACATGTTGGAGTGATTTCCACACAGCAGTGCTTCCAGGGTCTGCAGCTTCCTATGAGGGCAGCGCGGCCCGCGATGAGGACACACGCTGAGCGTGAACACACACCGCCCGAACAAGCACGTCCTGGCCATCTGCACGGGCAAGTAAGATGACGAAAGCTCCCTCGGCATTAACACAAGGCCTCGGGGTCTAACACCCTAGCCACTCCCAAGGATGGGACCTGTGTACTTCGTGTCCTCTGTATGGGACACATCCAGTCATGTTAAAGCTTCATCTGTTTCCCCTTGGAATTAGTTCTAAAATAATCTTCAAGAGGCTCAGCAAAAATATATTTTTCTCCCCATTTCCTCTTCATTATTTTTCGCCTCTGAAAGGCTCCTATATTGATCATCAAAACGAGAATTGGCTCTGAACCAAAACCAAAAAGAAGGACAGTGCAGAGTGTCCAGCGGCCCTCTGTGGATTAGTGCGAGGCTTCCACATGGAAGTTGTCAAACTGCGCGAATTCAAAGGAGTGAGTCCCAATCGCAGCCCAGCCGTTTCCTGGGAAGTTCACAGAGATGTTCTTCCAGAGGGTCTTGCCATTCAGCTTGCCGGAGGAGGAGCGACCCTGGAGTGGAGAGAGACACGGGAAAACGGTCCTCTGAAGCCTGCTGCTCAGTGGAAGGCCCACCCACTCAGTGCAGCAAACATTCTTCTCACGCAAGACTCATCAAGGCAAAACGATCCCACAACTTTGAGCAGAAGTTTGAAATGCAGGGGAAATTTTCTCAAAGGAAATTCTCATCTATTTATATAAACAGTTCTCAAGGCACAAGAATACCTCAATATTTCCTGTACTCCCCCAAAATGCTGTAAAATCTGCAGGAATGTAACACTTTTCATAACATTATGATAAAATTGTAGACAAAAGCTCACTAAAATAAAACACATTTCTTATTTACATGTAGTTGCAATTATGTCCTTTGCAGCTTACAGCTACCAGCTCTTCAGACAGGACTACAGGGGCCAAGATGTTTATTTAAGGTCTTCGTTAAACAGCATCAGCCCAGCCAGGAGAAGAGTAATTAACCTTCATTTTATTGTTTTATCCTCATGTACAGAATATCACTTCGAGGTCATATCAAAAGCTCACCCTTATGTTAGAAAAACAGTAACCAGCATTTAAACTGGTGACTGGGAGGGGCAGGGGGAGTGGATGGAAGAGAGAAATATCCGCCGGAGGAACAACGTACGGGTCACTGACAGAGAAAGATAAACGTAACACCTTGCTCAGACGCTGCCCTTCCTACTTAGCTAAGCGCCTGGCACACAGCTCTTACCATTACAACTTGCTTGTGAGCAAACATTCACAACACACTCCTTCCAGCCACATTTAAAACTAGCTAATTTCAAAAGGGTGAAAAGCAGAAGATCCGAAGCACTAGGTGGAGTCAGAATAAAATCTGCTCTTGAGTCCTACACTTCTAATGGAATGGGCCTTCATTTAGTTCTCGTGTTTTATGGCTGCAGACATGGCGACGAGCAATCAGAATCACAGATTTACCAGCGATGCTCAGACCTGAATTCGAGTTGCCCAACTCCACATGCAGAGCCACATACGCTCCCATTACTGCACACCTCACAGCGATCCCGCTCCAGCTCTGAAAGTGCTTCTTCGCCGCTGAGGGACTGGTGACTACTACACTGAGCCCGGGGCTCCAGCACACAAACCACGTTAAGCACAGACGCTCGTCTCCCCGCCCCGCCCCCGGCATCGGCTGCCCAAGCCTCTGACCGCCACTCCCACCCGGCCAGTCAGAGCGCGCCCTCCACCCAGACCTCAGCTCGGTCACCACCTCCAAGAGGCCTTCCCTGACCACTGTCTGGAGAATCTGGCAGGGAAGCCACTTTATCTCATGATCCCATTTTTACCTTCACGTTTTATCTGCTTATTTATAGCAGGAGCCAGCCGGCCCTGGCCCACAGCCCAGCCACCTATTTTTATAAATTCAGTGGAACTCAGCCTCCCCCCTTCCTCCACCTACTGTCAAAGGCTCCACTCTCGCTACAAAAGCAGAGCTGAAGAACTGCAAAATACACCACAGGGCGCTCAAGGCCTAAAATAGTTCCTCTTTGGCCCTTTACAGAAAAAAAAAAAAAAAGCTTAATAACTCCTGTCCCAGAAGAACAGAGGCTCTGAGAGAGCAGGAATCTTGCCTGTCTAGTTCACTACTGTATCCCTAGTATTTAGAACAGTACATATAGTAGACGCTTGATAAAAATGTGTCAAATGAAAAAAAATAATAATCATCTAACTCTCAAACAACCCACAGAGCTTACTTCCATTTTAAAGATAAGGACATAGAGGTTCACAAAGGTGAAATAACCCAGACACACGCTAGCATCCCAAGAACAGGTGGTTTGCTGGTATCATGGCAGGTTCTCTGCCTGTTTTCCACTGTTTATCACACTTTCCCAGTCTCATCTGATAATATAAAATGTTAACAAAAAAAAAAAAAGACACAAGAAAAGAACATTTTACCTCCAGGAACTGGAATCGGCAATACTTACATTCAGAGTTAAAGTGAGTGTATACCATTTTTTTGCTGTAACATCAGCATGTCCTAAACTATATATGATCCATCCGGCTGTAACACAAAAAGATTATCCTAGTTGACATATTTTTAAAATCTAAATCACTGAATCACATAACTCATTGGGGGTTCTTAGGAGCATCCATATGTAGTAAAGTCGGTCATAATAAAGATCGACATTTCCAAGATCTACAACTGATTTAAAACAGAAAACATCCTTCATTGAGGAATGCATTCAACATGCAGAGATCCTACCCTGAGCCATATACAATACATGAGCTCACAAGAGAATGAGCAAATAAACTTACAAATCAAGCAGGGTACACGATGCCTTAGCATGTATATTCAGGTCTGTATGTATACCTGATCGGACCGGATATGGAAGATAAGCAGGAACAGTCAAAAAACTACCATAAGACTTCCAGCTAGTGTAACTGACATTAGAGAATTAGAGAGAAAATAATGTCAGTTTTTGAATGTATTATATTTGAATGCCTGACAGAAACCCAGGATGAGATGTTCAATGGGCAGTTTAAGACACGGGGCAGTGGGGACTGAAGACAGACTTAAATCTCTAGTTCCACTTCTTCCACTGCTTCATTGTGAGACCTTCAGGAAATCAGTTAACCCCTCTGGCACTCTCTTTTGGAAAATTCGAGGTACCTTCCAGACCAGTCACGCTATGATTATGCAATTTCTATTCTAATATCCTTATTACCCACTCACTCTTTAACTTCTATTTTATCATCAGAGCCCTTTAACCTAAGGAAGAAGCAAAGGGGGAAAACAATAGGAGAGAAGACTTTTTATTAATGCAGGATGAAAGTCAAGAGACTCTGAATCAGAAAGAGTCACCAATAAGATCTAGTTTCAACAGAGTGGTGTGTACCCAAACCCAAGTGAAGTGGGTGGGATTCAACTTGAACAGATTCTAAGTACCTATTCTAGATAAAATACTATTATACATAAGACAGGGACTGTTAAGATGAATAATAAAGTCAAGCTGTTTTCAAGTTATTGACTAAATTAGGAAATAGGGTATGTCCATTTTAAGCAAGTTAGTTCTTCCCTTTATATTTCCATAGCACAGCAGCAGCATTCTCATAGCTCTGCTTTTTTTAACTTCCTGAGTATTCTCTCCTTACCCCCACGCCCTACTCTACCAGCCTAGCGCAAGTCTACAGCACCCGAGGGACTGTGCACAATTTCCCCTTTCATCAGGCTGCCTCTGTACTGATTAATTAACACTATCATTGGGAATCGTTTGGTGTTTGCTTACACACGTTGAATCTCTTCCCAATTAGATGCTCAAACATGGTGAGGTATTTCATTACTCCCACAGGTAACAAGCAGACACTCACAGCAACGTATCACATAGTAAATCATGTGCTACAGAAGAAACCACTTACCTAGATCGCCTGTGACTCTGTAGGTTCCATTTGCAAAAATCCAGAAGAAAATCCCCCTGGCACTTCTAATCAAAATACCACCTTTATTGACTCTTCCAGCAATGAACACGCCTCCCTTCTCAGGGGTCTCTATGTACACATCGCACTTTATAGTCAGATTGGACCTGCAGAATCAGAGTGTTAGCACTTTTAATTATGTCATTGAAAATGCAGCACCAATGCTCACCTCACAGTCACATGCTTCCAAACTTCTAATTGAGGCGGGTATGTGTTTCGCTAAGTCCACATTAACAGCAGGTATGGGCTTCAAGAACCTTCCCCAATAATGGTTTTAAATTTTACATGACTAAAGTCAAGTCATTTCATTGCCTCTCTTAAATGACTTACTATTGGAAAATAATACTTACTGTTTTCAAGTTTCCTAAGAATGCATTTCCTGTATTTCTATAATAAAATAACTTCTCGTTCTAAGAATATAATAATAAGAATCCATTTTTTTCTAGGAATACATAAAAGATAAGCTTCCATGTAAGTCTGAGCAAAAAGGTTTATTACATTTACATCAGCAAAGAGAAGCAGTGAAGACTACATATTAGGAGCCTCTGGGAAAAGTTACTTTGAGGCTGATTTTTACATTTAAGCCTAACAAGACTTAGAAATGACAGAAGAAAGATCTAAAATTATTTTCTCTGTCAAGTCAGAGTCAACTCTACCTTGACTCTACAGCAGGCATTTTCAGACTTGAGCCCCATGGAAATCACCCTGGAGGGGGTGTCGATTCTGCCTGCCGGCCCCACCCTCAGGGTCTGACTCAGCAGGTCTAGGGTGGGCCCTTGACCCTGCGCGTCTGACAGACTGCCAGGTGACGCTCACGCTGCAGGCCCAGGAGCCTCACTCTGAGAACCATTTTCCCTACAGGGTGTCTCTATGAACAGGCAGTAAAGTCCCGGTTTTGGCAGTGCTGACTGACAGAGTGTATCAAAGGAAGAGAAGGATTCAGCCAACCAGGAGCTCTCCTCCGGGCTTCCTTTCACAAATGCGACCAGATTTCCTTTGCAGCGATTTGTTGTTGTCTAGTTGCTAAGTCGTGTCCAACTCTTTGTGACCCCAAGAACTGTAGCCCACCACGCTTCCCTGTCCATGGAATTCTCCAGGCAAGACTGCTGGAGTGGGTTGCCATTGCAGGCAGATTCTTCACCTCTGCGTCACCAGGGAAGCCCACAATCACCCCAATCCAACATGACCTTTGAAAACAATTCCCCTCCTATTCAAATCTGAAGTGCAAATGGGAAAGAATTAGCTTGCACACAACCAAGCAATAAAGCAAGCAATTTATCTAAAACTAAGAATGCCAAGAAATACATTTATCGAAATGGGGAGAATAGATCTAGAATTATGTGGTTTTCACATTTTTCATCAGTGAATTTTGCAGTGAAATGTTACTTTGTAAAGGAAAATATAAAAAGAAGCACCTACAACAGGTACACAACCATCAGAAAAATCCTCATTTAATCGTTTAATCAAAGCTGGGCTACTTTACAGGAAGATCAAATGCTAAGTAGCTAAAGCCCAGTCTGTCCTGTATGTCCTCCCACTGCAGAGAGTGCTCTTCTCTTTACCACCAGCATGAAACCCCCTGGGATCGGACTTGCTCCTTAAATCCCCTACCTCTCTGTTGGTTCATCAGAAGCTGTCAGCACCATAAACTCATTCTATTTAGTGTGAGAGTGACAGAAGATCAAATGTTTTCCTTTTTTACATCACATTCCATAATAAACGATTCTTGCATCAGAACTTACAGGCAATTTTACAGACAATGAATAGAACAGAATAAAAGTTTGGCTTCGTCTTCCATAGTCATAACCCCTCAGAAGTGCTGAGAGAATAAAAACCAGCCAACATATTAAGTAAATTTGATCAAAAGGATTCAGAGTTCAGGTCTGTTCAGAAAAAAGATAGTTTTGTGATTGTCCTCAGATCCCAGCCAAAGCTTGCTAATGAGATGAAAGCCTGAAGTAGCTTTGGGAAAGTCCACCCTCTACAGTCAAATTACTGCGCTGACACATAACTAAACCTAAATGTGAGGGAAGTTCTGTCCTAAACCCAGTTCCAAGAACTGATGGTGCCCTGCACGCATAGAGCGGACTGACTGCACTAGCACTGTGGATGCACTCTGCTAGCCTTCTGTTTCCTGCCCTCAGGGAGAAGACAGTGATTAATGCAAGGCTGTGAGCGGAAGTCCCAGGAGCAGGGGCTCCAGCACAGGGCAGACCTGGCCTCTTGCCCTGGCTCTGGAATTTAGAAGTGTGGGATCTTGAACAATCTTAGCCCATGCCTCAGGTTCCCAGTCTGTAAGGCAGGCAGGGTGCTGCCTTCAGCATAAAGCAGCCATGGGAAGCACAGACCAGCGCTCAGTGTTACCCAGCTTTCACTCCCTCCGCTCCCTGCAATAAACGGGCATCACGGCCGGAGGGCAGAAATGAACGTGGGATGCCTGTACATCTCTCAACAGATCTGGCTCCCCTGCACCCAGAACAGGATAATGAGAAGCAACACAAAGTAAACAGGATGAGAGCAAATTTTAAAAGATTTTGGAATCAGGCCCAGAAGTGTGGCTCGGGTTTGGCCGCAGGCAAGGGTCAGCACGTACTCCTGAGCAGTGAAACAACAGGAGGAGGGCGGAGCGTAAGAAGGACGGAAGCAGTCCTCTCTCGACGTGCGTGACTGCGATTCCCTGGTTCTTTTTCCTTCAGAATATGTCACTCTTTCCGTCTCTCCCCACTTCACTTCATCCTCCCTTCCCTACCTCCTTCCCCACTGCAAGAGTAAGATTCAGTACTGCTACGTAAATACTGCAAAACCCAAAGTTATGAAGAGTTTCGGTTAATCCTTGGATGGTGTTCTATACCATCTCTCGACATCAATGAAATTCTCTCAACTTTTCTAGAGTCTCAGCCAGAAACAAAAGATTTGGGGTTCAGAGAGAACTTCATGTAGAATATTTATAGGCATGGGGGATAAGGGTTGGCCCACAAAGTTAAAGGTTACCTATGGCAGCTGCCTTCCAGACTACTGGTCAAAATATAACAAGGCCCATCCCTTAGACAAATAAACCCAGTCACCTGTCTTACAATAAGACCATTAGTTAAAAAAAAAAAAAAAAAGGAAATCACAAAGCCCACTGACATGACCAGAATATCCAGATAAAGTGTCTAGTACAGAGATCAAATTGCTAACATCTGTTGGATCATCAAGAAAGCAAGAGAGCTCCAGAAAACCATCTACTTCTGCTTTATTGACTATGCCAAAGCCTTTGACTGTGTGGATCACAACAAACTGTGGAAAATTCTTCAACAGATGAGAATACCAGACCACCTTACCTGCCTCTTGAGAAATCTGTATACAGGCCAGGAAGCAACAGTTAGAACTGGACATGGAACAACAGACTGGCTCCAAATCGGGAAAGGAGTCCGTCAAGGCTGTATATTGTCACCCTGTTTATTTAACTTATATGCAGAGTACATCATGTAAAATGCCAGGCTGGATGAAGCACAAGCTGGAATCAAGATTGTCAGGAGAAATATCAATAACCTCAGATATGCAGATTACACATTTATGGCAGAAAGTGAAAAGGAACTAAAAAAAAGCCTCTTGATGAAAGTGAAAAAGGAGAGTGAAAAAGTTAGCTTAAAAGTCAACATTCAGAAAACTAAGATCATGGCATCCGGTCCCGTCACTTCATGGCAAATAGATGGGAAATAGTGGAAACACAGAGAGACTTTATTTTCTTGGGCTACAAAATCCCTGAAGATGGTGACTGCAGCCATGAAATTAAAAGACACTCACTCCTTGGAAGAAAAGCTATGACCAACCTTGATGGCATATTAAAAAGCAGAGATATTACTTTGCCGACAAAGGTCCATCTAGTCAAAGCTGTGGTTTTTCCCGTAGTCATGTGTGGATGTGAGAGTTGGACTATAAAGAAAGCTGAGTGTCAAAGAATTAATGCTTTTGAACTGTGGTGTTGCAGAAGACGCTTGAGAGTCCCTTGGACTGCAAGAAGATCCAACCAGTCCATCCTAAAGGAGATCAGTCCTGAATATTCATTGGAAGGACTGATGTTGAAGCTGAAACTGCAATACTTTGGCCACCTGATGTGAAGAACTGACTCATTGGAAAAGACCCTGATGCTGGGAAAGATTGAAGATAGGAGGAGAAGGGGATGACAGAGGATGAGATGGTTGGATGGCATCACTGACTCGATGGACATGAGTTTGAGCAAGCTCTGGGAGTTGGTGATAGAGAGGAAAGCCTGGCATGCTGTAGTCCATGGGGTCTCAAAGAGTCGGACACGACTGAGCGACTGAACTGAACAGAGATGCTGGTATAAACAGTATTTCTGTTGCATAAAAAGATAATCCATCAAAGTTATCCTAAATTAGGTAAGAATTCTTTATCCTAATAATTCTTCACGGTGCTATAACGGTTCCAGGAACTTTGGATAACTGAAAGTTTCTCAAGACTTATATCAGAGCTTTCGACTAGAACTTCATTTTATAACACAGATTAAGGCTCTGCAGAAGGGATAAAGACTTTCTGCAGCATTCCTCAAATAAACAATTCAAGGCTCTCTTCCACATTACCTCCCCTTCCCTGCCGGTTTCCGAGCTACCGACACGGCTATTGTGTGGCTCTGCATTAATAATCACCGTCCCTGAGGCCGAATGCTCGTATTTATGTTTCACAGTAAGTAGACTAGTTAAACTCACTAGCCAACTGAAAGCTGATTTGCTTTTTACTATTGCCATCTACTGTCACCTTGTAAACAGATTTTGCACAAAGGCTAAAACCGTGTAATTCAAGTATGAATCCAGCAGGTGGCAACACCAGATCAACATATCAACTCTCCAGCAAAAACAAAAACTTAAAAACATGCATATCACAAAGTCTGCTTATACATAAAGTTTAAATTATAATTGGGTCCAATACCCTCAGATTTCACATTAAAACCAAATCTTATCCTGCAACGATTACTAATAAATTGGGGAAATCTGAGGGAAGAACGCCAAACAACAACAAAACAACTGGCTGGTTTGTGCCCACTGTGATATTCAACAGTTATCACATACCTGTTAGGTTCCCAGACAAGGAGGGCTGCTGCGGAGTCCTGGCTTCAGAAAGTACTTGATGACATTACAAGGTTATTTCGCCAGATCTACAGTAAAGACTAGGTCAGTTTTACGTACCATGTGTAATCCCCGATAACGCTGATGGTGTTGAAGGCGTCGGCAGCCCACGTGATGGGCCTCTGATTGAGAACCTGGCGCAATGTGAAGCGATGGTCTCCGGGGTCTTCCATATTCACGTAGTATTCAAACACCCCGGTCTGGTCAGCAAAATTTGGAGCTTCACTAAAAAACGGGTAATCTGTTCAGAACACAATAAATTGTGTGTTGAGTTATCAAATCCTTACAGCATCTCTCCTCTCTAATGTTTTCTGGTACATTCTAATATACTTTTGAAAAGTTTTAAATTGGCAAATGATATTTTTTATTGTTGTTCAGTTGCTAAGTCATGTCCAACTCTTTGCGACCCCATGAACTGCAGCATGCCAAACTGCCCATGGGATTTCCCAGGCAAGAATACTGGAATGGGTTGTCATTTCTTTCTCTAGGGGATGTTACCGACCCAGGGATTGAACCCATATCTCCTGCATTGGCAGGCAGATTCTTTAACACTGAGCTACCAGGGAAATGATACTTATAAATAGTCAAAGGGTAGGGTTTAGGTAATTAAAGAGCTACTGACTTTATGTAATCTTTATTAAATATCAATATGATCAGTCTGACATACAGACTTTACAGAGTTAATCCATGCAAATGCTTAAGAGGAAAGATCCTGAGTTCAGGAACATGCAGACCTGGGTTCAAAGTCTAGCTCAGTCAGTTCCCCAGGCAAGTTACTTAACTGCCCTGACTTCCAAGTTTTCAATGGTATGAAAGCGGTATGCATTCAGTAGAAACTGTGCCTCAAATTCTGAATTTTGATGAGCATACCCTCTCGTGATGCGGGCAGTGGCAGTGAGCAGCAAAAAGCCACAGCCCCACCAGCCACACAGTCACGAAGGGTAAACAACAGAGTCACCGAGAAGCATTCTGGCCCCTGACAACCGTCCTGGGCTCACTTTCTTCACAGTATCAGAGGCGACAGGAGACACGCCACACCTCTTTGGGCTTTGTGGTAGACGATTCTCCCCAGCTGCTGGGTCACGTAAGTGCTCGGAGCACACTGACGGTAGGCCGACTGCGTTAACAGGTTTGGTAGGCTAAGTATATCAAAGTACATGAAGCATGTTTTTGACTTACGGTATTTCCAACTTATGGTGGGTTTATCAGGACCTAAGCCTACTGTAAGTTGAGTAAGGTCTGTACAACTTCCGTTCCAACAACAACCTCTAAATTTTTTCTGGCACTGAAAATTACAGGGCCCTCAAGTGTGATGTTACTTGGAAGTAACAGAGAAATTAGGTCCCTTTTACCACATACAGATTTAGAACTAAATCAATGTACTTCTCACAGACTCCATCTAGCACCAGTTTGATAGGTAGAAATTGATCCATTACTGCTGAAAATGGGAACCAAGTTAAGTGTCAGTACAAAGACTTACCAATGTTGAAGTTATCCTCATAGACAGAGGGGAAGCGCTGGGACTTCGGAGGCGATGGGAAGCTGCCTTTGCGGCCGGAAGTGAGCGTGGTGAGGGTGAACAGCTCGTCCTCCTGCAGCTCCAGCGTGAAGCTGCCACCGCTGTCGAGGAGCTGAGAGAGAAATGACGCTGTGGTCAAGCCAGGCGCCTCGGCTCATCTCACGCGAGTCAAATAGCTTTTTAAAAAACGAGCTTAAGAAATGCCAAAGTGATTTCTGTTGGAAGTCCCTAATTATTTGTTAATATACACACTCAATACCAAGGCCCTGGAAATCGTTTTTCTTAAGTTGTTTAGAAGACTTTATACAATTGCATTCTAGAAAGGATATTAGGAGAATTTCACTTCATACAAGGAAGAAGGAACAGATGATCCCCAAATCTATTCCTATCAGTCTATGCTTTTCCATTAGACTGTAAGATCTTTAAAGCCTGTGTATAAATTCAATATATGTACCTATGAGATCTGCTTATTTATTTTTTAGGACTTCACTAAGGTAGAAAAATCTGTAAAATCTTACTGTTGACTCAGCTATTAAACACAGAAAACCTTACTATTAATTAAAAAAAGTCCTACCTACTCATTACATGTTCAATACATATTTCAATTAGCAAACTAGGTTTATGTTTTGGCAATTTAATCTCTTAAAGCCATAATCGCTTCATCTCTAAAATGAGTAGAAAATACCACCACATAGGGCTGTTGTGAGTATTAAATGAGACAATATTTATAAAGTTCTAAGCTCAGTGAGCGACCCAGAAGAAACATTCCCTACATCAAAGGTGTCCTACGGCAAATACAGGCCTCTAAAGACAGTGAAAGCGTTTGCATAACTGATGTTGGCACTAAATGTGGGTCCACTTCATGAAATCTGAGCAGCTCTCCTTTTCTACTTGGAATTAAACATGTTTATATCACACCCTAGCTTTAACAGATTGTTGGTCAGATCTATGACATATCTAATACCATATTCTGGCTTAGGAATAACCCTAAATGATACATTTTTCTTATGGGAAAATCAATTTCATGATACTATTTCTAGCAATGTGTTGTACAAAAAGTAGATGCCACACTTACTTCATTTATTGATAGTGACTAGTTGAGTCACAGAACATTAATAATTACCAGAAAATGTAGATTTGTGTCAATTAGGTAAAGTGATGTGCTTGCACGGACCAATTCAGTCTTTGAAACATTTACTGATAAGAAACCACCATTTACTAAGCTCCACACTAGGCACCTGGGACAAAAAGGTAGGGACCTTTAAGGATGTATAAGGCGGGGACTCAATCATAGCGGCATCCGGTGCAGCGGGGACGTGCTTACTAGGCAAACACACATCCCCAGGTGGCTATGACCCTAAGACTGGTGGGAAGGCTTCAGAGAAAGCCACACTTGGGCTGAGTCTTGAAGGATGATAAAAATACAAACAGAAGGCATCCCAGGAGGAAGAAAAAGCATGTGCAAAGTCACAGAAGTAATTAACTTGGCATACCCATGCTCTGAAAATTGCAAGAAGTTTAGTGTGAGAAGAAAGATCAATTTGGTAGGACAGGCCTCTAGAAAAGAAAGCATTCTTAAAAAAATAATAATAATAAAAAAAAAAAAGAAAAAGAAAGCATTCTTTTACCTCATGAGGTATTAATGAGGTCACATGTTACACTAAGGAATGTGAACTGACAAAATCATTAAGGCATTTGAGCAAAAGACAGACAAAAACCAGCTCTGGGAGCAGTGTGATGTTTGGCAGAGAGACTTAAAAGAGCAAGAGAGAGTTTCTGAAATCCAGGAGAGATATAATGAGGAACTGAACAAGCAGGAGCAGTAGGAATGGAGAATAAGGCATGGGCAGGAGAACTATGTGGGTGATACTGTCTGTACTTGATCACTGAGGGTATTCAAAGAATGGGTGGGAATGACAGTCTCAAATGAGACTCAAATTTCTGACCTGGGCAACCAAGTGATGGTACCATTCACCAAGACAAACTACACATCAAGAGCAAACCCATCCACCAAAACAGGCTTCCTTGAAGAGGCCTTCTATTTTAAAAAATGGGGGGCAACTTTATCTCTATTATGCTTCAGCCATAAATCAATTATGAAATTAAAAACTAATTCATTAATCAAATTTCTGTCCCCTCTAATGCTGCAGTGCTCAAACTGTAGGAATTTATTTAACACTACCCATAGAGAGTCCAGTTGTTTGAAGAGAAACCTCTCTGGTGGTTTTCCGAGCTTGGTATACCACACCTGCAGCTCTGGTATTTCACTCTGAGGAGGAAACACAAGGACAGCACTGTTGAGTGATTCACCATCTTCTCTTGGAGGACTTCCAAAACCTGTACCAGCAAGAATGCACCAAGGACAATGTGCACTCTATCTCTACCTACCCAAAGACCCAGCTCAAACCTTAAGCAGTAATCATTTCAAAAGTAGGAAGACATTATTCAAGCAAATACTTTATTTCCTACAAACACTGCAGATTTTTGGCAAATGTTTAAAAAAGATTTGTATCTTTGCTTCAAAAATACTCATTATTATTATACCTATATAAAAAGCTTTTTAAGAATTTTCTGGCATTAAAAAACAATGCTTATGCAATTAGTAGAAAGTGCACTGTATGTATTTCTGTATTCAAATCTGACAATAGGTCGAAATAACAAGAATTTTGTATCTTTTTATATAGAATGTTGTAAAGAGCAGTGCTGGAAAGCTTCCTCAACTACACAAATGATGCTCTACCAAAAAGAACAACCTTCTTGCAAGTGACTTTTGTCAGGATTCTTCAAAACCACTAAGAGCATTACCTCCTAGTGGCTTCTGTACTTCCTGACTAAAACCAGTCAGCAAAGAGAACACACCAAGGCATTTAACGATGCATATGCAAACTCTTAATAGCTTACAATATTTCACTTAAAACGTCCTAGGTCATGATAAAATATATAAATTCTCAAATCAAAACCAAAATAAAAGTTCCACTTATTTACTTACAAAAGAACCCTTAAGATCAAACGTAGCAAACTGATGTGACACATTGAAATAGGGAAGAAGTGGTCGTATACACTTGGAATGTTTATGACTCTAAGGAGAAAAAAAATCATGTAAGTTATTTAGATGAGACATAGGACATTTTAAAGAGAAAGTCATTTACTACACCCAGATTAACAGAAGTGACACACACTAGGTGACAAAGAGCGAAACACATATACTATCAAGGGTGAAACAGATCGCCAGCCCGGGCTGGATGCATGAGACAGGTGCTCGGGGTTGGTGCGCTGGGAAGACCCAGAGGGATGGGATGGGGAGGGAGGTGGGAGGGGGGATCGGGATGGGGAACACATGTAAATCCATGGCGGATTCATGTCAATGTATGGCAAAAACCACTACAATATTGTAAAGTAATTAGCCTCCAACTAAGAAAAATAAATGAAAAAAATAAATAAAATAAAGCAAGGAAAAAAAAAGAGTGTATTTCAAATTTTTTAAGACTTTTTCTAACAAAACCTTTGTTGAATGTCTATTGTGTGTGCCTATGCAATACTGTTCTTTAAAACATCAGACTTTTCTTCCATCACTAGTCACATCCACAATGTGAAATGTCTGTTCATTTCCAAGGCAAACCATTCAATACCACAGTAATCCAAGTCTAAACCCCAACCACTAATGCTGAAGAAGCTGAAATTGAACAGTTTTATGAAGACCTACCAGACCTTCCAGAACTAAGAACTAACACCAAAAAAAGATGTCCTTTTCATCACAGGGGACTGGACTACAAAAGTAGGAAATTAAGAGATACTAGAGTAACAGGCAAATTTGGCCTTGGAGTACAGAATGAAGCAGGGCAAAGGCTAATAGAGTTTTGCAAAGAGAACGCACTGGTCATGGCAAACACCCTCTTCCAACAACACAAGAGATGACTCTACACATGGACATCACCATATGGTCAACACTGAAATCAGACTGATTATATTCTTTGTACCTTAAGACGGAGAAGTTCTATACAGTCAGCCAAAACAAGACCAGGAGTTCACTGTGGCTCAGATCATGAACTGCTTATTGCAGCAGGGTAAACCATTGAACCATTCATGTATGACCTAAATCAAATTCCTTAAGATTATACAGCAGAAGTGACAAATAGATTCAAAAATTAGATCTGATAGACAGGAGTGCCTGAAGAAATATGGACAGAGGTTCATAACACTATACAGGAGGTGATGATCAAAACCACCCCCAAGAAAAAGAAATGCAAAAAGGCAAAATGGTTGTCTGAGGAGGCCTTATAAGTAACTGAGAAAAGAAGAGAAGCTATAGGCAAAGGGGAAAAGGAAGGGTATTGCCATCTGAATGCAGAGTTTCAAAGAACAGCAAAGAGAGAAGGGAAAGCCTTCCTCAGCGATCAATTGCAAAGAAACAAAAGAAAACATTAGAAGGGGAAAGACTGGAGATCTGTTCAAGAAAATCAGAGATACCAAGGGAACATTCCATGCAAAGATGGGCACAATAAAGGACAGAAGCAGAAGATATTAAGAAGAGGTGGCAAAAATACACAGAAGAACTATACAGAAAAGATCTTCATGACCCAGATAACCACGATGGTGTGATCACTCACCTAGAGCCAGATATCTTGGAGTGAGAAATCAAGTAGGCCTTAGGAAGCATCACTATGAACAAAGCTAGTGGAGGTGATAGAATTCCAGCTGAGCTATTTCAAATCCTAAAACTGATGCTGTGAAAGTGCTGCACTCAATATGCCAGTAAATTTGGAAAACTCAGCAGTGGCCACAGGACTGGAAAAGGTCAGTTTTCATTCCAATACCAAAGAGAGGTATTGCCAAAGAGTATTCAAACTACCACACAATTGCACTCATTTCACACACTAGCAAAGTAATGCTCAAAATTCTCCAAGCCAGGCTTCAACAGTACATGAACCGTGAACTTCCAGATGTTCAAGCTGGATTTAGAAAAGAGGAGGAATCTGAGGTCAAATTGCCAACATCCACTTTATCATCAAGAAAGCAAGAGAATTCCAGAAAAACATCTACTTCTCCTTCATTGACTACACCAAAGCCTTTGACTATGTGAACCACAACAAAGTGTGGAAAATTCATCGAGAGATGGGAATACCAGACCACATTACCTGCCTCCTGAAAAATCTGTAGGCAGGTCAAGAAGCAACAGAACCAGACATGGGACAACAGACTGGTTCAAAATTGGGAAAGGTGTATGTCAAGGCTGCATATTGTCACTGTGCTTATTTAACTTATATGCAGAGTATATCTTGAGAAACGCTGAGCTGGATGAAGCACAAGCTGGAATCAAGATTGCCGGGAGAAATATCAATAACCTCGGATATGCAGATGACATCACCCTTATGGCAGAAAGCAAAGAAAAACTAAAGAGCCTCTTGATAAAAGTGAAAGAGGAGAATGAAAAAGTTAGCTTAAAACCCAACATTCAGAAAACTAAGATCATGGCATCTGGTCCCATCACTTCATGGCAAATAGACGGGGAAACAATAGAAACAGTGACAGACTTTATTTTGGGGGGGCTCCAAAATCACTGCAGACGGTGACTTCAGCCAGGAAATTAAAAGACACTTGCTCCTTGCAAGAAAAGCTATGACCAATCCAGACAGCATATTAAAAGGAGACATTACTTTGTCGACAAAGGTCCATCTAGTCAAAGCTATGGTTTTTCCGGTAGTCATGTATGGGTGTGAGAGTTGGACCATAAAGAAGGCTGAGCACTGAAGAATTGATGTTTCTGAACTGTGGTGTTGGAGAAGACTCTTGAGAGTCCCTTGGATCGCAGAAGATCCAACCAGACCATCCTAAAGGAAATCAGTCCAGAATATTCACCGGAAGGACTAATGCTGAAGCTGAAGCTCCAATACTTTAGCTACCTAATGCAAAGAGCCGACTCATTAGAGAAGATCCTGATGCTGGAAAGACTGAAGGCAGGAGGAGAAGGGGAGAACAGAGGACGAGATGGTTGATGGCATCACCGACTCGATGGACATGAGTTTGAGCAAGCTCCAGCAGATAGTGAAGGACAGGGAAGCGTGGCGTGCTGTAGTCCACGGGGTCACAAAGAGTCAGACACGACTGAGCAACTGACCAACAACAACACTGTATATACCTACTCAAAATAAAACTCAATGGCATCTTGACTGAGTCAGACTTTGAATTCCAGGGTCATCTGATGGCACACCCAGATTACACTTATGCTCTGTTTTTTAAGTGATATACATCCAAAAACAAGAAATGCTTGGGATGTTTTCACTGAGAAGGCATCTCACCCAAGTATAACCTTCAAATGCACAACTGCAGTCAGATAAATATATACAACAAATCTCATTGTCAACATCACTTTTTCAAAATAATCATTACCATAAAGTAAAGGGAAAAAGGAAAGTGAAGTCACTCAGTCATGTTCGACTCTTTGTGACCCCATGTACCATAACCTACCAGGCGCCTCTGTCCATGGGATTTTCCAGGCAAGAGTACTGGAGTAGGTTGCCATTTCCTTCTCTAGGGGATCTTCCCAACCGAGGGATCGAACCCAGGTCTCCTGCATTGCAGGCAGACACTTTGCCATCTGAGCCACCAGGGAAGCCATCATTACTGTGGTGTGGATCGAAAGAAGTCTGTGACATCATTCCTACTTTACGAGATTTAACAATCACAGAGGACTTAACAGTATAAGGTTCTGGGCCAGGTTTTGTGGGAAATTTTTAAATTGTAATTAGAGATTTTAATACCTCCCCTCAATAACTGATACACAACTAGACAGAATATCAACAAAGATACAGGTGATTTAACAAAACTATCAAACAATTTGCCTGGATTAATATCTATAGATCACTTCATCCATAACTGCAGAATATGTATTCTTTTCATGTGTACAAGGAACATTTACCAAAGTATACAAGATTCTTAGCCATAATAGAAGTCTCCATAAATTCAAAAAGATTCAAGTCTCACAAAGTCTATTCTCTGACCACAACAGAATTAAGTCAGAAATGAATAACAAAAATGTCTGAAAAAATCCTCAAATATTTAGAAACTAAATAACAAATTTCTAAATAATCTTTGTCTCAAAGAAAAAAATAAAAGGGGAAACGAGAAAGAATTTTGAACTTACAAAAATAAAAACGCAACACATCAGGATTTGTGGGAAGCCACTAAAACAGAAACTTTAGTTTAAGATACTAGCAAAAGAAGAGCAAATTAAAACCAAGTAAGCACAGGGTATGGGATTCAGAGATGGAAACTACTATGTATAAAACAGATAATCAACAAGGGTATACTGTACAGCACAGAGAAATATAGACATTATATTGCATTAATTTTAAAGGGAGCACAGCCTATAAAAATACTGAATCATTATGCTGTGTACCTGAAACTAATACAATATTGTAAATCAGTTATATTTCAGTAAAACTTTTAATTCAATTTAAAAAAACAAAGTAAGCAGAGGAAAGAAAATAATAGAGATGAAAGGATAAATCAAACAAAACCAGAAAAACAAAAGTGTACAATTGAGAAACCAAAAGCTGACTCTTTGAGAAGATTAATAGAACTGAATAAACTTCTAGCCAGACTCATCAGGAAACTAGGATAAGAAGAAAGAAAATACAAACTGCACTTATGAACATTAAGAGAGGTGACATTAACACAAAGTAGATACATATATTAAAAGAACAGTGGGGAATAACAGCAGTAACTTTGTGCTGAGAAATTTAACAACGTAAATGAAATGGACAAATTTGCGTGAAGACACAAAAACCCAAAGCTCACTAAGAAGATGTAGACAAACCAAATACCCCTTTATCTGTAAAGGAAGATGAAATTATAGTTAACAGCTTTCCCACAAAGAAAACTGTAGCCCCAGATGGCTTTACTGGGAAATTCAAGCCTCCCTGGGAGCTTGGCTCAGACAGGAAGTAAGAGCTAAGGCAGAGCTGTAAATGGCCCTCCTGGGCATTGAAGCGCACCCCCGTTACACACACAGGGCCCGTCAGCAAAGGCTGGGACACTGGCTAGCTCCAAACATGAGGCCAGCTGAACCATCATGATCTGACTGATAAGAAAACTGAGCAGAGATTCAACTACAGAAACTGTTCAGGAAAGTCACAAAGCAAATGAGCAGCAGCAACCATGACAAAAAGCAACAACCACAAACGCTAGAGAGGAGAAAGAATCTGATGTCCAGAGTGTCCAGATTATTTTATGTAACGTGTCTAGCTTTCAACAAATCATTATGATATTTGCAAACAAACAGGAAAGAATGGCCCATATACAGATATAAAAGCAGTTGACAGAAACTATGTCTGAGAAAGCCTAGTCATTACCTATTAGATATTATAGTTCCTAGACAAAGACATTAAATCAGGTATTTAAAAATGTTCAAAGAACTGAAGGAAACCATATCTAATGAGTAAAGGAGAGATCTGCTTCTAGAATGTCAGTGTGAAGAGCTCCATAAATATGCTCCCAATGAAACTGGTGAAAATTATTTAAATAATAATAATGCTAAAGTCTGGAAATGATCCTAAGGGCACACTACTAATACAGAAGTATTCAAGAAAATCTACTAAAACTCAGTATGAGCATCAAGAGTATATGGCATTTAAACCACAAGCCATCCCTCCCTATCCCTCTCGGGATGGACTGACAGAAACTCCAGGCCAAGTAGAAACAGCCAAGAACACAGGACTCCCTCCCTCCCAGTTCCCAGGTGAAGGCGACAATATCTGTGGGAGAGAAGCCAATTATCAGTATTTCTCATGCCCTTTCCGGAGAAGGCAATGGCAACCCACTCCAGTACTCTTGCCTGGAGAATCCCAGGGACAGAGGAGCCTAGTGAGCTGCCATCTATGGGGTCACACAGAGTCGGACACGACTGAAGCGACTTAGCAGCAGCAGCAGCAAGCCCTTTCCCTTCAGCTACTTGAAGAACTGGCAGAATTTCTTTACAACCAAAGCTGCAAGAAAGATTTCCACGTAGCTGGGTAGAATGGGGAAAAAAGGCATGAAGTTGGGTCCTTCACCCCTGGGAGGAATCTGAAAGGAAGAGAAGGTTTGCACAGGTGGACCCTCAGCCCGGAGAGTGACCAGGTCAAGCCACAGACTGGTCATCCCAGTCCTGGGATCCTACACGGAAAAGAAAAGCTCCTTTATTTTTTTAAGGTGTTCAGTTACATTTTATGCTTTTTTCCTCCAATACTAACAAAGTGAATTAACCCAATAAAAACAACAAAGAATTACCATAGTTTCAACGATGATGGTGAGGTTACCTAAGCCATCCGTCAGAGCTACATAGCTTCCTCCTCTCTCTAAATGGCCGACTGTCTTCAGGTAATACCAACCTGGTTGAGTAAACTGAGTGGTATGAGCTATAGAAAAGCAGAGAAAGACCCAAATGACATTAAAGTGGTGATAACAGGACTCTTCCAGAAACAAAAAGCTATTACTTACTTGAAAAGAGAACAGAATACGCCGCCCAAAATGTCCCACTTTAGCACGTGTGTTATTTTGAACTGCTGGCAATCAAGACCCAGAAGACTACAGAAAAATTTCTCTCTCCTTCAACTGCCTGAAAGAATCTAGACAGAAGACCCAGCCCAGAAAGACAGCTATTACCAGCAATAACTTTTTATCTGAAAGACTTGTCTGCATGGCAGAGCAAATATCTGTTCTTCTCTTCCTATGAATGGTCTTCTTCCCCTGTGAAGCTCCAGGTCCCTATCTCATTCCTTGGCTTAGGATGGCATTTATAAAGCCTGAATTGCCTGACTGCAAACTTGAGTCCCATATTTTTACGTACAAAATTAAATGTGTAAATTAAATGTGTTTTTTTTTTCCTGGTGATCTGTCTTTTGTCCATTATTAGATTGACCAAAGAACCGAGAAGGTTAAAAGGAAAACTTTCCCAAGTATGACTGAGTCTAACAGCTAATTTCTATTTTGGAAAAAATATTTGCCAGCATCATGTTTCAACTTTTGAGTAATTAGCCTAGTTAAATGGTGTAACTATGGGAATATTCTTAGAATGACTGGTAAAAAATAAATAAACCACACTCTGTCAGTTCAAGACTACTGAAAAAGTGCTTTATTCCAGCAGTAAATAAAGTTATCTCCTCCCAGTTTTTGTTGATCTCTATTTAAACCACCTTAATATACCTACAAAGAATATGGTTTTCAAAAAGTTAATAAAATACTTCAAAAACTAAGCTTTATGGTTTTAAACAAGTTTATTTTCACAATATTTATTGGGCACCTCCATAGCTTGTCCTAGAAATGTACTGAGTGAGACTCCTTGTCTCATTTTGGGAAGTGACATAATTAACCCCCCAAGAAACAGTGACAAAATTATAAAAGTACATTAGTTCATTGAAATAATGTGGGACCAACTATTTCAACATTTAAGGAGTTAACCAATCAGGATATGCAAATTCAAAACTTAGCATTTTCATATTTATTAAAAAACAACCCGAGTTTAGAATAATGTCATGACTACAAATCTCTGTGAAAAATACATCAACTGTGAAGAAGAGCCTGGTCTTAGAATAATCAAGAATGGAATACAGAGAGTAGCTTAGTTACCCGAAAGAGTCTTATAAAACAAATCTTGCTAAAACAGAGATACACTTAAAACTAACATGTGTGTGCACACATGTGCGCGCACACACACATACGCAGTGTTTCTGTAACTCCCTCTAGGTGTTTTCTGCTTTGTCTCTCAGGAAGAAAGTCAGGGAGTGAGAGATGGAATCTGAACCATACCTGATACCCAGATAGGAGCTTCCACCACGTAGTGCCCGCTCCACGGCTCCTGGGCAGTCATCAGTCCACAGCGCCCATACGGCAACTGCTGATAGTAACTAGCCACCAAATTCCAAGCGATGGTTCTAAAAGATTGTTCGGTAAGAGAGACACCAAAGCAGCTTGTAATAAACATGTCAATGTCTAGACGCCTACAGTATAAAAGACCTTAGCAAAGTTTATACAAATATATGTAAGTGGTAAAATTACCACCCAAAACAAGAAAATTTAAGTTGCCTAAGTTCACCCATATTTTGAAAAATCAAGTGATGGATGCAATTATTTTAATAGTGAATCATATAATAAAAAATACAAATGTATATGAGGTGTACAATTTTTACTGCACAACTGTATATCAGAAAAAGAGTCACGACCTACCAGTACCACATATGGCACAAATGTGAGTCAAACACAGATAAAGACTTTATCCATACCTGCTTTCTTTTTGACAGTCAGCCTTCTTAATGGCCCAGTTGCATGACATAATTTCATGACCTGACTCAGCTGCTGTAAAGTTTTACAATGAGAACTCTAAACAGTCTGACTGCCAGGGTCAAGTCATGGTGTAGCAGGCAGGAAAGGGGTTCCCAGAGGGAGAGGACCACACAGAACTCTCTTGACATAAGAGGAGCCTTTTAGGCCTAAGCTACTTTGTGATCTAAGCCCGCCCACAATGCAATGCTTACCCCTGTAGAAGTGGTCTCAGTAGTAACTGATTTTAAGGGAACAAAAGCATCTAAGAATGAACAGCTATCACCAGGCCAGGGAAATAACTTAACCATATCTGAGACAATATATCAGACCCCAAAATAAGCTTTATTCCTGTTCGCAGCTTCCTGCCTTTTCTTTCTAGAGCTGACGCATGTTAAGTATAGGATAGACGAAAAAAATAAGGCAAATGCTTATAATCACTGAATTTAGGTTGTGAGACTATGGAAGTCCATTGTACTTTTTTCTACCTATTATGCTTTGAAATTTTTCAAAATAAAAACCTTTAAAAGTTTTAATTACTTACGAAGTCATGTAGCCATTGATGTAATTCTGATTCAATATACGACCCCAGCAGCCTGCACCCACATCACCGTTTACAGTGCTAAAATCTTCAGAAGACCACAGCTTCTTCTTAGTCAACCTAGCGTCCTTTACTGTAAGTGTCCCAGGGTAATGAGCTCTAGAAAAGAAAGAGGGGGAGGAAATGCAAAAAGTCAGAACACAGCACTTATGTCTACTTATTGAGTAAATACCCTCCTGGTTAGCTCAGCTGGGAAAGAATCCGCCTGCAAGGCAGGAGACCCCGGTTCAATTTCTGGGTCGGGAAGATCTGCTGGAGAAGGGATAGGTTACCCACTCCAGTATTCTTGGGCTTTCCTGGTGGCTCAGCCAGTAAAGAATCTACCTGCAATCTGGGAGACCTGGGTTCAATCCCTGGGAAGCAAAGATCTCCTGAAGAAGGGAACGGCTACCCACTCCAGTATTCTGGCCTGGAGAATTCCATGAACTATTCCCTGGGGTCACAGAGTCAGACGCAACTAAGCAACTACAACTTTCACTGAGTGAACAAACATACGTGTCTTTGCCAAGGTTTTCTACTTTCAAATAACAGGCATCTTCCAGGTGGATGTCAGGCTGCATGTAAGCATCTGCTTCCCACCCCTGGGTCTCAGGATGCCCTGAGGATGAGATGCACTTGCAACACACAGAAAAGGGGGAAGATCATCAGTGGATGAGGGACAACTTCTTTCTGGAAACCGTAACAAGAAGGGAAGGATGTTGACAGATGGAGACAGCAGAAGAGGCTTAGAAAATTCCAAGAGATGAATGAGGTGGAGACAGGATGTAGACTTCCCAAGGGATGTAGTGAGCTTGGACAGTAGAAAGAAAGGAGTGAAAAAGAAAACCAAAAGTAAGACTTCCCTGGCAACCCAGTGGTTAAGAATCTGCCTTGCAATGCAAGGGACGCAGGTTCAATTCCTGGTCAGGGAACCCACATGCTGTGAAGCAATAATGACAGAAGCCTACAGGCCACCACTAGAGAAGTATCACAAGGAAGACCCAGTTCATTTGTTACAAAGAGATATGTTTTTATCTTAAAAAAAGAAAAGAAAAAGACTAATAAGCTTATTACATAAAGTATCAATAGTATTTT
Source organism: Cervus elaphus (assembly GCF_910594005.1). Lineage (NCBI taxonomy): Eukaryota > Metazoa > Chordata > Mammalia > Artiodactyla > Cervidae > Cervus > Cervus elaphus. The sequence goes on along the minus strand of NC_057826.1, from coordinate 3,699,833 downwards.
CTCCCCTGCTCTACCCTTCATACAAAGGAAGACAGCTTGGCATTTATTCCCTGGCAAAAACAAAAACACTAAAACAAAACCAACAAAAACCCACAGAGGACTCTTATTTGAATAAAAATAAGAAGTTATTATCCCAGAGCAGTGGTAGTTCTCAACTTGGGTGATTTTGTCTGGAGGAGAAGGTATGGCAGCAGTTGCTACCGTTATCTAGGGCACAGAGGCCAGAGACACAGCTAAACACCCTACAATGCCCATAGCAGGTCCCCACAACAAAGAACTATCCAGCAAAAAATATCAACAATGCAGAGGCCGAGAAACTCTTCCCAGAGCAATGAACCTCTCCCTTTTCTAGCATATGAGAGGAGTCAACTGAAATATATATTTCAACTGAAAGTGTATATTTATTGTTCCAAGAGTAAAATACTGTCATAATGATGGTTGTGGAAGTGACTGATTATTGAATATAAAAACAATTAAGAAATTTCAAATGTAAAATAGAAAAGAGGCTAACAGTATAAGAATTAGACAGCACATGAACTCTAGGGAGAAAAGTGTATACTTCTTAAGCCAACAACTATTGACAAAAAATTTAACAAAAATACAAGCAAAATAACAGAGATTGAATCATATCACGATTCTCATCTTTGTGGTTTGGTATAGTAGTATTCTTAACATTAAAAGAATGATTGCGAAGACCTATTTTACTCTGGAAAATTCTGAAGGAGATGGGACTACCAGACCACCTTCCCTGCCTCCTGAGAAACCTGTATGCAGGTCAAGAAGCAACAGTTAGAACAGGACATGGAACAATGGACTGGTTCAAAATTGGGAAAGGACTACATCAAACTGTATATTATCACCCTGCTTATTTCACTTATATACAGAGTACATCACATGAAATGCCAGGCTGAATGAAGCACAAGCTGGCATCAAGATTGCCAGGAGAAATATCAATAACCTCAGATATGCAGATGATACCACCCTTATGGCAGAAAGCAAAGAAGAATTAAAGAGCCTCTTGATGAAAGTGAAAGAGGAGAGTGAAAAAGTTGGCTTAAAACTCAACATTCAAAAAACAAAGATCCATGGCATCCAGTCCCATCACTTCATGGCAAATAGATGGGGAAACAGTAACAGACTTTATTTTCTTGGGCTCCGAAATCACTGCAGATGGTGACTGCAGCCATGAAATTCAAAGATGCTTGCTCCTTGGACGAAAAGCTATGACAAACCTGAAGAGTGTATTAAAAAGCAGAGACAGTACTTTGCCAACAAAGGTCTGTATAGTCAAAGCTATAGTCATGTATAGATATAAGAGTTGGACCATAAAAATGCTGAGCACTGAAGAATTGATGCTTTTGAACTGTGATGTTGGAGAAGACTCTTGAGAGTCCCTTGGACTGCAAAACCAAACCAGTCCATCCTAAAGGAAATTAGTCCTAAATATTCATTGGAAGGACAGATGCTGAAGCTCCAATACTTTGGCCACCTGATGTGAAAAGCTGACTCAATGGAAAAGACTCTGATGCTGGGAAAGATTGAAGGCATGAGAAGGGGATGACAGAGGATGAGATGGTTAGATGGCATCACTGATGCAATGGAGAGGAGTTTGAGCAAGCTCCAGGAGATGGTGAAGGACAGGGAAGCCTGGCATGCTGCAGTCCATGGGGTCACAGAGAGCTGAACATGACTGAGCGACTGAAAAACAACAAACTTTAGTTTTTAGTTATTTAATTCCATTTAGGTCATGAATCTTTTTAAGAAAAAAAAATCCTACCTGGGAATTAATTATCCTAGTAAAGATGAAATAAGGCACATCAATCTGGTGTTCCATGGTTTCATAAGGAAAAATGAATATATAATAAAGAATATAAAATAAGGAATCAGAGGAAAATGAGAATACACACGGCTTTCATTGAATCACTGACCTCAGGTGAAAATAGGCACCTATTCAGTATTGTAAAAATACACAACAGATACTCAAAAAGAAAGCTAGCATCTAACAGGGTTAAGAATTCATGTTCTGGAACTATAAATCCCAAATTGGAAAATCTGACAATTCTCTGCAATTACATAATTTTAACAAACTTTAACATTTTGATGATCTAAGTCACTTCAAAGTCATGTCTGAGTCTCTGCGACCCTGTGGACTATAGCCTTTCCAGTTCCTCTGTCCGTGGGATTCTCCAGGCAAGAATACTGGAGTAGATTGCCATGCCCTCCTCCTGGGGATCTTCCCGACTCAGGGATCAGACACGTGTCTTTTACGTCTCCCGCACTGGTAGGCAGGTTCTTTACCACTAACACAACCTGGGAAACCCTTATTCTATATCCCAGAACTTCATTCTATGATCATAATATTCAGTTTTGACACCTCAAAGAAATGCTAATTTTAAGACTCATCTAGTTATCACTCAGTCAAATGTATATCTGGTATGTCTCTGGTAAAAATGAAAAATATTTATATAAAAAATAATACCTTGTAAAATAATATGCTATTATGCATTATGCTATTATGCATTATGCATATGCTATTATGCATATGATCTCTAGATATTAAGATTATGAGTAAGTTCCAACTCTATAGTTTTCTACAGTTTCCAAATTTTCTATAAAGAATATGCATTATTTTTAAAACCCCAAAAAACATATCTTTCAAAGCTATAGTAATAGGTATTATATCTCTCATTCAGAAAATAAAGAAACTGTTACATTTTAAACCTGAGTGATTTATCAAATGATCTGAGAAAAGAGGGGTAGAACTGATACTAAAACCCAGGTCTCTTGTGATGCCCAGATCTATAGTTCAACAAAATAATGTAAAAGTTCTTTAAGAATATAATTTTTAAATGCATATAATTAGGCAAAACGTCTCTATTATTTCATGGCATGATTTTTCAAACTTTAAATGACAAGATTAAGGTCACTGAAAGTAAACCAAAGTTTATCCTATCAGAAAAACATATGTGTATTACAGGAGAAATAGAACTTATAGACGAGGTGGACTGTGGTAGCAGCCCAGTTTTTTCTGAAGCTCCCCACAAAACTCCTCCTGAAACCAAACAGACCAATCTGATGACAGAAATTAAAACCCACAGACGATACGTCCATCAAAACCGGGTGACAGCGAGTCCCCAGGAGTCCTGCAGCGTCAGGATCAGCAGAGAGAACGTGGGAACAGTGGGGGTGACAGGTGACCAACAGGTGCTCATTCCACAGGGGCAGGCCCCACCCTGAGCGGGAGCACCGGCATCAACCAGCTAAAGGGCAGAGGTCTTCACAGGCTGGAAACTGGGGCCAAGGCCCAACAATAAAGTCACTAAGAGGTTAACACAACGCTGTGACAGTGTAAACCGGACTGGTCCAATAGGAACAATGTGAGCTACACAAGGTAATGTTAAACCTTCCAGGAGCTACGTTTTTAAAACACAAAATTTTAATCATATATTTTGTTTAACCCAATATACCCAAAATACTATCATTCAACACATGTAATCAATATGAAAAATCATTAATAACTTACTTTTCTATTATTAATATATCTTTAAAATTTGGGTGTGTGTTTTACACTTATAACACTCCTCAGTTCAGACTAACCACATTTCAAGCGTTCCATAAACACCTGTGGCTAGCGGTCCCCATAGTAAACAATACAAACTGAAACTCTTAACTATTTCAGAAATAGGCAGGAAATAATCTAAGCTATGGATTTTCCAGTAGTCATGTATGGATGTGAGAGCTGGACCGTAAGAAAGGCTGAGCACCAAAGACCCTTTTGAACTGTAGGGTTGGAGAAGGTGCTTGAGAGTCCCTTGGACAGCAAGGAGATCCAACCAGTCCCTCCTACAGGAAATCAGTCCTGAATATTCATTGGAAGGACTGACGCTGAAGCTGAAACTCCAATACTTTGGCCACCTGATGGGAAGAACTGACTCACTAGAAAAGACCCTGATGCTGGGAAAGATTGAAGGCGGGAGGAGAAGGTGATGACAGAGGATGAGATGGTTGGATGGCATCATTGCTCCAACTCATGTCCACTGAATCAAACTCTGGGAGATAGTGAAGGACAGGAAAGGCTTTGTGTGCTGGGGTCACAAAGAGTCGAACACCACTGAGCGACTGAACAACAACAAATCCTTTCTGGAATGGTAGAGTCTCCCCATGAGAATAAGCTCCCTGAATTAGAATCCAAATCGAGCAAGACAGGAACACTTAGGGTGAGGGAGAGACAACACTGCCTTCATAATTTCTAAATTGTAAACACTACTCTGCCCCTTAATCTAAATAAAATCATGTTTTGTATTTCTGAACACTGACACAATATTTCAAAAGTCATCAATACATTATTACATTGTCATAGAAAGATTCCCAAAATACACCAAAATACATACCTTTCAAAGAAAAAAAGGAATGAAGCATCATTTCTATATGCTTTAGTTAAGTAAATACAAGAAAGCAACCTTCTGCAAATACAATCAAAAGGGGAGAAGCAGACAAAAACAAAGGTGCTGTCGATAGTCAGAGCAACCAACAGAAACTGTTCACTCTCAGAGTAAAACATTCCTTACCCTATTACATCAATCACCTTCAAGAGCTCAGGGTCGAGCAGCATAGAAGCAGAAATGGGCTCCCAGAGATTATCACTCGCTATGATTTTCACGTGCTGGAGACCTTGATGGTTCAGCATTCTTCTTAACACCTTTCAGAGAGATAAGCAGAACACAGGAAAGGTTAAAAATGAGTTTTCAGCTGCTGACTTACGACCAAGTGAGCTGAAGTGTCTTCAGATTCAACAAGCAGGATGAGACTGTCAACATTATTTCTCAATAGAAATGCGCCCCATGTGGAGAGGTAAAAAAGCACTATCACTAAGATAATCTACTTCATGGGAATGTAAAAAGAAATGTGAAATGTCAAGTTTGGGAAGATGAGCGCTCCTCACTGCAGCAACACGGTCTGCCTGACTACAGGGCTGCACGGGATACGGGCGCTAGCTTGGCTCTGCCCCGTCTTCCTGCTGCCCTCATCAGACCTGTACTCATCCTACTCCCAGCTTGCCACGGGCGACCCTGCGCTTCCGTCTTACACTGCTCCACTGGCCCCTCCACAGCCCCCCACCCCCACCGCCGCGCTCACCCGTCCTGGCAAGGCCTGCCCCCTGCAGGTAGCTTTGAGTTGCCTGGCTCTGGCTGCAGTCAATCCTCTCAATCTACGCCCTCTCCTCCACACAGCTAGTGACTAAATCGTGCGGTTAATCCAAAACATACCGGCCTACTGATGGCTCAGTGCCCCTACTGGTCTAATCCATCTTTCTCCACTTGCTCTGCCCCCAAACCCCTTGACCTCTCAGTCTTCACGTCTTCCCAATGGCATGGTCTGCCTTAGCAACTTGTGGAGCGCCTATCCATCCCAGCTTGAAGATGCCAGCTAGTCTTTAAAGAGAATTCCCTGACCCTCAAGTGCAGGCATTGCCTCCTCTCTGCACCTTCTGACAAGCCCTCTATGTGCATTATTCTGCTAAATAAATCATGACTGATTTTTCAGCTGGTCATATGAGACTCTACAGCCCCCAGATGTGAACTCTTTTTGGGGAGAAAACATACATTTTATCCTTGTATTCCAAGCATATATACAATGTCTGACAAACTAGGTGTTGAGTAAATGCTTCCTGGCTGACGGATTGAATAAATAAACAAAATAAAGTTAGTGGATATTACGTGCTTAAGAGAATAAGACACTCAATTTAAAGAAAAAAAAATAACTGAAAGAAAATGTGACCACGAAGTTCTATTTCTTAGAGAAAAGACATATAAAACAAGACAAACAGAACTATAAAGTAAACCAGAGAATATCTCCACTTGAAAAGTTAAACTGCCATTTGTTTTCCAGTGATGGAAAGGGTTATTACTCTCAGATTTTCCTTTCCTAAAAAATAGCAACAACAGTAGCTACCCCTTAAAGGAGACAGTTAAGAAGTAGAGAGAGATACACATTTAGGGAAAGTACCTCAAAAAGAAACACACTTTGCAAATATTAGTTGCTATCTATTTGCTAATCACAAATAGAAAAATACAACACCCTCCAATGTAACAGGCATTCCAAAGAAAACAAGAATGAGATAATATACTACAAATTTGATACATGACAATAAAAGAAAAATACATTTCTTGAAGTTCTAAAAATCTAAATGATATAGTTGTTTCATAACAATTATCATAATTATATAAATATTGAACTTTTAAATAGAAAAATACACCACAACTCTATCGACAAAGGCAATTTTTGGGGGGATTAAAAGGAATTATATAATTTTATGTTACAACCGGCAAATCACATCACTGTGCTGTAAAAAATACAGTGTTCCTCCTACTGATTTCCATGGAACTATAAAGGAATTTTTCACTAATAACTTAAAGATAAAAAGATTTTAAAGTTGTACAGACCTTGATATAATTAATGTCAAATGCCCTCTCATTCCAAATCTACAAAACAAAAAGTCAAAATGTCAGAATTGTAAGATTTTGTGTCAGAAAATAAACACTACCACTAAGATGCCTCTTCTCTCACCATCTTTCATATTATCTGGAAAGCCATTTTTCTTACTTAATAGAGTGTCCTACTATTACATTTATAGATATTTATAAGACAACATAACTTTTAATTAAAATAGTATTTTTTAAAACCTTAACATATTTGGAGGGTATTTTTCAAAATGTCACTTACTCCAGAGATTTCTAAAAGTGGACTGTTGAAATCAGTCCATAAAGATCGGCGAAGCAGTGTATGCCAGGAACCACAGCAGGCACTGGGCCCTCACCACACCTAGGACTGTGGCAGTCATTCTTAGCAGTCCCTACACTTACACCTGGAAGCCAAGGATGAATAAGGACACTGCACAGGACTCATGTTTTTAGCACACACAGAGAATCACAATGATGTGCTACATCACGAAAGCAAACTCTTAGTGAAGACAGATAAAAGGAACATGCACAAATCTCTTAGGCTTAGAATCACATAGCATGAGGTTTCAGTGTTGAAACAGAACTTCGCTAAGACTTTCATTTTGCACCTGAGAGATGGGCCTAGGTTCCAAATACTCTTTTCACTCCAGTGATTCTGGTGGTGGTGGTTCAGTTGCTAAGTTGTGTCCGACTCTTGCAGCCCCATGGACAGGAGCCCACCATGCTCCTCTGTCCATGGGATTCTCCAGGCAAGAAGACTGGAGTGGGTTGCCATGCCCTTCTCCAGGGGATCTTCCTGGCCCAGGTCTCCTGCACTGCAGGCAGATTCTTTACCAACTGAAAAGTGATCTGATCAAAGAAACTTCCTTATCATGGCACGTGGTTATGAAGAGTCTAAAAGAGATGTGAATAACCCATTTTCTAACAGAAACATTTTCTGTGACTTTACCATAATAGAATGTTGCAGGACTCACACCTACATTTAGTTTCACTATGGGTTAAAAATATTTGTGTTCTCAAACACAACAGACTAATTTTCAGTTATAGTCTAGAGAAGCATAACAAAAACAGTGTGTCCCTGCTTCCGGCTTCCTGCAGCCCCAGTCTGCCCTCAGGCCCCACACCGCGTATAGGATCTGCAGTGAGCCTGCGGCAGCGTCCACCCCTCTCACCCAACTCCTCGAGGGCTTATTAACCGTGCTGTCCCCAGACACGTCAGTCACAAAGCCTGCAACACAGCAGCGGCCCTGTCACTGCTGGCTAACTCCATGAAAGCTTTTAAAACCAGTTTTGACAGCATATTTACTACCCAAAGTGTATAGAGACCCACTATGTGTGTGTATAAGGCTCCGTAGGGGCACAGTGCAGGGTGAGGCATGCCTCCAGCCAGCCAACAGACCAGCTAGAAACACAAGATGCTATGTCTAGCATTTTTAAACCATTAAAAACTATTAAGTAACAACTCAGGACAAGGGTAGGCATATTTCTAACAGCCTGCCTAATCAGACCCACTATTCATATTTTTTACAGCCTGAAAGCTAAAAATGGATTTTACAATTTTAAGTAGTTACATTTTAAATGGTTATATAATTACCTACATAATATCCTTAATATTGCCTTATGATCCACAAAACTTAAAATATCTACTCTCTAGCACTTTTAGAAGTCTGCTACCCTCTACTTTAGGACCACAGAAGATTGAGGGAGCAAAATGAGATTAATCACTAAACTATAAAAGTAAACACATTATTGTTTTAAGAATTATTAACAGAAAAACGAGGGAAAGTTTAGAAGAAGAAGAATTTGAGCTGGGGTGGTACCAAAAACAAAAACAGTGCAGGGAGGCATAAACTACATACAGGTTTCAAAAGTGGGAAGATTTGGATGGACAGAGAGGAAGGATCAATGGTGACATAGAGATAACTTGTCAACAGACATCAACAGAACAAATTAGTCTCAGGACACAAAAATGTCAACAAGTGCCAGAAATTACTTTTAAAAATTATAAATAAATGTGCAAAGCCTAATCATGTTCTGAAAAATATATTACTGACTCCGATATAATCAATGTCCAGATCGTGATAATGCTTGGACCCCACAATCCAGGTCACGATGTAGTAGGCGGTCAGCTGAAGATTGACGTAAGGCCAGTTGAAGCCCTTCCCCAGCCATCCGGGGAACGACCACGGCAGCCCTGTGGAGACGAACAGGCAGAGTTGGAGCAGGTACAGCTGTGCAGCACCACGAAAACCAGAGCAAAACAAACAGAAAGGAACCGACGCGGGCTAAGCACACAGCCAATGACGGTCTGACCAAAGGAAAGATGGCATACCAGGCACAAACTCTCAAAATCCCTTCCAGCTTACGAACATAATATTTCCTTACTGATCCTGAGAGTCAGGTTCCATGATTCTAAGTGCTCTTTCAATAAAAAGAAATAAAAAAAAAAACAAAAACCCTTTTCTCAATGATATTTACCAACAGAAACAAATGTAACATATAATTTAATATCCCCACCCCTGCTAAAAAGATATTCAATGTACAATTTTTGTTCTCTGAATGCAAATCAAAGAGTTTTGAAAGGTTTATGCTTAACCTGGTGGTGACTCAGACAGTAAAGAACCCGCCTGCAAGGCAGGAGACCCCAGGGTGATCCCTGGGTCAGAAAGATCCCCTGGAGAAAATGCCTGTCCACTCCAGTATCCTTGCCTGGAGAGTTCTACGGACAGAGGAGCCTGGCAGGCTACAGTCCATGGGGTCACGGAGAGGTGGGCATGACTGAGCAACTAACACTACGCTTAACGACTTCTGTGAGGCAAGTACAACACAAACTCCTCACTCACTACCACATCTTCTTACAACTGGAAGCTATTAAATACTAAGGAGTAAGGTAATCAGATTTTGCAAAACTAGTTTTTCTTTATGGCAACATAAGTGCCAGTGACTCAATAGGGAAATATGCCGTTGTTGTATGTTATTGAACAAATAATCCACATTCTTCTAATACCCCAGTTATTATTAAGTTTTTTAAAAAAAAAGAGAGAGAAAAGCAGCACTAATTATGATTCTAAATCCTAATTCTCTTACTAATATAGTAAAATAAGGTCAACATTAAGTTCCTTAACTGTTAATATGTTACCAATCTAGTTTACCACTGAAAAAAATTAAAATCAAAATGACAAAATGCTTATTTTTCTAAACTCTAGAAGAATGCCTAAGTTGTACCTACACAAGAAATGTGACATTAAAATAATGGAATGTTTTAAAACAGTGAAATCCCAAATACATTCTGAAGGCCCACCATGAGTAAGTCTTTGTTAGGAGAGGGTTCAGCCTGCCAGATTTTCTGCATTTAAATGAGAACTGACCTTGAAAGCAGCCCAGGGGTCAAGTATGTGCTGAAGTCAATGATGCTTTTTACTGCTCAATTTCTGAAAACTCTTACAAAAGTCTATTTAGAAAGAACACACTGACTCCTCATTTTTTTAACTTAGAAAAACTTACACTTGTCCTTTGATGGTTGAAAATGATTTTTAAAATAACGTGAAGTTAACCCCTATAAGTTAGGACCATCAGCAAGAAAAAGAAATGCAAAAAGGCAAAATGGTTGTCTAAGGAGGTCTTACAAATAGCTGAGAAAAGAAGAGAAGCTAAAGGCAAAAGAGAAAAGGAAAGATATACCCATTTGAATGCAGAGTTCCAAAGAACAGCAAGGAGAGAAAAGAAAGCCTTCCTCAGTGATCAGTGCAAAGAAATAGAGGAAAACAACAGGACAGGAAAGACTAGAGGTCTCTTCAAGAAAATTAGAGATACCAAGGGAACTTTTCATGCAAAGATGGGTACAGTAAAGGACAGAAATGGTATGGACCTAACAGAAGCAGAAGATATTAAGAAGAGGTGGCAAGAATACACAGAACTGTACAAAAAAGATCTTCACGACCCAGATAATCATGATGGTGTGATAACCCACCTAGAGCCAGACATCCTGGAATGTGAAGTCAAGTGGGCCTTAGGAAGCATTCTATGAACAAAGCTAGTGGAAGTTATGGAATTCCAGTTGAGCTACTTCAAATCCTGAAAGATGATGGCGTCAAAGTGCTGCGCTCAATATGCCAGCAAATTTGGAAAACTCAGCAGTGGCCACAGGACTGGAAAAGGTTAGTTTTCATTCCAGTCCCAAAGAAAGACAATGCCAAAGAATGCTCAAACTACCGCACAATTGCACTCATCTCACATGCTAGCAAACTAATGCTCAAAATTCTCTAAGCCAGGCTTCACCAGCACGTAAACCGTGACCTTCCAGATGTTCAAGCTGGATTTAGAAAAGGCAGAGGAACCAGAGATCAAAATGCCAACATCCATTGGATCATCAAAAAAGCAAGAGAGTTCCATAGAAGCATCTACTTCTGCTTTATTGACTATGCCAAAGCCTTTGACTGTGTGGATCACAACAAACTGGGGAAAATACTTCAAAAGATAGGAATACCAGACCACCTGACCTGCCTCTTAAAAAATCTGTATGCAGGTCAAGAAGCAACAGTAAGAACCAGACATGGAATAACAGACTGGTTCCAAATTGGGGAAGGAGTATGTCAAGGCTGTATACTGTCAACCTGCTTATTTAACTTATATGCAGAGTACATCATGCGAAATGCTGGGCTGGATAAAGTGCAAGCTGAAATCAAGATTGCTGGGAGAAATATCAATAACCTCAGATATGCAGATGATACCACCCTTATGGCAGAAAGGGAAGAGGAACTACAGAGCCTCTTGATGAAAGTGAAACAGGAGAGTGAAAAAGCTGATTTGAAGTTCAACATTCACAAAACTAAGTCATGGCATGTGGTCCCATCACTTCATGGCAAATAGATGGGGAAATAATGGAAACAGTGACAAACTTTATTTTTTGGGACTCCAAAATCATTGCAGATGGTGACTGCAGTCATGAAATTAAAAGACGCTTCCTCCTTGAAAGAAAAGCTATGACCAACCTATACAGCATATTAAAAAGCAGAGACATTACTTTGCCAACAAAGGTCTGTCTAGTCAAACCTATGGTTTTTCCAGTAATCATGTACGATGTGAAAGTTGGACTATAAAGAAAGCTGAGCGCCGAAGAATTGATGCTTTTGAACTGTGGTGTTGGAGAAGACTCTTCCGAGTCCCTTGGACTGCAAGGAGATCAAACCAATCAATCCTAAAGGAAATCAGTCCTGAATATTCATTGGAAGGACTGATAGTGAAGCTGAAGCTTGAAAACTTTGGCCCCCTGATGCGAAGAACTGACTCACTGGAAAAGACCACGGGAAAGATTGAGGGCAGTAGGAGAAGGGCACGACAGAGGATGAGATGGTTGGATGGACATGAGTCTGAGCAAGCTCCAGGAGTTGGTGACGGACAGGGAGGCCTGGCGTGCTGCAGTCCATGGGATCACAAAGAGTCAGACATGACTGAGCGACTGAACTGAACTGAAGCCCTAAAAATGGATCTCAATAAATCACATAATTTAGCCTGAATGTGTAAGCCTATTTGAAATAACCAAGGTCATTTCAAATGATTAAAGTATGCTTCAACTGTGTGTGTTTGAAATCTTTTATAGATCTGTACACTGCTATAGGAGAACAGCACAAGGAATATAGTCCCATGTGAGAAATTATCCTGCCACTAGAATTTAAGCTCCACAAGAAAAGTGACCACCACATCCTTGAGGTTCAAAACAAACAACAACAAAATCACTTTTGTATGCACCTCTTCTAGAAATGGGATCCACTACTGTATGTAACACCCCATTTTGCAAGTGAGTTGAGATATACTGCTATCGACTAGAAACTGGCACCTCCACCTGCCTTACAAGGATGAATCGTGTGCGCTGTACTGCTGATTTTCAACACCCACTGCAAGGAGTCAGGGTGGAGAGCAGAAATGAGGCACTCTGGGATACATACTCTCAGGAGCCCACCTTATGAGCCCAATTCTTGTATCTCCTCGTCTCCAGAAAAGCGCTGAACTCCTTCATGGGGATGCCTGCTCCTTGTGACCAGCAGAAACCTTCCACGAAAGTGTGGACCTGATTGCATGTGCTCCCCTCACCAAAACCACATACACACCGACCCCCCCACCTCTCTGGGGGCGCTCTTTTCCTCCTTCTCAAGTGCTGTCTCCCGTGCTGCAATCCTCATTTTGCCCCAAAGAAAACTTAACTCGTAACTCTCACATGGTACATTTCTTTAAGTTGACACCGTTGCATATACAATATACAATCTTATAAACACTGTCCTTTTACAAATTTTAATGAGACATTCTGTTGAGGAAATTAGTATAATACCACAAAAAAAAGAAAAACACAGAATAGACTTAGGTTCTAAATATGATTTTGACGGTTACTAATGTTCCAACCTTAAGTCAGTGGTGTAACTCTCTAAGCCTCCACTGCTTCTGTAAAATGAGAAGACAATGCCTCCCTCCAGAGGCAGGATAAGTATCAGACACTATACATGAGCAAAGGAAGACGCATGCCCGGCACATGCTTGGCTGCTGGTAGCCTACTGGCAATGTTAACCACAAGATTAGCTCTTCAGCAGTAACAGGTACTCCACACACAATTCAGAACTTTAAAATTAAAAGGGAGCAGGCTACAAAAGTATGGCAAACCTCACTTCTTACCTATGAGTGTAATATTAGGGTTTCGCTTCTTAGCTTCCTTCATTAACCACCATTCATATCCTCGGAAATAATTCTCATCTAATGCGTAGTGCATGTGGGAGGGCTCTGTGCCATCTGAAGGGAAGAGAGCAAAGCAGAAGGAAACTATGAATGGTGCTTCATAGGCCACACTCTACACACACAAACATATTGCAGAGAAGTAGGTTTCAGTTCCAATCCTGACCTGGGGCACCTAAGAATCATCTTATAAAACTTAAAGGTAGATGATCAAAGCGTATTACTGCACTTTTCCATTACCCTGAGCATCACAAAGGTCTTAAATAATAAACCACAACTTTCTATCATAAGCTGTGAGTGTTATCAGCTTATATAGTTGAAAATTTCTAGGACTAATATCCTGCTGGGAGTTGGTCTCTCGGGTTTTCAAATCCCCACGCCCAGCTCTAAGTTCAGCCCACCTCAACTTCTAGCATCTCAATCCCAGACGTGAATCCTGAGCTGCTAAGCTCCAATTTCCAAACCCCGTGCCTTGGGCCTATAACATGCCTCCATAAATCAAGACAACAGAATACTGAGAAAATAGGAATGAGCACACTTTCCCATTGTAAGAAAATTCTATAGTAATCTCTATAGGGTGTCTAGGTAGGTAAATAACATCAATCCTCACATGTTACCATGTTTCACAAACATCTGGCCTGGGAGAGGCGCCCTAGCCCTTTTCTTCTTAAACATAAAAATCAGAATTCACAAGAACTACCTGCTTCTGTATCTCTATCTCTAATCTAGCTTCAGCAAATGAAGATGGCCAGCCATTATCTATTCTGCAAAAAAGGGTTTCCTGATAAAATGCATGTCTTCCTATAACAGCTAGGGGATGGTTTTGTTATGGGGTTTTCTTTTGTTTTTAATTTGCATTTTTCCCTTCAGCATAAATTAAATACCAATACCACCATGCAGATATATCTATTTAACAAAAATTACTTACAAGTCACTAGCAGAAACATGGGCATATAGACAATTCTCTAAGGTTTACTACAATGGAGTCTAATCTATAAAAAAATAAGCTATATATAATCATTGAGAGAATTTTCTTCTTCCCAAAAACCAGAGACCTAAAAAATTTTTAATTGACTGCATGTTTTACACAAAGCCAATCAAAATGATGACAATAAAGACTGCAAATTTACTGGTTAAAATTATTTTATTTTTAAAGGACAAAAATGCTGTATCTCTGAAATACCAATTATATTTTGCCACATATTTTATTTAAAGCTAATAACACCTTTTTTTTACATGTTTAATACGTTAAACTTACTTCCTTAAAACTTCTCAGTAAAATTTCACTCTCTCCCTATTCTCTTTCTAGTGACTATTAGTTTATAAAAAACTGTGGATTTATTTACTACTGATTCTTCAACTAAATAAGAAATCTAAAGTCCACAAGCTGCTTTGTATGAAAAAATACATGTGTTGATTTAATATTTTTAAAATAACTATAATGAAAAAGGAACAATAAAGAACAATCTAAACAGTAATCAAAATCAGAAATGTTGGCATTATTTATATTCTGAAACCACAGTCTATGAGTTTAGGTACAGGTTCAAATATTGGAGGCAAACATCCCAGTCCCCAAATCCTCCTACCTGTTGTCTGCCCATCACCACCTATTTCAACTTTTAGAATATGCAAAGAGGCACCGAAGTTTGGCTGGGGAAAGAAGTAACAATATTTACAGTGTGGTTCATTATATGAAGGATAAAACATTTCAAGACAATTACTAATCACTGCCTTTGATTTTACAGATAAGAAAACCAAAGCAAAACTTCAGATAGCAACTTATTCCAAAAGTAATCTACCAGATTTTTAAAAACTAGAATTGTGAAGATGCTAAAGACTATTGCTGAAACTCACAACAGTTTCTAAAATATCACAGATACCATTAAATCATTATTTGTTCACTACCTTAAAGAGATAATCCAGTATTTCAGAACGGTAGGGCTCTGGGTAATTTACTAGAAGTCGGGAGGTTGCCTAAAAAAAAAAAAAAAAAAGAGTTTTCAAAAGCATAAATAAAGCAAATATAATCATAAGCACTTAATCACGGTGTTTATGCATGCCATGCCACCTAGCACGTCCACAATTAGCCAGCTCTTGGGCAGCACCGAGCTGTGGGAAGTCGTCTCCCAGGTTCTTTGTTCTCCTACCTTTGTCTTGCTCATCGCTGGGTAAATAGGGCTGATGTCTGTCCAACAGCTAAAACACAAGTTCCCAGCAACAACCACATTTCTCTTCTACTGAGATGAGGGTTGGTGACGGTTGGCTGGGAGGTTAAGGTTGCTAAGTCTATTGATGAATCTCATTATTATAGATTTATCTTGAGGACCTAGACTCAGAGAGTGGTTATTAGAAGAAATAAAACAGTTTCTCTACCTCAAGACTGTTTGTCACCTACAATATCTGGGGGCCAAGAATGGGAAAGACGAATCTCAGGCAATTTTTCCCTCAATATCTTGTAGGAAAATATTACAAGCAGCAATTCTAAGGAACCTCTACTCTCCTCAGTCTTATTAGAGATTTATAGGTGCCATCTCTTGCTGTTAAGAATGATGACACAATGGTCCCCAGGCCAGGCTGTATAGGAAACCTCACACAAGACTGGCATAAGCACTATTTACAATAGCTAGGACATGGAGGCAACCTAGATGCCCATCAACAGACGAATGGATAAAGAAGCTATAGTACATATATACAGCGGAATATTACTCAGTCATAAAAAGGAATGCATTTGAGTCAGTTCTAATGTGATAGATGAACCTAGAGCATATTATGCAGAGTGAAGTAGTCAGAAAGAGAAAAACAAGTATCATATATTAACGCACATACATGGAATCTAGAAAGATGGTACTGGTGAGCCTATCTGCAGGGCAGCGATGGAGATGCAGACACAGAGAAGACTCGTGGACACACTGAAGGGAGGAGAGGGTGGGACAGACTGAGACAACAGCATGGAAATGCACACATTGCCACACGTGAAACAGCCAGTGGGAATCTGCTGGGACTCAGAGCGCAAACCAGTGCTCTGTGACAACCGAGAGCGGGGGACGGGTGGGAAGTGAGAGGGAGGTTCAAAAGGGAGGGGAGACATGTATACCTGTGGCTGATTCATGTCGTATGGCAGAAACCAACACAACATTGTAAAGCAATTATCCTCCAATTAAAAATAAATAAAAATTTTAAAAGACTGGCATCAAAATGCATGGATAAAGAAAGGTGGAAGAATAAAGAGATAAAAGAATTTCCCTCCCCCCAAGAGCTTTCAGAATAAAGTTCAGATTGTTCAGTTTTATACCCAAATTCCTTAATTATTTGGATTCTCACATCATCTATGTAGGTATAACAGACTAATATATCTTTCTTCTGTCTCCATTACTGCCTTGCAAATAGGTTCATCAGACCATCTTTCTAGAGTCCATATATATATATTAATATACAATATCTGTCTCTTTTGGACTTACTCCACTCTGTGTAATAGGCTCTAGGTTCATCCACCTCATTAGAACTGACTCAAATGTATTCCTTTTTATGGCTGGGTAATGTTCCATTATATTTATGTACCACAGCCTCTTTATCCATTCATCTATCAAATGTACTCTACACCCTCATCTGACCAAATCCAGTCCAAGTTTTCCGGTCAAACTCCACCTCTTCAACGAAGAATCCCCTCTGCTCTTCCTCAGCGTTGTGACGTAGGTGCCTCTCCTGTGGACTGTGGCCTCCCTCAGCAACAGGTCCACGGTGCTACCATTAATCCCTCTATCCCCGCACCATCATCACTGCTTCACCTCTAAGATCCTTGGGGACAATGACTGGGCCTCATTCAAGTTCATATCCCCATTTATTCTCTTATTCAATAAGCATTTATTTAATATCTCTTTTGTTATCATTTGCTTCACCAGTACAGGCAACATAATATAGTCTTTGAGTCCATGGAGCTGGAATCCTGATTACATCATTTACAAGCAGTGTGACCAAGGGCAAATTATCATTTGCCAAGGGTCGTCTTACTCATTCGGCTGTCCCAAGACTAAATTCAGATATAGGCAAGGACTTAGCACAGTAGCAGGCACATAGTAAGCTCTCTAGAGATGACAGGCATTGTATACACAAATTGCTTTTAAAAATACAGTCACTTCCTCAAAGAGCTTACAGACTAGTAGAGGCTCAAACATTAAAGCGAATGAGTGCTGTATGTGCACGCTAACCTGGTCCTGACCCCAGGGAAACAATGCTGCCTGCTCTGCATCATGCCGACAACATATACTGCTGCTAGAAGAGTGTGTTTTGCTGTCTGGAGCTTGTTTTGCTCTCTATGCTCTTCCATCCTTAACAAATAAGGGGCCAACTTTGAGCAATCATACCACGTCATTAGGATATTGCCAGCTGATAGTCACACCCAGTGCAAAAGCATTAGTTTTATCAACGGCAATAGTTAGCAGTATAGCCAAGTATTGAAATGTACCATGAAGCAATAACAAATCACCAAATTATTGCTACTAATCATGCTCCCTAAATAAGGCCTGGAGTTGTTTATAACAACCTAGGATGAAGCCTCAGCACAAAAATTGGAAAACAGTTATGTTCTCAATAAATAGCAGGCACTGAATGTATTTTTCACTTAAAATCCTTGGATAACTTCCTTCCCCCTAATGTATGAAACAGAACGATATTAACCAAAATTAGTCATATTATAGATGCCATCTTTTGATCTTTGACACCTATCCTCACAATGTTTCGACCAGGGAGGTATCACTGTGTGCCCAGAAAAAAATCTGAGCTACAGAGAGGTTAAATAACCTGCCCAAGGCTGTACAGTGAGTGACAAGGAGGCCCAGAACAGATCCCTGGCAATCTGGTCTTAAGTCCAGGTGCACCACACTGCTTTCCCTACCAAATACGCAGATTAAATGAGAATATTCCAAACACTTACTGCTACAAACTGTGCTACATCCCGGAACTCCAGAAAGGAGTGACGTGCAAATGTAGTATTGCAATCATTTTCATTCAATCAGTATTTACTGAACTTCTGAGATGAGTAATACATTACACATAGGGACACTATCAGAAAAGAGTTTCCTGTTCTGAGTTATGAAACAAACCTCATTTTAAACAGAGTTAATAAACATAAAACAACAAAAGATTTCCACTTTGAGCAAGTTAAACAATGGATTTAACATCAAAGTAAAGGTGTTAGGACATGATGAATCCTCATTTTATGAAATACTGGCTATTCTAGGTTTAAACCACCAAAATAAAAAAGAGAACAATAGTAGTAAAGGATAAATACATTAGCACATTAGTCTACTGTTTATCTTGAACTATGTACCAACACCTATGAGTAAAGCTGCAACATTTGGAAATAAAAGTGTAAAAATCAGCTGGCTTAGGGAAAAGATTTTTTGCCCAGAGCAGAAGGTCAGATCTGCGATCAGACTAAAGATTTAGTCATCCACTGTCTTTTTCTTTCTGGAGTGCAAGGGCCTAACTGAAGTTCTGATTGCCCAGGAATCCACTTTTCAAAAATAATTATGTTTTATGGTATGTCTACTTAAAACTAGTCATCCAAATCTCATTGGTAACTTGAAACCTTAGAGTTTTGCTAAGTTAAATGATGGAAATTCATTACACACATAATTTCCAAATAATATAAAATGCTGCAACATTAATTACTGAACACAGGTTTATCTACTTTTGGTTTCTTATTACAAAGAAACAAAAGATATTTAGATCTATCAGTAAACACATCCTGTCACTAGAAATTAAGGTTTGTAAGAGTTAAGTACTCTAATTAATATATGTAATTAAAATACTAGAAATAATATGAGAAACCAAGAAAAATAGGATGTATCTTGGCTAAGAAAAGGTATGAGGTAGGGAGATATATTTCTGATAAGGGAAATGAAAGTAATTTTGTCCTAGAATAGACAAAATGAATGGATATAGAAGCTGGGAGAGGGAATATTACCTTGTGTAGTCAAGCTGGCTAAAAATGAAATTATAAGGATTTCTTTAATAAATAGCATACTTATGAAAAACTAAAAATTATTCTTAATCTTCTAAAATGACAAATTTTTATTAGACTATTGGTCTGTTCTTGATAAGCTTGGGAAAGATTCTTTACCTTCTAAGGAACCTACGTAGGAAATGAAGATTCAGATATTATCAAAATAATATTCTATGCTTCACATTATCTTTATCAAATCTTTACTTAAAAAAAAAGAAACCCTGAGTCTTCTCTATTAGAAGAGCTAAGGTTGTGGGTGGGGATGGTTAAACTGGGTTTAAACTATGTAACTTTATATATTTGCCTGTGAAGTTCTTGTCATTTTGGTTAAATGGATAATTAAGTATTGTTTCACAGTGACCAATGACCCTATTTAATCAAGTGTTTTAACATCTTTTTATTTTTGACAAACTTCCCCAAATAAATTCTAAATGAAGTCTTTTTGACCTCATATTAATTTCTTGCGATTTCTCCAGATGGGCCCTGGACATCTCAAAGATGTGTTCTTTCTCCTTATAAAAAGACATGAAACTAATTAGGCTTATTTGCCATGTTAAACTGCATAGCAAGCATTGTCAAGTAAGATCTAATGCTAAACTTTCTTTAGTCGATATTTGTATTGATACATGTTATTAACATACATGTTCCAGAAATTACATGAAATTCCTAGACATCTGCTATGTCCTGGTATAATGCTATCACTTGCAAATCTAGTTATTATCTTAAAATGCTATAGGTTACAGAATAACCAAATTTCCTTATCAACTGAATTACAATGAACTTTATCAGATTTTTAATATGCCCGTGTTTAAGCCTTTTTGTCATTTACAGATAGTTATTGCTTTACTAATGTTTTGGCAAAAATGTTCTTCCAAAAGTGCTTCATCTTCAAGACTTTTGGAGAGAACTCTTCGCTTAAACTACAGGATTCTGATAACTTTCAGATCATATTGATGAACTAGGTAAGAATTTACAGAACTCTAAAGTAAAACAAGAATCATAAAACTGCTAACAAAAGATCAAGATCAATAAGAATTATAGGGAACTGAATGAACTGATGAGGATAATTATAATTTTTATGACTTTTTATCCAAAACATTGTTGCTTCTTGAATGTTTTACTTCTTCCAGATTTGTGGAAAACCTTTTTCCTAACTTGTCTATGACTTGTAGCAATTTGCTAAGTGTATCCTTGTAAACAAAAATAAAACAAATTTCTCCCTATCTGATCCCTCCAATATTCAAAAACTCTTTGTGAGTATTCTTATTTTCATAGCAATATAATTATTTGCATAAGTTTACTAAGAATCTGTCCTCCTCCTAACAGGAAACAACTAGAAACACTGGTTATATTACCAAGGTTTTAACTAACATGTCATATTTGACAGAGACCTACATAGACTCAGATATGACCAGATTTTAAAAATTTAGGTTAACCTATGGAGTCAATTCTTCAGTGCTCAGCTTTCTTTATAGTCCAGCTCTCACATCTATACATGACTACTGGAAAAACCATAGCTTTGACTAGACAGACCATTGTCAGCAAAGTAATGTCTCTGTTTTTTAATATGCTGTCTAGGTTGATCATGGTTTTTCTTCCAAAAAGCAAGTGTCTTTTAATTTCATGACTGCAGTAACCATCTGCAGTGATTTTGGAGCCCCCAAAAATAAAGTCTGTCAGTTTCCCCATCTATTTGCCATGAAGTGATAGGACCAGATGCCATGATCTTAGTTTTGTGAATGCTGAGTTTTAAGCCAGCTTTTTCCCTCTCCTCTCTCACTTTCATCAAGAGGCTCTGTAGTTCCTCTTCACTCTCTGCCATAAGGGTGGTGTCATCTGCATATCTGAGGCTATTGATATTTCTCCCAGCAACCTTGATTCCAGCTTGCACTTCATCCAGCCTGGCATTTCACATGATGTACTCTGCATATAAGTTAAATAAGTAGGGTGACAATATACAGCCTTGACATACTCCTTTCCCAATTTTGAACCAGTCTGTTGTTCCACGTCCAGTTCTAACTGTTGCTTCTTGACCTGCATACAGATGTCTCAGGAGACAGGTAAGGTGGTCTGGTATTCCCATCTCTTGAAGAATTTTCCAGTTTGTTGTGAACTACACAGTCAAAGGCTTTGGCATAATCAATAAAGCAGTAGACGACATTTTTTCTGGAACTCTCTTGCTTTTTTGATGATCTGACAGATGCTAGCAATTTGATCTCTGATTCCTCTGCCTTTTTTAAAACCAGCTTGAACATGTGGAAGTTCACAGTTCACATACTGTTGAAGCCTGGCTTAGAGAATTTTGAGCATTACTCTGCTAGCGTGTGAGTTGAGTGCAATTGTGCAATAGTTTGAACATTCTTTGGCACTGCCCTTCTTTGAGCATATAAAGAAACATGCCCAAAGCTTTCTATAAAGAAAGCTGAGCGCCGAAGAATTGATGCTTTTGAACTGTGGTGTTGGAGAAGACTCTTGAGAGTCCCTTGGACTGCAAGGAGATCCAACCAGTCCATCCTAAAGGGAATCAGTCCTGAATATTCATTGGAAGGACTGATAGTGAAGCTGAAACTCCAATACTTTGGCCACCTGATTCGAAGAACTGACTCACTGGAAAAGACCCTGATGCTGGGAAAGATTGAAGATAGGAGGAGAAGGGGACGACAGAGGATGAGATGGTTGCATGGCATCACCGACTCAATGAACATGAGTTTGGGTAAACTCCGGGAGTTGGTGATGCACAGGGAAGCCTGAAGTACTGCAGTCCATGGGGTCACAGACAGACACGACTGTGTAACTGAACTGAACTGATGGAGCCAATGTCAGTGAACTCTGTACCATCATTTTGGCTGCAGTCTTCAGGCAAGAATACTGGAGTGGGTAGCCGCTCCCTTCTCCAGGTGATCTTCCCAACCCAGGGATCAAACCCAGGTCTGCCACATTGCAGGCGGGTGCACCGCAACCCACTGCAGTGGGCTGCAGGCATGGCAGTCCACTCCAGCATTCTTACCTGGAGAATCCCCACGGACAGCGGAGCTGGGCGGGTCACAGTCCACGGGGTCACAAAGACTCGGACATGACTGAGAGACTAAGCACAGCACATGGAGCCAATAGAGCTCCCTGGAAAATCAGCCTGGTAACTGGCTTACAGGGGTCCCAGGAGCCTCACCAGCTAAGTAAGAAAGGGCACTTCTTGGCAGATGCAGGAATCTCAGAATGTTGGTGGACCTCGAGAAGAAAGGAATTCACCCAAATCTATCAGGATTGCAGAGAAAGTCTGATGATAAGTTCACGGCTTGGCTTCCTAGCCTTGAGAGAGATTTATAATAGCCCAATCTGTGATTCCTTGTGAAAATGTCCAACAGAGCACGCTTAAAATTATTATTTTGGCTGCACTTATATAATCAGGGCAAGTTTAATAAGACTATACTTATTTTGCAAGCAAATTAGCTTTATTTTGGTTATCTCTAATAAAAGGTGGAAGTAAGGGGTGATGATAGAGAGAAAATTATATTTCAGTGAAGAGCTAGAGTACCCTCTGCAGATTATCGTACTGTAGCCTTCCAGGCTCCTCCGTCCATGGGATTTTCCAGGCAAGAATACTGGAGTGGATTACCATTTCCTTCTCCAGGGGATCTTCCCGACGCAGGGATCAAACCGGGGTCTCCTGTACTACAGGCAGACTCTTTACCATCTGAGCCACCAGGGAAGCCCAGTATCAGATTCTAGTCCTATTAATTGTCTTTGAGGTTTGTTTTCTACCTGTAAACTGGACCGAACACTGAATTCTTTTCACTCCCTCCAATATCTGAATACAACATTCCAAACTAATGTTTCTTTTTCCCACCTTTCTGACTTTAAATTATTAGGAACTAAAATTTCCCTTTTCCTGAAGTTATGCAACCTAAAGTGTTCTAACTTTATACAAACTCCAGAGAAATTACAACAGTTCATATCTGAACAACCTTCATGCCTGTTGCTCTGTGGACCACTCAGAAAGATCCCCAGAGATAGTCAAACTCAATCCAGGAAGATCTATGATTGCTACCATCTGTCCCCACTCCATCTGAAGATGTTCTACATCTAGAAATCACAACTGGCTGCCCTCAGGATTCAGAACAGGTTTACAATCTGCTCCATTAGCCATTGTTTTCTTTTATTTTCATAGAAATGTATATTACATAAACTGAATCAAGTATTTGCACCATATAGACCTAACCTTGTAAGCACACTTGCATCACTGTCTCCTGAAATGAGACACAACCCTTTAACGGAACTGACCGTGGCTGGGTGAGATATGGAGCATTCCACCAACCCACGACAGACTCAAACCCACTCATATCAGATGACCCAAAATGTTAATCACAGTATTACCTAATCTTTGAACAGATTCCTCGGGCCCCAAGATCACTCACCTGGTTTCAAGGTGTGACCTTTTAAGCTTAGGACAATGGCTACCAACTGGATTGCAAACTATTGACTGTAGTATAATTACGGGAGTGCTACTATAATCCTTTCTAAATTACAACAGGCCCTATCCCTTACTTTCAGTAAATCAGCTATTCAGGCAGTTTAAGGTCCTCACCACTTACTCTGATACCTAGGCATTAAGGGTGGCTTGTAGTGCAATCCCCAATGGTCAGGATTTTTCTTTTTTGTAATGTAAGTGTAGGACTCAAGCTTTGATTGCAAAGCATCCACTTCAAAGACGTATCCACTTCCGAGATGACTGTCTCAAACACACTGCAGCCAAAGAACCCAGAGCCAAGTTGACATTGGGGGGAGTGGGGACTTCTTTGCCAGATCTCAGTCAGTTTAACTGACCATCATTAGGGCCACTTTTTCTTTCCCTGAACTTTAAGTTCCCACACGTAAGGTTTCAGTTCACCAGTGAAAAGTAAGCCACAAAGCCCAAGACCTCCACCCTTGACCCTAATGAAAGCAGAAGCCCAGGCCCACACCCTCTCTCTCTCTACCTACAATCACCAGGTGTGACCCAGGTATGCCATGTGCTTTCCAGAACCTATAAGTAATAAACTTCTTTTGTTCAAAGTTTTCTGATGGTTATCGCCAAGGGCATCTTGCAATCATAAGAACCACAGGGGCCAGTGCAACAACAACACTGGTTATCAACAGGATGAGACCAGCCCAAAACAGCCACCCAGCAAGCAAGCGTTCAAGCTAGCTCTGAATTGCATCCAAGGACACATATGCCATCTGACTCAATTCAACAAACAACCCATTCAAGAGTTCAGCCTTGCCATTTTCAAATAAAATCAGCTCTACCTCTGTCCTGGGGAACAAAATAGAAAATTCCTCTCATCCAAAGACCTGCCACCACAAACGCCATGAACTCAAAAGCTATAAACACAAGGGGATAAAACAAAGGCAAGACAACGGTTACAGAGAACAAGCTGACAGGACTAAGCAAATTGTTAGGAGCCAAGAACAATCATGCCACTGAAGCAAGCTCCCAAGCTTGGGAGCCACCTGTTAGCATAACTAGGGAACTAAGGAAATTACCAGCTGTGTCCATGCAGACTTTGCATTAAGCTGGTATGGCCCTCAGGTCTCCCTTAAGTATTTTAGAATGCCTAGATAAGAGGAACTTACCCCAACTGACACAGTCTAGAAAAGACTAAGGAGACAGGCCAATTAAGTGTAATTAGTATCCTGTGTGGGATCTTGAAACTGAAAAAGAGCATTGGGTAACTAAGGAAATGTGAAAGGAAGTAAGGACTTTCATTAACGCAATCAACATTGGTTGGGACAAATGTCCCATACCAACGTGAGATGCTGATAATAGGAGAAAACTTGGTTACAGGGTATATGACAACTCTGTATGGTCTTGGCAATTTTTCTGTAAATCTGAAACTATTTCTAAAGTTAAAAATTCGTTAAAAAAAGAAAAGAAAACAGGCTTGCTCCAGAGATCCTTGAATCAATAAAAGAGTTCTCTCAATACCTACAACGAGAATCAATTGGTGCCTTTGTTAAAAATTTGTTAAAATGCAGGTTCTCAGGCGCCACGCCAGAACTTTAAAGAAAGAATGGGAGCTGGCGAGGCCAGTCTGCGTTTAAACAAAAAGACCAGGTGACTTCTTATGTACCTTAACGTTTCCCTCTCTTCGTACACATAAACAGCCACCAACGAGGCCTCTTCCAGCAGGCAACTCACCCCCTTAGGCCTTTGCCATCCGAGGGCAAAACAGTGATCCAACAGTTCAACAATCCGAGACTATCAGCTGATACTGGTGTGGCCTGACATTAGAAAAAAAGACTTTTAAAAGCCCCAGTTTCTGGCTTCCCACCTTCCTAAAGAGAACCAGAGGCACCTGTCGTCCCTTTAAACAAAAACCAACCGGACGCCCGCCCCCTTGGAAAGAGCCCAACCGCAAGCTGCAGTCCTGGTCCGGGACTCTCCGACCCCCTCCCCCCGCCCCCAAAAATAACAGGTGCAGTCAAAACATCCCTCCGGGGCATCCTCTCCGGCAGACGGACGCTCTTCGGGCCCCTGGCCATCTCTGGAGCGAGCCTCCCGGAGTGCCCTCTCAAGGTGAAGAGACCCTTCCCCTCAGGCCCCCCTGCTCAAGTTGAGGGAGGGTTTGAGCCCCCCGCCCTGTCACTATCTAGACCTGTCACTAACTCGGCGAACCTCTGGACCCTCATCTGGTTAACCTAACTGTCTCTATGGGGTCATCTTAAACCAACAAACGCGGGGTACAGTCGCGCGGCCGCGGCGTCTAGACAGCCACGGACCGGCGCCCGCCTCAGGCGGCGACGCGCGCGCGTCGAAACGCTGGGGCCGCGCCGCGGGGGCTTGTGGGACGGGGCGGGACCGCACGCCCCCCGCCCCGCTCCGCTCCTCACCCCGCCGCCGCTGACCGCTCCGATGCCGTCGAACTCCCGGCCCAGCCCGTCGGAGTCGTCGAGCACGTACGCGCCGCTGGGTGCCAGCAGCGCGCACAGCAGCAGGGGCACCGCGGCTTGGCCCGCCAAACCCGCGGCGGCCGTCATGGTTTTCGCCCGGCGTTGCCGGGAGGCCTGAATTAGGCGCTCAGCCATTGTGTGACAGGTCATATGACTCGGGCGCCCAGGGAGGCGGGTCCGGTCGCCGCCATGATGGAGAAGGGCAGGAGGCTGCGGGTGCCGCCGCCGCCATGTTGAGTGTGGGCTGCAGGTCGCTGACGCCGCCGCCTTCGTGTTGTGGGGTTGGGGAGCGAGCCTTTTCTAGCGGGCCCTACGTCAGCGCTTGACTGCAGGTTTCTGCGTTTGTCACTTAGGTGCCCCGCCTCTGGCATCACCTACTGAGCATTTTGTCAAAGAAAAAGATGGCTATCCAAGGCTAAGGGAGCCGTGCAGTGAATGGCCTACCGTGGACCTCCCCAAGCATCAACATTCAGAAAACTGAGATCGTGACATCCAGTCACATCACTTCATGCCAAATAAATGGGGAAACAGTGACAGACTTTATTTGGGGGGGCTCCAAAATCACTGCAAATGGTGACTGCAGCCATGAAATTAAAAGACATTTGCTCTTTGGAAGAAAATTATGACCAACCTAGACAGCATATTGAAAAGCAGAGACGTTACTTTGTCAACAAAGGTCCGTCTAGTCAAGGCTCTGGTTTTTCCAGTGGTCATGTATGGATGTGAGAGTTGGACTATAAAGAAAGCTGAGTGTGAAGAATTGATGCTTTTGAACTGTGGTGTTGGAGAAGACTCTTGAGAGTCCCTTGAACTGCAAGGAGATCCAACCAGTAAATCTTAAAGGAAATCAGTCCTGAATATTCATTGGATATTCATTGGATGCGATATTCATCGCATCACCTGATGCGAAAAACTCATTGGAAAAGACCCTGATGCTGTGAAAGATTGAAGGCGGGAGGAGAAGCAGGCAACAGAGGATGAGATGGTTGGATGGTATCACTTACTTAATGGACATGAGTTTGGGTAAACTCCAGGAGTTGGTGATGGACAGGGAGGCCTGGTGTGCTGCAGTCCATGGGGTCACAAAGAGTTTGCCACAACTGAGCAACTGAACTGAAGCGTCTCCGGGAACTTGTATCATGTGCCAGTAGGTGGCTGAACTAGAAAGAGGACCCGGCTCACAGCCTCTGTCTTAGTCCCCATTCAGCTGTCACTTCCGGTGGATCACTTAGCTTCCTGAGCCTGAGTTTCCCCATTCTGTAAGAGGAAAGAGAAGACCAGCTGCAGGGGGGACATTTGATTAAATGGCATGCAAACAAGGAAACAGACAACGCAGTAAATCTGAGCTGAGAGTGTCACCCACTTAGGAAGTGTTCACTGGTAATTCATCCTGATACCTACTGTGTAGCTGCGTAGGGTACTTTCTGTTGCCAGTTGAAATGGTTCCCAGCAGATACCCCTAAATTGGTAAGAAAGTTGTGAATTGTGCTGGGATTCCTGTCACATCTGACACTAAGCTGAGGTTTCTGATTTCCTTGGCATTGAAGCAATTTGGAGAGACTACTGAGAGACTGCAGAGAAAATATCTCTGAGCCCAATATCTCTCTAGACAAAGCCATGGAGTTGGTTATCAGTGCCTGCACAAACCTGGGATACCGCAAAAAGGCAGGGAGACGGCCCAAAAGCTATTTAGGCCGAGGGAGCCTTTGTCTACAGGGTTCTATTTGGAATCTGATTGTTTTGCCCCTTTACTGCAAACCTAAATTTAAGTGTCAAGACTACAATTATATTAAGAAGAAAAGTTTATCTGAGCAGTACCATAAACACACTCATCAGGCCCTTAAGGATATCTGTAGGTTCGTAGTGGCCAGTATGCTTACTCTTAACATTTCCCTAAGTTACTGTCGATCTACTATTACCAAACACTCGCAGCTGGTGTCTAATGTCCTAACCCAATTATTAATAGTGGCCCTTTCACCCTCAAAAATGTTCTGGCTTGAAGGATAAGTTATATAGTTCCCTGTATATTGTCATTTGTTTTCTTTTATGTGTTCTTTTTTCCATACAGCACTTATCTGACCTACTTTCCTTATAATCACCATTCCATGTGATTATACTGTATTCAAGTGTATATTCAAGTGTAGCTATTCAAGTTCCATGGATTTCCTTTACCAGAACGCTGATCCATCTGTTCTAATAAACTTGTAAACATAGGTTGGAGCACCAGTGGATGCCAGAGGTGGTTGATAAGTAAATGTTAAGCTTCCTACCAACCCTGAGATTTTTTATCTGTGATATGCACTGCGACCCCATGGACTGTAGCTCTGTCCATGGGAGTTTCCAGGCAAGAATACTGGAGCAGGTTGCAATTTCCCTCTCCAGGGATTGAACCCAAGTCTACATGCATCTCCAGCATTGGCAGGCAGGTTCTTTGCCAGCCGAGCCATGGGGAAAGCCCTAAAACACATGCACAATAATGAAACCAGAAGGGAAGTACTAAGGTGGAAATAGAGGGAAAATACAATACAAGCAAAATTGGGAACTTGGAAACCAGAACCCAGCATATGTCATCCTGTAGTGCACTGGTGTACCTTGTATTTGGGGGGCACCCTATAAATATTTGTGCAGTGTGCAAAGCTGGGCAAGAGGAAACAATGTTTAACAGAAAATGTGTACAACTAGTTCCTATTAGTTCATAACCAAAGAAATTCCTTATCAGGGAAAACATCTCATGTTTCAAATTTCTCATTTATGCTCAGGAAACCATTAGATAAGAAAGTTTCTAATAAAAAAGCAGTAAGTGCAAGCTAAGAAAGAGAGACTTGAACTGCTGGGCACAGCACTGCTACTTGTTGAAGATGTGAAATAGAGGGAAACAGCAGTTACCAGACAAGTGACGGTGTGTTCGGCTTCCCTCGCTCCTGTTTTATCAGGATCCCTGAAATATACCAGACAATAAGAAAACAGGGTCTCTCAGTTCTCAAAAGTCAGATGAGTTTTAAAAATAAGGAGTTTTTCTCTTAAACAGTGTTTCTGAGTGTCAAACTGCATTTCAGCCCCAGCAAATTTCTCAGTTTTCTAAAGTGAACATGTGATCAGAATCAGATGATCTTTTGAGGAAAGTGAGCACAATCTTGTCTGAAAGATGAAACGTTGCTGATAAAGTCTGCTATCTCACTTTCAGAAATGGTTTTACTTTTAGGAGTCTGAATTAGGCTGCCAGAAATTCAAGGCTACAGGCCAAGTCTTCTTCTTCTTTGTACTTAAGTGCAGCAGTGTGCAACCCAAGGTGAGTACTCAGTATATGTGTTGAAATTAAACTTAAATTGAACTTAAACAGAAATCACTGGTGTGATGGTGCCTCAAATCACTGGGAAAGATGGGCT
This sequence comes from Cervus elaphus, assembly GCF_910594005.1. Classification (NCBI taxonomy): domain Eukaryota; kingdom Metazoa; phylum Chordata; class Mammalia; order Artiodactyla; family Cervidae; genus Cervus; species Cervus elaphus. The sequence goes on along the minus strand of NC_057826.1, from coordinate 3,670,335 downwards.
TTTTAAAACGTGATATTGAGAAAAAGATCAAATTTTTGATCTATGCCTCATACCACATCTAAGTATAACTGCCAAATGGACAAAGCTCTAAATGTTTTAAAAAAAAAATGGAAACATAAAAGTTCTATTAGAAAATAGGGATAAATTCCTGTATAACTTGGGGTCTGTATAAGACTCAATTTCTTGACACAACAAAATAAAAGTTTGATTTTTAGGAAAGTCACTAAATAATATAAGGGGATAAGAAAAAAAATTACATCCAGATAAATTGGAAGCATTTCTTAAAGTAAGAGTCCTCCAGGGTCAAAAGTGTGAAGTATTCTCTTTTTATGAACTATCCTGTAACATCTGCCATTTATCTGATCTTTACAACTTTTACAAAAGTTGTTTGATTTCAGTTGTTAATTACATCACTCCCTGTTCCATGACTTCTCTCAGTTAACTCAGGGCTTTATGCAGACAGTAAAGATAGTTCAATGGACAGAATCCACATAATGGAATAAATTATGTATTGTTTGCTAAACATTTTCTTAAGTATAACTACAGATAAAAACTGCTAGAATAAGAAGCAATGTGGTAGAGTAGTTATACCATCAGCACTGGAGCCAGACTGCACAGCTTCAAATCTCTCCTTCCACCTGCTAGCTGTGTGATTTCGGCCAGGTTTCTTTACTTCTTCAGGCTTCAGTTTAACCATCCATAAATAGAGATGATGGTAGAACTGTTAATATGAAATTCAGCTGAATTAATATTTATATAACACTTAGAAGAATGATCAGCATATCCTACAAGCTATTGAAGGGCTTGTTATCTGAACAGTAACATCAGTGGAATACAGATTTACTAGAACACAATGCTTGAGTTTACTGCTCTCCACAGAACCAAGACAGTCCTGAGGGAAAGGATTCTTCCTGTCTTTGTACTGGTTTGAATTTTGTTGTCTACGGTCATCCAAATCTGTGCCTTCCTGTGTGTGGCTGATCCCCCATCGTGTGAGTCTTGGGAGTTGTGGGAGGGAGATCCCACCTCCTTCAGGAGCTAAGGCACCCCTCTGTCCCTTTTCTCACCCTCCAGAGCACGGGAGCTCTGGAGCCCCAGTGACCAGGACCCCTCAATCAGTTCCCCAAACCTCGGACTTTGTTCTTGGAAGCGTGCTTAAATGTACAGGCCGCTGAGAAATCAGCCAGGAGCAGAGTCCAGAGGAGGCAGTGCTAGAGGTGCCCCAGAGGGACCGGAAGTCCCTGGGCAGTAGGGGAAGGAGCGCCATCCTAAGGGCTCGAACAGGATGGCGTGAGTTGCCCTTCTGGTCATTTGCCAGGAGCCCATTTCAAGGCTGATTCTGCAGCCTCAGCAGCAATTCTGTGCCCTATCTCAATTTCTAAGTCTTTCATTTTTTGCTCAGGGTTAGCCAAAGATGGTGCTGTTGCCCACAGCAAAGAATTCTGACTGATACACCAGGTTATAATGAGACTGGAAATGATAACCGCAAAGAATTCTCAGCCTCTATATCTGCATCCCCCCACCAACTTTAAACACTGCCTTCACCCCGTGTAGTTCTTTTGTTGGTAATTGTTAATGCACGTGTGTGTGCTAAGTCACGTGAGTTATGTCCGACTCTTTACGACCCTATGGACCATAGCCCACTAGGCTCCTCTGTCCATGGGATTCTCCAGGCAAGAATACTGGAGTGGGTTGCCATGCTCTCCTCCAGAGGATCTTCCTGAGCCAGGGATCGAACCTGTGTCTCTTATGTCTCTTGCATTGGCAGGCAGGTTCTTCACCAATAGCGCCACCTGGGAATCCCCATTAATGCATGCTGCTGCTGCTGCTAAGTCGCTTCAGTTGTGTCCATAGACAGCAGCCCACCAGGTACCCCCATCCCTGGGATTCTCCAGGCAAGAACACTGGAGTGGGTTGCCATTTCCTTCTCCAATGCATGAAAGTGAAAAGTGAAAGTGAAGTTGCTCAGTCGTGTCCGACTTTTCGTGACCCCTTGGACTGCAGCCTACCAGGCGCCTCCGTCCATGGGATTTTCCAGGCAAGAGTACTGGAGTGGGGTGCCATTGTCTTCTCCAAGGATTAGTTCAAATTAAGGAAATCCAGGAAGTTTTGCTGTCCTCCTCTGTTTCACCCATGATACATCTATTCGTCTTTGGATCGTCAGTACCTTATTCTGCACTCCTGCCAGGGTAAGAATTCTAGAATCCACCTAATTTCAAGTCTTAGGCATAAAAAAATAACAGTACCCATGGATCAGAAGATTTTTTTTTAAACATCTAGTACAATTCTTTCCAATAATTAGAAGGCAAACATGTATATAACTTGAAATTTTCTAGTAGCCACATTAAAGTTGACCCAAAAAAGCATATGAGATTAATTTTGACGATTTGTCTTATTTAGCTCAATATTCATGGGGTCACAAAAGAGTTGGACAGCAACTAAAAACAAAAATCCAAAGTATTGTTGATAAAAATGTAGTCAATATAAATATATATTAGTAAAACATTTGGGGGCGGTTTTTTTATGAAGTTCTCAAAAATCTAGACTTGTAATTTATAGATTGTTGTTGTTCAGTCACTTCTGACTCTTCTGCAATCCCATGGACTATAACATGCCAGGCTCCTTCTGTCCATGGGATTTCCTAGGCAAGAATACTGGAGTGGGTTGCCATTTCCTTCTCCAGGGGATCTTCATGACCCAGGGATCAAACCCACATCTCCTGTGTCTCCTGCATTGGCAGGTGGATTCTTTACCACTGAGCCACCAGGCAAGTCATTTTATACAGATAGCGCATCTCAGTAGAAATTAGCCCCATCTCAAATGCACAACAGCCACACATGATCAGTGGTCCCAATATTGGTCTGAGCAGATAGAAGGTAGGCCAGCTCTACACACCCAGAAAACGTCTACCTCTGCCTGCTAAAAATGAATTTGAACAGTACCAACTCTTTGCTGGGGCTGCCATAACAAATGCAGCAAAACAGTGGTTTAAACAATAGAAACTTATTTTCTCAGAGTTCTGAAGTTCAACAGCAAGGCGTAGGAAATCTCGGTTTCTTCTGAGGTCTCTCTCTTTGGCATGCAGGTGGCCACCATCGCTTTGCATCCTCACACGGCCTTTCCTCTGGGCATGTGCTTCCCTGGTGTCTCTGTGTGTGCCCAAATTTCTTCTTCTTATAACAACACCAGTCAGATTGGATGGGGCCCATGTTAAGAGTTTCATTTTTACTTAATCGCCTCTATAAAGGTCCTGTCTCCAAATACAGTCACATTCTGGGTACTGGGGTTAGGGCTTCAGTATACACAGTTTAGGCAGACACAATTCAGCCCATAATAATAGCTAACAGTGGTTAAGTTGTGGTGGTGGTTTAGTCACTAAGTCACACCTGACTCTTTTGTGAGCCCATGGACTGTATCCCTCCAGGATCCTCTATCCATGGGATTTCCCAGGCAAAAATACTGGAGTGATTTGCCATTTCCTTCTCCAAGTGGTTCAGTTATAATAAGCTAGTACATGTCAGTAATACTCCTTCCTGAATTCTAAGAGCTATTCTGGCAAATTACTGACCCTGAGGAAGGGGTCAGAGAGCTCCCAAATTACAGCCAGTTGGTCCAAAGTAGTGGAGACCCAAGTCTTGTGACTGGCATCTGAAGTGGAATCCGTCTAGTACAGCTGAGCTCTTTCCTTGTGGAATCTGCTGCTACATTCCAGGTAATTAGTGTCAGAATTACTAAGCTGAAGAACATCTAGCTAGTGTATGGAGTATTGGAGGATTCGTTGTTGAAAGAAAGGAAACCCCGTACGTGTTATGTCAGAAGTGTTCTACGGGAAGAAACAAACGGCAGTGGCCAGTCCTCCCATGCGTGCGTGCACACATACACACACACACACACACAGAGCAAATGTAACCCCACGATGTGTCTGCAAGAGTCACCTGTCAGTATTTGCTTTGCCTCCACTGCTCTGATCTTGTTCCCTGGATTTCAGATTTCTGGCTCCATCATCTGACCGTCAGTATTGTTTCCGGCTCTCTGCCTCAATTCATAGGCTACATAATTCAACAGCCTTGGCTTCCCACTTTCCTTAATTAATCTAAACTCCGACAGTTTTGGATAAAAGATCTCCTCCTCCTCCTGCATTCTGGCCCCAAGGAAGCCTGAAATGCTCTCTGGGTTCCTTCCCCCTACTCACTGCCCATCTCTCCAATGTCAGCAGATACTTGGATAAGAACATGCTCTCCCACGGCCATCTCAGACCTTGAATCCTGCCTAATACTATGGGCTGAACTGATCCCCTCTAAAGTTGATATGTTGAAGCCTTAACCTCCATGGTGACTGGATGTGGAGATAGAAAATCTAAGGGGATGATTAAGGTGAAGTGAGATCATAAGGGTGGAACCCTGATACAGTAAAAGAGTAGGTCCTTATAAAAAGAGACAGTCTTCTTCCTCCCTCACTCTCTCTTCCTCTCTCCTGCCCACCCTGTCTCTTCCTTCTACCCCACCACCCACCCCCCAGGACATACAGTGGGGGACATACAGTGACATACAGGACATAAAGTGAGAAGACCGCTATCTGCAAGACAGGAAAAGAGTTCCTCCCAGAAATCAAATGGTAAACACCCTGATCTTGGATTCCAGCCTCTAGAACTATGAGCAAAGTTCTACCATGAAGCCTCCCAGTCTGTGCTATTTTGTTACGGCAGCCTGAGCAGACAAATACACCTCCTATCTCTCTGTACTGCTTGCATGTCCAAACCATCAGATTAAAATTTCTTTTTTTTCCCCAGGCAAGAGTTTTTAATCAGCAATGAGTCACCATGATTATTAGAAACATTTGCTTAAAACTGAGTTAAGCACATGCCATAAACCCAGAGAGTTAACAGAATATTTTAGTTATAAAAAGGGAAACATTCTTGAAGATTGACACTTGCCTGAATTAATCCTGGGTTTATAATTTAATTTGACTTCAGACTACTGGCACCTAGAATCCACATCATGACATTCACATCAACTCAACAATATACACACTGAATTTGTTATCTGTTCCTGTGTCACAAATTATCCAATGTTCTGCAGTTGAAAGCAACAATAAATATTTAGTAGTCATAGTGGTTTAGTCGCTAAGTCATGTCTGACTGTTTGTGACCCCACAGACTGTAGGCCGCCAGGCTCCTCTGTCCATGGGATTCTCCAGGCAAGAATACTGGAGTGGGTTGCCATTTCCTTCTCCAGGGGATCTTCCCAAGCCAGGAATCAAACCTGGGTCTCCTGCATTCCAGGCAGACTCTTTACTGTCTGAGCTATGAGGGAAGGTAATAAATATTCAATCCATCTCAGTCTCTGTGGGTGGGGAGTTCGGGATCACCTTGGCTGGGTGTTTCTAGCTCAGGATCCTCGTGAGGCTGCAGTAGAAATGTTAGCAGGAGCTGTCATCATCTGGAGGCTAGGAGATTCACTTCCAAGGTGAGTATTCAATGGTGTTGGCTCACTCAGGTCCCTGCCACGTGGGCCTGTTCTCACGACACAGACTAGCTTCCCTCAGACCAAGTGAGCAAAAAGAGAAAGTGAGAGGGCCTGAGGGGGAATTCACGGGATTACTCTGACCTCATCTCCAGAATAAAGCAGCATCACTTCTGCTTTATTTGCTAGGAGTGAGTCACTAAGTCTAGCCCACACTCCAGGGGAGGGAAATCAGGCTCCCCCTCTTGAGAGGAGGAGTGTCAAAGAATCTGTGAATGTATTCTATTCATTCTTTAAATTAATTTTATTGGCGAATAGTTGCTTTACAATGTTGTGGTAGTTTCTGCTGTAAGCAAAGTGAATCAGCTGTGTGTGTGCGTGTGTGTGTGTGTGTGTGTGTGTGTGTCCGCGTGCACACACTCAGCCATGTCACACTCTTTGCGACCCCATGGACTCAGTCCACCAGGCTCCTCCTTCCATGGGATTCTCCAGGCAAGAATCCTGGAGTGGGTCGCCATTTCCTTCTCCAGGGGGTCTTTCCAACCCAGGGATCAAGCCCAGGTCTCCGCCTTGCAGACAGACTCCTTACCGTCTGAGCCACCAGGCCATCCCTGCATACACACAGATCCACTCCCGTGTGGATTTCCTCCCCATTTAGGTCGCCACAGAACGCTGAGCAGAGTTCCCCGTGCGGTACAGTAGGTACTCAAGAGTCATCTATTTTAGACACAGGAGTGTGTGTGTCTCTCGGAGAAGGCAGTGGCACCCACTCCAGCGCTCTCGCCTGGACAATCCCATGGACGGAGGAGCCCGGGGGGCTGCAGTCCATGGGGTCGCTAAGAGTCGGACACGACTGAGCCACTTCATTTTCCCTTTTCACTTTCCTGCACTGGAGCAGGAAATGGCAACCCCCTCCAGTGTTCCTGCCTGGAGAATCCCATGAACGGGGAGCCTGGAGGCTGCCCTCTGTGGGGTCGCACAGAGTCGGATACGACTGAAGCGACTTAGCAGCAGTGCAGGCTGTCAGGTCCAGTCCCCCAGAATCCACCCCACCCCATCCCCTCCCCACATCCATGTGTCTGTGCCCTATGTCTGTGTCTCTGTTGCTGATTTGCAGACAAGTCCATCTGCATCATTTCCTAGATTCCTCATATAAGCGATATTATACAATATTTGCTTTTCTCTGACTTCACTCTGTATGACAGTCTCTAGACCTATTTACATCCCTGCAAATTGCACAGTTTCATCCCTTTTTATGGTTGAATAACATTCCATGTACGTGTAATTGCATGTATGTATGTACAGATCTATGTACCAAATCCTCTTTATCCGTTCTTCTGTTGGGGGACATTTAGGTTGCCTCTATGTCCCGGCTATTGTAAATAGCGCTGCAGTGAATCTTGGCGTGCATGTATCTTTTCGAATGATGGTTTTCTCTGGATACTTGCCCAGGGGTGGGATTGCTGGGTCATATGGTAGTTCTATTTTCAGTTTCTTAAGGAAACTCCATACTATTCTCCATAGCGGCTGTTATCAGTCTACATTGCAAACAACGGAGTAGGAAGGTTCCCTTTCCTCCACACCCTCTCCAGCATTTATTGTTTGTAGATTGTTTAATGATGGCCCGTCTGACCTGTATGAGGTGATCTCTCATTGTAGTTTTGACCTGCATTTCTCTAATAATGAGTGATGTTGAGCACCTTTTCATGTGTTTGCTGGCCATCTGTATGTTGTGAACATATTTAAAATCACATTTGCCCATGATGCACTTCAGCAAACCACTCATATGATATAGCCTTAAATGTTGCAGTAACTAATATTTTGAAGGCTTATTTATAAAAAGGGGTATTAAAACAATAGAAGGGGTTTACCCAATTACATCACATCTGCAAAGATATTTTAACGTCCTCTAAAAAAAGCACCAAGGGTGCACTGGGAAGACCCAGAGGAATCGGGTGGAGAGGGAGGTGGGAGGGGGGATCGGGATGGGGAATACGTGTAAATCTATGGCTGATTCATATCAATGTATGACAAAACCCACTGAAATGTTGTGAAGTAATTAGCCTCCAACTAATAAAAAAATAAAAAATAAATAAATAAATAAATAAAAAATAAAAAAATACTGCATTAAAACTGATCATACATACAAAAAAAAAAAAAGCACCAAGGGAAATAAAGGTTCTAGCATTATTTTCTACAAAATGGCAGGTATTCCTGTCACTCTTGGATTTTCACTATAATCTCTGCTCCGTTCATTCTTTGGATTCTGGTATGACTCACAAGTTTGGGTAACAGAACCTGCCTTCACCAGTCCTGATGCCGCAGAACCCATAACAATTACCCTGGCCTCCCATTCTCCCTGCTGTCTGTCCCTAGCCCCTTTGCCCCAGTTGGCTCAATTTTTTGCCAATCATCTCTCCTCCTTCTCTGGACTATCCTTTGGATTGAAACTCTGTGAATATTAGTGCATGTCTTGGTTAAACCTGAATTCATGAAACAGTTTTTGGATCCTAAATGTTGAAAGATTGTCTGGTTATCCCTAGCATAAGCAAACTGGACAGAACAGATAATTCCACAAGGACTTACATTTATTATCCTGACTTAAAAAATTAAGCTAATCATTTTGCACATTCCACAGTACTTGAGGAAACTACTTGGAATTCATCTTCCTAAATTTGATTACTTCAATAAATGAGCATAGCAAATGCATTAAAATTTATTTCTGTAACTTACAGACATCAAGAAATACATGTTAGATATTCCAAAGAGGTATTTGACTTCCCTGGTGGTGTGGGGTTAGTTTTGACTTCATACTGGATCTGCTATGATTTTTCCAGTAGTCATGTGCAACTGTGAGACTTGGAACATGAAGAAGGCTGAGCGCTGAAGAACTGATGCTTAATTGATGCTTGAAGGTTGGTGCTGGAGAAGACGCTTAAGAGTCCCTTGGACAGTAAGGAGATCAAACCAGTCAATCCTAAATTAGGAAGTCAACCCTGAATGTTCATTGGAAGGACTGATGCTGAAGCTGAAACTCCAATACTTTGGCCAGCTGACTCATTGGGAAAGGCCCTGATGCTGTGAAAGATTAAGGGCAGGAGGAGAAGGAGGCAACAGAGGATAAGATGGTTGGATGGCATCATTGCCTCCATGGACCTGAGTTTGAGCAAACTCTGGGAGATGGTGAAGGACAGGGAAACATGGTGTGCTGCAGTCCGTGGTGTTGCGAAGAGTCGGACGTGACTGAACAAGAACAACTGGATCTGCTTCTGTGACTTTAACCTTTATCTTTTGCCACTTCTGTTATTATAGGCAAACATAATTGCCTGCCTCAGGGAGATGACCTGGCCCCGCCTCCCTGTGAAGGACTGTGGCATTCTTTGTCTATGAATAGGGAAGGAAATATTCCATTTCACACCACCTGTGAGATGGCTGTAAGGAAGTAAAACTACACATCTCCCATTCTAGGAGATATTCGCAAGAATTAAATGGTCTTTTTAGTTTGTTTCCTCACCTCCCGCCTATCTCTGATCCATTAAAAAACCTGGTAACCAGTACCAGATAAGGCAATTTTTTTTTTTTTGAGACATTAGTCAGCCATCTTTTCAGTCACCAGGCTCTCCAAATAAAGTCATATTCCCTGCCTCAACATCTCCTCTCTCAAATTTATCAGCCTCTCAAGCAGCAAGCAGAGCAAACCTGAACTCAGCAACAGTGGCTCCGCAGTAAAGAATCCGCCTGCCAATGCAGGAGATATGGGTTCCATCCCCGGATCCGGGAGATCCCCTGGAGAAGGAAATGCCAGCCCACTCCAGTATTCTTGCCTGGGAAATCCCATGGACAGAGGAGCCTGGCGGGCTACAGTTTATGGGGTCTCAAGAGTCGGACAGAACTTAGCAACAAAACAATAGCAACAACAATAATGAAATATTTAGGATATTAAAGACTCCAGTCCTTAGTTTGATAACGTGTCTCCATTTTAACTGTTACTATACTTATGTTCTGACTTCAGCTTTAAGTTAAAATCATTTACAAGTCGGAAATGAGAGGCTGTGTTAGCTTCAACTTTTTTAAAAGGGCAGAACCAAATGAACTAATGACCCAATGATACAGAATGGAATTTAAGAACTGAAGAAGAGATGATAAAGCTGCAAGGGAAAAAATTCTGCCACCCCCAAATGTGTCTCTTTGGCATAAGGATTTAGACAGAAAGAAACAGAAGACTTGGGAAGTTTTTCTTGCTATACTTCCCCTTAACTGCCTAAAAGAATTTGGATGAAGGGCCTATTCCCAGAATAGAGCTATCACCAGAGAGATCTGCAAATAGGGACTAAGTGTGATGGGGGGAAACCTGGCAGAGTCTGGAGAGCAGAGTCTGGACAGTGAACCACTCTGTGTTCTGCTGTCTCCACGTAAACCAGCACGCATTTATTTACCAAACATTTGCCTTCCCACCTCTATGTGAGTTACCTTCCTCCCCTTTGAAGTCTCAAACCACTGCCCCCAACATCCTCTTTTGTCTTTAGCTGAAGATTATATTTAAGCTTTAATATTTAATGATTTCAGCTATTTTTGGTGAATTACTCAGTCTTCCTGGGCCACTCCCATGCATACATACTACTAAATTTTTGTCTTATTTTGTCCTATTAACCTATCTTGATGGGGACAGAGTAAAGGGACAAAGTAGGTAATTAAATAGTTAATCCACTAGGGGATTGGATGTAGAAAAATATATGGGAGACCCCTGTAAGTTAACGGTGACTCCTGAAAACAGGTTGGTTTAACCACAAAACCAAGCAGGCTTGCTTAGCAACAAAACCAGGCAGCAGAAGTACCAGCGATGCCCCAGAAAATAAAACAATGGTGGCATGAGCCCCACACCCTGCCCACTGAGCTCAGTAAGTGAACGGTCCCTAGGACACGCTCTCTGCACACATAAAGGACAATGCTTTGTGAGTTTAGCTTGGCCAAGTAGGGACAAGAAGACCCCCTTGCCCAGCCTGGAGGAGGAGCTGATAATGGAAGCATGACGTCTACTCAAGAAAGGCAAAGGAGGTCTTCTCCCCCTCCCCACTTTTCCTTTGATTATAAACTGTAGCCCACTGAGTTCTCAGGCATGGCATCCCCTTGCTGACCTGCTTGTAAGCCTCACAAGCATCCTGTTCTGATAAATCACTTCTTATCTATTGCTTCTAGCTGAATTCATTCTATACTGACATAAAGGACTATGGTGCTGGAGCTCTTTGGACCCCCTCCCCGCCACCCCCGAAACAACACTCAGCGGTTTCAGATGGCAACCACAGCAGGACCATGGTAAGATAAGAAGGTCTGGGGTGGGGTCCTAGAAGAGTCCTGGCATGCCACGAGCCAGGAATATCCGGGAAGATGCTCCACCAATAGCTGTCCCTTTTAGACAGGCTGCCCTGGAGAAGGGCATGGCAACCCACTCCAGTGTTCTTGCCTGGAGAATCCTATGGACAGAGGAGCCTGGTGGGCTACAGTCTGTGGGGTCACAAAAGAGACCCAACTTAGAGACTAACACTTCCACTTCACTTTCACTTAGACGAGCTGCTCTGGGGCTCTGGGGCTCTGATCGGGTGCCTAAGAACAGGCCAGGTGGATGATGATACGGACGCCTAAAGAGAAAGAACTAGAGGAGCGACAGCAGTCAGTACGAGTGGCCCTGGAAAGAGGATGTGGATCTTTAGAGACGTGGACGGGGTCTTACTGCTGAGGAGGTGACAAGGGAAATGGTGTGTAAAAAGGGGGAATCTGCTGTTTGGGTTGCTTCTGACAGGATGTGTCCATCTACACTTCTCTTCTCAGTTCTGAGACTTTTCTTCTACACTCTACAGCCATCCCAGGGTAAAACTCAAGTCTGTGTTTCTCCCAAGGTCTCTCGCCTTTCGAGATGGCCCTCACTCTGTCTCTGGACTGTGTTTTCTCTCTAGAAAGATCCACTTCTTGCCGATAACTTTGTCTCTCACTGAACCCTTTCTGTGATGAGACATCAAGAAACCTGAGCTTCCTAAAGTTCCAAGCTGGTTTTTGCCTGGTTTCAAGTTGCAGTCTGGGTTTTGGCTGTGTTCTAGTCCCCGCTGCATGGGAGACTGAGGAAGAAAAGCTACAATGAAACAGTCAGGGCCATGAAAAACCTAAGATGGCTGCCTGGCTCCTCCCGACTTCCTGACAAACTCCATTTTGTTACATGGGTTAAAGCCTTCCTTGGCTACAAAGCTGATACGTTCACATTAAAAATGAATGGTTAAAAATGTTTGTTTGCTTTTTTCACTTGGAATATACTTTTTACAGTTTTTAATAATCAAGGTAACTACTTTATTGGACATATTATACAAGCCTATGTGATCAATTAACCAGATTTATTTTATAAATTAATCTTAATTTGGCTATATTTGGTAAAGATGAGGATAATCTTAGAGAAAAAATTATATTTTAAAAGATATTAAATTTTAGTGTTGCCATTGGAGGTCCATATCTACTGATTAAAACTCACTTTTCAAATAGCTCTGTTATTATGTTATACTGTTGTAAAATTTAATTGAGTTATTAAGAAGGTATTCTAAACTTGTTTCTAAAGCACATGACTATAATCTATCTTTAGATAAAGACTAAATGCTTACAATCTATAATCAGGGGATCTATCGGTATGTTTAAAAAAAAATCATTTGAATGATCTCTCACCTAGATTGAAAAAAGCAAAAAAACCTCTTATCAGGTATTCTTAAATAACCCAAGAAAACTGAGGGGAATCAACTTCCAACACTCAGCGTTGTTGTTGTTATTTAGTCCCTAACTTGTGTCTCTTTCGTAACCCCATGGAATGTAGCCCACCAGGCTCTCTGTCCATGGAATTTCTCAGGCAAGAATACTGGAGTGGGCTGCCATTTCCTTCTCCAGGGGATCTTCCTGACCCAGGGATCAGACCAACATGTACTACTTGGCAGGAGTATTCTTTACCACTGAGTCACCTGGGAAGCCCTAAGGCTTAAGGTGCTTTTCCTCTAATTACTAAAAGTGCCCAACAGAGGACTTCCTGAGCTCTGATGTCAGTCTTCCCCTCCTTCCAACCCTTACAAGTGCTGACCCTTGATCTCCAATTTGCAGCCAGACCATCACTTGCTCATTGTCACCACCACTGAATCGCCTTCAGTACAATTTCTTTGTGGCAGTTTCTCAGGCATTAACATCTGGTTGGGAGACTAGTTTGGAAGGGATAATATCTAAAGTTGTAAGTTCAAATCTTGATTAAATTGTATGGTGAATTTTGCCATGAAAGGAAACTTTGGGACAGCTAACTATTGCTCCGGTGAAAGCTACTATATCCGTAAAGGTGGCCGCTCCAAGGGCTATCTCCCGAGTGGGAGCTGAGACCCCAGTCGAGGGTATTACACCAGAACCCATGCTGACCAAACGGCAGCCTGAGCCCAAGAGGGCAATACAGTCCATCAGGGAGAGCAATGCTGTCCCTGGGGCAGAGCCACAGTGGAATTGCCACATACATTTTGTTGGTAGTGACAGATGGGACCATGTGATTAATTATTTAACAGAAGGTAGAGGAAAGCTTAGAGCTTCCTAGGTGGCTCAGTGGTATGCCTGCCAAGCAGGAGATGCAGTTTTCATTTTTGTTCTGGCTATACCAAGTTTTAGTTGCCACATGAGAACTCCTAGTTGCAGAACGTGGGATCCAGTTCCCAGGCCAGGGATCGAACCTGGGCCCCCTGAATTAGGAGCACAGGGTCTTACCCACTGGACCACCAAGGAAGTCCCAGAAGATGCAGTTTTGATCCCTGAGTCAGAAAGATTCCCTTGAAGAAGGAAATGGAAACCCACTCCAGTATTCTTGCCTGGGAAATCCCAGGGATAGAGGAGCCTAACAGGATAAACAGTTCGTGCAGTTGAAAAGAGTTAGATGCAACTTAGTGACTAAACAACAAAACAACAACAATAAAAAAAAAAAAAAAACTTACAGTAAAGCCCGTCAGTTATGAAAAAGTGAAAAAAGTCCACAGGGACCAGATGAACATCCTGCAGTTTTTGAAATGAGACTAATGGAAGCTTTTTAAAAATGAGTAAATGTGGATCCCTCCTCTCCAGAGGGAAGGCCCTTCCAGCTGTACATTTCATACCCAGTCTTCCCCGGGGAATCAGGCACAAAATTCAAAAAGTGATGGCCAGTCCTCAGACTCCTGTGATGGATTTGCTGATACTGGCTTATTTGGTTTTCAGTAATAGGGATATGGTCAAAAAGGCTAAATGCACCCAGAGAGATAAGCAAAAAAGCCCAAATGATGACAACAGCTTTGTCCACTCGAAGACCACCTAAGAGGAAGCCGACTTCTCCAGGCTGGTTTGGCTGTGATAAGCCACAAGGCCCGTGGGTACACAGGTGTGTCCTTTGCAAACAGCCAAGACACTGGGAGAGGGAATGCCCCCAGGTGCCAGACAGCAGTGGGGCACCCTCAGCCTTTGATGGTTTTGCAATTGGAGACTGACAGGGCCCAAGGCGAGGAGTGGCTCTGCCATCTACATCACTAGTGCCCAGACTTGGGTGGTCATTGGAGTGGTGGCCCATTTGATACAATTTGATAAAATTTCTTATAGACACTCGTGCATCCTTTTCAGTCTTAACCCAAAGGATTGGAAATCTTAACCAAAAAAATACATAATGGGAGTGTCAGAAAAGAGACACGTACACACTTTTCTAGGACCCCTTTTCTACAACATCAATGGTCAGATGCTTCTACATTCCTTTCTGTTTATGCCTGATTGCTCTATATCTTCAGTGAAAAGGACTTATTAACCAAATTAGGGGCCACTCTATGTCTCGAGGGACAAAGAAGCCACCTGTAATCACCATAGGATATTGACAAAATATTTAAAAGAACAAATTAAATCAATAACTGAGATAAAAGAATCAATTGACCCTAAAATATGAAACATTGAGATTCTGGGCCTAACCAAAAACAGACTGACGCCTTAAGTGACCCTCTTCCAGATTCAAAAACTGGGGGAAAATGGTTTGGATCTTCAAAATCATGGTAATAATCTCTTTTAATGACTTTTCTAATGCTTAGTACTGTATTTCAAATTATCTTTCTGGAGACTCATCTTCCAATGCTTAACATCTAAGAGGACTGGTACTAAGCAGGGTGACGCTGACCTGCAGTTCTTCCACTAGCGAAAGGGCGGCTGGTCAAGCGTTCCACTCCTCTCCCAGGCAGGCCTACGTCCCATCTCAGCAAGAAGCAGCTAATGATAACCTGTCGCCCCAGCCCCCTTTTAAGTGAAAAGGGTCAACACCTGGAGGGGAAAATAATAGGGACAGAGTGAAAGGTCAAAGTAGGTAATTAAACAGTTAATCCACTAGGGGATTGTATGTAGAAAAATATATGGGAGACCCCTGTAAGTTAACGGTGACTCCTGAAAACAGGTTGGTTTAACCAGGCTTGCTTAGCAACAAAACGAGGCAGCAGAAGTACCAGCGCTGCCCCAGACAATAAAACAATGGTGGCATGAGCCCCACACCCTGCCCACTGAGCTCAGTAAGTGAACGGTCCCTAGGACACGCTCTCTGCACACATAAAGGACAATGCTTTGTGAGTTTAGCTTGGCCAAGTAGGGACAAGAAGACCCCCTTGCCTGGAGGAGGAGCTGATAATGGAAGCATGACGTCTACTCATGAAAGACAAAGAAGGTCTTCTCCCCCTCCCCACTTTCCTTTTGATTATAAAACTGTAGCCCACTGAGTTCTCGGGAATCTGCTTATAAGCCTCAGTTCAGTTCAGTTCAGTCGCTCAGTCGTGCCCGACTCTTTGTGACCCCATGGACCACAGCACGCCAGGCTTCCCTGTCCGTCACCAACTCCCAGAGTTTACTCAAACTCATGTCCATTGAGTCAGTGATGCCATCCAACCATCTCATCCTCTGTCATCCCCTTCTCCTCCTACCTTCAACCTTTCCCAGTTCTTCACATAAGAAGGACTTATGCGAATAAGTCAGTGGCCAAAGTATTGGAGTTTCAGCTTCAGCATCAGTCCTTCCAATGAATATTCAGGACTGGTTTCCTTTAGGATGGACTGATGGGATCACTCAGCTTTCTTTATAGTCCAACTCTCACTTCCATACATAACTACAGGAAAAAGGGTCCTATTCTAATAAATCACTTCTTATCTATCCCTTTGCTTCTTGCTGAATTCTTTCCGCACTGAGACGTAAAGGACTATGGTGTTGGAGCTCTTCAGAGCCCCTGGAAATGGCACCCAACGTTTCAGCCTCATGTCACTTTCACTCTTGGAACAGCCAGAAGAACCTAGAAAGATAGGGAAAACTTTCTTCCTCTCTGACAGGGTGAAAGTACCCAAACTAAGGAAGAATTTGAACAGAAAGTGTCTTCATACTCTTCCCTTTATAGAGGTTCTGTTCTCTCTGTCTCTCTTCTCCTCCCCCCAGTCTCTTACCCAGGCAGCCATCCTGTACACCAATTGCTCTCAAAACTTTGGGGCATCAAAACCACTTGAAGGGCTTTTTGTAACACACAGCTCTGAGCTCCAGCCCCAGAGCTTCTGACTCCCTGGGCCTGGGGTGGGACTGAGAACTGTAATTCTCAGACATTCAGATATGACATTAACACTGCTAATCCAAGAAGCACACTTGGAGAAGTATTGGTGCAAATGGATCCCGGGGAGCTTTGTCATAATGTAGACGCCAAGTAAGGTTTTATCTGAAAACTTAATATTCCCCTCCAACCCAAGTAATATATTTGCATCTTTAGAAAGGAAGCCTGATGATAAAACTTTCATTTGTGCATACTAAGTCGCTTCAGTTGTGTCCAACTCTTTGTGACCCTATGGACTGTAGCCCTCCAGGCTCCTCTGTCCATGGGATTCTCCAGGCAAGAATACTGGAGTGGGTTGCCATGCCCTCCTCCAGGGGATCTTCCCGACCCAGGGATTGAACCTGTATTTCTTAGGTCTCCTGCTTCAGCAGGCGGATTTTTTTTTACCACTAGCACCACCTGAAAGCCTAAACTTTGAAAGCCTAAAACTTTCAAAACCCCTCAAATGAAAGTTATCTTATAGTTACCTTTTAGCCCCCCTGACAAGTAATGAGAAAAATATTTCTGCTAGTCAAAGGCTTAACAAATATTTGTTGAATTATGCATTTTAGATCAAACGTGTGGTCTTAAAATGTGCATTCCAATCTCAGACCATAATCAGAGATGCAAGAAATAAAATATTCTTTATCTTTCTGTAACTCAACTAAAATTCCATTTTAACACTTCATTCTGTGAAACTGGTGGACGCTTGCTCACAGTCATTTCAGGATCTTACCTCTTCTTCCTCTGGATTCCACTTGTATTTATTATACTCTGCTAGGGCTGCCATAACAAAGTGGCGTTTATTTTCTCACGGTTCTAGAGGCCGGAAGTCCAGTATCAAGGTGTTCGTAGGGCTGGTTTCTCCTGAGGTCTCTCCCCTCAGCGTGCAGATGGCCACCTTCTCGCCCTGTCCTCACCCGCTCTTTCCTTTATGCATGTGCATCCCTGGAGTCTCTTTGTGAGTCCAAATCTCTCTTCTTATAAGGACACCACCAATCAGATTGGATTAACAGTTTTATCTCAGCTTAATCACCTCTTTAAAGAGCCTATCCCAAATACAGTCATATTATGAAATACTAGGGAGTAGGACCTCAACATATGGATTTTGGCAGAGAGACAGGGGGTTGAACACCATGTAGGTAACACCATGTAGGCAGAGAGACAGGGGGTTGAACACCATGTAGGTAACACCATGTAGGAACTGGGGAGTTTGTATGCTGCTAAAGCTGGAGGGATTTAGCTCAACCCTTGCGCCTCGCAGCTGCCCTCTGCCCATGCTGGCCTCCCCTGGGATGTCCGCACTCTGTCCTAGTCGGCAGCAGTTAGCCCATGCAGGACTCAGCAGGGTCGTCCGCTGTCAGGGGCAGCCAGGCTCCTTCTGTGGCCCACTGGAAGCATCAAGGGGAGGCCGATGCTGTCCATCACTCGAGTGGTCCTCACGTGCCTGGCCTGTGCTGTGGGCAGCAGGGGGCTTGGTGCTGCTGGCTGAGGCTGCCACGCATGTCACCCGGAGACAGCCTCCCGTCTGGACTTCCCCCTGCACGTGAGAGGCAGGCACCGTCCTCCCCAGCTCAGCAGAGTCAGCATGGCCCCACCCCGCCCTGCCTCAGGGCTGGCAGGGGAGGGGGTACCGGCAGTCAGGACGCAGGGTTAGGGTTAGGGTCAGTCTGCCACCACATCTGAACTCGCACGACTTCCTTTCTCACATCCCTAAGCCCCAGCCCCACCGGCCAGGAGAGGCCTCTTATCTGTTCCTGGGGGCAGGAGGCTTTGCTTCATCTGAACAGGTTCGCTTCCAAGCAGACTGTCTGCCTCTCGGTCCTTTCGCCCAGTCGTGTCTGACTCTTTGCCACTGTAGCCCGCCAGGTTCCTCTGTCCATGGGATTCTCTGAGCAAGGATACAGAAATGGGCTTCCATTCCCTTTTCCAGGGGATCTTCCCAACCCAGGGATTGAACCCGGGTCTCCTGCATTGCAGGCAGATTCTTTATCCACCGAGCCATTCTCCTAGATTGTCTAAATCTTTTGAAATTCAAAACTTAGAATTGTCTTCTCCTCCCCATCCCATATTTTTCTGCTAAGAACTCCTTCTCTTGAGGCAATAAACACTCAAAGTGGCTAATTGAGTGTGGGGGGGGGGGGGTGGGGAGCGGGTAGGGATAGGGTAAAAGGAAGTAGAGCTGGGGAAATAGTCAGTGTTTCAGAATGTTCCCTGCCATGTTGAGTTGCGGCTTTGACTAGTGAAATTGCACCAAATGGAAAATGCGGCTACAAAGGACACTTCATCAGCAGATTCGGCTCTTGCTCTGTCTGCCCCGTGGAGAAGTTGGAGGCAGGGAGAACCACACTCTCTTCCCGTTTCCCCCACGGGCAGCCCAAGAGTTCTGCCATAGGCCAGTGCCGGGACTCCGTCCTGTGGCTTCAGAAAACCTGGACTTAGTAAAAAGCAGAGTTATTTAAAAGTTCTCAAGACTCTTATAATGTGGAATTGACAAATTTCAGCATAAGGCAGCCACAGTTTTTCTCCTAATTAATCAGAAGTGAAAGTTTGTGTTTCTTGTGTTTTCAAACAGCATCCGTTTTTTTTTTTTTTCTCTTTTGAAGATCAAAATACATAAAAACCTGATGTGGATGTGAAAATAGCATTTCCCTAAAAGCAGAAGTGTAGTTTATTTTGGTAAAATAAGAAATTGTGAGTGTCATGAGATACCCATGTATAGAAGCCACAGATAAGTGGATGTGTGAAACCAAACAAAAATTTTGGATTAGAGTCATGAGTAAATAGAAATCATTGCTTTCATTTTTGTAAAGGCTTAAGGTCGAGCACCGAAGAATTGATGCTTTTGAACTGTGGTGTTGGAGAAGACTCTTGAGAGTCCCTTGGACTGCAAGGAGATCCAACCAGTCCATCCTAAAGGAGATCAGTCCTGAATATTCATTGGAAGGACTGAGGCTGAAGCTGCAACTCCAATACTTTGGCCACCTCATGTGAAGAACTGACTCACTGGGAAAGACCCTGATGCTGGGAGGGATTGAGGGCAGGAGGAGAAGGGGACGACAGAGGACGAGATGGTTGGATGGCATCACCGACTCAATGGACATGAGTTTGAGTAAACTCTGAGAGTTGGTGATGGACAGGAAGCCTGGTGTGCTGCAGTCCATGGAGTTGCAAAGAGTCGGACATGACTGAGTGACTGAACTGAACTGAAGGGTCTTACTATTAATTTTCTGTGTTGTACTTACATTTTTCATTATTTCAGTAAAAGTCGAAGATAGTCTGAATTTTTAAGTTACTGTACGCTATATTGCTTTTAAGTTAGTATATGCTAAATTACTTTGCAAATGTACCTGATAAATCTAAATGAGTACTTTTATTATTTTCAATGAAAGACCTACAAAAGAAGTATAGGAAACCCACTGCACACCTATTACAACCTGAATTAACTTCAAGGAAAAACATTTTTGGTTAAATCACAAGGTCATCTTTTCCAATTCTGGGCAGAAATTTAAAAACTCTACCAACGGGAACATCTAACCTCCTTTTACAAGAACAGACTCAAATCATCATGATTGTAGTTTTTAAAATAAGTTAAATTTTTCCACTTCAAATTAATTTTGTCCTTATAAAGTAAAAATTTCCCCTTCATTTGTAATAAAAGTTTATTCAGTAGGGTTCAGATGTAATGTTTCTGACTTTTTATTATCTCAAAAGTTCTAGGAGCTAGTTTTACTTCATATCAAATCACTTACAAATTTGGCAGCAACTGTCAACCTTAATATACTACATGAGTTTTCATTGTAATAACCCACATCTTTCTTAAATAAATTTTCAAGTTTCATAAAATTATTGATTTGCCTAAGCCAGTTAAGGGGCTTCCCTGTTAGCTCAGCTGGTAAAGAATTCACCTGCAATGCGGGAGACCCCAGTTTGATTCCTGAGTCGGGAAGATCTCCTGGAGAAGGGATAGGCTACCCACTCCAGTGTTCTTGGGCTTCCCTTGTGGTTCAGCTGGTAAAGAATCTGCCTGCAATGTGGGAGACCTGGGCTCGATGCCTGGGTTGGGAAGGTCCCCTGGAAGGGAACAGCTACCCACTCCAGTATTCTTGCCTGAAGAATCAGGAGCCTGTCGGGGACTCCATGGGGTCCCAAAGAGTTGGACACCACTGAGCAACTTTCACCTTCAAACCAGTTAGTTGACCTGGTTTTTAACATGGTTTAGCAATCTCTGATGGACTCTTCTATTCCAAGAGGAAAATCAAAGGAGAAAGTGGTTCTATAATAAAATACTATGTATCTAATCCCATTAGTACTTTAAAAAAAAAGAACTTTACCACGTTGGCTACTGTGACCCCACCATCATGCCATGCCAAGAGATGAACACGGTCTTTCTGTGGGTTTTCCCCAGGGGCTCAGCAGTAAAAAAAACAACTGGCCTGCAGTGCAGGAGACAGAGGAGACACAGGTTTGATCCCTGGGTCAGGAAGATACTCTGGAGGAGGAAATGGCAACCCAGTCCAATATTCCTGCCTGGAAAATCGACTAGGCACACACACAATGCTCTTCATACACCCAACCCCCATTCTCTCTACTCTTTTTCTCCTAAGATGTTGATCACCCTGATTCCATCTACAATCTCCTCTCCTGCTTCATACATACATATTTCACACATCCAATGACTCATCCTATCTTTCTGTATCTCTCTTGGAGTATTTATCCATTTTGGTGATTATTATCTCCTTCACTAAGTGAGAAGCCCCTTACGGATTAGAACCAGGTCCTATATATTTCCCAGCACAATGCCCTAAGAGTATGATAGATATATGTGTTGACAGATAACTGAAAGAGGGAATGAACAAATAAATGAGATTCTAGTACATATTCTATTAAATCAACACATATAATATCAGTATACAATTGTAACTAAAAGGCAAAGAGAAAAGTGACTTATAAAAATTATGACAGTAAATAATAAATAAAGCATCTTTAAAAATACTTAGGAGACTTCTGTTGCTCAAACTTGGATAATGTACTTACATCTCATTAAGATGCTGCTTCCTCATTGGTTTATGACGACATAGGAGTTCAATTTCCTGTCCCCTCAACAATGCTGGTTTCTCTTCTGGGTGCAAGCAGATTTAGCTGACTCCTCGATCGACAGAATCACCATCCCAAGGAACATGGGTAAGTGTAAGATTAAAAAATAAAATTTTAAGTAGCTAACATACTTTTGAATGGTTGTCAGTGATATATGCAACATTTTGTCTAGTTTAGGCTGTATAAATGTGATACTATAAGACAGGGAGACATGAGGATGACATATGGTTTCTCTACTTAGAGTGGCAGTAAAGGATGTCAAAATTTTTGTGTAAAATAGTTAGGTAAAACCATCAAAACACAATGGGGGAATGTTTACGCTCTATTTCCTCTACAGGAAACAGCCTATCCACAAACTGAAGATTAAGTGGTTAGGAAGAAACGTGCAAACTCCTGGCTATAGAGCTATCTAGCACCACTTTTTCACCAATATAGTGGTCTACCAGTAAGTTTTTATACCATCAGAAATAATGTGAAATTTGAAAATAATATTTCTAGTATTAATGTTTCCCACATTATTAATAAAATTGAAAATAATATTTCCAGTATTAATTAATAACTTGACTATGACTTGTCTGACTCATAGGAGAGTCTTAATAAGTAGCTATTCAACTGATAAGTGAAGGTAAAGGTTTCCTAGAACACGTTTTATCTTATGATCATCGTCATCAATGGTTTGTATTGTTTTAGGAGCTGTGGATGATCTTCTTTAGGCATTAGGTAGAAATTAAAGTCAGAATCAAAACCTTAACCCTGATTTCTCAGCACTGGACCTAAACGCAATTTCCTCAAAATATGGTTAAAGTAGTGAAAACAGTATCTGAAAAGAGGCATGAATGATAAGAACTACGGGTTCCCTTTTAATCTGATAGTCACACAAATTAATCTAACAGCTCTCATCTTCGCAGTCTGGTATCACATGTGAAATGTTATTGTGTACATTTCACTCTGTGAGCCTCTGGCTTCTCCGCTGCGCTCTGGATAGCTAGCCGAAGGTGGTCTCCATTCGGGAGATGTGGGAGGGAACGCAGACTCGCCGCGTGGCTGGGCTTCCTCGTGGCTCAGCGGTGAAGCGCTCACCTGCCAATGCAGGAGCCTCGAGTTCAATCCCTAGGTCAGGAAGAACCTCTGGAGGAGGAAACGGCAGCTCTCTGCAGGGCTCTTGCCCGGCAAATCCCATGAACAGAGGAGCCTGGCGGGCTCCATGGGGTCTCAGAGGAGTGGGACGGCAACAACCAGTGTTGTCGTTCGAGCAGTGTCCGAGGACGCGCAGCCAAGGCTTACCATGTTCTCAGACTGGGCTCCGCGTGTCATCTCGTGCAGTCCTCACAAGGATTCTATAAAATGGTTGCTGAGCTACACCTGTGAAAACTGAAACAGATAAAGAAACACACGTGGCCACAAGTCCCCCAAGAACTGTTGAGAGCCTTTGAGTTTGCAGAGCCCACACGACGCAACCACAAGCCTCCGTAACCCCGTCTCTGTGGTCCCACCCAGAAGGCACTCAGGATCTGCTTCATCAAACCATGCAGTCTCGCGCCTGTTTTAGCTAAGGCAGGAGATGTTTCTGCAAAGAAAGAAATGTATTACACTGAGAATTTTGTGAGTCGGCTCAAAATCATTTTTTCCAGTTGATCCTTCTTATCTTTTTTTCAAGATGCGTTGTTTATCCTTGGCCGCGCTGGCTCTGTTGCCACACACGGGCTTTCTCTAGTTGGGGCGAAGGGCGGCTGCTCCAGGTGTGAGCGAGGGCTTCGCACGGAGGGGCTTCTCTCGCTGGGGAGCGCGGGCGCTCGGTGCGTGGGCTTCAGTAGTTGCGGTGGGCAGGCTTAGTTGCCTCTCGGAGTGCGTCATCTTCCGGGACTAGGGACTGATTCTGGGTCCCCTGGCATCTGTAGGCAGATTCTCAACCGCTGGACCACCAGGAAAGTCCTCCTTAAAAAAAAAAAAAAAAAAAAGCTTATTTGCTGAGTACCACGGACAAAGGAGGAAAGGGTCCTTTCCTGACCATCACCCAGCTCCCCCAGTCCCGCTTCTAAGGAAGAATATTTCCATGGTTTAAATTTCTCCCCCAGACCCATAAGCCTGGTCACGGATATAACGTTGTGAAACGATGAGAATTCCATCCTTGGTAGCTTATTCTATTCTGGGCATCTCGGACATTTTCCTTCCTCTCTTATGTTCTTTAGAAGTCTCTCTAATGAGGATTGTGGGGGTCAATGGTCTCAGTGGTAGTTTATCTTCAAACATCCTTATTTGTGCTCTCATTTTAGAATTTCCTTCCCTTGGGTAGGCTATTAAAGGATGACATTTTTTTCATAGCAATTTGGAAATATCAGTCCACTGCCTTCTGGTTTCTGTTATTGCTGTTGAAAAGGTCTTGGTTGAAATTTCATCCTTCATAGGTAATCCATTTTTTCTCCCTGGCTCTTCTTTTTGTCTTAGTCTTTGGTGATCTGAAGCTTGATTGCAATGCATGTAAAGAGAGATTTCCATCTCTGTTGTTTTTTTTTTTTTTTCCAATCTTATTTCAGATTTGCTGAGCTTCATAATCTGAGGATGCCTCGTCCTGCACCACTTTCAGACATCTCTCAGTCAGCATCATTTCAAACATTGCCTCTCCCCTACTTTCTCCTGTCCTTCGGGAACTTCAGTTATACATATGCTGACCTTTACACCTTATCCTCCTTATCTCTGTGGTATGGTATTTTCTCATCTCTTTAACACTCTGATAATTTTGTGTACTTCTTTAGCTCTACCTTGCAACATACTAATTTTCTCTTCAACTGGAGTTGGTCAGTTGGTTATTCCCTGTGTTGAGTTTTAAATTATTGCAGTTTTTATTTCTGAAAAGGCTCTTTCAATCTTTTATATGCTTACTTATCTTTCATTGTCTCTGGATCCTTATTCATATGTTCAGATTCCTTCTTTTATTTCTTTAGCATATTGGGCATACTTGTTTTGTGTTGTATATCTATTAATTTCATCTCTAAGGCTCTTGTGGATCCAGGTCTCTCCTTTCCTATTTGTTTACTGAATCTCACACAGAGTAGCTAATTTCTGCCTGTGTCTGTTTTCTCTCCCTGTGGTAGCAGGATGTTTGCTCTTTTTATCTATTTTTAAAATCTCGAGTCCTTGTGTGTGTGTTTGTGTGAATGGAGGGCATTTTAATCAGTTCATATTTGTTAGAACCCTATCCGTGAGAATTCTTTAAAGCCTGGGTCAAGGGAGCTCTCCTCAAGGTATGATTTCTATTTGCTTCTTCCAGGACCCTAGTAGACTCACTTTTCCATCTGGTAAGCCTTTGTTTTGGGTGAATTCATTTTCAAGTTACTTAAGTTACTGTTCTGTTGTGCTTCTATAAATTGCCTTTTATGTGTGAGGAAAGGACTAGAATCGTAGTGTTTCTTAGGAAGGCATTTACACTCCACCCGCGGGTAATCGAGGTGATGGTGTCAAGATTCTTTACATCTCATCGCACATAGCCTTTTGATTCCACTTTTTAACCTTAATCACAACATAACCTGTATGTGAAAAAAATGCACGTATCCAAAGGTCACAGCCTGATGCATTTTTACAAACTTGTTCATTTTTACAAACTTGTTCGAGCTTGTCACAAGCTCGTTCATGTGCTGCGTGCTGCGCGGAGTCGCTCAGTCGTGTCTGACTCCTTGTGACCCCGGGGCTGTAGCCCAGGGTTGTTCTTGGCAACACTCATATCAAGAAAGAGAACGCCACTCGGTTCTCAGAAGTCCTCCCGGGGCACTCTTCCTGTCATAACCCAGCCCCTCCCCAAAGGCCGCTGCCTCCTGACTCCTCTTTATCAGGTTTTTACAACAGCTAAACGTTTAACATGACATTCTACGTGGTTGCTTGTAACAAGGCAGATGGGCTTTGTTGAGAAGAAAGGGACTGCAGGAGGTTCCTTCCCACTTCCAATGGGTCTTACTCACATTTTCTTTATCACCACATTATGAGTGGTGAAACATAATTCATTTCAACTTTAAAACAATTCACAGATGGTTCCTGATCTAAACAATAGACCCTTCAAAATTCAGCCTCCTAACTCAAAGTGGTAGCAGGATATTTGCTCCTTTTTAGCCATCTATTCCTAAAACCAAATACAGTGGGGGGAGGGAAAGCCCAATTAAAATGTGTTGCCTCGTAACTTACTGAAAAGGAACACTTTTAACCTTCTGAAGAAGACATGTTGACAAATATAAGGAAACATAAAGACATGCTGTCACTGAGGGTGAGACATGACCTGAGATGATCATCCTCACATGTTTATTTGAAATCCACGCAGTTTAATAGAGAATATAAAAGTAATGCCTTTTAGAAAGTTTAGAGTTATTTTATATCTAGTTTGCATAAATGATTATTGTTGTCATTTTCTTTAATTAGAAGAGCTGTTATAGCTGGAAGACCCAAACCCTAAAAATATTTCAGATTTCTAAAGTATTTATATATATATAAAGGTAGAAGTCAAAGTAGGTAAGAGTCAAGAGACTTTAGAATTACAACCTAGGATTGCAGCCAAGTTCTACCAAGATCAAACAGGTAACTGGGGTCTAATTGCCTAATACGTTACTCAATTCTTCTTTGTAATATAGTGTAATAAACAGCAGAGTTGTACAACATGTATTATAACAAATATACATGCCATTAACATGGAGTCCAGCATGCAGAAAGCCCTCAATAAATGGAGAGCTATCCTCATTTCTGAAAGCACAGATTAACACTACCTGGTTCTTAATCAGACAATATGGACCCTTTGTGCCTGCCTTTTTCTAGCCCTCTGCGTTGTTTCTGAGCTTCAACTGCATTGTTGCATGTAACAATAATTTGTTCCTTTTATTGATGTATAGATTTTTTGTTATTCTTCACTTACTCAGTCATGTCTGACTCTTTGCAACTCCATGGACTGCAGCATTCCAGGCTTCCCTGTCCATCACCAACTCCCGGAGCTTGCACAAACTCATGTCCATTGAGTCAATGATATAGAACCATCTTATCCTCTGTCTCCCCCTTCTCCTCCTGCCCTCAGTCTTTCCCAGCATCAGGGTCTTTTCCAATGAGTCAGCTCTTCACTTCAGGTAGCTAAAGTATTGGAGCTTCAGCTTCAGCATCAGTCCTTTCAATGAATATTCAGAACTGATTTCCTTTATGAGGGACTGGTTGGATCCCCTTGCTGTCCAAGGGACTCTCAAAAGCCTTCTCCAGCACCTTGGTTCAAAAGCATCTTTTCTATTGCTGTTGGGCATTCCAGTTGGGGGATATTACGAGTGATGCTATTGTGAACATTCTAATTCTACCACATGTGTCTTGGGAATGTTATGACTTTCTGTAGAGCACATACCTAGAAGTAGAGTTGCTGAACCATAAGATTTGCATAAGAGCCAAACAGTTTCCCACCCAACAATATATGAGAGTTCCAGATGCTCTACATCAACAAGATTTGGTATTAATATTTGCTATCTTTTTCATTTCATTTATTCTGGTGAAGATGTAGCTGTATCTCACTGTGGTTTTAGGCTGTAGTTCCCTGATGACTAATGAAGCTGAGCACATAGATCCAGTATCGAGTCACTGTTGACCTTAAGTTCTCAGAACGAAACTAATAGTGTAGTCTCAGACCCAGTTCCCAGGTGAGGACCAACCAGAGGCCATGGATAGATGTGGGGTTTTTTCTGAGAATTCCTCAAAGAAGCAACGCTAAGACAGGGAACTTGCCAACTTACCCTGCGGTCTGTAAATACCTGTGAAGTGTTATTTTAGCTTCTTTATTTTGAGGGCGCAGGCTCCTGGACCCCAGCACGTGTTGGATGACCGAGCGCCACTTGCTGCCTGCGCAGGCCCACGCTCTGTCCCTGGTTCTCTGCCGTCAAAAGTAGTTCCTCCAGATCCCCATACGCCTCAGGGTACCCAGCTCACTTAGCTCTCTGATCTTAGCTCTTGCTCCCCCCTCTCTGGCGGGATTCCCTACTGAGCTGAAAGGCTGTTGATTCATGTTTTTAGGTGTGGAAACGCTAGGTGATTTCAGGAATTGTAGTGCTCCGTTTCACGCTGTGTGATCTACACTCCGGGCTCCGGACCTGGCTTACTCTCTGGCTTACTCAGGAAGAGGGCATGACTTCCTTCCCCAGCATGGTGACTCCACAGAGCTTCCTGTGAATATCCCCCTCAGATAAATCAGCGAAGCACCAGCAGACCTCACTATTCCTCTGTTCTAGTGTGGTGAGGAGGACGGCTTCCCTCTTTTTTTTTTTCTTTTCTTTCTGTAGATGTTGAATCTACAACATCAGACCTTTTTAGAAAACTAGACTTGTAAGCAATCAGATGTAAATGGTAGAAACTGAAGATCACAAGATATTACCCAGAATCGAGAACCTTCTGCCCTGTCTTTCACAAGAGTATGAGAATGATAAAGTAAATTAGCCCGCAAAGAAAGGAAAGGAAAAACAAATGAGGTAGTGTTGCTTAATTATTTCTGAAGCCTCGACAAGCTGCTATATTTTCAAATGCTTCACTTTATCAAACTTCTTATGACAATTTTTTCTTGGCTCATAAGCTTATTTTGAAAATAAGCGCCTTATACAGAGATTACATAAGAAATTAAAGACTTGAAATGCTGTAATCAGACAGTTTACCATACACTCAAAAGCATTTACTGATTACAAATAAATAACTGAATATGCCATCTTTTTAAAAAATTAGCTTCTAAAATGACTTTTGACTTTAATTTTGCATTCTTAGATTATTTCCAGTAGGAAGTATAATTCCTTCTAACCCAGCATCCTTTGCAGAGAAGGCAATGGCACCCCACTCCAGTACTCTTGCCTGGAAAATCCCTTGGATGGAGGAGCCTTGTAGGCTGCAGTCCATGGGGTCGCTGAGGGTCGGACACGACTGAGCGACTTCCCTTTCACTTTTCACTTTCATCACACATTGGAGAAGGAAAAGGCAACCCTCTCCAGTGTTCTTGCCTGGAGAATCCCAGGGACAGGGGAGCCTGGTGGGCTGCCGTCTATGGGGTCCCACAGAGTCAGACACGACTGAAGCGACTTAGCAGCAGCAGCAGCGTCCTTTGAATAATTGTGATTTTAAATAAGTCAAATATCTCAGCTTGATTTCATTTACTGAAGTCTGCTAAACCATTTTCCCCTTTTAAACACCTTCACTGTATGAAATTTAATGCATTTTTATATCCTCAATAAATGAAATAAAATAAGATTCTTTCAAAAATTATGATGTCTCTTTTAAACATCCAAACTACTCTAGTTTGTTTTTCATTACAGAAACAAAAGCATTTTAGAAAGAGATGCCAACCTCTGTGAAAATGAAACCTTGTATATTCATGTTTGCACCAATCTCTGAGTTTTGTGAAGAACACTGAACTGAAGCCAGCACTCTGTGAAAACTGATGGATAACCTGGTTCATCCTCCAGAGCGCTTCGTCAGCCTCCTGTGACAAGAAGCCCGTGGACTTCTGCACCTTAAAATCGACTGATTCCTTTCGTGACTGCCAGGAGCCTGGATCCTGACTTCCACCCATTGATACCTGTGTGAAAATTGATCTCCATTCATCTTTAAGACCACCGATGAACCAATCAGGACATTTGAAAGCAAGGGAAAACTGACACAGTCTTAGCAAAAGAGAATTCGGTGTTGAAAGTGAGTCACCAAGAGGCAAGACTCAGTTTGCTGTTTACCGTCTGAGAACAAGTGTGACCGGCCCCTTAAGAGGAAGCAATGAACAGCACCTGCATCGACGAGCAGCATGACTTGGACCACTACTTGTTCCCAGTGGTTTACGTCTTCGTGGTGATCGTCAGCATTCCAGCCAACGTCGGTTCTCTGTGTGTGTCTTTTCTGCAGGCAAAGCAAGAAAACGAATTAGGCATTTACCTCTTCAGCTTATCCCTCTCGGACCTGCTCTATGCCTCAACGCTTCCTCTGTGGATCAATTACACCTGGAATAGAGACAACTGGACGCTCTCCCCCTCCCTCTGCAAAGGGAGCGCTTTTCTCATGTACCTGAATTTTTACAGCAGCACAGCTTTCCTCACCTGCATCGCGATCGATCGCTACTTGGCAGTGGTCTACCCCCTGAGGTTCTTTTTTCTAAGGTCGAGAAAATGTGCGTTCATGGTCAGCCTTGCCATCTGGATTTTGGAAACCATCCTCAACGCGGTTATTCTGTGGGAAGATGAAACAGCTGTCGAATATTGTGATGCCAAGAAGTCTAACTTTACTTTATGCTATGACAAATATCCTTTGGAGAACTGGCAAATCAGGTTTAACTTTGCTAGGACGTGTATAGGGTATATGATACCTTTGGTCGTGATAATGACTTGCAACAAGAAAGTTTACCAAGCTGTGCGGCAAAATCAAGCCACGGAAAACAGGGAAAAGAAGAGAATCATAAAACTACTGGTCAGTATCACGTTGACTTTTATCTTGTGTTTTACCCCCTTTCATGTGATGTTGCTGATTCGCAGCGTTTTGGAGCACAACATGAACTTAAAAGAACAAGTATTTGACCATTCCAAGTCTGGGAAACAGAGTTATAAGATCTATAGAATCACAGTTGCATTAACAAGTTTAAATTGTGTTGCTGACCCAATCCTGTACTGCTTCATAACTGAGACAGGAAGATCAGATATGTGGAATATACTAAAGTTCTTTACTGGGAAGCTTAATAAATCAAAAAGACAAAGAAAACGTGTACTTTCTGTATCTACCAAAGATACTATAGAATTAGACATCCTGCAATAGAACCAAGGTATATGTTTTTTTTTTTTTTTAAGGTATATGTTTTTTAAAGATATGTGATATTATGCCATCAAGATTATGTTTTGCAAAGGAAACCCAAACAGGAGAGAAGACAGAGAGTTCCCGTTGAGGGACAATTTTAATCCTCATGGAAATATTTGAGCAGTGCGTTGTATAGCTCCCTGACTTGTATTAAATGAGAATTAAATAAAATTGAATATTTTCCTAATGACTCGGGGTCATTGTTGTTCACGGCAATTGTTTTTGTACCTGTGCTCTAATCTCTCAGGAAGTCATAGGCTCTCTAGGACCGTTTGTTTTTAAAGTGGTAACCACGGTGTATGGTCGTGGTGATTTTCTCACTCCTATGGATTTCAGACCATCACTCCTCCCAGTCACATGGACCTGTCTCCAACAACACCTACTAAATACTGCTTCTCTTTGTCTCATTAGTTGACAAATATTTATCCAGCCCACTCTGTGTACTAGGTTTTGTGTTAAGTAGTGAGGTTACAAAAGAAAGGATCTAATGAGTTTTTGACCTTATACAGTCACAAAGTCTCTAGCTTGTAAGAGCTCTTTATAAAAGTAAATTGTCTCTGAGAGTCTGAAGGCCTCATCCATGATATAAAGGATATAAGCCTTGTAAAATTTCTTTCAGCTACTCAGAGAAATTTTTACCTTCTTTAAAATCATCATTTTTAAAAAGTTGGCCAAAGTATTGGAGTTTCAGCTTCAGCATGAGTCCTTCCAATGAATATTCAGGGTTGATTTCCTTTAGGATTGACTGGTTTGATCTCCTTGCTATCCAGAGTCCTGTCTTAAAGCCCTGGAACCCCAAATTCACTTCAGTTGCTTTTCCTCCTTTGTGTTTTTTTAAAAACATACCACTTCACTTTTCTTGTTTATTTTTATAGAAGTATAGTTGATCTACAATGTTATTAATTCCTATTGTACAGCAAAGTGATTCTGTTCTTTCAAAATTTGCCGTTGAGTACAGCATGCTTGTATAGACTTCGCAGGTGGTGCTAGGGGTAAAGAACCCTCCTGCCGAAGCAGGAGATGCAAGGGATGCAGGTTTGATCCCTGGGTCAGGAAGATTCCCTGGAGAAGGGCACGGCAACCCACTCCAGTATTCTTGCCTGGAGAATTCCATGGACGGAGGAGCCTGGTGGGCCACAGTCCGTGGGGTCACACAGAGTTGGACAGGACTGAAGCAAGTTAGCAAGCATGCACACAGTATGGCTGAAATTACCAGAAGTTTCCTGTCTAGACCAAAAGATACACTATGGACAAAAAAGGACATTTATCATACTAAATCTTACATGCAGAGACTTCTTTGAGGGTTTAGAGTATTTAGAAAATCTTGATATATTCTTTCATATTTATATTTTCTCATTATATAAATTACCAAGTTTTAAGTAGGTATCAGGTAAACATTTTTCTTAACTGAAGTATTTTTTAAGAATTGTAAACATTTTCTTATCCTATTCTTCCCTCTTCCTTCTCTGACTTATCTGTTTCTTCTAGTACCCAAAATTGATCACCTAGCAAATATCTTGGTATCATTTGTGTCTCCACACTAGAAAAAAAAAATCCAATAACAGAAAAGACTAATAATTAACTTCTAGATATACACTGAAAAAAAAGCCGGTTAGTGCCCAAACTGACTGCATCTTCTGTTAAAGTTGTCCATGACCGTTTGGGTGCACAAGAGGAAACCACCTTACTTTGGGGCCCCAGTTGCTTCCTCTGATCTTTGCACTTTTCTGATCAGAAAGTTTCTGGAAAACTAGGAGATTATTTCAGGGCACCCTGAGATACATTTATTTATGATTAAAGGTCAAAGATACATCAATGAAATGAAGAGTAATTAAAAGAGTTTGGGTTGCTTCATTCATTCTTGATAAATTATTGGCAGCCCCAAAATTGAATATATGTTAAAGTAAAAGATCCGAAAAATCTTGCCCATGTTTGGAAACTCAGACATAGATTGTCTTGTCCAAGATCACATAGCTCCTTGGAAGCAGCTGTTAATCAGTTGCTAAGTCGTGTCCAACTCTGCGATCCCAGGAACTGCAGCACACCAGCCTGTCCTTCACTCTCTCCTGGAGTTTGCTCAAGCTTATGACCATTGAGTCAGTGATGCCATCTGACAATCTCTGTTGCCTCCTTCTCCTCCTGCCCTCACTCTTTTCCTGAGTCAGGG
Source organism: Cervus elaphus (assembly GCF_910594005.1). NCBI lineage: Eukaryota > Metazoa > Chordata > Mammalia > Artiodactyla > Cervidae > Cervus > Cervus elaphus. Next base: position 3,638,177 of record NC_057826.1, on the reverse strand, counting down.
TCTTTCCCAATGAGTCGACTCTTCACATCAGGTGGCCAAAGTATTGGAGCTTCAGCTTCAGCCCCAGTCCTTCCAATGAATATTCAGGGTTGATTTCCTTTAGGATTGACTGGTTTGATCTCCTTGCTACCCAGAGTCCTGTCTTAAAGCCTTAGAACCCCAAATTCACTTCAGTTGCTTTCCCTCCTTTGTGTTTTTTTAAAAACATACCATTTCACTTTTCTTGTTTATTTTTATAGAAGTATAGTTGATTTACAATGCTATTAATTCCTATTGTACAGCAAAGTGATTCTGTAATACTTGTAAATATATATACACTAATTTTAAAATATTCTTCTTTATTATGGTTTATCATAGCATTTTTTTAATTGGAGAATAATTGCTTTACGATGTTGTGTTAGTTTCTGCTGAAGGACAATGTGAATCAGATATACATATATCCCCTCCCTCTATATCTACCATATCTTTCCTTAGGGATGCAAAAGACACATACACATGGGGAGTAGTTCAGGATAGTCATTGGATTTAGACCAGAATAAGGAGGAAAAGGAGAGCTGTTTCATGAATCAATACCTCCGGAAATAAATCATAGAGATAGTAATTAAGCTGATGTGTTAAAGAGAACTGATTAGAAATTGACCTCAGTTGGTTAAATCAAGAGATAGGGCCAATAAAAATTTGTGGCCCTCTTAGAATGTTCTACTTAATGATTAATAACAAAACCACTAATTTAACATGTTATGAGATAAGTTCCAAAGTAAATCAGGCTGTCAAAACCTTTGAGCAGGGCCAACCATGGAGAATACGTGTTAGGTAGTTGCTCATATGATTTAGGGCAAAGTCCTCTAGATATATTGTGGCTCAGCTGGTAAAGAATCTGCCTGCAATGCGGGTGACCTGGGTTCAATTCCTGGGTTGGGAAGATCCCCTGGACAAGGGCACAGCTACCCACTCCAGTATTCTGGCCTGGAAAACTCCACAGCCTGTATAGTCCCTGGGGTCACAAAGAGTCGATCATGACTGAGCGACTTTCACTCACTCACCTCTAGATATAACCTAAAATTATCTACAATCCCAACATTGGGAAGTTTATCCTTTAGTTTTGAAAGACTTTCTAGTTTCCTGGTTAAAGTTCCCAGTTTAACTAAAAGTACTTCTGGAAGGAATAAAACCTTGTAGCTATTATTACCTGGGACCTTGTTGTCAGAATTAGATTAGAACTCCAACAATTATCCACTTATGTGCCATTTGACCTTAAAAAATGTTTCTGCTCTCCCTAAGGCTCAGTATCTACAAATAGCAAGGACAGTATAGGAACACTTGCTTTTAAAATAGATGTGAAGACACTTTGAAACTGTGATAAGATTTCTAAATGTTTAGTATTATCAGTTATTCGCATCTTCCCTGATAGCTCAGCTGGTAAAGAATCCACTAGCAATGCAGGAGACCCTGGTTTGATTCCTAGATAGGAAGAGCCACTGGAGAAGAGATAGACTACCCACTCCAGTATTCTGGGCCTGGAGAATTTCATGAACTATATAGTCCAGGGGGTCGGTCTCAAAGAGTTGGACATGACTGAATGACTTTCACTTTCACTTTCATTCTCATCTTCATCAGGATTAGTGGACCCAAGTGACGGAATACCCAACAATGGAAACAGTGACAGATTTTATTTTCTTGGGCTCCAAAATCACTGCAGATGATGACTGTAGCCATGAAATTAAAAGACGCTTGCTCCTTGGAAGAAAAGCTATGCCCATCTTAGACAGTATATTACAAAGCAGAGACATCACTCTGCCAACAAATGTCCATCTAGTCAAAACTATGGTTTTTCCAGTAGTCAGATATGGATGTGAGAGTTGGACTGTAAAGAAAACTGAGCACTGAAGAATTGATGCTTTTGAACTGTGGTGTTGGAGAAGACTCTTGAGAGTCCCTTGGACTGCAAGGAGATCCAACCAGTCCATCCTAAAGGAGATCAGTCCAGAATATTCATTGGAAGGACTGAGGCTGAAGCTGAAACTCCAATACTTTGGCCACCTGATGTGAAGAACTGACTCATTTGAAAAGACCCTGGTGCTGGGACAGATTGAAGGCAGGAGAAGCAGGGGACGACAGAAGATGAGATGGTTGGATGGCATCACTGACTCTATGGACATGAGTTTGAGCAAGCTCCGGGAGCTGGTGATGGACAGGGAAGCCTGGCATGCTGCAGTCCATCGGCTGCAAAGAGCCAGACATGATTGAGCAACTGAACTGAACTGAAATGACCAAAGAGATCGTCCCTGGAGGGACTCTGGGGGTAGGAATATAGCAACATGAGCTGGTAAGGGCTGGATCCCACACACCATGGCTGTGGCTACTTCCTCCAGATGGGTCAACAAGTCCATTATGATAACCGAAGGGCCTTCATTGTTGGTTCCACATTCTTAATAGAGCCTGCTTCTGGGGGTTTATGGGGCTTCCCTAGTGGCTTAGAGGGTAAAGCCTCCGCCCGCAATGCAGGAGACCCAGGTTCAATCCCTGAGTCGGGAAGATTCCCCTGGAGAAGGAAATGGCAATCCACTCCAGTACTCTTGCCTGGAAAATCCCATCACAGAAGACCCTGGGAGGCTGCAGTCCATGGGGTCCCAAAGAGTCGGACACGACTGAGGGGCTTCACTTTCACTTTCTAGGAGTTTACAACTTCGAGGAGATGCAGCTTATGGTCATTACTAGAAACAGAGAGGCAGAGTCAAGTTTTACTTTGCTTACATCTTTTATTTTTGTTTCCTTTTCAAAAATATTATTTTTTTATTTGAATGAACTCAATTAGGCATCTTGGATAGGCTAGTAAAGAGACTGAGAACAGGCTTTTTTAAATCTCCATTTTTTCCCTCCCTAGTCTGGGGCAAGCTTCACAGGTGATGTCCAAGTGCTATTCGCCCAGTCGTGTCTGACTCTTGGTGACCCCATGGACTGCAGCCCGCCAGGCTCCTCTGTCCGTGGGATTCTCCAGGCAAGAGTACTGGAGTGGGTTGCCATTGCCTTCTCCAGGGATCTTCTTGACCCAGGGATCGAACATGGGTCTCCTGCATTACAGGCAGATGCTTTACCCTCTGAGCCACCACAGGTGAAGAACAAGTTAAAAGACATAAAAAATAACCACCTCATTTTGTTCAAATTACATACCATCACCTCCCCAGGAGCATCCTGAGAAAATCTCCCTTTCCAACCTCATTTATTCACTTCTTCCAATTTAAGCTAAACATTCCCCCCTAGATACTATATCTCTAATATTTCATGTTATGATCAAATAAGCAATTATTTGGCAATTACTTCTTTTGACTTTATCCACTTTTAATTAGAAAGTACCTATTTTAAAACGGAATTTGTAACACACAGCATGTAGGTATTTCATTTTATAACGTGTTTATCTTGTCCTGGGCTTCTTTTTTCCCAGTCATCACTGTCATCAGTCATTTATGCATGGGGCTTCTGTTCTTTTCTAGTGAAACCCATCCACAGGTTGCTATGGAAACACAGTGGCCATTATAACACCCTGACCCAGGAAGGCCTTTGTGATAAGAGGCGTCTTTGTCTAGGTTCATCAGGTGACCCTGCGGTGAATCAGAAGTCTGTTCCTACAATAGACACAACAGCACACAAATCATACATATTCATAGACACACACAAGCAACCCACACCATCTCACAAAAACAAATGGGCAAAAATTCCCTGGGGCCTTTCACTCTATTCTTGTATTGTTTTGTAAGAGGTCCAGTGTGCTGCGATCCATGGGATCACAAAGAGTCAGACACGACTTAGCGGCTGAACAGCCATACCAACATGGACACAGATGACCTCTCTGCCTTCGGAAATAATGCGCATGTGGGTGTTTTATTTCCTTGTTTACTGGATCAGCAGCTGGGAGACATTGCGAAGATTCTTCCCTCCTCTTCCCTCCTCCCATCTTTCTCCTTCAACCAAAAGTTGGTTCAACCAAGGAGGCCGTGGTAAGGAAACTCATATACGCATTGTTTCCATTGCTCTGCTATTCTGAAAAATATCCAGTTCTGACTGGGAGATTTTATTTACATGTCCTGGGCTGACAACCTTTGGGGGAAAATAATAGGAGGTCAGTTTAAAAGGAAGCAGGGGTGTCCAGTTTTATTCTTCATTCACAGTGTAAATAACCTGATTCAAGTTAATTTTTTTTCTTTGATTCTGTGGCATTTCATACCCTTTCTGATGGAGCACGACAGGGTTGTTTTTCCGTTGCGTTACATGAAGGCCCCTTTTTTGCAGGAATAAGCTGACAAAGGCAACACAGGGCCAAACGCAGGTGCAGGAAAAGTGATGTGGACGTTGATGCCTCTTCTTTTTCCAAGATCCTTTTTTGACGACATCACTTGTTGCTGGCCGAGAAAATTCCCACAGCATCCCTGTCTGCAGCCAGCAGGTGGTGATCGTGTTCTACTCAGGACCTTGTAGCTCACAGCGGCCACTCCCCAAAAGCAGAGAGGAACTTAGAATGATATTTTCACAACCAAGAAACAAGAAAGATTCCCTATGAATCGGAAGTGAATGGGGGCAAGTGCTGAAATTCAGTTTGTATTCTTTATTTCTTTGCTTTCTAGAGAGGTTGGTGACCATTAGACAATTTTACTTGGTTTGGGTGTCCCTGCTGGCTCAGTAAACAAACCTCCTCCAAAGACCTGGGTTCAATCCCTGTGTCGGGAAGATCCCTGGAGAAGGAAATGGCAACCCACTCCAGTATTCTTGCCTGGAAAACTCCATGGACAGAGGAGCCTGGTGGGCTAATGTCCCTGGGGTCACAAAGAGTCAGACACGATTTAGCAATAAAGACCAGACCAAATTCCCTATGTCATTCTAGTTTTTTTTTTTTTTTTTTTCCCAAGCTGGTTAAATTGGTCAGTTTACACCCACGAGAACACAGACTGAATTGCATAATTTCTGCAGGATTGTGGCTATAACATTGATGACTTGTTCTAATTTAGCTATCTTACCCACTGAAGAAAATACTGGCCACCTTTCACATGAAGAGAAACATAAAATCTGAGCTGGGAGCCGTTTGCAGTTTTGTCTACACTGATGAAATGAAAATCTATGAAAGTCAAGATGTAATTCAATATATGTATGACTTTCCATTTCTAATTTATTATTGTTAGATCTCAGCACTAAAAACTTACATCTGCTATTTTGAATTGTTTAAATCTGTTCTTCCCCAAAGAATAGTAATACAATCATGTTCTAGTTTAACAGTATTTGCATATCATTAAACATATTATGGCCTATAATTTACTTTTCCTCTGCCTACAATTTTCATAAGCTCTTTATGAAGCATCAGCGGATTTTTACACATTTAAAAATAGATTATGATTCCTCAAATAATGTTGCAATTAGGTGTTCAAAAAGCAAGTCAATAAAGGAATAGGCTGGAGAAGTTTCCGTGTCTTTGCTCAGTACAAGCTTTAGAATAAATGAGAAATGTCATTATCTAGGAAATGTGTGCTCAATTAATTGCAAAATCAAATACAATCAAGAAACCTCGCTCTGCAGTGACTGGACTTGCCGATGCTATGAAAAATATTAACTTTAGTTCCCAGTATTTCATTGATCCTTCTTGGAAATGTAATTGAACTTGTAAACAGCTTTCTAAAAGAATCCTTTTCAAAATTACTGCAAAATTTCTGGTCTTGGCTCCAAGACTACTGACACTTCCTAACAGATAGACTAACTTGGAAACCCTGAATTCTTTGGATGATTAAATGAATCGAATCAAAGGCCTGCAATAATGGGCTAAAAAGTGCCTCTGTAGGAATGTCACAGAGAGACATCCCAGCAATCTTAGATGCATACACATAACAAGTCCCAGCTCTATGAAGCTTTCTTAGTGTTTTTAAATACATATATAACAAAACATCCTCTGTCATACCGCTCACCCACTCACGGAAATGACACCGATGCTAAGAGAAGCTATTTTGAAACTTTGGAGCAATGCCTTCCGTGCTTGTCTGTCGTTTACCCAGGAAGGGAGCTGGGACACCCTGCGCTCCAGAGGACTGCAAAACAGAAAGACCTAGCACCTTCCTGCATTCACCTGGCTCCCCTTGGGTGAAAGAATTGCCCAAAAGGGTCTGGAATAAGCAGGGATTCATTCTCTTGCTCTACTAACCTTGCTCTGACCCCTAAAAGGACTATTGTTAAAGGTGTTGATAATCAGAATTGTTTGTTAAATGAATAAATAATAAATCAATTAGTGGAATCAACTAAAAATGGTACAGTTTCACTCTTTGTCCTAACTCCAGAGTTAGGTTTCTGAAACCCTTGGCACTATTTGCATTTTCAGTTGAAAATTCATAAGATTGTATGGAAAAATAAGGTTAAGGGGAAATAGTTTTCTTTTAAGAAAGTTTTAATTAATATTTCTTACATTTGTTAAAGTGAAATAGAAACAAATATTAGCAATGATACTTTAAATTGGTAAAAACAGGAATTATTTGGATTAGCATCTATCATTCTTTGCTCATGAGAATTTTTTTAGAATATTTTTTCTTTAAATTTGTAGTCAAATGTTCATAAATGGACTAAATTTTGTTGCAAACTATGCAATGACATGTGTGTCTCTTCTCACCCATTCAGTACTACAAAAAACTTAGTTAGGACGCCCAGCCCACATGCCACCAAGCTACAGGGAATTCCATTTCAGTCATCACTGGGCTGCCCTTTTTCAGGTTTGTGCCAGAATCAGAGAGATTTAATGATGCTGAGAAAATGAAGGAGGGAACTTCGATTTCCAGTCTCTGATGATCTCCAGCAACAATGATATTATCGAAGCTTTCTAAAGTAGTTTGAACCTCTGTTGTTCTTTGCGGCCTCCCTGATTATCGTGAGGCCCAGGGCTCATTGACAAGATTGACTAGAAGCCAGCCAATGACCCACAAGCCTATCCATCAGGTAAACATTCCCTTCAAAATCCATGTGGTTCTTGGCTTCAGGAGTGGAGCATGTACATAAGTGAAGCTGATCAAAGTCTCTCAGTCCATCCATGGACATCGAGGTTGCTTCCCAGGCTATTGTAAATACTGCTGCAATGAGCATTGGGGTACACGTTTCTTTTTGAATTATGGTTTTCTACAGCCTGTTATACACAGTGAAGTAAGTCAGACAGAGAAAAACAAATATCATATATTAAAGCATATATATGGAATCTAGAAAAATGGTACTGATGAGCCTATTTGCTGGGCGGGAATGGAGACGCAGACCTGAGAACAGACTCGCGGACGCAGCAGGGGAAGAAGAAGGTGGAACGAACTGAGAACGTAGCTTTGACGTGTCTCCACTGCGGAAAGGGCGCGACAGAGGGTGCGACGGTGGGATGGCATCGCCGACCCGATGGACATGAGTCTGAGCAAGCCCCGGGAGCTGGGGGTGGACAGGGAGGCCTGGCGTGCTGCGGTCCATGGGGTCGCAGAGTCGGACACGACTGAGCGACTTTACTCACTCACTCACGTCACATCAGAAGCATCTCCTGGAACATCCGCAGCCATTCTGTGATCATGGAATAGCCAACACCTGGAAGCCATGAGAACTCGGGGTCTCAGAGCACCGAAGCTGGGCCTTCTCCCACCCCGATTCTCTGCACATAGCAGTGACATGAGCCACATCAGCTTCCTTACTCTCCAAGGCAGTCTGAGTCAGGCCCTTTCTTGAACCCCAATATGTCCTAACAGAATATGGCACGTGGAAGTAAGGGTGATGTAAGTTACAGGCTGAGACTGTCTGTAATCAGGGCTGCAGAGGTCTGTGGGAGAGGGCCACGGGACAGCTCCAGCTTGTGAAATTAGCAGCCCTTGTTATTAAATGGTTGCAAAACAACTACCTAAACTGTTTTCTGCTATGACCCAGGACTCAGAAAATGCCCACCAAGGCTCTCACATCAGGGAGCTTTTAGGAAAACTTCAAGACATTGGAGTCTCTGGCCTTCTTTTTACAGCCCTCAATAAAGTACCACAAGAAAAAGATACCCTAATACAACTTTTTGTGAGAGCTTTCCTAATATATTTTCAAATCTAGAAAATACTGCCACCCAAGGGACCTATCCACTGAAGCAATGAGTTTTTGTGCTTCAGGAAAAGGAAGAGGGGGTCGGAATTTTAGTTAGAAAAAGGAAGCCAGTATTAATTGTCTCTAGAGAGCAACGTCTCAAAAGCCAGACATTATGGAGAAAGAAAAGAATTTTGAAATCCCTTGCACTCCCATTTCATGTCAAGAACCAGGCGTGGATGACTTAAATTTGGAGTTTTCTCTAAGCCAAGGGAAGTGATGATGCAGTTTTGATATAAATGAAAGTTCCTGTTACACAAGAAAGTGGAAAAGCCTGGCCACCTGACCCCAGAGGGCCATAGGGAGGAGGCAATAAAAAGTAGAAGGAGGACCTCAGAGGCAATTGTTGAACCTCTTGGCCTGAGGCGTTTCTGCTGAATCTCAGAAACTTCAGAGAGTGTAGGGGAGAATAGTTAAGGCGAAGGACGTGCTTTCCCTGAAGGCGGCTGCAGGCCTCTGGGGGAAGTTATGTCTTCATCCTGGTGCACAGCTGCTGCTGCTGAATCACTTCAGTTGTGTCCGCCTCTGTGCGACCCCACAGACGGCAGCCCACCAGGCTCCCCCGTCCCTGGGATTCTCCAGGCAAGAACACTGGAGTGGGTTGCCATTTCCTTCTCCAATGGAGGAAAGTGAAAAATGAAAGTGAAGTCGCTCAGTCGTGTCCGACTCTTTGCAACCCCATGGACTGCAGACCACCAGGCTCCTCCGTCCGTGGGATTCTCCAGGCAAGAGCACTGGAGTGGGGTGCCAGTGCCTTCTCCATGATGCACAGCAGAGGGGTACAAAACTAGAGGTTAGCATACAGTTGTGCAGGTTGAGCACTGCACAAGAAAACCTGCCTCTAGGGGGCCCCACACACTCCACAGACATCACAGATTTGCGCATCCATTATGGCAGTTTCAGAGCATATGGCAGCAATGTGTTCTAACAAAACCAGCGTGAAAATGTTCCACCACGGAAAGGAAAGTGTCTTGAGGAAGACAGGTTTTGTTTTCCTTTTTTCCTAATTTTCACAGAATGCCATGTGAGAGGCTTAACCTTGCCTTTCTCCTGCCGCTGAAAAAAATGTAAACCTCTTTCACTCCAGAGCCTTCATGGGAGGAGCTAGGAGAGATGGAGTGTATTTGAAAGATTCACCCCAAAGTAGCTGAGTTAACGCAATGAGAGAGTTAAAGCAGGAAGAGGTGAAAATATCTTTTATTCACAAAAGCAAAATAAGTTTTTTGTACCCTGTTACCCAACAAGAGAAATGTCAACAACCTCAGATATGTGGATGATACCATTCTAATGACAAAAAGCAAAGAGGAACTAAAGAGCCTCTTGATGAAGGTGAGAGAGGAGAGTGAAAACGCTAGATTAAAACTCAACATTCAAAAAACTAAGATCATGGCATCTGGTCCCATCTCATGGCAAATAGATGGGGAGAAAGTGGAAAGAGTGACAGATTTTATTTTCTTGGGCTCCAGAATCACTGTGGACGGTGACTGCAGCAACAAAACTAAAAGATGATTGCTTCTTGGAAGGAGGACCATTACAAACATAGACAGCATATTATAAAGCAGAGACATCACTTTGCTGACAGAGGTCCATATAGTCAAAGCTCTAGGTTTTTCCAGTGGTCATGTATGGATGTGAGAGATGGGCTATAAAGAAGGCTGAGCAGCAAAGAATTGATGCTTTTGAACTGTGGTGCTGAAGAAGACTCTTGAGAGTCCCTTGGACTGCAAGGAGATCAAACCAGTCCATCCTAAAGGAGATCAACCTTGAATATTCACTGGAAGGACTGATGCTGAAGCTGAAGTGCCAATACTTTGGCCGAGTGATGTGAAGAGCAGACTCATTGGAAAAGACCCAGGACTGAACCCAGGTCTCCCACATTGCAGGCATTTTCTTTACCATCTGAGCGCCCAGGGAGCCCATAGGAACCTCTGATTTGTGGTCAAATTGGGCAGAAGTTGTGGGTGCCCTGGGCTGCTCCTACTGGCGACAGGCGTCTGAAGTGGGGCGCGAGCAGTGTCCTGGGACTGAGTCCTCCACCTGTGGCCTCCGACGCTGCGTCTCCAAGCAGTGTCAGAACTGAGTTACGCTGGAGGACGCCCAGCTGGCCTTGCAGAGGATTGCTTGTTGTCAGTGTGGTGACCAGAAGCACCAGAAGTGGAGCGTTTCGGGTGAGCAGTAAAGGAGACACAAGGACACACACGGTAAGGGAAAACTGGGTGGGTTTTATCTATAAAGCCTCATTCCCAGAGATTCCGATCCATCAGGACCGGGGTGAGGTCTGAGAACTTGTATTTCTGGGAAGTTTTTCAGTACCCTTGAGGAGGGTGGGCCACTTGAGATATCTGCGCTGATCTCACGGCACCCTCTCCCAGGCCTTTCTTCATCAATTACAACCAACCCAGGCTTCCCTTGTGGCTTGGATGGTAAAGCTTCTGCCTGCAACGCAGGAGTCCCGAGTTCGACCCCTGGGTTGAGAAGATCTCCTGGAGAAGGGAATGGCCACCCATTCCAGTATTCGTGCTTGGAGAACGCCATGGGCAGGAGAGCCTGGCAGGCTATAGTCCAGGGGGCCACAAAGAGTTGGACACAACTGAGCAACTAACACGCTCAGATAAAAAATAGTGACGGTACGGCTGTACACAGCCACAGGCAACGAGTGTCTCTATGGGTCCCTCCTATTCCCAACGCATATCCCTACCTGAAGTTTGCTAAAAGACAGACATCTTTGTCTTTCAAGAACTGTGTTCAGATGGGTTTCTGGCTATGGTTTCTAACTTTCAGAATTGAAAGAAAGCAGTTAGGCTGAATGCTGCCCAATTTTAAGACGCTGTATAACCTCTCTGATCTCACAGCTCTGCCGTGCAAGCCACATTTGGTTCTTCCGTGAATGGTTCCACCTCAGTCTCCCTGCACCAGGCCAGAGCTGTTTGAGAGCAGAAACCACATTTTATTCATCTGTGTATCTCTTCCAAGCCCATACTCAGTTCCCTTTCTAGAAACAAACATGAAGTTTTGCATAGTTTAGATGTAACCGGAATCATTTTTTAGAAGATATTAAATGAGTCCACTTTCCATTCTCATATGAGTGATGTTCTGTCATCATTAAAGCCCAGTGTACTGCCCAGGAAAAAGGAAGGCGGATTCAAAGAAATACAATTTGTGGAAGAAGATGTTGCTTGCTGATGCCCCCTTGGGGAGAAAGATGAAGCAGATAAACCTTCTGATTCTAGGAGGAAGCCGTGAGGCAGAGAATGCTAGGGTGAGAGGGGACATGCCTCTGGGGTCAGATGGAGAGCGGTCACAACAGAAAGGCAGAAGCAGAGGGACTCATCCTGTCTGGGACTCAGAGAGGAGACCACCTTCAGGGAACTCTTTAAAAAAAAAAAATGGAAAATGGCAAAGGAAGAGAAAGATAGACACGGTGGAAAGCCATGAGGATGCTGAGAGAGGCACCTGGGAGTCAGCTCGTGTGCTGGGGAGGGCGTCCAAACGCTGCTGTGTGGTCCTGCTGAGGACAGCCTGACCGGAACAGCCTGCCCTGGCCAGGTGTCATAGTGACCATGTGCATGAGTTATCTTATGACGGGGAACAAGCCACCCCCAACCCGGAGAATTCGGGAAAGTCCAAAAGGAGACCCCAGTCCATACGTCCTACCTACCTCCCAGAATCTTCCGGCAGGAATCCATCCTGGCTGAGCAGGGCGTGCACCACCAGGACGGACCCCGAGTCACAGTAATTGGCCGGAGACAACCTGGAAACCACCCCCATCACCATAAACCAGAGGCCACGAGCCACACGGCAGAGCCGTTCTCCTGGTTCGCTGGCTCTGCTTGCCTCCTGGGCACCCCTGCTCAATCAGGTCTCTCCGTGTGTCAGCGCGTGTATCATTTCTGAGTGTTAGACGAGAGCCCACTCTCCGGCCCTGGGAGGGGTCCCCCCTGTCGCCTCAGTCCCAGAAGTGGACAGGCGCAGGGGGGAGGAGGACAATGGGAGCACCATGGATCGCTCTGGGGGCCCGTGGGGGCGGGAGTGATCCCGGGGCAGAGGCTGGATGGTGATGGAGATCCAAACGGCCCCCAGGATGAAAAAGGGTGGCTGAGATCCAGGGGACCTGCAGCTCTGGTGAGCACCTAGGTAAGAGAGAAACCCTGGACCCCCACAGGCCAGCATGGGACAAGTCATGCTGACTGCGGGGTCAGTGGCTTTACCAGGAGGGTCCCCGGGGGATGGGCAGGACACCACCTCAAAGGCTAGAGCGGACCGGGGGATGGCACAGGACCAGCGTGGGAACACCACCCTCCTTGCATCGCAGAGGACACGGGAGCTTCCCTTCCCATTCGGGGAAACAGAGCAAGACGCTGTGGTCCAGTCCATCCCCGCCACCACCTCGCCCACTTCCTCCGCCCGCCTCCTGCCCGTGGAGAAGTTTAGTCAAAGTGTCGGTTTAATCAGATAAATGAGAACATGCAAAAACGAAGGAAAGCAGCCAAAGGAAACCTGTACTCATTAAGCACAGTCAAGGACTTCTGGTTCCTTCTCAAGAGCTGTAGATAATATTCTGAGCCATACCCCGTGAGCTGTCTTATAGACACTGAAGCCCCACCAGACGGAGTTAACTCCATGATGACCAGATGGTAGCCTTGACCTAAGCTGCCACAATTCTGAGAACTGGCCTCAAAGAAACAGGAATAAACCAGCCTTGCAGCTGAAGATTAACTGTACCTGAAACAAGCAAGATGACGCTCGTCAGACCACTGCTGACCGATCTGAAGATGACTGTCAGAGCTGACTGTGCGTTTCTGCACGTAGCCCTCTGCCTCTGTCTACGAAAGCTCTCACCCCACTCGTTGCCAGAGGGGGGAGTCAGCCTTTGGACGGACGTCCACCCTCTCTCCCACCCCCCAGTTGCCAACCTCTGAAGTAAAGCAAGCTTTCCTGTCCACCAGCCTGGCCTGTTTATTGGCTTTGGGGGGATTGAGCAGCCAAACCCTACCCCTTTCGATAACACCAGGAACCATCCTGTGGCTATCTAAGAGGAGTCCCGAGAGAAAACAGGAATCTTTTTTTTTTTTGAAACCTAATTTTTTCATTTATTTTTATTAGTTGGAGGCTAATTACTTTACAATATTGTAGTGATTTTTGCCATACATTGACATGAATCAGCCATGGATCCACATGTGTTCCCCATCCCGATCCCCCTTCCCACCTCCCTCCCCATCCCATCCCTCTGGGTCTTCCCAGTGCACCAGCCCTGAGCACTTGTCTCATGCATCCAACCTGGGCTGGTGATCAGGAAACAGGAATCTTGAATTTGACTGTTTATCCAAAAGACGCTAACCGAATTTTAAAAAGACGGTTTACCTTTTTTATTGGGGCATAGTTGTTTTACAGTGTTGAACAACGAAGTGAATCAGCTCTCTGTCTACATGTATCCCCTCCTTCTTGGACCTCCCTCCCACCCTCCCTCACCCCATCCATCGAGGTCACCACGGAACACCACGCCGAGTCCCTTGCGATAGAGCAGGTTCCCACTCGCTATCTATTTCACACACGGCAGTGGACATTAAGCCAGCAGAGACTGAAATACCCTCAATGCACAAATTTTAGTCTTCTTCCCACCTTCAGTGGGAATGAGAGGAGACGATGCTAATAGTTTCTTCCCCACATCCACATGTTGATTAAAAATGTGTCCTTGAAACTCAACAAAAATTGGGCAGATGGGACAGGATTTTGCTGTGGCATTCATTTTAAGGTTTTTTGTTTGTTTGTTTCTTCATTTTGTAAAATCCTAGTTTATTCAAGCTAAAGTTTCTTCCACTGGAAAATAATAGCAGAAAATAGAGCTACTGGGAAGAACCCAGAAACAGTATCCTGGCCATTGGGTGCTGCAAGAGTGGATGGATAGTTAATGAGGAAGATGACGTACTCCAAAAGTTTCCATATTCTTTGCTTCAAAACTCATCTATCCACCGCACCCCCACCCCCAGCATTCATTTGATGAAAATGAATTGTCCCTTCCAAGGAGGATACACATAAAGATAGAATGCTAATGATCACGATACCTAGCACATCAGCTTACCCTGGCATTGAATATTTATTTGATCATCCGATGTGCTAATTAGATTTGAAGAAAGATATCATGAAAATTACATCGTGTACTTGGTGGATTTGAAGAAGGGAAGACAGATGGGAGCTCCTAGGAATATCAATGAAAATGACAAGGGCTGGGGGCAGTCTTTCTTTGCAGCAACCTCTATTGTGTGGAGAGTAAGGCTACCTGTTCACTGTCAGGAATGTACTGGGAGCAGGGATGGGCTCACTTGGAGGCAAGCTTGCCTTTTATTTCTGAGTTGGAAGGTTGGCCTCTTTTACTCCTTCTCCATATTCCAGTCTTGAAAGACATTTGAAGAACATGTAGTACAAAACCCTCCAATCTTAGATGAGGAGTCACGATGGTAAAATAATTTATATAACTTCCAAATGACAGAGACTGTAATAAGTTTCAAGTCTCCCACATCAGGAAGTTTTGCCTTTGCTGCAAATCCTTCTGAATGCAGGTGACAAAGCAAACTGTCAAAGCGGGGGTGGCGGTTGGGGGGGGAGCTTATTGGTCCAGAAAAGTAAAGTCCAGGGGCAATTTCAGATGTGGCTGAATTCAAATGCTCAACTCAGTGTGTGCCAGGAAGACATTTTTCACCATCTTTCTGTTTCCCCTTCTGCTATTTTTAGCTTTTCCATCATGTCAGAGATGACCACCGGCACCTCCAGGCAGAGGGTCCACAGCTTAGGAAGTCCAGGGGGAAAAGAGAGCTCCCTTTCCTGACTTGTGATTCTGGTTCCCCTGCCCTTGCTCCCCAGTCTTTGTGGTTAAGGGTTTTTCTCATAGACAAGACCTGCTCCTGGAGTGTAAGACAGTCACACCCTAAGCTCAGAGACTGAAAGGAGAAGAAAGAGTGGCTTCCCAAGGGAAAATCAGAGTACTATTACCAAAAGGAGGAGGGAAGACCTTCTGTGATGGCATCCTTCCGGGCTCTGGGGTCCAGGTACGCCTGTGACACCAGACAGGAGCCTTGTATTAGTCTCAGCTGAAAGAAAGGTTAGTTTCTTTAACCTTAAAGAGGGGAAGATTGGACTTCTTTTCACGGAGAGCAGACACCTCCAACAATGTTCGCTCCAGAAGGTGATGTCAGGAAGGACACTGGCAGGCAATGGAGGGCTCACTCGGGCTCAGAGGATCTGAAAGAGTTTAAGTGTTGCTGCTGTCGTTCAGTCACCCAGTCGTGTCCGACTCTCTGAGACCCCGCGGGCTGCAGCGCGCCAGGCTTCCTGTCCTTCACCATCTCCCAGAGTTTGCTCAAACTCGGGTCCATTGAGTCAAGGGTGCCGTCCAACCATCTCAAAGGGATATTTACGAAAGCAAGGTCAGAGCGTGGTGGAGCCTCGGGGACGGGGCAGCACCTGGGGTAGCAGCATCTGGGCTCCCCGACGCCTCTGGGCCTGAGGGGCGAGGGGAGCGGGTGGTCCTCCAACCTGGAGCTCAGCGGACTGGGGAGGGCGGCCGGGCTGAGGCTGTGACCTTCATGAGGGAGCTGGGGAAGCGAGCTCCCAGAACGCCTCACCCTCTACTGTTCCGCAGAAGGCTTCTGTTGGACTGCCTACCAGGGGGCCGGAGGCAGAGTCTCATTATGGTTCACAAGGTCAGCCTCTCAGGGTATGAAGCTGGGTAGGCAAAGACCAAGAAGGCAGTATTCCACTTTCCAGTTATATTTACACTCTCTTCATGGGCCATGAGCTTTCTGACTGTATGCCCTTGTCTGAACTCCTGTACTGCCTCATTGCCTGCTGAACATCTTTCATGAAAATCCTTGGAAACACATGGGATTGCAAATATACATGGCAACAACAACGATGAGGTCCGCTGTGGTTTTGTCTTGGTTTAGGATCTTAAGACTTGTTCCTTCCTTTGTTCACTAGCTTTGTGACCTTGAACAAATCAGATAATCTCTCAGAGACAGAGTTTCCCCATCTTTAATATGAAGATATTTTCCTCACCCATCTGCTGGTATTTGTAATTCGATACAAATGAAATATTAGCTATAAAAGTGTTTCAGGAATGACAAAGGACTAATTTCATATTGATCATTTCAACCTTTGTATATGAGCATAGGAAATACGATGTTTTATTTATGGGTGTGCATTTCTGTAATTCTTACATCAGGAAAAGTTCTAAAGCCTTTTTGAGTCACTCTCTATGTGGCAGTATATTTTAACCATGGGAAAGTTGAAATGAATTAATGAGAAATTAACCTCCAGTTTACTTCAGGATTGCATTGAGGAAATGATTTACTGCAATTCTGCTTATTGCTGGGGGAAGAATAGAAAAGGTTAATCAAGTTTTCTGCCTGACAGTGAGTCACTGTGCCTATTATCTCTTTATGAGTAGGCAAAAGCACAAAACATCCATGTGTCCCGGTGAGTTATGCAAGCCCTTTAGAAGTTCTGCATCAGCCATGGGTCTTCCTGCTATCTCTCCCCTGCAGTTTGCTGAGAATATTTTCCATCAAATAACTAGGCTTATCACAATTCATTTCTGCACTGCTGCATTCTAGGATGACTTCCTGATCTTCAAACCCCAGATTGGAAGCTCTGGTTTGATAAAAACTGCTTCAGAGCAGGGCTTCCCAGGTGGCGTTCATGGTAAAGAACCCTGCCTAATACAGGAAACATAAGAGACAGGAGTTCGATCCCTGGGTCAGGAAGATCCCCTGGAGGAGGAAATGGCAGCCCACTCTAGTATTCTTGCCTGGAGAATCCCATGGACAGAGGAGCCTGGTGGGTTGTGGTCCATAGGGTCGCAAAGACTGAAGCGATTTAGCACACACCTTAGAGACAATGGAGACACTCCCCTCAGTCCCTCTTAGCTCCCCCTTTTCCTCAAGCCCCAGCCCTCTGAATATTCTGGCTCCTAAGACTCTTTCCATCAGAGTCTCTTACTGTTCCAGTTTTGTGAGAGCTCAGCGATGGTAACTCTTGGAATGCACTGAGAGTGTTGAGAACTCCACATCTGATATTCTACTTAATCTCCCCAACAATCATATGAAGCAGATGTTCTTACCCCCATTGTCCATGAAAGGACTGAAGCTTAGAGAGGTTTAAAGCAGTAGAATTTGAATCCAAATGTCTGAGTCCAAGGCTCATGACCCTAACCTCCTTACTGTATAGGCTATCTGTTTCCATGTGGTTCTCTCTCCCAATAAACCCTGAGTGATCCTCATTGAGGAGCAGGTCTCACTTGGGTCAGGATGCAGAGGGAATTTCATTCCTCTCATTTCAGGAGATACTGATGTGCCCATTGCAGATATATTGCAGATACTTCTCTGGGAAAAGGACTGCCACTCTCCCCTGGGGACCCCGTGTTAGCAGCTGAGAAGGGGACGGCTGTACTGAGTCACTGTTCTCTGTCAGCCACTGTGAAGTCTGAATTCTAACTATTATGATATCACCAAATTCAAGGCCACCAGCGAGCGTGTCAAGAGGTCAAGAGGCAGAGTGTTCAGTTAAGCAATACACTGTCGTGGTAAAAATATAACTTGGGATTTGTGAGATATAAAAATGTAGGAGAATATTCAATGATTGAGAATCTATATATGGAAGTTAATCTGTTTTTCCTTAAAGATGACTATAAGAGGTTAGGCCCAATGAAATAAACTTTACTCGGCTAAGGTTTCCCATCAGCTTCATACCATTCATCTTCCATTTTATTTCACTTCTTAAGTACATCAGAGAAGTGCATGAGAAAAAATGCACAAATTCTTAAATGATGTAAAGGATAGTAAACAATTGAATAGAAAGAAAAGAAAAATGCCTGATTCGTTTATTCTTTTCATGAATTCTCATCAGGTGCCTAATTTTTGCTGGGTTCCTGGGATATTGGGAAATTTATAATCTAATAAGGATCCAGGGACAAGCAATGTAATATAGTGAGTGTTTCAGTAAGAGTAAGGAAAAGGGTGAGTGGGCACACCCTCTACTGACTCAGTCTTGGAGGATCTAGGAAAGTGTCCAAGAACACTAGGTGTCTCCTCAGAGGTCAAAAGGCGAGTGGGCATTCATCAGGTCGGGGGAGGGAGTTTCGGGCTGGAGGCAGCGCAGAGTCTGGCTCTACATTGAGGAACTGAAAGTACCTCAGCATTGTTGGTGCTGACTTCAAGGAAGCAGCGGCCAAAAAGGAGGGGACAGAAGCGGAAGTTAGACTGTGGGGGATCTCGTAGCGCCGATAAATAATTTGGACTTTTCTGTTGAGGTCAATACGTAGCTATTAAGAATTTTAAGCAAGTGAATGACAGGATCACATTTGTGCTTCAGGAAGGTTACTCCTGACTCCACATCCCAGAGGATCCTGGTCTGGGTTGGTGTCCTGGTGGGGTGACGTTGACCTGGATATCTGAAAACTGAGCCCTTATTTTCCTTGCCTTTGTTGAGCCATAGATGTTGCAATGTGTGTGTGTCTGTGTTAGTCACTCATTTGTGTCTGACTCTTTGTGACCCCACCAGGCTCCTCTGTCCATGGGATTCTCCAGGCAAGAACACTGGAGTGGGTTGCCATGCCCTCTTCCAGGGGATCTTCCCAACCCAGGGATTGAACCTGGGTCACCTGCATTGCAGGCAGATTCTTTACCGTCTGAGTCACCACGGAAGTCCAGATGCTGCAGTACAGCTACTAAATATGTTTAGAGTCTATATACAGGAAATTCGTATTAAGTATCAATCCCATAGGACAAATTTCTGTGCCCCAGAGTGGACGGTGTCTACCGTAAACAGCCTGCTACCGAGTCTGGCTGATCTCCCTGGTCTCCGCGGCCGGCAGGTTGGGCATTCAGGAGCAGCATTAGCGTGACGAGTGAGGGCCCGTCGCGTCTCCGCCGCACGTCCACCTGTTCTTGGGCCCTTCGTCCTGCACAGTCATCCTTCCCTGATGGCTGTGGGGACCCCCTGCAGTGGATGTCCCCTCATGGTCTGTGTGCCATTCCCATGGGCCAGTCTGCATACCTCTTCCTCAGACTCTCGTCCTTAGTTTTCCAGTCCTGTACCTTCCAGACTCAAGACTAGCCATCCATACAAAACGGATAGCCAAGTTTGAAGGTGGTGGTTTAGTCGCTAAGTCACGTCCGACTCTTCAACCCCATGGACTGTAGCCCGCCAGGCTCCTCCGTCCATGGGATTCTCCAGGCAGGAGCACTGGAGTGGGTCGCCATTTCCTCCTCCAGGGGATCTTCCTGACCCGGGGTTGGAACCCACGTCTCCCGCATTGCAGGCGGATGCTTTACCGCTGAGCCGCCAGGAAAGCCCAACCAAGTTTACTGCTCATCAGTTTATTACTGAATAATTTCCTCTCTCTCCCTTGACCAATGAACAGGTCTACGATGCAGTCTGTGTGTCTTCTC
The DNA here is from genome assembly GCF_910594005.1 of Cervus elaphus. Taxonomy (NCBI): domain Eukaryota; kingdom Metazoa; phylum Chordata; class Mammalia; order Artiodactyla; family Cervidae; genus Cervus; species Cervus elaphus. The sequence goes on along the minus strand of NC_057826.1, from coordinate 3,618,624 downwards.
GGGGGATGGAGGCACAGAACGGAGCAATTGGTCACCCCTAGCGGCCGCCTGCTTACTAACAGACCCTCATGACAGCTGGGCTTACATCTACTTTCCTCCTATCCTGATCTCTGGGGTTATTTTCAAGCCTTTAAGCTGTGTTTTCAAGGGACCTCAAGCTAAATGACTGGCATCAGATGTGACCCTAGAAATAAAGCCATAAAAGAACCACAAAAATGGAATTTGCAAATTATATGATTAGTGTAGTTACTACTGCCCTGCACTGGGTGCATCAGAGCTGGATGAAAATTCAACCCAGGTTGTAAATTTTAGCTGTAACATCACACCAGTGACGACTATAAAGAAAGTACCTTAAATGTTCTAGATGTATTTTCCCGTTCTCTCAAGCTGGGAGGGCAAGTGGCAGGAGCAGGGGTAAATTACTATGCAGTAACACTTTTCAGAGCTTCCGGAAGGAAAGTCATATGTGAAGAGCTGTGGGTGATCAGGTAGACAGCTGGAGAGGGTCCGTGGGTGGCCAGGTGGATTAGCTCCTGTGAAATATCTCAGCTGCTCTTCTTTCTGATGATTTGGTTACCGATGGCGTTTTTCACCTTCCTTGATTCCTTGTTCTAAATCAGTGAAACTTGACACTAATGTGTACCATTGAATTACCTCAGTGCTTTAAAAACTGATGCTGGCATGGACTCCCCCATTTAAGAGGCCTGTGTCTTAAAAGCTCTTCAGATACAGTTTTCCTTCTATTACAAACCAACTACCATCCAATAAACATTAACCTTAAAAAATGACCTCACATGGTCAGGACGTGCAGCCAGGGCTGATCATGGCACCCGCGGACCCGCAGAGCGGGGAAGGGGAGGAGGACTTCGGTGCCTTGAGCCAGCTCGACCACTGGCTTCTTCCCTTTTTACACCTATGCGGTCTCAATGACAGTGCTCTGGGAAAGTGTGAGCGAATTCTTCTTGGGGGAACCTTGCATCAGTATGGCAGAAATGCTTGTAAATAGTTGATGCTTCAGGTGAGTCCTCCCCAGGGCATGTTCCAAACAAAGCAGTTTCCAGAAATCGCAGGCGTGGGACAAGGAGAGGGACTGGGGAAGCGAATGTGAGGGAGAGGGGTGGGGAGGAAGAATGTTCTAAGCAGCCTGCCGTGAGCCTTGAGATCTGCACGCCCAGGGCGCGGGGTCCGGGCGGGCTGCTGACACAGTGAGGGCTCAGCTTTCAGCCCAGGGGACGTGGTCGGCATGGCAACAGGAGCTGGATGATCAGGAACGCTTCTTCCAAGGTCCAAGTCTCAAGGTAGTAACAGTTATGATTCACTGGGAGTCATTCAGACATTCAGGAGTTGCAAAAAGAAGTGGAAGGACGCTGTCCGTCCCACTGTGACGGGGAAGGGCCTGCCGATGGCAGACCGCCCTGGTGCTGGACTAACAGCTGGCGCTACATCTGGGAGGCTCCACAGAGAGACGGGGGGACCCAAAAAAGGCCCTCCGGGTGGGATGCTCCCAAGAGTTATCATGAGCCAGCACCTCCCAAAGGGCGTCCTGGGGACCGGAGTTCTAGGGATGCTGAAAGAAAATAAAATTTACATGGGTTTCATGGTCAAATTTGGCAAAAGGGCTACATGAAAAAACTTCCAAAGCCTTTAGTTTTCTAAAGGAACCTGCTGAGGGTCCACGAGGGGAAGCAGGACTGCAGCTCCCCTGCACGTTCTCCTGAAGTATCTCAAAGACCCCAATCGCCCTGGAGTCTTTTTGGCAAACATTCCTATAGGCCTATGTATAAATGCCTGATGACAAATAGATGTTCTTGCAGGAAATGTCCAGAGACCCAATTGAAAAAGGACAGGCACTTAAACATTTTAAATTTGCCTTCCTTTTCAATCGAGAACAAAAAGTAAGTTGCTTTCCCGTTTTCTAGAAATAAACTTTTTCAAAACAAGCCATTAGCCATTAGCCCAAGGCATCGTGCATTCCCTGGATGTTTATCCCGCAGTGGTTGCATTTGAGATAATGGCACTACATGGTTATTTCACGGACTCCTTGAAACTGAAATGCCCTGTTGAGAGTTGGAGTAATAGATGTGAGGACAGTAGGGAGCCCAAAGGAAAGAGTGCCTCCTGCTGAATTTCTCCTATTGCACGTTCATAATACGGAGCTCACAATATCAACTCCATAAGCTGATCACAAACCGAGCAGCAGTCCACATTTCGTAGGGGAGGTTAGAAACAGGTGGTGCTTCTGGGCCAAGCTCCCTTTCCTGAAGTGAAAAGCGTGTGATGATGTAGCTTTGGACTGGGAGGCAGGACTCCCGAACCATGGTCCCAGTGAGACAGATTCTTGCTGTATGGCCTGAACCGAGTGCCTGGCTGCCTCGCCTGTGAAACGGGGCTTACATGCCCTTGCAGGTCTCTTCCAGACTGAACCCAGGCGTATGTGGATTGCTGGTGCTCTTTAGTCACTCAGTCTTGTCCAACTCTTTGCAACCCCTTTGACTGCAGCCCACCAGGCTTCTCTGCCCATGAGATTTTCCAGGCAAGAATACTGGAGTGGGTTGTCATTTCCTTCCCAAGGGGATCTTCCCCACCCAGGGGTTGAACCCGAGTCTCCGGCATTGGCAGGCGGATTCTTTACCACTGAGCCAGCAGAGAAGGCCAGCTGGAGAAAACTCTCAAGAACTCAAAGTGCAAAAAGGGCTGTCCTCAGGAAAGGCTCCGTAAGAGAGAGGCTGTAGAATTTCCACTGCCACGATTATTGGTGGGCCTGGGGATAGAGAGAGCAAGATGCTTAGTTTGAGAAAGCTTTAGTCATCCCTAGCGCTCCTTTTCTTACACTGTCAAAGGTTACATGATGCTGGGAAATTGCTGAGGGGTCTAGGCCCTGGGCCTCCATGTGATGATGCTGTCCAGCTCTGGCCCTTTATGAGAACGTCCAGCCATAATGTTCCTGCACTCAGCCATGGCAGCCAGGACTGGGGTCTTCCACACCTGCTCAGTCCCCCTTTGCTCCCTTGAAACTGCCCCTGACTTGAAGTTGACACCTTCTTTCCCCCTGCCCTTTACTTCCTCATGGACTACTGGAGATCTCACGGTAGAGCAAACATTTTTTCTGAGGGTCGTAAAGAGCTCAGTCTGTATAAAAGCAGCAAACTTTGTCCTATCGCCAAGAATGGTCAGCCTAGCTTCTCATCAAAGTAGTAAGACAACAATATGATTGAATTTTCATATGCATGAGTGTGTGCTCATTTGCTGAGTCACGTCGGACTCTTCGTGACCCCACGGAATGCAACCTGCCAGCCTTCTCCGACCAGGGAGTTTTCCAGCAAGAATGCTGGAGTGGGCAGCCATTTTCTTCTCAAAGGGATCTTCCCGACCCAGGGATCGAAGCCACATCTCCTGCATCTCCTGCATTGGCAGGAGGGTTCTTTACCACTGTGCCACCTGGGAAGCCCGAGTTTTCACATGCTATCCTGTTAAATTCCCAATAAGTCACCTAATTTTGGCCCCTGTCAGAATCTTCCACATCTCAGTTGGAAGGTTGGAGTGGCCAGGATGGATGTAACTTGAACAAAGCTCTCCAAGTGATTCTAGCATTCTCTTCATCCCTCCACGCCTCCGCCCAAGCATGAGGCCTCTCTGCTTCTTTGGTCCATTAGCTCTAAACATAAAGAAATGAGACATTGTTGGTGGCTTTAGCAACTTTTAGGCCTTTAGACTTCCTGTGTGAAATTACAGGAAAAACTGTAACAAAATACATTTTTGCTCCTGTGATCATCTCCCATTTTAGGTATATCCTTCTAAAATGTCTCTGTCATAATACCACAGTCCTGTCTATCACTCAAGACCCTGGACAACCAATAGAGCCTCCAGCATGGTCTTTCCTCATCTTCCCATCCATCCTTCACACAGCAGCTTGGAGGGATCTTCAGGAAAGTCTAATTAGGACTTGTCTCACTGAAAATCCTCTTGGCTGCTACTGCTCTTAGAATGGATTCTAAAACTCTTAGCAGGGCGCACACAAGCTTTGGGGTCTGACGCGGCCCTAACAATTTATCAACCCTCAACTCGGGCCACCTTCTCCTATTCCTTAAGCTCCCATCACACCGGACTCCTCCTTTATGCTGTGATCCTTTCTGCCTGGAACCTTCTTTGCCCCATTTCTTCACGTTGCCAATTATAAATCATCATATAGGTGGATACATAGGCCGCTTCCTTAGATTGGCGAGTCTATGGTTCATACTCAGAACCCTCTCTGAAATTTATTTTAACGAGTGGTGTGTATGTAAAAGTTAAAACATCTTTATTTTTTCACAGGGGAAGCCTATTTTTGACACCATTAGTTGAATGCATCCCTCCTGTACTGTCCAATCCCATTTTTCCATATTTCTTAATTCTGGCATGCAGCTAAGTTTGTCTCTATACCCTCTCCTCTTTTCTTGAGGTTTTGTGTCTTTTTCTATACCGTTACACTTCATCAAGCTTTTTGGACCAATTTAGCAAGTCTCTGAGGACACTCTATTGAATTGTTCATTAGAATTGCATTGAATTTTACAGATGTATTTTGGGAAGTTTTACATATTTATGACTTCCCATCCAGGAAGTTAGCATATGTTTCTACTTTTTGTTAAATGTTTTTTATGGCCTTCAATAAAGTTTTATAATATTCTCCATAAAGATCTTAGACATCTATGTTAGATTTATTGTTAGGTCACTTTGATGCTGCAAATAGCTTTTTTAAAAATTCATCTTTACACGCCAGTCAGGATGCCTGCTATCCAAAAGTCTACAAGCAATAAATGCTGGAGAGGGTGTGGAGAAAAGGGAACCCTCTTACACTGTTGGTGGGAATGCAAACTAGTACAGCTGCTATGGAAAACAGTGTGGAGTTTCCTTAAAAAACTGGAAATAGAACTGCCATGTGACCCAGCAATCCCACTCCTGGGCATACACACCAAGGAAACCAGATCTGAAAGAGACACGTGCACCCCAGTGTTCATCGCAGCACTGTTTACAATAGCCAGGACATGGAAGCAACCTAGATGCCCATCAGCAGACGAATGGATAAGGAAGCTATGGTACATATACACCATGGAATATTACTCAGCCGTTAAAAAGAATCCATTTGAATCAGTTCTAATGAGATGGATGAAACTGGAGCCCATTATACAGAGTGAAGTAAACCAGAAAGATAAAGACCAATACAGTATACTAACGCATATATATGGAATTTAAAAAGATGGTAACGATAACCCTATATGCAAAACAGAAAAAGAGACACATGTACAGAACAGACTTTTGGACTCTGTCGGAGAAGGTGAGGGTGGGATGTTCTGAGAGAATAGCATTGAAACAAGTATACTATCAAGGGTGAAACAGATCGCCAGCCCAGGTTGGATGCATGAGACAAGTGCTCAGGGCTGGTGCACTGGGAAGACCCAGAGGAATGGGATGGAGAGGGAGGTGGGAGGGGGGATCAGGATGGGGAACACATGTAAATCCATGGCTGATTCATGTCAATGTAAGGCAAAAACCACTACAATTTTGTAAAGTAATTAGCCTTCAACTAATAAAAATAAATGGAAAAAAATTATCCTTTCATTGGTTATGGTTGATGCACAAGAATGAGTTCATTTTTCATAAGATAATCTAGTATCTAGCAATGTTGATGAAGTCTCTTAATAGCGCTAGCTTTGGCCTTTAAATTCCTTTAGTTTTCTATGTAGAAATTAATATTTTGCTTATGAGTAGTGACAATTTGATTTTTCTTTACCTATCCTTTTAAATTTTACTTACTTTCATACATTACTCTGCTAGCTAGCTCTTGCAGAATAATGTTGAATAAAATTGGCATAACAAACTTCTTTGTCAGATTTCACTAATAAGTGTAATATTTGCTTTATGCTTTCCTATTATTTCCTTTTTCGGGTCAAAAAATGTATTATAAGTTTCTATTGCAAATCAGTATCAGCATTAATAATTAGTATTAGTATTATGAAAGCTTTCTCTGTATTGGAGATCGCTGTTGCTATTGTTAAGTCTCCCAGTTGTGTCTGACCCTTTGCGACCCCACGGGCTGCAGCACGCCAGACCACCCCGCCCCTCACTATCTCTCAGAGTTTGCCCAAGTTCATGTTCATTGCATCAGTGATGCCATCCAGCCATCTCATCCTCTGATGCCCTCTTGTCCTTCTGTCCTCAATCTTTCCCACATCAGGGACTTTCCCAATGAGTCATCTGTTCGCATCAGATGACCAAAATACTGGAGCTTCAGCTCCAGCATCTGTCCTTCCAGTGAATATTCAGAGTTGATCTCTCTCAAGATTGGCTGGTTTGATCTCTTTGCAGTCCAAGGGACTCTCAGGAGTCTTCTCTAACTCCACAGTTTGAAGACATCAATTCTTTGCTGTCCTGCCTTCTTTATGGTCCAGCTCTCACAATCATACGTGACCACTGGGAAGACCATAGTCTTGACTGTATGGACCTCTGTCAGCAGAGTAACGTCTCTGCTTCTCAACACACTGTCTAGGTTTCTCATTGCTTTCCTTCCAAGAAGCAATCGCCTTCTGATTGCATGGCTGTGGTCAGCATCTGCAGTGGTTTTGGAGCCCAGGAAGAGGAAATCTGTCACTTCTTCCACCCGTCCTCCTTCTATTTGCCCTGCAGTAATGGGGCCAAAAGCCATGATCTTAGTTTTTTTTAATATTTAGTCCTAGGCCAACTCTTTCACTCTCCTCCTTCACCCTCATCAAGAGGCTCTTTAGTTCCTCTTCACTTCCTGCCATTAGAGTGATATCCACATAGGTGAGGTTGTTGTTTCTCCCGTCTGTCTCAATTCCAGCTTGTAGCTCATCCAGCCTGGCATTTCTCATGATGTGCTCAATGTACAGAGTAAACAAACGGGGTGACAGCAGACAGCCCTGACCTACTCCTTTCTCGATCATGAGCCAATCAGCTGTTCCATACAGGGCCTAACTGTTGCCTCTTGACCACACACAGGTTTCTCAGGAGACAGGCAAGATGGTCTGGTATTCCCGTCTCTCGAAGAGCTTTCCATGTTTGTCATGAGGCACACAGTCAAAGGCTTTAGCGTATCTGAGGAAGAAGAGATTACCATATGGCATAAAATGAGATGGAACAATTTCCTCTTTTTCTATATTCTAGACCAGTTTGTATAAGATGAGAATATTTATGTTTTGAAGAATTGTTAGAACTTTGCCTATAACATCATCTGGACCTATGGTTGTTTTTTTATTCCTTATTTCTTACTTCTGCAAAGTTTCTATTATGTGATATCTGGAAGCACACTTTAAATTTTTTTTCTGTATGTTATATATAGTATTCTGAATTTCTACATGCTGTGCAAGTTTTTGTATTAATGTGATCCACTAGCTGCCTAAAATCAGAGGTCTTGGATTATTCCTTTAAAAATAGTTTTTTTGCTTACTATTGTAAAATAAGTTCTCTGTTTTATTATCTGTCCTTGCCGGAAGCTCCAGTACTTGGCCACCTAATGTGAAGAGCCAACTCATTGGAAAAGATCCTGATGCTGGGAAAGATTGAAGGCAAACAGAAGGGGGGGGCAGAGGATGAGATGGTTGGATGGCATCACTGACTCAGTGGACATGATTTGAGCAAACTCCAGGAGATAGTGGAGGACAGAGGAGTCTGGCGTGCTGCAGCCCCTGGGGGTCACAAAGAGTCAGACACAACTTAGCAACTAAACAACAAATAATTCTTGTGATCAGCAAAGCATTGTTGTTTTAATCTGAAATATAGTTGATGTGTATTGTGCACTGTATTTTCATTTAAAATGAGTCTCCTTGTTGTCATTTTTATTCTTAGGGTTTTTTTCAAAGTGAAGGAAATCTCAGCTTCTAGAAGTGGAAAAATCAATAATCTTCATAAGATAGTTTTCTCATCTATCACTGTTGCTGCAAACCAGATCAAATTAGATAGTTTTTTCTTTACTAGGCACTAGTTTTAATGAATTATGTCCATTAATTTTTTTTGTTAAATCCCTTAATTTAGCCCTTGGTTCCTTCTATAAACCTTATATACACCTCCTCTAATTCTTCCCATGATGTCATGGCACTTCAAATGCATTAAGATGTTCTGTAGGAAGAACTGGGCTTCCCAGGTGGCGCTAGTGGTAAAGAACCCACATGCCAATGCAGGAGATGTAAGAGACTCGGGTTCAATCCCTGGGTTCAGAAGACCCCCTGGAGGAGGGCACGGCAACCCACTCCAGCTTTCTTGCCTGGAGAGTCCCGTGGACAGTGGAGCCTGGTGGGCTACAGTCTATAAGGCTGCAAAGAGTCAGACACGACTCAAGCGACTTAGCACACACACGTAGGAAGAGTTAGTCTCATTTATTTGTCCTCACTCTTTATTATTGTGTGAGACAGAGACCACAGGCTGACCGCCTAAATCCATTCCTTCATTCTTCCTGGACCCATGGCTGGAGTACATTTCCCGGCTTCCTTTACAGTTGTTTTATGTGACGAGGATCTCACCAGTGGAATGTGGGCAGAAGTCGTGTGAACCCTTCCAGGGCAGGCTCCTTAAGCCCCCAGCCACGCTCCTCCACGTGCTTTCCTCTCCAGCTGACTGGGGAGGGAACCATCAGGAAACCGTGTGGGAAACAGCAGACTCACCATCACACTCGGGTCCTTGAGACCCTATGCCCTGCTGCTGCCGCCCTGCGTTCCCTCAGTGAGAGAAGAACACGTTTCTTACTTAAGCCACTGGGTTTTAGGGGCTTATGTTACCACATTCCCTAGTCAATTACCTGAAGTCATTACCTGTACCGTAGCAAACACCTAAAACGTATGGAATTAGTTTAGTGTTCAGAACAAAGGAAGGAAGCAAGCGCGTATCAAAGACTGAAAACTAGAGCTTGTGTAATCCATGGGGGGGGAAATAACTTAATAAAATTATCACCTCTGATCACTCAGAAGGCAGACCAAGAGCCTATTAAGTCTGTAGCTCTAGGGGAAGCAATTAGAAGAAGCAAGAATGTTAGTGTACGTTGGTCGCTATTTACTGCTTTTAGCAAAGTATTACAAGAAAGAGATGGTCTCAGGCAAAAATGGTCTAGTTTGCCAGCTGAAGTGAAACAAAATGAAAAGACTCTTAGAATTCAGAGCTTCTTAGGGCTGGGAAAACTGATGGTCTCTCTACCTCAAATGCTAGAAGATAAGATTTGTGGGTCATAAAAAAGGAGGGAGGGCCAGCCCAGCGGCAAAGATAATATCAAGCACGTTGTCTTGCCACCTAAGATGATCATTTCAGACGTCAATGTAGATTCCATGAGGGCAAAGCGGATGGGCTGAGAAAAAAAAAGACAGAGACTGTAGAACCAACCTAGAAAAGAATTTGGAGCTTATTTACTTCCACATGAAACCGACTGTAAGCAAGTAGGTCAGAAGCCTATCGTGTTTTTAGGCAAACTATACTGCCGAGAAACCACAAGCTGTGTCTAAAATTACCCTCATACAGGAGCAGAAAGTGGGATTTGAAAGGTGTGTAACTCCTTATAATGTACTCCCCAATATCCACCTCATACATAACCATGGGAATAACGTATAAGAATTTTCTTCTCCTCCGGCCACGAAGAACAATGGACAAGAAAGCCCCCTGAAAGGACAGACCCAGAATCTACGAAGACATTTTCTTCGAAGGGTTGGGGTTCCTAACAATATCCCCCCAAACAGGATTCCATCATTGCTGTGGACCAGGGACTGCTCTGAGAGTTTTTATCACAAACATCCCATCCACTTGGTATATTAGCTGACCAGAGAGGAGGCAGGTAACTTGTCTTTTGGCTCAGAGGCTGCTGGACCCTGAGAAATCAGATCTGGACCTGAAGGAATGGTCTGGGCATCACCTGGAGCTCCTAGACTTCGAAACAGATACAGCCGTCAGATGAAATGTGGGGTTTTCTCCCCTAATGAGTATGCATGTTTTGTGTAAGGGGGGATGGTGACCAAAGGGGCTAACTGATAAAGATTGCTAGATGTCTGCCAAATCCCTTCTCCTCTTTCTTCTGGGCACACAGCTGGACTTTACTTCTCAGCACCCCCAGCAGAGACATGATGAAGTTCTCTTCAGTCAAGTGTGATTAAAGTGATCCATGCCACTCCCAAGCATGGCCCATAGAAGCCTCTGACACGTGTCCCTCTATGCCTTTTCTCCCTGCTGACCGGCTGATGCGGTAAGGTTTTGGATGACTCCCAGACGTCACATGTTGAAGCTGGCAGGGTTCTTCAGTAGCTGCGTGGAGCAGAGAGGCCATCAACTCAAATCCTATGATAATGGCTCTTTGTTTTTCAAGCCACTGAAATTTGGATTTTACTCAACTGCAGCTTAGCATTCTCTACCAGGTCATGCTAAACAGTAGTAATGTCTATTTTTGCACAGGTGGTCAACTTTTCCAAGAAAGTCTATGGGTGATCCATTGAATCCAAGACCTTTACACTGTCCCTCATCACCACCCCATTCCTTTAGGATGAGGTGAGATTGTATGGTCTCTCTACACTTCTTGTGATTCCCTTGGATGAGTCCACGCTTCATCGCTTCTCTCCTTCCCCACCACTTCTCTCTCCACCCCCTTTCTTCTTACCACCCCCTGCTCTGCTTCCATCCAACTGTCTGCCCACTCCCACAGTCACAAACTTTAAATCCATGACCGTTGACATAAACCGGTCCATAGTGGTGCCCAGCAATTTCATTACATTTCCACAGTTCATTCATTTATCCAGTCTCCTACAGAACTAGTTCACATTTTCTTCTCTCCTCACAGGTCTGTAGTTCCTCTACCCCCCTCCTCACTCTGAGCTGAGGAGTTGGAATTCTATTTCAGTAAGAAAGCAGAAGCAGTCAAGGGAGAATTCCACGAGCTCCCACCAGGCCCCTACTGCCTGCCTTCATCTGTTCGTCTCATTTGTCTTCCCTCCCGGGTGAATTGCCTGTGCTCCTTTCTATAGCCAAAACCTCCATATGTGCACTGGGCATCCTTTCCTCTTCTCTACTCACAGATCTTACTCCAAACAACTCTCCCCTCTCTCTCCTGCTTCCTCAAATTTCCCCTCCTACACTCAATCTTTCCCATCAACACACAAAATATGCTGTAATAGATCTCATTCTAAAAAACAAAAAGCTTGACTCCATACCCTCTTTGAACTCCTATCTCATTTCTCTGCTAGTTTTCATATATCCCTGAAAAAATTTGTCTATATTCACTCTTTCTCTAATTTCATTCTCTCTTGAATGCAGTCCAAACAGGCTTTCTCCCTCACCATTTCACTGAAGCAGCTGATATCATGATCACTGATGACCTTCATGTTGCCAAACCCAATGGTCCACTAGTAATCTCCATGTTACTCAACCTGCTGCAGCATTTAATACAGTCTATCACTCCTTTTGAAATCCTTGATTCTGTTGATATTCAGGGACCCGCCCTCTTGGTTCTTGGCCCTCCTAACTAGTCACTTCTCCATTTCCCCAGCCTCTGATGTTGGGACGCCTTGGGCTCCATGTTTTATGTTCATTCTTTGCTACGTGCAGTCAGACAGAGGATGAGATGGTTGGATGGCGTCACTGACTCGATGGACATGAGTTTGAGCCAGCTCTGGGAGATGATGAAGGACAGGGAAGCCTGGCATGCTTCAGTCCATGGGGTTGCAAAGAGTCAGACACGACTGAGTGACTGAACTGAACTGATGTACACTCATTCTCTAGACAATCTTGTCAAGTTTTGTGGCTTTTGACACTACATCTATGCAGATGGATTTCTTGTTCTAAGCTAGATGTCTCCCTTTAACCCCAGGCTTGCATATCCAACTGCCTTGCTGACATCTCCACTTGGGTGTCAGAATTAACTCTCCCAAAAATCAAACTTGATTATCCTTGCATGCATGCTTGATCAATTCAGTTGCATCCAACTCTTTGTGACCTTATGGGTTGTAGCCTTCCAGGATCTTCTGTCCGTTGAATTTTCCAGGCAAGAATACTGGAGTGGATTTCCCTGCCTTCCTCCAGGGGATCTTTCTGACCCAGGGATCAAACCCACACCTCCTGCGTCTCCTGCATTGCAGGCAGTCTCTTTACCGCTGAACCACCTAGGAAGTGGTTAAGTAAGTAAGTAAGTGTTAGTCGCCCAGTCGTGCCCGACTCTTTGCGACCCCATGGACTGCAGCCCATCAGGCTCCCCTGTCCATGAGATTTTCCAGGCGAGAATACTGAAGGGGGTAGCCATTTCCTTCTCCAGGGGATCTTCCTGACCCAGGAATCAAACCCAGGTTTCCTGCACTGCAGGCAGATTCTTTACCAACTGAGCTACAAGGGGAGCCCCCCAAGGTTATCCTTAATCCTGCTCAATGTAAGTAGCTCCACTTTGAGTTGCTTAAGCCAAGGCCTCCATGCTCTGTCCCTAACCCTCCACAACCAATGCATCAGCATGTCCTCTTTCCTCTACTTCAGACTATATCCAGAATTTGACTGCTTCGTACCACCTCCATCACCATCGTCTCTCACGGGATTACTATGATTGTGTTCTGGGGTCAAGACTGTTTATTTCTGGGGCTTCCTTGGTGGTCCAATGGCTAAGACTCTGCACTCCCAATACAAGGGGCCCAGGCTCAATTCCTGGTCAGGGAACTAGATCTCATGTGGCACAACTAGGAGTTTGCATGCCATAACTGAAGATCCTGCATGCCATAACGAAAGACCTGGCACAAACTAAACAAATTTAAAAACAATTTTAAAGACCTGCTTACTTCCTCCCAATGTCTAGATTCCCTCCTTCTACAGTGATAGCATTTTCAACAGAATTTAGATTTTCTAACACTTTTTGCAGCTTGGTGTAGCCAAGGGGATAAAAGCAGAAATGTCTATGTAGCCAAGAGAATATAAGCAGAAGTGTCTGTGGAACTTCTAGGAAGCTCCCTTTATAAGAGATAGCTGTAAGGTACCTTTTATGGCTTTCTCTTTGTCTTTTTCTCATCCTGCTTCCTGCTAAACAGTTGACTCTTTAACCCACAGATAGGCAGCCTTAAGTTTGCTCTTTTCTATCTGCATTCTGGCCCTAGATAAGTCCTTAGAGCAATGACTTGAAAAGTTTTTGATTCCCTGAGGACTTGGCAAACAAAGCTCCCATCGACCTCTAGATTCAGACCTCTGAACTTATGAATGAAAGAGAAACCACCTTTTACTTAGTTGCGACTCTTTGCAACCCCACGGATGGTAACATACTGACTCCTCTGTACATGGAACTCTGCAGGCAAGGATACTGGAGTGGGTTGCCATTCCCTTCTCCAGGGGATCTTCCCAACCCAGGGACTGAATCTGGGTCTCCCACATCTCGGGCAGATTCCTTACCGTCTGAGCCACCAGGGGATTCCCACCCTTCACTTAAAGCCTCTCTTGTTTGGGGACTTCCCTGATAGCTAAGTTGATAAAGAATCCGCCTGCTATGTAGGAGATCCTGGTTCAATTTCTGAGTCAGGAAGATCCCCTGGAGAAGGGATAAGCTACCCACTCCAGTCTTCTTGGGCTTCCCTGGTGGCTTAGCTGGTAAAGAATCTGCCTGCAATCTGGGAGACCTGGGTTCAATCCCTGGGTTTGGAAGATCCCCTGGAGAAGGGGAAGGATACCCACTCCAGTATTCTGGCCTGGAGAATTCCATGGGCTCTACAGTCCATGGGGTCACAAAGAGGCAGACACAACTGAGTGACTTTCACTTTCTCTTCTTTGGAGAACACTGTCACTGCTGAACTCCATTCAAGACAGTATGCCTTCTCCTCTTTCCCCTGATCCTGCTCTGATTCCTTTTTGTTGTTGCTGTTTTAATAAACGATTCTCCCCATGGCATCAGCCAGAAGTGATTCCAGCTTGGCTCAAGCTCCTCCTGCAGTCAAAGCCTCCCAGGGGCTTCCCGGGAGGCTCCCATCACGGGCTCGTCAGGCCCCCTGCAGACCTGTCCGGGCCCCCATGCTCTGCCCTCCCTGCTCCTCCCTGCCGTCGTATCCACCCTCTCTTCTCCCCACCGGTCCTCTCCAGACACAGTGGCCGCTCTCCGGCTCACAAGCACACTGCGGCCAAGGGCTGTGCACTCTATGCCTCATCCTTTGTTATCTCCCCTGGTTCACTCTTTCGCAATTTCCTCAAGACAGTACGCAGAGGTCACCTTATTTATCAAGCAGGCTTTCTCTGATACCTAATCTAAACCACCATTGCCGCCACCACCAGGATATTTCTCATAAAAATCAAGGTTTTCAACTTCTTTAGAAAATGCAAGTGCTCTAACAAGACTGCACCCAATTTTTACAGGGCAGCAATGGATCTGAGCCAGGAATAGCATCCCAGTGGGTCTTCAGAGACCTTTAGTTATTCTTCCCATACAATTTCTATTTGTGGTCTATCCCCACGCCTTGACATGAACAAAGGATGTTATGTTTATTTTATGTAAATGACTATGCAAACTTAGCTTCAAGCACCACCACCAGCCGCCCCATCCCATCCCCAGCCCAAGTTGGGTGGTCATCCTTCTAAGTAAAACTCTAGAGTTGCTACTGGGTATAAATTAGGAGGCATAAGCATCATGCCCGCCCCCCACTGATTCCCAGTTGTCTTGTATCCCCCTACTTCACTAATTCACAATTTTGACTGGCTGTTCAAGACATGATGGCTTAGAGTATTTAGTTCTCCCAAATTTATAGGGGGACACTTAAAGATTAAGAAGCTTTTTGACACCCAAAGGATTGACTCTTCCATAGGGGAACTCAAGAGCCAGACATTGCATGTGACTTTCTATCCCTGATGCTCTTAAGGCTGAGTTCTGTCACCAGGTCATTTTACAAAGCCATATGGCTCATTCCTGCAGAGTTGTTTGATTTGGTTCAGAGCCCAAGTCTGTTTTCCTTTTAAATGTCAAAACGGACCAACCAGGTTTTGAACATGTGCAGAGCTCGTTGCAAACAGATTAATCTTTCCTAGTAGGAGATTTAGCCTTGTGTGAAAGAACTATTTCAAACGACTAAAAGGTGAGTTGCATTATTGAGCTGGTGAAAGCTATACTTAGAAGTTACTAAAGACAATTGCTAGTTCAAGTGAAGTTCTAATTCCTTAAAGTGAGTAATGTAAGAAGTTTAGGTAGAGCTTGGTAGTGCTCTGTCACATACTTATATCAAGTTTGTATTAACGAAAAAAGTGTTGGTGTGTCCATGTTAATTTTACCATGTCTTTATAAACATTTCCAAAATCAACTTCTTGGAAAATGGTAATCAAAACTGAATGAATGAAGCTCTTGGATTTTTCTTTTAACAGTTTGTTCAGGATTAGGAATGATAAAATAATTTCATTCAATCATCCAAAATCAAGCAACAAACATTTATCCAGCCATACCAGTAGCTGTTCTGGGCACTGAATTCAGACCAGTGGACAAAACAGCCGAGTCCTCAGTCTCACGGAGATGACCATCTCACGGAGCAGAGAGTCAGGGGAGAGACAGCAGACAAGCGACTGCACCAGACGTTGGGTTATGAAGGAGAGCGCCCACAAGCAGGCTGGGCGGGGTTTTCTTCACATTTCCATCACCAGCATCTGAAGGGGCTTAAGAGGATGAACGGATTAGTGACTTAATTTGATAAACTCCTGTGAGACAGAGCATTTCTGTGCAGCCATGGAACTCGGGCTCTGGACCAGGCCTTGGTTCACCCTCCCACAGACAGAGGCCTAATTGTGTGCTGGCTGCAGGTGGTTCCCACATGGAAAAACCCTTAAGAAACAAAGCCTTTTATATGGTCTCTGCTTGCAATCCCTTCCCCCCACACACATACACCCCGCTCTGGCCCCCTATACCAAGGGCTAGAGCGAGACTTATCTCCTCTAAAAAGTGCAGATTCTTGTAAAGTTGAGAACTTCCCAGTTTCTTTAAAGCAAATGAGACCTTTCCTGAGAACAAAGACGGTCTGTATGAAGAAGGTGTCTGTAATTCAAGTGTTTCCTGGGCAGCTGTCTTTGTTCCTTTCGGTGTCCCTCTTGGGGAGGCAACCCTTACCCAGGCTCCCTGTTCTTTCCCCGGGGTGTCTTCACCCATCTGGTCATGAACAATAGTTGCTAATCGCTTCCTCCAACAAAGTCCACTCTTCCTGTTTCCAAATCCTGTGCTGTGTTGGCAGTTCGGCTGGTGTCTCTCTTCAGTTCCAGGAAGATGGTATCTCTACTTGTAGACTTTGCTTACCCCAAGGGGAAACATAAACCAGCAGACATGCCCACATGCTGAACCCAATATCTGAGTTAAAAATCATAAAATACAGTTTTACCCTTGGCCTTGTCAGGAACCTCTAAGACCTTTCCAAACCACAGTCTCTGAGATATCAGAGGATAGGGTTGTCTCCTCATCAGATCAACGTAGGAAGCGTGGGAGAGCCGAAGCTAGTGGGGGACCAAAGGCCGAGAGAAAGAAGAAAGGGGGTGACCTGATTCGTGACAGATGAATCTCAGAGGCAAGACTCGACTTCCTGAGGTCAGCAAAGTTGCCGGGGTGCATCGTGATTGCCGTGGGCTGGCGGCACTCTGCCTACGGGGTCTCCTTCCTCTGTTAAATAACGTCACCAAATATATTTCTTGACTATGTTGGTATAAGGAGGACTCTAATCCAAGCATCACGAGTGCAGATTCATGAGGATTCTAGGCAGATTTTGTTCTTCTTATTAAAAACGAAGTTAAAACAATCTTGTGGGCCCCTACAGCTACTGGGGAGTCCTAGACGCTGCTTCCAGTGCCTGGTGGAGAATTCAGCCCAAGTTGGTGCTTTAGCTGCTTTGCTGTTGTTTCCAGACCAATATCCTGGGTGTCTAGTACCCTCCTCTGTGCACCGCCCGTCCTGCCCACGGACCTCATTAGGGCATCTTGGCCAGTCGTGGAGTGGGGGACGATGTCCTAAACCAAGGGACTTCCTGTGTCCACGTCCTGCTAGCCCCATGAGACCTGGCCTCAGTGGCCACTTCTCCACCGAAACTGCCCCTACTGAGGTCAGTAGGGGCCTCCAGGTTGTCAGAACTCATGCACGATGGTCAGTTCTTACACTGATACTTTAGATCTTTCCGAGACATTTGACACCATTCTCCATTTAATTAGCTTTTATTGAGTGCTCACGCATTTCAGGTTGTGCTGCAGATTTTGGAGGCATACTTCTCAACTAAACAGAAAAGACTCCAGCTCTCATAGGGCTTTCTGTGTAGCAGGGAATCCAGATAAATAAACAGCAAGGAAAATTCATCTGGGGATGCTCTAGAGTACGAAGGCCCCTAACTGGAACTTGAGAAGTCAAGAACTGCTTCCTGAAGCTGAGAAAACCTTACCTAAGTCCGGGAAGGTGAATAAAATGTCAGCTGGTAATTTGGGAGAAGCACATTCTAGGTGGAAAGAGTAAATTCACACACAGCTGGTGATAAGAGGACCAACTGCACACACGAGGAATAGAAAGTGATCCCACAGAGCAGGAGTCTAGGTGGCATCAGCGGTAAGGAATCCGCTTGCCCATACAGGAGACACAGGAGACGCCGGTTCGATCCCTGGGTCGGGAAGATCCCCTGGAGGAGGGAATGGCAACCCACTCAAGGATTCTTTCCTGGAGAATCCCATGGACAGAAGAGCCTGGTGGGCTACAGTCCATGGGGTCAAAAGGGTCAGACATGACTAAGCACTGTGGAGTTTGCTCTGGGAGGTGTCATGAGCACGTTGGCATCACAGGGAGATGACTCTGGTGTCAGTGAGGAGAATGAATTAGAGTGGGGTGGTCTGGGGGTCAGAGAGCCAACAGGAGGCTGTGGATGGGATGTGGACAAAAAAGGTAGTTCCTGAACCAAGGAAGAAGCATAAGGAAAGAGAAGTGGACAGGTCGAAATGACTCCACCGGCAGGACTGGGTGATAGACTGGATTTGGATGCAGGTGTGGAAGGATGGCATCCGTCTGGGCTCTTTCTGGCAGAAACCGAATCCTCTTTACTGCTTAAGCACAACGAGTTTTGTTAATATGACATTAGGCAGCAGCACAATCTTTGGGAGGGCTGGACAACACAGGTTAGAAGGCTCACCGCCAGGAGCAGAGTCGTCCAGTCACACCACAGCACTGCCGGAACAGAATCACAGCTGCTTCTGACTTCGACCTGTAAGACTAGGCTCGCGGGCTAAGTCACCTCAGTCATGTCTGACCCTTTGCGACTCTAAGGACTGTAGCCCACCAGGCTTCTCTGTCCATGGGGTTCCCCTAGGCCAGAACACTGGAGTGAGTTGCCACGCCCTCCTCCAAGGGATCTTCTCAACCCAGGGATCGAACCCACATCCCTTCCGTCTCTTGCACTGAGATCCAGGCTCTTTACCAGCA
Source organism: Cervus elaphus (assembly GCF_910594005.1). Classification (NCBI taxonomy): domain Eukaryota; kingdom Metazoa; phylum Chordata; class Mammalia; order Artiodactyla; family Cervidae; genus Cervus; species Cervus elaphus. The sequence continues at coordinate 3,600,239 of NC_057826.1, read as the reverse complement.
GCACCACCTGAAACCAGACACCAAAAACTTTACCCCAGAAGAGCCAGATGCCTCCACACTTATGATTGCCACAACAGGCTACTCCCCTTTCCCAGTGGCAAAACCCAGACCTGAACCCAAGTCATAGTCCATCAACAGAGGAATATACATAATATACATAAATGAATATACAATGGACTATGATTCAGCCTATAAAAGGCAATGAAATTCTGCCATGTGCAGCCTTGTGGATGGACCTGGACAGTGTTATGCTCAGTAAAATAAGCTAGGTAGAGACCAATACTGGAACACATCACTTATCTGTGGAATCTAAAAAAAAAAACAGTACTGTCCATGGCAAAGCAGAAACAGACCCACAGATGTAAGTAAACAAACTAGCGGTTACCAGTGAGGAGAGGAAAGGGGCAGGGGCAAGGTCCTGCTAAGAGATGAAGAGATTCAAACTACTTTGCATAATATAGCAACAAGGATATACTGTGTACCACAGGGAATTAAAGTCATTATCTTGTAATGACCTTTAGTGGGGTATAATCTGAATCACATTGGAAGAACTGATGCTGAAGCTGATACTTTGGCCACCTGATGGGAAGAGTCGACTCATGGGAAAAGATTCTGATGCTGGAAAGATTGAGGGCAAAAGAAGAAGGGGTCGGCAGATGAGATGTTTAAATAGCATCACCGACTCACTGGACATGAATTTGAGCAAGAGATAGTGGAGGACAGGGGAGCCTGGCATGCTGCAGTCCATCAAGTCACAAAGAATAGGACACAACTTTAGCAACTGAAAAACACCACAGTGGAAACTAATATTCTATTGTAAATCAACTGTACTTTCAATTAAAAAAAAAAGAACTCAGGCCTGGCTGACTCTAGAGAGCTTCCTCTTTTCATAGAACACAGTCTTCTCATCACTGAGACTGCTCTAGCTGGGACTGTATGTCTGGGAGATTAACATTTCTCAGGATAATTAAACATCATCCTCCACAGGAACTGAAAAGAAGAATCCACTCAGCCCAAACAAGCAAAGTTAGCAGGAAATCCAACCTCGAGACAGTAATTTCAGGGAACAAGAAGGCATGAGTCATGATCCAAAATAGAAAGACTGAAGCGTGGGATTCTGCTTATGCCAAAATAGACACAGGGACTCAGCTTCAACTGTAGGATGTGGGAGGGAGAAGTTCTGCTGAAGGTTACGCTGTCTGGAGAGAAATGGACATCCTAGACACATTGAAATGATTATTTTCTAACGTTTCCTCCTTGGAATAAAAGCTATTACAAACCTAGACAGTGTATTAAAAAGCAGAGACATCACTTTGCCGGCAAAGTTCCATCTAGTCAAATCTATGGTTTTTCCAGGAGTTGTATATGGATGTGAGAGTTGGACCATGAAGAATGCTGATTGTCAAAGAAATGATGCTTTCAAACTGTGCTGCTTCCAAACTGTGGTGATGGAGAAGGCTCTTGAGAGACCCTTGGACTGCAAGGAGATCAAATCAGTCAATCCTAAAGGAAATCAGTCCTGAATATCCATTGGAAGGACTGATGCTGAAGCTGAAACTCCAATACTTTGGCCACCTGATGGGAAGAGCTGACACAGTGGAAAAGACCCTGATGCTGGGAAAGACTGAAGGTGGGAAGAGAAGGGGACGACAGAGGACGAGATGGTTGGATGGCATCACTGACTCAATGGACATGAGTTTAAGCAAACTTCAAGAGATAGTGAAGGACAGGGAAGCCCAGTGTGCTGTAGTCTAGGGGGTTGCAAAATGTCAGACACAATTTATCAACTGAACAACAAAACATTTTCTAATTAATGCCTGAAAGAGATGTATATGTCTATTTAATAAATTCTTGTTATATTCTACCCTTAGAAAAGTTGTACTTAGTAATTTATGCCAATATTGGACTCACTCAGAAAATTAAAATTTGACCTTATTTGGCTTCCCTGGCAGCTCCGTGATAAAGAATCTGCTTGCCAGTACAGGAGTCGCGGGTTTGATCCCTGGTCCAGGAAGATCTGACATGCCTCGGAGCAACAAAGTCCGTGCAGCGCAACTATTGAGCCTGTGCTCCGGAGCCCAGGAACTGCAGCTACTGGATGCAGGTGCCACCACCACTGACCCGAATGCCCTAGAGCCTGCGCTCCACGACGCGGGGCCACCCCGGGGAGAAGCCCGCAGCCCGCGACTGGAGAGCAGACCCCACGCCCCACCACTGGAGAGAAGCCTGCACAGCAGTAGAGACCCGCACAGTTCAGTCAGTTCAGTCGCTCAGTCGTGTCTGACTCTCTGCGACCCCATGGACTGCAGCACGCCAAGCCTCCTGTCCATCACCAGCTCCTGGAGTTTACTCAAACTCCTGTCCATCCAGTCGGTGATGCCATCCAACCATCTCATCCTCTGTCGTCCCCTTCTCTCCCACCTTCAATCTTTCCCAGCATCAGGGTCTCTTCCAAAGAGTCAGCTCTTCGCATCAGGTGAACAAAGCTTTGGAGTTTCAGCTTCAGCATCAGTCCTTCCAATGAATATCCAGTCCTGATTTCCTTTAGGATGGACTGGTTGGATCTCCTTGCAGTCCAAGAGACTCTCAAGAGTCTTCCCCAACACCACAGTTCAAAAGCATCAATTCTTCAGTGCTCAGCTTTCTTTATAGTCCAACTCTCACATCCATATGTGACTGCTAGAAAAACCATAGCCTTGACTAGACAGACCATTGGCAAAATAATGTCTCTGCTTTTTCCAAGGCAAACCATTCACTATCACAGTAATCCAAGTCTATGCCCCAACCAGTAATGCAGAAGAAGCTGAAGTTGAACGGTTCTATGAAGACCTACAAGACTTTCAAAAACTAACACCCAAAAAAGATATCCTTTTCATTATAGGGGACTGGAATGCAAAAGTAGGAAGTTAAGAGATACCTGGAGTAACAGGCAAATTTGGCCTTGAAGTACAGAATGAAGCAGGGCAAAGTCTAATAGAGTTTTGCAAAGAGAATGCACTGGTCATAGCAAACACCCGCTTCCAACAACACAGAAATGACTCTACACATGGACATCACCAGATGGTCAACACCATAATCAGATTGATTATATTCTTTGCAGCCAAAGATGAAGAAGCTCTATACAGTCAGCAAAAACAAGACCAGGAGCTGACTGTGGCTCAGATCATGAACTCCTTATTTCCAAACTCAGAGAAAAGCCTGCACAGCAATAGAGACCCAGCACAGTCAAAAATAAAAATAAATAAAATATTTTTAAAAATTTGAACTTACCTTATTTTCTATGTTTTTATACTAAAAAATATTCCACTGAATCTTCCAAGTTAAAGTTATTCCAAAACATCCTTACTATCTACAGTTATAGTAAGAAAATAGAGTGCTTGACCAGTTCTTTGAGCTATAAGAAACTGAATTTGATAGATTCAGTTCAGCTCAGTTCAGTCGCTCAGTCGTATCCGACTCTTTGTGACCCCATGGACTGCAGCACTCCAGGCCTCCCCGTCCATCACCAACTCCCGGAGTTCACTCAGACTCACGTCCATGGAGTCAGTGATGCCATCCAACCATCTCATCCTCTGTCGTTCTCTCCTCCTCCTGAAAGAGAGCAAAACCGTATGATTCTTGTCCACCCCTCACCGTGTTCTCTGCCTGCCTTCTGCCTGTAGACAACTTTAGTCAAAGAATAAGTTTAATCAGAGAAGTGAGAAATGTTGAAACAAAGGAAAACAGTCTCAGGAGACTAAATAATAATGTGGTCATTAAACAGAGTCAAGGACCTTCAGTTCTCAAGGGCTGTAGATAATACTCTGAGCCACATCCTGTGAGCTGTCTTATGGATACCAAAACCCCAGGTGGAGACGGTAACTGCATGGTGACCAGACTGGATCCAGGAGCTGCCACAATTCCGAGAAGTGGCTGTGAAAAACGGGAACAAGTGCACCCCGGAACTGAAGCTTAACTGTGCCTAAAACAACCAAGGTGATGCTAGTCGGACCACTGATGATCAATTGAAGATGACTGTTAGGGATGACTGTGCTGTTTCTGCATGTAACCGCCCCCCCACTCTGTCTATAAAGGCTCTCACCCCTGCTGGTCAGCAGGGTGGGAGGCAGGGCGGAAATCGGCCTCCCCCCGCTCCCCCGCCAGTTGCCGGCACCTGAAATAAAGCAAACTTTCCTTTCCACCAACCTGTCTTGTTTACTGGCTTTTAAGTGGCGAGCAGCCGGACCTCCCATGCATACCTTTCGATAACACTCCTGCCTTCAATCTTTCCCAGCATCAGGGTCTTTTCCAATGAGCCCACTCTTCGCAACATGTGCCCAAAGTATTGGAGCTTCAGCTTCAGCATCAGTCCTTCCAATGAACACCCAGGACTGATCTCCTTTAGGATGGACTGGTTGCATCTCCTTGCGGTCCAAGGGACTCTCAAGAGTCTTCTCCAACACCACAGTTCAAAAGCATCAATTCTTCAGGGCTCAGATTTCTTGTCAGTCCCCAAATATCTGCAGTCATTATTTGGGCTAATATTTTCCACAGGCAGTTTGTGCATCAGGAACTGAGCTTTGAACTTTACATTATTTCATTTAATTCATATAACAATCCAAAGAGCAAAGTATGATTATTTTCATCATTTTACAAACAAAAAAAATAGGGAATTATAGATTTAGAGAGGTTAAAATCTTGTACAATATAACTCAGCTACTATGTGGGAAATTGAGATTTAAATCCATGAATAATTAATATATTGTCATTTGAAAGGATTATTCACCAGACCAGTGCCCTTTTCAGGTGAACCCAAGCCTTTAAGTTCCAAAGTGGCTGAAATCAAGCTGCACAAAAGTGACTCAATGTTTTTTGTACAATATTGTAAAGCAATTAGCCTCCAACTAATAAAAATAAATGGGGAAAAAAAAAAAGAATGATTAATCAAAAAAAAAAAAGTGACTCAATGTGTTACTGAGTTCTGGAGGTGAAGATGAAAGGTCCTTCTAAAAGTGACATCTTAATAAACTGTTCTAAGAATCAATGTCTCTAGGGGGCACAAGAAGACCTCATTCTTAATCACTGTGATTTACAGATAACTTGCCTCGCTGTCAGACTGTGAAAGCCATCACAAGGAATCAAACCAACAGACTCAAAAGAGCATATCTTTCCAAGAACAAAGTCAGAATTCACTCTCACAGTATAGACTTGCAATTAACCTGCACCACCTTGTCACCCTGGGCTGAAAAGTAAAGTAGAGAAAGTGCTAGTCACTCAGCTGTGTCTGACTCTTTGCAGGGCCATGGACTGCAGCCCACCAGGCTCCTCTGTCCATGGGATTCTCCAGGCAAGACCACTGGAGTGGGATGCCATTCCCTTCTCCAGGGGATCTTCCTGACCCAGGGGCTGAACCCAGGCCCCCTGCACTGCAGGCAGATTCTTTACATCTGAGCCACAGGGGAAGCCCTGACTCTGGACTGAGCTGCGGATCTGCATTTGTTTGGAACCAAGAAATGGACTTTATCAAGCACCATGATTTCCTTAGGCCATCTTACGCCGTCTGACACACAGATACCAAAGCTTGTTACCAGCCCGATGGCTGAAAACTGAAATGAAGTTTTGAAGATGTGGACAGCCAAGGTATGTCATGGCTGTATCTTCATAACTACAATCCTCAGCTGAGCCTGACCTGATGGAAGTGACGCTGTGCTTCACACTAGGCAATAAACCTTCCTGGGCCTGCCTGACCTTCTTAGCACAACAGCGGCCCTGAGTCCTTTCACTCAAGGACTTCTGATGACTTTTTCTGGAATCATATGGCAGATGACCCCCAAACAAAATTTGCCCACCCCATTGAAGCCACTTACTGCAGAGGACATGTCTCCTTAAAAAAAAAAAAAAAAAGAAAACACCCATTAAAATCAGAGGCTTCTGTTTACTTTAAAAACAACAGCAAGACCCGTCTTAAGCGTTGTATGGAGACTTCCCTGTTGGTGCAGTGGGTAAGAATCCACTTTCCAATTCAGGGGACATGGGTTTGATCCCTGGGCCAGGAAGATTCCGCATGCTGAGGATCAACTCAGCCCCTGTGCCACAGCTACTGAGCCCATGCTCTAGAATCCATGAGTTGCAACTACTGAATCCCACGCACCTAGAACCTATGCTAGAGAAGTCACTGCAAGAAGCCCGGGCTCCACTACAAACGGTAGCCCCCACCCACCTCAATTAGAGAAAGCTTGCGCACAGCAAAGACCCAGGGCAGTCAAACACGAATAAACAAATAAAATTCTTTACAAGGACTCCTATGGGATTTGAGGGATGTTTGTTCTCAAGAAAGCAGCGTATTGCCACCCATAGCGAGTGACAAGATGATGTACTCATCTACCCACCGGGAGGACAAACTCATCTGCCTCTCAACCCAGTGAAAGGCAGCAAGGTTCTTCATCCTTAATAATCACCGTAATATACTCACAGGGTGATCAGATTTGCTTCCCATAGGGCAGCGGAGAGATTCTCAACTTACTCCTGGTGGTTTATCTTACAAGGCAGAAGTCGGAACTCAGCAAAGTCTTTCTAACATTGACTCTGTTCCACTAATCTACAGGCTAAGATTTGTGCATGCCAGATTCAATGCTAATATTCTAAATTATTCAAACATGACCCCAAAATAATACTGTGCATTTCCCCAGATCCTGCTCTGGTGATTCTCAGACAGAGGTGAAGTAGCTCTTGTCTTAGGCTGCCTGGGGGTCCAGGGTCTTCAGTGAGTGGACTGCCTTCTAACAACACCCCGGAATCTGTCCACTTCACAGCACTGTTAAAAAGTACCAGGGATCAGTATTTAAGAAGAAATGGTCCAAGGGACATTGTAACCACCTCATTCTCTACAGCAAACAGTTTCAGCCCAGACTCTTCTACCACAATCTAGATTTACATTCCTTACCTTGAGGAGAAAAACAGCTTGAACAATAAAAGATATTTAGAGACGCCATTAACCTGTTCGCCATTAAGAATGCTAATAAAGATCTTGCACTGTGATCCCAATTACAAGAGTCAAAATCTTTGGGTGGAACCTTCAAGTGTGTAAGAAGATAGCCATGGAACTCCAGAGTGGGGTTTTTTAATTATTTGATTTCTTTTTTATATAAGTTATTTATTTTCAATTGGAGGCTAATTGCTTTACAACGTTGTGTTGGTTTCTGCCATACATCAGCGTGAATCGCCCCGGTACACACGGCCCCTCCCCCTGGAGCCGCCCTCCCGCCTCCCACCATCTCACCCCGCTAGGTCGTCACAGAGCACCAGGCTGAGCTCCTTGAGCTCAGTATAGTAGTAATTAAAGAAGGAAAAAGGGAGGCGGGATCCAGAGTGCTTTCTGTCCCACACCCCTTTTTCCTTTTTAAACAACTGATTAATAACCTGATTGCATTCATGGATTTAGTTTAGCAGCGCCAGTCGCTCAGTTGTGTCTGACCCCAGGTGACCCTACGAGCTATAGCCTGCCTGGTTTCTCTGTCCTTGGGGTTCTCCAGCAAGAACACTGCAGTGCGTCGCCATTCCCTTCTCCAGGGGATCTTCCCAACCCAGGGATCAAACCCGGGTCTCCTGCATTGTGGGCAGATTCTTTACTGTCTGAGCTACAGGGAGGATCTGTACTGAGCAATACAGCAGTAATTTAAAAAGGAAAAAGGGAGGGGGGTATCCAGAGTGTTTTGCATCCCCACATTCCTTTTTCCTTTTTAATAACCGATTAATAACTTGATCCGTTCATGGATTTTCCGTATCCCAAAAAACAAACAAAAGGAAACAAGCATTCCTTCATATACGTGAAAAAGCTTCTTTTAAGAACTGTGGGTCTTAAATAGGAAGGTTGTCAAGTAACAGATGACCCCACGAGATAGTATTTGTCAGAAAAAGGGTTGCTGCTCATTTAGCTACTATTCAAGCTATAGTCCGTGGTTTCCTGCTTTCCCTAAATGCTATCCTGGTATCTTGCTAAATCATCAGAAATGCTTAGGCAACATCAACTTCATTCTGACAGAAATACCTCCTTTGAGTTATGATTTAGTGTGAGGTCCTTGGCCAAAGGGAGATTGTTTTTTTCTGCAACTTTTATAGACGTAAAACTGTGTTGATGACATTTTTGGTGTCTTTCGTCTAAGAATCCATGTTGTAAATTCCTCTTAGGGTGTAAGGACACAAAACCTTGTAATACTCACAAATTAGTTTATAATAAAACATCAGTGTGTGTCTCTGTTTTTAGAAAGATGAAAAGGAGATGGAGTCATCAACCGCTTTCCTCTTTCTAAAGCAATTATTTTCCCATTCTCCTGAATGATTCCAACTTTTCTTTTCTTTTTATTTAACTGTCTTGCATGTATTTGTATAAAAAGCACACTTTTACAATATAAGTGTATGTGTTTTATTATGGCACTATAAACCCTGTCTATAAAAGGATTATTTATTTGCCTCTATGTGATAAATAAATACATCTGTAAATGTCAGAGATCTGCGTTGTGTGTGTGCACATGTGCTCATTGGTATCTGACTCTTTGCGACCCTGTGGACTGTAGCCTGTCAGGCTCCTCTGTCCATGGAGTTTTCCAGGCCAGAATACTGGAGTGGGTTGCCATTGCCAACTCCAGGGGATCTTCCTGACCCAGGGGTCAAATCTGTATCTCTTGCCTGTTCTATACCTCCTTTGCAACAGCAGGTGGATTCTTTACCGCTGGGGAAGCCTGTACGTGATAAATAAATACACATGCCCACCTAGATACAATGGATACGTGATAAATAAATGCACATGCCCACCTAGATACAATGGATACGTGATAAATAAATACACATGTCCACCCAGATACAATGGATATGCGATAAATAAATACACATGCCCACCTAGAAACAATGGATACATGATAAATAAATATACCTGCATACCCAGATACAATGAATAAGTGATAAATAAATACATATGCATACCTAGATTCAATCAATACGTGATAAATAAATACACATGCCCACCTAGATACAATGGATACGTGATAAATAAATACACATGCCCACCTAGATACAATGGATACGTGATAAATAAATACACATGTCCACCCAGATACAATGGATATGCGATAAATAAATACACATGCCCACCTAGAAACAATGGATACATGATAAATAAATATACCTGCATACCCAGATACAATGAATAAGTGATAAATAAATACATATGCATACCTAGATTCAATCAATACGTGATAAATAAATACACATGCCCACCTAGAAACAATGGATACATGATAAATAAATATACCTGCATACCCAGATACAATGGATAAGTAATAAATAAATACATATGCATACCTAGATTCAATCAATACGTGATAAATAAACACACATGCCCACCTAGATAAAATGGCGAGCCCGCCAGAGCATTCCAGAAGCAGACTGCAGAGTTCAGCATCAGGTGGGCTTGAGGAGGGGGTGAAGATGTTCTGTGTCCTGGCCTCCTTGACCCCCCTCTGATTATCTATTTGTGTGATTTTTGTTGCAAATCACCCCCAAACAATGGTTTAAAGACCGTACCATTCATGTACTTGACTCATGAATCTGGGGCTGAGAACAACTAGCCAGCTCGGGGTGGTTTTTCCCAGGGAAGGTTATGGAGACGCTCTGAGCTGTCACGACTGGGGAGGGGCTGCTGACACCCAGTGAGCAGAGCGCAGGGAGGCGGCGGACGAGCTGGGACACACAGGACCGCGCCCGCAGGGAGGGCCTGTCCCTCTATGGCTGAGAAACCTCCCGCTAGGCGGTTCTCACTTGAGGTGTCTCGTACAGTTGCGATTAGGTGGCCGTGGGACTGAGGTCATCCTGTGGCTTCTTCGCTCCACATCTGGAGCCTGGGCTGGGAAGCCCCAAACTGCTGAGGATTAAAATAGCTGCTGGGCCTCAGGTCTCTCTCCCTCTCTGTCTCTCTCTGTGGTTATTCTGTACGGTTTCCCCACAGGGCAGCCTTAGGAAATCCGCGCTTCTCACCTGAAGCGTGGCTGAAGGCTTGCAGAGTGAACGCCTTCCGGGATTCCTAGAAGCTGAGTGGCCTTCCGAGCCCAGCCTTCAAAGTCTTTCACTGTCACCCCTGCAGTGACAAAGATACCCTCCCGCTGGTAGTCCAAAAAGGGAAAGGGGAGAACCACCCCCCAATCTGGCAGTGATGCAGCAAATCAGAGCTGGGAAAGCCAGCTAAAACCCAACATTCAAATGAAGATTCACATCCTTATAACATAAAACCCCAAGGGTCCAGCTTTCAATCAAACATCTCTTATACCAAGAACTAGGAAGAGCTCAAACTTAATGAGAAAAGATAATCAACAGATGCCAACACCATGATGACCCAGATGATAGTAAAGGTTAACTGACAAGGATTATACACCAGTTGCCACAGAAATGCTTTAATAAGCAATTATGAAAACTCTTGAGACACATGAACAAGCAGAACATCTTAGCAAAGAAAATACAAAGAAGAACAAGATGCAGATTTGGGAACTAAAAATCATAAAAGCCAAAATTAAAATTAAAAAGTCAGTGAAAGGGCTAACTAGAAAAATGGAGGAGACAGAGGAAAGAATCAGTGAGACTGAAGATACCTAATTTGAAAAACAGAGAGAAAACAGATTGAAAAAAGTGAACAAAACCTCTGACACATTTGGGACTATAAAAGTCCCAGAAGAAGAGAAAAAAGAAAAAACAGTCTAACTTGATTCTCAGTGTAGGTGGAGGAAATATTTAAAACACTTGTTAATGAGGGGGTATAAAGAGTTGGAAAAGAAAGTAAGGTTTTTGCACTTCACTCAAACTGATAAAATGTTGATACCAGTAGACTGTGATGAGTTATGTATCTAATACCTAGACTAACCACAAAAAAAGCTGTACAAAGATATACGCTCAAAGACACTATCAAGAAAAACAGAATTCCAAAAATGTTCAAGCCAAATGAAGCCAGAAAAAAAAAGTAGAATGTGTCGCTCACTTTACAGTAAGGGAGAGGTAAGCTGGTTTGATACAGTCTCTCTGAGCAGAACAAAAGTGCTGAGTTTCTAGCAGCTTTGGGGAAGCACAGAGTTCATTCACGGATCTGGGAGACTTGCAGAGGCGTAAGAGGTTGACACCCTCTGTAGAAGCAAGGTTATGTGTTGATTGGTTAGCCGTGCTGGTATGTTTACCAGGGTAAGTCCATCACTGATTGACTTTTAGAAGTAAAAGATTAACACTGACTGGTTAGTTCAGTGAGTACTGACTGCATGTCCCCTGAGAGGTGGGGTTGCCTTGATCTATGGGAACAGGCTGGAGAGGGTGTGGAGAAAAGGGAGCCCTCCTACACTGCTGGTGGGAATGCAAACTGGTGCAGCCACTATGGAGAACAGTGTGGAGATTCCTTAAAAAACCAGAAATAGAACTGCCATATGACCCAGCAATCCTACTGCTGGGCATACACACCAAGGAAACCAGATCTGAAAGAGACATGTGTATCCCAATGTTCATCGCAGCACAGTTTACAATAGCCAGGACATGGAAGCAACCTAGATGTCCATCGGCAGACGAATGGATGAGAAAGCTGTGGTACATATACACCATGGAATATTACTCAGCCATTAAAAAGAATGAATTTGAGTCAGTTCTAATGAGGTGGATGAAACTGGAGCCCATTATACAGAGTGAAGTAAGTCAGAAAGACAAACACCAATATAGTATACTAACACATATATATGGAATTTAGAAAGACGGTAATGATGACCCTATATGTGAGACAGCAAAAGAGACACAGATATAAAGAACAGACTTTTGGACTCTGTGGGAGAAGGCGAGGGTGGGATGATTTGAGAGAATAGCATTGAAACATGTATATTACCATATGTGAAATAGATGAGCAGTCCAAGTTTGGTACATGAGACAGGGCGCTCGGGGCTGGTGCACTGGGATGACCCTGAGGGATGGGATGGGGAGGGAGTGGGAGGGGGTTCAGGATGGGGAACACGTGTACACCCATGGCTGATTCATATCAATGTATGGCAAAAACCACCACGATATTGTAAAGTAATTAGCCTCCAATTAAAATAAATTAATTAATTTTTAAAAACTGATGTCAGAAGCCATTTGCTATCATGGCTATAAAAAGAAAAATCCATCTTTTCTTAAGTTTGTAGGCATTTTTTTATTCTCATTAATACTGTCATTTGAAAGTATATATTTTAAACCTTATTTCCAAATTTGCAAGTCTCATTACCTAGTAAAAGCATATCTGCTTTTATCAAAGTAGGGTAGGAAATGTTTATGAAAAGGAGTCAGGCATATTTTTCCTTCTTCCCTGCTCATGACCAGTTGTCCCCCTTCCGATAGCGGTATTCATTCCTCCACATGCATCCATCCATCATACCTCTGGAGGTATTTTTTGCCTTCCTACAACACACCTGTGATTCTGATGAGAGCTGTCAGGCTCCTGGCCAGAGTGATGGACATGCGACCCAGGTCTAGCCAATCAGAACGCCTCACTTCCTTGCTTAGAGTCATGTCCACGAATGAACTTAAGCTGGGCCCATCAGAACCCTTCCTTTGCCACAGCACCCCTGGACCCTCATTCACGGGTGTTGGCTGTGAGCTCCTCGAAGGCCACCACTGTGTCTGATTCACTGATGGGTAACCAGTGGAGGGCACAACCCTGGCGTCTATTAGGTGCTCAGCAAACGTTTCTTGAATGAATGAGTAAATGCATGAATGGGGCATGGGTCAGTAAGTGAGTATTCAGCTCTTCTTTATCAAATAAATGTAGAAAACTCTCAGGAAGGGTTTAGGGAAAGTCTCCCCACCTACCCACCTTTCCCCAAGAACCCCCTTCCAGTCACAGTTGCTGGAATGGCAAGTCCTAGGATGGAGATCCTAGGATGGACAGCTCAAGGAGGGAAGTCGCTGAGCCTGGGGGACACAGCCAGGTGTGATGTCCGAAGCAGCTCTGTAGCTTCTGCAGACACGATGGCTGGTGCCCAGATTGGCCCCATTTCGTATCCATCAGTCATTCTGAGCATGCGTACAATTGCTCCACTAAGAACTCTCAAGCTAGTAAAGGAGTGGTAACAGCCGTGGTCAGTGGGCTAGACCTCGGGTGTCAGGGACTCTCCGGGACTGACGGTGGCCCAGGCAACCTTGGCCATGCCCCAGGCAGGCTGGAGTCAAAGGGACCTGAGATGACCTGCGTCTTCCTAGGACCCTGGAAAAAAGTGAAAGTGTTAGTCACTCGGTCGTGTCTGACTCTTTGCAACCCCAAGGACTCTGCCAGGCTCCTCTGTCCATGGGAGTCTCCAGGCCAGAATACTGGAGTGGGTTGCCATTCCCTTCTCCAGGGGATCTTCCTGACCCATGGATCGAAGCCAGGGCTCCCACATCAAGGAAGGCTTCTTCCTTCAGAGGTAAAGAATCCGCCTGCAAAGCAGGAGATACAGGAGATGGGGATATCATTCGTGGGTTGGGAAGATCCCCGGAAGAGGAAATGGCAACCCACTCCAGCATTCTTGCCCGGAGGATCCCAGGGACAGAGGAGCCTGGCGGGATACAGTCCAAAGAGTCACAAAGGTGCGGACAGGACTAATCGACTGAGCGCAGCACAAGAGCCGGAAAGCATCAGTCTAACAGGAGTCCAGTCACGTGGTCTCTGGTACCCACTTTGGTACTTTCTCATCCTGTGATCTTGAAAATCCAGAGTTGGACTGCTTCTAGAGGTCAAGACTGAAACATTCCTGCCATCTCCAAGACTAAGGCCATGGCCAGAAACCATCCTGTCTGAGCGTAGTGGCGTTCCTTTCCTCCTCCCCCAGTGAGTGAAAGCCTTCGACCACTCGGAGCCTGTTCCCTTTAGAAAGCATCAACTTCAAGGTCATCACCTGGTGAGAGATGCTACTTTAGCATTGATTGGGTACCTCAGTGACTGCCTGGCTCCAACAGGAAATGTCTCTGCACTTAGGATCTTTCCTTCAGTTCATTTTGCGTGAACTTTTCTGAAGCTGATATACAGAATATGTATCTTTTTTGAATTTTCATAAAATTTTCTGAATGTGATAGCATTACTGGCAGGGTAATTATGGAGGGTTGGGGCAGTCTTTCATGACGTATTTCAATGAATAATGATGATAGATAATAAGAGTGTTCACATTTTATGACCTTGGTTCCAGATGTAATTATAATTAGGAACTAATGATGCTGACAGAAATGTATTTAAAAGTCAGGGAAGAAAAATGGAGTCTACAGACTCCAGCCCCACTCTAGATATTATTAAAATAGTTTTTCCTAGAAGGAGCTGAGTTAAAAGCCTTATCATTTTTACTTCTTTCAGATACACATGAAATATACAGCTAATTTTTATTTCTGAACAAATGAGTTGCTTATTGGAAGAAGAGGTTGATGTTGTTGTTCAGTCATTAAGTCATGTCGGACTCTTTGTGACTCCATGGACTATAGCACACTGCACTTCCCTGTCCTTCACCACTTCCTGGAGTTTGCTCAAACTCAGGTCCATCAAGTCAGTGATGCCATCCAACCATCTCATCCTCTCTCGTCCCCTTCTCCTCCCGCCTTCAATCTTTCCCAGCATCAGGGTCTTTTCCAATGAGTCAGCTCTTCACATCAGGTGGCCAAAGTATTGGAACTTCAACCCTTTCAAAGAATATTCAGGGTTCATTCCCTTTAGGATTGACTGGTTTGATCTCCTTGCTGTTCAAGGAAGGGATTCTCAGGAGCCTTCTCCAACACCACAGTTCAAAAGCATTAGTTTTTTGGCACTCAGCCTTCTTTATGGTCCAGCTCTCACATCTGCACATGACTACTGGAAAAACCATAGCTTTGACTATACAGACCTTTGTCAGCAAAGTGATGTCTCTTTTCATATGCTGTCTATGTTTGTCATAACTTTTCTTCCAAAGAGCAAGCATCCTATAACTTCACGGCTGCAGTCACCATCTGCAGTGATTTTGGAGCCCAAGAAAAGAAAATGTGTCACTGATTCCACTTTCCCCCATCTATTTGCCATGAAGTTATGGGACTGGATGCCATGATCTTGGTTTTTTGAATGTTGAGTTTTAAGTTTTAAGCCAGATTTTTCACTCTCCTCTTTCACCCTCATCTCTTTAGTCCCTCTTCTCTTTCTGCCATTAGAGTGTTATCATCTGCATATCTGAGGTTGTTGCAGACAGAAGCAAGAACTACAATTCCACAGCCTCCAGAACAAAAACCACAATCACAGCAAAAAGAAGGTGTCACATATTTTTAGGGAAAAAAGAATTTTCAGCATAAATAAAATCAAATCTTAATTTTGCAAATGAGAAGACTGGAGGTCCATATGGATGAGGTCCATATGTAAATTGCTGAGAATCAGAAAGTTAATCAGTGACTGTCAGATTACACATGAATCTCCACATATGATGTCTCTCCATCTCTATGTATCTAGAGCTAGATCTTAATATCTGTCCTGATACCCAATATCTAATAGATATCTCTGTCGTCTACTCCACTATTTCCCAAATTTCAGGAGCTCACGATTCCCAACCTGTGCCATACATACCTGCCAACTTACTATTGTTTGCTTTCTTTAAATCAGCTCACATTTTCACTTAAATTTCTTTAAAAGCAGCATATCACTAATATAAACAGAAAATCAGTATCACTCACCATAAATGGGTGATAAAAACAACTCTTTTGTATCTGAGTGCAGGTAGACATTTACTTTCCAAACTTTGTGAAACTCTCCCAGCATCACAACCCTTAAAAGATCTGGAATCACTGGTCTAAGATAAAAGTCATCATAAGATACATGTGCAGCCTTTAAAAAGTTGTGACATGTTGAAATATGAAAAAAAAATGCTTTTCATTACAATATCTTCCTTTTTCAGTTCAGACAATTGGCTATTGGCTTGTAGAAGTGATAGCCCTTGAAATCCCCCATTATATGAGGCAGGGAAAATAAGTCTTGGGAATAAGCTGTTGCATAAATAGAACCCAAAGTCAGGGAAGCATTTCTGGTTGGCACAGTTCCAGCTCTACCTCTTGGCAGTTGTGCAACACTGGCCTAGCATTTTCTAAATTATTTTTTATTATACACATGCGTCCTCTTTTCTGGGTTCCCTTCCCATCTAGGTCACCACAGAGCACTGCGTAGAGTTCCCTGAGCTATGCAGCAGGTTCTCGTTAGTTACCTGCTGCAACCATTGCAGTGTACACACACGGATCCCAGGCTCTGGATTCACCCCTCCCCACCCCTTCCTCCTTCGGGGTCCATGTGTTTGTTCTCTGCATCTGTGTCTCTATTTCTGTTTTGCAAGTAAGATCATCTACACCAGTTTTCTAGACACCACATGATGTGCGTTAACACACAATATTTGCTTTTCTCTTTGGACTTACTTCACTCTGTGTGACAGTCCGTGTCTCTACAAATGACTCAATTTTGTTCCTTTTCATGGCTGAGTAACAGGGGCTTTCCCGGTGGCTCAGACAGTAAAGAATCCGCCTGCAATGTGGGAGACCTGGATTTGGTCCCTGGGTCGGGAAGATCCCCTGGAGGAGGGCATGGCTACCCACTCCAGTATTCCTGCTTGGAGAATCCCATGGACAGAGGAGCCTGGCGGGCTACAGTCCACGGGGTCGCAAAGCACTGGACAGGACTGAGCGACTAAGCGCACAGCCCAGCAGTCCGTGTTATAAATGTACCACATCTTCCTTATCCATTCCTTTGCTGATGGACACTTAGGCTGCTTCCTTTAATGTCTCGTGAAACATTTAAATGAGAGGTTTTCTCATTTTAAAACATGGAGACAATCAGTGCCTTTCAGGGCTATCGTGAAGATTAAGGAGGAAATATGCACATAGCAATTATCGTGGCATGAAGAACACAGTGGACTCTCAGTATATCGGCTAAATGGTAAACTGGGTTTTTTCTGTTTTCCCATTTCTGGAATCTGGTGTCTTCAGGGCCTTTGTAACGGGGTTCCAACATGAAAAGCAGTGGGGGTTTCTTTCAGTGTTAGGAGCTGCAGTCAGTTTTTTTTTTTTTTTTTTTTTTTGCAGTCAGTTTTTTATCCCATCTTTTCAGCAGGGAAGCTGAGCCATACGATGGGTCCGCTATGTGGTCCTAAGTGGCAAAGGCAACAGGCTGTGTGTCCTGAGAGCTTCAGCTCCTGACGCTCTCCTCCGCGCCACTCACTGGGCAGCTGAAGAGGCTGCAAATGCGTTGACACTCACCCTTTCTAACAAGAGGTGGGTTCCCTGCCCCCTCCTCTTGGGGCTGGCTTGCCTCTGCGGTTATCTAATGGAAGCTGGAGTGAGTGAGGCTGTGCCAGTCTCCTGGCCCAGCTCTTCAGAGACTGGTAGCTTTTGTTTCCTGTTTCTGCAATTACTCATTCTGAGAGCGGAGTCTGCCTGTGAGAAATCAGAGGACCCTGATGGACAGGCCATGTGCAGAGTCTTGAGACTCCGTGGAGCGGAAGAATGGCCCCGTGGAGTCCCCACTTCTAGCCATCCCCCTGAAGGCCCCAGATGTGTGAGGAAAGGCTTTTTGAACCCTCCAGAGAAAGCCAGCCACCACCCGAATACCAGCACAGGTCAGTTCAGTTCAGTTGCTCGGTCGTGTCCAACTCTTTGCAACCCCATGGACCGCAGCACGCCAGGCCTCCCTGTCCATCACCAACTCCCAGAGTTTACTCAAATTCCTGTCAATACCAGAGAGACAGAATAATCACCAAACACAGCCTGACCCAAATTCCCAACCCAGGGATTGTGAGTTGTTGTTTTTTTTTTAATTTACTCTTATTGGTAAGAATCCAGCTGACAACGCAGGAGACACAGGAGTCGTGGGCTCAATCCCTGAGTCAGGAAGATCTCCTGGAGGAGGAAATGGCAACCCACCCCAGTATTCTTGCCTTGAAAATTCCATGGACAGAGGAGCCCGGTGGGCCACAGTCCACGAGGTTGCAAAGAGTAGAGTATAGTTGCTTTATGATGTCTTAGTCTCTACTGTAGAGAAAAATAAGCCAGCCATATGTATACATCTATTCCCTCCCTTTTGGACTTCCTTCCCAACACCATTTACAATAGCCAGGACGTAGAAGCAACCTAACTATCCATCAACAGAGGAATGGGTAAAGAAGATATGGAACATATATACAGTGGAATATTACTGAGACATAAAAAGGAGCAAAACTGGGTCATTTGTAGAGACCATCATTCAGTGTGAGTGGTTTTGAGCCACTACAATTGGTAAGCTTTGTTGCCCCAGAAACTGGAACACACTTAGCATCTCACATGATTAGCATACAACCGTCTGAAGTAGGCAGCACGTTTCCATTTTACAGAAAAGGAAACCATAGAATATTAAAGTGGCTTCCCCGAGATCCCATGCTACACCGTGGCAAAGCCACAGCTCGATTTCTGGACTCAGCGCACGCCTGTACCACTGGCCGCTGCCTCCGTGTGCCGAAGAGAAAGGAGCTTCAGTCTTGCCATGGCAACCCTGCCTCCGTACTGGTCTCCAAGGTAGAACGGTACACGGAGGGCTTCAGCTGTCCGCAGCTTCTCTCTGCCTCATTTCCCATCTTCACAGCCATGCCAGCCCCATCACCCTGGACAAGCCCATCTTCTCCTGTAGTAGCTGTGTGATCTGAGGCAAGTTACTGAATGTTCTGGAACAAAGAAGTACTTTAAAAGTATCAGCCATTAGGAAACAAATGTGTGGATACCAAGGGGGAAAGGGAGGGGTGGGATGAATTGGGATCATGAGACTGATTCATACACAGTATTGACACCATGCATAAAATACTAATACTAACTAATGAGAACCTGCAGTACAGCTCAGGGGACTACTCAATGTTCTGTGGTCTAAACGGGAAGGAACCCTAAAAAAGAGGGGATATATGTACATGTGTAACTGATTCATTTTGCCACACAGCAGAAATGAACACAACATTGTAAAGCAGCTATACTACAATGTAGATTAAAAACTACAGTGATTTTTTAACTGAAAAAAAAGCCATGTTCTCATGGTTCTGAATTGCAAAATTCTTCTCGCAGTCAAACATCGTGAGGAATAAGAGCCCTCAGACCTACAGGCTTTGGGCCTACCGTAAATTCTCCAAGCGAATGTAAACACTGTGTGTGTCCAGAGGCCCTGCAGCCAGTCACACGCGTGACGTGTGACGTGTGACCCCCCTTTGCTGGTGTGCACACATGTCCTGTGCTGTTTCAGATGTGTGCTCGGGACCCTGTGCTTCCACCACAGTTTATCTGTTTATAATGTGTCAGGGTCTGTGCTAAACTCATTTACTCTCCACAAGAACACCATGAAACGTATTTTCAGTGAATTCACATGTAATTTTATGATTCCACCATCTCATAAACCACTCCAGCTGCCAAAGTCATCTAAAGCAAAAGACCAAGATGACTCAATGCTTCTCTTTGGATGAAGCTATTTTATAACAAAGAATTGGGCACAGTGAATAGTTAGAAACAGAAGAGGGCAAGAAAAAAAATATGATTTTTCTTCCCATCGTTCCCCCAAAGATAGCGGAGATTTTCCTGAAGACTTGAAAGAAAACTCTTTTTTAATTCATGTTTCTTTTTACTTCCTGAATAAATTTGTCAAGTATCTCCTGTGTGCCAGAGTGTTATTTGGGTCCTATAAGAAGCAGGCATCAAGCCAGGATGAAACATGCAAGAAATGTATAAGGGGGAACATTTATGAGTGAAAACCCAGAGGGCTTCAGGAAAAGCTGAGCGAGCCCTTGGACCATGGTGCAGGTCTGACTCTGAGTGAAGGAGAGACAGAAGGAAGGAAGCAGGTGTGGGTGGACGTTTCCTAGGTAGCCACACAGTTCAAGGAAAGTTGGGCAAAGCCAGGGGGCAGTCTCAGAGCCCAAGGTGCCCATCAGAGGAGTCTCAGGGATGGGCTTGCTTAAAGTCTTGGCCACGCACAGCCAGTGCCTGGGAGCAGCCCACAGCGAAGAGGTGCAAACAGGAGAGAGTTCGGAGCCGAGCACCTGGAGCTCTCGGTCATTACAAGTGGAAATCCGAGGGCCACGTCCTCAGGGAGCCACAGACAGGAACTTTCCCACCCACCAGAAAGGGAAGGACTGTCACCCAGCCTGCTTCTCGCCCACTCCCACTGCCCCAGAATCCATTCTAGTGAGCCAGCAAAAGCCTGACTCTTCTCACCAATACTCCCAAATCTGGAGACATGCATACAGAATGAGAGGGGTTTTCTTTCTGGCCACACCGAGAGGCATCTGGGATCCGAGTTGGCAGACCAGGGATCGAACCCACGCTCTCTGGCTTGGGAAACTGAACCACTGGACCACCAGGGAAGTCCTCCCAAGAGAATTTTTTTTTTTTTTTTTTACGATTATTCAACTCATTTGTTGCTATATTCCTGGCTGGTTTGTACACCCTTACTCGCAATTGGTAAAGAACTGCCTGCCAATGCAGGAGACACAGGAGAAGTGTATTCAATCCCTGGGTCAGGAAGATACCCTGGAGGAGAAAATGGCAACCCACTCCATAATTCTCACCTAGGAAATAATCATAAACAGAGGAGACTGGTGGGCTATAATCCATGGGGTCACAAAGAGTTGGACATGACTGAGCATGCATGCACCCACACACTCTCATTAACCAGGTATTAGAGAAGAGAAATTCTGTGAATTCAATTCACCATCGTAATTCATTTGTTTTTTACAATCCATCAGCTACTGTGTAGGGAGTGGATCAAGAAAGGCAAAATAGAAGCAAAGAGACCACTTAGTGCCCAGATTAAAGCGGTCAAAATGGAGGTGAAGAGAGGAGTGACTGAAAGTCTATTTGGCCGATATAACCAACAGGACCACTGGTAGATCAGATGTCCCTGCCTTCAGCTACGGCACAGTTGGACACATTATGGAAGTGGAGGCTGTGAAAAGGCTGTCACAGGGGTAAACTACGACACACTGCCACCCTTAGCTTCTCCCGTGACCCTCCTATGGAGTGACCATCTCAGAAGATGCTTTTACCTACATCTGATCATGTACCATCCTGCTGTGATTTCCACAGAAAGGCTCATCACTGTCGTTTTTGATGGCTAATATTGTTTTTTCTATTTTTTAATTTTCTTTTCCAAATGAACTCATCTATTAAGGGCAAATGAGAATTCAAAATCATTTTATAATACTATCTGGATAATAACTTTAGAGCTAAGCAATTTTCAATTAAGTGGAGACAATATCCAAAATAAGAAATTCACCTGAAGGCTGGAAATAAGTTATAACAGCATGTATAAGTTATCAATGTTATAAAAGTCTCACATCTTGAGACTTTCATGTCTAACAACCTAGACCCCCCCAGCTGAATTTTTCAGTGAGAATCCAAAATTACCTTAAAAAACTGGATTTCGTTTCCGAACACAATACCTGCCTCATTTAACCTACATGGAAGCTCGTTCTATGAGACTGAGATCAACCTACAAACTTGTCTTCAGACTTCATTCTTGGAAAAAGTCTAGGGTGAGTGTGCAAGAGTGTCTGCCGCTTCCCATGCACATGCACCTTGATGCCACGCCCTTCCTGTGGGGGATCACTGAAATGTCTTCGGGGAGGGTGGTGCAAGTTCGCATCCAGGGAAAAGCGCTTGAGCTCCACACAAGAGGGATGGACCTCTAGTGCTGCACGGTTGGAAAGTGAAAGTCGCTCAGTCATGTCCAACTCTTTGTGACCCCATGGACTGTACAGTCCTGGATTCTCCAGGTCACAATACTAGAGTGAGTACCCTTTCCCTTCTCCAGGGGATCTTCCCAACCCAGGGATGGAACCCAGCTCTCCCGCATTGTGGGCAGATTCTTTACCAGCTAAGCCACAAGGGAAGCCCAAGAATACTGGAGTGGGTAGCCTATCCCTTCTCCAGCGGATCTTCCCAACCCAGGAACCAAACCGGGGTCTCCCGCACTGCGGGCAGATTCTTTACCAACTGAGCCACCAGGGAAGCATGTTTGGAGGAGATCCAGAAAGGAAAGCCACACCTCAGGAGGATGTTTGGGGAGGTCTGCTATGTGTGGGGCAGGCGCTGTCCTCTGTCTCACCTGTGAATTCCCCCGTGATCCCTGCATTGCACATGAAGCAATTCAATGAATGGACTGAACTCAGTGAGGATACAAACAGGAACAGATCTATTTTTCTCCTTCCATGGCTTCCAGCATGTTCTGATGGACCTCCTTCCTTCACCTTTTAAGGGCATCCCAGGCAGATCTCGTGACCTTCTCTGGTTTTATGAACAATCTTCCTCTAGTGATAAAGATTCCCTTTCACATAATCTAAAGTCCTGTCCAATCTAAAACAAAACTTGAACCTCGTGTCTAATCGTAAGCTCTACCAATCTACTAACTGTCAGTCACTCATTCTTGTCGTACTGTTTGCGACCCCATAGACTGTAGCCCACCAGGGATTCTCCAGGCACTCGTGCAGGTAGCCATCCCCTTCTCCAGGGAACCTTCCCGCCCCAGGGATTGAACTGCTTTGCAAGCAGATTGTTCACCATCTGCGCCACTGTCCCTCTCCTATTTCCACACGACCTGCCTCCACGGTCCACTCCTTCTCACTCAGGCCAGACCTTGGTTAGCGGACTTGCCAGGGAAACTGAACATGACTTTTGCCTCCACCTTCTGCCATCTCTTCTGCACTTTCAAGGTCAGTACATGGGAAAGATAGATGAGGGAAGAGTCAGAAGTCTTTTCTCCCCTCTCATCACTCACATGTTCTCCCTTGACTCCAAGTGGCCACCACTTCTGTGTTGAGTGAGTGATGGTTACTCAGTCACGTCCAGCTCTTTGCGACCCCATCGACTGTAGCCTGCGAGACTTCTCTGTCCACGGAGTTCTCCAGGCAAGAGTCCTGGAGTGGGTTGCTCTTTACTGTTGCCACGCTTTAAAAGCTGACTTTATGTGGGACCCGTGGTGGGTCCGTCAGAGTCACCGTAGGAACCACGGTGCTGCTCTGTTCCCGAGGGAGCCATAGGCCCCTGGGCTGCTCTTGCTGGACCACCTCTGAGTTCCTGCCTCCCACGGGCCCCCCCACCGTGCAGTGCCCATCCTGTGCACACTGCCCTCTCGGAAAGATTCTAAATGACTGTCAGACTTGTATATCTGTGTTCCTCCAAAATTCATATCCTGAATCCCCAGTGCCCAGTGTGATGGTATTTGGAGATGGGGCCTTTGGGAGGTGGTTAGGTCATGAGGGTGGAGCCTCCGTGATAGGATTAGTGCCCTTATGAGGCATGGTGAGAAGACGGCCATTTGCAAGTCTCAACGAGAGATCTCACCAGAACCTGACCACGGTGGCACCCTGATCTTGGTCTTCTTAGCCTCCAGAACTGTGGGAAATAAATTCATGTGGGGTAAGCCATCCCATCTATGTGGTGGTGGTAGTTTAGTCGCTAAGTCGTGTCCGTCTCTTGCAATCCCATGGACTGTAGCCCTCCAGGCTCCTCTGTCCATGGGGTTCTCCAGGCAAGAATACTGACGTTGGTTGTCATTCCCTTCTCCAGGGGATCTTCCCGACACAGGAATCAAATCCGGGTTTCCTGCACTGCAGGCAGATGATTTACCAACTGAGCTATGAGGGAAGCCCATCTATGGTGATCTGTTATAGTCAGTCCAAGCTGACCAGGACAGTGGCTGAAGCCTGACCTCCACCCTCTGTGGCTGACAGACTGTAGGCCACACACCGAGTCTCCCTTCCTTTTTCTCCTCCTGGCCATTGCAGGCTGCACCATCCACCCTCAGACCTCCAGAATGCTCCGGGTTGTAATGAAGCCTCATTCTCCGTATTCAGGAAGCAGCCTAAACTCCAGCATCAAGGAGTCAAGCCCTCAAGAGCTCTCTCGTCTGCCACCTGGTGGCAGGCTGAAAATGCTGCCACGCTTCTGAGCTCAGCCTGCATGCAGTCGGGGAGGGAGATGCCAGCCTCCCTTTCCAGAAGCATCCACCCCAAAACCCTCTGGCAGTTCTCCAGGAATCTTGTCACTCAAATCTGGAGATGAGAACACCATAGTATTCCCCATGTGGCCAAAACTCCTCCCATCAATGAAGCCGGGATGAGCTGCCTTCAAAAGTCCCATGCCTGCTTCATACGGGATGTTTGGGGTGGGGGAAGGGGAAGCAGGAGGGGCTAGTAACGTGATCAATAGATCACCTCTGAAAGCCGTACAGGGCACATCTGCTAGCTCCCTGCCACTCTCCTGAGAACACTGGCGAGCTTGTCTGCTCTCAGCTTTGGAGCTTTACAAGAAACTCTGAGGAAGCAGAGTCTCACGCACCAACAGGTTGTGCACCCCGACTGAACTGGTGTCCATGGATGGACATATAAAGAGATGTGGAGGCTGTGTGTCAAGGTTGGGGCTACATGCCAGGGTCATGGGACGTGCACAGTGAATACACCCATGGAGGTAAATTGATAACCAGAATCTGACCCTCCCTATGCTGAGTGAGCAAAAGTACACCAGAGACAGGTAATGAGGGCAGCTCCAGCCAGCCAGCAAATACTAGCAAGAACC
This sequence comes from Cervus elaphus, assembly GCF_910594005.1. Taxonomy (NCBI): domain Eukaryota; kingdom Metazoa; phylum Chordata; class Mammalia; order Artiodactyla; family Cervidae; genus Cervus; species Cervus elaphus. The sequence continues at coordinate 3,575,669 of NC_057826.1, read as the reverse complement.
TGGACGGTTTGGCAAATGCGACCTGTCCCCCCTCCGCGACCAGGCACTCTGACTGGGTTGGAGGAGGATTAACAGAAATGATCAGGACCCAAGGGCAGTGGAGGGGGGCCGGGTCTCATTTGCCCAACCATTCAGGTAGCCAAAGGGTAAATGAAAATGAACCAAATCCCTGATCACACACCTTCCTAAATGGATTTGTAATTGCATTCAGTGGGAGCTTATTGCAATATCAATAACTACAGTATAATGAACTGACTTGCTATTCAATCTTCATGAGCAAGTTTGCAGCTTTTCCACTAAACCATGAATCATATTTATTTGAAGATCAATCCCTCCCCAACCCCACTTCAGTATTCACAGGAAGACGTGCACTCACTCATGGAAGAGACACAATTAGCCCCCCAGTTCCCCAGCCTCAGACTCAGGAGAGCGCCAAACCTCATACATCATTGCCTCTGAACTGTCGCTAATTTCTCAGTGTTTTACGCACACTGAATGTTCTTCAACATTCCATAAATGGTTATCTTTAAAGATGCATCAAATTGGGGGAGGGAGGGGATGAATAATATCCTGGACTTAGGATCCATCAGTTCAATCAGTGAGCATTTCCTTTCACTGACTGGCTCTTCCATCACCATGACTACCCAGTTCCCACAGGTAATGACTCGGCTCCATTTACTTGCACAAGAAAAAGTGTTTTAATTTTTTTTTCCTGGGTGTTGTTCCTATGTATTAAAATCCTACTAAGTGCTGGGAACTCTACGTAGATTATCTCTTAAAACAACCATAGAGGGCTTCCTTGGTGTTCCGATGGATAGGAGTCTGGCTGCCAATGCAGGGGACACAGGTTCAGCCCCTGGTCTGGGAAGATCCCACATGCTGTGGGGCAACCAAGTCCATGAATCGCAACTATTGAGCCTACGCTCTGGGACGTGGGAGCCACAGCTATGAGGTCGGTGCGCCCTAGAGCCGTGCTCTGCGGAGAAGTCCCCACAGGGAGAAGCCCGAGCACCGCAACCAGAGAGCAGTCCCCGCAGGCGGAAACCAGAGGAAGCGGAGACCCAACGCAGCCGGAAAGCAAGCAAGCAATGTGCTTCCCGTGTAACAGGTGAATAAAGGTGGCTCGCATTTGTTAGGTAATGTACCGACACTCATGCGATTAGCAAGTGTGGCAGAGAATTTCAAGCTAGGTTTCTCTAACCCAGAACTGACACTCTTCTCCTCCACCATCTCTTTAAAGAAGATTAAAGAGAAATATTCTGAGAAACGTAGCCAAGTTGTGGGAAAAGAAAGCTCACCCACTTCTACTAAATAGATCCGTAGCAGCTACACCCACATTAGACATATTGTGGGCCCAATACTTGAGAGTTCTCTAAAAATCCCCAAGATGGATAATGTAATTATGAAGTTTCTTTATCTTAGGGGTTACACCAAAATAAGAATATCAGTCTCTCAGTCCTGCTCCATTCACGAGTCTCCAAAATCAGGGAATCTCAGAGTAAGGTTTCTGCATCATCTGGTCCCACAGTTCCTTCTAGACTCTCCATATCTCCTCCCACGGGTCCTCCAGCCCTTGCTTATGCAGGGTCGAGAATGAGAACTCGTTGACTCCCCAGGCAGCCCCTTCCATCTTTGCACAGCTCTGGGAAAAAGCGTTTCCTCATTCTGAGCACCAATCTCATGCCCTGTGGTCTCCATCCAAGGGGCTTCCTTCAGGGACACAGAAAAATTTGAATCCATGTTTTACATGGCTGCCCCATCTCATAGTGAAGCATCCACACCTTTCTTAGCTTTTTAATATATAAATATGACATGATTTTTAAACCCCTTCATTATTCTAGTCCCTCATTTCCAGTCTCTGCTGTTACCCTTTCCTCTGAGCCTGGCCAATTACAGAAGCTTCTTGACTGGTCTTCCTGAAAGTGAAAGTGTTAAAGAGATAGTTGCTCAGTCATGTCCGACTCTTGGTGACCCCATGGACTCTACAGTCTATGGGATTCCCTAGATCCCAAGGACTATACCCCACCAGGGTCCTCTGTCCATGGGATTCTCCAGGCCAGAATACTGGAGTGGGTTGCCATGCCTTCCTCCAGGGGATCTTCCCACGTCCGTGTCTCTCCTATGTTGCAGGCAGATTCTTCACCATCTGAGCCACCAGAGAAGCCTGCTTCATTTCTAAACTCCTGGAGTCCAAACAAACTCCACTCAGAAGCTGGGGTGCTTTTTTAAAATGTAAAAATGATTGTGTCTCTCTCCTGTCCCAAACCTTCCAAACAACTCACTTGCAGAACAAAATTCGTACTTCTTTCACTACTGTATCAGAAGCTCTTTCTTGTTCTCAGAGTGTGATGGACAGCCAAGCTGAAAGAAGAAAAGATGTGCATTGCTGGGTGATTTTGCAATTGCTCTGTATTTGATTTATTAATACATTGTGTGGAGTATGAACAGAGAAGTTCAAAGCTGAGTTTGGTTTGCATAATCTGAAATGCAAGCAGGTCTAGAAGTGAAAAACTTTTCACCTCTGGTTCTGACCTTGAAATATTTTACAAACTTCAACCTCTTGTAGATTCCAGCTCTTCTGACAAAAACTCTGGCTTTCCAATATTATGAACATCTAATATGTAGCAAGTTTGTTTTTAATTTTTTTTTCTTTTTTTTAAAAATTTATTTATTCTGTTTGGAGGCTAATTACTTTACAACATTGTAGTGGTTTTTTCATTAAAGAAGGACATTCCCCAGTCATTCTTAATAAGCTCCAAATGCTATAGCTGAAAATATTATTGAAGCATGTTTCATGCTGCAGCCTCTAAACCAGGCGTGTTCAGTGTAGAATCCATGGGCCCTGGAACTGCGTATGAACCTCCGTGCGTGTGCAGTGGGGGTGAGAGGTTAGGAGGGAGAGGGGAGGAGATGCACAGAATGGACCCTGGCAACTTGCACTCTCTACGTGGACTATACAAGGGTGTCTACCTGTCTGACCCCACAGAAGCTAAATTCCGTGAAGGCGGAGTTCACGTCTGCCCTTTTATGCTCAGTTCTACCCCATGGTCTAGTGTGCGGACTGGGACCTGCTGGGTATTCAGCCAATACAGGTTTAAAACATCATAAATTCAGGGAAGGATGACCAGACTCCCCCTTATGAAAACCCCTGAGTGAACCACTGGAGCCAAATGGGAAGATCAGATGTGTCCACTTCTCAGCCATGCCTTCATCCTCAACAACTGTCTCCTGAGTTTTTACTGAGAGCCAGCACCACGCCAAGCAGAGGGAGTCGACAGAGAGACTTCAGACAGGCCTGCCTGCCACGTGGAATTTTCAGCCCAGTCTTGGACTGAAACTTACATTAAATCAGTAATCATAGAAATGTGCAATTACAGACTATGAAATTCTAGGGAAAGCACAGGAGAACCTAATTTAATGACGAGGCCTTAGAAAGGCATCCTGGGAGAGTGATGTTTCAGCTAAGAGCTAAAGGGTGAAAAGTATTTTAAGTAACCAGGATAAGATCTCTGCCAGGCTCAGCACAAAAGGTCTCTGCTTCTCAGTGGAGAGGTTCCCTGGGAGACATTCCAAGAGATGGGACTTGCTTCAGGTAGTAACTTGTCTCCAGAGACGATGCCCTCTGTAGCTCCCTGCTTTGTACCCACACACTGCTCCATTGTCTTGAATTTGAGTTGGCCTTTCATGACTTTGGCCAATAGACTGTGGTAGAAGGGATGCTATGCCAGGGCACCTCCCTCCCTCTTGGAGCTCTGAGCCACCATGTCCGGCTGCAGCAGGCAGTCAGCGAGGAGCACTGGGGCCCCGGCCTGTGGTGGAGGAGGCCCTGCTGGACGTCCAGTCCGCACGAGCGTTCAAATGGCAGCTGACCGTCCAGGCATGAGAGCCCCCAAGCCAGGGCGGTCAAGCTGACCCTCGGCCACTCATAGAACCATAACAGACAATAACAAATTGTTGTTTTAAGCCAGTAAATTTTGGAGTGGTTGGTCACACAGCAGAAGATAAGCAGTGACCTTGTTAAGACTCATTTGGGGACTTACTCTAAAAGACCTAGGTTTCTATCAGCTGACAAGTCCTCCTGAGAATAACACATTACAGGTGTTCTTACCTGCAAGACAGGAAAGAAGAGTTTGATCCTCTCAATGGATCCAAACTCTACCTGCCCATCTGTCAAGCTTTTCCTTTTTATGAGCTGGAAAGGAGTGGCCTTTGACAAGGCCCTACCCTGACCTTTGACCTGAGTCTCTTTTAGAGACTCTACCAGTTTCTTGCAGCTAATTACCCTTCTGTGATTGCCAAACCTTTCCTAAAAGTCCAGCCTCAAGGAAGACAAAGGTGGTGCTTGTCTTGCAGTTCCAGGGACCCGTGGATTCTACACTGGCATTTCCTTGTCGATTTCATCTCTTGTTTTTTAGGACCCAGTAGCTGGTGGAAGCCACCTACTTTCTGCTACTATCCTGTCCTTCAGGTGAGTCTGGGAGGGAGAGCAGGGGAGAGGAGGAATCATGCTTTGAAACCAGTTAGAGTGTTTTTGTTTGCACAGCTTGCATTATTAATATTCCTGTTTAGCATAATTATCTACCTTCCCCGGTTTACACACAACCTGCGGTGTTTATGTCTCTGTTTGAGAGCTGAACCATCAGCAAAGGAGTCCAGTTCCCTGAAGGCTGAATGCAGGTGGTTCTGAATGCTGCACGATGCCAGTTGTTCAGAAAAGCCAGAGACACAAGCTTTAACTGTGGCTAAAAATACACTCACTAGAAGAATCAGTCTCCTTAGGACTGTTTGGAGTGGATAAAAGCATACATGGATTCAGCAATCTTCAGAAAGCCCTGCAGAACAAAGGAGAGGTGGGCAAGTGGAAACAAATGAACTTTATTAATGGGTGGGGAGGTGAAGATCGCTAATACAGGACAATATGACTTCTCTTTATTTGAATAATTGGCAGTCCATTTCACTTAGCCAGTGACTATTACCTCGGAATGTAATTTCAGACTCAACAAAGCAGTGTAATTTAAGTTCCGTCATGACTTGTTGTCAAGCTTCAGGCAGTCTGCAATAAGTAATTCAGCATCCTTTATAGAATCACAGCCTATTAAAGCTGGAGGAGAGCTTAGAGATAGAATTATGCATTGTGTGATATACTGTTATTACATGATGTATTATTTGTATGATATAATTATATGTACATTTCCATGTATATTAACTGAGTTAATATTTTTCCATCAGCCACTAATTCACTACTCAAGAAAAAAGTTATCTGTGAAGGAAAAAAAAATAACTCATTTTGACTGGTCAGAAATGAGTCGAGATAAATGATATATGCATATGAGCATAGGTAAAAGTGACACTCTCAAAAGTTGATTTGCAGAACACTGCCCTAATATTCAGCAGGACCCAGAAAACTTGGTCAAACAACACTACCAGTGTTTATTATGTGCTGGACACTATTGTCAGTGTTATCTATATTTAATTCATTTAATCCTTTAAAAATCCCTATGAGGTAAATAGTAAAGCAAGCCATTTTCAAATTAATAACAAGAATATGTCATGAACCAAGGATTATAATGAACTCATTTCTGTTTTGTTGTTCAGTCGCTCACTTGTGTCTGAATCTTTGTGACCCCATGGACTACAGCACGTCAGGCCTCCCTGTCCTTCACCATCTCCTGGAGCTTGCTCAAACTCGTGTCCATTGAGTCGGTGATGCCATCCAACCATCTCATCCTCTTGTCCCCTTCTCCTCCTGCCTTCAGTCTTTCCCAGCATCAGGGTCTTTTCTGATGAGTCAACTCTTCGCATCAAGTGGCCAAAGTATTGGAGTTTCAACTTCAGCATCAGTCCTTCCAATGAAAATTCAGGACTGATTTCCTTTAGGATGGACTGGTTGGATCTCCTTGCAGTCCAAAGGACTCTCTAGAGTCTTCTCCAACACTACAGTTCAAAAGCATCTATTCTTTGGTGCTCAGCCTTCTTTATGGTCCAACGCTCACATCCATACACGACTACTGGAAAAACCATAGCTTTGACTAATGGTTTACATGGGCCTTTGTTGGCAAAAGTTCTTTTCTTTTTAATATGCTGTCTAGGTTGGTCATAACTTTCCTTCCAAGGAGCAACCATCTTTTAATTTCATGGCAGCAGTGGTTTTGGAGCCCATTTCTGTACACCTGAAATAAAGATGGAAGAGGAGGAAAGGAAAGAAAGGTCCAGGACTTGCCCTCTTCCCTGGACACGGAGCTCAGATTAGACTTTCCAGTCCAGTGCTTGTTCCCACTCCCAATTCAAGTCCTAAACACCTGGAGCCCCTAAGAAGAGTTCAGAAGATAGCAGATATATTAAACTCTACATAATCTATGAAACCTTGAATGGATCTACCCATTTTTTCCTCATGCCAAACCTTCCTAGTCATGCCTTGTCTTCTGTTACTATTCTTAGAGAAGAGTCTGTGGTGCCTGGAGAGACAGCCAGGACTACAGTCCCCCTAATTCTTCATAACCAACTACTCTGATCAAAGCAGATTAATCTAGGGTGGTCACTGATTCAAAGACTGCTATTGATGATAGTCTTGCCAATAATCAATAAAGAAGCCATAAGCATCAGTTGGACTAGATGGAGCAGTGAGACTTGGAGGATATCTTTGAGGCATGTCCAAAACTCATTCCATGTTATTTTGATAAGATATAGAAAAAGAACAAGCAAACGCTGAATTCTGTGTTTATGTTTCTGGCTTCATTCATAGGATATAAAGAAAAAAGGATAACAAAGAGATAATAGCAAGGACGGCAAGCCCAAATTCCCTTGCTGGGCATGTTTCCTGCTCAAAGAAACTGAATGAAGAACTGTATGGCAGAGAGTTCTTGATGGGTGTAACATAGCCTACAGCTCTCTTGGTGACCTGGGCTGGGGAGGGGGGATGGAGTGGTGGGTTAGGAGGCTCTGACCATCCAAAGACAGTGACTGGTACAAAAGCTTAACCCAGCTGGGCATTCAGTCCTGGAGGAAAGCTGGCTGATCCCACCAGTTGTTTGTATGGAGAAGACACATTGTTTGAGGACAATAAGGCAGGCATGGTAGGTCACTTTAGTCGTGTCGGATTCTTTGCGACCCTATGGACTGTAGCCCACCAGGTTCCCCTGTCCACAGGATTCTCTGGGCAAGAATACTGGAGTGGGTTGCCATTTCCCTCTCTAGGGGCTGTTCCCAATCCAGGGATCGAACCCGCGTCTCTTACATCTCCCGCATTGGTAGATGGGTGCTTCACCACTAGTGCCACCTAGCAGAAATGTGTATATGTAGAGGGCAAAATGCAGAAGCCAAATGCAGTCGAGGACATGTATAAGAAGATACCATGGAGTAGAAAGAAACTGAGTTGAAACCACTGGTGGTTGAGTGCGATAGAAGGGCAGAAGCAGGACAGATAGTGACAGGCAGTAATGGAATCCCCACAGTGATGGGAAAATAGTCTAGGAATGATGGATTCCACCCTGCTGAAGGGGTAGTCACAAGCCAGGGCATCTCAGGTGACCACTGAGATAGCCATTATTTCTCTGGCCTCTCCATCTATCCCAACACAAACATCCTTCGCTTGAGGTAACACAGGAGGCTCTCTGTTCTTGTGCCTCCTAGGAAACCGCCTGGTGTGGCGATGGAATGCAGAAGCCCAAGAGCTAGCCTGCCTGGGGTTGCAGCCAGTCTCCATCACTCCTGAGCGCTATCACCTAGAGCAAGTTACCTGACCTCTCTGGGCCTCTGTGACATCATCTGCGGAGGATTTTATCATGGGGACGGTACTACTGCTTACCCTGTAGGACTGTTATGAGAATTAAATACACTGCCAGTTGTAAAGCTCTTAGAGCAGGACTTGGCCTACAGCAAGAGGTATGTAATCATTGCCGAGTTAATAACTTCTCAGAAGGGGAACTCTTCTTCTCTCCCCACTAACGCTCGCTTCCGCGTGGAGGGACATCAATCAGTGTAGCACTCAGGCCTGCTCCCCGCTTCTTGACCTCGCCTTTCCTCACTCAGGGCCTGAGGAGATGGAACGACGCGTCTGATTGGAGAGTGTATCAGTCAGAACTGGGCTCAGCCTGAAGTAACAAGAAACCCCAAATAATAATTAAACAAGATAGAGGCCATCTCTCTTCCATAAATAAAGTCTGAGGTGAGCAGTCCAGCTCTGGCATGATGTCCCCACGGTCCCAGGCTTCTTCTAGCTTGTTTGCCATCCTCAGAATTCAGTTTCTATTTCATGGTCCAAGCGGACACTCTTGCCAGAACGGAAGAGGAAATCTAGGGGGAGGAGGGCAGACTCTCGTTCTTCCTAGAATGAGACACAAACTCGTCCTTTTACTCCCACGTCCTTGAGCGGAATCAAATGGCCACACCTAGTTGTAAGAGAGATTGGGGAATGTCGTCTTTATTCTGAGGAGCCACCAGACCCCACTGAAAGATGAGGGCTGTATACCGTCAGGGAAGGGAAGAAGAGGTTGAGGGGCTAACCAGCAGACTGCACCATAGTGAGTCTGTGTGGAGAGACAGAATGCTTCGTTCATACCCTTGATGGTGAAAAGGCTTCTCTTCATCTAGCAGGGCTGGTGGACTTCCGTCTGACTCTAGGCTTCAGGATTAGGAAGTCGCCTTGGCCACCAACAGAAACCGTGTTCACCAGTATCACTGCTATCACCACAAAGGTGATATATTTATCTCCCCCTGATGAAAAACTTGGCCTTGTTTTTAGTTGTTTCAGAACCCTGGTGGGGAAGAAGGGTGATTGTTTAACAGACCCTTCTGGTTTCCGGGATAGCTCAATGAGGAAAAGACCAGCACAAACTTTGTCAGCACACACAGGAATCATGTAGAATCCCATACGTTGTGGACTCATGGCATGGAGAGAAACCAGGGTGCATTTCTGGCTACATTTCAGTTGCACTCCTCCTAGATCCAAAATGTGCTTGGTAACTAAATATGTCTGGATGCAATCTAAAAAAAAAAACCCTCCAGTCAAAGCAATGCCATTATACATATTCCATTCTGGTAAGATTTTTTGTTGAGTGGGATCCAGGGCTTTTGTGTTACTCCTTGAGCAGAGTTGGGATTTTTGAATCTAAACTGACTATTCTCTGCCATGTATTCTTTTAACATTTAGAGTGTCCATTTTTAGCAAAAGCACAGCTGTGTGAATGCAGCATATTGGTGTGGAGGAGAGTTACATTTCAATTGGCTGTATTAGAGAAGTAAGAAAATCACTGACTTTTAGATTTGGAAGGAAATTTAGGGATCTTCGAGTCAACCCTTCCTATTACAAATGAGAAAACTGAAGCCCAGAAAAGGAAAGAAAAGCTCGTCACTCATGCTAATAAATTATAGATTTGGACAAGAGCCCAATAACTACCAGTTCAATATACCTACAGGATACCACCCGAGGCAAAACTCTCCACTCTCTTCCACACAACACCTTCCCTACAGTCAATACAATTAAGAAAGAGATGAGATGGGTTATTTAAACTAATTCTCCACACCTCACTTTCCCACCTGTAGAATGAGAATCATGATGCCTGTCTCACAGGGCTATCCATAAAGGTTAAGTTAGATAACTATGCTAATGCATGTGTGCATGCTAAGTCACTTTGCTTGTGTCTGACTCTGCAACCTCATGGACTGTACCCCACAAGGCCTCTCTGTCCATGGGATTCTCCAGGCACGAATACTGGAGTGGGTTGCCTTGCCTTTCTCCAGAAGCTCTTCCCAACCCAGGAACCAAACCAACGTCTCTTATGTCTCCTGAATTTGCAGACGTGTTCTTTACCACTAGTACCACCTAGGAAGCCCAACTAGGCTAATACTCTTACACAAACAAAGTAAATGTACCTCAAACAGAGTAAGGGCTCACAAGTTTTTATTAAAAGAGAACACCATGTAAAAGGTTAAAAGCTCTAAGCAGGTGCTGAGGTCATATCACTTCTGTCACTTGTTCATTCATTCATTAAATCAAGAGTAAATACATAGTTATTGATCTGCTCTGTGGCAAGCATTGAGCTGAATTCTGAGGATATAAAGGTGAATCTGATCATGTTCATGGTGTAGAAGAGGAAATAAGTGGTTACATAATATATTAAAAGCAAAAATGGAATGGGTAAATACAGGTATGAGGTATAAAGAGTGTCCAATGAATTCTCTTGATTAAGGCTGGGAGCAGAGAGAGTAACAGAAAATATTTCCTGAAAGAAGTGACTCCTGAGTTGGATTTTCAAAGAAATAGCATATGCAAAGGCACTGGGGCATGAGACACTATGTTACTCACAGAAAAATAATAGAGCTCAGTGTTAGAGAATAACGTGCACAGAGGACAGAAATTGGAGATGAGGTGGACAGGAACCAGAGCATGAACTGTCCAGTCCATGTTGAAAACTAAGCATTTATGTCCAGGCAGTCAAGAGCTTGATGCATGCTTTTTGAGCAGAGAGCGATGTGGCCAGATTGCTTCTGGTATGAGTTGAGTAAAAGGAGCAATTCGAGAGGCAGGAAGCAGGAAAGCAAGTTGGGCAACGAGGTCCAGACTGCAAGTTGTTCACCAATATCTATCCAATATCCATTCTCTCTTCTTACACAGGGTGGAGTTTTTACCTGGACATAGGCTGCCCAGAATGAAGACTACATTTCCTAGTTAACTCCTTGTAATGAAGTGAGGCCATGTGACTAATCCTGCTCAGTGGGATGTGATTCTAAATTACATGGGAAACTCTGGGTTCCTCGTTAAAGGAAAGGTTAAAAATACCCTCTCATTTCTCCTTTACCCCTTCTTTCTTCCTGGAATTCAGGGATGGTGGCAAGCCATCTTGGACCATGTAGATGAGAGCACCACCGGAAGGAGGAGGAATTCCCTATAAGAAGGAATCTGAGCTTCTGCAGAGGAAGAGGCTGCAGACCAGCCTGGATTGTTACGTGACAGAGAAAAACCCTCCTGTCTTGTGTTTTAAGCCATTGTTACTTAGGTCTTTTGCCAACAAAGGTCCGTCTAGTCAAGGCTATGATTTTTCCAGTAGTCATGTATGGATGTGAGAATTGGACTATAAAGAAAGCCGAACGCTGAAGAATTGATGCTTTTGAACCGTGGTGTTGGAGAAGACTCTTGAGAGTCCCTCGGACTGCAAGGAGGTCTAACCAGTCCGTCCTAAAGGAGATCAGTCCTGAATATTCATTGGAAGGACTGATGCTGAAGCTGAAACTGCAGTGCTTTGACCACCTGATGTGAAGAACCAACTCATTGGAAAAGACCCTGATGCTCGGAAAGATTGAAGGCGCTGGGAGAAGGGGATGACAAAGGATGAGATGGTTGGATGGCATCACCGACTTGATGGACATTGAGTTTGAGTAAATTCCGGGAGTTGGTGATGGACCAGGAGGCCTGACGTGCTGCAGTCCATGGGGTCGCAAAGAGTTGGACATGACTGAGTGACTGAATTGAACTGAACTGAACTTTAGGTCTTGGTCAGATGAAGGGAGACAGTCTAAGCCGAGGCAGAGGGAATGGAGCAGAGATAACATTTGAGAGAAGCTGTGGGATTTACTCACAGAAGACACGAGAGGAAGAGGTGTCAACTGCAGCTCCCAAGTGCCTTTGCTTGAAGACTAAGTGCGTGATGACATGATCAAGGAAGAAAGACAGGAGAAATTAAATGGCTTCCAAACATTTTAAAGACTTGGAAGTTTTCTGGACAAGATCTCAGTTTTCAGTTCATTTATTCATCCATTCAAAAATCATTTACTGAACTTGCATGAAATATAAGTAACACGTAATTTTTTCAGGTTATACATTAGCAACAGAGTCAGTTTAAAAAAAAAAAAAAGGTTGAGATCTCTAATGTAACAGCATTAAAGTACAGAATTCTCTAGACTGTGCACAGATGTGTGAAATACTCCATGATTTGAGCTATCAACAGAAAGGCATCTCTTAAGGAGTGTGGTGTTGCTCCAGATTTGTACAGGCAGTGAGCCTGGAAAAGCGAAGTATGGGAGGCACACTTTGAGCTGAAAGACTTCATCAAAGCCTACTTGTTTGGAATCAAGGTGCTGTGAGAAAGAGAAAATCCCTTAATCGAGTGAGATTCCAGGTAACCAACTCACTGAGTTGTGTCATAATCCCAACTATCCTTAGGATGTCCATTTTCAATTAAATTGTTGGCACAAAATAAAATATGGGTATGTACATGCCCTACATCTTGAAACACAGCCCTGTTTAAATAATCTGTGCACATTTTCACAGCAGACTTTTTGTAGTGTTTATCCTCCTACACAAGCAGTTTAAATAATCACCCCCATGTGATATTCTGGACTTCCTCAGTAGAAAAGCTTTCCTCATATTGATTAAAAATTCAAAGGATATCTATAAATCAGGAAAGTCGTTTTACTTTTGTGTTCTCATCTAAAAATATTAGGCTGCCTCCAACATATCCTAAAATAGGTTTCTTAAAAATAAAATACACAGGAAGGAAGATAAACAAGCTTATTTATCCTGTCTTAATGGACTGTTGAGATCATGTTTGTTACTCCCATCTCTGTTGCCCTCAGAATCCTCTGTCAATGGTCAAATGAAAGTATTTCTCAACTAAGTCAGACAAAGGGAAAGTGCTGGTTTAAATAACTGGCATTCAGTGCAGTTCTCCAGGTTATTTCTTGAACACCTGCCAGAACTTGCCCTAGGCCTGTAGGATTATGTAAATTATGCATGTTATGCAGAATTATGTAAAATTGTTGCTCTGTTACAGATGCAAGCAGAGAGCCCCAGGGTCTAGAGGCAAGGATGAATTCCTTATGGTTAGAATCAGAACACTTCCTAAAGATTCCTACATTTGAGCTGAGCCTCAGAAGGAAGGGCTGGACCTGTCAAGGAGGCAGATCTGACATTCCAGGCAGAGGGAATTAGTTTCCTTGCGTGTTGGGTGATCAGTACAGAGCCTGGTGGGAATGGGCTGTCCGCTGTGCAGGAGGTATGTTTATGGGCTGACTTGTGTCTCCCAAAATTCCTGTGTTGAGGTCCTCACCCCTAGTTCCTCAGACCATGACTACTTGGAGACAGGGTCTTTGAAGAGGTAATTAAGGCAAAATGAGGTTGTTAGAGTGGACTCCCAGGTGGAACCAGTGGTTAAAAAAAGAAAAATCTGCCTGCCAGTGCAGAAGGCAGAAGAGGCTTGGGTTCGATCTCTAGTTCGGGAAGATCCCCTGGAGTAGGAAACGGCAGCCCACTCCAGTATCCTTGCCTGGAGAATCCCATGGACAGAGGAGCCTGGCAGGCTACAGTCCATGGGGTTGCAAAGAATCTGACATGACTGAGCACGTGCGCACACACAGGGTGGACCGAATGCAATAAATGACTGGTGTCCTTATCAGAGGAAGTTTGGATCACGTGACAACACAGGGAAGCCAAGGTAACAGGCCTTGGGAGAAGCCAACTCTGCCAGCACCTCGATGGCAAACTTCTAGCCTCCAGGACTGTGAGGAGACAAATATCTGTTATTTAAGCCCCTCAGTCTGTGATACTTTGTGATGGCAGTGCTAGCAAATTAATATTGAAGAAGGAATTCATAGGGCCTGGACTCCATCTTAAGCCTGTTCATGCTGATCATGCTCGGCCACCTCTCCAATGGACTTTGAACTCTGTGTTTAGTGTCTATGGAAACAACAACAGAAGGATAAGAACCCTTCCAGACAGGGGAACCTTGAAGATCATATCCAGGTTACTCATCGCCTAAGAGAACACATACACTAATCACCCCTTCCTCCAGACAGGCCATAAATTTTTCTGTACCTGTCGGAGTGTAACCTCATGCTTATTGATTATTGGCTAATTGTTCAACTGTCTGAGTACATGGCACATGAGTGATGGGGTTATTGGGATTGTATTTACCCTTCCTTAGTTTATGTAAGTCTCAAGGAATTTGGGGTGGTGGGTTCGGACACGTACCATGGGGTATAAAAGATTTTCACAAATGCTGGTCGGGGTCCTTGGCTAAGAGGAGACTCTGTCTTGGGCCTGCCGATGTAATAAACTACACTCCACTATCTGCATTGTCCTTCTGAGTGAGTTTGTTTCCCAGAACGCGTGGCTACAACAATATGAGGGTGACTTGTCAAAGTTTGTAAAAGACCTTCAAGCACATGACTGTTAGTCCTCACATCATCCTTGCCAGGTACACATTGTTGTGCACATTTAAGGCTCACAGAGGATAAGCAACTTTCCCAACGTCATACCTCTACAAGTAGCAGGAAAAAAAAAAAAAAAAAGGTAGAGAATTGGAATCACACTGCACATATTATTTGCTCATCTTTACTTATTGGTATTATCCTAGACACGGCCCATGCTCAGTTGTTTCAGTCACAGCCCACCCTTTGTAACCCCAGACTATAGCCCACCAGGCTCCCGTGTCCATGGGATTTCCCAGGCAAGAATACTGGAGTGTTTCCATGGCTTTCTCCAGGGCTCTTCCCAAGCCAGGGATTGAACCCACATCTCTCAAGTCTTCTGCTTTGGGGGCATGCTCTTCACCACTAGCACCACCTGGGGACACTCCCCCATCAGTAAAAATCCAAGCCTGTCGATACAGATTTGCCTGTCTCAACTTTGGATAAGCTGCCAAGGGACTCTACATAAGACAAAAACATCCCTGAAAACTACACTGGAAAAAAGCAGAAATGAATCATAATTTCTTAAAACTGGTAAGGAATTTTGTGCTCACTCAGGAAAGCCAAATGTGTAATAGATGAGAAGAGGCTCGTGGCATAACATGGAGCTGGAAAGTCAGTCCTGGAATATGCGAATGTTCTGGGGAGGACTTCCTTGTCTTCCTGGAGCCCAAGACCCACAAAAAGCTGAACGAGTGGCTGATTCCCCTCTCAGTCAGTCAATCAGTTCAGTCGCTCAGTCATGTCTGACTCTTTGTGACCCCATGGAGTGTCCATTGAGTCAGTGATGCCATCCAACTATCTCATCCTCTGTCGTCCCCTTCTCCTCCCGCCTTCAATCCTTCCCAGTATCGGGGTCTTTTCCAATGAGTCAGTTCTTTGCATCTGGTGGCCAAAGTATTGGAGCTTCAGCTTCAGCATTAGTCCTTCCAATGAATATTCAAGACTGATTTCCTTTAGAATTCCTCCCTAATCCTGGATCTGATAAAACAAAAGGAATGGTGGTGTTAGTGCTCACCTCACAGTCTACAGAAGGAAAGAATGGTCCACAGAAACACTCAGGAAACATGAATTATGAACTCTACGATTTGCAAGGAAAAAATCAAGAGCACTGTTCTTTCCTTTTGTCTTGAGATTATCCAATTCATTCTTTATAACCATCTTTCAGACCGATGGAGTGATCGTTGCAAGACCGCATGTCTATCTTCAGTGAAATCCACTGAAGAACTGGGATCACTCAAGGAGAAAGAAAACATTCATCACCTTCATGAATTTTACTATCCAGTTGAAGTTAACATGACAAAATCTTCTTTTAAAATTAGAAAGAAAAAAGACAGGAATATGCTTAAAGCAGCCTTCAAATTATTTTCTCAATAACCCAAGGAGAATCTATGTGGTAGCTCCATTTTTGGTCTTTTGAGGAGCCTCCACACTGTTCTCCAAAGTGGCTGTACCGGTTTACATTCCCACCAACAGTGCAGGAGGGTTCCCTTTAGGCCACAGCCTCTTCAGCACTTGTTGTTTGTAGATGTTTTGGTGATTGCCATTCTGACTGGGGTGAGGCAGAAGCTCACTGTTGTTTTGATTTGCATTTCTCTCACAATTAGAGAGCTACAAGGCTCCTGCATGGGATATAAAGCATGGGATAATTGAAGGTAATCATGTACATTCATCTAGCATCACAAGCTTTGGGTGTCCATTCTAATCCTAGCAGCCAGGCCCCACAACTTCTGTGAATCACTGGATTCACTATAGTTTTTTTGTTTGTCTTTTTTTTTTTTTTTTTGCCTTCAACAACCCCAAATAGGACATTTTATTACTTATTCATCCTTTTAACTCTAAGTGAACTAAGTTATGCTTGCCAATGATTGGGCCATGGCAATCAAGTTACCTGACAATTTCCGTGGTAGTCACAGTGCTAACCTAATGCAATGTGACAGCACTTTCCTGCACCACATTCTCAAAATTTGATTATTCAGAATGAAAAAAAAAAAAATTTCATCAGGAGCCTCACTCGGATTGCACAAGGCCTGTTCCATATCCAAATGCAGAGGTTAGGCTGGAGGAGCGACAGCCCAGAGCATCCGGCCTGCCCGTCAGTCATCTTTCTTGGGTTCCAAATGGAGCAGAATTTATGGGTACCTGGTTCTGTTACCTTTTTCAGGATCAGGGGCTTTGCTAGTCCATGAATAATGAAATCCACCACTAGTCGTAAATTGGAAGAGATAGTCTGTATTTTGACTCCAAGAAAGCAATTTAAAAGGATTTCCCATAGTCATATACAGATGTGAAAATTAGACTATATATACAGATGTGAAAATTAGACTATAAAGGCTGAGCACTGAAGAATTGATGCTTTCAAACTGTGGTGTTGGAGAAGACTCCTGAGAGTCCCTTGGACTGCAAGGAGATCCAACCAGTCCAGCCTGAAGGGACTCAATCCTGAACATTAATTGAAAGGACTGATGCTGAAGCTGAAGCTCCAATATTTGGCCACCTGATTCGAAGAACTGACTTTGGAAAAGATCCTGATGCTGGGAAAGATTGAAGGCGGGAGGAAAAGGGGACGACAGAGGATGAAATTGTTGGATGGTATCATCAACTCAATGGAAATGAGTTGGAGCCAGCTCTGGGAGATGGTGAAGGACAGGGAAGTCTGGTGTGCTGCAGTCCATGAGGAAGCAAAGAGTCGGACACCACTTAACCGAGCAACAAGGCCTCTGGCACGTTCCGAGACCAGGCACATTAGAGCATCCAGAGTAGCCTCCACCCAGGTTCTTCATTCCACTGCTATTTGTTGCATATTTCCCGCAGGTGTCTAATTAGTAAATGACATAAAAGTGTAGGTGTTTGCATTACCCTGGTTTGGTTCTAGACTGGAAAATTCAGCTTCTCTTTTCTCTATTGTCACTTGGTGCTTCTCATTCTAAGTTTTTACCACCCCCTCCAAGGCCCCCGGCCACCAGCAGGGCACAGCGAACATTTAGTGCCATAAAGACTTAAGCATGGGATTTTCACCAGCCTGAAAGGGCAGCAATCCCAAAGAGGTAGAAGGGTGAGGTAACCTCAGAGCCACTTAGGATGTCATTCCAAGAAACCACTGACAGGGCAGGACGCTACTTCTCCCCAAGTCTCCCTTCACCAGTGAAGAAACCTCAGGATATCTGAAATTAACACAGGCTGTTCCATGTCTTGCCTGTTGTGAATACTTTTGCTATGAACATAGGGGTGCATGTGTCTCTCTAAATGATAGTTTTGACCAGATATATATGCCCAGAAGTGGGACTGCTGGATCATAATGGCAACTCAAGCTTTCTGAGGAACCTCAACGCTGTTTTCCACACTGGCTGCACAAGTGTGCTCTTACCAAGAGTCTGCTGCTACTGCTCTTTAGCCGGTAATAGGTGTAGGACCGTTTGCAACCCCAGGAACAGTAGCCCACCAGGCTCCTCTGACTCCACGGACTGCAGCCCGCCAGGTTCCACTGTCCAGGGGATCTCCCAGGCAAGAATACTGGAGTGGGTTGCCATTTCCCTCTCTGGGGGATCTTCCTGACCCAGGGATCAAACCCACATCTCCTGCTTGGCAGGTGGATTCTTTACCAATGAGCCGCCTGGGACATAGAGATGGGCTAAGAGGCACTTGAAAAGATGCCCAACATCACTCATTATTAGAGAAATGCAAACCAAGACTACAATGAACTATCTCCTCACACCAATCAGAATAGCCATCATTAAAAAATTCACAAACAACTGTCCAAAAGTGTAGGAGGGTTCATCTTTCTCCACACCCTCTCTAGCATTTATTTGTGAACTTTTTGATGATGGCCACTCTCTCTCATGTGAGGCAAGACCTCACTGCAGTCTTGGTTTGCATTTCTCTAATAACTATCGATGTTGAGCATCTTTTCATGTGTCTCTTGACTATCTCTACATCTTCCTTGGAGAAATATCTGTTTGGGTCTCCTGCCCATTTTTGATTGGGTCATCTTTTTTTTTTGTTAAGAGTTAAATGCACTGTTTGTGTATTTTGGAAATTAAGCCCTGTTGGTTGCATCATTTGCAAATATTTTCTGCTAGTCCTTACGTTGTCTCTTTGTTCTATGGTTTCCTTTGCTGTGCAAAAGCTTGTAAGTTTGCTTAGGTCCCATTTGTTTGCTTTTATTTCTATTGTCTTGGGAGACTAAGAAAATGTCGGCACAATTTATGCTGAAGAATGCTTGTGTTCTAGTTCATATATACATATATATAATTTTGCTTCTATTTCCTCGGCTGTGCTGGGTCTTTGCTGCTGTCCAGGGTTTCGCTCATGGCAGTGAGCAGCGGCCACTCTCTACCTGCTGTGCACGGGTTTCTCGTTGCAGTGGCTCTCTTGTCTTGGGGCACAGGCTCCAGGGGGCCCTGGCTTCAGCATTTGTGGCACATAGCGCAGTAATTTTGGCTTGTGGGCTCTGGAGCACAGGCGCAATACTTGTGGTGCACAGGCTTAGTTGCTCTGAGGCACGTGGGGTCTTCCCGGACCAAGGATCCATGTCTCCTGCTTTGGCAGGCAGATTCTTCACTGGTGAGCCACCAGGGAAGCCCCTCTTCTAGGAGTTCCATGGTGTCGTCTTATATTTAAGCCTTTAAGCCACTTTCAGTTTATTGTATGTAGTGTGAGGGTGTGCTCTGACATTGCATGCAACTGTCCAACTTTTTCAACACCACTTAAAGAAACTGTCTTTTATCCATTGTATATTCTTGCTTCCTGTGTCAAAGACTGACTGTCAGTGTGTGGGTTCATTCCTGGGCTTCCTATTGTTTCATTGATCCATGTGTCTGTTTCTGTGCTGATACCACGCTCTTTTGATCACTGTAGCTTTGCAGTATCAACAATGAGCTTTTTTTTTTAAAAAAAAAAAAGAAATATGCATCTTATACACTGAATCTTTACTATAAACTACAAAAGTATATCATGTTTCACAAGTAATAATAAAGTGTGCAATATTTATAGAGCATTATATAGCTCTGTGAATATACTAAAACACCACTGGTTGCCTAGGTCTTAGGTAAAGTGAATGGGGAATGGGAATAACTACTAATATGTATGGAATTTCTTTTGGCAGCATTGAATATGTTCTAAAAGTGTATCATGCTGATGATTGAACAACTATGTGAACAAATCTAAAAACACCACTAAATGGAAAAGCTTTATACTTTCTGTCTCTATGAATTTGCCTGTCCTCAACATCTCACAGAAATGGAATATAACAGTATATGTTTTTGTGACTACGTTTTTTTTATCATGAATTCCAAACAGCAATTGATTCCCACAGAATGTTCTCCTTGAATTTGACTGACCTCTTGTCTCCATAGATAACCAATACTATGAATGATTGAATGTAGTTTCAACATGGAATAATATTTTCATTATATTCAAGAGTAAAATGTGAAACAATGAAGATATACATCAGAATGTCAGTCATTCATCAAGAATAAGCCATAAGCATGACACACTTTTAAGTTTAATCTTGATTATTAACATTTTCTCCATCACTTTTAAAGTCTAGACCAAGGATCAGCAAACTTTTTCTTAACAGGACACATAGCACATATTTTAGGCTGTGGGTCATAGTTTCTGTTGCAACTACTCAACATTCCCATTGTAGTATGAAAGCAGCCATAAGCAATATGCAAGTAAGTGGATGTATTCTAGTAAGATCTAATTTACAAAAACAGATCACAGACCCACAGGCCATACAACAGAATAAACAATCAACAGAATTTATTTATAGTGTTTATCAATGTCTGATATGTAAATGCTTCCACCACTCCCACCAGGATTTCAAGCTACCAGTATGACATCACTGAATGCAAAGTCATGAAGAGATGCATACTAGGGGGTGGCATGGTGTTCTACTAATAAAAGGAGATAGCATAATAAAGTGTCAAAAGCAGAGCATGCAAAATATGAGATCCACTGACTATACCTGTGCTTAGTCGCACAGTCATGCCTGACTCTTTTCGACCCCGTGGACTGTAGCCTGTCAGGCTCCTCTGTCCGTGGAGATTCTCCAGGCAAGAATACTGGAGTGGGTTGCCACGCCCTCCTCCAGGGGATTTTCCCAACCAAGAGATTGAAACCAGGTCTGCCACACTGCAGGCAGATTCTTTACTGCCTAAGCCACCAGGGAAGCCATAAGGCATCTTTATGTTCTGTTTTCCGCCATGATTACTAATGGTCTTTGCTCTGGCCATTTTCTCTAAAGACAAGTTATAAGGGAAAAGAAAGCTTCATGTATTTTCATCAAGCTAATAAGCAGTATTCTTCATTGATAGAAAAGCAATTAATACTGTAAGTGGCTGAGGATATTGTATTTTCTTATGAAGTGATAAATAGAATAGTCTACATAGATTTTAAAGATATAAGAAAGTTTCTAATAAACACATGAACAAACCTTACTCCAGCAATGGATTTTTTTTCTGTGACTTAAAAGGAACAACAAAGAAACATACGTATTTATGAGATTATATTGGATTTCGATGACAACTGAAATATTCAGTCTTCAATAATTCAACAATATAGTTTATTTTTAAATTGTAATAAAAATGCTACAATATAAGATGTTGATGACATGGATATAACATTACTTGACTTGAATTCCTCATGTATTAACAAGAATTTGATGAATGCCTACAAGACAGTCAGTCACTCTGCTAAGTACTATGAAGGATGCAGAGATGAATAAGACACTCCATTTCCATTTCTAACACTCTGATCAAGGTTCTTGTCACTCATGCCAGGATGACAGCAGTTGTCTTCCAACTCATATATCCAACTCATATATGCTCCCTACTTCCTTTAATTCACCTTACACGTTACCACGTCAAAATTTCTAAAACACTACTTTAGTAATACCACTTTCATGTTGAAAAATTTTAGTCTCCTTGTGGCTTCCCAGGTGGCTCAGTGGTAAAGAATCTGCCTGCCAGTGCAGGAGACTCAAGAGACAGGGGTTTGATCCCTGGGTCAGAAAAATCCCCTGGAGGAGGAAATGGCAACCCACTCAGTATTCCACTCAGTATTCTTGCCTGGGAAATCCCATGGACAGAAGAGCCTGGAGGACTACAGTCCATAGGGTCACAAAGAATCAGACACGACTTAACGACTAAACAACAATAATAATTACAATAAAGCACAAACTTCTTATCTTGGTAATCAAAGTCCTCAACAGTGAAGTTCCTCTTCAACCCTATCTCTTCTTACAGTCTCTCGTCTCCAGCTACTCTTTGTCTCTCAACTATATCTCCGGAATTGGGACCATTGCCTTTTTACATGTTCTATTATCCTGGCCTGGAATATTATGCAGCAAAAGGTTCCTCCCCATCCACCTATGTCAAAGTTTTAGTCAATCATCTCATCTTACCTGCCCTGTCCCTAAGGATCTAACTCCTGACTTCCTATCATTTGATTCTTCCTGTCATCTCTACCACATATGGAACAATTATAGTTGTATGGACTATTGACTGTGTCAACTGTGTTAGTCAGGACTCTTAGAAATCCAACCAGAGCAAGATTTGACCAAAACAAAATTTATTGAAAGAATACTGGGGTAACTTACATTATTAAGGGATTGCACAATCCAATGGCAAGGTCAGAGGTTCAGCTGGAATTCAAGAGCAATTGAAACTGAGCAATTCCTGCACTCTGGGTCTTGCCTCTGCTTCTCAGTCTGTTTCCTTCCAAGGTAGATGATTTCTTCCACGTGACAGAAAATAGGACATCCAACAGTTGCTAAATATCTCATTTCATCATGCTTCCTTTCCCCATAAAAGAAAGCCTTTTTTTCCTACTAAAGTCCAGTCAGAAAAATACTAGAGAAGGTTTCAGGTTGGCATGACATTGATCAGGCACCCATTCGTGAGTTAGTCAGTTACAGCTAAAGCACAGCATTATTTAGTATTTGTGTGGCTATTGAGAAACCAACTGCAAAACATCAAGGGCTGTTCCTACAGTAAAAAGAAAATGCATAAATAAGACAGTAATCCTGAAAAACGTCTCACACACTGCACGCCTTGACTTCCCAATGTTAAGTGCATATGCATCCATGTGCGTGGGCACGCACACATACACACACACACACACACACACACACACACACACACACACACATCCTGCTTTCAGGGGACCCGAGTGTCACAGCCATAAAGGAAGACAGAGTTCTCACTGAAGTTGTTCAGTTGCCCAGGCGGGTCCGACTCTTTGAGACCCCGGGAACTGCAGCACGCCAGGCCCCCCTGTCTATCACTATCTCCCAGAGTTTGCCCCAGTTCATGTCCATTGGGTCGGTGATGCCATCCAGCTATCTCATCCTCCGTTGCCCTCTTCTGCCTGCAGTCTTCCCCAGCAATAGGGTCTTTTCCAATGAGTCAGCTGTTCGCATCAGGTGACCAAAGTATTGGGGCTTCAGCTTCAGCATCAGTCCTTCCAGTGAGTATTCAGGCTTGATCTCCTTTAGGATGGACTGGTTGGATCTCCTTGCAGTCCACGGGACTCTCAGGAGTCTTCTCCAACACCACAGTTCAAAAGCATCAATTCTTCAGTGCTCTGCCTTCTTTATGGTCCAACTCTCACAACTGTATGTGACTACAACAAAGACCATAGTCTTGACTCTATGGACCTTTGTTGGCAAAATGATGCCTTTGTTTTTTAACACACTGTCTAGGTTTGTCATAGCTTTCCTTCTAAGAAGCAATCGTCTTCTAATTTCAAGGCTGCAGTCACCATCCACAGTGATTCTAAAGCCAAGGAAGAGGAAAGCTGTCAGTGCTTCCACCTTTTACCCTTCTATTTGCCAGGAAGTGATGGGGCCGGAGGGCATAACCTCATTTTTGTCTTTTTTAATAATAAAGCCAGCTTTTTCACTCTCTTTCACCCTCATCAAGAGATTCTTTAGTTCCTCTTTTCTTTTTGCCACTAGAATGGTATCGTCCACACATCTGAGGTTGCTGATGTTTCTCCCAGCAGTCTTGATTCCAGCTTGTCACTCATCCAGCCCAGCATTTCTCCTGATGTGTTCTGTGTATAAGTTAAATAAACAGCCTTGTCATACTTCATTCTCAATCCCAAACCAGTTTTTCCAAACAGGCTTCTAACTGTTGCTTCTTAACCAGCATACAGGTTTCTCAGGAGACAAATTAAGATGATTTGGTATTCCCATCTCTTTTAGAGTTTTCCACAGTTTGTTATGATCCACACAGTCAAAGGCTTTAGCATACTCAATGAAACAGAGGTAGACGTTTTTCTGGAATTCTCATGATCCAGCAAATATTGAGAATTTGATCTCTGGTTCAAATTTGATCTCTGGTCTTCTAAACTCTTCAGCTTAGGTGGTTGGGGCATAAACTTGAATGACTGTGATGCTGAATGGTTTGCTTTGAAAATGAACCAAGATCATTCTCATTTTTTGAGAGTGCACCCAAGTACTGCATTTCAGGCTCTTTTGTTGACTATAAGGGCTACTCCATTTCTTCTATGAGATTCTTGCCCACAGTAGTAGATACAATGGTCATCTGAATTAAATTCACCAATTCCTGTCCATTTTAGTTCACTGATTCCTAAGATGTCAATGTTTACTCTTGCTATCTCTTGCTTGACCACATCCAATTTACCTTAATTCATGGACCTAACATTCCAGGTTTCCATGCAATATTGTGCTTTACAGCATCAGATTTTACTTTCATCACCAGACACATCCACAACTGAAGCATCGTTTCCCCTTTGGCCTATTCTGCTTCATTCTTCCTGGAGCTATTAGTAGTTCTCCTCCACTCTTCCCCAGTAGCATATTAGACACCTTCTGACTTGGAGGACTCATCTTTCAGTGTCACATCACTTTGCCTTTTTATACAGTTCATGGGGTTCTCACGGCAAGAATACTGGAATGGTTTACCATTCCTTCCTCCAGTGGACCACGTTTTGTCAGAACTCTCCACTTTGACCTTGGGTGTCCCCACACAGCACAGCTCATGGCCTCAGTGAGTTATGCAAGTCCCTTCACCAAGGGGCAGTAACCCATGAAGGGGCTCACTGAAGTACCTGTAGATACACCCTCTGGATCTGAGATGGTTACCACCGCGTCCCTCCGTGCCCAAGAGCCATGACTTGTGAGGCTATCTGTCCGTTTCCTCGGCCTTCCTGCAGCAGGGTAAGGGTTGCAGATCCCTCAGCACAGCCGCAGCTGCAGCCCTGCTCTCTCAGTGCCTGAACCCCGACTCCTACAGGGCTTTAGGGTCTTGCCCAGTAAGTCAAACAAGGGCGTGCCTGTCTCTAGTCCCATTCTAGTCAAGTCTACCGAAAACCTCCACTTGACCCCATGGACTGTAGCCCGCCAGGCTGCTCTGCCCATGGAATTCTCCAGGCAAGAACACTGGAGCGGGTGTCACTCCTCCTCCAGGGGAGCTTCCTGACCCAGCAGTCAAACCCACGTCTCCTGCATCTCTTGCACTGGCAGGCAGATTTCTTAAAATCACTGCACCACCTGGGAAGCCAAAGACAATACAGCTTTTGGCAATTCAGCTCAAGACGGTAGGGGAATAAAAGATTCTCTGAGCATAATTCATTGGAATTATGAGATTCGTACTGGCAATATTGAAGGGCTGCTTGCCTCTGGGCTCTACCCAAAGGGTATGAAGTGGTCACCCCTTGTTCCCCATGCATTCACCACCAACACTTCATTTTCTTACAGAAAAGAATCAGGGGTAACTGGATGACTATCCAGAAGTCATGCTTAGAAGAATCCTGGAATCCTGATGCAGCATCTGAGGACCAGAAACTAAAGTATTGGTAGGGGACAGACAGTCTAAAAAGCAGAAAGTCTAAGACAATATCCAGCATGAGGATTGAACCTGGGAGACTTCCCACTAGACCCAGGACGTAGGACTTGGTACCATAGAGAATCCTGGGATGAGCTAGATAGAACGGGAACCACTCACAAATCCTCCATCCCATCATGAAGCAATGGATTCAAGAGGAAGAGCCAAACCTGAAGCAAAGACCTCTTGAAAATTCCTCTGAAATCTGGATATGTGTAACCAGCCAAGAGCTTAAGTTGCTTAATAATGCAGGGCTTCATTCTTCCCTTCCACCATGAAGAACCTAGTCCTCCTCCATTACATCGTTGAGTCCAGGGTCAGTAGAGTCATTTCCCACTGCTGGAGCCAGTGAGCTAGACAGGCTGCCTCTCCATGATTCCCCCACGAGTCACCTGGTCACCTAAACAGATGATAGGTAGGTAGGTAGATACATAGGTAGATAAAGGATTTTTAAATTAATCTCTTTGAATTAGTTTTATTTCAAATGAACACTACCACAATCAGCACAGACACACCTCTTTTTTTGTGTTTCACTTTATTGAGCTTCACAGATACTGCATTTTTTGCAAATTGAAGGTTTGTGGCAACCCTGTCTCAAGCAAGTCTATTGGCACTATTTTTCAACAACATTTGTTCACTGCATGTCTCTGTCACATTTTGGTAATGCTTGCAATATTTCAAACTTTTTCACTAATATATTTGTTATAGTGATCTCTGATCAGTGATCATTGATGTTACTATTGTAACTGTTTGAAGGGCACCATGAACTGCACCCGTGTAAGGCAGAGAACTTAATTAACAAACGTTGGATGTGTTCTGACTGTTCTACCAACTTGCCATTCCCCCATCTCACTCCCTCTCCTCTGATCTATTTCCTGAGAAACAACAATCTTTAAATCATGTTATTAAGCCTCACTTAGAGCCAGACATCCTGGAGTGCAAAGTCAAGTGGGCCTTAGGAAGCATCACTATGAACAAAGCTAGAGGAGGTGATAGAATTCCAGTTGAGCTATTTCAAATCCTAAAAGATGATTCTGCTAAAGTGCTGCACTCAAAATGCCAGCAAACTTCAACTCAGCAATGGCCACAGGACTGGAAAAGGTCAGTTTTCATTCCAATCCCAAAGAAAGGCAATGCCAAAGAATGTTCAAACTACTGCACAATTTTACTCATCTCACATGCTAGCAAAGTAATGCTCAAAATTCTCCAAGCCAGGCTTCAACAGTACGTGAACTATGAACTTCCAGATGTTCAAGCTAGATTTAGAGAAGGCAGAGGAACCAGAGATCAAATTGCCAACATCTGTTAGATCATAGAAAAATCAAGAGAATCCCAGAAAAACATCTTCTTCTGCTTTATTGACTATGCCAAAGCCTTTGACTATGTGGATCACCACAAACTGTGGAAAGTTCTTAAAGAGACGGGAATACCAGACCACCTGACCTGCCTCCTGAGAAATCTGTATGCAGGTCAGGAAGCAACAGTTAGAACCAGAGATGGGACAACAGACTGGTTCCAAATTGGGAAAGGAGTACATCAAGGCTGTATATTGTCACCCTGTTTACTTATATGCAGAGTACATCATGAGAAATGCTGGGCTGGATGAAGCACAAACTAAAATCAAGACTGCCTTGAGAAATATATCAATAACTTCAGATATGCATATGACACCACCCTTATGGCATAAAGCAAAGAGGGACTAAAGAACCTCTTGATGCAAGTGAAAGAGGAGAATGAAAAAGTTGGCTTACAACTTAACATTCAAAAAACAAAGATCATGGCATCACTTCATGGCAAATGGATGGGAAACAATGGAAACAGTGAGAAACTATTTTCTTGGGCTCCAAAATCACTGCAGACAGTGACTGCAGCCATGAGGTTAAAAGACACTTGCTCCTTGGAAGAAAAGTTATGACCAACCTAGACAACTTATTAAAAAGCAGAGACATTACTTTGCTGACAAAGGTCTGTATAGTCAAAGCTATGGTTTTTCCCATAGGCATGTATGGATGTGAGAGTTGGACTGTAAAGAAAGCTGAGCACCAAAGAATTGATGCTTTTGGACTGTGGTGTTGGAGAATACTCTTGAGATTCCCTTGGACTGCAAGGAGATCAAACCAGTCAATCCTAAAGAAAATCAATCCTGAATATTCATTGGAAGGACTGATGCTGAAGCTGAAACTCCAATACTTTGGCCACCTGATGCCAAGAACGGACTCACTGGAAAAGGCCCTGACAGCAGAAGGAGAAGAGGGTGACAGAGGATGAGATGGTTGGATGGCATCAGCAACTCGATGGACATGAGTTTGAGCAAGCTCTGGGAGTTGGTGATGGACAGGGAAGCCTGGCGTCCTGCAGTCCATGGGGTCACAAAGAGTCAGACACAACTGAACTGAACTGAATCCAAAGCAAGGCCTTTAACTCTCTTCATTTTTCTTGAAGGACAGAAATGAGGAAACTGCAGAAGGAGAGCTTGAAGCTAGCAGAAAGGAAAGGAAAGTGAAGTAGCTCAGTCATGTCCAACTCTCTGCAACCCCATGGACTGCAGCCTCCCAGGCTCCTCCGTCTATGGGATTCTCCAGGCAAGAGTACTGGAGTGGGTTGCCATTTCCTTCTCCAGGGGATCTTCCCGACTCAGGGATTGAACCCGGGTCTCCCGCACTACAGGCAGATGCTTTACCCTCTAAGCCACCAGGGAAGCCAGCAGAGGTTTAAGGAAAGAAGCCACCTCCATTAACATTAAAAAAAAAGGTTTAGCAGTAAGTGCTGATGCAGAAGCTGCAGCGGCTTACCCAGAAGACACAGCCAAGATAACGAAGTGTTTGTTGTTCAACCGTGTCCCACTCTTTGTGACCCCATGGACTAGAGCCTGCCAGCCTCCTCTGTCCATGGAATTCTCCAGGCAACAATTCTGGAGTGGGTTGTCATTTCCTTCTCAAGGGGACCTTTCTGATTCAGGGATTGAACCCAGGTCTCCTGCATGACAGGCAGATTCTTTACCATCTAAGTCACCAGGAAGATAATGAAGGTGGCTATGCTAAGCAACAGATTTTCAGTGTAGATAAAACAGCTTTGTACTGGAAGAAAATATCATCCAGCTGGAGAGGAGAAGTCAACACCTAACTTCAAAGCTTGAAAGACAGGGTGACACTCTTGTTAGAGGTTAATGCAGCTGGCAATTTTCAGTTGAAGGTTATATTTGTTTACCATTCTGAAAATCCTAGAGTCCTTAAAAATTATACTAAGTCTACTCTGCCTGTGTTCTATGAATGGAATGACAAAGCCCAAATGACAGCTCATCGGTTTACAACATGGTTTACTGAATAATTTAAGCCCGTCGTTGAGACCTAATGCTCAGAAACAAGTTTTTCAAAATACTGCTACTCATTGACAATGCACCTGATCACCCAAGGGCTGTAATGAAGATGTACGAGATTAATGTTTTCATGCCTGCTAACACAATATCCATTCTGCAACCGGAGATCTGCAACTTTCAAGTCTTATTTAGAAATACATTTTGTACAATTACAGCGGCCATGGAGAGTGATTCCTCCGATGCATCTGGGCAAAATAAGTTGAAAACCTTCTAGAAAGGAGCCACCATTCTAGGTAACATTAAAAACATTTGCAATACATGGGAAGAGGTCAAAATATCAACATCAATAGGAATTTGGAAGAAGTCGATTCCAACCCTCGTGAATGACTTTGCAGAGTCCACACTTTGGTGGAGGAGGCAACTTCAGATATCGCGCAAGTAGCAAGAACAGAAGCGGAGCCTGAAGATGTGACTGGACCGCTGCAATCTCCTGATAGAGCCCCGGGGGATGAGGGCTTGCTTTACAGAGGAGGAGAAAGCAGTTTCTTGAGAACGGACTCTATCCCTGGTAAAGATGGTGTGAAGATTGTTGAACAACAATCTTCTTTGTTGAGCAGCAATCTTTGTTGTAAAACAACAAAGGATGTAGAATATTACATAGATTTTGTTGACAAAGCAGCAGCAGAGTTTGAAAGGACTGACTCCAATTTTGAAAGAAGTTTTACTGTGGGTAAAACACTATCAAAGAGCAATGCGCACCACAGAGAAATCATCTGTGAAAACAACAGTCAATCAAGGTAGCAAACTTCATTAAGAAATTGCCACAGCCCACCCCAGCTTCAGCAACCATAACCCTGATCAGCCAGCACTCAACATGGAGGCAAAACCCATTGCCAGCGAAAGAACTGAGACTTGCTGAAGGCTCAGAGAGCATTTTTTAGCAATATTTTTAAGTTAAGGTATGCACATTGTTTTCTTTAGACACAGTGCTATTGTATCCTTTACAGACTACTGCACAGTGTAAACATAACTTTTATATGCACTGGGAAACCAAAAAACCCAGGTGACTCGCTTTATTGCAATATTTACTTTATTGCGGTGGTCTGGAACTAAACCTGCAATGTCTCTGAAGTGTGCATATATAAGCCAGTGTGACTGAAATACACACAGTGGTCACACTTTTTGCTGTAAGGACTACCTTTCCAGAGGGAGGAAAATCAAAAGTCAACAAGAGCATGTCAGCTGCAGGTGTAGCCCTGTCCTGAAGCTAGAAGGCATAGATTCCTCGTCTATTGTTGCCATGACCAATGACCACCCACTTGGGGACCTGAAGCAACAAAAAGTTCTGTAGGTAGGGTGGGCTCACCTGGTGTCTCCTCTCCTCCTGGGTCTAGGGCCAAAATCAAAGTGCTGGCCAGCACAGCCATTCTGTGGCGATTCTGGAGAGAACGTGCTTCTGGGCCCATGCGGGTTGTCAGCGGAACTGAGCTCCTTTCCCTTGTAGTGCAGCTCCGGTCCCTGCATCCTTGGGGACTCTCAGCCAGAGGTTGTCTCAGCTTCGACAAACTTAATCAGCTCTCTTCATTTTTAGAGTCACCATAGGGAAGTGAAATGCTTCCGGTGCTTAAAAACCCCCGCCTTCTCCTCCTGCCGCCTTCCTCCATCTCCAGCGAGAGAAAGGTCACTGCTTTTAAAGGCTTTTGTGACTAGATCCACTCACCTGGACAACCCAGGATTCCCTCACTCTCTCAAGGTCCACTACCTTAATTACATCTGCAAAATGGCCTTTACCATGTCATGTGACACAGTCGCAGATGCCAGGGATCGGGGCGTAGAAGTCTCGGAGGACCCTCCTGCCGACTGCCGAAGACACAGCCAAGTGCAGAGAAGAGTGCACTTCCAGCCGAGACTGATGCCACTCTCACGTGGGATCTGTTCTTGAGTTATCTTGTTTAATTCAATACAAAGGAAAATGTTACAAAAATAAATTTGTTGATTTCAATATATTTTTTCCCATTGCGTATATGATATACATTTAGAATATATATGTATATGTTTATACGTAGTCAAAGGGCTTCCCAGGTGACACTAGCGGTTAAGAACCCACCTGCCGACGCAGGAGAGGTACTCTTACCAGGTTCAGTTCCTGGGCCGGGAAGACCCCCTGGAGGAGGGCATGGCGATGCATTCTTGCCTGGAGAATCCCATGGACAGAGAGGAGCCTGGTGGGCTACAGTCCATGGGGTCTCAGAGAGTCGGACATGCCTGAAGCAAATCAGTACGCATGCATATGGTCAAAGCCTTGGAGCTTCATATTTAGTTCATTCAAATTTATGAAAAATATCTAGCACATAACCCACTTAACAGAGCTAGTCCTACCATCAGGAAAAAAAAAAAAAAAAAAACCTCTGACCTTTACACAAAGTAATGAATCATAAAATCCACAAATCCACTGGAAAAAAGATACAAATCACAATGGTAAGCTTACAAGACTGTAAAATAAACTGCAAAAAGTTGTCAAGATTAAAATGACACAGATCTATTATCATAGAACTATGAACTTCTCTAAGTTACAAAATCAACCATAAATCTTTTTGTTGTATTCAACTAGTTAATGTATGGTTAAGATTGCACAATTTCTGGAAAAGGAGGCTTAGAGTGAAAGGCAGGGCGCCAGTCAGCTGGGCGCATGTGTGTGCACACTAAGGCCAGCGTCTGGCTTCGGGGGATGTCGTGGAGACAGCTACCATCATGACGAAGCAACTTCCACCTACGCTCTCAGGTAGGCTCTCTCAAAGGTTATAGAACACAAAGGTTCACCAACGAAACCAGAACATTTGAATTACACAGGTTATTTAATCAATTTAAAGTGCAGGAAGAAACTTCTTGAAAAAGAGGAAGAAGTAGGCTAACAAATGTAGGATAGGATACAAGCAGATGGAACCAGCACAATTTTCCATCAGGAATTGTAGACTCAGTACTTAGGGTCCATGGCACTTTTAGAAGTCCACAAAACTGTTTTAACTTCTTTTACCAGAAAGAAAAAAATGTCATCCAGCCTGGATTGTATTCACCTTTATACCAATGTAGTAGTACATGCACTTTTTAGTACTTCTCAATGGAAGAAAAGGCCCCAGAAGAAAAACCCAAATGCTCAGGGTACAGGGCAGATTATCTTGCAATACACAATGAGATGACCACACCACCCATGTTTCCTGCCTCATCATTCTGCACTGATGACAGGTGTGAACACAGGGCTTCACAGACAAAGTGCCTAGAGCCAGCACAAACACTAGCTTTATCCAAGAGACTCGGCCCAGGAAGCCTGGGCACAGCAACAGCTTGGCAACTAGCCTGCTCCACCGCCCTGGGTCTTCACGAGCTTCCTAGGCAGTGGGCATGCGGGCCCAAAACAGGATCACAGCAGGAGCCTCCAATGGATGGCCAATTCAAGCATGCTCAGCAGTGGCATCAGCTTTCTTTAGGATGGCTTTTCCATGCCTTTGAACCTATAAGTAACCCTCTTGTTTGTTTCATCACACATCTAATCTATCCCATCTTCAACCTATCTCACAGGTTACTTACTATCTATACTCAACACATGTATTCTGCCTATGTCTCACAAGCTGCTTCTGTGACCATTGTTTATCCCTGCATGTCCTGTCAATTTTGCCTGTATTTCATAAGTTAATAGCTTTCTTACTATGCTTAACACTTATGAGTTTTATTTATCCCATTTGTTGTCTTGCTTTTTATAAAAGAACTGAATGTTCTCAAATAATGTTGAAAACATGTTACAGGAAAAGTTTAATAAGAATAATGTAGAAGGGTAACAAACAGCACCAATTATTTCATGAGAGGACTTTCCTTAGACTCTGTGATCAAACATGTTTTATGCAGATACAGCTACAAATCGCAAAAGACTATGTGGGATTCTAAATGTCCATTGAAAATATCTAAACGGATAAAGAAGATGTGGTACAAATATACAATGGAATACTACTCAGTTGTAAGGAAGAATGAAATAACGCCATGGCAGCAACATGGAGGGGCCTAGAAATTATCATACGAAGTGCAGTAAGTCAGAGAGAAGAAATACCACACATCACTTGTATGTAGACTTTAAAAAGATGATACAAATGAACTTAGTTACAAAACAGAAACAGACTTGCAAACATAGAAAATAAACTTACAGTTACTGAAGGGGAAGGGTCAGAGGAGCTAGAAACTCCGAAATTAGGAGTTTAGGAAGAATAGATTCACACTACTATATACAAAACAGATGAACAACAAGGACCTACTGCATAGCACACAGAACTATATTCAGCATCTTGTAATAACCTATAATAGAATATCAAAGCATATATACACACACACACATATAGAGCTCAATCCCTTCGCTACACACCGGAAAGTAACACAACATCTGTGAATCACATACATGCTGCGCTTAGTCACTCGCGTCCTATTCTTTGGACTGTAGCCCGTCAGGCTCCTCCATCCACGGGATTCTCCAGGCAAGAATACTGGAGGGGGCTGCCGTGTTCTCCTCCAGGGCATCTTCCCCACCCAGGGATCGGACCCAGCTCTCCCATGTTGCAGGCAGATTCTTTTACCATCTGAACCACCAGGGAAGCCCAAGAAGACTGGAAGGGGTAGCCTATCCCTTTTCCAGAGGATCTCTCAGACCCAGGAATAGAACTGGGGTCTCCTGCATTACAGGTGGATTCTTTACTAGCTGAGGTACCAGAGAAGCCCTAAATCAACTATACTTTAAAAAAATTTTTTTTTAATAAAAAAATTTTAAACACTGTGGTTTATCAACTTTTCATCATGCTTTCATCGTGATGTTTCTATTTTACATTAGGAAGTAGATAAAATTAAAACATTTTATAAGGTGAAATAAGATGAAAATTTTCTGTAGTTTAAGTGTGTATTTACCATTATGACTATAATGCAGATTTAAACTGTACAGAATCACACTAAATTTTTATCTACAGGCTTTTTCAAGGTAACTTGAAAATTCAACAGTTCCTGAAAATGTTCCGTTATACTTTTCACATTAACCATCTTTATTTAACCTATCTACAGAGTTGGACATGACCTAATGACTGAACAAAAACCTATTCTACATGTGCTCCTCACTGGTGTTTTTCTTTCTAGGTAAAGACGTCACAGGGACAAGCATTAACAACAGGTAAAAAGGATCACTTATGTGAAATATGTTGATGGTGAGGGTTCCGAGGGGGAGGCCCATTTTCAGTTTTCCTTATTCCTTATCAATACTTGTCTTAACTTCATCAAACTCCCAAGAGCTATGCATTTCTCGATAATAGTCAGGAATGAAAGAGAAGGTCATAAAATAAAAATTAGATCCATGGTCTACTGTCAGTCTATTTTAGGACACATCAGCAAGGGCCAAAATACCTTCATTTCCAGTGCCATGCTTCATCTTTAACACAAATATATACAAGATAAGAAAGGAAAGAAAGATCGGGGTTGGGGGAGATTCTTGATGTCTCCAACTAAAAGACTCTTCCCTCAAGTCAGTATTTCAAATAGACTGTGCCCTGGAGCAGGGAGGCGGGGTTTAAAGGCCAGAGCCAAGGACCACAGTAAGAACTGGAAAATGTCAAGTGTTTGCCTTTCTTAGACAAAGCAAGAGATGGGCTATAAAAGGGGGGAAATGGGAAAGAACAACTCTCTGATGACAGGAAAGAGGACCCCAGGGCTCTGATAGCCCAGTTTGAAAGGTACTTATCTGTAATTCACAATTCAGCTGATAATTGTTTACTGACATTATCATCATAAAGTGTTTTACCCTTAAGAGTTGAGGACCATTTCTTCTACTCTATCCCCCATGGTGCTGCATATGTAATAAGGAACCAGTAATAACAATTTCCTTGGAAGAAAAGTTATGACCAAACTAGACAGCATATCAAAAAGCAGAGACATTACTTTGCTGACAAAGGTCTATATAGTCCAAGCTATGGTTTTTCCACTAGTCATACATGGATATGAGAGTTGGACTATAAAGAAAACTGAGCACCAAAAAATTGATGCTTTTGAACTGTGGTGTTGGAAAAGACTCTTGAGAGTCCCTTAGACTGCAAGGAGATCCAACCAGTCAATCCTAAAGGAAATAAATCCTGAATCTATCAATCCTGAAGTTCCAATACTTTGGCTACCTGATGCAAAGAACTGACTCATTGGAAACAACACTGATGCTGGGAAAGATTGAAGGCAGGAGAAGAAGGGGACGACAGAGGATGAGATGGTTGGATGGCATCACCGACTCGATGGACAGGAGTTTGAGCAAGTTTTGGGAGTTGGTGATGGACAGGGAAGCCTGGCATGCTGCAGTCCATGGGGTTGCAAAGAGCTGGACTCGACTGAGTGACTGAACTGCATAACTACTTGTTGTTCACCCCATTGTTTAATCACGCATGCATTTGCCAAGAACCTGCTGTTGTGTATCAGATGCTATATGACAATTAAGCCAATGAGCATTTTCTGTCACTGACTCTGTGACAAGCACTGCACAAGACACTGGAGGGAAATCGTGAACAAAACTGAGCCTTAGAGAAATTAATGGATTAGCACTTGGCCCTATACATTTACAGACTAAGTTCCTGGGTCCCCTTTATTTACAGTCTCTCTGATTCTGGCCTTACTGCCACTGTTTTTGCTTCATGTATGTATAAATTGAGGAGAGGTCAATATGAAACTATTCTCACCTTGCAGACCACACACCAGAAGACGTGATGGGCCAGATTTGACCCATGCATCATAATATGTTCACCCAACTTAATAAAAGTAGAAAGAGAAAGAAAACCAGGGAGAGAAATTTCTACAGCAACAATTATTCATATGTGCTGAGACACCATGACTGGTTTTACATCATTGTCCAAAGAGAAAGCAAAGAATGATAGTTGTGATTTGGGGTTTATTTGAGAAGAAATGATTGAGAGGGACATCATCTTTTTGAGCCAGCTGCAAAGGTCAGAGGTCGTAGGAGGCATAAAGAACAATAGAGATAAATAGGGTCATGAGTCATTTGATTGTCAGGACGTTTTAAGGCCTCCACCACAACCGGGCTCATTGCTCTTAATAGCCTGGCTGAAGAACGTCCACCATCAAGGCAACTATCACAAGAAATTCACCGCTGAAACTGGCTGGGCTTAAAATTCTTTCCATCAGAAATGGTTGTTTTGAGTTGAGTCAGTATGAAAATGTGCATATCTATGAATAACATGCTGTTATTATTATTATTATTTTGCTTTGCTTTTGAGCAATGTATTGGCTTCCTAACATGATAACGAAGTCTCCTCCTCCATTCCCCTTCTCCTTCCTCCACCAACACTTGCACATTCTCCATCCCTGTCTCCTCCTGCTCAACACAGTTACGGCCCTGCTTATAGAAGTATAAGTCTATATGCTATTGGTAAGTAACACATGCAGCAAACTCAACTATTTTTTTTTTCTTTTCTGAAACCCATCTTGCTTTTTCCTGGAGCTAATTATTATCTTCCTTCCACCCCTTTGTTTCTGTGTTCGTATCAGGAATTCAACGTCAGATCTTCTGGCAGGATCTTATGGCATGTATCCACTACACTGGATGCTCCGTCAGCTTCCTCTCACTGGGGGAGTTCTCCCGGAACCGTCAGACCTGTGCTGTCTAGATTGGAGACCCGCGTGCTGGGCTCCCTGCACTCACCCCGGGGCTTCTGCGAGCTCTGCGGTCACACTGCGTCTCCCAGTGTTTACACATTTCGTTACAGTGAGAATGCTTCTCACGGTCAGTCATAGACACGTGTCTCACGCTTGGATCTCCGTTAAGCAGGCCTTCCATAACACGGGCCTCCAAAGTGGCCTATGAAGAAGAGACAGCTGGATGATTGTTCAGGGCCAGGCCTGGAAATGGTTTACATTACCTCTACCCACCTCCCACTGGCCAGAACTCAAGTTATAAGACCTCACCCTATGGGGGATTGGGATACATAGTCTTCCATGTGTCTACCCAACTTATTACCAAAGCATTTTATTTTTCTTCCAATGTGTGTACTAAAGACAGTCTAAAGCAATAATCTCCATTGATTCCAACCCCCTTGATTTGTTAATGAACTAAAACCAAAATTCAGCAGTTGTATAAACACAAACTAGAAATTTAGCTTACAGACAAAAAGTACTTCTAGCAAAAGTGTTGAATACCAGACCTCAGACAGTCACCACCCCTTACCAATTCTGAAATCCATTCCTACACTGGGAAGGCCCAACCCTGGGGGCAGGGGAGTTCCTGGCTGGAGCCCTGT
The DNA here is from genome assembly GCF_910594005.1 of Cervus elaphus. NCBI lineage: Eukaryota > Metazoa > Chordata > Mammalia > Artiodactyla > Cervidae > Cervus > Cervus elaphus. The sequence continues at coordinate 3,539,007 of NC_057826.1, read as the reverse complement.
AACTCTGCCTCTGGAAGGAAAGCCTTTGGCAATTATTCTCTGTGGTCCTTTCCTCTGCTCTTGGGGAGACTGATTTTTATTCTCCTTGGTCGTATCTGACGAGAGTGTTGTCAAGCGTGTCCCTTTGGGAGCCCTTGAATCCTCTTTTCTAGTTGTGAAGCGTGTACTGCAGGGGTTATTTTAGTTCACAAACTGAGGGTTTTTTCAATCAAGTGAAAGTGAAAAGCGTTAGTGCTCAGCCATGTCTGACTCTGTGACCCCACAGGCTATAGCCCGCCAGGCTCCTCTGTCCACGGGATTCCCTAGGCAAGAAGACTGGAGTGGGATCAAACCTGGGTCTCCTGCACTGCAGGCAGATTCTTTACCATCAGAGCCACCAACTCACTGCCAATACAACTCCTTCTGTCAAAAGCCAAAGTTTTTAATGCACTTGTTTTTGACCAAATTCATAGACACAAACCATACACAAAATCCTTTTCTAAGCATACTCCTGCCTTCTAGATACAGACTTATTTCATTGCCTCCTCCTTCCCTCCACATCTTTCTCCCAATTTAATGACAACCACATGGAGCCTATTAAGCTTGAATGGTACCATCACACCCACTTTCAACTCTGAACTTCTTTTCAACCAGTTCTCCTTGGGCTGCTGGACTCCACATTACAGCAAGTGATACTTTTTCAAATGTTTGCCAGTGCATAACTTGGCTCCCCATCTTCTCCATTTCTGTTAATTCCTTTGCTGCTCACCACAGGACACGAAAGCCCCTGAGCAAAGGCCACACAGTTTGTGTTACATTAGCATTCACTTTCTCTGAGAGTGAGGAAGCCACGCTAGTTGCTACAATAGACAAAACTCAGATCTCAATAGCTCAACACAGTTTTTTACTTCTCACTCATGCCTGTCCAGCACAGATCAAGTGGCTCTCCACCCCATAAAAACCCACCCAGAACTCAAAGCCTCAAAGCAAGAACCACCAAAAGGAAAGAGACCAGAAGACCATTCCGGACATTCCCATACCCAGAGGGGTGACATCCCTCCTTCCCACCTTCCATGGTCCAGGATTCATTCACATGGCTCCAATACAACCTCAAGGGATGCTGGGATATGTAATCTTCCTGTGTGTTGGGAAGCGGAAATGGTACAGTGAGCACACAGCATCAGCTGACACACCATGTCTTCTGATTAACTTTTTTTAATGGAACGCATTTCTGCAATAACTTCTTGAGAAGCATTATAGAGAGGCAAGATTTTGGGGGAGCTCCAACATCTGAAAATTGCTTTCTTATAGCTTCACGTTAATAGCATGTTTGGGTATAAATTTTTGATTGGAAATTTTGGCTTCCTCCAGAATTTTGTAGCCTTTGCTCTAGTATCTTCCAATTTCCTATATTTGTGTGTCTTTGAGAAGAGTCTCATCATTCTGATCCTTTAGTATGGGACTGAAGAGGTTTCTTCAATGTCATCTTCTAACCCATTATTGAATCTTCTTTTTCACTATTAAGTTTTTATTTCCAGAAGCTCTTTTATAGTCTTATTATATTAATTTATGGGAGACTGTTCTTCAGCCATGGGTGCTACATCTTTTCTAAAAAAAAAATTCTTCAAGAATATTATTTGTTTAAAGCTTTTCATGCACAATTGGTTTCTTTTCCAGAAGGCTTCTTCTTTTTGCTTTTACTATCAAGTCTGTTTCCAGCATCTGCTAATTATTGGTTGTCTGCTCCCATGCAGAACTAAATGGCTACCTAGAAGATTTGCCCCCATGTTGACTATGAAGATTCAATCATAGTTTTCACAGAAAATACTCCATTTGGGGGGGGGGGGGCGGGGGGGGGGAGGCTGGATTCCAGTATTCCTAAGCAGAATGGGGGTAGATGCCTGGAGGTGGGGTAGGGATCTATATCCCATAGACATATTTCAGTAAAACCTCAAATTTTTCAGCTTGGCATCCTGCCTTCAATGGTACCTGACTGCCCCTGGTCCACAGACCTACTTTGTTCCCTTTCTAGTTAAGAAGGGCGGTCTATTTCCTGAGTGAGAGCAGGGCAGTTATCCCAGAGGTACGGAATGGAAGAAAGAACACAGGGACCTCAGCAGCTCTTGGACCACTCCCCTTTCCTATAGGAGATCCTCACCTCCAGAAGTCCCTGAACCCCTCAATTTCACACCTTTCGGGGATTTCACAGTTAAACCAGGTTGGTTCCTCCTTTTCCCTGCTGTTGGGTGTAAAGAGTGTGCCTTCCTGTGTCTGCTCAATCTGTTACTGTTTATTCATCTTGTTTTCCAGTTTCAGAAATTTTGCTACTCTGGGCTCTTCTCTGGTTCATCCCCATCAGTACTGCCTCAGATCTGGGCAAGAGGGAGACTGACTCTGAGCATCTCCCATCCCAAAGAGAGAAGAGCAAGCAGTGTGCTCACTCAGGGCCTTCGCCATCCCCTTTGGGGTCACATTCTGGGTATACAAGACCCCCAGACTCCCTTTCCAAGTAGCCCACATGTCTAGGACCTGCCTGGGTTTCTTTCTGGGTCAGTCCAGCAGGTTGCATTGCTAATGAGCTCACCCTAGACATGAGGGACGCCGAGAAAAGGCTCTTCGTGCAGGTTGAGTGTAGAGCCAGATGTGTTCACATGGACGCGTCACCACCTCGTCTCAGAGCAAGCCACGGACGGCTCTGACAAAAGTGAAATGAATTTTGACATTGCACTTTGAGGCTATTTGGCATGAATATACAAACACATTTCTATTTTGTCACTATGAGGGTGTATTTGTCAAGGCAGAAGGATAAACTTGTTAGCTTGATTTATAAACTTTTCAATATTAAAGCATGTGACATGGCCCTCCACACTTGCTTTGGGGTTCCACAAACATCACAGGTGTTTCAGGAGGGAGCACAGTGAGGCGTGTGTGTCCAGTCAGCCAAACTGAGCCACAAGTGTGCTCCTGCCCCCTTCCCTACTCACGCGCTCCTGTGACGCCTGACATTCTCACAACCACTGAGGCTCGTCCCCCTCCTTTTGGGTATTTCACTGACACTCTCAGCATCAAGTATAACCGGAGGAGTTTCATAAGGAATATTTATGCTTATGCTTTTATCCAAGAATTCTGCTGCAGATATATATTTCTCCTTCTCAGGTTAATTCAGTTTTTTTTTTAAGTTTTTGACATCATTTCCTTTCACTGTATCTTATCATCCTGCTTCATTCATCCTTAAGTCTCACACAATGTTTAGCCTAATTCCTTGCTTGTAGTAGAAATTCAATAACTATTTGTTCAACTGCCCTACACTGAAATGTAAAATCCTAAAAATCTATGCCAACAGATGTTATTTTGCGATGTCGCCGAATCTCTCCCTCCTCCTCGCTGACAGAAAACAAGTGACAGTCACTGGACTAGTTAAGGCATGATTAGTTGTGCGCCTCCTGCTAAAAGAGTGGCTAATTGTACTGACTGGTTGCTTCAGAGTTGTGTATGACAGTCTCAAAGGTACATAATCAAAAGAGCTGAAATTCTGCTTCTGTGCAGACTTCTTATGACTCCTGGTGCTAAGGGCCATCTGAGAGAAAAACTTCTGAGCTCTCAAAAATTACTGTTCACAAAATATTTCCATCTGGACATGTCCCTTATGTATCATTACTCTGACGTGAGCAACATTGAGGCATACTGCATAGTCCAGCCACGGGCTAGTCGGAGCAGAGACCCCTAACAAGAGAAGAGGGGCCCCAGCCACCAGCCAGGCTACAGCCAGCGGAAGGGCACAATCTGAATCCAGCAAAGACTTCAGCCAGCACTGAATGCTCACGGCTGTCAGGCCTGTTGGGTAGACGTGCCCAGAGAACACGACTGAAGCTCAGAGGCCCGGCAGAGCAGTGAGCCTGCGCGGCTCCTGTTTGACGTGGACTCCTCCAGTGAGCGTTTAAGACACGCCAAGCAGCATGTATCCTCCTGGAAGAATAGAACTATCTGTGAAAGTCGTCCTCTGGCCAAGCAACTTAGGGGGTGGGGGCAAGATTCTGATCCTGCTAAGGCCACCGAGGGAGCTCAAGCATGAATCCAGCTTGACGGCTGTCTCCAGGGACCTTTGCCCTGACTTTGTGGCCATTTGAGACATCTCTGTTCAAAAGACCTCATCAAGGCCATGCGTTTTGACTTCCCCTTCATTGCCAATTGCTTAAAATGGAAGTGACGGTCCTGACTCCCTGCCTTTAAAAGTAATGGTGACTTATTAATTTGGGACAGTTGCTATGGAAACTTTGGATATCAACTGTGAGTCAAAGCAAGGTGTAAGTTTGGTCAGCCTAGCCTCTTAGAACCATGTCTGCGTTTTCTCCAGGATGACAGAAAGACAGAACTGAATCCTCAGTAGGAAATTCCAGTTACAAAAAAATAAAAAGATTTTACAAGTTTTGTGCTACAGCTCCTACAAAACCAGGGACTTCCAACCAAGATACCCACTGGGTCTCCTCCACTGTCTTTACTGGACACACGTTGCTGTGGTTCCTCCAGTCGCTCCCTTCTTCTACACTTGGGCGCCCAGAGCATGTCTCCCATGCTTTTCTCATACCATCAAAACAGACCCCAAAAAAAGTTTAGCTCAATCTAAAAGCAATTTAAAATATTAGGTTAGTAATGAGAGCTCTGTCTCGCTCCAGAGGAAAAAACAGTAAAATGAACAAAAGCCACATTTTAATGGCTGAGTTTGAAATTAAGGAAAAAGATCTTATGAACTAGAATTTGGGTGTTAGGCCCTGTCTCCTTCTGAAACAAAAGGCAACATAAACATAGCTTCCAGAAAGGCTCTAATACCCTCCACATAACAGGTCTCTCTGGTTTTAAATTACCTAATAATAGATTCAGCTTTGAGCCTTCCAACTTTTGTTGGAAGTCCATGGCAGCACTGGAAAGAGAGCCCAGGATCCCTCCCTTCTGAAACCCTATTCATCTGTTTCTCCTGCCTATGTCTCTGTAATGAGGAAGTATGACTCAAGCAATGCTTGTCATCTACAGAAGAAAAGACTAAAGAAGAACAGCCCCTCAAACAGCCCTTGAGGACCTTAGCAATGTCTTACTATTCTTTGGAAAATATTCCCTTGAGTCTTTAATATGGAGCTGCCAACACACACCAGAGAAAATGGTCTTCAGGTTGGGATACGGTCAAGGAGAGCAATATACAGGAGAGAGATCAACCAGGACCATTAACATAAATGATTGATCTGTCTTTCACAGAGGAAGCTTCCATAATGTTGAGGCTTCCGTATTTCTTGTGTGTGCTTAAGTGCGAGGTTCCTGGAGTGAACTCAGAAAAGAACATGCTCTTGGCGCAGATGAGAAAAATACCTTGCCTGCTTCTGATTCTTCATATGAATACCGATAATGAAAGAGAATTTCTGGATTCTTCTTGGGGGGTTTTAAGTGGAAGGTGTCAGAAAAGTTCCCAAAGGCATCAATGGCTCTTGTCTGTCATAGGAGCTCAATTTGATCCTTTTGACCCTTCAAAGTGAGTCCTTCCTGTAGAGAAAGCAGACTTGGCAAGCACTATTTTTCATCCTAATGCCAGGCGAGGGGGCCGGGGTGGGGGGCAGGCGGGGGAGTGCTGCAAGTTAGTCCATGGAGAAGGGCTGAAAATTATCTTGGAAAAAGTTCAGTGATCCCAGAAAGCATCTTCTGGCTCTCAAGAGGGTAGTGTGGTCTGGAATGGGTCTTTCCTGTGATACTCTTGCCAGGGAAAGCACTGCGGTCTGTTCCCCTTGGGCAAATTCTTGCCTGCCCTTAAATACTGGGTGGAGAGAGATATTTCCCACCTGAAACTAACCACTCTCTTGTGTAGGTCTTCAAAATAAAGCCAAAGTAGTTAACAGTAAGCTAATACAGCAAGCTATACCTGTATATCCGAAATACAGGGATTCTTTGGTTTTTTGTTTTTGTTTGTTTTATACAGGGTTTATACAGGATTTATCTGGGTATATGATACAATCAAGAAATTGTTTTTTCCCCCAGCAATGCCTGGGTCAGATTCCATCACTTTCAAGGCAGTTTCAGCCATTAAAATCCAATCCCATATTCAGAAATTTTAAACTCTAATCCAGACCATTCTAAGTCAAAGCTCTAAACCTGCGTTCAATTAAAACTTCTCCACTCAGCTCAGGCTTGGGTTCAGGCTGGGGAATCGCCCCTGTGGAGGGGTCCTAGCCTGGCCTTCTCTCGCAACAACACCTCCTGCCCCAGCAGCTCAACACGCCCAGGGCCTGCTCTTTGGTTCTCCAGGTACAAAAGGGATGAGGAGGAAAAGATCAAAGGGATTTTTACTTAACCGGTGCTGTTTCAGTGCCTCGATGTGCTTCCATCACCTAAGCGCTGACTTTATTTTGCAGACAGCAAGCAGGTCAGGGTGTGCTGAAGACCACACCTAGGGCTCCTCCCTGGAGCAAGCTGTTCTCCCCCTGGCTGAGCCCCTAGGACCCAGACCCATTAGCTCCTGCCCTGGCAGTACATCTCTGGGGTCTGCTTACCCAGGAAAATAGGCTTCTTAGACAGGATCCCTTCAAGACAACTGGAGCCCAGATCTGCTTACATGTTTTCCTGATGCCTTGGGAATACGTTCTTGCCCCTCAAAGCAATCAGTGCAAGTACAGCTTGCTCAGCCACTGAACTTGTTCCTGTAAGCCACCCCCAGCCAGCCTCCTACCTCTAGACTCCTCCAGGGGACACCTGTCAATCTTTCTAGAGAGTTCAGTGCTCAGACAGGGAAGATAACAGTTGCGAGAAACAGGAATGACGGAGGATGTGACGTGGTCACCCTCCCAGCAGATAACACTGAAGTCTAGGAGAAGTTCTGGTGGTTTTATTGAGTCTTCTTCATGAGTGAGAGCAAAAAGAACTGACACTTTCTCCTCTTTTCCCTTCCCTGAGGAGAAGACTCAAAGCTGGCTTTACTCCTAAAAATATCCCTTCAAAATAATTCACAATAAATGCCAATCTTCCAATAAGATGGATGGACCTGGTTTATGGGTGCAGGTGTTCAAAGATGAGTCCTCTTTGGTAAATTCTGAATGAATGTGAAGTTATTTATTTAGCCCACTGCCCTCAACTTTAAGGCTTTAGCTGAGATTCCAGTGCAGAAAGAGAAGTCTCTTCTCATAGGTCATTTCACAGATTCTGCCTCTTCGTGAATGAGGTCGACTTCTACTAGGACAAAATACCATAAGATGACAGTGAAGTGTTCACTTCAATTGTCTCCCCATCTCCCCACCTCCACTTGGCGTTTCTTTGGCTATGCCAAAGAGTCCTCAGCCCTGACCCTCAGATCAAAGTCACATGCTCAGCCCCAGTGTTATGAACTTGGACCCCTGTTCAGGAGGTTAGTTTTCCTTCCCCGCAAAGGCTCACTAACCAACTTTCAAGGAGCCTTCAGACACCTGGACGTGTCTTCAGCCTTTACTTCCCCCTAAGGCACTGAAGCATCTTATTGAGAGAACTGGCTACTTACACGTGAATAATTGAAAAGCTTTAACCAGCAGCATATGTTAGCTCATTAAACATGACGTGTTTCTTTTAACAAAGTGTTTCTTTTAACACCATCAGAAGTGGCTAACCCAAGGCACACCCAAAGATAAGTGATAACATGGAACTTTACTATTAGCATCCCCTTTCAGTTCCCCATTTGCAGTTGATGGACAGGAAAATGCTCATCTTAACCAGGCTCAACTTATGCACCTCTCACCTTCCTCTTGTGTTGCTGTGACATCACAAAACAAAATATAACAGGTATCACTCCCCCGAAGGCAAGGAGAGAGTCCATTTTGCCTGGGAGGCGGGGGGGACCACATAGAACATCCTAAAGTCAAACGCAGATTGTTTATAGAAATTCTCTTAACATTGTCTGCAAGTAACGCAGTGAATGTGATAGGAAAACGCAAAACATGCACAGGCTTGGATTTTTTTTACCCATCAAAGCGGATGGCAAGGAGACTGAAAGACGTGAGGTATCACCCATGCAACGCAGGTTCGACCTTTCGTCCCTCTGAGTCCCCAGCACTGACAAAGCAAAGTGCACAAAGTCATTGCCCCTGGGGTCCACCCTGAACGCTCAGAGGAGTAACGGGGGCCACGCAGAGGAGGCGATGAGCAGGAGGAGGGGCGGGGCCGGGCCACTCAGCCAGGGCACAGCCCTAGGACGCATCCAATCTGGGCCAACTCCCCAGTATTGGCGCTAGCAAGGAGTGGGTTCCAACTGGGGGGCAGCTAAGAGGGCTGGGCACTGGGGCCGCGTCTGCCGCCCCCCAGGGCCTCCAGGGCAGCTGGCCCCACGGGCCATCAGACTCGGACCAATAGTGGCAAGCCACTCCCGCTCCAGCTCGGCTCCCTGTGTCCCCGTGAGCTCCGGAGCCCTGGCCTCGCCCCCATTTCCAGCCCACTCCTGTTCCCTAGGTCTCGCGGGTTAATGTGTCTTCCACCTTTGGACGCTTCCAGAAAGGTGCTTAAAGGTTCAACTCTCCTGACGCCTGCTCGGGGCGGTCCAGTCAATTCCCCCCTCACCATCCTATCCGCCTCCCACTGAGGGCTGTCACAACTGGGACTGTTCCCATCTGAGAGTGTCACCTCTGACCCATTCACATCCTTTAAACTGCTCTTCCTTCCTTTCCCAGTTCCCTTCTGAGCTGGGCCGAGCTGATGTTCAAAATATTTAACAACCGGTAGAGTACGGGCTCCAGGCAATCAGAACAGATTCCAACAGTAAACGATCATCCCAGGAGGGCTGGTGGGCACCTCTCGCAGAAGGATCCCGAAGCGGGGATGGAGAAATGCAGAGGCCCGTGTCGAAGGCCCATGGCTGTTCTTCCATTGTCAGTCCTTGTGTCCTTCGAGAGCCTCAACACTGTCTACAGCTGGACCGACCCCTCCTCACTCACAGAGGGGAAAGCCTGCCTGTGTGGGAGCGAGAGGGGTCGTGCCTATGTTGGGGGGGCTTTATGCAGCGCTGGGGGGCCGTGGAGGTTCTCTTTTACGCTTGGGCAATGCCCCCCCCCCCCCAATAAACAAACATCTCTGCGCACAAATTTCAACACGTGTATCTTTCTGAAATCACGCCCACGTGAACTACTAGGATATCCCTAGGGAACCCGGCCCTCTGAAAGAGGGCTGCTTCCGCACACCCAGCGGCCCAGAAGTAAACCGGCTCTCACCGACTGTCCTCAGCCGCCGCCCCGACGGGGCTGGGCCAGCTGTCCTCTTCCTTTCCAAATAAAGTAGACCCATTGGCATCTGAGAAGCCATACCAAATATCCCTATCAAATAAAGACGCCCAAGTATCACTTCTACTTTAGTGGGCAAAATTAGGCGTCATGATTAAGACACCAACCATTTCCTGGAAATAAAAGCCCACCCGGAGGTGTTCGGGAGCTGGAAGTATCAACAGTAGCTGGCAGTCATCTCAGGGAACAGCTCCTCTCCTGTCTCCGTTACAGGCTAAATATACTCCAGATACATTTTAAATATAGATGCGCTATCTATTTCTGGCATTCCCTGGAGCTGCCAGCAAAAGACAAGGATCATCCCAGACAGCCCTGGCCTCACAGGGTATTCACTGGGGAGACGCACACATCTGCCAAACTGGGCTGGATTGAACACACTTAAGAAACACTAATTTCTCTTCCCTCCAAAAAATATTTCTCATGAATCTCTTGAATTATCTTTTACTATTGAATTGGTACAGCAAAATGTGTTTAAATCAGGGCAGTGAAATCAGGTGCAAACCTGCAGTTATAAACCTCTGCTTTCACCATGGTTTTTTCTTTTTTTATCACTTTTGAAGCTTTAGGCTGAAATATATATATATATACACATACACACATAAATATTTAGTCAAAGTAGTTGAATAACCCTAAACCATGACTGCCAAAGGAGAGAAATTTAATACTTGTACTACGGGATGAATGGCCTTATCAGAGAGTAAGGGCATTTCTCATTTAATTTAGCATTTTTGTGGACTTTTCTGGGGTATAAGAGGAAAGCTGTCACATCAAAGAATAAGGGTGAGAGAGCAATCACATGAGAAGAGTATTGGGCACCATTCCAATTTGCTCAGAAAACCCTGAAGTACGTAATCTGAGGCTAGCAGAGACATGGCCCTGCAGGGCAGTAAACAAGGAAGAGGCCGCTGGAGTCTCAGAACACGAAGACAAATGCCAGTTCAGACCAGTTTCACTTGCCCCGATGAGCCAGATTTCATGGGGACTTCAAGAACCTGATACCCCTCTGATACCCCTTCTAACCCCTTTGTCTGTGCTTCTGCACATAGAAAACATATCCATGGTTTCATATGAAAATGCTCTGACCCCAAGCTGTAAATTTCACCCTAGAGGCATAGTTATTATCCTTAAAACTCTCTGTTCCTAAGTTCCTCACGGAGGCCAGGTATACAAGATTGTGCTCTGAACACGTTCACATGTTCCTCTGGCAGAGATTTAACGTTGGCTTTGAAACATGCCACTGATGAAGCTAGAGCCAAGAGCACAGTTTGGGCCAGAGACAGACTGGGTCCAGCTGGGGTCAGTCCACGACCAAGCGCCTTGTCGGGACAGGAACACAGAGGCAGATCAAAGGGCAGCCAGGGTGGGAAACTAGAGTGCTTCGCGTCAAGGCTCTGGATCAGCTCCCCGGCTGCGAGGTGCATCAGGCACAGGTAGAAACATCCTCCCTGAATGGGCTGGGCTGGACTGAATCAAGATAGAGGGGCAAACGATCATGGATCCAAAGTCTGTCAACTCCCATCACCTCCCAGGCGGTGTGCTGAGCAGAAGTGAGCAGCCAGCCTGGCGTCAGAAGGATTGAGGGTCAGACCCTGGTCCGAGTTGTGATCGGCTAACCCCCCTGACAAGTCAACACTTATCACCAGCCGCCACAGGGCTAAGCGTTCGTCTGCAGGGGACGGTTTTCATACCGTGCGACTCTCAACCAGGATGGTGCCCAGCTCGGTGCAGCGACGGCGTGGCGGGCCTCTGGGGCCCCCTGCATGCCCAGCCCCGCTCCCCTGTACCCCCGCTGCAGCCGCACCCTGCGCACGCTGCCACCTCATCCTGGTCTGGGTCCAAGCCAAGCCAGGCGCCAGGAAGGAAACAGTGGAGTCGTTTCAGTTCAACCCCCTTCTCCCTCCCAATCCCCTCTCCGACCCCCGCCCTGGCCTTGCCCTTCCCACCCCGCTGCCCATCTGGCCGGGCTTAGCTTCAGGGTCCCTTGCCCGCAGACTGACAGGGGAGGGGTGCCCACGCTCCATTGCTAGGTTGCGGCGCCACGCAGCTCTGAGCCTGGACCCACCCGGGCGGTCGTCCTGACCTCGAAGCCCCAGGACTCCCACACATCCCCGAGGGCAAATCACTCCCCACCCCCACCCCACCACCACCTGGTGATCACCCAGTCATGGCTTCTCATCCCGCACAGAGCTCCCAAACCCCGATGATCCCCTGGGGCCCCACGTCACAGAACTGAGTGTCTGCCTTGTACCCCGGGTGCCCAGATCCTGTGTTGGATGCTCCAACCTGGTCCTCCGGGTCCGCTATTCCAATTTTCCAGATCGAAGCCCCGAGCCCTAATCACAACCAAGGCAGGCTTCTCCAGCCCAGCGATGGGCACCCTCTGCTGGAAAGGTGACCTCCACTCCGGTTCTCCAGCCCTCACTTGGGCAGGATCCAGACCGAAAGCAGACCCCCCTTCTCTGGATGCCTGTCCCAACGCCCACAGCCCAGCAGGGTGAAGGGCCTTGCCCTGAGGTTTCAGAGCCCCTCCCCCTCATCGCTTCTCTCCAGGGTCCTGCTTTTGTGTTCCGTTGTAATTCCACTTCAACTTGACTGCCTCCTCTAGGAGCTGTGACTGTGAAGGGAGAGAAGAGCTTTTGCCCATTTCTGTATAACAGGGGATGCCACATAAAAATGCAAATATGTTGCCTAGCACAGAGGGAAAACAGAAGTCAGGCCAGTTGGAAGAATTTTGGATGGATGAATGAGGAAATGAGTTTTCTTGTGGACAGCAGCCAGCCCAGCTGATTTTCTCTGAACCCCCGCGAATTTTCACGACCCGGGTCCAGCTTCCTGATAAGAGCTCGCCGGACCACCCAGAAGACTAAGCAGCTCTGCCCACCTGGCCAGTCTTAGATGTGGGGGGCTGTGGCTGGTCCGCACCCCAGGGGCCACCCCAGCCCAGCGGTGATGTTGGGGGCAGCGTGTCTAGAGCCAACCCCCAGCCCTCCTTACTTTGACCATGTCTCACAGAAAGCCAGTGGTCTGGCCACACTAAACTCTGTAGCTCAGCACCCTTTTAACTGGCGGCTTAAACTGTTACCATTTTTAGAACAGCATTAACTCCTGTCTATTCTTAAAGAGTATTCCTGCAGGAAGCCAGCTTATGTTTCAGAAACCACAAAGTTCACAGGCTATGGAAGAGAAGAGAGGAAGAGCAAGGAGGGGCCATTTTTATAATTTATCCAAAGAACAACCTCTTGAAATTCATTGAACATCAGCCCGGGAGAGAACCTGCACTCAACCACGACTGCTGGCAAACTTTGGAGTCTCGAGTGTTGTTTGTCCCAGCGCCTCATGAAAGTACACAGATAAATACTCAGGGGACTCAGGTCAGGAAGAGCCCATTCCACTGGCGGGGGGCGGGGGGGGGAGAGGGGAGATTTGGAGGGCCCCCCGACCAAGGTGTGGGACCCTCCTCCCACCATGCTGGACTTTCCAGAACAGTCCTGATTTCAAACATGCAGTCCCATTGTATAAACACAATTTCAACACTTCTCATCCAAACTGCACGTCCTGGGCACTCGGTGTGTATCCCTTTCACTGGACAGATCAGAAAGGAGCTTCTCAAGCCTCTATGAGAATCATCAGAGTCTGCAGACCACGCCCACCCTCTGGCAAGGGTGGGGAGAGTATTAAAAAACAGAATATTCCTGAAAGCACTCCCCACACCTGCAAAAGGTGGGCAGAGGATTCTGTCCTGGGACAAGGCTTGTCCAATGAGGCAGGAAACCGGGAGAGACCCTGGGCATTGAGCACTAGTCCCTGACAACTCCTGTGGTGCTGCCTTCCTGGGGCCACTAAAAGCCTTTTTTGGATCAGTTGGGATCAAGTTCATCACAAGTGTGAACCACTAGACTCTACAACAGAATGTACTCACAGAGTTTCCAGATTGGATCCCCCGGCAGCCTGGAGGTCTAATAGCACTTTGGAGAAGCGTGGGACCCCCCGCCCCGCCCCCGTCTCATCCTTTGTGGACTGCCTATCAAAGCCCTTATCAAAGTCCAAAGAACTTTGGCATTATCTGTGTTAACCACAGTCCATCTTTTCTAGACATCAATTTGATACTTTTAGCATACGCATATAAACCGTTGACTCTGGAGGGGCTCCACTCAGCTGCGTCATCTTCCCCCTCGCAAGTGCAGCTGCCTCACGGCTAGGTGAGAAGCGATCCACCTTCCATCCATTTGTCAGGGTGAGTTTGCTGCTAAGTTGGCACCAGCCACTACCATTCACAGAGTCTCCAGTCCGCACTCACCACCCAGCTAGCACATCCCCAACCCTAGCATCCAATAGGTGGGAGAGTGTTGGAGTGGCCATTAAAGACATTTATCCTCCATTCTGTCCAATCTATCTATCCATTGTCTTCCAGCCACAGCACAGTGGAGAGATGAATGTAATCTGGGGGAAAAAAAGAATCTTGCCACATGTCTTATGGAAAACAGTCTTCCCATGAAGGAGAAGCTCACTGCATCCCTCCACCCAGAAAATCCCCTTTTGACATAAGCTCAAGTCACATCCCAATATTCCAATCTTTACTTTGGCGCCTGGCCAATGCCTTACAGGATTCCCATACACTCTCTGGTGTGCAAAAAGAAAAACAGACAAAAGCAGTGGTTTTTAAATCAGGGTCTGGGGTGGGAGGGAGAAGGGGGCTGGGGGCTGTCGCCAAGGGCTCCATAAACACACTGAAATTATGTGTAATGTTTGTCTTTCTGCAAATATGACTTTCGTCAGCTCCCAGAGGAATCCATGACCCAAGTGACATTAAACTTCACTGCTCTAAGGTATATTCCAGGCAAGTAAGAGTCACCATCTGGTACAAAATGGAAAACACACCATTTTCCTGTGCCAAACCTAGAAAACCACTGGCAGGAACCGTTTGACTTTTGACTTTTAAACCAGAGCCATAATCCCATTGCCTTCCTGTTCTGTCAACCTCTTTCCCCAGGCGTGTACCCCAAGTCTCCCTGGTTTCAACCATGACTGACCCCCCAAGTCTCTGCTCATGGCCCACACATTGAGGTGACTCAGTCTGGGGTCCCAGAGTTCATCACTAAGGAAGCACCTGTCGCCATGGACACAATGGCCAGCTTCAGTACCTACTTCCACCAGGAAGGGCACAAACCAGAAGAGCAATTTCTGGGTGTTCCCTTTCCCCACCGTCAGCACACCATTCCATCAGGGGATCCTGGAAACTGTCTGTCGTCATCTAGTAGTAGAAAGGGCACCCAAAGGTTTGGGATGGGGGGGTCTGCCTTGCCCCCGAACGCCTAAATGCAACCAAGCACGCCTCTGGTCTCCTCTGTCGAGTGCAGGTAGAAGGTCATTACAAGCAGGGGTGCCCAATGAGCGGCTCTATCCTGCCAGGAGCCACCTGACTGTGCATTTCCCCCACTTCCTGTGGCTCTTGACTTCAGGAGGGACCTTCTTTGGCTCAATGACTTGTTTAGCTCTTGCTTTTGACCCGATGCCTTGGTTCTGGCCCTCATCAAGAAAGAATACGCTAACCCTTTGGCTATAGAGAGCTTCTCCTCCCCAGCCTGGCTACACTCCCTCACTTTCCACTTCTCATCTCCTCAGATCTGCCTATGGAGGTTCCCCGAAGAGTTTATCATATTTACTAGTTTTTCAGAGGTTTGGAGGAAAGGGCATTGCAACCATGGCTCCAGGCAGTCAATTTGTCCACGTTTGGTTCTTTGAAATTTCTAAAAGTGAAGAAGCTGAGTACTGTGCTGAAGCATCATTTCCCCTCTTCTCTGATAGAAGGTGGAGCCCTGGTTCTCACTGGGAAGATGTTCAGATGCTCCCTTGCCATCGCAAATGAAGCCACAGCAAGGGGAAAGCCTTCCTCTGCCCTGCATTCTCGACTGCCCAGTTGGCCGGACCTCACCATAAAGGTTATTACTTCTTTGCCAGGTGGGCTTGTTGGTTCAGGGGGGCTGGGAGGAAGTTTCTTGTGAAGTATTTTGTGGCCCGGCACTGTGACCCCTTGCGACTGTTGCCTGACGCATCCTGGGAAGCCAGGAGGGTGAGTGTTGCTAGCCTCTGGGGCGCTGTCCATGGTCCAGACCTGCATACTCCCTGGAGGCAATCTCACAGTCTTTCCTTCCTGAGAATCATCCAAAAACAGATCCATCTGGACTTGAGCTCCAAGATAAACTAGAGAGTATTGTTGATATTTGGGTAGAGAAATGGGTCTTTTCGACTGGGTGCCCTCTGACCCTCCGTGATAGGGTTTGCCCACCCCATGGAGTGATGAGATCAGCCTCAACGGCCCCATCTCCCTGGGAATCCGAGCAGAGGAGGGCAGCCCAACCCCACAGGGCTCCTTTCAGCCCAGCTGCCCCTCTCCTGGACACCACCGTCCCTTGCCTCCTCCCTCCTGCCCCTTGGGCTCAACCCTTCTCATTTCCGTCCCCCTCCGCCTCTTCAGACAATGTCCAAGGGCAGATCCATCCAGAGAAGTCTGGGAGGGAGAAGGGGGATGCACTGGGTAAAGGGAGGGAGAGGATGAGAGCAGAGGCATCCTGACTCTTTACTCTGCGGCTGGAAACGCTGGCCCTCTGCGATTTTACAGAATGAAGGCAGCAAAGATCTATGCCTCATAAGTCGAGACTGCAGAGCTGATTATGTCTTCTTCACCCTTCAACCACAAGAAACACTGCCCACGTTTCCCTCCGCAGGAAGCGTCACGCACAGCCTGCTCTGCCCTCTGGTCAGGAAGGCAGAAGCAGGGCAAGGAGCCAGCACCCGGGGTCCCGGGACCCAAGGCTGGGGTCAGCCGGTGCAAGCCCGTTCGCAGCACCTCGGGGCCTCAGTTACAGCCTGTGCAAAGTGAAGACAGCCACAGTGGGCAGCCCTCTGGACCTTTCACACCCACCGTGGGTGCCCAGGTATGACAGAGCATGGATTCTGAAAGGGTCATCTAAATCCAAAAGTACACAGATTTGAACAGACGCAGATGTAGCTGTGCCTTAAGTGTTCCAGCATTTTCTGGGTGGGAAAGCTGGGCCACCAAAAAGCCAAGAGTCCCTGCAAAGGTGACAGAGCCCTTCTTCACCCAGAGACCATGAGAAGTCTTAGCAGCTTTCTGCCAATCCCTGATATGCAATGATTTTTCCTTGTATTTATTTCTCGAGTAAAGAAATATGATACAGTACAATGAACTGATACTAACAGCATGCATGATAATAGGCATAAAGACTGGAGGGAAGTTCTCTAACTTAATCCTTAATCTACTGATTTTTTTTTTTTAAGCCATTTGTACCACAGATGGAATCGGATGGACTAAAATTCTGTCCCCTCTCAGAGACTCTGTTAAATTATGCAACACGAAAGGACAATTGCCCTTGACCTGAGCCCTTCCAGTCCAGCCACACTACACGGTCGTTTCCAGCAGGATTGGCTGTCCAAACTGGACATCTTAATAGACTGGATTCTGATTGGGTGGCTGGTGGGGAGCATGGGTGGGGATGCAGGACCACCTGGCTTCCAGTAAGGAGTTATGAATAAAGAGGGGAGAAAGCAAGGCCACAAAGAAGAAAAACAAAACCCAAACTTGGAAGCAGCCCCGAATTCTGTCCTCTCAGCTCTCGGGAAGAGACCGCCCCGACGCCTCCCTCGCCCAGCGCACACACGATGTCTCAGAGGCAGAGAGGTGGCCGGTCCGGCTGTGCTGTCCGAGGGCTAGGGCAGCCCCCGCAAACAGGGCAGTCATTGTAAAGGGAAGGCTGCCGTGCTTCCGTCTGTCCTGTTTGTCTAGGACTTGCCCAAGGTCACTGAGGGTTGGCCTGAGATTTTGGATCACTAAATCCACACAGCCGCCCAAGTTTTCTCTTCAGTGAGGAGCATACCATCTCCAAGCCACTGGCCTCTCCCAGGACCAAGGTACGAAGTAAATTAAATCCAGCAGCAAACCTGATGCAAGCCATTCACAGGCTCCCCTGCTGTCGGCAGAGCTGGGAGCAGGGTGTGCAGCTGTCTCCAGCCTCTATAACACCTTGACTCTGTCCTACACACTCTCAACACTGGAGGAAGGGAAAAGGCTTGTGTTGACAACACGCAGGAGTTACAACTTCTGCCCTCTAGGAAGTGGCATGATCCACCTCCTTGCTGAGGTGCGTCGTCTTTCTGTTGAGATGACTGGGGAGTGAGGCCGCTGAGCTCCACTGTGTCCAGCCTGAGCGGAGAGACCTAAATTACTTTGCTTTAATAAAGCACCCAGAGAGTCTTGGAGCCCTCAGGTGCAGATACCACTAGGGAGAGGGCAGGGGACTTGGAAGAAATGGAGACTAAGTAGGGTACTTAGCAGCAGTGGAAGAAGAGGAGGGGGAGAGGGGTCCGGCAGGAAAGCCCCAGAGCCGGGAGAGCTGGGGAACTTTGTTTCCCCTCCTAGGCAGTGCTGAAACCTCCACTAACCCCCAGCCTTCAGATACACAAACAAAAGGAGCTGCATTTCATCCATTCTTAGGCGGAAAGAGCAGAGTTCCAAGAGGCTGGGAAGAGTGAAAGAGGGGAGTCAGTAGGAGCGGGAAAATGGAAAAAGGAAAGAATCCAAGAAATTCAAGGCTCAGAGAGCATCCTTGGACGTATTTGGGAGAACAGCAGACCCCTCAGAGCGCTGTGCTGTGCTGAGCCCCTCAGTCGTGTTCGACTCTGTGACCCTATATGGACCGGAGCCCATGAGGCTCCTCTGTCTAGGGGGGCTCTCCAGGCCAGAATACCGGAGCGGGTGGCTGTGCCCTCCTCCAGGAATCGAACCCAGGTCTCCTGCGTTGCAGGGGGAGTCTTTACCGTCTGAGCCACCGCGGAAGCCCCTGATCTGGCGGTGTGTGGTTACTAAAGGAGAGCGCCCAGATTTGGTGAGACAGGAAGGACGCAGGGCCTGCATCTGCAGAAAAGAGGGGAGCTGCCGCGTAGCCCTCTTCGCTGCCCTCCTCAGGCCAGACCTTCCCGGCCGCCCTCCCGGGCCGTCAGAAGCCAGTCAGCCTCCAGCCCAGCCAGAAGCCAGCTCTGTTTATTGCGCTTTCCAGACGTGGTCTCTGTCACCGTCTCTAGCACGCACCCCGCTTCTCGTGTCCAGAGGCCCTTACTTCTGTGGAGTATCCATCCACCCTATGATTCTGCGCTCGATGCTGCGGCTCCCCTGGAGAAAACGCCCTCTTCTTGCCTTCATTCCCTCACTCTCCTATCCTAACAAACTATCTCCTATCCTATCCAAACTATCTCCTATCCTATCCAAACTATCTCCTATCCTATCCAAACTATCTCCTCCTATCCTATCCAAACTATCTCCTATCCTATCCAAACAAACAGCGCAGAGAAGTTGACCCCTCCCAACGCCCTTTTACAGCGGCCCTGTTCAATGCATTTCAGTCAGAAAGACTTTCATTGGCATGGGCGTCCTATCTTCTCCCAGATCTATTAGTATCTTCTCCCAGATCTATTAAGTGGTGAAAGCACAGAAGATGATCCGTCATAAGATGTCTAACGCTTATAACATCTAAAGATGTCTGACTTTCTTTTAGAGTTTGTAGAGGGGCGTGCCCGACACAGTCATCCATCTTTGTCCTTCTAAAGCTCTGTCCCTTAGACATTCAACAGTCGGGCAAGCCTAGTGCCTACAGACTGGTTGATGCCATGATCACCAACTCACCCTGACTTGTACTACTTTTTAATGCAAAGTATATACTACCTTTTATTTTCAAAGTCTTGTTGCATATTTTCTTACCAGCCTACCCCAGCTGCATCCTGAATTAGTTCCTAAGGCTGTCACCTCTAAATATTCTGATCCATCTATGCAGGACAGACCCCACAGGAGTCAGGCCAGAAAAACATGGTAAATGTCAGGAAAAACTGGAAAGCCCCATAGAGCCCTGCCTAAAGCCTGCTCTTGCAAAATGCCCATTTGCTTCTCTCAGCCCCACAACCCGGCATGCTATTTTCACCTCCCTAGTCAGGACACAGAAGCAACATAAGAGTGTGCGAAGCTACCCCTCTGCTTTCTGGTGTCAGCTAGGCTAGAACTCTGCCACTCACTAGTCGTGTTTACCTTGGGCAAGTCCATCTGTTTTCTCTGAGCATCAGTTTCTGCATCTGTAAAGTGGACATAATTACTCTACCTGGCAAAGTTCTTAGGAAAATTAAATTATGTCATGTAGGTCAAGTACCGAGCTGAGTATCAAGCAAAGAGGGCATCCTTCATGAAGGTGACTGCCTTTTCCCTTCACCTCCCTCCCTCTTCCCAGATGACCAGGTTGTACCCTTTATCCTTTGACATGAGGACCATCTCCTAATGTGGGGAGAGAACGATTGGGAATCAGCTTTGCCTTTTCTCTCAGCCTTTCTTCTTGGCCATTTTCATCTCCAAAATGTCACATTCAACTCCATCCTTGGATCCACAGGTAAAGAGAGATCATCATACCTTCAGCTGCCCGGCAGCCAGCATGCGACCTTATCTTCTGGCACACGGAAGCTTATCGTCTACTGGCAACACTTCCTGGAGCACCACCCGTGTTTCCAGGGAGCTTCTAACACATCATCCGAGCTGTCTGGTTTCAAGCCACCATGATGCTTTGTCTGTGTCAGCTGAGGTGGGCCACTACCTCCTCCTGGAAAAGGAGCAGCTTAACCAAAACAAGAAGTCCTTTTCAGGTAGGCAGAATGCAAATACAAGTTTAGACCTCTTTGGAGCCCTGGGAAATTTAAGTAGTCCATGAAAATCGGGAGAGTCAAGCTGTTCATAGAATCAACCATAAGGAGGAATCCTGGACTAGGTTTTTCTAAAGCAAACATGTTACAAGTTAACATCAACCCAGCTGAAAGGAAATGCACCGTGCAGGGGACTCATGAGGGTCACTTCAACAACTGTTTATCAACCAGCTGTTTTTTCTTGGACCCTGGGGTGAGGGGCATAACGAGGGAAATGTGGGACAGAAGCATGAATTAAACAAGTGGTCTCTGTCCTCACGAAGTCCTACGCTCTTAAGGAAAACAAACATGTCCACAAATAATGATAGCAACAGGACTAAATATTTCAAGTAGCAGAAAAAACAAAGTTCAGAAAGTTTTCCCCAGAAGCAGAAACGTTCACTCATATGAAAGGACAAGGCGGATTCTCTATGGGCAGAGAGTTGGGCAGGTCGTTTTAGGCCAAAAAAAAAAAAGGAAAGCAAATGCAAGTTCCCAGCAGATGAAACAGCAGGATTCATCTGGAAAGGACAAGAACTTTGATAGGACTGGAGCCCTGGGGCCCTGGGGAGCAGCAGGGGCACAGAAGGCTGGGGCCACTGGGCAGGGGGCAGATGGTGGAGAACCAGAGGGGAGAAGGGGTCCGCACCACTGTGGACCACTTTAGCAGCGGTGTGGGGGGCGAGCTGAGGGTCGCACGATGGGGTAAGCACTGCCCCATCCCATCTGTGATGTTCACACTTCAGACAGGGAAAGCCTGTGAAACAAACGAATGCCCAGAGCTGCTCTGCTGTGTAACACTGATATCGTCATCTTCAGAAAGCAAGGGCGGGGACAGGGTAGGGGGTGGGGGGGGGGGGGGGCATCTATTCCGTTTTGAGACAAGATAGCGTAGGTATATGTAGATATGCCACATAACGCTTCCTCATAAAGTCAGTCGAAGACCATGGCAAAACTAAGGTCTGTCTGGATAACTCGGGTGATGCCCATATTGCCAAGGTAACACACCACCCACCGGCCTGTGCTTCAGCTCAGTATGAATCTGAGACAGGACTCAGACAAGACAAGAGTCTGCGGACAAGACTCCTGCCTCTGGGGTGTCAGCCTCCTGGGAGTCACCAAACGAAACCAAGGTCAGGCGAGGGCACCAAAGAAACAGGAAGCTCTTCTTCTCCGAGCTTATTCTCTTATCTACATCTGGGGGCGGGGGCGGACAGTGGGGCTGGGGAGTGATTTCGGGTTCACAGAAACAGTTCTTATTGGCTAGTACTTGCTGCTTAGAAATGGGTTTGCAGCGGGGGCCACTGGAGAGAGAGAGAAACCCAGTCCTCTGCTGGGGAGGGTGGCGGTGGAGGGCGGGCAGCCTGGAGGGGCCCGGGTCAGGAGGCAGACAGCATCTCAAATAGAGACATCAGTTTCTTTGCACACACAGCCAGCGCTACCACAAGGCTTAACTCAACAAGGTTGTCAAGCGGGCTTGGCCCTATGTTCCTGCTCCTATGACAGAGCCTTTGCCAGCTAGGGCCTCCCAATGACTGTCCCCTATGCCCACCTTATTAAAGAAGGCAGAAACTCCATATGGAAATGTGTGATCGTACATAAGTTTGTGTCTGGCAGGACACATACATGGGGCTCCCCTTGTGCCTCAGCTGGTAAAGAAACCGCCTGCAATGTGGGAGACCTGGGTTCGATCCCTGGATTGGGAAGATCCCCCAGAGGAGGGAAAGGCAACCCACTCCAGTATTCTGACCTGGAGAATCCTGTGGACTTTCACACATAGGTATACATAATTACTATGTCTATACCACTGGAAGCATACTGGAAAAAGAGACACTCATATGGTTATTGTTCCTGATGCCTCAAAGGCATTGGGCAGCTTCTGTGCAAAAGGACTTAGTCCCAGTCACTACTGGGGATAATAGGAAATAAACAGCAGGGTCCTATTTAGTAGGGTCTCACAATTTAGCTCTACAGATGTTCCCCAGGTTGTGAAATAGCCATGGGCAAATTTCCCCTTACACAAATGGTTCCTGAAGACATTGTCTACAATTTAAGAGATGGGTAAAATTATGCCTTTCTCAAATACAGTAGAGTCTTGAGCACAGAAGACAACCAAGGAGAGAGAGGGAGGAGGGGTGGGCTTTCAGCCTCATGTTTCTGAATCATCTGGACTCTTCATCAGCTTACGTTACTTCTGAGGTTTGTGTGCTATTCTCTCTCCATCAACCCCCATGCATCCTGTTATTGCATTTTCACTATGATTGGAGATTACAGGTCAAAGGAAGGTACAAGTCATTTTGAAGACATAGGAAAACAGAGATCCTAATTTTGTGGGCAGTCATGGCCAATTCAAAAGATTTAAAATCCATTCCCATCTGTGATTTGTGAGGTTTGGGTGTGGCTTTCTATAAAATGAAAGCAAAAGAAATACATCTTTTTTGTCAACTGATGGGAAATCTGATTTGTACATGGAAAGGGGTTATCGCTTTAAGCGGGGATGTGTTCGCACACATAGGTGTATAACCAAGCAAGTATGAGCACATAAACACATCATCCAGTGACTGAAACGTGAGAGGCATCAACTGGGAGAAGCCCATCTGTGCCAGTAAGCGTCCTGAGCGAGGAGGCCCGGAGGGCTGCAACTCCACACAGAAGAACTAAGTCTTGAGTAAGGGTAGGGTGGGATTTCCAAGGGGAAGAAAATTCCAGGAGGCTGCTATCGGAGGAGGAAGCATGTCAAGCATTTCTACAGAGGCAGAGGAACGAGTTAGTCTCTGGGATGTGAACAGACCCATTTGCATGTCAGATAAATATACAGGCAAGCACCATGAATTTGAGAGTAGAGTGGCAGGGTGGGGCCACGACATGCTGGGCCAAGGATTTTGAAATTTCTCCCACGAGAAGCTAGTAGTCACTCTGCAAGGGCAGATTCACAATAGCAGGTGCGCTTCTGGAAGGTTCTTAGGCAGATCCTAACAGCTATACAGTTCCAAGCTTTCATCATCACCTACAGACCCTTTTCCAAAATGAATGCAGACAGGAGAAGGGCTGGTACGTTTTTACAGAGAAGGAAGAACTAATTCTGTTTTCCTTGGTTAGCTTCTCTCCCTAACTCCATATTAGCTTATTTATCGAGGCTCTGGTCTGCATTCATAAGGTATTTCCAGAGGCAGATGGAGAGACATCTGAGACTCATGGAACAAGAAAACATCTCGGGCCTCAAAACATTTTCAAAAATGAAAGCTTGGGTCAAGTGTGTGCAACTCATAGAACACACAAAAATGAAACCAAATTGCCATTCAATCACACAGTTCCCCCATGGAGATGGAATTCAACTTCAGTGCTCCCGGGACTAAGGCTTTTTTTCTGTTATTGTTGCTCTTGTTCCCTATTTGATTAGACCAGTAACTACTGTTACGCTCATTTCTTAGAGGAGCTAAACCACATTGGATGCAGCCACTAAAAAATCACATAGAAAAATAATATTAATGCAAGAAAATGTAATGCACTGCTAAATGCAAAAGAACAGCATGGTAACATTTTTGTTAAAGCAATATAAATATTGCACTTAATATAAATACTCTGCACTTATACATTTATACATAAGCCTGAGAGGAAGAGAAACTATAAACCAAAATATTTGGTTTTCTTTGCATGAAGCTGACTATAGGTGTTTTTGTTGTTGTTGTTGCTTTTCTTCCCCTTAATACCCTTCAAGTTTAATAATATTTAGCGTGTATTTTTAAACTAATAAGGAACTGTGTTTTTTTTTAATTGCATAGAAATTTGGGTTAAGACCAAAGGATTATAGTTTCAATTAGAGGAGATTCCTGAGTCCTTTGCCTTTCTCTTTCTAAGCTATCTCATGATAGCAAGGGTCAAAAGAAGCCCGTGGTTGATTTAAAGTGGTCACCAGTCCTCCACTACTTGCCAATGCAGGCAACTTTTTAGGATGTCTCTCTGAGAAAGAATTCAGGCATTTCCACAAGTGATTCAGCTCATCTAGCTCGAGTGGGATGGAAAATGATGGATGCCCACATAAAAGGACAAAAGATAAATAGTCCCAAAACGTTTGATCCAAGCTTTGTGTGTGTTCTCACAGGCTTCCCCAAACACTTAGTCACCTACAAGGACTATCTAAGTTTATGGCTGCCAAAGAGATGTATATTTCATTTAAATGATGAATCCCCTATTTCCTCACCTTCCAAATCATATGAGCAGTTGCAACGAATGCATCTCACCACACTGTTATGCAGTGCAGGAGAGAAGGGCTTCCTGGTGAAAGGCAACCCCTGTTTCCATGCCAGGCATCACTCACCCAGGCCCTCAGCAGGAGACCACAGACGGGCAGTGCCTGCCGGCAGCCAGAACGCCACAAAACACAAGTCATTTCTCTGAAGGGTTCCCCTTCCACTACTGTTCACAATGAAGCTGCCAACACATACAGGTCTCACCAAACCACAATAGCTAATGACCCCTGGTAATGACCACTATCGGGCTTCATTTTGCCTCCAAGTCTTCGGACAGAAGATGGCTGTCATATTTTTTTCTTGTCTACCTACCACGTGGTTTTCTTGTCTTGGAATACAGTGCCGTCCTAAGCTCACAAGAGATTGGCAGCAGCATAACAGACTGGGGTGCCGAGCAGAGGGGACAAATTTCCATAATGCTAATACCTCCAACAGGTATAAAACTTCCAACATCCCTTGGGCCTTCAACAGACTCCTAAAGGGTCTCCATTTGTCTCCCTCTCTGGTAAAGAATCCTCCTGCAATGTGGGAGACCCAGGTTCAGTCCCTGGGTCCAGAAGATTCCCCGGCGAGGGGAATGGCAACCCACTCTAGTATTCTTGCCTGGGGAATCCCATGGACAGAGAGGAGCCTGGCGGGCTACAGTCCATAGGGGTTGCAGAGTCAGACACAACTGAGCAACTAATACTTTCACTTTCTGAATGAAAAAAACCTAAAAAACCAGGCAGCCTCTGAGATAGTCTAACCCTCAGAGTGAAAGGTAAGACATTACTTGAGCCAGCTGGCTTCTCTTAACACGCCTCCTCAACAAGTGCTTTTCAATCTTTACTGGGTGTCTGAATCACCTGGAGATCTTGGTAAAACACAGATCCTTAGGTCTGGTCTTGGGACCTAGAATTTCTAACAAGCTCTCACATGGTGCTCATGATATGACTGGCTCATAGCCCATACTTTGGGACCCAGGCCTTTCCAATCTTGGCATCTTCTGCATTCCACTGGCTGAGATAAGTCACTGAAACCAACCTAGCCTGATAACCCAAGATAAGCAAAACTTAATCTGGGGTAAAGGGTTCACCCCTGACCAGGGAATATCATATGAAGGAAGTCCAGTGTCTTTGTGCTCTGAACATTCAGCCAAATGTGGGAGGAGGGCATGAGGGAGACAGCAAGCGACACAGAGGACATACCCACAGTCCCTCCAAGAGCTAAAGGGGCTTAAGAGAATGGCACAGCACATTCTTTATTGAACCAAAAAGAAAAAAGGTACCAAACCAACTCCAGAAATAGAATCAGAACAAATCTGAAACAGAGCTACTGATTTTCTTAACTACCTCGTCTTGGAAGCCAAAATGGGAAGGATTTTCAGGAAAAAAAGGGAGTCACGTTGCTGTTGCCTCCGTTAGTGACTGATGCCTGTTGAAGGCATTAGGAAACCAGTGATGACGCTCTTTCTTCATTCAACACTAGAAATGTAATTGGACAAACAAATGAACTACAAGACAGACTAACTATATAGGTTACGGTAAGGGGCTCCTTCAGTCCTAATTTCCAGTGTTTTGTGACATATAGGAAGTACATGAATTAAGTACTCTGGGAAGGATACACTAAAATATTTCCTAAAGAAGCATTCGCACCTGCTCTTTCTCTGAGTCTATCAAAGATGTCCATTCCTGCACCATTTCCATTTACATAATAAAATGGGTAAGAGTGTACAGGTGTCCTCAGATGTCCCCATACCCACTGTGCACCAAAGGTAGAAGAGACCCAGACGTTCAAATCCACAGATGACCCTGAGGCCCGCAGTGACTTGTCCAAGTCCAACTTCCAGTTGAAGGAATATTCTACCAGATCTGGAAAGGGGAAGTCACTCATGGAGGAATCAGAGAAGCTCCATACAGTCTAGAGTGTGTGGATTCCGTTCGGCCCAAATTCAGAACTCATTTATAGTTCCCTGGCATTTCCAATTTGCAAGCTTTAAGAAAAGAGCAAAAGGCCAAAGAGGGAAATGTTCACAAGAATGTATACTGCCTCTGCTGTGACTGCTTACAGAGAACAGAAGATTCCTGAAAGAGGTGCAGAAACTGAGGATTCAGTTATGAACCACAGTCCTGGGGACGGGAGGTGGGGGGCAAGCAACAGGTCTCCATGGTGGATGAGGGGCAGCCTCTGACTCCCTGCTTCTACTTGAAGCCAATCCTTTCCATCGCCCCAGTTACCATCATCAAAAGCAAAAACTTGGACCCGCCCAGCTGGGCAAGAAGCCAAGATTTAAGGTAGAGGGGAACATTGTCAGAAATATAAGGTCTCTAAAACTTCTTGTAATTGTTAGGGCGATCTTTTAAAAAAAAAAAAAATCTACTCGTAAAAGGAAGAGAAGAAAAGACAAAGGAACTCAGAACCCTAAAAGTCAGGGGAAGAATGCGTGTCTGACTGTTCGACGTGCCCCTGACCTCCTCTGTCAAAAGGGCTCTGGGGCGCTGGGTGGGGGTGGGGGGGCTGATACCAGCTCTTCAGCCTCATGGACAGGGCGGCTCCCTGCCTCCACCTTCTCTCCCTGCCTTCTCCCAGCCAGTCCCTCTTCAGAGCTTCTCTTCCAGTTCTGGAAGAACCCACAGTGAAGACGCACAGGGAAAAGCCATCCCCTTCGGACACCCTTACGTCCTCGCCCCTTCTCTTCCAGCCACACCTTGCCCTATTCCCAACCTTGGATCGGTCCAAACATTCTCCGCCGCTGCCGGGCGTCTGCTACCTCTGTGCTGCTGAGCACTGCTTGACAGAGTCACACCCAGGCCCTCCCCCACCCCCTGCTGCGGCTGTTCCCAGCCTTCACCACTCCTTACCAAGGTCCCCTCTCACCCCCAACTTCCTGCGCTCCACAGATGGGCGCACCTGCTTCCCCTAGGAAAACAAAGCCCTCCCAAAGAACCAGGCAAGCTCCTTGCTGCCTATGAATGTATCCAAGTCTACAAACCACCCCCCCACACCCCCCACTCCCTCTCCTTCAGAGAGCCTTCTCCGGTCTTCCATCAGGGACCATCCCACCTCCAACGCCCTGCAAGCACATCCCCGCTCCCCTCTCCCCAGCCCAGACCCTCCCCGGGGCGTCCCCACTCCCTGCCTTCTCAACCTGTCATCGGGTTCCTTGGGTACCGCTCTGTGCCCCCAGCCCACCAGAAGCAGCAAAAGTCCCCACTGGTCTTTTCTCTTGCAGCTGTTCTGTCTTCCCTGCCAAGCTCATCAGATAAATCCACCATGCTTGTTCCCTTCACCACCTTCCTCTAGCTCTGCAGTCGTGCTTCCCACCGCTGCACCGTTGGAAAGGATCTGGCCCAAGTTTCAGGCTCGTCTTAAAGACACAACGAGGCTCAGCGGACACTGTACAGGCCTTGTGCTTTCTCTCTTGCCCTGCCCCAGCCCAGGCCCAGGCTTCTGTGATCCCCACACCCCTTCTGCTCCTCTCCCCTGACCCCAGCTTGACCCCCGGGCTGGTGGTTTCCCTTCCTCCTTCGGCAAGCCCCAAGGCTTTTCACTCCATGTGCTTAGTACTGAGCGGGCTCTTCCCCATCCTCATGGCCTTAACCCCTGCCTGTACAAGTGGACCCAGAGTCACCAAGTCCTTTCCTCACCGCCTCCTGCTCCCAGTTTTCCAAAGAACCCACAGGTACCTCATTTCCTGACTGAGTCTTCCTTTCCCACAACTTCCAAGTACAAAGAGAGACCCACTAAATCCGGGTGCCTTCATAAAAGAAAGGGTCTCACACACTGAGAAAGTCTGGAGATGCAAAAGACAAGAGGAAGGTCTCCACAAAATCAGGAAAGAAGGTGATTGTTGAGGGTACCAGTAGAGAGCTTAGCTTTAGAAGTAGCACTTGCTCCTCTGAGGAGAACTTCATATTTATTGAGCTCCACCTGTAGGTGCCAACAAGGACCATGCATTTGGCTCAGTTCATGCTCATAATAATCTTACAAGATTAGGACTATCATTCCAGTTTTATTAGAAGAAGAAATAAGTGCCGTACAAGGTTCGTTAATTTGCCCAAGGTCACAAAGCTAGTAAGTGCCAAAGTCAAGACTTAAATTCAAACCTGGTGTCTCCAAAGTCATTGTCCCTCAGGCATGAGAGAAATAAAACAACGATCCCAGAGAGAAAGAAAATTTCAAAGTTTGACAAGTTTCTGAATAAGAATAGAAAAAAGGATGTCACAAAATTGAATAAACTCAAAAACCTAATAGACTATTTCCCTATGTCTTCCCATCACCCCATCTCCCTTTCTCCATAAATTGCTATAGTTATCAGGCTCAACAGATTTCCCTTCCAGCTGATTTTTTTTTTTTAAGTGTTAAGTCTGATTTGTGGTCTACTTATACTGAGTCTTGAGTGGAAAACAGAGGAAACAGATGCTCTGTGCTGACTTTTAACTGTCTTTCCTCCTCTAATCTCATCTTTTCTCCCCCATCACCTATGGTGATGAGGAATTTTGTAGACTTGTTTGCTTTAGGTCTTGGCACCCTAAGCATTCACTCACAACAGATATTCCCTGGGAGCTTGGATATGTTTTCCTGAGGCTTAGTTGCTGCCTTTCACCCTCATTGCCTTTTTTAAAATATTAACCATTTCTATAATTTGATTGGGTTCTTGTGGGAAGATGGAAGGGGAAGATGGATAAGAAATCCATATATCTCCTTGGATTTTTTTTTCTAACTTTATTAGGATTTCCTATCAGCCAAGACAATGATCCCTCCCTTTTTTTAGCTTTGGAAATATTGTGTACATCAGCAAGAACTACACTGGGTGGTTGGTGGGGGCATGTGACATGCATGTATGCATATTTGTATATTGAAGGTGGGCTAAAGGCATGTCCATTGAAAACCGCCTGTCTTGCAAGGTTATCATCCCCCAGGGAATTTTAAAAGCCAGCACTCTATCAGAGTGAGACAGGGAAAATGATCTTGATCAATGGTATCAAAATCCCAACATTAGTCCAAGTACTTAAGTTTGACTTCTAAATTTAGCTTCAGTTAGCTAGTTAATAAAATCTCTGCAGTGCAAGAGTCTTTCAAATATTACTTAACTAAAGGGCACTGTGCTGATGCCCTAGTTTTTCTCATTGTCTAACAGATTCATCCAACTAGACTCAAAATCTTGGTGATCTACATAGCAAGAACCATGGTCCCAGCACTACCTCTCCAGGCCCTGTTCGACCAGAATTTGCCTAGAGAATTTACCCACATTTGTGTGAACTCTTCAAAAAAGTTTTCCTCTCAAGCTTGTGTTATACAGTAGGCTACCTGTTCCCCTGGAAAAACTTTGGCCCCCAAGTCATCATGAAAATTATACTGAAGAATGGAGCAGACCCCATTAAAAACCATGTGGAGAAGGGGAAAAACTGGTGGAAGTTGAAGAAATTGGATCTTAACCTTGAGATTCAAGGTGCCGTCAGACGAGCACAGAGAGAAAACTGTGCTGGGTCTCTGAGGAGCTCCAAGTGTGGACAGGAGCAGCCCCCACGGCAGTTTAACTGAACGGAACCTTGGCAAAGTTTCCACAGCAAAGGTTCCCTCCAGTCTCAGAGAGGGCCTTTGGGGGAAGGGGTTCAGACTCTGCCTGCTCTCACATTCCAAGTGAACTCATGACTCTTGTTCCTCTCCCACCTGATTTTAAGCCAATTAATTTATCTCAGAGCCCCAGCCCAAACCTGGGACATACTGAGACGCCAATGACTATGGAAGAACGGAAGGAAAAAGAGGAAGGTGGGAGGTGGGAGAGAAGGTAAGACAGCTGAGAAGCCTACAAACAGACACAAGTGAAACAAGAACTAAAAATGAGCAGCAGGACAGGCTCAAGTGGACAGCTGAAAGACCCAGAAAATCTGGTGGAATCTCTGAAAAATTCGGTGGGCTCAGCTCAGTGCAGAAGAGGTCCAAAACTGCTCCAGTGGCCAAGACAGCAAAGCCTGAGGATGAGGAGGGGGGACAGAGACAGGGGCCCCTACTCTTTGTTCCCCTGAGGGCCAGGCCCTGAAGTGAGTATAGAGCCTGGCAAACAGGGAAACAGGTGTTCCCGAAAAACCATGTTGAATAAATGTGAAGCTCATTTACAAGGCCCTTTCCAGCTCCGACATTCTGGGACCCTGCCTTTTTCAGACCTCTCATTTCAGGCAGGTCTCTCTGACGCCCCCAAGGCTGGGCCTAGTGAAATAAGAGAAGGATAAAACTGTATTTTGAAGGACAGAAAGAGGCAGAAGCGAAAGCTTGACCTTGGGAAATCACCTCACTTGACCCTTGGAAGTAACCTCAAGTTCCAGCTTGAGGAACTCCCCGGATTACTGACTGAACTACTTTTTTTTCCTGTTTTCTCCAAGGAAGAACACTGTGCCCACTGACGGCAGCACATACTGTCTTGTGGGAAGAGTCAAAACACAGAAACCACCTCCTGATTACCCACTTGATTGATGGGCTTCACTGCAGAACTCTGTTCCACCTTCTCCCTGCACTGGAGCCCTCCACACCCTATAACTTAGAGAAGGGCTAGCTCCTGGCTTCAGGCATATTCCCATTCTTCATTCCACTCCCTTCTATTCTTACTGACAGAGGAGCCGAGCCTGGCTGGCGCTTCCTAAGGCTGAACAATTTAGGGAAACTCTTCTGTACCTTAACCTGCAGGCCACAGGAGGGAAGACTTAATTTGAGTTTTTGCCTGCATTCCTGAAGAGTAGTCAATCAGTATATAAGGAAAGAGGGAAGGAGAGAGGACAGGGGAGGAAGGAAGGAGGAAAGGTGGGAAGAACAGAGGGAAGGAAGGGTGAAATATGGATGCAGATGAAACAAAAACTGAAATTCGAAGCATCCCTGTCTTGAGTTCACAGCTAAAAATCTCAGATATTTTTGCTGAATTCACTTCTGAGAAGGAAGCCAGTGAATCACATTTCTAAATGACAATATTCGGGTTTCAGTGCTGCTGTTTTCTAGCTGGGTGAAGAAGAAAATTCCCTTTAGCCAGACTGTCCGACGTGCGAGCTCCTGCTTTTCCTGACCTCAGAGGGCTGGAGGCTTCCTGCCACTCCACAGAACCGTTCCTTCACATGGTTCTGGGTTTGTGTTCCTAGACCACACTTCCGTTGGACCTTTCTCTTAGGCCTGGCTCTTGCTCACACACCCTCGATGCTCCCCCCAAAGCCTGGAGGATAAAGTCCAAGCTCCCCGACATGGTATCTAAGGCCTTTCTGGGTCTGGCTCCCTGCCGCCTCACGCAGTCTTTCCATTCTAGCACAGTGTGCGCCCGTCCTTGAGCCCCGCCCCACCGTGACCTGCCCATCTCTGTGCTTTGGCTCGTGGTTCTGCTCTGCCCTGAGCCCTCACCTGTCCCCACCCCCAAGCCAACCAACACGCGGGCCTCTTCCTGGGCCCTGCGGGGACCCCGCTGCCAGGCGGCAGCGAGTGGGACCCCTTCTTCTGGGTATGACTCTCTAATGGCACGGGACACTTTCTGTGAAGTTTATCGGCCTTGTGGGTTTCGCCCGCCCTGGACGTTGAGGTCCTTCGTGCAGAAACACTGTCTCCCCTCTGTCACTGGATCTCCACCTTAGAGCCCCAAGCCAGGCACACAGCAGGCATTCAATCAATGTTTGTTGGGTGAAGCGGGGAATGAATGAATGATCACCTTCTCCCTGCACTTGAGACCCAGATGTCCTTAAGGAGATTGAAAAACTAAGTCTGAAACCACTCTGCTTGTCAGGCCCTCCCACCGTCCTCCCAGCAGGCGCATTATTTTTGCCCATTTTCTCCTCATACCCTCTCTTGTTTCTCCCTTATTCCCCTTTGTCACTTTAATGGCATGCCAGCTCCCAGATGCCAGGCAGCACACACCGTTGGAAGTCTGGCAACAGTGACACAACCAGAAAGCATCAAGCCCCAGAGATGGCCTGGGTCAGCGGGGGGCGCTGGAAGGCAGAGACCTTCCTGAAATCTATTCCCAGGGACCCAAAGTGCATGGCCAGGAGACAGCGCTTTCTACTTTTGAGTGAACCAAGGAAAGCCTGGACTCGTCCCCACTCGTGCTGGAATGGGCAAACAGCAGCCACAAGGGCCATCTGTCAGGGTGACTGCAGAGGGGACGTGGGCTCTGCACAGTTGGAATACGTGACCTCGATATTCCCTGTACAGGGAGGTCTCCATCTTTGAGTGCAGTTTGGGGACACTGGGATTGGGGCGTGATTCAGACCTGTTGTCTCACCCCCCCCCACCACTTCCTCCCCCAGTAAGGGGACCGAGGGCGGCAGGTGGGGAGTGGTGTCTCCAAAGGCCCGCATGGCCCTTGTCCTGGCCCCGTCCAAGGGAAGTCTGGTTCTTCTCCTCCCCCAGATTCTTTCAAGATCTAACTTATGAAAAGGAAAGTGAAGGTTAGAGTCACAGAGAAAGACAGTTACCAAAACGCCACTACTCCCTGGTTAGCCCGGGCAGTGTTGGCAGCATCGGGCTCCATGTTTCAATGCCTTTGGCCCAAGCACCTCCCTGGGCCTTGACTCGGATGTATGTATGTGGTTCAGCACTAGCTCTAGAACCTTCTGGAACCTCCCAGAACTGACCTGCCAGTCTGAATATTAGCAGAAGCCCAGATCCCTCAGGTGAAGAGGACAAGGATGAGTACTGCGTGAGAGAGTCACTCTCAGGGACTGGGAGAGGGATTTGAGAGCAACTTGAGGGGCTGCAGCCCCACAGGGCAGCGGTGGGGAGCGGTCAGCGGTCAGAGTGATATTGTTTTGTGACCGTTGCTGCTATTCTAACCCCCAGCGAAGTGGGCAGTCTCCCACAGTCTTGTTGCATTCACTACTGGACTAAGATGACTCCTGAGGGGGATGTTTGGGAGCGAACAGAAATGACGACTCCAAGTCCAGAAGGCACCCTGCATCGTGCTGTGGCAGCAGAAGCCTGCTTGGGGGCTGAGCGAGGGGAGAGAAACCCACCACCTGACAACGGTGAAGGACAGAGAACAACATCCATAGGGGCAAGAGAAGGCAGAGCTGCCTCTTCTCGTAATTATCCAGTGACTGTCAGGACAGGTTTTCCTGACCCACATGGGTCCAGGTCCAGGATATGGGGCCTCTGAGCACTGTGCCAGGCCTGAGGAGGTGGGGGGCGGGCAAGGGAGTCGGGGGCAGATTCTGTGCATGGTAGGGCAACAGGATGCCACCGTTCTATCACAGCCCTGCAGGAGCCTGCAGCCTCTTCCATACCGCACCCATCTCTGCCCCAACATCACCACCAAGCCTCCTAGACCTCACCTGGCTCATGGGACAAACCTTTTCATGAAGAAACAAAACAAAACTGGAACTGTCTCAGAGAGCGACTGAACTCCACACCAACACTGTTAACAGCCCCAAGCTCCCTCCCCTTCCCCACACCAGCCTTCCAGGCCTAAGAAGGCTGGAGGGAAGGTGAAAGGTTCGTCCAAGGTGAAATGAACTCTAAAGGCCAAGAGGTATTTTTGATTACCTATTGGAGTTCACAGGGAAAGAGAGGAAGTGGATAGATACCACGGTACCAGCCACTGAGTCTAACAAGGAAGGAGAACCAGGCCGCTGAGGCCGGGGGAGGGGCAACAGAACTCAGGAACAGGAGAGGGAGACAGAAAAAGGAAGGTGAAGACACCCCCTGGTCTTTTCCATTCTGTACGTGTACCTGTGCTGGACGGCCTGACACACTTTCTAATAACCAGAGAATTTTCTGACATTCCCTGATGGGGTCACAGGTGGCCCTTCCCCTGAGCTCTCCCTCTCTAAGATGGAGGGGGCCACCAATTCAGTGCTTTAGCTGAGACACAGAGAAATAAATGAGAGGGAGGGAGGGGGACCCTGGGGAAGAGGTCTCCATGGCAGACAGTGGCCCTGAGGTTTGTTGCTCATCTTCCAACCCAGGGGTCTCAGTCCCCAAACCCGCAGGGCCTTGCCTTAGGCAATTCATCCAGGTGACTGTGGGAAGAGATTAGGTGCCTGGGCCCACCCAATGCCTTTGACAAAGAAGTGGCACCTCCCAGGGCTCCATGGCCTCTACTATGGTGTGGCTTTCATGTTTGGATGAAAAGCTCCCCTGCAGGGAGGAGCCAAGGAGGAACTGGGATCTGGGGAGCTAAGCTCTTCCTGATTTTATACGCCACCCATCACCGGCCTGCCAGTGGTAGCTGTCACGTTGGGCAAGTCCACCCCGAGGCAAACAGGAACCACGTTTCTGTTACTGTAGACCAGGGAGACTGTCAAGCTTGAGTTTCTTGAAGGGCCTGAGAAGCCAGCAACTACTGAAAGGTGCTCCAGTTTCTCTTAGGTCTAAAACATAAATAAAAAGACAAAAGTTGAAAGGGGGAAACAGACTCCTGAAAAAAAAGACTCAACAAGACCCAAACGCTGGTTCAGATATTTTTTCCACTGGATCAATAGGATTTTTTTGGACACAGCAGCAGCCCTGGGATGTTTAACTCAAGAAATTCTAATCTCCTGATTTTTTTCTTTCTTTTAATCTTTGTAAGAGGCCACCTCTGGCTTTGCTCTAAACACATTTGGGACATCTTCTCGGTCTCTCATCAGATCCCCATGGCCAAGAGCACAGAATGCTATTTTCGTTTAGGAGAGATCACGTGTGCACTTCCCTGCTCTGTGTGTCTGCTGGTTCTCCACTCTAAACCAGCCCCTGGCAAGGCACCATGGGGCACAAGACCTGCATAGTAAAGTCCCCTGGTGCTTCCATATATATGTCTACCTCTTCTGTAACCATCAACAAATCTGTTTGCCTCCCCTTTGACAGATGGAGCTGTGTGTGCAAAGGCACAAACGTGCACTCACGGCTTGAGCTTGGTGTGCAAGTCAGTGCCCAACAACCCCTTGGTCCTCACACTGACCTGAGATGAAGCCAAGCGTTCTTAGTGTCTGGCCTCAGATCTCCTCCAAAGATCCCCTGGCAGCTGGCAGGTGCGTTTGGGACATGTTTTCAGATGGTGGTGGATGAATTGTTTCATCTTAAACACATTGTCCAGGTCCCTAGGAGCAGCCAGTCCCATGAAACCTCCTCGACAGTGGAGGAGAGATCACAGTACCGGCGCAGGGGCAGAGTTCCTGGGAGAAAACCAGGGCCAGGCCCCCTCCCAACTCAATCTCGAAGGCCTTCCCTCATCCCTTCTGCTCAATTCCCTTTGGGTCCTTTTATTATGGCCTCAGGTCACCTCTTCTGGCTCTAGACCTTTTCTGGGATTATTTTTCCGAAACTTGTCACCCACTCAGTGTCTGGTCCCCTTCCAGCCCGAGGCTACCTTTAGCTTCTTGACCTGTCTCTGTGTTTGGGACAGGGTGGGGGACCCCTCAGCCCCCAGGAGGCTTGGTTCTCCCCTGTCACCCCATCCCTAGACGCCCTGGAATATGACCCCCACACCCCCACCGGGAAGCAGACCCTTGGTCCCATTGCCCAGATACACTTAGCAGACAACCCCTCCCACTCTTGCCACGTCCCTCTTTCCTTTTTTCTTCTTCTTTCCTCAGATTAGAAGAGTCCTTTTTTTTTTTCTTTTTTACCCCAGAATGAATAAAATTATTCTGCCTCTTTGTTTCCGGAAGACATTTTTGACTGTATCCCCATACCTTTTCATCTTTAACGGTGTTCATTATTCTATTAGTCATCCCCTCCAAGGATTCAGAATTTTG
Source organism: Cervus elaphus (assembly GCF_910594005.1). Taxonomy (NCBI): domain Eukaryota; kingdom Metazoa; phylum Chordata; class Mammalia; order Artiodactyla; family Cervidae; genus Cervus; species Cervus elaphus. The sequence goes on along the minus strand of NC_057826.1, from coordinate 3,503,091 downwards.
AGAAAATTAGAAAGTCGGGGGAAACGCGAGGTTCTTTCTGCTTGCTTCAATGTCGAATCCTCCTCTTGCTCGAATTGGGGCGGGGCGGGGGGAGGGGGGGGTGCCGCGGTGCCCAGCAGGCAGACTGAGGAGAGGAAAGAGGAAAACTTAAGAGAAAAATGTTTATACTGCAGACTAATCATGCAGCTTCAGTCATAACAGGCAGTCAGTTTGGGACGATAAAGTTCTTTCTTCTAGGAGCTCCCTCTAAAGGTCTGGGAAGGAGGGGCGGGAGGGAGTTGGGGGGAGGGGGGCATGGCCCCTTCCTCTCCTTGACATACACACACGCCTATTTTCAGGGATAAGTCACCCCTCAAGGTGGCTGGAAAATTGGCCCTGGATCCCAGATCCCACAGTGCTAAGTGATGGAGACACAGACAGCCCAGGGCCACTGTATAGACTGTCCGGGTGCGGGGGTCATGTGTGGGCCTGGGGCGGTCTGGAGTTGAGTTCCGTGACCTGGTTTGGCCACGGAGCTGTCTAACTCCCGCTCTCCTCACAGGGGGACCCTCAATTCTGTCCCTGTCCCCCGCCCCTCGCCCGGCCTCGTCTTTCCCTGAGGGAGGAGACAAACTCCGGTCAGCCCCACCCGGCCACCCACCGGGGCAGGCAGGGAGCAGAAAACCCAAGCTCGGCTAAGGGCATTCCCCACCTCTCCTCAGAGGGAGCCACCCGCTTCGCCCCATTCTCCAAAGAGAGACGGTCCAGCCCCAGGCGCTGGCACACGTACACACGAAGCGTTTCCAGCATTGGGGTCTCGCACAAACCCGCCGTCCTCTCCTGAGACGCGAAACGACGCCCTTCGCTCCCAGCAGCCCTTGCGGCAAGATGGCGGCGCGGCGCTGCCGGAAGAGGCGGCCTGTGGCAGGCACGGCGCCCTCAGAGCCCAACCAAGGGTGTCTCAAAGATGGGTGCCCCGGGGCTGAGGCCTGAGTCACACACCAAGCAGGGCCAAGGTCACCCTGCCGGCCGCGAAGAAACGGGATGTTCTCGGTGAGAAGGGCTGGTGGGGGCCGGTGGCTTCAAGCCGTGTGCGTGGTTCCGAAGAGACCTGGCTTCTCCGAGGGCAGTACAGAGCCCTGTGCCGAGAAGGAGGCCGAAAGGGGTCTGTGTGCCCAGCCCGAGGGTCTGCGTTCCCTCCTGGAAGGCCTTGCTGTGCTGCGGGTCACCATGGAGAGTGGGGCCAGAGGCTGCAAGGTCGCCATGTCTGGGAGGACTCCGAGGACAGAGGCTTAAAGCCACCGTGAAGTCTGCAGATGGCCTGACGGTCCACAGTGGGGACCCTGTTCGCTCCCTGTGTTGACAGCACTGGGCACCCCGCGCCCCTCAGACAGGGTGTGCTGGACATGGAGGGAAAGGTCACGCCGGCCTTAGGGCCGGCTGGTGAAACTGGCCCAAACAGCCCCTGCCCGGTCACAGGAGCACTGTGGACCCCAAAGGTGACTGGAAGCTACCACCACCCTCATCTTGGAACCAGAGGGGTGGGAAGGCAGAGAGCCGCCTGCCACACCCCAGCCGGGTACCCACACCAGAATAGGGTCTCCCTGGCTGCCGGATCTGAAGTCTGCATATTGCCTTATAAAAACCTTCAATAAAATCTTTTTAAAAGAACACAAGTCAGAAACAGAGAGAGAGATGATGATGATGATGATGAAGGTTCAAACTAAGAAGTTTCATTTAGAACAAGGGGGGGGGGGGAATGTTTGTGTGCAAGAAAGAAAGACACCTTTTATTTTCTCTAAAAATCACTTCCATTTCAGTTTCAAGATCCATCCCACCAGGAATGTGGAAAATCTCTCCTTGGGTTGCTGGTCTGGGCTGGGATCCTGGGCCCCCCCACACCGCACCTGCCCGTCGCACCCCTGGCGCTTCCGGCAGGGCTGCCCCAGGGTGACTCTGCTGAAGCCTGTCTCATCCCCTCTGTGTGACTCCAAACTGTTCCGTCCCCAGCCTAAGAAAATGTCTTTGACCCGGGGAAACCTCATTCCTAAGCCTGCTCTGAATGAAGTCCTCCCGTGGGTGTGACTTTTGAAACAAGCCAGGAATCCTGTGGCCATTGTATTGCGCTTGAGAAAAGGAGGCCAAAACCTGGGAGCCCCAGGAGATGAGACAGAGGGAGGGGGAGACAGGGGAGAAGGCAGAGAAGCTGCTTTATCTACTGTGTGTTCCTCAGTCACACTTGCTTTCAGAAGGAGTTACAATTCCTGTTGCAATTGGTGGTGACCTGTAGAGCTTACCTTCTGTTCATCTTTTAGTTTGGCTTCGAGTTTGTGGTTTATTTCAGAAAATGTATTAAAGCAGTCCCAAGTGAAGACTCATTTGTGGTGTCCTCAGGAGAAACTGATTCATATGCTTTGGAGTCATTCCTGTTCTCCCATTCCCTAACCAGTCCTACTGAGCCTTCTTAAAGATGCCACCCCTTACAGGAAGCCTGTTTTGACTGTCACGGTGTAACCAATCCTCACACTGTCTGAATTCCTAGCACTTTGGGGGTAATTTCTTGTACTTTTGAACAGAGTCACACACAGTCCTATTATGGTTCTCCCTCCAACCAGATGGCAGGATTTTGCCACCCCACAGCACAGTGGGCACAGGGCAACCTGAGATGACTGAGGGCAGGGACCAAGGCCTCGCCACACCCTGCAGCTCTCCCAGCACCTCACACAGAGGCGGGCTCCATAAATATTTATTAAATGGATGGATGGATGGATGGAACAGATTGGTGGATTGCACAGTCTTAACCAGATACTGTCCCCATTGAAGAAGTGAAGTCGCTCAGTCGTGACCGACTCTTTGCAAGCCAATGGACTGTAGCCTACCAGGCTCCTCTGTCCATGGGATTTTCTAGGCAAGAGTGCTGGAGTGGGTTGCCATTTCCTTCCCCAGGGGATCTTCCCGACCCAGGGATTGAACCCAGGTCTTCCCCATTGCAGGCAGATGGCTTTACCATCTGAGCCACCATTAGCTATTCTTTTTCCACCCCCCTCAACAATTCAGTGGAAAAATTGTTTCAGATTTGCATTCACTCATGGAAAGAAACAGCCCATTACTTTTCTTCTTTCTATGGAATCAGGCAACCACAGAATGTTCTTTAAGGCATAGATTACTGTTCTACATAAAATGTTGAAACTGAGAGTCATAGATTATGCTAGCATCATGTATATTTCTGTTTCATACATTTGCAGCACATACTTTTGATTCCATAATGTTGGAATCCTCCAAGTTTCTTTATTTTAAAACAAATTTCTGTCTCACTAAGGCCTTGCACTTGTTCTTTGCCTCAGGTGTCTGCAGATGATTCCAAAGAGTTGTTGATATAGGCAGCTTGTAGATAACAGACTACAATATTGGAACATTTTAAAGTTACATCTCCCACTGTCTGCTGCCCCTCACTGCCCTCCCAGCCTCCCTCCCTTGCTCACACCTGGGTGGTGAGTTAAAACAGTGGCCTGGTGCCCTTCTGGGTTGGTCCCTCCTCTTCAGGCTCCCTGGATAGCCCCTACCCTCACCTCTGACTCGTCATGGGCCTCGTGGGTGACCTCCAGGGTGGGGATTGCCTCGCCCTGTGCCCAATCTTCTCCAGGCCCAGCAGGATGCAGGCTTCGGGGCATGCCTTCCATGGCTGTGTGGGTGGGCTGGCTGATCATCCTCCACAACATTGAGAGAGTCAATTCCTAGGCAGCTTGATAAGCTAGGGGTCCCCAAGGAGAGAGGGGTCTGGAATTCTCAAGGAGGAAGAAAGGACAAACTTTTTTCCCTCTACATTCTTTAGGATTATATAACAATAATGTATCCTGCTTAAGGACAGTCTCTGGAGAAAAACCTTCTGGCTAATCCTCTTATCTTAAGGTGTAAATTATGGGAGTAGGTCTAGTGAGGTCTTTACAACCTCCAGACATTCTTTTGATTCACTGTAATAACTAATTTGAGAGTATATAATTCCATTGCTAACACTAGCAGGGGGGCACTCTTTCTGCCCCTTTGTGATGTCTATGTCAGAAGCTTTCTCTATCCCTTTTATACTTTAATAAACTCTATTGCACACACACAAAAAAAAGTTACTGCTTTCCAACTGAGGGGGAAAAAAATCTTTTATTATCCTGAATGATTCCAAGTGATGAATCCTTAAACGACCTTTAAGATGCATTTAATAAATATAACTCTTTCAAATGGGTTGTGCGAGACATTTTTTTTAAAAATTATTTTTTTTTTAGTTTTAAAGTCTTGTAATATATTTTTAAATGTATTCCTTAGAACAAGTCATCCATAAAGATGCAATGGATGTGTGTTGACCTATGTGCTGTCTCAAATTCACACCACCACGTGTGCACTAGCATTTTAACTGAATAGTTTTGCGTTGAGGTGTTAGCCCCACTCTGGTTCATGCCCTTGATGTAAATTCATAGAAGTGATGAGGCAGAAGTTGCCACCGCGGTCAGTACTGTCTCTAGACATCTTCTGTTTGCCTGGCCCACCCCCCTTTGCCCTGGCTCCCCTCACACACTGCATCCTTGCAAGCTCCCCCTCCAGCTCACCCCAGATTTGGGCTCTCTTGCTCTGCCCCCCACTCCCTACAGAGGCCCTTACTCAACTCCACGTTCTTGGATTTGATATTTATTCAACAAACATCTTTAGATCTTTTACCATGCTCCAGGCTCTCTGACAGGCCCATGAAAACAAGTAGGTAAGGAGATCTTCGTCAAGGGGCTCCCGGTATGGGGAAGAGAGACAGTTACCCAAACGGAGAGACAGCTGCTACCAGGGGCTCCACGGATGGCCGTGTCGTCCAGCCCCAGAGAGGCAAGGAGCTTTCTGTTTAATAGAGAACTGATCCCCGCAGCACAGTAGCAAAGAAATTGAGCACCCATGAGACTTCTGGGATTTGCAGGGCTAACTGGAAGGAATTTGAGGAGCTGGGCAGCAGCAAGGCCAGCCCACAGGAATATTGTACAGCTGTTGCCATGATCCATTACTATAAGGCCAGGCAGAAAGCCCATTTCAACAGAAAATATCATAGCTACTTTGGGGTTCTCTAAGAAATGCAAGCTCATTTGGTAGCATTCTGGAAACTTCTTAGTCTTCAATGGTTTTTTGTTACCCTGCCTCTGTTCTCTAAGTGACTGTGTGCATGCATGCGTGCCAAGTCGATTCAGCTGTGTCTGTCTTTTTGCGACCCTATGAACTGTAGCCTGCCAGGCTCCTCTGTCTGTGGAATTCTCCAGACAAGAACACCAGAGTGGATTGCCATGCCCTCCTCCAGGGGATCTTTCCCCATCCAGGGACTGAACATCTCTCATGTCTCCTCCATTGGCAGGCAGGTTCTTTACCACTAGCTCCACCTGGGAAGCCCCCCTCTAGGTGACTAATGCTACTCAATTCTAAGTGCTATGCCCTCGTGAGAGAATGTGGGCAAATGATGTCTTAGAATTATTCTGGGAAATAGTTATAACCCTGTGGATACCATGAGAGAATCTCAGGGATGGAAGAAGGTCATTGGAGAATACTTTGAGAACTGTGGGCCTTGAGAACAGTCTTACAGTGAATTCTGAGAATGTACCTGGATCAATAGGAAAGTATTCTATGACTGATGACGGTATATGCCTTGGGCATGGGTGTAAGGACCGTGGTCCACTTGTCATATGTTTGATATCCCCACAAAATATAATATTTCCTAAGGTCATATACATTCAAACTATCGGTAGTATTAAGAATGGTTTTAAAATAAATATTCCATTATCTGTACCTCTAAATGAGAGCTTTCCATCAAAGTTGTCATCTTTAGAGTCTAGTTACTTTAACTATCACTGTGATCAAAATTTTGGAGCTCTTCGTAAACACGAAACACAGATCAAATGCAGGGAGCCGGCCTGAATGTACAGGCCCCTTACGGCCCTAAGAGAGATCAAAAGGTCTCTCTTTGTCCTGCCACCCCTTCTTGTTAAAGTATAGACTGGCATTTGTCTCCTTCAGGGAAAAAACACACCGGTGACCTTTTTGCCTGTTTTTCTGGTGCTGATAAGCTCATCATGCCTGAAACCTGTTTTCATCTAATGTTCTATTGATGAAGCCTGTTTTCTATCTAATGTTCTAATGATCTTAATCATGTTGGGCGCTAGGGTAATTAATGCTTTACTGATCTTGAGTGTGGGAATTTAAAACATCTGTAGCTCTGCACGTATGCAAACCCTCAATCTATTCTTAGTAACTCCTGTTAGCGTATATATAGGCGTGGTATTCTTCAATAAAGTTGGCGGAGTCAGACGCAAGCGGACTCCGTCCCTCTCAACCCCATCTTTCTCTTCCTGAGTCTTCTTTTTCCTAGGTACTCTGGTAATTGCGTTCTTGACCAGTTCGTTTGCCGGCAGGCTCCGGCAATCAAATTCTTTATTGTTTGTACAAGGCAAACTTGATTTTGACCAAGAGGATACTCAGGAATTGGATTGTCTTGGGTTCTAAATGACTTTGAATTCACAAAAAATTAAATCTCCCTTGAAGGATACAAGTGTGCTGTCAAGAAGGGCACTAAAATCATTCCACCAATAATGTATCTCTACTGTATATCAGGTACAGTGCTCAGTCCTGAGAATAGAAATGAGAGGCTGAGTTCCTGCACCGAGGAGCTTATCTCCTGCATCAGACAGACAAGGAAACCAGCTGCTAAACCCAGTATAGCAGGCGCTCGAGTTGAGGGAAGGCCCCTGTGTAGAAGGCAGCTCCCTCACAGTCCGGGGAGGGGACAAGTGAGGGAAGGTTCCCCACAGGCGGCTCTTCAGCTCAATACTGAAAGACATGAGGAGGCCAGGTGGTTGTGGGATGGGGGAGGTGGTTCCTAAGGGGGGGAGGCCTCCCAAAAGGGACAGCACGTGCAAAGACCTGGAGATAGCAGAAGAAAGCGTGGACCACCAGGGGAACTGGTGAGAAATCCAAAGTGGTGGCAGCTGAGGTTGGGGTGTGATGAGGCAGATATCCACGCGGGGCCTGACCAAGACTAGGGCTTTGGGGTTTTTTATCCCGAAGGCCAAGGAGATCCACGGGCCAATTTGCATTTTGGAAAAGTCGCTTTGAATTCCTGCCATGTGCCATGCACTCTGCCCCTATGCACGCAAGTGAAACCAATAAAAAGAGGAATGAGATCTGTCCCTGGCCAGCCCATGACCAGCAGTCACATTGGGTTAGCCTGGGCGCATTCTTGGCTTCAGCTGAGAATGGAAGTCACTTGGCCTTGCTCAGTCCTGCAGCCAGAAACTCACCCTTGACCTCACGGTAGGCCTCTCTCACAAACACGGTGGGCCAGACGGTGCAGATAAGTCAGAAAGCACCACGTCACCTTTACTAATCAAGTGCTCAAACCACGTCACCTTTACTAATCAAGTGCTCAAAGCAGTCGCGTGATCTGGTGAAAGAGACTCAGGCTTGGAGCTGACTCACTTGGGTTGGAAGTTTCTCATCATCTCTGAGCCGCAAAGTCTTCATCGACAAAATGAAGAAACCCAACTTTAGAAGACCCAGTGGCATGTTTGCAAACTGCCTAGCAGAGTACATGGTACATAACCAGGTACCTTCCCTCATAGCTCAGTCAGTAAACAGTCCGCCTGCAATGCAAGAGACCCAGGTTCGATTCCTGGGTAGGGAAGATCCCCTGGAGAAGGAACTGGCAACCCATTTCAGTATTCTTGCCTGCAGAATCCCATGGATGAGGAGCATGGTGGGCTATGGTCTGTGGGGTCGCAAGAGTAGGCCATGACTTAGCAACTAAACTACTGCTACTACTAAGCTGGTGCTCAAAAGTGGTGGGCATTTTAGCTCTACCCATTTTGACAAGCCCATGGTTGGTGGACACAAAGTAAGTGCAAAACCAAATACAGCATGAAATCTGGATACCCAAGCAGTTGTCCATTTCATATGGGCAGACATGGCACAATGCCCAAATTCAGTGTTTCACCTAGAAATGGTGACATGCTGTCCAATCCCCAGCAACATGCAATCAGGATCAGATAAAAATAACAAAGTGGAAGCAAATATGCAGTAACCATACTGGGTCAAGTTTCCTCCTCTTGGCTTGCTGTGGGCTCCCCCACCTGCGAGACAGTTAAGTTTGCATTAGCTCTTCCCTGATGAATGCCAGCCTGGCCAGAAACCTATCCCCGGATGACCTGTGGTCCCGAGCGTACCTCCCAGCCCAGCTTCCATGAACCACGTTTGGCCCCACAAATAAAGGAAAACAGGAGAGACATTGTATTAGATCTTCCAGAAGGTCTTTGTTGCAATTTTCTCCATCGTTGGAAAAACAAAAAAAAAAAACAAACTTACATCACCAAATAAAGACCAGTAGCAGCACAGCTTATTGAAATGTTACAAGCAAAGTTGCTTTTGTACTTTTCCTAATAAGAACATTACGAAATTCCCTCCTCCCCCAACCCTGCTTTATTTTCTGTAAAATGCCTTTTTTTTTTTTTTTTTTTTTTAAGCACCATGAAATCCTACAGAGAGAGAAACAGGTGAAACACCTCCACACATGGGTTTATCGTTATCCCGGGGTCCCCTGCCTATGACGCTGGGGTGGGTAAGAAGCTGGAGGCTGGCATGTCGGTGGGCTTTTGCCTAACGCTTCTAGGCACGGCTGCGTATTTCTCCTCAAGCTCGGCGCCCTGATGGCAGAGGGAACGCTTCGCCGTTGTCCCGGACAGCACGGGACTGCCGTGCAGATGGAGTGGAAGTGCTCGCAAGGAGTTTAGTGGCTTTGTTGTTGTTGTTGTTTGTAATGCACACGGAACTATTTGAGATTTTTCACTTAAGAACCGAGAAGAGAAAGATTCCAGATCTCCTAGGCAGCTGTGTTGGGGGAGGAGGGGAGGGACCGCTTTCGGTAAAATCAAAGACACCCCTGATTTCTCCCCCTCCCCACGGCACTGATGTCAAGTGGCTCGGGACCGCCGTGGGGTGCTGGAGTTCCCATGGACTGCCGGTGGGTGGGTGGTGGAGCAAGCGCCAAGCAGCGGATTCCTCGCGCAAGGGCGGAGGAGGGACTTTATTTACGCCCTGGAGTCAGCATGCTACTGCAGAGTTTCCATACGCAGCATTCACAGCATCCAGAAAGCCACATTTAAAAAATCACCTTTGTTTCCGGGAGTTGCCATTTTTAAGGCCATTTACTAGCTACGTCTTACACTCACTGCTGCCGAGAGCTCCCTCCGCTCCTGCGGTCACTGCTTTTGCACACAATTTGCATGGGAACCACCAGGAGGGATCAGCCCCGTCCCCTTAAAATCTAAGGGGGATGTAGGAAGCACAGACATGAGATGCAGTACTGGCTTTTTTCAACCCTTTTTTTTTTTTAAGAGAGTCTCTGCATGTTTGTTTGCTTTCCTATGGTTTAGAAACTGTAGTACACATTGAAATGGTCTACATTCTTACCCAAAACAGTGGGTAAAAACCTGCCCCACCCAAATTCTGGCCACATTCTCACTAACCCCCGAAACTAAGCTTACAAATAGACAAGAAGCATCGACTCAGCCAAGAAGTATCATCTCAGAGGGAGGGAAGGAAGGGGTGGTTTGCTAACATCTAGTCCAACTAGGACTTTGAACATGGAACAATCCCCACAGAACCCAAAGCAGCCATTGCTTCTGTGTGTGTTCTGTGTGTCTGTAGGGATCTGAGTAAGAAATAACCTGTTTATAGTGTAAGAATTCATAAAGTAATCAAATGAAACCTTTAGTGCAATTGACTGCAGATAGTAATAGCTTAAAATTCTTTAGTCTTAACACCATGCAAAAAAATGCCCATATGGGATGAGCCACCCGCCCACCACCCCCCCGCCCCACGCAGGTGACAGCGTGAGGTAAGGTGACAGTGAGCCGACACACAGGGTGACCCTCATTTGGACACCAGGCTCCCAGATATATCTGGTCTCTCCATCCATCACCCAGGAAACAAATCCCAAGGGGCAAGAGACTAAGCTCTCATCTTGCCTAAAAAAAGCGGGGCCCATCCGTCAGTATTTACAAATCCAGCTAGTGAAGTTCTGAGCGTACTTAATTAACTCGTGGACTGCTGAGCATTTGGTCAGACCACTGCAGAACTAAAAGGGACCTTCAAGATTGACTCTCTAGGTTCCACTCCCTCGATGTGCTGGTGAGGTAACAGAAATGCAGGCACAGGGTCTGAAGGGCCCAAGATCACAGTCCGGGTCAGGGGAGCACAGACAGTCCCAGCCACCTCAGCTGTAGGTCAGGAACACCCCTATCTACCCACACATAAGGGCCTTGCCCCAAAGCAATAAAGTCCTAGGGTCACCATTGGGTTCGAACTGGGCATTGAGCTGAAGTCTCTCCAAGTCGTCCCTTGGTTCTCACCAGTAAAAACTTCCAGATCCGCTGTGGGGGAAACATTCAACACCCAGTTACCAGAAAAATCAACGGACACTGCCCATCAAAGCCACTGTCCCTGTGGTCTATCCATGTGCAAAATCAAAACGTTTTCTCCAGGTTTAGGGCGGGGTGGGAAGTGCAGGTGGGCAGGGCAGGGCTGTTCTGATGTGTGTGTAGAATTTGTAGCAAGTTTGCCTTATCCACGCGAATTCCCGTGTTACTGGACCCCATTTTAAAAATGTAGCTTTCAAACAACTCCAAAACAACTGGCCTCCTCCTCCCAAATCTCAGCTTGTACACATGAAGTCGAGCCCAACCCCTGGATGCCGTCCCAAGCCTCTCCTCTTGAGAGTAGGTTGCATGCATGTGTACATGCTAAGTCAATTCAGTCACCTCTTGACTCTTTGCGACCCTATGGACTGTAGCCCATGGGATTCTCCAGAGTGGGTTGCCATGCCCGTTCTCCAGGCAAGAATCCTGGAGTGGGTTGCCATGCCCTCCTCCAGGGGATCTTCCAGACCCAGGGATGGAACCTGCATCTCTTGTTTCTCCTGCATTGGCAGGTGGGTTCTTTACTATTAGCGCCACCTGGGAAGCCTGGAGAGTAGACTGTAGCTTGTCAGACACTGTGCCCACACCTCTAAAGGGTCAATCTCCACAAAGAGAGGGCTCTTCTTTGATTGCATTCGTCAGGGCCTCAGTCCCGTCTGTACTCGGGGAACCCCCGGGCAAGGGTTATTCTCGCTCCCTCTGTGTGACTGGGACCTGATGTGTCTGGCCAAGGGCCTGGACTTCCCAGGGGGCTCAGTGGTAAAGAATCAGTGCAACTGAGTGTCTATACACACATGTACCAACATCTGGCGTAGGGCAGAGTGTGGTTCCATTTGGTAGAGTGTGCAGCGTACAGTTTTGAGCTGTTTTATTCCAGCTGTATGCCGAGTTCCTGCAAGACAAGTAAAGTGCAAAAGGGTGCTTTCAGAGGGCATTTTTAACAATACAGAAAGGGCACCACGAGGCGCATCCCCAAAACCAAAACCAAAATAATGTACAATGATCATCTGTAAGGACAACATGTTAGGCCGTGTTCACACAGAGACCTCATCCCATCTTGGCCGTAAAGAGCTTCTCCCTACCTCTGAATGCTATGTCCAGGGAACTAGACAGACACACATGCATGCGCGCACACACAGACACACTCACAAAGTACACAGCATGGACACTGCAACAAAGTCAAAAGCAGACTTTGGTCAAATAGACTTTGCCCACCAGCTCTGCCGCCTTCTTGCTGTGTGCTCTTAGGTAAGTTACTCACTCGGCTTCCCTGAGCCTCCGTGTCATCTCCAATGGGTGTGCAAACACTTCCCGCAGAGCGTTGCCGGGGCGGTTCAGTGAGCTCATGCCCCTAAAGTGCCTCATCTAGTGTCTGGCCCATGGGACGCACTGGATAAATGACAGGGAAGCCTCTTGGCCAGCTCTGCCTGTAGAGTCTAGAATTTTAACCCACTATTAAAAAGAAGGTACCAAGTAACAGAGGGTAGAAACCCAAATGAGTGAGATCCCTGGACAGTTTAATCAGGAAGCTTTCAACATGTCAGAATAAGAAAATCCCAGTTCCCCGCACTGTGCTGTGCTTTAGTCGGACTCTCTGCGACCCCGTGGACTGTAGCTCACCAGGCTCCTCTGTCCATGGGATTCTCTGGGCAAGAATACTGGAGTGGGTTGCCAGGCCCTCCTCCAGGGGATCTTCCCAACCCAGGGATCCAACCCAGGTCTCCCACAGTGCAAGCAGCTTCTTTACTGTCCCAGCCACCAGGGAAGCCCAGTTACCAACCAATTCCTTAGCACACATTTTGTCAGGCTGGAATGACTCCCGTAGTGAGAACCAAGGCCCACCCCCGCATACACATCGCTGCCCAAGCGTCTGTTTATTACTCTGTGGACACAGGGCATCACCAGTGAGCCACAGCCCTGCGGCAGCATTAACCCAAACACACCTCCCTCGGACAGGGCCGGGTGGGGGAGCGGCACTAATCAGACCTGATGCGTATTTGACTCCTTCCCCAAAAGCAATGCCGCTGCTTTCATCAGGGCTACAGTTGGGGGTGGGGAGGGGCACACGGGGGCTTCAGTGCCCTAGACAAAGGAGAGCTGTGCATTTGGGGGAAATAGCAGCAAGAGATCTGCCATGGCAGAAGCAGTCAAGCATGCGGTGCTATCATTTTTCCCTGGAAGTCAGAAAAGCATTAGATGGTTTCTGGAAGTCTCTGCTAGTCCTGTGACCTTTTGACAAATCCACCCTGCGTGTTAGCTATGTGACATCCCCAAACAGTGGTACTGAGAGTCCAGGAGGCCCATAAGCAGCAACTTCCGGGTGTTGCCAGGTCCAAACACTGAAATGTGTGGCACAAATAGCTAGGTTTGAACCAGGATAACAGCCAGCCAACTCTGAAAAAGGCTGAGGCACATGTGGGGTGTTTGGTGTAGTACATACTTTTCCCTTGCTGCTAACAATCCATTCAGAGTCTTCCTCCCCAAATCTATGACCCATAAGACCCCCACTTTCCTTCGCCGGGTGTTCTAACCTCATGAAAAAAATCATAATTATCACCACATGTTGGTTACTGTTTGCCTAGAAACAATCAATCACAGTAGCATTGCAATTTTAGTGGCTAGCATGGACAAGTGAAGAAATGAGCAAGGAAAAGGAGTGATGCTTTCAGAATAAAGGAACACCCAAACATAAAAGCAAAGTCTTTTAAACACTTCTTTTAAGTATTATTTAAAAAAAAAATGGCAGTAATGGCACTTAAGCTGCAAGCAATGAAAACAATTCAATCTTCTCGTACAAGGGTTGGTTTGAGGGATTCCTTTTCCTTTTGTTTGCAAATAGCAGGATAGGACCTGGTGTCACTGTCTACCCTAAGACACCCAAAGGGACGAGAAGCCCTGAGAAGGAACGATGCCATGGTCCTCCTTGGTATGTCTCAGACATGCAGGATGTCTATGTTCACAAACATTTAGGATCAGCGAGACAGGACAATAAGCCACTGGCATCATGCAAGGCAATAGTTTTGGTATTTTTCCCCCTTTTATCAAAACCAATTGTAACAGAAGTTCCACTAGAAAAGTGAACATGAACGTTTCAAAACCAGTTTATTGTCACCATTGCACCCTTTTGGTGCCTGTTTAGCGCACCGTGCACTGAGGAAAAGGCATGGTTCCGTCACCACGCAGCGGCTGAGGTTGAGTGTTCACCAATGCTTGCGAGTCCGATTGGACTACCTGTGAGAAAGACAAAATTCAGCAGGCTTCTGTCATTGGTTAAAGTGATATCCACAGTGTGATGTGACTGTTTTTTGTTTTTTCTCTTATAATGAGGAAAGCAATTGCACCTTTTGATACGTGTGCTCTCATCTGCTTCCAACAAATTCTAGGTGCTCTCGGGTCCCAGGGACATTCATCTGGAGCTTAGAAAAGACTAGGGATGCACTGAACGGTTTTGTCTCAAAATCGGAGCTCAGAGCAACATTCCAACATGTCCACTCCGACCCCAAGTGACAAGGACCAGTCCACCTCCCAGTCCAGTCCCCTTGTGCGTGCGTGCACACATTACTGACAGTGGGTTCAGGAAACGACTTCCTTTAAAAGACACACCTGTTGCTTTCAGACGGCTGGTCTACGGAATAGCTGCCCTTTCGCGCCCTCCGGAGCGCAGCGGCGCTGCCCGGGGCCACCGCATCCATCGCCAGCACGTGCCCTGGACCTCAGTGGCCGTGACCTCCCGCGCCCGCGAAGGCGCCCTGGGTGTCCTGCGGCTGTGATCAAAAGCCAAGTCCTTGTTCTTTTGATTCCCTTTTGGCAGAGCGAGCTTTCTCGGTCGTTTATGGCACAGTGAAATATCTTCTTCGATGCTATGTAATTTCGAACTAACGAGAAGTCTTGTTTTAAGGCACGTGTCTCAGGGTGAATATATTTAAAAACAAACAAAAGACAAGGCTGGGTCACGTCCAGTGCGTCCTTCGCGCTTAGTTTCTGGCTTCCAGCAGCGCGCTGCTGTCGCGCTCCGCGTCTTTGGCGTCGGCGGGGCCCACGCCGTCCCCCGCGCCGGCCGGCAGCTGGGCGCAGTCGGTGAGCACGGCCGTGCTGGAGTGGTCCGAGTTGCAGCCCTTCTCCGTGTCCTCCTCCTTCTTCTCCTCGTCCAGAGAGTAGTGGCGGAGGGTCCTGTAGATCCTGTGCACGTCCTCGGGCAGGGCCTTCCGAAGGTCCCGGTTCTTCCTCTTGGTGAGCCTGGAGGCAGAGCCCAGCTTGTTTACGATGTTGTCCTCGGAGGCGCCCTGCCCGCGCTTCTGCAGCGGCTCCGACGCCTGCAGCCGCAGGTTGTTGGGCCGGTGGTCGATGCTCTCCTGGGACGAGGCCTTGCAGCGGCCTGCGTCGAGCGCGGCGAACACCGAGCGCTTTTCGGGCGACAGCATGTCGAGCGAGTGCGCCCGCTGGTCCAGGCCCAGGCGCCGACGCTCCATGCTGCGGATGGTGGCGGCGCGCTGCAGCTTGTCGTGGATCTCCACGCTCAGCCGCCGCCGCGTCTCCCGGAACTCGGCCGTCACGTTGGCCTTCCATTCGGCCGCGTGCGCTTTGATCTCGCCCACCTGGCGGAGAGACGGGCAACCACCGGGAGCTGAGACACAGCCCGCGCCCCCACCCCCGCATCGCCCCCAACCCTCACGCCCCGGGCACCTGCTTCCACCCGCCCTCCCATCGCCCCCGTCCCCCACTGCCCCCAACCCCCACCCCCACCCCCGCTCCCAACCCCCATCGCCCCCCACCACCACCCCCCGCCCCCGCAGCCCTCGGGGGTCCCCATGGGAAGGAGGCCCAGAGGCGGTGGCCGCGCGTCCGCCCCGCCAAGGCGAGGAGAGGCTACTTCCACCCTCGCCCTTCCCGCTGCCCGGACGCGCGTCTCGGGAGGAAAGGCTCGGGACTAAGGTGGCTCCGGGAGGCGCATGTGCTGGGCAAGCCGACGGCCGCCGCCAGAGACCTGGATTGGGGAAGGAAGGGGAGGCGGACGGGCCTGACTTCCTGTCTGCTGGGCGCCCCCTGCCGGGGTCCGGCCTCGTTCCTGCCTGACCCGGGAGCAGTGGTGTCTAGGTCAGATGGGCACAAAGCAGGCATCAGCGGGTCCTCTGCCCTGCCCTGTCCCTCCAAGACCTCCGTCTGGGTTAGTGTGCCCCACCCGTCCCCACTAGCCTGGAAATGGCCTGGCTCTAAACGGGAAAGTCCCGTGTCACCGCATATCTAGGCGGTGACGTCTATGGCCTTGTGCTACCCGGCTTGCTCTGGTTTGAAAAGACGACCCCTCGCCCCCAACGCAGGGTACCTGATAACCAAGTTTCCCTGCTCAGGGTGCAGCAAGGGGGCATCTTCTGGCAAAGCCCTCGGAACGTGCTTTCTCAGAGTGAAGTCTTGCGTGAGGATCAAGACCAACTCTCTGGGCTTTGTTTCAGCGGGACTATTAGTACAAGACATGCTTTCCTGTATGGAGGAGTAACTCGGATTTTTGCATTGAGAAATGTCAATATTTATGTTGTTGCGTTCTCTTCTGTTATGGCTGATTTTCAGCAGGTCAGTTAGCTCTCTGGGCAATCAGACTGGAGAGTGCATTGACACCGCTTCTGCAAGCCAGGAAAATTAAACCACTGCCCCCGGGGAATGGTGTGGGAGATGGTGCCATCTAAGGAGGCTCTCCCAGGACCCCCGCATGGAATGACTGCACCCTGGGCAGGGAACTGTCGCCCTTAAAAAGCTGTCCCTCTGTTTCTTTGGGTTTTATCTCCTTTCCTTTCTTTACTGCTTTTCTTCTCTTTACCCTTTCTCTTTCTTATCTCTTTTCCTCTCTTTCCAGAACCACATGGGCATTTTTTTTTAATCACAGAATCCACCTTTGCTCCTTAGGCATCCCTTTTCTTGCCTGTGTGTAGGCTTCCGTGCACATTTATTTGCGAAGGGAAAGGCTGTTGAGTGTGTGCCCCTGGCCGCAGAGATATATTTGTTTCTACGGGTCTGACAACCCGGAGGGGACATGAGTGAAAGGGACCCTGAGACTTCACCCCCCACAGCCAGCCACAGTTCAGTAACTTCTGTCTCACATGGAATTGAGGAAAAAGCATGTAGCTACCAACTGGGGGCAATTGTACACCTCCTCCACCTGCAGTCTACCTATGCTGACTATGTCTGGATTATTTTTTTCCTGTTTCATTTCCCTTTTTTTTTTTAAATAAGTTGCCGTTTACTAGTTTTTCCAGGAGCCGTGGGCTGGTAAGTGAGTCACCAGATTTTCCTCACCTGCTAAAAGAGGATCCAGAAATAACTGCTATCCCATTTAATGTGGCATTTAAAACCATTCAAGGACTCCAAACGAGGACGTCTAGGAGGCCTCCATTAGTAGGAGATGGTCTAGCCCATAGAACAGAGACAGGTAATTCTTTTTTTTTTTTTTTTTTTTTAAGAGACAGGTAATTCTTGACACGAGAATGTTCCTAACCTCAGGAACATTCAGAGAATATGGAAGGAATCCTACCTCTTCCTTTGTCTTTTTGGATAGAACACGTAGCCAGTCTCCGATCATGCTGAGGACAGCTGCAAAGTAGGCAAGGCCAACGAGGATCCAAAACCACACCAGGGGCTTGTACCACTCCCGGTAATTGATGCCAGCGTTTCCCCCTGCAAACAACCAAGCATTACTTTAACCAGGATCTGGCAAACGGTCATCGCAGAGCAAACACATCCCAGTCCGTGTAGCAGAGATGCGGCTGCATCACCATCCAACACTCAGCTGCTCCGCCTGCTGTATACATGATGTGACAGGGTGGGAGGGCAAGGAAAAGTCATGTCTCTTCCCCAAAGGAGCCTGACCTGTGGCTTCACTTATTTTGAATCTTGACCAATAATCTCAATACATCACGTGCTGTGATTAGTCACTCAATCTGATTCAACTCTTTGCTACCCCATGGACTGTAGCCCACCAGGCTCCTCCAGGCCTGGGCCATGGGATTCTCCAGGCAAGAATACTGGAGTGGGTAGCCTATCCCTTCTCCAGGGGATCTTCCCAACCCAGGAATCGAACTGGGGTCTCCTGCATTGCAGGCAGATTCTTTACCAGCTGAGCTACAGGGAAAGCCCTTAATACATAACACGTAAGAACAAAAAATATGTCAGTGACCGGCCTGATCCATCCAGTTTAAACCTGAGCTTGACAATGAATGACTTGAATTAGAGGACAACAGAGCAGGCCCAGTTTCAAGTTTTGTGTGGGTTTTTTTTTTAATTTTCTTATTGGGGTACAGTTGATTTTGTCAAGTTTTTCTTAAACTGCCTTAAATTTAATAATAATAAAATACCATTAAATAATCTCAAATGGTTTGGAACTGTTGGTGCCATTTCCTCCTTAAGCACACAAGCATTTACCAAGAGACGAGTAGGTGTGTGGCAGTAAAATTAGACCTAATGGCATCCCTGAGACTTAGACCCAGGCAGTAGTGATTTAAGGCTGACCAAACGATGGTATTTACATAATGCTGATCCATAGGGTCAATTAGACCAAGTCGATTAGAATCACTGCGCTAGAATAAAAAGGGACCTTCAAGGCCAGCTAGTTCAATCCCTTTATTTTACAAATAGGGATTATAGTAAAAATCCATCAAACCAAATTGACTAGTTGCCTGACTGCATTGACTGGCTCTTCCATTGAAAAGACCAGTCGATTATTCCAAGTAAATAGCCTATTTATTCTAAACCTTCTACAGGCTTGCCCAAGGTAGCCAAGCAACAGAGATTCTAAACCCAGCCGCCTCTCCTAAAGATGTGGAGACGCTTCATGAAATACCTGTCTGTGAGATGTCGTTTTCCAGTGAAGCCGGCTCATGGCCATTTCTAAGAAAACTGACATTAGCCATGGATTGGAAATTACTGTACCCAGTGGTGGATGGTCACTGGGCTTTCCTGCTGGGTTGTGGTTGTAACCTCAGGTAGCACCTCTGAATCTGCACTGAGCTCTTAACGGAATCTCTAATATCTCCTAAAGGCGGCTGGGCAGGCTCTGTGGCTTGTGGTTCTTCTCCGTTTGCAGCGGAGTCCACAAGGTCTCCATAGCTACCGCCACTTCTGAAAATTAGAATTCCAAACTTTGCTGGAAGGCTCTGTGGCAAGCCCCACTCGGCCTGGTTTCACCGCCTTGCTTTTCCCTTTCAGGCCACTCTCCCCTTCTCCCTAGCTTTCCCTAGGATACTGTTGGAGTTTCTGCAACATGAAGTGAGTTTTGAGGTTCATTTCATCTCTGTGCTAGGCAGGAGAATTCTGCCACTTTTTCCTTGGAGCTCTCTGGAAGTCTTTACCTTAACCAATCACCATCGTCCACAAAAGATTGTCACTAGGGCGCGCTAGCTAACAAGGCAGGAAATACCCTTCTGCCTGTTCCTTTATCAGCTGCTGGCCCGGAATTCAGGTGCCGTCAGTCAGGGTTGTTAGACTTTTCTAAAGCGAGTCAGCTACAAAATAAACCAGCATTAATCCTGCATGGTGATTGACGTTCTGATTCTGTTTCCAAGCTGATGCCTTGTCAAATCACAGCAACCATCAGCTCTTGTTAACCTATCTTTTTAAACGATGGACAGCCTTCCCTTTCGCTCTCAGAGTATTGCCAAAAAGGCTTTGACACCCTTCCAGGGTTCCAAGGCAGCAGTGCTTCAGATTGGTCTCTGTAAGCTATGGAAACGGCAGCTTAGAAGGGCCTGGTCCAATTGCAGTCAGCGCCGTGAATTATAACAGACCCGAGTCTGCAGAGACTACGGGCAAAGGAAATATGGTTCTGTAATCAGCAGTAGCTAAGGGAATCAAAACAGTGCTATGCAGCTCAATATCCTGTAACAAGGTGAATGGGAAAAGAACAGATACGTGTATGTGTGTGACTGAATCGCTTTGCTGTATATCAGACACTAACACAACATTGTAAATCAACTATATTCCAATAGAAATTTTAAAAAATTTTTTAAAAAGAAAGGTACTCTGTGGGAGACATATTTACATGTACAGCCACTGTTGTCAAAACCCATGGGAAAGCATGTCCATTTTCTCTGACCCTATTACAACCAAAATAGACTTTAAAACTTTCTAACAGTTCTTTGTATTTATCTGTACACTTGGCCATCAGATTCATTAAAATCTTCCATCGCTAAAGATCACTAAAAAACAAAAGAACAAAGCCGTGCTATGTCCATGGACTCTGGAGGTTGCATCCTTTCCAGGGAAGAAGACATCAGGCTAAGTGCCGGTGTGTGCTAAGCGCTCACAGCCCATGGTGGCTCATAAGGATAAATAATAAACTTAAATCATAAGCAGTTTTTTTGAATCTCCTGTTCCCCAGGCTGTGCTATTTGTGACCCAGATTAACAGATTGAACGGAGCAACCAGTTAGAGAGCAGGGTTTGCCCCACGTGTCCTCCAGACAGGCCAGAGTCAGCACAGAGGACCCTGCAGAGCGGCAGAGTGCAGACGACGCTTTGGGGAACTGAAAGATGTTGGTGAAATAGCTCCAAACTGCAGCTGGGGTTGGACCCTCACTGCGTTTCCCCGCAGAACAGCTACGGACGATGCTAAGGAATGCACCAGACAGCCGCCCTCGGTACCGTCCCGTCCCTGTGCGCTGTCCACCCAGAGCTTCAGGCCTCTCATCCAGCGGCGCCAAGTGGCCCGCTGCCCAGGCTGGGGGCTGCTCAGTACTGGAGCATCGAGGACAAGCCAAGGCGGGCGGGGCCCCAGGCCTCGGGCTCCTGTAAGCAATGCTTAAGCACTCTGACTCGGCATTCGTAGTCCTCAAGACTGTCAAAAGGAAGAAAACATTTAAAACTGCTGTTTCTACAACGGTGACTTGGGCCTTCGTCTTCCTAGCTGGAATAGCTGCAAAACTACTCTTCCAGTTGTCTGTTTCCTTCGAATTACCGTGGAGACAGCCAACCTTCAACATCCTTTCCAGAATTTACTCTTTTACCAGATTCCAGGAGAGGGGATCCCTGGCCTCTTTAAATACGTTAAGTTACGACAGAGTTACTGGGTCAGAGTGTTCACTTCTGGGGGTAGAAACAGCAGTTGTCTGACCACCTAGAACTAATCCATCCGGAAAGAGAAAGGTGGCCTCCTCCTTCTACCCCTACCTTCCCACCACCCTGGGGGAGCGATACACGTAAAAAGTCAGGTTTCATTTCAGTTTTTAAGCTCCCTGTCCCTAGAAGAATTTGATGGTGATTTCTTTTGCTTCCTTAAGCGTGGTTCATTGGCATTTATTTTTACAATGAAGGCTGTTGTGTCTATATAGATTCATTCAGGATCCATTATAGTATTAAATTCCCTTGGAGCGGGTTTCAACTCCAGGTGGCCACCTGGGTCTTTAGTCCTGCATCCGGACATGCCTGGAGCAACTTTTCCAGGGATGGTGACTCTGCCCTCAGCATCAGGAAGCTTAGACTAAACGCGATGCTCATCTCTCCAGAGCTTCATATTTGCCACTTGTTAATATAGCCTTTATCAGTTGATGCAAGGAGCCTTAATATAATTCAGAAGCCCGAAATCCAATGAGAAATTCATTTCACTCATAATTCATGTGATGGTGAAGATAGCCTGCCTCCTGAGTGGAGGAGGGGAGATACTGGCTTCCTCCCAAGGCAGCAGCCAGCTGCTATTTCCCTCACAGGGGACCACAGGTTTGGAACAAGCCTGTGCCCAGCAGTGGTGATGCTGAGCCTTTTCCATTTGTTTCTCCATCTTTTCTGGTGGTTCAGAAGAGCACTGACCATAGTCAATATTTTCCCCACCAGGGCCCCAGTGACTGGGATATTCTAAAGTGCTTACCTGCCACAAAATCACCAAAGCCCACTGTGGTGAGGGTGACCACCACAAAGTAAATGGACTCCAGGGCTGTCCACCCCTCAATGTATTTGAAGATGACGGCGGGGATTGTCACAAACACACCACAGCCGGCCAAGATGAACAGGATGGTTGAGATGACCCGGATCTTGGTCTGACTCACTTGCTTTTTCTAAAGAAGAGCAAAGGAGAAAGAAAGGGAAGTCAGCTCCATCACCCTGGATTCGGAAGACAAGAGGTAGAGAGAGAGAAAAAAATGTCAGCCCTGGATTCGGAAGACAAGAGGTAGAGAGAGAAAAAAATGTCGGTGGCTTTGGACCTTTCTTTGTTCGTGAGCAGCTTGGGGAGCATCTGATGAAAGCTGTGGACCCTCTCCTAGAAAAATGCACGGACCGAAGTTTTCAGCTGGTCTCCGCGGTCCTTGGGCAAGAGACCCCTTGAACGTCTTTTGCGTGGTTCCCTGACTCCAGCCCAAATGCTGACTTCCTAACCCCCTCACTGGGGTAAACGAGACTGCTTCCCAAGAAAGGCCATTTTTGCCGCCGTTTCTCATGTGGCTTCACTGACCCTCCGTTAGGAGGCACAGGTTTGGGGTTCCTTCCACAGCGGTGGTGATGGATTTGCACCCGGCTTCCCCTGAGTCAAAGGGCACATGCTGGAAAAAATGGCTCCAGAGACAGACCAGAAGGTTAGGATGAAAAGAAAAACCCTCGTTTGTGACAGAACTCCAGCCGTCTGCCTGTGTGCCCCTTCACCTTCCTGTCCCCCCGCCGAGGCGGTACATTTATTATCACATTTTTCTTTTAAATCGCATGTGTTTGAGTCAGTATTGTGCTTGTCATGTTTGCTGACTGTCTAACCATCAAGGGACAGGGCAGGAGTCCACGTTGAATGGCAGGCTCAGTGTCTAAAATAAATAATAGAAGCTCCACCTTGAGTCAGCTTCTGAAGGATTCAGTAGTTAAGAGGTGAAGATGCACCTAGACTGGGAATGATCCTGATATCAGGGCAAAAGAATCCTGCCTATGGGGTACCAGGGGTAGACTGGAGGCGCTGGGGTCCCCTTGAATGACACTCAAGACAACATTGGCATCGCCTGCAAACTGAACAGTCTGTTAAGGTCCTCTCAAAGCTCCCCGTTTGCCATTGGAGACTGTCATCGGGGGACCCTAGCACCATCTCTCGACCAAAAACCCCATGTCTCATAAATGTCTGTTAAACATCAGGGTGCCCGGACCTTTGTACACTGCCTGGATTGAATCCCTGCAAAAGTACACATTCAGGGAATCGATATGGAAATATCTACCATGGGATCTTTTAATATTTTCTAGTCATCACCTTGCAGTGATTCAGAGGGCAGAGCAGGTCCAGAGTACAGAGCACATTTGGCATTCAGACACCGCATTTCATGGATGCAAGAGGAGCGTGCATAAGAAGCTGCTAATCAGGTAGAGCTGAGAGGAGAACGCAGGCGTGATTAGCTCACAGCCCAGCGTGCAGGGATGGGAACCGCTTTTCCAGTTACTCAACAGCTCACCAGTTCAGAGGCGCCAGAGTGCTCCTCTAGGGAAAGAAACCAGACTAACCCGTGAAGAACAGGCCACCCTGTTTCCCTTCCAGGAAGGAAGGCTGAGAATGAAACCTCATCACGGGGGATCCTGTCACCGTCCTGGAATTCCTAACCTTTCCTCACGACAGGGACACCCCAGCCTGGTTTTCCAGGCCAAGAGAGATTCTCCTACAAGCGACCACGCGGCTCAGACAGGAAATGGCTGTGTTCTCCAAGACAGCAAGGTTGGTTATGACCCTCCTTCTCATCCTCCCACTCCCCTCTTCCTTCCTGACTTACGGAGACAAACCTCAGAACCACCTCTTCCCTGGGAAACGCCAAGGGACACGGAGCTGGGACAGGGTGGTGGGGAGGCTGCCGTCCTCTGCAGTCGAGCCTCACAAGCACCAGTCCCACCTGCCGAGGGCCCTGAGTCCCAGGTGTGTTCAATATGGTGGAACTGTGGGCAGGTGAGTGACACAGAAGACCTATAGTGAAGAATATTTATCTGCACAAATCTCCATCCGCACTGAGATCAGTACAAGTGAAATGAAAGTGTTAGTCGCTCAGTCGTGTCTGACTCTTTGTGACCACGTGGACTGTAGCCCACCAGGCTCCTCTGTCCATGGGACTCTCCAGGCAAGAACACTGGAGTGGGTTGCCATGCCCTCCTCCAGGGGATCTTCTCGACTCAGGGATCAAATGTGAGTCTCCCGCATTGTAGGCAGATTCTTTACCGTCTGAGCCGCCAGGGAAGCTGTTCCCTAAATATTCATAGGAAAAGCTAAAGAAATACAACCCTTCATAGAAAGGAGTCAAGTTCTCTGACTTCTAAGAGAGTACTCAGGATATAAAGTGGGAACAGGAAAAAATAAATTGATCCATGCTGTAATATAGTTCCCATCTCCTTAGAAAAGCCATCAGAAAAAAAGAAAATTTATTGATTTTTCGCATATTAAAATACACATTTTTTCCCACAAATGAAAGTACTGTGACAAGACAAATTACCTGAGAACCACAAAGAATGTTTCACCCATTTCATGCACTTATGTATTGGATCTTGTAGAACTTGGAGGGGGCAGTTAAGACCCCTCTGAGAATCCAGGAACTTCGTTGTTATTATTAGCCTACTCTTGTTTGTAAACACAGACAAAAGCCAAAGCCCAAAAGGAGATTTTTATCATAGATCATTAAGTTAATCTAATTGCTGGCAACGGGAACATCATTTTCCCCCTCAATAAATCGTCCTCTTCAAATGCATAATGAAATTAAAGTGAATTAAATGTTTGCGAGACACTTGTTAAGTCAGAAATTAGGATGTGAACGCAAGTGCAATCCAAATGAGGCTGAGGCTGACAGAGGAGAGTGGCAAGTCCGTGGGAAGCTGGAGCCGTTCCCAGGCTCCAGGAGGTGGCCAGAAGGGAAGATGGCTCCGGACAGCATTTGTTTGGTAGCAGAGGGACGTGGGCAACAAACGCTAGAGCGTGGCGTCTTAATGGCATTATCCGTCGGAGAGTTTATCTGCAAGTTAGCATTTCACCACTGCTCACCGCCTAAGCCAACCAGCGAGTCCCTGGACCACTTCCTCCAGACACCCTAGGGTGATGCTCAGCAAATCCCCAGAGGCTTAAATCATCCGGGTATTTTAGGGACTTACAAAATCAAGCGTCGTGTGTGTGTGTGTGTGTGTGTGTGTGTAGGCGTATGAAATTGTGTGTACCTGTACTTCCCTATAAAAGGAAGAGGTATGGGTGTGAGGTTTTGATCGTATCTGTTATTCTGGAGACCCACATTTATGCTGTCCTCTAGACACTTAAAAAAAACAGTTGCCTTAACTGAACATTTTCAACCGTAGCTTCCACGATGGAACCACCAACGCGTCATCCAGTGATCTCTGGGTTTCTCCTCCCCACTAGCTCCGCACCCATTCACCACTGCTGTAAAATGGTGCTTAAGAGCTTGGAGTCTTGGGGCAGCCCGCCTGAGACACATTCCATCCCCACTGCCAAGTGACTCAGTGACCTTGGGCAAGTTTCTCAACTTCTCTGTGCATCAGTTTCTTCCTCTAAAAAATGGAGATAAGAGAGTCCGCCTCACAGGAGTGTTTGGAAGATTAAATAAGCGTGTGAAAGCTCAGCTCAGTGCCCGCTAAATGCTTGATGACTGTTACTGATCATTTCTGATGGAAAAGTTCAAGTCTTTGCTTAGATGTGGGCAGTCCCAAATTGAACGCTGCCCTCTGTATGGAGGAATGTTCCCTCACATCTGGTTTTAAGATAATCTCTGTCTAGCTTCGGGTGGTCACTGCTGGGTTTCCCTTCCTGGATACGTTGTCTAGTATGATGACCCCCTTTTTCAATAAGAAAAAAGTCCTCATTTTCTCTTGGTTCTCCTGTGCTGACCCAGGATTGAGCCCTCAGACAGTCTCAGCTCACAATCTTGGAAGCTTTTCTGTTTGCCTTTCCATTAGTTCCCCGCACCACCACCTTTTTGCATCATCCTTCTGAAACTGACAAGAATCGCAGATAATGTTTGGGATGTCAGGAACCAGCGGCAGAGAGTCCCTCAAAGGGACCGCCCTCGTGTTCCTTGCCGCTCCCACCTCCCCGCCACTTAGAGAGTCAAGCTGTGTTTCCACGGCGGGGTTGCTAGGCAAAAATCCCGTTGCTTATTTACCAGTAAGCAGAGCAGTTACCACAAAGCTTGGTGAGAGCCCAGATTTGACTGAGTTAATGTGTTCTTAGGCTAACAAAACTGTTATTTGGGAAGAGATGGTTTGATACAATATGTGGGCAGAAGTGATAGAATACTTGTATGTATCTGTCCAAATCTTGTTTTCTCACTTTGTGGGTTGATCAGATGATGTGGTCTTTCTTTCTCCGTATGCAAACGACATTATGCACAACTATTTCCTGCATCCGGCTGGCTGGCGCTAAGTGTAGGAATTTTTGAGGAACTCAAACCCCACCTCCTAGAGAGTTCTTTTAGTTGTCAAAATTATGTGCAATTATTCTGAAGAGCAAAATAAGTTTCTTACACAGGAGACCGGGGAGCCAGTTCTAAGAGCGCTCCTTCGAGAGAGGATGTACATGCTAGCAATTCTGACAGTGTTTACCTGTTTCAGACCTCAGAGGGCGAAGCCATACACCCAATTCCCATTAAGCACGATAACCTACCATGCTTGTTGATTTCCACAATCTTATTTCGGAGAACAAGTACATTTCCATTCATCTGTGGGCTATTTCTTTTTTTATTTTTTTACCCCCCTGCTCTAACATCTACTCTTCTTTTTGCTTTTATGTGATTTCTTACAGTTCTGAGATTAGTGATCCAGATTGTTGTCTGACTGAGAGACTTTATTTGCTGTGATTTTTAGCCAGGGACATTGGAGATTTCATTGAATAATAAAGATACTGCAATAAAAATCCTAGGACGGGAGCTAGACATGCAGAGCTCTAGTTTATAGTTCAGTTTTGTTTTGTTGAAATGCAAACACATCACCATGGTAATACGCTTGAGCTGAAAGTGATTTCTCAAAATGGAAAGATAATAGGAGCTGCCTCACAAAAAGCCGACTTTATTTTCTGATATTATGTTTTCCACAAAGACTCCTTTTCTAAAAGTCCAGTTCTAACTAATGGTTTCAACATCACAACAAATAACCATGTAGTACCAGCAATTGTATAAATTATGAGGAGAGCTTTTAAACAGCATTTGCCTA
This sequence comes from Cervus elaphus, assembly GCF_910594005.1. Classification (NCBI taxonomy): domain Eukaryota; kingdom Metazoa; phylum Chordata; class Mammalia; order Artiodactyla; family Cervidae; genus Cervus; species Cervus elaphus. The sequence continues at coordinate 3,476,501 of NC_057826.1, read as the reverse complement.
TAATCTCCATGGCAGAGATACTATAAACACACATTAGTGAGAATCATGCAGTAAAATCTCCATGGAGCCGCCTGAAAATGTCCCATGCAAAAGCAGGAGAGTATCTACACACACACACACACACACACAAAAGGATACAGATTACACAAATGGATAGTATCTAACCCCTCCCCCAGAAAAATTATATCTAGCATCTGCCTCTGAGCCACACTGCAGCATCCAACAGATGTTTGGTCACTCCAGTGCTTTGCTGGTATCACCAGGCAAAGTTTTAGAAAAGGCTTTTGGTATGTGCAATTAATTGTTTTCATCACTGGATTTTATCACTGTTTTTATCACTGCATCCCAGGTGCACCTGGGATGGAGACAAAATCCAAAAATAACAAAAAAAAATTCTCAGCAGCTCCACTCCAGGATCACTTTAATTAAAACCTTTGAAAGTTTTCTTTTCAAAAATTCTGTGACTTTTCACATTTGAAGAAAATACTCTATCGGAACACAAGATTTTGCATTCAAAACTCAACGAGGTAATTCATTCAGCACATAATTATTAAGAACCTTTTACATATCAAAGCTTGTTCTAATTGCAAGGGATATAGCAGTTAAAAAGAGAGTGAGAAAGAAGTTTCCTTCCCCATGCACACAAAGTCTAGTTTGCTGGGGCGGGCTGGGAACATGTGAGTCTTTCTGAAGAGAGTGAGAAAGAAGTTTCCTTCCCCATGCACACAAAGTCTAGTTTGCTGGGGCGGGCTGGGAACATGTGAGTCTTTGGCTGAAGTCTTCATGGCGCTGTCCATGGTGCCCAGCCCCAGTCTCACCATTGAAGGCAAAGTTTTTACCTAACGACATCCCAGTGATTAGAAACATCACCTGGTAAAGAAGAAAGGAATACTCTTATAGCTATAATATGTGAAATATGAATAATTATGGCTGATTTGCATTGTTTTATGACACAACATTGTAAAAATTTAAATAAAAAAGAAACAACACCAACAAAAGACTTATTTAAAAGAATTATATCAGCAATCACTTCAAGCCAGATTTTATTTGAACCCACTAAGCTATAGGTCAAACTCCAGCATATTTACTCTAGCATAGCATGTCGTCCCCTTCTCGGCAGGAGGAGAAAGGGACGACAGAGGACGAGATGGTTGAACAGCATCACCAACTCGATGGACATGAGTTTGAGCAAGCTCCGGGAGATGGTGAAGGACAGGGAAGACTGGCCTGCTGCAGACTATGGAGGAGCAAAGAGTCAGACACGACTGAGCGACTGAACAACTGAACGACGACAACAATAGGGACTTTGATACCAAATCAAAAGCGAGACTTTATACAAGTTGTGATTTGTCCTAAGTTCAAGGAAAATCAGTAAGGTTCATCTAAGGTTGGGCAAGAAAATCACAGATATGCCGCAGGCTGACTGTTGCTTGCAAATGATTCAGTGTCTGTAAAACCTTACACACTGTCTAAATAATAAATCCTAGAATTTAAAAAAAAACTGTACCTATAATAGAAGATCTATGGATCTTTGTTAGCTAAGCCCTCAGAAGCTATGTCCTAGAAATACGTGATCACACCAATGCAGATGTAACCCTGGCGGTAGAGTGGTCCTTCTCTTTAGTTGAGGTATGAAAGGCAGGCCCATGGAAAGGAGAGGACGACAGGGACACTTCCTGACGAGCCGCATCAACAGCAGAACTCCCGGCAATCCAGACAGATGACACACCCAGTTGCTCACCTAGCCAACTTCTAAATTTGCTTTACCCAGGCTTCAGCAGCAAAACAATGTTCCCACCCCAGAATGCCCTCTCCACCATCACATGCACAAGGGTACAATAATAATACTATAGTAGCAATGCTACAGACAGCTGAAAGAGAGATTTGCTCTTCTCTTGCTAACAAGGGTTCAAGGTCACAGTCCATTGGCCAAGCAGTCCATAACAGTCAAGACAGAAGAGCCCCCGAATAGAATAAATCTTCCTTCCCATCCCTGATGCTTTCGCCCTTGTTCACGGGGCTCCGTGTGCTATAACACACGTGACCCCTCTCTAGCCTCTCACTCTGACCCAGGAGCTGAGAACTCAGCGTCTTCCTCTCTTCTTCCTTTAGGGAAACAGCTGCCCTCAAGGCACACCCACTTGTGATCTCCTGTCTAATTCTCAGATGATATGGAGAAGCCCATTTTTCCTCAGATGTAAGCCAAATTCTCCAGTATTGAGGGGACGTAGCAACACTGGGTTTCAGTCTGTCATCCGGTTTGTCTTATTTCTCAGCTGATTCATACCTTGGGTGGAAAAAAGGTGATGCCATTTACTTGGTTCTTTCAAAGACCCCAATCATCTCCACTCTCCCTGCTCCAGTCCTCCTGGTAGCAAGTGTTTGTTTGGTTTAATTTTGGTGATAGCTCAATAATTATGCCACTATGAGGCAGAGAGCGGTCAGACCATGTAGTATGCGGCAAATACTTTTCAATGGAAGGTGAATTCCCTAGTTTAGATTGTGGCCCCTCACCAGGAAGGAACACATGTAAAAAAAAGGGCAAGAAAGAGATTACTGTGAGCCTCTTGCTAAGAAGGCTTTCCTAAAAGGGGATAAGGAATTGGGAAAGACCAGTCCTGGCTGGAGCTGCCCAGGGACTGGGGTGGGGGGCAGGTCTGGACAGTGGGGAGCTGGGATCAGTGGCCAGAAGGCAGCTGCCTGGCACAGTAGGTCAGTCCAATGATCCTGGGCCCCACTGTGGCTCATAAAGGAGCTCTTCAGTCTTTCTGTCTTTCTAGCATCTCCCAGCCATGTCACTGTTGCCTGGAACCAACATCCAAGAGCATCTAAAGGGGATGGGAGAGAAGAAAGCCTTCAAATGCCCCCACCTTGGGTGTGTGTAGCCCAGGAAGAAGGCATTCGTGGGCTTCCTGGAATGACTGTCTATATGTCCAGGGATCAAGATAAGAGACAAACAAGCATGTGTTCCCTGTGGCCCCATTTATCTTACCTGTTGGAAGATTTGAAGAAAGCCCCCAAGATTAACCAGATTTAGATTAACACCTAAAAAAGCACCTGTGTATTACTGCATCAATAACTGTAAAAATTCCTGGGTTTTATCGGGGAAGTAGTGAGCAACCCCCTTCTCAATAGTTACTCTTTCTTTCCTTCTTTCTTTCTTTTTAGACACTTTTTAATGAAATCTCCTAGGAATGCCCACCCATATGAATCTACAAAAATAATGAAACAAGCATTAAGAAATGATATAGGGGAAAGATGTGTGACCTAGAAAGGAGGCACTGAGAAGCAAGAAAAATTAAGAATGTCTTGAGAAGGATGAGCATAGTTGAGAAAATGACTTAAGAGGTTTAGAAAGCAAGACGGAATAATGGTTTTAGGGGTCTAGAATCTTCTTGGAGGTATAAGAAGGCTTTCAGCTGGGTTTGTACCTCTCTGTTTGAGAGACAGAAAGAAAACAGAGAAAGGAGAGAGAGATGCTTGATCTTTCTACTTAGACTGGGAACAGAGAAGTTTAAATAAGAATGGAACACAGCTTCATAGAAAGTCACCCAGAAACAAATCCTAAACTGGGAAGCCCTGCACTGAGGTAATTTGACAGAAGCATCCAGAGCTGAGAATTCTTCTTTAGCAGAATATTTCTCAAGCTGTAAATGAAGTCGAATCCTATAACTTTTCTATTCTTTCATTCAATAAATATTTGTCAGGCACTAGTCTTCCATCTGTTAAAGAGAGAAATCCATGGGTGAGCAAAACAGAATGGCCACCAGCCTCAGAGACCTAGCGGAGCCAAGACAAACATTAAACGATCACACAAGCAAGTAGATCATCACAGCTTGGGAAAAGTGAGCAGCACTCACCAAACAAGAGCGTATAGAGACCAGGTGATGCTACATGCCTACCCCATTCTCCCACACATATAGCCCAAGATCACCCAAGAGGGAAGTAGGAGGGGAGTGGATAGTCAGGGAGCTTGGGATTGACGTGAACACACTGCTTTATTTGAAATGGAGAACCAGCAAGGACCTACTGTAAGCACAGGAAACTCTGCTCAGTGTTATATGGCAGCCTGGATGGGAGGGGAGATTGGCGGAGAATCGTTACAGGTATATGTACAGCCGAGCTCTTTGCTGTCTACCTGAAACTACTGCATTGCTAATCAGCTATACTTCTATATAAAATGAAAAGTTTAAAAAAAGATCCCCCCAAGAGAAAAAAATATTGTATATTAACACATATATGTGGAATCTAGAATAATGGTTTAGATGAACCTATTTCCAGGGCAGGAATAGAGATACAGACATAGAGGACAAATCTGTAGATATGGGGGGTGTGATGAATTGGGAGATTGGGATTGATGCACAACTATGTATAAAAATAGGTAACTAACTACTGTATAGCCCAAGGAACCCTAGTCAGTGATCTACGGTGACCTAAATGAGAAGGAAATCCAAAAAAGAGGGGGGATATATATATGTATGGCTGATTCACTTGGCTATAAGCAGAGGCTAACACGACATTGTAAAGCAACTATGGTTGGTGGTTTAGTCGCTAAGTCGTGTCCAACTCTTGCGACCCCATGGACTAGAGCCCGCCAGGCTCCTCTGTCCATGGGATTCTCCAGGCAAGAATACTGGAGCAGGTTTCCATTTCCTTCTATACTCTGATAAAAACTAAAGAAAAAGATACACTCCTGGTAGTAATGGGGCTTCCCTCATGACTTAGTCAGTAAAGAATCTGCCTGCAATGCAGGAGACCCGGGTTTGATCCTGGGTCAGGAAGTTCCCCCGGAAAAGGAAATGGCAACCCATTCCAGTGTTCTTGCCTGGAGAATCCCATGGACAGAGGAGCCTGGCAAGCTCCAAGGGGAGGAGTCCATGGGGTTGCAAAGAATCAGACACGACTGAGCGACTAAAACCACCATGGTACTAAAGGGGGTGACTGCAAATGATTCAAGGCAGCAGACTGGTGCTGGAGAGAAGCAACCCTGAAGGAGGCCAAGAAGGTGCCAATGAACTCAGACTCTGCATGCTTTGGGTGGTTCCCGCTCCTGAGGAAGTTTTCATTGATAACCTCACAGCAATCATCCAAAGCGGGTATCCTGGTTCCCTGATAGATTTGTCCTCTGTGTATCAAAATTTACACAAATGCCTCAAGGACCTCCCAAGTGTGCATGCATTGTGGGCAAATAAGTTCATAATTCATCTCTATTTATGCATCTACCATTCTTCCACAATTATTAAAAAGTAGCATTGTTCTTTAATTTGGTTAGAATGGATTTCCATGAGACTGTGGATTCGATTAGACATGACCAGACAGAATCCTATTTGTATTACTAAGTGAACACACACACAGTAAATGTCCCTGTTGTTAGTTAATTGGCATAGCTTTTCCTTTTAAGAGAATTAAGTTATATACAAACACTTTAATGGAGCTTAATGTAATGACAAAAGTATATTAATTCCTTCATCCTTCATGAAACAACGAGGCTGTTTAGCTTTGCAAATGATAGCAGGCGTGGACATCACATCATCCATAAGAAAAAGCACTATGTAGTGGTCAGGGAGGGGCTGTGTCTCTGCAGATGACAATTTCTTGAGAAAAACATTCTCCTTCACATACAGTTTCAGATGACTTCAGTCCTGCCAAGTGTTGAACAGAGACATGCCTGCTCTTATGTGAATAATTCTCCAGAGAGAACCAGAAACGAAGACCCCCAAAGACAACGTTAAAAAAAGACATCCAGGCCTTCCGATGTTCTCCTTATGTTGAAAAACAGACTAGAAAATGGAACTGGACCCACCCTGGGGACACTCAGCTGGGAGTGTGCTGTTCAAGACCATCGTGATACTGTTGAAAGCCAACCAACCACCCTACTATCACGCTGTGATGGAATCAGATCCTAGGACATGACCCGGTTTGAGGAGACCGGTCATTCCTTTTTGTCTGCCCATCATCTGAGCCCCCTTCTTTGGCCTGGTGAAAGACAGAGCCCTCTTCCCAGCACAGAAGCTGAAGAACGTCAGCGACTCACTTCCCGGGTCTCCCTACTGCAAGGACAGACACACACAACCCCGGCTCGTCCAACCAGAGAGACATGAGCCCGGCCCTGAGCCAGGCACCAGTGGGCAGGTGCGGCAGGGTGGACCCTGAAGTGTCCATCTGAAGGTTGTTTCCTGTGTCCCCCTGCCCTTTTCTCCCTCTGGAATCCCAAAGGCTGTTCTTAAATGAGGGCCGAAGATGCTCAGAGGCGTGTAACCACTTCCTCGTCTCCCACAGCCTGGATAAGACTTAGCTAGGGATGGACCCAGAGTGGGGGTAGAATGCCCACTCAGCCTGGAGAGGAAGGAAGTGGGGAGGGACTGAGTCTTCCTAGGTTCTGCCAGGCAGAACCCCCAGAGTGCAGGGCCAGAGGCAGGGAGGCAGGGGTCCGATGCAGAGCTCTGCCCGGGAGCGGGACCACCTGCTTCACCAGCAAAGACCGAGGGACCGAGACACCGAGTGGCGTGCAGACAGGAGCCAGAACCCTGCCACAGATCAAGGTGGAGCTGAATCGGACCGGACGGGCACTTCCATGGGCGCGGGCGGCAGGAGGGCGGGGCAGGCAGCAGGCAGCCCACCACTGCTGTCACAGAAGGAGGCATGGACCGTGTGGACTCTGCTATGGGACTGGTGGCCCCAACGGTGGAATTATATCCCGTTTCCAGGGAAGGTCACAAAGGCAGTTGTGGCGGCATCGGGGGCCCAGAAGCAGGGGGCAGCGGGCTTGGTGCTGTCTGCCCAGCAGACACAGTCGGGGCTTCTTTCAGGTCTAGTTCTACGGCACGACTCGGTCATGGCTCTTGCCTGGGCACCTCCCAAGTCTAGGTCTCCATCCGTCTCAGGAATTCAGTAGCTACACAACAGCTTTAAATTTGCCTTTATTTTTATTTTTTGTTTAAAGTAGCCATTGTCAGTGTCTCTTGATTCAGCTAAACTGCCACTCCTGGAGGTCAGGGTAAGCTGGCTTCAGCTACTTGGAGGCGGGTCAGGGACGTGGCCTGGAATGGGTTCCCCGCTGGAATCCTGGACTCTTAAGATCAGGCAGAACTATAATCAGATGTGATTTAACTGCTTTGGGTAATATCCCTCTGACATTCCTAAATCTTTCAAAAAATGTCTTGTCAAAAATTCCAGCCAGTTTCAGCTGTGGTGAAGAAGGGGCTCTGTCCACTCCTGGGATGGATGGTTACAGGCAGCGTGGTGCCAGCCTCCAGGCCCGTGGGGCAGGGCAATACCAACCGAGGCAGAGGGGTCTGCCCCTGCAGGAGGGGCCAGCAGCATTGCGAGAGATCCAGGGAAAGACTGGTGATCTGGAGGAACTGACGGGGAGGACGCAGGCTGCGGCCAGGACAGACACGGGCACATTTGTGCTGAGTTGCTTCAGTCGGGTCTGTCTTTGTGACCCTGTCGACTGAAGCCCGCCAGGCTCCTTTGTCCATGGGATTCTCCAGGGAAGAAGACTGGAAAAGAGTTGCCATGCCCTCCTCCAGGGGATCTTCCCAACTCAGGGATCGAACCTGTGTCTCTTACCTCTGCCTGCATTGGCAGGCAGGTTCTTTACCACCTGGGAAGCCCCGACAGCGGCACACAAGAGTGAAAATCCCTGCAAGTCCCAGAAGAAAAGAGAGCTGGGGAGGGGCCTGCTGGGGCACCAGGCATTGAGGCGACACAGAAATGCAAAGAGAAAAGACTCGGAAGTACCATCATCCCCGTTCGTGATGATCTCTTTGGCCAACAGATTTTCACGTGATTTTTCCCCCTCCTTAGTACCCTTCGTGTTTCCAAAGTCTCTCCAGTGACCGTCTAGCCCTATTGTAGCCTTTGCAGTGAAAGGAATCGGTAACTGCATCCCACCTGCACCCCTCCTCGTCCCGGGAGGCGGCGACCCGGTTCCTGAGCAGAGCTGCTGGGGAGCCCCGCTCCTGGCACGCACACGCCGCCCCCTGAGTCGGGTCTACCGCTCCGCTTCTTTCTGTATCTTACCCTCCGAGGGGCTGATCATGCATCGGTGCCCAAACCCTGCACCTCCCCACGCTCCTGTGACTTTTTCAAGGCTGTTCCATCCGCTACGATGTTCTTCCCCTTCTCACGCCGGGCAGAACTCCCGTTCACCCCTCGGAGCGCCACCCCAATACGACCTCCTGTAGGCCCCCTCCGCCGGCTCCGTCACCGAGCCCGCCTCCCTGCACCCGGGTTCCGTGCGCGTTCCCGTCCCCCGGAACCGCCGTCCTCCTGCACGGGGTCCCCCAACCCTGCATCCTGCGGACCCCGCAGGGGTGCTCTCCTACGCTCGCTCCCCTCTAGTGTCACGGGCCAAAGGATTATCTCACGTTTACCGTGAATAACCCGCGAGGAAAATTCATGAGCTGAGAACAAAACTCCCTTCTAGGTAAACACACACACACGCAAATACAAATACACACACACAGCTTTTTGCACAGGTTCAATACAGGCTGAATTTCCTAAGACTATGACTCCAACGTAAACGGCAAGAAGGCTGAGTTTTGACAAGTTGGAACCTTGCCAACAACTGCTCTCTATCTTGGAAAACCACAACCCTGGCAAGAAAGTCCCCGTGGCAGCTTCGTCCCAGATGCGACACACCCAGCCAGGCCTCTGCATCCGACATGTATTAATAGATGCAGGGTCTAACCACTTTAGTGTATCTCCCAGGGATTCACAGCCAAGCACCTACTGCAAAAACACGATTCCGTTATTATAAATTACCTCGCTTTTATTTCTCCTTCATCTCGCAGTTAGAAAGCGGCGTGTAGGTTAAGTTGTGCTACCCATGAAATTCGTCTGCATGTAGTAAAGGAACAGTAATAACCCATTGTTCTAAAAGGGGGTGTTGGGCAATTTACAGTGAAGTAAAGGCAGTAAGAATATTGGCTAGCACTTTGAAGAAGGAGAGGTCTGATTCAGGATTGGGTTTACTGAACTGTGTAGGAGGCTTCCCAGGTGGCTCAGTGGTAAAGACTCCACCTGCCAATGCAGGAGACGCAGGGGACAAGGGGTTCAATCCCTGGGTTTGGGAAGATCCCTAGAGCAGGAAATGGCAGCCCACTCCAGTATTCTTGCCTGGAAAATTCCCTGGACACAAGAGCCTGGTGGGCTACCGTCCACGGGGTCAGAAAGAGCTGGACACCCCCGAGCCACTGAGCACATGCAGAAACGTCACATGCAGAAATCCGGAGATGAAAGAGAGTTGCGCTTTGGGCCAAACACACAGGCCTTTTGAATTTCCCCTGTGGAAGCAGAGATTTCTCCCCAAACACCATCATCAAGGATCTTACTCTAAGAAAGAATGTTAATTGTGAAAAGCTTTTAAAAAAATTTTTAAAAAAGGAATTTTTGAAGCATAGTTGACCTACAACACTTATATTAGTTCCCGGTGCACAATACAGTGGTTCGATATTTCTGAATATTACAAAGGGATCACTGCACTACATCCAGTTACCATCTGTCACCACATAGAAACATTCCAGTATTACTGACTGTATCCCCCCTACTGTACATTTCATCTCCATGACTCAGTTTGGAACCAGAATTTTGTACCTTAGTCTCCCACACCTTTTCCACTCATTGTTTAAAACAATTTGACCAACATGAACTTTTCTCAAAGTCTGGTTGGTGAGTTCTTTTTCTGTTGCTGTTTCCCTAATCATGGGAGAGAATCTGGATTCAAGATATTTCTCAAAATATTATTAAAGCTAAAGACATGATCACTTTTTAAAACCCTAGAAAAGAGACAGAAAGAGCTGTCTCCTCTAACCCTCCAACTACCCCCCGGAGAGTCTCCTAGAAGCAGGTGTCACATGTTTATCCGGCCATCTGGACAGGTCTTCTTCCCCTTCTTCCCTGGAGGAAAGGTTGACAAGCCTCCAAAGGGAAGGTGGGAGAGAAAGACACCTACTGGACATACAGAATCAAAGGGCTAAGGACGACAGAGGGTTTTTTTTAAAGAGCAGCAGAGGCAAGAAGCAGACAGCGATGTCAGGAAAAGGATGAAAGGCAAAAAGAAAACGGTGCTAATGCTGCCAGCACACCATATGGCGCTTAGATGGCACGCATTTTGCTTCAAATGTTGATGTTTGCTTTCTTGTTAGTTTTGGTGCCAACGCTGTTACCATCCTTGATAAAATTCATTTTGAAAAAAAATCGCATAGAAGCTTCTGTGCTATCCCATGCTATCCATAAAAATCATACATAAATTCCTTTGCTTTTTTTTTTTAACTGCATGCTCAAGATTCCTGTTTCTAAGTGTTCAAACTAAAGTGCAAAGCGTTGATCGAATTGCAAGGGAAGACCCCGGTAACTGATACGAGATGCCAATCACATTCTTCTGTATCTATTCAACCGTGAGACAGAAGCGAGGTGGGGGAACGTGGACGGGGAGACAGCCAAATATGAATAATAGCAATCTAACATGAGCCCTTCAGCCATTCCCCAGGCTCAGGTAGAAATAGTGTTGATGTTGTTTGCAGCAAAATTCACTTCTGCCAAGGACTAGAAAGAAACTAACCCAAGGAACATTGCTCAGTCTAAGTGGAGCCCTGGTGGCAAGAAGGCAGTCTCTGAGCAGCAGCACAGCAGAATCCACCTTCCAGGGGGTCCCCGGCTGACATTTGAGGAGCTAAGTATCTTTGGGGAGGAAAGTCTTGGAACTCTTTGATGCTTTATAAAAAATACATAAGGGCCTGTGTGTCCTAGATCTAGTAAGAGCATGTGCAAGTGAAGAGATAACCAACGTGTAGCTCACATAAGTTCATTTTCCTCCTTTGACTTTCTTTTCACCCGCATCTCTCCAAGTTCCGTGGTGGAATACCATGGACACATCTGCCTAAGCAGCTGCAACTAATGAAAGGCACAACCTCCCCCCTCGCTCGGATGAACAGCAGGAGCTCGCTCAGACCTTCTGGATGCTTCCTTTGCTGGTTCATGCCCAGTGCATCTTTTCCTCCAAAGGTAATAACTGATGCCTGGCGCTCTGTCCCAGGCCCAGCTCCTCCTGTCCATCAGAGTCCCTTTGTCTGTCACTGCTCATCCGCTTGTTTCCCCAGCCCCACCCACCTGCACGTCCATCCCTCAAAGGGTAGCACTGAAGGCCGCCTTAGTAAGCGTCCCTTCTTCAGTCGGGTTTGCTGGAGCCACTGTGTAGCCTGCACGTGTTGGGTGTGTGGAAAGGAGTCTGTCTGTTTCTCTTTCCAATTCACCATCAATGTGTACTTACTGAATGCCTCTAAAGCACTTCCCAGGTGGCTGAGTGGTAAAGAATCCACCTGCCAATGCAGAAGATGCAGGTTTGATCCCGGGGTTTGGGAAGATCCCCTGGAGAAAGAAATGGCAACCCACTCCGAATCTGCCTGTAATGCAGGAGACCCAGGCTCAATCCCCGGGTCAGGAAGATGCCCCAGAGAAAGAAATATCTACCCACTCCAGTATTCTTGCCTGGAGAATCCCATGGACAGAGGAGCCTGGTGGGCCACAGTCCATGGGGTTGCAAAGAGTTGGACAAGACTGAGTGACTATGCAGCAAAGCACTTAGCACTCAGCAGGTGCCAGAGGCAGACAGAACAAGAAAGGCAGCAGAGAACTCCCTGGCAGTCCAGCGCTTAGAACTCTGTGCTACCAGTGCAGGGCACCTGGGTTCAATCCCTGGTTAGGAAGCAAAGATCCCACCAAAAGAAAAAAAGAGGAAAAGTAAAAGAAAGGCAGAGTATCCCTTAGCTTCAAAGCCTTTATGTTTTAATTAAAGAGAATAATCCATCAGGCACATAAGAGAGGTGCATCACTGAAGGCGTGTGATGTCAAATACGCAAGCTGGAATTCACGAGGCCCCACCCTGAGCTCCCGAAGCGAAACAGTAAGTGACATGTACCGGTGCTGCCCAGATGCCAGGCATCGCTCTCATGCGTCAGCTAAGTGCCCAAAGCAGTGGCTCCTGTTTTTAATCTCCATTTTTCAGACAAGGAACCTGAGGCACCGCCCGGGGTCACACGGCTGGTAAGTGACAGCTCAAGGCTCATGCCCCGGGGCTGAATGACTTCCAAGGCCGTTTGCCCGGCCCTGGCCTCATGATGGACACTGGTCTTCATCACGTCTGTTTCCTCCTTAGGAGAAGGGACTGTCTGTCTTTACTGTCATATACTCCTGCCGTGCGGAGGACGCAGGAGGCCTTATTTGATTACTGATTAGGCAGCTGACCTGGGGAGGGGTATGAGGGAGCGGGCACAGCGGGCAGCTGGAGACTGAATCCCTGTGAGGTGAAGGCGAGGCTTTCAGAGCAGCAGGGCCAGGCGGAAGCCAGGCGTCAGCAGCCCACAGGGGCCCAGGCGGGCGGGCCAGGGCCGGGGCGCAGGGTGGGGACACGCCCGGGGATGGAGACTCGGCCGGAGGGTGGGGGGGGCAGGTGGGAGGGAGGCGGGCGGGGCCCAGCCTGTCCACCCTGTCCCCCGTCAGACAAGGACGGCCCGGAGCGGCCCAGACTGAAGGGGACGGCCAGCACGTCAGCACGGTTGTCTCTGTGGCCTACAGAAGTTAACGAAAAAGGAAAGAGCGAGGGCTGGTGAAGATGTGCAGCAGCTGGAAGCCTTCTGCATCGCTGGTGGGAAGGGAACGGAGTGCAGCTCCTCGCAGAATAAAACACAGAATCCCCATACGGTCTGGCCATCCCATCCCTGGTGTACACCCAAAGGAATTAAAAACAGGGCATTGAATGGATACTTGCACATCCACAGTCAAAGGGTCATTATTCCCAACTGTTGAAAGGTCAAGCAACCCAAGAGCCCATCAACAGACGGATGACTGGATAAGCAGAACATGGTCCATATCTACAGCGGGACACATTCAGCCTCAAAAAGGAAGGTCAGGCTGACACACGTGAACCACATGATGTTAAGTGAAATAAACCAGTCAGGAAAGTACTGTGCGATTCCCTTGTGAGTTTCTAGAGCAGAAACTCATAGAGAGAAAGTGCAGTAGAGGCTGCCGGGGGGTGGGGAGAAGGAGGAGCTACTGGTCAACGGGCAGAGTTTCAGTTACAGGAGAGACGGATGGTGGCGATGACTGTACAACAGGGTGACTGCACTTAACGCCGACAAACTGGCCGTTAAAAATGGTTAAAATGGGGGACTTCCCCTGTGGCCCAGCAGTTAAGACTCTGAGCTTCCCCAGCATGGGGCATGGGTTCAAACCCTGGTCGGGGAACTAAGATCCCCCTAATGTCGTGTGGTGTGGCTGATAAATTTTTTTAAATTAATTTTTAAAAATGGTTAAAATGGCAAATTTTATGTTATGTATATTTTACCACAATAGAACAAAACAGACATAAAGAAAAAGTTGAAGCAGGCTCTAAAGAATCCAACATACTCTTGGGGTCACCTTAAATGAAAAGAGACCTTCTTTGAAACAGTGACTATGGCCAGGACAGAACTGTTAATTCCATAGAAATATGCTGATCTGAAAAGACAGGGTTGTTCTCTACTTTTGTAGTCAGCTTTTCTGATGATGGGAATCCCTTGTAAACATTAAAAAAAATCCTCAATTCCCACACATTAATAGGACATTAGGTGCCACTGATTATGAAAACATATAAAGAAAAAAAAGGGACTATGAATCCAGGAATCATATATTTAAATGAACTTAAGTCAATTACTGATGATTACCTGATTTCCTGGTGATGGTAAAGAATCTGCCTGCAAAGCAGGAGACCAAGGCTCAATCCTTGGGTCAGGAAGATCCCCTGGAGAAGGGATAGGCTACACACTCCAGTGTTCTTGGGCTTCCCTGGTGGTTGAGCTGGTAAAGAATCCACCTGGGTTTGATCCCTGGGTTGAGAAGATCCCCTGGAGGAGAAGGGCATGGCAACCCACTCTAGCATTCTTGCTTGGAGAGTCTCCAGGGACAGAGGAGCCTGGTGGGCTACAGTCCATGGGGTGGCAAAGACTGACACAACTGAGCGACTAACACTTTCACTTTCTTTTTCACCCCTCCGCATACATTTGGGAAAAGGCAGTATGTGTATAAAGGACACATACTCTATCTGGGCTTCCCAGGTAGCTCAGTTGGTGAAGAACCTGCTTACAATGCAGGAGACCCCAGTTCAATTCCTGGGTCGGGAAGATCCCCTGGAGAAGAGAGAGGCTACCCACTCCAGCACTCTGGCCTGGAGAATCTCCATGGACAGAGGAGCCTTGAAGGCTACAGTCCACGGGGTCGCAAAGAGCCAGACACGACTGAGCGACTGAGCACAGCATTGTTCTCTCTACCAACAATGCTTGATGCGAGGAGAGATTCAGGGAACCACCACCCACAGCGTGAGAACCATGGCTCTGTCTTAACAGGAGACTAAACTCAGCAGTACACTTTCAAGATACAGTGCAAAATCATTAAGGCAAAATGCTACGATGCATAAACACAGCTCTTCTCAGAATATGTCAATAAAAATTCAAAGTGTTTTCTCCCCCAAAATACAAAATGTACCTCCTCTAACAAGAATGTACGTTTCCTGGGCTCCATCAATTCGGACAATTCCCTTTCTTACTCAAAGCCATCAGAGCCTGCTCAGCAGGGTGAACATACCATAGCTAGCATGCTGTCACCCCCAAGGGAACAGCCTCTTTGGGGTTAAGGTTCAGAGCACTGGCACACCTCTCAATAATGATGTATCCTAAACACTCTCCCTTTCCTAAAACAAGAAGTTCAAAAGCAGCTTGGAATTTATCAGTGACCACTGACATACCCGTCACAGGCCACACACCCTACTCTGCACTGGGCAGGCTCAGGTCAACCATGGCATCCCTCAATTTTTAGGAGCCTAATTTGTCAGAGACCTTGACGCTGTGACAGATCGAAGGCAGAAGAAGAGGGCAACAGAGGATGAGATGGTTGGATGGCATCATCGATTCAATGGACATGAACTTGGGCAGACTCCAGGAGGTAGTTAGGGACAGAGAAGCCTGGCGTGCTGCAGTCCACGGGGTCGCAAAGAGTCAGACATGACTTGGTGACTGAACAACAACTTGTCAGAAGCTATTCTCGAGTGTTCTATTACTTGCTTGGTTCACAAAACTAGCATGAGGCTAAGCATAAAAGAAAAAAGGTGTTTTTTTAATACTAATAAATGTAATATTAAAAAAGAGGAGAATTCTATAAAAGGGTAAAGGATTATTATTCTATTATATGAGTGTCCTCCAAAGACCCAAACCATCCTGTGAGAATTGGTGATGAAGGGTCAACATGGGAAGGCATCCACCTATTAGGCTGGTTTTATGATACTAATGAAAATATGAATACTAATAAAACTCTTGGATTAAATTCATAATTCAGAAGTGCCTGGAAGTTTTAAAAACCAGTTACCATACATACTAAGGCACTATTGGACTGTCAGTAGTTTCAAAATGCAAAGACAGAAAATGTTTTCTTGGGACTTTCCTGGTGGCCCAGAGGTTAAGACCCCATGCATCCAATGCAGGGGGCCCAGGTTTGATCCCTGGCTGGGGAACTAGGATCCCGCATGCTGCGTGACTTGGCCAAGAAAATAAACAAATAATAAAATGTTTTCTTCCGAAAATCCCTGGGATTCTAGGAAGCGACCATCTCTTTCATGGGTGAGACCCAGCAGGTAAGGAATACCCATACAAATGTTCCAGAGAACTTCCTCGACTGGAGGGTGGTTTAGGAAGAGCTTTTTCCACCACTTTCCTGGAGTTTGTCCTTGTTGTTTACTCACTAAGTCATGTCTGATTCTTTAGCGACCCCATAGACTGTAGCCCACCAGGCTCCTCTGTCCATGGGATTCTCCAGGCAAGAATATTGGAGTGGCTTGCCATTTCCCTCTCCAGGGAGCATTCCCAAACCAGGGATCGAATCCATGTCTCCTGCGTGTCCTGCATTGGTGGGCAGATTCTTTACCACTGAGCCATCAGGAAAGCCCTTCCATGAGTTTAAGACTGAGTCAAATCCCCAGTGGGAACTAAAATCTTGACATTAATGCCCTCAAACTCCAGGTTCTCAAAACCACTGAGGCAATCTGATGAATCCAGAAAAAGGAGAGTTGCGTTAGGAAGACAAGACCATCTGCCAAGAAGCTGGGCTTAGAGCTGCGTGTTCCTCTTCCTGCTAACATCAAGTGGGTTGCACACAGTACAGAAATGAATGGAAGGGTGGAGAACGCAGTCTGCCTGGCAACTCCACTCGCGGAGGTGGGCCCAGACCAGTCAGCCACCAGGACAGTTCAAGGCCCTCTCCTCCAAGCTCACCTTCGCATCAATCACACAGCAGACACGAGCAAGGGGGCTTCGGCCCTAGATTAATCTGCAGGAGAAGAGAATACCAAGCAAAGAGGTGTCTGGCAATAAACAGCCAGATTCAGGAGCTAGAGCCAGTGCGGAGAGAAAAATCTGAGGCTACAGTCCAATTCAAAGTGTCCACAGGTGAGATAAAGTTGGAAAACCAAAACCCTTTTGATTGCAGATAAAGACAGGGCCAATATTAGCTTTTTTTCTCAACTAGCCATCTTTGTCTGTCCCCAGGTCTTACTAAAGCTTTCATGAAAGACTCTTCTGAACCACCAGACACTATCCCTACCTTATAAGAGAAAGAGGGAAGGAAGGATGGTGGGAAAGCAAAGTCTACATGTGCTCATTGGGATGGGAGATTTTGTTTGGAATCTCTGCTGTCACTTATGGATTGAGTGATCTTGGAGCACTCACAGAACCAGTTCAAGCTTTCCAATCTCATAATTAAGAAGGTAAGAATGGTCAGTTGAGAGCTTCAGTTCAGTTCAGTCGCTCAGTCATGTCCGACTCTTGGCGACCCCATGAACTGCAGCACACCAGAATTCCCTGTCCATCACCAACTCCTGGAGCTTGCTCAAACTCATGTCCATCAAGTCAGTGATGCCATCCAACCATCTCATCCTCTGTCGTCCCCTTCTCCTCCTGCTTTCAATCTTTCCCAGCAGTGAGTCAGTTCTTCGCATCAGGTGGCCAAAGTATTGCAGCTTCAGCATCAGTTCTTCCAATGAATATTCAGGACTGATCTGCTTTAGGATGGACTGGTTGGATCTCCTTGCAGTCCAAGGGACTCTCAAGAGTCTTCTCCAACACCACGTTTCAAAAACATCAATTCTTCGTCGCTCAGCTTTCTTTATAGTCCAACTCTCACATCCATACATGACTACTGGAGAAAAAATAACGCTTACTTTGAGATCTTGAGAGCATACTCTAGGTAAAGCCCACAACCCAGTGTCCAGCGTACAGTAAATCCTCAAAACACATGTGCATCCTATCTCTAGACTTCCATACTGAGTCCCACAACACTCAGTTTGCCTCAACCAAATCCCACTGGACAAATGACAAGTCTCCCTACAAAGATCCCTGCATACAGAAGTCCGTAAGTGAATGCTCATCCCAAAGTAGCAGTCAGATTCCCAGAAGCTTCCAGTGATCAAAGTTTGCTAGAAAGACAAAGAGACTCTGTTAAACCTACCTTAAAAATGTTTAAAAGGTAAACATTATCCAGGCAGTATATTAAGTAGTTATATTTTAGGCAATTTGATAGTCTTGTTGTTTTAGTAAACTGTGAAGATGCATTTTAAAGGCCATTAAAATATTCATCTCAGATGGCAACAGGAGACACCCAAGGGACATTGGCAGGTTATAAAAGATTGACAAGAAAGAGGGAAAAAATCATACATTAGATTAATCCCCGGTGGGCTAGCTAGAGATAGTGCTGAGATGATCTGCCTGCTGAAGAATAGTGGAACCAACTATCTTTGGATATATCATCAGAATCAGGCCTCCAGGCATGTTCCCTTATTAGCTAGAATGATCTTATTTCTGGGCTTTCCAGGTGGTGCCAGTGTTAAAGAGCCCACCTGCCAAGCAGGAGACCTGGGTTCAATCCCTGGGTTGAGAAGACCCCCTGGAGGAGGGCATGGCAACCCACTCCAGTATTCTTGCCTGGAGAATCCTATGGACAGAGGAGCCCAGCGGGCTACAGCACTTGGGGTCTCAAAGAGTCAGACAGGACTCAGCACACAGACAACAATCTCATGTCCAGAGTATAAAGTTTCTAAAGCCCTCTTTAAGGACCCATCTGAGAGAAGAGAATTCTGAGTGGTAACAGCACTGGCCCTGAAGAACCAGACAGGACCATGACTGGAGACCCCAGAGCTCGTGTGGAAGATTCAGCCAGGGGGCCAGGACATGCCCCTTGGGACCTGTGGCACAATTGAGCCCTTAAACCCCAGCAGAGTCAAGGTTCTTAACTGGGACAGTTTTGCCCTCGAGGAGACATTTAATACTGTCCGGAGACATTTTTGGTTCTCATATCAGAGACACGGATGATGCTGGCATCTAGTGAGGCCAGGGGAGCTGCTGAACAACCCACCATGCACAGGGCAGGCGTCAGGACAATTTCCACCCCAAAATGTCCACAGAGCTGAGGCTGAGCAAGACTGCATCAGAGGAAGGGAGAGAAGAAGGACCATCCGGCCATCATGGACACGGGCGTTCCTGGTGGCTCAGCCAGTAAGGAATGTAATGCGGGAGACCTGGGTTCGATCCCTGGGTTGGGAAGATCCCCTGGAGAAGGGGGATCTTCTACACACTCCAGTATTCTGGCCTGGAGAATTCCATAGACTGTACAGTCCATGGGGATGGAAAGAGTCGGCCCCAACTGAGTGACTTTCTCTTTCTTCCATCGTGGACAAACTTCATCACGGCGTCATTAAGAGATGCTGTGTAGTCTGTTTGGTGGATGTCACTTACATAGTTCATCCCAAGTGAACATCAGGGATAATACTCTTAAATGGACTCAGCTGTTCTGAACCTAATCAAGAAAGCTTTAAAAATATATGCCTTCTGTGCATTTAAAAACCATTACCAGCATTTCCCCGGTTGCTCAGTGGTAGAATCCACCCGTTAATGCAGGAGACACTGGTTCGATCCGAAGTCCGGAAAGATCCCACATGCCTCAGAGCAACTAAGCCGCAACTACTGAGCCACAACTACTGAGCCCACATGCTCTGGAGCCCCTGCTCTGCAGCAGGAGAAGCCACCGCAATGAGAAGCCCGGGCACCGCCGCAGCTGAGAGCAGCCCTGCTCGCCATAGCTAGAGATAAAGCCCATGCAGCAACGAAGACCTAGGGCAGCCATAAGCAAATAAATATATCTCAAAAAACATTTACCTCCCATCCCCTTCCAGCCTCTTAAGAAAAGTAAGAAAGCAAACTGTTCACATTAAAACCAGGGTCTTCTCTCTGATCAAAATCCATGTAACAGGTGGCTCAGACGGTAAAGACTCTGCCTGCAATGCGGGAGACCTGGCTTCGATCCCTAAGTTGGGAAGATCCCCTGGAGGAGGGCATGGCAACCCACTCCAGTATTCTTGCCTGGAGAAGCCCATGGGCAGAGGAGCCTGGCGGGCTGCAGCCCACGGGGTCGCAAAGAGTCAGACACGACTGGGCGACTAAGCACAGCCCAGCACGGCGTCCGTGTGACACTAGTCCCACTGGGTTATTTCTCAGACTGCACTATGTACGGTATGCACTAGTACAGGCGTGTCACAGAGGCAGACAGACACACGTTCACACGCACACCCACACGCCGTCAGGCACTCTCAGCCCACCATCTGGCCCTCCCCCGCCCCCCTGACTCTTTAGGCAAGATGCTGGTGCACATGACTAGTATCCCAGTGACCTTCACCAGAGATGCCAAGAGCTGGAAATCATAGTGGAAGCCACAGAGCTGAGAATAACAGGCAGTTCCCAAAACAAGAGCTTTTATCTTCTTGAAATAATAATTATTTTGCTAACCCCACTGCTGTGGGGACTAGCTCAAAGACACCCTGTGAGAAAGAGAAGCCAGAGAGATGTTCTTCAAAACCCTTCCTTGATTCATGCCAGGCACGCGGCAGAGGTCTCTGGAACCTTTGGCTTTCATCGCCAGCCCCTTTCTCCAACCCAAAGTGACTAATTCGCCCACGAATTGAACGTCATTACCAGATTGAGACTGTCATCACCCTGTCTTAAGCATTTGGTGGGTTCTAAAGTCCCCAAGTTATCACCGCATTGATAAGCCTAGGGTAACATGTTATTTGTCAGCTACACCCAAGCTCCTTTGGTTCCAAAGACAAATAAACATTTCTGCTGTTTCCTTGGGAGGGAAAGGCCAAAGAAGAAGCAAAGTGTCCCTTGGTTTTGGAGGTACTATCGGAAAGCCTGTGGATCAGCCAGATGAAAAGAGGCAGCTGCTCTTTACCAGAGGCCAAAGTCCAACTCAGCAAGAAAATGAGATCCAGTCCAAAATCTGACCAAGTTTCCTACAGCATCCTATCACGTGACAGTCAGCCCAGCCCAGCAAGAGCCAGCCCACGGCTGGGAAGGGAGAGGCTGCCCACTTCCCAAAGCTGCTTTGGTACCAAGGTCAGCCCTGCTCAATCCCAAGTAATTATCCTTCCTTTCTAACTGGTCAGATTTCTGGCTGGAAACGTAGGAAGAAATACTTTCAATCTGTATGTTGTTTAGTCGCTAAGTCATGGCTGACTCTTTTGCAACTCCATGGACTGTAGCCCATCAGGCTCCTCTGTCCGTGGGATTCTCCAGGCAAGAATACTGGAGTGAGTTGCCATTTCCTTCTCCAGGGGATCTTTCCAGCCCAGAGATGGAACCCATGTCTCCTGCATTGGCAGGTGGCTTCTTTACCGCTGAGCCGCCAGGCTTTCCTTATGTTATATAAATATTTACAAATCGTCCCAAGTCCAGGCTCACTCACTCAACTCTGTGTGGTTTTAGGCAAGTCACTTACAAATCACGGGCTCCACCTCTGTTGGATGCAATATGAGCATCACTAGAGATGTGGTCCCCAAAGAGAGAGCCTAGGCCATCTGCGTCTAAATCCCAGGGATGCTGTTACCCTACAGGGCCCTACAGGTAGTCCCAGGGAATCTGCACATGACATGACTCATCAATTTACCCACCCCCTCGCCTTCCTGGAGATCAAACAGTGCATTCCAGGCCCTCTTCCACGTGGGTGCGGCAGGGTGACTTGTTCAAGCCAGTGGGTTGACTGGAGGCCAAAGCTGTAGTGAGCAATGTCATGTCTGTTTCCCTTAAAAAAACCCCTCACGTCTGGAGAAATGCCCAGGCGGCAGAAGACTCGGCGGGGGTAAGAGTAAGCTGGTGGTATTTGTGGCCATCGTACGTAAACTAACGTCCTCTGACAGAGTCAAAGGGCTTCCCAGGTGGCTCAGTGGTAAAGAATCTGCTTGCAATGCAGGAGACATGGGTTCGATCCCTGGGTCAGGAAGATCCCCTGAAGAAGGAAATAGCAACCCACTACCGTTGGACAGGACTGAGCGACTTCACTTTCACTTTCCCTTTCCTGGCACAAGGCTCTAACACCCCTGGAATTTCCGGAAAGCCATAAAGCTTCTTTTATTATGTTAATGAAGTGGTTTTGGGGTCATCTAAGGATGGGAGTTGGTTACCAGGGAGACCAGAAACCAACCAGGAACAGAGGGCTGAACTTTCAGCCACACCCCCACTGCACTCCCAACCGCTAATTTCCAGTGGGACTGGGAGAGGGACTGGAAATTGAATCAATCTCCAATGGGCAACGACTGAATCAATCACACCCATGGGAGATGAAACCGCCATAAAAATCCCAGGTTGGTAAACCAGACACTTGACATGCCAGCAGGCCTGGCCCCAGACCCCTGGGGAGGCGCTACTGGGTCTGGACCTTGCACTGGGTACCTCTCTGTCTCACTTTTGATCCACACCCTTAAATACCCCTGGTGATGAAGCAGAAGTCTAGTGAGTACGCTGGTCTCCTGAGTTCTCTGAGCCACTTTAACAAACGGACTGAACCCAAGGAAGGAAGGGGTGGGGGGAACCTCTGATGCATGAACCTCCACTCATCAGAAGCACATGAACAAGCTGACTCGCCACTGGCATCTAAGGCGGAGAGCAGGCCTGTGGGACCTGATGCGAATTCTAGGTAGACAGGGCCAGACTTGGGCTGAATGGTGAGACACCGAGCTGGTGTCAGAGAATTCCACGTGGCAGGGAAAATCCACACTCTGGAACTCGCACCAGAATCCTTAGCGTGTTACTGGGAAGAGGATGCCTGAAGCCTGAACCAACCTCGCTCCAGGCTTCCCGCCGGGTAAGCTGTGTCGAATGCTTAACCCTCTGTAAATCAGCACAGGGCAAGGTCCATTTTCCTGGCCCAGCGGACTCGGCAGGAGGGACCGAGTCCCCTCGCCAGGCAGGCTCAGCAGAACGGACTGAGTTCCCTCGGCTCGGCCCCTTTTTTCTCTTATTTGAAACCGTCTTCAAAGGTTTCTTTTGTTTGAAACCTTCCCTCGAGGGAACTGCCCTCTGCTTTGCTCTGTCTGGTGCAGCAAGTAGAGCAGACCCTGCCCTCACCAAGGAGGCCTGTGGACCAAAGACCAAGACGGTGTGGGGGCGGGGTCTCTAAAACGGCCAAAGCTGCAGCACCCTGAGCCCCAGAACCCGGCCCCGGGTGAGCGATCACTCCCACGACGCTCAGTTGACCTTACGGGATGAGGAGAGAGGTCCCATCTCTCATCTAACCCTGGGCTTCCCCGGTGGCTCAGATGGCAAAGCATCTGCCTGCAGTGCAGGAGACCCGGGTTCGATCCCTGGGCTGGGAGGAGCCCCTGGAGAAGGGAATGGCCACCCACTCCGGTATTCCTGCCTGGAGAATCCTGTGGACAGAGGAGCCTGGCGGGCTACAGTCCACGGGGTCACAGAGAGGAGGACATAACTGAGCAACTAACACACACACTCACATCTAATCACATGAGCTCTTAGTCCACACTGCTTTCTCCAGCTGACAGGAGAGTGCAGAGGGGAAGCCACTGAGATAGAAGAAGGATTCCACGCTGTCTTCAAAGACGAGGGGCCCTGTGCCAAGGAGTGTATGCCACCTCGAAGGTGAGAATGGCCCCCACCCTATGACCAGCAAGGAAACTGGACTCTCAGTCCTACAACCACAGGGAACTTATTCTTTCCAAGATCTGAATGAGTGTGGAAGCAGATTCTTCCCCAGACCCAGAACCCAGCCTGGTCGACACTCTGACTTTTTAGCCTTTGATATCCTGACCAAGAACCTTGGCCAAGCCCGCCGTGATGTCTTACCTACACAACAATGATGTAATAAACCAGTGCTGCCTTAAGTGTCTACATTGGTACTAATTTGCTACACAGCAATACAAAACTACTAGAGCATGGAAATCCTTCTAAATCAGGGTGAAAATGGTTAGTAAGTCCTTCTGGCATCAAAGCTAAAACTACATTCTCTGATGAGCTTATTAGCAAGAAAGCTGGCCTTTTAATCTCTATCTGACTTCTGTATCTATTTCTCAATTAGTTCATAACTCCAGAGGGGAAAAAAGAGTTTTCATTTATTCACCCCATAAAACCCCCAAGAGTCAGATATTTAAGAATGCTTTTGGCATTTCTACATGATATTAATACAATAACCCTCAACAGTTCTTCAAAATGAGGCTCAGACCTGGGATGGGATAAAAGAATCCAAACCGTGTCACCTCAGAATCCAAGCGCCTAGATCGTATATTTTACCTTTACTCCACTAAAAATCCTCCGTTCCCAAGAGCTGAGAGAACGCATACCAGGTGAAGGAAAAGACTAAATCACGGAGCAAGTGAAAAGTAAATAAATCATCCTCGGGGGAACCAAACATTCACAACCCAAGCTTTGTTGGTTTATGCAATTTTCAGTTCTCAAAATAGGGCTTCCCTGGTGGCTCAGATGGCAAAGAATCAGCCTGCAGTGCAAGAGACCCAGGTTCGATCCCTGGGCTGGGAAGATCCCCTGGAGAAACAAATGGCTACCCACTCCTAGTCCTGCCTGGGAAATCCCACGGACCGAGGAGCCTGGCGGGCGGCAGTCCACGGGGCCGCAGAGACTCAGACAGGACTGAGCAACTAGCAGTAAGTGGCCTTTTAGATGTAGCTCAAATGGATAGCCAAGAGCCTTGAGACTTTCTACCAAAACTGCACACAGCAAGCAAACTGCAGCAGAGACGCTTGTTCGTAGGTTGGGGAAGTGTGTTCATAGTCCTCCTGGAACTCAGACACCCCTCCACTGCCACTTCCAAGGTCTGCAAAGGCATGCATCGTGTGCTGGAATTCAGTGATACACTGCGGGCTCCTTCCTGAAAGACTCCCGATCTTTGATGGCACCGCAAGGAAGGGAGCGGGCCATCAGCATAAAATGAAACGTGAGATTCTGAAGGCTCTGTCCCAGAGCCCTGGTAATGATCCATTTGAGACGCAGCTTTAAGGGCAAGGAGAACCGTCCTCTCTACTTGCAGTAAGAAATTCATTAAGGGAACAAAGTCCCCAAATTCAGGAGCAGATGCCGTCAAAATGATTGCAGCCTCTTCCCTCATTTAGAATACAGTTTCCAAATTTTATTTTTGCTAAGGGGGAATTTCGAAAGCTTGTAGTCTGATCCTTCCTTTCCACGAATAAACTCAGATCTAGAGAAGCGATATAAAAATAAAAACGCCAGATCAGACATTTCTCCACTTGAATTCTGTTCTTCTGAGTGCTCAAGCCACCGGATTCATTTTTGTCTAACTCAGAAGCCATCAGGCCATGGCTAACAGGCTACCTCTGAGAAGTTCAAAACAGCCCTTGGAGGCAAGTTTGCCATGTCTGGTGTAGGGGGACATGAGCATCTGATGGTTTCCATGGTGACCACAGAGCCCAGCTGCACACTCTAATGAGGCTGGCTGGCCAGCCAGCAATTCGGAGCAAAGGTTGTGGAAGGTTCCAGGAAGACCCCCCATGTCACCGAGCCACTCATGAAATTCTAATGGGTGTCCTGCTTGCCAACAAGTGCCCCCTTCGGGAGACAGACACTCAGCAGCACTGAACTCTGTGTCCGGCCCTGTGCCAAGCTCTTTTCCATACATTATTCCATTTCACCATCACCAAGACCTTACAAAGTGAATTCAAATTCCACCTCATTTTGCCAATGAGTTAACTGAGGCGCAGGGGCTTCCGCGGTGGCTCAGTGGTAAAGAATCTCTGCAGTGCAAGAGACCCGGGTTTGATCCCTGGGTCTGGAAGATCCCCTGGAGGAGGGCATGGCAATCCACTCCAGTATTCTTGCCTGGAGAATCCCCATGGACAGAGGAGCCTGGCAGGCTGCAGTCACTGGGTGGCAAAGAGTCAGACACGACTTAAGTGAGTTAGCAAGCACACATGCAAACTGAGTCAGCTCACCCAAAGCCCCGAGCTTACAGAAGGCATCCCCAAGCCAACTCTAGCGCCTCCTTCCTCCACTTAACTCAATGAGAATCTATGAAACGGCTCGAGGGGCGCACTCCCTTACATTCCTCTAAAGAGAAGTTTATGTCATGATTTCTTGTCTCACAGGGGAAAACAAGCACAGCCCTAGAACTGACCACTGGCCTATTTCTGCCCATCATTTCCAGATTCTGATAAAGAGCTCAAATTGTCATTCTTAAATACGAAGCCATCATAAGAAATAATTCCCTGAAGGAAGTTTGAAAGACTTGAGAATTAGGTAAAGAGATGAGAAAGAGAGCAGAAATGATCTTACTGCTAAACAAAACAAGTGTTCTGTTAAATTTTATGATTGGGTGTGAGCTAAAGGGCATTGGAAAGCCCAGTCCAATCACTCCACATGCCTGTCACTGATACCAGGAACGCCACCTCTAGTAAACAAACCCCTCGCACTGAGATTTTTGTCCCTTGTTTCAAGGTGAGTATTCTCAAAAAGAAAAACTCACGAAGGCAATAGCAATCATTAACACCTTAGTATGAGTGAGTATGTGAGCGGACTACTGCTGAGGGAGCACTCAGCTGTGGGAGAAGAGAGAGGAAGGGGCCGTGAGGAGACAGATACAAAGCACAAAGCAATGTCTGGAAATTGCAGGCGTCTGGACGAGGTCTTAGAAGCCAGGATCAGCCTAGAGATGCTGGGCTTGGAAATAAAACAGAGAGAAGGAGCTCCAATAACAAAATGGACAGGCTTATAATTCTCTACTTTGTTGCCAGGCTTCCCAGGGGGCACAGCGGTAAAGAATCTGCCTGCCAATGCAAGAGGCGCAGGAGACACAGGTTTGATCCCTGGTTCAGGAAGATCCCCTGGAGGAGGAAATGGCAACCCACTCCTATTCTTGCCTGGAGAATCCCATGGACAGAGGAGCCTGGCGGGCTACAGTCCCTGGGGTCACAAAGAGTCGGACACAACTGAGCGACTGAACACCACTTTATTGCCAATACACTAAAAAACACATCTCCCTTCTTTAATAAGAAGTTGTGTGTGCCACATGTCTCCAAAATATGTGTTGGAAAATCCACACTTAACCCTCTTGTGTTCTGATTCCAGGGAGACTGACAAGAGACAAGAATTAGGAACTGTACCTGTGACTACCATGGGTCGAAATAAAAAAATATGACCACAACATTGAATTATCCCATTAAAAGTGAGAATGACACCATAAAACCCTGGTAATTTCTTCTGGATCCTTCCAGGCTAAAGCCAATTGGATCACAGAGGTTAGGGTTTAAACAGACGCAGTACTCACTCGAAAGACCTTCTCCACTCTTGCAATGCTTTTCCCAAAGATGGTTCCAAGTTGGTCTCCAATTCCAGCCAATAAGAAACCAAAGAGTGGAATTCCAAAGATGGCATATAAAATACAAAAGATTTTGCCTCCTTCAGTGCTTGGAGCAATATTCCCATACCCTGGTGAGAAATATTAAAAAGAGAGAGGGAGAGTGGTGAAGCGGCAGAGAAATTAGAGCACTGAACCAAAGAACCTGACTTCCTAGAGGGCTTCTCATCCCCACCCTGAACTTCAGGAGTTTTAGGAGAGCTCCATTCTAAAAGCCCTACAGAATTTAGAACATTGTTGCATTGCATCTCTTCTTTCTCTCCATGTATACAATTTCAAGAGGGTCCAGGTTTCCAGGATCTGATAAGATGACATGCATTTCATTAGATGACATTTTAGGAGATCTGTGGTCATCTAGACCTGCATTTCTGCTGGGAGATGGTACCACCCATTTCAGAAACATCAGACATCTTTAGCATGTCTGGTTTAGGGACACTGAGTGCCTGAGGAGGGTTTACCATTACTTTTTTAGATTTGAAAAGAGCTTCTCCTATCTAGCCTTGTCCCAGGGCCATCCCCTCCATGGGCCAGACTGTGGCTGTTTCCAGCATCTGCCTTCTTAGGGTGATGGGTGTTCCACATGAAGAAGGATGGGTGGTCTAGGATGAACTCAGAAAGGACCCCTGGATCATACAGGCCTGCCTGGAGAAGCCTGAAAACAGTCAGGAGTGGGGGAGGAGAGGCCGCGTGCTCCTTCTCACATGGACCGGGATGCTGAGCTCCTCGGCCTGGGAATTCCATGCCATCTGAGTCCTGCCCGCCCTGACCCACCCACTTCTTGCACCAGGAATCCAAGGATCCTTGGATTCAGATGTGAAATAAAGGTTCGGTGGTGGAATGGATGTGTAAATCCTCTAATAGCAGATCTAGTAGCTTGTTGTTTCAAACAGTGCTTCAAAAACACCCTCATCCGCGTTCTCGAGAGTTCTGCAGTTAGGTAAGTAACTAGTGAATATTTGGCTCACTCTCTCTGACGGGACTGAAGACAGTGTCGCTGGAAGAAAAAGGCTTACAGCATTAACACACATCACACAGAGACGGGACTAAATTACTCGGGAGTCACGCCGGTGAGTGTTGCACACGCTAACTAGCGCCTAGCTGGTCACCTAACGTAACATTCTCGCACACAGAGCAGCTGAAGGGGAGCCTGTCTCTAAGCCCACGCAGTGAGTGAGCTATTGGGCTCATGGTAATTAGCATGCTGGGAATGCAACACAGGAAGGATAACGCCGACGGCCGGCCCGTCACTCAGCCTCCTGTGGGCCTGGAGGACTCACTCTTGCTTCCCGCCTTTGGGTGTTGAGTCACCTGGTTATTTTCCTGTTCAGTTTTCCAGTGAGAATCATTCAAACCTCTTATCACAAATCATCTAAATTATATAGCTTCTATTTTTTAAATGACTGTCAGGCAAGCCTTCCAATCTTGCTTTTCTTTGACTCACCATGATTTTTATTTAATTGTGCAAAAAAAAAAAAAAAATAGGCTCTCAGAACTTTTTTCGGGTGTTTTCAGGAACTTGGACAAAATCATTCTGTCACCATTTCCCTCTGGAATAATCTGATTTACGTTAGCACAGCCCTGTTAAAAGGAATAAAGGCGCCCAATGAAGTGAAGTCGCTCAGTCGTGTCCAGCTCTTTGCAGCCCCATGGACAGCAGCCTGCAGCAGGTTCCTCCGTCCGTGGGATTTTCCAGGCAAGAGTACTGGAGTGGGTTGCCATTTCCTTCTCTGGAGAATCTTCCCGACCCAGGGATTGAACCCAGGTCTCCCACATTGTAGACAGATGCTTTACCATCTGAGCCACCAGGGAAGTCCTATAAAGGTGCCTATTCAGCTCCAATTCCTGCAGGGTATGGTGACACCTGGGAATATCCTGGTAATTTATGGAAACATTTATGGCTATGGCTTGACTGTCTCCCAATGGCCTGATTATCTTTTATTTTGGATATCTCAGAAAGAAGCACATTGCAGGCGCAGGGAGACACACTGAGGCTTTGAACCCGCAGAGCTGGCATCTTATCAGCCTTCACAAGTGCTGCACCCCTTCTACCAGCTTTTAGAGAGGATCCGCTCCACCGCTTGGATCAGGACGGTGCTCAGGGGATATTCCCATCATCTAAAGAGCCTGAGAGAAAAGCAGGAAGAGGAGGCTCCAATCCAACACCACCGCCTTCACCCGGTTATCCTCAGACTCATGTAACATCACCCAGTCTGGTTCTGCAGGGCTTCAAGGAAGATGTGGGGGAAACCAGTCAACCGTATGCTTCCAATGCAAAGTGTAAGCAGTAGTGTGAATCTTATTACAGTGGGTGGGCTCCTTATTCTGGGTTTCGAAGGCTAGGACGCTAAAATTAGAGCAAAGTTCTCAGGCGCTCAAGAAGTAATATTCAAATGAGCCTTGAATAGGGGATACTTTGGCCACCTGATGCGAAGAACTGACTCATTGGAAAAAAAAACCTGATGCTGGGAAAGATTGAAGATAGGAGGAGAAGGGGACGACAGAGGATGAGATGGTTGGATGGCGTCACCGACTCAGTGGACATGAGTTTGAGTAAACTCCAGGAGTTAGTGGTGGACAGGGAGGCCTGGCGTGCTGCAGTCCATGGGGTTGCAAAGAGTCGGACACGACTGAGTGACTGAACTGAACTGAGGGGCTTCCCTGAGAGCTCAGTTGGTAAAGAATCCGCCTGCAATGCAGGAGACCCCAGTTTGATTCCTGGGTCGGGAAGATCCCCTGGAGAAGGGAACGGCTACCCACTCCAGTATTCTGGTCTGGAGAGTTCCATGGACTTATAGTCCATGGGGTCACAAAGAGTCAGACACGACGGAGCAACTTTCACTTCCAAGCCTTGAATAAGCCTCTTTAAGGCCATCACTTCACTTTGGACGTAAAGTAATTGCCATCTTTGAGTTATACTGTATCTTGTGCGTGTATCTGTCTGTCTGTCTGTCTGTGTCCCCTGTCTCTGATGAACTATATGGAGAGGCTGTTCTCCAGTTTGACACTCAACCCTGTTATTCTAAGAAAATTCCAGAAGTTATTTTTTGGAATTTTGCTCTGAGGCAACAGGAAGGACACATTCCTGGATTTTTGCCTCTGTTTGTACTGGGCCCTCAAGACTTCCCTGCCCGTTCTTCTTGAAGGCTTGATAGAACTTTGAAGTAAGGTGTCACAGGGCCTTAGAACTCAGGGAATTAAAATTCTATTCTGATCCTTCCACTTGCTAACTCAGCTCTTGGGCAATTTACCTTTCTGGCTTGCTTTCCTCGTCTGAATGAGGGGGCTATTAACAACACCTACCTTACAGCTTAAATGGCCACATGTGAAGTCTGAGCACCCTTTGGAGATTAAATCCACGGTGAAACAGGAGGCCCAGAGTAAGCACTCGGTAAGGATCCGCAGTTATCACCTTGCCCTGGGTTTTCTGCGGGAAGGAATCACTTTGTGTCTCCAGCAAAACTAAGCCCCAGGAGAAAAGAGATAGCTGGTTCCTATTTTCTCTCCAAAAACTCCACTGTTCTCCCAGAGCCCCGAAACAACAGACACAACGCCTGTGCCCCAGGCCAGACAGGCTGGAAGGCACAAGGGGCCCACGGCGGGATTCGGGGTGCGGGTCCCTGGGCAGCGAAGGCTGGGGGTGAGAAGCCGCGGGTCAGGCAGACGGAGCCCAGAGCATCACAAGTGGACTTCCTAAGCAGAAGGCTCCAGGCACCGCCACCAGCTGGCCTCTGGTGACGTCCGGCAGGGGGAGACCGGCCTAGCGAGGACACCCTGTTGTGAGCGAGAAAGCCCGCGGCGGCGCTCAGCACCGGGCACCCCTGGGCTGGAAAACAGCCCGAGCCCTTTCTGAAGACAAGGCTGGTGTTTACAGAGGACAGGCCTGCGCAGCACGCACGGAACCCTCCCGTTTGCTCTTTACCTGCCGAAGTCAATCCTGGCCGAACCGCGTGTTGTTCGGCTCTGGGGTTTGGCTTAGAGCCAACGTTCTCAAGTCAGGCCGTGCGTTTATGGGTGCGTGGCAGTCACGCAGGGTCCCCCACTTCAAAGGGCCCCACTCGTGGTTTAACGCTCTGCTGTTGTCCTTATGAGGCTCTTATTCATGTTTTTGTTTTTTAACAAGAGACTGCATTTTCCTTTGACACTGGGCTTCGTGCCTTATGTAGCTGGTCCTGGGGAATAAAGTGGGGCTCTATGGCTTACTAACCCTGAGATATTAGACACAGTACTTAACGTCTCTGGGTCTCAGTCCTCTCCTTAGTAACATGAGGCAAATGAGAGTTAATGTGAAACTAAGTGAGATAATATACGTGGGGCACAGCTCCTGGCATCTACGGCTGGTGTTCAGTCATTCAGTCGTGTCCAATTCTGTGACCCCATGAACCACAGCATGCCAGGCCTCCCTGTCCATCACCAACTCCTGGAGTCCACCCAAACTCATGTCCATCGAG
This sequence comes from Cervus elaphus, assembly GCF_910594005.1. Lineage (NCBI taxonomy): Eukaryota > Metazoa > Chordata > Mammalia > Artiodactyla > Cervidae > Cervus > Cervus elaphus. Next base: position 3,445,299 of record NC_057826.1, on the reverse strand, counting down.
TCGGTGATGTCATCCAACCACCTCATCCTCTGTCGTCCCCTTCTCCTCCCGCCTTCAATCTTTCCCAGCATCAGGGTCTTTTCAAATGAGTCAACTCTTTGTATCAGGTGGCCAAAGTATTGGAGATTCAGCGTCAACATCAGTCCTTCCAATGAATATTCAGGATTGGTTTCCTTAGTAGGAACTACTTGATTTCCTTAACATCCCAGTAAACGTTAGCCACAGTGACTGTTATTTCCAAAGCCATAAGCCAAGCATCCAATCCAAGTGCTAGCCAGGTGGAACAGGTGCCTTGGTACCTTGGCAGGTACAATACTTTGATGATGTTGTTGTTGTGCTGGGTCTTCGCTGCTGCGAATGGACTTTCTCTAGTTACTGCGGACGGGGGCTACTCTCTAGCTGCCATGCTAGGGCCTCTCGTTGCCAAGGCTTCTCTTGTTGCAGAGCACAGCTTGAGCTTGAGCTTCAGTAGTTGCAGCACGAGGCTCAGTACTTGTGATGCATGGACTTAGTTGCTCTGTGGTATGTGGTATCCTCCCGGACCGGGGACTGAACCCATGTCGCCTACATTCAGTTTGGTTCAGTTCAGTTGCTCAGTCATGTCCGACTCTGTGACCCCATGGACTACAGCACTCTAGGCTTCCCTGTCCATCACCAACTTCCGCAGTTTACTCAAACTCATGTTCATCGAGTTGGTGATGCTGTCCAACCATCTCATCCTCTGTCATCCCCTTCTCCTCCCGCCTTCAATCTTTCCCAGCATTAGGGTCTTTTCAAATTAGTCAGTTCTTCCCATCAGGTGGTCAAAGTATTGGAGTTTCAGCTTCAGCATCAGTCCTTCCAATGAACACCCAGGACTGATCTCCTTTAGGATGGACTGGTTGGATCTCCTTGCAGTCCAAGGGACTCTCAAGAGTCTTCTCCAACACCACAGTTCAAAAGCATCAATTCTTTGGTGCTCAGCTTTCTTCACAGTCCAACTCTCACATCCATACATGACTACAGGAACAAACCATAGCCTTGACTAGAGGGACCTTTGTTGGCAAAGTAATGTCTCTGCTTTTTAACATGCTGTCTGGTTTGGTCATAACTTCTCTTCCAAGGAGCAAGTGTCTTTGAATTTCATGGCTGCAGTCACATTGGCAGGCGGATTCTTATCCACTGTACCACCAGGGAAGTCCAACAACTCTTAATTGAGTTCCAGGTGAGGGACACAGTTACTGGTTACCATCTGGGACCTGAGGAGGGGCTCTCTAGGATGTGGGTCGAGTCAAGTGACCTAATCCAAAAATGCCTCAAATGGGGAATTTCCTGGGGGTCTAGTGGTTAGGACTCTGTGCTTTCCCTGCAGGGGACATGGATTTGATCCAAGGTCAAGGAAATAAGATCCCAAATGCTGAGTGGCAAGGACAAAAAAAAAAAAGCTTCAAAGAGGAAATCTAATTGGATTCTAGAGCTGTTGGTGAGAACTCAAATCATTGTCTGCCCTTCCACAAATGATGTTTTGTGGGAAGAATCTGCACAGAGCTTCTTCCAGCTGAGGAAGAAGTATAGCTCCTGGAGACCCACCCACACAGTCAACAACTGAGAATTAGTTACTGAGAAAGGGGACAGGGTGCAGGGTGACCTCAACAAGGACAGCAGTGTAGTCTTCTCCTGGCGTGACTCCGGGTTTGGAGAAGAGCCTGAACGTGTCCCCCTGTTGCCGCACATTTGTAGATCTTCCTGTACAGCTGAGCACAAGAAAACCTTGTCCAAAAAAAAAAGTGCTTTGATATCTTCAGATAAAAGGGACCTCTGTTACTGAGCAGTATCACTGCTTTTCAGGAAAAGACTATTATTCCTAAGATCTCTGTATACGCATTCTACATAATGAGCACATTTTTTGTGTCTGAATAGCACATAACCTCACGTGGCTCAGGAGAGTCTTTCTGGAGAGCGATTTGGCAAGCCTTTAAAAGGTTCAGGTCCTTTGACAAGGCATCCCCTGGGGGATCTTGCCAAGAAAACAAGCAGAGATGAAGATCACCCTTCGAGAACAAAGATTTTCATTGTGATATCACACTATCACAGAAGTAAAAACCACTTAAGCCTGCAACGACACGTGATTACAGGGTTGATAATAGATCCAACGGAACCCATCAAAGATTATGTTTTTCCGAAGAACCTTAGTAATATGGGGCAATGTTTACAGAATTACGTTCACATTATGTGAACTCAAGCAAACACGCTAATGTGCGCATGTTTCCCAAGTAATGAAAAAGCTCCTCGGCTCCAACTGCCCTACTGCCTGAGTTTTCAATAATGGAAAATCTCTCAGGAAGAACAAGAAAGATTAGCAGGCTCTTAGTGTTCTTATAAGCCTTGCTACCATTTGTAATGAGTGAATTTGCCACTAAATAACTATGAGAAAACATCATCTCCTCACCTTATTATTCTTACTAATACTGTACTCCTGTTTTATTTAGAAATTTCTAATGGTGTGACTTTCTAAAACCTTCCACCCTGCAGTCAAAATTTAGCCAGCTAAATGGTGTTCAACTCACAACACATTATTTTTCAATTAAGGCAGAGAGTTGGGGCGGGGTGGGGGGGGAGTGTTTTTTCCATTGAATAGAAAAGAACGCAATCCCTAATACGAACACTGAGCCGTGATCCTGAAGCGGGCTCGGGGTTTGGGTCGGCTTTTATTTTTGTTTGTATTTGTCTCCTGCTTGTTGTGCAGCAGTTTCCTGTTCAGGCTCTATCTTCCCTCAGATTTTGGGGAAGGTCCCGGTACTTTGCCCAGCTGTGACACAGTATCCATGCCCCCACTACAGAGGCAACAGCATCCCAGGTTGCCAGGACACCAGCACGTGGAAACCTAGGGGCTGATCCAATAGGAATCTCCATCTAAGACCTGAAACCAAGAGCAAGGAGCCTGAAGGAGGAGGCGGCGGCAGCCACAGTGGCCAGCAGGGTCCGGCCCGGGCTCTGAAATCAGAGGGTGGCTAGTGGCCCTCTGTGATCTCTGAGCCCTAAGTGTGCATTTGTCAGGATTTTTCATTAGGTGAGAGAAAACCCAATGCACGATGGACCCCAGAGCAGGGTGTTTACACGTATTAACTCTCTATGGGCAGCTTCGCCCCCAGCTCAGAGGGGGCAAGCGGGGCCTCACTCATGCCTCCTCTTCTGTTACTCGGCTTCTTCACTATCAGCTGAACTCTAGGCAGAAAAACCCCTCGAGGGAAGGAAATGAACGGGCAGGGTCCTGGGCTTGCCTTTTTCCCGATTTACCTCCAGTAAGGAAAAGAAGTCAATTCCTCCAAAACTCACGCAAAAGCCCCTGCAGGAATCCACTCGCTTACTGGCCTAATCCAGAAATCCTGTCAGTCTCTGAGCTCAGGACTGTGACCACACACATGCACATCATTGAATTTCTTTTTTTATGGTTCTAATTTAATTTTAGTTTTTAAATTTAAGTATAGTTACTTATGAGTCTCCCCCCGTGGCTCAGACAGTAAAAATGTCTGCCTACAATGTGGGAGACCCGGGTTCGATCCCTGGGTTGGGAAGATCCCCTGGAGAAGCAAATGGCAACCCACTCCGGTACTCTTGCCTGGAAAATCCCATGGACGAAGGAGCCTGGTGGGCTACAGCCCATGGGGTTGCAAAAAGTCGGACACGACTGAGTGACTTCACTTTGCTTTGCTTTTGCTATAGCTACTTATAAGGCGTTAATTTCTGATGTATAGCCAAGTGATTCAGTTATACATACACACATACATATACACACATTTTTAAATATTCTTTTCCATTATGGTTTACCATAGCATATTGAATAGAGCTCCCTGTGCTATACAGGACCTCGAAGCTCACCCAACTATACATAATCTCTTGGATCTACTAACCCCAAACTCCCAGCACCTCCCTCCCCCTCCCCCTTGGCAACCACAAGTCTCTGCGTCAGTCTGTTTCTGTTTTGTAGACAGGTTCATCTGTGCCATATATTAGATTCCACACGTAAGTGACATCATATGCTATTTGTCTTTCTCCTTCTGACTGACTTCACCGTAAATCCCCCAAAGCCACGTGACACATTTCCCCATCTTAATATCCAGACCGCTGCACACAGTGTAACCTGACGCTGGTCTTCTCTGGTCTGCGGCAGCGATGCCCTCGGGGGTGCTGAGCTGGATGGCACTTCTTGCCCTTACATCAAATGGTGCCGTGTCATCCTGCATCCTTCGTTGGATGCTATGGGATTGAGGACAAATATGACCTAATCCGGTCTGGAGTGTCTGAAAGGCTTCCAGGCCCCAGACTTACTAGCGTAATATTTACCTCTACTGTTTGGAATAGTTGATCTTAATACACTTGCAGATTTGTAACTACAAACCTAGTATGCCAGAAATTATATTATGAGACTTTCTAAAAAGGAATGACAGTTCTCTCTCACTCCAAGTTTCCTTATCGCACGTAACTTTCTTGATTGCAACAACGCAAAAATCATACAGGTTCTGAAGATGAGGTCTATAACCTAGACAAAACCCCTGCCTCTAAAACAACCCAGAGCTTCTGAAACTTGCTCCAATAGGAAGATAATCACCAAAGATGCATTCCCTCCAAAAAAGCATACCCTCCAACACCCACCTAATGTGTGGCTATGAAAAGTAGTGGGAAGGAAAAACCTCACAGAAGGCCTCAGAAAGTTATGAGATTTGAGAGATTTGAACTACAAGAGAGATTTCCTCCCACAGAATATAAACAAATATTAATGCAAGAATCCTGCCACTGAGTGCAGAAGAGTCTCCCTCTGTTTGGCCATCACTGCTATGAACTGGTGATGGCTGTGTGTGTCCCATTCTTCTGAATGAGAACTTTTATTGCAATGTGACTTCACTACTAAATGAGGGCAAATAACTCCCAAACTCTTTTTCAGCAGAGCTGGGAGAGGGATGCGATCTACAGATTCCACCATACATGTCAGGGTTACCCAGAGAAGCTGAGATTGCAGAGGCAACATGGGAAAAAATATAGAAAAGAAGTACAGAGAATGATTTAAGGGCCCATTGGTGGCAAATCTCAGAAAGTGTCAGTAAAAATCCAATTATGAAAGTGAGGGTCTCACCTTGAACTTCAAAAGCTATATCCCTGTTTGCACCAAGTGTGAAATATAGTGTGAACAGGAAGAGCTGCAGAAGCCTTCCTGAGCTTGACCTGGTCCAGGAAAACAGAAGAGGCAGCACTGGGCAGAGAGGAACACAGATGGGCCGGGTCTGCAGGGGGCGCTCCGCCTCACTGGCAGCGGCAAAGCGGGGCGTCTTGGCCTGTGCCTCCAGAAAGGTTACCGGCTTCTCCCTGCTCTCCTCTTCCAGCCCCACGGAAAATTTCAGCAGAGAGCTGGTCCAGGAATATCCAGTTTGTTTGGCATCAAAAGAAACTGGCTGGGCATGAAGATAAAGCTTCCATTAAAAAAAAAAAAAGTGAAAGAGCAGCAAAACTTTCCAGTGAAGGAAAGACACTCGCCAGAAAGATGCCGCCCCAACAGACAAAACTGTAAACAACTATGAAGTAATCGCCTCTCAGAATCATCACAGAGAAACCACAAAGATGCAAGAAATCAGGGAGAAGATGATGAGGTAACAAGTGTAGATGAAATGTGAGCTAAGCTAATGGAATTCAGGGGTAAAAATAGGAAAGAAAAAAGTCCCCTAATGATCACAGAAATGAAAATAAAATTGGAAAATGTGCATGGAGGAGGTAAGCACTGTGAAAACACACACACACACACAAAGAAGAGAGGATGAAATCAAGTAGTTGATATGACCCACCTCCCAGAGTAAAGGAAATAAGAACAAAAACGAACAAAGGGGACCTAATTAAACTTAAAAAAGTTTGCACAATGAAGGAAACTATAAGCAAGGTGAAAAGGCAGCCTTCAGAATGGGAGAAAGTAATAACAAATGAAACAACTGACAAAAAATTAGTCTCCAAAATATACAAGCAGTTCATGCAGCTCAATTCCAGAAAAATAAATGACCCAATCAAAAAGTGGGCCAAAGAACTAAACAGACATTTCTCCAAAGAAGACATACAGATGGCTAACAAACACATGAAAAGATGCTCAACGTCACTCATTATCAGAGAAATGCAAATCAAAACCACAATGAGGTACCATTACACGCCAGTCAGAATGGCTGCTATCCAAAAGTCTACAAGCAATAAATGCTGGAGAGGGTGTGGAGAAAAGGGAACCCTCTTACACTGTTGGTGGGAATGCAAACTAGTACAGCCACCATGGAGAACAGTGTGGAGATTCCTTAAAAAACTGGAAATAGAACTGTCATATGACCCAGCAATCCTACTGCTGGGCATACACACCAAGGAAACCAGATCTGAAAGAGACATGTGTACCCCAATGTTCATTGCAGCACTGTTTATAATAGCCAGGACATGGAAGCAACCTAGATGCCCATCAGCAGACGAATGGATAAGGAAGCTGTGGTGCATATACACTATGGAATATTACTCAGCCATTAAAAAGAATACATTTGAATCAGTTCTAATGAGATGGATGAAACTGGAGCCCATTATACAGAGTGCAAGTAAGTCAGAAAGAAAAACAATATAATATATTATAGCGTATAATATACAATACAGTATATTAATGCATATATATGGAATTTAGAAAGACGATTACCCTATATGCGGGACAGCGAAGGAGAACACAGATGTATAGAACAGTCTATCAGACTCTGTGGGAGAAGGCGAGGGTGGGATGATTTGAGAGAATAGCATTGAAACATGTATATTATCATATGTAAAATAGATGACCAGTGCAAGTTCAATGCATGAAGCCGGTCACTCAAAGCATTTGCACTGGGATGACCCTGAGGGGGTCGTCCTGAGGGATGGGATGGGGAGGGAGAGGGGAGGGGGGTTCAGGATGGGGAACACATGCACACCCATGGCTGATTCATGTCAATGTTTGGCCAAAACCACTACAAGATTGTAAAGTAACTAGCCTCCAATTAAAATAAATAATTTAAAATTTAAAAAAGAAATTGAAAACCTATTTTAAGGGTTAAAAAGGAGTGGAGGGAAAATACTAGTATAGAAGACATGGAAAGAAGTAAGGATAGATGTATAATTGGAATCCCTAAAGAACAGAACCAAAACCATACGGCGGAGAAAATGTTTCAAAATGACAATCAAGACAGCTTTCCTGAAATAAAAGGGATGCAACCTAGTAGCTTTATCAGACAAATGATAAAGAAATAATCATTTGAGCAGCTGAGAAAAAAGATCAAGTCACTTGTACTGATAAAAGGGGGGAAATTGCCTGGCATTAGGTCTCTCCACCACTACATAAGCAGAGGGGGAAACAGAGTAACCAACAAGATCCTTAAAAAACAATGTGAGCCACGGATTTTGTTTCCAGCCAAACTGCCCTTCAAGTGTAAGGCTACCATCTTGAACAATGCAAACACCCAGGGAATATTGCTCCCAGGAGCCATTCTTAAGTTTTAGCCAAGCAACGCCATTGACAAAAGCAATGGCAAAACCATGATGTAATCCAAGGCTAGAGACGAACACTGACAATATTTAACCGTAGAACTATGAGTAACACAAATGGGAGTGCCCAGGCAGCAAAACAGAATGTGAAATATGCACCCTGATGTTACAGAATATTACAATGACTAATAATTGATAGCGGAAGAGGAAAAGAAGTTGAGATGCTGAGTAAGTTCCCTGACTGCATTGAATATGATAGCTGAGAGCCAAGAGTTATTATTTAAAATGGGCAAGTTGTCTGACAGAAGCTTAAGCATATTTAATAATGTACAAGTAAACACTGATGGGATGGCCTCAACTGAAACTGTATGGTGGAGAAAGAGATGTCATCATCCATAATAGAGGGCTAATAAATACAGCTTAAAGATTTGAACCCTAAGGTTATTATATGTGATTATAATTATAAAGTTAACCCGTATGACAAACCATTTAACACCTAGGACAAAAATACAAGACTCCCCGAGGATCAGATAAAAGACACACAGAAATACATTAAGAACAAAACTTTATGCAGGAAGTAGGTAATCAGAGCTCAGCTATGATCAGCTGTGAAGAGCATTTACCTAGCAAAGTAATGCAAGCATTCACTTTTGATCTAATTAAACCATAAAAAAGGAAGGAGGACAGGAAGAGAGCCCTTCTACAGTGGGCAGGGACGAAGAAAGGGAACTAATTCCTCATCTTCCTCAATGGGAAGTCAAGAAATCATCACTAAAATAAAATTTGGGAAGTGCAGCACAAATGTGATATTTAAAGACATGGAGATCAAAATAATCAAGCAAAAGAGATGAAAGCAATGTAACCAGGGGAGGTTAAAAAAAGAGAGAAGGGCAGAGACTGCTGTTTTTCATAACAAACTTTGTAGAACAGTTTGGTTCCTTCATGAATAAGTTTAATAAGTACATTTTTTAAAAAGGAATTTGAACTCAACTGAGCAATCTGAGTTCAACCGACCAATTCAGAGACTGATTTTTTTTCACTTTAACCTTCCCATGAGGTCCATTTAAACTAAAGGTCCCCTAGACTTTCATTTTGAAAACTGAAACAGTTCATTCTACTTTGCCTTTTATTGAAAGCCACCACACAAGTACTGCAATAATCTGACAGTGTTGGGGAAGCCTCCTTTGAACCCCCAGCAGTCATATACTCTATGCGGACGAACTGTTGATTTTAGTGCCGTTATTCAGGAGGGCCTGCCGGGGAAAAGATACTTGCAAACACATGGATACCTATGGTGGTGATGACAGTTCCAGCAAAGAAAAAGGCACTTCCGAGGTCCCAGTGACTGCTGTTGTTGGAAGAGTTTCCTATCGGGCTCACTCCTGCGTTGTCCGCGTCAAGAGCGTGCTGCAAGGAAAGTGAGAAAGCGTGAGACTCAGTGACGAAGTTTACCGAGACTTCCTTGCTCAAGAACCTGCAGTGGTCTCTAGAGGACAGGTTATGCGGACACAAGTACAATCACAACGTGAAATTCTACGGTTAGAGAGGAAAGCACAGCCCAAAACTGCACCACCTATGCTAGACCACATGTCCCAAACCTGCGCTTCATACCTGACGTCACTGCAGCTTCAACCTGCTCCGGAAATGTGATCTTTCTGATATTTATTCTTTTCTTTTAGTGAAGTGCCGTGGATTTACAATACTATGTTAGTTTCTGGTGTACAGGAGGTGATTCGGTTTTTTTTTTTTTTTTTTCTTTATTGTATTCCGTTATAGGCCATTACAAGAATACAGTTCCATGTGCTAAATCCCTCTGCTCATCGATTTTATGCAGAGTAGTCTGCATCTGTTAACCCCATCCTCCCCATTTGTCCCTTCTGTAACCACAAGTTTGCTTTCTGTGTCTGTGAGTCTATATCTGCCTTATATATAGACTCTTTTGTATTATCTTTAGATTCCACATATACATGATATCGGGCTTTCCAGGTGGTGCTAGTGGTAAAGAATCTGCCTGTCATTGCAGACACAGGAGACGGAAATTCAATCCCCAGTCGGGAAGACCTCCTGAAGAAGGAAAGGGCAACCCACTTCAGTCTTCTTGCCTGGAGAATCCCACAGACAGAGGAGCCTGGAGGGCTACAGTCCACAGGGTCACAAAGAGTCGGACCAGACTGAAGCTACTTAGCACACACACATAAGTGACATATACAATTTGTCTTTCTCTGTCTGAGTTACTTCACTAAATATGACATCTTTTTTCATAATAGTTCTCTTGTCCTATAAAAACCATTCTTTTGTACAGACCCTGGGAGCATACCTCCAGATGCTAGATGAGATCTGCCCGATTCATAAATCATTGAGTAAAGCCAATTAGATCTTCAAATCTACTTAGTAGAATTTTTTATAACACTATACACTCACTTATTAAAAGTAAACAATTAGTTTTAAGTGGGAGGGGGAACCTGATATGTTGTCATTTATGTAAAATTTGCGGGTGTAAGATTCCCAGCTGGCTCAGTGGTAAACAACCCGTCTGCCAACGCAGGAGACATGAGAGACACAGGTTCAATCCCTGGGTCAGGAAGATCCCCCGGAGAAGGGCATGGCAACCCACTCCAGTGTTCTTGCCTGGAAAATCCCACGAACAGAGGAGCCCGATGGGCTATGACCCATAGGATCACAAAGGTTGCAGAGGATACAAATGAAGCAGCTTAGCACGCACTCAGGATTTACCCAGTCCTGGCACAGGTTACGCAGAACGCACACGTCTTGTGCGTATCCATGGAAAGCTGTCTGTGAGGACTGGCACCCAAGCGGTTGTTCTTGGAAGACAGGATTTCAGTTCCTTTCCGCTCTCGTCTGTTTTGTTGGAGTGTTTTACATGCAGCTGGTTTCGGGAGTTGAGAGCTGGGACTCCCAGGTCGTGGGGCCGTGGCTGTACCCCTTACTCACCTCAGAACCTTGGGCAAGTTATGTTCACCCCTCTAAGCCTAAATTTCCTCATCTGCAAACTGGAGGTGATGATTCCTCCCCTACGGAGTTATTGTGAGGATGAAATTAGATGATCGATGTAACACGCTTAAGCGGGTGCCTAGCACTGGAGCAGGCTTAACAAAGAGCTGCCAGTTGTGTGACTGTCATTTCACTGTGCCCCCAACACACACACACACACACCTCTTTTTTAAAATAAATGACAGTGACTCCTCACTGGCTACTGGAATTGGAATTTCATACACCTTAAAATTCCCAATGACTTGACCACACTGATGCTCCAACCTCACCTCACACGACTGGGAAAGCCTCAGCCCCGGGCAGGATGCTCTAGGAGACATCCCCTCACACCCCTGAACCTCTGCTTTGCTCTCCCACAAAGGTGCCCCTCATTCAGGGTCTAATCTGGGCCCCAGTTCTTCCAGGAGGTTCGGTTTGTTCGGGTCCAGCCCCCACGGACGCCCTCAGCCCAGGACTGATACCTCCTCATCACATACACATCACGGGTCTTTGATTATGCACCTGCTGCTTTAGATCCTTCCAGAGTCTCAGCATGCACAGAACAAGGTGGACAATCCCTCCGCAGCTCTTCCCAAGTGGGCCCTGCCAACCTCTTTCAAGCCAGGGGAGAGGGGACGAGGAGATTTCCACCATGTGAGCCGTGGTGGAGAAGGGACAGCTGGGGGCTTCAGAGGGAGATGACAGAAACACGAGCTACTTCTCCAACAAGGAAGAAAGACTCCATTCTCTGCCGAAAACTCTAACAACCCCCTGTGGATACTGCCAGACACAATTAAATATTGAGATGTGATTACAGTCATCCTAAATAATGGCCATTAAGCTTTGTTAAAACGGGCAGACAGCGGTTGCCACAAATTAGATTACAACTGAAAAAGTCAACCATTGTTAGTTACATTTTGCCTTCGTTGATCTGAGATATTTCCAACTGTTTAGACCAGGGATCAACCCATTTCCAGAAAAAGCCAGACAGTAAATATTTTAGGTTTTGTGGGCCACATATGGTTTCTGCTGCATATTTTGCCTTTCTTTTTATAGCCCTTTAAATATGCAAAACCATTCTTAGCTCACAGTTGTACATAAACAGGCTACTGGCTGGATTTGGCAAACACCCTAGACAATTGTTCGATCCCTGGGTTGGGAAGATCCCCTGGAGAAGGGAACGGCTACCCACTCCAGTATCCTGGCCTGAAGAATTCCATGGACTAGTCCATGGGGTGGCAAAGACTGAGTGACTTTCACTTCACTAGACAACTGACAAAAGAAACAAATCTCTTTTGTTCAAGTCTTTATTCTTTCCTGCCTCTAAGAACATGAAATACTATACTAGCCACTGTTTCTAACATAAACCTGGCAGCCCAGAATTTAAAATCCAGCTGCATGGAATGTGTCTTTGCCCGTGGTTTAAATCAGCCTAATTTACAAAGATCACTTATTCATTGGCAGCTCTGCAATCCTCTGCTTCAGACAGAAGACAGAGGGTGAGTCCGTTCTGCTGGTAAAATACCCACTTTCACTCTCCTGTGAGTGCCATCAGACCAACCACAGGCCTTAACTTTTATCTCTTCATCATTGATTCAGCTCTGATGGGCCCACCTAGAAATAATATCTCTAGAGGGACAGCTCTAGAGCCCAGTCACTTGAGTGGCCTCAGATCACAGCATCAATACCTAATATTTATAGCTTCTATGAAGCTGTGAAAAGAGTTTGGCTTCAATCCATCTTCACTGTGCTAAGGACGGCATGTTGACATCCAAAGCAGACCCAGTGCCGCGTATAGACAGATTTGCAGCAAAGACAAGAAGGGGTAATTACTGACTTCATCAAAAAAAAATCCAACATAAGATTCCTTTTCAAGTTTCTTTTCTTTGAATTATGCAATTGATAAATATTTAATGTTTACATATGTAACCCTCAAGGAAAGTATCTATCGGTTGAAAGGAAAGGAAGTTAACATTGGTTGAGTGTCTGCATTGAGGCAGGTGGTCTAGAAGCATTCTTCCCTTTAATCCCTTCCACAACTTGTGTGTTATTCAATTCTATTCTTTCTACACTTGCAAGCACGTCACATTACCTCCCCTTTCAAGATACGGAAACAGGCTCAGGAATGTCAAGTACCCCTTCTGTGGTCAAAAAGCCCGGACTGATCCAAAACCACGGTTTTGTCCTTTCCTCTGCATATGGTACCTCGAACACAATCATACTCACCGACCCTGTGCTCACCTCCGGGCAGAGAGGAGGGAGAAGCCTAGTCACTGTCCAAGAATTTGGACAGAAGAGACCTCACAAGTGGTCATTTCTTTCTTCCTTTTTGGCTACACTGACCAACCGAGGATCGAACCCATGACCCCTGCACTGCAAGCAAGGAGTCCTAACCACTGGGCCACCAAGGAAGTCCCAAGCAGTCTTTCCTATCTAGACTGCTTCCTTGAACATGTCGATAGAGGCATCGGACTTTATTGGACTGCTGGAGTGGATGACAGCTCCACAGCTCAGCATTAAAAATTTAAAGAATAAATAAAAACTGGGAAAAGTGAATTTTAAAGCCTGAGAGGGAGGGAACAGAGAAAAGAGAGAGAAAGCACTGGGGGGAAAAAAAAAGGAGAAAAAGAAGGAAGCAAAAGGGACAAGTGTCAGTTGAGCTCAGTTACTACAACACCCAAGACTTCTAACAAGCAGGCCCAGGCCTCCCTGGCGGCTCGATGGTAGAGCATCCGCCTGGCAACTCAGGAGACACGGGTCCAATCCCTGATCTGAAAGGGCCCCACACGCCAGCAAGCAGCTAAGCCTGCGGGCCACAGACACAGGCTGCGACTGCTGAAGCCCCGCTCGCCGAGAGCTTCCCCACAACGAGAGGCGCCCGCAGGGAGAAGCCCACGAGCCGCAGCAGAGCAGCCCTTGCCCTCTGCAAGCGGAGAAAGTCCCTGCCGCAACAAGGACCCGGGACAGCCAGAAACAGGCAAATAATTGTTTAAATAAAGCAGGTCCATCTGGTACCCAGGCTTAGCTTGCTTCAGATCTCGGATGTGCACCCTCTCCCGTGCACCCGAGTCTTCAGTAAAGTGGGCTCTACAAGCAGATGCCTTGGGGAAGTGAGTTTAAATATAAGGTCTGTTACAGGTACAGAGGGCTGGAATATGATTTATAACCAGAAGCAAGAAGGAGAAAAAGAAGGCCTCTCACAAGTCACCAAGCTCTTGGTAAGACTAGCTGGATCCCACAGCCCAGGACTAAGGTGTGATACCATCTAGATATTTTAGATCAGAAAAACTCCAGCAAACAACCAGGATTAAAAGGAATTCACAATCTGTAGGTTATCCACCTACAGGGAAAACCAGTACAAATGGAGCTATCACTTGAATCAACGGCATCATTTTTAACTCCATATTACTGATTGAATTCATACTTCTAACTTTATTAAATTTCTAAAGTATTTTCTAATAATCTTAGTTGTTTGAACTCAAGTAAAGGCTATTAAAATGAAATGCATTTGCTTTTAAGGTTTTTTTCCCTCCCAATTCAGGCTGCAAAAGCGAAGATAAAGCAGCTCATTAGAAATGTCCTAGCACGCTGCTAATAAAATGACGAAACTGAGCTACAAACAGTCTGGCTTGAAAGATCAGTTATAGGCTAGAGATTCAACCCCCATAAGCATCATTTAAAGCCACAATCTCAGACTCAAAGAGCATCATGTGTTCACAAGTTCAACCAAAACCAAGTTCAGAGAGGTCTTCTGAAAATCAAAAGGAGAAAATTATACTAGATGGGATGTGAGAGTTTCAAGGAAAGCATACTATAGATTAGAAGGCATCACTTTAAAATTTAATTCTACCCCTTTTTTAATTTCCCTTATAGCCTGTAAGTTAGAATTTCCAATACCCACCCAGGAAGGGATTCATAAGTGAATGCTTCAGTCAATAAAATATGAGTGAACAAGCTATAGTAATGAATGTAGGCACATGATATTCCCAGCAGTGTGAAAGGAAAGCAATTTATGTCTTTGTAATACAGACAAACATAAGAAAGCAACCCAACACGAAGAAATATAATGATTGTTCTATGTTTAAAACGCAGGTGAAGGAAGAGGTGATGACCGCGGTTAGTGTGCGGGCGTGAAAGAGGGGGAAACGGCGCAGCTGGTAAGGGATCTGTCTGCCAGTCGGGAGAGAAGGGAAGGCAGCCCACTCCAGTGTTCCTGCCTGGAGAATCCCATGGGCAGAGGGGCCTGGTGGGCTACAGTCCACGGGGTCGCAAAGGGTCACACACGACTAAACACAAACACGCAAGGATCCAAAAGAATCTGTTTCTAACTTACTTACAAAACAGAAACACACTCACAGATCTGGGGATCAAACTTATGGTTACTAAAGGGGAAACCTGGGGAGAGGTGATAAATTTAGGAGCTTGGGATAAACATATACACACCAGTGTGTATATAAAATAATCAATAAGGACCTAGTGGACAGCACAGGAACACTACTCAATATTCTGTAACAACCTACATGGGAAAAGAATCTGAAAAAGAATGGAGATTTTTGATTCACAGCAAAGTGAATCAGATATACATACTTACAGCACTGCGTGCGGACATGAGTGCTCAGTCGTGCCCGACTCTTTGCAATCCTGTGAGCCCAACAGGCTCCTCTGTCCGTGGGATTTTTTCAGGCGAGAATACTGGAGTGGATTGCCCTTTCCTTCTCCAGGGGATCATCCCGATAGGGATTGAACCCACCTCTCCTGGGTCTCCTGCATCAACAGGCAGATTCTTTACCACAGAGCTACTTGGAAAATCCATCCATACATACACACACACACACACACATATATACACACACACCTATCTCCATATCTCCATTCTTTTTCAGATTCTTTTCACATATAAGTTATTATAGCATATTCATATATATAGTAGTGTATATATATACTATATAGTGTATATTACACACATAGTGTGTAAGGTATTACACACATAATATGAATTACACACACATATATAGTGTGTACGGAGAAGGCAATGGCACCGCACTCCAGTACTCTTGCCTGGAAAATCCCATGGATGGAGGAGCCTGGTGGGCTGCAGTCCACGGGGTCGCTAAGAGTTGGACATGACTGAGCTACTTCACTTTTCACTTTCGTGCGCTGGAGAAGGAAATGGCAACCCACTCCAGTGTTCTTGCTGGGAGAATCCCAGGGACGGCGGAGCCTGGTGGGCTGCCGTCTCTGGGGTCACAGAGAGTTGGACACAACTGAATCGACTTAGCAGCATATAATGTGTAATGGAGATGTTAGCTAATGCCGTGGTGGTCATCATTTTGCAATAAGTAAATGTATCAAATAAATACATGATACGCCTTAAACTTCCACAACGTTAAAATGTCAATTTAATCGAAATGAAAGTGGAAAACAAGTGAGTAAAGACAGCCCCTCCCTTCCTGCCCCCTCCACCCCCGCCTCTCCTGCACCAGGACCCCCAGAACGGGGGAACAGGGAGACTGCAGCCTCTCCCAGAGGAGGCAGGTCTGAGGCTGACGGGAAGGAAGCGGGGTGTGAGGAGCCCCCCGAGGCCCTCCACCAGGCTCCCCCGCGCCGCCGGCCCCGGGGCAAGGCCGGGCTGCATAAATCGGAGTTTCAGGCAGTTGGCGACGCCATCGTGAGCTTTAGTGCTGCTCCGGGATGAGCCGCGGCCCTCAGGGGACCATTGACTGTCTGTGGCTTTCCTCCTGGGATCTGCGCGCTCCCTGAGATCATCTGCTTCTCTGTGTCCTCACGTGGCGCCCGGGAGGAAGACAAACAGAGGCGGAGCAGGAATCACTCGGCTTGTCTGAGGCTGAGGCAGGCGGCCGAGCGGGGCCTCCGCCGCGATGCCAACGCCCGCGCTGGCGGGCGCTGATTTAGTGTCCACACTCGCGGAGGGAAAGCGGCTTGGTTCATGAGTCAGCCGGGACTGCAGGACAGGCGTTAGCCAGGACACGCAGTCTTCTTCTGACGGCGTACAGCTCGGGGACGAAAGGAAAGGACCTCGTCCGAGGGCGCAGGGTGGTTCCAGCTCTTCCGCGTTCTTCATGTCAGGAGGGCACGGTCAGCAAAGGGGTTTAGGAAGGAGATATCCAGCCAGGGGTCGAGGCGAGATGAGGGTGGGGGAAGTGGTTTCATAAATGTCCTCAGAGCAGGCGCGCTTTCAGCCATTAGTGGAGGGAAGGAAAGCCACAAGCCCTGGGAGACCGAGAAAGGCGGTGGGCAGACCGCAGTCATTAGGGCTCAGAAGCGCCCGGAACGACCCCAAGCCCCGACACCAGGGTGCAGCATCCCCCCGCACCCCGCACATCTGCGGCAGAGGGGCCCCAGGGGAGAAGGGGAAGTAAGAGACTAATCTGTTCTCCACGGTGGCTTTTTATTTCTCCTGCTTCAGAAGCAATTCACATATCAATATTTCAGCAGCAGAAGTGAATGGAAAGCCTGCTTCATACCCCAGGGCAGAACCACACCATACACGTCCTTCAAACAACAGCGGGGTGGGGGAATCACAGCCCCCAGCGAGGCACCTCTTGATTCCGGAAGTCCTCAGCACAGACAAACAGTATAAGCACTTCATACATTCCTCTTGCAACAGGGAAAGTTTACGGGTAAAGTGCGCACGTCCAACCCGGGCAAGGTGTTCGGCTTCCCTGAGCCTCGGTTTTCTCGTCTTTAAAATGAAGGAGGGACATCCCTGGTGGCTCAGTGGCTAGGACTCTGTGTTCCCAATGCCGGGGGGCCCTGGGTTCAATTCCTGGTCAGGGAACTAGATCCCACGTGTTGCAACCTGGAGTTTGCATGTTGCAACGAAAGATCCCGCAGCTGCAACTAAGACCCAGCACAGTCACATACATCTATAAAGGTTTTTAAATAAGGGACCCTACCTTTCAGGGTTGCTGTCAGAACTTTTTGATGTGAGATATGACTCAGACAGCCTGCCCTGTCATTTCGTACCTAATGATATTAATAATAACAGGAATCCTAAGTACTTGCCAGTGCATAGGTTAATTCAGTGAACCCTCACGGTGACCTGTGACATAGGCATCCCCCAGGGACACACGAGACAGAGGAATGAGGACCTTGCCCATGATCGCACATCTCCTGCCCGGCCAAGCCAGCAAGCGGATGCTCGGCCTTGGCACTGGGGGATCATCACCCTAAATGTCAGAAAGGCAGCTTCCCTCCATCCTCTGTGGTCCTCTTTCTCCCTGTCTCAGATCCTCTTAGCCCAGTTCCCTGCCTCTAGAGAGCAGGCTGCCCCCGCCCTCCAGGAGGAGACACCCCAAAGGTCTACAAGAGGTCATGGGAGAGGGAGACTGAGGGACACGGTCCTCACCTCCCACCCGGGCAGACGGCCGGTGCAGCAGACGGACCGGTGCTGGCCGAGCAGACCAGCCATCCTAAGACTCATCACCTCGGCATCTCCCATCAATAAACCTTCCCCAAGACCTGTGTGGGCTGCACGCTCCGTCACTCAGTCATGTCTGACTCTCTGTGACCCCGTGGACTCTAGCCCACCAGGTTCCTCTGTCCATGGGATTCTCCAGGCAAGAATGCCGGAGTGGGTAGCCATGCCTCCTCCTGGGGATCTTCCCCACCCAGGAACCAGGCCAGCGCATAAAAAGGCAGCGTGAGCACCTTGAGTGCCATGGGGGATACGAGGATGCTGTTTATTTTCCTGCTGCCCTGAGTATCCAGTTGTGCGCAAATATTAGCCTTTCCTCAAGGCCCCAGGGGATCCAGGCAGCAGGCTTTCATCAGAGCCTTGTTTACGGGCTGGTCATAAATGTACAGAGGGGGCCACATGCAGACTGGACAGCAGGAGCAGAGAGTCTGTTTGAAGAACAAGAGAGAGAAACCCAACGTGAGCTGAGCAGCCCATCCAGAGCCTCTGGTCTGAGCAAGCGAGCCTTCCTTGCTGCCTCTACTAGTTATTTCTTTGGGGGAAAAAGTTCTATAACTTGGTTCCTTAGCACCGAGAATATATTAATGACTCACCTAGTCAAACCCTGTCATGTGGGACCAAGATATATTGGGAGGACACTTTTACATTTCAAATTATGCCTTACCACATAGAATTAGTTTTCTCCCTTTGACTACATGCAAGGATGAAATAAGAGAAATCTGAAAGCATCCAGTACCCTAAGGAGGCAGAGATACATGTGTCTGCTCTGAAAAGATCAATAAACTTTCAGACGAACTAACTGTCACTCTTTCATCTCAGTTTGGACTCAGCCTCTCCAGACAGAAACAAATTTGCCAAGTGACGTTGAAAAATCACTCTGGTCCTAAGGAGAATGTCTGAAGCATGCCCCGCTCTCTCTGCATTGGAGATTATTCCTATCAAAGATGAGTCTACCCAATTTCTGGGGGGGAGGGGAAATATTTTTTTCCACTGGGCTAGAAAAGCAGCTCCCGGAATTCTGATTCATTGCTGTGTGAGCTAAATCCAAGAGGATTATTCCTTCCAGTGCCACTGCACTGGAGAGAGCTTGAGATTTAACAGATGATTAATCACGTCAAGAAAAAGGGATGCTTCTGCTATCTTGGGCTCATTGTAGCTTTGTGAAATGGAGCACTTCCTGCCATATCAATAAACAAGGATGTCACAGTCATCCTTGATTCCAGCCCTCCACAGGTGACTTTCTGAGCCCTGGGAGAACCATGCCTGCTATGAGGTAGCCACCGAGCTGCTACAAGCTGCCGCCACTCACTAAGGTGATCAAGGAACTAAGGGTGTGAACAATCAGATCCCAGGATGCTGGCCCCAGAGAGCGGAGGTGCACATGAAAGAAGTGATTGCAGCGTGCCCAGGCTCTTGTGTCTCCCCATACACAGAAAAGTGCTAAATTCCTTAACTTGAGATATCTTGCTTTTGTTCAGTCACTCAGTCGTGTCCGACTCTTTGCGACCCCATGGACGGCAGCACACCAGGCCTCCCTGTCCATCACCAGCTCCCGGAGTTTACTCAAACTCAAGTCTATTGAGTCGGTGACGCCATCCAACCATCTCATCCTCTGTCGTCCCCTTCTCCTCGTGCCTTCAATCTTTCCCAGCATCAGGGTCTTTCCCAGTGAATCAGCTCTTCGCATCAGGTGGCCAAGGTACTGGAGCTTCAGCTTTGGCATCCAACCTTCCAATGAACATTCAGGGTTCATTTCCTTTAGGATGGACTGGATGGATCTCCTTGCAGTCCAAGGGACTCTCAAGAGTCTTCTCCAGCACCACAGTTCAAAAGCATCAATTCTTCAGCCCTCAGTCTTCTTTATGAGATACCTGGTTTTCCTAAATTAGCAATAATCTTTCAGTGTTCAGACTACCTGCCCCTTGCTGCAAACCTCTATAACCTGACTCCGCTCCCACCTCCTTGGAGTAGTTCTCTCAGGGTTACTTGAGGTGCTGTCTCCTGGCCTTGAAGTCCTAAAAATTCCCACCAAATAAAACATAACTCTCAATTTCTAGGTTGTGACTACTTTTCAAGTTGACAGTTTTCTGCCTGGACTCTTTCTTACTCTTGAGTGCTCGATATTAATCCCCAATTAATATTTCATTTCCTGTGCCCCTTAGAAAATGAATCAGCGCTTACCAGCACCTCTCTCGGATGAGCGGCTTGATGTGTGGGCAGACAAGGAAACACAAACAACCCCAGAGCCTCTGAAGAAACCTCGAGAACACTCATGAAAATATTCATAGGAGCCAGGATTTACAATACGCTTCCTTAGCTTATTCAACCTGAACAAAAACCCTGCAATAACAAATCCTGTTATCATTCCCACTGTTCATAAATGAAACGATAGAAATAAAGTAACTTGGCCTCTTTGTAGTAGTTAGCAGGCCACAGAGCTGGGTGTGGTTGGCAAGTCCACCTTTGACTCTGGCCTTCTCCTGTCTCCCACAGATAACTCTCTGACCACTTTGCAAACCTCTTTTCTAAAGCTTATCTGTTACATCACCTCCTTTTATCTGAAAAAGGACAGCATGGAGAAGTATGGAGAATTTGTACTTCTGATCCTCCTTTCTCACAAGACAAAAGGTTAAACCGTCCCTTCCTCAGTAAGGCTAATGCTCAACAACCAGCTTTTCATCTCTTCTGCCCATTTCTACCGAGAAGGGAGGGAAAATGCATGTTCTCCATGAAGACGGATAAGCAACCCTCAACCTCAGACTTAAATGATACATTGTGTACTGTGGTTCTTAAATAGAATCTGTTGACTCAGCCCAACACCCTTATGTGCAGATGCAAGGCCATATCCCTTAAAAGCACAACCAACAGATAATCATTCCTTTCTGGTCTTCTCACAGGAGAACGAGGTCCTTCTGGGGGTTCCGCAGGTTGAGTCGAAGACTCCTGCTCTGTGAATAGGGGCCTGAGTGTTTCCTTACCTTCCAGCACCAATTACACTGGACTCTTAATGACCGGCCTCAAGCCACATCAGTTTCCCCAAAAGGGGCAGAGCATCATGGTGGAAAAGTAGGGGTTTTGGAGTCAGATTGCCTGTGTCCAGAGTCCAGTTCTACCTGCCTCTTAAGCTTGGGCAAATTATCCAACTTCTCTGCCCCTCCGTTGCTAACCCCTACCTCAAACGCTCATTGTAAAGACTAAATGATATTAAACATGAAAGCTTTAGAGCAGTATGTGGCCACAGTAACACCATACAAGTGAGCTAGTGAAACAATGAACTCTGCGCTAGAGGCCTCTGAAGAACAGGGAGTAGGCATCTTGCATCATCTTCTATTTTATTTTTCTAATCATCAGAGTCTAACACAGTACCTGCAAATTCATGTCCTCTGAGTCAGTGATGCCATCTAATCATTTGATCCTCTGCCACCCTCTTCTCCTTTTGCCTTCAGTCTTTCCCAGCAATAGGGTCTTTTCCAATGAGTCGGCTCTTTGCATCAGGTGGCCAAAGTATTGGAGCTTCAGAATCAGTCCTTCCAGTGAATATTCAGGACTGATTTCCTTTAGGATGGGCTGGTTGGACCTCCTTGCAGTCCAAGGGACTCTCAAGTTCTTCTCCAACACCACAGTTCAAAAGCATCAGTTCTTCAGCACTCATTGTCCTTATGGTCCAACTCTCACATCCATACATGACCACTGGAAAAACCATAGCTTTGACTCTATGGACCTTTGTCAGCAAAGTAATGTCTCTGCTTTTTAATATGTTGTCTAGGTTGGTCATAGCTTTCCTTCCAAGAAGCAAGCGTCTTCGAACTTCATGGCTGCAGTCACTATCCACAGTGATTATGGAGCCCCAGAAAATAAAATCTGTCACTGCCTCTACTTTTTCCCCTTCTATTTACCATGAAGTGATGGAACCGGATGCCATGATTTTGGTTTTTGGACTGTTGAGTTTTAAGCCAGCTTTTTCACCATCCTCCTTCACCCTCATCAAGAAGCTCTTTCATTCCTCTTCACAGTGATGTCACTGTGTGGATCACTTATGGTATCACTTACCATACACTTACAGTGTATCACCTATGTATCACTTCTTTGTATATCTGAGGTTGTTGATATTTCTCCCAGCAATCTTCATTCCAGCTTGTGGTTCATCCAGTCCAGCATTTCTCATAATGTACTCTGCATAGAAGTTAAATAAGCAGGGTGACAATATACAGCCTTGTCGTATATTCCATTTTCATTCCAATCCCAAATTTGAACCTGTCAGTTGTTCTATGTAAGATTCTAACTGTTCCTCTTGACCTGAATACAGGTTTCTTGGGAGATGAGTAAGGTGGTCTGGTATTCCCATCTCTTTCAGAATCTTCCACAGTTTGTTCTGATCCAGAGTCAAAGGCTTTAGTCTAGTCAGTGAAGCAGAAGTAGATGTTGAGTGTGAAGTCAAGTGGGCTTTAGGAAGCATCACTATGAACAAAGCTAGTGGAGGTGATGGAATTCCAGCTGAGCTATTTCAAATCCTAAAAGATGATGCTGTGAAAGTGCTGCGCTCACTATGCCAGCAAATTTGGAAAACTCAGCAGTGGCCACAGGACTGGAAAAGGTCAGTTTTCATTCCAATCCCAAAGGAGAGCAATGCCAAAGAATGTTCAAACTACCATACAATTGCACTCATTTCACATGCTAGCAAAGTAATGCTCAAAACCCTTCAAGCTAGGCTTCAGCAGTATGTGAACCAAGAACTTTCAGATGTACAAGCTAGAAAAGGCAGAGGAACTTAACTATACGCCACTAAAAATTTTTTTAATTTAAAAAATTTTAAAAAATCTTGTTAAGTGAGATTTTTGCTTCACTTTAAACAAGGAACAAACATATGCACATTTGTAGATAAATGTGGATACTACAGCATTCATTTCTGGGTTTTGTTTTTATTTTTATGAGAGTGTTTTTAGAACACTGACTTAGCATTTGCAAATTCATTTCCTAGTATGCCAATTGCCATTAGCTCTTTAATTTCTGGCTTAAAAGCCTTAGATCTTCTTCGCTAAACAGTGATGGAATCAACAACCCCAGGGATATGAACAATAATAGTAATGAAGTGGGAGCCTGCAGAGACAGGCCAGGGGCTGCAGGCCCTTCTTGCACATGGTGAACAATCTTCCACGTGACCGCTTGGCTGGAGAAAGGGCAGTGCCTTCTGACTTCAGGGCAATGGCCAGGAGAGTTGCTTCAGCTTGCCCGAGCTCCATCTTTGGGCACAAAGATGCCTTGGCTGTGGTCCAGACTTCCCACACAGAAGGCTACTTGGGTAATGACCTGGAGGGGTGGGATGGTGTGCGAGAAGGCTCAACAGGGAGGAGATGCATGGATGCACACAGCTGATTCACGCTGCTGGACAGCAGAAACGAACACAACACCCTAAAGTAATTACTCTCCAATTAAAAAAAAAAAAAAAATGCAGGCTTGGAAGAAGGGAGGGCCCAGGTCACGGAAAGAGAAGGCTGATCCTGCTGTGAACTCGGCTCACAGCAAGGATTTCCACGGGCTGCTGAGTGCCTGTCTCAGGAGTCATTCTTTCCCTAAAACCATCATGTTCTTAAGTATGTAAAACTCTGCGGCTTTCAACACCAAGGAGTCTGCTCATGCATAAAGAACACGAACATGTACTCTTGATGACCTGACCTGAAGGAAAGGTCTCTGAGTGCACAGAAAGAAACTTGCTTCTGGGAAGGTCCTAAATGAAGGGTTCTTGGTCTCCAAAAGAGATATATGAGCACCACTCATTCAACTGCAAGCATCTGCCATGGACCAGCCACTGTGCTAGGCATAAGGGATATATGGATAAAGGACATAGCCCCAACCTCAAAAAAACTCACAAACCTGGAAAAGAGACAGGTGGGAAAATGATGAAGAGCCAACACGGTCTATAAGTGTTGGTCACTCACTCATGTCTGACTCTTTGCGACCCCAGGGACTGTAGCCCGCCAGGCTCCTCTGTCTGTGGGATTCTCCAGGCAAGGATACTGGAGTGGGTAGCCAGCCCCTTCTCCAGGGTTTCTTCCTGACCCAGGGATTGAACCCAGGTCTCCTACACTGCAGGCAGATTATTTATTGTCTGAGCCACCAGGAAAGACCCATAGTCTAGCACAGAGGCAAATGTGAGTATCTGATGCTTCCAGGCAAGCAGGGCATTACCCACCATGGACAGCGGGTGGGGGTTCATGACGGGTTCTTCCCGGACCTAGGTTTTGTCACCTCTGAGGATAAAACAGTTCAGAAATCCAGAGCAGGACACTTAGCAAAATGCCATAGGTGGCACTCCATAAATGTTTAGCTGATGAATGGATGGCTGGATGACTAAAGTCCAGCTCATCAGTACGGCCACTACGCTCCGGTTTAACGTGAGGGACCGAAATGGCAGTGCACTAATTGACTGCATCATGTCACCTGCTGCCTGAAACAGTCAGACTCTCAGGATAAATCCAACATCAGGCCCTGTGGGGTCTCGCCCCTCCCTGGATCCAGTGTCCATCTCCCCTTGCCAACAGAACTCTGGCCACAACACTC
Organism: Cervus elaphus; assembly: GCF_910594005.1. NCBI lineage: Eukaryota > Metazoa > Chordata > Mammalia > Artiodactyla > Cervidae > Cervus > Cervus elaphus. Next base: position 3,420,815 of record NC_057826.1, on the reverse strand, counting down.
CCCTCCTCCCGAGTTCCCAGACATCCTGGCCTCCTGCCACCGCGGGGGCCCAACCATCAGCTCCCGCTTCCCGTATGCTGAGTCAGTTCTGCTCACAGGCCTCCCAGCTCCAGCTACTTCGCTTTTGCAGCCTACATCTGGTTTTTCTTCTTGCTGTTCAGTCACTCAGTCCTGTCCAACTCTTTGCAACCTAATGGACTGCAGCACACCAGGCTTCCTGGTCCTTCACCATCTCTTGGAGTTTGCCCAAACTCTTGTCCATTGAGAAGGTGATGCCATCCAACCATCTCATCCGCTGTCTCCATCCTCTTCTGCCTTCAATCTTTCCCAGCATCAGGGTCTTTTCCAATGAGTCGGCTCTTCACATCAGGTGGACAAAGTATTGGAGTTTCAGCTTCAGCATCAGTCCTTCCAATGAACATTCAGAGTCGATTTCTGTTTTTATTTACACCTATCTGTGTGACTATTGGTATAAGGCTGGCCACTCCCATTACCAATCAGCAGAGTGACCATGTAATTTATCTTTCAAACAGAGAAACTTTCGAAAGGAAAGAGGGTGCTATTCACAGGGCTACAAAAGCTGAGATGTTTGGCCATCCTGTTATAAGCTCCAAGACGTCGGGGATGATGTCTGCCTTTTATTCACCATCATGTCCCCAGTACTTAGCATCGAATCTGGCACACAGCAGGCAATCAAAACATTTGTTGAATTAATGAATGAATGAGTGAGTGAGTGAGTGATTTGGGGCAGAAGAGAATGGTAAATGTCACAGCCTTGGGGAATGTTCATGGGTCATGCAGATTAACCAACAGCTCCTGCTTGTGGGGAGAAAGTTTGACAGCTCAAGATCTCTGGCCTTCTATCTGCAGAATAGCAGCTTCGGTCACCATGACAACATCAAAGGTCCGTGCCCAGGACCACAGCATCATGCCCAGGCTCTCCTGCAGCTGCTCACACCACAGATTAACTCCTCCTCAACGAGAGAAATGAGTCTCTAGACCAGAGCCCACAGCCCAGCCCCTGGCCCTGGCACAGTTTCTCTCGTATGTTGGGAGGGAGCTCTGGGTCGGAAGGCAAGCCCTGACTCTCAGGAAGGAGCTCTCCAATCCTGTGGTTTAAGTGGGTTTTCCCTTAGTCAGGAGGAATTTCTCCTGATACAATTACACACTCTTCAACCCCACTGTGTCAAGCCGAGGATAGGACCTGATTAGGAGAGCATGGGCTCACCTATGGGAACCTTATCTCCGACAAAGGAGGCAAGAATATACAATGGAGAAAAGAGTCTCTTAAATCAGTGGTGCTGGGAAAACTAGACAGCTACGTGTATCAGAATGAAATTAGAACACTTCCTAACACCATACACGAAAAGGAACTCAAAATGGATTAAAGACCCAAATATAAGAGCAGAAACTATAACGCTCTTAGAGGAAAACACAGGCAGCACACTCTGACATAAATCACAGCTAGATTCTCTCTGGTCCACCTCCTAGATTAACGGAAATAAAAACAAAAATAAACAAATGGGGCCTAATAAAACTCAAGAGTTTTCAAACACCAAAGGAAGCCAGAAACAAGATACAAGGACAACCCTCAGAATGGGAGAAAACAATTGCAACAGAAGCAACAGACAAAGGGTTAATCTACACAATATATAAGCAGCTCCCATAGTTCAACATCAGAAAAACAAACAACCCAATCAAAAATGGGCAGAAGACCTAAACAGGCACTTCTTTAAAGAAGACATATTGATGGCCAATAAACCCATGAAAATATGCTCAACATCACTTATCATTAGAAAAATGCAAATCAGAACTACAGTGAGGTATCACCAGTCAGAATGGCCATCATCAAAAAATCTACAAACAATAAAAGCTGGAGAGGACACGGAGAAAAGGGAACCTCCTGCACTGCCGGTGGGAACGTAAACTGATGCAGCCACTATGGAGAACAGCATGGAGACTCCTTTAAAAAACTGGGAATAAATCAACCATATGACCCAGCAATTCCATTACTGGGTATATAATGTAAGAAAACCACGATTCTAAAAGATACATGTACCCCAAGCACGGAATCAAGATTTCTCCTGGAATCAAGATTGCCAGGAGAAATATCAATAACCTCAGATACTCAGATGATACCACCTTTAGGGCAGAAAGCGAAGAACTAAAGAACCTCTTGATGAAAGTGAAAGAGGAGAGTGAAAAAGCTGGCTTAAAACTCAACATTCAGAACTAAAATCACAGCATCCGGTCCCATCACTTCATGGCAAATAGATGGGGAAACAGTGGAAGCAGTGGCAGACTTTATTTTTGGGGGCTCCATAATCTCTGCAGCCATGAAATTAAAAGATGCTTGCTCCTTGGAAAAAAAGTTATGACCAGCCTAGATAGCATATTAAAAAGCAGAGATATTACTTTGCCAAAGGTCCGTCTAGTCAAGGCTATGGCTTTTCCAGTGGTCATGTATAGATGTGAGAGTTGGACTATAAAGAAAGCTGAGCACCAAAGAATTGATGCTTTTGAACTGTGGTATTGAGAAGACTCTTGAAAGTCCCTTGGACTGCAAGGAGACCCAACCAGTCCATCCTAAAGGAAATCAGTCCTGAATATTCATTGGAAGGACTGATATTGAAGCTGAAACTCCAATACTTTGGTCACCTGATGTGAAGAACTGACTTATTTGAAAAGACCCTGATGCTGAGAAAGATTGAAGGCGGGAGGAGAAGGGGACGACAGAGGATGAGCTGGTTGGATGGCATCACTGACACAATGGACATGAGTTTGAGTAAACTCCGGAGTTGGTGATGGACAAGGAAGCCTAGCATGCTGCAGTCCATGGGGTCGAAAAGAGTCGGACACGACTGAGCGACTGAACTGAACTGAATGTTCACTGCAACAATATTTACAATAGGCAGGACATGGAAGCAACCTAGATGTCCATCAACAGAATAATGGATAAAGAGGTTGTAGTACATTTATACAAATGGAATATTATTATTCAGCCATTAAAAGGAACAAATTTGAGTCAGTTGTAGGGAGGTGGATGAACCTAGAGCCTCTTATACAGAGTGAAGTAAGTTAGTAAGAGAAAAACAACTATCATATACTAACACACGTATATGGAACCTAGAAAACTGGTAGTGATGAACCTAGTAGAGGATGGATCTGGGGACACACAGCTGGAGAAGGTGAGGGTGGGAGAAACTGAGAAAGTAGCACTGACATCCATACACTCCTGAGTGTAAAACAGTTAGTGGGGAGTTGCTAAAAAAGACAGGGAGCCCAGCCTGGCTCAGAGACAACCCAGAGGGGTGGGGTGCGGGAGGCTCGGGGGGAAGAGAGATGTGTGTGCAGATAATGACGACGGATTCTCACTGTTGTGCAGCATAAACCAAAACAACATTGTAAAGCAAGTTTCCACCAATTTAAAAATAAATAAAATTAAAAGGGAGAGAGAAAGCCTGGGCTCTGGAGTCAGAAAATCCGGATTCCATACCCACCTTTGCCACTAGTTAGTTAAGAGGACTTAACCAGGGCCCGTAGCATCAGTAAATGTAGGCGATAACAGTAGCTACCCGTTGGGATAATGAGTGAAAATACGAGGTGGAGAACACACGTGAACAGCCTGGCCCCAGCCTGCACACAGTCCGGGCCTCACCAACGGTGTCAAACAGTAGCCATCAAAAAAAGCCCAAGGCCTCAGTACTGAGGAAACCAGCCAAGGCTCTAGGCATTTATTACCAAAGAGTAAAAAGCCCTCCACAATCACAAAGTGCAAACCAGTGGCAAGGATCCTGCTCACCAACAGAAAGAGGCACGGAACCAGTCCAGGACGGGGGAGACCCAGCAGGATGAGGAGGGACCCCACTCCTGAGGTTCCCACTTCCAGACCCAGCCCCTGGCAGACCGTGGGAAGCTTCAGCCTTTCTACAGACACAGAACCAGCATGAAGAGAAGCTCATGAGGGTTCTGAGGAGGAAGCAACTTGACAAGACGAGGACTGAAGTGTGCCGGGGACAGAAGTCAGCCTTCTGGACCGCGAAGTAACTGCTCCCTGGGGGCGGGGTTCACACAAGTTGCCCTCAGAACACTCTCCAGAGAGAGAGGAACCTTTCTTGCTTGTTCCACGACCAGGAAAGTCCTAGATCCTCCCTGTGACCACCTCAGTTAGTCCCTCAGTCATGTCTGACTCTTTGTGACCCATGGACTGTAGCTCAGCCGGCTCCTCTGTCCATGGAATTCTCCAGGCAAGAATTCTGGAATGGGTTGTCATTTCCTTCTCCAGGGGATTGTCCCGACTCAGGGATCGAACCCAGGTCTCTTGCACTGCAGGCAGATTCTTTACCGTCTGAGTCATCCAACACTAAACGCACTCCCATGAAACACTGCTCCCTCCAGCAGGGCCATTTCCAGGAGAAACCGCAGCCCCGTGACCACACCAGACACGCTGAAGACGCTCAGAGTCTTTACATGTCTATGAATCCACGGCCTGAAAAACGACCACTGCGGATCCTCACCCATGCAGGCCGAAGCTCCCTCCCCTGCCGGTCAGGGAAGTTGCCTCATGATTCTATTCCTTGATGGTTCCAGAGGATGAATGTTCCATTCTCTCTTCCAGACAAGTCACGAGGGGAAGCTTCCAAAACAACTGTACTGCAGGCAGGGAAGGAAGCACTAGCGATGTGTGAGAGCCCAGAGGATAAGACACGCTTGGGATGAAGTGACTCTCCAGTCGAGCTGGTGGGAACGACGACTTCGAAAACCTACTCAATGCATCTTATTCACCTGCCAAAGAAAGGCACGCCCTCCAGGTACGCCTCTCATTCTCAGCTCCGTTCCTTGCACTTGGCTTTGGAGGCGAAAGCTGGAACAAGGGGAGGAAATACTGTTTCCTAAATGTCTGTCTATGCTGGGAGCTCTGCTGGGGTATCTCACCCCCTCCTCCCAATACTCCAAATGAGGAGGGGCAGCCCCAGCCCCGAAATAGGAAAAGTAGTTCTAGGTTTAATGGGACCAAGGCTATCTGACCCCCAGTTCACTGTCTTTCATTTCCTTGATACCTCCTTCTTTGAACACACAACAGTCCACATGTGGAGTGCTACAGTCCTATGACTGACTGGTTCAAACTTGGGAAAGGTGCAGGACAAGGCTGTATATTGTCAGCCCCCTTATTTAACTTCTTTGCAGAGTACGTCATTCGAACTGCTGGGTTGGATGAATCACAAGTTGGAATCAAGATTGCCAGGAGAAATATCAGCAACCTCAAACATACAGATGATACCACTCTAATGGCAGAAGAGGAACAAAAGAGCCTCTTGATGAGGGTGAAAGAGGAGAGTGAAAAAGCTGGCTTGAAACTCAACCTTCAAAAAACTAAGATCACGGCAACTGGTCCCACCACTTCATGGCAAATAAAAGGGGGAAAAGTGGAAGCAGTGACAGATATTCTCTTCCTGGGCTCCAAAATCACTGAGACAGTGACCACAGTCATGAAATTTAAAAATGCTTGCTGCTTGGAAGAAAAGTTAGGACAAACCTAGACAGTGTACTAAAAAGCAAAGACGTCATTTTGCCAACAAAGGTCCATCTAGTCAAAGCTATAGTTTTTCCAGTAGTCATGTACAGAGGTGAGAGTTGGACCATAAAGAAGGTTGAGTGCTGAAAAACTGATGCTTTTAAACTGTGGTGAGACTCTTGAGAGTCCCTTGGACTATAAGGAGATCCAACCAGTCCATCCTAAAGGAAATCAGTCCTGAATATTCATTGGAAGGACTGATACTGAAGCTGAAGCTCCAATACTTTGGCCACCTGATGTGAAGAGCTGACTCACTGGAAAAGACCCTGATGCCGGGAAAGACTAAGGGCATGAGGAGAAGGAGAGAACAGAGGATGAGATGGTTGGATGGCGTCACTGAAGTGATGGACAAGAATCTGAGCAAACTCTGGGAGACAGTGCAGGACAGTGCTGCAGTTCATGGGGTCATAAAGAATTGACATGACTCAGCAACTTAACCACAGGACCATGTCAGCGAAAAACGTCTCCTTCTCCCGCCAGTCTTTTCCTTGGAGCAAAAGGCTTCAAGAAAAAGCTCAGACATAGTATGGAGGATGCAGGCCATTGACACAAGTGAACAGTCTAGCACAGTGCTTAGACGTCTGGTCTCTTTTAGGCTCAAATCCCAGTTTAACCACTTAGTTGCTGGGTGGCCTTAGGCAAGTTGCTTAACTTCTCAGAATTTATTTGCTCATCCAGGGAATTGAATGATGATGATAGATCCTACCTGTAGGTCTGTTGCAAGGGTTAAAGGATTAAAGCGCTTACAACATGCCTAGAGGAAAGGAAACAAGGAATAAATGGTAGCTATTTTTTATGCTGACAACCACTCCTCAGGAAACCTCCCGATCACGGTCGTCTGCTGACTCTCTCACCGGGTCTCGAGGCGAAGACTGCACAGACGGGATAGGTCTCCCGTGTGCCCAGCGGACTGAGCTGCTGAGGCCCAGCCCGGGTTAACGACCTTGCCCCGGGCACCAACCTAGAAGGTGGACGTTTCTCCCTGAGGGACGAACAGCCGTCAGGCCGGGAGGACCAAGGCGCTCGCTCAGCCCACCCTGCAGTCACTGGTCAGGCCGCTGTCCCGGTGACCTGCTCCCTGGGGCTGCCTCCATCTTCCCGGCCCTGAGCTTCTCCCACGTGTGTCCCAAGCCCCACAGGGGGCAGTCAGGGGGAACCGAGGCCAGGAAGCCAGCCCGGTATCTACTGAATCACCTGAGGCCAAGCGACCCCACCAAAGCTGTGGGTGAAGATATGATGATCTTGGGGGCGGGGTGAGTCCCCGAGAGGACACGCAAGGGGACACAGCGGCTCAGCAAATGGACTCAGCAGCCCTGCTCAGCGCTCGGAGAGTCGTCTCTGCGACACGGACTTGACACGTGAACAGGTGAAGCAAAGCAACATCGGTCAGTTAGGAAATTTAGGATTTGAAGCCCCACAGGGCATTTCAAGAGCTTTCTTCTCTTTTCCTTGAACAGAAAACCCCCGGATGCACATGGTTGAGGGGCTTTCTAAACTTCTTTTTTCCTGCCTTCCCTAAGAAATAAATAGTAGCAGTCACCGTAGTTCTGAGCTCACCAGTAGCTGAGCTTTCTTGTTTAATCCGCAGACCTCCCTAACAGGTGGACGCTATCTTCACCATCTTCATTGCACAGAAAGAGAAGCTCAGGCTTCGGTGATGCCATCTCTCACCCAGGTCACACAGCCCGTGAGCGGAAAGCAAGACTTAACACGGGAGAGTAACCCGAGTGTGGGTGCTGCCTGCCGGGCCACACAATCCACGTGGCCTCTGCCTGGGGAGGCAGGGATGCGGGGCCGGAGGAATGAGTCGTTTTCAAGTCGGCTTTGACGGACTCCCTTAAATACGGCCGCATCCACTGTCATCTCGGCAGGGCCCACCTGTGAGGGCCCGGTACTCTTCCAAACGACTCTCCCTTCCTCCAGCGTCTCCTGCCTCCAACCCGACATCATGGCCAAAAGGGCTATCTCTCCAGCAGAAAACGCCCGTCACGTCGCGACCTTCTTGAATCTTTCCGCGAGTCCCCACTGCCCGCAGCAGGAAGCCCTAACTCCTTGACAAGCCTCTCCGACCACCTCTCAGGTCCAGCCCCGTCCCCCACGAGCTCTCCCACACCTCCCCGCCCCAGGCTGGCGGGATGCCCTCAGGGTGAGTTCTGAACGCATCCTTCCACATTCCACGTCTCTGCTCCAACACACCGTGTATGAGAGAATGGCGCGCGGGTCAGGCTGCCAGGACTAAATCTGGTTTCCTCCAAGTCACTAGTCAGATGTCCCTGAGCGTGCAGCTGCTCCTCAGGCTGCCTCAGTTTCCTCCGCTGGAAGCGGCAGGACAAACAATCCTCACACGATCGCCGTAGGGACTAAAAGAGACAAACAGCACCAAGTCCTTCCTGACCTCTGCCGGCCTCCCTGGGGCTCCCACTGTTTACACACTTCACGGAAGTCCACGCCAGCCATCATCCAAAGGACAGGAGATGACAATGCTGGCAGGAATGCGGAGAAGAGGGAATCTCGGGCACTGTTCACGGGCTTGGAAACTGGTACAGCCGCCACAGAAAACAGTATGAGTTTCCTCAAAAATCAAAAATAGAATTACCATATGATCCAGCAATTCCACTTCTGGGAATACATCCAAAGGAAACATAAACACGAACCAGAAAAGATGTCTGCACCCCCACGCTCCTAGCATCATTTACAAGCGACGAGACGTGAGGACAACCTAAGTGGCCACTAACAGATGAATAGGTGCAGAAATCCACAGAGATAGATAGATACAGATATCATGGAATATTATTCAACCATCAGAAGATGAGGAAATCCTGCCACTTGCACAAACACAGACGGACCTTAAGGACATTATGCTAAGTTAAATACATCAGATGGAGAAAGACAAAAATGTTTGTATGATTTCACTTATGTGTGAAATGTTTTTTTTAAAAAAAAAAAAAACTCATAGAGAAAAATATTAGAGATGGGGTGGGGGAAGGGGAGCTGAAGGAAGGTGCTGGAAAGCTACAGCCTTCCAGTCATAAGTCCTCGAGGGGAATGTACACTGAGATATGGTATATTTGAAAGCTGTAAGAAAGGAAATCTAAGAGGTCTCACCACAAAGAAAAAAGGTTTCTCTTTATTGGACCTATAGGAGAGGATGGATGCCCGCTCAACTTTTGACAGTAGTCACTTCACAATAAATACTCAAACCATTATGCTGCACACCTTAAAGTTATGCAGGGATATATGTTAATTATATCTCAATAAAATTGGGGGGAAATAGCTCCACTCCAGTGAGCTCCAATTACTGGCTGACACGCCTCTTCCCCCAAGGTTGCTCAGCCTCTTGCCAAGTGAGACTGGATGACTCGCTGTGATGAGTGGGCTGGTCTTTAGCAGCAGCATCCCTGGCCTCTTCCCAGGAACCTCGTGCACCATCTCTCCAGCGGTGACATAGAAAATGTCTCCAGACGTTGTCAAATGTGCCCGCCCCCGGAAGCAACCTACTCCCCATCAGGAACCACTGCTTAAAACTCTGAGCTCCTTGAATGATACTATAAACAGCAGCAGCAGCAATATCTACATTTTTTATTTTTGCGTACTCACCACATGCCCAGCACAGTTCAAAGCCCTTCTCATGAATTACAGAATTTAATCCTCTCAATGCCCTAAGGGTGAGGGGTTTTCAGCACATTTTATTGATAATGAAATAGAATCACGGAGAGGTTTGTAACTTGCTCAAGGTGCATTTTATTCTCCTGTTTCCTATCCCCAAATCTAGCCTGTTACCTGATACAACGGGAAGTTCAACAGCAATGTAAAGAATGCACAGATGAATCTATTAATCAGACAGTCTCCTCCATAACAGCATCGAGGTCAGGGATGGTGACCCATCTGTCTCCTCTGCAGTCCCCCAGTTCCCCCAAAAACCCGTCTCCAGCTGTAGCTCTTTTAAGCTATCCAGGCATTTCATGGGGGTTAGGTGTTCCAGTGGCTCAGAAGGTAAAGAATCTGCCTGAAATGCAGGAGACCCGGATTCGGTCCTGGGTCAGGAAGATCCCAATGACTGGCACCTTCACCCTCGTATTCTTGCCTGGAGACCCCCATGCAAAGAGGGGCCTGGAGGGCCACAGTCCATGGGGTCGCAAAGAGTCAGACACAACTGGGCGACTACCCCTCAAACTGTTCCAACTACTCTGTGTTAATAATATGACTTACACCTTCCGAATTAGCTCTACAAGTGGTTCACTCAGTTCAGCCAGGAGTCCCGACACCACCAGATAAATACCGTCAATCTAATCTTTTACCTATTAGATACAACAAGAAAAATATCGCTGAGATACAATAATACTATTTTTTTCCAGCTTAGAACACAGCACCCTGAAAACCTTCCTAAATAGCGTGCTTCTAATGAGCACTCCAGAGAGCGCTGCCCAGAGGACGCCCTAAAGTGACCGGACAGGACGCTCCCTGGTCCAAAGGTGTTGCCACTTACAGCCTATGAAGGAAGCAGTGGACTGAAGGGCAGCGCATGATAATGTGCTTCTTTGTTATTATTATTGGCGGTGCTGAGTCTTCACTGCTGTGAGGGCCTTTCCCCAGCTGCGGCGGGCCGGGGCTCCTAACTGGGACGCACCGGCTTCTCATTGCAGTGGCTTCTCTTGCCGCGGAGCACGGGCTTCAGCAGTTGTGTCTCAAGGGCTCAGGAACCGTGGCCCGGGGTTCTCGAGAGTGGCTCAGCAGCTGCGGGACACAGGCTTAGTTGCTCCACAGCATGTGGGATCTTCCCGGACCAGGGACTGAACCTGTGTCTCCTGCATTGGCAGGCAGATTCTTTACCCCGAAGCCACTAGGGAAGCCCCAGTAATGTGATTCTTAATTGACGTAGGTTCAGCATTTTAACTGCTTAACCTTCAAAAACTGTAGACAAACACGGGTATAAACCCTTACCCCACAGCAGATGGAGACCTTAAGGTGTCCCATATCCAGGACTGAGAGTCAATGCATATAAAGGAGGGGGGCGTGGGGAAAGCAATGTTTTCTGTTAGACAGCAAGGAACTCCAATGCTTTTTGACTCTGCTAAAATTCTGGAAAGCGTTAAACATGAAGCAAATGTTTAAGAGAGAATTAAGCTAATGATCAAGCAAGAACTACTGAAAGGGCTAAAGACTCATTGGGTGAGACAAAGAAGAGTCAGGGAGACCTCACTTTGAATCCCAGCTCTGCCACACTGATGGTTGGAAAGGTTTTCAGCCTCTTTTAGCATCAGTTTCTTTACCTGTGAAATGGGTATAGTAGTGCCAACTTAGAATGTTATTGGAGAGATTAAATGAGATGATGGATAGAAGGTGCCTAGCTCACAACAGATACCTAACAAAGGGTAGATTTTTAAATTGTTATAAAAATGATCTCGCGAAATGATCTCACGCACACACACACACACACACACACACACCCCTCATTTCACAGAGGAACCTTTGAAGTCAAAGGATGGGTCTTAACAGCAACACCGGAACTACCCTCTGTCATCCTGTCCATTCTAGCCTCTGAATTCTTTCATAAAGGAAAAGACCAAAGAATGGACAATAGGGAAATACTGAGTTAATAAAGAAATGTATGAATAAGCTCAGATACCTCATGGCACCACTAGTGTTAGAGATTTTGTTTGATATCTCATTCCAAAAGCACTTCTCTCTTGGGTAATAATTAGATGCAAAGCCATGCAGAGGCTACATGTGGATGCAAAGATAATAAGACATGATCCCTTTCCCCAATATCTCATCATCTAAGGAAGGAAAATTCAGGCATGAGTCCAGATTAAATCCAGGCCACCTATTAGGTTATTACATGTACTGCAACTAATTAAAAAGGGTCTCATTACATATCAATGCAGCATGTATAATTCCTTACTTAAAATTACTCCAGAATTATGTTCTCCATTCTTTACAGCAATCTGAGCCTTACACCTGTGCTAAACAGATTAGCACAACACTCTCATCATCACAAAACTGTTAGTATTTTCCCATGAAAGGAGGAAAAAAAAAGACAAGGCCATCTAATAAAGAGTGATATGAAACATTGCCCTTATCTTTTTAAACTGTAAGGTGTTATTTTTTTTAATAAAAATTGCAGGACATAGTATGAAGTCATATGCATTCCCAGAAGGAAAATGTATATTTCTATTAAACTTAAGAGTCAAGTCTCAGGTGGCTCAGTGGTAAAGAATCCACCTACCAAAATAGGAGACGTGGGTTTGATCCGTGAGTCAGGTAGATCCCCTGGAGAAGGAAATGGCAACCCACTCCAGTATTTTTGCTGGAAATCCCATGGACAGAGGAGCTTGGTGGGCTACAGCCCATGGGCTCGCAAGAGTCAGACACAACTCAGTGACTAAACCACCACCAAGTCAGATTATAGAAACATTTAAAAGATTATATACTAACAAGAAAAAGAATACAACTACAATAAAGGGGCCAGATCATAAGCGGCCTCAGAAATCCCCTACCTATCAGTGGAGCTGAAAATAAATAAATAAGGCAGCCCAGACTTATGACTCCTATGGCAAACTGATGTGTAGTAACCGTTAGAATGTTCTATTGGATTATACTTGCTTTACGACATTGTGTCACTTTCAGTTATGCACATATGTACTCTCAACTGCCCCCACCCCCACACCAGGTCATCACAGAGCAGCTTCCCACGTCGATTTTACACATGGTAGGGCATACATGTCAGTCCTAACCTCCCCATCTGTCCCCCTCTCCTCTTCCTCCCCCACCCCCAGCCCCCTGCCCCCACTGCTGAGTCCACCCACCTGCATCTCTATTCCTGACCTGGAACTAGCTTCATCTGTACCGTTTTTCTATTCATAGATTCTACATACATGCATTAAAATGCGGCACATGCTTAGTCGCTAAGTTGTGTCTGACTCTTTGTGACCCCATAGACTGTAGCCAGCCAGGCTCCTCTGTCCATGGGATTCTCCAGAGGCATGAATACCGGCATGGGTTGCCATTTCCTCCTCCAGGAGATCCTCCTGACCCAGGGATCAAACCCATGTCTCTTGCAACTCCTTCACTGGCAAGTGTATTCTTTATCACTGAGCTACCTGGGAAGCCACGTGCATTGATATATGATATTCATTTTTCCCTTGGGGTTCACAGGTAACTCAGTTGGTAAAGAATCTGCCTGCAATGCAGGAGACCCCAGTTTGATTCATGGGTCGGGAAGACCTGCTGGAGAATGGATAGGCTACCCACTCCAGCATTCTCCTACCATTAGAATTTCATGTGGGTCACACCAGGGCCAAAAGGAATTGTGGAAGCTGTCTTCTCCATCCCTCTGCCTTCCAAACTTCAGAATCCCCAGAAAAACGGGGCTCTCCCTTGCCTCCGTAAGCGTCACCACCCTCCACCTGTATGCCTCGTGCTTCAGGAGGGTGTGCAGATTGGAAACCAACCGGCAGCCTCAGAAGCTCCACCCTCCGTCACCTCCACGGTGAAGCCCTCCAACTGGGCTCTCAGCAGCCTCCCTCTCCTCTTCCTGGGACTTGGTCCTCTCCGCCTGAGGTGCTTCTCAAGCCTCCTGTTTCTCTCCCCCACCCCATACCACCTTAGATGACTCCCTGTCCCCCACACTCCCTTCCAGCCTCACTTCACCCCGCCAACGCCACCCCACCTCTGCGTCCTCTGCCTGGCTTCCACAGGCAGGAGCCCAAAGTTCTCCACCTCCATTTTTTTTAATATTTTTTCCTTCCTATCCAAAATACAGGAAGGCCCCAGCACGGTGCCTGACACACAGTGAATGTCCAAAACAGTGCCTTGCTCATCGCTGTTACGGACATCCAGACTGCTTCATCCTCGCAAAGCCACCCAAACCTCTCCAAGTCTCTGCGGCCTCCCCACCCCACTTCCGGTGGCCTTTTCTCTGCCCCATTCTCACTCCCCTGAGACAGGTTAAGACACCCCTGCTTGCTTAAAATTCTTTCTCTGGCTTCCAGGCCACCCTCTTACCCAGCATCTCACACAGAGGTAACGTGAATCAGCCTACATAAGTGGCCTTGAACTTGACAACTTCAGCCCGCTGCAGCCGCTGAGCACCGCATCCCAGAGCGGAGGATGCAGAACGCCGCCTGCTGCTGTGTGGTCTGGGGGACCCTGCCCTGCATCCTGTCACAGATGTCCACTCAAATGTCACCTCCCAGCGAGGTCCCCCTCACCATCAGAGGCATCCCGACCAAAGGCAAGGCTCAGTGAGCCAGAAAGACAGACGTCCAGGCCGCCCTCTCCCCCCGCGGGCAAGGCGATGGCCGACTCCCTCCCTGCTCACCTGGATCAGCGTCTCCAGCTCCTGGGGGCTCACACAAATATGATCCCGCAGGAATTCCGCCTTCTCCAAGGCGATAGTGTTCTTTTGGCTGCTCTCAAAGGGCTGCTCCAACGCCCGGAAGACGAGACCACCCGTGACGAGGTAGACCACCACGACCACGAAGATGGCAACCACTGTCTTCCACTTCATGACGGTCTGCAGGCCCCCCTGGGCCGCGCCTTCCATCCTGGCTACGACCGCGGCTCGGGAGGACACGGCGAGGCGAGGCGCCGGGGGAGCCCCGTTAGCGGCGGCCTTGGGCGGGCACGCCGGGGGCGCTGCTGCAGGAACGGCCACTGGGAAACGGGGCGGGCGAGAGGGAGAAGAGAGTTCGTTTATAAACACACAACCCACCGTGTCACCGCGCAGACGTCTTTCGCAAGCCGGCTGTCAAATGGGAGGATTCAACATGGGTTCCCCAAGCCCCAGGGAGGAAATTCAACCAGTTGCTAGGTGTCTGCTTGAATGATAAAAGCTGAGCACCAGGGGTTCTAGTTTTCAAAATAATGATAAAATTAATTGAGTCTGAAATGTGTATATTTCTCTACAAGGGTCCAAATCTGAAAGCCATGTCTCTGTTATTTATCATTCAGCTCCTCCCTCCAGTTTCTTGTTAAGCAAAGACGACAGCTTCCCTGATAGCTCAGCTGGTAAAGAATCTGCCTGCAATGCAGGGGACCCGGGTTTGATTCCCGGTCCGGAAGATCTGCTGGAGAAGGGAAAGGCTGCCCACTCCAATGTTCTTGGGCTTTCCTAGTGGCTCAATTGGTAAAGAATCCGCCTGCAGTGCGGGAGACCTGGGTTCCCTGGGTTGGGAAGATCCCCTGGTGAAGGGAAGAGCTACTCACTCCAGTATTCTGGCCCGGAGAAATCCATGGACCGTACAGTCCATGGGGTCACAAAGAGTCGGACATGACTGAGTGACTTTCACTTTCAATTTCAAGATAAACAACAAACCACCATATTTTAAAAAGAAGTGTACTGTTCAATTTGGAGAGGAAATAAGTAGGAAAAGGATACCCAGCAGATTTGTCCAAGCACTGAGGGCTAGGTGATACCAAAAGTATAGAAGCTATGAGCATCTGCCAAGTTTAAAAGTTCTTTTCCTGAGGTCACAAAAGAAGGGTGAGCTTCCCATACAGGAGAAGTGTCCAAACTCAAACACAGCGCCTCTCAGATCAAGATGGAGGAAAGGACACGGAACTCACTTCCCCTATGAGCTGTGCCCCTGGGAGGGGACTCAGAGGAGAACGGAGACTAAACTGGGCAAAGACTCCCTGGGAAGCAAATGGTTCAAACCACATAGTGGGGGCCCTACCCCTGGAGTTTTATTAAAAATGAGCTCCCCTGGAGGGCTGGTGGGACTAACAGGAGGCTGTGGGAAGCCTGGACTGCACTCAAGAGGAGCACGCTTGTGCTGGCTCATTCCCAAAGCAGAGCAGAGAGGGGAAACTGAAACCGCGCAGGTGGCCAACTGGTCTACCACAGCTTCTTCAGTGTGTGTGCCAGCCTGAGCTGGGGGAACATTCCAGCCCCGCCTGTCTCACATCACAGTTCCACAGTGGGATGGGAGCTGCTATGACCAAGGAGGACCTCAGCTGTGAGACACCGAGGCAGCTCAAACATGAAGCAGCACCTGAGCAGGATGGAGGCAGACATTGCTCTCAGACCGGGCAGACCCCTGACGGCAGCCAGACCACCACAGCCTGTACGCCAGCCCTCACCAAGTGCCTGGGACAGCCGCCCAGAGTGAGGGTGTCAGTGCTAGGAGGGAAAGAGTGCACACTTGAAGGGAGCCGAGCTAGCTTGGAAGCTCAGCCCTCAGAGATTCTGCTTCAACAACCTGGAGGCTGACCTTGCCCCCCCACCCCCCGCCCACCAAACAGTGATGATGGGCACTCGGCACAGAAGCCCCGGGCACACCTGCTCCAGCCCTAGACCCTCCGCCTCCACTCCCACCTCCCACCAAGGCGGTAGCTGTCAGCACAACCCGAGGAAGGATGTCACTTGTGTTCCCATCACATCCAACTCTTCCACCAAAGCCACTGGGCAGGAACTCCAACACAAGGAGCAACAGAGAACTACCTTCCCTAATTTCATAAAGATAGAGATAAGGAAAGTGAGAAGACAAACAAACTTGTCTCAGTTGGAAGAGCAAGAGAAAAACCCCTGAAGAAAATAATTACTGAAACCAAAATAAATGACTTACCAAATGAAAAATTCAAAGCATTAGTAATAAGAACACTAACTGAATTAGGGAAAAGAATAGACTAACACAGTGAGAATTTTAACAGGGAATGACAAAATAAAAGGAACCACTCAGAACCAAAGAAAACAATAGCTGAAATAAAAACCCGCTAGAAGGACTTAACAGCAGGCTGGCTGACACAGAAAAATACATAAAGGATCTGGAAGACAGAACAGTGGAAATCACCCACCACAGCCAGAAGAAAAATAAATCTTAAAATGAGGACAGTTTAAGAAATCTCTAGGATAACATCAAGTGTACCAACATTCCCACTATAAAGGACCCAGAAGGAGAAGAGAGAGAGAGAAGGGGGCTGAAAATACATTTTATGAAATTCTGACTGAAAACTTTCCAAATCTAAAGAAGGAAATATACATCCAACTACAGGAAGAACAGAGGGTCTCAAACAAGATGAACCCAAACAGACAGACACCAAGATATAACATAATTAAAATAGCAAAACTTAAAGAGAGAATTCTAAAGACAGCAAGAAAGAAAAAAAAACAGTCATATACAAAGGGATCCCCCAGAAGGCTATCAGCTGATTTTTCTGCATAAACTTTGTAGGAAAGACAGGAGTTTCATGACATATTCAGAATACAAAAAGGGAAAAACCTGCAACCTAGGACACTCTACCCAGCAAGATTATCGATTAGAATTGAAGGAGAGACAAAGAACTTCTCAGATAAGCAAAAACTAAGAATTCATCAATACTAAACCAACCCTAAAAGAAAGGTTAAAGGGTCTTCTCTAAGCAGAAAAAAAAAAGACTACAACAAGAAGTATCTATAGATAAAGAAAAAAAATATCTCATTAGTAAAGTACATAATAAAGTCTGAGGTTCAACCACTTAAGTAAGCTAGTATGAAGATTAAAAGACAAAAAACATTGTAAAATCAAGTATAACTACAATAATCAATAGAGGGATAAACATGAAAATGCAAAATACTACATCAAAAACAAAAAAAATATGCATGAAAGAGAGGTAAAACATGTAGCTTTTTTAGAATGTGTTTGAACTTAGAGGACTACCTGTTTAAAACAAATAGATACAGTTGTAGGTCAACACATAAGAATCCCATGGTAACCACAAGTCAAAACTTAGAATACACAAAAACAAGAGAGAAAAGAATACAAGCGTACCGGTAAAGAAAATCATCAAACAAGCCAGGGAACTAAAAGAACAAGAAAGAACTATAAAAACAACCAGAAAGCAAGTAATAAAATGACAATAAGTACACACACATCGTTACTATAAATGTCAAATAACTCAATGCTCCAGTTGAAAGATATAGGGTGACTGATTGGATGAGAAAACAAGACCTATGTATCAGCTGCTTACAAGGGACTTACTGCAGAACTAAAGACAGACAGAGACTGAAAGTGAGGGAATGAAAAAAAAATGTCATGCTAATCGTAACAACAGAAAAGTAGAGGTCGAAATACCCATATCAGACGAAACATACTTTAAAACAAAGTCATAGGAAAAGGCAAGGAAGGGCATTACATAATGATAAGTGAATCAGTACAAGAAGAGGATATTACACTCATTAACATACACGTGCCCACTCCAAGAGCATCTAAATATATAAAGCAAATATTAACGCACATAACAAGAGAAATTGACAATATTGTAATAGTGGGGGACTTTAACTTACACTGACATACAGATCATATAGATAGAAAACCAATAAGGCAACACTGGTCTTAAATGAGGGGCTTCTCAGGTGGCCCAGGGGTAAAGAATCCATCTGCCAAGGCAGGAGATGCGAGAGATGCGGCTTTGATCCCAGGTCAGGAAGATCCCCTGGAGAAGGAAATGGCAACGCCCTCCAGTCTTCTTGCCTGGAGAATCCCATGGACAGAGGAGCCTGGCGGGCTGCAGTCCATAGGGTGGCAAAGAGTCAGACACGACGGAATCAAATTAGCACACAGGCAGCCAGGCAGCCTTCCCTAAAGACATTACACTCAGATTTCTACCTGCCCTTGCTGCCACACGGACGCCCAGCCATGTCCAGGGCCGCTTTCTTTCCATTTTGCCCTCAACTCCCATTTACCCATCCTCCTCACTGCATCTCGTTCCCTGGCACCTCTCACCGTCGCCGTGGCCTCCGCCTCACCCAGGCCACCATCACACCCTGCTCGGTCCAGTCCAAACGCCTCACCAGGGACCTTCTGGCTTCCACTTTCACCCACCTCCTGACCCGTAAGTCTGGTGTTCCCAATTGTGCCAATGAAAGGAAGAAAGAGGAATGAGCTTTGCTTTCAGAAATGAGATTTTCTTTCTTTTCTTTCCCTTTATTGAGGACAAAGAATATAAAAAGAATAGGCCTCATCACTCCCAGATTTTACTTCGTTCCTAATCTGTAGTCTATAACTAAGTTGGCTCTCCTCAAAACTAACCTAACTCTGCACTGAGCTACATCCCGCACCTACCACCATTTACCTCTGCTGATTACATCCTGTGCCTTCACTGAGCTCCCTTTGCAGACCACTCTCTGTAGCTTTTTGCGTTTCAGAAAGAAGGCCACAGGACAATAAACCAGAGACAAAGGAACCCAATTAGCTGACGCCCGCTATGATTTTTTAAACAAAGCAAGGAGAAGAAGAAGGGGCTTCCCTGGTGGCTCAGCAGTAAAGAATCTGCCTGCAATTCAGGAGCCGCAAGAGACGTGAGTTCGATCCCTGGATCGGGAAGATCCCCTGGAGGAGGGCACGGCAACCCACTCCAGTGTTCTTGCCTGGAGAATTGTGGACAGAGGAGCCTGGTGGGCTACAGTCCATGGGGTTGCAGAGAGTCAGACGCGACTAAAGCAACTTGGCACGCACACAAGAAGAAGGTAAGACCTTCATTACTTTGAGCCTTATCATTTTCCCTAAAACTATGAGACCCAGGCTATGGACCCCGGGAGGGGGTCACAGTTCTTGAGGCACTAGCCTGCTGTGTTTCCCCCTCTGCCAGCTGAGGACTAAAGTCATCTTTCTATTTCTTCCAAATTCTGTATCAGTAATTTTTATTCAGCACTGATGGGCAGAGAAAGCCAACATTTGGGTGGTAACAATATCACCTCTTGATGCACCTCCTCTATTTCTCTCCTGCTTCTTCCATGGTCAGTAAAATAATAGCCCCCAAAGATGCCCCTGTTCTCATCCCTGGGAGCAATGAATACATTACTTTATGTACCAAAAGGACCTATGCAGATATGATTAAGCCAAAGATCTTGAGTTGGAAAGACTGCTGCTGTTGTTCAGTCACTCTGCGTGTCCAGCCCATGGACTGCAGCTCACCAGGCCTCCCTGTCCATCACCATCTCCTAGAATTTGTTCAAACCCATGTCCATCACGTCAGTGCTGCCATCCAACCATCTCATCCTCTGTTGTCCCCTTCTCCTCCCGCCTTCAATCTTTCCCAGCATCAGGGTCTTTTCCAATGAGTCAGCTCTTCACATCAGGTGGTCAAAGTATTGGAGTTTCAGCTTCAGCATCAGTCCTTCCAATGAACACCCAGGACTGATTTCCTTTAGGATGGACTGGTTGGATCTCCTTGCAGTCCAAGGGACTCTCAAGAGTCTTCTCCAACACCACAGTTCAAAAGCATCAATTCTTCAGCACTCAGCTTTCTTCACAGTCCAACTCTCACATGCATACACGACCACTGGAAAAACCATAGCCTTGCATACGGACTACATATGTGTGGATGCTAAGTCACTTCAGTCGTGTCTGGCTCTTTGTGGCCCCAGGGACTGTAGCCGCCGGGCTCCTCTGTCCCTGGGATTCTCCAGGAAACAGTACTGGCGTGGGTCGCCGTGCCCTCCTCCAGGGGGTCTTCCCGACCCAGGGCTCGAACCCGCTTCTCTTATGTCTGCGGCATTGGCAGGCGG
The DNA here is from genome assembly GCF_910594005.1 of Cervus elaphus. Lineage (NCBI taxonomy): Eukaryota > Metazoa > Chordata > Mammalia > Artiodactyla > Cervidae > Cervus > Cervus elaphus. The sequence goes on along the minus strand of NC_057826.1, from coordinate 3,400,752 downwards.
CTTCTTTCCCACTAGTGCCGCCTGGGAAGCCGCGGACTATATATACACACCCACAAAGGACGCTGTGATGAGCCCATCTGCTGCTTAGAAACCACGCCGCTCTCGCTCTAAGTCTCCTTGTGAGCTGGGACCTGCCCCTGGAGCTGTCTGTTCCCCTAGTCACCAAGAAGCGAGACTGGCCAGATGCGGGTGGCGGTGGCGACAGGAGCCCCCGCCCCTTCCCGCACACTTGCTGTGTGCCCGTCACGCCGATGCACACTCAGTTTACATCGTCCCACTGGGTCCTCACCACGCGGTACTCTCACCCTGCGAGAGCCCAGGTCCTCCCAGAAGCAGATGCCAAGCGGGGATTTTATTAAGGGAAACACAGTCAGGGGGCGAGGACAGCCGGCAGACACACTGTGAGTCCGATCCCGCTGATGCAGAGAGGGGAGGGAGGGTGGGCGAGGGAGTTCTGGACCCCCCGAGGCCTAAGGAAGGCTCAGCAGGGCTGACGAGGAGCTCTCCAGCCCGAGTCAGCCATCCTCAGGGTCCTGCATCCTGAGAAGAGACCCCCGTTAGGGTCCCTGCTGCCCTGACCCACGGCTGGAAGCGGTCCACGGGAGGCGGGCCCAGAGCGTGTATCAGAGAGCATCCGGGCCCTTGCTCAGGAATACGCCCTCCAGCTGCAGGCCTGCATGGGGTCTCAGGGCATCAGTCACGCCCACTTCACAGACAAAGGCACTGAGACCCAGACAGCTTAGAGATCGGAGCCCAGGTCAGGTGGCCAGACAGCAGTGGAGCCAGGATGCAAATTAGAACAACCAGACTCAAAGTCAGTTCTCTTCTGGAGCGTAGAAAGCTAGGAAAAAAGGAAATTCCAGGGAAAACGCTAAAAAAAAAAAAAAAAAAAAAGCTCAGAGACTTCACTTTGAAACATGTAAACAGTTTACATAATTCTAAAACAAAATCAATGTTAAAAAAATGAGTCGCTGCCCTATATTATACATGAAAGAGTAAATCCTAAGAGTTCTCATCTCATCATATGCGGAAAAAAAAAAACCTTTTTTTTCTATGTCTTTAACGCTGTTATCTACACGAGATGATGGATGTTCACTAAACCTATTGTGGTAATCACTTCATAATGTAGAGAAGTCACATCATTTTGCTGTGTACCTTAAACCCGCAGAGTTCTGTATGTCAGTTATAGCTCAGTAAAATTGGACGGTTAAACAAAATTAAAAGAAATTCCAGTTGGAAAAAGCACTTTCATCTAAAATGTGTCAATAATGGATGCTTCCCTGGTGGCTCAGTGGTAAAGCTTCCACTTGCAATGCAGGAGACCCGGGTTCGATCCCTGGGCTGGGAAGATCCCCTAGAGAAGGAACTGGCAACCCACTCCAGTATTCTGGCCTGGAGAATCCCATGGACAGAGGGGCCTGGTGGGCTACAGTCCCTGGGGTCCACGACTGAGCGACTAACACTTAACACATAAAGTAATCACCAATCATAGTCACCACTTCAACAGAAAGGGATTTGGCGACAAAGGTGCTGTCAAGACTTGATGAGATAGAAAATGTTGGAAGACAATGTCCCTTCAGTTAATCTCCATTTTTAAATGTTTCCTCACAAAGGGTAGCTCAGTCCGTCTTTTTAACCTAATTGTGGGAGGATACGGGAGCACATGTGGGAATTTCCTTGTCTGAACAAGCTCTTAGTAATTTTGTTTTATTCAGGCTTCCACTTGCCCCACACACTTGCCCCACACACTTGACTGCATCATCCATTCCTGCGTCCAATCGACAAACACGTGAGTCTGCCAGGCACCACGCTTGGCACTGGGGATGGATAAATGAATGAGACACCTCCTTGCTTTCGGATCTAATGGGAGAGTTGACAGAGATCCACACCCGCGTGAACCGAGTGCACCTTCGCTAAACCTGTGTGGGGGCAGGGGTCGCGATCTATCCCCCACGGACAGGTGAGGAGCTGAGGCCAGGGGAGGTTACACCAACCAGCCTGTCGCAAGCTGGTAAGCAGGGATCCAGCTTCAGACCCCTAACCCCCAGGGCCTGCACCCTTCCACAGCACCTGGGCCAAATGGCACCCACGGCATTAAAAAAAAAAAATGCAGCCACCTGGGGGGCACCCCTGTCACGCAGCAACAGGACTGCCTGGCAACCCACGCAAAGCGCAGAGGTGACGGCAACACGCAGGCGGCAGGCAGGGGACACCCACTTCCCCTCCGCAACCACGGCCCCCCCAGGTCCGGCTCTGCTCCAGGGCCTCCTGCACAGGCCGCTCAGAGCTTCCAAAGAGCCCCCGGGGGGAGCTGAGCCGGGCAGAGGGGAGGAGAGAGGAGGAGACCATTCCAGCCCCAGCAGCCCGGCGTCACAGCAGCCGGTGGAGGGCCTCTGAGAAGAGCCGAGAGGATGCATGTGCTGCCTCTAATCCCAGGCACCCTGGCAGCCAAACCTGGCTTTTCCTGTTCCCACATGACAGCTTCACCTTAAACATGATCCAGCCGGCCCTGGTGAGAACACAGCGACGATCACTCTAACAGTCTTGATTTTAAAGTCTAGTTACGAGAGAAACGCAAATCAAAACTACAGTGAGGGGTAACCTCACCCTAGTCACAAGGCCATCAGCAAAAAATCAAAGAGCAAACGCTGGAGAGGGTATGGAGAAGACGGAACCCTCCTACACTGCTGGTGGGAATGCAAACTGGTCCAGCCACTGTGGAGAACAGTGTGGAGATTCCTCAGAAAAACCAAACACAGAACTACGATACGACCCAGCAATTCCACTGCTGGGCATATATCTGGAGAAAACCATTATTTGAAAGGATACATGCACCCCAGCATTGCAGTGCTATTTACAATAGTCAGAACACAGAAGCAAGAGCAGAGGAATGGAGATAAGATAAGAAGATACACATACGCAATGTAAAGAAGGAAAGAATGAAATAATGCCATTTGCAGCAACATCGATGGGCCTAGAGATTGTCGTACTGAGCGAAGTAAGTCAGACAGAGAAAGACAAATATCATATGATATCGCCTATATGTGGAGTCTTTAAAAGGGTACAAATGAACTTATCTACAAAACAGAAATAGAGGTACAGATGTAGAAAACACACTTATAATCACTGGGGGTAAGAAGGGGGACGGGATAAACTGGGAGGTGGGGACTGACACGCAGGCACGGCTAAATATAAGACAGATGACTAAGAAGAGCCCGCTGTGGGTGCAGGGAGCTCTGCTCATACTCTATAATGGCCCACATGCAAAAAGAAGCTTAAACAAAAAGTTAATACATGTCCATGCAAAACTGATCCACTTTACTGTACAGCAGAAATGAACACAACGCTGTAAATCAACTATACTCCAAGGAACTGACGCTCAGTCTAGACACTAAAGAACCAAGCCATGTCTCCAAAATCCCGCCCCGAGAGGGGTCTCGCTTCAGGTTTAATCACTGCCCTCTCCTTCCAGTCCTCCTTGAAAACTTCAGGCTGTGTTTTCAGATGGAAGCGACCAAGGTGTTGTGAAATTTCTGGGACCCTTTAGAGACAGGAGCCAAGACAAGAGGAGGAAGGTCTAAAAGGGGAGGCAGAAGGAGGGAAGAAGCCGCTGCTACCCTGACTCAGCTGCATCCCTGCCTCCTCTCACCTGAATCCCAGCGGCAGCCTCCGGTCCTCCAGGGGGCGCTCTCTGGGTTGTGGCTCTGATCACGTCCGCCGCACACCCAAGCTCCTCTCCAGGCACCACGGAGCTCCAGAAGAATATGCAGGCCCTGTGGCTTGCAGGAAGACTCCCTGGTGTCTGCCTGTCTCCCTGGACTCACCGGCTGCCACACCCTACACACAACCTTTACCCCAGTCAAACCCAGCAGCACCCAGGCCCCTGCACGCCAAGCCCAGAGGAACAGGTCTTGCTTCTCGATTCCTTTCTCTCCCCGACTCTTTATCTGGCCAACTGCTCCTCACGCTTCAAAACTCACTTTATGTATCGTCACCTCCAAGAGGTCCTCCCTGACTGCCCGGCCCCAAATACAAACAGGTGCCCTTCCTCTTGAGACTTTCTCTATATCTCAATGTGGAGTTTAGCACCGTGCCTACAGCTGGAAGACTCCAAGTTACAGTTTGCTCATTCCTGAATTCACCCATCTATCCATCCATAAATCTGCCTTACACCAGCACTTATGACATCAAGTTCACACACGTGCCCAAAAGAAAGTTTAACTGTGGAGTACACTGAATTTGGTAAGACTGGTGGTGGTGGTGGATGTATTCCCACAGACAGACATTCTGAGTCAAGTTTTTCAAGTTCTCAGAAAGCAAGCAGTCCAAGGAGAGCTCTTCATGGTTTGTTCAATTGCCGAGGGAGGACTACAAGGGAGACAGAGAAGTAATTTACTTCACCAAGCTCCAAATGCTCAGTTCTGAGCTTTCTTGTTCACTAACGGCTAGAAGGTTCTCTTATACTCATGAATGAAAAATGTTTTGGGGGTTAAAAAAAAAAAAAAAAGCCCTGTTGAACGGCATGAAGCACCCTTGGTGAGTCACCTATCTGGTACCAGACAGGCAGAATTTCTCTCCAGTGAGCCTTCCTGGGGCTCCTCTGACTAAGACCGAACTGCATACATTTGGGTTTCAGGACTCAAAGACCAACCCCTGCCCCTGTAGTGCACTCCCAGCCTGAGAAGAACACAAAGGTTGCCAAACTCATCTGGGGCTCAAAGACCACTGACTTTCTTCTCAGGATGAATAAGCAAATGCTTTCTCCTCAGTCAGTTCAGTTCAGTTCAGTTGCTCAGTCGTGTCTGACTCTTTGTGACCCCATGGACTGCAGCATGCCAGGCTTCCCTGTCCATCACCAACTCCCAGAGCTTGCTCAAACTCATGTCCATTGAGTCGGTGATGCCATCCAACCATCTCATCCTCTGTCGTCCCCTTCTCCTCCTGCCCTCAATCTTTCCCAGCATCAGGGTCTTTTCCAATGAGTCGGTTTTTTGAATTAGGTGGCCAAAGTATTGGAGTTTCAGCTTCAGCATCAGTCCTTCCAATGAATATTCAGGACTGATTTCCTTTAGGATGGACTAGTTGGATCTCCTTGCACTCCAAGGGACTCTCAAGAGTCTTCTCCAACATCACAGTTCAAAAGCATCAAATCTTCGGCACTCAGCTTTCTTTATAGTCTAACTCTTACATTCATACATGACAACTGGAAAAGCCATAGCTTTGACTGGATGGACCTTTGTCAGCAAAGTGATGTCTCTGCTTTTTAATATGCTGTCTAGGTTGTTCATAGCTTTTCTTCCAAGAAGCAAGCATCTTTGGAGCGTCTTCATGGCTGCAGTCACCATCTGCAGTGATTTTGGAGCTCAAAAAAATAAAGTCTGCCACTGTTTCCATTGTTTCCCCATCTATTTGCTATGAAGTGATGGGACCAGATGCCATGATCTTAGTTTTCTGAATGTTGGGTTTTAAGCCAACTTTTTCACTCTCCTCTTTCATTTTCATCAAGAGGTTCTTTAGTTCTTCTTCACTTTCTGCCATAAGGGTGGTGTCATCTGCATATCTGAGGTTATTGATATTTCTCCTGGCAATCTTGATTCCAGCTTGTGCTTTATCCAGCCCAGTGTTTCTCATGATGTACTCTGCATATAAGTTAAATAAGCAGGGTGACAATACACAGCCTCGACTTACTCCTTTTCCTATTTGGAACCAGTCTGTTGTTCCATATCCAGTTCTAACTGTTGCTTCTTGACCTGCATACAGATTTTTCAGGAGGCAGGTAAGGTGGTCTGGTATTCCCATCTCTTTAAGAATTTTCCACAGTTTATTGTGATCCACCCAGTCAAAGGCTTTGGCGTAGTCAATAAAGCAGAAGTAGATATTTTCTGGAAATCTCTTGCTTTTTTGATGATCCAATGGATGTTGGCAATTTTATCTCTGGTTCCTCTGCCTTTTCTAAATCCAACTTGAACACCTTGAAGTTCACAGTTCACATACTGTTGAAGCCTGACTTGGAGAATTTTGAGCATTACTTTGCTAGCGTGTGAGATGAGTGCAATTGTGTGGTAGTTTGAGCATTCTTTGGCATTGTCTTTCTTTGGGATTGGAATGAAAACTGACCTTTTCCAGTCCTGTGGCCACTGCTGAGTTTTCCAGGTTTGCTGGCATATTGAGTGCAGCACTTTCACAGCATCATCTTTTAGAATTTGAAATAGCTCAACTGGAATTCCATCACCTCCACTAGCTTTGTTCATAGTGAAGCTTCCAAAGGCCCACTTGACTTTGCATTCCAGGATGTCTGGCTCTAGGTGAGTGATCACACCATCATGGTTATCTGGATCATGAAGATCTTTTTTGTATAGGTCTTCTGTATATTCTTTCACCTCTTAATATCTTCTGCTTCTGCTAGTTCCCTACCATTTCTGTCCCTTTATTGTGCCCATCTTTGCATGAAATGTTCCCTTGGTATCTCTAATTTTCTTGAAGAGATCTCTAGTCTTTCCCATTCTATTGCTTTCTCCTGATCTTCCCCAAATCTCTGGTTTTATTTATAAGCCCAGGGTGTGGCACAAAGTCAGGGAACTTCACCAGCAGACAGGCCTGAAGAATGAGTCTCTTAGCATGGAGGCCTCAACTCAGGCAGGAGCAGAAGGAATGGAGGGCAGGGCTCAGAGATAAGGAAGTAAAACCTATGGGTCCTAGTGATTGACAGAAATTGTGGAGATGGGGGTTGAGGATAATACCCGGGTGCCTGGTTTTAAGGGTGTGGTGTTCTCCAGCACAGAAAAGACAGAAGGCCTAGGTTTGCAGCTTCTGTGGCATATCTGGGTTACCATATCCAGTAGACGTTAGGCTAAAGAGACTGGAACTCAGGGGCAAAATCTAGCTGGAAGCCTAGGTTTGAAAGTGATGGGAATACAGGTGGGATTGAAGCCACAGACGTGGATGCAATGGCCCAGAGGGAGACACAGAATGAAGAGAACAAAAGATGGTGCTCAAGGGAGCAACGTTTAAGACATAGCAGAGGAAGAAAATCAAAATCCCAAAGAAAATCCAAAATCACTGCAGATGGTGCCTGCAGCCTTGAAATTAAAAGACATTGCTCCTTAAAAGAAAAGCTATGACCAACCTAGATAGTGTACTAAAAAGCAGAGAGATCACTTTGCCGACAGAGGTTCTAACATTCAAAGCTATGGTGTTTCCAGTGGTCATGTATGGTTGTGAGAGTTGGACTATAAAGAAAACTGAGCACCGAAGAATTGGTGCTTTTCAACTGTGGTGTTGGAGAAGACTCTTGGGAGTCTGTTGGACTGCAAGGAGATCCAACCAGTCCATTCTAAAGGAAATCAGTCCTGAATATTCATTGGAAGGACTGATGCTGAAGCTGAAACTCCAATACTTTGGCCACCTGATGTGAAGTACAGACTGATTGGAAAAGACCCTGGTCCTGGGAAAGATTGAAGGTGGGAGGAGAAGGGGACGACAGAGGATGAGATGGTTGGATGGCATCACTAACTCAATGGACATGAGTTTGAGTAAACTTCGGGAGCTGGTAATGAACAGGGAGGCCTGGTGTGCTGCAGTTCATGGGGTCACAAAGAGATGGACACGTCTGAGGGACTGAACAACAAGGGGAAGAACTAGAAAGAATCAGAGAGGAAAGGAGGAGCGCCAAGGCACAGCTTCCTAGACATGAAAGATGGTCAGTGTTATTTCATTCCCCTCCCAATGTCATTGCCAAAGCCTGGCCTGCAAGATGTCTTGGCCACCGTGTGTTCGATGATCTGATTACTGTCACATATGATTATTCTGCTGATCATTAATGGTCTTCTCGACCATTTTTCTCTCCCTGGCTTCCAGGAAGCTCTTTTCAACAGTGCCTCTGTTCCAGAATTCCTGGGCATCATAGGTTACTTCTGGTAGCAGGCAGGGTGCCTTTATTTTTGCAGGGAAATGAACTATCACTCAGCCTAACAACACAGGGAGCCAAGAACCAAGAGTGATTTCCTGCACGTGCTGAGCTGGTCTGACCAGCCTGGGCATCTCCCACAAGTCTGCTCAGTGTTCGAGATCCAGGGCTGCCTACCTGCTGGTTCTCCCAACAGACTCCAGACTCTGCCGTGTTGGCAAGATGGACTCAGTTCTCTTGACTCCACAGTCAAGGCTGAAAGGTGCAGAGCCATGACTGAGGTTCTTTGGTTCCAAAATACTTCTTGAGTAACACATGTTACTTGTCTCCTGCCCTAAGTTTTTCCCCACACAATTTAAATTAGCTAGAGCACTTGTCTTTTTAGCTGGAGGATAATGGCTTTCCAAGGTTAGTTTCTGCCATACAACAACACGCATCAGCCGTAAGTGCACGTGCCCCCTCCCGCCGCCCACCCCACCGGCCTAGGTCATCACAGGGCACAGAGCTCCCCAGCTGGACAGCCGCATCCCTCCAGCGCTCTGCTTTCCGCATGGTGGTGTACACATGTCAGTGCTAACTCTCTCAGTTCCTCCCACCCTCTCCTTCCCCTGCAATGTTCACAAGTCCCTTCTCTACATCTATGTCTCTATTCCTGCCCTGCAAAGAGGTTCATCAGTACCATTTTTCTAGATTCTATATATACGTGTTAATATGTGATATTTGTTTTTCTCTGACTTCACTCCGCATGACAGACTCTAGGTTCATCCATCTCACTACAACTGACTCACAGCACTTTTCAAAGGGAAGATGTTTTGTCCCTCCCTTTGGGATTAAAAATAATATAAGCAGCTGCAGTTCCCAAAATACCTCCTTTATCCTGGGGCCAAGTGCTTTAAATCCTGTTGTCAGGACCCACTCCTTCAGAGCAGTTTGCCTCTCCCAGGTGTCAAGTCATAAGCAGTTACCTCTCCTGCAGCTTTCTGCAGCGGACCCCTCCCCACCAGGCCGGAGTCACTGGAGCCTTCTAAAATTCCAATCTAGCTCCTTTTTGGATGCATGCATGCTAAGTTGCCTCAGTCATGTCTGACCCTTTGCGACCCTATGGACTGTAGCCCAGCAGGCTCCTCTGTCCAAAGGATTCTCTAGGCAGGAATACTGGAGTGGGTTGCCATTTCCTACTCCAGGGGATATATCCTGACCCAGAGATCAAATCCACGTCTCTTATGTCTCCTGCATTGGCAGTGGGTTCGTTACCACTGGGGCCACCTGGGAAGCCCCAGCTCCTTCTTAAATCCCTGCAATTACTGAGAAAATCTCATGACTTTTCACATGGCCTCAGGGTCCCTGCTAGTTCACCAGCCCTACACACCCTACACAAGCAGTCCTCCAACCTCAATAACCTCCCTTTAGCATCAGCAGTCACAAACACATAGGTCCTGAATAGTTGTATTCACCTAACTGATTCTTTTTACAGATCCACAGTAGAAAGGAGAACCAAACAATAGTGTTGATCCATCAGGGAGAAAGACTCTGTGACTTAAGTCCATAGCCCATGTTATTGCCTAATTCTCTAACCTTAGGGGTTCTGTTCACTGCATCCCACCTCATGATGGTGACTGAGGTAGCTAGAGGCACCTAACTAATTTCCATATTCATCAGAGCATAAAATACACTGAAGTAGTAAGTGTGCTAATGTTTCACAGTGATGAAAAAGGAAGAGGTATTTAGGACCTTGGTGTGTCCTTCGTTCACCTTTTCAGCCAGTGCATGCCAACTCTGTGCCAGGAACAGTACAAACTCCACACTCGGTGTCCAAGCTGCCAGGCCACCAGTCCGCAGGAAGTTGAAGGGATCAATTCTTCTGAGAAGTGCAAAGCCAGCGAAGCCTCCCTGTAGCTTTGATCTTCCGCCATGTAGCTTTGATCTTTCTTCTACTCTCGTTTCCTCTGCCCTGATCCAACCTTCCCTTCCTCTCCCATTCCAAACCTTTCCAAAGATGTTGCAGGACCCACTGCTACAAAACTGAAGACCTCCCCTACTTCCTCCATGCGCTTCCCTGACACCTGGGCTTCCCCTGAGGACACTGCACTCGAAGAGTGGCCTTCAGCTAGAGGTGGCTCAATCCCCATCACCCACAGTCTCGGGGCCAGGCTGTCCCAGGAAACCAATACTGCATCACTCTTGTCAAAGCTTTGGTTCCTTTGAGACCCAAGCCCCTCTGGCTCCTTTTCATGGCTGTCAGTGGTAGACCTGACTTCTCCCCTTGATTTCCTGAAGCCTTCCACCATCCAGGTCCTACTTTCCTCTGAATGAGTTTATATCATTTATTTTCAAAGTTTAAAATCTTTATTGAATTTGTTACAACACTGCTTCTGCCTTTATGTTTTGGATTTGGGGCTGCAAGTCATGTGGGATCTTACCTCCCCAACTGGGGATCAAACCCGCACCTCTCGCATTAGAAGGTGAAGTCTTAACCGCTGGGCCACCAGGGACGTCCCTCCTGAATGATTTTCACGCCCCACAGAGAACCTACCCCATACGCACGCCTCCCATTTCCCTGATTTCAGCACCACTTACCATCTCCCTTCCACCTCAACCGCTGAGTTAAGTCAGGTTCCCCAGAAGCAGACTCGGAGATCAGGATTTTGGCTTGTCAGCAATTTATTTAAGCGGTGCTTCTAGAAGAGCCCCCAGGGGAGTGGGGAAAGAGGAAAACGAAGGGAAAGAAGCCCAGCCAGGGTGCAATTGCAGGTGGACCCCCACCCCACCCCACCCCTGCCTGAGCCCTGCGGAGGGAGTCTGCAGCATAAATCACGGTCCTCCACCCCCAGATCTATCGCCCCCTGGGGCCAGGGGGCTGGGCGTTCATGCCTCTGACCGGTCATGAGCTACAGACACCCTAGGCTAGACAGACGTCCCCGAACCTCCCAAGAAGAGGCTCGGGGAAACCAAGGGAAGTCTGAACCGGTCAGGGAAGTCTGAACGCGCTATGAGGGAAGAAGCACCGGGTGTCCAGAGGATGGGTGCGCAGAGCCAGAAGAACGCTCCCAGGACCTCGCGGAGCATCGACAGGACCCACGGCCCCTGCCTCCTCCCGGGCCACGTCCCGAGCCTCGGCATCACCAGGAACGTCCCCGCCTCAGAAGCCCTCAACTAAGGAGCCCACGGCTGACTTGAGCGTCCGAGTCTCCGGCCCTCTCCCTCAATTTCTCCCCCGTCACCTCCCTCCTCCCCGCTCCCGCCCACTCTGCCTCCCCGGTTCTCCTCCACCCTGCCCTGCTCAGCATAGACTCCAGGTTCAACGCTACCCACTTCCGCTCACAGACTCCGCTCCGCTTCCCCCATCCTTTCCAGGCATTCAGGTCCTTTGCCTGGGGTCCGCATCGCGGCTGCTGAGCCCTGCCAGGGAAGCAGGCCCGGCCCTCAGAGGCCTGCCCGTCTACACCCGGCGTTTCCTCCCTCACCCAGCTCTGGATGCTGCTCGCAAGTCGCCCGGCTCCTTGTTCAGAGACGGCAGTCAGGGTACAGGTCATGAAGACAGTCAGGTATATCTCATACATCTGACTACAGACAAACCTGGAGCTGTACGTGAAAATGCCTCTGCAAGGTAGATGTTGACTTTCCAAAAGGATTTTCTGCGAAGAGCAAGTTCTGCGTGCCTCCAAAGGGGCTTCAGTGTGCGGTCATCCCTTTTTAAGAACACACAGTTGACGTAGAATGAGGTGTGCCCTCCCTCTCCCCGTCTCCCTGGGTCACTGAGACGAAGTCTCCACGCCCCCAGTACATTCTGCTTTGCAAGCTGCCTAGGCCGTCTTCACTCGCCAAGCAGCTTGTTTCACACTCACTAAAACCTCCTACAAATAACCCAGGCAGGGGAAAAAAAAATTTTTTTTATGGGTCTTCCTTCACTCTGCCTACTAAGTCGCAAAAATGAATGAGATTCGTCAAAGGGAGAAAACGGTCTCTGCAGAACACCCGAGAAGATGGCTCTGCGTTTCAGCATCGTCTTGCGGATGACTTCCTCTAAAGCGGCTCCTCTAAGGCCGGCTCGGTGCTGCTGACGTCAGCAACATTTCGGGGATTTACTGCAGAAGCAGCCAGCAGGGGCTGGGAGGGAGGCAGGGCGAGAGAAACCCGAAAGGGAAAAGAATCAGTCCTCCAGGGGCTGGGAGACAGCCGCGTGGAAAACGTGCCAATCCAATTCTCTGAAGAAGTGATTTGAAATATTCTTAAGAGCTCTCATTAGTGAAGTCTTCAAGGGATCAGCAGACTTACTGAAAAACCGGGAGATCTTTAAAAAGTGGGGAAGGGAATCTTCAATAAACCCAGCAACACGTAGGTTTGGGAGGACAAAATGGGTCTGAAGAAGGCAAGAAATCGTGCTGCCAGGGAAGTCCTGGGGCTAAACCAGCCTCCAGGGGAATCTTCCATTCCAGGGAGCTGCTAAAGTAGGTTGGACCTTCTTGCTAGACCAACACCTCACTCCACCCCAGCGTCCCCAGAGGGTAAATGCCTCCAGACGACCCTCGAATGAACAGGGACCCTTCCATCTCTGAATTGTCCACAATCCCAAACCCGTGCACAGCACACAATGAGCGTTCAGCTCACGTTCACGAAATGGATTCAACAAATGTTTCCCAAAGCCTGTTGTGCTTTGGGCATGAGAGGGCACAAGGTGATGGAGAAGAATTCTGCTGTCTCGGAGCTAAGCCAGGTAAAGAGACGGGTGAATTGGGGCAGTGGGAGTGACGGTTATTTCACTTCCATTTCCATGTCGTTCAGAAAAGGCTCAGCACTCAAGAATCTAGAGGTGTTCCAAACCTCAGAGAGAAAAAGCATCCTTGTATGGGTCACACAGAAAATCTTCCAAGCTGCCATGCTGCTCCATAAGCTGCTTCCCAAGAAGCAGGTCATAAAACAAGGGTGGACACCTCCCTGCTGATCCAATGGCTAAGACTCCAGCTCCCAGTGCAGGGGGCCTGAGTTCCATCCCTGATCGGAGAACTAGGTCCTGCATGCCACAGCTAAGACCTGGCAGAGCCAAATAAATAAATGTGTGTGTATATATATATATATATATACATATATATATATATTTTTTTTTTTAAGGTGTACAAAGTTTGCTTTGACATAATTTTCAAGGGTTAAGTCACTCTTCCACACTCCCACCCTCTTATTGACCCTCAGATCCAAATCTGTTACCCAGGCAAACTCTCTTTGTGATGAGTCAGTCAAAACTAAGCAGCCACCATAAACATACTTCCTTTAAAGGAAAGTGAAAAGCGAAAGCGTTAGTCGCTCAGTCCAGTCCGACTCTTTGTGACCCTGTGGACTGCAGTCCGCCAGGCTCCTCTGTCCATGGGATTCTCCAGGCTAGAATACTGGAGTGAGTGGCCATATCCTTCTCCAGGGGATCTTCCTGACCCAGAGATCTAACCCAGGTCTCCTGAGTTTCAAGCAGATTTTTTACCATCTGAGCCACCAAGAAAGCCCCTCCTTTAAAGGAACTGCCCAGCTATAAGAACCATGGGACATTATTCAAAACGCTATGACCAAACACAAATTAGATATTGAATACTGGCACACAGTCAGGCTCAATAAATTAATGTAGGAGATCAGTACTGCCTTCAGTTTGCCATGTAGAGGAATATTAATTGTGGATGTGAGGGCCTCGTAAGTGGCAAAGCTTGGGGAAAGCCACAGAGAAAGAAAACAAAACAAAACATTTCATAGAAAGTTAAATCCAGGCTTTGGGTTCTCAGATTTTAAACAAGGAGTAATATCTTCACAGAAAATGCTAGTTGATATTTAATCCATCACATGCTTTGGGTTCAGCCTGTACTTAAATGCTTAGAAGCTGCCTCTGAAGAGGTCATTTGAAATACAGTCTTATGGCTCTGCCTTCTCCACCTCCCAGGGGAAAAAAAAAAGAAAGGCGCAAAAAGTGGTCTGATCAATAAAATAACGAATGGCTTGGCCCAGCTGTCTTGGAATTTGTGGGCATTTCCAAGAGTTCCCTGCCATTTAAGGCCCTCTCAGAAGTCAGGTGTATTTAAGCTATTGTAACTTCAAGGTGCCAACCTAGCAAAGCTGTAAGCTCCACAGCCACGGGGTGAAAGCTGGTTATGTTGTGAAGTCCTTGGTTCCTCAAGCACAGCCAGGAATGCCAGGCTACTTAATTCACTGAGAACTTCCATGGGAAGCCCACTCCATGGCGTTTTCTAAGTAGCATCACAAGGACAGGGTTAAGTTTCTTCCCATTCAAATATAACTGCACATGACACAGTTTATTTCAAACCAGCATTTGACGAGTGCCTACCAAGTGCAGTGCGCAACCTGCACAGCTGTCCAGGGCAGCCCCAGCCCTCAAGTCCCCACTTCAGCTCTGTCAAGTTCTCAATCTCGCTACAATTTCGACAGGAGCTAGAAATATTCTTGTGCCAGAAATTTCAAGTTTCCTTTTATCACAAGTGAATGCTGGCTGGCTGCAGCTATCACACGTTGCAGTCTGTTAAAGAAAGAGGGTGATCATCACATTTTAAGGTTATTTTTAAAATCACTTTCCATCAAGAAAACCCAATACGAAAAAAGTAAACTGAAAACAAAGATCACAATATGATCACTCTTTCTGGGACATATTTACACACTACATCAGTCAAGATCATCTAGCAGACAGATGATCTAAATCAAACTGAACTTTTAAAAAAATGGAATAAACTCTCCCTTTTCTATGCCTTTTGGTTCTACGAGTTTGTGCTTGCATGGGCACTTTAAAGGTTATTTTCTGCAGCAGATGGGAATGCAGATTTTGCCAGCAGAAGAGATTTTAACTAGTGACTGAGCGCTTGAGCCTGAAGTTAGAATAATGACAGCGAAACCACTTACAGACCAAATCGTTAAACTAAAAATATCCAAGAGCAAGCGGTGTGGAATAGATTAGAAGTGTTCAAACTTTTGGAACAAAACTGTTCCTTCAAGGGGTTTTGTTCCAAAAGTTCGAATTCTGACTGCAAATTCAACTGAACTGAATGAAATCTAAACTTAAAGTGGAAATTATAGCCATAGATACAAAAGTCCATTTGAAAGAAGGAGTCAGTCAGAGAAGCCTAACAGATATAAGATATAAATCAAACCAAACTTTCCTTTAAACGGAAGGGTTTTGTTCTAAAAGTTTGAATTCCAAGTGGAAATTCAATTGTGTTAAGTAAAATTCAAACTTTAAGGGGAAATCACATAGATAGAGGTAAAATTACATTTGAAGAGAGAATTTTGTTCTAAAAATCTGAACACCTCTGATTTATTCCACACCAGTCTTAGATATTATGTATCATATTATATATTACAGATATATTAAATTATATCATTATATGTGGCACTGTGTATAAAATAATACTGGATTGGCCCAAAGTTCATTTGGGTTTTTGTGTAACATCTTTTTGGCCAACCCAATATAATATAATAAATATAATATAATATATCTCAAAACAGGGCAAACAGTTGGAATTTAGGGCCCCAGAGTCACACCAGCTTTACCTCCCTCTCAACCCCTGCACTGGGTCCCCAGAGCTCTTTGGGAACCAGAAGATTCATGGAACATGACTGGAAACCAGAAACCTGGAGGAAAGAATCTGGAGAAAGACATCCAACAAGAATATCCAGAGCTTGGGTTCTACCCCCAGCTTTGCACCAACCAGCCATGCCACCTTCAGCATCTACTATGGGGGCAGAAGGCCTGGGTACAGATGCCAGCCTGGGTCACTTAACCTCCCTGCTACTCCCCCCCTTACCTATAAAAGGATACAGGAGAGTAACCTGCCTCAGCAAGGGCTTCCCCGGTGACTCAGCGGTAAAGAATCCACCTGCCAACGCAGGAGACGCAGGTTCGATCCCTGGGTTGGGACGATCCCCTGGAGAAGGGAATATTAACCCACTCCAGTATTCTTGCCTCAGAAACCCCATGGACAGAGGAGCCTGGCGGTCTACAGTCCATGGGGTTGAAAAGAGTTGGACACGACTTAGTGACCAAACAACAACAAACTGTCTTCACTGGTGTGTGTGTGTGTGTGTTCAGTCACTCAGTCGTGTCCGACTCTTTGTGACCCCATGCACTGCAGCCCGCCAGGCTCCTCTGTCCATGGGATTCTCCAGGCAAGAATCCTGGAGTGGGTTGCCATGCCCTCCTCCAGGGGACCTTCCCAACCCAGGGATCAAACCTCCGTCTCTTACGCATCTCCTGCATTGGCGGGCAGGTTCCTTACCACCAGGGCCACCCAGGATCCAATTAAATGGCCATAGGAAGCATTTAATAATTGCAGGTTATAATAACAGTTAATTAACAAATAAAGTCCACAGAATGAGTAATGTGGTCCCGACACTGAAGGTAATGCTAACTGACTACGTTTGCATTAAACTCATTTTGTGTCTTGTTTTGACTAGTTTCACTGTAACTGTCATTAGGGATTGTCACTTCGCCCTCTCCAGAGACTACTTCACTGAAAACCGAAAGCTTTCATCTTCGCCTTTGAGCTTGGTGGCTTCCTGTGGTGTCCCGATTGTCCCCACAGTGATTAGCACAGGGTCCTGTGCAAAGTCAGTCTCCCGTCAGTGTCTCCTAACTGAAGAGAGCTCCCCAGTCCTAACGAGTCCACCCTCAAATCCAGCACAACTTCGGTCAAGAGCAGTCAAGTCCTTTAACAAACACAGGAGACCCTGATTCCAGAGCATGTTCAAAATTTAGAAATGTATTGGATCCTCTAAGCCAGTCAGCCTCATCGTGGGTCTCCTGGTTAAGCCTCGAGGCAGACCATATTTTTTTCAAAACTGGCCATATCTCCCATCCTGAAAATTCTCACTTTGTGATTTTTATATTGTTCCCTTGTGAAGGTGGAATTCTATGTTCCTTTTCCTGGAATCTAGACAGCTTTGTGACTAAGGCTAAAGAGACACCGTGGGACCTCCAAAGCTGTCGTAAAGACTCACAGCACTTTTTCCTGGTCTTCGTGGAGCATCACTGCTGGAACCCAGCTCCCATGCTGCTGTCTGTTGCTGTTCAGTTCTGAGTCATGTCCGACTCTTTGTGACCCCATGGACTGCAGCATGCCAGACTTCCCTGTCCATCACCAACTCCCAGAGCTTGCTCAAACTCCTGTCCATTGAGTCGGTGATACCATCCAACCATCTCATCTTCTGTCGTCCCCTTCTCCTCCTGCCCCCAATCCCTCCCAGCATCAGGGTCTTTTCCAATGAGTCAGTTCTTCACATCAGGTGGCCAACATATTGGAGCTTCAGCATCAAGCCCCAACTAGGCCATGTGGAGACAGACCGCAGAGTGGTCCTGTGGAAGCGCTCCAGCCGACAGCCAAGCTAAGATCTCAGCTGAGACTCAGCATCTACTCCAGTCACAGGAGCAAAGGTGCTTCCAGCTGGTTCCAGCTCCCACCACCGCCCTCCTGCCATTGACACCCACAGCCTTGGAGCCTCCCCAGGTAAAGCTCCACCATGGAGTAGAGACAAGTCACCCTTGTGAAGTCCTGCCTGATTTTGCAAACTATGAACATGATAAAGCATTCGTTTCATGCCAGTACGTTGGGGTGGTTATGCAGCCATAGCAACAGAAAGTGGCTTTGATCCATACTAGAGAAGAGGACTAGCTCATAAAACTGAACCACGGCAAAAACTAGCAACAGAACCCAAGCATCTTATACACTATACACTGACTAATAAACAAGTTGAAACAAGATTTTAAAATGATACTCTTAGTGTATATAACACACCTTACTTGACTCTTCCATCTGTTGAATATACCATAGCAAACAGCAACATTAAAATCACTGCCATTCATTGCCTGTTTATTACGTACCATTTGTTGTATGCTTATTATTACTATTAGGGATTCCCAGGTGGTGCTAGTGGTAAAGAATCCACCTGCTTATGCAGAAGAAGCAAGAGACGTGGGTTCAATCTCTGGGTCAGGAAGATCTCCTGGAGTAGGAAATGACAACCCACTCCAGTACTCTTGCCTGGAGAATCCCATGGATAGAGGAGCCTGGCGGGCTAGGGTCCATGGGGTCGCAAAGAGTCCAACATGACTGAGCACATACATTATAGATCAAGCACCACTCCAGATACTTCACACATATTCAGTTCAGTTCAGTTCAGTTCAGTCGCTCAGTCATGTCCGACTCTTTGCGACCCCATGGACTGCAGCACGCCAGGCCTCCCTGTCCATCACCAACTCCCGGAGCCCACCCAAACCCATGTCCATCGAGTCAGTGATTCCATCCAACCATCTCATCCTCTGTCATCCACTTCTCCTCCTACCTTCAATCTTTCCCAGCATCAGGGTCTTTTCCAATGAGTCAGTTCTTCCCATCAGGCAGCCAAAGTACTGCAGTTTCAGCTTCATCATCAGTCCTTCCAATGAACACCCAGGACTAATCTCCTTTAGGATGGACTGGTTGGGTCTCCTTGCAATCCAAGGGACTCTCAAGGGTCTTCTCTAACACCACAGTTCAAAAGCATCAATTCTTCGGTGCTCAGCTTTCTTTATAGTCCAACTCACATCACACATATTAACTCATTTAAAATTCCTCTATGAAGTAAGTACTAATATTACCCCATTTTACAGATGAGTAAACAAAGCACATGACTAGCAAGTGGCAGAGTTGAGATTCAAATCTAACCCTCTGGTCCCAGAGTGGGTCATCTTGCGCAGTGCACTTAGGGACGTTTCTGAAGCCCTTCCGTGAAGCCTCTAGCACAGCGCTTGTCACGTAGCCAGCATTCAGTGAGCCCTGCTTCCTTCCTTCCCCACCAGTGACATAATTTAGATGCCACATTTTCTACAGCAAAAATGATGCCCTTCTTAAGCCAAACGGACACCTCTCACATTTTGTTTCACTCCTTGCTCATCTGACTGATAGTTTCTGTGTCTTCATCCTCAGTCCCAACCTTACCCAGAATTTGCGGACTTAGCCGTCTATTCAGTCTGGCCAATTCCTTCCAAGAACATCCTGATTTTCACCGCATCTCCCCACCCTCACCCCACTGCCTGGTCCAAGGTGCAGACAGCATCCTGACCAGGCAGCCTCGTCCTGCTGACCCTGCTCCTGCCCACTCCCCACATCCACAGCAACCCAGGAGACTTCTTTCTAAAACGCAAATTCAACCCCACCTACCCCGGCTCAGAACCCTCCTGAGCATTCCCGAGCAGCCACCTCGCTCCCCATCTCTCTCTCTCCAACCTTACTTCCGACCCCAAACCCTCCAGCCTCCAGTTTTTTCCAAGTTAGCTCCCACCTCTGGGGCTTCCCAGCTGCTGAGCCCTGTGGCTGGAACACGCTCACCCCGATCCTCGAGGGGAAGCTTCTCCTCAACGCCCTGCACCCTGCTGGATGCCACCCCCTCCCCCCACCACTGCAGAAAGGCGCCTCTGCACGCCAAGGACCACTCAGCCTCCGGCCCACTTCCTGACCTTCTTGTCTTCACAGATGAAATTGTAGTCTGTACTCACTGGCTTGGCTATCACATGTCACCCCCACTAAAGTAAACCTCCCCTTCGACAGTATTAGATCTGATCTGGTTTGTTTCTTGCTGCAACCCAGCACCTAGATTAGTGCCTGCTATATCACGGATGTTCAATAAATACCTGTTGGATAAAATTAATGAATCCCTTTAAGGGACTATAAATCACTGGCAGTCAGGGACTAGTAACTGTTCATCTTTGTATCCCAAGTTCTAAACCCAATGTCTTTCCCACAGTAGGTAGTGAAAGAAAGACAGCAGGGAGGGAGAGGAGGGGGAAAGGAGGTAGGAAACCACTCTGTGCCCTTGAATGTTTCTGATCTGTGACTGTATCCGTGTCAAGCTTGACAAATATCCAAAACTTAAGTCCCACATTTAATCAATTACCATTATTGAAAAATAATTCCTCAAAATCAAGACTGTGGGGACCTCCCTGGTGACCCAGAGGTTGGGATTTCGCCTTGGGACCCGCAGGGGTTACGGGTTCAATCTCTGGTCAGGGAGCTGGGATCCCACAGACCTCCTGGCCAAAAAAAACAAAACATAAAAAGAAGCAACACTGTAACAAATTCAATAAAGACTTTTTTAAATGCTTAGGGAAAAAAAATCAAGGCTGTCTTAAGAAGTCACAACATATGGATGCCCTAAATCTCTCCATCATAATTTAACAAGCATTTTTTTTTCTATTAGCCAATCTGTGAATGTGTCTAAAATGATGTTAGATCTCCTAAGCTCAAGGGTGTAGTCAAACAGGTGGAGAGAGAGTTGTCCCAGGAGGAAAACGAAAAGGGTAAAAATCCAGCCCCACCCGACCCCACACAGCCTGCCCACCCGCAGGACAGAATCCAGGGACCTGCACATGTGGTATCATCTTAGCCCGGAGTGGGGGGTGCGGGGGGCACGGGCGGACAGCACTTTCTGCTCTCCTGTCCTCAGCCCATCCCAGACTCTGGACAAGCCCTCCTAACCTTCTCCCTCCTTTAACCTGCCCTGAGGGAGCTCACGCTGGTCAACCCAGCTGGCCTGGACGTTATGAAGTGGAGTATTAGTCGCTCAGTCATGTCCGACTCTTTTGCAACTCCATGGACTGTAGCCCGCCAGGCTCCTCTGTCCCTGGGATTCTCCAGGCAAGAATACTGGAGTGGGTTGCTGTTCCCTTCTCCAGGGGATCTTTCTGCCCTTCACATAAATTTTCCATTTCCACTGAAGGAAATTCTGCAGAAGTTTGAGAAGAATGTACCTTTAGTATTCAAATGTTCCCCTTCAGATGAGCCCAAATGCACCGTCTTTCTGCCCTCTAGAATCCCCTGGCAGTCTCTGCATGAGTTGCTAGACAGAAAGTCACTGGGCTCTTCCTTTACCAGTCTCTGACCTCTTCGAGGTTGCCACACACGACCTCGGGCTGAAGCAGGACCCAGTGAGCACAGTGTTAGATGATCCCGGGCAGGGACCAGTTCGGTGGAGTGATTAACATAGGCTATTAGATTCTCCTGAAGACAAGGCAACATTTGCCGGAAGGTCAGGGCCATGAACTTACAGCTTCAGGCCATAGCAGAATTGGGAGAGATACAGTGTTTTCCTTGCCTGGGAGTTCTGCCTGCTGCACACTGATAGAATCAGCTCTGCTGCAGCTGGTTCAACCTTTGTTTACATACAGACTAAGAAGGGAGCCAGAGGTGTACCCGAGCATCCTTCCAGGGGCACGTGTGTGTGCACGCTCAGTCCTGACTCTGTGTGACCCCCAAGGACTGTAGCCCGCCAGGCTCCTCTGTCCACGGGATTCTCCAGGCAAGAATACTGAAGTGGGCTGCTGTGCTTTCCTCCAGAGGATCTTCCCAACCCAGGGATGGAACCCACGTCTCCATCTCCTGCATTGGCAGGCAGATTCTTTACCACTAAGCCACCTGGGAAGCCCTCCAGGGCACATATAGCCCAGGAATTAATTGCATGAGCTTAGAGTCAGAGAGAACAGAACTCATGTTATTAGCTCTTGGACGATTAGCTAATAGTGATTAGCTATTAGTGGCTTTCAGAAAAAGTACTTAAACTCTCTAAACCTTCTTATTCTTAAAATGAGAATAACACCTTTCCCTTAATGTGATGATGAGACATCAACAAGTTAATTCACTTAAAGCTTCTCCCAAAATACCTAGCATGCAGTAAATACTCAGTAAATGTCAATTAGTGTGGTTATCCCTAACACCATCACCATCATTATCATATATCTGTTTCGGTATAAACATTGTATCTTATTTTTTTATGCCCAGCACTGAGCAGAGGATCTGGTACACTATAGGTCCTTCAGGTCAGTTCGGTTCAGTCACTCAGTCGTGTCTGACTCTTTGCTGCCCCACAGAGTGCAGGACACCAGGCCTCCCTGTCCATCACCAACTCCTAGAGTTTACTCAAACTCATGTCCACTGAGTCAGTGATGCCATCCCACCATCTCATCCTCTGTCGTCCCCTTCTCCCCCTGCCTTCAATCTTTCCCAGCATCAGGGTCTTTTCCAATGAGTCAGGTCTTCCCATCAGGTGGCCAAGGTATTGGAGTTTCAGCTTCAGCATCAATCCTTCCAATGAATATTCAGGACTGATAATTTTAAAAATAATCCATATGAAGACTTCCCTGGTGATCCAGTGGTTAAAAATCCTCCTGCCAATGCAGGGGACATGGGTCTGATCCTGGTCTGGGAAGATCCCACATGCCGAGGGACAACTAAACCCACATGCAACCACTACTTAGCCCGGGCTCCAGAGCCCACGCTCCACAACTGGAGAAGCCTGAGCACCGCAACTAGAGAAAGTCCACGCAGAGCAAGGAAGACCCAGTGCTGCCAAAAATAAAATAATTAAATTAGAAATAATAATAATCAGTATATGGAAGGTAGAAAATAACCCCCTAAAGATGTCCACGTCCTGATCTCTGGAACCTTACACAGTAGAAAGACTTTGCAGATGTAATTAAGATAAGGATATTGACATGAGGAGCCTGGGCTTCCAAAGTGGTTCAGTGGTAAAGAATCCGCCTGCCAGTGCAGGAGACGTGGGTTCAATCCGTGGGTCAGGAAAATGCCCTGGAGTTGAGGAAATGGCAACCCACTCCAGTCTTCTTGCAGGGATAACCCCATGGACAGAGGAGCCTGGCAGACTACAGTCCACGGGGTCTCAAAGAGTCAGACACGAGTGAACGACTGAGCACAGCTCAGCATGGGGAGATCACCCTGGATTATCTGGACCCACTGTAATCACAATGTAATCACAAGGTCATTATAGAGTGGGGCCAGAGACCAAGGAAGTCATGTGAGAGCGAGAGAAAGGTCAGAGTGACGCGGCCCTGAGCCAAGGCGTGCGGGCAGCCTCTGGAGGGCGGAAAGGACAAGGGAAGGATTCCCCCTCGGGGCGTCCAGAAGGAGCAGGGCCCCGCAGACACCTTGACGTTGGCCCCATAGAAGCCACTTTGGAAGTCCGACCTGTGGAATGATTCGGTCACAAATCTGTGCTGTCCTAAACCATCCAGTCTGTGATCATTTGTTACAGAAGCAACGAGCACATGCATGCTAAGTTGCTTCCTTTGTGTCCGGCTCTTTGAGACCCCGTGGACTGTAGCCCGCCAGGCTCCTCTGTCCATGGGATTCTCCAGGCAAGAATACTGGAGTGGGTTACCATTCCCTCCTCCAGGGGATCTTCCCAACCCAGGGATCGAACCCGCATCTCTTAAATCTCCTGCATTGGCAGGCAGGTTCTTTGCCACTAGTGCCACCTGGGAAGCCCAGGAACGAGCTCAGTCAGTGACTGGTACTGGTTGTGTGATCTGGACCAGCTGCTGTGTGTAGGTCTTGTATGCTTTCATTAAATCTCACCGCTGTCCAGGATGGAGGCTCCACTCTACTATGAGTGAAAGACAAAGCCTTTACAGAAAAAAAAAAAAAAAAACCTTACTGGAAAATTCTAGCTGGCTTTTGTACAAGGGAACAAAGCCCTAAGCTACATGGACACAAGAAAATGACAAAATCAGTTCTGCATGGTGGGAAGTTGCTATTTTCAGACCCGGAGACAAATCTTTTCATTCACAGAAAGGGGATCTACCAAGCCACTTTATGTCGAAGCCTCTAGGTCAGTGTCAGACCAGAGGCAGGTGGTGGCCTGGCCGAATGGTGCCCACTGTCGCGGCCTGAGAGGTGGTCCTCTGCAGCCCAAACGGGCAGCACCAGGGTGCCTTTCAACCCACACCACGTGCACAAGCTATGTTTTTCACCAAAAAGTCCTGAGCAGGGCGAACACTTCAGAGCCGTTAGGAGTGAGGAACACACCCCGAGGTGGACGCAGAGGGCAGCTGTCCATGCACACTGGTTTCACCCCGCACGGCAGCCAAAGTGAGCTCCCCCTCCGCCCGACTGCCCACCGTTTTGCCAGCGCTGTCCACTTTATGCAGCGGATGGCCCTGCAAGGTTTTAGTTGAAGAAACGGTCTCTCTGCAATAAGGCAATGTTAAGTGGGGCCTTTCTTGCTTTCTTGGGATTTACACTGAGGCTCCAAGCCCTTAACCTAGGCAGAAACTGCTCAGATGAGGTAAAGCTAGTTCAGAAATGCCCTGCCACCTCCAGCCCATAGAAGAAAGCTCTCAATGGAGAACAGGCATCTCAGAAGAAATCCCTAGGTGCGGGGGAGCACTGGCCAGAGAGGCAGCAAGAGAACCGCTCAGACAGATCAGGCGGTTGGCAGAAGAGCCCCTGCCTTCTCTTTACAGAATCACCTGTCCATCAACTGCAATTTCCACCCCTGCCCTCGAAATTCCAGGCTCCCATCTCCAACTGTCTAGTTACAATTTCCACTCAGGTATCTGACAGGCTTTTCAAATGCCACGGAGCCGAAACAGCACAGCTGATTAAAAATTAATAATAACAAAATAAAAGGCAAACCCTCAAGTCTTTCAATCTTTAAAAAAAAAAAAAGGATACCACTGCTCTCCCAAGCTGCTCTGTCCACAGACCTGGCAGTCATGTTTAATTCTTTTTCTTATAACTCTCAACGCATCCATCAGCAGATCCTGTGGATCCCTCCAGAGTGTGAATCAGATCTGCCCACCCCTCTCCATCTCACCTGCTGCCCTTTATCCAAGCCACTGGGATCCCTTGCCTGGATTTCAATATCCTACCCAGTAACGTCCCAGCTTCCAGTCTCATCTGCCCTCTCTCCCTACCGCAGCCACAACCTACATGTTGTAGCAAAATCACCCTGATTTTTTTTTTTTTTTTTGGCTATGCTGCACAGTTTGAGGTTTCATAGGTCCCCAAGCAGGGATTGAACCTTCCCCCTCAGCAGTAAAAGGCCTAACCACTGGACCACCAGGGAATTCCCCACCCTGATTTTAGGGCAACCACGCCAGCCTAATCTTCAGCCCTTATGCTAGAGCCTCTGGGACTGAAGCACATGACTCAGGCCAAGCCAATCAGCGCATTCGATCCCCACCCTGCCCCACCGTGACTGGTTAAAAGATGAGTATCCGGCCCCACACAGGCCAATCAGAACCAAGAAAATTTAGATGTGAGACTTTTGTCCCAGCCTCAGAGAATTTTATTTTTTCCTGAAGGACATGAATCTGGAAGCATGAAGCCCGAGAACCAGTGGCAGACATCTGATTACCAAGAAGGAACCCACCCAAGAAGGCAGCAATGCAAAGGAGACAAATCAAGAAATAAAGAAACGCTCGATCCTGGACGCATTTAGTCCTGAGGCCTACAGGGAGCTCTGCCTTCACTGTTCAGTTATAAGACTCAATAGTCCACTCTGGGGCTGGATTCCATGGGGACCAGGCTCTCGGTCATCTGCAGTAGACAAGGATCCTAACAGATACATCGGATTATCCAGCAGCTGTGTTTATGCGCATGAAGCTTAGGACTCAGTCAGTCCTGACATCGCAACAGCCTCATACCTGCTACACAGACAAAGCCCACAGGAGAGTCTGACTGGTCTTCACAGCATCAGTTCCAGCACCAGCCTTGCCATTAGCACCGAATCCTGACCAGGGAACTTACTGATCTTTTCCTTCTCCACCTAAACTTAAGAAGCAACTTCAAGGATACTGTCCCAACTTTCTCTTCTTCAGTTCAGTTCAGTTCAGTCGCCCAGTCGGGTCCGACTCTTTGCAACCCCATGGACTGCAGCACGCCAGGCCTCCCTGTCCATCACCAGCTCCCGGAGCTTGCTCAAACTCATGTCCATTGAGTTTGGTGATGCCATCCAACCATCTCATCCTCTGTCATCCCCTTCTCCTCCTGCTTTCAATACCTCCCAGCATCAGGGTCTTTTCCAATGAGTCAGCTCTTCACATCAGGTGGCCAAAGTATTGGAGTTTCAGCTTCAGCGTCAGTCCTTCCAATGAACACCCAGGACTGATCTCCTTTAGGATGGACTGGTTGGATCTCCTTGCAGTCCAAGGGACTCTCAAGAGTCTTCTCCAGCACCATAGTTCAAAAGCATCAATTCTTCGGTGCTCAGCTTTCTTTATAGTCCAACTCTCACACCCACACATGACCACTGGAAAAACCACAGCTCTGACTAGACCGACTTTTGTTGGCAAAGTAATGTCTCTGCTTTTTAATATGCTATCTAGATTGGTCATAGCTTTTCTTCCAAGGAGCAAGCATCTTTCTAACCATTTGGGGGTGATATTTCCTCTGTATTAATGACCAGCTACTATGTTCTGTCATACTTACAAGAAAAAATTAGAAATACACTTCGGTGAACAACTTTGAATTCTTCCCAGTTCCCAGATTAGAATAGCCACCCTTGGCTTTTGAAAGACTGGACTGTTTCTGATAATATGTAAAATTCCTCTCAGCTATTCAATACCTCTCAGCAAAACAACACATTGATTTTAAATAATGAACCAAAACATCTTAAATTTCCTCGAGATCTACATGGGATTCAAACCTAAAAGGAATCCAGTGATGGCAAAATATCTCCACAGATACTAGAAACATAATTAAAATTATTAATTACACCCCCAATGATAGACTATGAGCTGATTCCTAGAGCCAGCTTCCCTTGGGATCATGGGCTTTATTAAAATATCCATCACTGAGTTCTGGCGTCTTAGCTACAGCAGCACTTTCGCTCTTTGGGGGTTTGATTAGAATAAAGCAACAAGTACCTGAACCTCAGCACTTCACTCATTAAGCTTCCAGCTTCTTCTGGGCCTGCCGGGCACCCGGCCCCTCCCAGTCCAGGCCAGGCCACGCACCTGGGCCACAGCACACAGGGAAGGTCCCACGACCCCGGGAGAACTCTGGCCAGTGGCCCTAATCTCGGATTCTGACGCTACTACCCATCACTGTTCATGTCCTGCTCCGACCCTGGTTGGCTCCTGGGACCTCTCGTGACTGGACATAAATTCACTGCATGTCCTGAGAAGCTGAATGCCACGAAGCACGTTGAAGTGGAGTAGACTCTCATGCTCCAGAGATCAAAGCCTGCATCTCAGCTCTACCCCTTCTCACTGTGTAACGCTGGGCAAGTCCCTCACGCTCTCTGAGCCTCCCCGTTTCCTGCAAGAAACAAGGATAACAGTGATGCTCAGTGGATACCTATCTCGCAGGACTGTCGGTTTTTAAGTAGCATGTTTGATTCAAAACCACAATGAAATAGCAGCTCACACTGTTAGGATATCTATCATTAAAAAGGCAAGAGGTAACAGATGCAAGCGAGGATATGAAGAAAAGGGAGCCTTTCTGCAGTGTTGCTGGGAACGTTAAGTGGTTGCAGCCACTGCAGAAGTCAGTATGGAAGTGCCTCAAAAAATTAAAAATAGAGCTCCCATAGGATCCAGCAGTCCCAGTTTTGGTGTGTATCCAAAGGAAATGAAATAATTATCTTGAAGAGATATCTGTACACCCATGTTCATTGCAGCTTGGTTCACAATAGCCAAGGTATGGGAACAACTTAGGTGTCCATCAGTTGATAAATGTATAAAGAAAATGTGATGTACAGATATATATAGATACAGATATACTGCTGCTGCTGCTAAGTCGCTTCAGTCGTATCCAACTCTGTGTGACCCCGTAGACGGCAGCCCACCAGGCTCCCCGGTACCTGGGATTCTCCAGGCAAGAACACTGGAGTGGGTTGCCATTTCCTTCTCCAATGTGTGAAAGTGAAAAGTGAACATGAAGTCGCTCAGTCGTGTCTGACTCTTAGCAATTCCATGGACTGCAGCCTCCCAGGTTCCTCCATCCATAGCCCTTAAAAAGAATATCCTGCCATTTGCAACAACTTGTATGAACCTAGAGGACATATGTTAGGTGAAATAAGGCAGGCGTGGAAAGATACTGCATGGCATTACTTAAGAGATGAAGCAAAATTTTTAAAAAGTAAAACTCCAAACTGAGTAGAATGGTGGTTGCCAGGGGGTGGGGGAAATACTGAGAGGCCATCAAAGGGCACAAGGATATAAGACAAGATTTGACGATACTGTGCTGTATAATTGAAACTAAGAAAGTGGTGCTTAAGCGTTTTCACACTCAAAAAAGGTAAATATGTTAGCAGATGGATGTCTTAATTAACTCAGTGGTGGGAATCCTTTCACAGTATGTACACACATCAAATCATCACATTGTACATGTTAAACGTATTATCATTTTATTTGCGAATTACACCTCAATAACATGTCTAAAGCATATTTTTAATTGATTTTTATTGGAGCATAGTTTCTTTACAATGTTATGCTCATTTCTACTGTACAGCAAAGTGAATCAGCCTTACGTACACACACGTACCCCCCCCTTTTGGTCCTCCGTCCCATCCCCGTTAAGTGGAGCATCGTGAGCAACACAATATGTTCCCATCAGTTGCCTATTTTATCCGTAGTACCAGTAGTGTATATATGTCACTCCCAACCTCCCAATTCCCCCCACCCACTCTCCTTGCCCCTATGGTATCCATATATTTCTTCTCTATATCTCTGTCCCTATTTTTGCTTCCCCGATGAGATCGTCCACACCATTTTTCTAGATTCCACATATATGGGTTAATTTAAACGGTTACTAACAGGGTCCTAGATAAAAGGAGGGTCCCGATAAACACGGCTGCTGGCCTTGTTACTCCGCTGTTGGCGTCATCGCCGCCAGGCGCACGCTGCCGCCGGCCTCTCTCAGCGCAAGCCGCCACCCCCACGCTGCGGTCCTACGGGCTGTTTCCTCTGCTCTGGCCGCGTCCGCTGGATTTATGTAGCAGAGCAGAGAGGGGAAGAAGGTGCGGAGACACAGGACGCTGGAGAATTTCTCCCCATCCTGCTGTTACTGCTGCCGCAGCTTGAACCCTCGAGCCTCCATAAACCTTCCGACTCTTCTCTCTTAGATGTGGACATCTGGACATCTGACTTCTGGCATCCCTGAACCAGCTGCAATGTCTAAAACTAGAGGCTTAACAATAGTACAGAACTCCAAACCAGGCCATGTGCGCTTAGTCACTCAATCATGTCTGGGACCCCGTGGACTGTAGTTCACCAGGCTCCTCTGTCCCTGGGATTCTCCAGGCAAGAATGCTGGAGTGTGTAGCCATTTCCTTCTCCCAGGGATCTTCCCAACCCAGGGATCACACCCGGGTCTCCTGCATTGGAAGGGGATTCTTTGCCATCTGAGCCACCAGGGAAATCCCAAATGGGGCCATAATCTTGGTCAAAGCATGGTATGAATAACAGTGTTGTGTAAATATCTCCTATCAAATCTAATATACCATCAATAACAAAACACACTCTTATTTATGTACTTCTGAAAAATTAAAATCGCCAGTAAAGGTGCCAGATATGTATAACAAATCAGATATGTATAACAATCTGATTTCAGATATGTTACATAAAAAAAAATAATGCTTCCTAGGACTAATGTTGTACTACAGAGCATTTCTCTTGAAGAAACATTAAAAAGTACAAAACACGGTTCTTGTGCGTACTTTCAAGAGTCCTGGGCACAGAACCTTGCAGATAGTAGATAAATGTTTGTTGAATGAATAAACACATACGTGAACAAATACATTTTCTAACAGTTACATTATAACAGACGAATGCCCTTCCTAATAGCCACATGATGATGAGGTTCCAGCATTTAAAAAGAGAATTTGATGCAATAGGAAAATGGTGCTAAAAATTAAATACATCATGTCACCAAACCTTCCACTTAAATTCACTGAAACAAATAAGCAAATTTCACTCTAAACTGTTTGTTGCCTCTTCAGCAAAATGGAGACCTAAGTACAGTGATAGATTTTAAAAGTTCAGTGTCTAGCTAATTGCCAGTTTTTAAGGTAGATGCTATTTTTAAGTGTGCTGTATCAGGACCATAAAACTTAGGACCTATTTAGAAACATCTGGCATCATCCTCAGGGCACACTTTGGGTTTCTGTTAGCCTGGAGAAGGCACTGGCATCTTTGATAACTGGGAATACAGATCCACTTAAGAGTGCCTTTTCCTTTCCTCTGTATCACTAAATTGGCTCTAGACTCCTTGGAACTCAACCAATCCCTGCAGAGTGATGGGGATAAGGGCAAGTGAGTCAGGTTCCCTACACAGTTCCCATTAGGAGAAGTCAGCCTCCCCTTCCTGTCCAAAGCAGCTCCCAAGAGTCACTTCGTCCTATCTGTTGCAATTAAAATTGGTGCATTTCATTCTGGGCATTACAGGGATGGCCATTATACGAAATAGATGAACAGGAACCATAGGGATGAAGGTTGAATGAAAATGGATGGACTTTGGAGATTCATACATTTTAAAGGTTCTCTGGGGAAATTTTCTGGTGACAGTCAGCCGGTCACCCTACTCCTGCTCTGCAGAGGATGACCAATTCCAGACTCCGCTCTTGTTAACCCTCCATCTGCAGTTTGCCTCACCGCATTCATATTAGTCTTCTCTCCAAGCTGACGCAGAACTGCACCCACGACCCCTGGATATCAGATCCTTTTCAGGTGGAAAATAAGGAGTTGGAAGAGAAATATCCTGTCATATAAGTTTCCCTAAATATAGGTAGATTGCAAGGGAAATGACTACCATACGGATAAAAACAAGCCACTCAAATGCTTATCCGAGTTTCCAAGGACATTTCACCCATGTCCAAGCCGAGAGCAGCAAAGTCCTTTTCCAGGATTGACCTAAATGCTTCCAAAATCCACACCTATATTACACAGCTATTTCTCCTTGTGTCTAATTAAAGACAAAATAAAAGGAGGACAGAGCCTATACTGCTTCTGCTGTTTCACAGCAAAGTATTTTCTGCAGGACACATCCTTTCCCTCCCCCATAGGTACCAGAAATGCAATCATTGTCTTCTTTCTCCTACATTCAATCAATATTCCCAAATATCCCATACCTCATGGGGGACACTGCTCTCCTTGTAATTTAAGAAAAATGACTGACTCCAGTATGCCAATGGCCAGCAGATCCCTAGACCTCTGCATGGACCCTTGGCTTAGACCTTTCTTCCACACTTCCCCACTGGGTCCTCTAGCCCTGACCTCCATCCATCCCACGTGGCTGGGATTGGATTCATCAAGTCTGTATATCTCCCCTTCTGTGTGAAATGCCATTCACACTCTGCTTCCTCCAAATCCATGAAGAGGAAAAACTGTATGTAATTCATATTTTTATCTCCTTCAGCCAGTAGTTTGTACAAGGTAAGGATTAAATAAGTATAGGCTAATCTCCATTTATTCAATTCCATCATGCCACAACTAGAAAGTGATGAGGCCCTGAGAGTTCCCAAAAGCTCAGCACACAAACCACTGGTGGTAAACCAGATGACCATGACACTTTAGTGTCATTTTAAGTGACCTTTCTTCTGACGTTAAGAGGAAACCTTCTTAATGGCCACAGATTTACTACAGTGTGCACTAGGAAAAATGTAACTAATCAAAATATCTATCATGTTATAGGTACTATTGCTGGAGGAAGGGCTAAATTTAATTTTTAAATGAGGGTCTCAAAGAAAAATATTAAACAGTGGTATATACTACTACCTAAGGCAAAGTTAAATTTAGGTTTTTAAAAGTGAAATCTACTTACAGAAAAATAACCAGTGGTACAGATGATATCTAAATGAAGCAGAAAAATTAAAAAGCAAAGGTGGGATAGGAAAGACTGAAATTAAGAAACCTTGCCCTCACTAGCATTTCCAGTTTGAATCTGGTTTGCTCCCAAATGTCCCACACCCACTGCAAGATTGATCCCTGACAAACGTTCCTTCATGTCACATCAGGTCTCAGAAACCCCCAGTAGCTCCCGACAAACAGCCACATCCTGTCTCCTACTGACAGTTCTTGGTTCTATAATCCTCTCTTCCCAACCCACTCTGATCCTTCCAGGTGGAGATGTACGCGTCCTGCCCCTTAGGCAAATCCTGCAAACATGCACTGTCTTGCTGAGATTAGTGCATTCTCTCCCCCACCCTTTCCTCCCCATGAGCCACGTGCATCCCTTCCCTCAAAGGGAAGCGTCCAAACCATTTGCCTTTCTCCATCTCTTATCACAATTCATCTTGTAACGCACACCCTTCATCCATTCCAGTAAGGTGTTCGCTCGTGACTTTGCCTTCATCCACACGTACGTTTCATCACCCTGATGAAACTGTGAAGTCAGCCAGGGCCAACAGTGTGTCCTTAATGTTGTGTAAAGTCTCAGAAAACCTACAAGAGTGCTGGGCAAACCGCAAACACTAAGCATATGTCCCGTAATAAAATAAACCAAAAACTGACCCATCCAGAAAGCAAGTTCATGTCAAACATGGACTTGGTTTAGAATGTGCTCACCCACAGCATCATCCAACTGGGATTCTCACTGCACTCCTCCCAAAGACCGAGTATTAAAAACTCCCTGCACAAAGAACCTGGCTTAACATTAGAACGCATCCCTGGGGTGTTTTAATAGGAAAGTCACTCTGTGGGGGAAAGGGGAGCTGTGTACACTGTTGGTGGCCATGTAAATTGTAGTCACCCTGGAACAGTATAGAGGTCTTTCAAAAAACAAAAAATAGAACTACCGCCCAATCCAGCGAATTCCACTCCTGTCTATATATTAAAAAAAACCCAAAATACAAATTCAAAAATATATATATACTCCCAATGTTTATAGCAGCATACTTACAACTGCCAGATATGGAAACAACCAAAAGCTGGCTTGAAACTCAACATTCAAAAAACTAAGATCATGACATCCAGTCCCATCACTTCATGGCAAAGAGATGGGGGAAAAAGTGGAAGCAGAGTCAGGGTTTCTTTTCTTGGGCTCCAAAATCACTGTGGATGGTAATTGAAACCATGAAATTAAAAGATGCTTGCTCCTTGGGAGAAAAGCTATAACAAACCTAGACAGTGTATTAAAAAGCAGAGACATCACTTTGCTGGCAAAAGGTCTGTGTAGTCAAAGCTATGGTTTCTCCAGTAGTCAGGTATGGATGTGAGAGTTAGACCATAAAGAAGACCAAGCACTGAAGAACTGATGCTTTCAAATTGTGGCGGTGGAAAAGACTCTTGAAAGTCCCTTGGACAGCAAGAAGACCAACCCAGAATATTCATTGGAAGGACTGATGCTGAAGCTCCAATACTTTGGCCTCCTGATGTGAAGAACTGACTCATAGAAAAGACCCTGATGCTGGGAAAGATTGAGGATAGGAGGAAAAGGGGACGACAGAGGATGAGATGGTTGGATGGCATTACCGACTCGATGGACATGAGTTTGAGCAAGCTCCAGGAGATGGTAAAGGACAAGGAAGCCTGGTGTGCTGCAGTCCATGACACTGCAGAGTCGGGCATGACTTAGTGACTGAACGACAACAAAGTGTCCATTAACAGATGAATAAATAAAGAAGAAGTGGGATACACATACAATGGAATACTACTCAGCCATTAAAAAAGAATGAAATTTTGCATTTGCAACAACCTGGATGGGCTTGGAGGGTATTATGCTAACGTTAAATAACAGGGGCGTCCCTGGTGGCTCAGGTGGTAAAGTGTCTGCCCGCAAGGTGGGAGACCTGGCTTCGATTCCTGGGTCAGGAAGATCCCCTGGAGAAGGAAATGGCAAGCCACTCCAGTAGTCTTGCCTGGAAAATTCCATGGACGGAAGAGACAGGTGGGCTCCGGTCCATGGGGTCACAAAAAGCCGGACACGACTGAGTGACTTCACTTTCACTTTTAAATAAGTCAGACAACGAAAAACAAATACTGTATGATATCACTTATATGTGGAATCTAAAATAAAAGTAACTTTCAATATAACAAAAAAGCAGCAGACTCACAGATACAAACGAGTGGTTACCAGTGGGGACAGGGACGTGGGGAGGGCCAACACAGGGCTAGGGGATTAAGATATACGAACTATGATTGGCCTCTGGTTTCAGTCAGACCTGGGTTAGACTCTCAGCTTTACTACCTGGAGCCCCAAACCCCAGGGAAATTCACTCACTCACATAGCAAATGTTCACTGAAAGCTATCATGCAAATGGCCTCAGTAAGTGGACATATTCCTCATTAAGACAGGAAGATAACATTCCCTGAAGTAGAAACATTGTCAGGACAATGTATGCAAAATGCCTGGCCCTCTGCCAGGCTCACAGTAAAAACACATGATCGTTGCTACCATCACTGTCATGACCATCATCTTCAGTCTTTGGGAAACATCTAAGGTGCCTCAGTATGCTCTGCTTCTTAAAACTCTCTCCCCTTGACTTCATGGAGATATCATCTTAGTGGTCTTCGTTTAGGCTTTTTTTTTAGTTTTTACTTATTAAATTCATAAACAGAGAGGAAAAACTTCCAGTGCCTGATAGGCAGGATGCGGGGAATTATAAGAGAGACGGAGGGCGACCTGCACCAGCGGGTGTTGGAAAAGCGTCTCCGGGAAGGGGGCACGTGGGCTGAGGCTGCAGGAGGAGGAGCCCGCCACGTGAAATCCACGGGAAGCGGACGTCAGGAGGAGGAGGTGGGCCCGACAATAACCCTCGGGTGAGAAAGCCGCTGGTTTAATCAAGGAACGAAGATAAGGCTACAGAGGACCCACCCGCAGGGCAGGAACAGAGACCCGGCCGGCCATAGAGAACCGACTTGTGGACACAGCGCGGACGGGGAGGGCGCGGCGAGTTGGGGGAACGGCACTGGCGTGCACACACCGCCGTGTAAATCAGAGAGCTGGAGGGCGCTGCCGTGTAACACGGGGCTCAGCCCGGTGCTCTGTGACCACAGGGGCGGGGTGCGGCGCCGGTGGGCCGGGAGAGAGGGGGAGGCCCAGGTGGGAGGGGACGTACGCCTACGCGTAGCCGCTTCCCTGTGTCCTGCAGTGGAAACTGGCACCACTTTGCAAAGAAATTTGAAATGGATTATAGACAGCAGGAGTAGAGGTAGGGAAACCAATGGGAAGACCATGTCAGCCTTCCAGCTGAGGCTGCCAGAACCAGAGAGATGGGAGCAGAAGCAGAAACAGATTCTGGATGGATTTCAGAGGTCATCATGGGCTGGACTTGCTGATAAACAGAGTGGGAAAGGCTGGAGGTAGAAAGGACGGACCTAGATGTTTCGTTCAGCAACTGTATACACGGCGGAGCCACGCGTGGAGGGGAGGACGCGGCACGGAGGCACAGAGGTTTGGGGTGGGAAGTCCACGGTCCTCTTTCCGTCTTCGGAGTTGAAGACAGACGCGTGAGTGGAAACGTGGAGGAGGCAGGTGGATGTGGAATCTCTAGAGGCCCCCCGCTAGGATGCACGAAGGGCAACTGATACTACCCGGGGAGAACCAGACAGGGACCAGGGGCCTCCAGTCCAAGCGCCTGGGCAGCTGGTCGTTTAGAGGGAGTGCATCGGAGACGCTGACGAGTGCCCGCAGGGGTGAGAGCAAACCCAGAGGAAACGATGCCCCCACAGCAAGCGCTGGGAGTGACGTGCTCCGAGGATTGGCCGATGGTCAGATCGGCCGGGAGGTGTCAAGCAAGAGGGGGGCAGCTCCTCCCCCTTCCACGCTAACAGACCCAATTTCACTTAAACGTTGGTTCGGTGGCAACACATTCAAAAAAGGTGGGCCCCCAACACAGGGGATAACTCTTAATTGCTTCAAGCCAATAGTAATAATATCATTTCCCTTTGGCAGGTTTAGGGATTGATGTAGGGAGAAATAGGTTATGGGGTCCCTAAAGGGAAAAGATCCTCCGTGATAAAAAAAAAAAAAGAGAGATAAAAGGAAAAAGACCACTCCACTTCCTACACAGTGTTTAGACAACATAAGGCCTGCTGGAGCATCTGCAGCCCTCTTACCACCATTAGGCCGCTTTTGCCAACATGATGAAGGGAGGCAGAGCAGGAAGCTGGACAAGTCTGGGTTCTCAGAGGCATTACAAAACAACCTAGGAGCCCACCTAGGCTCCTATAAGCCCCCTTGAGACGAGAACTCTTTTAACAGTACATGTCCAGAAGGTTTCAGCCTCTTTTCATGGGACATTCTGCAACATGTAGCTGAAAGTATCCTCACTGACCCTTCAGATAGAAGAACAGAAAGAGGATGCAACAGCCACTGGCAACCCCGGGAAGGGCAGCCCCTGTGAAGTGGCGATGGTTAGAAAGAAGAAGAGGTGAGGAAGCGAGCCCCTGACTGCAGACACTTCTTTCCAGCAGTTTGCAGTGAAGGGCGTAAAGCAAATTAGGTGGTGGCTGGAGGGGATGTGGGGTCCAGGGGATGATGGGGACACTGAAGTATGTTTATGTGTTAGTGGGAATGTTCAAGCAGAGAGCGAGAAAGACGGGGTTCAGAAGGAAGGAGAACCAAAAGAGCGTAAGTGGTGGGGGCCCCGCATAAATGGAGGGGTTGGCCTGAGACAGGAGACATGCTTCACCCACAGAAGGATAAGCGCAAGGGGGCAGGTACAGGTGCAGGTGGGGAAATGATGACCAATTGCTTCTCTTTTTTTCAGTGACGTAACAAATGTCCCAAATGTGAAACACCTCTTTAGACCGATCAAAGGAGGCTCGGCCTCCCCTGTGAAGTCCATCCTGTCTTGTACTCTCAAACCCACCCCTTCAAACTCCCATGAAATTGTCTCTGTCCCTTCTGGAGGATGTACCTTGTCTGGTGTCATAGTTTGAATCCCCTGTGCCACCAGAATGGAGACTCCTGGAGGGCAGGAAGCATCTCTTAACATCTCAGAACCTACCACAGAGCCTGACACACGTCTAACAAATATGCTGAAAAGAAGGAGAGTCTTAATGCACTGGGGTAGAAAAAGAAAGTCAACCCCTATTAGTCACAGATTCCACATAGGCAAATTCTCCTACTTGCTGAAACGTATTTATAACTCCTCAATCGATACTCATGGCACTTCCACAGTCATTCATAGCCAGGTGCGGAGCAGGAAAAAAAACCCAAAACTGAGTCTTGCACCACACACGTTCCCCGTGGAGGTCAAAGCAGGCCGTGCTCTGCCTTCTCTGCGTCGGTTCCCATTCTGCAAGCAAGTGTCCTCTCTGTGGTCTATTTGGTGCCACGTTGTTCACATTTTTCTGCTTTCTGCTGGTCATTCCGCTGTTTAAAATCGCACTCAAGCATACTGCTAAGTGGTGTCTAGTGTTCATAAGTGCAAGGCTGGCATTGCCCTTGCAGAGAAAATATGTGTACTAGGTAAGCTTTCGTCAGCCGTGAGCTACAGTGCCATGGGGCGAGAGCTCAGTGTGAATGAGCCAACGATATATACTAAGTGAGATGTCTTTAAACAGAAACACATTTAAAACAAGGTTATGTGCAGATCAGTGGACGGGAATGTGGTGACCAGAGGCTTGCAGGAACCTAACCCTAGATTTCCCCTAGAAGCAGTGGCTCCGTATTCACTAATTCGGTGCTTGTGGAGGTTGTACAGGACACAAGTACTGCAAACGAGAACCAACTGCATTTCATTCTGCCGTCTTCGAAGAAAGGGAGCTATGGAGACAAAACGGTCTGATGAGGCTGAGATGAGGCTCATCAAGCCTTCGCTCTCTTTTCATGCTTTCTGGATCCCTCACCAGCACCAGGATTTGCCGCTAAGAGAAAGCTGCTGATTAGCTGTAGACGACGTCCCCGGAGACCCATTAGCTTGCCTGAGAAGCGTCTTGGGGCCTTACCCTACCCTCTCACTCAAAGCCAGCTGGCTGGGGAAGCAGGTAGAGAAGCAAGGGAAAGGTAAAACTCTACCATGTGTCTTAATGTGGGCTCCCCCAGAAGCTGATCCTAAGATAAAAGACGTGAGCACAGTGGTTGTTGGGAGGTGAAGAAAGCACCAGTTGGGAAATGGAAAAGAGAGACAGAGATGAGAAGGCAGCCAAGAAAACCGACAGAAAGTACAGCGTCAAGCCAGCTGTCACTACAGAAGAGTGGAATTTTTTCCACTGCAGAACATACTCCTTTTTTTTAGAACTTATTTATTCGGCTGCGCCAGGCCTCAGTTACAGCACCCAAGGTCCATCTTCACTGCAGAACGCAGGACCTCTGGCTGCAGCGTGCACACCCTTAGTTGCTGCACGTGGGATCCAGTTCCCTGACCAGGGATCGAACCTGGGCCCCCTGCACTGGGAGTGAGGGGTCTTAGCCACTGAAGCACCAAGGAAGTCCCATGCAGAATACACTCCTGACTTATCCAGCCAGGCCCGAGGGAACTGGGGTATTTACCTAACATCTCCCATCAGCCACTGATCAAGGGCTGCTCTTGGGGTACTAAAATTCTCCTGTCCTTCCCGCCTTCCACGGGAGCAATAAAGCAGGCTCGTTAAGCTGTTGTTGTTCCATTGCTCAGGCATGTCCGACTCTTTGCAGCCCCGTGGACTGCAGCATGCCGGGCTCCCCTGTCCTTCACGAGGTCCCAGAGTTTGCTCAAATCCGTGTCCACTGAGTCGGTTCAGGGAAAAAGCCGAAAGCGTGAGGACTGTCAGTCATGGCATCCAGTTTGCACTGAAAGGGTGAGGGTGGGCGCTGACGTGTCTGCCACATCACACAAGGCTCAGAGTCTCACCCCGAGCTGGCGTGGGGCTGCATCCACGAGAAATCTACCAGACAAGAGCCCCGAGAGTCCTGGGTCTCGGGCACATCCAGCAAATTTCTAAATAGAAGACCGTGTCCTACTCAGTCGACATGGGGTTTCATGGTGTTTCTAAAGGAACCTGGTGGTAATACATAAGGCCCTTTTCCTTCTCCTTTGGAGGAAGCAAGATGGAAAACTCACACTTGCAGGGATCACATGGGGCCTTTCCCTAGACTAGCGCAGGAGAGGACAGCGAGACAAGCCGTTTGGGGGGAATGTGGGGATCCCGCATATCACACCAGACTCAGTGTGGTGGTCCTGCACCACCACAGACTCGGTGGGCCCCCACGGGACATGTGGCAGAGACCCCGGTGCCTGCCTGGAGCCGGTTGGCACGAGGCCTCACCCTTCCATGACCAGCTCTGCCCCCCACCCCAGGCTGCCAAGCATCTCACAGCTCAGGAACAGCCCGGCGGGGAGGGGAGAGGTTTGAGGGCTCTCCTCCACGATCAAAGGAGGCAAGAAAGACGGCCTTCCCTCCCTCCCATCAGGTGACTGGGTTGCGGGGCTCTGAATCCAGAAAATACATTTCTCCCTTCATTTTCACGTTGATAACTTTGCCAGTTCAAGTCACAATGCTCAAGAAATGGACCAAAGAATGAGACTGGCCAACGCCAGTCACAGAAGCCACCCAGTGGGTGTCCAGCCGTGAAATCACGTCCTCCTCCATCAGGTGGGCAAAGACAATCTGAGTCCTGGGAGAGGGACTCCCACGACCACAGCAAGGAGCAAGGGCCAGGCCAGGGGCCCAGGACATCCACCCTTGGCGGGACACACGCCTCTCCCTGGAGACGGTGTTCAGCATGATGCAGACGCTCAATCAAAGGACAGCACGTGGATGAGCAGAGAATGGCCTTGGATGCAGCACAGACCTGGGTGCAAACCCCAGCTCAAGCACTTTCGACTTGGGTGTCCGTGAGCAGCTTTGGCTTCTGCATCTTCAAAATGGACCTAATACTACGTGTCTCAGATGACCGACATTCATTCAAAAGTAGACATGGATGCCACAACATGAATGAATCTTGAAGAAATTACATTGTGAAAGAAGCCAACCACAAAAAACTACATGTCATATGATCCCATTCATACAAAATCCATGGAGACAGAAAAAGGTCAGTGATTGCCTTGGACTAGGAAAGAGTGAGGGAAATTAGGGAGGGACAGCTGATGGGATGAGGTTTCTTTTTGGAGGGTTTTAGAAAATTCAACGTCATATAGAGGTAACCATTGCACAACAGAGTAAAAACCACTGAACTCTACGTCTTAGATGTCATTTTTATATTATGTAAATTATATCTTAATAAAGCTGTTTTGGGGGGCTTCCCTGGTGGCTCAGTGGTCAAGAATCTGCCTGCCAGTGCAGGAGACACCGGAGACCCAGATTAGATCCCTGGATCAGGTAGATCCCCTGGAGAAGGAAATGGCAACCCACTCTATTGTTCTTGCCTGGGAAATCCCACGGACAGAGGAGCCTGACGGGCTACAGACCACGGGGTCGCAAAGAGTCAGACCCAGCTGAGCGACTAAGCATGTACACACACACACAAGGGTGTTAACTAGAAAAACAAGCAGAGTGACCCAGGCTGCAGTGAAGATACACTATGTCTTCAGTTCCGCACCAAGGCACTGCCCTTGACGCAGACCCTCAGTGGACGGGTGCTGCCAGCCACAGCATCACCACCATCGATGAGGTGCCTCTTGTGCGCCTGGCACTGGGCCCCACCCTCTCTGCACATCATCTCACTTAAGTCTCCTGAGACCGAGGGGATGGGTGCTGGGATCCCCCTGGTTCTCAGGTGGACAAGCAGGCAGAGAGCTGGGGCCGGGGGAAGTCTGAGCTCTCGGACACGTTCTCATCATGCACCCCTCACCTCCAGCAGCAGACAGCACCAGGCAGGGCTCCCTTGGGCGCTAGAACTGGTTTAAAACAGAGCAGAAAGCTCCATTAGCGGCCGCAGGGCTTAGCCCTGACGACCCAGGCTAGCATCCTTGACTCTCGTTCTGCCCTGCATCCCAGGTGTAGCAAAGAGACCGCCAGACTCACAACAAACCAGCCACAGCCCTAATGTCCCATTCAGAAGGCACGGGCGTCCCTGGTGGCCCCTGGGACAGTAAAGAATCTGCCTGCAATGCAGGAGACCTAGGTTCAGTCCCTGGGTCGGGAAGATCCCCTGGAGAAGGACATGGCAACCCACTCCAGTATTCTTGCCTGGAGAATCCCATGGACAGAAGACCCTTGAGGTCACAAAGACTCGGCCAGGACTGAGTGACTAATTTTCACTCTCTTTTTCAGGAGACATGTGAATGTAGATACTTTGGAAATTATATGTGGCAAAAAGTTCCCATCTGCCAGAGAGAAAGGGAGATTATTTAAGAATCTAACATTTCAACCTCATGCAGTTCCTCTGAGATTAATTTATGAGTCGTCATCACCAGGGAAACTCAAACTCCAGTCAGGTTCCAGTGATCCACACACAAGCCACAGAGCCCTAATTAACAAAGGTGTTCTTAATAAAATTTCCATACAAACTAGGCAGTTCTAAGGCTCTCTTTGAAACCACTGCCTATTCTAACAGAATGTTGCTAACTTCTACAGGATCAACACCCATTCCCTAGGAAATTAACAAAGTAAACATTTTTTTCAAAGAGTAATGTAACATCAGAATGGTCTTATTTTGAACTTACTGCATAGCATAGGGGTAAAAAAAGAAGGCACGTTCTGTTTTCAGGACATATATTATGTTAACCATAAAAATGCATTCCAATATAGAGTAGGTATAGACAAAAAATGCTTAATTCCACTTATAAGAGGTACCGAGAATAGTTGAATTCGAAGTCAGAAAGAACACTGGTAGCGGCCAGGGGCCAGGGAGCAGGGGGAGGGGGAATGCAGACCGTTTCAGTTTCAAAAAGTGAAAAACTCAGGAGATGATGACGGCGGGAATAGAACAAGGTGAATGTACTTGCTACTGTTGAGCTGTACAGTTAAATATGGTTAAAATAGTATGTTTTATATTACGTGACTTTTACCACAATTAATAAAAAATAAAAGAAACGGCCTCATTTTCACCCTTAGCATAAAAAGTTTTAAGCCCTTCTTTACTTGTTAAATGCGTGCCTGAGAGAGATTTCTGAAATGTGCAGGAAACTGGCCTGAGTCTGTAAGAAAGGTTGAGCGCTCTGGCCAGGCAGAAAATCAGGAAGGCAGGAAATCTATGCTGTTCATCTCTTACCTCCAGGCCTGGAATAGTGCCAGGCACAAGGAAGGCGTCCAGTAAATATTACTGAATAAATGAATGGATGTCTTCTCCAAGAGGCTGAATATACACCCACGTCCGTACTTGTTATAGATTACAGAGGCTTTAGCTTGAAACCTCAGAACCACTGTGCTCCGGGCTCTGGAAGAGCTATGTTGCTATTGTTGAGTCACTCAGCCATGTCCAACTCTATGGTCCTGTGGACAGGAGCCCGCCAGGCTTCTATCCGTGGGATTCTCCAGGCAAGAATACTGGAGTGGGTTGCCACTGCCTTCTCCAGGGGGTCTTCCCCACCCAGGGATCGAACCCAGGTCTCCTGCATTGCAGACAGGTTCTTTACCAGCTGAGCCGCCAGGGAAGCCCCTGTTGCTGCTCAGTCGCTCAGCCCTGTCCCTATAGCTCTTCATTAATTATTCTTCCCAAAAGGAGAGAAACAGAGCCCCCTCCCCTGGTGCCGCACAGCGGAGGTCACGATTAGGATGCAGACTCGAGGTTTGTTTCCTCTTTGCTGTCTGAGAAAATCACCTGACCTCTCTAGACCGCTGCCTTTTCCTTTAAGAAGCTGCAGAGACTTTCTTGCTGCTGTTTGGTCACTAAGTCGTGTCCAACTCATTTGTGACCCCATGGACTGTAGCCCGCCAGGCTCCTCTGTCCATGGGATTCTCCAGGCAAGCATACCAGAGTGGGTCGCCATGCCCTCCTCCAGGGGGTCTTCCCGACCCAGGGATTGAACTCGTGTCTCTTACATCTCCTGCCTTGCAGGTGGATTCTGTAGGCGGTCTGCTGGTCACGGGAAGCAGTGCTAGGGCTCAGCTGTAGACAGGGGCTCGGGGGCTCCCCAAATCCCACCCCCCGTGGCTGTTGGCTTCACTTCCTTTAGAGCTGAGTCTGAATGCAGAGATTATTGCCAGAGAGGCAGGCATTCACGCCCTGCAGAAGCTGTGTTCTCACCCTGCCTGTTCATAGCCTCTCACTAATTCGGGCTTTGGGGAGGCCTTCCAAGCTGAGGCCACAAGGACTTGCCAAGCAGGGGGTCCCATTACAGTCAAAAGGGAAATACCCCAATGTCTCGCTGCCCCCACGTTCCAGGAACAAAGTGGTAGCGGGTGAGGAAGACATGCTAGAAATTCTTATTAGGCCCATTATGCTAAACTGATGGCTGAAAGCTTCCAAAAGGCGTTTGAAGTACAAAATACTGGATGTGCCATGAGTTTTTGGTGTATTGATTCATTGACTCCAGATATGTAAATGATCACAGAATCAAAAGCCATGTAACAAAGCCCAGGAAAAGATTATATTCAGAGATCGAAAATGCGGGTGCCATTGCTTTAAGATAGAATACATCTCCCCCTCCCCCCCAAAAACATAGAAAAAGATACCCTTCTCATTTGCAAGCAGAAGTTAGGAAATGGTTGTCATAAACCAAAGAGGCCAAGAAAAGCTTTTCTCCCATCTAAATGTTTTTCAAAAATTCTCATGTTCCCTGTAAGAAGACAGAGTCCCCTATGTAAGTTCACCACCCTACAGGCCCGGCACATAGCAAGGATCCTCTACCAACATTTGTTGAATCAATCATTCTATTACAAATGATACTCATTTATAAGTGATTTAAATAATCTTTAAAAATACAAATCTGGGGACTTCCCTGGTGGTCCAATGGTTAAGACTTCGCCTTTCAATGCAGCAGGTGTGGGTTTAATCTCTGTTCCTGGAGATAAAATCCACAAGCCTCATAGCCAAAAAACCAGAACATAAACATCACAAGCAACACTGTAACAAATTCAGT
Organism: Cervus elaphus; assembly: GCF_910594005.1. Lineage (NCBI taxonomy): Eukaryota > Metazoa > Chordata > Mammalia > Artiodactyla > Cervidae > Cervus > Cervus elaphus. Next base: position 3,357,206 of record NC_057826.1, on the reverse strand, counting down.
GAAGACTTCAAAACGGTCTGCATCAAAATAAAAAAATCTTGAAAAAAAGTTTAAAAAAATACAAATCTGATCCGGTCATCCCTCCTATTTCAAACTATTCCACGCCTTCCCATTATTCTCAGGAAGAAAAACTCCTTCCCAGGACCTACTATCCCCTGCATAGCCCGGCCACCAACCCCCTACCCATCCTCACGCCCCCCACGGGCCACACCTCACACTCTAGCCAGGATCACCATCCAGGTTTCCTGGCCAGAGACTAGTGGTCCTTCTACTGTGCCTCGCTGGCTTTCTCTGTTCTTTTATAACACATTCCCCCAAATGTAAGATCTAAACCAGAGGGTGGGCGTTATTCAAAACAGTGTCATCAGCCACCATCGTTACGCACGACTGCAATGAAATCCAAAATACATTCCCTACATAACTCTGCCTAATTTTTCAAAGTAAAGTGGAAACGTGGAGGAAATGATGTTGGTGTGGCTTGGTCTGGGTCATAACGAATCAGCTTTAAGTCCAGAAATCGAAGGTGGAGACTGAGGAAGTTAAGGGTCCATCGGAAGCTAAGATCACCCTGAACGTCTGTCCCTGATCAGGGGCGAGCCCGGGGGGCTCGACGCAGAGGGTGGGGGAGTTCCTGGATGAAGGAAAGGAGCGGAAGGCAACAGAGCCAGAAGCGCGGACTACAGCACGTCTGCGTCCTGAGAGCCGGCCGGCCCTCGGTTGCTATGGTTACAGACGCCCTGAGAGTCGGCTCCGGAATGCGACAGGCCCCTCGGGCAGCCTCATTCAATCCACTCCCACCCCGTCCCGGGCCCCTCCTGGCCCTATTGTGGAAGCAGTGACGGACTCAACAAAGCCCACGGCGGCACTCAAAGACACCGTGCTCACCCGCCTCTGCCCGGACACAGAAGAACTGTCCTCAGAATACAAATTTGCCTCGGGAGTAACCCGGGTGTTCGGCAACCCGGGAAGCTCAAAGCCATCATACGCATCTTGCTTTCTGGAAATCATTTCCCTTCAAGAATGTGCAGAAAAAAACAAGGTGGTTAAAAAAAATTAAAAAGTATGTTTACTCCAAATAAGTCCGAAAGGGACTTCTCGCTGCGCGTCGGGTCCATCACTGCAAGCACCCCGTCCCCGGCATCTTGGCTACCTTCTGACTTGTGCTTCCTTCACACACACAGAGACACACCAGACACCCATTCCCTGAGACTTTCACTGCCCAGCCTGAAGGATGTCCTGCCCTGGCTTTATCCAAAGTGAAAGTGTTGGTTGCTCGGTCATGTCTGACTCTGCGGCCCCACAGACTGTAGGCTCCTCTGTCCATGGAATCCTCCAGGCAAGAATACTGGAGTGGGTTGCCATTCCCTTCTCCAGGGGATCTTCCCGACCCAGGGATCAAACCCAGGTCTCCCGCATTGCAGGCAGGCTCTTTACCATCTGAGCCACCGGGGAAGCCAAGCTTTGAACCTATAAAGGAAGAAGGCTGTCCAAGAAAGATAATCTGCAAAAGAAGTGGGTCCCAAGCTGCCTCCCTCAACCTCTGATTTCACAGTGAGAAGAACTAGGGTGCATCACACAGTTACTTTTTGGTGAAAACTTACTAGATCTACACGTAGCCTGGTGCCCACACAAGACAGGTTCAGAAGATGCTTTCTGTATCTGAAAAATCTGTATCTGCATGGACTGGGTGGTATGCTGCAACCTACTGTAAGACCATATATTCATATCTTATACAGATCATCATCAGACTCTCTGTCTTTCTCAAATACCCTTTTGAGCAGTGGGTAATGACAGGGGTAAATGAAGTTCAATGAATCATGGTTGTCTGGGTAAGTGGGAAATGCAGGGTTAAATACAATCAACCCAGTTTCTGCCCTACAGTCTTCTCAGGGAAGGCGGAGGAGGTGGACGGAGGTGGACGGAAGAACTCCAGGGCTAACAGACGCCCAGCATTCAGCCCGGAGCTACGAGGTAACTTTGGGCATGTGGCTTAAGCTCTGCAGGCCTCAGCCTCCTCATTCAGAAGGCAGGGATAATCACCTCATGTGTTTCTCTGGACCAGAGAAAGGACTACACGAGATGATATCTCTCAAGCTCTTTGCACAATGCCCTGCGCTCAGCGTGTATTCAATAAGACAAAGTGGGAAATGCTTATGGTGATTTTTAAATTTTCCTCAAATTCTTTGACACTCTCTCCTTCCAAAGTGCATTTAATCATCCCTCCTCCCAAACGCAGTGGCTCACATTTCATGAAAGAAGGAGGCAACAAATCCATTTGCAGCCACACAGATGGACCTTGAGAACATTATGCTAAGGGAAATAAGTCAGAGAAAGACAGATACTGGGTGATCCAACTTACGTGCGGAATCTAAAAAACCAGACTCAAAGAAACAAAGGAGAGACGGTGGCTACCAAAGGCAGTGGGGTGGGGAGCAGGCGGGCTGAGTAAAGGTGATCAGAAGGCACAAACTTCCAGCAGTAGGATAAATAAGCCCAGGGATGCAACAGACAGCATGGTCATTACAGTTAACAGTACTCTGATATATATTTGAAAGTTGCTAAGAGAGTAGACCCTAAACGTTTTCTCATCATAAAAAAATTGTTAACAATGTGAAGTGATGCTGCCGCCGCTGCTGCTGCTAAGTCGCTTCAGTCATGTCCGACTCTGTGCGACCCCATAGACGGCAGCCCACCAGGCTCCCCCGTCCCTGGGAGTCTCCAGGCAAGAACACTGGAGTGGGCTGCCATTTCCTTCTCCAGTGCGTGAAAGTGAAAAGTGAAAGTGAAGTTGCTCAGTCGTGTCCGACTCTTAGTGACCCCACAGACTGCAGCCCACCAGGCTCCTCGGTCCATGTGATTTTCTAGGCAAGAGTACTGGAGTGGGGTGCCATTGCCTTCTCTGGTGAAGTGATGGATGTTGACTAAACTTATTGTGGGAATCATTTGACAATAGATAAAGATATCAAATCAGTATGCTTTATACCTAAAACTAATACATGTTTTATGTCAATTATATCTCAATAAAACAAGAAGAAAAAACAAAGACTATGGTAATAATAACAATATATGATTTTTTTTAATGACCTTATATTTAGAACCATTTTATGCTTTATTTAGGAGAAGGCAATGGCATCCCACTCCAGTACTCTTGCCTGGAAAATCCCATGGATGGAGGAGCCTGGTAGGCTGCAGTCCATGGGGTCGCTAAGAGTCAGACACGACTGAGCGACTTCACTTTCACTTTTCACTTTCATGCATTGGAGAAGGAAATGGCGACCCTCTCCAGTGTTCTTGCCTGGAGAATCCCAGGGACGGCGGAGTCTGGTGGGCTGCCGTCTATGGGGCCACACAGAGTCGGACATAACTGAAGCGACTTAGCAGCAGCAGCAGCAGCAGCATGCTTTATTTAAAAACAAAAACAAAAACTCACTCTGCTTTTAATATTCCTAAAAGCATGTTAACCTAAATCTTGATTTAGGAAGACTTAGGACATTGTGCATCATTTTAAATACTTTCATTCTTTCAATACCTATTAAAATAAGTTTACCACTAGGGTTTCAGATGTCTTAATCATATCTAGTCTGTTCTCATTTAATATTTTATCAATTCCATTGTGTGCACACAGATTTCTGAGGTTAGGTCATAAAAGGCCTAACTGTGCTCTCTCTCGAAGGGCTTACTCTGGAGGAAGTTGGCCACGTTGTGACGATACCCAAACAGCCTGTGGAGCGGTTCACAGGGGCAGGGAGTGAGGTCTCTCCCAATGACAGCGGCAGTCTGCAAGTCACATGAGCAAGTCATCTCAGAGGCAGATCTCCCAACCCTAGTCAAGCTCTCAGATGATAGCCAGCCCCAGCCAACATCTGACCACAACCAACAACTGACCCCCAGCCAGACAACCCAGGCACGCCACTCCTGAATTCCTGATAGAGATAATAATCACTGGTCATTGGCTTAAGTCACTAAACGTTAGGGTCATTTGTCACACAGCAATACTAACTCTCCAGGAGGGAATGAGAACAAGCCACTCTGCAATCTCACATGGCCAAGAAAACGGTTGCTTTTCCACGCAACATCTGGAAAGATCACTTGTGTCTCATCAAACACACTTTGAGAAATGTTGGTTGACAACTTAGTTTATAAATCTTGTTCACATTTATCATCTCTTTTGATCATCTCAGCAAATGTGAAACAAATGTTATTGTGCTCCACCCAGGAGAAAACTAAGTCTCCAAAAGCTTAAGTGACTAGTCCAGGTTCACATAGCTACTAAAATTGGTAGAACAATAACTCAGACTGAGTATTATGATTCCAAGCCATGTTTTTTCTTTCTTGTTTTCTCTGGTTCAGTGAGAACCTTAGGTGTTTCAAACTCGGGATAAGAATATGAGAAGCCTGGGGACTTCCCTGCTGGCCCCATGGTTAAGACTTCACGGTCCCAATGCAGGGGGCCCCAGTTCAATCCTTGGTCAGGGAACTAGATCCCACGTGCCGCAATTAACACCCAGCACAATCAAATTAAAAAAAAAAATTATAAGAAAAAATATGGGGAGCCTAAAGGGTCCTGAAAAGGAGAGGGCTCTGGAATAGGAGACCCTCTCAGATGGTCTAGAGGATGAACCAGACGCTTCTGAAGAGCGTGAGCCTTCCCTGACTTCTGCAGAACAGGGGCCACTGCAACCGTGATAACAAGGGAACATAGATACCACTCAGGGGCCCTTAATACCCTCCAGCACTCTTCTAAGAGCTCTGTGTATATCACTTCATTTAATCTACACAGCAAATCAAGGAAGCATAGGCTGTCATCATCTCCATCTTACGGATGAGGAGACCGAATCACAGAGAAATGAAGCAACTCGCCCAAACCAGCCACCGGTCAGTGATGGAGCTCAGACTGGACTCTCAGACTACCAGGGCATGAAGGCATCTCATCAATCCATGCCCCAACTCTCTCCTTTTCCCTAAGAGTGGAAGAGTTGAAACTCGCACCTACATCCTCCCACCGTAAGCTCCTGTGATGTGCTCTAGCCCAGAGGCTAGGTGAAATGGACAGAAGATACATTTATGCCTGTCTAGTTATTTTAAGGAGGCATACGCTGAACCATATTACTAAACTACTTCCTGTATGTCCTCAAATTCCACCATGAGGCATGAATGCCTTTGGCCAAAAGCAACATTCTCAGCTGGTGGAGTGGAAGTTCAATTGCCCAGTATCATGTGACACTGAGCATCTCCATTCAGCCTGTCAGGCGCTTATCACCTTAAATTTGCTACGTTACACTATCTTTATCCTGCTCACATATCTGATGTGCTATCTGGGGGACCCACAGGGCCGTTTACACATTAGAAACTCAGTTCTTAGTAGTAAAATTGTTGCTAGCCAGTACGACAGAATTACAAATATCGGCATTTTAGCCCATTCTGCAAAGGTCACCATGACTTTCAGACTCTCCATCACTTGAGCAAATCTCAATGACTTATCAAGCATTTCTTTTTAAACTGCAAACACTACTGTTGCCCCTACATCGGGTAACTGGGTGAATAAAAACTAGAATCCTTTGCATAAGAGATAGCAGTTGAGATCAGAGCTCTGTAGAAAACAGGGCGGGGTGGGGGCGTGCAGCAGGGAGAATGAATGAAGGAAAAACAGAAGGGAAAGAGGAAGGGGGCGTTCCTGTGATCACACGTTTATGGCAACGTGGACTCTACAAATGCTATACTTCGCCACCGTTCCACTTTGCTTCAAAGTTCCCTCCGTGGAAAAAAGAAAGTGAAGCCATTGGTAGAACAGAAACTGGGATTCCCTGAAATCCTGCCCACCTACCCCTCCACTCCGTCCCCTCCACTCCGCCTCTTATGCCCACCCCATCTGCCTCCCTGGCACTGGGAATGGAGGAAAAGGAGCGGTCATTTCCCCGGGCCCACCCCTCCCCATGCCAATGGTTCTGGCCCTCAACCCCCACGCCCACCCTACAGGGAAGACAGGACACCAGCTTTCAATGTTCGATTCCCAGGAGTCAGTCCCAGCACTTACAAGGGAAAAAAGGAAAAGTTTCACACTGCGTCTGCAAACCACAAATAGATGTTTTAGGAAGTAAACATGAGGTTTCTGTTTCTCCATCCTGGGTGCCAGTAATGAGCCTGACACAGTGAAATGTCCACTGAGAGACCGTTAGGAACAGAGCCCCAGAGTGGCTGGTCCGTTTCTCTGTGGGAAAGCTGCCCGGAGGGGGACCAACATGTTCCTGGTGCCGTGTGGGGGCTGATTCCATAGCCAAGTCTAAGCCCAGCTGGCTCACCCAGAAAGCGCCCTCTATAACAGAGCCTGAGCAGAGCAAAAGACGGTCACCTTTACCCACTTTCCAGCTTCAGCCAACGGAGATGTCCAAACTGAGACTTCCTAATTGGCTTTCCGTAAAACGGTTTCATTCTGTTTCATCATTAAACTCTCTAATTCCCCATGGACTAGAAGTTAAATGATTCCACTACCTCAAAAAAGGTACATCTGAGACTTCACTGGTGGTCCAGTGGTTAAGACTCTACCCTTCCACTGCAGGGGGCATGGGGCTGATCCCTGGTCTGGTCCGGGAACAAAGATTCTTGCATGCCATGTGGCATGGCCAAAAATAAATAAATTTTTTTAAGTGTTAACAGACTTAGAGAATGAACTTACAGTTATAGGGGGAAGGGTGGGGAAGGGGGAGTTAGGGACTTTGAGGTTGACATGTACACACTGCTATATTTAAAATGGAGAACCAGCAAGGCCCTACGGTGTAGCACAGGGAACTCTGCCCAATTCCGTTCTGTGGCAGCCTGGAGGGGAGGCGAGTTTGAGGAAGAATGGATGTAGGCCTAAGTACACACTTTGCTCTGCACCTGAAACTATCACAACACTACTAATAGGCTATAGTCTGATACAAAATAAAAGTTTGTCTTTTTAAAAGGACGGACAAAGGTAAAAGAAAATAAGAATTAAAAACAAGTGTTTGTTTTGCTTTGTTTAAAAGGTACAATTTACCTTTTTTGGCCAACAGTGGGTCCCCAGCACTGTGCTGACATTAAAAACCATTATCTCAGCTGTGGGTGAAATTTCCCAGTCTGGGGCAAGATGTGGTTTGTATTTTTTAAATGCATCTGATTTAAGATGATGCTCATAAAGAGCCTACTATGGACTGAATTGCATCCCCTCCCCCAAGGAAAAAAATTCATATGTTGAAACCTAAATCCCAAATGCCACTGAATTAATAGGAGGGCCTTTAGGAGGTAATTAACATCAAGTGAGGTCTTAAGGGTGGGGCTGCCATTCAATGGGGCTGCTGTCCTTTAAGAAGAAGAGGCCTCAGGGCACCCTGCGTCACAGGAAGGTATGGTAAGGAGGTGGCCATTCACAGCCCTGGAAGGGCGCTCTCACCAGACACCAACCAACTAGTGCCTTGATCTCGGACTTCCAGTCTTCAAAACCATGAGAAGATAAATTTCTGTTATTTCAGCCACTCAGTCCAGGATATTTTCCTATGACAGCCTAAGCAGATTCACATGGAGCCACAGCGCAGATGTTTCAGAAGCAGGGTGGGATAGCAAAATGGACCTGCCCAGTCTTCATTCCACCCAGTGATCACTGGAATTGGCAAAAGACTGGAGCTCGCCTGGAAAAGAACCTGAGCCAAACCTGGGCCCCGATTGGCTTTGGAACATCTTCCCTCTTTACTTTCTAGGATAATTGTGCTGATTCTGGCATATTACTAATCCCATTTGGAAAGCTGATCTCCTGAAAGTTGGGTATTAATTCAACATAGATTATTTTCTTTCCAGAAAATCCAAGCAATACAAATATGTGTTTGGAAACACATTAATAAAGATAGCATTCCATCCATCTTACAGGTTGAGCGTGGCTCATATTCACTAGGGACCAAAATCTCTTTTGAACCAAGAGCGCAGGAGTGAGATCCAAGGCTCTTCCATTGAATTCATGGGACAAGGGTCTTCAACAGAACTCAGGCAGCGCAAGTACAACCTGCAGAAAACCACCATCAACCCTAAGGACTCGCTGATCAACCAAAAGCCTTGTTCCTCTAAATCTCCCCGAGAAATCTGTGAATACACTTTTGGATCGGAAAGAATGATAGAGCATGGAATGGACAAAGATCCTGCAAGGGAAGAATGCATGAGGGAAACTGCCCTGCACGTAAGCATGAGAGGCTTGGGTTGGCACTGCCCGTTTGCAGCCTTGGGCCCCCAAAGAAGCCATTGACTTGTTCTATTCCCATCAGTAGTAAATCTAAGACTCCAATATTGACAAAAACAGGGCTATTTAAAGAACAAATGAGATCATTTGTAAAAAGCGTTCTGTAAACTGAAAGGCAATATACACATACAATACAGGCCTCTCTGGAATTTTGCGTTAAACTATTCACTAAAAATGCAGCTTAAAAAAACAATCCAGCTCTGGCTCTAAGGCCTTGCCTTTTTCTTTGTTGTTACTGTTGTTTAGTGGCTAAACTGTGTCTGACTCTTTTGCCACCCCCATGGACTGTAGCCTGCCAGGCTCCTCTGTCCATGGGATTTTCCAGGCAAGGATACTGGAGTGCATTGCTGTTTCCGTCTCCAGCAGATCTTCCCGACCCAGGGGTCGAACCCGGGCGTCCTGCATTGGCAGGTGGGTTCTTTACCACTGAGCCACCAGGGAAGCTCTGCTTCTTTCTCAGATGGATTTAAATACCCACAGAGAGCTGTGCGCCAATGGCCAATATGTGCTAAAGTATTCCTGGGACACCAACCGTTTCTGTGCCAGGCTACATCTGCCCACCCACCTGCCCCCTCCACCCCTACTCCTGGTGAAAAGGCGAACAGACGGAAAACAGTTTGCCGGAGGCTCTGGAGAGCTGGGAGCTTGCAAGGAGTTGGAACTATCAGTGTCCTTCCTGATTCCTCATCAGTTAGGGATATTATTATCCTATTGTTACTTGTCTTTTGCCATTTGTAGCTTAAAAGAGTGCTGGATAATATTCCATGGCATCCATGGGCCACATTTTATTTTTCATTCCTTTGATGATGGACATTTAGATTGTTTCCATGTTCTGGCTAGTGTAGATGGTGGAATATTACTCAGTCACGAAAAGAAAGAAAACTGTGCCAAGATGTGCATGAATCTAAAGACTCTCACACAGAGTAATCGGAAAGAGAAAAACAAGTATTGAATAGTACCACATATATGCGGAATCCAGAAAAATGGTATGGATGAACCTATTTACAAAGCAGAAACGGAGACAGAGATGGCGAGAACAAATGTACAGACACCAAGAGTGGATGCAGGGCATGAGCAGGGAGCTTGGAAATGACACGTATGCACGATTATGTATAAAGCAGGTAACCAGTGAGAACCTACCGTGTACCACAGGCAACTCTATCAGTGCTCTGATGGGAAGGAAATCCAAAAACGAGTAGACGTGTGTGTATGCGTAGATGATTCCCTTGACCGTACGGCAGAAACCAACAACATTGTAAAGCCACTACGCTGTGCAGTTAAAAAGAAAAAGAGCGCAGAGACCCTCTTTGATCCATCCCTGTATCCCCACATGTACTCAGCAAAAGGTGAGTGAGCCTCCACTGTGGGCTGGGCACTTCCCAGAGCCTGGGGCTAAGACAGCGAACGGGGCAGGGAACATTCCTGCCTGTGGGGCCCACCCACTAGCCAGGGAGGCTGGCATCAAAGGTGACCCATGAGCAAGTAAGATGGTTTCAGCTCTCGACAGGTACCAGGAAGACGGCTGAGCCAGGGACACCGTGGAAGTGACAGGCTCAGGGAACAAGAGGCAAGGGCTTTCGATGCAACAGGGAAATCCCTGCGAGCAAGGTGTCGTGTGGACTGAGGCTGACAGGACAGAAAGAAGCCAGCCACACCAGCACACGGCTGTAAGCCACGGACAGTGCAAGAGCAAAAGTCCTGAGACGGGACACATCCGATCGACCTGCGGAACAGGAGGAAGCCAGGGGGCCCAATGGTCAGGTCAAAGGGAAAGCTGAAGAGACGGGGTCAAAGAGGTCGTGTCAGCGGCCTCCCGGCAGAAGGACGACGGGAAGTGAAGCGCAGAGAGGCTAAGTGAGCAGCCCAAAGGCACACAGCTAATTACTGAGACGGCTTCTTTTAGAAACGGATTCTTCTGCCCCACAGCTCCGTTCTTCACACCCTGATGATATGCTTGCCTCAAGCTGTAGGGATAGTGTTTGCTGATCTTGTTGGTTTTTAAAAAGCTTTCAGCATATACAAAAGCAGCCAGTCAATCCCAATTTTCAGAAGAACATCCTCAAGAAGAGATCCCAACCATTTTAAATGCACCTAAGTTCTACTCTGAAAGCCAAGACTTAGAGCCCATCTCCTTCTGCAGTCACTGCGTGTTAAAGGCTTAGCTTTACAAAGACGGAGGAAGGCCAAAAGCTCACCAGAGCATAACCGTTTTACACTTAGGTCTTATTTCTGCACCTAAACCTCTTGACAGTGTTTTGCTTCATTCACCCAAGTGCAATCAAAACCAATCTGTTCTCAAACCACCTTCATTTTGTGCTATTCAGTTGTCAGGTAACAGGGCTGTGAGCAAAACATAATTACGGCTTCCTTCCAAAGTCTGTGAGCAGAGCCACCTGATGGTGCAAGCCTGCTCACGCCTGGCGGCGGTTCAGTCGCTTGGTCGTGTCCGACTCCTGCCCCCCGAGGACTGTAGCCCGCCAGGGCCCTCTGTCCACGGGATATCTCAGGCAAGAATACTGGAGTGGGCTGCCATTTCCTTCCCAACCCAGGGATCGAACCCAGGTCTCCCGCACTGCAGGCAGTCTCTTTACCGGCTGAGCCACCGGGGAAGTCCCCTTCATACTCTGATTCTAAGGAACTGCCCCTCCTCATTTCTGTTATAACACTAGATTCACCTTCATCTCCCCCTTGCCAAACACATTCAGTCTATGTAAACCCTAGACAGCATATTAAAGCAGAGACATTACTTTGCCAACAAAGGTCCATCTAGTCAAGGTTATGGTTTTTCCAGTAGTCATGTATGGATGTGAGAGTTGGACTATAAAGAAAGCTGAGCGCTAAAGAATTGATGCTTTTGAACTGTGGTGTTGGAGAAGACTCTTGAGAGTCCCCTGGACTGCAAGGAGATCCAACCAGTCCTTCCTAAAGGAGATCAGTCCTGGGTGTTCATTGGAAGGACTGATGCTGAAGCTGAAACTCCAATACTTTGGCCACCTCATGCAAAGAACTGACTCCTTGGAAAAAACCCTGATGCTGGGAGGTATTGAAGGCAGGAGGAGAAGGGGATGACAGAGGACGAGATGGTTGGATGGCATCGCCGACTCACGGACATGAGTTTGGGCGAACCCCAGGAGATGGTGAAGGACAGGGAGGCCTGGCGTGCTGCAATTCATGGGGTCACAAAGAGTCGGACACGACTGAGCGACTGAACTGAGCTAAAACCCAAACTTCCAAAGAACAGACCCAATGCCTGTCCCGTGACCAGGGACTAACCCCCTCCCCCAGGGGTGGATGGAGAGAGAATGTTTGGTTAGATGGGTTAATGGAGAAAAGGATGAGGTAGAAAGACTGGCTTACTACCTCCCTGCCCTCCTCCTCCTTCCCCACGGCCCCCTCCATCTCACCCTCTTGTCTTCTTCCTTGGAAGAAGTTTCTCCAGTCCCTGAGCTCTGGGAACCTCACCAGGTAGGAGACAGAGGTCCCAGTAACATGAGGGACAGACAGGAAGAGTGTTTAGGGGCTCATATTTTAATCTGACCCACTAGCTATGTGACCTCTGGTAAGTTACTCAACCTCTCTGTTTTCAATTCCCTCACCTATAAAATTAGGATCGTCTCTTGCTTCTGTGGGCTTCCCTGGTGACTCAGTGGTAAAGAACCTGCCTGCAATGCAGGAGACTCAGGTTTGACCCCTGGGTTGGGAAGATCCCCTTAAGAAAGAAATGGCAACCCGCTCCAGTGTTCTTGCCTGGGAAATCCCATGGACACAGAAGCCTGGAGGGCTACAGTCCACGGGGTCGCAAAAGAGACAGGACAGCAGCTAGACAACAACAACGTCCTTTTATGATTAAAAAAAAAAGAAGACTGAATAAATGAAACTTCTGGTTAAATAATAATAAATAATTTAATTAACAATCTAATTAATCATTAATAAATGTGCACTAGTTCTATACTGGTGTGAGATATGGCACCGTCACACCCGACTCGTCCCCTGCCTTCACCCCCTGGCGAGGAAAGACAACTGTCACCCACACCTCCAGGAACAACTGTGCCCCAAGTCAGAGCATATTATTGGAGGGCAGCTCCGTGGTGTCCCGAAGGCAATCAAGTGTCAGGTGGGGACAATAACACTGTGCCATCAGATAACTATTGTGAGCATAACTATGAAATTCCATACATCAAACACCTGGCATGCAATGATTGCTCACTGAATGCTGTGACTTTTATTACGGTCTTTTCATTTTTAGCACCGTCCGTTGTGACCATAGGTGCTACTTACTTGCTTCTTCACTGTTTCAGGCTGTAAAATATGGGATTCATCTGTGTTTATCACTGTGACATAAATAGGCAGAAGGATGATTATATAGAAAGGCATTTTAAAAGCCATGGCAAGCTTCACAAAATCAGCCCTCCCTATCAGAGCTCCTTGAAAATCCTGATCTGATATTTTAGACAACGGCCCACTTGACCCACCTCCTAAATGACTCATGGATGTCTCCCACTCACCAAGTCCTGGGCTGAACTCAGGAGTTTTCCCTCAAGACTGGTCCTGCCCTCGCTCTTCCCAGTCATTCCAGCCACCCCACTCCACACTTGATTCACACGAAGCCTGTGCCCTCCCGAGCTCCCCAGTCCATCCATGGCTCCATCCCCACAGCCACCACCCCAGTCCACTCCACTACTGGGTCTGGTCCCTCACACCCAGAGGAGCCACATAGCACTTGCTTCAAAACTTAGTGCAGATCATGTCACCATCAGCTTGAAACACTTCAGTGACTTAAGATAAAAACTACTCTCCAACCCCCCAATCCACAATTCTCCCCTACCTGCAACAACACCAGGCTTTGGGATCTGAGTCTACCAGCCACGCCTCAAATCACATGCACTCTTGGTCTCTGCTCCAGCCATGGAAACCTCCTTTCAGTTCCTCAAATACACATGTTCCCTCTGCCTCAGGGCCCTTGCACTTGCTGCTTCTTCTTCTGCAAGTTGCCCTCTTCGTTAGCCAGTCCATCCCTACCTATCCTGCAGGTCTCAATACACATGTCTGACTATCTTCCCTGACCACCCGTCTCCCCTGGTTCTTGCCAGTCTCTTCCATCAGACGCTCTCTCAAACCCTTGCTGCTCTTTTTCATGAAACATACTGGAACACATGGAACAACATACAAACTTGTAATTATGCACCTCCCTGTGCAATGACTGATTTAAGTCTCACCATAGACTCCAAAAAGACAGAGCTTTTTGTCTGCACCATTCTGACTATATTTCCTGCACCTGGGACAACATTTGGTTTGTAGTAGATATTCAACGAATATGTTCTGAAAGGATTCCCCCCACCCCCCGCCAAAAAAAGCAAACAAGCAGACCGAAAAAGGGCACAATTCCCTATTTCCAGAGATGGAGAGAGAAAATAGAAGGTCTGGGTTGTATTCAAGATAGAACAGCCCTGGTGTTGAGAATAGGCAATTATCTCCTCACTCTGTCTTCAAGAACCCGGTCAATTCCTAAGACGTGTCCTCAACAATGACTGGGTCTCCTCTTTTCCAAACAGAAAAGAAGAAATGCACTGGTAATAAACACACACAGAGATACACACACATCAGACAAATTTCAACCCCAAGTCACTCAGAGGCGTTGTCTTGCCCAACTCAGCCTTCGGATGAGCTAAGAGAAAGGCTCGTCAAAGGCTTGACAAAAGCAAGAGCGTTCTTGTCAAAACTGGACACGAGGTTTCAACTTGCTCAGCTGGCAGAGGGATCGCCCAGGAGCAGCCTTCACATCTGTATGCTAACTGGAGACGCAGCGACCCTCCGCACACACGAAGCTGCCTAAACCGCTCCCTTTTGAGTCCAGGGAACACTGCCCAGCATTTCTAAGAGCCTGTACGCTACACTACTACTCCGGCTGGGGGCACTCAAAGCGCCCCTCCCCGAGCCCTCAGCAGCCCCACCCTTCTGGAAAACCACCCTCGCTCCCCGCTTCTACTCCCATCGGAGCCAAACTCGCCGCCTGGTTTGGTGGTAAGACTGAGCAAAGATCGGGAAGGCCCCGAGGGGCGTCATTATTCCGCGTGCCCCAGAGAAGTGCCACCTCCAGGGGCTGCTGCTGCGAGGCGCAGCCTCTCTTGCTGCCAGGAAACCCTTCCCGCTGGGGACACCCCGGGCTGGCCGGGGAGCTCCAGGTCCAGGGGAAGGCACCCCACCCATCTTTGCCAGAGACAAAGATCACCAGAAACAAAGGAGACACACGCACACACTAACACACACCAAGTCGGAAGCAAACACCGACACTTGCTGCAATCCCAAGCCAAACAGCCGGCTTGGTGTGTCTTTAGATAGATGCTGAAACAGTCCAGCAGGGACAATGTTAGGGGATAACAGCAGGCGCGATCTGGGCCCGGCACCCACGCGGCCTCCGCCCGCCTCCCACCGCGCTGCAGTCCCCAGGCGCGGTTTCCAGCCTCCGGACACACGCCGCCGGGAGCCTGGGTGTTTGCACTCCGGGAAGCGCGCGCACACGCCAGGGATGGAGGCAGGGCCAGCGCGGCCAGAAGTAGGAAATACCAACCTTTAGGATCCCAGTTCACCTGTTTTCTTGGAGTCTCGATTGGAAATTTCATTGCTCCGTTGCCCAGGAGGGGAGGGAAAGGAAAAGAATCGAAATAATAATAAAGTCCTGGAGCTTTACCAGCCTCGGAACGGCAGTCCAACAAAACAATTTCCGAGGATGGGGGAGCCTCGGGCTGGCTCGTGGAGGAACCCCCGAGAAAGACTAGAGCAGCACTCTTGACTGAGGAGCGAACGGGAGGCTGTTTGGGTGTTTGCACCGGTGGCGGGGCGGCCGGCAGCCCCCCGCCCAGGGTAAAAGGAAAAGTAAGACCCGCGAGGGGTGGACGGACAGGGAGGCTCGGGCAGAAGAGGCAGACACGCGGCTTCGCAATCGCGGGGCCGGCAGGCGTGGGGCAGAGCCGCCGGAGGGCGGGCGCCAGGGAGAAGCCCACTGCAGTGCCACTCCGGCCCCCCGAAGGCGTGTGCTCACACACTCCCGCACGCGCGCGCACACTCACACTCGCACACACTCGGCCGGCCGCGCGCTCGGGCGGGCACGGCCGCCTCGCTCGGCCGCGCGGGACGCACAAGCCCCACCCCGGCCGCGGCTCCGCGCCCCCCGGGCGACGCCCCCCACTCCCCGGCCGGCGAAAGCCATTGGGCCGAGGGCGGGCGCGGCGCCCCGGAGCCTCCCCGCCGCGCGCCGCCGATGCCGAGCCACGCGGGAGGGCGCGCCGCGGGTGGAGGCGCCCGACCCCCGGCGCCCGGGCGGGGGCAGCGGCCGGCGGCGGGAGGCGCCCGGAGACGGCGGGGAGCGGGCAGCGGGCGCGCAGGTACTTACTGGCGGGGCCGGCGCGCTCCGCGGAGTCGCCGCGGGAGCCACGCTCGGCCGCCCGGCAGGCACTGTAGGCGGCGGAGGCAGGGCCGCGGCGGCCGCTCCGCAGGCCGCGGGCTCGGCGGGGACCGCCTCTTGCCGCGTCCAGCCCGGGCGCGCCCCCAGCTGCGATCCTCACTTCGGGTGTTCCCTCTGGCCCCTCGCCCGCACCCCGAGCCCGCGTCCGCGGCGCGCTCCGAGGAGGCCGGTGCCAGCCCCAAGCCTTTTGTTCTGGGGCCGCCCGGCGTCCGCCGCGCTCTCTCCCCGCCCGGGGAAGCTCGCTCCCCAGGCACAGCCGGGCCCGGCCCCAGCTACCTGCCGCCCGGCCGGGGCTGCGGCTCGGAGCCCCGGGAGGGGCGGGGCCGGGGGGGGGCCGGAGGGATGCGCCGGAGCCCCTGCGGAGAACCGAGCTGCCAAGACCTGGCGGCCCCGGGAGCCCGAGGGCCTGGGCAAGGGAACCCCAGGATCGTTCCCGGAAATTAGCTGAACCTGGCGCCCTCCCCCGGACCCCGAACACCACCCCCCGCTTGAAGCCGCCCCGGGGCTCGCGGTGGGACCTCAAGTCTCCAGAAGAAACTGGTGGTGCTGGGATGCTCGTGAATGAGCTACTCCAAGTACCAATATCTATAATGTTTACAAATTACTTTGGATGCCTAGCGACAGAGACTTGCACGCAGTAGATGCTCAATAAATACTAAATGAAGGCCTGAACTGCAGGAAGTCGTGCTACAACAGGACGGAGTTCAAGTTCCCGCCCACTCACTGTCCTTACTACGTATATCTTGACCCCTTCTAGGGGCCGTCACTATGCTGGGTGCTGGCGATACGACAAAGAACCAGCTTGACATGGACCCTGCCTTTACAGGGCTTACTGTCCAATGCCATGAAGTCGGGTTAGACCGTTGTGGCCTTTACTTAAAAATAAAAAAGAAACGGACTTATTCCCCAGTCTGCCTTTTGCGTCACTAACTGCCTGCTGGAGCGTTTGCTCTGGGAATGCATGCCTCTTTAGGGCACCTTGAGGCTTCTGGGGAGCCCTGTGTCAGCAGGCTCTTTCTCATCATCCATCTCCTGCTGTCAACCTCCAGGTTGCTGAGTTCCAGGCCAAGAGCCGCGGAGCTCACTGTCATCGATGGGAAGGGTGGGTAAGTGCTTTGTCACTGACCGGACAGGCGCGGGGGAGCTCTCTGCAGACCCAGCTCAGGAAAACTGTAGCGATCTGATGGCTCTGCTCTGACTCAGACCTTCAGGCAGGTACAGTTTCCTAGGTGCTTCAGAGCCGCCTTCTCTGGAACTCCCGTTCCGCACTTTGCCTCCCTCTGCTAGGAGGCTGAGAGGATCCGTGAGACTGGGAAATAAGACAAACGAAAAATTGCCCCTTCCCCGACTATGCCTCCAGCGTGTGCCCCTGCTCAATCACTTCTAACTCTTTGCGACCCAGTGCCTCCAGAGACACCAGTACATATGTAAATTCTGCTCTGGAACCCAAAGGGAACTGCTTCTAAGCTCCTGCGCCAGCCTTCAGAGCCTCCTCTGTTCGCGCCTCCTCCACTGCCTGTGGGCTGAAGGGCGCCAGTCCAGTCACTGCACTGCATTATCTGCACCCGAGTCAGAGAGAGGTCTCCACGGAGGAAAACAGTCTGTCTCCTGAGTCAGGGGGAGGAGGGGAGGCAAGACTGGCATTCATCAACTGCCCCTTCACCTTCTCATACTTCTCTCCATCTTCCCTACATCACCTCCAACTGGCCTCACCTTGCAGATGAAAAGATCAAACCCCTGCGAAGTACTGGAGCCCGCCCAAGGTCACAACACAGAGATTCAGACCCGAGGGACCTGGGCCTTGGACCCCTGACTCTGCCCCTGAAGCTGTCACATGGGTACTTTGGGTTAATGAAGACCTGAATACAATAAGTTTCTAAGACTCCAGCCCCTCCGCCTTTGCAAAATGACTTGGACTAACTTGGTGCCCTGGGATCTATTATACATCAGGGAATTAGTTCACTGTCCAGGGCAAATTTGCATGGCACGAAATGCAGCCTCAGAGTACCTCCTTCAGTCAATCAACAAACGTTCATTGAACACCCCCCTGTGTACAAGACAGTTGGCAGGGTTTTGTCTGAAGTTATTTTGGCCCCTGGAGAATCTTCGCCAGAAAAGCATCAGCAGAACAATAGCAGTTTGGGGTGGACATATTGGGGTGAGGTTGCAGAATCAGGGATCTGGAGTTCCTGACGTCGATAAAGACTTGCGCGGTCTTTGGCTCTGAGGATCATCTCTCAGCTAAATCCCCCTTCCCAACCTTTGGGGCTTCTCTCACCTCCACTTTCATTCTCCCTTCTCAGAATGTATACAAAGACAAGTTTTTTGGGGGAGGGGGATCTACCAAAATCAATAAATTCATGAATTAATCCCAGCACCCCTCCCCTAAGGTGCCTGAAATCAAGCCCGACCCCTAAAGAGCGCACTCGGAAAGGACTGCGGGGCGGGGGCTGGGGAGAGGAGCAGCGGGTGAGTTCGGAAACGGAGAGGCGCCGGGAAGGGAGCCCCCCTCCCAAGAAAAGCCACTTGGTGCATTAACCGTTTGTGCTCCTGCAGTTCCCTTCCTTCGCCTCCAGTTCTCCCGCTTCGTCACTACAGACTCGATGACACTCACCCCAAGAAGGAGGAAAGAAGTGGTCGGTGCAGAGAAAAAGCATCCGAAAGAGGTGCGGTGCCAAGCGGTTCCCTCGCCTTCGGTGCCGCGGCAACTTCCATGGCTACTGCTGCGGGCGGGTTAAGTCTGGTGGAAAGGGGCCGCTTGCGGTCCCTGCGCTGGGGAGACAAAGCATCGTGGCGCCGGGGCTCCCCGCACCCGCCGAGCCCCGCCGGCGGCCCCGCGCCCTGGTCGCGTTCGGGGGTCAAGGGCGCGGGTCCCTTGCCGGGGGACGCGTTCCCGCGGGCCGCCGGGTCGCTGCAGCCCAGAACCAGCGATAGTTGCGGCAGCGGTTTATTGGATGCCCTGTGGCCCGGCGTGGAAGGGAAGCTGGAAAAGCCCAGTCATTTCCCGCGAGAAAGTTTCCCGCGAGTTGGTGGCTCCTTTCCCCCTCCCCGCCGCAGCCCCGGGCGGGTTGAGGGCGGAGGGGTGCTGCCTGCCGCGGGGAGTCCGCCTCTCCAGCGCCTGGCAGAGGACAGCTCCGCCGGCGAGGAGCTGGACCCGGGATGCGGGGAGACGCAGGCACAGTCCCGGACAGCGAATCGCAGCTTGCGGGACGCCGCTCGCTGCGGGTTCGGCCAGCGGAAGGGGAGGAGGACGGATGTGGTCAGAATCTACTTCGAATTCACGGATAATAAAGCGCATTCCTTATTCTGCCTTGGATTATCTCCCTTTGGCTTCCCCCTTCCTCCCTGAGGTCCTCAAGAGATCCCCATCTTCCTTGACTTTCCCCACTCCCAGACATGTCCAAGTCCTCTTCTCAAAAGAACTGCAGAGAGATTTCCAAGTCATTTTGTGAAAATATTCCCCCCCACCCCCACCCCGGTCCCTTCACACACACACACACACACACACCCAACCCCACAACCCCAGTGGAGGTGGAGACCCACTCAGTGGTCAAACTGATAGGACTATGCACTGAAGTTAAACTGCTCCACCAGGTCTGTTTTCTTTCCCCAGCAAAGTTTCCACGTTGTTCTCAGCATGTAATCATTCCTGCATTTGTCTTCATGTCCCAACCAGCATCTGCAAAAACACACCCTTAAATATATGTTGCTCTAATCTGAGGCTGTGCTTTTGGCTTGAAAAAGCTGGAGACACGCCAGCAACTAAAGGGCAAGAGGGCGTCCTGTAGCATCCTGCTCAGCAGTGAACTCCAGGGTAAATCCTGCAGACTGTTTAGGTGACTCAAACCTCTGACTGGGGGCTAATGAAGACAACATACTGTGAACCCCCGGGGAAGCTGTAATTAAAGCACCCAGGCTGAGGAGCAGGTTTCATAACCAGGAACTACATCTGCTTCCCTTTTCAGTTTCTCTACTTTAAAACCTTTTTTACTGAGATATAATCGACGTGTAACATTATATCACTCAGGTTTACAACATAATGATTCTATATTGGCATGCATTGTGAAATGATCACACGGTAAGGCTAGTTAACACCCATCACCAGGCACAGTTACAAAACTGTTTTTCTTACAATGAGAATTTTTAAAATCATCTCTCTTAACAACCTTTAAAAGTACAATATAGTATTATTAACTATAGTCACCATGCTGTATATTACACACCCAGGACTCTTAAATTTTTAGAGAATATTATTTAAGATCATGTACCAAACATTTTACCCAAAAAAAAGTATAGAGCCATAATCCTGCTTATTATAAAACAAGTTTTAAGGAGATTTCCCCTCTCTGAGTTACCACCAAAACATAATCCCAGGTAATTTTTTTAAGAGATGGAGCTGGATTTTTTGTTGTTGTTGTTTTCCCCTCAAATTCTCATTTTGAAATTTTTCAGACACACAGAAAAGTTATAGTTGTTCAATAAAAACCAGAATCCAATCAAAGATTTCATTTGGTTATTATTGCTGTTTATTATACTTTAGAGAATTCCCTCCGTCTTATTTTATGGCATTGATTTTTTTTTTAAGAGAACAAATTCATTTGCTTTCTGGCAATGTTTAATGTCATGATGCAGCTAAAGATAAGTCGAGTCAAGGGGAGAACAAACAATTTCCTGACCATAGCAGGTCATTAAAATAGCTCAAAAAAAAAATAATAAAATAAAGTAGCTCAACACCTTCTAGTTGAACTCGGTGTCTCCACCAATATCTATGGAACAGAAGGCAGTTGCATCCTTAATCACTCAAGTGTCTATCCTAGACTTAGCCCTAGCCTTAGTCAAAGAAGTTATTTTTGTTTCTTCTCCTCAAATTGGCCATGTTTCAAGGATAAACGAGAGTTTTCACGCATCCACACCAGTTGACAAGCACATATGGTACTTTTCTGAATTTAAAAACAAGAACTCAGCAAGGTTACACACCACAATGAATAATTTTCATGTCATTCTAGGAAGGTTTTAATGTGAACCGAAATTTGAAGGCATGTGGAAGGCATACATACTCTCAATGACCTGTTTATTTATGGGCAAGTCATCCCCAGAGACTTTAAGCTTGACAAAGAGTTGAAAATCCTTCAGGAGGATCTGATGTCTCCAAATATTGACAGGTGCTTCTACCAAGCAGCCAGTGAAAGACTTGGGATAGCCTGACCAATGGAAAAAGTTGTTTTGCTTGGTAGAGAATAGGACGTCGACACAGGGTCCACTGGGAATGTTTGATATATGTTCATTTCATTTTTGTTGCTTTTAAAACAGTACCTGATTGGGTGAAAATGATTGGAACAAATGTAATGTTAGAATTTTCCTCTCCTACCACTAGGTCATCTAAATGGTTGCTGAATCATAGAACCAGATGTGGAAGAGGTCATTTCAAGATATCGCCTAGTTCCCCTTTCCACCTCTGAATAGGATTCCAATGTATATGACCATCCAAGACTTCTATAGACCAGGTCCACATAGCCAAAGCTATGGTTTTTCCAGTAGTCATGTACGGATGTGAGAACTGGACCATACAGAAGGCTGAGCACCAAAGAATTGATGCTTTCTAATTGAGGTGTTGGAGAAAACTCCTGAGAGTCCCTTGGACTGCAAGGAGATGAAACCAGTCAATCCTAAAGGAAATCAATTGGAAGAACTGATGCTGAAGCTGAAGCTCCAACACTTTGGCCACTCATTGGAGAAGACCCTGATGCTGGGAGAGATTGAAAGCAAAAGGAGAAGGCAGGGGCAGAAGATGAGATGGTTAGACAGCAACATCGGCTCAGTGAACATGAATTTGAGCAAACTCGAGGAGAGCATAAAGGACGGGAGCCTGGCACACTGCAGTCGGTAGAGCTGCAAAGAATCTGACACGACTGAGTGACTAACCAACAACAAGATTTCTAAGTGTAGCTAGTGATAGACATTCCGAATTATGTAGTGATAGGCTCCGCCCAAATTTGCGAACTTTGGAGAAGTCAAATCTTTTCTCACTTCCAATCTAAATCTCTTCCTTCCTAAGTTTTCCAGTACTTAAGTGAAGATCAGCAAGATGCTTACAATAACTTTTCTCTATTAGAGATTAAATTGTGCACCAACTTTGTCTTCATGTCAAGTGATTCTTTTTACTAACTCTTTACCAAGATGTTCAAGCATTTGGCCAACTCGTACTTTTCTTAAAAACATTTTTTTTACCTCAAGTGTCAAAAAAGAAAATCAAAATCTCTGTGAGCCTTACTGAGTTTCTCCACCTATAGAATAGGAATAAGTAATAAGTGTTAATACATAATACTTGGCCAATCAACACCAATCTTCTTCAGTAGGAAGCACAACCAAGCAAGTGAACTGTGCCGAGTTTCATTCAGTCTCTTCATCTGTAAAATGGGACAATAAATGTCCAACACTAAATGTAGTTCCACCTACAGGGTGGCTTAAGGGGAAAATGGGTAATGAAAGTGCTTTGTGAAATGTGCAAGAATTCACAGATGTAAGGGATCATTATTACGATTACTGGATCCATAAAGTTTTTCTTACTCTATGCCAGGCACAAAGCAAGCACTTTTAAACATCACTCCATTTATTTCTGATAACAATCCTAGAAAATGGTTACTATTATCATCATGATTTCATTTAAAACAATGCCTGACATGTATTAGGCACTTAAATATTTGTCAAGGAGGAAGTTGGAGCTTGGAAAGGCTAGTGGCTTGTCCAAGTAAATGTGCCTCGTTAGAGATGGTAGAAATTGAACCAGGCCTCCACTCATCTCTAAGTCAAAGTACCATTCTTTATGTGGACCTAATTACATAAAGTTATTTCGATCTCCGGAGTAGAGTCGATTCTACTTGAAATTGCAGATGAAACTGTCTCTACATTTTCCCATCTCCTTGGCATCTACCCACCTTCTGGGTCTCTTACATTCTTCATCCTACCAAAGTGTGCTCTCTTTCCTCTCTGAAAGAACTAATGGATGTTCTTCTCACCCCAGAAGTATTTGCATTTCAACAGTGATGGTGACTGCAGCCATGAAATAAAAAGACGCTTACTCCTTGAAAGAAAAGCTATGACCAACCTAGACAGCATACTAAAAAGCAGAGATGTTACTTTGCCAACAAAGGTCTATCTAGTCAAAGCAATAGTTTTTCCAGTGGTCATGTATGGATGTGAGAGGTGAACCATAAAGAAAGCTGAGTGCTGAAGAATTGATGCTTTTGAACTGTGGTGTTGGAGAAGACTCTTGAGAGTCACTTGGACTGCAAGGAGATCCAACCAGTCCAGCCTAAAGGAGATCAGTCCTGAATATCCATTGGAAGGACTGATGTTGAAGCTGAAACTCCAATCCTTTGGCCACCTGATGCAAAGAGCTGACTCATTGGAAACGACCCTGATGCTGGGAAAGATTGAAGGCAGGAGGAGAAGGGGATGCCAGAGGATGAGATGGTTGGATGGCATCACCGACTCGATGGACATGAGTTTGGGTGAACTCTGGGAGTTGGTGATGGACAGGGAGGCCTGGTGGCTGCAGTCCATGGTGTGGCAAAGAGTCAGACACAACTGAGCAACTGAACTGAACTGAACTGAATTGAGTGAATATGAATCTTAGACCATTAGCTTCATCAAATAAACTGTTGGGGAAGAGGTGAGCAAGAAAAGTGAAAGTAGTAGTCACTCAGTCGTGTCCGACTCTTTGCGACCCCATGGACTGTAGCCAACTAGGCTCCTCTGTCCATGGAATTCTCCAAGCAAGAATCCTGGAGTGGGTTGCCATTTCCTTCTCCAGGGGATCTTCCCAACCCAGGGATCGAACCTGGGTCTCCTGCACTGCAGGGAGATTCTTCACTGTCTGAGCCACCAGGGAAGCCAGTGAGCAGGGAAGGAGGTGGGAAAGCCTTTATTTTGACTCCGAAATCACACCCAATCATAGCAGGTACATGGCCATCTTGAAAAATTCAGCCAGATAAGCAGTCTTATTGGTATTACTTTGACTTTGCTAGGTCTTACCCAGTTCTCCATGACCACATGATGTTGCTGGGCCATTCTCCTCTTTCAGTGGTCAGTTAATAATGCTGATTATAGAAAGAGGATTTCTTTCCAGTTTATGCAGTACTCCTATATTTAGATTCTGATAATATGCTATTTAAAATAGCCCTCTAATGTTACTGACACACACTGAAATATGGACCCACTCGGATCTGTGAAATAATTAATGATCTACACCACTCTCTTCATCAGGAATCAAAGTTAAGCTGATAACTGTTTCTAGGAGTCATATTGTATCTTTTATGGAAGATCATTCTTTTTCATTTCTCTCCAAATATGGGGTGTTCTTTTTCAGTAAGGGGGTCCAGAGAGCTGTATTATCAGTTTCAAAATGTTGAGTGATCATAACCTTTCAGTTCAGTTCAGTCACTCAGTCATGTCCAACTCTTTGTGACCGCATGAACTGCAGGACGCCAGGCCTCCCTGTTTATCACCAACTCCCAGAGTTTACCCAGACTCATGTCCATGGAGCCGGTGATGCAATCCAACCATCTCATCCTCTGTTGTCCCCTTCTCCTCCCGCCTTCAATCTTTCCCAGCATCAGGGTCTTTTCAAATGAGTCAGCTCTCCACATCAGGTGGCCAAAGGATTGGAGTTTCAGCTTCAACATCAGTCCTTCCAATGAACACCCAGGACTGATCTCCTTTAGGATGGACTGGTTGGATCTCCTTGCAGTCCAAGTGACTCTCAAGAGTCTTCTCCAACACCACAGTTCAAAAGCATCAATTCTTCAGTGCTCAGCTTTCTTTATAGTCCAACTCTCACATTCATACGTGACTACTGGAAAAACCATAGCCTTGACTAGATGGATCTTTGTTAACAAAGTAATACCTTTAGTTAGAAAGAACTCAGCATTTTTAGAAAACCTCCATCAATTATTACTCCATTATTCATCATACCAGGCTTCCCACATAGCTCAGTGGTAAAGAATCTACCTGCCAATGCAGGAGACACAAGAGATGTGGGTTCAATCTCTGAGTCAGGAAGATTCCCTGGAGTAGGAGATAGCAACCTGCTCCAGTATTCTTGCCTGGAAAATTCCATGAACAGAGGAGCCTGGCAGGCTACAATTCACGGGATTGCAAAAAGTTGAACATGACTGAGTGACTGAGGACTAAGCACCATTAATCATTCTGTAGAAAAGTCTTGGCTTGTCAGAACTTACCAGGTTAAATCTGCTCCCAGAAACATCCTGGACCAGTCAAACATTCCACTTACTAGGGCTTCCCTGCTGGCTCAGACAGTAAAGCGTCTGCCTGCAATGCGGGAGACCGGGGTTCGATCCCTTGGTCTCAAAGACACCCTGGAG
Source organism: Cervus elaphus (assembly GCF_910594005.1). Lineage (NCBI taxonomy): Eukaryota > Metazoa > Chordata > Mammalia > Artiodactyla > Cervidae > Cervus > Cervus elaphus. The sequence goes on along the minus strand of NC_057826.1, from coordinate 3,332,116 downwards.
AAGGAAATGGCAACCCACTCCAGTACTCTTGCCTGGAACATTCCATGGATGGAGGAGCCTCATAGGCTGTAGTCCATGGGGTCCAAAGAGTGGGACACGACTGAGCAACTTCACTTTCACTTTCAGTATATAAACAAGTCATTGCAAGTCTGGGTGGACACTTCTATCCTATACGGTAACTAGTCTACACAAACAAGGCCGCTTCTAGCCTATATGGCAACTTTTGGTTATTGTTGTTTTTCAATCACTCAGTTGTGTCTGACTCCTTGAGACCCTGTGGGCTGCAGCAAGCCAGGCTTCCCTGTCCTTCACCATCTCCCGGAGTTTGCCCAAACTCATGCCCATTGAATCAGTGATGCCATCCAACCATCTCATCCTCTGTCGTCCCCTTCTCCTCCTGCCTTCAGTCTTTCCCAGCATCAGGGTCTTTTTCCAGTGAGTCGGCTCTTCACAGCAAGTGGCCAAAGGGTGGGAGTTTCAGCTTCAACATCACTCCTTCCAATGATTATTCAGGATTGATTTCCTTTAGGATGGACTGGTTTGACCTCCTTGTATCCAAAGGACTCTCAAGAGTCTTCTCCAACACCACAGTTCAAAAGCATCAATTCTTCAGCGCTCAGCTTTCTTTATGGTCCAGCTCTCCCATCCATACTTGACACTGGAAAAACCATAGCTTTGACTAGACGGACCTTTGTCAACAAAGTAATGTCTGTGCTTTTCAATATGCTGTCTAGGTCGGTCATAGCTCTTCTTCCAAGGAGGAAGAGTCTTTGAATTTCATGGCTAGAGTCACCATCTGCAGTGATATGGCAACTAAATGAAAGTTACTCCCTCCAGTGGAAAAAGCACCATGTCACAGGCTTGATTTGCAGACAGTGCCTTTGTTAGAGCCAGAAGACACTCCTTAGGGGTAGAGGGTGGAGGCTGGGGAGGACATACCAACACCAGGAAGCCCAGTAGCATGACCAGAACTTGGAATGGGTTTCAGTCCGCACTCACCCATCAGCCCAGCGCCCACATGCAGTGCACAAACCAGACAACTGCACGTTCCCGCTCTTTACATAAGACACACAGATGGATAAATGAGCAGGGGTCGGTGATGGGTTCCAGTGACTCCAGATCAGTGTGGAGGAAATTTTTAAGTACTTTGTCATTTATGAATTAAAATTAATTTTACATTTGTTTTGTAGGAGAAAATGTATTAATATGTTTGTCATTGAACATTTCCCACTTCACTTGTTTCCCTTATTTTTCTCAGAGGAAGACCAAAATATCATGGCTTTGCAACATCACAACCATGTTCTTTCTTGAAATCGATAAAATTAAGTTTGAATTTAATATTACAGTGATGCCTCTGCTGCTTTTGAGCCATGAGTGATGGAAATAATAAATTTAATTCTAAAATATTAGGAAGAAGAATCCACACTCCACCTCTGACTGGCTGGGTGACTTATTCTTTTATTGGGAAAGCTCCTGAGCTGATATGAAGTTCATATGTTTATAGTGCTGTTTTGTTTTCCTCTACTTTACTCTCTCCTTAGAAGATAACATCATCTATTATTTTCCTCTTTGGTGCCAGGACTTTTATTTGTAATACAGACACATTGACTATTATTCTGGCAAATAGAATTTTAAAAGCTGACATCAGAGAGCTCATCTATTGAATTTTACATTCAAGGGAGTAACCTGGGGTTAGTGCGTTTATACATTCTTCAGCTCTTTTTCCATGGAAAGCTACAGATCTTTGTCATGTATATGATATTTGCAGTGATCCCAGTCCACCAAATAGAGACGCAGTTGCTTTAGAAATTTTGAGATTATTCCTGTGAGAAAGCAGAATCATAGAATGTAATCAGTAGTAGAAGGGATTTTATAGAGATCATATGGTGAAAGTATCCCAACTTTGCAGATGACGTGAGGCAGATCCCAAGGACCAACTGCTGCTTCTCGAGACCCTGTTTCAGTAGCCCTAAGGCCGTGGGGTTTCTTTCTTTACTAAGAGCCCCCAGTGACTCTTTTATGCAAAGTCTGGGAGTCTTTGATGTCCTGGAACCCTCTGCTTTACAGATACGGTGATCAGGTCCTGAGAGGTGAGGTGAATCCATGACAGAGTCAGGACAGGATCAGAAACATCCTGAGCAGGTCTTAAGGGGCCCATGAAATAGACTAACAGATCTGAGAAACACTTCAACTGGGGCACTGTGGGAAAACAAACACACAGTTAGTTACCTATCAGAAATGCCAATTATCCAAAGCTCCTCATTTCAGAAGCCTTCTGGTTAATCAAGCACTTGTGAGACCCTTGTCCTTTATTTGCTGAAAAACCTTCAGCAAACCTTCTCTCTGATCGGCTCCCAGATGCTTGCATGTGGTTTGTGGGGCTTCCTCCGTACAGGTAACTCTGGAGCTATCCTCACCTCTGTCTTCACACCTTTGGTCGGTCATCTTTTCTTCTTAAAACTTTTATCAAACCAACCATGTGTCTCCTGACTCACAGTTCACTTTATCATCCTTTCATTTATTTATTGCCCAGTCTCTGTAGTTTTCCGTGTCTAACTCTAGCACATGCTCCTTTACATAAATGCTGTTTTATGTATGAGACGGCAGTCACAGAGTGGGAAGGCCATTATGAAAGAGAACAGAACCCCTCATGTCTACTCCCAGCTCCATCACCAGTAAACTGTATGACCTTGAGCAAGTCACTCAGCCTTTCTGAGCTTCTGTTGTTCAGTGAAAGTATTGAACTCTGAGCTTTCTTCTGTATGTACGCACCATCTCTTTACCAAAGGAGGGAACCACCTCAATTTATTTTTCTCCCTACACTGAGCTGATTTCATGAAGCTGCCTAGAGTACTCAGTCATTCAATAGATGCTGAGGCTTCCCCTCTTGATCTGGCTCGACTTTCCTCCTCCCATCACAGATGTACATGAGCCACATATCTGATCATGGCTGACCTTTGTTTTTGGTAAAGATTAGATTAAAAAAAAGTACAAACTGAGTGTCTTCCCAGTATCACCATTCTTTCCCATGAAATGGCACATCCTGTAGATTGGCCCTTCATATGTGACATTAAAACATTATTTCCATGTGTCTCTTGTATCTTACAGATTTTTGAGATAAGTATAGCATTTCTGATTTTTTAAAATGCATTTTGCCATACTATATATATTATATACTATATATTATTATACTGTATTATATATAGTAATATATATGTATACATATTATATTCATAATCCTGATGATCTGATCTGATCATCTCTTCTTTAGAATTTCCATTTGCAATTAAGTCTCTAAGCGATTGACTGATGATTCAGCAGGTAAAGAACCTGCTTGCCAATGCCGGAGACACAGGTTCGATTTCTGGGTTGAGAAGATCCCCTGGAGGAGGGTGTGGCAGCTTACTCCAGTATCCTTGCCTGCAGAACCCCATGGACTGAGTAGCCTGGCATATTACAGTCCAAACGGTCACAAAGAGTCACTGTGGTTTGGATCATATTGGTTGATGGTTTTTTGGGTGGGTTTTCTGGACTTTACTTTTAGCCATGACATGCAGCATGCAGCACCTTGGTTTCCTGACCAGGAATCAAACCTATGCCCCCTGCAGTGGAAATACAGAGTCTTAGCAACTAGACTGCCAGGGGGGTCCCTCGTTTATGCTTTTGAGTTTTTCTAGAAGTTACTTGGTCTCACAGTCACAACCGTAAGCATGTTGGTTTGCTGTGATGATTTGTCTATTTATTTCTAGAAGAGTACCTTTTAAAACATACGGCACTCTATCACATACAAAAATGCTCTGTTCAGTCCACTGACCCACATTCAAATGCACGAACTTTAAACATACATGAGGGAGGCTATGCTGTTGTTTTCCAGTCGCTGAGTTGAGTCCAACTCTTTGTGACCTCGTGGACTCCAGCACGCCAGGCTTCCCTGTCCTTCACCATCTCCTGGAGCTTACTCAAAGAGGACATAAGAAGTAGGAAATGATGTGTGGTCACTTGGAGTTCAAAATAATAAACAAGACTGTAGAATAAAAAAGTGTGAGATTTCAGGACCTTGGACAGTCAAAAGTACTGCTGCTGTGATGCCTGGTGTGTGTGTATGTACGAAGTCTTTTCAGTCGTGTCTGACTCTTTGAGACGCTATGGACCGCAGCCTGCCAGGCTCCTCTGTCCAGGCATTCCCCGGGCAAGAACACTGGAGTGGGCTGCCATGCCCTCCTCTAGGGGATCTTCCTGACCCGGGGATCAAACCCGAGTCTCCTCTGTCTCCTAACTGCAGGTGGATTCTCTACCTCTGAGCCACGGGAGAAGCCATAACGCCTGGTATCACCACATAAGCAAGCCCGTGGTGCACTTGAATATTTAGAGGGACAAGGTACCTTGAAATACTGGGCCCGTACTTTTTTCAGAGATGCAACAGCAAAGAGCCTGTCCAAAAATGATGTAGAGAATGGGTGGCAGCGTCAGATACTGCTGCAGTCCATGGGGTCTCAAAGAGTCAGACATGACTGAGCAGCTGAACAACAACAGAAGCATATACTGAATGATGACATGCTGGTTTGTGTCCTGTCCTTTCTCTAAAAGGACACAACCCACATGTCATAGCCCTAGACGATAAGGTAGCTGGGAAGACAGGGAGAGGGCGTCTACTGTTGTTCACGTGCTACCTAATGCTGTTCTTCAGTCGCTCAGTTGTGTCCGACTCTTTGTAACTAACCCCATGGACTGCAGCACGCCAGACTTGTCCTTCACTGTTTCCCGGAGCTTGCTCAAACTCATGTCCATTGAGTCCGAGATGCCATCCAACCACCTCATCCTCTGTCGTCCCCTTCTCCTCCCACCCTCAATCTTTCCCAGCATCAGAGTTTTTTCCAGTGAATCAGTTCTTCTTATCACGTGGCCAAAGTGTTTTGGAGCTTCAGCTTCAGCGTCAGTCCTTCCAATGAATATTCAGGATTGATTTCCTTTAGGATGGACTGGTTTGGTCTCTTTGCAGTCCAAAGGACTCTCAAGAGTCTTCTCCAGCACCACAGTTCAAAGGCATCAATGTCTCGGTGCTCAGCCTTTTATAATGTATCTGTATCAAAATGAGTTACTGATTCTTTGTGTGTGTGTGCGGGGGGGCGGGGGGGGGGGAGGCAAGAGAGTGAATGGCCCCAGGCAAGTGTAGACAAACAGCTGGGGTCCGAATTACTCCCAGCTTTGAAGCCTCAGTGAAGATTTGAATTTTACCTTGAAAGCAATGGACCACCTTTCAGAGACAGAGCAAAGAAGGGGCAATGATTAGATTTGTGAAGTTTTTGTTTTCTTTTGTTGTAATTACTCTAGTTTCTCTGTAAAGAATGAAATGAAATGAGCCAAGGTTAGAAACCCTGAAGATCAGAAAGAAGACTGCTGTAGAATAGATGAGATTAAGTCATTGAGAGTTGTAGGTTGGAAACAAATAGAAAGATTTGATTTACATTTTGGAAGTAGAAAAGGCAAGACTTACCAGTGTGGTAAAGTAGAAGGGAAGAAATCAAGGGTGTCTCATACATTTGAAATTAGGAATAATTCTGACAGTTATTCCTTAATATCAAATTTAGAAAGACTAAATTGCTTTTTTTGGTTATTAGTTTTCAAAAGTTTGTATTGAAGTATGTCATCACAGTGGGTCGAATGGTGACTCCTAAAAAGATATGCTCACGTCCCAATACTAGGAATTTGTGAATGCTACCTTGTTTGAGAAAGGGGTATTTGCCAATGTAATTAAATTAAGGATCTTGAGATGTGATTATCCAAGGTATCTGGGCGGGCCCTAAATCCAGTGACAAATGTCCTTTTAAGAGTGAGGCAGAGAGAATTCCATGGACAGAGGAGCCTGGCGGGCTGTAGTCTATGGAGCCGCAGAGAGTCGGACGCGACTGAGCGCATCACGCACAGAGGGAGATGACAGACGGAAGGGAAGACAGTTGACAGCGCCAGCAGACACCTGAGCGATGCAGCTCCCGGGTGAGCACGGCCGTGCCTGTCAGCCGCCCAGTCCTGTCCAACTCTGCAACCGCACGGACTGTAGCCCACCAGGCTCCTCTGTCCATGCAATCCCCCAGGCAAGAATCCTGGAGCGGGTTGCCATTTCCTCCTCCAGGGGATCTTCCCGACCCAGGGATGGAACCCAGGTCTCCTGCATTGCAGGTGGATTCTTTGCCATCTGAACCACCAGGGAAGCAAGGCTACCAGCCGCCGGACGCTGGACAAAGGATGGATTCTCCACTAGAGGCGCTGGAGGAGCTCGGCCCTGCGGGATTTCAGACTCCAGAACTGTGAGAAGACATCGCTGTTGTTGCAACCCAGCTTGTGGTAATTTGTTAGGAGAGCAACAAGAAACTAATAAAAAACACAGATAGAAATCATAAGCATACAGTTTCATCAATTAGCTCAAAGTGACGATTCACCTTCACGTTCCCCAAACCCATTTCAATACTCGTCAACACGAAACAGCCAATCCAGTTTCAGGCATACTTGCACACGCCCCTCTGCCGCGGAATTGTTTGGAAGCAAATCCCAGTCATTGTATTAATTCCAACTAAAAATACTTCCTGGGGCTTCCCTGGTGAAGCAGTGGTTAAGAAGAGTCTGCCTCGCAATTCAGGGCTCAGGGGTCAGTCCCTGTTCTGGGAAGATCCCAGGTGCGGAGGAGCAGCTAGGCCTGCGCGCCGTAACCACTGAGCATGCGCTCCGCCGCCCACAGGCCGCTGGACCACAGAGCCCACGTGCGGCAAATAAAGCCTGCTCGCCCGTAGAGCGTGGGGTCAACGAGAAAAGCCACGCAGTGAGAAGCCTGCCCGCCGCAACTCGAGAAAGCCCGCACAAGGCAACAGAGACTCAGCACAGCCAGAAGTAGTTAACTAAGTAAACACAATTATTTTTAAAATTAAAATAAAAATACTTCCTAATAAACCTCTCAAAGATAACGACTCCTTTTTAACATGAGCAAAATGCCGTATGTCACCTAAAAACTAACACAATATTCCTAAGACTATCAGATATCTAGTCCGTGTTCGCATTCGCCCCAACTGTCTCATATACGGTTTCTTTTGTCAGTTGGCCTGTTTGAAACGGGATCCCAGCACGATCTGCATTTGGTCTGTGGTTCATAGATCTCTTGCCTCTTGATCTATGAGTGCTCTTCCGTCTCTTCTTTTCGCTTCTAATTTATTTGTTGAAGAAACCGTGTCAGGTCTTTTGCACAGTCGAGTTCCTTGGATTTTAATCCATTCCTTGAGTGTCGTCAATAGTTCCCTATCTCCCCTGTTTCCTACAAACGAGGAATTAGATCTCGAGCAGAGTCAGCTTCACTAGTTTCAGCAGGGACACTCCATAAGTGAGGTTTTGGATTTGCATTGCCTCGCATTAATGCCCCCGTGTCTTTTTGGGTGACCGTTAGACTGATTAATGGTTTCAGCTGTCATCAACCTCATCTTCCCCTTATAAAGTTCCCCAATAGCTTTCCTCTGCTTTCTGTTCATTTGTGATTATTGCCTAGAGTGATTGTTTGGGGTTGCAAAATGATGATGTTCTAATTCTTTTGCTCTTCTTGCATTTGTTAGCTGAAACTATTGTATAAAGAAGATCATTTCCTCATAAAGTATTTAATTACCTTGAGGTATGGAGAAGGCAATGGCACCTCACTCCAGTACTCTTGCCTGGAAAACCCCATGGACAGAGGATCCTGGTAGGCTGCAGTCCATGGGGTTGCTAAGAGTCGGACTCGACTGAGCGACTTCACTTTCACTTTCCACTTACATGCATTGGAGAAGGAAATGGCAACCCACTCCAGCGTTCTTGCCTGGAGAATCCTAGGGACGGGGGAGCCTGGTGGGCTGCCGTCTATGGGGTCTCACAGAGTTGGACACAGAGTTGAAGCAACTTAGCAGCAGCAGCAGCAACATGGAGAATTCCAGGGACAGAGGAGGTTTGTGGGTTCCATGGGGTCACAAGCAGTCAAACACGACTGAGTGGCTAACACTTGTAGACCTTCAGATGGTCCAAGCAGAAGAGGACCTCCCCCAAAAAATGTTCAATTTTTTCTCTTTATGAACCAGTTTTCAGAATAAGGAATTGCTCCCTATCATACCCCAAAGAGAACTAATGAGGTTTGTTTTGTTTTGTCTTCTGTCATTAAAAGTGATGGATTTTGTTTTAGTTATTATTTTCTTTTTTGTGTGGGGGGAGGAGGCTAGCCAGAAGATACAAGTGTACTGTTTCCTTGTCTGTGTCTCCCGGGAGCCAGTGTGTATGAGTGAATCCCAGACCCATTCGCTCTTAAATCTATAGATTCATCACTGGTTTTAGAGCCCTTTATAATAAGGGAGGAGACAGAGGGCCAGACAGAGTGATCTGGCATTTGCCAGAATAACTCACTTGGCTAGTAGCAGGCTCCAGGTGAGATTCCAAGTCCATGTTACAAATGCACATTTTGGGACTCCACCCCTGGAATAAGGTTACTTTTTCTAGCCAAGTGTCATTAAAAGCTTTCCAGGTCTTAATAAACATCAGTCTAAGATTCATAGTAAACAGAATACCTGAAAACATTAAAAAAAAAATTCCTAGCATAAATATGAAAACTAAAAATCACATTGTACCTAAGAAAATCAAAGAAGTTATCCAATGGATGTAAGGAACTCCTGCAAATCAATAAGAAAAGAAAAGAAATCTTGTCCAACTCTCAGTCATGCCCAACTGGAAATTGGGCAAACGCCCCAAACTGACGTTTCACAAAAGCAGCTCTCAAAACGACCAATACACATGTGAAAGAGTGCTCAACATTTTAGTCATCAAGTAAATGCAGATTGAAAGCATAATGTGATACTACTACTCACCCACCAGAAATAACAAAGAACGAAAAATAACAAAAGACAGCCAGCAGGATTCTCATCAGCTACTGTTGGGAAGATCTCCTGGAGGAGGGCATGGCCACCCACCCCAGTATTCCTGCCGGGAGAATCCCATGGACAGAGGAGCCTGGCGGGCTGCAGTCCACAGGGTCACAAAGAGTCGGACAGGACTGAAATGGCTTAACACAGACACACACAAAGTTGAGAGTGTAAACTGGTACAACCATTTGGAAAACTAGTTAGCAATACCTATTATGTGCTTGTCCTATGACATAGCAATTTCACTCTTAAATGTATACTCAAAAGATATGATCAAGAATGTTCATTAGGGGCTTCCCTGGTGGCTCAGTGGTAAATAATTCACCTGAAAATCTAGAAGACACGGGTTTGATCCCTGATCCAGGAGATGCCACAGGCGTTGGAGCAACAAAGCCTGTTCACCATATGGGACCCACAACTCTTGAAGCCCAGGCGCCCAAGGGCCCGTGTTCCACAACAAGAGAAGCCGCCACAACGAGAAGCCCACGCACTGCAAGTAGAGAAAAGCCCTTGGTTGCCACAACTAGAGAAAACGCTCTCGCAGCAGTGAAGATCTGGCATAGTCAAAAATAAATACATAAAATCACATATCTATATAAAAGGAACGTTCATTAGAAGCAGGGTTGATAGTAGTCAAAACCCCAAAACTAGCAAGATGGCCAGCCACAATGGGATGGATCGATACATTGTACAGCTAGCTTCACAATTTATTACTCTGCAGCGGAGTGAATGTAGATGGTCAGAAACATCAAGTTAAATGAAAGACCCCAGCCACGAAAGAGCACATATTGTATCATTTCATTTACAGACAAGACCACCCTAAACTAATCTACATTAGAAGACAAGATAACAGAGCTTTTTCAAATCCTAAAAAATGAGGCTGTTAAAGTGACCTGGAAGAAAGGCAGTGACGTGAAGACTTGGGGGTTGTCAGTACTATTCTGTTTCCTTGTGAGTACTAGTTACACAAGTATGTTATGTTTGTGAACATTCAGCTAGGTGACATGTATGTGCATTTCTCTGAATACATATTTATGAAAATAAATATAAAAATAAAATATATTTTTATATTTAAAAATTAAAAAATGAAAGTCAGCTAAGTCTCCAGCCTGTCATTTCCAGCCTATTTCCTTCCATTACCAATTCCCTTGATGTTCTATAAGTTGACTTTCAGTGTTAAAATACTTGCTCTGTTTTACCAAGTGGTGGGTGGTTGATGTGATTTCTCTATAAATAGTTTGTAGAGTGGTTTTGGAAGTACAGTGCAAATGTTAGTTTTAAGCACAATATATTTTTCTCATAGAGATCACACTATAAATCACAGTGCTTTTACTCAGCTTTATTTTACCTGTGCAGCTCAGTACTTGGAAGCACCCACACTTTCAGTTGCAGATTATACCACAATTGATTCTTAGGCAGATTACAGCTATTAAGAGACATTAAGGCAAGAATCAGATAAAGTCTTCATTGTTGATCCTGAAATCTTTTCTGAAATACTGAAATTCTGAGATCTGCTGTCCTTTTTCATACTATTTCCCAGTAGTGGTCTATGTTTAGTAGAAATGGAATAAAAATCATTTTTATCAGGTTTTAATAAAAGTCATTCTGGAGTCCAAACTCCAGCTTCCTCCACAGGAGCCCTCAAGTCTTTCCTCCAACCAGAGCTTTTCTCAGCATTGCAACTTCCCCTTTAAAAAAAGCAAAAGAGTTCTGCATAAATACAGACAGAGGTTGAATTAACACTGAGAATAATCACATTATCCCTAAAAGGTGCATTCTTTTGTTCAGAATAATGGAATTGGTGGACTATGCAAAGCCATAAAAAAAAAAAAAAACTTTAAAGTTATGAAATGAGGAGTTAATGGTTAGATATTCACCCATGAAAACAAACATACACACAGCAAAGGGAATGCATCAAGCAGTTGATCGCTTTATTGCAAGTTAAGAATTGCACTCGTTTCACATTCAGTAAGGTTATGCTCAAAATCCTTCAGGTTAGGCTTCAGCAGTATGTGAACAGAGAACTTCCAGATGTACAGCTGGGTTTAGAAAAGGCAGAGGAACCAGAGATCAAATTGCCAACATTCACTAGATCATAGAGAACGCAAGGGCATTCCACAAAAACATTTACTTCTGTGAGCCAGACATCTTGGAGTGCAAAGTCAAGTCGGCCTTGGGAAGAATCACTGTGAACAAAGCTGTTGGAGGTGATGGAATTCCAGCTGAGCTATTTCAAATCCTAAAAAATAATGCTGTTAAAGTGCTACACTCAATCTGCCAGCAAATTTGGAAAACTCAGCAGTGGCCACAGGACTGGAAGAGGTCAGTATTCATTCCAATCCCAAAGAAAGGCAATCCCAAAGAATGCTCAAACTACCGCACAATTGCACTCATCTCACACGCTAGTAAAGTAATGCTCAAAATTCTCCAAGCCAGGCTTCAACAGTACATGAACCATGAACTTCCAGGTGTTCAAGCTGGATTTAGAAAAGGCAGAGGAACCAGAGATCAAATGACCAACATCCAGTTGGATCACAGAAAAAGCAAGAGAATTCCAGAAGAACATCTACTTCTGATTCATTGACTATGCTAAAGCCTATGACTGTGTGGATCAGAAATAACTGTAGAAAATCCTTTAAGAGATGGCAATACCAGACCACCTTACCTGTCTCCTGAGAATGCAGGACAAGAAGCAACAGTTAGAACCAGACATGAATCAACTGATGGTTCAAAAGTGGGAAAAGAGTATGACAAGGATGCATATTGTCATCCTGCTTATTTAATTTATATAAAGAGTATATAACTTATATACTTATAAGTGATACTTATATACTTATACTTAAGTTATATACTTATAAGCTATGTTATATACTTATATGTTATATATATAACTTATAACTTATTTAACTTATATACAGAGTATATCATGTGAAATGCTGGACTAGATGAAGCAATGAATCACAAGCTGGAATCAAGATTGCTGGGAGAAATATTCAACAACCTCAAGTATGCAGATGATACCACTCTAATGGCAGAAAGGGAAGAAGAACTAAAGAGCCTCTTGATGAGGGCAAAAGAAGATAGTGAAAAAGCTGGTCTGAAACAACATTAAAAAACTAAAATCATGGCATCCGGTCCCATCACTTCATGGCAAATAGATGAGGGAAAAACGGAAGCAGTGACAGATTTTCTTTCCTTGGGTTCAAAAATCGCTTCGGATGGTGACTGCAGTCATGGAATTGATAAGACACTGGCTCCTTGGAAGGAAAGCTGTGACAAACCTAGACAGCGTATTAAAAAGCATAGACATCACTTTGCCGATAAAAGTCCGTATAATCAAAGCTATGGCTTTTCCAGTAGTCATATACAGATGTGAGAGTTGGAAATAAGGCTTAGCATCATAGAATTGATGCTTTCAAATTGTGGTGCTGGAGAAGACTCTTGAGAGTCCCTTGGATTGCAAGGAGGTCAAGTCAGTCAATCCTAAAGGAAATCAACCCCGAATATTCATTGAAAGGACTGATGCTGAAGCTGAAACTCCAATACTTTGGCCACCTGATGCAAAGAGCTGACTCACTGGAAAAGACCCTCACTCTGGGAAAGACTGAAGGCAAAAGGAGAAGGGCGTAGCAGAGAATGAGATGGTTGGATGGCGTCACCAACTCAATGGCCATGAATCTGAGCAAACTCTGGGAAACAGTGAAGGACTGGGGAGTCTATCGTGCTGCAGTCCATGGGGTCGCAGAGTTGGACATGACTTGGAGACTGAACAACAACAAAATAATAAATAAACCTTGGGGAGAGGACTCACATCTGTGTCCCTGAAGGTCAAGTATCAGGAAAATCAAGGCCACTGCGCTTATAACCCATAATGCTAAAAATCATAATTCCTGTCTTTTGGAAGTTGCTGGCTTTGATTTTGTTGGTGTAGGATGGATGGTTTAGCCTTCTAAAAATTTGACATTATTTTTTGAGATTTCTCAGAACCATAGCCTGACTTTTGAAATTGAATAAAATATGGAAGTTTATCTTTAATATATCTTCAATTTGCAGATCAATGCTTCTCAAATGGTGCTCTAGGAAGCCCTAGGGGCTCATACCTAATAAGTCAAGGGCGGGACCAGCATTAACAAGCGGAACCCCGCTTCTCTGGTTTTCACAATCAGTTTCCACATGGGTTCATTTAAAGAAAGCATAAAGTGATTATTTAAAAAGTTTTAAGTAGACAACTCATCTGATTGAAGTATCCTCAAAATGGAAGAGCTGACACTTAAGGAAACTGAGGCCCAGGCAGATTAAGTGACTGATTTGCCCCAAATCCCAGAGCCAGCCAGGGGCAGGACTGGACCTGGAACTTCTGTTTTCTGATCCTGATTTGGGTGGACTTTCCAAACTACCAGGTGCCCATAAAGAGCCTCTGCAGTTTCCAACAAGAGGGGTTGGAAATCTTGAGTTGAAATTAGTACATGCCTTTATAGTTCCCTTTAATTTCAGCGTTAAAACCCTTGATACATTTTTTAATAACACATAGCATGCTACATGAAATAACATGGGTAACAGAACCAAGGATAAACTATTAAGGCTCGACTGCCTGTTTGCTCCCAAGTGCTATTTGCAAACAGAAAAAGAAATTAGTTGCTAAAAATGTTTAATTGGTTACAGTCTAGAATCCTTCAAGAGTAAAAGTGCCATGGGAACCGACTAGCTCATTTTTAAGCTTAAAACAGGCCTTTTAAGTAAAGGTTTTTTTTTTTTTTTTAATATCAGGGTGTTAGTTCAAAAATACTACATATTTAAACACTAGCCTTCTCTCTGTCATGCCAGCTTTATTTTCTGAAGAAAATTCAATTCACTTCTTTTTTCCAGTTTGGTAGCCAAAGGGTTAAAGATGGGGACCACTTTTTTAGCTGTTACTATAGTCAGGCTCCCATTCAATCTAAATATAGCCATGGCTTTGCACCATTTTTAACCCTACAAAGCTGAGATTCCTGTCTATCCAAATTAAGGATAAGCTTAAATAGCCTAGCCTCAGTTGAAACCATGGCAACCAGTACACAGTACACATCCTGAATCTTACCCGGTAGTCCTTAAAATTCTTTAATCACAAGACAGGAAATCTGTTTTGTTTGGTAGTCGCTCGACAGATTCACACTATAGGAGGGTCAACCATCTGCTTTTATGTAGGGGGAAGAATGGATTTATGATAGGATAAGCTTTAAAATTAAGGAGAGACAGAGTGGTTTTTATTTGTTTATTTATTTACTTACTTACTGCCTTATTTCAAAAAAAGGACCTAGGGAAGTCCCAGAACTTCCAAAATGGGAAGTGGAGAAACTGAGAAGAAAGACTGGAGTGTGGGCTTTCTACAGTTATGGCCATGTAAACACCTGATCTGGCAGTTAGCTAAATAATAAAAACAAAATTCAGTTGCACAGTGACACTCCCAAGCAGCATAAGTAACTTGTGACACATGAAGGAATATTTATTTTTCTGACTTTTGTTTCAAACTGAAAATAGCTTTATGATTTTTTTCTGATTGCAAAGTCAGTCAACACATGCTCAAGTAGACAATCCACACATTTTAGAATGGAAGAAAATAAAAAGTAGCCCAAATCACCCAGAGGTAACTGTTTAAAACTGGTGACCCTCCTCCAACCTCCCTCTGTGCATGGACACATGCATGCCTTAATAAATGTATGTAAATAAAGATATTCTGGATGATGTTTTGTGACCTGCTTTCTGGCTCAATTCATCATGAAGATCTCTCCATGTGGATTAGTATAGATTTGTTATATATTCTACCACAGAGATACACCAGATCAACTTAACTAATACCCTAGTTAGGAGTATTTAGTGTGTCCAGCATTTTTTTATTATGAGTAACACTGCAATGAAAACTGTTTACATAAATCTTTGTGCTACTGATCAGTTATCTCCACAAGATAAATTTCTAGATGTGAGAGTGCTAAGTCAAAGGGTATATACATATGTTTAAATATTTGGTCCATATCATGGGGACTGCACCCTGGAAATTGTATACACAAACAAGGCATTCATGTAAAGCTTCTCTACACCCTCACCAATATTGGATATCTCATTCTTTATCTTTTCCTATCTAATAGGCAAGATGTTATTACATTTTGATAACAGCTCTTCTCTCATCAATTCATAACTCAAGGAAAAGGAAAAATATAATTAAAATTCAGTGTGATAATTGCTTAGATGATTTTGAAAGCTTCTTCCAGTTTAAACACCCTATAATTCTACAAAATGTCTTCAATTAATTTCTCTATTAAGAATCTATTATAAGCAAGAACCCAGGGGAGGAGAAGCTAACCGTGAGCGCCTAATGTATACGAAAACAACCCTTTGAGATCCTTGTTTTAGTGCTCATTTTATAGAGTAAAAATATGGAGGCTCAGAAAAAGTTAAATAAATGTAGAATCAGAGCGAGTAATCTGATTAGAAAGCTGAGGGTTTTTTCTGGTACCATGCTGTGTATCATTGGGGTTCCTGTCCTTCAGGAATATACAGTCTATGCTGAGGCAGCGGCGGGAAGTGTAGGCGAGACCATCTTCACATAAAAAGGATTTTAAGTCACATCTCCTGATATCTCAGGTCAAGCCCCTTTCCTCCTCCGCCCACCCCAATCGCCACCTTGTGTCCCTCCCTTAGCACTCAAAGTGGCGCTTTATGGATCATAGATGCTCAACAAATAAAGTCCATGCCCCTCCCCACCTGCCTGCCTTTGTCCAGGAGGGTTCTCACTGTAGACGGGAGGTTCCATCAGGTGATAGTTGCCTGGCAGCTAAAAGCTCTTAGTCTTGACTGGTTTTAACGCTAACTGGTAGCCTCCCCCCAGTCCCCACCCAGCCTGATCAGGCTTGGAGCCGTAAGCCCAGAGAAACAGAGTGAGATCCAGAGACACAGCTACAGTCAGCTCCAAGGCACAAGTGAGGCACACGGTACCCTCTCAACGTTCTGCCTTTACTTTTCTGTTCATTCTGATTAAATTATTATATCTTATACTTTTGACATTTTCTCCCTAGCCCTGACATTCTTACAGTGTCTTTAGGCTTTACCCAAAGGCAAGATTATTATAATTACCACTAGCCATGGGTAACTCACATTTTCTATCACATTTTCTACAGCTCAATGTTAATTCAGAATGGCACATCTCAACCACCATTACTTTAGCTTAGTTACTAGTTCTGAGAGCTAACAAAGAATATGAGCAACAGCTGAGGACCAAAAGGTTACTGAATTCTGACTAGTTACGTTCACTTGTGGTCAACAGGTCCAAAAGTCAGTGACTGATGCACTAGCGATGGTCTGGGATCCTGACTATTCATAACCATTCTTGCAAAGAAATCATATTTCACATAGTGTAAAATAGCTTTTTAATTTGTGCAAATATAGGACAAGCTGCAATTCAACTGTTTCTGCAGATTAAATACCCTCAAGCAACAGCTGGAAAGAGATACACATTTCCATTGCAAAGTTCACAGAAACCTCACCTAGTGTGTACAGCTGGGCTGTATTTCCAGACAGTGACTAAGTGTTCCATGTTCCTTGGGTAAGCTGCAGAAATGTTGATTTTGATCAATTCCTATGGTTTTTCTAGGTTCTTGGATATGACAAGCCTTCCTTGGTGAGTGGTCTACCCCCCTCTAAGATTAGCCTTTCTATGTGAGAGAGAGCACCGTGCCGTAAGGACACACAATGATAGCCCATTCCCAGGAATAAAAGTGGGCCTATTATATTTGCTGCAATAGACACATGCTCTCCTTTCTAATTTGCCTTCTTTTTCCCCCAAACAAAAGTGTTATTATTCAACAACAAAGGGTCTGACAAAATGCCACAGAACTCATACAGAGAGACATAAAAGCAGGAGATGATGAATGTTAAGTGCATTCTGGCTTGATTTATTTTAAAGAGATCACTTCTAAGAAACACTTGGGATCAGTACTTGGGGTATTAGAGATGCGTCCCGACAGCTGGGGTTTGTCGAAACATGGGTGGCTTTGTTCTCTTTCACGTCTGTTTTTTCCCATGTGTTTGTTGTCAGTCACTGCTTAGGGGGAGAGCAAACCAAAAGATGACACAAAAGAGCAGCAGCTAAGAGGTGAGACATTCTCTCTGGCTAGTGCGGAGGAGGTCGGATTGGCTGCCCAAAGTTCCGTTTTCAGCAGTTGCTGCTATGATCATTTCAGCCAGTCCAACCTGTCCCTACAAATGACTTCCTGTTTGGGCACCGATATACAAGTGTAGGGCTTCCCTGCTGGTCCAAACGTTAAGAATCCCTCTGCTAATGCAGGAGATACAGGTTTGATCCCCAGTTCAGGAAGATTCCACGTGCCTCGGGGCAACTGAGCCCGAGCACCACAACTACTGAAGCCCACACGCCCTGAAGCCCTTGTTCAGCAACAAGAGAAGCCACCTTAACCAGAAGCTCGCTCACCGCAACTAGAGGAAGTCCAGGTGCAGCAGCAAAGACCCAGCGCAACCAAAAGAAGTAGATATTAAAAAACATATATCCAAGTGTACAACCAAATCCATAACCTCTTCCTCCTGGACACAGAGCTAGGCTCAGCCTCTCAGCCTCCCTTGAGAACCGGATGGAATGTGAACGGAAGCGAAGAGGGCCACTTCCGGTTCTGGCCCATAAAATGTTCCATGGGTAATCCTCCTCTCACTTCTCTCATCTGCCAGCCGGAAAGCCATGCCCAAGTCACCATGAAGTCACGTGGGAAAAATGGTGACCTCCCCCCCTTCAGAAGTCAGAGCCTTGAATAATTGTTTGAAGAGCAGCTGGCTAACACCAAGATCCCTGTCAATTGGAATTTACAAAAAGGAAATATAAACATCTATAATATCAGTTTAGTTCAGTTCAGTCGCTCAGTCATGTCTGATTCTTTGCGACCCCATGGACTGCAACACGCCAGGTCTACCTGTCCACCACCAACTCCCGGAGTTTACCCAAACTCATGTCCGTCAAGTCGGTGATGCCATCCAACCATCTCATCCTCTGTCGTCCCCTTCTCCTCCTGCCTTCAATCTTTCCCAGCATCAGGGTCTTTTCAAATGAGTCGGTTCTTCAACTGGTGGCCAAAGGATTGAAGTTTCAGCTTCAACATCAGTCCTTCCAATGAACACCCAGGACTGATCTCCTTCAGGATGGACTGGTTGGATCTCCTTGCTGTCCAAGGGACTCTCAAGAGTCTTCTCAAACACCACAGTTCAAAAGCATCAATTCTTCGGCACTCAGCTTTCTTTATAGTCCAACTCTCACATCCATACATGACTACTGGAAAAACCATACCCTTGACTAGATGGACCTTTGTTGACAAAGTAATGTCTCAGCTTTTTAACATGCTATCTAGGTTGGTCATAACTTTCCTTCTAAGAAGCAAGCATCTTTGCATTTCATGGCTGCAGTCACCATCTGCAGTGATTTGGGAGCCCAGAAAAATAAAGTCTGCCACTGTTTCCACTGTTTCCCCATCTATTTGCCAGGGCCCCTGAAATGTGGTGGGAAGGGATGACGGTTTTTTATAGTAGTTATCCTACCCTGACTACCACAGCATGGAGGAGCCCAGAGAAAGTAAGTCATGCGCACTCTGTATGGGCCTGTTCTGACCTCCTTTCTAGTCACCTTTTCTTTGACCTCCCTGTATATCTGCTCTCTAATAACTGACCCTGAGCATGATGGGGAGAAACATTGCAAAAGACATTATAAGACGGAGAAGAACACGCATTCTTGCAGAGAGAAATGTTATCCTAACCAACAAATGAGCATTGGGCACATTCCCTAAAGAAGTCATTCTGCTAGGTGCTGGGAATACAAAGGCATCAAACCTCTTCTCGACCTTGGAATTAAGACAGATGTAAAAGGTTCAATCCTGTCTCTCAATAGGCTTACAAACTTGGGAAAACATGACTTCAAAGATAGTTGCCTAACGAAAGAAGGATGTGTTAGAGATGAGCAGAACTGATTTGCCATGCCAGAGATGACCCTTATTTGATTTATAGAAAATGAAATAATCTGTGCCTCAGTATCTTCATCTTAAAACTCAGAAGATACCTGAGAAACATGGTTAAGTTTTCTCTCTTTTTTTTGGCCACACTGCATAGCCTGCAGGACCTTCGTTCCCTGACCAGGGATCAATTGAACCCAGGCCCTGCAGTGGAAGCTTAGAGTCCTAACCACTGGACCACCAGTGAAATCCCTTAATATTTTTTTTAATTGGAGTAGAGTTGCTTTACAATGTTGTGTTAATTTCTGCTGTACAGCAAAGTGAATCAGCTACATGTTTACATATGTTCCCTCTTCTTTGGATTCCCTTCCCATTTAGGTCATTACAGAGCATTGAGTATTAGACACAGTAGGTTCTCATTAGTTAACTATTTTATACATAGTAGTGTATATATGTCAATTCCAATCTCCCAATTCATCCAATCCCCACCATGTATTTTTAAAAAGTAGCTTTTTCCTAGCGCTTTAACAAAGACCAATGTCTAAAACTTTGGAGTTATGTATCAACGTCCAAGCCCAACCAATTGAATTAAATTAGAACTGCTGTGAGGGAGGCCTAGGTATTAGTATTTTTCAAAAGCTCTCCAGGAGATTGTTAATGAGCAGCCAGGTTTGGCCTCCAACACCTAAAGAGCATGACTTACCAATTGGTACTTTTTTTTTTTTCAATTGGTACTTCTGAATTGTGGTGCTGGAGAAGACCTTGAGAGTCCCTTGAACTGCAAAGAGATCAAACCAAGTAATCCTAAAGGAAATCAACCCTGAATATTCATTGGAAGGACTGATGCTGGAACTCCAATACTTTGGCCACCTGATGCAAAGAACTGACTCACTGGAAAAGACCCTGATGCTGGGAAAGACGGAAGGCAAACGAAGAGGGTGGCAGAGGTTGAGATGATTAGATACTATCACTGACTCAACGGACATGAATTTGAGCAAACTCTGGGAGACTGTGAAGGACAGAAGAGTCTGGCATGCTGCAGCGCATGGGGTTGCAAAGAGTCGGACACGACTTAGCAGCTGAACAACAACAAAATGCCAGCTGGCGTTTGTGCGTGCTCTGCAAGTGGGAGATGTGTCTGATCATGTCTGTTGTTGAAAAGGAAGCAGGACCTGTGACCAAGCACCTATCGTCCTCACACATCATGTCAACTGTCCACTCACTGCAGGTGTTCCTGACGTCTGATTTAGACTGTAACCATAGAGGACCCTGAAGTATGGTATAGGGAATATGTAAAAACATATTTAACAGAGAAGAAGGTAAAAGAAATCAATTTCTTTTCAGTTTAATATAAGATGCCTCAGTCCAATCAGTCAAGAAGATACCAAGCAGAATAATTTACTCCCTCACCCTGAAACTTTTCAATTTTCTTTAAGATGCTAGTGTCAACAATCTGGATGCTTAAACATAATTTAAGACCATGAATAATTTTCTAAGATCAAAATACCAGTGAAATCACTAACACTAAATCTGCCATCTTCCATGAGCAGCTTGATAGCATGGGTTCAAAATAACTCCAAAGTTTTAGCAATTTGGCCTTGGTCAGAACATGAGGAAAGGGCTACTTTTTGAAAATACATGGTGTTTTTCACCACATAGGGACTGGAAGTAACATACATTGCGTTTCAACTCTTTTAAAGGTCAAGAAACTGAGGCTCAGAGAGGCTCAGGGAGGTATCATACTCAAGTTCACATAACCAGTCGGCACCGTGCACCCCAAGGATTTCCATCTAAGTCTTTAACCTATAATATTTTCATGATATCGTAAGCGAAATTTTTAGAATTGTTAGAGCAATTATTTGGCATAATGCCAAGAACAGAGACTACACTGGGGAAAGGCAACCTTTATGTAAAATTTGATTATGAGTTTGGTTTATTTCAAGTCAATTCTCAAATTGCTTTTATTAGAAATAATGAAAATACCCATATAGAATAGTAAAAAAAAAATCTATTTTAATTTCTAATTTGAGGAGACATTTTGGATTGTCTATTCCAAGTGGCCAAAAAAGTTACTTTCTAGAAAAATCCACTTCCATCATGTACTTTGAAGTCTACAAAAATTCTAACTATGTTGGGTTAGGATTATGTATAATAGTGAGAAATAGTAAATGCAGGAAGTTCCCTGGCAGCCCATTGCATGCTTCCACTGCAAGGGGCACAAGTTCAATCCCTGGTCAGGGAAATAAGATCCCACATGCTACACAGCATAACCAAAAAAAAAAAAAAAAATTGCAAAAGTTTAGTTTTTACTTTTATGAAAGTCTGACCCCAGGGTTGGAGTCTACTAGGATTTATATGAAGCTCCACAGTGTCAAGGTCTCAGGGTCCTTCTAACTTGTTACTATGCTGAGCATTGCCTTCATCCCAGGCCACTTCATGGTCTGAGAAGGCTGCTCCACGTCCTGCCATCACATCCACTTTCCAGCCCAGAGAAAGGAGGAAAGAGAAAAAGAAAGACATACTCTTAGCTTTAAGGACACATCCCTAGTGTGGCACACGTCTCTTCTCTTTTTACACTTTAACCGGAATTTTGTCGTATGTATTGGACTTCCCAGGGCTCAGCAGTAAAGAATCCACTTGACAATGCAGGAGACACAGGAGACACGGGTTAGATCCCTGGGTGGGAAAATCCCCTGGGAGAGGAAATGGCAACCCACTCCAGTATCCTTGCTGGAACATTCCATGGACAGAGGAGCTTGGTGGGCTACAGTCCAAAGGGTCACAAAGAGTCAGACATGGCTGAACACACACACACACACACACACACACACACACACACACACATTCTAGTTGCAGAGCATGGGCTCCATATGCACAGGCTTCAGGGGTTGTGGTGCATGGGCTTAGTTACCTCGCAGCATGTGTGACCTTCCAAGATCAGGGATTGAACCCGTGTCCCCTGCATTGGCAGATGAATTCCTAACCACTGGATCACCAGGGAAGTCCAGAGAAGCTGCCCCTTCTGAGGGGTTAATTCTCTAATGAAAAATGCTCCCAAACTCAACGTGAATGACAGATTATCTCTGGATTATGGTAAAGTGATCATCTCTCAGTTCAGTTCAGTTGAGTAGCTCAGTCATGTCTGACTCCTTGTGACCCCATGGACTGATGTTGAAGCTGAAACTCCAATACTTTGGCCACCTGATGCGAAGAGCTGACTCATTGGAAGAGACCCTGATGCTGGGAAAGATTGAGGGCAGGAGGAGAAGGGGATGACAGAGGATGAGATGGTTAGATGGCATCATGAAATTGATGGACATGGGTTTGGGTGGACTCCGGGAATTGGACAGGGAGGCCTGGTGTGCTGCGGTTCATTGGGTCGCAAAGAGCCGGACATGACTGAGCAACTGAACTGAACTGAACTGAGTGATTTCCCCCACTTTCTTCAATTAAAGTCTGAATTTGCCAATAAGGAGTTCATGATCTGAGCCACAGTCAGCTCCCGATCTTGTTTTTGCTGATGGTATAGAGCTTCTCCATCTTTGGCTGCAAAGAATGTAATAAACCTGATTTTGGTGTTGACCATCTGGTGATATCCACATGTACAGTCTTCTCTTGTGTTGTTGGAAGAGGGTGTTTGCTATGACCAGTGCATTCTCTTGGCAGAACTCTGTTAGCCTTTGCCCTGCTTCATTTGGTACTCCAAGGCCAAATTTGCCTGTTATTCCAGGTATCTGTTGACTTCCCGCTTTTGCATTCCAGTCTGTATAATGAAAAGGACACCTTTTTTGGGTGTTAGTTCTAGAAGGTCTTGTAAGTCTTCATAGAACCATTCAACTTCAGCTTCTTCAGCATTACTGGTTGGGGCATAGACTTGGATTACTGTGATAGTGAATGGTTTGCCTTGGAAACGAACAGAGATCATTCTGTTGTTTTTGAAATTGCATCCAAGTACTGCATTTTGGATTCTTTTGTTGACTATGATAGCTACTCCATTTCTTCTAAGGGATTCTTGCCCACAGCAGTAGATATAATAGTCATCTGAGTTAAATTCACCCATTCCAGTCCATCTTACTTCACTGATTCCTAAAATGTCAATGTTCACTCTTGGCATCTCCTATTTGAACACCTCCAATTTGCCTTGATTCATGGACCTAACATTCCAGGTTCCTATGCAATATTGCTCTTTACAGCATTGGACTTTGCTTCCATCACCAGTCACATCCACAACTGGGTGTTGTTTTTGCTTTGGCTCCAACTTTTCATTCTTTCTGGAGTTATTTCTCTACTGATCTCCCATAGCATATTGGGCACCTACCGACCTGGGAAGTTCATCCTTCAGTGTCCAATCTTTTGCCTTTTCATGCTCATCTCTAGGGTAGGAGAAAAACTGGACTGACTGAGCTTGCTCTCATTTTAAAAGAATCATATAAGTTGGTCTTTTAGAAAAATGTAAGACTTTATACATATTTCATTTCTCTTGGACAGCTTAAATACAGGTTTGCCTATGACAAAGGACTTAAGCAAATTCTCATTTACCTTTTCCATTTTATGTGTCCATGATTGCACAATAAAATAAAATTTCCATTTTGGGGGGTAGTACATGCATAAGACAGCAAACATATATAATGAAATGTCACTGAGATAATTGTCTCACTGCCTGTTTCCTGACTTAGTGGAATGAGCACTAAATCAGGAGTCAGAAGGCTGAGTTGTGTGGGCTGAGGGTGTGCTCTGGGTTCCAGCAGTCTTTTCTGCAAGATGAAGGTTTTGGCTTGGTGATTACTGGCATCCTTCTAGCCCAAACATTTTCTCATGTACAAGGGAAAGTATTTGTTTACTGTTAGCCTTGTTTAGAAAGTAAATTAATAAGACTCAGAGCGTCACTTTTTTTTTAGCTTATTTGTCCAGTTATCTTATATAAGGATCTACTCTGTATGTTATAAATGACACAGAGGAAATTGTTCTGTGCCCAGACCATGACCAAAGTTTCTAGACTGTGCCTTCACTGTAGACTGTGTCTCCTGTACGCATTTTTAAACTCACAATGCTTTTCTTTAATTTGAAGTTTCCTATGGGTATACACTTCAGTGGACACTTAATATTAGGTAACAAGAGTTGTTTTCGTTATGTATTTTCATACTGTTGGAAATGTTAGATTCTTTTAAAAAAACATGAAACACAGTGAACACTGAAAAATTGTTGCAGACAAGGAAATGAAAGGGCTCAGAGAAGGTTAGAGAAACCTATATTTCAGTCAACAAAGGCAGAGACTGAACATGTCTGGGGGAGTCGGCAACCCAGTCTCATCTCCAGCATCTTGCTTTGCTGTTGTTCAGTCTCTAAGTCTGACTCTGTGATCCCATAGACTGCAGCATGCCAGGTTCTTCTGTCCTTCACTGACTCCCAGAGGTTTGCTTTCTTCCTCAAATAGTATAAAGAAGTAATTAATGCAGCTTCCCTTGTGGCTCAGATGGGAAAGCGTCTGCCTACAGTGCAGGAGACTCGGGTTCGATCCCTAGGTCAGGAAGATCCTCTGGAGAAGGAAATGGCAACCCACTCCAGCACTCTTGCCTGGAAAATCCCATGGACGGAGAAGCCCGGTAGGCTACAGTCCATGGGGTCTCAAAGAGTCGGACACGACTGAGCGACTTCACTTCACTTCAAATTTAAATAGTCCTGAATGTCCTTCATTTCTGTCCTTAATTTTGTCTAGAGTGGAGATTAGGTCCCTTAGGGCATTAAAAAGGGATGGTTTTCATTGGTGGTTTACAAACTCAGGGTGGGTTTTTTTTTTTTTTTTTTTGATTGCATGTGGCCATTTGTGATTCGTCAGTACACTTAGAGAAGCCTTATTGCAACTTCCCAGAAATCCACTAATCATTAAAACTCCAGACTCTATTTTTTAAGTGAAAAAAACTATATCAGGGTAAAGTAACACGTTAGTTATGCTTTTTGCTTTGCTTTCTTTTTAATGGTGAAGATACTTATAAACAGAGAATGCATTAAGTGGAGATAACCAAACCTTTAGGTCAAGCATCACCTTCAATGCACTGTGGCAACTGATTGGCAGTGGAAAAAGAGATAAAATGCTCTTCTTAAGCTATAGGGACAGGCTACCTAGTAACTACAGAATGATTAAATTCTGTTCACAGATATGTTTTCTCTTAATTGGATGAAAAGATTTAAGGATCACACCTGGGGAGCCATGGAGACGTATGATAGTTACTAGTGGGCTTAATACATGCAATTCTATGAGTGATTCTTCTCTTAGTAGCAAGAAATCAGCTAAGCTCCCCCCAGAGTCATAAGCCTGTGCTCTTTTAAACTGTAGGAAGGGACTTCCTTGGTGGTCCAGTGGTTAGGAATCCCCCTGCCAGTGCAGGTTCAATCCCTCGTTTAGGAAGATCCCACATCCCACAGAGCAACCAAGTCCATGCCCGTAACTACTGAGCCCAAGTTCTTGAACCCATGAGCTGCAACTGCTGAAGCTCTCACACCTAGCACCCACGGGCTGCAAAAAGAGAAGGCGCCGCAAGGAGACGACCGCCCACCGCAGCTAGAGAGCAGCCCCCCTGCCCCCCCAAACTAGAGAGAGGCTGCCCGCAGCAACAAAGGCCTAGAACACCCAAAAATAAAATAAATAAATAAGCTTTTAAAAATGTTTTTAAAAATAAATAAACTGCAAGAAAAATAAAAACCGAAGTGTGGAATGGAGCATAATAAAAAGTGCAGTGACCCCTGTGTAGTGTTACACAATGGACAATGATAATTTTCTATGGACAAGATGATGTTTGCGTTCAGATACCAGAGTTCTTTTTCCCGTGGGAACTCAAAACGGTCTTTTGGGATCAGTTTATCTTATTACCACCCTTTCTTGTCTTTTTTTTTTTTCCTGTTAGGCTTATGTTGCTTTATTGAGAATTATGGTCATCACTGTTCTCTCCAGCTTTAACAATTAAATTAAGAAAAATCAAGTTATAGGTTGACAATGATGACCTTTTTTATTCATGAAGGGCCTTAAGATAATACAATAATTTCTTCCTGTGCTCAGGAAAGAATTCGGTATACATGTCACTATTATTGGAGAAGTTCTACCTTGGAGTCACATTTCAAAATGCTTTTCACTCCTTACACTCCTTGAGTAAGATTTGTAGGTTAATATTTTCTCCTGTGGCTTGGCTGTCTTCCTCACAGAGACGCAGTTTAAAACTTTCCTAAAGCCCCCTCTAGTGACAAACAGCAAATTAATCCATTACTTCATAACATTTAATACCACCAAGCTCTAAAGTTCCATTTTCTCATCTATTTATTAGATAAATGAATAAGCTACAGTATTTTGATTGGAGAATGGTTAAGAAATAGTCAATAGTTCGAATTTCCAAGATTCCCACCAAAACCTAGGGGATTTTCTTTTGAAATGAAAACCAACATCTTTTTAAATTCCATTTCTTTTATCTGCCCTGAAGGGTACACCTTAAAAAAAATCCCCTAAAAAATGTCCTTCATTTTTATCCTTAAGGGACATTAAAGATGAAAATACATTTATAATTAGCCACTGAATGGGAAAAGATTATCTTGGCCTTTACCTCATGGTGTCTCCATTTCATTCACTGGATAATTTTCATTCATAACGCTGAGCATGACCAAACAGAGAAACATAAATTCTCTAAATTATGAAAGCAATGGTAATCTATAAAGATATAGATTAAATGTAAATGTAATAATACAATGTTTTAAAATAATAAGTAATAAAATACAATAAACTATATAGTATATGTACTGGGCTATATATTATGGTATGTAATAATATATAGCTTACTTCATTTGTATCTCTTTTTTCAAAGAGCTTCAAACTCATCTAATTAAAAATAAGCTTGATGAAACAATTAAATAAGAGAAGAATAAAATCCTTGAGTCGTATCTGTCTGTGACCCTATGGACTGTAGACCACCAGGTTCCTCTGTCCATGGGATTCTCCAGGCAAGAGTTCTAGAGTTGGTTGCCATTTCCTTCTCCAGGGCATCTTTCCAACCCAGAGATTGAACTCGCGTCTCTTATGTCTCCTGCATTGGCAGGTGGGTTCTTTAACTGCTAGCTCCACCTGGGAAGCCCATATAGAGTATATGTATTAGGCTATATATTATGGTATATAATAATACAGAGCTTATTTCATTTGTATCTCTATTTCCAAAGAGCTTCAAACTCATCTAGTTAAAAACAGGCTTAATTAAACCATTAAATAAGAGTAGAAGAATAAAAGTCACCTGCATAATATAGGGAATTAAAGAGATAAATAGAAAAATAGGCTATGAATAGTTATTGCAGCTAAGCATAAGTCTTAGTTTTGAGCTGACAAGCTAAGACAAAAAGAAGAAAGTCAGTAAGAAAAGTAAATATACCAGTGCATTAAGGGAGAAAACTGCTTTCCTTCTAAAATACAGATAGACAAGCCTCTAGATATCAGTAACAAAAATGTATCATTGGAATGATTTCTTAACAATGAGAAATTCACGTTTTAATATTCAACAAAAGGTCTCAGGAACATCTATGCTCCAAGGACATTGCAGTTGGTGGTGATTCCCCATTGGAAGCATGTTCCTGGGAGCGAACTCGACAATAAACCCAGGCCAGCTGCATACATTTACCCATGATCAGGGTTATCTCTGGGAACAGCAACCAGAAAGGATCTTCTTTCTCTTTTTTACACAGAGTGAAGACAAAGGATATTTAAATTAACTATCATAAAGGGACTCATGATAATATGTTCTCTGCTATGGTTGGAAAGAAAAGGACTCCATCGTGCACTTCTTGAAGGAACTGGAACAAAATACTTAAAAATCATGAAGTGAGGATGGTTTCAGTTGAAGTTGGCTACCGAGCAATGTCGTCTTCACAACCCTCATTTTGCTGTCTCTCAATCGTGCAGCCCCTTTCCTTTTGGAAGCCAAAATTTACTTTTGATACCCAACGCCTTCTTTCACAAGGGAAACTGGCATCACCCTTGAGTGAGTCAGGTCACTGTGTTGCCTCTCCCAGGGGTGTTTGCCCTTTATGCTTCAGTTCTAATCCAATTTAACAAATGCTTACTGGAGGTCTAGTATATGCAAGATATTTTCCAGATGCTGGGAACCTTTCCTGTCACAACCAGGGGTGGAATGGGTGGGCTGCTACTGCCATGCCGTGCGCAGAGGTCAAGGCTCGCTGCTAACCACGCTGCACTGCATACGACAGCCCAACAATCATGCATCCAGCCCCGAATGTCCGTAGACCCACTGCGGAGGACACCTTACAGAACGCTGCCTGGTCCCATCTACCCTCACGTCCAAGGATTCATAAGTAACTCCTTCGAAATTAAACAAATTGTGGAAAGCCACGGATAATTCAACGCCTTGTTCATGTTACAACTCTCTTCCATCATAAAGGAAAACTGACGACTTATGATTTTAAAAAAGGTGGAAGGTGGTGGTGGAAGAGGAGGGGGTGGGGGGAAGCTCAGGAAGCAGAAAGGAAATGCAAACTGATTACTGGGGTTAAGAATTAAGATAATATGTAGATGCTTTTCATCCCCAGGATTTTCACTAATCCAAATGTTCAAGTACTGCTGCTTGTAAATTTAATTATTTTGGGCTTCTCTGGTAGTTCAGATGGTAAAGCGTCTGCCCGCAATGCGGGAGACCTGAGTTCGATCCCTGCGTGGAGAAATGCAAACTGATTATTGGGGTTAAGAATTAAGATAATACGTATTTTCATACCCAGGATGTTCACTAATCCAAATGTTCAAGTACTGCTTGGAAATCTAATTATCTGGAGCTGGTTAAATGTTACCCTGAGCTCAACCAACAATTCGCTCCGGGACCCAAGGGACACGGACGCCCGATGAGGCCGGCGTGTCTTCCCGCTCGTCCCGCAGCGACAAGGCCTTCCAGGTGCTGGGGGCGGAGTTCCGACGGGCAGCAGAGCCGCAGGGCCACAGGCCGGCGCTTCGCCCTGGCGTCCTCCAGTCCTCCGCGCCCCTCTCGGGACCCAGGGGGCGGGGCCGCGGGGCGCGTCCCTGTGCGATGACGTCACAATCCGGCGCCTCGGGGCCCGCCCTCAGCCGCCCGCCGCGCGTCAGTCTCCGGCTGCTGCGCCGCCCCGCCCTCCGGCCGTCTTTCGCCGAACCTCTGCAGCGGGGAGCCGGCCCGGCCCTGGGAAGGGTCGAAGGGGACGCCCCAAGTCCCCGCGGTGTGGCCGCAGGAGGACCCGAGCATGGACGCCAGCCGGAGAGGTAAAGGGCCGCCGTCGCGGACGCCCGCCGGGTGCCCGGCCCCCTCAGGTGTGGGGTTGGTGTCGCGGCCGCGCGCGCGCGCTCCCGGGCCCCTGCTTGGTCGTCAGAGTTGCCACCGACCCCTCCACAAGCTGCCTAGGCCTCTCGCCGCCGAGGAAGCCCTGCGTGCGGGCTCCCCAGGTGCGCTCGTTGGCTCAGAGTTTGTTCCCCAGCTCCGGGAGGCCCTGTCCCCCTCAAGTCGGGGTCGGAGGCAGACCAAGCAGATGTGGCCTTTGGAGTCAGACTTCCCTGAACCCCGAATCAAGTCTACACCCCCGCCCCGGTCCCCTGCACTTAGGGGTGAGCTTCGGTCTCTTCATCTTGAACGTGGTGGTAAAAACACCCATGTCTTGGAGCTCTTGAGGATTAAATGCAGATAATACCTACAAAGCTCTTGGCACACTGTTACTTAGGAAATACAAAATCCTCCGTACGGTAACCACGCCCCCCAGCCCCGCCCCCAAACTACACGGTAACCCAGGAATTCGACAACTTCAGAGTGAATATTGATTGCCTAGGAATCGTGTTAAAAATGCAGATCTTGACGGAGGGGCTGAGATGACGCATTTCGAATGAGCTTCCAAATGATGTAGTGTTGCTGGCTACAGTTTCAGTAGCAAAGGACTAATCCATTTTCACTATGTATGCTTGGACTTGACTGAATACTCTGGGTTAAAATGGGCATCACTGTGGAACAGTTGGAACCATGTAACTTGAAATCTCTAGGAGTCAGCCCAACCCAAATAGTTTGCATCTTCACATTTTGTGAGCAAGGCAGATAAGGCGGTCTTCAGACTTCTTCCTATTCAGTGTTCCCATCTATTTTAAATTATACCTTTAAACCAAGCTGCCAGATGGTTCCTAGCAATGTCTTGCTTTGCATACAAGTGTGCCTTTATTATGTAATCATGGATCAAAATAAGTGCTGTTCTGAATGTAGGAGATAACTATTCATTGATCAGCAAGCTGTATTTTCTGACAGTTTACCATCTAAGTTCCAGAAAAAGCAAACAAAAATACGTTTATGGTTTTCAAAAGTTTTACCACAGAAGCTAACATGACTCTTGCTGTATACTGGAAACTATTCTGAAATTATCTCGAGTTCTCATGCACAAAACATCTTGTACATTGATTTCATGGTGAATAAACTAAAAAGATCATAAATAACTTGCCAAGGTCCCAGTAAGTAACACAACAGACTTTCAATCCAGATGTGATAAAGCAAAACCTTAGAGCAACTTAACTATCTCATGATAGAAATGGGAGCATGGGAAAGGATATATGTAAAAATTAGAGTATCATAGACAGTCTATTTGTTAATTAGGTTGTTTTTAAAATCAGGTTTATGGGAATCCCCTGGTGGTCCAGTGGTTAAGACTGTGCTTCCACTGCAGAGGGTGTGAGTTCCATCCCTGGTCGGGGAACTAAGATCCCACATGCTGTGTAGTGCAGCCGAAAATAAACAAACAAATAAATAAAATCAGGTTCATGTAAAAAAAAAAAGTAAAGTTTCTGTTTTTATAACTTATCCAACTTAGCTCCATTTTTAGGACATTATATAATGTATAGTATCAAACATTGCTTTTTATTGACCTTTTAAGGAAAATGTAATACTCAACAGAGATCTGGGGTAATTGTTAACAGAAAACCATAAATAAATTTAGCTAGAGCTAAAATACTTAACCAGACATGGAACAATGAACTGGTTTAAAATTGGAAAAGGAGTAAGACAAGGCTGTATATGGTCACCCTGCTTATTTAACTTATATGCAGAGTTTTTGAAGTCCAAACTCCCTACCTCAGAATTCGGTGGTATTGGCGATAGGACCCTTAAAGAGGTAATAAAGTTAAAATGAGATGGTTAGAGTTGCCCTAATCCCACTTGGGGGCTTCCCAGGTAGTGCTGAAAGTGAAAGTGTTAGTCACTCAGTCATGTCTGGCTCTTTGGAACCCCATGGACTACATAGCCCACCAGGCTCCTCTGACCATGAAATATATGCAGAGTATATTACGTGAAATGCCAGGCTGGATGAATCACAAGCTGGAATCAAGATTTCTGGGAGAAATAACAACAACCTCAGATATGCAGATGATGCCACTCTAATGGCAGAAAGGGAAGAGAAACTAAAGAGCTTCTTGATGAGGGTGAAAGAGGAGAGTGAAAACTCAACATTCAAAAAACTGATATCATGGCATCTGGTCCCTTCACTTTATAACAAATAGAAGGGAGGAAAAGTATAAGCGGTGACAAGTTTTCTTTTCTTGGGTTCCAAAATCACTGTGAATGGTGACTGCAGTCATGAAGTTAAAAGATCCCTGCTCCTTGGAAGAGAAGTTATGACAAACCTAGACGGTGTATTAAAAAGCAGAGACATCATTTTGTCGACAAGGGTACATATAGTCAAAGCTGTGTAGTCATGTATGGATGTAACAATTGGACCATAAAGATGGTTGAGTGCTGAAGAATTCATGCTTTCAAATTGTGGTGCTGGAGAAGACTCTTGAGAGTCCCTCGGTCTGCAAGGCAATCAAACCAATCAATCCTAAAGGAAATCAACCCGAATATTATTGGAAGGACTGATGCTGAAGTTCCAATACTTTGGCCACCTGATGTGAAGAGCTGGATCAGTGGAAAAGACCCTGATGCTGGGAAGGAAGGAAAGCAAAAGGAGAAGGGGGCAACAGAGGATGAGATGGTTGGATGGCATCACTGACTCAATGGACGTGAGTTTGAGCAAGCTCCAGGAGATGGTGAGGGACAGGAAAGCCTGACGTGCTGCAGTCCATGGGGTCGCAAAGAGTTGGACATAATTTAGCGACTGAACAACAAAATTGCACTTTTTAAATTGATTACATTTCATTACCTTTGATGATTTTAAGAGCTCAAGGTACTAAGACATCTAAAGTTATTTATCTTTAGTCATTTATTGTCTCTGACATTGTGCTCTCTAACTTCTCTGTATAGACCTGCTTTTTGTTTTTCTGTGAACTGTAGGGAAACACACATTCATTAGGAAGGAACTTGGAAGGAAGAAACTGCATACAGGGAATAAAGTACATACTTCTTAGCCTGTTTCGTATGATATAATAGTAGCATGGAGCATGATTTGAGTACTAAGCAATTTATATTGATCAGGACAGTGTAATGGTTAAGACTCAGGAGCCAGATTGCTGAGGTCTTGGGCAAATGACATGCCTTACCTCTTTGTGCTTCATCTATACAGTGGACTGACTTCCTTGGTGGCTCAGACGGTAAAGCGTCTGCCTACAATGCAGGAAACCCGGGTTCAATCCCTGGGTCGGGAAGATCTCCTGGAAAAGGAGATGGTAACCCACTCCAGCATTCTTGCCTGGAAAATCCCATGGACAGAGAAGCCTGTTAGGCTACAGTCCATGGGGTCCCAAAGAGTTGGACATGACTGAGCGACTTCACTTTCACTTTCTTTCACTTATACAGTATGAATAATGATAGTACCGATCTCATAGGATTGTTTTAAGGATTAAGTGAGTTTCTAGCTACAGAGTGGTTAAAACATTGCCAGGTACACTTAGCAGTATTCAGTAAGTGAATACAAGTGAAGAAATCCAACTCAAATTGGTTTAAGCAAAAGTGGGAATTTTTGAGCTCCTGTGGGGAAAAGTCTAGGGAGGGTAGAGCTTCAAACATGCTTATATCCCAGTGCTCAAGCAGTGTTACCAGGGATCTTCCTTGGTCTTGGTTCCACTTACCTCTGTGTAAGTTCCCTTCTCAGACAGGTTACCATTGTGTAGTGTCAGGCCTGTTTATGTTCTAGGGATTTCCTAATAGTTCCAGTGAAAGTCCCAGGACTGTGTCTGGGTCACATAGTCTTTGCTGATTTAGTCAACATAACTGGCCAGTTTGGGATGATATGCCCACCTTCGACAGTGGGATCCTCTTGAACCAACTAGGCTAAGAGAGGGGAGGAGTGGTTCCTCAAGCAGGTTGAGGTCCTGTTTTCCTCAAAGGGGCGCTGGATTCTGGGCAGGCAAAAAGTCAGCAGTTTTTTCCTCTGGAGAAATAAGATTTGTTTGAGAGTTTGGTGGTTAGTTTTCTTCTTTTATATTTCTATATACTCCTTCATGACTATCTTTACTACCAACTCAAGTGTTACCACCTTGACTTCTCTCGTCCTAAATAAGTTAATGTTTTTCCTTCTTGTTCTCTGACTTATGATGTAGACGGAGCTTCTTGGATATTCTTATTTCAGGTGGTTTTTTGGTTTGTTTGGTTTGGTTTGTTGTTTACTCTGTTCTAGCGGGATTTGTTCTAGCATCCTGGATTTTAGTTCTGCTGTCTCGATACCTGTTTTTCTGTTTTCAGACATCCATGTTTCTTTCAGACTATGACTGTTTCTTCCCCACACCTTTATAGCTTATAAAGCAGACTGGCCATTTACCCATTTAAAATATGTCTTGGGATACACTATATTTTGCTTGTTGAATTCCATTAAACTCTGTGTACAAAAAAGATCTTCACAACCCAGATAATCACGATGGTATGATCGCTCACCTAGAGCCAGACATCTTGGAATCTGAAGTCAAGTGGGCCTTAGGAAGCATCACTATGAACAAAGCTAGTGGAGGTGATGGAATTCCAGTTGAGCTATTTCAAATCCTGGAAGATGATGCTGTGAAAGTGCTGCACTCAATATGCCAGCAAATTTGGAAAAGTCAGCAGTGGCCACAGGACTGGAAAAGGTCAGTTTTCATTCCAATCCCAAAGAAGAGTAACGTCAAAGAATGTTCAAACTACCGCACAATTGCACTCATCTCACACGCTAGTAAAGTAATGCTCAAAATTCTCCAACCAGGCTTCAGCAATATGTGAACCGTGAACTTCCAGATGTTCAAGCTGGTTTTAGAAAAGGCAGAGAAACCAGAGATCAAATTGCCGACATCTGCTGGATCATCAAAAAAGCAAGAGAGTTCCAGAAAAACATATATTTCTGCTTTATTGACTGCGCCAAAGCCTTTGACTGTGTGGATCACAATAAACTGTGGGAAATTCTTCAAGAAATGGGAATACCAGACCACCTGACCTGCCTTGTGAGAAACCTATATGCAGGTCAGGAAGCAACAGTTAGAACTGGACATGGAACAACAGACTGGTTCCAAATATGAAAAAGAGTAGTCAAGGCTGTATATTGTCACCCTGTTTATTTAACTTATATGCAGAGTACATCTTGAGAAATGCTGGACTGAAAGAAGCACAAGCTGGAATCAAGATTGCCAGGAGAAATATCAATAACCTCAGATATGATGATGATACCACCCTTATGGCAGAAAGTGAAGAAGAACTAAAGAGCCTCTTGATGAAAGTGAAAGAGGAGAGTGAAAAAGTTGGCTTAAAGCTCAACATTCAGAAAACTAAGATCATGGCATCTGGTCCCATCACTTCATGGCAAATAGAGGGGAAACAGTGGAAATAGTGTCAGACTTTATTTTTCTGGGCTCCAAAATCAGTGCAGATGGTGATTGCAGCCATGAAATTAAAAGATGCTTACTCCTTGGAAGGAAAGTTATGACCAACCTAGACAGCATATTAAAAAGCAGAGACCTTACTTTGTCAACAAAGATCCATCTAGTCAAGGCTATGGTTTTTCCAATGGTCATGTTTGGATGTGAGAATTGGACTATAAAGAAAGCTGAGCACTGAAGAATTAATGCTTTTGAACTGTGGTGTTGGAGAAGACTCTTGAGAGTCCCTTGGACAGCAAGGAGTCCATTCTAAAGGAGATCAGTCCTGGGTGTTCATTGAAAGGACTGATGTTGAAGCTGAAACTCCAGTACTTTGGCCACCTGATGTAAAGAGCTGACTCATTGGAAAAGACCCTGATGCTGGGAAAGAGTGAGAGCAGGAGGAGAAGGGGATGACAGAGCATGAGATGGTTGGATGGCATCACCAACTCAATGGACGTGGGTTTGGGTGAACTCCGGGAGTTGGTGATGGACAGGGAGGCCTGGCATGCTGCAGTTCATGGGGTCACAAAGAGTCAGACATGACTGAGCGACTGAACTGAACTGA
This sequence comes from Cervus elaphus, assembly GCF_910594005.1. Taxonomy (NCBI): domain Eukaryota; kingdom Metazoa; phylum Chordata; class Mammalia; order Artiodactyla; family Cervidae; genus Cervus; species Cervus elaphus. The sequence continues at coordinate 3,296,866 of NC_057826.1, read as the reverse complement.
ACTGTAACTCAGCCTCCCTATCTTGGAGGTTACCCCTCAAAACACAATTACTTTTGGGGGACAGAAGTTGTTTTGTGATGAAGTATATATCTAGTTTTCTGACAGCCCATCTTGTCTGAAAGGTGAGACATTGGCGTTAGGGGAGATATTAGTTTCCCGTACCCCAGTGTTCATTACAGCAGTATTTACAACAGCTAGGACATGGAAGCCGCCTAGATGTCCATTGACAGATGAATGGATAAAGAAGCTGTGGTATATATATACAATGGAATATTATTCAGCCATAAAAGGGAACACATTTGAGTCAGTTCTAATGAGGTGGATGAAACTAGAGTTTGTTACACAGAGTACAGTAAATCAGAAAAACAAATTTTGTTTACTATTGCACATAATATGGAATCTAAAAAGATGGTACTGATGAAATTATTTTCAGGGCAGCGTGGAGACACAGACATAGAGAACAGACTTGAGGACGTGGCTGGTGGGGGGAGGAAGGAGAGGGTGGGATGTATGGAGAGAGTACTGTGGAAACATACGTCACCATATGTGAAATAGAGAGCCAGTGGGGTTTGCTGTGTGACAGGGAACTCAAACCAGGGCTCTGTGACAACCTGGAGGCGTGGGGTGGGGAGGCTCACAATGAGGGGACGTGTGTACCTGCGGCTGGCTCCTGCTAATGTTTGGCAGTTTACAGTTGTGTGATTCATGTTAATGTTTGACAGTTCACAATTCTGTATAGCAATGATCCTTCAATTAAAAATAAATATAAATAAAAATATAAAATAAACATAAATAAAAAATTAAATATAAGATGTATAGAAAGAATCCAAGCAGGATGGTAAGTGGATTGGACTAGATGAAGCTTAAGACATCTTTAATCATTAAGTTCTGATATTTTTATGTACTTTTATGTAATAATTTTATAGTATATAATTTTATAAGTTACTAAATTACTCTGTGAGAGGATTACTTTCTTAAAATTATTTTTAAGGACCGACCAGCCTATGATTAACTAAAATAGTATGTATATATATATAAATTCAAAATCTTATTGATTGTATCTCAAAATCATTTAAAAACCAATAGGTCAGTGATTTACAGAATAAAGTCAGTACATCCTCAAGTAAGATAATTGATGTGTTTATCATTTTATCCAGTGAAACTTGAGTCTCAAGGCAGAACTTTTTAAAAAATAACTTATTTTCTTAAAAGAGAAAGCCTTTTATCTATGGCAGCAGGATTTTTATGTGATATATTATTGCTGGTTAGTAATTGAATTGAATAAATTTTAAACAATTTTGGTAAAGATAAGCTTATTATTTTTTATGTGTTCAGTAGTGTCTTTGTGAAAGTTGTGTTTTATTTGTCCTAATTCATGTTTTTTTATTAAAAGTCAGAGCAACCTCTGTCCTTCCCACATTTGGTCCATCATGCCTATTTAAAGGACACTTGAGCACCAAAAGTAACGGTAAGTGAAGTACTTAAAATGGTACAAGATGGTTAAAAGATTGACCAGCAGTGTTTCCCTTATTTGTAAATGACGTAGCCTGGTGAGAAAAGGCTTCGTTTAGTCAGTGTTTGAGCTTCACACGGCCCCGTGGACCGTCGCCCGCCGGGCTCCTCTGTCAGTGGGATTCCCCAGGAAAGGGTACGGGGGTTGGCTGCTGTTTCCGCCTCCCCATACTACCACTTAGAATTAAATATTGCAAGAATTCCTGAGACGAGAGAGTGTGGGAGTCCATCCTGCCCTAGATGTGGCCCTGGTCGCCTCCTGCCCCCTGCAGCAGCTCCAGTCCAGCTCTTCTGTGCTGGCAGACTGCCCTGGCTGAAGTCTTGCCTTCCTTGTTAAACTGGTGATTAGCAGGTGGTTAAAGACACAGCACTGAAGAGGAAAAGCCAGGCAGAGAAAGAGAGCACTTAAAAAATCCATTTTGTATCAGGAACAAACACTTGTCCAGTTGGGCCTGTTTATCCAGTTGGGATTTCTGGATCCTCTGAAAGGAAAATGTATATTCTCTAAGATGTTCTCTAAATCTATATTCTCTAAGATCTAACATCTTAAGATGTTTTCACATTTTAAGGACTTTAAATTTTAATGTACATTTTAAATATTTTATAATTATAGCTTAAAATGTTTAAGCCTGGGTTTTTGGTCAAAATAATCGGAAGTCTTTTTTTCCTTATTTACATGGAAAAATATGATGCTGATCCTACACATGGGAAAGAAGAATCATTTTCAATTACTCATTTATTTCTTGATAATAAAGTATATATACACATAGAGCCAGAATCATAAATTTTGAAAAATAATTTTTAAATAAAAATTTTGAGCTAGTTTTAAAAGATACCTACATAGAAAAACAGGCTGAAGAGCAGTTTGTCATTTACTAACTTTTTTTTAAAGAATATGTGTACAGAGCTGGTATAGGAACAGTGATTGTGAGCATGATGTTGCTTTGGTTCGCATCTAAGCTACATCCTTTATCAGCTGTCTGACCTTGACGACTTTACATCCCTGTTCCTCAGTTTTCACATCCGATGATAATGACTAAATGAGTTACTACATGTAAAGAGCTTAGAACAATATATGCATGGTACCTATTCAATAAATGTTTTTAGTAGTAGTTGTAGGATCAGTGTCAAGGTTATCATTATTGCATATACTTTTATTATGCATAGAATTTCCTTAGACGTGTACATTAAAGAAGTAGCAAAGTTTACTTCTGGGAGAGAACACTTAGGGTCAGAGCAGGAAATTCACTACTTTTCAGTGTCTGTGCCATTTTAGCTGTGATTTTTTTTTAAACTACATGCATGTATTATTCTCAAAAACTGTTTAATATTTTTAAAAGTTATGCCTGTGTTTATATTTTATATGTTTATACTTGTATATGCATGCTTAATTTTAAGATTTCTTTTAACAGTTTAGATGAGGTCAAGAAGTTTAATGTCATCTAATTTCTTTGTGATTGTAATTGTCTTAAAGTTGTCCTAATACTTCAAAAGAATGCAGTAAACTGATTTGTAGGTCTTGTTTTCAGGTATAAAATTAGAAATTTTCATCTCAGACTAGAATCTTCACCTGTAGGATTTGTTTGATTTCCCAGACCAGTGTATTCAAATGTTAACCATGATACCATTATTTTATCATCAGGCAGGCAGCTAAACATTTTAAGTTATGAGGTTGAGAGCTGTCAATAAGAAATAGTTTTGTAAATGTAATGGTAGATTACCCTCCACAGTCTCTTCCCAAAACTCTCAGGCTTGTGAAACTTAGGAAGGTTAGAACCCAGAGTAGTCAATAGCTCGTCAGGTATCATTGCAGGATGACAGCTAGGACACACTCAGCATCACAGATACAATGCCAGTATCTCCATGGTTACAGTTCAGAACATTTTGTAAAAATGTACTTAATAATGAGTAACTTGTTTATCTCATGATGATTTTTTAATTAATTTTAAATATATAATGATTAAATGTGTTTTAATTTTTAGCTTTTTGCACTGACTCCTCCTCTCTCAGACTAAGTACCCTCCAACTGGTCAAGAATCACATGGCTGTTCACTATAATAAAATCCTTTCAGCCAAAGGTAAACATGTGCAAATGTTACTTTCTGTACCCAGTTTAAACCCTTCCCAGCTTCACCTCTAATTTGTGTTAATGTAGCGAAAATGAATACATTGTATACCAGTGGGTTTGTGCTTGGTGTAGTAAAGTACCAACTACAGATTCTATACACCTGGCAAATTCGGAATGCCATTTGTTAACTGTTTGAATATAATGTCTCTGTTGTTTCATTTTACCTGTGTTATTCCTAATATATTTTTGTGATTAGATGCTGATCTTAATACTGTGATTAGACAGTAATTTATGATCTGTTCTTTTTAACCCATTCATTCTTTTACGTATTATCTGTAGTGGCTTTTGTACTAAAAGGCAGAGTTGACTAGTTGTGATGAGGCTCTATGATCCTGCAAAGCCTGAAGAATTTACTGTCTGTTCTTTCACAGAGCACGTTCACTGACTTCCTGGTACACACCATTTCATCATTTCACCAAAAGCTTCTTAGTCCTTTGCAGTCACTCTCTTCCCTCCAATTCCTTGCAACCACTGATCTCCTTTCCTTACTACAGTTTTGCCTTTTCTAGAATTTCATATAAGTGGAATTATACTATTATGTATCATTTTGGATCTAACTTATTTCAGTTAGTTAACACTCTTGAAACTAATCCGTGGTCAGTATTTCTTCCTTGTTATTGCTAAGTAGTATTCCATTTAATGAATATACCATAGTTTGTTTATCAAAGTTCACCAGTTGGTGGGCATTTGGGTTATCTTGACTCACTTTTGGCTATTAGGAATAAAGCTGCTGTAAACATTCATATAGAATCTTTGACCGTATGTTTCCTTTTCACTTGGATAAATTTATTTACTAGGAGTGGAACTGTGGGGTAATATAGTAAGTGTATGTTTAACTTTATAAGAAACTGCCAAACTGTTTTCCAAAGTGGCTGTCATTTTTCATTTCCACCTCTTCCACATCCTCACCAACACTTCCTATTGGCAGTCCTTTTTCAGCCACTGTGTGGATGTGTAGTGGTATCTCATAGGATTTTAGTTTGTGTTTCTCACATGCCTGATGATGTTAAGCAGCTTTTTTTCCTTTTTTTTTAAGTTGAAGTATAGTTGATATACAATATGATGTTAGTTTCAGATGTACTTCATAGTGATTTGACATTTGCTTATGCTCTGAAATGATCAGCAAGGTAAGTCTACTAACCATCTGTCCCCATAAAAAGTTAGTTACTGTATTATTGACCCTTTCCCTTATGCTATATATTACTTATTTGAAGCTTACTTATTTCATAGAAGGAGGCTTATACCTTTTAATCCCCTTCACTTATTTTGCCCCACATTCTCAGCTTCCTCTTTTTTGCCAACCTCATTTACTCTCTGTATCTGAATCTTTTCATTTTGTTTTGTTTTTCAGATTCCACATATAAATGAGATCATACTGTATTTGTCTTTTTTGTCCAGCTTCTTTCACTTCCAATAATACCCTCTAGGTCCATTCATATTATAGCAAAACACAAGATTTCATTTTTTGTAGCCAAGTAATGTTCCACTGTGTATGTATACTACACCTTGTTTTTTCATTCATCTGTCAAAAGATACTTAGATTGCTTCTATATCTTGGCTATTGCAAACAATGCTGCAGTGAACATAAGCATATAGCTTTCCAAATTAGTGTTTTAATCTCCTTCAGGTAAATTCTCAGAAGTGGAGTTACTGACTCACATGGCAGTTCTGCTTTGAACTCTCTGAGGCGCCTCCTCACTGTTTTCCGTAGTGCCTGCGCCAGTTGACAGTCCCACCAGCAGGGCGTGAGGGGGTCCCTTTCATTGAGCAACTTTTCTTACTCTTATTTCCCATCTGTGTGTCGTCTTTGGTGAAATACCTATTTAAATCTTATGCCCATTTTTTAGAAAATGGGTTGCTTGTCTTCTTAGTATTAAGTTGTGAGAGTCCTCTATATAAATACAGTCCTGTGTCAGATACGTTTTGCAAATATTTTCTCCCAGTCTGTGAGTTGTCAATTCATTTTCTTTATTTAAGTTTTTATTATGAAATAACTTTAGACTTAATACAAAAGTTGCAAAAATAGTACAAGATGTCACAGAAACCCTTCACCTAACTTTCTCTGATATGAAGATCTTATATAGCTATAGTATAATTAAAACCAGAAAATTAATATTGACAGCATACTATTAACTGTAGACCTTAATTGAATTTCACCAGTTTTTCACCAATGTCTTTTACAGAATTTTTTATTTTATCATTTGAAGAACTAAAGTTTTTTAAATTTTGGTTAAGTTTTAGCTCCTACATTAAGTTTATAATCCATTTTGAATTAGTTTTTGCGTGGGGTATTATATAAGGATCAATTTTTATGCCTAAAAATAACTGCCTTTTATTGAAGAGATTGTCCTTTCCTCATGGAACTGCCTTGGCACTTTTTAAAAGATAATTGACCATATGCAAGGGTCTGTTTCTAGACTTACTCTTCAGTTCTGTTGATCTGTATGTCTGTTACAACACCACACTGCCGTGGTCGCTATAGCATTACAGTGAGTCTTGAAATCAGATGATGTCGCTACTCTCATTTTGCTTCTTTTTCTCAAGATTGTTTTGGGACTCCAGTTACTATGTTAAGTGAATGATACAGGTAGGTGAAGTCAGTGATGCTCAATACATTCGTTTTCCAATGTTCACTCTTTCATTTTGAAGAGTTTACTTTGCTGTGTTTTCAAATTCACTTATGTTTCCTTCTAAAGTATCCAATGAGCTGTTAATCCCAACCAGTGTGTTTTTTATCAAGGATATTTTTCATTTCTAGAAAATATCAAAACAAGGAACTTCAAGTTTTGGAACTTCTTGTGATTTTCACTTTTCATAGTTATTGTCATTTATAAATATTAAGAATAGTATTAAAACAACTGACTTCTCTCTTTCAGCTGCAGTAGACTGCTCAGTCCCACTAAGCATGAGTGCCAGCGTCAAATGTAAGTAATTTTACCATACTGCCTTTTTAAAAAATTATGCTAAATTGCACACACAACTTAAAATTTACCTTCCTAACCATTTTTAAGTCTACAATTCAGTGACATTAAGTGCATTCTTCTCGTGGTGCAGCCATAACCACTGTCCATTTCCAGAATTCTTTTCATCTTGGCAGAACTGAAACTCTGCCAGGTTTGTTGTGATCGGTGTATCCAGGGCAACAGCAAGAAGAGCTGCGCAGCTGGTGTGAAGTAAACCAGCTGAGGAGTGACAGGTGATGAGGTCACTGAGATGGGTCAGCGAGGTGCAGGCCACACAGGGTTTGGCCGTTTGCAAGCGCTTGGGCTTTCACTGTAAATGACATTGGAAGCCGTTAGAAGGTCTTGAGTAGAGGAGGAGGACTGGCCAGTTTAGCTTTAAAAGTATTTCTCTGGCTGGTAAGCTGAGGATAGTCTACAAGGGGCAATGGTAAAAGCAGAATGACAGTTGGGAAACAGTAATTCAAATGAGAAGTACTGGTGACTTGGATCAAAGTGCTTGTAAGTCGAGGGTGTGTGTGTGTGTGTGTGTGTGTGTACAAGCTCAGTCGTGTGTGTGTGTGTGTGTGTGTGTACAAGCTTAGTCACTCAGTCCTCTGTGTGTGTGTGTGTGTGTACAAGCTCAGTCACTCAGTCCTGTGTGTGTGTGTGTGTGTGTGTGTGTGTGTACACAAGCTCAGTCACTCAGTCCTCTGTGTGTGTGTGTATAAGCTTGGTCACTCAGTCCTCTGTGTGTGTGTGTGTGTACAAGCTCAGTCACTCAATCCTGTCCAACTTTTTGCGACCCCCATGGACTGTAACCCACTAGGCTTCTCTGTCCGTAGAATACTAACTATGCTTGTAAGTAGAGGGAGTATGAAATGGCTGGATTCTGGGAACTTTTCAGATGTCCGTCAACAGTATTTCCTGATGAATTGGATGTAGATAGAATATGAGAGAAAAACAGGAGTGAGTCAAAGATGAGTCCCAATGCTAAAAAGACCAGAGTTAGAATTCAGTGACGTTGGAAATATAATAGGAAAGTATTTAGGGGAGGAAGTGAATCAAGTGAATCGAGAATTCAATCTTGGTCATTATAAGTTAAAAATAAATACCTATTGGAAATCCAAGTGGAGATGCTGAGGAGCCAGTTGGAATACAAAGCCTGGAGCTCAGGAGGAGGTTCCAGAGTGGAGATAAGAATTCAGAAGTTGACAGCATATATGTTATACTTATAGAATTGCTCATATTTTTTGTTTTTAGAATTTAGACTTGGTGCTTATTTATCCCATGATACTTTCTGCCTTCAGTCAGTTGAGACAGGAGTTTTTCTTTATGGTCATGTAAATGAAAAAAATTGTGATGTCTAGAAGAACTGCAAAGATTATCATCATCACATTGAAGTATTGTTAATAATCATTACTTTGTGTGTAACATAGCTGATCTACATTCTAAGCAATATGAACTGTCTTAGAAACAGGCTTTATAGACATATTTTCAAAAAGAAATAAGTCTCTGGTCTTGAGTCATCTCTGTTTTTATAGTCTTCTGTCAAAGCAGACAACTGAACTGATGATTTCAGTCATTTCTGAACTAGGATATCTCTATACTTTGTTGAACTGTTTAAGTAACTCCATATTCTAATGCATTAGAAAGAAAGGCTTTCCTTTATGTGTTTCTAGTTTTGGCTGTGCGGGGTCCTCCTTGCTGTGCGTGGGCTTTCTCCAGGTGCAGTGAGCAGAGGCTGCCCTTGGCTGGTGCTCGGGCTCCCCTTCGCCGTGCTTTCCCCTGCTGTGAGCGCAGGCTCTGGAGGGCTCAGTCGTGGCGCGCGGGCTCAGCTGCCCCACTGCGCGTGGTACCTTCCTGGGCCGGAGACGAACCCATGTCGTCTGCCTCAGCAGGCAGAACCTTAACCATTGGACCACCAGGGGAGTTCCAAGAAAGGCTTTACCTTTTATAGCAGTTTTATTGACAAATAATGTTCATACCATAGAATTCATGGATTTTTACTAAGTTTACAAAGTAGTGCAGTCATCACTACAAACCAGTTTTAGAATACTTTCATCATCTTAAGAAGATCCTCAAAATGGTAGCTTTGCAGCTGCTTCCTCATCCCACTCCCAGCCTTGAAAGCCACTAATCTGTTCTTTCCCTACACATCTATTTATCAGTCTATTGACACTTTCGCTGCTTGTGTTTTGACCATGATGAATAGCACTGCTGTGAACATTCATGTACAAGTCTTTTGTATGGACGTAAAGTTTCATTTCTCTTGAGTATACACCTGAGAATGGAATTGCTAAGTCATCTCATAAAATTACATTTACTTTTTAAGAGACTCCCAAACCGTTTTCTGAAGTGACCATACCATTTTACATTCTTGCCTCTGACATATTAGGATTTCAGTTACTCCATATCCTTGCTAACACATTATTGACTCCTCTTTTGATTAATAGCCATTTTAATGAGTGTGAAGTGGTATCTTGTGATTTTAATTGCCTTTTCCTCATGATTAATGATGTAGAGCATTTTTATATGCTTATTGGCCATTTGTATTAAATGTATCTTTAGTAAAGGTCTTTTCAAATGTTTTGTCCCATTTTTCCCCCAAATCGGGGTCATTTGAAACTTGACATTATCTTGCCCATCAAGTTGAGATACATTCCAATTAAAAAGGATATGTTAAATTTAAAATTTTACATGAAAATACAAGTCATTTAATTTATGGTTAGCCTTCTTAAATTTTTTGTTTTTGGCTGCACTGGGTCTTCATTGCTTTGTGCAGACTTTCTTTAGTTGCAGCGAACAGAGGCTACTCTTCGTTGCTGAGCGCAGGCTTCTCGTTGCGGCGGCTTCTCTTGTCATAGAGCCGGGGCTCTAGGCCCGTGGGCTTCAGTGGGTGGGCTCAAGGGCTCTAGAGCACAGGCTCAGTAGCTGTGATGCGCAGGCTTAGTTGCTCTGTGGTGGAATCCTCCCGGCCCGGGGCTCGAATCCATGTCCCCTATACTGGCAGGTCAGTCGTTATCCACGGTGCCACCAAGAAGGTCCCTCGCCTTCTTTTTAATTCTGAAACTGGACTAGCTTTCATTTTGCTGTTTTCAGTCTTTGAAAATGACTCAGTACCTGACTTAAAGCACACTAAAATGTGAAACCACTTTTTTGGTTTGTATTTTCAAACGAATAGCAGTTAAGAAAAATGGAAGTCAGTTATCCTAATTAAAAATAATATTTTAAAATTTAATGTCATTTTTTGTCATATAAAACTTAAATTTTTATAGCATATGATAGTATTGACAATAATATTTCATTTGTAGGGGAGTGTATGAGTTAATTCAAACTCTGCATTTCTAATCTTTGTGTCTCTATATCTGCTAGCAGTTGTTCCCTTGAGCCCTTAGGCTTAATCAGTTTGTCATATCTTGTTTGTGCTCTTTAAATAGTTAATCCATTTGAAGTTTCAGAAAACCATGTGGATTTTTATTTACGTATCAGTAGTATAAACATTTTTAGCAAGGAAAAAAGTACTCTCTCTTAGTCTTCAATCATCAAAAAATTAATTTTCCTGTTTTACTCTGTATTTCAAAAGAATTTTTTCCCCTCAGATGCAGACCAACAACGAAGAGAGAAACTCAAAAAGGAATTAGCAAGGTGTGGAAGGGAGTTGAAATTTACTAAGACTACAGTGCATTCTAAAAGTCATTCCAAATCATTACCTAACACTCTACAAAAGGTAAGATAGTATTTTTACCTTTTCAAAGTAAATGTTTCTAAGATACTTCATTGATGGTACAACCTGAGTTTTTTATAATGTTTACTATAGGTCAGAATTGGTAACCTTTCCTGTAAACAAATAGTAAATATTTTAGGCTTTCCAGGCTACACAGTATCTGTTGCAACTGTTGTGCCCCTAGAAAGCAGCCGTGGACAGTACTGAAATGAATGGATGTTGCTTTGTTCAGTAAACCTTTATTAGCAGAAAAAGATGGTGGGCCAGATTTGATCTGTAGGGGGTATAGTTTGCTGACCACTGCTTTAGGTTTTTTGTGATACCCTTTATCATCTGATTAAGGAAGCTCTTTTCAGTTCCTCACTGCTTAGAGAATTTTCTTCCTTTCTCATGAATATATGTTAATTTTATCAGATGCTTTTTCTGCATTTTTTGAAATGATGGTACAGTTTTTCTTTTAATGTATTTCAAATATAGTGAATTAAAATTGAGTTTCTAATGTTAAATCAGTTTTGCATCCCTAGTATAAATATAGCTTTGTCATGATACATTACCTTTTTTAACACATTGCTAAATATAGTTGCTAACATTTTGTTTAGGATTTTAGCATCTGTGTCCATTGTTGATATTGACCTGTCATTTTCCCTTTTTCTACTATGTCAGGTTTTGCTGGCCTCCTAAAATAAACTGGGTGCTACTTCCTCTTTTTCCATGCTCTAGAGTAGTTTATGTAAGTTTGTAATTATTTGTTCCTTGAATTTGATGGATTCCAACATTAAAATTATTTGGGCCTAGAGTTTTCTTTGTGAGATTTTTGACTGATTCAATTTTTGAAATCATTATAGAACTATTTTCATAAGTTGTACATATGGAGAAAGTTGTCCATTTCATCTAACTTTTCAAATTCTTGGCATAGTCTTGCTCATAATCTCTTAAATCATAGCATAATCTCTCTTGAATATGTATTATTTCTTGGTATCTTAATATTGTCTATTTTTGCCTTCTTTCTTCCTTTCTTTATTATTCTCACCAGAGATTTGTTAGTATTATTAATCTTTTTAAGGGCATATTTTTTACTCTGTTGATCCTTTGATAATTTGCTTTCTAGTTTAGTAATGTAAATGCTTATCCTTATTCTCCTCTTTTGGCTTTCGTTGAGTTTATGTTGGAGTATTTTTTCTGCATTTGTTTAGCTTATTTTCAGCCTCACTTCTTTTATAGTATGAACATTTTAAGGCTATGTATTTTTCTCCGAGTACTCCTTTAGCTGCATTCCTCAAGTTTTGATATGTGGTATTTTTATTGCAGTTTAATTCAAAGTATTTTATAGTTTCCATTATAATTTTTTCTTTAACTCGTTGTCTTTTAGAAGTATTCCTTAATCTCTATGTCTGTTTTTTCTCCTGGTTTTCTCTTTGCTACAGATTGCTAGCCTAATTATATGTTGATCAGGGAACATCCGTGTGATACTCATTTCTTGAAATCTGTTGAGACTTGTTTTATGTCCCAATAGGTGGAGAGTTTTTTTTTAATGCACTATCATTGTGTGTTTGAAAAGAAAATATGTTTTATAGCTCTATGAAGTGTTTAATATATAGTGTATTCATTAGATTAAGTTTTATATACTTTAGATGTTCAAATCTTATTGATTTTTTGTCTGATTAGTCTGTTATGATTATGTATTTAGGTATTTCTCAAAAAATTAGCACTAGCAATTTTTGTTTTATATATTTTCAGTCTGTATAATTACATTCAGACAGACCTGTTCTTGTTTAGTTGCTAAGTCGTGTCGGACTCTCTTGCAAAACCATGGACTGTAGCCCAGCAGGCTCATTCCCTCCATGGGATTTCCCAGGCAAGAGTACTAGCGCAGGTTGCCATTTCCTTATCCAGGGTATCTTCCCAACCCAGGGATCGAACCCACGTCTCCTGCATCGGCAGGCAGGTTCTGTGCCACTGAGCCGCCAGGGGAGCCTGCATAGAGACTTGATGATATATTTTCTTGGTGAATCAGACCTGTTGCCACTATGCTTTGCATTTCTTTACCTTGATGCTTTTAATGTTAATATTGAAGTGTTTTCTGATAGTAATATGGTTAAACTAGCCTTCATTTCATTGGTATTCCTTTGTATATCTTTCTCCATTTTTTAATCCTAATAGCTTAGGTGGGTCAGATTATTCACTGATAATTTTTGTTCTTTAAAGTGATGCGCTTCATATATTTTTATTTCTTCCTTCTTATTGTGTTGTGTACTTTCTGTTTGACCCATAGTAGTAGGCAGAATTCTGAGCCCCACAGTGACGCCTACCTTTAAACTATCCCCTCCTCTTGCATGTAGGCAAGCCCTGTAACTTGCTTCTAACCCATGGCATGTGGCAGAGGTGATGGGCTATTACATCCATAGTTGTTAATGGCAAAGTGAAGCGAATTTCCCCCTGTGGCCGAGAGAAAGAGGAAATAGGTCTGGGAGTAATTTCTGTAGTGGTTGCTGTTCCCCTCTCCTAGCCGTGTCAAAGAAACAAGAGAAAGGCACTCTTTCCGCTCCTCCCTGAGAGCTTTTGGTGTGGTTCCTAGAGGAAAAGGCTTGCGAGCAGGTACAGACTCCCCAAGTCTAGAGGCTTCATACACCTACACTAGTCTACACTCAGTCTTAGCAGTTAGCTGAAGACGTCTAGCGTAATCTTACCAGCTTGTGTGCCCTTCAGCAGCTTCCGTCGCAGATACGCACTTGCTCTGGTCCTGCTTCTCCCTGCGGGCGCCTACTCACCCTGGAGTTCAGGCTAGTTGTTTGCTCTGTGACCTTGTTTCTCTCATCAGTTCAAGAAAAATCATTAATTTGCAAGGTGTCCAGCTTTTTTCTTGTTGAAACAGTGAGAGCTATGTTTTACCATTTCTCAGCTGAAACTGGAAAGCTTTGTGTGTATGGGGCGGTCTCTTTAAACTTTTTAATTTTGAAGATTTTAGCATCTGTAAAGACAGTGGTGTAATGAACCCACATGTTCTTGTCCCCCAAGTGCAGCCGTGATCAGTTCAGGGCCAGACTTACTTCACATATAGCCTCATTCACTGCCTCCCTCCCAGATTATTTTGATGCAAATGCCAGATATGTATATTTTTTTATCCATAAATATTTCTATATGTATCTGAAAGACCACCATACCATTATTGTGCCTTTAAATTAATAATTCCTTAATATCATCAAATATCCACTGTTCGGATTTCCCTATTGTCTCTTTCTTTTTAGTTTGTTAGAATTGGCATCTAAGTAATTTCAACTAATTGATAGATTTCTTTTCATCTCTCTTCCTCTCATCTTGTTATCCCACTGCAGTTTAGGTGTTGGGAAAAACCGAGTCATTTGTCTTGGTTTACGGTTTCTGTGGACCATCTGGGTATTGCAGATTTAGGCTGCAGTCTTGTGTGGAAGCAGCGTATGATTTCAGTGTTGAGATGGGCAAGTTTGCTTGCACGTCACTGCTTGGGGTGTAGCTGTTGAGAGGATCCCAGCTTTGTGAGCATAGTCTCCTAGGCGGTCTGCATGAGGCCCTGGGCTTTGTTTCCTGTCCCCTAGTAACAGCATCGCCGTGGGAAAAGCCACTGTCACAGCTGCCCTTCCCAGGTACCAAGTGCGTTTTTTAACTCCAGCTCTTGGCATTGTACATGAGGGTGTGACATGTCAGCAGGCAGGGGGAGTGAGTAAGAGCACTTGTAAATTAGTAGTGAACCTGGGTCCTTTTTACGTGAGGAGTGTGGATCAGAGACCAGTTCTTAGTTGGGAAGTTATGTCATCATACTGACTCATTTTGTGACAGTTTGCGGTATGGGGAGGGCTTCCCTAGGGCTCAAATAGTAAAGAATCTGCCTGCAATGCAGGAAGCCCAGGTTCAGTCCCTGGGTTGGGAAGATGCCCTGGAGAAAGGCATGGCTACCCACTCCAGGGTTCTTGCCTGGAGAATCCCATGGACGGAGGAGCCTGGCGGGCTGCAAAGAGTTGGACATGACTGAGCGACTTTCACTCATTGCAGTGTGGGGAAGAAATGATTAAGACATGGTACATAAGACAGCAGAAGGAGCACAAGGAATGTAAAGTAGAATCCCCAGGACTTGGTGACTGACTCGATGAAAAGCAAGAGGCAGGAATTACAGAGTTCCCAGGTTTCTGGTTTGGGCAACGGGGAGGATGGTGATCATTCACTGAAAGAATAACAGGGCAAAGTGCAGGGGTTTTTTTTGGGGGGGGCAGGTAGGGGAGGCAAGTAATATAAAGTATGAGTTTACTTGTTTGGACCTGCTTGATTTGAGATGCCTTTGGAACATCTAATATATTCAGTAGAGAGTTGTTCAGAAGTATCTGTCAAGAAAGAGGTGTGGGCTGAAAACAGATTTGGGAGTCATCAGGAAAGCTGTAACTACGGTGAAGAGCCCCCAGGGCTGCTACACGGACAAAAAGGGCCAGAGATAGAGCTGCTTCCTTTAGAGTAAGCCTGCTCTACCCTGTACTGTCTGGGAGGATGTGCATCAGTATTTAATCGTGTGTATTTTCAGACTATTTTTAAACTGAAAATTTTAAGTGCATTTCTATTATCTAGCATTTTGAATATCAACTGATAATTATATTTTGAGGTAAGAATGGGACTTGTTGAAAACAAAATATATAATTAAGTCTGTAAATGTAGGACTTTTTCATTCATTTTTCCTTTAGTCATTATAACCCTATAACTTTTTTTCCTCTAAAAAGTTTATTATTCTTTTATATAGGAATATTTTTTACTCCATTTAGACTTCATAGTAATTTGCAGTTCACTTACATTTTTATAAAACTTGATAAATGTTTAGGTTTACATTTAAATTAAAATTTACATTTAAATTAAAATTATCATTTGAGGCATAATATTTTGATAATTGGATGGGTTTTATGGGTAACAGATGCCTGTGGTTATAATCTGCATTTACTGAAAAGTTTCCTACAATTAAAAAGAAAGTGGTAACTTTAGCCTGTGGACACTAGCTGTTTATATACATGAGATCAAGTAATCAAAAACCTTTTCTTTAATTTCCCACACTCTTAATATGGGCTACTTTTTTCCTCTCATATCTTGACTCACACGCTGCACCTCAGACACTTCAGTCTGCACCCTGTACCCTACACACAGATGTTCACCATTCATTCACATCCCTGGTGTAGCACATACTATGTGCTGCTAAGATTAGTTGAATATATGAATGTGATTATGTTCTTAAATAAATGTATTTTAAAAGGACTATGAAACAACAAAAATGAGAAGCTCTTGGTTTGTCTTATAAAGTACAATTTGAAGCCTTTTGCAAAATAAGTGTAATCAAATTTTTAAATAAATTGTACCCATCCTGTTCCACACTTGAATTGGTTCCTTAACTGTTTTAAAACTGTTTTACAGTTGGAAAATGTCTGTATACCATTTTTTCTGACATTATCCCTGAAAAAGATTGTTTTAATAGTTGTTCTGTGATTATAAAATTGGATAGGTATTCTTGACATAAAAACATGTTTCTGTAAACTTTCAATGATTATCACTTTATATAAATTCTTAAATCACAGAAACAGTTTATAACAAATTGCAGTAAACTAGAAAGTGACAGTGGTCAGATTATCACCAGAATTTTTTCCCATTGACATAAAATTTATGAGTCCTTTTCTGATTTTAGAACTTTACAGTGATTTGCTATTTTAATTTCGGTGAATTTACCAGTGTGTTGCACATTTTCTGTGAAAATTATATCCGAGCTTTCTGCTATTCACAGCTAAAAATTATATAACCTGAAAAAAGCAGATTGATAATAGATTTTACACTGTGTTCTACTGGTTTCCAAGCAAAGACAAGGAAGGATACGTGGTAGGGATTATAAGATATAAAGATACAGAAAGTTTCATGCCTTCAGTTGATTCAAGAGCAATTTTCCCAGCCCATTTCAGGCAGATGAGAGTACATTTCTATCTTTAAAGACTTCAGTGTTTCATTTTGTTTATTAAATAGCCATTACTGATAAGAATTTTCTTATAGACAGTCTGATGCTTTATGCATCTCTGCCTGCTATGATCTCAGTTTGTACTGTTCCCCAAGTGTAAATAATTCCTGTGATTATTATTTAATAGCCCTAAAAGACTTTTCAGATCGAACTGTAAATTGCTTTCCAGGGATTCAGACTCCTCTGATATGTAAGCTGCAGTGTGAACCTAGTTTGGTAACACTTTTTACAACTACATATTAAAGTCATTAACTAAATACTGCCCTAGTAACTCACAATTTAACGCCAGAATACTTTGTTGCTTTGAGTCATTTTGCCTTGTATTTGGATAGAATTAGAAAGCACTTGGAAAGGAAATAGATAGATTTGCCCTATTTTAGGCTGTAATCACAATATCCAGTTATCTGCAGTTTCTTCATGAGGCAGATCAATACTTGAGTTAGCTGACTTGTTCACTACCATGAAAGGAGTTGAAATCAGTTTAAGATTCCTGGAGGTATGAAAAATGAGTCTGTAAAATAGTATGATACAGTGGGACGGGTTCACATCTGTGAGACCCTGCATCTTGGTTTCTTCATCTGTGAAGCAGAGGTAATAATTGTACCACCACCCAGAAGTTGATGCAGTGATTAAAGGAGTTGTATATGTAAATTAACTGGAACAGAACCTTGCACATGGTTTGTACTCCATCCATAGTAGTAAGTGATGGAAATTATTACTCCTCTTACTTCTGCTCACGAGCAGTAACAGCGTCTTGTGCATTGAAAGCTCTCAGCTCCTCCTCATTCAGCGTCTCTTCCTCTTACTTTCCTCCTCTCGAGCTTGTAGGACAGATACAACTGGGTAAATCCTAGCCTTTTTCACCTCAGTTTAACCTCCATGTAACTTCCCCTGTACCATTTAATGAAGTGTCTCAGAATCTGTTAAAGGTGCACAGGCATCCATACAGTCTGGAATTATAGACAAGATTTCTTGGGCATTTTGTCTGAAAAAGAATAAAATATTACCAATACTCTTAAGCCTTATGAATCCACAGTAGAAATAGTTCTTCCAAAGTTAAAGCATACATATATACAATGTAATACTGCTGAGCCATAAAAAATGAAATAATGCCATTTGCAGCAACAAAGATGGAGTGAGAAGTAAGTCAGAAAGAGAAAGACAAATACCATCAGTTCAGTTCAGTTCAGTCGTGTCCAACTTTTTGGGACCCCATGGACTGAAGTACGCCAGGCTTCCCTGTCCCTCACCAACTCTCGCAGCATGCTCGAATTCATGTCCATCGAGTAGGTGATGCCATCCAACCATCTCGTCCTCTGTCGTCCCCTTCTCCTGCCTTCAATCTTTCCCAACACCAGGGTCTTTTATAGTAAGTCAGTTCTTCACATCAGGTGGCCAAAGTATTGGAGTTTCAGCTTCAGCATGAGTCTTTCCAAAGAATAATCAGGACTGGTTTCCTTTAGGATTGACTGGTTGGATCTCCGTGCAGTCCAGTGGACTCTCAAGAGTCTTCTCCAACACCACAGTTTAAAAGCATCAATTCTTCGGTGCTCAGCTTTCTTTATAGTCCAACTCTCACATCCGTACATGACTACTGGAAAAACCACAGCTTTGACTAGACAGACCTTTGTTGGCAAAGTAATGTCTCTGCCTTTTTAATATGCTGTCTGGGTTGGTCATAGCTTTTCTTCCAAGGAACAGGTGTTTTTTAATTTCATGGCTGCAGTCACCATCTGCAGTGATTTTGGAGCCCAAGAAAAGAAAGTCACTCACTGTTTGCATCGTTTTCCCATCTATTTGCCATGAAGTGATGGGACGGGATGCCATGATCTTAGTTGTTGTGTTTTTAAACCAGCTGCTTCACTCTCCTCTTTCAGTTTCATCGAGAGGCTCTTTAGTTCTTCTTCGCTTTCTGCCATAAGGTTGGTGTCATCTGCATATCTGAGGTTATTGATATTTCTCTCGGCAGTCGTGATTCCACCTTGGGCTTCCTCCAGCCCAGCCTGGCATTTCTCATGATGTACTCTGCATGTAAGTTAAATAAGCAGGGTGACAATATACAGCCTTGACGTACTCCTTTCCCTTTTTGGAACCAGTCTGTTGTTCCATGTCCAGTTCTAACTGTTGCTTCTTGACCTGCATATAGATTTCTCAGGAGGCAGGTCAGGTGGTCTGGTATTCCCATCTCTTTTAAGAATTTCCCACAGTCTGTTGTGATCCACACAAAGGCTTTGGCTTAGTAGTAGAGTAGATGCTTCTCTGGAACTCTCTTGCTTTTTTGATGATCCAACAGATGTTGGCAGTTTGATCTCTGGTTCCTTTGCCTTTTCTAAATCCAGCTTGAACATCTGGAAGTTCTCGACTCACATACTGTTGAAGCCTGGCTTGGAGAATTTTGAGCATTAGTTTGCTAGGGTGTGAGATGAGTGCAATTGTGCAGTAATCTGAATATTCTTTGGCATTGTCTTTCTTTGGGATTGGAATGAAAACTGACCTTTTCCAGTCCTCTGGGCACTGCTGAGTTTTCCAGATTTGCTGGCATATTGAGTGCAGCACTTTCACAGCATCATCTTTTAGGATTTTGAATACCATAAGATATCACTTACATGTGGAATCTAAAATATGGTACAAATGAACCTGTCTGTGAAACAGAAACGAGACTCACAGACGTAAAGAATAGACGTGTGGTTCCCAAGGCGGAGGGCAGGTAGGGGAGAGATGAACTCGGACTTTGGGGTGAGCAGATAGAAGCTGTTCCATACAGAATGAATAAACAACAGTGTCTACTGTATCGGGGGAGGGAACTATACTCACTATCCTGTGATAAACCATCATGGAAAAGAATATAAAAAAGCATGTGTGTATAGCCGAGTCAGTTGCTATACATCAGAAATTAACTCAACATTGTGAATCAACTCTAGTTCAATTAAAAAATGTTTTGTTAAGTTAAACCAGAAAGAAGTAAAAGCAGGCCAAAATGCCTTCCCTTTCAAAGCTTTGCCCCCTCATGGGAAGTTGAGAAAGAAACGTGTATGAACTTTTTCTGGCATAAATCTTTCTTATTTGTGTTTAAAATATCCGTTACTTGAACCAGAGCTCCATACATTGTGAGAAGTACCTTTTCATCAAAGCGTTTAAGTCACAGAGGAGCTGCTGGCACTGAAGACGACCCTGACGACAAGGCAGGGAGGGGCAGATGTTGCCTCCAGCTGTGGTTGAGAGGGTTAGTGCTCAGAGTTGATTTAGAAACTCAGGTAAAACTGAGGAGAGGGCCGCAGAGGCTGAGACGGTTGGACTAACCTGATGGACGTGAGTTTGAGTGGAGAGGGGAGCCAGGCGTGCTGCAGTCCATGGGGTCACAGAGTCGGACACGACTGAGCGACTGAAGAACCGCCGCCTCAGGACGCGAGTTCGAGTCCACAAATGTTGGTAACCACTTTTTTTTTTTTTTTTTTTTTACACGTCAGACAGGTAATGTGCCGATGTCGTAACAAGGTTTGTGAGGGAGGCACATGTCACGCAACAGCGTGAACACCCAATCATCATGCTCATGAACTACAAAAGGATTGGTAACCACTTTTTAGTTTCAGAAAGAAAATGATTGCTGTTACTTAGGTTTAGAATGATATTTTTATATATAAATAATTTAAAAAATGAATATAATAACTTCATGTACGAATTTTCAGGAATATAGGCATTATATTTGCAGGATGTAGCCCTGAGGCTCTACATTTTTTGATGTGTAATCAGGAGATCCCCAATTATCTGAATTTGTAAATGTGATTGATCACTGTTAAACCAAATGTTCTTAGCCTTCAGGAGAACCACAGAATGAAAACGGCTTATTAATCGAAGAAGTGAATGAATTTCCATCTTTTACACAGTCACCAGTAACTTCTTCCGAGAGACTAAGTCTACCTAAGTCTCAGAAGGTCCTCACGAATTGTACTGAGAAGAACTCTAGTGGCTCCATGTCCAGCATGGATTACGCTGCCTCGGGGTCCAAGAAACCATCCTCTGGAACCTCCTACGGCAGAGGGCCCAGGGGCACATTCCCTGGTTCCCAGAAGTTTCAGTTAGTAATTTCAAAAGCACCCAATGGGGACCTTTTGGACAAACATTCTGAACACTTTTCTAATAGACATTTGCCATTCACCCCACGCACTTTAAAAACAGAAGCCAAATCTTTCCTGTCACAGTATCGATATTATACACCTGCCAAAAGAAAAAAGAATTGTACAGATCGGCGGATAGAAGCTGAAACTCAGACTGAATTAAGCAGGTATCACACAGTAACCTATAGTAGATCCTTTAAGATGTGGTAGAAATTAAATAATGTTCCTTATGTTTTACCATGTACCTGCTGTGCCAGGCTCCATGATTAATGTAACGTGTCCTTCTGCATGAATCATTAGAACTATCA
Source organism: Cervus elaphus (assembly GCF_910594005.1). Lineage (NCBI taxonomy): Eukaryota > Metazoa > Chordata > Mammalia > Artiodactyla > Cervidae > Cervus > Cervus elaphus. Next base: position 3,276,130 of record NC_057826.1, on the reverse strand, counting down.
AGAGTAATTGTTAAAAAAGATAAATAGCTATTAAACTTGTCAAGCTCTTTATAAACATGAATGTTATGTATTTTAATTTATTGTTTCAGACGTGGTACTAAAACTTTTGTGTGTTTTTAAATATGCTTCCAGGGAATCCCTAAAATATGTCATCAAACAGCATTTGTGTAAATATGTTCATTGATTTATGTTAGAAATGGCAAAACAGTGGACTACCTGAGGGGAGAAAAAGCCGTTGTCTAACTGCCCCTGTGTCCCCTTGCCTGCCGGCACTCAGCAGCAGGTCCTCAGGTGTAATGTAGACAATTGGGATAATTTCGGGAAATTAACTATAATTTGCCTCGGTAATATTTTCATATACAGTAGTACCTGGCACACAATGAATATTCATTAAAAGTTGCCAAATGATTAAAGAAAGAAGCGAATCTTGTTAAGTGTTGAGTGTCAGCAGATTGTGATTGTTTTTCCTAGTGTTATATAAATGAATACTTGTTTGGTACTAGGTTTTAATTATTTTTAAAAGTAAAAAACAATTTATGACTAGTAACTTTTTATCTGGGTAAATACAAGAAATATAGCAAGATCAGTCTGTATACATTTAAAGATTAAGAAATTAAATCTAATGGTAGAATTTTCAAGTGAAGAGGAGATGATGAAAGCAAATGTTAGGTTGCTACCAAAGTAATTGTGGTTTCAGACCTTGAATTTTAAATCATCATAACTAGGCTCACACACATCTTTATAGATCAAAATAGAAACCGTTGCAATCAACACATTTTTGCCAATGAGAAATAAGTTTGTTTATTCCTATAGCCTAAAAATCCATGCCTCAGGATTCAGTGACCTCCTGGAACACATTTTCTGCCTCCTGCTGGCTGTGGAAGATTTTTCCTTGCGAAAAGTTGTCAGGTTGCTTAAAGAAGTGGTAGTCAGTTGGCAAGAGGTCAGATGAACATGGCGACTGAGGCAGAACTTTGCAGCCCGATTCATTCAACTTTTGAAGCGTGGGTTGTGCAACGTGCAGTTGGGCGTTGTCCCAGAGAAGAACTGCAGGTGTTGCAGTTTTCCGTGCAGTTCATTGATTTGCTGAGCATACTTCTTAGATGTAAATGTTTTCGCCAGGACTCAGAAAGCTGAGGTGGATCAGACCGCAGCAGACCCCCAGATGGTGATCATGATGTTTTTTTGGTGCAAATTTGGCTTTGGGAAATGCTTTGGAGCTTCTTCTCTGTCCAGCCACTGAGCTGGTCATCTCTGGTTGTTACATAAAATCCACTTTTTGTTGCACGTCACAGTCCGATTGAGAAATGGCTCACTGTTGTTGTGTAGAATAAGAGAAGATGACGTGTCAAAATGATGTTTTTGATTTGCAGTCAGCTTAGCACGCACCCACTCAAGCTTTTTCACCTTTCTAACTTGCTTCAAATGCTGAACAGCCAGAGAATGGTCAGCACTGAGTTCTTCAGCAACTTCTCGAGTAGTTGTAAGAGGATCAGCTTCAGTGGTGGCTCCTAGCTGGACACTGTCAGCTTCCGCCGGCCGCCACTACACTGCTCACCCTCAAGGCTCTGTCTCCTTTGCAGGACTTCCTGAATCACCACACTCCACATGCGCTATCAGCTCCTGGGCCACGCGCGTTGCTGATGCTTCACATGCGCTATCAGCTCCTGGGCCACGCGCGTTGCTGATGCTTCACATGCGCTATCAGCTCCTGGGCCACGCGCGTTGCTGATGTTCCACATGCGTTATCAGCTCCTGGGCCACGCGCGTTGCTGATGTTGTGAGCCATCTCCACTGCTTTACAACACATTTTGAACTTGAATAAGAAAATCACTCAAATTTACTTTTTTGTCCAACATCACTTCCATAGTGTACATATAAAATAAATAGCAAGTAAAAGTCACAGGCAAAAAAACATAAAGCAAAGTATGTACACTAAAAGGATGTGTAACAACCACATTTATTTAAGAATGTATTCTAGTATCAAATGGCAAATCTCAACAATGCAAAAACTGAAATTACTTTTGTACCAACCTACTATATTGGGTAGCTAATATATTGGGTTGGCCAAAAGGTTCATTCAAGTTTTCCTGTCTTAGAGAAAAACCTGAATGAACTTTTTGGCCAACCCAATAACATACTTTTCTGATTATGTTTTTGACAGCTTTTTCAAGATAATAGTTTCCATTTCCCTAGCTCCCTTCTATCCAACTGAAATCTAGCTGCTATTTGAAAAAAAGGAACAAGAGGCATATATGATCCAAACCATATCTATTTCCCAGTTGTATCATTAGAAATCTCTCTCATGTTTGAAGTTTTTTTTTTTTCCCTAGATAGTAAAGCTTGTTTTCACAGTGTTTGTATCTTGAAGGTTTAACAATAATTTCTTTTAAAATATTACAGCTTTAAATCTGATTTTGAGACAGTTGAGATCAAGAACACCACAGATTCAGAAATGAACATAAGGCAGGTAATAAAAATGAGACCTCTTTGTGTTACACGTTAGAATTATAGCTGCCTTAATTGAATATATGTAGCTCTTTGGACTGTGAAGAATAATCTCTTGGTGACACTTTTTGCATGTGGTATTAACCAGTATACAGAAGTATTGCCTATTTACAAATGGTTATAGCTCTCCATGAGTGGCCAGATGGATCTTGCCCTTTCTGGTAAGTCATTTGTTGTTAATGTGTTTTCTAGATGGTTGGTTGGCTGGCTGAATGGGTGGATGAATAAAATATCTTAAATTCTTTTTTTTTTTAATACCTTAAATTCTTCTCAAAGATGCAGACTCAGATCACTAAAGGAGCCAGAAAAAATTGTGCAGAAGTTTAGTTTTGATGCCTATTTTCTTTTTTTTTTTTTAAGAATTGCCACTGATAATATATAAAAATAGATGGATGTTATTCTCCTGTGCTTGCTCTTTTTTCTAGATCATAAAAATCTTTTTTAGTGTTTGTATTTTGAATATTTAGCAATCATTTCTTTTAAAATGTTATACAGCTTTAAGTCTGACTTTGAGATAAACTGTTTATTAATCATGCACTTGTTAATCATACACTTGTATCCTAATTTTCAAGTTATTGTTTGTGAAAATGCTTTGTCTATTAAAATCTCAAACAGACTCAGGGATAGAAGAATAAAATATAAGCACACTCAGCTTTTCTCCTTCCTTCTGAAAGTGGGTAGAGGATTGTGGGTTTGCATCTCAGCCATTAATAGCTGTGTGACATAGGGTTCCGCCACTTAAGTCCCAAGGACAGATCAGTCCCTCTGAGAGCTGAGTTACCACATCTAGAAAATTGTACTTTTAATGTTCAGGATCATTGGAAGGAGTAAGTATTGCAGGTAAAATACCTAGTCTGCCCTGGACTCAGTAAATGATGGCTGTGGCTAGCTTGAGATCTAGGAAGAGGGTTACCTCCATAGATAACTAAATAGCCAAAGCAGAAGTTCATTTTTATGACATTGTACTCCAAAGGTTTATCTGTAACCCCGTAAGAAAATGGCATGCTCCCTTACTCTGTAATCAGTACCACCAGCATCTGCTTCAGCATTAGCTGCAGTAGATAGACCAGCATTCAGAAGCACTTCTGACACTGTCAGGCACTACACATAAGTTAGCGTCATAAAGGTCACATCTGATGGGGAAATGCTCGGCACAGTCTGTGGCCCCTCGTCAGGGTTCCGTAAAAGTAGAAGTTTGTTAATACTGTTCAGAGTGCCAGAGCTGCCACTGCTTTTACATGTTGGATAACATTTGAAACAGATGGGCTATTTTGAGTTTCTGAATAATAGGATATTTACTCTCAAGTTAACGTAAAACTTGCAGATTTATTTCATTTTCTCTTTATATATATATGGTATTTAATACCATTTAAAATATTCCTCATTAAAGTATAAGAAATTGTTTTATCTTTAAATAAATTTAAGAAAAAAGTCTTGATTTTATGAAAAATGAATTATAAAGTATCCTTTGTCCTAAAGGCATCAGTTACTTTTTTCTGCTGGGTATCTCCACTCTCTTTCATCAAATATTTTTGGAAATTTGATGCTTTGCTTTAGCTCTTCTTTCGTAATGTATGTTGGGAGCAAAATAAAGATTTGTTCCTCTCATTGCATCTCCAGGCATCTAGTTGTGTGTCCTATGGTACCAAAGGAAGAATAACCCCTTTACCTTTACAAGGGCCTGAGTTACCGTGGGACAAGGTTAAAGACGGTGCCCTCCAGTGTTCCTCGTCAAGGTATTTCAACGCTTTGTATCTAGCCACTTTCCTGTGTAACAGACTTCGAGCAGCATGGGTACTGGTTCATCTACATGCACTCCAGTCTAGTTTGGTGTTATGCAGTTCAGTTTTACTAAGGAAATATTACAAAGTAGGTAGTCACTATAAAAGTTCAGATGGATTCGTTTTGCTAATTCCTCACTAAAGGGAAAGGGGACCCTGGCTTTTGTACTATTTGCCATCACTATTCATCTGAGAAAGAGTTTTCCCCAAGACAGATCCTGCAGCAACGGTGCTCACCAGTTTACACGGCATAGATAGTACTAGAGGACCTTACCACTTGAGGACTCATCATTTGTGATTTGAACACTCATCATATGCTTTGTAGAGGAGGCACTATTTTTTCAAATGATTCATCATGTTTAACAATTATGGAACACGGCCTGTAAATAAAAATGATAGGTTGTAGGTCGTATAGAAGCTTAAAAATGCCTCTGATAGCTTTAACTGTCAAATGCATTTCCAATGTCAGAGTTTGGATATGAGGTGAAGATGGCAGAAGGGAAAAAAGGACTCAGAGATCAAGACTGAGACCTCCTAGAGGCTTCCCTCGTGGAGCAGTGGTAAAGAATCTGCCTGCCAATGCAGGAGACACGGGTTCGATCCCCGGTCCGGGAGGACCCTACTGCCAGGGAGCAGCTAAGCCCGCGTGGAACAGCCGTTGAGCCTGTGCTCTGGAGCGGGAGCCACAGCTCCTGACGCCCGCAGGCCCAGACCCGCGCTCCGCAGCGGGAGAGGCCACTGCCGCGAGAGGCCTGCGTGCTGCCGCTGGGGCAGCCCTCACTCTTGACAACTAGAGCAAAGCCAGAAACTAGGAAGATAATAAATAAATAAAAAGTAGATGGTTTAAAAAAAAAAAAAAAAGACATCCTGTAGCAAACGGGAAACAAATGCACGCAATCCCTCAGGGCCCAGGTCTTCCCTTGGGCCTTTCCTTGGGGACAGCTCACCTGTCAAGGCTCTGTGGGGGCTGGGGGAGAGGAAAGGGGGTTATTGCTAACTGCTCTGCCTAGAAATTCCTGATGCTTCAGCTCTCGTCAGTTGAGCCAGTCTGCAATGAATATAAAGAATGACCTCAGGAAAGCAATAAGTCATCTAGTCAGTCAGTTCAGTCGCTCAGTTGTGTCCGACTCTGCAACCCCATGGACTGCAGCACGCCAGGCCTCCCTGTCCATCACCAGCTCCTGGAGTTTACTCAAATTCATGTCCATCGAGTCAGGGATGCCATCCAACTGTCTCATTCTGTCGTCCTGTTCTCCTGCCCTTAATCTTTCCCAGCATCAGGGTCTTTCCCAGTGAGTCAGTTCTTCACATCAGGTGGCCGAAGTATTGAGGTTTCAGCTTCAGCATCAGTCCTTCCAATGAACACCCAGGACTGATCTCCTTTAGGATGGACTGGTTGGATCTCCTTGCAGTCCAAGGGACTCTTAAGAGTCTTCTCCAACACCACAGTTCAAAAGCATCAATTCTTTGGCGCTCAGCTTTCTTTAAAAGAAGTAAAGTACTATAATTGAATATACCTGTGAATAGAAAGCTTGGAATTAACTAATGATAATATAACTGAATAATAACAGAATTTATCATAATGGCCAGGTTACAGTTTTTTTCCATAGGAAAATATGTTTCCAAATGTTTCCAACATCATTTATATTTTAACCTTATTCAAACTGATTATCCTTTTTACACGATAAGTTTCATAGTACAATTTTTAAAAGGGTTATGAATTTGTAATTAGAAAACTAGTTTAAAACATCTGTCTTTGCTACTTACTAACACATGACCTTAGCAGGTTACTTAGCCTTTCTGCCCCTTGGTGATTTGTTTAGTGAGAACAGTAATATCTTCCCAATATACTTGACAGGGTTATCCTAAAGATTAGATAATGAATGTGACAAGTGCTTTGAAATTCTGAAACCTGTTTATTACTAATGTATTACTATATGCCAATCATTGCTTTGTTCAGATATTCTAATTTTCTCTTTCCAGGGCAGTATGTCAATATTCGCTGCAGCCTCCTTCAGGGAGAAAAGCGTATTCTGAGTAAGATCTCTTTGATTGCCTCATTTTGCTTAGTGGAAATGAAGAATTAAGGCTCACAAATTTTTATTAAATAAGTCAAGATTGAACATGAATTTTTCTTTACAACCAGCTTTGGGGTTTGGTCATATAGTACACACTAAATTTGAGAGAATTATTAATGATTCTTATTAATATTATAATATTATCCAGAAATATCTGAAATAATTGTTAATCACTTCATTTTTATGTCTAATGGAAATTGGTCCCTAGATTAATAATACTTGCTTATTTTTTATAATTAGTACCCATAATTTTTATAAGTAAAAATAATGAAGATGAGTTTTAGAGAAATGCAGCCTTTTGGTAGCTCAGGAAACCGTTCTTGGGCTTTTTTAACCTCACCAGTTTTTTTTTTACAGATGTTATACTTCTGAGTTTGAAAGTTGTTTTAGTTGGACTGCATTTTTTCCGGGAAAGCAATCTGTTTTTATAGAGTTTCATTTGTTCTCAAATTTGCTGCCTGTGACTTGGTTTGAAGGCATAATTTTTATGCGGTAATCTTCTGCTTGGTCTGCTAATTAACTCTTCCCCTTATGTTTACGTAGTCAGTAACTGAAGTAGTTTTAGGCTTCCCTGATGGCTCAGTGGTAAAGAATCCACCTGCCCCAGGAGACATGGTTTCCATCCCTGGGATGGGAAGATCCCCTGGAGAAGGAAATGGCAACCCACTCCAGGATTCCTGCCCGGAGAATGCCATGGACAGAGCATCCTGGTGGGCCACTTGCTATTTACATTTTCTGTCAATTCACTGATTTTTAGCTAATGAAGATCAAACTTGTAATAGTACCCTACTTTTTGTGTAATAGCTACTAAAGTATATAACTCAGAGTATAACAGAGAAATGTACCCAAGTAATTAAAAATTACCACTATATTTCTGTACACAAATTTTTTCTACTAGAATATTTTTCCTTATCTACAAACTTGTCAAGAAAAAAAAATGGTTTTTTCTGCCCAATAAATTTCTCCACCTTGGAACCAGATGCTCTCCTCGGAGCAGGAGAGGATTTCGTCGTCGAGGTTCCTACTTCTCTGGGTGACCTTCCTCTTTCCCTTCTGCCTCACAGAGGGACTCGCGCCTCTATGGCTGGACCTGGTCAGGAGCCCGAGGACGTTTAAAATGCTCGACAGGAACACGACGTGCCCCCACAGGGTCACCCCGAAGTCACCCTCTTGCCCCTTTCCCTGGTTGCTTTCTGTTTTACTTAATCCCTGCTGCTTTTTTACTGCCTGATCAGCGTTGCAGACATCTATGAAATTTTACTCTCTATTAGGGAATACTTTCTCATCTTTAGTATATATCCTTGCATAATTTGAGAAAGTAGACATATGTTTGTTTTATAATGTTCCTCTTGATAATGTGAGATGGAAGTGCGTTTGTAATAGTACAGATATTTCAGTATAGGTACTTTGGCATCTTCTAATTTTCAGCATAAATAAGCAGTAATTTTTTTTTAATAAGTAGTAACTTTTATCCTGTATATCACTTTACCTTCACAGTGAAGAAGAACTGTTGTATCTGAGTTTCATTGAAGATGTAACAGATGAAATTTTGAAACTTGGTTTATTTTCAAACAGGTTAGATTTTTTTAATTGCATTGTGGTCATTGAGCTATACATTAAAAACTTGGTTTGGTGTTAATTTTATTTATTTTCACATATTAGGATATGAAAATTATATTGCTTTCTTAGGGGACCATATTCTTATAATTGATATAAATTATAGAGAACATTTAATTCATACTCTTCCAGGGGATCCCTGGTGGCTCAGATGGTAAAGAATCCGCTTGCACTGTGGGAGACCTGGGTTCGATCCCTGAGTTGGGAAGATCCCCTGGAGGAGGGCATGGCAACCCACTCCAGTCTTCTGGCCTGGAGAATCCCATGGACAGAAGAGCCTGGTGGGCTACCGTCCATGGGGGTCGTAAAGAGTCAGACACAACTGAGCGACTAAGCACAATTCATCCTCTAAGGCAGGCTCACAGGGGAGATAGAGAAGAGAATAGAGATTTTATTCATCTAAATACTGCTATATCCCTTAAATACAAAGAGCAGATTGCCAGAGGTGGGGTGCTGGGCATGGGGGAATGGGGCAAAACGGTCGAAGGGAGTCAGAGGTCCAGACCTGCAGTTACAAACTCATCAGATCATGGGGATATAATGTGCAGCATTGACGACTGTCGTTAACAACACCACAGCGTATATTTGAAAGCTGCTAGAAGAATAGATCTTAAAAGTCCCCGTTACAAGAAAAAAAATTATTCTCTAACCATGTAGTGGTGACAGATGGTCACTAGACTTACTGTGATTATTTTGCAGTATATACAAATAACAAATCATTATGTTGTATTCCTTAATAAAATGTTGTAGGTCAACTATACCTCATTTTCAAAAAAGTTATCACAAAGAGAAAGAAATGGTATCCACATTTGAAAGAAAACCATAAAACTGTTTTTATTCACAGATGATATTATCATACATGTAAAAATCCCAACAGAGAAAAGACAAAAATACTATTATCTTTTAGTTTATAATAGGCTAGCACACTAAATTTTTGCTGCTGCTTTACAAAATTCCATCATCTCTTTTTACTATCTGAAACTGCCATGAAGATCAAAAGCAGGCTTTTTTTGTTATGACTGTTACTAGTAACAGTGAGGACAAGTTTAGGACTAGGTTTGCACACAGCGAGTGAAAGGGGAAGTTTGTAAAACCATCTTGGTACTATATACCTTAAGGAACCTGTTGTCCTGAACCAGCTTGAACTTTATTTAGCTGAAATTCATTTATATAAAACTCTCTGAAATGTGTCAGAAGACACTACTGTATATATGCCACGTGCTTTCCCTGTGATAATAGTATGTCAAGTGCAGACATTTTTAATAAGTTGTTTCTATTTAACAATGTGAATATGCATACCACTGCTGAACCGTAAATTTTAAAATTGGTTAAGATGGTAAATTTTATGTTATATAGTTTTGTTTTTTTTACCACCACCAGAACAAAAACACTGCCTCCAACCATAAATCGAAAAAATAAAAGATTAGAAGCCAAAACAAAGTTGACATGAAAAATACATATTTATGCTCTTAAATTAAAACTCACATTTTTCATTTAAATTATAAGGCTTTTTACTGTCACAATTTTTATAGTAGCACAATAAAATGGAATCAACCTGCATATTGAATAGTAAAGGTTCAGTTGAATAAATCTTAGAATGTTTATAATAGTAAGGTCTGTTCAGATATTTTAAATGATGCTGCAGAAGTGAATTGATTGATATATAAAGATGTTCAAAATAATACAACTGATTAGAAAACAGTATAGATATCAAAACAGTATTATTTAATCCCAGTTTTCATAAAGAAATATGCATGCATAGGAAAGTACCCAGTAAACATCAGTGATAATTGTAAAATATAGAATACAGATTTCTTGGGCTTTTAAAAAATTTCAAAATAATTCAGAACAATTAAATCTAAGATTGTCACATAACTTCATTGATAGTAACAAATGGTAACAAATGAGTAGTTTTCAAAAAAACCAATTGATACACTCCTGTGGTAGCTAGACAAGGCTGGTATAGTTGAAAGAACAACCTGGAGCCAGATACATCTAGGTTAAATTCTCTTAATGGCTTGTGACCTCGGGGGGAGAGGAAATCATCGTCTTAGACATACTGTTCTCTCATCTTTAAAATGGGTTTTCTAATACCTTTCTCTGCCAGTATTGGCTTCCCAGGTGGCGCTAGTGGTTAAGAGCCCACTTGCCAATGCAGGAGACACAAGACGCAAGGGTTCTATCCCTGGGTTAGCAAGACCCCCTGGAGGAGGGCATGGCAACCCACTCCAGTCTTCTTGCCCGGAGAATCCCGTGGACAGAGGAGCCTGGTGGGCTACAGTCCATGGGGTCGCAGAGAGTAGGACATGCATCGGTCATGGTTAGAGATAGAATGATTATTGCGTGTTCAGCACAAATGCCTATTACTTCGTGGTACTTAGTAAGTGATAACTTTAACTTATTATGTCGGTTTACCGTGAGTGGAGTATCTTTTCAAGTATAATTTAGGAAACATTTAAAGTAACGCTTTACAAGAGAGTTTTCTTCAGAGTTTGCTTTTGGAGGATGAGTGTATGTGACAGAGGGGAGGAGGGAAGGCTTTTGGTGTTTGTGTGAGAGAAAAAAGATACAGAGCTCTTTAGTGGGGGGCGGGTTACAACCTCATGTAAAACAGTTTATTTCACAGAAATATAAGTAGTGTGCAGTCTCTCAGAAGAGACACTGACACTGGCATCTGTTAACATAACCTAAACACAGGAGAAGTCATACTAGCTTTCACTTGGAGAGCTTGAGAGAACAGAGAAGGATTATAGTGTGTATCTTTGGAAAGAAAAAAGGAAATCTAAAACGATTTTCCAGCCTTTAGTACTTTAGTTATTGCATGACTCTCTGTATTTAGTCGGTTTTCTGATTTTGAGACCATTAACATTTTTATTTGTCATTTGTAGGTTTCTGGAACGACTGTTTGAGAGACATATAAAACAAAATAAACATCATTTGGAGGAGGTTTGTCTTAACTTCATAAGAAAAATTCTAATATAGAAAGAATTTTCAAGTTTTACCTTACTCTCAGAGAATATGCATTAAAAGCAGGCACTTTTTTCCCTTGCACTTTTTGTGTATGTGGGGAAAGGGGAGATACAGGCAGAATGAGGAAGAACTAGTATTAATCCCGCTGAGGTGAGCAGCACTGCAGCAAAAAGAATTCAGCTTTACTAGCCTAATTAATATAATTATTCTTGTATTTTTTTAATTCCAGGAAAAAATGCGCCAGCTGCTACATGTCTTAAAGGTGGACTTAGGCTGCACGTCCCAGGAAAGCTCAGTAAGGCTAGACGTCATGGATACGTTGCATTTACGTGATGTTGAAAAGGCTGAGAATTCAGAACAAAATGAATATAAAAGTGAACAAGATTTAATCATTCAACAGGAACGTCAGGAATACCAAAAAGCTTTGAATATGTTATTGACTATACCAAAGGAAGAGAATGAGATAGTCTCTTCGAATGAATTTTTCCTCCCGATCTACAAATCAAAGTATTCAGAAGGGGTTATCATTCAACAGGTGAATGAGGAAACAAATCTTGGAACTTCAGCCTGGGATGAGAAAAATGCAAGCATGTCAGACAGCTTACTAGACCAGGAGACCTCCGTGAGCGTCATCGAAGGCGACAGCGACGCTGAGAAGGCCGAGCCGTCCACGGAGCTGTGCTGCCTCAGCACGGAGCTCGTGCCTTCCGCGCAGCTGTGCGGAGTCAAAGACCGTCCGGAGCTGGAAGGACCAACCCTGAGGATCATGGAAATGAGCATTGAGGACTGATCTTGACTGTCTGATCTTCACTAATAAACATCCCAAATGGCCAATCATTCACTATTCCTTTTACTTTTTTTTTACTTTTATATGTTAAGAGTTCTGTATGTCTTCTATGTTGTATAATAAATTACTATAAATTTAGCAGCTTAAAACAACACATGTATTATTTATCGCAGTTTCTGTGGATCCAGAGTCAAGGCACAGCTTAGGCGGGTCCTCTCTGCTTTTGGCCTCACACCTCTACGAGCCGGGGCTCGGCGGGGCCGTGGGGGTAACTTCTGCCTCCAGACTTTGTCAGGTGGTTGGCAGGATGTCTTTCCTTGTAGCTTTCGGTTTGAAGGCTTCCGTTTCCTGCTGACCGTGCCCAGTGGAGGCTGTCCACCGCTCCCTGCTGCGTGGCCCTCTCCGCAGACCGCTCACAGCGTGGCCGCCTGCTTCTCTGAGGCTAATGGGAGAATGACGGAGTCTCAGAAAACGGTCATGACGCGGTGCGTCACAGGAGTGACTTCCATCACCTTTGCCATATTCTTTTGGTTAAAAACAAGTCACAGGTCCTGCCTATATTAAGAGGCAGGATACAAGGGTGTGAATGCGAGAAAGTGAGAATCACCCAGCTCCCCTTAGGGTCTGTGGACCACAGTTTCTGAAGTCCGGAACAGATTTTACCTAGACATGTGACTGCAGGCACTGGGGGAAGGGTCGAAAATCTGGAGTAGCTCCTAAAACATGAAGCGTTGTCTGCTGTCATCTTGGGCCTTCCCTGGTGACTCAGGTGGTGAATCCGCCTGTGATGCAGGAGACCTGGGTTCCATCACTGGGTCGGGAAGGTCCCTCCCCTGGAGGAGGAAATGGCAGCCCACTCCAGTATTCGTGCCTGGAGAATCCTGTGGACAGAGGAGCCTGGCGGGCTACAGTCCACGGGGTCACAAGAGAGTCAGACACAACTTAGCGACTGAGCAACAGTATCTTTAATTTCTTTCCTCCCACTCTCCTAGAGTTTCTAAAGCCTCAAGGCCTTTCTGGTTATCAGTGAGCATGGATGGCCTATTGACTGAAACGCCAACCCTTCTTGTGCAGATGAACGTTCTACCAGGCCCAGTCTGATACCCTCCTCTTGCCTGTACACTTCATGAACGGGATCCTTAACTGAATTCAGATACGTCTCAGAAGACTCATCTCTACTTAGGTCTTTTCAACCACTCACAGCCATGGAGATATTTGAGTAACTGTTATAGAACGGTTTCATGCCTGGGCACCATGGAGGATAAAAAGATGAATGAGAATATGGGTGATAACCCAAATGTTCTAGAAATTTAGCAATTTCCTCCAAGTATCTCATTCTTTAATGTAGGCTTTTAGCATTTTGTTGCCCACACGAGTGTTTCCCAAAGGTGGTGCGTGTCACTGGAGGTATTAGACCTGGTTTCTGGCGGTGGGTGGATGGCAGTCTCCAGTGTGGGAACCTGTTGAGAGCCCAGGCTCAGGGACGGCCTGCAGTGCAGTCGGGCTGGGTACCCAGCGTCCTAGGCCCCAGACCACCCTGCCGCCATCTTCCCAGCGTCCTAGGCCCCAGACCACCCTGCCGCCATCTTCCCAGCGTCCTAGGCCCCAGACCACCCTGCCGCCATCTTCCCAGCGTCCTAGGCCCCAGACCACCCTGCCGCCATCTTCCCAGCGTCCTAGGCCCCAGACCACCCTGCCGCCATCTTCCCAGCGTCCTAGGCCCCAGACCACCCTGCCGCCATCTTCCCAGCGTCCTAGGCCCCAGACCACCCTGCCGCCATCTTCCCAGCGTCCTAGGCCCCAGACCACCCTGCCGCCATCTTCCCTCGGCCCTACCGACCCTCCGCTCTCACCTGCGGGGTGCTTATCTCACCCCCGACAGCAAAAGACGCAAGTACAGATCCGGCAACTGGAAAATCTAAACTGCGCCGAGATCTGCCAAACTTCTGAAATAAGGGATTTACTTGGCTTTCGGACTTCTAAACATGCTATGTCTTATCCAAGAAATTAACCATTTTCTAAATCGTGTAGAGAATAAATTTCAATATTGTAAGTCTAAAAGACTGCATTTGCATAACTTACTATTAAAAAGATATATATTGAAATAAAGAATTATGTAAAAGCCATTCTTTGAAATACTTAGAGCATAAATATATCTTACGCAAAATATGTATATGGGCTTCCCTGGTGGCTCAGCTGGTAAAGAATCCTCCTGCAATGGAGAGCTGGGTTCGATCCTTGAGTTGGGAAGATCCCCTGGAGGAGGGCATGGCAACCCACTCCAGGATTCTGGCCTGGAGAATCCCATGGACTCTGCAGTCCATGGGGTCACAAAGAGACACGACTGAGCCCCTTTCACTTCACTTTCAACACCCCCCGCCCCGCATCCTGCAGCCCTCTTTCACCCTCTGTCCCCTCTTTCTTGGCGCCCACCCGCATCTCCCGTTTCCCGTCACTCACACATGCCCCCTCCGTCCCGTCTGGGGCTCCTCCCCCTAGCCCCAGCCTCACCACCACGAAGCCCGAGCGCCCTTGCCCATGTCTGCTCCCATTTCCCTCCTCGGCTGGAGCTTGCCTGCTGCCTTCCTGCTGCGTCTCCACACTTGGGGCCCCGCCCCAGACTCCCGGCCCTGCTCTGACCCGTCTCTCTTCTCTACCTTCCAACTCGGTACAGCCTCTTGTCCCTGAGGCCATGGCCCATCCTGACTGTATCCGTTTTAGGATACTCTGTTGTTGTTGTTATCCTCAGGATTCCCTGTAAGATTTAAAGAGATGAGCTGGTTTAAAGAAGCAGTGATAGTGGTTCTCAGATGGCCAAGGTTCTGTAAAGGTGAAGTGGATGGTAAGTCTGGGAAATGCTGGCTTAGTCCCAGATCAGGATGTTAATTTCTCTTTCCCTCCGCTTCGCCCACAGCTCCTTCTCTGATTTGCAGAGTCACTGATGAGTGTTTTGAGCCCAGTTGCTCAGGCTTGATCCTTACGAGCTGTGACTTTAAGCTGGTTGCTTTAACCTTGCTCCTGCTTTTCATGTGCTGAATCGAGTAGTTACAGAGCCTTCATCGCAGGGCTGTAAGAAGTTACACAGGTTGTTGGAGAAAGACGCACAGGCCGCCACTGTTACTGTAAAACAGATCAGCAGACCATGTCACTCCCGTCTTTAAAAAACAAGCCAAACCGAGTTTCCGCTTGCCAACCAGAAAAGGTACAGGCCCCTTTGCGTCTTTCCTCCCAATTCATCTCTCACCAGGCTCACCCAAGCATCCTCAGCGTCTTCACTGCTTCTTCCCAAATAGGTCCCTCCTCTCTCCGCCCCCTGCACTTGCCACCATCTCCCCTCTGGGGCCCCCTGGGGCCTGCGCCAACCGCCCAGAGGGAATGTGACACAGGAACCTTGAGCGGCTGCTCCGACAGATGTCCCCCTGCTCTGGGTGAGACCTTCCACGTCTCAGAATGTCTGCGCTTTGAAGGCCAGCATAGCTGGCTCTCAGGAGTCTCAAATTCAGTCCTAAATAGAACCCCATTCTTAAAGGGCTCACACAAAATCTCATGTTCCAGAACCTAGGGTGGAAGCAGTAATCTGAATGAAGTCTAGGTCAGATATTCCTGCCAGTCTGGAGAGACTCCTGGAGAGGCAGGGGGCGGCTGGAGCCTGCCCTGGGGACTCAGGCATCGGCCGCAGCACGTGGGGAGCTTGTTCTACCACGTGGGCGCTGCTGCTGGTCGGCACCCTTTTGGAATCCAGCCTCAAGCTTATTTGGAGGCGGGCATGGCAATCCGCTCCAGTGTTCATGCCTGGGGAATCCCATGGACCGAGGAGCCTGGCGGGCTACAGTCCACACAGTCGCAAAGAGTCGGAAATGACTGAGCGACTTTATCTGTCTGCCTCTAGCTTACTAGCCTCAAGACCCGGCTCGGCCCCTGCCCACAAGCCTGTAGGCACCAAACGGCCAGCTGGGCAGGGCCGCAGCCCCGCTGACCTGCAGACTGTTGTTTGGTCGCTGAGTCCTGTCCGACTCTTTGCGACCACCAGGCTCCTCTGTCCATGGGACTCTCCGGCGAGAGTACTGGAGTGGGTAGCCATGTCCTTCTCCAGGGGACCTTAGACTGGCTGCCTAAAGACCCCCGAGCCCACAGCTGCCCCGGGGCCCAGTCCTGCCCCCCACACCAGCACACAGCGCACGGCACGGGACCTGGCGCCCCAGGACTGCGCCCCCTCCACCAGCCCCAGGCCCCGCGTGCGCCCCCGGGCAGCTGCTCTGGCCTCAGGGCCGGCCTCGCCCGTCAGAGGGCTCAGCAAGGGACAGCCACTGTGGCAGCTCTTTCAGCCCCACGGACAGACAGACAGACGGCCGACACCAGCCTCCGGACCCAGCCCCCGGAACAGACCAGCATCTCGCGTCTGTGGAAATGGCCGTCTTCGAAAAGACCAGAAGCGACACACGCTGGCAAGAATGTGGAGAAAAGGGAATCCTCGGGCACTGCCGGCAGGAACGGAAATGGGCCCGGCGACCGGGGACAGTGCGGAGGTTCTCAGGAACCAAAAGCAGAACCACGAGGCACAGCGACTCCAACGCGGACGGCCACCCGAAGAGAAAGAAACACGCGTCTGAGAGATACACGTAGGCCAGCGTTCACAGAGTTATTTACAACAGCTGAGATGGAAGCAACGTGCGTGTCTGTCAACAGATGCGTGGATAAAGATGTGTTGTGTGTATATATATGTAATATGCATGTGTGTGTATATATATATATATATATATGTATGTGATGGAATACTACTCTGTCATAAAAAAGAATGAAATTTTTCCATCTCCATCAACATAGATGGACTTGGAGGGTTTTATGCTTAGTGAAATAAATCAGAGAAAGCCCATACTGTATATCACTTACATTTGGAATCTAAAAAATACAACAAACTAGTGACTATAACAAAAAAGAAACATATATAAAAAACTAGTGCTTACCAGCCAGGAGAGGGACGGGGGAGGGTTACACAGGTACAGGGGATTAAGAGATACAAACGACTAGGTATAAAATAGATGAGAGCAAGGATATATTTTACAGCACGGGGAATATACCCAGTGTTTCCTAATAACCATAAATGGAGTGTAACCTTTAAAAATCGTGAATCACTGTGTTATACACCAGAAACATATATATTGTAAATCAAGCACACCTCAGTTTCAAAAAAAATGAAAACAATTTTTTAAAAGATAAGTTGACCATTGTTTTTCCTGTGAAGAAGAATATTCTTTTTTAAGTTTTCTGCTGCTGCTGTAACAAATACCAAAAACGCAATGGCTTAAAATAAAATCTACCAACTTACAGTTCTGGAAGCCAGAAGTCATAAAATCAAGATGTTGCCAGGGCTGCATTCTTCCAGGAGGCTCTGGGGAGAATGTGTTTTTCACCTTTTCCAGTTTCCAGTGGCTGCCTGCATCCCTTCACTGTGGCCCGTGCCTCCATCATCAAGGCCAGCTGTGTGGCATCTTCAAATCTCCCCCCTCTGCTTCTCTCGTCACGTCTCTGCTCACTGTGACCTTCCCGCCTCCCTCTTAGAAAGACCCTGTGGTTCCTCTGGGCCCACCTGGATAATCCCGGACAGTCTCATCTCAAAAACCTTGATTTAATCACATTTGTAGAGTCCCTTTTGCCATGTAACATTCATAGCTTCAGGGGACTAGATCATGGACATCTTTGGGGGCCCATCTGTTGACCACGATTGTAAATATCATTAACCTAATAGAAATGGTCTAAATAAACCTTAATGCCTATTGATTGTAGCTTGGCTATGTCATGAATCCCAGGTTGCAGTCTCTACTGAACATTTATGACTTTTTCATACTCAGCTTCTGATTCAGAATTTTTAGACATGGGATATGCTTCAAGAATCTGGATTTCAATACATTTCCAGTGTTGCTGTTGCTGATCCAAAAACAAGCCCATTAATAAATGGACACTCAACTAATGACACGTTGCACCACCATGTCAGTCCTAACGGAAATCAACCCTGAATGTTCACTGGAAGGACCGATGCGGAAGCTGAAACTCCAATGCTTTGGCCACCTGATGCGAAAAATTGACTCATTTGAAAAGACCCTGATGCTGCAAAAGACTGAAGGCAGGAGGAGAAGGGGACAACAGACGATGAGATGGTTGGATGGCATCACCGACTCGATGGACATGAGTTTGAGTAAACTCCGGGAGCTGGTGATGGACAGGGAAGCTTGGCGTGCTGCAGTCCATGGGGTCACAGAGAATTGGACACAACTGAGTGACTGAACAACAAAATAAGTGAAGTGGACACTCAACTAATAAGATGCACTACAGGGATGATTGTGTGAGGAGAAGCTCTGCCAACCTGCAGGGAAGTACATCAATATTTATTCTTCAAATATATTAATTGTTCCACAAATGTCCTGATTAACAAAGCTATTTTGACAAGATGCATTCTAACTCGTAAGTGATTGATGATGGTGGAGATGTGTGATGACTGTAAACGACTAAAAGAAACATCTATTGTCTGGAACATAATTTAAAATAACCCATTGAGGAAATGGGGTTAATTATATACCTCTGTAATAAGAACTAAAATGAAAAAAAAATAGACAAAACAGCTGTAATTGTACTATTTACGCACAAATAATATCTTGCATCAATATTTATTTTATGGCAAAAATAGACTATAATATATTCACTTCACATATATGACATTCATTCAAACTTTTTTGCCCATTAAATGTACACACTTTTACAAACCAATGACAGTTTAGAAGATTTAAGCTCTTTTGGTTATACGATTTTACATTTTTGATCATCAGACAGTAGCACATAAAATTGCTTTTTAAACTAGAAAATACTAGACAACTACGTATACAACGTGATTTTGAAAAGGTAGAATTCCCAATGCATTGCTTGAATTATAGGGAACTTTCTGAGGAAATGTACTTCATAAAAATTGTCTCTAAATATTTACGTTTCTGAGGACATTTGAGTCATATCAACAACAGTTGGAATTTTTAAATAATTATTATCTAGATATTCATTTTTAAACTATGCTTTGCTTAATTTGCTATGGGTGGGGTTTGGACTGCTTCAGTTTTTAACAAAGAAATATACAACAAACTTCTGTATTGTTGCAATGCAATCTTCATCTGGACTAAATAGCATTTTTAAAATTCGGAATATCTCCCTCTTTTAAGCACAAGAGAGTGAAACGCTGAGGTGTTTTCATAGGAAAATATTTAACGTTTGCATGATAAAAACTAAGTGTTTTATATTTTAATGTAAAAAATTACTTGAGAATACAGTAAAAAGCAAAAAATATATTCTAATGGCCCAATGCCAACCTTCGGAGTAAGGTTTAACAGTTCATCCAAGTTTTTTAAGGCTTAATACTTTTTAAAATATTTTTATTTTCTCCCCTCATTTTCAATGTGTTGCTTAGAGATTGAATACTCTGATAACTGTGTAATAGCTCAATTCTACAATAAGAAATTAGGCTGCTTACTTTTAATATAGAATTGAAAAAAATCTAATATGGAGAGTCTAAACTGACACTAACAGAAAAATCCTCAAAAAGGTTAAGAATCATTCCTGCACAATAACTACTTCAACTTCTCTATTGAGCCATGAACCCAAACTATGCAAATAAAACCCACCAGAGCGCTACTAATCTAAAAGTTGTCACAAGTTAGAGCATTTTTTTCCTTTTTTTTCTTTCATCTTTGTGTTTTGTGGGCTTAAGATTTTTTTTACTTTTAATCTCGTTTTTATTAAACCTGTTCTGGGAATGTTTGTCACCTCTAGAGAGTACTTCCTTTTTTTCAGGCTATTTGTTTGACAGCACAGTGCATGCGTGTCAAGTCGTGTCTGACTCCTCGAAACCCCACAGACTGTAGCCCACCAGCCTCCTCTGTCCGTGGGATTTCCCAGGCAAGAATCCTGGAGTGGGTTGTCATTTCCTTCTCCAGGGGATCTTTCCGACCCAGAGATGGAACCCACTTGTTTTTTTTATCTCCTGCATTGACAGGTGGATTCCTTACCAACTGCGCTACCAAGAATTCCTAGATTAGGAAGACTGAACCAGCATGGTAATTATTCCAGGAAAAGTACAAAACCATTAGATCCCTTCAGGAGACTTAACTCTAAGATTAAATCCCGTTTCAATAAATATTTCTCATTCAACGGTCCATTAATTTCATGTGATTTCTAATAAATTTCTGGAAAAAGATGTTTGGAGACTCGTAGCATTCATTATAGAGTAATCTGACCTGTGATATTTGCAACTCTTATGAAAAATGAGTGACTAAGCTTATCTTCCTCATTTATTTGTTCAATTCTCCTCAGCTGATAAATGAGCACATGGAGGTGGAAGGTCATTACCATTACATCAGTCTACCCAAAAAGTGAGGGCCAACAGATTCATGTCCGGGATAACCCAGATAATCCAACCGTCGGAACTTCCTTGGTTGGTACAGACCTGTTCCTGAGAGTGAATACATCTTTTCTTCACTAAGCTTTAAAGCTTGAATTAAAAATACACATGAGCACTAGAAATGGTGGTGGGACAACCGAAATAAAGGACTGGTCTTTACATAGTTTTAAAACCCCCTACCAGTCAGTTTAAAATTGCAGATTCATTCCATTGGAATCATGTACCGCTGTAGCCAGTGTGGGGACACTACAGATTCAAAGCAAGGCATCGTCGAGATTGTAAATGGTCCTTTTGTACGACACACCACAAAGTCATGTGTAATGGGAGGAATCGTGTTCAAAAGATCTGCCTGATAAGTGATTTTTGAAAGTTTTCCAACAGTACGTTAGCCACACTCTTAGCCTGAGTGCATGTTTGTGTGCTAAGCTGCTTCAGTCATTTCTGACTCTTTGAGACCTGATGGACTGTATAGCCCACCAGGATCTCTGTTCATGGGGTTCTCCAGGCAAGAACAAACGGAGATAGAAAAGTCAAGGTATGCCTCACTCCATAGAGTGAGGACCAGAAATATGGTTTGAGAGTGTGATACTCCATTGTTATTCAAAACGCAGGAAGTCAGATAAAGAGTCTTTCTTGTCAAGAGGAAGACAGTATTTTTAAAACATACACATGCATTCTATACACCTCTGCATAGTGACCATACAAAGACATCTTCTGATAGTTTCCTAGGTACAGGCCACAAGACCACCATACATATAGTTTTCTAGTAAGATCCTTTGTATTATTTTTATAATTAATCTCCCTTATATGAATAGCAAACCAGGGATATCCATTATCATAGCAAATGCTGGTGTAGTGCAAACCTGCATCTCTTATGTCTACAGGTAGTTCAATTATTCCCTTCTTGTCACCCATTTATATTTATTTATAATATTAAAAGCATAATTTAAAATAAGTATACAGTTACTCATTGGAAAGGACCCTGATACTGGGAAAGACTGAAGGCGGGAGGAGAAGGGGATGACAGAGGATCAGATGGTTGGATGGCATCACTGACTCAATGGGCATTTGGGTAAACTCTGGAGTTGGTGATAGACAGGGAGGCCTGGCGTGCTGCAGTCCATGGGGTTGCAGAGAGTCGGACACGACTGAGCGATTGAACAACAACAACATGTGCTTACTGTCTTTCTGAACCCAGCAACGTACTGGATAAAGTTCAGATTTACTCCAGTTTTTAGAAAATGAGTATTTTACGTAGTTCTGGAAATACGCCACCAGCCAGGCCCACCTCACACAGTGTGACCTGGAGCCACTCCAGCTGCGGGAACACTCGCCTGGGGCTCCTGCGTCCTCAGCTGGGGGCCGCGGACCTCCGGCCACCTCCCTGGCCCAGGCCCACCTTCCCCGCCCCCACCCCCGCCTCCAGGCCAGGACCACCCACAGGCAGACGGGGCGGAAGCGGGCAAGGCGGGGGCTTCTGCCAGCTCACCCGCCTCCGCCCGGCGCCCCGCTCACCCGCCCGTCCCTGACCTTCACACGCCACCCGAGTTTCTCAGACAAATGATGGGATGCTCGTGACATGGAATTCCCTCACGAAACACTCATCAATCTGACTTCAGCTGCTTGCTGAGGACCAGGCCCACTGCCGGGGAAACCGGAATTGTTTCTGTGCTCGCGCCAGCAGGGTGCAGCGGGGAGGAGAGTTGCCAAGTGTTTCTCTCGGAGTACTGATGTGACTACCCTTTCAGACCCCTGTGGTTTCAATAAGCTTTGGGAGAACAAACCAAAGACGTCAGGGCCCACTTATAAGTAATGTTTCCCTTTGTAGACAATACTCTAATAGTTTCACATTCATCGGAACTTTTAGAGCATAATTTTTATCTGGGAACTACCTGTACTACGCCAGTTTAACCACCCAGTGACCCTTTCGATTATTTTCTAAAATCATCTGTTCACACACTCCTAACACATGCAAACCTTAAGCCACCAAACTTTAATTTTTTTCTCATTTTTTTTTTTAAGTAATTATAGATACTTAGGGTAAATGAAGCTCTATTGCAGGACTTTGAAAAACTCACGTTCTTTCAAGAACTGTTTTCCCGGACAAATTCCTAATGGACCTAGCCCTCTATTTTTGAAGTGTCTGTCCCTCAGTTCAAAAAAATGGGGTCCCCTCTAATTTAGAACATTTTAATAAACTTTAAACTGAAAAGAGATAGTTTAGCTTCTTCTACCTGAAATGTTGATAGAAAGAAAATTCCCTCCATGTCTATCCAAAAGAATTCCTTTTAAAAGTCTGATTTTTTAAATGATCTATAATAAACTGAAGTTTTTTATATTTTAATAAGACCACTGGAGTGGGTTCGACCCTGGGTCTCCTGCATTGCAGCCAGATTCTTTTGAGCCACCAAGGAAGCCCAATATAAAGTTTTATGTTACAAGGACACTTATATTTCCTTAATATTGTAAACATTAAGTTACCGACCCACTTGAAAGGACTATTTTCTTTTCCTGAAGAAGCAGCAGAAAGGCTGGTCATGCCCTGCTGCCATCACCCATCCTCTCTCCTCCTCGGGGCATCTGTCCCCACCTTGGTCTTCCCGGGAGCTTCTGGGCAAGCACAGCCTCTGTCTCAATCCTGCTGGCATGGTTTGAAGGCTACATTCTAGGGCTTTCTGAATGTTTCACAGAGGATGTTCCAGAAGGAAATAAGCAATGAAGATTGCAATTCCAAGTGAGGTTCTAAAATAAACACTTCCCGTGTTCAAAACTACCCACTAGAGCATTTTATCAAAAGATACTGCTGATCAGGAGAACTGATGCCAGAGATGCCAACACCCATCAGTGGAAAAGACTGGTTTGTAACCTACTTTTTGTGAAGATGCACATTTTGGTAATTTTGATATGAAACTAAGTATATCAACAAACAAAAGACACTAAAATACCAAAGCACTGTGTAAGTTCGGCAGACAGAACATCCTCAACTCAGACACGGTGAGCCGATGAAACGTCAACATTCTACAGCTTGACCGTGATAATCACATGACTTCAGAAGTCCAGAAATGTAGATTTATTTTTATTCAGAAATACTTTCATATTCTCTGTTCATCAAAAGTTTAAAAATTCAAAACGGACACAGAAAAATTACATGGGTCTTAGAAGCTATGTCAAACATGCCAGTTTTAAGAGTGACATTTACACAGTGTAATTTAGCCCTCGTAAGTAATTTTCTTATAATCAAATTATTATGCCAGGAACACAAACATACCATATATTACTCTTTAAATTTTTGTTTTACAATATGCTCTTGTCAATGGGACACTTCAAAATGTTTAAACCTGACAGAAAAGCATTTAAAAAAAAAAAAAGTACCAATGGAAGAAAAAAGTATGAGAAACACACCTGTCCTTTACCTGGTCTGAAGATGGGAAACACTGCACTAAAAACACTCTTAACCCATTCTCCTGGAGAGCTCGTTCTGAATATCTACACTTGGGTCTATTGTTCTTTAAAATCATTTTAGACTTAAAATCAATTCTTTGTTCCCAAGTGAGAAAGAGGCCCACTTCCAGTATTCACTTTCACTGATGCCCTCTGCATTTCCTCTAAAGGGGCTGGTTCCTGGGTCAGAGTTAGGCAGGGGCCTGCTATAAGAAGGAAACGCAGTCTCGCAGCTAACCACAGACTCAGTGGTGCAACAGTGAGCGGAACCGCTTTAGGAGTGAACCCGGCATCGGAACCGTCCCTCGGATACCGCTCACTGCGGGAAGGAACCCTGGGTTTGACGTTTGGGAAGCTCGAAGTGTTGGAGAAGCAGCCTCAGGAAGAAGAGAGGGCTCCTCAGCTAAAGGCGCGGGCCAGTCCTCCTCACCTCCTCGGCCCCACGGGGACCAGCCCTTCGCAGTCCCCCTGCCCGCGGGGCGGGGCCTGAAAGGGGCCTGGGGGGGCGCGGAGGTGAGGGAGATGGAGACGGCTTCACGGGGAAGCTAGAGGATTGAGGAAAGGAAACCCCGGGACGTCTTGGACCTCGCAGGTCTGGGCTGTGGTGTGGGGAGAGGAGGTGAGACTATTAAACCCGTGCCTTCTTTCAACCAAAAGAAAACAAAGCCTCTTCGTGGCTTCTTTTAAACCTGATTTGTTTTTTAAAAAAAAAAAGGAAGAGAGTTGTAGGTGGAAGAACTTCAAGGAAACAGAGGGAGCTGTTGCCCGTGACAGGCCCTGAGTTTCCCGAGGGATTCAGCCCCCACCCGGAACCCCGCTCTGCCCGGCGGCTCAGTCTGTGCAGGGGACGCTGCCTGCTTTGTAAAGACAAGGAACGTGCGTTCACCACCCTGCATTTCCTCTGCACGCAGTCTCCTAGTCTCGTCCTAGTCATCCTAGGTACTCTTACCCCATCCCTTCCAAAACACTTTCAATGTCTGTTGTTACGTACTGTTTCACCTATAAAGCAATATATATATTAAAAACTCAGATTTGTTTGCAAACAAAAAAAGTGCTTAAAACCATCTTATGCAACTGTTTTTCACTTCATTTTCAACCAAAAAAAAAAAAAACAAACACACATTTGGGTTTATGAATAATACTGAAAAAAAAAAAAAAATAGTGAATCTGATTCTTCCCATACATGTTTTTTAAAAATGTGCCTTTATTCCCCATGTTAACTTACATTAACTGACTCATTTCCGTACCTTAATGAGTTGAACTCTTGCTTGGAAAATATAGAAGGTACAAATATATAGAACTTTTAGGACTAAAAAATTTTCTGAATATAAAAATGCTTTCTACACTTCAAAAATAACACTTTTAGATTCTTGTTGTAGTTTTGGGTTTGGTAACTTAAGTACCCAAGGTTTTTTTTTTTTTAAATTATAACAAAATAACATGGTTTTAAATACAAAGCTATCTAGGAACCACTCACATCTATGGATCAGCCCCACGAAAAGTTTAGTTCCTCAACAAGAAAACCCCAAATATTCTCGTCATAAAATAAAATTCCATTATCAAAAACTAGCTTAAGATAGAAAACTGTATGCCTTAGTGATTGCCAGAACTGCCCAGCATAGCTTCAGTAAAATACAGAGAACTGATCTAGAAAATACAATCTCCACATGTGTGCAAGTTCTGCAAGTCGGACAGCTGGACCCCGGGAAGCCGCGGCCCTGCCGTCGGGCGCCGTCCTTCCCAGCGAAGCCCCTCCACTTCGGCCCCGCCCGGGTCCTCCCGCGGCTCATCCCGACCCGGCGCCTGCATTCTTCCCGCCACCGAGCCCGCGGGGGTCGGCGCCAGGACGAAGCGCGAGTCGGCCAGCACGCCTCCGTCCTTTCGGAGCTGTGAAGACCTCCGTGGCCGTCTCGGAGCGCGGGCCTAGATGAGCCGGGAGCCCCGAAGGAACTGGATGAGCACGCGGTACACGAACGTGTACTGGCAGAGGGTCTGCACCATCAGCATTCGCTGCCGCCGCAGCAGGTCCAGCACCCGCGGGACGTCCAGCGCCTGGCGGGGGGAGCGGGGTGAGGGCGCGGCTCCGAGACCGCGGCGGGGGTGGGGGTGGGGGTCCTGGGGGACCCTGGCCGCGGGCAGGCAGCCTCTTTGCTACTCGGCATCTCCTTCGGAGAAGCTCGAGGACGTCTGTGCGGAAAGCCCTGGCCCCGTGGGGGGTGGAGGTGGGGGGTCCCTCCGTGGCCGGCCGTGTTTCCGGCCCCCCTCTCCCCTCGGGGGGTGGGGGGAGTGGGGGTCCCTCTGTGCCCGGCCCCCCTCTCCCCGCGCCCACAGAGGAGCAAGCACCTCGTTGTGCTCCAGGCAGGCGATCATGATCTCCGACAGAATGACGACGCCTGTCCGTCCCACGCCCGCACTGCAGTGGACCAGCAGCGGGGGGTTCGGGCTTTGGGGTTCACTCGTGCTGTTCGTATGGCGTCGAACAGACTGGATCTCTTCGAGGTATGCTGTGAAACGTGGGCGACACAGACAGACACAAAGGGGCTGAGGCCGGTCAGACCGACCATTTTCAGGTCGTCTCCACTGGCTGAGAAGGCCCCAGACACGGAGCACCGGGTGCCGATGAACCAGCCCAGCTACTGACCCGCAGGGTGGTCTCGGGCGAGTTCCTGCCTTTACCTGGAAACCGGTTTTTCTCATCCGCAAAATGCAAAACTTCAGGGAACAGGAACTGCCTGGCTCACTAACCAAGTTATACTCTAAAACGTCTTCTGCTAAGCTTTCCCCGAATGCTTGAAATTTTCAGTTTAAAACAAGCCCAGCCTCGCAGGCAACAATACAGAGGCAAGAGGGAGGCTCTGGGGCGGCCTCCGGCGCGGGAGCGCAGACACTTACACAGAAAGCCCTTGAGGTCCTCGGGGCAGCCGTGCTCCGGCCAGTCGGTGTACTGCAGGTGCCAGATGGTCCGCTCCTGCCCGCTGAGCAGGTGCTTCATCTTCAGGCCCGTGGTGGCGTAGCACCCGGAGTCCGTGCGGAAGCGCGTGGTGATCTTGAACCGCCCGTAGGTCACGCTGTTGTGCCTCGAGCCGAGGCGCGGCCAGTACCTGAAGCTCTTCTCCCTTCCACCCTCCTGTCAGAGAGAGCGCTCAGAAAAGCAGCCTGGACCGGCCGAGGATGCCCCTGCATGGGGAGCGCTCAGAAACGCGGCCCGGACCGCGGAGGATGCCCCTGCACCGGGAGCGCTCAGAAACGCGGCCCGGACCGCCGAGGATGCCCCTGCACGGGGAGCGCTCAGAAACGCGGCCCGGACCGCCGAGGATGCCCCTGCACGGGGAGCGCTCAGAAAGGCGGCCCGGACCGCCGAGGATGCCCCTGCACGGGGAGCGCTCAGAAACGCGGCCCGGACCGCGGAGGATGCCCCTGCACGGGGAGCGCTCAGAAACGCGGCCCGGACCGCCGAGGATGCCCCTGCACGGGGAGCGCTCAGAAACGCGGCCCGGACCGCCGAGGATGCCCCTGCACCGGGAGCCGTCTGGAGACTCGGACCCGCGCCCCCGCCCCTTCTCTAAAGTCAGGACCCACAGCGTCATCGTCACTGTCCCGCTGAGGCCTCGAGAAGACCAAGGGAGAGAAATGAGTCCTCACCTCCTCCGCCGTCACCATGGCTATAATCGCGATCCCCTGTTCCCACACCATCTGCCAAAAATCTGGGCAGGTATTTTGCAGTGGTCCCTGAGTGGCAATATAGTCCCATTCGATTCCACTGACAGAGACCTGAAATTAGAAATGGATTTTTAAAATAAGTATGTGTGTGTATAATGCATGCATATACATTTGTTCATGGTAATACTTAAAAAGGGAACTGAACTATTCAGATGAAGACTTTCATCTTATTCTTTTTCCTTATTTGTGTAATTTCCATTACTGACACCTTTATAAGCATAAGCGTTATGAATTTATAGAATATGTATATGTGACCTGTATATATTTCCTTAACCTCTCCAAATCTCAGTTCTCATCTGCACAATAAAAATACTCCCTGCCCTCTTGTCGGGATTGCTCCAGTCAACATATTCAAAGCCCTGCACATGTCAGGATTTCAGTAAATGGCTGTCATCCTTGCTGTTAGGTGGTTCTTCTGAAAGTAACATCAGCGTCATCGCACCCCAAAGTTCAAACACAGTCTTCCCTCGTGAAGCACGGCACGCAGTAGGATCAAGTACAAGCAGTTAAGTCAAAAACCTAAGTCAAATGTCAGATTTCTCCGGGGAAAGAAAATGTCTTCCTACCTAAAGAGTTCACCGCTGAACTTCTGAGCCAGGATCACTCTCCATGATGATACTAAATTTCCACTTAAGATTGAAAAGGGTCTTAAAAGATTGAAAACCTCCTTGAAAACATTCTAATAATTATGAGAGCTGTAGTCAGGAAATGGGCTTAAATCTCGGCTCCCCCATACTGAGTGATGACCGTAGTGGGCTTCCAGAGCGCCCTGGGTAAACCCTGGGACAAAGACGCAGCCCGAGTCATGCCCCCGCCCTCCCACGCGGCCCCAGGCCCCACAGCAAACAAGCACCAGGGTGAGGGGCTGGGGGCTGGAGGGGCGATGCACTTCCTGACTTGGGGTCAGTACAGTGCCCACACCGGCACTGCAGGGTGATCTGGGAATTCCTCCCGCTGTTGCTGAAGACCTCGAAATACCACCAGAGCGCCTCAGCATTCTTCAACTCTCACCCATCCAGTCAAGGGAGACGGGATACACTATTCCAAAGAAATGCTCCGTTTTTAAATACGTCACCTCAATCACGTCCAACTCTGCACAACCCCATGGACTGTAGCCCTCCAGGCTCCTCTGTCCATGGGATTCCCCAGGCAAGGATACTGGAATGGGGGTCCCGTGCCCACCTCCAGGGGATCTTTTCAACCCAGGGATGGAACCCAGGCCTCTTATGGCCCCTGCATTGGAGGGTGGGCTCTTTACCACTAGCGCCGCCTAGAGAGCAAAGCTTGTGAGTGGAACTCTGCTGGGTGCTCTGTGGCTGCCTGCGGGGGAGGGGGTTTGGGGAGAATGGATGCCTCCGTGTCTGGCTGAGTCCCCTCACTGTGCACTCGAAACCTTCACAGCATGGTTCATCGGCTGCACCTCAGGACCAAATCAAAAGTGTTTTAAAAATAAAAAGCTCAGGCACAGATTCCCAAAGACTGTCAAGGGCAGACTGCTGGGTCCGGGAAGTCTCACTTGCGAAATGGCTCTCATCCAACGTCACCTGCAAACTGAATAAAATGTGGGAAAGAAGAAAGGCAACACCTGATCATGGACACTTTCTCATTCACTCACTATAAAGAAACGTGCAGCCAGCGTGAACAGAGGCGGCGGCAAGGGAGAAGACAGAGCCTCTGGCTTTTCTCACCGCCCCCGGATGGACCATCCCTTTTTCCACTTTACTGGGCGGAACCTCACTCAGGTGCATGGCATCATCCTGTTTCCAGGGGGGAAAGCGGCACTGCTTGCCCACGGAACAAAACGGTGTTTAAAAAGGAGAGAGTGGGCGAGGAGTGCAGACGGCTCCAGTGTGAGGGGTGGCGTTGGTGACACCACCCGACACACACGTGCGTCACACCAAAATGCACGGAGGTGCGTGACAAGGGAAAACGAGCTGTTCAGCTGCTCCTGAAGAACCTGTGAGCTAGAGAGGGCTTCAGATTCAGAAGCACCAAGTGCTCCAGGCAGACAGACAGCGGCCCAGAAGTCCTGGGGACGATGCTGGGGGCAGGGGAACCAAAGACCGTCCTGCCCTGGGGTACGGATTTCCCAGCCTGCAGAACAGTCTGTCAAAATGGTTCCAAACGAGGGTGTTTTTAGAAAACAGACTTGAAAACAAGCCTCACCCCTCTTGTGTTACTCATTTAACTGCAGGACTCTGCCCCACCATTCTGACACTCCCCTCACCTTGATGTGGGAGGCGTTGATGTAGCCGGTGTTGTTCTCCTTGGTCGGGACCAGCTCCACCCTGGCGTCATCGTAGGGAAGCACATCCTGGAACCGATTTCTTTCTGCGTTTTCAGGGAGGCGGGCTGTGGAGCACTCGCCGTCAACTAGCCGTTTTTTAAGAATTCTTTCATATTCTGTGAATACCATTCCCTGCTCTAACCGCTGTTCCAGAATTTTACACTGAAAAACACAAAGTGAGGAAGACTATGACTGCAGTCCCAGGCCACACGCAGCTGCATCCTGACTGCACGTCTGAAAACTCGCTTTCTGCCTCAAGTCTAGTGTCATCCAATACTGAAAACTCTAGGTGAAACTGAAGTTAAACTTAGCAAGTCATGACAATGAAAGGACAGATGAAATAATCTTCTTGGTGAGGAATATAATGCAAAGTTCTGTTTAAACTTGTTCTAGAATAATTCATTGAATTCGGTTTCTCTAAATCTATAGTCAGTCACTTGGCCCCCTCAGAAGGTTTGGGACTGACGCGTATACACTGCTGTAGCTAAAATGGATAATCATCAAGGACCCGCTGCAAGCACAGGAACTCTGCTCAATGTCAGGTGGCAGTCTGGACGGGAGAGGGGTTCGGGGAGAATGGATACATGTACACGGATGGCTGGGTCCCTCTGCTGTCCACCTGGAAATATCACATTGCTAATTGGCTATACTTCAATATAAAAAAATTTTTAAAAATTACCTGACCCCCTAAGAACAGAAAATTCTCCTGGAGAACAGTAAATCCTAGAGTAGGATACTTAATTCCAACTTCTATGAACAAGTGCTTCAATTTTGTAATATGATAAATAAAACACTAAAATAGTCAATGTTGGAAATTATCTCCAGGATCCAGCTGTAAGCAAAGTAATTTCTGCTTAGCATAATTCATGCCTGCCTAATTTTGACAGAATAGAACCTCACAGCAAGTATGTCTCAGTCACAAGGAAAGTTCTGAAAAACTCAGTACCTGTTCACGGTTAAAAGTTTTCGATATCAGGACAGCAGTCCTTGTCTGCTTTCTTTCCTATGAGTGCTCACATGCAATTGCTGATTTATTCTAACTTTACGGCCACAAGAAGGTAAAGAACAACGGCCAGAAACCAAAAGACAAAAATCAACATTTAGCCTGAAATTATTTATTGAGGACATTAGCTATAAGCTTGCCCCAGTTTTGCAGTCCAGATGACAAAGTTCCTAATACTCCTGTAAGATTATCAAATGGCTTAGAAAATCCAGCAGATTCTCAGGAAGGCAGCTCCGCAGCGCGGCCGTCCCCGAGAAGGTGGGCGGCCTGGGGTCCTGTACGTACCCTCTCATCATTAGTGGCTCTGGCCGGCACGTCCTTCTCCTCATCAGGCAGCGGCAGTCGAGACAGGGAGAGTCCATTCAGAGCAGCCAATTTGAGAGGACCAATTTTTTTTGCATCTCCTCGGCTCTTTTTCATTCCCTACAAAAATATTCACAGGTGTATATATCAAACATACACGCATACAATCCCTCTGAGAAGAGATTTCAGTGGACTGAAGACAGGAAAGAAACAGAGGGAGGGAAGGTTCTCCTAAACCAACCACCGCAGGAGAGATGAGATGACGCTCCCACACACACACACACACACACACATTTGTTTCACAAATATGAGGAGGAAGACATTCCATTCAAGGCCAAAGCCCTGATAAGTCTTCCAGATAGAAGGTTTTGAAATGCAGCTGGTTTCAGGGCTCTGTTGTAATGGAAGGTGAGGTTCCAAGCAGACGGCATTCCTTCACAGGATTCACAGGACTCCTGAATGTCAAACTGTGACGCACAAAACTCAGCTGTAGTCCACGATAAGGGTTTTAAACGCAGTGGCCTGACTGTAGTAAGCTTTCATACATTAAAAAAAAAAATAGTTTCTTTCTCAGTGTTTTCTGCAGTGGCTCTATTGTCTTCTACAATCTGTGGCAGACGTGTGACTTGGGTTAGACTACCACACTTCTGGTAAATGCTGCATTTTCAAGTGAAGAAAACAGCAGGGCCAAAATCTCTGTCATTACACCATGAGAGGGTATGAGAGAGGGCATCTGTGGAATTCTGTCTTCTGAAAACTGGGGTTTCTTCAAGCCAGCAATTTTGCTCTCACAGGCAAAGCAGCCCAAGAATGCCAAGTCCTCTTTAATAGTCTACACCTCCTGGGAAGCCATGGGATATAATTATGATGACGGCAGCCCTACTCTGACAGAAACGGTTTCCTCAGTTCTGTCTCATAAATGAAATCGACTCTACCTCAGCTCTGTCAGCCTCGCAGGGAGACTGAAAGGGAGGCCCACAGACCACCAGGTTCCTGCTCAGGTGACAGTGTCGTGATTCTAGGGTGTGCAGGAAACAGGTAAGCGGCTAACAGTGCGTCGGGGGGGTGGGGGGAGGCAGGCGGGCGCCATTCTGACGTGTGACGCTTGCCAGGTTCCAGGGTGCAAATTCTCCCACCACGGCTAACGTCAACCTGCCTCACGAGAGCCCGAAAATGGAATACTTAGCTCCAGCACTTCTCAGCCTGAAAATGCTCCAGCACACGTCCTGGGTGATTGCTAAGGTCAACTGTAAAGCCAGTATTTGAAGAAAGTGGCTCATAGTCAAAACTCACCCCAAACACCCCTCACTTAGCAGTCAAAGGATTTAAATGTACAGGCCGAATGGTGGTTTCTCCTGTGAGAACCACCATGCAAGACTGAGGGTGAAACAAAAACTCTTTATGTAAACGCAGAAGCATTCAAACCAGTCCACCTCTGCCTGATAGCAATCAAGTCCCTGCAGGTGGAGACGGGTGGAGAACTCCAGAATGTTCCTGCTTATCTGCAATTCATTTCACTGTTTTTAGTACTAAACCTCCATAACCATAATTCACATAGTATGTTCATTCACTTGTGGTCACCATTAAAACAACAAAGGCAACCGGGAGTTACTACAAAGGGGGTCAGAAGGGTAGCAGGGGGTTGAACTCCAGCTCTTGGGAAGTCAGTCAGTTAAATGTATGATGCAACCTCACAATAATAAGTTAAACTTGACTGAGCACTTTCTACGAGCCAGGACCTCACTTTTCCTCCTCCAACAACTCTCTGGGGTTGTCTCAATTACAAGTGAAAAAACAGGAGGCAGAGAGATTAAGTTCTTGGTCCAAGGTCACACCAGCTAGCTGCCTCCTTATAAATGGTAAACAGGTCAAAACAATACAAACCCTGCATTCAAGTCAGTCGCGCTGCACGGCAGAACTCAGAAAACACTTTCTGAGTCTAACCTTAAGTGGGACCTAACACTGCACCACAGAAGGCAGAGGCGGGGTGCCTGTCCCGTCCCGGGCACGGATGGAGGAGCTGGGGGGCTGGTGTGTGAAGGGCCTGGCCCCCTGGGAGAGAACCAGTGAACAGCACGGTCTGGACTCAGAGCCGACTTCCACTCCTAGGTCCTGCACCTATTCCCAGGCCACGGCTGCCATTCACGTTCTTTGAGGAAGAACGTTCCTTATTTGAAAAGACCGGGGCTGAGGGGTGGGGGGAGTGCTTCCCTAGTGGTTCGGTGGTTTGGAGTCTGCCAATGCAGGGGACGCAGGTTTGATCCCTGGTCTGGGAGGATTCCACCTGCCCTGGGGCAACTAAGCTCACATGCCGCAAACAAGGGGAGCAGAAGCATAACCCAGTCCATGGTCTCACTGACACTTGTAGGCCTCCAAGTCAAGGAGGGACGCATCTTGCACCTTTAGAGAACCCTAATCACAGTCCTCAGATGAGCAGAGCTTGCTGGGCCCATTCGAAAACTACAGGGACAACAGACTTGAATACTGGACTCTACTCATCTGGGGCCAGACTCAGGCCCCTCGTTAAGAACTAGGCACAGTCCTTGATGCAATCAGTGAAGAGTGTCAACTACGAGAGGGCCGGAGCGACAGGTGAGGAGTCAGGCCGAGTTACTCCTTCCCGGAGACACATCCACACCCCGTCCCGCCCTGAATCACTGACGCTGGGCCATCCCCTCCACTTCAGCTGACCTGAGACACTGGCCTTTACTGTAGGCAGTTGAGTAAGAATGCACTCCCAAGAAAAAGTGAAAATCAACTTAGAGAGCCCACCTGCCAGGACAGGAAACATGGCGGGGGTTCAGCCCCTGCTCTGGGAAGATCCCACGTGCCTCGAAACAACTAAGGCACAGCGACTGAGCCTGGACCACAGCCACTGAAGCCCGCACAGCCAGAGCCCCGAGGAGCCTCCGCGGAGAGCAGCCTGCCCGCCGCCCCTGGAGAAAGTCCACACGCAGCAACAGAGATCCCGCGCAGCCAAAAGTGAAGTGACTGATTTTCCAAAACAAACTTACAGTTCAAGACCATTCAGAGAAAACACATTTAAATCCATGGCACTGTTAGTCGTTCGAGTCTGTGTACACTCATCTATTTCATAACCACTGTTAGGAATTTTCCTCCTGCTTGTGAAGATGTTTGTGACATCTCAGAGGATCGAATAATACACGAGGCCAGGACCACATTTGAGATGGGCCCTCAGGTCTGAGCGTGCTGACCAGCAGAAACGGGAGGCAGAGGCCCCAGCTGCCAGGACACGGGGGTCAACGGCAAGACCGAATGCAGAGGCTAATGAATCACTCTCACCCGGCAAGAGCCCTGGGCACGGGGAATGGAGGCCTGAGAAAAGCGGAGTCTGAGTCGGGCAGCCAGATGACCCAGAGTGGACACGCGGACGTGAAAATGCCACAAATGCCTGGGCAACGCTGAGGGCCTCACAGTGAAAAGGTTTCAGTGGGAAGAGAGAAAACAACAAGGCTGAGACAAGCAATTATTACTTAATAAAATGTGTGTGTGTGTGTTAGTTGCTTAGTTGTGTCCAACTCCTTGCAACCCCAGGGACTGTAGCCCTCCAGGCTCCTCTGTCCATGGGATTCTCCTGGCAGGAATACTGGAGTGGGTAGCCATGTCCTTCTCCAGGAGATCTTCCCCACCCAGGGATTGAACCCGGGTCTGCATACAATATTTTAAAATATTCAAAAAAAAAAAAAATATTCAATACAACCTCAATGCAGAACAGTGTAGAAGAGAGGAGAACAGGCTACAGAGACAAACACGGGTTTAAAATCCGGTCAATCACGAGCTGTGTGACCTTGGGAAAGTTACTGAGTATCTCAGAGTCCACCTTCTCATCTGTAGAAACAACAGGCCTGTTGTAAAGTGGACACAGTGAAGCAGATGGCCGGCTCCGCTTGCAGCCAATGCTCTGGGAACGGCCTTCACCAGCTAGAGATGATGCTATGCTCTTCCCTAGTTTGCCTCAAGTAGATAAGAAAGTGCTTAAATCAGCACGCTTTATCACACCGAGTATGAAGGAGCTGCATTTTCTACCAGGGACCTTCCTCGGGCTCTCAGCTCACTCAGTCTCTTTTTTAAAGACATCTGGGGTGCTCGGGTTTCTGGTCTTGGCAAAGCAGCCCAGAATCACCCTCCAGTCCCCGGAGATCACAGCACAGCAGTTTAATCCGCACCCACACAGACCCCACTAAGGACACCTCAGGGGAGCTTCCCTGACCCCACAGGAGCCCCAGGCTGTTTTTACCCGGGGCTCACAAGGCGGTCTTGGCCCAAATCATGAAATCCTCACTTCCTCTTCCCTTGTACCACCTTCTGGAAACTTCCCATTCACTGTTTCTCTTCCATTCCAGAGCCTCCTACGTTCACCTTTCCCTCGTCTAAGCCATTATCTCTAGCAATGTCACCAAGATTCTAATCAATCCCCGTCATTTCCATAGATAGTCAAACTCAGAGTGTTCCAAAATAAAGCAAAAATAGGGTAAAACGTGTGTGTCTGCTGGGGAACGGGGCTGTTTGAAAAGAAGTTCCAAGGAAAAAGCTGAAAAACATGAGAAGTCACAGACAAGACGGATAAAGGGCAGACGGTGCAGAGAAGGGCAAGTCTGCAGGGGGCACCGCGCTGCGGGGTGAGGCCCCCGCGCCCACCCCACACCGCGCACGGCTCACCCCCAGCGGCGGCTCACCCCCAGCGGCGGAAGCCCTTCCACCGCGTTCTTCTTCGCGGAGAGGAGATCAGACGCCGGCCTCTTCTGCAGGGAGTCCCTCCGGGCGCGGTACCTCCCCGACGTGGTGAGGTCTGACTCGGACGCTGACGGCGACAAGAGCCCGTCCCGCCGGGGCCGCGGGCCCTCCCCGGGCGCACCACCCGGGGCCTGGGGCTCCAGGATGTGCAGGGGCCCAGGGGCCGGGGGCGCGGCACGGGGGCCGTCCAGGGGGCGTCCGCTCCGAGGGCCGGGGGGTGGCGCAGGCCCCTCCTCGGGGTCCTCGTCCTCATCCTCGTCGCTGCTGTGGATCAGCACGGTGGCGTCGGACAGGGACTTCCCGTGCCCGCCTCGCAGGCTGCCCCGCGGCCCGGCGGCGCCGTCCTCCGCCCGCAGCGCAGGGGCCGGCGCGGCCCTCTCCTGCAGCCGTAGGCCCTCGAGGCCGTGCGCCAGGCCGGCCAGCTCCACGCTGTTACGCTCCTGCAGCCGCGCGCGCCGGGCAGCCGTCAGCGGCTCGCTCACCTCCTGCAGGGAGTGCGCCACCGGCGAGCTGTCCTCCTGGAAGGTCTGCACGGAGTGGTGCACGCGGCGCGTGATGAGGTCGGGGCTGCTGCTGGCGGGCGGCTGGCGGGACAGGTCCGGGGTGCTGTTCGCCGGCCGCGGGTGCGGGTAGGGGGGCGGCGGGCGGTACACCTGCGTCCTCAGGATGCTGGGCGCCGGGCAGTCGCGCGCCTGCAGCTGCGCGTTGGTCAGCTCGGGCACGCTCACGGCGCCCAGCCCCGGGCGCCGCCCGGCCGCCGAGGCATAGGGGTAGGGCGCCGGGCTGTGGAAGCTGTGGCTGAGGCTGAAGGCGCCGGGGGCCGTGGGCGGGGAGCCCGGGCGCGCGTGCTCGCGGATCTCGGGCTGGCTGTACCCCAGGCTGAGGTTCCGCAGCGAGCGGCTGTGCCGCTCGGCCGGCGCCAGGCCGCGCTGCAGCTGCTTCATGACCGTCTCGTAGTCGGGCGTCGGGCGGTAGGACGGCGGGATCAGGGCGCTGTGCCGGTGCGAGGGCACGTAGTCGGGCCTCAGGACGTCGCTGCCCGTGATGCTGGGGTTCGAGGAGCCCGGCGAGGGCTGCAGGTAGGGCTGCGGGCTGTTCAAGGAGCTGGTGCTGTGCGCGCTGTACACGCTGCCGTTGCGGGCGCGCCCGCCGAGCTCGGCCTGCGCGCGGTCCAGGCTGGTCTGAGAGTGGCAGTAGAAGCCATTCTGGTTGGTCACGAAGAGGTTATCTGCGGGCGGGGGGACAAGACCGTTAGCAGGCACTTTTATAAGGAGATTTTTTCTGAATGTTCTGGATTGGACCAATTACTCAAACACTGAGACGGCCTCAACGGGGATGACCTCCGCCCTGTGGTTTATGAAACCAGGCTGAAGGGACCCGCCTCTACTCACACCGCCGGACCCTAGATGCGCGGTTTCTGGGCACCTTGCCTCCTCACCTCCAGAATGGGGTGGTTCTGCCTGCTCCAAGAGCGGGATTCACGACCTCACACCCAGTAAAGAACAGCCGAATCTACGCTCAGTATTAAGAGTACAACTGTACCACTAGACACTGCCCTCTTCTGAAAGTCAAGAGCATGTGTTTTACTAGAGACAAAGCAGGCTTTCCAGAACTCTGGGGAGCTGAAAGCAGAAATACCCTTGGGTGTGTGGCCCTGCTGATGCTGAGCGAGTTCAAGCACCGACCGTCTGTAAACATTTCCTGAAATGAAACTCAAGGCGGGTTTTGTAATTCCTCCAGAATGAAGATAATAGGGCAAAGAGTTCAGCAGGATCTAAGCCTCTCGAGGTCCACAAGTGTCACTGGTAGCTGCACACCTCACCAGGGGCCGGAAGCCAAGAAGACCCCGGAAAAGACAGCCGCACCTGCCCCTGGCTCCGCCCCGACCTGAGTAAGACTGGGGTCACGGCGAGCAGAGTTAGGAGCCTCATCTGTCCACGGAGGCTGCGTGTGCACCTGCTCAGGCTGAAAGGAGGCCTGCTTCTTCAGTCCAGCCTGCAGTTAGCCTGAGAAACTACCTAGGGTGACTTCTAACGCGTCAATGGAAAGACCGCCAGAGAACAGTTGCCATTGATAAAAACATTCTTTTTTTCTACTCAAAAGCCTCATGATGGTTTTATCCAAGGGAACAGGCCAGCGTCTCACGTGTGGTCTCTGTTGGGTGGCATACACAGCCACGATGACACAGGCCTGTCTCCCTGCGGACGCACCGAGCTTCTCCTGTCTGGAAAGCGCTCTGAGGCCTGCGTCTGTGGCGCCCCCTCTGCTCACAGCCGTCACCGCTCGCTCAGCCTCACCCTCGCCCGTCTAGACCAGCGTAATACCTGCTGGTCCTGCTCTGCGCACCCCCAAACCATCCAATTACCACTCTGCGTGTGTAGAAGACTCTGGGTGTGGTATGTGTAGGGAATGATTACGATCCAGACAAATAAAAAGGGAAAGCACAGAAACCACCAGAACCCAAGGGAGAAGTGTGGCAACTGAAGGAGGGAAGTGTTGCAAGTGAAGGAGCCAGTGTCACAGGAGCCGGGGCGAGAAGGGGCACTTCCGGCTGGGGCTGAGCGGCGGGGTCAGGGACACCTCCGGGACACACGGCCCGCGGGGCCTGGAGGGTGGGCGGCTGCCGTTTCACCAGCAGTCGGGCCCCCTGGCTCTGAGAGCTCCCGGGGTGCCCTCCTCCCTGCGGGCAGGCACAGCCGCGCGTGGAGTCACAGTCGAGGGAACGTGAGCAGAGCGTACAGAGGCAGTCCCCTGCCCCCTCCCCGGCCACCCTGGCCACCCTTGCAGAGGGAAGGGGCTCCGGCCCAGAGCCCTCCTGCCAGGGCAGGGGGGCAAGTAACCTGAGGAGGGGTGCATGTGCCCGCAGAAGCGACGGGAGTTTGAGTCTGTGCCCACAGCACAGGCAGTCCGGCGGAAGCGCGTGGGCAGGGGTAGGCAGGAAAAGGACGCGGAGGGTGACAGAGCGGGGCGGGCAGCGGGGAGGCGGGCGGCGGCAGAGACAGCGTGGCTGGAGGAGCCTGGGGCTGCAGAAGGCACGGGACGGGGGTGGAGGGGGGCGGTGAGACCTGGAACAGAAGCACCGAGGGACGTCTCAGAGGACGCGCAGCGCTAGACACGGGATCGACCGGCAGGGACGTAGGATGAGCCGGGCCGCTGAGTGTCAGATGACCCAGGGAGGGTGGGAACTGAGGATGTCAGTCAGCTCCTGTGGTGCAGTGATTGATGAGAGGTCTCAAAACAAAACAAAACAAAAAAACAGACTGCATTGGCAGGAGCAGAGAGAGAGGGAGGAGGAGATACAGAACAGATGTTCCATGAAGTTAATCAGAGGCAAGAGGATGTGCAACTGTCTGGGAACTGAAGGCAAAAATGAGAAAAGAAAAATTACAAGCAGTTTGGAATCCCAGTAACCAGGCGGGCGGGGGCGCAGTGACTTCACCATAAGGAGAAGGGAAGCTAGGGAAGGGACTTGTGGAGCAGGGTGATGAGCTCAACTCCAGGATGTTAAGCCTGCAGCACGCGGTGGCAGCGGAACCAGCGCTCCCACTCAGCCCGCGGTCCTGAGGG
The DNA here is from genome assembly GCF_910594005.1 of Cervus elaphus. NCBI lineage: Eukaryota > Metazoa > Chordata > Mammalia > Artiodactyla > Cervidae > Cervus > Cervus elaphus. The sequence continues at coordinate 3,236,876 of NC_057826.1, read as the reverse complement.
CCCCCTGAACGGCCCCCAGCCTGCCGGACAGGGGGCATGTGGGGCCGGAGCTCAGGAGTGAAGGTGGGCTGGGGAACACAGACAGTCCTCGTCGCTGAGACCCCAACTGCGGATGAGATGAGATCAACTGGACGCCTGCGGAGGGAGCGGGGCCCTGGGCAGACCTTCGGGGCAGGGAACACCGAGGGGGCAGGAGGGGGAGCGGCCAGCGCGCTGAACGGGCTGGAATGCTGGGGTCCGACGGGAGGGAGGGTGTGCGGGGCCCGGGGACCTGCGCGAGGGCAGCTTGGCGGAGCAGCACAGGTGGGAGGGGAAGGGGGACCAGAAAGCAGACGGGGCACGCAGGTTATCACGCTCAGAAGCGGGGAGAAAATGAAAAAGAAGATAGTTCACGCTGCAGTCTGGAGAGAGAGGAAAGACATCAGGATGCTCGCAGATGGAGGAAAAGGGAGGAACAGAGCGGAAATCCAGTGCAGAGAAGAGAGACTTTTTTTGGGGGGGGGGGTCACAAAACCACAGGAGGGCAGCGTGCAAGGAGAAACCAGTGAAGAAGGTAAAAGTAACATCCCGAGGTGCACACTCTGCAACTCCACAGCCAAATCCATCCCCATGTTCCCCCCGCCCCCCACCAGCTCACCGCAGGGAAACTCTCACCAACAACGCATCAACACCCACCTCCTGGTCCCCTCACACGCCACCCTCCACAGTTCCCTGTGGGTCTGAGTCCAAGCACCTGCTTCGCCGTCTGTGCCGGGGCAGTCACCCCCCACCTCCACCCAAAAGCAGGGGCAGCGGCCCCACCTGGGAGCTCCCTGCTCCCCACTTTCCGAAGTCACCCCTCTTTCCAGAAAGCCTTTCTCAGATGGCCCAGCTCACTCTCATCACAACACACCTGTTCCCTTTGTACCTAAGTCATCTGTGTACTTGTGTTATCCTCCTGTATTAGGTTCTAAGCTTCTTAAGATGTGGAATTACCTCTCTGTATCCATCTCCCCGCCTTTATAGCAGAGCCTTGTGACAGAGTAAAGTAAAATGCTTGTAAAATGAATGCTGGAGATACAGCTTCGGAGGCGCTGTCTTCACACAGCTCAATGTGCCCGTTGTTTAAAGGATAAACATAAATAGAGGAGCATAATCCTTTACAACGGGAAGGTCTGGGCAGGAAAAAACGCAGAACAAGCCTGTGACCTCCGGGGCTGGAAAGCACAGAAGCGCTCAGAGCCCACGGGGCACATGTTAACAGGACTTGGGAGCCAGTCTGAAGGAGTGCCCATGGGCCAAACTCAGGATCAAATCTGAGCATCAGAATCTGACGCTGCATGTTTTCTACCCACACCCAAACAAAACTGACTAACAGCAGCCTCTTTTATGAGTCCAGGCTGGCTATCATCATGATAGTAATTCTGTGAAATTAAATTTTAAGTTATTTGTGTAATAACTTCAGCCAAAAAACTATCCTGGCTTCAAGATCTCCAAGCCTTCATGATTTATTCAAATTATACTAATTTTGTAAGGCATTTCAGAAATGGTGTACTTTACCGAGGGAAGAGGTGTATGGCTCTGTATAATGTCCATTATACTGCAGCTGGGGTGGGGCGGCCATCACATAGGGTTGCGGCTTGGGCTAAGAATTGCAAAGTTGGAAACAGGGTTAAAACACATCGTCTATGGAATATGTGTAGAACAGTTCTTTTCTGGCTTCTTTCTCTTCATTGAGAAACTTTTGAAGGAGACTGACGCATTATATATGAAAAATAAATATCAAGACCCTATAGCTCCTACCCTATCTATCCTTTTCAGGGTTTCCCAGAAAGGCAATGCTACGTGTTATGCTCTGGTATCAGACAGCACACAGCACCAGAAAGCAGAAACAGACATAGATTTCCTGAATTCTTATATAAATAATCGATTAGAACAAACTTATATGTACTATATTTAATCTTATTAGCAAATTTTAAATATCTACTAACTTCTGATTACTCTTGGCTAATAGTCAATGTTTTCAGTATTAAGTTGGACCTAATATTTTAAAATATATAACACAACAAATGTTACATATATAAATATTAGTCTTAAGTTGCAGAAAATCACCATTTCTTTGGTCAAACGTCAGCATACTTCAATGGTTCAGACTAAAACTAACATTGCTAAAAGCGTATTTTATTAAGGAAGGCAACAGCACTAAACAAAAAAAGGCAATTGTAATTTTCCTTCTTTCTTACCAGAGACATCCTCGAAGAAGACCTCCTCCTAATTGGATTCACTATGACAGTCTGAGTTTGCCTGTAAAAATAAGACATGTCCTTGAGAAACACATATACACATGCTTATATGCACACAATCTTCCTAAACATGCTAATAAGAAAGTAAAATGATAAATCTTCCCAAGCGACAAACTCATCCAATCATCAACCAGAGAAAAGGCAGGCGGTCCCCCAGCCACACTCCAGGGTCTGAGCCTCGCGGAGCAGCCGTCAGTCACCTGGACGAGCCCAGGGCCGGGCAGGAGGAACCGTCCCCGGTCCATGTAGGCAGGCCCTCCGGAGCCATCAGCAGCAGCGCGGAGGGGGCGCCAGGTGAGAGGGCCACAGACTCATCCCCAGGGAAGAGTTGGCGCAAATGCGCCTCTCCTGCGGGCCGGGCTCAGCGCTGACCACCTCCGTTCTCAGTCCTCAGGACGGACGTCAGCTGCCAGCCTCAGAGCCAGAGGCAATGCAGTGCCTTTGACGGACAGCCTGTGAGCCGCTGACCACACATATGATCAAGAGACAAGCTGGGAACTTGAGAAACTTAGCAATATGTGTGTTAGCTGCTCAGTCGTGTCTGCCTCTTTGTGACCCCATGGACTGTAGCCCACCAGGCTTCTCTGTCCATGGGATTCTCCAGACAAGAATACTGGAGTGGGTTGCCATTCCCTTCTCCGTAAGAATAGATATTTCCTCTAAGAAACTAAGGTAGGGAGAGCAAAAGAGCAGGAACTTCGGTTCAGTGGGCTGGTGGTAACTCCATTTACTTTCCTCTGCAAGAAACTTCTCTCTGGTTCTAAGTGTACTTTTAAAAAAGCAATGAAAAATATTCAGGAGTCCTGGCTAACATTATCAGATAATGTGAGATATTAAGCTACTCAGAGCAAGCTCCATCTTTGAGTAAACATAGGTCACAAATAAGAAAAAGAAAACTCCTTTTGTCAGAATCTACCTTTTAAAGATAAAGGCAAGAGTTTTTGTTGTTCTTGTGTGTGGTCCATTTTATTGCAAATAAGATCTAGGAACCTATACACACAGGATTCTTGAGTTTGTTCAAGATGCAATTTTGTCAAAGCACTTTTTGAAAAACCTTTGAGCATCTATTCCTGGTCCATAAGCTTATGTGACATGAAATTACAGATTACCAAAAATGTCATCCTTGGTTATAGTGTTCCTAAGGACTAATTACTAGAAAATCCATAATCACAAAGTGACATTATCTCCATTTAATCAGTACATTTACCATCTCAAGCTTCAAGTCTCAAAAATTATTCTCAACACTGTAACAACAAATTTCTTATATTAAATCCCTAAATATTAATTTTTATAAGATTTTTGAAGGAAAAGAAAATTACTCCTAATAGGAGCTATCAAGTAGCTGCAACTGCTTTTATGAGTTGACTTTTTTTGATTAAACACTTTTTAAAATAACTTCCTTTTATTATCATTGGAACATATTAAGGTTGGTGATGAAGAATAGAGGTCTCTTTCCCAAAGGATGTTCCCATTCTGCCAGTAATTATTATGCAACAAAAATAAAATGGATGTCAATTCCATTAGATTGCAAAAATACCCATATCAGTTGGTAAAACATTATATTAGTAAAGTCAGGAGGGTGTATCTGAGCTTTTTCCCCCTTACTTATTTTTAATTGAAGGACAATTACAATTTTGTGATGGTTTCTGCCATACCTCAACATGGATCAGACACAGGTGCACACATATCCCCTCACTCGTGAGCCCCCCGCCCCTCTAGGTTGTCACAGAGCACCGGTCTGAGTTCACTGAGTCAGAGCAGACCCCCCCGGCTGTCTGTTTCACAGGTTAGCTCTTTCTGAAAATGATCCTTAGCTGCACGGTATTGCTATTTAGTTGCTAAGGCCTGTTTGACACTTTGCCCCCGTGGACTGCAGCCCTCCAGGTACAGACACCAAGCCCGTCTGCATTGGCTGGCTGGGTCCTTTAGCACCAAACTAACAGGGTAGCTCCTCAACTGCACGTTCATATATTCCTCAGTTGAGCATCCGGGATTTGAAGACACTGCACTCTGTAGCCGAGAGGTTTACCTTCCCTTTACTCTCCATCGTCAGGGCTAGGTTTAGGCCATGCTAGTTGGCCTCTGAAGTTTATATGTAGTCCAGAGACTCACTAAATTGACTAAACCTTTAAAGGACTACAAATTCAAAATGCAGAGATGAGGAAAAAGGCTGTTGATAGGATCTTCCGACGAGGTGTCCAGAGCTGCCCAGCCAGACACGAAAACAAAGGCTGTTAAACACGAAGGCCAAGGATGTGAGCTTAGGAGCAGAGGCGGCACCCCACACGGCAGTCTATTCTGGCACCTTGCTGGCGGCCCCCAGGACGGAGGCGGCACCGCAGAGGCCACTTCCGCTAAAAGCAAACCAGCACGTCTTCCTCCTGCCCAGCTGACGTAGGCAGCCTCTCCATCAGGTCTACATATTCTAACCTTCTCTTTCTTCTTGCCAAAATCTTTGTCAATGCAGTTTTCTAGGAGACCAGTTAAACTTAGTACACAGGAGAGAACGGTTAACAGTTGGTAGTGTTTGGGGGCAGTTACTATGCTGGTGGGTGCTTCTAAAAATGAGACAACTAAAGACCTTGGGGCGGGGGGGAATCACTGGAATTCGTGTATTGGAGAAGACACAATAAGAAAAGGCTGCTAGCCCAAGTAAAACAAATGATATTACTTACTGAAACAGTGTGAAAGGCTATACACAATTACCTCGGGGAATCCAAACACCAACTCCGAGAAGGAGGCTGGTTATTATCCTGATTTTACAGATGAGGAAACTGATACTTAGATTAACTAAACTGCTCCTGGTCACATGGCAAATAAGCAGAACTGGCATTAGAACCAGGCGGGTCTGTCAGATTCCTGAGCACATGCTCCTAACAGCCGGATTACCTGTCTGACGCCCCCCACCCCAACAGATACAAGGGCTCCACAGAGGGAAAGGACACACCGTCGCACCACTGGTGCACGGCATACAAGGGAGGTGCCAAACGTGTGCTGAACAAGTGAATGAAACAGTGAGGGAGGACTAAAATGGAGCACTTACCACGTGGGCCTCCCTGACAGCTCAGCTGGTAAAGAAACCACCTGCAATCCCAGAGACCCTGGTTCAATCCCTGGGTCAGGAAGATCCCCTGGAGAAGGGATAGGCTACCCGCTCCAGTATTCTTGGGCTTCCCTTGTGGCTCAGCTGGTAAAGAATCTGCCTGCAATGTGGGAGACCTGGGTTCAATCCCTGGCTTGGGAAGATCCCCTGGAGAAGGGATAGGCTACCCACTCCAGTATTCTTGGGCTTCCCTTGTGGCTCAGCTGGTAAAGAATCTGCCTGCAATGTGGGAGATCTGGGTTCAATCTCTGGCTTGGGAAGATCCCCTGGAGAAGGGATAGACTACCCACTCCAGTATTCTTGGGCTTCTCTTGTGGCTCAGTTGGTAAAGAATCTGCCTGCAATGCAGAAAACCAAGGGTCAATCCCCGGGTCAGGAAGACTCCCTGGAGAAGGAAATGGCAACCCACTCCAGTACTCTTGCCTGGAGAATTCCAAGGACAGAGGAGTGGGACAGGCTGCAGTCCACAGAATCGCAGAGTCAGATACGGCCGCAACTAAGTTTCACTTTCACTTATAATTTACACTTTGAGCTGTAAAGACAGTGAATTTCTAAGAGCCGACTTTTGCTTTGTACGCTTTCTTTCTTGTATATTTCCAGCTATAGAGGAGTGAGATTCTGATGCACAAAAAATATGTTGGCTAGTGGAAATACCCAGAAAATGTTGATCTCAGTGACTTTCCTTAATGCGACAGGGGCTTTCTCGTCTTCCAGGCTTCTCTAAGTGTCTTCAGAAACCCTGCAGCAGGCCTAGAAGAAGGGGGACAGCCCCAGCCCCTCCAGGCAGGGTCAGCCCACCGCCTGATCACAGCAGTCTCCAGAACAGACCGGCTGCTGTGCTTGGCGGCAGCCCTAAACTGCAGGGACACTCGCCGACGCCTGAGCGAGCAGCCCACGGGCGGCAGGGATTCAACCTCCCCTCTAGAGGAAGTCTGCGGAAACTTCTACCACTCGGCTTTGTAGGCTGGGGGGCAGCAAATTCCCCTTCCCCACCTCTCCCCAGAGGGGAGAGAGAAGAGCCCCCACACACCAAGAACCCGCTCAAGATTCTGCTCCCCTCCGATTCTTCTCATGCAAATTCAACAGGTCAATGATAGCATGACTGGGTCTGGGGCTTGGGGTGGCGGAGAAGGGGAGAGCAGTCATTTGACCTAAGAAACTGTCATTACCTCATTTAAGTCCTATTCCAACTCTAAAGAAATGTCAAATAAAACTCACATTATCCTCATGCTATAAATTTAAAAAGCAGAGAATTTCCCCGGTGGTGCAGTGGCTAAGACACTGTGCTCCCAACACAGGAGGCCTGGGTTCCATCCCTGGTCGGGGAACTAAGATCCCACATGTCACGGGGCAACTAAGTCTAAGCGCTGCAACTGAAGGGAAGCCCGTGCGCTGCAACAAAGACCAAGCACAGCCAAAAAATAATAACAATTCATTTTCTTCACCTGGGGAACAAGTGCTATATTCACTTCTAGAATGAAGTGGGTCTCTCCCATCATAAATTATTTCATAGGAATAGTTCATGAAAATGGACTTCCATGATTTAACACGTACGGAAATTAAAAGCAAAATGTAGAAAATAGCCCTTTACATATAATTATTTCATTTTTAAAATACTCATTTTCCTTATACAAATGTAATATATGCAACTGAGGATCTAGTATAAGTGTGGTTTTATTTATATTTGGCAATAAATAGCAGTTATTACCAAAAAAATGAGCTTTCTAAGACTGAGTCATTTACCAGACACACACACACAAATTATTTATTTTCCCTCTGAACTTTAAAACCATTATCAACGGGTGATTTGCCAAAAAACTCTTTTAAAAATGTATTAACCACCACCAATAGGGATGCCTACTGGAAAAAGATTCTATCTTATGGTTTATTTCAAATGACTGATTCTCCATTAACTTCCAAGAAAAAAAAAAAAAAGTGAACTGAGGGAATGATGGCTCATTATGAATACTCTGAAACTTATGAAAGGCTTTCAGTCTCCGAAAGGGCTGTGGCCCGGCAGACCGCACACGTGCTGCTCTGAGCAGCACACACGCGTCTGCAGGGACAGCGCTGCCACCCACGCCGGGTAACAGGCCGGTGCGGAGGGGCCCCACACGCCGCCGCCCGGGACCGGCGCCGCGGAGCCCGCCGCGAGGGGGCGCCCTCCTCACACACAGCCGCCGGGAGCCCCGAGCCCGGCAGCCGGCAGAGGCGGCGTCCGCCACCTGGGAAGGGCAGCCGCTGCGCCTGGCGGTTCGCGTTTCCCCGCGGCCCCAGCGGCAGAAGCGGCGGGACTCATCTCATATGAAAGGACGGTGGAGGGAACGGGTCGGCGGGAGCCTGGGGCCTCAGGGCTAGTTGCTGGATTGGTCCACCCCAGCGGACGTCTTTCCCGGCCCCAAGCCGGGCCAGCCTCTTCCTCTGCACGGCGGCTCCTTCACACCGGGGCCATGAACCGGAGAGCGCCTCTCCTTTCCGGGCCCTAAGGTACAGCCGTCCTTCCGTCAGGAATGAAAGGACGGCTCGTCCCCCGGACTCCCGCGGTCTGGTTCAGGCTCGTCACTCGGAAGCCGTCCCCGGTCCCGCCGGACGCCCGGGCTCTGCGCCCTCAGCCCCGGTGGGGTGGACGGACGGACGCGCCGGGTTCCCGTCAGGACAGCCGGCCCGCAAGGCTCGGCCCGGACTCCCCACTCTGCCCCCAGCTCCCAGCCCTACCGCGACTCCGCGCCGGTCTAATCTGCACAGCGCCCCTGTGAATGGGCACCAGGACTGTACAAACGGTCTGCTGTGCAGACGGGAGGAGACGAAGGCGGGCCACATGACGCCTGACACGGAGGAAGCGCCGACTGAATCACGGTGAAAAACGGCAGGAAAAAGCAGCACTCAGACGGGACGGCACAGACTGAACGCGCGGCGGGCCCGGGGAGCAGCGCTCAGGCTGGATCTAGAGGAATGAGGAGCCCATCGGAGGAGAGGAGGACGGGGGCCTGGCGAAGGCCAGGGGCCGCGAGAGACACCTTCAGGGCAGGGACCGAGGGCCCTGGGAGCCAGGACCGAGGCTCGGCGGGGCACTGGGCCCGAAGGAGGCGGGCTGGAGGGGAAGACAGCCCAGATGTGGTCCTGAATGATGGCTGAGAGCAGAGCTGCATCTTTTGGCTCATCGGTTCACGAGACTGCGCAGAGCAGGCGCGACAGGGCCAGCCAGCCGGCAGGGCTTCAAGAACAGGGGTGGGGAAGGAGCGGAACCGCTCTGGTTCACGTGGCCTTCTGCCGGGAAGCCTCTCGGAGCCTTCTCCTAAGGGCTCTGACAGCACCACAGACATCCCGGGGCAGGGGCGTAACACTCGCTTCTCCAGGTTCACTCAGCAAATTCGTCAAGGCCTGCGGGGAGCGAGGCCCTTGCTCGGCACCCAGAATACAGAGGTTAACAAGAGGGGAGAGGTCTGGGCTCTATGGCCAGCGCTGCAGGGGTATGGCTGGGATGGGATGCAGACCGCAAACAGGGAGGGCATTACCCAGATCTAGGGGCTGCAGGCCATGATGGGGAAACAGGATGGTGGGCTAAAGGGAAACGGGTAGCAGATAGAGACGGGTGCACGGGGTAGTCAAGAACCGCCTCTCTGGGCCTTCCCTGGGGGTCCCGTGGCTGAGACTCTGCACTTACAATGCAGGGGGCTTGGGTTCGATCCCCGGTCAGAACTAGATCCCACATGCCACACAACTAAGACCCGGCACAGCCAGATAAATAAATACTAAAAAAAAAAAAAAAAACACGCTTCTCTGACGAAGGGCACCTCCGAGGAGACCCCTATGCAATGAGGGCCAGTAAAGACTGGGGAGTAGGGGGTCGGCCGGCCGAGAACACTAGTGTGGCTGGAGTGAGGTGAGCAGGGAGGAGGGAAAGGGAAGCGTGGGACCGGGCAAGCACAGAGCACAGGCGGCTTTGCGCTTCCAAAGAGAGAGTCGGTGTAGGCCTTGGGAAGAGTGGGAGGACTCCAGCTGACGATGGCGAGTCGGCTACAGTCAGGGAGGCCCAGAAACATTCAGAGAGCTACGGCAGTGCTCCAGGTGAGAACCGGGGCAGCCGGCACCAAGTTGCCCGCTGAAGGAGTGGTCAGGATGGCCCGATTTAGATATATTTTGAAGGCACAGAGTTCGCAGGGCCTGCTGACGAACTGCGCATGGGATGAAGAGAAGCAGGGACTGAGGTCTAGCTCTGGGGCCCGGTGACTATGCTGTGCCACCGCCTCAGGAGACAGGCAGGAGCGGAAGCCGCAGACTCGGGGCAGGAAGGCAAGAAGCGGGCTGAGAGTCTGGCTTTAGACGTCTTATCGAATCAGAGAACCTGCAAGGCACCCAAGTGGAGATGCCAAGGAGGCAGCCGTGTGTGCGAGTCAAGAGCTCGCGGCAAGACAGGCTAGAAACGAAGTGAGGTGCGCTGTTGGTATAGATGCTGCTACGAAGCCTGGGTCAAGCCGAATCCCTTAGAGTAAGTGCAGGTGATAAGAGGTCCGGGGGTGAAACCAGCCAAGGTGACGGAGAAGACACAGCCTCAGAAAGAGGAAAAGCAGGAGAAGGGGGTCCTGGCAGCCAAGGAAGAGCATTGGGGTGCAGGCAGGAAGGGACAGGCGGAGGTTTGGTGCTGCCCGGCACTCAAGTGAAGAGCTCTTCAAATGACCACTGGGCGAAGGTCGCCATCACCCCAACAAGCGGCGTCAGTGACGTGGGGGCTTAAGGGAAACAGGGTGGGAGGAGGGAGACAGCGAGCGAGATGATGCAACTCTTTTGAAGAGAAAAGAAGAGACAGCACCGTGGCTACAGGGATGTGGAAACAGAGAAAGTGTGTTAAGAGGTAAAATGTGACAGCATGTTTGCGTCCTGACAGGAATGACCCAGCAGAAAACGGTAAACCCATGGGGGCAAGGAAAAATGTAAGAAGGGGTATAAATTCTTCAAATGGCTGGAAGAGCTGCATGAGCTTTTATGACTCAAAGTGCTGATTAAAAAAAAATTTTTTTTTTTCCTTTTAGCTTTCAAGAATTAGAATAATTCTGTTACTAGTTGAAAGAAATCTTAGAAGCCTATTTGTAGATACTAGAGGTTGGTCCAAAGCTAAAATGAAAAATAACTGAGAAATAAAATTCTAACATACAAAAGCAAAGAGATTATTGTAAAAATGTCATTCAAAAGTTATTTTCTTAAAAAAAATTTGCCCTTTATATATGATACCCTATAGCTCAAGATGAAAACTTCTAAGGTCATCATTTTCCAGTATCCATGGCAGGGTATACTTACAGGCTGCACTGATTTAGTCTGTAGAATTTATGTCTCGCAACACAGAGTCTCCATACGTATTTTGCTGTTTCCATGTCTTCCTAGTAAACAAAAGAGGCACAAAGTAAGGCAAAGCACCTTGTCTGAGAACAAGACAGAATGGGAGACATGGTGTATCACAGTCACTTCTAACACACTGTCGTTCTTGCGTTTTCTACCACTGCACCCCTCATATGAATGTTGTAATTAGGATTCAAATTACAAAGACCGACGAAAAGCTCTCAATAGTATGATTCTTATAGTAACAGTTTCCAGATGACTCAGAAATTTCTAAATTATGTCATTTAAAGAAAATGTCATCTTGTATTATTAGTCAAAGATGTTACTAGACAAAACATTATTATTATTGACAAATAGATACTCAAGGACATTTTTAAACCAAGTGACTCACAGACTCACGGCTTCGTCCAGAGAGTAAAGGTAACTGTGAAACAGTGTTTCCACAGAGCTATTCACTTATCGGTGGGAGCCAAGATGCCAGGGTTTCCTGTCTTCCCTTCTTGTGCTCAGGCGCACTTAGTCGCTTCAGTCGTGTCCGACTCTTGCGACCCCGTGGACCGTAACCCACCAGACCCCCTGTCCATAGGATTCTCCAGGCAAGAATACTGGAGAGGGTTGCTATGCCCTCCTGCAAGGGATTGTTTCAACCCAGGAATCGAACCCCGTATCCTGCACTGCAGGCAGATTCTTTATAGCTGAGCCTATGTATGTAATTTAAAGGTCATCATAATCAGACAGTATTTATCCAAAGACTCAATTCATTCAACAGTATTTACTGAGCAACTTTGCTAAGTGCGATTATGCAAAATGTTATAAAGAATAAAATTTTATGTTTTATAAACTATGAAAAGCTATCATTTTAAAGCTACTCCCCCAAATATACACACAGAAATGTTAACTTTTAGGAAAAACAGTCCAGGCAGATTCTTAACATTTACTCACAGTTTGAAACTGGATGGTCTCCTCTTTATTTGCCAGCTCTAACGCAAAAAAGGACTTATTGTGGGACATGTTAGCAATATCATGCCACCTGGAGAACAACAAGCAGAAAATGGCCGTATGAGCACTCAGTTTTTACTAAGAGACAGAAGATATGACTTTTTTCCTTCTTGAGCTTCATGTATAACCTATTATTTGTTATCATTTTAGAAAGAAAACAGGGCTTTAATCAGCTAGCCTGCATTTTATAATTGAAGTGACAACAGGGAGGTACGAAAAGTAATGCATGCATACTAACACAGACGCAGAGTATTCAAAACTGTGAACTCGGGGTCCCTGGGGGTGCAGTGGTTGAGATCCTGCGCTTCCAATGCAGGCAGCGAGGCTCTGATCCCTGGTCAGGAAACTAAGATCCCACATGCCACACGGCTGGGCCAAAATAAATACATTAAAATGGAAACTCTACTCAGCCTCGTTTGCTGGACTAGTTTGATCAAACATCCCACTCTCAGCTGCCAATGCTCCTTCGTTCATTCAACAAACGCTTTGGAGGGCACCCACTGTGACAATAGCAGGTACCCGTGTTTGGTCCTGGGGTACGGAGATGGGTAAGGGGCAGTGATGCCCTCAGCAGGCTCCGGTGGGGGTGGGGCGGGTGTGCGGAGATGGGTAAGGGGCAGTGATGCCCTCAGCGGGCTCCGGTGGGGGTGGGGCGGGTGTACGGAGATGGGTAAGGGGCAGTGATGCCCTCAGAGGGCTCCGGTGGGGGTGGGGCGGGTGTGCGGAGATGGGTAAGGGGCAGTGATGCCCTCAGCGGGCTCGGGTGGGGGTGGGGCGGGTGTGCGGAGATGGGTAAGGGGCAGTGATGCCCTCTGCGGGCTCCGGGGGGGGTGGGGCGGGTGTGCGGAGATGGGTAAGGGGCAGTGATGCCCTCAGCGGGCTCCGGTGGGGGTGGGGCGGGTGTACGGAGATGGGTAAGGGGCAGTGATGCCCTCAGCGGGCTCCGGTGGGGGTGGGGCGGGTATACGGAGATGGGTAAGGGGCAGTGATGCCCTCAGAGGGCTCCGGTGGGGGTGGGGCGGGTGTACGGAGATGGGTAAGGGGCAGTGATGCCCTCAGAGGGCTCCGGTGGGGGTGGGGCGGGTGTGCGGAGATGGGTAAGGGGCAGTGATGCCCTCAGCGGGCTCCGGTGGGGGTGGGGCGGGTGTGCGGAGATGGGTAAGGGGCAGTGATGCCCTCAGCGGGCTCCGGTGGGGGTGGGGCGGGTGTGCGGAGATGGGTAAGGGGCAGTGATGCCCTCAGCGGGCTCCGGTGGGGGTGGGGCGGGTGTGCGGAGATGGGTAAGGGGCAGTGATGCCCTCAGCGGGCTCCGGTGGGGGTGGGGCGGGTGTGCGGAGATGGGTAAGGGGCAGTGATGCCCTCAGCGGGCTCCGGTGGGGGTGGGGCGGGTGTACGGAGATGGGTAAGGGGCAGTGATGCCCTCAGCGGGCTCCGGTGGGGGTGGGGCGGGTGTAGGGAGATGGGTAAGGGGCAGTGATGCCCTCAGAGGGCTCCGGTGGGGGTGGGGCGGGTGTGCGGAGATGGGTAAGGGGCAGTGATGCCCTCAGAGAGCTCCGGTGGGGGTGGGGCGGGTGTACGGAGATGGGTAAGGGGCAGTGATGCCCTCAGCGGGCTCCGGTGGGGGTGGGGCAGGTATACGGAGATGGGTAAGGGGCAGTGATGCCCTCAGAGGGCTCCGGTGGGGGTAGGGCGGGTGGAGGGAACAGGACCAAACAAGCACGACTGCCTTCTGGTTCACAGAGCGAAATAAGACACAGAGGCAGAGCAGAGATGCTCTAAAAAGCTGGCGAAGCAGGGCAAACAGCAAGTTCAGATGCTGCGAACCCAAAGAGTGAGCTACTCTGGGGGTGTTCACCAGGATTCAGACTCCAACTCTGAACTTTCTAACTGCGTGTATTTTACCATGTTAAGGTTTTATATATTAATATTTTATGACACCCTGTATAATTTTTACAAAGGGAAAAACAGGTCTGGAAGAAAAAATTTTACCCCTTTATCCTTCTCCATCTTATTAGATTTAAATTTATTGAAATAAATAAAATTCATTCACAATAACTTGGTACTTCATTGCTTTTGTTTTTTAGTTTTCTGGGTGCACTGCGTACAGAGCATGTGGGATCATAGTTCCCTGACCAGGGATCAAACCCAAGCCCCACACGTTGGAAGCGCAGAGTCTTGACCACTGGACCGCCAGGGAAGTCTTAATTGCTAAACCTGAAGATTATGAGTGTCATATTAAGAAGGCATTTTACAATTTCCTATCCAGTGAGAGAAAGGAAGCCCGTGGGGATGTCTCCCACGTTCCCGTGACCTTTCGAGCAATGTCAGCGTCCTGCCCTTCGGTGCCAGCCAGACCCATCTCTGCCCACTGCCTTGCAACTGAGCATGTTGTGGAGACAGTGAGCAGCCTGGGGACCTGAGAGCAACTGCCCTCGGGAGCCACGGAGCCAGGGCAGGGCGGTCCCGGAGCGGGGACCCGTCCCCAGGCCGGCACACGCTCCACGGTCACCATCACCAGGGGGAACTCAGGCCCCCAGAGGCAGGAAAGCAAGGACGTGAAGGGACACAGGATACTGAGAAGGGAACTGCCATCACCTGAAACCCCACTGCTGCCAGCCAGCACACTGCTATCTGTCCTCTCTGTCCTCCTGGCCGGGCTACATTCTAAGAGCTCCACAAATGAAGGGTACCACTCTCTTTATAACCAAGAGAAGAAAAATCTACATTACAAAAAGTGTTTAGGCGTTGGTATTTTAGGAATTTTGGTACCAACTAGAATCAGGGAAAGCCTAGATTTCCCACGAGAAATAGCCGGGGAAACCAGAGCGCAAATGAAAAATGCACTGCTCACTCACATTCGTGTGTGTGCATTTGTTCAGCCCCACGGGGGTGAATTTTGTTTCTTTCCCCTAAGGCTGGGGTACAGTGGGCATCAGGGACTTAATTCTGAACCTGATGAAACGTGTTTCTAAGGGCACAGTGCCCTTCAGCTGCCAGGAAATCATCCTAACACACAAGCCTCAGCTACAGAGGAGAGAAATCAGATTTTGTTTTTGAACTCAATTGTGATCTAAACCCTGAAATAAATACTCATACTTTACATAGAAAAAAAAGAAAAGAAAAATTCACACACCAAGACAAAGAATGGCCTCCATATGGTAAGAAAAGGGTCACACATTTTTAAACATTGCATAAGCAGGCCACCATTATAAACACTGCAATTTAGTTTTGAAGTAAGTATCTTATAACTATTGCAGTCGGGTGCAATATTATTCTAAGAAAGGTACATTTCCATGTCCTGGTGAGCCCTTGATACTTGCGAGCAATACATTTAGCACAGACACTAAAACACAATCACCCACAGGAGCCACAGAAGGCGCACAGAAGGAAGAGTACCTAAACACTGCAGGAGGCCGCCCACTCTTGTGCTTCACAAAGACGCCTTCGAGACATGCTCCAATGGATATGTCGCTGCCTTGGCTGTCCTAGGAGGAGAAAGCGGACAAGGAAACACTGGGGGCGGCAGAGACACAGGGGCCACCGGGGCCCCACCTACCCCCACTCTTGGGGCCCACATGGAGAAGGCTTGGGAGACCTCCACCGAGGGGGCAAGTCTGCAAGGTGTACATGTGTCACCTTTTAACACATACAAAAATAGAGCTGGGCTCCTTAAGGAATTCTATTTCAAGAATAATTCCAAGAACAAATGACAGAACAGGAATATCTGTTTCGTGAGAAAACTTCGGCCACGAGGACCTCAGCTTTCACATTTCCAAACATCTACACATCTCCGGCCTTCGAGCCGCGCAGCATCCCTGGCCTTCCCTGCTGACCTGCTGGAATGACTCAGGCGCCCTCTGGAGGGCCCCGTCTTCAGGCCTCGCTTACCTTGGCAGGGTAGCTCTCTTCCCCGTAGCCGTCCATTCTCTCTACCTCCTGCATGTAGAGCATTTCCGCGTCAGGAGCTGCGAGACCCCTGCAACCCGAGAGATGTCAAACAGACTGTTCACAAACTAAAAAATTTCAGAAGAGCTTGTTTGCGAAAAACTACATCTCAATCGAGCATAAAACGTTAGAAACATTTCAAGTTTCTAAGCATCTGTGATTAGTTATATCAGTCCATCAGTATTTACTGAAAATCAACTACATGCAAGAGCGCTGTGCTGAATGCTGAGGGTTAGTTATGTGAGGTCCGACCCCTTGGCCTTTGGGCAGGCAAGGGGAAACGCAGGAAGTAAAGCAACCTCCTAAGAAACCTTCAGGGGAAGCTGGACTTCTCCCTAAACCACCGAAGTGTCAGACAGTACTAAGCTCTGTGTGCTAGACGCCACACGGCGGGGCGAGTGAGGGGCAGCAGCTGGAGATCCTTTCTGGCTCCGGTGACGGCGTGACGAGGGTGGGCAGGTAGGCGGGAAGGCAGCGCGGGCAGAGGAGCCCACTGCAGGGACACCTCCCTCCAACCTCACCTGCTGCTGCTCCGCACGCCCACACGGTACACCCACCGCGACCACCCCAGGCTCAGTGTATCTTTGAATATACCACGCTCCCTCATGCCTCCGAGCCTTTGCACGTGCTGATCATGCTTCCTGGTCTAACTATCACCCGCTTGCGCACCTGGTCAACCCCTGACACCCATCAAGACTCAGCCTGCGCACCCTCTCGGTCACCTGCTGGGACTGCCCCGCTCTACACAGACCCAGCACCTTCTGTGCACGCCTCTCCCCCGCGCTCATGACGAGCACCATTAACTACTATTACAGGGGGCTGTACTGCTACCCCTTAAGACTCTGGCAGGTCCCGGTTCTATTTATCTTTGTGCCACAGCATTGAGCACTCTGCCTCATAACAGAAGAGCAGCACTAAATTATCTTTTAAGGAGATGCACAGATGAATGAATGAAAGTAACAAACGATAGAGCAAGGTGTGCCCGAAGGATTAATTATGCTGAAAAAAACGGGTTCATTCGGACAGCAGAAGATAAAGCTGGAATGGCAGGATTGAACCAACTTGTGAGAAGCCTTTAATCCCAGGGGTGATGAACTCAGGCTGGTGGAAAGCAAGAAGATTCATGAACACTTGAGGAGAGGAGGGGAGACAGCCGAAAGAGCTATTTTAGGAGAATTAATCTTTTGTGAGTGACTGTCTGGATTTGAGTGGGGACAGACTAAAGGCAAAAGGTTATTTTTAATAGGAAGGGGTAAACAATAGGTTATAATTAGACAGACCTGGGTTCACATCCCACCTCTACCACATGTAACTTTGGGCAAGTTATTTATAGTCTTTGTGAACTTGATTTTCCCAATCTGTAAGGAGATAATAACATTTACCTTAAAGAGTGGTTATGAAGAATTTAATGATACACAAAGTACTAGGAACTGAGTGGTACTTGGTTTAGCGTAAAACCTGGTGTTCTCAAGGACAGGGATTTCAGACAGCACATGCAGCTTCACTCTCAGAGACCAGGATCTGCCCAGAAGCAGGGGCCAGAGCAACCAGCCCACTGCTCTCAGCACAGCCTGCCTAGAGGACAGGGGGACGGCTTCCAAAGGTGGGTGGCGAAGCTGGCGGGGGCAGACCCAACATCACATCTGCCACAAAGGAAAACAAATCTCTCTAATCTTGCATTACCCTACACAGAGCCGGGCCACCGCCCACACCTTCAGTATGTGGGAGGAAGAACGGGCAGCCTTCAGGGACTGGCCGCTTTCAGCTTCCTCAGTTTCACCAGTGATACAACATGAATAATAGATGGCTTAATGTGGGGAAGTGCTCGGAAGAGCGCTTGGCAGGCGGCGAGAGCTCTGCCCAGGTGGGCTCCTGGTAACTGGCAGTAGGTGCAGCAGTAAAGGTCCGCATTTAATGCTGTCAACGCATGGTCCAAACTCAAACAGGCACGAGTCCCACACTGTTCCCCTTCTCAGCGTTACCTGTATTTCTGATGTAGTAAGGCCACTTTTTGGGTTGCTTCTTCCAACACTTTTTCATCTTGTAACCACTCCTGGGAAAAACACACGGCAGTAAGTATGGGAACAAATCACTCAAATTTCTTAGGAGGAATCTGTGCTACTGTTATTGACTCTTGTCCCCAGCATGCAAAACTAGGGCTTGAATCAATATCTGAGAGCTTCACTAAAGGACATAATCATGACCTTTCTGAGAATTAAGTGGCTTCTGCTCAAAAGCCAAAACACTTGCCCTGCCTTCTCAATTCATCCCAGAGAAACGCTGCTGTTGTTGTCTAGTTGCTCAGTCGTGTCCGACTCTTTGCGACCCCATGGACTGCAGCCCGCCAGGCTCCGCTGTCCATGGGATCTCCCAGGCAAGAATACTAGAGTGGGTTGCCATTCCCTTCTCCGGGGGATCTTCCCAATCCAGGGATCAAACCCGCGTCTCCTGCTTGGCAGGTGGATTCTTTTCCACTGGGCCACCTGAGGAGCCCCCAGAGAGAGTTACAGATGGGTTATTTCAGGTGGTTAACATTCATCAGCCAGCTCCAAGCCCAGCACGTAACACCATCTCATGCACTCCCTGGCTGGCTGTGTAGACAATCAGAATAGCACACCACTTCCTACAGTTGTTGCAACACAGTTTCCCTGTCAATTCCACCAGTATTGACTTTAAAAAGTAGAAAGCAGGGTCTTTTTGTCATCTACTCTTTAAATTGCCGATGAGAAATGATATTCACTTCAGCATAACTCTGTGAGGTTTCAAGTTTTTGGTTAAAATCAAAACCTCTGTGGTTCCTCAGAAGCTGAAAATGAGTGCCTCTCTTTAGACTCACATACGAACACAAAATGAATTTCTCTGTCTGCAGCCCTGTGGCCAGACCCTTCTGCTTCTGTGCTTTTACAAAGACCAGAAGTCTATAACGGGGAAAGCAACAACTTAAGTTGTTTTTAAGGACCAGCTGATTTTTTTTTAACTCTATCCCTACCTAGTAAGTCTAATATATGGACTTCATTTCAGGGATTATTAAGGGTCTAGAAATGCATTGTTGATAAAAATGTCCAATGTCAAAAGAATTCTTACCACAGGAAGCAAGGCAAATTTCTGAAGAAAATCCTGGGATTCATACTGATCAAAGTCACCAAAATCAGCTATATAAAATCACAAGTATTCACATGTCAATTATGTTTAATTGGAAGCAAAACATATACACAACTAAATTCAAGTATACGGATGGTATGCTTATGATTTTAGAAGTCCAATCTGCCTTATAGCTTATAAAATGTATATTTTAAAAATTCCTTTTAAAGCATCCAGCTCTTTGCAATCCTATGGACTGTATAGCCCACCAGGCTCCTCTGTCCATGGGGATTCTCCAGGCAAGAATACTGGAGTGGGTTGCCATTTCCTTCTCCAGGGGATCTTCCCAACCCAGGGATCGAACGCAGGTCTCCCACATGGCAGGCAGACTCTTTACCCAGACAGATTCACGTGTCTGGACTTGGAAAAAAATGCCTTTTAATAAAGCAAAAAAAAAAAAACATATTACAAATTGTACAGAAATCATTTCATATTTTTGTCATTAGAAAACAAAAATCTACCCTATAATCATATATGCCTACCTCTGTACAGAAAAAATGTCAAGAACAAACCAAATCATTCACAGTAGTGATTACCTCTAGGGAATGGAATTAGATCATCTGAATATGTTACAGTAAGATGTATTTGTTTAGACATTTTTAATTGTTAAAAGAAACTGATAGTTCAGCCAAAAGCTTATGAAAAACTAACTCTTAAAGCCAAAGGTAACACTTAAGAAGATTCAAAGTACTTTGCAAAGGAATATGGCTTCATGAGCACTGGGCATTTTTTTCACCTACGAAGGATATATATTATATCTCCATGTCTGCTAACATCTGAAGGAATAAATTTATTCATAAGGAATTTATTAATTTATTAAATTTCAATTCCCAAGATTAAATGCCAGTTATCATTTGAAATAAAGCCCCATTAGAAGTCTTTCCAAAGTATATTACACATGTAAACACAATGGATTAAACATATGACAAACGACAACTCAAAAATACTTGTGAAATACAAAACTATCTAATAATATTATGATTGGCAATGTTCTATAATCTAGGACAACTATTTAAGAAACCAATGACATACGCTTGAAGTGTAAGCGAATATAACCTTATCAACCCCACTGTTTGGCTGATCTTTCTTCTGAAAATATGAGCTAGCAGCAGATCAAGTCCCTGCACTAGAGGAATACATGCATATTAAATGCTATGTGTATGTGTGTGTGTGTGCATCTGTGTGTATTTCCTCTCTACTGTTGGTCGTGCTCTGCTGACGTGATAACATGCTTAGCCTTCCAGAAGTCTCATATTTCATTCAAGTAATTCAAACCCATTTCTCCTCCACAAGGAAGCCCCTTAGATAACAGAAATAATATTCCACTAACACAGAAAACTACTCTATAGCAGTTACTTTCTATAGTCAGTTACTTTAAGAATTCCTTGTTGTTTTTGTTTAACATGCATTTTAATGTGATTGATCTATTACATTATCAATTGCCATTCTTTACCTTGAACAGCTAAGCCTGCAAGCTGAATTGCTTGTTCTAATGTACAAGGAATGTTTCCTTCCAAGATATCTTTCTTCAGCTGCAGATAATACTGATACCTATTTAAAAAAAAAAAAAAAAAAGGTCAGTTTCTAAAGGTCAATGTCGGTATTACCTCCAATCGGACACAATGCATTTTATCATAATTTGGTAGAGAAGCATCAACTAGCCAAAATTAAACTCCGATGATTTTGAAGAATGACAGGAACGTTCCTTGATCACATCTATACTGACAAATACACAGACAGACACAACAATTGAGTCACTTATTCTTAACTGTAGTTATTTGAAAGCTACAAACTATAGCCACCTAGGAGACAGCTGGTCACCTATTTTATACCCTGTAAAACAGTCTCTAAGTTTTGTTGTTTCAGTTGGAGAAACAGAGAATCAGTGGCCAATCTATACTTTAAAAACTCTTTGGAGGAACTTGGTGATGTAAGACTTTCCTAGTCCTGGACAGTAAAGTCAGAAGAAAAATGGTTCCTGACATTTCAGACCAGGTGCATAATAAGATATTCTTTATTGAAATACCAAAAAGGATAGCTGCTAAAATACTTTATAACAGTCTTTTAATGTGGGCTTACTTCTGTTTATGTTTTCAGTATACAGAGTGTTAGTTACCAGCATAACCTTTAGTCAGGCAAACTTCAGTTAAATTTCAGATCTCCAATTTAGCATTTTGCAGGAACTTGGGCAAGTCATAATCTGTGGGTTTAAATTAACGCCAGTAAAAGGTGGGGTACTATCACCCCTTCACAGGGCTGAACACACCAAGGCATATATGTAAAACTCTGCCATAAAACTACAGCATAGCTGGTACTTAATAAACAGCTGCTCTCATGACTAGCAGCAGCCAGGAGGCAGTATTTCACCATTTCACCATTTGATATTTCACCATTTGATAAAGCTCTACAGTGAAGATTTGTTCTGCCTTCCTTTTATTTATTCACCAAGGTAATTACTAGGGCCTTCTATGCATCAAGCACTGTTCTAGATGCTCTGGAGACAGTGCTGAATGAAGATCCACCAACTCTCTGCCAATACGGTCTATGGGACTATCTTGAATCCAGAATCTCTTCCAGGTTTGATGTCTGCAAAGCTCGACCCAGTTACAGTTCACAATGGCATTTCCCGAAGAGCCCACCCTTTACTCATTTCATATGAGTCCTCACATCATCCTATTTCATTTACCTTTGACATTTCCATGCTTCATTACCAAAAATCTTGAGCGAAACACTATCCATTTGAATAAGAATTGAGGTCCAACTTAAACCCCTCCACCTGCTAAGCAGAACCCACACATTTCCCTCAATCAGCAAAGACAATGCTGGCAGCACTGGGTCTCGTCAAAGAGGAAAGCTTGCAACTTTCCCCCAGGAAGCTCCTTTCAAGCATCTAAAGTAGGCTATGTCAAACATGCTGTCCACACATTCCACTCTAAATGTTCTCGGTCTTTTTCTTCATCAGATCACTGGAAAGCAGGTGCACATTCTAGACTGATGCCTAGATTATGGCGTATACTTTCCTAACTGGTCTCCTGCCCGCAGTCTTGTAACCTCTAATCTACCTTCCATGATGGATGATCTTTGTAGAAGACACATTTCATCATTCCCTTCCACTAAAACTCAAAAAGGCCTGTCCCTATTGGTCTATGACTTTATGACTTGGGCATTTCTTTTTCCAAGCCTCTGTTCTCCTCTCGAGGTAATAACTGAAATTCCCTGAAAAAAAAAAAATCAGTTGCTTTTATTAGCCCCTTACTTTGCACAAGCTACTCCCTCTAACTAGAAAATTCCTTGTAAAGTCAAGTGAAAGCTCACAGTCTGTACCTTCCCTATTCATACTCCCTGCAACCCACTCCTAGGAATCCAGTGCTATAACTCAGTTCAGTTCAGTTCAGTCACTCAGTCGTTTCCAACTCTTTGTGACCCCATGGACTGCAGCACGCCAGGCCTCCATGTCCATCTCCAGTTCCTGAAGTTTGCTCAAACTCATGTCCATTGAGTCAGTGATGCCACTCAACCATCTCATCTTCTGTCGTTCCCTTCTCCTGCCTTCAATCTTTCCCAGCATCAGGGTCTTTTCTAATGAGTAAGTTCTGCACATCAGGTGGCCAAAATATTGGAGTTTCAGCTTCAGCATCAGTCCTTCTGATGAATATTCAGGAATGATTTCCTTTAGGATTGACTGGTTGGGTCACCTTGCAGTCTAAAGGACTCTCAAGAGTCTTCTCCAACAGCACAGTTCAGAAGCATCAATTCTTCGGTGCTCAGCTTTCTTTATACTCCAACTCTTACATCCATACACGACTACTGGAAAAACCAAAGTTTTGACTAGATGGACCTTTGTTGGCAGAGTAATGTCTCTGCTTTTTAATATACTGTCTAGGTTGGTCATAACTTTTCTTTCAAGGAGCAAGCATCTTTTAATTTCATGGCTGCAGTCACCATCTGCAGTGATTTTGGAGTCCAAGAAAATAAAGTCTTTCACTGTTTCCATTGTTTCCCCGTCTGTTTGCCATGAAATGATGGCACCACATGCCATGATCTTAGTTTTTTGATTGTTGAGTTTCAAGCCAGCTTTTTCACTCTCCTCTTTCACTTTCATCAAGAGGCTCTTTAGTTCCTCTTCGCTTTCTGCCCTAAGGATGGTGTCATCTGCATATCTGAGGTTATTGATATTTCTCCGGCAACCTTGATATCAGCCTGTGCTTCATTCAGTCTGGCATTTCACACGATGTACTCGGCATATAAGTTAAACAAGCAGGGTGACAATAAACAGCCTTGACGTACTCCTTTCCCAATTTGGAACCAGTCTGTTGTTCCATGTCTGGTTCTAACTGCTGCTTCTTGACCTGCATACAGATTTCTTAGGAGGCAGGTCAGGTGGTCTGGTATTCCCGTCTCTTTAAGAATTTCCCACAGTTTGTTGTGATCCACACAAATGCTTTGGCATAGTCAATGAGCAGAAGTAGATGTTTTTCTGGAATTCTCTTGCTTTTTCTATGATCCAACAGATGTTGGCAATTTGATCGCTGGTTCCTCTGAGATCTAAATTCAGCTTGAACATCTGGAAGTTCTCAGTTCACATACTGTCGAAGCCTGGCTTGGAGAATTTTGAGCATTACTTTCTTAGCATGTGAGATGAGTGCAATTGTGCGGTAGTTTGAACATTCTTTGCATTGCCTTTCTTTGGGATTGGAATGAAAACTGATCTTTTCCAGTCCTGTGGCCACTGCTGAGTTTTCCAAATTTGCTGGCATATTGAGTGCAGCACTTTCACAGCATCATCTTTTAGGATTTGAAGTAGCTCAACTGGAATTCCATCATCTCCACTAGCTTTGCTCATAGTGATGTTTCCTAAGGCCAACTTGACTTGGCATTCCACTTGACTTTGCCTTTCCCTCCTCCAGCAAATCTTCCCAACCCAGGGATCGAACCCAGGTCTCCCGCATTGCAGGTGGATTCTTTACCAGCTGAGCCACAAGGGAAGACAGTGCTATAATTAAAGCATGTATTATCATAATATACTATAATTGTTCATGTACATGGACTGTCAGTTCCACCGGATTGTGACAACTCCTCCAGAGCAACAGTAAAGCATATCTACTTGTATATTCATCTTCCACAGTAACCAACGTAATTCTTACATACCATATTATATCTTCAATAAATGAGTCAAATGAGTCAAAGTGGTCAGTTACTGTTTTCTCCTCCTGGCTTCTACTCTCTTCAATTTTTATAGCTCAGATATGCTCTGCAGTCAGTTCATGCTAATCCCTACAACCTGATTCTAGCTTCTTCGGTTATCTTCTTCCAATAATTAACTGCAAACTCAGTACTTAAAAAGAAGATTCCACAAACATAGGGCAGTATCAGGTTTTTACTACCTGTAAGCCATTGTGTTAGAAATGATTTGAAAGGCAAAGTTAAAGAAAAAACATGGGTTTAAAATCTAAGAAAAAGATCTGTACACAAATAACTGTAGTGAGAGGCTGTGACAACTTGCCATCTTAACATAAGTATAAGCAAATTCTAGAATAGTCTGGAGAAGGAAAAGCTCATTCCAGCCTCAGGGGTCACAGAAGCTTTATGGAGGTGCCACCTTTGGAACTAAAATCAGACGGACAGGATTCCGGTTACATATATCTGAAAGAAAGGTCTAGGACACAAAGGTGAAAACGAACGCAGCATGCTCAGAGCACTGGAAGTAATCCAGCTTGGCTCGATAACAAGGTTAAACAGGGTTAAAAAGTGCTGGATTTTGGAGAATGTGAAAGGCAGGCTCAAGAATCCAAATTTCAGATAAACAACAAGATCCTATTGTTCAGTACAGAAAACTATATGTAGTATCCTGTGAAAAACCACAATGGAAAATAATATTCTAAAAGGAATGTGGGTGTGTGTATGTATATGTATAACGATCACTAAGCTGTATAGTAGGAATTAACACACCACTGTAAATCAACTATGTAAAGTGTTAGTCACTCAGTCCTGTCTGACTCTTTGTGACCCCATGGACTGTAGCCCGCCAGGCTCCTCTGTCCATGGGATTCTCCAGGTAAGAGTACTGCAGTGGGCTACCATTTCCTTCTCCAGGGGAGCTTCCCAACCCAGGGATGGAACCTGGGTCTCCCACATTGTAGGCAGATTCTTTACCATCTGAACCATCAACTATACTTCAATTGTAAAAAAAAAAAAGAATGCAAATTTGATTTCTTTGTTATCTTCAAGAAAAAAAAAAAATTAGTTCCTCTATCCCATCCCTTAATACATTCTACGCTTTCTGCCTTTGTTCCTTTTAAGTGCATTTATTGGCCAATATTTTCTGATCTCAAACCCTTCCCCTACCTCTTTCTCCTTTCACACCTATGTAGAGAACATGGCTACTGGGGTCAGAACTTCTACACATTTTCTTGAGGAGTAAACACAGAATTTGTGGCTATTTTTGAAAAATCTCCTCTCTCATTTCATTGTTACTAAGGTCAGAAACAAATAAGTAAAAACATCAAGGGTGACATCACTTCAAGAGGAGTTCACAGCCAGGGCAGAAACCTCGTTTTTCCTTTTAATCGTTCTTTCGCGCCGGGTGAACCCATAACTCGTGCAACATGCCATAAGGCACGCTGACACACCACACACGAGAACCTCCAGGCAATGCTGTGGCTGAAACTGCGTGGTGAGAGGGCAAAGGCCAGTTCTACCTCCTGACTCCAGCCTTAGTTTCACCTTTCTAATCTCACCTGGTAATCTCCTGCTGCAGCTGTGAAACCGAAGGCACGTAAAACACCACTCCAAAGTAGACGGTCGGCTCCAACGCGTACTTATCCAGCTGCTTCTTCAGAGGTTTCTCCAAATCCACCCACCGGCGCTGATTTTGCTTGTTGTAATACCAGAGGCTGAAGTAAGTGATCTGGAAAGAGGGAGAATCACTGAAGGAGGCAGAAACATGCCAAAGAATTTACCTGCCCTAATCCAGTACCTTTTCATACTGTTCATGGGGGGTGGGGGAGAGGATGCGATGGTTAGATGGCATCACCGACTCAATGGACATGAATTTGAGCCAACTCCGGGAGATAGTGGAGAACAGAGGAGCCTGGCGTGCTGCAGGGCCATGGGGTCACAAAGAGTTGGACACAACCTAACAACTGAACAACAACATATCCATGACCTGGGACCAAAAGACCACAGTTTCCTATCGCCTCTCTTCTCAGAAAGGGACCACGGCAAAACCTAAATGGGATTAAAAAAAGAGGCAAGCTCCATCTCTGTATAGATACTCATTCAGGAAATGGAGGCGTGGGCCTCCTCGGTGGTCCAGTGGTTAAGACTCCGTGCTTCCCTGCAGTGGGCATGGGTTCAATCCCTGGTTGAGGAAGTAAGAGCCCACATGCCACACAGCTGGGAAAAAAAATAGAGGCAAAAGTCAATGACACTTGCACACTATCTCTTGAACCCTGCACAAAGAATGTCTAGATACCAGAATTCAGCAGATACTACACAATTTTACCTAAGTTCAACAACAGAAAAAATACTGAAAAAACGTTTAGTTTTTAGTGAGTTCCCTGGCCGTCTAGTGGTTATGATTCAGTGCCTTCACTGTTGCGGCCTGGGTTCAGCGTCTGGTCAGGGAACTGAGATCTTGCATTGTGTGGTCAAGAAGAAAAAAAAAAGTTTAGCTTTTAAATATCAAATATTAAATTTATCATAATTAATATTTTATAATAAGCATAACTGGGGTTCTTCCTAAATTTTGACCAGATAGTATTAATCCAACTTGTCACTATTTTCAAATTTGGCATCTATAAATAAATTATTTCATGTAAACACTGTAAATTCTAGTAGTAAAGATGCAATTGCAATAGCCAAAGCATTCTTGAGAAAGAAAAATGGAGCTGGAGGAATCAGACTCCCTGACTTCATGCTATACTACAAAGGCTACACTCATCAAAACAGCTTGGTATGGCACAAAAGCAGAAATACACCTCAGTGGGCAGCACCGAAGCCCAGAGATAAACCTATGCACCTATGGTCAACCAGCCTGTGACTCAGAGGGCAGAGCGCACAATGGAGGAAAGAGTCTCTCCAGTAAGTGATGCTGGGGACGCTGAGTAGTCACATGTAAAAGAATGAAATTTAAACACTCTCTAATACCATACATAAGAATAAACTCAAAATGGATTGGACACCTAAATCTAAGGCTGGACACCATAACTCTTAGCTGAAAACACGGGCAGAACACTCTCTGACATAAATAGCAGCAACATCTTTTTTGATCCGCCTCCCAACAAAAATAAAAACAAAAATAAATGGTACCTACTGAAACGTAAGAGCTTTTGCACAACAAAAGAAACCATAAGCAAAAAGAAAAGACAACCCACAGGATGGGAGAGAATATCTGGAACTACCATGTGACCCAGCAGGCCCATTCCTGGGCATACATCCAGAGAAAACCAAAATCCAAAATGACACACGACCCCACGTTCGCTGCAGCACTATTCACGACAGACAGGACACGGAAGAAACCTAAACGTCCGCTGACGGGGAGCAGACAGAGAAGACGCGGACATTCACACCACGGAACAGGACCCAGCCATAAAAAAGCAGCGACGCCACTGGCAGCAACACCAATGGGCCTGGAAGTCGCCACACTGAGGAACTACATCAGAGAAAGACAAGCTACCATATGATGTTGCTAATACACGGAATCTAAAAAACCCAAAAAACAGTAAAATGAACTTATTTACAAAACAGAAACAGAGTCATAGGTGTAGAAAAACTTATAGTTAACGGGGGGAAAGGGGGAAGGGATAAATTGGGAGATTGGGATTGATATATACATAACTATATCTATCTTATATATATATAAAATAGATAATAAGGACATACTACTACTTAATATTCTCATGACCTATATGTGAAAAGAATCTATGAAAGACTGGATATATATAACTGATCCACTTTGCTATACACTTGAAACTAACACAACATTCTAAATCAACTATATGCCAATAAAAATTATTAAAAAATAAAAACAAAAAAATGCAACTACAACTTTCCTTTGCCCCTCAAACTTCATTAATTACAAGTTTATAAAGTAACTGTAATGCTACAGAGATAAATATACACACATACACAAGAAAAAGCTATAGCTAAGGCAGTAAAATTACTTAAGTGTCCTACTCAGAGGCTTAAGAAAAACTCCCAGACACTAGCATTTAAATCTCAGTTGCCATGCAACAAACTGTTTAAGTAAGTCAATCCTAGCCCTGGACTGGTCAACCTGACAAGGTGCTAATGCACGTAAGGACTGAAATGACAGCCTCCGGCCACTGCTAATATTTACCTCAAAAATCAATTTACAGATCAAGGCAACTGGAAAAATCACTGCTTTGTTCTAGACTCTAGAGTAACACTGTCAAAGGGAACTTCCTCTGATGGCTGAGCTGCAGGCATCTGCATTCTCTAGGGATGTGAAATGTCGCTAATGCAGCTGAGGAACCTAATTTCCAATGTCACTTAATTCTAATGGACTGAAATAGCTGCAAACATCTAGTGGCCACTG
This sequence comes from Cervus elaphus, assembly GCF_910594005.1. NCBI lineage: Eukaryota > Metazoa > Chordata > Mammalia > Artiodactyla > Cervidae > Cervus > Cervus elaphus. The sequence goes on along the minus strand of NC_057826.1, from coordinate 3,208,513 downwards.
CATCGGTTCATACAGCTTTAGAGCAACAACAATACAATCAATAATAACACACAGGCTATTTCTTTAACCATAAGCCTCAAAAAATGAGTTCTCAATTTACAGAGGGGAAAAAAAAACACCAACATTAAAACATGTCCTCAATGTTAATAAATTTACCTTACAATTTTTTTTAATAACAAAGGAAGACCCATACCTTTCAAAAGTCCATGAGGGGCTTCCCTGGTGGCTCAGCGGTAAAGAATCTGCCTGCCAACACAGGAGACATGGGTTCGATCCCTGGTCCGGGAAGATTCCACGTGCTGCGGAGCAACTAGGCCCGAGCGCCAGGACCGCTGAGCCTGCGCCCCAGGGCCTGGGGCCGCGCCTCCTGAGCCCAGGTGCTACAGCTCCCGCAGAGGGCCCTCCTAGAGCCGTCTCCCCAAAAAGAGAGGCCCGCAGGCCGCAGCCAGGGGGCAGCCCCCCACGCCGCTCACTACAAGGCCAGGAAAGCCCACACAGCAGTGAAGACCCAGCACAGCCAAAAGGAAACCAACAAGTGTTTAAAAAATGAGTCTACTAATCACATAAACTTGTATCAAGAGTCAAAAATGTATGTATCCGTTTTCCCTTTATATCCAAACAGCTAGAGCAGTGCAGGAATTCAGTAAACTTGGAATAAAAGAACGAATATTCTCCTGCATCTCAGCTGTCACCCCAGTTATCACACATGAATGGAATATTCTGAACATTTACTATGTTGAACCAAATTCTGTTCTAAGAACTAGAACAATACTATAGATTAAATCACCACTATTACCTTATCAAATAGATGTTTGTTGTGTGTGTTAAACTCTAAAACCAGTATTTCTCCAAATGCTGTTGTTGGACCACCTCTGCTGGAACTACCTGGAGTGCAATGAGGCCAACAGAGAGGAACTCTCGAGTGATTCTCGTACCCAGGGAAGTCTGAAAGTCACTGCTACAGCACATCGCACCCCACCCCGCCCCCTTCAACGTCATGTAGGAGACAGTCATATGAACAACCTACCCTTGAAAAGCTGCATGGAAATCAAATTTTTGAAAATCCAAACACACTATTATAGCAGAAAGTTGAGTCCTTCTGCTGTTAATTATTTTCTGAAGTTGTGATTATATTTATAAAATAAAATATGTTATCTGCAGGAAAAGAACAGTATCACATTTTTGGAAAACAGGTACTATTCCTATTCCTTCTTTCATTTGAACTGCAACTTACAGAAAAGAAAAATCTAGTAATAGAAGGAAGCTGCTTTAATTTCAAAGTCCTTTAATTCTAATACTTGCTTGCTGTGAAGTGGAAAAGTCTAATTAGTCCAATTCAGTTTCATCAACTATTAAGGCAATAATACCTCCCTCATAACCCCACCATGAGATCTAAATGCAAAAGATATATGACTGCATTTTGCCACTAGAAAAAGATTATGTCTTAAAAAGATTAGTTTCACCCACTCTGCTAAATATTAACAAAATCAACTGAAGATCTTGCCAAAAAAAAAAAAAAAAACAGGAAACCTTTTCTAACTACATTTATTTGGTAATTACAACACAGTACACTTCTGTTCATTGTATGTATGCTTTGAGTTCTATTTGGGATTTGGATTGCATGTTCCAAACATGTTCCATGTTTGGTCTATAACACATACCATTGCTATGCACTTAGTTCTACAAATATTTATTTTTTGCCATAAACGCAGAAGCCTGAGCATTCTTTAGGATCTAAAACTGTTCTTGTCATAAAAATTAAAACGTCTTTAAAATACTCTGTAAACATTACTTTTCCCTTTAAATCTAGTCAGACTTGAATTCTCGGAACACAAAAATTTACACAGAATTACAAAACTGTAGGTTTATTATATAACTTATGAACAGATATATAAAAATATATGAATAATCTGTTAGCATTCTTAAAAAGCACATTGTAGAAGAAATAAACTCTTAATAATATGTGCTAAGCTTATTTACTTTAGAAATGCATTTATTACTTATGTCACATACGGATAGAAAATCAAAAAGAAATATATTTGTGAAATTACATCATAATTAGCTTTTTTACAAATTATATACCTTATAAAGAAGTAGTAAGAACCTTGTGCAAACAGCTGGACATAGATTTAGTAACTATTTGTTGATCAGCTATTTTAGACACAGGAGCGTCTAAGTCATTTGACCATCACTCCTTCTATACTGTAGTGAAGCATCTGCCTTGGTACTTACCCCTGTTCTCAAGTGCTCTCTTAAGCAGTAGTTAAGGCTAGCCAAATTAAAGTTTGTATCAAATAAAATATTTCCAAGGAGGTATTTTATTTCTAAAGTTGCTGCTAGAAATGTTTATATACATATGGGTAACTAAAACTCCATAACATCATAATCCTTCTATTCAATGCTTTTTTAGCATTTCTGCACATAAAGAATGAAATAACATCTGATTCCAGAGATTTTATAATATGGTTTGTTTCTAAGATGAGTAGGTAGAGTTTGAGCAATAAAATGCTGTGGTTAAATCTTCATCAGGCATAGAATTTTCTGTATAAGTCCATTTGGGAGGATTCAAAGACAAGCACTGAACATTTCCTTCCTCACTCTACAGGCCAGCATTATCCTGATACCAAAGTCAGACAACAGATACCACCTGAAAAGAAAACTATGAACCAATATCCCGTATAATTATAGATGTAAAAATCCTCAACAAAATACTAGAAAACTGAACCCAAAAGCATACTAAAAAGATTATACACCATGACCAAGTAGGACTCAACCCAGGAGTGCAACAGTGGTTCAACATACAAAAAGCAATCAACGTGATAGATATATCAATATTATGGATGTGAAGGGGGAAAAAAAAAGTCCTCTCAATTGACATAGAAAAAGCATTTGGCAAAACCCAACACCTCATGACAAAAACTACTCAGAAAACTAGAAAAACAAGAGAACTCCCCAAAAGCATTTATGAAAAACCCACAGTTACCATCATACTGAATGGTAAAAGACTGAAAATTTTTTGATCAGAAACAAGACCAGTATGCCCATGTTCACCACTGCAAGGCAACAATGTAATTCGAAATCCTAGACAAAGCAATTAGGTAAGAAAAGGAAAGGCATCCAAACTGGAAAGGAGGAAGTAAAAGTATATCCATGCACAGATGATATGATCCTATATATATTTTTTAAATCCCCAATATGTCTCTACCAAAAAAAAATCAAACAGAAAACAAGCAAACAAACAAAAATACTTAAGAGTTAATAAAATCAGCAAAGTTGCAGGGTTCAAGATCAACATGCAAAAATCAGTATGGATTCCACAAACCCACAATGGAAAATTCAAAAAGGAAATTAAGAAAACAATTTCATTTATAATAGCATCCAAGCAAATAAAATACTAAGAAATATATTTAACCAAGGAAGTGAGATGATGTGTATACTGAACAATACAAAACACTGTTGAAAGAAATTAAATGGAAAGACATCCTGTGTTCATTGATTGGAACACTTAATATCATTAAGACAGTAAGACTATCCCAAGTGATTCAAATGAAACCACTATCAAACTTTTAAGAGCCCTTTTAACAGCAATGGAAAAGCCAATCCTCAAATTCATGTGAATTGTGAGTGGCCGCAAACAGGTAACAATAGCAAAAAAGAACAAAGTTGGGAAACTCACATTTTATCATTTTAAAACTTACTACTAAAGCTCCAAGCCAGGCTTCAGCAACACGTGAACCGTGAACTTCCAGATGTTCAAGCTGGTTTTAGAAAAGGCAGAGGAACCAGAGATCAAAGTGCCAACATCTGCTAGATCATCGAAAAAGCAAGAGAGCTCCAGAAAAACATCTATTTCTGCTTTATTGACTACGCCAAAGCCTTTGACTGTGTGGATCAAAATAAACTGTGGAAAATTCTGAAAGAGATGGGAATACCAGACCTCCTGACCTGCCTCTTGAGAAACCTGTTTGCAGGTTAGGAAGCAACAGTTAGAACTGGACATGGAACAACAGACTGGTTCCAAATAAGAAAAGGAGTACGTCAAGGCTGTATATTGTCACCCTGCTTATTTAACTTATATGCAGAGTGAAAAGTGAAAGTGAAGTTGCTCAGCCGTGTCCGACTCTTTGCGACCCCATGGGCTGTAGCCTACCATGCTCCTCCATCCGTGGGATTTTCCAGGCAAGAGTACTGGAGTGGGTTGCCATTTCCGTCTCCAGAGGATCCTCCTGACCCAGGGATCGAACCTGGGTCTTCCGCATTGTAGGCAGACGCTTTACCATCTGAGTCACCAGGTACATCATGAGAAATGCTGGGCTGGAGGAAGCACAAGCTGGAATCACGATTGCTGGGAGAAATATCAATAACCCCAGATACTCAGATGATACCACCCTTATGGCAGAAAGCGAAGAGGAACTGAAGAGTATATTGATGAAAGTGAAAGAGGAAAGTGAAAAAGTTGGCTTAAAGCTCAACATTCAGAAAACTAAGATCATGGCATCTGGTCCCATCACTTCATGGCAAATAGATGGGGAAACAGTGGCTGACTTTATTTTTCCAGGCTCCAAAATCACTGCAGATAGTGATTGCAGGCATGAAATTAAAAGACGCTTACTCCTTGGAAGGAAAGTTACGGCCAACCTAGACAGCATAATAAAAGGCAGAAACATTACTTTGTCAACAAAGGTCCGTCCTTGACATAGACGTCAAGGCTATGGTATTTCCAGTGGTCCTGTATGGACGTGAGAGTTGGACTATAAGGAAAGCTGAGCACTGAAAAATGGATGCTTTTGAACTGTGGTGTTGGAGAAGACTCTTGAGAGTCCCTTGGACTGCAAGGAGATCCAACCAGTCCATCCTAAAGGAGATCAGTCCTGGGTGTTCATTGGAAGGACTGATGCTGAAGCTGAAACTCCAGTACTGGCCACCTGATGTGATGAGCTGACTCATTTGAAAAGACCCTGATGCTGGGAAAGATTGAGGGCAGGAGGAGAAGGGGACGACAGAGGATGAGATGGTTGGGTGGCATCACCAACTCAATGGACATGGGTTTGGATGGACTCCGGGAGTTGGTGATGGACAGGGAGGCCTGGCGTGCTGCGGTTCATGGGGTCGCAAAGAGTCAGACACGACTGAGTGACTGAACTGAACTGACTAAAACTACCATAATCAAAACAGTGAGCTACCAGTATAAGGAGAGGCGTTTAGACCAATGGTATAGAATTAAGTCCAGAGATAAACTCACGCATTTATGGTAAACTGATTCTCAATAACAGTGCCAAGACTATTTAGGGGAGAAAAACAGTCTCTCCAACAAATGGTCCTGGGAGAACTGAAGACCCTTAAGAATGAGGTTAGAACCTGACCTCACACCAAATACAAAAACTAACTCAAACTGGATCAGTGACCTAAATATTAAGAAATGGGGAGGTTCCCTGGTGGTCCAGTGGTTAAGACTCCACACTTTCAATGCAGGGGGCACTGGTTTAATCCCTGATCAGGGAACTAAGATCCCACATACCTCATGGCACAGTCAAAAAATAAAACATAAAAAAAGAACTAAACCATAAAACTCCCTAGAAGAAAACATAAATCTTCATGACCATGAATTTGGAAATAAGATTCTTAGACATGATACCAAAAGTATGAGTAACAAAGGAAAAAAAAAGATGCATTTGACTTCATCAAAATTTAAAACTGCATGCATCAAAGAACCAAAATCAAGAAAGCAAAAAGAACCTATAGAATGGGAGACAATATTTGCAAATCATGTATTTTCTAAGGGTCTAGCATCTAGTATACATAAAGAACTCACACAACAATGAAAAGACAAACAATCCGATTTTTTAAAAAGGCAAAGGACTTGAATAAATATTTCTCCAAAGAACATATACAAACGGCCAAGAAACACATGAAAAAAATGCTCAATCATCATTAGTGAAATCCAACTCAGAACCACAATGAGAATCCACTCCACACTCATTGGGATGGCTATAACTTAAAGCAGAAAATAAGTGATGCTGAGGAAGCAGAGAAATTAAAACCCTCATACACTGCCGGTAAGAATGTAAAATGGTTCAGCTGTACGGAAAACAGTTTGGCAGTTCCTCAAAAAGTTAAACACATAATTACCATGTGGAACTACCACAGCAGTTCCACTCCTATTTATTTTCCTGCAAGAACTAAAAACAGGTACTCAAACAAGTATTTAATACATGTATACACATGTCTATAGCAGAACTATTGGCAATAGCCGAAAAGGTGGAAACAACTCAAATGTCTATTGGTAGAGAAATAGAAAAATTATGGAATTATACATATAATGGAAGATTATTCAGTCATTTTTATAAAAGATAGATACGTGCTACAACATTCATGGGCCCCAAAAACATTACAGTAAGTGAAAGGAGAAGGGGACGACAGAGGATGAGATGGCTGGATGGCATCACTGACTCGACGGACATGAGTTTGAGTAAACTCCGGGAGTTGGTGATGGACAGGGAGGCCTGGCGTGCTGCAGTCCATGGGGTCGCAAAGAGTCGGACATGACTGAGTGACTGAAGTGAAAGAAGACAGACACAAAAGGTCATGTATTGTGTAATTCCATTTAAAGGAAATATCCATAAAGACAGAAAGTAGAGCTGGAAGTAGGGAGGAATGGGGAGAAACTGCTTACTAGGGAGAGGATGCCCATTTTGAGCAATAAAAATGTTTTGGAACTAAATAGAGGTTAAGACTGTGAATGGAATAAATGCCATCAAATTGTTTACTCTGAAATGGTTAACTTTCTGTTGTGTAAGTTTCATCTCAAAAAAAGTTATTTTTGAAGAATCAGACCTACTCATACTTAAAATCAAATACAGAATTTTCAAACTTTACTTTTAGAGGAATTCCCTGCCTGTCCAGTGGTTAAGACTCCACACTTCCATTGCAATGGGTCCAGGTTTGATCCTCAGTCAGGGAACTAAATTTCACAACCAAAGGTGAAAAAAAAAACAATTTTTACATGTTTATATACATCAAATTCAGTTTATCTGACAACTCTAAGGGGAAAAAATGAACCAGAAATAGATGAACCTAGCTTTGAGTTAATTATATTTGTATTTTCTAACATCTATACTTAGGTAAAGATTTTGACAAGTACCTGACAAACTCAATTATCTGAACAGAAATGAAAAACACTGAATAGGCAAAAATGTGACTGAATAATGAAAGACTTGTCAAAATGGAAGTAATAAAGTATATACCCTTGACAAAGAAGAAAAATATCTCCTTTCTCTTTTATCGAATTTTTTAAAACTTTATTTCACACATACTTGTAATGAGTTTAGTAACTTAGTTACCCAATTAATAGTAGATTAAAAGCAGACAAATGAAGGGAAAAGACTTAAACAGCATGTTGGCAGGAGCAGGAAATGACAGGTAACTCTCTTACCGCAGAGAACACACACAGACAAAAGTCCTTTCAAAGTACATGATAAAGAATTACAAAGACAAAGTAGTCTGGAGTTATTTTTCAAAGGAACAAATTAACTCTAAATATTAATTAGTCCTGTATTTAGTAACAACCACTGTTGGTAATAATTAGCAGTGTCCTTTTGTTTAAGATGGGTAGGGCAGTTTCTAAACCTTTCTAAAGATTGGCACTGGTCTTTGAACCAAAGAGTTCTCCTTGATTACAGGCAAAGTGAGTTATTTCATTCCTCAAATATAGATAGAAAATCAATGTATTTTATATACAGCTTTCAGTACTTGAGCCAACTGTGGTCTCATTACTTCACTTGAAAGTTCAACCGTATTTTGCCAAGCCATGAGAGACACTCCCATTTTTGCCATTTGAGGGAACTGCTGTTCTGTCTCTTTCCTCCAGGGGCCATGCTTGCAATTCCCATAGCTGCCACCAGCAGGGGCAGTGCCGAGGGGCAGACCCACGGTCCAAGGGCTCGGTTCTGAATCCTGGCTCCACCCCGCTCATCAGCTCCTGAGCAAGTCACCTCCTCACTGAGTCTCAGCTTAACCTCAGGAGAATAACACATACCCTGCCCTTCTCAAAAAGTTGTACAGAAGTGTTTTGTAAGTTATAATTGGGCTGAAATTATTTGGGTGTTGTTTTGTTGTTGAGTTGCTAAGTCATGTCCAGTTCTTTCGAGAAACCCTGAACTGTGGCCCACCAGGCTCCTCTGTCCATGGGACTTCCCAGACAAGAATACTGGAGTGGGTTGCCATTTCCTTCTCCAGAGGATCTTCCCGAACCGCAGTCTCCTCTAGGGATCAAACCCGTGTCTCCTGCATTGCAGGTGGATTCTTTACCACTAAGCCACCAGGAAAGGGCCATACGTAAACTTAGCAGGAAGGATCTCTTTAGGTGTGTCTGAGAGCAAAGAACAAAACCCAAGTCAAGCATGCTTCTTCCCTGAAAGCAAAACTGCTCAAATAATACTCAAACTAATGCACACTATTATAACGTTACCGGAACTTTTTTTTTTTTTTTTAAATACAAAATTTTGGTTACAGCAGGCTCCCTGTAGGCCTTAAATTTCAACTGCTACCAGTCATTACTTGGTCTAGGTATTTCTTAGAATCATGTCTTCTCATTCTTGAGTCCAAATTTTTGGGTTATGCATGTCCTGTACTGTTTATGGGCTTGGTCTAATTGTAGTAATTTCCCCATAAACCAGCCTTTAGTAACTGGCTTTTGGTTCACGCGTCCCACCACTCCGTATCTAACTAATTACCCAGTATCTTTCCCAACAAGAAACTGTACCTTCACTGCTGCTTTTTCTCCATAGCTCTGTCTCTCCCACTGTGACCAAAGCAGCTGCCTTAACCTGCGGGAAACTCATTCCAACAGAAACCTCTAAACCCCTGAACTTCCAGTGTCCTCCGGGTCAGTTCGCAGTTACTGGGACTTCCTTTGTGGTCCAGTGGCTCAGACCCCACACTCCAATTCACGGGGCCCGGGCTCAGCGATGCTCAGGGAACTAGATCCCACATGCCACAGCTGAGTGCTTGAACGCCGCAACTAAAAAAGATTTCGCGTGAAGCAACAAAGATGGCAGATCCCCAAGCCGCAACTATAAGACCCAGTGCAGTCAAGTAAACTTTTTTTTAAACCCTCAACTTTCACTGAACCCTTTTTGTGAAACTTCTTCATTGTCCTATGTATATATTCACCCTTTCCTATTTCGTTCTGAACAAACATATCACTAGTTTTCATAAAGTTATTCAATGATTTCCTCAGAGCTATCTAAATGTTTCATAGCTATTCCCTAAAACTGTACAGATAACTGTGCCTGCTACGTGAGCTACAATAAAAACAAGCTACACAGTTACAAAACCTGGCTTCTTTCCAGACACAACATGGTTGACTTACTTTAAAAGAACTAACATTTACTCTGAGAACAAGGTGATTTTGATAACCCAGCTTTCTGCTATCAGATGAAAAGATAGTTTACAAACCTTAGAGCCTGCATAAAAGGCACAGAGCCCCCAAATCGCAGTCGTTTAAAGAGATACCAGCTATTATAAGCAGGCCCAAATCCTGTCAGAATGTAAACCCCTTCCAAGTCCAAGTCACTTCTTGTCTAATTATTTTAAGAGTCTCTTAGTTGTACTATTTTTAAAGCAGAGGGACACACAAATTAGCCAGAGGGTTTTTTAAGCCACTGATGCATTGAGTTTGATAAAAGTTAATCCCATATAAAATTGCAACTATAATTTTACCCTGATGCTTTTCTTAGACGAGGCAGGAGTCAGAAGGCTTTTCATCAGGAGAGACATGAGAGGAGATAGCATTAGATAAAGCCTGTCCCTAGCAGAGATCATCTGACCAGGGCAGTTAACGAGTATTAACCTAAGTCGAGGCTAGAGACTTACCTCTCCACCATGCGTGCCACAGATAATGAAGCACTGCGCGTCTTCCTTTTGACAGATAGTGTGGTGGTCACAGCGCCTCAAAGCAGACAGTATTCTTTTCTTTTGTGTTTAATTTCAATCCAGTTTCTTCTGTCATTGGTCGGGTAATGTATTATCCATTTCACAGTCAAGGTTATAATATACGACATCACTGTACTCTACACAGATGAGGACTCCAGAAGGTAACAATCAAAAGTACATCTTAGTCCTGAAATTACACTGAAACATATTCAACCGAAGCCCAAGTGACTGAAGTCCTCAAATGATCAGTGTTGGAGCATTTAATTTCCAGGAAAAGAGGAAAATGGCAAACCACTTTCTTGAAAGAAAGTCCAGGGCATGAACTATCTACATATTATCTATATAGAGGACTGCTGATATCTTTTCTGTTTATCATCCTGGATAAAAAGATGCTATGAAGGAACAATGATCCTGAAACGCAGTTAAGATCACTCTTAAAAAATATACTGTACTTTCTAAGAAAAATGGACCAATGTCTTAGAAAGACTCCTCGATTCCTTCAGTGAATATTGACTGAGTACCTCCTGTGTGTCAAACCCTGTCCCGGGTGGAAGGGAGATACAGCACTGAACAGAACAACACAATTACCCTCAAGTAACTTACATGATGCTGGGAGGAAAAGACAAGCAAAATTACCTGAGAAGTTACATAATGATGAGTGCTACGAAGAAAGATATTCAACTGTAAGATTAAAATGCCAAACATTTTTAAAGAGCAAGCTAGAATTAAATGGGAAATTTCGGTTCTTATAACAATTCACCGTGCAAAAGTGAGAGAAATAACTGAGCTCTTACTGCACACGGTGTCAACATCCAGGGCTGATGTTCTCTATGTGCACTGCCACAAGCGAGGTCACTGTGTTTCAGGCCCATGCGACTGAGGGTAAACCAGAACCCTCCATTCTCCAATCATTTCAGTTAACTAGTTTGTGCTATTGCGGAATCCTTACTTATATCGCATTCTAAGAAATGAATTCACTTTAGTTTAGTCATTCAGTCTTGCCCGACTCTTTGCAACCCCACGGACTGCAGCACGCCAGGCCTCCCTGTCCATCACTAACTCCTGAGCCTACCCAAACCCATGTCCATCGAGTCATTGATGCCATCCAACCATTTCATCCTCTGTCATCCCCTTCTCCTCCTGCCCTCAATCTTTCCCAGCATCAGGGTCCTTTCAAATGAGTCAGCTCTTCACATCAGGTGGCCAATGTATTGGAGTTTCAGCTTCAGCATCAGTCCTCCCAATGAACACCCAGGACTGATCTCCTTTAGGATGGACTGGTTGGATCTCCTTGCAGTCCAAGGGACTCTCAAGAGTCTTCTCTAACACCACAGTTCAAAAGCATCAATTCTTCAGTGCTCAGCTTTCTTTATAGTCCAACTCTCACATCCATACATGACCACTGGAAAAACCATAGCCTTGACTAGACGGACCTTTGTTGGCAAAGTAATGTCTCTGCTTTTAAATATGCTGTCTAGGTTAGTCATAACTTTCCTTCCAAGGAGTGTCTTTTAATTTCATGCCTGCAGTCACCATCTGCAGTGATTTTGGAGCCCCAAAAAATAAAGTCTGACACTGCTTCCACTGTTTCCCCATCTATTTCCCATGAGTGATGGGACCAGATGCCATGATCTCAGTTTTCTGAATGCTGAGTTTTAAGCCAGCTTTTTCACTCTCCTCTTTCACTTTCATAAAGAGGCTCTCTAATTCGTCTTCACTTTCTGCCATAAGGGTGATGTCATCTGAGTATCTGGGGTTATTGATATTTCTCCCGGCAATCTTGATTCCAGCTTGCACTTCCTCCAGCCCAGCATTTCACATGATGTACTCTGCATATAAGTTAAATAAGCAGAGTGACAATATACAGCCTTGACGTACTCCTTTCCCAATTTGGAACCAATCCATTTTCCATGTCCAGTTCTAACTGTTGCTTCTTGACCTACATACAGATTTCTCAGGAGGCAGGTAAGGTGGTTTGGTATCCCCATCTCTTTCAGAATTTTCCACAGTTTGTTGCGATCCACACAGTCAAAGGCCTTGGCAAAGTCAATAAAGCAGAAGTAGATGTTTTCTGGAACTCTCTTGCTTTTTCTATGATCCAGTGCATGTTGGTAATTTGATCTCTGGTTCCTCTGCCTTTTCTAAAACCAGCCTGACCATCTGGGAGTTCTCAGTTCACATGCTGTTGAAGCCTCGCTTGGAGAATTTTGAGCATTACTTTGCTAGCGTGTGAGATGAGTGCAATTGTATGGTAGTTTGAACATTCTCTTTGTTCAAATCTCTGAAATTTGGGCCCTTTGGGGCTTGCTTATTAGCTTAATTCACAAATGCCTGTGTTTTAGGGCAATGGATAAATGGTAGCTGTTCTCTTCTTATTGAGAGGACCGTGAAAAAGACAGATAACCTCAGTCTGTTTTGGCCATATTAAAGTCTTTATATTTCAATTGAGTCACAGGAAAAAGTTTATTTCATGTTTTCTTGAAGTATTAGTTATTCCATCTTGTCTCACCATAGACAGTAGTGTGAGCTATACTTTTAGCCATAACCACGTAATATAAAAATGAAAAGAAGGGCTGAAATGGGTTTATTTAGGAACAGCTGCTTATTTTTCTGACATTCACTTTTGTCAGGTTATATTACAGCTGTTTCACTTAGAGAACAAATTATGGTTACAGGAGCGAGGGCAAAAGCAGGGGGTAGGGATGGTTAGGGAGTTTGGGATAGTCAGGCACACACTATTTAAAGGTAGCAGTGCGTACAGGCTGCATTTACAGGACCTACTGTGTAGCACAGGGAGCTCTGCTCAACCTCACCTGGCAGCCTGGATGGGAGGGGAGTTTGTGGGAGAACGGATACAAGTGTATGTATGGCTGAATCCCTTCATTATTCACCTGAAACCATCACATCTCTGCTTGTTAACTGGCTACACCCTAACACAAAATAAAAAGTTTAAAAAGTTACAGCTGTTTCATGTTATATTGAAAGGGCTGTGGGGCCTTCCCTGGTGGTCCAGTGGTTAGGACTTGGGGCTCCCACTGCAGGGGGCACGCGTTCCATCCCTGATAGGGGAACTAAGACCCCACACCCCAGGCGATCACGGCCAAAAGACACAGAAATGGTTATGATGTGGGGAGGGCGACAGAGAGAGAAAGGGAATCAGAATGAGGACTTTAAAACAATACATACGGTCACAGTTAACATCTATTGTCTAAAATAATGTTACCCAAGGTATTTTCTATTGTCTTGAAAAAAAAAAACACAACAGCCCTACTGCCATTAAACTAGTATTACCATGAAAGATCTGAGAATTAAAAAAAAAAAAAAATCAGGGAAATTACTTTCCTGGTTAAAATCCTAATTATACAAGTGAAGAAACTCAGACTTCTGTTACAACAAGCTATGTTTGCTTCTTCATTAATAAAGGGAGTTTGAAAATCATGGTTTCATCATACAAGAACTAATTTTTTACCTTGCATATTTACCAGGTGGTTTTCTACTTATAACAAATACCTCTTCCATATACACAAATACTCCAAGAAAAGAATAAAAGTGTATCCCTCTCTAATATAAAAAAACCATTTCCAGTTTTTATCAATAATATAAAGTTCCATGTAATAAAGGCCACATTTAAGGGTCTAATGGATTTCCTTTTAATCGAAGCTGTTCACTGAGGATCAAGGAATGGGGTAGGGGAATGGGAGTATTTAACTCAGAAACACACACTCAGTATATTCTAATTGTTTAAGTACCATAACGCCAGTTATATTTTATTCCAAGAAGTGCTACTTAAAAATACATACAAGGGATTTCCCTAGTGGTCCAGTGGCTAAGACTCAGAGTTCCCAGTGCAGGGGGCCCAGGTTCGATTCCTGATCAAGGATCGCAATATGCTGCAACTAAGACCTGGTGTAGTCAAATAAATAAATATAAATAAATAGATATAATTTTTTAAATATATACAATATTTTCATTTTACTTAGAAGCAGAAGAGGATGAACAAGCTACTAGTATGTATGTGCTACTAAGGATAACAGGAATTGTTCTCTATTCCTATATCCAACTACCCTATATTCAAGGAATATAATGGTTAAAAAAAGGGAATATAATGATAAAAGTCTCAATTAACAACAACAACAAAAAAAAACAAACAAACAGGGACTTCCCTGGTGGTCCAGTGGTTAGGATTCTGCTCTTCCAATGCAGGGGACTCAGGTTTGATCCCAGACCAGGGAACTAAGGCCCCACAAGCCGCGTGATGTGGCCAAAAACCAAAGTTTACATGACAGAAACATGACTTGCAGAAGAATTAAAGATGGAGTAACATGTACAGTGGCACTGTCCCCATGCCCGTAATTCACAGATGGTAGAATGGTTACACTTGGGTGGTGGGAGGAACTGCTGTAACAGATGGAGAGACACCTGTGTGCAGAGCAGCTGAATCTCAGTGACCCAGCTTCAACAATAAAGGCAGCAAGAACTTCAACAGGCTCCCTGGTTCCACCACTTTTTCCTGCCTGCATGCAGACTCTGACTCTAGAAGCCCCCAAGTCCATCCAACAGCACTGCAACCAGATCTTGCTCTGGAAATCTCTCAACAGGCAACTCCCCTGGGGTATATTTCAGCAGACTGCAGCTTCCAACTCTGCCAGAGAACAAGCTCGCAAGAGGCTTCCTATCAAACGGCTCTGCGCTCAGCATGCTCTTCAGACATTCCAAACCATGCCTCGAGGCCTGATTGTGATTCATGCTCCTTCTCAGGCTTTATCTTTCCTTGCCTGATGCGACTTCAACATCTTATTTTAAGCAAAATAGATTGTAGTAATTAAAATAAAAGATTACAAATTTCAAAAGTACTTAAAACAATCTCCATCAGATTTGGGAGGCTGCAACTGTGACAAACGGTCCTTAACGGCATGAGCTCGGGGCAGGCCACCTGTCACTGGCCCCAGGTCACCTACTGGGGGGATCAGGGAGCCGGAAGCACTAGTCCCGCTGTGGTTTCTTAACGGTGAGCAAGCTACTCGACACCTTTTGGCCTCAGTTCACCCGATAAAATGGGTATGAGACTGCCTCTCTCACAGGGTTGGTAAGGATAGAAATAAACAGCAACATTTATGTCAATGCATGGAGAAAACCACTACAATATTGTAAAGTAATTAGCCTCCAACTAATAAAAATAAATGGGAAAAAATAAATAAAGCACTTAGACCACGCAAGAATAAGTCCTCAAGTAACATTAGCTCTTGTTATCAGAGTTTAAGTCCCCTGAAATAGTATAAAATTTCTCACTACGTCTTCTGTAGCATAGAAAATTCTACACTTAAATGCTAGCCCTTCAGTAACAGGGCTTTCTCTTTGGCGACTTTTCCTGGTCTTTCTCTTTCCTTTTACGTCTTCTGTAGCATAGAAAATTCTACACTTAAATGCTAGCCCTTCAGTAACAGGGCTTTCTCTTTGGCGACTTTTCCTGGTCTTTCTCTTTCCTTTTAAAATAAATTGTTTAAAAAAATATAACGACTGGGTTGCTTTTCCTTATGAAAACAGCAATGGCTCAAAGAAAAAGCAGTGTGCTGCGGAGGGAAAAGCACTAACCCTGCAGTGGGAAGACCCCAGCTCCAGCCGGGGGTGCCGCTGGCGGGCGGCCCTGTAGTGGACAGTGAGGTCTGCACTCTAGCAACGGGGGACAGATACTGTACCAACACTCATTCGTCATCTTAGACATGTGTTTCATTATCAAACATGCTTCTTTTTCTTAAGTCACCATTCAGATGTAAATCTCACTTCAAAATGCATGCCAGTTAACAAAAATACAAACAAATAAGCATTTGCAAAATATGGGTGAGAAGTAAGGTTATTTTCTAGATAATCCACCCCAAACTCTGGAAGGAAGAGAAAGGACATCATATGGAATATTTTCATTCTCAGTGGTATAGTTCTTGAGCTTCACTGGCTGACTTAATGGCAACACCTCAAGTCATTTTTCTCTATAAATTATTCCAACCAATGAACAAATTTACATGATGAAAAAAGAAAACAGAAATCGCTAAAGAAAAATAACTCTACACTAAACAAATAGTGGCTTCCCAGGTGGCTCAGTGGTAAAGAATCCGCCTGCCAAGGCAGGAGTCCCAGGTTTGAGCTCAGGTTTGACCCCTAGGTTTGGAAGATCCCCTAGAGAAGGAAATGGTAACCCATTTCAGTATTTTTGCCTAGAAAAATGCCATGGGCAGAGGAGCCTGGGGCCCTACAGTCCATAGGGTCTCAAAGAGTCAGGCACAACTGAGCAACTGAACACACACGCAACACACGTGTCCTGCATCAGGACCTCCCGTCGGTCTGGACACTGCCCATCTTTGGTCCATTCCATTTCTGAGATGGTGGGAGGAGGAAGGAACTCAGTTACACTCAGGATGAAACTGACATATGTAAAGCATCTAAACAGTGCTAGCACCTTGTCAGTATCCAGCAGAAAGCTTCTGCTCCTATCACGTGCAACATATCACGTATGAAAGATACAAGATCCAGACTTCTTGTTTTCCTTGAGCCACATAGGGAGTGCTCACGTTCATCTAGCACCAAATCCCCACCTGGTCGCCTATAAAACTTGAATCTGATGGTAGAAAGCTCAATCGGCTAAAAATTCACATGACATGGAAATTAATTTGTCAAGTCAGAGACTGAGCCGTCTAAATAATTATAACATGACTGAGCAAAGACAAGCTGTTTTTCGATTCACAGGGAAATGAGCTGCCACCACCCAGCATGGAATTACTTGTATATTTTCTTAGCCCGCTCAGTTAAAACTTGTTCAAAATAACACAATTACACTGTCCTATTCACAAATAAAAACCGTGCACACCTTTTAGTGATTTCATTTGGATAATCTAGATGAAGCGGCACAAGCCCTTGACAAGAGTTATTTCTACAACAAGCCACTCCTTCTCATATAGGATTTGGGTCATGCATGTTTATTCTAGTGAAATTAACATCTTAAGATGATTCTCAGGAACTTAAATTGCCTTTGGATATCCTGTCAGTTCACTAAAAGATAAATCTAAGTGACATTTATACATGAACAAACTGCTTGGAGAACCAAACAGGAAAATACTTGCTAAAGCAACATACTGTTTAAAACAGTGATGTGAGCAAAAGCTTTGTTAACAGAAAAGAAAATGCCAAGTTCAGACAGGGTGTGTATTCTAACAAGAAGAATGAAGTAGACTGCTCAACAGTCGGCCAGGGGGGTTTGGTTAATGCGTGAAGGAAATATGAGTAATCCATCCTGTCAGGGGAGAATGCTCACACACCTACTGCCTAGGTGGGCACAAAGGCGCTGACTGGTAGGGAGAAAGACGAGGATCCACCATCAGAGGTGCAATGAAGAAGCCACCATTCACAGCCTGTTCCCTTTCCTCCGTGAAAGGAGATCTTCTTTTTTTCGGTAACAGTTAAGTTATCCAAGACAGGAAACGAATACCCCAAACGCCCTTTCCTAAAATCTAAAGGCCATTCAAAATAGGCATTGGTCGGGGAAGGGGGTAAGGAGTGATACTCCAGAGGCAAATTATTTTCTTAAAAATATGAAGGTCTTGAATTTTTCACAAATGTTCACTACCACCACCTTCATTCTGGAAAAAAAGAAAGAGTAGGGAAGAAAGACCCTGTTTAGCCTAGAGAAGAGGAAAGACTGCCTCATCCAAGAGGCTTCTAGGCCCACCACCTGAGCTCATCGATGAATGGAAAGAGGGGTGGATCCTAAACTCACCTGAAATTGTGTGCAAGATTCTGCATTTTGATCAGATTCTCCAAAGGGTCCATGACACTTAAAATTTTAAAACTCATTAAAAAGAAGGAAAAAAAAACTTTAAAAGTCAAAGTTCAAGCAGAAGTCTAACAGATACAAACTCAAATTCTGGCTCTTCTGCATATTAGCCATATGACTGCCCAGGTTAGCACTGCAAATCACCCTATTTTTCAGAACTTCAGTTTCCTCCTTTTAAGATGGAAGAGATAATGCGCAACTCACTGCGAGGATTAAATGAGGTAAGAGATGCTAAGCTTCAGCAAGACAGCGTTCACCCACGCACAAGGAGGGCGGCGGAAAGCGGTTATGTTAACAGCATCGAGCATCACGAGGAATGAGATCTGAAGCCATAAGCACCAAGGATGATGAAGAACTTAGAGAGCACCCCTAAACACCATCAGCTCCTGTCTGCCACTTTGTACCAACTCACAAACCTCTGTACACAAGCAAATTCACTCTCAATTCCATACGGTCACGAGACCACACTATTGGGACAGACCACTGGTGAGAGACATTCAGGGACACCTCCAATGTCTCTTAGGGGAAAAATCCAGCACTGGCAGAAGAACACATCAGACCGTTAGCCCTTAAATTTATTAGAAGTTCAGTGAAGGCTGAACACTCCATTTCTTTGAGTAAACAGGTGTCCAGCTTCTGTAATAACTTGTGTGATACATTATTGTAAAATGCATAATATCTCCATGTTTGTATATAAAATCCCTCTACTTACTTAAATGGCTAGTTTTAATCATTTAGACCAAGTAAGAGAAGTAACAGAAAAATCTAAGAATCAAGAAAAATCCTTGCTCATTTATAATCAAGTTTGGACTTTGGAAAGCTTTATTTAGGTAGAGAGGCCAATCTAAGACTTAAATTTGCTTCAGATGGTCCAATAGATCAAACTAAAATGTTTACTGATCCTTGTCTATAAGTCAACCTTACCTGTTTTATAACATACATACCTGAATGAGTAACTGCTCAGCCCAAAGGCTAAAAAGTGTGCAGGTATTATACTCTTACCTTACACATATTTCAGCTATTTTTAGAGTCCAAATGAAAATAGCTAGTACAGACAGAAATGCGCATGAAATTCTTGAGGCCTACTCAGATAACAGTCAAGATAAGGTCAGTGGATATTTGGAATACCTAAGACACTAATTTAAAATAAAACACTCTGGTAGCCAAGAACACTTTCTAAAGTAGTGCTTGAGAGTAATGGTTTGTATTTAATGCTCAATTCCTCTTCGATTCCAACAAATCCCTCAGCCAAAAACTGTCCCCATTTGCCAGAAACACTGTGAGAAGAATCGGTTTAAAGTTCAGCAAAGAAGTTGCCATTCCCCTGACAGAGCAATCTCACCCCAGAGAGCCTCTGAAACACACACTCTAAGTATTTCAGAAGAATCCCAGAATGAAAAAGAAAAAAGTCTAAAGAAAAGAGGTTCGCTGCTGCTGCTAAGTCACTTCAGTCGTGTCCGACTCTGTGTGACCCCATAGACGGCAGCCCACCAGGTTCCCCGGTCCCTGAGATTCTCCAGGCAAGAATACTGGAGTGGGTTGCCATTTCCTTCTCCAATGCATGAAAGGGAAAGTGAAGTCACTCAGTCGTGTCCAACTCTCAGTGACCCCATGCACTGCAGCCCACCAGGCTCCCCCGTCCCTGGGATTTTCCAGGCGAGAGTACTGGAGTGAGGTGCCATCGTCTTCTCCGTGAGGTTCTCTGCTACCTCCGCTCAAACTCTGTAAATGTTCAACTCTCTCCAGGAAGTAAAATCATACAGCAAATAAAGGCTGACTTAACTGAACTGTGATCTCTGCTTATCAGTCTAAACTCAAAACAAGAATCTTATTTTTTAAACTAAGTAGACACTGATTCAGCAACCACATACTCTAAGGTGGTGGAGGTTGTGTTATTCCCCTAGTCATGTCTGACTCTCTGTGACTCCACGGACTATAGCCCGCCAAGCTCCTCTGTCCATGGGGTTTCCGAGGCAACAATTCTAGAGTGGGTTGCCTTTCCTTCTCCAGGGGATGTTTCCAACCCAGGGGTCGCGCCTGCTGTCTCCTGCCCTGCAGGCGGGCTGCTTACCTCTGAGCCACTGGGGCAGCCTACACTGAAAGTCGAATCACCATTTCAGACACTGGTGAGACGACAGTCCTACTAGGATAGAGGTTACATTCCAAGGAATAAAAACTTGGCATGTGTGTGACACATTTCAAATACAACTTTAAAAACATTTTCTGGGTACCTGTGATAAATCAGAACAAAGTAACCAAGTATCAAATTATAATTTAAAAATGAGAGGCCATAATAAGAACTTCTAAGTTTTGCTAGACTTTTCAACTTATTCAACAAAACCTTAGGGGTGCTTAGTAACCATTTCAAAACTGTTATTTCGAAAAGTTATGTTATCTATGCTATACATGCAGAAAACAATGGGGATCCTTGTTCCCTCTACACAAAATATTCACAAACAGCTCAAAGAAAACTGCCCTGTAAAACTTAAGTTATAAAATTAACACATAATGTATCATAGCAGAAGCATGAAAACGTTATCTTCAAAAGGTTTCCAGGTTTTTTTTCATTTTTAGCCATGCCAAGGGGCTTGCGGGATCCTAGTTCCCTGACCAGGATCCAACCCAGACCTGTCAGTGAGAGTCTTAACCACTGGACCACTGGGGAAGCCCCCAAAAGGTTTCTAGGATTTTTAAAATTTCCTGTTTCCCTAACTGGAGATCTAAAAACTTAAAAACTCCAACCAAGTGCAATTTTAAACTGAATAAAAACATTAAGATAAAGAAAGACATGGTATAAAAAAATTACATTTCCCCTGCTCTCTGCCGTGTGAGGACATAGTGAGATACCAGCAAGCTCCCAGCCAGAAGATAGAGCTCTCAGCGAAGCTGGACCAAGCTGACAGCTTGACCTTTGACCCCAGCCTCCAGAAGGGTGAGAAATCACTCTGTGGTTTATAGGCCATGCCATCTGTGATATTTCGTTAGAGCAGCCTGAGTGGACTAAGACATACACCAAGCAGCAGAATAGCTGGATCATATGAATGTGAGGTGCCGTGAGGGTGGGGGTGGGGGGTCGGGGGTAGAAACCAGTTCTGCTGGGTCCTCCGAAACGCCATAAACTGCAACACCAGGCACAGGCCCCTGGCACAGAGTGCCTAGTAAGTTTCAATAAATGTGTATCAATGAATGAAAACACACACACAAAAGGATTAAAAGCATATGGAGCAACGGCAGTCTACTGAGCAAGAAGCTGCAGAAAGAGCTTCCCTGGTGGCTCAGTGATGGAGAATCCGCCTGCCGGTGCAGGAGACACGGGAAGACACCTGATCCGGGAAGACTCCACACACGGCAGAGCAGCTAAGCCGCGCGCCACAGCCCTCGGGCCTGAGCTCCAAAGCCCAGGAGCCACAACCACCGAGCCCACGCTCCGCAGCAGGAGAAGCCACCGCAAGCAGGGAGAAGCCTGGACCAGCTGGAGGGGAGGCCTGACTTGCCACAACTAGAGGAAAAAAAAAAACCCCGCACACAGGAACGAAGACCCAGCACAACCAAGATAATAAATGAATAAAAACAATTTTTGAGAAAATAAATAATATTTTGCAATGAATCTAATTAAAACCCATGATAGCACAATTAAAATGTGATTATCAAATGTAATATAAGATTTAAAAGAATTCCTGAGAAAAACATGCCTTAGAGAAAAAATATAAACCTTAAGTCAAAATTTCATTATTTTTGTTTGTTTAAATCCTAGAGGTTAGTTTGAGAGCAAGAGGGAAGAAACACAGAAGCAAAGACCTACTGAAGCTCTGTTTGTGGGCAGTGTGTTGTTGTACAAATTAATTACCACTGGCACGAAAACAGAGGTTCCAACATAACTGCCAAACCACAATGGAATACTAAAATTCTGTTTAGTAAGGTAAGAAGTACCATTACCAGTGGCCACTACACTTGTTTGTACTATCAATATAAGAACATTTTATGAAACAAACATGTATTCTGTTAGTAAAAGGAAGAAGCAAAGATACTTACAAAAGAAAGAAAAGAGTTAATTTGAAGAGGTCAGCCAGCATAGAGTGGAAATGGGAGTCACAAATACGGAAGACGGTGCTGAAGAATAAGACGGTGCTGAAGGATAACACTCACCGAGAGCTTCCTGAATACCAGGTGTTCTGCTAAGTTTTCTATCTAAGATTGTATCCTCACAACCCCTGTCAAAGAGATAATATCAGCATCCCCAACTTACAGATGAAAAACCCCTGGGCTTGGGAAATTAAGTAACTGGTCCAAGAGCACACACTGCTAGGGGCAACACTGGGACCCAAACCCAGGGGTTTCCAACCCAACTGGCAAACGTCTCAACCAGTCGCTAAACAGGCTGGCCTTCTCAAGAGGCCGACAGAGGCAGCACCGCCCCAGACGGGACACCGAGACTTGGAGCAGCTCGTCCTGTCCTGGAGGCACGGCCGCTCCCCGTGTGAAGATATACGTAAGGCTTTCCGGGCAACTTCTCTGATTCCACGATCGCCGAGCAATGTCCGGTCTGCTCTGGCTCCCAGACGGCCTGCCTCCAGGGAGATCCTGGCCTAGCCAGAGGGCATGCACACTCGGAGCCCTCTTCATAATTTAGATGAGATACCGAGCTCTGCATCTCACCGTACAGGCCTAGCATCCTGGTTTTACAAATTCCCAGTGAGCTGGGGTAACACACGGCTTACGCTCTGAACCAGGTCTTTGGGTCTGACCGTCTCACTCTAGACTGTGACATTCTTTCAGACACACTGCCCCATGGGTGACACGCTCTTGTCTCACTGCCTCCATCAAACCCTGGTAACACACACTTTCATAATTAGAAAGTTTTCCTAATTCCCCTTACGTTCTGTGAAGACTCTGACAGCCTCTCTTAAAACAGTGATATTAAACTCAACGACATGCAAGGAATTTCACCAGCTCTAAGAGGCTGTTGCTATCACGAACAGCAATGTTTTCCTGCAGCAATCCTCCCCCCCAACCCCGCCCCATTTTAAAAAGCCACTTTTCACAGCTCAAATACGGTGGGTTCAGGAAAAAGTTGACAACACACATTAACTACACTGGATATAAGTATATTAACCTTTTAGTTTTTAGTTCCTTAATGTACTATCAAATATCTCACATGGTCAAAAAAAACTATGAAGGCTGACAAACATCATTTAATCACACATTCAGCTTAAGAAATAAAATACCACCCTACAGATCAAACTGCCAGGTATAGCATTATAATGGTATTACTGTCCTTATAACTGTCATAATAGAAAAAACAAAGTGAAAGTCATGTCCAGCTCTTTGCGACCCCATGGAATAGTCCATGGGATTCTCCAGGCCAGAATACTGGAGTGGGTAGCCATTCCCTTCTCCCAGGGATCTTCCCAACCCAGGGAACAAACTCAGGTCTCCCACATTGCAGGCGGATTTTTTACCAGCTGAGCCATCAGGGAAGCCTGCAATGTAGGAGACCCCGGTTCGATTCCTGGGTCGGGAAGATCCGCTGGAGAAGGGATACCTTCTGGTACCCACTCCAGAGGCTACCCACTCCAGTATTCTTGGGCTTTCTGACCATGACTATACTAAAATGTTGGAAATGGTGGGACAGCCTGTCCGGGGGCAAGACATTTTCTAGGGATCACACCTGTTCCCACCTAGAGCACTCTTCCTTTCTGTTAAAAATCACTCTCATTATATACCCACAGCCAGATGAAGCTGCCTGTTTCTGAGTCTGATCATCTCAAACAAGAGATGGCAACTTCTCTGGGCTTCTTGACTCACAGAGAAGCAAAGCAATGTCTGTGGGTTCAGTTCAACCTGTGCTTATAAAGGACTTTTCATGTCTTAATAAATTAACCATAGTTAATTTACTGTAACTAATAAATAAACCACAGTTCAAGAAATTGACTCTAGTGGTTACAGGCAGACCAGGTGCATGAGGAAGAAATCACAGGGGGGAAAAAAAAAATAGGAAAAAAGGAAAAATGGGTAAAGGGAACAAAAAAGATGGGACTAAATAAATGCAAGTAGGCAGGACCAGTCACTGAGGCGGGCCCTTCTGGTTTACTTTCCCCTTCTCGGGCCGCTGCACCTCATTTCCTTCTAAGGTCCCTCTCACCTGAGCTCCAGACCCAGATGCTCCGCCTGCTCGGCATCTCCAGCTGGCACCTGAAACTCAGCACGTCGGAAGTGAATGGCCCACACCTCCGCCAACTCCCCTCCGACCTGCTCTTCCTTCTGTGTTTCTTCGCTCGGGGGCGATCCGGTAAACGGTGATTCCCCATTTACCAGAAACCTCAGGATCCACCTGGACCCTGGGAAGTCCCTCCGCATCTCCAGACTCGGCTCGCTTCTCCTCAGCCCCATCCAAATCCAAGGGGACTCCCGTCTGCGCCACAACCACTCTTCTCTAATCATGTTCTCCAGAGGCAGCACGGCTTTGTAAAAACAATCATGCCACGTGCGTGTTTAAAAAACTGCACAGGGGCATCCCTGGCAGTCCAGGGGTGAAGACGCTATACTTCTACTGCAGGGGGCACGGGTTTGACTCCTGGTGTGGGAACTAAGATCTTGCATGCCTCACAGTGTGGCCAAAAAAAAAAAAAACAATTTTTTTAATAAAGTTAAAAAATAAAAACTCTTCACTAACTTCCTCATTTGCAGGACAAGCCCCAAACCTTAAGAACCCCGCACGGGGTGGCCCCTGGCCTGCAGCCTTACCTCTCCCCCTCAGGTGTCACGTAGATTACCTGCCTTCTGTCTCTGGCCACGTGGGGACAGTCTTCTCCAGCCCCAGACTGGACCAGCCCACCCCCCATCCTTCGGGTCCCAGCTCAGACATCACTCGCCCCAGGAAGCCTTTCCTCCCTTGCCTCTCCCTAATGTCTACAGCACCTCCTGCTGCCCTCATCACCACGGGCCTTGTGCCTACTTCTTATCGGTATCGACGCTAGGCTGAGCTCCCGGTACCTATGTGCTGTTCGGTTGCTCAGTCGTGTCCGACTCTTTGTGACCCCACAGACTGCAGCAGGCCAGGCTTCCCTGTCCCTCACCATCTCCCAGAGTTTGCTCAGACTCATGTCCATTGGGCTTCCCTGGTGCGTCAGCTGGTAAAGAATTCATCTGCAACGCGGGAGACCTGGGTTCAATCCCTGGGCTGGGAAGATGCCCTGGAGAAGGGAATGATACCCACTCCAGCATTTTGGCCTTGAGAATTCCATGGACAGAGGAGCCTGGAGGGCTACAGGCCATGGGGTCAGAAAGAGTTGGACGTGACTGAGCAACTTACCCCTCCCTTTCATGTCCATTGAGTTGGTGATGCCATCCAACCACCTCACCCTCTGTCACCCCCTTCTCCTCCTGCCCTCCATCTTTCCCAGCATCAGGGTTTTTTTCCAGAGTGCTTGGCCCTTAATACGTCTTTAAAACTGACTGATGAAATGATGGGATGCTCACCAGGGGAATAGTTTATCTATTCCTGACTTTTCATAAACTATAAATCAGCGGGATTTCCCAGTTGAGACCGTAACATTTAAGTGAAATAGCTAGCTTTTCCATCTTTCTCTTACTCCAGAACCAGGCAGTCAAAGACCAGAAGAGACCTGGGTCTAATTAGAGCCCTTTTCTTCACAGGCCTTACATATCTCTTTAAATGCAAGACATTATGTGGATGCTTGAGGACGCCACAACGTGCTGCAGACTGAGTTAGGGCTTTTCCAGGAAAACCCCGTGATCACTGTAACAGACTATAGAGTTATCCGCGCTGCGGCTTCACACGCACAGTAAACCACACAGTCACTCCGAGTGTTACGCACCACTGTTACCCCGTGCTTCAGATGAGGGAACCAGAGCTCAGACAGGTCACACTCCTCACCTAAGGTTAAACAGTTAAATGGATGCAGAAACCAGAATTCAAACCGAAACATGTCTCTCAAAGTTTCGCTTGACCTCTGGAAAACAAAGGGCTTCCCTTGGTGGCTCAGATGGTAAAGAACCCACCTGCTAATGCAGGAGGCGTAAGAGACTCGGGCTCAATCCCTGGGTCGGGAACATCCCCTGGAGGAGGCAACCCACTCCCGTCTTCCTGCCTGGAGAATCCCATAGACAGAGGAAACTAGCAGGCTACCGTCCAAAAGGTTGCGGTTGCGAAGAGTTGGACACTATTGAAGTGACTTAGCACACAGGCACGCTCGTGCAAAAGAGTCACTGAATGCTGAACAAATGAATGAAGTCAGTAAACTCTACTACATCAGGATGACGCATGTGGGATCAATACCAGAAGGTCAGAACTACTTGGACACTCCAAAATGCATTCCTTTTTTTTTTTTTAAAGTGGCTTAAAACAACTATTTTATCTTGCTGCCAGTTCTGTGGGTCAAGAATTTGGGCAGGACTTGCCTAGGTATCTGCCGGATGCCTGGGGGCTGAAAGGATCCATTTCCAAGATGGCTTCTTCACGCAGATGCCAACATGCATTCCTGTTTCATTTTGGTTTACATTTTGGGAGAACACATAAACATTTTCAAAACTTGGACATTGTGGGGATATTCCTGGTGGTCCAGCGGCTAAGACTCCACACTCCCAACCCAGGGGTCCGGGGCTCCATCCCTAGCCAGGGAACTAGATCCCACACATGGCAGCTAAAAGATCATGCATGCCGCACCTAGGACCTGGCACAGCCAAATAAGTCAATACATGTGTAAGGAAAACCTAATCTCAGTTCAGTCACTCAGTGGTGTTCGACTCCTTGAGACCCCATGAACTGCAGCACGCCAGGCCTCCCTGTCCATCACCAACTCCCAGAGCTTGCTCAAACTCATGTCCATTGAGCCGGTGATGCCATCCAACCATCTCAGGCATTGTTAATTCTTTTAAGGGGCATCCCCAAGAAAAGGTCTCTTTGCTCAGTTTCATTCCTTCCTCACAGGGAGAGGGGCTCACAGGCTCAACTCAGACTATCCTAGTGCCTGTGTGCTAAACCACTTTAGTGGTGTCCAACTCTTCGCGACCCTTTGGGGCTGCAGCCCTCCAGCCTCCTCTGTCCATGCGATTCTCCAGGCAAGAATACTGGAGTGGCTTGCCATGCCCTCCTCCAGGGGATCTTCCCCACCCAAGCCTGGAACCTGGGTCTCCCGCATTGCAGACAGATTCTTTACCATCTGAGCCAGCAGGGAAGCCCCAGATTATCCTGGCCAGGGAGGTACTTTGAGAAGACACAGCCAGCATGCATTTATAGTAGCTTGAAAATAAGGAGCAAAATTCGGCGGAAGAAGCCTGCAGGTTTTTTTTGGGGGGTGGGGGGGGAAGCTTACCTCCCGCAGCTCCAGTCTTTGGGCCACAGCCTCCAGGCTCTCCTGGCCAGTGCTCTCCACAGACAGCGTGAACTCTACAAACTCATTGTTGAGCAGCTGGATCCGGGCAACTAGGCAGCTCTTGCTGGATACGGTGTAGCGCCGCGTGCGTTTTAGTTTCAATCCAAATGGCAGTGGCATCTTCTTCTCCCTTCAAGAGCTGGAGGGGTAAAAAGCGAACAGCACGGCCAGCAGTCCAGGGGTGGTGATGACCAGAGAAAGCGATCCCGTCCCAACCGGAGGAGCACCGAGGAGTCTCCGACTGGTCACCCAGCAGCTGCTGCCATCAAAAAGCAACAGAGTCTCCAAAGACCATGTGATGGGAGCTCCCACGCCAGTGCTGGGGAGAGAGGGACGCTGGTTACAGGGGCGACAGCAACTCCGGCTTTGTTTTTAAAAATAAAAATCAATAAAAGCTGTATCTAAGCGATAAGCTTTCCCTCCCCTCTGGAAAAAAACAAGGCCTTAACAGGATCTGGGAGGGGCTGGAGAAGTTTCACAGCAGAGGTGTGTTAGGCCCTGGGTCAGACCCCACCCCTCATTCAGTTCCACAAATAGTGGCCACCAGATGTGGCTACCTTCAGGATTAAACGAGACGAGGGCTGGCACAACTATAGCCCCAAATTAGTAGCGAGCATTAGTGGTCCTCTTTCTATTTTAAAGTCTTAGTTTTTTTTTCATAGTTAACTCTTTTTGGCTCCCTAATACTCCAACTGTATCTTTAGCCCTTAAGTGAGTTAATTGTCAAAAAAAAAAACAAAAAACCAAAACACCCTTCAAAAGAGCTACGTTCAAGTCCCAATTAGGCAAATTAACGCCGAACCCGAATGGAATCATCCTCTGTCACATGTGGCAGCTGTGAGGTTCAAATGACGTGAACACTTAACAGGCATTTGCAGAACTTCGCGGTTTGCATATATTTACGTCACCATTTCGATTTATTTATAAACAAACTGTAAGACTCTACACGCGCCGGTGACCGGGTTACTAAGCCTGTCAGCTCTGAGAAGCCTGGCCCGCGCCCGTCTCCGGGTGGGGGCGCCTAGAGGCGGTGAGCCTTCCCCGAGGCGGCTCCACAGCCCTGAGGAGGAGCGGGACAAGGCTTCGAACTCCATCCTGATATAAAGACGTGAGCAAGGCGCTCAACGAGCCCGTGAGGCCAACAGCGCCGAGGGCTCCGACTCCGCGCTCCCGGAAGAGCAGGCGGCGTTGCCCGGGCAACCGACGGCCTCGGCGGCGCCGGAACCCTCCGCCTTGCCGCTGAGTTTCCGAACGGACGCTCCAGGAGAGAGGACAGGCTCGGGCTCACGCCGGAGGGAACGCTTAAAGGGCCCGGCTAGAGCCCCCACAGACGAGGGTGCGGTTTGAGCGGGGTCCGTTTACCTCAGGGCTGCCCCACCCATACCCCAAACACGTGACGTAAAACTTTTTAAAGCACACCAGTTGGTGTGTTAATTCCAGGGTGGAAGCAAAACGGCCTTGAGCGGCAGCTTGGAACTTGGACACTGACAAGATTTTTTTGGAATTTTTTTTTACCCCCTTCAACAAGTCGACAAAATCGCAGATATCCAGAATCCCGGGACGGCCCCCGCCCTCCGTCGTCTTCTGAATAGAGGCTGCCTCCGAGGACGCAGCCTGGGGCTCGGTCGCAGCTGGTTACCCTGAGCCGGGGCCGGCAACCGCCGCGCGGAGCCCCCAGGCCCCTCTCTCAGCCAGCGGACACGGAAGGCGGTCCTCGGGAGAAGCGGCGCTCTCTTGGCCTCACAGGGGGCCGACCCCAGACTCCTTCTCGGTCTCGCCTTCCCCACTGCGCCTCAGCCCCAGAGGTGATGGGCTCTCAGGGCTGGCCGGGGTGGGGGCCGGAGGTGAGGAGAACCAGCGTTTAGCTCTTACACTAGGCTTTGGCAGACCTAACACTATTAATTCCATCTCACTGAAGTGTACTGCGTCTCTGAGGACAAGGCGGCGGAGTGGGCCTTTGGGTGTGCGTGCTAAGTCGCTGCAGTCCTGTTGGACTCTGCGACCCCAGGACTGGAGCCTGCCAGGCTCCTCTGTCCATGGGATGCTCTAGGCAAGTATTTTGGAGTGGGTTGCCATTTCCCAACCCAGGGATCGAACCCCCTGTTTCTTAGGTCTGCCTGTATTAGTCAGGCGGGTTCTTTACCTCTAGCGCCACCGGGGAAGCCCCCCAGTGGGCCTTTAGAGACGTCTAGTCAGTCTCTCAGTCGTGTCTGACTGTTTGCGACCCCATGGACTGTACATGGATTCTCCAGGCCACAATACTGTAGTAGGTGGCCGTTCCCTTCTCCCAGCGATCGAACCCAGGTCTCCCGCATTGCAGGCGTATTCTTTACCAGCTGAGCCACCAGGGAAGCCCCACAGAAAATCTGAAAGTGAAAGTGAAGCCGCTCAGTCATGTACGACTCTTTGCGACCCCATGGACTGTAGCCTACCAAGCTCCTCCATCCGTGGGATTCTCCAGGCTAGAATACTGGAGTGGGTTGCCATTTCCTTCTCCAGGAGATCTTCCCAACCCAGGGATTGAACCCAGGTCTCCTGCATTGCAGGCAGACGCTTTACCATCTGAGCTTCCCACCAGGAAAGCTTATGTTAGTCGCTCAGTCGTGACTGACTGTTTGCAACCCCATGGACTGTACCACCAGGCCCCTCTGTCCATGGAATTCTCCAGGCAAGAATACTAGAGTGGGTTGCGATTCCCTTCTCTGGGGAGTCTTCCCAACCCAGAGATCGAATCCAGGTCTCCTCCAATGCAGGTAGATCCTTTACCGTCTAAGCTACAAGGGAAGCCCACAGAAAGTCTAAACGGAATCAATTCCTAAGCCGTCCTTGCTCTTAAGTAGATTACAAGCATGCTCTAATTGCATACATGACCCAACCACGACTTTCTGCTTTCGTTGTCTGTGTTTGGGTTTTGTTTGTTTGAGCTCTGGTTATGCACAGATAGCCAGAAAAATAAAAGTTAAAAACAAGAAATAGAGGGAAAAGGCCAGAGGAAAAAAGAAAACTAGAAGTGCATAAACCACTGTGTTAATTTAACAGCATTTGCTGTGTACCTCTGGAGGGTAAAAGCACCTTTCGAAAGAAGGGAATAGAAAATAGACATTATGAAAAGACATGGGCTCTACCTGCAGTTTTCAGTGCTCTTGTTTGTGTCAGGGTATAAGCCAAATAGATCGTTGAGACAAAATGAAAAGTTTAAAAAAAAATCAAGAAGTGAAAACTTGAAATAATAAGCTTTCAACTAGAAAAGTGCCTATGAGCCATGAGTGTAAATTTTAAAAGATTATAGATACTCTTATAGATATGCTAAATACCCTATCAAGAGATAAGGTAATGAATTTAAATTTTTCATACAAATTATGGTAACTGGAAACAGAACAGTTAAAGTTGTACAGAGGAAAGATGAAAGTTTGTATTGGGGATGTTCAAACATGGTATTCTCTTCACTGCAAATATAGAATTATGCCTTGAAGGCAGTAGATACTACATTATATAACTTAATTATCAACTTAAGCTCTGATGAAGCAGAGTAAAACTGTGCTGTCCCAGAGTCTGAAATGTTTTACTGCATCAAGGATAAAGACAAGCCAATGTTTTCTCTTTTTTATTTTGGTAGCTGTTATAAAAACTAATTGAAAAAGAGGGGTATGTGTGTGTGAAACAATTTACACACTTAATTTTCAGTTATATACAGTATTTGCTACCAAATAGGGTCATAAAGTTAAGAATGTTTGAATAGAGGAGTAGAAATTGAAGATGCTTTGGCCAGGGGGTGCCTGTTTCAGGTGTAAAATAATATGAAATAATTTGAAAGGTAGCTGGGTCTGAAGTCTTAACTGATTACTAAACATTCATAATTAGCTTTTGCAGGAAAATATACTAAGATATTCTGTTTCTCTACAAAGTCACTTTGTTTTGAAATTTAAAAAAATAGGTATATGTTAATCATGTTCAAATATTCAAAAGGTAGACTGAGATATTTATTCATTTTAATGTTTTTACATACCCTCTCAGAAGCTTCCAAATACACTTTTAAATTCTGAATCCTGTAGTTTTCCGCTTTGTTGCTAGAGTCCTCATTACGTGTAATTTTACTAATAATGCTTTCAAATAAAACAATCTCTAAAAGTGTATTCTTAGAATAATGTATAGATATATAGCATTAAATCCAACGCATATTTGTCCTGAACACATTTATGCGTAGAACTCGCGAATAAAATGTGCTGGAAACAACAGACAACTACTTTAAGAATAAAATTTCTATCATATCCCAAAGTTAAAAAAAAAAAAAATCTGTCAGCAACCCTTAGGCATACAGCGGTTGTCACCTGGCGCACACGGAGTATTTTGAACGCGTTTGCGAGCACACGCTATTATAAGGCTTTCTCAGCAAAAAAGAAAATAAGACGAGCATGCCAAAAGCGGCCAGTCTAATCAGGATTTGCAGAAATCACAAGTCGGAATTTGCAGACCCAAGAATTCTTTTTTTCCAGAGTAAACACTCTTTACTCCAAAACCAAAACAAGCCATCACCACGAAACAGTCCTTCGCTCCTCTCCTCGCCAAAGTTATCTGGCAAATCTCGCACTTAATATTCCGAGAGGCACAAACATGCCTAAGACTTTTAAAGCCCCGAGGCAGAATTAAGCCGCTCACAACCGAGGAGCTCCGAATACAAGTTCAAGACCCCTCTGGAAATGCCTCAAGTAGACCGGAGAGAGCCTGGAAGTTTTCTCTTTGTTACGCTCGCCCCTGCCTCGGGTCTGGGCAGCCGGAACGCGTCCTCCCCGGACTCGGGGGTGCCGGCTGGCGGACACTGCCCCGCGCTCGGCCCCCACCGCCCCCCGCGCCTCGCAGGCCGGGGCCCCGCGCCCTCACCTGCTCCCGCGGCCGCATCCTCGGGGCCGCGCGCCCCGCTCAGCGGCCCGCCCCGCGGAGCCCCGCCGCGCGGCCGCCGCAGCCGCGCCCGCACTCCAGCCCGCGCCGCGGCGCGCTCACGGGGCCCGCGCGCCTCGCTTCCTGTCTCCCCAGTCCCGGCCCGCCGCGCATTCCCCCGCGTCGAGGGCGGAGGCCCGCAGCTGGGGCCGGCGGCGCCGCACGCAGAGGCCCGGCGAGGGCCGGGCAGCCGGAGGACGCGCGGCCGGAGCAGCGGGGCGGCCGGGCCCGGGCGTCCCTCCCCCGGGCCGGGCGGGCGGGCGGATCCGGAGAGGCGGCGGCGGCCCGTGACCTCAGAGGGCTGGAATGCGGGCGGGGGAGGCGCGGACAGCTGCGCCCGGCCGCCGGGGAGGGGGCGCGCCGCTGCTTGTTTGAATCATATGACCGCTTATTTTAAGAGTTTCCAAATAAAGCGAGGCCTTAACAAAAATGAGAGGAGGGGGTAACATTTCGGTGCCAGGTAAAGGGTGTTATTCCCGCGTTACTAGGTGATCGGTAAAAGGGTATTATTGCCGGAGTTGTTCATTTACTCGTCTACATGTCTGAAAACAGTTCAACTAGTCTATTTCTTCTCCCTTGCTTTCGTCTAAGGGCATACCCCATAAAAAAAGGATTGGTAACAAGGTGGGAAGGATTGGTATACAGGGTGGCAAAGTCCCCTTCCCCTAAAAAAGATTGTGTGTGAAAGTCGTTCAGTCGTGTCCAACTCCTCGCGACCCCATGGGCTGCAGCCCACCAGGCTCCTCTGTCCGTGGGGTTCTCCAGGCAAGAATAGTGGAGTGGACTACTGCCATGCCCTTCTCCAGGGGGTCTTCCCAACCCAGGGGTTGCGCCCCGGTTTCCCGCGCTGCAGGCAGATTCTTTACCGTTTGAGCCACCAGCGAAGCCTCCAAAAAGACTGATATGTTTCAAATAACCTGTAGGTCTTCAGCAGAGCTGTTATGTTCATGCAGTCCAAAGTGGCGCTTTAAGGATAGGGGAACTCCAGAGTCCAGCTGTCTGGGTTCAAATCTCAGTTGCCAACGCTAGCTGGAGGACCTTTTGCAAATTTCTTAACCTATCTGTGCCTGTTCATGTCCTGTGAAAAAATGAAAAAAATCACTATACAGCAACTTGTGTAAAACATATGTGAAGTGCTTCATTCTAACCCCTAACAGCAACTTTTATTTTTATATGGTATTATTACACGGCATTATTATTATTATTGCCTGGCAATCCTTAAGCCAAGGAATAAAATTGTGTGGTCCTAACACCATCACAATAGGTGTTTCCGTTCTTACTTGGCCAGTGGTTTGAGTGAGGAGCAGAGAAACTTCTGTTATGTAAATTTAATGTAAATTATTTTTAAAATAGTTTTGTTTCTGGAAAGCTTTGTCTTCCTTCCGGTGTGTGGACTTTTTTTCTAGTTGCAACAACCATCTGCAAGGCGTGTGTGGGATCCTGCAGCCAGGGATGTAACCCTGATGCGCACATTCATAACCACTGGACCACCAGGGAAGTCCCTGCAAAGCTTTCTTATGTTAAATATCATTTAGATCTCATTTCTTCAACAGTTAACAGACACTTATTGAGTACTTACTCATGGTCCCTGCTCTCAAAGGACTTCTGGTCTAGTGGGTGATAAACCTGCACACCACACGCAGGACTAACAAGGCCTAAGAGGAACGCTTCATCCTAGAAGTAGGAGTGCTATGGGAGAACAAACCCCAGGCAAGACTCAGGTTGGGTAACAGAGCTCAAAGCAAATAAGATTACACATGTTTCCAACTGGGAAAAAAATCAATTCTGCTTGTAATTGAATTTCAGCTGGATGCCATGAGGGGGTCAACTGGTGTGCAGGGAGAGAAAATGAGTCACTTTCTGGTCTCATAAACTAGAAAGACTGAAATTATGTGTGTGTTCTCTCTCTCCATCCCCAGCCTATCCTCAAGACCTGCTTGCTACTTCCTCCTTTGAAATGTCTCAGGAATGTTTTCTTTCCTCTTTGTGCCTGAATGCCGCCTCCCCGCCATCATTCTAATCCAAACCTTCACCCCTCATCATTTTACATCTAGATTATCGCAACAAGAGTGGTCTCCATGCCTCTGGTTTCTGCTCTCTCTTCTTTCCATCGTTAATGCTAGGCTGACCTCTCCCTGGGGTTTATCACTCCCAGTGGACCGTCACGGCTAAGCTGCTCTGCTTGACCTTGGGCCTTAATAAACCAGCCTCAGCTTCTTTGACCATCCACATTTCTCTCCTCTCCCCTAAGGCCCCCTGATGAGCCGTGTCTCCTGGCTCAGAGCACCTCCTGCCAGCCTTCCGCTTGTCTAAGCCTTCCGTTGCTCTCCATGCCTCAATCCAAGGCTCGGCTTCCAAGACAACTTGCTCACCACTCCATTCCACAGTGATCCCCACACTTGGCAAGAACGTTAAAAATTGTTTCACGTAGGCTTCTTTCATATCTCCTCAAATTCCTAGGACACTACTGAGCAGAGAGTAGGCACTAAATAAAAACTTGTTAATTGAATCGGGAAGAAAATAAAAGAATTTTAAAAATAGAAAATGATTGTAAAACCCAAGTGATGTTAGACACAGCTGAACCTCCTCCCTCACAGTCCACAAGTGCCACTTGCTGACCAAGTACTTAAGCTCTATTTTCCCACAACCACGTTAATTTGACAGTAATGGCCCCATGACATGGCAAGCCGCTTGAACAACGCCTTCGAAGTGGGTAGCATGAAATTATTAACTGGCTTATGTTTGCATGGAAGGAAGTGAAGTAATTTATATGGTTCAACCCCCCCAAAAGTCTCCTTCCTACCCTGCCTGTTCTTCTCCTGGGGGTAACTGGTATTACCATAATCTTATGTATCCCTATAAGCAATTACCTATCTGTATCTTCATCGCCTCTTGTTACCCAGAGTGGCATATTATACATTCTTCTTCCTGTAAAGGTAATTCTTATTAAAATAAAGTAAAAGTTTTTAAATTTCTACGGTGAAAAGATGTTCAATAATAGGGAAAACTGTGGTTTTGGTGGTACATTGACTGATACTTTCTTAGAAGTAAAGAGATTAATCTGCTTTGGGACTTTCCTGGCCGTTCAGTGATTAGCATTCCACGCTTCCACTGCAGTGTGCAGGTTCGATCCCTGGTCAGGGAACTAAAATCCCCCATGCCACAGGGCACAGCTAAGAAATAAATAAAAGTAAATTTTAAATAAATAGATGGGCAGCAAGGAGATCCAACCAGTCCATCCTAATATTGAATATTAGGATGAATATTCATTGGAAGGACTGATGCTGAAGCTGAAACTCCAATACTTTGGCCACCTGATGCGAAGAACTGACTCATTGGAAAAGACCCTGATGCTGGGAAATATTGAAGGTGGAAGAAGGGGACGACAGAGGATGGGATGGTTGGATGGCATCACCCACTTGATGGACATGAGTTTGGGTAAACTCCAGGAGTTGGTGATGGACAGGGAGGCCTGGCGTGCTGCGGTTCATGGGGTCGCAGAGTCGGACACGACTGAGCAACTGAACTGAACTGAACTGATGGGTACCAAAATACAAAAACATTAAAAAATAGGGAATTAAATGTTTAATTATAATCTGCTTGACAGTTTGGTGGGTACTGACTATCCCTCACTATATGAATTACCATCCTCAGAAAAAATTTTAAAAGGAAAAAAGACTACCATCCTTTGTAAGAATGTAGGTTGAAAGGATGCTCCATTCCCATAGAGATGGTGGTGCATGGGAGGAGGAGAGGAAGTCAGAGCTACAAAGGTGAGATCATCAGTCTCCAGATTTTGCCTGTATGCTCTCCATACCACACTCAGCACCACCCCAGAGGCAACACCTTTTCCACTGCCAAGAATGAGAGTTTAGGGACTTCTCTGCTGAAATGGCTAAGACTCTTCTCCCAGTGCAGGGGGCCTGGGTTTCACCAGTTCCTGGAATCAGAGAAATGATGATGTGGGCAATATATCTGTTCAACTGGACAAGACGTTGAAGACAAGTATGTCGATATCAATAGCAAAAGTAAGTGCTGTGACTGGAGTTCCCAACACTTAAGGACTTTTTATCCAAGGGTGGACATGCCACATAATACTTACTAATGAAAACACTTGTTCATTCAAACTGCTCTTCTTAGAACCCAAATGCTGCAAAGAGAAAGATAAATAAGATGTATGGTTCTGTTCCCAAAGACTCATGGTGTGAGGAACAGTCAGTTCAGTCCCTCAGTCATGTCCAACTCTTTGCGACCCCATGGACCGCAGCACGCCAGGTGGCCAAAAGTGAGGAACAGGGGAATATATAATTCTAGTAGGCAGGTATACTTAATGGGTAAATATTTTAAGTCAGGGGTCCCCAACCTCTGGAATCTAATGCCTGCTGATCTGAGGTGCAGCTGATGGAATAATAATCGAAATAAAGTGCACAGTAAATGTACTGTGCTTGAATCATATCAATATCACCCCCGCCCCTTCCACCCCTCCACTGCCCCAGTCCGTGGGAAAATTGTCTTCCATGAAAGCAGTCCCTGGTGCCAAAAAGTTTGGGGACCACTGTTCTAAGTGGAGTGGTAATATCTGGTTTATTGCTATGATCAGCTTCTGGCTGAGTCTGGAAGGACAAAAACAAAGTTCACTAGGCTTCCTTGGTGTTTCACATGGTAAGGAATCTGCCTGCAATGCAGGAGACTCAGGTTCAATCCCTAGGTTGGCGAAGATCTCCTGGAGAAGGGAATGGCCACCCACTCCAGCATTCTTGCCTGGAGAATTCCATGGACAGAGGAGCCTGGTGGGCTCCACTCCATGGGTTGCAAAGAGTTGGTCATGACTGAGTGACTAACACTTTCAGTTTCTTTCAGGCATTCCAAGAAAACCAGAGAAAAGCATTCCAGGCTGAAGGACACCCCTCTTCTGATCTCCTCTCCCCCCATATGCAAGAGGGTGGGAGGTACCCAGTTGGAATTCTGCCCTGATTGGAGGCCGGAGATGCTAGTGGACCAGTGTGAAAGGACGAGGGGTTCCATGCAACTGGGGTTGGTACCCAGGCCTCTGTGACTTCCAAACCAATGCTCTTGTTAGTCATCTTCTCTCACACAGCCCTCAATTGTGATTGATTGAAATCTAGTCCTCATCCGATCTCCTAGAACAAATATAGATTTTTCCTCCTGAACCAGAGAGCTCTTCCATACTGGAAAATAATTCTCATTGTCCTGCTTAGTCTTTCTCAAGCTGAATACCTCCTTCTAGTTCCTCTAATAGTTTTTCTCAAGCATCGTTACGATAGTCTTCCTCTGAATGCAGTGTGGTTTACGAAGACATGTCTTACACACCGTATCAGTGACACTGAACCCCATCGGTTCAGTGGGGTTGTCCCCTCTGTAATCCAGACAGACTCCTGAGGTCTAAATATGTAAGTTCTTAAGCAGCTTGCAAGTTTCTTTCTGGTATTTTAAATAGACTGTCTTGAAAGTTAACTCTTGAACACATTTTAATACAAGTTTTCCCTATCCTGAATACGTTTTAATGAAAACATTCTCTGTTTTTCAAAGAGAACATTTCAAAAACGATCTTTCAATATTATCTACATATTGACTAAGGATTTTATGCCCGGTAATGGCAAAACATGTGTTTTCATTCTTAGGACTGAAATGGCAGGTAAAGAGAGAGAAATAACGTACCTGTCTTTTGGATTGTGTGTGTCTCGGTTGCAGGGACTCGGGTCTCATTCATCTGTGCTCTGGTGCTTAGCACAGTATCTGACTCAGGGGAGGCGTTTAATTTTTAATCAACAACCACAGTACTGCCAGTGAGCCAGGCACAGTTCAAAATACTTCTCGACTATTAGCTCATAATAACTCTATGAAAAAGAAACTGGTATCATACTTAGGTCACAGATAAGGAAACTAAGGCAGAGAGGGGATAAGCAACTTGCTTAAGGCCTCAGAGGGAGTAACAGAGCTGGGATTCAAGCCCAGACAGTCTGGCTCCAGCGTTCCTGTTCTTAGACACTCCGCTCTGTGCGTCTCATCCATTTTGAATGAGTGCATGATCATTGGATTTATCCATGAAGAATGCTTTTGTAATTTAGGTCATTATTCTATCCTACAAAACTTCATAAGTGCTTACTATATGTCCAGCATCCTGAAAGAAATTTGGGGGAAGTATAGACCTACCAGGAGTTTATAATTTTGTTAGAGAGGACAAATGTGCATATGTACATACATATACCCACAAATGAAGTGAACATTACAGAAAGGATCTTGTGTCACATTAGCAGCTCCCTCGTATGTTATAGTAATTCAGAAGAAGAAAAGGATTCTGTGAGGTGAAGGACCATGTGGCCAACAGACCTTAGGTGGCCTCAAGATTCCTGCCCCTGCAGTTTGCACCCTTGAGGGTAAGACAGCACCCACGACTTGTCTGCAGCTAGTGAACAGGAACAGATGAAGGATTTTCTTTCTTTCTTTCTTTTTTGATAGTGCTTGGTCTTCCTTTCAGCTTCTCTAGTTGCTCCGTGGTAAGTGAGATCTTAGCTCCCTGACCAGAAATAGAATCTGCATCCCCTGTTTTGAAGGGATTCTTAACCATTGTACTACCACCAGAGAAGTCCTCTGGATGATGGATTTTGCAAGTAGAATTAAGGCCCTAAATCATGATTTTGATGTCAGGCCCTTGGATATTGAATACTGTGTGTGCTCAGTCCTGTCTGACTCTTTGCAACTCCATGGACTGTAGCCCACCAGTCTCCTCTGTCCATGGGGATTCTCCAGGCAAGAATCCTTGAGTGGGCTGCCATGTCCTCCTCCAGGGGATCTTCCTGACACAGGAATTCAACCCATGTCTCTCTTTCTCTCCTGCATTGGCAGGCGAATTCTTTACCACTGAGCCACCTGGGAAGCCCTGATTTAATCAAATGAAAGCCCTTGAAAGAAGGACTGGGCCTTCCCTGAGCTCAGAGTCTCTCCAAGCTTGATTTAGTGGGCAGCATGTTGGAGAAGGCCATGATAAGGAAGTATGGGAACATCTGTGACTGAGGGTAGTCTCAGGGCAACAGCCGGGAAAAAGCTGAGACTCTCACTCATAAAGCTTCAATAATTCTGCTTACAATCTAAACAAGCTTGAAAGTGGCTTCTTCCTCAGTCAAACTTCCTGATGAGAGCACAGCCTTCCATGTGGGCAGGAGGGAGACTGCTTCCTATGTTTAATCTGATTCTAAGGTTTTATGATTAAGGACAGGGAAAATTAAACTGCTATTAATAGGAACAGTAATGTCAGGAGCAGAAACCAATCTGAGTGGAGGAAGGGGAAGATGAGGAAGATTTCAGTTTTGATGTGCTGGCTTTGGAGCAAACACAAATGCCTGCATTTATCTGGAATTTGGGACTGGGGTTTAGGTGAGAACTCGAGGCTGATGGATATGAGAGTTAGACCATAGAGAAGGCTGAGCGCTGAAGAATTCATGTTTTCAAACTGTGGTGCTGGAGAAGACTCCCTTGAGACTCCCTTGGATAGCAAGGAGATCAAACCAGTCAATCCAAAAGGAACTCAATCCTGAATAATAATTGGGTGGGCTGATGCTGAAGCTGAAGCTCCAATACTTTTGCCATGAGATGCAAAGAGCCGAGTCATTGGAAAAGACCCTCTTGCTGGGAAAGATTGAGGGCAAGAAGAGAAGGAGGCAACAGATGAGATGGTTGGATGAGATCGCTGAGTCAGTGGACATGAGTTTGAGTAAACTCCGGGAGCTAGTAAAGGACAGAGAAGCCTGGCGAGCCACAGTCCATGGGGTCTCAAGGAGTCAGTCACGACTAAGCAAGTGAACAACAAGGCTGATGGAATATTCAACAATGATCATTATAGATGTGAGAGTAGAAGTCCTGAAAAGTAAAGATTTCTCCAAAGAAAGGGATTTCAGAGAGAGGAGCAGCAAGATAAAGATTTAATTGGGGGAAAAGGTCACGGAGGACAGCAGAGGGGCAGAACCAGACACAGGAGAACCAGGGTAGTTGTGGCATCAAAGAAAAGACTGTGATGAATTGGCTGTTCAGCACTGGGTAGTCCATTTTTCCCTCCAAGTGTGATTATAATGCAACCGCTGGGAGGCAGCCTCTATATTACAGGTAAGAAAATTGACTCGAGACCGAATATCCAGATCAATATCACATTAAACCGCAGTGAAGGCTGGATTCAAACTCAGATCTCACATCAAAGCCAAGGATCCTTCCCTTGCACGTTTAAACGTGCTTAAATTCCAAAAGGGGAGTGCGGGTGAGAAGAGGGAAGGTTGGAAATTCACCCATGTGCGGGCAGAAGCTGGGGAAAGCCCGGGCCGCCGCTCTCCGGGCCGCCAGCAGAGGGCGCCAGGGCGCACGCCCCGCGGGCCCCCAGTGCGCAGGCGCAGGCGCAGGCGCAGGCGCGCGCGGCGGGGCTCTAGTCTGTGGGGGCGGATCACGCAGGGCGCGCGGCCGGGAGCGGCGGTGGCGGTCTGGCTGCGGGCGGGGAAGCCGGCGCCGGGCCCCTGGTCCGCGGGACGCCGCGCAGTGCCCGCCGCTTCCCCCCGCGGAGCCATGGAGATCGGCACGGAGATCAGCCGTAAGATCCGGGTGAGGCCCGCGTCGGCGGGTGAGGGGCCAAGGCGGGAGGCCGGGTGGCGGCGGGCCGGCAGGCGCGCGGTCGTCAGGAGTAACGGGGGCGGTGGGCCCGGCGCGGGCGCCGCGGCCTGCTCGTCTCTGGAGGCGCTTCTGACGGGCCGCCGCGGGCCTGGGCGCAGCCGCGGCCTCGGAGAGCGCGGCCGCCGTGAGGAGGGAGCCCCTGGGGGGCGGGAGGAGGCGCGGGGGTCCCGGCCGGAGCCGGAGGCGGGGGACCCGGGCGGGGCGGCCGGGGCGCCTGAGGTGCGCGCTCCTGCTGAGTCGCCTCCCGGCGGCGGCCGGGCTCTTTCCCCGGGGTCGCGGGGTCTCTCACACGCTTGTCTTGTCTTTTCACCCTCAGAGTGCCATTAAGGGGAAATTGCAAGAATTAGGAGCTTATGTCGGTAAGTTGTTATTAGCCTAACAGACTGTGGAGCGTTCGGCGAATTCAATTTTGAGTGACCGCATTTTTCCTGTCAGACCTTTGATTTTGGACAGACGCCCTTTTTACCTTCAAATCTCATCCTCCCTGGTTACTTTTGCTTACCTAAGTCTTGTCATTGAAGGCTCTATGTGCAGCGTGTCTTTTTTTTTTTTTTGGTACCTACCCCCAAATCCCTTTCTAATACGGTGTTTTGGAGTTGCTTATCTACTTCTGTTGAGGCTCTGTCGTGTTTTCCTTCATGTTTGTTTGATTTTTATTTTTCTGGGTTACTGTTTTGCATGTGAATGTTTGATGCTTTTTGGTATTTGCCTCTGTCATGGTTCGTTGAGGTTTACTTTCGGGTCTCTCTTATTTTTCCTGTCGGTTTTTTTCTTAGCTCCCCGCAGTAAGCTCTTTTCTTTTTTTGTTTTTGTTTTTGTAGTGTTTTATAATTTGAATGTTGACTCTGGGCCAGGCACTGTGCTTAAAATTGTTTTATATGCATTAGGTCACCGTAATCCCCAGGAGAACGGTGAAAGGTAAGTGGTAATATCCTGAATTACACAAGCAAGGAAACTGAGGCTTTGAGTGCTTGATTTGAGCAGGGTTTTATGCATTGAGACCTGGGTCTGTTTGGCTCCAAAGCTGGTGCCTCCTATAAGGATAATAGGTTACACTCATGATAGCGATTCTCGAGGTGTGGGAGACCCCCAAGAGTCTCTGAAGTCAAAATTATTTTCATATTAGTACTCACAAGATATTTGCCGTTTTCACTGTGCTGGCATTTGGATTGTGCAAAAGTGGTGAGTAAAACTACAGGTACCTTAGCCTGAGTCAGCATCTCACACCAAACTTCACAAGAAATTATCATATTCTTCACCACCCTTCCACTTGCACTTACAAAGAAAAAAAAAAAGCTAGTTTCACTTAAGATAAGTGATAAAGTGAAATATTCTTTTAAACCTTGTCTTTGATTACATCTTTTTAATATGCAGTGTTAGGAAGTACTCAAAAGTGTTTCTGCCATACAGAAGCATGATGGATTGTCTTGAAACAAATCTGTGTGATTGGGTTGGGAACTGAACTAGTCATCTTTTTTCATGGAATTTTTTTTTTCTTTTTTGTTTTGTTTGGAACTTAAAGTTCAGTTGATTTACAATATTGTGTTACCTTTAAGCATACAGCACAGTGATTCAATTATACATATGTACTTTTTTCAGATTATTTCCATTGCACACTTTTACAAAACTTTATAGTTCCCTGGGCTGTACAGCAAATCCTTGTTACTTATCTATTTTATATATTGTAGTTGGTTTCTGTTAATCACATACTTGTAATTTATTTATCTCCTCACCCCACTTTACCCTTTAGAACACCATTTTTAACTTCTAAGGACTGACATGCTAGTTCCATATATTGGGGTATTTGGCAGACATTTTCTTGAAAGTGAGCAAAGATAAACAATTAATAGACTTTGCTGCCAGTGACAAAGGGTTGAGCTTTCAGATGAAAATCAGAATTTCAGAAAATTTGTGTGTTCCTCTGTAAATTTGA
The DNA here is from genome assembly GCF_910594005.1 of Cervus elaphus. Taxonomy (NCBI): domain Eukaryota; kingdom Metazoa; phylum Chordata; class Mammalia; order Artiodactyla; family Cervidae; genus Cervus; species Cervus elaphus. Next base: position 3,165,822 of record NC_057826.1, on the reverse strand, counting down.
CAGTGTGATAATATCAGCAAGTGATTCATTCAGGTTGAATAATGAAATGTATCCACCACGCCAGTGGTTTGTACAGCTCATGGATCATTATTTTTTCAAATGACCAATGCAAGATGTTTTAAAATTGCACAGGGATAAAAAAATTAATTGAAAGTACAGATTGGATCAGTGGATTTTCATGTAACAAAGTACAGAAAGTCAGTGATAAAGTTTTGTTTCAGTATTGCTGCTAACCTTGAAAAAACTACTGCTTGTTGACTTTTGGTGTAGTGTCACAGAAAAATATCCACAGTTTCTGAAAAGGCTACTAAAAGCATTTTTCAATTGCATCTCTTGTGAGATCAGATTTTCTTCACATTCTTCATGTAGAACATACAACAGATTAAATGTAAAAGTAGAAATCAGAATTCTTTTAAACCAGATGTTTAAGAAATTTATAAAAATAACTTATTTTTTGTACTAATTTTCCTTTTGGAAAATGTAGTTATTTATAAATATAATGTTATATTAATATAAATAGTTTTGTTGTTAATGGGTTAGGTATATTATTTTAAATGAATTAATCAAAAATTCTCAGTTTTAGTTTCTAGTATGGTAAATACAGTAGATATATACACGTGAATAAAAACTGTTGGGGATCATCAGCAATTTTCAATGGTATAAAGGGGGCCCTGAGACCAGATGGTTGGTCACATACTAATTATTTGTTGTCAAGATTGTTATTAGACTTTAACAGATAAGAAAATTGAGACTTAGAGGTTAAAGATGAACCTGAACCAGCATTGATTTATTCTTTTATTCATTCAACATTTAATGGATGCCAACTTTGTGCCAGGAACTTGATTTATGTCAAAAAGAAATCCACAGAAAACCTGCAGTGAAAATTTTCTTAATTGTAGCACATGAAAGCATAAACACATGTTAATTGGGTTGACATTCAATCATATTGATGATTCTGATCGTTTATCAAAAATCTCAACAAGAATTTTAAGCCTCTTAAAAAGCTGATTACAAATTGCCATAGTCCAATGTGAAATGTAGTAAAGATACCATTTATTTTACAGTTTTGAAAGTATTTTCATACGTTTCTGTTACTTGAACATAATGCTGAAGTGGGGATGGCAAGTACTTTACTTCTTTTTATAAATAATGAAATGAAATATCTTGGGAGAGCTAAATAAGCTTGGTCAGCAGCAGATATAAGCCCCAAGAACTCAAGTCTTCCTGATCCTTGATGTTTCTATTATTACTTATAATAGAAACTTGATGAGCTAACAGTAGAATAGGAGTCATTGCTATATGCTTCTCTAGAACTGATCTGTCCCAGCTGTTAACAGGTTAGCACAGCTTCTCAACTTGTTTGTCTCTGCTCCTTAACTGGATGTTTCCTGAGGGCAGAGAGACATCATATTGGTTGTGTCCCAGTGGCCTAACAAGAGTGCCTAATTTTTTTTCATAAATGTCGATTAAGTGGGTAAACAGGGATCACCATTAGATATTTGAAATAAAAATATGTTATTCATTTATGATTAACTACTTAATTATTTGCATGTATATGCATAATTGTCCTGAAAAGAGTGACTTTCTAATCCCTTTCTTTGTGTTAGACTCCTAAAACCTTTAAGGTTATGGAAATGATCCTTTAGTAATATTTGAGTATCTATTTTCAAACCATTGAGTGGGATACAAAAGTGAACAACTTTTTGTTAAGAGTTGATGAGGTTTTATTCATGTGTTTGTCTAAAATGGAATGCTTCAGGGAGGTGGCAGTTATAAGTCAGAGCAGCCTTTAATTTACATTTTAGACGTATAAGCTTGCAGAAACCTTCAACATTTTGCAGTTTTTCAGTACATAGATTTCAGATGATGTTGCAAATGCTATTAGAATTTTGTAGGAATGTATCATGAACACGTTAACTTTTCATTAGCTTCTTATTTCTCATTTTGAATCTAAGAGAACAGTATTATGAATTTCTAACATTTTTGTTAAAATATAACTATATCTTAACCACCCATTTAAAGTGTAGTTTGCTGTGTCTTGATATGTATACATCATAATCAAGCTAATGAACATATCCATCACTCCCAAAGTTTCCTTTTGGATTTTCTTGGCGCTCCTTTGTATCCCTCCCTCCCATCTTTCCATGTCCCCACCATGTGCCAGAGCAATCACTGATCTCATTTATATAAAATTTTGTAAAATGCAAACTAGTGTCAGAAAACAGAGCCTATTTGTTTTCATTACTGACATTATGAAGGAAAAAAGTGTCAAGAATGCCACAGCACTCCAGCTTGTTTTCCTTTTTCGGGTTACCAATAGCAGCCCATGGTAGGGATACTTTGTGTAAATAAACGAGGAGGCTTCTTTTTTTTTTTTTGCTAGGAGGCTTCTTGACTAAAGTTGCCAGAAAGCAGTCAGAGCCTTTGGATACTTTACAAATGAAGTAATAAATGAATGGCTACTTGTTCTTGCTTTTATCCTCAGGATGACTTGGCATGCTTCTAGCAAGTATGCTGATTTCTTTGTTTCCATCTGTAGATCAATTTTCACGTTATATTTGTGCTTTTCTTGAACTAGATTTTTTAATATTTCTTCTTGAAACAAATGTCTGATAGTACTTCTGAAATGAACCTTCCTGCCTACATAGAAATGTTATAAATATTTAAGGTATTAAAGAATCTAAGAATTTTTTTTTGGTAGGGATCCGAGTTCCTCATAAATGGCTTTTGCTTTGTTTTTACTGTGGTGGTTTTTTGTTTTGTTTTTGGTCTGTTAGGAGGGTATAAGAATGAAACAATGAATTGAGTAGAAATTATTTAATCTTTTTAAGATAGAATTTTTTAAATGATGTAGAATTTTGGGGTGGTTTTAGTTTACTTGATGTTTCTGCCAGTTTGTTACCCTAACTGAAATGTGCCTTTACCAAGGATAAAGGTGTTTGTTCCTGGAAAAATGAGTGTCATTTTGAAATATAGAACTAAACAAAAAAAAAAAAAAGAACTAAACGAAACTCAATATTATTCTTGAGAAATGTCCATTATGCTTTCTGGAAGCTTCTCTGAAATTAATGAGTGTTACTAAAAAGATTAAAAGAAGTGAATGCTCTCTCAAGCTTGATACTGGGATTCAGAATAGCTAGTTGTATTAGTAAGTGTTCATTAGTTATTCCTAATTCCTGTTCTTTTAGTAATTCAAATACCTGTGGAATAAAGAGAAAGCTATACATTTAATCCATCGTAATTCCAGTAGAGCTGAGGTATTCTTAGAGCTACTTGTGTATCTTCAAGCACATCAACTTCAAGTAGAAGAAAATATTGAGGAAAGCATAAAAAGTCTTTATATACTTTTCCTTTTAAATAGATGAAGAACTTCCTGATTACATTATGGTGATGGTGGCCAACAAGAAAAGTCAGGACCAAATGACAGAGGACCTGTCCCTGTTTCTAGGGAACAACACAGTTCGATTCACCGTATGGTATGTGTCTGAATATTCACCCTCGGAACAACGTTTGGCACGAGTCAAGAGCAGGTATTCTGTCTGCAGCGTGGTTCTTGACAGGAAAGTCAGATTTAGCCTTGTGAGGTAGGTTGTGAGCGTTGAGAGCACAGCCTTTGGAGCCAGACTGCCAAGGTTGAATCTTGAATCTGCCTGTTTCCTTGGTTTTTCCATCCACAAAGTGGGAATAGTAAATCACCTTTATAGGGTGGTTGTGAAAATTAAATGAGCTAATACATGTGCTTACAGTTGTGCCTGGCCCATAGCAAGTCCTCAGTATGTGTTGACTGTAGTTACTGTTTCTTTTTTAAACGTCAGCATTTTATCATTCCTTTTCCTCCACTAAAACCAGTTATAGATGTTTTTTGGACTCGGTTGACTTCCTAAATTGCTTTCTCCAATGAGCTAATAATTTAGGGGGCAAGGTTTTTTGACAAAAGTTTCAAATCATTTTTTTAAAGTTTAAAATTTTGAAATAGGCTTTGTGTTCAGATGTAAATTAAGACTGTAATTTTTCAGTCCTTTTTCAAACCGCACATTCCTTAGTTCAGCATACTGATTGAAAGCATGAGGTTCAACTTAAGAAGGGAGAGCAGGTTTGAGGTAGAGTGGGAGCTGGGGAGGGTGACAGTGTGGCTGAGACAGAGCAGGAATCTGGGAGCCACCAGCAGCAAGAGTGAGTGATGGGGGAGCAGACATTGCCTGAGCAGAGTGGCCGGCTTAATTTGAATAGCAAAAGGCTAGGAGGTGAGAGAGGCCTTGAGGAGGCACGTGAAACTGATTGACTTGCCTTTAAACCAGAGTTCCTCTTGAAGGTGTTTTTGCCCCAGCAGGCAACTGTATCCTTTAAAACTGTCATGAAGCTTTCTTAAAATTCCACACAGAATTCCCTGGGTTTATATTACACATTTTTGAAGAACATTGAGTGCAGTGGTTCTTCCTTGAGTGTTTTGGTTCATGCACTCCTGCTGTATGGGTGACTTGACCCACTTATTACAGTCTGTCCTCAGAGTTTACCGAAAGCCTGAGGGAGACTGGTGCTTCTGACTGGGGAATGAACATTATCGTGAGCTGCTTCTTCTAAGATTAAAGCCTTTAGCAGTTCAGGTGCTTGTTTTGTTTCATGCACATTTTTTTATGACTGGACTTTTGGTTCAACATTTGGATCACTTTGAGTCCCACTAATATGGGAGGTTGACCTAGTAGATCCTTTCTCAGATAACTTGAGGGAGTTAGACAAGTTTCTTACATAAACAAACTGTGAACTGATTTGAATTTAAAATCAGTTCAACTCTTGCATTTTATCATAAATTTAGTTCTTTAACATGTTCTGATAAAAGTAATGGTGTTCCTATTTTGACACTTTTGCTTTCTTAAGCATCCGTCAACACCAGCCACAAACAGACTATTCTTATTCTTTGGAGCCCTGCAATAACTGTGCGTTAGGGGACAGTGGCATTTGACTGGGTTCTGGGTGAAACATTATTATAATTTTTTCAGAAGGCATGGCCTCCTAGAAGGTTTGTTAGGTAAATTTGCCTTGTACATAACTACTAAAATAGGTTATAAGTAAGATGGTGGTTTGTTTACAGCATTAGTTTTGAAAATAATACAGTAAAATCATGGTGTAGTAATTTTGAAATTAAGTTTTTTACATCTCAGAATTAGGTTCTTCTAGATGCCGTCTAAATAGATAAAAAATAAACAGTGCTTTCAACAATTTTAACAATGTTATATTACATGTTTATGGTATTTTGTCTTATTTTATCATAAACTACCTTGAATCTTTCATCCTTTTGAAACAAAATAATATTCTTTGTGAACCAAGACTGTGTAGTCAGATGACATATTTGCCCTTATTTTTGCAGAGGCTAGATGAGAAAAATAGTGATGAAAAAAATAAGACTTTAAAATTACCCTACAGTGTTTATATAAAGCCTTTTTTAAAAAAAAATCTTTTAATACCATTTATCAGTATTTAACTGAAGATTTGACCTGTAATGCCAGACTTAGAGTGACAGTTGAAATCCAATCTTTCTTCGTAAAAGGAAGCTTTAACATTTTGGGTTTGTTTTTTCTTTTAGGCTTCACGGTGTATTAGATAAACTTCGTTCTGTAACAACTGGTAAGGTTCATAAAAATGATGTTTGGGTTTTTCTGGAATTTGCTGTAATGTGATTGTTTTTAAAAAGTTATTTGTACTGCTTTGGGAAAAAAACCCATGAATTTGAAAACAGTAGTTCATTTGAACTTTTTAAGGAAGCACACGTTTTTATGAATTTAAGAGCAAAAATTTAATATAATTTGAAGACAATTTAAGTAAAGGGAAACTAGGCAGTTTATCCTAAGGAAATAATTATAAATGTGCACAATGATTTAGCTTCAAGGATGTTTCAGTGTTTTATAATTGAAAATTACTTAAAAGTGCAGTAATAATAAATTGGATAAGTTTATATCACTGTGGGATAATGTTCAGCCATTAACTATGTTGTCAAGCACACACATTTATTGCCTTTAAGTAATCGATATAAATAATAAAGGGACCATGTATTTTTCTTTCTAGACCCCTCTAGTCTGAAGTCTTCTGACACCAACCTCTTTGATGGTAACGTACCTTCAAACAAGAGCAGTTTCAGTCGAGGAGATGAGAGAAGGCACGAAGCGGCAGTGCCGCCTCTTGCAGTTTCTAGCACTAGACCTGAAAAAAGAGAATCTAGAGTTCCTACAGGTTCACAGGAGCAGAAAGCCACTAATGTCAGGTAAGCGTCTTGTGTAGACCTATGGGCAGATGGGTGTGGGTGGCATTTACGTTAGTTAATATGTCTTTTAAGTTGCTGTTTTCAGACATTTTTTGAAAGCAATGAAGTGGTGGGGAACAGTTTTTTTTTTTCGGAATAAAATAAGGATAAGACCAAAGAATGATTATATTTTGCATAAAATGTAGTAAATCAAAGTAAAAAAAAAAGAATGCAGTTTCATAGTAGTTTTTAATAGAATACATAAAGTTATTATGTATACTTTTTCATTAAGATGTATCTGACTAGTCTTTGAATAGTGGAAGATGCTGCTGTAAACTAGTAACACACCCTTTTTGGTTTTGTTTTCATTTTTTAACAGACAGACTTACGATGATGGAGCTGCAACCCGACTAATGTCCACAGTGAAACCTTTGAGGGAGCTAGCACCCTCTGAAGATGTGATTGATATTAAGCCAGAACCAGATGATCTCATTGATGAAGACCTCAATTTTGTGCAGGAGAATCCCTTATCTCAGAAAAAAACTACAGTGACACTTACGTACGGTTCTTCTCGTCCTTCTATTGAAATTTATCGACCACCTGCGAGTCGAAACGCAGACAGTGGTACTCATTTAAACAGGTTGCAGTTTCAACAGCAGCAAAACAGTGTTCATGCTGCCAAACAGCTTGATGTTCAGAGCAGCCGGGTGTATGAGACAGGACGTCTGTGTGAACCAGAAGTGCTTCACAGCTTAGAAGAGACTTACAGTCCCTTCTTCAGAAGCAACTCAGAAAAGATGAGTATTGAGGTTTGTATATACTTTTGAATTCTGACCTGTTCTGCTGAAAATTGTCGATTCTTAATAGTAAGTTGTGTATGAAATAACATCACATGTTGCAAGTTTGTTTTAAACTGATTTCTGAGCTGCTCAACATAATACACCAGTCACATTTTCCACTCCACAACTGTCTTCTACAGCTATTTTGCATCTTGTTCATTTTCCTAGGATGCTAACATTTGAGATATAGCTCTCACCTTAAGGTATAATTTTGGGAGGATTTTAGGTCAGTTTTAGATCCTTCATGGCTATAGTAAACAATTGAGTAACTCCACTTTACTGCCTTCCTCAACAGTACTGTATGCTGCCATTTATGAAGGACAGTAAAGCACTTTTTGCTTTAGCTTAAGATTGGTTATTAGAGATATTACTTTTATTTATATAAGAAAGTAGGGAAATAGCCCATGAACTTAATTCTTGATATTGCTTGGCTTTTTCTTTATTAAGTATTCTGTAGTAGAATTTTATCTTCTGAGACTAGGTAAGTGGAAATTTATCTATTGCAGGAAGAAAACTTTCGGAAGAGAAAGTTGCCTGTGGTAAGTTCAGTTGTTAAAGTAAAGAAGTTCAGTCACGATGGAGAAGAGGAGGAGGAAGACGATGACTGTGGGTCCCGGACTGGAAGCCTCTCCAGCAGTGTGTCGGTGCCGGCGAAGCCCGAACGGAGGTACCTGAGCGAGTCCGTAGTCAACCTTTCATTGCCTGGTAGAGTCTCCTGGGTTACAGAGGTACCTGAGCGTGTCCGTAGTCAACCTTTCATTGCCTGGTAGAGTCTCATGGGTTACGGAGGTACCTGAGCGTGTCTGCAAGTTAACCTTTCATTGCCTGGTATAGGCTAATGGGTTTCTTAAAGAGGATATCATGAAAATACAAATTTAATCCTGTGTAAGACTTTTCCATGCCTGGGTCAGGAAGATCCCCTGGAGAAGGGCATGGCAACCCACTCCAGTATTCTTGCCTGGAGAGTGCCATGGACAGAGGAGCCCTGGGGTCGCAGAGTTGGACACGACTGTGTGACCACACACACACAAGACTGTTCCATTGGTGATCTTCTCCATTAAAAACTGTAACATGGGTGGGAGGAAAGTTGATCCAAAGTCATCGTTTGAAAAGTTACAAGATTCCAATCCATTTGGTATTTCCTAAAGCCTACAGCTGGTCTGTTCCAGACCAGAGAAGGCTGTAGTAAAGATACAATGGATGGCTAGCATGTAAAGAACGCAAATCTAAAGTTCAATTAAAATACCTTTCTTTTGTAGACCTTCACTTCCACCTTCTAAACAAGCTAACAAGAATCTAATTTTGAAGGCTATTTCTGAAGCTCAAGAATCTGTAACAAAAACAACTAACTATTCTACAGGTAATTTGAATGTTTATAATCCCTGAGTAACCTGTAGTTGATCCGCTCATCAAGTGTTGATAGAGATGCCTGCTAAGTGTTAGGGCCAAGGTGAGAATGATTCAAAGGGGATTTGACCACTTTGAGAAACTTTCTCAGCTGTCAGTAGAAGTTAGTTCTCTGAGCAACTGTAATGCCTTTTACTCCCTCTTTCTAATAAGGGTAAAATACATAATGGAAATCGTAAAGGGGATTTTGGTAAATATGAGATTTTCATGTTTATAGCATCATAGCCAACATTAGATACAAATTTATGTTGTATGAAAGGGAGCAAAACCCCAAATTGGTTGGAATTAGAAAAATTTGTCTAGCATATGAACAAGTTGGTTTCTTTCCTTTCAGTAAAACCTATTAATGGAATATGAAGCAGACAATTGACTCATGTTCTTGCCCCAGTCCTAGTGGAAGTACTAAATGGTTTTATGAAAGACTATAAAGTATTGACTTTTTTTTTTTTTTTTTTAACGGTGAAAATCTGTCCATTTACTTTTTACAACGAAAACATCATGGCATAAATCTGAGCATAAAGCCTATTTACATCCTGCTTTTTGTATGTTTCCTCATCTGTAACAAGACAATCATAACATCTGATAAGAGATGTGCGTGTGTGCGTGCTAAGTCAGCCATGTCCGACTCTTTGCAACCCCATGAACTGTAGCCCACCAGGCTCCCCTGTCCATGGGACTCTCCAGGCAAGAATACTGGAGTGGGTTGCCATTTCCTTCTCCATTGACTTGTTTTTAAAACAAAGGAGAAGAATGAGCTATAATAATATCTTACAGAAAACTCATCCTAAAATGTAACCAAATGATGAGTGTCATATTGCTATCAGATTTTGTGCTCTGTGCCCCGTGTGCTATAACTAGTATGTAAAATTTTCTGTTAATAAGCTATAATGGTTACCCACTCTTAATTTTTTAGTTTTTACTTTTGCTACAGATTTGATGACTGTTCTTTTCGCAATTTTCTGCTTTTCTTTTCTCTTTTGCATCTCTTTGTGTGACCTTTTCTTAAAATGAAGTAAACTGTAAGCTAGCAACTTTCGAGCCTGGTAGTCATCTGTACTCTTACTTCTTCTCATCCCTAATTTAACCCTGAACATGAACAGCGTTTGAATGATTAGGTACAGGCCAAGTTGACCTAACAGTTCCTCTATTTAAATTTTCTTTTTTGATCTGTCAGCAATATTGAGTATTTAGAATGGTGAGAAATTTAGACATCACCATGAACTTGAAATTTCCTACTTTTGTAACTGGAGAGAGTCTCAAAGATTTTTGAGAAATAGCATTGAAATTCTTTATCCAGGCTATCTAGATTATAATTTGAAATTATTTTAGAACCATGAAGCAGAACCCAGACTGCACATGGTTAACAACACATGTGTGCTACTGTGTGTTTATTGCATATAGTTTAAGATGTATAGGTGTGTTTTATATAAGCATGGGTAACTAAGAGTATTGAAAGGAAACATGAGGTATCTGTGAACTGTTTCTAACAACTCATATATTCTAAACCCAAGAAGGCATTTACGTTTAATGTGATTCTCACTGTTGAGTTTTGATATATCACTTCAATTGAATTTCCTTATTTTTTTGTTTTTTATGTAAAAGTCTCACAGAAACAGACACTTCCAGTTGCTCCCAGAACTCGAACTTCTCAGGAAGAATTGCTAGCAGAAATGGTCCAGGGACAAGGCAGAGTCCCCAGGATAAGTTCTCCCATTAAAGAAGAGGAAGCAAAAGGAGATAATATAGACAAAAGTCAAGGTAATAGTTTAAATGGTGTTTCATTTTCTACTATACTTTCTTTCACAAGACATTACATATTTTCCAGTGAGTATGAAATCTTGGTTATGCTATGAGAAAAGGGTTCAGTAGGCCCATGAATAGAATAAGGGACCATGAGGGAAGTCTATACATTTTTCAGAATTTAAAAAACCGTATTGTCGGGGAAATTTTTAGTGTTCTCAAAAGTGGAAAGAATAGTGCAGTGAATTCCCATGAATCCAATCACCCAGCTTTTTCAGTGTTTTGCCAGTCTTCAGTCATGTGGATGCCTGCACTCTTCTTTCCTTTTTGTTAATCCTGCCCCTGTTCCCTGGAACTTGAAGTCTTGTCTTTCAATCTCCCCTTTCTGACCATCATGTTTCTGACCTGTCAGAGCTGTCTTATTGTCCCGGTAGTACTAGTTTATCCCCTTGGGTCTGACATACTCCAGCTAATATTTCTGCTTTCTTTCTCTTAGCCCCTCACCCCCTACTCTCGCACAGACCCGCCTATCTAAAGTGTGACTCTGATCCTATAACTCCTTTGTTAGAGTATTTCTGGGTCCTCCTCCCACTCGGCGTCGTCCAGGACTGATGCCAGCAGCTTGGCCCTTCGGCAGCTTCATTCATTATCTGCCCCGGGCCTGCCTAGCCCTTCTCCACTGCTTTCTACCCTATTTCTTCTGTTCCTATCAGGAAAGACTCTAGTTTGTTCTTTCCCTCTTCTATGAAGATCTGATTAAAAAACTCCACCAAAGCTGCGTGCTAATTGTGACTTAATGCTTCTATAATGCCGGAATATATTTTTTCATTCCTCCTCATCTAGGTCCTTTGAATTGTTCCAGGGTCCTCCCAGATTTACTTGTTTCTTGAAACCCTATGCTTCCATCTTATATTTGTCCCTTCTCTCTCTCTCTCTTTTTTAAAAAGTCCTTAAGCTAGGGTGTGCAGTTTGCCGTGTCCATATGTGTGGTTGCAATAAATCATGGTCCTGAAAATGGGAAAACCCCCAAAATAGCCAGTAGGTATTGATTCAAAGTATAAGTGGGCCAATTTGTTTAAAGCTGTGGAAACTGGGATTTGAGCTTTAGTAAGCATTTGCAGTGAATTGGAGTCTGTTAAATAGGTTTGAATATGTGACTTCATGATGGTTTTTTTTTTCCCCCCCATGGTGGTATTTTTAAGTAAATTCTTGGTGGTGGTGTAGTTGCTAAGTCGTGTCTGACTCTTTGGACCCCATGGACTGTAGCCTGCCAGGCTCCTTTCTCCATGGGATTCACCACGCAAGCATACTGGAGCGGGGTGCCATTTCCTTCTCCAAGTAAACCCTTAATTGGTCCTTTTGGAGGATAATAGATACTAATTCATTGTTGTGAGAACCAGAGAAGTAAAATTGAGCATTTATGCTTTCTTTCCTTTAAGGGTGGTACCACAGGGTGACAAAGTCGTTCAGGAGCTAGTACTTGTTTTTGTAAGTGACGTTTTATCAAACTGAGCCTTGTCCGTTTATTTATTTATTTATTTTTTTGTCCGTTTATTTATGTTTGGTCTGTGGCTCTCATACTACAGCCACAGAGTTGAACAGTTGCAACAGACCATGAAATCCCCACAACTTAAAATCAAAAATATTTGCTATCCCTTTTGATATAGTAGATGAAGGGAGCATCTTTTAAAATTATTTTAGCTTAGAAGTCAAAACAAAATGATAGAATTGTAGTAGTTTCCCCCCCCAACTAACAGTGACTTAGTGAATCTAGGTACTGATAATGGCTATTAAAACTTTTAAAAGTGAAAATCCACTATTTTGTGCCTCCTGATGAAAGAATAAAAGACGACCCTAGTCTTGCCGGAGGATGTGAACCTGAGTGATCAAGTCTGATGTAGCAGTCAGCTGGCAGGAAATACAGAGGCCATGAGTGTGCAACAGGCAAAGTGTAGTTTCGGGGGCATTATATATATCAGTAGACTTAAAAGAGAAAATGCAAGGGACAAGGGTAAGGTGTCCATGTCTGGGTATGTACACTTGTATGGTAAAATCTCAAACTAGATATTACTCTAAAAAGCATCTATGATTCCTTGTGGATAGGAGTACACGGAGGGAGGCTAGTGGGGTGGCTTGTTGTTCAGTCGTTCGGTCGTGTCCGACTATTCACGACCCCATGGACTGCAGCACGCCAGGCCTCCCTGTCCCTCACCATCTCCCGGAGTTTAATCAAACTCATGTCCATTGGATACAACGATCTCATTCCCTGTCTCACTCTTCTCCTGCCTTCAGTCTTTCCCGGCATCGGGGACTTTCCCATGAGTTGACTCTTCTCATCAGGTGGCCAAAGTATTGGAGTTTCAGCTTCAGATTGACTGGTTGGATCTGCTTGCAGTCCACAGGACTCTCGATAGTCTTCAGCACCACAGTTTGAAAGCGTCAATTCTTCAGCACTCAGCTTTCTTTCTTTTTTTTTTTTTTTAAAGCACTCAGCTTGCTTTATGGTCCAACTCTCACATCCGTACATGGCTACTGGAAAGACCATGGTTTTGACTATATGGCCCTTGCTTGGCAAAATGTTGTCTTTGCTCTTTAATACACTGTCTAGGTTTGTCAGTAGCTTTCTTTCCAAGAAGCAAGCGTCTTTTAACTTCACGGCTGAAGTCACCATCCACAGTGATTTTAGAGCCAGAGAGGAAATCTGTCCCTGCTTCCACCTTTTTGCCTTCTGTTTGCCATAAAATGGTGTGATCTTAGCTTTTTTAATACTGAATCTTAAGCCAGAGTTTTCACTCTCCTCTTTCACCTTCATCAAGAGGCTGTTTTGTTCCTGTTCGTTTTCTGTCGGTTAGAGTGGTATTATCATCTGCATCTCTGAGGTTGTTGATACTTCTCTCAGCAATCTTGGTTCCAGCTTGTAACTCATCCAGCCCAGTATTTCGCATGCTGTGGGGTGGCTTACTTATATCTATTTTCTAGACGTGAATAAGATTATAATGGTGTTTTGCCTTACAAGAACTCATTAGGCGTTTCTGTGCGGCTTTCTATATCATTGTTTTGTTTTAAAGTAAAAGGTTAAAAAACTGAAAAGGTGTAGAGTACCTCTACTACTGAAGACTGTTACTGCTATTACTGGTATCATTTGTTCACAAGCGCAGTGACACTGCAAAGTTAATTAGTGCGCTTAGTCACTGTTGGTAGCTTCATCTCTGACAGGTTTTTAAAAATCTAAATATGCACATATAATGGCCAGAGTTGTTGATAGTGTTCTCAGATCTTTCTAACCTCTGTATTTTAATGAGGCTAGCCACCTCACAGTATTTTGCTTTTGTTTTGGGTTAATCTGTTGCTCAAAGTGTATTTTGCCAGTCTTTTGAAAGATTTATCACAACAGCAGTTCTTGCTTTACTGATTCTCTTTTGGTGTGTGTTCCCTTTCATTGATTTCTGCTCTTATTTTTAACACATCCATCTATATTTTTTCTTATTATGTTAGCCAGTTTTTTGCAAATGTAAGCATTTAAGGCATGAATTTCTCTTGACATGCCATTTTTGCTGCATGTCACAAATTTTTTGTTATCATTCAAGTGTGTTTAATGCATAGAATATGGAAGTTTTGGTTTTAGTCTTTTAATCATTTTAACTATATACTATGTGTTTAATTGCATTGTGGTCAGATAGTATGATCTGTATAATACATTTTTTTTTTAAAGTAGTTTAAGACTTAATGTAGTCCATTTTGTACATCTCCATGTACATTCTGAAAGAAAGTGGGTCCTAACTGTTGCATTGAAATTTCAGCATTTATAGATGAAGCTCTGTAGCTCTTTCACGTTTGACCTGCTGAATTTTTGGTCTGCTTATCAGTGATTGAGAGGGTTTTGAAATTGCTTCTCAGGATGACAGATCTGCCTTAATTTCTCTGTACTTCTGGTAGATTTTGCTTCGTTTTCTTTAAGGCTATTGAACTAGGTGCATGTATATTTAAGATTGTCCTGATGAATTGAATCAGGAAGGTACATCTTCCTGATGAAACTTTTATCCTTATCTGTAACCCTCCATGTATTAAATTATGCTTTCATCTAAAACTCAGTTTTGTCTGATTTTAATGTAGCTAGTTAGTATTTGCCTCATGTGTCTTGTGTTCTGTGCATTTGTTTTTAGTCTTTTTTTTCCTTGTTAGGTGTATGTCTTTTAACTACATTAAAAAAAAAGCTACATTATTTTTTAAAAATTCCGTCTGAGCTTGCTTTTTATATGAGTTTAAACCATTCACATTTATGAAGATTATTGATGGAGTTGGAATAGTTTCTGTCACTTTTTTTGGGAGTTTTGTATTTGCCTGCTTTCATTTTTTTGACCTTTTTTAAAGATTTCTTAATTACATTACATTGTAATTGTTGATTGCCCAGCTTTACTTTATTTTGTGTTATTTTAAATTCTGTTTCTGTTCTTTGGTTACCACTGACATTTCACTGTACAAATTTAGTAGTATAAAAGTTAATATTCTGACCCCATCTGCAAACAGTAAATGGATTTTAGAATATCTTAGCTGCAGTCTTTACCTTCTCAGACTTTATATTGTGTTTCCAGCAGTTCATCTATGTCCTTTTCTTTTTTTTTTTTTAGTGCATAAATTGGGCACCATTATTATTTAACCCAGGCTATGTTTGTTCAGATTTACCAAACATATATTATGTTTATTTTTTTTCTCAAATCTCTTGAATGTTAGTTAGGGACCATCATTTTTCAGTATTTGGAAATATTTTTTTGATGTGTATTCTTTGGAAGTTTCTTCAGAACAGGTCTGTTGGTGGTGAATTTCCCAAAAGTCTGTTTACCTACAAGCATGTTCAGTTCCTCTTGTTCTTGTGCAGTGGTTTTGCTGCATACATAAATCTGGGTTAGCAACAGTTATTTGTTCTCACCACCTTGTTTATATTATTCCACTGTCTTCTGGCTTCCATTGTTGCTGAGTGGACTTCTGTTATTCTAATTATCTGTCATTCCTTTGTAGGTGATCTGTCCTTTTTCTGGCTGCTTTCAAGATCTTCTCTTTGTCTTTGATGTTCTGCAGTTTCACTACAATGTGTTCTAGGCATGGATTCCTTTTATTATTCTTTTTGGTATATATTGAATACAATTTTGTGTCTAAAGTGAAATATATTACATTATGAAATACATGCTTACCCTGGAAAATTTGGAAAAAGAAATTGTAATACTTGCTGATAGATTAGAAGATAAATAGTACTGAGCAATTTAAAATAACAAGTAATGTTTTTTGCTTCATTATTTTCCACGCTGGTTCTCCTGGAGGCCACTGCTTATAAATGCTCCTGTTTATGACTTTCTTTCATTTTCCCCATGTAATAATATGTTTATACCACTGTTTGCTAATTCAGCTATAGTTGGTATGTTTTGATTTCTTGCTTCAATATACTGGAATGTAACTCTCACTTTTCCTTACCTCCATGCCTATATAGTAAATTAACTGTTTTTAGTTCATCTATTGATTACTTTTTATAATTTTAAGTAATATACCTATTTCTTGTGTAATTAACTGTAGCGGTGTATTTTGACTCCTGAAAGATAAAGATATTTATGTCCTTTAATTCTTACATATCTTTTCTCATCCCCTTACTTTTAAAATTCTGTCGTCTCTACTGTTATATTGCTGAAGAAGATCGGATGTACAGTATGTTCTGAGTTTTGTTTTGTTCTTTTGTTGTTGTTCTGCTTTTCTGGTTATTACTGTGCTTTGTAGGTTGGCTCTAAAAGTTGAGAACCAGTAAGCAGCGTTTAAATCTTTAAGATGCAAAACACTTCTCAGGCCCAACTGTAGATTGTCTTCTCCCGTTCTTGGTTTAGGAGCTCCCTGGAGTTGTTTATTTTCTTTTCCTTGTGCTCAGTGTTTCGTCTTCTTAGGTTCTTTTTCCCCTTCTTGCCCTCCTGCGTTATAGTCGATGTCTTTGGGTTTCCCATTTTTCCTTAGGTACCTTCCTCCTAGAACCTCTGCCCTTTTCTTCTCATCCCACTGGTTTCTCTCTGATCTGCTTCAAGGTTCCATTCCAGGACTTACTCCTCCCCTGAGTTCACACTGCATTTCCTAGATCCCCTTTGTCTTCCATTTTTGTCACCAGATTCTGAAAAAACTTAGGAAAAAGTATGGAAAATAAATTTTCTTGGCCTTTAGAAATCTAAAGTGTTTAATTAATGTTAATTGATTTGGTAAAGAAGTTTAATCCTCAAAAGTTGAAAGGCGTGACTTCTTTATCTTGAGGCTTCTGTGTTTGTGCTGAGAAGTTGATTGCCCATCTGATTCTTACTCCATTGTTAATACTAGGGCTTTTCTTCTGGAAAATTTAGGATTTTCTCCTTTTCTTAATGGAAGAAAATTAATATTTCTATTTCAGGTGTACAGCCGAATGCTTCATCTGTACATACATACATACACACACATGCATACACACACATGCATACATGTGTAGTTTTTCTTCAGATTCTTTTCCATTATAGCTTATTATCCTGTGTTCTTGATGTTTAAAATTTACTGTGATGAATATACGTACTAGTTAGTTACTATCTCTTTTGTGTTCTCAATTTTGACTTGATCTTGTTCTACTCTGAAATATTTTCTTGACTTTCTCTTTGGTTCCCCTCTTTTTTCTTTTTTCCCCAAAACAGGCAGATTTTAAAAAATTTACACAAGTTCTCTCTTGTTTTGTTTTTCATATTATCTTGTGAATACAGAATCATTTCAAATTGTCTGAAGAACATAGAGGGTTTGAAGGATTTTTTTTTTAAAGTATTCTTTTTTGTGTCCCCCCCCCCCCCCCCAAAGTAGTTTCCTATCAGTTTTCATTTGCTCTTTTTGCCATTTCATTTATAGGCTCTTTTCAACAAGTCTGGTCCTAATTTAAGAAAGTGTTAGTATCTCAGTCGTGTCAGACTGCAATCCCATGGACTTTTTAGCCCGCCAGGCTCCTCTGTCTTCGGAATTCTCCAGGCAGGGATACTGGAGCCGGTTGCCATTGCCTTCTCCAAGGGATCTTCCCAGCCCAGGGGTCTAACCCAGATCTGCATTGCAAACAGATAGATTCTTTACCATCTGAGTCATCAGTGAAGCCCGTAGTTTAAGAAAAGGCAGTACAAAGACTTACTTGGGAGCTGGGGCATGGGCTGTAAGCTTTATTGTTGGCAGGTTTTGTTTTAAATAAAGCAGGCAAGGAGCTGCTTTATTGGCCTTGAAATTGCAGAGGAATTCCCTGGGAGCCTTTATACTCCCACTAGCTGCCTAGATTTTCCCCAGATCTTTTGCTGAGTTTCTTTAGAAAAGAATATTTTTTAAAATTAAAAAATTTTATCAGATGTTTGTGTGCCTATATCATTCGGAAAACCTAGTTTTTTGTTTCATAACCTTAGGAATCTTGGCTCCTTGCTCCACCCTCTCACCTGTGGGTGCCCGTTTGTTCATCTGGCTCAGCACTGTCAACTCTCAGATTTGTGTTTGGACCTTGGGCCTGAATTCCTATCCAGCTGTTTTGCGTATCTCCTTGGATATATAGGGAACCCTTTTAAACTTGTCTAAAACCAAATGCTAGCATCTTCCCGTCCAAGCTGTTCTTCCTCCAGCCCTCCTTGTTTTAGTTAATGGTAGCTGTTCCTTCCCAGTTGCTTACGCCAGAAACCTGTGCTCTCCTTCCTTTCACGCTTTCTGCCCTTCTTCCTTTCCTCAGTCTCTCCTTTCCTTCCTTCCCTCCTTTTCCCTTTCTCCCCTTTTTCCCTCCTTCCCTTCCTCCACCTTTAGCAAATCCTGTCATCTTCTACCTTCAGACCATATTAAAATTCACCCATCCCTTGTATCTCTGCGTCTGTTACCCTCATGTAAGCCATCGTCCGTGACTTGCCTTGATGACTGCAGTAATGACCTTCCTGATCTGTCTGCTCACAAACTTCCCCTGTTGCTGTCTGTTTCCACAGCAGAGATGGATCCTTTTAAAACTGAGTTGGATCCCAGCACACCCTTGCTCAGAACCCTCTGGTGACTCCCTGTTACGCTCCCAAGGACAAAAGCCCTTAGCGATCTCATCACCTACCCTGCTAGACCCCCAGCCCTGTTCCCCTTGCTCTTGCCCAGACCTGCTTGGCGTGGTTCTTTCGGAGCATTCAGAGACGAGCGTGTGTGAGCTGCTTTGGCCGTCTTCTGGGAATGTTTTCTTCAGTCATCTGTAAGCTCGCTCATTCTCTGTGAGGCCTTCCCTAGGCCCCCAGCCCCATTCTCTCTAATTCACTTTCCTAAAACTTTTTTTTCCTCTATAGCACTTAACTGCCATCTAATATATATTTTATATTTTCATCGTTTAGTTTTTAAACGGATTTGGGGCTTTAAATATCATCCACATATTTGTTTTTGAGGCTCATCTTCCCCTCCCCACCCCAGTGTGCACTCTGACGAGGGTGGGTGTGTGTGTGTGGTTTGTTGCAGTTGTTGAGCACCCAGAGCACTGGCTGGCGTGTGGCGGCAGCCGAGTAGATGTTTGTTGCCTTAACCCGTGTGTCACCGCTGCCTTGCTTGTGGTTCTCCAGTGTCGTGTTTGTGGCTCTTCTTCTGGGCTTTAGCAGTATTTGTGCATGTGTTTTCTATGTTCCAGAGGTGGTTGAAATCTCATTTCCATAATCTGCTCCCTAACCATACAATGCTAAAGTCATTTTTCAGGGTGTACACTCAGTGTATATATTTCGTTACATACACACACTCGAATGCTATTATTGATACGTAAGAACATGTAAAAACAGAGTTCTAAGGAGTATAGAGATAAAAAATATTTTTAATGTAATAGAATTTCTGATTTCCTTTCTCCACCTTAGTGGAGGAAGTGGATTATTGTCTTGGAAACCCAATTTGAAATCCACTGCTATATGTTGTTAAGGATTTGTGCCATTTTCATGTTCTTTACTTCATTTTTATGGACTCTCCAGAAGGAGAGGCTATAAATGTACATACTTAATGTATCATGTTGGACTGGAATCACTGTGAAAGACATATATGAAAATGAAAACATGAATATGAAAAAGGAGTTTTCATATTCAGAGAAAACAAGAAAGTCCCCTCTTCATTCTGCCCACTGCCTTCCTCAGAGGTAAGCACTGCACTTACAGACTGGTGTATGTCTGTAGTCTTAGTGTTTTTTAAAATATGTTTGTACATATCCATCCTTCCTAGGTAGAGTAGAATTCTAAGTGTATTTCTGTGCACACATACACGTATGTATAAAAAGAGTTACACCACATGGGTTTTCTTTGTAACGTGTTTTGTTCCATTTACTGTATCGTAGAAGTATCATAATACAGTGATTATGAGTAGGGGCTCAGGGTGATAGACTGCTAGGGTGTTAAACTAGGCTCTGCCGCTCACTCACTGACCTTTTTTTCCTTCCCATTTATTTTTATTAGTTGGAGGCTACTTACTTTACAATATTGTAGTGGTTTTTGCCATACATTGACGTGAATCAGCCATGGATTTACATGTGTTCCCCTTCCCGATCCCCCCTCCCTCACTCACTGACCTTAACCTTTCTGAGTTCTGGTTTCCCAAGAATATGTTAACTTTTTCTGTTGATGAATATTTACATTAGAGTCTATGGAAGGATCTTTGCTTATTTTGCATTCTGAAGTTGAGCTGGGCTCACGGGGGTGAGCAGGAAGCCCCCAGTGGGCTCTTTCTGGGCACCTGTCTCTTTGTGGCCCTGCAGGACCGCTCTCCTGCTTCTCACTGCAGCCGTGTCTGCTGCCCTCCGGTGAGCCTGTTGGCATCCAGGGTGTGCCACGCTTCTCTGTTAGCTGGCGCTCCTGAGGAATTCCATGTGGCTCCAAAGCCTTGTAAATTTCGAAAATTATTTTCTGTATAAAGATTTTGAAGATTTAGGTTAATTTACAGATAACAGTGAAGAAGTAAATAAAGATTTTTATATAAATGTCAGTGCTTTTTCTTTATTCTGTTACTGGGAAGCCAAAGGCTGCAGCTATTTATACAAATTCTTTTGGAGGGGCTGTGGGGAGTCGTGTTCACCATCTTGCATCCTCATATTTTACCCAGCTTATTTGTTGGCTTAGTGAGTAAACCAAAGTAAAAACCTCTCTCAAACTACTGCCATGGAAAGAGATTCTCTGATGCATTCTCAGACACTCTCTGAATGCAGGAGACATTCTCTTGGATAGGAAGCCTTTAATTTTGTTAAGATGATGGTACTCCCCAAATAGATCTTAGATTCAACTCAGTCTTTGTTAAAATCTCTGCTGGCTTTTTTGCAGGAGACGCAAGCCGATTCTGAAATTTACATAGAAAGGAAAAGAACTTGAAATAGCCATAACTATTGAAAAATAATAAAATTAGAGGATTTATATTTTCCAGTTTCAAAACTTACTGCAGAGCTGCAGCTGAGCCATCTCCTGGGGCATAAGGGTGTACGTATAAATCAGTTGAATCAGGGTGAGATTCCAGAAATGAAGCAGTGTGCTTACGATCTGTTGAATTTTGACAAGGATGTAAAGGCTGTTCATTGGGGAAAGACCATTTTTTTCAACAAATGATGCTCGACAACTGGGTAGGCACATGCAAAAGAATAAAGTTGGATCCTTACCCTACACCATATATGAAAATTAACTCAAAATGGATCAGATGCATAAGTGTAAAAACTAAAATGACAATACTCTTAGGAGAAAGAGTTAGGTATAACTAAGTGAACTTGAACTAGACAATTGTTCTTGTATATGGCACCAGAAGCACATGCAGCTAAAGAAAAAATAGGTTAAGTTGGACTTTATCAAAGTTCAAAGCTTCTGTACTTCAAAAGATACTATCAAGAAAAAGGCAATAGCCAGGACGTGGAAGCAGCCTAGATGCCCATCAGCAGATGGATGGAAGGAAGCTGTGGTACATACACACCATGGAATATTACTCAGCCATTAAAAAGAATTAATTTGAATCAGTTCTAATGAGATGGATGAAACTGGAGCCCATTATACAGAGTGAAGTAAGCCAGAAAGGTAAACACCAATACAGTATACTAACACATATATATGGAGTTTTAAAAGATGGTAATGATAACCCTATATGCAAAACAGAAAAAGAGACACAGATGTACAGAACAGACTTTTAGACTCTGTGGGAGAAGGCGAGGGTGGGATGTTCTGCGAGAACAGCATTGAAACAAGTATGCTATCAAGTGTGAAACAGATCACCAGCCCAGGTGGGATGCATGAGACAAGTGCTCAGGCCTGGTGCACTGGGAAGACCCAGAGGGATGGGATGGAGGGGGAGGTGGGAGGGGGGATCGGGATGGGGAACACATGTAAATCCACGGCTGATTCATGTCAATGTATGGCAAAAACCACTACAATAAAGTAATTAGCCTCCAACTAATAAATGGAAAAAAAGAAAAAGTCAGCCCACAGAATGGCGAAAAGTCACCTATCTAATAATGATCTAGCAGCAAACCAAGGCCAAATCCTCATTGTCTCTGTCCTTAAATTTCCACCATGTCTTATATCAGTACAGTTGAATTCCATCATCACCATATATAATTTTAATAAGATTTGTGTCTCATTAGAGACACATGGGTGTGATCATAGGTCCAGTTAGCCTCCAAATAGTGTCCTGTTACTATTTTCAAGGGGAAATGAAATTCAAGATACTAGATAAAGCAGTTTAAAAATAACGTGAAGCCTGACAATTCCGGATACGTTGATGAGCAAAAGTACATTAAGTTCACATCATATTCAGGTGTAAAGTACTTTATGTTACATTGCTTATTTATGCCTCAGATCTTCAGTGGCCCTTTTCATGTGAGGTAAATAATAGAAAATTCTTGGTGTGTCACCTATCTGCTTCCAGCCAATCGCAAGCCAGAATTGTTTCCTGTGTAATAATAGGGTCTGTTGTTGGGAGAGGGGCTGTAAGTAAGACTTACAGGATACAGGGGGCCGCATATTTGGGCTTCTCGGTTGAAGCAGAGAGAAAATTGGTCTGGTTTGTTGAGCATTTTCAGATTTATTTTGAGTTCTTACTCCAGAAATGTACAATCCTGTCTTTTCAATTACAGGTTTTAAAATGTTACTGATGTTTAATACTTCTTAAAGTCACAGCCTTAATGATTGCTTTTACTTTTGATGAAAGCTTAGTGAGCTGTGAAAGAAAAATTACCAAATATTAAGAGGGAGAGAATTTTGGGAAAATGTCATCAAGGTTTCCATCACCATCTTTACCAATTTTCTTTTCACCTGGGCCAGTTGACTTAGGTTCCGTAACAAGTTCCTCTTGTTCACTGAATGAGCTAGACAATATTTCCCATCTTTTAAGGAAAATATCAACTGATATCAATGAAATTAAAGGGATGAAAGCAGCGATTTTGACAGTGGAAGCAAATCTGTTCGATCTTAATGTTAGAGTGTCACAGAATGAAGCAAAAATTTCATCTTTGGAGGTTAAAATGAATGAGTATTCAACAACATCTGAAGGCAGCAGACAGTTCGAAGATCTTCAAGAGGAAGTAGATTTTGAATCACAGTCAAGGACTACTGATGTAAAAATAATTGGCTTCCTTAGAAACATTGAGAAAGGTAAATTCTTAGAATGTGGTATCATCGGGTAACTTTTATAGTTTTCATATGGAGGCAGCAGGTCACAGAGAACTTGAATTTTTCGTGGACCTTTAATGACAGAATCTTGTACATGATTTGTCTTAGAAACCCAGACCTTAGAATTCTATCCTGTTTAGTGGATCTCTAAAACTGATGTTTTGAAAAGGTTAGAGGGGTGAAACAAAACTTGAAATGTGAGAGAATGTCTTCTTTCATCTATCTATTTTGTGATATTACTTTAAAATGTATAATTCTTTCAGTGTTCACTGTTTATGCTAAAGAGATCTGTTAGTATTTGAATTGGAACAGCATACTTCCTGTAACCTAATAACACGTCAGTTTCCCAGGCAGTCCTACAGGAATACAACTTGGCTAAATATCTGTTTCAGGTCAGCTCCTGAGGATTTACTGTATTTTCAACCATGGTAATTTTGGAAGAAACTTAACATTTTGGGGAGCAGGGCACATCAGTAAGGAGTAATGTAGTGTAACTTATATTTAAAAGAAAAGAGCTGATAAAAATTTGGCAAATTTTAAACTTTTTAAAAAACATCTTAATGAAACATGACAGTTGGTAAGCAGCTGCCAACTTAACGTGCCTGCTCTGAGTGAGCAGAACTGTCCTTGTGAAACTGACAGTAGATTTACGAAGCGTTAGCCTGCACAATCTTCCTGATACTTCAGTGGCATTTAGAACCTTGTCAACTACGTCCCTTCTTACACGTACTGTATCCCTTGAATCAGCAAGTGAGGCCTGAGTGTGCTGCGCACTAGGCCGGGGACGTTTGGAGAAGTATGACGCCCT
Source organism: Cervus elaphus (assembly GCF_910594005.1). NCBI lineage: Eukaryota > Metazoa > Chordata > Mammalia > Artiodactyla > Cervidae > Cervus > Cervus elaphus. Next base: position 3,142,158 of record NC_057826.1, on the reverse strand, counting down.
CGCGAACCTCAACCTGAAGATAGAAAACTCAGTTCCGTGTCTCTGTTTTGTTTTGTTTTGCAGTGTAACAGAAAATTGTGAATCCATTTAAGAACTAACACTCTAGCTGTGTGTCTCTTCTTACAGGGTATCTCAGTGCTTGCTCACGTGTTCTGTGGTATAGGACCTGGACGGCAGCGCTGTCTCCTTTGTGCATTGTTCTCTGTGCCCATCCGGGCCTGCAGTTTCTCCTTTGGGAATTCTCTGTTCTGTGGTGGGGGCCGACTTACCCGCTGAGAGCTCGGCAGCAGACGGAGACCCTCCTCGCGGGGATCTTTCCGCCGCTGTCGCCCGTCTCCCAGGGAGCCAGCCGAGGGCCCACGCAGCTCCTCCCGCTGGCTTCTGCAGCCCTTTGCCTTTATCACTGCGCTGGTCTCCAGTCAAGGAAGCCAGCTTCCAGACAGGGAGAACCGTGGTCATTTTTGGTTTAACCTGAGTACAGGTTTCTGTCTTACAGACCTTTGGTCTAGGATTATTATTAAATTGTATTGTGGAAGCTTTAGTTATTTTAAAGACTTTCAATTAGGAACCCAGAAAGATTATTTTGGTCTTAATTTCTGGGAAGCACACGTGCTACTATTGTTTGTTTTTCTTCAACATAGTGAAGTTTTTAAATTTATGTTCTAGGAACTCAACAGAGGCAGTTGTTATCCCGATTACAAATTGACCCCGTAATGGCAGAAACTCTGCAGATCAGTCAAGGTTGGTAATAATATTAAATTTTCTTTTGTAATCCAGCATTTTTCAGCTGCTATTTCCATTCCTTACACCTCATTTAATGTATCCTGTATCTCTTAGATCATGCCCTAAGATGCTACATTAAGATCTATGAAAATATTTTAGGGCCAGGAGTCAGGATCTGCATTTTCTTCACGCTGTGTGGTGTTTACATTGTTTACCTCATGCAGAAACTTGCTTCCTGTGATACCATTTCACCCTGGTCCCTAGAAACCGTTGGCTGCTCATGCCTTTGCTTTAGGGACCTCTTGAATCCTTACCCTGCGTTTCATTGAACTTTGTCCATTGCTCTGAACTGCTTTTGTGTTCTCTGGCCTGTAAAACCTCATTCTCACTCTGACTTCATGTTACAGTATTGTGGCCAGGTGTCCACCCAGAGCTTGTCATTCTGAGAGCTGCTGTAGCTTGCTTACCTGTCTCCCTGACCCCCAGCACACACAGGCACATACCGTGGGCTCCCTCAGCTGCGGCGAGTGCCTTGTTCATGTCTGTGTTCCCAGTGCCCGGCCCCTGCCAGATGCGTGCTAAGTGCCTAATAACTGCTGAATAAATGAACGGAGCCATCGGATCCCTGGAGTCTTAAATTCAGATCCTGTTTTTTCTGTTTTCTCTAAATCTGCCTGTTGTTGGAAGCTCTGGTTCCTCGACTGCTCCGTATCGACTCCTAACTGACTTTTCCTCACCTGTGTTCAGGACTCCACAGTCAACAACGATATTCCCTTACCCTTCCTGGCCTTCTGCTCAGAAAGGTGTGCTTATTCTCTCCAAGGATTGCCTTCTACCCAGATACCAGATGGTATCCAGTTGGCAGATACTTCGGTGTTGACCCCCTTCTGTGGCTTTCCTCTCCCTCTCTCTGGCCCCTCCCTTCTGTCTGTGAAAGTGTTGAGATCCTCTGCATCCTTGATTTTGCCCTCTCATTTCCCAGCATTCCGTCCTGCTTCTGCATACAAGCACTTTCATTCAAGATGTTTGGTAGCTGAGGTCACTGTGTGTGTTTGCATCATCAGTGCTTGCGCATTTTTTGTTTCCTTCAGTTATTTTCACCCATGGTGCGTATCCTGTTTGCATCATGCAGTTCTACAAGGCTTATGAGTGAGCACATCCTTTGCCTCCCTCCCACCACTTTTTGTTATTTCTGAGACCCCTTTGTTTCTGTGTATTCCTTTCATTTTTTTAACACCCTGGTTTTATTTCGTGTACTCTGTACTTCCTTATTTCTCTGAAGATATTAAAGGTGGTTTTGGACATTTTCTTCCCTACCTTATTGGTCTTGTTTTCTCCAGGTGGTTTTTTTTTGATCACTGTCTTTCACGGTAGGGGTTCTCAGATGTCTGAGGATCCTTGGTTGGCTTGTATTTGAGAGTGGGGCACTTAAGCTGATTGGCCTTTTGGGTTCATTAATTAGAGGATGAGGTAAGGGACTTTTGACTTTTGAACGTAGATCCTGCAGTAGAAGAGTGGTTTGTCTCGCCTGTCTGCTTTGGCGGTGCTATGATGTCTGTGTCTTTGAGTCTTTTAGTTTGGTCAGCTTTTCCAGAGAAAGATTGTTACAAGTAGTGGATTGGGTGCCAGGGTTCTGGGAGCTCAGTGGGGACGGGACTCAGGGAGGCACCTCAGCATTAATTACTGTGTGATGTTTACTGTACACACACGCACAGACACACACAGGCACACACACAGAGATACACACACACACACAGACACACACACATAGACACGCACACACACACACACACACTCAGACACACACACACACACTCACACACACAGTTTTCAGAATGGTACTTCTTGCAACATGGCTGGCATTCATTAGTCTAGAAACCCTGTGTTTTTACCTTTTCAGGAGTCTAAAGCTCCACTTTTCTCCAGGGGAGAAGTGGTCAAAGACTATCAGGAAATCTAACAGCTTTGTACAGTTTTAATAGTACGCACTGAGTTGATTTTGCACCTTTCTGTCAGACCATGATGCTTCATCCGCAAGCCTCTTGAGCAGTGATCAACAGGAAAGCGTATCTCCAGTTATCCAAGTGTCTTCCAGGCTCGAGGCAGGGGAGTAGCCGCGGCAAGGATCACAGAAGAGAAGACCAGACACATAGGGTTCAGGGAGAGCCCCCTGCTTCTGGACGGACCCTTGAGCCGCTTCTGCCGTGCCCTGCCTTCTCCCAGCCCCTTCCCGTGGCCCCTGTGCTGCCCCCGCCGTGGCCTGGGAAGAGTCTTGGAATCCATATCTCTTCATTGTTAGTTGAAGACTCGGCTTTTGGAGATCTACTAAGTTAGTTTTCCACTTTCAAAATGTGGTTACCGCCCCCGACATGGAACGTTCCCCCTGCAGTGGAAGTGTAGACTCTTCACCCCTGGAGCATCAGGAAAGTCCTTGGTTGTCTTTTCTTTTACAATTATTTTCTTTGTGAGGTTTTTTTTGTTGTTGTTAATTTAACCCTTTACTGACATTTTATTAGCGTTTCAGGAGGGTACAAGTGTGTGGATTCAGCCTGTGGTCCTCACCCAGGAGATGTCGCTCACTCTGCCATCTGTCTGCTCTGCCTGACCCAGGCCACGCTCAGGAGTCTTGAAGGGGTGACAGGAGGCTCGTGTCGAGAATACAGCTGTGTTCTGTGCACACTTCTCTGCACTCTGATGTGTGGCACTGACATTCCCGTGATTTCTTCCATCTTCAATCTTTTGGCTTCTGGGACTTCACTGTCTGTTCTTCTACTAGTTCCTTTTCCATCTCCTTCAGTTCCCTTCCTTTCCTGCCCCTTAAAATGTTACCTTTATCCTGTGTCTTGCCCTGAGTATTATTTTCGTCTCGTCTGTATTCTCCTGAGATGCAGGCTAGTAGAACTGCTGTGCCTCTTAAGAGAGGAGGGTGGTGAGGAACCGCAGCCCGCGGACTGAACTCTGGCCCCTCCGTCTGCTAGCTGTGGGACGCGAAGCAGGAGGACTCTGAGTGCAAACTGGGCGTCTGCAGCCTGGGAAGGAACTGCTTCCTGGGCTCCCTGAGGATTCAGGGAGAAGATAGCCGCACTGAATATGTACAGTTGATCACATGTTCTCATCTCACCATCAGCAGAGACTGTTTCTTACTTCTTTCCCCCTCGTAATAATCAAATCTGAGTCTTCAGCTTCTTTCTGAACACCCGAGAGTCGTGCAGAGACCTCAGACTTCAGAAGTCTGAAACAGAAGTGCATCTCTGCCCACTTCTAAGCCTGCTCTTTGTGCTGTCCTGACGCATGTTCCTCCCCCTCTCCTCCTACCCTTGTCTACGGCGCTCCTGTCCTTGCAGGGGGAGGCAGGTTTGCCTCCTTCCTGGGACGGTAGCTTAAAATGCACCTCCTGTGACTGCTAGTGCCCACGTGAGTGTGGAACGTGTCTCCTTTTCCTCTAGGTGTGTGAGAGGATGGCAGCGTGGGCAGCGGCCCCATGGCTGAGATCTGGGACTCTAGTCCATTCCTACCACTATCTGTTTTTCTAAAAAAAAAGTGCTCATATCAGTTTACTATTTTGAAACCCTGGTTTACTTATTACTTTTGACCAGAATCCAGGCTCATCGGCACAAGGGCACGTACAAGATCCTTTAGGCCTCAAGGCTTCTTGCTGCTTAATCTATTCAGCCTGCCACTTGTGTCCATCTATTTTTTCTATTGTGTTTTTTCACTTGTGTTTTTCTATTTTTTTTGTTTGTTTAGGTAGCACAGTGCTCTTATGTATTCATTTTACTAAATGAGTGAACCTGAATAAGTGTCCTCTGAACTTTGGTTTCTGTTGCCTGTTAATTTAAAGAGCAATACTGCTTACTAACGTTAGTCAGTGATGCCTGTTGAGGGGTCGGCAGCCTGTGTCCTGGGCTCCAGGTCTTGGTATATTTTATAAAGTAGTCGAGCTTGAAAATTACATTATAGGTGATGTGATCTGTGGCTGCTTGTGTTAAAGTTCAGTGTTATCCTTGCTGTGTTATCAATGTCTATTCATCTTAAAATTCTCTTTCAAAGTAGTCTGTCTTCAACCAGGCAGAAACTATGCCACTTTTATTGTTTTCATCAGGGTGTGTTCTGTTCTGTAAGTGTGCAAAATGAACAAAACAGATTTTAGAAAGAGTTTTTTAAAAACAGCATTCTTATCATAATTCAAGGGTGCATTAGGACTCTTTATTTGTTTCTAGAAAGTATTGTTGCACTTTTAAGTTTATATTGTTAACAATATCCCGTTGGGTGCCTCGTGGAAGAACGTTTTATGCTGTAGGCAGGAAGTTCATTCGAATGCCTTGGTAATATGCTGTATGAGCAAGGAATGCGTGACTTCTTTGAAAAGATGTTTGGCTTAGAATTGCAGCCCTGTTCCTAAGTAGAACCATTGTAATTTTCGTTTAAAATAATTACGAATATATTAAGGATTGACATTCTTCTCACGTGTGTGATGTTGGGAATGCAAGATATATTCAAAAGTAAACATTTGTGGCCAATTTTTTTGGCTCAGATTACTATGACATGGAATCCATGGTCCATGCAGACACAAGATCATTTATTCTGAAGAAGCCAAAGCTGTCTGAGGAGCTAGTAGTGGCACCAAACCAGGAGTCGGGGATGAAGACTGCAGATGCCCTTCGGGTCCTTTCAGGACACCTTATGCAGACACGGTAGATGGATTCTTTTTTTTGTGTAGCTGATGTGTGTTGGTAGATAGTGGAGGTTAACCACTAGCGCCCAGCTCCCTCCTGCCCGTCCTGGCCCCTAGAGTAGATGCTGTACTGATGGAGAAGTCAGGCCGTGTATCGTAAGGCACACCCAGTTTTCAAAAATCTCAGTTCATCTTTCTTATTCAGAAATCTGTTATCATACAAATAAGTCAGTATATGATTTAGGTCTTTTAATAAGATTAATTTCTTTATACATATCCAGGAAATGAAATTTTAAAAGCCAGATGATAAGAATTAGGAGATCTCATCAGAGAGTCAGCAAATTGGGTTCGGGTGATTATTGCCGTAGATAATGGACTGTTCTGTAAGAAAACAAATGTAGAGTTAATAAGCTTAGTGTAAATATAGAACGGCTGGCTGGCTCTTGTGTTCTGAGCATAGATGCTGAGTTTTCCATTTGTTTCCATATGACCCTGTGAGGGTCAAGTGGGTGTCGGGGTCAGGGCTGAGGGAGAGCGCCCTGAGGGCAGCCTGAAGGGCTGGTGTTGACGCCACAGTGATTGGCCGTAGTCATGGTGTGTGAGTAGGAATCCGCTAGTTGTCCCTGGGAGTCCTGTCAGGGCTTGTGTGTTAGTGAAGGAGCCGCAGACCAGTCAAGGCAGTGATAGTGTTTTGAAGAGCGCTGTAGGAGGCTTGGCTTTTTGTGCGTCTCCCTAATTCTGTGGTATTTTCTATCTGTCTGGCAGAGATCTTGTACAACCAGATAAACCTGCAAGTCCCAAGTTTATAGTGACGCTGGACGGTGTCCCCAGCCCCCCGGGATACATGTCAGATCAAGAGGAGGACATGAGCTCTGAAGGAATGGGAGCCGCCCAGCACCCTGCAGCCTCACGCGGGGGACTCGCGGGTCTCCTCCGCCCGCAGCCCGCCCGCGTGCTGAGCAGGCGGCTCGAGGACCCAGATGGTAGCTTTGCAAACGGTGTGTGGGGGCTCGGCCCGCCCTTCAGGGTGCTGGCCTTGTGGAGGACGTCTGTGCCGTGCGTCTCTACCTCGAATGAATATTGGTTGGAGGTCTTTTATTTGTAATTTGGTAGTGGCCTTTATACTTCTTCAGACAAAATGACCAATTGAATTTGAAACGGTTTGTCCTTTGCGTGTACTAAAATGGAGTTCCACCATGGAGGCCAACAAATACCTCTCTGTGATGCTTGTTAAAGGGTGAATTCATGCTTGGTGCCTTGTTTAACCTTTTTTTCCCATTTAGAAACTATATTTGTGATATTCCCCTTGAACCAGCAGTAGTTGGTTACTCTGGTAATTAGTAATTAACTTGACAGAAAACTCTATTTGGATTTTGATGTCATTTCTACTTCAGTGAAATTCCCTTGAAAGGAGTTTCTTATCTAATACTTCAAAGTACTTCTTGGAGGTTTAGGAAAAAACCTTTTGTTTAAATTAATATAGAGGCATAGTAGTAGAGATGAACTCAGTTCAGATAGGGACATGATTTTAGGCAGATGAACGCTTCTCAGCAATGCTTCTCTCACTGGATGTCAGGGGCTGGTGCCTTGAGCGTTTTCATTCTTGATAGAGAATTCCAGTCATATTCCTCACAGCTTAGAAAAATTTTAGGAACACCTTCATTGGCAAGGGAGACAATTACTGAATATTAAATATGAAGAGCATCAAAGAAGAAGCAATAATGGGTTCTAAAATTTTCCCACAGTAATCCTTTTCTTGTTAGAGACACAAAAATGTATTAAATACATTTTTTAGTCACTAAAAACATAGTAGCATTTAGGGGGAGATCGTCAGTGAGCGAAGGACTTATTGCTATTATCCTGAAGAGAGTGGACTGCTGTGAATCAGTTTCGGTTGGTGGAGTGAGTTGTAAAATCTGACTTTTCTTTCAAAGGAAGAAAAATTTTAAGTGTTAATAACAGAGGTGATAAGAACTGCAGTAGTCAGGCAGTTCAGATTTCTTGACCCTGTATGTTCTATTTAAAATATGAGAAGATCCTGGTGTTTTTAGTACTTTGGATTTCAGTTTGGTAGTTTAATTTTTGGTACCTTAGGGTCTTGTTTAGTTGCCAAGTTGCATCTGACTCTTTGCGACCCCATGGACTGTAGCCCACCAGGCTCCTCTGTCTGTGGGGTTCTCCAGGCAAGAATCCTGGAGCGGGTTGCCATGCTCTCCTCCAGGGGATCTTCCCACCCCAGGGATGGAACTGGCGTCTCTTGCACTAGCACGTGGATTCTTTACCCCTGAGCCACGCGAGAAACGCAGTTTCGGGTCTGATTTTGTTTGAATGTAGACGTGCACGAGCAGCTTTCTTGGCGTCTGTGTCATAGCAGTGACCCTCTGGGTGGTGAGAGCTCTCGTCAGCCTGCGCGGTGCTGTGGCCATCACGGAGACGCCTGTGGGGACGGGGAGCCGCCTTCATCACGGCTTCAACCTGGGCCTCTCGGTTTCCCACTGCTGTGCAGAGACGGAGCTCTGCAGTAGCGGGGCCCAGGGCGGCCGAGAAGACTCCCTCAGGAGGCTCTCGTCTTGCCCGCCCGGGTGGGGGTTTACTCTCCGTGGCTTCCTGTCCAGTGTTTCAAGGATGCCACCAATTGCAGCATCTGTTTTAAGCTACTCTGGCTGGCCTTTCACAGGAGCACAGATTGTATACTTTACAATAAAAAGTGAATTTGCCTCTTAAACAGGAGGAGTGTTGATAGCTTATGAAGTAAATGTTAGAGAAAACCAGAGTTGTGAGCTTTGTGTACATATGATGTCATTTTTTCCTCAGAAAGATAGTTTCCTTGTACAGTGTGTAATTTTAGTATTGCTCCTGAGATCTGTCGATAGCTCCTTCACTCCATTTTCCAGAATCCCCTGCTCTTGGGTATCCGTTGATGTCTTTCCCTTGGTCTGGGTCTTGTGCATGTGCTGGAATTTAAAGTATGTTCTCTGGAGGGGAAGGCGAAACACAGTTTCTCTGCAGGAATTATACATCAAAAAATTGTATTTGGAGAAAACCCCTCCTTCCAGACCATTGTATTTTGAGACTAAGGATAGTTTTCTATCCTGGAGCTAGGTAACGACCTTCACTGTGTTTAAAGGCGCGTGGGCATGGTCTCGGCAGCTTTCCGGGGGTGCTAATGGTGGGCTTCAGGGCTGGGCTGTGTGCCGTGTTCTTCAGGAAGACGGAGGTGGGTGCTCTGGAGCAGGAAGTAGTCCTCACACTGGCTGTGGAGCTGTCTGTCTGTCTGATGGATGGCCTGTGCTACATTCTTGTTTCCATGTATCACAAAGCTCTAAGGAAGACAGTTTCTCTTGGTTTAGATGAGGAAACAGAAGTTCAGAGATGTTGTAACACACTCCGCGTGTCTGGCTCAACCATCAGCGAAAGAGCCAGGCTTGAGCTGCAGGAGGACTCGGTGGTGTGGTTGAGTGCTGTTTGCTCTCATAAACATTAATCAGAAATGTGTTAGTAAGACCCTTGATTCTTTTTTTTTTCCTAGGGTGTCTTGGGTCAGTAGCTGACATCTCATTATGTATGGTCTTTGGGTGTTACTTGGTTTATTCTGTGTTTTAAGTTTCAGTTAGTTGCTGTCATTTATAAATTAGACGTCATAGGGGACTTCGCTGACCACCCAGTCTTTGGGACTCCCTGCTTCCTGGGTTCCCTCCCTGGTCGGGAGCTGAGATCGCACGCGCCGCACAGCTTAGCCCAAGAATAGAGTTGAGTTTAGACCCCAGACGAAAAGGTGTTTGTCTGCCTGAGTCGGGCGGCACTGCTGCCGTTTTCTCTCGTCGTTGTTGTTGATGGGGTCATTTGACCCACCCCGTGAGGGGTGGTGCTGAGCACCTCGGGGTCACACGTGCGCTCTCCAGGCCGCTCTTCTGAGCAGGCTTCCTCCGTGAGGCTTTCTGCCATCGGGTCCCCTTGCCTCTGGACAGCCTCACTCTGATCTGTTAAGTGATCCTCTAGGCCCCTGTAGGTCGGATGACATTTGTGACTCTTAGGCAAAACCTTTTCCTCCCTTTGTCCATTGATGTGAATTTATCACCTGTACCTAGAAAACTGTACATACCTCGGTGAGTGGGAACACTTGTTTTTAGACACCAATCATCTTAACCTGAATATGAGAATTCGTTTACATTTTTTATCACCTCGTGTTTTCAGTTCCCATTTCATTTTATTGGTTCCCTAGTTGACACTCTTTGCTCTTTTAATCTTCATTCAGCTGAAATAATTTTGAGAATTGGAATTTTTCGGGGAGAACTGACTCTTGTTGAGCATCACTGTCTACTTTCCTCTTCACAGTGAGAACACTGTAGTCTACTTCCTAGTAATCTTTTGTAAGATTCTAGTTGTATTATTTGGACTCATTTGTTTTGTGTAACTGTAGACATAGAAGAACGTAAAATTGTAAGACTGGGTGTTGAGGGAAGTTGACTAAAGGTGTCATGTCCTAACTCGGCTCTGACGACTGAGAGGCTTGTGACTTGTCCCCTTTGTAGCTGAGCTGAGCGAGCTGAGCGAGGCGCAGAAGCCAGAGAAGCTGCTGGAGCGCTGCAAGTACTGGCCCGCCTGCAGGAACGGGGACGCGTGCGCTTACCATCACCCCGTGTCGCCCTGCAAGTGAGTCGCGCAGCCCGCCCCTGGCTCTCAGGTCCCCTCCTGGGGGCGCTTCCTTCTGCCGCCCTTTCCTGCGACTGCGTGCAGCGGGGGGACAGCACACGCTGGTGTCCGCGGGCGCGGCGGCAGGGCTCGCCTCTGTGCCTCTTGAGATACCGACACTCCTGGGATTCTTTGAGGATTCTGTACATTTAAGGAGTGACAGACAGGTCTGCCTTGGAGTACAAGATGAAGCAGGGCAAAGGCTCACAAGAGTTTTGCCAGGAGAATGCCTGGGTGGTAGCAAACACCCTGTTGTGTAGAATGTTACATAGCCCTCAGTTACAGAATAAACGGTGTCTCTTGTCACAAGAAACACCTCTCCCTTTCACGGTGACTTGGCTTGAGATGAAAATCTGTTAATCCCCTGGGCTTTGAAATAGGCATGTGTGTCCTGTTTTGATATCTGGCATCATTTAGAAATGGGAATTTGCTTTTTTTTCTTGTTACTTCAGTGTAACAAGTAGTGATGGAATTAAGAGTACAATGGAGCATCTCTACAAAAAACCATGCATTTGGGAGATTAAATGTGAATAATACGTTTTGTTTTGTTTTATAGAGCCTTTCCTAATTGTAAATTTGCTGAGAAGTGTCTGTTTGTTCATCCAAATTGTAAATATGATGCAAAATGTACTAAACCAGACTGTCCCTTCACTCACATGAGCCGAAGAACCCCAGGACTGCCTCCAAAACCAGGTCAGTGACTGTGCACTTCTGCATTTGAGTGAAGAGGGGAAGATGACATTTTGTGACTGTAAAATGAATTAAAAAATAGTTTGAGATCATCGTGTAAGAGTCAGTTAACGAGTTTACAGAACAGGTGTGTCCATTCTATAGCATTCTAAAGTATTTTGTCTTGACTAATGAATATTATAAATCTCCCATTTTTTAAAGTAGTTCCCATAAAAACACCTGCAGACTGTACTAAAAATTATTTTGCCAAATCTCATCTCTGTCCACAGTCACAGCACCAGCACCGCCTTCCAGTAGTCAGCTGTGCCGCTACTTCCCAGCTTGTAAGAAAATGGAGTGTCCCTTCTATCATCCGAAAGTAAGAACTTTCATCTTCCCAAAAAGGAATTGAGTGGCAGCTTGTTCAAAACTATATTGTCTTCCTTTTTTTTTTCCTTTCCCAGTTTAACTTTTTTGTTAAGAGTTGACTTCATGGTTTTTAAGACCTGAAGTTATTCCCCAGTTGTTCCTGAGCCCGTGTGCGGCCCGTTAGGCCAAGTCACCTGAACCGGTTTAATGTTAGTGGACTAATCTCCCGTGGCCGACCCTGGTGGCTCAGATGGTAAAGAATCCGCCTGCAGTACCGGGGACCCGGGTTCAGTCCCTGGGTCAGGAAGACCCCCTGGAGGAGGACGTGGCAGCCCACTCCAGGATTCTTGCCTGGAGACTCCACGGACAGAGGAGCCTGGCGGGCTGTAGTCAGTGGGGTCACAGAGTCGGATAGGACTGAGCCCCTCCCGGGAGGGGGCGCTCCCTGCTGCTCCGCGGGTTCCGCTCTTCTTTGCCCTGAATGTGTCCCCCACCCCACCTCGTGCCAGGCCGGAGACGCTGGGTCGAGTGGTACCTAATGGCGCCATCCCTAGTCCATCATGTGTCCATGGTTCTAATGTCTGCTCTAGAGATCGGTCGGGGTGTCTCCAGCTGCCTAGCTGCTTGGCATGAATCACCTTCTCTTTGGAACGGCAGCCTGGTGGCCATACTTATGAAAGGCCTTCAGTTCCCCAGCTGCGGTTGGACACAGATGAGGGTGAAAATGGGAGGGTGCTGGGCAGGATGGGCAAGTGGTTCTGACACGGATGAGAGGAATCTGTGTTACATGCTCAGGTTCCTTTTGAAGTTTACCTTGTTACTCTTCAATCAGGATTTTGTGTCTTGGTGGGGGCTCCTGTTTGAGGGCTTCAGCAGGAGTAAGTAAATGGGGACGGTCCGCATCTGCTGCCCCGTCGCCCTAGGGGCTGGTCACTGTCAGCCAGGCTGCTGTGGGTCCGCATTAGCTTTGCAGCGGTTGAAACGGCTCTGTCTTCAGCACTGTAGGTTTAACACGCAGTGTACGCGACCTGACTGTACGTTCTATCACCCCGCCATTACTGTGCCACCGCGACATGCCTTGAAATGGATTCGACCTCAGACCAGGTAAAGGTCAGAAGTAGTTTTTCTAATGTCATTTCAAATGCTTTTCTAGTATATGTAATACTTTCTTAAATTTGTAAGCATACAAATTTGTGGGGAGCATCACTTTATGTCTGCTGTCCAATTAAGGGTCTTTGGCAAAATAATTTACTACATAAACCAAATTTTGTTTCATTCAGCAGTTGCTTGTTTGCCTCAGACTTTCTTTAACTTCTGAACAGACTGTGAACATGAACTTAAGGCCTTCAAATTACAGATTTTCACATCAGTTTTCTTAGACATTAAGTTTCAAAATATTTTTACTGTGACCCTTACATTTAAATGCATATATTAGTATCTTTTATGTACCTTATATAGTTTATTCTTTTACAGATCTTATATTTATAATCTGTAGAGCAAATATTGTCTGAAAATACTCAACTTCTCTTAACTGACATTCGTTAAAGCAATTAACTGAAAAACTTTTGGTTTTGTTTCTTCAGTGAATGACACCCAGTCCTACCTGACGGAAGACTGGCGTTTGAAAGTTTCCATCTACTGATGAAAGACATTCTGCAGAATTTGTCAAATCTTTGAAACTTGGAATATATTGCTTTCATAATATGAAGTTTATTGCCTATCTGAAGTGTCTAATTTTTCAAGTTTGTAAGTTTATTAAGTGATTTTAACATTGGGTCTTTGTTGTTTTGTTTTGACTATGGAAAGACAGTTTAAGGAAAAGCTGAAATCTATTAAAACATTTGAGGCATGTTTGTACACTGCTGTGTTCAAGTATCAGAATTTACACCGTGGTGCTATCACTGTTGGTACTGATGACCCAGGTGAGGCCCCAGTGGTGCTGTATGAGGGAGGGTCCTTACTCCAGAAGTTGGATGGCTGCTTTCACTTTTCGACTCCCCTGAAAACAGGAGTAGCCCAAAGTGCTGAGGTGGCATAAAACAGTTACTCAGTCCTACTCTTTAAAGTGAATTTAGTCTGAAAAGCATGACTATAAACGCTTTTTGAGTTGAGCACTGCTTTGGTAAATGGTTCCCAAATATCTGCTCCCTTGCTTTCTGAGAAAGGATGAGTGAGGTGGGGTGTGTAGGGTGAACAGAGTTGGAATGGCAAAGGCAACAGTTCCTTAAAATGCTTTCATTTACTGTTAACGTATACCTTTTAAATAAGTATTTTAGGGATCTACATTATCACAAAATTATACAAAAATTTTTTACAAGTATATACATAAGGTATCAGAACAAACTTTAAACCCACAAGATTATAGCTATACATACATATTCTCACATTCTGAAAAACAACATTCTCAGAAATAACTCCACAGAAAATATTACTGAAGATAATTTTTTAAATGTAAAAATTAGATTTAAATAGTATATTTTAAATGACAGATATATAATTACAGAGATCAGATGGGTAAACTGCAAAATAGGACTAAACTTTTGGGATACTGAATGAAAATACAGAGTTTTGTGTGTGTGGTTTTAAAATTGTTAAGGCAAGAAGTGTCAAATGCTTTAGAATTAAATAACAGATCACTGATTTTTAAAGACAGTGTAGTTTTTTAAAAAGTAAAGCTAAAAGTTGGTTAGAAAAAAAGAGTTAATGCAAAAAGGATAGTAAAGATCAAAATAGTCTAAGGACCAAATTAAACTCTATATAAAAAAAAGTTGTTTGACATGCGTATTAGTCATATATTGAAGGGATAATAAAACTACATGTGTGTAAAAGTCCATGTTTCAGATGCCAAAACCTGCAGCCTTGTGGCCATCTCTTTGCTGTTGGAAAATGAAAGAATTAACCAGTTATTAAACCATCCTTTAAGTTGCACTTTGCTGTGCTTATAAGACTGAAACATTAGAACAAGCAAGACAGTGTACACAAGGGCACACATAACGCCATCGTGTAGTCAGCCCGCGGAAATGGCAGTTCCACGCCATTCTAAAAAGTTATACTCCACTGAATCTAAGGTACTTGTTCACTCGAGTGTTGACTTGAGATGCTTTATTTCTGCAGAAGAAATTTGTTTTAAATTGTACTTACAGAAATTTTAAACAGACTTTTAGCATCAATGCTCATAAATGGAGTATATTTGTATTCTCATAATTTCACTGTAAAAAGTGGGAAACAAGGGCTCAAGTGATTTAGTTCTACCATTTTATGAGGAAATAATATGCTGAAATCAGATTTTTTTCTATTTAATAGACACAGCCTGGAGACGCATTAAGAGTTTCATCTTTCATTTGCTATGGTTTATGGGCAGGCAAAGGTTCACTATAACTTGGTCCAAAATGAGCCACCATCAAAGAAGTTCACAGAAAAGGAAGGGAACAGAGGTGGCTGTGAGTGGCGCTGGGTGCCAGGGGGTCTGGGCCTGGTCTGCACAGCGCGGAGGCCAGCGGTGCCCGGGGGCGCAGGTACAGACTGGGGGCTCAGTCAGGCACTGCACATGGAGACAACCCTCTAGGTTAAAAAGCAGGCCCGCCACGGCTGTTCCCCTTGCCTCAGTCAGTGGCTGGTGCAAGGGCGGCGGTTGTGGGGCGACCACGCTGGGACACGGATGGCGGGGATTAAGGCCGCCGCAGGCTGACCGCGGGGGAGCAGGTTCACCCTACGTGGTTTCCTGATTACGGCCGAAGAGTTTCTACCCACACTGTAATGGAACTGGAATTTCTCTTTAGCCAAAAGCAGGTAAACTTGACTCAAGGAAAATTTGAAGCTGCAACTGCCTCAAATAGAGAGAGGGGGAGTGTGGTTCAGGGGAATTTTTAGCTTTAACTTATTGACTGCTCCTTTATAGTATACATGAATAGAAGCTTTAAATATTAGTGTTTCATCAAATTGGGCTTAATTTAGGAGAATCCATTGACAAGAAAATGATAATGTTTCACGCTTCTTAAACGAACACCCCAGTCAGTCCTTCAGACGCAGCTGTTCAGCTCTAAAGCCGACCAGGTTCAGTCACTGGTTGGGCTTCCATGATGTAACTCGGCCTTTTCTGGTTTTAATATTAACAGGGTGTTGCACATAGAAAACAGATGACCAGAAACCTGAAAGGCTCTATTACACTACAAAGATAATTAACACATGAAAATAAAAATTCATAGGACCAATACAGCATCTTAAACTTCTTCATACTTAGAAAAATATATTTTTAAGTAGCAGTCTGCGTAATTTCCAGTCTTCAGGAAACTACAGATAAGCTAAATAGGAAGTTCCTGAATGGCAAGTACTGATCTTTGGCAGCATTTAAAGTGAACAGGAGTAAAGATCTAAGAGTTCAGCCCCAGTCCACCAAGAAAGAATTGTTAGCGACAAGTTTTATAAGTGGACCGATATTCATTCCTTATGGAAGTCAGCCTATAGGGTAGCATACATTAAACAAATTTTTCCATAGAAAAAAAGGCTATAAAAATTTTATTTCAAGAGTTACTAAATTGTGTAACTTTGTAAATATGAATTCAATGCTTTAGTTTACATGTTAAATGTTTCTATTAGACTGCATCTTTGAATACTCAACATTCTCTCCCAGTTAAATAGCACTACTGTCTAAAACCTTAAACTGTACATCACTGGAAATGATTGTTTATCATACTTTTCCATTAATGAGGCTATAATCATGTTTTACTGTTTCAGTTACAGAGATGAATTCTGAACATGAGGGACAGCTCAGAAGTGAAAATGCAGTGATCATTACTACTGACTTTGGATTTGTTCTTGAATTTAAAACTTTTAGGAGGAAAATGTGCTTTATAAGCAGGACTTTATTAATGCTTAGGAAGCATTATATTCTCCAGTAGACCTCCTGTGTGTTTTCTTAGGGAAAATAATGTCTGCCTTTTAAAAACTGTGATCCTTTAGGGTGATGGTATATTTCCTTATGTAAACACAAGGATAAAATACTGAACAGTTTAATCTTGAAAATAAAAATTCAAAAAAGAAAAAGTTTTGCTAAAAAAGAGGATGAAAATTATCCAAGTTGGGTGTTTGAGGTTTTGGTTCACTTTTTTGAGGAGCTCTGTCTCCCAAACCTCCCCAGCAGGTCTGCCAGATCTGCACACTCTCCAGAATGGGGGCTAGCTGTCACCATCAGTTCATTTAATCCTTTCTTGACATGGGATTACCTGGCAGTGGGTGGATTATGGACAGTTACCTAGTGCATGTTACAAATATTTTGAACCGATCAATCTTCATTTTGACAAGTTTGGGCATTTATCCCTGTTTCAATCTTAAGTTAGCACCACTTGACCATGCAGGGCTTGGTTCTGATTCTTTTTTCTGCTTGTGGAGTCCTGCTTTTCTCAAGGCTGTTAATTTACAGAGTCTTCTCAGCATCCGTATCTTTCAGTGAGGCATATGTACACATTTCCAGACAAATAAACTGCAATCAGAAAACAGCAGTGAGTTCACGATATTTCTAAATTCTCAGAATAGTTTGTTTTTCAATTAAGCTTTCAAATCATACATATATGTATAAAAATTTTCCCTTTTAAGTCCTTTTATTCTCTGTGTACACGGTATACAACTCCAAGGAGCCATCTGGTTTTGCTACGTTATGATGACGTCGACTAGCTGCGTCCCACAATGAACCTGTCAGAAGAAGTGGCTAAATCCTAACGAGCACGCTGGCATATCCTGGGCTGAGAAAGGCACCGACCTGCAGTCATCACCAGCACTGATCACATGTCGGTCGCCGCTGGTAAAGCGAATATTTGTCACGTGGGGTGAATGACCCAAGAACCTTTTGTGTTTTGCCTAAAAAACAAAGAACAAGGCTCAGCATGTGTGATGAACACAGAAGTCAAAGGTTTCTATCAGGAACCACTATCTCCATCACAAAGACTGTGGAGAGAGGAAGCAGTTTGGACCACAGCTATTGATTAAATGCTTTTTCAGAGTGATGGGTCTGCGTTGAAAAGCATTTGCAGTTTGTTAACAGATGAATTAAAGGTCTGGTAAAAGGCTGAGTGCAGCTTTGTTAGGACAGTTTGAGACGATGGCATGACTTTTGAGGGCAAGGGGGGATCATCTAACTGCTTTTATTTCAGAGTAATGGATTTAGGAAGTTTGGAAGAAAGTTTAGAATCACAAATTTCAAAGTATTTTCAAATCATGAGATTACATTTTAGCACATATTATGTGGGAAAATGTACTAATAATGATTAAAAGTAAATTGGGGGTAAAGTTACGTAAAATACTAAACCCAAGATAAACTTACAAATTTTTCAGGACATGGGAAGTCAAATAACTTAACCATGCCAAAGTCATCTCCCGTTACCAGGCTGATTCCTGAATGAGAGACACAGGCACAGTTGACATCTGCTTTCTCAGCGTGTCTGGACCAGATTCCCATAACTTCATCTCCGAGAATACTACAGAGAAGGAATAAAAAAACCCACCATAGCAAACACGGGTTTACATACTGAAAAAGTTTCATGGTAATTAATCTCTATACCTAATTAAGTTATTTAGACATAAGAATAAATTATGATAACGTGTTACCTGGAAACCTGAATTTCTCCTGGGATGTGAACCCCTGCACATACACCTTTTCTTATTGAAATTTTACAATTTTAAGGGTTTATAGTCTAAACAATCTTTCAAAAATTCAATTAATACTTTACAATAGCCGACAGAACTATTTTAAAAATTAAGTGTTTATGCTATAGGAATTTGATGGCATCTTTCATTTTCATTGATGATTACTCATGGTTAACTATTCCACAGCCAGCAACTGGGAACGCATTCATAAGGTTTCGTTTCTAACAGCTGCTATCAATAACATTCCTATAGAAAGAGAAATGATACTATTGCCTAACAGTACTCAATGCATGTTTTTGTTTGTTATTAAACCTACTTAAGGAAATATGGTTTCTTTAAAGTCACAACTTTGATTTCCTTTAATTAAAATAATTGATATAGAAATATATTTGATCAAGAGGGGTTCCCACCCTGAGTATATCATTTTCTCAGGAAGAATTCAAGATGGTAACAAAACCTTAAAACTCAATTACTTTCCCTAGGGGAATGGCTCTAGCTGTTCAGAAATAGGATTTTCTAGTTTTCCTGACTTTCAGTTAGGTAGTTCTTCCCTTCTGAATACACGAAATATTTACCTAGTCCATGTAGCCCAAGTAATTCTGTCAATGGCAGCCTGATCCATAAGATGTTTTCCTGAAGGCACTTCATAGACATGCCGTTTATAGCAACCAGTGGAGACCTTTCATAATATTAAAATGGAACAAGAATCCCATCATGTGAGAAGTAAAAATCCAGAAATAGTTTATAGTATACTGGCAAAATGCTACTTGATTTACACTTCTAAAATTATTAAGACTAAAAGATGACTATAAAAATCGGTGATCAAAAAAAAGGACTCACAAGAACAGATTAGTAAGGAATTATGCAGAAACGGTGAACAGTGGTAGTGAATGAAAGGCAAGAGTTGAGCTGGGAACAGGAGTTTCAAAGCACAGCTGTGCAGAGTACAGTGCGGGTGCTGTACCTGGAGATGCCTGCCGTCTGCAGAGAAGTCCATCTGAATGACGAAGCTTGGAATGTCTTTGCAGTAGCTGATTCTGTTAAGGGTGGGGCCCAGTGTTAGGTCATAAAAGTCCACTGAATTCTCACTGGAACCCACTGCCAGAAACCGGGAATCTGGACTAAATCTGAACACACAACAAGAGATCACATGCAAAGATGCATTAGACCACATGGAATACAGCCGTGTAAACACTTACGGGACCTCCCTGGTAGCCTGGGGCTGAGAATCTGCCTCCCGGTGCAGGGGACTCAGCTCCGATCCCTGGTCTGGGAGCTGGAATCCCACGTGCCTCGGGGCAGCTCAGCCCGGGTGCACCAACTAAGGCCCCTCGCGGCCACATCAACTAAAACCAAAACCCTTAGACCAGTGACTCTCCCTTTTTAGTCCTTAGTGAGTATTCGAGATGAGTGTGTGATCTGGCCTCAAACAGATTTAGCTGCTAGGCAAAACAGATTCTGTAAACTGATAACCATGTTTGTTTTACATGAAACAGGTTTATATTTTATGTCAGTGTTAAGTGGTTCCTGAATTTTCATCTGATTTCTTAAAAAATATCTCAGCTTTTAAAAAGCCACTAACAGTTTACATGTATTACTAGGTAACAATTCAGTAAGATAGGATCTGCAAAGATAGTATCTCGACAGCAAGGGACACAGACCAGCTTAAGTCATGTCAGGCTATTAGATGAAGGGATAAGACCTGGAGCTTGGAAGAAGTTATTTTTAAATAAAATACTATCTGTCACATAAATACACAAAGTACCATTTGCCTAGTGATCATGTGAAGCCGTATAGTTGAGTGTTTTGAAAATGCCCCATGGTCTTGCTGACATACCTTCGGGACACCAGAGGGTTTAGGGAAGCCATAATTACTGTTTTATACACTGACATCCTGAGAAAGGTTATCAAATGTAAACACGGTCTTACTGGTAAAGAGAGCAAGTTTTGACAGAGCTGGATTCAGGAATCCACGCTGATCACACAAGTGCTCAGTAAGCAGTGTGTGCACGTGTGCTAAGTCACTTCAGTCGTGACCGACTGCGACCCCATGGACTGCAGCCCGCCAGGCCGCTCTGTCCACGGGGTTCTCCACCAGGAACACGAGTGGGTGGCTGTGCCCTCCTCCAGGGGGTCTTCCCGACCCAGGCATCCAGCCCAGTCTCCTACGTTTCCGGCACTGGCAGGCAGGGTCCTTGCCGCTAGCCGCCACCTGGGAAGTCCCGGGTTCAGTCAATGGTACCGCTGTTAGCATAAGCTTAAGCACTGAAAAAGGCTCCAGAAAAAGTTTAACTCAGATTCTGGAGCACAGATGTTCAGTGACAATGGATTAAAGGAACGAACTATATATTCAGTAGAGATTAAGAGAAATAAAAGGTGTTTGAGGTTGAAAGTTTTAATTTTCTAGGCTTTGTAAGACATGTCGGGTTATCATTTTAATTTTCCCGGTTTTTTCCTGTGCCGTGCTGCTTGTGGTACCTTAGTTCCCTGACCAGGGACTGAACCCAGGCCGTGGCAGTGAACGTCCCCTGTCTTGACCACTGGGCCGCCAGGGAATCCCCTAACTCTCCCGGCTGTCGAAGGGCAGGTGAGAGAGAACTCTTGGCCAGACACGCTTGCTGCACACGTCCATCAGGCATCCCCGAGGACTTGCTGTCGCAGGCGCTGTGGTCAGTGCCCAGCAGACTCATCATCAGTGAGGAGTCCGTGCGCGCTCGAGCGGCCATGTCTCAGCGCAGTTTACGGTGGGGTGAGATGCTGCAGGCACTAGGGACTTTCTCCAAATGCAAGCTGGGTCACTCAGAGAACACCCCAGGTGCCCCGTCCCACTGGCCGACTGACCTGATGTCGTGGATCGCACACCGCCTGTCTCTCTTCTTTCCCCATATCTTCAGGGAGCTCACGAGTAAAATGATAAATTCTCCGTTTTTCATCCCAATGGCCACCATGTCCCCTTCCGGGCTGTAGCATACAGTGCGAGCGGCGTGGCCCAGGTTCACTTTGTTCAGCATCTTCTGCATCAGAACCAGGGGGGTCAGAGAGAAGGACATTAAGCAGAGAGCTTACAAAGTATAAACAGTCTCCCCCAGATCCTCCACACAGTTCTGAGATGTTAAGTGCAATTTAGGGCCCTGCGTCTTAGGAACCGTAACATCTTGTAAAAGCTGCACGCACTCTGTCAGCAATGTCCCAGAGCCTCACTGTCCCGTCCTCCGCGGCGGACAGGAAGAAGTCCCTGGACGGGTGGGTCGCGAGTCCCCACACGGGGCCGTCCACGTGGCCGTTCACCAGGACATTGCACGCTGCGTTCTTCTCTCCGACTTCAATGATCTCAGCGTTCCTTGTCCCTACCAGTATCTTGCCCTGAAACACAAGTGGGGCCAAAACAGTTACTGGACCAACACAGCTGCTCCTCTCAGTGACCTAAGAATGACCCAGTGACTATGTGACGCTGCAACTTGCAGTGGAGATATGCACACCTTCCTCGACCTGCAGCGGGGCTGCCTCTGATAAGCCCATCACGACGTGAAAGTGTCAGAAGTGCACTCAACACACCTGACCTACCAGACGCGAGAGCCCGGCCCACCTCACACGCGCGACACACTCAGCTAAGCCTGTTCTGTGCCACACATGCTGGACGCCTCGGTCGTTCACGGAGTTCTGTCCTGAAGCGAAGGACGGCGTGACTGTCTCGGTACAGACAGTGGCTGCAGGTGACCTGACCTAAGGCCCGTGGCTGCGTGGCTGACTGGGAGCTGTGGCGGGCTGTGCCGCCCTGCATCACAACAGGGCTGGACCAGAGACTGCTGGCTGGGGAAGAGCAAAGTTAAACATTCGAAGTGCGCTTCCCACTGAATGTGTATCACTTTTGCACTATCTTAAAATCGAAAAACCTTAACGTGCAGACACTCGGCATGTCTGGCCTTGTTCCCAGTTACTGGCATAAACCTCCTAAAAGTGAAAGTCGTTCAGTCACGTCTGATTCTGTGACCCCATGGACTGTAGCCCAGCCAGCTCCTCTGTCCGTGGGATTCTCCAGGCCAGAAGACTGGAGGAGGTTGCCATGCCCGCCTCCAGGGGATCTTCCTGACCCAGGGATTGAACCCAGGTCTCCTGCACTGCAGGTGGATTCTTTATCAGCTGAGCCACTGGGGAGGCTTCTAAAACCCTTGGATTCCCTGGGTGATGAACAAGATGGGTATCTTTTGTGTTAATGAGGCAACATCTGGACCTCACGTAAGGGGGGTGGTTGCCAGCAGACCCAACCATGTGGTTAGGAGGTAGCCTGGCAGTTTCACTCTCTTTCCTGCACCTAGGGGATGGGAGAGGGGCTAGACGTTGACCAATAGCAAAAGAGTTAATCATTCAAGACTGCATAAGAAGCCTCGACAGAGGCCAGGGTTTGGAGAGCTTCCGGGCAGGTGAACAAGGGGAGATGCAGGCTGAGTGGTCTGAGGCCCCACACCGCTCCACGTACCTCGGCCCGAGCAGCTCTACGTCTGCCGTGCCTGAGCCACACCCTTCCCAGTAAATGGTGATCCAGTAAGGAACACGTCTCTCTGAGTTCAGGGAGCCGCTCGAGCAACTTAACTGAACCCGAGGAGGGGCTGAACAACCCTCTCTCATTTAGAGCCCCTGGGTCAGGGCACAGGTGACCGACTGGTGTCTCAAGTCCAAGAAGAGCTGTGGGAGCCTCCAAATGACGGCTGACCAGAGGTACAGGCAATAACAACCTGGCATCTAAAGGGGTGTGGGGTGGGCCAGTCTGGCAGGACTGAGCCTCCATCCTCCCGTGGAACCTGACACTTTCTCTGGTAGATACTTTCAGGATATAGTTGAATTTATGGACACGCTGGAGAATTCCTTGGTGCTGTGTGGGAAGCAGTCCTGAACTCAGCATCCACACACTGGATCTGAGTCCAAAACCAAAACAACCTACTCTCAGAGAACTTTCTGCCTGGACTAATCTAGTAGGAAGCCAGGTATTAGCTCATGCAAAGCTTTCTATGGCCAGAGGCGCACCCCAGGAGCACTCGGCCGGGCACTTGGCCATGCTGACCACCACATGCCTCGCTTCTCTAGTTGTCCAAGTTTTGACGCTGACTGTGATATCTTAGTCTGAAGATCTCCAAAGAGGAGTAAGTGCATTGGGATATGGGAAGAAAGTATTGAATTTTAGTTAAAAGTAACTATAAATAAAAGTAAGCATACCTAATATTTAATAGACAGATTAAGGATAATACATGTATGCATTTCATAAATACACTTATTGTGAGTGCATGCGTGGTCAAAGTTTTTTAGAGCAATGTGTGTTTTTTCATCAAATGGAGACAGCTGCCTTAATGAACACAAGTCAACTGGCAAAGAAACCCAACTGTCTCCCGGAGTGGATTCAGGAAAACGAGGAGCCATACAGATACAGAGCTTGGGGGACTGGCTTCTTGTCTTTCCGCAGGGAGCAGAGAAGAGGCAGGGGCGGGGAGGGGCCCCCTCTCAGCGCCGCCCACCCCGCCGCGCACCTTGCCTCGGCACACGGAGCGCACGCAGTCGCTGGCCTGGCCCGTCTCCAGCCGGAAGGCGCGGCAGCGCCTCAGCTCCTGGTCCCACAGCTTGACGGCGCCTCCCTCCTTTGACCTGAGGAAAGAGCCGCCCAGACCGGAAGCCGCACTTACTGTTGGCCTTACAGGTGCTCTTTGTCATAAACAAAGACTCAGCTACAAGCAGAGCACTTAAGGACGCTCCAGTCTTCACACTGCTCTAAACTTTCTACGCCAATTTTAAAACACACTGGGTCTCAAGCATTCAGTTCAAGCAAATTTTATGGAAATTAATTTTTCTGATGTAACCATAAGTTTACTTAGGCTGTCCTCACCATATATACCTTTTACTCTCATAGTACTTTTTACCGAGGAAACGTGTGAAATGATTTTCTTTTTTCTGGCCATGCCACGTGGCTTGCGGGATCTTAGTTCCCCCACTAGGGATTGAACCCAGGCCACGGAAGTGGAAGCATCAAGTCCTAACCACTGGATCTCCAGGGAAGTCCCCAAAATGACTCAATGGTAAGAGGAAAATGGAAATGTAAGGCTAGATAACAGGATTAGCAATGCTATGCTACAGAATATATTTTCAGGGCCAAAAGGGCACATTTCTTTCCAACTATTATTATTAAACATACTACAGTTTAATAGGTTACTAGTGAGTAGGAATGTGCAAGATTAGTTAAGGTGTGGAAACAGAAGTGTCACAGTAATATGTGCAAAAGATAAAATATAGCCTATTTACGGTTTTTCTTTTGGAAGAGGTGGAAAATATATTCCTTTATTTTCTGCTAGACGAACTGTCTTAGGACAAAGCCATGTTCCTGTAGCACTGTTACACAGTCTTCCTTTATGTGACAGGCAGACGCGGCTGCGTGTCTGTGGGTTCTTTCAATGCTGTATAGGAATGCACTTACTTCCTGCTCACACATACATTCCATTTTAACAAGGATATGAATGTGTTAGCAGAAAATCAATGGTAAGTATCTGGTTTCCACTGGGAGGTTTAAAAGTCACTCAGAAAAAGGCCTCTCTTCAGACTTACATTTTGAGGTCCTGTCTTAACTTTATCTAACAAGTTTGCCTCCAGCACCAGCAAACAAGGCAAAGTCTATTTCTGGCAATCCCTCACCCTTTCTAGTCCAGCAGTGAGCATCTTATCCCTTAGTGTACAGTCTGAACAAAACAGAAAGCAGACGGTCAAGATGCATCCCAAATCCCACAGCAAGGATCCCCCAAAGGTCACCAGCAGAATTCTACTCAGCAAATATTTACACAGGCAGAGAGACATGAAGAAAATCAATTCTTAACCTACAGGATAGCTACCCATGAATATTTCCGAAAAATGATCACCCCAGTTGCTGGAGCTTAGATTTACCTAGTGTCAAAAAAACTGAGAGCGATTTAAGGCCAGAAATAAGAATCATCAAGAAGGCACTTTTATAAAAGGCAATAAAGGAGAAGCACTTGAGGAAGGTCAGAGAGGCTAATCCCCATGACCTTGACGTAACCACGAACCACAGGCATCACGACGCAGGGGTTTTCAGTGAGGCTGCGAGAAGAAAGGGGACTCACGGTCTCTCCTTGCCACCAGTGACGATCAGCCCGTCTCGAAGGGTGGTGTACATGGCAAACACGGGCCCGTTGTGAGCTCTGGCCACGATTCTACACAATACGTGGTCTTTCCACACACAGACATCTCCACTGACGGTACCTGTAAACGTCAAGTTATTCTGAAAAGGAGTGGGGAAGGGGAGATAAACTCATCAAAGGTTCAGGCAGAGTCAGACAGCAATTCTCTACGTCAGAGTGAGCGGTTCTCGCCCTTTGCACACAAGAAGCGCGGATGGCAGGAGAAACAGTGGGGTCAAGCGTCAGAGAGCCTGAACTCAAGGTTTCGCTCGGTTAGGGCCACTTCCTTTTCTACTTCTGTTGCCTATTAGCTGGAATAACCTTGGTCAAGACTTCTAACCCCTGCCAATATCAGCTTTTTCATGTGTAAACTGAGAGCATTCACGCTCTCTGAGTTCCCTGTGAATTAACAAAGCTGTGATCCTGGTTTATTTCACGCCTTTGACTCGCTTCCCTCTAGTTCCCCAAGGAGTAACTTCAAAGTCACTAGTAACCCGAGAGTGAAGAAAAGAACAGGAAGTGAAAATAACTTTCCTAATAGTTTTGACAGGTTTGATAAAATATTTTGTCATGGAAGGTGAAACTTATCTGTAGCAAAATAGTAGTTTTGCAGTTGTATATGAAAATTAACATTTCCCATGATTTCTTTTTTTTTTTTTTTTAGGGTTTGCTTTGGAATTCTTTTTTTTTTTTTTAATTTATTTATTTATTTTTTCAGTGGGTTTTGTCATACATTGACATGAATCAGCAATAGATTTACACGTATTCCCCATCCCGATCCCCCCTCCCCCCTCCCTCTCCATGATTTCTTAAAATACAAAAGTCAATGCATTTCTGCAATGAATCCAAAATAAGATAAATCTGTTAAGATACCAAAAGTTTAAGAATGCTTTAGATGATTTTGAGAATTTCAATCTTGATATAGTTCATTTATGCAAAAACAAGAGAAATCAAATCCGGCATTATGTGCTATTTTGTCTCATTTTAACTTCCCTTTAACAGCAACTCGTATAAGATCCTGCACCAAAAACAATATGCAAAGAACCAATCAGAAAATAAGGTTTGATATATACCAAGAACAAATTTTCTTTAATCTTTCTGAGAATACTAGTTTGTATGTTTAATTTCCCTACAACAATTTAATATTATTTCAAATTCCTCATGTTTATCCTTAATCTCTATAACTCACATTTGGAAAACAGTGATGATACTTGCCATACAGGAGCATCTTTAATTTATGCCTTATCTGCGACTGGAATGTTAAAAACTAGCATTTTACTTCCCCTGCTCTTCTCTCAGCTCCTTGCGTGGCAGTGGTTTAGTGGTTAGGTAGTTTCCAACTCTTGCAACCCCATTAACTGTAGCCCACCAGGCTTCTCTGTCCATGGGGTTTTCCAAGCAAGAGTACCGGAGTGGGTTGCCATTTCCTTTTCCAGGGGATCTTACAACCCAGGGATCAAAACCTGGGTCTCCTGCATTGGAGGCGGATTCTATACTGACTGAGCCACCAGGGGAGATTATATTCAAAAAGGCTTAAACTGACTCTGTTCAGTTCAGTCACTCAGTTGTGTCTGACTTTTACGACCCCATGGACTGCAGCACGCCAGGCCTCCCTGTCCATCACCAACTCCCACAGCTTGCTCAATCTCATGTCCATCAAGCCAGTGATGCCATCCAATCAGTTCATCCTCCATCACCCGCTTCTCCTCCCACGTTCAATCTTTCCCAACAACAGGGTCTTTTCCAAGGAGTCAGCTCTTTGCATCAGGTGGACAAAGTATTGGAGCTTCAGCTTCAGCATCAGTCCTTCCAATGAATATTCAGGACTGATTTCCTTTAGGATGGACTGGTTGGATCTCCTAGCAGTCCAAGGGACTCTGAAGAGTCTTCTCCAATGCCACAGTTCAAAAGCATCAATTCTTTAGCGCTCAGCTTTCTTTATAGTCCAACTCTCACATCTATACATGACCACTGGAAAAACCACAGCCTTGACTAGACGGACGTTTGTTGGCAAAGTAATGTCTCTGCTTTTTAATATGCTATCTAGGTTTGGTCATAGCTTTTCTTCCAAGGAGCAAGCATCTTTGCAGTCACCATCTGCAGTGATTTTGGAGCCCAAGGAACTAAAGTTTGTCACTGTTTCCATGGTTTCCCCGTCTACGTGCCATGAAGTGATGGGACCGCATGCCATGATCTTAGTTTTTTGAATGTTGAGTTTCAAGCCAGCTTTTCACTCTCCTCTTTCACTTTCATCAACAAGCTCTTTAGTTCCTCTTCACTTTCTGCCCTAAGGGTGGTATCATCTGCATATCTGAGGTTATTGATATTTCTTCCAGCAACCTTGATTTCAGCTTGTGCTTCATCCAGTCTGGCACTTCACACAGTGTATTCTGCATATAAGTGAGAGAAGTAAGGTGACAATATACAGCCTTGACATATTCCTATCCCAATTTGGAACCAGTCCATTGTTCCATGTCCGGTTCTAACTGTTGCTTCTTGACCTGCATACAGATTTCTCAGGAGGCAGGCCAGGTGGTCTGGTATTCCCATCTCTTTAAGAATTTCTCACAGTTTGCTGTGATCCACACAAAGGCTTTAGTGTAGTCAAGGAAGCAGAAGTAGATGTTTTTCTGGAATTCTCTTGCTTTTTCTTTGATCCAACAGATGTTGGCAATTTGATCTCTGGTTCCTCTGAGATCTAAATCCAGCTTGAACATCTGGAAGTTCTCGGTTCACATACTGTTGAAGCCTGGCTTGGAGAATTTTGAGCATTACTTTGCTAGCGTGTGAGATGAGTGCAATTGTGCAGTAGTTTGAACATTCTTTGGCATTGCCTTTCTTTGGGATTGGAATGAAAACTGACCTTTTCCAGTCCTGTGGCCACTGCTGAGTTTTCCAAATTTGCTGGCATATGGAGTGCAGCACTTTCACAGCATCATCTTTCAGGATTTGAAATAACTCAATTGGAATTCCATCACCTCCACTAGCTTTGTTCATAGTGATGCTTCGTAAGGCCCACTTGACTTCACAGTCCAGGATGTCTGTCTCTAGGTGAGTGGTCACATCATCGTGATTATCTGGGTCATGAAGATCTTTTTTGTATAGTTCTTCTGTTGTATTCTTTCCACCTCTTCTTAATATCTTCTGCTTCTTTTAGGTCCATACCATTTCTGTCCTTTATTGAGCCCATCTTTGCATGACATGTTCCCTTGGTGTCTGTAATTTTCTTGACGAGATCTTTAGTCTTTCCCATTCTATGGTCTTCCTGTTTCTTTGCATTGTTCACTTAGGAAGGCTTTCTTATCTCTCCTTGCTCTTCTTTGAAACTCTGCACTCAGATGGGAATATCTTTCCTTTTCTCCTTTTCCTTTAGCTTCTCTTCTTTTCACAGCTATTTGTAAGGCCTCCTCAGATAGCCATTTAGCCTTTTTGCATTTCTTCGTCTTGGGGATGGTTTTCATCATCACCTTGTGTACAATGTCACGAACCTCCATCCATAGTTCTTCAGGCACTCTATCAGATCTAATCCCTTGAATCTATTTGTCACTTCCACTGTATAATCATAAGGGATTTGATTTAGGTCATACTTGAATGGTCTAGTGGTTTTCCCTACTTTCTTCAATTTAAGTCTGAATTTGGCAATAAGGAGTTCATGATCTGAGCCACAGTCAGCTCCTGGTCTTTTTTTGGCTGACTGTATACAGCTTCTCCATCTTCGGCTGCAAAGGATATAATCAAACTGATTTCAGTATTGACCATGTGATGATGTCCATATATAGAGTCATCTCTTGTGTTGCTGGAAGAGGGTATTTGCTATGACCAGTGCGTTCTCTTGGCAAAATTCTGTTAGCCTTTGTCCTGCTTCATTTTGTACTCCAAGTCCAAACTTGCCTGTTACTCCAGGTATCTCTTGACTTCCTACTTCTGCATTCTAGTCCCCTACAATGAAAAGGACATCTTTTTTGGACATTAGTTCTAGAAGGTCTTGTGGGTCTTCATAGAACCATTCAACTTCAGATTGTTCGGTACTAGTGGTTGGGGCATAGAGTTGGATTATTGTGATAATGAATGGTTTGCCTTGGAATAGAACAGAGATCATTTTGCCATTTTTGAGACTACACCCAAGTACCGCATTTCAGACTGTTTTGTTGACTATGAGGGCTACTCCATTTCTTCTAAGGGATTCTTGCCCACAGTAGTAGATATAATAAACATTAACCCATTTTGTTATGTAACAAAACATTCACACTGATTTGCACTGTCACTTCAAACATAAAAAAGTAAATTAGAACTAAAATGCTTATCTTCAAGTTTATTTTCCATTGGGAATGGGCAATTGATTAAATAAGGAATTTTATATGTGAAGAAAGTTAATGTGCATGGGCATAATAATGTCAAGCATTTCAGTGTCTACATTTTTCATCCGGAAAGGAAATTACTGGTCTTGTATTAAGAAACTACATGATATTTAGCTGAAGTTTGACAGGGCATAGTGAGCATTTTCAGTGTTTTTCCTCAAAAATGTAAGTTTTAAGTTTCTAGAATTATACTTCTCTTCCTTCAAGTATTACACACCCAACATAAATACTTAAAGAAAAACAACTTAGGTTTTTGATGCACCAAAGGATTGAAAAAGCCTGGCCAGGACAAGATATTAAAGAAAAGAGAGAAAGAAAGAAAGAAAGAAAGTGTAGTCGCTCAGTCGTGTCCGACTCTTTGTGACCCTGTGGACTGTAGCCCACCAGGCTCCTCTGTCCATGGGATCCTCTAGGCAAGAATACTGGAGTGGGTTGCTATTTCCTTCTCCAGGGCATCTTCCCAACCCAGGGATCGAACCTGGGTCTCCCTCATCACAGGTAGATGCTTTACCCTCTGAGCCACCAGGGAAGCCCTCAAAGGAAAGAGAAGTGTCGTGTAAACCAGAAGTCCCAGTGGCATGGGGGTGGGGAAGAGACGGTTTGGGAGCGCCCTTCCCAGGAAACCAGGGCAGGGCTATGCTCGCCTTCCTCCCCTGATGAGACACGGCCCCGAGCACTTTCAACTGCAGGACAAGCAGTGGGTTAAGATGACAGGAAGCACAGGAAATCCTACACCAAGCACCCTCTTAAACACTGGAAAGTCATATGTCACAATTTATCTTTTATTCTGGCAAATTATTAGGACCTCGGAGACTCAGGGTGACAGAAAGTTAGGGAAGGCTTCTGGGAATGGCCACGGCCCAAGGACTCAAGTCTCCATCGTAACCTTTCTCCCTCATTAACTTTCTTTCCCACTCCCTGACTTCTCAAAGTATCAGAACTGGAAAGATGAAATATAGGCAGGACCAGGACACAGGCTAGAATTAGTGGACTACAGTGTCATATACACAACACTGTAGCTCAGTGTGGCTCATCTATCTAAGGCAAGAAAATTCCAAACAGTCCAGTTTGGGGAATTCACAGCTACACAACCACAGGCAATTTAAGAGACATACTGCACCAAACGCGACAGCAAGCATGGTCTGCATCCGGGCGTCCTCCAGAGCGCTCAGGAGCCCTTTCTTGCTAAGAAGAGCTCTTCCTGCCAGGGTCCAGAACTTGACGTGCTTCACTCCCACAGAGACAAACTGGGAGTCTGAATCTGGTCGGAATTCAGCCACAAAAATACGCTGGTTGTGACCAGCTCTGCTGGCAATTTTGGCACCTGAGAAAAAAGACACAACAGAATTTTCTAGGTGAGTATAAGAACTAAGTTGATTTTTTTATAGGATTGAGCAGTTATTGAAAACATATAGTTCAAAAAACAAATGCTGATAGAGCAAGCGCAGGGAATTCGCGAGCACTCCAGTGGTTAGGACTCGGCCGCTCACTGCCAAGGGCCGGGGTTCAGTCTCAGGGGGAGTGGATTCCACAAGCCCCGTGGTGCAGGCCGCCCCCCCGCCCCCGCCCCTCCACACACACGCACAGGGCCTGTCCCTTGCACTGCTACCTAGGAATCACGCAACAGACGATTACCAGTGCCCAGCGTCCTTTTTACACATTTTGCAAGTGATGTATGATTTAAGGAGAGCTTCATTGTAATTTAAGGGGCATTTTAGACTGTAGGAACCATTATCTTTTTTTTTCTTCCATGTAGCTCTATGAATTTCACTTTTTATTTTTTCACAGTTCAGGTCTTTATTTTCTTTACGCCCATCAGGCGATGAATTCACAGGGAATGGGCTCCCACGGTTCAGGTCCCTCTCCACTGGTTCTCATGAAGTGCGCCTCTCTGGGAGGACCGGCTGGAGCTTCGGCTGCACCCAGGTCCTTTTCTCTCTGGCTTCCTCCTCTTTCTGACCATTTTCCTTCAGGCATCTCAGGAAGCTTTCCTGGCCCTCAGTGAGTTTAAATGCTCAGCGCACACGTTAAGTCCCTGGCAAGGATCTTGCCCGTTTGTTTACAATGAAGTCAAACAGCACGCTGGGTTACACTGCAGCCTCTCCCATTCTGCCGTGGTGTCATTTGTGGGGCATTCCATTTTGAACAGTATCTGTTCCCTTGATATCGACAGTATCACCTTTATCCTAGATTTGCAAGGATGTGGCCAAAGGACCAACAAAGGTCCCTGTTTTCCAAAAGCCTAGAGAACATGCAGCAGGTGCGTCTCCTCTTGCCCTCTGTGTTGGTCATTCTGGCGAATTACTGGAAGACGGCAGTTCTGGCCGAAAGGTGAATTTCACTTTTTATAACAGCTCTGTAACTGCAAAGTTCTGTCTGAAGTGTATTGAAGTAGTATTACCTTATTGCTCTTCCATTATCACTTACAACATAATTCATTTCCATTCTTCAGTAAGATCCTTTATAACCAACCAAATAATAATTACAAGACCCTTTTCTGCACAATTTCTTACTGAAAGGAGAGAGCAGTGAATCATTTTTAATATTAGTAACTCATTAATTTATGCTTTGTTTACAATTTTACTGGGTTTTTAAAGTGGAACGCACCTACAACAGCTTTGTATGTGTACTGAGTAGGGTTGTAAGGAACAATGGTTTCAATCAGCAAGTTAATACAAATATGAAATAGGAAATTCGTTTCACCCTATTTTTATTTATTTAAATTACAAAGAGAAAAGGCCCACCTTCTTGCCATCTCCAGATGGTAACCGTGTGCTCCGGGTCCAGCCCCACTGACAGCAGGAGCTTCCCCGTGGCGCTGAAGCTGACCGAGCACACGCCCTTCGAGTGGTAGCATCTCAGTATGGACAGGGTCTGCTTGTTCACGGCGTCCCAGACGTGCACGGACGGCGCTGTGGCTAGACAGACAGAAGCCGAGAGCGGTGACACACTCGTCACGGAGGTTCCCTGCCAAGGCTGACACAGACTCATGTCTGAAACACGGGAAAACACACACCAAAGGACTGTGTGCTCAGTAAAAAACAACTCAACAGTAAGACTAAAGCTAAAGAAAGGAAAGGAAAGAGAAAGGAGAGACAGGGGAAAAAATACAGACTACTTCCTCAGACTATAGTCCAATTACACTTTTGAGAAAATAGATATTAGACAAACAAATTAGGCAATCACAACTTTAAACAACTTTTCAAAAAAATGCATGTTCTAGATACATGTTAAATCTTTATATAATTATGTATATTATGGTGAAATATACAAACATTACACAATAATGAAATACCAAGACATATTTATGTTATATGAAGGAGACCAAAAGTGAATACTAATTGAGAAAGGCAATAGGTAGGAAATCACATGAAGAGATCACAAAGGAAATTTCCAACCGAATAGACATACATCTGGTAAAAGCTAAGTGCATATCACTCTGTAAGACAGTATTTCTTAAAAAAAAACAGGATTTTATGGGAGAAATAAAACTGCTTATCTTTTAAAAAATTATACTTTTTTTCTTTGTAGCCATTTTAACTGCTTAAAAAGATTTCCCAGTTCTCTGAATTTTCTAAGTTAAAAAATCATAGTTTTGGATTGTTCTTTTTTCATGAATGGCACCCTATAAAAAGAAACAGACTTATGTTCAGTCTCAGAACACAAGTACTTTTAGTAAAATAATTAAAACATGGAAGTGCATTTGCTTCAAATTATAAATCTGCTACAAATACTGCAAAAATAGAGAAATATTACATATTGACAAGCTGTCTTAAAATCACTTGATGCAGAAAGAAATTCTAGTCTCTAAAGAAAACAGTCTGATAAATTTAGACTGTATTTTACACCATCTACAATTTATAGTATACAATGATAAATTAAAGTTGACAGTTCTTCAAACAAGGTTACAATATATTAACCCAGGGAGTTAAATTTGAGTATCATTAAGTAAAAATTGTTCAAAGATTTATGCAACTGTAAAAAAAATAAAACATGGAACTAGACATAAAAATTTACCACATAATAGAGCATTTATGTGTGAAAAATTGATCACAATAAGCACTGCACTAAAATTAGAATGTTCCTCATTCAATAAAAGTGAAAGGATATGAGGAACTGGTAAACTTAATTCAGTAAGAAATGCTAGGTGATATATATATATATATATTATATATACACACACATACTGGAGATCATTCTATAATTTTTTGCCAGTGACAAATACTAAACAGGTCTTCTTGGAGAAGGAAATGGCAACCCACTAAAGTGTTCTTGCCTGGAGAATCCCAGGGACGGTGGAATGTGGTGGGCTGCCGTCTATGGGGTCGCACAGAGTCGGACACGACTGAAGCGACTTAGCAGCAGCAGCAGCAGAGTATTACCAAAGAGAAATTGGGGTCAATCAGATTTTTAACACTTGTTTGTGTCTCACTTCTCTGCCATGATAGGAACATGATTTCTTCCTTATCCTGAAGTTGACATTTTCATATGGACATGACGTAGATAATTTTTAACCTACATAAGCATGTACATGTATGGCAAAAGTTTTTCTCA
Source organism: Cervus elaphus (assembly GCF_910594005.1). Lineage (NCBI taxonomy): Eukaryota > Metazoa > Chordata > Mammalia > Artiodactyla > Cervidae > Cervus > Cervus elaphus. Next base: position 3,108,307 of record NC_057826.1, on the reverse strand, counting down.
TTTTACTATGCTCTGCAAATTTGTAACGTTTTTATTTTTGCGATTTTTTCGCTAAACTCACTTCTTCTGTCATCTTAAAAGGTTTACTTGTACTTCCTTTTTAAAATTGAGGTATAATTGATTTACAATGTTGTCATAGGAAAAAAAAAAACAGGTCTTCTGTAATACAAAAATGGTTTTATATCTATAAAAAGAAACTGTGGGCAATCCATATACTGTATTTGTCTAAATGTGATGATGTAGCTAATGGATTTTTAAGAAAGAGCACTCTATATCCTCCAAATTTAATATTTCATAAATTAGAATTACATTTATCTAAAATTTAAATACCAAGTAATTTTAAGTAAACTCAATTACTGAACTTTTCAAACTTACAAAAAAAATCAAATGAGATGGTAAGAACTTATACCAAGAATTTACGTCTTAAAACATATAGGTATGACTATGTTATGAGACTGTTACACATTTAGAGTGCTCTAAACTTACATCAGTAGCAATATTTAAGATTAAAATTACTGGACATTCTTAAAGTCTACCTTAGGAAAGTTTAAGTTATGTTGTTTGACTTTCTCCTGTAATTTGAAAGTGGTCATGCGCGATGCTGGAAGAGCAGAGATACTACTCCTGTTTCTGCCCTTCCCGTAGGTCACCAGACGGGCACGTCTCATGGACTTGGCATATTACCAGGACATCTCATCCTTTCTAATCCCTGCTTCTGGGCGGTTCTGTGCTCCTGTGAACTCAGCCTCGAGAAGTGAAGTGCCTTGCCCTGGGTCACACAGCTCAGTGCTGGCAGAGCCAGCCTCTAGAGGTGCGTGCTGTCAGCGCCTAGCTTCTATTCCTGCCGTTCCCACGTTGACTTTCTCCAGAAAATCAACCCTACCAATGATCCGAAACCATTCTTCACTCTCCGTCTCCAGAACACAGATGCCATAGGGTCCCTCTCTCTCTTAAATAACTTTATTAGTTTATTTACAGCTGCGCCGGGTCCTTGCGGCTGCACAGCTCCTCTCTAGCTGCGGCGCGCGGGCTTCTCGCTGCGGGGCCTCTCCTGCTGCGGCGCGCGGGCTTCTCGCTGCGGGGCCTCTCTAGCTGCGGCGCGCGGGCTTCTCGCTGCGGGGCCTCTCTAGCTGCGGCGCGCGGGCTTCTCGCTGCGGGGCCTCTCTAGCTGCGGCGCGCGGGCTTCTCGCTGCGGGGCCTCTCTAGCTGCTGCGCGCGGGCTTCTCGCTGCGGGGCCTCTCTAGCCGCAGTGCACGGGCTTCTCGCTGCGGGGCCTCTCCTGCTGCGGCGCGCGGGCTTCTCGCTGCGGGGCCTCTCTAGCCGCAGTGCACGGGCTTCTCGCTGCGGGGCCTCTCCTGCTGCGGCGCGCGGGCTTCTCGCTGCGGGGCCTCTCCTGTTGCGGCGCGCGGGCTTCTCGCTGCGGGGCCTCTCTAGCCGCAGTGCACGGGCTTCTCGCTGCGGGGCCTCTCCTGCTGCGGCGCGCGGGCTTCTCGCTGCGGGGGCCTCTGCTGCTGCGGCGCGCAGGCTTCTCGCTGCGGGGCCTCTCTAGCCGCAGTGCGTGGGCTTCTCGCTGCGGGGCCTCTCTAGCCGCAGTGCACGGGCTTCTCGCTGCGGGGCCTCTCTAGCCGCGGTGCACGGGCTTCTCGCTGCGCGGGCCTCTCTTCCTGCGGTGCGTGCGCTCTAGGCCGCGCAGAGCTCCAGGCCCCTCACCAGCTGAGGCACGTGGGCTCAGGAGTTGCGGCTCCCGGGCTCCAGGGCACAGACTCAGGAGTTGTGGTGCCTGGGTTTACTTGCTCCACGGCATGTGGGATCTTCCCAGACCAGGGGTCAAACCTGTGTCTCCTGGTTGGCAGGCGGATTCTTTACAATGGAGCCACCAGGGAAGCCCCTAAGGGTCTCTTAAAATTACAAATGCATTTCATAAAAAAGTTTTAAAGGATTTTTTTTTCATCCCCTAGTTTGCCTTGATGTAATACAGTAAACAGTGCATTTTAAAAACAAGGTTTTAATATGGACCATTAAGTGTACCAATGGCTGAGATGGTAAAAAGCATCTGCCTACAATGCGGGAGACCCGGGTTTGATCCCTGGGTCAGGAAGATCTCCTGGAGAAGGAAATGGCAACCCATTCCAGTATTCTTGCCTGGAAAATCCCATGGATGGAGGAACCTGGTGGGCTACAGTCCATGAGGTCGCAAAGAGTCAGACATGACTGAGCGACTTCACTTCACTTCACTTCTTCTATAGTGGACAACATTACCACTAATGTTGGACCCAGCATTCCTTCCTTCCTTCTTTCTTAATAAAGCTCTGATCTTATTTAGGAATCCTTGCCTCCCTCATGCGATACAAGCGATTCAGAGGAAATACACTGCATGGTCAACTTAATAGTCTACGCCCCTTGTGATACGACCTCCCCACATCCCCCAATCCTTCCCGTCCCATCCCCTCACCCCTGACATCAATGATTCAGTTCAGGGCTTTGTGCACATCTTAAAATGACTCACTCAGGCTAAAAGGCAGTAGTAATTTTATTATTATTTTTAAAAATATTCATTTATTTGGCTGCACTGGGTCTTAGTTGCGACATGTGGGATCAAGTTCCTTAACCAGGGCTCAATCCTGCGCTCCCTGCATTGGGAGTGAGAGGTCTTAGTCACTGGACCATGCAGGGAAGTCCCAGGAAGCACTGATTTTAGGTCGTGGTTTTGAAAGAGGATTTTTTTCTCTTTCCCACTTGATGAAAAGGCAAGGAAGCATGTAACTCCAACCCTTCTATAAGACAAATACAGGAGCCTCCTGGGTGAAGCCAGTGAGGGGAGGCCCGGGACGCACACTGGGGCTCCTGAATCAGCAAAGGCAGACAGGCACCCTCCCTCTGCACTCCTGGGAGATAATCCATTTCCTTCTTTTCAGTCATGAGAGGGCCCATGGAAGACCACTAAGACATTTAATGAACTGCCTATCGGGACAAATAGTGACCTATACCAGAAAGAGCTCTCTCTTCTTGACTTGCCTTAAGGATCCAGAGTGTCAGATTCTTACCTCCTCACACAGTCTTAGGTGGGCTGAAAAAACTCTGCCAGAGACAAAAGATGTTCCCTTAGGGTCTACTCAAAACACAACTATTGTACTCAGATAGTAATTAGACCATACTTTCGCTAATACATACATTTACTCTCCCACATTCCAAAGTGGGAATTTTGAAACGTCTCCCACGGCTTCACCACCTCCTCACCCTCAGATGATGAAGTATCAATGAAAGCCATCAGAGAGGCTCCTCCTATTTCCCCACCTCCAAACCTACCAGCTTTCCTGCATCTGAACTTACACTCTCTTCATTCCTAATGACTGCAGATAATTTCTTCCTGCCCACCTCTCTCTCCCAAAGTATTTCCCCATCTCATCCAGCCAGCTGCTCAAGCAAGAAATTGTTAGTCTTGATTCCTTACTTTCCACCATGCCTCTACACCCAGTTTATCAGAAAAACTGCTGGATCCACCTCTAAAATCTAAGCCATCTTTGTCTAGTTCTATTTTCTCTCCTACCATCCTAGTTTAAAATGTCTTTTGCTTGGACTACTGCAAGAGCCTCCCAATTTTCTGGAGGCTCTTCCCTCTCTATATTCTTAATAGTGCAGTGAGTGATGTACTCAGAGTATAAATTAGATCACATAAACTCCCTTGCCTATAACTCTCCGGTGATGGACTCTGTACTTAGCAGGAATCCAAACTCCTCTCTATGACCTGCAAATCCCCACGTGACTGACCCAACCTCTTTCAAAGTTCATTTCAGAGGCCTTACTCCAGTCATACTAACCTTCCTGTTTTTTGATTCAGCTTTAGGGCCTCCACAGCAAAGAGTTAACACAAGCAGGACTGAATTCACTATCACTAGAATGGCCTGCTTGCTAATGTGTAAGAACCTGACTTTTGAAAAGTTTCCTGTGTTGATAAGGCTATTCTGTCCATCTGCGGCACTGAGTTCCTGCTTTCTCCTGGGAGTACGCTATTTCAGTCGCTGTGGCTTTGTGATCAGCCCCCAATAACAAGTCTTGGCCTCTGAGTCTTCAGTGGGCTGCCCTGGGCAGTAGCTGTGTGACCCCCAGAGCAGTGCTTTGAAAGAGACATAGATCTAGAACCACCGTGCCTTGATCTCTAGGACCCCTGAAGGTGTGGGTGGTCTAGGAGTCTCAAACCAGGCCTGAGTCTGGAGGCCTCAGATCACCCTTCGGCTGTCACTGTTTAGTATCATTTTGGCCTAGCTAAATCATACTACTTCTGAAAAAAAAAAGTTTTGTTGCTATTACCCTGTTGTTTTTTTTATCATGTTTATCACCATCTTAGATCATGTTATTTAAAAAAATGTACTTATTTATTGCCTGTCTCCCTCTAGAGTAGGACTCAGCAAACTTTTACTGTAAAAGTGACAAAATTGAAGATATTATGCAGGTTCTTATGTAAAAGAAGAAAACAATCTTCTTTTGTGGAAAACAAATTTCCACAAAATTTTTATTGATGAAATTCACTTAGTGAAAATTCTTATATTGATCTACTAATAAGAATTAATTTTTTTGAGGGGGGATATTAATCCACTTAAGTGGGGTTCAAAGTCAGTGTTCTTTATTTTTTAAAAGAATTACAAATGTTCATCTGTTAATGATGACCTATAATGATTTTCAACTCAGACAATGTCTCACAGATAGGTACTGTCAAATATGAATATCAATCCAAAAGCAAATGATTTTAACTGAACATGTTAATCACTTGGAAGGCATTCAGAAAATTGTTTTAGAGTTCTGGCCTGATGTTTGTCTTTTTAGCATGTATTATATTACAGAATAATAACTATAAATTGAAGGTTAGGTGGAAGTTCCTCAACTGTACAGTTAAACAGATTTTTAAAATATGGCAATTTTCTTTACACTTGTATCAAGATCTAAAAAAAATGCTGCTGGAACTGAAAATTGAGCCCAGAAAATATACCTGCTGCAAATTTGTGTGGGAAAGGGAATCTGGTGTCTTAATTTCTGACAGTATGAGACATACACAGTGCAGTTTGGTGTGACTTGTGATTCAAAGACTACTTGTCATCGAGTGACTTTCCTGCGGTGTACGCTTCACACACAAGCACTGTAATTTCAAGGTGTCTAACTGTAGCTTCCTTGTAATTTCAGGTTGAATCATTAAGAAACATTATCGAATCTGCAGCAAAAACTCATTTCCAAAGCCATCCAGTTTTCCATAATAAGAGACTGTGGGCAGTTCGTCTCAAGAAAAATTTCAGTCTGGTCTCTGAGTGACAGAAATTGCAAAGAACAAAAAAAATGCTACCGCTGCTAAGCCACTGCACTGCTGTGGTAGGGGAAGTCTGGACATTCGCCTTCTATTTCTGACAGAAGTCGATGGAACTGACGATGGCTAAGGCTGTGAAAGCAAATAAAGTTAACTGCGGACTCTCAAAAACAAAATACTGAGGTTCAATTGTACATGATAGCTTGAAATATTTTTCACAAAGCATCTGCTGAGGACTAACACAGTGAATAAACCATAGGCTTCAAGTGCCTTTAAAGTTCATAAGCCTTGTAAATTTTACAAACTATCTTCTTTTCTGCTCTAGCTCCACACATATTTTTACCATCCTCAGTTGAGGTACATCTTAACAGATTCCACTTCAGGTTGTACTGAATTAATATTTTCTTAAGCTATTTGAAAATATTATCTTTTCAAGTTGTTCCATGGAGACCATTTATGGAGGCAAACTGTCACTTAAAAGTCAGCACTGATGCCTCAAATAAACAATTGGCAACATCTGTCAACCTAACAAGAACCAAGGGAAACCATTCAGAATCATCTGCCCCCTTTTTTGCCTGTTTTTACGGACTACTGATGTTCACAAAGCCCTCAATTGTTTTAGCAATGGTTCTTGGCAAAAAGCTAATAGTCTTAAACAACTTTATCTTCTCTGGACACTCATTCATTGCAGTCAAACATGACTTAACTAAGCCAGCAATAAACAGCTTGTCTTAATTAGCTAACAAATGAGTCATTCAGAACCTTACTTAGGTTTTAGCCATATTTTATTTTTATTTTTTGAAGAAATACTGTTGTGATGAGATATGTGTTTTTTAAATAATTTTTTAAAATTTAATTTTATTTATTTATTTTTGGCCATACCACACTGCATGCAGGATCCTAGCTCCCTGACCAGGGATTGAACCTGAGCTTCCTGCAGTGGAAGCCTGGAGTCCCAGACACTGGACCGCCAAAGGAAGTCTCAAGATACTGTTTTAAAGTTCCTAGTTTTTCTGATTTTTGCTCTCCTGTGACCTGGGGATATTGCAGTAAAGTCAGTGTGAAGATGTTGACATATACTGTATTCTTTCAGCACAGCTACAGTATCACTGCATAAAAAGCACAATGTTTTACCATCTCATTTGACAACAAAATCCACACTTCACTCTGCCTTTATAGTTTGACATTCAAAGTCTATTCTTTCTTTCCCCTCTCTTGTTTTGCCATGATATACAATGGTTAAAAAAAACAAAATGGCAGCAAAGTGGATACACCTAAAGAAGGTTATATTTAGTGAAGTCAGTCAGATAGAGAAAGACAGATACTGTGCGATATCACCTATATGTAGAATCTAAAAAACAAAACAAACGAACGGATATGCAAACCAGAACAGACTCACAGACACAGAAAACAAACTGGTGACCTAAGGAGAGAGGGAAGCGGGTGGGGCAGGTTGGGGGTAGGAGATTAAGGACACAAGCTGTTTTGTGTAAAACAGGTAAGGATATGTTGTATAGCACAGGGGAATTATAGCCTCTATCTTGTATTAACTTATAGTGGTATATAAGCTATAAAAAATGGATCACAATGTTGTATACCTGAAAGTTATGTAATGCTGTACACCAACTATACTTCAACACAACAAAATGCTGTGGAATAGAGCAATATACGTAGCACTCAAAACCTGTCAAGCCTTAAAACAGAATCCCTGCAGTCTGTCGTGTGCCAAGCTGCACGGGAAAGCAATGAGTGTTAACAACAGCCTCTGCTGCAACCCTGCCGTGAGAGCGCCAAAGCCGCCATGGTCAGCACGTGAGGAACAAGCAGGGCCATGTCCAGAAACCCCATCTGTGGACACTGAAACCTGAATTCCATACGCTTCTCATGTTGTGTGAGATTCTGTTCTTTCTTTGATATTTTCCAACTATTTAAATGACTATAAACTGTACTCAGTCACGGGCTGTACAAAAACAGGTGGTGGGCACGTCTGGCCCAAGACCTCCAAGTCTGCTAACGTCTGCTCTTGAGTGTAGCCCAAGAGCAAGGCCCTTGTCTGCTGTGCTGAATACATCTGTGGTTAAATAGCAAATCACAAAATCATGCTTTATCCTGGAGGAGAAGGAAATGGATACAAATCACTGGGAAATGTTTCTTATCAGACTGTTAATTCTTACTATATTATATGAACTGAAATTTAGTTGAAAAAGCCTAGCTATTATAATATCTAAAAACAACCGACATGCATTTGTTCATCTAAGAGCTTTGTAACTTCACAAAGTCATGGTCAAATTCAATAATAAAAAGTTATTTTCAAATCTTTAAATGTTCTGTTGATCTAACATATACAATAATTTTGATGGGTTATATAAAAATAGTCATTGAAAAATTTTTATTTCTAGGCAATAAAATTTACTGATTCATTCTTAGGATCAAGTTTTAGCCCCACCTTTATTCCTACCAGCTATATGATATTGGTAAGTCAATACCTCCTATGGAGAATTCTTGTGACGACTAAAGAGGTAATACAAGTAAAGTGCTTACAACAATTCTGAGCACACTATATCAGTTTAAAAAAAAATTACTGACAGTATCACGACATTAAAATGATATATTCTTGACTTTTAAAAAACCCAAAATAGTTCAACTGTCTTATTACTCTATAACAATGTAGGCTATCACTACTTAACAATACAAGTAAAATAGAAAGTGATAAATTTCCTTACCTGACATGTCTGCTGAATCACCTATAATGGAAAAGTAGCAGAAAAATAATTATCCAGAAACAACAAAAACACTATATGCAAAATTTATTAAAACTCAATTACCATAAAATAATTTTAAATAATTTAAATAATTGTCACATACAAAATTAATTTCATTATGTAAAACTGAGTACACTGTAAGTGAAGCCACTAATTTCAATTATATATGCATATTAATATTATATGCGTATGACCTTTCAATCTTTAGATCAGTATTTCCTTTAGTGAGTTACATGAAATTATGAAAATGTTTAAAATAGTACTGATATGGTTTAAAATTGATATGACTTTATTTTGGTTTACAAATGCCCTGTTAATAGATCCTTTGGGCTTTCATATAGCTCTACTTGAAGGGAAGAATCAGATTTAAATCATCTGAAAGAAATGATGGTAAAAGTTGACATGTAACTCAAGGAAAGGCAGGCTCTTAACTCAGGCCACAAACTAACCCCTTTCTTGTTTTTTTTAACTAAACATTTTCTGTATGAGTAAAAGATTGCCAAAAAAGAAAATATGAAATTCATTGTATTTACAGTAGAAATACTTATATTAATCAAAATTTTAGAGTCAATGATCTTTAGCAAGAAAGAAAGCAGAAAAATTTAGAAACCTTTTCTAGATAGATGAAAAGGCTGTGTCAGTTGTGTCCGACTCTGTGTGACCCCATGGACTGTAGCCCGCCAGGTTCCTCTGTCCGTGAGATTTTCCAGGCAAGGATACTGGAGTGGTTTGCCATTTCCTTCTCCAGGGGATCTTCCCAACCCAGGGACTGAACCCATGTCTCTTATGTCCCCTGCACTGGCAGGCAGGTTCTTTACCACTAGCGCCATCTGGGAAGCCTATGAAATTATTGTTTCAAGGACATATTGATAATGTAGATGTACTGTGTCCTGACCTGGAATATGAGAGAAAAGGCAATAAAGTACCTGACTTTGCTGAGAAGATATACCAGTCAGGATATACCACTTTTAGATTTGAACATGCTCTGATGACCACCAAATGATCACAGTACTTGAAACTATGTCACATGAAAAACAGTTTAAAACTGAGGGTTTTGGTTTTGGAAAACAGGCTTATCCTGGAATATCTGTGGGCCTGAGGCAAATAAAAAGTACAGATAAAGACCTAACCATCACAGGTCTAAATATTCTAGGTGCCCCAAAATGAGGACCGGTGAATTGCAATGAAAGAGAAACAGATTTCTGTTCTATATGAGGAAGCACTTTATAACAGAGCTTCCTAATGAGAGGTTAGGAACACTTACATATAAAAACATTCCTTCAGGCCCACAATAGATAACTGTTTCTCCTAAATTCTTGAAGTCAGAGAAACATTGATACAGGTAAAATGACACAAAGGAACCATTACTCAATGGTTTCTTAGGTCAATTCACCAAGGCAATAGAAATAAAAGCAAAAATAAACAAATGGGACCTAAGGAAATTTAGAAGCTTTGCATAGCAAAGGAAACCATAAATAAAATGAAAAGAAAACCTATAGATTGAAAGAAAATATTTGCAAATAACTTGACCAACAGGGCTTAATTTCCAAAATATATACACAGCTCATAGAACTGAATGACAAAAAACAAACAACCCCATCAAAAATCGGACAGAAGACCTAAGCAGACACGTCTCCAAAGACACAGTTCAGTATCACAAATCATTAGGGAAACGCAAACCACTCACTTCATACAGGTCACAGTGGCTACCATCAGACAGTCTACAATTATTGCAAGGATGTGGAGGGAAGGGAACCCTTCTACACTGTTAGTACACATGTATGTCTTAGTCCTTCAGTTGTGGCTGATTCTGTGACCCCAGGGACTGCAGCCCACAAGACTCCTTTGTCCACGGAATTCTCCAGGCAAGAATACTGGAGTGGGTTGCCATTTCCTCTTCCAGAGGGCACTGTTGCTAGGAATGTAAATTGGTGTATAGCCACTATGGAAAACAGTATGCAATTCCTCAAGAAACTAAGAACAGAGTTGCCATGTGATCCAGCAATCCCACTCCTGGGCATATATCCAGAGAAAACTCTACTTTGAAAAGATACATGCATCCTAATGTTCACAGCAGCACTATTTACAAAAGCTAAGACATGGAAGCAACCTAAATGTCCATCAGCAGATGAATGGTTAAAGAAGATGTGGTACATATATACACAATGGAATACTACTCAGCCGTGAAAAAGAATGCAACGATGCCAACTACAGTAACATGCATGGATCCAGAGATTATCATACTAAGTGAGGTAAGTCAAAAAGAGAAAGACAAATTCCATATGACATCACATATATGTGGAATCTAAAATATGACACAAATTAGCTTCCTTATAAAACAGAAACAGACTCACAGACATAGAAAACAAATTTATGGTTACCAAAGGAGAAAGGACATGGGGGAGGGATAAATTGGAGTTTGGGATTAGCAGATACAAACTACTATATGTAAAACAGATAAAAAACAAGGTCTTACTATATACCACAGAGAACTATACTCAATATCCTGTGATAACCTGTAACAGAAAAGAACTGAACTACCCTGCTGTACATCAGAATCTAACACATCACATATCAACTATACATCAATAAAATGTAAATAAATAATAAATTCAAAGCTTAGAATACTGTGTTATGTAACAGGTTAAGAACTGACCTACTTTCTTTTTAAAAGAAGAAAATTTTTACAGAAAGGAAGATTACAATGGTCTTTGTGGCATAACTGTAGGACTAATAGACAACAGAGAACAAGTTTCTAACTGATCATATTAAAGCATAAAATATCTATTCAAGAAGGGAAAAACGCCTGGAAAGTTTCCTTAGCCATTGAGGCTCACTGAAATCCAACAAACCCAATGATTCTGATCATTTTTACAAACTATACAAGGGTTGTGAAGATCTCAGTGATCAGGTCTACTACGTAGTAGTCCTAGTGATCAATTACTGGTAGATACGTCCTAAAGAGACCTTCCACCCTCTCATTTTGCTTGCGGAGTTATGACCTTTGTCAAAGTTTTCTAGACAGTTGAAAGAAAAGAGCAAGACAGGGGGTTTCAAAAACAGTTGGCAAATCCGATCACCGCCAAAGGAAAGGGCAGAAGGGCTCACCGACAAGGCACAGGCTCGGCTTCTCCTCTTGCCAGAGTGTCCCCGGCCGAGGCAGAGGCTCTGCCCTCTCGGACAGTTACTTCTCAGCTCCTCTTACTTACCACTCCCGCCTCAGACTCTTCCTTCCTGCTTTACATGCTATTAAATTAAAACTTTCTGCTGCTCAGAAATTTCTGCGAAAGGATTAAATCCAACTATTTCAACCACCATAAAATACATTGCCCTTCATTCTGAACTGTCTGAACCAACACAGATAAACAAAGTGAAAGAAAGGTACCTGGAAGCAAATAATATGGTAAAACTGGGTGTGTGCTTCATGTACAAATGCATTTCAAACAACACACAAAAATGTTTTAGTCTTTTCCCCCTAGGATACTGAATTAATTTAAACAAGACAATTACTTAGTACTATTTCTTTTTAAAATACAGAAACATACCTACTTGGCCAGTTGCCACTATGTTGATAAATTTGGGGTGCTGATTTACAGTGAGGCACAGAATATCATCATTATGTTCCTGATAAAAACTCTGAGTCCCTATAAAAAAAGAATTTGAAAATTAAATTTGAAAATTTTAACGTAAAATAGTCGAATGCACTTTACTCAGAGTAATAAACTGCTGTGTTTAACTTCCTTGCTTATTTAACATATATTTTTTGAGCATAATATATACACTTCATCCTATGGATGTAAACGTGACTGAGAAATCCTTAAAGCAGCAGAACCCTGAACGGAATAACCCATGTAAACCAGGTTGGAGACATCAAGCGCCACAAGAGTTGAGGATAAAAGCGCTATCTATGGAAATACGCAGTGGTCTGTCTTACGAACAGACAGCACTCCTGAACTGACACGACAGATTCTGGAAATGTGAATGTGGTTGGGGCAGGCGTGTCAGGAGGAGGCATACTTGAAGCAAAGATACAAAGGCAGGGAAGCCGTGGGTATGCATACAGATGGCTCGTTTGGCTGAAATACAGAGTAACAAAAAAGAAAAGTGAGAAATATCGTTGGACAGCCAAGTTCGAACTAGAATCACAGAGGATTTTGAAAACAACCCTATTATTAAATTTTATATTTATTCTGTAGTCAGTGGGGAGGTACTGAAAAAATTCTGATCAAAGAAGTAATACGATTCATCTAGTAGTAGTGACAGTGAAGAGACCGTGGCAGACTATGACTGTGCAGGAGGCAAGAAGGGAGGCTTCTGCAAGTCGAACGGAGAGGTGGGAAAGGAGGTCAGGGTGGCAGACTGGGTCCAGATTAGCGAGTACCGTTGACACTAGGTCCTCCAAAGAGCAAAACAAAACCAAAGAAAAAGATTTAAATAACACTTAATATATCTATCATTACTTTTGAACTCCTTCTCAAAGTAAAATGTGCTTCATATTTCCCAGGGCTGTGTTCAGTTAAAGGAACAAACAAATAATTATATGCGCTACTGACTAAATCAGCAGATCAGCTAACAGATCAGGACTTCTTGGACTACACGCATAGCAACGTACTCCCAGAATGGTGAGAGGCCGCTGGGCAGGGGCTTAGTTGTCCCTCTACCCCGGCTCTCTGCATCCCATCATTAGGAAGGTGAGTAACTAAAAACCAGAAACTAAAGAAAGCTACATGTATAAATATGGAAGTGTATTTATACTTTCATCCTTATGTACTGTGTCTTTCTTATCTTCTATATTCTCTGTGAAGGATAATGAAGCCTCAAAGAGGATTTCCTATTAATAAGAGGTATTTTTTAATGACCTAAAGTATTGAATAGAAAATTACCATTGATTTGTGTAATCTTGATGAATCTTTTCTTTAAGGAAACTTACCATATTAATGATTAATACTAACCAGGGGTAGGGGATTATGACTCATATAATCCATTCTACCTAATTAGAGTGAAGCTACCAGAGGAAAAAAAAGCCAGAAATGTTTGCACTAGATAAGCTGTATCTTCAATGCAAACAGTGACAGACTATTTTGTTGGGCCCAAAATCATTGCACACGGTGACTGCAACCATGAAATTAAAAGACGCTTGCCCCTTGGAAGAAAACCTATGACAAACCCAGACAGTGTATTAAAGAGCAGAGACATTACTTTGCTGACAAAGGTCCGTCTAGTCAAGGATATGGTTTTTCCAGTAGTCATGTATGGATGTGAGAGTTGGACCACAAAGAAAGCTGAGCGCCAAAGAATTGATGCTTTTGAAATGTGGTGTTGCAGAAGACTCTTGAGAGTCCCTTGGGCTGCAAGGAGATCCAACCAGTCCATCCTAAAGGAAATCAGTCCTGAATATTCACTGGAAGGACTGATGCTGAAGCTAGAGCTCCAATACTCTGGCCACCTGATGCGAAGAGCCTACTCATTAAAAAAGACCCCTGATGCTGGGAAAGATTGAAGGCAGGAAAAGAAGACAGATTGAAGACAGATTCAAAGACAGAGGACGAGATGGTTGGATGGCATCACCAACTCAATGCACATGAGTTTGAGTAAGCCCCAGGAGATGGTGAAGGACAAGGAAGAATGGTGTGCTGCAGTCCATGGGGGTCACAAAGAGTGGGACACGACTGAGCATCTGAACGACAAACAACTTTCTGACTTTATGAAGTTTATAAGTTTATGTAATAAAGCAATCCAAAATTAATAGAGTATTACTAGTAGGGTTATCACATCCTTGGTCATCAAATGATGCTTAGAGAACTTTTTGAACAATACAATCAGTTAAATAGATGTCAAGAAATATTTTCCCATCTCTTGAATCTAATAGGGATCATCAGTCAAGTCACAGGCAAGCAGCTTTCTTAGTTAACCTTTTTGGCTTTCCAAGCCCTCAGCATGAACACTGCCACTCCACCACCAGTCCCCAGCAATCACTCACCCAACATGTTCCTTTCAATCACTAACTATCAAAGACAACCACTTGCGGGGAAACAGAATACAGTTACAAATGTTTTTGCTATAAAACATGCTTTCAACACACAGGAATCCTTCACTTCTAATCGAGATCTGTAAGCACTTTGCATTATGAAGTCCTTTCCTGCTGTGATATACTCTCTTCAAGACTGTAAATTACTTAAAATACTACTAGGAAGTTCTACAGTATGAAATATTCATATTCCAGATTCATGTATTTTAATTGTTTATATTTTTAGCAGAGTTTTAAGATGCTAAATAAAAAATTCTCAATTTTAAAAAGAGGGGAGTGGGGAATTAGGGTTTCCTACCTGTAGCAACATTGTGAAGAATTCCAACGGATGCGGTGTGATAAATTATATCATCACCATCATTTAAATAATGAACATTATTCCTGCAGTCTCGGCCTCGATAGCCAAAAACAAGCTCCAACACAAGGTCCTAAAACAATGATAAAACCATTATACATTTGCTCATGTCTAAATGTTCACCATTATTTTGTTGTATATAGTACTGGTGATCTTCAGTCAAAATGGAGGATGCGTTTTTGATTTATAAATTTCAAACACAAAACTAAGCTAGATACACCTCTCTATCTAAGCTTTTTTGAGCAGCTGAAACACACATTCCATACTTTTCTACATAAATCTATAAAAATGAAAAGGGAAGCACACTGACTCCAAGAATTTTATTTCTTAAGATTTCGTGTGTTAAACACTGAGATACTTTGTGTCCAAAAGAAAAATATTTCAATTTGTGTTAACTGTTAGTCAAAAATATTTGATCTGCATATACAACTGAGAATAAATGAGGTCCAAGTGATATGCTTCCAAGGATCCAAACAGTGTATCAGCTTCATGCACTAAGCACGCTGTCTCCGATAACTCATGCTAAAGATAATCCTGCTACTTCAAGTGCCCATCTTCTTTGACCGGTGAGGCTAAGGGGGGCAGGAAGTGCAACAATCACCCTCCCACAGCTTCACACCTTGCTTTTGACCTCACCTAGCAGTCGGCTTGAGGACTTCCCTGTAGCTCAAATAGTAAAGAATCTGCCTGCAATGCAGGAGACCAGGGTTTGATCCCTGGGTTGGGAAGATCCTCTGGAGAAGGGAACCCACTCCAGTATTCTTGCCTGGAGAAGTCCATGGACAGAGGAGCCTGGGGGCTACAGTTCGTGGAGCTGCCAAGAGCTGAACGCGACTGAGTGACCAACACACATCCAGCCGTCTATCTGTTATTGTTGACACTGGGGTTATGAAATGCTGGGAGAACTTTTCTCTTTTGCTCAATTATTGTAGAAAGTTTCTTTGCTTGGAAGCAGGGCCATTATTAAACTCTACAGTGAATATATCTCATGGGGTAAAAGTTCCTAATTTAGTATAAATATTAAATCTTTAACTTATAAGTTCAAACCACTAAGTACAGGACACTCTAAGGTGACTATGCTTCTATAAGCCATAGATCATTCCACACATTTACATTTAGAAGTTCTCTGAGATATGGTTCAGTTCAGGATATTATTCATAGAAAACTAAAAGACTAATTAAAAAAAAAGGGGAACAGAGGATATCAATCCAAGCTCAGACTTGACAGTTAAGCAATCAATTTTTACAACCGAACAAAAAAGAATACTCAGTACATGTATTTTTATAAAGAATAATGGTAAGATTTGGGTGTTCTACAAAAAGGAAACAGAATAAACCCTGGATATCTTCTAAGGTACAAGTTAAGACCGGGGGGTGGATCCTCCTCACCTCTATGGGCCTCTTTTTCTTGCCGACGTTGTTGGTCTGGAGTTTCTCTGGTTGTGGTGGGGCCCTGCTCACTGGAGGCCTGAAACAGAAGCGGGAGAGAGAAGGGGAGGCATCACCTGGCGTCCCCACCCGGCTCCTCGCAGCTGCCCTCCGGAGAGAGCTGTCTCTGACACTCCTTCCCCAGAGTGAACCCAATCTGTGTTTCTCACTAGACTCCACCCTCTACATCTTGGTATCTTCTAATGCAGCAGGGTAGAAAGAAAATGTCAGAACTTCTATTCACCTTTTTATAAATTTCTTTGACATATGTATCATAAATGCAACTAATACAATAGCACAAGAATAGACTGGTGATAAAAATATCCAAATGTTAGTTTTACAAACTCAAAAGCTTCTCGATGGGGTGTGTTATCAACAACAGCCTAGATTACTGCTCTAACGTAGCTATCTCAGTATCTTGCACATGGTAAGTACTCAGTATATTCTTCTTGAATTTTGAAAATATTTCTATAAACTTCCCACACTGTTGGCGATGTAAGACACATCTGAGTTCAAACGTGTACTCATCACCGGGTCCTCTGTGTCCTTTATCTTCTCCTCTGAAGTTCCTAGTGTGGTTACGGCGACACTGTCAGTCAGGCAAACAAGACATTTTACGGCCACTCTGTAAAGGTTATTACTATTGCCTCCAACTCCTCTTCCCTCATTTTCACTATTTACTTCATATCTTTCAAACTTACACAGTAGCTCTCAATCTATTCCTCTCCCTCTGTTTCCACCACTAAGTTCAGAATCTATTTATAATGTGTCATTAGGTATATGGAGTTCCCATTTTCAGCTATTTAAATGTGGCAACTCTTCCCTAAAAAAAGCCTTCTGTTTGTTGCTTTTTTTAAACCCACATCATTTAGTTTAAACTCAGACAGTCATTATTCAAATGTTTACTAAGCTGAACAGTAAATCTAAATCAATCATATATCAACTCACCCTTCAAATTTAATATTAATTGGGTAACAACTAAATCAGAAAATGATACGTTAACTTTCTAATCAATAAAACTTTAACATTTCTAAATAAATTCATAAAATTAAAGGCATGACAATATATTTGCATTTTCAAAGTGATTTTCAAGGTACACACCTATAAAAAGTAAACAAAGTGTTATATCTTGAACATGTAATATAAACGTGTATTTTCATATGTATATGAAGCAGTATATAGAAGTATATAACCATGACTGGTAACATAAAAGTTTTGCACTTGCAACACTATATGAAGGACTTTTCAAATTATCACAAAAATATTTTATTCCAAACCTTTTTCATATACTTTTAAAATATTTATAAGTAATAAATATAATTAACTTTATATTATTTAGTATTTTAGTATATGTGCTGCCAAAGCGAGCACTATTATTTAATATTTTAAAATATTTCTGCTAAAATCATTTTAAAGAATGGGAGCATCCTTGCCTTCTCCTCCAAGTTGTTGACCTTTATTCAGTGTTATTGTCTGACAGCTTTAATAAGTGTATAATTTTTATCTATAAATCCTGTATAAGAATTAAGCATACTTTAATTTTTTAAAGATAATTTATATAGGATATATTATAGCTTAAAATTATATAACTTGGAAAATTATACAAGTCAAATGGATTAAGTTTAGTAAGGCAGTTACTTATATGTTATGAATCCAATTATTAAAGTGAAAAAGTAAAAGTCACTCAGTCTTGTCCGACTTTCGTGACTCCATGGACTGTAACCCACCAGGTATGAATCCAATTATCAAGATATAGTCATTTTAGGGATACTGATTTCAAAGGAGAAAAACATGGAAAGCTGTGAACAGAGGTGAAGAATACCAAGTAACACAGCTCATTAATGGTAAATATCAAAGATAATAAAAAGACAAAATCAGGCCTCATGGACTAGAGCAAAGAGAGAGGGTTACCTGGAGCCTCTTTCCAGCAGCAGATAAAAAAGGGAAAAGATTACAACACAAATCTGAATTTAAAATAGTAGTAAAATATTTCCTGTAATAAAATACTTTTACACATTTAACGCAGATAAACTATATGGTATATAGTAAAGGCCTATTGTTTTTGTTTATTGCAGTATATTTAAAAAGGCTTAAATTATTCCATTAATGGCAGGGAAATTAGAATAATAAAGATGAAATGGAAAAGAATTCAACATGTTCTATGTTGTATATAGCTTGCCATTCTTATTTTCCACAGTGCAAACTGAATTTCAAACAAAATATTTAAGCTTATTTAATGTTTATTAACTTAAAAGGCTGGTAGCACTGCACTGCTATTAAGGACTGTCTAAGAACCGAAGCTCCCCCCCCTCTGACTCCAGAGGGATTCCCAGTCAGCCAGTCTAACCAAGCATGCAGAGGGAGTCTTGAGACCATGTGGTATTTGGGACTGTTCCAGCAAAGGAGGTAACTTTAAAAAAATTCCCCCAAACAACATAATGACTGAACAGAAAGAACTGGAAGGGATCACAGATGTTAATCTCATCCCCCTTCCCAATGAAACCAGGAATTCTCTTACATGTCTAGAACACCCCTTCACAACCCTGATGACAAGTGGGCATTTACTAAACCCTGCGTGAACAACTGCTTGTAAGACGGCAATTTTATCTCCACTTAAGTTTTTTTTTGGAAACTAGTGATTCCAAAAATGATGAATTATTCTTTATCTGAAGTAGCCACCCAACTTTCCTTTATCCTGTGTTTCTTTCCAGTTCACTGTAAATTGTCAATGTCCCTTTAAAATGCAGAGCTCAGTCCTGAAGAAGCTACTCCAGGTCTGATGCTAGGTCTGAATGTTTTACTTCTGTTAAAATAGTGTAAGATTATGAGAGCCTTTTAAAGAAGTCACATCACACTCCAGACTCATATTTTTGCACACATCACCTCCTGCTTAAAACAGAGTGAATTCCTGCTATCTGCCAAATTAACTAAGGAGTACCTAATATTTGAAGTTCTGCACAATCTTTCTCAAATTTACTTGTTCATCTTATCTGTCAGCCTTTTCCTACTGGTGCCTTTTTAAACTTCCAAAACAGACGAGGCTTTTCCATATTGTCCTGTTTCAGAAATTGTCTGAAGACACTTTTATTTTACTAAAGGTAGCTATCAAAGGACCCCAAACAGTCCTTTCTTGCACATATCATTTTATTAAATATGTAGATATCATTATTGCCCTATGTTAATGTTTTGAAATTAATGAATATATTAAACAAGTATGACATGAACCTAACAGGCTTGCTATCAACTGGAAAAGTTTTCACTGATAAATACATGTGATTACTGTTTTTACAAGTCTTTGAAATTTAAGGAAAAACTAAAACTATAAGGCGTTTATGAAAAGTCATCTGTATAAACACTGATTATAAGGAAGACCCTTACAACAACACTCACATATTGTATCTTCAAATGCAACTCTTTTGTAGGATTTGTTCTCTTTCATTTTCTAATTCTTTCTCAGCAAAAAAGTGTTTTATAGGGAACACATAGTGTTTTATAAGTTCAGTGTTTTATAAGGAAGAAAATCAATACCTTAAAATACCATAAAGACCAAAGCAGAAGAATAAATTTTTGAATAAAATATTTTCTTAAATAAAATAACTTACCTTACTACTCCCTGCCTTCAAAAGAAGCAAGAGAAAAAAGTAAGGAGATAAACAGATATGAAAACTGATGATGAATAAAATATATCAGTTTAGTAGACAGAATAAAGGTAATGTCAACAAAATTCTAAGGAAATACAATAATGCCTACATTTTATGTCACGTTCTGATTTATTAAAAAAATTGGAAATTTGATTGACAAGTAACTACTTTAAATACGTTAAGACTTGTCATAAAAATACTTAAACAGAAAAACATAAAATTATTAATGTCATTTAGGAAAAAAGACTCCACAAAAAAATCAACTAAATAAAGTCAAATTGTCATCAGAAATATTTTCCTTTTAAGTAGATATTTGACAAACATTTGTTTTCTTTAAAAAATGTTTTGTATTTGATGATGATGTATTTTATTTAAAACTGAAGACAATTATGTATACAGACCATTTAACCTCTTCACAAAAGTTCAAAGTTGATGAAAAAAAAAACTTCAATTTTATCTCCTTTGACACTTGCATTTGATGAAAATGAAGACTCCTAACTATGAATCAGAATAATAACTTTTCTGCCTTGGCATTTTCAGAGGAATTTAGTAGAGCTGAATTATAAAATAATTTGAAAACAAAATGCAAAATATATAAAAAATAATTTTGAGAATGCAAGTTAACAGCAAAGATTACAGTTATGACAGTGTCAGCCATTCTTTGTGAGCAGTAAAATATTTCTGTCAGAACTTGGGTCACTTCCACAATGAAGGAGGAAATTTAAGTGTTTTACCATGAGGGATGGTCTACAGATTAAAATTAGGTCACATTTTCTGACATACTACATTTATCTGATAAATGATAATATTTTCTTTAAAAATCAATATAATAAATGAGAAAGATTAATGAGAATATCTAGAGTTACTTCTTCCCTATATTACATTTTTCATTACCTGTGAGATATATTTTAGGGAATATTAAGTACTATACTGAAAATATTCTAATTATGAACACCCACATTTGCATACTGATATGGCTCTAATGAATAAATATATAGGCAGTATTCATTACTCTGTGGATATTTAATTTCAGTACTAAAAGTAAAAGCTCTTAGGGAGTTCCTTGGAGTCCAGCAGTTAGGACTCAGCACTTTTACTGCGTGGTCCTGGGTTCAATTCCTGGTTGGGGAACAAAGGTCTCGCAAGTAGTGTTACGTCGCCTAAACTATAGTAAAATGAAGTTTTAAAAAGGAAGTGTGTCAGAATTAACCAGATATCTCCTTAGGTTACTTTGTATTTTATTCCAAGAAAAAGGGTGGTGAAGAATTACTACCTAAATTCTTTATATACATTACTTCATTTCATGAAATACTCCATAAATTGTGGATTATAATGTTTATTTTACCTCTGAGGAAACTGAGGTTCAGAGAGAATGAAAAGTTTCTCAAGGTCACACAATTGGCAAATAATAAAAATGAGTATTTTAACCCATTTGCATGCTAAGTTGCTTCAGTTGTGTCCAACTCTGTGCGACCCTGTGGACTGCAGCCCACCAGGCTCCTCTGTCCATGGGATTCTCCAGGCAAGAATATTGGAGTGGGCTGCCATGCCTTCCTCCAGGCAATCTTTCCGACCCAGGGGCTGAACCTGTGTCTACCTGCATTGGCAGGTGGGTTCTTTACCACTGGCACCACCTGGGATCTTATTCCAAAAACCATGCCCTTTGAACTGTCTTCAGTGTCAAGTCACCTCAACCTTGAATACTGTACAAGTACTTAGATCATGGTATGTTCAGCATTAAAAAAAACATACCTCTAGTGTAACACTCTGCCCCTTTTAATGCCTTTATGGCTTCCCTGGTGGTTCAGACGGCAAAGAATCCACCCGCAATGCAGAGACCAGGGTTCAATCCCTGGGTCGGGAAGATCCCTTGGAGAAGGAAATGGCAACCCACTGCAGTAATCTTGCCTGGAAAATCCCACGGACAGAGGATCCTGGTGGGCTACAGTCCATGGGGTCCACAGAGAGTCAGATACAACTTACACCACCAAACAGATCATCACTGTCTACCCCCTTTTTGTAAGTGACTGCTATCATCTAAGGAATACCACCATCAGCAAACGGGGCGCCTGGAAGAGGCACTGTGGAGACATCACGACCTCAACATTCTACCTAGAACTGCAGGGCTACTCAGTTCAACAGAATCTCCAGTTTCCCCTTCACCATCCATAACATGTATCTCACCCAACCTCATTCTTTTCCCTGAATATTAAATCCATAGATGCAGACTCACATCTCTCTGCCAATGGTGTCTTGTAACATTGTTTCTATCTAGCTGAGCTCCAAATGTCTTTAGCATTATCCTAGCTATATATTCACTTGAATCTTCAACTTAAATTCTGTTCAACTGTGAATGAATTCCCTTTCATTTTTAACTTTTTCCTCAAATACTTCTTAAAATTCTTCCTCATCAAAGGTCAGAGGTCACTGCTGTTCTTAATGCCCATTCTTTCTTTGTTCTTCATTGTAGTTTCTGGATAATTCTTCCTTTATCATTTCTTAAAACCTCTTCATTTCTGAAATCAATGTGATTTACTGATCCATATGCCTCTTCACTGTTTTCTATCTTCTCTAATGATTTTAAAAGCATTATGCTCACAATTTTTCTCTTGATCTGTCATTACACTAAGATACTTTATTAAATAAAGTTCTCTTTCCTTATAAGACTGCAGTGCACATAGCCTTATTTTGATTTGCTGATCTTGACAAAGACCAATAATTCCCAGAGACAAGCTATAGTTCAACTTGCCTTTTTGGAAAAACTTTAAAATAATGACTTTCTATCCTTGATCAAATGCACATGGATAAAAAGGCCTTTTCAAAACTTAAGCATCTCTCTGTTCATGTGCTTCCTAAAACATACTAGGTATTAGATTCAGTTTTTATTATTTCTTGAAACCCTATCACATATATTTATAAAAGTTAGAAAGTAAGATTCCTTTAATCATACAGACTTTATATATAGCATCATTCCCTAAGCTACTTGCAAGGACAGCATCATTACCAAAAAATATTTAAGGACAAACATGCTTTCTAAGAGAAGCTGGGGACTGTAAAATGCAAGAGTACCACAGCTACTTATTTTCTGCAAAAAATTCATTCAGTTAAACAATCAATTCAATTTCTAATACTGATATCTTTTTCTTCATCTAGTTTTAAACTTGATTGTTACCTCTCATCAGTTGAGGGTTCTTTTTGTTGCAAATGAGGCTTGATCCCAAACATTGGGCGAATATTTGTTGATAAGGCTCTGATGGTGTAACTGATTTCATTCTCCCTTGTGACATCACTGTCATAGCCTAACATTAAAATATAAGAATTATTTTCTATGTTATAGCTGAGGATCTCAATTATGATCTTAAAAATCGGATACAAGGACATTAAACAATATGAAATAAGTTAAATACATCGTGCTATAGTCAAATTATGAAATAACATACAGCCAGTAAAAATGATGTAGAAGAATATTTAGTGATAAAGAATACTGATTAAGTAATAATAGCAAGCTACAAATAAACCTCAATGTGATGCCATTTTTGTTAAAAATAAAGATAATGTGTATAAATACACATACCCCTGTGGGTAACATCCCAAATGTTAACAGAAGTTACCTCTGATTCAAATTATGGATTCTGTGTTCATTTTTTTATTGCAAAGTGTACTTTCTAACTTTTCTACAATGAGTGGGTATTACTGGTATAATAGGAATTATTTTTAAGTATGAGGTTCAATACTATAAATATACTTTAATAGTACTTCTTTAAAGTATATTATCATACATTGCTAAATGAAGAATAAGTCATCAGTATATGCCAGTCTGTTATAGAGTCACAAAAAAAATTCTGGTGTTAAACAGACCAAAAAGACTAAAACAATAACTATTCAAGCATTATTATTACTTATTAAACTTCTGCAGTTTAAATCAGTTGTGCTAAATTTTTCCTATGTTTCTGTTAAAATATCTTAAAATCACATACCCCCATCTTCTTCAGAATCTATATCAGATTCTTCGCTATCACAAGGTCTTTTTTCTCGATAGCCCTCCATTTCATTTGTCCAAACCATTAAAGACATATCTGCACCTCCTAAGGTAACCAACATGCTGTCATCATAAGTCCAGCGAACATTTGTGACATGTGTACTATGGGCCACGTACCTCTTAAACTTTCCAAATTTTCCCTAAAAATTAAAAAAAAATTCAAATTTCTGAGAAATTTTATTACTTGAAAAAGTTTTTATAATTTTGAACTTCTTTCTTAATCTTTGATTGGAAATTAATCATTGCAAAGGCACTTTGTTAAAAAAAAAAAAAAAGAGAAAATACTGAAACTCACTAAAATAAAAAGTAACAGTTCCCAAACTTAATGAGGATAGGATAATCTAGCAGTTTTGCACACTGCTAGTACTATGGGCATAACTCTTTCAGAAATCAACTTGGTATTCTACATTGAAAAGTATGAAAATGCTGACCTTTGTCTCACCATCCCTTTTTAAGAGATATATGCTAAGGAGGCCTTATCGACACAAAAAACATTTGCCATAGTATTGACTTAGAGCAGTGAAACGTTTTAAATACCGTAAATATTCAACATAGCAATAGTTAATTATGGTGGATATCTTTTAAAAACGATGGCTATGCAGACATATTATTGTAGGAAAGAAACACAAAAACTGGGAAAATCAGGATACTAATACCTATGTACATACAGCATGGCCATATTAACAAAAAGTAATTAGCAAATATTTCAGTATATACCCATGTAAATATCTTTCATTGTAATTCATTAGTGTGTTTGATTATAAGCAGATGTTACACACAGTAATGTGTTTTTCTTTTAAACATAAGGAAAAATTCAAGATACTGGTAACTTATAAATCTAGAACACTAGCATTACTGGATTACATAGGTAAATTTCAGATCAACATGTCCTAAGCAGGTTTTAGACGGATATCTTTTCAAGGGTGTTAAAATAAGAAATGTCTTAAATAAACAAAACATGTTCAGTCACTCAGTCATGTCTGCCTTTGCAACCCCATGGATTGTGGCGTGCTAGGCAAGAATACTGGAGTGGGTTGCCATTTCCTTCTCCAGGGAAACGAAACATAGTAATAGTTAAATCAATGGATTCTTCGGAAACGAGGAATCAATAAAATCAGCTGAAATCAAAGAGAAATCTGTCATGAAAACATCAGAAGAAGATAGTTTCCCTATAATTTTGTGGTTCTTGTTACAGTAAGGAGAAGAAGAAATCTGTGGACCAACATTCTAGAACATATTCTTAGGGCTTCTTTACCATCTAGAATACTGAGAGTGAAGTTTTTGACTAATAAATGTTTTATTGGAACACATTTTTATCAAGTAAAGTACTACAACTTCAGTGTATCTAAAACAAGGACTTGTCAAATATTTTCTTGGGTACCTTAGTTCTCTATGGGAATTTTTAAAACTTACGGTTTTGTTTCAATGCTGATTTAAAATATTCATATGAGCAGTTAATTAAGACCATCATGCACTGTATATCATGATTTCAGTGCCATATCACAAACTTATATTTATGTTCATGTTGGTGTTAGATTATAACATACATCTGAATTTGTGACAAGTAAATGCATATCTATACTTGATATCATGAATTTTATTTTTGTGCTAAGTGAAAGCCTAATGTTTCCCAGTAGTTTGAACAGAAGAAAGCAGTAAAAGAATTTAGTCATCACACAGCACACAGTAATGTGGGCATGTACATTCGAAAGAATCTCTACAGTTTGGTTTTAGAAAAACAGCATTATTCATCACATTAAACCACTGTTGTTTACTTTGATTTTATAGGTATTATAATTTACAGTATTTTATATTTAATCAGAACTTTTAAATGTTAAAGTTGTAAATATCAAGAGTTTGTAATTAGTGTTAATGATAATATATTTTATCAAAAGAATACTAAAATTATTTAATATTAGGACTAAAAGAATGATTCCTCTAAAAGGAATATTTATACTACTCAATACTGAGAAACTGTACAATATAATATATAACTTGAGACATGGGATCATAAATTATAATACTACTTCTGGATAAAAGCTATAAACATGATGTCAAGAACAGGAAATAAATTATAAACCTTTCATATTACAACTTTATGTATTCCATATGTGATATTCATATTACAACAATGAAATGCTATGAAAGGGCATTACCTTAACCATTTTTATAATTATGATCATTAGGAGAATTAAAGAAAAACACATACTTTAGCAGGATACCTAAATAACTTCACAAATCCCAAATCATCCCCAGTAGCTAGGACTGTTTTGTCACTGGTGAGGCAAGAGGCAGTTACGTCCATGACTTCTCCAATTACCGGCCAAATTCCCTCACAGCATAAACCAAGCACACTTGTCCATGATGCCCAACCAATTTTTTCTGCCTAAAAAATAAAAAAAGACTGCTCTAAGTTTATAATATCTCACTCTAAAACATTAACAACAAAACACTGAATATTTTTCTTTGTAACTAATTATAGATCTCACAAGTAAAAGTTTAATAAAAACAGTGAAACAAATTATTAGTTGATCTGGTTTTGTAGTTTGCCAAATCCACTAGTTCCTGCAGAAAAGTCTCAACATAACATCATTCAAGATTTATTTATCCACTGTGTTTTCTAGATACTGAACGTACAATGACAATATTAATAAATAGGACTTTTCCTGCTCTTAGAATATCAGAAATTGATTCTTTCGTTTCATGTCTAAACTTCTACGGGTACTTTATAAGCATGTTTTCTGATTAATCATCACTGGAAATTAAGAATCTGACTTACAATGCCTCTCCTTACTAAGCCACCTTCAAGTTAGATTTATTTAGTTTCTCTTCCTTGGACATGTCAAAAAGTTTTGCTAATAATGTCAGTCACAAAACCACACACATTTTTTTTTCTTTTTCTTTTTTCCTTAAATAGAAATTTGCCATTAAGTATCTTAGGTACATGGGTTCCAAAAGATTTGACAGAGATGCAGCGACCCAGTCTTAGATGGCAGTTCTTTTACATGCTGTTGCGTGCTTCTTGTCTTTTTTTTTTTTTTTTTTGCTTCTTGTCTTTTAAGGAAAGTAATTAGAGAAGAGCTAGCCATACAAGTAAGCCACTTATTCCTTTTCTTAACACAGCATATTTTCCTGTGCCCAGACAAGCATCTGCTTTCTAACCACTTTTTTAGTCACAACAACATTTCAAGCACTACTATCTTCCTACCTCTCCACTGGGAATGGTTTGTTTTTTCCCTCTGGGAGCTTCAAAGAATAACTGTTCTTTAGCACCAGTGTTGACCTGTAAAAGCTTTCCTTAAAAAAATTAAAAAATATACACATATATAAAATATAAATACATACACAGTTAGTATGATGTTTAACTTTTGTGGGAAAAATTTAGCCTTAACATAAAAACCATTTTCCTCTGCAGTTAACCATAATAAAGTAATTACTATATAATAAAGTAATTAAATTCCTAAATGGCTTAATTTGTGTGTGTGTGTGTGTGTGTGTGTGTGTGTGTGTGTGTGTGCACGCGCTTCCCAGGTGGTTCAGCAGTAAAGAATCTGCCTGCCAATGCAGGAGACATAAGAGATATGGGTTCAGTCTCTGGGTGGGGAAGATCCCCTGGAGGAGGAAATGGCAACCCACTCCAATATTCTTGCCTGGAAAATCGCACGGACAGAGGCGCCTGGTAGTCCACAGGGTTGTAAAAAGCAGAAATAACTGAGTGACTGAGCATACATGTGTGTGTGAATAAGCTATTTCTGTTGTTTTGCATATAAAAATCCTAGAAATAAAATTTGAAGTATCTTTTAAAATATATATTTTAACTGTTTTTGGAAAAGCTAATTTTCAATACCATATTTAGAGAGGTGACTATCTGAAACAACAACCCCCCAAAATGGAGCATTTAAAATATTAACCTTTATCCAAATTATGAAACACTGACATATTCCACACATTCTGCTAAAAGACAAAGACATTCATTAAACCCTGTATGTTAAACAGCTGTGATAATTTTCAGAATTCCCTGGTGCTCTGGGGGTCAGGACTCCGGGCTCTCACTGCTATGGCCTGGGTGGAGCCCCTCACCAGGGAACAGGGAGCCCGCGAGCTGCAAAGCAGAGCCAGAAACAGACAGAAAGGGCCAACACCGCTCTTAAAGGAAACCCTAATGCACAGGACTGTTTGCTAAAATTCAGTGACTGTTTATATCAAACTCATCTGGCAAAAACTAGGACAAATGACTAAAAAAGAACAATATTAAATTACTTTACAAACTAAGAATCTATCACTCTCTGCACTATCATTTGAATTATATTGGGCGAGGTATTGAAAAGTTTAAACTCCCAACATTCGTCTTTAGATATGAAATAAAGTAGCGAAAATCATTTTAAGAGTAATGTTTGTTCTTCACAATGCTTTTGAACTCATCTGTCAAATTATTTGTCTCTTTAAAGTAGCTGTACTAAATAAATAAGTAAATAAATAAATAAAGCAGCTGTACTAAATCAAACGAAACTTTCTCAGACGGTGAGTTACTGAAAGTCCTACCTCTGATGTCCCAGTCGACATGGGTTATGTAACTCGTGGCGCCTTTGCATATTCCAACTCGCTTACTGCTCAGGACATTGTATATATCTACAAAGCTATCGTGCGACGCTACAGCAAGATACTTCCCAGAACCTATAAGAGAAACATATTTGTTTGAAATTTCCTATGGTTAGAAATATTTTTTATACTGTACAACTAGAGTTAATCTTCTTAATTTTGTTTGGAGGAACTTTAGGTGTTTTGCATGTTATAAAAACACATATGAGTCAAGCAACTAATGGTAATATTTTTCATGTATAATTAACACAATGAAATAAAATTTTAATATAATGAGGTAGTGTGATGGAAAGCAAATGTCAAAAATTATACACAAAGTAATTTTGATATTCTTTGCATTTAACAAAAAAACTTTAAATTTAGAAAAAATATGTAAGTAAGCTAACATAAATAAATTTTGCCTTAACATTAGTAATTCTATAGGAGGTTTTGTCATCAGTATGAATGCATGGAAACTGATAAAGCAAAATTAATGTAATTTCAAAAGCATTAGGAATATAATGAAAACAGTCATCCAATCCCTCTTATGTTACAAATGAGGAAAAGGAAGCTCAAGGAAATGCCTTGGTCCAAGTCACACAGAAACTTGAGTGACAGAACTGGCGCTAAGTCAGATATTTTGCCACTGATCTAAATACAGGGCTTTCACCTCTCACTATACTGCTTCTTCTAGTAAAAAACTAAAGTTCTGAGATAAAATAACAGTAAATAAAAAATCACACACTGATATATTCACTGTCATACTCAACAAACAAATATGATTTCAATGAGACCTTACCTGGTGAAAATCGAATATCTGAAATAATATCTTTTCTGTGGTGAAAAGATACAAGATCTTCTAGAGTGTCTGCATTTGCCATTAAGAAACTGCCATCATTGAGACCTACAGCTAGAGCTTTACCATCAGGAGAAAAACAGCAACACCTCCCACCTAAAAAGCAAAGCAAGCATGTATCAGGGGATTTTCCTCTATTAAAAAAAAGTATATGCTTAAGGAAACTTTGATTTCATAGAGGAGGACAGACTTCTATGTTTATTATAGCTTCAAATCAATATTAGAAATAAAGATGCAGATAATAAAAGTTTTTTATTGAGAACAATAGTACAGAATTTCAAGCATTAATTAAGACAAACCATTCATTTTCTGAATGTAGGAAAAGTAAGTACTGATATTGACCTTAAAAGAAATTAAGCTGATGAAAAGAATGAGAGATATTAACTAATATAAAAAGCCAACGATATACATGGAAATTTTGTTGTTTCTGTTGGAGTTTCTTACCTTTATAGTTTCTCCCCAACAAATAAGACATTTAAGAAATATGGTCATCTTTATAAAAATGATTTCAAATTTAAAAAACCTGACAATAGGCAATTATTAGTTTAAGCCAGGAAGATTTATACACATTTCAAAACTATACATGAATAAATCATGATATTAATATTACTAATTAAAAAAATAAGGGTTAATGCTGAACTGGCAAACACAAAAAATGGGCTTAGCCCAACAGCAAAGGATGTAGCAGGCATATTCATAGCCCTAAGGCTTTTGATGTCTTGCATAAAATTTGGAGTGGGACGGATAAGGTACAGCTGTTACAGAATGAAAAGTTATAGAATGAATTGAGAATAAGCAGCCACTTTTATCAAGCACACATTAGAAATCTAGGATGTGATTTCCGATATTTAAGAGTCAAGAGATGATGATGGCTTGAAGCAGAGCAGCTGCAGTGGAAGTAGTGAGAAATGGGAGGATCTGTATGCCTTTTGAAGAAAGAGATGGCAGGACCTTGACCAACTGGGAGAAAAGTACGAAAAAAAAGAGAAAAGTAGAGGCTATGTTTTTTGTTTGAATGATGATGTTATTTACTGAGATAGGAAAAACTAGGGGAGGTATGAGTGTTTGGTTTTGTACCCCTTAAGAAGGCCTGTGAGAAATTCAAATGAAGAAAGACATCAAGGAGGCATATGAGATATTAATACTTCTCTGGAGCTCAAGGGAGAATACAGGGCAGAGATATAATAAAGGAGGTAGCAGTTACAGCCATGAGACCAGAGGAGGCCTGTTGTTCATTTACTGCCTCTCAGCTCCAAACCCACCCTTATTCTTCCTGCTGTACGCTTACTGGGGGCTCCGCAGGTGGCTCAGTGGTAAATAATCTGCCTGCAATGTAGGAAACACAGGAGATATGGGTTCGATCCCTGGGTGGGAAGATCCCCTGGAGGAGAGGGCATGGCAACCCAGCCCAGCACTCTTGCCTGAAGAATCCCATGGACAGGAGCAGCCTGGTGGGCTACAGTCCACGGGGCTGCAGAGTCGGACACGACTGAGCGACTGGGCAGGCAAGCACTGGTGCTGCGGCTGGGCCCTACAGATGTCTCCCTTTGCCAGCAGAGGGCGCTGGAGGGAAGGCCGAAGAGGAAGGAAGGCCCTTTTCTTCCTTCCGACATGCTGTGACCAGCGGGTTCATGAGGGGACAGGAGCTGGGGGTAGGGGGGCTTCTCTGCCTTCATAGCAGAAGATCTAGGTCAGCCCGCGGGCAAGCTTCTTTCCTACTGGCAGGCAGTATGTTCCTGAGGCACCTATACCTTTTCCAAAGAGATCTGAATCTCCGCCCCAGGGGAAGAGGGGAGGGTCCACCCTTTAAGTTTATTCCTTGATCACTGTCCACTAGCCCTGTGGGTGGTAGCTGCTTTCTGCAGCTGCTACTTCCCCTTAGAATCCTCTTTTACATCTTTTAGTAGTTAGATCACCTTTCATTAGCTAACACTCCATATTAAAATTTCCCTGTTCAAATTACTGGGGTGGTTTCTGTCTGTGATTGATACAGAACAGTACTAAAGTGGTCAAAGGAGGCATATTGTTAAAGGTAAGATTTGTGGAATTGGTTCAGGCATGCCTTTGGGTTTCAGCATAGTGCTGAGTCCCTGCCAACGGGAAATGGGATGCGAGCCATCCAAGGTGGCACTGGCATAGCAACGAACTAAGCTGTCCGCTGTGGCTGGCTGTGGAGTATCCACTGCAGTAAGGGCCTGGGGAGCCCAAGACGCTGCTGCCCTTCACCATGACAACAGTGATGCTGACCACGAGCTCTGCACTGCACAGAAGACGACACCGAACGCACAGAGTTAACAGATGAAACAACAAGCCCAGGTCCTTTAAACTCCCCGTGTGAGTCACGGTCTGAGTAGACAGAGCTTCCGTGACAAGCCTAAATGAATTTCTGACGGGGCTGATACTGCTGAAAATTTACAATGTTAACTGAATTCACAGACTCGCCAAGTTGTCTTGTGTGAAAGTGAGGGCACTGACTGGGAAAAGAACTCTTCACCGTGGACTGGGAGCACCTGGCTGGACTTTGACAAAACTGAGTCTTGATCTTCTAAGTTGCTTGGAGTTTCACTGGCCAGTGCAGAGGGCCTCCTCTCCTGGAAGACTCACCTTCTGAAACAGATGCTTGCAGAGCGTGTTTAACCTTCACCATCATTCCTTTGCTGTCACGAGACCCCTAACTTGGACCAAATCTCAGCATGCTCTAAGGCAGAGGTTGGCAAACTTCTTAAAGGACCACAGAATAAATATTTTCAGCTTTGTAGACCACATCGGCTGTCACAACTACTTAACTCTGCCACTGCAGTCCAACAGCACACCGAGACAACACATAAAAAAATGGGCATGGCTGTGTTCTCATAAAGCCTGATTTACAAACTCAGGAAGTGGACTGGACTGGATGCATGGGCTCACCTCTGACACAGAGGGAGGAATCCAAAACCCCAGGGAGGTGAGAATACTGGAGATCTTTCACATGCAACCTGCATACCCTCCTGTCAATTACAGATCCCCTGAAGAAGTCCAGAAAATAGTTCCTTCATGAAAGCATTGAGAGATACATGAAGGGCAGCATCTGCATCACTGAAAAGGTCTGTGTCCCCCACTTAAGAGGTCAGGAAGTGGAAATGTCACCATTAATAACAGGCTCCCTGATGAAAAAGATACTCCTGGAGAAGCAGACGCCAAGCAGCAGTGCTTCATCAACAAAAACAAGGTATGTTCTTTCACCAAAAAGGGCAGGAGTACTACTAATCACAATACTTTGGCTTGTGGAGATTTCTGTTGGCGGTTAATTAATCACAGGGTCTCTAGGAATGAAATAAATAAGTTAGTAGATTAGCGTTTGATCTACATAATAGGAAACACCCCACACCTGATGGCTAAAACACCTGACTTAAATCATCAGAGAGTCACAGACTCAACAACTTTTCAGACCTAAGCAAAATCATATACTCAGAGCCCCTTGACTGAAGGGAAGGCCAAGTCCCAACAAGGAAGAACTATGAAGCACTGTCACAGGTATGTAGGAATGTAACACAAATCTTCCTCCAAGGTTCTGTGGCCACTTAGTAGAATGACTGTGACCTGAAGACAAGGAAAGATCCAAACCTCTAGGAATCACTAGACATGGGCTCTGAAGTGACACTAGTTCTTAGGAACACACAACGCGGCTGTTGTACAAGCAAAGTGGGGTCTCATGGTGGTCATGTGACAGATGGATTCTGAGCCCAATTTCAAATCGCAGTGGACCCCATCCAATTCCTGAAGTGGAACAGATACACTCAGCACCTTGTAGAATGTTCTACACTGGCTCTGTGGATCCACGGGGTAAGGAAGAACTAAATGAAAACCCGCGGAAATTTCTCTGTCTACTAAGACAATAAATGGAAACAAAACCGCAAGCCTAAGAACTGCAAAAATCAGTGGTATTACCTAGGACACGAAATATGCAGGAATAATAATTCCTGTCATATTGTCATTGCTTGTTTGGCCTGTGCTGAAGTAAGATGAATTTAGCGAATAACTCTGGATAATAAATTTAGTCAGATGATTCCAATTGAAGCTGCTCTTCCAGATCTTTACTAGAACAAATTAACACAGTCCTTAGTATTTTACAAGCAGCTATTGCCCTGGCCAATATGTCCTTTTATCTCCATACCAGTTGTAAAGACCACTAGAAGCAGTTTGCTCTACCTGGCTTGCATCTGTGGACACCTTCAAATCCTTGCCTCAGGGCTATGTCAGCTCTCCTGTTCTGTGCCATAACAGAGTCCACAGAGACCCTTACCATCTTGACACTCCATAAAACGTCTCAGTGGTCCACTACACTGATGACACTAAGCTCAACGGATCTGGGGAGCAGGAAGCAACAAGTACTTTAGATGCCTTAGGAGGACTGAAGTGAATTAGGAGGTGGCAGATAATTTCCACAAACATATAGGAACCCTGTCACCTCAGTGATGTTTCTGGGGAATCCAAAGATCTTGGAGTATGTCAAGCCGTTCCCTCCACTGTGAAAGACAAACTGCTACACCGCCCATCACCTACCACAAACACAAGGAGCAAAATGCTTGGTAGGCCTTTCGGGAAGCAACACGTAGCACATTTGAGTGAGGTGCTCTACCCATCTAGCAAGTCGCTTATAAGCTTCCAGTGGGGGCCAGAACAAGAGAAGGCAAGCTGATCTTCCGCTCTGATCTTATGATCAAGCAGATTTAATGACCTTCAAAGTGTCTGTGGAGCCTCTGGAAAGGTCCCAAAGAACATACCGCAGACGGGAGAAATTCCATGTCCTCCTTTACAGGTAACTATTTTCCTTCTGAGAAGCAGCCTCTGGATTGCTACCAGGTCTCATTAGACAGCAAGTAAATGCCTAACTATGGGATATCAGGTTAACTGTGTCCTGAGCTTCCTTTCATGAACTGAAAATGACATGACCAGGCAAGTTACTGACTGGGTGTGCACAATAGCAATCTGTCATCAACTGGACACAGAATAGAAAAGACCAGGCTTGGTGAGATCTGGAAGTTCCAAGTAATCTGTATCAACAGGGGGCTCGGAATCCTTCAACAATAAATCCTCCTGCAATGTCTCTTCGGTCAGTCTGTACCTGTGGCCTCACAGGGGTTCATTATGACCAACTGAGTGAAGAAGAAAAACACTGAGCCAGACTTTCAGGTGTCCCTACATGGTGTGCTAGCACCCCCTGCAGCATCGCGGCCCACTAGGGCCCTGGAATGGCTGCAGCGAAAGTGAACTCCCCCGAGGGCGGCCCTTCAAGCAGCGCACCTGGTCTGTCCCTCCTCAGAGAGAGACGACTACACAGACAGATTCACAGCGATGCATCAGCAACTGTTCACTATTTGAATGGATAGCAACTGGAAGAAACGGATTGGACAATGAGAGGAAAGGAAATCTAGAAGATAAATGTGTGGGTAAAACTCTCAGAAAGGGCATACATAGGCTGTGAAGATTTTTGTGTCCGAGGGAAAGTCCAATAAGTGTACCTATTGCAGAGGAGGCTCTCAATAATCAGATGGACAAAATAAAATATGTTTTATGGACATCAGGCAGCCTCTTTTCCTAGCCAGCTAGCACTTGCTTAGTGGGTCAAAGGTGGCAAGGACAAGTCTATGCTTGGGTTCAGAAACACAGACTTGTCTTTAAGGCTGGTCTTGGTACTGTCCAGTCTGCTAACAGTAGAGACCTACTGAACCTCCGATACGGCACCATGCCTCAGGGAAACCAGCCCGGCATCTGGTGGCAAGCCAATTACACTGAGCCTATTCCATTATGGAGAGGACAGAGTCATCCTCACTGGGACAGACGTGACTTTCAGATTCACGCTCCCTATCCACAGAGCTTCTGCTAGCACCGCTCTCCACGGCCAGGATGCCTAACCCACCATCACCAAATTCCAAGGTGCTAACCAAGGAGCTCTTTCATAGTGAAGGATGTGCAGTGTTAGGCTCATACCTATGGAATTAGCTATGGAATTTTTATCACATACCCTCGTCACCCACAGAGGGCAACTAACAAAATGATGGAAAGGCTTACTGAAAACTGATTTATAGAATCTTTTACAAGCAAAATCCTGAAAGACCAGGGTTTTGTGTTACAGGATGCAATGTATGCTTTAAAGCACAGATCATTATATGGTGCTGTCTACCTCAAAGTCAGAATCCATGGGTCTAGAAATCAAGAAGTTGAGGTGGGAGTCACTCTTCTCACTATTATATCTAATTGTGTTAAGTATTTTTGCTGTTAGCTACTTTGTCATAGACATTTTGCCACAAACATATTCACCACATAACTGATTGTGAGGCAATTTTGCTATAAGAGATAAAATAACTAGTTGACAGTTTGCTTTGAAATGTGCAAAACAAAAATATGTATGATGATGAATTCTTATTTTGAAACAAACTACACTGGATGATAAAGAGGCTGAGGGCCTAGAAGGCACAGAATTGAACCCACAGATCCCATAGAACTTTAGAATGGTTATCAACAGACGTGACAATCCATGCTCATTAGTAAAAATCCACACTACCCAAAGCAATCTAAAGATTGAAAATAGTCCCTATAAAAATTCCACTGGCATTTGTCAGATACAGAACTAACCATCTTAAAATTTGGATGGTACTACAAAATACTCCAAGTAGCCAAAGCAATCTTGAGAAAGAACAACAAAATTGAAGACCTCACTCTCTCTGATTTCAAACTATGTTACAAAGCTACAGTAATTAAAACAGCATGATATTGGCATAAAAACAGACACACATAATAATGGAAAAGAATAGAGAGCCCAGAAATAAACCCATGTACATATGGTCAGTTAATTTACCAAAGAAGTCAAGAATGTACAATGGAGAAAGGAGAGCCTCTTCAATAAATTGTGCTGGGAGACTAGAATGTCACACGCAAAAGAATGAAACTGGATCACTATCTAACACACAAACAAAAATTAACTCTATATGGATTGAAGACTTAAAATATAAGATAAGGAACCAAAGAATTCCTAGAGGAAAACTTAGGTGGTAAGCTCCTTGACAGAGATCTTGGAAATAATTTTTTGATCCCGACAACAAAAGCAAAAACAACAACAACAAAATGAACAAGTGACATGACATCAAACTATAAAGCTTCTACACAGGAAAGGAAATCAGCAACAAAATGGAAAAGCAACCTACTGAATGGGAAAAATAACTGCAAATCATATATCAGATAAGGGGCTATACATCCAAAATGAATAAAGAACTCACAAAACTCAATAGAAAAAATCCACATTGATTTAAAAATGAACAAATACTGAACTGATATTTTTCTAAAGAAGATATACAAATGGCCAAAAGGTACATGAAATGATACAGAGAACAGATAACAGTTACAAAGGGGTGGTGGGGTGGGGTTGGGGTAGTGGAAAAACATTCAGGTTTGATTATAATTAAAAGCTAAAGCCACAGATACAAGTTTTAAACAGGACATTCCCAATATATCCCTATACAGAAAATTGCAAAGACTGGCAAATATTTATTTTACAGATATTAAGAATACAGACATTAATTCATGTTGCATATTTATACTTCTGGTTATTTTTATACCTAGTTACCATAAAACTGAATTATTTGGAAAAATTCTAGTTTGTATTAACTATAATGTTAAGCCTCAGGATCATAATATTTGCATATTCATTTTCTGAAGAAAACAGCATTTGCTTACTGAATGTTTAAAAGAAATAACTGTGTTTTACAATATTTAAACCATTATGTCAGTATTCTGTTATAATTAAGTCAATCAGCATAAAATCACATGTCTCTTTAAAGTTATAAAAATCCACTTGTTTTTCTGTTGAATTAATGATGATGAAGTAAAAATAAAAGTTATTATAGAAGAATATTGAAGAACAAAAATACAGTATTATGACTCTTCTCAACAACCTAATACAAAGATCTACTTCTAGAAGGAGCCAGTAATACTGGGAGACAATTTTTCTGGTCTAATACATGACATAAATCCAAAGATTCAGAAAACACAACAAATCCTAAATAAGTAATAGACCACATACATGCACAATATTATTAAACCTCAAAACTATTGAAAAAATGTAAAAGAGAACAATGAAAACCATTGGAATAATAACTCTGAGTCAAGAACTCTAGAAGCAGTTAAATTAGCACTCAAGAAATGAGAATAAAAAGAATCAAAACATGTTCAGACTAGCAGTATACCAAGGGTAGGGCAGCAGTGACAGTTCACCCTGAGTGGTAATAGATGCCAATCAAAAATTTAAAAACAACAATGAAAAACTGAATAAAACTGATTTGCTTTTAAAGAACTGCAGTATCAGTGATAAAATACTTCTGTTAGAATAGACCATTCCCACTACCCTATTCTTATACACTACTGGTTCATTCAGAGGAAGATGAGAGAATTTCCAACAAATCTTCATTATGGAGTCTACCAGGCTCCTCTGTCCATGGAATTTCCCAGGCAAGAATACTGGAGTGGGTTGCCATTTCCTTCTCTAGGAGATCTTCCTGACCCAGGTATGGAACCTGGGTCTCCTGCACTGCAGGCAGATGCTTTACCATCTGAGCCACCAGCGATTAAAGAATAAAAGGATTAAAGGATAAAGAAAATGTGGACACGTGGTGTAGATCTGTCTGTATGTATATACATGTACATGATACACACGCATACACACTAACATTATTCAGCCAGTAAAAAGAATAAACTCTTGCCATTTGCAACGACACGGATGGATCTTGAGGGCATTGTGCTAGGTGAAATAAATCAGACACAGAAACACAAAAACTATATCCCACTTACACATGGAATCAAAGAAAAAAGCTCAGAGACACAGAGAACAGACTGGGCTGCTGGTGGTGGGGGCGGGGGACTGGGTAAGATGGGTAAAGGGGGTCAAATGGCGTAAACTATAAAGAAATAAGCTATAAAGAAAATAAGTCGTGGAGGTGGCATGTACAGCGTGGTGACTACAGCTGGTTATACTGCATTGCATATCTGGAAGTTTCTGAGAAAACAGGTCTTAAGAGTGTTCATCATAATAAAAAAGTTTTGTAAGTATGTGTAGTGATGTTATGGTGATTATTTCACAATATTTACAAATATTGGATCAACATGTTGTACACCTGAAACCAAGGTAAAGTTGTGCATCAATTAAATCTCAATTTAAAAAAAGAAAGAAAATCTGATAGGTAAGTGTGTTCTGAATTCGACTGGTCAGGACATCCAATGGACTTGGGAAGGAAAGAATTTTGACACAGTGGTTTTCTATGCACAAAGATGTGATTGTGGTTTTGGAATCTAACTACGACCGTTCACACTGAAAGTTCATGTATAAAACCACTGGTGATTCTCACTAGTTTCTGAGAAAAATAAATACAGTTTGTGTAGGCATGTGCATACACACACACCAGAGAATGAAAATGTAGAGATCAATAATTAACAGAAAAAGGGGTAGGGGAAGGACAGTGACTGGAGTCCCAGTGTTCCACTTCAGATGTTCAGTTAGGCATACAGGACAACGGCACTAGAGAAAGAGAACTGACTCTTTTAAGTCAACAGAAGGAGGTAAAAATCAATCAGCTGAATGAATTACAGCAAGCTGCCTAACTTCAGCCTGGTTCCTACACCACTGCTAGGGAATTCCTTCCTCTATCTGTGTACTCTATCGCATTTCTTCGTCACAACTCCCAGCTTTTCCAGCTAGAGCTCCTCCTAAAATACCCCCACACTCCAAATAATATTCTCTACCACTTTCCCAAGAAATCTGAAGCTCATCTAGCCTAATAGTAAAAATCTTGCTCCAACAGTTGAACTTTTCGTTGTTCTATATTGACAGGGTATCCTACAAATGTACTCAATTCTGTTTCATTCTAAAATATCCTCCTCTAGGGACTTCCCTGGCCGTCCAGCGGTTCAGAGTCTGTTTCAGGGAATCCCTGAGCCGTAAGATCCCACATGCTGTGCAACGTAGCCAAAAAATAATAATAAAACAATATAAAATAAAATATCCTCCTCCCAACTCTGCTACCCTCTTTTAAGTTAAGGCTTTCTTAGTTTCTGATTCTAAATTAGTCCATAGTCATAAAGGGTAGAAAGCTTAGCTTCTGTTTTCATCTCATATTCTTTTTTCCAAAATGATATGGAAAACTGACTCAGGATAGGCATGATCAGGGAAGGTCCCATAAAGCAAAGACTGGGTATAATTAATTTTCTTTATATACCATTATGAGCAAGCAGATACAGAATAAATATTTAAAGCATTTTTTATACATTTACTATTGTTTTCTTACATTTGTGAGGGTTAGAAAACTGTGACAATTTGATCTATGCTCAAGTCTCCAAGGCACTTACCCTTTTTAAGTTTTCGGACGGCCAACATACAATGACTAGGAGAGAGATCCCATATTCTCAAGGTCTTATCATCACTAACAGTAGCACAGATGGGCAGATAAGGATGTGTAGCCAAACCCCACACCTCTCCTTCCATGTGTCCCTGAAAAGGAAACATAGTTAAGATCATTTCAACCTAAAGATACTTGTATTCAGAAGAAAAATAAAAACAACATTCAATAATATATGATAATGATAGGATAATGAATAACAGATAACTCTAGTACACTTTTCTCTTTGGAACACACCTTACAATATCTTTGTAACAACTTTATCTTCACAGTTACAATATAATCAAGTTACTATTGAAATTAGCTTCAAAATCTTATCACATGTATGGTGGTGGTTTAGTTGCTAAGTCGTGTCCGACTCTTGCGACCCCATGGAGTGTAGCCTGCCAGGCTCCTCTGTCCATGGGATTCTCCAAGCAAGAATACTGGAGTGGGTTGCCATTTCCTTCTCCATATAACATGTATAGGGCAGAGAAAATAGGAACTGGCTGCCCCGGAATGCTAATGACTGCCACAGGTGAGGGACTTTCTGCATGACAGAGTAAGTAATACTGCAGACTGGTGCACCAGTGAAAGTGATAGAAATTGTTTTTAAAAAATTAAGTCTCTGGAAACAGTTTCAAGGAGATAAAACAAAGAAGAAACATTTACCTCAGAAAACCTGCTAAAATTCAGTAAGAACAGCAAGTCTGCTGTATCTGAACTGATACGCACTCTTGTCCTCCCTATTCACTGACACGGACCCTCCCCACCAGACTGATGGAACCGAGGACCAGGGCACTCTCTCTCCAGCCACGAGCTGGGAGCCTCCTCCCACACAGGGCAGGTGTCCGCGTCCTCCACCTGCTCCCAGCTCCCTGTTACTCAGGCTCAGCTCCCGCTGATCACCGCTGAGAGGCACGCGCTCCCCCCTCACTCCCGGTTCTGAGATGGAGGCTCAACCTTAGGTGAGCCTAAGGTAGTGGCCGGTGAGAACACCGGGGCCTCAAAGTCAACCCAAGAAGGGCTGAGGCTACTGCTCCCTTCACACGAGTGGGCACTCACATCTAAAGCAAAGGACACTCAGAAAACAGAAGCATTCCACTGTTTTCACCCTCAGCTCCAGAGCCCTGGGTCAGATATTTTTCCTGAAGGGAGAAGCCAGACGTGACACAGCGTCCAGCTTCCTCTCAGAGGAGCTGACTTCATCTACTGCAGGTGGGGGAGCTGAGGCTGAGGGCGCCCTCACAAACAACAGAGGTTGTGATGGAAGGAGGCCGGGAGAAGGCCGAGACTCCCTGGACAAGGCTAAACTGCAGTCACGGAGAACAGGAAAATCTCATAGATGGGAAGAGGCTGCTTAAGTTGAGGACAAATCTGGATGCTTCTTCCCTAAAATCAGCAACAAGACAAGGATGTTTACTCTCATTACTTTTGTTCAACATAGTACTGGCAGTTCCAGGCAGGATAATTAGGAAAGAAAAATAAATAACAGGCATCTAGATTGAAAAGGGAGAAGTAAACTATCTCTATTTGCAGATGACATGATCTTATACAGTATGCAAAAAATCCTAAAAAAATTACCAAAAAAACTCTTGGAATATATGAGGTTATTTAAACAAAATACAGACATGTACACTGAAAACTAAAAAACACTGTTGAAAAAAGCTTAAAAAGATCTAAATAAATAGAGAGATCCATGTTCATGGATCAGAAGATTTAATACTGTTAAGAGGCACTAGTCCACAAACTGATTCACAGAATACTGCCGCTACAAACACAGTTGAACATGGGTTTTTGGTACATATAGGAATGCACTTCTGTGGTGTACATATATTCCCACACTTTAAATTATTATAGTTTTATATTATCTTTATTTATAGCATGGAAAGTTTCCCCAAAAAACTTTTTGACTACTTTTAAATAGTTTCTCTTTAGATGATTAAAAAAACCTTTCCAGCATTTGTGAAAAACCTCATTAGGATCTGGATTAGGACCATACTGAATTACTCACTTCTAAGCCTTTTCTATCTTTAGTAAGTGGTATAGCTTTCTTAACAGAGGTCTTGCATTTTTTAGCCGTCTTTACTTCTGGTCACTATGCAGTTTTCTCTGTGAGCACCATTTTTGCGTCACAAGCTATAGCCGGTCATTGCTGACCTGCAGAAACACCACTGACTGTCACACGCTGACTGTGCACAAACGCTTAAGGGCTTAGTCAGTCACAACAGTTTCCAGTTTATTCTCGTGAGCATTCAGGGCGTAGAGTTATAACATCTTACAGACACCGACACCATCCAGTGTCACCCATGTGTTTCTAATACACACACCTTTTATGTTCTGTTTTACTGGGTTGGCTCAGACCTCACACACAGTGTTGGAAAGTAATGATGAGACCTGGTATGCTTGTCTTATTTCTGACATTTAGGGGACAGTAGATATTTGAAATCTTTAACCCTATAATAAGTATTAGAAAACAGTAAGATATCATATATTACTTCTAAAAATCTTTTCTTACAATTATGAAACTGTCTGTAGTTTTGAACAAGCCCATATATGGATTCATCTGTAAAAGTGTATCTGTGTAAATATTTTCCAGGAGATCATAAATATGTTAAACACCATGACTCCAACATCTTTTTACTTTAAAGGAATACCATATGACTGAAACTAAAAGGTAAGACATGAAGGTTTCACAGGTAATCTGACATAAAATGTTTTGCTCTTTGCTTACAAATTCTCCTTGTTACATTAGGACAGTCTGTTAGCATTAAACCACAGTGTTTTCATCTACACATGCTCTTTGGTGACTTAACAGGAATGAATCAGGAGTTGGAAGAAATCAGTCCGCATTAAGAAAGAACACAATTCTTTTTCAGGGTGAAAGACAAAACTCAAAGGGTGTTACTACACACAGTTGCATGAGGACAATTTTCCATTAGGGCAGATCCTGCCTCACCTGCTATGCCTTATAGTATCAAAACCCGTAACATGTGTAGGAAATGTAAACTGATAGAGCATTAGCATTCCTGATAGAAATGTTAATATAGCATTCCTGATAGAAATGTTAAGGATTAGCTAATTCTTCTATTTCATTTTCTATTTCTACCACACAAGTTTGTACTTCTGGATTTTCAAAATTATTAGCATATTTTCACTCATAAATGTTTTCAGGAGTAAAATTTTGGCACACATTTCTAAGTTAGAAACTTGAGAAAGAATGAACTA
This sequence comes from Cervus elaphus, assembly GCF_910594005.1. Lineage (NCBI taxonomy): Eukaryota > Metazoa > Chordata > Mammalia > Artiodactyla > Cervidae > Cervus > Cervus elaphus. The sequence continues at coordinate 3,065,697 of NC_057826.1, read as the reverse complement.
AAGAGTTTCATAGAAAAATAACTGCCTTAGGTTCAACAAATATATTTCAAAGAAATAAAATATAAAATATATGGACTGCGTTAAATTAACTACAACTAGCTTTTCTTTCTACAGGTTTGCTTTGTAATAAATAACTGAAAATACTCGTAATTATTCCACATGATAAAGTGCATATTATTTACTGATACTACTTATTTAGCTATAATTAAATTTTTTTTGCAAATATTAACATTAACAAGTATTTCCCTAAATAATTTAACAGTATTTTTCACCACTGTCAACTTTTGGCTCTTAGGTATTGAACTGATTGTATACAAAGGGGGGTAAAACACATTAACATTTAAAATTACCTGGACCAGAAGTGTTATTGGGCCACTTTTATCCACTTCTAGTATTTCACCATTCTTTGTGCCAACTAAAATATGACCATGTCCTAATGATATGGCACGTATAGATGGGTTATCTTCCAAGAGAAGACCTAAAATGTTAAATGGAGATGTTCTTCTAGGTATGAAGTTAATATAATACAAGGATGTATATGCTGCCAGTGATAATATTTTGACAATGCAAATCATGTTACAAGGCTGCTTTCTCCTATATCTTAAATATTCTAATAAATGTACCACATTTTCCCCAATCATTCAATTTACTAACCTCAAAAGTGAGAACCACTTATATACTGCGATCCCATTATATATTATCCCAGATCCTCTACTACCAGTCTGATGACTGTTTTTTTTCCTTTTTTATTTGCCCCTCACCCACCTCCTGCCCATCTTAGGAGCATGCACAATATTCTGGTTAGTAATTTTAATTCAACTCGACTTAAGATGAATTCATTTATGTTTACTGTGCCCTCGACAGGCTTCAGAGATATACTGGTAAATATGACAGAGCCAAGCGCCTGCCCTCACAGAGCATACAATGAGGAAAACAGATCCTGTGTGAGGAACATATTGAACAGTGAAAAAAAGAGAATTAAGCCTTTTTTGAGGTGGGAGGAGATGGGAGTGTAAGGAAGCATTCTAGAAGAAACAGTGTTTGAGATCTGAAAAATGAGTATGCGTGCGTATATGCTGTCATCTCCGACTCTTTGCAACCCCATGGACTCCTCTGGACCGCCAGGCTCCTCTGTCCATGGGATTTCCCAGATAAGAATACTGGAGTGGGTTGCCATTTCCTTCTCCAGGGGATCTTCCTGACTCAGGGATTGAACCCATGTCTCATGTGTCTCCTGCACTGGCAGGCGCATTCTTTGCCACTGTGTCACCTGGGAAGGTAACTGTAGGAGATGGGAGGGTGGGGAAAGGGGAAACTCTAGGACAAATGATGGCAGATAGCCAGGCCTGGAGGTCAGAGACAGAACGCTGCAGTGCCTTGATGCACTATGAGAAAGGTTAAAGGAAGGGTGAGAGAGGGAGGGTCAACAAAACTCTACAGCGAAACAAAAGGCCAAGTCTGAAAACAAATCTCTGACTGGTGGTAAATGTGACAGTCACATGGCGACTTACTTTGAAAAATTACAAATGTTAAAAACAACCATCTTGTATTTGTTTACGTTTTACTATGTGTGTCACTGAGAATAGATTTTGAAAGGACAGCAATGATTCTGCGATCCAGGTAAGTAGCTTCTCTTTTTAATACTGAATGCTGATGCATGTCTGGTAAAGAAGGAAAACTGTACCCATGTGCTCCACCTCAGTGGTCACCATGTTAATGAGCAATTAATCTTTTTTCCAACAAATCCGCAAATCTCAAACCTTACCTTTAGATCCTGGGGCCAAAGCAGCTCTTTTTATAGCGTAGGTCTTGAGACATCTTTCAAAGGAGTCATCCCAAAGGGCGACTACCCCATCTTTCCCTCCAGTTACGAACCCCTATGAAAGTGAAAGGTTTAAATACATTAATAAAAGTCTAAGTATTTTTAGAATAATCATCTTCCTTTATAAAGAAAAACTCTAGAGAAAACAAAATTTACAGCCAAAAATTGTAAAAGCCAAAAATTTACAGCCAAAATGTAAAAAACAAATAAACATAGAATCCATTACATTTTTTAAACATCAACATGGAATCTGTAAAAATATTTACAGTGACACAAAACATTTTACTTTTAGACTAGGACTTTAAAAGCAGCTTCCAATCTGGAACCATAAAGTAGCTCTACCACCTTCACCTGGAGGCTTCATAATTCCATCCTTTAAAAAGCAGGGACAGTAATAATAGCTACCTCACAGGATATGGTGACAACATATAAAACACTTAAACAATTTTCGACACATAGTAAGTGATTAATAAATACTATTAATAAGTTAAAAATTTTTTTAACAGCAGACATATTCTATTCTGGGTTCAGGAGTTTGAACCCAGACCTTATTTTAGGTCAGGAAGACTCCAGCTCACATATCATTGGGTAGCTCAGCTAAGTAGAAAGGTAGTGCTCTTGTACTTGTGAAAATGTTCTGCATTCCATGGTCAACTACGTTTAATTCAGAATTTATTTAGGTGACTTACTTTTTCCAATGCATGCATACTGAACACTGGTCCATCATGTGCTTTAACTGTCTTTACAAGAAAGATGTCTCGCCAGATACACACGTCTCCTGTGGATGTTCCAGAAAAAGCCATCTCTTCAGTCCATCCATATACTGCAGACATCATTGTGTCATTTTTCCCCAGTGTGCCTATGTAGCCTTTTCTTCCAATCAATCCTCCCCCTGGTTCATAAAAAATATTATGAAAGTACCACTTTCAAAACGTGTAAAATACAAAGCCATAAAATTTCTTCTCTGCTGTTTTTCTTGTTTAAAGAGAAAGACACATAGCAGTCAGGGGAGTTAAACAGGAAAATACAGGTGCCTCAGTCAGTGAGCCGGACAACATCCTTCGTGGCTGAGGCAGCCATACCCAGGGGGGCATGAGGTCATAGTTTTTGGATAAACAAAAATATATACTCAAAGTCAGTTCAAATCCATCTTTTGATTAATTTTTAAGAAAATTATATATCACAGAGTTAATACAAAAAGTAATAAAAAAAAAACGAAGAAACAGACGAAGGATTAACCTCAAAAATATACAAGCAACTCCTGCAGCTCAATTCCAGAAAAATAAATGACCCAATCAAAAAATGGGCCAAAGATCTAAACAGACATTTCTCCAAAGAAGACATACAGATGGCTAACACATGAAAAGATGCTCAACGTCACTCATTATCAGAGAAATGCAAATCAAAACCACAATGAGGTACCATTACACGCCAGTCAGGATGGCTGCTATCCAAAAGTCTACAAGCAATAAATGCTGGAGAGGGTGTGGAGAAAAGGGAGCCCTCTTACACTGTTGGTGAGAATGTAAACTAGTACAGCCACTATGGAGAACAGTGCAGAGATTTCTTAAAAAACTGGAAATAGAACTGCCATATGACCCAGCAATCCCACTTCTGGGCATACACACTGAGGAAACCAGATCTGAAAGAGACACGTGCACCCCAATGTTCATCGCAGCACTGTTTATAATAGCCAGGACATGGAAGCAACCTAGATGCCCATCAGCAGATGAATGGATAAGAAAGCTGTGGCACATATCCACCATGGAATATTACTCAGCCATAAAAAGAATACATATGAATCAGTTCTAATGAGATGGATGAAACTGGAGCCCATTATACAGAGTGAAGTAAGCCAGAAAGATAAACACCAATACAGTATACTAACTCATATATATGGAATTTAGAAAGATGGTAACAATAACCCTATATGCAAGACAGAAAAAGAGACACAGCTGTATAGAACAGATCTTTGGACTCTGTGGGAGAAGGTGAGGGTGGGATGTTTCGAGAGAACAGCATCGAAACATGTATACTATCAAGTGTGAAACAGATCACCAGCCCAGGTTGGATGCATGAGACAAGTGCTTGGGGCTGGTGCACTGGGATGACCCAGAGGGATGGGATGGGGAGGGAGGTGGGAGGGGGTATCAGGATGGGGAACACAGGTAAATCCATGGCTGATTCATGTCAATGTATGGCAAAAACCACTACAATATTGTAAAATAATTGGCCTCCAACTAATAAAAATAAATGAAAAAAAAAACCCCTCAGAAAATACCCATATAAATACATTCAACTGATATATGACAAAGGGACAAAGAGAATCAAAATATTGTATCATTAAAGTTACAAGATGACTGCATCTTCTTAAAACTAACACTCTATATTATGTGTTATCAATCTTACTAATCAAAGTTTAAAATTATAAATCAATATGTATTTCTTGTTATTGATTAGACTACATAAACCTTCAGTTAAAAATACTGTTAATCAGCTACACCCTAATACAAAATAAAAAGTTAATAAAAGAGATAAAAAAAATAATAAAAAAAGTACAACAAACTCTTCTATATCCATTATCAACTTACACAAAATTACTACAACAACCAAAATGTACGCTAATCCCATCTCCTTTCTTCACCGCTCCTACTATTCTGAATGTGACGATGATTATTCTCACACATTCCTTTACACATATTTTACTACTTATTTATGCATTCTTAGGAAATATATCTTTTTTCATGTTTAAAATTTTCCATAAATATCATCCTATATGTCTTCTTTTGAAACCTACTCTTTTTACCAACGATTTGCAATGGAGTTTTACCCCTAGAAACCTCATTTTCATAACTATATAGCATTCCATCATAACATTTTATATTCCATATAACATTTTCCTATTAATGGGGACTGAATAAAGCTGTTTCCAAGATTTGGCTATTGAAAACAAAGCTGCTCTAAACATTCTTGCAATGGCCTTTTCTATAAAAGTGCAAGAGGTTCTCTAGGATTGCTTAGGAATGGTCATAGAGTATCTGCAAAAGAACAGCAAAGAGATGAGAGCTTCTCTGCTACCACACTATCCTCTAAAGTTGATGTAACAATGTATAGTCCCACTAGTGGTGAAGAGAGTTCCTGTGCCTCCTCGCCTTTCAACAACACTTGGTCCTTATTGGTCATTCATTACCTATTGATTATGTTCTGCCCATTTTTCCAAAGGAAAAATACTATGCACTTGCAAGGGCAGTTAAAGTCAAGTGGTGAGGGGGAGAAAACAGATTACACTTCTCTCAAAAGAAGGAGAAGATAAAGAGCAAATTTAAAGTGTAAAGAGGGACTTCCCTGGTGGTCCAGTGGTTAAGACTGCACTCCCAATGCACGTGGCCTGGGTATGATGCCTGGTCAGGGAACTAGAACCTGCATGCTGCAAGTAAGATCTGGTGCAACCACATAAATTAAAAAACAAACAAAAACAGTGTATGAAGTGTAAATAACTATTTGGACATGTTTTAGTACGTAGATTAGAAGAGAAATTGATTAGCAACCAGAGGGTAGAGCTCAAAAAGGGTTCCTGTTTTGTTTAAGACGGAGCAATTACACCACAAGTGTATGCTAAAGGGAAAGAGCAGAGAGGGAAACTGATGATACGGGACAGAAAGCGAAGGAGAGCTGGAGCCATGGGTGAGAGACAGGATCTAGTGCGCACGTGGAAAGGACTGGCTTTCACTAGAGCGCACTTGTCCATTCAGGGCAGGGCCAGCAAGCTATGGGCTGCACGGCAAATCCTGCCACCACCTGCTTTTGAATGGTGCCCAGGGAAGCACAGCTGCAGGGATGACGTCTGTCCTGCTCTGCTCCCCGAGCCTGCCTCCCTAACTTTTGGCTGCCAACTAGCAACTGCCGTGGCCCTGAGTGGGTCACATCCGTGAGCTGAGAACTTGACTCCAGCAACCGCTGGGCCCTTAGCAGTGAAATCACAGTCCCAGAATGACCTTGCCTCTGGGCGTCTGCCCAATCTGAGAAGGCACTGCTCTCCGCAAGAAGACACACGAGCAACACTGTCACCAGGTCAGGGTGAGGCTGACCACGGTCCCTCCAGCCCAACCTGCCAGTCCTGTTCGCCACCGGGCTTGCAGGGAATGTCTCTAGCTGATGGCAACTGGGTACAAACTGGGTAAGGAAACTCACCTGGGTAGGAGTTTTCTCTCTTGTCCTGTAAGTTCCTACATCATATTCTCGATTTTTGTCTCTGGGTCTGAAAAGTCTAAAATATTTACTATTTGGCCAGTTACAGTATTTTCCACCTCTGCTTTAGATGATCATGACTGAGATTCCTGATACACACAGCACAGAATGTCCATACTGTACAAGCTCATGTCACTGCTGCATTTAGAAACTCCCAGTGGCCGGCCCCACCAGCCATGGAAGACAGTTCAAACTCCTTAGAGTAAACTTCTCTAAGACTGTGTCTGGGACAGGAGGTAAGAAGCCCTTTCAGTTTCAGTCCTAAGTCATCTTTAACTTCGTTTACACAAAGCTATGCATTTAGAAGATAGTCAGATAGCATTTATTCAGATTAATAAAGTGGTTTACTTATTTTCCGGTTGACTAGTGAACTCTGAATCAGAACCCCAAAAGTGAGGAATGCTGAAATGCACCAAAATCTTAACATTGATCCTTTCGTGGTTCAGTTTCAGGTCTACTTTATGTCTAATCAAAATTAAGGAAAAACCATATTCAATTGCAAGTCTTTTCATTTTAAATATATGCTTTAAGTCTCTTATTTCCAACAAATTTATAGTTTAATTTTTTTCAATACTGCAATAATAACCATTACTTGCCTTGCTGGGTATTTGCAATTTCAAGTTACTAAGACACTCAAAAGTTTTGTTTAAACATATGGGAATGAAAATTACAAATGTGAAAATACTTTTCACTTTGCAAATGTATTAATAGAACACTATGATACAGTGAATTTGTGATAAAATATTAAATTCAAATCTGAAGATAGATTCATGTTCAAAGTAGTTAACAATTTGAAAGCCAATTCAACCTGGGAAGTATCTTCACCAAGCCTATTCTTTTCTAACCTGTGCTTCACTCCTCTCTATAACTTCACATTTTATCCGAAAAGTTTAAGTGTACTGAGACTTTGTCAAATTGCTGGAACTTATAGGTACACTATATGATCTGGAAAAGAGACTTTTTAATTTTAAAATGTGAACTTCTACTGTCAGTAATTTACTAAATTATTAAGGTAATATAAAACATTCTATTTCTATATCATTTTATAGCACAGAAACAATCTTGAGAACATTTTTCATTTTCAGTTAGGTCTACAAAACATGTCTTTAACAGAAGAAGGAAGTCTGGACATCACTTAATTTCATAAATTACATTCTTTTGCAAATATGAACACTATATCAGTGCAGTCAATAAATGATGATAAAATATTTGTTTAAAATATATCAAGAAAACTGTGGATTGTTTTTTAAAATAAACTTTTCATTTTGGATAATTTTAGATTTTCATAAAAGATGCAAAGATAACACAAAGTGTCCTCATATACTTCTCACCCACCTAGTTTCCCATAACATTAACATCTTAATATACTGCAGACTACTTGTCAAAACTGAAAAACCAACATTTTTGATACGTTACTACTGACTGAACTCCAGACTTCAATACCACATTGCACTTAATCAAATCACTTTCAAAAGTAACAGTTACTTAAAATTTCAAAGGAACAAAAAAGAAGCACTTCCTTACCTGCTCTACGCCAAAATTTTATGTGTTTAATTCCAGCTGTCATTAATTTATCAGGCACGTACGGATTCATTTTTACAACAAAAATCTTATCTTTACTTCCTCTGAAATAAATACAGAAATGTTTAATGCCAAAGATAAATTTCTCCTGTAATAACCTTTTGCCTAGTCCATACTCTATCTTTTTACTCCATTATTAAATGCTTGGCCCACTAGGTTTGGGCTATGTAATCATGCTTTTGTACATTTGTTATTCTGTCATTATTTTAATTTACTAACTCTTCTCAACAGAATCTTAAAAGACAGGAACAGTGAGAACTGAACTTTGGATGGCATCTACTATAGTACTGTGTAGAGAAAATGTCATTTGTGGCATAAATGAGTTAAAGAAAAAATTTTTTATATTACTCAGTTATAGTTTAATATAATCTTTTTTTTTCCTCAGTAAACTTTTTTAAAAATATGGAACACTTCACGAATTTGCGTGTCATCCTTGCGCAGGGGCCATGCTAATCTTCTCTGTATCGTTCCAATTTTAGTATACGTGCTGCTGAAGCGAGCACTTAATATAATCTTTACAAAGTCCTCTTAAACTATCTTTCATCTGTGTACTGCTTATATAGTATGAGAAAAGCATTTATCTGTATTTTAAAAATGCTTTATGTATAACTTTAGGGAACAGGAAGTTAAAAAATAGTCTCTGACACTGTTATTTCCTCCTTTAAAGCAATTTTTAATATTTTTACTATTACAGAAATACTAATGCTCACTGTAGAAATTCAGGAAATGAAAACTACAACAGAAAACAATCTATCGCTTCTTTGTGATATGTGTATACATATCTCCTGTCACTCAAATACAGGAGCATTTTATGTTTTCAAATGACTACAGAATAGTGAAATTCACTCTACCTATCCGTAAGTGGGTATTTTAGATAACAGCTACTTCCAATATCATATTATAGTTACAGTAATAAGTGTGTTCACAAAGGATAAGCCTACAAGTGAATTCTGCAATCGTCTGTCTTTCTACCACAAGCACGCCATTTGTTCAGTGGGAACACAGGCAGCGGCAATCGCAGCTGTGGCGTGCTCCCCTGATCTCAGCGCTGCTATAACCCAAGGAACTCGCAGCCCGCGGGCACCCCGGCCGCCGCCTGCTGGCCGCGCCCCGCCTACCGTGTGATGGACAGCCGCTCGCCTCTCTTCCAGTCCCACAGCACCACAGTGTGGCCGTCATCCAGCCCGGCGGAGGCCAGGCGCCTCCCGTCCGCTGTGAGAATAACCAGAAACAGACTGACCGTCAACGCCCAGAAGATAAAAACAGTGCGCATTCTGTCACCACAGTGCCATGCTTAAAATGTTATAAAGTAACGTTCAATGGTAGACATGCATACAGCTGGGCTTTCCCGGTGGTTCAGGAGTAAAGAATCCCCCTGCCAATGCAGGAGACTTGGGTTTAATCCCTAGGTTGGGAAGACCCCCCTGGAGGACGAAGTGGCAACCTCCTCCAACATTCCTGCCTGGGAAATCTCATGGACAGACAAGGCTGGTGGGCTGCAGTCCATGGGGTCACAAGAGAGCTGCTCATGACTCAGCGACTAAGCACCACCACAGTGCACATGGCTATGAGAAAAGCAGAGCTCAGAAGGGGGAAGAATAGGTTCTCAGTGCATCTATCTGCGGGCTTCTTCTCTGACCTCATTTACCTCACCTATCTATCAGCCTGGGGTAGGGAAAAGGAGGAAGATAAGAAAAGCGGAAAAAAGATGAGAAGGAAAGAGAAAACTAAGAAAGAAGGAAGAAGTGATACACACCAATGAAATTCACCATAGGAACTCTATTGTGATAAAAGAAGTCATAGGGATTATAAAAAGTTAGTCAAATAAAAAAGATATAGGTTACAACTTCCCACATAGTCAGTTAAGAACCTGCCTGTGATGCAGGAGACCTGGGTTTGATTCCTAGGTTGGGAAGATCCCCTGGAGAAGGAAATGGCAACCCACTCCAGTGTTCTTGCCTGGAGAACCCCATGGACAGAGGAGCCTGGCAGGCTACAGTCCATGGGGTTGCAAGAGTTGGACATGACTTAGTGACTAAACCCCCACCACAACTACATATTGCCATTAATATGACTGTTGTGAAAAAAAATGACCGTAGTGAAGATCAATTATTTTAGTTGTTACTACTATCAAGTAACATGTAATGGATATTAGACAAGCGACTGAGCTAAGTCAGTCACACTGGCAGGTGTGCATGTGTTTAAAGTTGGAAAGATTCAGTCTGTAACAAAATGTTTGCCGCTCGGCCATACTTTCTGCAAACCTTAACTGGTTTGTTATGGCTCCCAGTGGTGTCTTTCTCGTTGACTCCGCTGTCATTCAGTCTCCTAACTTTTGGCAGATATGTGTAGGTGTAAATACATTCCCTCCCAGACTCTACTATGAATAACTCACCATCTCCTCAGACAGAGCAGCAGAAAGCACAAATTTACGTTTCTTAATATAAAATTGTCTATTAAAGTTATTTCACCCCTCTTTCCCTACTGGCGTGCTGCAGTCCATGGGGTTGCAAAGAGTCCGACATGACTCAGGGACTGAACTGACCCCTCTTGCCAATCAACACTCTAGCCTTCATTGTAGATCTAAATGTAGTTGCTAAACTTTTATATATGTAGCAAAGACTTAACTTTGAGATCTAAACTTATTCTCATAAGACAGATTAGAACTGTCACTTCAAAGAAATGTTATAAAACAAGCATTTTAGTTTTCATCTCTTTCTTTCTTAGCTTTCACCCTGGTGATAGTGGTGGTTTAGTCACTAAGTCAAGTCTGACTCTTGCAACCCCATGGACTGTATCCCGCCAGGCTCCTCTGTCCATGGGATTCTCCAGGCAAGAAAGCTGGAGCGGGTTGCCATTTCCTTCTCCAGGGGATCTTCCCAACCTAGGAATCAAACCTGGGTCTCCTGCATCGCAGGCAGACTCTTAACCGACTGAGTTAGAAGACTCAGTTAGAAGACTACAAAACATTAAGGGAGATCAGGGTTTGCCCAAGTGGGACACACATACCACTAGTAGTATCTGAGATGTCTCCAGAGGTTATATAGACAAACATCTTTTAATAAAAACATTTTTATAATAGTGGGTATTAAAATTATACTCATTAAATCACAATTATAAACCAGCTAGCAAACCCACCCTTTCATAGTCTTGATAGGCTAGGACCACAGTATGCACACTTGATAACTGGTCTTTTTTTAAAATGCCAATCAGATAACTTTATTCCCTTATTTAAAGCTCCAGTGACCTCTCATACATTTAGAATGAAATTCACATTCTTTATGATGTGGCCCCTCTGCCTTCTTGATAGTCTCTCATGAAAGTCATTTTTAAATGACAAGTTTAGGCAACACTGATGAAGACAAAAATGCTGTGTACGGCCTCTGAATTTTGATCATTCTTATTGAGACAAAAATTTCCTTACCTGAGAAATCAACAGCACAGACACCATATTGGTGGTAGCCCTTTAATATCGACAATGGTTTAGTGGTCTCCGTGTCCCATATGTGAATTGAGGGATCCCTACCTACCTAAAATAGAAAGAATGATAAAAGTCATTTTAGCAATTAAACCATTTATTTTCATACCTACAAAAGGAAATAAAACAAGATTTTTACAACTTTTGTCATATTTGTTATAGATATCAAGTAAAGAATATAAAGATTATGCAACCAACATTTTTCCCAGATGTTTGTTGAAAAGCTAGTGAGACTAGGCTCAGTGTTTGTAGGAAGGTTCTAGAACTATGTAGCTCCTAAACCTTACCCTCTACTTCATCAATAGAGATGATGCTTCCTGAGCACCTACTATTGGCAGCGTTAGCAACCCAGTGTATGCTAGTGTGCTAAGACAATTAGATAAATTTTGCAAACTCATTGGGAAAACGAGATCCTTTCTGCTAAAATAAAAACATCTGGTAATATGTGCTTAATGAGGATGAAAGGCTGTAGAGAAAAATCTTCATGGAAATTATGTTACTTGTCCTGGGCCTTCAAAAAGTGTAGGTCTTGGACAAAAAGAGAAGCAAGCAAGCACATTCCAGGCTAAGATAATGGTACAAACAAAGATGCAGAGAGGTTAAAGCGCCAAGCAGGTTAACAGGAGTTAAATTTTAATTATTCCTTTGGACGCAAGTAATCATTTTCTCTATACAGATTAAGATATATTACATAATAACTTTGTCTATAAAGGCAACTCCTGAAATAATAGGGCTGCCAATTATCATTGATTTTGAGGTTAGTTTTATACAAATATATAACAAAAAACAATACTGTGATCAGTCAACACTTCACTAAGTTATTAAACACTTTCCTCTGTCCTGACATTTCCCTACAGATCTACTATTTTCTACATAAGCTGGAATTCTACATCACCATTTTGAGTTACTTCTGGTTTTGGTTTCTCCCAGGTGATATGAATTGCTCCTGTTAATGGCGTAGGTTGCCATTCCCCTCTCCAGGGGAATCTTCCCAACCCAGGGATAGAACCCAGGTCTCCTGCACTGCAGGCAGATTCTTTACCCTCTGAGCCACCAGGGAAACCTGGTCTTTTTGTTAGAGTCCCAGCTAAAAGTCTAGGATTAAAAAAAAAAGTCTAGGATAGGAAGAGGTAAGGTTTTCCTCCTCTACATTGGCTATCCAGTGGGCATCCTGACTTTTGATTTAATTTGGCCCAAATTCCCTAAAATGCCAGAATCATGGTAGTAAATGACCAGTTTTTACAGTCTTATTCCAGGAGCGTCAGAATAATGTCCAAACTCCTTCCTACAGCACAGCAGGTGATCCCTGCTACACACAACAGGCACATAATTGTGTGTTAAGAGGAACCTTGACATAAACTAACAGTGAAGATAAATGGTGCCCCTGAGGCATCCACTAACCCATTTAATTAGTTCTTCCACTAATGTCCACCAAGAACTCTCAGATTTGAACTTTAGGGTGCTCACAGTTATTTAAAGAAGCTATGTTTTATTTCAGTTTTTTTCTTTCTGCTCGACTGTTATACAACATAACAGAAAACCTTCCCCAGCCTCCCCTCTGTCAGGTAAACTACTAAGTTCAAATGGCATCATCTCTATGAGGGTTTCCCTAATTCCATTAGGCACGATTAATCAGTCCCTTATTACATTTCAAGAGGGCTTTATACACATCTCCACCGCAATGGTTCTCAGCAGGGGTGACCTTTGCCTTCCAAATGCTGTCTGGAGATATTTCTGTTTGTCACAGTGGGGAGGGTGGTGTCATTGGCATCTACTGCACAGAGGTCAGAGATGGCGCTAAACATCGCACAAGGCACAGGATTCCACCGTACACAAAAATCCAATTATTTTTACAACAAAAATTTATCTGGCCCCAAATGTCAACAGTGCCAAGGTAAGAAGCCCCGATCTACACTTGTGACCTTGCATCAGAATTCTCTTGCATGTCTGCCCTTCCTCACAGAGCATGAATGTTTTACCGTGGCAAGAAGATGTTCCATTTACATTCCCAGAGTTCTTCCTGGCACACAGCACATGCTCTATGAGTGTTTTTGAATGAATGGAAGAAATGGAGAAGAAAAGGAGGAAGGGAAAGGAAGGGGAGAAATAAACAAGTGAGGGGAGATGCAAACACAGGGAGCAAAGATGGGAGAAAGAAAGAGTTTTCTCTCTTTTCAAGGAAGCTACCTGGGATGATGCAAGTTGCCTGCCCCTACCCTCAATATATCCCAGAAGGTATCCTTAACCCAGTGTTCAAAGCCAGACAGACTAAGGATGTTGGGTTTTACCACTTATTAGATGAGAGATCTTTGAGGAAATCATGTATTTTCCTTAAACCTAAAATTCCTCATTTATAAGCTGGGGGGAAATGGTTTCACTCTCACATAGGTGAGGTGAGAATAAAGCAAATATACATTAAGAAATTAGTAAAGTGCTTACACAGAGTAAAGTGCTTATACACAGTGAGAATTTATAAGTATACCCCTTCCTTTCCTTCTCTAAGAATAAACATATAAAGAGGTGTATCAGTTATGACTTTTCTCTGTGTTTTCTACTTTGGTAAACCTGAACATGTTACTATCATGATAGAAAAATAAAAACACAGTCGTCCTATTTGTTACAGAACATTTCTTAGATAATTTATTTTAGATAATTAAAAAACCAGACTTCTTAACTTCATGTTTTTTATAATGTTTACTCACAAATTTAAAAAAATATATTATTCTGACAGAAGCCAGAGCTTACAGTTCAAAATTCAAATTATAATAATAAGTAAAACAATAAAACTCTAAGGAAAACTATAATAAAGAATTTTCATTTGTAACATGAAAATAAAATCCCATTCTAAAGAATTCATTTCCAAAACTACAGAAGGAAAGCAACGGGCTGAGCTAACTTTAACCCAAACACGGTCCGCCCTCGCCAACCCGTCATCACACAGCCCTCAGAGCCCCACCTGGCCTGTGGCCACCAGGTCCCTCACAGGATGCACGGCCAGGCAGAGGACGTCGTCGTCGTGACCCAGGTAAAAGCGCTGCGTGTTCTGCTGCCGGTTATAAACGACTCCCACCGCTGCCACGTGGTACACGATCTCACCAGTTTGAGTGTAAAACAGATTACTTCGGCAGTCATAACCTCTGTAACTAAATATAGAAAACATATAACATGAACTTTGGTCTCTCACTGGTAAATATGGACTATACAGAGAACATTCAATCTCCAGTTTTATAAGATACTGAATAATTTTAAAAAATACAAACATCTCAGATCCCAAAACTTTTGTGAACTGCTCTGATTACAGACAGCTAAATCCAAGCTACAATACTCAGTGAAAAATAGTACAGAAAAGTGTATATTGTACATTACTATTTGCATAACTATAAATACTAAATTTATGTATTATAAAGCAAAAAGTTGCTTTTTTACAAGTGAAAGGGTATAGAAAAGAATGTACATTTGTATTCATTTGTATTCTACATAAATATTTCTGAAATTAAGTGAAAGTAATTCCCTTTGGGTAAGGCGGAATGATAGCTGGGAGCGCAGATGTAGGAAGAAGATCGTCAGAGTGTATCCTTTTATACACATTGTTGAACCATGAAAATATTATATATATATAAACAAAAATAAGTTTAAACTACAATTTAAAAATAATGTATACGTCCAGAAAAAAAGTAGCCAGGTCCTCTAAAAATGAGCAATATAATTCCATTTATAGGAACTTTCTTTGCACTTCAAAGAAACCCAATCCATAAAACTTAAGTGAAGAGAAATATTGCCTATTTTAGTCATTTGCAGCAACAGGGATGGACCTAAAGACTGCCATACTGAGTGACGCAAGTCAGAGAGAGAGAGACAAGTGTCACGTACTATCACTTATGTGTGGGATCTTAAAGCATGGTACAAATGAACTTATTTACAAAACAGAATAGAGTCACAGATGTAGAAAACACACTTATGTTACCAGGGGGGAACTGAGGGGAGGGATGCACTGAGAGATGGAGACGGACACACACACATCACTGTACATAAAACAGACAGCTAATAAGGACGTACCGCATAACGCAGGGAACACTACCCAGCACTCTATCGAGGCCTACGGGGAAAGAACCTAAAAGCAGAGGAGATCATGCATGTGCGCAACTGGCCCGGCTTGCTGCACACCTGAGACTGACACACCGTGAACCAACCACGCTCCAGAAAAACAGCCAAACCCAGACGCCCCCACTGCAGGGAAAAGCCCCCACTACGGAAGTCTGTCTCCAGACTCTTAAAAGCCTGACGGGCCAGGTAAGGCGATTACTAGGTGAAGGGAGGAAAGAGTTGGCTCGGAGACTCTGCTGTCCCCGGATGAAACGTGAGCCCTGGGTTGCCAGGTGTTCTCAGAGAACCCAGCAACAGTACTTTACTGAAACTAAGACACGAAGGCCAAACTGCTTAGGCTAAAACAAGCCACAGTATCATTCCAAGTTAGACATATTAACGGGGGATGATAATCTCTTATATTTCACTTATTTTTTCTTGCTTTAAGATAGATCCATTTCTTATAAATACTAAATTTTCACAAGAAAATTAATTTTTTATTTAACAAATATTTACATAATGCTTATTATGTGCCAGACAATACTCTAAGTCACCACAAGTACTGACTTATTCACTCCTCACCAGAACCCCATGAAGTCAAGTGCTGTTATCTCCATTTTACAGACGGTGAAACAGAAACATAGAGATTAAGTGACTTGCTCAAAGTCACACAGCCAGTAAACGTGAACCAAAACTCAAACACATAAATGGAAAGTAGCTGTTTTGTACCCGTGAACAAAGTGCAATCGAATACTATTTCCTGGAGCCCGCTCTCTTCTTTTAGAAGTACCACTTTTTTGTTTCTCTTTGTATTGTTCTTTAAGCTGAGGTAGATCTTCTTTGTAAACCTTTAAATAATGTACATAAGTAGAAATATTCTTAGAATATAAATTAATAAAGGTGTTGTAGATTCCTAATGTAACTTCAGACATTGCAGTAACTATGATCACTAAACTTTTAATAACTGTCTTAAATAGGAAGGTTCTTTATGAAATTTACCTCCTTGGAAAGACAAACTAATTTACATTTTCTAAGTATCACACTGACAGATACATATTTAGTTTCCTGAAATTTTTATACTTCGTAAGAGAATATTTTAAAGGAAATCAATGTAAGTATACTGTGACAAAAAGCACATATATTATATAATAAAACACAATACAGGCACAGTTAGAATATCAAGCACTTAATATAAATAACACTTTATACAACTATACTTTAACTCTTAAACAGGGAGACAGCCATACATTTCTTGGAAACTTACAAACCACGAAAGATAACAATAGATGAGTAAACAAGGAGCAAGATAAAGAAGAAATTTTTTCAGGAAAAGCTCATGTGGTAATAAAAATTACCTGCCGACGGTAGGTGAGCTGGGTCTCTTGCTCAATTTCAGAATCCAGTTCTGGAACATCAGACAGGTCTGAATCTGATTCATCACTATTAGAGTCTGCAAGACTTTCTGTAATTTATAAAAATGCATCATTACTTGTTTAAGTAAGATTCACTTTCAAAACAGCACAATAAAATTAAGGATTGAGAGCTGACTGCCAACTGACATGGAGACAAGCCATAAACAATCAAATTAAATTACCTACTCAAGTGACACAGATGTCAGTAAACTGTACTACATATTATCTTCCTCTCCACTCACTGCAAACTCAATAGTTCCTTTAAATCCCTTCACTGGCTCCCCAGTGACCGCTACATCAAATTTAAATGTCTGTGCAAATATAAGTAAATATAACCTATAATTAACATGAAAAACAGCTAGAAAAAACTATATGTAATAGATGAACTGACATTAGATAATTTTCTTGTCAAAAAAAAAATGAAACCTAGATACCCATCTCCCAGAGAATATATTAAATGTTTGCTTTATTAATGTATGTTTTTCACTCATCAGATAAGATTAAAATGTAACCAAAGTACTTTGTAGTCCATGCCCTGTGACATTTGACTTCAAACATATAGACTTAATATTTTAATTTAAAATTTCCACTAATAATAATCTATACTGTTAACATAAGGCTAGTGTACATTTCAACAGTAAAATTATTATTTGGGAGTTACATGAAGAGTTATTTGGCAGAAAAATTGTTTAGGCAGTATGTACTACTCA
Organism: Cervus elaphus; assembly: GCF_910594005.1. Taxonomy (NCBI): domain Eukaryota; kingdom Metazoa; phylum Chordata; class Mammalia; order Artiodactyla; family Cervidae; genus Cervus; species Cervus elaphus. The sequence continues at coordinate 3,048,363 of NC_057826.1, read as the reverse complement.
CCTTGGGGTGCTATGTGAAGAGCATCCTTTAGTTTTCTTTCAGGAATAAATTTCCACTGAAAGACAGAGTGATCTGCTCCACCAATAGAAATAACCCACTGATAATCATGTGACCATCTGACATTAGTTACATGAGCTGAATGGCCAATATATTTTTTAAACTTGGCCCCTATAACAAAAATATACCTTTAAATTGATAAACAAATGCCAATATACACAAAAGCCAATATAAACAACAATCTCTATACCTGAACCAATGCCTCCTACTTCTATTACCTTAGTTATTATCAAAGGGGAAAAATGTTAATTCAAAAATTCAGTGACAAATGAATGAGTGTACATGAAGGGGTGGAAATCTTTGCTCTACTGATTCACAATATAATTTGGTAAGAATCACAAGGGATGTGAGGCATTATCTTTACTACTTTAAGAAATGCCTGCAGCAACACGAGTTTTCATTTCACACTGTTTTCATATTAGAATGCTTGAATGTTTTGGCCTGAGGCCTTCGGTCTTAAGTGACGCTGACCGAGCTAATCTTGCCCCACAATTCTCAGCCCGAGCTGAGGCATATCCTGTTAAAGCTTAAGTCACCAACAAAACGCATGTAAAAAGGACTATGCACCAAAACCAAATGAGATTTACGCCAGGAACGCAAGGTTGGCTTAGTATACAAAAATCAATGTCATGTACCATACTAACCAAAATACAGAACGTCCAGCGGTCCTAACAACTGCCTCTTATAGTCATTTTTAAACCTATATATTTTGTACAATGTCTTCCAATGTGGGTCTGTCCACTGTTTCTTCATGATTAGATTCAGATGTGATTTTCTGCACAATGTTGTGTCCTTTCTGATACATCATTTCAAGGGGCACAACTCTACCATTAGTGATGTTAAGTCGCAGCATTTGGAACCAGATTTCTCCAATTGTAAAGGAGTTGTTTAACTTTTTGGCTAATTTTTTAAAAAAATCCGTGTGATGATGGGAACCATTTTTGTGATTCTAAAGTTCAGAATATATTTTCTATATTCTGCTTAGATAAACGTGATATTTGGCAACATGCCTATGTTCCTGTGAGAGTACAGTAAACAGAATAATGTTTGACTTCATTTTGACAATGTTTTAAAAGCTTTATATGAAGTTATATAAGGCCTGTATTTCAGTATGACAAAGATCCATCAATTATAAACTTCAGAAAAACTTTCACCTTGGCCATGAAATTAGGGATAGTCATCTTAATCAACGAATAAAAGTTTTAACCAAAACTATATAAATTACAATTTACTTCTACCCAACAGAAATGCTACTATTTCAGGAATCAATTTTTTATGTAGCTTATTAGAAGTCAGTAATCTAGACGGGTAACTTGCCACAATTCACTCCACAAAGTCTGGTAAGTTAAGACTGAGTCCCATCCTTCTTATATGAGAATGCATTATTTGCCTGTCAAGAGGTCTTTGGCTATCACTTCCTTTGATGGGGCCCTTCACATACTCTTGGGCCCCAGAGAGTTCTAAACAGTTAAGCCAGAAATTTTGGCAAATAAGTTTCAAGTTTTTAAAATGTACTGATTTTGTTATGTTTAGAGCAAATGAAGAAGAGTTATTTGAGCAACTATTCTATTTAACTGTATTGGGTAACAGCTCCAAGAGACATACAGATAATCCTGTAAGGCTTTCCAAGCTATTTCCTCTATGACTTTTCTAAGATCAATTCCTCTGGAAGAACCACAGCAATTCAACAAGAAAGCTATGGAATAAGTCTAGGAGAAGCCAGCTATTTCTAATCAAAGTAACTTTATTAATGATTATTCAATAACCAATACTGTTTAACTATGATAAACAGTTTATCTTAAAAGTAAACCCGAGATACCATATCTTTTAAGAAGTGACCCTGACTCACCAAGACCAACCACATCCTCTTATATGCTTCCAGAATTCCCAGTGATTACCCCATGTGACTATATTTATGACACTGAAATACAATAGTCTATTTACTTGTTAACTCTTCTAATAAACTATAAGCTCTTTGAGGACAAGATGATACCTAATTTATCATACATCTCTAATGCCTGACCGACCGCAAGTGTTCATTAGGTATTTGAGAAAGGAGAAAGGAAAAGAAAAAAAAGATTATATTTTCCCTCACTCTGCCTATACACGTGAACCGAAACTCTAGATTTAGAGGAGGCAAGAAGAGTACTGAGAGGGCATGAACTCCAACCCTTACAAGTCATTAAAGGGGACAAAAAGTCGGATGTAAAGAATATTACAGTTGAAATCAAAAGATGAGAGTTTGAGCATTATCTTGACAACTTAAAAGGACAGGAGCTTGAGTACATCACTTAACCTCTCTTAGACTATATTTCTATTTTAGTAGAAATTGGATTATAAGCTCTCAAAGGCCCTTCATTATTTCTGCTTTATTGACTATGCCAAAGCTTTTCACTGTGTGGATCACAATAAACTGTGGAAAGTTCTGAAAGAGATGGGAATACCAAACCACCTGACCTGCCTCTTGAGAAACCTGTATGGGGGTCAGGAAGCAACAGTTAGAACTGGACATGGAACAACAGACTGGTCCCAAATAGGAAAAGGAGTACATCAAGGCTGTACATTGTCACCCTGCTTATTTAACTTATGTGCAGAGTACATCATGAGAAACACTGGGCTGGAGGAAGCACAAACTGGAATCAAGATTGCCAGGAGAAATATCAATAACCTCAGATATGCAGATGACACCACCCTTATGGCAGAGAGTGAAGAGGAACTAAAGAGCCTCTTGATGAAAGTGAAAGAGGAGAGTGAAAAAGTTGGCTTAAAGCTCAACATTCAGAAAACTAAGATCATGGCATCCAGTCCCATCACTTCATGGCAAATAGATGGGGAAACAGTGGAAACAGTGTCAGACTTTATTTTTTCGGCCTCCAAAATCATTGCAGATGGTGACTGCAGCCATGAAATTAAAAGACACTTACTCCTTGGAAGGAAAGTTTTGACCAACCTAGACAGCATATTAAAAAGCAGAGACATTACTTTGCCAACAAAGGTCCATCTGGTCAAGGCTATGGTTTTTCCAGTGGTCATGTATGGATGTGAGAGCTGGACTGTGAAGAAAGCTGAGCGCTGAAAAATTGATGCCTTTGAACTGTGGTGTTGGAGAAGACTCTTGAGAGTCCCTTGGACTGCAAGGAGATCCAACCAGTCCATCCTAAAGGAGATAAGTCCTGGGTATTCATTGGAAGGACTGATGCTGAAGCTGAAACTCCAATACTTTGGCCACCGCATGCGAAGAGTTGACTCATTGGAAAAGACCCTGATGCTGGGAGGGATTGGGGGCAGGAGGAGAAGGGGACGACAGAGGATGAGATGGCTGGATGGCATCACTGACTTGATGGACATGAGTTTGAGTAAACTCCAGGAGTTGGTGATGGACAGGGAGGCCTGGTGTGCTGCAGTCTATGGGGTCTCAAGGAGTCAGACACCATTGAGCAACTGAACTGAACTGAACTGAAAAAGTAGAATTCCTTATACACAAAATAGGACTGTTCAGAAAGAAAGGAGAAACTGCCTTGACTACACTGAAATGAAAACTAGTCAACAAAAGACATCATTAAGAAAATAAAAAGACAAGTCACAAACTCAGAAAAGACATTTGTAATCTATAAAAATTACAAATCATTTGTATCTAGAGTATATAAAATTATTTCCATTAAACAATAAAACAAACTCTAAAAATAGGCAAAAGATATGAACTTCTGTTTGATAGACAAGAAAATGCAGAAAATTAAAAAAATATTGGGAAAGATGGTCAACCTTATTATAAATAGTAGAGAAATGTACATTAAGACAATGTGACACCATTTACACTAACTAGATTTACAAATAAAAACTGTGGCAATGCCAAGTGTAGCAGAAGATGTATTCAACAGGGTTGTGTAAATGGTATAACTATTTTGAGAAACAACTTGGCATCTTCTTATGAACTTTCTATGACTCAGCAATTTCACTCCTATATCTTTGAAAAACTTGTAATTATAGAACTGAAAAGAACCCAAATGTCCACAGACAGGAGAATAAACACATGAACTGTAGCACATTTCACAACAGTTTTTACAGCAATGAAAAACAAATACATAGCACTATAGGCAACAATATCTTAGAATCTTAGAAAAATGGTGTTGGGTAAGTCTCCATCACTTATCTGTTTTATTGTTCGGTATTTGTTTTTCCAAAGAAGTTTCTCCTGGAATCTAAAAAATGCTTTTGCCCAATATAAATTTTCACTTGTCAGTAAGTACTGAAAGAGTCCTGGGAAGCACTAACAGTGATGAAGGTGTCAGATTAAATCACCCTGCCCGCACCTCTCCACCCTTCGCCAGCCTGGCCTCCTCACCCTCTCCCACAGCCTCAGCGCTGCTGCCTGGGAAACGATGGATAATTTGAGAGGGGTGATGGTCAGCAGCAGGAGAATCCAGAGAGAAGAGGATAATAACAGACAGAAAGAAAGAAAAAAAGCAGAGTAATGCTTTGGGCTGGAATTTGAGGGGCTGGGCTTCCCTGGCAACTCACACAGTAAAGAATCTGCCTGCAGTGTGGGAGACCTGGGTTTGATCCCTGGATCAGGAAGATCCACTGGAGAAGGAAATGGAAAACCACTCCAGTATTTTTGCCTGGAAAATCCCACGGACAGAGGAGCTTGGCGGGTTATATTATAGTACACGGGATCACAAGAGTCGGACACAACTTAGCCACTAAACCACCACCAAATTCTGGGTTAACTTCATTTTATGTTTCAATTACAATGATTCTATAACATAAGCAACTTCTATTACTTAACTTCTTTCCACATTTTGTAAAAGCTTTATTCCTTAAATTGTAATGGATATTACCTAAGTGGTTAGCTAAAATACATTAATACATCAGACACAATCTTTCCCCAAACTTAAGCTGGATCAATAGTACAACTTACCATAATGAAATAATGTACAACCACATAACTAATCTAAAAGAAAGAGAACTTTCTATAGTGATACTACTAGCTTTATGATAGTTTGTGAATTTAATAAATACAGAATCTTAAAATACTTCTACTAATCTTTTAAATATGCAGTAGTTCTGTTTTGTCTTCTCGCCCAATTACCTACCCAGTCTCAGGCTGACTCACAAATGCCTAGAAATAAAAACTCTTATCATAAAACAAATGTCTAACAAAAATCTAAAAAAAGAGAAAATAAGGAAAACAATTTATACTTATATTCTTGAAGCAGTAACTGAACAAGACTAACTTTTCTTAAAGACTCTGGTAAAATATTCCTAAAGCAATTCAAAGACTGCTACATATTTTATAAATGAAACAAAATTATCAAGCAGTAAAAATAGTCTTCTCTGGTGCAAAAGATAAAACTTGAGAGTAAATCTCATCCATTTGATTAGGAAAATTCAGAAAATTATTGTTTTTTCCCGCACAGAGGTCACCATATGAAACAGTGACTTGAAGCAATGTCCAAGATTAGTATTACCATGATTAATCTTACTAAATCTCACACCTTCTAACTAGGCAAGTATCATCTGAATCACAATAAAACTTGTGCCTGGTGACTCATGTCCTGGCTATGTGGTAGAATACAGAAACAGGTTACTTCAATTGCTAGAGAATTTAGCTAGCCTTTAACATCCTTAGCATTATTCATGGAGGGACTTTCACATGCATTCAGGAAGCTGACACCTGGCAGGCAGGAATGGACAAGGTGAAATAGCTGGTAGGATCTGGAACTCACCACCTGACTGTAGAGGCATAACAGATACCAGTCTAGACTTCTGGGAAATGTGGGTCCTTAACCTTAACATCAATGGACTACCCAAATTATTTGAATAAAACTATTTCTGCTGTTTCCAAAATTACCTCTTACTAAATTCCATTTTAACATTGTCCAACTGCTTTTACTAACAAGCAGGTGAAAATTATGACTGCATTGGCTACAGATATTGATACTCTTAAGAATATATTCAACTGTACCTCATATAAGGCCCTATACTATAGGAGAGAACTCTTAGAAAATTAAATCTGAGAAGAAACTTGGCTTTCTCTGAGTAGTATGGTTTGTTTTTGTTTTTGTTTTTTTAAATAGCTACAATGAAAATTACTTTGTGCCTTACTTTATTTTTGGTCTCAGGAAGCTCAGATTCAGTTTTGGTGTTTGACCATTGTCAATTTCTTTATCTGACTTTAACATGGTATTTCTATTTCTATTTCCCTTGGTATGAATTCTTTACTTACATAATTATTTTAGTGCTGAAAGACTTGCCATAAGCTGACTCAAATACTTTCTGGAATAAGGCATGGAACAAATAAATGACTAATAGAGCATTTCATGTAATTATCCTCAGGCCTATTAACAGATTGATTAATATCATTTCAAAAGACACCCAAGAAAAAGAGATGATACATAAAATATATAGAAAATAACCAGTGATAAGACCCCTTAATTTTTTCCACCGCCAGTTATGAAAAATAAATAAATATCAAAACAATATGTTAAGGGTTTAAGCAAAAACAGTTTCTCAAAAACCAACAAACCAATACTCTAAACTGTGACTTAAACTTAAGACAGCTGACTACTTCATCAGAATTCTTAAGAAAATGATGTAAGAAAAATGTCTCCTAAGAGATATATGTTCAGCAAGTTAAATGAGTAAAGATAACAAGTCGTAAGAAAAGTATAACTATCATTGTATATTCTGACTATATGAAATAATTCTGGAAGTAGAGAGAAAAATAACTCTTTAAAAAGAAAGAGGTAAAAAAAAAATAATAAAAAATAAAAAGAAAGAGGTAAAGTATTAGCCCATTTATAATATATGAATTCAAAGATAACTTTCTAATGAAAACCTCATATCCAAAAATAAAAGTAACACATGACAATAATTTCTTAACTGCCAAAATACTGTAGCCATTTCTGTTCACTTTAATAGTATCTTTCACCAGAGTCACCACACATATTTTAAAAAGCATAAACCCTCTTATTTATCTTAAGACTAATTTTCTGTAAGAACCTAAAGGACTTTTGTAAGAAAGAGTTAATTAATACTATTTTGAAAGAAAAGATACCTTTTCTTAAGCAAGGATATCGAAATAATTTTACAATCCCATAGTCATCAGCTGTAACTAAAACTTGGCCAATATAATTCCCATCTACTGAGTTTATATCATTGACATCTGAATACTTGGGCCAAATTCCATTTACTTCAAGGCCTGAAACGCATGTCCATGAAGCCCAATGAACACCTTTTATTTCTTCTTTATTTGCCACTTCTTTTCCTCCTAAAAATAAATTAGAGTATTAATTTAAGAAGTTACTTCCTTTAATTTTTACTCAAGCATAAGTTATACTGATAACACGGTAAATTCCAAAATTTAAGTATCTTCGCAATCCAGTTAAAGGAGAATACATGAATAGGTAAGTGACTATAGTAAGAAAGGGAGAAAATTAAGTGCAAGGAGTTGTTAAAAAGCCACTACCAAAATTATACTGATTCAAAGAAATACAGATCTGAGGATGATGTAGCTTAGCAGGGTCACCCATGTGGACAATAAAACTGAACTATATTAAAGTCTTGCTATAGATTAGTCACAATGGGGTAACTTCAAAGGAAAAGGAAAAGTTATAAGAAAGTAGCAAATCATGTAATAAAAGATAAACTTAAGAAGATACATGGTTGAGAAAAAAAGATAATTGAAAGGATCATAAAAGAAGGATGAATGACAAGTAATACATTGACATTAGGCAGCATGACTTTAGGATTGGTCAATCTTTGTAACTTACAGACTGTTAACAAAAACTGAGTGACATATTAATATAATTATGCAGCTAGTCTTATTAAATAAAGTACTGCAATGTAGTTACTAATTCATTAACCATCATACTAAAGTACTGAGAGGTATTTTGATGATTCTGTCTTTAATTCTTCTCTTTTTAAAGCTTTGACGAAAATTCTGTTTTTCAAAATTAGTTCCTTAGCTACATTATTAATATTTGCAAAGTTTGAGGTAACAACAGAAGACAAAACAATTTATAGTCAGACATATATATCCATTATATTTAGTTAATTAGTTGCACCCATTAAAAGTGACATTTTGACTTTCTAATATACACTAGGACTTCACCATATGCTATTCATATGGCATGGAATTCAACATAAAATAGGTCTGTCTTAGATCCTCCAAACAAAGAAGTTTTAATTAAGAAGCAAAGGATTTCAAATGATAAGGCAAACTTGTAGAAAAGATCACAATGCCTCCAATATTAGCTCAGATTTTCTTTGATTTCCTATACTCAAATGTAACTGACACTCTGCCTCCAGCGAAATTCTAAGATATTTTAAAGGAATTAAAAATCTACAAATTATATATAATTTATAGGAAGTTTTTACCTGGCATCCTGTAGAAAAGTCTTTTACCATTACCATCATTTGTCTGTAAATATCTACTGTCTGAGGACCAGTCCAGATGAGTGATGAAACTAAGTGATCCAACACACTCTCCAAATTTCTTATACCGCTGAGCAACTCCATAAATATCAACTGAGCTATCATTGCAACCAACAGCAAGGTAAGCTCCGTCTGGTGAGTATTTTAACTCATGAATTGCCTCCTTCCGATCTTTAATATGGACAACTTCTGTCATATCTCTATTAAAAAAAAAGAGACCATGGGGGAAAAAGTCACTACAGAATTAGTTCAGTTTTCCAATGTGTCTAAAACGACCGTATCAAGTATTTATAAACCATAAAATAAATGTAAATAATACAAGCAGTATTAATTCAGGAATAATTTTGCTGAACAGAAATATATAAGGACAATACGTGCTAGAAGTAGAGAAAAATGCTCAAGTTCAGTTCCTAAATTACTTAATTTTAAGTAGTTCAGAGATTCATATTAAATTTCCAGAGTAATACAATAAAAGAAATCAAGCCATGGGATTTTTATGATGAAGCTTCTTATAAGTACTGAGCTTTTTAAAATAAATTTTATAAATTTAAAATTTACAAAATATCAGTTCAGTTCAGTCAGTTCAGTCACTCAGTCGTGTCCGACTCTTTGTGACCCCATGAACCGCAGCACACCAGGCCTCCCTGTCCATCACCAACTCCCAGAGTCTACTAAACCCATGTCCATTGAGTCGGTGATGCCATCCAACCATCTCATCCTCTGTCGTCCCCTTCTCCTTCTGCCCTCAATCTTTCCCAGCATCAGGGTCTTTTCAAATGAGTCAGCTCTTTGCATCAGGTGGCCAAAGTATTGGAGTTTCAGCTTCAACATCAGTCCTTCCAATGAACACCCAGGACTGATCTCCTTTAGGATGGACTGGTTGGATCTCCTTTCAGTCCAAGGGACTCTCAAGAGTCTTCTCCAACACCACAGTTCAAAAACATTTATAAAATATATATTTAAATTTATATTTAAAATTTAATTTATAAAACATAAATTTTAATTAAATTTAATTTACATTAAAATAATTTAATTTTATTCAAACTAAATTTTTTAATGAACCAAATGTACAAAATTACACCCAAGAAATAGGGACATTGATTTGTATTATTTTAGTAATATATTTGAATATATATCTGAATATAGCTACCATATTATTTTTAGTTCAACCTCTCTGATCTCTGAATAAAACAGAATTCTTCCCAATTAGTGATCATTTCAGTCAGCAATGTTAAATGTTTTTTTAATGATGCCTTATAACCGACTTTCCAGAATAATACAGGTATTGGTAACAGCCATAAAAATGGATAAACAGTTAAATACTACTGAGTTTACAAACACATGGAGGTGGTGGAAAGGCAAAGAAGAAGGAAGCAGCAAGGGAGAAGGGGCAGAAGGAAGCAAGAATCTTATTTCCAACTATTGCCACAGACTTTTTTTCCAAATAAATTTTGTATTACCCATCTGAAATGCTCCCATTAGATAATTTCAAGAACAGAAGTTTAAATGGCTATTTCCCAATTTTTACAGTTCCCAAATAGGCAATTTAGAGTAATAAAATTCATATTTCTTTCAGAAACACTAAGTATTTAACTTTGTTTTAGACTCATGGGATATGAATGTGAACTCATCTTCTGTGACAGATGGAGATAAAGTAATTATACTTCATAATTAAGAAAATGCAGTGAGTGCTCGAAAGGTTATGTATGAAGTTCTATAAGAAACACTGAAAAAGGGTTAAGACAACAGGCAGGAAGGGAGTAAGGAAGAGTGACACCTATTTGAGCCTAAAGCCTGAGGGGCTGATAATTATGAGAGAGGAGCGAAGGCTTTCCAGAAAGAGCACACAGCACGGGCAATGCCGAGTACACGGCGCGTGTGAAGAGAGCTTCCCAGGAGGGGCTAGTGGTGAAGAAGCCCTGCCAACGCAGGAGCGGTAAGAGACGCAGGTGTGATCCCTGGGCCAGGAAGATCGCCTGCAAGAGGGCATGACAACCCACGCCAGGATTCTTGCCTGGAGAATCTCAGGGACAGAGGAGCCAACGGAAAGCAACTTAGCATAGCACACAGATAATACAGCGTGGAAACAAGGTAAGTGGGAAAAGGAGTGACCTGGTGGGGCTAACAGAGAAGGCAATGGCAACCCACTCCAGTACTCTTGCCTGGAAAACCCCATGGACGCAGGAGCCTGGTGGGCTGTAGTCCATGGGGTCACTGAGAGTCGGAGCACTGGAGAAGGAAATGGCAACCCACTGGAGTTGACAGTGGAAAGACAGCAGAAGACAGTGTGTAACGGATCTGATGTGTTACCAAGGAACCTGGCCTTTACCCTGGTGTTAATCATATAAAGAAAGAGACTAAAAATCATCTCCTTAACTATAAAAGGGAATCAGAACAAAACAAAACAAATGAAGGGAAAAAAAAAAAACTTTTTTAAAAAGGCTTTTCTTGTCAACATCACTCTTGCCTTACACCCTGCAACTTGCAAGGCCCTCTTCCTAAGCATAGACTAATGTATTTTTAGCTACCTGTACCTTTCCCAGTGACTTCTTCCTTTAAGTTCTAATTAAATCCATGCATCTTATCTACCTTTCTCCATACCCTTTCATCCATACATCCAACCAGTTCAGTTCAGTTGCTCAGTGGTGTCTGACTCTTTGCAACCCCATGAACTGCAGCACGCCAGGCCTCCCTGTCCATCACCAACTCCTGGAGTTTACTCAAACTCATGTCCACTGAGTTGGTGATGCCATCCAGCTATCTCATCCTCTGTCATCCCCTTCTCCTCCCGCCTTCAATCTTTCCCAGCATCAGGGTCTTTTCAATGAGTCAGCTCTTTACATCAGGTATTAGAATTTCAGCTTCAGCACCAGTCCTTCCAATGAATATTCAGGACTGATTTCCTTTAGGATGGACTGGTTGGATCTCCTTGCTGTCCAAGGGACTCTCAAGCCTTCTCCAACACCACAGTTTGTGGCTCAGCTGGTAAAGAATCTGCCTGCAGTGCGGGAGACCTGGGTTTGATCCCTGAGTTATTAGGAAGATCCCGTGGAGGAGGGAAAGGCTACCCACTCCAGGATTCTGGCCTGGAGAATTCCATGGACTGTATAGACCACGGGGTCACAAAGAGTTGGACACGACTGAGTGACTTTCACTTTCCATCCACCCATCCATCCATTAATCCAAATCTGTATGGAGTAAGATTTTTAAGAAAACATCTAAATCACAATTTCATAGTTTCCATTTTTTACATATTATTTATTAAAGATAAAATCATTCCAATATCAACCACAAACATTAGTTAAATTGTGCATGGAACGTTCTCCAGAGTTATTTTGTCTTTTTTTTAAAGCTTTTTTTGTTCAAGAGATTTAACGTTGCCCAGTTAATGAGAGAAATAAGTGTGGATATCTCAGGTTGTCTCTTGCTTTCTACCACTAGGCCCCTGCACACCAACCAACACTCAAGCATGCACACACACACAAAACCAACAGTGATGAAAGAGAGACTCTGATTGGTTTTACAGTATGTATTATGTTACCACGCTAAGTCACTTCAGTCATGTCTGACTCTTTGTGACCCATGGACTGGAGCTTGCCAGGCTCCTCTGTCCATGGGATTCTCTACACAAGAATACTGGAGAGGGTAGCCAAGCCCTTCTCCAGCAGATCTTCCCAACTCATCTCTTGTGTGTCCCGCACTGGCAGGTGGGCTCTTTACCACTAGTTAACATGATTACATAAATCACAGAGGATGGTGACTGCAGCCACAAAATTAAAAGATGATAGCTCCTTGGAAGAAAACTATGAAAAACCTTGACAGCATATTAAAAAGCAGAGACATCATTTTGCCAACAAAGGCCCATAAAGTCAAAGCTAAGGTTTCTCCAGTGGTCATGTATAGATGGAAATTAGTATGGAAATTAGACCATAAAGAAAGCTAAGCACCAAAGAATTGATGCTTTCTAACTTTGGTGCTGGAGAAGACTCTTGAGAGACCACTGGACTGCAAGGAGATCAAACCAGTCCATCCTAAAGAAAATCAACCCTGAATATTCATTGGAAGGACTGATGCTGAAGCTGAAGCTCTAATATTCTGGCCACCTGATGTGAAGAGCTGACTCATTGGAAAAGACCTTGACGCTGGGAAAGACTGAAGACAAAAGGAAAAGGGCAGAAGAGAACGAGATGGTTAGACAGCACCACCAACTCAATGGAAAGGAATCTGAGCAAACTCCAGGAAACAGTGGGGGACAGAGGAGCCTGACATGCTGTGGTCCACGGGGTCACAGAGAGTTGGACACGACTGAGTGACTGAACAGTAACAAACAGCAGGATTAAGAGCAATTAGAAACCTCTTATAGATGATGGTTGCTCAGACTTCAGAAAGAAGTGAAACGATTTGAAATATACAATATTAATCCTTACTGTTATAGTATATAATGTATAGTATATGTTAAAGATATTATAATTCTAATCTTATTCACCAACCTTAATCAAAATGCTTCTAGGAAACTTAAAAGGTAAGAAAAACCAACACGATACGGTGACTGGATTAGAAATGATAGTTAGAGAGAAAGGTACCAATGACGATGCCCGGTTTTTGACTTATTCAAGAACAGGGACTACAGAGGCTTTGCTAGAACAGCCCTGGGGGCCCAGTGGCTGGGACTCTAGACTCTCAGTGCCGTGGCCTGGGGCTCCATCCGTGGCTGGGGAATGGGAAGTGCACAAGCCATGCGGCATGGCCGAAAGAAAGAGAATATCCTTGAGTTGCTAAAACACTGACTTATTAGAGATAAGAGATTATCCACCTAGTTTCTTCCATACAATAATGAAAGGGCAAGTAAGTGTATAAATGAAAAAATAACCATCACTATTTTTAATGTGTAGCAGCTTTTTGATAGAAATTCTTAGGTGTTTTACATGCATTTCAAATTCCTGGTTGTGAAACAATGCCAATGTACTTAATGAAACTAAATTTTACGCATAAAAATGTTTAAAATGCCAAATTTTATATTATGTATATTATATCATAATTTAAAAAAATAAGAGAAAAATCTCAGCATATCTCATTATAGAAAACCACCCCAGAAAGAAGTCATATCTATAGAAGCTCCAAAGTATAAAAGCTTGATGAATTAATATCTGAGGAAGTGAAAGGTATTTTAAACATGTTAAAAGAAAGAGACTGAGGTAGAAATGAACAGGCTGGGGAGATAGGCTTTGTCAAGAATTATAAACTTCATCTTAGGGATAATGCAATGCTTTTATCATACTTTAGATAGAGGAGGAATGCAAACAAATATATTTTAAAAGGCACCACTATAACTGGAGAGTGGAAAAAGAACTTGAGGAAGCAAAAAGGGAGATAGGGAGACCAGATGAGACGCTATTTCACCAGTACACCAGTAAGAACTTAGGAGACAGGAGAGGGAGGTCTGTACAAGAGCACAGTGGTGAAAAGAAAGGAAGATTAATTTGAGAGCTACTTAAGGAGGCAGGCTAGTCAGAATTCTGTGATTAACTAGGCATGAGAGACAAAAGAGAGAAATGAATCAATGGTTTCTGGACTGGGCAACTGGGTGGACGGTCCCCCTATTCACTCAACTAGATATAAAAAATATCCTAAATACTTACTCTCGTGCACACGTGTGGCTCTACAGTAAATTTTTAAATGAGGGCATAGAAGTCAACTGACTGCACCATACCTACAGATATTCAACACAAGATGCTAACTGCTTTAACAATGTCTTTAAACTTGCTAATTATCCAAATGAAGGAGGAGATGCAGGCATTTCCCCCAAAGCATAAAGCTGCAAACAGCAACAAAACTACTCACTCATTTTTAACAGTTTCAAGGTCTCCTTCTCCCCATTCCATGGCAGAAGATCATTATTGAAAATCAATACTACCAAGAAATAGAAATCAAGACCCAAACTTGTCTCAAAATTTTATTCATTGATTTACTAAGCATTCTGAATCTCCAAAACCAAAGTTTGAGTTAATTTTCTGACAAAGCCATTTTTATAAACATATTTTTTATATTTAAGGAAACTAATAACTGAAAAAATATATTAATGAGAGAGAGGGAAAAGTGGGTAAACATAAGTATTACAGACTCTATCTCACTTAACAGAAATTTGCTGTTTCTATTTCTACCCTAACACATACCTTACTCTAAGTACAGTGAATGAGCCATCCTTCATTCCAAGGGCAAGATGGATCCCATCTACATTTACAGCTGCACAACGAATTGGTTCTTCCATATTACACCTTGCTATTAGTGCATGGTCAACCAGGCTCCATATTCTGTAACATTTAATCAAAATAAAAGAGTAGTTAGCTAATGTATGCTTTAAAATGCTAGAATATATGAAAAAATGTTGGTTAAAATAATAATTTCATTTTAAGGAAGAAAGATAAATCTAGGTTTTTAACTGTATGCTTTGTGGCAAAGAATTCTTATCTACAAAACCAGAAATGCTGTTAATGCTTAAAATGACAAGTGTTTTATTTTTAAGACAATGTAATGACATTAATTTTTTCTAATCATTTATTTTAGATAGATGATTTCTACCCTGATCAAAGGGTAGATACATATATAGTAAACTGATGTACGTATACACCATATTTATAGTCTTTTAACTTAAGAGTGACACTTCAGATTATGCAAATTCAGCCTTTTCCGGATTCTAATGTTAAAAAACTGTAACAAGTAGTTAAAAATACCCATTGTTTAAAAGTTAAGAATTACACTTCCAAATAACCTGAATGAAGACCAAAATTACCAATGAAAATTAGTAACATTTTGAATTAAATTATAACAAACTTTTACAGGTTATATCTCACTTCTAGTGATTGGTCTGTTCAAGTTATGTTTCTTCTTGACTCAATTATCACAGTTATGCCACTAGAAATTTATCCATTTCTTATAGGTTGTCCAGTTTGTTGGCATACAACTGTTCATAGTATGCTGTAACAACTTTTTTTTTGTATTTCTGTGGTATCAGGTATTTTTTCCTCTTATTCATTTCTTATTTTGTTTGGTTGCATCCTCTTTTCTTCTTGGTGAGTCTGACCAGAGGTTTGTCAATTTGTTCATCTTTTCAAAATATCAGCTCTTGGTTTTATTGATCTTTTCTCTTTTAAAAAATATTCTCTATTTTATTTATTTCCTATTTGGTCTTTATTGTTTCCTTCCTTCTGCTCACGTTGGGTTTTGCTTGTTCTTCTCTAATTCTTTTAGGGGGTAGGTTAGGTTGTTTGAAATTTTTCTCGTTTCTTGAGGAAGGCCTCTATCACTATAAATCTCCCTTCCAAAACTGTTTTTGCTGCATCCACAGATTTGTAAAGTTGTATTTTCACCTTTGCATGTGTCTAGCTAACTCTATGATTTCTTCTTTGATGTCATCATCAACCCATCTATTTTTTATTTTTTTTTCATTTATTTTTATTAGTTGGAGGCTAATCACTTCACAACATTGCAGTGGGTTTTGTCATACATTGACATGAATCAGCCATGGAGTTACATGTATTCCCCATCCCGATCCCCCCTCCCACCTCCCTCTCCACCCGATTCCTCTGGGTCTTCCCAGTGCACCAGGCCTGAGCACTTGTCTCATGCATCCCACCTGGGCTGGTGATCTGTTTCACCATAGATAATATACATGCTGTTCTCTCGAAACATCCCACCCTCGACTTTTCCCACAGAGTCCAAAAGTCTGTTCTGTACATCTGTGTCTCTTTTTGTTTTGCATATAGGGTTATCGTTACCATCTTTCTAAATTCCATATATATGTGTTAGTATGCTGTAATGTTCTTTATATTTCTGGCTTACTTCACTCTGTATAATGGGCTCCAGTTTCATGCATCTCATTAGAACTGATTCAAATGAATTCTTTCTAATGGCTGAGTAATATTCCATGGTGTGTATGTACCACAGCTTCCTCATCCATTCGTCCGCTGATAACCCATTTATTTTTTAACAGCATGCTATTTAGTCTCGGGATCTTCCAGCCTGGGGCTGCCCTGGTGGCTCAGCTGATAAAGGATCCACCTGCAATGTGGGAGACCTGGGTTCCATCCCTGGGTTGGGAAGATGTCCGGGAAAAGGGAAAGGCTACTCACTCCAGCATTCTGGCCTGAAGAACTCCATGGACTGTAAAGTCCATGGGGTCACAAAGAGTCGGACACAACTGAGAGACTTTCACTCACTCACACGATTTAGTCTCTAAGTGGTTGTTCTTTTCCAGTTTTTTGTTCTATGGTTGATTCCCAGTTTTATACTGTTGTGGTCAAAAAAGATGCTTCAAATAATTTCTATTATCTTAAAATTGCTAAGGCTTGTTTTTTGACCTACTATGTGATCCATCCCAGACAATGTTTCAAGCGCAATTAGAAAGAAAGGGTATTCCAGCTTTTTTTTTTTTTTTTGTCATGTAATGTCCTATGGATATCAACTAAGTCCAACTGATCTATTGTATAATTTAGAACTTCTGTTGCCTTATTAGTTTTCTGGCTGGATGATCTGTCCACTGATGTCAGTGGAGTGTTAAAGCCTACTATTATTGTATTACTGTAAATGTCTCCCTTCATGTCTGTATTTGGTTTATATGTTTAGATGTTCCTATATTGGGTACTAGTGGTAAAGAACCTACCTATCAATGCAGAGGACATAAGAGATGTGGGTTCTATTTCTGGGTTGGAAGAAACCCTGAAGGAGGGCATGGCAACCCACTCCAATATTCTTGTGTGGAGAAATCCCATGGACAGAGGAGCCTGGCAGGTTACAATCCATAGGGTTGCGAAGGGTCAGACACGTCTGAAGCGACTTACCACACACGCACATATTGGGCACACATATGCTAACAAATGTAATATTCTGCTCTTATTTTGATTTATTACAATATAGTGTCCTTCTTTGTCTTTCTTTATGGCCTTTGTTTTAAAGTTTATTTTGTCTGATATGAGTATTGCTATCCCCACTTTCTTGCTGTTTCCAATTTGCATGAAATATCTTTTTCCTTCCCTTCACATTTTTCACTCTCTGTGTGTTTTTTGCCCTGAAGTAAGTCTTCTGGAGGCAATATATTGGAGATTCTTTTTTAAAAATCCAATCTGCTACTCTGTCTTTTATTCAGAGTATTTAGTCCACTGACATTATGCAAAAATACAAAATGCTGGCTAGATGAAGCACAAGCTGGAATCAAGATGGCCAGGGGAAATATTAATAACCTCAGATACGCATATGACACCACCCTTATGGCAGAAAGTAAAGAAGAACCAAACAGCCTCTTGACGAAAGTGAAAGAAGAGAGTGAAAAAGTTGGCTTAAAACTCAACAGTCAAAAGACAAAGATCATGGCATCCGGTCCCAACACTTCATGGCAAACAGATGGGGAAACAATGGAAACAGTGACAGACTTTATTTTGGGGGGCTCCAAAATCACTGCAGATGGTGACAGCAGCCATGAAATTTTCTTCTCCTTGGAAGAAAAGTTACGACCAACCTAGACAGCATGTTAAAAAGAGAGATATCACTTTGCTGACAAAGGTCCATCTAGTCAAAGCTATGGTTTTTCCAGTGGTCATGTATGTATGTGAGGGTTGGACTACAGAGAAAACTGAGCACTGAAGAATTGATGCTTTTGAACTGTGGTGTCTGGAGAAGACTCTTGAGAGTCCCTTGGACTGCAAGGAGATCCAACTAGTCCATCCTAAAGGAAATCAGTCCTGAATATTCACTGGAAGGACTGATGATAAAGCTCCAATATTTTGGCCACCTGATGTGAAAAACTAACTCCTTAGAAAAGACCCTGGTGCTGGGAAAGATTGAAGGCTGGAGGAGAAGGGGATGATAGAGGATGAGATGGTTGGATGGCATCACCAACTCGATGGACATGAGTTTGAGCAAGCTCGAGTTGGTGATGGACAAGGAAGCCTGGTGCACTGCAGTCCATGGGGTCACAAAGAGTCAGACACGATTGAACTGAACTGACATTAAAAGTAATTATTGATAAGTATGTACTTATTGCCATTTTAATCAGTTTTCCAGTTGTTTATGTAGTTCTTCCTTTCTTCCCTTTTTGTTTTTCCTTTCATGGTTTTATGATTTTCTTTTGTAGTACCCTCGAGTTCCTTTCTCTTTGGTTTTTATGAACTTACTGTATATTTTTGACTTTTTGTTACCAGAGTTCAAGTATATTAATCCATAACTATATCAGCATCATTCAAGTTCAAACAGTCTATAAAATTTACATTTTTATAACTCCCCTCTCCAACATTTTGAGATTTTGATATCTGATGTCATATTTTACATCTTCATACTTATCTTTTTATTATTATAATCATAATCAATTCTGTAATTTTTAAACTGTATTTAAATTTACATGTGGTTTATTTAAGTGACCTTCAATCCTTACTATATATGTCTTTTCTATTGTGATTTTTCCCTTTCATACAGATTCTTGATTCTTTTCTACTTAGAGAATATTCTTCAATATTTCTTTCAGAGTAGGTGCAGTATTGCCCAAGTCTTCTTTGTCTTAGAAATTCTTTCTCTCTCCTATTCTAAACGATAATCTTGCTGGACAGAGTAGCCTAGGTTGCAGGGTTTTTTTCCCTTTCAGGATTTTGAATACATGTCATTCCATTCTGGCCTGAAAAGTGTTCACAGAGAAATCAGCTGTTAGCTTTACGGAGGTTCCCTTGTAATGAACTCTTTTTTTCTCTTGCTTTATTTAGAATCCTCTCTTTAACTTTTGTCATTTTAATTATGATATGTCTAGGTGTGGGTTTGTTTGAATTCATTTCATTTGGGACCCTCTGTTCTTCCTGTATCTGTATACCTGTTTCTTTAGGTTTGAGAATTTTTTAGCTCTAGTATCTTCAAATACATTTTTTTATCTCCTTCTCTCGCATTTCTCCTTCTGGAACTCCTATTATGCATAGGCTGGCACATTTTTCTTTATCCTATAGGTCTCATATATTGCTCTTTTTTTCATTTGTCTTTCTGTCCGCTGTTCTGATTGGATGATGTCCATTATTCTATCTTTCGAATCACTTCTTCATCCTTCTGTGTCATTTAGTCAGCTATTTGTTGCTTCTAGATTGCTTTTTATCTCAGTAATTGACTTATCTATTTTTTGTGTTGTCTATTTTTTACTGGTTCATCTTTATGGTTTTTAATTCCTTGTTACAGTGATCTGCATTCCTATCAATAATCTTTCCTAATTAATTTAGCATTTTTATTTCACGTTTTTGTATTTGGGGTCTGGTAGACTGGTGAGCTCTGTTTCATTATTTGTTCTTTCAGGGAATTTCTCTTGCTCTTTTAATTGGGAGTAGTTCCTCTGCCCTTTCATTTTACTTTCTTTTTTAAATTTATTTTATAATTGGAGGGTAATTGCTCTATAATACTGTGTTGATTTCTGCTGTACAATGTGGATCAGTCATAACTATATATATATATATATATATATATATATCCCCTCCCCCTATAGCCTCCCTCCCACTCTGTCTCTATAAATTTAGAAGCAGCTGCTTTCTACTATAATCTTATAGAGCTGTTTTTAAGATGTTTTTATGTTTGAGTGTCCCTGTGTAGACTATGCGAGTCTAATGCCTTTGGTGCAAGGGTTGGTTTTGGTATGAATGCCAGTCCCATCTTTCCCAGGGTATGCCAGCCACTATCCCCTTGATGGGGAGGCAGAGGTGCTGGAGGATCTAAAGCCTGTTCAGGGACTACAGCAGGACTTTCTCTCTGCTCCACGGCTACTGCCACTCTGTCAGAGACGAGACTGCCTTCTCAGCTGTTGGAGCAGAAGCCCTGATGATTGGGTGTGACAAGGCTCTGTTGCCCTTGAGCATGTGCCCGGCCCCAGAGGAAGCAAGTGCTGAAGCAAGTGATGCTTGTGCCCTCAGAGGACCTACATGCAACCTGCGCAGGCGTCCATGGCTCTGTTTAGAAGCAGGCTGAGAGTACATCCCTTCCTCTATTACCTTCACCCCAGATCTGTCATAAGGCTGTGGTGCGGAACAGGCTGAGGATGGGCGTCAGGGTGTCGGGGCTGCACTGCTGCCAGAGACCTGGGCTGCCTCAGTGGCAGTCTTTGCCCAGGATCTGTCTGCCCC
Organism: Cervus elaphus; assembly: GCF_910594005.1. Lineage (NCBI taxonomy): Eukaryota > Metazoa > Chordata > Mammalia > Artiodactyla > Cervidae > Cervus > Cervus elaphus. The sequence goes on along the minus strand of NC_057826.1, from coordinate 3,027,735 downwards.
AGGTCAAGCACTGATCTGCAGTGTGCAGCGGGTGGGGCCAGGGAGCACTCGCTGGGAGGCCACCGGCTGCATGCTGCCGTGTGGACGACAGTGGTCACCCCACCCCGAGCCCCGTGGTCTGTCTCTGTGTCGTTTCCCAGGGCCTGGCTGGGCTAGGTCTTGTGCCAGGCTGCGGTGGAGAGAGCAGGGCCAGGGTGTTTGCTCCATTCAGACTGGAGCCTGTGGGTGTGGCAGCCGCCACCAGTGCACGGCTCTGTCCATCCTGGCTGTTGGCAAGTCAGCGTGTGCACACGGCTTCAAAGGGGAGTCGAGACTTGAGGCCTCTGTCCGTCCCAATGGCTCTCCCAGAAAGCAAGGGGGCTTATCTCCTCTGCACTGGACCCTAGAACTGGTATGCCCAGATTGTGGCTCCACCTGCTTGCTCTCCAGGGCTAGGTCCTCCCATGCAAACCGACTCTTTTCAAATCATTCCCAGGGGTGCAGGTTCCAACCTGATACTTTTATTTCCATCCTACCAAGTCACATGAAGATCTTTCTTGGTAGCTCTGGTTGTATAGGAGTTCTGCCAGTTTCCAATTAGTTTTCTGTGAGAACGCTTCCATATGTAGATGCATTTTTGATGTATTTGTGGAGGGGAAGTGAGCTCCACATCTTCCTACTCTGCCACCTTCATCCCGCTCGTTTTTACAACTGTAAATGTTTGAAAAAAAATTATCAAAGAATAACATTTTGAGTCATGAGAAAATCACATGAAATTCAAGCTCAGATTTCAGTGTCTACAGATTAAGTTTCACAGGAACATAGCCACGCCGCTCTGTTCTCACACTGGCGACGGCTACTTTCCTGCCGCAGAGGCAGAGCCGAGTGCTCACAGAACAGACGGCAGACGGTGTCGCTCGTCTCCTCGTTCTGCTCCTTTGATGCACTGCAAATTACAGTGACACTGTTAGAACCTGACAGAACCTCAGCTGCTAGGTGTCCTGTCACACCATGGCATTTTATTATTTTTATATACCCATCACATCACAACAAGAAGGAAAAGGAGAAAACTGAATGTTGTGTTTTAAGGCACAGTGGAGTGTGGATTACACAACTACTGAATTAGATGGTAAAGCATTATGTTTATTATTCAATGATATTATAGCCATCCTAACAGAGTACAAAGATACATTAACATTACCAGACTAAGCACTTATCATGATATTTTCAACTCATAGGAAAGCAACGGTCAGAAAAATTAGAAAATTTAAAATCTCATTGTAGCAGAATTTCTTTACACATTCAAAAATTAAAATGAGGTTTTACTTAAAAAAACCTACTAAGAAAGTAAAAAAAAACAAGTGGCTCACTTTTTAGACAAGCAAAGAAAGTTGCTTATTGGTAATGGATTAACTAAATCATTTTGGATTGTTGCAGCTGAAGAAATCTGTCCAGAAAAAATAAATTTGTTTAAGATAATTAGCCTTTGAGCGAGAACAGTTGCTTACAGAGTTGAGGGTTTGGGAACAACACCAACAGTTAATTAAAAACAAGGCAAATACTTTTGAGTGGTTTTCCTAGAGTCTTGATAAGTCAACAAATATTATTCTCAGTACTAAGTGGTTTATTTGAGGAGTCAATGCCAAGTCTGAAGTGATAAAGAACTAGCTTTTATGAATAGTTTGCATGAAATAACTACAGGCTAGAATATTTCAAAGACATTAGTGGGAAAGCAGTAATCCAATACAACGTCAAATAGAATCACATTGGGGTAAAAAATATGTAGGGGAGAATGGCTTAGACAAATTTATAAAGCCTATAAAAATTTAAGTTGTTTAAAGCCTTATGATTATTCACTGTATTATTTTTTCACAATTTTGCACACAAACACACAGTCTTGAATCATGTCTTTGGAACCCACAGTGTTAACAGTGAGCTTCACTCTCCCCAGTGGATTTACCCACTGTTGGTTCTGAGCTCCCTCAGGAACAGAAGCTAAAAATCCTGACTCGCTCTACAACACTTTCCAATAAAAGCTCCCCCAATTTTGCTATTTGGGGAGACACTAGTTTGGGAAAGATCCTGGTGTTCTTACTTGCTGCAGGTAGTAATACATCCTTTCTTCTCTCAATCTTTGGTTTGTCTTTTGGTTTGGCACCCACCAAGAGGTGAACCCAGTTTTCAGGTAACACAATTACTTTTCAAAGGACCAGCTGCCCTGTTTTCATAGTTATGCAGCAGCCAGTAGCAGCTGTCCTCCTAAAATGGAAGAAACTCCTAGCAAATCACAAGTAAAGTGTAGCCCCACACCAAGTTTCCATGTGGACAGTGCTATTGCATCTTCTATCTACATAAACCCGAGAAGCACAAAGATAGTAAGTGGCATGATTGATTAACATACCACTTAAAATATCAGTAGTCACCTGGAAAGAATTAGGTTGCATCCCCACCTCACTTCTTACAATAAAGTAAATTTTACAAAGATTAGGAGTTAAACATAAAAACTAAACCCACTGATATACTAGAAGAACATACTGGAAAACTTTTTAACCTTACGGAGGATTTCTCCATGCTAGAAAACTCAGAAGTCATAAAAGAAAATGTTGATAAATTCAGATGCATAAAACAAAATAACAACAAAAACTTTTCCATGACAAAAGATATAAGCATAATAAAAAAGCAAGTAACAAGGTGGTGAAAAGTATTTGCAACTTACGTTCCAAAGGCTTAATATCCATAATATGTAAAGAGCTGCTAAAAATAAAGGAGAAAGCTATCTACAACGCTACAAAAAAAATGGCAAGAAATGTGAATAGGTCATAGAAAAGATTCTATGGAACCAAGTATTTTTTACTTAGTAAACATGAAAGAATTAAGCACTTTTCTGCTTTTCCTGTGCAAATTGTATCTAGGATAATCAAACAGTTAATGAGGAGAAATTCTTTTTATACAAACATGGTAGCTAAAAAAATGAATAATGAATGATAAAGTTAGAATACCACTACTTGAAACTCAATAATATAACAGATTTAGGTCACATATTCTCGACAGGGGTAATATTGCCCCTCAAAAGCTAAAAATTAGTTCTTAGGGGTGAAAATCTTAAATATTACAGTAGTTTGTGGCTCTCTTAAGTGCCACAGTACAACTACATATATGCATATATACATACACACATACATATTAATATTCATACATACAATTTTTTGTGCTGCTAAAATTTCACAGGGAATGAGTGCAATTAGGGGGGAAAATGTCTTAGAAGTCTCATTAGGAGAGGAACAATTTTTAAAAAGTTTGAGCAGTACTGATCTAGATAAAACCGTCAATGGCTGCAAATATGGCAAAAAGGAGACTACATTATTACCATCAAACAAGGACACACATTACCACCTAGGAAATATTCTGAGTGAAAATTGCTAACTGCATCTCATCAAACCCTAGATCTAACTATCAGTTTACAGAATACAGGGAAGAGGGAATGCATTAAAATATACTATAGGTATTAAAATCCAGAATGTGGAGAACTCTAGAGGGCAGATATTAAGTTTCTTCAACAAATAAACTGTAAAGAGAAAAATCAAAAAGAGAAGAAAGGAAGCTATAGAATAAAAGAGATTTAAAGGACATATTAACAATTGCAATAAATGGACTTTATTATAAGTCTAATTCTAAGAAGCAAAAGGAATACAGTGATAACAGTATTGTGGTGGTGTTTAGAGTTATCTTTTAGAGATACAAATGGAAATATTAATACAGATGAAACGGGGACAAAAGACAATATCAAAGTGGAAAAAGTATCTCAACTGATATCACTGATCAGTGATTCCCAAACTTTAGTGTCTAGAAAGTCCTAAATTGGTGGATTTCTCATACAAGGTCCTGTATAAGGCATGATAAATTTGCATTGCCTACTAGTTCCCTTGTAATGTTGATGCTGCTGGTCTAGGAATCACACTTTAAAAACCACTGTCATAGACAAAAGGCTAATTGCTGCTTTCATATATAGACAGGTATTAGATCCTATATTAAAATAAATAGAAAAAGACCAATGAACTAAGAGAAAATATGCAAAGAGCTTGAACGAACAAGTCAAAGAAAAGGAAATATAATTATGTCCTCTAAACATATGAAAACATACTCAAGATCCCTCAATATGAGAGTAAAGCATATTTTAAAAACATAACAAGGTAATTTTTCATGGTTTGGTGTGATTAGTGCTGGCAAGAGTGTGGGAAGAGTGTGGGAGAAAAGGCTCTGTCACACCCTGACAGGTGTGTAAATTGTTACTGCCTCTGTGTAAGGCACTATCTATTAAAATTTAAAATGCACGTATCTTTTGAACACTAATAAGAATTTATCACAGAAATATTCTTATTTACACATGGACTAAACGGCAAAGGTAAAATGATATTCACTTCAATCACTGCATTTAGAAGTACAAAACTGGAAGAACCTAAACTTCCATCAAACGATAGTTTAACTGAATAAACTACAGTACGTAGGGGAATACTATATAGCTGTTAAAAGAGGAGGTAGTTCTGTATATTTTTCTATGAAACAAATGCCAACTTTGGCTTTTAAGAGAAAAATCCAAATCTTATAATAGTTGTTAATTCTAAACACTGTTGGCACCTGTTATGGTCATTTGTTATATCAAAGCTGATAAAATTTAAAACTAAGGTTTTTTTTTTTAAGTTTTTCTTCTGTTGCTCTAAGGACAAATTCCAGCCTGTGCAATTACTCTGTGATTTGCTTACCTGACTGAACGATCATCACTTCCAGTCACGGCCAAAGGTTTAGTAGGATGGATGGCAAGTGCCCAGAGTTCACCTTCACAATGCCCTTGCATAATTAGGAAAGGTTTGTTTCTTTCATGAACCACAATTTCAAAAATCTCGCTGTCCTGTGTTCCAACTAGAATGTGGTCTCCTCGCCAACAAACACTCCTTACAGACAAACCTAGTCAAAATTGAATTGTATTTAAGATCAGTACTGTAATAAGAGAATGCTAATCTGCCTAAACCCCTATTAGTTTTGTATCTTTTATACCTGAGGTGTAAGATAAAAGGAATCTTGGATCCACACATTTTCTTCATTTATCCATCCTGTTTTCCATGTGAAATATTTCTTTTTATACACCCAGTTTCTACCCATCCTTCAGGACATACACTCTTCTTCCTCATTAGACAACATCAGTCATAGTCCGATCACCTCCTCAGTCAGTCTTGTAACACAGAACGCATCACCCGCACAGTAATCATTCTGGGGCCACCCTCTTGCGTTTAGTCACTCAGTCGTGTTAGACTCTGCAGGCCCGTGGGCTGCAGTGCATCAGGCTCCTCTGTCCCTGGGGGTTCTCCAGGTAAGAACACTGGAGTGGGGTTGCCATGCCCTCCTCCAGGGGATCTTCCCAGCCCAGGGATCGAACCCAGGTCTCCCGCATTGCAGGTGGATTCTTTACCATCTGAGCCACCAGGGAAGCCCATAACTACCTTCATAGAATTGTATTATTTTTCTCTTAGAATAATCTAATTTTTATGTGCCAAATTTCACCTCTTCAATGTGCTCATAAAATCATTAAGAAGAAAGATTTCTACTTTTTCTGTATACAATCCCTTTTGCAACCTCAGGAAAGTTGGTATTTCCCTCAGTTTCTTCATCTATATAGTATGGTCAACAATGAGGTACTGTGTAACTTACAATGTTATGAGAATCAAATAAGAAAAAGTGTCAAATTATTTTGTAAACTTTACAGTACAAAAATGCTCAGCAAAACTCATTAACACAGTATAACAGCTCACATTTACTGGATGATCATTACGTACCAGACACTCTTCTAAAAATTTTACATGTATTAGCTCATTTAACCCTCTGAGATATTTCTTCTATTTCTCATTTTACAGATGATGGTATGCAGCCCAAGGTCACATGTCTAATAAGTGACTAAAATATGGCATAAACATAGACCTGTGTAAATTCCAATCCTACTCTTATAATACAACACTAGTGGGTAACACGTTTACTTTTGTAGTGAAAGACTGTTTTATTACATCAATTTTTAAAAATCCTCCAGAGAAAAAATTATATCTTGGTTGCTGACAAATTTGGATGGAGGAAAAACACACATACATGCACATAAACAATCCTAAACAAAAGTTCCTCTAACTCTCAACACACTATTTTCAACAGTGTATTTGCTAAAGTTACATTTAGCATTCAAACAGTAAAATATTTCCAAAATTTAAGGTTACCAAAGTAAGTACTTCTCACATCTCTCTGTGGGTCCCATTAGAGCTGGCATCAGATAAGAAAAGAATCTTTGTCAATCAGTAAACCTACACAGTCTTCAGGCAAAATTTCCTCCTCAGCAGAAGGATTTTAATTAAGCATATCCAGTTTGAAGGAGCAAACATAAGCCTCACTTGTATTTATAAAGTATACTTTAAATATATGAAAGGAAGAGACAGCCCTTGGCATGTTCAGAACCCGCCTGGTCATGAGACAGTTGCTTCCTTATTACCTTTGTACCCCTGGTCTGCTTCCCTGAGATCAATCACAGTAATTGGTTTAAAAGTTAGATCCCAAAGACGAATACAGCCATCTCTGCCACCAGTAGCAAAGCCTTCTTCACAAGCATTCATGCTAAAAATTCCTGCCTAGAAGAGGGAATAAAATAATTTAACAGCATATGCTTTTTAAGAAAATACGCTACATGTGACAGTAGAAACTCACATAAAAATTTTTTGATATGGCATAAGAATAGTCAAATGCATCAGAAAATACAGATGGTAATTCAGAAATAAATCTATGTATATACAGGAACTCATATATGACCAAAGTGGCATTTAATGATATAAGAGAAAATTAAGTTAAACCTATACCATATACAAAAATGAATCAGACAAAACCAAAACATACAGACAAAATTCTAACTGTAAAAAATAAAACAAATATGTTAGAAGAGTCAGAACACTTATGTAACTTTGGGCTGTTGAAAGAACTTTATAAGTATGGCAGTTACCCACAAGTCATAAAGGAAAATTTTTAAATTTTTCATATGAGAAAAGATATCATAGTAAAAACAAACAGACTGGGGAAATATTTGCAATGTGTATGACTGTCAAAATGTGTATGTGTACATCAATGTGTATGACTAACACACAAATAAACAAAATAAAATCCAACAACAACAATAAAAAAAAGAGCAAAGGATAAGTAAAGTCGATTAATAGAAAAGGAAATTCAAGTACAGTTGACCCTTGAACAATGTAGGAGTTTTGTGGAGTCAAAAATTCTAGTATAACTTAGAAGTGAACCTCCACATCAAGATTTCTCCATATCTGCAGTCCCACAGTATCTGTGGATTTAACCAACCACAGACTGTGTAGTACTACGAAGCTATGGTTTTACCAGTAGTCATGCGTGGATGTGAGAGTTGAACCATAAAGAAAGCTGAGAGCCAAAGCATCAATGCTTCCGAACTGTGGTGTCGGAGAAGACTCTTTACAGTCCTTTGGACCACAAGGAGATCCAACCAGTCAATCCTAAAGGAAATCAATCCTGAATAGTGCACTGGAAGGACAGATGCTGAAGCTGAAACTCCAATACTTTGGTCACCTATGCGAAGAGCCGACTCACTGGAAAAGACCCTGATGCTGGGAGAGACTGAAGGCAGGAGAAGAGGGTGACCGAGGATGTGATGGTTGGATGGCATCAACAACTCACTGGACATGAGTTTGAGCAAACTCTGGGAGATAACACACAACAGAGCATAAGCGTGCATGCATGCGCGCACACACACATGCAGTATTTACTATTGAAAATAATTCCCATACAACTGGACCCTTGAGGTTCAAACCTATGTTGTTTAAGGGTCAACTGTAATCAGTAAATATAAGAAATTTCACAAATAGATGGGAAAGAAAATTAAAACAAATAGTTAATATTTTTCACCCAGAAGATAAGCAACAATTTACAATAGTGATCATGTCCTGGGCTGATGAGTATGAGGAACAAACTGATATTTTTATACTGATGGTACAAAATGTGAAATGCCACAACTTTTGCTAGAATCTGCTATTTCTGGTCTTCAGACATTTTGTTGAAAGCAACTCCTACTCTAAGCAGTTCTTAAGAATATTTAACACGAAATGTATTATATATTTAAAAGTGATTCATATTAATATGTGTGTGTGCGCTCAGTCATGTCTGACCTCATTGCAACTCTATGGACTGTAGTCCACCAGACTCTTCTGTCCATGGGATTTCCCAAGCAAGAATACTGGAGCGGGTTGCCATTTCTTTCTCCAGGGGCTCTTTCCGATCCTGCGACTGAACCCGCGTCTCTAGTATATCCTGCACTGGCAGGTGGATTCTTTACCACTATGCCACCTGGGAAGCTCTCATATTTATACATTTAATAGCTTTTCTACTTGAGATGTTCCTGATAACAATATGGCAGCTCTATGCTCTCCAGGTCCCTTCACTATGTGAGAGACCCAACCGCTAAAATGATCAAATCAAAAAACACTAAAAGGTTTTCTTTAAAAAAAATTTTTACCTTGTATTGGGGTATAGCTGATTAACAATGCCGTGACAGTTTCAGATGAAGAGCAAAGGGACATGCATCCATTCTCCCCCAAACTCCCCTCCCATCCAGGTCGCCACATAGCATTAGGCAGAGTTCCATGTGCTATACAGTAGGTCCTTGTTGGTTACCCATTTTAAACACAGCAGTGTGTACATGTCCTTCCCAAACTCCCTAACTATCTCCTCTCTCATTCTTCCCCCTGGCAACCGTAAGTTCATTCTCTGTGAGATTCTTTCTGAAAAAACACTGAAAGGTTTTAACAACACATCTTTTTCCCTGGTTTGGTAACTTATTATATGAAAATCTCATGAAGTACAAAAATTTCTTTATCACTCACTTAATCAATGATGTTAAAATTAAAAAGTTAATATTACTCTAGAACTATCCCCAAATTTCCCACTGGTAAATTAGCTACAAAAGCTCTAGTTTTACTCTAATGTGGTTAATCTAGAATCAGTTCAGTTCAGTTGCTCAGTCATGTCCGACTCTTTGTGACCCCATGAACCGCAGCACACCAGGCCTCCCTGTCCATCACCAACTCCCAGAGTTCACCCAAACCCATGTCCATCGAGTCGGTGATGCCATCCAACCATCTCATCCTCTGTCGTCCCCTTCTCCTCCTCCCCTCAATCTTTCCCAACATCAGGGTCTTTTCCAATGAGTCAGCTCTTCACATCAGGTGGTCAAAGTACTGGAGTTTCAGCTTCAACATCAATCCTTCCAATGAACACCCAGGACTTATCTCCTTTAGGATGGACTGGTTAGATCTCCTTGCAGTCCAAGGGACTCTCAAGGGTCTTCTCCAACACCACAGTTCAAAAGCATTAATTCTTCGGTGCTCACCTTTCTTTGTAGTCCACTCTCACATCCATACATGACTACTGGAAAAACAATAGCCTTGACTAGATGGACCTTTGTTGGCAAAGTAATGTCTCTGCTTTTTAATATGCTATCTAGGTTGGTCATAACTTTCTTTCCAAGGAGTAAATGTCTTTTAATTTCATGGCTGAAATTACCATCTGCAGTGATTTTGGAGCCCAGAAAAATAAAGTCTGACACAGTTTCCACTGTTTCCCCATCTATTTGCCATGAAGTGATGGGACCAGATGCCATGATCTTAGTTTTCTGAATGCTGAGCTTTAAGCCAACTTTTTCACTCTCCTCTTTCACTTTCATCAAGAGGCTCTTTAGTTCCTCTTCACTTTCTGCCATAAGGGTGGTGTCACCTGCATATCTGAGGTTATTGACATTTCTCCTGGCAATCTTGATTCCAGCTTGTGCTTTCTCCAGCCCAGCATTTCTCATGATGTACTCTGCATGTAAGTTAAATAAACAGGGTGACAATATACAGCCTTGCTGTACTCCTTTTCCTATTTGGAACCAGTCTGTTGTTCCATGTCCAGTTCTAACTGTTGCTACCTGACCTGCATACAGGTTTCTCAAGAGGCAGGTCAGGTGGTCTGGTATTCAGAATTTTTCACAGTTTATTGTGATCCACATAGTCAAAGGCTTTGGCATAGTCAATAAAGCACAAAAAGATGTTTTTCTGGAACTCTCTTGCTTTTTTGATGATCCAGAGGATGTTGGCAATTTGATTTCTGGTTCCTCTGCCTTTTCTAAAACCAGCTTGAACATCTGGAAGTTCACGGTTCACGTATTGCTGAAGCCTGGCTTGGAGAATTTTAAGCATTACTTTATTAGTGTGTGAGATGAGTGCAATTGTGTGGTAGTTTGAACATTCTTTGTCATTGCCTTTCTTTGGGATTGGAATGCAAACTGACCTTTTCCTGTCCTGTGGCCACTGCTGAGTTTTCCACATTTGCTGGCATATTGAGTGCAGCACTTTCACAGCATCATCTTTGAGGATTTGAAATAGCTCATCTGGAATTTCATCACCTCCACTAGCTTGTTCATAGTGATGCTTCCTAAAGCCCACTTGACTTCACATTCCAGGATGTCTGGCTCTAGGTGAGTGATCACACCATTGTGATTATCTGGGTCGTGAAGATCTCTTTTGTACAGTTCTTCTGTGTATTCTTGCCACCTCTTCTTAATTAGGTCCCTTCCATTTCTGTCCTTTATTGAGCCCATCTTTGCATGAAATGTTCCCTTGGCATCTCTAATTTTCTTGAAGAGATCTCTAGTCTTTCGCATTCTGTTGTTTTCCTCTATTTCTTTGCACTGATAGCTGAGGAAGGCTTTCTCATCTCTCCTTGCTATTCTTTGGAACTAATACTTCTAGGTTAAATTTAAGAAGCTTTTTCCAATAATGAAAAAGACACCATACTAAAACAATGGTTTGAACAAAATACTAATTATACTACTTTAATTGCATAATGTTTTTTCATTGAAATCTTGAAAACAAATAGACAAATTAATTCAATTGTAATAGCAGTTTTCAAGTAACTGAATCGATTAGAATGTCTGCTATATTATGGAACTTTTCATTCTAAGACAAGGAGGTAAGTAATTTATACCTAAAAGTGTTCAAAATATTTAAATATACTTACAGTATGAGCTCCTTGTATTGTTCGTATAAGATTGATTCCCTTCCAAACATATATATCCCCATTGAGTGCGCCAGAATACGTTAATTCATCCCTCGCACAGGCCAGGCACAAGATGGTCTGAAGGTCACCAGTCTTCCCAAAGACCCCTCGTTTTGGAGTCAGAGCATTTCCACATAAACTCCAGAACTAAAAAGTACATAGTATAATCAAATTACTAAAGAAGGCTCATAATACAAATATTTCCAGTACTTTGATGCTATATTAGAGCAGGAGACGAGAAATTACCCATGAAATTCCCTTATGATTCAATAGCATTCAATGTTCACATCCGTATCCTAGTGCTGTCATTAGCTACATTATAGCAGATAAACTGCTGGTTTCAGTCCTTACTGTAAGAATAAAGGGGGCTGAATTGGAGTAGGTTTCAAGATATGCTATTTCCCTTAGTTTTCTGGGAGAAAAAAACTACATAAACTTAGATTAAAAAGTTGGGAATAGGTTAGCAATGAAAGTGCAGCTAATATTCATTTCTTCAGTCACCTTCGTATTTCAAATGCTAAAGAGCCACATCTATCCAGTGGTTACTCTATAGGAGAGCACCGAGTTGGATTCTAGAACAATGGTTCTTAACTCCTGCTGAGCATCAGAATCATTTGAGTACCTGGGCTTCCCTCTCCAAAGGGTCTCTCTCAGTACATCTCAGAGGGGGTTCGGGTATACTATGCTTTAATTTCCCCCAGGTGATTTTAATATGCAGCCAAAGTTGATAATCACTGACTTAGAAGAAAATAACAGACTGAAACTGGGACTTACTGAAAGAAGAGAACAGGCTATACTTATGCACAGAAACCATGAAGCTTTTAAATTTAAATATCATTAAGTTTCATTGATTAGAGCATTCATTAGCTATTTGAATGGCTAAGTCATAATTTTTTGTCCTTTGAGGCCACTGATTTTAAACATACATATATGAGTGTATATACATATATATATACACATGTATATATATATATACACACATAAAATATATATATGTGTGTGTGTGTATAAACTGCAGTGTGATGTGTCTCTGCTTAGTAGCAGAGAATAAATAACCATGACTATTGTAAGTAAGACTCTTCTAGTACCTTGATATGTTTTACACCACAGCTGACAAGTTTATTTGGCTGGTACAAATCCCAAGAAATATCAAATATCTGTTAAAAAAAAAATCAGATTCATGGTTAAGACACTTATTTTGAGAATCATTTAAGAATCCTGTCCAAAAGCCAAAATAGCCCAAAAGTCCACATATCAGAAAACAATATTCCTCTAAATAAAAATCAGAATTTTACATTTTTATCAGAAATAAAAAAAATCCTATCAGAAACAAAGTATCAAAATGATAAGGAACAAAAACTATTTCTTAGTTTCTATGAACCATATGAAACAACTACTGGAGCAAAAATTAACACCTCTATTTTTAATTTAAAAAAATTTTTGGTCTATAAATAACAAGAATGATTCAACAGAACTAGGGCATGAGGCAGATACCTGCATAAATTCTACAGAGGAAAGATAATGAACAGAACATAAACTTAACACTTTTGCAGCTAGAAATAAAAACAAGAGAACATTTTTGCAGCTTTCTATCACACAGAACTACTTACATAAAGGAGCCAAATATTTATTTCACAGTAAAAATTCTGTTTCCAGTTTTCTACACTGTTTAAATTTTCATTACTGTATAAATTTTGGAAATTCCTCAGATTCAATTTCTAAGACTCCATAAGTTTCAAACAAATCTTTGCTACAAAATCAAACAAGAAAAAACCCAGATGAAATAAAATATGCATTAGAAATATGAACTTTAACAATAAATAAAAGAAAATTTAATATTTGAAAAAAAATGTTATAGCAGAAAAAACAATTCTGCTCTGTTGTGGTCCTTTAATGGACTGGAACCTGGTGGTACGGAGTCTACGATAAGAAAGTAAAAGAGAGAAAGAGGCTGATATTCCCTGGTTTATGCAGAGGACCAATAAAGCCCTTGACACAGGACTTGCATCGCTCACAACGCACCAGGTGCCCCCTCAAGGGGGTGAAGGCACGAAGTGCCTTCTCGAGAGGGTCTTAGAAGCCCGGGCAGGAAAGTGAGCACCACGGGTCTCTAAGCTCCAGAGAATCAGCCAGAAAAAGAGAGAGAGAGAGAAACAAAAAAGACACGGGGACCTAAGCTCTGATGGAGCAAAGGTGCTTTAATGATTTTTCTATGAGTATATATAGGCTGTGGTACAAGAAACTTCTTTTGGGAATGATAGAGATCAGAAAACCAAACGTACAGCAACCGTTACCAAGGGAACAAGGGGTAGTGTTAGTCACAAGGTCAGGAGACAATCCATATCTCAAGAAAGGGGAGCGAGACTAAGCAGTTTTGTCCTAAAGAGAATGTTTACTAAAGCAGACCCAAGCCCGCCTCACACAATGCCCTCAGGCCCTGGGAGCAGCGTGCTGCTCCGCCTGAAGAGGGACACAGGACTCACGAGAGAGCACGCAGGCTCCTCCCGTCAGACACCCCCTGACTCTGCTCAACGGTAGTGTGCACCATGCTTTCTTTGACAACTGCCTCACAGTCACCTAACATGCTTACTACCTCTAAAAATTTACAAAGTGACAGTTTTTAGTGACAATGAAGAAAGAACACATCTTAAAAATAAACATTTAGCAACTCACCATAATACAGATTAAATGAAAAACATACTGCTGAACCTTTAAAAATACTTTTAATCAGTCTATTTATTAAGTCCAAAGTACTAATGTGTGAAATGCTTTGATCTAAGTAAGTTAGAATACATAACTGTATAATAAAATGCACCTAACACTTTAACAGAGGATGAGATGGCTGGATGGCATCACCGACTCAATGGGCATGAGTTTGAGTAAACTCCAGGAGTTGGGTGATGGACAGGGAGGCCTGGCGTGCTGTGATTCATGGGGTCACAAAGAGTCGGATGTGACTGAGCAACTGAACTGAACACTTAAATAATTATTTAAATTGTTTGTGTATAACAGGCCCCTCTGAGAATATGCCAAAACCAAGTTTATCTTCCAAAATACAAATGCATACAAAAATTTTTATATAACTTTTACCAATTCATAGATTATCCCCAAATAGAATCAATGACTATAGCTCTTATGCTAGTTCAGGTTAGGATTTTACTACACATGAAAAAATCAGACATTTTTAAGAGTTTATGACAAAATTTTTTATGTATTTTTATAAAAGTAGTATAATATTTAATTAAAAAGCTGACTACAATATATTCATTATATTAACCTCATACAACTTAGAATAAGGAATATATTTTTAACAAGTTTCCAAAGTGAAAAATGTTAGGTCTCTAACATAATTTCAAATTTACACACACAATATTATTTACCCTAACTATAATACTTTTATAACAAATCAATGATAAACCAAACTAAATAATAAATAGAGCCTAGGCATGACCCATTCAATTTTTTAATTTAGGTCTGAACAACTTAAAATTCATCATTTTTGCTGAAGCAAACACTGGATTAAAGGTTTTGTGCTAAAACTACATATCAATTTATGTTTTTGAGTACTACAACACATATATGCATTCTAAAATTTTATAAGTACTTTCAATTACACTTTAAATTTTTAATTACATACAAACAACTGACAAAAACAATAACAAAACACAGAAACATAAAATCCCCTGACTGTTCTCTGGCTTCTTCCCACCCAACACCCATTAGAAACTCCAAGGTACAATACTTACTCTATCTGTGTGACCTGGAGCCATAGACAACATTTTCCCTCTTTTCCAGTCCCAAACGCAAACTGCATTCTTTGAATCAAGTCCAACGGAAACCAAGCGCTGAGTTATGGTCACGAAGTCCAGAGGGCAAGGGATGAGGGCAAGGGATATAAAAAAGCAAACAAATACAAAATGAACCAAATTATAAATGGCAAACAAATACTACTCACGGGTATTACAAACATCAAAACTTACACACATATTTTATAGACCTCACAGAAAGGCTGGATGTGTTTCATTTTATTAATATTTTCACATATGTGTAGCTTTTCCCATTAAAAAACAGAAGACAGACTTCTATTTCTAACAGTGGTGGTGGTTTAGATGCTAAATCATGTCCGACTCTTGCAACCCCGTGGACTGTAGCCTGCCAGTAGGACTGACAAAACACCCTATTATACATCTCCTGCTAAAAACTAAAAATACTAGATAAAGTGTAAAAACATCTTTTTAAAATGCACTTTTGAGCTGTCAAGGAATTAAGAGAGAACAAAACCAAAGTGATTTTCTATGGGAATCCTAGAAGTAGGAGAGCTCCTATACCCACTCAATTCTAAAGTTATCCGCTAACTCTGGGAAGCCTCAGTTTTGTTCTGCAGACTGAAGACAAATAGAAGATAAACACTGAGGGCCTGCCCAAGGTAGTGAATTGAATTGGAGACCTTTGGCTAAAGCAGTGAGCTCCTCAGAGTAAACGAGAACACAAAACCACCCCTTTTCAAAGAACGGGGCAGCAATCCACAATGGAGGAGAAAACCTCCTTGCAAGTATGTAGCCACAGTGACCTTCACGTGGTTGTAGGGTCTAAATCCACATTAATCATGAATCCTTCAAATGAAAACTTTCATTTAGAGTGGTCCTAAAGACTGCAGAGTTTTTAAGCGTTTTCAACAATGGGGCACAGGCAAATACAAATTCTATGTGGAGGACTGATCCTATAATCTATCCCTCAAAGTGAAGTGAGTGAAATCGCTCAGTCGTGTCCGACTCTTTGAGACCCCACAGACTGTAACCCACCAGTTCCTCTGTCCATGGGATTTTCCAGGCAAGAGTACTGGAGTGGGTTGCCATTACCTTCTCCAGGGGATTCTTCTCCATCCAGCGATCGAACCCAGGTCTCCCACGTTGCAGGCAGACGCTTTACAGTCTGAGCCACCAGGAATAGATCTCTATCCCTCAAAGAATTCATCTGAATCAGTTCTAATGAGGTGGATGAAACTGGAGCCCATTATACAGAGTGAAGTAAGCCAGAAAGAAAAACACCAATACAGTATACTAACGCATATATATGGAATTTAGAAAGATGGTAACGATAACCCTATATGCAAGACAGAAAAAGAGACACAGATGTATAGAACAGACTTTTGGACTCTATGGGAGAAGGCGAGGGTGGGATGATCTGAGAGAACAGCATCAAAACATGTATGTTATCAAGTGTGAAACAGATCGCCAGCCCAGGTTGGATGCATAAGACAAGTGCTTGGGGCAGGTGCACTGGGATGACCTAGAGGGATGGGATGAGGAGGGAGGTGGGAGGGGGGCTCAGGATGGGGAACACATGTAAATCCATGGCTGACTCATGTCAATGTATGGCAAAAACCACTACAATACTGTAAAGTAATTAGCCTCCAACTAATAAAAATAATTGGGGAAAAAAAAAGAATCCCTACAATTAGTAATTCAATAAAAATAAAACAAACAACCTCATACCCGACAACCAGAGGAAATAAGGGACCATAAGTGAGAATCAGCAAGCTACTAAAAACAGCAAAATCAACCTTGAAAAGCATCAGACACTGGAGTTTTTAATTGTTTATTTTTCATTTCTAGAAATTCTGTTTGCTTCCTTACATTTGCTGGGATGCTTTTTGTAATCTCCCATTCTTTCCCCATATGAAGATATTTTGAAGCCTTAAATTTTATTTCTCTACTCATGTGCACAGAGTAGGTATTTGGGAACTAGAGAGTATCTCTACTCATGTGAGCTGAGAAATTAAATTTAAGGCTTCAAAATATCTTCATATGGGAAAAGAATGGACGATTACAAAAAGCATCCCAGCAAGTTTAAGGAAGCAAACAGAATTTCTAGAAATGAAAAATAAATAAAATTAAAAACTCAGTGGAAGTTACATAGGAGATTAGAGGGAGATGAAGAGACAAAGAGTTGAAAAGGGGATGATGAGATGGGAAGTATGATAGAGGTTAAGAAACATGAGAGATGACCTTTCAGTCATGAAAGAGTATGAGGGTCCGAACTTGCCCCCTGCCATAAACGACTAGAAAACCATACAAAATATATAAAACAAGTGTTTTTGGAAATGTTTAATAGGAAGTGAAGCAGGATAAACCCTGAATGAGGGGAAGCAAACAAGGTATATTCTGCAGTGGCCCTAGCCTTCATCTAAGAGGCAGTTTACAGACTACAGCACAGAAAGGTGGAATCCAAATAGAGCCCAGAAGATTTGCTGATTTGAGAATATAGAGTCTGGAGTTCAGAGAGGTCAAGATTGCTACAGTCTGCGGGCAGAGAAAGAACTCTAGAAAATCTGTTTACAGGTACCCAGAGAATCCCAATCTTTGTGTGCATAGGGTGAAATTCACAAGGCCATGCAAAGAACAAATTCTGCAAAAAGAACAGTTACTGGGAGCTAAAGCCAAACAATTACCAGAGATCACAAAGGGTCAGGATTTTTCAGACTTCCAACAGCAAGAATGGAGATATATCTTCGAATTCAGTGTGTATTCAGCAGAGATTTCAGGAGCATCACATCAGAGTAGTGAAGTTTAACTAGTAGACCTAGAGAAAAGCTGCTCTAGCCTTAACCAAAAAAAGCTTGAAAGCAAGCTTTTCAAAAGAACCAGACTGATTCACAAGGAACTTAACCACCTACAAGAACAATGTTCAAAATGCTTTAAAGGGATACAACAAAATCCAGCATTGAGAATGCAATACACACAATGTCCAGCATCCAATTAAAAAATTACTGGACATGTTAAAAAAGAGGAAAATGTGACCCAAAACCAGGAGAAAAATCAGTTATTAGAAACAGACCCAGGTATCACACATATGATTAAAATTAGGAGGCCCTGGTTGTTAAGATGGAAATGTTCAAAATGCTTAAGAAGTATTTTAAAACAAGCATATAAAGAATAAAAAGCGAAATGGAAGACATAAAAAAATGTTGAACTTGTAAATATAAATGTTAAATTATCAGAAATGAAAATTCACTCCAACGGATTAACAGTATCTTATACAATGAAGATAAGATAAATGAACTTGAAGGCATAGCAACAGAAACTATCAAAAATAAAGCACAGAAAGAAAAAGATTAACAGAGCCTCATCATCTTTAGAAAATTTCAAGTGGTATAACATACAGGTAATTATGACAACAAAAAAAGAAAAAAAGATGAAAGAAAACGAAAACAAAACTGAAGAAATAACGGCCAAAACATCCTGCATTTGATTAAAAAAACATAAATCCACAAATCTGAGATACTCAAGCTTCAAGCAGATTAATCTCATGCACAGAAAAACACATTAACACACATGGTCACCAAACTGTTGAACCAGTGGCCAAAAGAGAGAGACAATTTTGGTGTATAGAAACAAAGATTTAAAAATTACCCTAGGCTTCTCATCTGACATTATACACATCAAATCACAATTAATAGCCTCTCTAAAGTGCTGAAGGGGAAAAAACGTCAACACATAATTATATACCTACCAAAAATATTCAAAACTTGGGTCAAAATAAAGTCTTTTTCAAATAAACAAAAGATGAGAAAATTCATCATCAACAAATCTGCACTATAAGTAAGATATGATAATGGAAGTTTCTTCAGGCAGAAAGAAAATGATACCAAAGAGAGCCATAATTTACATATATGAATAAAGAGTACCCAAATGGTAAATAAATAAGACTTTT
Organism: Cervus elaphus; assembly: GCF_910594005.1. Taxonomy (NCBI): domain Eukaryota; kingdom Metazoa; phylum Chordata; class Mammalia; order Artiodactyla; family Cervidae; genus Cervus; species Cervus elaphus. The sequence continues at coordinate 3,008,901 of NC_057826.1, read as the reverse complement.
CTTATTTTTAATTTTCTTTGAAAACTGTTTAAAGCAAACATAACAACAGTTATTATAGAGTTTACAGAGCATGTAAAATGAATGAAAATGAAAGATGTAAAATAAATGACAACAAAGCACAATAAACAGAAGGAAAAAAGAAAGAGCAGAATATATAAAGTGCACAGGAAACCGCATGAAGATAAAAAAATTTTGAATTACAAAATAAGCCTAAACAAATTTAAAAACATTAAAAAACACAATAAGTTCTTTGACATAATTCAAAGACAAAATTCAATCAGAATAACAGAAAATTACGCAGAAAATTCTCCAAATATCTGGCAACTATCAATACAATTCTAAGTTAACTGAAGAGTTAAAGAAAAAAATCACAAGGACAATCTCACAACACATACTTTGAAAAACACTGGTTTAAAAGCAGGGGTAGGAAAATTACAACCCTTGGACTTGTACCTGTTTTAATAAATAAAGTTTTACTGGAACAGCCACACGTATTCCTTTATAAGCTGTCTATGACTGCTTTCATTCTAACGCAGAGCTAGAGTAGCTGTGACAGAGACCGTATGCTCACAAGCTTAAAATATTTACTGACTTGTTATCGACAGCTTTGCCAGTCTCTGGTTTAGAGTACAGATTCTGCCCAGGTTTAAACGCCAGTTCCATCTCTGTCGCTGACTGCATTCCCAATAGCAAGTAATCTGAGCAATTATTTAGCTTCTCTGCACCTTAGGTTCCTCTTAAGTGAGGATAATAGAGTAATTATTAGGGTTAATATGAGAATTAACACACATAGATGAGTTAGAAGAGTGCTTGGCACATGCTTAATGTTATATAAATGTTTGCTATCATCATCATTATTATTTTTACCATAACCATAATTAACTGTAAAAGCCCAGGCCTTTGACCCATCTGAATGAGAAATGCCATTGAGTACCTAGCTAGAAAGTTTCTGCAAAGCAGAATAATTATTTAAGTCCCCAAATGGAGAGAATGAGTGACTTACATAAAAAGATACAAAATACAGTTTGTATCTGGCTCTCCATCAAGTGAACTAGAAGAGACAACTTGCTCCTCTTAAGAGTCCTTAATATCTGGGAACTAGAAAGTACCTGCATATGTTGAGCTAAAACAAAAATATCTACCTCTTGCTATGGCACACCGTGTAAAGATTAAAATTCTACAAAACAAGTATAAAGTGAGGAACAGTCAGAAAGGCACTGACCATTCTATCAGTGCTTCTCTCTGGCTAAGCTAATCACACACACAGTGAACCACAACTGACCAAAACTTTAAAACTTCGTGCTTCCCAAGTGGCTCAGTGGTAAAGAATCCACCTGCCAACTCAGGAGATGCCAGAAATTTGGGTTCGATCTCTGGGTTGGGACGATGCCCTGAAGAAGGAAGGAAGTGGCAACCCACCCCAGTATTCTTGCCTGGAAAACCCCATGGACAGAGGAGCCTGGTGGGCTACAGTCCATGTGATTGCAAAGAGTCAGATACTGGTGACTGAGCATGCATGTACCTCAACAGGGCTCCAGAGCATCTAGCTCTGTACAGGCAGTAACAAAGGAGACCTGGGAGCACTTCCTCTGCAGCCCTGATAAACATATCACGGCCAAAACCAACCTCCCTAACCACAGAGTAAGCAACAGCAGAGAGGAAAATGTAGAGACAACCAAGCAAATACTGCCCTCTTAGATTTCTATAATTCTGTGCCTTATCATCCTTTCTTACAGGTGTGCATAAAGTTTTCCAGTGAAAGTAATGCTTGAACCATATCTTAGAAGACAGAGTAAGAGACAGCTGGGCAGAAAAGTAAACAAAATGTATTTCAGACCAAAGTATACCAAGATGAGACAGATAATGGTGCTTTCAGGAAACAGCTGGTACTTTGATGTGGCTGAGGGGAAGAGTTGCCTGCTGGGAAGTGGCAGGAGACAAGATTAGAGAGGCAGCCAGAGCCAGGAGAAAGAATATGTTTTGTTTTTTAATGAGCTAGAGTAAAGGGAATTCAGTTTTAAACATGTAATAAATGGTATATCTATATGACATTCAAGGAAGCTATATGGAGTTGGAGAAGGAAATGGCAACCCACTCCAGTACTCTTGCCTGGAAAATCCCATAGACAGAGGTGCCTGGCAGGCCACAGTCCATAGAGTCACAAGAATTGGACATGACTTAGTGACTAAATCATCGCATCATACAAAATTGAGGAGAGAAGCTGGGGCCACTGTTAACTGATACAGGAGTTGAAGTCGTAGGTGTAGTAATCCGAAAGAGAATAACTAAAATGAGGGGTGAAGGGAAAGAAAGCTGTATTAATAGGAACACTGATATGTAAGAAGGAGACAGAAGGAGCAGCTCCTTTCAAGCTAACTAAGAACAAGGGTGAACACTGAAATTTTAGGGATCAGTGAACTAAATGGACTGGTAGGGGTAAATTTAATTCAGATGACCATTATATCTACCTGAAGAAGGAAACGGCAACCCACTCCAGTATTCTTGCCTGGAGAATCCCATGGACAGGGGAGCCAGGCAGGGGATCATCCATGGGGTCACAAAGAGTCAGACACGACTGAAGCGATTTAGCATTATATCTACTACTGCAGACAAGAATCCCTTAGAGGAAATGGAGAAGCCCTCATAGTCAACAAAAGAGTCCAAAATGCAGTACTTGGGTGCAATCTCAAAAATGACAAGGCAAACCATTCAATATCACAGTAATCCAAGTCTATGCCCCAACCACTAATGCCAAAGCAGCTGAAGTTGAATGGTTCTGTGAAGACCTACAAGACCTTCCAGAACTAACACCAAAAAAGATGTCCTTTTTGTCATAGGGGATTGGAATGCAAAAGTAGGAAGTCAAGAGATACCTGGAGTAACAGGCAAGGTTGGCCTTGGAGTACAACATGAAGCAGGGCAAAGGCTAACAGAGTTTTGCCAAGAGAACGCACTGGTCACAGCAAACACCCTCTTCCAACAACATAAGAGATGACTCTACACATGGACATCACCAGATGGTCAACACCAAAATCACACTGAGTATATCTTTGCAGTCGAAGATGGAGAAGCTCTATACTGTCAAGAAAACAAGACCAGGAGCTGACTGTTGCTCAGATCATAAATTCCTTATTGCAAAATTCAGACTAAATTGAAGAAAGTAGGGAAAACCACTAGGCCATTCATAAATCAAATCCCTTATGATTATACAGTGGAAGTGAAAAATACATTCAAAGAATCAGATCTGATAGAGTACATGAAGAACTATGGACGGAGGTTCATAGCACTGTATAGGAGGTGGTGATCAAAACCATCCCCAATAAAAAGCAATGCAAAAAAGGCAAAATGGTTGTCTGAGGAGGTCTTACATACAGCTGAGAAAAGAAGGGAAGTGAAAGGCAAAGGAGAAAAGGAAAGATATACTCACCTGAATGTAGAGTTCCAAAGAACAGAAAGGACAGATAAGAAAGCCTTCCTCAGTGATTAATGCAAAGAAATAGAGGAAAACAACAGAATGGGAAAGACTAGAGATCTCTTCAAGAAAATTAGAGAAGGGAACACTTCATGCAAGGAAGTGCACAATAAAGGACAGAAATAGTATGGACCGAACAGAAGCAGAAGATATTAAGAAGAGGTGGCAAGAATACACAGAAGAACTATACAAAAAAGATCTTCATGACTCAGATAATCATGATGGTGTGATCACTCACCTAGAGCCAGACATCCTGGAATGTGAAGTCAAGTGGGCCTTAGGAGGCATCACTACAAACAAAGCTAGTGAAAGTGATGAATTCCAGATGAGCTATTTCAAATCCTCAAAGATGTTGCTGTGAAAGTGCTGCACTCAACATGCCAGCAAATTTGGAAAACTCAGCAGTGGCCACAGGACAGGAAAAGGTCAGTTTTCATTCCAATCTCAAAGGCAGTGCTAAAGAATATTCAAACTACCACACAATTGCAATCATTTCACATGCTAGCAAAGTAATGCTCGAAATTCTCCAAGCTAAGCTTCAACAGTATGTGAACTGAGAACTTCCAGAGGTTCAAGCTGGATTTAGAAAAGGCAGAGCAATCAGAGATCACATTGCCAACATCTGTTGGGCCATAGAAAAAGCAAGAGAATTCCAGAAAAACATCTACTTCTGCTTTACTGACTACACTAAAGGCTTTGACTGTGTGGATCACAACAAGCTGGAAAACTTTTAAAGAGATGGGAATACCAGACCACCATACCCACCTCCTGAGAAATCTGTATGCAGATCAAGAAGCAACAGTTAGAAGCGGACAGGGAACAATGGACTGGTCCTAAATTGGGAAAGGAGTACGTCAAGGCTGTATATTGTCACCCTGCTTATTTAATTTCTATGCAGAGTACATCATGCGAAATGCCGGACTGGATGAGAAACAAGCTGGAATCAAGATTGCTGGGAGAAATATCAATAACCTCAGATATGCAGATGACACCACCCTTATGGCAGAAAGCGAAGAGGAACTAAAGAGCCTCTTGATGAAAGTGAAAGAGGAGAGTTTAAAAGTTGGCTTAAAACTCAACATTCAAAAAGCTAAGATCATGGCATCTGGTCCCATCATTTCATGGGAAATAGATGGAGAAACAATGAAAACAGTGACAGACTTTATTTTCTTGGGCTCCAAAATCACTGCAGATGGTGACTGCAGCCATGAAAGTCAAAGATGCTTGCTCCTTGGAAGAAAAGCCACGACAAACCTAGACAGCGTGTTAAAAAGCAGAGACATTACTTTGCCAACAAAGGTATGTCTAGTCAAAGCTATGGTTTTTCCATTAGTCATGTACGGATGTGAGAGCTGGACCATAAAGAAGGCTGAGCGCTGAAGAATTGATGCTTTGAACTGTGGTGTTGGAGAAGACTCTTGAGAGTCCCTTGGACTGCAAGATCAAACCAGTCCATCCTAAAGGAGATCAGTCCTGAATAGTCATTGGAAAGACTGATGTTTGAAGCTGAAGCTCCAATACTTTGGCCACCTGATGTGAAGAGCTGACTCATTGGAAAAGACCCTGATGCTGGGAAAGATTGAAAGCAGGAGGAGAAGGGGACGACAGAGGATGAGATGGTTGGATGGCATCACCGACTCAATAGATGTGAGTCTGAGCAAGCTCCGGTAGATGGTGAAGGACAGGGAGGCCTGGCGTGCTGCAGTCCATGGGGTCTCAGAGAGTCGGACACGACTGAGTGACTGAACAACAACAAAGAAGTAACAGGGAGGGAAAACACAGATAAAGAAGCCTCTATCCAGCTTCCCAAATTCCTTCCTGATCCTATTTCCAAAGAAAGTCTTGGTTGTGTCTTTAGTTAAACTAGAAGTAAAGCTTTGAAGTTCCTGGCTTCACTTACACTTGGGTGTTTTTCAACAGTAAACACTACAGTACTGCACATCTATGGTTGGTTGAATCCGCAGAGGTAGAGGAACCGTGAATACAGAGGGTCAACTATAAGTTATATGCATGTTAATCCCTGCATTGTTCAATGGTCAGCTGTATTTATTAAAAAGTTCGAGCACACTAAATACTCAAATGAGAAAAACATCTCGATAGGCATAACTAGATGAGTTCCAAGAGTTTCTGCAAGTGTGAAACACATTCAAATAGTAGACAATTAAACTTAAAAGAGTCTAGTATTGGGTGGGGGGGGGGGGGGGTCCTTGTGATTTCAATATTTATTGAGTGAGGACTAGTTGTTACAGATATCACAAAGTAAAAATCACAAATTGTGCAAAATATCTAGGACTTAACAGAGTAAACACTGGTCAAATCATATAGAAAGCCATAAGAAATCAGGATCTGGCAAGTAACAGAAGAGATGAAAGCTAAAAATAATACAATAGGCACTTGAGATATGTCTAGATGTTAAGAGATTACTAAAAGTCCCCAGGAATAAAATCAGTGAATTCCTTTAATATTTTTGCAAAAATGACTCTCTTCATAGTCATGTGTCAAAAATCAAAGGTAAAAGGCAAAGTAAAGCATTTTATTTTATATCAGCATAAAACTGACAAAATCAGGTTAAAAATTAACATTTTATTCTTAGTTCATACTATAAATTAGCAGAGTTTTAACTATAACTTAGATTTTGTTAAACATGTGAATGTGCTTTTATAAATTATGGTTGTATTTTCAAGATAAAAGGATTAATGCCTTTCTCATACAATCCTCTCTCTCATTTACTATGAAATTTTAGTCCCTGTTTGATGTGAATTTATATAGCCTTTTCAGGCCCTGCTTATTCCCAATAAGACAGACTTCCAGTATTAGCATGGATAGTCAAGCCTTTTAGAAAAAAACAGCTAGGAAAAGAAAATTCAGCATACTACCAACAAGAAGACTCATTCACTGGATAAATCTTAATTGATCACTTACAGTTTCAAATCTAGTAAAAAATGCAAAAATTAGATAATATTTCCTAATTGGTATTTCACAAACAGTTAAAGATATTAGTGAATAATATGTTCTCAAATTTAACTAAAGCATCTTCTCATTAGCATAATTTCAGAAATACTCTTAATTTTCAACTGATCGCAGTTCCTTACAAGTTTCAGCTGTACTTAGGATGAATGAATTCCTCCTGAAATATAAATAACCACCTCCTTAGTTCCATGTTTGGGAGGCATAGGGCATTGGGGTTAAAAACATGAGCTTTGGAGTATGACTGACCTGGGTTTCCGCTCTGGCTCCATTTACTAGCTGTGTAACCTGGGGCAAGTTATTTAACCTCTCTAAGTCTCAGTTTCTTTATCTGTAAAATAGAGATAATAATAATATCTATTTCATAGGGTTGTTGTGAGGATTAAATGAGATAATGTAAGCTTAGCACAATGCCTGGCACTTAGTATGTGCTCAATAACTTTTAGCTATTATGATTTTATAAGCTTACATTTTTAAGTAACATGTTCTTATGAAGATCTGTGATAATAAAATGCATGTATCCAAGATGTTTCTTATAAATTACTTAAAACAAGCAAAATTAAATAAAGCTTTCAGCTAGTAAAAGCTCCTGGCATCATTTCTCATTTCATATAAGAGAAATTCCTCAGCAATGCAATACATTTAGAAAGGGTAATTTTTAAATTAAGAAAAAAAAATCTATATTTAAAGTATACAAGAATAGTTAAACTATCTTAAATATCATAATACTTCTGGAAAATAATTTAAAAAACAACTTTTGTTGGTTTGTTTCATAAAACAATCTCTTGCAAAGTAAGGAGAGAATATTATTCTCTTCCTTTCAAGAAGGAAAATGAAATTCTGATATGAGGACATTAAGGGAACTGAAAATAATAGCAAAATAGGACATGAATTAAGGTTCTGGAATTGCCAGTCATGGCTACCCAGTGATTCTAAACCTAGAAGCACATTTTTCTGCAAATGAGAAGTTCAAGTTACATCTTTATAGATTTTATAGATCTCTTGCCAGACTCTTATCAGAAAGTTATATTAATCTATGCTACTCAAAGAAACTATTCCTCAGAGTTATATATTAAAATATCTACTGGCTATCAAGTGACTAGAGCAAAATGTAATGTGTTTCTGTAAAATATAGATCTAAAAAATTAATTTTAAGAATTAAAAAGCAGACAGCTACAATTCTTCTAAAAGTTATAATGATTTTTAAAGTTTAATTTCACTGTAAAACTTGTAAAGATTATAAATTAACTAAATCTGCAAGAACTAACTTCTTACCACTTCTTAAATAAGTGTTAGGTATAACACGTTCCACGAAAGTACCACAAAACAGCTGTTGGCTTAAGTGTTTTAAAAATCACTGACTAGTGCTCGCTTCGGCAGCACATATACTAAAATTCGAACGATACAGAGAAGATTAGCATGGCCCCTGCGCAAGGATGACATGCAAATTCGTGAAGCGTTCCATATTTTTTTAAAAAAAGAAAAAAAAATAATAAAAATAAAAATCACTGACTAGAAGTAAACAGTAATTTGGGAACTGATTAGTAAGTAGAATGATGATTACATCTTTTGCTATGAATGTTGACTTTATATAAAATAGCTCATATAAGAACTACCTCATTGTTTTCAATTAAAAATATAATTTTAATAGAAATATTTAAATAACAAAAAATTAAAATGGTTACAGCTCTACTTAGAGAAACTTTAATTTTTCTAAGATATTTTATAATACCTGGAAAAGAGTTATATGTAAAATTTTCTAGAACAACCAGGTAATGTTCCACTGACTCAGAATCACTTAGGCCTTTATAGTAATAATTAATTCAGCTGAAAAGTTCCTCATACAATGAAATAAAAACTCATTATTCTTGTTTTTCTTATATATATATCTCTACCACCCACCCACCCCATCTACCCACATCCACCTTGAACAAATGCTTTTTGTCAATTGCTTTCCAATTTAATATCTACAGGTTTACAATAATTTATTATAATACACATTTTAAAAACATAGCTTAGAAAAAGAGAAAAAATTTTAACATACCTGTCCATCTAAGTCGAATGCTAAGCAAGCTACACCATGAGTGTGGACGTCCTTCAGAACTGATACGGTCTGCACAGTGTACGAATCCCAGACACAGATGTAAGGCTCCTTCCCAACTTGTCCTGTTGCTACCAGTACTCGTTCGGGATGCAGTGCAAGGCTGCAAAATCAATCAATAAATAAACAGATTTAAAACTGCTTATGGAGCTGTTATATCAATGTGAAAATTAAGACTTTCATTATTTATCTACTTAAAATAATTTGGATTTAAAATAACTTCCATAAAAACCCATGCTAAGAGTTATTACTTCAATGGTACATGTGATAATCAGTTATGACAGGCTTTATAATCCTGCTATATGACGCAGTGTGTGTAAACTTCTCCAAAAAAAAAAAAAAGAATTCTCACAAGTACTCAACTGAACCACAGAAATGAATTAGTAGCAACCTTACCACTCGCCATTTTCTCATTTGGTATTAACCTTCTTTTAAGCTCTCTCTCCCACTTACTCTTTTACTATATAAAAGTTAGACCAATTCTTAGTGTTCAAGCAACTCCTATGATAACACTAAATTACAAATCCCATTTAAAAAACAGAAAAGTCACTCATAATTCACACAAAGTAGTCTATAAGTCTTTAAAGATAAGACAAGGGCCAAATCGTTGACAGTACTTTACATACATCAGCAGAAGGCAGAGAATGAATATAAATTTCTACTTCATAAATTTTTCTACAAGTATAGTTAGATGATTAGCTTCCCCTTTGGGAGAAACAAAATCACTCCCGGTATAAGGTGGAAGATGAACTGAAAGAGGGAAAAGTTAGGAGGGCAAAAACAGAATCAACAGATGTGACGTACTGAGGAAGGGAAAGGGAACAGTCTAAGATGACTCTAGGGTTTCTGGTTGGGCAACTGGATGGTCAGGGACGGTATCATCCAGTCAAGGAATACTAAGTGAGAAACTACTGAGAGGAAAGATAAGCAGGGATGGAAGTTTTGTCCAACACGTTAAAACCAATATAGTACATCAATAAATAAAAATCAATAATCAATACATAAGGACACCCAAACTCCCACACACATTCACCTCATTAGATGCAGAAAAAACATTTGACAAAAATCCAACCTCTTTCGGGACTTCCTGGTGGCCCAGTGGTTAAGAATCCGCCTGCCAGTGCAGGGGACGTGGGCTTGATCTCCGGTGGGGGGACTAAGATCCCACATGCTGGCACCACAACTGTTAAGCGTGGGCGCGTCAACGAGAGCCTTCACGCCACAAACCCCGGAGCCGGGGCGCTGTGGAGCCTGCGCGGCACAATCAGAGAGAAGAAGCCTGCACACTGCAATACAAGGTCTCACATGCCACAGCTAAGACCCAACACAATCATAAATAAATAAATAAATAAATGTTTTTAAAAAAGAGTAAAATACCCAGGAATAAACGTATACAAAGTGACAAAAGACCTGTGCTCCAAAAACTATAAGACTCTGATAGAAAAAAAAAATTGAGGATGTCACAAATAGCATGTTCTTAGATTTGAATAATAAATGTTAAAAATGACTATACTACACAAGGCAATCTACAGATTCAATGTAATCCCTATCATATTACGAATGGTATTATCCACAGAACTAGAACTAAAAAATTAAAATTTATATGGAGACACAAAAGACCCCAAATAGCCAAAACAATCTTGAGAAAGAGAAACAGAGCTGGAGGAATCAAGCTCCCCGACTTCAGACTTTATTACAAAGTTACAGTCATCAACAGTATGGTACTGGCACAAAAACAGAAATATAGGTGAATGGAATAGGACTGAAAGCCCAGAAATAACCCTACATATCTATGGTACGTTAATCAACAAAGGAGGCAAGACTGTACAATGATGGAGAGTCTCTTCAATAAATGGTGCTGCAAAAACTGGACAGCTACATTAATGAAACAAGAACATTCTTTAACATCATCACAAAAATAAGTTCAAAATGCATTAACCACCTAAACATAAGACTGGACATTGTAACACGCTTAGAGGAAAACACAGGCAGAACACTCTCTGCCATAAATCACAGCACCATCTTTGTCAATCCATCTCCCAGAGTAATGGAAATAAAAACAAATAAACGAATGGGACCTAATTAAACTCAAAAGCTTTTGTACAGCAAAGTAAACCATAAAGAAAACAAAAAGACAACCCACAAAACAGGAGAAAATATTTGCAAATGATGTGACCAACAAGGGACTAGTCTCCAAAATTTACAAACAGCTCATGTGGCTTAATATTATCAAAACAAAAAACCCAATAAAAAACAAAGGGCCGAAGACCTAAATAGACATTTCTCCAAAGAAGGCATACAGATGGCCAAGAGGCACGTGTAAAGATGTTCAGCATCACTAATTATTAGAGAAACGAAAATCAAAGCTTTTATACAATGAGATATCACCGAACACCAGCCAAAATGGCCATCATTTAAAAATCTACAAACCATAAGCGCTAGAGAGGGTGTGGAGGGAAGGGAATCCTCTTATACTGTTAGTGAGAATGTTAATTGGTACAGCCACTGCGAAGAACAGTACTACTGTTTTAAAAAAACCTAAAAACCGAGCCACCAAACGACCCTGCAATCCCACTCACAGGCATACATCCAGAGAAGACATGGTCTGAGAGGACGCACGCACCCCGGTGTTCAGTGCAGCACTGCTGACAACAGCCAAGACAAGGAAGCAAGCTCAATGTCCACTGACAGAGGAATGGATAAAAAGATACGGCATCTATCTATCTATATTTATACATAACAAGTCAGCCATCCACTCCAGGATTCTGGCCTGGAGAATTCCATGGACTGCATAGTCCATGGGGTCACAAAGAGTTGGACACGACTGAAGTGACTTAGCCCGCATGCACGCACTGGATGGACCCAGAGATACTAAGTGAAGTAAGTCAGACAGAGATCGTACAGTATCTCTTATATGCAGAATCTAAAAAGAAATTATACAAATGAACTTATTTACAAAAAGGAAACACAGTCACAGACTTGGGAGAATGAACTCATGGTAACCAGGGGGAAGGGGGGAAAGAAAGGATAGTTAGGGAGTTTGGGATTGTACACATATTTTAAATGGATAACCAGCAAGGACCTACTGTATAGCACAGGGAAGTCTGCTCAATATTTTGTAACAACCTAAATGGGAAAATAATTTGAAAAAGAATGGATACACATATATGTATATATTGGGTTGGCCAAAAAGCTGTCTGGGGTTTTCTACGCATCGAACTTTCTGGCCAACCCAACAACTGAGTCACTCTGTTGTACACTTGAAACTAACACAACCCTGTTAACCAACTGTACTCCAAAAAAAAAAAAAAAGTTAAAAAAACACACAAGTTGCCCAGAAAAGCACCTTTAGATAAACATAAAAAGAAACTAGAACATTTCAAAATGTGGAAATAATACATGTGTATGACAGATTGAAAATATGTAGAAAATACTCCATCCCTCTTTGATGGGTGTATGCAAGGCAAAATATTTTGGGTTCATCCAAATAAGATGCACGATTCAAATCTATTACACACCATGCCCTGACTGAAAACTAGTGTGTCAAGTAAATGGTGTTCTGCCTGATGCCATAATGTTGAAGTATTATCTCTGTTAGTCCGTTTATGACAAAAGTGGTATAACATTTGAAGGGCCATCATGCTTAAGTTGTTGACTGAAGAGACACTATGAGAGGGAACACTGTTTTCACTCATGTCTTTAACCCATCAGGAATTTATTTTTATATGTGGCATAAGAAGGAATTTAATTTTATTCTAGCTGAGCTAGCATCATTTGTTAAATATATTATTTCTTTTAGATATTAAACATATATTAAATTTCTATATACAGTCATATCTGTATCTGTATTCTCAACTATGTCCCACAGGACTTTTTGTCTATTCCCATGAAAAATCATATTCTATTTATTAGAGTGATTCTTTTAGTATGTTCTAGTATCTATTAACACTCCTCCCCCTCACTATTCTCTTATTATATCTTTTTTATTTTTTAACTCTGCTTGTCTGTTCTTACAGATTTATTCTTCCATATAAAATTTTAAATAACTTTATATCTAATTCTCAAACCTCACCAGAAAATCTGCTATGATGTTTAGTGGAGTTGCATTAAATGTATATATCAACTTTGTGAGCATCAGAATACATAACATTAAATTTTTCCAACCAAGTTTTAAAATCACATATACTGTGATTGACACCCAAATTGCATCTCCAGCCAGGAGGAAAAGATGTGTTGTGGGCAACTCACATTTAACACATACAGAACTTTTTCCTCCTTAATTCCCCACCCCCAAATCTATTTCTCATCTTAGTATATGACGTCACTAGCCACTCAGTTGCTCAGACCAAGAAGCTAAATTTAACCCTCACCCCTTTTCCCTTTCAAATTTATTACACACATTCTATTAGCCTGTCCTACTGACCCTATCATCACTCCCATCTTCTCTGCTACAACCCGAATCTGAGCCACCTGCCCTTCTTCCTCTACCGCATCCCTTTAGGGTTTTCTTAAGATAACCAGAGTGATCTTTTAAAACAATATAAGTTTCACCTAGTAAAAATCCCCCAACAGCTCCCTATTACAACTAGAAAAAATCCAAACTATCTAATATGGCACTTACAAAGCTCTACAATACATACCTTCATCTACTTCTCAAAACTCAACTTCTATGATTCTCCCTTTTGTTAACCACATTTCAGACACACTGGCCTTTCTGTCTCTTGAAAAGGCCAAACTTACTAGGCTCTCAAAGGTCTTTGGCTCTAGAATGATCTTCCAAATCTTGCTTCATTCAAATAATTCATGCTTCAGGTCAAATGTAACTTGCTTAGCAAATCAAATCTAAAGGAGTATAAAAAGAATTATATACCACAACTATGTGGAATACTATCTGAGGTATTAATATGATTAAAAAAATCAACTGATGGGTCCATCATGCCAATGGACTTAAAAAGAAAAATCATATGATCATATCAACAGATGCAAAAAAGGCATTTAACAAATGCCAATGCTTATTCATGATAAAAACTCTCAGGAAACTAGCAATACAGAACTTTGTGTCAATCTTATAAAGAGTATCTACAAAAACTCACAACTAACATCATATTTCATGGTGAGAAATTCCAGGCTTTCCCAAAAGATCAGGTACAAGTCATGAATGTCCCCTTTCTCCACTCCTTTTCAATAATATACTGGAAGGCCTTGCTAATGCAATAATACAAGAAAAGGAAATAAAAGGTATACAGATTGGGAAGGAAGACATAAAACTGTCTTTGTTCACAGATGACACAATCACCTATGTAGAAAATCCAAAAAAAAATCAGCAAAAAAAAAAAATTCCTGGAACTAATACATGACTATAGTAAGGCTGCAGGATACAAAGTTAACCTACAAAAATTAATTGTTATCCTACATACTGACAGTGAACAAGTGGAATCTGAAATTGAAAATGCAATACCATTATAGTAACACCCAAAACTGAAATATTTAGGCATATATCTAACAAAATAGATACAAAATCTATACGAGGAAAACCACAAAACTCTGATGAATGAAATCAAAGAACTATAATAAATAGATATTCTATATTCATGGATAGAAAGACTCAGTACTATCAAGATGATAGCTATTAGGGTAAAAAAAAGATGTCAGTTCTTCCCAACTTATCTGAATGCTGGAGGAGGTCATTGAGAATACATGACTACCAGCTGACCTAAGAACTGAACCAGGCAACTAGAGACTCTGTACCCTGTTAAGGTCGCTATATAAATGCTTAAGATTCTAGGGTGTGGGTGTATGGAGATCTCCTTGTCACGCAGCTGCCCAAGACATGCCTTGTATGTAAATTTTCCTACCCCACTATCAGTGAGGAGAAACACCAACTCTGGGACCCCCATCTCTGCCCACCAGGGAACAAGCATTAGCCCTAGAATCCTTTAGGCCTCTGCCTCACCCACCAGCAGGCAAACACCAGCTCTGGAATCCCCTGGCCTTGCAGCTGGAGACCCCAGGACCCAACCCTGCCTGCCAGGTGGCTGATAACAACTCCAAGACACCCTGGGCCCCTTAGCCAGATGCCCCAGGACCTAGCCCATCTCACCAGTTGGCCAACACCACTTTTGGGACACCCCTCTAGCTATATCTGGAACTGGCCCCACCCACCTGCAGGCCAGTATATCTGGAACACCCCATTGCCACAACCACCCACTCCAGAAACCAGCGCAAACCACCAGTGGGCCAGCACTAGCTCCAGGACAGTCAGCAGCCTTGCTGTGCAACCCTGCCCACCAGGAGCTAGGGTCCTCCACACAAGTCAGTGCCTGGCAACTGACCGGAGCGTGGGCCAGCCAGACCGATCAGACGCGCGTAACAGTAGGGCCCACACAGCCCACGCAGCGGGCACCCCCAGAGCTCTGGCGACCCAGTGGGGCTGTGCTTTTGGGACAAAGAAGAACAAGTGAAGGGAAACAGGCAATCTACCCTATAGAGAGTTCTAGGTAACGATTGTGAAAGTGTTCAGAGAATTTCAGAGAAGACTGGATGAAGAGAAGTTTCTCACAGAAAATTTAAAAAGATAAAGAAAAACCAAACGGAGATGAAGAATACAGGAACTGAAATGAAAAACACACTAGAAGGAATCAACAGTATATTAAATGGTACAGAGGAACAGATTAGTGAGCTGGAAGACAAAGTAATGGAAATCACTCAAGCTGAACAAAAGAAAGAATGAAAAAAAAATGAGGACAGCTTAAGAGACCTCTGATACATCAAGCATATTAACATTTGAATTACAAGGGTCCCAGAAGAGGAGAGAGAAAGAGCAGAGAACATATTTGAAGACACAACAGCTGGAAACCTCCCTAACCTGAGGAAGGATGTAGACAACCAGGTCCAGGAAACGCAGGAAGTCCCCAACAGGATCAACCCAAGGAGGACACACCAAGACATAAAAATCAGAGACAGAGAATGTTAAATGCAGCAAGGGAAAAGTAGCAAGTTATGGAGCAAAAGTAGCAAGGGAACTCCCACAAAGACCTTTCAGTAGAAACTCTGCAGGCCAGGAGGGAGTGGCATGATACATTTTAAATGATGAAAGGGATAAACCTACAACCAAGTAGGTAAAGCTTTATGACTTGGTAAAGCTTGTGTTCAGATTTTATGAAGAGATCAAAAGTTTTAAAGACAAGCAAAAGCTAAGAGTTTAGCACCACTAAACCAGCTTTATTAGAAATGCTACAGGGACATTTTCAAGTGAAAAAGAAAAGGCCACAATAGAAACATGAAAATTACGAAAGGGAAAAATCTCATTAGTGAAGACAAAGATACAGTAAAGTTAGCAAATGAGCCATAGTAAGGAGGTTAAAAGACAAAAGTCATGAAATCATCTATATTCACGATAAGTAGTTAAGGGACACACAAAACAAAAAGATGTAAAATACAATGCTAAAAACAGTAAACTTGGTGGGGGGTGATGCAGGGTTGTTAAAATGAGTTTCAACTTAAGAGATCAGTAACTTAAACACACACACACATACACACACACAGAAGGCTGTGTACAGTGTGGAGAATATAGTCCATAACTATGTAGTATCTTGCATGGTGATATATCTCAACTAGACTTACCACGGTGATCGTTTTGAAATGTTTAGAAATACTGAATCACTACGTTGTGTAACAAGAACTAACAGTGTTGTAGGCCAATTATACTTCAAAAACAAACACAGAAAAAGAGGTCAGATGTCAGAGGAAGGGGATGGAATGGGGAATTGGATTAAGATGATCAAAAGGTACAAACTTACACATTATCAGATAAAGAAAACTCAATAAAATTGGAAGAGAAAAAAAGACAATATGGTATTCAAAAAAGAGTAGACAAATATATCAATGGAAGAGAACAGAGACCCAGAAACAGACCCCTATAAATATAATCAAATGATTTTTGACAAAGGAGTAAAGGCACTACAAAGGGGCAAAAATAGACTCCTTGAACAAACAGTGCTGGAACAACCGGATGTCTGCACGTAAAAAGTGCATCTAGACGCAGACCTTACACCTTTCACAAAAATTAACTCAAAACGAATCACAGACCTAAATGTAAAACTATAAAATTCCTGGAAGACAACATGGGAGAAAATCTAGATGACCTTGGGCATGGTGATGCCTTTTTAGATACAACATCAAACACAGGATCTATGAAAGAAAGAAAGAAAGCTGGACTTCATTAAAATTAAAAAAAAAAGAAAATCTGCCCTGTGGAAGACAATAGCAAGAGCACTAGAAGACAAGCCACAGACTGGGAGAAAATATTTGTAAGAGTTCCAGAAAAACATCTATTTTTGCTTCACTGACTATGCTAAAGCCTTTTTGCCTGCGTGGATCACAACAAACTGTGGAAAATTCTTAAAGAGATGGGAACATCAGACCACCTTACCTGCCTCCTGAGAAATCTGTATGCAGGTCAAGAAGCAACAGTTAGAAGTGAACATCGAACAATGGACTGGTTCCAAATTGGGAAAGGAGTACGTCAAGACTGTATATTGTCACCCTGCTTATTTAACTTCTGTGCGAGTACATCATGCAAAATGCCAAGCTGGATGAAGCACAAGCTGGAATCAAGATTGCCAGGAGAAATATCAATAACCTCAGATACGCAGATGACACCACCCTACGGCAGAAAGCGAAGAGGAACTGAAGAGCCTCTTGATTAAAGAGGACAGTGAAAAAGCTGGCTTAAAACTCAACATTCAAAAAATGAAGATCATGGCATCTGGTCCCATCTCTGCACAGCAAACAGATGGGGAAACAATGACAGACTTTATTTTTGGGGGCTCCAAAATCATTGCTGAAGAATTGATGCTTTTGAGCTGTGGTGTTGGACAAGACTCTTGAGAGTCCCTTGGACTGTAAGGAGATCCAACCAGTCCATCCTAAAGGAAATCAGTCCTGAATATTCATTGGAAGGACTGATGCTGAAGTTGAAACTCCAATACTTTGGCCACCTCATGCGAAGAACTGACTCACTGGAAAAGAGCCTGATGCTGGGATAGATTGAAGGCAGGAGGAGAAGGGAACGACAGAGGATGAGATGGTGGGATGGCATCACCGACTCAATGGACATGAGTTTGAGCAAGCTTTAGGAGTTGGTGATGGACAAGGAAGGCTGGCGTGTTGCAGTCTATGGGGTCGCAAAGAGTCAGACATGACTGAGTGACTGAACTGAACTGAAAATCACTGCAGATGGAGACTGCAGCCATGAAATTCAAAGGCGCTTGCTCCTTGGAAGAAAAGCTATGACAAACCTAGACAGCATACTAAAAAGCAGAGACATTACTTTGCCAAGAAAGGTTCGTCTAGTCAAAGCAATGGTTTTTCCAGTAGTCATGTATGGATGTGGGAGTTGGACCATAAAGAAGGCTTAGCACCGAAGGATCAATGTTTTTGAACTGTGGTGTTGGAGGACTCTTGAGAGTCTCTTGGACTGCAAGGAGATCCAACCAGTCAATCCTAAAGGAAATCAACTGTGAATATTCAGTGGAAGGACTGATGCTGAAGCTGAAGGTCCATTACTTTGGCCACCTGATGTGAAGAGCTGACTCACTGGAGAAGACCCTGATGCTGCGAAAGAGTGAGGGCAGGAAGAGAAGGGTGCAACAGAGGATGAGATGGTTGGATGGCATCACTGACTCGACGGACATGAGTTTGAGCAAGCTCTGGAGTTGGTGATGGACAGGGAGGCCTGGCATGCTGCAGTCCATGAGCTCACAAAGAGTTGGAAACAACTGAGCAACTGGACAACAACATTCAAAATACACAAGGAACTAAAAACTCAGCCATAAGAAAACCCAATTAAAAAGTAGGCCAAAAACCTTAACATACTCCTCATTAAAGAAGATACACAGATGAAACATAAGCATATGAAAACATGCTCCATATCATATGTCATCAGGAAAATGCAAATTAAAACTCTAAAACTCCACTACATGCCTATCAGAATGGCCAAATCAGGAACACCAACACCTCCAAATGCTGACAAGGGTGTGGAGTGACAGGCTCTCACATGCTGCCGGTGAGAGGGCAAAAACAGAACAGTCACTGGGGAGACAGTTTGGCAGTTTCTTACAAGGCTAAACATACCTTACCAAACAATGCAGCAAGTGTACTCCTTGGTATTTATCCAAAGGAGTGAAAACTTATGTCCACACAGAAACCTGCATACAGATGTTTATAGCTCTACTCATTATCACCAAAACATGGACACAACTGAGAAGTCCTTCAATAGGTAAATGGGTAAATAAACTTGGTACAACCAGTTAATTCAATATTTACTGATCAGTCGCTCAGTGTCCAACTCTTTGTGACCCTATGGACTGGGGAGGAGCCCACCAGGTTCCTCTGTCCAAGGAATTCTCCAGGCAAGAATCCTGGAGTGGGTAGCCATTCCCTTCTCCAGGAGATCTTCCTGACCCAGGGATCAAACTCAGGTCTCCTGCATTGCAGGCAGATTCTTTACTATCTGAGCCACCAAGGAAGCCCCCAAATAAATAAAATTACTTACAAAAAATAATGAAGTCTTAAAGTCTTATGACACATACATCATAAACACTTAAAAGGAAACAATCTAAAACACAATAGTAGGGTCTTCCCTGCTGACTCAGTGGTAAAGGATCCTCCTGCCAACGCAGGAGACATGAGCTCGATCCCTGATCTGGGAAAATCTCACCTGTTGCCGAGCAACTAAGCCTGTGCGCCACAACTATTGAGCCTGTGCCCTAGAGCCCGGGAGCTGCAGCTACTGAAGCCCGCGCGCCCCGGGGCCTGTGCCCTAGAGCCCGGGAGCTGCAGCTACTGAAGGCCGCGCGCCCCGGGGCCTGTGCTCTGTAGCAAGAGAAGCCACTGCAGAGAGGAGTGTGCACACTGCAATCAGAGGGGAGCCCCTGCTGGCCACGACTAGAGAAAAAGCCCATAGAGCAATGACAACTCAGCACAACCATAAATTTTAAAAGATAAAAATAAACAAAACAAAATAGTAATATCTCTAGATATAAGATTGTGGGTAAATATTTTTCTTTACTTTTCAATGTTCTATTATAATGGGTATTAATAATTTTAAAAACATAATAAGCACCTTCTAAGAGGGGGCCTATCAAACCTCTCCTACTCCTTTATTATGTCAACATTCAGACTCCCACACAGTCTCTTTGCACCCTGCAAAAATTCCTTGTAAGAGCAAGTCAACTTGCATTCTAAATCTAATATCCAGGTTCCAGGTAAAACTTCTTAACATGTTAGTAGTGCCACCCTCTATAGTGGTTTATGTGCTATTACACTGTCCACGGGTTAACTAATTATTGAGATCCCCTGGTGGCTCAGAGAGTGAAGTGTCTGCCTGCAATGTGGGAGACACGGGTTCAATCCCTGGGTTGGGGAGATCCCCTGGAGAAGGAAATGGCAACCCACTCCAGTACTCTTGCCTGGAAAATTCCATGGACAGAGGAGCCTTGGAGGCTACAGTCCTTGGGGCCGCAAAAAGGCGGACATGACTGAGTGAATTAATTATTAGTTAATTAATAATCAATTCATTATTAAATATTAGTTAACTAATAATTATTATTAGAAAAGTCACACTGCAACCAAGTAATGATGACCAGTCTATGGACTCTGTAATTAGTTATCACCTATGTCATGGCATCTGGTCCCATCACTTCATGGGAAATAAGATGCTCAAACAGTGGAAACAGTGTCAGACTTTATTTTTTTTGGCTCCAAAATCACTGCAGATGGTGACTGCAGCCATGAAATTAAAAGACACTTACTCCTTGGAAGGAAAGTTATGACCAACCTAGACAGCATATTAAAAAGCAGAGACATTACTTTGCCAACAAAGGTCCATCTAGTCAAGGCTATGGTTTTTCCAGTGGTCATGTATGGATGTGAGAGTTGGACTATAAAGAGAGCTGAGAGTTGAAGAATTGATGCTTTTGAACTGTGGTGTTGGAGAGACTCTTGAGAGTCCCTTTGACTGCAAGGAGATCCAACCAGTCCATCCTAAAGGAGATCAGTC
This sequence comes from Cervus elaphus, assembly GCF_910594005.1. NCBI lineage: Eukaryota > Metazoa > Chordata > Mammalia > Artiodactyla > Cervidae > Cervus > Cervus elaphus. Next base: position 2,988,300 of record NC_057826.1, on the reverse strand, counting down.
CTGGGTGTTCACTGGAAGGACTGATGCTGAAGCTGAAACTCCAATACTTTGGCCACCTCATGCAAGGAGCTGACTCATTGGAAAAGACCCTGATGCTGGGAAGGATTGGGGGCAGGAGAAGGGGACGACAAAGGATGAGATGACTGGATGGCATCACTGACTCAATGGACATGAGTTTGAGTAAACTCCGGGAGTTGGTGATAGACAGGGAGGCCTGGCGTGCTGCAATTCATGGGGTCACAAAGATTCGGACACGACTGAGCGACTAAACTGAACGATGTTTTAACACTTAAAATAGCCTCCCACTTTCCAGTTGGGAATTGTGCCCTGCTCCTTGATCAATCTTAGTATCTGTAAAGACAGGGCCATTGAGGTGATTAAATATGGTTACATCATCATCTTGCGGCTAATTTAAACAATACTACAAGCAATATCATACTATTAGGTTGGTGCAAACATAATTGCGGTTTTGGGTTTATAATCATTATAATTAGGCTCAAACACATCTTAATCAAAATAGGAACCATTACAATCCACATATTTTTTGCCAATGAGAAACAAGTTTGTTTATTCCTACAGTGTAAAAACTCATGCTTTGGGATTCAACGAACTCTTGGAAAGCATTTTCTGCCTCCTGCTGGTGGCGGAAGTGTTTTCCCTGCAAAAAGTTGCCCAGATGCTTGAAGAAGTGGTAGTTGGTTGGCAAGAGGTCAGGTGAATATGGTGGATAAGGCAAAATTTCATAGCCCAATTCATTCAATTTTTGAGGCATTGGTTGTGCAACATGCAGTCGGGTGTTGTCGTGGAGAAGAACTGGGCCTCTTCTATTGACCAATGACAACTTCAGGCATTGCACTTTTCAGTGTCTCTCAGTGATTTGCCGAGCATTACTTCTCAGATGTTTTGGTTTCACTGGGATTCAGAAAGCTTTAGTGGATCAGATGGGCAACAGACCACCAAAGAGTGACCATGACCTTTTTTTTGGTGCAAGTTTGGCTTTGGGAAATGCTTTGGAGCTTCCTCTTGGTCCAACCATTGAGCTGGTTATCACTGGTTGTCATGTAGAATCCATTTCTCATCGCATGTCACAATCTGATTGAGAAATAGTTCACTGTTGTTGCGTAGAATAAGAGAAGACAACACTTCAAAATGATTCTTAAAATTTTCGGTCAACTCATGAGGCACCCACTTATCAAGATTCATCACCTTTCCAACTGGCTTCAAATGGTGAATGACCACAGAACGGTCAATGTTGAATTCTTGGGGCAACTTCTGGGGTAGTTGTAAGAGGATCAGCTTTGATGATGGCTCTCAGGTGGTTGCTGTCAGCTTCCGATGGCCAGCCACTATGCTCTTCATCTTCAAGGTTCTCATCTCCTTTGCAAAACTTCTTGAACCACCACTTCTTGAATGTTCATTAGGAGTTCCTGAGCCAAATGCACTATTGACGTTAAAAGTTGTCTCTACTGCTTTACAACCCATTTTGAACTCAAATAAGAAAATCACTTGAATTTGCTTTTTGTCTAACATCATTTCCATAGTCTAAAATATATATAAAATAAACAGCAAGTAATAAGTCAGTAGCCAAAAAAAAAAAAAATTTAAGTGAGAAATGCACATTAAAATGATGTATAACATAACTGCATTTAAGAAGGTATTCCAGTAACAACTGGCAACTTTCAACAATGCAAAACTGCAATTACTTTTGCACCAACCTAATAAAAGTAAAAATTGCAAAATTCTTGCCTGTGGCAATTGTCATTACATGCCATAAACTGAAATGAATACATAATGAGTTTCCACAGCAAAGGCAGTAGTGTCTAGTACTGTATTCCTGACCAGAAAAGAAAGTCCTTTCATAGTAATGAAAAAAAAGAGAATTAATGTCCTCTTTGGTTGGGAGGTAAAATGGGCACATGATTCCCAGAACAGAAAGAGTGGCAGGATTTCCTCAACAAGAGGATCTATGGCAACTGTGCATCTCAGCTCTTCTAACTGATCTGGGGAACAGGCTATGTACACTTCTCATACCAAAAATTTATTTCTGGGCCTTTAAGTTCAGTTAGGTGCTCCTATTCTGCCACACATTCCATATTTCCAGGATCCATGACTTCTTCCTTTCTTGGGCTCCATTAAGAGGCTGAATACCATTCATAATTTGGCAACGATATAGTTCAGAATTCTCACCTTGCATCCAACCTCTTTGCTTTATTGATATCCTCCCCAAGCTCGGTATTACAGTAAACTCAGTTCTCTCTCCCTGATTGTGAAGAACAAGATAACTTTTAGAGTGACGTCTGAGTTAACACCTCTTACAATCACAACTACTTATTTGCCAACCCAGCTTTATGAGCCACCCATCCCAAAAGAAAAAATACATAGAATTTAGTGGTATTATGATGAATTGAGCCCATCTGTGGCCTCAAGAACAGCTAGATCTAAGGTGCAATGTCTATCTTTAGTCCCACTGCCTTTCCTCTCATTCCAAGAACTTTTCAGTAATTTTCTGTCAAGCTTACTAATTTAGATGGCTATAAGCATACCAGTGTTTTAAGGTGGGCACCATGTTTCACTTGATCTTTTAACAATCCAATCCATTTTTAAATTACATTAGCCAACAGAGGGTGATACTGCAGACAGGAAATCCAGGAGCTGTTAAGGCTTTCATATAAGTTCTTGCAGTCTTTGGCCAATATGGTGAAACCATGTGCCACCTTATAATTAGAATAGATACCACTGCAGCAAGGCAGTTGGTTTACACTGGCTCAGTATAGCCCCTTCCAGCCCTTTGCTGTCAAAGAACACTGATCCACAAAGAAGGACACTTGGCCTGAAGAGAAGTCAGTCGGCTGTTAGAGGCTGCTTCATGCTTGGTTTGTGGCAATATGTGGTCTCAAGCCTTACAAAACACAGTATCCTAGCTACTGTGCCCTCACCCGGAGTGAATCTAGGGTGCTGCAGCAACTGTCTTTGTGAATATGTCCACTTCAGAATTTCACAGGGTGAGGGTGAGATCATTTATATGCCTCTTCAATACTACCATATTGGATATTTGGTCTATTTCTGACTGCTGACTCTGGCTCCAAATTGGAAATTTATTTACAGACAATCTTGGGCTTTTCATGGTCCAAACCAGTGAGCCAAACCTACTGCAACTGATCCGTCAGTGTGTTGAAATCAACTACTGGGTTACACCTCAGTTGGTACTATCCAGGATGCACACAATTTTGCCCATTCTGTGAACCTTCCGGGTCCCCAGTTCGTTAGCATTTTTCTGGCCTGACGATGCAGGGTGTCTGTCTTTTCATGTTTTCAGCCACGGATGACACTGGGCAGGTCCATTCATGGAAAACCTTACTGATCACTGCTTTTCTTCATTAAAAAAAAAAAAAAACTCCAAATATGCCTTGGGCAATAAGCCCAGACTTTTTAAAGGGGTCTTAATACTTGGCAAATGAACAATACTGTGATATAATTTGTTGTTATTGTTTAGTTGCTACGTCGTGTCCAACATTTTGCAACCCCTTGGGCTGGCTCCTCTGTGGAGTTCCCAGACAAGAATACTGGAGTGGGCTGCCATTTCCTCATCCAAGGGATCTTGTATAATAGTAAATGAATAAATTTGGCTGGGCCTGGAGTTTTTTAAGTTTGACTTCCCAGCCACCACCATGGATTACTTCTATATCTAGAGCAGTGGTTTTCAACCCTGACTGCTTACTGGAATCATCTAGGAAGTTTGCAGACAGACACAAACAGCAACAAAGAAATTACACCTGAGACCCATCCTAAATAAATTAAATTGGAATTTCTAGGGATGAGACTCAGGCACTGGTGGTTTTACTTTGCTTTAACTCTCCAAGTGATTCTAGTATGCAGCCAGGGTTGAAAATCAAGAATCTAGAGCAATGTTTTTCAAACTTCAGAATACATCAGTATCACATGGAGGTAATTAAAGTGGATTGTTGGGCCCCACATCTAGAGTTTCTGATTAGGTCTGGGATGAAGTTTGAGAATTTGCATTTCTTTTTCTTTCTTTTTGAGAATTTGCATTTCTAACAGGCTTCCAGGTGATGCTAATGTGTTGGTTAAAGGACAGCACTGAAAACCACTGGTCTAGAGTGTGCTTTTCAAACTTTAACATCAAAACCCACAATTTTAATATTTCAAACCCATAACACTACCTGAGAATGCTGTTAAAATTCAGAGTCTAATCCAGCAGGCCTGGGGTGGGGTTTGAGATCTGCTTTTCTAATGAGCTCCTAGGTAATGCCGAAGCTGATGGTCTAAGCACTACATCTTTGAAGAGCAAGTATCTAGAGCTACCAGCCATGTGCCATTTTAAAAATAATCAACCAAACTAGAAGCTGCTGGAGCAAACCCTGAAGGAGGCCAGTTCTGTACACCTGTGATGACATGACTCATTTTGATGACTTCTTTCTGCTCCCTCTGTTCCCCTGATCACATAAACATCCGTACACGGTCTGCAAAACAGTCATAACCATAATGTGATTACTGCAAAACAGCTAACGTCTCCACTAAGGTGAAAGACTACTCATCTGACTTGATACAGCTGGTCACTTCCTTCTCCCTGAAACACTATTTTTAACTTGATTTCCATGACCCTACACTCTCTTGGTTTTTCTCCTGTCTCTCTGACCACTGTCCTGTCAGTTCTTTTTCATCTTTTGAATATTTAAATGTTGGAGGGCCACAGGAATTCATTGTTCAGATTCTTTATATTCACTCCCTCGGTGATCTCATCCAGGGTTATGGCTTTAAATACTACCTGTACGCTGATAAAACTCGAATTTATGCCAGCGCAGACTGCTTCCCTGGATTATAGACATGTATGTTCAATTGGCCTGATGTACACGCCCACTTGGTCGGTTGTCTATTAGTATCTAAAACAGCTCATGACCGTCCCTTTCTCCCAAAGCAGAAACTCTGCCCTCCCCGTAGCCTTTGTTAATTCACTCATGGGCAGTTGCATCCTTTCAGGTGTTCTGGCCCCAAACTGCAATCACCACTGACCTTTCCTCTGTCACAGCTGACACCTGGTCCACCAGTAAATCACACTGCCTCTGTCTTCAAACTGTGTCGAATGGTTTCTCGCTGCTCCCGTCGTTACCGCTTTGGCCCAAGCCACCAACGTCTCTTTTAAGTCTCCTAAGCAGTCTGTCCGCTTTCATCTTTCACCTCTCCCTCTGTCTGTCATCAATACAGGATCCAGAGTGACCCTGTCAAACCATTAACTCAAATTAGGTCACTAATTTGATTAAATTGTTCCAATGGCTTCTAATCTCCCTCATATGGGAAGGCAAAAAAATCCTCTCAACAGCCCACCAAGTCCTAAACAATCTGTCCCACCAGCATTCTTCATCAGACCTCATTTCTGTGCTGCTTTATGGGAATTCACTGCGCTCCAGCCACTCTCACCTTCCTACTACCTCTCAAACGCACGAGGCATTCCCCTTCAGGCCTCTGGACCTGACAGTCCCGTGGCCTGCAACATCATCCCTCCAGGTAGCCACCCGGCACACTCCCGCACCTACACGGCTCCACTCAAGCGTTACATTTATCCTTTAAGGAGGCCTTCCTGGCTCCCCTACCCAAACTTCTACCTAAACTCTTTCCAATAGTCTGTGTCTCACTTTCCTGCTTTCTTTCCCCTAGCCCTTACATACTCTCTCTATATATACACACACAGACAGACAGACAGATACACCACTATATATACAAAATAATATATACATGTACATACCAAATACATAATTCAATATATGTGCATAAATGTGAAATTTACCTTGCTTATTATCTCCCCCCAGTACATAAAGTGTCAATGAAGGTTGGGAATTTCACCTGTTTGGTTCACTGCTGTAATTCTACTGCTAAAAACAGCCACTGGCAAATACTAATAGGTGCTCAATAAATATCTGCTGAAAGACTAAGTAAAGCAAGAGATACCTATTTTTACACTAATATGTGTCCCAGACACCACTTAAGAAAGTGTCTTAAGAGTGTGGGTGTAACCAACTGTGGCAAATGATGATGATAAATCAAAAAAGATGAGAACAGAGAATTGACCACTGGATAGAGCACTGTAGCAGTCACTGGTGACCTTGACAAGAGTTCCAGTGGTGAAATAAAGTACAGCCAAGGCTGAACGGGAGAAAAAGAGCTGAAGACAGTGAGTACAGATGACTTTTTCAGTTATTTTCTCTTAACATGAAACCACTGCATATGACGCCACCTCTTTTCAGAATGCTATAGCTTCACTCACTTCCCCTGATGACTTTGCCTCTCTGTTGTCCTTAAAGACCCAGCCTGCTTAGGTATTCCACTCACTGGGACACATCCGTGTTACTGTTACATGCCTGCATATACCACATCCCAGGTACACTAATGCCATCCCTGGTACACACAGGATTCTCACACTTGACTGACAGGGTTTAACTCCTAATACCTTAAGGCTGAGACCCTTGCACAAAGAAGGAGTTCAATAGATATTTCTTGGATGAGTGAAAAGCCTTGAAGAAACAGTAAGTTGATAGTTTCTAAGGAACTATTCTTATTTCTTAATAGTTTCTAAGAATTTATTTACCATATGTTTTCCTTAATTTATATCCAAAATATATTTTATTAGTTATCTGTATATTAGACATCATAAATAAAAATGGAAACAATTATAATACAAATCTAAAATTTGTCTTTTACTGTAATAATATACACTTAAGGTATTTATGATAGTTCGAACAATTATTCTATATAATTCCAACCTTTGCCTGAAAACATGTTCATTTTACCTCTTAACTATGCAGCATTTGAAAAACAACCATAAATATTTTGATATCCAAACACACAAAATGAAATCTTACAGAAAAAAGTTATTATATAGTCTGTGAAAGTTAAGACCACCAATTCTAGTTACTTAAACATGGGGACTTTTTACTAAATCTGTATGTTACTTAATACTTTCTGAAGTACGGCTTTTGGATATTACACAAAGCTTAAGAAAATTCTGGAATCAATTTTGAAGGAGGGAGTTCTACCCATTTCTCAAACTGCTTATTTAATAATTCTACACATGCATGTTTTGAGATACAGATTGGCAATGTGTTTCCTAAACAGAATCATCTGGGGGCACTGTGTGAAAACAACTCTCTGGGATCCAGCTCTAGAGGATTCTAGCTTAGTACATCTCATGAAAAGGCTAAAAAAAATGGCAAAAAGCTCCTTAAATGACTCTGATGATCAGTCAGGTTTGGGAAATACTGACCATATATCTGGAAACATTAAGTAGACAACAAGTAGGCTTGTAGTAATTTCCGTAAGACCTTAGAAAGTTGCTACCCTCAACCCATAAACACAAAAACACTGGTCCACCACGGAAACATCATTCATTCCAAAATGCTTTTCCAACAATTCTGACTTGTGTTGAATAAATGAAATTTTTATACGATAAACACAGAGTTGTTAGAAACCACTTTTACTAGATCATGGTGAAGCCTGATCAGTGTTTTTTCTTAAGAGCACCACCTGCCACAATTGATGAGCTACTATACCTTTCATTTTATCTAAAGAAAAAAAAAGTAGAAACAAAATGCACCAAGTTAACTACATTCCACTAATGGTCTTCACTGGTGATACATGTTTTGAGAACTATCAGTAACATCCACTACTTCAAATACAAACTTGTCAAAAATGTGTTGATGGGTGGTATCTAGAAAAAACTAATTTAAAAAGCTATTGTATCCTTTGGGAAGACAGCTGGCAAAAGTTTCAACATACAAACCACACTACAGATGTGCATTTTATATTAAAACTGCCATTAGTCTATAACTTACTCTTAAACCTGTAACAGACATTTAATAACTAGAGAATTTTATCAATATAACTTGGGACACAGAAAAAAAAAGCAAATTAAGAAAAAAAAGTTACTAAAATTCTGACAGTGAAACAAATTTCTATATAAATCAGTAATACTGAAATAAATATAACTAAAGGACAGAACACTATATACATACTGTATACACACATATCTAGTAAAAAGAAGTAAGACAACTACACGTAACACAGACAAAATGGATAGTCATGTGGCACCACTGGTGCCAATGCTAGATGTAGTAAGATGACAGAACTGCAAAGCAAATGATCATTACTTTTGTCTTTCCAACCAATACAGCACTTACATTTTCAAAACGTAAAGACAATGACTTGCTCATTCTGGTATAGTCTTACATTCAGACTAAGTTATATTTAATAAGTTTACCAAGTTTCAAGCAAATATGAAAACAAAACAGATGATAAATACAGCAATGACTTTTTATTAATAAGGCTAACATTACAGCAACATTGTTTTCCACCATGGTACCATTTATAAAAACTTCATTTGCTGCTGTGACATAATTGAAAAATTACAGTAGTAACTATACCTGTGTTTCAAACCCTGAATCAAAACAAATTTGAAAATGTTGAACTTTCACAAACAAGAATGATTTCTACCATTATTGCTTGAAACAAAATTTCCAGAACTCTTTGATTGATTGCTAAATTATAGTCTTAGTACTGTATTAAATTTGTGCCACAATTTCAGGATGCAATTGCCATGGCAATTTTTTTTTCTTTTTATTGCCATGGCAATTTTCAAGCAAACTTTTTACTGTTACAAATTATTTTAAGGGTGAATCATTTGCATCAAGTCACAAGCATGTATCCAATTAAGGCAAAAATTAGACTAATCTGTCATTTTGAAACATTTTGAGACACTACATGTATGGTTATGCAACTATGTATACCAAAGGAAAGCAAAACCATCTCTTCCTTGCAGTTTACTGAAACACAATTTTATAAATTCAAGTCATGTGACATATAGGTTCAAATTACTGCTAGAAGAATAAACAAAGCATCATTTATCCCATCAAAAAAAAAATCATATCTAGTTTCAGAAGATCTTCATACCATATTACTCTCAACTACCAAGGAGTAAAAACAACAGAAGTGCCCCTCAACATCCTTCACACCTATCTACCCCACCTACTGAAAGGAACCTAATAGACTGAATATCTGGAGGAGGGCTTCAGTCAAGGCTGTTTCAACTAGATAAACTTAACTACCCCTGAACTGTCAGAGACTTAAGACATGGAAAAGAAGAGAGAAAATGGAAAGGATCCGGGAAAAAGACAAAGAACTGGGGTAAATTCTACTCTTGGGGTGAATAACACACAAGATGGTAAAGAATCTGCCTGCAGTGCAGGAGACCTGGGTTCGATCCCTGCATGGGGGAAGATCCCCTGGAGAAAGAAATGGAACCTAATCCGGTATTCTTGCCTGGAGAATTCCATGGACAGTGGAGCCTGGCAGGCTACAGTCCATGGGGTCACAAAGAGTCTGACAGGACGAAGCGCGCGCACACACACACACACTGAACCCCAAACACTGTCTCATTTCCTATTCCACAATCTCAGTTTCTGCTCTCTTTATCTTTATTCTATCTTGCCCTACCTTTTGTCTTAGGCCTCCCTCCCTCTCTCACAGAGCATAAATGTGCAGACATGCAAAACAGATCTTTATTTATGGTATTTAAATACCAGAGTGTTTTGCCTACAAACATCAAACCATGATACCAAATAGGTTTTAATTGCACAGTTTAAGTCCTGTGAAACATAGATATGGGGATAAAACTGGGTAATCAAATCCAATCACAGAATCTCTTAAAAACACATACACACACACACAGTCTCAAAATGTTTTAGAACACATCTCTATTTATCAACGACAAATATGCTGTGCTTAGACAATAATCAACGGTCTAAACTAATCTTTGCAGCTCTTCATCTGCCACAAAAGTTCTGCTGAGACACTGATGGAAAATAGTATTTCAAATACACCGCTCATTAAAGAAATACAAACAAGCACTGGGACCAACTTTAAGACGACGGTCAAAGAAGAATTAAAATGTAGACAAAATTGTGATTTAAGTAAAAATACATATATACACAAAAATAAACTTATTTAGGAGTGCTTTACCAAAAAGGACACAGGAGAAATGGAAATAAGAATTATTTTAGCACCTAAAATGATTTGGGAGTGGTGGTGGTGTGTGGATGAGTTTAATGAATCCTTCCCCTCAAAATGCCTTCAGGTGTGCAAAATTTAAAGTCCTCTGAATTGCCTGAAGGTTGCCGGGATTTCTATCTGCTGATAACAGCAGGCAGTGAAACCTCAACGAGTTATTATGGCCAAGAGCCATAATAGTGCCCTCTAGGATGCCACCCGGGGCGCGCTCCCCGGGACCAGCCTAGAGCTTACGGGACTCTTCTGCGCTCTCTACTAGGTAAAGGACTTCCCTCTGGCGCTTTAAGAATTCGTCTAATAAGCAGTCTCCGACGAGATTTAAGGGGGTAAAAATGCAACCCACAGCAGCTTTCGGTACACTGCATCCATCTGAGGAAGGGAGGAGGGAGGACCCGCGCGGACCTAGGGCCATCGCACCGATCCGAGGGGGAGACTCGGGATACGAAGACGGGGAAGGGGGCCGGTTTCCCGGGTGCCCCGAGGGCAGAGTCGGGACCAGACGGCCCCGGGCCTCCCCTTCGGGGCGCGGTGCCCTGCAGGAGCGGGCCGCGGGGGGACGCCGGCCGCCCCCGGGCCCCGTACCTGATGATGTCGTCGCTGTGGCCCCGGTAGAACTTCTGCCGGTGCTCGCGCGGGCTGTACACCACGCCGACGCCCGCCACGAAGTACACGATCTCCTTGGCCGCCGTGTAGTAGAGGTTGTTGCGGCACTGGTGGCCCCGGTAGCCGTACACCCACTCGAGCCGCAGGTGGCAGCTCGGGGCGCTCCTGGCCGCCATGTCGGGGCGCCCAGCCCGCGCGCCGCTCCGCTCTGGCGCCCGGCGGCGGGAGGCGGCGGCGGCCGGGCGAAGCAAGTCCTCCCTCGGGCGGCCGGCACTCGCCGCCTGCCGCGTCCTCTACGCCGCGCCCGGCAGCCGCATGCCGCCTCTCCCGGCCGCCGCCGGCGCCGCCTCAGCCCACGGGCGGGAGGGGAGCCCTCGCCTCGCGGCGCATGCTGAGGGCCGCGGGCGCCGCCGGCCCTCAGGTGAGAGGGGGGATTGCCGCGCGCCCTCCCTTCGTCGCCTCGGCCGCCTGGTCTCCTCAGCCCGCAGTGCCCAAGCCGTGAGCCGAGCGAGCGAGGACCCGCCTCCTGTCTCCACGCCTCAGCCGCCGCCGCACCGGTCCCCTTGCTGCGTTCCCGTCCCGCCGCGGCCTCGTCCCACAGCTCGGCGGGCCCGCGCCCCGCGCGCGCCCGAGCCCAGACCCGCGCCGCGCGCCCCCCAAGCCCAGACCCGCGGCGTGCGCGCCCCCGACCCCAGACCGGTGCCGCTCGCACCCCCAGCCCAGACCCGCGCGTGCGCGCCCCCGACCCCAGACCTGCGGCGTGCACGCGCCCCCGACCCCAGACCGGTGCCGCCCGCCCCACCAGCACAGACCCGCGGCGTGCGCGCCCCCGAGCCCAGACCCGCGGCCCCGGCCCCCGCCGCCCGCGCGCGCCTCGCCCCGCCCCTCCCAGCGGGGGCGCTCCCGGGCCCGTTGCTGGGTCCTGGTTCTGCTGCTCTCCCTCTAGCTGCACGTTTCTAGCTCGGCTATCTTCGACCAGGACCAGTGACCTCTGCTGCCCTGACCGCATCCCGCTCCGGCTCCGGGCGGACTCTCGGCCACCCTTGCCGCCTGCTGCTGCAGAGCGCCTGTCGGTCTCACCAGACCCCCGTCCTCGGCCAGGACTACACTTATCATGGAAGAATCAACACTAGGATGTTAACCTCCTTGTTTAATTCTTCCTCTTACCTTGTGCGTGTGTATGTTTTTCTGGCCGCTTCATAGTGCTCGCTGTAGCAGACATTGCGTGGGACTAAAACATGACGTCCTAAATACACGTTTTCTTATTTGTATACGTGACCTCAAAGCTAAATGTAGAATTTAACTCGTAAAATCACACGCCAGATCCTATTTCCTGATAAACAGCAATGGTACTTTCAAAGCTAAAAGTAGAATTTAAATCGCAAAATCACATGCCAGAGCCTATTTCTTGATAAATAGCAATGGTACCTGAGAGGGAAATGGCAACCCACTCCAGTGTTCTTGCCTGGAGGATCCGGTGGACAGGGGAGCCTGGTGGGCTGCTGTCCATGGGGTCGCACAGAGTCGGACACGACTGAAGCGACTTAGCAGCAGCAGCAGCAGCAATGGTACCTGATTTTGTTTTTTTAGAGAACTGTTTTGATACTTCTCGAATGGTGGTGGTGATGAAGATGTCAGTCTTAATGACGCTGGAGAATGAGCCTGTAAGCACAAATACTAGAAGCAATGAGTTCTATGTCAGTTCCTCTCCTACTCAGTTTTCTGAATGCCTCCTCTCTCACGGAATTTACCAGTACCTGCAAAAATAATTTGAAGTCAGTGTTTTGAAAGATTTTAAATCCAGAGTGATAACCCCAAAGTTTACAACAAGATGTAAATGGTGATTGCAGCCATGAAATTAAAAGATGCTTACTCCTTGGAAGGAAAGTTATGACCAACCTGGATAGCATATTAAAAAACAGAGACATTACGTTGCCAACAAAGGTCTGTCTAGTCAAGGCTATGGTTTTTCCAGTGGTCATGTATGGATGTGAGAGTTGGACTATAAAGAGAGCTGAGAGTTGAAGAATTGATGCTTTTGAACTGTGGTGTTGGAGAAGACTCTTGAGAGTCCCTTGGACTGCAAGGAGATCCAACCAGTCCATCCTAAAGGAGTTCAGTCCTGGGTGTTCATTGAAAGGACTGATGCTGAAGCTGAAACTCCAATACTTCGGCCACCTGATGGGAAGAGTTGACTCATTTGAAAAGACCCTGATGCTGGGAAAGATTGAGGACAGGAGGAGAAGGGGACAACAGAGGATGAGATAGTTGGATGGCATCACCAACTGGATGGACATGGCTTTGGGTAAACTCCAGGAGTTGGTGATGGACAGGGAGGCCTGGCGTGCTGCAGTTCATGGGGTTGCAAAGAGTCGGACACGACTGAGTAACTGAACTGAACTTACAACAAGAAAAAATAACTTATAAAACACAAGTATGAGTCTTTTGTGTCTGAAAAAAAAAATCAGTGTTTATTTCCTTGGGAAATAACAAAACTTGGAAATTAAAAAAAAAAAAAACAGCTAGAATAAACTAGCATCTTTTTAAGAAAGAGGTGATGATTCCTAGATGGCATCCATACCTTGGACTGAATGTTACCCTATTTCTGCTTCCTCAAAGATGCAAATTACCAGTTTAAGACAAGAGGATACCTTTTCAGTTTTGGCTATGTCTTCTAGTCGACATACAGGAAACCAGGGCTATTTCAGAGGAAAGAATTTCTTATCGGTGTCATGGAAAGTAAATTATGAAGGTGTAAGTAGACTTGGTGAACTCCACCAGGAAGGCTGAAAGTAGAAATGGAATCCAATTAGTTCACAATAATCATCTAACAAAATAGTGAGGAACTACAATGCAGGAAAAACTTTCAGCACTTCATAAAATTTCCAAGCTTTTAGACATTTTAAATTCTTGTTATTTTTACTATTCCCAGGTGATTAGCTATAAAACTGTCAATGGAAATAATCAATATACCAATCTATACCTGAAGAAGGAAATGGCAGCCCACTCCAGTGTTCTTGCCTGGAAAATCCCGTGGCCTGATGGGCTACAGTCCATGGGGTCACAGGGGTCAGACATAACTTAGCGACTAAACCAATCTATAATAGAAATAGAAAAGTTTTGAGCCAAACTGAGGATGATATCACAGGGGTCAGACACAACTTAGCAACTAACCCAATCTATAATAGAAATAGAAGAGTTTTGAGCCAAACTGAGGATGATAGCCTGGGATACACAGATCCAAGAAGCACTTGAATTGTACTCCCCTGGACTACAAAATAGGACTTCCCTGGTGGCTCAGCGGTAAGGTATCCGCTTGTAATGCAGAAATGCAGGTTCAGTCCCTGGGTTGGGAAGATCCCCTGGAGAAGGAGATGGCTACCCACTCCAATAGTTTTGCCAGGATAATTCCATGGACAGAGGAGCTAAGTGGGCTATAGTCTGTGGAGTCACAAAGGGTCAGAATGACTTAGCAACTGAACAACAATGACAACAAAAGTCTACAAAATGGAGGGGGCTTATACAGGCAAAAGCTAAAATTACGTAAGTTGTTTGTCAAGGACTAGGAATGGCGCTGAAAAGGAGTAAGGGTTCTTGGCAAGCATGGATTGATTGGGTCCAAAATGGTTGCTTGGTTACGAGGGGAGACCATGAGAACATAAGGTTCTGGCTGGTAGTTGCTAACAGATATTGTTTTGAGACTGATTGGTGGTGTCCTTGAAACTGATACAGTTCAGAAAATTCAGATTCTCAGGGATGTAGGAACACATCTGAAACCACATCCACAATGGCCACCGAGCTCCACTTTGGATGCTTGAGCCACAATTATTCATTTTTATTTTTTAAGGTTTTAATTGTGGTAGAAGTCACATAACATAAGCTATTTTAACCATAGTTAACTGTCGGGTTCAGTGGCACAAGTACACTCAAATTGTGCAACTCCCACCATCACCCATCTCTGGAGTTTTTTACTCTCCTAAACTGAGACTTTGTTCCCATTTAAAACTGAGTCCCCATGCCCCGTCCCCACCCCTGCCTCTGGCATCTACGAATGTACTTTCTGACCCTGTGAATATGACTATTCTGGATACCTCACCGAAGTGGAGTCAAATGGTGTTTGTATGCACCTACTGTATACTGAAGGGGCTTCCCTGGTGGCTCAGTGGTAAAGAGTCTGCCTGCAGTGTAGACCACCTGCAACGCAGGAGACACAAATTCAATCCCTGGTCGGGAAGACCCCCTAGAGAGGAAATGGCAACCCACTCCAGTGTTCTTGCCTGGGGAATCCCATGGACAGAGGGGCCTTGTGGGCTACAGTCCATGGTTTCAAGAGAGTTGGTCAAGACTTAGCGACGACTAAACCACCACCACTGTATACTGAAATGTGTGTTTAAGGTTAACTTAATACATGCCCTAAAAACAGACTGGACCTTTTCTTCCCCTGTGCCATTCGGTAGGTTCTCGTTAGTCACCTGTCTCATACATAGCAGTGTGCGTCAATCCCCATCGCCCAGCTCATCCCCACATGTTTCCCTTGATGTGTGTAAGTCTGTTCCCTACATCTGCTTTGCAAATAGGTTCAGTTGTACTATTTTTCTAGACTCCACACATATGCATTACGTACAATATTTGTTTTTTTTTCTTTCTGACATACTTTATATGACAGTCTCTATGTCCATCCACATCCCTGCAAATGGCACAATTTGTTCCTTTTTATGGCTGAGTGATATTCCACTGTATATGTGTTGTTGTTCAGTCATGTCTGACTCTTTGTGACTCCATGGACTGCAGCACGCCAGCTTCCCTGTTCTTCACCATCTCCAGGAGTTTGCTCAAACTCATGTCCATTGAATCGGTGGTGCCACCCATCCTCTGTCGTGCCCTTCTTCTCCTGCCTTCAAACTTGTTGTATACGGACCACAGCTTCTTTATCCATTCCTCTGTTGATGGACATTTAGGTGACTTCCATGTCCTGGCTATTATAAACAGTGCTGCAATGAACATTGGGGTGCATGTATCTTTTTGAATTATGGTTTTCTCCAGAAATGTGCCTAGGAGTGGGGTTACTGGGTCATATGGTCATTCTGGGCTTCCCAGATTGTGCTAGTGGCAAAGAACACACCTGCACATGCAGGAGACATTAGAGACATGGGTTCAACCTTTGGGTCAGGAAGATCCCCTGGAGGAGGGCATGGCAACCCACTCCAGTATTCTTGCCGGGAGAATCCCATGGACAGAGGAGCCAGGTGGACCAAAGTCCATAGGGTTGCAAAGAGTCAGATGTGACTTAGGCAACTTAGCATGCAAGCATGCATGGTCGTTCTATGGCGTCGCAAAGAGTCGGACACGACTGAGCGACTGAACTGAAAGAAACTTCATTTTATTTTCCATAAATAAATTCTTTCTTTTAATGGTTAAAGCAGATGTACAGTGCATGGTTCAGTTCAGTTCAGTCCCTCAGTAGTGTCCAACTCTTTGTAACCCCATGGGCTGCAGCATGCCAGGCTTCCCTGTCTGCCACCAACTCCTGGAGCTTGCTCAAACTCATGTCCATCGAGTCGGTGATGCACAAAGCAGCCTGTTCTAGTTAGCACAAGGTTTAAGTTAAATCATTTATAAGCCAGAATGATTTTGCCATATTTCAGTATGTGAAAAATGTCTTCCATCAGAACTCTTGTAATGAGGGCAGCCAAACATTAGAAGGGGGAGGTGAGCAAGCCTGGGGGAAATGTGCCACACTCAGCAGCTTGTCTTTGGCTTGGGAGGACAAGAATAAAGAGAAGAGGACTGAAGAGTGGGCTCTGACACCTGCTAAGAAGAAAGAACTCAGGCTTGAGAAGTGGCTCTGAAGCCATCAAACAACCTGTGTGCGGTTCCCTGGACAAAGGCATACACAATTTCTCTTTGTCACAAGTATTTGTTGTTTTTTTTTAAAATAAGAATATGTTTGCTAAGTCACTACTAAGTTCCCTGAAAATCCCTGGTGGGAAAAAGGAAACGTCATTGATTATTTAAATTTAAGCAGTGAACTTAGAAAAGTTCACTTTTCTAAGTTATTTTGTTACTGTATAATTGTGGCATATTCATTGCTGGCTACATGTAGTTTTTAATGAAATGTAGGATGGTGAGGAATAAGAAATATTTTTTTCCATGTTTCAGATTTTTTCAGTACACTCTCTTATGGATCCCATGATATATATTTAAGTATCGTATTAATAACAGATCTAAACAATTTATTTTTATATTATTATATTTTCCATTGCAATCTTTAATGACCCCAGGGTGGAGTGTGAAGTGAAAACATTCTTAATTATACAGTCCTCAACTGACAACTCAAGACCAAAAGAGACAGCTGAGGCAGAAGGGTG
Organism: Cervus elaphus; assembly: GCF_910594005.1. Classification (NCBI taxonomy): domain Eukaryota; kingdom Metazoa; phylum Chordata; class Mammalia; order Artiodactyla; family Cervidae; genus Cervus; species Cervus elaphus. The sequence continues at coordinate 2,971,255 of NC_057826.1, read as the reverse complement.
GCTAAAAATTAAAACATTCCTGAATAATAGAGAGAAAAAGCCCTGATTAGTTCTTACCCTTACTTTTTATATAATGTTTTTACTAGTGTCACATCAGAAAACTTAATCAACCTTTTATTGCTAGGTATGCTTTCACATCTGTACCTTTTGAAAGAATGCAAATAAGGATGCAGGAGAAAGACCCCTAATTTCTACATGTCAACAGGTGCACATTTGTTAGGCATTTTAAATATAAGCTACAACACCTTTTGGTAATCTATATCTTGAAACTTGAGTTCCTAGTGTGGTATATTCCAAACATTTGAAATATTAAAATGCATGGAAATATATATATATATATATTTTTTTTTTCCTGCCTACCAATTGTAGTTACCCTCAGGTCTTTACAAAATGAAAAAAAGACAAAGTATATAAAGCATAGAAGGCAAAATGTATGCTACTAATTCTAGCTAGTTCATTCAGCCAACTTATGGATTGTAACAATTTGATTTTTCATATGCTGTGCATAAAAGTGTTTCTGTAACCATAGCTTTAACTAACCTGTTTTATGTACAGAGCCTAACATAGTGCCTGGCACTACAATAGATGTTTCATACGTATTTGTCAACCATGAAATATTAAAAAGAATACTTGTGTAGTCACAATAGAATTCCTTTTAGTTTTATCTTGAATAGTTGAAACTTTTGAAAACTTGAACCTTCTTCTGATTTCCAATACTCTATTAGGAAGAACTTCATTTGTACGTGACAGAAACCTACTCAAATGGCTTTAGACAAAAACGGAATTTTAATGTCAAAAAGGACTGAAACTAGAACTGGCATCAAAGCTCTTGGATCTTAGGGGCTCAAGATGCCATCAGAACCAGAACAGTTAGGTTTCTGAAATTTTATTGTTTTAAATTTCAGTTCAGTCGCTCAGTTGTGTCCGACTCTTTGCGACCCCATGAATTGCAGCATGCCAGGCCTCCCTGTCCATCACCAACTCTCAGAGTCTACCCAAACTTATGTCCATCGAGTCGGTGATGCCATCCAACCATCTCATCCTCTGTTGTTCCCTTCTCTTCCTGCCCTCAATCCCTCCCAGCATCAGGGTCTTTTCCAATGAGTCAACTCTTCCCATCAGGTGGCCAAAGTATTGGAGTTTCAGCTTCATCATCAGTCCTTCCACACCCAGGACTGAACTCCTTTAGGATGGACTGGTTGGATCTCCTTGCAGTCCAAGGGACTCTCAGGAGTCTTCTCCAACACCACAGTTCAAAAGCGTCAATTCTTCGGCGCTCAGCTCTCTTTATAGTCCAACTCTCACATCCATACATGACCGCTGGAAAAACCATAGCCTTGACTAGATAGACCTTTGTTGGCAACGTAATGTCTCTGTTTTTTAATATGCTATCCAGGTTGGTCATAACTTTCCTTCCAAGGAGTAAGTGTCTTTTAATATTATGGCTGCAATCACCATCTGCAATGATTTTGGAGCCCCCCAAAATAAAGTCTGACACTGTTTCCCCATCTATTTCCCATGAAGTGATGGGACCAGATGCCATGATCTTAGTTTTCTGATTACTTGGCTATAAAAAGGAACACATTTGAGTCAGTTCTAATGAGGTGGATGAAACTGGAGCCTAGTATACAGAGTGAAATGAGTCAGAAAGAGACACAAACACTGTATATTAACACATACATGTGGAGTTTAGAAAGACGATAATGGTGATCCTTTATGCAAGGCAGCAAAAGAGACACAGAGGTAAAGAACAGACTTTTGGACCCTGTGGGAGAAGGCGAGGGTGGGAAGATTTGAGAGAATAGTATTGAAACATGTGTATTACCACATGTAAAATAGATGACCAGTGCAAGTTCATTACATGAGCAGGGCATTCAAAGCCAGTGTTTGGGGACAACCCAGAGGCATGGGGTGGGGAGCGAGGTGGGAGGGGGCTCAGGATGGGGGGACACACGTGCATCCGTGACTGATTCATGTTTGTGTATAGCAAAAACCATCGCAATGTTGTAAACTAACTATCCTGCAATTAAAATAAATTAATTCATTTTTTGAAAAAAAAAAAAAAAAATCCCTGTGGAAAGAGTTTTCCAGCGGTTCTCCTGGGAACTCCTTGACTTCAACACCATTGACTGATTGGTCCACCACAGAGTAATGCCAGGTGCACTAAAGCCACAGGAAGGGAGAGTGGAAGAGGGGTGATTCTTCCACGGAAAGCTGGAGTTATGTCGCCAGAATGAGAAGGAATGGATGCCAGCAGCAGCTATCCAGGGCTGACTTGGAATCTTTAGTATTCTCCAAGCTCCATTTACGTAACTAAATCTGCATGCAATCTAAATTAAAGCAAAAACAAAAACAGGTGTTTGCTTTAAAAAAATAATGCAGCTTTAAGACAAGACTTCTAACCAGGTTGCCACCCCAATGCCCTTCTTTTAAAGGAATTCTAAAGCTAACCACATATTTTGTGCAAGAAAAATTACAGATTTCCCTCTCCCCCCACCAATAAACATAATCCCAAATGTCAATTAGAGTCCACTGAAAACCATTAAAAATGAGTATATTATTCAAACAAAGAAAGCCGCAAGCCAAATTATCCTCTTCTACATATCTACACACCTTGCTATCTAGTCTTTTTCTGTATTAGAAACATCAGTATACTCCTTGGCAGTATTCCACACTGTCAAATTGGAAAGCTAGGTGGTTTTCTTTGGTTCTTCAACTGTTTCCCTTCTCGAATAAGCAGTTAGCAAGTCCTTTTGACTATTTTTAGAAACATCCCTAAACTGCCTGCCCGTCTTTGTAGCCACACCCTCCCGAACTCCATTTGCCATAGTTCAATTCAACTTCTACTGGCTTTTCCCTAGATTCTGCAACACGAGTGATGTGTAAAGATCATGTCTGAGCAGGCTACTTTCCCGTGTCAAGAAATTTTCCAGAAGCAATGGAGGCCTCTTGAGTCTTAATATATTCTTATCATTTGACTCAGTGACTTCTGATTCAGTTATCTGTCATACTGTAATAATTTAAAAGGTAGATCAAGATTCATGCACCAAAATTACGGCCTAATTTAGAACAATTTTAGCGTGTCTGTCCTCTGATGCCCTCTCGCAATACCTACCATCTTACTTGGGTTTCTCTTAACCTTGGACGTGGGGTATCTCTTTACGGCTGCTCCAGCAAAGCGCAGCTGCTGCTCCTTACCTTAGACGAGGGGTATGACACCACCCTTACGGCAGAAAGTGAAGAGGAACTAAAGAGCCTGTTGATGAAAGTGAAGGAGGAGAGTGAAAAAGTTGGCTTAAAGCGCAACATTCAGAAAACTAAGATCATGGCATCTGGTCCCATCACTTCACAGCTAATAGATGGGGAAACAGTGGCAGACTTTATTTTGGGGGGCTCCAAAATCACTGCAGATGGAGACTGCAGCCATGAAATTAAAAGACGCTTACTCCTTGGAAGGAAATTTATGACCAACCTAGATAGCATATTAAAAAGCAGAGACATTACTTTGCCAACAAAGGTCCATCTAGTCAAGGCTATGGTTTTTCCAGTGGTCATGTGTGGATGTGAGAGTTGGACTGTGAAGAAAGCTGAGCACCGAATAATTGATGCTTTTGAACTGTGGTGTTGGAGAAGACTCTTGAGAGTCCCTTTGACTGCAAGGAGATCCACCCAGTCCATCCTAAAGATCAGTCCTGGGTGTTCATTGGAAGGACTGATGTTGAGTCTGAAACTCCAATACTTCGGCCACCTGATGGGAAGAGTTGACTCATTGGAAAAGACCCTGATGCTGGGAGGGATTGGGGGCAGGAGGAGAAGGGGACAACAGAGGATGAGATGGCTTGATGGCATCACTGACTTGATGGATATGAGTTTGAGTAAACTCCAGGAGTTGGTGATGGACAGGGAGCCCTGGAGTGCTGTGACTCGTGGGGTCGCAAAGAGTCAGACACAACTGAGCGACTGAACTGAACTGAAATTTAGAACAATAAAATTTCGGAAACCTAACTGTTCCACCTTGGGGAAACTTTATGTAAATTGATTTGGCTCATATGAAAATATAAAACCATTGAAAATTAGGTTTCAAAATTCATTTTGACAACATTGGAAATTTCCCTTAATGTAATATCAAAACATTTTTAATCTAGTTATAAAAAAAAGCATATATACAGAAGGAGCCCAGTTATAAAATATACCAAAGAATGGAACAAAAATACCAAATATTAACAGTTTATAATATGATGAGTGATTTTTACACTTTTATTGGTGTATTCATATGTATACATTTATTGGTGTTTTTATTGGTGATACAACTCCAATATTCTAAGTTCTTTTTAAAAATATATGAGAGAATTTTACCTCTCAATTCTTCATGGGAAGAGAATGATATTTCTTTGGGAAAAAATACTTGAATGGGTGCTTGGCACAGAAAATGAGATCCCAGAGGAGTTGAATGTTGCAGAACTCTTCCACATGAGGAACTAGAAATGATTTCTTGCTCCGGGAAGACGAGGAAGGCATGAAGTCAGAGAGATGGGAAGCTGCAAGTCTTGCCATGTCGCCCTCTCCAAAGCCTCTCAGATCTTAAAAGTTTCCAAATATAGGAAGTGTTAGTCTTTTTTCATAATGGAAACTACAGAAACAGGGCTTCTTATCTAGGTTGATGTAGTAGGAAGCAGCACTCCATGAAGAGAATTATAAAGTTTCTGGGAGGGAGCAGGGGAAGCCCAGGATACCCACACATGGTAAACGTGGGGTTCCAGTCCTCTAAAACCCTCCAAGTGGTAGGGAAGTCCCAGCTGATAGGACAGTTACACACACCAGTTGCTCCTGTACTTAGGAAGAGGTAACAAAGGTCAGTTCAACAAACATTGGGTAGTTTCCAGTGGGCTTCAGAACAAAGGACCACCTCCTCCCTGGGACACATGAAGCCTCTAGCCTGCTTGCCGCAGCCATCTTCAGTCAGATCCTCCCTGCCTTGAGCTAGCTCTACTATCCAGGCATACTAGATTCCGATTCCGGTCTTTCCCAAAACTAACCAAACTCCAGGCACCCACGTGTCATTCATGATGTGTGTAATCTCAGCTCTCGTCAGCCTGGCAAACTCCTGCACGTTTGAGGTCCAGCTCAAATGTACCATCTTCTTATGGGCTGAACTGTGTCCCCCCAAATTAGACATTGAAGTCCTAACCCCCAGTACCTAAGAATGTGACCTCATTTGGAAATAGAATCATTGCAGATGTAATTAGTTACGGTGAAGTCATATTGGAATACGGTGGGATGCTAATCCAGTATGACTGGTATCTTTATTTAAAAAAGGACGTCTAGAGAAAGACAAATACCACATGGTCTCACTTAAATGTGGAATCTAATAGAAATGATACAAATGAACTTATTCGTAAAACAGGAACTGAGTCGCAGATCTCAAAAGCAAACTTACAGTTACCAAAGAGGAAATGTGGGAGAAAGTGATAAACATATGAGATGAACATATACACACTGCTGTAAATAAAATAAAGACCTGCTCTACAGCACAGGGGGCTCTATTCGGTATTCTGTAATGATTTATAAGGAGAAAAAATCTGAAAAAGAAGAGCGATACATGGATGTAGATGGATATAGTGGATCGGCCCAAAAGATTGTTGGTTAATACAAAATAAATAGGTCAAAAAAAAAAGTTTGTTCTGTTGTTTCTGTGACATCTTACAGAAAACCCAAATGAACTTTTTTGGCCAACCCAATGTATCTGATTCACTTTGCTGGGCACCTGAAACTAACACAAAGTTTGTGAGTCAATTATACTCCAGTAAAACTTAGAAAGGGGAGGACCTGGACCCAGGCGCGCACACAGGGAAAATGTGTAAAGATGAAAGCAGAGACTTACACGCCAAGGAGGGATCACCACCACCACCAGAAGCTTGGAGAAAGGTGCGGAACACACCCCTCCCTCATGGCCCTCAGAGAGAACCAGGGCTAGCAACACTTGGATCTTGAACTTCTTGCCTTCTGAACCGTGAGACAATAAGATTCTATTGTTAAAGCCACCCGGTTTGCGTGACTTGGTTTCAGCGAACCCGACAAGCACAACACTTCTCTCTGGTTTGCTGTGACATCCCCACCCACTCTTCAGAAGTAATCAGCTTTCATCTACACCCCTAGTACATTTTATAAAATCACACATATTTCTATAGTAGCACTTATCATATTGAATTCTTTTATTTATGCTTCTAGAGTATGTGTTCTCGAGAGCATATTTTTTGGTCTGTTTAACCTTTTACAATCTATAGTCCTTCCTCTTTACTTAGCCACTACCTTAGCCTGGATTCTCAAAAACAAACTGAGGCAAAGACTAAGGCATGGTTGTTTGAGTTGGGAAGGCAAACCCAGGGCGGTGAGGGAAAGGAAAAGAAAGTGAGGTAAGAAAAGCTATCAAATGAAGTGTGGTACATGAGTGCCTGGCTGCAGGCCACAACGCAGATGCACCCACCGGGCGCACACAGTTCCCTTAATGGGCTGCAAGGGCAAAACATGGCCTGGAGCGGTCTCTGGGAAGGAGAAAGGGAGAGGGGGAATGGACGTGTCAGGCCCCCTCTGCTCTCCTCTTTTGCACTGGTGAAAGGTAACCCACGGGGAGTTGGAGTTCATGCCCACACTTCCACGGTGCATCATCCAGTTTCTCTGTGATCTCTGGGCCACTGGCTCCCGGAGCCCTGATTCCCACGGGCTCATACAAAGAGGGCCATGTAGTAACTACACACACACACTCACGTAGTAAGCTGAATCACAGGAGAAGGATCTCAACAAAAGTCAGGGAACCTACATGTTTTATAATGGGCACTAAGCCCGATTGACTTTTGCCCTGAAGGGAGATATAATGTTTATTATACTGGACAGTAAATAGACTTTTGCTCCAAAGGGAGACACTAACTTTATCTTCCAAGGTTGTTCACACATAAACATCCTTGAGAAGACAGTCTGGAACAAAGGCAGTCAGCGCCTCTGTAAACAAGATGCGTGGAAACACAGGAGACCCTGGAGCATTATTTCCTAACACAGATCAAACAGGTAGCTGCCCGATGCTTATTTCATGAGTGGAAATGCTACCAAACTGGGATCAACGTGTAAGATACATTTCCGCAGCAACTGCAGGTAACGCAATATCACAATAGAATACAATACAATATGGTCAAAGACAAAGCCGTGCAACAGTCAAAGCTGTGAGGACAGATTATATTCAGCAATACTGTCGCAATAGGGAAGAGGGTCTGCTGTGAGCTGAACTCAACTTCCCTGAAACAAAGGGCTGGAGACTTTCAAAAGGCTGGGGTGCTCAGGGAAAGGCACTGCGGCAGGATTAAGGGGCTTTTCTGTGACTGAGACACCTGGGATTGTTCCCGGGAGTTTATCTGGAGGAGAAATACTCTCCTAGCCTCATGACAGGAGGCAGTGGTGCAAGTGGAAGCAAGTTAGGTCTTTACCCACCTAGCTCTTATTGTATTGAGTTTTAGAAAATTGTTTACTCATGCATATGCAGGGACTGAGGGTGGGAGACTTATGTCCCTGGATGTTTGAAATTCAAAGAGACAGCTCTCATGTTCTTGATGAAAGAGTTTTGGATGGTAGATTTACATCTCAAAGGGCAAAGAAAGGATTTATCACTGCAAGCATTCTTGAGTAAACTCTAGGAGGGCGTTCAGGAGTCTATCACCAGTTTGGGCCTGGAACAAACAATAAATTCTCCTGGAAGCAAGGAACTTTCTCAGGCAAGTGTATTAAGAGGGGCTGGGGTCCTTCTCAGATGGTGCTCAGTTTGGTTTAGTTCAGTCACTCAGTCGTGTCTGACTCTTTGCGACCCCATGGACTGCAGCACGCCAGGCCTCCCTGTCCATCACCAACTCCCGAAGTTTGCTCAAACTCATGTCCATCGAGTCGGTGATGCCATCCAACCATCTCATCCTCTGTCGTCCCCTTCTCTTCCCGCCTTCTATCTTTCCCAGCATCAGGGTCTTTTCTACTGAGTCAGTTCTTCGCATCAGGTGGCCAAAGTATTGGAGTTTCAGACTCAGCATCAGTCCTTCCAACGGATATTCAGGACTGATTTGCTTTAGGATGGACTGATTTGACCTCCTTGCTGTCCAAGGGACTCTCAAGAGTCTTCTCCAACACCGCAGTTCAAAAGCATCAATTCTTCAGCTCTCAGCTTTCTTTATGGTCAACTCTCACATCCATACATGACCACTGGAAAAACCATAGCCTTGACTAGACAGATGTTTGTTGGCCAAGTAATGTCTCTGCTTTTTAATATGTTGTCTAGGTTGATCATAACTTTTCTTCCAAGGAGCAAGCGTCTTTTAATTTCATGGCTGCAGTCACCATCTTCAGTGATTTTGGAGCCCCAAAATATAGTCTTTCACTGTTTCCATAGTTTCCCCATCTATTTGCGATGAAGTGATGGGACCGGATTCCATGATCTTAGTTTTTTGAATGTTAAGTTTTAAGCCAACTTTTTCACGCTCCTCTTTCACTTTCATCAAGAGGCTCTTTAGTTCCTCTTCACTTTCTGCCTTAAGGGCGGTGTCATCTGCATATCTGAGGTTATTGATATTTCTCCCATTAATCTTGATTCCAGCTTGTGCTTCCTCTAGCCCAGCGTTTCTCATGATGTACTCTGCATATAAGTTAAATAAGCAGGGTGACAATGTACAGCCTTGATGTACTCCTTTCCCTATTTGGAACCAGTCTGTTGTTCCATGTCCAGTTCTAACTGTTGCTTCTTGACCTGCATACAGACTTCTCAGGAGGCAGGTCAGGTGGTCTGGTATTCCCGTCTCTTTCAGAATTTTTCACAGTTTGTTATGATCTACCCAGTCAACGGCTTTGGCATAGTCAATAAAGTGGAAGTAGATGTTTTTCTGGAACTCTCTTGTTTTCTCTATGATCCGACAGGTGTTGGCAATTTGATCTCTGACTGGGTTCCTGTTGTTTGACCTGTTGTTTGACCTGAGACCAAACTGGCGGAGGTGATGAAGATAATGTCACCTCCTGCAGAAGGTCCCCTGCACACACTGCTGCGCTCAGCGCCCTCAGCCCTGCAGCCACCGCCGACCCACGCCTCTGCCGGAGACTCCTGGACACTCCTGGGCACGTCTGGGTCAGTCTCTTGTGGGGTCACTGCTCCTTTCTCCTGGGTCAGATGGTGCTAGTGGTAAAGAATCTGCCTGCCAATGCAGGGGACGCAAGAGACATGGGTTTGATCCCTGGGTCCAGAAGATCCCCCGGAGTAGGGAGTGGCATCCCGCTCCACTGTTCTTGCCCAGAAAATTCTGTGGGCAGAAGAGCCTGACGGGCTATAGTCCGTGGGGCCGCAAAGAGACGTGACTGAGCATGAACGCACATTCCAGGGTCCCTCTGTTGATGTGGCCTCAGCTGCTAGAGACAAGCTAGAGTTTGTCACGCCTTGTTGGCGGCACCTCGAAGTGTGCAGGACCTTAGTTCTCTGATCAGGGATCGAAACTGTGCTGGACCACCAGGGAAGTCCTCCTGCAGTTTGTCAGGCCTGTAAATGCGCAGGTTTGGATGGAATTACTAAAAGCAAGGATTCTGTAGTTTTCAGTACAGCAGTTGTATAGTTAGCTACCAGTAAGAAGTACGAAGCATATCTCGACATCAGTCTAACAACAGAAAACACGAGACTTTTTTGTTTGATGAACTTTTAACAAAACACTTTCAGGATGATAAATAATTCTATTCGGAGAGGTAATTGTAAATGTTCACACAGATACTGAAGACATTCTTACATACTGTAGTAGCAATTACTCTGTAATTATCGCAGACTTGTCTCAAGATGCTTCATATTCCTAATGCCTTCTAATATATCATCAGAGATTCTACCATTGGAAAGCAAGCCAAAGAAAGAAAAAGGTTAAGAACCACAATCATCTCAAACACAAATAGAGCACCCAGGTGTGATACTGGGCTTGGTTATGTGAAGGAGTAATCAAGGAGAATGAACTCACAGTCTGTGCTTTGAAGAATTTCCGTTTAAGAGAAGAAAACAAGATAAAAGCCATAAGGACCTTTAACAACAAGTGAAAAGTGGAACTTCCCTGGTGGTCCACTGGTTAGGATTTTCTGCTTTCAATACAAGAGAGTTTGATCCGTGCTTGGGGAACTACCATGCCACGCAGCACAGCCAAAAAATAAAATATAAAATAGCAATAAGAATAACAAAATAATTTTAGAAAGAAATATTTTAAAAAATAAAAATGAGTGAATTATAGATACATATTTTAATAAAATTAAGTGCCATATCTAAAAAATTACAAAAGAATTATAGAATAAACATACTCATCAAATGAGACTTTATTAAATTCTACCCTTCGTTAACAACTACTACATTTAACAGATGGATGTAGGGAAGATAAAGAAAAGTAGATTTATCATAGCAAACTTAGGTGTGAAGTATTATGTCTTAAGCTAATTTTAATATAAGAGAACATTTCTTAGGTAAATACAGCTAGTTATAGATACATCAGTTTTAGAAAAAGTAGATATGATGATTGAAGGTAAGAGAAGATAAAACTGGGACATATAAAAAACAGGACAGTAATAAAATGCCATATATATTTTAAAGTTAGAAACTTTAGTATACTGGGGAAAGTATTTTGGTCAACAAATGCGACACCATCTATAAGTAATATCTTCACATTGCACCTCCACTTCAAGGATTAGTGATTTTGAAATTGAAGCATTAGAGTGTCCAAAATGAAGCATAAAGAGAAAAAACAGTAGAGAAAAGAAAACGGAGCATGTAAGATCTGTGCTGCTGCTGCTAAGTCACTTCAGTCGTGTCCGACTCTGTGCGACCCCATAGACGGCAGCCCACCAGGCTCCCCCGTCCCTGGGAGTCTCCAGGCAGGAACACTGGAGTGGGTGCATCGCCTTCTCCGGTGAGAGCTGTGAGATGACATCAAATTGTCCAGCACACATGGAACTGGAGTCTCACAAGGAAAAAAAGGGAGAAAACAGGGATGGAGACACATTTGAAGAAACAATTTTTATAATTCATGAAAAACTACAAACCGTCCATCCAAGAAACTCAGAGAGTCTCAAGGAGGGTATGAGAACTCACACACACCCCTGGATGCATCACAGACAAACGACTGGAGAGCAAAGACAAAGAGAAAACTTCTGGAAAAAATTACATTCAGAAGAACAAAGATCCTAAAGAGTCTACGCCCCGCCCCCGCCCAAAACTACCAGAGCTAATAAGTGAATTTAGAAGGGTTACATAAACAAGGTCAGTATCTCAACATTCTTTTTTTACTAATGGCTATTGTAATTCAAAAACGGTTTGTTAAACTTCTTTGATGAAACATTAAAAGCAATGTGCAAGCAAATAGTCAACTTTGCAGAGGCATAATTCCTCCAAGGCACTATAAAAGTTTTAGGTACTCTAATCTGGATGACAATCATAAATGATTTAAAGCCGTAATTCTCATTCTAGGGCCTTTGGATCATGAGAAGCCTGTGAAAGTAATAATCTTTCAATTATAGAAAGGCAATTGTATACTTTCCAGCACAAGCTAAAGTATCAACTCATTTTGAACTAGACCTCACCTTGGATACAATGGTTACTTAATTTCAATATGAAGTTTTTATGTTCTTCTAATTTTAAATTTTAACCTTGACATAATTTTAGACTGTTAGAAATAATAAAAGAATTTCTGTATATTTTAATCTTTATCCATATTCCTGATGCCCTGAATATTAGCACTTATCATATTTTCCTTACCATTCTCTCTCTCCATATGTATATATGGAAATATGTATATACACATACAGGTATATATATATGTGTGTATGTAAACTCTTTCAGAGTAATTTGTAGACATAATTCCCTTTTTTAGTGTGTATTGTTGTTTTCCAAAATGACATCCTCTTACATAATTATAGGATAATTATCAAAATCACCAAATAAACATTGATACAATACTGTTGTTTCAGCTATGAATCTTATTTGAATTTTGCCTATTGTCCAATTAATAGCCTTTATAGGAAAATTTTTAAAATCTGACCCAGGATTCTATTTACACGCTGTATTAAATTTTCATCTCTTTAAATCTGGAAAAAATTTCTGAATCTTTATTTTTCCATCATCTTGACCTTGTGATGACTACAGATCATTTATTTTGCTCAATTGGTTTTATCTGATGTTTCCTCCTTACTAGATTCAGGTTATACATTTTGGGAGTAATACAAAAAACAATGTTGTATCCATCTCAGTACATCATATGCAGAGGAAAAATGCTATCTATGTGTTCCATTACTTGTTAACTTTGATGGCTTGGTTAAGGTGGTGCCTGCTGGGTTTCTCCTCTTTAAAGTTACAATTAATTAATTCCCAAGATATTAGTATCTTGGGAGTAATAAAGACATTTTAATATGAAATGTTTATTCATAAGCATTGACAAATAAATAGAAAATTAATAACTATAGTTTGGTACATATAATCTCTCAAGGCATGCCATTCATGAGGGGTGATTGAGGGGGGGTAATAAAAAGATTACACACCATTGACTTAGAATATTACTTTAATCTCTGATTAACAAATGCTTGTGGCAACATCTTCAGTCTGTTTATGATGTTTATTAAATTCTGTAGAGCATTCTCTACGAATGCTCAGAATAAAAACCTCATTCATAGTAATCAACTTTGTTCAAAGGACAATCAGCTAATCTGTTACAGGTTGAAAAAATTTTTAAAAGGTCACAATGAAGTATTTTGAATACTTGCACATCTTAAAACACATTCATTCCTGCAAATTAATTTTTATTGCTGAGAGGTTTTTTTTTTTCTTATCCTTTTGTATTAATTTTTAAAAATCAGGTAATACACAGGACTGTAAATAAAAATTTGGTTACAAAAAGTAACCATTAAGAATATCTGATCTTTTCTGTTGACAAATATTTCAGCAGGGTTCACACAGTGGAAGCTGTAGAGTCACAGGAGTTTTAGAAGATGCCAGGGTAAACAGGCTCATTGAATTCATCATTCAGTGAGTCATTTTATGTTTCTCCCTCTTCTTTCCTGCGCAGGTCTGTGACGAGGAAACTTTTTATGTCGTCGCTTTTTTTAGCTGGAGGGTAACCGCTTGTCCACGCTGTGTGCGTTTCTGCCACACATCACCACGAGTCCGCGGTGAACGTATACACCCTCCCACCTCCCTGGACCTCCGTCCCACCCCACACCTGTAGGTCATCCCGGAGCACGCGGCTGAGTCTGCGAAGAAACTTCAAGTTCCAACTTGAACAGGTTTGAACTCAGAGCATTAGCCTAAAAGCGGGGCTTCCCCGGCGGCTCAGCTGCGAAGAACCCCACGCACCAGCCGCAGCCTAAATAAACGGGCCCAGACTAGACCGTGTTAAAGCTGTTGTTTCAGCTGCTGGGTCGCGTCTGTCTGTTTTTTGACCCCATGGACTGCAGCCCGCCAGGCCCCTCTGCCCATGGGATTCTCCAGGCAAGAAGACTGGCGAGGGTTGCCATGCCAGTCTCCAGGGGGTCTTCCTGACCCAGGGATGGAACCCATGTCGCCTGCATTTGCGGGCGGATTCTTTATCACAGAGCCGTCTGGGAAGCCCAGGGTTAAATCTGGGGTATGAAAAGTGCTGTGTAAGGTAGGACCACAAGTATCCTCTAAAGGAATAAGCAAAAATTTAGTGAGTAGAAACAGTTTAAGCTGGGCCTAAATTTTGGTGGGCAGATAACTCGTAAAGGAGAAGGAGGACATTCCTGGAATGTGTGAAGCTATTAAAAAGATTAGAGGTGCACTTGGGGTGGAGATTGGAAGGGTGATACTAAAATTTTAAATTTATATTGTAAAAGTAGTACATTGATTTTCATTATAAAAATTGAAGATATATTAAAGGTGTGCTCTTTTTTTCCCTTGAAAGCTGTTTCTAAAACTGAGATTAAAAAATAAATAAATACGTAAAAGTGAGATCAAAGGTTTTTTTGTCTTTCAATCTTTAGATTATTTTCTAAAGAAATTGTCAGAATTCCCAATAATCCTATAGGGCATGAAAGGGCTTCTTTGTATTCTAGCCAACACAATTTTTTAAATCTTTCTAACTCTTCCTAATCTACTGAGTGAAAAATAAGTGCCGCTTTGATTTTTATTTCTCTGATTAATAGGGAGGTGGATCAACTCCAAATATGTTTATACTTTATCTCCTAGAGTTTTTTAAGAAAACGTTATTCTTAGTTTCTTTTGTTTTATAGGAGTTTAAAATGGGTTGTATAGTCAAATAAACCTATCTTTTCAATGGCAATTTTTGGGTTTTGGGGCCTATTTGGTAAAGATTCCCTCTACCTAAGACTTAAAAAAAAAAAAAGTCTTCCTAAATTTTTTTCTTTTCCTTTTGGAGTTTGTTTTAACCAAGAGATCTTTATTTTTGTACATTGGTGAGTTGACTCATTTTTTTCCCCAAACGGAAAGCTAACTATCCCCGACACAATCTGTCGGAAAGGCTATCTTTTCCTTACTGTTTTGAAATACCATGTTTGTCATATGTTAAGCTGTCACATATCTGTAACCATATCTGGCTTCTCCATTCTATTCCATTGATGTCTTTGTGAACCTGTTCAGATACGTCCACGTTTTGATTACTATAGCTTTACTGTAGGTTTTTGATGTCTTGTAAGGCAAATCCACCCTTATAGTTATTCTTTCTCACTTTTGGGGGTGGGAAGATACTCTTCCTGATGATTGTCAGATTCAACTATTCTAGTTACTAAAAATACACAGAATTTACAGGGTAATTTGAAGGGAACTGAAACATCACTATCTGATCTTTCAATCTAGGACCAGGGTATTTATTTATGTTTCTTTTTATATGCCTTTCAGTAAAATTTAGTAGTGTCATTCATGTGGGAGTTAGCTATATCTTGCTAATTAGTATAAGTAGATGTCCAAAATCTAATTATGGGAGACGAAGAAGTGAGGCTGAAGGTATTAGTGTTCGTCAGCTTTGCTGCTGTAACGAGCGATCCAAACGTCTCAGTGACTTTCAGCAACCATCTTTCTTTCTGGTTCACATCGCACGTCTGTGCAGTTGGCACAGTCGCACTTGGCAGCTGGGCAGAGCTGTGCTTGGCTCTGTCCGTCTTTTCACTCTAAGACTCAGGCTGAAGAAGCAGAGGAGAAAGAGCAAGAGCCAGCCATAAAGGCTCCAGAAGATTCTGATAGAACATAGAGTGTGTCTTTTTCTGCTCATCATCCATTGAGCACAGCAAGTCACGTGGCCAACGCCAACGTCAGCGGGGACAGGGCAGTCACGTGGCAGTGGTGGGTGGATGTTTGACCTTCTGTAGAGGAGGGGTGAGCGGATAACTGCGGACAGTAATACAATCTGCCACGGTATCCTCAGGAAAAGGAATTATGTAAGGGAATTCAAAACTCTATAAATGCTTAAACCTTTGGAACGTCCAGAGTAAAGTGGAAAATTTTTCAGAATATGAGGGAGGGAAAAGGGGAATGCCAGGAAGTATAAATATGAGACTTTCACGAGAAGACAAAAATATGTTCCACCCTGCGGGGAAATGTTAACTCTCGCTGTTCGACCTCTTCTCAGGTTCCAGCAGGGATTCAGGGATGGGCGGTCAGGCTAGGAATGAGAGTGGGTGTGTTGGGCAGATGACTCCTCTGGATTCCCTCTCGTCACCTTACTCTCCGAATTCCATCTGGGAAGGACAGCACGGGGTAGCACTCTGTTACCGATTCTAACAGGGCCAAGGCGAGGTATTGTGAAGAGATCGGAATAAAGGTGGAGAGATTCTTGAGATGACAGTTTTATATTTGGTTTTATGATAAGGTATTATGTTCAGTTAAATAATCTATACTACCAAGTCTTAACATTTATCAAGATGTTAACTAATAGTTAGATCTTAAAACTTAAATAGTAAACCAGAACTTGTGTTACTCAGTATAATATTATTGGAAGGAAAGCTATTTATTCAGAAAATGTTTTCTTTCTTTCTTTCTTTTTTTTTTTTTTTTTGAGCATGTATTATGTCCAAACACTATTCTAGGCACTGAGGATGCAGTCAACTTTCTACTTTTGGTGCTTGCTTTCTGGGGAAGAGTGGGTAAGGGTAGAGAGAGAGGTAAATATGTACATGCATACATATAAAATATATCAGGTGGTTACAGATGCTACAAAGAAAAAAGTGGCAGGGAAATGAGATGGGAATGGTTTTCAGGGAGCACCTCTTTAATAAAGTGATATATCGGTGGGGAGTTTTATGAACGGACAGAGCGATGTAGGTGGCTACCTCGAGGCAGAGTGTGGCTGTCAGCAACACTACCCTAAGCCCCGAGAGGCACCAGCAAGGAGGCTAGTGAACCGAGTAAGCGAGTCAGAGGGGCTGAGGTGTGGCCAGAGGAGCGGGCAGGAGCTAGGACCCACAGGACCTTCAGGTCTTGGTAGAGAGTTTGGACGGTGGCGGTAGAGCATTCCAGAACTTATTTTTTTTTTTTTAAAAGAGCAGTACTCTAGCCAAACCAAATATACTGTCTTACTCACTGCCCTTCTGTCATAACTGTGTATAAGTGTCATCGTGGTAGATCAAAGTAGCAAGCAGGGATGTAAGAATATAGTGTATATTGCACTTTAAAAACCAGTACTTTCAGTTTGCATTTAAACTTTTTATACCAGGATTCTCTGTATATAAATGCCATATGATAGGTAGATTTTGGTTTGATCAAAAATGCCATTATTTTAGCTAAAAAAAAAAAACAAACCTAGGTCTATTTTTCTTTTTAAAAGTAATTTAAAAAGGATCCTCATGACCTCTTCCCAATGAATAGAAATAAGGCGCTCTTTCAGATCATGTTCAATTGAATTGAGGATGAGATGGATCCAGAAGCGGTTGTCACATAAATAGAATTTACACCAACAGAGTTCTACGCTTACTTCTATTGTTGAAATTAATTCGTTTTCAGACTTCAGAATCTGATTTTCGGAGTACAAGAAGCTTGATGGAAAAAGCAATTGAATGCAATCAGCCTCTTTTTATGTGCTTAGTTTAAAATTGTTTAGGCTGTCGTATGTGATATGAATCAGAGAGACTTGATAAACGTTCCTAAGAACACCTTGGTGCTCACCTTCATGGATGTGTAATTGCCTGTGAAATTCAGACTGAAACAAGCAAATTTAGAATAAAAGGGAATGTTGAATCATTGTATTTTCACATTTCTGAGGCTTTGGCCAAAATAGCAGGCGATGACTTCACTGGAGAGTCACGAGAGAGAAGAAAATGGGTTTTGGCAGATGGTCAGTTATTTGAGGTCAATGTAAGGTAGCTCATGTACAGAAATCAAGAGGCATTTTATTTGTCTTTACAGAAGTCACTAGTTTTACAGTGTTTTTCAACTTGGACATTATAAAGGTAGTAACAGACTGTGAAGAGAATACATCCCATCAGTCTAGGAAAAATTATTGTTCAAGTACTTGAAATGCCAGTAATATTTGGTTGTGACTAACTTTATGGCATAAAATAGCTTTTCTGTGAATAAAGGCTTACATAGGCTTGAAGACTTGAGAAAATGTGAAGATTTATAAAGAAAGCTATATTAATTAAAGCTGTGATATACTGTCTTATATATTGACCTTCATATCAATGGCCTTGAATAGACAATCCAGAAACAGGATTCATTCTATGCTATAATTTGCAATATAATTAAGGTAGCATTCAAAAATCACTGAATCAGTGTCTAGTAAACTATGGAATACAAAATACATATTTTAAAAAAAGCACCAAGAGCTTTCCTGTATAACAAAATTGCCTAGAAAGACAATTATCTGCATTTGGCAAATAATAACTTTGGCTCTGCCCTTCCAATAGCCAAATGTATTATTCTGTTCATGTCATTGGCTATAATTTTCTACACAATATTAGATAATAGTAGTGCTAGCCTGTCTCGTCCTGTATTTTAATAGGGATGTGTCTAGGTTGTACTGTGGAGTATGGTTTAAGATAGGTATACTCTAACAAGCCAAGGGGACTTCCTGGTGGCTCAGATGGTAAAGAATCTGCCTGCAATGCAGGAGACCTGGGATCCCTGAGTTGGGAAGATCCGCTGGACAAGGGAATAGCAACTCATTCCAGTATTCTTGCCTGGACAAGTCCATGGACAGAGGAGCCTGGCAAGCTATAGTTCATGGGACTCCAAAGAGTCAGCCACACCTGAGCAACTAACACTTCCACTTTCACAACAGGCTAAGGGAAAATCCTTACATTCCTAGTTTGTGGTGGTGGTTTAGTTGCTCAGTCGTGTCGAACCTCATCATCTTATGGTGGGTAGACCGCCAGGCTCCTCTATCCAAGTTTACCAACAGCAATAATTTTCTCTCCCTTCCATGAGAGAGGAGAGTCTTTGCTATATCCCCATAGTTCAGAAAGTGGCTGGCACAGGTGGGCACTCAATAAATCCTTGGTGAATAAATAAGAAGCTATTAAGAGGATTGAATCAAGACATGTGATGTGTCTATAAAATTACCTGGAAAAAGTTTGAGACCTTAAGAATAATTTATCTGACAATATTGGAATTATACATATATCAAAGTTGTATTAGAAAAAAAGCTCCATTTTCTTAAAGGTAAGTGAACATTTTGATAGTTCGTACAATTAAGTTACCTTTGAAATGCATAAAGATCTTTAAACTGTGTTTGTTTTGGCTGTGCTGGGTCTGCCTTGCTGCGTGGGGACTACTCTCTGCTGCTGTGTGTGGGCTCCCCGTTGTGGTGGCTTTTCTTGCTGCGAAGCACAGGCTCTGGGGCACGTGGGCTTCGGCACTTGGCAGCATGCGGGCCCCGTACCTGTTCCATGCAGACCTAGGGCGTGCGGCTTCGGCACTTGGCAGCATGCGGGCCCAGTACCTGTCCTATGCAGACCTAGGGCGTGCGGCTTCGGCACTTGCAGCATGCGGGCCCAGTGCCTGTCCTATGCAGACCCTAGGGCACGTGGGCTTCGGCACTTGCAGCATGTGGGCCCAGTGCCTGTCCTATGCAGACCCTAGGGCACGTGGGCTTCGGCACTTGGCAGCATGTGGGCCCCGTACCTGTCCTATGCAGACCCTAGGGCACGTGGGCTTCGGCACTTGGCAGCATGCGGGCCCCGTACCTGTCCTATGCAGACCTAGGGCGTGCGGCTTCGGCACTTGCAGCATGCGGGCCCAGTGCCTGTCCTATGCAGACCTAGGGTGTGCGGCTTCGGCACTTGCAGCATTCAGGCCCAGCACTGGTTCTGTGCTGGCTCTGGGGTGTGCGGGCTTCAGTAGCTGTGGTGTTCCGGCTGAGTTGCTCCGTAGCATGTGGTATCTCTCCGAACCAGCCATCGAACCCGCGTCTCCTGAATTGGCAAGCGGATTCCCATCCACTGTATCCCTTGAGAAGTCCTAAACTGATCATTTTCAAAAATAAAGACCAAAAACCAACTTGTCTTATTTTTATCCCCTTCAAGAGAAAAATAACATTCAAATTGCTTTAGAAAAACTATACTTATGTAGACTAATCTTCAAAGACTTTGGTATTTTAATGAAAAAAGTTATATAGCACTAAGTTTTGAAATGGTTAAAATGAGCTCCCTAAACATTTAAATAGATGCCAAAGTGCATATTGAAGCATTAAATTATTTATTTCAAAATGTAACTGTTAGATTTGCATTGAGTGAGAAAAGCATAGCATCTATTGAACTTAGCTAGTCATTCAACAAACATCTTTGAGGTGCCCATTACTATGTACCATGTCCTGGCATTTTGTAAGGTTGAATAATGTGTAAGTCTATTAGGGACACAGAAACATCACAATGTAGCACAATAGGTTTTATAGGAAGAGTCCTTAGAATATTTGCAGACAGGTCTTCGGAGAATTGGAGTTCAAATAAAGTTTACATTTGGCTTGGATCTATACCAGCCAGACAGCAGGCATGGGGGAAGGATGTAAAGACATCACAGGTACAGACCAGCAAGTGCATAGGCACCAAATCCTGGAAGCACAGAGCGAGTACAGACAGTGCTGTGTGCTGGAGTATCTTCTGCTTTCAAAGGTACAAGTTGCACATTTGGTTGAGGTTGTAGGATCTGGGGGCCTTCCTGGTGGCTCAGCTGGTAAAGAATCTGCCTGCAATGCAGGAGACCCGGGTTCAATGACTCGAGTTCACATTTGATTCTGCCACGTACGAGCTGAGCAAACCACAAAGTCTAATTCTCAGTTCTTTCCCCTGTAAGATGGAGATAATAATAATACCAAGCTTGCAGGGTTAGTTAGAAGATTTAAGAGCAGATATAGAACCTAATTCACCTAGAGTAAGACTCAGTAAATGTTAGTCATCATTATATTGGTATATAGATAAATGTCAGTGACTTCTTATTAAAGTAATACCAAGTGATGATTTGCTTAAAGATTGCTGAGAATTATTTATATCGTGGCTTTTGTTTTAGCTTAAAAAGCAGAGTAAGTTCTATGCTAGTGCTAATAATGAGCCACCTTTTCCATATAGAGTCCAAGGGTATCACAGTATCACTTCTTCCTGAACAACAAGAAAAAAAACTGTAAACATGTTACCTCAGATAATATCCATGTTACAAAAAGATTTCTACCCCAGAATCAGTGGTTTATGCAACTGCAAGTAATAGAACTCTATAGCTTTAAAATTCTAAAAGAACATCTTTTGTTGTTCGGTTGCTAAATCCCATCTGACTTCCTGTGACTCCATGGACTGCAGCACACTAGGCTTCCCTGTCCTTCAGTCTCCTGGAGCTTGTTCAAACTCATGTCCATCGAGTCAGTGATGCCATCCAACCATCTCATCCTCTGCCGTCCCCTTCTCCTCCTGCCCTCACTCTTTCCCAGCATCAGGGTCTTTTCCAATGAGTCAGCTCTTTGCATCAGGTGGCCAAAACATTGGAGTTTCAGCTTCAGCATCAGTCCTTCCAATGAATATTCAGGACTGATTTCCTTTAGGATGGACTGGTTGGATCTCCTTGCAGCCCAAGGGGCTCTCAAGAGTCTTCTCCATACCACAGTTCGAAGGCATCAATTCTTTGGCGCTCAGCCTTCTTTATGGCCCGACTCTCACATCTGTACATGACCACTGGAAAACCATAGCATTAACTAAATGGACCTTTGTTGGCAAAGTGGTGTCTCTGCTTTACTATATGCTATGTAGGTTTGTCATAGCTTTTCTTTCAGGGAGCAAGCATCTTTTAATTTCATGGCTATCTATTATATGGTGAATAGCCATAAAGTATAACACGTCTATGAATTCATGCATGTGCGTGTGGATTTACAAGTATTTTAAAATGATGTGCACGACTGTCCCTTGAAAGTGTAAATTGTATTTATGTGTCTATTTCTTTAGGTCTGTGTTTTGCTTGACTTTCTGGGACAGCCAGGTAGAGATGTTCTGCTGATAACCGGAGACAGCTACATGTCAGAAACCATAGAAAGAGATCAAGGAAAGATAAAATTTGAGACTCATCTCATCATATATCTGCTCACTGAAGGCAGTGGATGAGATATCCCATGGACAGTTTGTGGAATGAGAGGAGGAGAGCCAAAGAAAGACCCCTGCAGGCCCCCAATATCCAGGGGCAGGGAATTAAAAGATGAAAGAGGAAACACATCACGGAGAAACAGAGACGCAAGAAAGCAGATGTTGATTAAAACAATATCTCACTTTACACTTTGCTTTTGTTTGGGGTTACGTTTAAATGGCCTGAGTGATTTCAATTTAACATTTAAGAACATTTAATCTTTCACATTTAAAGTTACACTGACTTCGGTATCTGATTAAACTGAATTAACCTAAAGAGATATCCAGTTGCTAGAGAGCAAAAAATAAGGATCCCTGAACTGAGATCTAGCTCTTATTGTGAAATTGACCTTTCAAAAGAGATTAAGTTTTTTCTCCAGATTTATGTCCAGGAATGGGGTCGCAGGATCATATGGGAGCTCTATTTTTAGTTTTTAAAGGAACCTCCACCTGGGTTCTATCCCCGGGTTGGGAAGATCCCCTGGAGAAGGGAAAGGATACCCACTCCAGTATTCTGGTCTGGAGAACTCCATGGACTATACAGTCCATGGGGTTGCAAAGAGTCGGACACGACTGAGTGACTTTCACTTTTACACTGTTCTCCATAATGACTGTGTCAATTTACATTCCTGCCAACAGAATAGGAGGGGAGTCCCTTCTTCCACACCCTTTCCAGCATTTGTTGTGGATTTTTGATGTCTAAAATAGTCAGTCAAAATGACTGGTGTGAGGTGATATCTCATTGTGGTTTTGACTTGCAGTTGTCTAATAATTAGCAATGTTGAACATCTTTTCATGTGCCTCTTGGCCATCGGTATGGTTTTCTTGGAGAAATGTCTATTTAGGTCCTCTGGCCATTTTTTGATTGGGTTGTTTTGTTTTGATGATACTAAGCTGCACGAGCTATTTGTTAATTTTGGAGACCAATCCCTTGTCAGTGAAATTATTTGCAAATATTTTCTCCCATTCTGTGGGTTGTCTTTTCATTTTGTTTACGGTTTCTTTGCTGTGCAAAAGCTTTTGAGTTTAATTAGGTTCCATTTGTTTTTATTTCCCCTTCTCTGGGAGCCTGATGGAAAAAGATATTGCTGTGATTTATGTCAGAGAGAGTTCTGCCAAAGTTCCCCTCTGAGAATTTTATAGTGTCCAGCCTCACATTTAGGTCTCTTTAACCTGTTTGAGTTTATTTTTGTGTGGTCCAAAAGGATACATGTACCTCAATGTTCAGTGCAGCACTTATTACAATAGCCAAGACATGGAAGCAACCCAAACGTCCATAGACAGAGGAATGGATAAAGGAGATGTGGTACATACATACAATGGAATATTACCCAGCCATTAAAAAGAATGAAATAATGCCATTTACATCAATATGGATGGACCTAAAATGAGAGTAAGAGGATGAGATGGTTGGATGGCATCATTGACTCAACAGACATGAGTTTGAGCAAACTCCAGCAGATAGTGAAGGACAAGGAAGTCTGGTGTGCTGCAGTCCATGGGGTTGCAAACAGTCTGATGTGACTGAGTAATTGAACAACAACTGAAATCTGAATAAATTGTGGAATTAATAGTAATATTACAATGTAGGTTCCTTCTTTGTGTCACATGAGCCATCGATTCAGTTTAGTTGCTCAATTGTGACTGACTCTTTGTGACCCCATGGACTGCAGCATGCCAGGCTTCCCTGTCCTTCAGTCTCCTGGAGCTTTCTCAAACTCATGTCCACTGAGTCAGTGATGCCATCCAACCATCTCATCCTCTGTCGTCCCCTTTTCCTCCTGCCCTCAATCTTTCCCAGCATCAGGGTCTTTTCCAATGAGTCAGTTCTTCAAATCAGGTGGCCAAAGTATTGGAGTTTCAGCTTCAGCGTCAGTCCTTCCAATGAATATTCAGAACTGATTTCTTTTAGGATTGACTGGTTTGATCTTGCAATCCAAGGGATCTAGTTTCCCCACCAGCTATTGAACCAGGGTGCCCTGCATTAGGAGTACAGAGTCTTAGCCACTGGACTGCCAAGGAAGTTCCCATATGAGGCGTAGTAATGTCGTTAACAGCAGGGGAAACTGAGTGAAGAGGATACAGGAACTCTCTGTATTACCTTTGTAACTTTTCCCTGAATCTGAATATATCCTAAGGAAAGACTGAAGGCGGGAAGAGAAGGAGATGACACCATGAGATGGTTGGATGGCATCATTGACTCAAAGGACATGAGTTTGAGTAAACTCCGGGAGTTGGTGATGGACAGGAAGGCCTGGTGTGCAGCAGTCCATGGGGTTGCAAAGAATCAGACACGACTGAGTGACTGAACTGAACTGAGTGTTTAGAAAATCTGTCTAATATGGAACAGGGGTTGAGAATCAGTTATATAGATAACACTTACATTGCACCAGAAAAAAAAAAAAAGTGCCCCGTGAAATATTGAGTCCAACTGCCAATTCCAGCATGCACAGTCCTAAAAACCTGAACCCTAGAAGCAACGGGCTGCTGCTTTGGAACAGGTTACATTTCTAGAGGCACTTCCAGGGGAACAAAAATGGACTAATTGCAATAAACATAACTGGAATAATCACAGTTCTGATAATTGCCTCTAGGATACAGAAATTCAAGAAAGACTGTTTAGTAAAGGAGAAAAAAACTACTCACAACCCATTTCTGAGTTTAGAAAGGTATCATTTTGATATATATGAAAGGTATATATATCTGGATTCAGTTTAATGTCATTGTGGTACCCTCGTGATATGAGAAAACTATGATTTATCTTTGCTAAAAGCTGCTGTCAGTTTGCTTTTGATCTCTAAAGGAGATTTAGACCTGATCAGAAAGTTCTTCAATATTGAGTTACCATTTCTTCTTCTGCCTCACCCACTGTGGCAGGAAGAAGGCAAGGAAAAAACATCCCCTGGCCCTCCATAATGAAGTTAACCTGAGTTTAGTTTGGTCCCACGTCTTTTGCTAATCATTAAACATATTTATCATCTGTGTAAATCTCTAGAGGCAAGTTAGAAGTGTATAATGAAATCACTGTGCACAAGTAAACATTTGACAAAAAAGTGCTTGGAGATGGCGTTTCTAAAACCTCCTTTAAAAATTTTTTTTGCATAATTATTTTGTTTAGTAAAAATATCCCTGATTTATAAATCCAGAAGCCCAAGGCATGGTCAAATTAACAAATGGTATTAGCAGTTTGTGATGATCCAGATAACAATCCAGCTCCTTAACTCCATGTGACACCACGTTAATAATTCCTCTGAGCCCATTTCAGTTTCTCATCTGTAAAATGAACGATTTGAGAATACACTGAGAATAATTTGATAATACATTGAGAAAACGCAATTCTCAATGTACGTTTTCATTGGGACACAGAGACTCGGCGAGAAGGACTTAGAGAAACAGACTGGAGTGTTTGCGGATTTAGGGCTTGGAGTTCTGGTGGGCGGGATGGTGCTGAAGAAAGGTCCCCTGTGTTTCTGAAGTCGGAGGGGTAAGGGACAGGGGTATAGGAATGTCTGAAGTGGAAGAGCAGGACGGCTACAGCTGGAGGATCAAGCTCCCGGGACTTTTCTGGCCTGGGCGGAGGACGCGCGTTCAGTTGCTAGGCAGCAGGGGGTCCTCAGGGAGGGTGGAGGACCCCAGTAGAGGTGTCTCAGTCAGTGCCTGCCCGTTTGGGCGCGGTACCGGCCTCGAAACTAACGAAGTAGCTCGCCTTTTCAAAGGTGCAAAGTTTCTGGAGCCAAGGCTCGGCGAGACCCAGAGCCGAGCTCCGCCCGCGGCGCGTATCCCTGTCCCCGTCCTCGGGCGCGAGGCGGGGCGCCGCTCGGGCGAGGCCCCCGCCGCCGAGCGTTGCTGGGCGGGACCGGACGCCGCCGCCCGCGCCCCCAGCCCCCCTGTCCCGCCCCCGCGCCCGCCGGCCCGAGCCCTGCGCCCCCCGGCTGCTAACCCCGTGCCCCGCACCCGCCCTGGCCCCTGGCTCCGGCCCCGCGCCCCAGCCCGCGGGCGCGCCGGGCTCGGACATGGAGCCGCTGTTCCTGGCCTGGAGCTACTTCAGGCGCAGGAGGTTCCAGCTCTGCGCCGACCTGTGCACGCAGATACTGGAGAAGTCCCCTTGTGACCAGGTACCGGCCGGACCCCGCCGGGCCTGCGGGTCTTGGCAAGAGGGCCCCGCCGGGCCCCGCCCCCCCCCCCCCCCCCCCCCGGAGGGGGCTGCAGGGAGGAGGGCGCAGGGCGAGGGTGACCCTGTGGTCAGCACGGACGCGTGGAGCCCAGACCCTCTGGCACCGCGGCCGCTGGGTCCTGACTGTGTGGTCACCGCCCCCTCCGCTAACTTCAGCCGCTGGAAGATGCTGAAAGACAGCAGCTAGGAGACCACCCTCAGGTGTCGCGGAAAAGATGATGAACTCTGTTAGGTCCTGTATTCTTGCGTATCAGTTCAGTCCAGTCGCTCAGTCGTGTCCGACTCTTTGCGACCCCATGGACTGCAGCACGGCAGGCCTCCCTGTCCATCACTAACTCCGGGAGTTTACCCAAACTCATGTCCATCGAGTCGGTGATGCGTATATTCTTGCGTAGAGGTGGGCTCTTAAGCTCGCTGCCTGTTACCTTATTAATTTCCAAAACATTTGTGTATAAACTTAAAGACCTGTAACTTCCCATCCCCCCACCCCCCATTGAAATAGCTGCCCCCCCCCCCTTTTTTTTCTTTTCTTTTGGATCAAACGTATAATCCTTCCAGTTCATTTTAAGACGGTTGTCCAAAAGTGGGGAGCTTTGGATTCTGGGCCTTGAGTGGAGCTTGAGGCAAACAATTCAAGTTAGAGGAATGAGAACCTAGGAAGGGAAAGATACATTTATTATTAGGAGGGAGGGGTGAGAAAAATAATCCCCCTAAAAGAAGGAAATGATGGCATTGATTGTAGTAGTTTACTAAAGCTCTCTTAAATAGCGTACAGTGTTAAATAAGTGAGTGAAAACGGTTATACGCTTCTTGTGAGAGGGGCACCACCGCGGTGCCTAGGTAGTTCTGGAGGAGACAAAAAACAGAGAAAGGTGCCTCTAGTAAATGCAAAATGTACTCCTGGAGTTCGAGTTCCCCAGCTTTCCCTCTGGTGGTGTTGCCTTGGGGACGTTAGAGAAAAAGGAAAACTGATGAGAGTTACATTCAGGGAGGTGTGGCAGTTGTTCCTCCGCTCTGCCTTAGCTCCCAGGAAGTGGATAGAGGATAGAGAGCCTGTCAGGGAGAATAGTGTGGCCTTCAGATAGATCGCACATCTCCCTTAGAACAGTCTGCGTTAGTGGGAATGCTGAACTAGGTTCTGTTTGGGTTAGTTCCTGTTGGTTAATTAGACTCTTAATTCCATAGGCAAGCATTTTTCCAAGTGTGTTTCTTAGCACAGTCGTCCCACAAATGCTGCTTAAAAAAAAAGAGAAAGATTTCACCCTCAGATTTGTTTGGGAACCATGACAAAATATGGACCCCTTTATGTTTGTACAACCAGAGTTTGTTACACACCAGTGATGTGCCAGACATTGTTTTTCCGTTGAGTCAGGGTAGTTTCCATTCCACAGAACAACAGTCCCTGGAGGAAGAAAATTTCCTCATTAAATGTGTTTGGGAAATGTATTCCCTACTTAGACATTCATACTAAAGGCTCTGAGAATTTCTGCAGAAAAAAACTTAACTTTGCCTGATTTTGATGAATACAATAGTTACGAAACTTTAATTGACCACCGATTCCTTTCGTGGCTTTGGGGAGGGTCAGATCACCCTAGAGAGATGTCACATTGGGAAATGTATTGTAGGCAAAGCAGCAGTGTTTTCTATTAATAGTTAAGACATTGTAATCTTTATAAAAACCATTTTTGTGTTAGTTTCAGGTGTTACAGCGAAGTGATTCAGTTATACACATATATATATTTTTCAGCTTCTTTCCTATTATATAGGTTGTTACAAGATATTGAATATAGTTCCCTGTGCTATATAGAAGGTCTCTGTTGGTTATTTATATATAGCAGTGGTATATGTTACTCCCCAAGTCCTAGCTTATCCATCCCCCAGCACACTTTCCCCTTTGGTAAACCACAGTTTGTTTTCTGTGTCTGTCGTCTTAATGACAGTCTCGGTGACATTCGTTATTGCAGTGCACGTTTAGTTTGTGCTGGGCCCTGTGATTAGGTCTTCACAGTGTTCAGTGACCTTTTTATAGAGTGCTTACTACTTGCCGGGGATAAATTCTATAAATTATGTGTATTTCTTTGCTGAGAATAGCCTTGCAAAATAGGTAACAAATCGCTAACATTTATTGAGTGTTTACTCTGTCAGGCTTGATTCAGAGGGTTTTCTGTTATCTCATTTAATCCTCAGCTAGTTTAGGAAATTGGCGCTGTTTCCACCACTTGCAGGTTGAGCCCAGTGAAGCACCAGGTGAAACAATTGTCCAAGGTTACAGAGCCGGTAAGCCCGCTCCCTTTGTCTATACGATGTGGCTTCTTGGGCGCCTGTGGAGCCTCATTTTTCAAAAATCTGTCTCCAAACTTTTCCTAGTACATTTTCTCATCTACTGTTCCTTTTTCAAGATTTCGGCTAGATGGTAAGGAAATGACATACCTGTGTGCTTGGGTTAAAGGCTCTGAGAAGTCTGGAAGGAAGGTAAGCTGCCCAGTTTTGAGTAAGGCAGCATTTGAAAACTTACTTGACTGTCACCTGGTTTATAGTTTGGGGGATAGGGACAAATTCTTCCCAGGGAGGAGGTGTCACTTCGGGAATGCATAGGCAAAATATTGGCGTGGCTGCTACTGGTTAAGACTGGGCTGTAGAGGAGACTGCGCCTCCTTTCCTTGTACCTGGGGAGAACAGGATGAGCAAATTAAGAACTTCATTTAAAATCTCCTGAATTAAGAGCTAAACCAGGTAATAACTTGAATCTCTTTACTTGGTCTCTTACGTGGGTCCCTTTAGGCCTTGCTGGCCCTCTTGGAAAATATAAGACTCGTTACGAGGAATGTTTCCTGGTTCTAATTTTGATAATGGCAATGAAGAACAGAAGACACAGCCTCATCCTGGGACATATGGTGGTGTCGTCGGTTAACCGTCTGACGTGGTTTACATCATTATGGCAGGAGGTCTTGTTACTTCTTGCCACTGTTCTGTTTGTTGTAGATTTGAAATAATGCTTTGAAATGTGATGTAAGTGGAAGCGTTAGTCACTCAGTCGTGTCCGACTCTTTGGGACCCATGGCCTGTAGCCCCCCAGTCTCCTCTCCCATGGGATTTCCCAGGCAAGAATACTGGAGTGGGTTGCCATGCCCTTCTCCAGGGGATCATCCCAACAAACCAGATCTCCTGCATTGCTGGCAGATTGTTTACCATCTGAGCCACCGAGAGAGCTTGGTGATACTTAATTTTAATATCCTAGAAATGTTTTTTTTTTTTTTAATGTGATTCTTTGCTCCTGTTTTTTTTTTTTTTTTTTTGTTATGAGCAGGGGTTGATATGTTCAGCTCCTATGAGTGTCAGAGGTGGCCTGGGAGAATCAGTACCAGATTTAGAAGAAATTGAGGACAAGCTTTTCCTCTCGAATCCTTTGGTTATTGCCGAGGTGGTTTATTTATTTATTTATATTTATTTATGTTGTCAGAACGGTGAGCAGCTCTTTGCCGGGCACAGAAGCTTTAAGATGGTGTTACCTTCCCAAACCGGCCTTCGGGTGCCCGGCTTGGGCTCCCTCCTGCTGGTTACCCTCTGACCCAGCCTTTCAATGCTGCGCTTTTTCTCTGCGTGCTTTCCTTAGCCCCAATTTGCGCATGTTGTATCCAGTTGTCATTTCTTTTTGGAAATATCTTCCAGTATGATTTTCCCCACGCTTAAAGAAATCGTGCTTTTTCCCCTTAATTAATTAAAAAGAATTTAAATGTTTATGTCAGAGTGCTGATGGAATTAATGAAGAGCTACTGGAAGCTTAAGGAGGTTTGCCTAGGATTAAAAGCCCCCAAATTCTTTCTTCCTCTTTGCATATGAGTCCAGGATGGCAGGTCTGTGTGGAATGGCAAGGAATCTGGCACCCGGGTGCCCTCATTACGTATTAACACTTGCTGAATGAGTGCAGCGGTCATATTCATACGTGCACTTGGAGGGTGTTACTGATGTGTGCCAGCTTCCGCTGTTTACCAAGATCAGCCTCGTTGCCTGATGGCCTCTGCCTCTCCCTGCCCCCCATCTTAATTCTCAGCACCATAGGTTCTTTATTATTTTTTTTCTTAATACTTATTTTTACTTATTTAATTATTTGGCTGCACCGAGTCTCAG
Source organism: Cervus elaphus (assembly GCF_910594005.1). Lineage (NCBI taxonomy): Eukaryota > Metazoa > Chordata > Mammalia > Artiodactyla > Cervidae > Cervus > Cervus elaphus. The sequence continues at coordinate 2,941,362 of NC_057826.1, read as the reverse complement.
TTGAGGCATGTGGGATCCAGTTCCCCGACCAGGGATCGAACTGAGGCCCCCTCCATCGGGAGCTTGGAGCCTTAGCCACTGGACCACCAGGGAAGTCCCACTGTAGTTTCTTAAATGGATTCACCTTTTCAAATAAATGTGATCGCATTAGGGACATCATTACTTCATTTCTTGTTTCAAGGATGAATTGTTTTTTTTAAACCAGTTGAGCAGTTTCTTCCTGGATCCTTCCAGGAGAGTATTTCTGATAGTACTTATCATCACTGGTATTTCTTAGGACGCTCTTGTTGTTCCACTGGAGGAAGTTCAGAGACTGGCAGTCAGAGAGAGCCAACAGAAATATATGATCAGAACAGAAGCATATGTCCTCAGCCCGCAGTTAGCTGGTTTATCTTCACATGTCCCTTTAGCCTCACAAGTTTTTTTTTGTTTGTTTGTTTTTTGAGGCTTCTATCTTTTAGAGTATTTTTCCTCTGCAGCTCCTTGAAGTACTATTTCTATGCCACCCGTCTGATTTTAGTACAAACGAGTGACTCTGAAGCAGTGCCTGGACCCATGGAAGAGAAAGGAAATTACAATATTTCTCCTGAGTGCCAAATGGATTCATTTTTGCTCTTGCTTTTTTTTCTTCTCCCAGAACAAAAATAGCTTTTGTTTTTTATGTTAATTTTCACTTTTTAGCTTTACTTACTTTTCTCCCAGATGAGGAAAACCTCTCTAAAGTGATTTGCTCTTTGTTAATCTTTTTATAAGCTGGTCCAGGGAGCTTCACGAAGATAACATTTCAGTTGTGATACATTATTAAGCTTTGGAGATGAAGCCCACCTTTAAGACTATTTCTTCTACTTTTCGTTCTCCTTTAAGAGATAACATTTTGGTGTCATATCAAAAATAATGAGTACTTTATACTTTTTATTAGGGCTTTCCACTTTATACTTTTTATTAGGGCTTTCCAGGGACTCATTGGTAAAGATTCCACCTGCCGATGCAGGAGACGTGGGTTCCATCCCTGCTTCAGGAAGGTCCCCTGGAGGAGGAAATGGCAACACACTCCAGTATCCTTGCCTGGGAAATCCCATGGACAGAGGAGCCTGGAGGGCTACAGTCCATGGGGTCACAATGAGTTGGACATAGCTGAGCGGCTGAGTACGCACACTTGGATGTGTGGATTTTATTTAGTTTTGATTCTTGCCAATGTCAGAGTAGTCAGGTTGGCTGAAGAGGTATGACCAGTTAAGAATAAAGAAGGATAACCGATGAATTCATCAGAGTTTTCCCATTTGACAAAAGACAGTAAGAACAATCAGTTCATAGAGAAGTGTTGTCTTTTTTCAGAGTTTTCTCTGTTTTCTCTAGGATATTTTAGTATCCTAGCTGGGAAGGTGGTTAAAAGTTATAAGATACAGAAAAGAGAAATGCAAAACGGCCTTCCATGCAGCAATATGACCTAGAGGGAATGCTTGCTTTTACAGTTCATGTCGGTCATCCTGATTAGTTGCTTAATCTGATTACTGTTCTTTGTGTTCCATATGTCAGATTCATGGCTTTAAAAAAAAGCAGCCCTGATTTTAGCTCCAGTGTGATTCAACAGTTCATGAAACATAGAGGTTTTTCAGGTAGTGTTTTTTTTTTTTTTTAAAAAGATAATATACTTTTCTTAATGAGGTAGATTTCCCATAAATTTTTAAAGCATTAGAATCAGTGATTCTGGGAGTGGGAGGGTTAGCTGTGTATCAGAATGGGGGTAATTCACATTTTCTTCCCCCACCACCAATCTCTACTCATAACGAGAGATGTTGCAGCAGAGAGTTATGACTGTAAATGGTCTGAACGTGGAGAAAAGGCCGAAAGCCGCTGGCTTAGATGAACGGTAGGGAAGCAGGGGTCCCCAGTGAGACGTATGTTAGTAGTTGGTTGAGACAAGGATCTGGTGCTCCAAGCCAAGTAAACATCTTTCTCTGTGATTACCTAATTTATTTCCTCACTGGGGCCATGGAGACTTACAGCCAGACAGTCTTTTGATTCTAGACACTGCAAGGCAGTTCACTTTGGTGAATTTTACAGATTACATTCCCACTTGGCTCCTTGGTCACTAAATCTCGCTAAACCTTCTGAAATCCGTTCATTTCTCTCTTACATTCTTTCCCTTCCTTTTATTGCTACATTCTGAATGGTGACCCCATAGTTCCTGAGCAGAGCTGGTTAGACTCATTAGCCAGAGTAAGTATTGATGGCAATTAGGAAGCCACATTCAGAATTAGCTGGAGATTTTAATTCCCTAAAGTAATAGCAACAGCCTAGGGAAAGCTGTGCCCTTGGGAGGAAGGCAGGAAGCCTGCTGCTGTGAACTGAGGTTTATGCCCAGGAGTTTGTGCTGGTTCTAGGCAGGGCCCCTCTGTTCTCTGTCTTCTTACTCACTCACTTTGAAGGAGATTCAAGGGGAGGTTTAATTTGATGTGCCATGAACTGGGAGTCGGTTCTGAGTTCTGAAGAAGGAAGTAATAGAGAGCTGGGTGCATTCCTGCTCATTAGATACATGTTTTTATAAAGAAATTCTGTGTGGCTGATACTTGTTGAAAGTGCTACCACCTTATACCTCATGAACTAAGATAGTATATGTAAAAGAACTCTGAAAACTATGAAATGGTCTTTAAGATGCCAGGTTTTATTTTTAAAGCTCTCCTATAAAGTGGGCACTAGGGCTCTTGAGTTGAGAGGGGGACAGGGTCATGGAGGTTGCCTGGCTTGTTCAAGGTCATGCAGCTGAGCGGCTCCCTGGGGATCAAGCCCGGGTCTTCTGACGCTACTGCTGCAGCTTTCTACTCATCTGCACTGATGCTCCTGGAAATCATCTGTTAGACCAAGTGAGCCTAACGTGTGGTTCCTTATGTGGGTGGGTTAATTTAAATCATAAAACTATAATTGAGAGAGACCCAAAGGTCAAGGTCTCAGTGATTTAAAAAGAGTTTTGCCCTATCTCTAAATTAAAGTATCCTGACTCTTTTCCTGCATTGTTCTGCCATTCCTGATGGATCTCCAGACCAGCCTTGGTCTTCCACACCCTACAGTAGTCTGCTTTCCAGCCTTGCTATGATCTCAATACAAAGCTAAGTGCATGCTCTTGACTGAGAGTGTCTAGGCTCAAATATTGCCTGTACACTTTGACCTCTGAGTTTTCTCATCCATCAAATGGCCGTGTTAATATGCCTGTCTCAAAGGACTGTTGGGTGGGCTAAGTTCATCAACGCGTGTGAGTGAGCTCTTATTGTCTCCATATAGCTGGAGATAGGGAGAAGGAAATGGCAACCCACTCCAGTACTCTTGCCTAGAGACTTCCGTGGACAGAGGAGCCTGGTGGGCTGCAGTCCATGGGGTCGCAAAGAGTTGGACGCGACTGAGCGACTTCACTTTCACTGTTCACTTTCATGCATTGGAGAAGGAAATGGCAACCCACTCCAGTGTTCTTGCCTGGAGAATCCCAGGGATGGGGGAGCCTGGTGGGCTGCTGCCTGTGGGGTCTCACGGAGTCGGACACGACTGAAGCGACTTAGCAGCAGCAGCAGCAGCAGCTAGAGATATTTGCAGGGAGGATTCTGCCATTTGTATTTTTCTTAAAGGATTGTTGGTAATCTGGAAAACATCTGTAAGGAAAGTGTTGAGTGAAATGGTGATAAAATGATGAATATAGTTCATAGATCATTGGCGCTCAGTAAACTTGCAGAATCATCTCTCTCTCCTCTGATCTCCTTGTCTGCTTTTCTCTCATCCCTCTAAGTCATCAATAATTGGTTCAGGCTTTAGTATAGCATTTAACACATTTGTACTGTAATCTATTTAATTATGTGCCTTCCCCCATAGGAAGTTTTCTGTGCCTGTCCAGGGAAGCCAGGAGAATGTGGTGGAGTTAACGCTTTCTCTGCCTCCCTTGTGGTTAAACCTCGCCTCCATCTTCAGCCACATCACCTGGATCAGCTCTGTGCCTTTCCAACTTCTAGGCCTCTGAGTTTCTTCTCCTTTTGTGTTGTTTCCCTAGTGCCCCTTACTCGCATAGGAAATCGTCCTTGTGATCCCCAGAGACAGAGAGAGCGTGGAGGCCTTCATCAGCGAGCAGAGCGCTCAGGCTGGGCTGCTGGCGTCTGTTTGGGCCACTGGAGGAGTCTTCGTGCCCTTGGCCGAATAGCAGGCATCCCGCATCAACTTACTCTCCGTGGCCCTTTTTCCTTTGACTTTTCTTTTCCTGGTCAGACGTTGTCTGCAATCACCTCTAGTGAACATTTTTACCCCCTTCTATATGGAACTTATCTCGTGCGTCTCCTTCACTTTACCTTTCAATCCTGCCTTGTTATATCCAGCTCATTTTTTATCTCCCAGGCGGACTGGCAAGAATGAGCTCTGGCTTCTTTGTGAGACCTTGAGCAAATTACACGACATCTCTGAATTTGTTTCCTTATCTGTAAAATGGATAATGACGCTTACCTGCCTCCCTGAGATGGTTGTTGTGGGACTCAAATGAGATAATGGGTCATTTAGACATGTACACCAATAAATAAAAGGAAGAATAGAGGGGTTATTTCTTCTGTCATCTCATTGCCTGTATTGGTATCTTTCTCTAAATATGACTGTGAGATCTAGGAAATTTGTTCTTTCTCCAGCTCTTTCTTATGCACACTGGCCTTCAGTTCATCGCTCAGTCGTGTCTGACTCTTTGCGACCCCGTGGACTGCAGCACGCCAGGCTTCCCTGTCCTTCACTGTCTCCCGGTGTCTGCTCAAACTCATGTCCATCGAGTCGGTGATGCCATCCAACCACCTCATTCTCTGTCGTCCCCTCGCCTCCTGCCTTCAGTCTTCCGCAGCGTCAGGGTCTTTTCCAGTGAGTCAGTTCTTCGCATCAGGTGGCCAAAGTGTTGGAGTGTGAAACAGCATGAAAGGCACTGGCACTGAAAAACTGCAGTTGCTGTGTCTTAGTTGCTGTTTTGTGTTTGGCTCAGCTCATTGCCAGTGTCAGTCGCTCAGTCGTGCCCGACTCTGCGACCCCATGGACTGTAGCCCACCAGGCTCCTCTGTCCTTGGAATTCTCCAGGCAAGAATACTGGAGTCGGTTGTCATTTCCTTCTCCAGGGGATCTTCCCTACCCAGGGATCGAACCCAGGTCTCCTTCGTTGCAAGTAGACTCTTTACCGTCTGAACCACCAGGGCCGCACTGGACTCTCCCTTTCTGGCCTAGCTTAGCCTTGTCCTCTCACGTTGCTATGGCGTGTCATGCTAAAGAAATTGCTTATCCTTGCCTGGTGACCAGATGGTTTACACACTGCTTCCACACATATTCTTAAACAAATATTTTAGGGTATTCTTTTTGGATTTTAGAACTGTAGAAAGCAAGGATCTTTTTTTTTTTTTCTTTCTTTCCTTTTTCTGTTTCTTAGTAACTTTCCTAGTAAAGCATGCTGCAGATTGAGTGTTCAGAGGTTGCTGACTATAAACATGTGAGTGTAGATCTTTTATAAATAAATTGGTTATGAATCTTTTTTTTTTTTTTTAAACCAGTGGACTTCTATTTAATTTGGGATACAAAAAAACCCGTTTTTCAGCACCCGGCACCAATATGTATTACATAGTCTATTTACAAACATTTCTCAGAGGACATTACAGTCAGAATTAATTTCTTACCTTCAGCCACTAATCCCATTATGTTTATGCAGAGCAGAAGGGTTTATAGTGTGTGGATTTTCCTCCTCCCCAGGTGATTAAAGTCTGAATGTTTTAACCACCATGAACTTATTTTTGAATATAAAATATTTCCTTGGTTTAGTTGTAAAATTATTTTGAATTCCTGAGATACTGTGACTTCATTAAATACATTGATATCTTCTCTGTGCTCTAAGTGAGGTTAGAGTAATTAGAATTTTCTAATAATAGAAAATTTAGCACCCTTCCCTGGATATTAGTTTTACAGAACTCCTGAGTGCACTTTGGGGGCAAGATTAGAGTTAATGTTTGGGTTTTTATTGAATGATTTTTAGTCTACCTACAAATACTCGGTTAATCATTAAAGCTTTTTATTTTAGAAACTGTATTATCCTAAAGATGTTTACTACCTTCTTAATGCTTTCCAGGAACCAGATCCTGCATTGCCAGTGTCTCAGGTAAAGGTTTAGCTGCAATCTTTAGTTTAGAGACTAGTTTAGTTACTACTACTTAGTTGTTGCTATAGATTAGTATGTTTGCTGTGTATCTACTGTGCTGTTATAAAATTAGCTGAATCTACCAGGCATTCTGTACCTATGTACGTAAATATAAACTATTATATTTCCAATACTTTGAGTCTACAGGTGTAACACTAGGGCACTCTACTCATGAAGACTTGGAGCTTAAATAGAAATGACCAGTACTGACCCAGAGGATGAGATACAAAAGAGGAGGCAAGGGGATCCGGGGGCTTAGAAAGGGAGCCAGAACATCCGCAGAGCCAGGAGTGTCCGGAAAGACTGTGATGGATGGGATGGTCGGTCCTGAGCAAGGAGAAAGGTCTTGTCTTTAGAGAGAGGTGCCTGCCACCATGAGGAGGAAAGGAAGATGTGGCCAGACAGCCACATCTCCCGAATCAGCTTTGTTAGAAATGGAGAGGCAGCCAGAAAGAGCTGCCGACTGGGTGAGACGGTGGATGAATCAGAAGGGAACCCAGGAGGAGGAGGTCTGGGTCGGGGGGCTCCTGACCAGTGAAGTTTTTAGCCCAGGAGGGTTTCTAGTAAGTCTGGGAAGAAGGAGAGGGGATGAGAGAGCTGTAAATCAGAGAACTTAAATCTTACCAGGTGTTTGCCCTGCCAAGCGAGAGAAAACTGTCTTTTAGGTAAATAAACAGTTTGAATCTCATGGGGTTCAAATGTGTAGTCATCAGACCTTTTAGAAGAAAGCGGTATACAAAATACTCTGAAGGAGGCCTGTGTGGTATCAAACAAAGATGCTGAATAGGTTAAAATGTACTACTCTCTTCTTTAAAAGGGTGACATTTGTCGTTAGAATATTCATTGTAGTTCCTGTATTGATAGATGTGCAGAACTATTTTTTTTTGCATGATATATGTACAAGTCATAAGGAGGACCTGAAGTATAAGCAGAGTAAGTAACATGCCTTTTGTTTTCAGTAATTTTGCAAGATTTTGATTAAAATTAAGATTGAATTAAAACATCAACCACTTGCATTGTTGGTCTGGTTTTAAAACTACATGGGATTTGAAAGTTTCAAAACCAGCGCAAGGACTTCGTGAAGGACCTGCATTTGGTATCTGCTGTCCTGCTACTGCTGACTTAACTGGACTGTGATCTAGAAGAATCGGAAGGGAGCAGGGCTGACTGGATCCTTCTGAGCTCACTGTTTCCATCTTGTGCCTTTGTGCTGTCTCGGGTTTTTAACCACTTCAAAGTCAATGAGGCTTTACAATAACAACTCAACATCTTGTGCCTGAGTTTTCATTCTCATGGAGTAGGCAGAGTGTCAGATGTTACTGATTCTCATGATGTCTAAGTGAGGTTAGACCATTCTTTTGGTGGCTTTATTCTAAGAATAACTTAGGAGAATTGTTTCTTGCCAGCCTTAGGCCTTACATGGCTTTGCGTTCTGTGTTAAGAGGAACAGAACAATTTAAACATGTTTTACTCAGTAGAGTTTTAACCTTTTCATTTGTCTATTTTTATCACTAAAATTGGGTTAACCTCCCAGAAGGTAGTACAAGTAAGTCAATATTTCCCTGATGTTAGCAGGCAGATATATGCCTCTAATGTCCTATAGAGTAACGCAGTAGGTGAATGAGTTGAAATTATGTTTCACAGATAAAAAAGGAAATAATTGATGTGATAATGACTCATTTATCAAGGAGAATCTCTGTTTTTCTATGAAAAAACTCCTAAGCATCTATTATTTTTTATCAATTTCACAGTACTTCCAGTTCATTGGTATTCAAATTTATTTGGATAAACCACACGACCCTGTCATTTATTAACAAGTTAAGTGTATCTGATAGAAACAATTTGCAATTTTATTTAGATTCTAGCGGCAGTGTAGAATTACCAGTTTGCTTTGTTATGCATTTTATTTCACCAGTTAGTTTTGAACTTAAAAATTTAAATAGGCAGAAGAATTTAGGGTTGTAAAACGTACGTGGCTTTCCTCCAAAATAAGATGTTTTCATTAAAATTCCAAGAATTGTTCCTGTTGCCCAGAGCAGTTCCTTGAATACAATCTGATGTTTAATCAAGCAGTGATATATATCATTTTCAAGGGCATTTTTTGTTGGGATAGAAGGAAAGTTAGGAATATTAATATTGTCAAATACTGATAAAATTTAAAATTAAATAATGGTGTAGATTTTATTGCAGATATTTAAATATCAGGAATTCACATGATTATCTCTACTTCTTAAGAGTGAGATTTTAGAAATTGGAACAAATATACTTTTTTGACAAAAGGAATTCTTATGGAATAAAATTTTAAGAAATAAATCTTCCTATTTGGCTTCTGAAGCATATATTCATTTGGTGAGGGAACAGTGGATTTACTTTCCTATCCTGATATAAAAAAAGCTGCCCTTCGTTAACATTTGAGACTTTACTAGGAGGCTGGAAGTCAAGAAGCCTGATGGATTGGACTCTGAGGTGACAGTATGGGTATGAAAATGGTCTTACAAAGTATGTGCACTGATAATGAATTAATATCCAAGTGTCTAAATGAAACCATACTAATAAAAACGTGACTTCTAGAGAGCTCATTTAACGAGGGCTCCCAATCATATGCAAGTCCCCTACACGCGAGCCTCCAGCTTCTGCACCCGCAGAGATGCCGTCGGGCGTGCGCGTGTCGGGTGGCGTCCGCGTGAGGGACGCCGCGCCGCCCCGGCTCCCGCCGCCGACGGCCTTCAGCCCCGCCGTCTCCCACCTGTCTGCCTCCTCCGGGCGGTGACTCTGCTGGCGTGTCCACTGGATGCCAGCCCCTGAGTGCCAGCTGCTGTCCTACCGCCCTTTTCAAGGTCCTGAGAAGGCGATGGCACCCACTCCAGTGCTCTTGTCTGGAGAATCCCAGGGACGGAGGAGCCTGGTGGGCTGCGGTCCATGGGGTCGCGAAGAGTCAGACACGACTGAGTGACTTCACTCTCACTTTCCACTTTCATGCACTGGAGAAGGAAACGGCAACCCACTCCAGTGTTCTTGCCTGGAGAATCCCAGGGACGGGGGAGCCTGGTGGGCTGCCGTCTCTGGGGTCGCACAGAGTCGGAGACGGCTGAAGCGACTTAGCAGCAGCAGCACTGTAAGATTAAAACCGTTTTGTTGTGTGTGTGTGTGTGTGTGTGTGTTTACGTGTTTGTGTGAAAAGCATCACAAACCGACGTCACAGTACAGTACTCTGTAGCCGGTTGTGTCACCTGGGTCCCTAGGCTAACTTTGTTGGACGTAGGAACAAGTTGGACCTCTGTGCTCTTGAGACTGAACTCGTTCGTGTGCAGGGGACTTCTTGTCCTGAAAGTTTACTAGCTCCTCCTCCTCAGGGGGGAAGGCCACATCCCTCTCTGGGGCAGACAGGGTCCCGCGTTTGCCCCCGACTTTTCCTCCAGCTTCTTCCCAAGCCCCTTCTCCTCAGCCAAGCCCCGCCCTTTAGTTTCTCCAAATCGGCTCCGAAGCGGGGCTGCCTCCTCCTACTCGCGTCATCTGGCAATCGCTCTCCCGTCTTGGCCGCAGGCGGAACTCTTCTTCTTCACCTTTCCCTCCACCCCAAGGCATCCGGTCCCATCACTTCATGGCAAATAGATGGGGAAACAGTGGAAACAGTGACAGACTATTTTTTAGGCTCCAAAATCTCTGCAGATGGTGATTGCAGCCATGAAATTAAAAGTCACTTGCTCCTTGGAAGAAAAGCTATGACCAACCTAGACAGCTTATTAAAAAGCAGAGACATTACTTTGGCAACAAAGGTCCATCTAGTCAAAGCTATGGTTTTTCCAGTAGTCATGTATGGATGTGAGAGTTAGACTATAAAGAAAGCTGAGCACTAAAGAATTAATGCTTTTGAACTGTGGTGTTGGAGAAGACTCTTGAGAGTCCCTTGGACTGCAAGGAGACCCAACCAGTCCATCCTAAAGCAGATCACTCCTGAGTATTCATTGGAAGGACTGATGCTGAAGCTGAAACTCCAATATTTTGGCCACCTGATGTGAAGAATTGACTCACTGGAAAAGACCCTGATGTTGGGGAAGATTGAAGGCAGGAGGAGAAGGGGACAACAGAGGATGAGATGGTTGGATGGCATCACCGACTCAATGGACCTGAGTTTGAGTAAACTCCGGGAGCTGGTGATGGACAGGGAGGCCTGACATGCTTCAGTCCATGGGGTCGCAAAGAGTAGGACATGACTGAGCGACTGAACTGAACTGACAAGGCAGTTGGCTGCCTTTCTCTGCCATGTTCCGGATTTTTGTTTTTATTCTTTCCCTGTAACACTGAAATTCTTACGAGCTAGATCCTGGGCTGTGGCTTACGCAGCCCTGTTCTCAGGACCTGGGATGCAGTGTGTGCCCCCTGGGAATGTGAGGAGGAAGCAGTGAGGCCCGTGTCTCACTTTCCTGTGTGAACAGAAAGTGCCGCAGTCCTTCCTGTCCGCCAGGGTGTGCTGAGCAAAGAATACCCTTTTGAAAAATGAAAGCCTTCTGATACTTGCAGGGCAGCATAAACTGTGAAGACTTAGAGATAAATCAGGATTACTTACATTCATCCTCAAAGTTAAACTATAAGTCCAAGCCATTGACAACTTCTGTGACCCCTGAGGACTGTTGTATAGATCTGGCAGCTTTCCTAATCTTTTTTGTGAGTGAAAATCTCAGAAGGTTTCTACATGTTGGTGGCTCTCACAGTTAGATGCAGTTCTACCTGAAGTTGACTTTTTTGTTTTTTAACAAACAAATCAGTTCTTTGGGCCCATATTCTGCCCATTCAATTGTGCTGAATTTACACATAACATTTGAAATATTTTATTCTAAGTTTTCTGATAAGAATCCAGTAAACTTCAGCCAGAAAAGTACAAGCCCCAAATCCAGTAATCTAGTCAAGTGTAATTTCACTCGAGGACCCTAAATATGTTGTGAAGTCATCCTTCTTTGTTCCCATTGAAACGAAAGCCTGAGGACTTTCTTTTATTCTTTTCTTTAATAATTTTTTAAAAACAGACATTCCAGTTACTTCAGCCCACAAGAGGAGCTCTCCTTTCTAATTCTGGTCAAGCTGTTGTCCTTGTCGCTCATTCGTCATGTGTCATGCACTCCTTGGCCCTGCCGTTTAATCCAGCAGGTGATGACGTTCAGGGAAATTAGGATCCACATTTTCTTCTCAGAACCTGTCGTGCGATGCTATGTAACGAGGTGCTCCGTCAGCACACGCTGATGACTGAGCACATCTCGAGACCTTGATGAGGGCCCTTTGGACCTCTGTCACCTCCGTCGGTTCCTCTCTCTGTCCCTTTGTCCGCCTGCAGCTTGCTTCACAGCCCAGCTCCTAGGGCGATGAGGCCTAACCACTGTCCTTGCTGCTTGCTCCTCTCCACTTCAGAGTCGGTCGGGTACTGCAGCTTCAAGGGTGCCCTCCTCCCACAGCTGCCACAGGGCACCAACCTCTCCTGCTCTCTGCTTCTACTGAGGCAGAAAGGCAGACTTTTCTGTTGAAGCAGTTTTAAATGTTTAATAAATGTTTGGGCCTCCCTGGTGGCTCAGACGGTGAAGAATCTACTCGCAATGCAGGAGACCCGGGCTTGATCCCTGGGTCGGGAAGATCCCCTGGAGGAGGGCATGGCAGCTCACTCCAGTGTTCTTGCCTGGAGAATCCCATGAACAGAGGAGCCTGGTGGGCTACAGTCCATGCGGGTCCCAAAGAGCTGGACACGACTGAGCGACTTTCACTTTTCTATTGAGGCAGAAAGGTAGACTTTTCTGTTCAAGCAGTTTTAAATTTTTAATAAGGTATTCAGTTGTGCACAGCTTTACATCTGATTTCTCAAGGTAAAGCAAAGCTGGTAAGATACTTTCTAGACTCTTTAATTATCTTTTCCATTTTTTTTTCTTCCACTTTTCTACCAGGGTTTCTACTGACTAGATCATAAAACACCTGAGATTGTGTTGATTAGTTACTAAAAAGTGGCAAAAATTGATCTTAGTTCGAGTCAACAGTTTTGAAATACCTATTGTGTACAAAAACCATAGGTGTTATGGAAAATTCAAAGTGAACAAGGTAAAAAAGCTTGTGTTCTGGGGGATGGGAGGGAATTACAGTGTTTGTCAAATATGGTACATACATAATAATACAGGTATGAAGAGACTGCTTTATGAGAAAGATAAGAGGGAAGTAGGTTTAGAGTTCAACCATCAGGAAAGTTTTCATGAAGGACTTGGCTCTGAAGGAGGAAGACAGAACACTGTGGTTGCAGCTTTATTCCTTTGTTTTCAAATTACTAGTAAAATTTTCTATAAAGATCTTCTTTCACGTATAAAAAGATGTGTCAGAAGAGTGCTAGGTAATGACCACACTGTTGTTTGCTAGGTGATTGATACATAGAGGTTGTTTCTTGGTTAATAATGACACTGTCTTCTTGCATTAGTTTCTAGACATAGCCCTTTAAATCAGTATTACGCATTGTGTGGTAAATATGCTTGATAAAAATTAGATAATAATAAAGGATGGTTAGCTTCTGCAGGCTTTGCACTACTTCCAGTGCGAGTTAAGACATGCTTTATCTTATCCATGCTTTTTAGGCGGCCTGGATTTTGAAAGCGCGCGCGCTGACTGAAATGGTGTACGTAGATGAAATTGACGTAGATCAGAACGGAATCGCAGAAATGATGCTGGATGAGAATGCTATTGCTCAAGTTCCCCGTAAGTATTGATTATTTTCAGTTAAGTAAATGAAATGCCATTAGGAGGCGGAATATGCTCTCTATATACTTCTTTTTTTGTTGTAATAAAAATAAGACATTATATACATGAAAGATGTCTATATGTGAAAAAATATTACGTCAAGTAAATGGCCTCTATTCTGCCTAAATAGTACAAAAACACAATTCAATTATATTATCTCAAAGTATGAGATTGATGTGTAACTATTTTTCAATAGAAATTATATTACAAGTTTTAAAATGTTTCATAAAAATGCATTCAGTCTGATCTGGTACAACAAAAGATTGTTTATCCAAGAGTCTGTAAACACAGGGAGCATCCGAACAACAGAAATGTTCTAAAAGGGTTTTTGAAAAACTGACCATTTGAAAGCATCACTCCCTTGAAGTAACTGAAGATGCTTTGCTGTGATGCGTGATGTGAGGTGGGGGAGCGAGTGCTTGGCTTGGCAGAGAATGCCCATCACGACGGTCACAGCGGCCCAGTCCCGGCTTGCAGCTGTGCTGCTGTGAATGGCGCTGGATGATTACCATGACATGCGGTGGTCTTGCTGGTAATTTCTTAGTTGCGACAGTGGTCAGTCATTTATATGTGTTTGGAAGGTAATAGCTGTTTTAAAGTGTCTCTTTTCTCTGTCATTTGGTCTTTTGGAGTTAAAATATCTAAACTCTAGATATTGGGGGTAAATGATCTTTTCTTGGGAGAAGAAGTTTGTATGAAAAATAAACTATGAGTATGCTGCTGCTAAGTCGCTTCAGTCGTGTCCGGCTCCGCGCGACCCTGTGGACTGCAGCCCGCTAGGCTTCTCTATCCACGGGTTTCTCCAGGCAAGAATACTGGAGTGGGTTGCTGTTTCCTTCTCCAGGGGATCTTCCTAACCCAGGGATCGAAGCTGGGTCTCTTACGTCTTACCTGCATTGGCAGGTGGGATCTTTACCACGAGCACTGCCTGGGAGTATAGAACTCTCGTTTTGATGAGTCAGAGCTTTGGAGCCTGTCTTGTTTTGAGTGTGAATGCTGGCAAGTTGACCTGTTTACCTAAGTCTCTAAGCCTTGGCTAAATGGGTTAGTACTACCTACCTTATAGAATTAGTGTGAAGATTAAATGTGATAACAAAAGTAACATTGGTACTCAATAAATACTAATCAAACACATGTTACTAGGTGCAGTTCTTGTTATTAAGGTCTTTTTCATCAGGCCAGCACACTTGTGAAAATTGCGTTAGTGGACAGTTTTTACAGATTAATAAATAATATATGAATTGAACTTGTCATCTGATCTCCTAGGTCCTGGAACATCTCTGAAACTCCCTGGAACTAATCAGACAGGAGGGCCTAGCCCCACGGTCAGGTATGTTCACTACACTCCTGTTTCATCCCGCTAAATACCGACCAGACTGTATGAGAACCTTCCTTTCTCGATCTTCGTGGTATTTTAACGATTTACGATCCTCACAGGCCGATCACTCAGGCTGGAAGACCCATTACAGGTTGTCTGAGGTCCGGCACGCAGAGCGGAAGGCCAGGCACTTTGGAGCAGGCCATCAGGATGCCGAGGACCGCCTACACTGCCCGCCCCATTGCCAGCTCATCTGGGAGGTTTGTCAGGCTGGGAACGGTAAGTTCTGGTGGCTGCACCTTAGCCTTGGATGACCAAAGTAATTTATGTAATGTGACATCATTATTCTCCACTCTTTTTATAGTAGGGAATTATATGGAAGATTTTTGAAGGTGATTCTTTTTTACCTGTGTTGGCTTTATAATTTTATGCACGTTAAATTCAATTTTTGTTTCAAGAGAAAGTTTCAGTTTTTCTTGTTCTGTTACTTCTCCCCACAGGCTTCCATGCTTACAAGTCCTGATGGACCTTTTATAAATTTATCTAGACTGAATTTAACAAAATATGCCCAGAAACCTAAATTGGCAAAGGTATGTTCTTAAAGTTATTTTATGTTATGAAGTGATGCTCAAAGTGAAAGTGAAAGTCGCTTCACTCAGTTGTGTCCGACTCTTTGCGACCCCATGGACTATACAGTCCATGGAGTTTTCCAGGCCAGAATACTGGAGTGGGTAACCCTTCCCTTCTCCAGGGGATCTTCCCAACCCAGAGTTTGAGCCCAAGTCCCCTGCATTGCAGGCGGATTCTTTACCAGCAGAGCCACAAGGGAAGCCCAAGAGTGGGTATAGCCTATTCCTTCTCCAGCGGATCTTCCTGGCCCAGGAATCGAACCAGGGTCTCCTGCATTGCACGTGGATTCTTTACCAACTGAGCTATGAGGGACTTATAATAGCATTGCAGGAAATGGATAAAAATTTGTGAAGAAAAAAGACTTTACCTTGATTGAAATGGAAATGTTTAATTAATAAACTCAATCAGAAATAAAGCATATATACTATCATAATAAGAAGTTTGTTTTCTCCTAATAAAGAATAGCAATTCATAACAAAGAAAGCAGATACACAGCACTGTCTTTGGGTAATGACGTTTAGGGGGTCATCTGTGTGTGTGTGTATTTTTCTTTTTTAGCTTGGACTATTCTCAGAAAAATAATTTTCTATCCTCATAGGAATTTAGAACTATCAAAAAGAAGATAGAAAAATGTTTTCTTTCTAATTAGTAATTAATCCAGTATCTCAATGAAGATTACTTAAGCCAGACAATGGCAAGCCAACTACATTAGTAATTCTAACTATTAAATTCTTTTCTAAATTAAAGAGAAAGAAGGATAGAGAGAGAGAAGGGAGAGGGGGAGGAATAGGAAGAAGGATGTTCATGACCTTTCCAGTAGAAAAAAATTTGAAGGTGAGCATAGAATAATTCAGAGCCAGGAGCAGTTAGCTTCCAGAAACTGGTATAAGCCTAGCTCAGGTTTTTAGCTGTAATCTCCGTGAATTCTGTGCATGAGTGCTGATTTCACTCCTATTATCAGTTCTTCTGGCGTTTAACATATTTACTAAATGTTAAACATTTTAGGGACTTTCCTTGTGGCTCAGCCGGTAAAGAATCCGCCTGCAAAGCAGGAGACCTGGGTTTGATCCCTGGGTTGGGAAGATCCCCTGGAGAAGGGAAAGGCTCCCCACTCCAGTATTCTGGCCTAGAGAATCCCATGGACTGTATAGTCCATGGAGTCAAAAACAGTCGGACACGACTGAGCGACAAACATTCTAGGGAAGGCGAAAAAGAACTCTAGCCATACAGATTGAAACTTAAGTCAGAAAAAGGAATGCTAGCTGGTAAAAAGGAAATCAGACTGTCACAATGCCAATGATACTTTTCTTCGTTCCTTATTTGATAGTGGTCTAAACAACTTGATTTAGCAGAGTCATAAAGTTTTACTTATTTCTCTTACCTTTATGAGGAATATCTGATTGCTTATCTTTTCAGGCCATTTATTAGAGGTGACTCATTGGCTACTTGATACCATTGCTGTTTACTAACCAGGGATTGTAGTCAGTGGAGGCATTTCCCCTCAGTTAAGTTAGGATACTTCCAGGACAGACCTGGTTTATGTTATGAAATTCAAACCAAACTAGATTTTGCACTTATTTAATGTGTTGTGGAAATAATGCCAAGTTTCTCTATCTTTGGTCTCCAGCTTGCCTTGACTTAACTTATCAGGACACGAGCTGTACTCATAACTTTTTAAAAAATGACTGAACAAATGGAGAATTAGGAATAGATTTTTCAAAGAGGGCCTTATCTTGATTTATTTTTTCTTGTTTTTGGTTACTTCTAAGTCATCTCTGTTAATAACCTTGATATATTCCAGGGGTAGAAGTGTACACTTTGCAAGTATAAAATAATGGTATTTATGGATAAGTATAGTATCACCAAGAGGTAGTCCGGTAGATGCTTATTTATCCAGATGAATTGGGGGCAATATTAGAATAATGGTTCTCAGCCTTGCTGCACATAGAGACATCTGCATGTTAGGAAAAACATCTTACTTTGCAGTTAAACTCCACTTTGTTTCAGAAAGAGCTTCCAGATTTTCCCATGTCTGAGGTGTCATTATTAACATCACAATCACTGTATAATACCTGCAGTTTTATGACAGTCCTAAGATTGGTCTTTTCATTTGTCTCTTTCTGATAAAATAGAATGTGTAATATGAAAAAAACTGTTGAGCTTTCCAGTTCGTATTCTTGAACTTTCCAGTTCATATTTTTAAAAACAGGCATCAGTTATAAGTAGCCTTGTTTTTAAATGAGTGATTGTAACAAATGTATGGATATACCCTTTACTTATAAATTCCAGGCACTTTAGAAGACTTTGTTATTTTGGTTCAATCCAGCTGCTATCGAAATAGCCTTTGGGTTTTGCTATAACAATACAGGACCTTCGTTAAAATAAAATATAATGTATTTTTTGTATTTTTTCTTCACAGGCTCTGTTTGAGTATATCTTTCATCATGAAAATGATGTTAAGACTGTAAGTTTTGAATTTGTACTATTTTTTAAATGTAATTTTTCTGATTTGGGGGATTTAGATTTGGAAATGTCCTATTTATTACCTTATTTTTTTTAAAATTTATTACCTTATAAACAGCTGGAATTATTAAAGATTGAAGAATTACTCATACTTTCAAATCCACTGTTAGTTTTAGTAGGAAAATTTGTATAACTATGGAAGTAGTATGGAGAAGGAGATGGCAACCCATTCCAGTACTCTTGCCTGGAGAATCCCATGGACCAGAGCAGCCTGGTGGGCTACAGTCCACGGGGTCGCAAAGAGTCAGACATGACTGAGCGACCCACACACACACAGAAGTAGTAAGACTTGTGCCTGATCCGTAGGGTCACAGATCTCCATTAAAGGGCAAGGTGTGGGTAACTGGGAATGCTGCATGATATGTTTTCATTAAACTTTATTTTTTATACTAATAGCATGGTGGGTCAATTTTCTTCTTTGGTTTATATAGTGATTATAGGTTTACTGACACCTGTATTGGACTTCCCTGGTGGCGTAGTGGTAAAGAATCTGCCCATTAATGCTGTATTTCTTTTTTTTTTGGTAATGTTCCTATCTCTCCCCTTCAACATTTTGTGATAGAAAATTTCAAACATGTGCAGGTAGACTATATAACGAGAGTGTAATGAACCTGCGTCAATCATCACCCAAATTCAGCAGTAATCAATAATCAAGCATTTTGGTAGCCTTTTAACAGAGAATTTTAAGGTTATATGCATATGACTTCTCCATTTGTGGTAATTTTCACATGCTAGTATGCAAATGAGCAGTACCTTCACAAATTTTGTCAGATCAAATGTAGTTAATTCTACAGTGTCTAATGACAGTATTTTCTGTCATTCTTTTATTCACAGAAACAGCTTTATACCTATGTATTAAGTATGCAGGGAGACAAAAGCATTTTTCTCAGTTGTGTTTTCTATGTGTCAACCATTATGCTATTTAAAAATACATTTTTTCCTGCCTCTGTAAGCCATGTAATCTAGCTGAGGAAATAAAATTGACATGATGAAACAGTTAGAAAGGTAATTGCCAGGTTGTGATGTTATTACCAGATATCAAGGGGAAAAATCAGGGGATGATATTAGTAAAAATCCAGTAAGATTTTTTTGGAAAGGGAGGGAGAAAATGTAAAAGAAGGGTAAAAACATGACGAGAGTATGGAATGAGAAAGAAATAAGCCACATCCTCAATAGTGGGAGCGTTCTGAGGCATTGTCAGAAAGAAGTGACAGAATGTGATGCTGGATTTGGTGTGGTGGACAAAGGAGAGCGCTGGGTCACAACTGCCTCCTGAAGATGCTGTGAGCGATTGTTTTACTGACAGACATGGGGTTCTTAGGGAAGGAGGTTAGACTGTAAAGAGCTGAATAACTCACCGGAAGGCATCTTCAGTCTGAACTTGTGAAAGCCGATCCAGGTGGAGATGCCACTGCACGTATCAGAAGCTGTGCCCCTAAAATGTAGGTGAGAGCCCGGGCCAGATGCGCTGAGTATGGTAGTTAATCCTAAGAAAGTGGTGGTGGATGTGGTCACATAGAGAAAAGAGAAACTAAGGTTGGAGCGACTGAGAAACCAGGCACATTGCTGTGGATAAAAGTAAGTACGGTCCACGCCATTTTCCCTTCATATAAAGCTGGTCAGAGCATTATAGGGTGATATATGAAACCATATAGTTATATTGTCATTAAAAAGAAACATTCAGATACCATCCCCTTTTAGAAATGAGTAAATGTTTAATTACTAGATGATAGATTTCTTGACTTGTTGAAGATTGATTCATTTATTGCAGAGATGTTTATTCTTTCTTCCTACACATTCTGACCCGCTGCAGTGTGCCAGGTACGGTCCCAGGCCCTGAAACTACAGGGTGAAGCAAACAGACAAAATCTCTGCTCTTTTGGAGAGTACGTTCTGGTTGGGCAAGGAATGGAGACAGTTAGCAAATTTAAAAAAATATATAAAATGTCATGGGATAAGTAGTATAAAAATAAAGCAGGGAAACCAGGGAAGGGAATAGATAATGGCAGGGAGGATGATACTATTTTAGATGAGGTAGAAGGTGGTTGCTTTCCTGGTGGTTCAGATGGTAAAGAATCTGCCTGCAATGCAGGAGACCCGGGTTCGATCCCTGGGTTGGGAAGATCCCCTGGAGAAGGAAATGGCAGTCCACTCCAGTATTCTTGCCTGGAGAATCCCATGGGCGGAGGAGCCTGGTGGGCTACACTTCTTCGGGTCGCAAGGAGTCGGACACGACTGAGTGACTTTACTTGCACTTAGAAGGCTGTTGGTAAAGTTCACTCCAAAAAGACATTTAAACAGAGGCCTGAAGGAAGGAAGATGAACCAGATGGTTCGGTGGAGGAAGGGCATGTGAGTCGGAAAGACTGACTGCAGAGGCCTGGGTGTTATCATTCTTGGATTGTTTAAGGAACGACGAGGAGGCCGGTGTGGCTGGAGTGAAGTCTGAGAATGGGGAGAGTTGTAGGCGATGGGTTCAGAAAGCTGATAGATCAAACACCGACTAAGGGTCATGGTGATGATGTTCTTATTAATAGCTTCATCTTGAAGATGTTCTACATCTTGGCATTCACATAATGTTAGTGAGGAATAGGAACTACATTGAAAAAGAGAATTTGTTTTATGGAAAACTATTTCTGCTTTTGGGTTCTTAATAACGCTCTTCCTTTGTGGGGCAGTGTTGGCAATGTCGACAAAACTGAGGTGGCATGTGGATTGGTGATTCTGGGGTCTTTATTTCCACATGCTCTTTAATTTCATAATGCTGACGTTGTCACAGCTCTCACAATAGCGAATGAAAGACTTTTTTTAAACTTTGGTACTTGGGAGCACTGTTTCCAACTATTACTTAGGAGAGTCCCTGGAACACCTAGCTGGATGTATTCACAAGCGTTTTGTTGTAGAGATCTGCCAAGGCTCCCTGTTCCTAGGGACTTTTATAAACTTATGCCTTTTATTTATAACCTTGTAGGTCTTTATTAATAGCTAGATATTAGATTGATTAGATTATTCAAAGATCCTGAAATAGAAGTATATAGTCATTTATTTTAAAAAGCTGGCAAAGACTTTAAAGAAATATAGCTCTTCTATCACCTCCTTAAAATTAAAAAATGTTAATAGCTTTTAATTATGCATCTTATTACTATGACAGTTTTGTTTGATTCCTGAGCTATTTTCAGCATAAATCAGAGGTAAAGAATAAAATTAATGCTTGAGGGTCTCAACAGCACGTCACCATTCGAGAACAACAAAGATGTGTAAGAAGTGGGTGCCTGTTCTCAGGGAACGTAGGGTCCATTTGAAATCATAATGGTGGTTTTGTGTAGTGTAGCCTCAGTCATCAAATGAAGAGTGATCATTAATATGTAATTTTTACCATTTTTATTCTATGTCTGTAATTCATAATAATTTCCCTGATTGGCTTAGACAAATATGTGGGCATGTGAGTCCTATATGGGAACTATATCTGAAAGCAAAATCAGCAGCCTGTAGTCAGCACTAAATCTAATCTTGGAAAATTAGAATATGTAAAAAAACTCAGAATGACATATTTTTATGAAAAATAGAATGTTATATTAAATCTGAAAGTGAATCTGATTTGTTTGCTGTAACAGGTCTAAAAGATTAAGTTAAAATGAATATTATTCAGATATTTACAATGCACTCCTGAACTGAGCTGATTGAAATATGGTTTTCTGGTATTTCTAGAGATAATGATAATTGAAATAATGCCTTTTTCTCCCCTCATTTTTCACTTCCACTTTTATCTCTAGCTTCTTTTTAATTTCCATAGCTTTCAAGTAGAGATGTTGGTTTTTCAAGTCCATTAGAACCTCAGCATGTGACACCATTCCTTTATAAATAGTTTTCATATTTAGAAGTCTCCCCTGGAGTGAGGGAAGATGGGGAACACAAGGAAAGTTATTAATTTTGCAGCCGAAGCTTCAAGGAACTCTTTTGACGTTCATTTCAGATAAGAGTTAATATGAAGAAATGAACAATAATATGGGATACATTCTGAGATTATGGGCTTCCCTGGTAGCTCAGATGGTAAAGTATCTGCCTGCCATGTGGGAAACCTGGGTTCAGTCCCTGAGTTGGGATGATCCCCTGGAGAAGGGAACAGCTACCCACTCCAGTATTCTGGCCTGGAGAATTCCATGGACAGAGGAGCCTGGCAGGCTATAGTCCATGGTGTCACACAGAGTCGGATATGACTGAGGGACTTTCATTTCACTTCTGAGATTATAGAACTGAAAATCTAAGAGTTACTTTAACTGAGCTATTGGATATTGTGAAGATGTTAACACTGACTAAAGAATAAAAGGTTTTCAACCTTAATAGAAAGGATAGTAAGTATTATATAAAAAATCAGAATTCTTTTTAAACTAATTACCAAATCTTTACATGAGCTTCAGATTCCTGTGAACTTTACATTTGTATAAAGATTGATTTGCTTCCTCTTTGTCCAAATGGTTTCTGCTTTTTGGGTATAGAATCCTAATTCTTAATTAGGTATTTTTGTCTGATCTTGAATAATCACGAGAAGGGACAAACTAGAAGACATTAGAGAGAAAGGCATAAGCACACATAGAATGCAAAAGCAGTTAGCTCTTTTTCAGTCCATCACAAGCAAAGTCTGACCTTCAGGATTACTTGACATCTGTCTTTAAAGTGGGTCCTGCGCTTGGGCCTACCTTACACAGTAATGGCTTGATGGCCGCTAAGTTTGAAAGTGTTTTGGTGGGGATAAAAACGTACAGATTTTTTAATACCAGTTTTGTACCTTGTATGTTAAAGCTGTATTCAGATAGACTGTACATCTGCTTCCCTTTGATCAGTGTTTCCTTCTCATCTGCTGTCAGCCCTCTGGTCTGGAACTGATTATTTAGGGAAAATTGGTGGGGCCATCTGGAGACATGAGCAACTCGAGTTTCTGTCTGATGCTAATGCATGTTTTGATTGATGCTAATTATATGGTTTATTTCATTATTTATTGTTTCTGCTTATTGTCAGAAGAGAAAATCCTAATTGAAAATGAATTGTTTTTCAAAGGCTTTGGATTTGGCTGCCCTTTCCACGGAGCATTCTCAGTACAAGGACTGGTGGTGGAAAGTGCAGCTTGGAAAATGTTACCACAGGTAAAATTCAGATTCTTTGTAAAAGGCTGAAGCAGCAACATATTTTGGAGTCTCAAACCCAGTAACCTTTTCTCGGGGATGGATTTCCTCATGAAGAAGTGAGCAAGGTGTCTCTGGCTTCCTTGAGAGAGCATTTGCTTAGCAATCACGTGATGGCTTCCAGCGAGTGGTAAAGAATCCGCCTGCCAGTATAGGAGACTCAAGAGACACGTGTTCAATCCCTGGGTTGGGAAGATGCCCTGGAGTAGGAAATGGCAGCTCATTCCAGTATTCTTGCCTGGAAAATTCCACAGACAGAGGAGCCTTGTGTGCTGCAGTCCATGGGGCCTCAGAGAGTTGGGCACGACTGAGTGACTGACCACACACATACATGATGGCACTAAGAACTGACACCTTTAGAGGAGTGAAATTTTAGATCTGGGAAGGGGGCGCTTTGAGACCCTCACACCCTTTTCAGATGAAGAAGCTGAGGCCAGAGAAACTGATTTGTATCAGGAACCAGTTAGTAACAGACCTGGGATTAGAATCGAGTCTTGGTTCTCTACTCCTCTTGACTCTCACATCTTCATTTCTTCTTCTGCCTCACATCTGTAAAGTGCTTTACGGTTGAGAGAGAACTGGTCCACACATCACCTTATCTCACTCAAATCTTATGGCATTTTGGAGGTAGCTGCTGTTAGTAGCCCTTTGTCCAGATGAGAAGACGTGAGCCTCAGAAGGATAAAGTGACTTTCCCAGCTTCATGCAGCCTGTCAGCAGCAGAACTAGAATTTGAGCTCAGCTTTCTGATGCCAGTTCTTTTACTGTTTGCACAGTCTCATGGTGTTTCTCTAGGATCTGAACATTCTCACACTAGTTCACTTAACCTTTAAACACATTTTTAAGCCAATTGAGAAATCAAAAAAAGTTATAATGAATATTATGAATATTATACAGGAACTGGTAAATAGGATCTGAAATCATTGCTTAATACCAAAATACACTTGGAGCATTTGAAAAATCAAATGAATAGTTATATTTTACAAAGATAAATGTATTTTATTATTCAAAAACAAGGTAGACTAGTCACTGTGAGCATCATTCTTTAGTTACTAACTTAAGTTATTAAACACTGAGAAAAAGGAAATATATAAATAGAATAAAAAGGATGCTTATTTTTCTAGTTGAAATTAAGACTGTTTTCCATTTAGATATTTCACATAGAACTCTAAAGTATTTTTTCCTACTGTTAGATTGAGGAAGCATTTTCTGCTAAAAGGTAATTTTGGATCATTATAACATTAAGCTTTTATGAATATAATTTCTGAAGACAAGCTTGAAATCTTGAGCTTCTAAGCAAAACTCTCAGAAATCTATAATAATGAAAGAAA
Organism: Cervus elaphus; assembly: GCF_910594005.1. Taxonomy (NCBI): domain Eukaryota; kingdom Metazoa; phylum Chordata; class Mammalia; order Artiodactyla; family Cervidae; genus Cervus; species Cervus elaphus. The sequence continues at coordinate 2,917,435 of NC_057826.1, read as the reverse complement.
AACATAACTTGTTTCCTTTCCTCCATGTAAGATGGTATTTAAATGAGTGTATTTTGTCATATTAATTATTATTCTCCTCTGTTTCCTTGAACGCTTCTCATCTTTCTGTATTGAGCACTCATTCATTTGTTTGTTCACTCACAGTAAAATGTTTAATGAGAAGCTCCTTTAAACGGTTTACAACTGAATGGAGGAGAGAGAACAGGAATCAGTTGCAAACGTGGTTCGCGTTCTGATAGAAGCAAGTGCAGGGTGCAGGGGGAGCCCAGACGAAGGGCCCCTTCCTCTCAGTGGCGAGGTCAGGGGTGGGTACCAGAGGGCGCACCTAGGGCGGCTTCCCTCTCTCTGCTCCTGACCCCTGAGTCCTCCTGGTTCTTCCTGGGCAATGGCTTTTGCAGTTGCTCCCTTACTAGCCAGTCCCACTCCAGTGCCCTGATCCTGGCTTTTAGTGTCATTTGTGTGAATTGCTACATTAGTTTCTTATCTAGGTTTTCTTCCTCCATTTTCTTGTCCACTCAAGGCTTCCTATGTACTGTCAGTGACTGTTGCAAATATTCTTTGATTGATCTCCATTACCTCTGAAATGAAATCTGTATTTTACGTGTGGCATCTGTGAGTTTGTCCAAGTCTATAGCTTTGCCCATGTTTCTCACTTCTCCCATTCTGTCTTGTGTTTTCCTTTTTGGTTAAACCTAATAACTCAGCATTCCCCTAACATGATGTGGACGTTCCTTCCTGTGGGCTTGTGCCGAGAGTTTGCGTCCATCAGAGATGTCCCCTCACCCCCACCCCACCCTACCTCGCTGTCGAAATCTTGCCCATTCCTTCCTTGCTGAAACTTGGTTTGTTCCTCCTTTGTGCTCTCAAAGTACTTTTTGTTTTCTCATTGGCCTTAATACAATTAGATTTATTTTAAAATATGTTTTGTTTCGATCTTAATTGGTGCCTTCAGTACAAGGTTGTTACCGTCATTTTTGCAGTTCCTTAACATCATTAAATGTGCATGCAGTTGGTCCTTGACAATGTTTATTGAATTAAAGTGGAGAGAAAAACTTGACAGTTGGTGGAGAATATCTCTGGACTCTGACTCTTTGATATTGTTCATTGTTTATGAACTTGACTGATGTTTTCATTATTCCTAGATGTTCTCTATACATGGCGTCCACTCCATTTCCTTTGCACAAGAACCCATGTGGTGAATTCCTTTTTGATAGAATTAGAGGAAATGATCTCACAAGGGTATAGTAATAAAGCACTATGATTCATCCTTCTTTCCTTTCTCTGGTTTCCAGGCACTTCAGTAGCTCTGATTGCGTGTTTGTTTTCTAATTTCTTTATTCTTCATTGTTTTTTCTAAAATCTAGTTTGTTTTCATATTCTTTTTTATATGTATCTTTTTATTGTAATCCCTGTAAAATTAATTTTTGCAAGAGACAACTTATTAGTTAAAAATATGCAAACTAAATAGGTGTTCATGGAATTCAGTGATTCAACTTCAGCCATATGTTTAAAACTTAAATGTTCAGTTGAAACTCTGGGTATAAATATGCTGTTCTTCAGAACTTCAGAGTTCTCTGATAACATTTTATGAACACTCCTTGTAAAAGTTGCAGAGCTTTTGAAGCAGTAGGAGCTTCCACCACATCATACATCTGCTAACTTTAGGCCAGATTTTCGGATCACTTTAACCTCTTTGTCCCACATTGTCCAACATCTCTTTGGGTATAGTTATATCAGTGCTTGAGGTTTAGATTAGGAAAAAAGAACACAGCTATTCTTTCAAGCCTTTAAATGAAGTAACATAATGGACCATATTGTATACTGTTTTGTCTTTATTTCATAAATAAAAGCATTATCATAAAGTGCCTAAGTAGCTCTCAGATGCCTGGGATGAGTAGTTATGAGAAAGCCCAACAGATCTATTAACGACAGGCTGAAGTGTGCTTTAGCGATTGATTTCATGGTAATATAATGTTCCCTGGGCAGAAGTGGGTGTTGACATCAGGACAGCTGTATTTAAGCAAGGAACAAATCTCAGATTCATAGACTAGGACAATCAGTATCAGATACAAGAAAAGGGGAAAGAAAATGTTGTGGAATAATAAAATGGTATAGCTATATTACTCAAGTGGCAGTTAACTATTTACCTCAAAATTGTTTAGAGTTTAAAAATGGGCTTATGCAGAGTCAAAAAAGGTAACTTGAGACAGGTGAAAATTGGAATTACAACACATCAAAACTTACGGAATGCATCAAAAGCTGCACCTTAAGAGAGAAGTTCTGAGCAATAAATGCCTACCCAAGAAAATTCTCAAATAAACAACCTAACTTTACACCTCAAGTAACTAGAAAGGGAAGAACAAATGAAGCTCAAAGTTAGTAGAAGGAAGGAAATAACAAAGATCAGGATAGAAATAAATGAAATAGGAGCATGAAAAGGATCATAGCTATGAGTAAGTGGGATTTATTCCAGGTATGTAAGGATGGTTCAGTATATGCAAATCATTGTAATATATCGCATTAACAAAATGAAGTATAAAAATCATATGAGTATCTCAATAGATGCAGAGAGAGCATTTGACGAAGTCCAACATCCATTTATGATAAAAACTTCTAACAAAGTGGGTATAGAAGGAATGTACCTCAACATAGTAAAGGCCGTGAATGACAAGCCTGCAGCTGAAGTCACGCTCACTGCTGTTGAAAGCTTTTGCTCCCTAAATGAAGGGTGAGATAAGGATGCCTGCTGGCACTGTTTTTACTCAACATACTATTGGAAGTCCTAGCCAGAGAATTTAGGCAAGAAGAAGAAATAAAAGGCATCCACATCAGAAAAGAAGAAGTAGAACTGTCTCTGTTTATAGCAGATGTGATACTATATATAGAATATCCTAAAGACTCCACCAGAAAGCTGTTGGAAATAATAAGTGAATTCAGTAAACTTGCAGGATTCAAAATCTGTTGCTTTCTATACATTAATAACAAAGAAATTAAGAAAACAGGCCCATTTACAATTCCATCAAATAATAAAACACCTAGGAATAAATTTAACCAAAGAGACGAAAATACCTGTACACCAAGAACCGTAAGATATTAGTGAAAGAAACTGATGAAGGCACAAGTAAATTGAAAGATATTTCACATTCTTGGATTAGAAGAATTATTATTATTAAAATGTCCATAGTGCATGAAGCAATCTACAGATTCAGTGCAATCACTATCAAAATTATAGTGGCATTTTCCACAGAAGTAGAGCAAGCAGTTCTAAAACTTGTATTGGAACCACAGCAGACCCCGAAGAGCCAAAACAATCTTGATAAAGAAAAAGAGAGCTGGAGGCATTACATTCCCTGATTTCAAACCAAATTACCAGAGCTATAGGGACCAAAGCATCACTACGAACAAAGTTAGTGGAGGTGATGGAATTCCAGTTGAGCTGTTTCAGATCCTAAAAGATGATGCTGTGAAAGTGCTTCACTCAATATACCACCAAATTTGGAAAACTCAGCAGTGGCCACAGGACTGGAAAATGTCCGTTTTCATTCCAATCCCTAAGAAGTGCTGTAAGTGTTAGTTGCCCAGTCGTGCCTGACTCTTTGTGACCCCATGGACTGCAGCCCACCAGGCTCCTCTGTCCACGAGATTTTCCAGGTGAGGATACTGGAGTGGGTTGCCATTTCCTTCTCCAATCTCAAAGAAAGGCAATGCCAAAGAATGTTCAAACAACTGCAAAATTGCACTCATCTCACACGCTAGCAAAGTAATGCTCAGAATTCTCCAAGACAGACTTCAACAGTACATGAACCGTGAACTTCCAGATGTTCAAGCTGGATTTAGAAAAGGCAGAGGAACCAGAGATCAAATTGCCAACATCTGTTGGATCATTGAAAAAGCAAGAAAGTTCCAGAAAAGCACCTATTTCTGCCTTATTGACTGTGCCAAAGCCTTTGACTGTGTGGATCACAATAAACCTTGGAAAATTCTTCAAGAGATGGGAATACCAGACCACCTGACCTGCCTCTTGAGAAACCTGTATGCAGGTCAGGAAGCAACAGTTAGAACTGGACGTGGAACAACAGACTGGTTGGTTCCAAATAGGAAAAGGAGTACGTCAAGGCTGCATATTGTCACCCTGCTTATTTAACTTATATGCAGAGTACATCATGAGAAACGCTGTGCTGGATGAAGCACAAGCGGGAATCAAGATTGCCGGGAGAAATATCAATAACCTCAGATATGCAGGTGACACCACCCTTATGGCAGAAAGTGAAGAACTAAAGAGCCTCTTGATAAAAGTGAAAGAGGAGAGTAAAAAAGTTGGCTTAAAGCTCAGCATTCAGAAAACTAAGATCATGGCATCTGGTCCCATCACTTCATGGCAAATAGATGGGGAAACAGTGGAAACTGTGTCAGACTTTATTTTTCTGGGCTCCAAAATCACTGCAGATGGTGATTGCAGCCATGAAATTAAAAGACGCTTACTCCTTGGAAGGAAAGTTATGACCAACCTAGACAGCATATTAAAAAGCAGAGACATTACTTTGCCAACAAAGGTCTGTCTAGTCAAGGCTATGGTTTATCCAGTGGTCATATATGGATGTGAGAGTTGGACTGTAAAGAAAGCTGAGTGCGAAAGACTTGATGCTTTTGAACTGTGGTGTTGGAGAAGACTCCTGAGAGTCCCTTGGACTGCAAGGAGATCCAACCAGTCCATCCTAAAGGAGATCAGTCCTGGGTGTTCATTGGAAGGACTGATGCTGAAGCTGAAACTCCAATACTTTGGCCACCTGATGCGAAGAGCCAGGTCATTTGAAAAAACTCCATGGCTGATTCATGTCAATGTATGACAAAACCCACTACAATATTGTAAAGTAATTAGCCTCCAACTAATAAAAATAAATGAAAAAATAAATAAATAAAATAAATAAATAAAAAAAAAGAAAAGAAAAGACCCTGATGCTGGGAAAGCTTGAAGGCAGGAGGAGAAGGGGACGACAGAGGATGAGATGGTTGGATGGCATCACCGACTCGATGGACATGGGTTTGGGTAAACTCTGGGAGCTGGTGATGGACAGGGAGGCCTGGCGTGCTGCAGTCCATGGGGTCGCAAAGAGTTGGACACAACTGAGCGACTGAGCTGAACTGAACAGTTAGATGAGGAATCTAAAAAAAAAAAAAGTTCGTAGATAGAACAGATTGCTAGTTGCCTGAGGCTGAGAGTAGAGGAGGGCAGGTTGTTATAGGGAGTCACAAGGCACAGATATCAGTTATAAAATAAGTGAGTTGCGGGAATGTCACACACAGCATGGCAGCGATAGTTAATAATGCTGTATTGTGTGTGTGAAATTTTCTGGCAAAGTGAAACTTATAAGTTCTTATCACAAGAAAAAAATTCTGTAACTGTGTATGGTGATGGATGTTAATTAGACTTATTGTGGTGAACATCTTGCAAGGTATACAAATATCAGATTATTATGTTATATGCCTGAAATTAACATACTGTTGTATGGCAATTATATTGAGTTGGCCAAAAAGTTCCTTCTGTTTTTTTAAATTAAAAATGAAAGACACATTTTTCATTTTCACCAAGAACTTTATTGAACAGTGTATTCACCATTCTGTTCCACTACCTCCTGCCAGTTTTTAGGCAACTTCATAATTCCATCTTCCTAAAACTTTGTTTTTTTGAGCAAAGAACTGTTTCAGGTGTCTTTTACAGTCTCCCAGGGAATTGAAATCTTTTTCCATTAAGAGAACTTTGTAAAACCCAAAATAAATGGAAATCCAAAGGTGGAATGTCCGGTGAATATGGTGGAGGAATCAGAACTACTCAGCCAGGCTGTAACAGTTTTTGCCTGGTCATCAAACAAAGAAGTGCATCAGAAATCCAGTCAAGAAGATTTTTTTCTGCTCAACTTATGTGGAACCCAGACATCAAAATGATTAACATACCACACTGATATAACTGATTTTCAGCACTTGGTTTAGATAGTTTGAGCATGTTGGCTATCTCCTGCATGGGATAACATAGATTGTTCTCAATGGATGTGTCAGTTTGATTGCTGTCAACTTCAACAGGTGTACGTGACCACGGAACACCGTCCAGTGAGAAATCTCCAGGATGGAACTTCAGAAACCAGCTTTGATTCATTTGAACAGTCACAGTACCTTCTCCATATGCTGCTTTTTTATTTTTATTTTTTTTGCATTTCAGTTGCATTTTTTTATCTTTCTTGAAATAATAAAGCATAATAATCTGAAAATGTTGGTTTTTTCTTCTATCTTCAGTATTAAAATGACTACACAAAAATTCACCAGTTTTGATGTTTTTGTTTTTTTTTTAAAACTCACACTGACATGACAGCTGTCAACAATACAGCCTAACAAAATTATTTTGAATGAAGTTAAAGACAATTATGCACTACTAGAGCCATCTTACGAAAAAGACTGAATGAACCTTTTGGCCAACCCAGTACCTCAGTTTTTAAAAATGGGCTTTTATCTCAGAAGATGTTTTCAAAGAAATGTCATCTTCAGTTCTTCCAATAAAATGGAGGCTCTGAGCATTTCCTGAGGTCACGTGACATGTCAGCTGACACAGGCAATCTGGGTGTTGACTCACCAGCATCCTGCTGTGATTAGGCTTCAGACAGACTCTGCAGCCCGTTTAAGCGTCCAGACAGTGAATATGGGAATGCCGGCATCTCTTTTTCTAACCTGTGTAAACATGCGTGTGTGCATGTAACATCACCTTCTTGGTACATGCTCACTCTTAACAGATGTAATTTGTCTCTAATTTGTATCGTCAGGGTATGAATGGATGCTGGTCCTATTTGTTTTAAATCGAATGTCTAATTTTTTAAAATGGTTGTTCTTAGGTTAAGATTGTATCGTGAAGCAGAGAAACAATTTAAATCAGCCCTGAAGGAGCAGGAAATGGTAGATACATTTCTCTACTTGGCAAAAGTAAGTACTCTGAAATTGAGTGGAATTTGTCTTCTCTGGATAAATGTTTAAATTCTGACCAGCGTATGGGGAGAGTTGCCAGTTTCTTTAAGGACAGTTGACAAGTTAATGTGTTCAGACTTAACTTTTTTCTTTTAATGGTAAGGGGAAAGGTGAGCGCATACGGAGGTTAACCATCTCAGGAAAAATCAGTTGCCATGAAAAGTAAGACAGCCCCTTTGAAGTATTGCCCATTAGATCAGAAGAATGCTACAGGCTTATTATCCCCAGGGGTCACAAGCCCCAGAGAGGTGTTTTTCTACAACACATTTATTTCCCATGTCAGCAGACTATAGAGAACAGGATTGTTTTTATGTAGGTTTTATGTTTTCACTTTTTGGCTCTGCCATTATAATAAAAACAGTATTTCCCCTTTATTGAGCACCTACTCGGTGTAAGGTATTTTATCAAGTCTGTTTCACATGGAATTTAATTAAACTTTCTTAGCAACACCGCAGAGTGGATTTCCTTTGTACTGTTAAGGGAAAGGATACTTAGGAGGATACGTGAAGATTTGCAGTCTCACTTGCCTTTTGAGAGCCAGCATTCAAACCCAGGGGGCTTCACTGGTGGCTCCGCAGCAAAGAGTCTGCCTGTCGTTGCCGGAGACTCAGGAGACGGGGGTTCAATCCCTGAGTCAGGAAGATCCCCTCCAGATGGAAATGGCAACCCACTCCAGCATTCTTGCCAGGAAAGTCCCATGGACAGAGGAGCCCAGCGGGCTACAGTCCCTGGAGTCAGAGAAGAGTCTGACATAGCTGAGCGACTAAACCCCAGCAGTTGACACCCAGGGCCTTCTGACTCTAGAGCGCCTGAGCGCCCCCCACCGCCACAGCGGAGGTGGAGGGCCACCTGCAATGTCCACTGCTGGAATCCGTGACTTCTCTGCCCTCACCAAGGCTACTTTCAAAGAAGCGTTTGATGAAGTGGTGCTTAGGACGTCACCTTTACTAATATATCTTTAAGAATTTCTTAAACTTAAAAAGGGTTGTCAAGGAGGTTGAAAAGAAGATGAGACAGAGAAGGAAATGCGTCTGCTGCTGCTGCTGCTAAGTCGCGTCAGTCGTGTCTGACTCTGTGCGACCCCACAGACGGCAGCCCACCAGGCTCCCCGTCCCTGGGATTCTCCAGGCAAGAACACTGGAGTGGGTTGCCAGTGCCTTCTCCAGAAGGAAGTGCTACTACCTTCTGAATAGGTATTAATGTTAACATACTAACAGAATCAAATGGAAGTTCTGCCATATAAACTTACTGTGCTAACTCAGTATGTTTATAGTGGTTTTTTAAAAAAATGTCTGAAACTCTAAGTGTCTTTATACATTATATGTTAAGTTCTAAAAAGGTTTCTATACATCACAGTAAAGTTTTCTGACAGCTTGAAATTATAATTCAGGTTACAGTATATGACTATTATCTTCTTAATTGATAATTACTTGCCATGTGGTTAAAAATGTACTTTTTAACTATTGTTAAATACATTGTTTCATTATTTTTTCATCAGTTGATTTGCTTAACTCTTTTGTTGCCTATGTGACTATATAGGGTTACAATTTATTTGTTTTTTTTAATATGTGAAGGAATTATTGCTAAGTAATAGAGACCAAGCAGATTTTAGGAACGTTATTTCTTATGATTTAAGCTTGTTAATTTAAGAATTATTAAATATTTTATATTCATATATGGAATTACATTATTTATTATATTTATTATATTTTAAAAAGCAATTCAGAATCATGTAAGGTAAAAATTGAAAAGTTTTTATCCATGCCCTTTCCTCTAGTCTCATTCTTTATCAATAAACACTCTAGGCAGTTTTGTGTGTCTCCATTTGGGCTTCTTCAAAGCACAGTCTAAACATTTAGAAGGAAACGGAGGATCCAAGAACATGAAGAAAAAAAAGTGTCATAATCTTATGTTTCTATAGGTAAAGCTATAATTCTCATTTTAGAAACTCCTAGTAAGTTATGGTTTATCCACGCTGAATTTTCTAATTTCTAATTCAGTGGTGGAAACTGTTAAATGGGAGTATCGAGTGCTAACCCTCCCAACTCCCTGACCCTCTGCCCTACACATGTGTTTCCTGTCTACTTCTCAGGGTTCTTCTCCCAAACCACCCTCTCCAGAGGCTTCCCCGGCTGCTCCTTCTTAGACTTTCCCACAGGGCATGCCCTCTTTCTCCAGCGTCTTCACAGTCAGCCTCACAATTAGTCCTTCATGCCCGCCTATAGACACACTTACGTCTGTTCCATCCTCAAAAAGATTTTCCCTTGATCCTCTCTTTTTTTTAAATTAATTTATCTTAATTGGAGGATAATTGCTTTACAGTATGTGAGAGTTTTTGCCGTACATCTGCATCCTTTTCTGGTTACTGTCTAGTCTGTGTGACAGTAGTAAGACCACAACAAGTGTTTGCTGGAGGAATAAATGAGGGAATGTGTCACATACAGCATGAGGAGATAAAACTGTAACGTCATTGTTGGAAATTGATCCTACACATTTCTGAAAAATGTTTACTGTAGTATCTAGGAGATAATTTGTTACTAATCTATAATTTTAAATTTGTCATAATGAATACTGTTATTTTAAGAAGCAGTACTTCTGTTGAAGTGTATCTTGGTTTTAGGTTTACATCTCATTGGATCAACCCGTGACTGCTATAAATCTTTTCAAACAAGGCTTAAACAAGTTTCCAGGAGAGGTAACCTTACTTTACGGAATTGCCAGGATCTATGAGGTAAGGTTCCTATCTTTCAAAAAGTTGATATAAAATTGAGGTTATATGCTACTTAAGTAAGTTCATAGTCCCTTGGGGTCTTGTAAAGTGTAACAGGTTGTATAATTATGATTGTTGGCCAGTGATTTACCAACAGAATAAGAGATTTTAGTGTACGCATTAAACAAACTTAAGTTTTTAAGATGAAGTATTTCAGACATACAGAAGGGTATAGAGAATGGTGTGAGAGAGGAATTTAAATTAGCTCTTCCCTATGTATTGTCTCTATGTATTGTTCCTTATGGTTGTCCCAGCATTAACTGAACCTTCTCTCCGGACTGTAATGTCAAGCATCGGGTTTTTTTCTATGTATATGGTAGATATATTCTGGGGTTTTCTCTTCTGTTCTATTGGTCTGCTTGTCTATCCTTGTACCGATATTATATCATGTTAACTCCTGTAGCTTTATTATACATACTCTTTGGTAGGGCGCTTTGTTCATCTTCATTAGGAATGTCTTGGCTATTTTGGACTTTTGCTTATTCTAATAAATTTTAGAGCCATTTTTGGCAAATTTCATGAAAAGCTCCATTGAGTTCTTCTCCCTGCTGCCTAATTAAGATAGCTTCATAATAATTCTTGATATCAGGTTGGGAAAATTCTGCCACCTGTTCTTCACAATTGGTTATTCTTGGCCCTTTGCTCTTCCATAGTAAGAAACCCTGTTGGCATGTGGATTGGAATTGCATTGAATATGAGAATGAGGGGGGTGCCTTTCTTCCCACTGGGGTTCATGATATAACTGTCCATTTACTTAGGTCTTTTTCTTTTTTGTCCTTCAATGAATATTTTGTAATTAACTTCATAAATGTTATGTTGAGAGTCCCCAAAACACTGTGAGGTTCAGTGATTTATTAGGTCTCAGGACTTGGCACACAGTTGTGCTCATAGCCATGATTTTTTGTAGCAAAAGGGTACAAGGCAAAACCAGTAAAGGGAAAAGGCATGTGGGGCAAAGTTCAGAGGAAACCAGACACTGGCTTTCAAGAGTTCCCCTCCGCCGACTCCTGACCCCTGGTGGAGCCACAGAGGACACATTGGATTCTTCCTGCAAGTTGTGGGAACATGTATGAAGCACTGTCTGCCAGGAAAGTTCACTAGAGACCTGGTGTCCATCACATAAAGAAGGCTGAGCCCTGAAGAACTGATGCTTTCGAGCTGCGGTGCTGGAGAAGACTTGAGAGTCCCTTGGACCGCAAGGAGATCAAACCAGTCAATCTTAAAGGAGATCAGCCCTGGATATTCACTGGAAGGGCTGATGCTGAAGCTCCACCTGATGCAAGGACCCGACTCATTGGAAAAGACCCCGACGCTGGGGAAGATTGAAGGCAGGAGGAGAAGGGGACGACAGAGGATGAGAAGGTTGGATGGCATCGCCACCTCAGTGGACATGAGTTTGAGCAAACTCCGGGAGACAGTGAAGAACAGGGAAGCCTAGTGTGCTGCAGTTCTTGGGGTTTCAAAGAGTTGGACGTGACTTAGCAACGGAACAACAGTCTGTTACCAGGGCTGTCCATAGAGGCACCATCTGCCTGTCAGGTACCAGGACCCCAGGCTCCCAGAAGGGAAGCAGGCGTTCATGCACCACATGCCCTGCACTTTGCACAGTTCAGGTGTACAGAGCCACGCTGTCATTTGGGGAAAGTTTTGTATCAGCACAGGACACTAGCTGGGCTTCCCAGTGGCTCCAGAGGTAAAGAACCCGTGTGCCAATGCCGGAGATGTAAGAGATGTGGGTTCGATCCCTGGGTCGGGAAGATCCCGTGGAGGAGGGCATGATGACCCAGTCCAGCGTTCTTGCCTGGAGGACCCCATGGACTGAGGAGCCTGGTGGGCTGTAGTCCGTAGGGTCACAGAGAGTCAGACGCGATTGAAGCGACTTAGCCCACACGTACGCACACACACAGGGCCCTAGCCAAGGTCTAAGTCACTCACCAAGGGCCAGCTCTCAAGCAGGCCTTTCTAAGAGGAGCAGTCCCGGCCTACTGTGTTAACTCTTTTCTGCATAGATGCATTTGTAGGTAAAATTGTGAATGAACTGCTTTTTTTTTTCCTCTTGTGTTTTCTATGGTCATTTCTGGTGAATGGGAATGTATTAATTTAAGTTGATTTGACACTAAAACTTGGCTAAATAGTCTTTTTAATAACTTATCATAGATTGTCTTAGATTTTCTAAGTAAAACAACCATCATGTGTAAATGTGGACAGTTTTATCTCTTAATTTCAATTATTTTACTTAAAAAAAAACCTGACTGTTTAGGACCTTCCACTACAGTATTGAACAGAAGCATCTTTGTTCTCTTGTAAATTCCTTGAAATGCTGGGTATGATCTTTTAAAATTATTTTGTTAGAAAAAAGAACGGAAAGTGTTAGTAGTCGCCATACCTGGGTAGTAGTGTGTGAACGGTTTGTGTTTTATTTTCCAGATTTTCTGTAATCAACATGTGTTACTTGTAACATGAAAACAACAGATATTATCCTTAAATTGTTTAGAAATAGCTCCTCCTTGTGAAATGTAATTTTGATAAGCATGTAAATAGAAACCTTTGACCGTTCTATAAAAAAGCATTATCAGTATCTCTGTATCTTTAGTTGTGTGACCAAGAAGCTTAGGAAGGAAATAGAATCAGTTTGAAAGCTGTGGAGTTCATAGTGCTGACTGTCTCGATGAGGTTGGAATTGTTTGTGCCTCTTGTTCCTTCTGCCCTTCTCAGGTGGGAGCTGCTGTTAGAAGGAACTGGCGGGAAGGATTCTTTCTAGGCTCCCATCACAGTGATCGTTGCTATGGCTGGGACAGGGAGCGGGTCTGGAGTGGATTCTTTCATCAGCCTCCTCCTTCCTTCCCCTGCTCTGGGTCTGGCCAGGACTTGGAGGAGCACATTCTTTTGTCAGGGTGACAGGGGAAGGCTTTGTGAGAAAAAGTAGAATCTGAATTTTTACTCAAAGAAAGAAATGAAGAGAGAGCACCCTAGTTTTGAGGATGACATCATGTACAAATAGGGTGTTCGAGGGCTGAGCACAGACTTGGAACAGCGGGATGCAGCATTTCCGCTTGAATTTACATGGTTAATTTCACTTATGGCAAAGTTTCCCTTACAAAGATTTCCATTGTGTTCCTTTTCTCTTTATGTGACAGTGGATTGAGGGTTAATTAGTAGAGTTTGGTTCTTAGCCTTGGAGCTTACACAGCATAATGCCTTTAGGGATTTTTGTATATATATCATACTTTTCTCTGGAGGGATTCTTTTCCTTTATGTTCTTTTTTTTTTTTTTATCACTTTCATTTTGATCTTGTTTCTTTTAAATGAACATGTTGTGCTGCCTATTATTTGTTGCTTGTTCTATACAGAAGGTTGTTTAAAATGATTTATCCTTGCTAAATTTATTTGGTTGTGGTTTTACTTTTTCTTGGAGCCTTTTGTTTATTCATTTGAAAGGCAGGCCTTTATTTGAACTATTCTGTGGTAAAAGGTTCAAATAAAGGCCTTTCTTGCTTCCGTGGTGGCTCAGATGGTAAAGAATCTGCCTGCAATGCGGGAGACCTGGGTTCGATCCTGGGTTGGGAAGATCCCCTGGAGAAGGGAAAGCTACCCACTCCAGTATTCTGGCCTGGAGAATTTAATGGACAGAGGAGCCTGGCGGGTTACAGTTCAAGGAGTTGCAAAGAGTTGGACACGACTGAGTGGCTAAGCACTGCACGCTGCAAATGTTAAAAGGTGTTTGAAACTGAATAATTACCCTAGGAACTATTGCTCTCATGAACAATATTGTGTTCAATATTGAACATTACTGTGTATAGAAATGACTTTGGGAGTGTTTGAGAGTGAGGCCCGTCTTCCTCCTCCTGACTCACATGTCCTGGAAAGTGGGATACAGGCTTTTTGTCTGCTGAGCAAGCTCACTAGGTGATTCTGATGTATAACAGAGTTTGAGAATCATAGCAAAATTCACTTCCCTAAGTTATTTACAGTTTTGTTTTAAATAACTAAAACTCTAATCTGTGTTAAATTAATTCTGTGGATTAGTTAAAAAAATAACCACTAATAACTACTATAAAAATCACTTAAATGATATCAGTGTTGTTTATATACTTGAAGTGACATTTGTATGTTTGAAGATATTATTTTAAATCTACATTAATAAAATTTATTCTCGAGCTACTATAAACAATTCTGATGCTGGAATAGATCAAAGAAAGGACAGAATTAGAACCTGTGTGTATTCATACATATGAAAATTTATGTGATAAAGACTGTCTATTAAACCAGCTGGTTTACTGGATTGTTTAATAGCTTCAAAATAGAGCTGGCTGAGTAATGATTCCTTATACTGAAAGAACACATTGCTGGGACTTGCCTGGTGGTCCAGTGGCTAAGACTCCACGCTCCCAAGGCAAGGGGCCTGTGTTTGATCCCTGGTCAGGGAACTAGATCCCACATGCCTCAACTAAAGAGTTCAGATGCTGCAACTAAAGGTTCTGCATGCTACAATGAAGATCTATGGCAGCCTAATAAATAAATACTAAAAAAATAGAAGAGGAACCTATTGCTACCAGGTGACTCAAAGATTTAAAATCGTGAATGTTCCAGAAGAAAATACAGATGAATTATTTATATAAACCCATTGCTACCAGGTGACTCGAAGATTTAAAACCGTGAATGTCCCAGAAGAAAAAAGAGATGAATTATTTATATAAACTTGGGCTGGGGAAGACCTTTCTAAACATGATACTAATTCAGAAAGTCACAATAGAAAAAACTGATCAGTATGAGAACATAAAGGTTAAATTTTCTATACTGAAAAACGAAAATACAAATAAAAGCAAACCCTAACAAAACACGTAAATATCAAACAGGGAACATATTTGCCATACCTGGGACAGGGGAAAAAGGCTGCTTTTACTGTCTTCAGTTTATATGTTGCTCAGCAATTGCTGGGTTTCAGACGGGTTACAGATTGATGGGAGAATTACACACTGACACATAAATGTGCACATCCACGCTTATAACTCCTCATTTTGGTCAAGAACATAAACATGGAAACTGCGACAGGTATTTCCTCAGAGCACTGGTGGGGGTAAAAGCAAGGAATGGCCCTTGTCCTTGCAGCCTACGCGGTGACCTGTGGCCGCTCTCCACGCAAGTCTCCAGTGCAGAGCTGAGACAGCAGCCAGACTCGAGCGGCAGTCCGGCGGCACCCCCGCCCTTTCATCCTGCTGCTGCTTAGCACACATCTGGAAGGACTCAAGCAAACCACCTGTGCTTTCCCTCTGCAGGGAATGTTCACAAACACGTGGCCCTCCTGGGTTGTGAGCGGAAGTCCGCATCAGCGCGCGTTCTTTGTGTTGGAGAGGAGAGAGCAGGCAGCGCCCAGCGACCCTGCAGCCACAGCTGTGTCTCCAGCTCTCCTCAGCCCAGAGGGCGGGTTCCCCACCCAAGCCCCTCACACACACAAACCAAGGATAAGAGAACAAGAGATGGGATAGCAACACTGACAAAAGGCACGGATCTGCAGTTTGCGGAAAAAGAAATGTGTAGTGTGTTGAGTGTCTAACCTCAGTGATAATTAAGGAAATAAAAATTAAAACAACAGTGTCACTTTTTACTTAATCAGGTTAACAAAGATGAGTAAGTTTCATGGCATTTAAGATTGTCAAGGGTGTAGAGGAACAATGGTCACGTGAACATCATTGCTGGGAGCGTACACTGGTACAACCCATTTGGAGGCTGTTTATAGCTACTTATGAGATTTTTAAATGTACATTTAAGTATGTTTAATATCAACACATATTTTATATTAACAATTTTGAAATACTTCATATAAGGTTGTCAAAGACACATTGTGTGTGTATTTCATCGCTAAATCGTGCCTAGCACTTTTGCGACCCCATCTAATGTAGCCCACCAGGCTCCTCTGTCCGTGGGATTCTCCAGGCAAGAGTACTGGAGTGGGTTGCCATGTCCTCTAGGAGATCTTCCTGACCCAGGGATCAAACCCTCATCCCCTGCATTGGCAGGCAGATATTCTTCACCACTGAACCGGTGGGGAAGCCCCCTAAAACATGTTAGTTTCAGCCTAAAATTCCTAGAGATTACATAAATTAAGTCCATGACCATCAATCAAGTATGCAAAGATTCTAAGGCATGTTAAAAAATTGAAGTATAATTGTTTACAATACTGTCTTAATTTCAGGTATGTAAAGTGGAAACAGACTTACAGACATAGACAAGCTTAGTGGTTACAAAAGGGAAGGGGGAGTGTTGTGGGGGACAAGCTAGGAGTATGAGGTTAACAGATGCAAACTTCTAAGGCAATTTTATAGAGCCAAAAGCCTTGAAACAACTGACCGCTCGGGCTGGAGTCTTTGAATTGGGTATTAGCACCGTGGCAGACTGAATTTTCTGCCTCCCCACCCCGGCCCATTCTTACCTTGAAGCCCCAACCCCCTGTGTGAGGGTGTCTAGAAACGGCCTTGGGGAGATAATTAGAGTTAGATGAGCTCATGCGGGTGGGCTCTCGTGATGGGATTGAAAGTGGAAGTGAAAGTGAAGTCGCTCAGTCCTGTCCGACCCCACAGACTGTAGCCTACCAGGTTCCTCTGTCCATGGGATTCTCCAGGCAAGAATACTGGAGTGGGTTGCCATTTCCTTCTCCAGGGGAATCTTCCCGACCCAGGGATTGAACCCAGGTCTCACGCATTGGGGGCAGACGCTTTAACCTCTGAGCCACCAGGGAAGACAGGTGCCTCTATAAGGCAAGACACCATTCCTTCCCTGCAGGCAGGATCATGAGTACCATTTTTCTGGATTCCATATGTATGCATTAATACATGAGATTTGTTTTTCTCTTTCTGACTTACTTCACTCTGTATAACAGGCTCTAGGTTTATCTGCCTCACTAGAAGTGACTCAAACTTGTTCTTTTTTATGCCTAGTAATATTCCATTGTGTGTATATATATACACACACACACACCACAGATGTAGGGGATGGACTTGTGGGCACAGTGGGAAGGGAGAGAGTGGGATTTACACCCTGCCACGTGTGAGATGGGTAGCTGGTGAGAGCTTGTGTATGACTCGGGAAGCCCAGCTTGAGGCTCTGTGCCGACCCAGAGGGCTGGAGTGAGGGGAGCGGCAGAAGGTTCGGGAGGGAGGGGGTAGATTTTTTATAATTATGGCTGATTTGTGTGGTTGTATGGCAGAAACCAACACAACACTGTAAAAATACTTTTAAAAAGACACTGGAAAGCACTTGAGCGCTTTGACGCTGGCTGTCCTCTCTCTCTCTCTCATGCAAGGATGCAGTGAGAAGGTGACCCTCTCTAGCCAGGAGGAAGGTCCTCACTGAAACTCTGTGATGTCAGCTCTGTGACTTTGCGTGTCTGGCCTCTGGAACTGGGAGAACATAAGTTTCTGTTGGTCAAGCCACTCAGTCTATGGTATTTTGTCACGGCAGCCCGAGTAGATGAATACGCCACGTTTGGCACCTGTAGCGCTGAGTGAAGCCTCACACTCTGGAGTGCTGGCGCTGTCTGAGTGTCCTTTTTGGAAAGACACCTACTCGGGCCTTCTCTCCATTTTTTAATTGGGCTACTTAGTTTTTGATATTGCATTGTATGAACTGTTTGTATATTTTGGATATGAGCCACTTATCAGTCATAATTTGCATACATTTTCACCCATTCATTAAGTGGTTTTCATTCTGTCAATGGTTTTCTTTGCTGGGCAAAAGTTTTTAAGGCTATTTAGGTCCCATTTGGTTATTTTTGTTTTTTTTCCTTTGCTCTAGGAGACAGATCCAGAAAAAAGTAGCGCTGTGCTGTGTGTCAGAGCGGGTCCTGCCTGTGCTTTCTTGTGGGAGTTTTATGGTTTCTGCTCTTCCATCTTGGTCTTTAGTCCGTTTTGAGCTGCAGCCAGCAGGGGCTGCCTGTCATCACCATGCACAGGCTTCTCTTGTTGTGGGGCACAGGCTCCAGCATGTGGGCTCGGTAGCCATGGCACACAGGCTTAGTTGCCCTGAAGCATATGAAATCTTCCCAGACCAGGGATCGAACCCCTGTCCTCTGTATAAGTCGGTAGATTCTTAACTGCTGGACCACCAGTGGTTAAGTCCTTGACTTTATTTTTGAATATATGTGTGTGTGTGAGAAAATTTTCCAACTTCATTCTTTTACATGTAGTGCACCAGTTATTGAAGACACTGTCTTTTCTCCATTGTATATTCTTCCCTCCTTTGTGGTAGCTTAATTGACCATAATAAGTATGTGGTTTTTATTTCTGGGCTCTCTGTTCCATTGATCTATTGTTATATGTCTCTTTTTGTGCCAGCACAACACTGTTTTGATTATTGTAGCTTTGTAGTGCAGTAACAAGTCAGTAAGCATGATTCCTCCAGCTCCTTATTCTTTCTTCAGATTGTTTTGACTATGCAGGATCTTTCTTGTCTCCGTACGAATTTTAAAATTATTTGTTCCAGTCCTGTGAAAAATGCCATTGCTATTTTGATAGAGATGGAATTGAATCTGTAGATTGCCTTGGGTGGTATAGTCATTTTAACTGTATTGATTCTTCGAGTCTAAGAACACGCTGTATCTTTCCATCTGTTTGTGTTGTCTTCAGTTTCTTTCATTAGTGTCATAAAGTTTTCCAAGTATAGGTCTTTTACCTCCTTAGGTAAGTTTATTCCTAGTATTTTGTTGTTTTTTATGCAATGGTAAATGGGATGTTTCCTTAATTTCTCTGATAGTTTGTTGTTAGTGCATAGAAATGCAACAGATTTCTACATATACTTTTGTATCCTGAAGTGTTACCAACTTCATTGGTGAGCTCCAGGAGTTTTCTCGTGGTCTCTTTAGGAATTTCTATGTATATCATGTCATCTATAAACAGTGATCGTTTACTTCTTCCTTTCCAGTTTGGATTCCTTTCATTTCTTTCCCTTGTCTGGTTGCTGTGGCTAGGACTTCCAATACTAAGTTGAATAAAAGTGGTGAGAGTGGGCCTCCTTGTCTCATTCCTGATCTTAGAGAAAATGCAAAAATCCTCAACAAAATAGTAACTAACTGAATCCAACAATACATTAAGAGGATCATATACCATCATCAAGTGGGATTTACCTCAGGGATGCAAGGATTTTTCAGTATTTGCAAATCAATCAATGTAATATCTGCATTTACAAATTGAAGAATAAAAACCATATCTCAATAGATGCCGGAAAAGGCTTTTGAGAAAATCCAACATCCACTTATGATAAGAATTCTCCAGAAAGTGGTCATAGAGGGAACCTACCTGAACATAATGAAGTCCGTGTATGACAGACCCACAGCTAACATCAGACTTAATGATGAAAAGCTGAAAGGCCTTCCTCTAAGATAGGAAGTGTTCAGGTGCTTGTCTTCCTACCAGATGTAACCTCCTCAAGGATAGTGTAGCTGTCTTTCTGTGTCCAAGGTGGATTGGTCCCAGGATACCCTTGGGTTGTCAAGATCTGTGGGCACTGAAGTCCCTTATATAATGTGGCAGAGCATTTACATATAACCTGTCCACATCTATCTTACACTTTATTTATTTAAAAATTTTTATCTGTCTGTGTTGGGTGTTAGTTGCTTCATGTGAGATCTTTCATTGTGGTGCGTGGGTTCTCTTGTTGCAGCACGTGGGCGTTGTTGCTCCACAGCCTGTGGGGTCTTAGTTCCCCAATCAGGAATTGAACCTGCACTCCCTGAGTTGCAAGGAGGATTGGTAACCCCTGGACCTTTGGGAAGTCCCCATGTTTATACTTTAAGTCACCTCTAGATGGCTTATAATGCCTAATGCAATACAAATGCTATGTAAATAGCTGGAGATACAAAGTAAATGGCATATAAATAATTTCCAGTGCAGCAAACTCAAGTTTTGCTTTTTTGGAACTTTCTGGAATTTTTTTCTAAATATTTTTGATCTATGGCTCACCGAACTCATGAGTACGGAACTACAGATGGAAGGTGGTGACTGTAATTTTATCTTTTTGTTCACATTGTGTCCCCAGGGCCCAGAACAGAGTCTGGCTGTGGCAGGCTCTTAATAAATAATTGAATTGGAAAAAATACTGAGTTGAATAAAACAATGTAAACCAGTCATCATCATAACAATTTCTTGTTGAGTATTAATACAGTATTGCTCTTCCCTTTTGATGGAGAATAGAAGATGAACAACACGTCGTCAGCCGCTGAATACTACAAAGAGGTTTTGAAACAAGACAATACCCACGTGGGAGCCATTGTATTCATTGGGATTGACCACTTCTACGCTGAGCAGCCAGAAGTAGCGCTCCGGTTTTTCAGGTGCACTTTACCTTCAGTTTGTAGAACTGCTTTCCTGTGAAATGTGATTCGAAAAGTGATAAAGACAGAGTGAAGATGCAGGGAATTAATGTGTGGGCCATGTCTATATGAGACTTAAAATTCAAGCACCCAGATGTTTTATGACTATTCAAGCTATTTTTAAATAACTTGGAAATGCAGAAGTATTTAGCATCTTGCAGAAACACACCTGGATACATGCCTATTTTTAACACCATGTCAGTGTATATGAATCGGCTGTTTTGTCATCAATAACAGCTTAACAGTTACTAGAAGTTTCCACATCACTGCCTCCATTAATACCACTGTACATAGTGTCAAGACCTGAAAGGTAAAATAATAATGTGATTTGTAAAGAGCAGTGGGCCGTAGGCTCTAAAGTTCTGATGAGCACCTTAAAACAGAATCCCAGCTTTGTGAAGTATTGTTAACTCTCGTTCAAATATGTTTGCAAAATCTAAATAAGTTATTTTCACTGGTTCTTTGAGCACATACCTTCTTTATCCTATAGATGGTTTCTGAGATTAACTTTTAAATTAGGATTTCCTCTTTAGCCCTTGGGTGATATACAGGGAGATAACTGGCAGCTGACAGGAGTCCTTTCTAAGTATATGTTGGAGCGCAAAAGATGATAATGTGAATGCCAGCCTGTGCACACACAACTGTCTCTACTCCCCTACCCCCAGAGCAGATCATGGCTTCCTCAGGGCGGCTGGGGTGATTTTCACATGCTTGTCTGAACTCTCTCATCCTTTGGGATTAATGATGCATAGAAGCAAAATGGGGTTCTTGAGCTGCAGCGTGAAAGCTAAATGGGGAACATCGGGATCTCCCGACAGTCTTGTCTTCCCGAGGAGAAGCTCACTGGCGGTCACTGGATGCGGCTGAACCACACAAAACAAGGAACCAAAACCAGAATCCAACTCAGCCGAAAACTCGGGAGGCTAAACAAAGGCCTCGAACTTGGTCAGAAGGTCTTAGAAGTTTCCCTTCTGAGCCCCAAAGTTGCATGAGGCCAAAGTGTATAGGGGTTTTACTTTATGTGACTATTTATTTATTATTTTGATATTCTAGCAAAGCTTTTCAGGGTGGGGGGGAAATAGTTACACAAATCATTTCTGACTTTGCCTCTGGATACATTTCTCATGACTGGTACCATTACAAAAGACATGCTTTTGAATTCTCTTTCTCACTTACTATAATACTTTCTGTTCTTTGGAGGTTATTAAAAATGGATAAAATGAATTCATTTCTAACTTTGTAAAAAATATGTCAATGTCTGTAAAGTTGATCTGACACCAGAGTGGGTGTGTTCTTTTCAAAAAGGCGAGTCCTCCAGATGGGTGTTTACAACTGCCCGCTTTTTAACAACCTGGGGCTGTGTTGCTTCTACGCCCAGCAGTACGATATGACTCTGACCTCGTTTGAACGTGCCCTTTCTCTGGCTGAAGATGAAGAGGAGGTCGCTGCCGTCTGGTACAACTTGGGACATATTGCTGTGGTATGTTGTTTCCCTGATACCGTTTCTGTTCTAGGAAAGGTAGCCACATGTTAGTCTTGAAGAAGTTTTCACGTACTGGAAATCCAGGTTTGGTTCCAGTCCTTGTACCAATTTAGAGATTGCTGAGAGTCACCCAAACTTGTTTTACATCCCCAGGTTAATCCCCTTACATAGAGGTCACACCCGACTCCTTGTTGGGGCGTGTCGTTTTCTCTGCGGTGGCAGGAGAGGTGTGTGTGGGGCGAGGAGGTTGGAGGCGGCAGGAGGAAGTGGCCGGATTTGTGTGTGCAGTTTGTGCTCTTCTCTTACAGGGGGTAGGGGACATGAACCTGGCCCACCAGTGCTTCCGGCTGGCTCTCGTGAGCGACAACAGCTTCGCGGAGGCCTACAACAACCTGGCCGTGCTGGAGATGCGGAGGGGCCACGTGGAGCAGGTCTGCCAGCCCTGCGGGCCACGGACAGCCTGCTCGCTTCCCAGAGCAGCTGCTGTGTGCAGCCGTTTTCACACATGACAGTTTCAAAGCGAGCTCTGGGGTCTGACTGCTGGGGTTTGAGTCCCAGTATTGGCAGCGTGACCTTGGACAAGTCACTTAACCTTTCAGTGTCCAAAACAGAACGCTCGAGTTTATTAGGGCAAAACTGCACCTCCCCAGTCTATCCTATCATGGTGAATCATTCCACCGTTCACAGCCCTCCCCCACCGTCTGCCACCCTGCTGCTCAGGCCTGCATCCTAGGACCACCTGCCCTACACATCCTAGGACCCCCTCCCACCCCCCCCACCCCCCCGCCGAGACTTCTTTTTTCCAAGTGCCCCTTCCCCGCCACCCCGTGCCTCTAGTGAACCCCCTCAGTGCCACGCACACATCCTCAGCTCTCTCCCCCTCGCCCGCTCCTCCAGGCCGCTGTCGTCTCCCGCCTGGATGAGTACAAGAGTCTCCTGGGTATGGTCTTTGTCTCCACTCCCATCAGCAAGGAAGTGCACCCTGTAATGTATGTTCCTCAGCTCAGCCTTAAGGGTATGCTTTAAACAACAAGGTTATTTCTTCACTGCTTTGCTTAGCATCCTCCAAAGGCTCCTCCCTGCCCTCGGAATATGTGAATAGTTCGAACTTCAAACCTTAGCCTTCCGGGCCCCACATTGTCTGGCCTCTGGGACCCCTTGAGACCACGCTCTGCCACCAGGCTGCTGGCTGCTGGGCGGGCCCGTTCCTACTGTGGGGCCTTCAGGATAGACTCCTTTCAGATCCCACAGGGACCCTTTTCTTTTTACCATTCAGGTCTTCGCTTAATTACCACCTCTTCAGAAAGACCTGCTTGACCGTCAGTCTAAAGGAGCCCTCGGTATCATCCCCTAGTACTTTCTCCTTCACTACTTGTCATTTTATCAGATGTTTCCAGTCTCTGCGTGTGGGATGCAGAATGCTGGCTGTGTGAAAGCAGGGACCTTCTCTGTCTTCTAACTGCTGTATTTTCAACATCAGAACCTCTGCTTGGCACTAGGGAGGTGCTTAGTGTGGGTAGAATGAGCAGATGATAAATAAAATAGTCATCACAGCAGCTGACCTGAAGGGGTTCTGGGGAAGGTGAGCCTCTTGTGCATGTAAAGCGCTTGGAATAGTAAAGTCACACGACAGATGCTTAATAAGTTATATTTTGTTATCATTTACCTAATGGGAAGTTTAAAATGCTAAATACACTCATACCGTGTTAATGGCGTTCAAGATAAACAGCTGCTCCTTCCCTGTGTCAGAGATGATGAAACAGGCTAGAGAGGGTGAGTAACTGACCGAGGTCACAGGCCCGGCGCGCAGCACGCCGGGATGGTGACCTCCAGCCTGGTCTCCGAAGCGTGTTGCTAAGCCTGAGAAAACAGGCAGAGAGACCTCAGTGGACGCTGCCGTCCTTGCACAAACCTTTCCCAAAGTAAATAGAATGGCTGTGTATTCTGTAAACAAAAGCTGACTGCTCTCAAGTGGGAACTTGTTCTCTCGTGGGACTTTGTATCCATCTGAAGCAAGTGCTTTTTATGATCTTCTCTGTTTCCTTGTTGGTGATTTTCTTTCCCTCCTACTTATTGTAGTTTCTATGGTATGCAATTGATTTGAAATGTTTCGGTGAAAGGTTTCACTATTATTAAAAATTATACTTTAGTTCCTCTGGAGAAAGAAGGACATGGCAACCCACTCCAGTATTCTTGCCTGGAAAATTCCATGGACAGAGGAGCCTGGTCGGCTGTGGTCCATGGTGTCTCAAAGAGTCGGACACGATTGAGCACATACACACATACTTCAATTAAAAGAAACTAGCAAATCATAAAATTAATATCTGCCATCTTATATAAACTATTATTTTCCTTTAAAAAAAAAGATTGAAGGATTTGTCCTCAGGGTCATGCATAGAAGTTTAGCTACAAGTCAGAAGGCTGTTTTGGCAGCTTAGGAACGCCGGGTTTGTGGTCCTAACAGCGAGCGTACAGGCTCCTCACGTCGCTCAGTGGTCTCTACAATGAGGGAGCCTTTGAGCCTGTAGGTGACAAAACATGCTGTGAGTTTTGTCTTTTGAGTGCTTTAGAGTACGGAAGGCTTGTCATTTTCAGTTGCCTTCAGCTGTCATTTTCAGGTCAGCAGTATAATAAATGCTTGCTCATTGTCATCCAGCACAGAACGTGGCAATCTGAATTTGCAGTGGTTTTTTAACAGCTTTGGTTGTTGCATTAGAGGAGGTAATTGAAAGCCTACTAAATCAGTCAACAGCAACAAAAGCTAGATTGACAAAGACTTTTTTTTTTAGCATTGAGAGGACCATATTTTTGAGTTGTACATCATATTGAAATGTAAATTATAAGAACAGTGGTTCTCACATAACTTGTCAATTCTATTCTTTTCTCCATATTTTGAAGCATTTTATTTGTAACATAACTTTGACAAGATATAAGGAGTTAACTGTATATCTGTAAATTGTATTTCACAGAAATTCATCCATATTTATCACAGAATCATGTTTTTTAAAGTCCTTTCCTGGGTAAAGTTTTCTTCTACCGAAAAAAAATCACCAATATAGTGCTAATATATGCTCATATGCCTTTGGTCTCTCTTTCCTTTTTTTCTTTTCTAAACAGGCAAAAGCACTGTTACAAACTGCATCATCTTTAATACCCAATTTGTACGAGCCACATTTTAACTTTGCAACAATTTCTGATCAGGTATTCTCTTTATCAATTTATCATCTGACCTATTTGTTTTCTTCTTTTGTGTGTGTGTTTGTTTTCTTCCTTGGTTTTAAAAATTGTACAGATAAATAAGGACATTCTAACCGTAACTTCCTAAGAGAAATGATTTTCTAAACACTTGATTATTATGTACACATATGTCTTCATTTTAAGGGAATGTTTAATACACTTTAAGTATATTTATCACTGAATATTAGTTAAGCTTAATACCACTATGGATTGCAGAAGAATTATTTTATATTTTAAAAGATGACATTTAATCATTGAAAAACTGCTCATTAACTCCTGGTTTGGGGAGGATTTAGTAATTAGTGTTTATTACAGGGAAATCCTGTGTACCATTTGTAGGTCATATAGTCACCAAGTCTAGCATGGTGCTATAAAATTAGGGATATTAGTGAAAGCTCTTTCAGCAACGAACAATATAGGAGAGAAGCAACTGCTGATACTGTTATAAGTCAGTTAACATCTAAGAGCTAAAAGAAACCATGTGTCCTTTTACGATAAGAAGAAAGAAAGAAAAGTCATCTAATAACTTTTATTTGTAAGCCTTCCTTTAACATGGAAGATGAATTTTGAGGATAAGGAAATGGCTAAAAATGCTTGCTGATGTGAAGACTCTTTATAGACCCAAAAAGTTATAAAAATCATTTTTCATCACATGATGTGAGCTCATTCACTCTGTTTTCTGTTTTGAAGATAAAATATGCTGTTTTTCATAAACTGTCATTTTTGACTGCTTGTTAAGTGCCGGTCACTGTTCCAGGTACTCTCCACACCTCTAATTCTCTCAACAACCCTGCAATGTAGGTAACCCTTGCCTTCCCTACGCATTCTTTCATACCACTGATGTTCCATTTGTTGAACTTGTATGAACAACTGCTACATACCAGGTGCTGTTGTAGGCACAGAAGATAGCAGTGAATAAATCAGGCAGAAACTTCCGCGTCATGCAGCTTACATTCTAATGGAAGCCAAGGCTTTGGAACTTAAAAAAAGACTTCTCTGGAGCTCCATGGCAGGGGCAGACTCAGGATTCACACCCAGCTCCCACATGTTTCCCAATGCACTGTGCTTCCACTTGGGCTTCTGTGGTGGCTCAGACGGCACAGAATCAGCCTGCGATGCAGGAGACCCGGGTTCAGTCCCTGGGTTGGGAAGATCCCCTGGAGGAGGGAATGGCTACCCACTCCAGTATTCTTGCCTGGAGAATCCCATGGACAGAGGAGCCTGGCAGGCTACAGTCCATGGGGCCGCAAAGAGTCAGACACGACTGAGCAGCTAAGCATGCACACACATGCTGCCCGTTAGTTAAACCACAAAGAAGCCGTGATTACTTTCAGGAGTGTTATTAAATTTTAATGATATTTAATGCAAATGGAATATTTCTGTCAGCAAAAGTCTACACTTCCATAAGAGAACCTACTATGTTAAAAAGAAATGCTATGATTTAAAAAAGAAAAGATAACTTTTTAGTTCATATGTGTGTTACCAAAAAACTAGCAGAAGTGAATGATCTGTATCTTTTTTGTTTGTGTGTGCACACACTGCAAAGCTCTCTCTTTATAGAAGTGTATACATGAATCAAGACGCATCCAGATGGACTCAGATACAGTATGTGTTTTTCTTTGGGACTGGATTTTACCAAAAAGTTTATTGAAAATCAGAGATACCCTTTATGAATTTTAAAAACTGGATATCTTCCCAACATTACTATGCTGCTGCTGCTGCTGCTAAGTCGCTTCAGTCGTGTCCAACTCTGTGCAACCCCATAGACAGCAGCCCACCAGGCTCCCCCGTCCCTGGGATTCTCCAGGCAAGAACACTGGAGTGGGTTGCCATTTCCTTCTCCAATGCATGGAAGTGAAAAGTGAAAGTAAAGTCGCTCAGTCATGTCCGACTCCTAGCGACCCCATGGACTGCAGCCCACCAGGCTCCTCTGTCCTGGGGATTTTCCAGGCAAGAGTACTGGAGTGGGTGCCATTGCCTTCTGCCATTATGCTAGCAACCTTTTAAAAGCTCTCAGAGCATGTTATTATATCTTAAATACAATAGTTTTTACTCAAGTTTTCTGTCTTAAGAGAGATTAATCTAACCAAAACATATTGTCTGTGGTAAATTTGGCTGTTTTAGCATGCAGATGTCAATTTATTTTTATGAGACTATCAGTGACAGGAAAAGAAAACAGGTTTATGAGTTCATAACTAGACTGTAATGGAGCAGAAATTATTTACATGATTGGTTATTTTTTTCATACTTTTTCAAGGCTGAATTGTAATCTAGGTGAAAAAATTTTTATATCAAAGTAATGCAATCAAGCAATTTACCTTGGGTTTTTATATTTTGCAGATACTATTTTTTTTTTTTTAATTCATTTCTTGTTTTTTCTGGTTCTCATTCTGTGGTCTTATTCTGATCTTCTATTCCTTACAGATTGGAGATCTACAGAGGAGTTATGTTGCTGCTCAGAAGTCTGCGGCAGCATTTCCAGCTCACATGGACACGCAACGCTTAATTGAGCAGTTAAAGCAGCATTTTGCTACGCTCTGATTTTTCCTCAGCTAAATATATTCGTATATATGTATTTAGGGAAAAAGTAGTATATTTGTAATACAAACCTGTGCTTGATATTAGTGAAGGTGACGTAAGGGGATTTAAACCAGAATGTTTAAAACTGTACAATAATAACTTAATAAGATAACGTCATTTTTAAAAGACAAGATTTAATTGTTTGTAAGCAGATCGTGACCTCCTACAGTATATGGTACATGTTTGTTTACAATATTTACAAAACATTTTCATGAATTTCTTCAAATTGTTAAAAATACACATTGTTAATGTCCTTCAGTTGGCCATTAGCTACCATGTAGCTTAAGAGGTGTGAAATCTGCCTTTAAAGTTGCACTTTTATGGCTAAAAATTATATACTTACCCTTGGTACAGACTTTAGAAATTAAAGGTTGTATTTAAAGCTGTTTTTTATGAAATGCTTTGTGAGACATTCAACATTTTCTTATATATTATGCTTTAAATAAATGTATATAAAACACCATCCTTCTGTTACTTTTTATGAGTTTTTGTTTCAGTCATCTCAGATGAAACACGTTTTCCAGAAGTCCAGAAATGAAGTCTTAGAAATCAAGTCATTATCCTAATTTTATTTTAAATAATGTATCGTCAACTTTGCTTTTTCCTGAGAAGCAATTTATGGGATATCATGTTGTCAGTCTAAGAATATCAGGACTAGGAGCGGAGTCATAAGCCACAAGTCCCGCGTGGTCAGCCCCGAGAAGGTTAGGGGGGATCCAGTACCGTGAGTGGTAACACCCTAGGAAGACTCTGCTCTCCACTGTTGGTGGAACTCTCACTGACGGCCTCTCACAAGGAAGTGCGTTCAAGGGGTGGGGCCGCTCACGGTCCTGCTTTGGCCTGTGGGATCTGTCCATGGTACTTCTCATTTTTAAACTTTGTGAAAACCATTTCACGGGTATTTGTTTCTGATGATATAAATTGTACTGCTTAGCTGATGGAACACAGAGGTGTGAATGCAGAGCATAAGATTGTTAGAGGCTGGAAGTAACTTCAGAGAATATGTCGATGAATCTCACCTTGGGGAGGAGGCCAGGCCCCGAGTCACACCTGCCCCGGCCCTGCAGGCTGGAACCTCTGTCGGTTGTGTCCATGAGAGGCTACCGCTTGTTTGGCTTGCAAGAAATTCCTCAAGCACTGTCAAATTTCCTAACTCAATTCAGTATTTAAGTTCGAATTTTATATTATGAATTGTTTTCTTAGTTAATTTAAAATAAGAACTAGTAACAGTGGCTAGCATTTACCGAGGATGTTGTGTGTACTGAGCACTGCTCAAGCCCTGGGTAAGGAGTGACATTTCATCCCCATTGCAGTCCTGTGAAACGCTGTTATTCCCATTTTTCTTGTGAGAAAAATGAAGCGCAGAGCAATCAAATAGCTTGCCCAAGTTGTCAGGCTCAGTAAGTGGCAGAACTGGGATTCCAAAGCACGTTTACTCTAGTGGTTAAGAACACATATGTGGGAGCCAGGTGCACATTATTTATAAAGAAATGGTATAAGGTAGACCGCAG
This sequence comes from Cervus elaphus, assembly GCF_910594005.1. Lineage (NCBI taxonomy): Eukaryota > Metazoa > Chordata > Mammalia > Artiodactyla > Cervidae > Cervus > Cervus elaphus. The sequence continues at coordinate 2,888,483 of NC_057826.1, read as the reverse complement.
ACTTCTGTGTGCACTCTGATTCTGTGTTTTTAACTACTGTGTCAAATCTCTTAGTGTCTCTTCTGTAAATAAAGCTATCATTTAAAATGACTGTTATATGCATTAGTAAAACTGAATAATAAGGGGATATTAACCACTGTGATGAACAGTATTTCATAGGAACCTGGAATGTTAGGTCCATGAGTCAAGGTAAATTGGAAGTCATCAAGCAGGAGATGGTGAGAATAAGCATTGACATCTTAGGAATCAGTGAACTAAAATGGACAGGAATGGGCGAATTTAACTCAGATGACCACTATACCTACTACTGTGGGCAGGAATCCCAGAGAAGAGATGGAGTAGCCCTCATAATCAGCAGAAGAGTCTGAAATGCAGTAGTTGGGGGCAACCTCAAGGATGACAGAATGATCTCAGTTCGTTTCCAAGGCAAGTCATTCAGCATCACAGTAACCCAAGTCTATGTCCCTACCACCGATGCCGAAGAAACTAGAGTTGATCAATTCTGTGAAGACCTGGAAGACCTCCTGGAACTAACACCAAAAATAGATGTTCTATTCATCATTGGGGACTGGAATGCAAAAGTAGGAAGTCAAGAGATACCTGGAGTAACAAGCAAGTTTGGCCTTGAGAGGAAAATGAAGCAGAGCAAAGGCTAGCTGAATCTGCCAAGAGAATGCATTGGTCATAGAAAATACCCTTTTTAAACAACACAAGAGAAGACTTTACACACGGACATCACCAAATGGCCAATACTGAAATCAATTTGTTTACATTCTTCATAGCCGAAGATGGAGAGGTTGTTTACAGTCAGCAGAAACAAGATCTGGAACTGACTATGACTAAGATCATCAGCCTCTCATAGCAAAACTAAGGCTTAAACTAAAGAAAGTGGGGGAAACCACTATGCCAGCCAGGTACAGTTTAAATCTATGACTATGCAGTGAAGGTAATGAATAGATTCAAGGAATTAGAACTTGTAAACAGTGTGCCTGAAGATCTATGGAGGGAGGTCTGTAGTATTGTACAGGAGGCAGCGAACAAAACCATCCCAAAGAAAAAAGAAAAGCAAGAAGGTAATGTGTTATCTGAGGAGGCCTTACAAACAGCCAAAGAAAGAAGAGAACCAAAAAGCAAGGGAGAAAGGGAAAGATATATCCAACCAAACGCAGATTTCCAAAGGACGGCAGGGAGATACAAGAAGGCCTTCTTCAATGACCAGCGTGTAAATCTAGAAGAAGAAAACAGAGGGGGAAATACTAGAGCTCTCTGCAGGAAAACTGGAGACACCAAGGCCACATTTTGCCTGAAGATGGGCACAATGGAGGACATAAAAGGTAGAGACCTAGTAGACACTGATGAGATCAAGAAGAGATGGAAAGAATACATGTAAGAACTGTATGAAAACATCCAGATGAACCGATGACTATGAGGATGTGGTCAGCCACCCAGAGCCAGACATTCTGGAGAGTGACGTTAAGTGGGCCTTAGGAAGCCCTACTGTTAGTAAAGCTAGTGGATGCAGTGGAATTCCAGTAGAACTATTCAGAATCTTAAAGGATGATGCCATCAAGGTGTTGCATTCAATATGTGAGCAAATTTGGAAGATCCAGTAGTGGCCTCAGGACTGGAAAAGGTTAATCCTCATCCCGGTTCCCAAGAATGGTGGTACTAAAGAATGTGCTAACCATTGGACAGTTGCACTCATCTCCTATGCTAGTAAGGTCACATTTAAAATCTTGCATGCTAGACTTTAGCGTTATGTGAACTGAGAACTTCCAGATGTCCAAGCTGGAGTTAGAAAAGGAAGAGGAACCAGAGATCAAATTGCCAACATTCACTGGATCATAGAGAAAGCTAGGGAATTCCAGAAAAGCATCTACTTCTGTTTCATCGACTACGTCAAGGCCTTTGAGTGTGTGGATCATAATAAACTGTGGAAAGCTGTTAAAGAGATGGGAATACCAGACCATCTACATGTCTCTTGAGAAACCATATGCAGGTCAAGAAGCAACAGTTGGAACCCTGTATAGAACAACTGATTGGTTCAAGATTGAGAAAGGAGTCCGACAGGGCTGTCTGCTGTCACCCTGTTTGTTTAACCTATACACAGAGCACGTCATGAGAAGTGCCGGGCTGGATGAGTTACAAGTTGGAATCAAGACTGCTGGGAGAAACATCAACAACCTCAGATATGCGGATGATACCACTCTAATGGCAGAGAGTGAAGAGGAACTAAAGAGTCTCTTGATGAGGGTGAAGGAGAAGCGTGAAAGAGTGGGCTTAAAACTAAGTATTAAAAAACCTAAGATCATGGCATCCAGCACCATTACTGCATGGCAAACAGAGGGGGGAAATGCGGAAGTAGTGACAGATTTCCTCTTCTCGAGCTCCAAAATCACTGCAGATGCTGACTACAGCCCTGAAATCGAAGACGACTGCTTCTTGGCAGGAAAGCTATGGCAAACCTAGACAATGTGTTGAAAAGCAGAGACATTACTCCAGTGGCAAACGTCTGTATAGTCAAGGCACGGTCTTCCCAGTGGTCACGTACAGTTGTGAGAGCTGGACCGTAAAGAAGGCAGAGCACCAAAGAATTGATGCCTTTGAACTGTGGTGCTGGAGAAGACTCCTGAGAATCCCTTGGACTGCAAGGAGATCCAACCAGTCAATCTTAAGGGAAATCAACCCTGAATACTCATTGGAAGGACTGGTGCTGAAGCTGAAACTCCAGTATTTTGGTTTTTGGATGCAAACAGCTGACTCATTGGAAAAGTCCCTGATGCTGGGAAAAACTGAGGATAGAAGGAGAAGGCGTCAGAGGATGAGATGGCTGGATGGCATCACCGATGCAATGGACATGAACTTGGGCAAACTTTGGGAGACAGTGACGGACAGAGAGGCCTGGTGTGCTGCAGTCCATGGGGTCACAAAGAGACACTCCTGGGTGACTGAACAACAAATTAACACAGCAAAAAAAATGAGTGTGTCAGTATTCCTGAAGTGATACAGAGAGATTTTTTTGTCTTGAATTTATGTTAATTCAACGTGAACACCAGTGCAAAGAATGACTCAGGATGGCTTAGGGCAGAATGATGACATAACACTGCATCAGGGGTTACATACATCTTTGTAACAAAATTACCTCTGGGCTGCATAACTTCTGGCTTCTGTGCCAACACTGCTATATCAGGAAGGTTAACAACTGTCCTCTACCATGATGAAAAACGTGTCCAATCCATATATAAACTGTTCAGCCAAAATTAACATTATTGAGCTTCCAGCTGATGAAAATGAGATATGGCAAGAAGACTGCCTGTCCTGCATGACTGCTGAAGTTAAACGTCCTTCCTTCCCAAGGGGGTCACATCTGAGCCAGTCCCTGCAGTACTGCTGTTCTGTTATATTTCTAAATGGTGTTCTGCAGGATCAGAGCACCCATCAGGATATAATTTATGGCCCAGAGATAGGAAGATTAATAAAGATCACACATTACTTTTGATGTACCACCAACTCTTTATTAAAATGAGGGATTTCTATTAAGAGCATTCAACTGGGATTGATTTTAAGCATTCAGAAAAACAGCAAAGATTTTAGAACTAGTGCAAGAGGACTCAACCTTGGAAAAAAATGAATGCAGAAATTAGGGAAAATGCCACTATTGGATAGTTTCAAATTCTAGGGAACAGGTGAATTGAAATGGTCCATGGAGATGTTCCAGAGTCCCAGAATGGTTGCCTAGGCTCAGATATTAGGGGGAAAGTTTATCAATTTGAAAATAACTGCAGTTTTCATCCTTCTGTGTTGACAGCATTAATCCTATTTTTGGCTGACTAAAAATTTAATGTTTTTGAGAGATGCTGCCATTTCCCTTCCTTGATATTAAAGCCCAACTCTTGAGATTAAAGAATAAGGACTAAAGATGAAATTATAATCCTTAAGGACTCAGTTGATAATCTGCCTGCAATGCAGGAGACCTTGGTTCAATTCCTGGGTAGGGAAGATCCACTGGAAAGGGATAGGCTACCCACTCCAGTATTCTTGGGTTTCCCTGGTGACTTATCTGGACTCTATTTCTTACAGTGTGGACTATATTTCTTACAATGTGATAAAATGTGAATAAAGGACTATATTTCTTATAACGTGATCCTTTCCCTTACCTGAGTCCTGACTGATAAGCAGGAATTGATTGGTATAATGTAAATAGCACTATTGACAAAGAACCTGCCCGCCAGTGCAGGAGAAAGAAGAGACTCGGGTTTGATGCCCGAGTCAGAAAGATCCCCTGGAGGAGGGCATGGCAACCCACTCCAGTATTCTCGCCTGGAGAACCCCATGGACAGAGGCGCCTGGTGGGCTACAGTCCAGGGGGTCATAAACAGCTGGACACGACTGAGTGACTTAGTACAGCACACAGCACAGATGACAGGAACGACCGTGTTATCTTAGTGAAGAAAAGTCACGCTTAGATATTGGGAAGAACGATCTTTCCTGTTTTAAATCAGAGAAGATAGACCCTCTTCTAGTGTTTGAAACTCAAATTTCAAATGATGCTGGGCACCAGCATTTTCTTTCTGCTGAAATGTTTCTCTCATTCCCTGTTAAAAAAAAAAAAAACCCAGTGCCTTTAAACCCGTCTCTTTACAGTACTACCTTCCTTCCTTTGTCAGAACATCTTCAAAGGGCAGAGGATGCTTGTTGCCTGCTTCCTCCTCGTCCCTGTGTTTCCTGACCCTCTTCAGTCTGGCTTCAACTCCCACCCCTACTAAGCAGCTCTCACTGAGGGCACTAATGACTCTGATTAGCAAATCCAGTTTTTTTTTTTTTTTTTTTTACAGTTATTTATTTTTTATTAGAATGTAATTGCTTTACAATGTCCTGTCCATTTCTGCTCTGCAACATGAATCAGCTGCATGGATACATATATCCCCTTCCTCCTGCATCTCCCTCCCACCTCACCACCTCCATCCCCCCCACCTAAGTCATCACAGAGCAACTAGCTGAGCTCCCCACTAGCTTTGTATCTTATACAGTGTTGCTGCTGTTGTTTAGTCACTTAAGTCGTGTCTGAATCTCTGAGACCCCATGGACTGCAGCACGCCAGGCTTCCTTGTCCTTCACTATCTCCCTGAGTTTACTCAAATTGATGTCCATTCAGTCGGTGATGCTAACCATCTCATCCTCTGCCACCCTCATCTCTCTTTGCCTTCAATCTTTCCCAGCATCAGGGTCTTTTCCAATGAGTCAGCTCTTCGCATCAGGCGGCCAAAGTATTGGTACTTCAGCTTCCGCAACAGTCCTTCCAATGGATATTTTGGGTTGATTTACTTTAGGATGGACTGGTTGGATCTCCTTGGGGATTCTTGTGGCTTGTATAGTTGCTCAGTCATCTCCGACTCTTTGTAACCCATGGACTGTAGCCCCACCAGGCTCCTCCATCCATGGAATTTTCCAGGCAAGAGTACTGGAGTGGGTTGCCATTTCCTTCTCCGGAGGATCTTCCCGACCCAGGGATCGAACCTGGGTGTCCCGCATTGCAGGCAGACGCTTTACCGTCTGAGCCACCAGGGAAGCTTCGGGGACTCTGATGTCCCCTAAATTTTGACTGGCTTCATCTCATTTTACACGTGGGGGTGTATGTATGTCAGTCCTAGACAAGGACTGAGAGCGTATGGAAGAAATCCCTGCATGAAGGGTCAGTAGGACTTTGACAGCCAGAGGGAGAGAGAGGCTGTGGTGAGGCATCCCAGGCAGGGCCTTGGGGGCCGTGAGAACGTGAGCTTGGCTGGATGGGGGTTGGGCAGTAGCAGCAGGAGTAGGCTGGTCATGAGAGCTGGGTTTGGAGGCTCAGGAAGGACCGGCATGCAGAAGGCTTTGAATCGCAAGTTAAGGAGTTGAAGTTTCACCTGAGGGCTGCCAAGTAAGCAGATATTTTATAGGGACTGATCTGGAGACAATGTTGAGGATCAATTGGAGAATATAGAGTTGGATGTAGATTTTATTTATTTATTTTGGATATAGATTTAAAATCAAGTCTTCTAGGAAGAGTGTGAAAATGAATATATTTACACTAGATGATAGATACAACTTTCTCAGCTGCACCACATACGCAACCGATCAGACCGTTCACGCCACACTTCTGCTTGGTCTCACCCTTTTCTCTTTCCCATCTGTGCCCCAAAGCAGAAAAAAGGGCCTTGTCACAGCTCGTGAAAAGAATGCTGAATGCCACAGATGGTGCTTCATTAATTACACATTTCAACAAATAGTTTTCTTAACAAGATTTCTGTCTTTTCACCAAAGTGGGTCTATGAGTTAAGTGACATTTTTATATTTCATGAAATAAGAATTTGGAGGAAAGAAAAATATTAATACCGAGTACAATTTTCCCCACTATAATCTTTGTTTCTACTAGTGTCTGTGGCCAGGCTGTGGGGATTCTGATGTCCCCTAAATTTTGAGAACCACGTTGCTACATGGTTTATAACAGTATTTGCACCACTAAATTCCTCAAAAGATGCAAACTGTGGAAGAGCCCTCAAGAGGAAATGTGTGTGTCACTCACTCAGTCATACCTGATCTTTGTGACCCTATAAACGGTAGCCCGCCAGGCTCCTCTGTCCATGGGGTTCTCCAAGCCAGAATACTGGAGTGGGTTGCCATGCCCTCCTTGAGATCTTCCCAAACCAGGGATCGAACCCACATGTCTCTTGCATTGCAGGCAGATTCTTTACCACTGAGCCACTATGGAAGCCCTCAAGATGAAATAGATAACCTGAATAGCCCTATATCTGTGAAAGAATCTACCTGTTAATACAACTTGAATACAGTGCCAAAGGGAGGTGTCCCAGATTCCTTGAGAGAGGGCTTTAAATGGAAGGATTTAGGCCGTCTTTTGAGACCCTCATGAAATACTTGTGAACGGAGGTGGAAAGAAAGGACATCCAAATGATAAGTAATTATTTTATTATTATTACATCTTAAGTGCCTGGTGCTTGCAATCTCTGCAGGTCTGCACTATTATGATTCCCATTTTCCTGGTGATAACCTCAGAAAGGTTACATCACTGCCCAAGGTTACTAGATAGTAAAAAGCATAGCTGGGAATCACAGTGTCTGGACATGCTATCTTCCTTCAACCAGCTAAGAGTAGGCAAGCTAGCAAAAGTAGAAGATGAAGTGGTAGCTCTTGACGAGTTTGAGAAATTAGATGCGATGGGAACACACGGGTCACAAATAATGAGGTATCGCCTATCAGAATGGGTCCTGACATTCCCACAGGTTCTATGGGTCATGATCTTCTCTGATCCTTTCAGCAACCCTATGGGGCTAGTGACCCAGCAGTTTGTATCCCCATCCTCTAAATGAGAAAAACAAAATTCCGAGAGAGAAACTGACCCATCTACGGTCACACAGCCGGTAAGAGACACATTAGGGACTTAACAACAGGTCTTCTAATCCATTCTACAGCATATATTTCCACTTTCCCAAACATGAAGCCTTTGAATAGCAGAGAGATGAACTGAAAGGCAAAATTGCATGCATTAAACTCTCCAGGCAAAGGAGAACTGTGTTTAGAAACAGTTAGCTTAAATAGTTCTGAGCACATCTTTAGATACGTTACACTGAGTAAGCATGGATGATGTCCACCACTTCTGAAAGAAGCAGCAGAAGATTCCAGACGGCTCTGACAGAAGTGGGTTGTGTTCCAAGCCCCGCATTCAGACCTGTGCAAGCTTACAGCAGGCTTACTGTGGTTTCCCTGCTAGGGTTTCGATCAGAAAAAAATGTCTGAAGAGCTTCGATTGAAAAGCACCTGTGTTGTTAGCACTCTGATCCTGATTTCCCATCACAAGGCTTCTTGGTTTCCTCTCCGTGAAGCTCAGCGGCAAGCAGCTTTTCCAGGTACTATAGTTCTCTCAGTTAGGAGGGGCGGTGACCGAGCTGAGAAAATCTGAGTCCAGGTCATCGTCCAGGAGGCCCACCGCAAGCAGGACATTTGCAACTGGGGCCTCCCTTTGAAACAGTGGACGAGGAGATGATCATCCTAAGTGAAGTTAATCAGACAAAGACAGATACTGTATGACATCACTTATACGTGGAATCTAAAATGAAGATACAGATGACCTTCTTTACAAAACAGAAACGGACTCACAAAGGCAGAAGACAAATGCAGTTCCCGAAGGAAAAGTGGAAGGGAAGAGATGAGTTAGGAGTCTGGGATGAGTAGATACACACTACCACACACAAAATAGACAAACGGTCTGAGACGCCAGCAGCGAGGCTGTCTGTGGAACCCAGCAGGTGATTCCAGGGAACGTGGCCCAGCACGTATTATATACTGCAAATGATCACGTCTGTGCCCTGGGAACCATTTTTCAAGGGTGGGGACCGGAGTTTGAATGGTGTCTGTTGGAAGACACTCCCCAACTTACCATCAACAAGTGTCATATCCTCAGCGCTTCCCACCTTCAGGTTCCAGTTTGGATTGTTGCGCTGTGTATAAAAGGGAAAGGATGCTGAGGATGAGGGAGGCAGCGTGCATGCGGGTCAGGAGGAATAAGCGAAGTCTCTGTACCACCTTTCTCTCAATTTGCTGCAAACATAAAACTGCTTTAAAAAACCAAGTCGTGAAAAAATAAACAGGGACCTCCTGCATATTCAGTATCTTGTCATAACCTATAATGTAAAAGGAGTTGAAGAAATAGATATTTATAGATACAGGTGTAGCTTATATCTGGGCTTCCCTGGTGGCTCAGACGGTAAAGAATCCGCCTGCAATGCGGGACACCTAGGTTCGATCCCTAGGTTGGGAAGATCCCCTGGAGGAGGGCGTGGCAACCCACTCCAGTATTCTTGCCTGGAGAATCCCCATGGACAGAGGAACCCGACAGGCTACAGTCATGGGGTCACAAACAGCCGGACACGACCGGGTGACTAAATACAGCACAGCACAGCTTATATCTATACATCCACACTTGCGTATATAGGTAAATAACTGAACCACTTTGCTATACACCTGAGACATTGTAAATCAACCATATTTCAATAAAAAAAAATAGTCACCTGGATTTTGCCATTAACCCTATAGCAAATCTGTATTTGTTTTAAGATAAAAATAATACATTCCTTACTTCTTCACATAAAGCAGCTGTTCCAGGGCCAAGGTCTATAATTTAGCCCGCATTCTCCCCAGCAGTTGCTGTTGTTACTTTATCCTTCTATTTCTAGTTCTGTGTAGAACGACCAAGCGTGTGAAGTCTTCCTTGTTTAACGCCTTCCCCACCTTGCCCTCTGGCTCACCCAGCCTCCTCCCCCCATTCTCAGGGCTCAGGGTTCTGTCCTGTCCTGCTCAGCAGTGTCTCCTGTTCTGGACCGTTATGTCCCTTCACCCAAATTTGCCCAGTTCTATGTTGCCAACAAAGCTCTGTCTAGTCAAGGCTATGGTTTTTCCAGTGGTCATGTATGGATGTGAGAGCTGGACCATAAAGAAAGCTGGGTGCCAAAGAATTGATGCTTTTGAACTGTGGTGTTGGAGAAGACTCTTGAGAGTCCCTTGGACTGCAAAGAGATCCAACCAGTCCATCCTAAAGGAAATCAGTCCTGAATATTTATTGGAAGGACTGATGTTGAAGCTGAAACTCCAACACTTTGGCCACCTGATGGGAAGAGCTGACTCATTTGAAAAGACCCTGATGCTGGGAAAGATTGAAGGCAGGAGGAGAAGGGGACGACAAAGGATGAGATGGTTGGATGGCATCACTGACTCAATGGACGTGGGTTTGAGCAAACTTCAGGAGTTGGTGATGGACAGGGAGGCCTGGAGTGCTGCGATCCATGGGGTCACAAAGAGTCGGACATGACTGAGCGACTGAACTGAACTGAACTGATGTTGCTGTCTAACTTGGACACGTCTATGTATTTCTCCCTTCTAAGGAAAATACTGTGGTTTCCCATGGGATTTCAGGCATCATGGCCAAGAAGAACTCCATGGCATCCCTCAGCTCACATGCTGAAAGTAGCTGTAACAGTGAAGAGCAAATCTGACTCCATATTGGATGGTTCTTTTACTTTAACCTTTGTATTCTGTTGCTTTTGCTACAAGTTCATCACTAAAAGGATGTTGCCTGTAGCTTAAGGTACTTGCAATGGCCCAACTCTGGGAACGCTGCCTCCCACGCCTGAGAGTTAAGCTAAAATATCTTTGTTTAGCTCACTAGAAAATCCTGACCAGGGTGTTTGAATGGCTGTGAAGAGCTGCAGAAAGGAAGTAACTAACACATCCCCTCTGGAGTCCAGCCAGAACCAGGAAGTATTTGCAATAGCTTTCATCTGTTTTAGTTACCTCCTCACCTTGCCTTCTTTGCTCTAGAACAGAAGCTAGCATCCCAACCTGGGCAAGATGTTTCTTTGGGACACTAGCCCACCATCTTCTCCATCTGCTTGCTATTCCTTGCCCCAGCAACTCGTCTCCCATTCGGCGAGCAGAGCAGGCCTGGATAACTCAGCACAGCCCACTCTGCGGGACACTGCTCTTCTAAATCCCAAAGCCGTGAGAAGCTGGTGAAGTTAGAGCAGAAAGCCAGAAAGCATTAGAGCCTAGGCATTTACATAGACTTCTGGGGTTTCGCCACGGTATTGCTTAGAGCTATCCTCCGTGGGGTTTAATTTTCAAATCCGACGGAGGGGTATGACAACAGGGACAGCAGGAGTCAGAGGACCAGCCCGCACCACGCTGGTGTCCAGCGTCCCAGGAAAACAGGAAGCGGTGTCTGCACTCGGTCTATCCTTCGGGTAAACCACGGCTCACTGAGGCCGGAACCTGTTTCTAGCATGTCCTGTTGAAATGCTCAGGACCTACTCTCCCTTGAGTAAAAGTGTTAATTACAGTTTCAAAGCTGTAAACGCAGTGCAGTGTTTTTGGAAAGCAGTGGGAGGGTGACTCAGTGTTTGGAGACACTTTCTGGGCCGGCTTCACTCACACATCCATTTCTGCCCACGTGGTGCCACACAGATTATACCTTTGGGGCGGTGTGGGGTGGTTCCTCTGTGCATTCATGTGCGTGCGTGCGTGCATGTGTGTGTGTGTGTGTGTGTGTGTGTGTGTGTGTGTAGGTGTATATAGTGGAGGACATCATATTCTTTTTTTTCTTATTGCAAGTTAATCTCATCCTGTGAGTTATGCTGTAGGTGCCATTTGGGAAATCAGAATTTTCTGTTTGCTTTCAATACAGAGACAATCTTTGCAGTCATGGGGCCTCACATTAGTGGCATCAGTCAGCCACACGAAAGAGGCACGTCTGTTCTGTATCCAAAGACACTATTTAAACAGCATGACCTTGTCCCCACCCCCCACTGCTTCAACAAGAGGGACCAGGAGTAGCACATTCGCTGGCTGGCTCTCTCCAACGGTGGTGTGAACTGAAAAGGCAAAGAAGAGTTAGGGCTGCCCTTGAGGAGAGTCAGAGAATATTCCCTTTAGCTTCTCTCTGCTGGTCTGGAAGTCTCAGAATCTCTTTCTGGGTCTTTAGTCGTTATTCTTAATATTGAGACATACTCAAGTTAAGTCTATTTTAAACTTAATATTTCCACCCTTCCCATGCATGATTCAAAATCCTTTAATCGTACATGGCAACATATTACTAGTATTGGTTTGGTCAACAAGCTCACTGGGATTTCCCGAAGCTGTAATGGAAAAACCCGAGTGAACTTTTTGGCCACGTACACCCTCCACCCCCAAATTTGAATCTCACTTTGTATCTCTATCTCTTAAAAGAGTCATTTGTTCCTACTGTTGTTAATGCTTGTCCAGATATACCTATGTGATGATCAGTTTCTTTGTTCACAGTTCTTGTGATTTGTGGCATATAAATTTTCAGGGAGACTTACCTTATAGGTGGTATATGTTCCATGAACAGAAAAACATCAGTTCTCTAGATAAGAGATAATCAGATTTTTTCTCTTTCTCTAATATACAAATCACTTTTTCTATTAAACATTCATCTTATTTTATTATTCAATGTATCTGTGTTCTCACTGACTTTTTTATCTATTAAATTTGTCAGACTGTTTTTAAAAAAATTATCTTAATTGGAAGATAATTACTTTACAATGCTATGATGGTCTTTGCCATCCACCAACATGAATCCGGGTGTACATGTGTCCCCCCATCCTGAACCCCTCTGCCCTGCCCCTCCCCGCCCCATCCCTCTGGGTTGTCCCAGAGCACTGGCTTTGGGTGCCCTGCCTCATGCATCAAGCTTGCACTGGTCATCTGTTCTACCTGTGGTAATGTGCATGCTTCACTGCTAGTCTCTCAAATCATCCCACCCTCGCCTTCTCCCACTCAGCCCAAAAGTCTGCTTTTCTCTGACTTCACTCTGTATAATAGGCTCCAGTTTCATTTACCTCATTAGAACTGAATCAAATATGCTCCTTTTTATAGCTGAATAATATTCCATGTGTACATGTACCATAATTTCTGTATCCATTCATCTGCCAATGGACATCTAGGTTGCTTCCATGTCCTAGCTATTGTAAATAGTGTTGCAATGAACATTGAGGTACATGTGTCTCTTTCAGTTCTGGTTTCCTTGGGGTGTTTGCCCAGCAGTAGGTTTCCCTGGTGGCTCAGATGATAAAGCGTCTGCCTGCAATGCAGGAGACCCGAGTTTGATCCCTGAGTTGGGAAGATCCCCTTGGGGGGGAAATGGCAACTCACTCCAGTATTCTTGCCTGGAGAATCCCCATGGACAGAGGAGTCTGGTAGGCTATGGCTCATGGGGTTGCAAAGAGTCAGACACAACTGAGCGACTTCCCTTTTCTATGCCCAGCAGTGGGATTGCCGGGTCATATGGCAGTTCTATCCCCAGATTTTTAAGGAATCTCCACACTGTTCTCCACAGTGGCGGTACTAGTTTGCATTCCCACCAACAGTCTAAGAGGGTTCCCTATTCTCCACACCCTCTCCAGCATTTATTGTTTGTAGACTTTTTGATGATGGCCATTCTGACCGGTGTGAGATGATACCTCCTTGTGGTTTTTATTTGCATTTCTCTCATAATGAGTGATGTTGAGCATCTTTCCATGTGTTTATTATTTGTCAGATTCTTGAAAGCATAGTATCTGATAGGCTGTCTCACAGGGTTTAGATCTGGGTCTTCAATAAGATTATTTACATCCCAGGTATCTAGCTCAGTGCTTGCTCTTGAGCCAGTGTGGGCCTGATCTCTTTCCTTCTCTTTCTTCTCCTTTCACAGTGATCTAAGATTCTAATGGCCTATGGTATCATGTGCAAGATGCAGAACAATATTGTCTCACCTTAATATAATTTTATTTGGGGAATCCCACAGCGCTGGAGGTGAGAAATCCAAAATCAAGTTCTCAGCAGGACAATGCTCTCTCTGATGGCCTCTTCCTGGGTTGTTAGCTGTTCTTGGCATTCCTTGGCTCGTGCCTGCATCATCCTAGTCTTGCCTTTATCATCACACAGCCTCCTTCCCTGGGTGTCTATATGTGCTCTCTCCTCTTACAAGGACATCTATTATTGGATTTAGGGCCTACACTAATACAATATGACCTTATCTTAACTTATTTCACCTGTAAAGACTCTATTTCCAAATTTCTGAGGTTCTGGATGGACATAAATATTTGGAGGACCCTGTTTAACCCATCAGAAGGAAGGTCTTCTGAACCTCAAGAACTGTGAGAAATAAATGTCTGCTCTTTATGTCACCCAGTGTATGGTATTTTATTACAGCAGAACAAGATGACTAAGACAGGCTTGTAAGCTTAATCGCTTAATCATGTCCAACCCTTTGCAACCCCATGGACTGTAGTCTGCCAGGCTCCTCTGTCCATGAGATTCTCCAGGCAAGAATACTGGAATGGGTAGCTGTTCCCATCCAGGGGATCTTCCCAACCCAGGGGTCGAGCCCAGGTCTCCCACATTGCAGGCAGATTCTTTACCATCTGAACCACCAGGGAAGCCTAAGACAGCCTTCTTATCCCTTAAAAAAAAAAAAATATATATATATATATATATATATATATAATTTTTTCGGCCAGACTTTTGTTATAAGCTTGTTTTTCTATTGTTTCAAACAACTTTCTTCATTTCACTCCATTCTCTAAGGCAAAACAAAAGGAAAAAAAAATGGAATTTGAAAAATAAAAGTCAAGTTCAAATACCAAAAAGCAAAGAAATGACCAACAAATAAAATCTGAATGACAAAGATATTTGAACCCTAGTGAACCTGTTTCATTATAATTGGCATAGTAAAGCGCTGATAAGTTTAAGGTGGGTGGTTCTGAACATCTGTGGATGTATACAACAGGAACAGATGCTCTCTTAGATCTTTTCAACTGCAAGTTTCATGATTTTTAAATTAATTTTGGGATGACAATCGCTTACAGTGCCGTCTTGGTCTCTGCTGGGCAGCAGCACGTGTCAGCCGTAAGTGTAGACATATCCCCTCACGTTTGAGCCTTCTTCCCGCCCCGTCCCATCCCCCTGGGTCATCTCAGAGCCCCAAGCTGAGCTCTCGGCACTATATACAACTCCACATTAGCTATTAATTTCACACATGGAAATGCGTGTATGTCTATGCTCGTGGACCCAACCCTGCTCTTCCCCCCCGCCACGTCCACCTGTCTGTTCCCTACACCTGCATCTCTATTCCTGCCCGGCAAATAGCTTCATCAGTACCATTAAAATTCCACGATTCTTTTTTTTTTTTTTTTTGCTGTTTGAAATCCTTAATTTTATCTATAAGTTACAACTGACCCATAGGGTTATTCTCTTTCAAGGGATAATTAGCCACAGATTTAGTTCCATTCCAACAATTAATTCAACTCCATCCATTTCTCTGTAGCCCAATATAACCATACATGTAAAGATTTTACATCTTCCACAGAAAAATGTATAGGCGTATCCCCTTAAGGCAAAGCAGCAAAAGTTTTCATAAAATCTATATTACTTCTTATTACAGCTGCCCTGGAGACTTGGAGATATAAAAACCCATTTCTTATGCAATCTCAACATCAAGTCAGGAGATTGAACTTTCAAATGAGAATGCATGTCTTTGCCCAAAAATCATTATTGCAAGGTTTCTGAAAAAATAATATCTATTTTCACATGAACCAGACTAGAATTAACTTTTTTTTTTGCCTGCTTGTGCATATGTTTGATATTCAGGGGTTAGTGGTTTGGTATTAGTTATTTGTATTCTAACCATCCCTGCATAAAGAAAGTATACATGAGGAAACTGAGGTTCTGTAACTAATCCAAGGGCACATCCTTAAATAGCAGACCCGACTGCAGCCACGGGCTTCCCTGGTGGCTCAGGGGTAAAGAATCTGCCTGCCAAGCAGGAGATGTGAGTTCTATCCCTGGGTGGGGAAGATCCCTTGGAGAAGGGAATGGCAACCCACTCCAGTGTTCTTGCCTGGAGAATCCCATGGACAGAGGAGACTGTCAGGCTACAGTCCACGAAGTCACAAAGAGCTGGACACGAGTTAGTGACGAACATCAATGACTGTTGCAGGCACCTCTTCTACCCTCAGATCAGCTGGCACTCACCGGCATGTCACCTGTACTGACGGAGGCTAACCCTCCTCAAAGGGGCAGCTTTGGAAGTACTGTGCCTCTCCCAGAGTGCCGCGAAGACCACAGGAAAGAAAACCTGTTTGGGGAGAGGGTGCTTTTTAAAAATGCAAATTCCTAGGCCCGATATCCACCTTTCCTGAATCAGATTCTGGGGAATAAACAGTCCCAGGAATAAACACTTTAGACATGCTCTGTAGCTGATGCTTAGACTGACGAAGTGGTAGGACTGTTTTTAGAAGGGACATTGACTCACAGCTGAGTTATCACCGTTAGTTATCACCACAGCAACCGAAGAACCCATCACCTGAACCATATTCCACACGCTTTCGTGTTTACTGTCTTCTACTCTAAATGATAGATCAGAGAGAAAGGAAGGCACCAAGATCTGGTCAGCAAGTCATCATTTATTCATTAACACAACTCCAAGTCCAGAAAGCTGCCTGACATGACAACTTCTCTCTCTTGGTTATGGTCCCCTCCAGACAGCAGAGTGACAGGGTCATGGATCCCCTTCAACAGAGTGAGATGTGCTCGCCCCAGGGCGCCCCCTTCAGAGACACCCCGTCACTCTGCCAGTCTTGCCAACGTGTGACATGGGCGGTCACCCCCAAGGAAACTGCTTTGCGCTAATTCTATCCCAATCCCTCACCTCACAAGCACCCGTGAATCAGACGGCACGTCAGAGAGAGAAATCAAAGGCACTCAGAATAGTTTAGGAGGAGAAGGGATGGGCCACTTTTAGAACTCCAGAACCAAACATGAGAAGGGAGGCGAAGAGAAAGAGAGAGAATATGAATTTTCCATCTTGCATTTTCTGAGGTTGTCTGCAGCTCACTCCTGAGAAAGCAGCCTGGAATAGAGCTCAGGTGCTGGGCCTCTGGTTGCCATGGCAATTCCTCAGCTGCGTGCAGCGCCTGATGCGTGGCTGACTTCCCTGCAGAAGCGCACACGAGGTCAGCAGAGGACGACGTGGAGTGCCCGCCCCAGACTCCTGGGGACAGAGTTGGTCTCTGCCTGTCACGTGATCCCAATGTCTTTAAAATTCACTCCCTGCCTTAAAATATTAGTGCTTGCTTTGACGTGAAGTAAAACGAGGCAGTCTGGAGCTTTGGCATGTAGAAATAGAGTTTTATTTTGACATAACTCAACTTAGTTATGATTATCCTTTATCCCAGTGGGGTGGTGGGAAAATTTTATGTCTTCTGGGACCTCGTCACTTTCTTAGGGTTGTATGGAGGTTAGGGGTGGGGGGCTTGGTTCCCTGTTGTCAAGTGTGGGGAGGGGGAGTCTGGGCACGCAGGTGGTCACTGAGACCGGGTCCCTTCCTGTCCACGTGGCCATCTTTGGTCCTGTGCCTCTCTCTGCTGACTCTTGAGTGGCTGACTCTCTGCGAGGCTGTTCGTGGTCCTTTCTGCATGGATGCAGCACCCGGGCATCCCGCTCAGGGGCCCATAAAAGCCAAGACACAGACTTCACTCTCCGGAGCTGACCGGACTCTTCGCTCTCACCACTTTCAGTCCCCGTAAATATTTTTCTAGTTCGTGGGCAGGAGATCGCCTTCTCCCTTTCAAGTCTTTTCCAGACATTTTGTTTACACCCTACCCTTTCTATTGCCAAAGGCTTAGAGGAAATTCAGGAAGACTTTCTCTACTTTTTGCCCATCTGTGTTTCTCCCTTGAGACATTTATTCATTTGTTGAGCATCTCTTGTGCTTCTGCTTAGTTGTTAATTTGTGTCCAACTCTGTGTGACCCCATGGGTTGTAGCCCGCCAGGCTCCTCTGTCCATGGGCTTCTCCAGGCAAGGATACTGCAGTGGGTTGCCGTTTCCTCCTCCAGGGGATCTTCCCGACCCAGGGGTGGAACCCTCGTCTCCTGCATTGGCAGGCAGATTCTCTACCACTGAGCCACCTAAGAGCATCCACTACTCTACATGAAATACTGTTCTAGGCTATGAGGATATAGTAGTGGAAAAAATATGCAAAATACTTGTGAGTGGGGGCCTTACTCTATTCAAGAAGGGGAGACAGACAATAATAAATAAATGTGGACTTCCCTGGTGGTCCAGTGGTAGAGAATCTGCCTGCCAACACAGAGGACACCAGTTCCATCCCTGGTCCGGGAAGGTCCCATATGCCTCGGGGCGACTAAGCCCGTGCCCCAGAGCTGCTGAGCCTGCGCAGTCTAGAGCCGGTGCTCGGCAGCAGGAGAAGTCGGCGCTCCGCAACTGGAGAGGAGTCCCCGCTCACTGCACCTAGGGCATGCCCCCGTGCAGCCGTGAAGACCCCAACACAGCCAAAACCGAGTTAAAAAAAGACAAATGACCTGCCTTAGGTTTAAAAAGAATCTTTCTGGCTGCTGTGAGGAGAAGAGACCATAGAGGATAAGACTGCAAACAAGGGGGTGTTAGAAAACCGTTGCAGGACCCACGGTGTGAGATGGACCAGGTCACGAGAAATGGTCAGAAATGGGCTCTGACCTCTCACCTCCACCTTCACCTGCTCTTTTGTCGTGTCCACTAAATTCCTGCTTTCCCCCCACTGCTAGAGGCAGCCGTCAAACCCGTGTTTTATGTACAACATGTGATGGGTTTTCCGGGAGCTCCTCCTCCCGACAAGCAGCACCCCCTTCAGGGATAGCGCGGGCCAGCGTCTGTGCCACCGCCCCTCCTGGGAACGTGAGTCGTCGTGAAAAACACCATCTGGGAACTTGATGTGGCACATGGCCTCACACCTTGCTTCACATAAAGTTTTTTAAATCCTGAAAGAATGTTTACCAAGTAAGTCCCCTCAACCTGCCAAAAAAAAAAAAAAGGAATTCAATCTCTATGTTCTGTAGCAATTCATGTCTTCTAACAGCTATGTGACAGCCCAGCTTTTAATCTCTGGGGGCCTTCTATGACTTTAAAAACAATTTTATTCTATTTATTACTTCTGGCTGCCCTGGGTCTTCGCTGCTTGCGCGGGTTCCCCCTCTAGCTGCAGGCTCCTTGCGCCGGTGGCGGCTCTCGCTGTGGAGCATGCGCTCTTGACCACGGGCGCAATAGTTACGATGGGCAGGCTCAGTTGTCCCCCGGCATGTGGGATCTTGCCAGACCGTGGATTGATCATTGTCCCCTGAGTTGGCAGGCAGATTCTTAACCACTGGGTCACCCGGAAGTCCCGCCTACGACCTCTGAGTTACATCTCAGCTATTTCTTGTGTGTCTATCAGTATCTCTTGCTCACAACTATTAATACTGGGATATTATTGCTCTGGTTTAACCTATAGGAATACAGGCAGTATTGGAACAGGATGGGCTGGCATCTGACTACCAGTTCAGGGGCTGCTTTTTGTTAACATTCATTCTGAATATAGGAACACCTGTTCAGGAGCCTTTTAAAGCATAGTTGCAAATCATATATCCTTGGAAGAAAGCTTACCTGCTTACTGTCACTGCTTCGAGTTCTTCAGGTAACAGTCAAATATCTTGGGTTTAGTTTTGTTTGTTTTTTTGTCTCATTTTGTGGATCTCTTTATTAGGTGCTAGAACAGTCAGGATTCCTGGCTGCGTGTAATTGAAATGGTGGTTTGGTCGCTAAGTCCTGTCCAACTCTTTGTGACCCTGTGGACTGTGGCCTACCAGGCTCCTCTGTCCATGGGATTCTCCTGGGAATATAATTGAAATAATGCAGGTTAACTTGAGTGGACAGCGAATGGATCAGAAGGAGGTGAGGTAGATCACAGAAATGGAGAGCTGGCTGGAGAACCAGGCTCCAAGGGCAGGCGGGAGCCTGGCGGGAAAGGGGAGGGTGAAGGCCAGTGTGACGGACGGAAAGTTTGTGTCCTCCCCCGGATTCATACATTGAACTCTGATCCCAGTGTGGTGGTATTTGGAGGTGGGGTCTTTGGGGGTAATTCATTCACGAGAATGGAGCCCTCCTGGATCTGATTAGCTCTCCTGTGAAAGAGGCCCCAGAGAGCTCTTCAGCCCATTCTGCCATGGAAGGTTGCAACCAGCAGTCAGCGGTCTGCAGTCTGGAAGAAGGTCTCACCAGAATCCAACCATTTTTTAAAAATTCCAACAGCCAGTCTGTCACCAAATCCTTTGTTGTTGTTTAGTCGCTCAGCCCTGTCTGACTCTTTGCAACCCCATGGACCGCAGCACGCCAGGCTTCCCTGTCCATCACCATCTCCAGGAGTTTACTCAAACTCGTGTCCACTGAGTTGATGATGCCGTCCAACCATCTCATCCTCTGTTGCCCACTTCTCCTCCTGCCCTCAATCTTTCCCAGCATCAGGGTCTTTTCGAATGAGTCGGCTCTTCACATCAGGTAGCCAGCATATTGGAGTTTCAGCTTCAGCACCAGTCCTTCCAATGAATATTTAGTGTTGATTTCCTTTAGGATGGACTGGTTCGATCTCCTTGCAGTCCAGGGGGCTCTCAAGAGTCTTCTCAGCACCACAGTTTAAAATCATCAATTATTTGGTGCTCAGTCTTCTTTATGGTCTAACTGTCACATCTGTACATGATTACTGGAAAAACCATAGCTTTGACTATACACACCTTTGTTGGCAAAGTGATGTCTCTGCTTTTTAATATGCTGTCTAGGTTTTAAGATGTCTCTTGGAATATATTGATGCATATATGTGGAATCTAGAAAAATGGTATAGATGAACCTATTTGCAGGGCAGGAATAGAGATACAGACGTAAAGGACATGTGGCCACAAGGTTGAGGCGGGCTACAGTCCATGGGGCTACATGACTGGAGTGACCGAGCACACACACACAGGCACAGCAGAAGCTAGCAAAACATTTTAAGGCAACTATGACACTCCAGTTAAAAAAAAAAAAAAGATTAACATGGTAAAAAAAAATCTCTGGTTCCTTATTTCTCCTCCTGAATGACACTGTCTTGGTTTAGACCCTAAGGATATATTGTCTGGGATTTGTTC
Organism: Cervus elaphus; assembly: GCF_910594005.1. Taxonomy (NCBI): domain Eukaryota; kingdom Metazoa; phylum Chordata; class Mammalia; order Artiodactyla; family Cervidae; genus Cervus; species Cervus elaphus. The sequence continues at coordinate 2,867,947 of NC_057826.1, read as the reverse complement.
GGCTCCTAATTCATCTCCTTGACTCTAGCTTCTCCTGCTCAAACTCATATAGTGACACAGCTTTTTAAGAGTGCTTCTGACACATCTAGTCCAAGGTCTCCAGTCTGATGGCAAGTCCCCTCTGCTTCTATTGTCTTTATCTCCGTGGGTTAGTCCCGTTTCAGAAGGCCGCCTTCTCCTTCAGTCAGAACCCAGCGATCGCGCCTCGCTCCCGGCAGGACTCAGCTCCCGCTCCTGCGCACGGCCCACGGACCCCCTCGACCTCTGCCCGCCTGCATTCGGCCTCTCGCGCAGTGTCAAACTGTTTCATTCCTCAGTGCTCGTCACGTTCGCCCTTCTAGTCTCTTAAGCTAGAATACCTGTCCCTGGTTTCCTTCTTTGCAAACTTTTACTGACCTTTAAGATTGAACTCATTCATTCAGCCCATAACTATTAAGCGCCTAAGGTGTGCACCCGGTGTCCTGGGAGCTGGTCAGACAAGATTCCTGCTGGTGTTCCAGAGGCAGAAGACCAACAGTTACTTGGAAACAAACATGTGAATCACTGCCAATAACAGCAAGTACTCTCAAAGAAATGGAGCAGAGGGAGGGGGTGGCCCTTTACCCTGGGGTGCAGAGCAGGCTCTCTTGGAGGAAGTGCCTTGTGATCTGAGATCTAAAGAGAGAGAAGAAACTAGCCATGCAGAGGTCTGGGGAGAAGGTCACTGCGGGCAGGGGGAATAGCAAGTGCCAAGGCCCTGAGGCAGGGAAAGTCAGTGCGTTAGTGGAGCAGAGAGATGCTGGGAGGGGCGGGAGGAAGGTCAATGAAGCGGAGAAGCCTGGATCATACTATTTCTTACAAACTGTAGAAAGGAGTTTAGGTTTTTTTGCTTCCCATATTGAAACCTCCCTGGCTTTCTGTCACTACTTTTTTTTTTTTTTTAATGTTTTCTTACTTATTACTTGGCTGCATTGGGCCTTTGCTGTCTCATGCAGGAGCTTTTGTTGCAACACACAGACTCTTTAGTTGTGGTGTGGGGCTGTCGCTAGTTGCAGAATGTGGACTTGGCTGTTCTGCGGCTTGTGTGATCTTCGTTCCCCGACCAGGGATCGAACCCACGTCCCCTGCGTGGCACGGCAGATGCTTGACCACTGGACCGCCGGGGAAGTCCCCACTGAGTCTTTCAGCACTGCGACTTGGTCTCCAGTGACTGTAACGCTGAGTGGCTCAGCTTGTCACCGGGCGCTGTCGTCTCAGCGTCTTTGTGGCCCTTTGGTCATTGTTTCCTGTATGCTTAGAAAATGAAACAAACCCGGTTTCTTTGCTTAAAATGGCAGCAGATTAAGGTGAAAATATAAATGAAAAGTCAGTGAGGAGCTGCCCAGGAAACCTGTGGTTCTCACTGAACACAGTATTCATATTTCCAAATATGGGAAAGTCAAAGATCTGCAGATACTGTCTTCCCAACTGTCCAAGGCCTGCTCTGCTGTGACTTACCATCCTTAGTGTCATCGATTGGCTATTTTTTCAGCTAAGTAATTAGCTCCTTTGGGCTTCCCAGGAGGCTCAGTGGTAAAGAATCCACCTGCCAATGCAGGAGCCCCAGGAGATGGGGGTTTGATCCTTGGGTCGGGAAGATCCCCTGGAGGAGTAAATGGTAACCCACTCCAGTGTTCTTGCTGGGATAATCCCCTGGACACAGGAACCTGGCGTGCTGCAGTCCATGGGGTCGCCAAGAGTCAGACACGACTGAATGGCCGAGCATGCCTGCAGGGCTATTAGGTCCTTCAGAGGTAAATTCTGTGTATGAAACTGATTTTCTACACAAATAAACTTCCACACAGTACCAAACACATTTTTGGTTTCATGAAATGGTGGGTGCTTGTGAGGTCTCTAGTTAAGTCTGCTTTGAAGGCTTTTGTTTACACTGACAGAGGGATTGTGTAAAGAAGGTGTGTAATAGCCAATTACCAGGATTTATGACCATCCACAGGCTTCCCTGGTGGCTCAGACAGTAAAGAATCCACCTGCGGTGCAGAAGACCCAGGTTCGATCCCTGGGTCAGGAAGATCCCCTGGAGGAGGTCATGGTAACCCACTCCAGTATTCTTGCCTGGAGAATCCCACGGACAGAGGAGCCTGGTGGGCTACAGTCCACGGGGTCACAAAGAGTCGGACATGACTGAGTTACTAACACACACACACACACACACACTTGACCATCCACATTGTGGGAGGAATATCTCATGATATAAATCCCTCCCCACCAATTTACATGGAAGCCAGCCTGTCTTTCTCAGCCTCCCTTGAATCTTGGGTACAGCCTGTGGTCCTGACTTCTACAATCATTCACCCACATAACACTTGAAATTGGAAGAAAGCAATGTGAGTAATCAGTTGCTTCCCAGAATCCAGTTTTCAGAGAACAAGGGAGTGAGGTGTCCACCTATTTAAAGCAGAGGGAGACGGACGTCCCTGGTGGTCCAGTGGTTAAGACGCAACGCTTTCACTACAGGGGTTTGATCTCTAGTCAGGAAATAAGATCCTGCATGCTATGGGGTATGGCCATAAAATAAAATTAAAAACGAAAAGCAAAACAGCCAGAGGCAGAGGGTTGGCACCCAGAACCTGGGCTCAGCGGAGGACCGCGGATCTGTATCCACTGACCATCTTTGCCAGAGCTGCCCTCCAGGGCGACTCACACGTTCGTGAACTTTCGGTCTGAGTCTGGCCCTCCAGGAACTTCTGTAAGTGACCTCCTATCCTTTAATGCATTCCTTTTTCTATGTAAACTGATAGAATGCCTTCTGTTTTTCTCAACTGAGAACTTTGACTGATGCAGGCAGGGTAGAGGAAGCAGGGACATGTTCAATGACGTGTTAGGGTTGCAAATGAATCAGGAATTAAAAAACAAAACCTCTGTAAGTTATGATTTAAGTCAATGGGGGGATGATGGCTGATTTATCAAAATCCAATTTGCTCACACACTCTTGGAGAGCAGAGCTATCGAAATAAATTGCGGTGAAGCAGAAAGCAGGTATTTGGCAACTGGAAGCTTGTAAAGACATTCGGGCTGTAAAATACGCCAGTAGGATGCTGCGAATGCATGTAAATAAAGCTCTTAATGCTTTTCACTTACACGGATAGTGGCACACTGCTTGATGGTATTCTATTCTGTCCCAGTATTAGCTGTTTCCTTTTCACCTTCAGACCCCAAGCGTGTGTAAGGCCACGGGAGTGTTTCTGCATGGAGTTCCTGGCAACGGAAGGGGAGGTTTTGAAACACTTGGCAGAAATGGTATTCTTGTACAGTAGATCTCCTACATATGAGTGAGTTCTGTTCTGAGAGTGTGTTCATAAGTCCTAAAACACACAAACTTCACCATTCTTTGGAAAACAGCAAAATCTAGACACAACAACATCACATGCACAAAGCTTAGCATCCAATTAAAATTAGTCAATGATATCATAGGACATCACTTATATGTGGAATCTAAAAAGAAACGATACAAATGAACTTACTTACAAAACAGAGAGTCACCCACTTAGAAAATGAAGTAAAGGTTGCCGAGGGGTGGGATAGTTCGGGAGTCTGGGAAGGTCATGTACACACTGCTGTATTCAAAATGGGTAACCAACAAGGGCCTACTGTGTAGCACGTGGAACTCTGCTCAATGTTATGTGCCGGCCTGGATGGGAGGGGGGTTTGGAGGAGAACGGGTACCTGTATGTGTATGGCTGAGTCCCTTCGCTAGTCACTGAAACTATCACAATATTGAGAATCAGCTATACCCTAATACAAAATTAAAAGGTTAAAGTTAAAAAAAAAAAAAGCTGGTCAACACATTAACAACAAGGAAAAGGTGAGCCATACCCAGGAGAAAAATCAATCAGGTGGAACAGACCCAGATGTGACAAAGGTAATAGAATTAGCAGATAATCACTTTACAAAAGAGCAGTTATCAATACAGCAAGTCCCCTACATATAAATGAGTTCCGTTCTGAGCTCATTTGTAAGTCCGATTTTGTTTGTGAAATCCAACAAAGTGAGCCAACACAATCGGCTATAGAGTACTGGACTATAATGGGTTAATACTTTTCACCTTTTAAAAAGTTTAACATGCTTTTATGTTGTTTCACATAAAAAGACAAGCTCAAAAATAAACACTTTAAACCTTGCAGTAGAGAACCGTGAAAAGTCCAGTAGCTCAGTAAAGCAGCTGGCACACGGGGGCTGGCATCGAGTGAACAGGAAGGAGGAGTCCCTGATTGACAGAGTGGGGAGGAGACGGCAGGGCTGAAGGGTGGTCCGTGGGCGACGCAGGTACTGGCTCCTTGCTGGATTCAGTTCTGTCTATCCTCTTGAAAAAGATGATCCGGTGATGTCTGTCTGGGTAGTGACCCTGTTTTGCTTGTCATAGATGACATGGCAGGACTCAGTCGCATTCTAAGCTGCTGCTACAGTCTTCGTTACCATTCTACCTTTGGGTTCTGGGCCTCAAAGGCTCTCATTGGCTCCTCAAACAAAGAAAATCCCCTTGGAAACAGTTTCAGAAGGCTAGGTGTTAGCGCTTCTCCAAATGTTTCATAGAATTCACCTTTGAAGCCAACTGAGCTGGGCTTTTGTTTGCTGGGAGTTTTTAAACCTCAGTTTCCAGTTTAGTACTTACGATGGGTCTGTTCATATTTTCTATTTCTTCCTGGTTCAGAGTTGGGAGAATGTACCTTTCTAAGAATTTGTCCATCTCTTTCAGGTTGTCTGTTTTATTGGCATAGAGTTGCTTGTAGCAGTCTTTTATGATCCTTTGTATTTCTGTGGTGTCAGTTGTAACTTCTCCTTTTTCATTTCTAATTTTATTGATTTAAGCCCTCTCCCTTTCTTTCTTGATGATTCTGGCTAAAGGGCTATCAATTTTGTTTATCTTTTCAGAGAACCAGCTTTTAGTTTCATTGATTTTTCTGTTGCTTCTTTAGACTCTGTTCCATTTATTTCTGCTCTGATCTTTGTGATTTCTTTCCTTCTATCAACTTCTGGCTTTGCCTTTTCTTCTTTCCCTAGTTGTGTTAGGTGTGAGGTTATGTTGTTTATTTCAGATTTTTCTTGTTTGTAAGATTGTCACAATGATCCCTGCCTTGTCAACCTTATTGAACTGTAATAGGATTTAAACAAGATAATTAAAAGATTTTAAAAACCAAAAACCATTAAAGAAATGGATGACACATTTTTTAACACTGTGTAGTTTTATTTTTAAAACTTTAACTTATTTTGATTGGAGGATAATTACTTTACAATATAGTGATCGTTTTCACCATACATCGACCTGAATCAGCCACGGGTGCACATGTGTCCTACCATCCTGGAATGGATGATACATATTTTTACCAGTCAGGGTTATCAGTCAGAAGATAGAAACCCCTCTAGGTCTTTAGATGGAGAGAAATTTTACATAGGAATTAGGTCACAGGTGTTTGGGAGGGCTAGGGGAGCAGAAAGCAGTAAGCAAGATGCTCTCTTGAGTCCAAAAAATGCAGAAATCTGCTGCTGCTCCGGAAGGGGTCCCCGTATTCCTGGCGTTTCCGCTGGGTAACCACTAGCAGGACCGCCAAAGGAATGGCGGCTACCTCCCCCTCTCCTCCTCACCTTGGTGAGTCCTTCTTGCCAGTGGAAACGAAAGGAATTTTTCCTCTTTGCTGAGGAGCGCTTACAAAGGTGGTTAAGGACCACAGATGGTGCGTTTTTGCTTTAAATTGATTTTTATTGGAGTGTCGTTGCTTTACGATGTCGCGCTAGCTTCTGCTGTACCGCAGAGGGGATCAGCAGCGAGCATGCGTCTACCCCCGTTCGTGGATTTCCTTCCGCGTTAGGTCACCGCAGAGCCCTGAGCAGGGTTCTGTGAGCTACACGGTAGGATCTCGTTAGTTACCTGTCTCATACATCGTAGCGCATATGCCAATCCCAGTCTCCCAGTTCATCCCACCCCCGCCGTTTCCCTCTTGATGTCCATGCCTTTGTTCTCTGCGTTGCCCACAGTTGATGTTTAATCCAAGTTTCCTCCTCTGTACCAGGGCCCCATTACAGAAACAGTGTCTCTCTGGCTCCTGCTCCTTCCATAGTTACGGGTCTTCTACTCGCTCTGAAGTATCTTCCTGGGTCTTCTGGAGTATTTCCGAGTGTGGCTAAATATCATCTTTTCAGCCGCGGGGGGGGGGGGGAGGCGGTCTTCTCTGCGGCTCTGCTTCGCAGTATCTGCCCTGGGGGGCTCTGAGGCTGGTTCTCCCGTGGCCATCCTCTTGGCTCTGCTGCTGAAGGGTCCTGGCACCCTTGAAAGCTCACGGGCCGCCGTGCAAGGCTGAGCCTGCCGCTCAGGCTGCTGGCGCCATCCACCGCAGGAGCTCCGGGTTCCACCGGGATGGCCAGCTGCAGGGGACAGCATCAGCTGTGGAAGCTCCGCCCTAGCAAGGTGCCACCGCCACCGTCTGCCGAAGATGGTGCCACATCACCACCCGACGCTGCCGGCCACCGGTTCCATCGTCCACACACGCTGTGGACGTCCCGGAAGCAACCTCCGACCCACACCACACTCGGCTTCTTTATTCTGCAGGTAGCTGTGTTTGTTGCCCCCAACTTACTGCCACATGTGGCCCTGTTCCCATATGACACAGAATTTTTTGTTCGAATAAAGCACTCCTTTAGTATTCTGGGTTTTTCAAATTAAATACAGTCTCTCTTTTTATCAAAGTAGTACATGAATACAGGTCTATTTATTTATTCATTTTATTTCCTGGTTGAGCAGCAGGGCATGTGGGACCTTAGTTCCCCAACAAGGGATCAAATTCACACCCCCTCCAGTGGAGGGGCAGAGTCTTAACCACTGAACCGCCAGGGAAGTCCCGTATTCTTTGTTTTTGAAGTTCACTACTCACCTTTCCCTAAGGACTAGACCACGGCACAGAACATGATGCCCATTCACTCGCTCATTCCTTTGGACAGCAAATATTTATTGAGGCCTGACATTGCCAGCCCCATTCTAGGCTCTAGAGATAAAACCACAAGCAAGACAAACAATTTTGGCCCTTGTGGAACTTATAGTCAGGTTGGAGGTTGACAATAAAGGCAGACCTCAAACAATAACTTAGTAATGTTATCAGGGGTGATGATTGTCATATCAGAATAGGGAAGATAATGATCTCTACATGTGTGAGTGTGTGTGTGTGTGTGTGTGTGATATTTCAGCAGTTGTTAGGGAAGACCTCCACATAAGATGACTTTTGAGCTCTGCCTTTGCTATGGACTGACTATCTGTGCCCCCTACCCCCACCCAATTCATATGTTGAAGCCCTATGCCCCAGTGAGATGGTATTTGGAGGTGGGACTTTTGGGAAGTGGTTAGATCATGAGGATGGAGCCCTCATGAGTGGGATTAGTGCTCCTATAAAGGCGATACCAGAGAAATACTCTCTCTCTTTCAGGCATATATTGTCATCCAGTCGCTGTCATGTCTGACTCTTTGTGACCCCATGGACTGCAGCATGCCAGTTTTCCCTGTCCTTCACTGTCTCCTGGAGTTTGCTCAAACTCATTTCCATTGAGTCGGTGATGCCATCCAACCATCTTATCCTCTGTCATCCCCTTCTCCTACTGCCCTTAATCTTTCCCAGCATCAGGGTCTTTTCCAATGAGTCAGCTCTTCAAATCAGGTGGCCAAAATACTGGAGCTTCAGCTTCAGCATCAGTCCTTCCAATGAATATTCAGTGTTGATTTCCTTTGGGATGGACTGCTTGGATCTCCTTGCAGTCAAAGGGACTCTCAGGAATCTTCTCCAACATCACAGTTCAAAAGCAGCAATTCTTTGGTGCTCAGCTTTCTTTATGGTTCAACTCTCACATCTGCACGTGACTACTGGAAAAGCCACAGCTTTGACTAGATGGACCTTTGTTGGCAAAGTAATGACTCTGCTTTTTAATACATCCTCAACACAGCAAAAATGGCAGTCATCCACAAACCAGGAAGGGCTTACATCAGACACTGAATCTTGATCTTGGACTTCACAGACTCTGGAATTGTGAGAAATGAATGTTAGCTATTTAAGCCACCCAGTCCATGGTAGTTTTATCACAGCTGCCTGAGCTGCCTGAGACAGCTGTCAACTGACTGTTGCCATCAATGCTGTTTCTGTCCACATGGAATCATCTCAGTGACCCTCCGGCAGCCAGTCCTTGGGATGCTGCAGACACAGTACCCCGTTGGTCAAACAGAATATTAGGCATCACAACCACCACAACCACAGCTCCAATAATTAGCATACTCTGATCATCTCCTATGTGCCAGACACTGTTCTCTGCTTTGTACACATGATCTAATTCAATCCTTATCTTAGTTCTCTGTGGAAAGTACTATTATTTCTCTTTCATGATAGGAAAATGGAGACAGAGACGGAGTTCCTAGTTGACATGCTATGTCTGGATCAACTTTAAGTGGGCCACCTTATAAAGACGTTTTCCCCTCTGTAGCACTAATACCTCCTTACAAGCACGCTGATTCACCTGAGTTGGCTGTCTTAGTTAATTAGGCTATTAGAAGCCAAACTGCACTGCGAAAAAGTGCAGCCTCCATTTAGGTGCCAACTCATTGAAAAATTGGCCCTTCTAGACTGTAATCACGAGAGAAAGAGCCCACAATTGATCCAAACGGAATAAAGAAGCAGAAGAAGGAGTTGAGGGCCAAGGGGCCCGGGAGGTGTCATCCATGGATCAGACCCTTTTCAGAGGGGCTTCTTATTTTTTAGTTCTCTTGTACCCTTTTAATTTGCTTATTTATTTTTTTCTGTGCTGGGTTTCTGTTCCTGTGAACGGGCTTTCTCTAGTTGCGGCAAGCTGGGGGTACTCTTTGCTGTGGTGCACAGGCTTTTCAGAGGTGGTTTATTCCCTTATCTCCTAACATCTCAGCCAGGGGTGGTCTCCAGTCGTCAGGACCAGCCTTGTGGTCCCTTCACTGAAGCCCTGGAGTCAGGGGGTTAGGGGAGAACTCACATCCGGCGCTGGTGTGAGTGGGTGAGCCTGGGGCCCTGCTGAAACTGTAGGATGAACCACAGTGGGCGTTTCCCCACTCTCCATCTCCGCATCCAGGACTTTGAGCCAAAGCAGAGGAGGCTGCCCTGAATGTCAAGGTCAGCCTTCAGAGGAAACAGCGAAGTGTAGAACAACAGGAGCGGAAGCAGCAGTCTCTTACGAGGCGTTGCCCTCTGCAATCCTGTGGAGCTGGCTCTAAGCTCAGTCCCCGATGTACTTCTCTCTAAAAGAAAGGAAATACAGCCGAAGCGAAGCTGGCCAGGTGCTGTGGCATCCAGAGCTTCCGTCGAGGCCCCCAAACGACTTTCACACTGTGCTCAATTCCCCACCCCACCCCCAGTTCCGAGCAGAGGTGCCTGTCACCTAGTTCTTGGTGCTCCCCTCTTCCAGCGTGTTCCGTGATGGTTATGGCCCACTGAGGACAGCTGTAAGACCCAAAAAGGAAGCCCAGCTTTCCTTTGTCATCTCTGCCCATTTTTGGTTTTCAGTTTAAGATTCAAAGAAGAAAGGAATTCACCCGGCTTGATCATCAGACACAAAGAACACTTGCAGGCAGATGAGTGTCCAGTACCCCCTCTCTGTAGGCGTGGGGTGCGTGGGGGCGCTGGGTCACGCCTCACTGTCTCCCTGGTGTCCTTCCAGACTGGGACCACTCTGTCTTACACCAGGAAACGGTGTCTTTGAACCTGTTGGTGTCATCTGAACCAAGCCGTCTTTGGCTGCTTCTCCTATATGTTGTCAGGGGAGGGGCTCCCTCAGAGATGTGAGGCCAGCTTCCCAGGTCAGATTCCACAGCAGGAAACAGAGAGAAGCATCTGGGGCTTCAAAATAAGTCTTCCAAAAAGTTCTAAATTATATTGGGAACCAGGCGATCTCCCCACAATGTCCACACCCAGCCGTGAGCCTGGACATGTTTAACAACTGGCTCTCTTGGGGCAGGGAGCCCTGATTTATTGCCTGTGTCAACTGCTGTGATGGAGATAGTCCACTGCAGGCAGATGCAAGCTTTCCAATGTAAGGTCACTGAGTGCAAAGTTAAGAAGAGATGGTTGTTATCGGCTCCTGTGAGTCACTGTGACCTCAGCACATCATCAGTGTTCCATTGTCAACGACGGGAGGGCAGGCGGATTTCAACTCTCAACTCTAATCAAAGCCGTGGTGAGACCCAGCTGGTCTCTGGGTATAGTGGTACAAGTGGTTTAGGGACACACACCTTGAGGAGCTGGGCAGAGATCAGTTTCTCTGCATGGGAAAAAAAAACCAAGAAAAGAAATATTGGGAAAGGTCTCTGTAGTAGGTGGCTAGGAAGAGAAAAGACTTGAGAAGAAGTATATGGGATATTTGGGCAGTGTTAGGGGTGGGAGGCAGATAAAATCCTATTTGCCATTTATGACTTGAATAATTGAAAAGTGAAAAAGAAAATTAATATTAAAAGTGCTCTTTGCTGTGTAACATAAGCATCCCTTTACCATCCTTTAAGAAACCTTCAGTAAAATCTTCAGATTAACTCTTCACTTATGGTTATCCGAGTGGTTGTGCTTTTGTGAAGACAGAATGAAGTGCTGGGCTCCTCTGTGATGCCGCCATAGAACAGATTGCCTATTTATGGGACAATAGCCGTGTCTACGTCCATCTGATAAGGATCTCTTAACATTTTTTTCAAATCAGTAATCACTGGATGGTAAGTTCCATAAGAGCAAGAATTCGGTCAGTTTTGCTCCCCTGGGCATCACTGTCTGGCCCGTGGAGCGTGCTCACTGTATGCGGAGTGTCGTGAACAGCTCTCTGGCATCTCTGTGATGCTCTAACACAGCAAAATGCGTTAGGGCTCTCGGCAGTGACGGAAATGTCCTCTGTGCTGTTCAATATGGGAGCCACCAGCCATGGATGGCTACTGAACACTTGAAATATTGCTACTGCAATTAACTGGATTTGAAATTAATTTAAATTTAAGTCTAAATGGCCACACATGGCCAGTGGCTATCATAATGGGCCGCAGAGCAAACAGCCTGTGACTCAAGTTGCAGTCTAAGGACCAGCAGCTTTGGCGTGACTGGGGAGCTTGTGGGAAATTCAGAATCTCAGGCTCCGCCCCTGAACTACAGAATCAGAATCTGTTTTCCATTCCCATGGATGTGTGCGTGCGTGCTAAGTCGTTTCAATCGTGTCCGACTCTGTGTGACCCTATGGCCTGTAGCCCTCCAGGCTCCTCTGTCCATGGGATTCTCCAGGCAAGAATACTGGAGTGGGTAGCCATGCCCTCCTTCAGGGGATCTTCCCAACCCAGGGACCCAACTTGCGTCTCTTAGGTCTCCTGCACTGGCAGGCAGGTTCTTTACCACTAGCACCAGCCGAGAAGCCCTGTCTGTGTACATGCATCCATGTCTGAGAAAGTGAAAGTCACTCAGTCACGTCTGACTCTTTGAGATCCCATGGACCATACAGTCCATGGAATTCTCTAGGCCAGAATACGGAAGTGAGTAGCCTTTCCTTTCTCCACGAAGCTCTGCTCTCAATATGAGCATTTTCACAAGACTTGACTTCATTTGATTCTCACAGAAAGTCTGGATTGTGGTTACCACTCGCCGTGTTTTATAGATGACACATTCAAGCCTCTGAAAGCTTATGTGATTTGCTCAAAACCACAAAATGGAAAGGAGCGACTGGGTTCCAAGCCCAGCATTTCTTCCCTTTTGTTCTCTGTACTGCTGGGATGGAAGCAGCAAGTGAGTTCCAGGCAATCTCAGGACCGCTGTTTCTTCCAGTACCATTCCCAAGTGGCCTGTGATTGCAGCGCTTTACTGCGGGAACATGAGCTCAACAGTAGGTGATAGTGGAGAGGGGCTGCGGGATGACATGGACTCGGAGGGGAGGCGGGGGAATTAGCTATCAGCTTCTGTCTCCTCCTCAAGCCGGCTGAGTGAGGAGGAGCTAAGGCATGGTGAGGAGCAATGCCAGGCTGGCTTTTAACCAGAAAAAGTAGTCCTTCTGTTGTTCAGGATTTATTTCTATACACAAAGTCAGCTGCAACTGTTTTTCTTTTGTTTGTTATTTCATCATGTTGAAATAGGTTGGAGAGATTTTTTTTTTTTAACAATGTGCAGATTAAGTTTTGATTGGTTTGTTTAAATTTCCCAAAGGAAATCTTTAAGAAGGGCAAGGGGACTCTCTCCAGGATGGCTGAAGGTGAGATAAAAAGATGGAGAGAAATTAGCAGTGGTTTCAAATACGAACCCCGAATCAAAAGAAGTTCACAAGGAGTGAGATCCTAAATAATGACTTGTTTCGTTGCCTAGCAGGCACTCATGGAAGCTTCAGGTTCATATTAAATAAAATGAACATCTCATGTTATTAGAGGTGATACCTGAGTGTCTGCAGTGAAGTTAAGAAGTCTGGTCTGCAGTCTGTCTGTGCCGGCCAGTCACTCAATTGTCGGTGTGGTCACTTTCCTCTTCAGATCAACTCAGTCCCCATCCTACATTATTTCATTGGCCTTATCTCTGTAGACCTCACCGCCTCAAGTGAAGGGCCATGTTACAAAAAGTGGCTAAAATTAGATGTATGTATTCCTGGCTGGCAAGCCAGTAGTGAGAGAGAATAGGAAAAGGAACAAATAAGTAAACAAATGAACAAAAGTGAAATAATAATGATTGAGGTTTGGCAACCATGCCTTGCAATGACAAGCACCACCTCCTCCCGGCCCACCCTCCCCATGACCTGATTCGTCTCTGTTTCCTGGGTTGGAGAATGGTTACTCCTTCACACAGACTCCTGAGTCAGGAGCCCTGCCATCACTGTGGATTTCTCTCTGAAGGCATTCTTGACTCATCTCTCTCTCTCACCCTTCACATGCAACTGATCATCAGTTCTCATGAACTCTAGCTTTTAAGTAACTCCATGATATCATTTCTATTCTGAGTCACGGTTCACATCTTATGTTACCTGGAATTCTGCCTCCTAACCACCCTGTCCCAACTCTGCCTTTAGAATGGCTACCCACTCCAGTATTCTTGCCTGGTGAATTCCATGGCCAGAGGAGCCTGGTGGGCTACAGACCACGGGGTTGCAAGGAGTCAGACACCATTGAGTGACTAGCACTTTCACTCATCAATCTACTATTTCTGCAGAAAGAGAAAGCGCATTCCCAAGGATAATTCAACAATAATCTCTATTTCCACCATCCAGAACTGTCAAATGTGCATCAAGTCTTTTCTAAAATTATGTCGCGGTTCCAGATAACATTCCCTTTATTCACTAACTCCTTTTTGCATTCTTCCTTTCTGCTCGTCCAGAGGCAGTCACCCTAGTAAGTTTGGTGTATATAGTAGATTGTATTATTTTTTCCATAATAATTTGCTGCCGCCTCATCTTGTGTTCCTTTTGGAGGTAGGACACAACCTGTCACAGGCCCGCAGAGCCTGGCGGAGCTGAGCAGAGCCGTGGCCAACCTGCCGCCCTCGTGTAATGTGAGTGAAGGCAAACACTCATTATTGTAACCCACTGAGATACTGGGGTTATTCGTTATGCAGCAAAAATATGACTAATTCAAAATACTTATGCCCGTGAAAGCTTACCTATCTTGCTATACATACATATGTATCCACAAGCCGTAGAAAGCTCTGTTTCGTATGTGTTCCAAGTTTACACAGATGGTTGCATTCTAGATATATTTTTCTATATCTTGTTTTTTACACTCAAGATCTGTTTTGGATAGTTCTCCATGTGGGCGCGTGCTGATCGAGGTTATTCGCTTTAACAACTGTCAGAGAAATGTTTCTAAACCACAGATATGGTGCTGCCACGTCTTCGCCTTGAAGGGCGGACGGCTGACATAGTCACCATAGCACGGGGAGCAGGTGGACCGCAAACCCTCACCAAAGGCAGCCAGGTGATGCATCGCAGCGACTGCCCCGTGCAGCGGGGTCTGCACGTCAGCGCCTTCTGAAGCTCAGGGGGCCTCTTTTCAGACAGAAGCTTAGAGAGGAAGGTGAGGAAGGCAAGCCAGAGCCCCTGCTCTTGCATCTGGTCTTAGAGCCACGACTGGCATTCATCATCTGTCTGCCATCCACTCCAGCTTCCTCTCGCCCTCAGAGAGTGCCTCTGCTGCTCTGACGGTTTGTCTAGCGCTTTGACTCAGACTTGCATCCCCGAGGGTCTGTGTCCCTGGTCGCCTGGCCCTGTGTAGGTTGGGCTTGTTGCATTCATGCCTTTACTGTCCAAACGGTAGAGGTGGCTAGGGCTGCTCCAGTGGGTCACCTTGGCCCCAAACCCTTTCCTCCTGGTCCCCGTGGCATGGCAGCAACCCAAGCTGGTTTTGCACTGAAAAAGGAAGTGAAACCCGGGAGGCTAATTCTAAACCATTTCCTGACCCCACCCTCAGATGACTAGCCCATTAATTTGATTTCCTTTCCGTTGATCAAACTAGGCTTATTTAAAAATTCTGATTATGATCCCATTATAAGTGTATAAAAATATATGTGTTTACATGCATATGTGTATGTGCATCTATACATATCAGGGGCTATAGAAAAAAAGAATACCACAAAAATCACCCAGAAAACCACCATCCAGAGGGAAATACTTCTATCTTTTGATATCTTTCTTTGTAGTTTCTTTTTCTATATATTTCTGTGATGTTTCTAAAATGAAAACTACATGTATGTATATATAAATTATTATCCTGCCTCTTTAAAAAATCTAATAGTATATCGTGACTACTTCCCAACCCTTCTGTCTTTACACTGTATTCAAAAAAGGTCAAAAGAATCAGACTGATTGTGATTACTTCTCAATAGCATTCTCAAAGTAATTTTTATGATAAGAACTGGCTGACTTTGAAGAATTAGAACAAAACATTTTCTCTTTCGAAGGCTAAAAACAGCATGCATAGTATACGGCATATATAAATAGTGACTACCAAGATAATAAATGTGTTATATTAGTTAACTTAACAGTCATATTATGACTCAGTATATATTTTTAAGGATTTTTTTTTTTTAATGTGGACCGTTTTTTAAGTCATTGAATTTGTTACACGGTTGTTCCTGTTTTCTGTTTTGGGGGCTTGGTCCCGAGGCCTGTGGGATCTCAGCTCCCTGACCAGGCATCAGACCCGAGCCCCCTGCTTTGGGGGGCAAAGTCTTAACCCCCGGGCCACCGGCGAAGTCCTTGCGCTCAGTGAGTATCAGGTCACACACCTAGAACCCGAACCAAAGTTCAAATCTAGACATCCTGCCCTCAAACCCCACACTCACATCTACGAAAAGTGGTTCAGACAAGTTTGTGGGGGTAACAAAAGCCCAGGAGACAGGAGGAAGTCCAGCCGAGCAGGGGAATCGTGAAGATGGGGTCGGGCCAGAGCGTCCATCGGGCTGGGCGGCTGCCTCCAGAGGGCTCCCCTGAGGTCCCGGGACCTCTGACCTGCAGGTGAGTGGGAGAGGATGTGCAGCACCTCAGCCTGGGACCCGAATCCCCAGGGAAACTCAGGGAGGCAGCCCCGGCTAGGGGGGCAGAGAGCCCCAGGTACAGGAGACCGGGAGGAAGGAGGTGGCTGGGGAAGGAGAGAGGCGGGGCTAGAAGTCAGGCAGTGGGGACCCCTTTCCTTCTCCCCCGCCTGCCTCCCACTCTGGGTTACCCTGCCTCGTTGTAACAAGGGGCAGGAGGCTTGTTTAAAAAAAAAAAAAAAGAGGAGATTAAACAGCCGTACACAACAGGAGCGATTAAACACGCTCCCCAGAAGACATGTGCCAGAAAGTTCCTAGCAGTCCTGTTCAAACAACGCCAAACCGGAAACTATAAATGTCCATGCAGCAGGAGGCGTGAATAAACTGTGGTCTAATCACGTTGTGGAATACGACACAGCAGTGAGAATGAGCAAACCAGACTGCACACAGCAATCAGGCGGCCGAACCTGCAAACCCGATGTCGAGGGAAAAAAGACACAGGACCATACATTCCGTAAGATTCCAATCATGCAAATTATCAAAGCAGTCCAAGCTCTTCTGTGCCCCCAGAAGTAAGGGGGGGGGGGTAGTGACTAGCAGAGTCACGACAGGGCTTCTCATCTATATATTTTAAATTTGGGGTGTACGTTGTGTTTGTGCATTCTAATTATTTCATCTAAAACTCAAACATGGGCTTATTAGATTTAAAAAATAAGAAAAGAAGTAGGAGGAAAAAATGACCAAGAGCAGCAATGGCAATAGGCTAACCCAAATCATTATGATGAAAACATTTAATTTCACACAACTTCCATCTATAGGTAGAAATAGTACACTTTTGGCATGTGTTTCTATACAGTTACCCCCCCACCCCACCCCCACCCCCAAAGCCTCCTAGCCCAGTGATCATAAGAGAATCAGCAAAGAAGTTTCAGGCTCTCAAATAATTCATGATTGTTCCAACCCACTTTGGAAGATTCACAGCTCTGGGCTGCAGGGCATGGTTCCAACGAGCTTTGAAGTCCTATTGCATTATTTCTATGTAATGCAAATTGACAAGGTCTCTAAATTAGGCAACTAACTAGAAAATGAGGTCTGAAAGCCTGCTTTATTAGCAGCCAGGGACCTGGTCTGAAAGATTTATCTGTTTGCGGTCAGGGCAGGGGTGGAGAGGACGTTTTCTACACAGGGACTCAGGGCGACCGGAGGAGTGGGGGGGAGCAAATGGAGAAGCCAGGGAATAGATCTGGAGGATGCCCATTTTTCTGGGCTCTATTTGGCAAATATTTATAGAGCCCTTTCTTTGCGCCAAGCACTCAGTACGCACTCTGTGAACAAAGACTCGTTTCAACCTCACAACAAGCGTGTGAGGTGGGTGCTCTCGGCACCATCCTGGTTTTTAAGTTGAGGACGCCGAGGAACAGGGAGGTTAAATGGTAATGGGAAGAGCACACAGCTGCCCGGTGGCAGAGCCGGAGTCCAGATCCAGTTAGTTGGGGTCCCCTGTCCAGGCTCTCATCAGGCAGCCAAGCTGCTTGTTCCAACAGTGGCGGCACGGCTTGAGGGTGACGAGTTTGCTTTTCCTCGCCGGCGTCCCCGTTGGCAGACCTGCTGCTGGACCTGCTGCCTGCGTGCTGTGCTTCCAAGATTGCTCAGAAGGCACACCCTCTCTTCACCCCCCACTCCAGCGCGCCTTTCAGGTGCTGTTCTGTCGATGCCTGACGTCCACCGTTGGCATTTATCCTTCTGGGTACGTGCTCTGTAAGCTGGGCTTCCCTGGTGGCTCAGATGGTAAGAAATCTGCCTGCAGTGCAGGAGACCCGGGTTCAATCCCTGGGTCCGGAAGATCCCCTGGAGAAGGGGATGGCAACCCACTCCAGTATCCTTACCTTGGATTTCAAGGACAGTGGAGCCTGGCGGGCTACAGACCACAGGGTCTCAGAGAGTCGGACACGACAGAGCAACGTTCACTTTCTGTTTCCCCCGCGCTCCTTACAAAACTGCAGATGCCCCTGCGAGGTGTCTGTGAACCAGGACCTGACTGCAGCTGCCCCCAGTTTTCTGAGAAGGGCGAGCTGAGAACACGGAGGGAGAGCGGGGTGCGGAGATTCCCAAACCAGGCGGGCTCTGAGCGCCAGACTCACTGCCCTCACTGCTCCGTCTCAGCACAGCCGGTCTGCGGCTGTCCAGGGCACATCTCTTTACCCATCCATTCATTTCCCACGCTTGATCCTTAATAGACACGAACCTCGTTCTAAGGGGCGTGCGGGGTATAACGGCTTTATAATTCTCAGTATCCCTGTAGGTGTTATTCATGTTTTAACTCACAAAACTCTTCTCAACTGACCCTCTAGGGTCCACTATTATTATCCCCAAGTACCATTGAAGAAAGCTGGGTTCAGGAAGTTTCCGTGAGCTTCCCAGAGTCATTGGGTTTATGTTTAGCAGGAATCAGGACCAGACCTTCAATTCACCCCAGTGGAGTAGCTGAGGAAAAAAAGGGGGACTTACTCAACAAGTGCTTTTTTTGTTTATTTATTTGTTTTTATTGTGATAAAGTATGTATAACATACCCAACAACTGGTATCTCAGGTGGTAAAGAATCCGCCTGCAGTGCAGAAGACCTGGGTTCAGTCTCTGGGTTGGGAAGATCCCCTGGAGGAGGGAATGGCAACCGACTCCAGGATTCTGGCCTGTGAATTCCACGGACAGAGGAGCCTGGTGGGCTACAGTCCATGAGGTCACAGAGTTGGACACAACTGAGAGACTAACACACACACACATATAAAATTTACCATCTTAATAATTTCTTAAAAACACATACTGTTTATTCTCTGTTTTATATTTTATTTTATGTATTTATTTTTTGGCCACACCTCATAGCACGTGGAACTTTCTCGACCAGGGATTGAACTTGTACCACCCCCCGCCCTTATCCCCCTGTCTCCTGCAGTGGAAGCTGGAGTCTTAACCACTGGACTGCCAGGGAAGTGCCTTAGTCGTTTCTGAGTGTCCAGTTCAGTACTGTTAGGCACCTTGACACTGTTGTGCAACCCAACTCCAGGTTCTTCATAGCATGAAAAATGGAAATTCTGTCTCCACTAAGCAGCAACGCCCCATTCTCTTCCTCCCCATCCCCTGAAAGCCCCACGCCACTTTCTGTATCTGGATTTGGTGCCTCTAGGACTTCATGTAAGTGGATTGATACAGAGTTTGTGTCTCCATCGCTGCTTTCTTTCACTCAGCGCAAAATCCGTCCTCAGGGTTCATCCGTGCTGTAGCGTGGGGCAGGATGTCTTTCCTTTTTAAGGCTGAATGGTGCTCTGTTGTATGTATGGGTCATATTTTGCTTCTCCTTCTGTTTGTTGGTGAGCACTTGGGTTGCTTTACCTGCTGACAATTTCAAGTAGCATTGCTATGAACATGGGTGTAGAAATATCTGAGTGCCTGCTCTCTATTCTTTTGGATCAACAAGTGTTTTTAAAATCAAGTAGGGACATGAAGATTATTAAGTCTGCCATGAGACCTTAGAGAAAGTGTTGTGAAAGCTGAGGTCTGGTGATAAGAGTGTGAGCGAGCATTTGGGGATCAGGCTATGAGACCCAGGGGGGTGTGGTCAGAGCAAGGCTCCTTCCTTCTGTCTGTGCTGGTGACCCCCCCTCCCCCAACAGGGCTAGCAGGGGGACGTTCTCCTCCAGGACTGGCCAGTGCCTCTCTCACAGTTCAGAGCCCTCTGCTACGAGCGACTCGTCCATCTGAAGATCGGCTCAGGACCCCAGATGCCGCCCCGGACATCTTGGCTGCGGTCTAGTCCAGAGACCAATCCTCGATCATCTGTTTTGAGTCCCAATTGGCTCATCCATCGCCTCCAGCCTGGCCCCAGCCATGGTCCACTGTTGGGAGTGACGTTTACTGAGGTGGCAGTCCCTCAAAGCTCAGGGTCCAGATTAGTGGTACCCAAGGGTCACCATCCAAGCGAGCATTGTGGTAGGACAGAACGTTGGAACGTCCTAGCCCTTAAATGGCAAGAGGAAGAGAAAGAAAATAATGCTTTCACCTGAGCCTGTATTACCTGTAACGGGCATGCTTTAAGACTCCCGTTAGGCCCATCTGATCTCAAACACAAACTGTCTCATGGTGTAAACGAGCCAGCATCACATTTCCCATTTCTCTCTTGGCCACTTAGCCTGGCAGGGAGAACTTCGCCTTATTCCCCATCACAGACTTAATAGAGAGGCATGGAGTCAAGGAGTAGGCTGGCGCGGTGGGGAGGGAGAGGACTGAGCGTGGACGGCTCCCCAGCATGTGCAGAAAACCCCAAGTGGCCATCCTCCCAAGGGCCAGGGATGCTGGGACTTCATAAACCCTCTACTCATTCGCCTGGACACACGAATGTGGTCTCATTTGGGTGTGGGCTTGTCAAAGGCAGGAATCACAGCCACTTGTCCTTTTCATCTTGGGCAGACTTTTTCATCTTGTCTCATGAAAAGACCCAAGCTTTGTGGCATCTCTGTAGCATCTCAGCCTGGCAAATAGCCCCAGAAAGGATGGTCTCTAGGGGGTGTCTCTTTTGGTTCAGAAGTCCCAAGCGGTCAGTTTTGGTGGGTGTTTTGATCAAGGGCTGGTCTTTGATGTACAAGGGCTGCAGAATTGAGGCTGACGTTCGACACTTCCTTCCCCACCAGCTCTCCTAACGCCTCAAAAGTGAATCATCAAGACCTCCCCTCTGCAAGCAAAGCAGAGCCTGTGTGGAGGACAGGAACCCAGGAGGGAGAATTGTCTGGTTACGGATCAAAGGAGTGAAGGTCCAAGGCTCCATCCGTCATCAGAGGATCGGGCTTTGGGTCCTCAGCCCATCTCTTTGTCTGACTGTTCTTTTATGTAGTGGAAATACAGTTCTCTGGAAGCCGCAGATGTAATAACAGGCTGGAGAAATGCTGCTCCAAGTGGAATCTGTGCCATGGGAACGTGACCGTGACCGCCCCTCCATGAAACCACTGGGGTTGTTTTACAGGTTTCCCCCCCGCCCCACCCCAGTGCCTGTAAGTCTCATTAGTCTTCAGATGTTAAGACTTGGAGATGGTTGATTTGTCATGTCCCGAATGCGTGTTTATCACCATCTCTTCTTGAGCAAAACAAAGAATAACACTCAGGTCAAAGGGAGACAGAACCTCTGCAGAAAGTGAGATTTAAATAAAAATCGGAAATAGATACTTTGAGAAAGGGCACTTTATTTTTAGGAAAGAAAAGGAATTAGGAGAAGATAATGGTTGCCATGGCGATGGCAGAGCACTGCATATATTCTATAGGCCTGGCTTTAGACATGATGTGGGGAACAAAACAGATTCCCTGGTGACTTTCTGAGAAAAATACGGACAGAAATAAAAAGGCTGCCCAGAAACAGTGTCTTACATTAGTTCAACTGCCATTGCACTGCAATTTAATAGGCTCTTTACTCCAAAGCCCTGTATTAACGTCAAAACCCATTTTTAATGTTTGGCACAAAATCCATGTTAAAGGAGAGTCTTCATTTCATTTTCCTTCCCCATTTCTAATTGTGCCGTAAAAA
Organism: Cervus elaphus; assembly: GCF_910594005.1. Lineage (NCBI taxonomy): Eukaryota > Metazoa > Chordata > Mammalia > Artiodactyla > Cervidae > Cervus > Cervus elaphus. The sequence continues at coordinate 2,846,890 of NC_057826.1, read as the reverse complement.
TTGAGCTGAGAGGAGCAGACCCAGGAGCATGGCTTGGAAACCCAGGATTCCTAATTTAAACAAGGAGGTGATGTTGGCAGCACTTGCAAGCCTTGGCACTCAACCTGGAAGGACAAAGCAAATTGATTGCTAATGTTTCACGTCTGGAGGATGCACATAAAAATTAAATGTTCTGTCTTCTCTTACAAACTTCAACAAACTGACCCTCCTGGATCTTCTTTTTCACATGGTAAAAACCACCCACGGTTCTCTAGTGTCTCCACCATGTTCCCTTCCCCCAATACCTTTTCTATTACTGCCTTGTCTCCCTGGACTTTGGGTGTGGAATCCCCACCTAGTCACAGCCAAAGTCTTTCCTCTACATCAGTGCTTCTCAAGCTGTAATGCACTCAGAATTGCCTGGAGGACTTGCTGAAATGCAAGCTGCTGGATCCTAGCCCCAGGGTTTCTGCTTCCAAGGGTTTGAAGTGGGCCAAGAATCTGCATTTCTGATAAGTTCCCAGGTGATGGTCTTGCTCCCAGTCTAGGAACCACAGTTTGAGAACCACTGCCCTAGACGAACAGTTCCTACATTTTTGTTAACCAAAACCCCTTTTCTTTTCTTTCTTTTTATTTAAAAATTGAAGTGTAGTTCATTTACAATGTTGTATTAGTTTCAGGTGTATAGCGAAGTGACTCAATTTTGTATACACATATAAATGTATTCTTTTCCATTATAGGTTATCACGTGACATTGAATATAGTGCTCTGCGCTATATAGGAGGTAATTTTTGTTTATTTACTTTATATATAGTACTGTGTATCTGTTAATCCTGAACTAATTTATCCCTCCCCCCCATTCCCCTTTGGTAATCACAAGATTGTTTTCTATGTTTATAAGTCTATTTCTATTTTGTAAATGTTACATTGCTTTAGATTCCACAAATAAAGGATATCATATGTTTATCTGACTTACTTCACTAGGTATGACAGTTCTAGGGCCGCACTTGTTGCTACAAATGGCATTATTTCATTCTTTTTATGGCTGGGTAATAGTCCACTGTATGTAAGTACCATATCTTCTTTTTTAAAAAATGTTTTTTTCTGTCTTTATTTTTTTTTTAATTGGGGTATAGGGCTTCTTTGGTGGCTCAGACGGCAAAGAATCTGCCTGCAGTGCAGGAGACCCAGGTTCAGTCCCCGGCTTGAGAAGATCCCCTGAAGAAGAAAACAGTAACCCACTCCAGTGTTCTTGACTGGAGAATCCCCATGGAGAGAAGAGCCTGGCGGGCTACAGTCCGTGGGGTCACAAAGAGTCGGACACAACTGAGCGGCTCACACGTCCACGTTCTTTCTTAGCTTACCAGGTTGGGTTGGTTTCTGCTGAATGTGACGTGAGCCAGCTATGTGTGTACGCGTATCCCCTCTGTTTTGGATTTCCTTCCCATTTAGGTCCCCACAGAGCTCTAAGCAGAGTTCCTTGTGCCGTGAAGCAGGTTCTCATTAGTAATCTATTTTATAAATATTCAGCTCAGTTCAGTTCAGTCGCTCAGTCGTGTCTGACTCTCTGTGACCCCATGGACTGCAGCATGCCAGGCCTCCCTGTCCGTCACCAACTCCCGGAGGTTACGCAAACTCATGTCCATTGAGTCAGTGATGCCATCCAACCATCTCACCCTCCATCATCCCCTTCTCCTCCCACCTTCAATCTTTCCCAGCATCAGGGTCTTTTCAAATGAGTCATCTCTTCACATCAGGTGGCCAAAGTATTGGAGTTTCAGCTTCAGCATTAGTCCTTGCAATGAATATTGATCTCCTTTAGGATGGACTGGTTGGATCTCCTTGCAGTCCAAAGGGCTCTCAAGAGTCTTCTCCAACACCATAGTTCAAAAGCATCAATTCTTCTGCGCTCAGCTTTCTTTATAGTACAACTCTCACATCCATACATGACTACTGGGAAAACCATAGCTTTGACTAGATGAACCTTTGTTGGTAAAGTAATGTCTCTGCTTTTTGATATGCTGTCTAGGTTGGGCATAGCTTTTCTTCAAAGAAACAAGTGTCTTTTAATGTCATGGCTGCAGTCACCATCTGCAGTGATTTTGGAGCCCCCCAAAAATAAAGTCTGTCACTGTTTTCACTGTTTCCCCATCTATTTCCCATGAAGTAATGGGACCAGATACCATGATCTTAGTTTTCTGAATGTTGAGCTTTAAGCCAACTTTTTTACTCTTCTCTTTCACTTTCATCAAGTGGCTCTTTAGTTCTTCTTCACATTCTGCCATAAGGGTGGTGTCATCCACCCTTATATTTGGGGGAAGAAAGAAACAGTGCTCTGACTACAAAGGACGTGGCTAGACTTCTTGGCTGAGACCAGGTGAAGAATGAGAAAGGAATGAAGCAAAGAGGGAGACAGAAAAGAGCAGGGACTTTGGTGTGAAGTCAGTAGGAGGCGGGGTCCCTGCCCATGACACCCATCCCTGTGATCCCCAAACCTTAGTGAAGTCAACTGAGCCCACAATATGCATGGTGTGAGTGGACAGGGTGTGTGTGGGTATGTGTGTATGTAAATGGCAACACAGCCTCAGAATGCAGTGGAGTTAAAGAGGAGGCAGTGTGGGAAACAGAGGGTGTGGTCACCATGGAAATCAAAGCCCCAGAGGTCTGCAGATACCTCAGCAAAGGCTTTGGACTTTCTCACACTGTGGACTTGGGAGACCTGAGCTGGGTTTCCCCTAATCTCGGAGGAGGAGGGAGGCCCCAGCTGACCTCTGGCTGTCATAAATGTGAAAAATGTTACCTGTGCCGTGGCCAGAATGTTTGTATACCCCCAAAATGCTTATGCTGAAATCCTATCCCCTGAGGTGATGATTCAAAATTGAGAAAGGAGTATGTCAAGGCTCTATATTGTCACCCTGCTTATTTAACTTACATGCAGAGTACATCATGAGAAACACTGGGCTGGAAGAAGCACAAGCTGGAATCAAGATTGCCGGAGAAATATTAATAACCTCAGATATGCAGATGACACCACCTTATGGCAGAAAGTGAAGAAGAACTAAAGAGCCTCTTGATGAAAGTGAAAGAGGAGAGTGAAAAACCTGGCTTGAAACTCAACATTCAAAAAACTAAAATCATGGCATCATGATCACTTCATGGCAAATAGATGGGGAAACAATGGAAACAGTGAGAGGCTTTAGTTTTCTGGGCTTCAAAATCACTTCAGATAGTGACTGCATTCATGAAATTAAAAGACGCTAGCTCTTTGGAAGAAAAGTTATGACCAACCTAGACAGCATATTAAAAAGCAGAGACATTACTTTGCTGACAGAGTTGTGTCTAGTCAAAGCTCTGATTTTCCCAGTAGTCATGTATGGATATGAGAGTTGTACTATAAAGAAAGCTGAGCACAGAAGAATTGATGCTTTTGAACTGTGGTGTTGAAGAAGACTCTTGAGAGTCCCTTGGACTACAAGGAGATCAAACCAGTAACTCCTAAAGGAAATCAGTCTTGAATATTCATTGGAAGGACTGATGCTGAAGCTGGAGCTCCAATACTTTGGCCACCTGATGCGAAGAACTGATTCATTGGAAAAGACCCTGTTGCTGGGAAAGATTGAAGGCAGGAGGAGAAGGGGACAACAGGATGAGATGGTTGGATGGCATCACCGACTCGGTGGATATGAGTTTAAGCAAACTCTGGGAGTTGGTGATGGACAGGGAACTCTGGTGTGCTGCGGTCCATGTGTCTGCAGTCCATGCTGGGGTCGCGAAGAGTCAGACATGAATTAGTGACTGAACAACAGCAATGTGATGGTTTGAGAAGACGGGGCCTTTGGGAGGTGATGAGGTCATGAAGGCAGAGCCCTCCTGAATGGAATTAACACTCTCACAAAAGAGCCCCAGGGAGATTGCTTGGCTGTTCATGTGAAATTACAGGGAAAATGATAGCTGTCTAGGGAGCAGGCTCTCACCAGATGCAGACATCTGTCCACACTGTGATCTTAGATGTCCCAGCCTTCAGAACTTGAGACATACCAAGCCACCCAGTCTATGTTATGGCACCTGAACGTACAAAGACACTCTGAGTAAAAATGTATAATTCATTTTGCCTATTTTTAAAAATTTATTTATTTTTAATTGGAGGATAATTGCTTACAATATCGTGTTGATTTCTGCCGTGCATTGACATGAATCAGCCACAGGTACAGGTGTCCCCTCCCTCTCCGACCTCCCTCCCGCCCCCCACCCCACCCCATCCCTCCAGGTTGTTACAGAGCCCGGCTTGAGTCCCCTGAGCCATAGAGCAAATTCCCGTTCATTTTCCCTATTTTTAATCCTCAAAGACATGAATGTATCTGGCAAAGAATCTGAGGTCCTGTTCAGCATGAGTTAACACCTAGGCTGACTTAATTCCAGACAAAAGCAACAGCTCTTGACCTTTTCGATCGTCTGTGCAGGTTTTTACAGGGCCAACTCATTGTTGGTCTTTTTTTGAAATACCAACGATAGCTCCTGGGACCTCATTATTTCCTTTGAAGGCCTTTGGAGATCTGGGGACTCCTGCAAATGCCTCTGGGCTGGTGTGAGGTCTTACACGGAAGGGGGCACTGTGACGATGGGTCCTGGGAGCCCCGGGTCGGAGACCTGGTGGAGGAACAGTCAAAATGACCATTTTACTCAATGGTTCTAGTAAGTTTTGTTGTTATTGAGTGCACACAATTACACATATGAAAGCATTATGCGAGATGGTAAAATGTTCTTTAAATATCTTTTCAATGGGCACCTACTAATGTGTCCATGCTTATGGGCACTTTTTAGTTGAGTATTTTCAGCAACTCTGAAAGATAAGCATTTTATCCCTATTTTACAGAAAGACACCAGGCTCAGAAAGATTTAATACATTTCCAAAGATCATTCAGTTGATAAATGGTAGAGCTAGGATTTGAAACCGGATTGGTCATACTTCAAATTCCCTGTTGTTTTCTTATAATACAAAAATTAACTAATTAATTAGGCTGCATTGGGTCCCATGGCAGGGTGTAGACTCTTGTGGACTCCAGAGCGTGCAGGCTTAGTTGCTTGGATCTTACTTACCCACCAGGGACCGAATCCCCACCCCGCACCTTGGAAGGTGGATTGCTAACCACTGGACTTCCAAGGAAGTCCCCTGCCGTTTTCTTATAACCAACCCCCTGCTTCCTGCTTCTCAGACAAATGGGGATGTCTTTCTTATTTCTACACCATCTGAATGTGACAAGCAATATTCTAATCCACTTATATTGTTCAGTGTTTGAAACCTGCTTCTCACCACCAGCCCCCCAAAGAATCACAGAGAAAGAATTTGTGCTACAACTCCTTTAATGGTACACAACATTCCCGAGCTTAACCTCTAAAAGAGGTCTTCTCTGAAATGCTGGTATTTGAAAATGGCTCTTTGCCCCAGGCCTCTGTAATTTTTTTCGGCAATCAGTTCCAACATCACTTTGAAAGTAAGAAAGCTCCACTTGGCTCCCGGTGAATTTAATCTCTCCATTTCCCTCCGGTTGTTTGGACACGCTAGAATGAAATTCGGATGAGATGCTAGGATAGTACCCTCCTTCCGCGTGCCTTGCTCACAGCTGGGCTTCATTTATGTGCCCATAAACCAGCTCCTCTTGGGCCCATGGAAGTGACTAGGAATTGGGAAACCAAGCTAAACCAAAAATAGCAGCCAAACCCTCCCGGTTCTGCTGGGCTCTGCTCCGGTTTCTCTGATGCTAGGAAAGCTTGAAGGCAAAAGGAGAAATGGGCGGCAGGGGACAAGATGGTTAGAGAGCATCACCAACTCCATGCACAAGAATATAAGGAAATTCCAGGAGACAGTGGAGGACAGAGGAGCCTTTGGCCAGGGGGTCATAAAGAGTCAGACATGACAAAGTGGCTGAAAACAACAACTAGTGTATAGATGCTTAGACCTTGATCATGAGGAATATTTGGAAATATTCCAATGAGCACTCACCTGGCTCCTTGCCAACAGCCTCTCCCCACCCCACTCTCCACTTCAAGGTCGTGCTCCACGGTCGCCAAAGGGATCTTTCTAGAATACGCATCTGAGTGAGTCACGATAACAGCTTTAAGGACCATATCCCTGCTGATTTTCCCATTTGGGCACCAACAGGTCTTCCTGCCTCCACATGTTTCAGAGAGGCTGCATTGGGTCCTGTCTCCCCCCTGCTTAGATTCTGCACCCCTGTGCATGCAGGCAGAAATCCCAGCTCCTCACGTTGGTTGGTCCTGGAGAGTCTCTGTGACTTGCCCATTGCTGTTGTCAAATGTCATCCCTCTCTCTTCTCTCTGTCCCTCAGTCGACCAGCCAGCCTGGCTTCTGCGCTGCTCCAAGCCCACCTCAGGGCCTTTGCACTTCCTGTTCCCTGGACCTGGAGTACTCTTTGCCCGGATATCTACCTGGCTCCTTCCTTCAGCCCTTCAGGCGATGGGCCCAATGTCAGAAAGGCCTTCCCAGACCTCGATTCAGAAAATAACAATTTTGGCACTCTTACCTTTAAAATCCCATGGACGGAGGAGCCTGGTAGGCTACAGTGCATGGAGTGGCAAAGAGTCAGATACAACCGAGTGACTTCACTTTCACACCTTTTTACTTGATTTTGTGATTTTTTTTCATTACACCTGAAATCATACATATTTGTTGCTTCTTTTTTCTCATCGCTGTCTCCTGCACAAAAATGCAGAGTCCTTGAGGGCAGAATCCCTTGGTTGTAGACCGCTAGTGCCCCAGAGTAGGCACCACGCCTACCAAGTGTAAAACGAACCAATCTCTCCCATACTGCCCTCAGCATCATGCATTCTAGCAAGTCCAGAGCACTTATGACCCCCTAATTTGTCAGGAGATTTCACACCACTGGACTTAAAAATGCTTTTTAGGGCATTCCCTGGTGGTCCCGTGGTTAGGACTCAGTACTGTCACTACCAACTCGTCTAGTTGCTAAGTTGTGTCCGACTCTGCAACCCCCTGGGCTGTAGCCCACCAGGCTCCTCTGGCCATGGAATTTCCCAGGCAAGAAAGAGTACTGGAGTGGGTTGCCATTTCCTTCTCCAGCGGATCTTTCCAACCCAGGGGTCGAACCTGATTCTCTTGCGTCTCCTGCATTGGCAGGCAGATTCTTTACCACTATAGCCACCTGGGAAGCCTTGTCTTTCTCTATCTGACTTATTTCCTTTAGCCTAGTGCCCTCAAGGTCCGTCTGTTGCTGAAAATGTTTCTATTTATAGCTGAATAATGTTTCATTGTGTATATATATATATGCACACACACACACATATATGCAACGTTTTCTTTATCCATTGATGCGTACTTAAGTTTTTTCCATATTGTGGCTGTTGTAAATAATGCTGCAGTGAACACGAGGGTGTAGATATCTCTTCCATGTAGTGACTTAGTATCCTTTGGATATAGACTATTCGTTAGCTCTTCCTTCTATCAGAGTCATCCTTATCCTTAACAGCTCCGAGTCACTGGATAGAACTTGGTAATTTATTCCTTTGGTGTCATTCTGCATCTAAGTTGACTGGTTGCTAAATATCTAACCACCCCAGCCTTTAATCACTTTTTTCTTGGCCTTAATATCATTAGAACACATCTCTAAGGGTTTTAACTAAATTATACGGTGGCTGACCTCTGAAATAAAAATATTTCCCTAGTGGTAAACTGGTCATTGTTTCTACTAAATTAGATGGTGTTTTATCCTGGAAGAAAATTGTTTTCTTTTCAAGGCTAGGCCATCAAGGTAGTAACAGCAATTGCTGTGGAAGTTCTCATCTGCCCCCTGGGGCACCGTGAAGGAAGACGCTGCAAATGAAGGGAGCTTTAATGCAATTTTGTTTAGCACTTGCCTACACCCAGCATTTTCAGAAGTATGGGACTCTGCCTTCCCTCTCATTTTCTTGAATAACCTTATCACATCTCTGAAGAACACATATAAATCAATTACTTTCCAAGTGTCCCACTTCTGCAGAGATGGGTCATATTTATGAAAACAGTTTTCATAGATAAAAGGCTTTCTCTATGCTGTGCCCGGAAATAATGCCACAATACATTGCCAGGAGAGGCTTCCAGAAGCCAACAGCACCTGAGTCCCATTAAAAGTCTTTGAGTCCAAGAATGAGGTTGGCACTTACACTTGGCCACTGTTTAAAGCCCATGTTCTGTATTATTGCTCAACAGGAATTATTTTGGTAATCTGAAACTCCTCAAAGCATCCTGCTTTAGCAAGATTCTCCAGTTGCTTTGGAAGTATGTAAAGTTTGCAAAAACCCAAATTTCATTAGCATTGAGACTTTGCATTGAGAACTTCCCCTATAAATTCCACAATCCCATAAAAATTCCATTGAGTGCTACAGTCTGTATGTAACCCAGAGTCCAGCATTACATGAAGGCTTTAAGAAGAATAGACAGTCCAGAGAAGCAGCTCATGAAGACGGTGAGTAAATGGCAGTAGACAGCCTCTCCAAGAGCCATAGCCCTCCTTCCCCCTGCCTTGTGGTTTAGGCCCCTCCATACAGGCAGAGGGTGGGCCTTGGTTCGATGAGGCCTGTCATATAATTCCATCCTCTCCACCAGTATTTGGCTTAGGGACAAACATGTCACTACTCAGTTGCAGCCACTAAAATATGAGAAGGTTTCTCTTGACACTAAAAAAGGAAGAGGCATTCTCCCTCATCCCTGGATATTGTTGTGTGAGGAGCAGCTTGGAGCTGCTGTGGATGCTCTGTGGCCACGAAGAGACAAAGATGAAGATTAAAAATCATTATGCTGAGGATGCCCTCCTTGGCAGAACAGAAAGACAGAATGTATCCAGCTCCTTAAAAAAAATTTTTTTTTAAATTTATTTATTTGTCTGCACTGGGTCTTTGTTGAAGCACATGAGATTTTGTGAAATTGGTTAATTAATGATTTACTTTGGGGGACACTAGGTCTCTGCTGCTGTGCACAGGTTTTCCGTAATTATGGCGTGTGGGGGCCGACTCTCTCATTGTGGTCCATGGGCTTCTCATTGTGGTGGCTGCTCTCACTGTTGAAGCCACAGGCTCTAGGCTCTTGGGTTTCAGTAGCTGAAGGTGTGCAGACTCTGTAGTTGTGGCTCATGGGCTCTAGAACACGGGCTCAGTAGCTGGGAAACACCAGGTTAGTTGCTCTGTGGCATGTGGAATCTTCCCAGACCAGGGATCAAACCTGTGTCTCCTGCATTGGCAGATGGATTATTATCCACCGCTCCACCAGGGAAATCCAGCACCTGGGTTTTTTGACCTTTGTCACAGCATACAAGATCTTTAGTTACAGCAAGCAAATTCTCAGTTGCAGTATGTGGGATCTAGTTCTCTGATCAGGGATTGAATCCAGGCCCCCTCCATTGGGAGCATCGAGTCTTAGCCACTGGATCACCAGGGAAGTCCCTATATTGTTTCTTGATGAGCTTTGTTAACTCAATTCCTCGTATTGTCTTTCCTCTAGACCTCTGATTATGTGAGCTAATAAATCCGTTGGAAGGAAAGTTATGACCGACCTAGACAGCATATTAAAAAGCAGAGACATAACTTTGTCAACAAAGGTCTGTCTAGTCAAGGCTATGGTTTTTCCAGATGCTTTTGAACTGTGGTGTTGGAGGAGATTCTTGAGAGTTCCTTGGACTGCAAGGAGATCCAACCAGTCCATTCTAAAGGACATCAATATTCATTGGAAGGACTGATGCTGAAGCTGAAACTCCAAACCTTGGCCACCTGATGTGAAGAGATGACTCATTTGAAAAGACCCTGATGCTGGGAAAGATTGAAGGCAGGAGGAGAAGGGGATGACAGAGGATGAGATGGTTGAATGGCATCACCAACTCATTGGACATGGGCTTGGGTAGACTCCGGCAGTTGGTGATGGACAGGGAGGCCTGGCGTGCTGTGGTTCATGGGCTCGCACAGAGTTGGACACGACTGAATGACTGAATTGAACTGAACTGAATCTACGTTACTCATTGTCTATTGACTTAAATGTTAATTTATCTAAAAGAAAAATCTTCACAGAAACTTTTAGAGTAATGTCTGACTAAGTATCTGGCCCCAGCATAGTTGACACATAAAACTAACCTTCACACTTCCCTCTCTTTTCATCACCTGGAGTCACCTGCATTGAGGTCTGACTGATCTCCCAGACCACCTGCTGGATCCCTTCCCATTCTCCCTGATCGGATTCATTAGGATAAGTGTTCTAATGAATTTCTTACACAGCTGACCCTGTTTTCGCATCTACTTCTCAAAACACGTTCATTACTCTATCCCCAGTGCCTGGCCTATAGTACATGCTCAATAAATGTTTGCTAAATGAATGAATGAATCCCACGAATGTGAGAGCAATTTGGCTGGGACATATGACACTCCATGACCACTGAGGTTGACTCATCTGATAAGGGCCGGAGGGGCCTGTCCCCTTCCTCCCTCTCATTTCTGTCACGTCTCTTTCAAAGTCTTAAGAAGAAAGAAAATGATCTACCTAGATGGAAGAGACCCATACTTCAGTCAAGAATATAGGAATGACTATGCTTTTTACCCCTAAGTTCTCTAAGCTTTCAAAGACTCTTTTTTTCCTTTGAAATCCCAGTATAAGAATATGAACCAGGTGATTTATCGGTTGACCACCTGGCCATGGCCTGGGTCTGCTTGCATCCTTGACTCCTGGGCAGAGAGAGGGGATGTTTAACACCCAGTTAGAAACTGTCCGTGCCTCCCAGGGCAGCACCATGTCCAGGGAACCATCAGGCCATGGCTAGGTGATCAACTGACGAAGCACCCAGTTCATATTCTTACACTTGTATTTCAAAGAAAAAAAGAGTCTTTGAAAGTTTAGTTGTTGTTCAGTCACTAAGTTGTGTCCAACTGTTTGTGACCTCATGGGCTGCAGCACGCCAGGCTTCCCTGTCCATCACTATCAATCGGAGTTTGCTAAACTCATGTCCATTGTGTCAATGACACCATCCAACCATCTCATCCTCTGTTGCCCCCTTCTCTTCCTGCCCTCAATCTTTCCCAGCATCAGGGTCTGGAAAAGAGTCAGCTCTTCTCATCAGGTGGCCAAAGTATTGGAATTTCAGCTTCAGCATCAGTCCTTTCCAGTGAATTTTCAGGGTTGATTTCCTTTAGGATGGACTGGTTTGATCTCCTTGCAGTCAAGGAGTCTTCTCCAGCACCACAATCTGAAAGCATCAGTCATTTGGTGTTCGATCTTCTCTGAAAGCTTAGAGATCTAGGCAAAAAAAAGCATAGTCATTCTGTGAATGTGTGGCTGTGTCCCTCTCATCCAAGACCTCAGCAATGGCTTAATTCATAGAGAAAGCTGATGAGATAGTAGAATCCTAGAAAATGTTACATATACACTTTACACATTTTAGTTCAGACAAAAACAAAGATGTGTATTCATTCACCAGTCTTTTGTATTGAGCCCAGGGTTTTTCTTTGAGACTGTGCTGGCTAGCTCAACATAAATCACGCCCATGATGTGTCATCTACATCTCTAGTTTCTGTGTCTTTAAAGTGAGGTGAGAACTTAAAAGACACAGCCAAGCAATCCTGGTGCAAAATGCTCATAATTTTTCCACTCATGTATAGTGCTCTCACCCACATCTCATTCCACAACCATTGTTTAGGAACTATGATTTATGAAGTGTTTCCTAGGCTTTAAAGGTAGTGTTACTGAAACTCAGGTCTGGCTGCTCACTGCTTGAAAGCCAACACTTGGGAGTCAGGTTGGTGGAAAGGAAAGTGTGCTTTATTCTGGAGGCTAGCGGCCAGGGGAGAGGGTGAACTCTTGTTCAAATGCCAACTCCCCCCTGCCAATTAGTGACCAAGAGCTTTGAAAGGGTAATTTCAGGGATGTATGGGGGAGGGAGTGGGCTGTATGCAGAACAGCACTGTGAGCTCTGACAGTCATTTTGAAATCGGTCTTGTGGTGGTCTGATAGCATAGCTTGATTGATTTAAGTACAGTTAATCTGTGGTTCCAGAGTCAGTTTGTTACTCATTTCTTTGAGGCCAGTTCTTGGAATTACCACAACCTGTGCATGGCTACAGTCTGGTCAGTTCAGTTCAGTCGCTCAGTCGTGTCTGACTCTTTGCGACCCCATGGACTGCAGCATGTCAGGCCTCCCTGTCCATCTCCATCTCCCAGAGTTTACTCAGACTCATGTCTATTGAGTCAATGATGCCATCCAACCACCTCATCCTCTGTTGTCCCTTCTCCTCCTGCCCTCATTCTTTCCCAGCATCAGGGTCTTTTCAAATGAGTCAGCTCTTTGCATCAGGTGGGCAAAGTATTGGAGTTTCAGCTTCAGCATCAGTCCTTCCAATGAATATTGATGTCCTTTAGGATGGACTGGTTGGATCTCCTTGCAGTCCAAGGGACTCTCAAGAATCTTCTCCAACACCACAGTTCAAAAGCATCATTTCTTCAGTGCTCAGCTTTCTTTATATACAGTCTGGTCATCCTATAGTTAGCTTCTTCCCCCTCTTGGAGGTTTCAGTATCTATAAAACTGCTTAGAGATGAATATTATTTGAGGAGGAACTAAATGTTCTTGACTTTATTTAATGACTAAACTATTATTATTTGATCTTGTTTGACTGTTTTTCTTTGCTTTTTCATTGTCTCACTTCTCTAATTAAATTTATTCTTTGACTAATGTTTCTCTACAGACAAAAGGCAGGCAAAAAACATGGAGTTGGGGGAAAGGCTGCTGTCCTGGGAAGGCACCATGGGGTCAGGCTCTGTTTAACTAGTTTTGATAGAAATGAAGTTTTCCCCTTTACACTTATATTGGATCAGTTTGCATAATATTTGAGTATATTTTGGAATGAAAATAGCATGTACCACTGCCATAACCCACTCTGGACAATCCCAGAGGCTCCCTCACCTGTGGGCGTGGGGATTGAATGCACTCATCTGCAGAATCCACTGGCCCTCCAGAGGGACCACAGCCTTAGAGAGCAGGGGTTTTTAAAAACACTTCTACTCATTTGTTTATCTTATGTTTGGCTGCACTGAAGCTTTGTGGCTCTGTTCAGGCTTTCTGCAGTTGCGACAAGCAGAGGCTCCTCTCCAGTTGTGGCATGCGGTCCATTCATCACAGTGGCTTCTCCAGGTGTGGGGCGGGGGCTCAGGAGTTGTGGTCCATGGGCTTAGCTGCTCTGCTGCATGTGGAAACTTCCCGGACCAGGGGTTGAACCCAGGTCCCGTGCATTGAGAAGCAGATTCTTAATCACTGGACCATCAGGGGAGTCCTAGTCAGTGGGTTTTATGGAGGAAGACGGTCAATTCAGTTAGGTCGGTTAAGAGAGTTTTCACCTTCCCAAGACTGATCCAGTCCTGTGACTGGTCAGTGTGGTAGCTTCCTACTGTATTTTTCTATTACAAACCACAGTCCAAGGAACATTCCTGTTCCTAACTCTTTGATTTAGTATCTAGTACAGATGGACTATTGAAGGTAAAGGTGTAGAAGTAGAGGTACCAGGTCCAACAGTCTGCGGGGTTTAAAGCTGGTGATAGGATTTGCTGAACTGTCCCATGCATTAAGACCACCAGCTGTAGATGTGAGTGTTTTCCTGCCCCCTTCTGGGTAGCATGGGAGAGTTACATCATATGCATATTTAACTTTGGGGAATTCAGCTGTGTGTGCTCAGCCAACCCTCCCCAAATTAAAAAAGAAACAAGGAAGCAAACAATCCTATTTAGTACCAGCCAGTACTTCAGCTGAAACTCCCGCTCCGTTGGAAGGCAATCTCTGCAGCTTTACTGGGAGGAGCTACGGTGACCCATCTGTGCAGGCTGTCACCAAGGTGCCCCTGTTGCTGTGCACAGAGGTGTTTTGGGTCTGGGGTTCTCCCACTACGTTGGGGGCACGGTCAGGCGCCTGTCCAGACTTAGGAGTCAGGTGTCTCCTCTCTGGGGTCTTCTGTCTCCGGCAGGAAGCGGGCTGCAGTGGCCCCTGTTTAGGAGTCTACCGGCCCCTGGACCCTTGTCTCTCCGCCTCCATTTCCCCTCCACCACAGTCTATGAACACTTGCTTAGTCTTCAGAGGAAACCTTCTTTCTGCCAAAATTTGGCTGAGTCCTTGTCTGTATTGTCTCAAGCTGCTACAACAAAAATACCATAGACCGGGTGGCTTACAAGCAACATAAATTTATTTCTCATAGTTCTGGAGGTTGGAAGTCCAAGGTCAGGTGCCATGATGGTTGGGTCCTGGTGATGATCCTCTCCTGAGTTGCAGGCTGCAGACTTCCATTGTCTCTGCGTCAGCCAAAGAGCAGAGGGGAGAGGCAAGCTGTCTCCCAACTCTTATAAGGGCGCTAATCCCACCATGAGGGCCCCACCCTCATGACCTCATCTAACCCTGTTTACCTCCCAAAGGTCCTCCCTCTGCCTGCCGTCACACTGGGGCACGTGGTTTCAATACATGTGAATTTGGGAGTGTGCGGGATGGAAGGACATAAATTTTCAGTTCATGACGGTTCTCTTCAACCACCCCCGAGCTAGCGCCTCAGGCTTTTGGAAACCAAAGCCGGGAGGAGGCTCCTGGGTGGTTTTTCACAACCCTCTTGGGATCTTGGGATGAGAAGGGCAGTGAAAGAAAATATCAGCATCAAGAGAGTCATTATTAAAACAAAATTACCCTGCCCCACATCTCTGGACTCACAGCAAGCTGTAAATTTACTGCGCTCCTTTAGGGCACTCAGCCTTTTCATGGGAGGTCATAGTGTTAACTCTGTTATCACTTGGAAGCTATTATTTGAGTGACCTAAAACAAATTTAGGATATTAAGCAAAGCAGTCTTTCATTCAGATAATAATTATACCAAGTTATAGCATCTACAGGCTTTACTGCTTTGAGCTTGTGATGAAATTGACAGAATTTGAATTCTTACTGGTTTTCAGCATTGAAAAGGGATAGTGAATAGGGCTCAGTTTTTTTTTTTTTTTGAACATCAACTTATTTGTTGATTTTAATTTTAAAATATCCAATTTTATTTAAATTAAATTTGATTTAAAATGTTTAAGCATGAAGATTCAGTGTTGGAGAAAGTGTGTTGTGTTAACTGTGTGTTTATACACTTTGCTTTTTTTTCTCCCTGTTTTATTGAGATATAATTGACAAACAGAACTGTTTAAAGTGTATAACATAATGATTTGACTTACATATATCACAAAAGGTTTACCACAATAAGTTTAATGAACAACCATCATCTCATACAGATACAAAATAAAAGGAAAAAAAAATTTTTTTTCCTTTGTGATGAGAACTTTTAGGATTTACTCTCAAGAACTTTCATATACAAAATAGAGCAGTGTTAATTATATTGATCGTGTTTTACATTATATGCTTAGTACTTGTTTCTCTTGTACCTGGAAGCTTGTGCATTTTGACCACATTTATTCAATTCTCCCTCCTTCCACTCCCCACCTCTGGTAACCACAAATCTGATTGCTTTTTCTGTGAGTTTACTTGTTTTTGAAGCATCATTGACCCACAACGCTATGTCAGTTTCTGGTGCACAGTATACTGATTCAGTATTTCTATGCAGTACACAATGAACACCACGGTGTCTAGTTACCGTCTGTCACCGTACAAAGATATTACGTTATTATTGACTATTTCTCCCACGCTGTACATTTCATTCCTGTGACTCATTTATTTTATGACTGGAAGTTTGTCCCTCTTCATCCTCCTCATCTGTTTCACTCATCCCTATGCCCACCTCTGGTCTAGCAATGACGTGTTTGTTTCCGGTATCTCAGATTCAGTTTCATTGTGTTTATTTATTCACTTTGGCTTTTAGTTTATACATGCAAGTGAAATTATATGATTTCTTCCTCCATCTGACTTGCTTCACTTAGCAATACCCTTAGGCCCATCCATTTCGTCAACAAAGGTGAGATTTCATTCTTTTTTATGACTAATATTTATGACTAATATTGTATACATATACAATAGAATATTGTATATATATATTTATATATATTATTGTTGTTGTTCACTTGCCCAGTCATGTCCAACTCTTTGCGACCCCATGGACTGCAGCACACCAGGCCTCCTTGACCCTCACCATCTCCCAAAGTTTGCCCAAGTTCATGTCCATTACATTGGTGATGCCGGGACATATATGTATCTCACATCTTCTTACCCATTCATATAACAGTGGACATGTAGGCTGCTGCCACACCTTGGCTATTGTGAATAATGCTATAATGAACAAAGGAGTACACATATATCTTTCCAAACTAGTGATTTTGTTTTCCTTAGAAAAGTACATAGAAATGGAGTTGCTCGATGGTATGGTAGTTCTATACCATAGAACTTTTTGAGGAATCTCAAACTTCATCCTAAAGAGTATGCAAATTTATCTTACTAATTATATTAATTAATTTAGAGAAGTTTCAACTACTAAATGGTAAAAGATTAAGTTTTTTTTTTTTTAGAGAAAATATGTAATTAAAATACTTTTTAAAGGAAAATAAACAGGGTATGACCATCTGGTTGTCTGCTTCTCCCAGTCTGGGAGACAGCAAACCAGAACCCAAGGACATCTGAAAAAGAAAACGAGAATAATATTTAGCTATTTCTTCTTCCATCTTCAGCATCCAGTTGAGACAGGTGATATTTCAGAGACGGAGACCCAGACCAATGCTGCAACCACCCCTCAAGGCAGTCTGAGTTCTAATTTGAACCAGCTCAGACCATCTGGGGTGCATACTTTCATCTCATTAATTTTGCCCTTGCACAAATGTCTTCCTGGAGTGGCTATGAGAAATATTCTCACAGTCAGACAAGGCTGGGGCTCCCATTCCAACTGCTTTGCCTACTGGTGTATAATTTTGGGTAAAGAACAGAGTACACCTCTGTGAAAAAAAATCATGCGTCCTGCCTCTGCTGGAAATGACTCATTCCCGCCTCTGTGATCTCTGTGATACAAACGTCTATTGGTGCAGGTTTTGTATCTTACCAGGCAGGGGTATTTGATCACCGGCTTGTCCTCTCCCAGCACGCTGGCAGCCAGAAGTATACCCGAATCGTGCCTGCATCCCTAAGACGCGGCACAGAGCCTGGCACATGACGGCAATGTTCAGAGGCACACCTGTACCTAATGTTCTGCAGAAGCTGCCACGTCTGTTGGGCAGCACTGTCAGTTACCCACCTGACTCGGCGACACGGCCTCTGATAGTATCACCACTGTTGTAGAATCAAAATAACAGGAGCTAATGAAGCAGATGAGATGAGATGGTTGGACAGCACCACCGGCTCAATGGGCATGAACTTGAGCAAACTCCAGGAGACAGTGAAGGACAGGGAAGCCTGGTGTGCTGCAGTCCTTGGGGTCACAAAGAGCTGGACACAACTGAGCGACTGAACAACAACAGCAGAGCTAAATTCTAGCCTCAATCCCACTACTCCAAGAGCTGCTTTCTACATCCCTTTCTTCAGCTTAAACTGTGTGATGTGATTCTCAGCACTGGGCCCTACTCAGTCTCTCCAGGGAGGAGGCAGTGCTGGTGAGGAGTCTATCCGGGTACCAAAGTGTTGTGATAAACAACAAATGCTTTTTAAATTGCCCTCTCCTATATCTTCTCAGTGGAAGAATGCTGAAGTTTGGAGACAGGGGCTCTGGGCAGTTGGGTTTGTGTAAGGCTGAGTATGATCTACTGTTAAGATTCATAGGATCTAGCCTCATATTCTAAAAAGTAGGTGCTGCCCTTCACACCCACCTCCACAAGCAGTCTGTCTGGCCCCAACCCATTCTTTAAGTACTCTGGATCACAACGAAACATCAATGTAGTGGATTGATTGGTGACCTCCTCAAAAGATACGTTCGTGTCCTGACCTCCAAGATCTGTGGGTCTGATGTTATTTGGAAATTGAGTTTTTAGCTGTAATTAACTTAAGGATCAGGAGATGAGATCATCTTAGATGACCTGGATAGACTCTAAAACCAATGACAAGTTTCCTCAGAAGAAAGAAGACACAGAGGAGAAGATGACGTGAAGACAGAGGCAGGGATTGGAATGACATAGTCACCCCAAAAGCTGGAAGAGACAAGGAAAATACATTCTTCTCTAGAACATTTAGTTGAAGCCCAGCCAACACCTTCATTTTGGCCTCCAGAACCATGAGAGATTACATTTCTGTTGTTTTAAGCCACCTCGTTTGTGGTAATTTGTCATTATAGCCTTAGGAAACGAATTCACTTCGGAAGTTTCAGTTTCCTAAATAGTAAGATGGAATAATAATATTTTCCACCAGATTTATTGCATAGATTTAAATAGAAGCTGTTAAGTAATACTCTGTAATGACCTATATGGGAATAGAATCTAAAAAAGAGTGGAATATGTATCTCTATAACTGATTCACTTTGCTACACAGTGAAAACTAGCATAACACTATAAATTGACTACTCCAATAAAAATTAATTAAAAAAAAATAGAAAGCCACACACACAGAAAAAAGAAACTGCAAGTAAAACTGCCTGTATTAGTGGTCGACATAATAAGCTCTCAACATATGCTCAGTTGTGTCTGGCTCTTTGCGACCCTATGGACTGTAGCCCACCGGGCTCCTCCGTCCATGGAATTTCCCAGGCAAGAATACTGGAGTGGGTTGACATTCCCTTCTTCACGGGATCTTCCCGACCCAGGAATCAAACATGCATCTCTTTTGTCTCCTGCATTGGCAGGCAGATTCTTTACCACCCTTGAAATATGGTAGCCACTAAACTTTTATTCTTTGCTCTTGACATTTGTGGAAGGTCATTTGAAGACCTGTACTGGGGATGTTAGTTCAGTGCCTTACAGGAATCTGGATAGCCCTCTCAGAGTTAATCTTGGAAGGAAACACAGCAAAGAAGTCAAAGGTCACCCCCAAAAGACAAAAATCTTCTCAGTTAAGAAAGAGATGAGCTATATTAAGTAACTGATAGTAACTTCATTAAAGAATGCGATGACTGAAAGGGAGTTTGAGCAGCCACAGGGGCTTAAAACAGAAGAGCAAAGTGACAAATGTTGATCAGGCATATTCAGACTCTGTCTAGGGGAGAGGGCTTTTGGCCAAAAGATTTCTATGACTGCCAATCTCTAGGGAAAATGGTCATTTCTATGCGCAGGCCTTGATGCCATTAAGCGTTTTGTCTCTCACTTAACGTCCCCTAATGCCTTGTTTTCCAAGCAATCTTTGGATTTCCATGTGGATCTGCCCATGGTGGGGGGCAGAGGGTGGGGGGGATGAACTAATTGCAGGCATTTTGAGCATATCAGATCCCTGAGATAGAGGTTTCTCATGACATATTCAAAGTGTGACTTTGAAGGGGGAGGAAGGTGGGAGAGGGTTTTATTGGGAGTTTGGGATTAGTAGATGCAAACTGGTACACATAAAGTGGATCAACAGCATGGTCCTACCGTATAATAGCACAGGAAACACTATGTTCAATATCCTGGGATAAACCACCATGGAAATGAACGTGAAAAACGATGTATGTGTGTGTGTGTGTGGGTAGAAATGAGTCACTTTACTGTAGAGCAACAATTTACACAACATTGTAACTCAACTCTACTTCAATAGAGAGTAAATTTTTAAAAAATTGTGGCTCAGACACAGATTTGGCTTCCCAAACGTCTTAACTAAGAATGCAGAGAGGATGCCAGTGAACGCACTCTCAGTCTCGGGAACAATCCTTCCACTTGTTGTTGGTCCCCGTCTCCATCTCACACGTGTGTCAGTGAGGCTAAGTCAGGCTTCTAGAACTTGATCATGACGGAAATGACACTGCTCTGATATTTCTAGTTCACTCTTTCTACCGATTCCCACAGAATCCCTTTTCACGTTCTCTGCAAAACTTACCAAGACTATTCAGTTACGTCTTTCACTGGTTCCCATGGTTCGATACCCATGGTGACCATGTTTTTCTAAAACAGAAATTGGACTTACCTGGGTGATTATCTGCATGGAAAACTATGCAATAGTATAGTTAATAAAGAGAATAATTTTATAAATGCAGAATCTGTGGTTATTATGGTTATATGTGGTACCAATGAGAGAAATATTATAGAATTCAGTTCTGGGATGTATTGCGCGTCTACGGAGTAACTGATACATTTGCTTCTTTAGTAAAAGTAATTCTTTCCTTATTTTTCTGGCTATCAAGAAGCTCAGTGTTAAAGCTGCTATGGAATTACAGTGACTGCATCAATTCTTTTACTTTTCTTGCTCCCCGTTTTCTAGTTCTCCACCTCTGATTATACCGCAGTTTAAGCTGCTTAGAAGGATGTCTGGATATCTATTCATAGCCAAGACTGGTTGGTTCAACTCCATATCTGTTCTCTTGCTTTTCTTTTATTAACACAAGTTCCCTACTGGAGAGGTGTGGCCATGTGACCAAGTTTCGCCAATGAGGTGTAACGGTAAGTTTTGTGCGGGAATTGTAGGAAGGCTGCTTAAGGATGCTGGCCCATTGCAGGGGGCTTCTCGTGCATTTCCTCCCGTCATCTGTTGACTGAGCAGTCTTCCTGGCACACCAGTATCTGCCTTGGATCGCTTATTGTTCAGTCGCTCAGTCGTGTCCGTCTCTTTGCGACCCCGTGGACTGCGGCACGCTAGACTACCCTGCCCTTCACCAGCTCCTTCACCACAGCCTGAGACCACGGAGCACCCCAAAGGATGAAAGACAGCGTGAGGATGATGGAGCAGAAAGACACCCCTGGATCCCTGCTGCCTGGAAAGCCACCCACCCGGGCAGCAGGGCTCACGAAGGTCGGCTCTGACTCACCTAGCTAGAGGTTTCCCTTATGTGAATTAGAAGTAAACTTACTTTATTAAAGCACTCTTCTTTAAGAAAAAATTACTATTATTTATTGAGTTATGGCTGCACTGGGTCTCCTTCGCTGCACAGGCTTTCCCCTAGTTGTGGCAAGCTGGGGTTGCTCTCTGGTTGCGGCGCGCAGGTTCTCATTGCAGTGGCTTCTCGTGTTGCAGAACGTGGCCTCTAGAACTTTGGGGCTTCAGTAGTTGTGGTTCATGGGCTTAGCTGCCCAGTGGCGTGTGGGATCTTAGTTCCCAGACCAGACATTGAACCCGTGTCCCCAGCATTGGCAGGCAGAATCTTAGCCCCTGGACCACCAGGGAAGTTCCTGTTGAAGCACTCTTATTTGGGGTTTTTAAAGAAAATCGCTACACGATATTTTTACAATGCTTCCCAGAACCCTTTAAAAATAAATTTCAGATTCACCTCATTTTAAGAAACAGATCCCCCTCAACTTAGCGAAAATTATCCTAAAACTTTTGTGTGATGTAGTGATCAGACAGAAATTTGATTTTGCCTATAGAGAGGTGTCCTCTATTGTGTGTGTGTGTGCGCTCAGTCATGTCCGACTCTGTCCACAGGACTTTTCAGACAAGAACACTGGAATGGGTTGCCATCTCCTACTCCAGGGTATCTTCCCAACCCAGGGATTGAACTAGCATTTCCTGAGTCTCTTGTCCTGGCAGGTGGATTCTTTATCACTGAATCACCCGAGAAGCCCCATCTTTTTTGTGGGCTGGTTCAAATTCTTGGATGGGGATAGAGTATAAATAAATAGGCAATTGGAGTAGTAAGCAAAGTGGAAAAGTACTGCCAAGTAGTAGCCTCCATCCATCTTCTTTAATGAAAACATGAAAAAACTTGAAATTAGCATATAGTACTTATATGTAAAAGAAAGTGTCTAATGAATATTCTATCAAGAATATAGAATATCCCCATAGGATCTATTGATATCATTCACCTGCAGAGAAAAATTACTTTTTCATAGATTAAACCAAGGAAAAATACTAGCCGACTCTCTGTCCAAAGTGTCATAAATTTTGTATTAGTGAACTAATGAGATTTAATAAAATCCAAATTAAGTCTTACAGTACTTGGAAAGAATTTTTCTTTCCTCTCAACCCTAGGTCTTTCTACTCATCTTCAAAGGAAGCATTAATGAGAAGCAATAAATCCCAGCATGATCGTGATTAAATTTCATGAATTATACAGAGGTACTTTTGCAAAATGGTAAATTCAATCAGTAGAACAGATATTTTTCTTTCTCAGCCAAATTAAGGGCCAAATGTGTCTCCAGATCTTGGCATAAATAAAGACATTTTAATTTTCCTACAACTGAGTATGTTTTAAAGTATGAATACCTTCAAAATAATTTTGCAAAATTATAATTAGTGTCTTTGAAAATAGGGCCTTCTGGAGATTTCCCTGGTGGTCCAGCGCTTGGGACTTCACTTTCCAATTCAGAGGGTGCAGTTTCGGTATCTGGTCAGGGAGCCGGAATCCCACATGCCTCGTGGCCAAAAACCAAGGGGCAACACTCTAGCAAATTCAATAAAGGCTTTAAAAAACAGGCCACATCAAAAAAAACCTGCAAAAATTTAAAAAAAAATAGGGGGCCTTTCTTCCCCTCCTTTTCTCTCTCCCCCTACTCCCATCCCCAATACACACAGGTACAAATTGGGAGGGGGGGTGTTTGGGCTATACTGAAAGATAATCACAGCACTGAGTATAAAATGCAGCTTAGAAATTCTGGATTCTCTGTTTTAAATGAGAAGCACCAGCTTGGAAATAATGTCTCCCAGTCACTGTAGGTTTTCCAGTGTGTTGGCAATAAGAAGCAGCAGCTTGCTGACAGCATTTTAGATGACCTACATTTGTGCGGAGAGCCATGTGGTCCAGCCCAGCAGGATTATCGAGGGGAGAAGGGGCTCTGGCGCTGGCTGCTTGTCAGGACAAGCCGACTCCGGCCTGGTTTCTCCGTCTCACCATCTGCGTGACTGCTGATTCATTAGGCAGGTGTCTCTCCTGCTGCTGGAAGGAACATTTGTTCCCTATAATTTGCCATTTTTCCAAATGGTTAAGGGAAATTGGACTCCCTCCTGGATACCAGAGGCAGACAAGACTGGGAATGAGGTGGGTGAGGTCCTGCCAGCATTTCCCTGTCTAAATGCCATTTGTGGGGTCAAGGCTCCAACGGCTAGTGGCTTTCTCCCTCACCTAGAGTGGAAACGCACATGAGCCACCAGCCTCCAGCATGACATTTTGGGAACAGACCTAGTTTAACGGTTGCGTCCTGTTGTCCCGTATTTATCAGATTGTGCATTTGAATTTTAGTTCGGAGAATACTGTCGCTGTGTTCAAGGTTTAAACAGATTACTCAGAGCACGTGTCTTCTGTGCTTAGCCGCTCAGTCGTGTCCGACTCTTAGCGACCCCATGGACTGCAGCCCGCCAGGCTCCTCTGTCTGTGGGGACTCTCCCGGCAAGGGTACTGGAGTGGGTTGCCATGCCCTCCTGTGTCTTATAATTATAACCAAATCACTGTAACTCAGAAGCCAGGGAGTGGAAGGGGACAATGCCCACACATTTCCAAGGAGATCACTGGATGCAGAACACCTGACCTCCAACAGAGTCGGAGGCTCCTTGTGACATCTCAGTGTGGCCGATGTCCTCCTCTTTGCCTGTAGCTCTCTTTCTGTCCCAGTTCTGGTCCTGTTACTCCTCTCAACAGCCAGACACAAGGGCATGACTCAAGATGAGCCAATTATAGTACCTCAAAGCCCTGGACGCAGTGATTGGACTCAGAGGTGGCCAAATTGAGACGGAGCCCTTGCCCATGGCCTGAAGGAGCCATTCACTCTTTTATTCATTCACAATTTTTTTTTTTAACACCAAGTCCTCCATTCAGAGAGAGGCACTATTTTGGATGCTAGGAAAGTGCAATGAGCAAGACAGATGTAATTCCTCTCTTTGTGGAGTTTCCGTGATTGCCGGGCGGGATAGGGAGGCAGGCAATAACCAAGTAAATGAGTCAGATGATTGGTGAGCATGTGAAGTTTTAGGAAGACTACAAACAATAATGAAGGTGAACAAAGCTAACACCCAGAGAGAAGTGGGAACTGGGGCGGCTTGTGGGGAAGGGGACCCTAGGGAGCCTTGAGTTGCTGGCTCTGGCTGTCCCATATAACCCCAGATCCACCCCTGCTTTTCCTGGGTTTTTGTATCATGAGCCAACACCTTCCCCTTGGGGACAAAGCCAGCTCAAAGTCTCCACTCATACCTTCCCTACCCACTCTGACACCACCGAGATCCCAGCTGAAGAGCAGCTGTTCAGTCGGCAAGGGCTGACGTGGCTCTGGGCTGGATGCTGTGGTGGTTCAAAGACAAGCAGGTTATGTTCCCTCCCCTCAAGGGCCCTGAATTAGCTGAGGGCTGGGCACTGGGCCCAGAGGCATATGAACCTTCTCAGCGGTTGTGGCCACCACCAACCTGTTCCTTCCCAGGTTCCCTCTCAGTAAATAGTGCTACCACCCACCAGCTTCTCAGGTCAGAAATAACACTTGGATCTTCCACTGTTTTGGATAATTTGTGATGAGATTTTCATTAGCAGAGGTATGGGTAGGGGGGAGAATACTTGAAATGTTAGCCTTGGAAAACACTTTGAGGTCGCCCGGACCAACCACTTCATGGCACCAGCGGGGAAACCTAGGTACAAAGAGGTTAAATGCCTTGTTGGGAATCATCGTAATTAATTAATTCCATGTAATTCCTCATTCCAAATTGATTTAAGGTACCTTAACTGCAATCTGAAAGACTAATTGCAGAGTACTTCTTTAAGATATCTTTCATCAGTATTATTTACACAGACTAGGCTTTTGATATGAATCAGGCAGCAGGGAGTTGAAGGGTGTGTCTGATGAACCGTGGTGGATTACACTATGGGATGAATTAAACAGCAAGCCCTATTCAACCTCATGGGGCAGATGTGGTGCCTTTGGTAAATGTGGAGCCCTTCCACCTCCTCACATCCCAGTGTAAGTGGGTGCCCTGGATATGGACGAGACTGCTTTGAAAACACCTTTGGTCCCTCCCGACCCTGGGAAAATGAATAACTGAAGGTCTCTGTTTTCTGCTACAGAAAACAGCTATGGTCATTTCAGCTTAAGAATGTTCAAATTCTTAAAAGGGGTTAAAAAGCCCTTTTCTTACAGAGCCCATAAAAGGGCTTCCCTGATAGCTAAGCTGGTAAAGAATCTGCCTGCAATGCAGGAGACCCTGGTTCAATTCCTAGGTCACGATGATCTGCTGGAGAAGGAATAGGCTGCCCACCCCAGTATTCTTGGGCTTCCCTTGTGGCTCAGCTGGTAAAGAATCTGTCTGCAATGAATTCAGGAGACCTGGGTTCGATCCCTGGGTTGGGAAGAGCCCCTGGAGAAGGGAAAGGCTACCCACTCCAGTATTCTGGCCTGGAGAGTTCCATGGGCTGTATAGTCCTCGGGGTCGCAAAGAGTCGGACACGACTGACGACTTGCACTGCACTTCACTTCAGCCATAAGAAGGCTCCCCCTGTGGCTCAGTGGTAAAAAGTCTGCCTGCAGGGCAGGCGCCCCAGGAGAGGCGAGTTCAATCCTTGCGTCGGGAAGATCTCCTGGAGGAAGCCGTGGCAGCCCACTCCAGGATTCTTGCCTGGAGAATCCCATGGACAGAGGAGCCTGGCGGGCTACAGTCCATGGGGTCACAAACAATGGGACATGACTGAAGCGACTTACCACGCCATGCAAACAAAGCACTCATTAAATACATAATATTAGGCAGTTAAATTCTGCAAGATAAACTAATTGCAAGATATATGAATATACAAACAAATTAACTGATCTTTTTCTTCTTTTTTTTGGCCACAGGGCATGGCACAGGGGATCTTAGTTTCCCTGACCAGGGATCAAACCCAAACCCCCTGCACTGGGAGTGTGGAGTCTCAGCCACTGGACCCCAGAGAAGTCCTGGAGTTGACTTTCTATTTGGGTTGGAAAGCTATGAAGAAACTAAAGCTTGAGGGGAGCTACTCAAAATCAGAATACTTATTTTAGAATGGCTATTTTATGTCATTATTTTCCACTTATTTGTCCATAGGACAAATAACTGACCTCTCTAAGCTTCAGTTTACCCTTCTGTACAATGGGTCAGTAATATTACCTATGTTACAGGGCTGCTGGGAAGCACAGATGAGCTAATTCATGTAAAGAGTTTACTATACTCTCAACAGTTATTAACATTGTATTATAGAAGGATTATTGTTGCTTAGTCGCTAAGTTGTGTCTGACTCTTTGCGACCCCATGGACGGCAGCACGCCAGGCTTCCCTGTCTATCGCCAACTCCCGGAACTTGCTCAGCCTCACGCCCATTGAATCGGTGATGCCATCCAACCATCTCATCCTCTGTTATCCTCTTTTCCTCTTGCCTTCAATCTTTCCCAGCATCAGGGTCTTTTCCAATGAGTCGGCTCTTTGCATCAGGTGGCCAAAATATCGGAGCTTTGCTTTAGCATCAGTCCTTTCAATGAATATTCAGGGTTGATTTCCTTTAGGATGGACTGGTTTGATCTCCTTGCAGTCTAAGGAAGCGGTTTATTAAACTCACTCTTTACTCATGGCAAAATCTGGTAATCAGAATACAGGGGTTTGGATTCTGGGATACAGGGATGGAAATGCATCTAACTCATGCTAAAAAAGTCTAGGCACTAAGCAAATTCTAGCTAAAGTCAAGAATAAAGCTAATTATCTGGATATTGCAGGATGTTGTTATCAATTCAGCAACAATGGGGTGACAAAGTTGAGTTGGATACCATCTCTGATTTGGTGTCCTCCCACGTAGAAGGAAGGTAATAGATTAGAAAACAGAGGTCTTTCCCTACAGAGAGAGTTTTCATAATTGAATTGGATATTGATCGGAAGGTCAGTGAATGAAGCCGCACACTTTGCATTACCCTGATTGCCGACAGGCTCATCGATGGGCGTTAGTCCCTAACGAGCAGGGTGCCAGGAGCCAGGAACTCAGCGCTGGGACACCCAGCCGAGTGAGTGCTTCTTCCTTTGTACACCTGTTCATGCCTGGGTTCTTTGGTGTTAGGATTTTGATGCCAGCAAGGTTGCAAGATCAAGGCCAAAATGACTGAAGTTGGGGAGACTCATGGGTGTGTGGCTTATAAGGCAAGTGAGATGTTTGGACTCATTCTTGTCTTTCTTGAGCAAGCTATTCGATATTTTAGCTTGCCATTAGATAGTCTGAGAGCTGTGTGTGTTGTTCTGTACTAAGTTGTGTCCAACATGCTTCAGTCATGTCCAGTGCTTTGAAAGCCTGTGGACTTAGCCCGCCAGGCTCCTCTGTCCGTGGGATTCTCCAGGTGAGAATACTGGTGTGGGTTGCCGTGCCCTATTCCAGGGGATCTTCCCAACCCAGGGGTCAAATACTTATCTCTGACACTTCCTGCATTGGCAGGTGGGTTCTTTACCACTAGCGCCACCTGGGAAGCCCCTGATAGCTATAGATCTCTATATATACATATATATATATATACACACACACACATAAATGCCAGATATATATATATATATATATATATATATACACACATGGGAAGTCCCTGATACAGTGCTGAGTTGTTCAGTCGTGTCTGACTCTTTGCAATCCCATGGACTATAGCCCTGCCAGGCTCTTCTGTCCATGGGGATTCTCCAGACAAGAATATTGCAGTGGGTAGCTATTTCCTTCTTCAGGGGATCTTCCCAACCCAGGGATTGAACCCAGGTCTCCTGCACTGCAGGCGGATTCTTTACCAGCTGAGCCACCGAAGAAGCCCAATAGCTATAAAGCACCTAAAGGAAATCAGTCCTGAATATTCATTGGAAGGACTGATGCTGAAGCTGAAACTCCAATACTTTGGCCACCTGATGTGAAGAACTGACCGACTCATTGGAAAAGAACCTGATCCTAGGAAAGATTGAAGGCGGGAGGAGAAGGGGACGATAGAGGATGAGATGGTTGGATGGCATCACCGGCTCAATGGACATGAGTTTCAGTAAACTCCGGGAGCTGGTGATGGACAGGGAGACCTGTCCATCCACGGCGTGCTGCAGTCCGTGGGGTCAAAAAGAGTCAGACACGACTGAGCGGCTGAAGTGAACTGAACCCTCCTGACTGAGAATCCTGCAGGAGAACTAACTTTGATATAGTGAGCCTCGAATATCCTAACCTTATTTCCTTTTATCTGTTATCCCATCAATGGGTTTTAAAATTCAGTTTTGATAAAATGAATTTTCTCAGGAACCCAATTATCTTTTTATGGCAAATCAGACTGTTGGAATACACAGTGCAGGAACTGCTGGAGCAGAGGATGGCATAAAAGAGGACGGTAGCTCCAAAATCCTTCTGCCGCGGGGTGTGTGGGTGGTAGAAGAGGTGTCAAGAGAAGTGATGGAAAAGAGGTGACGTTTGAGTTGGAGGCTCAGGAATAAGCATCCGTTTCCCAAGTGAAGGGAGTGGGGAGGGCGGCTCCTGACAAAAGGGTCGGCTTGGGTGTATAAAGCCCGGGGAGATGGAAACGAACGTCAGGGGCAGGGGCAGGTGACGGTCAGGCTAGTTAGCATTCGCTGGACAAATACAACCCAACAGATAACAGGTACTGTGCTCGGCTAGGGCAACTGGGTGCAAATGACAGAGGCAATGGCCGATGCCCGCTGTACCGCAGAAACGAGCGTGACCCTTCTAAAGCAATTATGCTCCAGTTTAAAGAAAGAAAGAGCAGGAAAGGCAGGCTGGAGCAGGGGAGAGCAGCAGGGCCCGTGCAGTGTTGCTTGACAGTCTGCGTTTTCTTCTGAAGACAGTGTGGCGTTCAGTGAGGCTTCTAAGCAGAGGAACAGCGTCATGAAGACCAAGTGCAGGGAAAATGCCAGCAGAAATGTCGAGGACAGGTCACAGAGAGGGGTCACCAAGGGGAGGTACAGTCCAGGCAGGAGGAGCTGGGGGCAGGACTGACGTGGGGTTTGGGAGGACTCCCTTGGTACATCTGACCCTCTTTCCTGGACCCATTTCCCCAGCTTCCTAACTCTTCTTGTTTTCACCTGCTCTGATTTGCAAGGAGTTAAAAAAAAAAAAAAAAACACCCACAACCTAGAAAGCTAAATTGTACTGACTCTCTCTCTCTCAGAGCTGATATTACTTCAGCAAAGATAATGGCTTCTTTTAGTTTACGAGGTCTTTCTTGTCTTTTTCCTTCTAAAGATTAAAAATAGAAACAGATTAAAATCCTGAGTATGCATCCTAAAACGGATTTCTCCTCCCTTGCTGTGGGGTGATAAATTTAAAGGGCCATGGGACCTAGAAAGTGCCAAGGGTTGCTGTCTTCAGCTGGATGCCTTCTTTTTTCCGCTGAGCCCACTGGAAGAAGAGGCGACCACGTGTTCTTTCACAGGACTGGCCGCTGATTTGAGGCAGGCTCGCTCTGCTGCGTAGAGCAGACCTGTCCCCGATCACTTCTATTATTAGTTCAGGGTAGGTGGGGGTGGGGTGGGGAGGAAAAGGAGCCAAGTCTACTTTAGCCTTTGCTTCAGAAATTAACTTGGTTTCCAAGAAGATGTCTGCTCTATTAACTTCATCCCCTGGGGGCCCCCGCTGATGCAGCGTCTCCTCTCTGCCCCTTTCCAGCGCTCCTCTGCCCTAGAACAGCAACCCACTTTATGCGGCTGGCCGCTCCACTGGACTGCACCCCCAAAAGGCGCCCCCGGGACCACCACGTGGGAGCCCCTGGGCCGGGGACTCTAAGAGGACCTTGACTCTCACGTGGGGTTAGCCAACTAATCCGGCCTGCAAGTAATGAAACTCATCTGAAAATCTCTCGTAAGCCTTCTTAGCCCTGGACCTCGGGATATTAACTGCAGGGTGGGGGTGGGGGAGAGGGGCGTCAGAGGCTCTGGGCCATTGAGCCTTCGTAGGCAGGTCGATTACAGAGCCAGCTCCTTCGGACTCCCAAGCTGCCGGAGGGGATGTTCAGACCGTGTCGGCGGTTGGCAGCCCCGGCTCCTTGACACAGGAGGATGGCAGGATACACGTCAGCGCGCTTTAAGTCTCCTTTCTCATCCTTCCCAAAACGGCTGATAAAGCCACGAGTTATCATTATCTGTTATCGCAAGAAGGTGTTATTTTTTAAAAAAAGTTGCCATTGATCTTACTTCTAAAACTCCTTTGAGATGTTATTCTTCTTATTATCATTTTAGTTATGCTCCCCGATAGCTCACCTGATAAAGAATCCGCCTGCAAAGCGGGAGACCTGGGTTCGATCTGTGGGTTCAGAAGATCCCCTGGAGGAGGAACTGGCAACCCACTCCAGTATTCTGGCCTGGAGAATCCCCATGGACAGAGGAGCCTGATGGGCTACAGTCCGTGGGGTTACAAAGAGTAGGACACGGCTGAACAAATAAGCACAGCACATTTATACTCAGAGATAATTAAAAAAAAAAATGTATGCCCTTAGGACCAAAGACTTTTAGAGCCAGAAATAGTGGATGAGGGATTGTAATAGCAGTGGGGATAATTGCAATAAGCAATTGTAAGAAACAAATTGGGTTTGTTTTCCTCTACCTGGCACCCCTTCCTCCTGAAGAGAAAAAGTTGAAATTTTACATAACCTCCTGCTCTTTCTGCCTCTGTAACTCAGCTTACTCCTCGCAAAGTCTGGATCACATAGGTCATGTAGTCTCAGAAAGCGGGGACTTGCAATACTAGGAACTGGAGCTTATCTTACTCACCGTGTCCTGCTCTTTGCAGTCGCCCGGCCCCTGCAAACCTGGTTAATCTTGCCTGGCCATGTGAAGGTCAGGCATCCCTCTGCCCGTCTTAACTGCTGTTCCCAAGAGCATGAAACCCCTTAGTTTAAACCAGCCTGTTAGCAGCTAGTGTTGCCCACCATAGCAGGTCTATAAAAACTCTGTAACCTCTTTGCTCGGGGCTCAGCGCTTGAGTGCTAACTCCTCTGGGCCCGCCGGCGGAGGAAACCTGAGTTCTCCAGCTCTCCGAGAGTGGTGCTTGGTTGCTTGAGTACTGGTTTCTGCAACACTCCCTTTTGTTGTAATCGATCCCTAACTTTCTTTCGAAAAACATTACCTTCCCTCATACCCCAGCTCTCAGTCCCCAAGGCAACTTTCAGGCCTTTCTTGCTCAAGAATCTCAGATCTGTCTGGGGAACAAAGGACAAAAGGGACTAGCTTTCACAACCTCCCTTCCAGCCAGAGGGGACCGTGAGACACGCTTCTGGCCAAAGAGATCTAAATGGAAGTTAGGAGGGCTTCTGGGAAGGCGTCTGCTTTTCATGACAGAAGGAGATGGATACACTGGAACTGCCCTTCCGCCTTCTTCCCTTGATGCAAGCGAGAGTTGCAGCACTCCATCTGTGGAGAAAGGCCAAGGAATCACAGTTCATTGACCCTTGATTTAATCCTAGTGACTGCTTGCCTCTAGAAGTATTACTGTGTGAGAAAAATAATCACATGCTTGTTTAAGCCACTGTTAACCAGGCATTCTGTTACTTGCCGATGAATGCATTTCTTATCGATAGACTTACACCAACAGGAAACCAGCTACTAAAGAACCGCATTCCCAGCAGAGCAATTCACCCGAAGGTCCGTCTCTCCTATGTTTCTGGAAGGCATCAAGGAGATCAAAACCCAAGGCAGCCTGTAGTCAAGGAGTTCATCCCATTGGCAGAGCAGGAAGCTAACTTTTCTATCCCCCTCCAACAGGATATGGTAAATGCCCAGGGTTAATGACCATTGTTTTTTGTTTCCCTTTTTCAAATGAATGTTTTAGTAGCAGTTTTGGGGCTACTCCCATGGTTCAGTGGTAAAGAATCCATCTGTCAAGGCAGGAGATGTGGGCTCGATCCCTGGGTTGGGAAGATCCCCTGAAGGAGGAAATGGCAACACACTCCCGTATTCTTGCCTGGAGAATCCCATGGACAGAGGAGCCTGGCGGGCTCCAGTCCAAGACGACTGAGCACGCATCCTATTTTTATCCACTGGTGTCTGTTGGGTATGTTGGTAGATGGTTAACTATGTCATTTACTCAAAGGCTGCAGACCCTGAGGAGCCACGTGAGATCTAATGGAGAGGAATGCACATCACCAAGAAAGCCTAGGAGTGCCGTAGATACAGCAACTAGAAAAGACTTTGGTTGTCTCTCTGGAGAATGAGATGACTGGCTTTATTGTTGCACACGAGTTGTTGCACGCTGTAGGGCCGAGCACCTTTGAAGCTGGGTTTATAGGCGAGTTGGTGTATGAGAGATGCAGCCACGGGGTGGATTATGGTCAGTATTTAATAGTTTTGCATTTTCAGAATGCCTTGCCTTCCTCTGTTGGTGGTACCCAGATTTTCCTTTAGAGAACTAACCCTCCACTGCATTTTGGTGGGACTGGTATAAATAAAACCAACACAGAGGAAAAAGAGAGCAAGAGATAGAGGCTTATCATTGATGATCATCTGAGCGACTGGATCCAACTGCCCTTGAATCTAACCTCGAACTTTGCAGTCATATAATGCAACAAATTCCCTTTTTGGTATCAGATAATTTGAATAGCATTTTTGTCATCTGCAGCAGAAAGAACCCTAATTACCTAATTATCCAGTTTCACGGCCTGCTTTTAACTACCTTGACCATTAGCAGCAGAGTAAGTGATACTCTGCCAGTTTCCAGGCCTGAAGGGAGGTACCTTCCAATCTCTGCCTCTGAGAACACATGCTTTTGGAGTCCCGAGCTGTGATGTCAGATGTCTGCCTCCTCTGCCGGAGGGGACAAGCAAGAGGCCCTGAGACTGCAGTTACAGAAAGACGAATCCACCTGTGCTCACCCAGGCCCCAGACACGAGAGCGGACACTTCTTGGATCCCCCAGCACCATACCAGCTGGAGCAGGATTGCCCAAGTACTTCTACAGATCATGAGCGCAGTAAAGTGATTGTTATTTTGAGTCCCTGTGTTTGGGGGTTTGAGACGAATCGGTAACAGTTGATAACCAGAACCGAGCACCGCCAGGCAGCAAAGGCTCTTGTGGAGAGAAGGGCAGAGAGGGGATCTTTGAGGAGTGAGGATGTCGACAACATTCCACTCCTCCTTGAAACAGTCACAGAACCAGAGACGGCAGGAAAGGTGTAATTAGACGCCGCTCCTGCTCCCACGCTCACTCGCTTGGGGAGGAGGCCCAGCAGCAGGTGTCCTGAGACGAGCAGAGTGAGCACGTGGGTTGTGGGGCTGCCCGAACCTCATCTGTCACCGTGAAGCCGGCCAGATGAACCCCAGCCCGAGGCTTCGGCCATCCTGGGAGCTGGGCTGGGGCAAGGCCTTTATTGGCCCCTCTGGAAAACAGGACGCATTTCCCCCTGGTGCCCTGCAACTTGTCGCAGCGGTGCTTAGCGGTTGGCAAGAGAGGGTGTGGGGTGGGACCAGACTCAGCTTGGGGTTCACAAGTAGGGACATCCCGTGCTTCTAGGGGATGCAGATTTTGGAGTGCTTTGGAATTCAGGGCAAAGATGAGAAACAATATATTCTTTCTACAAGACTATCAAAATGGCAAATTATTCATTCCTTCCACAGATATGCAGTGAGCCAGCACAGGGATTTATTAGCTCCCAGACAATTATGGGTTTTGTTTTTTAAAGAATTCATAACACAGCTACAGATACAAGTTGAAATAAACTGAGAAATGATAGGATACCTGGGATTTGCTTCAAATAAACTTGGGGTAGGGCAATACAGAGGCTGTAAGAGGTGCCGTGAGTTGATTAGTTATTACAGCCAGGAGCTGCATGTGTGGGCCTTCAGTAGTTTCTATTTTTGGGTGTGTTTGCAATCTTCCATATTAAAGTTACCATGAAAGCTTCTGAGCAAGGTGTGTATGGTTTGTACGGGCTACCTGGAAGGGCCAGGGGGCTGGGGTGATGGCGGAAGTGGCTTCCATTCCCTCAGGCCTCCATAGGGCTCCCTATGTCCATTAGGGCCGCTCCAACCCAGATTCCCCAGTGGAATCTTCAGGGGATCCG
The DNA here is from genome assembly GCF_910594005.1 of Cervus elaphus. Classification (NCBI taxonomy): domain Eukaryota; kingdom Metazoa; phylum Chordata; class Mammalia; order Artiodactyla; family Cervidae; genus Cervus; species Cervus elaphus. The sequence continues at coordinate 2,812,954 of NC_057826.1, read as the reverse complement.
TCTGATTGCATCCCCACATTGCTTTAAGGAAAGGCCAAAGTCCACATCCTCTCCAAGCCAATGGAAGCCTGTCCTCCTTCCCCAGCCTCCTCGCTCATGTTCCGCTCCTGGCCCCTGCACGCCGGCTGCACTCGCCTTTTTCAAAGTCCTCGACTCCCCACTCTCCCCCCAGCCTCAGGAGCCTTGTTCACACTGTTCCCTCTTCGGGGACACTCCCCTGCCCTCCTTCACTTACACGCTCAGTGAATGCCCCCCTCCTCTGGCTTCACAGGGCACTTTCTCCACGTGGTAGGTAACATAATGCCCTTCACCCCTCCCACCAAAAATATCCAGGTCCTGACCTCCTGAGCCTGTGACTGTATGACCTGGCATGAAAAAAGGAACTGTGCAGATATGGTGGAATTAAGGATCTAGAGCTGGAAAGATTATCCTCGGTTATCTGCGTGGGCCCAGCGCAGTCTCAAGGCTCCTTATGAGATCCGTCCAGTTGATCAACACGCTTGTGGTCTCCTGTGTCCCCAGACAGGGTTATTTCCCTCCGCAACTCGTTGGGCTTCCTTGTTGGTTTACAAGAGTGGATCCCAAGGTGATGCTGGCTTCAGGCATGGCGGGATCCAGGAATGCAAGTGATATGCTCAGTCTCTTCACTCTGTGCATTGATTCTGCTCTCTTTCCTTCTCTGCATTGGCCTCACCCTCTTCTACCTTGGGTAGGACCTCTTCCCAGAGAAGGAAAAGAAGCTTGCAGTTTGAGATCAAAACTACAAGGAAAGACCTTCAGTTTCAGATCCAAACGGATGAGATCGGGAAGTGTTGCATGTGCAAGACCTCAGTGTGGCTGCAGAAGAAGAATCCGCGGAGACGAGACCAAGTGTGGAGTCAGAAAGGGGGTCTGAGGCCAAGGGCTGAAGGACCTGCAGACGTTTGGTCTTCAGTGAACCCTGGGTAATGGGAAGTTACTAAACGCTTTTTTCCCCGACGTGGGCTCCCCAGTGGAAGGGGAGAATACCAGGTCCAGGGGAAACTGAAGTCAGGTGGGCTCCCTCACCACTCCTTTAATAAGTTACTGCTAACTGGGGCTTAGGGCCAGTACGTGGGAAGGGCAGGTATGCACGCGGGGTAGAGGTGATCCAGGCCCTGGTCCAGAGGAGAGGCACAGAGAGCAAGAGAACAGCCATCTTGAGAAGCCTGACCATACACCTCAAATCCAGCACTTGGTCCTCTTATTTTGTTCTCTTTTTTTCCGAAGCACTAATCAATCTTGATATTACATTAGTATAATACTATATAATATGAGGAGAAGGAAATGGCAACCCACTCCAGTACTCTTTCCTGGAAAATTCCATGGATAGAGGGGCCTAGTGGGCTACAGTCCACGGGGTCGCAAAGAGTCGGACACAACTGAGACACTTCACTTTCTTTCTATAGATCCTTTTGGAGAAGGAAATAGCAACCCACTCCAGTGTTCTTGCCTGGAGAATCCCATGGACAGAGGGGCCTGGTGGGCTACAGTCTATGGGGTTGCAAAGAGTCGGAGACAACTAAGCAACTAACTAACACATATATGATATGAAATACTACATTAATATCATTGAGTGTTGCATGTTATATATTATTAATGTTTAGTCGCTAAGTCATGTCCAGCTTTTCTGCGACCCCGTGAACTGTACCCCACCAAGCTCTTCTGTCCATGGGATTTCCCAGGCAAGAATACTGGAGTGAGTTGTCATTTCCTCCTCCAGGGGGTCTTCCAGGCCCAGAGATCAAACCTGCGTCTCCTGCATTTGCAGGCAGATTCTTTGTCACTGAAACCACCAGAGAATAGGTGAAGCCCATGTTATATATTAATATAATCAATATATTATATAGAATGCATGCATTAACATATGTTAGTAATTGCATCTTCTATTAATTTATTATGTCTCTCTCACTAGCTTATGAAGCTCATGAGAGCAAGGCCCTCCCGTCTCCTGCTGTATTTTCAGGACTGGAACAGAACCCAGTGCATGAAAGAAGCAATGAAATTTTTGACTCACACAAGAGAGAGAAGATTGACCGCCCAGAGAGGGCAGTCTCTAAGATGCCTTTCAATAGCTTTTTTATTTTGTCATGCCTCCCACAATGCTTTTACACTGAGGGGGTCTTCATATTTCTTGTAAAGTTGACTGAATGCTAAATTCTGGGTATTAAAAAATTTAAGTGAGATTTATGAGTTTGCTTTTGCTGCCTGCAAGGCTGCTGCTGTTTCTTTTTATTTCCAAATAGCACCTTTCCTCCTAACTCCGCAGGAAATACCTTAAGAATTTATTAGAAAGCCTGGTGGAGCTACCTTGCATTTCCTGCTCTGGGCTTGCAGCCCACGGGTGGTGGCTGAGGACGGGAGGGGTGGGGAAGGCCGGTGGACTTAGCAGGAGTGGCCGGCTGTCCGTCCCGGCCTCGAACAGCTGGAGCCTAGGGTCTGTCTTAACATTCATGCCTGTGTCAACACGGCGGCCAGCCTCCTCAGACGCTCATTACCATTTTCATTACCTTCCCCGCTTTACATGGACGCACGACCTTTTCTGACCTATCTCAATCCGTAAATCCACCTAAGTGTCTCAGACTGGCTTATCACTCCAGCTGCTGCCCAATTTTGTCAAACTTTAACAAGAGCTTGGCAGCAACCCCTAGTACAGCTTCCCTATTAAACAGACCTTTCTGGAGTAATGGCCCAAGAGATCACAACATGGACTTTGGAGGCAGCCAGACTTGACTCCTTGACTTTCTGTGTCACTTTGGCTGAAGGCAGTACCCTTCCCATTCCGGTTCCTGTCGAAACATAATAGGTAAAAACACGGTTCTCTTACAAGTATATAGTGAACTCAGGTAAGAGATTTATTTAACTCATTGTGATAGTTAATTTGATGTGTCAACTTGACTGAATCTCAGGATACCCAGATGTCTGGTTAAATCTTATTTCTGGGTGTGTCTGTGAGGGTGTTTCCAAAACAGGTTAGTAACTGAGTCAGTGGACTGAGTAAAGCAGCTGGTCCTTCCCAAATTGGGCGGGTGGTCTTCACTGCATCCACCAAGGGCTTGAATGGAAAAAAGGTTGGAGGAAGAGAGGATTCTCCCTTTGTCTCTGTCTGCCTGAGTGGCTGAGATGGGATAGTGATCTTCTTTAGCCTGTGGCACTCGTGGTTCTCAGGGCTTCAGACTGGGACTGGAACCCACACCACCCACTCTCCAGCTCTTAGGCGTTCAAACTGCATCGTCAGCTTTCTTGAGTCTCAAGCCTGAAGACGACCGAGTGTTGGGCTTCTCAACCTCCAAAATCGCATGAACCAATTCTTCATGACAAATCTCATTCTTTCTCTCTACCTATATATATTCCACGGGTTCTGTTTTTCAGGAGAACACTGATTAATATATTTATTAAGGAGGAAATCTACAGGATGGTAAAGCTGACTCAAAGAGTATTCAAAATCAGATACTTATTCAAGATAGGAACAGCTATCTTGCTCCTTGGAAGAAAAGCTGTGACAAACCTAAACAGCAGATTGAAAAGCAAAGACATCACTTTGCTGACAAAGGTCCATATGGTCAAAGTGATGGTTTCTCCAGTAGTCATATAAAGATGTGACAGTTGGACCATAAAGAAGGCTGAGCATCAAAAAATTGATGCTTTAGAATTGTGGTGCTGGAGAAGACTCTTGAAAGCCCCTTGGGCTGCAAGGAGATCAAACCAGTCCATCCTAAAGGACATCAACCCTGAATATTCATTGGAAGGACTGATGCTGAAGCTGAAATTCCAATACTTTGGCCACCTGATGCAAAGAGCTGACCCATTGGGAAAGACCCTGATGCTGAGAATGATTGGGGGTGGGAGGAGCAGGGGATGACAGAGGATGAGATGGTTGGATGTTATCACCGGCTCAATGGACACGAGTTTGAACAAACTCTTGGAGGTAGTGAAGGACAGGGAAGCCTGGCATGCTGCAGTCCTTGGGGTCATAGAGTCAGATATGACTTAGCAACTGAACAACAACACTTGGTCCATCAGGAAATGAATGCTGAAATAAAACTGCTACATTAGATATAAAACTATTGAATGTTCTACAGGGCAGCAAATCTCTAATTTTGGGGGCTATTTTTTATAGGACAGTAATAACTTAAATCTCTACTGAACAAAATTATTTGCAGTTTATCAATCTTTCCTCAAGCTAACATAGAACTCTGCACAGTCTAGGCCTTGATTAATAGTGCATGAAACAAAGATATGTTTTTCTAGGGAATTAGTAATCCTTGGGAGCATCTGTTGGACAATGTCCCGATATGATATTAAAAGATGTGCAGGATGGGGAATACGTGTAACTCTATGGCTGATTCATATCAATGTATGACAAAACCCACTGAAATGTTGTGAAATAATTAGCCTCCAACTAATAAAAAAAATAAATAAATAAAAATAAATAAAAGATGTGCAACATTCTTTGTCTTTTTCCAAGTTCTGAATAATTTTTCTTGACAGTTTTCTCATGTAAAATGTTGTCTCAAGACAAATTGCAGAGTATAGAGGTGATAATATACTGACCCACATATTAAAGAAAGGCTTTTCTTTCTTGGTGAACTAGGCTGATAGTTTACCAAGCTATTGCCTGTTATTAATTTATTATCACGTATCAACAACATCACTGGGCAGAGAGGTGTCCTCGTCCAACCTTCAAGGCTCTGAAGAGCAAAGTGTCCTCTGTGTTTCTTCAACACTGAGGGTTGGGAGTTGCTTCCTGCTGTTACTCTCTGAGTTACCTCAACATTCTCTTTTAACTTTCTCCTTCCTTCAACATTTGTTTAATACATTCACTATGTAATGTTCTCTGTTGAAACAATGACTCTGTTTCCCGTGCTTCATCCTGACTCTGTTACAGGTACATGTACATGGAGAAGGGTACATATTTCCTGGTGGCCAGGAAGTGTCTGTTTAAAAATATAATTCCTAAAACTACATTAATTATTGTGTTCAGAACTGTTACTATTCCTAGAAAGCATTTGCTGGGTTTTTTGCACAAACACACCCTCCGACTACTTTGCATTCGTTATCTCATTTAACCCTCAAGGCAATCCTGCAAGTTATTTGAGTACTCTGACCCTCACTCTAAAGGTGGAGAAACTGAAGCCCAGAGAGACTAAGTAGCCCCTCCAAGATCCCACCAGTAAATGCGGGCCTGGCCATCAAATCCAGGCTGCTTGCATTTGTTCTCTTTCATGAATTGCGACACGAGTCATGGGTCCTATTTGTGTTGTGATGGGATAAAAGGGCAGACTTTTCATCAAGATGAGAAATAAACAGGGGAAACATACACGTGTATGTTTGAAGAGCCTTCAACAAGAACCATTGGAGACCCAGGGGTAGAAGATGTGTGTCCTTGCACGGAGGACTTGTTCGATGAGAAATAAACAGGGGAAACATACACGTGTATGTTTGAAGAGCCTTCAACAAGAACCATTGGAGACCCAGGGGTAGAAGACGCGTGTCCTTGCACGGAGGACTTGTTCAGGACCACGGACAGCGGCGGGCGTGCGCCTTTGGCTTTGACCAGCAAGACGATGCAAAATACGTTTCTTACTGCAGACTGCCCCGCACCGCGCCATGGGTTGTGCTCGAGGACCACTTGGTTAAGGGGGTGAAGGGTTGCGCTCGAGGACCGCCCGGTTAAGGGGGTGAAGGGGTCTTCCGATCGCCGAGCTGTGCCACCCTGTGCAGCGCTGTGACTCCCCTGAAGAAGGGACACTTTTTAAAGGTTCTCTCACTGAAGCCCTGTGAGCTTTATTTAGTGGCCCTGTCACCGCAGGTCATGGTCAAAAAGTTTAGAAACACTTCTAAGATTCAGCAGCTGTGAGCCAGAGTAAGACTCGGGCAAACAGTTGGGGAGAGGAAAGGAGGGAGTGGTAATATTGGGGAATTTGGAAGACAAATGTCAGAGAGAGCCTTGGGAAGCATGAGGGTGTTCAGTGCTTGAGAAGAAAGGAGGGTACCAGAGAGAGAAGGTTGCTTACTGAAAGCAAATTTCTGATATCTGATGGTTTTCCCTAAAGCTGGCCCAAACCTTAGGGCTGAGACGGTAAAGGGAGACGAGGATTTGCAATTAGAAGACCTGGTTTAAATTCCTGGCTCTGCAGTTGCTTGCCTTTGAGCTTGAAGTCAGAAGTTGCATGTAGTCCATCTTTATTTCCTTAGCTCCTGGCACCATATGCAAGGAGATTGTGTACTTGGCTGAACTATGTATAAATTCTATACTGTCTTAAGCCTTTCCCTCCAGGAAAGTCTGAGATTGCTTCATTACCTGCAAAATAGGGTCCTGCTGTCTTGAAAGAGTTATTATGAGGATCAAATGAAATAATCAAGTTGTTCCTTATATAGTTTTAATGATGTAAATTGACTGGTCTCTGTATTTATCTCTGCAGAGTAGGATATACTGCAGAATTCACAGGAAAGTGTCTTTGGAAATAGCAACAGATTTGAAAAACAGCTTTCATACAAATGCTATACCAAAAGAGGATTCATGAGGTATTTTTATAATTAAAGTGGCGCAAACATTCCACTTTATAAATACTTTGTTCAACTTAGTAAATACAGCCTTTACATCTCTGGAAGGAACATTGTCTCCCGCTAAATTTTTGTTTAAAAAAAAAATCACTAGTTGACGCTTCTTTAAATCCACACTCAAAACAAACCCACCAGACGAACTCCACCAGGAGCAGCAGCCCCTTGATCTGCAAATTCAGGCCAAGATATTAACAAGATGCAGAAATTATTTGAAAACTATGCAGTAATGGTGAGACTACAGCAGATGACGAGGAAATAAGAAGGGGGGGGGGCAGGCAGGAAGGGAGAGAGCCAAGAAAAAGATCAAAAGCTTTCCAAGCCCAAGCAAATTTAGAAGCTTTTCCATATCAGGACACCTGCTGTTTAAGACTAAAATATCCACTTTGAGGCTTGAAATAGATAAGCGCCGAAGTGACACGCCCGATGTCACCCTGGAAAACACTGATCCACTCGGGTGATTTTTTCACAACGTCCTTTACAAAGATGCAAATGTTATTTGTTTCAAAGGAGGAAAGAACAACACCCGTCTAAGTCACACTTCCCCAGCCATTCTTTTTACAGCATAAATTAATGATCTCGCGGTTTGCACTGACAGATACCCAGAGGTGTTTAATCAGCTGTCTCTGACAAAACACGGTGTTTTTTAGGCTGGCGCATTTACAAATAAAGAAAAAACAGCCTGTAATCCCTCATAAAGAGGAGCCACCGGTTCAGCTCCATTTGAAGGAATGACATTATCTCGAGCGCTTGCTCATGAATGCATAAACAGGGCACAGCTTGGGAAGTTCAGGTACGTGCAGAGCATAAATGTTGGATGGGATACATTAGCCAGGGCCCAGAAGGAAGGGCATCTCATCCTTCCTCTCCCAGGTGAACGGAGGGAGGGACGATGGTGTAACCACGGCAGAGCTCACCTCCTGGTTTCTGACTAGCCTGGGTCGTGGGGACAGAGAGCCTGCAGCCCGCCGAGGAAGCAGGGGCCGGCGGGGATGGAGGCAATAGAGACAGACATTTCATCGAGCAGGGGAGCATCTGTGCATGCAAGAGTCAGATCATCATTATCTGCCCTGATTGCTGCCTCCTTGGAAGCAGGAGGACGACAGTGTTAGAAAGCGTAATGTCTCCTTGACTTGGGCCTAGACATGACTGTCAGTCTGTGCACAAATGCGGCAACTACTGAATGCCCTCTGTGTGCTGCGCGTGCAGGTACAAAGGCAAGGAACGACTCCTGCCCCGGAGGGGCGGGCTCGCTGTCTCAGCCGCCCGGAGACAGTCAGGGCTCTTGTGGCAACAGAACCCAGTTCTGGGTGAACCAACCAGAAAAGGGGTTTATTAAAAGACCGCATGTAAAACAGACAGTGAGTGGGAAGCTCCTGCTAACACAGGGAGCTCAGCCCGACAACCGGTGACGACCTAGAGGGGTGGAGGGTGGGAGGGGCTCAGAAGGGAGGGGGCACATGTTTACTTATGGCTGACTCACATTGCTGTACATTGTAAAGCAATTATCCTCCAATTAAAAACAAATCACAGGGGACTTCCCTGCTGACCCAGTGGTGAAGAATCTGCCTTCCAATGCAGGGGATGAAGGTTGGATCCCTGGTCTGGGAACTAAGATCCCACATGCCGTGCTGCAACTAAGCCCACACCCCACAACTACTGACTCTGCAACAAGAACTGTGACCCAATGCAGTTAAACAAATATTTAAAATAAATAAATAAAACTTAAAACTATCTTAAAAAATAGATAACTAATAAGGACCTAATGTACAGCACAGGGCACTCCACTCAGCATTCTGTAATGGCCTATATGGGAAAACAATCTAAAACAGAGATGTTGTTCAGTCGCCCAGCCATGTCCGACTCCTTGTGACCCCATGGACTGCAGCATGCCAGGCTTCCCTGTCCTTCACTATCGCCCAGAGTTGCTAAAGCTCATGTCCACTGAGTCGGTGATGCCATCCAACCAGCTCATCCTCTGTCGTCCCCTTCTCCTCCCGCCTTCAATCTTTCTCAGCATCAGGGTCTTTCCAATGAGTCACTTCTTCACATCAGGTGGCCAAAGTATTGTAGCTTCAGCATCAGTCCTTCCAATGAGTATTCAGGGTTGATTTCCTTGAGGATTGACTGGCTTGATCTCCCTGCAGTCCAAGGGACTCTCAAGAGTCTTCTCCAGTACCAGACTGATGTTTGAAAGCGTCAGTATGTATACGGATAACTGATCCACTTTGCCACACATTGTAAAGCAACTATACGCCAAAAGAAATTAATTTTAAAAACGAGGAGAGAAGGATATTTCAGGGCTTGCATAATGGGCCATAGGCGAGGACCAAGGCTCAAAAGCATGCCCCGGTTTGTACTGCTGCTACGAGGGACACAAGACCCCAGTTCTGGCCTCGGAAGCATCTGCCACCGCTGCTACCACGCTGGTCAGCATGGGGTCCCCAGGGCCTCTGTCTCTTTGGGTCACACATTTCTGAGTCAAGCCGAGGATGAATAATATCTGATTGGAGAAGACAGGTCAGGAGCCCTTGTTTCAGGGAAAGGAAGCTGGGAGAGCGGGTATCTGGTGTCTTCTGTTTTGATAGGGGAAGGTAGGCTTCTAAGAAGCGGGGGACGCCCCAAGTGTGGGAAGAAGGTTCAGACGCTAGGTGATCAGGAGGAGAGACAGCGGTCCACTGCAGAGCGATGCAGTGCGTGTTTCGGGATACTAAGGCAGCGCTCCTCACGGCCATGCGCAGAGTTCCGCGAGCAGTAAGGAGGCGGAGGGTAGCCGAGGCTGACCGCTGCTGGGAGGAGCCTTCCTGGAGGCAGAAAGCACAGTCTGGGTGAGGAGTGAGGGATCCCAAGGACACGGGAGGGCGGGGTCTGAAGGCGGGGATGAGCCCGGGGTGAGGGGGGCAGGCTCCAGAGTGGGGAGGCTGCGGCGGGCATTGAGGAGCTGGGGTCTTACAGAGGAGCACGGCGGAGCTCAGAAACGTGCACTCCCGAAGCGCAGCTTTGGCAGCAATGTGAGGAGGGGTGGGCCGCTCAGGTGGCGCTAGTGGGAAAGAATCCGCCTGCCAATGCGGGAGGCCCTGGCTCGATCCGGGTGGGGAAGATCCCCTGGAGCAGGAAACGGCACCCCCCTCCATATCCTTGCCTGGAAAATCCCGTGGACAGAGGGGCCTGGTGGGCTACAGTCGTGGGGTCACAGAGAGGAGGGACGCCATTGCTAAACGTGAGATAGTGGAGCCTTGAGCTGGAGTGGAAAGGACTGGGTGGGTTTGGGACACATCTGTGATGCCAAAGAGGAAGAACGAATTCCCGAGCAGCTGTGGGGCTTCCCAGGCGGCTCCGGGGTAAAGAACCCGCCTGCAGAAGCAGGAGCTGCGGGAGATGGGAGTCCGATCCCTGGGTCAGAAAGGTCCCCCGGAGAAGGAAATGGCCACCCCCTCCAGTATTCTTGCCTGGAATATTCTACGGACAGAGGAGCCTGGCGGGTCCACAGGGTCAGCAAGAGCTGGGCATGACTGCGTGAGCAAGCACACACTCCCAAGGAGCTGTGGAGGGTGAGGGGGCCCACGACAGCTCTGAGCCCAGGCGGCTGGGCGGGGAAGTGGTCGCGCCATTGGCCGGGGGAGAGAGGAAGAGGAGGAAGAGGAGGCCATTTGGGAAAAGGGACGGAAGGGACTCGGGCTCCGACGGGCTGCGCGCGGTGTGCCCGTGTAATACCCAAGAGATCAAGCCAGCAGCCAGAGGCGTCAGTCAGATTCAGGAGAACCAGGAGGGTGGACGTCCGATCTGACCTGTCGTCTGGTGGTCAAGACTGTGGGGGGCCAGGAACTTGTCCAAGTCAAGCAGGTGGCGAGGAAAGACAGGAATGGAGGCCTTGGGCGCAGACGCCCGTGTTCAGCGAGTGGGCCTGGGAAGAAGCTAGCTGCCCCGGGGCTGCGTGTTCCCCAGGCTTCCTCGGAGCCAAGAGGACGAGCAGGAGCCGGAGGGGAGAGGCCTCTTTGGGGATCAGAGTCCTGGAGGCGGGGGGGGGGGGGGGGGGGGAGGGGGGGGGGTGGCGCGCCTCTAAAAGCACTTCCTGCTGAAGGGGGGAGTGTGCAGGCCAGCACGCTGCAGAGGAAATGAGGGTGAGGAGGGGAGACAGCAAGCAGGAACCGCTTCTGCAAGAAGCTTGGCAGAGAGAGGAGAGAGGAGGGGCTGGCTGGGGGATGAGCGGTCATAGAGGGCTTGCTTTGAGGCCTGAAGGGGGAGAGGGGACAGCGGTTTACAGGTGTGGGGAGGTCAGCCAGTAAAGGGGGCCACGTGGAGATTTGGGCGAGAGAGTGCGTACTCTCTGGAGCCAAGTCACAGATAAAGAAGGGGAGCACCTGGGGTGGAGGAATCCACCTTAAAACAGAGGTTCACCTCAGCCTCCGAGACTGGTGAGGGGTAGGCAGCAAAAGTGCCAGTGAAGACAGATGTCTGAGGAGGTTATCCAGGCAAAGGCCAGGCTGCTGTGACCAAGGGACCCTGGAATCCAGCGACTCAAACCAGACGGACCTGCATCTTTCCATCGCCTGCCCGTCCAGGGAGAGTAGGCAGAGACCTGAGCCAGCAGGGCAGCGTGGCCGTCCTCACCACTAGCTCCAAGGTCATCCTCAGACCTTGGGAAGAAAAGGGATGAGCCAGTCCAGGCTGAGCTCTTTAAGGAAATGACCGGCCCATGTGATGTTTTCTCGTCTCCTATTAGAAAGAACTTAGAGGGGCTTCCTTGTACAGCACGTAAGACTCCTGGCTTCTGCTGTGTGTGGGGGGGCTCAGGTTTGACCCCTGGTCAGGGGAACTGAGCCCCTGCATGCTGAGGGGTGCAGCCAAATAAAAGAACAGACACATGGCCACACCGACCTGCAGAGAGGCTGGGAAAGGTGGTCTCTCACTGAGCAGCCGTGTGCCCTGGAAAATGAGTTTGAGGGGATGACCGTGGGAGAGGGGGACATTTAGGGATTTCATGGTGAAGAGCCTCTTATTTTCTCCCTGAGTTGGTTAGAGGGAAAGAATGGGAACGGATGGCTGATGTGAGAGAGCAGTGAGCTCCTGGCACAGGCAGTGAGGGAGCTCGAAGGACAACGAACACAGGAGTCATCCCAACGTCCCACCCGGCTGGCGAGGGGCCACGTGGGGGTGGCCGTCTGTGTCTCCGCAGCTTTGGCAGAGGGCAGGTTGTCGCACTGATCCAGACGCGGGGGTGTGACAGCAAGAAATAGAAAAAAGATGAGAATCCAAGTCTACGGAATCCATCTGGAAATAGAAGTCAAGGTCAGTGCAGTGTGGAGGCCCTGTAACAGGCGGGACAGCGGGCTCGCGCCCCGCCTGTGGGGGTGACAGTGTGTGTCCAGTGGGGATTTAGGGCACACGGGCCGCAACTCGAGGATGGAGGGGGAAGCGAGCAGGGCTAGGGTGTGTGTCAGAAATGGAGCGAGGAGCAACTCGGGGTCTCTTGGAGACTGAGGAGGTACACGGCTCTAGAGAGAGAGGTCTCAGAAAGACCCTGTCCAGAGACTGCTCAGGGTGTGGGCTTTGAAAGCTTTAGACTTTGAGGGCAGTTCACGGAGTACCAAGGACTAGACAGAGGGGAGAAGTGGAGAGAAGCGGAGGTTACTGAGGCCGAGGCCAACTGGGAGGCTGGGGAACTGGGTGGTTAGCGCCTTTCAAGATGCCGGCGTGGACAGGAGAGGGAGCCCCGGGAGCCAGAGGCTGAAGGACGGGGGTCTGGGGGAGCGGCCAGGGGGCTGGGGGAGAGCTGGGGGGAGGGGGAGCCGGCAGCGGGGAGAAGCTTCCACAAGAGCAGGAGCAGCCGTGCGACGTGGACCCCCGGATGGAAGGCTGGCCCCTCCAGGACCTGAGTCCTGTGAGACCTGGGCAAATGGCCCTCCTGCTCATTATTAGAGGTTTGCAGCAGGAAAAGCCTGTGTGTAACCAAGGAGGAGAAGGGGACGACAGAGGATGAGATGGCTGGATGGCATCACCGACGCGATGGACGTGAGTTTGTGTAAGCTCAGGGAGCTGGTGATGGACAGGGAGGCCTGGCGTGCTGCGGTTCATGGGGTCGTAGAGTCGGACACGACTGAGCGGCTGGATGGAACGGGACTGGGGTACAAGACAAAGAGGCTGAGGACGCAGAGGCGTGTGCTGTTCACCGCGGAAAATGGCCGAGGACGTCCCTGTGGTCCATTGGTTAAGAGTCCGCCTGCCAGTGCCCGAGACACGGGTTCAATCCCTGGTCCCAGAAGATCCCACATGTCGTGGAGCAACCAAGCCCGTGCACCAGAGCTGTGGAGCACAGTCTCCAGGGCACAGGCCGGACATCCAAACGGAGGGACGCAGCTGCGGCGAGGAGCCCGCGGGTCACAGCTGGAGAGCTGCCCCACCTGAAATCAGAGAGCCCGGCGCAGCCAAAGATGAAGAAAAGAAAATGGCCAAGTGGGAAGCCTCCTCACAGTGATGGCGGGGACAGGCGCTCACGGGGACATGGGCCACAGGGAGCTCAGGATGGCCCGGGGGGAGCCAGCCTGACAGGGGCGCAGGGCCCAGCTGGACGCGGGGCCTTGGGGCTCCGCCTTGAGGAGCTGATGCGGTTCTGTGAGAGCCGCCAGGCCCACCCCGGCCATGTGCTGTCAGGGCCCGGGGCGGGTGGGCGCTGGTCTCTGCAGCGTCCCCACCACGGAGAGCAAGCTGGGCTTACTGGAGCGGGGGGCGCGGGGAGTCTTCCACCGCAGGTACTCTGGGTCCAGGCTTGTGTGGGCAGTCTCCACCTGGAGTCCCCAAGTTCTTCATTTGCTACTCCTCTTGGAAATCCTAAAGCATGACTTTCTAGCTCCACTTCAAGGACAACTTCTTCACCCAGGGGGCCTTCATCCATTCCTAACAGAGGCCGCTGTGCTAACGGGACAGACACCCCACCTCCCCCCCCCCCACAGGCATAGTCACAGCAGATGCAAATATACAGTCTGTGACGGAGTCAGCAACACTGCGCTGACACGCACATCCGTGTTTCTCTGTCATCAATGCTTGGTTCCATTAACCTGAACCTCACCTTTCACTACCCACAAGAGTACCTTGATGCAAGCTGCTGGATCTCAGGCTTTCAGAAAATGTATCTGAGCCTCACCCATCACCTGGAGAATAAGGACAGGTTCCTGGGCCTGTTCCTCATGCCACTGGCTTCATATGAATAAGAAAAGGACGCTGATTTCCATTTATGGGAATCCCTAAAGTACCCTGGCTTGTTCTGCAAATCATAGAGTGAGAATATTTAGAGCTGGCAGAGTCCTTGAGGATCACCTCCTTGTCCAGAGTCTTATATCCTGATCCCACTTTATTCCTCTTTGCACTGAGTACATGTTTGAGCATCACCCATGGATTATCTTAAATTCCATCTTCTTATTGGGTGAATCTACCTTATATCATCAACAACAACAAAAATGCCAGTTTGGGCCAAGATACTTGCACTCCAGGTTGAATTGCCCTCTGGGAATTTTTATATTTCTTTTACTTTTGATTAGAGGAGGGAAATGGTATCCATTTTTATGGAAAACTGTGCTTCAGTGTGTGTAGTAAACACAGGGCCATTTTCAAGTATGAATGAATGATTTTCATGTTTCAAAACAAGTGGCGAACATAATGCATGTGAGTCCTGAGGCCTCCGTCTTTCCTTACATGTTCCTTTTAAATTAGGGCAGGGATGGGAATAGCGGTGGCTGCTGGGAAGGCCCCTAGAGCGCTTGCAGGTTCAGTGAGGAGCGTGCTGGGGTTGATTAACGATGTGTGCTTTGACATAAGCACGGAGGGGCAGGAAGACGAGCAACCTCTGGAAGCCAGCAAGCACAGGTGGAAGACTGGCCACACCGCCTAGCCCAGAGGCACCGCCCGAGTGCTCCTTGCCCCCATGTTCTCTGCTTCTCAGAATGTCTGTATCTCAGGGACATCTGTAAACCACATGAAACAGTTCCTTAAACCTCTGCCCGCCTTCTCCTAGCATTATTAGGTCAGGCTAAAGTAGTCAGCAACTTGAATATTTTAAGATTCAGTGAAAATAATTGCAGTATAGATTTAGCTGGTCTTCCCCAGTGGCTCAAACAGTAAAGAATTTGCCTACACTTCAGGAGACCCAAGTTCGATCCCTGAGTTGGGAAGATTCCCTGGTGAAGGGAATGGCAACCCACTCCAGTACTCTTGCTTGGAGAATCCCATGGACAGAGGAGACTGGAGGGCTACAGTCCATGGGGTCGAAAAGAGTCAGACACGACTGAGTGACTCACACGCATAGATTCAGCTAGATGCTACTGAAAGAAAGAACGAATTGTTTTTGAGACTTCCCCAGGTGGTTTAGTGGCTGAGACTCTGAATCCCAATGCAGGGTACCTGGGTTCGATCCCTGGTTGGGGGCAACTAAGACCCACACAGCTAAGTAAATAAAAAAATTTTTTCTTTTTTTAAAAGAAAGAATGAATCCTTTTCAGATACTCTCTGCTCCTATTTGAGTGGTTGCTAAAGCATTATTCACCCCTTCCACTTAGAGTGAAATCTCTACCTTTACTTTATGGCTGAGAAAGGGAACTTCTGCCCTGACTTATGGACTCACTCTTCACCCACCCACGCTGCCGTTCCTGCCTCAGGGTACCTAGAAGGAAGCTCTTCCCTGTCTCTGAAGTTATTCCTCTGCCTAACCTCATGACTCATCCCCTTTTTATTCTGAATTCCCTGACCCCTGGCCTCTGTTGGTGCCATTGATAGAAACAGAAAATATAAGAGGATGCCAGTGTTGGTGGGAAAAAGACCGAGTTCAGTTTGGAGGCTGTTCAGTTTGAGGTGTCCATGGTCATCTACGTGCAGATGTCCACTGGGCAACTGGCTGTCCTGGAATTTAGAAGGGAGATCATCTTTATCAGGGATCTTCTGGTAAGTCTACTCTCTGAAAAGCAAACAAAACCCTGATTTATAATATTTGCCAATTTCAAAAGTGTAAATATGTGTACCATGACTGATTGCAAGTTACCAATGGCTTAAAAGCTAGCTTGCACATTTTAAAAATGTGCAATGAGGATTAATGATTGATCCTTATGAGTACATTTAAGCCAGCTCCAGCATACCACCAGAGGTTGAGAGATAGAGGTTGAGATCTCTAATAGAGATTTTGGAGTCAAAGATGGCAGCCAAAATCCTGAAAGTGTTTAAAATGGACAGTACATGGCCTCAAAGGAGAAGACGGTCAAAGGTCCAACTCCTATATCTAATGCCAATGTATGAGATACAAAATTTTAAATATATTTATGTAGAACATAAGATTAATATAATTGTAAATCTATTTTATTTAAATTATTTGATGTCATTTAAGATGCTTGTAAACTTATTTTTTCTGCACTTGATAAAATATCCTCAGAAAAATGTCTCACTTTTATAAAAAATGTCTGACATATAAAAAATTACATATTTTTTCTTTTCCATTGTATTTCTTCTGATTTTTGCTTTATTTATGTATCTTTGTTGTTAGGTGTCTAATGGTTTAAGATGTCTATCTTCTTTGTGAATTGTACATTTTATTATTAAAAATATTCATCTTTGTTTCATTTAAAAGTAAATATATAAATTTAATACAAACAACAACAACAAAATGTCCAACTCCTAAGCATCTAGCACTACTCTTCAACTTCTTCCTGGGGCAAAAAAAAAAAAAAAAGCCTCTTCTATATCAAAAGAATGAGCATAATTGCGTGGGGTGTGTATTCAGTATACAAAGCCTTAGGAGCCCATAGAACTTGGGGGAAAAAAAGGTTACTCTATGAGAATGAAAGCTCTAAAAGCCAGCATCAAAGCCGTAATGACAGCCACCTGCAAAAGATGCCCTATCTCAAGGCACAGTCTGTGAATGTACGGTCTGGGAGGCCTGGGAACAACCAGTCCAAGTCTGGGGTGGTGGCTGGGAGTGGCCTGGGGACCCCCATGTCATGGGAGCAGGCTGCCAGTCCACAGGGAGACGGGAGCTGGGCAGGAAGGAAGCAGGCCCTCATGGAAGGGCAGGCTCCCCACAAAGTCCGGAACAGAGCATGCTGAGGAAAGGGCCCTGGTCAGTCTGTCCGGCGCTGGGTGGTCAGCACCCTCACCTGTATCCCTGCAATGGAGATGGTGACTTTGGGTGTAAAGTGGCTTATCGTCATTCCCCTTCAACACTGGCTGACGCTCTTTGCCTGGATTTGTGCGTCCACCCTGCTCCAGTGCAGACTTGCAGGGCTCTGTGCGGTGGAAAAGATGCTCCGGGACTTGAACATTCTAGATCATCCAGCTGACATATTCCTTATCTTTAGCACTCTGGTTTGTCCATTAGCCCAGCATCTGGCAGGTGACAGGGAATCAGTTCTGCTTGAGTTTAATAAACTCTGGATTAACTACCACGACCATTGGTAGAACTTGACATCAACTCAGCATTTGCCCATCACAGTTGGCACCAGGCACTGGGTCATGCACTTGGCAGATGTGATCTCAGTTTTTGACAGCTGCACCAGATTGGAACCCCATTTACAGATGAGGAAAGCAAGGCTCGGAGGGTTTGAGTCACTTGGCTTCTCTGAAAATGCAATCCTGAGGAGAAGACCCTGGGCCATGAGATTCTGCCAAGGCAAAGCTGAAGCTTTGCTCAACAGCCAGCAAAGAAAGCCACTGCTCTTTGAAACCACTTGTTTTATTTTTGTTTGTTTGTTTTGCCACCCTATTTTTTAATTGAAGGATAATTGCTTTACAGAATTTTGTCAAGCCACTTCTTAAAGCAGCAGCTGCTATTGCTCTGGGCCTGGGCAGATGGCCCTGTGGCCTCTGTCAGAGAGAACGCTGACACAAGATGAATGAGGGAGAAGTTATGGAAGAACAAGTGATGAGATGCTAACAAACAAAATAGGTTCTTGATTACAAGGGTTGCTCTGTTGTTCAGTCTTTGTGACGGCATGAATCACAGCACGCCAGGCCTCCCTGTCCATCACCAACTCCCGGAGTTTACTCAAACTCATGTCCATCGAGTCAGTGATGCCATCCAACCATCTCATCCTTTGTCATCCCCTTCTCCTCCTGCCCTCAATCTTTCCCAGCATCAGGGTCTTTTCCAACGACTCAGCTCATTGCATCAGGTGGCCAAAGTATTGGAGCTTCAGCTTCAGCATCAGTCCTTCCAACGAATATTCAACATCAAAGGTTGTCTCCTTCAGAGCTCCATTCCCAGAGACTCATTACCGCTTTGGGCATCACTTGGGCATCACAACCCTTCTGAGGGCATCTGGCTTTCCTCAGGGCCAAGGTCTACTGATAGAAGGGCAGGAGGACTAACCAAGACATTCGTGACAGTGAGGAGGCTGGCCTCATCCTAGGCAGAATTGGGTATTGGATATTGATGACTAGCGGTGACAGCCGTGGCAAGAAGAAGAAACAGCGGGAGAAGACGAGAAGACAATCTGTATCCGCACAGAGAGCCGGGCTCTGTGCGGGGCCGCCATGGATGCGCGCCGAGACCAGCCAGCGAGCCATGGGAACCTCGAGCGTCTCAGATGGGGCCGGAAAAATACTGAATTCAGGGGCCCTTTTTCTTTATGAGTCATGATCTCCTTCAACTGAAGATCACAGGAATTTTCCTCTCGAGCTGGCCCAGTGCCCAGGGAGAGAGCTGGGGCAGCCAGGGAGAGCACTCGGGGGTCACCTAGAGGGCACTGTGGCTGGTGAGTCAGACAGGCCGGTGATGGGCCGGTGACTGGCCGTCGGCTCGTTGCCCGCACCGCATCATCACCTTGGCCCAGGTCACGCCCTGCCTGAGCGGAGGGCCAGGCATCCAAAGGCCGGATTTGATTTCATTCAAGATGGTGCCCTCCACCTTCTCGTGACACGACCAGACAACCTGAGCCCCAAGATTCCCTCCCTCCCTTCCAGAAGGCTCTCAAGCAGGACACCAGCCCAGGAACACTCGAGCGTGCAATGCACACTCAGTTCCCAACCTCGGGGAGCTGCCCGACCCCTGGCCAGCAAGGACCTCTGCCTCGGGAGTTCTCCTCAGCACCGTGCCTTTCTATGGCCCTCTCTCCTTACAACCCCAGATGATAGGCTGGCATTCGCTCTTATTTAGAATGGATCTGCAGAGAAAAGAGCTTCCTGCCTGAGCAGGAAGCAGCAAGTGAGGAACCTGATCCTTCTTTATGATCTATTTTGCTGTCTTTATGGAACCTCAAGGTCACCACTCATCCCGAGTCTCTCTTCCTCTGGTGTATTCAGGGGGAGGGGCTCTCCTCGTGTCCACTCCTGGGAAGAGTCCGTGTCTCCACCTCTTCTCTCTAACCTTGGCTGGTGTCTCACTGTGGGCCTCTGCTCACTCGGCTGGAACCCCATCTCCATCTCCTCCAAGGCACATGGACGCTGGCCTGAGTGAACAGCTGCTTTACTGACCATCTAGGGAACAGCACAGGGGCTTTCACTGCAGCAGAGAGAGCAGACACCTTAAAAGTGGCTCATCAGAGCCCTTCGACTGTGTGGGTCACAACAAGCTGCAGAAAATTCTCAAAGAGATGGGAATACCAGACCACCTGACCTGCTCCTGAGAAAGCTGTATGCAGCTCAGGAAGCAACAGTTAGAACAACAGACTGGTTCCAAATAGGAAAAGGAGTATGTCAAGGCTGTATATTGTCACCCTGTATATTTTCACCCTGCTTATTTAACTTATATGCAGAGTACATCATGAGAAACGCTGGGCTGGAAGAAGAAGCACAAAATGGAATCAAGACTTCCGGGAGAACTATCAATAACCTCAGATATGCAGATGACACCACCCTTATGGCAGAAAGTGAAGAAGAACTAAAGAGCCTCTTGATGAAAGTGAAAGAGGAGAGTGAAAAAGTTGGCTTAAAGCTCAACATTCAGAAAACTAAGATCATGGCATCTGGTCCCCCATCACCTCATGGGAAATAGATGGGGAAACAGTGGAAACAGTGTCAGACTTTATTTTTCTGGGCTCCAAAATCACTGCAGATGGTGATTGCAGCCATGAAATTAAAAGACGCTTACTCCTAGGAAGGAAAGTTATGACCAACCTAGATAGCATATTAAAAAGCAGAGACATTACTTTGTCAACAAAGGTTCTTCTAGTCAAGGCTATGGTTTTTCCAGTGGTCATGTATGGACTACAAAGAAAGCTGAGTGTTGAAGAATTGATGCTTTTGAACTGTGGTGTTGAAGACTCTTGAGAGTCCCTTGGACTGCAAGGAGATCCAAACAGTCCATCCTAAAGGAGATCAGTCCTGGGTGTTCATTGGAAGGACTGATGCTGAAGCTGAAACTCCAATACTTTGGCCACCTGATGGAAAGAGCTGACTCACTGGAAAAGACCCTGATGCTGGGAAGGATTCGGGGCAGGAGGAGAAGGGGACGACAGAGGATGAGATGGCTGGATGGCATCACCGACTCAATGGACATGAGTTTGAGTAAACTCCGGGAGTTGGTGATGGACAGGAAACCTGGCGTGCTGCGGCCCATGGGGTTGCAGAGTCGGACACGACTGGGCCTCTGAACCGACTGGGACCCCTTCAGCCTGCAGCCCCACCTCCGGGCCCCTCCTGGCCTGGCCCCTGCCATCTTGCTCAGCGCTGTTTCTCTCCCAATCCAGTCTTCCTAAGTGCTTTCCCCAAACCCCCAATTTGTGTGTGTGGTTTTTTTTTTTTTTTAATTATGAAGAGTTATTTTAGTTCTCCTTTTTACATGTATTTGGGGTTGATGCTAAGGACAGTCTTTCTACCACCAAGTGGCTCACCAAGAATTTTGCTGAATAAAAACCCTTTTAGGGACTTCCCTGGTGATCCAGTGGCTAAGACTCTGAGCTCTGAATTCAGGGAGACTGGGTCCAATCCCTGGTCAGGGAGCTAAATTCCGCAAGCCACAACTAAAAGATCCTCAAGGTCACCACCCATATCAAGAGTCCCTCTTCCTCTGGTATGTTCAGGGGAAGGGGCCTGTCTCGCGTCCACTCCTGAGATGAGTCTGTGTCTCCACCTCCTCTCTCTGACACAGGGTGGTGTCTCATGGGCCTATGCTCACTTGCAATGAAGATCAAAGATCCCACGTGCCAAACTAAGACCAGGCACAGCCAGATAATTACATTAAAAACAAAACAAGCAAACAAAAAACCCCTTCTAGTCTGGAGGAAGGTCATGCCACTCGCTTAAGGGAGCAGGTGGGGTTGGAGGCCATTGAAGTCAAGGCAACTGAAGTCTTCTCCACAAAACCGCTCTTTCCTGTTAGGTAGCAAATTGGGTGCATGGAGCAGTCTTCAATAAACACTCATTCACGTGAGTCTCTTTGCTCTCAGGGTTCTTGTCAGGTCTCTCTGACAGAGCTAATCCACAGAGTGAAGGACCTGTGTGTTTATCTCTCCGAGGCAGCACTGGGCCCGGAAGGGGTGCTCTGCTCCCGGCAGTCATTCAGGGAGTCAGGTTCCTCCCATCTTGCAGCTCCACCCAATCTAGGATCTGAGTCCTTTCCAGAAGGAAGATGGGGAAAGGGAGCAAGGGCTGCCCGTAGGGTGTTTACATGGATCTTGCCTGAAAGCGGTGGTCATCCCTTCAGCTCACACAGCACCGACCAGAATCCAGTGACAGGCCCACATTCAAGTCTGAGAGAGGGTGGGGTACACAGCACAACTGCCCAGAAAGAAGTTTAGAACAGGAATGTTGGGACTTCTGTGGTGGTCCAAGGGGTAAGGCTCCATGCTTGAAACGCAGAAGGCCCAGGCTTGATCCCTGGTCAGGGAACCAGATCCCACTTAGTTCAGCAGGGGACTAAGAGTTCTCATGATGCCAACTAAAGATTCCACATGCCGCTCCTGAAAAGATCTCGTGTGCTACAGCTAAGACCTGTCACAGCCAAACAAATAAATACATATTAAAAAAAACAACAACAAAGAATGTTGGTGAGCTCTAGCAGCCTCTGCCACATTCTTACAGGGGTAGCTTCCCTTTATGCCAAGCGGAGCTTCTTTAAGTGGCCCATTCAAATCTACAAAGAAACCCCTGGCATCTTTTATTGATATGAGACTGGCCACACAACTGAAGCCTCCTGAATCTTTCCTCAAATAACTCTACTGGAGTCAGAGGCAGAGGGGTAGATGGAGAGCAAGTCTCCGCACGGTAGAAGGAGGGCTTTTAAGTCATCCCCAGTTGTTGTTGCTGTTTGGCTGCTAGCTCATGTCTGACCCTGCAGCCCCACGGACTGCAGCACGCCAGGCTCCCCTGTCCTTCGCCATCTCCCAGAGTTCTCAGATTCATGTCCATTGAGTTGGTGATGCTATCTAAGCATCTCATCCTCTGCCACCTCCAGGTAAAAAAAATAATTATGGAAGTGACATCATTTTGATAGTTCAACTTCTTCCTCCTATCTTCCTCCAAGTGCAAGAGAGAAATGGTCATTATTCTTTCTCCTCTGCTCTCTTAGGCTTGGAAGTCTTGCTTCAGACCTTCAGAAGATACTTCTCACCTCAGGACAAAAACAAAAACAAAAAGCCTTTTTGAAATCATAGCAACTTGGTGGGAGGAGAACGAAATGTTCTCAGCTATCTCTTGCTACTGAAGATGTGAAGGGAATATAAATAAATGTAGACAGTACAGTTTGCCTTACTGAAACACAAAAATTACAGGGTTTCAATCTACAGAAAAAGACTGAAGTTTTCTGACAGTAGGTAAGCACATTTTGTGCATTTAGCTACTGATTCTCTCAGAAATGAAACTCCCTGGAGGAAAGACTTGAAATCCAGAAGAGGAAGCTGACCACCCATCCTGGTGTGCCCAGGACACCCCCAGAGTGTGCCTGTTCCCCCATTGCAGTCATTTATTACACCTTCACGCATGAAAGCATCTCAGTGAGATCATGTGTTATAGGGCCACAGGGGAGGATGCAGAGGAAACTTATTTACGTCTAACATCCCTATGGCAAAATGACACTTTTACACAACACTGGGAAAGTGGTTAAGGAAGTCATGGCTTATCCGTAAGGAGAAAGCCACCAAATCACGACTGTATACGAGATCTGAAGACTGCGGACCCACGGAGCTGCCGTGCCCTCCTACCTGATTTGCCTCCAGTCTCTCCTGCGTTCAGAGCCTCCACAGACAATGGCTCAGATGGTACTCCGCACAGCTCCAGCGGGTGCTGCCCCCATAGACTGGAACGGAGGCAGTGCTTTCAGGAGAGTCGTGTCATACCCAACCCGCCCAACTGTACAGGGCGGTCCTGAAAGTGTTTCCCACACTACGGCCTCAATGCTTTTTCTTAAATCAGATAACACTGAACGTGATGTTCACTGGTTAAAGCTATTTGATAACTTTCCTTTGGCTTCAGAATCGAGCATTATCTCCTGAGTTTAGCTAACGGGGCTGTGATCTCTGGCCCCTGACAAACTCCCCAGCCTCTCCCCTTGTCATCCTCATCACAGAGCCTGCGATGGTTCCTCGTGTCTGTCAACTCGACTGGGCCAGGAGGTGCCCGTGTCGTTGGTCAAACATTATTTTCAGTGATTCTGGGAGAACTTTTTTTTTTGGAGGACACTAACATTTAAAGCAGTGGATTGAGTAAAGCAGACTATACTCCGTAATGTGGGTGGGTCTCGCCCAATCAGCTGAAGGCTTGACTAGACCAAAAGAAGGATTTCCTCCAAAGTGGGAGAGAATTCTCCCTCCTGACAGTCTTCAAAATGGAGAGCTGGTTCCTTGTGGTTCCACAGCCACTTCCAGCCTTTGAACTTGAACTGGGACATCAGCTCTGCAGATTTTGGATTTATGAGCCTTTATGACCATGCAAGTTAATTCTTTATAATCAATCTCGTCTTTTTCTTTCTTCCAGATTTCTTGGATTAGGGCCCCATTCTTATGACCACATTTAACCTTAATTATTTTTAAAGGCCCTATCTCCAAATATACTCACACTCCGGGGATGACGCTTCAACATATGAAACTTGGGGGGACTCAGTATATAACAGAGTTCAAGCTCCCATCATTATGAATTACTCTCATATCATGTTCTCCAAATACCATGTATTCGCTCAGCTGGGTCTTACCCATGCTGTGAAAAACACTTCCTTCTGCAGAGACCTCTCCTCCCATTTCCTCTTCATCGAGCTCATTCTCATGCATCTTTGGGTCTCAGATTACACAGCACCTCTTCCAGGAAGCCTTCCTGGAGCACCTCCATAACCCCTGCCCCCCACTTCCATTCACTTGTGTTGCTTCTGTGTCTTTTCATTGCTTGTCTTGTACTCATTGAACTGTTATCATCTAACCTTGAGCCAGGAGCCTTAACACACCCAGTAAATACTTCTTAACCATAAGCTAAAAAACTATAATAAAACTAGCATGTATGCTGTGCTTATAACTATTTAAAGGCACTTAAGCAAAGGAAAAATGTTGAGAAGGCATTACGCCAAAATGACAACACTGGTTTTATTTGCGTGGTAGAATTTTGGGGCTTTTATTTGTCTTTTCTCTTATCCTCTACATTTTCTATAATGGGATTATATCTTTTGCAACTTGTAAAAGTATTGTTTAATAGTACACACAGCAAGCATTTTAATTCTCAGCCTGAAGCTGGCTTGTTTCAGGCTGTATTCCAAGGGAACTGATTTCCTTGAAACAAATCATTTTGAAAGGTGTCTTGGAGTCGCCCCTAGTGGGATTTGACATATATGTTATTAATTGGAGGGTATGACCGCCCTGGAGAATGGTTCACTCCTGCTCTGTGGGGTTTCAATAATGAGCACAGTCACCTTGGCCGGTGGGAATTCAGGTGGCGGGCTTGCCCTGGGGATCTGTATTACTAAGAGAGTCTACAGCCTGAATGTTGAAAGACCAGCGAGGTGTGAATGTTTTTGTTGAGGTGAAGTTACCTGGCATTATTCTGTAGTTGGGGCTTCCCTGGTGGCTCAGTCGGTAAAGAATCTGCCTGCAATGCAGGAGACCCAGGTTCGATCCCTGGGTTGGGAAGATCCCCTGGAGGAGGGAAAGGCTACCCACTCCAGTGTTCTGGCCTGGAGAGTTCCACGGACTGCATAGTCCATGGGGTCTCAGAGAGTCGGACATGACCGAGCGCCTTTTCCTTCCCTTTCCCTTTCATCCTCTGGTTCTCAGCTTTACGCAAGGGGAGAGAGAAAGCCAATCCTCTGCGGGTGTTTGTAGCCCTCTGTAGTGGCCTCCCTGGGTCTGGAGGAAGCCATGTACCCATGGGTGTGCACTAGCTGATCAGACGTACTGTATCTTTTGTCTCAGGAGGGAGGCCAGTTCTAGGACAGAAATGAGGATCACCGAAGGTAACAGGATGAGACGGTGGTTGGTAATGGTGGGATGAGCGGATGAAAGGTGAAAGCTATGAGCGTGTACTGAGTTCTATGTGGCAAGCACAGTGCAGGGCCCCTTGATAGACGTCCCTGCGGCCTCATCAACTGTAATTTCCCATCTCCTCCTTCTTGGTTGTGTAGCCAGCCAAGGGTTGAACAAGCAGAAACTTGCTTCCTCAGGCTCCCCTGAGTTAGAACACGTGACTGCCATCTTAGCCAATGATCCCCAAGGGGAACACTATAAGGAGCTTCTAGGAAGGATTTCCCTCCTCAGTAAAATGTGACAAATGGAAAGAAGTGTCTCTTTTTCCAGATGTTGCCATGTCTACACATGTTGGTCCCTCTGGCTCTAGCAGTACCCAGAGATTCCCTCCTGCCAAAGCCAAGACAGGAATGTCTTAGCGCTGGGTTAGAGCTGTTCTTGCTTAATATAATCACATGTCTTGGGAAGTGATCAGATCAGGGTACATTTTAGAGGCAGAGTGGGCTGATAATGGAGTTGGCTTCACAAGGGTGCCCCTCATCATCCAGTGCCTGGATCTTCCAAGCTAAGGATGCACTGTTACTCTGCATCCTTGTGTAGCCATGGAAACAGATGATGCTCCTGTAGGGGGTTTAACCCTCCTACCTCTCAGAGACCTCCCATAGGTCCTCAGACAAAAATTGTGACAAGGTCTTTGCAAAACTCATCCCATACAGTATAAAGCAGATCAGGTCAAAGTTGGTTGAATGAACAAATTCAAATTCTGCTGCTTGTAGCCAGAGGCAGTCAACACTCCTTTAATCCCCATGAGGACCCAGGGATGACTATCTCAAAGTCCCTGTTCTACAGATGGTACATATCTCTCATTCTGATGCCCTCCAGACCCCGCCTTGGGCCCGGTCTGTTCCCCATCCCAAGTGTTCACGCTCTGCTGGTCTGCACCAGAGCCCACACCAGACCTCTGGAAGGCAGTGCGTTTCTCTCTCGCTCTGAGCCCACTCTGGGCCTGACCTTGGCCTGCCCCGTGGCCGGGGGTCGGCCCCCCCAGCAACTCCCTCCGTTTACCCAACGACTCCGGGCTTTGGCCATCAGCACCTTAGCCTTCTTGGTTCCTGGCAGAATCAGGCTGCTTCCCTCTGTCCTGATGCTGCAAGGAGATCAGTCCTGATAAACACAATCTGTTCTGTGATTCACAGAAGCCCCTGATGGCCTGACCCCTGCTCGGCAAGACCTGGTAAAATTAAACCTCATTAATTCTCATTACAGCCCTGGAGAGAGGGACTTATTTATAACCCTGCATGGGTTCAAACTCACAGACACACTGGTCCCACAAGTATTTTACTGCTTGGATGGGCAAATCGCTGGTGAGAGCCAGAGTCCAGGTCTGCAAACAGGCAGGCAGGGAGCTCCAGGCTCCATTCATCACCTCTCACAAAGCCAGATAAAGGGGATTTCACAGTATTAGGGAAACAGAATTAGGAAGAATGCTAAGGGTTATTTATATTAACTACTCAAAGACAACTTGAGGTCAAGAACTTTGGCTTTATGCCTCTCCACAGGCCCTGCGCCTGGTGCTTGATGATATCTGGGGCCTGAACTGTCCCAGGGGAGACAGGGACACTGTTCAAGCCTGACGGCACATAAGAATGGGGACCATTGTCTCCTGGCCACCAGGGTCACGGCCCTGCCTGGGATGCTGGTCTCCACCTGTGATAAAACCCAGCCTCCGCTGGGCAGGCAGGAAACTACAGGAGGCGTTTGAGTCCAAAGAAGGCTCTAATCCACGTGCAGCTGTAACAGCTAAATCTCCTGGAGTGCAAGCGAGTGAATTTAGAGGATTTTAGGCGTTAGTCAGGCTTCCCTGGTACCTCAGTTGGTAAAGAATCTGCCTGACGTGCAGGAGACCCCGGTTTGATTCCTGGGTTGGGAAGATCCCCTGGAGAAGGGGTAGGCTACCCAGTCCAGTATTCTTGGGCACTCCTGGTGGCTCAGATGGTAAAGAATCTGCCTGCAATGCGGGAGACCTGGGTTTGATCCCCGGGTTGGGAGGATCCCTTGGAGGAGGGCATGGTAACCCACTCCAGTATTCTGGCCTGGAGAATTCCATGGACAGAAGAACCTGATGGGCTATAGTCCATGGGGTCTAACAGAGTTGGGCATCATTAAGCAACTAAGCATGGCATAGGCATTATTCACAATTGACAGAATATGGAAGCAATCTAAGTGTCCATCAACAGACTAAGGGGTAAAGAAGAAGTGATATATACACATATATACACAAAGATATATTTATATCATATATATATAAAGAAGAGGTGGTGTGTGTATATATATATATATATATATATATATATATATATATATATACACAACACACACACACACAGTAAAACACTACTCAGTCATAAAAAAGAATGAAATTTTGCCATCATGGATGGACTTGGAAAGCATTATGCTAAGTGAAATAAGCCAGGCAGAGAAAGACAAATATTGTAGGATATCACGTCTTGTGGAATCTACAAATACTATCCAGCTAGTAAATCTAACAAAAGAGGAATAGATTCACAGGTATAAAGAACAAATTAGTGGTCACCAGTGGAAAGAGGGATATTATAGACTAATTCAATAAGTCATGTCCAACTCTTTGCGGCCCCATGGACTTTAGTCCACCAGGCTCCTCTGTCCATGGGATTCTCCAGGCAAGAATACTGGAGTGGGTAGCCATTCCCTTCTCCAGGGATTCTTCCTGACCCAGGTATTGAACCCAGGTCTCCCACATTGTAGGCAGTTTCTTTACCATCTGAGCCACCAGGAAAGCCCATAAAGAGGGAAGGAGGAGACAAAAACAGGGGAAGGGTATTAAGAGGTACAAACCATTAGGTATAAAATAAGCTGCAAGGATATATGTGCAGCACAGGAAATACAGCCAGTATTTTATAGTAACTATAAATGGAGTATAACCTTTAACAACTGTGACTCACTATATTGTAAACCTGCAAATTATGTAATATTTCCATACTTCGATTTAAAAATGGTTAAAGAGAAATTTAAAAATTAAAAGGGGACCAAAAGGCCTCTCTCCCTGATGGTCATCATCAGGGTATCTTTGCAATAAAACCAGTTTAAGGAGATGCTGTCCTGACCTGTTTCTGTTTGTCATCTAATAAGCACTAATTGAAATACGCCGCCAGGAAGTCTGTTTTATGGAGCCAGTCTGCTATTATACCACCTAATTTTAAAATGTATGGATCTTACTGCTTCAGACCCGAGGCTGTATTGATTCTGGAATATGCACCACTAATTGCTGAGAGCCTGATGCTAAGAAGAAAATAAAAGAAAAAAACTCTCGTGTCAATATTTGTTACTAGCCTTGACAAATAAACGTTTTAAGTGATGGTGACTTTTTCCTCTTTTAAAGCTTTAATTACTGGCTTACATACACTGCAATCATTTTGTTCTTGTTTGCGTTTAATAGTCTGTAATCCATTTTAATTATATTCTTTGCTTATCAAGATCAGACTTCAGAACAAAGATAGAACAAAATTGAACTCCTGCCTCCCCACTTCCCTGCTTCCTTATCCAAAATCTGGAAGATACTTGGGTCTTGAAAACATCTTAAAGATAAAACTTGCTTTTTAAGGTTAGAGCCAACAAAACCAAATGAAGTCTCTCTCTACTTTTTCCAGTCTGCCACTCCATTGACTAAAGAGGTTGGATGAATCTGCTTCCTCTATTAAACTTAGAATGAGAAACTTGTAAGAATTTTGAGAATGGATGTGTTGTGGGGCTGGAGACAGCTAGGGTGAGGAAATGACTTTTCCCTTGAACTGGATGGTGAGTGCAGGGGTGTTTTGCTTTGTGATAACTCACTGATCTTGAGGAATTCACGTTTTGTGCACCTTTCTATATATGTCACATTTCTAGAAAAATATTATTTGAAACACTGAACCGACAGCTGGGTTAACAGAGCTCCTTTGTGCTTTTGCTAAGGGCAGCCATTTAAAGACAGAGGCCATGGACTGAATATTTGTATCCCCGTCTCCCCACCCTCCAAATTCATATGTTGAAACTCAATCCCCAGTGTGATGGTTTTTGGAGGTGGGGACTTTGGAAGGGATGGAGCCCTCCTGAACGGAATTTGTGCCCTAGTCAAATATGCAGGTCAGGAAGCAACAGTTAGAACTGGACGTGAAACAACAGACTGGTTCCAAATAGGAAAAGGAGTACGTCAAGGCTATATCTTGTCACCCTGCTTATTTAAGTTCTATGCAGAGTACATCATGAGAAACGCTGGGTTGGAGGAAGCACAAGCTGGAATCAAGATTGCCAGGAGAAATATCACTAACCTCAACGGGCAGATGACACCACCCTTATGGCAGAAAGTGAAGAACTAAAGAGCCTCTTGATAAAAGTGAAAAAGAAGAGTGAAAAAGTTGGCTTAAAGCTCAGCATTCAGAAAACTAAGATTATGGCATCTGGTCCCATCACTTCATGGCAAATAGATGGGGAAACAGTGGAAACAGTGGCTGACTTTATTTTTCTGGGCTCCAAAATCACTGCAGATGGTGACTGCAGCTTTGAAATTAAAAGACACTTACTCCTTGGAAGGAAAGTTATAACCAACCTAGATAGCATGTTAAAAAGCAGAGACATTACTTTGCCAACAAAGGTCCATCTAGTCAAGGCTATGGTTTTTCCAGTGGTCATGTATGAATGTGAGAGTTGGACTGTGAAGAAAGCTGAGCGCAGAAGAATTGATGCTTTTGAACTGTGGTGTTGGAGAAGACTCTTGAGAGTCCCTTGAACTGCAAAGAGATCCAACCAGTCCATCCTAAAGGAGATCAGTCCTGGGTGTTCATTGGAAGGACTGATGCTGAGGCTGAAACTCCAACACATTGGCCACCTCATGTGAAGAGCTGACTCATTGGAAAAGACCCTGATGCTGGGAGGGATTTGGGGCAGGAGGAGAAGGGGATGACAGAGGATGAGATGGCTGGATGGCATCACCGACTCAATGGACATGAGTTTGAGTAAGCTCCAGGAGTTTGTGATGGACAGGGAGGCCTGGTGTGCTGCGATTCATGGGGTCGCAAAGAGTTGGACACGACTGAGCGACTGAACTGAACTGAAAAAAGTCCCATCAAAAATATATTTTGCTTACTGAACAGTTGAGTGTGGTCTTCCTGATTGGTGGGAGACCTGCTATACAGTGATTCAGGGATCAAACAAAGCAGATCTGATGGTCTCAGCCAACGGGACGGGTCTCAGCCGAGGGGCAAAGATTGCCCCTTAGAGGAGTCCTGCACTGGGCAGAAACAGTCGGCTCTAGTCCCCCTGCTAAGCTCAGTCGTTAGCCGAGGGCGCCCTGGGACGGCACGGCTTAGCTTCAAACTAATCGCACTGTTTGGAGCTGAATGGCAACTATTTCTTGAAAAAGGACAAGAATGGGGCCCCTCTGTGGCTGTCACAGCCTTCAGTGGGAGGGAAACACACACACAGACACGTGCGGTGGCCTGTGAGCCTCTGCTGGGGCAGTGAGGCCCACTTGACCTTGACTCCAGAATCACTTTGGCCTGACTCCCTTTGTGTGCTGAGCTGCCTTCCACTGCCCCCAGGACTTCCTGTTGTCTCATCTCTGGGCCACGGTGGGGCCATTTAATGGTATTCCCCAGCATTCATTCCCTTTTTTTTCCTGATGAAAATCCCTAATTTTTGTGATGATCCAAACCTCTCCTCAGTCCAGCTGGTTGGGTCAGGCCTCCTTATCTCCACCACCCCAGCCCCACATGCCATAGGCTGAGCCAGTTAATCAGTCCTACAACAGCCACAGTGAAAGTTTCAGACTTGGGCACATGGCCTAACCAGAGGCATCTGAAAGTCATGCTAGGCTAGAGGAAAATGACTCTGGGAGGATGAGGGCTGGAGCCATGCAGCCACCTTGCCACCATGAGGGGAGCGCTTAGCAAGGTTAACAGCATCTTGGGAAACATGAGGGTGAAACCAATATGGTGGGAGGCAGGGTGTAGAGATGAAGAAAAACTGAATCTTCACTGAATGTGTCTGAGTCTGAAATCTGTGCTCTCAACCCAGAGAACTGACTACTCAGTTACATCTGCCTATAAATTCCCTTTTTACTTAAGTCAGTTTGAGTTGGTTTCAATCTCTTCAGAAGTATTCTAACTGATGTCCAATCATCAGACTCAAAACATGCTCAGTTTGGAAATATTTGTTTTCATTTTTTTTACCAAAATCTCTACAGCCAACCATCAAACCAGTCCCAGATGGTTAATGAACATCAGACAAGGGCTTTCAAAATCAATGGCAGTGTTTTTTCTTTTAATTAAATCCATGCCGTCAGGTTCCTCCTCCCTCCCCTCCTCTGCCCCCATGCCCCACCATTACTGCACTCACATGTTTAATTATTTCAGAAGCTTCTTCCTAAATTTTAGCTGAAGCCTCCCCTGGAAAGCATAACTAGTGACTGAACTGTTTCAAACTCTGTTCTCGAATGGACTCTGACTCCTTGAGGGCAAGGACTCGGAGTGTCTCACGTTCCCAGAGTCTAGCACAGAACCTGACCGGAAGTGGTGGTTCAATCAAAGTCAGACGCGGCAGTATCCAGCTGGCGTCTCCTGCCATGAAGGAAGGAGGCAGACACCCTCCCACGCCCTACCTGACTGCATGTGTGTGACTCATCAGATTCCTGCAGGGAGAAGGTCATCCAAGGCCTCCCGGGAAGTCAGTCAGCAAGACGGGGCCATCCGAGGCCACCTGGTGTGGACCACCAGCCTCCTCAGCAACATGTCCTCTCCCCCACCATCCGCCCCTCCTGTCCCTTTCGAGTGCCCTTCTCCTCCTCTTCCTTCACTTCTTTCTTCCTCCTTTCCCAGATCCCCCCATTTCACGC
The DNA here is from genome assembly GCF_910594005.1 of Cervus elaphus. Taxonomy (NCBI): domain Eukaryota; kingdom Metazoa; phylum Chordata; class Mammalia; order Artiodactyla; family Cervidae; genus Cervus; species Cervus elaphus. The sequence goes on along the minus strand of NC_057826.1, from coordinate 2,781,112 downwards.
CTCCTCCACAGGCACGGGGGTACACCCAGAGGCCGTGTGTACCCTTGCAGTGGTGCTCAGGTCTGTGCTGGAACCAGTGTTGCCCCACAAGTCAGGACACACGACACGGGAATTCCAAGCGGGCACTAAGCTGTTTGAAGACAGATTTCACAAGAGTTTCTGTTCAGTCACTAGACTGTGCCTGACTTTTTGTGCCCCGTGGACTGCAGCATGCCAGGCTCCCCTGTAACTTCACTATTTCCTGGAGTTTGCTCAAACTCATGTCCATTGAGTCAATGATGCCATCCAACCATCCTCTGTCATCCCCTTCTCCTGCCTTCAATCTTTCCCAGCATCAGGGTCTTTTCCAATGAGTCAACTCTTCACATCAGGTGGCCAAAATATTGGAGTTTCAGCTTCAGCATCAATGGATAGTCAGGGTTGATTTCCTTTAGGATCAACTGGTTTGATTTACTTGCAATCCAAGGACCACTAGAGAGGACTCTTCAATTTAGAAATAAAAGGTTAAATAGGGACTTGTATGAAAGTATGATGGGTTCATAACTACTCCAAAAGTGGATGATTTAAGACAACAATAATATTTATTATCTCTTTGTGGGATGGTGTGTGTTGGTGGCCAAAATTTGGTCAGGGCACAATGGGATAGCTTGCTCCTAACTCATGACAAATGGCACCTCCACTGGAAAACTTCAAAGATGGTGGCAGGAATCATCTGAAGGCTTGTTTACTCACGTGGCTGGAGGGTGACGCTGGCTGTTGGTGGAGGACGTAGCTGGGGCAATTGGCTGGAATACTTACCTATGGCTTATCCAAGTGGCTTGGGCTTTCTCACAACGTGGTGGCTGGGTTGACAGGACTAGTATTCCAAGGGGGGAGAGAGAGACAGAGATAGAGGCAGAGAAAGAAAGAGAGTAATGCAAGGTCAAAGTTGTGCCCATTTTGAAACAGAGCAGGAATGGATACAGGCATTGTCTCTCCTCCCTCCAACCAGTCCCACAGATGCATTTCTCACCAAAACAGGAGGCACAGGGGCAGGGCACAGCTTTTGAAAGACGTGGGATATGACAAAAACTGCATCATAGTATGATGAACACTGGTTAGCACCAGCCAGGTCCCAGATGGTGGAATACCTGACTCCCAGTGGACCTTGAGCCTCATCACACGCTCCTTGTGATACATGAGCGTGAGCTAAGGGGCACACCCACCCGCGCCATGACAGCTCCGAGGGCAACCCCCAAAGACCAAAAAGTGAGGGGGGCCCAGTTCCTGCAACCTCCAACCTTTCCCCCAAATAGTGGAATGCTCCTCCCACTCATTAGCCTATGAAATTACCCAGCCCATAAAAACTAACCACATCCTATTTCAAGGTCGCTTTCATCTGAGATGGCCCACACTTTGTCTGCGGAGCACGTTTCTCCCATGACCGCTCTCACTTTCCAAGACAACCCCTGCCTTGGGGCCACTCTCGCCTTTTGAGACAGACCACTTTCTGTCCATGGAATGTGTATCTCTCTAAATACACCCACCTCTTAGCTATCACTTTGTCTCTCATTGAATTCTTTCCGTGATGGGACATCAAGGACCTGAGCTTCATTAAGTCCTGAGACCAGTGGTGTGATCTCAGTTAAAAGGCCATGTGTTCAAGTCCCATCCTGGGTTTTGGCTGGGCTCCAGTCCCGGTGCAAGAGTCCAAGTGCCAATCTGAGTGACGTGGTCTCGGTGTGACATCTTGGCCAGTCCAGCAGGCCGGGGCGGCCCGCCCCACTGGATGCATCCTTGCTGTGCGTCTGCCTCCTCCCTGACCCTCACTCCCCTATTCTCCACTCCTGCTCCCTGGACGCCCACTTTCCCAACAAAGTCCTCACACCTATCTGCTTTGAGAGGAATTAAAAAAGCAATGACTTTAGGGAATGCAACTTTCTCAGAGGCGTTAGAGATCACAGTTTGATTCAGAATCATAGATGACTGAAAAGAAAAGGCTCTTTGGAGATCGTCGTTCCCAACGGTGTGTTCAGTGACTTTGTGATGGAAGCTTGAAATCAGCCACAGAGGAGTGTTCACGCCATAGAAATCGGCAAACATGACAAACCAGGGCTTTTTCCCACAGAGAGCCAGTTGTTAAACACCCACCAGCACACTCGCCCTATCAGTTCATGTGTAGCTCCAACCACTTATAGTTAAGTGGCTGCCTGCAGCAGTGCATCAGAAGGAACTCCAAGGCCACTGACAATGTCTACTGACCATCTCTAGTCCAAACCGTGTCATGTATGGATGTGAGAGTTGGACCATAAAGAAAGCTGAGTGCTGAAGAATTGATGCTTTTGAACTGTGGCGTTGGAGAAGACTCTTGAGAGCCCCTTGGACAGCAAGAAGATCCAACCAGTCCTTCCTAAAGGAAATCAGCCCTGAATATTCATGGAAGGACTGATGCTGAAGCTGAAACTCCAATACTTTTGCCACCTGATGCGAAGAACTGACTCACTGGAAAAGGCCCTGATGCTGGGAAAGATTGAAGGCGGGAGGAGAAGGGGACGACAGAGGATGAGATGGTTGGATGGCATCACAGACTCAGTGAACATGAGTTTGGGTAAACTCCGTGAGTTGGTGATGGACAGGGAGTCCTGGCATGCTGCAGTCCATGGGGTCGCCAAGAGTCAGACACGACTGAGCAACTGAACTGAACTCCTGTATCTTCTGCATTGGCAGGTGGATTCTTTACCACTGAGCCACCCGGGAAGCCCTGCAGTCCTAGCTTGTGACCCCCTAGTCCCAGCCCTGCAGCCCAGGGATAAGTTGGCTACAGACGCCCTGGCAGCACTCCCAGGTCCTCAAGGAGCAGAGCATCTGAAGCCTCGCCCAGTGTGGGGACAATGAAGTCCTCGGCGGTGTTATTGAGGCCCCTGTAGCCACAGAACTTGGATAAAGCATTATGAGAGATTATCTTTGAGCTAAACAATTGATGTTCTCTACAAAACGCATTGTGGGATTTTAGTTACATTCTAATTACTCCTTCTTGTTGAATGATGAATGTAACACTGTTCTTACTGTAACCAAGTAGCCTGGGCCACTTGGGTCTCCAAATGTGTAGGGAAAATGATCATCATAATAGCTAGAGTGGTTGGTAAATTCTGCCTCCCAGCTCAGGATGTTCAAGGTCAAACCTACAGCATGATGAGCTGAATTCCTGAGGACCAGGTGACAGTCATTCCAAGTTCTGCAGGGTGAGACGGTGCAGCCAATGACCTCTCGTGGCTGGGGAAGATCTCCAGGCTCCACCTCCACCCAGCACCTTTCACTGTCCTTGCGAACTCTCAAGGTGATGTTTAAATGGCTTACACTTTTTGCATAATCAATTTATGACAAAGATGGAAAATTTTGAAGGGGAAAAAACTCACTTGCCACCTCCTGTTCGGTTTTCATTTTGGATCTGTGATTCAGCTCAAGACGATACTTTTAACCTCTTCCTGTCACTATGAACACAAATTGGAAAGGTTTTCTCACAGCTGGACTGGAGACTAAGGTCTGAATATCTCCAGATCAAAGGAGGGCGTTGGGGAGGAAAAGAAAAGAAATGGCCAAATGTTTCCCCACCCTCTGGTGAGATGCACATCTAACCGTGCAGGGCTTCTGGAAATGCCCTTTGTGTATCAAGTGAGACACAGCCCCGGCTTGCTCGCATGTAAAGAGTGAGCTACAAAAGCTCAGACTCCAGAAAGGGAAAAGAAGTTATTCCCCAAGATTGAATTTTAATTAGGCTGTCTGAAATTTTAGACATTAGATCATCCTCTAAGAGGCAACAGTACATTTGATTAAGCATCTTTATCATTTTGGTAAATTCTTTAGTTCTCTGTCATCCATTTTATCAGCACACTTCAAATTTCCCGTTGCTGGGAGGTGCTCAGACTCACATCTGCAGGTTCTGAATTTACTTTCTTCCTCCTGAATTTGCCCCGCTCTCTGGGGTCTCCCTCTTGGTCAGTGGTCATTGGTAAAACCCCGTTTGGTACCTACTCGTCACTCCATCTGCTACCTGTGAAATGGTTCCCAAGCCCATCCCTACCTTTCCATTCTCATGGCTCTGGTTCAGGCCCCGTCCCATCTCACGGGGACTCTCCTCCCAGCCTGCTAAGTGGCCTCTCAGTCTCCAAGGCCATCCTCCTCCAGGTACGGGCCCTCCATGGAGAAAATTGCATCCGACCCTTAGCAGAGGCGGGCACTGGCTTCCCACTTCCCACCCAGAGACCTCCAACTGTTGCATGGCATCAGGGTTCTTCCTGCTCTGGTCCAATTCCTCCTCTTGCCCTTGCACTCCCCAAACTGTCCCCACGAGGCATCTCAAACATGCATGTAAATTCTCACTTCCCTATCTGTATCTTACTTTGCCCATCACCTGGGCAAAGGTGATGTTTTCTATACCCCCCCACAACTTCCTTTGTTTTCCTCCTTAAAAGTACCAGTCAATATTTCAATGTGCAACTTAAAAATTACCCACTCCGTAAACTCCTCTATCATTTCAGCTAGAATGAATCTCCCCTTGTTCTATAATTCCTTTGTTGGTATTCTTTACTCATTTACCATCAGTTAGCTTGTGTTTGGATGGAACTTGGGGAATTACAAAATACTTCCAAATAACTCATCTCATTTGATTGTAACACAATGAGGAACATGTTTTATAAATGAAGAACAGGATAGGGTGGAGGACTGGGAGTGGAGTGGCGGTAAAAAAAAATAAGGCAGAGGGCGTCCCTGGTGGTCTAGTGGTTAAGAATCTGCCTGCCAGTGCAGGAGACACGGGTTTGATCCCTGGTGGAGAAAGATCCCATATGCCACGAGATATCTAAGCCTGTGTTCCACAATCACTGAGCCAGCACTCCAGAGTCTGAGAACTGCAACTACTGAGCCAGCATATCTAGAGTCTATGCTCCGCAACAAGAAAAACCACTGCAGTGAGAAGCCCGTGCTCCTCAGCAAAGAGTAGCCCCTCCTCTCTGCAACAAGAGAAAGCCCGAGTGCAGTCAAAACAAACAAACAAATCAATCTTAAAATTAAGAAAAAAAAGAATAAAGCAGAGACTGCTATTTGTGCATTTTTCCTTCGAGGGTGATAGGATTTCTTAGCTCAGAATATTACTCTCCAGCCCAAAATGAATTTCCCAGACTCCTTTGCAGTCAAATGTAGCCATATGACTAAGTTTTACCCAATGGGATGTGAATGGGGGTGTAGAGTGCAACTTCTGAGCCCCCGGCCCTTAAAAGGAGGAGCTGGTCTTCCTCGTCACTCATCCCTTTCTCTGTCAGCCTGAACATAGACACAAGAGAAGCCAAACATGGTTTGAGTCACAAGTTGGAAGCCCCACTGAAGGATGGCAGAGCACCAAGACAGCAGGAGCCTGGGTCCCTGGTGATCAAGGAGCCTCCTCACCAGCCCAGGTGACCTTTCTGGCCTTTTAGGTCAGAGAAACAAATTTACCTTGTTGCCACTGTGACTCTTTGTCCTATTAGTTAAAATGGTATGCTAACTAATATAAAAAATTTCCCCAAGGTTATGGTAGAGTCAGTACAACTCTAGAACCTGAGCTCTTTCTAGGAAATGACATTACGCACTTTTATTACAGTAATTTTGGGCCTGGATGCACACCTTTTTTTCCTGTCATCTTCTCTCTTGGCTTCATGTAATCAACTTGTTCATTTATTAAAAGAACATTTAGGGATGGCTCTGGTGGGGCAGTAGATCCACCTCGCAATGCAGGGAACACAAGTTCCATCCCTGGTCGGGGAACTAACGTCCCACATGCTGTGGGATCGAAGCTTACGCGCTGCCACTGCCGAGTCTGCGTGGTCTGGAGCCCGTGGGTCACAGCGTGAGACCCTGCAAACCACAACTCCTGAGACGAAGCACCACAACTGCACAAAGTCCACTCACTGCACAGAAGATCCCACAGAATGCAGTGAAGATCCTGGGTGCTGAGGCTAAGACCTGACATGCCCCACAGGGACCTCCCCTACACTACGTTCAGTGAAATAAGCCCCAGGGACGGGGAAATAAGCCAGAGAAAGACAAATACTGTACGACCTCCCTTATATATGGAAGCCACAAAAGCTGAACTCAGAGAAACAGAAAGTACATTAGTGGTTACCAGGGGCTGGGGGGTGGGTCAAAGTGTTCAACTGCAGTTAAAAACCCAGTAAGTTCTGGGGGTCTAATGTGCATCATGGTGATTATAGCTAATGATACTGTATGATATACATAAAAATTAAGATTTTAAATATTCCTGCCACAAGAAAGACACAATAATTGGGAGAAGAGAGAGAGGTGTTAGGTGCCACTACTGTGGCAGCACTTTTGTGCTACATGATTGTATCAACTCAACATGTACAGGTTAAGTTTCCACAGTGTTAAATACCGATTCTATCTAAACAGAGTTGGGGTAAAAAAGACCAGCCCAAGTAGGGAATTTTACAAACTGTGGCACTCAAGAGGTTACCCAATACCATGCATCACAGCTGCCTGCTGGTGGCAGGGGTTTGAGGCTCCATTAGCTATAATCACTCTTGGGTGGTTGGTTTGGAAGACTTGTTGTTGTTGTTCAGTTGCTAAGTTATATCCGGCTCTTTGACCCCATGGACTGCAGTACACCAGGCCTCCCTGTCCATCACCAACTCCCAGAGTTTACCCAAACTCATGTCCATTGAGTCGGTGATGCCATCCAACCATCTCATCCTCTGTCGTCCCCTTCTCCTGCCCTCAATCGTTTCCAGCATCAGGGTCTTTTCCAGTGAGTTGGTTCTTCACATCAGGTGGCCAAAGTATTAGAGCTTCAGCATCAGTCCTTCCAATGAATATCAGGATTGATTTCCTTTAAGACTGACTGGTTTGATCTCCTTGTAGTCCAAGGGACTCTCAAGGGTCTTCTCCAACACCACAATTTGAAAGCATCAGTTCTTTAGCACTCAGCCTTCTTCATGGTCCAACTCTCGCATCCGTACATGACTACTGGAAAAACCATAGCTTTGACTATATGAACCTTATAGTCATGGACTACAGTTGGTCATAACTTTTCTTCCAAGGAGCAAGTGTCTTTTAATTCATGGCTGCAGTCACCATCCTCAGTGATTTTTGGAGCCCAAGAAAATAAAACCTGTCACTGTTTCCTCATATATTTGCCATGGAGTGATGGGGCCAGATGCCAAAATCTTAGTTTTTTAAATGTTGAGTTTTAAGCCAGCTTTTTCACTCTCTTCTTTCACTCTCATCAAGAGGCTTTTAGTTCCTCTTTGCTTTCTGCCATTAGAGTGGCATCATCTGCATATCTGAAGTTATTGATATTTCTCCCAGCAATCTTGATTCCAGATTGTGTTTCATCCAGACCAGCATTTCACATGATGTACTCTGCATATAAGTTAAATAAGCAGGCTGACAATATACAGCCTTGACATACTTGTTTCCCAATATGGAGCCAGTCCATTGTTCCATGTCCGGTTCCAACTGCTGCTTCTTGACCTGCATACAGGTTTCTTAGGAGACAAATAAGGTGGTCTGGTATTCCCATCTCTTGAAGAATTTTCCACATTTTGTTGTGATCCACACAGTCAAAAGCTTTAGTATAGCCAATGAAGCAGAAGTAGATTTTTTTAAAAGTTCCTTTGCTTTTTCTATGATCCAATGGATGTTGGCAATTTGATCTCTGGTTCCTTCACCTTTTCTAAATCCAGTTTGTACATCTGGAAGTTCTCAGTTCAGGTGCTACTGAAGTCTAGCCTGAAGGATTTTGAGTATTACCTTGCTAACATGTGAAATGAGGGCAATTGTGCAGTAGTTTGAGCATTCTTTGGCATTGCATTTCTTTGGGATTGGAATGAAAACTGACCTTTTCCAGTCCTATGGCCATTGCTGAGTTTTCCAAATTTGCTGGCATATTGACTGAAGCACTTTCACAGCATCTTCTTTCAGGATTTGAAGTAGCTCAACTGGGGCTCCATCACCTCCACTAGCTTTGTCATGTTGCTTCCTAAGTCTCACTTGGCTTCGCATTCCAGGAGGTCTGACCCTAGGTGAGTGATCACACCATCATAGTTATCGGGTCATTAAGATATTTTTTGTACAGTTCTTCTGTGAATTCTTGCCACCTCTTTTTAATCTCTTCTGCTTCTGTTAGGTCCTTGCTGTTTCTGTCCTTTATTGTGCCCTTCTTTGCATGAAATGCTTCCTTGGTATCTCTTAATTTTCTTGAAGAGATCTCTAGTCTTTCCCATTCTATTGTTGTCCTCTATTTCTTTACAGCATTCAGAGGACTTGCAGAGGAGAATTATTGTAGCTGGCTTCAGAAAAATGGGGAGGCTTTGATTTAGAGGAAGAGAGAAGCCAAAACAAAGGTCACATTCTGAGCACCTATCATGTTAGGCAATACTAAAGGTTTACCGTCTGTGGCTGGATGTTAGAACAATACCATTCCAGCATGAGTTTCAACTGGTGAACCCATGTGACAAGGTCAAGAGCCCAAAGGGATCATGAGAATGATACTTTCCATATGCAGATGTGATAACCTACCGCAATATTCTGTTCCTGGATCCTTTGGCAGACCAAGAATTCGAACAGAAGTGAGAGGACTTCATTGTCACCTCACTGAGCTTCTAGAAGGACGCAGGTACCAGCCTCTGATTCCAAGTCCAGGGCTTTGAAATGCTGAAGCCTCAGAGGAATGGGACCTGACATGTGACTGAGAAATCTTACATGGGTTTGGATGGAAGCTGAGGTGTTTGTGCCACCCAGGGAGTACTGAACAGACGGAATGCTGACTAACTGCTCTGGTGGGGCTCCAGGGCAAGGCTGACACTTGGGATTTGCTGCTCCTACAGGGATGGTCAGAGCAGGGTTGGGGAAGTGTTTCCCCCCGACTAGAGGTGGCTGAGCCAAAAAGTCACAGTAACCTCAGAGCACTGGGTCAAGGCCATCAGGGGCTGCATCTGTAAAGGAGAGCGGATCAGTTGGTCTCTGAAGCTCTACTGTCTTCTGAAGAGCAGGTACAAGATGAAACTGCCTGCTGCATACCTATGGGCTGAGGAGGGTCCCCTCAGAACAGAGATGCTCCAGCCTGAGCCAACGGGATGCAGGAGACAGGGCTCAGCGGGGCCTGTCCAGAAAGGTGCCCACCAATAAGAGCCATCCCGGACCATCCCCAAGCCCAGAGAGAGCATCTTGCAGGGAAGAGCCAATTCTCATTACGGCGGTGGTGGTTTAGTCGCAAAGTTGTGTCCAACTCCTTTTCGATACCAAGGACTCTAGCCCGGCAGACTCCTCTGTCCAGTGGGATTCTCCAGGCAAGAATACTGGAGTGGGTTGCCATACCCTTCTCCAGGGAATCTTCCTGACCCAGGAATCGAACCTGTGTTTCCTGCATTGCAGGTCGATGCTTTACCACTGAGCCACCAAACATGTTGGAACTCTGACTTATTTTCACTGTTTTTGTTATTAGAATCATTCATAACCACCTGCCTCAGAGAACCTTGCCCTCTGCCTGACTGTTAAACAAGTGCCTTTGTTCAGGACCCTGTTCATCTGTGGATGGCAGAAAGGAAGAAATGAACACATCCTCTGCCCGAGACTTGCCATTCTAGGGATATTTATCAGATTGACGGCCTTTTATTTCCTCACTTCCCTCCCATCCTTGTTCTATAAAATAACCTGGTATCCAGAATCCATAAGATGGTTATTTTGAGACATTAGTCTGCCATCTTCTTGGTCTTCTGGCTTTCTAAATAAAGTCTTACTCCTTGCCTCAACATCTTGTCTCTCAGATTTATTGGCCTGTTGTGCAGTGAGCAGAGTGAGCTGAGAACAAGCAAAATCACAGAGAAGAGTGTGGGTTTCCCTCTCTCTTGAGTCTCCTCCCTCCCCCACCAGGAAAAGTTCAAACTGCAGTAAAAAGTTGATGACGAGGATGGACCTCCCAGGTGGTCCCGTAGTTAGGAACCTGCCTTCCGATTCAGTGGACACAGGTTCAATCCCTGAATCAGGGAACTAAGATTCCACATGCTGCAGGGTAACTAAGCCCCTGTGCCACAAGGAGACAGCCCGCAAGCTCCAGAGCCCACGCTCCACAACAAGAGAAAGCCTGAGGGATGCAGTGAAGAACCAGCTCAGTGCAGCCAAAAGAAAAAAATAAAATAAATAGATAAATGAAAAGAGTGGGTGAGGAGGAAAGCAGAGAGCCAGAGGGAGGAGCCAGCAGTGACCCCATGTCCCCACGGCAGGCAGGCTTGAGCTGAGTCAAGATCAGAGTCGAGTTGAGTATCTTAGAGCATTCAAATTCCTGAACTTGGACTCTGCTTGAGACTTACTGTAGTACTTCATTATTCCAAAGTGAGCAGAAAAGTCAAATGACCCTCTAGAGTAGGTCGGACAACTTATCTCCACTGAATAAAGCATCAGGAATGTGGGAGACAAAAATAAAGGTGAGCTTTGTTAGATCAAGAGTAATGCTTATTCCAGCTGCACGTGCATTTCATCCTCACTTTTCTTTAAGACCGAGCTTTCCGAGGGTGTTTAGGGAAAACCTTTTTGGGCAAGTCAATGGTGTGCTGAGGCAAAAAGGCCCTCCCCTGAGTAAATGAGCTTGTTCAACAAAATTAAACGGCCTTCTTTATCACAGGACTTCTCAGAACCTTTAATGCACTAATGTGCATTCTAGATCTACAAGAGGTAGACCATGGCATCTCCCATGCTCATTTGAGCATGTATGTTCTTACCGTGTGCAATTAGATGCTTCAGGGAATGGACTGAAAAACACTGCCCCAGAGCACAGAATAGCATCTCAGTTTGGTAGATGAAAGATACTTTGGTTCCATTTTTTATTTTCAAACAGTAAAGACATATATCCAAGTCACCTTAGGAGATGATGCTCTATTAACAAGGTAAACATGGAAATAGGAAGCTGAAAATCTCAAGCAGAAGGTCAAGCCCCATGAAAACTGGAGCAAACTTGGGAAACCAGAAGGCTGTTCAAAAGCCGATGGAGCTTTTGGGGGAGGATTTCATGGATATAACACCAGAGAAAGGCAACAAAAGAAAAAATAGATGCACTGGACTCCATCAAAATTAAAAACTTCTGTAATAGCCACAGGGGCCAGATGGAAGGGAGGGAGGGACCCCAGAATCCTGTCTTGGCCAGACAGGTTGAATTGCAATCTCCTCCTGACGCTGGCTTCCCTGGAAGCTGGGGTTGAGCTCCTGGGGTGTTAGTATTTAGCAGGATAGTGTGAGGATGGGCCAGTTCCCTCACCCAGCTGTCCGTCAGCCAAGGTCACCCCAGGTGACTAGCCCAGGGATGTCCTCTCCTCCTCTGGTTTCAAAGATGTGCAAATGAGGTTTTAAAAAAACATGTTCAATCCTCAACCTTTTGCTATCTGAATAAAGCAGAGTTTATTACAGAAAAAAATTTTTTTAAATCTTCTGTGCATCAAAGACATATTCAGCAGGATGAAAAGGGCAACTCATGGAATGGGAGAAAATATTTGCAAATCATACATCTGATAGGGGATAATATCCAGCATATATAAAGAACTTGCACAACTCAACAACAACAAAAACAAACAACCTGATTTTAAAAATGGGTGGAAGACTTGAATAAACATCTCTCCAAAGAAGACAAATGTCCAAAAAGCACGTGAATCAGCAGGCTTTCGTGGTTCAATCAGTCCAGGCCTGGGTGGTACCACAACATGAAGGAGAGAAGAGCTAAGAAGGGTAAAATGGAAGAAATGGCTAGTTGTTTGAGAAGGGAGCCAGGATAATGAAGAATAATCTTGTAAAAGAGTAATCTTTAAAAAAAAACATGTGGTGCTAGGACAACTGGTTATCTACAGGCAAAAAGATGAAGTTGGACCCATACCTCACACCTTATTTTAAAAAAGGAATTCAAAAGGAATAATAGACCTAAATGTAAGAGCTAAAGCTAAAAAACTTGTAAATGAAAACAAAGCCACGCATATTTGTGACTTTGGATTAGACAATGGCTTCTTAGATATTGAAAGCACAAGAAACAAAAGGGAAAAAATAGATCCACTGGACTTTACCAAAGTTGAAAGCTTATAAGTTTTAAAGGACAACAATCAAGAAGGTGAAAATCCACAAAATGGGAGGAAAGATTAGACAATCCCCTATGTGATAATAGACTTCTATCTGGAATATATAAGGAACACTTGCAACTCAACATAAAAAGACAAATAAACCAGCTGAAAAATGGGTGAAGGATCCCACTAGACATTTCTCCAGAGAAGATAAACAGATGACCAATAAGCTAAGATGTTCACTAGTCATCAAGGATATGTAAATCAAAACCACAGTGAAATACTATGTTTCATCCACCAGGATGGCTATAATAAAAAGAACAGATAATGACTACTATTGGCAAGAACGTGGAGAAAATTACAACCCTCACATGCTGCTGGTGGGAATGTAATACCGCACAGCTCCTTTATAAAACAGTCTGGCAGTTCCTCTAAAGATTAAATATAGAGCTACACAACCCAGAAATTCCACTCTTAGGTTTGGACCCTAGAGAAATGAAAACATGCCCACACAAAAACTTGTGCGTGAATGATGTTCACAGTCACATTATTCATAAAACCCTCAAAGTGGAAACAGCCCAAATGCCCATTAACTGTTAAATAATGAAGTCAATGTGGCATCCATATGATAGAATATTATCGGACAGTGAAAAGGAATGAAGTACTGGCGCATGCCACAACATGGTGAACTCTGAAAGGCTGATGCTAAGTGGGAGAAGCCAGTCACAAAGGACCTCATATGTTATGATTCCATCCATGTGAATGTCCAGAATAGGCAAATCTATAAGACAGAAAGCAGGTTAGTGGTGGCCTGGGATTGGAGGAGACGGAGGAATTTGTGATGGCAGCTTGCTGGGGGAGTGGATAAGAGGTCCGTAGGGTTTCTTTCGGGGGTAACGGAAAATGTTCTAAAGTGGGCTGTGATGAAGGATGCACAACTGTGTGAATAGTTCAGAAGAGATTTCCTGAAATAAAAACTTCCTGTGGGAAGGAAGTAGGAGATGATATGGGTGGGGCAGGATGGGAAGGATTGTGGAGGCTGAATAGTTGAGGAGGTTATCCTTCATTCTGCAGGAAAAAAACCATGAGATGGTAAGATGAAAGGAATGCTTGGCAGAGATTAATCTGTACACTCACTGTGCTGAGTGGTTAGGCGAGGTGAGCTAAACTTGCCCAGTGGGAGAAGAGAGAAAAAATTCAGTGACAAGCTCAGACACAGTCTGTTTCAGTCACATGATTAAGTCACAAACAGTTCAGTTCAGTTCAGTTCAGTTCAGTTCAGTTGCTCAGTTGTATCCAACTCTTTGCGACCCCCATGGACTGCAGCACGCCAGGCCTCCCTGTCCATCACCAACTCCCAGAGTTTACCCAAACTCATGTCCATTGAGTCAGTGATGCCATCCAACCATCTCATCCTCTGTCGTCCCCTTCTCCTCCTGCCTTCAATCTTTCCCAGCATCAGGGTCTTTTCCGATGAGTCAGTTCTTCGCATCAGGTGGCCAAAGTATTGGGGTTTCAGCTTCAGCATCAATCCTTCCAACAAATATAAATTGACTGGTTGGATCTCCTTTCAGTCCAAGGAACCCTCAAGAGTCTTCTCCAACACCACAGTTCAAAGGCATCAGTTCTTCGGTGCTCAGATTTCTTTATTGTCCAACTCTCACACCCACACATGACTATTAGAAAAACCATAGCTTTCACTAGATGAACCTTTGTTGGCAAAGTAATATGTCTGCTTTTTAATATGCTCTCTAGGTTGGTCATAGCTTTTAGTCTCAGGAGCAAGTATCTTTTAATTTCACACATAAGACACACATAAGAAGCCTTAAATGATCAATAACCAGATGTTCTTTGAAGTTTTTACAACTGCTGCAGGCGATGACCACATCAGGACTGGTGCTTAAAAACCCATGAAACGGTCAAAGAAAGGGGAGAAAGTCCAGTGAGGAAAGGCTATCTTTGAAACCTACGAAAGGGCAGACCAGAGAGAACATCCGAGTTTCCCAGCCTTAGAACAGATGTTCTAGCCGAGGTTGGGCCAGTGCCACCCAAGCTGCCAAGGGAGACAAGGGTATAGGGAAGGTGGGCCTGGCAGGGGGTGCAGGTCTATGAGGGAACAGTCAGCATGACTGCTGCTTCCTTCCCGGGTTTATCAACACCCGTCCAAGGAGCCCCCAGCCTTTGCCATCCTCTGGAGGAGGCAAGAATCCCTTCTGATCAGTTAGGTCTCCGTGACCAGAGGCAGAGCCATCTACTCCCAATTAGTAGCACAGCCTCCTGAGGGTGGAGAAACCCAGCCAGCTTTCCGACGGTTCAGAACCCTCCTTCCTGACAACTCCAGGTGGGTTTTCCTGACAGGCTATACTGTTGGACAAAGAGGCTTGTTGGAGGAAATTGTGGAGACACAGAACTTACCAGGGCACTGGATTTGAAAGTTTTAATTCTACAATCTGTGCAGGATTTGTTGTCTCACTGTGGCTGGTCCTGTCTGCCATCGGGGAAGGGAATTTTCCCTATTTCAGGAGGTTCTGCCAGGCCCAGCCCATTGGACAGCCTCCTGGTCACATGACCAGTGATGGGCCAATCACAAAGCTTCATTTTCCTGCATTCAGTGATTGGTCTAAGAGGAGAGCATGTGACCCAGGCTGGACCAGTCAGAGCCCTCCGTCAATGCTAACGTGGGCTCTGTGAGGCATGCTTATTCTCCGGGAGAGAGGACCATTCATGTCAGGCGAGGCTGGCACTGCTGCCGGTCACCTCTCCTACTATGTGAGAAGATTCTCCCAGAAGGAAGGTGGAACTGAGAGTTGCAAAGACAGTAATAGAGCCCTGTCCGTACTGTTTAAGCACCCAAACCCAGGCAGCTCAACTGTTGGACTTCTAGTTTATATGAACTCTGATTTAAAAAAAAAATTAGATTTCTTTCACTTGCAACCAAAACATCGTGCATTGTGCATCGTGCATTGAGGGGCCACCTACATTAAGATTGTAGCAGCCTGTTTCATAATGCTATTGAAAGGGATGGCAGGTCAACCTAGGGCTGAGGAGACCTTCGGTGAACGGTAAACAATACACAGAAAACTGCTTGGGTGTCTGTTCTAGCCATTCTTGCTGGTTACCTAGAGGCGGAGTGACTGCAAGACTCCGATTCTAGCCTCTGGAGGGTGCAAACTAGGTCTTTGGCATCATGTAACTGAGCTAATTTGGAAGGCAAAGGCTCGCCTCAATTCTTAAAATAAAAGGCCCCCTACACTTGTGTCAATCACGCAGCCAATTAAAGAGGCCTCAAGTGACAAACCACCGGCTTGTCAAGGTAGATTAGAGACACAGGAGACGCCTCTGATGGTTGGAATAATTAGACTGTCAGCCTGCTGCATGGCCTGATCCACTTGCCTTGGAGGGGGAGGTCGAGGATCCTTGGATTGCTCTAACAGGTGGTTTAGGGAGCAGACCCCCTGTAAGTCTCACCGGCTTGGTGCTGAGCAGAGATTGGTACGCCAGAAGCAGGAGACTGGTTAAGAGGAGGGGGAAGGCAGAGAGATATTCCTGGCCTCTGAAAATGGTCAAGGTGGGCTTTAGTCAAGCATCTATGTGCAAATTACAGGCACCTTCCATAACTCATTTGCCTCAAACGGCTTTATATGAGATGGAGTTTATTTGCTCAGCAGTTTTCTTCCTTCCCTTTCCTCAGGGAGCCCACAGCCGGATTTGAACCTTTGAAAGCGTGTATCAAATTTCAGATAATCCCTAACAATTCACACCTTTTCCCAGACAGAAATCCCTATGAACACTCACTGCTTTCTTCACTCCAGAGGCCAAGAGAGCCCCATCTGAAAGGGACCGCTCACCTTCCAGAAATCAGTTAGCCATGGGGTCCTGATGTGACATTGAATTGGACCCCTCCCACAATCACAGTGCTTTGAGGCAAGGAGTCACAAAGCTACTGCTGAAAAACTTCCATGTTTATGAACACGTGAGGTCCCCTAGGGTAATCTACAGGGGTAACCAAAAAGCGCTGGAAACACGCAAAGTCGAAGAAAATGTTATTTGTCCATATCTTCTCAGTGAGATCTGTGGGTGGCTGAAGGAAATATTTTCACATGGTGCTTGACAGCTGTTTGCTTAAGCCCCTTTCCCGAGAGTGGGGTGATAAGCAAGACCTTGCTCTGCTGGGTGAGAGGCACGGGCCCGGGCTAAGGGGAGCCCGGACGATTGAGCCTGGCCTGGAGGTGAGGGGAGACGGAAGCCCTCCGCCAAACCCCCACCGGAGCACTCAGCCTCCCCTCTGGTATTAGTGATCTACGGCCGCCGTAACAAATAACCACAAACTAAATGGCTTCAAGCAACTGAAATTTATTCTCTTACCATTTAAGAGGCCAGAAATCCGAAACGGTTTTACTGGGCCAAGACCGAGGTGCTGGCAGAGTGCTTCCTTTCACGGGTGCTGGGGAAGGCTTGGTGCCTCTTCTAGTTCTCCAGCTGCGTTCATGGGTTCTTCGCCTCTTCCTCCATCCTCAAAGCCAGCGTGTAATATCCCTGCTGCTTCCTTCTGCTTCCAGTGCAGGATCTTCTTCCGTTCTGTCTGAAATCAGATGTCCCTCTCCCTCTTATAAGGACACTGGGCCCACTGGGGTAATTTCCAGACTAATTTCTCCCTCTCAAAGTTTCTAGTTTAGTCACACCTGCGAAGACGCTTATTTCACGTTATGTAACATGTGCAGGATCCAGGGATTATATATTTAGGCGTCAGTACTCAGCCTATGGCGCCTTCTAATATAGACTGAAAAGTTAGGCCAGCCTGAGAGGAAGCAGGTACTCCCCCCTGGTAGCAGGAGTTCAGATTGATGCTCGGCATCTCTGATACAGAATGCAACATTCTTTCTCACGGGTTCAGCAGTTCCTGCATCAATTCAGCCTCTAGGAATTCACTGTAGAGATATACTTGGAAATGAATGGGCAAGGATGCTTTTCTCGGCTTTGTGTATAACAGCCTAAACTTGTAAACACCCCGAGTGACCCCAGCAATAGGGCCTGGCTGGATAAATAAAGGACCATCTGTGGCATGGAATCTGTGAGTCGTGAGAGAGAAGGAAGCAGATGAGACAGACCTAGGTAAGCTAGTGCGGGAGAGTCTTCAGGAGGACAAAGTCAGGTACAAGACATTGTGCAGATTATGTTCCTATCTGTGAAAATGAAAGGGAGAAATGTGTGTGTATGTCTCTAGAATATCTGGATATCCCCCAAGGACAAAGAAGACAGTTTGTCCTTCCTTGGAGGGTGACTGGGAGGTTGGAGGTATGAAGTAGAAGTAGATTTGATTTTTTTTTTTAAACCGTAAACATTTATTACTTTCCAATTAAAAAAAAAAGACAGTTAATGACAAAGAGAGCAGAATGTGGGTGTGTGAGAGATGACAATTGTATCAGCCTGTCCACAGCACTTGCATATTTTGGTCTTGCCCCCCCAGCTCCCACACCCCCATCGCCAAGGCCAAGGGCCCGCCTTTCTCTTCCCCACAAGCCTCACAGGCTTGCGTTGCCATTCTTGTCTCGTTTCTCCGATGTCCTTTGCAGCCAAATTATTTTCACCAGGTGACAAATGGGGAGGTAGGGGGGCCGCTGAGGATGGGAGCATCCTGGCCACAAACCGAAGCTGGGCAGGGATCCAGGAACAGAGTCTCAGCCTCGAGGCTACCCTCTGCAGGATTCAAACCCTGCTTACGTGACCTTGGACAAGTCACAGAAGCAATCTGAACCTCAGTTTCCTCATCTGAGAGATAGGAAGAGCATTGTAAGCACAGGATTGAAGTGAGAATCGGAATAAAAAATGAGAATGTCATCGATGGTGCTTCTCAAGCAGATACCCTGCTTGGGGATGGTCCTGACCTGACAGTCATACGGTGGAGGGAGGTGGAAGACTGGGAGGATCTACAGAGCGTAGCTCTGCAGGGTTAATGGTGCAGAGTCTCGAGAGCACGTGGCTGCATGTTCCCCAGAATAAGGCACGTGGCCTATAGGGCCTGGGTTTCTAGTTTGTAAAACATAAAGTTAATAGACAAGGCAGCACACGGTTTAATTAACCTTGGGGGTACATTGAGAACCTCTTTAAATTAAAAAGAGAAAATCTATTAGAAACCCAGAGCCTCTTGACTATGATCTTGAACCAACAGTCCTGCTGCAACTCAAACAAAACCCGTCATTCTCTGCTCACAGAAACCACGGGAACACAGCGAACCCACAGTCAGGGGGAAGAAAATACAAAAGACCGTCACGAGGGACAGAAACCAGCCCGGCTGACGGGCCGAAGGGCTGGGGAAGTGAGTCAGGAGTAAAGCCAAAGCCCCAGGAGGCAAACCAGCCCGGCCCCAGGCCTGGGGGTGGGCTCAGGGCTTCCAGCCACCTCCCCCCCCCCCCCCCCCCGATGCCGGGCGTGAGTCGTCTGAGCATGCACCTCCCTGGGATGCGACCTCTCATCACCACACTTGGTGCCCACCCTGGACACAGTGCCAAGGCGGGCAGAGGTGTGGCCAGGTGCCAAAGGGGACAGCATCTCCTCACTCTCTGTATCCACCGTCCATATCCAAAATGGCACTCCACTGAATGTTTATAAAGATAAACGCTGTGCAGTTTCTTTAGACTAAATCTGAGATGAAGAATTCACTCACCCAAGTCCTGGTTTCGATATTTACTAACTAGATAACCACGAGCAAGTTCTGAAACTCTCTAAGACAATTTCCTCAGCTACAAAATGAGTATTAAACTAACTTTTCTCAATTCAAAGATGGCACTTTGCAACATTTCTGAAATCATACCACGTCTTCTGATGAATGTGATACTTAATTTGCTATTAAACTTCTTTCATTTCCAAAAATGCCTGGGATATCACTGAATTTTTTAAATAGCCTTATTAACACTAGAAGCTTTATTCACATACTATGAAGGGAAAGTGGAAGTGTTAGTCACTCAGTCGTGTCCAACGCTTTGCGATCCCATGGACTGTAGCCCTCCAGGCTCCTCTGCCCATGGGATTCTCCAGGCAAGAATACTGGAGTAGGTTGCCATGCCCTTCATCAGGGGATCTTCTTGACCCAGGGATCACACCCGGGTCTCCTGCATTGCAGACGGATTCTTTACCACTGAGCCACTACAGATCACCAATTTAAATCAAACAGTTCAATGGTTTTTAGTATAGTCACAGATTATGCCACCATCACTACAGACAATTTTGTCACCCCAAAAAGAACTCTCCTCTTTCGTTCTCATTCCTTCATCTCTCTGGAACCATCAGTGGAGTCACGTAAGCGATCCTGTATAGCTGGCTTTTTTCACTTAGCATGATGGTTTCAGGGTTCATCTATGTTGTGGCCTGTCTGTCCTTCATTCCCTTCCATTGCCCAATGATGTTCCATTATATGAATATACTACATTTTACATATTCATGCAGCAGTTGATGGTTATTTCTACTTTTTGGGTTTTATATGATTAATACTGCTATGAACATTCATGTGTAACTTTTTATGCAGATGTGTTTTCATTTTTCTTGGGTACCTAGGTAGAACTGGCACTGCTGAGTCAGTCATAAGGTAACTCCTATGAGTTGCCAGACTGTCTTCCAAAGGGGCTGCAACATTTTGTCTTCCCACCAGCAATGTATAAAGACTCCAGTTTCTCCACATCTTTGCCAAGACTTGTTATTATCTGTCTCTTTTATTCTAGCCAGCCCAGTGAGTGTGAAGTGGTGTCTCATAGTGGTTTTGATTTGCGTTTCCCTAATGACTAATGATGGTAAGGATCTTTGCTTATTGGCCATTTTTTCAACTTCTTGTAAAAATTGTTTATGCAGCTCCTTTGCCCATTTTTAAATTGGATTTCCTTTTATTATTGGGTTGTGAGAGTTATTTATATATTTAAAATACAAGTCCCTTTCCAGATACATGATTGAAAATTTTCTCCCATTGTGTGGATTGTCTTTTTATCTTCTTGATGATGTCCTTTGATGCAAAATGTTTAAATTTTGATGAAATCCACTTAGTCTTTTTTTCTCTGTTTGTTGCATGTGGATATCTCTTTGTCCGAGCACCGTTTGTTGAAAAGACTACCCTCTCCACTGAATTGCCTCTACAGTTTTCTTTAATGTCAGTTGATCTTGCCTGTGAGAGTTTATTTTTAACCTCCCAGTTCTATTCCACTGGTTTACATGTCTATCCTCATGCCAGCACCCCACTGTCTTGATTACTGTAGCTTTATAGTAAGTTTTGGAATCAGGAAATGTGAGTCTTCCAGTTTTGTTCTTTTTCACGACTGTTTTGGCTAATTTAGGTCCCTTACCTTTCCATATAAATTTTAAGATCAGTTTGTCAGAACCTACAAGAAGCGTGGCTGGGACCGGGAGTGTATTGATCTGTAGATTGCTCTGGGGACTCTGGAGTAGGAAATCGAACCCCACTCCAGTGTTCTGGCCTGGAACTGGGGACTATTGCCATCTTAACAATATTATATCTTTGCAACAAGAACTTGGACTGTCTTTCCATTTATTTAGGTCTTCTTTTAGCAATGGTTTTGTTTGTCTGGAGAGTAAGAGATTTGCACTTCTTTTTTAGGAATATACTTATTCCTAAGTATATTATTCTTCGATGCTATTATAAGTGAAATTGTTTTCTTAATTTCATTTTCAGAGTGTTCATTGCTAGTGTACAGAAATACAATTGATTTTTGTGTACTGATATTGTGCTCTGCAAGACTGCTGAACTTATTTATTAGTTCTGATCTTTTTTTTTAGTGGATTCCTTAGGATTTTCTGCATAGGAGATCATGTTGTATGCATCTTCTTCCTTTCCAATATGGACGCCTTTTATATCTTTTTCTTCCCTGACTGTCCTCACTAGAATCTGTGTGACAGAGCTGACAGAAGTGGCAGAGTAAACATCCTTCTCTTGCTTCTGAGCTTAAAGGGGAAGCAGTCCCTCATTTCATCAGCCTTTTTCCTTTGCAGACGTCCCTTATCAGGTTGTGGAAGTTCCCTTCTGTTCCTTGTTTATTGGTTTGTTTGTGCATTTTTGTTTCTTTATGTTAGCATTTTTATCATCAGCATGTTGGATTTTATCAAATATGAATTCTGTAGATTAGTCCTTCGTTGGAAGGACTGCTGCTGAAGCTGAAGCTCCAGTACTTTGGTCACCTGATTCGAATAGACGACTCACTGGGAAGGTCCCCGATTCTGGGAAAGATTGAGGGCAGAAGGAGAAGAGGGTATCAGAGGATGAGATGGTTGGGGAGCATCACTGATGCAATGGACATGAACTGGAGCAAACTCTGGGACATGGTGAGGGACAGGGGAGCTGAGTGTGCTGCAGCCCAAGCGGTCTCAAGGAGTCGGGCACGACTGGGCAACTGATCAGCGACAGCAATCCTGAGATACAGTGACGGTTTCTCAGTGCTCCCTCCATCGTTTGCTTGGCGAGAGATGCTCTTTGGGCCACTTCACTAGCTTTAGTACCAGGTGCAAGCAAGGAACACCTTAGTTCTGCCCAGCTGATGGTTTTGAGACATCCCAGAGCAGACGAGGAATCCTTTCTCATTAGCCCTTGGCTCCAGCTGGTCTTCCACTTGGACCCTACTTGAACTGTCTTCTAGGGGCTTAGGTGCCTTGCCTTTCCATATAAATTTTAGGATCAGCTTGTCACAATCCCGAAAAAGGGTAGCTAGGATTGTGACAGGGATTGTGCTGAATCTGTAGATTACTTGGGGGACTATTGCCATCTTAACGATATTATGTCTTTCCAACCAGAACAGGGGATGTCTGCATTTCTGATGTTTGAGGGCTGATTCCTGCAACTGTGGGTGATTTGAGGGCCTGGAATATCAAAAGTTGAATTTCATGACAATCAGATCAGATTCTTTTTTTGCCCTCTGGAGAGAGAGGTGGGGTTAGAATGGCATTTTTTTTTTCTTTTTTTATCCTAGCCAAGCCTTAATTTCTACTCATCAGCATTTGAACCTGGCTATAAGACATACTCTCAACTCACCTGTTTTGTAAGTTTTTCATAGGTTTTCATTTTACCCACTCAGCTCTTTGAGGTCAGAGACCAAGCCTTAAATTTCTCTTGAAACCTCCAGAGAACCAGGTAAAATCTTTGTCGTGTAGCAAAGACTTGATGAATGCAGTTTACTAGTAATCTCTGCCTTTTAGCAATGATAGCTTATGGTGAACGATGTCGGATTCGTGATCTCCAAAGAAGATTTAGCTTCAGGACCAGGGACCAGGCTTGATCACTCAAGAGCTTTTGTGTAGCAGAGTTTTATTAAAGTATAAAAAGGGACAGACAAAGCTTCTGACATAGACATCGGAAGGCGGTCAGAGAGTGCCCCACTCACTAGTTTATCAAGGCCTTATATACTTTTACGAGACCACTCCCAAGACATGCATCTTAAATTAACAAGATCTTAAATTAACATCTTAATTAACAAGACATGCATCTTAAATCTTAATAAACTGACAATAGAAAGGTCTTACCAGACCTACTCCCACAACATGCATCTTAAGATAACAAGATTAGTCAGAAGGTTCTTGTTAAGGAGAAACCTGTCCTTGAGCAAGATATATTGCTACATCAATTAAGACAAAGCAATGTAGAAAAAACGTTTGTCTTTTTCTCCTCCTCGAGGGCCCCAGGCTCCTTATCAACCTACTGAAGAACCTACTCTCAGCAAAATTGTCCGACGTGAGACTTGGCTTGTCCATACCACACGCCCTAGTGTATGGAGGTCTGAGCAGCAGAGGAGACGATGACCCCAACACGTAGATCAGAAAGACCCCGAGACCCAGAGCGCCGGGCCTACCTGCGTCCCTGGCACCCCTGCGGGACCCACAGCTTCCTGTGCATAGCGCGGCAGGGGGGTTTGAATGAGGGACTCCACCTGGGGTCGGAAGAGAAGAAAGAGAGCCTTGCCAACCTTCCTTCCAAACTCCACGAGAAAAGTAAGGCTGATGAAAGACACTGGTCAGTACCAGAGCGTTGAAGAATTGATGCTTTTGAACTGTGGTGTTGGAGAAGACTCTTGAGAGTCCCTTGGACTGCAAGGAGATCCAACCAGTCCATCCTAAAGGAGATCAGTCCTGAGCATTCATTGGAAGGACCGATGCTGAAGCTGAAACTCCAATACTTTGGCCACCTCATGCGAAGAACTGACTCATTGGAAAAGACCCTCATGCTGGGAAAGACTGAAGGTGGGACGAGAAGTGGACGACAGAGGATGAGATGGCATCACCGACACAATGGACATGAGTTTGAGCAAGCTCCGGGAGTTGGTGATGGACAGGGAGGCCTGGGGTGCTGAGATTCATGGAGTCGCAAAGAGTCGGACACAACTGAGAGACTGAACTGACTGATATCACAATGGAGCTCACGCCACAGAGCACTGCGTGATGCTGCTTGAAAAGAACTTCTGAGAAAGCATGGCGTGCTGGCATCATAAGACATCAGTGCCATGCTTACCCCCCAGGAAGGACAGACGCCACCCTCAGCTCAGAGAAGCTGCCCCTCCAGGCGCTGACTTAGCGGTGACGACAACAAGACAAAGCTTTTGAGTTAAGACTTCCTATGCTCTCCTCCAAACCAAGCCCAAAAATTTCTGATTTGGACATTCACTGACATAAAACCCAGAACTCACTGAACAAAGAAAAGTAGTAATTTTATTTTGTTTGCAAAAAATAAATCCAAGTATATCACTTAGCACGGTCCTGGCACATGCTAAATGCCCAAACACATCCACTCTTATTCTGTTATTATTATTATTAGGGAGCTTTCAGGGTATCCATCATCTAAGTTCTCAAGTTGGGCAAGCATTTGGGCTGGATTTCTTTGGTAAAGAGGAGTGCGGATTTTTGTGGTTTGGTTGCAGAGGCCGGGAGCCATTTTGCACAGACTGCGCCCTGTGCGCACAGCAGGAATGAATGGCTGACCCGAGGTCCTGGCCGTGTATGTCCCCTGGGGACTGGGCAAGGCAGGTGGTAATCAGTACTCGTTTCTGGAAAGAGGAGGCGCCCAGAGTGAGTCAGGTGCTGTGTGGGCGCTGGGAATGTCACTGTGCAGAAGCCAGCCTCTGCCTTTGAGGCGCTCGCTGACCAGCATCGATGAGATCAAGATATAAACGTCCTTCCCCGACGGTGCGGTGTGGACCCCACGGACTGGAGGAGGAGAGCGTCCCAGACAGAGTGAAATTCCTGTGGCTCTTGGAGGATGAATAACTCATCAGGCAGGCAGGCAGGGAGAGACTCTCAGACCCTGTTTCTTCATCTGCACTTTGAGAATAAAAAGAACAGATTTCTCCCCGGAGGCAGGGCAGTCTAATGGCCGAAGGTGTGAAGTCTGAACAGGTCTGCGGCTGACTCTAGCCCTGCCATCAAGGTTCAGGAAATAACAACGCCCAGAGGAAGTGGTCCCTGCCCTGGCTCTTGGCCCGGCACAAGCCTCCTCTGTCCGTTCTGCTCTCTGCAGCAGGGTGGGGTCCCTCCTCAGCCTTGATGCCTCATCGTCAAAGGATGGCTGCCTTTTCTCCAGCCCATGGGGTAAAGCCCGAGTCAAGAGGAAAGGAGATGGGCACTGGTGGTAAAGAGCCCGCCTACCAGCGTGGAGGACAGAAGAGATGCGGGCTCAGTCCCTGGGTCGGGAAGATCCCCTGGAGGCGGGCACGGCAGCCCACTCCAGTATTCTTGCCTGGAGAATCCCATGGACAGAGGAGCCTGGAGGGCTATGGTCCATAGGGTCGCAAAGAGTCGGACGCGACTGAAGCGACTTAGCATGCGTGCACGATGTTTAATGCGAAGTGGTTTTTGTTTTTGTTTTCGTTTTTGGCTGTGCTGGGGCCTTGCTGCAGCGTGCAGGCTTCCCTAGCTGTGACTGGCTTAGCTGCCCCTCAGCGTGTGGCATCTTAGTTCTCCGACCAGGGATCGAACTCTCCTCCCCTGCGTTGGAAGGTGGATTCTTAACCTCTGGACCACCAGGGAAGTACCCGCCCCCCCACCGCCAATTTTCCTTTGGTTCTCAAGAACGAGACAACAGCGCCTATTTTCAAAAAGACGCACATAAAGCCTTTGACACAGTACTCGGCGCATTTCAGTCACCTGGTAACTGGTACTCATTACTGTTACTGGGAGCGCATGTGGATGGAATGAGACGTGTGAGGATAATCTGTGAAGCGAAATCTCCTCGGTTATTGTTCCAGGCGGAAGGAGGACCTCCTGCGGAGGCAGGGAACCTAAAGGAGTGCTGACTGTTTCCTAAACACAGAGGCTGTGAGTGTGGCCAAGATGGGGCGGAGGGGCGGGCGGGATGTGGTGTTTGAATTGAACCATCCATCCCTCAAAGGCCAAAGGTCTTCGTTTCATCAATTAGGGAAGTGATCAAACAAATGAAACAGAAAATCACCAGGGACAAAGTTCCCATAAGATCATTTTATTTGAGTTGAGATTTTTAAATAATAAAATATTCACACAGTTATAAATAACTTAATATCAATATATAGCACATATAAGAAATAAAAAGAAAAAGATTAAATAGCAATATCCATATATCCCCATATCCAGATTTAAGAGATGTTAGCATTATAGTATTTGCTTCAGACCTTCAGGTTTGTTTTTTTTTTTTCTTTTTTAAAGAAGTGAAATATAGATTCTACTGTAGGGCAGGGGTCCCCAACCTCTGGGATCAAATGCCTGATGATCTGAGGTGGAGCTGGTGCCCTAACAATAGAAATAAAGTGTGAAATAAATGTAATGTGCTTGAATCATCCCGAAACCACCACCCACCCACCCACCATGGACAAACTGTCTTCCACGGAAATGGTCCCTGGTGCCAGACAGGTTGGAGATGGCTGAGGTAGGGCTTGCCACCCCAAAATGAGTCTCTTTGGCACGAGAATTAATTTGATTATTTTTAAGACCCAAAAGACTCAGAAAGAAATTCTGACCTTTCCCCTAACTGCCTAAAAGAATGTAGACGGAGAAATCTGCAAAAAATATAGGTTAGGCATACTCTTAGAGATCAGCGTCCACTCTGTGCCCACCGCCTCGGGTGACCCAGCAAACACTTACCTGCTTCCCCATCTCCATGTGAATTCCTGCTTCCCCTCTGGAGGCCCAAACCACTCCCCAAATCCTCTGTTATCTTTAGCTGAAAGTGAGGGCTTTAGCCATCTTAGCGATTTACTGTTTTCCAGGCTCTCTCCTACATATACATATTGTTTGATTTTTGACTTTTTGAAACAAAATCATTGTTTGATTTTATCTTGTCAGTAAGTCTGAAGTCAACTTAACTCTTAGACAAGCTGGAAGAACCTGGTATTACAGAGGAAAAACTTCTTCCTCCCTGACACTGTCAAAGCTTCACACTCACCCTTTATGTGCATGTTTCATGCCGATCTCAGGCTATCAATAACAAATGCCATGGTTAGACAGGCCCTTGAGGTTTTTATTATAATGGCAAGATGCCCTTCAATAAGAACCAATACTTTGGCCACCTAAGGAAAGAACTGACTCATTGGAAAAGACCCTGATGCTGAGAAAGACTGAAGGTGGAAGGAGAAGGGGACAACAGAGGATGAGATGGTTGGATGGCATTACTGACTCAGTGGACATGAGTTTGAGCAAGCTCTGGGAGTTGGTGATGGACAGGGAGGCCTGGCGTGCTGCAGCCCATGGGGTTGCAAAGAGTCGGACACGACTGAGCAACTGAACTGAACTGAATAACCATCAGGAAGTTTTGGGGGAAAAAAATCAAAGTTTGCTGTTTATAGGACCCAGAAATTACACACCACACCTGGGACCACACAGAGAAGTCACAGGTAGAGAGAGAGGGTTACAGGCTGGAGTTCTGTTTATATTGGGGTCAAAGATGGGGGCCTAGGGTTTAAAGGCCCACTCTTTATTGGTGAATTTGAACACAAGAACAGGAATTTAAAGCTCGTGCATGCGTACTGTCTCACTCGGCCATGTCTGACTCTGTGACCCCATGGACTGTAGCCCACCAGGCTCTTCTGTCCATGGGCTTTCCCAGGCAAGAATGCTAGAGTGGGTTGCCATTTCCTCCTCCCAAAGGAGCAGGGGATCTTCCTGACCCAGGGATCGAACTCACGTCTCCCGCTTTGGCAGACGAATTCTTTACCATTCTGCCACCTGAGAAGCCCATTTAAAACACAGGAAGAGAGAAAACAAGTTGCCCAAGTGGTGAGTTATCAACATCGACAAAAAGGAAGCTAAATCAAGTAAAACAAAAGACCTTCAGGAGGAGTAGGCGGGTGACTATCTGGCCTTGTGTTTACTCAAGATCACCTTTGTGAGTGGATGCCTCAGCAATGGGAGCTGAAGTCAGGCGCTTGTGTTACCACGAGAAAACCCATCAGGGCTAACATCCAGGGGGTCAGGCCCATGTATGTTTTCACGCTTTTATTCCGTGTGTGATTCCATTAACGAAATACACTAGAGCCCAGCAACGCTGCTTTTAGATGTCTCCCCAGGGAAAGCTTCAGGTATGCGCAGAAGGTGACAGGTCTAAAGAAGTCCGCTGCAGAACAGTTCCTAACAGGGCGAAAAGGGCAGAGGACCCCGGCCGGGCAGGTACTGCCGTGTAACAAACCTCCCTGGCGGAAGGCTCCCAACTACATAATTGCTCATTCTGCTCCTGAATCTTCAGTTTGGGCAGAGCTTGGTAGCGTCAGCTTATCTTTGCTCCATCAGCTGGGGGACGGAGTGGGGGAGCTGGAAAGCTGGGGCTATTTCCAGAACTTGCAGCAAGTTCCAGAAACGAGTGTCCCAAGGTAACCAGGCAGACTCTCACGGCATTTTTCTAGTCCAGCCTCAAGAGATGGATACCATCACTTCTGCCACAATTAACAGGTCAAGGTAATCACAGCAGTCCACTGAGGGTCGAGGACGGCAGACAGAGAAGGTAGCCCAGGTCTCCCAGTTTCAAGGGGAGTGTCCCAGTTTCATTTGAAGACCACAGTGATGGGATGCATTGGGGTGATCACTTTTAGAAGGTACAGTCTGCCGCCCAGCCCAACTGTTCCTGGTGGGGTACACAGAGATACGCTGACATTTTGGTTTATTTGATGTTGTTTAAAAAGCTAGGAAAGGGTGGGTATCTTTTTAATCACGACAGCAGTATAACTCCAGGCAGAATAAAAAGACTGAAGTGTTCGGGAGGGTGGGACTTTGCACTGATCTCTGTCTTACATCACACAGGATGAAAAGGTATGACTTTCAAGCAGAGAGAGTGTCTTTCTTCCACGGGGAAGTCTCAGGAACAGGCACAAGGGAGAACTCATTTTTAAGGTTCCTTTCTCTTCCTCTCGTGAATGGTATGAACAAAACTCTTGGCTCTACAAACAGAGGACTCTGACAGGATGGTTACAAAAACTGCTGTTTCCTTGAGGGCACAGCTTTGCTTCCTCTGGCTTCAGAAAACCCCTAAGTGAGGCTCCGGGTGTCTCCGCGCGGCGCAGTGGTGAAGGGCCACCTGGAGCCGGGAAGGCTGCGAATGAGGCCTGACGCTGCCGCCTGTTGTCTCTGGGACCTGTTGTTGTTGCCTGTTTAGTTGCTCAGTCGTGTCTGACTCTTTTGCGGCCCTGTGGACTTAGCCCGCCAGGCCCCTGTCCATGGGATTCTCCAGGAGATAATACTGGGGTGGGCTGCCATGTCCTTCTCCAGGGGATCTCCCCCGCCCAGCGATCAAACCCAGTCCTCTTGCTTTGCAGGCAGATTCTTTTACTGCTGAGACACCAGGAAAGTCCTAGGCAAGATATTTAACTTCTCCGGCCTCAATTCGCTCCTATGGACAATGAGGCTAATAATACCACTTATGATGTTTTTGTAAACACTGTGATAATTCACGGATTCTGTTTAGATTTGACAAGTGCTTTAAAAGCATTAGTTCTTAGTAGTCACAAGGGAGAGCAGACTCAGAAAGTTGTAAATACTTAACTTGCACCAAGTCCAGAGCTAATCATGATCACTACCCCCAGGTGTGACCTCCAGAAGCCCTCCAACAGGCCAGGTAATTAGCCTCAGGTTTCAGTGGACCTTCTCTCTCCTGTTCCCCCACATGCGGGAGTTGGAATGGTCAAGACGGACAGCTATAGGAGAGAAGACAGGCGATAAGCCCCCTCCTGGGTTTCCATCTTGCAGACGAGGCCGCTGGGTGGGGCGCTCCTGCCAGGGGCATAGGGACCACGGGCCTGGTACCAAGACCCATCCCTCGCCAAGACCTTTCTCTTGGAAGAGAAGATGGGAGCTCTCTTCCCAGCTCCCGGGTTTCTCTGATTCGGCTCAATAAAGAGCTCCTCGCCCCCGCTTAGGCCAGGGGTACAGAAGCAAAAGATGTCTTCTTCAAATGGTGATGGTCTTGGGAGAAAGACGACCGGCCTGGGGTTTTCTTGTCTGTTACTTACTAACAGGGTGCGTGCTAAGCTGCTTCAGCTCTTTGCCACCCCATGGACTGTACCCCACCAGGCTCCTCTGTCCATGGGATTCTCCAGGCAAGAATACTGGTGTGGGTTGCCATGTCCTTCTCCAGGGGATCTTCCCAACCCAGGGATCAAACCTCCGTCTCTTACATCTCCTGCTCTGACGGGCGGGTTCTTTACCACTGGGGCCACCTGGGACCCTTATTAACAGGGCGACCTTGTGCAAATGACCTACTCTGTTTTGACCTCATCTTTCTCAGCTATACTTTGTTAAATGCCCAAAGGATTCCTTTCTGAGGGGAATTTAGCACAAAGGCTATGCCCAGGGTGAACCTCAATAAATAAGAGGTTAAAGTGGGCTTGGAGGGAGGGTGTGTTCCCACAGTGGGGGGTGGGGGGGAGCCCGGGGTGTCTCTGAATTCTCCTGCTCTTGCTTCATCTCTGACCTCAGAGGCCAAAGCGCCTGAAAACTTCGGGGTCTGGAGAGCATGGAGGGTTGGGGTGGGTGGGAGGCGGCAAGGTGGAGGCGGGGGCGCGGCTATCATTCCTGGAATCAGGGCCCCTTGGCACCTCTGCTGCCGGAGGAGGGGCCGGGCTTCCGGCAGCTCGGGACCCTCCAGGCTGCGCTCCCTAAGCCAAGTCCATCTGGACACCCTGGCGGGGAGCTTCCGCTGCGGGACCCAAGAGGAAACGCAGAGCCCGAACCCTGGGAGGGGTGGTTCCATCCACAGGGAAGGGGAAAACTAGAGGGGCGGCAAGGCCACGAAGCCTGGATCTCCCGCCTTGCAAGACCAGCACCCTCCTACCAGGAGATACGGCTGGATGCGGGCCTCTGTCGGGATCCGCATTCTCTCTCACATGGGGGCCCGGGGGGAAACGCGCCCGCCCCACCTTGCGAGCGCAGGCGGCTCCGCATAGGGGCGGCGGGACCGGGCCGGGGTGGCCGGGATGGCCGGGGCGGCGGGAAGGGCCGAGGTGGCCAGGCGAGCGCCCCCCACGGCGCCCGCTCCCTCCCGGCGAGGCTCGGCGGCTTGACGCTGCGCGGCCACACGGTGGCGCTGCCGCTCCGCCCGCCGGACGCGCCCGGGGCCCCGGGAAGGCCCGCCCGTCCCTGCCTCGGGGTGGGATCCGCCAGCCCGGCGCCGGCAGGGCCCTGAGGCCGGAGGAGGGTCCTTCCACCCCCGACACACGCGCACACACACACACACACACACACGCCACGTGCACCTGGACGGCCATTCCACACACACACGCCACGTGCACCTGCCTTCTGGACGCAGGCCCTGCCGGACCCTAGCGCAGAGCATCTTCCAGGCTAAGGCGCCTTCCTTTACAAACAGGGAAACTCAGACCCAGAGAGTTAGGGATCCTGACTCATTTAGGCCCCAGGCGAGCCACCCTGCTCCTAAAAAGAAAGAGGACACGTCCAAGGGGAAAGAGGGACCCGCAAGGGATTTATGCCCAGCCCCTCCTGGTGAGTGCCGCAACCTAAGAGGCTGAAACTGACCCACTTTGCTGTGCGTAGTCGCTAAGTTGTGTCTGACTCAGTGTGACCCCGTGGACTGTAGTTCACCAGGCCTCTGTCAGTGGGATTCTCCAGGCAGGAATGCTGGAGTGGGTTGCCGTGCCCTCCTCCAGGGGATCTCCCTAACCCAGGGATCAAACCCATGTCTCCTGGATCGGCAGGCGAGTTCTTCACCACCAGCGCCTCCTGGGAAGTCCGTCTCACACAGGAGGAAATGAGGTTCGATGTTGACCAAAGTCCTGCTGTTCAGAGGTGGGATTCAACCCCAGGACTGTTGGCCACTAAGTCTGTGAACTCCCTGCCGCACACCCCTGCCTCCTTGTCCGTGACTTTCAAAGGACTCTGTAGTTTTTGGCGGTGACCTACCCTGACACATCTCCAAGTATCTGTAACTGAAGACAATGCTCATCCTCAATTAGTGTGACGCTTTTTCTTTGTTCTGTCTTTTCTGCCTTTCTTTCAACACTGGGTGAGTGAAGTGAGTGAGTGAGTGAAGTCGCTCAGTCGTGTCCAACTCTTTGTCACCCCGTGGACTGTAGCCCACCAGGCTCCTCTGTCCATGGGATTCTCCAGGCAAGAATACTGGAGTGGGTTGCCATTTCCTTCTCCAGGGGATCTTCCCGACCCAGGGATCGAACCCAGGTCTCCCTCATTGCAGGCAGGCGCTTTAACCTCTGAGCCACCTGGGAAGCCCTTCAATAGTGGGTAGGATCTGCTAAAATGATGTCACTGCTCACTAGTAGGTCCTCAGTTACAGTTTGAAAAACACTGTCACGGGTGCTGCCCGAACTTTTCCAGCTGGAAAAAATCAATGGAAAACTGTCCATGTAAGAGGCCGAAGTCAAGATCAAGTAAAGGTGCGGGCAGACTGTGCTTCTCCAGGAATCACCTGGCGATGTAGTTGAAGGGCCGATTCTGACTCAGCAGCTCAGGGGTGGGACCCCGGTCCCACACTGTATAACAAGCTGATGCTGGTCACTCCATGCTCAGAGCAGCCGGCTCTTATCCACAACCTCGCCATCAAGTAAATTATAATGAAAGCAGTTCTGAGACCAAATCCTGCCACACCTACAAACATTAGGGCTTCCCAGGTGGCCTGGTGTGAAATAATCCACTTGCCAATGCAGGAGACTCAGGAGATGTGGTTTCAGTCCCTGGGTCTGGGAAGATCCCCTGGAGTAGGAAATGGCAACCCCCTCCGGTATCCTTGCCTGGAAAATTCCGTGGACAGAGGAGCCTGGCAGGCTACAGTCCATGGGGTCACAAAGAGACAGACACGCACATGTCACAGGCACCAAGTCTAGATGCTGCCTGCTCCGTGAAGTCCCAACCCTCTGCCCTTTAACGCCCTTCGATGAGAACCTTTAGGAAGAGCTCTGTGGCAGGGAGCCCAGAGTCCACTCTCCCTCCTTTCGCGGTAACGGAACCGAAGGCACACAGGTGCTGTTGAACCCGGGACCTCACTGCTCTCGTCTTCCTCCACCCGGGGTGGTGGTTCATGACGAAGTTCCGAGCCAGTGAAACGTGAGCACAAGGGAGGCGATCCACTCCCAGGCTATCTTCTGAGAGACAGCCCAACTCATCCAACCGAAACAACAATCGAAAACTTCTACTGCAACTTAGAAGTCGACCAACATGACCAAATGCACCCAGACTGACTTCTTTTCCCTTTCTGTAGGAAGGGAAAGAAAAACGGAGAAACATGGAGATCCCACAACTCAGCTCTGGCCTGGGAAGACAATACTCTAGGGATGAAACTGTACCAAGAAGGAAGTACCAGTAAGGAACCTGCATCCCTGAATCAGCCTGGCCTTTCATCTAGGTAGAGGTGGTTATTTGAGAGAGCAGTCTCACCCTTTAAGCCAGTGCATTTTGGAGTGGAAGGAGGGAGCCATTGGTTACTACAGGGTACCCTAATTAACCTGGGTTCATCTGAGGCAAATGCAATAATATTCTCACGGCAGAACTAACTGTTTTGCCTAATGAGGTGACAGAATCCTCTAAGAGTATTGGGGATGGGGCGAGGAGAGAACAAGACCAAGTTTCTAGGCCCAAAGCGATAGATTCTAATGCTGCTTTCTTGCGAACGTGAAGACGTGCTTGTATGTATCTTTCTAGCCATGTACGTATCAGACACTGCTCATTTAGCCAAAAGATGTATTTTTCATATTTCTTAATTAAATTCCGGGGAAGATTTAGGAAGCAACATTTGAAACTTGGGGTCCTTCCCACGTTTACTGCCTCCCCCTCCCCCTCGGTCATCAGTTTAAGTTGCGTATACATACACCTCTTACGTCTGTACTGAGGTGTTCTAAAGAAAATACAGATACTGTTTTACCTGTATTTTCTTATTCAAAGTGGTGTTATAGCCTAAGTGGCTGTCACCTTCTTGGTCATCATTTTCTTTATTACATTAAGGAAATTTGGGGCCTCGTTGAGCAGTCCAGTGGTTAAGACTCCACCTTCCTTTGCAGGGGGCCCAGGTTTGACCCATGGTCAGGGAACTGAGGTCCCATATGCCATGGGGTGTGGCCAAAATTTAAAAAAATAAATAAATAAATTTGGCTCACATGATGAAACCCCCCTCCCCCCACTGGGAGGATCTCCAGTAATCCTCCGTGGGGGGGCCTTCCTTGTCACGGAAGGTCCGTGTCACCTTACCCCCGTTTCTCGCTTCTCCTGACTTCTCTGGATCCTCTCTGGACCTGTGGTGTGACCCACACCCACACAGAAGTCATTCTGATGAGGAATGGTGGGCATTGGCGTTGGGGTAGGAGGACCCTGACGTCCAGTGCTGCTCATGATGTAAACGAGCCCAGGGCCTGTTAGGAGACAGGCCGCACATCTGTTTACAGCCGCTCCCCGTCACTCTCCCATCGCCCCCAGATGGGACCATCTAGGTGCAGGAAAGCAAGCTCAGGGCTCCCACTGATTCTGCATTATGGCGAGCTGTGTGGTTACTTCGTCATATATCACAATGTAAATAGTAATAGAAATAAAGTGCACAGTAAATGTAATGTGCTTGAATCATCTGGAAACCATCCCTGCCTGCACCCCCTCACCTCCCAACCCTGGTCCATGGAAAAATTGTCTTCTGCGAAACCCACCCCTGATTGGGGACCACTGACTTACATACTAAATAAAATAAAATAAAATTAAACATCCCTCCTTGCAGATGGCGCTAGTGGTAAAGAACCCGCCTGCCAATGCAGGAGACGCAAGGGTTCACTCCCTGGGTTGGGATGATCCCCTGGAGGAGGGCATGGCAATCCCACTCCAGAATTCTTGCCTGGAGAATCCCCTGGGCAGAGGAGCTGGGCGGGCCACAGTCCATGGGGTCGCAAAGCGTCAGACACAACTGCGGGATTGAGCTCCCAGCGCGCCTGCAGAAGAGCCTCAGCCATCCTGAGTCCAGGCTGGTCCCCGTTTCTGCGCCTCCTCCTCGCTGCCTTCCCTCCTGGAGAGCTTCTGTGCCAGCTGCCCCCTCTCTGCCTCTGACTCCTCATCTCACGGCGTCTCTCTCTCCACCATTCCGCCCCTCCCACCACTCCCTGGCCCCTCACCCAGAGCAAACCAAGTGTGTGCAGTTTGTTAAAAGCCTCCGTCCTCCTCCGTCCTCCTCCCGCCTTCTGCCCTCTGCCCCGGGCTCATCTTTCCCCACCACCTGTGCCAGGGCAGGTTTTGCTGAACACAAATAAACACACAAGACACACAAATAAACCCTCAACAAAGGTCGCTTCCTGTCTGCCAGCTCACTAAATAACTCCCCCCAGGCCCTTCCAACTGCACACGAATCTGATCAAGGCGTTCCTTGCTTGAATCTGCAGCAGCTCCTGGCTGGCCTGTGTGCATCCCATTGCCATGGTTACCGGGCCCTTGGTGACCAGGTCCTGCCCCTTCCATTCCAGCCTCATATCTTACTGCTCGCCCACAGGGCCTCCTGGGCTGCTCCCGCCCAGACACTTAGCCTTCTCCAAATAGCCCAGCTCTGCCCTTTCTCCTGTGTCCCCCTCGCTGCCTGTGCCTGGACGGCCCCTCCCTCAGCATTGCCCGACCGCTGCTGCTCACCTCCCCTGGGAAGCCCTCCCTGACTGCTCTGTGCTCCCGGCAGCCCCCTCTGGAGGTCTTTCCCAGCGCTTAGACCTCGTCTCTCTCCCCCACCAGATGGAACTCCTTAGGGACAGAAGTACATCGGGACACCTCTGTATCCAGAAGGCAAGCACATTGGGGTCTTCAATGCCTGTGTGTTAAATGACGACTGAACGTGGGAGACCCGTCCCTCACCTTGGAGGTGACTCAGGAT
Source organism: Cervus elaphus (assembly GCF_910594005.1). Classification (NCBI taxonomy): domain Eukaryota; kingdom Metazoa; phylum Chordata; class Mammalia; order Artiodactyla; family Cervidae; genus Cervus; species Cervus elaphus. The sequence continues at coordinate 2,745,760 of NC_057826.1, read as the reverse complement.
GGTCTGGGAGGGGTGAGCGGGGACGGGGAGGGCTTGGGAAGGAGCATGGCTGCAGGATCACGGAGGAAGAGGGACCGTCTGGACGGTGGTCCAGGGAAGGCACGAGCCTCGTTGGCTCCATGTCCTTCGCTTCCTCAGCACTGCGGTCTGAGCCCCGTCCTCTTCCTTCTCATTCTCTGAGACAGATCTGGGGTCTCGTCCCCCCTTCCGCCCCAGGTACCCATCGCTGAGTGCTGACCCTGCCTGGCTCCCCCGCCGTGGGAGGGGCTGGACAATGGGCTGGGCACCGGACCTGGGTCTGTCTGGGTCCCCAGCCTCCAAGTCCTGGAAGGAGCCTCCTAAGGTCTTAGGTGACCGTGGAGGGGCTTCCCCTCAGCAGAGAGCCAGGCATTCCAAGGTTTTTGATGTATACTTAAGACATTACCCCCCGGGCCCCTCCGCCCAATCCATGCGTCCCAGCCTCTCTCAGTGGTTCTTGTTCACTACCTCAGTTGTGTCCGACCCCGTGGACTGCAGCACGCCAGGTTTCCCCGTCCTTAACCATCTCCTGGAGCTTGCTCAAACTCATATCCATCGAGTTGGTGATGCCATCCAACCATCTCATCCTCTGTTGCCCTCTTCTCCTCCTGCCCTCAATCTTTCCCAGCATCAGGGGCTTTTCCAGTGAGTTGACTCTTCGCATCATGTGGCCAAAGTTTCGGAGCTTTACTTCAGCATCGGTCCTTCCAGTGATAATCAGGGTTGATTTTCTTTGGGATTGACTGGTTTGCTGTCCTTGCTGTTTAACCCTAGCGCCCTCTCAGTGGAGGGGCTGTATCACTCAGGACTGGCGAGGTCGAATTGTGGGGGACAACGTCTATGGGACAGAGTTGAAACCCCCCACAGTGCAGTCCTGCCTCCCAGGATGTGCCCGTCTGAAGTCAGCACAAAGGCTGAATCCCTGCGGTTACTGACGGAGCAGCCATCTCAGGCCATCTCTCTGGAGGACGTCCTGGAGGCCCCACATTGGCAGCTGAGTGCTTTGGCCTGGGAGCGAGTTCTTTCGCTCTGCTCTCGGCTCACCGGCCAGAGCTGGTCAGAGGGTCCCATCCACCGCGTGGGGGCTAGAAGCAGGTCCCCCCAGAAGATGGGGAGCTAGTCTGCTGCAGTCATGGCTGCCCGGTGGGCGAGGAGAGGGAAGGCTGAGACAGAGGGCGCGGAGGGGAACGGAGGCTTTCAGAGAAGGCAGGCCCGGCCGACCGAGCCGCACAGCAGCTCCAGTTTCAGGCTGACCTTCACTAGAGCAGACGGCAGAGGAGGAGATGGCTGGATGGCATCACCGACTCAACGGACATGACTCTGAGTAAACTCCGGGAGCTGGTGATGGACAGGGAGGCCAGGCGTGCTGCAGTCCATGGGGTCGCAAAGAGTCGGACAGGACTGAGCAACTGAACAGAGCAAGGCAGGTGCAGACGTGAGCCCCGGCTTCGTGGGCGTGGATGGGGGGATGCTCGCGGGGCCCCCATAGTACCTTTCCCCAGATGCCCTTCTTCTGGGCCTGCGGGAGCCCTAGTCAGCCTCGAAGGACCTGCCTTTCCCTAGAAATTGTCCTGGTGAGTGCGGCCACCCTGTCTACCCCCATGCACCTTTCACTTCAGCGTTTAATCACATTTCACCTGACGTCAGACTCTATGCTGTCTGATGGGACCTGCCCATCCTTTTGTTTTGATACAACCTCTTCTTCCCGATGGCAAATCCCTTGAGTTCAAAGTCAACCTAAATGCTTTTTCTCTACCTGCTCCCATGGTGCGGGACGAGGCATTCAACATGACTGGGTCCTTGCAACGGACTCCACCCCGGGAGGATGAAAACAGACACAAAAAGGATGTCAAGGGGAGGTTTAAAGATGAGAAAGATATGCTGATCTCTACCTCAGCCTGTCAAAGTGTCCAGGAACCGTTTAAATTGAATCACATCATCTTTGACCCACAAAACAACACTGTCAGCTATATATTTCTGTATCAGCAGTGGCTGCATAGTATTGCCTCTGACCAGAGCCTGTATCTCCATGTTGGCCAGTAGAGAGGCCGCTGGTCACATGTGGCTGTTGGGCATTTTAAATGTGACTATTGAGACTGAAACCAAATTTTGAACTAAACTGAAATATGCTACATGTGTGAAAGCCACATCAGGTTTCAAAGACGATATGAAAAAAAAAATGCAAATTGTCCCAGTAATATGTTGTTCTATTGATTTTAAGGCCATAATATTTCAGATCTAGTGCATTAAGTGAACTTTATTTTTAAAATAATTTCATTACCGCTTTGTACTTTTAAAATGTGTGGGTCTTAGAAAAGTTAAAATGACATCTGTGTCCTGCAGGATATTTCTATGGAGCATCATGGCTCAGGAAAGCTGGATTTGTGAAAGGAAGACAGGATTTGTGAAAGCTTAACCCATTTCACATTGCTGTTTCCAAAGCTGCAAACTGTTACATTTGGCCAAACCTGAAGAATCTGCCTGAAATACAGAGATGCAGGTTTGATCCCTGGGTTGGGAAGATCCCCTGGAGAAGGGAATGGCAACCCACTCCTGTATTCTTGCCTGGAGAATCCCATGGACAGAGGAGCCTGGCAGGTCCATGGGGTCGCAAACAGTCAGACACAACAGAGTGACTAACACACTAATTTGCAGAAATTCTCACCAGGGTGGCATTTGAAATTTGGGACATTTAATTTTTAAAAAATATTTGTTATTTGTTCTGACTACGCCAGGTGTGGGATTTTTTTTTTTTTTTTTAGTTGCGGCCTGTGGGGTCTGGCTCCCTGACCAGGGATTGAACCCGGGTCCCCTGCGCTGGAAGCACGGAGTCTTAGCCACTGGACCACCAGGGAAGTCCCGGGACATTTTCTTTTCTCTCTTTATTTACTTTCCTGCTTTTCTCCCAAACCTATGACTGCAAAACCCATCTAAAAGCATCTTATTTATTCCACAAACAGATCTCCAGATCTTAACAAAATAACAATTGCTGCTCTGTATTTTACACACACACACTGCCCTACAGGGACTAACATTTTCCCATGTGTAAAGCGACATGCCTGATTGCTGGATTAAGCAACGGAAATTAATTATTACAGTAATTACTCGGCCACTAAATATCTGAATGCCAGACCTGACATAGCTGTCCTGGGAGCCACCTTCAGCTTCCTGAATGCATTAGTATCGACAGGGCAGCTCAAGCCAATGTATTTTTAAAAACTCTTTCTTCTGCTGCTCTTTGCAGTGTGATCCAGGAGCATTTGTTTGGAGGATGAGGAGGTTGGACATCTTAGACCACAGGGGAAAAAAAAAAGACAGCTGGCTTCTGGAACCCATCTTCCCAGGTCAGGAGAATATCAAATGCCTGAAAATGAGAACGTCAGTCTTCGGGGTGGCCATTCAGTAGGGTGCGGACACGTGCATTGTGAGAACGCTGACTGGGCGATGGCAGAAACCTCAGTGTAGCGGCCAGGAGGGCTCAGACCCGAGCCGCCATCCCTGGAGGAAGGGGCCACCGCCTGCGGGTTCTAAAGCTGCAGGGGAGAGTCCCCTGGGGGCCAGGGCTTAGGACTCGGCTCTGACTGTCACGGCCCAGGTTCAGTTCCCGGCTGGGGAGCTAGGATCCTGCAAGCCTCTCAGTGCAGCCGAAGAAAGAAAGAAATGGAAGCTGCAGGGAACCATGCCAAGGTGCCTGCAGGAAGTCCCCCTGAATTCCTTCTAAAGTATCCTGTTTGTTTTTTCTCTCCATGGTATCCCGGGCACACCAGCCATCTCGGGGGGCGTCACCTGCCGTCTTCCCTGAGGCCGACTTTGTTCAGGGCGGAGAAAAGATTTCCTTTAGGAAAGAGATCTGGGTTAAGACCACAGCTTTCAAAAGCAGCTCTGCAGAAGAGGGCTTCTCTGGCAGGAAAATGGAGGCCCACCTGCTTGTCTCCTTGTTTCCTCCTGCCGTGGGGCTCCGCCTTCATCCAGGAGGTATGTGATGGCTAACGTGGCTGAAGCACCTTCAGACAGTTCAGAGCATGGATTCACAGGATAAAAATGCTTCAGCTTCTTGAGTTTTTGCACCTTGGGGTAGGGTTTGAGCTCAATGGTGAGAGAGTGTCTGCACAACTTTTTGTATTTTTTTTTTTTTAATCATCCATCCAGTTAAACCACTACTTAGGACAGCTGGGGGTCACCAGGTAATTCTCCCTGACACAAGTCCTATTGTTCCTGCTTTAAAACTGTCAGTTTAACTCAGAAAACCATTAGGCCACATGTCAGAGGGTATTAAAGGGAGTGACTTCACTAAAAGCCAGCTGAGAAACTCCAGTGTGCCCGGATCCCTGTAAGGCTGTCCTAACTCCTCTAGAGCTTTCATTCTGTAGGTCAGAACCATTTCCATCTTCTCCAAAACAGTGAGTCCTCCAAGCAAACACACAAGCCCAAAGATTACAGCATCACCCCAGATGGTTCCCATTCCTCTTGGAGAGTACCACTGTCTATTAAGAAAAAAAAAATCAGTAATAACAGTAATAGCAGCTGGGTGTAGCACTTTACTATTGGGTAGAGCATTAAACATTTTAGAGTATTATTTTCTTTCATCTTAATAATGTGCGTTAATTCAAAATACATTTGTTGAGTGACCACTGTCTTGACACTCCCTCTCTCATGGAGCTCCTGCTCCATCCTGTAACTGCGGAAACGTTTGTCCACCTCTGACGGCAGCTGTGGCTGGAGGGACTTTTCGCCACTTCCAGTGGCTTCTGATTTGGGGAGAGAGGAAGCTGGGTCTGCCCTGAAGAGCAGGCGGGTTTGCCTGGAAGGCTGGCGATGGGCGGTGATGGAGAGACGGCGGGCCTTCAGAGGCGAGAGACAGATGGGCGCCAGGCAGAACAGCTGCAGTGTGGCCCCTGCAGGCGGAAACTGCAGGATGAAGACCAGGAGGAGCTGAGCCCTGCCCAGGTAAGAGACCACGACTCCCATTATCAAGGTCAGGGAGACCTTGCCAACTACATGTGTGCAGGAAGGCGCCTTGGGTTCAGAAGGGAGGGGGCGGCCCCTCAGAGTAAGTGATGCAACTCCCCACAGGCCTCTCCACTAGAATCTGTCTTGGCTAAGAGGTGCACCCGCACCCGTGCGATAAGCCAAATACAGACGCGCGCGTGCGTGCTCCGTCGCTCAGTCGTGTCTCTTTGTGACTTTGGGACTGTAGCCCGCCACGCTCCTCTGTCCGGGGGATCCTCCAGGCTATAGAATACTGGAGGGGGTTGCTGTTTCCTTCCCGGGGTCTTCCCGACCCGGGGATCGGGTCCACATCTCCTGCGTCTCTTGTGTTGGCAGGCAGATTCTTTGCCATCGAGCTGCCAGGGAGACCCAGATTCAGACTCAGAACCAGAGAAAGCAGGATGACGGGGCAAAGGAAACCCAGAAGAGCTGCCCGAAAGCGATTCAAAGCGCCACGTGGGCGACACTCTGTGTCCACGCATCTGTCGATCCACATGAACTCTTTCCTCCTAATAAATACTGCTCCCCATTTCTTCATGGGAATTCATCTTTGGCAGAGCTGTGGGGGCCTTGTTCCTGGCCACTGGTACAGCGGGGGGGATTCAGCACGCTCACGGCTGCAGCCTGACCTCAATCTCTGGCCGGGAACTGAAGACCTGCCTCAAGCCGCTGGACATCACTTTCATCCTTCAGAGAAGGGCATCCCCCTGGGTTCCTCCGAGGCTCCCCAGCAGGAGTGAGCCCCGGTGGCCAGGCAGGGCTTAATGAGGCGCCCTTGGTCGGCTTCACCCACTTTGTCCGCCTCTCACTGCTGCTTCCCTTGCACTTCCTGGGTCACCTCCCAAACTAATGCCTTGTGCTCACAGCCTTGTCTCAGGTACTTCTTTAAGAGAACCGAGAGTGGGTTATTACCCCCATTTCACAGATGAGGTCATCGAGGCCAACTGCCCTCAAGTCCCACACGGTTGTATGTAGCAGAGCCAGGAGTCACCCCCACGTGTGTCTGAGCCTCTGGACTCAGCATCAGGCCCCCGTCACTAAATGCTTTTGCGCTGCTCCAGTCTGACCAGAATGTGTACCGGGGAGTTGCTGCGCCCCACTGGTGCTTTCCAAGGCAGGCCATCCCATCATGGGCAGTTCTAATGACCAGAATGTTCTGACTGATGTTCAGCCCATATTCACATCCCTGAAATGTCATTCATTATTTCTTCCTCACCAACAAACGTCCTCATCCGTGTCCAGGGGCTGGACGTGGTGCTAGACAGTGGTGCTAGACACGGCTCTACGGAACCCCAGCTTGTTCCCTTTGGCCCCTGAGATTTCTGCCCACAGCTGATGAGCACCGATCAGTTGGGGGACCCTCGTGGGGGTGCCGTGGGAGCACAGAGTGAGTGCCTCACCCAGCCAAGCTGCCCTGTGCCACACCCTAGGAAAGGTTGCTCCCTGGTCCACACAACGGTCCTGCAGGGCTGCGGTTATCAGATCCCCTGAGACTTGTCCATGCTATTAGGGTCCATCAACCCACCTTTGGATGGGCCTTGATGGCCAGATGGAGCCCACCCCCCTGATACAATCACAGAAAACCTCAATGCAACATGCATTACCAAGATGAGAACAGAGACTCGGCCATCACAGGGAGTGTGGAAGCCATGGGTGAATCCTTGAACTTGTCCATAGGAGTAGCCTTTGGAAGACCCATTGGATTTTTTTCTGCTGTTGAGTCTTTCATGCCCCATTCCCTAGCTCTCCTGCCACCAAAAACGTTGGCAGCACAAGCCTAAGATACCTAGGTTAGATCCTAGAGAGCAGAGAACAATGTTATATTCCATTTCCTCTTGTTGCCTTGTTGGCCACTGATACACAAAGTATCAATTTGCAGGGCCAAGTAGTGAGTAGAAGTCCTTGGAGTCTGCCATGTGTATGTAAAAGTGGGTTTGTGAGACTGCTGGGCTCGCCTGCCTACTTGGATTTCAGAAGGTCCCAGGGCAAAGCAGCATCATTTGGCAGTTAAGTTGCTGTGATGCGCTGGGATGGCAAACAGCAGTCATACAAGTGCCTTCTTTTCATCCAGCTTTCCCTGCAACATAAATGAATGCTCAAAGTTGTATTTCCTTCCCTCTGATCTATTGAGTTCTCATTTGCTTTTTATTTTTTAAATAACATTTTGAGGGATGGAATTCTAGACACTCATCTCTGGAGTCTTGAAGAGACAAAGCTCAGATTCCTGGGAAATGAAGTCACAATCTAGAACTACACATTCACACAACCATCTACTCATTCAGCCTTCAAGATAGCTGAGAAGTCAGGCAAACCAAGAAGAGAGAAGATGGGAGCAGTACATACCCTGTTCCCTAGCACAGAAAGTATCATTACAAGCCCTGAGGACAAGAGTGACCAAAAACAGCATCGAAAGGTGAGGTGGCTTAGATTTCTTAATAATTTCTTAAATTAACATAGTTCTTATAGTCTACTATCTTTTCTTCCTGCCTAGTTGCCACACATACCAGTAGTCCTCCCGTGTGCTCATGGCAGACATTACTAATCGATCCTGATACTTTTCTGCAGACTGAACCTTCAGGATCATTCTCTATGCGTCAGGCTCTTCAGTTGACAAAAGTAAGTACATAAAGTTAAACTTATTTCCCATTCTTGTTTTTGACATGTTTGTTTGTTTGGTTGGTTTTTGTTTGTGTTTGTTCTTGACTTTTTAATCAAACTAGTCAATCTGGAGAGATTTTTTAAGCAACCATTTGCTTAAAGCTGCTAGGTAGGTGAGACTCCTGGTTACCCCTGGGATAAGTTACAGTCAATTCTTCTTTTAATGAATGGTTCTTGGTATCTACAACACATTCCCGTGCCCTCCCTGCCTTGGCTTACCCTGAGAACAGACTCTTTTTCATATTTACCTAAGCTCTCTCCTGTGGGCGTCCAAGGTGGCACGGTGGTAATGAATTCACCTGCCAATGCAGGAGATATGGGTTTGACCCCTGTGTCAGGAAGATCCCCTGGCGTAGGAAATGGCAGCCCACTCCAATATTCTTGCCTGGAAAATTCCTTGGACGGGGGAGCCTGGGGGGATACAGTCTGTGGGATTGCAAAGGTTTGGACACGACTGAACTACTGGGTGCACAAACTCCTGCATCTTTCAGAGAAAATTCTACAGAATTATGAGGTGAAAGGAGCTTGCTGTTCAGGTCTTCCCAAGCTTTCACAGCTGGTCTGTTGTTTGGGAATCACGGCCTGAAGGTATCTCTGTATAGAACTGAGCACACATTTTAGTAACTACAGCAAAGCAAGCGACTCTGGACTTTGAGAATGTCTTAGAGAAGCTATTGGATTATCTTCTCATCTTACAACAATTAGGCTTCTGCACGTATTAACCACAAGCCAAGGTCATTCTGTGATTCTTGAGAGTCCCTTGGACAGCAAGGAGACCAAACCAGTCCATCCTAAAGGAAATCAACCCTGAATATTCACTGGAAGGACTGATGTTGAAGCTACAATACTTTGGCCACCTGGGGCAAAGAGCCAACTCATTGGAAAAGACCCTGATGCTGGGAAAGATTGAGGGCAGGGGGAGAAGGGGACGACAGAGGATGAGATGGTTGGATGGCGTCACCAACTAGATGGACATGAGTTTGAGCAAACTCCAGGAGCTAGTGAAGGACAGAGAAGCCTGGCGCGCTGCAGTCCATGGGGCTGCAAAGAGTCGGACACGACTGAGCGACTGACCAGCAATAACAAAGGCCGTTCTGTAGCTCCTCAGGACAAGGAACGTACTCTGATGGATTGGACCTCCCTTCACCTCAGTAATGGAGTCCCAAAGGACCTCTGGCTTCATAACCCAGCGGAGGAGAGATGCGAGGGCTCAAGAAGGACCGTTTGCTGGGTCACGAGCTGAATCAAGAGTGTAAACCCGGTTCCCTCTTTCCCGCCCCGGCCTCATGGAATTAGGCCCTCCCGCCGCGGTCCCTCCTCAGTCCCCACCAGCAAGCACTCTTGCCAAGCCCGGCCTCCCCCGATGCAGCTTCCAGCGGCGCTGGGCTCCTGCGTACACTAGGGGGCGCAGGCAGGCCTCCGATCCCGCCCAGCCCTCAGCCACTCGCGGGCGAAGAGAGGAGGCCCAGCCTGGCAGCGCCGCCCTTCCGCTCCAGGGAGAGCCGAGAGCAAAGGGGCGCAGTAGCCTTTCTCACGGCCGTGAGCTGTTCTCCGGTTCTGTCCGCAGAGCAGACCTGGACCCTGAGAACCGGGGACCGAGGGCAGGTCGCGTAAGGGGGCGCGCGGGCTCCTTGGCGGGGCTGGCAGCCGTCAGCCACCCCGGGGCGAGTCAGCCCCTGGGAAGCGGCGTCCGAGGACGACTCTCTGAAGCGGGCTGGAGCTTTCCACCGTCGCACCGAGGCCGCTGTCTGACCCCGTCCCCGGCCGGAGAGGCCGGAGCTGCTCAGGCCCCTGGGCCGGGCCCCTTTCTGGAGCCCGTCCACGAAGGGGGCCCAGAAGTGCTTTCGAAACTTCGGGGCTGGCGTCAGGGCCAGGGTACAGCCCCGGCTCATTTCACAAATAGATTTCTGCCCCACTGCCCTAGTCTTAGCACAGAGCGGACAGAAGCCAGGTCCAGGAGACCAGAGTCTTCCCGCCCTGTTCTCCAGCCCACTCTTCCAGAACCGTCCACAGAGGCCTTGTCCTCCAGGGCTGCTGACCACAGTTTCCCAGCCTCTCGAGGGGAGATGAGGGGAGGAAACCATCCCAGGGTTTTTATTGCCAAATATTTCTTTCCCGAGGAGGACAACGCAGTCGACTCGCCAAGTGGAGATTGGAGTGGGTCCAGTGGTAAACCAACTTAATGAACACTAATAGAGAACTGCAGTTATTGTTGACTTCAGAATGCAAACAAGAACTTGAGACACTGATTCCCGTCAGCCGGTCAGGCCGGGACAGATGCTGCGCACTCTTTTCACCGTTGCTTAGCAATGGGAAAGGAACTGTTCTGTCTCTTATCACTGGAGGTGGAGGTAGGACAAAGCACTTTATTGGACTGAATAGGTACGAAATTAGTTTATTCTCTCTCACTTGGAGAAGGCAATTGGCAGCCAAGAGTCACTTGGACAATGAGCAGTTTCGAGGTTGGGAGACGGCCTTCCTTTCCTGTTATCTCAGTAAATCCTAACTGCTGTGTTTCTCTACAGATTAAGTTTTGAACTTTTGCCAGGAGTGTCCTTCCAAAAGTATCATTAGAGAAAATAGCTTCACACAGAGACTCACAGACCAGAGTAGGAATGAAGGTGAGGAGAGGAAGTTGAGCATGCAAAATTTAAGGGTGTTCTCCCCCCAAGTCAGGAATCAAAATAATTCATATTTTAATACAGTATTTTATTGAAAAATATCTTTTTCTGGCTGCACAGACTGGTATTTGGGGTCTTTCCCGACTAGGTATGGAACCAGGGTCCCTGCAGTGAAAGCTCTGGGTGCTAATCACTGGACTGCCAGGGATTCCCTTAATGCAATATTTTAAAAAAAATACACATTAATGAGTAAAGTTCCATGATGACTAAAATATCCAAATTTTACATAAAGACAGAATCAGAATCCCTGATTTTTCTCCTTTGGCCTCAGGTTCCAACATGGCAGCATGGCTCAGCACTGCCTCAGACCTTGTTCCTGCCTCACACGTGTTCACAACACAGGAGAATTCTGGAGCATCTGTTTCCTCAGAAGAATGATTGTGCTGGGCGGTAGAGGATCATGCAGCTGGGCAGAAGGCTTCCCTTCCCCAGTGGGAAGAGGATCTTTCTGCAGTCCTTTCCGAAGGCTTCTTCCAAGACTGAAGTGGTTTGCCAGAGTACATCATGTGAAATGCTGGACTGAATGAATCACAAGCTGGAATCAAGATTGCCGGGAGAAATATCAACAACCTCAGATATGCAGATGCATGCATGCATGCTAAGTCGCTTCAGTTGTGTCCAACTCTTTGTAACCCCATGAACCATAGCCCGCCAGGCTCTTCTGTCCATAGGATTCTCCAGGCAACAATACTGGTGTGGGTTGCCATTTCCTTCTCCAGGGGATCTTCCTGTCCCAGGAATCAAACTCTCATCCCTTACATCTCCTGCATTGGCAAGTGGGTTCTTACCACTAGCACCATCTGACAAGCCTGATTTGTAGTTGACACCACCCAAATGGCAGACAGTGAAGAGGAACTAAAGGACCTCTGGATGAAAGTGAAAGAGGAGAGTGAAAAAGCTGGCTTAAAACTCAACATCGAAAAACTAAGATCATGGCATCTGGCCCCATCACTTCATGGCAAATAGATGGGGAGAAAATGGAAACAGTGGCAGATTTTATTTTCTTGGGCTCCAAAATCACTGCTGACTGTAACTGCAGCCATGAAATTGAAAGACGCTTGCTCTTTGGAAGGAAAGCTAGACAGCGTATTAAAAAACAAAGACATCATTTGCCAACAAAGGTCTGTATAGTCAAATATATGGACCATAAAGAAGGCTAGGTACCGAAGAATTGATCCTTTTGAACTGCAGTGTTGGAGAAGACTCTTGAGAGTCCCTTGGACTGCAAAGAGATCCAACCAGTCAATCCTAAAGGAAATCAGTCCTGAGTATTCATTGGAAGGACTGATGCTGAAGCTGAAGCACCAATGCTTTGGTCACCTGAGCGAAGAACTGACTCATTGGGAAAGACCCTGGTGCTGGGAAAGACTGAAGGCAGGAGCAGAAGGGGACGACAGAGGATGAGATGGTTGGATGGCATCCCCAACTCAATGAACTTGAGTTTGTGCAAACTCCAGGAGATAGTGAAGGACAGGGAAGCCTGGTCTGCTGCAGTCCATGGGGTCCCAGAAAGCTGGGCAAGACTGAGAGACTAACACACAATGTGTCAGTGGGTAGAGTTAGGTCAGTTCATGAACATGTGGATGGGAAAATAATTGATACTTATTTTCACTAGCTCTAACTAAAATTTAGAAATTCAGCAATTAATGTAGACAATGGACCACAGTAATCTTTTGGTACCTGTGATTTAGTCATTAATAAGAATACAGATGTTTTTATATTATACTACAGTCTTTGTAAGTATCTCAAAATATTATTTATGTTCATCAGTACTTGGAAATTTATAGTAGCTACTAGATTTTCTGCTAAATCTTGTTATTTTAAAAAGAAGCACATTTACTATATATCATAGTATGTCATAAATTTTAATTAATAGCTGAATTTTAGCATAATTGATTTCCTTTGTAATCCTATAATTTTTACCTTAGCCATTTAAAAATGCACCAGAGGATCCATAGCATAAAAAAGGTTAGAAACTCATTCTCTAGAAGTATATCTGTATGACTTCAGTGTGAAAAAGGATTTCTTAAACAAGACAAAAATACCAGCATAAAGGATAGAACAATAAATTTGACTAGATTAGAAATTGTAAACTTTCCCCATCAAATATACCAAAGATGGTCCCTGAATTACTGACTTACAATTTTTTTTTACCTTATGACAATATCACTATCTTTATTTTCCAGGAGACTCAGAGAAAGCCACAACACTGCTTATTCAGAGCCTGGATTTGAAACACATTTTTTAACATCACATCTGCCCACTTAATGATAGCCATCATATTTATAACACTCACTAAGATTCATGGAGTGCTGACCAAAGACACTTATTCCTTGGGAGAAAAGTTATGACCAACCTAGACAGCATATAAAAGGCAGAGACATTACTTTGCCAACAAAGGTCCATCTAGTCAAGGTTATGGTTTTTCCAGTGGTCATGTATGGATGTGAGTTGGAGTATAAAGAAAGCTGAGCACCAAAGAATTGATGCTTTTGAACTGTGGTGTTGAAGAAGACTCTTGAGAGTCCCTTGGACTGCAAGGAGATCCAACCAGTCCATCCTAAAGGAGATCAGGCCTGGGTGTTCATTGGAAGGACTGATGCTGAAGCTGAAACTCCAATACTTGGGCCGAATGGTATGAAGAATTGACTCACTGGGAAAGACCCTGATGCTGGGAAAGGTTGAAGGTGGGAGGAGATGGTTGGATGGTATCACCGACTCATTGGCTATGAGTTTGAGTAAACTCTGGGAGTTGGTGATGGACAGGGAGGCCTGGTGTGCTGCAGTCCATGGGGTCGCAAAGAGTCAGACACGACTGAGCAACTGAACTGAACTGACGGATACTGACCACATGCCACCCACTTAACATTCAGGTCCTTATTCAAATGTCACCTTTTCAGAAAGGCCTTCCCCTGGCCAGCCAATCTTATTTTATTTTTCTTAATGGTACAACCACTTTTGTAAAGTATTTTTATTTATTTACTTATTTGGCAGAGCTGTGCGGCATGCAATATCTTAGTTCCCCAACCAGGAATCGAACCAATGCCCCCTGCAGTGGGAGCACATAGTCTAAACCAATGGCCTTCCATGGAAGTTGCTGATCAGCCAGTTTTAGAATAGCACATAGGCCCTGCTTCCCATCCCTCTCGGTCTCCTATCCCACCTTACTTTTCTTCGTACTGCTCATCGCTGCCTGGTCCCATGTTGCATTTACGTGGTTTATTTGGCTCCCGTCAGGGTCTTGCGCCTGCTGGTGCGTGGTCAGCCCCAGGTCACCCAGCTCCCCCCACCGCAGGGCGTTCCAGGCCTTCCAGATGCTGCTTTCTGCGTGCCCACTGTGTCAGCGCAGCGCACAGGCCAGTCTCTCTTCCTCAGTTTATACGTGAAGATGCCGTATTGGTTTCCCAGGGCTGTGGGAACAAATGCTCACCCACGCAGTGACTGAACACAACCGCGATGCGTTCTGTCACAGCGTTGGCGGCTAGAGTCTGAAATCAAGGCTGCAGCAGGGCCGTACCCGCTCTGGAGGCAGGGTCCCCCCCCGCCCAGGGGACGACCCCTGCCCGTTCTTCCCAGCTCTGCTGGGAGCCTGAAACCTGCCATTGCCCTTGGCTTGTACTTGCATCGCTCCAAGCCTGCCTCCACGGTCACAGGGCCTCTCCCTTGTCTCTCTCCGCGTCTGAATTTCCTCTCTTTTCTCTTATAAAGACACGAGTCCTGGATGCAGGTCTCACCCCAACCCCGGATGGCCTCATCTGCAGAGAGCCCTTTTCCAAATAAGGCCACATGAATGTACTTCAAGTGGACGTGAATTTGCGGAGGACACTTTTCACTCCAGGGATTCCCTGGTGGTGCAGTGGTAAAAAAAAATCCGCCTGCCATTGCAGGAGTTGCAAGAGATGCAGGTTCCATCCCTGGGTCGGGAAGATCCCCTGGAGAAGGAAATGGCAACCTGCTCCAGTGTTCTTGCCTAGAGAATCCCATGGACAGAGGGGCCTGGTGGGCTACAGTCCATGGGGTCGCAAAGAGTCGGACACGACTGAGCATGCACTGGTCTCCCCAGTACAGATGCTCAGGTGGGAAAATCAACTTCCCAAGGTCGTGGAGGAAGAGACTCAAGCCCAGGTCTGCTCTGCCTCTGAGCCAAAGCGCTCTATTACCACCCTTTCCTGCCGCTCAGTTGTCTCCATTTGTGGAATTGAATCAGAGTTTTATTACCTTCAAATTGCTGGACACAAGCATCCTAACAGCATTTCAGACACTAGGGCCCTGGAGATCTCATTTCTGCTGGCCCAGGCCCTCCAGGGAGTGGTGCTTTTTAACACTTTCTAGGTTCTTGGAAATGTGCTTCCAGAGGCCCATTCCCTGGCTGGGAGATCCTTCCAGGTCGTACCCTCAGTCACTTTCCCCAAGGAAGCTTCCCAAGCCTGGTGCCTGTCTTGAACCTGACCATTGGTGTCTAATAAGGAAGTAGGGAATAGAGTCCTGAGGCCCAGTTACAAAATACTGAAAACAAACACACACAAAATAATCTGACAGGGACTTCTCTGGGGGTTCCTGTAGTTAGGAATCCACCTGCCCATGCAGGGGACCTGGGTTCGATCCCTGGTCCAGGAAGATCCCAGAAGCCTGCACTCTAGAGCACGTGGTCCAAACAAGAGAAGGCGCCCCAATGAGCAGCCCACGCCCCGCAGTAGGGAGCAGGCCCTGCTCGCCGCGGCAGAGGAGCCCCAAGTGCGGCAGTGGGGGCCCAGTGCGGCCAAACATGCACTCCTCAGTTAATTTTTAAAGAATCGGACAAAATCTCCAGCCAACCATATCCCACTCCTTTTTCCGGGCCAGCTCATTATTCCTTCACGTCTGCTTAAAAGCCCACCCCGTTTTGCTTTCTGGATTGGCTCTGCCTAATGCCCTGCGTGGATTGCTTCCTTTCCCAAGAAGAATTGTAAACTGCACGGCAGAGCTGCTCTCTCTTCCTTTGTGAGACAATGCACCGTCTAACGCGTGCCACTGAGGTCTAAACTCACTAGGCAAAAGTTCCCTTCTATTTGAATGGTTTCCTTCTCTTTACTGCTTGCCTGTTTACCAGCTAAACTAAGCCAGCAACTAGTTTTAATAAATTTGCCTCCTTGCTGTTCACCAAATTTGCGTCTCTCCAGACCTTTGCACTAGCTTTTCCCTCTGTTGAGAACTACTTTTCCCCATGGATTTTTTTTTTAATTAAGATAAAATTGGCTTATCACATTATATAAGTTACACAAGTGCAATAATATTTTATTTCTATAACAATATTTTATTTCCATATACCCTGGGCTTTCCTGGTGTCTCAGTGGTAAATAATCCACCTTCCAGTGCAGGAGGATGCTGGTCCGATCCCTGGATCAGGAATCTCCCCTGGAGAAGGAAACAACTACCCACTCCAGTGTTCTTGTCTGGGAGATCCCATGGACTGAGGAGCCTGGCAGGCTACAGTCCACGGGGTCGCAAGAGTCTGACATAATTTAGTGACTAAACAGTGACAACACATACCCTACGGTGTGATCAACAGCAAGAAGGTCCCACCCATCACGATAGAGCTGATCCCCTTTACTCATTTCATCCCTCCCCACCCCACCCGCCACACTCCTCTCTCTGGGAAGCATTATTCTTTCCTCTGTATCTAGTGTTTGTTTTTGTTTGGTTTGTTCATTTGTTTTAGTTTATTGTTTGTTTTGATTTTTCGTATTCCACATTTGAGTGAAATCATATGGTTCATGAGGATATGGAGAAAAGGGAAGGAATCCTTCTGCACTGTTGGTAGGCTTGTAAATTGGTGTAGCCACTATGGAAGATAGTATGAAGGTTTCCATATAATCCAGAAATTCTGGGTATTTATCCCAAGAATATGAAAACACTGATTTCAACATATGCGCTTATGCTCATAATTACAATAGCCAAGATCTGGAAACAGCTTAAAGTGAAAGTGTTGGTTGTTCAGTCATGTCCAACGCTTGAGACCCCATGGACTGTAGCCCACCAGGCTCCTCTGTCCATGGCAAGGATACTCGAGTGGGTTGCCATTTCCTTCTCCAGGGAATCTTCCCAACCCTGGGATCAAACCTGGGTCTCCTGCATTGCAGGCAGATTCTTTACTGTCTGAGCCACAAGGAAAGAACCTAAGTGCCCATCAATTGATGAATGGATAAAGAACATGTACGCATATAGGTATATACACATATACACGGTGGAACATTATTCAGCCATAAAAAGATGAAAGCTTGCTGTTGGGTGAAATGGATGAACCTTGAGGACACTACACCAGGGGAAACAAGTCAGAGGGAGGAAGGTAAGTACTGCTGTGGATTTTATGGCCGTTCCCGCACTCCTTCCGTCTTCTGTGCCTAAGTCACCTTCGCAGATCCGTGCCCCGACTAGTCTTTAGATGAGGCCCGGCCTGGTGCCCACCACCAGCTTCTACTCCCCTTTGTTCCTGCTTAATGTCTCCTGAGTCATTATATGTTGGTCTGGACATTTGTCTGCTCTCCTCCACTAGGGTGTCAGCTTCACGGGAGCAGGACTGTCCTGGGCTGTTCCGTGCCCCGCCGGGTCCCTGGGCTGCTCCGTGCCCCGCCGGGTCCCTGGGCTGCTCTGTGCCCCGCCAGGTCCCTGGGCCCCAGGGTAGCAGCAGGCTGTAAGCTTTCCTAAGTGCTCACTTTAGGCTGAGCACTCGGTCCATATTTGCATAAATAAGTGATCTCAAATTTTAGGATAGACATTGAGTCAACATTCAAATTTCTATCTCTGTGTCTGTTCTCCTAAGGGAGGCAAAGGATGCACTTTGTCCTCAAGGTCTTGCAGTGGGCAGCGTCATTTAGCTGAGGAAGGAATTTTGACCCTCAACATTTACATCAAGGCTTCCTTAATGTGGGGGTGGCAGGAGCCCCTTTCAAAGTCTGATGTGAAGGATAAGACTTCTCTTTTTGGAGCGTTTTGCGTATGATCGAGGTGGGGTGGCAGGGCTTCACGAGCACCCCCAGCCCTCTTCTGCCCGCCTCCTGGGTTCACATGTGCCTGCCCCAGAGTTAATATTTGTTAAATGCATGAATAATGTATATTATCAGTTCTCAGCTATATACCAAATGTATTTGTTTCCTAGGGCTGTAACAAAGTACCACACAGTGGGATGACTTAAAACACAGAAATACATTCTCTCCCAATCCTGCAGGGTGGAAGTCCAGAGTCAGTATCGCTGGACTGAAACCAAGGAATGGGCAGGACACCCCTCCACACACCACCTGGAAGTCCTGGGTGAGAATCCGCTTCTGGCTCCTTCAGTTTCTGGGGGTTCCCGGCATCCCTAGGTCTGGGGTTGCACCTCCCAGATCACTCCACCATGAGCACGTGACCTTCTTGCCTGTGGGAGTAAGACCTCCCTCTTGTAAACATGCAGTTCTCGGGCTCCCCTGGGGGTCCAGTGGTTGAGAATCTGCCTACCAGTGCAGGGGACTCGGGTTTGATCCCTGGTCTGGGAAGATTCCACATGCCATGGGGCAATGAAACCCACAAGCCACAACTACCGAAGCCTCCACACCCAGAGCCCCTGCTCTGCAACAAGCGAAGACACTGCAGTGAGAAGCCCAAAATCAGCCTCCTATCACCCCAACTAGAGATAGCCCGCAGAGCCATGAAAACCCATCACAGCCCAAAATCAATTAATACGTTAGTACATTTAAAAAAAATGGAGTATGTGGTGCAACCAGATTCACAGACATTACTTTAAGCAAATACATGTTATTGCATTTAGGGTTCACCATGGAAATGTGGGGTGATCATCTTTCCATCTCTAGACCATCAACTTAATCACTTCTGCAAAGTTCTTTAAAAAAAAAAAGAAATCTTTATAAGGTAACGTGTGCCTGCTCCAGAGATTATTACCTGAAATCTGTCAGTATTATTCATTGAGGGGATCACTCTTCAGCCTGCTACACCAAATAAAGAAAATCACAGCATAAATGAAAACACACAGAGAATTATTTGGGGATTTTCACTGAGTTCTGAATCTGAGTGTGACTAAGTTTCCAGTGTTCACAGTATTTAAGGAAGCCAGAGGGGACAGACAGACACCCTCCCATCCAAGGGCCCCGCCACCCCACCTCCACCAGGCGTTGTTTAAGTCACAGGAGGAATGTCAGGTTGCCTGGGGACCAAACACAAATCAGAGGGCGCAGTCAGAGCTGCTTAAATGGCTCCATAAGCGAGTGTGTCCACTACTGTCAATGGGAAGGTGAGACCCAGTTTGTCTTAATGCACCGGTGCCCAATTCCATTTCGAGTTAACAGTATGTAAAGTGTTCCCACCTCCCCAGTGCCCCAGAGGCAGCCCGAAAATAATCTACCTGCTGTAAACCTGGTGACTGTTTAGGAAGAGAAATAGGATTTAAAGCCGTAGCTCCGAGGCAATACCAGGAACCCGCGCAGAGTCATCAAGGCTGAATGGCAAACCTTTTCTGAGAAGGGTGGCTGGAGTTCCATCAGCTGCCCCGCCTCACTTGGGGGTTAATTAAATAACCAAGAGAGCATCATTTGGCTACAGGGTCACAATTCCCTTTTCTTCTTGTCAAGTTAATTGGGCCTTATTGTTGTTTGGCCTGCAAGTCATGTCCAACTCTGCAGCCCTATGAACTACAGCATGCCAGGCTTCCCTGTCCTTCACTGTCTTCTGGAGTTTGCTCAAAACCCGGTGACTTGGTGATGCTATCCAACCATCTCATCCTCTGTTGTCCCCTTTGCCTCTTGTCTTCAATCTTTCCCGGCATCAGGGGTTTTCCCAGTGAGTCAGCACTTCACATCAGGTGGCCAAAGTATTGGAGCTTCAGCATCAGCCCTTCCAGTGAACACTCAAGACTGATTTCCTTTAGGATGGACTGGTTGGATCTCCTTGCAGTCCGAGGGACTCTCAAGAGTCTTCTCCAACACCACAGTTCAAAAGCATCAATTCTTTGGTGCTCAGCCTTCTTTATGGTCTAACTGTCACATCTATACATGACTACTGGAAAAACCATAGCTTTGACTACACGGACCTTTGTTGGCAAAGTGATGTCTCTGCTTTTTAATATGCTGTGTAGGTTCTTCAAAGTTTTTCTTTTAAGGAGCAAGCATCTTTTAATTTCCTGGCTGCAGTTACCATTCACAGTGATTTTGAAGCCCAAGAAAATAAACGGGGCTTAATATTTGTCTAACATCCACCTGGTCTCTTAAATAAGTGTACTATGCCAATACTTTTCCACCTAATACGAAGAACTGACTCATTGAAAAAGACCCTGATGCTGGGAAAGATTGAAGGCGGGAGGATAAGGGGACAACAGAGAGTGACATGGTTGGATGGTATCACCGACTCAATGGACATGAGTTTGGGTGGACTCCGGGAGTTGGTGATGGACAGGGAGGCCTGGTGTGCTGCGGTTCATGGGGTGGCAAAGAGTTGGACACGACTGAGCGACTGAAGCGACTGACTGACCGATGCCATTGTATTCTGCAGTGTTGACAACTGTCGTGAATCCCTAATTCCTCTAAGCAGTCAAGCAGATAACTTTCTTATGTCTCTTCTGTCAAACACACAAAAGACTTCTCCAGGAGGCTCCCTGGGTCTAGGCTCTGTGCCTGGCACCAATATTCGACAAATGAGAAACAGACCCTCTGCTTGAGGATCCCACGGCCTGGAGCAGGAGGAAAGTTGTGCAGAGCTGGTATTTGGAATGTGACCTCTCCAGATGCTTGGAATCAGGTAGAGCCAAAGCGGACGGCCACATAGAATACCAACAGGGGAGTTGGTAAGAGCACTTTGGATTTCTGGGGTGATTCCCTTCCTCAGCCAGTGGGGACCCCAGGAGAGCTGCTCCCGGAGACGAGAAAATTCTATTAGAAAGAACTCGGCCCTCACTCCCCGGCTCAAGGCTTCTCATGGAGCTGCAGACGGGAAGGCCCATCTCAGAGTGTCCACGAGGTTCAGGAAGATGGTTCTTTAGAGAAGGCGATGTCCCCAGGAGTCTGGGTGGCGGGTACATGGGGTGGGGTGCCTCCCTATCGGCTGCAGGGCAGGAAAGGCAGGAAGCCAGCTGGAAGAGGGAAGGCAGCAGTGGAAGGGGGCCCAAAGAACTCCCGGAAGGGTCTCCAGGGCTGCGCCGGGTCCAGGACCCTCCCCCGAAGCATCCTGCGGGCACAGCAGGCTCTCTGGCTTGCTTCGTCGCTCAGTCGTGTCTGACTCTTTGTGACACATGGACTGTAGCCCCCAGGCTCCTCTGTCCGTGGGATTTTTCAGGCAAGAATACTGGGCACAGCGGGAGAACTTAAGAACTCCTGGGGGTGGCTGGGGGTCAGAGATAGGGATAATTACCACAGCTCGGGAAGTCTCCAGGACACTCTCCAGGGAGCAATTTGAGGAGGCAGGGCCTGCCATGCAGACCTTGGGAGCCCCGAGCCTGTCCCCGGCATCCCCTCTCCCCTTCCAGGCTCTGGAGGAACCAGCAGGAGAGAGGGAGGGGGTAGGAGGCGACCTGGAGGCAGTGACCCTGGCTCGGTTCCCATCCGTCCCCCGCACCCTCCCGCCACCGGTTTGAGCCAGTTGGGAAGTTTTGGTCCATCCTGGGCTGGCCTTTCCACTGGCCCCTAAATGCCACTGTTCTCACAGCTGCAGGGAACTGAAAAGCTTGTGGGGCGGGAAAGGGAGAGACCACAGCACATGCGGGGGACGGTGAGCAGAGAGAGTGAGGCTGCTTGCCCTGGTACCCATTGCGCTCAGCCTGCGGGATCACCTGGGTTTGCTGCAACCGAACAGTAAATCACAGCGAGTGTATCTCAGCTTCTGCAGGAGACCAAGCAGAGAGTCTGCTCTTGGAATATTATTTTTCTAAAAAAAATAATGCCAAAAAGAGTTATGCAATTTGTGAGATGTTTCAAATATTTGCATGGAACAAATTAAAGATTTTAACAACAAAAAAATACAGTGCAATCTAATTGTGTCAGTCATTACAGAAACACAGTTTCAAATACAGTTGGGTATTTGAAAGTTACCATGAATTTAGAGAGCCCAGTGGCCGTGTGGCTGGGTAAGGAGGCCAGCTTGAAGGTAGATGATGAATCTTCTTGTTCTTCAATGCGGTCAGTGTAACATCCTGTGTATGTATGGACGAACACATGCATATTTTTGAAGACAGCCTCAAAAGCCAAAAGTTGAGGCCATCACGGAAAGTCTGGCCGGGTCAAACGACCCTCCTGCCCCCACCCCTCTGTGGTGGACCCTGGGAGGGACAGGAGAGTTAAAGAAAATTGCCGACCGCTGACACCTAAACTAGTCCTTGGGAGATCAAGAGGACCTCTCCAGGTATGAAAGGACATTCCCAGGCCAAGGAGCAGCCCCGCAAATGCAGACGCTGGCAGGGGCCTGGTGAGCTTTTTGAGCTTTTTATTGTTTTAATCGGCCGTGCTGCGCCTGCACTGTTGCCCAGGGCTTCCTCTGGTTTCGGGGCTGGGGGCTGCTTTCCATCGTGGTGGGCGAGCTCCTCCCTGTGGGGCCTCTCTAGGTGCCTGGGCTTCGGGAGCTGCAGCTCATGGGCTCTAGAGCTCGGGCTCAGTAGTAGCACACAGACTTAGTTGACCTGAGGCAGGCGAAATCTTCCCAGACCAGGGGTTGGACCTGCCCTGGATTGGCAGGTGGATTCTTCCCTGCTGGGCCTCCAGGGAAGCGCAGACGTGGCACATTGGAAGAGCAGCTGGCAGGCTGGTGCCATGGAAAGCGGCCAGGGGTGAGTGAGAAACAATGGAGAAGGGAAGGATGCTGAACTGTGAAAGGCCTTGACCATCAAGCCTCAGCTTGATCCTGGACCCAGAGGAAGCCAAGAGAGGCTTGAAACAGGGAAGGAGCAGGGCGAGACCAGCTTTAGAAGATCAGTGTGAGAGAGGGACGCTGCTGGAAGAGAGGTGATGACCTCACAGAATGTTGGCAGCTGGGAGCGGAGTGGCCCCGTGAGAAAGAGATGGGACTCGTCAGGGCAGGATGGCCAGGAGACGTGTCAGCGTGACCGTGAGCTCCCGTGCAGGAGCCTGAGAGACACCGGTGACCAAGACCTGGACCGCGCATCAAGACAGGATAGGCCATGAGTTCCACCGTAGATGTTTCAGATGTCTAGATTCAGTGTGGGTTAACCTGCAGAGAACGCCCTCCCAGTAGGCCCCAGGGTCCTAGTCCCTTCTTGTGTCTTGCTATTCCAGCTTCAGGAGCTGGAGGATGGTGAGCTATTTTGTAAGTCATCTACTTATTTTATTTAGTTATCTTTTGGTTGCGCGAGGTCCTCACTGCTGAGGTCAGACCTCTTCTGGTTACGGGGAGCCGGGGCGGCCCTTCCTCAAGCTGCACACACAGGCTCCTCATCGCGGCAGCTCCTCCGTGCGGAGCACAGGCTGTGGGCACACGGGCTCAGGAGGTGTGGCTCCCAGCTTCATTTCTCTGTGGCGTATGGAATCCTCCCGGACCAGGGATCAAACCTGGGTTCCCTGCATTGGCAGGTGGATTTCCCATCCACTGTACCACCAGGGAAGCCCAGGTCAACCATTCTCTTCTCCGTTCAGTCCTGGTGAAGGGTAATCATGTGCTAGAGATGGGGAAGGAAGGAGGAGGGAGAAACAGGCTGGGGCCATTTTCCTTCCAAACATCTAAAATAAAACAAAAGGTTATTTTCAAAGACCACTCAGTTGAATCTATAAGAAGACTGTAGTGTGTATTGAAAGTATACATGTATACATTTCTTCTGAAGTGATTATTTTCTTAGCTCTTTAATAATAATAGTCATCGAGATGCACTGTTAGGGCAT
Source organism: Cervus elaphus (assembly GCF_910594005.1). Classification (NCBI taxonomy): domain Eukaryota; kingdom Metazoa; phylum Chordata; class Mammalia; order Artiodactyla; family Cervidae; genus Cervus; species Cervus elaphus. Next base: position 2,722,570 of record NC_057826.1, on the reverse strand, counting down.
CGTGCTTCCACCATGCCCCCAGAGGGCATGGGTTTGATCCCTGGTTGTGGAACTAGCTTCCCACATGCCTCGTGTTGTGGCCCCAAAATAGAAACATATGAACAAAAATAATAATAGTAGCCTTGGCACCAGGCTCAGGCCAGTTCTCCTTACCGTAGGGGATCAGGAGAAGATAATGTGCTATCGTCTCACCGTCTCAGGTTATGGACAGATGTATGAAATATGCAGGTGGTAACATGACTAGCATCTCTTCCTCCTGTCCACTGACCTAGGGCTCGAACCCCAGGCGCCCGCACTGCAGGTAGATTCTTTATCAGTGAGCCATATACTTCAATTTTTTTTAAATGTATTTTTTTAATTAAAAAATACAAAAAAAAAAAGCTTTATTAAAGAAACTGTTGCAATGGTTTAAGAGAAAAAGGAGGTGGGTGAGTGCTAAAGTCTGGTTCACAGTAGAAAGTTACTTTTTTCCCTGCAGGAATTTGGGTAATAAAATACATTTTATTTTGTGTGCATTTTTATTATTGCAAAATGAAGCAGTTGATCTAAACTGATCCCCAAAATCTGAAATCACCGAGCAAATTTAAGCAGAACACAGGAGATCAAAAATAATCCCATTTCTGGACCACTTTTGCTTGAACCTGGCCACACATTAGCGTCACTGGGGAGGTTTGTAAAAATACGGATGGCTGAGCCCCGCCCGCAGAGGTTCTGATTTAGCTGATTTGGAGTGGGGCCGACAGCAGTATTTTTAAAACACATCCCCAGACGGTTCTAATGTGCAGCCGGAGTGGAGAACCACCAGACCATTGAAGTAAATTGCCACCCAGCACATCATCCGTAACTGTCTTTAGAAACTGCAGTGCCTGCTGAGCAACAGTACTGTACCGTGCTCTTCTGCAGCTGGGCTGCCAAGGCCCTCTCTTTCGCTTTTCACTGACATACACTATCCATGCAGAACCACGTCATAAGCATATCGCTCAATGCATTTTCACCAACTGGACGCGGCCAGCACCAGCATCAAAAGCAGAGCTCTCCCATGGCCCCAGGAGCGTCCTTGTTCATTCCGGATTGTCCCACAGGGTTTTCTCTTCCCTTTTTGGTGCTAATTCTCACTAGGTATCTGAACTATAATCAGTAGAGATCTCCATAATAAGTTTCCTTAATTTGTCTGTCACATCTCTAGCTCATTCTAAAATTCGTGTGGAAGTATTAGTGAAAGTGAAAGTGTTAGCTTTTTTTTGCTCAGTTGTGTCCGACTCTTTGCGATCCTGTAGACTGTAGCCCACCAGGCTCCTCTGTCCATGGGGATTCTCCAGGCAAGAATACTGGAGTGGGTTGCCATTCCCTTCTCCAGGGGATCTTCCCAACCCAGGGATTGAACCCAGGTCTCCCTCATTGCAGGCAGATTCTCTACCCTATTTAGCCACAAGATGTTTGTCACCCAGACTGTTTATAATAGAAAGGAATGGGGAGGGGCAAGTACAGCTAAATATCTAATCACAGGATTCAATTAAAAATTTTAACATTCATAAAAAAAATTTTTTGACATGCATATAAGACTGTCCAGTTTGCATGCTGTGGGATAAATTAGATAGTTGAGTTGCTCAGTCATGCCCAACTCTTTGCAAACCCATGGACTGCAGCACACCAGGCCTCCCTGTCCATCACCAACTCCCAGAGTTTACTCAAACTCATGTCCATTGAGTCAGTGATGCCATTCAACCATCTCATCCTCTGTCCCCTTCTCCTCCCGCCTTCAATCTTTCCCAGCATCAGGGTCTTTTCAAATGAGTCAACTCTTCACATCAGGTGACAAAGTATTGGAGTTTCAGCTTTAGCATCAGTCCTTCCAATGAACACCCAGGACTGATCTCCTTTAGGATGGACTGGATGGATCTCCTTGCAGTCCAAGGGACTCTCAAGAGTCTTCTCCAACACCACAGTTCAAAAGCATCAATTCTTTGGCGCTCAGCTTTCCTCACAGTCCAACTCTCTCATCCATACATGACCACGGGAAAAACCATAGCTTTGACTAAACAGACCTTTGTTGGTTAAGTAATGTCTCTGCTTTTTAATATGCTGTCTAGGTTGGTCATAGCTTTTCTTATAAGGAGTAAGAGGCTTTTAATTTCATGGCTGCAGTCACTATCTGCAGTGATTTTGGAGCCCAAGAATGTAAAGTCTTGTCACTGTTTCCATTGTTTCCCCATCTATTTGCCATCAAGTGTGGGACCAGATGCCATGATCTTAGTTTTCTGAATGTTGAGTTTTAAGCCAACTTCTTCACTCTTCTCTTTCACTTTTATCAAGAGGCTCTTTAGTTCCTCTTCGCTTTCTGCCATAAGGGTGTTGTCATCTGCATATTTGAGGTTATTGATATTTCTCCCGGCAAGCTTGATTCCAGCTTGTGCTTCATCCAGCCCGGCATTTCACATGATGTACTGTGTTTATAAGTTAAATAAGCAGGGTGACAATATATAGCCTTGACGTACTCCTTTCCCAATTTGGAACCAGTTTGTTGATAGGGTAATAGGATAAAGAGAACTCTTCAGCAAAAAAGATGATTTTTCCCAGCAGAACTCTAGAATAGCACTGTTATGGATGAATTTTGTCGTCCCCCCCCCATTCATATGTTAAAGTGCTAACCCCAGTATGTCAGAATGTGACACCATTTGGAGATAAGGTCTTTGAAGAGGTGATTAAGTTAAAATGAGGCTGTCAGTATGGACCCTAATGCAGTATGAGTGGTGTCCCTTTAAGAAGAAGAGATCAAGCCCCAACATGCATGGAAGGAAGACCATGAGAAGACGCAGGGAGAAGGTGGCCATTCACAGCTCAAGGAGAGCAGTCACGGGAGAAGCCAAGCCCCGGCACTTGGATCTTGGACTTCTAGCCTCCAGAACTGTGAGAAAATAATTTTCTGTTGTGTGAGCCACCCAGTCTGTGGTATTTGTGTGTATCATTTGACTCAGCAGTTCCTTCTCCAGGTACAGACTTTTAGAGAAACTCTCCCAAACGTACAAGCAGAGAAGCACGCTTATTCTCTGCAGTGCTGATTCTCATAGCAAAAAACTGAGATGTAATTTAAATATCCACCATGAGTGTAATGAATAAATGCATTGCACATATTCCTACAACGGTCTATTACACTGCGGTTAACGTGAATGAACTAGATATGCAACAACCTAAATACATTTCTCAAAATTTATTGCTGAGTGAAAAGCAGCTAGTTACAGAAAGATAAATCCACTGTGATATCATTTATCTTAAGAAGCTGAAAAACTAGGGAAGGGGCTTCCCTGGTGTCTCAGTGGTAAGGAATTTGCCTGCTAATACAGGGGCATCGGCTTGATCCCTGATCTGGGAAGACCCCACAAGCCATGGTCCAACAAAGCCCATTGCCACAACGATTGAGCCTGTGCCCTGGAGCCCAGGAACTGTGACTACCGAGCCCACGGCCACCACCACTGACCCGAATGCCCTAGAGCCTGCGCTCCACAACGCGAGGAACCACCGCAGTGAGAAGCCCGTGCTCCACGATACGAGGCCACCCCAGGGAGAAGCCCGCAGCCCGCAGCTAGAGCAGCCCTCGCTCACCACAACCAGAGAAAAGCCGGTGCGCCAACAAAGGCCAGCACAGGCCTCCCCAGGAGAGGAATAAACTGCAATTTTACCACTGACATTTATTCTATCAGAAAGGAACCAAAGCAAGTATGACAAAATGTTAACATTTACTATTTTTGAGGGATAGGTGCATGGATGTTGTTATCCTCTGCAGTTTTCTATGGCTTATAAATTTGTCAAAAAAAAAAAAAAATCCCACAGCAGATGGACTGATGAAAGAAATGCATGCAATAGAAGAGTTTATTGCCAAACTGGAATACAGAGAAAAGCAATCCAATCAGACATTGAGCAAAATTCCAGGTATTGAAAAGTGGGAGTCAAAAAACGTGAATCAAATAAGGTAGAACCACGAGTTCCAACCTGTCTCAAAGAATATCCAGAAGGAGAATGTATAGAGAAAATAATAAAATAAATTATATCTCCAGTTTTCAAAGCTAAAGAGAGTATCAAGTCTTTATATTTTAGTATGAAGTCAAAAAGCTATTGAAAAGAAACATGGGAGAGAGTCTGGAGGATCCAGCACTAGACATATTAGTAATATTTCTGGGAATACAGAAAAAATCCCAGACAGAAGAAAATTCCAATAGTTTAACATCAAAGGAAGAAGAAACAGATGGACATCAGACTTCTCAAGTTCAATGAGTACAAAATTCTGTAAGTTATAGTGCCATAGAATTCTGTGAGCAAAATATTATCTAAGAAATAAATTTTAGACGGACAAGGACCTAGGAGGTATCTCTCCATGAACCCTTTCTGAAAGATTCTCTACAGGATATACTCCGCCAGTAGGGAAAATGAATCCAAGAAAGAGGGAAATAGGATGCAAGCAACAGTGATGTACAAAGAAACTAGTAAAACTGGTAAAGCCCAAACATATGGCTATGAAGCTTAATGAATAGTTGAGAAAAAATTCCAACTCTTTAATTCAAAAAGATTTCAACAAATTTTGGGAATTGGTGAAGGGTGAATTCATGGAGAGGGAAGAAGACATGATAAAATGTTGAGGTCTAGCCTTCTGAATGGGGATAGATAATACATATTAATTGCTTGTCAACATCAGTGGAAATATGTACACTCAGCTATATTAAGTAAAATGTAAAAATAAATGCTTGAAGAAACTAATGAAATCAGAATGTATATTTAGCAAACTACTAAAGGATAAATAGTAAAGTTAAAAAAGAAACCAGTCAATCTATTACAGTTTGACTCCTTCTTCCCCCTACCCTCAAAGTGAAAAAGCAAATGCTCAAACCCAGAGTGATTCTATAAAGGTCACTCAGGTTTGATTTTAATCACCTAGCATCTGTTTCTTTAGTAATTACGTAAGAGGAAACCCCTAAGCCAGTGGTTCTCAGGGTGTGTATACTGGGCCCAACCCTCAGAATTTCTGATTTGGTGAGTTTGGGATGAGGACCAAGAATCTGCATTTCTAACAAGTTCCCAGGTGATGCTGATGCTGTGGTCCAGAGACCACACTTTGAGACCCACTGCCTGTGGTGAATGAATCTGCCCCCATTACACACACTGTCAGTGTTTGGTGATTTTCCACTTTCCTTTCGTGCTTATGGAAGAGCACAGTTCTGGGACCCAGTGAAGGGAGAGCTGGTCCTACAAATTCCTGATTACCAAGAAGAGGTAATTTTTGATTCAGAAGAATGTTGCTCAAGAAAGCCTGTTTCGGGAGACATGAGTATGATCCTTGAGTTGGGAAGGTCCCTGGAGAGGGAAATGGCAGCACACTTCAGTATTCTTGCCTAGGAAATCTCATGGATGGAGGAGCCTGGCAGGCTACAGTCCACGAGGTTGCAAAGAGTCAGACATGACTGAGCAACTAAACAGCAACAACAAAATCTCCAATAATCTACATTATACCATATTCACAACCTAGGGCACAATGTCCCAGGGTGATAAATTATATAAGCACAACTTTTCCAGCCATTAATACGTAACTGTCTTTAACACCGTTCTGTTTAAAAAGAAGAAGAAGAAGAAAGCCTGTTTCTGATGAAGGAATGTCCTAAGTGAAAGTGAAAGTCGCTCAGTCGTGTTTGACTCTTGGGACCTGGTGGACTATATGAACTCTATGAAGTTCTCCAGGCCAGAATGCTGGAGTGGATAGCCTTTTCCCTTCTTTAGGGGATCTTCCCAACCCATGGATCGAACCCAGGTCTCTCACATTGCAGGCAGAATCTTTACCAGCTGAGCCACAAAGGAAGCCAGGAATGTCCGAAAGTAATTTTTAAAAATTAAGTGAAAGAAAGAGGAGGGCAGTTGCAGAAGCCAGGCCATTCACATGGAAATGCTGGTAGACCATGCCGCAGAACAACCTTCTCTTACTCCACTTGGGCATAAAATGAGCATTCTCTGACAATCATAGGTCATTTCATAAACCACTTAAGAAATTCTGAGATTGCCAAGTGGATTAGACAGAACTCTTTGTTTCAGCTTTTTAAAACCCTACATTAAAATAGACTTGAGTAAAAAAAAAAAAAAGCGTGTTATTGATCCCTGTAACTTAAACCCCAAGGGTTATTAAGTTAACTGTAGGCTTAACTGGACCCAGGTATTCAAATGATTGTATCAGGGCCCCAGCCCTCTCTCTCTGCTCTGTTTTCCTCTGGATGCTCCACTCTAGGTGGCCATTTAACACTCAGGAGGGTCTGGGAGCTGGAAGCTTATAATTGCAGAATCCTAGTAGGAAGAGAAAGCCTCCTTTCCACATCACCAGCCAGAATCCCAGGTTTGACTCCCATTGGCCAGTCTGCAATCAAGTGCCCATCGACATCGAGCCAATCCATGCCCAGAAGATGCTCTGCTTCTTCAGAGCTCTGCTCTGATTGGCTAGATCAGCTCACAGGGGTGTGGCCAGCCCAGCTCAGATCAGCATTACTGAGCGTGGGGGAGACTAGGCTCCACTGAAGAGTGCGGTTACAAAAAGCAAGGGAGGATCCCGGGCAGAGGAAAGTAATTTGTGAACCCAGAGCTGTTTTTATCTTGTCAGATTAATAGTACATTAAATAAAATAAGATAAATACAATTACTATGCAATTTCATGATCATTTCCTGAAGGAAAGCCCATTTTCAACATGGAACAAAAACAGAATAGAAATTATCCAAACAGAGAGTTCTCTTTTATTTAAATACAGGTAGCTTTATACAAAGCTTGATACATTTTCCTGTTTTCACAAAAACGTCGCTCAGGTAGAAAATGCATTTACTTTCCATGTCCCCAACTCCCACCCACCAACAGGCACTGTGCGCAGAGGCTGCAAAAATATTTTAATTTCTTTTAAAACTGAGTTAAAATAATGAAAGTTGCTATTAATATATGATCATGAATCCGAGCTATATTATACTCATCTTTATACCAACACAATCAAACAATATAATTTAATTTTTTTTTTTATGGAAGATAAGGCCCATGAAGGCAAATGTGCCTTGAGCCCAGGAAAGTTATAATATGGTTCTACCTGCATCTCCTTCCCTCAAAGCCCTTTTTTAAATTTCTGAAGGTGAGTGTTTTGTTTTGTCATATCCAGAGAAGTCAGCTGTGCACCCATGTTAGCATCACTGTGTAACCCTCCCCGAGGGGCAGCGGTGTCTTTACAGGGCTTGATTGGGGGGCTTGCCCTGTGGTCCAGTGACTAAGACTCTGTGTTCAAAGTGAAGGGGGTCTGGGTTTGATCCCTGGTCAGGGAACTAGATCCCATATGTTGTTGCAACTAAAGATCCCGAGGGCTGCAGCGAAGACTGAGAATCCTGCGTGCTGCAAGTAAGACCCGCACAGCTAAGTAAATAATCAAAAAACAATTTTTTTTAAAGGCTTAATGGGGACATGGGGCAGCTACCAGGAGGTAAGGCAGGGGCAAGGGATGGCTTGGCATGTGCTGGAATGGAATTCCCTCCACAACCCTACTCATCGAATTCATTTCTCATCCTAATACCTACGTCTCCTTTCCTGGTATTTCCCTCCATGCCAGGTACAGGCAGGCTAAGAGCAACTTGTCCAGGCCTCTTGGGTTGGCTCTCCCCAGCCTCTCACCACCAGCTGAGACCCTCAGTGGTGAGCTGACTCCCACATTCACATAAGAGAGAAGGGAAGCTTGAACCCAAGCTTGAATCTGGGTCAGCCCAGATCCAGAGCCAGGATCTTAAATGCTGCCCCACATGGCTCCCAGCTTTTCTGAAGCCCCAGCTTCCGTGTTCTTCCTGGAGTGGGAGGGGAGGCAGTGGTCGGTGCGGTGCGGTGCGGTGGGTAGAAGTCCCTTCTTCTGATGCCCCCTGTCCTTTGTCCTCTACCAGATCGGTGTATTTCATGGGAAAGAACACCTTGTCTTCGTAAAGCAGTTACTCATAAAGTCAAAATTTCCTACGTTCTCAGACTGATTATTTCCAGGCATATTTTTTTTTTGTCCTTTCACCTGTGATTTAATTTTTTCTGTCTAGTGACTTACAGCAAGCTCCCATTAGCTCCGAAAGCCATCTACCCACTCAGCTGAGCTTGACTCACGCACCATATGTTTATCCACGTGGCTCTCACATCTTCCGCAGAGCCTCATCCGTGGGCCTCTAGGACACCGGCAACGGTATCCTGAATTCCCCTCCATTGGCACCCCTTCCCGGCTCCCTGCACTCAGCCTGCTATAATTAAACAAACAGGGTTATTTGTGACATCCTGGTTTACACATCAACAAGCTATTTTCTCTGATTTTGCTATGGATGGATTTGCTCTGCTTACATCAAACAAAAACAGCTCACCCCAAAATGCGGAATGAGCAAGGCAGAGACCAGGCCGGCAGTTGCCTCATTCCCTGGAGGCCACATCCAGCCTTGCCTTTCCCAGACTTCCTGCCTCTGGGGAGCCGGGCCGCGGAGGGTCAGAGTTCTGAGTGGGAGGAGACACAGACCCACGGGGAGGTCAGACGTGAGTTTACTGTGGTGGATTCCAGACTAGACAGCCTGGGGGAGCAGCAGAAGCCTTCGGGGTTCCCTCCACAAGTGTGTCCTAGGCAGGACCCTCCGGTCTTGGCTTCTAGAAATCCATCACTCTGTAGGCTTTGCTCTGTGGCCCACGTCCACGGCAGGGCTGGTGCTAGGGCTGGGTCCACCGCCCACCGCCTCCTCCGCCTGCCTGCAGGAGGGCGGCATGCTGTGCCGCAGCCAGAAAGGCTAAGCGCCTCCTGCCGCTTGTCAATTTAGAGGGGCGGAGCCACATTGTCTTCCGGAAGAGTCCTCAAATGGCTCCTTGGCCCTTCTGAATCCTCCTGAATCCTGCCCTGTCTACCTCTGCCCTCCATCTCACCCCACTCCAGGAGCAGGCACATTCGAGCTTTGTAAACGCACGCTTCGGACAAGCCCCTCCTTCAACCGTGGACAGGCTCTCTCCTGCCCCCTTTGCGTGTTTCCTCTCAAGTCCTGCCTTCACTGGCTTCCTCTCCACCCTTGACCAAGCCCTCCTCTCTCTGTGTTCTGTCTGTCCGCACCCCCATCCGCCTTACAGACGGTCAGCACCGGGTCACGGTGACCTTGCTCTCTGTCAGGTCCCAGGTTTTGTCCAGATGCCCGATGCATCGCAAGTCCTCCAAGACGTGGCCTGCATGAATGAACCGCTCTCCTTGTGTCCAGCATCTCCTGAGAGTAACTGGCTCTCAGGTACGGAAGCAGAGGCCACGCTGTTGCTCCATGCTGGAAACAGCTCAAATGTCCATCCACAATAGAAGAGATGAATAAATTGTGGCAGAGTCAAAACTAGGAAGGATCTGCGCTCTGCATGACCACCTCCCCAGATGTGGCTGCATTTCCCAAATGGGGAACGAAAGGTACCACCGGACCCGAAGGAGGGGAGCCTACAGGATCCTATTTACATAAAGTACAAAGAAGGGTAAAATAAACATGCTGTTAGCAGTCAGGAGCGGGCTTCTCCTGGAGGGGGTGATGAGGGGGCGTGGCCCGCCCCTGGGTCTGGCATCTGGGCGATCAGGGGCATGCAGCCGGAGAGTTCCCGGAGCTGCGCGCTGGAGTGGGTGCCTTTCTGTCTCATGTATATAGGAATACACATCACATATATATACCTTGTCACGGGGGCTCCCAAACCAGCAGGCTTGTGACTCCCCATCCATGGCAAGCCTTGACTCAGTGGCTGGGGCAGTGGACAGGGAGGCACTGTCCACTCTTCCCCCATCCCCTGGCCGGGGGTTATAGCCAGGCCGTGAAGGGATGGCCAGCCCCCAGCCCCTTTGTCCGACTCAGTGAGGCTCTCAGATTACCTCTCAGGGCTGACGTCACAGCCAGCCAGGACCCCGATCCTTCTCCTCTTGAAAGGGCTTCTGGCATTTCCAGGCCAGGAACATTCACTTGCTGCTTTCTGCTCCTGATTTACCAGGAATCTGAGAAGCTGGCTGAGAACACTCTGCAAGGTGAGTGATGAAGGGAAGCATCATGATTCAGTGCAGGGGGAAGCCCAGGAGGACCTGCTGCCTCCCCAGGCCCGCTGCCTACAGCCTGGGACAGGACAGGGACCCCTCTGGGCCTCAGCCTCCGCCTGCTGTCGAGTGGGGAGGCTGCTGGCATGCTGGGCAGGCTGCGGGCCAGGGGGCGGCAGGGGCTCTGCCTGGAAACGGGCCCCGCATGCTCAGTCAAGACGTAGACTCAGAGGAGCCTGGCCGCCCTCTGCTTCATAACCCTGTGGTGGTCTTTTCCTGGGGCTGCCAGAACCATGTACCCCAGTCTGGGGGGCTTACACCATAGCCTCGTCTCACAGTGCTGGAGGTTAGAAGTCAGAGATCAGGGTGCCAGCTGGTTTAGCTCCTTCCGCGGGCCCCGAGGGGCAGCCTGTCCCAGGCCTCTCACCACCCTCTGGGACGTTCCTTGGCTTGTAGGAGCATCACACGATCCCCAGCTCCTCACTGAGTGTGCGTCCGTGGCCCGATTCTCCCTCTTCATCAAGGCCCCAGTCGTGGGGCTTCCCTCGTGGCCCAACAGCTAAGACACCACGCTCCCAAAGCAAGGCCCCCGGGTTCAGTCCCTGGTCAGGGAACTAGATCCCACATGCTGCAGCTAAGACCCAGTGCGGCCAAATAAATAAAGAAAAATGGGGGAAAAAAAGAAAAGACACCAGTTGTGTCGCATTTGGGGCCCAGTTCGCTCTAGTGTGACCCCAGCTTAACGACTCGTATCTTCAAGGTCCTTCCTCTCAAGTGAGGTCACAGTCTAAGGTGACCAGGAATTCCACATGTGAATTTGGAGGGGACACAATTCAACCCAGGACAAGGTAATCAGCCGCCTCTGACCTCAGTCTCTTTGCCTCTGAAGTGACTGACGATCTTGAGGGATGAACGGGACGAAGCAGGTGAAGGTCCTGAGCACACAGTAGTAGGTGCCTGCTCAGAGTGTGGCCTCGGTCCTCAGCGGAGGTGTCCGAGGCCCAGTCCTTTTCCTTTCCTCCTCCCCTCCTCCCTCAGGCCCTGTTGCGCTGACAAAGTGGTCAAGCTTAAACTTGTGCGTTGAATCTAGGGACGTCCCTGGTGGTCCAGTGGTGAAGACTGCTCCTCGTTTCCGATGCTGGGCCGCAGGGGCTGTGATTTCCATCCCTGGACGGGGAGCTAAGATCCCACATGCTGCATGGCCAGATTGAAAAACAAAAAAAGGCTGGATCTATTCTCTAAAAGAAGGCGGCTGCTGAAGTCTGTTTGGGGGCCTTGCTTTTGTACTCCTGAAATGGGAACACATGTGTGACCTGCAAGGTGGCCTTGCCGTAAAGATACAGGATGCGACGGCTGCCTGGAGGGTGACGCTCTTCAGCACCGATCAGGACTGCAAGCAGAGTGCAGCGTGAACAACGGCGCCCACCTCTCTCCCCCACCAGCCCCCACTCATCGGCTTCGATTCACAGGCTGTATAATTCATGTCATTAATTTTTTTCCATTCAGCGCACTGCCAATTTCTTCTCATTTTGTTCCTGGAAATCTCTTGTGTGTGTCTTCTAAATTTAAAATAAATACACTGTACATAATTGGATGCTAACCAGACAACACTGAGCAATCATACGTTTTCATTGATTCCACAGATGTATTCGTTTCAGATATGAGTGGGAAAGGTCTCTGCATGTTCCGGTGGAAACGTTAAATGGCTAAGTTTCTCTCCGGTTCTTCGATAGCAATATCAGTCTTTAGACTGTTTCCTGTTATGATCTTACTGGAACGATGACAATCTCTTGCACCAAAAATAGACATCCAAATTGTTCCAGTTGCTACCGTTTTTGTGTTCACAGGGTTGACTGGAAAGAGAGTTAAGTATAGGACTCAAGGGACCAGAGATCTGGCCTCAAATCCAGCTCTAGAAAAGTGTTGTCCAGTCTGTCATGTCTGAATCTTCACGACCCCATGAACTGCAGCACACCAGGCTTCCGGGTCCTTCACAGTCTCCCGGAACTTGCTCAAACTCATCCATTGAGTCGGTGATGCCATCCAACTGTCTCATCCTCTGTCATCCCCTTCTCCTCCTGCCCTCAATCTTTCCCAGTGTCAGGATCTTTCCCAGTGTCAGTTCTCTGCATCAGTGGCCAAAGTACTAGAGCCTCAGCATCAGTCCGTCTAAAGAATATTCAGAGTTGATTTCCATTAGGATGGATGGACTGGTTTGATCACCTTGCTGTCCAAGGGACTCTCAAGGGTCTTCTCCAGCATCACAGATCAAAAGCACCAGTTCTTTGCTGAAAAGTATGGAATAGCAAATTAGCTTTACATTGTGGGTTTCAGCTATGCAATGAAGAGATTTGCCCAGATCTTTTAATTGTTTTTTCTCCCAAAGCATGGGATGCATCCTTGAGATGTACTCAGGATGACTTTTTAAGGACAAGAAGGTGACATGAAGTAGCAGAAGATCTTGTGGAAGAGACAGAAACACACTCTAAAGAGTGTATTTTCTTGCTGACTTTTCCTGACTCTCTGGCTGATGGGTGGGGCCGTGTGACTAGTCCTGGTCAGTGAGATGCAAGCAGGAATGATGAGGTGTACTGCACCCGGTCTGAGACGTGGGAAACCCACACACAGTTCTCCAAACTCTCTTCCCCACATGTGGTGAGGGAGGCCACCGTGTAGGCAGAGGATGCAGCTCAGAAGGCAGGGCCTTCATCAGCCCGAGACCCCGAGTGACCAGGTGGAGCAGGACCGCTGTGGACCCATGTGGGTCACGGAGCAGAAGGGATGAGAGAGCTGTGTGTACCAAGACGCGGGGGCTTCCCCGGTGGCACTCGGGGTAAAGAACCGCCTACCAATGCAGGAGATGTAAGAGACGCGGGTTCAGTCGCGGGTCGGGAAGAGCCCCTGGAGGAAGGCATGGCATCCCACTCCAGCATTCCTGCCTCGAGAATCCCAAGGACAGAGGTGCCTGGCGGGCCACAGTCCATGGGGTTGCAAAGAGTTGGGCATGACTGAAGCGATTTAGCACAGTGAATACCAAGACATTGAGATTTTTAAAAAGGCACAGCCTATTCCAGCCGGACTGATCTAAAGTCATTTCCTTTAAATTCTACTTCATTCTTCTCATTGTTGTCAGGGAGAAAATCTCTGCTGTGGATGGTAGGCCTTTAATAGTCTTCTGACTCTTAAAATCTCAGTCCTCAGCTGAATGATAGCAGACTTTGGGCTCAGCATCTCTACCTGGCAGTAATACCCAGCGTGTTAGTCTGCTAGTGCTGTCAGAGCAAAGCACCATTCACTGTTAATCGCTCAGTCGTGTCCGACTCTTTGCGACCCCATGGACTGCAGCCCGCCAGGCTCCTCTGTCCAAGGGATTCTCCAGGCAAGAATCCCGGAGTGGGTAGCCATTCCCTTCTCCAGGGGACCTTCCCCACCCAGGGACTGAACCCAGGTCTCCTGCATTGCAGGCGGGTTCTTTACCGTCTGAGCCACCAGGGAAGCCATAGACTTGGGGGCTTAAACACCCGAAATTTATTTCCTCACGTTCGGGAGGCTGGAAGTTCAAGATCAAGATGTCAGCAGGGTCGGCGACTCCTGAGGCCTCTCTCAGCGGCTTGTGGACACCGTGTCTTCTTACCGTGTGTCCAGTTGCTTACGTATTTGTGTGTCTGCTGTTCCTCTCTGTGTCCTCCTCTTCTCGTAAGGACCACAATCAGACTGGATTAGGGCTGAATTTAAGTTAATTACCTCCAGAGTTCTGCTCAAAATACAGTCACATTCTGAAGTACTGGGAGATTAAGCCTTCAACATAAGAACTTGGAAAGGGGGGATACAATTCAGCAAATAACACCCAACTAGATTTTAAAGATAATATTTAGTGGTCACTGGTTTTGGAAGGGTGACTGTTGCTTTACTAATGCCTTGCTGGCTTTCCGTTTGATTATGTACACATTTTTCTTAAAATATAAACATATTTAAGTAGTAGAAAGGCTGATATCAAGAAGCCTGTAAGAATTAGTAGTATGCCAAAACTTGTCATGAGAGATGCAAATGACTGCATTTTGGGAAACGTTACCTAGGTGAGTTCTAAAGCCCGTCCCAATTCAATTTTTTCTTGTACAATTTACATTGTATTCATTTTGCATCACTTTAATGGAATACCTAATAAGTGTCTCATTGGTGTTGGACACCAGGATAATCAGAGAATCAAAAGAATAGTGATATGGAAGCAGAGAAAAAAAATTCGATTCTGCATGGAAAGTCAGAAAGGCTTCCCAGAGGTGGTGACGAACAGGATATTTTGGATTTCTCAGACACACCCAGACCCACAGATTGCAAACTTCTCATCCTTGATCAGTGTTTTCTAAACTCTGAAATGTGTGCATAGCCCTGTGATAGACCCTACCAAGAAGATACTGTAACTTTAACAAGTGAGAGAAAGTTAATTGGTAGCAAAGAAGACAAAGCTTAAAATTTGTGACTTACACTTCAGGTTATAATTCCTCCAGAGATGATTTTAAACATGTTCAGGTTTTTCTCCCCACTTGATTGGGAACCTTACATTTTCTCAGAGTCTAGCCGTCTGATCTGAATACAGATTGGAAAAATTCAGTCATAATTGTGAAAATATTTTCTTAATCAAATGTAACCACAGAGGGAAAAACCTTTCTTTGAATAATCTCCTCTGAGGACAGAGAATTTATCTGGGGGGTAGTTCATTCAGCGTTCTCATCATTGGTCCCTGATTTAGCCATCCAATAAGTTGTTGCTGTTCACCTTTGAAGTCATGTCCGACTGTTTGCAGCCCCATGGACTGCAGCGCACCAGGCTTCCCCGTCCTCCACTGTCTCCTGGAGTCTGTTCAAATTCATGTCCATTGAATCAGTGATGCTATCTAACCATCTCATCCTCTGCTGTGGCTTTTTCCTCTCTCCCTCAATCTTTCCCAGCATCAAGGTCTTTTCCAATGAGTGGGCTCTTCACATCAAGTGGCCAAAATATTGGAGCTTCAGCATCAATTCTTCCAATGAATAGTCAGAATTGATTTCCTTTAGGATGGACTGATTGGATCTCCTTGCAGTCCAAGGGACTCTCAAGAGTCTTCTCCAGCACCACAGTTCAAAAGCATCAATTCTTCGGTGCTCAGCTTTCTTTATGGTCCAATTCTCACATCCGTACATGACTACTGGAAAACTATAGCTTTGACTAGACGGCCATTTGTTGGCAAAGTGATATCTCTACTTTTTAATATGCTGTCTAGATGTGTTATAGCTTTCCTTCCAAAGAACAAGCATCTTTTAATTTCGTGGCTGCAGTCACTGTCTGCAGTGATTTTGGAACCTGAGAAGAGAAAATCTGTCACTGTTTCCACTTTTCCCCCTTCTCTTTGCCATGAAGTGATGAGACCAGATGCCATGATCTCAGTTTTTTAAATGAGGTACAAATACTTATTGCACTCCTACTAAAGTGAGGCCTGTTCTAGATACTGTGGGGGATCAGATTGGCTAGGCGCTCTCTCAGGGGGCTTAAACTCTAGCTGGAGAGACTGACAGTCAGCAATCAGGTAAATGAGAGGACAGCAGTTAGAACTGCTGGGATTACAATGAAATGGGGATAAATGGGAGCGGGGGTAGTGGAGGTGCTGCTCTGGGTTGGGAGGTCAGGAAATCCTCTCCAAGGGGCTCTGTAAGGTGAAATGGAAATGGCAGGAAGAAGCCAGTGGGAGGAGTGCTCCAGACCTAGCAGAGAGCTGGGTGAGGAGGCTAAGGCAGGGATGAGCAGGCACGTTTGAGGAGCAGAAAGCAGACCTGCTTCTGGGACTTCCCCGGTGGTCCAATGGTTAAGACTCAGTGCTTCCACTGCAGGGGCACAGATTCAGTCCCTAGTCTGGGAACTAAGGTCTTGCATCCCATGGGGCTCAGCCAAAGAAAGAAAAAGCAGACCTGTTTCTACAGCACAGTGGGCAGGGCAGAGAGGTGGGAGTGGAGGTCAGGGAGGAGGGCGGGCCAGGACTCAGTCTGCTCATTACTCGAGCAAAATGCACACAGATGCGACTTTACAACATTCCCCAACACTATTTTCAGGCATGCTCTCTTCTCTCATGCTAATCTCCTAGCCTTTAGCTTATTTCTTTTCTCTTGAAAATGTATTTAAGTCATTTTCCCTTCCAACCAAGATGTGCAATCCTTTCCTCTCTAGAGAGTTGTCAGTTACTAAACATGATTTTGGAAAATAGCTCATTTGTTTCATTTCGATTAGTGAAGCAATTACTCCATTTTTTCTATGACAACTTCCCCAGTGGCTCTGAGGGTAAAGAATCAGGTTCGATCCCTGGGTTGTGAAGACCCCCCCTGGAGAAGGCAATGGCAACCCACTCCAGTATTCTTGCCTGGGAATCCCACTGATGGAGGAGCCTGGCAGGCTATGGTCCATGGGGTTGCAAAGCATTGAGTGACTAGCACTTTCACTTTTCACTGTATGTTTAATGACTGTACTGTTATTTTTGTGGAGAAGATGGTGCTGATGGAACCACAGTCATGAACTGCTATACGGAACCACTGGGGTTTGGTACGAGCAGTTGATAAGCTGGGAACAGTGGTCGCGTGTTGCTCCTTCATTTCTTCAGCCTCTAGTCACCTGTTTCTCTCCATTCCTACTGGTGCATCCCGAGCCAGGCCTCTTTATTTCACAGCTGGATTATTGCAACAGTTGGTCCCCATGCCTCTGAGCTATTTTCTTTCTCATTTCTTCTCTGTGATACAATCAGATTCATCTCCCTAAAACACCTCTTCAGTCGTATCATTCCTCTACTAGCCAACCTACAATGCTTCCCCTCTGGCTCTCAAATCAGGCTCCTCCATCTGCCACCCACCCTCGCAAATGTAGCCTTTCAGATTTATGTGAGTAAATATGGCATTTCTTTCAAGGCAATGAGTCTCAGGCTCCAGCAGAACACCCTTGATTTGTGGAAAACATTCCTCATCCTGAAAATGCCAGTAGCACCCATAAGAATCCATAAAACGTGGAGAAGCAAACAAAATTAATAGTATATAAAATCAAGCAGTTCTATCAAAGTCACCAATCAGTTGAGACAACAGGATCCCTACACACCATACAACACAGCTCCTACCAGTGGTCTGTGGGGGGTGGGGGGCGGGGTGGGGGTGGTAAGATGAAAATTGAGCCTGAAGCTCAATTTACACAAAGCAAATATTCCACTCAGTTAAAAGGTTGACTGTATGCATGTGTGAATCAGGAAAATGCTGAATTCATTTTGAAAATACATGTTCTAATCGAAATCAATGTCAAAAGATATTTGGAAACAACCCACATATGCAGTGTGAGATCTTTGATGTAGCCATTGAAGCCTCAATAAAGTTAAAAGACTGAAAAAACACAGAGATTGATTGCAGAGAAGAAAGCATTTAAATGAGAAATTAATATTGAAGTGAGAAATTGATATGAAAGATACTTAAAAAACTGCATGCATTTGGAAATTAAATGCCTGCTTGTAAATGATGGGTGTATCTGAGCTGTGTGCTCAGTCACTCAGTTCTATCTGACTCTTTGCGACCCCATGAGCTGTAAGCCATCAGGTCCCTCCATCCATGGGATTCTCTAAGAAAAGACTACTGGAGTGGCTTGCCGTTTCCTCCTCCAGAGCATCTCCTGTGTCTCCTGCATTGGCATGCAGATTCTTTACCACTGAGCCACCTAGGAAGCCCCTGGCTGTATCTAAGAAGCCATAATAAGGGAAAATACAAAATATTTGTAACAGAATAGAAATGAAAAGAAGATTTATCAGAATTGGTAGCATGCAGCTGAAGCTGTTCAATGCAACTAAATACAATGTGGAATCTTGAATAAGGTTTGAAAACATAACGGACACTAGCATAAAATTTTGTGAAGTTTATTACTCATCATAATACAGCTGTTATAACAAATATGTATCCAGACTTCAGCGATTTGACATAATAGTTTATTTCTTGTGAACAGAACAGTGAACAGATATCCCAAGGTAGGTGTTTCTAGGTGGTAGACAGCTTTCTTCTAGGGGGTCATTCAGAGTCCTGTTGTTGTCAGCTTCATCTGCTGGGGGAGGGGAAAGAGCCAGCAGGGGCAGGCGCACCTACTTCTTAATAGTCCTGGCCCAGAAGTGACACCCATCACTGGGGCTCAGGCCCGCTGGCAAGAAGAGTGGCAATTGAACACAGCTGGGGAGCTGCGAAATGATCTGGGAGCTGGGGAATGAGTCCCTGTCAGAGTGGCCACATCCCAGGAACATCCCAAACTATGGGAGAGGGACCACGGTTTTGATGGACAGTTAGGAGCTCCTGCTATATAGCTCTAGGCTGTTAGCATCAAGATCAATGGTAATTTGGTTCTCAGGCTACATGTTACTTGTTATGGCAGTCAGACAGGACCTGAAAAATAAAAACAAAGCTATTATTACCAAAAGTTTCTTTTTTTTCTCATACTCCTTCATCCGGTTAACTCCCACTCATTCTTCAGATCTCAGCTCAATTGTCACCTCCTCTGTGAAGCCCTTCCTGGTGTTTCTGCTTAAGTCACATTTCTATTTTCTATGGGCTTCTAGCACCGTGCACTTCCTAGTTGTAGCACTATTCACACTGCAGTTTACATTTGTGTGTGTACATTTGTGATTAGATGAATGTCCATCTTCCCTATTAGACTCCAAGTTCTATGAGGACATGTAAATCAACTGTTTTTTCATCACCTGTTTTTTTCCCAGTATCTAGCACAGGGGCAGGCAGGCAGGAGGTGATCCATTTATAACTATTGACTGAATGAATGAAATAACATTCCTTTTTCATTGTATAAAGCTTGGAACTACAGATGTATCACAAGAAAACAAATTTTAAAAATCATCTGTATATGACAAACCCATAGCAAGCATTACCCTCAATGGTGAAAAATTGAAAGCATTTCCCCTAAAATCAGGAATAAGACAAGGGTGCCCACTCTCACCACTACTATTCAACATAGTTTTGGAAGTGTTGGCCACAGCAATCAGAGCAGAAAAAGAAGTAAAAGGAATCCAGATAGGAAAAGAAGAAGTGAAACTCTCTCTGTTTGCAGATGACATGATGCTCTACATAGAAAACCCTAAAGACTCTACCAGAAAATTACTAGAGCTAATCAATGAATATAGTAAAGTTGCAGGATACAAAATTAACACACAGAAATCCCTTGCATTCCTATACACTAACAATGAGAAAACAGAAAGAGAAATTAATGAAACAATACCATTCACCATTGCAACAAAAAGAATAAAATACTTAGGAGTATATCTACCTAAAGAAACAAAAGACCTATACATAGAAAACTATAAAACACTGATGAAAGAAATCAAAGAGGACACAAACAGATGGAGAAATATACCGTGTTCATGGATTGGAAGAATCAATATTGTCAAAATGGCTATACTACCCAAAGCAATCTATAGATTCAATGCAATCCCTATCAAGCTACCAACGGTATTTTTCACAGAACTAGAACAAATAATTTCACAATTTGTATGGAAATACAAAAAACCTCGAACAGTCAAAGTAATCTTGAGAAAGAAGAATGGAACTGGAGGAATCAACCTGCCTGACTTCAGACTATACTACAAAGCCACAGTCATCAAGACAGTATGGTACTGGCACAAAGACAGAAATATAGATCAATGGAACAGAATAGAAAGCCCAGAGATG
The DNA here is from genome assembly GCF_910594005.1 of Cervus elaphus. NCBI lineage: Eukaryota > Metazoa > Chordata > Mammalia > Artiodactyla > Cervidae > Cervus > Cervus elaphus. The sequence goes on along the minus strand of NC_057826.1, from coordinate 2,702,808 downwards.
AATCCACGAACCTATGGACACCTTATCTTTGACAAAGGAGGCAAGGATATACAATGGAAAAAAGACAACCTCTTTAACAAGTGGTGCTGGGAAAACTGGTCAACCACCTATGAAAGAATGAAACTAGAACACTTTCTAACACCATACACAAAAATCAACTCAAAATGGATTAAAGATCTAAATGTAAGACCAGAAACTATAAAATTCCTAGAGGAGAACATAGGCGAAACACTCTCTGACATAAATCACAGCAGGATCCTCTATGACCCACATCCCAGAATATTAGAAACAAAAGCAAAAATAAACAAATGGGACCTAATGAAACTTAAAAGCTTTTGCACAACAAAGGAAACTATAAATAAGGTGAAAAGACAGCCCTCAGACTGGGAGAAAATAATAGCAAATGAAGCAACAGACAAAGGATTAATCTCAAAAATATACAAGCAACTCCTGCAGCTCAACTCCAGAAAAATAAATGACCCAATCAAAAAATGGGCCAAAGAACTAAACAGACATTTCTCCAAAGAAGACATACAGATGGCTAACAAACACATGAAAAGATGCTCAACATCACTCATTATCAGAGAAATGCAAATCAAAATCACAATGAGGTATCATTACATGCCAGTCAGGATGGCTGCTATCCAAAAGTCTACAAGCAATAAATGCTGGAGAGGGTGTGGAGAAAAGGGAACCTTCTTACACTGTTGGTGGGAATGCAAACTAGTACAGCCGCTATGGAAAACAGTGTGGAGATTTTTTTTAAAACTGGATATAGAACTGCCATATGACTCAGCAATCCCACTTCTGGGCATACACACCGAGGAAACCAGATCTGAAAGAGACACGTGCACCCCAATGTTCATCCCAGCACTGTTTATAATAGCCAGGACATGGAAGCAACCTAGATGCCCATCAGCAGACGAATGGATAAGGAAGCTGTCGTACATATACACCATGGAATATTACTCAGCCATTAAAAAGAATTCATTTGAATCAGTTCTAATGAGATGGATGAAACTGGAGCCCATTATACAGAGTGAAGTAAGCCAGAAAGATACAGACCATTACAGTATACTAACACATATATATGGAATTTAGAAAGATGGTAATGATAACCCTATATGCAAAACAGAAAAAGAGACACAGATGTAAGGCGAGGGTGGGATGTTTCGAGAGAACAGCATCGAAACATGTATATTATCAGGGGTGAAACAGATCACCAGCCCAGGTTGGATGCATGAGACAAGTGCTCGGACCTGGTGCACTGGGAAGACCCAGAGGGATTGGGTAGAGAGGGAGGTGGGAGGGGGGATCGGGATGGGGAATACATGTAAATCCATGGCTAATTCATGTCAATGTATGACAAAAACCACTACAATATTGTAAAGTGATTAGCCTCCAACTAATAAAAATAAATGAAAAAAAAATAAAAAAAATAAAAATCATCTGAAGCCTCCTCTATTAGTTATTGCTGTGTAACAAACAACTCCAAAAACCTCAGTGATTTGCAACGAATGTTTTTTTCCCACTCAGAGGTCTGTGAGTTGGCGGCTGTGTCTTGGCTCAGGCATCAAGTCAAATCCAAGTCTACTCCTCATCTGTCTTGCCCAAGATCAAAGTTAAAAGATTAGCCACTATCCGGGGCAGGTTCTTCTTATGCCGCCAGAGAGGAACGCAAGCGGCCGAGCCAACCCACGTAAACAACATTTAAAACCTTTTTGTTGGTTACCAGGTCTGTTTTGACTGCACCTTCTATTGATGATGTTAGCCAAAGCAACGTGGCCATATGTGGCAAGGGAAGACTGCGTCAGGGAACATTGGCAAGAATGGGGGGAGATGGAAGAAGTATGAAAAAGACCCAACATGGTAATCTAACACATCCGCTTCTTGACTTTTTCCCTCCACATATATTTAAGTATTATGTGTACATATATTTCAGACCAAAGCATTGTCTTTTTTTTTTTTTTATTATTTCTGGGCCACACCACACAACATGCAGAATCTTAGCTCCCGGACAAGGGATCAAACCCAAGCCCTCAGTGGTGGAAACTTGTAGTTGTAACCACTGGACTGCCAGGGATGTCCCCAAGATACTGTCTTCTAAAGGCAGAATATTTAAAGTTACAAAAATCCCGAGGGGAGGGGTATCATCAATATTACAAACTCTAGTGAATATAAAGTATTTTTATACTCCAGTGATTTCCCCCCCCAATGCAAAATAATAATAATAATAATAAAACACTTTTCAACATAAACAGTACTGGAACCATGCCCTGGCTTTATTTATAGCTCCTCTTAAAAATAAATGAAATGTGACTCATTAATACATGTAGCAGGAATAATGAAGCTGCGACTTCCTGCCTTCAAAAATTGCTATTCTAAACTATTCTGGAAAACACACATATGCAAAAGCGTTTCATCACCACTCGAGCTGAGCCTGGTGCTTGACAGCTCTCACTGATGAGAAACCTTTTCATCTCTCTGCAGTTTAAGCCTTTTTCAGCAGACGCAGAAAACAGCAGGTCATCTCTACCATGAACCCTTCCTTCCAATCACCTTTATGTGCCTGGTGAGTGGCAGGAGCCGAGTTCTTCCACAGATCAACAATAACCAAGTACTTAAAAGTCCCCCTCTCTTCCTCTGCAAGCTCTTGGTGTATTCAAATACAACTGATGCCTTAATTCCTGACTTACTAAATAAGAAGGAAATGGTTTACTATGATCTTATGTTGAAGCTGCTAAGATGTAGGGGTGAAATGTGAATTACAAAATCAAGGAGGCAGGGCTTTTAAAATACCTCTTGACGTGTTCATATTTGAAGGGGGAAGATGTACCTGTTCAAACATTTATGTTGCTACATTTCCACTTCTATCAAAGGTGATAAATATTGCAAGTGGGCTCTTCGACCCTAAGTTGCCTTTGTGTTATTTTTGGCTATAATCTTTCTATCTTTAATTAAAAGGGCACTAAAATAAAATACAAATAGCTGTGAAAAGAAGAGAAGCGGAAAAACAAAGGAGAAAAGAAAAGATACACTCATTTGAATGCAGAGTTCCAAAGAATAGCAAGAAGAGATAAGAAAGCCTTCCTCAGTGATCAGTGCAAAGAAATAGAGGAAAACAACAGAATGGGAAGGACTAGCGATCTCTTCGGGGAAATTAGAGATACCAAGGGAACATTTCATACAAAGATGGGCTCAATAAAGGACATAAATGGTATGGACCTAACAGAAGCAGAAGATATTAAGAAGAGGTGGCATGAATACACAGAAGAACTGTACAAAAAAGATTGTCACGACCCAGATAATCACGATGGTGTGATCACTCACCTAGAGCCAGACATCCTGGAATGTGAAGTCAAGTGGGCCGTAGGAAGCATCACTACGAACAAAGCTAGTGGAGGTGATGGAATTCCAGTTGAGCTATTTCAAATCCTAAAAGATGATGCTGTGAAAGTGCTGCACTCAATATGCCAGCAAATTTGGAAAACTCAGCAGTGGCCACAGGACTGGAAAAGGTCAGTTTTCATTCCAGTCCCAAAGAAAGGCAATGCCAAAGAATGCTCAAACTACCACACAATTGCACTCATCTCACACACTAGTAAAGTAATGCTCAAAATTCTCCAAGCCAGGCTTCAACAATATGTGAACCATGAACTTCCAGATGTTCAAGCTTGATTTAGAAAAGGCAGAGGAACCAGAGATCAAATTGCCAACATCTGTTGGATCATCAAAAAGGGAAGAGAGTTCCAGAAAAACATCTATTTATGCTTGACTGACTATGCCAAAGCCTTTGACTGCGTGGATCAAAAAAACTGTGGAAAATTCTTAAAGAGATGGGAATTCCAGACCATGTGACCTGCCTTTTGAGAAATCTGTATGCAGGTCAGGAAGCAACAGTTAGAACTGGAGATTGAACAACAGACTGGTTCCAAATAGGAAAAGGAGTATGTCAAGGCTGTATATTGTCACCCTGCTTATTTAACTTATATGTAGAGTACATCATGAGAAACGCTGGGTTGGATGAATCGCAAGCTGGAATCAAGATTGCCAGGAGAAATATAAATAACCTCAGATATGCAGATGACACCACCCTTATGGCAGAAAGCAAAGAAGAACCAAAGAGTCTCTTGATGAAAGTGAAAGAGGAGAGTGAAAAAGTTGGCTAAAGCTCAACATTCAGAAAACTAAGATCATGGCATCTGATCCCATCACTTCATGGCAAATAGATGGGGAAACAATGGAAACAGGGACAGACTTTACTTTCTTGGGCTCCAAAATCACTGCAGATGGTGACTGCAGCTTTGAAATTAAAAGACACTTACTCCTTGGAAGGAAAGTTATGACCAACCTAGACAGCATATTAAAAAGCAGAGACATTACTTTGCCAACAAAGGTCTGTCTAGTCAAGGCTATGGTTTTTCCAGTGGTCATGTATGGGTGTGAGAGTTGGACTATGAAGAAAGCTGAGCGCTGAAGAATTGATACTTTTGAACTGTGGTGTTGGAGAAGACTCTTGAAAGTCCCTTGGACTACAAGGAGATCCAACCAGTCCATCCTAAAGGAGATCAGCCCTGGGTGTTCACTGGAAGGACTGATGTTGAAGCTGAAACTCCAATACTTTGGCCACCTCATGCGAAGAAGTGACTCATTGGAAAAGACCCTGATGCTGGGAAAGATTGAAGGTGGGAGGAGAGGTTGAGATGGTTGGATGGCATCACTGACTCAATGGCCATGAGTTGGGGTTAACTCTGGGAGTTGGTGATGGACAGGGAGGCCTGGCATGCTGCAGTCCATGGGGTCGCAATGAGTCAGGCACGACTGAGCCACTGGGAAACAAAACTCTTCCCCTTTCTGGCCTGATGGGTCATGTAATTCTCTTTGGAGACACTGACCAGCAGTGTGGTGGTGTAAAGACAGTCACCGTCACCTGTCTTTGCAGACACTCTTCGGGCCATCTTTAAACCCATCAAAAGTAAGACCTGAAAGGACTTTTTTTTTTTTTTTTTTTTAACTGAAAGGACTTTTTAAAAAACGTAAGCAATCTGTGATGATCTTTCTTTTATTTTTTTGCTGCACAGCATGTGGGATCTTAGTTCTCTGACCAGGGATGGAATCTGTGCCCCTTACATTGGAAGCATGGAGTTTTAACCACCGGACCAGCACTCATTTTTAAAACACTCCCTTAGCGAATTTCACCCCATCCTGTTCCTTTGTTCTCAGACTCCACTTTATTCTTGGCCTGACGTTCTTTAGTATGTTGACATCACGGAACCCTTGGCCTTGCTAACTGTCTTCACAACTCCACGCTTCCAGTTCATCAGCGGATGCTTCTTTTCCCTGAAAGATGGCAAGGCCGTGCACATGTGAGTGTGCGCGCATGCTTGTGACGTTCACGTGTCTGTGGGCTCACGTGTGTGTGTGCACAGTCACCAGGGAACAAAGAATCATAAATAAATCAGCAGCGAAAAAGAGGTAGTGGCACGTGGTCCTATTTGATGCTGGAAACTCTGGGACTTCCAGCTGTTTTCAGAGGCAATGGTTGTTAGGTTCATAAGAAAAATAAAACAACTTGAGAGATACTGGGACATTTTAGTCAGTAACTAACATGGCCCGCTGGTTTCAAGAACTGTTTGGAGTGGAGAACATATTGCAAGAGGAAATTCCCGACCCGCCACTCTTTTCATCAAGGCTATTAAGCTAATGGTTTTATTTTAACAATGTCTTTCCCCACAGCCAGCCTGCCTCGGGTATAGACTCTGCCAGACATGGTTACTAAACACCCAGAGACTCAAGCAATTAGAGAAGATGCTATTTTTAAGTTCTCTTGTAGAGTCTCATGGGCAATAAGCTGGCTAACATCAGCCTCAAGGGTTCTGGAAGTTTCTGCTCTCAGCAGTGTGAGGTTCGATTTCCTTCAGGTACCCCTGGCCACGTCTGCCCAGGACTTACCTAAGAACTGGCTGCCTGGTGGGGCAAGGGGCATTGTGACTCCTGGGAGGACTTTCAGGGATCTGCCGCAAAGTGGGCAGAGTCCCTGGTGCTCCTGGGAGCATCTTTCTCCAGCTGCTTTACCGACATTCCCTTGCCTCGCCTGGCCCTGCCTGTGACCGAAGATACAGGTGTGTGAGGCATCTGAATTTCAAGCTTCCACCTGAGCCCATGGCAACCGGTGCCCTTGGGCAAACTTTCAAAGTGGATCCATCGCTTCTCTTTAGGAGGGCTTTTCTCCTCTGGACCCTCTCTCTCCTCCAGCCTCTCCCACCTGCACCCTCGTTCCACCAGGAGGTGGCACTTCCCTCAAGCGCTCTCTGATCCTTTCATCCCTGCACCCCACACGCTCCCTGTCCTCGCACCCTAAGTCTTCACTCGCTCACCCCTGCTTCTCTGCCCTCTGTGGGCATTTGAATTTGCAGCTGCAGTTCAGGGCAGAGGCCAGCCTTCCTCTCCAATCCTACTTATCCACAAGTCATCAACTCCTTGCAAGGTACCGGGGGCAGATGAATAAGGTGATCATTCAAAAGAGGGTAATCTGGGTGGGAGGAGAGAATGGACCACCTGCTTCCCCCATGCTGGTGCCAGCCCCACCTGGCTCCCACCCAAGAAACAGTGAGCATAATTCCTGTGGGAGGTAGTTATCCCAATCAGCCCTGCGTTAGCAAATGACGGTGGGGAATTCCCCTCGGGAAGGCGTCATATGCATCTTCTCCCAGTCACACACAAGCTTTATTTAGCAGGTCAAGTTGTCCTCAAATAACCAGGAAGAAAATACACTGACACATTCTGGAACGTATTTCGTACAGAATCTGAATTCTCTGCACCTTACTCCCGCCCACAAATATAGTATCTACAAGGGCAGCTACTGGGCCAAAGGATGTCTTCCTTTGAGATCTTTGAGAGGAGGGCTTATCTGGGGGGCAGACTGGCCCCACACCCTGGAGCGTGATGCGATTTCAGCTTTCCCCCATCCGCTCCTGCAGAGACTGTTCTCCCCACTGAAACCACACAGCTCTGGCCTGGTGACTATATAGTTTGAATACAAGTTTATCATTTTTGTCTACATTATATCTTGTTCCAGAGAGGACTTGTGGCAATTTACAGACACATAAAATCAAATGAAAAATTACACATAAATAAGAATCAGATCCAAGGAAAATGTCAATAAAGGTAGGTAAGGGAACGTCAGGATTCAGACCTGAGGCTGGAGCCGGGTTGTGTTTTTCTAATTTCGGTTGTGCTGGATCTTTGTTGCTACACGTGGGCTTTGTCTCGTTGTGGCGAGGGGGCCATGCCGTGTTGGGTGCACGGGCTCTAGGCGTGCAGAGTTCAGTAGTTGTAATTCAGGGGCTCAGCAGCTCTGGTGCACGGACTGAAGCTGCTCCACAGCCTGTGGAATCTTCCCCGATCAGGGATTGAACCCGTGTCCCCTGCACTGGCAGGCGGATTCTTATCCACTCTACTGCCAGCAAAGTCCCTGGAGCAGAGTTCTGAAACGCAGCTGCACATCCTTCAAAAATAGGTTGTCTGGGCCCCACCCCCAGAGGTTCTGACTTAATTGCTCTGGGGTGTGGCCTGGGCCTCAGAAGTTTTTCAAGCTGCCCAAGTGAGATTAACTGCAGCCAAGGTTGAGAATCACTATTCTCAAGTGGCGCCTACCACGATGAAAATGAGAATACAAGCTGACATCGGGGCTCCCTGGGAGCTGGAGCCAAAAAGGGACCGAATGTGCTGTGTGGCTCCGGGAACCCAAACAGGGGCTCCGCCTCAACCTGGGGTGGGGGCTGGGAGGGGGCTCAAACGGAGGGGACACAGGTGTGCCTCTGCCTGGTTCACGTTGAGGTTTGACAGAAAATTCTGTAAAGCAATTATCCTCCAGTTAAAAAATAAATTAATTTTAAAAAAAAGGGAAACCAGGTAAGTTTCACATAACACATTGTCTGGAAGATAAGAGAGCTTTCCCTGCCTCTGAAGTCTGAAGGAAATCACGGAAATGCGTCTTCTTCCAACACTTGCCGCACAGTTGCGTGTGTGCACATATTCTTTGTGTGGTTTATATGCATTTGTATATACCTTCCTTTTTATGCAAATGAGTCATATGCTCTCCTGCAAACTGTTCTGTTTACAAGCCTGTTGGCACGTGTGGATGTTCAGGAGACATTTGGCAACTTGATCTAAGAGTAATTCAGAAGAGCACGTGTGTGCATGCCAAATCGCTTCAGTTGTGTCCAACTCTTTGCGACCCCAGGGACTGGAGCCCCCCCGGGTTCCCTTGTCCGTGGGATTCTCCAGGCAAGAATGCTGGAGTGGGTTGCCAGGGGATCTTCCCCACCCAGTGATTGAACCTGAGTCTCTTATGTCTCCTGCATTGGCAGTGGGTTCCTTACCCCTTATGCCACCTGGGAAGGCCCCCAGAAGAGCATAGATGACACCTGTCCTCCCCTTTAGTGAGTAAAATAGTCATGCTTCTAGCTTTGTAAATGGTAACCTGCGTTTTCATGCTCTCCTGTCTTTTCTCTGCATTTCTCTCTTCTCGGCATCATTCGCAGTCCTCAGAGCAGACGGTGCCCGGAAATCCAAGGGCGATGAATAGATTACGTGGGCTAAACCCCTCTTATGGACAAGGGATGCCAAGAGTGACACGTGACCATCCTCCCTTTCCAGAGATGAAACCGGACGCGTAATCTATGCCCATTACTCCAGAGGAGAACCAGGTCAGAAAGAGGCCTTGTAGAGACAGCCAGCCCCTTGAGGTGGGAGTGACGCCAGGCAGCTGCGGTCAGGGCACCACAGCCCATCGCTGCGGCCCTGGGAGAGGCAGAAGGGGGCAGGACCCGCCTCCTCTCAAGCAGCTGCTGCTGTGTCCGGACTCGTGGCCAAGCTTCGCTCACCTCTTTGGGGGTGGGGCAGGGCTTTTCAATGACAGCGCGCTTCTCAGTGGCAGCTGTCCAGAGGCACCTCCGGCAGGAACAACCGGGACACCTTCCAGTGTGGCTCGGTCTTGCCTTAAAGCAGAGACCGAAGGGCTCTGCTGAGCAACCCCGATGCCTTGGCGGCCTGAAACTTTCATCTCATCATTTTTGAAGAGTCTCAGTAGACCTGGCACAGAAAACAGAGCTGCCCCTACCTTTGGCAAGACTTTGAAACAGCATCCCTGCAATAAGCATGGAAAAGACAAGCTGAGTGCTTCTTGATGCTTGTAAGAAAGGATAAACTCCATATGGGAGACAGCGTTGTGTATTTTTCAGCTGCCACATACCGGGGGGACTATCACAATTGGCGAGGGGTTGACGTAATTCCGGACCGGCTGGCAGCCCCCTGTTCTGAGGCTCGGTGCCCCCTGCTGCCTTGGCTGACCCCGCCCCGACCCAGCTGACCCCTGGCCTTGCTATGATCCAGCACCTAAGGGTGGGTGCCAGGCACCCGCCGGGCCTCCAGGACCCTGTCCCAGACCCCTGCTCTGCGTGGTCACCGCCGGGGCTTTGCCCACGGTTCCTGTCCGCAGACCTTCCCTGCTGCAGCGGCAGCCCCTGGAGCCCGCTTGGCGCCGGGCAGACCCTCCCTAAGTGTTTGCTGCGTGTGAGCGACAGTTCACCACTCTGCCTGCCTTTTGATGAATGGACCATGGGTCTGAGCACAGGCTCTGGTCAGAGAACCGGCTGCTCCGTGGACTGAAGGAGCTCGACTGAGAAGGGTCACTCATTCCTGGAGGCCTGATGCAGCATCACTCGGGACCTGTGGGCAGACCAGGCATGACCCACCCTAAAGACAGCCAGACTCAGCCGGGGCTGCATCGTGGGGTCTGGGGACAGCCCTGGTTCATCTCCAAGTTGCCCTCGCCCACGCCTCCGGGCTGAAAGTTGGTCACTGACAAGGCGCTCAAAACCACAACCACATTGATGTTAAAGTCCCATCTGACTCAAGTTCGCTGTGTGAACGCTGCCTTTTGCCAGGAAACAGGGAGGACTCCTGGCCCTCCCCCTCCCCTTTCCTCCCCTCTTTCTTTTTTAAGACACATTCAGAAGTGCTTGAATGGCTGTTGAAGGGAATTATTGCTGCCGCAATCACCGCTCTCTGTGTGAAACGCCTCCAGTCGTCCGCGGCCTCCCTCCTGCGGGTGGGGGGACATTTGGATATTAAAATGCCGCCGAGCTGCATCTGCCGACAAGCAGCCACTAATCATCTCTTAAGGCAGCGGGGGACGCACCCCGGGTCCTCGGCTCACCAATCCCTTCCTTTAGGCGGGTTGCCGCCAGATGGAGGCTTCTAAGGCAGGGACAGCAGAGAACAAGGAATAAAGAGGTGGAAAAGGGCCTGGCAAGAGGCCAGCACAGAAAGCCATTTGCTCATCTTCTCTGCTCGAGGTGAGAACAGACCTGCACGCCCGGCATCCGGGAGGTCCAATTTTCAGCTAAGTGGTGCCTCGGAAGAAGCATGTGGACTTCTCATTTGCAGTTACATCTACAGACTATAAATTCTTTTTCTTTCCTCCCTCTTCTTTTTTTATTTTTTAGTGCTCTTGTAAGTTAGGCAGCTTCGTGTGCTGGACTGGGGGAACAGCATCCCTGGACCCTTCCATCCTCTGCACTGATCAAGGGTCCCGGCTTCCTCTGCCTCCTGCTGGAGTCTGGCAGTGGGAGGGTGGGCAGAGAGGAAGCTGGGCATCTGTACTCCCCAGTCCTCTCCCCGCAGAGACCCCAGCGGTCAGCAGCAACCGTCTGCGTGCCAGCCACCGTTCCTGTTGCGTGGCCTTCTCCTTCCTGCCGCCTGGGTTAGCGTGGCTTCTGGACTGTGGTGACTGTTACTGCTTCTCCCCGCTTCAGGCCTGAGGCAGTAAGGGCTGCTCCCCAGCCCGGACACGAGACTGCGGCCCAGGTCCTCACTGCTCCTCGCTCGTTTCCTGGTCTCCACCCACCGGTGTAAACTGCTCTTTATCACAGTCTCTCAAATCACCCGGCTTGAACGTGCCAGCTGTCTCCTGCCAGGCCCTGGCTGGCACACCAGTGCGCTCAGGTCTTTATGTTCCCTCTCATAGACCTTCTTACCAATCCTGCAGTGTCGTCATAAGAGTCTTCCCTCACAGAGAGGATGCTTCCTGCCTCCACTCAAGGCCACTCAGCTGGAATTTGGGACTCTAGGCACAGAAAGCGTTTTGGTCTCACTTCCAAGTTTCGGTCTTGCTCACTGCCCTGTAGGGTCTCTGCGACCTCATGGGGCTCCCTAAACCCTTCCTGCAGTCTCCTCTAAACTAAAATTCGCTTAACCATATTTTTTAAAAAAGCACTTCAGCACCTGTCATTCCATTTGAGCCTCAGAACATGGATTTACTTGGATCTGAATTATTGCAAGACATATGAAGAGCCTGCAAATTATAAGGCGTCCAGCAAGGGATGCCCTTGCATCATCCTTTCGTATCTGAGACACAGAGGGTGCTCAGGAATGTTCTGCGGAGGTGTGGACTGTCCCAGCTACCGGAGCCCACAGAGGCATCTACCCAGGAAGCCTGAGGAGCACGGCACCAGGGCGCTGCTGCCCCGTCTGGTCAGTTCTGCCAGCAAGAGACGGTGCCAGCCTGGGAGGGGACCCCTTTCTCCTGCTCACATTGCCTCGGCGAGAACGTTTCAATGCGGCTGCCCCCTCGGCCACAGGGCAAACTGGGAAACGGGGTCCCTGCCTGGACCGCACGCGGCCTCCTGCAACGGGACCACCAGGCGCAGTGAGGCGCGTGAATCTGGGTGCAGAGCTCGTTTCCGCTGTTGCTGTTCATCACATCCGCTTTCCTAAACACGACCTGCTCCACCTCACATCAGTTCCTCCGGGCTTCCCTGGCGGTCCGGGGGTAGGGACTCTGCCTGTCAATGCAGGGGGCGTGGGTTCGGCCTGTGACCCAGGAAGACCCCACATGCCACGAGGCAGCTGAGCCCGTGGACTGCAACCACCGAGGCCCCCGTAGCCTGTGCTCTGCAACAGGAAGCCTACTGCATGGCGAGAAGCCAGCCACCGCAGCGAAGGGCAGCCCCCACTCTGCAACCAGAGAGAGCCCGGGTGCCGCGTCGAAGACCCAACACGGCCAAGAGTTTAAAATGATAAATCATCTCAAAGAGGTCGACCCCACCTTTTCTATAAACTTGCCTGGCAGTCTCTCCTGCTCTCAGGAAATAAATGCAGAGGGATGTATCTTGGCTTTCTTTCCTTCCCTGCTCTATGATCTCAAGATCTTGAGTTGATTTCTCTCCGTTGGAACATAGGGAACAATAGCAGACCAGCCTCCAAAGGCCAGCATTCCATCCCTGCCTCTGCCAGAAACGGCTCCATGGTGTGGAGGAGGCAGCGTCATTCCTTCCCGTCCACAAGGGACGGTGATATTTATCAAAGAAACTCATTCCTGGCCAGGCACACCATGCGTTTTTTAGGAACAATAGCTCGCATCATAACAATCGCTCACATTCCTGAGGGCTCGCTGTGTGCCAGGCACGACGTGTGTTAGGAGTATGAGTTCACGTAACTTGCAGTAATCCTGTGCGGGAGGTACTACTATTATCTTCATTTTACAGCTGAAAACAAATGAGGTACAGAGCAGGTAAGTCACTCACCAGGATTTCATAATCAAGTTCATAAACACTGCTGTCCCGCTTCTTTCTCACGTGCTAAGTCACGTAGGTCGTGTCCGACTCTGTGTGACCCCATGCACTGTGGCCCACCAGGCTCCTCTGTCCCTGGGATTCTCCAGGCAAGAAGACTCGAGTGGGTTGCCGTACCCTCCTCCAGGGGATCTTCCAGACCCAGGGATTGAACCTGCGTCTCTTACGTCTCCTGCATGGGCAGGCTGGTTCTTTACCACTAGCGCCACCTTCTTTAATAGACAGGTAACGTATTTTTGGAGTATTTTATCCTGCTCTCCTTGTATCTCCTGAATTTTCACTTTACTTCATCGACCATCTGGCCTGTCTCCCTGTGAAAGGAAGGATCACTTTGACGAAGGGACCATTTATTCTCCATCCTCATGCCCCCGACAACCTTCCCAGCCTGGTGCTTCCACTGAGGAAACACTCTGTGAATGTATGTAGATGATCTAGGCAGGTATAACAATGCAGTTTTCATTGAATTCGTGATACTGTAATGGAAATGGCATAAATTTGCCTTCATCACACCTGGATTCAAATCCCCTCTCTCCTGGGTACTAACCGTGGTAGATTGGGATAGTTATTTATCCATCTAACCTCACATCGCATCCATTTTCTCATCATTAATAATAAAGAGAAGAACTAAAGCTCTTAAAACCGAGGCTGGTTATGTAGATTCTTCCTCCTGCAGGTGATACACTCATTCATAATAACACTGGGGAATGGATAGCTAAACCACGAGTCCCCCAGCGCAGACAGGGGTGGCTGGGAGAAGGGTGGGAGAAAGTTCAAAGCCAAGTTGATTTCTCTGCGCTGCTCAAAACAGGAACCCAGAGCGACTGTCCCATCAATGATCTACAGATAAGCCCAGAGCCATAGGGGTGAAGAGCTCTTTTGTTTGCAAAAGTGACTGGGAATTGAGTTGGGAAGATGAGCGAGAGAACAAGAAGGGAAGGGAATGAACCTGGAGAAGTGAGGAGTGAGGGATTTGGAAGAAGAGAAAGAGTTTACTTAGCAGCATGGCTGGGATGAGATCGGGCACAAGGGAGAGTCTTCCTGTTGGAAACGGACAAATAATAAATGCAGAGGGAGGTGTATTTGCTTTCTTTCCTCCCCTGCTCTGCGATCTCTACCCGCCTCCATCTTTCCTCCCTGCATCGCTCTAACGCCTTCAGCGAAGTCTACATACAAATGCCCTGTGTCAGAACAGTTGTTAAGAATATGGGAGCTGGAGTGGGTGGGGGGGCCTACACCTGAGCAACGTGATCTGTAACTCAGAGGAGCTTGAAGTCAGGGGAGAATAGGAACACCGTATCAATCACCATTTCTGCTCCCCAGAGAGTGGGAGAGATTGGAGGAAGTCTAGTGGGCTGTGACCACACACAGAGTAGCATTTGATTCCATTTCATTTGAATCTCAAAGGGCAGGGAGTCTCTGCTGACCGCTGGGATACAAGGTGATGATAATATACAAGAGTGTCTAATAACCATGAATAGCTAGGAACCTTAGAAGTCTATGTGGCGTGGGTATAAGCCATCAGAACTGGGTGCTGGCCTTACAGCAGTGTGATAATAACAGCTGAATATCAGAACTCCTAGAGGAGCCAAAATTGCAAAAATGCAATTAAATATGTAAACACTCAACATATGTAAAAGCTGGCACATTTTAGGTCATTGAGTGCATGTTAAGTCGCTTCAGTGATGTCCGACTCTTTGTGACCCTGTGGACTGTAGCCCACCAGGCTCCTCTGTCCGTGGGATTCTAAAGGCAAGAGCACTGGGGTGCATTGCCATGTCCTCCTCCAGGGGATCTTCCTGACCCAGGGATCGAACCCACGTCTGTAACGTTTTCTGCACTGGCAGGCAGGTTCTTCACCACTGGAGCCCCCTGGGAAGAACGGTGGCGTTCCTCCTCTCCTTCTACTTTAGGAGGGAAAGGGCTGACAAGGTCAGACAGTTTGGAGGGCAATGCAGCTGGGGGAGGGGGGTGGGAAGCCGAGAGGCATTTGGAAAGGGGCTCAGAGTTCTGCCGCCCCCAACCCCTGTGAGCCCAGGTGAGTTCAGAGGCAGAGAGAGGAAAAAGGAGGGAGCAGGGCAGGGCCTTGTGGGAAGGAGGTGTTCTCCTGGCCCATGGCAAGGAGTCACGACCGACCTTCTAAGAAGAGATGAGCGTCAGATCGGGCCTCCAGCGCGAAACAGAGACAAAACGATGCTGGGGTTGTACGCTCTACCTTTGAAGCTAGTATCAACAGCTTCAGGTATCTTATGGCTGTGAGATTTATTTCGGAAAAACAATTCAAAATGCTTTAAGCCAGAAGAAGGATTCATTGGCTCCCATGAATGGAAAAATCTAAGTGCGGGGTTTCCAGGCGCAGCAGGATTAAGAGACTCAAAGAGCGTCACCCATCTCAGCTTCACCGCGCTCCATGTTGGCTTTATGCTCTGGCTCCATGCGGAGACGAGATCACTACTAACTACTCAGTCTGTGGAGAAGGAAGTGGCAACCCACTGCAATGTTCTCGTCTGGGAAACCCCATGGACAGAGGAGCCTGGCGGGACACAATGCACGGGGCCACAGACAGGGGGACATGGCTCATGGACTGAGCGCACACATCCTCAGTCCGTGTCTTTAGAGTCCAGCCCTGGGCCGGTCCTTGTGCCGAGGGGCTAACCACACTGGCCGACTTGCCTGCATCTGGCCCTTGACGTCACGTCTTCCTCCCGCCCCCTTGCCTACTCTGTCCCCGCCGCACTGGCCTCCTTGTTGCCCCTCAAACCCTCAGATACGCCCTGTCTCAGGGCCTTTGCACCTGCTCTTCCCCAGAAGTCTATGGCGCCCTCCCCCACCCCCTTCAGGTCTTTGCTCAGATGTCTCCTTCCCAGTTAGGACCCTAGATTTCACACTGAACTCACCCTGATACACCACCCGCACGTACACACTCCCTGACCCTGTGTCCTGCCTTATTTACTCTAGGGTACGTTTCCACGTCAGCCCATCACCAAATCAATAGGTGAAAAGGTAACATGTCAGTTCTCTCCCATCCGCCCCAGTGGAAAGCGAAGTCCATGAAACCATGGGTTTCTGGGAGGCTTCCCTGGTGACGCAGACGGTAAAGAACCTGCCTGCAATGCAGCAGACCCCAGTTCCATCCCTGGGCTGGGAAGAGCCCTGGAGAAGGGACCGGCTACTTACTGCGGTATTGCTGCCCGGAGAATTCCACGGGCAGAGGAGCCTGGTGGGGTACAATCCAGGGGGTCGCAAAGAGCCGGACATGACTGAGCGGCTAACACACATGGGTTTTAAAAATACGAACTTATTTATCTGGGCTGTGCTGGGTCTTTGTTGCTGTGCCTGGCGTTCTCCAGTTGCAGGAGCGGGGACCACTCTCTGGCTGCGGTGGACAGGCCTCTCACTGTGGGGGCTTCTCGTTGCAGAGCAGAGGCTCTAGAGGGCAGCTGTGGCACGGGGCTTAGTTGCTCCGTGGCGTGTGGGATCTTCCCCGACCAGGGATCGAACTTGTGTCCCCTGCATTAGCAGGTGCATTATTACTACTGGACCACAGGGGAAGTCCAAAACTGTGGATTTTTGCCTTCCTACTCATGGGTGTATCCTCAGGCCCTGGAATAATGTTGAGCACACAACAAGTTCTCTGTCCGTTGTTGAATGAGTGAGTAACAAGGTCAGAGGCTCCAGATCTGGAACGGGACTGAGGCCAAGAGGGGCAGTTCTCTGGCTGGATGGTGGGAGGGGCACGTACGGCAGGAGGGTGACTGGCAGCTGGGCACACGCACGCACACACACATACATGCACACACACACACACATACACGCACACACGCACCCACACACACTCGCCATCCCTCTGGCTTCCACTCAGCCTCAGCTGGGGCGTCCCGCAGCAGCTCCCCCGTTCATGCAGCCCTTCTGGACGCAGACCCCGGCTACTCCCCATCCCATCCTGGACACTAGCCGTGGAGCCAGGGCCAGAGAGCAGGGCCTCCGAGGGCAGGGGACGGGCCGGCTCAGTCCTGCTCAGTCAAACCCCACCCCTCCCCTGCGCCGCCTCCCCTCCGTGTCTTTTTACATGACAGTCAGTAGAGGCCGGGCCTCTGGGTATTATCAGAGCCCCGATCATGACCTCTAATATTATAATCCATGGGGCTGCGGGGAGCATCAGTACATCCTGGATAAATTAATTCAGTATAAGAAAGCGCTTTGAAGCCGGGCACATCGCTCAGCTTCTGAAGCTTAAGCCCTGTTTAGATTACTTGATTAAAGTGGGTCCAAAGCTTTGGCAATCAATATATTTTGCTTAAGAGCAGTGTGGTTACAGAAGCAGATTTAATTGCATCTGTGGTGCCCTGCTTTGTGGGTAGCTCTTTAGAATATAATGAGATATCACCGACCCAAAAATCGGAGCTGAGAGGGGCCAGGGAGGGACACTCAGCCGAGTCACCGCCCTGAGAATGCAAGGGGGCACCTATTTGCAGGACGTGACCGCAAATAACCCCTGAAAATGAGAAGCTGGAAAAAAAAATGACAATGATAATCACCACTTATAAAATTTTGGTACAGGAGACACAAGAGGAAAAGCTTGGTCATCTGGCTCTTTTGAGGATGGTTTCCTGAATTGCGACTGGGGATTCTACTAGATCTCAATAACGGGACTTTTTAGGATTACCAGGTGACACTTAATCAAGTCACTGTGGTTAATGAGGAGGTTGGCCTAACCCTCCCCCATAAGGCAGGGGACGGGAGGCGTCTCGAGTATTATGGACCATCAGGGCAAATCAGCCACTGGAACACTGGTCCAGAGGGGATGGGCAAAGAGGCATTAGCACATAAGATGTGCCTGCTATGTACTGGCTACTGCTCGAAGAGTTTGTTTTTATTTCCTTTAGCAGCTAAACACTGCTACAAAATGGATGCAACTGTGCCCCTTTGACCCCAGGTGGTGCTAGTGGTAAAGAACCCGCCTGCCAAAGCAGGAGACTTGAGAGACTCAGGTTCCATCCCTGGGTCGGGAAGATCCCCTGGAGAAGGAAATGGCAGCTGACTCCAGTCTTCTTGTCTGGAGATTCCCATGGACAGAGGAGCCTGGCAGGTTACAGTCCATGGGGTCGCAAAGAGTCAGACACAACTGAGTGATTTAGCACAGCACAGTCCCCATTTTAGAGGGATGGACTGGTTGGCAAGGAGGTGAAGGCAGAATCTGAACCTAGTTTGTGTGATTCTCAAAGCCACAGTGCGTGCCTGTACTGGTGTCCACTGGGCCACTCACCAGCTGTGCCAAGGTGTGCCAAGTCATTTAACCCACCTGGGCCATGGTGCTTTCACCTATAAAATGAGAGGGATCCTAAGGTCCCTTCTGACTCAAAATCTTTGAGTCTAGAATAATTCTGGCTGGGGAGTCAGGAAACCCAGGTACTAATCTTTGCACCTTCATGAACCAGTCACGTGATGGGGGCAGGGCTAGTCATTTCCCTGCTTGATTGAGTTTAGCCGATTCCAACAAAGGGTAATAACTTGGTGACAACGAGATATCAGATGATGGAGGCTTCTGACACCATCGATTCTACATAAGTGAATTTCTTTAAAATATTTAAATCAGGTGCCCAAAAGCTCATGTCTTCAAAGGAGCAGGAGACTGAGCTGCCACAGATTATCACCCCAGGACGTGAGCCAAGGCAGAGTCAATAGACTGGGGCAAGAAGAGCTGTCAACTCACCGAGAGTTGTGGTTTCCTCCCTCCTGAGTGCTCTCTCTCCTACTGGACTCTTGGGAAACTCACACCTCAATCCGGGTGTCATGAACCAAACTTGGGGCCACTCAGCCTTGCACAGTAAAACCAATATACTGATCCTAGGCTGTGGTCAAGGAAAGCACAGCATTTATTGCAGGTGACAATCAAAGAATCCAGGCAGTGAGTGCTCAAAAGAGCTGAACTCGATAATTTCAGGGAAAGGCTTGTGAAGACAGGGTGAGGAAGGGGGTTTGTGGGATGCCCGATCGGCTCATGGACATTCTTCTGATTCTGGTGGTGAGGTAATCGAGAGTCAGAATCATCAACCTTCTGGTTCCAGCTGGTCTGGGGTCTATGTGCTGTCATTATGCTGTTAACATCTTCCACCTGGCGGGGCTTTTCGTGTTTGCCAAACAGCTCACAGGGCATGGCCAAGAATATTATTTGTAGCCCTTGAGGAGGAACCAAAGGTCCTTGACTTTAACGGCCAAACTGTTATTATTTTGTCTTGCTTGACTCTTTTCCTTTCCTCCTTTTTCTCACTTCTCTGAATAAATGTATTCTTCGGAACTTGGGGAAGGCCTAGGAGGCTAATGTTTTTCTACAGACAGGAGGCAGGTAGAGGGTATCTGGGGGTGGGTGGCTCCTATCCTGAGAGGTCCCTGCACACTTAGATGGGGAGCCCTTGCCTTTCCAAACCATGTCCGGTTAACTGCCTCGGGGGTCAGGTCTGGGGGAGGACAAAGAGGACAAGAGGAGAAAGACTTACGTGGGCAGCGGGAGAGAGGCAGTCCGCCCCCAGCATCTTCCAGAGGCGATGTGGACTCCACATGCACCCGAGTCGGAGCTTGAGGCTGCTAGTAGAGAGTGGGTGCTCAAGGAGGCCTCCATCCTTGTGGTTTTTATGTATTTTTATTTATGTTACAACATGATACAGTACCACACACCCGTGAATCAGACCCAGTATAGAGGCTGCAGATTGCATCCACCTTGCAAAGAGCAGAGAGCTGAGAAGAGTGGGCTTTGGAAAGGCTTGGTGGAGGGCACAACCTCCTGGAAGCAGGAAAGGGGGACCAACGGCATTTGCTTTTCGACTCCTAGGGTAGGGGTTGGGGGGAAGTCAACAGCCTCTGAGACTGCATTTACTCCCATTCAGAATTTCAAAAACCCTAGTTCTGGCCACCAGATACTTGAATCCCCTTTCAAGGTCTGGAAAACTCACCATCTTTTCGAGTCTTGGTGGATGACATGGGTGCTTCTCACCCTAATAGCTAAATTACCAGACCCTTGCTTTCAGCCTCTCTTGTAGCTAGGACCTGGGCGCATGACATGGGCTCCACCGATCACGTGTACCTAACCAGATTTTGAGTGAAGGGTTAGCAAAATAAGGAGGCAGGAGCCATAGAAGATGCTGGAGAATGGAGTTCCTGTGTATGTGAGACCTCGGCCAGGGGCTACGGTTGGTATCTGTGTTCAGTTTTGCTGGTGCCAACTGTTGCATCTGGTATTGGCCAGCGGTGGAAGGGGTGTCCTGCAGGCCAACTCTGCAGCGGTCCAGGTACCGCTCCTGCTGCGGGGCCTGCTCCTGGTTCCCCAGCAGTTCTGTGAGCTCTCCTTCGATGCATCCTTGGCTGGCATGCCTATGGCTTCCTCTTAACTCTGGCAGATGGAGACTGGGGATCAGAAGGCTGAGGCTTAGTCTTGGCTTCCCCGGGCCTCGGTGAGATGGGGCAGTGTGGCCCCGTACTCGCCGAGTCCCTTCCAGCCCCGCCATGCAGTGACGAGCCAGGAGAACGTGCAGAACAAAAGCAGCATCCCCAGGTGTGACACGTGTGGGATGCTCGGGCAGACCTGAGCAGTTATCCCCTGCCTCCACTACCTGCTGTCCGTGTTCTTTGGCGGAGTTACTTGTTTGCCTGAAGCCCCAGTTTCCTGCTCTTTATAATGGAACTAATACCAGTGCCTACCACCTAGAGTTAGGTAAGAATTAAATAAGATAATCCATCTGAAGCAGTCAGTAAATACTGGGTGTTAGTCAGCACAGGAATTGTTGCTGCTGTTGTTTAGTCACTAAGTTGTGTCTGGGTTGTGTTGCAGCCCCGTGGACTGTAGCCCACCAGGCTCTTCTGTCCATGGGATTCTCCAGGCAAGAATACTGGAGTGGGTTGCCATTTCCTTCTCCAGGGGATCTTCCCGACCTAGGGATCAAACCAGTGTCTCCTGCATTGGCAGGCATATTCTTTACCACTAAACCACCAGGGAAGACCCAGCACCAGAACAGACTTACATAAAGAGGTGTCCTGAACATGCTTCTGGAGACGAATTCCTGCAAAGTAAATTAGGCTTTTATGTTTACTTAAACCAAAGATAGTATACGTGTCATTCATCTTGCATTTATGTTATATTTTAAGGCTGGTAGAAATTTTTCACTTTTCTTTTAGCTTTCAACCATCCTAAGCAAAGCAAATATTCTTATCCTATCCTAGAGAGTTGAAAGCCAGGACTTAGAAAAAAGTGATTCACCCAAGATCAATTACCTTGCAAGGGGAGGGGAGGATGAAAAATCCAAGTGTTTTTTGACACAGAAACTTTGTTCCTGTCCCTGCAGAGGTGGGCCCCAAACCAAGAAAAAATTATTTTTTGCTCCAATGTTTCATGTTCTCAGAGTTTCCTAGAGACCTTGGAATCTAGTCATGGCTAAAAACAACTCCACCACTGGACTTCCCAGTTACATGAGCTGGCAACTCCCCGTGTTTGTTTAAGCTAGTTTGACTTGGTTTCCGTTGTTTGCCATCAAGAGTTCCCACTGGTACAGAAGTGTCACTAATGTTTCCTTTTATCTCTTCCACTGACAGCCATTCACTGGATTTTTGTGATGTTGTCAGGGCCTGTGTTGGGCTCTGGAGATGCAGTGATGAATACAACCTCAAAATACAGCCACCGCATGAGCTAGGGGTTGTTAGATGCTCCTACTTTTGTTTGCTCGAATAGAAAACCTAGTCTCAGGGAGATGGAAGGACTTTGCTCACGGTCACAGCTTTTTGAGTGGCAGGGCCAAGGAAAGGACCCCAGCAGAGAATTTTCTACAGAGAACATTAGTTCACAATTGGAGTCCGCAGCTGATGGATGAGGGCACGACTCAACCGCAAGTCTCAGGGGTTGACTCTATCATTTGAAATCCAATAAAGGCTGAAAGAATAAATAAGTTCCAGAAGTGCTTAGAGGAGCTCACATGAATGATAGAGCCAGAATGAGTTATTCAGGGCCAGTCAAAGGGGCTCACATCTCTAACCTTGGGAAATTGACTTCATCGAAGGCAACTACTGTGTCTTTCCCATAAAGCATCACTTGCTGCTACTATCAGAGACAGAAGAAAGGGACACACCAAACTTTATTCCATTCTCACTTAGTAGCTTTTATATTTCAGATTTGTCCTCTGCCTCCCTCGAGATATAGAACCCAAGTGCCTCAGAACTTCTAGTCAGGATGTGGAATTCCTTGGAGGAGAAAAGCAATGTCAGGAGAGAAAGAGATTTGCTCCTGAGGTGAGTCAAACAAGCCCAGAAATCCCCTACTTGGGCGCTTTCTTAGAGCCCCGGAGGTGGTAAGGACAGTCGGGATGAGAACAAAGAAAGGAAGTGGTCACCTCACGAGGCTCCACATCGCACCGCCTTGCCATCGCCATGGTAACGGTGAGGCCCTTCAGGCTGGGGCAAGGACGCGGGTCCCGCCGCCACCTTCTGCCTCAGTTCGAGTGGCAGCTTCCAGGCCTCAGGGAAAACTAGGGACAGAGTTGCCAAGAACCCAGATTGCCTTCTCTTCTGAGGCTCCTGATTTTCCCAAGTGTCACCTAATCTCCTCTGCTGCCTCTCCAAATCCTCGCAGGGATTATCCCCTCAACGGTGATCCCCTTGCCCCTTCCTCCCAGTGGCCAGTCAGCAACTGACTTTTCAGATGTCCCATCTCCCAGAATATCTGAGCTGGAGGGAGCCTCGGGCACCGTCTATTTCAGAACCCTTCCCCATTTTTCATGGGGTGACACAGAAGCCGGCACATCCCGTCCTACTCTGTCTTGTCCCTGGAGGGCCATGATCAGAGAGAGCACCCTTCCGGGCCGCTGCCATGCCGTGACTGGCCCTGTAACCCCGCCAAGCCGTGATTGGCCCTGTAACCCTGCCTGATTGGCCCTGTAACCCCGCCGCGCCGTGATTGGCCCTGTAACCCCGCCACACCGTGATTGGCCCTGTAACCCCGCCACACCGTGATTGGCCCTGTAACCCTGCCTGATTGGCCCTGTAACCCCGCCGCACCGTGATTGGCCCTGTAACCCCGCCACACCGTGATTGGCCCTGTAACCCTGCCTGATTGGCCCTGTAACCCCGCCGCGCCGTGATTGGCCCTGTAACCCCGCCGCACCGTGATTGGCCCTGTAACCCTGCCTGATTGGCCCTGTAACCCCGCCGCGCCGTGATTGGCCCTGTAACCCCGCCGCGCCGTGATTGGCCCTGTAACCCCGCCGCGCCGTGATTGGCCCTGTAACCCTGCCTGATTGGCCCTGTAACCCCGCCGCGCCGTGATTGGCCCTGTAACCCTGCCTGATTGGCCCTGTAGCCCTGCCTGATTGGCCCTGTAACCCCGCCACGCCGTGATTGGCCCTGTAACCCCGCCGTGCCATGATTGGCCCGTAACCGCGTGTCACCCCCACAGCTTCCGGTCTGCAGAGTCATCCTTCACCTGCTTATTTCCCCAGCAGGTCTCCTTTAGCACCAAAGCCGAGAAGGATGGCCCAGCGACCTGGCCTCCCACAGGTGTGCCCTGTACCGGCTCTGAGCGACTGGACTCCTGCTTCCTTCCCAAGCTTCTCCATGGCAGTGATTTTAGGAAAGAAGCCCCCTGAGGGGAGCCAGCTGGACCACAGCACAGAATCACATCTTTTCAGAATCTCTAAAAGAACTCTCGAAAAAGAAAGGCAACAGTAGATTTTTAAAGGTTGATTTACAAGAATCACCTTTAAAGCATTTCAGCATTTTAAAACTCTCCCTATATTCTTTCCAGTAGAGATAAGAGCGAGGAGAGATAAGAAAGCTCCTCAGTGATCAATGCAAAGAAAGAGAGGAAAACAATAGAATGGAAAATACTAGAGATCACTTCAGAAAATTAGAGATACGAAGGGAACATTTTATGCAAAGATGGGCACAGTAAAGGACAGAAATGGTATGGACCTGACAGAAGCAGAAGTTAAGAAGAGGTGGCAAGAATACTCAGAAGAACTATGCAAAAAGATCTTCATGACCCATATAATCAAGATGGTGTGATCACTCACCTAGAGCCAGACATCCTGGAATGTGAAGTCAAATGGGCCTTAGGAAGCATCACTATGAACAAAGCTCCTGGAGGTGATAGAATTCAGCTGAACTTTTTCAAATTCTAAAAGATGATGCTGTGAGAGTGCTGTACTCCATATGCCAGGAAATTTGGAAAACTCAACAGTGGCCACAGGACTGGAAAAGGTCAGTTTTCATTCCAATCCTAAAGAAAGGCAATGCCAAAAAATGCACAAACTACCACACAATTCCACTAATCTCACACACTAGCGAAGTAATGCTCAAAATTCTCCAAGCCAGGCTTCAATAATACATGAACTGTGAACTTCCACATGTTCAAGCTTGATTTAGAAAAGGCAGAGGAAACAGAGATCAAATTGCCAGCATCCGTTGGATCATCAAAAAAGTGAGAAAGTTTCAGAAAAACATCTATTTCTGCTTTATTGACTATGCCAAAATATTTGACTGTGTGGATCACAATAAACTGTGGAAAATTCTGAAAGAGATGGGAATACCAGGCCACCTGACCTGCCTCTTGAGAAATCTGTATGCAAGTCAGGAAGCAACAGTTAGAGCTGGACATGGAACAACAGACTGGTTCCAGATAGGAAAAGGAAAACATCAAGGCTGTATATTGTCACCCTGCTTATTTAACTTATATGCAGAGTGCACCATGAGAAACACTAGGCTGGATGAAGCATAAGCTGGAATCAAGATTGTGGGGAGAAATATCAGTAACCTCAGATATGCAGATGACACCACCTTTATGGCAGAAAGTGAAGATGAACCAAAGAGTCTCTTGATGAAAGTGAAAGAGGAGAGTGAAAAAGTTGGCTTAAAACTCAACATTCAGAAAACTAAGATCATGACATCTGGTCCCATCACTTCATGGCAAATAGATGGGGAAGCAATAGAAACAGTGACAGACTTTATTTTTTTTTTTGGGCTCCCAAATCACTGCAGATGGTAATTGCAGGCATGAAATTAAAAGATGCTTGCTCCTTGAAAGAAAAGTTATGACCAACCTAGACAGCATATTAAAAAGCAGAGACATTACTTTGATGACAGAGTCTAGTCAAAGCTGTGGTTTTTCCAGTAGTCATGTATGGATGTGAGAGTTGGACTAGAAAGGTGAGCACCGGAGAATGGATACTTTTGAACTGTGGTGTTGGAGAAGACTCTTGAGAATCCCTTGGACTGCAAGGAGATCCAACCAGTCCATCCTAAAGGACATCAGTCCTGGGTGTTCATTGGAAGGACTGATGCTGAAGCTGAAACTCCAATACTTTGACCACCTGATGTGAAGAGCTGACTCGTTGGAAAAGGCCCTGATGCTGGGAAAGATTGAAAGTGGGAGGAGAAAGGGACGACGGAGGATGAGATGGTTGGATGGCATCACTGACTCAGTGGACATGCGTTTGAGTAAACTCTGGGAGTTGGTGATGGACAGGGAGGTCTGTCATGCTGCAGTTCATGGGGTCGCAAAGAGTCGGACACATCTGAGTGACTGAACTGAATTGAACTGAATATTCTTGCCCATTTAACAGAACAACTATTTCCATTAATTCTGTCCTTTTTGCATTATCCATAGAAGACCCTGTAAGCAGGTGATGTGGCAACTGCTTATCCGAAAGATCTCTGTCTTGTGACCAGGCCCTCTCTCTGAAGGGCCCTGAGGACATACAGCACAGAAAGACGGGCCTCCACGGGCCGCTTGATCAGGAGGCCCCTCCCTCGCCAACTGTGATGATAGGCACCTGCCAGAGCCTGAGGTCGTGGGTGCCCTGGACCAGCGCTACGCCACCGTGACGGCACCTTTCAATCAGCTCGATATTCATGTTTTTTAAAGCTCCCCAAGTGATCCCATGTGCAGCTGAGATTGAGCACCATTGCTCCAGGGTGTAGGAATGGTTCCACCAATTTTCCATTCACAGGTGATGAAGGAGCTTCAGGGCCAATTCTTGCTTGTCAGACACACCTGTTTGCTACTCACAACCCTTGCAAAGTTTCCACCTGCGGTGAGAAGGATGTTTATGAATACAAATTGTTTATGTGGGAAGATTAAAATGTTGCAGATATTTTAAGTTTTTTACCATATGCTATTTTATAGACTACAGTCAATTTATATGTTAAGGTATAACAAATACATTGTAAAAATAAATGAATGCATTTATTGTATTTTAAGTTTTTGTTATGTTTTTGTTGTTTGCTTTATGATGCCCACATCAGTAAATAAGTTCATGTTTGTGAGCTGTCCCCCATTTAAAATGTTGGTCAAGGACCTGTGCTGACGTTTGGGTTGCTATGTGAAACTCTTGTGTGATTCGAATCATGACCTTGTGCACGAAACTGCTCTCTGAGAAGACGCAGGAAGCTAGCTGGAGCTCCACTGACTTCGGTGTTCCACTGGACGTTTCCCTTCCCCTCCACCCCCACCCCATACATCTGCATAGTTTGTTATGTATACCCATCTTCTGCTTGAAAGAGGAAGACGGGGGGAATGTTTGTAGCTGAAAGTTCTGGAGCAATCTATCTCTGCACTAAAGACATAAAGATGAAACGTGGTCTACACGCACAGTCTGGAGGGAAACACAGCCACGTTCCTCCAAATCGTAATTATTGAGCACACATTAGCACACTCTATTCACACGATAATAAATAACAGTATTATCCTCATTTTAATAGATGAGGAAACCGAAGCAGTGGGGTTTATTAATTTGCCCGAGGTCACAAAAATGGTAAGTGAAGAAGCTGGAAGAAACTTGGATGTCAGGCAGCCTTGGTGACCCTTCATAGAAGCAGTGTTTTCAGCTAACAGCGTGAGTGATGCCCTGGCTTCCAAGGTGGCATCTTGAGGTGGGGGGACACAGAGTCTCAAGATTGGAGGAGACCTTTGAGGAAATCTGGACCAGTTTTCCTCTGGGGCTCAAAGTCCCCGTTCAGATGCCCTTACAAGTCAGGAAGTCCTGCTTTCTGCTGAGTGCAAAGAGCATCTCCCACAGAGCTATATAACCTGGGGACCAAAAGCTCTACCAAAGGAGGAAGGCACCCAGGGTAACAGGCCCAAGATCAACCTCCCAACACAAGGTTTATACTTTCTAGTCATCTTTTCTCACTGTTGCGAGGAGGCCAAGTGTCTCTGGATCCCCAGGGGTGGGGGTGGGGGGTCTAACCCAACACCAGTTAGGGCGCACTGAAATGTCATAGTACCACCAAGAGCCCACCCCGTCCCCAGCCCTGAACTCGGCTTTTCATGCCCGTCTAAGACTAGGGAGGACCCAGGAGGGCAGCCAGGGCTCATCCAGACACAGCCAGAAGCCCGGAAGGCACAGATGGGGCAAGAGGACAGGCGGTGAACCCCGGCTGCGTGCAGACGGGCGGGGGCCAGTGACAGGCCCTTGCCTCTCTCCCCTGGTGGGGACCTCTCTTTCGGATGCCCCTGGCGCCCCACCTCCTTGCCTCTTCCTTCGGGTGGACTCCTCAGCTGTCACTGGGCTGAGACTCCTGTACACGCGGACATTCACAGGAGCGTTGTTTGCAATGGCCGAGATATGGAACGAACCTAAGCGTCCACCAACAGATCAGTGAATAAAGAAAGCAGGGCCTGTGTCCACGACGGACATCCTGTGTGCGTGCTAAGTCGCTTCCCTCGCGTCCGACTCTTTGCCACCCCGTGGCTCCTCTAGCCGTGGGAGTCTCCAGGCAAGAACCCTGGAGTGGATTGCTCCGCCCGCCTCCAGGGAACCTTCCTGACTCAGGGATCGAACCCACATCTCTTCACGTCTCCTGCATTGGCAGGAGGGTTCTTCACCATGAGTGCCCACCTGGGAAGCCCACAATGGATGCTACCCAGCCATAAAAAAGAATGAAATCATGCCGTTTGCCACATGGATGGACTTCACGTATTAGGCTAAGCAACATAAGCCAGAGAAAGACAGATGTTGTATGATACCACCTGTACATGGAATCTAAAAAATGAAACAGACTAGTAAATACGACAATAAGGAAGTGGAGTCGCAGATACAGAGGACAGACTGGGTTACCTGCGGGGAGAGGAGAGGAGGGCGGGGCAAGGGGGGGATTTTTTAAAAAATGGGAATGGCTCGACCTCTTTAGCATGTTTTAATTCCTCCGAGGCACAGTTTTTTATTTTGATTTCTTTATTTTGGCCTGTACTGGTTCCTTGCTGCTGTTGCATGGGCCCTCTGTAGTTGCAGCAAGCTAGGGCCACTCTTCTCTGCTGTTCGGGGGCGTCTCGTCATGGCGCCTTCTCTTGTCAGGGACCCCGGGCTCTAGATTCGAGGGCTCAGTAGCTGTGCCACAGGGGCCGCGTTGCGCCGAGGGATGTGAGATCCTCCCGGACCAGGGATCCAACCCGTGTCCCTTGCATTGGCAGGCAGATTCTTAAACACTGGACCACAGGGAAGTCTTGGGCGGGTGGGTGGGGACCGATTAAGAGATGCAAGCTATCATCTATAAAATAAACTACAATGATATATTGTACAACACAGGGAATATGGCCAGTATTTGGAAAGAACTATAAATGGATTATACCTTAGTGAATCACTATGTCATACACCTGAAACTTCTTTAATATTGTACATCAACTATAAACAAATGGGAAAAAAATTAAAAGACATTAGCTAAGACTATCTTAAGAATATCTAAGAGTATTTAAAGTGTTTACAGCATATTGCTAAGTTACAGCAGTTCAGTTCAGTTCAGTCGCTCAGTCATGTCTGACTCTGTGACCCCATGAACCGCAGCACGCCAGGCCTCCCTGTTCATCACCAACTCCCGGAGTTTACTCAAACGCATGTCCACTGAGTCAGTGATGCCATCCAACCATCTCATCTTCTGTCATCCCCTTCTCTTCCCGCCTTCGGTCTTTCCCAGCTTCAGGGGCTTTCCTAGTGATTATAAAGCAGGGTGCCTAGACTGGCCTTGTTACTGTATGTATGTGAATGGGTCTGGCTAGGTGTGCTCATGTGTAGTTCTGTCTGTATGTGTATATGGGTGTGTGTGTGTGTGTGTGTGTGTGTTAGGCTGAAAGTAAACACCTCAAATGAGCAGTTTTTTCATAAGCAGCGTGGTGAAGTTATGGATGACTGTTTTTCCTTGAGTTCTTCTGTATTTATCATCTTTTCGTCAATGAATATGTATGACTTTGGTAATTTGAAATAAAAAAGTGTTTAAAAAAGCACCATCCCATTTGCCACCTGACAGATGGGAAACTGTTCAAGCACAGAGGAAAACAATTGCTTTAAAGGTTTAAAATTAATATTTTTTTTAAAATTCAGATTTGAGTCCAAAGAGTGAACTACAGACAAGATAATCAAGGTGACCCTGTAGTTTCAAAATTCGCCGTGTAGTTCTAAATGCATGCATGTATGCTCAGTCACGTCCAACTCTTGGCAACCCCATAGACTGTAGCCCTTGGGGCTCCTCTGTCCATGGGGTTTCCCAGCAAGAATACCGGAATGGTTGCCATCTTCTCCTCCAGGGAATCTTCCTGACCCAGGGATCGAACCCAAGTCTCTTATGTCTCCTGCATGGGCAGGCGAATTCTTTACCACCGTGTCATCTGGGAAGCCCATGTAGTTTTAAAGAAACAACACTCATTTCGATTCACTATTTGCTAAAATGCTTTTTGAAACAGTCTCGTCCAATTTCGGATCAGCCTGATTTCCATGAACGCCTTTGCAGTTTGCGCTTTTCACGAGGCTCTCGTCTGATTGGAGGAGCCGCACCTGCCATGCTGCATCAGGCCAGCTTAGGACAACCGTCCATTAAACTTGTAAAATACCTAATAAAATCTGATGAACTGAAAGCCTTAATTAATCAGACGTGTGGGGCTTTGTTTTTTATGGGAAAGATCAAGGGAAGAGAAAATAAAATATTAGGGATTAGGGTCTCAAAACCAACAAAAAAAGTCCCTGATGCCCAACTTCGCATGTGTGCTGTGTGACTTCTCCTCTTTCAAACAGATCTTAAAAATCCAAGCAGAGAGAAACTCCCCAAAGCAAACAAAACTAACACAGCACACAATCTCTTCACTCCGATTCAGCCACCATTTCTGTCTCTGTACAGTTGCCAGTCTTTAATGCATACGCAAAACACATGTGCACACACCAAAATGTCCACTGAAAAATAGGCACAGGGCGGGAGCTGTGAGTTGTTTTATTTGGGGGCAAAATGAGGACTCCAGTCCCAGCGACGGCATGTCAGATGGCTCCAAAGAGGTGGGGGAAGGCCAGCGTTATGTGCAGCTGTAGTGAAGGCGGAGGAACTGCAGTCAACCGCCCACCTTGGCAGAGGCTTGCTGCTAGTCCCGGGGACAGATGTCACTGTTAATGATTTTAGTGCTTCTCTAGATGCGAGGAGATGCACGATCTTGGGCTCATAAAATCTTCTCCTGAAGATCCCTGTCTGGAGGCCTGTCCTGCCGGCTTCTCCCAGAGCACAGAGCGCCTCCTGTCTGCTCTTCGCCCTGAGCTCCTTTCGGGGGGTGCTGAATGTCAGTGCCTGCAGCACTTAGGGACTTTATCCGGGTTAGGCAGAGGGTGAGTGACAGTTCTCCTTTGGCAACACAGACACACTCACACAGCTGGTGGTAGGTGACAGCCGGGCCGCCCCTTCCTCGTGGAGGTTTGTAACTGGAGTATTCACATCTGAAATGTGTTGGAAATTTCTAGTTTCTGGGGGTGGACACATCGTTTCGGCTTTGGAGCAGACTTCACTAATATTTTTAGGGAAAAGCCCCGGCCTGGGCCCTTTATTACACAAATGTGAAGGCACTAGAGCTTCCCAGTAGCTCAGACGGTAAAGAATCTGCCTGCAATGCGGGAAACCTGGGTTTGATCCCTGGGTTGGGAAGATCCCCTGGAGAAGGGAACAGCTACCCTAACCCATTCCAGTACTCTTGCCTGGAGAATTTCATGGACAGAGGAGCCTGGCGGGCTGCAGCCCATGGGGTCACAGAGTTGGGCACGACTGAATGACTAACACTACTACCACTAGGACTAACCCAGGATACTGAGAGAAAAAGACGAGGTCTCCATCACTTTAAAGCACATGGGACTCTGCTCAATGTCATGTGGCAGCCTGGATGGGAGGGGAGTCTGGGGGAGAATGGATACATGCGTATGTCTGGCTGAGTGCCTTTGCCTCCCTCTTCACCTGAAATGATCACGACATTGTTAATCTGCTATACCCCAATACAAAATTAAAAGTTCAAAAAAAAAGACAAGGTCACTATGAATTTGACTGTGGCTGTGTTGAGTGACATGGCTACTAATGGAAACAAGGATATTCTTTAGCCCTTAATGCGCTGGAGAAATGATTTTATTTAAACGACAGATCTGGTTGGACTGCAGTGTTCCCTTCGTTGTGTTGTGTACGGTTACGTAACTGGATTTGGAGGTGCGCTGACAACTGCTGGATTTGCTTTTTCTGGGTCAGAGAGGTCAGACCACAGCCCGTGTGCCCCTAGGCACGTGGGGTGTGAGTCTGCGGGTGGGTGGGGGTGTGGGGTGTACCCCCTGAAGGGAGGAGAGCCTCGCTCTTTCAGTGATCAGGCTGGGGAGGAGTCAGCCTTCGCACCACGGAGGGGCCGCCTGACTCCGTTAGGGCTGGCAGGAGCTTGGGGCGCTGTCTGCCCTGGGCTGGTGCCTTGAGGCCTCCTGGGCTCTACGCATAGACCCCGATGGGGGCTTGGGGCCCATGAATCCCAGTGGGGTGCAGAGCCCTTAGCTGCCAAGGCATCTGCTGCTCTTGACTCTGCGTTCTTCCCCCAGGCACTCAGCAAAGCCTTGCTGAACACCTGAGCTTGGATTTAGGTAGACAGAGCAGCTAAGGAAGGGGGTTCTGCTTGGAGCCAGTGGCTTAGAAAAGAGAGCTACTTCCCAAAGCAGCTGCGGGGGGTGAGCTGCCCGGCTTGGAAGCTAGCAGGTCAGGGCTGCCGGAGGAGGAGCGTGCAGGTGGGATTTGTGACACTGCCCATCATCCCCTCACTCTTCCCAAAACGACCTTGGACAGAAACGGAAGAGTGGATTTCCTGTGATCTTTGCAGTGAGGAGGCTGGAGTCAGTATAATCTGGTTATAAAAGAAAATATAAACTGTTTTTGTGCTCCAGCTGGGAAGTGGGTGGCAAGTCCTCATAATATGCATATTCTTATTTTAAAAAGAGGGAAATATATTGTATTTTATAACATGATTGTTTCACTTAAGGATATGTTAGAAAAGTTTTCCCATAGCATTAAATGTTCTTCATAACATTTAAAAAAAAAAAAGGTTGCCACATTTTTGAATGCATGGATGTACATGATATATTCAACCAATTTATTTCCAGTGTCATTATTAAAAGTGATACTGTGATGAGTATCTTTACTGCTAAATCTTTAAATACACCCATGACCAGCTATTTAGATTAAAACCCTTGGAGCAAAATTTCTAGGTCAAAGGATTTGCACTTTTGACATTTTGCCATGTTGTCCTGCCCAGAGATTGTATTTCTACTGGCAGCCCTTAAACCTTAGCAATTCTGGGCTATTGTTCCTATTAAAACATTTTGTGACTTTTGATGGCAAAATAAAAAGGGCATTTCCTGGCAATGGTGTATGCCTTCCCAGATGCAAGCAGTCAGGGGGAATATCCTCTGTGGAGAATTTAAAAACAGTAATGAAATATGCTTTTTTATTACCGCCATGTGTCAGCAGTACTAAACATTCTCAGTGATAAATACGCTTCAGAGAGTTTTTTTGGGTCTCATTTCTACACAATTGCTATGGTTAGTGTTGCATTTTAATACATTATGTCTTATCTTAAAATTCAGTCAGTCAGTCAGTTCAGTTGCTCAGTTGTGTCTGACTCTTTGTGACCCCATGGACTGCAGCATGCCAGGCCTCCATGTCCATCACCAACTCCTGGAGCTTGCTCAAACTCATGTCCATCGAGTTGGTGATGCCATCCAACCGTCTCATCCTCTGTCATCCCCTTCTCCTCCTACCTTCAATCTTTCCCAGCATCAGGGACTTTTCCAATGAGTCAGCTCTTCGCATCAGGTGGCCAAAGTATTGGAGTTTCAGCTTCAGCATCAGTCCTTTCAATGAATATTCAGGACTGATTTCCTTTAGGACGGACTGGTTGGATCTCCTTGCAGTCCAAGGGACTCTCAAGAGTCTCCTCCAACACCACAGTTCAAAAGCATCAATTCTTCAGTGTTCAGCTTTCTTTATAGTGCAATTCTCACATCTATACATGACTACTGGAAAACCATTGCTTTGACTAGACGGACCTTTGTTGGCAAAGTAATGTCTCTGCTTTTTAATATGCTGTCTAGACTGATCATAGCTTTTCTTCCAAGGAGCAAGCGTCTGAATTTCATGGCTGCAGTCACCATCTGCAATGATTTTGGAGCCCCCAAAATAAAGTCTGTCACTGTCTCCATTGTTAATCTTAAAATTAACAAAATAAAGAAATTAATAAATAAAGTCTGTTACTATTTCCATTGTTAACCCTAATCTGAAAATTAGGGCACTTTTATTACGTATCCTCACGATAAGTTGTATTCTCCACGGCAGTTAATTTTGGAGAGCTCCCACTGCGCCTGCTTGTGTTGCTTCCAGTTTGGGACACTTCTTGGGCAGCCACCCAGGTTCCTTTCAAGATTAAGTTCGTGATGGCTTGATGTCCTTTGAGTATACTGGGGGCACAGTTCCTAACCCCAGCGAGGTGGTTGGGTTTGAACCAAAGTGTGAACTAACAATAGCACAGAAGCTGAATGACTTCATCCTGCTGTGACCACTTGGAATTTGTATGTGCGCCTAACTTCCAAAGGAAACAAAGTACACACAGTGAGGTGTGGTAGTTTAATTCTGAACGGGCAAATTTTAGTTCACTGAATTTAAACATGATCTTTAAAATCTTTGAAATCTGTTCTTCTTTGTAGAAATGAAAGAACAGGTCAAGAAAATAAAACATTACCAAATAATTACTTACTAGACAATTATTTCCATAAAGCATCATTAGTTCAAACTGTTAGGTAAACATAAAAACTGTTGCATAAACAGTCGAGCTTTTTTCCTTCTGCGTGCTGCAACAAACAATTAGTTTTTAAAATTTTTATTTGTGTGTTATTCATACAAAGTTCAATTTGAAAAACGTCCATGTCTGTGCTTCTCTTCTGGCCATTGTTATTGTTCATTTCTTTTCATGACTGTTACTGAAAAGAATTTTGTCCTATCAAGGGGGTTTAAGAAACGGTCTGCTTCGGGTTGGACTGGCTATACCCCTACAATGGCCAGGTGCAAGATCCTTTGCTGGAAAAATGATGAAGAGTTTCAAGATGACAAAGTTGTAGAGCCTTAAGCCAAGTCTAGCGACGTTCTGAAGGTGGGCCCGCTGAAGCTTGCCCTGGCTCTGAGTGCCCGGAGCGCTGGAGACAGCCCTGTCCGCAGATGCTCCTCTCCTTGACTACAGGCGAGGCTCCGTATTTGCCACCTCTCCCCACAGCCGTCAGCACAGGGCTGCATCTCAGCAGAGGGGCTCCAGGGCCCCTTAGAGTCTCCGTCATCCTGAAGAGGAGCAGGACCCCGCGGGGCTCCTGGGCACGGGAGCCCACATCCCGGGTTTCTTGTTTGTAGGAACAGGCTCCAGCCTCCATGACCTTCCCTGAGTTCCAAAGGGCAGCCTCCAAGACATGCTAATCAGGGAAGGGAGGAGGCGACAAGACAAGGGAGGAACCGCTGAGACAGCGCAGCCTTGGGGCAGCTTCCTGGTTCTGACTCCAGGGACACACCTAACAGCATCTCTGAGCTCCTCTGCAGAGCTAAGACCCCCAACAAACGGAAGAGGTCCGCATCCTTCATTCTGGAGAAGACCCCCTGAGGCCAGATTAAAGGAACGAGAGCATCTCCTCAAGAGATTCCCTGGTGGGCTTCCCTTGGTGGTCCAGGGGTGGGGACTCTGTGCTTCCGCTGCAGGGGGCAAGGGTCGGCTCCCTGGTTGGGCAAAAAAAGAGATTATCTGAGGCCAGACTAAGGAGTGCAGGCCCTGCACATACCTCAGTCTTATCAACAAGCTTGCCCTTGAACTATTGCTATAAAACAATAGCAACAGCACCAAATCCTCCCAGAGTGGGAATTACAGTTTTCAAGCACGAGAGCCCACTGTGTCTGCCTTTGCCTGGCAAAGCAATAAAGCTATTCTTTTCTATTTCATGCAAAACCCTGCCTCCAAGATTTGATTTGGAACTGGAGCACAGAGGCTGCGTTTTCAGCATCCGGCCCGCTGCTGAAATCAGCGCATCTTTCTCACATTTAAGGGTGTGTTAGTGGCTCAGTTGTGCCCAACTCTTTGCGACCCCACGGACGTAGCCCTCCAGGCTCCCCTGTCCATGGGATTCTCCAGCCAAGAATACTGGAGTGGGTAGCCATTCCCTTCTCCAGGGGATCTTCCTGACCCAGGGATCAAACCTGGGCCTTCCACATTGCAGGCAGATGCTTTACTGACTGAGTCACCAGGGAACCCTTCACCCCTCGCTGCAACCAAAAATACCAAGACAATCATGAAGCTTCTGAAAAGTTGATTTCCCAGAACTGCTCACTGCCCAGATCTTTTTGAAAAAAACCACTGCTTTACTGAATGAATAGTTCTTACCCTATTGCACCTCTGGAAAAACTGTTGTGTAATTGCTTCCTTTTGAGGTCTGAGTTTTATGCTGAATCTGTGCTGGCTGAAGAGAGATAAAATTTGACCTAGTCATTTCCCACACACCATCGTAGGAAAATACTAACCATGGTTTGAATGCCACAGAGCTGCAGCTGTTTGAAGATAAAGCAAAGGTGACGAGGTGAGGACATTTTATTCGAGTGCGTATTGGGGTCCACGTCCCAGACACAGGAGGGAAACGAAGACACAACAGCACCGTCCAGCCCTCCACGGCCGAGGGGGGTCCTTGCACAACCCAGGGGTGAACCGGAAGGGGAGGTGGCGACCTCCTCGCTGCCTCAACTTGAAGTAAGAGGCTGTGAGGCGGTGAACACCCCTTGGCCTTGACCTTCCCGTCTGTGAAGGAGCAGCTGTAAATCGCTCCGAGTGCCGTAGGCACAAGCAGAGGTAGCTAACGAAAACCCACCTGTGATTCTTACAGTGCATTAGACACAGATCGACACCACACACAGGAACATGTTTCTTGGGTTTTCTCGTGAAAAGCGGGGAGACAGTGACCCGTGGCGTTTGCAAAGAGGCCGCAAGAGTATCTCTGAGACGAGAGTCTTGTTTTCATTCATGTAGGTAAAGGGATGTCTCCTTGAAGTCAAGATTCCTTGATGTGCTGGATCAGTGGCTGTTGAGCTGCCCATTTGGAGCTGGTAAGTGTGAGGCTGCGCCATGACAGGCAACCTAGATTAGGAGTAGGCCTGGTTTTCCAGGGTAACATGATTATCAGGCCACCTGGAGCCAGCCAATCAACATGCGCCTAGCAAGAAAAAGGGAACCTATCAGGGGAAAGCTGAAAAGCCCGCAAACGCCCAAGTTTGAACAAAAGCCCGCGAAAGTTTGTACCAATAAAATTGCTTTGCAAACATGTAACCAATCCGCTTAAGCCAGCTACTAACCGCTTATGCACACCTTATAAATTTGGGTAACCGCCTCTGCTCAGGGCTTTCTGACCCTGCACCACTGCGTTGGTTGCGGCAGTAAGCCCTGACTCGAGTCAGCAATAAACTTCCCTTTTTTTGCGAGTTGCATTGTCTTGGAAGCCTTCTCTCTTCCTGCTCAAGGATTCGGACATTGGGCATAACAGTAAGAAATTTAAAACAGGGACTTCAGAAGATTTGTCACTGTAATTTAAGATAAG
This sequence comes from Cervus elaphus, assembly GCF_910594005.1. NCBI lineage: Eukaryota > Metazoa > Chordata > Mammalia > Artiodactyla > Cervidae > Cervus > Cervus elaphus. Next base: position 2,666,261 of record NC_057826.1, on the reverse strand, counting down.
CCAGTGATGCTGATGAAGCTTCCATTTAACATTAAGTGTGAATGGTGTGTTGCAGTCCCCTCTGCCCCACACATTTTCCCTGGGTCTGGCTCACGGGTGACGGAGATTCTGTCATCCTCACCCGGGGCTGTCCCCAAGCCTAGTGAGCCTCTGGTGTACGCTCAAATGGGCTGCTGAAGCCAGGGAGCGGGAGCTGACGTCAGGACATCTGCTCCAGGCCAAGAAACAGCCTCCGAGTGGAAATTCTTACAGACGGTGGAGTCTGTGATGCTTTATCAGTGAAGCCTGGCCCTGCGGAATGCTGGTGGTGGTTTAAGTCGTGTCTGACCCTCTGTGACCCCGTGGACTGCAGCCCACCAGGCTCTTCTGTCCACGGGATTCTCCAGGCAAGAACACTGGAGTGGGTCACCATTTCCCCCTCCAGGGGAAGCGAGAGGGAAGCCTAACTGTGTCCTTGTTAGGGCTCAAGAGCAGCTGGAGCATCAGACACAGCCCCTCCCCAGCAGGGGCCCTGGGCCTCTCCGATCCCGTCCGGACCCCAGAACACCTGAGGGGGCTCCTCCCTACCCCTCAGTCATGCTGGAGCTCCAAACCCTCCAAACCCGCTGAGGAGCAGGGGGCCTTGGACGGATGCAGCGAGGATCCCACCGCTGGGAGCTGGGCTTGCCTCTGCCTTCCCAGCCACACTGTGACCCCAGGGCCTGGCACGGTTGCCCCCTGCCCATCGCGCCACTGGGACCCCAGACCAGGCCCAGATGGGAACAGTGCACGGTGTTAACAGGGTGTGGAACCCCGCTACTTGTGAAGCTCCTGGAGCAGGCTTGCTGTTTGTTCCAGCCACGGAAAGGAGCATGAAAGCCGATTAACCTGGGTCCCTGTGGAACTGCTTGGCTCTGCACTTAGCAGAGATGTGAAAACTCGCAGCAACGTTGCAGGCGGCAGGCCCCCGAGTCGGCTCCCAACTCCTGGTGGCTTCCTGGGAACCCGCCCCTCCACTCTTTAGTTCAGCTCCACCTTCCGCCGCACGCCTGCAGTACTTGTCAGGTGTACTATGCCTGCAGTACTCATCAGGTGTACTATGCCTGCAGTACTATGCCTGCAGTACCTGTCAGGTGTACTATGCCTGCAGTACTATGCCTGCAGTACTGTGCCTGCAATACTTGTCAGGTGTACTATGCCTGCAGTACTTGTCAGGGGTACTATGCCTGGAGTACTTGTCAGGTGTACTATGCCTGCAGTACTATGCCTGCAGCACTTGTCAGGTGGCCGAGGACCGTTCTGGTTTCTGTTTTGCTTGTGTTTTGGTTTTTTTAAAGACCAGGCTTCCAGTATAATTACCTCCTCTTTCTCATTTCCCCAAACGTCATTGCTTTGGGTGTTTTATCTTAATTGCAATTTCTTGATTCTTATCCTGCTTGCTTCCAAAAGGGAATTGAGGTGGTTTATTTTCATATTGAAGGAACAATAAAACAAGCAATCATGAAGCAAAAAAGAAGAGGGAAATGTGAAAAAGAGATCGGGGGGAAAAAATGTACCAAGAATCCTAGGCTGAGTGAAGTTATAGTAATGAAACCCAAGCTTCCCTGTTGTCTGAAAACAAGTAAAGTATATACACCATGTATATTTCATCATATACAAGTTAATCAGGGGTGAAAATAAACAAAACCCCAGCTGATTCTTGGCTCTGAGCTGCTGTCAGGGGGGCTTTGGTTCAGAGTCCTTGAGTAACACGGGACAAAACCTCAAATGCCATGTCATTCTCAAACACAATAAGGGTTTTTTTAATTGACAGTTTCTTATATCAATTCTCAAAATAAGATGAGTGCATAATAAAACAATTTCTTTAAAGAAATTTATAAAGCTATCCTATAATAAATAAAGCCAAGAATGCCAATGCTTTATTTAAAAAGATTTTGTTCATAATACTAACAATGTGATTAATACGGATGCATGATAACAGATTATGCCCAATGCCTTATTAAGTTTTTTTCCCAAGAGTGAAATTAGGAAGCGTTTACCCACAACGGCAGCAACACTGGCCACCTGTAAAGGCATCCCGGGTGGTTGATGGCTGGATTTGTTTCCTAAGGCGGCCACTACAAAGCACCAAAACCAGAACAGCTTGAACCACAGAAATGTACTGTCTCACAATTCCAGAGGCTAGAAGTTCACAATCAAGGTGTCTGCAGGCACGCTTCCTCTGAAGGCGCTGGGGAAGGCTGTATTCCAGGCCTCTCTGCTAGCTCCCGGTATTTCCCTGGCTTCTGGCAACAAGCTGCCGTCTTCACGTGGCGTCCTCCCTCTGTGTCTGTCTCCACATGTTCCCTTCTTGAAAAGACACCAATAGGAATGGTGATCCAGTGGCTATGACTCTGCACTCCCAATGCTGGGTGCCTGGGTTCGATCCCTAGTTGGGGAACTAGATTCCACATGCCACACCTGAAAAAAAAAGTCCCACATGCTGCAACTGAGACCCAGCGCAGCCAAATAAATAAGTAGTTTTAAGAAGACACCAGTCACGCTGGATGACGGGCCTACCTACTGCAGTGTGACTTCACCTTAACGTATTCCATCTGCAAAGGCCCTTCATCCAAATAAGGTCACATTCTGAAGCACTGGGGGTTAGGATTGCAACAAATGAATTTTTGAAGGACACAACTCAACTCGTAACTAAGGCCAAGGACATGGGTGAACCCTGAAATCAAGTCACAGCAACCAGGCAGTTCTCTTGGGAGGAAAAGTTGACATGTCACTGAGCTGAAACCAGATTGAATATTTCATGTTGAGGTTGGAGAAACCTTATAATCAAAATTGCAAGATTTCTCTTGGAGCCTGGAAAAAAGAAAGCCAAACAGGAATTTGCCATGTTTATCCATCCCTGGCCCAGTGAGAGTTCAGCAACCTGGCCTCCATGAAGCTACACAGAGTGTCCACCAGCCTTTTCCTCGGTTTTGATGCAATCTCTCTCGCAGACTTCTTGGTTCTAGTTTTGAGCTCAAATCCACTACTTCATTTTCTCAGTGACCTTAATACACAACCGACAATATGGACCAAGGGTCAGTGTTCCTTGGGCTGCAGAGAGTGCATCCAATACCCCCACAAAGACTCTGCTGTCAGTTAAACCTCTGGCAATAATGTTTATCCATCAGTCTTCTGTGACCTTGGTTAATGGTAGTCTGTCCCCGCCCCCATGTCCCTGGGGAGCAGCTGCCAACTCCAGTTCCTTGGAGATGCTAATTCAGAGAATAGTTAGAAAAAAGTCAGGCTTTTTCTTACTTTTGGAGTAGGGGAGGAGTGGAGGACATACAGGACCGGGAACAGAGCTGGTGGAGCAGGAGGAGAGAAAACAAATGTCGTGAGGGACGAACTGCAGAGATGGTGCCTGTGTGCTTGGCAGTGGACGCAGGGATGAGGCGAAGGAAAGACTTTAAAACAGCACTGGCTGCAGGAAAACTGGGAGGAGAGGAAAGGTGGCATGAGCAGCATCAATAAGGCATGTATTTGGCTTGTTGTTTTTTTAAAGAAAAACAAACTAAAAACTGGCATTCTTGGAGTTTTGTTTGTTGCTTGCTTTCGTTGCTGCTCCTGTCTCTTGTCTATTTGATGGGACTTCTTTGAAAGCGACTCTCAGGACAGTGCTGTGCAAGAGAAATAGAACCTGAGCCACATACATAATTTAAAATTTTGTAGTAATAGCCACTTACAAAAAGAAAAAGAAGTGCAAGTAATTTTAATAATATATTTTAACACAACATATCCAAATATTATTGCAAAATGTAATCAATATTATATAAGGTATTAATGAGGTATTTTACATGCTCTTTTCTCATATTGAGTTTTTGAAATCCAATATGCTTAGAGCATAGCTCAATTCAGAGTCCATATTCTAACCGCTGTAGAGCGGCCACAGGAGTTTTGTGAGGTGGCTCTCAGTGGTAAAGAATCCACGTGCCAGGGACGCGGGCTCGATCCCTGAGTCAGGACTAGGCCCTGGAGGAGGAAGCGGCAGCCCACTCCGGTATTCCTGCCTGGAGAATCCCATGGACAGAGGAGCCTGGTGGGCTACAGTCCACGGGGTTGCAGAGTCGGACACGACTGAGCTGAGCGCACACACAGGGTGGCCACATACGGCGTGTAGCTGTTACATCTGTCAGTGTCAGAACAGATATCTAGGCCAGACTGCGAAGTTCTGGGATTCCTAATGATAACATCATAATAACAGCCATGATAATCGTCACTTCTTGAGCCTCTTAGGTGTGACACAGGCTATATTAATCCTATTTCTTCTGCGTCGTCTCATATAATCCTTTTAACAGCCCTACCTGATGATACTCTTACCATCCCATTCTACAGATGCAGAAAAGAGCCTCAGAGAGGGTGAGTCAATTTGTCCAACGTCACCCAGCCGGCAGCCAGAACTGGAAACCCAGTCGGCCTGACACCAGCCCGTTTGCCCCATTTGCTCAGAGTCAGCCGGCGCACAGGCTGCCCCAGCCCTTCTTTTAGAGCCTGGACACAAGGCTTGGCTTTCTTTTCTGATCAGTGGAACTGCCATGTTGGCTGAAAAACCTTCCTTGCACCGCAGAGCGCTCTGTGGGACTGACTGAGGGCAGAGCAGGAACAAGATGCTGAGCCTCTCATCAGCTGGAGGAAGCTACAAAGTCCAGGCCCGAGACCAGGTTCGCACGAGGTAACTGTTCTCAATGACACTTACTTAGCAAAGAGCCAAGGAAAGAATTGACAGTCAAAGCCGGACAAGAGCATCGATTGTGCCCCCAGTGATGATCAGAGGCTTCTGACCTGGCGATGCTGAGAGCATCGTGCAGAGAGACCTTTGTGATGTGATTCCCCGGTGGAGACGGGCTCCGCGTGGTCAGTGTCAGAGCCGGGAAACAGAGGGCAGGGCCAAGGAGGGGCGCCCACGCCCCCCATCCCATCCCCCACAGGCAGCAGGAGAGGACCGGAGTCTGGTCTGGGAGGTGGGGACCCCGCGGTCCTGGGAGAGGGGCCACCCCTTTCCCGCTGGTCCTTTCTGCCTGGATGCTGCAGGAGTCCTTGAGAGGTGACCCTTCTGGGTCTGGGGCTCCACGGAGGACGGTGGTCTTCCTGCTCTGCTGGCCACAGGGCAGACCCTCTGAAGATGGAGAACTCGGCTGTGGACGTGGCCAGGACAAGCCACACCAAAGCGCCCTCGGTTCGCCTCGAAAGCCCAGGCGGGGGCTGCCCCGCCCCCGGGAGCGCTCCTGGTCGGGTCGGGGGTGTTCTCAGAGGCTACGGCCCCGTTTCCAGCCCTCCGCGTCCTCCGCAGCCGGGAGAGCCCCGCCCCACCCACCCAGGAAAGGCGCACCCAGGGAGCCCCGCGTGCCCGGCGCCCGGCAGACCCGGGGCCAGAGCCACGTGCAGGGTGAAAGGCGCGCCCTTTAGGAGAACGCGGCACAGGCAGACCAGGAAATCAAGGGCTCGGAGGAGCCACGACGAGCGCTGGGACCCAGGAATGTGACCCACAGACACCTCGGTGGCAGAGACTGGAAGCTGAACACGGAGGAAACACGTGGGGAGGGAGACTTGCCAGATGAAATGTCATCCCGGAAAGGCAGAGAGGGCCGCCTGTGCAAAGGGCCAGGCTGGACACTGCAGCCTGCTGGGCAGCGCGTGGGCCTGGGGGGCAGGCCGGCAAGTCGGGGTGGCAGGGCCGGGCGGGCAGGGCTCACGTGCTACGCAGGGCTGGGACTGCGTTTGAGCCCAGGGCGCACGGGAGGATGTTAGGGGGTGAAGTGCCAGGCGGGGGTCAGGGCGGTCGGCCTGTCCGCAGTGCGGGGAGCGGACCAGAGGGGCCGGAGGCCCCGGCTGCCCTGCTTGCCCTTCCTCTGCTCGGCTCCGATCTGCTCCGCTGGGCGCAGCAACGGGATGCCCCGGGCCGGGGTCCTGTGCCCCGCCGCCTTCCTCTGGGGTTGGTCCGCTGGGAAGCGGTGGTCGGTGACAGAGACGGGAGGAGAGGAGGGCTTCTCCTTCCCAGCTTCTGGGCCTGGGGCGTCGGTCCACGCCTGGGACCCCCAGGCCGCAGCTGCAGCCGTCTAGTTCCGCGCCCCCCCCCCCCATCCCCCGGACCCCTCCATTCAGGGCGACGCTCCTCACTGTCTCCTCAGCCCCTCTGTCACCCACGCACGGCTCCCCAGGTCTCTGGCGCCCTGGGTGGGCTGGTCTGACTCAGGGGAGGAAGGATGGGGGTGGCGGGGAGTGGGACCCGTGACACAAGGACTCTGCCTGCGCGAGGCCCACCGAGCCTGCCGGGGTCCCACAGCGCGGACCGCTGCAGTGAGGACGGGCTTAGAGGCCTCCGAGGGCGGGATTGGGGGGGCCTGCGGACACACTGTGGAGGTGAGGACTAAAGGAAACCGGGCAATACGGCGTCAGCAAGCCTCTTCCGTAAAAGGCTGCAGAGAACTATTTTAGACTTTGTAAGTCACGGGCTCTGTCTCAAACGTTCAGTGTTTGCTGCTGTTCTGCCAAAGCGGCCACAGAAGATCGATCAAGGAATGGGGGGGTGGCCGGACTCACCCCAAAGGTCACCTGTAAACACAGAGGGAGGTGCGCCGGCCAGTTGGGTCAGTTTGCCAGCTCCTGAGCTCAGGCCTTGGCGGGCTGGCAGGGCTTGGGGACGGGAACATAATAAGGCATCCAGAGGAAGGGCTGACCCCACAGGAGTCAGAGGAGAGTGGGAGGCCTGTAATGGTGAGTCCCGCAGCCGCTAAGAACCGTTCTTCACTGCCAGTGACAGCTCTAGAATATTCATGGTTTAAAGAAGATTGGATTTTGCTTCCTCCCATGGAAAAGAAATCTAGAGCCTGGGAGTCCAGGGCTGACTCGGCAGTTCCATGGTGGCAGTGTTGCCCTCGGCTCCTTGGAGCCTTCTTCTCCACTGTCCTTGCACGATGCATGTGTGTGTGCTCAGTCGTGCCCAAGTCTGTGAGACCCCGTGGACTGTAGCCCACCAGGCTCCTCTAGCCATGGGATGTCCCAGGCAAGAATACTGGAGTGGGTTGCCATTTCTTTCTCCAGGGGATCTTCCTGACCCAAGTACTGAACTCCATCTCTTGCATTGTCAGGCAAATTCTTTACCACCGAGCTACCAGGAAAGCCTATCCCTAGCACTTGGTTTTCATTTTCAAGCTCATCTCAAAGTTGCCTCATTGTCACCAAATGGCCTCTGCTGTCCAGCTATCACATTAGAATTCCAGCTTTCACAGTGGAATTTCATGCCGTAGGAAGGAGAGTGGAGAGGAGGATCAGTGATGGTAAGAGATGTGTTAGTCTTCTTTTAGAGAGCTTTCCAGAAGCCCCAGCCTCTTACATCCCATTGTCATCCACTTGCAAGGGAAGCTGGAGACTGTAGCTTTTCACATGGGCATGCAGCCATGCCCATTGAAATCAGGGTTCTGCTCGTATGTGGCGAAGGGTGAATGGACATCAGATGGGTAACTAAAGGTCTCTGTCAACAGTGCTGGTTTGGCTGTGTTGAATTGGAGGTCCCTGTGGTCTGATTCTGGCCATGTGGGTCTAGACCTTGGGCAAGGGGGTTGGGTCTAAGAGATAATGTGGGAATCACCCTAAAATGGGTGGAACCAAACGTGAAGATGGGAGCTCCCTGGGTAAATGTTCACTCTTCCCTTTCTGGTTCCCGGTATCCTGCCTGGGAAGATTCAGTGCAGTGATACATAGGTGGCCTCCCATTTGGAAATACTGTTCAGTGACATCAGACTGGCTTGCAAGCTTCCTAGGAGCAAGCACCCTTAGTCATTCTGTGTGCGCAGGGACTGGCACTCATTGACCCTGAGAGTCCATGCTTAGTATGTGTTTGTTGAATGAATAAATGAGCCTTTTTAAACTCATGCAGACCCTAATGGGAGGTCTTAGCAGACCTAGGGGAGAGAATTTTCAGACGTAGATGGTGATCTAATTTTCAGATCCAGGACCAAGAACATACCTTATCCCAATTTCTCCTACAAAAAGGACCCAACATCTGCTTTGGATCCCTGACTATATCAGCCACAGAACTGCTTCCCACACATTCACTCCACCTTTGCTTCATCGCTTGGCTGAGGGTGAATATTAGGCAACTTTCTTGTTGCCTAATGTGGCAGATACAGCCCTGGCTCAGGATCAAAGGAAAATTTGGGTAGATCAACATATCATTGCCATCTGTCTGTCCATCAGATGAGGACATTAAAAACTAACACCTCCAACTATGATCACCATAATTTTTATAGGAGATAGGACATTCTGACACCCAGGGAGAGGAAGAGATATAATCTTAGATTGATGGATACTCCATTGAAGGGAATAATTTGAATTCTTTGAAAAATTCCATCACTTAACTATTCACATCTTGCCAACAACCAAGAGCTCTGGCAGGAGCTGATTCACCCATCGGCTGAACAAGGCCACTCTAGACAAGTTTAACTGGCTTCCCGGCTGGTGCAGTGGTAAAGCGTCTGCCTACCAATGCAGGAGATGCAAGAGATGTGGGTTCAGTCCCTGGGCCAGCAAGATCCCCTGGAGTAGGAAATGCATACCCACCCTAGTATTCTTGCTGGAAAATTCCAAAGACAGAGGCGTCTGGTGGGTACAGCCCATGAGGTTGCAAAGAGTAACTCAGTAGTGACTGACTACACCAAGTAGAGACAAGTTCAGCGGTTTTCCCAAAGCTGGAAGAGATGGCATCAAAACTTGGTTTCTTGCCTCACCAAGTAAAACCCTCTTACAAAATACACTGGCTAAGTGTCAGTGAGTTCTCGGTTTTATTAATCATCACACGGCAAAATACCACGACAGAGGTTAACTTTTGATTGCAAATACCATGTAGATCATTGTAGACGAGCAAATAAGACTTTCCAGAGATTCTAGTGGTCTCAAAGGGGAGAAGTTACTCTCATTCTGGGTTCAAATTTCCCTTGAATGGAAGATGCCAAGTGAATTTACCAAGCTGTAAGTCCTTTTGAGAACAGCAGGACATTGGAACCATCAAGTAGATAACATAAAGCTGAATTAAAGGAAAATGTCTGCAGTATCCAAGTGGCAGTCACCATCGTGGAGTTCGGCGTAGAACAAGATCTGACACCTGTCTGCACCCAGGGAGGGAGCTGAAGGGTCCTCCCCGCCTGGGATAGGGGCCACCTGCCAGACGTGCAGAGAGAACAGTTTGACTTGGGTCTTCAGGGATGGACAGGGACTTTTCAGGAGGAAGGAGGGAGCAAGCAGGGAGTATTCTGGGAAGAGAAAGAGCTTGAGGAAGCCCGAGCAGGAGGAGCCTGGAGCCTGGGGGTATCGAGGGTGGGCCGGGGGCTCAAGGTGAGGCTGGAATCTGGGCCGAGGCTCGTCTCGTAGGGCCGCCTTGGGTTGGCCCTTCTGCAGGCAGTGTGGCCGGGGGCGGCGATCTGAAGCAGATGCCGCAGAAACCATCACAACACTGAGAAGCAACCACACTCCAAAAAAATAATACATAATACCAACGTGTTAACAGGATCCTATCAATGTGCTAGAGTTCACATTAATATCTTTTGTTGGCTGGAATCCTTAAAATTTGATTATGTGAATTGCAATACTTGTATGTCTCTTATTTGACTTTATCTTGAATTTTTTGTTTACACCCACTGAGATGTAATAAACATCAAACTTCTTTTTACATATATTGACATATACACATTGATACTAACAATAAACACTATTCATAATCTTTATCCCCCCAAAATAAATTTAACAAATTTTTAATTAAAAATTAAAAAAAAAAAAGATTTGAAGCAGATGACACCATCAGAGGCGACCGGGAAAGCTGATTCTCATTGCTCTGTGGGAAACGTGTGGTCAGGGGAGGAACGTGGTTATGGCTGATGTCCAGGGAAGTGGTGCCGGCGCTTGACCAGGAGGGTGATCGTGACGGGGGCAGACAGGCCATCGAAAGCGAGTTTCAGGTGCACGACGTGCTAAGTCACTTCAGTCGTGTCCGACTCTTTGCAACCCCATGGACTGTAGCCCGCCAGGCTCCTCTGTCCATGGGATTCTCTAGGCAAGAAATTGGAGCGGGTTGCCATACCCTCCTTGAGTCTGAGGTACAACTGACCCGATTTAGTGCTGGGTTCCCTGGAGGAGCTCGGGGATTCAGGACGTCTTGGGGGCTCTTAGAGTGGTTAGTTTGGGATGGATAAGTTGGGTTCTTGATAGCACCTTATAAATGCTAAGGACCAATTTCATATACAGCATGTTTATGCTGTTGTTAAGCTATAAGTCCTTGGATGTGTGAAATGACTCCCACCCTTGAAGGGTAAGACGGCTGACTTAGGCATGAGTATAACCTCCTCCTGAATTTTCTTAACTGACACTTGATCTTTTCACTTCAAAGGAGTTAGTTATTGCCAATAAAGATGAAACCACCCTGCTCATGGGTCAGGATGGGTTAATGGTCCAGTAGAAAGGATTAAGCATCAAACAGACGTGGCTTTTGTGCTGCGTGACGAGAGCCCCCTGATAATCAGTGTGCGTGGCCAGGCCCCTCTGAGCTCTGAGAGGGGTGTGCTGCCGGGGTCCGTCGGCAGGCAGGAGGCTGGATGTGCAGGACCTTCTAGGGTCGGCGGGTCCACGTTCAGTGCGTAAGAGTTTCAGAGAAAAGACTAGACTGGTAGTCGACTGGATGCCTCATGCATCTTTCCGCACATCTGGTTCACCCATGGCAGTGGTAGAAGAATTACGGAAATAAAGCAAGAGGATCTGTGTCGCTTGGATTCTCCAGTCTTCACTCTTTCCGTGGTTTTGGGAAGGGACTGGGGAAGGCTGGGTGGTGGGGAGAGAACACAGAGCAGGGTGAGGATGCATGCTTGCCTCTAAATCGAGAACTTGGAACACGGTGTGGGAGAGAAAAGAGGGGGGAAGTGTGAGTCGCTCAGTCGCGACTGACTCCTTGCTACCCCATGGCCAGGCTCCTCCGTCCATGTGAGGGAAGGACACATCCAGTTATTTTATCACAGAGCTGGTGACCAGTAGCAAAGATCAATTCAGTAAGAAACCAAACTCCCATGGGAGGGGTGGTCATGTCTGCAGATGGCAAACGGGCTCTTATGTAATTTCTCAGCAGCCAACAGAGGTGAAAAAAGGAGACATGAGAGGAAGAGGAAGACAAAGGCTATATTGATCTTCACAGCCAGTATTGTTGTGTCTGGAAGATACCATCCACTATTGAGAAGTTTGGGGAACATATATCAACTGCCACTGAGACGCCCAAGACTCAACACAGCTGGGTTTTTGGAGGTGACCATGTTTGAAGGTAGGAGTCTTATTTTTCACATCTCCCTAGCATCATCAGGATTGGCAGATAGTTGCTGAAAAACAAGGGTGGGCTGACTATGGTTGTGAAGGAGAAAGTCTATTTTAAAACTTCCTGAATTTATTTCTTTAATTTCTTCTCCATACTTTCTTATTTTGGGTTGTCTTCTCAGACTATGCAAGTTCTGGATGCTTAAATGTATATGCTGTGCTGGATAGTGTCAAGTGTTTAATAACAAATACGGGCCAGAAGTAACTAAACTCAAGTTCTGAATGTTGTGTTAGAAAGAGAGCTCATGACTTTAGAAGCATTTGACTGTATTTAGAGATGAACTACAGGCTAGATATGGCAGTGCTCCAAATGGGTTTGCACATGAAATGCAGAAATATCACTCAGCATTACGCTGAAATTTTCTTCGAAAAAAAATTTATTTCTGTAGCTGCACCGGGTCTTAGGATCTAGTTCCCTGACCAGGGATCGATCTTGGGCCACTTGCATTGCGAGCATGGAGTCTTAGTCACAGGACCACCAGGGAAGCCCCTGAAACTTCTTGACTGCAAACAGAAGACTGTCTGCAAGCTTCAGACCCACAGTTTCAATGCTATCCTTGGGTAAAGTTCTTGGATGGATTATTAAAGGAATGTTTTGCAAGCTTTTCGCAAGGAAGCCAACTTGAGTTCACTAAAGATATAGTAAGTGAATGGATGGACAGAGATGTGTCTGAATAAACGGTGGCTGCTTTTTATATTGGGTATGTTCCTTAAAATCTCGTATTATTAATACATGCATTGAAACAAGACTAATTTCCCCATAGGAAAAAAGTAGGATTTACACTGTTTTAAGGTTTGTACAATAAGTGAAACGTTATTCTTCTCTGCTGCCTTATTTCACATTTGTATAATTTGTATTAGCAAAAAGTAGGACTCTATTTCCTTTTTTATAAAGGAAGACTTTGGCTTTATACTTGGAGATCCAGGATGTACTTGACAGAGCTTTGACTGAATGGAGAAATGTAGGTTTCACACATCTTCATAAAGCCAGGGGCACCTATAACTAGTTGAATAATTGCCGTCTAAGGGTGGGGAGATGGTTTAGTCGCTAAGTCGTGCCTGACTCTTGCAACCCCGTGGACTGTAGCCCACTAGGCTCCTCTGTCCATGAGATTTTCCAGGCAAGAATACTAGAGTGGATTGCCATTTCCTTCCCAACCCAGGGATCGAAGCCGGGTCTCCTGCACCGCAGGCGGATTCTTTCCTTACTGAGCCACCGGGGAAGCCCCGCCCTCCAAGGGGACTGATGGAAAGGAAAGCTGACCCACAAGGGCGTCTCAAGAACCAAGCCGCAGGGTCCAGCTCTGTTCTCGTCAACACAAAGGATATTTTCAAGTTTGTGATCCAGTGACAGCTGGAGGGAAAGTCCGATGGACTGCCAGACTCCCACCCTATTGCTAATCTCAACTGGCCTTGAGCAGTGGACCAAATCTAAGGAGGCGACATTTATAGAGAGGCAGTCCTGCGCTCTGATCCAAAATGAACTTCTGGGGAAGAGCACCAACAGCTAGGACTTAGTTGTTTTAGTTAACAGCAAGCTCAATATGAATCCCTGGTGTGAGACGACTCCTGAAAAAAAATGCTTTTTAGTCTTTGGTGATGGTAATAGAAATAGAGGAACTATAATGAAGAAAGTGATGGCTTCTCAGCATCAGACTGGACTTAGTTCTAACCACCAGCTGGGTCATGTCCAGAAGAGAGAAAGAATAGACAGAACTTGGAATATTTATGCTGGACAAGATTTAGGGAGGAAATTATTCAAGTGTATAAATGGCTGCCATGTGCAAGATGATTTTCATTTGCATCTTGGTGGTCTTTGAAGTCCTAGGAACTTCAGTCAAACATTTTAGGGGCTGGAATTTGTCTCAGTTTAAGGACAACTAGTGTCTGAAGATAAGACATCTGGGGTCAGTTGATATGGTTGGTCATCCTGACTTCATTTAATGGCTAACCAGGAACACTGCTAGAAAAGAGACTGCGAATCTAATTTCTTTCTCCAACTCTTAGAGAGTCAGTTATAGATGACTCAGAGAAGAGAGAATAAGTGGCCAGTAAATTACGAGAAATCATGTAACTTTGCTAGTAATTAAATGAAAACTCAAACAGTAATAAATTGTCAATTATACCTCGATTAAAAAAACAGCAATAAAATACTACCTTTGGTAGGAAAATTTAAAGAGAAAAATGAATTCCAATACTGGTAAGAGTGCAACAAAATTGGGGCTTTCATTCATTGCTGTTGTCACTGATGGCTTTTAGAAAGCCTGTATATAAAGTGCTGTAACATTGGTCACACTTCGTTCCAATAGGCTATCTAACCAAAAGGCAAGTTGGAAATATGCAAATAGCCACATGTCTGAAAATCTTCATTGTGGTATTAATAGAATAGAGAATCCGCCCGCAAATGCAGGAGATGCAAGAGACTCAAGTTTGATCCCTGGTTTGGGAAGGTCCTCTGGAGTAGGAAATGGCAACCCGCTCCAGTATTCTTGCCTGGGAAATTCTGTGAACAGAGGGGCCTGGTGGGCTGCAGTCCATGGGGTCACAAAGAGATACAACTGAGCGACTGAGCATGCATGCACGTGAGCAACGCAAACAATGAAAAGGAAGATAACAGTTGAAGACGACAGGCCTCCCACTCAACAGAGCGCTACGGATCATTTACAAAGATAGTCCTTCTTGCTATAGTTATAGGGAAAATGCATAAGACATCATATTAAGTGTCCCTCTGAGGAACTGCCAGCAATGAAATTCTACAGATGTGATGACTATAATCACATATCAAATAGACGGACATGACAAAAGGCAAGAAGGAAAATGTCCACTTGAGTCCAGGTCTGCCACTAGCCAGCTGCATCACCTTGGGAAAATCCCTTAATTTTTCTGTACTTCAGCTGCTGGGTCTGTAAAACAGGGAGTTTGGACTTAACGATCCCTAATGTCCTCTTCAGTTTTATGATGTGACTAAAATGGACCCATTTAACGAAGAAGCTGCATCCCAGTGGGTTTAAGACGTCAGCCACTGTCTTCTTTCAGATTTCGCTCATCACACAGTGCTTCTTCCATATTGCCCATTTTTAGAAATCAGTTTTTAGATGAGTAACAGATGAGAAGAAATAGAATTCCTTGATCCTTCTCAAATAAATTGTTGCATCTTGAAGGAGATTTGGTCACATGTTCCATAAGTACTTTATTATGGAGTAACATAAAATGTCAGGAGACTATCCCCAAACGCCCCCAAGATTTCAAACCAAGATACTTTTGCTATGAGCATTATTCATAGCACTCTTCTGGAAAGTTTTATTCACAGGAAACAAAGGGAAGAGGTAGACATCGAATAAACTTATTTGCTTATATTAGAGTCTTTTAAAAAAACAGCCCTTGACAAATTCCTGAATCCCTGGTTTTCTATCCTAATCGATTTAAAAATGGCCAAAACACATTTATGTCTGTGCACTCACAGCGGGGCTTCCCAGGTGGCTCAGTGGGTTAAAGAATCCGCCTGCAATGCAGGAGACGCAAGAGACCTGGGTTTGATCCCTGGGTCGGGAAGATTCCCTGGAGGAGGGCATGGCAACCCACTCCAGAATTCTTGCCTGGAGAATCCCACGGACAGAAGAGCCTGGCGGGCGGCTGTCCATAAGGCTGCAGAGTCAGATACGAGTGAAGCGATGGAGCACGCTTGCAGGCACTTACAGGGCCATTTAATTCCTAGGGGCCCTGAGAAGCAGGGTGACAGGCGTGAGCTTTCAGAAGATAAACAAAAGCCTTCTAATCAAACCAGACTGTCTCTGAAACGGCTCTCATCTGTTTGGACTTTTCTAGAAGGATGATGCTTTCTTAGTGCAGAAGCCTTCCTTTCGCAGGCAGAGCAGTCAAAAGGAGGCGAGGAGGCCCTGGAGGGGGCCTGGCCCTGCTCCCGGTCACTCATCCGGGGCAGCCTCGACGCGCTCAATGCACTGGAGGACCTTTGTGGTCCCCGAGGTACCTGGGATGGGGGTGAGGCGTCCTGCCACTGCTCTGAGGAGTCACACAGCTTTGAGGACAGTGTTGTCTGGTCTTTTCCCAAAACAATCCATTTTCAATTGTCCAGGAAGAAGTTTTAAAAAGCAGAAAGAGGCCACATCTAGATTACCTAAACGTTAGAGGAGAACTCGCCTGCTACTTAAATATGCAAATAAGGCACCTCTCCAGCAAATAATTACATCCTCAAGGCAGAGTCCAGCATCTTCTATAGTTTTTGCTCAAAGGAAACCAGGACATTAGATGTACAGTTCCCCAGGGCATAGCACCGAATCGCAAACGCTGCTATTAAACCATGGAATGAACGCTACTTACGAATGTAAGCTTCACGAGTACTTTTGATTTCTTCTTTCTTCACACTTATGCCAAGCTGCTTTTAACATTAATACAGTGAAGACAGCGGTCTTTCCTTTGCTTCCCTCTTTCCAGGGAGGAGGAAGGCAGCGGCTGTGGCCCCGCCTTGATGGGGGCAGGTGAGCACCGGGGGAGGAGGTAAGGGACTGCGGGAGCAGCTCAGGGACGCACTGGTGCTGTGCGCTCAGGCCAGTCACGGGGCCAAACTCTGAACTAATTTCATAAGGCTTGCTGCCGAGCCCCCGGGAAGCTCTGCCCCAGCGCGTCTGGGGGCCCTGTAAGCTCCCGAGCGCGTGCCCTTCTCCCGCTCAGCGCCCCTTCTGTAGCTTTACGTCCCGGCCGGACGGGCCCCGTTTGTGATTGTGGTCCAGTAGCCACCGGGATAGAATGGGTGCTAAACGAATGCGCCTTCTGGTTTTTTTTAATTCTATTTCCTCATTTATTTTTGGCTGGGCCGGGACTGGGTTGTCGCGTGTGGGCTTTCTCTGGTTGTGGTGAGCAGGGGCTTCTCACCGCCGTGGCCTCTCCTGTTACGAAGCATGGGCTCTGGAGTGTGCCCGCTTCAATAGCTGTGGCGCCCTGGCTGTTACCCCAGGGCGTGTGGGATCTTCCCGAACCAGGGATCAAACCCACGTCCCCTACACCGGCAGGCAGATTCTTTACTACTGGGCTACCAGGGAAGTACCTGAGTGCTTCGTGAATTAATAGAAAAGAACAAAAATACTCTGCAATACCTAATATGGTAAATTTGACTTTGGTGGCCGTTTCATTCTATTGTTATGCAGCGTGATTTCTATTCCATCTTTTTCACCTGTCTCCTCTCCCACTTATACCATCTTATAATAGACCCCACTGGGGTCTTCACTGCAGGTAACAAACACCTACCAGATTTTTTCCCCTCTCCTTTGTGGAATGGTCAACGTCCCCCGGAAGTCAGAACAGAATTTTGGAGGTGCCATCAGAAGCTGCCTGACAATGAAGGAGACGCCACAGACTCAGGTTCAATCCCTGGGTCAGGAAGATCCCCTGCAGGAGGAAATGGCAACCCACTTCAGTATTCTTGCCTGGAAAATCCCATGGACAGAGGGGCCTGGCGGCTAGTCCAGGGAGTTGCGAAGAATCGGCCGTGACTGAGCAGGCGAGTCCTAGTCTATCATCTTGACAGTTTCCTCAGGTTTTCTGATAACCGAACTGGGCGTCGTGTCTGCAGACACCCTGAGACTCACTTATGAGTCTCATAAGTGAGTCTCATACAGCCAATGTCTGGTACGGGCGTCTGACGGTGGGTGGCCACACTTTGGTATTAAGCCTTACCCGACCTGGGCAACTACCCAGAGTTCATCACATTTGATCCAAATGACTTTCTGCTTTCCCTCCCAATCAATTCCCTGAAATATAGAAGATTTTTCATCCAGGAGGGAACACCACTGCTCCGAAGGTGGAAAAACAATGCAGGGGGACCGGGCGGGCTGCAGCCTTGGCAAACCCGCTGGATCCTGGGCTGACAGTTTGAGAGGTTGGCTGGGAGTCCACCCCAGCAGGCCCTGCGTGAGGTGACCGTCCAGTACCGCCTTGAGCACCTTAAGCAGGGACGCCCGTGTGGGGGCCCGGGTGAGGGCGGTGGAGGTCTGCCGGGGTCAGGGCTGCCCTGAGATCTACGGGTCCACACAGCCCACTAGTATCAGAGAGGAAGCAGAGCTCTGAAAGCACATCCTTTCCTCTCCTCCGGCACGGGTCCTGGTGCCCTGGGCCCTAGGACTTGTCCCAGACGACTCTTCTCCCACCCAGCTCCCTCTGGGCTCTTGGGGCGGGTGTGTGGCCCTCGAGGTCCAAGTCTCGGGGTTTGGCAAGTTATCCTCAGAAGCCCTAAGGACCTGGGATAGGCTGGCAGGCTCCAACCCCATTGTATAACTTTAGTATATTTCTTGACAACTTCCAAATGAAAGGCACAGTCTGTCTTAACCACAAGTTCATGGTGGGAGGCCTGCTGTCCCGTAATTCGTTAGCTCAGACCTAGCATTCTCCTGAGACCCACAGGTGAGCTCGGCCTTCCGCTGCAAATCTGTGTATTTGCAAAAGGCATGTGGTTTTCTGCTGAAAAGGAGGCACGTATGCGGACAGGCTGGGCTTCCTAGGTGGCGCAGTGGTGAAGAACCCACCTGCCAATTCAGGAGCAGTGGGTTTGACCCCGAGTCAGGAAGATCCCTGGAGTAGAAAATGGCAACTCACTCCAGTGTTCCTGCCTGGAAAATTCCATGGACAGAGGAGCCTGGCGGGCCACAGCCCACGGGGTTGCAAAGGCTGAGCATGACTGGGCGTGACTGAACAAACATGAAAGGCACGGCCAAGTGCCGTGGAGGCTCTCACACCAAGTCGTAAAAAACCGGCACACACAGCCTAGTGCAGGGACAAAATCTGAACGACTTCACTGCTGAGCGTTGGCTTACGGAGACGCAGCGCACACAATACTACGTGGCGTTTTTCTTCAATTGATGCAACTCAGTCATTTTTATTGCAACTGGAAGACAATACATCACAGAAACTTTATGGTAGGTCTGGGGGAAAAGTGTTATTTACAATAAATGATGAAATAGTTTGTCTTTGGCAATATGATTACATACGAAGGATGCGAAATGCAAGTATGGATGCCTCCAAAGCAACAGCATCAGGTCCCTCAAGGCGGGCGGGCTGTACCTGCTCCACGCTTCCTCGAGGCAACACAGACGCGCCCGAGTGTCACCTCCGCCTTCACGGCTCTCCCTTTCTGTTCGTGATATTGGCAGTTTCATTCAGAAAAAAACACCGACGGAAATTGGCTTTTGAAAACTTATTACTCTAAGTAAATAAATTTGGCCATGGAGGTCTCTTGGCCAGAGGTCAGATGACCCTAAGTATTGAGAGTAAACTCTTGTCTTCTGATTGCTTTATCACTGTTATTTATTTTTTCTGTAAAACAAAAACAGAACTCAGAAATGTTACAGAATCAGAGTATAAAAAAATGTACAAGTGTATAATGCTTCCCAGACACACACGGGTACTTGTCCTCCAATTGTCACCATGGCAGTGTAAGCAGTGAGTGTGAACAACAGCGGGGAACTGGTTAATGAATCAGCTGTGTCGCTGGCTCGACACATGCTCAAGAAATGCTGCACGCTTAAATAACTGAACTTGTGCTAAGAGTTTCATCTAAAAAAAAGGGAGGGGCTGGGAACTCAGGCCACAGTCATGAAAGGATGAAAGACAACTTCTAGGTTTGCTAGATACACCATATCGAAGTCTCTGCGAATCCAATATGGAATATTAATTCTTTGCAAGAAGTAGGGAAGGCTGTTCTCAACTGTTGCAAAGGAAGTGGAAAACACTGCTGTATCTATTCCAAATAAATAGTCTTGATTTCAGCGCTAACAAAACGAACAGGAAGGGTACTTGTGAGCACGATCACAGTTAAGTCAGAAGTGATCTTTCACCCAGGTCTGATTTCAAAAGTAGGACAGACAGCAAAACGCAGCACCATAGACACATTGGTTTCGGCCGTTAAAAGATGGATCGTTTGAAACATCGGATTTTTCCTTCCTTAATTTTTGGTCAGTGACGCTAGCACTTGTTTGCTGAACTGTGGAAGAATTGTAAGGTCACACACATTATTCATGATAAAGCAAAGGAGTCTGTGCTTAATTCAAGAATAACCAGTAGGGGGCAGAGAGAGCAGCTGACCACCATCACCGGTGCTCTCTCCAAGGAAGGGGGGCTGACAGATGCATTCACAAAGGCAGGTGGGTCTATACAGAACACTGAACGCCCTGTGTACATCCTCACGGGACTCCAGGGACAGGAACACCACACAACGGATATACTTCGATTTACACGTTCCATTACAAGGAAGAAAAAAAAAAAAAGACACCATTCCAACTTTGTAACTGTGTTAACTGTAATATAAACCAAAGTCCCGAGTTTTGGCAGGTAACTAAAAAGAGGGTTATCACTTAGGTTATATAGCAAAAGTGTTGATGTCTATTATATATAGTAGTATAAATAATAAAAAAGTATTATTTAAATTAGATCACAGTGCTGCGTTATCTGCATAACAGTGTTTGATATAGTATTCGAGCTGGGACCTACGACACGAAGGGTTGGACTGTCAACACTGGTTAAAGTCACAATCAAGAGGGGACACAGAGTTCAAATGTGTTCTTTTGGTGGCAAAAAAAAAAAAAAAATCCTGAAGATGAAAGAAAAATACTCTACAGAAACATAAAAAAGAAAATGGCAACATCTGGGCAGCTGTGATCCACCAGAAAGAAACGAGTCCCAACCTGAATCAAGTTTAAAGGGAAAGAGAAGTCACACTGAGTTGAATCCAATCCCATATGGAAAACCCTCCCATGCAGGTCACTTGTATTGAACTTTGATTCCTTCTCCGAGAGCTCTTGGATGAGAGGCTGGGGGCCCACACGTGTGGGGTGTGGGGTGGAGGTCACCGAGATGGGGGGCTGGCAGCATTTGGGGCTGAGCACTCCAGCCGTGCCCCAGAACTGGGCTGGACAAAGCCCACAGCCCGAAGCTGTCCCCGGGGGAGGCGGCCCACCCTGCCCCGGTGGCCCCGTGGCATTCATGCCGCGCCCGGCCAGGGCCAGACACCTTCAGTGCCTCTCCCAGGGGAGAAAACCAGATCTTGGGAGAAGCCTCCCACACAGCCCTTCTGAAAAATGCAGCCTCAAGACTAAAATCTGCCACAGCTGTCTTGGCCAGGGTTTTCTACAACCACCGTCTGGATGTGGGGTGGGTTCACTTTAGTTTCAGATAGACAATTTGACCAAAGAACTCTTGAACACGTGTGTGTGTATATATATATACTGCTTAGAGAGGAGGGAAGGGAAATAGGAGCTTAGGGTGTATCATAAGGCTGGGAAAATCGATGATGCAGACCCTTTCCACAAAGTACTAGGTAAAGATAAGAGACAACTGTAGTAGCATAAAAATAACTTTCTATGTGTATAGCATTTAAGAAGAAAGAGCAAACTCTCCATCTCTTAAATGTGTCCCAGGACCGACAACAAGTAAATGCGGATGTCACGGTGCAGACGTGTTCACGGCTGTTTCCCAAAAGCATCTTCAAATATTGCTATAGTTCCCCACTGCCCCCCCACCCCCCGCCCCACGTGAGTATGTGAAACTGGAATGACACAGGAGACGCCGCTTCTCCCAGCAGGAGAAATCAAAGCAAAAACACCACACCCCCGGAACGGTGCTCGGGCGGTTTCTGTCAAGACTAGATGAGGACGCGGGGTAGTTTGGAAGCTAAAAGAACACCTGACGTTTGGGAAGAAATTCCAAGACTAGAGTGAATTACACTTGAGCAAAATATTCTTTCACAAATAGGCTTGTGCTTAAATTCTCTACTGCTCTTGGAGGAGGGGGTGAGAGAGGGTGTCTTCTGCCCCCGGGCTTGGCAAGGACGTGGACAACCTCATTCCGCAATGAAGTCACTATGAACGGCCACATACACATCAATACTTTTTTTTTTTTCTCAACAATCAAAATACAAAGTTAAACACAATTGAGCCATTGTTTTGGTTATGCATAATGTGTATGCCTCCAAAAACAGAAGAAAAATAGAAAAAAGTACCCTCACTAAAGTTTCCCCTAGGTCTCCCAGCGGCTCCTGTGTTAGGGACTGCAAGAGACGCAGGAAATAACACTTAGAAAGCTGCCCGATGAGGTATTTATGCAAAAACAGTGGTTCTGGAGTTAAGAACACACTTTTATAAGATATTTCTCTATTTCTCAAAGAGATCAGAAAAGTAAATCACACACATTGCATTTTATTATTTTCTAAAAGAGGCCTTTGCTCCTTTAGAAAAAAGGAAATGAGGGGAGACAGCCCACCGGTGGGGGTCGCCGTCAGAAGGAACCCCCGCCAGAAAAACAGTCCTGGGTGTTTGTCTCTGCCTTTCGGGAGGGAAGTCTGGATTTGATCTGGGAGGGCCGGGGGACTGAGGTGGGCTTGGTGAGGGGACACCACCAAGTGCCGCCCGGTCCCGCAGCTGCGGATGGCTTTTGGGGTGTCAGACGTTGGTTTGGGGAGATAGAGGGAACAGAGCGCTTCGAAAAGATCCCGATTCCCATCTCTCTACAGCCAGCACAAGCACGCTGGACGCACGCGGGTTCAGTAACCAATCTGACCTGCGCAGGGGCGTAGATCTTTTTCCCCCAGCTCCTCTCATCCGCAGCCCAGAGGAAGAGGACGCCCGAGTTAATTTCTCCAGAGCTGCGGGCCGTGCCTGGGGCGGGCAGATGGGCTCCGCAACCGCCCACCCCGGCCTGTTTTAAAAAAAATCAAGATCACCCCAGTCCCCTCCTTCTCCCTCACCATCGTATCTTGAGAGCAGGTGTTTTTATGCTTTAAAATTCCCTTCCGTGTGGGCGGAACATCACACTCTAAAGAGGTTCCTCCGATCTCCCTGACTCCTTTCTTTCAGGCAAAGCTCACAGGAGCTGCTTCGGGGCTGTGCGCCGTCACCTGGTGGTCTGAATCCCGCGCCCACAATCTAGGTGGGCTTCGCTCCCGGTGGGTTCGAGCACCCGGCGTCAGGGACGCTGTGAGCCGCCGTGAGGGGGAGCGTCTGGGGGCTGGGCCTTCCCAGGCCCGCGGCACTCTCCTTCCCGGGTACCTAACTCACACCCTCATCCAATAAGGCCCAGTCGTGTGTTTCCCCTTCTCCTGGCGAATTTGCATAATTATCCACTGCCTTTTTTCCCTAGAAACCAAACCCCGGTCCTGGCTTTCTCAAGTCAGTGTCCCATAATTCTCTTGATTCTATCACACACACTCACTACTGAGTTTGCTCTCAGATTATTGCGTCATGGTAAACATGTACAGAGAGAAAGGACACCTTTTCAGCAGAGAATCAGAGGGGTCGGGGCTGAAGTGCAGGCAAGGCGGTACAGAGCTCCGCCATCCAGGCCCTACCAGAACATGAAGAGAGTTTTGTATTGCAGAGTAAGCTCCCCAACAGTCAGAATTTGTCCCTGAAGAAGGTTAAACCTTAAACACCTGCTTCAAAAAACCAAAACAAAATAATCGGGAAAAAGGAAAAAAAAAAAAAAAGAAAGAAAAAAAAATAAAGGAAAGAAAAAAAAAAAAAAAGAAAAAAAGAAAACCAAAAGAACCTCTAAGCCTAAGGGCTTAAAAATTAGAGGCATAGCCTTTTCTCTATTTTCTATATTTATATGAAAATAATTCATGCTTCATGCTAAATACATTATTTACCTTACAAGAACTTTGTTATTTTTGAATAAAAAAAAGTTTGTGTTTTTGTGATTTTTTTTTCTTTTTTCAAAGGAATTCCATGCATTGTGGATCAGAAATTTCTGCTGGCTACACGGCTGAATGTGGAAATCATTTTGATTTTTGCAAAGATGAATCCTGACTGATGTTAATTGCAAACTCCATTTTGAGGGCAGTATAGGAGTTTTTTTTTTCTTTCTTTTTTTTTTTTTTGCCATGTTTTACTTTAGTTTGTCCATCAATGTGCCTTTCATCTTTTAAAAATACACCACAATACTAATGGCAGGTTCCGTAGCTTTTTGTTTTCACTTGGATCAAATGATTTTGACAGACAGAAAAAGTTTTGTACCATTATTTCCTTAACAGCTATGGTAATTTCTTGGAACTTGATTTTCACTTGGGCAGTTAAGAAGACATAGCTTGTTTTTTGCATCAGTTTTTTTTTTTCTCTTTCGTGTGTGTGGTGTGTATATGTGTGCACACGCGCATATGAGCAGGACCAACCTTCAGGCTTATGGCTTGTGTAACCTTCTTTTCGTTTAATACAGAACAGAATCCAGTGATCAGCAACATCATTAAAAACTGACCCAGTTTCTTCTCATGAGTCACTGAGACCCGGTGAATAAGAGCGGTCCAGTGTTCACCTGTGGAGATGCTACTGGGCTTCGTGATTAAGAAGCACAGAGGACTGATGGCCGCCCTGCTCCCGCCTCACACTGCATGCTTGGAGCCACGACAAGGCTCCTCCTGGCATCCTCTTGAGGCCCAGTGCCCGAGCCTGGGTCTGCTCCTAGGGGACCAGGGATCCTTCCGTCTCCTCAGTTGCCTACGTGCGCTCACTCACTGACCCCAGCTGGGTGCACAGCCTGACCTCTTAAACCTAAAGGTTGGGCCTGATCCATGGTGACCTTGCACACGTGCCTTCTAGTGCTGGGTGTGTGTCCCCGCGGCGTTACTGCTGCATCCCTGTGGATTCAGCCGCGGGATTCTGAGACAAGCTGGAGGAAGCAATGGTCATTTTGGCTTTTTCGGTTTTGTCTTCAGGTAATGAAAAGCTTTTGTAAAACGGCTGAGTGTCAATATGAGTTCTATGGCTTCAATCTCCTTTAAACATAAAATTCTTAAGGGTTCAAAACCAAGGAAGGGGGGCAAATTAAAAAAAAAAAAAGGAAAGAAAAGAAAGAAAACCAAAACAAAGGAAAAAGAAAAGAAAAAAATAATAAATTGCTGATATTGCCACAAATCATTAGAAATCTCCTGACATGCTGAAACCAAATGGCCGTAAGTTCAAAACAAATCAGTGACTTGTTTTTGTTAATTTTTCGCGGTTTCCTTTTGCTCCTTCTGCCCCGTTGCCGTCCGATTCGTGATGTTGTTCAGGCAGGACCGGATGCCCGCCAGGTGCAGGAGCGAGCCGGCCGCCTCCTTCATCTCCTCGTCGTCGCTCTCGGGGGGCTTCTCCGTGCGTCTCTTTTTGAGGGGCAGCGTGTCGCTGGGCACCTTCCGCGCCTTGGCCGCGGGCGGCCGCTTCTTGTGCGCGGGCGTGGGGCCGCCGTCGCCGGGCGCCTCCCGGGGGCCGCGCGGCCGGCCGTCCTCCTCCGGCTCGCTGTGGCTCTCGCGGCTCGGGCAACTGCCCTCGCTGCCCTCCGGGCCCCCCTTGGCGGCGAACTCGTCGGGCTCGTCAGCCGAGGAGGACGAGACGGAGTCGCTGGCGGGCGAGGCGCTGCGGGCGGCGGCGGCCTTGGCGCTGCTGTAGGTGTGGTCCTCCTTGGGGTCCCCGCTGACCACCGGGGAGCCGCAGGCCGGCTCGCTCTCAGTCCGCAGGCGGCAGCCGGGGAGGCCGTTCCTGCAGGGCGGGGATGAGAGAGGACACGGTTAAACCCCTTGGAGCAGACCCCTGGCAGCCCCCCGAGCTCTCGGAGCAGACGCGGGGACGCCCGGCCAGCGGTCTGCCAGCAGGAGCCTCTGCCCTGAAGCTGAGGCCCGACATCCGGCAGCTCCCTCGTCCCTGCTGGTCTCCTGCCGTGGACACGACCACTCCGTTCGTGCTTGCTGTGACGGTGGTGGAAGCACAATCTCTCCTGTTAAACCGTAAGAATCAAGCTGTGTGCTGGGTTTCACGCGCCCGCCAATGCGCGGTGGAGAGACCACCGGGCGATGCTGGCTGGGTCCTTCCGAGGAAAAAGTCTGCAGTGCTCTAGAGCGGCTCCGCCTAGAGCCTTTAGTCAGAAGGCTAAACCTGCTGTTCAGGGGAAAAGAGGCCCCCGTCACGGGGTGATGGCTCCTCACTGCCGCGGCCCCGCCCTCAGCCATTCAGCCACCCCTCCCGTGGATGCGTGGCCTGGGGTGGGGGGCTCCTGGGGAGGCAGCCCAGGCCGAATCAGACCCGGACACTCACAAGGATGCTCACAGATGAACAGAGAAGCAAGTCATGGTTACACAGACACGACATCAACAAGCTACCATCTACTAATCGGACCACCTGCCAGGCGCTTTGCTGTATCTGCAGAGATGATTGCATTCAACTCTATGAAGTGGTTATATTGGCATCCTTATTCTATAGATGCTAGAAGTGAGGCCTGGGCCAGTTTGGTAACTTTCTTAAAGCCGCACAGCTCATCAGGAGCAGGGATGGGAACCGAAGCCTGACTCGGGCTCTCTGCACCACCACCAGGCCGACTCCTGCTCTTTTCTGATTTGCCCTGTAACCAGATCACCTATGTATTCCCACCAGAACCCAACAGGACCCGTCACAGCTCCGAGTACGCTGTCATGTCCGTATGTCCGAGCAGGGAGCGGACCTCCCCTGTGCTTTCCCACTGGCAAAAGGGACACAGTGTCTGCGCCCCCCGGCCCGCTTCACGGGGCTGTGGAACGTGGGTGACCGCTGGCTGGCGTCTGGACCAGCGAGGACCGTGATGCCTCCGTGGGGTTCGGCCACACGCTGTGTGAACAGCGCCGACCGGGTCTGCCCAGCGCGCGGGAGGGGCCGGCAGTGAGGCGATCGAGGAGGCGGTGGCCAGAGAGGACCACTCACGGAGGGGGGTCACTGCCGGCTGCCGGGGGAGGCGGAGGGCATGGGAGGCCTGTGGGGGACACGGCGTCGGGCTAAGGCTGTGGGGGCTGGGGGCTCTGGGCAGGGTGGGGACACTTTCCGCTGCACTGTGTTTGCCGGCTTTCCCAGCGGCCCGCCCACCAGTGAAAACGTTTCTAGATCTTGGGATCGTGGGTACACCTGTCCCAACCGCCCCAAGTGTCAGCACCCTGAATTCCCTCCATCATCACGGACTGTGTGATGGTTCCCATGAGTGTCAGCTCCACAAGGCAGGCCCAGCCCCTGGGATGTCCTCGAGGCCTAGTGCCGGGCCAGGCAGGGAGGGGACCCACACGGAGACATGAGCAAGCGTCGGAGCAGGCGCGATCGTGCAGCAGGGAGCAGGCGGTCTGGGGAGTCTCCCGCAGCGTGCCTTCCCGGACTCTCTGAGGACGTGGCCCCGGGGAAGGGCAGTGGGGTGCTGTGGAGAGGGAGAGGATTCTGGGAGCAAACGCGTTAAGAAAAAAGGCAAGCCGTGCAAAAACTAACTCTTCATGAGTCCAGGTGAAAGGCACGCATGGTGTTCCCTGTGCTTCTCCTTCTTTTCCCACAAGTTAAACTTTTTTTTAAGTAAAAAGTCTGGGGTGTAGGGTAGAGACACGGGAGAAACACCAGAAAGAAAGCAGGTGTTACATTTCAGTTCCGTGCTGTACAAGGGGGGAGGTTCTGAACCTGAGACCTTCTTTCTCTCTCCTTCTCTTTCAAGGACATAAACAAGCATAAGCCATCATGGAAAAGAATATCAAAAAGAAAAATGTATATATATTTATGTGTGCATAGGGCTTCCCAGGTGGCTCAGTGGTAAAGAATCTGCCTGCCATGCAGGGGACCTGGGTTTGATCTCGGAATCAGGAAGATCCCCTGCAGGAGGAAGTGGCAACCCACTCAAGTATTCTGGCCTGGAGAATTCCATGGACAGAGGAGTCTGGCGGGCTATAGTCCATAGCATCGCAAAGAATCAGACACGACTAAGCAACTGAACACATATATGGTGTGAAAATGAATCACTTTGCTATACTGTAGTAATTAACACAGCACTGTCCATCAAATGTACTTTTAAAAAAAGGATCTATGCAGGCGTGAGAGCAGCACACTCAGACCTTCCTAAAAGCATCACAGGCATTGGAGGAAAAGAGAAAAGCAAATCACTTCCCGAGCTCGGGAATTCGAGGCGATGCGGGGCAGGGTCTCTGCTTCCACTGCAAAGACGCTGCACTGCAAGCAGGGTCCCAAGATGCACACCCTGCAACACCAGCCCCACTCCACGGACAGACAGACAGACAGACAGACAGACAGACGGAACACGCTCAGGGAGCCCTGTGACTGGTCCTCAGAGATGGCTCAAACAGGAAACTGAAATGTGTCCCCGTCCTCCCCGGGAAGGAAGCGTCCTGTGACGAAGACAGGAAAGCAACACAATGACGACACCTCTGGATAAAAACAGGTGCCTGGAGGCAACTTCAGGGAGTTAGAGTTAAAACGTAAACGCATCTTTCTCTCAGGTGATACAGTTAGCTTTCTCTGAGACTTTATGATGGGCTCACAATCCATAAATTACACACAAACTCAGCAGGAAGCGACACGCTCCTCCAATTACTAATCACTCGAAGCAGCGCTGCTCGTGGCGGGGGCAGGCCGGCTGCGCTGACTGGCGTCAGACACCTCCTGCTGCAGGGTCTGTCGTTCCAGGACGCTGACTGCTTTACAAAGAAACCAGGCAGCCCGAACGTGTTATGTTGGAAGGGGAACTTCTAACCACCTCCTCAAATACCATCCATCAAAATGAACATGGGATACGTCTGAAGTGCCTGCCATTTTTTAGCTTTGTTTTCCATGGAACGACACTCACGACGATCATGTTGGCATAAATTAAAGCCACTTGACTTCACCGGGACCCCACAGAACCATGTGTTATTCATCTCAAATAAAAACCTGGTATTAATCCTCTTGTCAAATCGGTGGAAAATACTCAACATGAAAGTTGAAAAACCACATTAGTTCAGGGTGAGAATGACCAGTCCTTGCCACCCACAAGGCAAGGGATAGCTTCTGATTAGACACGGCCATTTTGCTGATTTTTGATTTGCTCGTGATTTGTTCCATTATCATAGCATCTCTATGTGTTGTCACCCCAGCCTTCCGCCTGTGCATGAGAGTTCTCTCTGGAACTGATGGCTTCAAACCTGGAGGGGAGCATTTAGGGTGACGTCGTCCTTCTTAGGGGTTTACTTGAGAAGGCTGGTCTTTGCCAAGCGTGAAGAGAAGCAGGTGGGGTTAAGAGGATTACAGAAGCCGTGCTCACTGTGTGCGCTTTTGTCCCAAACGGACCACAGGGAGAAAGACAGAAGACGAGAGATGACCGGACGCTTCCGTTCTCAGCCGGCGGCAGAAAAGATACTCGGAAGGCATTCTTCCAACTACCATACAAAAGACCCCGTGTGAAGGACAGCGATGTATTTTTAGTCATTGCTGGGTTCCTTGGAAAATAAGGGGAATCTTAAGAGATCCACGTAACGCACACAGACCAAAAGGACTTCACACACACACAGATGAGAATCTTAAAAAAAAAAAGACAAAATCTGAAATGTGAGCAGCAGGCATCTAAGGAAGGCAGGGTTTTGTGGAGCCGCCTCCAGCCCTGGGACAAGAGGCCAAACTTGGGGGGAGGGCGGAGCAGGGGGAAGGACTTGGGCAGCTCCTGGCTTACTGTGGCCCCCAGCGGGGTTAAAGCGCCCTCAGGCGCATTGGTCCCCAGGCTCCCAGGAGAAGTTTACAAAGCAAAACCTCTCCTGAAGACAGCAACCCACGCCAAGGCCATCAGGATGCCTGTATATCAAGTTGAATCAAGTAAAAGCTCATAACCTAAAATCACCAAAGAGCCCACTAGGAAAGTATAAATGTAAAAATGCCACATAAAAAGTGAGGACCCTTGAATGATGAGGCCTTCAATGAGATCCTAGGGAATCAGCGGCAGACAATGGGGATAAAGGCCGGCCTGACCTCAGCTCCAGATGGAACTGGAGAAAAGAAAAGCCTCCCTTGAGAGTTTTAAGCCACGAGCCTGAAGTCTTGTGGGTGTGAGGCCAGGATTCTACCGTGTGGACCAGAAGACCCCAAGCTATATTCAGTTTAAAGTGCCCAGGGGTGCCGAGGAGAGGAAGGCACAAACCCTTTATGGAAGAACATACTTTAAACCCAGTCCACAAAGAACCCTCACAGATAAGATTTTAAAGAACACAGGTTCACAATAAAAAAAAAAAATCATTAAACACAAAATAAGTAAGCCACTATAAGAGAAAACAGAAAAAAAAAAAAAAAAAAAAAAAACACCCCATAGCATCTGAACTGTAAAGTCTGAAAATACTGCAATAATCAGCCAAAGAATGTAATGTACCCCCCCAAAATAAATAAAATAAAAGAGGGAATTGGCAAATATTAGAAACACTGGATTACTAAAACCAAGCAGATTTGGCTGATTTGGGGATGCCTCAAACAGAATTTCCAGAGCTAAAAAATATAATTCCTGAAATTAAAAAACTCAATGCAATTGAGTTGTGGAAAACAAACAAACAAAAAAATTAGTTGAAAGATGGATCTAAAGATATTATAGAAAATGCAGCAGAGAGAGATAAAGAGATGGAAAACATGGAAAAGAGACTGGGCAACACAGAATATAGTAAGATCATCCAATATAAATGTAATTGGAGTTCCAGAGTAAAAGGAATTATGGGGAAGAACCAATCTCAGAGTAGAAAATGGCTGAGAATTTTCTAGCTTTGATGAAAGTTACCAATCTTCAGATTCAGAAAGCCAACAA
Source organism: Cervus elaphus (assembly GCF_910594005.1). Lineage (NCBI taxonomy): Eukaryota > Metazoa > Chordata > Mammalia > Artiodactyla > Cervidae > Cervus > Cervus elaphus. The sequence continues at coordinate 2,636,321 of NC_057826.1, read as the reverse complement.
GTCCCATGGAGGATACAAAGAAATGCACACCTAGATACATTAAGCCATCCCAGACATCACACACACACACACACACACACACACACACACACAGCTTTAGAAGTACGAGAAAGGAAACACGTCACCTGAGGAGGAGGAGTTAGATAAAACCTGTGGCTCAGACGAGGTAGAGCAGTAATCTCGAAACGAGAGAGAAAAAGTAACTGTCCAACTACAGTGCTATTGTCTGAGAATGAAGGCCCGGGGAGAGGCTGAAGGCAGAAGGAGAAGAGGGCGGCAGGGGATGAGGTGGTTAGACAGCATCGCCAACTCAATGGACATGAGCTTGAGCAAACCCCGGGAGACAGTGAAGGACAGGGAAGCCCTGCGTGCTTCATTCAGTCCGTGGGGATGCAGAGTCGGACATGACTTAGCAACCGAACAACAACCAGGAAGAAGGCAAAATAAAAATATTTTCAGACAAAAAGTCAAGACTTTGATTAAAAGCAGATACTCAATGATAGGAACTTAGGAGTATTTTTCAGGCAAAAAAAAAAAAAAAAAGAGAAAACTTGTGGCTAGCTAAGGGGGAAGGCTGGGATGAACACATCCACACACGACTATATATAAGATAGAGACTCAGCAAGGACCTGCTGTGTGGCACAGGGGACTCCACTCAGGCCTCTGTGTTAGTGATAACCTATGTGGGCAAAGAGTCTGAAAAAGAAGGGATACATGCACTGGGTAACGCAGTCATTCTGCCGTACACCCGGAACTAACACGAGGCTGTAAATCAACTATGTACGGGCATAAAATAGAAGTTAAATGAAAGCCAAGAGCGAAAAGGTCTGAGACGCAAGGAAAGGAAATGCGAAGCAAAGGAACTGTAATCAAGTAGTGACCCTTGGGGACACCAAGCTGTCCCCTGGTGTCTCTGGGGGTTTTGGTTCCAGGTCCCCAGACATCAAAATCTGTGAACGCTCAAGTCCCCTTGACAAAATGGTGCAGTATTTGCTTATAACCTACGCCTGTCCTCCCATGCACGTTAGAGCATCTCAGGATTACTATAATGCCTAATACAGTGTACGGAAAAACACTCGGCAAACAACTGCTAGTGCACAGGGAAAATAAGTTTTGATTTTTGGAACTTTCTGGAATTCTTTTTATATCCTTATATTTTCTATCAGCAGTTGATTGAATCCATGGATGTAAAACCTATGGATATGGAGGGCCAATGATAATAACTGACGTAAAGAAACTGAAATATGAAATAGAGCTCAAGTCCTAGACAAATGTAGCATATGATTTGGGAGGTGGAGAGAACAGAAATTAAAGCATTCCAGAGGTCTTGTATTGAGCAGGAGGTTAACGATACTGATTAACTCTGTACCTTTTAAAATAGTCATGCTAAAAATTCTAGGATCAACACTGAAAGAACAGAAAGACCTATATAACTTATTAACCATTAGAAGGGGGGAGGGGAAAGGAATGACAAGTACAAGAATCGTGGTCAATTTAAAACAATGTTGGTGGGCTTCCCTGGAGCTCAGTGGTAAAGCATCTGCCCGCCAACGCAGGAGACACGGGTTCGATCCCTGGTCCAGAAGACCCCACGTGACCTGGAGCAGCGAAGCCCGTGGGCCGCAGATAGTGAGCCTGTGGAGAGCCCACGATCCGCAGCAGGAGACTCAGCAGTGAGCAGCCCGTGCGCACAGCGAGAGCCGCGCTCACGACGCCCGGGGGAAGCCCGCAGCCAGAACATACAGCAGGGCCAAAGACAGGCACAGCGGGAAGAGCAAAACACTGGGAGGAGGGAGGCTGGGGGGGCACACGGCGCAAAAACGCAGACTGAGAGGGCAGAAACAAACCCACACGCGTCGTTTAAAACAGGCTAGCATCTCCACTAAAAGCTGAAGATCATTAACACTGACTTAAAGTCACATGCCATTTATAAGACATGAACCTAAAACGTTAAGGACTAAGAAAGGTTAAAAGTAAAAGGAGGAAAAACACGGTGCCATGTTGATGTAGCAAAATTAAACCAGACAGGATAGATTTTTAAGGCAAAAGATCATTACTGAAGATAAAGAGTCACTGAATATTCAGGAAGGTTCAATTCACCGGGAATATGTAACTGTTCTAAACGTGGAGACCTCCAATAAGATTGCTTCAAGATACACCCAAATTGGAAGAGCTACAGGAAGAAATGGTCAAACCCACATCTCTCCCCCTTCTCCCTTCTCCCCCAGACACAGTTCATATGTAGATTTGAGCTAGTGGACATATACTGAACATGTGCCCATGACAGACAAGGTGTATTACTTTGAAGCACACACAAAATATTTATAATAAAAAATGGTATATACTACTAGACCACATAGCAAGTCTCCACAAACCTCAAATAGCAGTATCTTATAGATGAATTTTCTGACCACAATGCATTGTAATTAATAATTAATGATGAAGAGGTAACTAAAAACAAAAATAACCAAAAACCACCTCCTCATAGGTTTGAAAATTTAAAAACACAATTCTAAAAACACCTATGGGTGAAAGAAGAAAGCAAGATGAAAACTAGTAAATACTTTTAACTTGTAACAATAATGAAAATAAAAGGCACCAAAATTTATGGATACAACTAAGCAGCAGTTCCAATGAAAGTATAACCTAAACTTTTACATAAAAGTATAAAAGTTTAAAATAAAAGTATCCAATTCAGAATTCACTATCACAACAAAAAAGAATAAACCCAAAGAAAGAAAGGAAATTATAAAGAAACTAGCAGAAATCAATGATATAGAGAAGAGATACAAAATAGAGGTAATTATAATAATTAAAAAAAGCTCCAAAGTTGATTCTTCTAGAGAAAAAACCCTATGTGTGTTAAGGTTAAGCAAAAAGAGAGGTAATAAAATGAAATAAGAAATAAAAGGGATACAACTACAAAAGACATTGAAAAGATGACAGATATATTATAAGTAACTTTATGCCACATTTTTGAAAGCAGGTGATATGGACAAATGCCTACAGACACCAAAATGAATTGAAAAAGAAATGAAAAATAAGTTATACTATAAGAATTAAAGAAATTCACTCAATAGTTAAAAATCATCCCACAAATAAAACACCAGCTCTGCAGTGGTTTTGCAAGTGAGTTCCACCAAACATTAAGCAACAGATAATTTCAATCTTACCCAAACTCAGGGAATCTAAGACTGAATACTCTTTAATGCGTAATGTGAGAATGATGTAATCCTGACACTAAAACTAGATAAAGGTAGCACTAGAGAAACATGAGAGAGTTTCAAGAGAGTTCCAGAAAAACATCTATTTCTGCTTTATTGACTATGCCAGAGCCTTTGACTGTGTGGATCACAATAAACTGGAAAATTCTGAGAGAGATGGGAATACCAGACCACCTGACCTGCCTCTTGAGAAACCTGTATGCAGGTCAGGAAGCAACAGTTAGAACTGGACATGGAACAACAGGCTGGTTCCAAATAGGAAAAGGAGTACCTCAAGGCTGTATACTGTCACCCTGATTGTTTAACTTCTATGCAGAATACATCATGAGAAATGCTGGGATGGAAGAAGCACAAGCTGGAATCAAGATTGCTGGGAGAAATATCAATAACCTCAGGTATGCAGATGACACCACCCTTATGGCAGAGAGTGAAGAAGAACTAAAGAGCCTCTTGATGAAAGTGAAAGAGGAGAGTGAAAAAGTTGGCTTAAAGCTTAACATTCAGAAAACTAAGATCATGGCATCCAGTCCCATCACCTCATGGGAAATAGATGGGGAGACAGTGGAAACAGTGTCAGACTTCATTTTTTGGGGCTCCAAAATCACTGCAGATGGTGATTGTAGCCATGAAATTAAAAGACGCTTACTCCTTGGAAGGAAAGTTATGACCAACCTAGACAGCATATTAAAAAGCAGAGACATTACTTTGCCAACAAAGGTCCGTCTGGTCAAGCCTATGGTTTTTCCAGTGGTCATGTATTGTGAAGAAAGCTGAGCGCCGAAGAATTGATGCTTTTGAACTGTGGTGTTGGAGAAGACTCCTGAGAGTCCCTTGGACTGCAAGGAGATCCAAGCAGTCCATCCTGAAGGAGATAAGTCCTGGGTATTCATTGGAAGGACCGATGCTGAAGCTGAAACTCCATTACTTTGGCCACCTCATGTGAAGAGTTGACTCATTGGAAAAGACCCTGATGCTGGGAGGAATTGGGGGCAGGAGGAGAAGGGGACGTCAGAGGATGAGATGGCTGGATGGCATCACTGATTTGATGGGCATGAGTTTGAGTTGACTCCGGGAGTTGGTGATGGACAGGGGGGCCTGGCGTGCTGCGGTTCATGAGGTTGCAAAGAGTTGGACATGACTGAGCGACTGAACTGAACTGAACTGAGAGAAACATGGATGTGGACAAATATGCAAAAATTCACATATAAGATGCTAGTGTACCAAGGCTAGCAATATGTAAAAAATATATCACCAGTACATTAGAAATGTAGGTTTTACTTAAAATTAGGAATTTATCATGTAACTCACCACAGTAAAACAAGGAGAAAAAATTTACGGTTCTGCTAAATGATATAAACATTTCTTTGATGAAATTCAACCATTTATGATAAACTATGATTGCAAACCAAATATAGAAGGAATATTTTTGTAATGATAAAGTATATTTCCTAAAAACCCTATAACAAACAGTCCATCAATTGTTCTTCAACAACACAGCACTCTTTAAAATAAGAAACAATATAGGGGCTTTGGTGGCGGCCCAGGAGTTAAGAGCCTCTCCTGCAACGCGGGAGATGTGGGCTCTTTCCTTGGTCAGAACTTGGATGCCACGTGCCGTGCAGCAACTGAGCCCCTGCAAGGCAATTACTGAGCCTGCACCCTCTGGAGCCACATCTAGAGAGCCCGTGTGCCTCAACCATGATCGGACGCAGCCAAATAACAGAGGTAAGAAAGGATGAAACAATATAAAGATGTCTGCTGTCATTACTTTCCCTCAGAGGTTCTAACTGTAACAGGACAGGAAAAAATAGGACAGGATATAATAGGATATAATAGGACAGGATATAAGAATAGGAATATAATAGGACAGGATATAAGAAAAATCCCCTCCATTATTTATCTGATTTTATACACAGAAGAATCTACAGATAGATTAGTAAATTTACTAAGTCAGTTTATTTAGCAAGGTTGCTGGAAAAAATTAATATACAAATAATTAACTCCAGATGGATTATAGTATTGAAATGATATAGGAAAAATTTTTTAACATCTTTTAGAAAAAAACTACAGAAAGCCATATAATCTTAGAGTAGGGACTTTTTAAAGACACTAGATTTGATTACAAAGTGATTACTAAGCATGAAGATTAAGAGCTTCTGTTCATCAGAAGACATTACTATGGACAGTGAAATGACCATCCACAAACTTAGAAAAGTTATTAGCAACACATATAGTCAATAACAGCATATTAAAAAGGAGAGACATCACTTTGCTAACAAAGGTTTGTATAGCCACTGGAAAAAGCCATGTACAGATGTGAGAGTTGGACCAAAAAAAAGGCTGAGTGCTGAAGAATTGATTTGTTGTAGTACTTTCAAATTTTAGTGCTGGAGAAGACTCTTGAGAGTCCTTGGACTGCAAGGAGATCAACCAGTTCATCCTAATGGAAATCAGTCTTGAATATTCATTGGAAGGACTGATGCTGAAGCTGAAACTCCAATACTTTGACCACCTGATGCGAAGAGCCGACTCACTGGAAAAGACCCTGATGCTGGGAAAGACTGAAGGCAGGAGGAGAAGTGGACGACAGAGGATGAGATGGTTGGATGGCATGACTGACTTGATGGACATGAGTTTGAACAAACTCTGGGAGATGGTGAAGGACACGGAAGCCTGGCACGCTGCAGTCCATGGGGTCACAAAGAGTGACTCAACAACAACAAGATAGTCAATAAAGGGTTATTATCCAGAATATACAAAGAAGTCCTACAAAGATAAGAAGAAAAGAAAACAACCTGATAGAAAAATGAATAAACTGTTGAGCAGGCAATCCATCAAAGAGCATGTTCAAGCAGCCAGTTAAATAAATGGAGAACTGTGCAACCTCCTTAGTAAAAAGGGAAATGGAAATTAAAATGCTGCAGGATACTGTTACATATCCACTAGACTGGTTGAAATTGCACAGGATGACAACTCCACATATCTGTGGAGATGCCGAGGAATGGGAAGTACCATACTCTGCTGGGAGGCATGCACGTGGATATGAGCAGTTCAGAAAACAATCTGTCATCATCTGGTAAAGTTGAGCACATTAACCCCGTATAAACCAACAATTTCCACAGTGACACATGCATTTAGATGAAACTGTAGGCATGGACAGGAACTCCCATGGTAACTTTGTAAAAGTAACTATAAACAATTCAAATACCTTAAAAAAAAAAAACTTGTGGCCCTCCACACAGTGGAATATTATATAGGCATGAAAACACCTTCAGTTACAACTGCATGAAGCAAACCAAACAAACTTTGTCATGAATAAAGAGGGTAAGGAGTAAGTCAGAAAAGAAGACATAAAGTACCATTCCAGATATTAATAGATAAAATTCAAATCAAGCAAAATTAAATATATTCCTTATGGATATGAAAAATACTTCTAAAAGCCTAGGAACAGTGCATGCAGAATCTGGGATTACGGTTATCTTTAGCAGCTGCGGGGCCTCTGACACCTGCTCCTGCTGCGTAGCCCTTCCTGGGAAGCGCGTGGGTTCAGCAATGCCAGGGGTTCTGCCTCAGTGGCCATCTCCACATTGGGGGCAGGAAGGGGCACGGTTCCCTCCCGTGAGCTGCAAGGGGTCCCCTTAAAAGACTGGGACAACTGTGACTCCTTATCTGCATTACGTGATCATATACTGTTCTGTGTGATCACAGAACACGACAGGAATGGCCCTAAAACTCTCCTCCATGAATCATTTTGCATTTGGCACAGTCCAGCATCATCAGGAGTGCAGAGGACTTTTCACATACAGTAGGAAAAGCTGCCAGGACTTTCAAAGGCCTTAACCAATGCCACTGGTTTGAAATACGAGGAGCAACTGCAGAACGTGGATCAAACATCACACGGTGAATTTGCTGGTCACTGTTTCGATTTCTGGACCAGAAGAGCCAGAAGTCGAGACAAGAGCTGAGCTGGTGGCCCAGAGGGCACTCACGTGCACCTTCATCCCCTGGCGTTGTTTTCCCTCTTCCCTTTACTACTTCCTCCTCTTCTCCCCACCAAGCATAACCTAATACTGAGTTCTAGAACTGCCGTCAAAGACCATGGTTTCAAAAGATGAACGCTGACAGGCACTTGGTTTTTAAACTAAAACAAAAAACAGATCAGTGGCAAACTTTCCTTCCAGTGACATCATTGGGCCCCACCCTCTCTTCAAACTGAAGGGTGCAGGCTTCCTGAACTCCTGTGACAAGCATGTTCTCCAAGGGAAAGCGAAAGACAATGACCAGGAGCAGGCCTGAAGCTGACACATGCATTTTCCTGCTGACTTTATTCTGACAGGACCTCAAGTAGTAATGCTTCGTATGACAATAGAACCATTAATTCCTGACTTGCTTCCTGTTCCAGGGGAACTGCATTTTCACTTGAGGTCCTTAAAGCTCCAAAAAACATTAAGCAGCCTTAGGTGGTGATCAAATGAAACTTTCTCGTAATTCTATAACATGCTGCGGTTTAGACTACCGCGTCTCTGGTGGCTCAGACGGTAAAGAATCTGCCTGCAATATGGGAGACCCAGGTTCAATCTGTGGGTCAGGAATATCCCCTGGAGAAGGGAATGGCTACCCACTCCAGTATTCTTGCCTGGAAAATCCCACGGACAGAGGAGCCTGGTGGGGTCACAAAGAGTCGGACAGGACTGAGTGGCTAACACGTGCTTTAGATTACTGTCATGACCCCTTAAAACCCGGGCTTTGCCACGAGTGTGCATGTCCTGAAGGTGGCCCGGGAACTCAATCTGTGCCTTTTCTGGGGTTTGGGCCTGAGCGTCAGGTATTCAGGGAGGGGATCTGGGAACGTACGTGGGGGAGCAGGTGGATGAGTCATGCTCTCCACACGACATATTTCATTTTTTTAGCTTTAAACAATTGTAATAAAATACACAAACATAAAAAAACTTACCATCTCAACCTTTGTTAGGCGCACGGCTCAGTGGTATTAAATACGCTCATAACGTTGTGCAGGTGCCCCGCCATCCATCTCTATAAACCTTCACCCTGTAAAACTGTGACCCGTCCCCAGTAAACAACGACCCCTCCCCTCTCCACACAGACACTGGCAACCACCATTCTACGCTCTGTCTCTATAGATAGGACTATTCCAGGTACCTCATTTAAGTGAAGTCATACAGTATTTGTCTTTTTATGAGTAGCTTATTTCACTTAACATAAATGTCCTCAAGGTACATCCACATTGTAGCATGGATCAGAGCTTCCTTCTGCTTAAAGGCTGAATATTCTATCATGTGTATACACACCCCATTTTGCTTGTTTGTTCATCTACTGATGGATGCTCAGGTTGCTTACAGGTCTCCAGTTCAGTTCAGACACTCAGTCGTGTCCGACTCTTTGTGACCTCATGGACCGCAGCACGCCAGGCCTCCCTGTCCATCACCAACTCCCAGAGTCCACTCAGACTCATGTCCATCGAGTTGGTGATGTCATCCAGCCATCTCATCCTCTGTCGTCCCCTTCTCCTCCTGCCCCCAATCCCTCCCAGCATCAGGGTCTTTTCTAATGAGTCAACTCTTCACATCAGGTGGCCAAAGTACTGGAGTTTCAGCTTCAACATCAGTCCTTCCAAAGAACACCCAGGACTGACGTCCTTTAGGATGGACTGGTTGGATCTCCTTGCAGTCCACGGGACCTGCCACGCTGTTTTCCACAGTGGCTGCACCACCTTACACTCCCACCCACAGTGCTCACGGTTCCAACTTTTCCATAACCTCGTCAACATGTACTATCTTCTGTTTTCTTGATGGTGCCATCCTAATGAGGGTGAAGTACGACCTCACTGTAGTCTTGATCTGCATTTCCCTAATGATTAGTGACGTTGAGCATTTTTCTATGTGCTTATTGCTTATTCCATGTACTGTTTGTGTATCTTTGGAGAACAGTCCTTTCCCATTTATGAACAGGTGTGCATGTTTATCATGTATTTACTGAACACCTGTATGGTTTACTATGTGCCAGGTCCGTAACTGTGTATTAGTCCTACTAACTCAGAAGGTGGGGGCTGGTTTTCTTGTGGGAAGCCTGGCCCAGGGTCCCAGTCACAGGCTATGGGCCCAGGAAACCTGGCTCCCAAGTTTGTGTGTGCAATTTCTGAGCTCTCCTGACCTATGAAAGGCTTCCCCGACGGCTCAGCAGTGAAGAACCCGCCGGCAACGCAGGAGATGCAGGAGATGTGGGTTCAAGTCCTGGGTCGGGAAGATCCCCTGGAGGGGGAGAGGGCTACCCACTCCAGAATTTTTGCCTGGAAAATTCCAGGACGGAGGAGCCTGGTGGGCTTCAGTCCCTGGGGCTGTACAGAGCTGGACGTGAGTGAGCACACAGTCTGACGTGGAGGACGGCGCGCCCACCAGCTCTCTCTCGATCCTCCGGCAAGCCTTGACGTTGGTAGCTGTTCTTCGCCACCTGAGAGGTCGCTGAGGGTCAAAGAGCCTCAAGCCTCAAAAACAAGGCGGCTCAGACCCAGGAGAGCTGCTGCGGCTTGTAGTTGAGAAGCAGCCCCTAGTTCCATGAATGGAAGAAATCTTACGCTGCGTTTTCCCAAGAGATCCAGAAACAGTTCTTCTAGGGCTAGAACTGTTCCATTCAAATGTATTCCCTGCAAGGAATTTCACTGGAGAGGCAGCAGAAGACACACGCATAAAACTTGGAGAAGTGGGAGCAGTTATTTTGAGGATAAAGTGTCTTCAGGACTCCCCGCCTAGGCAAATCTAAAAAATAAGCAGGTTTCCAATGTCTAAGGATGGGCCGATCCCTGAGGTTATTGAGTAAAAAGTCAACACAGCAAAGTCAATTACACTATTGACTGATACTCTTACAAGGAGATTTCACATCATAATTACACGCAAAGGAGCCCAGCAAATACAGGCTGTGTAGTGATCAGCTAATAAAAGTAACACTTCATCTGTGTCAATAACAGTTTCAGAGTTAAGACAAACAAACATGGCCTTTGGCACTCAGCAGAGGGGAAAAAAAACCCCAACAAATCCCCGAAAGACAAATATTTTTACTTAAGGAGAAGTTACTTAGGCTCACACAGAGAACCTGTCACACACAGCAGGGTAGGAAACAGGCCTTCAGCGGGCTCTGATGACCTCTGGCCCTCCTGCCAGCCCCCGCTGAGTGGACGGGGCAGCCACCCCCGCAAACGCAGGAGCCCCCCAGGGACCCCTGGTCACCACCACGTGGTCTGGCAGATGACATCTGCTGCTGCTCTGGTCTCTGCTGGGCTGTTTTCCCTTTAACCTCAGCTGAATCTAGGTTCAACTGACACAAGGCCAAATTAAAAAAAAAAAAAGAAATTTCAATTACAATGAAGGTGAAAGCGCAAAACAGGATTTTCCCTCCCCCTAAACACGTCTTCATGGGTTTTACACAGTCTCCCTCAAATACCCACATGGTAATGTTTATGTTCACTTTTCCTGAAGGTGTCGCGCCACCTATTTGCCAGGCACTTGGGCCATAAGGAAGGAAAAGGTATTATAAGCGAGGGTCCCTGACCTTCTGGAGCCTGCGACCTTCCGCTCCCTGAAGTCTCTTAAAACCGAGGCGGAAAGTGCAGAGCTGGTATTGGGATAATGGCTAACACATGGCGGCTGTTCGTTTTACCGAGAGGATTCTGCTTGGACCTCCCGTGACGCTGGGGAAGCTTGCTGTGCGGGTCTGCGTGCTTCTGGAGAGGACGGGCATGCAGAGCTACAGCCCCAGGCCGGTCACCCGTCGCGCCCGCCTGGCTCCTCCTAGGAGGCCTGGATCCCAGCCCCGGCTGCTCCTGGGAGCTCGGAGACCCAGCCTCGAGGGGCAATCATTCAAACCTCACCCGAGGGGATGTGGCCGCTTCCTGCAGTTGTTCCCTCCCTAACACCCCGAGTTCTCTTCCAGTCGCCTGGTTAATAACTTTCTACCTGGCTAACGGTTCTTTATTTTGAAGTCTCCCTGTTCGAGTCCCTAGCGTGGCTTCTGCCTCTCCCAGTTGGACCTGACGGACACACACGTCTAGCCCCGGAAACTGCTTTTGGTCTTTTACTGTGGAAGGGGCCCAAGCGAGGTGTTGGCTGGAATGGATGAGTAGCAACTCTTTGACCAGAAATAAGATATCATTGTCTTGCTATAGTGCTATGGATAACATCACCAATTCAGTGGACATGAACGTGAACGAATTCCGGGAGATGGTGAGGGAAAGGGAGGCCTGGTGTGCTGCAGTCCACGGGATCACAAAGAGTCACAAAGAGTCGGACACGGCCGAGCAACTGAACTACGACATCAACAACAGTGCTGTGCTGCCTTCTAACCAAAATATAACAGGCTTAAAAAAAAATCAGTATTTTAAATAATACCTCTAGAGGGTACTAATCTCTAAAAGTCAGCAATCATCTATGCCGTGAGGGTAATAAAATTAGGAGGCAGCTCCTGCTGAACGCCAGGGCATTCTCAGGCCTCCGTTCCCTCTGCCTGGCCCTTCCCTTCTCCCAGGGAACGGCTGGAGTCGCAGGGAGAGCTCCGTTTGCTTAAAAGGCACTGAAAAGATGCTGAGGACAATAAACCGCAAGTCTACACTCAGTATCTGCACATGAAAGGAGATCTTTACTGCATGTGAGGAGAGTCTGCGGTCTTCCTAACCAGAAAGGTAAATGAGGAGGTTAGGCAGAAGTGATTTTAAGAAAGAACAGAAGACAGAGAATGTCTCTCTCGCAATGTGAGGCCAAGGCATAGCTATTTTGGCTCGAAGGAAGAGGCTTACCATTCATGAACTGAAGGTCATAAATTACTGATCTCAAGATATCTAAGAAAGATATGGGAGAAGCACAAGAAAAAGAACCTTTCCACATTATTGGAAAGTATTGCCATGTCTGGTTAGCAGAAGTGATAAGTGGCTTTATCATACAATTACTATTCTAATTCCTACCAACTTTCCTCCTTAGTAGGTTCCAAATACCAGCATCTGCCCTGAAGGTAGGACTGCAAGGAAATTGAATCAGTCCAGCCTAAAGGAAATCAACCTTGACTATTCATGGCTTCCCTTGTAGCTCAGTCAGTAAAGAATCTGTCTGCAATGCAGGAGACCTGGGTTCGATCCCTGGGTGGGGAAGATCCCCTGGAGAAGGAAATGGCAACCCACTCCAGTATCCTTGCCTGAAAAATCTCATGGACAGAGGAGCCTGGTGGGCTGCAGTCCATGGGGTCACAAAGAGTCGGGCACGATTGAGCGACTAACACTTACTTACTTACTTATTCATTGGAAGGACTGAAGCTGAAGCTCCAATATCTTGGCCACCTGATGCGAAGAGCTGACTCATTGGAAAAGACCCTGATACTGGGAAAGATTGAAGGTGGGAAGAGAAGGGGACTACAGATGATGAGATGAATGGCATCACCGACTTGATGGACACGAGTTTGAGTAAACTCTGGGAGTTGGTGATGGACAGGGAGGCCTGGCGTGCTGCGATTCATGGGTTCGCAAAGAGTCGAACATGACTTACTGTCTGAACAACAACAACTCTGGCAAAAGCAGTTGGTTTGCTGGGAGGGTTAAAAGACACAAGTGAGGGATTTCCCTGGCGGTCCAGGGGTTAAGACTCTGTGCTTCCAACGCAGGGGAAGTGTGTTGGATCCCTGGTCAGAGAACTAAGATCCCGCACATGCAGCCAAAAGATAAAATACAAACGAAACCAGGAGTGAGCGGAGGATCTCCACGTGGTCGATTCCCATCACAGAGCCTGAGCCTGCAGTCCCCTCAAGTCCCCATCAACACACTTCTGGGGATGGTTTCCTTTGGGACATGAAATAATAGGAAAGCGAGATGGCCTTTAGGTGTGAACTTGGTCCAGAAGTGCTGGAAAGAAGCTGGGATCCAGTGTCGTGAAGGGACGCAGCCAGCACGGCAGGTCTCTTCTGAAGAAGCAATCGGGGCCCAACACTGAACGAGACAAGGCCTCCGCCAAGCGAGTGAGAGCCAGCCCTTGTCCTCAGCAAGCCAACCACAGAGGACAGAGGGGACACACACAGCACCACTCACCAGAGGGCCACGCCCAAAGCAAGGGGAGAAAGTAATCTGATGCGGACTCAGAGGCCTGCTCAGAAAGGCCTGGTGAAGGGGTCATTCTTGTGATGGGCCGAGAAGGATGTGCTGCTTTCTACACGGAGGCGGAGGGAGTCTACACAGAGGAAACTGTAGGATAAGATGGGCCAACACTGGATCATGGGGAGAACAAGTCTGGCTGGAGGAGTGCGGGGTCGGCGGGGTGTCAGGGTCAGACGGTGGGAGTCGACGGGGATGCTTCTGCAAACAGCTAGAGAGGCACGTGTTAGAAAGCCAGCCTGGCGACGGCTGATGGGAGGGCAGGGGTGGGCAGAGAGGCAGCAAGGACAGGAGGGAGGCTCCCTCCCGGGCGAGCGACCGGCCCTCCCCTGGGGCTGGCAGGAGAACTGAGAAGGTGGAGGAAAGAAACTTCCCAAGAGTCCATGAGGTTTGGCAGCTGAGCTGATTCTAGGAAGTGGGGGGGGGGGGCGGGGGGGGCGGGGAAGCTAATGCCACCTGGTATTTACGACTGCTTACGGAAGCGTTTTTCACACCTGATTGTTTTGTATGTTTCATTGCAAGCCTTCCCAGGAGGCAGAGGAGCTTCAGGGATGAGGGAAGTAACCCACAGAGGTCAGACATGCACCCAAAGTGAAAGGACTGGGAAGTGAGGGGGCTGGGTCTAGAGGTCGACCAGTTAGCCCAGAATCTAATGACCACCTTGCCCAGCATTTCCTTCTGCTGACTTTACCCCACCTTCTCAGAATAGAGCAACTTCACTGCCATTTTGCCTCATCTCATCTGCAAAGAGACCAGGGTAATTTGACGGCCCGGGAAGGAGAAGCTAGCACCTAGATTGGAGTCCTCAGGAGTTCCTTTAATTTTTTCAGACACCCAAGCTACTTCCGCCCTGACCATGCAGAGGCTGGTCTTCCCCAGCCCCCAGGTGGCTCGTGGGCGCAGAGCGCCCGTCCCGCTGCTCAGGGGGGCTTCGCCCCGCAGGGCCCCTTACCTCACAGCTGCCATCCCAATGGGCGTGACTGGCAACGGCCGGACCCCGGGGAACAGGCCTCGGCTCAGAACCCGCGTTCCGTTCTGTATCACTCCTGGAGGAACTGGAAAAGCAAAGAGACACCACACGTGAATCCCGCTGTGAAGACTTCTGTTCCGAGTCAGAAATTCTGGCTACACCAGAGAAAGACAGAGAGAGAGGGAGACAGGGAGAGAGAGGAGATACTCACAGGTACAGAGGGCAAGCAGACAGACAGACAGACAGACACACACACGGGCGTGACAGATACAAAGAGAATGCCAAGAGAGCCAGACAGAAAGACAGAAAGATACCACACCTCAAGAGAGAGACTGAGTTAGTCAAGTCAAACCAGTAGCTTATTATTGATGCCTTGGTTAGAAAAAAAAAAAAAGATGAGTTTTTAAAAGTGGGCTTCAAATATTATTTTCCTGCATTTATTACATATAAGGTTTTATCTCCAGGCAGACCCTTTTGATCTCAAGAACCTGACGCCATCTTGAGCAAACAAAAGCATTTTCCTCATGCTTCTCTGGCCATGGTCAGAACTGGGAATGTCTTTCTAAGAGTCCTTAATCCAGGAAGGGAAAGAAAAAAAACAAACAGCCAAAAGAACAGCAGAGCTGATCTTACAAGCTCCTCGGCACCTCAGCGCTCACATCTCCTGGGCATCCTCACACCCGTCTCCGCGGGGAGTGCAGGGCCCTGGAAGGCGGGCTCCGTCTCAGAAGCACCTGGCCCGCCTCCCTCCTGCCCTGGCGCCTCCTCTAAGCAGACGTCCCGGGAGCTCTCTTGTCAGCCGTGGTCTCCTAGACACACTCAGCCCCGCATTACTCCTGAGCCAAACTTTTCGTCACGGACCATCAGACACTGCCTGTGCTGTGTGTAACGCACAGTGGCCTCACGCGGATCTGAGTATTCACAGAACAGGGGGACCAGGAGCAACCCCTGGGAGTCGATCTTTTCTGACCTCCCAAGCAGCAGTTTCTGTTGGCGCACGCTAATATTCTTCTAGCATCATCAGTACTCCTCCACGTGTCTATGGGGCCAGGCACGCATCCCGTGTGAACACTCTGACAGAGGGCTTGCACACCTGGGTTTTAATCTGTTCTTCTGGTAGGACTGTGCAAACTCACAGAATTTCCTTTTCCTTCTCTGAGTGGTGTTCTCGAAGACTCTTTCCATCTCTAGCATCCTAGAGTCCCCCGCCCCTGGCCCAGACTCATCCGAGGGCAGGGTGGACAGACTGCTTTCTCAGACACAGACCTAACCAAAAAGAGTCTATGAAATCATACCTTCAAAAATGAAAACCACTCTGAATATTAAGTTTTTTTAAAAGTCGATAAGTTTTTTTATAGATTGTTTTTTTGATGTGGACTATTTTAAAAGTTTTCGGTTGTTTCGGCTGCCAGACATGAGGGATCTTAGCTCCCAAAATAGGGGTCAAACCTGTACCCACTGCCTTAGAAGGCAAAGTCTTAAACACTGGACCTCCAAGGAAGTCCCTGGATATTAAAATTTTAAAGCCAATATTATTTGTGTGGAACAACAACACTTCCCAAAAGACACAGTACATACTTTTTACTCCTATAATTTCAGGTCTCTAAGAGCAGACTTATGTAAATACTCTAAACCGTAAGTCAGGTCTTTCACGTTGGACAAAGGTCTACTCTGGAACATGGGCTAAAGCTGTAGACTGAGACCCCCTGGGCCGCTCCGGCCAGTGTTTTCTGCCACGTCTCACCCAGGTTTGTGTAGGGTCCCTGTTACTAGGTTGTACAAAAGGGGGGACGGGAGACAAAGCTGAAACTAGTGCCTGCAGTCATTACAACCAGCACAGTCGGGGCTCGAGAATCCCCTGTATGTTCGCATATTTAATTATGAAGGTAGGCTGAACTAGATCAGGGATTTCTACCTGTCACTTAACAGTCATCCTGATTTCAGACTTTAGGTCAACTGAGGTAGGGGACTCACCAGATATCTTAAAAGCATGAACCCTGTTATGATATGATATTGCAACTAATTATCATAGAAGAGTGTCCAGAATTTAAATCTACCCCAGTTATGGAACAACTTTGTATAAAGCTATAAGACAGCACGGTGTAAGTGCAGACCTATAGATCAACGGAACAAAAGACAGTCCAAGAAATAGACTCACGTGTATGCGGTCAACTGATTTCTGACAAATATGCAGACAACACAATGGGGTAAAGAAGAGTCAGAACAATCAGAGATCCACTTGGAAAAAAACGAACTTTTGTCCTAACCTCATACCAAGCTGGAAAACTAATTAGGAATGTGTCATAGATCTAAATGTAAGGACTAAAGTCACAAAACTTCTGGAAGAAAATACAGGAGGGAAAATACCAGTAATTCCAGAGGACAGACATACGTATAAACCAGTAGGACTCTGGCGCTCAAGACAGATGCTTCAGGTGGAGGTTATTTTTGGTTTGTCTGTTTTGGGGATTGTGGGAAAGGGTTTTTCAATTATTCTGTGGTATCTCTTCAAAATGGTCAGTATTTAATCTATCAGTCACTAGGGATCTCATCTAGAACATCAAGCAAATCTGACAGAATGGTACCCCCCCAAAATAACTTAAATATTTAAAATCTATACCACAGTTATAATTCTTATCAGTAAAAATTATTACAGTCTCATATACAGGTTGTATCAATCAGTGGATTAAATTACCAAGTACCTGTCTATACATTAAATGAAGAGGACGCAGGGTCCCCCCAGTTAGGTGGGACAGACAGAGAATTGAAGAGACAATGAGAACATACGATAGCAAGCACTAGGCCAGCGAGCCTACAGGGATGAAGGAAGGAGACAGCTAACCCAAAAGGAGGCTATCTGGGAGGCCTTCCTGTAGGAAGTGCCATTGTTAGCATTCAAAGGCACACCCCAGGCCTGGAAGCGATAAAAATCACAATGTGCATAAGAATTAAAAAGTAATCTTGACAAAGCATACAATCCCAGCAGGAATGAGATGCATCTATCTACACTACATCCCTGGTGGCCCAGGCAGTAAAGAATCCACCTGCAATGCAGAAGACCCGGGTTCCATTCGTGGGTCGGGAAGATCCCCTGGAGAAGGGAAAGCCTACCCACTCTGGTATCTTGCCTGGAGAACCCCATGGATAGAGAAGCTACAGTCCACGGACGGGGTCACAAAGAATCAGACATGACTGAGCAACTAACGCTTTCACTTTCACTATGGAAACTGGGAAAACCACTGAAGGGTTCTGAGCAGGGACATGGTCTCTAGCCTGGCGGCTGAGAGCCAGACTCTGGCGTCACACGGCCCGCCTCTGTGTCCCGTCGGCGTCCTGCACTGTCTGTGTCCCTGACCAGCTCCTTAAGTAAGAAGGGGACACACGGTATTGACCTCTCGGAGTATTTACAGGTTTAACTGAATAAAGACAGGGCTGTTCTGAAAATAGATGCCGGTCTTCAATCTCAGCATCACCCATGTGCTCATCACCCCCAGAGGAGCCCGGGAGAGGCCCACGAGAACAGGGTGAGACAAAGCTGGATGGGGTTGGAAGGCCCTGGCCATTGTCCGGGTCACACCCTCAGCCGGAAGAGCAGCCACTGCACTCACAGCACTTCCGTTCCCCACGTGCAAATCACGTCAGAGTCACTCCTGCGGCGAAAACACCCAGAGTACGTAAGCCCTGCGACAAAGACAAGGGAGCCCCGGGGACGGAGCAGGAGGACGGAGTCCCGGGCACACGTCCCCTGGCCTGGCACAGCCCTGCATTCGTCCGGCCGTCAGGAGACGCAGCCCCGCCTGTTCCCGGAGCCCTCTGCCCGAGTGGCCGGAGCCTCCGATCCCCAGGGGCTCACCCGGTGTGAAGGGGACAGAGAGAGGAAGGCAGCCCCGGGACACCGGGCTTGCGCGACCCCTCGTCTCACTATGCTCCAGAGAAGAAGCTTCGTGTGTGGTGACGACTATACTCTTGGGGCCACACGGCCTCTGTCCAAAGCCCTGCCCCACCACACGCCCTGTGTTTGGGCAAGTGCCTTAGCCTCTCTGTGCCTCCGTTTTCTCACCTATAAAGGAGGTACCAGGAGCATCGTTTTGTAGACAGAACAAGACAAAGCACATGAGCTGCTAGCTCAGCGGCGGGCCCATTCTACAAGCTCACTGTCACCAAGATCACCGTGTTCATCCTCCATCCCCCTCACCTCACCAGCGCCCTCTTATTAATTATCTCTAAGGCACAGGACTTAATGGGGTCAGGACAAGCGGAAATTCTTCCAGTCTATGATGCTTTTTGTAGCTCTCCCTAACTGCTTCTCTGAGGGCTCAGCTGGTAAGGAATCTGCCTGCAATGCCGGAGACCCTGGTTCGATCCCTGGGTTGGGAAGATCCCCTGGAGAAGGGAAAGGCTACCCACTCCAGTATTCTGGCCTGGAGAATTCCATGGATTGTATAGTCCATGGGGTCGCAAAGAGTCGGATACAACTGAGCGACTTTCACTTCACGAACTCTGTACTCACCCACGAAGACATCTTCCTGGTTAATGAACTGTATTCACTTCACAGAGACTCTCACCGACGGTGTGCCCTGCGGCATGAAAAGGCCATCCCTGAGCTGTTTCTGGAAGCTGGCGAGCCCTTGGACCCCGGCGCGCACTCCCACAGGAGCCAGGCCCGGCTCCCCAGTGCTCGCCCAGCAGCTCCACGGGGGGCGGACGTGCCCCTCTGCCCACGGCGGCCGGCGCGCACTCTTAACTGCTCCCACCCTTTCCTCCCTTCTGTCTCCACCCCCACGTGTCAAGGCTGTGGCGTCTGAAAGATGAATCTCGGCCGGTCTAACACGGCTGAGAAAGGCATTCCCAAGTCCCCGCGCCATGACTTTTTGAGTCCGGATCTGGAGACGGGGTCAGTGCTCCTGGCCCTTCACTTCTCAGCATATCTTCTCCTTCCCTTCCATTTCCTCTGTGTTTCCCCCAATGCGTATCAACACACATAAACTCAGGGCGCCTACCTAACCTGCTGAAATTAAACCTGGGCTCCAGCTAGAGAAGAGATGTTGTAAGAAACTGGATAGTTAAGATCAACCTCAAACTCAGATTTGTGGCTTCTCACTAAATCAACTAAAAAAAAAAAAAAAAAAAGAAAAAGCACCCCCTACCCGCCCAGCATCATCCTTTTCTGCTACATCATTTAAATATTTAGCTCTTCACATGAAAGTCCGCTCAATACTCTAATAACCTACATGGGAAAAGAATTTGAAAAAGAATAGATACATTTGCATGTACAACTGAACCACTTGGCTGTACACCGGAATCTAACATTGTTGATCAACTCTACTCCAACATAAAGTGTTTTTTAATTGGCTCTTCTAGGAGAGAAGACGTATGTCTGAGACCCTCACATCCTGGGACAAGGTGCCAAGGACATCAGCCCTTTGTCTTATATTATACAATGACCCTCAACTTTTATCCATCAAGAAAGCAGCCCTCACATCCACACACAAATCAAATCAAGCAGCACCGTTCACTGTGGTCCAAATGTGATCACTTCCAGAACCCGAAATAAAAAAAGTGGAACGCATGAGAGAAACTTTCATCCGCGCTCCGCCCTGCCCTGCCCCGGCTTCCCCAGCCCCCCTTCCAGCTTCTAAAATTAACCTCTGAGTTCCGACTGCTAGGCTAGCAGAGGCCATAAGCTGAGCAGCAGGTGATTCGATAATCCTCCCCTTTCCTAGGACTGGCCCTTGCTTCCTCGCAAGGACGCCAAGAGGGCTGAGAGAAGGGCGCCCGCTTCCTGGCGCCTCTATAGGCATTCCAGCTTGGGGCGGGGTGGGGGGTGGGGGTGGGCTGTGGACCTCCGCCTCCTCCCAACCACCCCCTCCCCCAATTCTGTTGTTTTGTTCATTATCTAGAGTTTCTCTCTGGGAACATTCCAGCCAGGCATGATGTCAGCCTTTGAAGATGAGTGGGCTTCCCGGGTAGCTCAGTGGGTAAAGAATCCGCCTGCAATGCAGGAAGGAGACCCTGGTTTGATTCCTGGGTGGGGAAGATCCGCTGGGGAAGGGATAGGCTGCCCACTCCAGCGTTCTTGGGCCTCCCTGTGGCTCAGCTGGTAAAGAATCCATCTGCAATGTGGGGGACCTGGGTTCCATCCCTGGGTTGGGAACATCCCCTGCAGGAGGGAACGGCTACTCACTCCAGTATTCTGGCCTGGAGAATTCCATGGACTGTATACTCCGCGGCGTCGCAAAGAGTTGGACACGACTGAGCAACTTTCACTTCATTTGAAGATCAGTAATGGAGATCAGACTTCTCCTGACTTAGTAACAATTCCTCCACTGGGGTCAAAGGTGACTGGCAGGGCTTGTCAAAGGAGAACTGCAGAGGAGGTAGTTAAGCAGACGTGTGTGTGTGTGTGTGTGTGTGTAGTGTGTGTGTGTGTGTGTGTGTGTGTGTGTGTGTGTATTTGCAGTGCTCGGGTCAGGCAGAGCTGACTCTTTGTGACCCCGTGGACTGTAGCCCAGCAGGTGTGTGTGTGTGTGTGTGTGTGTGTGTGTGTGTGTGTGTGTGTGTGTGTGTGTGTGTGTGTGTGTGTGTGTGTGTGTGTGTGTGTGTGTGTGTGTGTGTGTGTGTGTGTGTGTGTGTGTGTGTGTGTGTGTGTGTGTGTATTTGCAGTGCTCGGGTCAGGCAGAGCTGACTCTTTGTGACCCCGTGGACTGTAGCCCAGCAGGCTCCCCTGTCAGTGCAATTTCCCAGGCAAGAATACTGGAGTGGGTTGCTCTTTCCCCTCCAGGGGATGCTCCCGACCCAGGGATGAAGCCCGCGTCTCCTGCGTCTGCTGCATTGGCAGGTGGGTTCTCTACCACTGCGCCATCTGACAAAACAAATGTGGCCTCTCCAGAGCAGCTGGAACGTGGATCCAAACCGAGCCATGTTCTAAGTACACTGGATTTCAGACTCACTACGAAAAAGGGGATGTGAAATATTCCATTAATACCGTAAAATAATACTGATTACATTTTGCAGGCCGATTCTTTATCACTGGAGCTACCTAGGAAGCCTTAATTGGAATCGAGAAGCTAGAATTAATCTACAGAGCCATACTTTTTTTTTTGGCAGGGGAGAGAGATGTGGCTGGATTTGACCAGAAGCATAATCCAAAGCTCAAGAGACGAGGCGGCAGCGTCCTGCCTGGATTTTTCTGGAAGCCGTGTCCCGCAGAGCCCCTTACACGTGATGGCACGCCTCGTGGAAGGCTCCCCATGCCGTGAACAGATCGAGCCAGAAAGAGAGAACGCTCCCGCTGGTGCTGCGGGGGAGACGACGCTGCAGGCTGAGGCTCTGATGAGCTCGGTGCGCAGAGCTGCCCCGCAGACCTGCCCCGCAGACAGCGAGGCGTCAGCGTGCCGGGAGGGGCTGCGGGCCCCCCAGAGAGGGGGCTCAAGGGGCCCAGGTGCGGGGGGTGCCCCGGGGCAGGAGGGGGTCCTTCTGAGACACGGGGCTGCGCTGACCGGTTCTGTCACCTCTGGAGACGGCTCCTTGCTAGGACTTAACCGACTCCCAGCCTGCGGCCAGTCTGCCCGCAGGAAGGATGAGAGCGGCCCCACCCCGTCCGTCTGCCGCCTGGGGCCCGCACAGCGCCAGCGGCAGGCGGACGGGGTGGGGCCCGCTCACACGGGGGCGTGGCTCAGCCCGGGCGGTGAGCACGTGGGGCTGCGGACAGCAGCCCGCGAGGATGAGGCTCCGGTAACAGACGGGCCACGGGCCCGCGCGGGGAGCACGCGGGCAGGACCCCAAACGTGGGGGACACGCACGCACACACACCCCGAGGCAGGCTGCCCATTCCCCACCAGCGCCCCGGTGTCTGCTGCCTTTGAGTCTTTTGGCTAAGGGATCAGTTCAGTTCAGCCGCTCAGTCGTGTCCGACTCTTTTCGACCCCTGCACTGCAGCTCGCCAGGCCTCCCTGTCCATCACCAACTCCTGGAGTTTACTCAAACTCATGTCCATTGAGTCGGTGGTGCCATCCCACCATCTCATGCTCTGCCGTCCCCTTCTCCTCCTGCCCTCAATCTTTCCCACCATCAGGGTCTTTTCTAGTAAGTCGGTTCTTCGCATCAGGTGGGCAAAGTGGCTAAGGGATCGCCTCCCACCGTTTCCAGGCTTTGGGCAAAGCCGGCAGCGTAGGACACAGTGGCTTCCGCACTGAATGTCTGGGATGGTCTCCCTTCAGGAGGTGAGGTCCTGCCTCACATGCCAGGCAAGAAACGTCAGCTTGGGAGGGAAAGGGAGAGCAAAGCGCAGAAGAGCTGGGTGCAGAGTGTCCCAGTATCGGGGACACACACCTCTGACTATGCTTCTTAGGAGGCTGAGGGGGGCCCCTGGGGCCCGCCAAGTGCAGGAGCGGACGCTCAACATGTGCTCATCTCCTTCCGACGGCCCTGCTCCAATCTTGGGGCTTCTCACCCACTGGCTATGCCCCAGCTGGATTTCCAGGAGATCTGATGAGGCTTGGGGTCAGACAGGAAGGTGAACATAAAGCTGATGCGCTCCCCTCTGCCCAGTCATTAAGCTGACTTCTCCGCTGTCTCCTTCCATGACTTCCGTGGGCTTCCCGGTCCCTTCCTACCAGGACACTAGAGACTGCTCCTGGCGGGCTCACCAGGGCTGTGGCTGGGCTTCTCACAGAGCGAGGCGGGAAAGCCCTACGTGACTGCACAGCTTCATAACGTGAACACGGAGCTCTGAAAACTCAAAGGCAGCATTTCAACATAAGACTATGGACACCCCGAAAAAAAATTGTTACCATCTGTGTTATAGTAACGGAGAGGTGGGCAGTTCATTTAGTCATGAGAACACTAAAAACAATTAACTTCTTAACTCATCAGGATCAACCCTTTTCCCTTTCTATCTGTGATCAAGAATCCATTGATAATGGATCTTTATAAAATTGCCCAGGATCTGTTAATGACCAATCCTCTTGGCCTTTCCTCGCTTAGCTCCTTTATTCCCGTTCATCAAAATAATTTCTTTAAACCAACGATCACTGCAGGCAGTGACCCGTACGAAGGAAGGCACCCGAGCCCTACACAGCTCTGATCAAGCCAGTACGCCTGCCCCGTGATGAACTGTCCAACTTGATTTCAGAAACTGTTTCAGACGGTCACTGGATTACAGTCTGGTCTACTGTCTTCCTGCAAGAGTCATGTGAGAACCGAGTTCTTTTTTTTTCACTTCCGTGTAACTTCAAACATCTTTTAAAACCCGCACTACAGGTTAACTGCGAGTTACAGGGCTGCACCGCTTAGGCGTCTGCTTAGCAGTGGCGGTTCCTTCTCGGAGGTGTGGGCAGTCTTTATTTCAATGGCCAGCAAGCTGAGTTCAGCAAAGAGAGAGTGAGGATACCTTGCCTTCAGGACCAGGTAACTGCAGCTTTCGGCAGAGAGACGACTCTGTCCCGAGAACGCCTGGCTGTGCCTCTTGGGTCTTTTAAACAAAGGAACAGGGAAGGAAGGATGGAGTCCATTTCCTAAAGCTGCTGGCAGGCTAGGAGGGACGGTCTAGAACTCGACATCAGACAGCTGGGGAGGGTCTGGGAACAGATGTTCTCCTGTGGGAGATGCCACAAGCTCCCGAAGTGGGGGTCCCTTTGCTCAGCAGGCCGGGCGGCGCTTAGAACGAGGAGGGGGTCGGCTGCAGCACCCTGCGGCCTCTAACCGGCGAGTCCAAGCGCAGCAAGGCGGTGACGCCGTTATCCTGCCAATGAGCCACGGGCGCCGAGCTGGCTGCTCACACGGCTTCTGCCGGGAGAGGGACGTGGCAGCTGGGAGGACGAGGGACAGACGTCTGCATTTGGGTCATCGGTCATCCCTGGGAGAGCAGACCGTTCCAAAAACACACTAGGTTCCAGAGGTGGGGAAGAGACATCGGATGGCGCATAGAAGAGCAGTTCAAGGGAGGAAGCCAAGAGGTGTCTTGGGCTTGGCCTTGCTCGAGGGCCGACAGGAACCCTGCTTCTCGAAAGCAGCCCTGCCCTTCTGTCTGTATGACCGTGGGCGCAGGATGACACGGGACGGGGCACCCCGGTGTTGCCCTTTAGAGGCTGTTCCACGCTCCTGCACACCCACCTCACTAAGCTTTCCTCTCCTCGTCCTAAGACGGGAGCCTGCTATTCATGAGGTCCCCAAGGGGACAGGAATGTCTAAAAACGGCTTCCACTGAGTCCCACGACTGTGAGGGTGGGCCCCGTGGCCTATTCTAGCAGAAACGACAAACTCCCAGGAACAGCTCCTGAAGGAGAAAGGGTCTGTTCTCTGGGACTCATTCCTGGTCCCCTTCCTTGCCCCCCAAGTCTCAAGCCCTAAAATTATCTTAGCACTCTGTCATCTTGGAAATACACCTATGCATTCATTCACACACGTGCGTGGCCATGTCTCTCTACACACACGTATGGAATCACGCACTGCGTTAATTCAAAGTGATTCTATAAGTGGGGGGGTGGGGGGGCGGTCTGCTTGGGCATTAGTTCTTCCTACGGCCTTGTATGTAAAGGAGAAGGTTAAGTTCACAAACTGTGGTGCTGTAGGCTATAGAAATATCTACTCACAACCTGCTTGTATCTCAGGGGGAGTATTCAAAAGCATCATGGCAGTGGCAGCATCAATGTCAGGATCTGGAAAAATCAACCAATAAACAACATTATTTACAACGGGGCTGGTGTGTGTGTGCGTTCTTCCCCCTGCAAGTTACACTTTACGAACGCAATAGAGAAAAAAAAAAAAATTCAGGAACTTGGGTCTTCCATGGTTGGCCCAGTGGTTGAGAATCCACCTTCCAATGCAGGGGAACGAAGGTTCGATTTGCTCGTCGAGGAACTAAGATTCCACATGCCGTGGGGCAAGTGAACCTGAGTGCCTGCTTGTTACAATGGAAAGAAGTCCTCTCGCCACAGTGAAGGGCCCACACACGGCAACAAGGGATCCCGTGGGCCGCATCTAAGACCCAACACTGTCAAAAACAAAGAAATACATTAAGAGCCCAGAAACTAGAGGAGCATTCCCAAAGGTGACTTTCTCCCCGTTTGGATGTGCACAGAAGAACGCTGCTCTAGGAGGAGATTTAAGGGGCACGTTAGCAAGGCTTTCGGACACAGCCCGGGTTCCTCTGCATCACGCTTATTGTATGATTTGCACCGTATGCTCCTGAGAAGCTGCTGATCTCTGCACCCACTCAGCCTTTCCCCCTGGGGTGGAGGGGCAGGAGAGTGGGGGGACAATAGAAAGTTCAGCCATGGGAATCTTTAATGAGGTGGGGACGCTCACGGCATCAAGAAGAGAAAGCACTAACACACCTGCATCTATTGAGATACAAACAAGACGTTGGGTTGTTTCCATTTGTCAGCAGAACGCAAACCGTGTTTTATGAGGTTGTCGCAGCAGCGGTGGAGGTGGTGAAGGCATTAAACGCACACACACACGCACACGCTTCAAATCCAGAAAGAGAAAAAAATTACGGTTCTGATGTTGAACGTACAACAGTTGTTTCCACATTTATTATTGCTTTTAATATGGGACCAAAAAAAAAAAAAACCCACAAAAACTCATCACTTCATTGCTATCCGTCTTAGTAGGTTTCTGAATCCTTTCTGATCCACCGGTTGACAGATGGCTGGTTATACACAGACAGAAAAATATTATCCTTTTATAACCAAACTCATTTTCCTCTGAGAAACAGCAGCGCTGCTGCTATGGAAATGAAAGTCACCATGGCAACGGTAAACAACCCCCAAGAACGGTCACTGAATGGGCTGAAAGGAGCAGCTGCCCTGGCGCGGCGTCCCAGCTGCCCGGGGCGAGGCTCCCCGGCCGGGCGGGGAGGCCAGGCGACAGGGGCCGCCGCCAAGCCCTGTGCACGTGAAGGGAGTCGACGGCCACAGCCTGGCCCTGGAGATTGCCACCAGCGTGTCCCCTGCACCGGTGACCGATGACGGCGGGGGCCGCTTCACACGCGTCAGTTCTCATACCAGTTATACACCCCAACATTCAGTTTACTGCTAATGGCTCCATGGCACTTTATTGGGGGTTTTTATGCTAGAAAATGACTTTTTACTGTTTAAAAAAAAAAAAAAGTACATTTTTCATAACTTTATAGGAGCAGTTTAATTCCAGGGGAAGTAATGTGATGCAGTATAAAGCCCCACAGGCGATTAATAATAATATGGATGATGCTGGTTCCAAAAGACAATGTCTCAAAAAAGGAAAAAAAAAAGAAAAGAAAAGAAACAAAACAAAAGTAAATGAACTAGACTCTGTAGGCCTTTTCCTGTTTTACCTGCAGGAGGTCCATTACTTACACTCCACAATGGAGTGCAAGTTTATTTTGATAAGTACATTGTATGAGAAACAGGTAAATTAATTTATCTGACAACTCCTGGGGCGAAGTTCCTGAAACAGTCATCGATCCTCCCTGATCTTAAAATATTAATGCATACACCAGCTGAACGATGAATCAAACAAGTTAAAGTTAGACTCAGCGCTGTCAGGGCTGCTGCAGCGCCTGCCCTCTCATCTCCCCACCAAGACAAGGGGCTCACAGTGCCCAGGTACTGCTGGTGTCCCTCAAGCCACAGGCAGCAGGCAGCTCCCGGGAGGTCACGGTGGGGGCTGAGGCCTTCCTCTTTTCGGAAAAGGCCTTTCCTTTCTTGGGACTGAGAGAACATGCCCGTTTCCCCTCGCCAAGCAAAAGTTCTTTGCCGTCTTTGAGAATGCAAGTGTTGCAGGCAACCCAGGGCTCGCCTGCCTGTGGAGGGTCCCCACCTCCCCCGGCCACTCCCACGTGGAGTTTTCCTGAGTGACCAGGAGGTCTGATGGGGACAGAACAAGAGGAAACACAGGTAAGGAGTCTTGAGGCTTTTCCTGCTCGTTTTGTCAGAAAATGAAAGCAAGCAGTTCCATACTCTTCAAAAACATATCTGACCTCAGCAGGAAGGTGTCAGGGACCACAGACAGAAAGATATAATGAAAGAAATGCAAAGGGAAGAAAGAGAACCTTAAAGGGAGAGAGTACCCACATTGCATGGATTTTGCAGAACCTCAGTGGGGCAGCCCCAAGGGCAACACGGGCGGCGGGGAGAGCTTCAGGCCCACACAGCATCCACTCCAGCCCCTAACTCACCAGCCCCCATCGAGCCAGATAAACACACATGCTAAGTAAAACTAAGACGCTTCGGGACAAGCCCTCCAATCCTTTCTTCCACCCAGATTCGCCATGCCCAAGGCCTCCAGAGATAAACATTCCGCTGCTATCTTGGCGTTCCTGCTGGTCTCCAGGCATTTGGGGGTACGTGTGACACCCAGCCTTCCCACTGTTTCATTCATAATCAGGACCTGAACCCCACTCTCCATTCTGCATGGTCAGAGTCCCTGGGAGCATAAGCCCGAAAAGGCAGCAGAGGGAATGGAGAGAAGACGCGGAATGCCTCCATCATGACCTCTTGGCAGGTGAATTAGCAAACATGAGAACTGCTAATGGCATGAGAAAATGGTGAGGAAACATGTTTGTGCAGGTGTGTGCTCCCTGGTACGACGGTGCCAGCCCTTCCCCAGGGGATACAGCCAGAGTCATCCTGGGGGTATAGTTTGATGAGTATGACAAATTTTATACCACTGCTCATCGTTGTTCAGTTGCTAAGTCAGGTCCGACTCTTTGCAATCCCATGAACTGCAGCACGCCAGGCTTCCCTGTCCTTCACTATCCCCCAGAGTTCGCTCAAACTCATGTCCATTGAGTCAGTGATGCTATCTAACCATCTCAATCCTCTGTCAGCCCTTTCTCCTCCTGCCCTCAATCTTTCCCAGCATCAGGGTCTTTTCCAATGAGTCAGCTCTTTGCATCAGGTGGCCAAAGTATTGGAGTTTTAGCTTCAGCATCAGTCCTTCCAATGAATATTCAGGACTGATTTCCTTCAGGATGGACTGGTTTGATCTCCTTGCAGTCCAAGGGACTCTGAGAGTCTTCTCCAACACCACAGTTTAAAAGCATCAATTCTTCAGCACTCAGCCTTCTTTACGGTTCAACTCTCACATCGAGCGCTACTACCACCATAATCAAGATAGAGTAGAGCTCAGATACACATTTCCTTCACTCCAAAGTTTCCTTTTGCCCCACTGCTCTGGGCAACTACAGATTTGCTTTCTGTTAACTCATCTATGATGCAGGGTCAGGAGTTCATTCCTATCACTGTTCTTCTTCACTAGTTCTCCACTGTATAGAAACACTATAGTGTGTTTATCCACCCAGCTGTAGATGGACATCTATGTTGATTCCAGTTTGGGATCTTCCAAAAAAAAAAAAAAGCTACTGTGAATTCCTGGACCAGTCTTTTGCGAGGACACGCTTTCCTCCCCTTGGGTAACTGCTGGTAAGTGTCTGCTCAACTTCACAGGGAAACGATCCTCTTTTCCAAAGAGGCTGTACCACATATGAGTTCCAGTGGCTCCACATTTGTGTCAACACTTGAAACTGTCAATAAAACTTGAGCCATTCTAGAGCTGAGAAGGTCTATCCTGGTGGTTTTTACTTGCATTTCCCTACTGACAAACGGTGCTGACAGCTTCTCATGTGTTAACAGCCATGAGCGTATCTTCTGCGGAAAGCCTGTTCACGTTTGCACCTGTTTTATAGCTGGGTTGCTAAATTTCTTACTATAGAGTTCTGAGCTTTCTTTCAGCATTGCAGATGGAAGTCCTTTGTGAGATACTTTTTCTCTCCATAGCCTGTCTACCCAGTTTCTTAATGGTGTTTTTTTTAAATAAGTAAACGTTTGAAATTTTTGTAAAGTCCAATTTATCACTTTCTTTGATAAATTTTTCTCAATGATTGTTGTATCCCAACTAAAAAAATCTTTGTCTACCCGCAATGTTGCACAAAACTGTCTCTTGAGGGGCATCTCATGTTAGTATATCAAGTATAAACTCTATCTGGGTTCAATACTAAGATCCAAATAAATGAAAATGGAAGGGATCAACCAAACCTCTTTCTTTATCTGGCAGGCTGATGAAGCACAGACCTCCAGAACCACATGGGTCAATACAAGAAGGACGCTCCCTGACTCCAGATGTGCTGGGAGAACCCCAGGCAGCCAGGCCTGTACGTGAGATAGTCTCTCAGGCCCTCTGCTATACACGACGTGCCTTTATGCTTGTCACAGCCTGACCTCCTGTGTGTGCTCCCACCTTCAGAGAAGACAACCTCCCATCTCTCCTCTCTAGAGAGACGCTGAAAGGGACAGTTGCTCAGTCGTGTCCGACTCTTTGCGACCCCGTGGACGATACAGTCTATGGAGTTCTCCAAGCCAGAGTACTGGAGTGGGTAGCCTTTCCTTTCTCCAGGGGATCTTCCCAACCCAGGGATCGAACCCAGGTCTCTCACGTTGCGGGGGGATTCTTTACCAACTGAGCCACCAGGGAAGCCCAGTATTATTAAAATGTTTAAGTTTCGTCCCTTAAAAAAAAAAAAAATCAAGAAAGCAATGCACGCCCATTGTGAAGACAAAAACAAAACACTCGGTGGGTATAACGTGAGGAATAAACGCCTCCCCTCCCCACAGACTCAGTCCCAGAGTTACAGCTTTTTGCTCACCTGTCCAGAAACTACAAATATAGGCATTTACTGAAATACCAGCGCACATATACTCACGCACACATACCTATTTTTAAAAAATTGGTTCCTATGGAAAATACTTCTCTGGAAAGGACTCTTCCCCCTTATTTTTCAGTTAATGACAGATCTTGGCACACTTTCATGTTAGTGTCCATCAGCTGAAGTTTTTTTGCGATGACTTTTTCATGCAGAAAAACAGACCACAGGGACAGGAGGGACACGGCCTCTCCTTCGGACTGAAGACCCTCGGCATGCAGACACAAAGCCCGTGGAGCCGGAAACCTGGCCCGCCAGCGCTTCTCCCCACGGATCCAGAGGCCTGGAGACAAGGCCTGGGCACAGCCAGCCCCCTCCCCGCCCTGCAGACCAGCGAGGCTCCCATCTCTCCCTCCCCGGCCCATCATAGCCCTCGCTCCTCAGCCTCTCTGAGGGGCTCACTGCAGTGGCCCCCTAGATAACATGCTCGTTTTCATGAGCACACTTTGGGGCGGCTTCCCAGAACCCGCCTGCCAATGCAGGAGACAGAAGGGTCATGGGTTGGATCCCTGGGTGGGGAAGATCCCCTGGAGGAGGGCATGGCAACCCACCCCAGTATTCCTGCCGGGAGAACCCCATGGACAGAGGAGCCTGGTGGGCTACAGTCCACGGGGTCATAGAGTCAGACACGACCGAAGCGACTCAGCACAAAAGTCTCTCTGCCTACATCCCCACCCTGCTCAACCTGGCTTACCAGCGTAAGTAAAGAGGAAGATGTTTTTCGGGCCAGGAACTCTTTTTAGGAATGAAGATCCACTTGGCAGAAGCCAACCTTCTGATGTGCCTAGGGAATGAGGCTGAGGCAGCAGGACAGGAGAAGGGCACAGCGCCCTCTTTCTTGAGGGGCCGGGGGTGGGGGGGTGAGGGGGTATTGAGCTCAGCATCCTAGCACTGCAGGCCGCATCACTTACCACTAGGCTGGCTCGGTGAAACGCCAAGTACGCCATCATGGGAGCTTAATGCTCATCTTCAAAACCCAGCCCATCTCTAATCCCACATTAAAAAAAAAACTCCCCGCTTCTCAGGCTTCAGTAACAAATGTTACTTCTCTGCTGGCCCGGTTCCCAGCGGCCCATTTCAATTTTCATCTTTAATACAGCTGTCTTATCACATTGCCTCTTCTCTGCGCTATGAGACTGAAAAATGGTCACACATTTTAAAGATGTTTTCGAACCCTCTTTCTCCTGAAGGTACAGACATGATTATATTACCCTACAGTGAAATAGGAGGTAATGAAGTTTCCAGAACCAACTGTTCAGCTGTTTAGATTTAAAAAAGAAAAAAAAAAAGACTGTGGTTTATATTACCAAACTGTGGAAATGGTTTCTTCCGGGCACCGGGAGGAGCCTGCACCAGACAGGCTGCGGGGTCCTAGCCCCCCAACCAGAGACGCGAGCCGGGCCCGCGGCAGTGCAAATGCAGAGCGCTAACCACTGGCCCGCCAGGGAGGGCCCGGGGAGGCTTCTTCTCGGTGACTGTGCCGGGGAGCACGCGGCGAGGCCTGAGGAGGCTTGGCCTTGGCTCCGGAGGCCGCGGCTCATGAAGCAGCGACTGGTTTTGCTGGATCTGAGCGGGCTCCTCTTCCAAGGCTGCTGGCGGGCCGCAGACCCGGCACACGCTGACTGGTTTTAAAGCGCAGCGCACGGGGCTCCTGGCTCCGCCCACGACGCTCCCTACTTCCGCTTTCTGGCTCGCGGCTGCCAGAAACGCGTGCTCCACGGAGAACCTACCCAAGGGGCGTCTGCTGCCAGGCCTGCGGGGGCAGCTAGCGAGCAGGCTCTGACCGGCCGCCCGGGGGCCGCTGGGCCTGATGGCCGTGAGCAGGGGGCATCGGCGGATTGCGGGAGGGGCTGCTGATGCTGGGGGGCGGGAGAGGGGCACAGGCCGAGCCTTCCAGACTCCGGACTTCCTCCCTTTGGAAACCTCCTGTTTGGTCCTGCCTTCCTCAAGAGCAAAAGCCCACCACCCGGCGGAAACTGGGAAGCCAGCTCTGCGTGTGGCTGGCTTCCAGGGGTGGAAATGGGCATGGGGGCGCCCACGAGAGCCCCGAGCACCAGAGGACCTGGCCACAGCGATGTCTCGGAGGAAGGGTGCACCAAGTCCAAACGCTGCAGACAGGCTCAGGCTGGGGGTCCCCGAGACGAGAGCACAAGGCCCGCTGGGATGACGGGGGCACCGCGGGCCTGGATGCATACCTGGGGCTCGGATGTTGGCATTCCTGGGTGATACTCACTCTCACACACCCCCGAGAGGCTAACACTCTGGGCATCCATCTAGGCGGTTAGGGGGCTCCAGGGCACCTTCCTGGGGCGGTTTCCCCTCCCCAGCTCTCACTTCTCCCCACTGACTGGAACGTCGGCTCCTGCCCAGGCCCCACCGGAAGCCACTTCCTCCTCTAGCAAAGGCCACAGGATTCCCGGCAGCTCCTGCACCAACCCCTCCCCAGCCCCGGCGGTCCTCCTGGGGGCCTGGCCCCCACCAGGCGCTGCAGTGCTTGTCCCTGCCGACAGCTGAAGACTTCATTTGCAGAGCGTCTCCAACTAGCTCTGTCTTCAACTGGGTGGGCGTGCAAAGCATCTTTTCCAGAAGCAAAGAGCCCCTCTCGGAGTGACACTGGCAGGTGCGTGAGAGTCGGTGCCACTCGGAACGCTGGCATCAGCGCCCCAAGGCCCAGAGCGACTGCCTGCCTGGCTCTCAGCCGTCTTCCTCCCTGAGAGCTGGAAGACCGATGAACTCCGAACACCGGGCACACAGGAGTATAAATTACGCTGACTCACCAGAATTCCCAAAGGAGCTAGGGAGCCATCGATTTCCCCAGACCTGGTAGGTGACGACGGTCATCAGTGAGGACGGGTCAGAACTAAACCTCAGCCCATGCTTTCAACAAACTGAAGCGCGCACGCCATCCTGTGCAACCAACCACCTGGATGGTGGATGATCATCAGCTGGATGATCATGCAGCTGAACTGAAGAAAGCGTTTCCCATGCTGGGATCAGCCACCTTACCAGAGCTGCCCTCCAGCATGAGGAAGAGGGGCAGCTGCCATTCTG
The DNA here is from genome assembly GCF_910594005.1 of Cervus elaphus. Lineage (NCBI taxonomy): Eukaryota > Metazoa > Chordata > Mammalia > Artiodactyla > Cervidae > Cervus > Cervus elaphus. Next base: position 2,603,253 of record NC_057826.1, on the reverse strand, counting down.
GACACAGCTCTACCCTCAGGTTAGGGCAAGGGTCACGCTGTACGCCTGGGAGCGATGCTCAGCATCTCCCTTTATTTACTTCCAGACAAGTATCCCAAGAACCTGTCTGCAGTCAGGGGATGTGGGTGGGGTGAGGGGAGTAAATAAAAAATGAAATAATTTGCCTGTTACAGCCCAGGAGGCTGGAAACAATCCTGTAGCTAGCAGTGATGGGCGGTTGGGTGAGTTTGGGGGGCAAGGGGCCCAGAGGGACATGTGCAGCTCCCCACCCCAACCCTCTGTGTCTGCACCCCAGGGCACGTCAATGAGCTCCCTCACTTCCGTACAACGGATTTCCAAAGGAACACCAGTGGTAAAGACGCGCCTGCCAATGCAGGAGACGTGGGTTGGATCCCTGGGTGGGGAAGACGCCCTGGAGGAGGGCATGGCTACCCACTCCAGGATTCTTGCCTGGAGAATCCCATGGACAGAGGAGCCTGGCGGGCTTCAGTCCATGGGGGTCGCAAAGAGTCGGACAAGACTGAGAGACTAAACAGTAACAACAAGTCTCTTATGAATGGACTTCCCTCTAGCTCAGCTGGTAAAGAATCTGCCTGCGATGCAGGAGACCAGGGTTCAACTCTGAGTCCAGAAGATCCCCTGGAGAAGGAAATGGCAACCCACTCCAGTATTCTTGCCTGGAGAATCCCATGGACAGAGGAGCCTGGGGGGCTGCAGTCCACGGGATCGCAGAGTCGGACACAACTGAGTGACTGAGCACAGGCTGGGGAGAGGCCTGCCCTGACCAGGAGTCGGCCAGAGAAGGAGGGACTTCTTTCAGTCCTGCTTTCAGCTCCCAGAAAGCAGGTACATTAGCGCTCTTTGGTCACCCTTTCTCAGACGAAGAGTCACAAACATACGCTACTAAAAACCTGAATATTCGTCGGAAGGACTGAAGCTGAAGCTCCAATACTTTGGCCTCCTGATGCAAAGGGATGACTCACTGGAAAAGACCCTGATGCTGGGAATGACTGAGGGCAAAAGGAGAAGAGGGCGGCAGAGGATGAGATGGTTTGATGGCATCATCGACTCAATGGGCATGGATCTGAGTAAACTTTGGGGTATGGTGAAGGACAGGGAGGCCTGGCGTGCAGTCCATGGGGTCGCAAAACAGTCAAACAGGACTTGGCGATTAAACAACAACAGCAATAAAACCTAGTTACTTACAATCTGCTTGGGGTACCTTTTTAAAAAGTGATTTTTGTTGTTGTTGTTTATTTATTATTCGCCCACATGGGGGACAAGCCCGTGCACCTCTGCGGTAGAAGCGTAGCGTCTGAACCACTGGACCGCCAGGGAATCATCTGTCCCGGGTACCGTGATCAACAGCGGAAGGAAACACACAGGCTCTCTTCCCTACACCCACACACAGTAGGACAGCGGGCTGACAGCATCGTGCCTCCCCGGGTCAGCGGGTCCTGGGAAAGCCCAGCTCCTTCTCCACTAGACCCGAGTCTTAGACACCAAGGGGGAGCAAAGCAGGGAGAAGCGGCCTTCCCGCAGGAGACACGGAGGCCCTGGCTCCCTATCAGCCTGCACACGCCGCACCAGAGCCCCGACGCTGCTCCGGGGGGACTGGGATGCCCTCTTCATCAGAAACAGTGCTGACTGCCACCGACCCACCTCCCTTGGCGATTCCAGAGAGGATCCAGGCTGCGGATTCTCGCAACAGGATTACTGGCCACTGAACTCTGTCTGGGCCGCGGTTTTAATGCTCAGCCTTTCATGCTTCCTGGTCTAATCCTCACCCCCAAATACATTAGGGGGAGAGAAGATAAAAGCACATCTGTTGCTTGGTGTTTGTGTGTGTGTGTCTGTCTGTGTGTGTGTAGCTCTCTGAAACATGTTTATTCAGAAACAACTTACACTAGAGAAGATACTGATTGAAACATCAAAACAAAGCACAACACAACAAAGCACTTGTTTCCTTCATCCTGAAGGTGAACTTTACAGAACGCCTGTCCCGAGACTGGCTCCTGGGAAACTCTACACTTTCTAAGGGTTGCAAAGAAGGTGGATATGATGAGGAGACTATAATTCCATTTTCGCTGCCTCATGCTTTCTCAATTGCATACAGACAGACTCTGGCCCCATCCATCCACTGTTGAGAACAGAAAATCTCATGAGGTTGTTAAGAAGTAATTCACTTTAGACACAACTAAATATGGAAATACATGGAAATGTAGATTCAAGATTAAGACTGCAAATACAAGTATCACAGAAATAAAAAGGATTAAGTTTTCTACTCAACAAGATTCACACGTAACGCTACGCTACTGGGAGAGAAGTCCTAAAGGAGATACCGACCAGCTGAGAAGGCAATCGGCCCTAAGGATGGAAGATCTCCGCACCTTGAAGGCCTGTGGGTGGGCAGGGTAGGAATGATTAGTGTAACTGTGAAGCGGTGAGCTGACCTTTTGGTGGGCAAATGGGAAACTGGTTGTAAAGACAATAAAAAAAACCAGAAAAAAAACAAAACCGAAAAAAAAAAAAACCACCCCCAAACCAGAAAAACAAACAAAAAATAACCCCAGAAGTTTTCCAGAACAATTTTGGGGAATGTCTGCATCCCTGGAACAAGTATTCTGTCTTGAGGCTACATGGAAGGATCTCTCTTATTTTGGATGTGCTTGAAAAAAGAACTGAGCTCCTTACTTTCCAACCATATAGCATACAAGAGTCAAAGAACCAGTCCATAAAAACACCCAGCCGGTACATCGTGGAATGAAGGAGGCCAGGTGCTGAGGGCAGAGCTGGTTGGGGAAGCAAGCTTGTAAAGGAGGGGAGTCCGGGCCGAAGCGGACTTCCTTCTGCAGAGCCTCTGTGTTTGTTCCGGAAATATACGTGCTAAGCCAGAGCGAGGTTTCCAGCGTGTGTCTGGGGCATATTTGTTTTTGGAAAAACCAAGAGGTGATCATCTCCAGACCATCCCATGAACAGACCCAGGTAGACCCTGAAGGTAAAGAGGACGGAAGCTGAGGGCGGAGGGGGTGGGGTGCGCTCCCACCGCGGCTGCCCACACACACAGAGCCATCTGGAGCTCGCCCCACTGGCCGCCGGGACAGCAACTGGGGTCCTTCTCCCACCGCAGAGGGCACTTCCCATCTTCCAAAAGGGAGGAAAGCTACAGCGAGTGTCAAACGAGCAAAACCAAACACGGACACTGGAAGAGAGCAGGAAATGTCTACGGGGGCCACCACCACCATGCAGCACCCGGGCTTTTCTCTCCCCTTCCGGGGTTCTTCCAGCAAGGCTGTCGGCCCCTCTTCACCGGGGAGCCGGAGCCCCGCCTGGGCGCCTCTAGCGTGGCTGGGCCCCGGGTCAGTGTGGCAGCTGTCCCCCAAGCCCCGCTTCTGCGAGCTCCGGCCACCAAGGTGCCTGGTGACAGACACGCAGCCCTGCCTGGGAGGCCAGGCAGGCACAGGCGGACCCTACAGCCACCAGCCTCCTGTCCCCGCGGATGGTGACAGCTCCAGAGAGTGTGTACGCGTGTGATGGGGGCGGGGGGCGTGGAAGAAAGAGGTGAGGACAGAACATGCATTCTAGAAATCTGGGCTTCGGCTTGACTGGGGATGGAAAGAAAAGGCTGGGAAGCCTAACTGTTTTCCCTCTTTTCTCAGCGATGCCTTGTGACTTGCGGGATCCTAGTTCCCCGACCAAGAACTGAACCCTGGCAGTGGAAGCACTGAGTCCTAGCCAGTGGACGACCAGGGAAGTCTGAAGACTGGTTTGCTCTAAGACAAACAAGTTGTTTAAAAAAGGTTGTTTTTTTTCTTCCTCTTTTTATTTAAACAAGTTCTTCATAGCCAACCTCACCTAAAACTGAACCGCATATTCAATACAGTATTCAATATTCAATACGGTATTCCCTGAATCTGGCTGATCACGTCAATAAAACAAAACACCAAAAACAAACAAAATGCACAGAAGTCCCTGAAAGTTACGATGCAAGTAGCCTGCAGGACTGTGCACGTAGACCGATGGAAGTGAGGACAAAAAATGGAAAGCAGGAACCAGATCCCAGTGCCTCCCGTTCTAAGCTGTGCTCCTGAGACCACTGACCTGTGTCTCCCACCAGAGGGCCGGCCGGCCGTGTCTGAACTCATGGAGCAGGTGGTACCCGGAGCGGCCAGGTACGGCTCCGCCACTCGAAGACGCCTCTGAAACTCCCACCCGCCTTCCCCGGGAAGGGAAGCAGTCTCTCCCTTCCCAGACACGTAGAGCTCTCCTGAGCGTTTCCTGCCGCGTGCCGGCTGTCTTCTGCTCGTCTCCTGTACACTCACAGGGTCTTCCCAAAGACAGGCAAAGAGGGTCTTCCCAAAGACAGGCAAAGAGGGTCTTCCCAAAGACAGGCAAAGAGGGTCTTCCCAAAGACAGGCAAAGAGGGTCTTCCCAAAGCTACTGAGCATTCACTTCCTGGCACAGTGTCGCACTTCTTACACGCCTGCCTTACTTGCATTTTGGGAAAAAGAAGGAATTCCTTTTGCTACGGAATTCTTGGAAAGGATGCTTGCTTCAAGAGTGGAAGACGCACTGCGGCCCACATCTCCTGACAGCGAGCCAGCACTGCAGGTGTCTGAGAAGCCTGCAGAGGAAGCAGGAAGAACCTGGTCCTGTCTGCCAACTGCAAAGACCATGACTCTCCTAGGTGAGGACCTGGTCAACAGCTCGCAGTCACGGGCCTTCTGGTTCTCAAGAGATGGCCTTTGAAGGATGTCACATTCATTCCTCAGTCAGTGATCAGTTTCTAGGTTCCGCTCCTTCCAGCACCTAGCATGTGAGTCAACCTCAAAGGCCTCCGTGGGCTTGACATTTCCAGACTGTGATCTTGCCTGTAACACCAATTTCAAAGGTGGAAGAAACATTAGTCTTACCAGTCTCAGAGGGGCTTCTATGCAAACAAGGGGCTTCTGAGCAGTTTGTAACCACATCCAAAGAAGCTATAAAGATTATCGAGGTGCTGAGAACTTAGGGTAGAGTCTGAGATCCATAACAAACAGAAGAACTACATGGTTAAAACTGCTGGTGGTAACAGACTATGATCACTACCACTTCCCAGGAAATGAAACCAGGGTTTCCTGGAGAAATGGCTGACTCCCGGCCTGGCACAGGAAATACACACAGTGAGCCCAGAGCAACTTGTCATATCAGATACTACACTTGATCTTAGCCAAAAGGCTGAGAAGCGATTGTCATATCAGAAAACACGACTGAAGTCCACCGGCTTCATGTCAAAAGGACTCACAAAGGACGACTCAAAGGCCCTCCTATTGGCCAAAGGTGGGACAATTTGAGCTCCCTTGAAGGTAATAACTGCATTCAATTGAAACACATCAAACATGCTTAAACCCAATCATTCATAATAGTATTTTTAAAAAACTGAAACTCACTGGAGGACTGACTCATTCTTTGAGAACTGATAAAAGAAAGAATCAAGTGATCTCTCTTCCTTTCCTATACGAAGTATGTCTGCATTAACTAAGGGACTGAAGGGGAGATGTTTCTCTGTAGAGAGATAATCAAGATCATATGTGAAAAAGGAAAGATGAGTTTGCATTGGCAAGATTTTACAAGTCCCTGCTGAATTCCCTTATTATCTTTATTTATTACCACATAAGCAGTGGCAATCAATAGCTGCTAATATCACAAAAAAGAAAACAATCAGGTGCACTATACACCTGATAGAGGAATTACATCCCACTTAGAGATCATCTTACTAAGAAAACCAGTGTTCAGCCTGAACTCTTCAAGCCTTCAGAGCAATGGTTCTCAACCATGGAGTGATGGTGGCCCCTTGGGGACACTTGGCAATGTCTGGAGACATTTCCGTTGTTGTAACTGACGTGTGTGTGCATGTGCGTGTATGGACATGTGTGTGTGTGCTCTGACATCTAGTGTGTAGCGCCCAAGTATGTTGCTAAACATCATATAATGCACAGGACAGCCCCTCACAGCAAAGAATTACCTGACCCCAAACATCCAGGGCCAAGGTTGAAAAAGCCAGCTCTCAGTGGAACCCCCAATTCATAGTAAATTTAGGGGACTGGGGAACGAGTTAAAAGACAACACAAGATGCAATCAGCAGAGTCTAGACTCTGGGAGACAGACAACCTCTTCAACTACGACAGCTGCAGCAAGAAAAGAGATAATTATGGGGAACCTGCAGATTGAGAGAGACTTAAGGGGCGTATCAATTGATGACAATGTATGAACTTTATTTGCTTCCGGATTTGAAAAATAAATGGTTAAAAATGGACTTCTCTGGTGGTTCAGTGGTGAACACTCCACATTTCCACTGCAAAAGGGCACAGGTTTGGTCCCTGGTTGGGGAAGTTGCTACATGCAGCACGGTACAGCCAAATGGATGAATAAAAATACCCCCCAACCCTGTAAGCAATCAGGGGAAAATAAAACTGCTTAATTACTAAGGAATTTTCTTTTCCCTGGGTTTCATTGAGGTACAATTGATATAAAGCATTGTAAAATGACAATCAAAGATAAATTTACCACAATAAATTTAGTTAAATCCACCACCTTACATAGTTAACAACTGTTTCTCCTCGTGCTGAGAACTTTTAAGATCAAAGAAATTATTATTAAAAGTTATAAGGTGTATTATTGCTATTGTGGTTGTGCTTTAAGAGTTTCTACCTTGTTGAGCTAGCCATACAAGAAGTCACGTGATACCCAGGGATTTGCTTCAGAACTCCCATGACGTGGAGGTGGAAGGTGGTGAAAAATGGGAGAGTCAGATGGAACAACCTGGCCAGGATCTGATGATCACTGGGGGAAAGGCAATAGGGGGTTTATTATCATTCTATTGAAAAGCTCTAAAAAAAGTTGGGAAAAAACGGTGGCAAAATATACACCAGTCCAACCATGCCAGATGCGGAATATGTATGCTCTTTATTAACAGAAAGAGGGCCCATGACTCGGCGCTCTGGGTGACGGTGGGTTCTGAGAAGGCCATCGTGGAAGACGGGCTGAGGTCTAGACTCAGGGAAGCTTGATTTTCCTCTTGAACACGAGTTAGATTTGATCTTCCACTAGAGAAAGCGTTAAACAGAGTTAAACCCAACACTTAAACAGCATGATGATGCACAGCAGGGCCAATTTGTGTGTCTGATGGTGCTGGCCTGGTGGAGGCTGGGGGCTCGAAAGAGGGGTCAGCGCCCTCCTGACCCCTGCAGGCAATTAACTTATACTTCCAGGCAGGAGGTGCTATTATCTTTAACTCAGCAGGCACAACTGTACACAATTAGAGGTCATAATTACGGCTCTCTTTTTTAAAAAATGTGACCACAGTATCCAAATTGACCTCCTGCGGCAGGGCCGTCCACATGCTGGGAAGTACAGAGAAGGCGGGGGCAGGGGGCCCGGAGACGGGTGGTCAGAGCCCCCACGCGGTTCCTAGGGTCGGGAGACCGGCCTGATCCCCCACGGAACGTTGATCTGTTTGGGGTTTGCTAATTACCGTTTTCCACCGAGATACATTTTATTTCTTTAAATAGACACAGGCGGGCCAGAGACTAGCCGGAGCGTTAGGCCGTCTTTTTGACCACAGGAAAAAGGCAAAGCAACCGTGCAAATTAACATGCCAGTAATTACGTGCGTCTACTGGCTAATTAGCCACGTAATAACGGAGTTGAAAAGATCAATTCTGGATCATTTTTCCATGTTAGTGTTGTGTGAAGTTGTTACAGAGACTCCACTTCAGAAATTCTGAGCTACCGTTATTTTGTTATGTCTGATAATCGGCCCCGCCTAGCGATATTTCTGGCTTAGGTAGCCCAAATCATCATAGAGCGTGGATCATTTCGCCGAGAAATAAAACCTACCTGGTTTTTTGTAAAGTCAGACTACTCTCAGCTCTAAGCAGACAGTAATAGAATTTTTGAGCTCAAAGAGACCCTGTAAAGTCACCTGTAGATGAAAAGCCCAAGGCAGGTCCAGACAGCGTAGGGGAGCAAACGAGCTGGCAGAAAACCACAGGGTGAGGGACGCAGAGAAGCATCTCTGGACCAGCCGGGGGTCAGCACCTCCTTGAGTGGTCATGTTAACTGCAATTCCCTCTTCCAACACACAGTCAGGCAGCCACCCTTTCTCATACTCCTTTCCTCAGGAGCGTCTGATTCTCCACTCTTCACCAGTAGCCACTCAGTAACCCTGACAAACAGCCAACTTCTTTCCAACAGTATCTGAAATGCTCAGGCAATGCTTGAAAAATTGGAAAGAGAGATAATCTCTTGCAGGCTGAAAAAGGGGACCAAAAATTCCCGAGTCTGATACAAGTGTTTTCAAAAGGATGAGACGATGTCAAGTCACAACATTCACAGCCAGAGACGAGTCTCACTTAGAGGCCTGAGATGTGTGGTTTTCCACCAAGATACTTCTCTTGAATAGAAGAGCCTCGGGAATCAACGATGATTCCCTATATATTTGTAAACGCTTTCTCTATTCAGAAAAGAAAAACTTAACTGCTATTCAGAGGTGCCCAAAACTGAAGTTTAAATAGAAGAATGATTGCCTTACTGCTTTCATAGGCATGTCACTATGAAGAAATACTACTTTACTACTGTTTTCTCTGGGTTCAGTAAAAGAAGTTGAAAGAATGGGTCTAAATACATCACAACAAAGGTATTTAATTGGAACTTGTTCCTTTGCATCTCTGTGTAAATCACTGCATGATACACTAACGCAAATGCATTGATTGAGTTCATCCAACCACTGTGATGAAAAAGGGGGGATGGTTCAGTGGCAAATTCTTCAAGTTTTACATTATTTATTGGAACACTCCATGCTGTTACTCAGCCTAGAAGCTACTTCCGTGTTTCACAAGGACTTTTGTAAACTACGTGCCGGGACATCACGGCTCCAGGACTGAGGTTTGCCTCCACACCGAGTCCACTGTTGCCGCTCAAACATCCTATTAACATAAAAGGCTTGGCTCCCTAGAGCTTTGGTTTACTGCTTAGTAAATCAATGTCCACCGTATTTATCCCTAAGTGCTATTTGCTGCATTAATTTACACAAACAAGCGACAAATTGAATGCCTTCATTTGGTATTTCAATTAAATTTTGAATCTGGACCGCACATTTCATTTAGCTATTTTTTGGCCCTGGCATATGGGGCAGCCTCAGCACCAGTGACTGAAAGAGTTAAACACACGGGCTGTAGGTCAGCCACGTCCTGTGGGGGTGATCCGACTGCACCTTTCAGGGTAAAAATGTTCCTTCTACATTGTAAAATCTTGGCATCTGCTGAGCAGCAAATCTAGCTCATTTTGTTTTGCTTTATTTTATTCTCAAAAGGAACTATACAGTCTGGACTACAGAACACAATTAATTTCTACATTTCTTCCCATTCTCTGGCCGCCTATTTTCTCCATCGAAACCATTTTGCCAAAATACAAAAACCCAAATAGACTAGCTAATGAATCCAAAGTGGATTTAATTTTATTGATTCCATTTCCCACAAAACTGTTCATTTATCTCTTTTTCTTTATTTCATTACCTTGCATCTGGAATATTCCGTGGCCCACCAAACCAGTGGGCGCCATTCTATTTGTTTCTCTCTGCAGAGTGCAGGGGTAGACGGAAGAGAGCCTACACTTGAAGCAATTCTGGAGATTAAGCTTCCCAAGAATATTCACTTTTATCTCAATCTTCATGTTCCAAAATGGCCAAGTCATCTTGGTCGTGTTTATTAACCAAAGGTAATAGGCAAGATCCTAATCAGAGCTTCCAAGTATGAAGCCGCATGAATCAATTCTCTCTCTGGGGATGCGGACAGGTGGTTCTCAAGCCCCACCGCAAGACCCCACGCGCATCCTGGGACCTGAGCTGCAGCATCCTGGGCTCCTGGTGGCCACCCAGAGAAAAGCAGTTTTCCAGGAAGGGAAGAGCGGCTTGCCCTGAAGACAAGAGCAGGAACCCATCCAGGCGGAGGGGCCAGTCGGTTCACAAGGAAGACGGCTACGGAATCTGCAGAAAGGGCCTGTGCACACTGTCGCTCTGGGCATGGGTCCACAGCTTCTAGCCAGTCGTCTCAGGGATGGATTACACAGAAAAGGGTAAGAATCACCGGCTTTACACTCACTCATCAGAGATTTCAGCCTCACCCTGTAGCGCATCACTGCCATTGTTGAGTTGCGCAGTCGTGTCCAGCTCTGTGTGACCCATGGACTGTAGCCCGCCAGGCTCTTCTGTCCAAGGGATTCTCCAGGCAAGGGTACTGGAGTGGGTTGCCCTTTTCTCCTCCCGCGGATCGTCCTGACCCAGGGATGGAACCCACATCTCCTGCACTGGCAGGCGGATTCTTTACCGCTGAGCCACCCGGGAAGCCCCTGCAGTGTCATCACTGAGGACAGAGCTAAATGCGCTCCTCTTGCTGAAAGGTAGCATTCCGAGTCTCTGCTCTGGAATGACCCTGAAATCTGCAATGCCAAGATACACTCTGTGAAGAACTGAACATTTGTGTCCCCCCACAAGATTCATATATTGAAGTCCTTACCTTCAATGTGATGGTATCTGGACATGGGGCCTTTCAGAAGGAATGAGGATAGATTTCAGCATGAGGGTGAGGCCCTTGTGATAGGATTAGTGGCCTTATAAAGAGAGAGAAACCGTCTCTCTCCTTGTGGGAGGATGAAATGAGAAGCTTGCATCTCCAAGCCAGTAAGTAAGCTCTCACCAGAAACCAAATCTTGCTGGACCTTGATCTTGGACTTTCCAGCCTCCAGTCTGAGAAAATACTTCTGGTGAAGCCACCCAAACTGTGATTTTTGTTATGGCAGCTGGAGTAGACTAAGGTACGTTCCTTGGTGGTGGGGGTGGTGCTGGTGGTTCAGTTCAGTCCAGTCGCTCAGGCGTGTCTGACTCTTCGTGACCCCATGAACTGCAGCACGCCAGGCCTCCCTGTCCATCACCAACTCCCAGAGTCCACCCAAACCCATGTCCATTGAGTCGGTGATGCCATCTGGTCATCTCATCCTCTGTCGTCCCCTTCTCCTCCTGCCCCCAATCCCTCCCAGCATCAGGGTTTTTTCCAATGAGTCAGCTCTTCGCATGAGGTGGCCAAAGTATTGGAGTTTCAGCTTCAGCATCAGTCCTTCCAATGAACACCCAGGCCTGATCTCCTTTAGGATGGACTGGTTGGACCTCCTTGCAGTCCAAGTGACTCTCAAGAGTCTTCTCCAACACCACAGTTCAAAAGCATCAATTCTCCGGCACTCAGCTTTCTTCACAGTCCAACTCTCACATCCATACATGACTACTGGAAAAACCATAGCCTTGACTAGACAGACCTTTGTTGACAAAGTAATCTCTCTGCTTTTTAATAGGCTGTCTAGGTTGGTCATAACTTTCCTTCCAAGGAGCATGCATCTTTTAATTTCATGGCTGCAATCACCATCTGCAGTGATTCTGGAGCCCAGAAAAATAAAGTCAGCCACTGTTTCCCCATCTATTTGCCATGAAGTGATGGGACTGGATGCCATGATCTTAGTTTTCTGAATGTTGAGCTTTAAGCCAACTTTTTCACTCTCCTCTTTCACTTTCATCAAGAGGCGCTTTAGTTCTTCTTCACTTTCTGCCATAAGGGTGGTGTCATCTGCATATCTGAGGTTATTGATATTTCTCCTGGCAATCTTGATTCCAGCTTGTGCTTCCTCCAGCCCACCGTTTTCTCATGATGTGCTCTGCATATAAGTTAAATGAGCAGGGTGACAATATACAGCCTTGACGTACTCCTTTTCCTATTTGGAACCAGTCTGTTGTTCCTTGTCCAGGTGTAACTGTTGCTTCCTGACCTGTATACAGGTTGTATTATCAGAATTCAACAATTCATTAAAATTGTATGCAGCAGACTCTGGATTGCTCAGCATCTACATTCCATTGGCTTTCTAGCCGAAGAGGTTGGAAAGCTAAAATTCTTCATTTTCCAGACTCCCTTGCAGCTAGGTCTCTGGGTGTGAATTCAGCTCTGCCAATCAGATGCAGTCAGGTTGACTAAAGGCACGGGTGAGGTGAGGCCCTCTAGCTGTCTGAGTGGGCATACAGGAACAGAGACATTGGGTCTTCTTGATGTGGCCATCGGGGCCCATTCTCAAGTGCCCTCCTTGGGTATTGAGTGGCAGCTTCAGGAAAGGCAGTGTCCCTGGGTCACAGACAGGAGGCGTGTATTGCAGGTACAGTGGTTTCTCTGGTGGTTGGTCCTACAGGATCTGGAAATCATGCCTGAAGGGCTAGTCAAGACTCCCCTCCTCTGGCTCTTTCCCCAATTTGACAGGCACCTAATATGGTCAGGATGATCCTCCAGAGAAGGAAATGGCAACCACTCCAGTATTCTTGCCTGGAAAATCCCAAGGATGGGGGAGCCTGGCAGGCTGCAGTCCATTGGCTGGCAGAGTCAGACATGACCGAGCACACACACACAGAACAACAACACCCTATATGGCCTCTCTTTCTGCGTCAACCGCCTAGAACACTTGCCGTTTCCGGCTCTGTCTCCCAGACACAGGACCAGAAGCTCACAGGTGAGAACCCGGGGAGCTGCCAGCCCCCACCAGAGCAATGGGAGGATGGCTGGGCTGGTGAAGTCAGCCCCAGTCTGAAGCAGTCACCTTCTGCAGTTCTGTGTCTAAAGAGGGAAATGAACACACTCAGATCTCTTTAACTGACATCACTTCCAGGAGATACTCAGAAGTGGCCGACGCTTCTCCCGTTCTATGAGGCTGGCGAAGGGTGGGGGGACCTCCTCACTCACTTCTTTCTCTGGGCACATGGGTACCTTCTTGGCATGCTCCTGGCTACCCAGGTAAGCCACTCAGCACCCTCCACACACACGGTGTCTTCTGAGGAACAGGAAAACTCTGGAGCTGATCAGGGACGTGTCTACACACCCGTCACCCCCGCGCCCCTCTTCCCTGCACACAGCACGGCCTTGCGACAACCTCAGTCAGCACTGAAGCCTTGCTTCCCGCCAAAGGCCCTGTTAGAAAAGGGCACGGATGTGTGGAAACCCTGACCCTGGCATTCGGTTCTGTTTGAGGCCTATTTCTTACCCCTCTCATAGCAAGTCACTATAGATCACCCCTGTTCTCAGAGCCAGGCACCTCAGTGGGATGTGCGCGTGTCCTAGGAAGGACAGCGCTGTGTAGACCACGTTTCTCTCTTTGCTCTTGTCGTTAGGGAACTCAGGGCTGGGTTTTAAATCAACCGCTGTTATTCTCTTGGCCTAGACTTTTGAAGTATAGCCCCTAGGAATGTCCCTCCCTTTCTTTCCTTCCCAATATAGCTACTTAAATTTATTTATTCTGATGTGGACCATTTTTTAAAATCTTTATTGGACTTGTTACTGTATTGCTTTCTGTTTTATGTTTTGGTTTCTTGACTGAGAGGCAGGTGGGATCTTAATTTCCCGACCAGGGATCGAATCTGCACCTCCTGCATTGGGAGGCAAAGTTTTAACAACTGGACCACCAGGAAAATCCCTACACAGCTACTTTAAGAAAATCGATAGTAGGGACTGCTCATATTGTTGCTTCTTGTGCTTTTATGATCATAAATCATCTCCCTTCTGTTTTTAGAAATAGGTGAGGCATACATAAATACAATATTTGCTTTGGGCAAGCCACTGATCTGAGGATAAGACCCTGCTGGCTCATGTAAGTGAGGAAAACTAAAGAGGGATAATGGATAAGACCCTTTCTCTTTTGTTCTGGAGGAGACAGGAAGACTGCCACCCAGAGACAATTAACTGTGTTTCTAGAAAAGAAGCAGGCGATCCCAGCACCTGTGATGTAGCTGCTCAGGAGCATAGTTTATTAGGCTATTGCTGCCTCTAACTTTTATCCTCGCTTTGACAATATTGACGAAGCCCATATTATCACTGCACTTTCTCAACTCATACATAGGTCTTCCCTCAGTGAGCTTTCTCATAGATTGTTCTTTTTTTTTTTTTAATAGATGTTGGCTAGGTGGTTTTCTTTTTAAGTCTTCACTGAATCTGTTACAATATTGCTTCTGCTTTATGTTTTGGCTTTTTTGGCCTTGAGGCATGTAGGATCTTCCCTCCCTGACCAGAGATGGAACCTGCCTCCTGCACTGGAAGGTAAAGTCTTAACCAGTGGGCCGCTAGGGAAAGTCCCTCTCTCCGATTCTTGAAGAGTGAAAAAGGAAGTCTCTTGGGGTCAACAGGCAAGCACAAAAGGAGCAAATCCCCAAAGTTAATAAGCCAGTGTGGACACTCTCCCAACCGCGAGGAGGTAGCTTCTCTGTATTGTCTTCCAACCAGGGGGCAGGTTCCTTAGCACCAAAGGCTTCTGTCTTCTTATCTGTTAAGGAGGGAGATTTCTTATCTGTGAATCAAGGAGGCTGGACTAAATACCTGCATTCTATCACCAGTGAGGCACTGTTTTTTGGCCGCTGAGGAGGTTTGTCTGTGAGTCTCCAGCAGGGCCCAGGCCCCGGCCGCCCCCGCCGGCTGCAGGTTCCAGGCTGGGCAGAAAGAGCCCCCGCGCCGGGCCCTCGTGTTCGGCGAGTCCCTCCCCATCCGTCTGCTCAGCTGCCCCGACAACTCGACGGCAAAGGCCGGGCCTCGTGCCGCCGGCTCCAAATCGGGCAGCTGCCTGCCCGGTTCGCTCCGGGGCCCACGCGGGGAGCGGACGGCAGCGCGTGGCGGCCTGAGCCGGGCGGGCGCCCGCCGACCCCGCCGACCCGCGCGGCGCCCCGGCCCCTGGACTCGCCCGGAGGCGGTTCAGCCCGGACAACTAACCGCCCGCTGCGCTTTGTCCGACTTTTCCCCTCGGCCAGCGGGGACCAAGTGGTATTTGCTTAAAAGAAAAAAAGGCAACACAGGCGACAACTAGCTCCTTGGGAGCAACACAGTTCCATTTTCTGATCCCTATCAGAGGGTCAGACGCTGTTCCGACTGTAAAACTGTTTATTGGGTGAGGTGAGCCAAGCCGAGCCCTTTTAAAAAAGCAAGAGAATTAAAAGAATGTGCCTTCAGATGGCTAACAAAAATGGGATAAAGGACGTTGAGGGCAGTGCGGACTATGGAAAATCATTTTGTGAGGCGTCTAAGCCAGAGAAAACAGGATTGGTGGGTTAATTATGTAATTAAACTGCAGTCAGCAGTGGGCAGGGTCTTCTGTCTTTCAAAATCCAAACTAGTTATTCAAGCTTTCATTGAATACACTTTATAGAGATTCTTTTTGGGGACGGTGCCCAATTTTTCTTATTTGGATTAGACTTTTTTTTTCAAAAAGGGCTGCTTTGCCAATTTGGCTTTTAGTCTCTGGGATAAAATAATCAAAACGCCCCCCCCCCCCCCCCCCCCCGCCCTTCCTCAAATACATTTTTTTTTGTTTTATTTCGTCAGAGTTAGAAGAACAGAGATTCTTTTGGGGGGTGGGGGCAGACAGCCAAAGAAATATCGCAGCAAGGTATCTGACTTCTTTACAGAGACACCCTGTTTCCTGTTTGATTTTGGTTTTCAAAAGCAGAACAATTTTCACATCATTATATAAAGGCCTTCCACTATTTAAAATGTCGGTTCTAAATTAATTTTATACCCCCGAGGCAGACTGCATCTGACCACACTGGATTCTATCCATTTAATAAGGTGAGAGAATTTAGTGAAAGCGACAGTAAAAACGACAACAAAAAAAAAACCCCAAAAAACTTTCAGTCTAGAACAAGAATTTTAAAGTCCATTGTTTCTGGAAGCTTGGCTTCGTTTTTCCATAGGGCAAGCCCCCAGCTGTTTACCCCATCAGCCCAAATGCAGAAGGAAAGTGGCTTCCGTTACATGGCAGTCAAGAGAATCTGCCTAACTGAGAGACCTACAGTGACATGTGATACACGGGCTGGCTGCTGGTGGCGAGACAGCTGAAAAATCCGATGACCGCCGTCTTAAAATTTTAACAGCTGGGCAGACATGGACGATGTAATGCAATGGGTCCCTGTATCTAAAACTGTTCATCCACCCTGAAGATAGAGTTCTTAAGAAGTAAGAAAGAAGTAGAATCTTCTTAAGAAAAAGCAATCTCAGTTCCTCTTGAAAAAGTTTATTAATTTGCTGAGAGTTGCTGCAGAGGCAAAATGAGAAGTGGGACACGTTTGACAATGAACAGGAAGATCAGGTGGGCAGTCAATGCCTTCCCAGGGGGACACCAGGAACAGGCCTGGCTCAGATCACCAGGTACACACCGGGGCTTATACACTTCTGCTCATACGGAAGTTGGCTAATAGGCATTTACACAGGATTTAGTGTGAACAGATGCTCAAGTAGTTTATAAGTGGTGTGCGTGCACAGGGGGCAGAATAAGGAAGAATAACACGTGAGTAACAAAAGGCATTATGTCTTGATGGGGTATAAGCTTTCCGCCATCCCAAATGGATAAAAAACAAAACCAAAATTCATTAAAACGCCAGCATTTTACCCAAGGCAAAATACTCTATGACAGATAGGCCAAAGGGAAAACCATCTTGGCACATAAGGTGTTTCTTACATACTCCCATTGCAAATACATTTCGAATGTATTCTGAACACCCCCTCTCACCCCTAACCCTGTGTTCACCAGCTTCTGCCAGAACCTCAGGAATGACCTTCAACCAGGTCATCGCCTTGAGCTTGCCCCCGGCTAAACCACTGTCCACGTGGCACCGCTCTCAAGAACCCCTTTCCTTCTGCGCCTCTGCCAACCTCTGCCAGAGCTTCTCGACCCTGCAAGAAGCGGCCCAACCTTCCCTCCCGGCACTCAAAGCCAAATGCACTGCCCCTCTCAGGAGCAGCCCCGGCCCTCCCTGTGCGCGCTTTTATTCATGTTGCTGCCAGCCTGGAAACCCCTCCCCACCCTTTCTTCCTAGGAAAACTGTGCCCACCCCTTAATGCTATTCCCTGGCGGGTAGAACCATCGGTAGGATCCTCAACTTCCATGTGATTTTCAATCTTCATGAACCTGCAGTCAAGCCAGATGCTTCCTGAGGGCCAGGGGAGTTCAGGCGGCATCCTACTATCTTTTGCATTTATCCTTCTCCAGGCTTGATCTTTCTGTGCTGGTTTTAAGAGAACATCTTCAGCTATCTGAGAAAATGAGACACGCAAGTCCTGGAAACTGCTCAAAGGGAGATGAGTGTTTCAAGAAAAGGACAAGAGTGTGAGACCTCCAAATGGACTGTCTGTCCTCCTTACCCCCAAGGGCCGGTAAGAAGGGCACCCGGAAGTCTGAGTTCTGGAGCCAGACACACGTGGGTTCTCATTCACCATGCCACCGCTGTGTGACTTTGGGCAAGTCACCCCACCTCTCTGAGCCTCACTTTCCTTTCCAAAGGAAATCCTATACCCTAGTTCATGGAGTGGCTGCTAAGAATTAAATGAAAACTATGTAACAAAAACATATTAAACTTTTTGTGTAGTTGCTTTAGGAATGGAGCTTTCCATTTCCATCAGTCCGTCCCAACAAACTATCCATGGAAACAAAGGCCAGCCCTGTAAGCCCTAAAGTGACCTGTACCCCCTCCCCTGGGCGAACCTCTCCCCTGGGCTGAGCCGGGAGCCACGCCGCAGGCCTGGCTCGCTAAGTTGGGGGCTCCCCAAGGTGCCGATGCACTCGGGCAAAATGAAGCAAACATCTGTATTCTGTTTGCTAATGAGCAAGCATCATTTGTACCTTTCTCCAGCCTGGGATTCAGCTGCCTAGAGTGCTAATGCCATTAAACATTGGAGTTTTTGTTTGTTTTTTTGCAACATACACACTCATTCACCAAAACCTGGTTTAACCCACTGACATGGGTATGGTTCCTGGGATTCCTTAACAGTATCTGGTTGGTCCAGAAGAAGCTCTTATTCTGTCTCTACCCAACCTCCCCATGCCTGAACATTTGGGTGTTTGAGTGTGGCTTGGGAGCCAGGAAACTTGAGTGGTCCTAGAGTTGCCTTTTCAACGACCTCAGTGGAAACAATGAGACACGTCAATGGACCTTTCTTTTTTAACTTAATTTTTAATCACACAATTAATACAAAAATGGAGCTGCTTATTTTTTAAATTAGGCCATTCTGAAAAAGATCACCCGATCTTGTAAGATCGCCTCGCCCCTTTACTGAATGTGACATTTCCTTGGTGTGTTATCTGTCTAGAACTTTTCCTCTGCAGACAAGCAGACAAGAATCTGTGTCTTTCAAAATGATAGTGTTGCTGTCTTAGATAAATGGAGACAGGCTTACATATCACTTTGCAATGTGCTTCTTTCATTCATTCACTAGTAAGTCCTGGCCCCTTTCCACCGAGGATACAGAGGGATGGAGTGCATGCCTTTCACTGCTGCAGAGTTTATTTCAACATGTCCCTGGAAATGGACATTTATTTAGGCTGTTTCCAATTTGGGGCTTTTATAAGGAAAGCCGCAGTAAACACAGGAGGGACAGGTCCTCCAGGGAATGCATCCTAAAGAAACTTTCTGGGCCTCGCTTTCCTGTATGCAAAACAAGAAGGCTGGACTCAACAGCCTGTTGTGTTTCTCACATGAATGCGATTCTCAGTCCAGCCCCCAGCTAAGACTCCTCCAAGGCCTTCCATAGTCTGAGCTCATTCTTTCTTATTTTCTGCTTTTTTCTAACACATCCAGTTGCTCCTAATCCTATACCTTTGCAGACTCCTTCTCACGCTTAAGAAATTCCTGCCCCTCCTTAATACTTGACAGGTATCACCGGAGGTGCTCAGAGCTTATAACTTGCACAGACCTGCACCTCTGGGTGAATGCCAGCCCCCAGGGAAAGGTCGTGTCTGCCCATTCATCACCACAGCCCAGGAGCCAGGAGCCATTCCCCGCCCACAGTGGGCTCCCGTCAGACTGCTAGTGGAGGGTGACTGTCTTTAATACTTTGGCCTTCAGCTAGGACTTTGAAGTCCCCAGCTAGCGGATTCCCTTGTGGCTTAGACAGTAAAGAATCTGCTCGCAATGCGGGAGACCCAGGTTCGATCCCTGGGTCAGGAAGATCCCCAGGAGAAGGAAATGGCAACCCACTCTAATGTTCTAGCCTGGGGAGTCTGGCGGGCTGCAGTCCATAGAGTCGCAAAGAGTTGGATATGACTGAGCGATTTCTCTTCCACATGAGCTAGGAGTGTAGTCTGGGGCAGGGTGACTTAACCTCTCTTCGCCTTTGTCTCCTCATCTGGAAAACGCAAAATAGCACCTCCCTTCCCTACAGGACTGAGGTAACTTGGGTAACTTTGATATTCCTTCTGATCAATGGGATATTTGGGCCGCCCCAAGAGTGCAGGGGTGCACAGCTGAGATGCCAGAGCTGGATATGCCGGGGCTGTGAGTGAGGCAGAAGGGTGGGGTGGGGTCTGTGTCACTTACGGTGCTGAAGTTCTGCGGACAGTCTACCATCCTGTGTATTACGATGGTGTATAATCCCATACGGGTAACAACTTAGGAGTAAAATTTTTGCCTGCTTATTTCACTTTTTGCAAGCCACGCTTTCTCATCTAGCTTTAAAGTCCCTACCTTCTCCTTTCTTATCAGCACATTTTTCTTCTTCATTCTGCACCCCTGATCCAGTGGTTCCTCAGGAGGGGCCAGTTCCCTGCATGCATGTAGGGCCTTCCTTGCTTCCATTTCAGATCATGGAAGGGATGGAGCAGTTGAGAACACAGACTCTGGCCAGCCCAGCATTTACCAGCAGTGTGATCTGTCAGGATGCTTTCCCTGTGTGTGTGTCAGGTTCCTTATCTGTCAAATGGGCTGTGGTGAGAACTCGATGAGCTGATGTGTACGAAGAGTGTAGGAGAGAGAGGACCTGGCACTCAGAAGTGCATCGCCATCACCATCACCACCATCACCATCACCACCATCACCACCATCATCAATCAGACCAAAAGGATGCAACCCGAGCGCCATCTCCTTGAGGACCGGCCCTGTGAGCTGTGATGGATTCTTCTAGACTGTGCACACACAATGACTCTTTCCACACTCCTGTACCTACTCCACACCTTGGTGAGGGAAGCAATGTATGTCTACGGGCTGCATGAGGAGGAGGAGGATACAGCCATGATGGGGCAAAAACAACTGATCCAGACCCAGATGGTACCCCGGCACTGGCTTCCTCTGAAACCCACCCAGGCAACTGTACATCAGAGGTCATCGCAGAGGAGTTCCCATCAACTGTATCCAACATACACTCTGAAAGATGGAACAGGTACACTGGCGACTCCCCCAGAAGAAGGCTGAACCACCAGAAGACAGAAGACCAGTTTCAGCTCAGACGCTCCTTTAGAGGGCTGTTCTCTCAGGCTCTCACGAATGTAATGACTGAAACACGACCAAGGGAGGCCTGCCCTGACAGCAAGGAGAAATGCGGAAGTTAACCAGAGTCGCTGCAGAGAAGCTGAGGGAGCAGGGCCAGCGATGGGCCCTGAGTTCAGGGGGGCATTCCAAACACAACCTAGGTTTACACCAGGTGGCTCAGCGGTAAGGAGCCTGCCTGCAGTGCAGGAGACACAGTTTCGATCCCTGGGTCGGGAAGATCCCCTAGAGGAGGATGTGGCAACCCACTCCAGGATTCTCGCCTGGAGAATCCCATGCACAGAGGCGCCTGGCGGGCTACAGTCCATGGGGCCGCAAAGAGTCGGACAGGACTGAACCACTGAGCATGCACGCATTTTTACATCAGCAAAAGGCACAAAACTCTCAAACGAAGGCAGAAGGCCGAGTGTGGAGTATAAGCCCAGGGATGGTATCACGGCTACTCATCACTGTCATTAAGGAAAAAAAAAAAAGTAGCATGGTTTTCACTATTCGAGAACAAATACAGCGCCAGATAATGATGATGGGTCTGTGAGCACTGGAGCTCTGTTCCGGCAAAGCCTCTGTGCCAGTGTTTCCTCCTTGCCCCAGGATGGTGTTCTATTGCTATGACAACCAGTAACATTTCGCACACCACAGAGCACTATATCATGTATCACCATGGCAGAAAGGAAATGCCATACTGTACTTAAAAGCCACCTTCTCTCTCTCCCTCTCTTTCAAGGTCTGTTATCACTCCCCATGCATTATTCACTCTGCCACATAATATACAACCTTTAGTTACAGTCAGGTTCATGATATACGCAGCAAAAGCCAGGAAGTCTCGCAAACCCTTTAATGTTTTGTAACTAACGAATGATAACCGAACTGTGTTATTATGGTTTAAACACAGTTATAAAGGACTAGCTTTTTACCAGCTTCCTCGCTGGCTCTAGAACCTCTGTTCAAACATTTTACAAATGTCTGTCTCATGTGGCAGAAGCTCAGTCACACTGCGGGGAAGCAAGCATTCTCTCTAGGGGGACTTTTTGTAATACACGAAGCACCGCCTCTGGGTGAAACAGCTTTTCATTTTAACTATTTTAACAAAACTTAAAAAACTATATCGTGCCCTTCCTTGTCTACAACAGTATCTTCTTGAGGACTGAGTTGTCACCATGGAAACCCATCACTGGGCACCGCTGTAACCCAGGATACTCTCCCGGACCGATGTCACTTGTGGAGTGGCTGATGGGGGGCTGGGAGCTCTGGCAGCCAGAGATGAGGATCCGCAGGCCCACGTTAGTATTCAGCATTAGGGGCATACCTCGTTTTATTACGCTCTGCAGATACTGTGCTCTTTACAAATTGAAGGTCTGTGGCAACCCTGCATCGAGTAAGTCTATCAGTGCCCACTTTTTCCAGAACTATTTGCTCACTTCACATTTTGGTAATTCTGACAATATTTCCAACTTTGTCATTATTATTATACTTCCTATGGTGATCCGTGATCTTAGATGTTACTACTACAACTTGCTAAGACTCAGAGGATAGTGAACATTTTTTAGCATAAAGTATTTTTTAAATAAGGTGTGTATATGGTTCTTCTAGACACAATGCTATCACACACTTAACAGACCACAGAATATTCTCAACAGAACTTTCACATGCGCTGGGAAACCAAAAAATTCGTGCTGCTCACTTCAGTGCGTATCTGCTTTACCGTGGTGGTCTGGAACCAAACCCACCAAACCATCTCTCACGTAGGCCTGGATACAAGAGCAAGCACAGTCCCATAGAGTTTCAAGGTCTTTGGAGGCTCATGGAAAGATATGTGCATATAATCAAATTTAGAAAATGTAAAATCCATTCTGGAGACAGCCAGAAGGTAGGGGACACAGATGTCAGTGAGTGGACAGGAGACTCGGTGACGCGTGCCTTTAACAGGAGGGGTGTGGGGAAGCGAAGCCGCGTCTTTACCGGGTGGCCTCCTTTACAGGGCGACTCTGTGGAGGGGCTGAGCCCGGCGTGCGGGAGCATCGATGTCCGCGCAGTGAGTGCAGGCATGCCCACTGGTCATCAGGAAATCCTGGTGAGCTGAGCAGACAGACCTCCCCACCCCTGACAGTCACTGACGCTCACAAGTATCTGAGATGGCCTCAGGGAACGGTTAACTTTTCTTGAGTGAAGCAATAAGCATCTTCTCTCCCTTTCTTCTTTTTTTTTTTCCTTTCAAGAAGATGTAGACAGAAGCTTATTTTTTTTAAAAAATACCTTGTTATTTGGGGGCAAAAAAGTTTGGTCAAGAATATCTGAACAATGGAATGTGGCCTTATTATTTCTGCAGGGGGAGAAGCCATTTGGGCTCTAATTAAAAGAAAAAAAATATGCAGAGGGGGCCGGATCCGCTCTGCGCCTTTCAGTAAACCGAACGATCATCACGGTTCCGACCCAGCCCCATTCTGAATGCAGCCTTTCCTGCCGAGCGCAGGACCCAGGTGGGCGGGAAGCGGCGCCGGGCGCTCCTGGCGGCCAGCCTCCCCAGGGAGGAGCGCTCTGGGCGGGGCGGGTTCGGAGCGCAGACCCCGAGGCCCGGGCGCCTGGCGGCCCCGTTCGAGGACGGCTGTGGCACGAGGGGCAGGACTCCCCGGGGGACATCCAGGCGACCAGTCGCTGAGGCTCCCCGACTTGGGGGCCTGTCCGTCCATCCTTGCAAACCTCTTTAAGTAAGAGAATCAGTTGCTCAGTCGTGTCCGACTCTGTGACCCTGTAGACTGTAGCCCGCCAGGCTCCTCTGTCCATGGGGTTCTCCAGGCAAGAATCCTGGAGTGGGTTGCCCTGCCCTTCTCCAGGGGATCTTCCCCACCCAGGGAACGAACCCGGGTCTCCGGCATTGCAGGCAGATTCTTTACACTCTGAACCACCAGGGAAGCCCCACGCCTCTCTGGGGTAAAGAAAATTTAGATGGCCGCGGCAGCCTCCAGGAGCCTCAGATTGCTTCCATTCTCTCCCTCAAAGCTGCCAGAGGCACCCGAGAGGTCCCTCCAAGAACCACCGGAGCAGTCCCCCACCCCCCCCGGACGGTCACGAGGGAGGCCTGCAGGGCTGGATACTGGTGAACAGAAGTTTCCAAAGATCCCTCAGGTGTAGAAGGTTCTGGAAGGCAGAGGGGAGGGTGTCCTCCTTTTCCTTCCTGGACAATGTGAGTGAACACTTTTAAATACAAAGGAGATTTGGAATAAAGCACAAAAATATTTAGGAAGACTAGATCTGTCAAATTTTTCTTTTTTAAAAAAGAAATCAATGCAGATCCAGTATTTTAAATATTTGTTACAATTAAGAGAATTAGGCTGCAAAAAATAATGATCAGCTTTGAAATATCAACTTAAAATGTGGAATTAACCAATTTAGACTTTAAGTCAAAATCTCACTGAAGTCATATACAGTAGAAGAAAACTTAAGAGACCATAAGGTGTAACATACTCAAAAGCCTAATTAGATTTATAAGAACTGCTTAAGTGCTCTGGGAGGCCTGTTTGTTGAGTCAGGCAGTTGAGTACTTACAAATTTAATATGTTCGATTTCCTTTACAAACGCAATTTAAAATGTTTAAAGGAGTTTAATTAGCTAAGTTTGCAAATCAAACCAAACATTAATAAAAGGTCCCCTTAAAAGTGATTGTTAAAAATTGTTAGCTTGTAAGTAAAATAATGAGATGTCTGAATAGCTCTTAAAAGCCTAAGGAAAGGTAAGGTTACAGATTTTGTAACTAATAAAAATTAATTTTAAAAAGAGATACCAGAATAATCTTCTTTTGCTCAAAATACTTTGAAATTCCACCCTGCCTGAAATTAGTAGGCACCTAAATTATCTTACCTAATTACTGTCCACCTAAAAAGTTATCCTTTGTAGTTACCCAGTGTTCAATAAGAATTTAAGCAGGTGTACCTACTGTGTGTCAGGTATAATGTCAGGTACAATTGGGTATGTCTGGGCTCTTCCAAGCATCTGGTAGGGGAGATGGAAATATGAATACAAGGTCCAAGGAGGCTTTCCAGGTGACACCAGTGGTAAAGAATCTGCCTGGCATGTGGGAGACCCAAGAGATTCGGGTTCCATCCCTGCGTCGGGAAGATCCCCTGAAGCAGGAAACGGCACCCCCCTCCAGTATTCTTGCCTGGAGAAAATCCCATGGACAGAGGAGCCTGGTGGGCTACAGCCCATCGGGTCACGAAGAGTCAGACACAACTGAGTGACTAATCCACCACCACTGCTGACAAGGTAGAACCTGTACACAGATTGTTAGAAAACAGATGACAACTGACTAGTGAAGGTATAAAGTAATACTGGAACTCAGCGGAAGGTATCCATGAAGCGGGGAGACCCAGATTCGAGCCCTGCATCAGGAAGACCCCCTGGAGGAGGGCATGGCAACCCACTCCAGTATTCCTGCCTGGAGAATCCCTTGGATAAAGGAGCCTGGTGGGCTACAGTCCATGGGGTTGCAAAGAGTCGGACACGAGTGATCGACTAACACAGCCATGAAGGGATCATGACAGAAGTGATGTGTACACTGAATTTAGTTTGGAATTTCCTCGTTAAGCTTTGTGCAGTTCCCTCCCCGCCCACGGTGCCCTGAGTCTGTCACACACACACTGATGCGTCTGTTGTCCTGTGAACTGGAAACTCAGACTCTAAAAGTCCATTAGAATGATGCGTAAAGTAAAGGTTAAGAGGACGTGAGTGCGGTCCACAGGAGACTCTTAAGAGGATTTGTTTCATGACTGCTGCGGGACATCTTTGCTCAGCGTTCCTTCTGTTTTCTCTATGAGCCTGGTTTTCTTTTCCCCACTCACCTTACAGGTGACATCGGCAGATGCCTGACCTATGGACAGGATCCTACCCCCAGAAACAGGATGACAACGGGCCAGTTTTAGATGTGGAATGAGGGCTGCTTTATTTTTTAAATTAAGCCCAAAAGGCATGGATGCCATTCTAGTGAGAAACAGTAAATTCGCAAATGAGAGGCTGGAGGGGAGAGGGAGACCGAGCCCCCCCCCCCCCCATCCCCCAGGAGACTTGGGCTCACGTGCCTGCACGGCATGACTTTCAGGACAAGTTTGCTGACTCCTCACCAGGTGTCACCAGCAGAACTGGGCCCACTGTCCCCACACCCACCCACCCAGTTAGTTAGTACGCGGAAGTGCCACCCAGCATCTCAGAACACAATCTTATCAGGAAGGAGGGGTGCTGCAGATGTAGTCAGTAAAGACGAGGTCACACTACAGAGCGTGCACGCGTGCTAAGTCGCTCAGTCTTGTCCGACGCCCTGCGACCCCATGGACTGCAGCCCGCCTGGCTCCTCTGTCCATGGGGTTCTCCAGGCGAGAAGGCTGGAGTGAACTGCCATGCCCTCCTCCAGACTAGAGGAGGGTGGCCCCTAATCCAGCGCGCCCAGTGAGAAAGGACACATGGGACGCGCAGGGGAAATGCCGTGTGATGAGGGGAGCGGTGTGTCCGAAGCAAAGCGAATGCTGGGGGGAGGCCTGGGACACAGCGTCCCAGGAGCCTTCGGTGGGAGCAGCGCCCCGCCAACACCCCGATCCCAGGCGGTCAGCCTCCGGGCCCGTGAGAGCACAGAAGTCTGCCGTTTAAAGCACCGGGCCTGTGGGGCTCTGCTGTGAGGGCAGCCCGGCGGGACTAAGGCACTCAGCAAACAGAGCCAGAGGCAACAGCAGCTCCGGGAAGCTCCCGCGGAACTCTGCCAGAGACCAGCTCACACTCGGTCTTGAACCTTTTTATTAACTCCGAATGAGACTCCCAGTAAACCAAGAAGGACCTCAGTCACTCAGCACCCGCGAGTGACGAGTTTGAAGCTGTGCTGGGGTCTGGCTGCCTCCCATTGTCCACACCGTGACCCGTGTCTCAGAAAGTAGAGTGAGCGCGGTCACGATACTGACACACCCCGGAAAGCCTGTTTGCTGCCGAGCTTCTCCCACCAGCTCCAGAATCAGCGCCTTTCTCTCATTTAATACTCCCATTTACGGCACCAACTCCATCGAGACAGACAAGACTGATCAATGTTTCCCCACCCAGCCATGGCGGGCTTCCTCCCGTGGCTGTGGCAGGATTCCTCAGTCAGTGAATGGGCTTGTAGGATGTCAACGGTGTCGTTTCCAAAGATCCCGGAGCACTGGTTCTTCTGAGCTTTTAGGAGGTTACAGGGACAAAGACCAAGGGGATGCCCGATGAGTCACGACCCCGTATGGTCTCCCTCCTCAGTACACTTGCTTCTGGGAATAAAGCGCAGCTAAGGCGAGGAGCAGCTCCGTCCCAGGTCATGTTACATCACACAGGACCCTGTCATGGCAGACTGGATGACAGAGTCTCCTGCCGGCCTTGAAGCAGCAGCCGGACTGTGAGGGTATGGGAGGGGGCCACGGGGCAGGGACTAGGTGGGTTTCTACCCCACCAGACGACCAGCAAGAAGAGGGGATCTCCACCCTGCAACCACAAGGACCTGAACGCTGGCAGCAACTGTATGAACTTGAAGAAGGACCCAACTCCAGAAAGGACCGCAGGCCGAAGACGCTTGTTTGCTGCCTGGTGAGACCCTGGACTTCTGACCTAGGGAAACTGTGAGATTACAAATATGGCCTGTTTGAAGACATTGATATGGTGGACCATGTCCTTTGAGGACTGATGAAAAAGAAGGAATCTCTAATCAGAATAGCTCAGGAAGACATAGGTTTTGAAGACAATTTCAGGGATTTGTCTAGACCCTCTAAACCTTATCAAGCCCCAACGTGTTCTGGTTCATAGTTATGAGCCTATCTTTTTGTCTGGTTGACGCAATGTACTGCAAAACTTGACAATGTGTGAGAAACTAATGAGGTCATAGGATGTAAAGACCACCTGTTAGTCCATTTCTACAGTTTAAAACAGGAATTTAAAAATAAATAAATAAATACAACAGGAATTTAAATAACTTATGTTTCATTCTGAATCTGTAAGATAGAGCTATTCTTTTCATCTTTGACTTGCTTGGAGAGAGAGACAAGCATAGATCTGAAGAGAGAAGGCAATTTCTTGTTTTACTAGGAAAAAAAAAAACCTTCAATCCTGCCTCTTCTAGCTTTTAATTATAGGAACCAAAAACAAAAACATAAAACAAAAAACTTTGCAAACAAGCAAAACCAGAAACATGGCTTGTAGGAACCTGAAAGTATTTTAAGTGTTTTTAAAAACACTTTTAGGAAGATAGATTCAGTTCATTTCCCCACAAAAGAGAACTTGTTCAAAACTAACTTAACAACACCAAAAAGAAATTGACTTTCTAACCCAAACATCCTTGGAGTGATATACTGGAAAGAAAACAAGTAGAAATGTAAAAATCTGGGTTTAAGTCCCCATTCTACTTACTTGCTTCCTGTGTGCCTGGGAGGAAGTTACTTTATTGGTCTGAGCCTGGGTTTTCTCCACCATAACATGGGTTGTCTTGAGAACTAGGTGAAGTAACAGTCATAAAGGGCTAGGCCTTCTCATCAGCAACCAAGACGACCACCAGGGGCCTACCGGAGGGACCGCCTTCAGCTGCCCCAGGGAGGGTAGGGCAGGCCTGACTTGCGAAGGATGCTGGGCAGGAAAGACCTCTCTCCCACACTGATGCTGAGAGGTAAGTGTGGTTGCCCTGGGGGCAAAATCAAGGACTCTTGTCAGACAAAAGAAGCAGAGAAATGAACACAACCCCAAACAGACAAAAGTCCTGCAGCACCGGAATGTTTCTGAAGTCTGCGATTCTCAGCTAGGGGAATGAATAGGCTGCACCTGGGCAGGAACCAAATGCTAGGGACTCCTCGTTAGCAGGAAGTAGATCTGCCAGGACTTCTCTTCAGGAGGTGTGGGGTCTCCCTGGCCCAGCCCCTGCCAGTGCTGGGATGGAGGGCCACAGGGCAGGGGGCAGGCAGAGGATGCTAAGGGTGGTCCCTGCGTGCGACCCCTCTGAGGCGGACAAGAGAGGAGAGGACGAAAGGTGACATTCAAAAGAGCGAATGACGGCTGCGACCCCGGCGCCAACCAGAGCAGCGGGGCATCGGGGGACCTGCACGGGCCCACTGGTGCAGAGCGGCGGGGTCGGCTCGGGAAGGCCAAGGCCCTCGGCCGTGTGGCCTGCAGTCTTTAATTAAAGTAGCCACTAGCTTGATCAGCCTCTCAGACTAGAAGCTCTGCAGTGAGAGAGGGCACACCACCATGATCAAATGGGTTTTGGACAAAGGGACGGCAGAGAGGCCGTGAAATCGCGAGTGTCAGAGAAGTGATTCGACGGGTCAACAAACACCAGGGTCACGGAAGCCCATGCTTTTCCAATAGGGCACCTCTGCTGGCCTCGGCAACCAACAAGGACGCGGTACCCCTCCCTGTGGTCTGCCAATACGTCTGTGTACCCCTCACCCTCCCTGGGAGACTGCGAACCCTTCCACGCAGGGGTGACGCTCTTGCATTTATATATCCCAGGCATCCAACACAATGCCAGGCTCAGAGCTCTCAGAAATGTCTCCCGAATGGACACCCCCTTACCCTGTTACGTTTCATCCTCCATTGGCTCCTCATCCACTAATTCCCTCTGTGATCAAGGCCAGGTTTCCCTGAGACTCATTTCCAGTGCCAGTATTATCAGCTGTGTGATGCTGGGCAGGTCGCTTCACCTCTCTGCGGGTCCTTTCCCCTCAGCGGGGTGGAGAATATTATCTACCAGTGCATGCGTGCTCAGCTGTGTCTGACTCTGCGACTCCTCGGACTGTAGCCCACCAGTCTCCTCTGTCCATGGGATTTTCCAGGCAAGTATACTCAAGCGGGTTGCCTTTTCCTCCTCCAGGGGATCTTCCCGATCCAGGGATCAAACCCAGGTCTCCTACATTGGCAGATGGATTTTCTTTTTTTCTTTTTTTACCATTGAGCCACTTGGGAAGCCCAGTATTTGGGATTAAATATATTAAATACATGTCTGGCACAAAGTAAGCACTACTGAAGTGTTACCTACCGTTGTTATTTCGACTTCTTTTTCATTTCTTAAGTCTTTTTTGGTTTCTCCTCTTTCTCACTAGGCTCCATGAGGAAAGAATTTGTGTCTGTTTTCTTCACTGATGAATCCCATGCACCAAGAACTGTGTCAAACCCCAGTAGATATTTATCAAACGAATAGATGAACTTAAGTTCTCAGGTCATCATGGTCACATCTGCCCCTACGTTAAACTGTATAACCCTCCTAACAGTGTTCTGCCTTGACTCCCAGAGTAGATGGACGTTCTCTACTTTTTGTTGAAAATAATAGCTTCCTTTATAAAGTGCCCTCACATCTGTTTTCTCACCTGAGCCTCCCAACAACCCTGCCGTAAGTCCCCAGCTGTCCACCGGAGTCGAGCGTACCCAGCAGCTCTGCAGAAGCATCAGGATGGGGGCTGACGGGGACGCGCCACCTCACCTCACCTGGGAAGGGCCATTTACTGCCTGATGAGCAGGAGCAGGGCTGCCTAAATTTCTGCATTGATTTACATTGGGATGATCTTACTGTTGCTATTTTGCCGAACAAAAAAAGACTCCTTGTTTTAATCTGCTGTCTCCCCCAACTGCTATTTTTACAATCTGTATATTTTTTCTTTCCAACTAAAACAAACAGGACATGTTCATTGTAGATAATTTGATTTAAAGAGAGAAGGGTATAAAGAAGAAAAACTGAAATTCCCTTCCACCCCATTCGGCGTCAGTACTGGCTTCTCAGGAGGTATCTGAAGCGAAACAGCACTGTTTTGCAGAAAGAAGTGAGCCTGGCCTCTGGGCCACAGTGAATTCTGCGAGTCAGGAGCGTCCAGGCCTGGGGGGGAGCGGGGGGTGGGGGGCTGGCGGGAGCTGAGAAGGGAGTGCGCTGGGCCCAGGTCCACGTGGCGGGGAGGGGGCGAAGCGCGGGCCGCATCTGCCCGGCAGGGAGACAGGCGTGTCCTTCACGCCGCCCATGGCCGCAGTCTTGTTGGAACAGGATGCGGGCACCACGACCTGAGGACCAGAGCTCTTCAGAAGGCTCCAGCCGGAGAGTCGGGGTGCCAGGGCCCCGAAAGGGACAGACACAGAGCCCTCCCGTCTGGAGTCGGGAGGAAGTTGGGTAACGGCGCGGCCGCCCCGTGGGGCCCTGGTTTTCTGGGTCCTTGCCGCCTGCCCGGGGTGCCTCTGAGCCTGCCCGGGGTGCCTCTGAGCCGGGGCCTTGGACAGACCTTCTCCTTCTACAGGCGTGCAGGGCGGCACGGGTGGGAGGAGGGGGACCGCAGGGGAACTCCAATCGGTCGGCTGGGACGACCCAATGACGGCGACCAGATTTATATCTGAAATAACCGGGAGGGGCCCGGGTAGGCGCAGGGGCTCAGAGACGCTTCAGAGGTGGGTGACCACATTGCTGCAGGCAAGTGTGCACTGAAGTCTCCAGGATCCTACCTGCCCTTGGGTTGCAATGTCTCCTGATCGTGCCTGGGCTCAGTGTGGAAAAAGTCACGAGAGCCACCTCACGGCAGCCCTGAAAATCCCCACCACACTGCACGTTTCCATGCCTCGGCCAGCGTCAGGTTTCTGACCAGCTAGAGACACGCATGGGCTGAGACCAGACAGTTCTTACAAGCCAGAATCTGAAAGTCAGTCCTTTCAAACTCCTCACCTGTGGGATGATGTGTCTGAACGCATTCTCTAATCTTCAGACACAAACTGTCTCACACGTACACAGTTTATCCCACATCAGAGCATGACTGATGACCCACAGGTCCCCTGTGCTTTAATCAATAACATACTGCCTCAGCTATTACAGGAAACTATGAACTGTTGTGATCTTCTATCACCGTTTCAATCGATGTAAACCAGGGCAAGAAAAAACAGGACCCTTAATTATATAACAGGGAAGGGTTATATAACAAAGGTCCTGATGCAACTTTAACTGTATCCGTGCCAAAATGGGCTGAGACAGCACACCTCTTGGGAGTAACAGGAGCCTCTGATAGTTGTGCAAAACCATGTCTCAATATTGGTTTAACTAATCCCCCTTGCTCATGATCAACAAAAGCCTCTGCCCTTCTAACCTTGTTTTTCCACAGCCTTGGGTGAAGCAACCCCATCTCGGGATGACGGCTGCTTAAAGCGACGGCACTCGCAGGACGCATGGCGGACAGAAAAGGGAAGCGTCCGTCTCCTGGAGAGGCTGGTCCCCACGCCTGGCAGGGTCACCATCGTTTCATAAACCCGCTTCTGGATTTCAAAGGGGCAGGGCACTCATCACTGGTGACAGGAAGCATTTGCCCGGAGAGTCTTTTGAGAGCCACAAGGCATGTCTTTGTTGGAGGAACCCAAGAAACAATAATAGTAACAACAACAACAAACAACAACAAAATAACAATAACCCCTCTTTCCTTTCAAAGTGTGCTGCCAAGCAAAATGATTCCTCTCCGGGTCTCCTTTATGTCTTCCTGATAGAAATTACATTCGAGGGCACCCAACACAAAAGGACAGTCACGCAAGCAGTGTGCCTTATAAGTGACATTCCTGGGAACCTTTAGAAGAGGTATTGATTTAAAGCTGCCAGGGCCGCTACTGTGATGAATCCACCCCGGCATCCCACACTCCCGATTTAAACCAAGTCTGGAAAGATGAGATCTATTGAAACAACGTTAGGGGCTCTACTTCACCCTGCAGAGGGATGGGAAACTCAGAATGAGGCTAGAAGTGCAACTTGTGGTGTCCGAGGTCATATAATAGCTGCTGATTTTATAAATTCTACCCTCTGCCTGCAACATGTGGGTCAGACGGTTAATGAGTGAACCTGCGAGCTGGAACTTTTCATCCACTTGAGGCTAGGAGCAGATTTTTCTTTTTTTCACTGACACATAGTAAAACTAAATACTTCTGAGTCCTTTATTTTAAAGATGTATAC
The DNA here is from genome assembly GCF_910594005.1 of Cervus elaphus. Lineage (NCBI taxonomy): Eukaryota > Metazoa > Chordata > Mammalia > Artiodactyla > Cervidae > Cervus > Cervus elaphus. The sequence goes on along the minus strand of NC_057826.1, from coordinate 2,570,957 downwards.
ACTTATGCTTTCAAATCCCGTCCCTGAAGCTCAACGTGTTCCTCTTTTTTGCTTTTTCTTTTTTAAAATCCCTCTTCTTCTTGTTTCCCTGGTAAGTACTGTCTAAAGGTGTAGTTTAAAATGCTGTGCTCCCCCCAAAAAACTTTCTTAAGTCAGAACCACAGACTTCAGAGTCGCCTTAGAACTCTTAGCGGTCTGGATGTGAGATGTGAGCTTTAAGGTTTGAGTTCAAGTCCTGACTCTTAAGCAGGGTGGCCTTGGAAGGGTCACACGACACTGCTTTCCAGGGCACCTCAGCCTCCGGCAGGAGGAATGGATGGAGGAAACAAACTCAAGTCTTTTACCCTAAAACCCTTTTGTTTTCTGGCTGCACCATGCGGCACGAGAGATCTTAGCTCCCCGACCAGGGATCAAACCTGTGCCCCTGCTGTGGAAGCACAGTCTTGACAACCGCACCAGGGAAGACCCTGCCCTAGAACGCTTTGAGGCCCGTCTGCTGCAGTTCTGACGGGGACTGTATCACTACAGGCTGTGCTGCTCCCCGCACCGCCTATAACCAGCTCACCATCCTCCACGGACATCCCAGGGGACCATGGAACCCCTCTGACGGCCGAACCCCCCTGCAAAGATGGCCTGTGAGCCACCGACGTGACCTCAACAGGCACAGATGGACTGAGCAGAATCCAAGCTGAATTTCCCGAGTGAGGGGCTGGGCACGCACCGGGCACCTTAGTTCCTGGGGCTTCCCTGGTTGGCTCAGTGGTAAAGAATCCACCTGTCAATGCAGGAGCTCGGGTTCAATTCCTGGGTCGGGAAGATTCCCTGGAGAAGGAAATGACAGTCCACTCCAGTATTCTTGCCTGGAGAATCCCATGGACAGAGGAGCCTGGCGGACTATAGCCCATGGGGTTGGGTCGCAAGAGAGTCAGACACGAATTAGTGAGTTAACAATACCAAGAGCTGCCAAAATAAAGCGCCACAAACTGGGCAGCTTAAAACAACAGAAATGTATTATCTTGTTGTTCTGAAGGCTGGAGGTCCAAGATCAAGGTTTGGCAGGGCCAGGCCTTCTCTGAAACCTGTAGGAGAGAATGCTTCTTGCCTCTCCCAGGGCTGGTCACCAGTCCTGGCCCCTCCCAGGCCCCACTGCCAGCTTGCAGCTGCAACCCCCCAGGCTCTGCCTGCCATTTCACGGAGTTTCCCCCAGGGGTGTGTGTGCGTGTCCAAATCTTCTACTAATAAGGATGCCAGTCACCATGGGTGAGGGCCCACTCTGATGACCTCATCTAGACAACAAGACACAAACTGATTCCCTCTGCAAAGACCCTGTTTCCAAATAAGGTCACTTTCCCAGATACTGGGGCGTGGGGGGGTGGGGTGGGGTGGTTAGGACTTCGAATCCGTATCTTAGCTGGTGGGGGATGGTGGTGGTGCCATTTAAGCCATACTGTTGGCGAGGCAAGCACATTTGGAAGTCTAAACTCAAGTGCACAGATGAAGGATGACCACCAAAGCCCACCTTAGGTAAAGTGGAAGGAAAACTGCGGTGGAAAGACATTATGGTTCTAAGGGTTACACGGGGGAACGATGATTATTTCCAATGGCTGGGCAGAGGCGCACTGGTGGAAAAAGGCCATTCTCTCCCCAGGTCAGCCCACGTGCTCCAGACACGTCTGTGCCCCCGCTCTTGGCCTCCCAGGCCCCACTTCCAGCAGCCCCAGCTCCACCCCCCGCTGCTGGAATCCTCCCAACTCTAGAAGCGACAGCTCCGATTTCACCAGCGGAAACCCAGGTCACCTGCATCTGACCTTTGATGGCATTTTGTCTGCTCCCGGGTGACCTTGAACCATGGCCATATGTACCTTCATCTGCCTATCACTCCTTGAGAGCAGGGGTCACTTCTTACTCAATCACTGTGCCCACGGTAGGTGCATGCAAATATTTGCTAAAGGAAAGGAAGATAAGAGGAGAATGAGAGGAAATATCAGCTGTTTTGCAAACTTCACCATGGAGAGGACCTTTGAAACCCAGGGGGCCTATCACTGCCCCACTGAATCTGCGTGACCTTTGCTACCAGGCCGCACTTCTTGGAAATCATAAGAAAGGCTGAGAGATAAGCTAACCACCGAAGGTGAAGAACAAGAGCTCCTTTGGTGCAGAAGAGATTCTCGCTGACCCTCTGAGAAGTCACCTCCCTGACCAGTCAGTATCGCCCGTCTCCAAGGGAAGCCAGGCTCCCCTTGACCTACGTTTCAGGCCCCCTCTGACACACGGTCATTTGGCAAACAACTGCGACAGGCAACTGAGAGCAGGCAGCGGTGCCTACAGCAACGCCTCCCAAGTGTCCGGTATTCCCAGCAGCTTGTGGGAAATGAGTGGGAAGGGATGCTGTCGGCACCACAGTGGACTGAAGCTCCCCCTGGCGTGCTGACCTGCTGGGGTGAGAGCCTGCATGATGTCCCTGACGCCTGGGCGACCCCAGCAGGGAGGCCCAGAAGTGATCCTGAAAACTCAATGTGGTTATACCTTTCTGCTCAGGCTAAATTTCTTTGTTCAGCTTCTTTTAGAATCAACCAAGTCAAACTGGTAATCTGATGGGATTCTTTTATTCATCAAGGCCTGAATTCAGGATTTTCTTTCCTTCTGATAGTAAATTATACAGCTGCTTAAAAGTATGCCTAAAACTGACCATCTGAAGGGACGCCTGCTTCCAGGAAAGGGAATAGACATACTTTTCCCTATTCTTCCCACTAAATATAACTAGAAATGGTGGACATTAAACATAGACAAACAAAAGAAGGCTCTGAGAGGCAGAAAGAAGAAAGCGCACCAGCTCAGGAGCAAACAAAAAAGACAACGTACAGACCAATTAACAAAATATTAACAGATATAATTCACGAGTATTTTAATAGAATTATATACTGTGACTAAGTGGGGTTTATTCTGGGGATGCAAGACTGGGTCAGTATTCCAAAATCAAAGTCATTGACTATATCAACAGGCTGTGAAAGAGAAAGCATATCGTATCAGTGGATGCAGAAAAAGCGTATGAATGATGTAAAATTTAATCTTGATAAACAGTGCTCAGCAAACAGAATAGACGGGTTTATCCAACTTGTCAAGCAGATCTACAAAAACCCTACAGCTAATATTATGCCTAATGAGGAGACTAAACACTCTCTCCCTGTGATTGAGAACAAGGCAAAGCTGTCTGCTATCACCATTCTTATTTAACACAGCCAGTGATATAAGGCAAGAATATGAAATAAAGGCATAAATGAAAAGGAAGAAATAAAATTGCCCTTATTTGCAGGGCTGTCTACATAGAAAATCCCAAGGAACAAACAAACAAACAAACAAACAAAAAACCACTCCTAGAACTAACCAGTGTATTCAGCAAAGTCTCACAAGATAAGCATACAAAATAAACTGTATTCCTATATGCTAGCAATGAATGAGTGGACACCCAGCATTTAGAAATAATGCCATTTACAACTGTTCAATAAAAATGAAATATTTGGGTTTAAATATAACAAAACATGTATAGGACTTGCATGTTGAAAACTACAAAATGCCAATGAGAGAAATCAAAGATTCTAAATAAGTGGAGAGGCATACCATGTTCATGGATTAGAACAGTCAACACAGCAAAGATGTCATTGCCCCCAAACCAATTAACAGGCTTAGTACAACGCCTACCGAAACCCTTGTCAGGTTCTTTTATACAGATGAGGTTACATATATTATAATATAGTTTTGCGAGATGTTACCAACAGGAAAAACATAATTTCCTTGTATTACAATTTTTTACAGCTGCATTTGAATCTACAGTTATCTTACAAAATTTAATTAAAAATAGAAACTGTTCTTTGCTGTGTCCACTGTGAGAAGGAAGTCCACTCTCAACAACTAGACTTCTGACATTCTAGAAAATGCTGACATCACGCTGAAGCGTCACACCGTTACTGTGAAGCGCCTCAGAAAAACCGTTCAGAGGGACTTCAGTCATTTCAATATTGATCACAATTTCCTTGAAAAGAAACGAAAGTGGTTCCAGGCTGACAAATGGTGGGGAAACAGAAAGAAACCGGCTACTTTTTGACTATCTGTATCACATACAGAACATGATAAAGGCTGTCAGGCTGTGCTTCCACAACAAGAGGAGGCCTGTGAACGCTCATCTTCCCATCAATGTCAATATTCAGGAGAACATGTTTCTTGTTGAAATCTGAAATTTCTTGGGGGAAAAAAAAAAAGATGATCCGGGTTCAGATGAGGCCAGACATTGTTTGGTCAGTATCTCAAGCCCAGAAATGTGAGTTAATTCTCAAAGAAAATGGCACTGAAATTGCATTAATTTCAGTGGCTTTGGCTCAGGGGCCACAACAGTTCAAACAAGGATATCAGGAAGATTTTGGATGGTGACAAGGCCTGTGCCAGAGGATCAGTTCAGCAGGTGATGAATAAGGTCTACGGTTTCCAGCTCCAGAAACAATAAGATGCCAAATGATTCCGAAGTCTGACTTGTAGTATTTTAAAGATGCAGTAAGAGCCTTGTGGTGTTGACATATATGCAGAGCGATGTGTGAAAGAGACAGCCAGTGGGAAGCTGCTGTATCGGCACAGTGAGCTCGGCCTGGTGCTCTGCGGCAACCCAGAGGAGTGGGACGGAGCAGAGGGTGGAGGCGGGGCTCAGGAGGGACGGGACATATGTGTGCTTGTGGCTGACGCACGTTGTGTGTGGCAGAAGCCAACCCAAGGCTGTAAAACAATTATCCTCTAATTAAAAAAAAAAAAAAAGCCCTGTATTGATTTGGGTGAAGAAAAACAAACCCCCCAAAAATCCCAAAGAAACAAACCCTGACCACGCCTTTCCCCAATGTTTCCTTCTCGTATTAAGAACAAGTGAAATGCAAAAAAGGACTAGTAGCATACCTTGTGGAGAAGGAAAGGGCAGCCCGCTCCAGTGTTCCTGCCTGGAGAATCCCAGGGACAGAGGAGCCTGGCGGGCGGCCGTCCATGGGGTCTTCAGTCGCACGCACCGACTTAGCAGCAGCTCCAGGACGCCTTGATCCCTTTATTCCTGCACCCCATGTACAGTTCTCTGCAGAACTCACCGCTGCATGACGTCACGTGACACTACAGTTGGCCGTCTGTCCCTCTGTCTGTCCTGCTGCTCCCACTGAAGGGGAAGCTCCACACAGCAGGGCCTCTGTCTTGTTCACGCTCTAGCACATTCTACACGTACCAAACAAAGAGCTGTTGAATGACTGGGGGGAGCTCACTTACAAGCCTTTTTGGATAGAGTATTTCCAACTGCCTCACTTCCCCCAGCTCCCTTCGCCCTAAGGCGCTGCTCTTTCAGAGTTACCCACCAGCAGGACACGCTCTGACATCACTGTCACGGAATCTTCAGTCTCATCCGGGCTCCAGACGCTGTGCAAGGACCCACCTTCTGTATTCACAGCGCCAGGACGGCCCAGTCTTGGGGGTCATCCCCAGGGGTCAGTTATAACCTAGCGTGCTGGGACTTCCGTGTGAGGCATGAGGCTGCAGGTCCAGTCCCTCTGTTCACCTGGTCCAAACCGCAGGAGCACGCCCTCTAATCCCAGCCTTGTTTCCTGACGGGGTCAACTTGATGTACCTCTGCTTAAATCTGGGATGTCTGGAACTAATCTGATGATCTCTGTGATGTTTTCCGTGTATGTCTCAGCTGCCAGTATCGTATAAGCGGACTTTAATGTGAAATAATAGCTTTGATGGCCAGTGGCTTCTAACTTCTTACCACATTCCTCATTATTACAGAGCTGGGAGTGGGTGAGTGTTCAGAGCCTAGGACACGCACACACTGCCGCCAGCTGGACCCGTGGTTCTGGGGTCAGCGGGCAGTCTGTCTGTTACCAGACGACAGGGTTTTTATTGAGTCTGTTCTATTTGAGACATATCCTCGGCACTGAGTTTGCAGTGGCTGCGCAGTAAATGGTTGCAGACTGAATGGATGCAACCAAAACCTTGGGAATCTCTAGGAGTACAGAGGCACTGCTGAGCTTAAAACTTGATGCGTTTACTGAATTGCATCCAGAGTGTGAGTGAAACGCATCAATTTCTAAATGGTTTGGGGCGATGCAATTATAAATTAAAATTCTTGCTATCGGAAGAATTCTAGCTTGCTGCTCTTGCCGCCGTGGAAAGAGATGACAAATAGACAACATAATTACAGAATGCTGGTAATTAACATACACCCAGCTACAGCAAACATAAAAATTAAAAATGAACGACTACTTACTAAAAAGGAGACTGCGAATGATCCACTGGGGGGAAAAGGCAGAAACCTATGAACGAGACGGTGCTAAACAGTAAGATGTAATTCACCCCACTCTCCTCCTCCATAAGAGCTTTTCCAGCCAGACACAGTGACTACTTCCTGTGAAGCCAGAGAGCTGGACTAGTGTTTCCAAGCAGGTAATTTTCCTAGCTGTAGGTAACCAGCAGCTCTGTGGGAATCAATCGGGAGGCATCTGTCTCTTCTCTGGAGTCTTATTTCAGTCCCTCCATCTTCCTTTGTTAATTTCTTAAGTTGGGTTTAAGGAATGCAGAGACAAAGATCTATTTGTTTTGATCTCTTAAGACTTCTTGGGGGAGGCAAGGTGAGAAGAAGGAAGAAGAGTTTTTATATCTTTCCCGCTAAGAACTCAAGGATACTTTCAAGTCTCTCTCCCTTTTCAACGCCAGAAAACTGGACAGGCATTATGTACTATGTCTAGCCACAGAGGCTCAAAGTCTGTAATAAAATCATGGTCACAGGACAAACGAAATTGATCTAGGTGCAAATAGACTTTTACATCAAAGATGCAGATGGTGCAGAAGTCACAGTCCCATATAATATGGTCATCTCGTATAATATAACACGGTCGGTCCCATATAATACGGTCATCTTGTGTAATGTAACACAGTCGGTCCCATATAATAGGGTCATCTCGTATAATATAACACGGTCGGTCTCATATAATACGGTCATCTCATATAATATAACACGGTTGGTTCCGGTCCCATATAATATGGTCATCTTGTATAATATAACACGGTTGGTCCTGGTCCCATATTATATGGTCATCTCGTATAATACAACATGGTCGGTCCCATATAATATGGTCATCTCGTGTAATATAACACGGTCGGTCCCATATAATACGGTCATCTCGTGTAATATAACACGGTCAGTCCCATATAACATGGTCGGTCCCATATAATAGGCTCATCTCGTATAATTAACACGGTCGGTCCCATATAATACGGTCATCTCGTATAATATAACACGGTCGGTCCCATATAACACGGTCATCTCGTATAATATAACACGGTCGGTCCCATATAACATGGTCATCTTGTATAATATAACACGGTCGGTCCCATATAACACGGTCATCTCGTATAACATAACACGGTCGGTCCCACATAACACGGTCATCTCGTATAATATAACACGGTTGGTCCCATATAATACAGTCATCTTGTGTAACATAACATGGTCGGTCCCATATAATACGGTCATCTCATATAATATAACACGGTCACCTCAGGAACCAATTACTCTGTCTCAGCCCAGGCCCCTCCTGTCACCCGTCTGGTTGACCGTGATGGCAGCAGCAGTCCTGATCATAACAATGACACTAATACCAGACGCTGTCAGTTACTGAAAACCTGTCATGTGCTAGGTACTCTACTACGCTCCTTCTGTTGCTAGCAACAGCCTGGCAACGTGGACATTATTATTCCCATATTACAGATGAGTCAACTGTGGCCCAGAGAGGTTCACATGGCTTGTAAACACTGAAGCCAAGAGGATTTGAACCCAGGTCAATGTCTAGAAAACTGGATAATCCTGTCCCATGAAGCCACGTTTTCTTTTTGTTCATCAAAAAACTGGCGAAGCTCCACTATTGGGCAGGCATCCCCCTACCAAGTCTGAGGCCTGTTGAGGAGCTTGGCATGACCCCACCCCCACGACACTGGGGCGGAGGAGAGGAGCCAGGCGGACTGAGCCGGCCTCCACGGCCGACGCGCGGTCTTCTCCTGGGTACTCTAACTTCTCAGTAAACACCCATGGGATCTCTCTCCTAGCTAAAATATCCCTGAGTGCAGAACTGACTGGGGCTTGAATCATTACCTCTTTGGAAAACGAGGTGCAGAAAGACAAAGAAACATTCATGGGGAAAAAATGAGCAGAGGGCACAAGCAGGAAACATACAGAAGAAGAAACACAAACGGCCTTCAGCCTCGCTCAACTCAGGAGATGAACACCAAGAAAATGCCACCGTGCAACACTGTAAAACATCCAAGACCAGTGAAGGTTTCCACTCACCTAGAGCCAGACATCCTGGAACGCGAACTTAACTGGGTCTTAGGAAGCATCGCTACGAGCAAAGCTAGTGGAGGTGTTGGAATTCCAGTTGAGTTATTTCAAATCCTAAAAGACAGTGCTGTGAAAGAGCTGCACTCAATATGCCAGCAAATTTGGAAAACTCAGCAGTGGCCACAGGACTGGAAATGGTCAGTTTTCATTCCAATCCCTAAGAAAGGCAATGCCAAAGAATGCTCAAACTACTGCACAATTGTGCTCATCTCACATGCTAGCAAACTAATGCTCAAAATTCTCCAAGCCAGGCTTCAACAGTACGTGAACCGTGAACTTCCAGATGTTCAAGATGGATGTAGAAAAGGCAGAGGAACCAGAGATCAAATTGCCAACATTCGGTGGATCATCAAAAAAGCAAGCAAGTTCCAGAAAAACATCTATTTCTGCTTTATTGACTATGCCAGAGCCTTTGACTGTGTGGATCACAACATACTGTAGAAAATTCTTCAACAGATAGGAATACCAGGTCACCTGACCTGCCTCTTGAGAAATCTGTATGAAGGTCAGGAAGCAACAGTTTGGTTCCAAATAGGAAAAGGAGTAGGTCAAGGCTGTATATTGTCACCCTGCTTATTTAACTTCTATGCAGAGTACACCATGAGAAACGCTGGGCTGGGTGAAGCATAAGCTGGAATCAAGATTGCTGGGAGAAATATCAATAACCTCAGATATGCAGATGACACCACCCTTATGGCAGAAAGTGAAGAGGAACTAAAGAGCCTATTGATGAAAGAGAGTGAAAAAGTTGGCTTAAAACACAACATTCAGAAAACTAAGATCATGGCATCTGGTCCCATCACTTCATGGCAAATAGATGGGAAAACAATGGAAATAGTGATAGACTTTATTTTTTGGGGCTCCAAAATCACTGCAGATGGTGACTACAGCCATGAAATTAAAAGACGCTTGCTCCTTAGAAGAAAAGCTATGCCCAACCTAGACAGCATATTAAAAAGCAGAGACATTACTTTGCCAACAAAGGTCCATCTAGTCAAAGCTATGGTTTTTCCAGTAGTTATGTATGGATGTGAGAGTTGGACCATAAAGGAAGCTGAGCGCTGAAGAATTGATGCTTTTGAACTGTGGTGTTGGAGAAGACTCTTGAGAGTCCCTTGGACTGCAAGGAGATCCAACCAGTCCATCCTAATGGAAATCAGTCCTGAATATTCATTGGAAGGACTGATGCTGAAGTTGAAACTCCAATACTTTAGCCAACTGATGCAAAGAAGTGACTCACTGGAAAAGACCCTGATGCCGGGAAAGACTGAAGGTATGAGGAGAAGGGGACGACAGAGGATGAGATGGTTGGGTGGTATACCGACTCAATGGTCCTGAGTTTGAGCAAACTCTGGGAGTTGGTGATGGACAGGGAGGCCTGGTGTGCTGCAGTCTATGGGATCACAAAGTATCAGACACGACTGAGCGACTGAACTGAACTGAACTGACCTGAGTGAAGGTTTTAATCCAGGGGCACAGTCACACAGTGAAAAGCTCTGGAGTCCATAAAAAGGACAGCTCTATATGCACTGATACAGAAAGATCCTCATGATGAGAATAATGTACATGGTATGTGCCTGTCTGCATAAACGAACACACACACTCAAGGGTGTAAAGGCATTGGTTTTCAAAGGACACATAAGGAACCGATCACTCTGGGTCCCATGGATGGTCAGTGGCTGGGCCTGGCCCCCAGGACCCAGACTGTCAGCCCAGGGCTGTTTCCACAGCAGCAGCACCATATAGACAGTTTTTCTCCCCCTCACTCAATACTCACCCCCAACAATAGTCGCTCTCCGAGAAAGGGCACCAACCTCCCCAGCTCTGTGATTTTGTTAGGCAGCACTGACTGATGAGCTAGTTTTCCAATTAGCGACATCCCCCACGTGACAGACAACGCCATCCTGAGTGACGGGCAGACGGTGACAGCGGCTGGACCAGTCAGAGCACCACCCCAGGGACATTCTCTGCCCAACGTGATGCCACCCTATGGCTCGAAGTCCAACCAAAATGTTTAGACGGATTTTAGGTTTCTACATAGAGAGCTCATGCCGAGGTTAAGTCCTCATGATGTGCACGAATAATACTCAATATGTGGATTATTCCCAGTGAGTTTTCCATTTCAGGCCAATGTGTAACCAGCCAGTTCCTTATTAACTGCCTACTGCTTTTCCTACAAACCCATAAGGCATCAGCTGTCAGCTCATGGAGATACAACCCAAACCTAGCACCGTGGTCGCTTCTGCATTTTGAAATCACAGCCAGAACAAGTGACATGACATCAGTGGACACATTTACCTTCCAACCGCAGTTTCCCCATCTGTGAAGTGGGGACGTCAGTGATTTGGAGAAGAACCTGAAAGTCTGCTGGTTGTGTGGAAAGGGTAACCGGAGTTTCTCATGCTACTGGTTCCTTTCACCCAGCTAAGCCATAAGCAGTCGCCTGTAAGTTGCCTTTGGGGGTTCCCCCTTCAGGAACCCACGCTCTGGAACATGCATTGGGATTTCTGCAGGAGCGTGGGGGTAGTCACACTTCCGAAGGCTGAACGAGGAGTCGGGGTCGCCAGCCTTCTCACAACGGCACACAAACCCAGCCCAGCTGCTGGCGTCAGGTCCGTTCACAGTGAGCCTCTCCCTGGAGCCGTCCCTCCCCTCGCCCGTGGGGAGAAACCCTGGTCACCACGGTTCACGCCGTGGGACGGCTCTTCTGGACCAGCTGACTGGACTGGGGCGGGCACGTGACCACAGGGACGCCAGTCAGAATCCCCGATGCGCCTGGGACCTGAGATCAGAAGATGGATGGTCCAGGGCTGGAAGGGATGGGGTGGGTTGGCGGAGAATGGATATGTACATGTGTCTGACTGAGCCCCTTCGCTGAAACTATCACAACATTGTTAATCGGCTATACCCCAGTACAAAATGCTTTTGGTGTTAAAAATACATAAATAAATAAAATTAAAAGAAAGGAAAAAAAAAAAAAGACGGCTGGTCCACCTGGACTACTCTTGTCTACAGAGGATATTTAGCATGAAACCTCTGGACCGCTGAGCACTGCATGCAGAACGTTGGCGCAAACACCGAGGACGCACAGCAAGAAGCAGCGAGGGTGGTTCCCAGGCCTGGCCTCGGGGTTCCTGAGAGACCCCTGCGGCTGCCTCCAGCAGACCTCTATGGATTTCCTCCTGAGCTAGCTGCTTGCGACCACAAGAAGCCTGAGACATTCCCAGTCCCATTTCGCGGATCCCAACGAGCAATTCAGAACCGCCTGCAGATGGCACTTTCCATCCTGAGACAAAGAATTATTATTCTGAAGGTGCCGAATTTGTGGTATTACCTTTATTTTGCCTGATTGCATTACTCAAACAGAAAGAACTATGAATAATAATAATAATAAAGATACCATTAAAGTAAAATATTTGACACTCACAAGATTAAATGCTGAATACAGTAATCTTCTCATAATCATCGTCGGATATGCAGCACTTAATCAACAATTACACTGGGAAAATGCCCGAGACTTGATGCTTAAGTAGCAGAGAAAAGCAAAGGAGAAAGTCAAGAAATCATCATAAAGTGAGAAGGGAATATTATCCAATCTACATACAGCACATGTGCTGTAAGAGTTCTCCCTTTTCCATCAACGCTATGCATTAACAACAACCACCACCCAACAATACGCATCCTAAACCAAACGTCCTAGCAAACGAGCTGTTTTCAAAACCCACTTAGCAGCACTCGTGTGGTGGGGGCACAGTCCATTCATCAGTGCTTGCGTGTGTGTGTGTTTTAATAGCTGTATTGAGGTATGATTTACAATTTCTTTATGAAAGAGTTTCTTCAATCACTCTTGTCCCCTGATGGCAGTGGTGAATGAAATGGTCCAAGCAAGAAATCAGAACCTGCTGGGGCAAGAGGCTGGAGTGAGGCCAACCCAAAAGTGGGGGCCAATCAACTCCACCTCCTAGGAGGTTGGGGGTTCACACCCCTGAGAGTCAGACAAGTGATTGTTAGGAGGTATGTATGTATTTTCATATCAGAATATCACTTTTTTTTTTTTTTAAGAAGAGGGTGAGGTCTGAATGCCAGATTAAAATATCTGACGGCCAAGAGGAAACCTCTGAGCCACCTTGGGAAATAAGCAGCCATTTATGGCATCTGCCATCTCATTGGGTGAAGTCGGATTTCTACAACACAGGTTTTATTTTTAATGTTCTTTTTAAAGAGCTGACTCTTCATTCATGATGCATACAATGCAAGCAGCACAAATACCCACACTATTATAAATAGCCTCTGTTCAGGAGGGCTGGGAGCAGAGCAACAATTTTTAACCCAGATAGAGTTTTGACAACCCCTGTAGGTTCTTTCATAACCTCGAAGCATCAGCCTTGCTACGTTATTTTATAGGAGTATATCCTTGATGGCTACAGCGGTGGACAATGAGGCCGTATTATGACTCCATGAACACATAATAACGCTGCCCTTTTCTTCTCTGAGAGGGTTTGTTTTCCTTCTTCCACAGGTAAATGCGGTAAAGCTGACATCGTGGAATGGAACTGAAGGAGCAAATGATCAATGTCAACCACAATAACAGTGCTTCAAAGAATTACCCCGACAATCCTATTTTTGCCCTTTTCCATGACCTACGGAGGTGAGGGAGCGCTGTGAACGGGCACCTGCGACTCGGAGGGAGGACTCTAACCAGAGAGTCTGCTTCCACCTGCCCGCGGACCCGTGAGTGCCCTCCCCGGGACGCGTCGGTTCTCATTAGGGCCCCCCAAGCTCCATCCCGCAGGAGAATGAAAACAATGAAAAGCTATATTCAGCGGCGGCTCCACGAGAAAATCTCTCTGCACTGGCGCTAAGACAGGCTCCGAGGAGACAGCCAAAACAAACCCACCCGCAGGGTCCAACTCGTCCCCGGCTAGTGGAAACAGGCCGTTAATCTCGACACCAAGTATCAAGAAATCCTAGTCTGTGAGGCAAAAGCACCCTGAGAAACCAGGCAAAACGAAATCAAGTTCCTGCAGAAGACAAAATATTTTCTTAGAAACGTATCATATTGGTACTGGCCTTTCCTGACCTTAAATCTGAACTTGCAATACAAAGGCAACCCACGGCAAGTTTCCCCAAATAATCCAGGAGTCTTCAAATATTTCCCCCGTCTACCTCATCCCTGCAAATGCCATCTACAAGTCCTTCCACTGTATCTTGGGGAAGCAAAGAGACACAGGAACCCGCCTATGGCCAAACACCTCCAGAGTTCAGCTACAGACTGTCATGAAAATCTTATGAAGGGTGAAGGGTATGAAAAGGCAAATTGACTAGACTTGTTTTAGGTCTGCCGTCTGATTTCCCATTAGGCTCCGGGCATGTGTTAATAGTTAAGCGGACGTGCACACACACAAAAAGAAATTTGCCCTTCAGGATATGATGTGTATACGAATTTCACTTCAAAGGCGACTACAGAGAAAAACCACTTACCTTGTCTTCTTAGAGCTATACAAGAAGGAAGATTTCCCAGACATAACTTCCTCCTTAAGATTACAGAAAAGGGAAACACACAAAAAGTTCAGATCAGGGCATACAAAAACCCAGTTATCCTTACTACACACACAAAAACGTGTCACGACAGTTTCCAGAAAGGGCTTTTGGCGTGGACGATCCAATGCTAACGGCCAGAGGAGCCCTTCTGAATCATCCAGGTCCAGCTTCCTGACTTCATGGAGCATTACATGTGCTCATTTCCTTCAACCCTTATTAACTGAGCACCTACCACACGTCATGTCCTGTTTTAAATGCAGGGAATACAGAAATGAATGAAAAAGAGAATCCAAGTCTTTAGGAGTTGATATTCTAGGGGTGTGGGCTTCCCGGGCAGCTCAGTGGTAAAGAATCCACCTGCCAATCCAGGAGACGTGGGTTCCACCCCTGGGCCGGGAAGATCCTCTGGAGAAGGAAATGGCAACCCACTCCAGTATCCTTACTGGGCAAATCCCATGGACAGAGGAGCCTGGCAGGCTGTAGTCCACCAGGTCACAAAAAAATTGGACACAACTTATGGACTAAACAACAGCAGCATTCTAGGGGTGTGATAAGACAGAAAGTACCCGCAACTTTCACTATCAGGTGGATGGAAGAGCTTTGGGAAGTGCTGCTGAGTGAGTTTTACCAACAGGCAAACTGAAGGTTCAAGAGCTGCAAAGGTCGTCTGAAACCAGCAACAGAACCTGATAACCTAAGTCTGGCGCTTTTTACGCTTCTGTGCAGCAAAGGCATACCAAAACGCTAATAAAGACAAAGGGAAGATTCAGTGTAGAGAACATGCTTCCTGTTTTTGGAAGAGCGTGCAAAAGATACACAGGTGGGCACCGGTCACGTTCTTCCTGATTCCATCTTTAGGATGTTGCTCTGATCTGTCGACCCAAAGCTGACAATCTTCACTCTGTAACTTGAAATATCAAAGAAGTGTTGTGGGGCATAAAATACTCCAGGGCAAGAAATGCTTTTGTGTTTGAAAACAGCAAATGATATTCACCACAGGTTTCTCATTTAAAAATTTCTTGGCCCCTTAGTGCTTGAAAAAGGCAATGGAAGGAAAAAAAGAGAGAAAACAGGAGCCTGGCTTTTTCCCTCCCCATCTCTTTAACTGGATATTTCTTGCTGTGCACACTTCCCCCCATTTGGAGCGCCTCAGCCTCAAGGTTATAAATCACTTGTGAAATAGAGTAAAGCAGAAGACTCTTTCATCCACCAAGGCCCTCATTTGGAAAAGCAGTTCCGTGAGAAAGAAGAAATTTTCAGGTAAAAGAGATGTAACAGAACGCTTCAAACTTCACTAGTCTCCCTCCTTCTCCCCAAGTGGAGCTCTTCCCTGTGTGTTCTGTAAGTGTGCTGGTTACACACACACACACACAGAGACACACACACAGACACAAACACACACAGACACACAAACACACCTACACACACACACACACACAGAGACACACACATGCAAACACACAGAGACACACACACAATCACACACACAGACACACACACACACAGACACACACCAACACACACACGTGCAAACAGACACCAACACACAATCACACACACAAACACACACACACAGACACACAAACACACAGACACACACCAACACACACACATGCAGACACTGACACACACACATGCAAACACACAGAGATACACACACAATCACACACACAAACACAAATACACACACACAGACACACAAACACACACACACCAACACACACACACGCAGACACCGATGCACACACATGCAAACACACACAGAGACACACACACAATCACACACACAAACACAAATACACACACAGACACACAAACACACACACACGCAAACACACACAGACACACAATCACACACACAAATACACACACACACACACAAACACACAGACACACAAACACAGACACACACACAATCACACACACAAATCACACAAACACATTACACAAACACACACAGACACAAACACACACACAGAGACACGCAATCACACATTCACAGAGACACAAACATACAGACACACAAACACACCTACACACAAACATACACACACAAACACAAATACACAGAGACACACAAACACACACACACATACAGACACACAAACACACCTACACACAATCATACACACACACAAACACAAATACACACACAGAAACATACACATGCAAACACACAGAGACACACACAAACACAAATACACACAGACACACACCAACACACATACTCACACACAGTCACAAATACACAAACGCACACACACACAATCACACACAGAGACACACACCATCACACACACCTACAAACACATATACACACAAACACACACAGACACACACACACACACAGACACACACAATCACACACACAGAGACACACACACACAAACACAAATACACACAGACACACACCAACACACAGACTCACACACAGTCACAAATACACAAACACACACACACAGACACACACAATCACACACAGAGACACACACAATCACACACACCTACCTACAAACACAAACACATATACACACACACACAGAGACAGACACAATCACACACACACAGACACACACCATCACACACACAGACACACACCATCACACACACACACACACACCATCACACACACACACACACACCCCCCCGAGGGCGCCGGCAGGGAAGGTGGGCCGGGGGCACCCTGCCCACCGAGTGCTGCAGGCCAGCGCACAGGCGCCCTCGCTCCGTGTCTGGGGCAGAGCACGGATCCTAGCGGGCCAGTGACTTACGCATCTGATTCAATAAAGGATCCTCCTGTAGGGTGTGCGGGGGGGGGCAATGGCTGAAGGGTATTCTTGTTTTTTTAAAACGATGAGACTGTTCTGAATTAACTGTGATGACTGACTGGCTGTCTCCACCTGAAGACTCTGAGCCTCTGAAGAGCGCGGTGGGGGTGGTGGTCTCGTCACTGCACCAAGTCCAGCTCACTGTGACCCCAGGCGCTGCAGCCTGCGCCCTTCTGTCCGTGGGACTTCCCAGGCAAGAACACTGGCATGCTGATGGCTGCACAACTCTGACCAGGCTACAAACCCCTGAGCTGTGTGCTTTAAACGGGCGGTTGTACGGTATGTGACTCACATCTGCAGGAAGCTGTTATCCCTCCCCGCCCAGAAGTCATCATTCTCATCAGGACCCGGTCTGATTACGTCAGCCTCATGGTAACAGGCTTACGCCGAGAACTGAGGTCCACATTGTAACTGCTCTACATCTTTACATGAAAAGATGTGCTTTCTGAGGGCACGATTTCCTCCCGGCCTGAGAGTCGGCCCCCCAGCAGGTTGGAGCCCCATGAGGCACACACCCCAGGGTTGGGGTCTTTCATCCTGAACAGTGCGTTTTACAGATTTGTGCGCTCACTGTCCTTCAGGCCCCAGCAAAGGGCCTTCACAGAGAGTGCAGGGACCTTGGCTGAGTCCCCCTGCTCTTGTCCCCTGTTTGGGGGATGGAACTGCACAGCGGAAGAAAGGAGAAGGGAGGGTACGGCTGAAAATGCTCAAGTGTGGATTACTGCGAAAATAAAGTTAAATGGATAATAACTCCTTTTCCAACTCATCCCTCCAAGTTAGACGGACAGAGACTTTATTTCCTTCCTTGCCTCCACTCATCAAATGTCCATCCACCCAACTGTCCAACCACGCACCCATCATTTATCGAGAGCCTCCTGTGCAAATACAGTGACACAAATAAAATAACTTCTATAAACTGCAAAGTGTATGCAGAGCTTCAGTCTGATTTTATAACCAAACCTAAAGGATATCCTTTCTTTTAACCTCTTTGTCCCATCCCTACCTAAAAACCAAAGGTTATTACATACCCATGCCTGGGAACTAAGAAAAATGTGATGAGTAAAATGAAAAAAATTGGATTGTTAGTGGAGCTTCATGGACTAAAGAAGAGCTAGGAGAGGCCGGAGAAGAATTACTCGAAGATGTCACATTAGATCATACTTCCAGGCTCAGTCAGACAGACAATTCATGAAGTTTATACCTTAGGCTTGACTTATAGGGACTGAGAAAAAGTTGTAAAGCTCAAGGCCTCTGCTTAGAGTTTCTGGTAAACAGCCCTGCCTGACCATCTCTGCTGCCAGTCCCCGGGTCAAACTGCATCGTCCCATCTCAGTTCAGCTCAGTTCAGTCCTCTGTCGTGTCCGACTCTATGCAACCCCATGGACTGCAGCATGCGAGGCCTCACTGTCCATTGCCAACTCCTGGAGTTTACTCAAACTCATGTCCATTGAGTTGGTGATGCCATCCAACCATCTCATCCTCTGTCGTCCCCATCTCTTCCCACCTTCAATCTTTCCCAGCATCAGGGTCTTTTCAAATGAGTCAGTTCTTTACATCAGGTGGCCAAAGTATTAGAGTTTCAGCTTCAGCATCAGTCCTTCCAATGAACATTAAGGACAGATTTCCTTTAGGATGGACTGGTTGGATCTCCTTGCTATCCAAGGGATTCTTAAGAGTCTTGTCCAACACCACAGTTCAAAAGAATCAATCTTTCAGTGCTCAGCTTTCTTTATAGTCCAACTCTCACATCCATACATGACTATTGGAAAAACCATAAATCTAGACTATGACAATAGCCCCTGAACTGAATTCTGCTTCCACAGTCCCTGCCACTCACTCGGATACTCTGTTCTCTACTCTCTTGGAGGGGTGATCTTTATAAAAAGGACATTAGATTAAGTCTTGCCCTTCTTCAAAACCATCCGATAGTGTCTCATCATAAGTAGAATAAAACTCCAGCCTTTATCTCATGATATATAATGACCTGGTCTCTGCTGACCACTCCCAATTCCCTTCCTACAAATTCCGTCTTGTTCATAGCTCCCCAGCCACACTGATACCACTGCTCGACAGGTCACGTTTGTGCCTGCCACAGGGCCTTTGCACATGCCCTTGGCCTAAAAAGCTCTTCTGCTACACCATGACATGACTGGTACCATCTCATCATTTTGGTTCCTACAACAATTCTTCAGAAAGACCTCTGCTGGCTACTTTTCCTAAAATAGCACCTAAGACCACCACTCTCCCCTGGCTTTGCTTTATTATTTTTTATGGCAAATATTTCCCACCTGAGACCACACTGCATATTTATTTCTCTATTTGTTTGCTTTCTGTTTTCCCACTATGACATATATACCACAGGGCAGAGACCTTAGTACTTACTGCTGTTTCCTGAGGGCCTAAGACAGTCACTCATAAAAAACAGGTATTTTACAAATAGATGATTTTGATTTTAATTCTACCCTCCACACTTCTGCAAAAGAAGAATGGGAAGTCAGAGGATGAGATGGTTAGATAGCATCCCCAACTCAATGGACACGAATTTGAGCCAATTCCCGGAGACGGTGAAGGACAGAGGAGCCGGCCAGCTGCAGGCCGTGGGGTTGTAAAGAGTCGGACACAATTTAGCGACTGAACAACCACCGCCACCACACTTCTGCATCTTAGCATTGTGTTGCTTTCCATCAGCGAAAGCAAATGACCTACCGGGCGTGTGTGCTAAGTCACTTCAGTCATGTCCAAGTCTTTGCGACCCTTGGGACCATAGCCCCCCAGGCCCCTCTGTCCCTGGGATTCTCCAGGCAAGAATACTGGAGGGGGCTGCTATGCCCTCCTCACTATTAATATCTTCCCCATCCTCATCTTCTCCCTTCTTGATGCCTGGTTTTAATCAAAGACAGCTTTGAGCTGATATGGGCCTAAGACCCTGAAAATGTAGCAACGGTGCCATTCACAGACATGAGGCCCCCGGGGAGGAAAGTCTAGGCTGAAATCCTGAGTGTGCGTCTGTGTATACAGTATGCTGCGTGAACCCTGCGGCAAACCGCCTCTTTTCACCTGCTGGCGAGCTGACTGCAGCACGAAACCTACTCTCCCCAGAAGAATAAAATGAAAACTTTCTTACCTATAGAAATCATTTGATTCAAAGTAAAAATGAAAAGGCAAAAACTTCAATTAAGTAAATCTTGAGAGCAAATAATCCAAGAAACGGGTGCATTTTTTAAAAAAGCCATTCTAATGGTTTAAACAGCTTATTCAAGTGGTCTACTTTAAAATGCCAGGAATTCAACCTCTTGATTTAAGAGCTCTGGAATTCAAGTGCTTCAAATTGAGAAAATAATACACAAGTAAATGGTCGTAATTTCTCCTTTGTGCATCCTGGCGCTATATCCTGCAGACACACAGCCCTGCGCACAGTTATCCTCCCCGAGCGCCTCGCATCTCTCACGGGAAAGGGGAAGCCAGGACAAACGGCACCGTGCGTGACTACGGAACATCATTCCTTAGTGGAAGTTACAGAGCTCTTGCCTTAAAATTACAAACAAGGGATAAAATAAATATTTCAGGGGCTCATTCAAATGAGCCTCCTGGGAGTCTGGACTCAACAGATAGGCTGTATTCTCAAAAGCTTGCCGACAGTGGAGATGAAGCTATCTAGAAATTCCTGCGGACCCGCAGGGTGTGTTTATAGGAGACCCGGAGCCGTCAAGGCCTCCGTCGCTGTCTGTCCTGTCACGGCTCCATCCTTCTTTTCCAAGCCCTTTCCCCTTTCATCTGACAGCGTCTTCCCTTACTCAGAATCACAGACGCTGAGCTGCTCAGTTGAGTAATTCTTAGAACAGTGGCTGTCACGTAAGGAGAATTTATTTGCAAGCATCGAAGCCTCTGAAATGCTGGGAGAGCCACTCGACAATGCAGATGCTAAATACCTTCCAGGACAGATCCATCCAAACCGACGCTGCATTCTAGGAACCAAACGGTAACTTCCCAGCGTTTCATGGAGACGCGCTGGTCCTGTAAGGGGGATAATTACTGCACCATTCATTTGGAAAGCATTCAGCAAGCACCTCCTATCCAACAGGGCCTGCGGCTGCAGAGGAAGGCCTCCCAGTCCTCGCCTGAGACGCGGGGGAGGACCAGATGATGGCACAAGCCCGTGAGGGCACAGAGGTGTGAAGACGATGACAGCTCGGGAGGACTCCGGCAGCCGCCAAGCAGGGGCGGGCTGACTCGAAGTCATCCAACTCCAGCTAGCCCGTGGACCAGACTTATCTGTTTTTGCAGAAATAGCCCATGAGCTGAGGATGGCTTATATATTTTTAAGTTACTGAAAAAAAAAAAAGCTAACGTTTTTGTGACACATGAGTATTATATGAAATTCAAATTACACTGTCCGTAAATAAAACTTTATGGGACACAGCCGTACCCAGAGGTGAGAAGTTGTAAAACTGAACCGCGTGGCCTGCCCATAATATCTGCCGTCTGCTCTTCACAGAAGAAGTGAGTGCTCCTCCTCCTCCAATCTACTGGACTAGCTGAGCAGGACTGAGGTTCTCTGCTTTTAAAAGAGAAAGCTATAAAAAAAAAATATATAACTCCAGTATATTATAGGATAGTTAGCAATTCACTTTTGAGACGATTCACAAAAAGCATCCGTCAGGTACGAACGGACAACAGCCTCTGACGTCTCCGAGACCAGGGCTCACGTTCTGCAGGCGAGGAGCTGGAACGTGAGAAGTCAAGGTCCCCTGCCAGGTTCCCAGGGAGCTGCAGAGCCAAGAAGAAAAGGTCTCTGCGGCCCCCAGACTCACACGTGCCCCACTCTGCTAACGGAAAAGAACTGAGAAAACAAAACCAGGATGTGAAAGCACAAGATTCACAGTTCTCACTAGGCGTCCCTGCTTGGGAATCGCCTTGGAACTCAGCCTCTCTATACCTCACCTCTGAGCCTACTCCCACTACACTCCCCACTCCCCACGAGCCTCCTGCAGCCCCCTCACATCTGATGAAACCCCAGGCCTCCTGGGATCTCCGCCCTCCCTCTCAAAACTGCCCCTTCTGCCCGGATCCTTTTCTGAGCCATTGGATCCCCTGGGTCCCCTGATTCTAACACTTCTGGGGTCTCCAAGATTTCCAAAGTCTACAAGAATAAGACCTGCAAAGCAAATCCACTACGAAAGCACCTTGTAAATTTGAAGAGAGAGAAAAAAAAAAAAGCAGCTCACTTAAATGTCTGTAAAAATAACATCACACTAACCAGCCAAGAGCATTGTGTACCTAAAACGGTGTGTAGTGTGGAGGAGGCGGTGTACCTCCGTGGGCTTACTCGGACAGAGCAGGTGCTGGAGCTGACCAGGCTCCTGCGACGCCCGGCTGGCCTTCTGTGTCAAGTCCCACCCACCTGCCACGGTCTCTGTGGAAATTTCTTCAAGTTACTTTCTTTAAGTGCTACTTTGGATCCATAAAAATCCTTTCCAGACACAAATAAGAGAACACGCTAACAGAATTCTCATGATATGCCACGAGAAACTCAGAGCTGTCTGAACACATGGCCCTTGGCCTCGAAGCATTTACAAATGCAGGGACAGAGGTGATAAAAGGCACAGAGCAGCTTCGCGGTAGGCCAGCTAAGAATTCAGACGATGCGGGTTCGTTGAACAGGTCGGGGAAAAGTCTGGAAGCACCGCCTCTTTAGCAGCGGCCATTCACGGACTGCCTCCCGGGCGTCACTTACATGCTTACTTACACGTTTAGTCATTTAAACCTTAGTCACCTGTACTTTGCAATGACTTCATGAAGCAGTGATTCTTACAGCCATCTAGCAGGTGAGGACACTGAGGTGAAGTAACAAAGGACACTCAGCGAATAACCAGGTGAACTACGAGCCAAACCCAGCCCAGAGAGCCCAGGGGGACTGTCATTATGTGAGCGCCTCACAGCGGGCCACCGGTTACCACCCCCTCCTTCACCCCTGATGTGCCATGGTGTCTGGGAAGCCGAGATGAAAGTGACACATTTCACCTGAGCTTCCATCTGACATGCAAATTCGGGAAGAGCGAAACGTAAGTGAGAGGCTCCCGTGGAGACGCAGATGGCAAAGGATCCGCCTGCAATGAGGGAGACCCGGGTTCGATCCCTGGGCCGGGGAGATCCCCTGGAGGAGGAAATGGCAAAACCCACACCAGTATTCTCGCCTGGAGAACCCCGTGGACAGGGGAGCCTGGTGGGTTACAGTCCATGGGGTCACAGAGAGTCAGACACGACTGAGTAAGGACAGCACAGCACAAGAGTTAACTAAAGGGGCTTCCCTGGTGGTCCAGCGGTTGGGAACCTGCCTTCCAACTCAGGGGACGTGGGTTCCATCCCTGGTCAGGGAACTAGGACCTCTCACCCGCGGGGCAAACAAGTCCACAGTGACAACTACAGAGAAGGAGCCTGCGTGCTACGAAGAGGACTCCGCACGTCCAACACCAAACACAGACAGTAAAAACTCAGCAGTGAGCAAAACACGCTCCAAGACTAAACACTCGGATACGGCAGGAGCAGGTGAGAGGACTCGCAGAGGTTTCCCATTAAAGATAAGGAAAACCCAGCAGCGAGTGTCCTGCCCCTCCGCGTGGGTGGGCTTAGGACTGTGGGAGCCGATCCGCCTGCCTGCAGAGACAGGCGAGGAGGGCAGGCCGAGCCTGGGAGGGGGCTGCTGGGGCGCTGGGGGTCTGGGTCTTGTCTCCTCGCGGGGCCTGGGGGGGCCGGGCCAGGAGGTAGGGCGAGCCGCAGCGCCTCGGGCCGCCTCGGTTCTGGCTCTGAACGGCTTCCCCGCGGCCCTGGGAGTCAGAGCTCATCAGCGCATGACTCCAGACGGCCCGCGCCTGCGGGGGCCGGAAACACGGGGGGCGCGCGGGCGAGCGCGGGCATCCTCCCGCTGCCCTCACCAGGGCTCGCGGGCGGGAACCTGACGTTCACGCCAGGGCAGGAGGGTTCTGGAAGAGCGCATCCCAGGAGCGTCCCAGGGAGGGTGGCGGGGGCTGGTACCGCTTCCTGCTGCCTCGAGGTGGACAGACGGGTCCAGGTCTCATCACTCCATTAGGCCGGGCCCCCTCCTGTCTGCCCTGCAGTGCTGTCCATGAGGGAGACCGAACGTTTCTTTCCCGTGAAACAGACAGCTGCGGAAATCTCAGTTGAGAGCAGGGAGGCGTTCAGATCTTATTTCACTCCCAGAGTCGTTTCTTAAGGTGGAAGTTTGGCTGGTGGGAGCTGACGCCTTTGGTCTGGAATACCCGGAAACACACAGAATTGAGCCTTATTCCAAACAAAAGAGAGTAAAGGGACACGTCTGTCCAGACCTTCCTAACAACTCTCTCGCCTCCTCCTGGTCTCTCTGCTCTCTCTGTTCCCTCCCATCAGCCGTCAGGGTGTTTTTTGAGTCCCTCCTTGCCTCCTTCAAATCCTCCGGGATCTCTGCCTTCTCCAGCCTTCATTCAACACTCCACCTGCGTCCCTAAGACGTCCCTGTGACCTCTCCGTCTGTCCATGTCCCGGGGCCGTGAAAGACGAACACAATGGGCCACAAGGCCCCGGGCACCTGAGCTACCACGACGGACTAGGGGACGGTCCCTTTCTTTCATCCATCGAGAGCGGTGACCGGGAGCCAGCTTGGCGGGCTGGAAGTCCCAGTCTGTCCCAGAAGCACTGCAAGCACCTGGGCAGCTAATTCTAGCTACAGAAACCCGGCCTCTGGTTTCCCCATCTGTCAGATGGGTCCTAACAGAATGTGCCTGCCCGGGTTTGCACGGGGATGAGTGAGTTAACGCCGTCAAGACGCTTAGAAGAGAGTCAGCACACAGTGAGCAGTTAGCCCCAAATGTCTCAAGCGCCATCACCGCCACCCTATCCTACCTTCTACAGGGCTGCGTTGGTTGCCCGAATCTGTACTATTTCCCAGAAGCTTGCCTTCTAACCAGCGACTCAGAGGCAAACGCCCGAGTGAGCTGGAGGTGAGAACAAAGTCCCCAGACATCAAGGCCACTCAGGTCCAGCCAGCTCCCGCCCCCAGCGAGGGAGGCCAGAGGGCCACATCGCTAAGCGTCAGGAGAAGCCGGAAATCTGAACACGGATGACAAAAGTCCTCATGCTGGAGCCTTGGCAGCGAATTTGTGTTCAAAATCCCTGACGATCAAAATGCGTCTGTGTGCCAGACCTGCCCCCCACCCCCAGGCGCATCGGTCAGTGCCCTCCGCGGGGGGCAGGGGGTCATTTACACACTGTGCCCGGGAACACGCCTCTGCCCGGACGCCTGCGCGGTGCCCTTCACCTCCTCAGACCCAGGGCCCTGCAGGCCACCTTCTCTGCCCACACCCTGCCAGCTGCGGCCCGAGGGGACCCCCCCCCCCACAAACGTCGATCCATCACCCCTCCCCCTGCAAAGTGCATTAGAGGCACTTAGCGGGGCTCCGTGGGAGAGCTAAGTGCTTTAATGACACTCCTGTATCGATTCAGAGCCTTTTTGATTCCTCCGCTTGGATCTCCCTAGCGCGGCGCGTCTGCACACCGAAGCGACCCGGGGGCTAAGCTCCCGGGGCCAGGGGGCCCCTCGCGCAAGTTCTCCACCGCCCGCACCCAGCGGCGCCGCCAGGCTCCTCTGTCCCTGGGATTCTCCAGGCAAGAATACTGGAGTGGGTGGCCATGCCCTCCTCCAGGGGATCTTCCCAAGCCAGCGATCAAATCCCCATCTCTTGGCAGGCGGGTTCTTGACCACTACCGCCACCTAGGAAGCCGGAAGGCAAGGTGCGCCGATTAAACCACAAGTCCCTGATCTGAGTCCAGGGCTCTTTTCAAAGCACCCTGCAGAATACTCCAATCAGGATTTGAACAAAACCATTCATAAGGCCTGGGACCCAGGCTCAGATGTCAGCACAGTGGGACCTTTAGGGAAACATGACCCTCATCAGTGTCCTCAAGGAGGAGGATATTCCCATGAGAATCCATCGGTGCCTTCTGCATAGCGAGCGCTCCCTTCACCTCTAAAACCATTTTTCTGGTTAGTGTCCCAAAGTACCTGAGGCGCAAAACCCTTGCCCATGGGTGACGGGGACTCTTACTCACAGGGAGCCTGAGCACAGGACACCTGAAACGCCTTTAATAGGATTCTGGCTGCTTGCCTGCCGAGTCCGCAGAGTCAGCTGGCCCGGCCCTGCCAGCCATCCCCGCACCCTCCTGACGGCTGCCTGCTATCATCTTCGAAGGGGAGACCCAGTGGGCCTTCACGGATCGACTGGCACTTAAAAAAGGCTCTCCACACAATGCGTTTCAATCTCCCTCAGACTGAAATCAATCCATCAGGAAGACCACGTCTCCTGGGTTCCAAGCCCGTTTTTTTTTTTTTTACGAGCCCCCGCCCACGTTGGGTGGGGGCGGGGACTGCACGTGGGCAGACGTTTGATGGATAGCTCAGCACGAGGCGGGCAGGGGCAGGGATCAGGGGGTCTCTGCAGACCTCGCGGTCCTGCCGTACTCCACGAGGCCAGGACACACAGGCCGCGAGCGGGGCTCTTCCGGCCACGCGGCTGCACACGCGGGCTTCATGAAGGCGTCCGACGCTCGGCTCCCGGGAGCCGAGTGCACGGGGCTGCTGCCCTGTCGGCTGGAAGACACTGAGCTCTGGGCTCCGCCCCTCTTTCCCCCCAGGCCCTCTGAGCGGCCTGCACCCCGTATGACTGGTCCCGAATCAGGAGGCTTCTGTCCCTCCGCTGACTCGAAGGAGCGCAGGGCTGTGTCTGACTGTGTTTGGCACCCACTGGCCTCACTGCTCACTATCAGTTTGCTGCAGGGCCCCCTCTTGCTGGAGAAATTCAGCTTTATTGATTTCTATTTCTGACTTGCTCCACACTGCCTCATTCATTATTCAGGGAAAACCTGGCAGAGACCACAGTTGATATCCCGCCAAAGGGAGCCTGAGCAGGTGGGACCTCTGAGAGTCTTCTTTTCAGAGAATCAGAACCTATAAAAAGCAGGGGAGGTTAGACTCCTCGATTTTTCATTTAAGACCTGGTCAATCTGAAAACCAGACTTCTTCTGTGTGTAGGTTAGTTGAGGAGTAAAACACACATAGTTAACCACTCTGATCCTTGTACAAACCAAAATAAACCAGCTGTCTTTGAGCAGAGAAAAACTCCACTGTTCAGCTGGGAAATGAGCTCCTCCTTGGCCACCCGCCCTGCAGGAATGCGGTGGGGGTAACCAGGGGTCAGAGCCGGAGACCCCCATAATCACCGCCATCCATTCCTCCGCCGACTCACAGGGACATATGGACCCATCAGGATACACACCCACCCCGCTGCCGGAGGCTGAGTCACGCCATCTGCCCGCGGGGCCCACAGGTGCTGCTGGCGACGGGGACACTTCCAAGGCAGCATAACAAGACTCGGGGGCCAGCCTGTTTTCTTGTTTTCTGTTTTCTTCTTCACGGAGCATGGAAGGACATTATATTGAAACCGTTAAGAAGAGATGTTCAAATTAAAGAGTGGGAAGAAGTTTCTTCCAGAAATTCAGGCTGAAACACACTATTCAAGAAAGTAGAAAAGTTATCCTCTAGAGAAATCTTTTAAGAACAGAACCAATTACCACCTGTAAGTACCAATTTGTGCATAATACTATCCTGGGGGAGGAGGCTAGATGAGAAAAATCTCTCAAAATCGGGGCTTCCCCACCAGGACAAATTCACACCATAAAAAGTCTGCAAGGCTGCATCTGATTTCCAGTTGAGGTCCTGGTGTGAGATGCTCTCCCATAACAGGTCTTCTCCTGAATTTAACCTCAGCATCACACAAAGCGCATGACTTGGGTACCAGTGGAAACTCTTGTGTTTCTTCAGAAAACACAGATGAAAAGACGGAGGCGGGTGCACTTATACCAAACCTTCGGCCCAAAACCTTGGGCATCATACTCTGATACCATAACAGAGACTCTGTATTTGTCTGTCTGTTTTTCTAATTTGTAAAAGTAATCGAGACTTCATAAGGAATGAAATAGGAAGCAGTCATGTATGGATGTGAGAGTTGGGACTATAAAGAAAGCTGAGCGCTGAAGAATTGATGCTTTTGAACTGTGGTGTTGGAGAGGACTCTTGAGAGCCCCTTGGACTGCAAGGAGATCCAGCCAGTCCATCCTAAAGGAGATCAGTCCTGGGTGTTCATTGGAAGGACAGATGCTGAAGCTGAAACTCCAATACTTTGGCCACCTGATGCAAAGAGCTGACTCATTTGAAAAGACCCTGATGCTGGGAAAAATTGAGGACAGGAGGAGAAGGGGATGACAGAGGATGAGATGGTTGGATGGCATCACCGACTCGATGGACATGAGTTTGAGTAAACTCGGGGTGTTAGTGATGGACAGGGAGGCCTGGCGTGCCGCAGTCCATGGGGTCGCAAAGAGTCGGACATGACTGAGCGACTGAACAACAATCTGTCTTCCGGTTGAAACTGGAATGTCTCTGCACACACACCCGAGCCCTGACTAGCGGGGCTGAGAGCCAGTCACAGAAGTGCTGTAGGCTACCACTCGGGGCGGCAGGCACTCCCGGCCTTCCTGAGGGGGGACATGGGCTTGTGGGGGAGGCTGCGACTCTGGGTCCCCAGCCCTTAGTTCAACCAGACAGACTTCTGATTTCACGTCTTACCTTATTTCAGCAAAGCAGTGGGGGTGGAGGAGGAGGAAGAGAGAGAAGGGAGAAGGAAAAAGACCTGAACACCCCCTGGAGGAGCACCAAGCTCTGGACCCTCCTGGAACGGGCAACTCCGGAGCAGACCCCAGGTCCCCCATTTTATCCCATAGTTGCCCGCCGGCGACTGGGAGACGACGCGTCATCCCCACAGGGCTACGTGAGGTCAGGTTCAGGTCAAGCTCAAGGCTGGGACTTTAATGGGCAAGGCTAGTCAGTAGCAGCCCCTGGGATCAAGCCAGCACCCCCGAGGCCTACTGACCGTAAATATTTTCTAAACCTTGTTATATATTCTAGTTGAAAGAATTCATATTCAATACTGATAAATACAACTAATAATTAAAGTGATCCCATTTAAAGGTGTATAGTCAATGTAGTGTTAGTCACTCAGTCGTGTCTGACTCTTTGCGACCCCGTGGACTGTAGCCCACCAGGCTCCTCTGTCCATGGGAGGCTCCAGGCAATAATCCTGGAGGGGGTTGGCGTGCCCTCCTCCAGGGCATCTTCCCGACCCAGGGATCGAACCTGGGTCTCCCGCGTTGCAGGCAGATTCTTTCCCTTCTGAGGCACCAGGGAAGCCCACACTCAATATACTTGACTGTAAGACGCCTTTACTTCCATACGGTACACCTTCCCAGTCCTGCGGCTTCCTCCTCCAGACTCTCGCTGGGTGGGGGCTACGGAACACAGGGAGAGAGGCCTGCCCCGGACACGCGCCCCGGTCTCCCCGCCCGCGTCCTCTCGGGCTTGTCACCCCCCCCATCCCGCTCCGGACCCAGCTCCCGGGTGGGCCTGGGCCGCGCACGTGCTGCATCAGCTACATGTCAGCAGCCCACTGCTTCCAGCTCCGGGCCCTTGCCTGGTTTAGCTACATTTTCCTCTGTTACCTAACACAGAGCTTATCAAGCCTGTCCGTATACAGGCGTCACCGGGAAGCTACAGACTCCCCCCTCCCCCGGCCCTACCCCAGACTAAGCCAGTCCGACTGAAGACGGCAACACTGCGGGGCTGTCACGGAAGAGCTTCTGGGTGCCTCACCGCCACCGCCCTGGCTGAAGATGCCACAGAAAACCGCCCAGGAAGCGAGGCACAGTCTTAAGCAGCAGGATGCACCTCGCTACGTAACTAGGGATTTGTCCCCCGAGGACCTTAAGGACAACTTAGGACCAGGCACCTCTGCACTTCTCTTCGGCAACAAGCTGATTTTTAACCTCCTGAACATTTAAACCACACACCTGATTATGTTTCACTCTTTGGCCTGGTGACCGGGAACCTCAGAGCCACACTCGAGACTGACCACTCTATTCTTTAAACCGAAACACAGGACCTAGGGTATTAACTTTATATACTAATGTTATCCTCCAACTTTACCTTAGGTATCCTGCCCTTTTCCCTTTATTTTGATAGCAGTATGACCATAAAAAAGAATTCCAGTTACGCTGCATTTTTGTAAGCTATTGCAAATTCTTTTTGGAACAAGGCAGGATATGTTGGACAAATTAATTAAACACAGTCATTGACATGCAGCCTTCTGCGGCACAGCAGCCCTGAAGCAGATGGTAAGGAACAGCGAAATACGGACGAGGGCTCTGAGGGAACCTTTGGCTTTGGGGTCACCTCCCCCATCAGAAGCCCTCCTACAGCCCCAGGTGGCCTAGGACACCTGGAAGCACACTTAGCAGATGCAACACTGCATATTAAATGTGCTCTAAGACGATCAGCATTTCTAAGTAAAATAAAAACCACCGCACGCATGCACAGCCAGGACTCCTGAAGTTCAATTCTGAACCTGCCACCTAAGTCCCGTTCAGCAGATCCACACGTGAACCTCTGGTCCTCAAGGAAACATCCAGTTGGTCTGCGAAACTACAGACAAGGAAAAACAGATCCTCGAAGTCTGCGGCCTCACATATGAACGGATCATTTAGAAAACCCGAACGTTATTCCCGCTGTTATAAACACGTACCAGTTTCTCAGAGTCCTGGGAGCAGCAGACACCCTGCACACTTTTGTCCCCACAACACCCTCCTCCAGGCTTTTAACTGAACTCACCACCCAAATGCTACCTGTTCCCCAACATCATCAAAAGGATGATGTGCCACTGAAGTGCCTTCCTGGATCTGGGAGAGGGTCTGTGCTCCTGGGCACAGAGCCAGGAGCAGCGCTTCTGGTGTGACCGAGAATGCCAGGGGGTCGCAGCCCCTGGGCCAGCCTGGAC
Source organism: Cervus elaphus (assembly GCF_910594005.1). NCBI lineage: Eukaryota > Metazoa > Chordata > Mammalia > Artiodactyla > Cervidae > Cervus > Cervus elaphus. The sequence goes on along the minus strand of NC_057826.1, from coordinate 2,540,241 downwards.
CAGCACCCTGGGCTGCAGAGAAGGCCCCGTTGTGCTTGTGGTGACTGCCATGTACAGCTCAATCAGAGGGGCTCCCGTCCTCCTTAGCCCTGTCTGTGTCCAGAAGGGGACCAGCCAGGGGTCTCCTGGCTGGCGTGGTCATGGGTGCATCCAGCTCTGCTCTGGACCTCAAGGTTATGGGCCATGAGACCTGTTTTTGTCGTTCTGTTGGTTGTTATTTCCTTCACATAACAATGTAAGGATAGGTCTCAAATTATTAAAAAAGAACGAAGTCTCAGGTACATACATTAGGCGTGGTGAGGGGATGAGATCTAAGGTTCTTCAGTCTCTTGAGATTTAACTCTCGCTGCTCAATCTTTGAAGATACAAACTAACCACTGTTGCTGTTTAGTCATTAAGTTGGGTCCTACTCTTTTGCAACCCCTTGGGCCATATCCCTCCAGGCTCCCCTGTCCATGGGATTCTCCAGGCAAGAATACTGGGGTGTATTGCCATCTCCTTTTCCGGGGGATCTTCCTGACTGAGGGATTGAACCCTCACCTCCTGCATAAGCAGGCAGAATCTTTACCACTGAGCCACCAGGAAAGCCCAAACTAGCCATTAACAACAACCGAGTGAACAAAACTAGCAGTTGTAGTTTACTTATTCTTTGACATACTCTGTCTAACCCACACAACCTTACTGCAGTCAGTAGAAAGTGAATAAAAAACTACGCATGATTCTACGGCTCAAGGTAAGTATCAATACGACGAACACTTCGGGGGAGGCGCTTCCATTCCTCATTGACGTGTGTGTCCTGGGGTCGGCCTCACTCAGATTCTGCGCCTCATGCAGAAGCAGTGTGCTGGGTTCAAACCCAGGGCTGACGCAGCTGCAGGTTCTAATCGCACCTACAAAGAGCCAGGTGCACCGTGTTGCTGGCAAGTGGAACGTGTACCATGTGGACTTTCAACAGTCACACTAATCAAAATCAGAACGTGAAGGCACTTCAGTTTACTGAAGAAAAAAGAAAATGTACTGTAATACTGTCTTAACTCTTTTGGGAAACGCACATACAGGCAAATCTGAGATTCCCTCTGTTCCTGAAATAGGGGAGTCTCACAGTCTTTGACTTGGGAACACACAGGACAAAATTCAGGCCTGAGTACTATCATGAAAATGATGCTAAGATTTTTAAAAAATTACTATTATTACAACACACTCTTGAAAGATCTGAAAACTTCAGAGGCGGCATTAGGCACTGAGACAGTATTTACAAAAGGGCTGATGTAGAGACTTAAGAGTTTAAATGAAGATAACAAATGGTTCAGTGGTCTGACAGGCTTTCCTGAATACCTTAATCATTTCGACAAATGCTGCAGAGAAGGGTCCTCTTTTTAAAATCAATCTTCAAGGGACAATCACAGTTCTATGTGTTTTCAGTTGAAAAGGATCTTGGCTATTCTGTATTCCTTTGGCAGTTACAAATCTTGGGTAACTGGCCTGGCTTATTTTTATCTTTTGTTTTTAAATTGGGATATAATAGACATACATTACATTAGTTTCAGGTGTACAACATAATGATTATTTGTGTATACTGTGAATAATCATTACAGTAAGTGACACAGTGACACTTTTTTTTATCTCCTGTGATTAAGAACTTTTAAGATCTATTCTGTTAGCCACTTTCAAACATAGTATTATTAAATGGTCACCGTGCTATATTACACCCCAAAACTTTTTAATTTTGTAGCTGGAAATTCGTATCTTTTGACCCCTTTTATCCAAATTGCCCACGCCCCAGCCTGGCCTCCTTGTTTCTAAATTCCAAAACTTTTCAAACACAATGCTTTCTGTTAGCAAAATGCTTTCTATAAAGTTTCAAGGTTTAAATAATGACTTCTAGATCAATTCCGGTACCAACATATTTATCCATCAAGATACTATGATAGAATGAAATAACACTTTTGTTTAGGTAAACTTTTACAGTTTATGTGAGTCTTCTAGGTGTTTTGGCAAAGACCGTCTCAAAGTTTTTGATAAACATTTTTTAGTTTTTTCCCTAGTGCCATTTATAATCACATAAATTCATCTTAACCTACATTAAAGAACCTAACTCTGGTTGTGAATGTCACAAAAACCAAACAAACAAAGTAGTCTCAGAAAAGATTGACATTTTGGTAATCTTTGCCAGCTGGCAGGCTCAAAATGGAATCTAAATATTGTATTAACAATATCAATAACAAGCAGGTTTGGTGGGCTTTAATAAAACATGCTTGAATTGTGAGAAAAATTCTCATTATTTTGTTTCATCCAGCTTTAATTTAGCTCATTGATTTAATAAAATCTATGACAATCTTGTTCTTTTTAATCATGTTAGAATTCTGAGGTTCACGCCACGTGCATAGTAATAATCTGAAATCAAGCAGGTATAATTAAACTTTTGTTGCCAAATCACTTTTGAAACGTTTGACTGAGGTCACATGTACCCGGCAAAGTCCACATACGCACCCAGCTCAGTGAGCTTTCACAGTGCGCCCAGGTGACCAGCGCCCAGGTAAACACCCTGGCATCTCAGGAGCCCCCGCCACCCTCTGCAGTCACGACCGCGCGCCCCAAGGACAACGGACCGTGACTGCTCTCTGCCCACTCTCCCTGTGAATGCTGGGGGCGCAGCCCTGAGCCCAGGCGACCGCCCGCCAGGGGCACGGAGCGCTGGCTGGCGGGGGATTCCATTTACTGCCTGAGAGGTAGGCGGCGACTTCCTGATCTTGCAGATGGAGAAACAGAAGCTCAGGGTTGTGTATTTGAGCGAGCCAAGAGGAATGTGTGTAAATCAATGTGCAGGGGTGTGTGTGTGTGAGAGGCAGAGAGACAGCCAGGCACTGACTGACTGTGAGGAATCGTCAGAGTGAGGATTCAAAGCCAGGTCCCTCCAACGACAAACTCAGCTCTGCCGCACAAATGCTACTCCAGACCATTGCATTTTTCTCCAAACTGATTCAGATGTCCAACAAATGCCATTTTACAGTTAGATGTCCTGTGGGCAGAAGGGCTTCCCACCCCTGGGTCCACCCTTTACACCCACCACACACATACACAAGACACAGGCAATATGCATGCACACCACACAACACACATCCGCACACATCCACACAACATGCATGCACAGCACACGTCCACACACACAACACACATCCACACAACATGCATGCACACCACACAACACACATCCGCACACACAACACACACAACATTCATGCACACCACACAGCACACGTCCACACACACACAACACACATCCACACAACATGCATGCACACCACACAACACACGTCCACACACACACACAACACATCCACACAACACACAACACATCCACACAATATACATGCACACCACACAGCACACATGCATACACACACACGTTAGGGCAGTTTTGGACATGGAATCCACTTTCTCACTCAGCATGTTATCTTCCCCTCACTACGTTTTGGATTGTGAACAATTCTGAGACTCATGAGAGGTATCTTAATTTTAAAAATTAAGTTGGAAACCGGCAAGTGAAATTGAAGAGGTTCCATCTCGGGTTCTGAACTGGATTTTCATTACTCAATTACTCTTCAAATTATGCTGATTTAAGACGTGATTATTATTATTTTTCTTAAGTAGACAGGGTAATGAGAGAAACACAGAGCAGCCAGCCTACTGGGATGTGAGGCCCTAAAGTCTCTCGCCTGCCCGACTGCCTCCACCCAAAGCTGCTTCTGGCCTGCCTCGCTCCTCACCCACCCAGCAAAGCGGCCCGCATCCTTTTCCAGCCCAGCTCTAGCTGTGACCGCTACAATCCACATCACCCCGCCTAGCTTCCGCTGTGACCACGTGCTATGGTGGGCACCAGCCTACAGGGCCTTCCCACGTTCACAGACTTGGGCTCTTAGCGCTTGGCCCCCCTTTACACACCTGGTTCCATCTTAAGATTTCAACTGCACCACGCAGCCCAAGTCGCCACCACCTGACCACTCCCATCCCCTCAGAGCCGAACCCACCTTCTCCTGCGCGTCTCAAACCTCCCGACAATTCTGCCCAGAACACTTTTCTTTCATCTTCCCCTCTTCTCTCCTGCGGGGAATCAGGGGAAGCTGCCTGAAAGGGACCTGGTGAGCTTCCCGTCTGCATCGTGGATCACCCCACCTCAGCCCTGCTTTCCAGCCCGTGTCCATCCCGTGTCCATCCCAAGCCTCTGCACTCATCAGTGACCTGTGCCTCTGCGGGTGGGCCCCATGACTTTGCGGGCTGGGCTAAGTGTTGCTGCTGGGGCTCTGCTGTGACACGTCTTTGGTACTGGGGCCCCGGGGGACCCTGTGATGGAGGAGCGCACAGTGAACAGTGTCGCGGAGTCCACAGCCCCCCGCTGCACTGGCAGCGCGCCTCAGCGAAGCCTTCCCTGAGCCCCGACTCCCCCCCAGGAGCCTGTGCTTCTGTGCTGGCAGGAACCACACAGGCTTGAACGCAATTCTGTCTCCCAGCGAACACCCAGAGGTCCACGCCCGCCAGGGGTAGCTGGCGCCCTGTAGGAAATCAAGGAATGTTCATGAAATGTACACGTGTAACTCACTCTCACGGGCTGAGCTGTGTCCCCCTCCTCAAATTCATACACTGAAACTCTAACCCCGATGGGGCTGAATGTGGACACAGAGCCTCTAACGAGGTAATGAAAACTAACTGAGGAGGTGAGGGTGGGGCTAGAGAGCAGTGGGATCCTGCGGGGGCCTGAATCCGACAGGACTAGTGTCCTCGGGGAGAAGAGGGCAGAGGACGCACACAGACATGGCAGAGGCACAGGGAGGGGCGGCCGCCTGCAGGCCCCGGGAGAGACCACGCCTGCTGCCGCCCAGCATCCAGAAGGGGCAGGAGACGGGTCTGATGAACACGCGCCCCTGCCGCCCACCCACTGCAGTGGGACACAGGAGAGGCACAGGGAGGGGCGGCCGCCTGCAGGCCCCGGGAGAGACCACGCCTGCTGCCGCCCAGCATCCAGAAGGGGCAGGAGACGGGTCTGATGAACATGCGCCCCCGCCGCCCACCCACTGCGGTGGGTCTGTGGTTTTTCGTTAGGGCCTCCCTGGCTGATTAACACATTTTATGGCCGAGCATCCTGGACCCTGAAATGAGGACCGGGGGGAATCCACTCTGGCTGCTCAGAGAAATTTCCAAAGATTCCGACGTTGGTAGGTCAAGGTTAATCCTCAGTAAAAGGCAGCTGTATCCAGTCTTCCGTCTCTTCCTCGTCACCAAGGAGGCAGGTCTAGTGCAAGTAATCCCTTTAAGGTGAACGTCACCTTTATCTGAGATTCTGGGCCTCTGGGAAATTACTTAACTTGACCGGCACCACCAAACCCCCTGAGACCTTGGTAGCCCGTGCCCACGGACGCTGGCCCCTCTCATAAGGAGGCTGTTGGGGTCTCAAAGGGGAAGATCTGCCCTCGGCCTCTGACCCCACCCCGGCTGGCCATGCATACCTGCACGGTCCTGCAGACGTGACCTAATGGTGGTTTTTAAACTGGCTCTGCTGCTGTGAAGGACAGCTCCTCTCCCCCTTTTTGGGAAACGACCCCGACTTGCATCTGGAGACCCTTCCACCTCCCAGTCTGCCCGCGAGCTTCCGAGTGAATCACTCTCCCGTTCCTCAGACTGCAGTGCTGGTCCCAGGCGGTCAGGCTCGTCTACTTAGAGCTCTTCTGTGGGAGCTCCGAGAAGTACCAGGGAGCTTCTCCGGGGAACACTGGGGAAAGTGGGCTTCAAAGTCTGCAGCCCAAGACATCCACAAATTCCCCGTGGGCCTCTCCGAGCCTATCCCACAAAAGGCAAAGCTGAGTTGGGGGGCAGGCAGACTAGAGACGAGTCACGGTATTACCAAGAACCTGCTTGGTTTGCTTAAGGCAAGTCACCATCTCTGGAAAGCTCTCCAAGATCAGCTCATATTCTCTCAAAAGACGGCTGAACCACGACATGCACCCCCAGGACAATGGAGAGACTGGCATTCCACTGACAGAAATCGTCAGTGATATGCATGCTCAGCTGAGCGGATGGTATTCGTGTAGAGATTCTTTATTTGTCAGGTCTCCTGGGTATACACACGCACACAGCTCCCCCACCCCAAATCAAGCTGGGTTAAGTAAACTGGAGAATTCATGAGCTCCTCTGACTGGACGAACCACAGGAAGGGCCGTGGCAGAGTGGTCTTGCGCCAACCCTTCGCTGCCTTTTCCTGCAGCCTGGTCGACCCTACATGGGAGGCCTGGTGAGGCCAGCACATCCTTCAGAGCCCTAACACTCAAGAGAAGGGAGATCGGGGCGGGACCACGTGCCCATCTCTCCACCGGCGGCCAAGGCCAGGCAGCTCCTGGAAAAAGTTGGCACCTCTCATTTGAAATATTTTGTTGCAACATTACGTGTGTGTGTGTGTGTGTGTGTGTGTGTGTGTGCACAAACAGAGGGACCCACAAGAGAAGAAAGCTGCCCCCGATGTCCTGATACGGCTATGGGTACCCATTCGGTCCCTGTGAGCACCCCAGTTAGGGCCTATGACAGCCGCAAAAGTTTAAGAATGAAAACTTCATTCATAATGCTTTTGTTTCCCAACCACAGTGAACCTTAAAAGAACGAAGTCTCTCTGAGTCTGAGAAATACGGTACGGACAGACGACAAACACAGGACTGGCCTTTCCATGTGGCACAGGCCAGTGGGCGTGGACCTGTGGTTCTAACACCTCCCTGCAAGGTGCACCCAGTACAAAACGGGAGCATCCTGAGCAGGCCGCATGGAAAGAAATTACAGCCTAGAAAGGAGCTGGCCACACGCGTGGCCGTGACCGTGAGGCAGGGGCTAGTTCCACATGACCCTGTAAACAAAGCCCTAACGTTGGCTATCACAGAAACAGCCTCTCCTTCCTCCCTCCCCTCTTTTGAACCAGTCTTTGCAAACAGTCCACATTCTGGCACAATCAAGACACGGAGAGGAAGAAACAGGAAAACAGATCACAAGCTACTCCAACCCGTCCCCAGGGAACCGCCTTCTTCTGTGTCACGTGTCTGCAAGATCTCAGTTACTCAACAGGGTCCGTGAGAGCAGCTGGTGAGGGCGCAAGTTCTCCTCCTCCTGTGGGCCCCTTTCGGGCATCTGCCTTCATGCAGAAGAGTTTCAGAGAGACTGAAAACAGTCTTAAGCATTCCTGAAGATACAACATCCGTTCAACTGGGCAAGTGTATTTTTATGTTGTTGTTTGGGGGTGAGAATGGAAGACCTTAGGAAAGTACGGAAATGCTATCGTATACATAATGAATTTTACTTACTGAACACAATAATTATCAGACACTGTGCCAGCCCTGTACATATGCTACTTTTTCTTTTTTTTAAAGTTGCTTAGTCATGTCCAAGCCTTTGCGACTCCATGGACTGTACACCACCAGGCTCCTCTGTCCACGGAATTCTCCAGGCAAGAATGACAAGTAGGTTGTCATTCCCTTCTCCAGGGGATCTTCCCGACCCAGGGATCGAACACCTGTCTCTTGCATTGTAGGCAGATTCATATATATATACTGTTTTAATTTCCACAAAATCCAAGGAAGCACTACTACCTGTCTTCCTGGCTGGAAAGGCTCGAACGATGAGACGAGCTGCCCGCAGTCAGGCGGTCAGGGTGGCAGGGGGGGTCTTCGTGACTGAGGCTGGCCGGCTCTGAGGCCCACACTCTCCTCTCCCAGGCCGTCTCCCCGCACCTGGAGCACCAACACGTGCCAGGAGGCCACACGGACCACCATCCAGTCTTCACACGTAATTGCTCTCCCCTGGAAAGACTGGTACCTTCACATTTCACAGCGGCCCGAAGAAGTTTGTGTGGGTTTTCCGAGGTCACACAGCAGTTAGGCAGCGAGGCAGAGAATGGGCTGGGGGAGGCCTGATCTGAAGACTCAGGACTTTCATCCTCACACCGTCTTTGATGGGATGGAGGCAGCAGAGGATGAGGGGCAGAGGAGACGTCCTCGTGCGGACGCAGAACAACCGGGGACAAAAGCCGGAATGCGTGGGTCACTCGCACACACTCACACACACAAGCACACACTCCTGACCTATGACGCGCCCTGCACCTAGCACTACCCAGTCCTCAGCCACACCGTTCGGTCATCAAGGGAGCCAAACAAGAACACAAACCTAACCCCCTGCAGCTTACAGGTGGATGCTTCTCGGCTCACAACTGTGACGTGAACATCCCTTGAGCCGATTCTAAAACATCCTTCTTCATTGTGACCCTCTTGGCAACTGCATTGTAATATTTCTACACTTCCATTCACACACAGTTAAACGGGACTTCAAGGGGGCTGACTTTTCCAACTGCACTGTGAGACTGAGCACTTTGATAAAAGCAGGCTTTGCAGTATGATATGATCCAAGATCGTATACTCTTTGTATCATCTAAATGATACAGTTTAACAGACAAGGAAAACACTTAAATGCTCCAAAAATTCAACCATAAGGAAACAGTCCTATTCTCGAATTATCATCTCTTTGTATCCCCTAGTATAAGATTCAGATAACCTCAAGTAAAGTATTCACTCTATTAAGAGGTGGGACCTCTTTGCATTATTCTTTGAATAACTAACTTCAGGATATCCATTTCTCGTCTTCCTCAGTTTTTAAAATATCCTAAAGTTAGCTGTTTATGCTAGTTACATGTGGGGACAACGGGGCTTCCCAGGGGGCTCGGTGGTAAGGCATGCACCTGCCAACACAGGAGACTTGGGTTCGACCCCTGGGTCGGGAGGATCCCCTGGACAAATGAAAAGTCAACCCACTCCAGTATATTTGCCAGGAAAATCCCACAGACAGAGGAGCCTGGTGGGCTACAGCCCACGGGGTCTCAAAGAGTCAGGCACGACTGAGCATGCACAGCATGTGGGGACAAAAGAAGAAAGGACGCCTCTAACCACTCAAATGAAAGAAGACAAGGGAAGTGTTCATTTCTATATTTGTGTCATCGTTATAAAGTGCTTTGAAGCATTATAACAGGATTCTCTGCAGCCTCAATCTGTAAAACACTGCAGACTGTCTAAACATCCGAGGTGGAAAGCTGTTTAGGAATACTGATGCCATTTTGAGCCAAAGATGTGTGAGTCAAGGTTTCTGATCCTGGCTCTGAGACCAGGATCAGGACAATGAGCAGGACAATGGTTCTGGACCTTATTTTTCTCATGTGCAAAGTGGGAGGCATAGTACCTAAGATGTAAGGCTACATCTACTGCTTTATTGACCACACCAAAACCTTTGACTGTGTGGATTACAACAAACTGTGGAAAATTCTTAAAGAGATGGGAATACCAGATCACCTGATCTGCCTCCTGAGATATCTGTTTGCAGGTCAGGAAGCAACAGTTAGAACTGGACACGGAACAACAGACTGGTTCCAAGTCAGGAAAAGAATATGTAAAGGCTGTATACTGTCACCCTGCTTATTTAACTTCTATGCAGAGTACATCATGAGAAATGCTGGGCTGGAAGAAGCACAAGCTGGAATCAAGATTGCCGGGAGAAATATCAATAACCTCAGATATGCAGATGACACCACCCTTATGGCAGAAAGCGAAGAAGAACTAAAGAGCCTCTTGATGAAAGTGAAAGAGGAGAGTGAAAAAGTTGGCTTAAAACTTAACATTCAGAAAACTAAGATCATGGCATCTGGTCCCATCACTTCATGGCAAATAGATGGGGAAACAATAGAAGCAGTGACAGACTTTACTTTCTTGGGCTCCAAAAGCACTGCAGCTGGTGACTGCAGCCATGAAATTAAAAGACGCTTGGTCCTTGCAAGAAAAGCTACGGCCAGACTAGACGGCATGTTAAAAAGCAGAGACATTACTTTGCCAACAAAGGTCCATCTAGTCAAAGCTATGGTTTTTCCAGTGGTCATGTATGGATGTGAGTTGGACCATAAAGAAAGGTGAATGCCAAAGAATTGATGCTTTTGAACTGTGGTGTTGGAGGAGACTCTTGAGAGTCCCTTGGACTGCAAGAAGATCCAACCAGTCCATCCTAAAGGAAATCAGTTCTAAATATTCATTGGAAGGACTGATGCTGAAGCTGAAAAACTCCAGTACTGGCCACCTGATGTGAAGAGCTGACTCATTGGAAAAGACCCTGATGCTGGGAAAGACCGAGGGCAGAAGGAGAAGGGGACGACAAAGGATGAGATGGTTGGGTGGCATCACTGACTCAATGGACATGGGTTTGGGTGGACTCCGGGAGTTGGTGATGGACAGGGAGGCCTGGCGTGCTGCAGTCCATGGGGTCGCAAAGAGTCGGACCTGACTAAACGACTGAACTGAACTGAAAATAGGAATGATGTAAGGAATACATACAACCAGACACGAAAGGTCACAGGGTGTCTGACTCTGTTTGTGTGAGGTGTCTGGAACCGGCAGGTCCTAGAGACAGAAGGTAGCCCAGAGGTCACGCCCTGAGGGCTGTGGGCCCTCTGACCATTGGAGCCCACAGGGCGCTCTTCTCTAGACCTCCCTCCCACCTCCTCCGGCTGCTCCGCACATTGGCCGCTCCGGCCTGCCCCTTCTCCCTGAAACTCCTTCCCCTCGTTTCAGTGATGGTCTCCGGCTTCCAAGTGGCTTCTTCAATGTCATGGCTGTTTGCTGTCAGCTACATTTCTCTTCCTGCCATAATCTTAGGTCTGAAAGATGGAACCTTTTCCCTCTTTTTTCATTCCACAACCCCCTGAAAAATCTCATCTATGACGTAACTTCCACGGTAACTCCTGGATTGACAACTTCTAGAAGGCCCTCTCCTGTCCACCCTGCCTCTACTAAACTCCCGCCTTGGTTTACACACTCCTCCTGAAACAGCAGAACTGGCTCGCAGACGCACATGCCTCACACACACCCATCTGGGAGGGGCCTGGCCCAGAGGGAGCTCTGCACTTCAGGCCCCTGGGAGAGCTGGCGGCTCCGCCCAGCGTCCCTATTTCTGTCCATGGGGCCAGCCTCAACGCTGGATTGTCACGAGAAGGGTCACTAAGGACAGTGGGACGGACACTGGCTGAAACTCATCAGATAGGAAAGCACAGGCTATGTGACCGAGGCCTCAGCGGCTACCTAGCTGCCGACGTCAGGAAGCTGGTGTGAATCCGGATTCCCGAGAGGCAGTGAGGGTCAGAACTGACCAAAGGCTTCTTTCAAAACTGCATTCCCCGAGTCAATCAGAGAAAGACAAACACCGTATTACTCATATGTGCAATCTAAAAAATACAACAAACTACTGAATGGAATGAAAAAGCAGCAGACTCAGATGCGGAGAGCAAACTGCCCGTTACCAGCGGGGAGCGGGAGGCGGTTAAGAGGCACAAACTGTCGGATACAAAATAAGCTACAAGGATATATTACACAGCACGGGGAATATAGCCAATATTTTATAATAACTATAAATGGAGCATAGCCTTTAAAAATTGTGAATCACTATATTGTGCACTTATAAAATATTGTATAACAACTATACTTCAATAAAAAAAAAGATTGGAGTAGAAATAAAACAGAAATGCACTTCCTTTTAGTAACTTAGAGCATATTCTCAGTGACCACACAGAATTTGAGTGATGAGAAGAACAGAACACCACCCCTGTAACTTCACTTGATAGTAAGCAAAAACAGTCAGGTGAGTTTATTACTGTATTCCAGTTACATAAATATCTTTACATATAACTCAGTAAGAACAATAAGAGAAACACGCCAAGAGATAAGGGCTCCTCTGAAAAACCAAAGGGCTTTTGCAGGCCAGAAGGACACAGAAGGCAATTAGCACTGCGGGGATGTAGAGAGGTGTTTTTGTTCCCTTTCTGTTATTTCTAATTTTTTTTTGAAAAACGGGTGTGCCTAGGGGCAAGAATCAAGAGATTTATGCATTAGGTGAATTCCCTCTTTGCAAAATGGACAAAAGAGTCAGCTTGTGGAGCAGATTAGATGAAAGAAGCCAAAGAGCTCGAGGCTCCCACCAAATGGGAAAGAAATGCAGGGGGAGGGGCAGGAGGAGCCGGAACAAAACCAGGGTCTGGAGGCAGAGAAAGATGGATGTGCCTGCAGTGGGGACCGGGGCCCTGCCCACACCCTGGGGCCACCAGGAAAGAACCGCCGGCGGGGCTGGCAGCAGGAACCGACATACCGCAAAGACGGGCAGTGTGGGAGCCCACTCCTCTGAGGTAATTTGTAACTTTGCACCCTGAATACCTAGCCAGGATTAAGGATCGAAAACCGGGCATGAGATAGTCAAAGGTTGAACACCCTCACTACCAGACTTCCCTGGCGGCCCAGTGGTTAAGAATCCACCCTGCAATGCAAGGCGCATGGGTTCAACCTGCTCACAAGCAGAGAAAGGCCTTGCAGCACAGGGCACCCAGCGCAGCCAGAAGTAGTAAATAAGCAAATCTTTAAAAAATAAAAACCAGCTCGCACTGTTAAGTATCTGTGAGGTGTCAGGTCAGGTGCTGAGCTGGACGGATGTCTTCACGTTCACACCCTCCTTTAATCTCTGCAAAGATTCTGGGGAGCACAACTCATAGCCCCATTTTACAGACAATGGAAACTGAGGCCCAAGGTCAAATAGCCAGTGCTTAGAGACAAAGGGATTCAAACTCCTGCTGCGTGTATTACAATCAAACAAACAGAAAAGAATATAACTCAGCCGTCGTGAGCCGGGGAACTCGCCAGGAAGCAGTCCTATTGAAAGGAATCTAATGTAAAGAGATGAACAACTTGCCTTTCAGATCCCTGTAGAAATCCACCTGGTATATCCCATTTTTTTGCTCTGTTCTGAGAATCACTGTGTGTGCTTAGTCACTTACTCATGTCCGACTCTTTGTGACCCCGTGGACTCTAGCCCGCCAGGCTCCTCTGTCCACGGGATTCTCCAGACAAGAATACTGGAGTGGGTTGCCACTTCCTTCTCCGGGGTATCTTCCCAACCCAGGGATTGAACCCAGGTCTCCCGCATTGCAGGGGGATTCTTTACCGTCTGAGCCGCCATCAATGGACAAGGGAAGTTATAGCAAAGAAGATGAACAGCACAGGGACACCACACTCAAGGGGTGTCAGCCCCATTTTCCTAAGATTCACAGTTTTGTAAAATGTTATAATAAGTAAACTCTGGGAATTTAGCATGTTCTCAATGCTTTACTAGGGTTTCCCTGGTGGCTCAGCTGGTAAAGAATCCGCCTGCAACGTGGAAGACCTGGGTTTTATCCCTGGGTTTGGAAGATCCTCTAGAGAAGGGAAAGGCTACCCACTCCAGTATTCTGGCCTGGACAATCCCATGGACTATAGAGTCCATGAGTTGGTCACAAAGAGTCGGACATGACTGAACGACTTTCACTTCACTTCAATGCTTTACTGATATGAATTCATCATTGAGTCCCACAAGGACCCTATGAGACAAGCATGTCTATTATCCCCTCAGAGAGGGTGAGCCCAATGTCCAAGAAGCCAAGACAGCTCATTTCCATGTTGTCCAAACCTGTAACTACGATGCCTCTCACAGGGCTTCCCAGATGGCGCTAGTGGCAAAGAATCTGCCTGCCAAAGCAGGAATGCAAAAAACTCTGATGTGACCCTTGGGTTGGGAAGATCCTCCGAAATAGGAAATGACAACCCACTTCAATATCCTTGCCTGGGAAATCCCATGGACAGAGGAGCCTGGCAGGCCACGGGCCATGGGGTCGCAAAGAGTGGGACGTGACTGAGCCATTGAGCAGGCTACTATCCCTGAGACCTTTGAGAAAGGTCTGGTTCAAGGATCAGGACGTAGCCAGCAGCCGCTGACCTGTCTCCTCTCCTCAGACCAGCTGCTGAAGGAAGCCCTCCTTCCAGGGCTGAGCTTCAGTGCATTTCCACCCGCATTTCGACCCACACTGGGGACGTTGCTAGGCTGGACCAGCGTGGTCTTCTCCAGGAAACCCCCGCCATTTGTGAGGTCCACTCCTTGATTCGCAGGCAAGGACATGGAACCCTAGGTGTCCCGTGACGCTTGTCCAAGGTCACAGAGGTCACCACGCAGGTCCCTCAGCGGTAACGCAGGGCTCCGTCCACGAGCACTCGTTTCTGATACTCTGAGCGCTTGCTGTGGAGTCTGTCCCGGCAGCAAATACACCACAGAGAGGGGCTGCACTTCACACGTTTCAGCGGAAAAACCCTCAGAGGAGCTACGGGGAGCAGAGAGGGGTCAGCGCTGTGGGAGGGGGCAACACACAGCAGGACTCCCGGCAGAGTCAGTCCGTGAAGCCAGCTGCGGGCCTGGGGCCTGGCGTCCCCTAAAGCAAGTCGCCTCCGGGCAGAACCACTCCCTGCAGCGCCCGCGGGCACAGCGGGCACCTGGCGGCGCCCTCCCCTCTGTCTGCTCCCGGCCTGGGGCGGCTCCGTCCTGCTCGGGGCGCTGGGGGCCTGCGAGGTCTTCTTCCCGTTCCCTTAGTGCGGCTGGGGGCTGTCAGAAGCGAAGGGAGAGAGACATCTGCCGTGCGTGTTGGGGGTGTGTTCGAATCCCACGCGCGTTCTGCGGGAGCAGCGCTAAGAACTGCGGCCGCATCCAGGAGGGCCCGGTGGGCTGGCCGGGGGCAGGTCTGCCTGGCGAGGGGGCGCATGGGGGTTTGAACGGCTTTCCGAGAAGAGCCGGGAGATGGGGGGTCTGCCCCCAGGACCCGCCAGCGGTGGGGCGGGGCGGGCGGGCTTCCCCAGGGGACTCCAGCCCCAAACCCGCCCGAGGCTCGGAGACAGTACATCTGAGGCCGGGCCCACGCGGTCAGCGGTCAGAGCCGTGAAGGCAGCAGCTTCCCTCCGAACAAAACCCCGTGCGGAGCTCGGGGGCCTGCCGAGCCCACGAAGGCCCCAGGCGGGCGGACGTGGAGGATCCGACGGGCGGCGGTTCACGCCTCTGCTCGCAGCCGGCTGGGCGGGAACAGGAGCAGGGACGACCCCACGGCGGAGGGAGCGCCCGCGAGGGGGCAGACGAGGGTCAGACCGGGGCCGACGAACGCCTCTGAGTAGCGGTCGCTGGCCCACTAAAATAATTCAACCAAGGCCGACGTTCAAATGAAGGACCCTAATTTAAAGTCTGAATGAGTGACTGGAATACGCGTGTATATGTGTGCGGGGGGACAGGTGTTGGGGCTAGGGAGTTCCAAAAAGGGAGAAAAACCATAAAATACTGTTTTCATCAAGAAAATAAGATGTTATTATTAACACCTAAGAAATTTTAAAATCTATTTCACAAGCACACCCTATTCCTTATTCTGTAATAGGTTATATGGGAAGAGAATCTACAAAAAAAAAAAGAGTAGATATATGTGTATGTGGGCTTCCCAGATGGTGCTAGAGGTGAAGAGCCTGCCTGCCGAAGTAGCAGACACTGGAGACTCGGGCTCGATCCCTGGGTCGGAAGACCCCTGGAGGAGGGCACGGCAACCCACTCCAGTCTTCTTGCCTGGAGAGTGCCATGGAGAGCCGAGCCTGGCGGGCCACAGTCCATGAGATCACAGAGAGTGGGACACATGTGCACGTATAACCGAATCCTGCTGAACGCCTGAAACTAACACAACACTGTAAATCAGTCATGCTCCAACAAAAAGTGTTTTGAAAAAGATAGTTAAAATAATGTATTTCGCACCCAGAAACCACCACAGAGACAGGCAGAGGGGACAGCTGGGGACACCTGTCAGCCGGCCCCTCCGGAGGACTGGGGACGAGCCACACTCGTCGGCCTGGCTCCGTCCCGGGTCCCCTTTAGACACGGGCCTGGTCCCCTTCTGCCGCTCAGCTCGGGCTGTATTGTACAAGGCCTGAAGTGCTCTCTACCCGCTGAAGCTGTGAATGTCCTGAAATTGTCTCTCGCAGCCTAAATGGCATTTAAAATAAATACTGGGAATTGATGAAATGACCAATTATGTTAAGTACCCGTGCCTGGTGTAATCCAAACCAAATCTTAGCCCATTATCCTCAAAACCGTGAGATGAATCAGCGGGCCCTCTTGCCAGCGATCCCGCAAGGACCAGAACCCGGAGGCCGCCCTGGCCAGCGCTCCCAGTTGATTCCTGCAATTGGTTTTACGCTGCAGAAAAATGTGCTGCATTCCGGCCCAGCAGCTTACAAACCAAGTGACTATCAGTGCACACAGGTTCCCACTGTAAGTACCGTGCTCCCCTGGGTTAGGCTTGACCTTCCATTACTTCCTCTTTGGAAATCGCAGCTTTTCTTCCGAGACACGCCCTGGAGCGCGTGAGGGCATTACTGCAAAGTGCCCACAAGGCCCTCATTTCCGCGCCCACCCTGGGGAGCCCCCGCAACGCTCCCCACCGGTGGTCCTCTCATGCCCAGGGCCCTGCTGGTCCCCCTCCGGGCACTGCCCCCTCAAGCTGTTCCTCCAAGGCCTTCAGCAAGTGTCAGTTCTCCCAAGAAGTGACCGCCCCACGTGCCCTCCCTCCTGACAAAACCAAGGCTCAGCCCTCGAAGCAGCTGGCCTATCTGCTCCTTCTGCAGCTTCGAGATTCTTCCAGTCTCAGCCCCCAGGGCCAGGCCACAGAGCAGGTCCTCCCCAGCCCCGGGGCAGCCTGGTTCCGACGGTTCTGCCTGTGGTCAGGGCCCGCGGTCACAGCTGGGCTTTGCTGGCCAGTCACCGCGTCCCTGTGTCACCCTGTGTGACCAAGCTTCACCTTCTAGCCTGCTCCTAGAACTCAGCTCTTTAGGGCATCTTCTTGGCCTGCTGTCCCAATGCCGGTGGCTGATCCTAGTAACAGAGTTCTCTCCCAGCCTGATTACCCAGGAAAACATCTTCCTACTTCCCAGAGACATTAAAAAAAAAAAAAAAAAAAGTGGACATATATTGAAAATATAAAGTACAAATATGAGAAAGCGGGCATAAATCAGCTACATTTTCTTCTACTTGATCCTAAGCGAAACCCCCTGCCGGCATGACTGGGCAGCTCCCTTCTTTCTCTGCCCCTGTCTTTACTGTGAAACTTTTCTTCATGAGCATCAGCAACTTCTTAATGAGCGCTGTCCACCAAAGAAACCCCGACATACGACGAATATCTATGAAACGGAAGCAGACTCAGAGACCTAGAGAACGGACTTGAGGTTGCCGAGGGGGAGGGGCGAGGCTGGGGAGGGAGGGACCTGGAGTCTGGGCTGAGCAGGTGCGAACTACGACGTCAGGATGGGTACACAACCAGGCCCTGGTGTGGAGCGCAGGGGACTGCACTCAGTGTCCTGTGAGCAGCCGTAAGGGGAACGAGTGTGAAAAAGAACGTATATACGCACATATATTCATAACCAAATCCATTTGTTTCACAACAGAAGCTAATACAACACTGTAAATCAACTATACCTTAATGCAAATTTAAAAGGTATTAATTCAGAAGAATACACAGTTTTAAAAACCTTACTGTGATGCGAGTGTCTCGCAAACTCTCTATACAGACACAGCAAGTGAAGACAGGAAACACCATTAATAAATCTCCACCCACTCCCGCATTCTCACCACGACCCTCTGCTTTCCACATGTGCAGAAAAAATTAGTAGGATGTATTGAATTGGATGTGGATTCAATGAGCATCTGAAATCTGTAATAATTCAATTCTCAATGCCTAAGAGTAATTAGGAATGTTTAACCCTATAAAGAACACAAACAATGTCTACCACCCAATGAGACAGAACCTCACGATGAAATCGCTCAGCTTCAGAAAACTTATCAATTTTTCCCTCATGTGTGTGCCCTGTAGAAATAACCAAAAACTAACACGCTTAGAGCAAATCTTCCCTAATGTGGAACTTAATGAACAAAAATCCTGTAGGAAAATGCTCTCAGTAAATAAAATCACTTTTGTGAAAACAATCCAACCATGAATGACATTCATATCATTGCTACAGATCTAGAGGAAAAATAAAGATGTATATAACTTTGAAATCCACTTGAGAAAACCCAAAGGCTCATCATTTACACTTTCTGAAGGGAGCATTGAGTATATATCTTTTTAATTATGTCTTAATATTTGAGAGTGGGAGCATTTTCCAATTTTTTTCTTAAATATTCAGGATATCTATAACAGTTATTAAAATCAGAATTAACCAGACATGCCTGCCTAAATTTCACCGGGACCAAGCAAAGACACAAAGAAGTCCTAAGTCCCCAATTTCACAGGCTCTATAATAAAAGCATGCAATTGTCTGGCCTTGAAAACAACTTCACAAAGGTGACGGCATCTCTCACAGCTGTCTGAGCTACTCTGGAAACCTGAAGATAAATGCCTCTTCCCTAAGCTACATTTCGGTCTGCTCTTCCCCACTCAGGGCTGACCCTCGGCATGTACTTTTAAGAAAAAGAGGCTTAGCAGCTCTCAACCAACCAAGGTTCACTGAAACTCCTCAACCTGGAGCCCAGGACGGGTCCAAAGCTCTTGGCACCAGCAACCCACTTGCTTAGGGCCAGCGGTGGCCCGGTAAGGCCCAGCCAACCAAGAGAGGCTAGCAGCGAGGGCAAGGCGGAGACCCTCGGAGTAGCCCATTCCAGCCGGTGTGCAGGGCAGGCATTCAGAACGGTCATCTCCCCAAACACTTTCTCAAAGTAGGCAGCAGGCATCGTCTTGCTATCTTTAGCCACGCAGTCTTCTTTGACTACTGCCATTTCTAAAGACGCTTGACAGCAAAAGCAGAGATGAAAGGCAGTTTGAATTCCTTGAGCGCATGGGATAGGAAGTTGTTAGGCAGCTGAGGACCGAATGGACAGCAGGGAGAATGCCCACCCCCCCCCCCCGTCCCCCTGCAAACGACCCCTGCAGGGACGAAAGGCATGGGTGTGAGCTCTGAGCCGCCGAGCCAGCCACAGTCACCCTTGGGCACCCGTGGACGTCGGGCCGCGAGTAACAAGTGAACCTCTACGATGACCCGAGCGGCCAGACACCCACTGCATTCCTTGGAGCCCAGGCACAGGCAATCCATAATGGGGTTTCACTTTGGTTTTCTCAACCCATTTCTGTCACCATGACATCATCACGTATAATTCCAACTTCACCGAAGCAAGCCAAGCGCTTCTGGAATCTGACCAGTGACGACAGACCAAAGAAACTGTCTCATCTCAGACCAACAATTCACAGCAATCAGGAGACGAGGAGAGGATGGAAGAAAGGGACGTGGAGACACAGGGCCGCCCCACAGGCGTCACCCAGGCAGCGGACAGGAGCCCCCTCCGAGAGGAGGGTGGGGCGCAGAGGCGGGGGCGAGCAGAGACCTACCTTGCAGGAGGGCTCCGTTCCTCTTGAAGAAGGTGCTGCCTGGCCAGAGGGGTGGACCTGATGTGCTGAAACAGAAGAGAAAGCAGCGTGAGCAAGAGCTGTGTGCACTCACTCGGGGGACGGCCTACAAACACGTCCTTCCAAGTGGCTTCAAAACACCTTCCCAACTATGCACTATTTATACCCTCCGAAAACGCATCTTTGAAGAGCGTTAGGCTCATTGTATGATGAATGGGCTTCATCTTTCAAAGTGCAGAACCCGTCTGTGTGGGTGTTCTGACCACTGTCTCAACCCTCCTCTCTCTCGGGCACAGAAACCATTTGCAGGCAAACAAAACGGCAATGTCAGTTCAACACCAAAGCTCACAACTTTTGCTAAACTGCTCTTCACTTTACGACTTGATGCGGTCAAGAACTCCCATCCATGTCTTCTGAGGTCAGCAGGTTTTCCACCACTTCCGGTGCCACCGGCCCAATAAAAGGTAAGTTTGCCTTCTGGCATGGTGCCTTTCTGCCACCATCCTTAACAGACAGATCTGACCTTGAGCGCCTCCCTCCCTCCCCCATCGTCTGGTCTCCCATCCCGTTTTCAATTTCTTGGCTTACAATGTTGCACTCTGTATCCTATAAAACATTTTGCAGCTATGTTACCACTCACAATTCTGTAACAGGAGAGGCAAGAAAAGTGGAAAGATCAATGCATCACAAAGACACTTTATTACATTTATAGACCAGCATTTTCACTGTTTTAAGACACCCAGTGAAAAACTTTATAACCTAGCCAGTCTTAGGAAAATATCCTTGCAGTGGAAAGGAGGTGATTCTAAATCAAGGATTGGTTTAGATTAATGTTAGAGAGCACTTAGTCAAAACTGTTACTACAGCCGGCCCCAGAGGTGGCATAAATTACTTTCTCCAAAACAGAATGTGGCAAACAACCCTGGTTAAGGCATTATCAATCACCTTCAACATTAAAACAAAAATAAAAAAGCGGGTCTGAATACAGGTCTCTAAGTTTGGCGAACATGAACACACATACACACATATATACACAGAACAAAAAGTCTGAAGGACTCGACAGGGAATAATGCTTCTAGAGTCAATCAGGGTCTCCAACAGTGCAACCCGTTAACAAGGAGGAGAAATGTCAGGGACACATCCTCTTGACCAAGTCTGCACTCCCGGAGATACGAACAGCACCCCAGGTTGGGGACCAGCTCCATGACTTGTGAGGAGCAGAGAAGGAGAGGAAAAGTGCTACCACACACAGACACGTCAGAGTAACGTCAGACGTGCTGGAAAACACACGCATGAACGCTGACGCGGCTGATGAGACTCCTGTTTGATTCTGGCTCGGGTCCACCACGCTCAGGGTAAGCGAGGCTGCCGCATCCCCGCGGTGGGCTGCCGCTGCCCCGACCCTCAGCGCCGGCGGCTGTGGCCCCCGCGCGCTGGGAGCCGCACAGAACAGAGGGCCTGCCCGGGGCCTCGAGCCGCCGGGTGCCGGCAGCCAGCGGAGCTCTCTTCTCTCTGACTCCTGTCCGCTCCCAATCTGAGGCTGTTCAAAGTCCCATGAAGAGTCAAGTGTGTGAAAATGCTTAAGAGTGTCTTTTAACAACCCCAGCCAGCTCCTGAGGCTTTCCCACCTTATTTTTATAAGAAAGCAGGAAGTAGCCATCTGGCTGTTGCCAACACTGCATCACCTGATGTCTAAAGGTGCTTAAAAACTGAGGACTTCATTACAGAGGAGCTGCTGCTTCCGGAGAATTCAAGAACAGAGTACCATCACAGAAACCTTAATATCTGGCTTACTTCCCTCCAAGTCTCTTCATCCTGACCCTGATTTGGCTGAAAACTGAGTGGAGGCAGGGATGGAATAAATGTGGGGAAGAGAGGATGGGTAAACCCAGTGGTTTAGATGCGGAACGTTCTCTGCAGGATGGAAATCCACTTAGAGACCTCTACAGCGTCCGGCTCACGCACCGACAGCCTGGCCACGGCTGGGACGGCCGTGCTGGCACGGAGTCCATCCTCACGGTGCCCACGGAGCCGGACCGCCGCCTGCCCGCCCTGACGCGGCCCCTGCCGAGACTCGCCTTCAGCTGTGGTCCCTGTCCCTCAAGCTGAGCCGTTCTCTGCTGTGCTCACTGCGAAGCTTTCGGGCTCACTGGCCTTATATCTCTTACTCTTCTTTGGGACGGCTGCTCCCAAATGACATCTTCTAACTGTGAGGAGATGGAAGGATTTATTAAGTACTTGCTGAAAACTGCTTGGACATGGAGGTGGAAATTACAAGCCATGTTTTATGGCCTCTTGGAGCTTACTGTCATACTTGTGTGTGTGCAAAGTTGCTTCAGTCATATCTGACTCTGCAGCCTTATGGACAAGCCGCCCTCCAGGCTCCTCTGTCCGTGGGACTTCCCAGGCAAGAACATTGGAGTGGGCTGCCATGCCCTTCTCCAGGGGCTCTTCCTGACCCAGGGATCAAACCCACGTCTCTGACGTCTCCTGCATTGGCAGGCGGGTTCTGTACTACCAGCACCACCTGGGAACCCGCTGTCAGACTCAGCTGGCTCCAACCTCCTGCGACTCTATCTAGAGAGACTAGAAATGTGTGTGGAAAAGACCAGTGATTATGGCCCTTGTGGCTTCAGGTTGGGGGGCAGCAAACTGATTTTTTTCCCTCCATTTGGAGATATTCCTGGCTCATGGGCCTTTAAAGCTCAAAGTTAGTTTTAAAAAGTAAGTGAAATTACTTAAAAGTACATAGGAACCACAGAAATCCAGAGAAGCTAGTGATCAAGGTTTTTGTGGCAGAATCTCAGAGACATCACGTTGCTGACAAAGGTCCATCTAGTCAAAGCTATGGATTTTCCAGTAGACATGTAAGGATGTGAGGGTTGGACCACAGCCAAGAAGGCTGAGTGCCGAAGAATTGATGCTTTTGAACTGTGGTGTTGGAGAAGACTCTTGAGAGTCCCTTGGACTGCAAGGAGATCCAACCAGTTCATCCTAAAGGAAATCAGTCCTGAATATTCATTGGAAGGACTGATGCTGAAGCTGAGGCTCCAATGAGCTCCAACCCCACTCTTTGCAAACAGCAAGCTGGTCACCTGATGTGAAAAGCCCGTTCATTGGAAGCCCCAAGACAGGGGAAGACTGAAGGCAAAAGGAGAAGGCAGAGGGTGAGATGTCAGACTGTGTTCAGACTCAGCGGACATGCGTACATGTTAGTGACTCGGTTACGTCTGACTCTTTGCGACCCCATGGACTGGGGGGTGGGCGTCACATGGACTACGGGGGGGGTGGGGGGGGAGTGGGTCGCAAAGTGTTGGAAGTAACAGTGACTAACACACACACGTCCACTGCGTCTGTAACAGTACAGGCCTCCGGTAACAGCCCGTGGACTGCAGCCTGCCATGAGTTTGCGCAAACTCTGGGAGACAGTGGAAGACAGGAGAGCCTGGCCCGATGCAGTCCACGGGTCACAAAGAGTCAGACACAACATAGAGCCTCAACAACAACTCACGCCAGCCCGGAAACCACTCACTCACACGGCAAATCAAGCGGTAGGGAGTGGAGCGGTGTTCGCGGAGGCGGATGGAGGACTCTCCTTAGCGTGAGCTAGTGCCAGTATCTGTGTTACCAGCAGTCACTGCCCTGGGCGGGGGCCACAGGAACTCCTTAGGTGTGTCCTCATCCCCTGCAGTGGTGCTCACGGTCCCGAATCACCGCGGTCATCAGCGCTTCCCGTGGGAGCCTCCCACCCGTGGGTGAGCAGGGCCCGCCTCCACGCTGTAGGTGCGGAGGGGGAGGGACGTGTCCAGCTCATCACGGCGGGTCAGCGATCAGTCCGAGCCCAGCCCAGCGCACAACAGAGACATTGGCAACAGCCCTGACTTCATTTCTCATCATCTGGCTTCTCTTGCAGGCTTCCGGCACTCAGCCCTGAGCTATTCTCCATGGAAGAAGGCTGTAGACGGTGTTTCCCTAGTACTCTATCCGAGGAAAAACTCCAGGCTAGAAAAAGCAAACAGCTCACCATATGTGACAGACAGACCTGTGGGTTCAGATAAGAAGAAATGACCCAACGTTGGCACCACAAACGTCTTATTTCAGTGACGCTCTAACACAGTCCCATGACCTTCAGCCATGAAGAGCCAAACCCACGTGTGGCAAAGGAAGCCGACTGATGGGTCGAGAGGGCCTGGCCTGCCAGGAAAGGCAGCTTGTGAGCTGACATCTGAGAACATGGGCCCAGCTGACCACGAAGACCAGGGCTGAGCCAGCAAGTCCCAAGGGAGGCGCCCTACGGTCCAGGCAGCATGGCCAGCATCTGCCGGAGACGCGCCGCCCTGGGGCTCACGCTCGCTGCCGTGGTTCTGCCGACTCCCAGAGGGACACTGAAGTCAGAAGGCCGCCCGGCCCCAAGGTGGCCCTTGGTGTAATGATGTCATCGGTCATGTGACACCCATGGGCTTTCTTCATGGGCAGGACTGGCTGAACGGTAAGACCCCTGGAGGTTCTGGCAAGAACCACACCCATATTCACCAGCCTGGGCATTCTGTGAGTCAGAAAAGAAAATTAAGAAAACACTTTTATTCTAAGTACAGTCTAAGGGCAGGAGGAGAAGGGGGCAACAGAGGATGAGATGGTTGGATGGCATCAACAACTCAATGGACATGAGTTTTAGCAAGCTCCGGGAATTAGTGAAGGACAGGGAAGCCCAGCGTGCTGCAGTCCATGGGGTCACAAAGAGTCAGACACGACTGAACAACCGAACATCAACCTTTTATAAAGTACTTTTTTCACCCCCAAGAGCCCAGCTGCAGAATGAGAACTGGTGGATCTAGAAAACAGGATACAGCATGGATGAACCCGGAGGACATTATGCTGACTGAAACACGCCAGTCACCCAAGGACAAAGACTGTGTTTGACCGCAGCAGTCGAGTTCATAGAGTCGAGACAGAACGGGAGTTGCCGGAGGCTGGGGGAGGCAGAGGGGGCAGGGAGCAGAAATAGAGACTCGGTTACTGGGTGCAGACTTTCCACCGTGTAAGGTGAAAAGAGTTCTGTAGGTTGGTCCCCCACTACTGTGAACGTACTTAACACTACTGAACGGTACATTTAAATGGTTAAGATGGTATATTTGATGGTATGTGTATTTTACCACCATAACAAAAAGTTTTAATATAAACTGAGAGAGAGAGATAGAGAGAGACAGAGACAGAGACAGAGAAAGAAGGAATACAAGAAGGACTCCAGGAGAAGTGTTTTGGGTAGTGAAAGACCATCTTATACGCTGTCTCTCTGAAGGTCCCCTGAAGTTAACATCTCTGCCAGGCTGGCCCAGAGCACACGAAAAAGCAGAAAGCCCAAACCAACCGGGCAGAGGAAAGGGAGGTGGTGACCCAATCAGGTCCCTACAGATGCCGGAGCTGGCCTGCCAGAATTCAGGCAGCAGGTCTGGGCCAGATTCTCAGCACCGAAAACACATGAAGGCAATTCTGATGTCTGATGTCTGTCATCAGACTGTGTTTCTCTAGGAATAAAACAGTCAAGGCAAGTTGTAAAGAAGGGAGAATTCCTGGGGGGGACAAAAAAAAAAAAACCTTGAAATTCTACTGTTAATTCTAAGTGTGAACTAACTGATCACAGGATATCACAAGAAAACAAACAAGACCTGCACCCCATACTAACTCAGACCTGCTGGGTGAACGATGCCAGTCCTGGAGTTTGGAATGCAGGAATCAGAGAGACTTGGGTGAGATGGTCTTAGGTTTCAGAAAACACCCATCATAAGTTGAGAGGCATCACTAAAGAGCCCCGTTGAAAGTTCAGAACTCTCAGAGGGGTTCTTGACACTTTTGCAACCTGGCCTATGAAGCCTGAGCGTGCTGACATGCAAAGGGATCTCAGTGGCCACCTGGTCCCATCCAAGGTCTGCTGGCAGCCGCACAAGATTTGGACTCCAGGAAGCTGACTGCTGAAAACACAAGGCAGAAAGTCTTTCAATCTGTCCGCATCTCAACTCCACGCCTATAAACTGGGGGCAGTAACAGTGTGCGGTGTTGGAGAATTAAATGAGATGACGCATGTACAAAGGATGCTCTGAGCACTGCAACAATCTCAGCGGTCATCTTGACTACAAGAGCCCTGCCGTTCAGAGAAATGCAGTGAGGTGCCCGGCGCCCGTGCTTCCTCCCACATCCTGGGGACTTTCCCAGTTTGGCTCTCGTCTTCGTTTTTATTACGGAAGAGCTAACCACACCTTCACCTTCCTCTTCCCCTTAAGCATGCTCTGAGAACATCTCACTTGCAAATGTTCCTCCACCCGAAGTAGCAATGAACGGTGTCTAAAAATCAATAGGCTGGGAGAAGCAGCTCCGTAGAGGCCAACTTCTCTAAAGAAAGTTAAAAACCCAAAAGAGCTAACTCCACCCAGAATCCAGCATACATCCCAACTGGCAAGTACGGCTGCCCACAGAGACCTTTCAAGGTCAAGCAATCAAGAGGCAGAAGACAGCAGGTGGAGACGTAACAGGACTGGCCAGTTTTCGAGGCTGATGATCACTGGACGCATGTGTGCGTGCATGCCAAGTCCGACTCTTTGCGACCCCATGGACTGCAGCCCTCCAGGCTCCTCTGTACGTGGGACTCTCCAGGCAAGAACACTGGAGTGGGCTGTCATGCCCTCCTCCGAGGATCTTCGGGACCCAGAGACTGAACCCTCCTCTCTTATGTCTCCTGCGTTGGTGGATGGACTTTCTATCCCACTTCCCACCTGGGAAGCCCCTGACAGCCACTGGAAAGGCATGCATGACGAGATCAAACCACAACCAGCAGGGACCACAGGAGCCACGACAGAGAGTAGGGCAGGATGACCCCGAGGGGAAAACTCGGGTCCTGGTGAGAAATGAAATCCCTTGTCACCTTGTGCTAAGTCGTGCCCTTAGCCGAGCGTTAAAACTTGGAGACTCATCCAGCCTCCAGCTGGGTCCACCTGCAAACCATCCCTGTGTGCCCACCACGGCCAAGGCCCTGGAGACGGTGGGGGCAGAGGGGCTGTGAGGGTCAGACAGAGGCGGCTGCTCTGGGGCAGGACCTACTGTATAATGTTAAACACATCAGTAACGTTTCACAGAACATGCTAAGAAGTTCAGGGCTGCCCTCCTCAAATGCGTCTGAGAGGTGATGCGGACCTGAGGTGGGGTCAGCATCACGACCTCAGCGCTGCTGACCTTTGGGGCTGGATGCTCTCTGTGCTGGGGGCCGCCCCGTGGGTGCTGCGGTGTTCGGCAGCCTCCCTGCCTCCACCCCCGGGATACCAGCACCGATCCTCCCCAGCTGTAACAAATGAAAACATCTCGGGGCTCCCGTGGTGGTCCAGCGGTTAAGAGTTCATCCCGCAGCGTGGGGGACGAGGGTTCAATCCCTGCTCAGGGAGCTAAGATTCCACGTGCCGCCCAGCAACTGTGCGTGCACCACAGAGAGTCCGCGCGCAACGAAGGGTCCCACGTGACGCAGTGACGGTCCGGAGGGTCCCAGCTAAGACCTGGCACAGCCAGATAAACAAATGAATGGATGAGACTCCCCGGGCAGGGCACGCAGGTCTGACCCCTGGTCAGGAAACTAAGATCTCACAAGCCATGCAGTGCAGCCAAAAGACTAAATAATAACAGTAATAAAAAAATTTAAAATAAAAATGTCTCCAGATACTGAGAGAGCTAGTTCTTAGGCAGGTTGATAAGGAGTCCGGGGACCTTGAGGAAGAAGAGGAGGAGGGGGGAGGGGGAAGAGAAGGGACTTTATTTTTCTACATTCCTTTTTTACATTTTCTACATTCCTTCTTCTTAGTCACTAAGACCTCTTAAGCTCTGAACTGTTATGGCAACAATCTATTTTGCCTAAGACTACCTTTCTTTAAGCCAGGAGCTAATGATTACACAACAAACACACATCATTAGGCTCTGTTTTTCCTTAAGATCTGTACTAATGATTATATAATAGCAATGCATCTTGCTCGGGGACATGCTTCTCCTCCTTAACAGAAACCCTCCTTGTGAGAGTGGGTCTGGTAAGACCTTTACAACCTTGAGACATACTTTTGATTTATTGTTAGTGACCCATTGAAAAAGTATACAGGTTCCTGGCTAAGACGGGGCACTCTCTGCCCCCTTCTGATATCTGTGTCAGAAGCTTCTCTATCCCTTTTTCGCTGCAATAAAACCTTTTGCCGCACGAGGCTCTGAGCACTGAAGCCGTGTCTTGGGTCCCAAAGCGAAATTCTCTGCTTCAGAGATCACGAGTCCAACACGGTTCACCGTGAGCTATCAACACTCCCATGTGTCCTCTGAAGATGAGACTGCCGCCACCAAAACCCACTACCTAGTGTCACCAACTCCACCAGGCTGGCCGCGCTTCTCTCCACCCGCCGAGCCCCAAACCTGCCTTCCTGCACCTCATCAGGCGGAGATGTCACCCTCTTTCCTCGAGCCAAAGCCGGGGCTGAGAAGTGCACTGTGGTTTATATTTTTATCAGCTCACTATTCTATATACCCCTCTTATTCCTACCTTCTCTGCGCCTCCTCCTTTGCTAAAGCAACACCCCTACTGCGCTCTCCTCCGCTGGAGTCTTCCCTCCCTCCCCACCCCTGGTCTCCGCTTACCTCCCACTGCCAGAACCAGCAACTTCTTAGCCTGCCCGTCATCCGACATCACCCCGTGCTTCCAGGCCCACCTGGGCCCCATCACCCTGCAGTGTGTGAACGAAGGCCAGGGGCTGGGTGTGCGCCGAGCTCTCCTCTCCCGGGTCACGGGGGCCCCAGACTGGCCCTGCCCCTCACGCCCGGGTCACCAGAGGTCTCCCCTCCTGCCACCAGAGCCACAGGCGGATGATTGCAGGCTGTCCCGCCTGACTTGCTGCCCACCCACGCGCACTAAGGCGAGGCTGACTTCATTGTTGCAGGTTTTCTCCTAATTACATAACGAATCTGGGCTTGGGCCCCGGCCTGTCAGCTCCAGTCCCGTCCTGAGGTGTGCCGTTTCCAAAGTCGGCTCCCCTTGGCTGAAAGGCCTTGCTCCCGCGTGCCCTTCGCCCGATCGACTCCCGCCACCCTCTACAGTTCAACTCACAGCCTGGGTCGTTTTCTGGGCTGCCTCGCCGGTACCTCTCCCCACTCTCAATTTGGTGATTCCCCTGTAGTCAATTTGGCAACCGATCCCCTGTGGTATTTCCCGATTTGATGCCTTATACCTTGAATTCTCTTTCCATAGATATGTACCTTTCCACAGGCCAGAGACCACGTGGAGGGAGGGACCCCCAGAATTTAGCCAAGTTCACTGCACACAGGGAACTGCTGTGATTTTTCTAAGGGCTGGTGTCAAATAGTAGAAAACAGAGTCATTTCACACAGTAAGAGCTCTAAAAACTAATCTCTTGGTAGACATAATTCTCTTACAAAGGAACTAGCCTGTATAGTAAGGAACATGTCTTCTTCCACTACCATCATCTCAGATAAAAACTTAAAAGTCTTTAAAAATGGAAACAAAATTACAAGGCTCATCTTTGATTGTAAATAATACACTTGGTAATTTGGACTCCCCTTTTCTGTGATTTCTTGATTACTTAGGAATACATAAATAACTAGATAAGTACATGTATACTTTTGATAATATGGAATGCCTGTTGGAGTAGACTGAAGAAAGTGCCTGAAACCTGGGCCACAATGTGAGATGCATACAGCTCCCGACACATCTTAGGAACAGATGCAAAGGTGTTTATCATTATCTTTGTGCTACACACTTTCTAATTTTACATATGAAAACCAAGGCATCATTCAGCATAAAGTACATTATTTGCATGACATATTTGCATTTGTAAAACACCCACATTTACTTTTACTGCTTAATGGGCCTGGTTAAAATGGGCCACTCTATATAAACGGAGCACGCTGGTTCCCAACTCAATGGTGCTGATAAGAAAACGCCTCCTTTCAGATGCAAATGAACCTGCTAATCACAATTAAAGTGGTGGAGTTGAGGAAAGCCGAGCAGCTGTTCCCAGAGCGACACGTCTCGGCCACAGTGGTGGTGGTGCTCAGCCACTTGGTCGTGTCCGACTCTGCGACCCCACGGACCGCAGCACGCCAGGCCTCCCTGTCCATCACCATCTCCCGGAGTTTACTCAAACTCATGTCCATCAAGTCGGTGATGCCGTCAAACCATCTCACCCTCCGTCGTCCCCTTCTCCTTCTGCCTTCAATCCTTCCCACCATCATGGTCTTTTCCAATGAGTCAGTTCTTCGCATCAGGGGGCCAAAGTATTTTCGCATACTTTGTGAAGTCAGCTCTTTGCCTCAGTGCCAGTTCGGTTCCAGCTTAATCTCGGGAGCAGCCCAGGACTCGCCAGAGTCTGCCCCAGAGTCCTCTGCCCAGGGGCCAATGGAATGAGCTCAGCTTTTTTAAAGGCAGTTTTGAGAGGTCAGAGGGAACTCCCAAATCTGGACTGACTGTGCAAGTGTGGTCATCAGCCAAGTTCAAACAATGTACCAGAGCAGACGGGAGGAAGACTGCGTTTGTAAGACTCACGGAGGAGAGGCAAGACACAAAGAAATTCACTGAGGCTTTCCCTTGAGACCATGCAGCCGCTATGGAAAACAGTGTGGAGGTTCCTCAGACAATCACACAGACTCACCATAGGACCTGGCAGTTCCACTTCCGAGTAGAGACTCAAAAGAACTGAAAGCAGGAGCTCAAAAGGTTGCTCATACGTCCATGTTCACAGGGGCATTATTCAGAAAAGAACAAGAGCAGAAGCAACCCGGGCGTCCATGGATGGTGAGTGGATACAGACTATTTGGTAAATATGTGCAATGGAATATCATTCAGCCTTAAGAGAAAAAGAAAATTTCGACACCTGCTATAACATAGGTGAACCTTCAGTGGCTCAGAGGGTAAAGAGCTTGCCTGCAATGCCGGAGAGACCTGGGTTTGATCCCTGGGTGGGGAAGACCCCCTGGAGGAAGGCATGGCAAACCTTGCCTGGAGAAGCCCATGGACAGAGGAGTCTGGTGGGCTACGGTCCATGGGGTTGGAAAGAGTCGGACACGACTGAGTGACTTCACTTTCTATCACACAAAACAAATACTGTATGATTCTGCTGACATGAGGAGCCAGAACGGTCAAATTCATGAAAGACAAAGTAGAACAGAGGTTGCCAGGGGCTGCGAGGAGAAGGGGATGGGGAGCCGTCTAATGGGCACAGAGTCTCAATTTTCCAAGATGGAGCTGGTTCTGGAGATGGAGGGTGGGGACAGCTGCAACACAGTGTGAAAGACCTTAATGCCACTGGACTGTACGTCTACAAACGACTAAGGCGATAAGTCAGTAATTAAGGCGATAAGTCAGTAATGTGTGTACTTTAATTTAAAAACATAGTAGCCAGCTAGCTGTGTGTGTGTGTGTGTGTGTGTGTGTGTGAGAGAGAGAGTTAGTTGCTGAGTCATGTCCGACTCTTTGCGACCCCAAGAACTATGGCCCGCCAGGCTCCTCTGTTTATGGAGTTCTCCAGGCAAGAATACTGGAGTGGATTGCCATTCCCTTCTCCAGGGGATCTTCCCAACCCAAGGATTGACCCAGGGTCTCCTGCACTGCGGGCGGATTCGTTACTACCTGAGCCACCAGGGAAACCCAGCTAACTAGCCAGATAAGAAAATAAACACACAGCCATTCCCTACTGGCAGGGCAGGAGGCACTTCTGCTCCTCTGCACTAAGGCTCCGGAAACAGGAGTGGGTTTGCCCATCTTTTCTCAGACTCGCCCATTCCCTGAATAACATGTCTTTACACCTGCTGTGGGAACAACGCAATGAAGAAACCATCCTGTCCTCCGAGAGGCAGGGACATAGCTGGGCAAGTAGGTAAAATAAAGACTCCGGGGCTGTTCAGAGCATGACACACAGGTCTGGGCCATACTGCCCTTGGGTCCCTCGGCTACAGAGCTATGAATGAAAATGGACACTAGCATCTTCTGCACCACAACCCTCCTGACAGGCAGAAACTCTGGGTGGTTCCCCCTCTTCCAAGAGGCCTCCCCTGATTTGATCTTCATCTGCCCCTCCTCTGAGGCCTGGCAGCCCCACCATCAACACGCAGACTTGAACATTAACTGTCCTGCCGGTCCCCCAGCTGCCGCCCCGGGGACCCTGTGGGTATTATTCAGTTGCTCAGTCGTGTTTGACACTTTGCCCTCATGGACTGCAGCCCGCCAGGCTCCTCCGTCCATGGGGTTTCCCAGGCAGGAGTACTGCAGTGGGCTGCCATTTCCTTCTCCAGAGGATCTACCTGACCCAGGGATCGAGCCGCATCTCTGACATCGGCAGGCGGGTTCTTTACCACTGTGTGACCTGGGAACCTCGGGGAGACTATAGACCCTCCAAAAGCGTCATGACCTTGCTGGGTGTTCAGCACCGGGGCTGGAAACCGGTCCCTGCTCCACAGACTCTGGTTATTACCCCAGCCCAGAGAGCACCCCTCAGTACACTCTGAGGGGCATTTCTGGGGGGCTGAAACCCAGAGGCTTTGTCAAGGATCCTCCAACGCGGAATCACCACCCACAGACACAGACATCATGAAGCCTCTAGGAGCGGCTTGTGCGAGGACGCAGGGCTGGGCGGGAGAGGCCGACGGGGACCCTGTGCAGCCCCGGGGCCTTCCCCGCTGGCCAGGCGGGGCAGGGGAGCGTATAGACTTCGAGCCCAGCCCTGGATCCTTCCCTTGGCAGAGGTTTAGAGGAGGCCCCAACGACTGTGCCAAGCGGCTCCAGCCTAACAGGTGGAACCCGCTGGGCACCTGAGCGTCATGTAGTCGGAGAACAGGGGTAAGTGGCCTTCCCCCCAGATACACTCCTCTAAGTGGAAAGCACCTCTGGAGGGAAAACGCATTCTGCCTTGCAAGCCTCGCGCCCTCTCCCACCACCAAGAAGGGGCAGGACCGGCCACACGCCTGTCCCCTGCCCCCAGTCTGAGCGGCGCGTTCAGGCCGAGCCGCCCGCACGCTGCCCGGCACAGACAATGCCGGCAGCACTACAACAGCTTTCAGAGGAAAACCTCGGTGACGGCACGAGAGCCAGCGTGACCCATTCATCTCTCAGGCTTGTGGAGATCAAGAGATACAAACATTTAACCCACGCTTTGGACACAGCTTGATTCCCACTACAATGCTGAAAACCAATCACGGATGAGAAAATGATTGTTTGTGGCAAAACTGGCTTACCCCGGCTCTTCATTTCCTCCCTTTGAGAGCCAAGCTCACCCCAGACCCCATCAAGATGAGAGACGTAAACGCTGAGTGTGGAAAGCTGATGCTGTAGGGCTGGACATCTCTGTCTGCACGTTCTATCGCGGATACCAAACCTAGGCACTAAAAAGCTGAAGCTGCACGAAGCAGCAGAGAAGTTTATTTTTTAAACAATATTTCTCCTATGGTTTATTGGATCTAGTTAGATTTGGCTTTGAAGTGACAAAAAGCAATTTTCTATTTCCAAAAAGTAATCTCTTACATCTGCGAGGCAGCAAATCCTGTGATTGGCCTCAGCATCTCAACTACGCCTTTGTCCTCCTACTCCGGACAGAATGTGAAGAGCTGGCCCCCCTTCAAAGTCGCCCCCCACCTTCTCCTGTCCCCTGATCCCCGGCCACCGCCCTCAGCGCCCATGCCATGTGCCCCAAGCAGGCACACGTGGCCTGCCGGGGACTCTCCTATCCTCAGTCGCCCACGTGTACCCTGTGGGCACGCGTGCTGAGTCACTCACTCGTGTCCGACTCCGTGAGACCCCGTGGACTGTAGCCCGCCAGGCTCCTCTGTCCGTGGGATTCTCCAGGCAAGGACACTGGAGTGGGCTGCCACTTCCTTCTCTAGGAGATCTTCCCAACCCAGGGGTCCAATCCGCGTCTCTTACTCTCCTGCATTGGCAGGCGGGTTCTTTACCACTAGTGCCACCAGGGAAGCCCGATGAGTGCCCTGAGTCCCACTCAACAAAACCAGAGAAGAAATGACTGGGAAACCTAAGGAGACTGACCCACAGGTGGACCAGATCATATATAATTGACTCTTCTACACCTGAAACTTCACGCCCATTTGACTCTTCCAGAAAACCTACAGCAACATCCACTCCTCTCCTTAAATGACAACGAGGCACATAATGCTGCTAAACTTCCTTACAGCGTTAAAGTCAAGGAGAACACAGCTTCAGTAACATGACTTCTTGGCCACAGTTACACAGACAGGGGTGCTGAGGACTGTGGTTTACACAATTCCATGGTACATGGCGACTGCTGGAAATACTTCTTCCTGGGTGTAAACAGTCAGCTATGAAATTAAAAGACACTGCTCCTTAGAAGGAAAGCTATGACAAACCTAGACAGTGTATTAAAAAGAAGAGACATCACTTTGCTGACGAAGGTCCATCTAGTCAAAGCTATGGTTTTTCCAGTGGTTGTGTATGGATGTGAGAGTTGGACTATAAAGAAAGCTGAGCGCTGAAGAATTGATGAGTTTGAACTGTGGTGTTGGAGGAGACTCTTGAGAGTCCCCTGGACTGCAAGGAGATCCAACCAGTCCATCCTTAAAGAGATCAGTCCTGGGTGTTCACTGGAAGGACTGATGCTGAAGCTGAAACTCCAACACGTTGGCCACCTGATGCAAAGAGCTGACTCCTTGGAAAAGATCCTGATGTTGGGAAAGAGTGAGGGCAGGAGGAGAAGGGGACGACAGAGGATGAGATGGTTGGGTGCCATCACCAACTCATTGGACATGAGTTTGAGCAAGCTCTGGGAGATAGTGAAGGACAGGGAAGCCCGGCGTGCTGTGGTCCTTGGGGGTCGCAAAGAGTCGGACACGACTGAGCGACTGAATGACAATGAGACAAACAGTCAGTGCAGCCGGGAGAGAAGTGTTTTGTTTTCCTTCGTCTTGTTCTACACGTCCCTCTTCCTTGAATCACCACATGATTGATGCTTGAAGCATATCCAGGAAAGCCTTGGCTTTCTGAAACTTCTGGGGGAACACGACTCCCGCGGGCAGACGCTGCTTCCTGGTGTCTGGTCGTAAGGCTCACCGCGAGTGTCTGCTGACCACACGCAGTGCACGCTCCATGCCCAGGGCTCTGCCTGCCCTCACGGCGCCGCCTGGCCCGAGAGCCCCTGAAGGACAGTCACGGCCCTCCACTCGCTCGCAGAGCCCAGCATGAAAGCCCGCTGGAAAGGCCTGCCTATCATGTTGCTTCTGCATCTTCCAAGCCAACGCCCCACAGAGGCATGCACCGTCCAGTTTAAGATCCATGTCCCAGGCCCGGCCTTCCTGGGACGACACTCACAGGTGCAGCATCCTGACCACACGCGCATGAAATAAACTGCCACCCCTTCATATCCACAGGTGTCCAGACTA
The DNA here is from genome assembly GCF_910594005.1 of Cervus elaphus. Lineage (NCBI taxonomy): Eukaryota > Metazoa > Chordata > Mammalia > Artiodactyla > Cervidae > Cervus > Cervus elaphus. Next base: position 2,505,488 of record NC_057826.1, on the reverse strand, counting down.
CCCTTAGCAGCGACTCAGTGTGAATGTTTACAGAATTCAGTCCGAGGTCCACGTGAAACCATTTCCTGGGCCTCCTGTGTGTTGTGAGAGACACTTCTAATTGTCCTAACTCCGAGCGACTGGCTTCATCTCCTACTGCCCCTTGTCTTATTCTGTGTGGGGTTTTTTTTGCTCTGGCCACACCAAACTGTGCCTGGGCCCCCAGACACACCCGAAGGCCTCTTACCTCTGTCTCTGCTCCCGCAGCTGCCCCCCCGGAAACACTCCCTCCCCGTGCTGTTCTCCTTGCAAACTCTCAGGCGTTCTGGAAAGTTCTGCCCCTCCCGTCTCCTTGCACCGCCGTCCACGCCCGCAGCACGTCCGCCCCCCACGCCGTTGTCCCCAGGTACCACACTGTATTGCAGCCTGTTTGTTTACGCGGCCAGACCATGAACTCCAGGAGGAGGATGACGACTCTTCCGTTGGTCGAAAGCTCTCGGCAGCTGGCATCTTAGAGCAGGTGTTCAATAAATGGCCACCGGAAAAGACTCGCCTAATGGAGTCTAGAGAGCAGGTATCAGGATCTTCATTTTGCAGCTGAGAACATCTCACTCAGAAAGGTGACGTCACCAGGGTCCTGCCGCTCGTCAATGGCCCATGTTCTATTCATGGCACCACGATGCTGATATGACCCAACTCTCATTTCCTGTTGTCTCGTGGGTTTTGTGACCTACAGGAAATAAAGGTTTACCAGACGCTTCTGCGCCTCTATACATCGCCTTCTTTGCAGAATGGACACCTAGAAGGACGGTCCTATGACTCACCGTCATCGGTGCCTCCAGTTTAACTCAGAGTCCAGGCAGCCAAGCACTAAATTAACATCACTCTTCTCTGCAGAGGGGAGGGGGGCTCTGAAACAGGCACAAGACGCCTGCCTAACTCTGAAGAAGAGATTTACACACCCCTTTGTCTCCCACAGAAATGGACTCAAGAGCTGCAGCAGTGCATAAATGATCCTTTCTTTCCACTGTTTATAGTTGAAAGCGGCCGTTTTCAGCTTCTTGCCGGTGATCACTCCACTAAAAATAGCTTTGATGCTGTCACACGCAAACTTCAGCAGAACCTGAAAGCACTCCCCTTTCAGTTCTGAGCGGGTTCAACTTTAAAAGAGAGGCAGCTGCTAACATACGCCAGCGTGTTTACATGATGCTGAAGTAGTCTGGCTCGTAGTGGAAAGAGAGAGAGAAACAACCACCACGAAGAAGGGACACAGACGGGTCTGCAGCCTCTGGTGCTGTAGCTCTTTCTGCTGAGCTGGAACCCTGGGAGAACTGTGGGGCTGACAGAGAAAATCCAAACCGCCCAGCTTGAAGGGACACCTGACCCATGAGGACAGGAGGGAGGCGTTTCCTGCCAGGGAGGTTCCCCACTCTGCTTGAGGTCGGGGTCGGGGAGGTGCCCAAAGAAGTGGTACTTTATTGAGAACAGGAGTTACAGACAAGAGGGTTCAGGAACCTGACCTTCCGTGCCAGCCCTTCCCCTTCTGGCCCGAAGGACCCGCTTGCTGGTCTCCCCTATCTAAAGCCTGGAGAACCGGGGTTAAGAGAGAAAGTGGACGCACAGTGCCTGCTGGGGTGTGTGACCCCTAACGAGACAACCCACAGTGTCCTTTAGAAACCTGTGACCAGAGAGAGTGTCTGTCGGGGTCAAGTCTGGAATACAGGCAACTTCATTAAAGAAAAAAAAAAAAAAGCATCCACCAAATAAACTGTTTTTTTCCCTCCTTCTTAATCCTAAGGTCCAGAGGATGACCCACACCGTATTTGCTCACGAAGGGAGAATTCATTTCCCGAGGTTCTGTCCCAGAAAACTTTTGCAGGGAGCCTGGCTGCGCTGAGATGCAGGCGGACAGGGAGCCCGGCCGCCACGGGACTCCTCACACCTGCGGGGTGTTCACTGCTGGCCCCCAGGGAACGGGGCCTGAGGTCAAGGGTGGCGCAGTGGTGGGACCTGCCCAGGAACCAGAGTCCTCGCTTGGGACACTCATGCTGGGAGTCCACACACATTTCATAGCCGTTCTTTAACAGGAACCTCGGATTCTCTGAAGGAGAGCTGGAGAAAACAACACCTCTATTGCCTCCGCGTCCCATTCGAAGAGCTCCGGGGCTCTGAGCGGTCACTGACTCAAGCACAAGAAGGAACTGGCTTCCTAAACAGGCTATAAATTTCAGTGGCACATCAAGGTTACACTAGCGGAGGAATTTATCACCTAAGTTGTATGTATTTGAACAACAGAACAGACTTCATATACTGCTATATCTTTAACACTCATTTTTTGGTTAACAAGACAAAAGAATTTACAGTTACTGCCAAGAGCTTGCTGGCAGCTAATACCCCGATTAGCCGTTGCCTGGCAACAGTCATGCATGCTTCCTCCCAAATCAGGAAGAACCACTGCTAAATCTAGACTAATTACAAAATGGGACAAATATTTAAAAGCTTTATATTTATGAAGGATTTGAGGAGGGTATCCTAATAAGAACGACTCCTATTAAACAAATATAACTAAGTACAACACCTATCTATCTGGGTTTTGCTGTCCCACGCTATGCAGATCATTTCAGGAAAGCTGGATGTTTCTACAACTTTCTTAATTTCTCCAAATATTGCACTTAACAAAGCCACGTGCTTACATTCTGTAGAAGCACCGTCTTTTGCCTACTTCTCTAAGGATAAGAATGAAAAGAAGCGCCGGAGACACCTAAACTTTTTAAAATACACACAATTGCAAAGGAATCAGGAGGCCACAATCACACTTCTCACTAGCCTTGTGAAGCTATCTGGACAGAAACCTCAGCAGCCTCCTACTTCCCTTTCTCCTTTTGTCTGCATTCTTGGGTCCGGCTATTTCAAGGGCCATTCGGAGTTCTCTGTGTGGAGAACATGCCCAGAGGTTTTTCAGAGTCTACAAGGCTGGCCTCCCTGCCATAGCAGCGGTGCTGCTGGGGGCGAGGTTCTGCACAATCCAAGCTCTCAAGTCAGGAGACCTGGCTTCCTCGCCGCGTGGAGGCAAAGGGAGCAGGAGAGACCGAAACATGCACACACACACGCACACACACACACACATGCACGCACATGCGAGCCCACAGAATCTGGCTCCCTTTCACATGCAAATGTCGTGAGACGTCATGTATAGGGATATTCTCTCCAAAAGATCTCTCCTCAGCCTTCTGGCTGAGATCAAGTGTACTATGCAGCCTTCTTGATGGCTCAGCAGTAAGAATCTGCCTGCAATGCAGAGACACGGGTTCGATCCCTGGGTCGGGAAGATGCCCTGTAGAAGGAAATGGCAACCCACTCCAGTGATGTTGCCTGAAAAATTCCATGGACATAGGAGCCTGGCGGGCCATATTCCAAGGGGTCACAAAGGGCTGGACATGACTGAACGGCTGAGCACACCCCTCGCAACAGAAGACACCAACCTCAAAGACGGTGCAGGAGCCGGAAGGGGTCTGCAAGCTTTGGGCCAGACCGCACTGCCTCAGAGTTGGGTGGTTGAAATAAAAAAGTAGGAAGAAGAATCATATTTCATGACACAGGAAAATCATACAAAATCCAAATTGCAGGGTCCAACGTAAAACTTTACTGGGACACAGCACGTCTTCATTTAGGTGTGTAGAATTCTCTAGAAGTATCTCTGTTTCATACTAAATATTCAGTATTTGGCCCTTTACAACAAGAGTTTGTAGATCTCCAAAGTGGAATAAAGACCAGGAACATTTTAGTTCTTGAAAAAGAAACTGATTTTGGACCAACTTTAAAAGTGACCGAAACAAAGCGAATGAGCCATTTCCCACCAAATGGCCTTGAGTCTGCAGTGCTTTGTGAAGGCGCTATCAAAAATTGCAGAAAACAGTTCCGTGGAAAGCTAATTTAATTAGTATTAAATTAAATCACTGTTACTTGGAATCTTTTTTATTTCAGCTAACCAATCCTCCCTCCCCTTCCACACACACAAACTCTCTTCTAAATGTTTTCCTTAGACTGTGTCTCCTGTATCTTGTTATGAGTGGAACAATCTGGGTAACTCATCAGATGGTCTATGGAAATCTACACCCTTTTCTAAACGGAAATAATTGTATTATTAAAAACAAACACGAGGACTGTTTTCAGGCCTGAGAGGAATATGGAACCAATTACATTTTGTGTGTAAACAAGCCTGCCCACCAGATAAGGCTACATGGTTCACGAACTTTGTTACGAAAGTGCTGATCCGAACGAACACACGGATATGCTCTCACTCACGTCTGGAACAGCCCAAGGACGCTTCCCTTTTGCTACCCTCTGCCTCGGGTCCTCCATTCACTGAGCCAGAGTATTTTCTTGAAGCTCGCTGGCAGCTTGCACTTCCCCTTAAACTTTAGAGACACATGTTTTGCATCATGTTACAGCCCACGGTTTTTGCATAACCATGGTCTTCACCATCTAAACATCTTTCCCAATTTCAGTGTCAACCAAAGCTTAGAAAAGAAGTGCAATTTTCCAGGACCACTTACAACAAATCCTAAAGTATTCTCCACAAATCAAAATGTAACTGCTGGATAATGGTTAACTTTTGGACACGCTGAACCTGACACAAGAAAGAGGAAAGACCTTCAAGTTTCGTCACTATGAAGAACTATGGCAATTTTGGAAGAAGAGCATAAGAATAATTAATATCAAAATTAAAAATTGTATTTATCCCCCTGATCTTGCTGGGTAGAACTGGCTCTCCTTAAATGAACCTGAATCTTCTGGAATTACCCGAGTTGTGCCAGGGCTTCCACGGTGGCTCAGGCCATAAATAATAATCTGCCTGCAATGCAGGAGACCCCGGTTTAATTCCTGGTCAAGAAGATCCCCTGGAGGAGGAAATGGCAGCCCACTCCAGCATTCTTGCCTGGAGAACCCCATGGACAGGGGAGCCTGGCGGGCTGCAGTCCACGGGGTCACAAAGGGTTGGACACGACTAAGCGACTAACACTTTCCCAAACAGCTGTGCTATAGCGTTCTCTGCAGACGACCCCAGCTGCAGGGCCCGAAGGCCCTGGGTTAGGGTTAGGGTTAGCACGCGGAGGCAAGGTGGCCGTGCTTTACACAAAGCCCGTGTCAGAGGCCACGGCTGGCTGGGCCTGGGTAGAACCTGAGCCCCGGCAGACCACAAGGTGACCCCTCATCTACTCAGCCTGGCTCCAAACGAGCTGAGCCATTCAGACGCCTCAGGCCTGCAATCACGGGAAGGTAAGCTGAGGGAGCAAAAGAGCCCGGCTCGGAGACGGGTGAAGGGAGACGGGTGAATGGAGCCACGGGCGGAGAGGGCAGGGAAGGCTGAGCAACCGTGCCAGGAGCGCCCGAGCTCTGGGGCGGGGGCTCACCGCGGCCTGGGGCTCCTGCTCCGGGCGCCAGGCCGCACTGCGGCCCCATGCACCTGTGTGGGACCTCCTGACCGCGACACGTCCTTGAGGGAGGGATTTGCCCTCATTGTTTTCTTTTTATTTGCATATATACGCACGTGTGTGGGGTGGGGTGGTGGGTGCGCACATGTGGGTACTCAGTTCCTAAGACATGTCTGACTGTCTGTGACGCCAAGGACTGTAGTCTGCCAGGCTCCTCTGTCCATGGGATTTCCCAGGCAAGAATACTGGACTGGGTTGTCATTTCCTTTTCCAGGGGATCTTCCTGACCCAGGGACTGAATCTGCGTCTCCTGCACTGGGAGGAAGATTCTTTTCCATTGAGCCACCGGGGAAGCCCATGTATATGTGTGTATATGTACATACATGTGTCCACATATACACACACACGTATACATGCATGTTAAGCTTGTTAACGTGATGGATGACATCGAGGCCCTTTTCTTAATGCCCGTGTGTCTGGCTGAGTCAGCTCGTGGCCGCGGCACGTGGACCCTCACTGCAGCATGCGAGATCTCCGTCGCGGTGAGTAGGCGCCAGAGCACACGGCCTCAGCAGGCGGGGCGCAGGCTTGGCTGCCCCATGGCGTGCGGGACCTTAGTTCCTCAACGAGGGATCAAACCCCTGTCCACCACGTGGCAAGGGGGATGCTTAACCACTGGACCACCAGGGAAGTCCCAGATGTCGAGTTTCGAATGATGAACCAGCTCTGCATACTTAGGATAGATAAATCCCACCTGGCCATGGTGTATAGCTCTTTCTATACAGAGTTGGATTTTATTTGCTAATATTTTGCTAAACATTTTTGCATCTATGTTCATGAGTGATACTGGTCTATAGTTTTCTTTTCTTGTTATATCTTCACCCAGTTTGAGTGTTAGCCTAATGCTGGCCTCAGAATGAGTTACAGAGTATTGTCTCCACTTCTGTTCTCTGAAGGAGACTGGCAGGAATTAGTATAATTTCTTTCCAAACTGTTTCATAGAATTCACCAGTAAGTCCATCTCGGCCTGGGGCTTTCTGTTTGAGAAGGTTATTAATTATTGGTTCAATTTCTTTAATAGAGGCCTATTCAGATTATCTACTTCATCCTGGGTGACTTTTGGCAAACTGTATCTTGCAGGGAATTTGCCCATTCAATCTAGGTTATAAAATTTGTGGGCAAAAAGTTGTACATAATATTCTTTTACTATGCTTTCTATGTCCATGGACTCTGCATTGATGTCCTTACTTTCATTTGTGATATTACCGATTTGTGTCTTTGTTTTTCTTGGTTAGCCTGTCTACACGCTTGTCGATTTTATTGATCTATTCACAGAAACAGCTTTTGGTGTTAGTGATTTTTCTCTACAGATTTCCTGTTTTTAATCTCACTGATTTCTGTGTTAATCTTTTTTCTTTTCTTCCGCATTCTTGGATTTAATTTTCTCTTCCTTTTCTAGTTTCCTAAGGTGGGAACACAGATTACCGCTTTTAGATCTTTCTTCGTTTCTAATATATTCTTCTGATGCGATCAATTTCCACCTAAGCACTGCTTTCAGTGCATGCCACAAATTTTTAAGTTGTGCTTTCATTTTCACTTACTTCAAAATATTTGAAAATTCCTCTATTCTATTTTAAAATTTCTCTTACGAGTTCTTCTTTGACTAGTGTTAGCTGTCAGTGTGCTGTTTAAACTCTGAGAATTTTGCATTCTCCAAATATCTATCTCAGTGAATGTTCTGTGTGATTTTTAGAAGAAGGTTTGATCCGTTGTTGGATGAGTTAGGCCATGGGTATCCATTCTACCCAGCTGGTTGACGGCGATGCTGAGTTCAACTCTGTCCTCACTGATTCTCTGCCTCCAGGACCCATCCATTTCTAAGAAACTGGTGTTGAAGTCTCCAGCTATGAGAGTGGATGCATTTATTTCTTTTCGCAGTTCTATTAGTTTTTGCCTCACATAGTTTGACACTATGTTGCTAGGCACATATGCGTTAAAATTATGTCTTCTTGGAGAACTGACCCCCTCACCATTATGTAAAACCCTTCTCTATCCCGGATAATTTTCTTTGAAGTCTGCTTGTTGGACACTAACACAGCTGCTCCAGCTTGCTTTCAGTATATTTTCCTCCATCTCTTTACTTTCACTCTACGTGGGTTTTATTACCGAGGGCTTCTTGTAGGCAAGGCAAGGCACTCTGCCATTATCTGCCTTTTAATCGGTGCATTCAGACTACTCACAAAGTGATTACTGATACACCTGGATTAATACCTGAATATTGGTCAGTGTGTTCCATTCACTGCCCTTGTCCATTGTTGTTATTTTTGTCTTCTGCTCTGTTTCTGCTTTTTAAGGTTTCAATGGAATGTTTCACATAATTCCATTTTCCATCTTCCCTTAGTGTATTAGTTATGCTTCTTTTTCTTAGCTTAAAATGTTTGTCCTTGCTCCTTATAGTCAAGAGCCCAAAGGAAAGGGCCAAGTTTGAGGTCCTCCCTCCAATTTCACTCTTGATTAGCCCGGAGCCTCACCTGGCCTTCCCCTCTGGTAAGTTTAAAGGATGGGCTTGCCATCTCTACAGCCACTCTGGACTAACACTCTGTGACTCTCTCCTACGTGTTTCAGAGGGCCTCTAGCACCACCACTTCATCGCACAGTCCAGAAAACAGATCAGGAGAGGCTCTGCACAGCCATGCACTCATCAGGAGCAGAGGGAGGCCTGGAAATCAGGTCACTGCTGCTTCCATCACACAGGCTGCCTCTGTTATTAGAATTAAACATTTATTTTAAAAGGGTGGGGAGGGATTTCATTCAAAAGCAAACGCTTGAAGCAAAGAAAAAGGAATTACAGCAGTCCTGTCATCAGCTGGGCACGGCTAACCATTTCATTAACAGCAAAACCCAGACAAGAGGGGGCAGGAGATGCACCTCTCCACCGTGCTCACGTGCTTTCCGCCGCCTGAGTGCGCAGTCTGACCCCTTCGCAGCCAGCGGATGCGGGTCCTGGGAGAGTGAGTCCCTCAGTGGGGCTGAGGAATCCTTTCCTGACTTAATACCCAAGTGGCAGGCTTGACCTCACTCATTAAAAAGGCAAGAACCCCACCCAGATCTCTAAGAGTCACCGATGGCCTCAGCGTCCCCAGGCTCTCCAGAGGGTGCACAGCCACAAAATTTACCTGCAAGGGGAATTCTCTTGTCTTTAAGTCACCAGACCTAGGGCAAGCCCTGCTCTCTAAAAATGGTTCCTATTCCAAGCCTGATCTCACAAACCTGACTCACGGTGAAGATAAAGCATCGTGGTTGTGGGCGAGGTGGGCATCGGCGAGCATGCCTGGCCAGGCAGCACTCACTCCTCTTCCTTCAAAAACCTCTCCCCAGATCCCCTTGGGTGCCAGCCCTTGCCCAGGGCAGGGTAAGCCTCAGTTCAGTTCCCTTCAGTCACTCAGTTGTGTCCAACTCTTTGAGACCCCATGGGCCACAGCACGCCAGGCCTCCCTGTCCATCACCAACTCCCAGAGTTTACTCAAACTCATGTCCATCGACTCGGTGATGCCATCCAGCCATCTCACCCTCTGTCATCCCCTTCTCCTCCTGCCCTCAATCTTTCCCAGCATCAAGGTCTTTTCCAACGAGTCAACTCTTCGCATGAGGTGGCCAAAGTATTGCAGGTTCGGCTTCAGCATCAGTCCTTCCAATGAATATTCAGGACTGATCTCCTTTAGGATGGACTGGTTGGATCTCCTTGCAGTCCAAGGGACTCCCAAGGGTCTTCTCCAACACCACAGTTCAAAAGCATCAATTCTTCGGCGCTCAGCTTTCTTTATAGTCCAACTCTCACATCCATACACAAGGTGAGCATAAGGCAAGAAAATGTACACCATCCCCCGCTATAATTACTGGTGTGTAGGCAGATGGCAGTAAGACCCAAACTCTGGACGCGGAGGTCCGCTCTTTCCCCCGCTGGCTTTGACCATAAAGGATTCACATTGGGGCTGGGCAGCCATCTGCCTCCTGAGAACGGAGCCAGCTCGGGAAAGAAGAGCCCAAGGATGCAGAGTGAGGAGTCATGGCCGGCTGAGCCCGGGAACTGCCTCCGCCTGCAGTGAGGCCTGAACACTCTGGTGGGGAATCCTGATAGGCTTCTTTTTGCTCCTAAGTCACACCAAGTCAAACTTTCTCTCAATTGCAAATTTAGTACTAACTGATACACTGACAATTCAAATGGAGATGAAGATCACGTTTTTTTTTTCCCACTTCCTTTAAGAAAAGGGTCTGCCACATAAACGGAGTTTACAGACAGAGCTGGAGAGAGAACTGTGCTTTCACTAGATAAAAGCACCGGCGCACCGCAGACACCATTATTAACCACTAACAAGAGAGTCTTACCTACTCTTATTTGCAGTTGAATGGCCTATAAACGTCCTAGACTTGGCAACCATCTAGTAAGCATCTAGCTGACAAGAGAAATCCTACAGGTTTGTATATTGAAAAATAGGATAATTCAAAGAATGGCCCTAGCATAAGACTAAACCGGGAATTCAGTGAGAGAAAAGGACCATCAAAAATGAACAAGAGGTCTGAACCAAAAAGAGGACCTCGAGGAAAAAATACAGCTGGCCAAAAAACATGAGGAAGGGTGTTGATTTCAGCAATAAGAAATCAAGGCAAAAATCTTTACCAATTGGGTCAGTAGGTATTTAAAAGAGTGACTCGAATACAAAAGCTCCAATACTCTGGCCACCTGATGCGAAGAGCCAACTCACTGGAAGAGCCCTGATGCTGGGAAAAACTGAAGACAGCAGAAGCGGTGACAGACGATGAGCCGGTTGGCCGGGATCACCAACTCACTGAACGGAAGTTTGCGCAAGCTCCGGGGGATGGGGATGGACAGGGAAGCCTGGCGCGCTGCAGTCCATGGGGCTGCAAAGAGTCAGACACAACTTAGCGATTGTACAACAACAATAAAGGATTGACAAGACTCAGGGATGGCAGAAGAGTCAAAGTGTCAGCAGAACCTGGGGAAGGGGAGGGGCGAGAAATCTGCATATATATGCATATCTAAAAGGCCTGTCTTTTTGGTCTAGCAGTTCTGCTTCTAGAAGTTAATCGATACAATCCACTGACGAAGAGTCCAGGCCCTTCCAAATCTCACCCACGCCTTACTGGCTGTGGGACACCAGGAAAGTTGCTGACCTTCATTCAGTTTTAGTTCTCGTTCTTTTGTAAAATGGAGATGGATGAGCACCTCGGCTATTAAAAAATGCACTTATGGTACTTTCCCTGGTGGTCCACTGGTTGAGAACCCGCCTTCCAATGCAGGGGATGTGGGTTTGATCCCTGGTCGGGGAACTAAGATCCCACACGCCACGGGGCAGCCTGCGAGCCTCAACTAGAAAGGCTGGTGAGCCGAAACCAGAAAAGCCCATGGGCCACAACAAAGACCCAGTACAACCAAATTTTTTTTAAAAAAAACCTTCATTTATGTACTTAGCTCAGTCCAGGCATAGAGACGCCACAGCAGTTACCAGCACTGGTGGAGATGTCCCACCCACAGTCTCAGGACCACGACCTCAGCCCCCACCACCCCTGGAGCCAGGAGGGCGGCGGGGACAGCTCACGCCTGGCGCCTCCTCCAGGAGGGCGGCGGGGACAGCTCACGCCTGGCGCCTCCTCCAGGAGGGTGGCGGGGACAGCTCACGCCTGGCGCCTCCTCCAGCACTGCCCGGGGCAGAGGGCCGCCAGAGGACTGCATGGGCTGACCTCCCCTACACCAAAGACAGCAGCTCTGCCAGGTGACTACGCTCGATCAAGCCGAGGCTAGACCTCAGGACTTCTTTGCTTAGCTCCTCCCTCACCCTGCCTCCCTCGTTCCTTCTCTCCGAGAACACTTCTTAGTAAAGTCACTTTTACCCCAATTCCTCTCGGGCTCTGTTTCTGCAAAATCCAGCCTAAGACTCAAACGTTACCCTTTTCATTTCCAGGCAAGGGGGCAAAAGTGTAGATCTCAGCCTGGCTACTGAGGCACGGTTAAGAACATCAAGAAATGGGAACCAACGTGAACATCCAACAACAAACAGATAAATCCAGACAAGGGCACGTGCATTATACACATCATAAAAAAGAGTACTGCCTATGAATATCAACTGACAAGAGAATATGCGCAGGGCATAGTGTGGAGTAAAAATGCATCGACGGGATGAAAGGGAAGGGAGAGTGTTAGTCGTGTCCCGCTCTTTGCGACCCCATGGACTGTAACCCCCCAGACTCCTCTGTCCATGGGATTCTCCAGGCAAGAACACTGGAGTGCGTTGCCATTCCTTTCTCCAGGGGATCTTCCCGACCCAGGGACTGAACCCGGGTCTCCTGCATTGCAGGCAGATGTTTACCCCTGCGCTACAAGGGGAAGCCATACAGTATGATCCCTTTATAAATACAGTTTGTGTGGGTAAAGGGACATATTAAAAGATGTTCAACACTTACGTCCATAGCGGCGTTATTCACAATAGCCAAGAGGCAGAAGTAATGCAGTGAATGGATTAACAAACTGTATCTCTATATGTATCTACATACACTGGAATTTCATTCACAAAGAAATTCTGACACGTGGTTCAGTCCGAATGAAACCTGAAGACAGGACGCTAAAGTGAAACAAGCCAGACACCAACACGAAAGACAAACACCATATGAGTCTATTTATGTGAGGTACCCACAGCAGCGGCAGCGAGGTAGTCAAGCTCACAGAGACAGAAGGTGGAATGCTGGTTGCCAGGGGTCAGGGAGAGGGTGCAACGGATAGCCGATGTCTAATGGGCATGGTGTCAGTCTTTGCATGACGAGCACGTTTTGGAAACTGCTTGTATATCAATGTGCATCTACTTACTGCCATTGAACGCTACACTTTAAACATAGGCACTTCCCTGGCAGTCCAGTGGTTAAACGTCACCTTCTAACGCAGGGGCTGAGGGTTCGATCCCTAGTCAGCAAGCTAAGACCCCCCACATGCCTCGTGGCCAAAAAACCCAAAACAGAAGCAATATTGTCACAAATTCAATAAAAGCTTTAAAAGTGGCCCACATTAAAAAAAAAAAAAATTAAGAGTGAATTTTATGTTATGTACATTTTGCCACAATTAAAAAATTTTTCATAAATGTTAACAACATGGAAATAAGGATACTTTTATTGAGTCCTTCATATTCTTACTATTTGACCATTCTACACAAGTGTGTATTAACTTCATAATCAGAGAATACCAAAAAGCTATTTTAATTCTGGAAAAAGATAAATACACTTCACAAAGATGGTATCCTTCTACTATACTGGGCCAGTAACCCAAATAACTTGGGTTTCCGGGCTTTTAGTGTGATTGTTTTTAATAGTGTAGAAATTTCACTGTGGTCTCTTGTTTTCTCAGCTTCCTTGCATTTCTTATCTCGCCGCCACCAAAACAGCTTAAAAGCCAACAACAGTCATTGTTCTGTGACTTATTAAAATGCCCAGGTGAATTCTATAAAAATGACTATTAAAAAAAAGGAAAGATGCTTTAAAAAAATTCCCCTTCCAGCTTTTTCTTGATTCATTTATTCAATAACTACTTCTTAAGCACTTAATAGATGCCTGACAATGCAGAGAGCCTTGGGGACACAGTGGTGGCCAGGCTGCACTCAGCTCCTGGCCTCCTGAGCTCAGACCTTAACTCGGGGGTGCAGACATGACAGAGATGGTTGACAGGGCTCCAGGTGCTTCCACGCCAGGCTGTGCGTACACACACATGCATGCTTGTGTGAGCACACACACGCACATCCCAGGCTGTGCATACACACGCACGCACGCGTACATGCGGTCACTCATGCCGACTTTCACACTCAATGACACTGATGTTATTAGCTAACCTAGAATCTTCCCAGATGGCGCGAGTGGTAAAGAATCCGCCTGCAATGCAAGAAACACAAGAGACTTGGGTTCGATCCCTGGGTTGGAAAGATTCCCTGGAGAAAGAAACGGCAACCCACTCCAGTATTCTTGCCTGGAAACGTCCAGGGACAGAGGAGCCTGGTGGGCTACAGTCCATGGGGCAGCAACTGAGGACACCAGCTGCAATTTTCTGGGCTTCTGGGGAAACGTCACAGCCCCCACCAGATGTGGCTCTTTGACACCCCCGACCGTAACAGTTCAATTTGCTCAGCCTGAGATGTTGCCATAATATCAGACTGAAAGAACAGAAAATTCATTGTTGCTCACATGTGCAGCAAAAGTCATCTCTCCAGTACTCACGCCCCAGATGCCTAGCCATCCTGAATTATTTCCCCAAATGCACTTAACAGAAGTTCTTTGATGCCTGTTCCGTCCCATCCCCTGTCCACCTGGCTCATCCCAACAAGGATCTTTGCTGCCCAGGGTCCAGTCTCATTCGAGGACCCAAAGACCACCCAGCCTTCTCATCCCTTCCCCCACGTATTCCAAGACTCTTCATCCAAACACCTTTCTGATCTCAGTCACCTTGAGGCCCGTCTCCTGGCCATATTTCCATAATATCTGCTGAATACAATCTTTAGCATGAACATAAACTTAGAAAAACACAGAACTTAAAATAAGACCATCAGAATGGATGAAACCAGACAAGGAGTTGGTCAGCCAACCCCTTCGCTAACCCAAGACAGCAAGTCTCCTGGCAGTGAGCCCAGCTAGAGTCTGGTGTCCGGCGTCTCAGGCAGCCTCCCCTCCTCCTCATGTCCCCAGACTCCCGTCCCTGGCCCTGCGGTCATCACAGCACCATGAAGGACACAGGGGACAACAGCTGGTGCCGCCTCAAGGACACTCAAGGACAGAGGGGGCACGCGGTCCAGGCTTGGGGCCGGCTGTGAAGGCTCGGGGGCGGGGGCGGGGGTTGGATGTCACTTTGTCAGAACTACCTGCGTGGGCTGTGGCTGCGATCAGCGTGGAGGTCCCTCTCGAACATTCATGTCAACTTTGTGCTGATCCAGCCACACGCTCCCTGCTGGCCCTCTGAGGCTGGGAGCACCCATCAATCCAGATGGCTCAAGCCTTTGCAGCGTGGCCGGGCAGAGAGACAACGGTGCTAAGAGGGCCCGTGTGGATTAAGGGGCAGAGCATCTACTCCAGTGACTGTCTCCATCCCGGGAAAAAGGCAAAGCAAGCTGACCACAGTACTGCTGCCTGCACTTCTGGCAAGACCACAGATAAACACCTCGATGCAGACTGCCGCATCAAGAGCCAACATCCACCACACTTCCCCGTATCCACACCCACAGATGGGCCCGTCAACGGTGCTGCCTTGACCTCGTGTCTTGCTATGGCCAACAAGACATTAGGAAACAGGACACCAGCAGAGACTGAGAGGGCTTCCCAGGTAGTGCTAGTGGTCAAGAGTCTGCCTGCCAACACAGGAGACGCAAGAGACGTGGGTTCGATCTCTGGGTTCAGGAAGATCCCCTGGAGGAGGCAATGGCAGCCCACTCCAGTATTCTTTCCTGGAGAACCCCATGGACAGAGGAGCCTGGAGGGCTACAGTCCACAGGGTTCCAAAGAGTTGGACACGACTGAGCAACGAAACAGCAAGCAGCAGAGACTGAGAATGTGACTGCAAATTGCAGCAGTGGGCTTTCTCCTGTGGCTGGGAACCCTTCTGCCACGACGTGATCAGCCTGGAATAGCTTCCTCCAGGACGGGACTGCCCAAGGAGAGACGCCCCGCTGACCCCATCATCCCAGCTGAGGTCCAAATACACAAGATGGCCCAGCCACAACCACACGGAGCAGAGGGGACCCACCATGCTGACCGTAGCCTAAACTGCCAGCACCAGGACGACAGGCGAAGAGATGACTATTCCTGTGATTCACTTAGTCTAGCGTGTTTGTTATGCAGCAGAAGCTGAACGATACAAAGATCTCTACAATGCAACCTGCTCAGCAGACCATGGTTCCAAGACTGTGATGCAGATTCAAGAGGTAGCTTTACATGGTGACGCCTGTGGACGCCTAATACAAAGGAGAGCAGTAACAGCAATCCTAACGCCTTCTGCAATCCGGCCTCGAGCGGCGACTCAGGGAACCCCCGGGACAAAACTGCCCCCGTGCAAGTTTGCTGAGTAAATGAGCGAGCCAGTAAATGAGCGCAGGGGGGAGGAGGGAGGGAGGGTTAGTTAAACCCAGACTCAACAGCGACTGACAGCAAGCCTTGGTACCAACTCAGTGATGCGAGATCTGGTGACGGCCTCAGTGCTCAGACCTCAGTCCTCAGTGCTCAGAAATCAGTGCTCAGTGCTCAGAAATCAATGCTCAGTCCTCAGACCTCAGTGCTCAGACCTCAGTCCTCAGTGCTCAGAAATCAGTGCTCAGACCTCAGTCCTCAGAACTCAGTCCTCAGAAATCAGTCCTAAGTGCTCAGAACTCAGTCCTCAGACCTCTGTTCTCAGAACTCAGTCCTAAGTGCTCAGAACTCAGTCCTCAGTGCTCAGACGTGTGCCAGGAGGCAAGGGCCCTGGGAGACTGGGTAGGCACTGACATCTATGTCCTCTCTCCCTATATTCCTTCTACCTCAGAGGGCCAGGAGGAAACCCAGACATCAGGAGAGGATCTTCCAGGAGCCGCGAGGCAGTAACTATATCCTCTTAAAGGCACATACCCTGTTAAGTAGCTCAAAATGTCACTCCAGAGAAAGGAAAACTTCCACGGGAGGTAGAGACTAAGGGTCCCGTAGGAAGACCTCACTGTTACGATTGCTTCTGGGAGGCGCACCCATCCTGACACTTCTGTGCCTGTCTCTGTGGGATCAGAAACAGTGGTAAGGCAAGAGTTTGGTCACTTTGCTTAAACACCTTGGTGTGTCTCTTTTCCCACCTGAGTCCTCTGCACAAAGTGTCACTATTTGCCCCATGTTCCTGTCATACCCTGTTTAATTGATTGTTGTTCAGTCGCTCAGTCGTGTCCGACTCTTTGCAACCCAAAGGACTGCAGCACGCCAGGCCTCCCTGTCCATCACCAACTCCCAGAGCTTACTCAAACTCATGTCCATCAAGTCAGTGATGCCATCCAACTGTCTCATCCTCTGTCACCCCCTTCTCCTCCTGCCCTCAGTCTTTCCCAGCATCAGGGTCTTTTCCAATGAGATTAGAACATCTTCTATCCCCCAAGCTTCTTTAGAGCACACACCAAGTTTTAACTAACCGTCCTTTCCTCCTCCCCTGCCTCCCATTCTCAGGGATTCGTTCCTTTATTCAGCAATTGATGTTAAGCATAGCCAGGCACACTGTCAGGGAATAGCTCCCAGGCCAGGGGCAGAAGGTCAAGAGATAATGATAAACACTAATCCCAGGACACAGAGTTACAGATGTGGAAAACAAACTCATGGTTACTGGGGTGAGGGGGAGCGAGAGATAGACTGCAGACTGCGGTTGGCATGAACACTGTATGTAAACAGGTAACTGATGAGGACTTAATGTACAGCACGGGGAACTCTACTCCAGTCTGTAATGCCCGACATGGGAACAGAACCTAAAGAAGAGGGGATGCATGCGTGTGTATAACCGACTCACTCCGCTGTGCATGGCATTGTAAACCAACTCAACTCTGACAAAAATTAAAACAGAAACCAAAAACCAAGCACAGCTAATAGTTATGGAAGCCGTCCACCCACCAGGCACTGCTCTAAGGATTTTACACATACGCTCATTTAAACCTGGACCAACCCATCTGCATGCTCATACACCGACAAGGACAGAATGCACGCACAGAGAGTGTGCACCCTGCCCGTGGCAGCAGCCAGGCGGTGGCAGAGCTGACGGCACAAATCTACACCCCAACCGCTTTGCCGCACCACCGCCCACGAAAGCACCCTGGAAGGCTGACCCGAGGCATTTGCGTTTTATTTCAATGGTGAAAGTAACACGGCTGGGGTTTAAGATGAAGGCTGGAGTGGAGATTAGAGACAGAAAGCCAGGCCAGGGGAGAGGCTTGCTAAGCCCAGGGAGGGGCAGACGCCCCAACCGCAGCAAGGGGGCGAGGGCTCTGGGAAGGCTGGATTCGATCGTGGTGTCTGAACCAAGGTCAGACCCGGAGATGATTCCGAGGTTCGTGACTCTGGATACTGGGCTGAAGGGAGGACCCTACCAAGACAGAAACATTCAAGAGGCAGAACAACAACAACAAAAGAGGCAGAACAGGTTTGGAAGGTATGTCAAGGGGCCCCAGTAAAAACAATTTACTCGAGCCAAGAAATAATGATCTCAAGCTGACACTAAAAGACGCCCCAAACCCTAGATATCCCCTAGGCTTGAGAACTCCCAGAGCTCAGCATATAGCATAAAAGCTCATGACTATGATTTATTTCAGCAAAGGATGCAAAGTGTACTCAGCAAAGAGAAAAGGCACGTGGGGAAAAGTCTTGGGGAAATCAGGCACAAGCTTGCAGGAGTCTTCTCCCAGGGGTGCCCAAAGTTTTTACTGGGGACCGCTCACATAGACACCCCCTGCCTGACTCCTACCAAAATTCCAAATTTCTTCCATCATCACACTGTTTATACAGTTTAGTATACATCATTGGTTTGTGGAAACCTCTCAAAATCTAAGTCTTCAGACACCAGCCAAGGTCGAGCCTTATAAGCGAGGCCTTCCTTTTTTCCTTCCTTCCTTCTTCTTCCTGCTGTACTGGGTCTTCGTTGCTGCCTCCAGGTTCTCTCTAGTTGTGGAGCTTACTTGTCCTGCGGCGTCTGGGATCTTAATTCTCTGACCTGGGATTGAACCCACGTCCCCTGCACTGGAAGACAGATCCTTAACCACTGGACCGCCAGGGAAGTCCGTAAGCAAGGCTTTCTAAGAAGAGGCCAGATAGGTTAAGTTTTTTCTGTTCAAAAGGACGACAAATATTTGAGATTTGTACAGGCAATGTTTTATTCAGACACTAGGGAATTCTTGAACAATGTTCAGATTATAAAGCTTACGCCAGCCCTCTCCTCAGACCTGAATGTAACACCCAAGACAAAGAGCAGACGCAGACCGCCGGGTGGGCGAGCAGGTCCCAAGGCTGCCTCCAGCCCCCTTACTGTCCAGCTGGGGCGCGGGATCGGAGACCACACTCTGCATTTCATTATCAAGGAAAGCAAACACGAGGTCAGCTGCAGAATCAGACACAATTAAAACTTTAATTAACTGAAACCCAGCTAGCCCCCATCGTCAAATAAAAACATTTGCAGGCGGAGGGGAAAGCAGAGGAGAGGGATTATTTCCCTTTGAAGGGAAAGGGGCAAGCCAGACGCTCCGGTCAGGGGTTCATTCAAAGCGATCACTTCCTGAGGCTTCTCCAGGGTGGACACACATTTTACATCAATAGTTACACGCAGAATGCTGAAGGGCAGACTGCCATGTCCTCCAAGGCATGAAGTATTTGTCTGGCATTTTCTAACTACTGGCAGAAAATAGATACACAGATAAGTTTTTAACAATGGAAATTCAAACACAAGGCATGGTAGTTAAGGTCTGTAACCAAGAGGCCCAGGTTTCCCACACTCTGCATAACTTGGGTTCTGGGGTGTGAAGAATCTCTCCAACGGTTCCTTCCACATCGCCCAGACACTGCTCCCCTCACTGGAGATGGGAAACTCTGTGACTGAGCTGATCCCCAATCATCATGCAAGAATCGGACCCAAGGGACTTCCCTGGAGGTCCGGTGGTTAAGAAGCAGGGGGCAAGGGGTCAATTCCTGGTCAGGGAACCAAGATCTTGCACGGTGCAGCCAAAAATTAAAATAAAATAACAAAGCATCCTTAAAAAAAAAAAAATGCCAGACCAGGTATTATCAGCAGGGGGACAAATCCCTCATGGGTCTCCCTGCTCACACCCAGTTCAGTTCAGTCGCTCAGTTGTGTCCAACTCTTTGCGACCCCACGGGCTGCAGCACACCAGGCCTCCCTGTCCATCACCAACTCCCAGAGTTTACTCAAACTCATGTCCATCGAGTCGGTGATGCCATCCAACCATCTCATCCTCTGTCATCCCCTCCTCCTCCCACCTTCACTCTTTCCCAGCATCACAGTCTTTTCTAAGGAGTCGTCAGCTCTTCGCATCAGGTGGCCAGAGTACTGGAGTTTCAGCTCACACCCAGGGGCACAGGAAAGCCTGCTCCCCTAGTAACAAGGAGCTGCCTCACCTCAGTGAACATTCCAGGTGAAGCAGGAAGGCCGACGGTGTGGGGAGGAAGACGCTGACTAAGATTCAGGCGCCTGGGCCAAGAGCCATGCGAAACACACACCAGGATGCATCTGAGGCAAAAAGACTTTCAAGCATTAGGAGAACAGCTGTGACAGCTATAAAACCCACCACGAGGGTGAGGAGCACTCTGGCTTCACTCCGTCCGAGTCCCAACCAAACCTGCCGAGTTCTAGGAATGACCTCACTCACAGGGGAGCTGGGACTGAGGTGCAAAGATCCTTCTTCTCCGAGTTCAAGACAGAGAAACTGCGTTCTGATCACACTACCCGCCCACTCCCCAGACTCTGGCTTCAAGACCCACAGGTCAAGTACAAGCTCGCTTTCAAGGGAAGCTGTCTCTGTATGCTCTCAATAGAACGGGCGTTCAGTTTTGTTCATTTGGAATGTTTTTAATTTAAATTAAATTTAATATAGTTTAAAGCTGTATTTTAATTTTATATTACAATATAGTAATATATCTAAAAATTAGTATTTTTATTTCCATTCCTGACCTTAGCCAAAAAAGAAAAAGAAAAAACCAAGGAGCCCAGTAAGTACAAATATAGGTCACTGACTCCAGTATCTGAAGAACCCCAGGACATCGATCTACAACTCCAAAGCCTAAACTGGATTGTCTCGCTGCCTTGAAGAAAACCGATAAACTAGTTCCGGAACAAAAGTAAGGAGCTTTTAGCTCCTACCGTCTCACTGCAAAGCCTCTTACCCACTCCGACTCTCCTGGCCCCGAGACTGCGGCCTCTCGGGGTAATGTGGGGGCGACGCAACCAGGGTGGGAGCTGCCCCACCTCCTGCCCCGCGCCACGGTGTGGGGAGCCGCGTGCCGGAGCTCGGGACCCGTGAGGGCTCAGCTCCTCCAGGGCTACTGCCAATAATCAGCAGGAAGCACTGTCTTTAAATCTCACAGCTTGAACGGTCAGGCCTCCCCGTGCCAGAGAAATACCGGATTCTAGAGAAGTGAGACTTGCTTCTCCCATAGAATTAGATGGCCCCATTCACCCCGAACACACAGGCATCAAACACCTACTCTGGGCCGGATGCTCAGTCTGAAGGTGGGGGGAGCCACGCGGTGCAAGACAGAGGTGGTCCCTTCCTCACATAACTTAGAGTCGACACACAGGGCTTTGCGTAAAAGCCGGGGAGACGGGGCTCGGGTCACTCGGGGACACAGTGCCCGGGTCTGCAGCGGGCGTGGAGGGAAGGAAGACAAATAAATACGGGGAACAATGCAGAGGCATAGCAAAAGATGAAGAGTATTTGGTAAGGGTGAAGGGAGGGGCTAGGAAAGTTGTCAGGAGCCATGAATACAGAAAGCCTCTGGAAGGAGCTGTCAGGGGCAAGGAGGCAGCCAAGCAGGAGGCATCAGAAGCTCCCCCGCTTAGATAGTCACTCATCCACCCGTTCATCCACCCACCCACCCACCCATCAATCCATCCATCCATCCATGCATTCTTTCAATCATCCATTCATCCATCCATTCCTTCAATCATCCATCCATACATCCATTCATCCATCATTCCATCCATTCACTCACTCATCCATCCATCCATCCATCCATTCCTTCAATCATTCAACCATCCATCCATTCATCCATCCATCCATTCCTTCAATCATCCATTCATCCATCCATTCCTTCAATCATCCACCCACCCATCCACTCCTTCAATCATCCATCCATCCATCTGTCCATTAACTCATCCATCCATTCATTCATTCCTTGGCTCATTAAAAAATATGTATCTCATGCTGTTTGGGGGTGAGCACTGTTCCAGATCTTGAGGATATAGTGCGAATAAAACAAAGTCCAAGCTGTCAAGGGAACATGTATACAAATAAATGCATATAAGGCAGGTGAGAATAAGAGCTGAGGAGAAAAAGAAAGAAGGGCAACGGAATAGAGAATGGTGGCGTGGGCTGCATGCATGGGTGTGTACCTGCACTATTTTTGATGGAGCGGCTAGGCAAAGCATCTTTCGGAAGGTGACATCTGAGTAAAGACCCGGAGGAGGAGAGACCAGACGCAATGACATCCACAGGCAGAAGGAAGGAGGTCAGGGGCTACAGAAGGGGCCGTTCCTGGCGGGGAGCACAGGCAGGCGTGGGGGAGGGCGGGGTGTGCAAACCCTCAACCGAAGCACCAGGGGTCAATGTGGCTGTCATTCACCCGAGCTGTGACCTTGGGTCCGCTTTAGAAACAGGCCAGGAGCACGGGGGCCGGGTGGGGCGCCCCTTCTAGCTCGCTCCCTCAGTTTCCTCACGGTGCCCTTGGCAGCTCCAGTGAAAGTGAAAGGCACTCAGTCGTGTCCGACTCTTTGCGACCCCATGGACTATACAGTCCAGGGAATTCTCCAGGCCAGAACACTGGGCTGGGTAGCCTTTCCTTTCTCCAGGGGGTCTTCCTGACCCAGGGATCCAACCCGGGTCTCCTGCATTGCAGGCGGATTCTTTACCAGCTGATCCACCAGGGAAGGCCCAAGATGCAGCTTAACGTGCTTTTGCAACCTGCCGCCCACATCACAGAAACATCTGGTGGCAAGCCCTCAGCACATGCTGTGTGAGAGCATTCGAGACTAAAAAGACGGCAGAACGAAGCGTCTCCACCCAATCTCCAACTTGGCTGATCTCAGCAATATCCAAGTAACAACCCCAAAGTGAGCTGACCGATAGACAGCAAAGAAACCTGTGACGCTTTCTGTTTTTTCAGTTAGCTAAATCAGTTCCACTACAGAAGAGATGCTATTAGCACTTTCAGAGAGGTGGGGGACATTTCTCTCATTTCACAGAGAAAATGCTATCTATCCTTTTGAAACATTTATCACTAGCCAGGCTGCTAGGAGCATGAAGATAACCATAACCTTAACATAATGATTTGGTTTGAAACATCCAGAAAGTTTGAGAGAGAGAGAGAGAATATACGTACATACATACCCACATCTTTACCAGTTTAAGGCAAAGTAGTGGGGAAAATAAAGCTACAGCGCGATGAGTGGTAAGATAAAAAGAGAGTTACCTGTTGGGGAGAAAACATGGGAACATAGAGATTAGTAGCATTCAGTCCAGAGCGAAAAGCTACGTAACTTTTTCCTTTGATCTCTCAACCACAGGGAGGCACAGAGACCCACTACATGGGTCCCTGGAGGCCACACGAGGGTGGTCACGAGGCAAAGGGGACAGCAAGAACCCTCTGGCACCCAGGAGCCGACCGCCCAGCACCAGAGCTGCACGAAAGTCCAGGGGCAACCCTGAGTGGCTCAGACGCCAGCCCCACGTGTCTTAAATCCGAAAGTGCACATGAACCGTCATCGGTGCTGATTCTTTTTTTTTTTTTTTTTTTTTGGTGCTGATTCTGACCTGGAAGGTCTGGGGTGATGTCCGAGAGCCTACGATTCTCATGAGCTCCCAGGAAATGGACAGGCCACTAGTCCCGAAGCAAGGCCCTGGAGCTTCATGTCCAATGCGCTAGTCACTCACCATGTGAGGGGTTTACATTCTCATTCAAATGAAATGAAACACTCAGCTCCTCAGTCAATCTGGCCACATCGCCAGCGCTCGACGGCACGCTTGGCTAGACTCTGTGCCTGGGGCAGCATGGATCAGAACCTTTCCATCATCACAGACGGTGGGGCTCCCTCCCACCGAGAACAAGTACTTCCTGCACTGGTGCGTTAGCCTCAAACTCAGCACCGTATCGAAGATTCCCTAAAGCACCAAGGGACGGAGGTGATGGGGGCCCTTGATCCCACCGGCCCCATTTCTGCACGAGTAAGAAGTAACCGTTCAGTACAGAGGAGGGTGGAGAAGATACGACGAGAAGGAAAAAGAATCGTAAACGGATATATATATTTCACATCTCATAACCTGCTCCATCGTCCATCACCCACCACCCACTCTGGATGGTGGGTGTCACTGGTCCAGCTTCACAGACCCAGGAACAGACAACAGAAGTTAATCAACCTTGCCGCATGCCGAGAGCGGCTCTATGCGAGGTGTGAGCGCCTACCCCGCTCTGTCCTCGGGGAGGTGTGAGGTGCACTGGGCATTTCCTGTGCCTCGTGGGGACCAGGCTCAGCCCGGGCCCTGCCAAGTTAGGCCCCGGAGCTGCAATTCTTGAAGACAGGCGTGGTCATGTCAACACTGGAAAAGCGGCGCCATCCAAGACATTATTTGTGGAGACTTAGAGTCACAGAAAGAGAAGTCGCTCAGTCATGTCCTACTCTTTGCGACCCAATAGACTGTAGCCTACCAGGCTCCTCCATCCATGGGATTTTCCAGGCAAGAGTATTGGAGCGGGTTGCCATTTCCTTCTCCAGGACATCTTCCCAACCCAGGGATTGAACCCGGGTCTCCCGCATTGGAGGCAGACGCTTTACCATCTGAGCCACCAGGGAAGTCTGAGACAGTCACAGAGGCCCTCGGATCCAGAAAGCAATGATCAAAAGCAACACCAGTTAGTATTTATCTCATGCATCTTAACTCACCAACTATTTACCAAACACTTACCATGTACCAGGCAACACTGGTAAAGAGTGAACAAAACTCTGGGTCCCTGCCCTCCCAGAACCGACACCTTTTTCTATAGATGTTCTTGAAAGAAAAGGCCTGTCTTAACATGTACATATTCATGAACATGTTCAGTTCAGTCACTCAGTCATGTCCAACTCTTGCGACCCCATGGACGGCAGCACGCCACACCTACCTGTCCATCACCTACTCCTGGAGCTTGCTCAAACTCATGTCCATTGAGTCGGTGATGCCATCCGACCATCTCATGCTCTGTCGTCCCCTTCTCTTCCCACCTTCAATCTTTCCCAGCATCGGGGTCTTTTCCAGTAAGCCAGCTCTTCGAATCAAGTGGCCAAAGTATTAGATCTTCAGCTGCAGCATCAGTCCTTCCAATGAATATTCAAGATTGATTTCCTTTATGATTGACTGGTTGGATCTCCTTGCAGTCCAAGGGACTCTCAAGAGTCTTCTCTAACACCCCTGTTCAAAAGCATCAATTCTTTGGGGCTCAGCTTTCTTTATAGTCCCACTCTCACGTCCATACATGACTACTGGAAAAACCATAGTTATGACTAAATGGACCTTTGCTGGCAAAGTAATGTCTCTGCTTTTTAATATGCTGTCTAGGTTGGTCATAGCTTTTCTTCCAAGGAGCAAGCGTCTTTTAATTTCATGGCTGCAATCACCATCTGCAGTCATTTTGGACCCAAAGAAAATAAAGTCTGTCACTGTTTCCATTGTTTTCCCATCTATTTGCCATGAAGTGATGGGACTGGATGTCATGATCTTAGTTTTCTGAATGTTAAGCTTTAAGCCAACTTTTTCACTCTCCTCTTTCACTTTTATCAAGAGGCTTTTTAGTTCCTCTTCACTTTCTGCATATCTGGTGGTGGTGTCATCTACATATCTGAGGTTATTGATATTTCTCCCGGCAATCTTGATTCCAGCTTGGGCTTCCTCCAGCCCAGCGTTTCTCATGATGTACTCTGCATATAAGTTAAAAAAGCAGGGTGACAATATACAGCCTTGATGTACTCCTTTTCCTATTTGGAACCAGTCTGTTGTTCCATGTCCAGTTCTAACTGTTGCTTCCTGACCTGCATACAGGTTTCTAAGAAGACAGGTCAGGCGGTCTGGTATTCCCATGTCTTTCAGAATTTTCCACAGTTTATTGTGATCCACACAGTCAAAGGTTTTAGCATAATCAATGAAGCAGAAGTAGATGTTTTTCTGGAATTCTCTTGCTTTTTTGATGGTCCAGTGGATGTTGGCAATTTGCTCTCTGGTTTCTCTGCCTTTTCTAAATCCAGTTTGAACATTTGGAAGTTCATGGTTCATGTATTGTTGAAGCCCGGCTTGGAGAATTTTGAGCATTACTTTATTAGTGTGTGAGATGAGGGCAATTGTGCGGTAGTTTGAACATTTTTTGGCACTGCCTTTCTTTGGGATTGGAATGAAAATGAACCTTTTCCAGTCCTGTGGCCACTGCTGAGTTTTCCAAATTTGCTGGCATATTGAGTGCAGCACTTTCACAGCATCATCTTTTAAGATTCGAAATAGCTCAACTGAATTCTATCACCTCTACTAGCTTTGTTCATAGTGATGCCTCCTAAGGCCCACTTGACTTCACATTCCAGGATGTCTGGCTCTAGGTGAGTGATCACACCATCATGGTTATCTGAGTCGTGAAGATCTTTTCTGTACAGTTCTTCTGTGTATTCTCTTGCCACCTCTTCTTAATATCTTCTGCTTCTATTAGGTCCCTACCATTTCTGTCCTTTATTGTGCTCATCTTTGCATGCAATGTTCCCTTGGTATCTCTAATTTTCTTGAAGAGATCTCTAGTCTTTCCCATTCTATTGTTTTCCTCTATTTCTTTGCACTGATCACTGAGGAAGGCTTTCTTATCTCTCCGTGCTATTCTTTGGAACTCTGCATTCAAACGGGTATATCTCTCCTTTTCTCCTTTGCTTTTCGCTTCTCTTCTTTTCTCAGCTATTTGTAAGGCCTCCTCAGACAGCCATTTTGCCTTTTTGCAAAATGCCTCTTTTTCTTGGGGATGGATTTGATCCCTGCCTCCTGACAATGTTATCAACCTCCATCCATAGTTCTTCAGGCCCTCTGTCTATCAGATCTAATCCCTGGAATCTATTTGTCACTTTCACTGTATGATCGTAAGGGATTTGATTTAGGTCACACCTGAACAGTCCAGTGGTTTTCCCCACTGTCTTCAATTTAGTCTGAATTTGGCAATAAGGAGTTCATGATCTGAGCCACAGTCAGCTCCCGGTCTTGTTTTTGCTGACTGTATAGAACTTCTCCATCTTTGGCTGCAAAGCATATAATCAATCTCATTTCAGTATTGACCATCTGGTGATGTCCATGTGTAGGGTCGTCTCTTGTGTTGTTGGAAGAGGATGTTTGCCATGACCAGTGCGTTCTCTTCCCAAAACTCTGTTAGCCTTTGCCCTGCTTCATGTTGTACTCCAAGGCCAAACTTGCCTGTTACTCCAGGTATCTCTTGACTTCCTACTTTTGCATTCCAGTCCCCTATGACGAAAAGGACATCTTTTTGGGTGCTACTTCTAGAAGGTCTTGTAGGTCCTCATAGAACCGTTCAACTTCAGCATTAGTGGTTGGGGCACAGACTTGGATTACTGTGATACTGAATGATACTGAATATTCACTGATTCTACAATTGCAATGTTCACTTTTGCCATCTCCTGTTTGACCACTTCCAATTTACCTTGATTCATGGACCTAACATTCCAGGATCCTATGCAATATTGTTTTTTACGACATTGGACTTCACTTCCATCACCAGTGACATCCACCACCGGGCACTGTTTCGCTGTGGTTCTGCCTCTTCCTTCCTTCTGGAGCTATTTCTCCACTCTTGTCCAGTAGCATATGGCGCACCTACCTACCTGGGGCGATCATCTTTCAGCGTCATCTCCTTTTGCCTTTTCATATTACTTTGTCTGCACCCTCTGAGCGTCTCTGGCAGGTATGGGGTTTCAGTCTAAGTACGGTTTTGCCCTCCCACCGTCTTGCTGGGGCTTCTCCGTTGCCTTTGGACGTGGGCTGTCTTTTCTTGGTCGCAGCCAGCAGTCTCCTGCTGATGGCTGTTCAGTGGTTAGTTGCAACTTTGGAGTTCTCGCCGGAGCAGATGAGCACACGTCCTTCCACTCCGCCATCTTGTTTCTGAGCATTCCCTAATTTCAACTCTCAATTCCTAAGAAAATGCTAAAGAATGAGGAATGAATAAGACCCATGCATATGTTTAATCTCAGGAGTGACACAGCCTTTCATTTGTTTATTTACAGTTAACTTTCTGGCTCTGCTGGGTCCCCGCTGCTGTGCAGGCTTTCTCGAGCTACGGCGCGGGGGGGGGGGGGGGGCTACTCTCTAGCTGCAGGTTTGGAGTTCACACTGCAGCGGCTTCTCCTGTTGCCGAGCACAGGCTCTCGGGCGTGTCAGCTGCGGGAGTTGGGGCCTGTGGGCTCAACGGTTGCAGTTCCCCGGGCTCAGGCACAGGCGGCAGTTGTGGCTGACGGGCTCAGCGGCTCGGGGCCACGCAGGCTCTTCCCGGACCAGGGAACGAACCCGCATCTCCTGCGCTGGCAGGCGGATTCCTCACCACTGGGCCACCAGGGAAGCCCAGCACACCTTTTAACTTTGCTGCACGGACCGCCCTAAGAAGGACAGTAACTAAACTGAACACTGGCCAGGCTCACTTCCCCATCCACGACCCTCTCGAGCAGCCGGAAAAGTCACCCCGAGTGGCACATACACTTGCAGGCACGCTGGACGTGACTCAAAAGTAATGAATTTTCTGATAGAAAATTGATCTCTCTGGTTCCCACAACGCAGGTTCTATCGAGAGAGCAAACAAACAGGGCTGTAATAATTAACTGAAAAGAAAGGAGCTAATTAAATTTTTATACTAGTGTACATAATGGCCAGAAATAGTAAACACGGATTAAAAAAAAAAAACAAGATTCAGAGCTGTAACACAGCTGAGCTCTCTGTCTCCGCACAAAACCAGGAGCCACCAATCGCTCTTCAGTAGGGACACACAGCTTCAACTTATTTTCTAACCCAAGTAAATGCATAAAGCAGAAAGACTTCAGAGAACGGTGACATGTTTAAGCACTTACCATTTGGTCCAGTTCTACCAACTATTTATGGACTGCTTCCCAGCTCCTGACACTGTGATCTGCCCATTCATTCCACCTACGCTCACCAGTGTCTAATGCACACACAGCCCGCCCTGGGCTGCAGGGTCTTTCCAGGTGGTTAAATACAATCAAGCGTCTGGAAGACGATTACAGTCTTTTAAGAGAAATCACACAAGTACACACAAGTACACAAGGACCACAGTTCAGTTCAGTTCAGTTCAGTTGCTCAGTCGTGTCCGAGTCTCCACGACCCCACGAACCGCAGCACGCCAGGCCTTCCTGTCCATCACAAACTCCCGGAGTTTACTCAAACTCATGCCCATCGAGTCGGTGATGCCATCCAGCCATCTCATCCTCTGTCGTCCCCTTCTCCTCCTGCCCCCGATCCCTCCCAGCATCAGGGTCTTTTCCAATGAGTCAACTCTTCTCATCAGGTGGCCAAAGTATTGGAGTTTCAGCTTCAGCATCAGTCCTTCCAATGAACACCCAGGGCTGATCTCTTTAGGATAGACTGGTTGGATCTCCTTATAGTCCAAGGGACTCTCAAGAGTCTTCTCCAACACCTCAGTTCAAAAGTATCAATTCTTCAGCACTCAGCTTTCTTCACAGTCCAACTCTCACATCCATACATGACCACTGGAAAAATCATAGCCTTGACCAGATGGAACTTTGCTGGCAAAGTAATGTCTCTGCTTTTTAATATGCTGTCTAGATTGGTCATAACTTTCCTTCCGAGGAGTAAGCGTCTTTTAATTTCATGGCTGCAGTCACCATCTGCAGTCATTTTAGAGCCCCCCCAAAGTAAAATCTGACACTGTTTCCACTGTCTCCCCATCTATTTCCCATGAGGGGATGGGACCAGATGCCATGATCTTAGTTTTCTGAATGTTAAGCTTTAAGCCAACTTTTTCACTCTCCTCTTTCACTTTCATCAAGAGGCCTTTTAGTTCCTCTTCACTTTCTGCATATCTGGTGGTGGTGTCATCTGCATATCTGAGGTTATTGATATTTCTCCCAGCAATCTTGATTCCAGCTTGTGCTTCATCCAGCTCAGCATTTCTCATGATGTACTCTGCATATAATTTAAATAAGCAGGGTGACAATATACAGCCTTGACGTACTCCTTTTCCTATTTGGAACCAGTCTGTTGTTCCACGTCCAGTTCTAACTGTTGCTTCCTGACCTGCATACATGTTTCTCAAGAGGCAGGTCAGGTGGTCTGGTATTCCCATCTCCTTCAGAATTTTCCACAGTTTATTGTGATCCACACAGTCGAAGGCTTTGGCGTAATCAGAAAGTGCTGCACTCAGTATGCCAGCAAATTTGGAAAACTCAGCAGTGGCCACAGGAGTGGAAAAGGTCCGTTTTTATTCCAATCCCTAGGAAAGGCAATCCCAAAGAATGCTCAAACTACCGCACAATTGCACTCATCTCACACGCTAGTAAAGTAATGCTCAAAATTCTCCAAGCCAGGCTTCAGCAATACGTGAACCGAGAACTTCCAGATGTTCAAGCTGGTTTTAGAAAAGGCAGAGGAACCAGAGATCAAATTGTCAATATCTGCTGGATCATCAAAAAAGCAAGAGAGTTCCAGAAAAACATCTGTTTCTGCTTTATTGACTACACAAGGACCACACTATAACGCAGTATCTGCCAAGTGTCATCCAGGTGATCTAGGATATTTATTCTGATGTGTGATAAGAGTTCAAAATGTGGTTTCTTGGAGAAAGTGAGATTTTACCTGCAAGACTACAACTGAAAGGTACATATGCAGAGTTGTTCTGGAGAAAGAAAAGGATGCTCTGAATATTTCTCTCCCGTTACATATGCCGAGAGATATTATCCTTGACTGGGTATCCCTTGCTGGGAGCTTGGCTACAGTACCTTTGAGCGGACCAACCCTGGAATGCTGGAGATGAAGCTTATACGAACTAGAAATGACAGGTGTGGAGACAAGGCTTAAACTGGACAGGAAATGTATCAACAGCTTCAGATGCATGGGTACCCGGCATCTAGGCACTCCCCCGCCCTCCTCCAAAAACAACCTGTGGAAAGAAGCCTTCTGAAATTGGTGGGTCTGTTTAGAGATAGCATCTTGCCTATGGAGCTTCAAGGCAAGACTTGTGTCTTGATCTTTCGGACTTCTGGTTTACCCCTTGTGTGGTGCCTCTAATGCTGAAAGGCCTCTGAGCTCACCAGACTAGTGCAAGTCTCCCCACCAGGCGCAAGTGAGCAGGGAACCCATTGTAAAAACACACAATAGAGCCTCCTCACAAAGGCTGGCTGATTGCGAGGGTTCTAGCTCTAAAACATAAGAGTATTTAATAATTCTAATACAACTATTACTATAATAAGCATGGACTGCTGGAGTCAGAATGAACCTCAGAGATGATCCAGCCTATATACATCACTTTACAAATCCAGGAAATGAGAACCAGAAAGAGGAAGTGACTTGGGAAAGGGTGCATAGACCACCGTCAACATTTTTAAAAAAGCCAGGTCTCCAGACTCCCAGAACAGCGCTCTTGCAGAGTACATTCTCGTACCTTCCAAAATAATCATCACCACTGTTCTCCAGACTTGGGAGGAGCTTCAAAACAGGCAGGAAGCTTAAACCGTTGCACTTCACACAGGTCACAGAAGTCAATTCTCATGTTGCGGTAGACTGAGGGTAAGTCCACCTTTCAGACTAGAGGGTGGCAGGAAAGCAGCGTAGTCATCAGAGCGTCATGAGAAACTTGCAGAAAGTGTGGCCTGGGGGAGCTCCAGGAGCAGTGGGTGACTGATTAACGCAACATCCCAGCTCACCCAGCCCAGGGCGAGGAAATGGATGTTTTGCTTTATGAAAGATGGAAACTGGGAATCCATCTGGGCTCTGGAACAGGGAAAGAAACCTTGAAGAATTCCACGGTCCCAAACAACCACCCCCGGAGGTGAGTTCAGCAGATGAACTGGCCACATCAGGGCCGTTTAACGAGAAGAAGGGCAGGTCTCATCCTCCACTTAGACATGGAGGGAGAAAGACAAGGACAGGGAGTAACTCACGTGCTCACACTGCTCGGCCGCGCGACTGGCAGAGGCAGGTACGACTCAGTCCCCGGCTCAGTCAGCCACTCGGTCGTGTCCGAGTCTTTGCAACCCCACGGACTGCAGCACGCCCAGCCTCCCTGTCCATCACCAACTCCCGGAGCTTGCTCAAACTCAGTCTGCAAATCATAACCAAATACCCACCACAGTGCAAGCCTGTGACGTGGGTAATGGATTCAGCTGAGCCCACTGCTAACCAGACACCAATGCTCGGTATGAATGTCTCAATTGGTGACCCTGGTCACAGACTTTAGAGACTGGAGTTCTGTGTGAACAAGGTAGAACTCTAACAACAACAACAAAACCCAAGCCCTTTCCTATGATTTCCAGAATAACAACTGATGAAGTTCTCAAGGCCTAAAACTCAGAACACAGCAGAACCCTGGCTGCAAACGGCTCTCAGCCAGGGGCCATCTGGACCCCCAGGGGACAGAGGACAATCTCTGGAGACACTTCTGATCATCACAAGTTTGAGGAGCGGGGTTGGTACTGGCAGCTAGCGGGTGGCGGGGAGGGATGTGGCAAATCGTCCTACAACGCACACAACCCCTCACAACCGAGAATTCTCTCGCCCCAAACATCAACAGGGTCAAGGCAGAGAAACCCTGCATTTGATCTCAAGTCACAAGGCTGTGCTGAGTTTTGAGGTTAATGTCATGATGTATTTATTCCTCCAATTCAGGGAGATTCTATCAGCCTCACTCATGACAAATTTCAGGTGACATGATAAACTACAGGGACTTCTCTCGTTGTCCAGGAGCTAAGATTCTGCACTCTCAATGCACGGGCCTGGGTTCGATCTTTGGTCAGGGAACCAGATTCCACGTGCTGCAAGTAGGACCCGGTGCAGCCAAATAAACGTGAAAAAAGTATTAATAAACTATTTCTGAAGTACCTCCTTAGCTCCCAGTAAACCAAGTTAAGTACCTTCACCAGCTAAACGCAGAGGCATTTTCTCCCGGTCTCCCTTCTTGTGGACGCTTACTCAAGGGCCGCAGAGCTTCTGACAGGGTCTCAGAGGGCACAGGCCTGCTGACCGTCAACATCGGTGGCAGGACAGGAAGCAAAGGGTGCCTGCCTGCCAGGAAGAAACCACCCACGTCTCCGGGAACAGAGCCGATGGGTGACTCCCGTGTCCCGCGACTTTTACGGGCGGAAGTCAGCCCGCACTGGGCGCTGCAGAAACCTTCTTGGCTCCGAGAAAGAATCATGCACCCACTGTCCATCCGGCCATCCCTGCTCTCTTTCCCCTTCACCCCGAGGCTTCTGATTCTCATCCCGAAACGTGTGAAGCCAGAGCGAGAATGGAGGTGGTGGGCACCCTGCCGGCGGCTGGTGGGCGTCTGCAGCAAGGCTGCTGGGCTTGTAAGGAGGAGGGAAGATGGCAGGAGAACGGGCCGTGTGTCAGGGGCTGAGGCTAAAGACCACCTGATGAGAGGGGAGAAGCCGAGAGGAGAACCATAAAACATGTCTCTGCTCGGCCTTCCAAACCTGAATTGCGGGTTTATCCAAACGCAGCAGGTGGAAAACTGGAGCTGTTAGCACAGAGAAGGTCTACAGAGCGGGGCTCTCGGCCGTAAAACGCAGCACCTGGGAAATGCTGGCAGTCATCACCTGCCGGGGCTCTCGCATCAAGACCACATGTGGACACTCTGCTCCAGGGATCCTACGTGCAGGAAGCCTGCCCGGGTGGCCTGAGACTCCTCAGAACCCAGGCCTGCGAGGGGAGGGCCCAAGGCAAGAATAGACGTCAGAGAGCAAGACAAGGTCTGTGCAAAAGGCACACTCGCTGCTCGGCTTCCCAGGTGGCGCTGGAGGTAAAGAACCCGCCTGCCAATGATGCGGGTCCCATCCCTGGGTCAAGAAGACCCCCTGGAGGAGGGCACAGCAACCCACTCCAGTCTTCTTGCCTGGAGAATCCCAAGGACAGAGGAGCCTGGCGGGCCACAGTCCATGGGGACAGACAGAGTTGGACATGACTGAAGCAACTTGGCACGCACACATCATTATTACTACTTTGTGGCTGGATTCTCTTCATTGATTATGGCGATAACACACAAGTAACAGAGTGCACCACGGTAACCGTTTCTAGGTGTACAATTCACGCAGAGAGCACATTCCCATAGTCGTGCAACCATCACCACCGTTTCCAGAAGCTTTTCCTCATTCCAAACAGAAACTCTGCACCCAGACTAGTTTACTATCATACCTTCTGGCTAATCCCCTCATCTCAGGCCCGGGGAACTGATGCGGAACGCTCAGCTTCTCTATACACTGGTGCCAAATAGAATCTTGGAGAGAGCTGTGGGTGAGGGAGGATAGAGTAGGCTTCCCTGGCGGCTCGGCTGGTAAAGAATCCGCCTGCAGTGGGGGAGACCTGGGTTTGAACCCTGGGATGGGAAGATCCCCTTGAGAAGGGAACGGCTACCCACTCCAGTGTTCTGGCCTGGAGAACTCCATGGACTGTATGATCCATGGGGTCGCAAAGAGTCCGACACGACCGAGCAACTTTCACTAGCTTTATTACTTTGCCAGGCAAAGGGGGCCACAACAGGCTAACGCCCTCAAAAGCGTGTGTCCCAACTTGCAGAGGAGAGTGAGAAGTTTTACGGTGATGGTTCAAAGAGGGCGTGGGCAGCTCATGGACATTCTGCTGACGGGCTGGTGGTGAGGGTGAGTAGGAGTCAGTACCATGGACCCTCAGGTCCGACTGGTCTGGGGTCTACATGCTTGTGGGCGGCCCACCACTGTCAATCATTAACTCCTCCCACCTGGAGAGGGTTGCAGCATGGGCAAAACAGCTCAGAGATAGTGTGTGTGTGTGTGTGTGTGTGTGTGTGTGTGTCTGTGTGTGTGTGTGCTCAGAGGTACTGATGTGTGTGTCTGTGTGTGTCTGTGTGTCTCTGTGTGTGTGTCTGTGTGTCTGTGTCTGTGTGTCTATGTGTGTCTGTGTGTCTCTGTATGTGTGTCCACTGACGGGGAAGCCTGGCCCCAAGGCTGCCCTTGACTGTGTCTCCCCCCAGTCCCACGCCCTCTCCCGTGCCTAACTAACAGCAGCTCGAATCTGCGCACTGGAGCCCAGGGAAGGTCATGGAGGAAGGCAGGCCGTTTCCTGCAATCAGAGGAGAGGGGCAGAGAAAGGCCTTGTGCCCAGGAGCCCCACAGGGCCCTGCTTGGTATCAGAACCCCTCAGCTACTCTCCGTCTCTACGAGTTCACCTACTCTGGGGACCTCCTGTAGGTGGCATCATATCTGTCCTTTGCGGTCTGGCTTCTCTCTCTTAATGTAATGTCCTCAAGGCTCACCCATGTTGCAGCACGTATCAGAACATCACTCCTCTTAAGGGCCAAATTATACTTCACTGTACACACAACCTTTACTGTGTTCATCCCTGCGTCTCTGAAGGACATTCGGGTTGTTTCCACCAGTGATTCTTTTAAACAGGATGATTTACAGATTTGGGGGAGCACTGGTGTAGGAGAAAGAGGAAGATGAGAATTCTGTCTGCCACCAACTCGCCACGTGCTCTTGAGACCCACACAGATGTCAGTGTTTTCACTTATGAAACGCAGGAACTGAATTAGACCCGTGATCTCCAAAATATTTTTGGAGATCAGCTACAGTAAGAAACAGACTTTTCACTATGACTAAGTTCACACAAACCCACATACATACTGAAACAAAAGTTTCACAGGATAACATTTACTCTATGTGCAACCCATTCTGCTATTTCTAATTTACTCTATTCCATTATTTTTCATTAAAAAAAGAAAGAAAGAATGGTTGTAAGCCCCTACATTGATTTCAAAACCCATTAGCAAGTGGCAACTCATGCTTTGAAACACTCTTATTTTAGATTACTTTTTGCCAAATTGGTTTCCTTGGAATATGTTGGTATGTGTGCTCCCCCCTAAAAAAGTGTCTGTTTAATAAAGCATGGGGAACATCTGAACCAGCTCACAACAAAAGTTATAATGAGCTACATTTCCCAAAATCTATTGACCATGGAAAACCCCACACATATGCAAAAGGGAAGTCCTAACATCCCTGGATCCTGTTCACTGGAGGATCCCTTTGGGGAAACCAAACGGGGCGATTTTAGGTTCTTTTCTGCCCCAACTTTCTATGACTAGGACAGCAATTCTCAGCACGATCTTCCTGTTGCGTGTTTCTTAGCGGGCAAACATCCCCACAGTAGTAGTATACCTGACTAACCAGAGTCATGTCATTCTTATATTCACATAAACATTTTAGAGGAAATAATTATTTTTGAGAGAAGTTTCATATTCAAAGCAAATGGTAAAAAGTCGCCCCAATACACACAGCTCCCCCCACCATCAAGATCCAAAACAATGTTTTAAAATTTCCTCTAGTGACACAGAGATAGAAACTGACGTTTGGACACAGGGGCATGGGAGCAGAGGGTGGGACAAAGGGGAATGGCCCTGACCATACACCCCAGGGGTAGAGCCGTCGCGGGCGGCGGCTGCAGGGCACAGCGCAGGGACTCAGCTCACAGCCCCGGGCTAACCTCGCAGGTGGGAGGCAGGCTCGGGAGGAAAGGGGCCGATGCGCCCACGGCCGGCTGACTCTGCTGAATGGCAGAAACGAACACCACGCGGTAAAAGCCACTACCCTCCAAGCTGCAAAAATTAAAACAGAATTTCCTCTAGTGATTCTGACACCCCATCCTTTGTTCCCTTAACGCTGATCCAGAGACGTCACAAGTCAGAATGACCAGCAGAGTCTCACCGGTTCCTATAACCTGAGCCTCGCCTGTAGCAACTATACGCTTTCACAGCACTACTTGCAGCGTTATTTACAGTTTAATTTGCATATATGTGGCCCAACCAGAATTAGCCAGGTATTTTCGGAAGAATCTTCACTTCCTTATTCCCTAATGCAATGAAGTTAACTCTGCGTCTTTAATCCATTTTATGACTTCAATGTCAAATAAAGGATGCTAATTATATTTATTTCACTTGATTTCACAAATATTTACTCAGTTCATGCATACTGGAGGTTCGGGTCAATGATTACAGAGCTTTTTTTTTTTTTTTAAAGACTGTCATCAAAATATATTGCTTTAACAATGACCAAAAAAACCATACTAAACCCCAAAAGGTGGCAAGCTATTTTCAGTTCTCCCTACAAACATATCTTTTTAAAAGACTGCACGTAGAACATGATTAGAAAGATGGTGTGGCCATTTATTTCCAAAGATGACAGAGTATTTAAGCAGGCTTAGAGGAAAAAAACAAAAGCAAACGCTGGTTATCTCTGAGAGTCTGTGAACAAGGCAAGTCCTTCAATATTGAGAACTTGGAATTTCTTTCTTCTTGGTAAACAGTCAGTAAAAATATATCTCCAAAAACATAAAACTCAAATCAGGTTTGAGAAAATACTGTACGATTCTCCCCCCCGCCCATGTTTACATTTACTTTTCAGTTCTGTCTGAAACAAAGGCGACCCTTATACAAGTGCGCATGCGCGCACGCACACACGCACGCCGTCCGTCACGCACGGCCTCCGTCACGCACGCCAGGCAGCCGCTCTCTGCCTCCTCCCCACCCCGCTCCCCACCAAGCCTGGGGCCTCCCTCCCGCTGCCCTGGGTCCCTGCTCCCGCGCTCCGTGTCAGGCCTTCCCCTCCAGGACGCCCTCTCCTGGAGGGGCTCCCGGCGGCTCTCACGCCCCAGGCACCCGCCTCCTTACGCCAGGAAACCGAACGTGCCTTTTAAGAAGCGCTGTGCCGGTCTCCCCACCAGGCCCACCCCCCTGACTCTCAGACACTGGAGCCCGTTTCTTCAGACAGCCGTGAGCACACGGTGCCAAGGGAAGGTGGGCAGACGTCCGGCTAAGGAGTCAGAAAAGGGAGCCGGCAGGCTCCGGTCTCAGCCCCGTCACCGGGGAGCTGGCTGGCCAGCCACATTCAGGCACAGGACTGCCTGCGTCTCCCCAGTCCTCTAAAATGGAAACAGGGATAACTTCAAAGACTTAAGACAGACTGCACGTATGATGTCTGTTACAATAAGCCCGGTGCCTAGTAGGTCTTCAATAAATGTTGGGTTTTCTGCTTCCCATCCAAAAGCCAGAATGGTTTAGGATTCAATGCAGGAGCGACAAACAAATGTTAAGTTCTTTATACTGGCCTACTTCATTCTACTATGCTTCACTTTATTGCACTTTGCAAATAACTGCATCTTCTTTTTACAGATTGAAGGCTTGTGGCAACCCTGCATTGAGCAAGTCGGTGCTACTTTTTCAAAAACATTTGTTCATTTTGTGTCTCTATATCACATTTTGGTATTTCTCACCATATTTCAAACTTTCTTATGATTATTATTTCTGTCATCTTTGATGCTAATACTATGACTCACTCGGACTCAGATAAAAGTATTTTTAATCAAAGTACTTTTAAGCTGAGGTACATTATGTTTTTAGAAATCATACTATTGCACATTTGATTCAGTTCAGTTCAGTCGCTCAGTTGTGTCCAACACTTTGCGACCCCATGAACTGCAGCACACCAGGCCTCCCTGTCCATCACCAACTCCCGGAGTTTACTCAAACCCGGTGTCCATTGAGTCGGTGATGCCATCCAGCCATCTCATCCTCTGCTGTCTCCTTCTCCTGCCCTCAATCTTTCTCAGCATCAGGGTCTTTTCAAACGAGTCAGTTCTTTGCATCAGGTGGCCAAAGTATTGGCATTTTAGCTTCAGCATCAGTCCTTCTGATGAATATTCAGGACTGACTTTCTTTAGGATGGACTGGTTGGATCTCCTTGCAGTCCAAGGGACTCTCAAGAGTCTTCTCCAACACCACAGTTCAAAAGCATCAATTCTTTGGTGCTCAGCTTTCTTCACAGTCCAACTCTCACATCCAACCATAGCCTTGACTAGACGGACCTTTGTTGGCAAAGTAATGTCTCTGCTTTTTAATATGCTATCTAGGTTGGTCATAACTTTCCTTCCAAGGAGTAAGTGTCTTTTAATTTCATGGCTGCATTCACCATCTGCAGTGATTTTGGAGCCCCAGAAAATAAAGTCAGCCACTGTTTCCACTGTTTTCCCCTCTATTTGCCATGAAGTGATGGGACCAGATGCCATGATCTTAGTTTTCTGAATGTTGAGCTCTAAGCCAACTTTTTCACTCTCCTCTTTCACTTTCATCAAGAGGCTCTTTAGTAATTCACTTTCTGCCATAAGGGTGGTGTCATCTGCCGCTGGATCATTGAAAAAGCAAGAGTTGCAGAAAAACATCTACTTCTGCTTTATTGACTAGGCCAAAGCCTTTGTGTGGATCACAATAAACTGTGGAAAATTCTGAAAGAGTTGAGACTACCAGACCACCAGACCTGCCTCCTAAGAAATCTGTATGCAGGTCAAGAAGCAAAAGTTAGAACTGGACATGGAACAACAGACTGGTTCCCAATAGGAAAAGGAGTACGTCAAGGCTGTATATTGTCACCCTGCTTATTTAACTTATATGCAGAGTACATCATGAGAAAAGCTGGGCTGGAGGAAGTACAAGCTGGAATCAAGACTGCTGGGAGAAATATCAATAACCTCAGACACGCAGATGACACCACCCTTAAGGCACACTTGACAGAATTCAGTAAGCTGTAAATCTCACTTTTATGTGCACTAGGAAACCAAGAAATTCCCACGACTCTCTTTACCGCACGTCTCCCTTTATTACAGTGGTCTGGAACCAAATACACTGTATCTCCAAGGTCTGCCTGTAATCTGATAGCGCTAAAGAGCTTACATTCATTACATAGTTCATTTGGTAGAATTTTGGAATATGAGGTGGAAAGAGATTTTTGATTCACTCTGCATCAGACAGTTTTATTAGAGAAATTCAGGTTGGTTTATCTATAACTTCGACTTCAACAACAGTAACGACAGACTGTTTCCGCATCTAAGAGGGAAGGGTAAGAGGGGGGTCAGGAAGAGGGAACTTCAAAGGTCTTGCTTGAATAATAAAATTCCATCCGAATCACCATGTGCCTAACCCTGACTTTCCCAACAGCAGCCCAGGAACTATCCTGGTGGTCCAGTGGCTAAAACCCCTCACTGCCAATGCAGGGGGCCCAGGTTCGACTCTTGGCCAGGGAACATTAGATCCCACATGCTGCAACTAAGAACTGGAGCAGCCAAATAGATAAATAACAATAAATACTGGAAGAAGAAGAAAAAAGAGAACAGCCCATTTCAGAGCCTGGAGGAGGCCTTGTTTAAGTGAGGGGTCCTTAGCGTCAAGCCTGTGGCATCACACATTTCTGAGTTCTGAACACAGATTTTTTTCAAGCACAAAGAATCCAGATCGTCTTTCAGCAGGTAGGGAGGGACACCATTTGGGTGACTCTCTTCTTGAGGGATTAAAAGGAAACACTGAGATTTCCTGGGAAGAAGAAGCAAGACCGGGAGGAGGGAGGAGACGCGTTCTGTTCTCACCAGAGAAGAAAGGAACGGGGGAGAAGGCTAACGAGCTGCTGCCAACAGGTTTGAGCCCGGATTAGGTATCTGGTGGAGAAGACGCACAGTGGCGTGCTTCGGCCGGCCGTGGGGAGAACTTTTCCCACTACGAGGAGGGAAGGGAGAGCCGAGCGCTTTACCTTTCAAGGGCTCTGTTCTGCAGCAAGTGTCCGGCAGAGGCTGCCTTTCAGCAAGGAGCAGAGGGAGGCTTCTTTTCAAAGGAATAATGAAAGGGCCAAAGCGGGTGCGATCCTGGCTGGCACCACCTCACGCGCATTTGCATTTTCTGTGGCAGCTGACGGAATCTGGTGCTCTGGAGTCAAAGGCCTGGAGTTTCTGACCCTCCCGTCCCAGCGTCGCCTGATGGGTCTCTTAGGCTTCAACAACGACCCGGTCCAAAGAGTCAGGCTGTGTGACGGGGGCGGGGGGGTACACCCGGGCCTGGGCAGACAGATGTGGGAGGAGCCGAAGGCCAGAAACAGCCCCTGTGCGAACCAGCTAGACTGTCCCGAGAGGGAGGGGGTACAGGCCCCCTGCTCCTGCCGGTGAAGAGAAGGCGGGCGGTCAGGCACTTCCTCCAGCATCCCCGAGCAGCTCCAACAACACTCCTGGCCCGAGTTTCCGTCTGGGCTCTGCTTTCCAAGGGCCACTGCTGCCGTTCAGCCGCTCAGTCGTGTCCCACTCCGCGACCCCCTGGACTGTAGCCCGCCAGGCTCCTCTGTCCATGGGTTTATCCCGGCAAGAATACTGGAGCGGGTTGCCATTTCCTTCTCCAGGGGATCTTCCCAACCCAGGGGTGGAACCCAGATCTCCTGCTTGGCAGGCAGGGTCTTTACCACTGAGTCAGCTGGGAAGCCTGCTTTCCAAGGGCAAACATTGATAAATGTCTATTGAATAACACCTGTATGCAGGGTGAAACCACAGGGGAAGAGAACTCTCAGAGGATCCTGGTTTTCACAGATCTTAAATCTAGTGGAAGTTATGGAAGAGAAAATATAAAAAGATGTCTTACTATGCAAACCAGAATACAGGGGGCCAAACTGGTATGCAGCGGGCGCAAAAACAAGACCGTACAATTATCAAGAGAGAGTCTTGAATGGTGGGGAAGGAGATATTTAAATGCATTGATTTTCCACGGGTCAGGCACAAACGCATCTGATACAGCCTTTTACTTCATTTAATACACATGACACCCTGAGATAGCTGTTCTGATGTCACAATAGGAATGGCAACATGGAAGTTACCCAGAGATTTCAGGTAACTTGGCCAAGATCACATAGCTAGTGAGTGGCCCAGGCAAGGTTCTAGCTGGCAGCTCCTGCTGAGAGGAGCTGGGACTTGCTCCAGGCCCGGTCTGCTGGTGGTCAGCCTGTGATGCCAGCAGGCCCTGGGGGGCTCCTGGGCACACGTCTCCGTGCCTCCCCTTTCTGGGATCACAGGAAACGGTCTTCACCCAGCCTCCGTGACCGTCGCTGAGTTCTACCGCGCAGATTTCGGCGGTCGTCATTAGGGAAGGGCGGGGGTGAGGGCAAGACCCAGCTTCGCGGATACTGACACCTCCTCCAGGTGGGAAAAGTTACGGTGCGCCGCCCACAAGCATGTAGACCCCAGACCAGCTGAGCCTGAAAGCTGACGATGCTGACTCCTACTGACCTCACCCCCAACCGATCAGAAGAAATGTCCACGAGCTGATCACGCCCGCATTTACTCTAAAACCTTCCACTGTCTTCCCCAAGATGGGATGCTTGGTTTTGAGGACATCAGCCCACTGCGTCCCCACTCACCTGGCAAAGCAAGAGAGCTACCCTCTCAACTGTGCCCCAAACTCTGCCTCTCTTCACCCCAAATCCTGGCGCCAGTGTGCAGAGGGGCTGAGCTTTCAGGACCACCTACAGGAGCTGGAGGGGCCTGGGGGCGGGCAGGTGGGGTTTGCAGGCTGGGTTCCTGCACATGAGGCAGGCGCTCTGAGGCCCAGGGCGGCAGACGGACGTGGTCAGAGGCAGCGAAGCTCAGCAAAGACGGGCGTCTCGTCTGCCTTCCAGTCTACTGTGGGGCAGGAGGCCGACAGGCGGAGAGGTACCGCACCCATAGGCCTTCAGCTCTTTAAGTCTTTTCCGTTTTTCTGTCTTCTCACTGCTGTCCCAGACTTGCCTCTTCCTTCTGAGGTCATCACAGCTGCTGCATACATCCATCTGCCTGAGGACCACTGTGAGGCCAGGCGGGGGTCTGCCAGCCCGGGGAACTCACCAGAGCCCATCAGAACAACCACCGCCAGTGGATTTCTGCTGGGAAGTTTAAAAGAGGGGGAATCTCTTTATGTTCCTCAATTTCTCTATAAGCAGAAAAGGGGAAAAAAGGGGGCGTCAATTTCTAGCTCAAAAGAATCCTAAGATACTTAACTTAGCTCTCTTTATCACTGGAGGAGGAGAGAGCCACTAAAATTCTCCTGTTTCCTCTGAATGCTTTTTTTTTCCCCATTCACTTTCATTCTTGCCAAACTTGGGGAGTGGGGGTCATGGGGGGGTAATTGAGTTTATTAGAGAGACATGGGTGGCTAGCAGACTTTGAACAAAACTTTCCACTTAAATGTAGATAAACACACCATGAACATGTCCCAACTTAGACAACCGTGATTAAGCAACTCAACCTAAGCAGATAAGGATTAAAACATGTGTCTCAATGGTTTGTGGATGCTTTCACCAGATGGATGAGAAACCAGCAAGCATTAGAAATTATGTGGGATTCCCGTGCTCCTCACACTCCGCCAGCACCTTCCACGCAGCCTGCGGAGTCTCAGAGATGGTCTGACAGATACCGTGACGCGGCTCTCGGAAGAAAACAAAAGGGTAAGAAATCGAGCAGAGGCTGGCCCACAACAAGTGACGCCACAGAGGAAAGAGCGGCTTTGGCGCGTCCACAGAGACGGACAGAAAGGCTGGGTGCGGCTCTCCTCCACTGGGTGGGTAAACGGGGGAAGGTCTGCCTGATTTGACGGACAGCTTTTGGAAATGATCTTCTGCTTGGCAAAACATCTCAGATAATTCTCTTGCCACGGAAGGAAATGCAAAGAAGTGTCACTAAAACAAGAGAGGTAATCACAGGGCAGGAATCACAGAGCCGGGCGACGCAGAGTGCACAGTAACTAAATTAGTCCCATTATGGCCTTGAGATCTGGCCTTACCAATCTCAAGAGGGAGAGTCTGACCTCTCATTTCTGAGTAACAAAGCCGTGCCTGTCTTTCCTGGGTTTTGTCTCCAGCCTACACAGCGGGCTTGGAGAACTAGAAACATCAGACACTTCATCCCTCTCCTGTGCTTGCGGCTCAGCAGACCCAGAAACAGACCACGAAGGCCGAAAGGGATGACCGTGCCACTCTCCCGGCAATAATTCTGTCTCTTCGAGGGATGCTGGCAGCTGGCCATCTCAACGTGACTAGCACCCCAAGGGCAGCTGGTTCGTCTACCCACTACCCAAACATTCACCCACCCACTCAGCTACCCATCTACCCAAACATTCACCACCCACTCAGCTACCCATCTACCCAAACATTCACCACCCACTCAGCTACCCATCTACCCATTCACCACCCACTCAGCTACCCATCTACCCAAACATCCACCACCCACTCAGCTACCCATCTACCCAAACATCCACCACCCACTCAGCTACCCACATTCACCCACCCACTCAGCTACCCATCTACCCAAACATTCACCACCCACTCAGCTACCCACATTCACCCACCCACTCAGCTACCCATCTACCCAAACATTCACCACCCACTCAGCTACCCATCTACCCATTCACCACCCACTCAGCTACCCATCTACCCAAACATCCACCACCCACTCAGCTACCCATCTACCCAAACATTCACCACCCACTCAGCTACCCATCTACCCAAACATCCACCACCCACTCAGCTACCCATCTACCCATTCACCACCCACTCAGCTACCCATCTACCCAAACATCCACCACCCACTCAGCTACCCATCTACCCAAACATCCACCACCCACTCAGCTACCCATCTACCCAAACATTCACCACCCACTCAGCTACCCATCTACCCAAACATTCACCACCCACTCAGCTACCCATCTACCCAAACATTCACCACCCACTCAGCTGCCCATCTACCCAAACATTCACCACCCACTCAGCTGCCCATCTACCCAAATATTCACCCACCCACTCAGCTACCCATCTACCCAAACATTCAGCCAGCTCCTGGTATGTGTCTGGCATCGTTAGATGCTGTTCTGTGGGGGAGATCTTTCTTTAGTTGAGCCTGAATCTTTCTTCCTGTAACTTAAACCCACTGGAACCAAATTCCTCCCAGGAGAAGCTGAAGACGACTGGCAGGCTGACCTTTGGATGGTGTCTTCTCCAGATCACACATTCCCAGCTCCATCACAGTGACACCTGGATTCCCTTGCCAGCCTCACCACTTTTCTCTGTATCTTGGAGTCCCCTGCCCATCTGGTCAGAAATGTCCCAGTGAAGACCGGTCCACAGTGAAAGTGGGAGTTACTGATCTTCACACCACTTGTTCTCATCTTTTATTGACATAATAAAACACTCATCTGCCGGGAGCCGGCACACGAGATCCCACCCATGACAAGGTCATGAGGGGAGAAAACCTGACGGGCAAGGCAGATCAGGTTTTCAGGGGTTTTGAAAAGGCCAGCTCACAAGATCCCACCCATGACAGGTCATGAGGAGAAAACCAGACGGGCAAGGCGGATCAGGTTTTCAGGGATTCCGAAAAGCTGCCCCCGGCG
Organism: Cervus elaphus; assembly: GCF_910594005.1. NCBI lineage: Eukaryota > Metazoa > Chordata > Mammalia > Artiodactyla > Cervidae > Cervus > Cervus elaphus. Next base: position 2,460,819 of record NC_057826.1, on the reverse strand, counting down.
CTCACCTTAAAGATGATATCTGTCTTTCTGATGCTTGCTTAAATAGACTACTCCCTAATTTCTGTGACACAGGCAGAAGGCCTTCCCCGATCTCTTTCCAAATAAGAATCAATTTAGAACTTTAATCAATAAGTTTTTAATCAATACCCGGGTGGTGGTATTTTATGAGATTATCCAGGGTGAAAGGAGTGTTTTAATTTAAACTCCTTTGCTGGTATTTTAGTTTGTTGGGCAAATGCGTCTATGCCCTTGGTACTCATATGCATGACTGCTTATAATACCCTAATCATAAAACAGCATAAAGAACCTGATCACATAAAGGCCCTAATAGACACAGAGCCCTTCGGGGAGTGAGGAAGCCCTATTAGAAAACACAAGAAAAATTATTCTAAAAGTGGTTATTGGGTTAACATTTGCTTGCTGTGTTTTTACTCTTAATGTGCTAAGGTTGTGCAGTAGAAACCATTGTTAATATAGTTATAGATCTAGAAAAATAAGAGCTTAGCCCTAGTGTGGTAACAATGAGATGGTTGTCAATTGTCAACCAGGAGTGCTAGGCAGAGGCTGCCTCACTGAAGCCGCAGAGTCTGTGTGGGGTAAACTTCTTAGATAAACTCAACTGACAACTTCTACAGAAGGATTAATTTTTGTGTTAACAAGGTTATACTTCTACTCTGCACTGTTGCCCTATGAGACTGCTACCTTTCAGTTAAGGTCACCATAGAAACAGAAAATAGGTTTACATTCACCTGACCTGCATAAAATGTTAATGGGCCCCAAGGCCAGAAGATAATGGACAAGACCTTCATAAACAAAGAAGTATGCAGAAAACACCCTGGTTTCATGAAGAACAAGCTGATGTAATGTTAAACTATCTTCCCCTTAGAGATGTACTAACTTAGGGTATAAAAGCCACGGTAAAAAATAAAGCCTTGCCAGACTCGGCCACACCCCCCGTCTGGTCACTCTCTCTCTCTCTCTCTCTCTGTCTCTCTCTCTCCCCCTCGCAGACTTGGCCCTATCAAGGCTGGTCTCACGTGTCTCCTCTCTCTCTCACTGACACCGTTCATCCTGAGGGTACCCCCTGGATCCTGCCGAGGCTGGACCCTGGCACTCATCTTCAATTAATATAACCTAAAACTGCCTACAGTATACCTCTGACCAACATAATCCACAGCATAATGTACTCACAGTACAAAAATTCTTCCCCCCTTCTACGGTCGTCAAGTCTTTTAAGAATGGTGGGCTCCAAAGTCTGATCTAATTACGCCTCTACTCCTCACCCCCTTGCCCTTTAGTCTATAGAATCCAGGAGTATTCGGTATAGCCAGAAGTTGGAGAAAGGGGCGTCCTAGACGGAGCAGTGGCTGCTTTTAATTTTCTATTCTGATGAAAACTTGCCCGTTTTACACCGCTGCAAAACAAAGAGCGTGCGGTCTGTTCTTTCACAGTGTACATCGTTGATTTCATGCGGTTCTGACAGCTCTTTCATATTTCCAACATGCAGATCGATGTCTCTCCCTCTGAGAAGGTGAGGGGGCTGCCAAGCACGCACAGTGCCGGTCAGCCCCTCGTGCCTCATCTCCGTCTCCTGACAAAGCCTCAGATGCGGGACCAGGGATCCTCCAGCTCTTCCCCTGGCTCTTTGGAGACGCAAATAAACAGGAAGCAAACTGGTCAAGACCCCAGACTCCTAGAGAGCCCACCCGCACTTCAACTTTCTGACCAGGCATTAGAGACACAGAACCTCTTTATTATCTATCATCTGTGGAGTTAGATCAACAGGAATGTATCACTAGTAGATTTCAAGAGAAGCAAACACTTCTGCTGGCAGAAGACCAACCACGGGCGGAGGGCACCCCAAGAGTTCAGAGGATGGAAAAGGGCTCAGCTTGGCTCTCTGGGCTGTGAGTTTCACTCTGCACCTGAGTAACACTGATATAATCAGCCTGGCTGCTTAAACATTCAACTTTCAAAGTGAGTGTGAAAACAGAATGAAATTGGATGACTGGGCACAATATTCATGCGATACACCTGGTACGTAAGAGCTCAAAGATAACAGACTATTTTCCATTTAAATAAAACCGTGTTGGATGGAATGAGGATGAAATATACAACGGATAGCACCCTGCAGGCAAAATGTTGATATTAAAAATATTCTGAGACCAACTCAGAAAACAGAATGGAAGTCAGCAACAGATAATATGATTTGATACAAAAATAAAATTATAGCTAACTAAAGGATTTTTAAAGTTCACACTGTAATGAGCTTTGTTTTTTATATATGAGTGAATTCCTATCATTTTAAGCCTTTTCTATGACCCTTCTCCTCCAATTTTTTAACAAAACAAAGAAGTACTATTATTAGAAAATCTTGTCATTCAACCCCCTGTTCATTTTGTCACAATAATTTAGCACATCCTTCTACATATTTAGCACAATAAAGCTTCATACTTATTTTTTAAATTTAATATTCTTTAAAAAATTAAGCACACAGTTATAGTTCAATGCATATGCTTTAAAAATACCTACTACCTCACCATTTTTAATTACACTTACACAAATAAGTGTATTGACTCTGAGGAGCTTTTAAAAAGATATTTATGGTTTCCATCAAATACATTGCTTACAAGTAAATATAAGGAGTGTAATGTGTAATAATGATGCTACTAAACTCTCACATTCACTCCTTATGCTTGACTTAAAAGTTGCAATGACACAACCATCTAACAATTAAACTCCTTCAATAGTTAACACTGATTTTATTTTGTGACTCTGCAGTTCTGCCAACAATCAAATGCACATCACTTTGAATAACTGGAATGAAAGATGTCTTATAAGCTAAATCACTGGATGTTCTCCAAGCAATGAATAAGCTATTCCTTGCTGTGTGCAAATTCAGCATTTTAGTGAGGGAATTAACATGGGCATGTTAATAAGCTTAACATTCTAAGGATTTTCTAATCTTCTAATTGTCTAAAAGGATGAGCTCCCTAAACACCTTCCCTTTCCCACCTCCTCCCAAGGCCATCTCCCATCTGCCATCACCACGTCTCTCCTTCAGCCAAGGCTTCCTGACCTGGTGAGGAACCACTAATGATGCCCATGATTCAAACATGCACTGACCGCTCTCTACAACTTCTATATCCTTAGCAGTATTACTCTGCTACATAGGCATTTTTTAAAAGATTATAAAGAATAAGCTCAAAGCACATGAATAGGGCAGCAGGCAGGATTTAAAAAAAAAAAAAAAAAAAATCATCTTTTTGCTGAGTCAGCACTGAAACCAGCCATTTTCATTCAGACCCTCAATATCCAAAAGGCCAAAATCTTCGGAGAGGCCATTAACATATCTTCTGCGACTCATTTAACTGTTCTGAAGAAGCAAAAAGAAACTTAAGGAGCTAAATTATAAGCTTAAATGTTTGGAATTTTCTTTATTTAAAAAAAAATTAGCTGAGAGCAATAGAAACTTCCTTGGAATGTTTTGAGTCCGTAAACTTCAAAGTCACCCAGATAAAAAACCTTCAGACCTAGATCAGCAAATAAAAGTGTTGTGCGTGCTCAGTAGCTAAGTCAAGTCCACCAGGCTCCTCTGTCCGTGGGATTTTCTCGGCAAGAATACTGAGTGGGTAGCCATTTCCTCCTCCAGGGGATCTTCCTGACCAGGGGATGGAACCCATGACTCCTGCATTGCAGGTGGATTCTTTACCACTGAGGCACCTGCAAAGCCTTCAAATGTCTTGTAGGTTTTTGTAACTCTGTACATGTTACAGAGGCTGTAACACTTCACACAGAACATAAAATATGTTGTCATTATTTTTAAAGTGAAGATATTTAAACAGAAAATGAAAGGTGCATTGGTGAACAGAAGTCCTCTCAACAGGGGTTTACACTTGTCTAAAGTCCAACCGTGGCTTGCCCATCACGTGGACCACTGGCATATAAGTTGCTCAGATTTCCTTGGAAGTTCCAAGGAAGCATAAACCTATAGTAACTCTGGCTCTCAAATTAGGCATATTTGATTAAATTTCCTTTCTCTGGAAAAAAAAAAAATCATCCAGGAAACTACAAATCATACTGTTTGATTCACTGTAAAACCTGGTCCCACCTATGGTGAGAGATGATTAAAACATTTGTTTTTTTTTCTGTAATCTGATTTTGGATGGGTCCCTATCCCAGAGAAGATGCTACATAAGATCCTATAGATAACTTCTGAAAACAACCTGTTGTCATAAACACTGCTATGGAACACCCACTATTTACAGGGCAAGAATTGAGTATTGTAAAGTTTAAGGGCCCCATACTCTAAAGAAACAAAATCTTAAAACCGAGGTCACCCACTGGGAAACTGTTTATCTAACCATCAGACATGGAGAAAGATTAGCAAAGGAGAAAAGTCCTAAAAAGTTGGCGGGAGTGTAGACTGGAACAGAGTTTAAAATCAGAAGGCAATTTGGCGATCTTTATATCAAAAGCATTAAAATACGCATATCCTTTAACAAGAAATCCTTGTTTCTTGAATGAAGGAGGGGCAGAGGCAACAAAAACATGAAAATAGATAAGAAGAACTTTCTGGAAGAAGTATGAAGCAAGAAACCCAAACGCACCCTCTCCCCTCCTCCTTCCAGGTCTAGAGTCTGAACATCACGCTGGCGAAAGCTGGGAAAAGAAGGAAGCTGAACTGCGTGGGCCGCTAGGCCTCGGGGACCCTTCCCAAGCACAGCTGAGGCCCATTCGTGGAAATAAAGTTCCGAGAACCTACAGAGAAGCCCCTTGTACAGCCCAGGAGATGCTGGGGGGAACGAGGTAGAAGCCCTGATGTCAGCTCTCCAGATGTCTCGTCGCGATGGTAACAGTGACTCCAAATGGGTCAGGCGAACTGCTGTGCTTTCTACTCTCCATCGTGATGGAAAGGGCGTGGACACAAAGCTGACGACTCAACCAGGCTGTGATCTGGGGACTGCTTTCTCTTTCACAGCAAAGCTGCAGAGACGGCGCCAAGAGTTCTCAGCCCTACACTCGGTCTGCCTGCAGTTAACACCGTAGGTCACTGCGGAACACTCGTCACAACTGAGGAACCCACACAGGTGTGTCACCATCGCTGCAAGGAGCGCCAACCAGCCCACCCCACAGGAGATCAGGCCTGGGTGTGCATCGGAAGGACTGATGCTGAAGCGCCAATACTCTGGCCACCTGATGCGAAGAGCCGACTCATTGGAAAAGACCCTGATGCTGGGAAAGAAAGGCGGGAGGAGAAGGGGACAAGAGAGGATGAGGTGGTTGGAGGCATCACTGACTCAATGGACATGAGTTTGAGCAAGCTCCGGGCATTGGTGATGGACAGGGAGGCCTGGCTTGCTTCAGTCCATGGGGTTACAAAGAGTCGGACCTGACTGAGCGACTGAACTGAACTGAACTACACACATTATTCCTATTTCACTAGTTTTCCCCCAATGTCTTTTTCCTGTTCCAGGAAACTATCCTTAGCCATGCCTGACTCTTTGTGATCCCAAGGACTGTAGCCCGCCAGGCTCCTCTGTCCGTGGGATTCTCCAGGCAAGAACACTGGAGTGGGTTGCCATGCCCTTCTCCAGGGGATCTTCCTGACCCAGGGATCGAACCTGCGTCTCTTATGTCTCCTGCCTTGGCAGGCAGGTTCTTCACCACCTGTGCCCGTGGGAAGCCCAGGAACCTATCCAAGAGATCCATGTCCTTGCAGCCTCCCCTGACCCGTAGCAGCTTTTCTCAGACTTGCCTTGTTTTTGATGACCCAACACCTGTAAAGCCAGCTGATCAGGTATTCTGAAGGATGTCTCCACCCCCTCCCCCTTGGGGACAAAACCCTGCCTGGCACCTTTCTCTGATTGCACTGGAGTTACGGATGTTGAGGAGGAGGACAACAAGGGTGGAGTGACAATTTCTCGACGTTGTATCAAAGGTGCGTGCTGTCAGCTTCACATCACAGACGGTGTTAGCTTTGATCACCTGGCCAAGGTAGCAACTGCCAGGCTTTCTCACCGGAAACTTCCTTTTCCACCCCCATTTCCAGATACTGCTCTTTGGAAATAAGTCACCAAGTGCAGCCACTCAAAAGGTAGGGAGTTAAAACTCCAATTCCTTGAACAGACAAATATCTACATAAATTACTTACAATTCTTCCATAAGGGAAATTTGTCTCTACTCTCATTTATTTGAGCATTTATTTGTATGCTCAAATATAAATATATTTGATTTATATAGTCCACTATGAATCCATATAGTGTGGATTCATACATACGGATTTCATATTTGGGGTTAAAACCCCAATGCCATGCTATTTATTTCTTGTTTGAGTTGTCTCAGCTTTGGCTACTGGGGCAAATTCGGGTAGACCTACGACATCCTTGTTTTCTGAACACTTCCTTAACTTTCTGCTTTTCCGTATTTTTATCAGTGAGATGCCTTACTTAAAAGCTGTTAGGGGGTGAACTGTGTATTCAACCCCCACCCCACAGAAAAGTTTCACGTTAAAGTCTTGGTTACGAGTACCTCAAAACGTGAACCCGTTTGGGAACAGAGTCATCGGAGACGTAATGAGTGCATCATACTGAAAAGGGTGTCCCTGAATCCAGGATAACCGATGTCCTTACAAAAAGGGGAGACGTGGACACAGCACACCAGAAGGACAAGGCGCACGACCCTGGAGACGAAGGCAGAGGTCAGGGCGATGCTTCTCACAAGCACCCGAACGTGGACCCTGGCAAACAGAGGCACGAGGTTCGGCGCGGCGACATTCAGCGCTCTATCTGGACGTGGGCAAGGTTGGGGGGCAGTGCTTTCAGATGCTTCGTCCTCCCTGCAGTTTCCAGCCCCCTGCCGCTCGCTGCAGAGCACCCCTTGCCCAGCGTGCCTCCGAGTCCGAGCAGTAACCGCCCGTCCAGCACAGTCACCACTTCAGATGCTGAGGACCAGCTCGGGAGATCCAGGTGCTTCCCAGGTGCCCTGCGCAGCAGTGCACCCCGCGGGGTGGACAGGTCCCCCGCGTCACAGAGGACCCAGCCAGACCACCTCAAGTCATCACGTGGGGCCCCTGTTTAACGACTCGCTTCGTCCCTCTTGCATCTTCCCCAAGTCACGTCCGCAAGTGGCCCAAGGCTTTAAAACGGAACCGAACACATCTCCGTCAGCTGTACAGATACTGTCCAACCCTCCAGCACTTTGGACCCTTAGTACAACCTTCCACACTAGAGGACAGCGAAGCCAGCTCTTGGCTTTCAGATGAAGGGACCGCAGTCCCCAGGAAAGAGAAGGTGACTTGTTCTTACACAGTTAAGACAGGGAAGAGGCAGGCTAGAACCTGGGATGTCTTCTCACCCCACATCCAGGAACCTTTATGAAGGTGAAATCTAAGCCCTGGCATGGGTAGAGATGGAAACTTTTTCCCCTACTCAGTCATCTGGGAGAAGAGGAACTGGATGTGACAGACTGGGATCTGGCGCATTTTTGTTTGGAAATTATCTTCATCACACAAGTTCCAGTTGGTCTGTGCTTTTACGCCTATGTTAAAAAATCAAATGCAGTCATTAAGCTTAGGCCAGCACGTAGAGCCTCTCTCCCGAGTATGCATTCCTCTTGTAACCCCTAGAGCCCTACCATAATCCTTCAAATTATTCAGTAATTACTGTGCTTCCCCTGGGGTCGCATTTGGCAACAAAATACTGGTCTAAATGAACCCACGATATGACCCAGAGAATAACACTTATGTTCTTAACTTCTTAGAAGCAAAAGGATATGAAATACTTCCGAGGTACAAGCTGGGAGCAAAGTGAAGGGTTTGCTGTGGGGGTTTGGAGGGTGAGGGGAGCAGAATGACAAAAGGAATATGAGAACCTGGGAATTACTCCAGTAATGAGGGCCCTCCTCTCCCCCATGAACCTCGTGTATCAGGCCAGTCTCCACTCCAGTCCCAGCTTCCTCCCATTTCAGGAGGGGCTACGGCCACAAGGAAAAAAACCAAGCATATGGCTCTGCCCTTCTGGACATTTCTACCGTGTTGGCTGGGCTGGTTTGGAAAATCCCATTTCATCTCCTACAGCTATATGACCTCAAGTTGTCATTTCCAATAAAGTATGCTTCCACTGATTTTTATGAACATAGACAAAAGCGGCTACAGTCTTTCCCCCCCCCCCCCAGATCTTTCAAACCAACTGTAGTTGCTATGTAGGCTTATTTGTTTCTAAGGCAACAGCGTATATCTAAGTACTAACGGCCTGTCCTTTTGCCAGGCAACAAGCAGCCTTGTGATGCAACTGCACCTGTCTCAGCTACGCGTTACTATGGAGACGCTGCAGTTGCCATGGCTACCATCACGCTAATCGCCTAGCAAAGGCAGACATACAGCAGTCTTCTCAGAGAGCCCAGCTGTTCCTCTCCGTCTCTTGCTGAAGACTGATTGTCCAGGGCCTGTGATGGAATGCTTCTCCACCGAGATGCACAAGAACTTCATCAATGCTGTTTCCCAGGACCAGTCTGTGCTCCCTCAGTCCAGGGAAAGAGTCTGTAACGATGCTGGCTGTGAAACCACGGCCATGTATGAATTCACGCCGTTCCTCGTGGGTACAATCGTGGAGCCCAAGGCTCACGTATCCTAACTGGGTGGTGACAAGGGAAACATCTCTACACATTAAAGAAAAACAGCAACAACACTCTCTGGGTGGCACTGAGGGACAGACGTCTAACCCAAGCACTATGCAAGAGAAAACCCATTTTAAGAACTGGTTCTATGTTATGTGGCTACTTTTATAGACTCTAACGTGAACCAATTTTTTTTTTTAAGTGACAGGTTGCATAACCTCCCCTCCTATTCCATCTCTGTAAAAACGGCATCCATGACCTCACTGTCTGAAAACAAAGGGGCATGCGAGGAGCAGTCCAAGTCTCTATGGTCCTTTGCTGTTTTCCTCGAAGAGGCAAACACCAAGGAACCAAAACAAAGCGATCGCCCCGGGGCACCGTCCACATGGAGACGGGGAATGGCAACAACTCAGGGCGTCCTTCCCTCAAACAACTGGAGACACTCTCCCTCAGAGGAGGGGAAGGCAGACATCGCTTACCTGACTCATTCCTGGACTCCCATCCCTACAGACCACCACATGCTCTGACGCTGAGGCTGTCAACTTTCCTGTGCAAATGTCTCTACCCAGGGAGACGTTATTTCACCCACCACGGAGCCTTCCAGAAGGAGACGTGTTCCTCCCAAGCAGCAGACGCGGTAAGGTTTGCAGAAAAGACAACAACGGGTAATGCCGCCAAGAATACTTAACTTCTTTCTCATTTTCTACAGTTATTTTTAAAAGTCATAGAGTCTATTAGTGCCTGTCTCTTCCAAAATAATACAACTTCAGTAGACCAAAAAACAGACAAAAAGGAACTTGAAAACAAAAAAGTCTGAACGGCTTACCTTTGATATGCCTGAGGAGAGGCGGGAGGTGTGTTGAACACATTCGAGTGTGGGTGATAAGGTGTCTTTTTCAAAGCCTGAATTAGATTTTGTCTATACTCTGGGTCTATGCACCACAATGACCCTTTCCCGATACTCTGCAAAGAAAATCAAAATTAAAGAGTTATTAATACAGAGACAGCAGCTATTGTGCAGTAGGTAGATGTGGGCTGCCTGCACTGCGGGAGACCAGGGTTCGATCCCTGGGTGGGGAAGACCCCCTGGAGGAGGGCAGGGCAACCCGCTCCAGGATTCTTGCCTGGAGAACCCCGTGGACAGAGGAGCCTGGCGGGCTGCAGTGCATGGGGTCGCAGAGTCAGACACGACTCAGTAGATGCACAGCTCTCATCACAGTAGCTTATTTTTCTTAAAGCCTCTTACTTCTTTGTTAACTGTCTGCCAACCTTATCTACGGTGCTCTTGACCTTTACACAGCATGCTGCGCACTTCCGTGTACTCACATTAAGTTTGACAAAATGAATGTTATTTCCAGGTGAGGTTGCTACAACAATATTGTCATTTTCATATCCTACACGCCAAAACCCTCAGTTACCTTATTATTTTTCAGTGTCAACTTTGAAAAACATGTATTCTCTTTAAAAAAGTGAGTTTCAAATTTGTCAGCTATTAAGGGTTGAGAGAAGCAGATGGTAGAGACACCCTCAAAACTCCATTTCTGCTTTGAAAATTCAAGAGCTAGATTTTTCAAACCATATTACATTGGTGCCACTTTACAAAAACAGAAAAGTAATCCACTTGTTTTCTTCCTGCTTACAAAAGAATTCTGTAATGACCGTCCCCAGGAAACAAAAAGATCTCAGGTGGCAGTGGTCAGTCTTTAACCAGAATCCAGTGTTTATTTTTATGATTACTCAATTCTGGATCTAGACCTCAATCTTCAGAAGTCATAAACTTTATAAAAATGCAAATCTTATCAAACTGGTTCCATGGAAAGCAGAGGACTCAGTCTCAGGCCCACTTTCAGTTGGAGGCTTGTGTTCTGAGCCCAGCATTTTATAAAACACATGGAAGCCTCGCCTCTGAGTCCTGCTGGGACTGGCTGCTCCCCTTTCAAGTGACCAAATGTACCCAAGCTGTTTGATAAGGTCATGTGTAAATATTTACTGATTTGGAGAGAAAAGAAGTCAAATTATATAAACCCACACCCGCCCCACGGTTCCAGCCAACGGACCCTCTAATTTTCACAACTATTGTACTACAGAAAGATCTAGAAAGCAAACAAGAAAATCATTTAGCTATTAGGCAGGAGGAAAAAAAAGCCCAAGAAAATCCCTTAGAAGGAGCACTAAATGTAAGTTATTCCCAAAATCTTTATAAAGAACTTTAAAAAATGTGTAGTTCAGTCACCAGTCGACCAAATAGTTTACTTACCAACATATTCACAGAACCCATTCACGTTCTCTACGCTCAACGGCACCAGTGCGCTGAGCAAAGGGAGATGCTCAAAGCCTCCAACCTCCCCCATCACAGGGGCAGGCCTGACCCCCCAACACAGTCCCAGTCAGGCCAACCTGCCTGGGCTAAACACCAAAGTTCCCAGTTTAATCAGTCGGATGTTTAAAGACATGAATGATTTCAACTTTGGAAAATTCAGTGTCCTTATGTGGCCTTTCCCTCCATGCACACATTTTCAAGCCCAGAAGAGTTCACTTTTGAGCAAAGACACTTCCCGGGTAAGTCAGGCAGGCCACCAAAAGACCAGACCTGGCCCTTCCATCCTGTCCTTGGAAAACAAGCTGTGCAGCGTGGGACTGCTTTCTGATCCCCTTGAAGACAAGGCCCTGGGCCTCTGGATGAAGGGCCAGTGCCCATGTGCAACCCAGACATTTCTGCAGGGAGATTATCTCAGTTCTGGGAACCACATGGGAGCTTTTGTTTTCATCAAGGTGGTTTTCAGGGTGGAGCCGTTTAATCTTACAGGGACTAGAAATATGACAAAGAAATGAAGGGAAATAACAATGAGCCAAGAATGTGGTTTCTCCCGACCCTTGGTATCTTGTGGATTATACCACACTATTATTTACCAAAAGAAAACGGGAAAAACACTGCAGGACTGGGGTGGGAGAGGCGGTCCACAAGGTAAGCCACCCAGGTACCAGAGGCCGGAGGAGCTTTAGTGAGAACACAGTCCTAAGGCCAGATCCTTCCTACGTGGCCTTGGGCAAATAAGGGTCCCCGAGAAAGTCCTGGCTTCCTCACTGGCAAAATAAAGACTGCCCCCTCCCCCAGAGACTGCTGTGGGGCCTAGGAGGGCAGACAGGAAACTGGAACAGTGGAGAAGGTAAAGGCACTCAGTAAACAGTGGAGGGGGTCAAGGACAGTTCTGTCTGAACAGAAGCACAGAGGTGAAGCCGGCCGGGCAATGCTTTCCATATCTGCTGTTCCCAACATGAAAGCAGCACCAGGTTCCAGCGGAGGCAGCGGACCGGGCTGCAGGTAAACAAACCCGGCCCATGAGGAACAAGCAGCAGCCTGCCCCCGACGCCTTTGCACGGGCTCAGCAAGGGCCCTTTGGAGAGCTTTCCCACTTTCTAAGGCCTCCTTCATTCCATCACCCCTCACTCCATGTTACTTGTCTCCTGGCCCTGGAGGCCAGTTCTGACCCCCTGCTAGAAGTCTCCTTCTGCCCAGGTCTCTGCACGATGATCGTCAGGCTGAGGTTCACCTCCAAGCGTGGTCAGCACGTGCTCACCGTTCGCTGCAGGCCTGCTCCTGGGGCCATCATGGTCCCTACTTGATCAGTTCTGCATCTTACACTGAGCGCGGCCAGGAACAGGGATAGATCTCCACAGACCAGACGCTAATTTCAGTATCTTATACGCAGAATTTTCAGAGAGGAAAGAAACGAGCCTAAAAAGCGTCTTCAGGATACACCCACGGGGACGCTCAGGATCCCTCTGACCCTCCAGTGCTTTTGCACCGGAGAGAGAGCTGCAGGCAGAGACTGGCAGGAGCGGGGCAGACTGGCCCCGTGTCTGATTTGCAAGCATTCTCCTTGGTCTTATGCAACAGCTCAGAATAGTAAGAAGGTTGACTTAAAAACTTTTAACATGGAAATATGCAGAGCAGAGAATGCTCAAGTTTATTCAGCCAGGAAAAATTACATTTAATGCCCCTCACAGGAGAGAAAAGTAATTTGATTAGAGTTGTGTAACAAGTTTGAGGGTCAGAGTTTTTAGAATTATATGCATCTCATCTAAAGTTCCAATATGGATTTTTTTACCATAATAGCAGAGGACCATGCTCCATTAAATGTTAAGGAATTCAAAACAATAAGGGAAGAAAGATCTCTATCCATAGATCCATTTACCTCTTTAAAAATATTTATATATATTTATAAATATATTTATATTTACAGCGGTAAAGAATATGCCTGCCAGTGCAGCAGACGTTAGGGACGTGGGATCAATCCCTGGGTAGGGAAGATCCCCTAGAGTAGGCAATGGCAACCCACTCCAGGATTCCTGTCTGGAGAATTCCATGGCTAGAGGAGCCTGGCAGGCTACAGACCATGGGGTCACACAGAGTTGGATACAATTGAGCAAAGTAGCAGCAACATATTTATATTGACATTTATATAAATATTATAAATATAACATAAATATAAATATATGTAAAACATTTATATATGATATATATTTCATGTAAAATACATATTTAAGACAAAAAAAAAGTCTGTCAAGGGAACAGCTTTCTTATGCACACAAACACATACATACATAGTTTGAGAAAACTAATGTGCAAAGTAAAAGAAAAAAGGAATGAAAACATACGGATGAAGCCAAGTTGGTTTAATTAAAAAGCACCTGGAGAGTTAGCAGACAATCCCTTGTTAGCAATAAAAACACCAGTGCATAACAGGAAAGGTAGACCAGGAGAACCTATATTGCAGAAAGAACTGATCAGTGAGAAAGGCTGAAAACAAGAGAGAAAGAGAAGAAAAACATCAATTAAATCTTCAACCCGACTTCGAGATGACCTGTTTTTCCCTGTGAGGTCAAGGCCTGGCCCTGCCCCCGGCAGCCCACGAGTGTCTCCCGTGTCCCGCAGCTCAGCAGGCCCACACGGGCCAGCCTGCCCAGCATCCGGACTCCAGCGGGGGTCTCTTTGCTGGGCTGTGTGTCGGGAGGTAAGGACCGTACTTTAAACGCGGTTTACAAACTGTGGGCCACGCGACATTGATGCGGCACGCAGGTACTATAACTGGCCTTCCCAGGTGGCACTAGCGGTAAGGAATCGCCTGCCAATCCAGACGCGGGTTCGATCCCTGGGTCGGGAAGATGCCCTGGAGGAGGGCATGGCAGCCCACTCCAGCATTCTTGCCTGGAGAACCCCATGGTCAGAGAAGCCTGGCGGGCTACAGTCCATGGGGTTGCAAAGTCAGACACAATGGAAGCGACTTAGCACGCACGCTTACTGGGCTCTGGGTCCAAAGAGGGTGGGAAACATTGTTCTAGAACAAGGGTTCTCATCACTTCTGAGGGAGAAAGCCCTCTTGTAGCAGTGCTGGAGGACTCCACACACGTGGCACCCAATATGCAGGGGGATGGGGCCAATGGGGCAAGACCCACAGGGCAAGATTCACCGTTTGTGGTGAATCTGAAACAGTCCCCTTTTCTAAACTTTTCATTTTCTATTGGAGCACAGCTGATGGACGATGCTTGCTAGGTTCAGGTGTACAGCAAAGTAGTGCAGTCACACCTCTGCACGCGTCTTTGTCAGATTCCTTTAGCAGTTAGACGGTTAGAGGATTCGGAGCAGAGTTCCCGGCACTGTACGCTAGCTCCTTCTTGGTTACCCATTTAAACTCATCAGTGTGTGTACAGGTCGGGCCCGAACAACCCCGTTGCACGTTCCTGAAATGCCAATTCCGTGGGTGTTCCCTGCGGCGCCCACGGCCCTCCACTCCCTCACCTGTATGGTACCCACCGCGTGCCAGGCACTGTGGGGTACCTTACTGAAGACAAGACAACACAGAAAGACCACTGCTCCCTTGAAGCCGGGGTCCCAGAGGGGGCAGAAGACAGGAGGTCAAGGGGTTCACGAGGAAGAGCAGGACAGACCGCGGTGCCCGCAGTCAGGAACAGAGGGCGGTGGGCTGGGAGACCCGCCCGCGCTGGGTGTGAACAGAAGGAAGCGGAGCGGCCCCGGGGAGGGCCTGTGAAGTGATGGGGGAGGGAAGGGAGGAGGAGGAGGGCCTGTGAAGTGATGGGGGAGGGAAGGGAGGAGGGCCTGTGAAGTGATGGGGGAGGGAAGGGAGCATGGCTGCAGGAGTCCTCAGGAGGAGGAGCAGCGCGACCGCTGATGGATGAGACGTGGCAGGTGAAGAAGAGAGACAAATAAAGGCTTGATTCGAGTAAGTGGGTCAGAGACTGGGATGGGGCTGGGCTGGGGAGATGAGGGGAGAGGACCCGTGTGAGCAGAGCCTCTGAGACGCCCGTGGGTGAAGGGCTGCTGACTGAGGACACACGCCACTCCCTTCCGCTGTCACTGAACTGACCCTGACCTTAGCAAAGGCGGGTCAGACACAGAAAGGTGGGCTGGAGGTGGTCTGGCTTTAGAGGTTGCCCATCAATGGATTCCTCTGCGGCTGGCACTGGTAAACATTTTCTTAAAGGATCAAAATAAATATCTTAGTTTTCGTAGGCAGACAGTCTCTATCACAACTACTCACCTCCACCGCTGCAGGACAAAAACAACCACAGGCATAGCTGTGCTTCTGGGACGTTTAATTCACAGAAACGCAGGCCATGGGTGGCTGCTGCCCCCTGCAGCTCCTGCCCTTGAACCCAAGGGTCAGACTCCTATAATTTTAGGAACCCAAAACCAGGAAAGGGGGTCTTCCCAGGCTAAGAGAGTCGGGCCGCGTTCTAGGGGATTGGATGCGGAGGGGTTGCCATCTGCAGTCTAAGCCAAGAGCTCTGCAGGGAAGGGGCGGGAGGCATGCTGGACACTTGCTGCAGCAGGTGAGCCTACGTGCGTGAGAAGGATGTGTTTGCTGAGCTGCGCAGAACCCCGCTCTCTCTGAAATCACTGTGTGCATCCAGCTCACCTTCCCTCTCTGGGTCTCAGGTTCTCATGTATAAAACAAGTGGTCAGACGAAACCAGCCCACGGGCTCCGAACTCCATGCTCTGAGAATGTGTCAGTACAGGCTACTTAGCACATCGGTGCCTTCAATTTCCCGTCTGCTCATCTCCTTCCTAGCTTCCCAGAACATCCGTTTTTCTGTTCTGGGCCTGCACCAAGCACCCATAAAGTCAGCAAGAAGCAGATCGCTGAGTTTTCGAGGGGTGGCCCTTACTCCGTTGGCACAGACATGGGGCCAGGGAGACAGAGCAAGCCCTGTGCTGGGTTTGCCAGCCGTGTGGCCCTGGGCAAGTGACTTAAGTGCTCTGGGCTTCAGTTTCCTCATCTGTAAATTGGAAAGGCTGTAATTACACCGCTTCACAGGACTGTTGCAAGGATTAAATGAGATAATCCTGTGCGTGGTACATCATAAAAGCTCAACAAACCCTGCTCTCCTGATCACGATGGTAAAATATTAAATAGCCAGCGTTTCTTGACACCAGGCTCTAAAAGCAGCAGGCCCTGCCCTGACGGAGGTGCGCTTGCCAAATTGTGAAATAATGCAAATTTCATCCACAGGGGGGAAAAAAAAATCACATATGGTTATTTGTTTTCCACTGTCTGACAGCAGAGGTGGAAGCGAAAGGCTCAGAGTAGAACAAAGCAGAGCTCCGGGCACTGGGGTGACGCCGGGAGGGATGTGAGACCTTGGGGAAGGCCCACACTGCTGAGCCTCGAGTCGCTCCTCTGCACACGGATGCCCCTGGGTACCAGGACCACGTGGCCGCCCAGTGCTGCCCAGGAGAGGGCCCGGCCCCGTAGAGCTCAGCCCTGCCACCTCCTGGGGGGAGAGGACCGCCCTGCACGCGCCCTGGGGGTGGAGGAGTGAAGCCTGGCGCAGCATAGCTGCCATGAGCAGGAGGAGCTGGACTTGGGCGTGGGAAGGGGCTCCAAAGTCGCCCCTCTGTTCCCCGGTCTGGGGGCTCAGGCTGGAAACCGAGACTGACAAGGTCCACACAGTCGGCCCCAAAGACCCCTGGAGCTTTACAGGTGGAGCGCCTGACGCTGACACTGCTCATCAGGTGGCCTTTCTGCCCAACATGCTGAATGTTTCCCAGGTCCAGGAGACAAGTGGGAAGTCCTCTCCTGGAAACGGCCAGGTGTGCTCACCGCAGACGAGGAGCTCTCCCGCCGGGCCCTGTGCAGCCCCCACGGGCCACCCCCCACCATGGGCCACCCCCCACCATGGGCCACCCCCAGGAGTCCTGCCTTTGGCCTCCTCCTCCAGACCTGGGTCCTGCCAGGCTCCTCAGGGAGAGACAAGGAGGGGAGGCAAGGGGGGCAGGCGCTGATGCTGTCAGAGTCCTGTGTCCCCCATTCCCACAAAACTCCCCCTCAGCACCAGTCCGGAGGCTTGGACCCTGACTTCGGTGGGTCACGTGCCCGTTCCAAGCTCTGTGGCCCGAAGGAATGGAGGTCCCTCGTGCCTCATTTTGAAACAAACAATTTAACAACCCTTGTAAGCAGGACACAAGGCAGAGTCCATTTTTTTAGGATGCAGAACGTCCAGAGAAAGACAGCGATGCACAGCTGTAGGCCACGGGCACCCGGCCCTGCCCAGCTCGGGCGTCTCTTGTGTCTCCAGCTCCTGCGACAACTCCTATCACAGAGGAGGAGCTCAACAGACATCTTTGAAAAGAAATACACAACTATAAAAGACTGCACAAACCAGCCAACGGGGTGCACATGCGCGTACACACACACAAACACACACACACATGCACGCACACACACACGCTAGCCGACGGAGTACACGTGCGCGCACACACACAAACATGTACGCACACTCACATGTATACATGTACACACACACACACACACACACACACAGCCCCCCCCAGGCCAGCTCCTCCTGTGGACCCACCCTGGGCCAGGCTCCCTGCTCAGCGCCCCCTCCCGCCCCCCAGGCTGCCCCGGGAGCCCCCAGATGCCCCTGGAGACCGTGCGCTCCCAGCCTTCCTGTCCCTCTCCAAGCAGGGCCCCAGGACAGGGTCTGGCTTTGCGAGGTCCAGGCTCCCTGGACTGTCAAGATGAGAGGCACACGCCCCTCGCAGACTCTGACCGATGACGGGCAACGCGGGGGCTCCCGGGAGCATTCCGGAATGCAGCCGCACAGCCGAGGGGTCCGCCTGTGTGGACCCTGTCTCCACCGCCAGCCGGCTGTGCTGACACCAGGAGTTAACCACGCGTCCTCCGAGACGGCCGTTCCTGCACCTACACGCTAGGGTGAAACGATCCTCTCCCAGTCCCCCTGGGCTCAGAGGCGATAACACACAGAACACGCCTAACACCACCCCCCGCGTGAGAAAGGCGCTGAATCAGTTCTCCCGGTCAAAGGACATCACAGGGGAGTTTGGGAGATTCTGGAAAAAACAGAGAAAAGTTATCCTAACAAGTGACACCATTCCACCTCACCTCAAGATGTTTATTAGTGAGGGAGTGACTCCAAGCCCCCTCTGTCCTAAAGTTCTATAATTTATAATCTAGAGACTTCGGGGTGGGGGAGGGGGTTTAAAGTTTAAAACTATTAAGCAAATGATCTCAAGAACCAGCCAGGTGCCTGAAAGAGGGAAAGAGGACAACGCTGATCACGAGGCATTTGTTTCTAGATATATCGTTCATTTCCCATAACGAAATACACAATTACTCCAGAGGAAAGCTTTTTCTTTTTTTAAAGAAATCACATCACACATTTAGATTTCCCAAATGACTTGCAGTGTTTTAAATGTCCCACTTGGCTCTCTAAACACGTTGTTTTCCAAAAGCAGACAGAAGGATGGAAGAGAGAAATGACGCACCTGGGCCAGACAGGAGTCTCTCTCAAGACCCTGGCCCGGCGGGTCTCAGGCTCACTCCACTCTGGGGAGGGGTCTCGCAGGCAGGAAGGGCAGCCCCAGCACCACCAGCCCAGCTTGGGGGCGTCAAATGCTGGACACAGAGCCCCTGACTCACAGCCACTGACTATTTCCAACTCGCTGACAAGGCTGCTTCTGAATATCAGATCCACAGATCTCTTCCACTCACGCAACCATCTTGCTATTATTTTACAGATGTAGTCTAAAAGCTGGGAAGCTGAAACCCAAGAAGAACACACCACTTGTGCAGTATTCAGACACATGAGTTCCCTGCTGAGGCTCTTCCACAGCGTTCCTCGGCTGTCTCTGAAAATCCCCCTCCCTTCCCCAAACATCCATGGAGATGGGGGAACAGGTGGGGAAGAAACTTCCTAGGAACGAGGAAAAGGCTTCATTTCTCTGGGAGAAGGTGGACAGATAGTGTGTGCACACACGCATGTGTGTGTGTGTGTGTGTGTGGAATCAATGCAGGAAGAATCAATCACTTCTTTGCATTATCACCTAAATAAAATCAAAACAACCCCAAGATTTGCCCCAAACCAAATCCACCTCCAGGAGAAACCTGGCAGGTGGAGCTGGGTGGCGGGGGATGGCAGAAGGCGACCCGTTGCCTGGAGTCTGTGACAGTGGCCCCTGCCTTTCAGGACTCTCTCCTCCGTCACGC
This sequence comes from Cervus elaphus, assembly GCF_910594005.1. Taxonomy (NCBI): domain Eukaryota; kingdom Metazoa; phylum Chordata; class Mammalia; order Artiodactyla; family Cervidae; genus Cervus; species Cervus elaphus. The sequence goes on along the minus strand of NC_057826.1, from coordinate 2,441,670 downwards.
ACCGCGATGCCGACCTCCACGCCATCACTGATTCCCACTGGGGTTGGGGGAAGCCAAGGGGAGGGCAATTCTGAAGCACATCAACTCATGGACGCTGGCAAAGTGTTTGGGCTGAAATGAGTTACTTTTGGTGCTCTCCAGATGACTGTTTTCCAATTGCCAGAGGCAGTCTACAGCAAGTCAGCTAACAACAATTAATAATAAGATGATCACCAAAACACCTAACACACACTTACTTATAAATCCTGTCAAACACACCACTGGGAAGTTCTAATAAAGAAAAGGGAACACACACACACATGCACACCCTCACACTTAAGTCTGAAAGTCAAACTGGCATCTTTAAAATCACCACTTTTAACCAACTAAACCTTGGGATTTTCCCAATTCATTTCACCAATCTGTCCTTTGGGGACCTTTAGCAAATGAAGGTCAACTCTTCTTCCACTCCTGAAACATCACAGTACTACCTAGGCGGGATGAGAAGGAATACAGACACACAGAAGTTTACAGAAATTTCATACACTCCCAAAACTCACAGGAAATAGAAAAAGCTGACGGTCTTATATACTTGTAACACCAGCCATGCTATAACACTTCAAAGAGCAAAATAACTATTCAAACAAAATCAAAAGATGTTGTAGCATCAAACCACTCTATCTTCCCACCCCATACACACAAAGAGAGGACTTATGGATAAACAAATTCTCCATGACCATTTAATTTCTAATAACTTTATTAAAGAAACAAAGACACGCAAATTTACAAGGTTGTATTTGTCACCTGATATATTAATACACCAGGGAAGGACAATATGTGATAAAGTTGTTCGGAATGTGGAGACATTCCTTTTTTAAAATAACAATTGTTTGCATCACACCTACCACCTTAAAGTTAAAATTGCATAAGCAAATTGCAAAAAGGCTACATGGGAGAACATACATTAAGTTGCCTTTTTCGTGCCTTTTTTTTTTTTTCAATTTAAAAAGCAAACTGATTTAAAGTTGGTAAGAGGGGAGATAAAACTCACCATTCAGGACACTGACAGAAACAAAAATTTGGTTATTTTAAAAGTTCAAGACGCAGGAAAGAATTCTCACAAACACCCCATGAAGAGGGGAGGAGCTGAGAGCCAGCGCCAGCTCTGGACTGAACCTGCACCCTTCCCGGTACTTCTACTTTTTAAAAAGGGATTCAGACTCTGCAAATGACAATTAACACAGTAACGTTTTATGGAGGGTGACAAGGGCCCACGTGGGTCTGACAGAGACACCCTTGGGTGCATTTCAACTGGCCCACGAGCGCCGCTTTCTCTTCTGGTTGTCCACAGTTACTCATCTATTTTTAAACGTTCCAATATGATCTTATCTAGCAGGCACATATAATTTGATCACCTTATTTCCATAACTAAAAGTTGTTGAATGTGCCCAGCCAGGTAAGAGTTACGCTTACAGGGTGTCTGTGGACTAGGCTGGAGCTTAACGGTTGTGGTCTTTTATTTTTAAAACACAATCGCAAAGACCCGCTGGGTAGAACGTGCACGCTGGGCTGGCCGCTGGTTGGCTGGCTTTGCGCAGAGTGACCGCTGGCCTTGGGACCAACGAGACACCCATTCTCCCTTGCTGTTGAGTCACTGAGTCGTTTCTCTGCGACCCCATGGACTGCAGCACGCCAGGCTCCCCGTCCTTCACTGCCTCCTGGAGTTTGCTCAGATTCATGTCCAGAGCCAATGATGCTATCCAACCATCTCATCCTCTGCACCCCCTTCTCTCCCTGGTGGTCCTGAAGGGGCCTGGGGGGCAGTTCGTAGGTTGGTAGTCCAGGTTTTCACCACAGTGAGTTGCTATAGGCAACTCGGCCCACTTGGAAGGAGAAATTGCCTTTACAGTGCCTCTAAATTCTAACACATGCTTCCCAACTGCAAAGGCCTCTGGTGCAGGGGCGTCAGTTATGAACATAAAATCAGAAACCATCCCTGACCCAGGAGGGCAAGCAACAATGACCACGTGACCCTTCAAGATTCCTCTGATATTACTGTAGGTGTCGTCAAGACACGGACAGAACTCATGGGGTCCCGGGAGCAGAGGGCGTCCAGGACGACTGCAGGTAAGAGGTGGCTCATCCAGAAGTCCACAGGAACACGGGTTTGATCAAGCACAAGGCAGAGGGGGAGGAGAGACGGAGTCAGACAAGGACCTAGTCTTGGGATTAACGCTGAAGAAGAACATAAGTGCACAGAGTCCCCCAAAAGACTCGCTGACCTGGACCCTAGGAACCATATGAAATCACACAGCTACCTAACGTCTCAGAGTCCCCTCCTGGCCTCACAGTCTCCCTGAGGCCCACTGAACAAGGCACTTGAACAATGCAGGGGGCACCGACCCCTAGCCCTCACACACAGTCAAAAATCCTTATATAGGTCTTGTTGCCCCCAAACTCAACCACAATCGTCTACTGCTGACCAGAATTATCAATCATGTATACAATTAGCATGTATTTTGTATGTCTCTTAATTTTCCCGATATTCCCAGGCTATGAAGTTCATCTGAGAGTTTTTTCAAATGGTCACAGATCTCTAAAATTTTTTCCAATATATTTATTGGAAAAAAATCTGCATATAAGTAGAGCCTCGCAGTCCACACCCCTGTTGGCCAAGGATCAGTAGTACTTAAAAGACAAGTGACAGCCTTAACCGCATCATCGTCTCATTCTCATCATCCTATCGTTCTCGCAAACTGTGTTCCCGGGAGGTCCTACACCAGGGTGGGGCTGCCAACCTCCATGCCTACACACCTCTTCTGCAAGCCCCACACCTTGGTGAGAGCGTGTGAGTGTCACCAGGAGAGGCCAGTGTCAACACGGAGCACTGGTCACGATGGGGTCCACCGGGGCCACAAGCACAGTGACCTAGGAGATTCGTCCAGGCCCACGGGGGCAACCTGGGACAGCGCACCTGCTTCTGGATGCTTCTGAGCTCAGCTGTGGACTCACTGCGACCTGAGGTTGGGAACATGGAGCACAGCCCTCGAGAGTCAACCAGAAGCTCAGGAGGTTCATCAATAAGTGACAGTCATACCCGGAGACAAGACAGCCAAGCAGACACCGCGGAGAGAGCCCGCCAAGAGCTCTGCGTCACCTGATCACGCCACGTCGGACGGAGAAGTGGGGGGACAGCCCACGTCTCATCTCACGGTGCAGGAGGCCTCTCTGACTGCTGCTTCCTTGGTCCTGAGCTGGGGCTCAGGCCAGACTCCTGCAACCGGCAACCCATCTCCCCACATGGGAGGGGAGACATGGGGAAGCGAGGTGCGCTGCCCAGGGACGCCCTGGGGCCCCTACCAATGGCACTTGGACCATTAAGGTTTAGAGAAACAGTCAGCCCCTGATTACCCAGGGGAAGTTTATACCCAGGAAATTTTAGCACACTCAGGACCTTGCTGAGTCACCTGGCCTAAGTGTCAGCCCAACGTGGACCTCAAGCTACGCACGCGACTCCAGCCCCCACACTGGAGCTGCTGTAGGGCTAACAGTGATGGCCATGACCGTGAACACTGACCAGGAGCTGACCAGGTGCCGAGCGCCGATCTAGCATCCATGTGTATTGTTTCATCTCATTCTCCCAACAAACCTGGGAGGTGCCTAGCAGGATGGCCCGACAGATGAGGAAGTGAACGTCCAGGCAAGTTAACTAACTTGCCTGAGTCTGACTCAGGAGCTGTGCACGTCACTAGCAAAATCAAAGTCTATGAACCAACACCCGTAGGTAGGTAGCCAGCTTCCATAAAACCCTGATCACACGTTTCTGAGTCAAATCACAAGAAACTGGGCGGAACACCAACTGTAAGAAGTGATGTATACCCTTAAATGGGAGTGTGTCTACAAACGCTTTCTGATACACACACACTCATGTTCTTTAATTGCTCATGTCTGATGAAAAACAGTCCAAAGTTACCATTGTTATTATCATGATTTTATATTTGTGTTGCTGGCACGTGACCCTCGGCAGACAAAACATGACCGTTTCACTTGCAGAGCAAATTTCAAAGGGCAATCAAGCATCTCAGGTGTCCTGAAACAACCCAGGGAAGCAATGTGAGAAGAGTAGGCCTGTTTATGGCCAAGAAAACAAGGGCTCTGAAAACCTAGGGCTTCCCTAGACCCTGGTCAGTGAGAAGCAGAATCAGCCTCAATCTTCTCAGTTGCCTCCATCTTTCCAACAAATCATATTGCTTCCAGGAGAAAATCCAGCCTCCTGGAAACGTCTGCAAATCTGGAGCATCAGAGCAGTCCGACAATCTGCAGGATGGGCTGTACCAAGATAGACAGCATCCCACAAAGTGAGGCGCCTTGTGTATGGGTGTATCAGGATTTACATCCCCTCCCCTCCAGGCGGGGTCCCGGGTCTCTGAACTCACCTGGCAGGAGGGAGATTCTTAACTGTGTGCTACTTTAGAGAAATTCTCAAAGGGAATTAGGAGAGAAAGGGCTTTGGTTGGATGGGCAAGCTCTAAAGTGGGTGAGAAAAAGCTAAACTCCAACATCCTCAGGCTGGAAATCATCGACACCGGATTTATTTGGCAACATAACCACAGCCCAAAATTACACTCAACCTCTGGGGTAAGGTCTACACGGGTAAGGTCTTACACACAGTTAAGGTCTACACAGCCTGTGGGGTCCACACACCACAGGGAGGATGTGATTTACATTTCTGACAAGTCAAGTCCTTTGGCCAACTTATTGGAAAAGACCCTGATGCTGGGAAAGACTGAAGGCAGAAGAGGGCGAGAGAAGATGAGATGGTTGGATGGCATCAGTGATTCAGTGGACATGAACTTGGAGAAACTCTGGAAGGTGGGGACGGAAAGTGAGGCCTGGAGTGCTGCAGTCCATGGAGTCACAAAGAGTCAGACACGACTTGGTGACGGAACAAAAACAATGTCCTTGTAAGTACAGAATAAGTACTTAGTGCATCTCTAAGGCGCTGTTATCCATCTTTTAAGACAACAGAAGGAAGTGTTGTACTTTGGGGTGTTTCAACCGTGTAACTGTTCCCCAAAACAAATACAACAAAAAAAGATCACCTATGTTAGGAGCACCTCCTCCCGCAACGCGGCATCCCTGAGGACCGCTCAGAGCTGGCAGGGGCTTCCGGCTGGGAAGCGCACTCCCAACATCTGCGCTGTGGCCAACCTGTGTGAGGGCCTCCAGAGCCCCAGGTCGGAGAGACCCTCCGCACCCAGAAGAGTTGTGGGGTGTGTCCCGTTCGAAAGCCCAGCTCTGCCGTTTGCTTTCCCAAAGGGAGCCCGGGCAGCAGGGAAGCTCTCCTCCTGGGAGGGATCTCCCCGGGTTTCGTACCAGCCTCCAGGGACAGGAAAGTAATTATCAAACGCTGGAAAACAAAGACTCTAAAACCTAGCCGGAAAGAGGCAGGGGCTCTGTGCAGAGGTGGTGTCCTTGTTGTTGCTTTCTGGCTATACCATACTGCCTGCGGTGCAGCGCGGTCTGACGGGTCGGTTAGTTCCTCAACCAGGGATGGAACCTACGTCCCCAGCAAAGGAAGCATGGAGCCCCGCGGAGGCATTTTAAATTCAGGAGAGACCCTTAATATGCTTCACTCTGCACTATGACCCACCGCTCACCGGGAGCCTGGCTCCTCGCTGGCCTCTGTCAGGGCTGAGCGCACACGCACCAGGCACTCGGGGCCCGTGGGGACCCGTGCGTATTCCCTGGTCCCCTCACTCTGGGCCACACAGAAGCGCTGGACAGACTCCATCCGCCCTGCAGGCCACGCTGCGCCCCCGCACTCTGCTCACAGCCCCGCCAGGCTGACATCCGTGGCCGTGCGGTCAGTCTCCCGGGGCCGCGGACCTCCAGGGAGTGCTCCGCGAGAGAGGCGGGGAGGGGCGAAGACTGCGGGCAGGTACTTACCGCACCCCCTCCCCGCCCCAGCTCTCCCCAAGTCAGCTGCACCCCTCTACCAAACGTCTCGCCCTCACTGAGGACCCACGACTCAGCTACTTTTCCCCTCCTTCACCCCTGAACCTGAGCCTGAGAAAAGTCCCCCAGGGCAGCCAGCCACCCCCAACTCCCCTGGGGGGAGGACACCATCCTTGCTGGGTTCCTGTATCCCTGCCCGCTGCTGCCAACAAGCCTTTTATTAAATACCCCTTGGTTCCTTCAGCTGGAGTGTGCCATCTGTCTCCCGCCAGGACAGTGACTGGCAAATATAAAAACCAAACCCATCACTCTAGAATTTCACTCTTGGAATCTACTTGCCACAATATGTGCATGTTGCTTCCCTTGCAATTTCTGCAAGTCATAGAGGACAGCGTCCGGCAGAGGGGAAAATGCCACAAGACTTCCATCCTAATTTACTCTACTGTGTACCTTGAAGGCACAGAATTCATCTTCTTAAAAAGTGAAGCAAGCTTTCCAACATGAAAACTCGATTACAGGATTAGAAAAGTATGTTGTTGCTAAAAATATTCTCTGCAGAATTCCTTTACAAGCGCCTCATCAATGATTTCTACTGTGTTTCAGAGTCACTTTAACCGTGCGTAAGAACTGCAAATAGGACAGCGTTTGCTGGGAACTTTCCAGTTTTAGAACAGCAAATTAAAACTGCATCTAAGCTAAAACATTATATACAGTAGAAAACAGCTCTGTGCTATGAATTCAATTCTAACAACAAGAATATAAAATCAAGATTTCTAAGAATTTAAGTCCTAAAAGTCATCCTCACCCTGAAAACCACTGGTGTTCTGGACTAGGTCAGGCTGACCTACAGGAAAATAAAACACAAACCAAAGTTTCAAGCTGAAAAACTATAAGCTGTCTTGGGGCAAGGGGTGGGGCTCTCCAACAAGCCAACAAGATACAACAGGGAAAAACCAACCACTGATAACAGTGATCTTAGTTCTTTCATCATTGAGAATTTAAATTTCAAATTTGAATATGAAATGATTCAAATCCAGTGTCAGACTCTACAATGTTCAAGTGAAAGTCACTCAGCTGTGCCTGACTCTTTGAGACCCCATGGACTACACAGTCCATGGAATTCTCCAGGCCAGAATACTGGAGTGGGAGCCTTTCCCTTCTCCACGGGATCTTCCCAACCCAGGGATCAAACCCAGCTCTCCCACATCTCAGGCGGATTCTTTACCAGCTGAGCCACCAGGGAAGCCCAAGAATGCTGGAGTGGGCAGCCTATCCCCTCTCCAGCGGATCTTTCCGACCCAGGAATCAAACCGGGGACTCCCGCACTGCAGGTGGGTTCTTTACCAACTGAGCTATCAGGGAAGCCCATAATGTCCGCAATGTCCAAAACAAAATTTAAAAAAAGGCTTTTAACAAATTGCATGTAAAGCAGGTGTTAGCAATGTATTTTTTAAAAACACTGAAGGCCCATCCCAACCAGGGCTCTCTGCAAGGAACAAGCCTGAACAACTTCATCTAAAACCAAATAATCAAACAAAGGCTTATCGTGGCTTTTCCGCAGACCTGGGTTCCAACAGTGAGGTGTTGGTTACTTTCCCAGGGTTGAGCCTGTTGTGACAGGTCCCAGAGTTACAGCAGGTGAGAAATTTTGCAACAACTACTAAGGGAGGGAACTCGTAAACAAAGTCTCTCTTCTTGGGAAACCGTGATGAAATCCAGACAGCACGGCCTTAGCCCTCTCTGTGTGTCAGTCTCACACAGCACACAGCAAAGTCACAGTTTAACACCTACTTGTGAGACTACGTGATCAACGTCTCTCTCCCCCAGCTAACATGTAAACTCTCTGAAGGTGGGGCCCACTCCCGCGTCTACCCATGACTCGGTGCCAACTCAGACAAAAGTGCTCAACAGATTCTCCAAGTGTGGAAACCACACCTTCCATAGCGGGACTGAGAAAAGCAAGTTTGAGCCCTCACTAAATACACTTTTTCACAGGATTCTATCCTTGGAACTGAGAAATTTTGGAACTAAGAAATATTTTGCTATTCAAAATAAAAATTCAATGGAAAGGAGAACAATGCAAGTTAAAAACCGCACAATATGACAACATGCCCATGGGAATTGCTAAAATTAAGAACATTCGGGACATTCCTGGTGGTCCAGGGGCTAAGACTTCGAGCTCCCGATGCAGAGGGCCAGGGTTCGATCCCTGGTCAGGGAACTAGACCTTGCGTGCTTTGGTTAAAGATCAAAGACCCTGTATGCCACAACTAAGATCATAATTAATAAATAATCATAATTAATAAAAAAAAAGAACACTGACAATGCTAAATGCAGTCAGGATGTGAAGGACTGAAATACAAACTGTTGGGAGGAATGTGAACCAGCACAACTACTTTGTAAAACAGTTTAGCATTTTCTAATAAAATTAAACATACATTTCCATGGGACCCAGTGAACCCACTCCTAGATGTTCACCCAACTGAAATGAATGCATCTATCTACACAGGCTCGAACAAGAATATTCAGAGCAGCTTTATTCATGATCCTTAAAAGCTGCAATCAACTCAAAATCCATCTGCTAGTGACTGGATAAACAGATTATGTATCTCCATAAAATGAAATATTACTCAGCAAGAAAAAGGAATGTGTTATTGATACACACAACACCTGGGATTCTCAAAAACATTTTGCTGAGTAAGAGAAGCTGGAAATAAAAGTATACAATTCTATGACTTCACTCATATGAAAATCTAGAAAAAGTAAAATTAATCTACTGGGGAAAAAAAAAAGAGTGGTTGCCCCAGGGTCTGGGTGGAGGGAGAGGAGACTGCTTCAAAGGGGTCGAATAGTTCGTGGTCATGAAAATGTCCTGATCTCCACCATAGTTGGTGGTTACACAAGTGTATATATATTAGTCAAAATACTTTCAACGGGTGCATTTTTGTACAAATTCATAAAATTTTGCCTCAATAAAGTTGATTTAAAAAAAAAAAAGAAACATAACTTTAAAACAAAACACAAACACAAACAAAATAATCTAACTAGAGGATCCACTTGGCAGTATAATCTGACATGGAAAGGAATTCTCCCACATGGCTTTTGAACTCAATACTGGCTGTGCTTTCCAGTGGAATATATACAAAGGACAAAATGAACTACAAAGAAATACTGTGTTCTCATCAGAATTATATTACTAATAGGAATAGGCAATATAACTTTGCAACTATATGTCTCATAGAGTTCAGCAAAAAGGATACATGTCAACAGCATTAACAGTTATTAGGAGCCAAGCAAAGGGTTATGGTGAAGCTGAAACTCCAATACTTTGGCCACCTGATGCGAAGAACTGACTCATTAGAAGAGACCCTGATGCTGGGAGAGATTGAGGGCAGGAGGAGAAGGGGGCGACAGAGGATGAGATGGTTGGATGGCATCACCGACTCAATGGACATGAGTTTGAGTAAGCTCCGGGAGTTGCTGATGGACAGGGAGGCCTGGCGTGCTGCAGTCCATGGGGTCACAAAGAGTTGGACATGACTGCATGACTGAACTGAACTGAACTGAAAGAGTTATGAAAACAAAATCAAAGACTGAAACCCACTGAAGTCAAAAGTGACTTGGAAATATCCATAAACTCATGATCCTATTTATCCTTAGTGCTGTCCACTGAAAACCACAGCCGAGCCACAGTGCCAGCATTCAGATTTGGTTTCTAAATACTGTTCTCCACTAAATGGAGTTGGAGCTTTGTTGGAGAAGTGGATGATTCCATGTCTGGAAACGGAAAGGATACAATAAGCCTAAGGCACTTCTGTGCAAGACAGTACTCAAAGGCTAAACAAGGCTTGTTCAAGCCCGTTGAAAGGTCCTACTGGCCAAGTTTGGGATAATTTGAGCATTAAAACAACATTAGTAACTGATTATAAAGCACATCTGTAACTGATTATAATTGACTAAACAGAAACCTATGAATCCACAGCACTATTCACAGAAAGAAGTGTATTTGTTAGCATTGGCGGTGATTATTTCACCAATCCTTTTCTCCACACCTTGGTCATTACAGTTTCTGTTTCAGGAACTGTAATGCCAACTAATGATAGAATTAGAAAAATCACCATTTTGCAACTCCCTAGTGAAATAATTCAGGCAAGAATCATCAATGGATATACACACAGTGCCAAATTATCTCCCCATAGATTACAGGTGAATTGCAAAGCGAAAAACACAGCATCCAGTGGAGAGACCACCTCAGGTCAGTGTTCAAACTCAGCATCACTGAGCGAGGGACAGCCTGCTGGGATCTGATGGTTTAAGCAGCAACGGGCACCGCCTGGCAACCGTTTGAACAAGCATGTGCATCTCTGACCTCCAGGGGACACAGGGACAAGAGGAGCCACATCACAGGAAATAACCGGCCAAACTAAGAATGTGAGACGCTCTCACACGTTCTAAGACAACTCGTCTTCATCTCCTAAAATTTTTTTTAATAAGTAAATAATAAACCAGGGTTGGGGGGGGAGCACAGAGATAGTAGAACCATTCTGCATGGAAAAGACTAAAGAGACAAAAAAATCCAGTTGCAATGTCTGTACCTTCCCCTAGGGTTTAAAGACACACACACACACACACACACACGTTATAAAAGATCGGGGGGGGGGGGGGGGGTGGAAATTAGAGAAATCTGAATATGAATGACATATTAGAAGCTGTAGGGATTACTTCAAGGTTTCTTAGGTGTGTTAATAGTGTGCTCACCCAGAAGAAAATCTTCATGCCTCTTTATTCCTAACAGATTCACGCTGATGCTTTGAAACCTACAACTTCCGTCTAAATGGCTCACATGATCTACGCTGAACGATGAAGCAGATCTAACAGGTTGACGGTGACTGATTCTAAGAGGTCGGGTAACAGGAAAGCACTGTAGTATTTTTGCAATTTTTTCTCTGTCTCTGAAATTTTTCATAATAATCACAGGAGAAGCGGGGAGAGGCAGCGGAGACAGCATCACAGTCTGGGAAGTCTGATCCCAGACAGAACAGGACACCACACATCTCTGCAAGCAGGTGCACTGAGTCCTGCCCCCAGCCCCACAGATGCACTGATGCCCACACCCGTAGTATCTCAGGACTCGAGAGAACCTGGAGAGTGGGCGTTTGAGGCAGCGCCGAAGCTATAATGAAGGGGGTGACTGGTGTCCTTACAAGAGGAGGAACCGGGACACAGACCCGCACAGAGGGACGGCCGTGTGACGATGCGGGGAGAAGACAGCAGGCTACGAGCCGAGGAGAGAGGTGCCCATGGGAAGCGGCTCAGCCAACACCTTCGTCTCAGACGTCCCGCCTCCAGAACTGTGAGGAGATGCCTTTCTGCTCTTCAAGCCACCTGGGCTGTGGTACTTGCAACGGCAGCTCTAGTTTCACAGGGAAGATTCCCAGGAGGAGGAGGAGGACCACTCCTCTAATTCGGATGGAGGAACAGCTTTCACGGCCTCGTGTACATCATCTGCCGGCTGATACAGAAAGCCAAGGGCTCCCGGGATGCTGCAGGGTGGGTGCAGGGCAGGGGCGTGAAGATGGCTATTCAGGGTGACTTCACGCCTGCTGCGTCCACTGGGGAGCACCCAGACACCCCAGAATCACTTGTACACTCACAGGGCTCCTTGCAGAGCCAGACACGTGTGGGGAGGTCCCCGCAGCCGGAGTGAACCCCAGGAGAGACACATCAAATGCACACGTCTGTCTGCCCTAAGTCATCAGGAGTGGAATTTTCATCAACTAGCACAACTGTTTCAAAGATATTAAATGCACTTCTCTTTGGAATAAAAGAAACATTCTCCTGTTCATCAGTGCAGTTCTTCTTTACTTATAAGGGAAGACATTTAAAATAGGTACTTCATATTACACAATTTTTACCTTTTCAGAAACAAAAATAGCAAATAAAAACTGCTAAGAAAGGCTAAGAAAATGGTGTTGAAGGGGGTGACGGAGGATGAGATGGCTGAATGGCATCATTGACTCAATGGACGTGAGTCTGAGCAAACTCCCGGAGATGGTGATGGATAAGGAAGCCTGGCGTGCTGCAGTTCACAAGGTCGCAGAGTCAGACACGAATAAATGATGAACAACAATATCACATTTCTGTGACCACATTATTTGAATCGTGCCAGGTTATAAGGCTACAGACTCAGTTCTAGAGTCTTGGGACATGAGAGCTGGATAAGGTCTTAGAGATCTCCTGGTTGGCACTCTTCACTTGACATTTAAGGGATGCAGACTCAGGCGGGCAGAGCACGTGACCTGCCTCCACCTCCTGCCCGCAGCCATGAAGCCCTCTGCCAACCTGCCCTCTACTCTGGGAACCCCCCGGCTGTGGGGGGAGCCCCAAGGCCTCCCCAGCAGGCAGCGGTGGGGATGGGAAGACTGCCCTGGAGCCCTCGCCCACGGCTCCTCAACCTCAGCCCTCCCAGCATTTGGGGAGGGCGGTTCTGAGTTGCGGAGCTGTTCTGTGTGTTACAGGCTTCCCTGGTGGCTCAGTAGGTGAAGAATCCATCTGCGATGTGGGAGACCTGGGTTCCATCCCTGGGTCGGGAAGATCCCCTGGAGAAGGGAAAGGCTACCTGCTCGAGTATTCTGGCCTGGAGAACCCCACGGACTGAATAGTCCATGGGGTCACAGTCAGATGCGACTGAGCGACCTTCACTTTCACTTTCACTTTCTGTGTGTTACACAAAGTTCTGCAACATCCCTGGTGTCCACGCACTAGGTACCAGCAGGACCGCTTCCCCAAGCTGTGATGCCCAGACTCCAGACATCGCCAAGGCGACAATGTCACCTCCATTAAAAGCTGAGGCTCCAGAGTGTAGCTGCGCTCCGGCAGAAAGAGGTCTCCCCAGCCCAGATGGCTGGAGAGCACCTTTCCCACGTGACTGACCTGCCCTCTGCAGCTAAGAAAACAATGCATTTTCCCACATCGCTGACCACCCCCTCCTCATCCCTGTGAGGGTCCGAATCTGCCAGGGACACGGAAGGACTCCAGTTGAGCCTCGCCTCCTCGTCACAGTGCGGCCAGCCATCCTGAGAACACCTCAGGAAGAACTCCATGAGGACAGCAGCCCCGCCACCGCCTCCAGCCCCTGCTCCGCCCGTGAGCAGGGGCATCGCCTGCTTCTCACACTGCACCCGACGTCCCAGCCCCGCTTCTGAAGCCATGGTCAGTCACGACCTCCTGGGCCCCACGGACCAGGAGCTGCCCCGGGAACTCCTTCCAGAGTCACTTGTGAAGGTGCTTGGCCGTGGGGAACCAGAGGCAAAACCAGCTCCCGATGCCCTAAAGCTCTGTATGGAACTCAGAGATCAAACTCAGAAACTGCAGGAGAAAAGCCCTATTCCCAGAGAATCGTCAGGAAGACAACAGCAAGGTAACTGAACTGTCATCTACAAATACGAGTCATCAGTAATAGTAACAATCCTCCACTGTAGAGGACTTACTCCCAGCACTCCTGAAATGACTCAGAGGATTACGCCTCAGACCAAGGTCACCACCAACAAAACCACACGGATTGCAGGTCTGCTCTTAACGCTTTAAAGCCCCCCCACAACATCTGCTGGCATGATGGAAACAGCCCAGTGCGTCCTACAGGTCCCGGTACCCCCACCCCGGAGCGGGCACTGCCCAGCCTAAGTGGCCCCGGCACACGCCGTCCCGAAGGGCTTCGGCACAAGTGCTTCAATGAGGGTCAAGGTGGCCCCTGGACCCTTGATCAACCCTCTCACTGTCTCCAGAGCGCCACGTGGCCCGCCACTGCCCACACGTGGGCTGACGACCGTGGCCGTCCTCTCCAGGGGACCCTACGGTGCCTGGAGTCTCACACAGCCGGACCAGAACCCATGACCTTCCCCACAGTCCCCCCGCCCAACCCCGGAACGCACTATCTCCTCCTCGACGCCTATGAAAGCACACGACGTCACCACACTCTCCTCCAGGCAGATGTGAGGCCTGACTCTTCACACCGCTCTTCCTGGCCTGCCTGCCCCTCGGTTCCCCAGTTGTCATCACAGCCTTGGACTCCACCTCTGGGAAAAGCGCTCGGGCATCACTGATCCCTTTCCTACGGCTGCCAACCGGGTCCAGCTGCTCCCTGCCCCTGCCGAAGCCCCGGCCCCTAACCTAGCACTGTTTCCTCCTGCCTGGGTAATTACCCCCATCACCAGTCCTCCCCAAGCCAAGCCTCGTCCTGATGCTGCTGTGTTTGCCTGTGTTTCCTGTCCTCCCAGCGTGGACAGGAACACCCCTCGCCCCGGCCTCGCAGTCGCTCCCGCCGGGCTCCCTGCTGCTGCTGTGTTTGCCTGTGTTTCCTGTCCTCCCAGCGTGGACAGGAACACCCCTCACCCCGGCCTCGCAGTCGCTCCCGCCGGGCTCCCTGCTGCTGCTGTGTTTGCCTGTGTTTCCTGTCCTCCCAGCGTGGACAGGAACACCCCTCACCCCAGCCTCGCAGTCCGCGCCCACCGGGCTCCCTGAACGTACTCTGCACCGCGGCCTTCCCTGCTCCCTCACGCTCTCCCCTGCTCCACCAGCTTCCTCTCCCAATCAATAGATAAAGCATATGAAGCTTGAGTTTGCTCAAGCTACACGCGACCCCTCCCACGGATGCCCTGTGAGGTGGGCTGGGCGGACATGGGTGTCAGAGTCAGACCTCTCCCCACCTCAGATTCTGGGCCAGTTGCATGTCACAGGACAGGAAACCTCCTGTCCTTCGGAGCCTCAGCCCCCTCCTCTGTAAAATGGGACAATTACCTACTTGGTTGGGTGCTGAGATCATTAAACGACAGGAAAGCAATGGACAAAGAAAGGGGAGTGTCTGAGGCAAGGTAAACGTGGACAAGAGCCTGCAGGTCACAACGCACAAGACAGGCAAAAGTGAAAGGCACTCCTGCCAAGCGGGAGGGCGGAGTCCTCCGGACCCCAGGTGGGAAAGCCGGGAGGGTGGCCATCCGGCACGGCTCCCTCAGCACCCAGGTGCGTGGAACACCCGCGCTGTGTTTGGCACAGGGTTGCTTTCCTCCCCGTCTCTTTCTGTTCTGGCTGGAGCCTGCACCATCTGTGAATCACCCCGCACAGGCCAGGCTTTCAATAATTTGCAGAAGACCTCAGGGAGCCTGAACTAAACATATGTCCCCAAAATATAACGTGATTCACAGCCTTCCACCTACTAATGGGGAAAGGGGGCTTTTTCTTAAATTTAATTAATTGATTTATTTTAATTGGAGGCTAATTACTTTACAATATTGTAGTGGGTTTTGCCATACATTGACATGAATCAGTCACGGGTGTACATGTGTTCCCCATCCTGAACCCCCCTCCCACCCGCCCACCCCCATCCCATCCCTCTGGGTCATCCCAGTGCACCAGCCCTGAGCACCCTGTCTCATGCATCCAACCTGGACTGGCAATCTGTTTCACATATGATAATATACATGTTTCAATCCTGTTCTCTCAAATCATCCCACCCTCACCTTCTCCCACAGAGTCCAAAAGAATCTGTGTCTCTTTTGCTGTCTTGTATATAGGATCATTGTTACCATCTTTCTAAATTCTATATATATGAGTTAGTATATTATATTGGTGTTTTTCTTTCTGACTTACTTCATGCTATATAATAGGCTCCAGTTTCATCCACCTCATTAGAACTGGTTCATATGCATTCTTTTCAATGGCTGAGTAACATTCCATTGTGTATGTGTACCACAACTTTCTCATCCATTTGTCTGCTGATGGACATCTAGGTTGCTTCCGTGTCCTGGCTATTGTAAACAGTGATGCGATAAACACTGGCGTACACGTGTCCCTTTCAGTTCTGGTTTCCTTGGTGTGTATGCTCAGCAGTGAGATTGCTGGGTCATATGGCAGTTCTATTTCCAGTTTTTTAAGGAATCTCCACACTGTTCTCCATAGTGGCTGTACTAGTTTGCATTCCAACCAACAGTGTAAGAGGGTTCCCTTTTCTCCACACCCTCTCCAGCATTTATTGTTTGTAGACTTTTGGACAGCAGCCATTCTGACCAGTGTGAGATGGTACCTCACTGTGGTTTTGATTTGCATTTCTCTGATAATGAGTGATGTTGAGCATCTTTTCATGCGTTTGTTAGCCATTGGTACGTCTCCTTTGGAGAAATGTCTGTTTAGTTCTTTGGCCCACTTTTTGATTGGGTCATTTATTTTTTCTGAAATTGAGCTGCAGGAGCTGCTTGTATATTTTTGAGATTAACTCTTTGTCAGTTGCTTCATTTGCTATTATTTTCTCCCATTCTGAAGGCTGTCTTTTTCACCTTGCCTATAGTTTCCTTTGTTGTGCAAAAGCTTTTAAGTTTATTTGAGTCCCATTTGTTTACTTTTGCTTTTAATTCCATTACTCTGGAAGGTGGGTCATAGAGGATCCTGCTGTGATTTATGTCAGAGAGTGTTTTGCCTATGTTTTCCTCTAGGAGTTTTATAGTTTCTGGTTTTATGTTTAGATCTTTAATCCATTTTGAGTTTATTTTTGTGTATGGTGTTAGAAAGGGTTCTAGTTTCATTCTTTTACACGTGGTTGACCAGTTTTCCCAGCACCACTTGTTAAAGAGATTGTCTTTATTCCATTGTATATTCTTGCCTACTTTGTCAAAGAGAAGCTGTCCATAGGTGCATGGATTTATCTCTGGGCTTTCTATTTTGTTCCATTGATCTATATTTCTGTCTTTGTGCCAGTACCATACCGTCTTGATGACTGTAGCTTTGTAGTATAGCCTGAAGTCAAGCAGGTGGATTCCTCCAGTTCCATTCTTCTTTCTCAAGATTGCTTTGGCTATTCAAGGTTTTTTGTAATTCCATACAATTTGTGAAATTATTTGTTCTAGTTCTGTGAAAAATACCGTTGGTAGTTTGATAGGGATTGCTCTAAAACTATAGACTGCTTTGGGTAGTATACTCGTTTTCACTATATTGATTTTTCTGATCCATGAACATGGTGTATTTCTCCATCTAGTTCTGTCATCTTTGATTTCTTTCATCAGTGTTTTATAGTTTTCTATACATAGGTAGCATATTAAAAAGCAGAGACATTATTTGCCAACAAAAGTCCATCTGGTCAAGGCTATGGTTTTTCCAGTGGTCATGTATGGATGTGAGAGTTGGACTGTGAAGAAAGCTGAGTGCTGAAAAATTGGTGCTTTTGAACTGTGGTGTTGGAGAAGACTCTCGAGAGTCCCTTGTACTGCAAGGAGATCCAACCAGTCCATCCTTAAGGAGATCAGTCCTGGGTGTTTATTGGAAGGACTGATGCTGAAGCTGAAACTCCAGTACTTTGGCCACCTCATGCGACGAGTTGACTCACTGGAAAAGAACCTGATGCTGGGAGGGACTGGGGGCAGGAGGAGAAGGGGACGACAGAGGATGAGATGGATGGATGGCATCACCGACTTGATGAGTTGGTGTGAGTTTGAGTAAATTCTGGGAGCTGGTGATGGACAGGGAGGCCTGGTGTGCTGCGATTCATGGGGTCGCAAAGAGTCGGACATGACTGAGCAACTGAACTGAACTGATACATAGGTCTTTTGTTTCTTTAGGTAGATTTATTCCTAAGTATTTTATTCTTTTCATTGCAATCGTGAATGGAATTGTTTCCTTAATTTCTCTGTTTTCTCATTGTTAGTGTATCAGAATGCAAGGGATTTCTGTGTCTTAATTTTATATCCTGCAACTTTACTATATTCATTGATTAGCTCTAGTAATTTTCTCGTGGAGTCTTTAGGGTTTTCTATGTAGAGGATCATGTCATCTGCAAACAGTGAGAGTTTTACTTCTTCTTTTCCAATCTGGATTTGGAAAGGGGGATTTTTATCAATGTCTAAATTTCTATGCAGAGTCAGAGAAATGTCTGGATCTTTCCGCCATACACCACCTGGCAAGACGGCATCTTCCAACATGTCAGACTTCTCTAGACGGATGAGCACTGCAAACACACCAGCATCAGAGAGAGCAAAGACAATGGATGGTTTTTAAATAAAAGAATGAGATGAATGTGCTAGTTTCTAAGATCTGTCATGACCACAAACTCCATGAAGTAAAACAAAAGAAATGTTAAGTCACAGGCCAGAAGTCTGAAATCAAGGATCTGACAGAACCATCCCCCCACAAGGCTCCAGGGAATAACATCCTTCCTTGTTCCTCCCAGGCCTGGTGGCACCCAGCAATCCTTGGTGTCCTTGGCCACACCACTCCCATTTCTGCCTCCAACATCACACAGCTCTCTTCCCCGTGTGTCTGTGTTCTGTCTTTTTACAAGGACACAGTCTTTGGATTTCGGGCTCACTCAAACCCAAGATGACATCTTAACTAGTGACAGCTGCTAAAGACTTATTTCCTAATAAGACTGTATTCTGAGGTTGCAGATGGACACAAATCTTGGGAACATACTCTGGTCCATGACAGTGATGACCGAAGATAATCAAGGAATTTTTTAGAATCATTAGGACAAAAAAGAACTCACACCTGCATTTTGCAGCAGGTTAAGAACTGTGGCCAAAGAAGGCTGCCCACCCTGGGTGTGGAATGAGGGCCTGGAGATGGATTCTGCTTCTCTGGGCTCCTTGGCCTGATGCAACAGGCTCACCTTGCAGATGCAGAAGCCAAGTCTGTGAAATGTACAAGTTGTACCTCTGCCTGGCAGAAGCATCAGGACAAGAACCCAGGTCTCCTAAGCCTACACCTGACAACCAGCACTTCCAACAGACACAGTTAGATGGACAACTTTCTGTATCACAAACAATTACCATCTACTACAGGTAGACGCTAAAAATCAGCCAAATGCCTTCACTGTCAGAAACTGGTTTCACCCACTGAGAAAAGTGTTTCTAATCTAGATCAATAAACTTTCTTTCAGGAGCACTGGGCACACACCTACCACAATTTTAGGAATGAGTTCTAGGAACACCTAGTCATGAGACAACATAAAATAACATGGAGGGACAGCGATCAAGATATGCCCACAGTATTATGGTTCCACTGAGAGGAAGTCAGCTTGGGCTGGGCAGAGAGCATCATGAGAGACTTCCTGGATGAGGTGACCCTTGTTAAGGTCTAAAGGATGAAGAGGAGTTATCCGGAGACAGATAAGGATAAAGCCATAACAGCATGAGCAAAAATCGTGATCACTTCTTTAACTATAGCTAGGGCTGTATAGGTGTTGTAAGCTGCATGGTTTCACATTCCTTGGAGAAAGAGGCCCCAGTATATTCTTTCTAGCAACTGGCACCTAAGGATTATGACTCTCTCCTGAATTGGCATTTGACCAGAGAAGCCGAATTATGTAACCTGCAGAGTTCCCATTTTTGCCTTGGCTGTCAGGACACTCAATCAAAATAAATGTATCAGTTTAAGGATTGGGAGCTTTTTCCCTCACAACAGGGTTTGCCTGTTTTTGACTTCCATTTCTACAGTCTTATTATAAGATGTTTTCTACATATTACAGGCTTCGCTGGTGGCTCAGCAGTAAAGAACCTGCCTGTGATGCAGGAGACATATGTTCTATCCCTGGATCAGGAAGAGCCCCTGGAATGTCAACACACTCCAGTATTCTTGCCTGAGAATTCCAAGGACGGTAGAGCCTGGTGGGTGACAGTCCATGGGATCACAAGAGTTGGACACGACTTAGTGACTAAACCACCACCACCACCATGTATTATAGTAATCCTTATTACAAAGAAGAGGAATATAAATTATAGTCATGCTGATAAGGTACATATGCTGTTGTCTATGTACATGGCCCTAGAAATCTAAAAGCTCAAACCCCATCACCTTGAACTAAGTTAAATTCCACATGGCTTATAATTTTTTTTCAGAAGTCCAAACATATCAACTTCTGAGAGAAAAGGGGTTAATTAATTACTAACAAAGCCATCTGGATCCTGAGGAAAGTGAATCAAATTTCTATCTGAATTGCAGAGGCTAAGACAGGAAAAAAAATGAGTTAACGTTCTCTCTGTCTCTTACATTGAGCTCTCACAGGGAAGTAGAAGAAAGCAAAGGAGAAGAAGACAGGAACTATTTACATGACCAACGTGTAAAGTCACTTCCAGAAGGGCCATTCTCACAAAGACTCACTTCCAACTCATTAAGAGAATGAGAGAACTGAAGGTGGAGACTTACCAAGGTTTAATATCCTCCACACACTGAAGACGTGACTCTCCTTTACTTTCACCGGCTCTGCACCTCAACACCAAATGCAGACGCTGATTGCAGACAGCCCAGCAGAAGCACACTGGGGACTGCAGGTGGGTGGAAAACTCCACTCCTTGCCCAGATGTAGGTGATCTAACTGTCTGGGGGAAATTAGCCGACCAAAAATTATTTTTTAATGGCTTCCTGTGCACGCAGCACTTGCTAAGTGCCACCGGAGAGAAAAACACAAGGCATGGCCCCGGCACTCAGCAGAACTCATCATTCGGCCTCGGAAAACCCATGGCCGCCGTTCAGGGTAGCCCGGGGTAAGCGGTGCAGACCGCACAACACCAGGAGATTCCACGACACAAAGGTGGCAACAGGAAGTGGCTGAAGGAGGCGACCGGAAGTGGCTGCTGGAAGCAACCAGAAATGGCTGTTGGAAGCGCACGGTATGCAACCGGTCTCCTGAGGGGCCTGTGAGAGCAGAGAGATTGGACCAGCAAGGTTAAATGGGAAAACGCCTGACACATAACAAGTGCTCAATTAACATCAGCTCGACAAACCGTTATCTAATTAGAGAGAAAGTCAACTCTATTAGCCGGCTTGGTCTACTTTCACAAAATACCACTGACTGGGAGGCTTAAACAACAGGAAGTTATTTCTCACAGTTCTAGAGGGTCCAAGTCCAAGAGCAAGGTGCTGGCTGACTCAGCTCCTGGTAAGGACTCTCGTCCTGGCTGACAGATGGCCACCTACATGTCCTTCACCTCACACGACCTTCCCCTGGTGTGCGAGTGCAGAGAACTTCCTCTTCTGGTAAAGCCCTGGACCCCATCAGATGAGGACTGCGGCCTGATGACATCTATAACCTTCAGTTCAGTTCAGTCACTCAGTCGTGTCCAACTCTTTGCAACCCCATGATATAACCTTACTTACCTCCTAAAAGCTCTGCATCCAAATGCAGTCACACTGGGGATATGAACTTACAGAGGATACAGTTCAGTTCACAGCACCAGCACAGGAGAAATGACTGTGGGTATACTATTGACGGAGTACCCAGTATACCCCGGGAGTTGTACCATCACTGTATCATTTAATCCTTCAAAAACCGGGTAAAGGAAGGCATTATTCTTCTCACATCACAGATGAGGACATGACACTCATTAACAGTAATCAACTTGCTGAAGGACCCACATCTGGCAGATGGCTAAACAAAAATGCATACCTAGGTGTCTCTGATTCCAACCTCCAAGCTCCTGAAAATCATCTGCACGACTCCTTATTTCATTAGATGACAGACTGTGTTATAGAGTTTATTGTAAGCTGCGTACAGAGACTATAAGTGCCAAGGGCCAGAGAGAGGAGAGACTGTGTGTGTGTGTAATAAGATCAGGAGTAGATTCCATTAAGGAGATGGGCTTTAAACTGAGTCCTTAGGAGAGAGTTTGGTTGAATTGTACAGAAAGGAGAAAAAATTAAAAAAAAAAAAAAAAAGTCCAGGTAAAGACAGCATAAGCAGTGGACCAAGGCCTCGTGGACTCCAAGAGCAGGTGGTAACCAGCGGTATCCAGTGTTGCATAAGTGCAGAGAAACACCACCACATGAAGATAGAAATGGGTGAAGAAAGGATCTAGAAAAGGGGGAAGGGTCTAGAAAGTCAGGGAAAACTTATTTCAATCTGGGAACTTAAGACACCTGAGCAGAGGACACAGTGGTGACAGTATTCAGACTGCAGGGGATGGAGCCAGGAGACGGGAAAGGCCGTACCTGCCACTCAGGGATAAAGAGGGCGGGGCCACAAGCTAGGTGTGGTCCGGAGGCCCAAGGAGAAGAGGAATCAGAGAGGACCAGGAGAATGGGGGCGCCAATGACTCATTCATCAGAACTTCCGGAGCCCATTATGCAAGGCGCTGTCCTCCACTTGCAGGAGACAGATGGCAAACAAGTAACAAAGAAGGGTATAAATGCACCTGCAGCAAAGTGCTCCCTGGAGGACAGTCCTGATGGAGCCCAGTGGGAGGGCTTTAGCAAGACCTCTAGGAAGAGGTGTCATGAGAGCTGGAACCTGACAGTTAAGAAGGTGTCGGTTTGGTGGAGAAGCGGAAAAATGAAAAATGAGATGACCGAGGGGCCGACAGCAGAATCGTTGAGGGTGAAGATGAGTGAAACAGGGATGGATTACACACACTGGGAAAATGGCTCTGAGGGCAGCTGGCTCACCAGGGCCGGCAGAGCCCCAGCTCCAGACTGCTCTGTAATGCCAGGCACTCACAGAAAGAGCCCAGAAAAATCAGAGGATCCAAAGTCAGGTGATCCAGAAAGAGAGAGTCCCAGGAAACCATGCTTGCAGCCTTGGGAGGGAAATCAGGATGACTGAGGAATGTCCTGACATGATGAGAGGGAGCAGTCATTGGAAAGGGCTCCTGTGGGCAGTGCTGCAGCCCAGCGGGCACTTTACAGGAGCTCTGTTTGGGTGTTCAGGGCAATCCTTTTCATCCCATCTGCAAGGCCTGCCTGAAATGGGTTTGAAAGCGAAACACAAGGAAGTCACAAGCTTCTCTGTCACCACCTCCACCTCACCAGCAAACAGGCGTGTTCCTTCTCAGAATGCCTAAGACAACAAAACAAAAGAACGACTATGAAATCCCTATGCTTCTCTGCTGGCTCAGACAGTAAAGAATCCGCCTGCAATGCGGGAGACCTGGGTTCAATCCCTGGATCGGGAAGACCCCCTGGAGGAGGGCATGGCAACCCACTCCAGGATTCTTGCCTGAAGAATCCCACAGACAGAGGAGCCTGGTGGGCTACAGTCCATGGGGTCACAGAGAATGGGACTAAGTGGCTAAGCACAGCCCAGCACAAGCACCCCCAACCTTTCGGACTTGCGGCATCTCACACAGGCTCCTTAATGGTCTCCTTTCCCTTCCCAGCCAAGGGCTCCTGCAGTTCCCCGATCATGACCCAAGAGTCACACCCAGCGACTTCCAGCTCTTTCTCAATGGATGTGTTCAGGAGAATTATGCTCTTCATAACTCTTATTATTAACCACTTTAATTTTTAATTTTCATTTTTATACAACAAGGGCAAAGAACACAAGCAATCCAGATGAAGGCACCGAAAATGTGTTATGAAGACAAGGATGGAAAGCTGTCGAAATGGACAGTGTGCTGGCTGGCAGGCAAGGAGCGCTCACTTGTGGATGACGGGTAGGGAGCCAGACTCAACATACAAAAGGCAGTCTGAAGGCATCAATGCATGACATTAACGAGCCCGCCATGGAGACAGCACAGAGATGGTCCAGCCAGTCACGACCACAGACGGGATGCCTGCCCTTTGGCCCACTGCCAAAAAGGGAGACGGGAAGAATAAGGAGGCTCTTTCCGACCACCCAATTCTATAAAATTATGGCCTCCCCCCGCTCTTTTGTAAACCATAAAAAATCCTGCACACGGAATGTTTGCAGTCATATGTCTCAATAGCATATCTACATATATATAGTATATGTTTTAAAAGTAAGGAAAACTGTTACTTTAAGAAAATGATAAAGCCGTGAAATCCATTAATATATTTTTCAATCAGGAGACTCTGTTTGGGGATTTTCTCTAAGCTGCTTTTTTTTTTTTTTTTTTGAAGAGGAAATCCCAACCCACAGAGCAGACAATTTGCTTTTTCTTCAAACTGATAAGCAGTATCATTCTGTGTTAGATACTACAGAATTCATATCATTGAGCATGCTTTTATTCTAAGGGGGGGGGAAGACTAGCAAAACAAAATACATAGTATTAAAAGAAATAAAAATGGCACAAGGAAGCACCAAAGTAATTGAATAGACTCGTATGCCCCAAATCTCCAGCAAGCCTTCTCAAGTCCTTGCTGGTTCCCTGGCAATGCTGTGAGAGTGGTCCGTCCATACACAAGGGAGGCAAGACCCTCTCAGGAGGAGTCCAGTCCCTCTCAGGAGTTCCTGCCCTTATCACTTAGGAGGTAGTATTCCATAAAGTTCTCCTCTTCGGATGCGAAGAACACTGGGTGCAGCCCACCAAAAGCCAAAGGTGAAGAGGACTGGTACAGGAAACTCTCTTTATGGACTTATGTCTGCTCTCCTGGGGCCAGTTAAGGAGGGTGTAAACTTTAGGGCTTCCCAGGCGGGGCTAGTGGTAAAGAACTCGCCTGCCAATGCTGGAGACGTGAGAGACGCAGGTTCGATCCCTGGGTCAGGAAGCTCACCTGGAGGAGAGCATGGCCACCCACTGGGATTATCGTCTGGAGAATCCCACGGACAGCGAAGCCTGGCAGGCTACAGTCCATGGGGTCACAATAAGTCGGGCACGATGGAAGCGACTCAGCGCGCACCCACGCCAACTTCAGGAGAATCACTTTGAACCCAGGGAGCAGCCTGACTGCGCATCGCCAGCCCCAGCTGGACCCTGGCACTCCAGGGGGGCCAGCGAGTCCCCCTGCTCCCAAAGCGGCCCAGGCTCAAGGGGACAGCTGTCGCTCAGAAATAAACTGCTGTCACACTCGGCAAGCTGAAGACACTCGACAAAAGTGCCTTCAGATGCTCAGTGACACTGAGGTCATGCGAACACTGAGTCACGCAGAACAAAGCGGCCCTGCATTAATAATCCTACAGGGAAAAATAATAATAATAATTCTACAGGGATGCAGCCTGGCCCTCTGCATTCGCACCAAGAGCCCATCTGACGCAGCCATTCGGGCCTGTGCAGACCGAGCCTGGTGACCCCACGTTTCAGTCGAAAGTACTTTTCTGCTGAAGAACACGTTACTCCAAACAAGAGCCGCTCCTTCCCAGTTCAAGGTTTAGACAGATCCTAAGTAAGAAACGTCAGGGGGCTGTGGCATCTGGTGGGACCAATTCGAGACACATCGGCAGGCAGGAAGGGCCGTCCTACGGGCTCAGGGTGTCTAAGACCCTCCCGTGGATGAGGGTGGACCCCGGAGGGAGAGCCCCGGTACAGCAGACAGCCCAGGACAGGGGGCGCAGCTCTGGAGGGCTGGGGGGCACTGAGGTGCACAAACACCTCCAAGTAGGCAGAGGCAACCCAGGAAAGTTCTCACTACTCTAAGGAGCTGCCTTCTGAACTCAAAGTGCAGTCTGAAGAGGATAAGATGAGTGGCATGAGTTTAAAACAGGGTGACGCCTTTTAGGATTTCCGTTTATAAAGCTAAAAAGCTGAGCCTTCTGCTCCATCACCCCACACCACCTTCCCCTAACAGAAACACCGAGAAATGCCTTTTAAGATAAAAACAAAGAAACAGAACCATGTTAATAAGGTTACTGCATTTGGGGGGGCGGGCGCTGGTAATCTTCATTGCAGCACTCGGGCCCTCAAGCTATGGAACACAGGTTTGGGGCAAGTGGGATCTTAGTTCCCTGACCAGGGATCAAACCCACGTTCCTTGCATTGGAAGGCAGATTCCCAACCACTGGACTATCAAGGAAGTCCCGAGAAAAGCCTTTCAGCTGCCATCTAGAGAAAAGAGGGGAGGTGAGAGAAATAAGGGGAGAAAAATGGACGCTCATTACAATTCCTTCCTGACAGAGGAGAGGAAGTTCAAGTGCACAACAAACGAGCAACGGCCCCAGAAGAACCGATCCCAGCAGTTCGTGTCCCAAGCTGTCTGCCTGCAACCTGTGAAGCAAACATGCCCAGGACTCTCTAAACTCTCCCCACTTGGTCGTCGAGACCCATGGTCTCCTCATTCATCATCAAAAACTAAAGAGGCAAACAAACCATCTGCCTCCTAATCTGGCTTCTTTTTCTTTAATGTGAACAAAGACAGGTTTCAAATGTCCTTGAAGAGGCGGTGTTAGGAGTGAAAACAGCTCTGAGCTCTGGAGGTGTGGGTTCTGGATCCGAATCCAGCAGCAGCCCCCACTGGGGGGCTCCAAGCACCCCTCCAGCCTCAGATCCCCTGCTCTGTAAAAGGACACAGTCCCACTGCACAATTCCTAAGTGCCTTTCATTAGGTTTAACTCTTCACATCATTGTTGTCCAGTTGCTTAGTTGTGTCCGACTCTTTGCGACCCCATGGACTGCACCACGCCAGGCCTCCCTGTCCATCACCAGCTTCTGGAGTTTACTCAAACTCATGTCCATTGAGTTGGTGATGCCATCCAACCATCTCATCCTCTGTTGTCCCCTTCTCCTCCTGCCTTCAATCTTTCCCAGCATCAAAGTCTTTTCCAATGAGTCAGCTCTTCTCATCAGGTGGCCACAGTGTTGGAGTTTCAGCTTCAGCATCAGTCCTTCCAATGAACACCCAGGACTGATCTCCTTTAGGATGGACTGGTTGGATCTCCTTGCAGTCCAAGGGACTCTCAAGAGTCTTCTCCAACACCACAGTTCAAAAGCATCCATTGTCCGGCGCTCAGCTTTCTTTATAGTCCAACTCTCAGATCCATATATGACCACTGGAAAACCATAGCCTTGACTAGACGGACCTTTGTCGGCAAAGTGATGTCTCCTCTTCTTAATATGCTGTCCATGTTGGTCACAGCTTTTCACACCGTTAGTGTGAGCAGAAATCACTGCTACTGCTTTTTCCTGTTGTATTGGTTTCTGAGGGCTGCTGTGAAAAGGGGCCACAAACTGGATGCCTTGAAACAACAGAAATTTATTCTCTCATAGTTCTGGCTTGAAGTCCAAAATCCAGGTATCAGCAGGGTTGGTTCTTTCCGGAAGTTCTGAAAGAAGCATGATCCATGCGTCCTCTCCTAAGCACCATGTTGTCGGCAGTCCTGGCGTTTCCTGACAGGTAGATGCATCCGTGCACCATCCGCCTCCATCCTCACACAGCACTCTTCCCGGGGCTCTCCTCTTCTTATACAACGCCAGATACATGGGATTAAAGCCCACTAATCCCGTATGTCCTCGTCTTACCGTGATTCTACCTGCAAATATTCTATTTCCAAATGACATCACAGGTACTGAAGGTTAGGGCTTCCACCCCTCTTTGAAGGTTCACAATTCAACCCACAACACTCGCCTGGACAGGCAAACAGCAGACACCACGGGAACTCCAGCAATGGCACCACGTGAATAAGCTGCCGTTTCTGGACAGGTTATCTACAAAGCTTCACGGCCATCTCCAAACTGGCCTGCATCAGTCATAGCCAGGTGACGGCCACAAACAGGGCTCGCCAGCAAACCCACACACCTCACAAACACATGGCCCCACGTGTGTATGCCACACACTCTGCACAGGGCCAAAAAAAAAGACAAACCGGGGTTATATTTCATGAAGCTCAACCACCGCTAAGAAAACAACCATGTGGCAATAAATTACGCCTGCACAGACATCAGGCCTGTCCAGAGGGAGGGGGAAGACACTCGCTGATGGGGACAACATCAAGGGATCAGCACGGCTGGTTCTTTCGGCAAGTTCTGAAAAGAAAATGCGGTCCACGCCTCTCTCCGAACTCCTGGATGCAAAGGAGCGACAAAGGGGCAGAAGAGCAGCGAGAGCCCAGAGGGACGACTGGTCCAGAGCAGGAAGCTGGGGAGGGAAGACGAAGGAGCTGACACACGCCCGTCACGCCCCGACACTGCGGGAGTCCATGAGATGCTCTCTGATAAAGGAGACAGAATCGATCGTCAGGAGAAACGTGCAGAGAGAAGGAAGTCATCAGCCCCACGTGGACACGCCTGGCCTAAGCGATCTGGCCAGGCACACAGGGGTGCCAAGCCCCGCACACACCAAGAACCAGCCTCCGCCGTTCTCTGTGCTGGCGGGAATGAGAGCCCCGGGCAGCGGCTCAGCACAGCTGGGGGTCTCGGTCTAGGAGACGTCGCCCAGCTCTGATCGGCCGGGAGCGAGGGCTTGCGGGTTACACGCATCCCAGGCCCATCTCCCGCGTGGGAAGCATCTCCTGCAGAGTGAGCCCTGTGAGGGCAGGGCTGCCTCCCAGCACCTCCTCAAGCCTCCCGGAGACACACGTTTATGCACCACGGGGCGGTGCACGCTCCTGCGCTGTGGGTACAAATGCTCATCCTCAACCCAGGGTGGCAACCGGGACTGGCCGCCAACCTGCATGTCCGATAAAAGCACGGGACGGGGAGGATGACAGAGTCTTCCAGGAAAATAAAAAAGACACACACACACCACACACAAAAGCCGACTTCTCTGACGGTTCAGTGGTTGAGACTCAGCACGTTCAATGCAGGGGGCACGGGTTCGATTCCTTGTCAGGGAACTAAGATCCCACATGCTGTGCAGAAAACACAAAAAAACAAACACCACCAACAAAACAACACAGGAAAGAGTCCTCTGGGGCAAGTGGTTGGGGAACCATGGATCCCGGCCAACCCAGCTGACAGATGAATGACAACTCGTGGAGCAAACATGGCACCACAGGAGAAAGACCTCTGTTGGATGCAGAGATCTCAGGTCCAGAGCGAGGCAGGCACTAGGTCACAGGGCTGGTGAGGGACCCACTTAACTCTCGGTATCCAGCTCCGAGCTCCGTGCAGCAGCCGGGCTTTTTATTAACGCTCTCTGTGCAACAGATCCTCTACTCATTCACACACATAAAAGCCAAGCTGCACCCCTCCCCGCTCCCCGCCTTGTGTGGGTGTCATAGACCATCGAGGGCACATATGTCTTTAGACGCTCATCTCTCCCACAGGACTGGAGTCATCCCTGCTTTCCTGGTGCCCAGGAAAACACAGTGTGTTTAGAAGCACAACATCGACAGTTGCTGAACGAACGAAGGAGTTATGAGAAAGTTTCCGGCATACAGGAGTGGTCGCATTACATTATAACTTGTCCTTATTATTTATTTCAGAGCAACAACTCCCCTCAATATAAACTGGTCTCTAAGGAGGAAGGAAAAACTTGTAAAATAAGTTAACGAACCAGAGATAATGACGGCAGACTTAAGACGGATAAGTAAAAAAATCCTCCCACAATCCTCCAATTCCACCTCTCACAGCTCCCGGGCATTCTGCCTTCTCTACGCATAATATGTGTATCAGCAAACAGGTCCCAGCTCACCAGGAAAGATCTGGGTGGATTGCACTGATGGCTACGATACTAATGAGCAAGTAACTTGAAACAGGGTCCACAGACTTTATCAAAGAGTAAAATTCAAGGACACTCTGAGTAACTAATGAAACAAAAATGTGATAGGCTTGAGCATATTTTCAAAGGTCACAAACGAAAACGATAAATCACTTACAGAAAATTTTAGTACATTCAGTGACTCAGAATAAGACACACAAAGGAAAACAAGTCGCATGCAATAATAGCTCAAGCGCATGTCCGTTTCCAGTTAACCAGAGTCCTGAGGAAAGAATGAAGTGAAGAGATGGTACAGAGGCGAGAGCTGCAGACCTGGACTCTGTGACCAGACTGAGCTTCCAGTAAGTCGCCGGCACTGTTGGGACCTGAGACTCTTCCATAAAACCCCTGTCATCTTCTAGGATCCCCGTGAAGATATCTCTATCAAAGAATTTAGGGAACAGCAACAGCAAAGAACATCTGGGCTTTAACAAAAGTGCCAGACTGTGGGGTGTTGTTCACAATTGAGCAAATTTCACAGGGTGGGGTCAAGTCTCCCATACTGCGAGAACCACCTCTTTCTCTACCAACTGGAAACACGCCGTGGTCAGCACATTCAGTACTAAGACTGGCTCCCTTTTGATAATTCTGGACGAGAGGGTGGCAACTCTTGGCTGCTGAAAGCAGACAGAAGCAGCTATCTGGACAAGCCCATAGTCTTACAGAGGACTGGAAAAAAAAATAAAACCCTGAAAGTAGTGTTCTTCCTAACTAGAGAAAGCTACTTATACAGGGTACACAAATCTCATTAGCAGTAAATATTCAAAACTTTAAAAAACATACTCCTAAATTTATCTTAAAATATTTGAATTTGTGGCTTACACCTTGGCCATTCTCTTCTAAGGTATTTCAATAAAACCACCACGAACTATGGGGAAAACTGCACGGAGGCTCCTTAATAAAAACTAAAACTAGAGATAACAGGAAGTCCACTCCTGGGCATGTATCCAGAAGACAAAGAATCTAATCTGAAAAGTTACATGCACCCCGACGTCCACTGCAGCCAAGACGCAGAAGGAACCTAAGTGTCCATTAACAGATGAATGGTTAAAGAAGACGTGCTATATGATATGCAAATATGCGCGCACGCGTACACACACACACACACACACACACACGGGCTTCCCTAGCAGCTCAGCTGGTAAAGAATTCCTGCAATGCAGGAAACCCAAGTTCAATTCCTGGGTCAGGAAGATCTGCTGAAGAAGGGATAGGCCACCCACCCCAGTATTCTTGGACTTTCCTGCGGCTCAGCTGGCAAAGAATCTGCCTGCAATGCGGGAGACCCCGATTTGATCCCTGGGTTGGGAAGATCCCCTGGAGAAAGGAAAGGCTACCCACTCCAGTATTCTGCCCTGAAGAATTCCATGGACTGTATAGTCCATGGGGTCGCAAAGAGTCAGACACGACTGAGCGACATATGTATGCCAAAAAAAAAAGAATGAAATATTGCTGTTTGCAGCAATATGGATGGACTTGAAGAATACCATACTAAGTGAAGTCAGACAAAGACAAATATTACATATGATATACAAATATCACTTATATGGAGTCTAAAAAATAATGTAAATTATTTACAAAACAGAAACGGATTCACAGGCATAGAAAACAAACTGTTGGTTACCAAAGGGGGAAAAGAAGATGGGGAGGGATAAATCAGGAGCTTGGGTCTAGCAAATACACACGGCCATATGCAGAGTACATCATGAGAAACGCTGGGCTGGAGGAAGCACAAGCTGGAATCAAGATTGCCGGGAGAAATATCAATAACCTCAGATATGCAGATGACACCACCCTTATGGCAGAGAGTGAAGAGGAACTAAAAAGCCTCTTGATGAAAGTGAAGGAGGAGAGTGAAAAAGTTGGCTTAAAGCTCAACATTCAGAAAACTAAGATCATGGCATCTGGTCCCATCACCTCATGGGAAATAGATGGGGAGACAGTGGAAACAGTGTCAGACTTTATTTTTTGGGGCTCCAAAATCACTGTAGATGGTGCTTGCAGCCATGAAATTAAAAGATGCTTACTCCTTGGAAGGAAAGTTATGACCAACCTGGATAGCATATTTAAAAGCAGAGACATTAGTTTGTCAACAAAGGTCCATCTAGTCAAGGCTATGGTTTTTCCAGTGGTCATGTATGGATGTGAGAGTTGGATTATAAAGGAAGCTGAGTGCTGAAGAATTGATGCTTTTGAACTGTGGTGTTGGAGAAGACTCTTGAGAGTCCCTTGGACTGCAAGGAGATCCAACCAGTCCATCCTAAAGGAGATCAGTCCTAGGTGTTCCTTGGAAGGACTGATGCTGAAGATGAGGCTCCAATACTTTGGCCACCTCATGCGAAGAGTTGACTCACTGGAAAAGGCCCTGATGCTGGGAGGGATTGGGGGCAGGAGGAGAAGGGGACGACAGAGGATGAGACAGTTGGATGGCATCACTGACTCGATGGACATGGGTTTGGGTAGACTCCAGGAGTTGGTGATGGACAGGGAGGCCTGGTGTGCTGCAATTCATGGGGTCGCAAAGAGTCGGACACGACTGAGCGACTGACTTGAACTGAGCTGATATATAAAATAAACAACAAGGTCCTACATACACCACAGAGAACTATGTTCAACATCTTATAATAACCTATAATGGAAAATAATCTGAAAATATATGTAACTGAATTGCAGCTTCCCTGGTAGCTCAGATGGTAAAGAATCCGCCTGCAGTGCAGGAGACCTGGGTTGGAACCCTGGGTTGGGAAGAGCCCCTGAAGAAGGGAAAGGCTACCCACTCCAGTGTTCTGGCCTGGAGAATTCCATGGACTGTATAGTCCATGGGGTCACAAAGAGTCAAACACGACTGAGCAAGTTTTACTTTCTTAGATACAGTAAAGAATCTTGGTTAATTTGGTTTTAGGAGTGATAATGGTTTTCGGGGGAGGAATGTGTTTCTGTGAGTTTGAGAGTTCTTTTAGAGATATATTCTGAAATATCTGGAGAGACGCTGATTTGCTGCCTGAGATCTGCTGAGGCAGAGGGGTGAGAAGGGGCAGACGGGGTTCGGAGGAAACAAGACAGGCTGAGTGCTAATGACATGTGTGGTGTGTCGGCCCCCACGATGGGTACATGGTGCACTCAAGTCCATCACACTACAGCATTAACACCTTCTGTAACATAAAGTATAAGGAAGGCAGACTTTATAAGCCCACCTCAAGAGTCTGATCTTGGTCCTCTAAATGCTGCTTCTCAAAATTTCAAGATTCATTTGGGGAGTGTGCTTAAATGCAGCTTCCTAGACATCACCACCAGAAATTCTCAGGAAGTCTGGGCTCAAGTTCAGAAATCTGCATTTCTTATAGACACCCTATATTACTCTATGTCAGTGGTCAGGGCCACTCTGAGATAAACCACTCAGGTAACAGGAGCCCCTACAGCGCTGTGGATTAATGAGCCCGCTGGCAGCCCTGTGTAAATGGACTTGCGGATGGGAGGTGGGAAGGGACCAGGGGCTCCGGCACGACCCGGCCAACAATAAAGATGAGCGGCTGGGGTTACAGAAGAAGGGGTGTCAGACGCGTGCAGCTGATGGGGTATGGAGCTGAGAAAGGGAGGTGTCAGGGACGCCTCAGAAACAGAGGGCCCTGAGATTCGCAGAAGGACTGGAACATCGGAACAGTGGGAGGTATCAGGGTGTCCCCGAGGACAGGGTGTCCCCCAGGGACTGGCGTGCTGCAGTCCATGGGGTCGCAAACAGTCAGACCGAGGGACTGAACTGACTGACTGACCCAAGGCTCACAGCTCTGTGTCCCCCACAGCGTCGAGCACAATTCCCTCCACATTCCAAGAACTCAAGGTGGCTATACGAACAAAGGGATAAAATAAATCACCTATGTCAGGAGTCCCCAACTCTGGGATTTAATGCCTGATGATCTGAAGTAGCGCTGATGCAATAAGAATCAAAATAAAATGCACCACAAATGTAACCCACTTGAATCATCCCGAAACCACCCCCTCACTCCAATCCGTGGAAAAACTGTCTTCCACGAAACCGGTCCTTAGTGCCAAGAAGGTAACACTAAAGGGTTAATATTGCTGGTTTACTGACAATGCCCAAGGAGAAAAGATGTTATCACTTGAAATTCTAAGAGGGAAAAATCCATCCAGACACCAAAAAATGATGAAACCCACAGAGCAGCACCCGGGTGTGGGTCACTCACTCCATTCCTCTATAGACCCTATGAATTCCGTCACGGGCAAGTCACTCGTAGGAAGTGATGACACCAACGTGCAAAGGCAATGGTCAGCAAAAACAGAATCATTAAATAAAAATAAGAGCAAAACACTTAAAACGAAAAATAAGCTGGAGACTGTTTGATTTGTTTGTTTACAAATCCGGTCCAAGCTAGTTAAATCTATGGAAAGTTGGTCAGTGCTGGCCATGGTCTTTTTCTCCACAAATTTCCAGGCAGCAGAAAGTTCTGCTACGGAGGACAGGGCTGCGGCAAAAACCTTGAAGGCAAGAATGACTTGCCTCCTGCTTTGTAGGCTCTCCTGGTGGTTTCCCTGGTGGCTCAGAGGTAAGGCCTCTGCCTGCAAAGTGGGAGACCTGGGTTTGATCCCTGGGTCAGGAAGATCCCCGGGAGAAGGAAATGGCAACCCACTCCAGTACTCTTGCCTGGAAAATTCTGTGGGCTACAATCTATGGGGTCGCAAAGAGTAGGACATGACTGAGCAACTTCACTTTCATTTTTTAATTTTCGTATATGCCGTGAGTTTCCTCAGAAATGTCTAAGGGCTGCCCCCTGTCTTGTAAGAGAAGTCTAGACTTCTCAGCATGGCATTCAACAGCCAACGTTCAGCTCAACTAAAACCTTGCAAACCTCTTTCTTACAGGGGCCCTCTGCTTCAGCCAACTGGGGTAAAGGAAAGCAGAAATCCCAGATCTTGGTTAAACATCTGGCTGGGTCACTTAGCAAGCTGATGAATTTCTTTGAGCCTCAGTCTCGCCACTTGTAAAGCGAACACAGTATCTGCTGTACCACTGTTGGAAAGCTACACGCTCGTGGATACAAACGCCTCACACAATCACAAACAACTCCCAACAAGGCGGGTGAACATGTCAGTCCCCAGTTTCAAACCCAGTCTTCCACCATATGCATTCCCACCCCCACGTCCAAGTTAACCCTAATCACTCCAGTGACCTCCTCTCTCCCTGTCACCAGCCAGAGCCCTGGCCACCCAGCTAATGAAATCCTCTCTCCTCTCCAGGATTTCTCCCACGGCTCTGCTAACCCCCAGGGATCCTTTTCCCCTTTGGATTCCCAAACCATGCCATTCTGGCCATTGGACAATCAGTCCCTTGGCAGTTGGCAAACGATAATTCCCTGGTCTCTTTTTACCTCTGCCCAGTCTATTCCACCAGAGTTTCATCATCTCCAGTCCCTGGCAGGAAGTAATTACATTTTCTCCCCATTTTGAACAATCTCAACGTGATGACAGGAGCAGTACACGATGGTCATTAGCAAGACCCGTTACCCCATCTCTTGTTCTTGAAAATCAGGACAACCTGTGTTGGATACCCGACATTTACTCCTGTCTGTAACTGGAGGCTAGAGTTCATCATTTTTAGTTACCACTCAACCCTGTGATTACAAGCAATTTGAAGGCGGCTGGCAGGAAGAAGCAGCCATCAAGGAACACTGTTAGTGTGAGAATCACCAGCCCCAAATCTATGGAAACAAAATTCGAGAAAGATGAACTCATCACAGAGACCCTAACAAAGGGAGGCGCAAGATGGTACCCAAGTTCTGTGGTATGAGAGTCTGTTATCCAAGAGGGAGATGCTGAGAGGACACACAGGAAAGCAGAACTCACGGAGGACTCCAAGGTTACTCATTGTTTTCCTCTGCATTATTAAAATGTTCCTGAGACTTTCCTGGCGGTCCCCTGGTTAAGACTTCGCCTTCCAACGCAGGGAGTTTGCTTTCAGTCCCAGGTTGGGGAGGTAAGATCCCACACACCTTGCAGCCAAAAAAACCCAAACATAAAAAAATAGAAGCAATATTGTAACAAATTCAATGAAGACTTTGAAAACAGTTCACATTAAAAAAAAAAAATATTAACAAAAAGTTGTTTCCAAAGACCAAAGTCTTTCCAAAAAACTTTTTTGTTGAAGGCACGTTTCAAGCCCCAGTCCAAGCCCACTCCTCATTCCAGATTAACAGATGGCCCCAACTGCTGTCTTGACCTGGGGGACCCTGCCCCTGCTGGGACCAGGACCAACCCTGTCTGATGGAGGGAGCACGGGCCTGTGTGTCTGAAATAATGACAGACACTGCGCGGGGGTGGTGGAGCCGGCTCCTTGGGGCACTGGGGCCATCACATCACAAGGGCTGGTGCCAAGCACGCCAGCACCGCCTCGGGGAGCCGGTGGTGTGAAGACGCGGAGTCAAGGGCCACAGGGAGGAAGCCAGGCTGATGAGGAGACCGCACAGACGGAAGGAGCGGCGTGAATCGCCACGGACCCCAGACGTGCTTTACCACCCGTCTCCACCGGTCCAGGGAACTGCTGCTGAGGACTTGGGCCGAGCATCCTTTTCTTAAGGCAGCTTGGGTGCCTTTCTTTTCCTTGCAACCAAATGTACCCTGATGAGGACATTCTCCTTTAAGTGAAGCTAAATAAATTCCACCAGGAGATCTCTCTTAGAATCTATTTCGACTGACAGCAGCTACTTCTGCCTGATTTATTACTTTGGTAAGCCCTTCCTTCTGCAATCCGGAAGGGCAGTGATCTCTTCTAAAGCAAGGCTGATTTTACACCAGCGGGGCCGGCACAGGCGGCCCGACATTACAGGGCTCCGCACCACGTGTCGAGACCCGTTTGGTCGGCTTGTCCATCCCCTGAGAGCAGTGGAGCCTCCACAGCAGCAACTCCGTGGCTGAAGCAACGCTTACTTTCCAGATCCACTGCAAATCTCGTTGCTTGGAGACACGTATACAGGAAAAACCCCTCTCCCGAGCTTGGGACCAGATAGCAGGGAACTCACAGAAGTCATGGTTAGGTATAGGGGTGGTGGGTTAGTGGCTAAGACATGTCTGACTCTTGCGACCCCACGGACAGAAGAGCCTCGCGGTAGCCCAGCCCCTCTGTCCACGCCAGGCTCCTCTGTCTGTGGGATTCTCCAGGCAAGAATACTGGAGTGGGCTGCCATTTTCTCCTCCAGGGGATCTTCCCGACCCAGGGATGGAACCCGAGTCTCCTTATCTCCTGCAATGGTACGCAGATTCTTCACCACTGAGCCGCCTGGTCAGGGGGCTCTATTAAAAGGAATGTTCATTGGAGTGCATTTCTCTCATCAAATCAGAGATGTCCCTGGCCCCAAGCGCATTTGGAAGTTATATTCTCTTCTGCCTGTAAAACTGCATGCAGTAACTACCGTAACGACAGATAAGTTATTTTTTAAATAATTCTGAGCTTTTCCCTCTAAATATAAACCTCTTTTGTTTTTTATTCACCAGGCTGAATATACCCCCAAATGAACTCCCTAGTCAAACACTAATGGAAATAAAATTTCCAACAGAACTAAAATAGAGGCTTGATTTCAGCTCCTCTCTAAAGGAGAGGTAATCCAGAAATCCTCTTTAGTTTTCACCAAATAAGCGCTAATGCGTCCCAGATTAATACCTTGACTCCGACTTCTCCAGCGAGCTTGAAACTCACGTTATCAAACTTCTGACTTGAGAGCTCCACCTAGATGTTCAAAAGCCATCTCAAATTCATCATGGTCAAAACAGTATTTCTGGCTCCAGCCATGCCGCCCACTTCCCAAGCCACGTTTGCACTCAGGCCTTCATCGGCACACCCCACTGCTGGTCCAAGTCAGCATCACTTCCATCACCTCTAACCTGCACCAGAGAACAAGCCCCAAGCAGACGCTCCCGGCCCTGTCCCTTTAAACACTTTATCCCCACTCCCTGACATACCTCCTACAGGCCTTCTTTCAGGCCCATGGACATTTCAAGCCGCTGCCGGGGCCTTTGCATGTGCTGTTCTCTCTCCAAGGCTCTCTTGCCTGCATCTCTCCTGCTACTCAAGGCTGGCCCAGTCAGCTGCCGCGGGAAGCCTCTGCTCTCCTCCCCACCCCCTCTAGGCCATTCTCCCGTTTGTCTTCACTGCAGGTATCAGCATTACCTACGTGTGTCCACGTATGGATCTACTGTTACACACAGCCCTCCCTGTCACCCTCTCTGCCCCCACCATGTGGGTGATCCAGGAGAAATACGAGGGACGATGCATCACAGGTCATCACTGTATCCCCGGGACCCAGAATGGCACCTGGCACGTCACGAACATGTACTGCATGACTGAACTCTGCTGAAAATACTTCTGAGATGACTGACGCTACTTCTCTTTCTGAGTTGCTGTTGTTTAGTCGCTAAGACGTGTTCAACTCTTCTGTGACCCCATGGACAGCAGCCCGCCAGGCTCGTCTGTCCAAGGAATTTCCCAGCAAGAATACGGGAGTGGGTTGCCGTCTCCTTCTCCAGGGGGATCTTCCTGACCCGAGGATCAAATTTGCATCTCCTACACTGGCAGGTGGATTCTTTACCACTGAGCCACCAGGGAAGCCCTGTTTGGAAATGCAATCTAATTCTCACTTTGCAGAGTAAGGCTTCCGTAACGTCTCAGAACTGTGGCTGTAAATGCAATTTCTCACTTTACATGACTGCGCCTGGGGAAGATTCTAGAAGGAATACAGCATTCTATGGAGCACTCCAGGTGTCCTGAGCGAGACTCTGCACCCCAGCTCTGAGCCACGCTGCCGGCCCTCTAATGCCAGGAGACTGGATGTGCTTCTTTTCTGCTTCCACAACAACCACGACTGGAGCCAGCGCTCACATGACTTGGTCTTTTCTTCTGAACACAAAGTACGTGTGTCCGAGCGCTCCGCCAGCTGTTTCCTGACACCAGTGAAGTCACTTATGGGCCCCGTCCCCTGAGGATGACAGTCACCAATCTGTAGGAGACCCTACGCAGAGCTCCGGTGAAGGCAGCACTCACCTCTAACGCACTGGCCCCGGAGGGGGCCCGACACGCCCCGTGGGGACGCAAGGGAAAGAGGGAGGGGGAATTGGAGACCCTCTCCCCCGAGAAGCAGCGCAGTCACTCTGCCCGTGTTTACTGGTCTCCTGCCAAGTTCACAAGCAAAAGTACTCAAACGGCGCCAAAACACACGCACGCACACACACACACACACACACACACATCAAAGAATTCCTTCTCTTTTTGAAACTGTCGGTAACCTCGCATAGCAAACCATCGAGCTATTGTCAAAAGAACTACTTTACCCCCCTCCCTATCTTCAACCATGTATTTCTCCTGCTTTTCTTCTTATCACACCTGGCACAAGACTGCATCTTCACCTCTATCAAGCTGTCGCTTCTGAAGGTATTAAATGCAACTTAACTAGAATATCTGGAAGCAAAACCCCAATAAATGGAATGTCTGAA
This sequence comes from Cervus elaphus, assembly GCF_910594005.1. Lineage (NCBI taxonomy): Eukaryota > Metazoa > Chordata > Mammalia > Artiodactyla > Cervidae > Cervus > Cervus elaphus. The sequence goes on along the minus strand of NC_057826.1, from coordinate 2,402,955 downwards.
AAATGGGTCATCATCTCCGCTTTACTTACGTTACTAGAACAATTTAACGTTTCCCTTTAGCACCCTACCTCCTCCACCAATTCTTCATACTTATTTACATAACCTTTCTGATCACCCATTTCTTTCCTCTTCTCTGACACTGTTCCAACACATCCCTTAGGCCCAGCAACATTCATCTCCGAGACCGTTCGGACCTCTGTGACAGAAAATCTCATGCTTGCTTAGTAACAGACTCAGCATTTTCCTTGCGAGAGCAATGGCCTCGGCTAAAAGACTACATTTCCCAGCCGTCTTTGCTGCCAACAGGGTTCCTGTGGCCAGGAGCTAGCCAACAAGATGAAAGCAGAGTGGGGGGGGGGGGGGGTTGTTTCTGAAAAGCTCCTTAAAATTAGTAACTCAGTGGGACTCCCTTTTGTCTCCCTGCATACCCTTTTCTGCTTCCTGAAAGAACAAGCTAGCAGAAGCCATTTAGACCATGAGAAGATGTGACACCAGAAACATGCAGTGTACTGAGAACAGCAGAGGAGAAAGCTGGATGCAAGGTGGGTTTCTGTCTAATTCCTCAAGACCTGCTTTATGTGGCAAAGCAATGCACGTCTAGCTTGTTCAATTCACCAGTTTTTGGAGTTCCTGTTTACGATTAGTTCCGTTTAGTCACTCAGTCGTGTCCGACTCTTTGCGACCCCATGGACTCCAGCATGCCAGGCTTCCCTGTCCATCATCAACTCCCAGACCTTGCTCAAACTCATGGCCATCGAGTGGGTGATGCCCTCCAACCATCTGATCCTCTGTCGTCCCCTTCTCCTCCTGCCCTCAATCTTTCCCAGCATCAGGGTCTTTTCAAATGAGTCAGCTCTTCCCATCAGGTGGCCAAAGTATTGGAGTTTCAGCTTCAGCATCAGTCCTTCCAATGAACACTCAGGACTGATTTCTTTTAGGACAGACTGGTTGGATCTCCTTGCAGTCCAAGGGACTCTCAAGAGTCTTCTCCAACACAGTTCAAAAGCATCAATTCTTCAGGGCTCAGCTTTCTTTATAGTCCAACTCTCACATCCACACATGACTACTGAAAAACCATAGCTTTGATTAGATGGACCTTTGTTGGCAAAGTAATGTCTCTGCTTTTTAATAGGCTGTCTAGGTTGATCATAGCTTTTCTGCCAAGGAGCAAGCGTCTTTTAATAGAAACAGTCAAACCTCCACCTAACTAATCTATCCTTGGAGGTCTCATGTCCATTCATGCTTGTTAACAATTTATTCAAGTGTCCCGCCCCCAGAAGGAATATTCAAAACCCGCCCATTACTACTTTTATCTCAGCTCCAAGTGCCCTCTCTGGGGATGGGAAGTCTCCCTGACCGTCCTCACTTATGGAGCAGGCACTCTTCTCATACCTGCGATGGTTTACACTTGTTTAAATCTGTGTTTGTATAATGTCTCCTATTTCACTGGAATGTAAACATCTGAAAGGCAAAAACCAAATCTTAGTTTTTATTTTAACCTTTGATATTACCAAATAATGCTACTGAACAAATAAGTAAAAAGCGCTCAGAGCCCCTGAAGTCACAGGCAATGAGACACTGACTCTACTAAGGCAGAGGCATCCCACAGGAGTGACAGGACTGAATTTCAACTGTCTGAACGCTCTGAAGCCAGAAAGTGAAAGTGTCTGACTCTCTGTGACCCCACGGGCAGCAGCCCGCGAGGCTCCTCTGTCCACGGGGATTCTCATTCTCCAGGCAAGAATACTGCAGGGGTTGCCATTCCCTTCTCCAGGGGATCCTCCCAGCCCAGGGACTGAACCTGGGTCTCCTGCAGTGCAGGCAGATTCTTTACTGTCTGAGCCACCAGGGAAGCCCCTTGAAGCCAGTGTTAAAGCAAATGCAGCCAGGGGATAACTCTTACTCGGCTGGGAACCTCCCTGGCCTAGTGGTTAAAAATCTACTTTCCAAAGAAGGGGATGTGGGTTCGATTCCTGGCCAGGGAACTAAGATCCCACGCGCCGTGGAGCCACGAAGCCCAAACCAGCCAGCCTGCCGCAATGAACAACAGAGGAGGGAGGGAAGAAAGGGAACGAAACACGACAGGATGAAGAGGAAGAAAGAAAAATCCTTACCAGGCGGCTGGACATGTTCACTGAGAGGAACAACAAGCAAGTTACCAGCGACAGGGGCGGAGAACAAGAATTAAACACTTCAAGGGGGCCACATGGCTGAAATCCACAAACAAAAGATCAGCCTATAAACACAGTATCATCAAAATGAACGTCATATCAACCTTTAAATGCATATGTGTATATATACACATGTCTTCATCATCATCTGTTTCAACCATAAAAATGTCCATTGAGAAGAAGGGGGGATTTTCTAAAAAAATCTAAAACCTGTCACCACATTGCTAAAGCTTCAGAGCATTAAGACGTTCAAAGGCTCTGCAAGGGGGAATGAATTAATCCCAACAACCCATCACTAAAAGCAAAACACACGACTTTCCAAGAGGAGACTGGTGTGCCAAATTCCTATATTGTTTAGCGCAGAGAATTATCCCGCGGCTAAAGTGATTTCAGAGGGAACTCCTGGAGCCTCTTCAGCTCAACAGGGGAGGTTCTGAGAAGAGTCTCTCACTGGTTGCATATCCAGGTAGTCCCTCAATGAAGAAGTATCTCACAGACTTACCTGGGTACCACCAAGCTCTACCTAAGAGAATGCAAAACAATACTGAAAATGAAAGTCGCTCAGTCCTCTTCATCTCTTTGCCACCCCATGGACTATACGGTCCATGGAGTTCTCCAGGCCAGAATACTAGAGTGAGTACCCTTTCCCTTCTCCAGGGGATCTTCCCAACCCAGGGAAGGAACCCAGGTCTCCCGCATTGCAGGTGGATTCTTTACCAGCTAAGCCACCAGGAGAGCCCAAGATTACTGCAGTGGGTAGCCTATCCCTCCTCCAGCGGATCTTCCCAACCCAACGATTGAACCAGGGTCTCCTGCATTGCAATACTAGACAGATGCATTAATGGGATCCTCAGATCCAGAAGAACCAAGCTTTCCAGGACACCTGTAGGGACCCTCACCAAGGTCGGTAGCAGAGGAATCACTAGGGCACTAGAGAAGCAGGGTCCTCTTGAAACAGATGGGCCAGAAGAGCGAAGATATGAGAAACAGGAAACTGACCAAGGAGAGGAGAAGCGCGCACAGGAAGAATGGCTTCTGCCGGGGCGCTCCGTGAGCACGGAGGACGCCGTGCAAATGGGCCCACCCGACCGAGAAGGCTCTCCAGGCCGGGGCCACTCACCCAACCCGGTACCCTTCTAGCACTTAGCACAGGAAGAACAGTTGGTTCTGAACACAACAGGTGCTTTCAAAGTCTGCTGAATGAACGAGTGAGGCAAGAGGAAGACAACAGAAACGTCCCCCAGCCAAGGCACCTCCACCTGGAAGAATCGGGGCGGTGGAGCAGGGTCCGGATGGAACAGATGGGCAGGACTGAAAGCGCAGCGTGGCCGGAAGGCAGGACACAGATCTGTGGGCCTCCCTGAGGATGCTGGTATGAAGTGCTTTCTATTCCAGGGACTGTGACACGGGAGGATGTTTACTTCAGGCCCCCCAGAGACCCCGGTAACGTCTCAACCTTCCAAGGCAACACAGCGTACAGAGCGGACCATGGAGAACAGCCTGCCGGGCAGCAGGCTCTGGTGAGAAAGAGGCCGTGTTCCTGCTCTATGCAGGGCGGCCCCAGCTCAGAGGTAAACAGGACTGTCGCCTGCCCTGACGACCACAGAAGAATCTTTTACACCTCATCTCATTTTTGCATGTCCCACCACGCAACACTACCCCCAATTTTTAGTAATGTACTCAACAAGGCCGAACTGCAGAGTTTATCAAAAAGCATCATTTACCACCAACCTCCCCTCTGCCCCCGACAAAATAATAACAGTGGTAGTTAAGGCCCTTCTTCTTCCTAAAATGACCGTCACGGGTGTGATGGCACTGTCATGGGGAAAGGAAATGCTCTTGATTCTGCGGCTGCACCCCCAAGGGGAGGGAATAAGAACAACTGTGATACAGGGGCGCTGCTATATGAGGGGTGCTCTGCATCGGAGGGGCTGCACTTTCAAAACTGCTTCTGAAAAAGAAATTTCATCCACCAGGATGGAAAAGCGAACATCAAGGGGGCTGGGAACTGGAGGCAGAATTTGCATAAACACAGGGATAAGGGACTTTGAACTTGGGCCAGACCTCTGTGGAGGGGACCTGGGAGGCAGGGGGCCTGGGAGAGAACCTGGAAGTGAGGAGCTGGGAGGGCCGCGCACCATATGCTTCGTGCAAACTCAACGCCTTTCCAGCTGCTTAAAGGTCGGCCCCATTTCAAAGCACAAAAACATTCTCTGTATTTATCTTCCTCTACCCTGTACCCCCAGAGTAAATTCCGGGTGTATTTGAGTTATTTTAGTTCCTCTATAACTGGTGTTCATAGCATACTTTTAGGAAGCACCCCGAGATCAACGACCAGCCTCTATACTGAGGAAGCGTGGTCCAGCACTGGGGCTAAGGTCAGCACATGTCCTTCAGAGCTGGAGGGGATTAGCGTGAATTCCTGCTCTGCTGCTTACTAGCTGTGTGACCTCTGGCAAGTCCCTTAACCACTCTGAGCTTAATCACCATCTATTTTAAGAATGAAATTAGGGCCTACCTCATAGGGTTGTAGTGAGGAAGAAATAAGCTATTGGGAAAGCACAAATAAAGTGTTCTCTAAGTCCATTACTGTTATTACAAAACACGCGTGGTTCTTCACCTTTCCAGGGTCAGGAGTCCCACTAAGAACCAAAAAACTGATCGAACAAAATCTTGACATCTTCTAGGAAAATGCATAGTCACATGACATGCTATCAACAATTTCAGGCTGTCTGCAAAGCCTCTGACATTCAAAGACCCCAGGTTAAGAAGCCCCAAGTAACAATAAAATTCTGCTTCTATAGCTGAGGAAACTGAGGTCCAGGCAGCCATGTACTTCCAGCATCAAAATGTGAAGCAGGTGTCTTGGCTTCCAATTGAGGCCTCTTTCAACCAAGACAAGCTGCTTATATTTATAAGCTAAAACTGTACTTAAAGCTCTGAATATAATAGATACACTTATGTACACTGTCTCCCTTATAAACGCTCTTATGGCAACAGTATGTTCTGTTAAACTGGAAAGTCAAGAAAGAGCACAGAAATAGCAACACGCACACCTGAGCCACTATAATCCAGTTTATAAAAAGTAAAAACGGTGCTCTATGTCTCATTTACAAATACTCAGAGAGGTTAGCACACACCAGTCTTGTGGTTCCAACTAGATCTGTGGTTAGCAAATTCCAAACGGAATCCCAGACTCTGGACCTCTGTCCCGACTGATCTGGGCAAAGGCTACCCGCGGATGAGACCGCGAGATGAAAGGCTGAAGGGGACTCTTCAGAGGAGAGTGCAGCCAACCCCACGTGAACCGCACTTCAGGCTCAGCGCCCCCAGGCGTGGGTCCACCCGCCTCCCTGACGCGAGGGGGCACGGGACGCGGCCACAAAGTACCCCCGGGGCGCCAAACAAGCCAGAACGGGATCTAGCCTTTTGGCACGCACTTCCATTTCACAGGGGAGACATACAAGGGGACGGAGGAACAAGCTTAATGAAACCCCAATGAAGCAGACATATTATGCAGAGGGGTCAATTTGACAAGGAAGGGGCCGGGCGTCTGCCACGGATGAAAACAGGTTGAAGCACCAGAGCCCAATGCAACGCTTAAACGACGTCTGGATCCTGATTCAAACAAACATTTTGTAAACCATCAAGAATATCTGAACAACAGACCTGGCATCTGGTGATGCCAAAGAACTGTTCATTTTGTTAGAGGTGACACTGGCATTGTGGTTACGGAAACGACTCCTAAACACACTAAAACGTGTCGGAATAAAATAACACAAGGGATAGGATTTGCTTCAAATTACTTAAGAACAGAAGGACAAAAATGAATGAATAAGGGAGGCCAGCTTGTTAACTACTGAGTCTGGTGTGGCCAGTGGTGATGATGGTTACAGAGTCACTACACTGTTCTCTGTACTGTACATGTCTGAAATGTTCCATGATTGGAGAGAAAGAAAAAAAAAAAAACCTCTATCTTTCAAATTCCAATCAGAAATAAAATGGGAAAAAAAATACTATTCACACCTAACTTACTCATTCATGAGAATATGTTCTTGATGAAATCTCTGCATTGGAAAGAACCCGAAAGGGCATCTGATTCAAGGATTCCCAAATCTGGATGAAATCAGAAATATGAAGCTTATTAAGAATTTTGGTTTTCCCCAGCCACCTTAATCCTGCTGAATCAGGAGAAGTGGTGGGTGTGTAAGAGCCACAGGTGACTCCGGAGCATTTCAGGGAGTCCCCTCTCCAGCCCCGGTCAAGCAGCTGTGCCACAGAGACAAGGCCCCCAGGCCCCCAGAGACAAGGATCACACCGGATTCTGCACGCTCACACTTGTGCATCTTGGCCTACGTGTGATCCTGCACTTTAAACAAGCGAACAGAAGTGGGATGGCTGACCCTGCGCACACAAACGCAAGGCTTCCACCTGCCCCCCGCCATCCTTCTCACCAGCATTCAGGCACCCGCATAACCACTGAGCTGCAGTGGAACCTCAGCGCGGGAGCTACATCCAAGTAAAATCCCCTGGGGAAAAACAAGCTTACCTGCAAGACCGAGGGGCTTTCACCAGGCAGAGCGTGGGGGACACGCCTTTCCCTGACTCACTCGCAAGCGAAGGGGCTGGGGCCAGTGCCTGAGGGCACCCGGGAGCCTGCCCCTCACCAGGCAGCCTCCAGCTGGCCCCTGGGGAGCCAGAGGGAAGCGGAGAGAGGCGGGGAGCTCACATCCCTACTCTGTTCTTGCAGCATCAGCAACGCTGGGAACAAGCTCCCGACCACAGAACCGACTGGCATCTCATCGGAAGCATGTCGGTACAGGTCCGGCCAGCCGGGGAGCACCGACTCTGCGTTTCACAGGATTAACCACCTCCAAGCCCTCGAAACCGTTCCCTTTCAACAGGCGCTGCGTGTGCCATGACAGCCGTCACCCCGGGCAAACCGGGCTCCCAGAGCAGCGTGGGGGTGCCGGGTGGGGTGCCGGGCAGAGCCGTGGGACACCCGCTTGTCACGCCCCAGGCTGATGAACGATAACTCCCGAGTGCCTCCGCTCGCCGTGGAGCTGGCCTTGTTGAACATTTCAGAGTGTGCATTTGCTAAATTACTTTCATGTGGCCCGGCGTGAGAGCAGACACGCCAAGCCAGGAGTGCGGTAACGTGCAGAATCGTTTCACACCAAACTGAAAGCCCCGGTCATCACGGCAGCAGGGACGTGCGACCCTAGCGGGCCTGGCAGCTCTGTCTCCTCTGCCTTCTGACCCTGTGGTTGCTTCTCCGTGCCGCGTGCTCAGTCGCTTAGGTTGTGTCCGACTCTTTGCAACCTCAAGGACCGTAGCCCGCCAGGCTCCTCTGTCCATGCGATTCTCCAGGAGAGAATACAGGAGTGGTTTGCCTTGCCCTCCTCCCGGGGGTCTTCCCCACCCAGGGATCACACCTGCGTCTCTTATGTCTCCTGCATTGGCAGGCGGCTTCCTTACCACTAGCGCCACCTGGGATGTGGAAGTGCTTGTCCAGACCTTCCCTTTCCAGAGGACCCACCTGTATGGAAGTTTTTAAGGTTACGGACTTAGTTCTTCATAGGGAAACAGCGAGTTTTCTCTAAGTTCAAGGAACGATCAGGAAACACTCAGCAGAGTCGAGTCCAGAGGTCAGTCTCCCGACGGCCCTCCTGGGATAAGGACGGGAGGAGAGTGTGACGGACTCCTGGGGACAGCGGCAGCATCCCGTGACGGTTACAGTTACGGGATGAGGACCTGTGAGGGCAGGGCCGGGGCGCTCAGGCGTGTTCACTCCTGCACGCTGGACGAGGTGCCACCTGCTCCCAGGTCAGCAGCAAAGCTCCTCAGCGTCCACAGCTTCCTCCTCCCAGGCAACGCGCTCCTCAGGCCCTGCACGCCATCCCACCCCACCTTCGGCACAGACGCTGGGTGAGCAGCACCTGCTGGCAAGCACGCCCAGGGGCAGCAGGGAGAAACGGGGCTTCAGCCCGGCCAGCTGCAGACTTGGGCAAGTAGAATCTTCTCGGGCTCAAGATCCTACTAGAAGCAGAAACCTGTTCCTGCAGACAGAGGAAACGAAAGGCCCCACCCTGTGCAGCTGCTGAGCCCACACGAGAGTGGGCCTGAGCCTGAACCTGAATTTCAAAAAGCGTGGAAGTCAGGGACTTCTCTGATGGCGCACTGGCTAAGACTCCGAGCTCCCAAGGCGGGGGCCTGGGTTCGATCCCCGGTCAGGATCCCTGCAGCCAAGACCTGGTGCAGCCAAATAAATATTAAAAAAAGGAAAGCAAATCACCCGCTGCACACTGCAGCACCACTAGCATAGGAGCCAAAGCTGTAGGACATGGCAGCGTGAAAACTGGGTGGAGTGGTTTTCCGCCAAGTTATCTTAGCCGTGGCCACGTTACTTTTTGGGCTTCCCAGGTGGCGCTAGTGGCAAAGAACTCGCCTGCCAAAGCGAGAGATGCAGGTTCGATCCCTGGGTTGGGAAGATCCCCTGGAAGAGGATATGGCAGCCCACTCCAGCATTCTTGCCTGGAGAATCCCATGGTCAGAGAATCCTGGCGGGCTACAGTCCACAGGGTTTCACAGAGTCAGACACGACTGAAGCGACTAAGCACGCACGCATGTTACTTTTCAGAACTTCAAGCTAGGTCACCATTTTCCTAATAGCCCACCTTCTTTCTGCCGCTAAGTCGCTTCAGTCGTGTCCGACTCTGTGTGACCCCACAGACGGCAGCCCACCAGGCTCCCCATCCCCGGGATTCTCCAGGCAAGAACACTGGAGTGGGTTGCCAGTTCCTTCTCCAATGCATGAAAGTGAAAAGTGAAAGTGAAGTCGCTCAGTCGTGTCTGACTCTTAGCGACCCCATGGACTGCAGCCTACCAGGCTCCTCTGTCCATGGGATTTTCCAGGCAAGAGTGCTAGAGTGGGCTGCCATTGCCTTCTCCATCTACCTATTATATTCCATACAAGAAAGATGAAGCAAATTATTAAAACTTCTTTAGCAAATTACGAGGCTCGAGCTTTAAAGGCTTCAAAGCAAAAATTCAACCTTTTAAAAAGCCAGTCTTGAATGAGAACCTAACTCTCAGCCCACTTTTCCACACTGAGAGGGAATTTCAAAGTTGCCAAACACTTTACAGAGCCCAGAATTTCAAGAGAGGCACCTGGGCACTGGGGGTCTTTGTTCTGCAGTATATAAAGATGTTCACGTCATCCACACAATGTCCACCACTGTATATTTATTCCAGAATCCTAGACCAATGCCTTTCTCTGAGTTAATATTCAGAAAGAATACAAATGCCACATGTCTCTAGCACTTGGTGACAAATTTCCTACATATATTTATTATTCCTATTTACACTCCTCATGGTTCATGGCTGCAATCAGAGTACAGGCTTTTGTTTGGTCTTGAAAACCAAAGGGACCCACCCACGCTGAAGGATGACCATACTAAGAACCCATCAGGTCTGCAAACCACTGTTTTGTAACCCTGCTCCCAGTGGGAAGCCCTCAAGCCAGCTTCAGAAACACCAAACTCAGGAAAAGGAAGTTCTTGACAACCGCCTGATCGCATGCAACGAGACAGAGTTCTCCGTTTACGCAACGGCCCCTTCCACACAACAGATTCACACTCCTGAACACTTTCTGTTCATGGAGAGACATGTTTCACTTCCAAAAGAAAAACCTGAGCTCCAGCCCCCGAGGCTTACCTGACTCCTCTCTTTGTCCACTTTCTTAAAACATTTATTCAAGGACAAATTGTGTCTCACTGAGTTTTTCCACCCAGTAGGTGCGTTTGCAAAATACGGAAAGTGTTCCAAGATCCAGTTGTAGATATCCTTGACGGGCAGGCGCTTTGTGGGAGAGTCCTCGATGGCCATGAATATGAGGCAGCTGAAGGAGTAGGGAGGCTTGCAGTTGGGGTTCTGCCGGGCGTCGTAGGGCACGTCGGAGTGCGCGGGCGACGGCGGCGGCTCGTCGTCCGGGTCCTGGACCGGGCTGACGCTGCGCAGCACCGAGTCCCCGAAGCTCTTCAGCAGGTTCTTGCTCTCGTGCAGCCAGTTCAGGTTGGTCAGCTCCTCATCTTCCATGGCCCCCTCCTCTAGGCGGATGTCGGGCAGGGCGAAGTCCAGGTCATCGTCTTCCTGGAGGGCCTTGGAGAAGCCGCTGCCCCGGTAACACGGACTCAGCCCGCTGGAGACGCTAATTCCTGAGCTTTCCGGCTTCTTGCTGGGAGGCATGACTGGACCCATTTACGTGAAGGCTCCTGAAACACACAAGACAGAGAAGATGAGGGGGGACCCCGCCGGCAGAGAGGCAGCCGCGGCCCCCGCCCCGCCGGCTCGGCGGGCGCCCTGCCCGCCAGAGACACCCCCTCCCCGGGCCGCCGGGAGCAGATCGGAGCTGCCCGAGCCCAGCGCGGAGCCGCCCGAGCCCAGCGCGGGGACCGACGGCCCGCGAGGACGAGACCCGGAACGGGCGCGCGCCTTCAGGGGCTCCTGCGTCACGAGAAGAACGCGAGGGGAAGAGGGGACTGGGAGTCCGTCACACCCAGCGTGGACGAACCACAAGGTCCTGGGGAGCCCCTGGCGTCTGGGGGTAGCGTTCAGCGCTCCCACTGCAGAAGCTACAGGTTCCATCCCCGGCTGGGGAACTAAGATCCGTCCAGCTGTGCTGGCAAGGCCCGACTGTATCACAGCACAGGGGAACAGTATTCCAACCTGTGATAGACTGTAACGGAAAGCAATGTTAAAACCAATACATATTAGGTATAAAACCACTCCACTGCACAGGAGAAACTAACGCAGCACTGGAAGTCAACTATACTGCCATAATCAAAAAAAACCCAAAAAGGGAAATTCCACAAGGCCTTCTTCCCGATCCATGAAGCCTCTCACCGTGACCCTAGGAAAATCAGTTATTTCCTGCTTGCCTCTGTTTACCTGCTTTACATGAAAATGTACAAAATTCTTTTGAGCCTCACAGTAAAACACCACAAAATAAGTGCGGCCACAACCCAGGTCACTTTGGGTGACAGGTCTTACTATTTACGTTTCTCAGGGAAAAAAAATAAAGACACACCTGAAAGGTGAAGGCCCGCTGTTTCAGGTTACGTTCAGCTGTTTCCATGCGAAGACCATCACAACTGCCTGGGAATTAAAACTGGCTATGGTGAGAACCACTTTAGTAGTGTTCTATTTGACTTTTTCTTTTTTTCCACCACAAGTCAAGACCTAAAACTGCAATGTTAATAACATTTGGCAAGTCTAAAGAGGGATGCCAAATTATTCTGTGGATTCAAAGTGGAGGAGGAAGCACAGTTAATTTCGTTGGGACACTACACCCTGAACAAAAAAGTGAGCACTGTCAGACACCACGCAAATAAAGAGGAATGTGAAGACGAGCCATCCACTGAAATTAAAATCAGTGCAAAAAGTCAGGAGAGCAGCCAGGAGCTTCAAGAAAGAAGGCAAATCCAACAAAAACTGCTAAGGAATTCTGTTCTGCTCCTCCCCCATTTTTATCAACAACCCAGCACAGGGGTAAAATATCTGAGGAGGAAAGACAATGGGGGGGGGGGGGTGACCCCAACAGCGACAAAGCACGTTCATCCCTCGAGCACTGAACGTGAGATAGAAAGAATAGGAAGATAAGGAAAGAGGCCTCCCACGCTCCCATAGTGTGCTGGGTGCAAGAAGGGTGTCTGTTTTGTCCTCCACCCCAGCCCTGGGCTTCCCTGGTGCCTCAGACAGTAAAGAATCCACCTGCGATGTGGGAGACCTGGGTTCCATCCCCTGGAGGAGGGCATGGCAACCCACTCCAGTATTTCTGCCTGGAGAGCCCCATGGACAGAGGAGCCTGGTGGGCTACAGCCCACGAGGTCTCAAAAGAGTCAGACACGACTGAGTGACTAAGCACAACCACCCCTGAGTAACATCATGCAGGCTGTTTAGAAAAAAAAAAAAGAAAAAGAAAAAAAATGGACACAGCAAAAGCAAAGACAGGATCATTCTATGGCTCCAAAAGTTCACTGACGCCACGCCTAAAATAACTGCCACTTCAGCTGGGGAAGCTCTAGAAAGCATATGTGGGGCACTGAATACCCAAAGGTACCTGAGAACTGGTAGTGCCACCCCCCACACCGCCCACCCCTGGGAGCCGCAGGGTAAGGGGGGGCAAAGGTGGACAAACAGCCCGCAGACAGAAGGCCCTGGGGGGTGGGGGTGCTCTCTGGAGCCGCCCTGAAATGTCCAACTGTGAGGAGGGAAAAAATTTTCAGGCACCAAAGTCCCATGGAAGCAGGTAGTTCAGACACTTCCAGTTCATCCACAGGGAATATGTTTTTCATCAAATAGGGAGGCTACTCTGAGTAGTACAGGATACCTATTAAAGAATAATCTAGTGTCTTCAGTTTGGAGGTAAGACAGAGACCAGCCTGATACAGCTTTTACCTTCTTTGTAAACAAATCAAGGCTAGGCTTGTCCGCTCAAAGTTTTCACGGGACTCCCCTCATCAAATAACCTAATTTTCTGATAACAAGGAATATCCACACAGTCGAGTACAAAAGAGGAAAAAAAAAAAAAAAAAAGACCAAGCCGCTGAAGTCAACTTTAGCTCCAGAGGAAAAAAGTTTTACGTCTCCTGAGCTACCAAACAGGAAAATTATATCATGGCTGACAGTAAAGTAATTTAATTGCACTGTTGCTATGACAACGTGCTGCTCTTTCTTTTTAATTTGCTTACTTGTCAGTAGCTTCCCAAACGAACTAACATGCTATTCTCCATGTTTTCTTTTGTTTTAAACAAACACTGCCAGCAATACGGTTTTCTTAGGAGAGCGGCGCTGCCCAGAAGAGAGGGTTCCGGGGCTCAGCACCCCTGGATCGCTCGCGGGCTTTGTGTTCCGTGCCCCCGAAGCTGGCCAGCTGGCCAGTGCCCCACCATAAATCCGCATTTTACAGCGACCGCATCAAGAGCTGCTGACCGCTACCGCTCCCAGAAACCACACTGAGGAGTTTTCCATTATGATCTCTAACGACATAATTCGCCAAATCTTTTTTTTTTTCCCCTACTATTTTTTAGAAGGGGCGGGGGGGGGGGGGTCAGAGAAAGAATCCAGATCATGTGAGTCTGCAGTTCAGCAAACATTTTCCATCGGCTGCCAGTAAGGCTGCTCGCCGGATCCGCAAATGTCCACCACTGACCTCCTTACAACTTTTCGGTTAGCTATTGGCTACGTTCCGGACACGCACACCCTCCTGCTTGTGACTTGCTGGGTTTCGTTATCCTTCCCCCCCCCCCTTTTTTTCATGGAGAAAATGCAGCAGAAAAGCTCATTCCTTGCCCACTGCCAGAGGGCTGCAAATAACTGACAAAGGCATGAGTGGCCCAGCTCCGAACAGATGGTCAAAGCGAACTTTAAAAAGTTGAGAAATCACTCCCGTCCGCCCCCCCAAGCGGAGCAGGGCAGTGGCGAGTTTGGGGTGTGCGGTAACCACCCCCCTCCGCGCACGCGCACACGCGCTCTGCTCCCTCGCCGACGGTCCTTGTCAAAAACATTTCCAGGGGACCTGCGGGCGCGGCGATTGGCGGCGGCCCGCGTCCATCAGCGGCGTTGCCGGGCGACGGGGAAACCGCTCCTCGCCCCGCCGGCCCGGCCCTCGGGAGCCCGCATGCCTTCACTGCCGGTCAGACGGCACCAGCCTTTTATCGGCCGCGCCGAGCCCCAGAAACACATCGGGGGAAGCCTGTCGCCCCCCAACTCCTCCAGGGCCCAAGGGGGGATTCAGAGAGGGCCCAGGTGGCCAGGACTCGGTCCTCGGGAGATTCTGCCGATGCCAAGCTTGCACAGTCGGGGGGGCGGGGGGATCTTTGTTAGGAGCCCGTCTCTCTTCTGGGATCTCCCCTTGATCAGCACCCCCAGCCCCGGCCCGTGGCGCCGGGGGTCCCGCCAACACCCCCAAGTCCGTCGCTTCGTTTATGAAGTCGGGGCACCGGGGAAAACAGCCCGCACGTCGGGGCCAGGAGCCTCTTAGCACCCGGCAACTTCCCCGGGGCTCCGGGGCTCCCGTGTCCCCCGCCGAGCCGGGCCCCCCCCAACCCCGGGGCCCTAGCCCCCGGGGACTGCGGAGCCCCCGAGTCGGCCGCCTCCGGGACGGCCCCCCGAGCGGAGCGCGCGCGCGCTCCGAGCCGACCCGACCCCGCGCGGGCGCGGACTCACCTGGCCGGAGCGGGGCGCGGGGGCGCGGGGGCGCCGCGGCCCTTCAACGGGAGCCCACAAACTTTGGCGGGCGCGCGGCGGGCATGGCTCGGGGGCCCGGCCGAGGGCGCGCGGGCGCGGCGCTGCGAGCGCGGGGCGGCGGGCGGCGGGGGGCGGCCGCGGGCGCGGGCGGCAGGGGCGCGGGGGTCGCGGCGCGGCATGGGACCTGCGGCCTCCGCCGGGCGCGCCGCGCGTCCTCCCGCCGGCCCGCCGCTCTCCCCGCCCCGTCCCGCCTCCCGCTCGCCTCCGCCGCGGCGAGAAATTGTTTCCACTGCAAACAAAAAAAGGAGACACATGACCAGGCGGGAGGCGGGGGGAGCGGAGGGGAGGGCCGCGCTCAGGGGCGGAGGGAGCGGGAGAGACGGAAAACGTGGGCCGGGCCGCCAGCGGCCGGAGGCGCCGGGCGCGGACCCGCCGGGGCGGCCCTTGCCCGCGCCCCGGGCGCACGGCCGGCCGGGCCCTCGCGCCCCCGGCGCTGCCCCGGCGCACACGGAGCCCGGACCGCGAGCGCAGGCTCCCCGCGAGCCCGCGGGGGTGGAGGCGGCCGGCGCGGCGGGCTCTGCGACCCCAAGCAGCCGCGACCATAGGCGGCGGGGCTGGCGGGGCGCGCGGCCTGTCCCTTCCCTGCGCTCTGGCCACGCGGGCGGGCGGGCGCTGCGCCTCTGGCAACGTGTCGCCGGAACGCTCCTACCCCGTCCGCGCGCCTTACATGGCTCGAAAGTAAAAATAAAAAGAATTACGATGCGGGCGAGGCTGGCGAGAGGGAGACGAGATTCCACTGCTCCCCAACTCCGGCGCCCTGGCGGGACTCCCGGGGCCGCCCCGGCCCTCCTCCAGCAGCCGCCCCGTGCCCCCGGGAGGAAGGGCACAAAGGCACCGCCGCCTCCCGCCCAGGGGGCTGCCCCTCGGGGCTGCCCGCCGGCGCCCGGCTGCCCGGGGAGGGAGGGTGGCCATATGGCCATTCCAGGTTACAGAGCCGGAGGCCCGTCCTGAGGGCCAAACCTTGGGGCCTCCGGCGCGTTGTGCCCAACTCCCTGGCCGCCTTCTGAGCCTCCAGCGAAAACAAGGCTCTGCTCCTCCACGTTTAGAGCGCTCGAGAGCCGCAGCGACAGCTGGCAGGGCCGCCTCTCCGAGTCTTCAGGCGCCTCCGAAGGTGGGCCACCCGCCTCTGCAGCCGCGCCAGACAGCTGCCTTTGGAGGGACTGAGAGGGGAGTCCCAGAGGTCACCCTAGTGGTGACATAAATAAAAATAGGACTGCACCCCCCGCCTCCCACCGCCCCCTCCCACTCCCTGAAACCAAATCAGTCGATTCCTCTACAGAAGGAAACAGCAGTCGCTGCCGGCCACCTCTCCCCGTCTACCTGAACCAGAGGCCAGGACCTTTTGAGCGCTTGGAAAACTGCAGAAAAACCAGTGAGAAGGCCCTCCAGCTGGCAGCACCTTGTAACTTAGCCAGAGGGGGAGAAAAATCCCACGGGTTCCAGAAACGTTTTAATTTCCAAAGACTTAAGGAAACTCCGATCCATCTGAGGAGTCATTCCCCCTCTCAGAGTTACAAGATGGTGGGTGGTAAGTTTTCAGCAGGACACTCACCAGCAGGCCTTACTGCTTAGCCTGGGAATCACCACCCACCTGGGAGGTGATTCAGCCTTGATGGCCCGGGGCAACAGAGGTCACCCGGCCCCACCCCTTTAATTACCGAGCGCTTGGTCTACCCCAAGTCACTAAGCAAAAGGCCTGTGGCAAGAGGGGCAAACTAGGTGTATCCCAAGTCCTGAGCGCGGGATTCTAAAGGTCAGAGGTGGTGACAGAAACAGGACAGGAGCTCAGTCTTGTCGGCGAACCTCCATCAGCCTGTCAGTCGAGGCTCCTCAAAGGAACCAAGAGACCCTGGTCCAGCCCCGTGCTGGCTTCAGCTCAGTTCAGTCGCTCAGTCGTGCCCGACTCTGCGACCCCGTGGACCGCAGCCTGCCAGGCCTCCCTGTCCGTCACCAATGCCCGTGCTGGCTTGGAGAGGACGAAATAGCCGTCTGGGTGCACCCCTTCCACGCCAGTCCCCGCAGCACTCACAGTGGAGCTGGACGTCTCTACGGGAAGTAGGGGCAGCAGGTGTTCCCAGCCGGCGGCGCCCCCTTCCTGCTCAGCGCTCAGAAGGAAGGGCCTTGAGCACGTGGCTATTGCACAAGCGCCTTGTCTGAACCAGCCACCCGACGTGAACCAAAACTTGGAGACGCAGCGAGCTCTGGGCCAGAAGCAGCCCTGAGCGGCGGGCGGAGCCCGGGAGGGAAGCTGCCTTCCCAAGCTCGCCTCTTTTCCTTGGCGGCTTCTGGTTTCTTCCATTCTCCAGCTTGTTTCCTCATCTCACTCTTCCGCTGTGAGAAGGTGTGACGCCTGCGGAGGGAGGGGCGGGTGCGCCCGGTGGCCCCTCTGTCTGAAGGGGGGACCCAGACGTTTGCCAGGAGCCGGCGGGAGGCGGAGAGGGGTCTCCCCATCTTGTCACTCCAGAGACTCCTGGCTGTGGGACCTGCTCCCGGACGAAGCAGGTCAGGAGCCAGATTCGCTCAGGAACAACCTCATTCCCTTCGTGAGCTTTCAGGAAACACCCTTGAGCCTTAGAGCCTGACAAGTCTCAGAGAGACAAGTGGACTGTTTAGAGCGCCGGTTCCCAATCAGAATCCTATGTGCGCGCTAGAACTCACTCTGGGCACCACCTGGTCCCGGACTGGGGACGATAGGACCCTCCTGCGGCCCCACCCGGGCTGAGAGCACTAGGGTGCTAGCCCGGTCAGGCCCCAGTCCTCGTGGGACCCCAGGTTCCTCCTCTGCGGAGAGGAATGCCCCCCACCTTGGTGTTCTCCACTTTCTTCTCCAGCATGGTTCTCTGCCCTGGACCAGCAAGGTCCCTCCCCCATCCCGGGTTATTCGGCCAACCTGAGTACTTCTGTAAAGCCCCGTGATCCCTCCTGAGGCCGCAACAACTGAGGAAATGCAGTGGGAGAGCGCCGAGTGTGAGAAGACCTGCGTGCGGGCTGAGTCGCTCAGTCGTGTCCGACGCTTGCGACCCCATGGACTGTAGCCCACCAGACTCCTCTGTCCATGGGATTGTCCAGGCAGGAATCCTGGAGCGGGTGGCCATGTCGGCCTCCGGGGGAGTCCTCCTGACCCAGGGAGCAAACCCGAGTCTCCCACACCTTTTGCATGGGCAGGTGGACTCTTTACCACTACTGCCACCTGGGAATCCCCGAGGGAATGTCCCCTGAGGGACATTCAAACATGAGGAGGAATCTGAGGCAGGTCTGGAAAGAGGGTCTTCTCAACAGGATCCTCAAACTGACCGGGGAAAAGGGTACCCGAATGGGAGGCTGAGTCAGCGCCGGCCGCACAGCTGGCTGCGGGTAACCGGAGCGTCGTCGGACGGTTTCTTCCAGCTCCTTCCCTCTGAGACCTCGCTGTCTTCCCTGCTTCCCCCATATGTCTGTTCCCCTCTCCTCCCGGAAGGCCGGCCTCCTCTGCTCACTTAGGACCACACACGGCTGCCAGCACCAAGGGCAAAGGACCTTCTGAGTGCCAGCACCCACTGCCTCCGCCCGCGTCCTCCTTCCACCACACCGTCGGGTTCCCAGGGGAGAATCTGACTGGCTTGGCCTGATTCAGGTCACTCTGCCTTCCGGCCCATCCCTTCCTCCCAGCGGAGGCAGAGGTGTGGTGTGACTACCTGGGACGACAGGACCCGGGAGGGGAGGGGAGACGGCTGTGAAGGGAGACTGTCTAATAAACACAGGCCCGTGTTTGAAACGGGGAAGGGACGTTCTAGACCTGAGCCTCTCAGGTAGGCATGCCTGGGGAGCCACGCCCAGTGGGTCGGAATCTCCTGGGACGGACCGGCTGTGTGCATTTTGAGAAAGCACCACAGCACAAACTGCATTTTCAGCCAGGAGAAATGAACGGCACGCGTACACGGGTCACCAATGACGCTATCCGAACATGCACTCGTTCCCTGAACAAACAGACTGGACGTCCACCGAGCGTGTGGCAAAGTTAGGTACCAGGGATACAGTCTCCACGCCTTACGGAACAGGTGTGTTAGCGGAGAAGCGTGGAAACATCCCATCACAAAACTCCCTGAATGCGAAGGTGAGCAGTTTATGTGAAGGAATCAGAGGGCAAGAAGAACTCATTGAGTAGTTTTGAATCCAGAAGTTGCTCTGTCAGGAATACGCCTTAAAAAGAAGAACAGCTTGCCTCCAGTAGGTGAATAAGTCCTAGAGCCCTCATAAGGGCACAATGGTTACAGACAACAGAACTGTATCATAAGCATTAAACCCGCTAAGTGACTAGATCTTAATTATTCCCAACACTACAAGAAATGATCATTATGTGACACAATAGAGGGATTAGCTAACGCTATAATGGTGATCATGCTTCAGTATAAACGGACCAAATGAGTGTGCCGCACACCTTAGACCCCCACGTGTTATAGGTCAAATATCCTTCAATTTTAAAAAGGAAGAGTAATAGGATCATGGATCCAAGACAAGACTGGGGAAAGGAAAGAAATGGAAGACCAAAAACACACAGTAGGAGTGTTTGTGGCTCAGTCATGCCCAACTCTTTGTGACCCCGTGGACTGTTGCCCGCCAGCCTCCTCTGTCCATGGGATTCTCCAGGCAAGAACACTGGAGTGGGCTGCCATGCCCTTCTCCAGGGGATCTTCTGCACCCAGGGATCACACCCGGGTCTTGCGCACTGCAGGCAGACTCTTTACCATCTGAGCTACAGGGAAGTCCACACAAAATCCATACATAATCCATAATCCATACAAAAGTCTTCCCAGGTGGTGCTAGTGGTAAAGAACCTACCTGCCAATGCAGGAGATGTAGGAGATTCAGGTTCGATCCCTGAGTCTGGTAGATCCTCGGAAGAGGGCATGGCAACCCCCTCCAATAATCTTGTGTGTAGAATCCTACGGTCAGAGGAGCTTGGCAGGCTATATATAGTCCATAGGGTCACACGAAGTTAGACACAACTGAAGTGACTGAGCACAATCCATACAGAATGGAATAAAGATTATTTTTTAATGTTTCTTAGTAAGAAAAAAAGGTTAAAATATTAAAATAGTGTTTCCCTCTGATTGTTAGAGTTACACAGTAATTTTTGTTTTGGGCTGCTTCTTTCACATTTGTCTATATTTTCCAAATTTTCTACAATAAGCACCCAACACATTTCTAATGACTTCCCTGGTGCCTCAGACAGTAAAGCGTCTGCCTACAATGCGGGAGAGCTGGGTTCAATCCCTGGGTTAGGAAGATCCCCTGGAGAAGAAAATGGCAACCCACTCCAGTATTCCTGCCTGGGAAATCCCATGGACAGAGGAGCCTGGCGGGGTCGAAAAGAGTCGGAAACGACTGAGTGGCTGAACTGAACTGAACTGAACAAGCTCCCGGGTGCTGCTGCTGGTCCAAGGACCACACTTTGGGAACCACTAAATTCGAGAACAGTCAGGGAGACTGGAAAAAAAATGAATGCACAAGAGGCTTCAAAGGAAGAACCAAGTGAATCCATCAAATGACTAAATATGAGAGGAGAAGGAGAGATGATGGTCAAAGATAGCTCCTTGATCATGGGTTGACTAAGTCTCTTTGAGTTAGCATGTGAGAATGCCGTTCGCAATAGTAAAATAGTTCCTCACTTCCTTCCCTCCTGTGCAGAAGGAAGAGATCCCCAGGATCACAGCTGGAAGACTTTCCATCTCTAGGTGAGTGTCAAAGGCCTGATCAAGCTTTCTTTGGGCTTCCCGGTCATCCCCTCTTGGGGTTTTCCTCTTGTGCATTCTTGGTGTTTATATGACAGATTCTGAAGAGTGGAGCCTAGGAAAATGCTCATTAGACTTTCTCCAGCAGGAAGGAGCGTCAGGAGGCTTATCTGAGGAGGGAAGGGAGGCTATGGAGTAAGGGGAAGTACCGCTGACCTCGGAGAGGGACGTTCATTAGCGCAGGCGCCAGAGGGAGCGTACCAAGTCACCTGCGAGGGGCAACAGGGAAAATATCGAACCTGCCAGCTCCTCTGCGAGCATGAACAAAAGTGTGATCTGATGATCCAGAATCCAGATGTAGTCACCTCATTCAGTCAGAACGTATTTATTCATAAGCATCTAGCTACACTCTGCCCAGTACTGTATGGAGGGCACTGGGAGAAATAAAAGATGTGGTACTTGCCCTCAAGGATGGGGAAGTCTAGGGATTTTCCTGCTGGTCCAGTGGCTAAGACTCCACGCTCCCAATGCAGGGGGCACAAGTTCGATCCCTGGTCCGGGAACTAGATCCCATGTGCCTCAATTGAGAGTCCCCGTGCCACAGCTAAGACCCTGTGCAGTCAAATAAATAAATATTGGGAAAAAAAAAAAAGATGGGGAAGATTCAGTGAGCATTTTTGAAGCAACCACAAACAAACACACACAAAGCCTGATACCAGGACCACAGCTGATGTGGCTTAGTCGCCTGGGACGAGGTTTGTATTCTCACTTCACCACATACTAGCTGGGTAACCTTAATCAAATCAAGGTACAGAACTTCTTTTTCTCCACCTGGTTTCCTCATCTTAAAATAGTGTGGGGCGGGGGAAATAGAGGACATAGGCAAGACCCACTTCATAGGGTTGTGACGAAGATCAAATGAATGGGTGCTCATAAAATACATACAACAGTGAGTGTCCGGCGCCTGGAGCTAGTTTTGTTAAGTAAATAAATGAAAAGGAAAATATTGACACATTTGAGTACAAAACAATTCAAACTTTGTGTGTAGGACCAGAGGTCATGAATCAAGTTCAAAGACAAAAAGATTAAAAAACAACCATTTGTCATACATATGAAGAAAGGTTAATATTTTAAATCTATAACTCTTACAGCTCAATGAGAAAATTATCACCCTAATGAGAAAAGGGACAAATTCACAAGAGGAGAAACATAAATGGAAATATACCCATGCAAAGATACACAACTTCAGTTTAAAAAAAAGAAATCACAGAAATGCCAATTCAAGCAATTGTGAGAGCTCATTTCATCTCTCAGATTGGCACAGACTTAAAAAGAATAAGCATACCAATGTCAGTGAGGGTGTCAAAGGGACTTGACTTGGTATAACTGTTTAAGAGGGCCGTCTGATGAGCTGAATTAAAATGTAAGTAAGCATGGCCACTGACTCAATTTCCAGCTTCTAGGAATTTATCCTAAGGAGATACCTAAACAAGACAGTAAACTTCCCCACCAGACTGCCTACCCCCATGAGATAATAAGCTCCATGAAAGCCAGAGTCGTGCCTATTTTATTCAGCAGTGTACACAAGCACTCACTCCAGTGTCTGACACGCAGAAGACACTCAGTCAATATGTATTGAGTGAAAGCACTGAAATATGCAACAGCGTTTTCTGGAGAATTTTGTTAGGACATTGTTTAAAGTTGTGGAAACTTGGAAGCTGCCAAAAAGGAGTCTAGAGGTATTAGAGGTATGCTGTTAAATTGCACAGGCCACACTCACCCCTCTTCCCTGTGTTCCCTTCTTTCTGCATTTTCCAGTGGTTTTAAGCAAAGCTTTCCCTTTTCTGAATCACTTTCACATTCTTATATACTGTATGTGTGAAACCATTTGCAAACATTTCATAATGTAAGAGTTTGGGGGAAAATAGATACGTTGGCAAAGCTTTTCACCAAATTGAAGCATTTTGTGATCTTTTCAATCAGAAGGGACAAAATGATCCCTTTCTGAAAAGGCTGGTGCTCCCAGCAAATAAGAGAATTGCTAAGTATAACAAATATTATACCCTGCGTAATGGGGTCTGTTGTCTGGCTGGGGGAAAGCTTTCAATTTATTGGGTTTGGGTATCAAACATTTCCCACAAACTCTTACATAGGTTCAAAGACGAGGGAAAATACTCCTGAATTAAGAATTTACTCCGTTTCCAGATGGATGGTCTATAACAACTTATGCTTCTACGAGACCAAATGTGGTTACATCTTTTTTTAAGGTTTTTTCCAAACCCGATAGAAAAATCTGTGCTGAGCTGAGGCACTCTGCGTGGCCAGAACTACTTCTGCTTTTTCGGGAATATTCCCTGCAGTCAGAAGCATGTCCTAAAAGAGGCTGCCCCTCTGAGCGCCTGGATTCCATTTAGCTACAGTCAACTCTCAGGATTCAATTAGACACCGAATTAGCAAATACTCACCCCTGCTCCTAGAGGAGATCTAGGGTTAGGTTCCTGCGAGTCACTGGTCACCACCTGTTCTTTAACCGATCCGTATGCTACCTTATTTTCTCTGATTGCACTCAAAGATACCTTATGTACTATAAATACTTATTTATATATATGCTGATTCATTAACATTGAACTCACAGCCACCAGCACTAGAACTCATGTCTAAACAAAGCTTATCACACACAAGGAAAGCTAGTCTTTTGTCCAGATGGCAGTCGGTCCCTAGCGCTTACGAGCATCAGACGGGACTGCAGCACGCTGAGCCGGTACCGCTTCAAACAGCAAAGCCACCAACACACAGATAACACCAAAGAGACATTTCAAAGGACACTTGTTTACAGCGGGAAAGCGGACACAGAAAAGGGGAGAGCTGCTTGGTTCCCTCTCAGCTGGGAGTGTGTGTGCTGGATGACTCAAATTCGTTGCCACTCTGTGCATGTCCACGAAAGACCACAAAAGCACCACAAGTACTGATTTTGTGATTACAAAGAAATCTTACAAGTTCTTAAAGAACCTCTTAGGGGTCAGGGATGTGGAGGCCAGGAGCAGTGGGGTGCAAGAGAGGAAGACTTGTGACCAGGAGGGGGAAGGAAAAAGGGAGCTTTTAAACTGAATGAAAAAGGACCACTTGCACAAAGACAAAGTTCAGCGTGTGTGTCCTAATCAGTAAGGTGCGGTGTCCCTGTATGATAGAAAACAACAAGTCAGCCAGCTGCCAAGTGTCAAACAGACGGTCATGTGCCTTGAGAGGCAAGGACCTTGTCTTATACTTCTCTCTGCTCACAGCATGTGGCATTAATGGTAATCAAAAATATCAATCACTTAGGGAAAAAATCCTCTTTTTTTTTATCCCTCTCTTAAACTGGTATCTATTTACCATGTCGTTTAGTCACTAAGTCATGACCAACTCTTTGCGACCCCATGAACTGTAGCCCACCAGGTTCCTTTGTCCGTGGGATTCTCCAGGCACGAATACTAGAGGGCGTTGCCATTTCCTTCTCCAGAGGATCTTACCGACCCAGGGATCGAGCCCGAATCTCCAGCATTGGCAGGTGGGTTCTTTACCACTGAGCCATCTGGGAAGCCCATCTAATAACTGTACAGATTAGTAAAAGAAAAGTAGCATCATCGACCCTCTTCTCCACCAGCATTTTTGAGAGCATTTATTGTTTTCCTCTCTGCCAACAAGTACACCAAGTACCACAGTCTCATGGCTTTCGGTGACTAGGTCTGCCACAGTCCTAACCATGCCAAGAAATAACTTCTCTCACTTTACTTTTTCAGAGGGATGTGAAAGAAAACAATAGATTCTTCTGCCTTGAGATTGTCTTTTTAAAACAAAGTACCATAGAAGCTCCAAATCTGGGGAACTCTCTGGACTCTCTGGGGAACACTACATAGAGTAAAACGATTACCAGCCTATTTCCCTGCTGGACAAAGCTCTTTGACAAAGAGAAGCAACTTACTCAGTTTATTACGACAGCCAACCCTGAAGTCTCTTCTCTACTGGGTAGAACAGTTCACCGACACTTTCAGTTTTGAAAACCCTCCTTCTTCCAAAAATAGCCTCTCTTGTGCCTTTAACATTGTGATTCAGATACAAGCAAAACGTGCCCATAAAGTGTGAGGCCTGAGTGCGTGTGTGCGTTCCATCCCGTACAGGGGGAGGGGGGAGACTGAGGAGGAAGCAGTCAAATGGATTGCTGTCTTTCTGTGGGTGCAAACCTCATTTCTCTATACTCAAAGACATGTGACTCTGACTGGCTCCAAAGATTTGGCCCCTGGACAACCAGGCGTCCTTTCTAAATTGGCATTTCTTCCAGAGAGGAGCCCAGAGCATCCTTCCTCTGTGCCCACACAGTGCTGGGCCAGCTGGCTAGCAGTGTGGCTCCCGGAAGCGGGCGCTGCCCACACCGCTGACGGCAGGCGCGGGTGCCCATTGCTCATAGCTAATGTCAGAGGGGCCTCAACACGGGGGTCCAGGCGGTTGGCTGAGACTCCCCATGCAAGCATCCATGCCCCAGGAATGCCAGCAGAGGTGATCGAGGGCCAGCCAAGGTGGGCATGCCACAGAGCCCTGGACGTCCGGATGGAGTCCAGTCCCAGAGCTCTCCGGAGGCTCCCCTGGCCAAGGTCAAAGGGAGGGATGAACATCATGACATCGGTTCCAAAGAAACCCCACCTGCTCTTGGCATGCCCAGGCTCCTCCTCCCCACGTACCAGCTCCCCTCCCCCACCACCACCACCGTAAGTCTCTAAGTGCACGGTGAGGAGGCAACTGCAACCATTCAACTTTCTCTTAATGACCTAGGACTGGGAGGATGTAGAGCTGGGGAAGAAGCAATGGCCATTCCCAATGATGTGGACCCCCAGTTGGCTGGGTTCCTGAAAGGTCATCTGGTCGACCTCTTTGTAGGAAAAACATGGTTCTCTTTGGTCTTGATAATCCAGCCAGGCAGATTTGCTGGAATAAGTTTCTTCAACCACACACACCCACAGCACATGGATGCTAAGGACTTGAACGATGAAAACCGACTCCGACACACCCCTCTCCCCTCCAGACTCCAGTGACATCTCCCGGCCTGCAGCGCCTGCCCCCGTGTGAGACCCCAGCTCAGCCGTCCATCCAGGACTCCAGAGCTCATTGCTGTTGGAGAACCTGAAGATCAAACCAAGCACAAAGGGAATCATACACAGGAGTTGCTAGGGAGGAAAAAAGCTCACTCCATCTATGGCATTCTCTCTGGCAGACACAACTAGAAGATTTTTTTTTTAATCCCCGAAAAACTCATTTAAACTGGGGGTGCAAAAGGCATCTGAAACATGAGAGCCCCCAGGCCCATGCAGGGAGAGAAGGGGAAGGTTTCAAGGAAACACAAAGGCAGTGCAGACCTGAACGGGGGGCAGGCTGCCCGACAACAAGGCAGCCAACTGCCAAACTGTCATTTTGCTCGGCGGCTGAACAGAAGGCTCGAGTAATGACAACCACAAAACTCATTTAAAGTCTGAAAAGGTGACTAATGAGCTCATTCATGCTGCCTATAAATTATTCACTACAACACTGATCCCACTCAAGACAAACAGTAAAGTAAACTTTAAACACAGACACCGCTGGCCTCCAAAGAAGAGCGAGTTATGTCTGTAAAACTTTTCACAATGAGGGGCACTTGTCTCTCCCTCCGTCCATTGTCACATTCGTTCTTCTGTTTACTTTTTTTTTTTTTCACTGCCTTTAATCAAGTTTAAGCAGCCACAGCTGTTACACATTTATTTCTCTGTAGAGTTTTTTCCATTAGTTATTACGAGCAATCATGATGCTCTAAAAATAGCAGCAAATTATATTCTCTCGAAATTGAAGGCTGACCTTAAAATGAAGCCCAGGTCTTCGGAAAGAATATTCAGATGCACATGTTGGGTGAGTGGCAGCCCTGCACAAAGGCGAAACAAAAGTGCATTTTGCTCTCTCGGAGAGGTTGGCAACTGGCTTCCAAATTTCCCTAGGTTCTAGTGGAAACTGCTTGTTTTAAAATCTAACAAGACAGAACCTGCTTCCAGTGGTCATGTTTTGGTGGAGATTTTCATGAAAACTCAAAGAATAAAAGGGGAAATGTCTCATTTTGGCTGCTCAGTGAAGATAAACCCAGCAGCAGGTTTGTTGGAAACCCACCACATTGCCGCACACTGCTTTCAGCTTCCTGTTTAATATTAAATAAAGAATTCTGGCTCTTCTGCTTTTACAAACTCTGCTGTTTGCAGCCACTGTCACCACGCCAAGCATGACGACTCTGGAGAAGTCCTGGATTTTTCAGACCTTTTTTTTAAAAATCTCAGTATCTATTTCCAAGACGCAGTAAAAGTTAAAGAGGTTCAAATCTAATAGGTTTTTTTATTTTTTCTTTTTCAAAAATAGTCCTCAAATAAGTACTTACATTAGTTCTTGGTCAGATCACTGAACATTATGTATTTTTAAACTGCTTTGAATACTTTGAACAGGAGCCACAGAAAAGCCACAGAAAACACTCATAGTCAAATATCGCCAGATGGAGGTTCTGAACAACCAAAAGTGAAAGCAGAAAGGTCTGAGGCTCGCTCGTGCCCTGTACACACTTCGAGATTACAGGGGGAAGAAAAATGAATGATTCCCCGGTCTAGGCAGAGGAAGCTTGCATAACATATGAGAAGCACCCCGTGCAAGGCCAATTGAGACCCGGGCTTGAACTTCAACCTGAGACCCGGCCAAGCTGTGTCTCCATTTAAGGAAAACCTTTCACGTTGTTTTCAGTTTCTAGCCCGCGAACTAAAGACTGGTCTGGCCATTTCCGCTGTCTGAAATGCAAAGCAAGTTTTTCTTTTCAAAGCAAGAGGAGTCCCGCCATATTGATAGCAAAGTACTTTGCCACCTACGGACAGCAGTCTGGGGGTTCTTCGTGTCTGTGTGGTTTTACCCACGTTTCTGTGTCGGGTAGGAAGCCATGCTTTTGGTTCTCTGTGCACGAGAGTTCCTGCAGACTTGCTGTCATCTGCATCAAACGTGGGAAAGCCCGATTCCATCCCAAGAAATGGCGACGTCTAAAACGGCGTCCCGGTGAAGTCTCGGTGTCTTTACAGCTCCCTGCTGACTAGACTTCTGTCACCCGTCTGTGGAAGGGCGGGGAAACCAAGCCACATGGGGCCCTTCCCTAGTAACAAGTCTGACAGACAGGGAGACCCACTGGTCCAGAGGCCCTCCTCACAGATCCTTACTCCTCACCGTCTTGAGGCCCAAAGGACAGTAGGTTTTGCCTGCGGATGTTCAAGGCACCTGAACAACAAAAGCCACAACAATGAACACCAAGTACCCAATTACTGTGATCCAAAGAACTACCCAACATACAAAACAACACCAGCTCTCCAGCTCTTCCTACGTGCCAGGCACCACGCCTGGAGCTTCAGCGGCAGTATTTATTGTGTTCTTCCATGGTCCTTCCCAGGGAGGGCTGTCATCCTCTTTTATAGATGAGGACATGGAGGCGTCAAGAAGTTAAGTGATGGGAGTTCCCTGGTGGCCTGGTGGTTAGGATTCGGGGCTTTCACTGCTGTGACTGACTTCAGTTTAGTTGGGGAACGGAGATCCCGCAAGCTGTGCAGCACAGCCAAAATATGAAATAAATAAAATAATATAAAGTAAAGAAGTTACTTGCTGGTGGCGAATAATTGGCGCTAGGAGCTGGAATGAAAAGTGAAGACCCCAAGTTTCTCTGGTCTGCACAGCCCATCGTCTCATCACTGACCTCTCCCATTTAGGGTCCCAAGACCTAATTTCCAAGCTCACAGAAGACAGCTTGTTGCTTGCAATCTACCTCTCGAGCTCCTTAGTCAGAGGTTTTTGGGATTCTCTGATTTGATTTTTGCATAGCATTTTTCAAATGGACCACTGACCATAGACACTCTTTCTACTTCCACAGGCTTAGCTCCTGATGCCTACACAGAAATGGACATCATTTGATGAATGACAAACCTGTCTACAAAATACCAAAAGTCCCAGTGCAATGGTCACAGGCCAGCACCGCGCTCCTGGCTGAATTATAAAGCACGAGGTTTTGGGGAAGAAAACATATGACAGTTGACAACTCCAGAGGCCAGGCCAAGTCTGCCCCCATCTCCCCCTTGGATGGACCCTCAGAAAGAATAAGCAGTTATGAAAATGTCCAACAAGCGACTCATGGAACAATCTACTCCCCATCTCCAGTCTTCGTGGTAACCTCCTCTAATCCAACAGAAGACCCCCACTGCATGGAGAAGGAGCTGATGGTTTCCCTTCAAGCTCACACTTCCAAAGCACAGACATCTGACCAGAGACCATTTTTTAACTCTTTCACTTTGCACACAAAGTTAGGGGGTAATTGTCTGCACAGTTTAGAAACACCACTGACCACCACACCAGAACTAATTCTCCCAAAGCTGTATTGCAGGGAATTCAATCAAGGCACAGATCAACTTTGCCAGCTCTATAAATATGTTCCAAAATGAGCCAGCCACGAGAAAAATATACCGACTGTACTACTCATTAGATTAGTAGTACTTCTTCCCATATATCCTGGACAGGAGGGTAAGACTCCCCAGCTAAGGCAGTCTTGGGCCCCCCAGGTCCCCGGAGTCTGCACCCAGCCTTGCGCACTAGAGATGGAGAAGGGGACACCCTCCCAGAGCCCACTGCCATCTCCAGCACCACGTCACCTCCATGTCCCAAAAGTGTTGGGTACCAAGGCCCAGGGGCTCATTCTCTCAGGAACCACCCCCAGATATTTCTTGAAAGTATCCTGCGGCCAGTGCTGGAATCTCAGTCCAGACTGGCCAAAGGCTCCGTAAAAAGTGGGTGAAGTAGAAAGTTGAGGTCTGTGCGTTCGGTCTTGAGAAACCCTCAACATCCACAGAGATCTGATTCCCCTGCCATGAGCCCCTCTCTGGCTTCTGCCAACCCCAGCTCCCTCTGAAGCCAAATCAAAATGCGTGGCTTCTTTGTGATCCCAGCTTCCTAGATGAGCCTCCAGTGGTTAGAGGAGAAAAAATAAGCCGTGCCTGGACCTTCCGTGAACGAACAACCAAGTTACGCTGGCCACAGACAAAACATGCTTTACTCAGGAAAAGTAGGGTTTCTAAATCATTTTCTGGGGCTCTTCCCTCTCATCCTCCACTGCCCGTTTTTCTAGATGAAAATCTACAACTCCTGAGTAGGAAGAACGTTATTAAGACTGACTGCCCTGACTTATCTAAACAGAGCTATTTGTTTACTGATTACATGCTCAGCTTTACAGTACTGGCCTGAAAAAGGTTTGGTCATTCATTAAAAAAACCAATTAATAAATAAAACCTGAAAGGTGACGCTTATGAAGGACTTCACTCATGGATTCAGACAAGCCCCCTAATTTATTTTATTTTTTAAAAAGCTATTTATTTATGGCTGCGCCGGGTCTTCATTGCTGCCCATGTGCTCTCTCTAGTTGTGGGAGCAGGGGCTACTCTCTGGTTGTGGTCGTGGGTGTCTCATTGCAGCGGCTCCTCTTATTGCAGAGCAGGGGCTCTAGGCAATGTGCAAGCCCCGTAAGTATGGGGACAACTGAAGCCTGGAGAAGTGACTTAGGGCCACGGGTCAGAACATACACAGGTAATAGCCTCTCCGGGGTATATTCTCCTCTGCCTTCCCAAGAGCACCTCGAATTCTGCAGTCTTGTAGTTTGGGTTGGACTGACCCCATCCTCGGCTCCAAAGGCACTGGACGGGTCCTGAAGACCAGGCAGGTCCAGCACTCACTGCAGGAGCCAACACATGTCCTCTCTTGTCTGGACACTGACTGAGCTGAATTCTCTGTCATCTGTAACCCAAAGCATCCCACCACATCCCCACGTGGACTTAGTGACGGATCCCACTTCTTGACTCCCTGTCCACGGATGCTTCTACCCGAGTCAAGTCTTTAATGTTACAAAATAGAGAACACTAATCTTAAAAAAAAAAACAAAAAACAAGAAGCTATTTACAAAACAGAAATCGACTGCACAGACATAGGAAAAAACTTTCGGATACCAAAGGGGAAAAGGAGGGGAGGGATAGATTAGGAGTGTGGGATTAATATATACACAGTCTGGGCTTCCCTCATAGCTCAGTTGGTACGTAGGAGACCCTGGTTTGATTTCTGGGTTGGGAAGATCCACTTGAGAAGGGATAGGTTCCCTACTCCAATATTCTTGGGCCTCCACTATGGTTCAGCTGGTAAAGAATCTGCCTGGAATGCAGGAGACTTGGGTTTGATCCCTGGGTTGGAAAGATCCCCTGGAGGAGGGAAAGGCTACCCACTTTCTGGCCTGGAGAAGTCCATGGACTGTATAGTCCATTGGATTGCACAGAGTCGAACACAACTGAGCAACTTTCACTGTACTACACTATATATATATAAAGCAGATAATGAACAAGAAACTACTATACAGCACAGGGAGCTGTACTCAGTATTTTGCAATAATCTGTAAAGGAAAAGAATCTGGAAAAGAATATAGATCCGTATGTTTATGAACATATATGTATAACTGAATCACTGTGATGTACGCCTGAAACTAATACAACACTGTGAATCAACTGTGTTTCACTAAAAAGAAACAGAGAAAGCAGTATTTTTTGCCAAACAGTGGCTGGACTTGATAGGAATAAAAAGATCTGAGAGAAAAACATGCAGTTAATATTATCATTGAGCATTTAAAAAGTATGGCTGAATGGGGATTTCCCCAGTGGTCCAGTGGTGAATAAACCACCTTGCAACGCAGCGAATGTGGCTTCGATTCCTGGTTGGGGCACTAAGATCTCACGTGCTACAGAACAACGAGGCTCAATGACCGCAACTACTGTGCCCATGTGTCACAACCAGAGTCCACGCGTGACGACGGAAGATCACCCGTGCCACAGCGGAGCTACGTGGAGTGGCGGAAGGGCACGTTCCTGCTAGTCAGGACTGACAAAACGTGGTCTGCTGGAGAAGGAAATGGCAAACCACTTCAGTATTCTTGCCTCGAGAACCCCGGGATCACAACGAAAAGGCAAAAAGACCAGACACAGCCAAATACATAAATGCTTTTAGAAAAGTAGGCCTGAATGTATAAATTTTGCCACATTAATAGAGCATTATTGATGAAGGCAGAATTCATGAATGGAGATTAATTATAGAGAATTCATAGCTAGAGGGGAAGCAAGTGTCATCTAGAGTTGAGATGAACCATGACAGAAACAGGACGAACCTAACAGAAGCAGAAGTTATTAAGAATAGGTGACAAGAATACACAGAAGAACTATACAGAAAAGATTTTCATGACCCAGATAATCATGATGGTGTGATCACTCACCTAGAGCCAGACATCCTGGAATGTGAAGTCAAGTGGGTCTTAGGAAGCATCACTACAAACAAAGCTAGTGGAGGTTTCCAGCTGAGCTATTTCAAATCCTAAAAGATGACACTGTGAAATTTGCTGCATTCAATATGCCAGCAAATTTGGAAAACTAAGCAGTGGCCACAGGACTGGAAAATATCAGTTTTCATTCCAATCCCAAAGAAAGGCAATGCCAAAGAATGCTCAAACTATCACACAATTGCACTCATCCCACACGCTAGCAAAGTAATGCTCAAAATTTTCCAAGCAAGGCTTCAACAATACATGAACCAAAAACTTCCAGATATTCAAGCTGGATTTAGAAAAGGCAGAGAAACCAGAGAGCAAATTGCCAACATCTGCTGGATCACAGAAAAATCAAGCAAGTTCCAGAAAAACATCTACTTCCGTTTTATTGACTACACCAAAGCCTTTGATTCTGTGAATCACAACAAACTGTGGAAAATTCTTCAAAAGATGGGAATACCAGACCACCTTACCTGTCTCCTGAGAAATCAGTGGACAGGTCAAGAAGCAACAGTTAGAACCGGACATGGAACAACAGACTGGTTCCAAATTGAGAAAGCTGTACGTCAAGCCTGTATATTGTCACCCTGCTTATTTAACTTATATGCAGAGTACATTATGTGAAATGCCAGGCTGGATGAAGCACAAGCTGGAATCAAGGTTGCCGGGAGAAATATCAATAACCTCAGATATGCAGATGACACCACCCTTATGGCAGAAAGTGAAGAAGAACTAAAGAGCCTCTAGATGAAAGTCAAAGAACAGAGTGAAAAAGTTGGCTTAAAACTCAACATTCAGAAAACTAAGATCATGGCATCTGGTCCCATCAATTCATGGCAAATAGATGGGGAAACAGTGGCTGACTTTATTTTGGGGGGCTCCAAAAATCACTGCAGATGGTGATTGCTGCCATGAAATTAAAAGACACTTGCTCCTTGGAAGGAAAGATATGACCAACCTAGATAGCATATTAAAAAGCAGAGACATTACTTTGCCAACAAACGTCCATCTAGTCAAAGCTATGGTTTTTCCAGTAGTCATGTATGGATGTGAGGGTTGGACTATAAAGAAAGCTGAGTGCTGAAGAATTGATGCTTTTGAACTGTGGTGTAGGAGAAGACTCTTAAGAGTCACTTGGACTGCAAGGAGATGAAACTAGTCCATCCTAAAGGAAATCAGTCCTGAATATTCATTGGAAGGACTGATGCTGAAGCTGAAGCTCCAGTACTTTGGCCACCTGATGTGAAGAGCTGACTCATTGGAAAAGACCCTGATGCTGGGAAAGACTGAAGGCAGGAGGAGAAGGGGACGACAGAGGATGAGATGGTGGGATGGCATCACCAACTCGATGGACATGAGTCTGAGCAAGCTCTGGGAGTTGGTGATGGACGGGGAAGCGTGGCGTGCTGCAGTCCATGGGGTCACAAAGAGTCGGACACAACAGAGCGACTGAACTGCACTGATGACTCCCACTCAGGTCTCAGAGTTTGACTTGAAGCCAAGCCCATGTCACCCCCCAGAGGGACAACATCTGAACTTTATATCCCCAGGTGCCCATTTCCAGATCCGAGGCTGACTGAAAAGTGATGATGATCACAGTGGCTTAGCTCATTGTGTAGTTACTGCAGGAAGACACTGAGATGTCTGTTATCTGCTTCATGTCATCGAAGGCTCCCGATGGTCAGCATGACACAGGCTGATCCAAGTAGACAGACAACAAATGATTCTGGACAAATAACTGTTTGCACAAAATTTAACTAATTAAGATTCTATTTAGTCTCAATGAGAACTCATTCTTTAGTTAATCTAAAAGTATAAAATTTAAAAGATGTCAATAAACATAATAAAATATAATCCAGTTAACATTTATTGTTAACTTACATGAAATTTTACCATGAAATATTCAAACTTAAACCTCAGCACCCCTCAGTGACACAAGTCCCATCCAAGGCTCGGGAAGGCCCCCAAAAATGTGTCGAATGGGCATCCTTCATATTTAAATGAGACACTGCACAGAAACACTTAAAATGCCCTGAAACCTTATAGCTCATATGTTGAAAGAAACTTGAAAGAGCTTTCCCCAAATCTGACAATAATCCTAAAAATTTACATGACATTACCAACAACCAGTTTTGAAGCAAAAAGAGCTTTTTTCCTAAACTATTAATTATAAAAAACAAATCCCAACCAAGTACAGAATAGGGTATTTCCTGCCGTATCAGTCAACAAGGCTGTCACAGCCGTCAGGGATTCCGACCCTTCACATGTGAATTCTGAGCCCAGGAAGAGCAACGCCTGCTGGCGGGGAGCCATGAGCCCTGGGGCTGCCACCATCAGCTGCTGCCACTCCCTAAGGTGAGCAAGGAACTCAGGATGTGACTATCAAAGGATGCTGGTCCCAGAGAGCTGAGATGCACACAAAAGGAATGATTTCAGTAAGCCCAGACTGTTCCATCTTCCCATACATAGAAAAGTGCTAAATGCCTTTACTTGAGATATCTGGTTTTCCTTAATTAACAATAATCTGTGCTGTTCAGACCACCTGCCCCTGGCTACGAACTTCTGTCTAACCTGACTCCTCCCCCGTCCTCCTCAGAACAGTTTTCTCAGGGTCACCTAAGATACTGTCTCCTGGGCTTGAAGTCTGAAAAATTCCCACCGAATAAAACATAAAACTCTCAACTTCTAGGTTGTGACTACTTTTTTAAGTGGACACAACCATGCCAGAGGAATGGACGGACGATCTTGCTAGTCTCTAGAGAGAAAGTGGCATTCCAAAATCACTGAAGAAATGATCACATCAAGAAATGGAGTACACAGTCCAAAAAATGTAGGAAGAGAAGTCACACAGACATATGTTAACATTACTTTGTTTTGATTTCATGATGTTTAGGATGTCAGCTTTGTAATCATATACTTTTTGTGTTTTATCATTGGAAAAAAAGGCTTACATGTACCTGGTTCCATATTTGCAATTTCACATCCTTTTGCAACTTCCCTCCTAGCCCGGATTGAATAGACTTCAGGCCACACACAGCCTACATCTGCCCCATGGGTGCCTACTGTGTGCCTGGCTCATAGCTTCTCATGGATTATCTCCTCTGACGGCCAACAGCTCTTGGAGGCAGGTACTATTATCCTTATTTTACAGATGAGAGATCTGGGCTCCAAGATGGTTAAGGTTACTGCCAAAGGTTACTCAGCTAACAGGCCTTCCCTGGCAGCCCAGTGATTAAGACACTGTTTCCACCGTGACAGGGGGCACAGTTTCAAACCTTGGTCAGGGAATGAAGAACCTGCATGCCACGTGGCTCAGCCAAAAACTTGAAAAAAAGAAAAGCGATTCCTTCAAGTAAGAGGCGGCAGAGCGGAGAGCGAACCCAGCAGCCCGACCCAACGGTCTCGGAGCCAGGAGGCCATCCTGCCTGCCCAGTTCGGCTTCGTGGCCGGCCCGCCCCACTCTCATCCAGGTGGACCTCCCTGGCCCCTGGCCGCTGCAGGAGCTTCCTGGGAGGGCTCGGGGACAGGGAGCATGTCACACCGTGGAGCAGAGAGCTGTGTTTCAGTTCCTGCAGAGCTGAGGGTGCAGCCCTCGTTCACGGGCTTCAAGGCGACGCTGCACTGGGTCACCTTCCAGCCACAACGTCCAGGTCGGTGACCAGCTCTTTCCTTTGATGTTACTGATGGTTCAGGTGATGCTGATTAAACTGCAGAGAAACAGATACAGGCAGAGTGGGTCCCAGTGTCCAAGACCACGTGAAGGAGGACTCAGGCAGAGGACCGGCATGGTCCGACGGCAGAGGAGACAGCCCTGAGTGAAGTCTGAGAGCGCGGCGGAAGCTCCAGCCCTCCGTCTGCCTCAGCCGGCCCGCCCGGGGCTCCGGGAGCAGGGGCCGCCCCCCGGCCACCTCGCTTCAGCTCAGAACACACCTGCGTCCGCCTGCCCCACTCTAAGGCATCTTCGCCAAACACCCGCAGCCTTTGCACACAGGACCCGGTCTGCTCTCCCTGGGTACCGCTCATTTAATGCTACAAACGCTGGTGTAGAAAAGCCATATGTGATTTGCTGTCTCTGAGGGGCCTGCTGGGGAGCCAGGAGGAGCCCAGGAAGCCTGCGGGGCCCGGCCTTTGACTGTGCCCCTAACCAGGTGTGGCGGCTCACATCTGTTCCTCGGAGTCACCCGCAGGTCACAGCTCTGTCCTCCGCTCCTTGAACAGAAAAAACTAACTTGGTACTGATGGGGGCGTCCCTGGTGGCTCAGATGGTAAAGAATCCCCTTGCAGTGCAGGAGTCCTGGGTTTGATCCCCGGGTCAGGAAGATCCCCTGGAGAAGGGAATGGCAACCCACTGCAGTGTTCTTGCCTGGAGAATCCCATGGACAGAGGAGCCTGGCGGGCCACAGTCCATGGGGTCACAAAGGGTCACAAAGAATTGGACACCACTGAGCCGCTAACACAGGCACTAGTCTCAAAGGGAGAGACCACCCAGCCCCTAGCCAGCAGGGTAGGCTGTATTAACACACCTCAAGAACGCAGGGTCTTCCTCAAGGGGAGAGAAGCCTGACAGAGGGGGAGGGGGACCGGGATAGCGGCTCATTACAGGCTCCGCAAAGGCGAGACCTTCCTCTGGGCCAGCCCAGAGCACTGGCAGCGTTACCGCGGCCTCGAGGCTGGGGCCTCAGCGGCCAATGCTGTCACTGAGCTGCTCAGTCGTGTCCAACTCTTTGCGTCCCCACGGACTGTAGCCCTCCAGGCTCCTCTGTCCATGGGATTTCCCAGGCAAGAACACTGGAGTGGGTTGCCATTTCCTCCTCCAGGGAGTCTTCCGGACCCAAGGGATGGAACCCGCGTCTCCTGCATCGCAGGAGGATTCTCTGCCACTGAGCCACCAGGGAAGCCCGGAAGGCTGGCTGTGAGCAACTGGCTCTCCCAGGGGCACGCATTCAAATCCTCCAGCGCCTCCCTTCCCATCCCCAGGTTCAGCAAACCACGTCTAGGCAGGGACGCTTCTCCCTGTAAATCAGTGCCCAGGCATTCTGACTTGACACCCTGTCCAGGGAGCGGAGTGAACAGGTGCACCTTCGGGAAACAGGTCAGCCTCTCAGGCTGAGGGCAGTTCACGGAGGCGGCGTCACCCAGCAGGGCGCCGGTTCACCGAGCACCACTGTCCACTCTCACCACCCGCCGGCATCACGTCTGAGAGGCTGAGCACAGAGTCCTGCCCAGCGCACGGTGAGCATTAGAATCCTTCGCCCACCAAGCGCTGGAGGATTGATGGAGATGTCCTAGGCATCGGTGGACCATTAGAAGGGATGCACTCTTCCTTTTGACTGCCACGACGTCCACTTAGAAGGCAGACCGCAGGCTGGGTGAGCAGGCAAGCTTTGCAGCCCCAGTCAAACCTGTGGGCCTGGCCAAGCCCTTTCACCTCTGGGGGCCTTTCTGCCCTCACCTGTAAAAGGGGGCATAATACTACCTCCCTCAGGGGGCTGCCAGGGAGGATCAAATAAAGGGACGTTTGTAAAGCACCAACACGGATGCGTGGCACAGGGTAAACATTGTATGAGTGTTTACCGTTCTAAGGGAAATCACAAAGAGAATCCTAACAGAACAAGAGTTAAGAGCCAACGTTAGGAATTATTCCACTCATTATTTACATTAACCGTGCCTAATACCGGTACATTTTCTCCCAAGCAGAACGATTAAACCTTTTCTTGTTTTCTTTCTTTATAGTGTAAGCTATCAAGAAGCCATTGAAACTCTTTCCTGGAATTAATTAGGATTTCTCGATATTTTCTACAACTCCCAGAAGATCTGCTGAGAAACTTTCCTATTCCTGGTCCCAGATCCTGTGCTGTCTCTGCTAAAAGAAAACAGTACGCCCTCTCAGAACAGCAGACCTAGAACACACTTGCCTGACCTTAACGACCAAACCCACCAACCACAGCAGGGTTTGCAGGAGGCTGCCCCTGGAGAATGCACGTTCCTAGGCAGGGCTGTCGCAGGGGAGCCTAACACACGGATGGCAAGAGGTTTTTTTTTCTTTTTTAAAAAAGTTTATTTATTGATTTGGTTAGTTAATTTTTTGACTGTGCTGGGTCTTCACTGTTACACGGGGGCGTTCTCAAGTTGCGACAAGTGGGCTGCTAAGCAGTGCAGGGCAGGGCCGTTCCCTGCGGAGGCCCCTCCGGCTGCGAAGCTGGGCCCTCGGGCACGCAGGCTGCAGCGGCTGTGGCCCGCGGGCGCACTGGTTGCGGTGCAAGCGCTTGGCTTGTCCAAAGCATCTGGGGTCTTCCCAGAGCAGGGACTGAACCGGGGTCACCTGCGTTGCAAGCTGGACGCTCCACCCCTGGACCACCAGGGAAGCCCAACAGCTAGTGTTGAAGCCATTTTCTTTTCAGACGCACCTGTTTCGCTCAGGGGACAGGTATCCGTCATCTCTGGTGACACATTTCAGAAGGCACCAGTGTGCTGACGCAGAAAGATGGCGTCACTCCCAGCCCGCTGCTGTGAACAGGCAGAGCAAGCGCCCACTGAGGTGCATGCGGGCATCGGGCCCTCCCTGGGTCCACGCCCAGATGGAAGACCCGGGACGGTCTGTGGGTTGTAGGCAGAGCTGCGGGCAGACTGGAATATTCTGGCTGGGCTGGCAGATGATGTAACTAAGCCCCTCCATGGTGGAAGACACCCCCAGGCTGGTTCCTTCAGGGGTTCACATGCCCTAAATTTTCCAATGTCTTCCCAACATGTCTCCCTGGAGACCGCGTCCCTGTTCACGGGAGGACCGGCCACCTGCTGCTTGTCAGGTACCCAGTCGATTGCTTGAACACACACTTCCCAATTCTGTCCTCACCAGCCAGTCTTCCCGGCCATGGACGTCATTTACACAACAGCCAGGACCCAACTTCAGAGCCTGCTCAAGTGTTCAAACAGGATTCTCACGGCTCACTTGACTTCCCCACCCAACATCAGGAACGAAGAGGAGGGAGCCTTTGACAGCAGACTACAACCTGCCAGCCAATCCAGTCCACTCACTCCCTGCTTTTGTAAATAAAATCGTTTAGAACAAAGCCCCGGCCATTAGTTTAGGGTACCATCAAGGGCTGCTTTCCCAAGACCTAGGCAGAGAGGAGCTGTCCCAACAGAAACCGTAGAGCCTGCAAAGCCTAAACTATTTACCAGCTGGCCCTTTAGAGAAAAGAAGAGCGGACGACAAAAGCCAGCAGAGCATTTACACCAGTTCCTGACGGCCGAGGGTGGTTTAATGGGACAGTGGCCCCGTGAGTTAGCAGAAAGGAATCTGGGTTTAAGCACTGTTTCTACCAGTGGCTCGGTTTTGAGAGGTCATACCAATGTTCTCACCTCCCTGCTTCTGTGTCATTCATAAAATAGGGTCAGTCCTGAGGGCCACATGCACAGGAAATAATTCGCTCAGACCCCAGTGTGTGCGTTCTGAAGGCACGACAGAAGAACTGGCAGTTTTCTGAGTATAATTTACCGCCGGGCCTCACCCCCACACATGATTCCTCCCTGTCCGCTATCCCTCCACATCTGTGGGGTCGGCCAGCCACAGGTCGTGCAGTACTGTAGTTCTATATTTACTACTGAAAAAAATCTAAGTAGACCCACGAGTTCAAACTCGTGCTGTTCAAAGGTCAACAGTAGTACCTATCACATCGGTAAACTCCTCTGATGTGGAAACGGAATGATTGATTCCTTATCCTCATTTTAACTTAAATTTTCCTATCTGTGTGTCCCTGGTATCTCCTATTTGTCTTATCATCTTTTAATACCTATTAAATAAGCAAAGCTAGAACCCAGCAAGGAAAATTCTTTCAAGGAAAAAAGTCAACAACAAAGGTCAGGTCCCGGTATGTTATCAGTCTTTGGGGAGGTGAAGGTATGTAAGGTGTAACCACTGGCCTTTGATTTCAAATCACAAGCAGGAGAAAAGGTTATTATAGCGCATAGACGGAGGGTGGTTATTTCTCTCTCTCACTCAACTCACCCAGACCCCAATTTTCTCATTTATAACCTCCCAGAAAAGGCAGCTAAGAGAAGCTTTCTCTGCATCAACTTTCATCAGAAATGAGAATTCCCTGGTGGTCCAGTGGTTAAGAATCCACCTTTCTATGCAGGGTTGAGGGTTCGATGCCAGGTCGGGGACTAAAATCCCACAAGCAAAAAAAAAAAAACACCTTTCATCAGAAATAAGCTTCTGTCCGTTCAAGCCTCTGCATTCCCCAGCTTCCCAGCATTCTGCTCACCCGCTCACCCATTCCCCGGGCCTCAGACGTCTGTTTTTACGGTTATGGTAGAGCTTGCCTCTCAGAAAGGGAGGCAGTATGGGGCGGAGGTTAAAGATGCTGCCATGGAGCCAGTTGGAACCTCAGCCTCTTCTCCTGAATCACCCACTCTGCTCACCTGCCTTCTGAACTTAAGGGCCCCACCTGTCAAAGGGGGGTGATGATACCTGCTTCCGGGCACGCGTCAGGAGCCTCAGCAGGACCATGTCTGCGAAGTGCCTTGCCCGCTGTACCTGGCACCAGGCGAGGCTCAGTCCATGGAGCTGCGCCCCATCTTCTCGGGGGTCAGCATCACTGGGCTGAGCTAGTGCCAGTCAACCGCAGCTCTGCCTTTTGTTTCACCAGGTGAGAGGCAGTGCATGATTTAATCATCCCATGACTAATACAGAAACTCTTTCCCCAGTCTGAGCACAACACCAGGCTGCCAGTGGACCAGCCCTGGAAACGACAGCGCCCCGGGCGTCAGAGGCCTGGCGACTCCCCAGGACGCTCCGGCCACCTGGCCTGCCACAGACCCCAGTGTCCTCGGAGACGTGGGGCCTGAGATCCCCGGAGGCCTCTCCTCCAGCCACTCACAGGGCATTCGGGCGCACTTGAGGGCTCAGCACAAGTTTTTAAACAGAGCTGGGAGAATTCCCTGGAGGTCCAGGGGTTAGAACTCTGCTTTGACTGCCGTGGGCCTGGAGTTCAATCCCTGGTCGGGGAAGTAAGATCCCACAAGTCACAAAATAAGTAAATAGATGAAATAAAAAACAAAGTCCCAGGATTTAATGAATAAATAAGAGCTGGGTGCACAACCCAGGTCTGCTGACTTTTTCTCTCTTTCCTCAAGCCATGCTTTTATATGTATAATGTGTGTGCACTCAGTCATGTCCAACTCTTTGCAACCCCATGGACTGCAGCCCACCAGGCTCCTCTGTCCATGGGATCCTCCAGGCAAGAATACTGGAGTGGGTGGCCATTTCCTTCTCCAGGGGATCTTCCCACCCCAGGGATAGAACCCGCATCTCCTGAGTCTCCTGCACTGCAGATGGATTCTTTACTGATGAGCCACGGAAGAAGCCCCAAGGGGAAACTGTAGAATCCTTTAACAGGTATTTTAATAAGGAACTGAGGGCTGGATTTAAAGTTCATTCAATATCCAGCAACCCCACACCAGCCTCCCTTCAACATTCTCTCCGTTGAAAAAAACTGTGTGGCAGCTAATATTGCCACAAGGAAAATTGTCAACTACCTATGAGGGTTCAATCCCTGGGTCAGTAAGATCCCCTGGAGGAAGGCATGGCAACCCACTCCAGTATTCTTGCCTGGAGAATCTCATGGACAGAGGAGCCTGGTGGGCTACAGCCCATGCGGTCACAAAGAGTCAGACACGACTGAAGCGATCATCCAAACAGATAGTCTACTAGGAAACATTCCCCACACCCCCGGGAACACAAGAGCTTTCCTCAGAGGCAGCACAAAAAACCCAATCTTTCCATATACACAGTGACCCACACCCAATCTGTGTCTTTGGCACCAAGTCTGTTTTGCCTGAGCTTGTCTATAAATATCTGCAGTTAAAAGTAAATGTCCATAGTGGTTTTCAAATGTCTTTTTGATTACACGCATACATTAAAGATACACTGCTAACCTCAATAAAACACTTGTAATACTTCCCTCTTAGAAAATGTTCTGTTCTTCCTAATCTAAAACTGCCAAATAAATTCCAAATGAATAACTGATCCCCACCCCCCCTGCCCCACAGGTAAAGAGGTCATTTGTGGACGTGAAAACGGAGCTGTATGGCTTGTGATCCAGAAAGCCCCCAGCCCGCGCTCTCCTCGGGGCCAGTGATCACAGCGAGCAGGAGCTCTTTGGCAATGAAGGGCTCCAGCATCTACACGTGCTTTCCCCGCCCCCACCACGCTGGACTCCGGGATGCCCGGGATGCCCCAACCACGCTAGACTCCAGGACACCCCCACTACGCTGGAGTCCGGGACGCCCCCACCACGCTGGACTCTGGGACGCCCGGGACGCCCCCGCCAAGCTGGACTCCGGGACGCCCGGGACGCCCGTGATGCCAGGTGATGGGGAGCATGACTCGCGGGCTCCCTCCGAGGC
The DNA here is from genome assembly GCF_910594005.1 of Cervus elaphus. Classification (NCBI taxonomy): domain Eukaryota; kingdom Metazoa; phylum Chordata; class Mammalia; order Artiodactyla; family Cervidae; genus Cervus; species Cervus elaphus. The sequence goes on along the minus strand of NC_057826.1, from coordinate 2,360,944 downwards.
CTTTTCAGACAGAGCAAAAATAGAAAAAATTATTTATATTCTCAATAAAAGAAATTCTAGATTCAAATCCTACCTTTGTTCCAGAATTACTGGAATAGCCAAAAGGTCGTTCAGGTTTTTCCAGAAAATGTTAATAGAAGAAACACCAACGAACTTTCTGGCCAACCCAGTACTAGGTCAGTTTCCTTCCCTGCCTTCACTTCCCCCTCTTCAAATGGGTGGGCTTTCCCTTGCATCTCCCTTGTGTTTCAAGGGAGAAGTTTGTGAAGGACTGAAGTATAAACATTTGGACTCAACAATCAAACACAGCTCTTTTACCCAAATCACCCCCTCCCTTAGTTTCTGAGAATAGTGTTATCAAGATATCTCCAAACCTTTGACCCATCTGTGATCTTTTTTTTTTCTTTTATAAATTCATATGGCTCTTCACAAGTATTCACTACTCTTTACCTTATATTCTTTTCCTATTAACACACACTCACACAACATGGAAGTCCAGATTCTTTTCTTTGACTCAAAATAAACCACAGGTCTCCAGTTCTCAACAGATAAAAATCTCCAAGTCCATGTTCACATTTATCCATGAAAGAGATTTAATACTTCAGCATGTCAACACACCAAGTCAATCAGAGGACTGAGAAATCAACACAGACGTCCCCCCGTCCACGTTTCCGGTTTCCTTGCGATGTGAACAAGACAGAATTTATCTGAGAAGGAAATGCCAAGGTGACATTCGGAATCGCTACGTTTGAGGGGCAGGAGGCCAGCTTCCAGGGCACTGGGCCTTCTCTTCTGGAGCCGTGGCGTTGCCAGGCGCACCTCCCCATGTGCACGCAATTCAGCCAACTCCCGGCGGGGGTCCGACAGCCCTGCCCAAGGACTTCTCCTGCGGCATCCAGAAAGGATCGTGCCATCAGGAGGCCTCTTGGGGAGGGGGTTTCACGGGGAGAAACAGAAAGGTGGAGCTCGAAAGAAATCCAGTTAGCGTGAAAGTCCTATTTCTTGAATTAAGGGGAACAGACCAGGGGGAGGGGCGGTCAGAGGCGGAAGGGGAGGTCAGGGGTGGGAGGGGCGGTTATAGGTGGGAGGGGGCGTTCAGAGGTGGGCGGGGCGGTCAGAGGTGGAAGGGGCGGTCAGAGGTGGGAGGGGAGGTCAGAGGTGGGAGGCGTGGTCAGAGGTGGGAGGGGGCGGTCAGAGGTGGGAGGCGTGGTCAGAGATGGGCGGGGCGGTCAGAGGTGGGAGGCGTGGTCAGAGGTGGGCGGGGCGGTCAGAGATGGGAGGCGTGGTCAGAGGTGGGCGGGGCGGTCAGAAGTGGGAGGCGTGGTCAGAGGTGGGGGCAGTCAGAGGTGGAGGCGTGGTCAGAGGTGGGCGGGGCGGTCAGAGGTGGGAGGCGTGGTCAGAGGTGGGTGGCAGTCAGAGGTGGGCGGGGCGGTCAGAGGTGGGAGGCGTGGTCAGAGGTGGGAGGCGTGGTCAGAGGTGGGAGGCGTGATCAGAGGTGGGGGGCAGTCAGAGGTGGGAGGCGTGGTCAGGGGTGGGCGGGGCGGTCAGAGGTGGGAGGCGTGGTCAGAAGTGGGAGGCGTGGTCAGAGGTGGGGGGCAGTCAGAGGTGGGAGGCGTGGTCAGAGGTGGGAGGCGTGGTCAGAGGTGGGCGGGGCGGTCAGGGGTGGGCGGGGCGGTCAGGGGTGGGCGGGGCGGTCCAGCAGGGAGACACAGCGGCAGATGAGGGCGCCTCTGTTGCAGACGGCACTCTGGCCGTGTCCCCTTGTTCCAGAGCCACTGCCAGTGCCACCCTGACAGCAGGGTCTGCTGGGTGCCTGGGGGCAGAGCCAACGGCCCCGTGCCTGCTGTCTGCTACCCCGGATGAGCAACAGCTCTGAACCCACACTGGACGGAGGAGGCACGGGCTCCTGCCGCTCCCTACTCTTGCATTGCGGGGCCACCAGGAGATGGCAGGAGAGAGATACCTGCTTGTGGCTGTGTCCACCTCCGGGGCCCCAGAGGACCCCACTCTAGTCCACTTCATGGTGCCCTCACATTCTCCCAACCTTGGCAGACATGCTTCTACAACAGGACTTAATGAAGTGTGTTCTGCAAGATGCATTAGTTCACTAACTCCTAAATTCCTGCTTCATGGAGCGTCAGGCCAGACAAGCGCATCCTACGCAGTCATCCCTGTCAGTGTCTGCCACCGAGGTACAGAGCGACACAGGCCCCGTGGCCCTCAGCTGCCACCTGCACTTTCTCCCGGGTGCCTCGGAGCCCGTGGTCCCCACAGGCAGGATTCCCTTCCCTCCTCCTCCTTCCTCCATGTCTTGGTTAACGCCCTTTGCTGAAATTTCTACAATTTCCTGGAGCCCGACCCAACCCACCATAAGTCGGCCTTAAAGCCTGGGACCCACTCTGGACCTCGGCATCTTTTTCTGACGACAATGGGCAGGAACGGCTCTCCTCCAAAGCTCTCTCCAGCTGAGAAAACGTACACTGTCTATTTTTCTTCTTAAAACTTTGCTCCTTGTACCACTGACAGAAATAACTTTCCAGGCTCGCCTGTTAAAGGGATCTGGAACACAGAGCCTGCCCGAGAAGTCCCCCGGGGCTAGCCTTCCCTTCCTGGGTATCTGTGGGACATCACACGGCCTGGAGGCAACATCCTCCTACCACAGGCTTAAAGACGGATGTCTCCATTTTCCAGTTTGCAACCTGTGGGGCAGGCTGGATGAATTCTAAGGTCTCTTTCAGAGCAATAGGCCCAGGACACTGCAAGTAGAAATCTCAGGCTAACCAGTGAAGGCCAAGACAGCAAGAGGGAAAAAGTCAGTGTTGACTGAAGACCTCAGAGCGGCCCCAGACCTCAGCTGCCTCTGGTTTTGCTCCCGATGCCAGGAGGCTGAAGACAAGCAGGGAGGTACAGCGTGAGTCAGTCAGGTCTCGACCATCAGCCCAGCCCTGGGGGGCATCCCAGGAGGGGAGGCAAAGACCATCTGGCAACACGATGCTCTAAACATTCTGCTAATTCCTCAAACAGGGACCCCAACCCTAAGAACGACCACCAGCCACCACGTACTGCCCCTGGGCCCGAAGTTCTAGCAATGGGGCTTCTGGAGCACGTTATGACTGAACACGGCTTCCCCTGGGCTGGCCTATGGATTGGCATGTTTTCTGTGCATCGGGCCACCTGTCAGTAGCATGTCACCATGCAGATGTCAGCCTGAGCACGGGCCAGGATGTACGGGTGTGGCCACGTCTCCGTGTTCACCCGGAGAAGTACTGTAGCTTCAGGGTGACAGTCCTCCAAGTTAAATCTTCATCATCCCGGCCTGCCTGTCGTAACACTCCAGATTCACTTCTCTACTGTTGCGTGTATTCACTCACTACCCAGGTGAAAAGATTTGAAGGCTTGTGTGGGTATGCTCTATGGATGAAAACAGCCTTTAAAAAAAAAAAAACACACAAAGTGTATGTTTGGAATAATCACTCAAGCATAGGTGGTTGGGGACCTCAGAGTTGCCAAAATCAGGGCAGGATTACTCCTCCTCCTGCCTTGTCTAATCTGAGTTCACCTGACACTCGAAAATGGATCATTTTGGGGGAGTGATTTCAGAGGGTGGAAAGCAGCCACACCATGAAGCCCCTACCAGAGGCTCTTCCTCCCTCTATTGCTGTGTCCAAAATCCGGTACCCCACATTCAGACTAGTGTGTAAATGACTGATCCCAGGTCATCCCCTAGAACAGGCTGGAGAGCGAGCAGGACTCCGTGTGCTTGCTCTCCAGCAGAGGTATAAAGGTGTGTTTTTCTAAAAAGGGCAGGGAGGGAGAAAAGGAGAAAAACAAGATGAAGGCGTCCAAAACAAGGAGGCCGCTGCACTGTTGTCTCTAGAGATGATCTTGCTTCTTCCCAATGTGGCTTTTCAAAGAAGGGCATCTGGTTCCCCAGTGGTTGAGACTCCACTGCAGGGGACGTGGGTTCAATCCCTGACCATGCAAAGAGGGATAATTTGCCTACCTTGGTCTGGCGGGGGCCCAAGCGGAGCTGTGGACGGGCACCCGGCGAGGTCTCCGTCTCCCCCTCCCCAGCTCGCCTGCAGGAGCCGGGGGAGGGGGGGGGGCGCGGTCAGACCGCCGGCGCCGTCACGGGGGCATCACTAATGCGGACACAGAGGGTGCCGGCCCCCTCTCCCCAGCCAGGTGTCCAGGCCAGCGAGGCCATCTGGGTTAGGAAATGTGTGTTTGGAAGCCCGCTGGGGGAAGCCCGTGTGGATGGAAAGCTTCCGCGTAAGAATCAGCCAGTCCAAGAAGCTTCCTCAGCCCTGGCCCGCTGAAACCTCGGGCCTCGGAAATCAGTTCTTTTCCCTTACGGAGCCCTGAGAAGGCCAAGGCATCCACATTCAAGACCATGTGGCCAGGGTCCAGGAAACGGGCGAGCTCTGACAGCAAACGGTGCGTTGCGTAAAAATGTCCGGAAGGGCCTAGACTTTAGTTTCAGGTTTTCAAAAGCCTGAAGATATAAACCCCAAATGAAAAGAAATGCCCGTCTAAAATGGAACCACCATGCTTTTAAACAGTTTGTCCCCGGACAGAAGAGATAATGAACGTTTAAAACATTAACTCAAATTGTACCAAATAACGACAATGTCCCGAAAAATATTTAGCTCCGACATTTAAAAGATCTGTAAAAACGCAGTGGGTGAAGATGTAAAGAAACAGACGGTCTCATTCAATGGATGTGAGTATTACTGGGTCCTATCTTTTTAGGGGGATATTAGCAATATCTATGAAGTTTAAAATGTGCATAGGCTTTGACTCAGCAATTTTCCTTGTAGGCACCCATTGTCCAGAAATATACAATTGTGCAAAGATATATGTGTACAAGAATTATTTCAGCATTATTTGGACTAGAGGAAAATTGTAAGAATTCCCAGTGGTTAGGACTCCACACTCTCACTTCCAAGAACCAGGTTCAGTTCCTGGTCACGGAACTAAGATCCCAAAGCCTTGTGGCACTACCAAAAAAAAAAAAAAGAGGAAAATTATCTTAGAGGAAAAGAACCCCATGTGCATCAAAAAGGGATCAGTTAGCTAATTCCTGGTTCATTCACATAATGAAAGCTAACTGCTGTTAAAAAAAAACAAAAGGCAAACCATAGTACTTATGGGAAAAGGTGTTCAGAGAGAAAAGTACATTGCAAACCACGTATCAAGTTTGCTTTTTTGTAAAACAGGATTAGATATGTTAATACATGCACAAAAATGTCTTCAATGGGTGGATCATTAGGGACTTCAAACTTCCCATGATAAGCACTTATAAATTGTTAGGATTTTAATGTTTTCTTTATCTTTAACATTAAACAATAACTTGTAATCAGAAGGGGGAAAAATGAATGCCTCCATTTTTATGTTAATTATCTACAACCCCTTATCTTTTCCTGGAGTGGGAATGATTCTCAAGGACCATGGTTTTTGTACATCCTAGAGAACAGGGGCTATGGGCTCTGTGTTTCATCTTAGCAATAGCATTTGATAAATGGCTCAAAATCCCAAGTCTTCAAATACCCTCATACTGAAGATATATTTTGTGCTTGCAAAGTGGCCGCTGCGATGAACAGCCTGCAAGACGGGGACCTGGGAATATCACCTTGGGCCAGTTTTCTTCCTGAGTCCCAGCTGTTTCACTGTAAGATTAGCATTTAAAGGGACCCTGACCGCACCCTGACCAGACTGTACGGGCATGAAGTACTCAGTCAGCATTTGCTGACACACGGGGGGACAGAGACAGGGCCTGAAATCAGGAAGCCGTGGGAAAAGGAACAGTTGAGAAAAGGCCCACCAGCGTCATCGGCAGCTGGGGTAGAGTCAGCCGCGGGTAAGAGCAAAAGGGTTTGGACGCAGGGCTCAGAAACAAGTTTCTGAGGTTCTCAGCTGGAGACCTGAGTGCCTGGAAATATGTAGGTATGGTTTGCATCGTCGCAACAATGGGAGAAGGCAGCTGCTACCGGCCTCCGTGAGTGGTGGCGGAGACGCTAAGCTCCCCACGAGGAACTGGACAGTCGCACACCGGTGCCGTCCACGCGGCCCAGGAGCACCAGTGAGGGGCGCCGGCCAGGCTGGGGGGCATCCGCTTCCTTCCCTGACCCAGGGGCCAGGGTGGGGGCCACGGGCCGGCTGGGTGGGTTGAGAAGGAAAGCAAGGAGGCAGGACCACTAGCCCATCAGCTACACAGTCCACCCTCTGCATGCAGCCTGTTCCGAAGTCAGCCCGAGTCGTAAAACGTCTAACTGCCCGGGACTTCCCTGGTGGTCCAGCGGCTAAGACTCCACACTCCCAACACAGGGGCCCAGGTCCCCTCCCTGGTCCGGGAACTAGATCCCACATGCCACAGCTAAGACTCCACACAGCCAAATAAGTAAAAATAATATTTTTTAGAAAGACAAACAAACAAAAATCCTACAAACTGCCTAACTCCAAAATGGCCCATTCTGGATCTGTTAGGATAACTGTACTTTCCCTTTGTGTATTCCCTGAGAGCTCAGTTGGTAAAGAATCCACCTGCAACGCGGGAGACTCGGATTCAAGCCCTGGGTTGGGAAGATCCCCTGGACAAGGGAAAGGCTACCCACTCCAGTGTTCTGGCCTGGAGAATTCCATGGACCATATGGTACGTGGGGTCACAAAGAGTCGGACATGACTGAGCAGCTTTCCCTTCACTTCACTTTGTGTGTTAGTTGCTCAGTCGTGTCCAACACTTTGCCACCCCGTGGACCATAGCCCACAGGCTCCTCTGTCCCTGGGATTCTCCAGGCAAGAACACTGGAGTGGGTTGCCATGCCCTCCTCCAGGGGATCTTCCCGACTCAGGGATCGAACACAGGTCTTCGGCATTGCAGGTGGATTTTTTTACCACTGAGCCACCAGGGAAGCCCAATACTTTCCCTTTAACAAACGCTAATAAGTAATTAAACCTCCTTGAAGGATCCACAGCTCTAGAGTCACATGGCTGAACAACTCCTCACCACTAGAGGCTGTGGGCCCCGTGGGTTCAATGCCTTCCTGTTCCCTTAGGGACCCTGGTCTCCCACTTGTTTACTTGAGGGGGGTGTTCCAGGCTCCACCGGCCACCGTTGCCCAATGTAGACTCCAGAAAACAGAGACCTGTCTACTGTTTTCCCCACAATATCCCCCAGCCCAGAGAACAATGGCTGGCACACAGTGAGTGCTCAGTAAACATTTTCACACATGAATGAGGTAGTGGAAAGGGCATAATCTGAGGAGGCAGAGCCGGGTGGACTGTTGATAAGCTGTGTAGCCCTGGGCAAGTCATTTAACTCTTCTAAGCCTTTGGTTCTTCATCTGTGAAGCAGAGGAACAATAGCCACCTTCCAGGGCTTTAGGGGAGACTCAGATGATGCATGGGAGACATCAGCATGGGACGTTTAGTTCTCTGTAGGTTCTTGGAAAATGGGAACTGACACTGTATCAGTATTATTAATAATGACAGCTCACGCTGTAGCCCACGCACTTCCCGCAACCACAAGCTTCACATAAAAAAGTGATGCAGTTTGGTTCAGCTTGTCCTCTGCGAGCTACTAGTTAATAACTAACACAGCAATAGCCTCTTCTCGAAACACGATGCTTCTGCAGTTTTCCTTCAAAGAGCTGCATGCAGAGCGTGATCCGTCAAGTCACTGTCTCCAAAGCCTCTCACAAAGCCTCGGTGAAGGTGTGTGAGCCAGGAGGACACAGAAACTGGTCAAGGAGACCCAGCCCGTGTGCGGGCAGTTCTGGTTCAGCCCTGGCCCAAACTGTTGCGGTCTGACTCTGATCTGGCCTCCCGATCCGTGAGCCTGTTCACTAAGGAAGACCCAATAGGCCACAGTGGTTGCAAGCACGGAATCTGGAGCCTCCCAGTCTGCCAAGGTTCAAAGCTTGGCATCACCACTCTTAACTGTGCGACCTTGGGCAAGTTACTTAACTACCTGAAACCTCAGTGTTTTCACCTGGAAAACGGAAGACAACAGCAGTACCTCCCTGGGGAAGAAAGACAGAGGTCGTCTTTCTCTTGGTTTTATAAAAAATCATGGACATCAAGGAACCCATTTGCAGAAACACTATGGAAACTATCTTTCCCATGTTCTCCCATTTTTATTGATCATACAATCATCTGGAACCCTCTCTGAAGGGCAGAGGAAAGAGCTTTGCTGGTGATACACTGGCTGTCTCTACAGAAACATGAGCAAAAGGCTTGACACATGGTAGGTCTTCAAGAAATATCTGTTGAATGACTGAAGAAGTGATTCAGAAGCTGAAAAAGTGTGGCAGTCCATCATACCTGTTTGGCCTAAGAAACCAGATGCAAACTAAGGTGAGGAAAGATCTTGATATTTTTGAAACCAAGACCTGGAATCTATATCTATCCTTAACACCAATCTGTTCTTAAGGCTCCCTTTTTCTCCCCCCGACCAGGGATCAAACCCGCCCATGTCCCCTGAACACTGGCAGGCGGATGCTCAACCACTAGACCAGCAGGGCACTCCGAGCATTATTTGTGGTGTCAGAGTGATTAGAAGATTTGAAGGAAGCGGGAGAGCATGGTGAAACATCAGATCAGAAACAACTGCAACTCCGACTGCTTCCTCGAGCCAAGCCCTCCAAGGCTTCTCCCCGCTAAGAAGCACCCATCATTTTCTGCGCATTTTGCCATCTGCATCTCTCCCCTTTGTGCAGACCCAAGCCCAGTCCCTGGGCCTTGCAGGCTCAGATCTTCTTGTCTTCATCCTCCATGAGAAACACACAAGGTACCTTCTTCAAGAAAGTCCCTTGGGCGGCCCGTCCTGTGAGATCTGGGCTCTGCCCTGGAGAATTGCCTTTCTCCCGGGGACAAGCACATCATTCTCCCCCCAAACTCAGTACGTGGGTCACCTGTGGGCATCACCGCCTCTCGGCTGCCCTTTCACCAAGCGCCCTACAGCGCACTTCGCAGAAAATCACCCCGTTCCTTCTATAGTCGGCTGAGACCTCCACTGTGAACCGAGAGCTTGGCTATTGTGCGTGTGAATAATTTGAGCTTCAAGTGCAGCCTTGGCACGCCTGAGATCAAATAATTACCCGAAAGTTACCCAGCTGCCCTCAGCGTGCACCGGCTACTTTGTCTTGGGTGTGGAGCCCTCTTGGCTGGCTCCGTGTGAGCCTCAGAGAGCTCAGCCGTCAGGACCCCCCCAGGTCCCAGTCAGTGATTACGGTGGAAAGTTTTGGCTGATCTGGCCCTGGAGAAGATAAAGCCCTTAAATAGAGATTAGCCACGCTCATTCCAGCCCCACTCACAGCCAAGAGTCAAAGTCGGTATTTGCTGAGTGGAAAAGGACAAAAGGAAACAAATTTCGTTTGCAAGCTCTCCAAACAGACCAGAAAGAGTAATTCCCCGCTGCTTCCTCTGTGTGCCTCCTCTCGTAGGAAGACTAAGCTAATACCGCCTGCTCGGAGGGACTGTCAACACTGGGGTCTCTGGATCACAGACCATCAGCCAGCTCTCCCAAGAGGGTGTTCAGCAAAGAGCTGTGTGCAGGATGGCTCCTTTAAAAGAGCGACAGTTCCCTCCAAAAAGCGGGGGTCACATCCCTGGTGGCCCAGTGGTTAAGACTCTGTGCTTCCACTGCAGGGGGCAGGGGTTCAGTCCCTAGCTGGGGAACCAGCATGCCACAAGATGCACTCCAAAAAACCATTTTTTAAAGGCGACAGGTGGTGCTCGTGGTAAAGAACCTGCCCGCCAATGCAGGAGATGGAGGTTCCATCCCTGGGTCGGGAAGATCCCCTGGAGGAGGACATGGCAACCCACCCCAGTATTCCTGCCTAGAGAATCCCCATGGACAGAGGAGCCTGGTGGGCTACAGTCCGTGGGGTTGCAAAGAGTCGGACAGGACTGAAGCGACAGCATGTAGCACATATGATGACTTAGAATGACAATGACACTGCTGCTATTTCAGACCAGTAAAGCTTGAGAAACCTTAGAAAGAAAACCCCTAAACTACTGCGTGACAGCCGCTGAGGAGGTGGCTCATAAAAAGCACCCTCTTAATCAGAGTGAATTTAAATCTGCACTCAAATCACTAGCCTCTGGTGTAGCACGACAGTGTATTTGTTCGGAAAGAGACCTTGGGGTTTTCGAGGCCATCGCCCAGTCCAGCCTCACCTTCCACCAGAAGCATCTCCCCACGTGGTCTGCACACCTCTCAGCCAGAAGCACGTCCCTCCTCACCTCCATCCACCACGGCTTTCCTGGCCCAAGTGCCAACTGGATGGCAGGCGGGTCCATCACAACCATCATGAAACCCGGAAGCCTTTGCTTGGAAGGAAACTGCCTGTATGGTATCAGTCACCCCCGAGAGTTGCCTCCATCGACCTGCATTCAGCGACCTGTGACCGAGGCTGGACAAACAGCCAGGCGGGGACTGTGTGATGAGCGAGGCAGACACAGGTCCACGTAAGATGACATGCGGCTCAGAACCGTCAGCCACACAGCGGTAGGGGTGTGTGTGTGAGTGTGTGTGTGTGAGTGTGTGTGTGAGTGAGTGTGTGTGTGTGTGTGAGTGTGTATGAGTGTGTGTGTGAGAGTGTGTGTGTATGAGTATGTGTGTGTGTGAGTGTGTGTGTCTGAGTGAGTGTGTATGTGTGTGTGTGTGAATATATGAGTGTGAGTGTGTGTATGTGAGTGTGTGTGTGTATGAGTGTGAGTGTGCGTGAGAGTATATGAGTGTGAGTGTGTGTGTGAGTGTGTGTGTATGAGTGTGAGTGTGTGTGTGTGTGAGTGTGTGTGTCTGAGTGTGTGTGAGTGTATGAGTGTGAGTGTGTGTGTATGTGAGTGTGTATGAGTGAGAGTGTGTGTATGTATGAGTGTGAGTGTGTGTGAGTGTGTGTGTGTGTGTATGTGTATGTGTGTATGAGTGTGTGTGTGTGTGTGCATGAGAGTGTGTGAGACTGTGTGTGTCTGTGTGTGTGAGTGTGTGTGTGCGAGTGTGTGTCTGTGCTCAGTTGTGTTGGGACTTTTTGTGACTCCATGGATGTAGCCCGCCAGGCTCCTCTGTCCATGGGATTTCCCAAGCAAGAATACTGGAGTGGGCTGCCAGTTCCTCCTCCAGGGGACCTTCCAGACCCAGGGATCAAACCCGGGTCTCTTGCGTCTCCTGCACTGGCAGGCAGGTTCTTTCTTGCCTGGGAGGAGGGGAAGACTGCAGACTCTGCCCAACACAGGCTACGGGAAGCTGAGAGGACCCCAGCAATCCAGTCCAGGCGGGAACTCCACTGGGACCTCACAGCAGACTTCTCTGGGGTCTACTGTCCACTTTCCTTCTGTAGAAAGCCAAGCTACTTCTTGATGGGGAGGTGGGGGGAGCAGGGTGGGGGACTTCTTTGTCTTGCATTTCATTCTAAAAGACAGGGACATCCCAGTTAGACCTTCCTCGCTGAGCGTTCCACAGGGGCAGTGCAGGCTCTGTCTAACAGGGTCGCTGCCCTAGAACGACAAGCTCAAAAGGTCAGAGACAAGTACTAGACGTTTTGATGAAAAGCGCACGTTCCTTTTCCGGCGGACGGGTGCTACTTAGTCTGTGTGGAACCAGTAATCAACAGGCATCTCTCTCCCGCTTCAAACTGAAGGAAACATCTGAATGGCGTCCAACACCTCGTCTGTCCGTGTACAACAAATGTCAATGATATGCAAACACAGGCCTCTGCGGTGAGCGCTGGTTTGTCAGAGCGGATGGTGCACGGGCTTCTCTTCTTGATGGTTACTCCGTGCCCTGCCTGGGAGGGGGGCCTCACAGGGCGGCACCCAGGGGCCTCTCCGGGTCAGATCTGCACACCGTGGACAGAGCCCTTGTTGCCCCAAAGAATGGATCACACAGAAAATAAATTAAATAGAGTTATCAATCAATTACAGAGTTTCCCAGGTGGCTGAGTGGTAAAGAATCCGCCTGCCAGTCACGAGACGGTTCGATCCCTGGGTCGGGAAGACCCCCTGGAGGAGGAAATGGCAACCCCCTCCAGTGTTCTTGCCTGGAGAATCCCATGGACAGAGGAGCCTGGCGGGCTGCAGTCCACGGGGTCGCAAAAGAGCCGGATACGACTTGGCAACTAAAGAACAACAACAACAATTACAGCCATTCTCAGAGGTCCCACCTCAGCTACGCAGGAGGTGATCTGCAAAGAGGCAAGGACCCCAGACCTTCAGGGCCCCTCATACTTGAAACCTGCTGACCTTCCCTGGCCAACTTCACTCCTTTTTGGCCTCTGGCACGTGCAGGATGGCTCATCCCTTCTCTCATCCAAACCTCCCCAGCTCACCCCAACATGCTCTCTGGATGGCTTTCCTTGACCAGTCACTGAATCCCCTCGACACCCTCTGCTTCTGTACCATTCATCCTGTATCTTCAGAATGCAACAGGGAACCGATTTGTGGTAGGTGTTCGATTAACGTTCACTGAATAAGTCAATCAGATATTCCTGGAACCGTGAGCAAACTAAGTTTAAAAGAGATGACGAAATGTACACATTAAAAATGTAACATGCAGAAACTGACAAAACACTCAAAAGCGACCAGACTTCAATAAAAATTTTTTAAAAAAGAAAAACAATGTTAACACACACAGGCAAGTCCTTCATATGCAACGAATACCTATCAAAGCTGGTAAAGTCCTCCAAATAAGGTTTGTCTAATGAACAGAATTGTAGCCATGTTGATTTTCTGGTTTTAATGATGTACTAAAGTTATGATTTTATTACAGAGGATGCCAGAGGAAGGATGCAAGGGTCTTCGCGATACTGTTTTTGCAACTTCCAAGTCTGTGGTTATTTCCAAATAAAAAGGTTCATAAGAAAACCAAACAAAAAAGGCAAGAAATCCCAGGTACCAGATGGGCCCCTGAGGTGAGGAGCCGCAGCCTCCCCGCTGCGCGGACCCCATCATGCACCTGACTCCCACCTGACTCCCACCTGGCGCTCCAGGTGAGGGACGATCTTTCTTTCCCGCTCCCTTCCCTCGCTCGGGTCTCAGCCGCAACGTCCCCCCAAGGAATGTGTGCCCCACCAGCCCCACAGCCGCTTTCTTCCAGCCTGTTTACTCCCGCCAGTGCCCGGATCACGATTAGAAGTCTCCTGTCTGTTGCTCACCTGCCTCTTCCCCCAGGATGCAGCTGTCACAGGTCAAGGACGCCCGCTCCACGCTTCCCACCGTGTCCCCGGCAGCAGGGCACGCCCTGGCCCACGGTGTGCTCTGCGGCGCTCAGTCGCTCAGTCGTGTCCAGCTCTTGACAACCCCATGGACTGTAGCCTGCCAGCGTCCTCTGTCCATGGGATTCTCCAGGTAAGAATACTGGAGTGGGTTGCCATTTCCTTCTCTGGGGGATCTTCCAGACCCAGGGATGGAACTCAGCTCTCCCGCACTGCAGGGGGATTCTTTATTGTCGGAGTGACCAGGGATGCCCCTGGTACTTAAGAAATATTTTTAAGTGAATAATGGATCATTAATTAATAAAGAAATTATATCAGAAACTGAGGCTGAGCAATGCTACTAGCCTTAAAGTCTTTCTAATAAAAATAATAAAGATAAAAAGCAAGTCCTTCACAAGATAAAGCACTTTATCTAAGTAAGACTCGTTGCAAATGACTTAACATACACTGTGATGTCTGAAGTAGGCGCCCAAAGCAGCAGACACCCCCAGAGCCGGTGCAGTCAGGAGAGACATCCGGGGGCAACCGTCTGGACAGACGTGAAAAGATGGATAGGCTGTTAGAAGAAGTCAGACTAGGAAAGGGGAACACAGGCTGTCTCAGAAGTGAGAACTAGTATGAAAGAAAACCTTAGTGGCATCCGGGCCCGCACCTGTCCTTGTAGGAAGCTGGTGAACTACCAGGAGCAGCTCTGGGCTTATGCCAAACGGCAGAGACAGGCCCTGTCTGATAAAATAAGATCAGCTTTCTGTCTGATAAAATAAGATCTGTAAACATCTACTTTTCTCATGAATGACTGCTTCCTGATTGTACGGCGGGGAGCTTTGAGTCTGTGCCTCCATAGTTCTGAATTCTTGGTAGCCAAAGAAAAGCCAGGAGGCTATTTAAAATTGATCAGGGAGACGGGAGGGAGGTCAAGAGGGAGGGGACATAGGGCTACTCATGGTGACGTGTGGCAGAGACCAGCACTATATTGTAAAGTGATTACCTTCCAATTCAAAACAAATTAATTTTTTTAAAAAAATGTTAAGCAAAACAAAGAAAAAGAAAAAGTTAAAAAAAAAATAAAATTGATCAAAGGAAAGCAGGAACCTTTGCCCCTTTGGGGCAAACCCCTCCACTGTGGGGAGGGCCACTTTGGTGAGCTCTCCCGATCAGACAGACAGAAGTCAAGTTCCTCCTCTTCTTCCTTAGGGGGACCCCTGAGGTCGGAAAATTCATCCAAGGTCAAATGTATCCTACTGGGATGTTAAGGAATCTGGCTAACGCTGTCAAAAGTCACCTCATGAGCGATACGTTCCTACATAATCAGTTTTTTCTCTCATGCCCACCACCCAGCTGAACAAGTCCTGCTGGAGGAGAAGGGACCTGGGAAAGCTTATTAGGAACTTCTAGGAGGGCGTGTTTGAGACTAAAACTCTGCACCCACTCCTCATTTCAGAAAGCCACGGGTTGGGTGGTCTCCAAGTGACATGGCACCTGCTCCAAGGCCATAAAAGCCTGGGGCCACCCTGATGGTTTTCTGTGGCCCAGCGCCTGGGGCAGCAGAGACACAGGGGCAAGAATCCCTGCCCACTGCCCCTGATGCGTTCAGTGCAAACGGAGTCCATCCAGTTTCCCCGGGTGCCATCAGCTGAGTGGGCAGGAAAGGATAAGGAAGGATCGCGGATGGGAGAAGCAGACAGGGAAGTCACAGGTGCGGCTCTCTGATGCCTTCATCTCGCCGTTTCCAGGCCTGCCCCGGTTCCCAGCCCCATGGAGCTCCTGTGCTAACTTGGAGCTTAAAGGCAGCTCAGAGGCCTACTCTTCTCGAACTCAGACTTCCACTCATCCTCCTGGCCCACTGAAAGGCCATCCTGGTATCATACACACTTGACCACAGTGTTCAGATGCCTCTGGCAATCCCTGGAGGACTTCTGAGTGATTCCTCCTTCCCAGGAACCTTTGCAGAGAAAGCTCCCTTCACTCAGTTTATGGACTTTACTCTTCAGTAAGTTCAGCAAGATGGCTGGAGGAGGTGTGCTTTATACCACTGACCACATGCAAAAGGGGCTCCCTGAAACTCAACAGATTTAAGCACTGCCAGCACTGTGAAGAGTGACCTAACACCTCCAACCTGAGCTGTTTGTCATTTCGGGGACCGAGAGGTCACATTCCATTCACTCCTGCAGGTGAAGATCTGCTGGTGCTACAGACTGGAGGACATTCCTAGGATTTTCCACTTAAATCTCAACTCTGGAGCTACTGAGATGTGGGAGATGGAGAGTATCACTCTGGCTTGATCTAGAGATTCGTTTTACTATTTTCCCCCCATTTAAAGTGTACATTTTAATGGTTTTTAGTATATTCACAAATACTTGCATCCATCACCACAGGTAAGATTAGTTTTAAATGTTACTCCGGTTTTTATGGAAAACACTCCGGTTCGTGCAGTGTTATTTCTACGGGCTGATTATCTGAGCAGGGTATTAGGGTGGTCCTCATCTCATTCACTTGATTCATTTTTGTAAATGATGCGCACGCATGCACGCACACACACGTTTCTGCTGGCTGCCCTGGAATGAGTCTCAATGTGAAGACCAGCGAGCACCCAGGCAGGGAGAAGTCAGCCAAGGCCTTACTCCCCCAATCTCCACCCCCAAACTCAGGAGCCTCCAGACTCCAGCAGCTTCCCAGCGTCTCTGGACCACCACCTCCACTTCTTTTTCCTCCTTTTCATCTCGATGATTTACTAGATCATTTCTAAATGCAGAAAAATGTAAGAAAATGTAAATGGCCCCATCACACCACCTGAACAAAGCAGGCCCATGTAAAATCTTAAAAAGAAACTGATAGATGCACCCTTGGTTTGGGGTTTTTTGTTTTGCTGTTTTTTAAGACAAAGCAATACAGGAATGTACTGCCTTCTCTCCTACCTTGAAGCCTCAGCCCTCCCTACCCTCACCTTACGTATCCTGCCAAAAATAAGTATAAAAATATAAATACATACATGCATACACATATGACTTGAATTTTTTAACATAAATAGGACTCCACATTCCTGAAATTTGCTTTTTTCTCCCCCCACTTAAAAATGGTCTGAATAATGGTGTACCCCTCACTCCCAAATCCTAACATCCAATGTGATAGCATTTGGAGGTGAAGCCTTTGGGACGTGATTAACTAACAAGAATGGATCCCTCATGAGTGGGAGCAGCGCCCTGATAAAACACTCTACACCGCACTCTAGGGCTTCCCCCGTGGCCTAGTGGTAAAGAATCCGCCTGCCACTGCAGGAGACGCAGCAGACATGGGCTCGTTCCCTGAGTCGGGAAGATTCTCTGGAGGAAGAAATGGCAACCCACTCCAGTATTCTTGCCTGGGAAATCCCAAGGACGGAGGAGCCTGGCGGGCTACAGTTTATGGGATTGCAGAGTCAGACATGACAACAACAGAGCTTTCTAGCCTCTTCCACCAGGTGAACACAGAAACCTGCATCCAGAAGAGGGTCCTCACTAGACCGTGCTGACACCCTGACCTCAGACTGCCAGGCTCCAGAGCCCTGAGAAATACACTCCTGTTGCTTATAAGCCACCTAGCCCATGGTGTTTTACTACAGCGGCTTGAACAAACCACGACAGAAGGCAATGAACCAAGGTCTTAAACCAGAATACTTGCTTTGCACACCCTCCACCACGCTACTTTCTGATTACGTCATGGTCTCGCAGGTTATTTAACCTCACCGCACCACGGCATTTTCATGTGTAAAATGGAAACAGGTGAGTCAATACACGTCAACTTCTCCGAATGTAAACAGCACTCAAAAACATGTATTATTGTTACTTATCACCATTACTTTGGCCATCCAATGTGAAGAGACAACACATTAGAAAAGCCCCTGATGCTGGGAAAGACTGAAGGCAGGAGGAGAAGGGGACGACAGAGGATGAGATGGCTGGATGGCATCACTGTCGCGATGGACATGAGTTTGGGTAAACTCCAGGAGTTGGTGATAGACAGGGAGGCCCGGTGTGCTGCGATTCATGGGGTCGCAAGAGTCGGACACGACTGAGCGACTGAACCAAACTGCTCCCTGCTCCCAAATATTCCTGAAGCCCTCCAGCTCACACCCAGGCCCACCAGAGCCAGGCTGGTCAGCATGACACAGACCAAGTCAAGTTATCACCTTGATTGTGCAAAAAAACCCACATTTCATAAGCATTTTTTATATACCAGCTAAACTAGATGTTCAGCAAAGAGAACATACCGTAACTTCACATTTTTTTTGGCAAATTAGGAAGCCCCATTCCACTTGCTGGAATTTCTCAGCCGACTGATACTCTTCAGACATTAGAATTAAAAAATTAATATGGCCATTTTGAAGGGAGTTTAGTTTAGTTCCGTCCCTCAGTCATGTCCAGCGGTTTGTGACCCCATGGACTGCAGCACGCCAGGCCTCCCTGTCCATCACCAACTCCCGGAGTTTACTCAAACTCGTGTCCACTGAGTCGGTCCTGCCATCCAACCATCTCATCCTGTCGTCCCCTTCTCCCGCCTTTCTTTCCCAGCATTAGGGTCTTGTCCAGTGAGTCAGCTCTTCGCATCAGGTGGCCAAAGTATTGGAGTTTCAGCTTCAGCATCAGTCCTTCCAATGAATATTCAGGACTGATTTCCTTTGGGATTAGGACTGGCTGGACCTCCTTGCAGTCCAAGGGACTCTCAAGAGTCTTGTCCAACACCACAGTTCAAAAGCATCAATTCTTCAGGGCTCAGCTTTCTTTATAGTCCAACTCTCACATCCATACATGACCACTGGAAAAACCATGGCTTTGACTAGATGGACCTTTGTTGGCAAAGTAATGTCTCTGCTTTTTAATATGCCATCTAGGTTCATGACATTGTACAGGAGGCAGTGATCAAGACCATCCCCAAGAAAAAGAAATGCAAAAAGGCAAAATGGTTGTCTGAGGAGGCCTTACAAATAGTTGAGAAAAGAAAGGAAGCTAAACGCAAAGGAGAAAAGGAAAGATTTTAAGGGAATCGTCCTACAATTATTATGTATTTTCCTACTACTTTCTTTAAAAAAAAAAAAGGTAAATACAGTTCAACCTGCCTCCTTACCTCACTGCCACCATCACAAACACTGATTATCCTTCTAAGTCTAGAATCCTAAGAACCTGTTCTACCACTTTAGCTTTGAGACCTTAGGTGAATTATTTAACCTCTTTGTGCCTGAGTTTTCTCGGGACTCAGACAACCAAGTTAATTAAGAGTGTGGCTACATTTACAACACAAAACCAGCAATGATCAACTTAAAGTTTAGTGTACAGATTTGAGGAAGACTCTTTTGTTCTCTGAGATATTTTTTGTTTCTCCCTAACTCCAGGGAAGATCCCCTGGAGAAGGAGATGGCAACCCACTCCAGTATTCCTGCCTGGAGAATTCCATGAACAGAGGAGCCTGGTGGGCTACCTTCCAAGGGGTCGCAGAGAGTCGGATACAACTGAAGTGACTTAGCACTGCACAACTCCTGGCTATATTCCAGAGAGCTGGGTCTGCTGGCTCCGTAAGGCTCTCTTCTGTGGATATAAACTCCTTGTGTGGCCTTGAAGAGCATAACTAAGGCTCTGCTGGAAATCCTTACACCAACAACCCAAGCCCAGAGCCAAGTGTTCAGTTCCAACAGACAGTCTTGAAGCCGACGCCCTGGAGCAGACCGGCAGAGATGGACAGAAGACGCTGAGAAGACGGAGGCAAGGACGACGGGAGCCTCTGGGAGCCGGGAGTGAGGAACAACCTCCCACCATGGGCCATACGCACAGAGCAATAGCCCAACCCAGGGGGCTTCGTCTCTGCGAGAAGAAATCTTCAGATGCCCACGTAGGAAAATGAAGTATAAAGGATGACTTTCAAACACTGAAACGGTCCACAGTGAACGCCCGAAAGGGGAAACCAAGGAATGTGGCTGTCCAGAAGGTCCGTGCAGGAGGAGCTGGGAGGGGGCCCAGGGCTGGCCGAGACAGGGACAGCTGGAGTGCTCCACAGATGGCCCACCTGCAAACAAGCACACCAAAGGCTTGCTCAGGTGGCTTACGCCGTGTGTGAGACGGGAATCTGGGAGGCTAGAGCCCCCGGCCACTCCCGTCCAGTTTATGGGAAGGACAGTGCTGAAGGGCTGAAGCAAGTCCATTTCAGGTGACTGGCCCATTTTTCTGAAGGATGCAAAGAATTCTCTCATAAGCTCTGCTCACTTGCTTCTGTTGAGCTAGGGTTTTAGAGTTCTATCAATAATATTGAGGCATCCCAGGTGGCACAGTGGTAAAGAATCTGCCTGCCGATGCAGGATTTGTAGGTTCGATCCCCGGGTTGGGAAGATCCACCAGAGAAGGAAACAGCAACCCACTCCAGTCTCCTTGCCTGGAAAATCCCATGGACAGAGGAGCCTGGTGGGCTACAGTCCATACGGTCGCAGAGTCAGATATGACAGAGCAACTGAGCACACATCAATAATATCGAAGCTATATACGACGGGCATCATAAAGCTGTCTATAAATAGTTCAGCTCTCTCTCCTTCAAGTGCACAATTATACAACATTTCCCCCACTTTGGTGAAGTTAGGTGGGAGCTAGATTTGGCCAGTAAAATGTGAGTGGATGTGACACGTGTCACTCCTGGACAAATGTAAGAGCCAGCAAGAGCTTTGCTAGTTTCTCCTTTTTCTCAGCCTTGGTGATGGGGCGTGTTCCCTCGCCTCCATCTGGGAGTGAGGATGAGGATGACTTAGACCAGAGTCCCCCAGCCAAGCTCAACAGATACATAGGATGAGCAAGAAACAGTATCTTCATTGTTTTATGCCCCTTAGTTTGGGGGGTTATCTGTTACTTAGTCTGGGGGGTAGCTGTTACCCCATCACCTAGTCTACCCGCAGTGACACAAACGCATCACTTAGTCCCCAGATCACGTTGTTGCTGCCGTTGTCGTTCAGTCCCTAAGCCCCGTCCGACTCTCTGCGATCCATGTGCCGCAGCAAGCCCGGCCTCCCTGTCCTCCACTGTCTCCCAGAGTTTGCCCAAGTTCATGTCCATTGAGTCGCTGATGCCGTCCAGCCATCTCATCCTCTCTCGACCCCTTCTCCTCCCGCCTTCACTCTTTCCCAGAATCGGGATCTTTTCCAATGAGTTGGCTCTTTGCATCAAGTGGCCAAAGTACTGGAGCTTCAGCTTTATTACCAGATCATGACCTACTGAATTGGTAACATGCTGTTATTTCCAGAGGGTTTGCAGTACTAGGAATCCAGCTGTTTATTACAGATGTAGATACAATTTTTAATCATGAGAAACCAAACTCCTTTCCAAAAGTTCAATCCCTGGTCTGGGAACTAAAATCTCACAAGTGGCACAGTGGGGCCAAAAAATAAATAAAAGCAGCTCTCAAACAATCCCCTAAACTCTCCAATTCTTCTCCTGAGACCCCAGTGAACACTTCCCAGGTGCAAGGCTAGATATTAAAACACGCTCCAAATGCGTCATCCACCAGTAGAGGAGAAGGTAATGATGTTAACAAACTCCAGTTTCTGCTGGAAGATTCCCCGCACGACACTCTTGATTGACACACGCGAGTGCCCGCCCGGATGTCAGGCAGGAGGGGCCACACGCGAACTCCTTTCTCAGATCTCTTTCTCTGTTGACTCCAGAGTTTTAAAAGCCAGTTCCTTGAATATCACTATGGTTGACACCCCCAAAGTCACGTTTGCCCCGATTTCTCATGACTCCAAAGTCATATTTCAATTCATCATTTTATTTACAACAGGAATGGAGACAAAAGTTGTAGTACTCTCCTACATGAAAAGAATCCACAAGGTTTTCCTCCAGCAAATGGATCAAAACATATGTCTCACACAATTACAGTGTCATCCTGGAATTCTTGCTAAGCTGTGACCAATAAAACCTTCCCATTTCTGAACAACAGGCCCCAGAGACACAGATTCTGCAGATATGAAGCCACTGACTCAATCATTTGGGGTCAGATTTACTGTTTTAGCCATCATTGTCTATTTCACTTATAAATCAGTATCAATCTAGTCATTTTAGTGATTAAAATAACTATGTGTGTGCTGTGTGCTTAGTCGCTCAGTCGTGTCCGACGCTTTGTGACCCCATGGACTATAGCCCGCCAGGCTCCTCTGTCCATGGGATTCTCCAGGCTAGAACACTGAAGCGGGTTGCCATGCCCTCCTCCAGGGGATCTTCCCAACCCAGGGATCGAAACCAGGGTCTCCTGCATTGCAGGCAGATTCTTTACCAGCTGAGCTACCAGGGAAGCCCCTAAATAATTATACTATGATCTAATTTCTTAGGTTGTTAAAATAACCAGATCAGAGTCACAGCTGGTTGAGTCAATAAAATGCCTGGAAATAAACATGAGGGGAAATGTACAGCCAACCCCCTGGATGTCAAGGCCAAAGAACCCGCCGACCACCCATATCCGCACCTTGAGCGTTACAGTTTATATCTAAATTCTGACTTCCCAAGGTGCCCAGGGGCCAATGTCTAGCAACTTTGATGTGCATGTTGCAGAACCACTCGGATGTAACAGTCAATTAAATTATTAATGAAAGAACTATACAAATAAAACATCATGCTCTTTTATGTAGTAAGAATTATCATCGTAAGCAATGCAAATTGAATAATAAGAATCATCAGGGCAGTTTGGTGATAAGCTAACAATTTCCAGCAATCAGACCAAACATCTCTGCTCAAGCTGTTTAATAAAAAAAATAGCAGGTTGTTGACATTTTTGTTCAGTTAAGCAACATACATCCAGAGGTTACTTACGGTGTGCTGGGTAAAGAATTTAAAAAGAAGTGGAGACTGAATGGTATTAAAGAGGAACCACTCTCGACTTCCCTGGTGGTCCTGTGGTTAAGAATCCACCTTCCAATGCAGGGGACGCGGTTTCGATCCCTGGCTGGGGAACTAAGATTCCCACAGGCTAATAGGCAACTCAGCCCAGGCTGCAACTATTAAACCCTTGCATTCCAGAGTCCGAGCACCGCAGTGAAGACCCAGTGAAGCCAAGTAAGTAAATATATTTCTACAAAAATAGTAAAATGCTCATCAGATGTTTCAAAAACAAAAGAAGGGAACCACTTACAACAGAGGTGATTTAGATATTTTCATAAGAAATCAATGAATCCTATAAACTATCGCAGAATCAAATGATATCACTGGTCTATTTATACACACATTGCACATACGTATTTACATATACATATGCCTTACAGGAATATACATATATATATATATCAAAAACAGATTCTTATGACGTTTCAGGTATTTTCACGTGAGGGATAAAGTTAAGTGCCATACAAATAATAGGCTGTCACTATTTAGAAGCATTTATCAAGTACCTAACTCCCTATCACATGCGCACACACCACTCTCCAAAAAACAAAATGCACACCATCTCCTTATGTACCTTAGAGGACCCAGTGGAACACTCTATAAACCATGCAGTCCTCACCCTGAACTTAGCATTGCCCAATTTTCTTTCAGTTCACCCAAGACTGATTCACAAGAGAAGCTGTCCATTCACAGATCCAACTAACCACAGAGAAAATCGATTAAATTCTAATTGGCAAGTAATTTCGACCTTCCAGTAGCTACTGCAACCAATTCCCTGCCTCGTTTTGTGCACCTGGAAAAATATGCTTTCTCTCTGGGGTAATGACATCCTCTGGTAGTCAAGGAAAAAAGTCAAAGACAGTGAGGTCTCCGAAGCTCCCAGCAAGAATAAAGAAATGCAAAAAAAAAGTGGACTGAACTTACTTGCCGTAAGATGTGTTCATTTCACAAACCCACCTTCTCCTAGCGTCTGAGTGCTGGTTAAAAGTCCAGCCACTGAGAGGCCACGGGCTGGGCTTGGGCGTGGGTCCTGCCCTTTGCGGAGCGCCTTCCCTTCTTTCACCGTGAGCCGCCATATTAATGAGGGCAACTCAGATGCCATTCTCTTTCAAAGGGTATCAGCTTCAAAACAGATCTCCTCTTCACACTCTGGGAGACGGCCCTGCTCTGAGTTGCAATTATTCCTTTGAAGCTAACTCTCTCCTATTAAACCAAAAACCTCTCACCTGAGTTACATGGCTTTCACCACTGATAGAGGTATGATTGTTTAGTTGCTAAGTCGTGTCCGACTCTTGCAACCCCATGGACTATATCCCGCTAGGCTCCTCTGTCCATGGGATTCTCTAGGAAAGAATACTGGAGTGGGTTGCCATTTCCTTCTCCAGGGGATCTTCCTGACCCAGGAATCGAACCTGGGTCTCCTGCATTGCAGGCAGCTTTGAGATGAGCACAAGTCTGAATTTGAGCTCAGACGACTCCGTTCCTGGTCAACATCAAAATATCCACTTGGGGAGTTCACACGCATGTACCAGAGTGAGAGTAAAATAAATGTGGACACAGAAATGTCCACTATAGGGAAAAAGCACAATACGGCACTTTTTGCCAGGAAGTAACAGCCCACCCTCTGCCTTTGCAGGGGGAATGCGGTCTGCCAGATTTCCACAAGGAGACAAAGGTGTGACTGTGTATTCTTTAATTTTTAACTTTAATCATTTTTTGGCCACACTGCACAGCATGCAAGATCTTCCTTCCCCAACCAGGGATCGAACTCACGCCCCCAGCAGTGGAAGTGTGGAGTCCCCACCACTGGACCGCCAGGCAATTCCCAGACTGTGTATTCTTAAGCCAGTGCTACGGACAAATCATTGTTCCAGAGGCCTTTATTTTCCCCTCCTTGAATGACGGAGAAGTTTTCATTGCTGCTACGTCCCTAACACTTGCCCACCTCCTGTGTGATAAGGAGGAGAAGCCAGAGGCTGTGCACCTCCAGAAAACAGCAGAGCAGCCAGAAAGGAGAAGGTGAGGAGGGACCAGGGAGACAGGACAGGAGCAGCCAAGGCAAGGAGGTTCCCAGATCGTGATTCTGCACCAGGAGAAGATTCCAAAAATGGTTTCAGGAGAGGCGTAGGTTCCAACTTTTAATTTTTCCTAGTAAAGGATACTGAAGGCGCTGTCTTGCACGTGTTTTTCTCTTCGCTCTGGACTGGAGAGAAGCTCATCTTTGAACTCTTATTTTTACATATCTGTCTGTCCCCCCAACCACCCCATCAGACTGGCAACCCAAGCAGGCCCCTCAGAATCCACCCCAGAGGACCCCTGGTGTTCGGGGACCACTGAAATAGACAGACCCCAAATCCGAGAATTATTACTTCCTCATCTCACTTGAGAATCGTCCAGATTTCCTTATCTCCCTTCCGAGAACTTCTGTGAAACACCTTTTCTAAGGTGATATAACTATATGGCCATCTCAAAAAAGGAAAAATCAACACATTTTACATTGGATTTCTTTCAACCCTTGCTAAGAAAGGGGGAGGTATGCTTCTAACGGAAACGAATTCTAACAAAAGGATGCATTCACACTTTCAGCCTAGTGGCCCGACCTACGCTGGCCAAGAACACAGGTGTGAAGAACGCGAACACCTCCTTTCACAGGCAGACAGCAGAAGGAGCAAGGACCAAAGGGTTCCATTTATTCTTCTTGACACAAACCTACTCTTCCACCGGCCAAGATCGTGGTTCTGAAGGCAACCCACAGGCAGAGTCTGGACCCAAACCAGGGCTTTCTGCAACTAAAGATGTAGACCAGCTTAATCTATGGATTCTTGCAAAACAAGGACCACATGTGTTACAGTGGCCCACTGAGGGCTTCTGCAGAAAAATCTTGCTCATCCCTTGAGACTAGAGCTCGTATTCAGCCTCTCCCTTCTTGGCAAACAGCTTGCCAGGGCCTTCAGCCTCAAGAACTGTTTGCTGGGACTTCCCTGGTGGTACAGGGGATAAGAATCTGTCTGCCCACGCAGGGGACACGGGTTCAATCCCTGGTCAGGGAAGATCCCACATGCCATGTAGCAATGAAGCCCGTGCACTGCAACTACCGAAGCCCTTGGCACCTATAGCCTGAGCTCCACCCAAGAGACGCCCCCACGGTGAGGAGCCCCTGCAGAGCAGCGAAGACTCGGGGCAGCCTGTGCAGATAAGTTATTTTTTAAAACAGAACTGTTGGTTGAATGAATGAATGAGTTCTCAGACTGTCTCTGCTATCTTTCAGGACAGAGAAACAAATGATTCAGAAATCTTTTTGATTCATTCTCATTAATGAATGGATTTTAATCTCATTACCAGTTATCAGTCAAAACCATAATTCTTGAGTCAGAACAATTATCATCATTTAAGAGCTATCATAAAATGAGTGTTTACTGTCTGCCAAGCACTGTGCCAAATATTTAACTTCTATTTATTTATTTATTTTTAATTGCAGTGTAGTTGACATACAACAGTATGTTAGTTTCAGGGATACATCACAGCATTCCAACAATCAAATACCTTATGAAAGGGTCCCCAGGACACGCCCAGTAAACCTTGGTCAGCACGCACGTTACTGCAGTGTTACTAACTTTGTTCCTTGTGCTGTATACGACATTCCCAGGACTTAGAGATTTCATAGCTAGAAGTCTTCCTCTCTTAATTCCCTCCCCGTTTTACCCAACCGTCCTCCCCCGTACCAAATATTTTATAAGAATTATTTTACTTAGTTTCCAGTCCAACTCTATAAGGTAAATATCACTATCCCCATTTTACAGATGGGCAAACGGAGGCTCAGATACCTCCCATTATTTTCTAGGGATCCACAGCTCAGAAATCTATACCCGAAGTCATTCAGCCAGAAAGAGGCAGGACAGGAGTCTGAAACTCTGGCTGATATTCTTGTCCCTAACATCCCCCTGGGGCCCCTGGGGCCCTTCACCAAAAGTACCCTGACCAGAGGCCACGCTTTCACAGGACATTCACTTCAATGGCACTGCTGAAAGCCGCAGCCATCCCCTCTTCCCTAGAAGGCCTCGGCATTCTCACTGCGTTCTGGAATCCTGCTCAGGCTTCCTGCCCGCTCTCGGGAGTCCTAATGTCGGCCCTCAGGCCTCGGTCCCACAGCCGCCATTCTACCCGGTCAGACAAGGCCGTTCCTCTGAGGACGGTCAGTGCCATTCCAGCAGGCTTCAGAAGGGACCAAAGCCCTGATCTTGCTGTAAGTCAGGCACGCCCTCCGAAGTTCACAAGTCTCTTTCATCAGCTTTGGTTTGTGATGACAATGAGACAGACAGTAGTGGGGAAGCCATTCCCTGCCCACCAGCCACCAAAGTCCGGCTGCGTGGCCTTCCTGGGAGGCTTCTGCGGCCCCTCGGTTTGTAAACAGAACACAAACTCCGACCTTCTTCACAAAACTGAGTGACGACCAAGTGACACAGTAAGAATATTTTGAGAAAACAATGAATGCCTTCCACAATGGAGGTGTTAATACCATACCTTTTCCAAAGGTTCTGGCAAATTCTACTGGGCATTTATTTACAAGTCCAAAGCACAGATCCAGAAACTCTCTCAGTTACCTATATGGGATTTAATTAAATGTTTCCAGGAAACACCTCAGAGCCATTACCAAGAGTGCTAACTGGACAGCCATAGGAAAACTCCCCAGTAGGTGGATGAATCAGTCCTTGGGAGAGTTTTCTGTTTGGTTTATTAACATTCAGGTCCCATTTACGACTCAAGCATAACTTCCCCTGACATTAAAGTAACTGGGAACTGAGATTAATTGCCCAGTTTTTAATTACAGTTGGCCTCTTGGCCCCCCATGTTGTAAGTACCCTGTCTCTCGGGGCACTTTGACAACAACTGATCTGTCGTTGGCTATTCGGAAAGAGCTTTAATGTCTGAGCAGTTTATGATTATAAAATAAAGGGTTCTAGCCTTCTAAGAATCTAACACACTCTTTGCGTGGCCCACAAATGCCTCAAATAATGAGACCGTCACAGGAAAACACACGGAACTGAATTTCCGGATTGTCTGCACACCCTCTAACCTGTCCAGCTGTCTCTGCCTCTTCTGCCCTCAGACGCCATGTTGAACATGGATTTCTTTTTCCCTTTCTGGAGTCTCTTATTTTCTCCATTGTATTCATTTGGAGGGGGAAAAAAAAAGATCTCATAAATGTCATTTCCTATTCCAAGCAATTTGCTATAGGCAACTACACCATTACTTTGTACAAATAAATTTACATAAATCATTATTAGAATGTTTTATCTTAGCAACATTATTTGGTTCCCAAAGCACAAATTAAATGCATGCTTAAAGCAGAATATTTTAAAGTTACTCCTATACTGTTTATGAGACGGGATTAGAAATTTCCATCTAATTCTTCTTTCAGAATGGAATTCCTTTAGTTTTCTTTGGACATTTAGAAACCACATGTATAACTGTCTGGGGGGCATTTCTGGAAGCCAGCAATGCAATCGATGATTCTGATATGGTTGGTCCACTTTTCAGAGTCTGTTCCCTTTGATTCTGCAGGGTCGGTTTTCAACAATCAGTGATTCGGAAGGCCAGGAGCCAGGGAAATGAAAACCGTCTCCTGATTAGATGGGTTTTTATCCGACATTATTCTGCAAGCACACTGGTCTTCAATTGTGGTTTGACTTTTTCTTTTTTCTAATAAACAAATTTGTCAATAAACTTGCTGAAAATGGAGCTGGGTTTGTACTCGCTGTTTGTGTTGGGAAGATGCCTGTTTGGATCAACTGCACCACACATGGCAAGTCTTCACTGGCTCAAGTTCTGCTCCACCCAAGATTGCAAAATAAAATCTTTTATTCCTCTATATAAAGGCAGTGCCCATTTTGAAAACAAGCTGCAGTTGTCAACATCGGGGAAGAGAGTGAAGAGGGACAGAATGGCAGGAGTGGCATTCGCCAGCCCTGGTTCCACGGTCTGCTGATTCTAGAGAAGCCCTTCATGATGTCATGGCTCGTCTTCTCATCAGGGTCCTAAAGGACTGGGCTCCCCACTCAGGGTGGTGACCTTCTCCCAGTGTGTGGTCTGGGAACAGACTCCAAAGCCAGAGTCAGGGAAGTGGGGCCCCACGTGGTCGAGAACACAACCCTCATGAAGGGTGAGTGAGGCAGTCACGTGGAATTTGCCTAACAGCAAGACAGACCGGGGTGCGGAGCAAAGCGGCGCGACTCACTAGCTGTGATGATGCGGAATTTAAACCTTCCTTGCCTGTTACCTCATCTTAAAATGAGATTACTTGCACCTACTTCACAAGTTTGTTTGGGCTACTAAATGAAACCAGGAAGGCAAAAGCGTAGAACAGCGTGACTCTTGGAAGAGGCTCAGTAAACAGTAGCTGACATTAATCTACAAGGATGACCAGTGGGGTCAAGCTGGGGTGATCATATCTATGGACTGTCCATACCAGCATATTTCTGGGTGTGAAAGGGAGGGCCGTATCATAATACGTCAGGTCAACTGGCAAACGCCATGATACTCTCAAGTATACTGGGGCGTGAGTGACTATTACAGTTCCAGTCCTTCACCATTCAAAACCCAGTAAAGAAGTAAGGTAGCAACTACACCCTACATATTTTACAACTCACGATACCTTTTATGGCTCTTTCATAAACTGTTTTATTCGAGCCTTTCACAAACTGTGTGAAAAAGTATTGGTCTGAGTTAATTAGCCTTTAATGAAGAACAGACAAAAGACAGATAATGTTTGAGCCTTCCCACAGTGACCCAGCGTTGCAGGGGCAGGCAGGACCTCGAGCATCCTTCTTGCTCTCCCCTCCTTCCCCGTCTCCTAGCAACAAGAATCACGTGACTGGTTCTGGCCAATGGACTATCAACGTGGAACTGGTCTGAGTCACTCCTGGTCTAAGCCACCTAAGAATGGGTGTGTGTTCTCAACTCTTTTTTCACATATCGCAGTAACCAGGAAGCAACATTTTGAGACGTAGGTGTCACAAGATGGGGGAGACAGGAAACCTCAGAAGCTGGAGGCAGCAAAGCCACATTGGTGCAATCCAACTCTGGCTGAGTAAGAAATAAACTCTTATTGCACGAAGCCCCGAGGCTGGGGGTGTACTCTTTACCCTGGTATATGACAGAGCCTGCCTTGGCTGGGCAAGTTAGCAGGACTAGAACCCACATCTCCAGCTTTCACCAGTTTTCACTCAACAGTATCGTAAAACCCCACCAGACTGGGAAAATGTTGCCAAGATTAAATGCCATAGCTTACTCATGGCAAGTCTTCAATGCTTACTCAATTTAAAACAAAATGTTTATCTGGTTTAAAATAAAATAGTTCATACCCAGCGCCAAGTGAAAAAAGTTCCAAAATTCAGGGTACATTTTAATTTGTTGTTTATTTGTTCCAACATCTATATTAACCCAAGAAGTCTGGACACCTCATTTTAAAGATAACCCTAATAATTAGGTTGTTGAAATGAAACAGCCTCAGTGTCAAATCTAGCTTTAACTGAAAGTTAAATAGATGAACAGAAAGATCCGACAGAGGATGACCAATTCTCTATCTCAGTCCAGAAGACTCCTCTCATCCTCTCTGGCTTATTCAAATCCTACTCAACCTTCCATCCTCTTTTCTTTTCTTTTTTTTAGATTTCTTTTGGTGAGGACCATTTTTAAGGCCTTTATTGCATCTGTTACAATACTACTTGTATTTTATGTTTTGGTTTTTGGCTGCAAGGCATGCGGGATCTAGTTCCCTGACCAGGGATCAAACCCATACCCCCTGCATTGGAGGGTGAAGTCTTAGCCACTGGACCACGAGGGAAGCCCCCGTATTTTCTTTATGAAGGAAAAGGGTCTACACCTCAAGTTCTGCAAACACTTGTGTTATGCAACTGCCTAGGCCAGAGAACGGCAAATTTTTTCTGTAACAGGTCAGAAAGTAAATTCTTTATGGTTTCTGACCCACCTATTCAACTCTGCCCTTGTAATGGAAAAGATAATCTGGAAATGAAAAAGCATGACTATGTTCTGAAATCAGATTGATTGCATTATTTGTAGCCAAAGATGGAGAAGCTCATCTTTGAAATATCAATACCCTCAGATATGCAGATGACACCACCCTTATGGTAGAAAGCAAAGAAGAACTAAAGAGCCTCTTGATAAAAGTGAAAAAGCTGGCTTAAAACTCAACATTCAGAAAACTAATATCATGGCATCCAGTCCATCTATTCATGGCAAATAGATGGGGAAACACTGAAAACAGTGAGAGACTTAATTTGGGGGAGCTCCAAAATCACTGCAGATGGTGACTGTGGCCATGAAATTCAAAGACGCTTGCTCCTTGGAAGAAAAGCTATGAACAACCTAGACAGCATACTAAAATGCAGAGACATCACTTTGCCAACAAAGGTCCATCTAGTCAAAGCCATGGTTTTTCCAGTGGTCATGTATGGATGTGAGGGTTGGACCATAAAGAAAGCCAAGTGCCGAAGAATTGATACTTTTGAACTGTGGTGTTGGAGAAGACTCTTGAGAGTCCCTTGGACTGCAAGGAGATCCAACCAGTCCATCCTGAAGGAGATCAGTCCTGGGTGTTCATTGGAAGGACTGATGCTGAAGCTGAAACTCCAATACTCTAGTCACCTGTTGTGAAGAACTGACTCATCTGAAAGGACCCTGATGCTGGGAAAGGTTGAAGGTGGGAGGAGAAGGGGACAACAGAGGATGAGATGGTTGGATGGCATCACCGACTCCATGGACATCAGTATAAGCAAGCTCCGGGAGTTGGTGATGGACAGGGAGGCCTGGCGTGCTGCAGTCCCTGGGGTCGCAGAGAGTCGGACACGACTGAGCGACTGGACTGAACTCACTGTGTCCAATAAAACTGAATGTGCACGTGTGCTCAGTCGTTCAGTAGTGACTCTTTGCAACCCCGTGGACTGTAGCCCGCCAGGCTCCTCTGTCCATGAGATTCTTCAGGCAAGAATATTGGAGTGGGTTGCCATTCCCTTCTTCAGAGGATCTTCCTGACTCAGAGATCAAACCCACGTCTTCTGCACTGGCAGGCGGATTCTTTACCACTAGCCCAACATGTGAAGTCCCCAAAACTTAACTGAGGGACATTGAAATCTGAATTCTATATCATTTCTATGAAGGAAAAAAAATGCTATTCTTCTTTTAATTTTTTCCAATCATCTAAAAGCATAAAAACCATGTTGGCTTGTCCACCCCCAACAACAAGGAGTGAGCCACACCTGCCTGGAGGGCCATCGTTGACCCACCCAAGCTTAGAAAAGGCAGGGCAACAACAGATTAAGCAACTGCTTTCATGGGAGGGGAACAGATATTCTGCTATTCCAGTTCTTCCACTTCCTGGAGGCCGGGGACGCAGAGCTCTGAATCCAAGAAGGCGGGAGCTCCTGGGTCTGCCAGGCGCCTGGTCTCACAGAGCACAGTGAGGCAGGGTGAGTGTGGCTAGGCAGAGCTGCCGGGACGAGCAGCAGCCTCAGCAGGACCCTCAAGCCCTGGAAAGCAGCCACTGCTGGATCCAAGAGAGCTAAGTGCGGGCAGGGTCCGCTGGGCCATCGCAAAATGAACAAGCCCGCTGGGCTCCCATCCGTGACTACGGCTACAGCTTCAGTCCCGAGGCCCTCCCCGTATCCTGGGTTTCAGAACTCTTGGTACAGTCTTGGCATCAACTTACAGACTCACGCTCCTGGCTTCTGCTTCCCACCCTTCCCTTCCATTCCACTTAGCTCAGAATCAGCTCCTTGTGAATCACCAGGCCCTGATCTCACAGGGCACTTGGTTCATCTCGGGGGCCCCGTCAAGCCATGCCATCCAGTCAGAGCGTGGAGGGGAGGGGCAGGTGTGGACGGGCAGACACTCAGTAGACAAGCAGAGGCCAGGCATGGACAAGCCCGAAGAGGCAGAAGGCTGGCCAGTGTGCAGGGTGACCAGGGTCCCCTGGAGGCAGCTGTCAGCCAAGGCAGCTGTCAGCCAAGGCAGCTCTAACAGGGCAGGCAGGGGGTCCCCAGGGGAACCTTCAAGGGGCCGGGCCCAGCATGGGAGCCTGGCTCTGGCTGGGTCAGAGGCTCGGGGTCCTCCAAGATCCGACTGGTCCAGGTGCCAGGGCCCTCCCTGGCCAGGCTCAAGGCGGGCTCACTCCTGCCATCAGTCAGGCCAGGCGGATCCTCTTCCCTCCGGCAGAATGACCCCAGTGACAAGGCCCACTGGAGACCCTCCGTCCTCCATGAACTCTCCTCTAAGTATCTCAGTCCCAGTCCTCAGAGTCTGCTCATTCCCTGAACCAGAGAACCACCCAGCGCACTGCCCCAGCCAGCAGCTGAGCACCCTCCTTCACTGTCTTACCAGCGAGTCTAGGCTCTTTGGCTCAAGTGTGAGCTGCCTGAGGATATACCTTATATTTTTATACATCTTATAGTTTTTTATCCCCATATGTCCCGAGCACACAAAACAGCTACTTAATAATATTTATGAAACTCAATTCAAAGGTCCAACATGAGGAAGATTACTATAATTCAGGTGAAACACAGCATTGGGTTGGCCAAAAAGTTCATCCGTTAAGATCTGCTGGAAAAACTCAAACGACCTTTTTGGCCTACCCAATATTATGGGAAAGAAAATGATTTAGAGAAACCATGTACAATAGAAGCTAGTTTCTATACGAAAATTCCCAGCGACACTCCTACATCTGTGTGTCTATGACACACACCAAAGTTTTAAATAAAGACGTAATTCAACATTCTTATTATCTTAATGCCTAAACTGATTGACCACACTGTCGGTTTGATCAGCTGCATAAACTGATCATTAAGAAGATCGGGAAGAAGAGGGAGAGAACATCAATTGCTGGAAAAGCAATCAATCTGGCATTTGCATTTAAATATGGCTCTGGTATTTCATTTATTCAGTGTAATCTCCATGAGGCGTAAACCAGCTGGGGAAGGCACGGCGTGGTTACCTGAGTCAGAATGGGTCCAGGAAACCACGGTCAGCATTGCTCCAGTCACAGAAAGGACAGAGAGGCCTCCATGATCACAAGAACGCTGGCCTTCCAGGAGATGGTGCGTCTAGTGGCTGGTGGAGAGGAACAGAGGGAACACGGGATTAGAGCAGAGGAGAGCAAACCCTCTCAACCACAGGGGACGTCATCTCTAGCCTACCTCTCTAAAGCACGACACACTTCAACGAAGAAGTCAATTGCAACTGCACCTCTTTATTTCTTGGAAAGTTATTGAAGCATCAAGTCTTTCACGATGGAGTATTCTTGAAACTGCCTCATGGGGCATAAAAGAAGCCAGAGATTTAAAAATACATGCTATAGACATGGTGAGATCATCTTATTTTACTACAGCTGCCATTGAGACATTTGTGAGATCATTTTATTTTACCACAGCTGCCATTGAAACACGCATCTCTATAAAGGGAAAACATCAGAGTGCCAGCACGCATTCAAGGCCAGCGTCCCGCCACACGAACCCAACCTTGATCCTCCAGGTAGACCAGGCGGACAGGCTGCAAAGTCAATGACTTTCTAGTCTGTTGTTGTTAAATAAAATTACTCCGGCTCTACTTCTGGAGAAAAAGGTCCCATCAAGCTGAAGCTCACATGCAGGCTGCAAGTCTGGAGGCTACAGTCAACCACTAATCTTACAGAACAGAAAAGCTGGTACATGAGATGCATGCGTGCTCGGTCGCTTCAGTCGTGTCTGACTCTTTTGCGATCCTGTGGACTCTAGCCCACCAGGCTCGTGTGTCCATGGGGATTGTCCAGGCAAGAATACTGGAGTGGGTTGCCATGCCCTCCTCCAGGGATCTTCCCGACCCAGGGACTGAACCTGGGTCTCCTGTGTCTCTTGCATTGCAGGCAGATTCTTTACCACTGAGCCATCAGGGAAGTCCAGTAGCATAATAATTTCTGGTGGAAGATATTTTGTTGGCCTACTCCTCAAGGAAGAGACAGCAATGACTCTCTCGTGAAAAGAATGAGCAAGCTTCCCTGGTGGTCCAGTGGTTAAGACTCCATGCCACCAGCGCAGGGGGCACAGGTTCCATCCCTGGTCAAGGAACTAAGATCCCACATGCCGCCTGTTGCAGCCAAAAGATAAGATTCCAAAAAGATATTATAAAAAAAAAAAAAGGAAAAGAAAAGAATGGTATGAGCCTATGAGCCTTAGAGTGAGAATGTTAGGAAATATATTCATTGAGTCAGTGGATCTCAAACAGTGGTCCCCGAAAGGGCAGCAAGCAGTATCATTCTGACTGTTGGAAATGTAAATCCTTGGTCCCACCCACAAGGCTCTGCATCTGCATTTCAGGAGGTGGGTCCCAGGGATCTGCTTTAACAAGCCATCCAAGGGGAACACGGATATACCTCAAATCATTAATTTATCCACCCATCCAAAGACACTGAGTCTGTTGTTGCAAAGGAAAATTATCCTACTCCAGAGGGACTTCCCTAGTGGTCCAGCCGCTAAGACCCGTGCTCCCAGCCCAGGGCGGGAGAGTGCAATTGCTGGTCAGGGAGCCAGATCCCCTCTGCTGTAACTGAAGATCCCACAGACCACAATCAAGGCCCGGGGCAGCTAAGTGAGTATTTTTCTTAAAGCACCCTGCTCTAATGCACCTCAAGCTTCAATTAAGGACAAAGTACTAGGCTAGAGGGGAGGGAGGGAGGAAGGGTCAGAAAGACGAGGATGAAATCCCTGCCTCGGAGAAATGTACTATCTTCTGTGGGAGATAAGACAGGTATTTGCTGCTGTTTAATCACCAAGTCATATCCAACTGTCTTGCAACCCCATGGACTGTGACCCCGCAGGCTCCTCAGTCCCTGTCGGAAGATCCCCTGGAGAAGGAAATGACGACCTGGAGAATCCCATGGACAGAGGAGCCTGGTGGGCTACAGTCCATGGGGTCGCAAGGAGTCGGACACGACTTAGTGACTAAACGAGAGCAACAACTGCAGCAGGAGACAGACACACAGGCACCTCGAATAGAGTTCAACTGTGTGTCGCCGCTAACAGATCATCAGACGGTTACAAAGGAGACCTCTGGGGCGTGGAGGCAGGTAAGGAAGAGCATCAAGACAGTCATAAGGGGTCTTGAGATCCAGACAGGATTTTTACAGGCAGGGAACAGGCAAAAGCTGAAGCAAAAGCCGAGGTGAGAAGGCAAGAGAGCTGTTCAGATGCACGGAGGAGCCAGGTCTGACAGAAAAGTGAGCAACTTGGAGGTGACCTGGGTGAGACAAGGTCACTGCCGAGCAGACAAGTCACCGCGAGGGCCCGGCGCCTCTCCTCCTGGCATGGAGACCACCCAGGGGCACCTGCTGAGCGTGCTCAGAAGCTGATGTCGGAGAAACCGGGTGACTGAATTAGTTCTGAGTCCAGTCTGGTTTTTCCGTACTTTTAGGACTGCTTTTTCTAGAGGGGGGCATCTCAAAGGCTGCTTCAAGGATGAACGACGGAAGGTTTGCCCTGGAGGAAGACCCAAAAGAAATTTTAAAGTAGGGTAACAATCTGGATACCACAGTCCCCTCAGGCCATTCTGCAAAGGGGCAATATGTTACCACACCTAAAATGCCCCCGAGGGCATGGATGGTTTTAGTTTATAAAATAACTCCAGTGGAGAAGGACACGCTTTAGCCAAAAGGAACAGATAAACCAGGGGCTGGGGGAGAGGGGTGCAGGGGTGTCAAGAGGTGCAGTTAAAAGCAAGCCCTGGAGATACTGCGAACAGCAGGGTGACTACAGTTAAGATCACACTGCACATATGAAGGCTGCCAAGAGTGGACCTTAAAACTTCTCATCACAAGAAATAGAAAATTGTAAAAGGTGGCAGATGTCAACTCAACTCATTGCAATCATTCTGCAATGTATACAAATACCGAAGCGTCATACACCTGAAACTACTATACTTTTATGTCAATCACACCTCAATTAAAAAAATTAAAATATGTCCAGGGACTTCCATGTTGGTCCAGTGGCTAAGAATCTACCTTCCAATGCAGGGGGTGAGGGTTCAATGCCTGGTCGGGGAACTAAGTCCGTGTCCTGCAGCTGAGCCCGCCAGGTCCAGGGCCCACGCGCCACCACTAGAGAAGCCCAAGCGCCACAACAGAAATCTCCTGCGCGCCACAGCTAAGACCAGACGCAGCCAAATAAATAAATATTTTTCAAAAAATCAATGTTAGCTGCAAGTATCGTCATTAAAACAAAACAAAACAAAAACCCATGCCTCTAAAAGTTAAACCAATACTCAACACCTCCAATTAGAGAGAAAAGGAAAACTGCTTTTCATGATCAAGAAGGGATGACTTTGGCTTCCAGAAGACAGACATAAATAGCAGGCTTCATTTCCTGGTGCTGCTAGATGAGTGACGGAGAACTGAGAACGCTTTTGATGTCACGCGCAGCTCTGATGGAGACTGAGCTGGAATCAGAGTCGGCCGCTTCATAAACCTCAGTTTTTCATCCATCAAGAATTAGAGACACTGACTTGCCTCACCTCCTTTGAAATTTAAATAAGAAAATAGACAAGAAGTTGCTATGAAAATTATAAAGTGCAGTATTACACAGGGGTCTATTTTTATTGTGCGTATAATTATACTCGCTGAGACATTTGAGTACCAATCAATACGTGTTATTGTTTTGGCCTTTGAAAATATAAAAGCAAAATGTTTCTTATGCCCTTCAGACTCTCCTTTTAAATATTTGCAGACAGAGCAAAGTTCTAAGGCACAAAGTTGGCATCAACCAAACCATCTTCCCAAACGACATTTCAAGGTAAATTTTTCACTTCTAAATTTTTAAAGTATATTTTTCACTTCCAATTTTTTTTTTTTTTAACTTTTATTCCTCTGACCATGATAGAGCATCCAGATATCTTTCAGCAGCTCCTGGTGAGCACGACTCAGTCTGCGGCAACACAGACATATGATGCAGATAATTTATCATCTCTGCAGTAGTTTAGTCCCAGATGGACCATTTACTAATTTATTTCCATATGTAACTGGCAGAGAGATTAATCAGACTTCCAACTCAGAAATCTGAATTGTGCTTTATTCCCTTAACAGGCTAACTCTGGGCCAGAGGAAGTACACGTTTACATAGAAAACCAAGAGTTCTCTTAAAAAGGCTGTTGACCTCGGACACAGGCCTTTAAAGACACACACAAACACACACACGCACGCACGCGCACACATCAGCCTGCTCCTTATGTCAACCTGGAGGGCTGGCTCTTTCTTCAGACGCTAATGGGCTTCCCATAGGAGCTGAGTCTGATAGAACTGCAGGCAGAAGTAATGCCCGAGCAGGCCCGGTTGCCGCCACAGCCCCGTATGCAAGCTCGGGGGCTCGAATTTCTGAAACTGAAGAGATCTTTTTGCCATGGTGCTACGCCCAGCTGGCCGGCCTGCAGCGCCCGGGCCTGGAAAGTATGCGCTTTTTTTTTCCACTCTTTTTAAGGGTCTGAACTTGATGGAATCCAGCGCTTGCTGTAGCTGCAGCAAGCGACGGCTAATGAACTGTTAGCATTGCTCTCCGTCCCCCTGAGTTCAACTCTCAGTCTACTTTTGTTTTTAATTCTATCCCAGTGATATCAGCCTTTAGCAAAGAGAGGTTAAGGGGATTATTGTCGGATGACGGTGCTTGCAGCTCGAAGGCCAGCCAGTCCCAGCTCGGGGCAGAGAGGAAACTGACCGGTTTGGTCTTCAGTGCAATCCAAGGCCACAGCTCGGGAGGCAGGGCCACGGAGAGAGGTGACCAGCCGGATCTCCACACCTGGGTCACTAATCAGCCAAGCGCCTTTGGAAAAGTCGCTAACCAGTTCATGTTCACAATTTTCTCCCTGAGGTTCCTTCTGGCTCTAAAATCTTTGATTCCAAGCAGATAAAAAAAAAATTATCAACCATCCACCTGGTTTGTGTTTGGATGATGCCAAACAGCCAAAAGTCTGGAAGCATCTGAGTGTGGCTGAATTGGCTCTGACACCTGGTGCTGTGACAGACACAGACTTAGGAATCTCAGTCTCCAACAGACTGTCTCTGAGCAGAAGACAGTGGTCAACGTCTTTGAGCCTTGATTGTTTGGTGACGCGTATCTTTGGGAGTGTTTAAGAATTCAGTGAAATACAAGTTTGAAATACTGTTCTAGGTCTGGCCAAAGCTACGGAAGTACCTAAACCAGATCCTGTGTCTTCGACACATTTACATCACAATCAAGAAAAGATACAACTCATCCTAATATAGTGAAAGAAGTGCTACAATCTGAAGACCAACTGTTATGGACACATGATGGAAAGGATGGAAAACTGGTCTCAATGCGCGCAAGAGGGGGAGATCTGTAAGGTTTTCTGGAGGAATTGGAATTCAAGCTGGGAGTGTGGGAGGAAAGGAATCTGGGCAGAGCCAGCAGCAAGAGCCGAGGCCTAGCGACGTCCCCCGGGGCCAAGATACAGTATTTATCACCCTGGGACAGGCCCCCGGGTGCCCCAGAAAGAGACGGAGTGACAGGGAAGGCTGGAAGGGACTAAGGCTGGACAGCAGCCGGGGGACCGGCTCTCAGCCCGTGACCACTGAGAGCGTCAGTCACAGCGAGGCAGTGGAGACTCCAGGCGAGCTCTGCCCCAGGCAGTTTATCCTGGCAATTCTATTACCATTTACGATTGGTAATACTAAGCGCAGTCTGTACCTTCATTTTTCTGTTATTCATTTCATGCTGCCACTATTTGGGAATCCCTCAAATTTACTTTTTTCCAAATCAATTTCCTGGCCCTTCAAATGGAAGCAATTGAGTTTCCTACCAGCACTGCCAGGATTTTACATTTGAATGACTAGTGCGGCCTAGGGCTCTCCGTCTAGGTTTCTCTGTTTTTCTATTCTTAGGAAAGAGTTAAGGAAACACAGCCTAGACTGGTGTTTTTTGGAGTTGTTTTTTTTATACTGGAAAATATTTGGGGATGATGAAAAAAAAAATGAACTATACAAATGTCTCAACTGTTGGAAGGGCTTGCACTCCTCAAACAGACAAAAGTTGAACTATCATCCAAAGTCGTTCACTGGGGGGATTTCCCTGGCGGTCCACTGGTTAAGGCTTCACTTTCCAAATGAAGAGGTTCAGGTTCAATTCCAGTTGGGGAGCTAAGATCACGCATGTCTTGTGGCCAAAAAACCAGAACATAAACAACAGAAGTAATAGTGCAACAAATTTAATAAAGACTTTAAAACATCCCCATAAAAAAAAAAAAAAAAAAAAAAACAGAAAGCAAGGTAGTTCATTGGCACTTTTGATTTCTAGTTTCAGAGCTTCAGTTAATGACCCCAAGGCTTCCAGGGCTCCTCAAATGTAACAGCAGAACATCCAGTAAACCCTCACACCAGCAGCATTTGATTCCTCTGCCTCGGGGGGCGCCAAGCGCAGGTGGCTTCCTGCAGCTGTCACAGGGGCAAGCCGCCCACCAGGGTACCTGGGGCCCCGCCAGGCAGCCCGGGGTCTGGGGGAGGGGATTTGCAAGCCTGCCTTGCCCCCGGCCCCAAAGATGGGCTAGGGCTCTGTGTGAATACAGCCAGAGGGCGCCCCTCTGAGAAAGGAGCGGCCTTCAGTATGTGTCCGACTCCAGTCGTGTCAGACTCCTCGCGACCCCGTGGACTGCAGCCCGCCAGGCTCCTCTGTCCATGGAATTCTCCAGGTCAGAAGACTGGAGTGGGTAGCCATTCCTTTCTCCAGGAGATCTTCCCAACCCAGGGGCCGAACCCAGGTCCTCTGCATTTGCAGGCGGTTTCTTTACCACTGAGCCACCAGGGAAGCCTTTAATATGAGCCACCATCAAAAAAAGATCGCCCTGGAAGATACAGACTTCAGTCCGCGTCTCTGGGTGGCTGGCACTATAGATGGGCATCACTGAGAGGGAAGTTTCAACAGTAGTTTCATTTTGGAATACCTTATTATTAATTTTTTTTAATGTGGACCATTTGTACAGTCTTTATTGAATCTTGGGCTTCCCTGATAGCTCAGTTGGTAAAGAATCCCCCTGCAATGTAGCAGACACCAGTTCAATCCCCGGGCTGGGAGATCCCCTGTAGAAGGCCTAGGCTACCCACTCCAGTATTCTTGGGCTTCCCTTGTGGCTCAGCTGGTCAAGAATCCACCTGCAATGTGGGAGACCTGAGTTTGATCCCTGGGTTGGGAAGATTCCCTGGAGAAGGGAAAGGCTACCCACTCCAGTCTTCTGGCCTGGAGAACTCCATGGACTACAGTCCATGGGGTCGAAAAGAGTCGGACACCACGGAGCCACTTTCGCTTTCACATACTGAATCTTAGCTTCCCGGCCGGGATCAAACCTGCCCCTCCTGCGATGGAAGGCGGTCTTAGTCACCGGACTGCGAAGGACGTCCCTAGATCACCTTATTTAGAGGAAAAGGGAAGTCGCTCAGTCGTGTCCGACTCTTTGCAACCCCATGGACTGTAGCCTACCAGGCTCCACCATCCATGGAATTTTCCAGGCAAGAGTACTGGAGTGGGCTGCCATTTCCTTCTCCAGGGGATCTTCCCCACCCAGGGATTGAACCTGGGTCTCCCGCATTGCAGGCAGACGCTTTACCGTCTGAGCCACCGGGGAAGCCCCAAAGAAAGGCAAGTCGTGTCTCCCCAGTAGGTGTCAAATACTCTAGGGTTCCACCCCTGATTTATCATCCACAGTCTCCCCAGCCCCCTACGTGCCCGGGTGGGCAGGAAGCCCCAGAACACCGTCACCCCCATAGGTATTCTCTTAACACTGAATTAGATATTCACTGTGGAGAAGAACGTGCAGTAGATGCTGGAGGGAGTTCCCTGTGCCCACATAAAACAGTCCCACAGATCCAAGAGTTGTGTTTCTTATGCCACTTTCTGTAAAAGTCCACCTATGGTCAGAAAATAAATCCTCCTCAAATGAATAGATTAGCTTAAATTTCCATGCCATTTTACATTCTCTTCCCTGACACATAAATCATAAAACTGTAAGGTAAATGCAGGCTTACACTGAATAATGGGCATAAATAAAAATATTTTGACATGAAAAACTCAGTATAAATTGAACTACCACGTACTTGAAAGCTCCTACAATCATAATGTGCACATCAAAATCCATTAACCTAATACCTAGGCTGCTATTCAAAAGCAGAGGTCTAGCCTGTAAATAAATACCCATTTGAACACTTCTCCTCCTAAATTACTGTACAATTTGATTGCAAAGTCACACACTTACAAAGTCTATCATCTTTACTTGGTTGCTCTCTAGCCAACACGCAAGTCTTATCAAGCTACAACATGGCAACATAATAGAAACACACAGAACCGTAAAACGGTACCAAAAAGTAGCAGCGAATGTCAAAGACAAACCAGGGTCATTCTGGCAAGAAGGGAGATATTTACATAAGCTTTCAGAAAGACAAAGGAGCCCCACTCTCTCTTTAACTGCATACACAGTCAACCTCTCTGCTCCTCACCTGATCACTTTTACAAAAAAGCAATTTTTGCAATGATTCAAACACCTTAGTTGCTGTAAACTCAACAGCAGTCGGATCCCGGTGCACAATGATTTGCTTTAACACTCAGCTATTTTCAACCAAAGCTTTCATTATTTACCCATCACTACCCCTCCTCCAAAAAATCAGCTTCACTGGCAACATCCTTCTTAAATATGTCATTTGCCAAGGCCATTTTCTTACCTTTGGAACTCACTTACATTGGTTTCATTTGATGACACTCACCCAAGCAAGGACAATTGTTTGACTGGAATCTTGCAACTTTCAACTTTGCCCAGATTTTGCTGTCGTGAGGAAAGGGGACGCCGAAATCCCCAAAACATCGCTTAGCTGAGCTAATATACATCTGAATCAGAGCTGTATTTTAAATTCCTTTACACTTACTTAATATAGTGCGTGCTGCCTGTCCACTGATGCGATATCAGAAACCTGCAAGCTACTATTTCTGCAACTGTGTCACTGTGGATAGTCTGAAACATGTACGTAGCTGTTGCCATGGAAACAAACACAGCTAGGGTAGAGTGGCACGCTGTGTTAATTCCTTCACCCATGAACCCCAGGGGAATGCTAACATTCATCTTCTTTCTCCTTTAGTCTCACACTGCTTTAATATTTTTTTTTTAGCATTATCAAATGATGTACTAAATACATAGGGTACACCTGAACAAATGGATGGCTGAAATGAGAGCTGTGTGCCAACCCAGCCTGCTGGGAGTCTGTTTGAGGTGGTGCAAATATGCATGGATCCTTTCTCTAACTTCTCCTGGGAGAAACGGAGAACTTTGTTTCTTTCTTTTAAGCGGGTGTGGCACAGCACAGAACACAGGTGAGCCATCCCACCTCACCTAAGAACGGTTACCTACACACCCCGGCGAGGATGCTGGCAAAAGTGTGCCAGAGAGATTCTATGAAAGGCAAGGGAAGATCCTGCAAACTTCCCAAAGTGAGTCCAAGCTGAGAGTGGTGCTCTGACTAGAGCTGCTTCAGCAGGCTGCAAATACAACTGTTTTAATTGGGCAAAGCATAAACCCCAACAAGGGTTTCATCTGTCCCCAGTTGCTCTTTGTCCCTAAACCCAGGGAAGAAGGTATTAGAATGAGTGAGTGACTAACCACATGGAAATCTGCCATCATTCAGAAAGAAATGTGATTTCGCTGAAAACTGAACATCCTTGTATTTGCATCGAGTTCAAATCTCTGCCCTTATCAAATGTTTGGATGGGTGAAGACAAAGTCGAATTCTTTCCTTACCCCTAAAAGCCAAAATGTGTAGAAACTGTCTTGCTGGGCCATCTTCCCATCCTTCAAACCGGCGGGCCACTGTAAATATCAGGGCTACTCATCACAGTTAACAAAAGTAACAACATCTTCATTGCAACCTATCCCTTGGGCTAGTTAATAACAGTCAATCTAGATGAAAGTGGCCATATTTTAGATCTGCATGCTTATGTGCTTCACTAGAATATAGTTTTCACACCAAACAATCAACCGTAGGCTTTGAAAGTACAGATCCGTGACTCTGAACCAGCATGCGTTAAAGAAACCACCACTGTATTTGCAGAGGCTATGGCAAAATTATCCTACAAAAGATCAGCAAAGTTTCACTACT
This sequence comes from Cervus elaphus, assembly GCF_910594005.1. NCBI lineage: Eukaryota > Metazoa > Chordata > Mammalia > Artiodactyla > Cervidae > Cervus > Cervus elaphus. Next base: position 2,317,673 of record NC_057826.1, on the reverse strand, counting down.
ATTTTCCTAAATGGAATCATTCTTGGCTACATGCTATAATAATAATGATCAACTCATCCGTAAGACAAGGCAAAACAGAAAACAGATATGCCTACTAGTCAAAGAGCTCTGTCACTTTTTAAAGCAATCTCAAGAAGATGTTAGGATCCCGCATAAAGCCTAGTCTTTGAGTATCAGCAGGGCAGGTAACGAAGACTCTTTAGTTATTTTTTTTTAATTCTTACTGGATTACAGTTGCTTTACGGTGTTGTGTTAGCTTCTACTGTACGGCAAAGTGAACCAACTAGATAGACACACGTGTCTCCTCTTTTTTGGACTTCCCTCCCGCCCAGGTCACCGGAGAGCGCTGAGCAGGTTCCCTGAGCTACAAGCAGGCCCTCATCAGCCACCTGTCTCACACGCAGCATCAGTGGGTCACAGGTCAACCCCAACCTCCCAGCTCATCTTAGCCCGCACCCCCCCACCTTGCGGTCCACACGCTCCTTCTCTACGTCTGTGTCTCTATTTCTGTTTTGCAAATAAGATCATTGATACCATTTTCTAGATTCCACAGATGAGCGTTAATACACAGTATTTGTTTTTCTGATTCACTTCACTCTGTGTAACAGTCTCTAGGTCCATTCACATCTCTACAAAGACCCGACCAGTACTTACAGATTTAAGGAGCAGGGTCAAAGCAATAAAACCAATTGTTCCTTATGTTTTCTTCACCCTTCTCCATATCTGTTCAACACCATAAAGCACGTTCACACAGGTCATCCCATTTGACTTTGACAAGATTAGCGTGGGTAGCCGTTCCCTTCTCCAGGGGATCTTCCCGACCCAGGGATCAACCCCAGGTCTCCCGCTTTGCAGGCGGATTCTTTCCTGTCTGAGCCACCAGAGGAACCCTTCATAAAGCACCCTCATATAGGTCATCTCTTGACTATGACAAGATTCCACTACGAATTACTTTGGCGATTACCAGCAAGCTCATCTCCTGTGGCAGAGCTCTGAGTCCCCCAAGTCACACATTATTCAGAGCACGACTCTGCCTCTGTTAACCGATTCTGTGCTCTTTCCAAGAGCCACACGCCTCTAGATACGCTCACAAACGCAGGGGTTGTAAAGGACTTAGAATGCCTTAGCAACAATAATCTACAGACTTGATAATATAGACTTAACTATAGCAACAATACTTATCAGAGGACAGATACTAAGTCCCAGAGGAATTACTGTGAGGATCAATTATGGCCAGTGTTTAAGGTCAGGCAATGGTCCTCAGCCCTCACCCACCCGTATGTCTCCACGGGTGGAAGGGGATGATGGGTCAGCAGTGGCCCCCAAAGCACACCCTCTCCACCCGCCACATCCCTGACCCCCTTCCTTCCCAAACGTCCCACCCTCAGTCCTGGCCACTCCTCAGAGGGGGCTTTGGAGGGGAAAGATGGTCACGGGCTCCTTGGGCTTTGGAAGAGATGGGGTTTGGGAGCAGCAGGAAGCAGCAATACATTGGTGAGCTGTTCTAGCCTCCTGGGATGGTTGCTGTCTTAGCTTCTTTTAGCGTTTTGTGATGGTTCATTTTTCAGCCTTTTTTAATAGCCGCCTATGATGGTTAATTGACTGGGCCACAGGGTACCCCAAGACTTGGCTAAACATGATGCTGGGTGTGTCTGAGGACGTTTCTGGACGAGACTCACCTCAGTGGACCGAGTGAAGCAGGCCACCCTCCCCAACGTGGGGGGACCCATGCCATCCCATGGGGACCCACCCCAGGCACCGGAGGCTGGAAAAGAACAAACGTCACGTGAGGGAGAATCCGCTCCTTCTGCCTGCTTTCAAACTGGGACTTTATTTCTCGCCTGCACTTACACCGGAACTTAGACCAACTTTCCTGGTTCTCAGGCAACCCATTTCCTGCAGGAACTAATTCCTTAAGATAAAGATACATATAGGGGCTTCCCAGGCAGGCCAGTGGTTAAAAGACTTCACCTTTCACTGTAGGAGTTATGGGTTCTCTCCCTCATCAGGAAGCTAAGATCCCACATGCCTGGCAGCCACAAAAACCAAAACATAAAACAGAGGCAATGTTATAACAAATTCAGTAAAGACTTTAAAAGTGGTCCACAAAAAAAAAAAAAAAAAAGAGAGATAACACACACACATACTGTTGGTTCTGTTTCTCTAGAAAATCCTAATACACTTCCTCAAAGAAGGAAGCCATTCTGGACCAGAGGCCTCCAGATCATCAGAAGTTGATTCCACGGTGATCCGGGCTGTTCACGACCTCCCACCCACACCACCCTGAGTATCGAGAACGAACTGCTTTGGTCAGGCTACATTTCGGTGCAGGAGGTGAACTCACTTCCAGGGAGTGAATTCTTCCAGGCCACTGCATCCGTTCTAGGTTGGCCTGGGGAGCCTGTCAAACAGCAGAAGGCATCCTTACAAGCAGCCTTCTGGGGAGGCACCTCCTCGAGGGCAGGGGAAACGGGTGCCTTCCAATGGACGTGCCATTGGAGAGTCAATGATTTGCTGCCTTTTAATGAAAACGTCTCTAACGTGGATTGCATGAGAGGACAATGAATGGGGCAGAGTGCATAGCCTGCTATAAATAGTTTTCATGACTTGGCTGGCATTGTGCACTTTATAAGACAGAGGTGCCCTCAGAAGCCAGAGAGTCACGAGGCGAGAGGGGAGGACAGGGCTGCGGAAAGGACAGCCCCCGCCCCGCCACTTCAGGGCTCTCACCCCTGTATTTCCTGCGAGCTCCTTCTGGCCTCCGCTTCCCTCCCTGACTGTCGGGGGACCAGCTGGCCTCTGAACACACAGTGGCCAGGCTCAGACCGTACCCCCCCCTGTTTTGATTCACATCTAATATGCCAGGAGCTGGGAAACCAAATAAGAGAGTTCATTAGACTTTTGTCTGAAATAAAATGAAAACAGGCCCAAGAAATTGTCCCTGAGCACAAAAATGTCCACCTTTGGATGCCCTTTACTGTAGATCAGTTAGCCTAAAGCCAGTCACCTAATGAGCAATTTGCCTATAATTTAAAACATTTTTGTCTGCTTTTACATGCCAATGTCCTTTGCTTTTTTTCTTTTTTCTTTTGCCATCTCTTTGGCATTATAAAGTTTTTAACATCAAGTGCACACCCAGCTAGCTTTTAAATTTTAGTTTACGTTTCATTTTAATTTTTAACTTAAATACTTTTTTGGAGAGAGCAGCAATGAATGCAAAAAACAGTCTACCTGGAACTGAATTTCTGGTGACCTGGAGCTTTAAGGGAATTTTCACTTCTAATTTTCCTTTTTTTTTTTTTTAGAATTCAAAAACCTGCCCGACGACACTTGGGTTCAGCCAGACCAGAAGTGCACACGCAGCCTGCTGCCTGGGTCCCTTTTTCTTCTCTTTGCATCGGACTCTGCACAGCTGAGATTCCAGCCTCCACAGAGGGAAGGCATTTGGTGTTGCTTGGCTTTGTTTGTTCCCACCATGAATGTAATTTACGGGCACTCCTAAGCTCATCTCAGCTCGTGGGTCTCAGCTACAGCAGAGCTCACAGTCTACTCACTCAGGCCAGGAACCTCTGTTGTGCGTTTTAAAGCAGTCAGCACAGACCACAGATGGGGTAGGAGGCACCCACGATCTCCTGCATCAAAGCAACACAAAGACTGCGGAAGTCTGAGAATCACTCATCTGACAACCCAGTTCTTTTTTCTCTTGATGCTGCCTTTTTAAAAAAAAAATATTTTATTCAAGTATAGTTGATGTATTAATTTCTGCTGTACAGCAAAGGGATTCAGTTATCAGTTCAGTTCAGTCGCTCAGTCGCGTCCGCCTCTCTGCAACCCCATGGACCGCAGCACGCCAGGCCTCCCTGTCCATCACCTACTCCTGGAGCTTGCTCACACTCATGCCCATGGAGTCAATGATGCCATCCAACCATCTCATCCTCTGTCGAGGATTCAGTGGTGCCCATATTCCTTCCCATTATGATTTAATCGCAGGGCACTGAACACAGGTCCCTGTCCCGCACAGTGGGACCTTGCTCTTCTCTGTATACCAGAGTTGGCACCTGCTGACCCCAAACTCCCGCTCCTTCCCTCACCCACCCTCCCTCCCCGTGGGCACCCACAAATCTGCTCTCTGTGTCTGCCAGTCTGGCTGGCAGATAAGTTCATCTGTGACAGTCCGACTCTTAACACAAGGAGGAGCGGAGGAAGGCCCAAGGTCGAGACAGATCCAGCCCGACTGGAACCGACAGCACCAGCCCCGTTCAAGAGCAGGGGCCAGGTGCCTTGCTGCAGTCTCTTCCAAGCGCCCTGTAAGAGGGAAACCGAAAACCAGGCCTGCCTTTCAGGCCAGAAGCCAAGCTGACCCGGGAGATCAGGCACAACAAGCTAGTGAGTGATTAGACAGCATCAGGGCTGCAAAGTCGGGCAGGAAAGAACTAGAGGTGGTCCCTGGACCAGCTGGGCTTCTAATACAGACATCGCCCCTCTGGGCAGAGCTCCTGAGTCACCGTGCAGAAAGCAAGATCCCACCCGGCCTGGCACCCTGGCTGGAGCTGCAACAGTGCCAGCCAGCGAGTGTGGGTCTCCTTCTCCCTGGAGCAGCTGCTCTGCCGTTTGTCACGCAGGAAGTGGGGCGTTCTGGGGCAACCTCTTGGAGAAGCGACATTGACCAGGAAGGTCTCACTCTCGAAATGCTCACTTGGGGGACTTCCCTGGTGGTCCAGTGGTTAAGAATCTCCCGGCCAATACAGGGGACCCAGGTTCGACCCGCAGTCTGGGAAGATCCCACGTGCCTGGGGGCAACTAAACCTGTCTGCAGCAACTACTGAAGTCCCCGTCCTAGAGCCCCAGCTCTGCAACAAGAGAGGCCCCCGAAAGGAGAAGCTGGCGTGCCACGATTAGAGAGCAACCCCCGATCACCGCAACTAGAGCAAGGCCTCACGCAGTAGTGAAGACCCGGTGCAGAAAAATAAATGAAATAACTAAAGCAAAAAGATGTCCACTTGGACGCTGAGACAGGGTTCGGGAAGAAAATTCTCCTGGGAACGGAAACTTGTCCTCCTCCTCCAACGATCATAGGGACCTTTGCTTTACATGTCTCCAGCTGGGAGCAGAGCAGTCAGCTGTCCTCAGCGGGCACGAACCTCCTCCGTGGACCATGACAAGCTCAGCTCACGTGCCCCCCACGGGCTCAGGCCCACGGCGGGACCGGACGCTGACATCTAGCCAGCGGGGCAGCTATGAATCTTATGTGCCTTTCTCAATCTGGGATGCGATGAATCACATCCAAGTGGTTTACCTTAATCATCCCTACTTAAGTGAACAATTTTAACACAATCAGTCATTAATAATGTACATAATCAGAATGGAAACCACTCCTACTGGAACATTTTGGGGTCAGTTTTAATAGCGATCAAATAATACTTAAATAAAAACATGTTTTTGTTTTTAATTCCCAAACAGCCTGAGACGGTGGGCAGCCTGGTGGCAGGACAGGCAGTGAGTGGGATGTAACTGGGTATAGAGCTGATGTAATTGGGTGTCAGCTGACACCCTGAAGGCAGGGACCCAGAATTTCTCAGTCTCATCACTCGGCTCTCTCGTGGTGTGTTTCCTACATTTGCATGGGCTAATTAATCAGAAGCCAAAAGGAAAGAGAACTCAAAAGGTTTGCTCCTCCATCTTAAAGGCAAAGTTCAGAGGATGTGTTCATCTTTTCCATGTTCATTCATCAGCCCGAACCCGGTCAAGCAGTGGTGTTCGGCTAACGCTCTGGGGTTCTGCTGTTAAAAGCGAAAAAGCAGGAATGGGTACTGGTGAACAAGTACCCACCAGTGCTTCTGGTTTTAAAGACACTAAACAGATGAATGGATACAAACATATTTCGTAAAAGTTTACGAACATGCACGGAAATGATAAGCACCAAATTCAAGACAGCGGCTACATGGGGCATGAGGGAGAGCTGGGCCCAGCGCCGGGCAGGGACATAGAGGTCAACAACCATGTCTTTCATGCCTTGTTTTTACATATTTGAAGCAAAAATGGCAAAATGCTGAGCCCTGCCAAAGATGGGTAATAGATACATGGGTGTTTTAGCTTTATGTGTTAGGAATAAATTATAATAAAATCTACAAAATTTAAGAAAGCTTCCCTGGTGGCTCAATTGGTAAAGAATCCACCTGCAATGCAGGAGACTGAGGTTCGATCCCCAGGTGGGGAAGATCCCCTGGAGAAGGAAATGGCAAAACACTCCAGTGTTCTTGCCTGGAGAATCCCATGGACAGAGGAGCCTGGTGGGCTACAGTCTACGGGGTCAAACAGAGTTGGACCCGACTGAGCAACCAAATCACCACAACAAAATTTAGCGTTATCTCAACAACCCGACTTCAACTCAACTCATAACTGAATTATATTTCATCAGTTCTAAAAAAGCACATTTTTCTACATGTGAACTCTGAAATGACTGCATCTCATTATATTAGGCAGCATTTTCTCTTAGTAGGATATAAAATCCTACCTGACAATGAATAGTAACGGAGATTTGAAGATGTCTAACATATAAATTCTGCTGCATGTGGACTGTGGTGTATTTTAATAGGTTTGATGGCAGGGGTGGGGGTCGTTTCCACAAGCAGACAAGGCAAAGCTTACAAATCCCGCCGGGCCCCATCCCGGAGCTCTCTCCGTTAGGCGGTTTTCTGATTTACAGGCCAACGCTCTTCCCAGCGACAGTGCCCCCGATGCTGAGGAACGTTATGCAAAACTCATACATGGGACTCATTTTCCCTGCGACTAGCCTGCGATAAAATCCCTCCTTTATTAAAGTGCTTGAGAATCTCCTACCTGGTAAACAACAAAAGTATAAATGGCACCTACAATTGAAACTCTTCGAAATGGGAAGGAATCAGAATCAGGTAATTGCTGGACCAAAACTTTGGACAGGCCAAGAGGACACAGCCATCTGAGGGTAGCAAAGGCTTCTCCTTCCACCCAAAGTGAGGTCCATGCGCCTGACCTCCAGAGGTGATGGGCAAGACCACCGTGGCCCCTCCTCCTTTGATGCGTGCTATAGTGGAAGTCTCTTGTAGAAAATTAGTGAAGGATACACAGGCAACATTGTTCCTTCCAATATTATCAAGATACAAATACAAAAATAAAAACTAAAAAAAAAATTTTTTTAAAGATGCAAATAAACCAAAATGGGGGAAAAAAATTCATACAGCTCGTTTATTTGAACACAGAAAAATAAATCACCAATTTTTGTTTTAATTTATGAAAGTTTTCTTCATTTCTCACATTCGGTTAGTATACAGTTGGCATTTTCAAAATTCAAACCTGATGTGGATCTGGAATTCAATGAAGCACATTGGAAGACATCTGAGTGAAAAAATTAGTCCTAGCCATATGCTACTGGTGCGTGAATTTGAATATCTGAAAGGTAATCTAGAAACCAGAGTGTTTCCAACTCTCCTTACCAACAACAGCAATTCATAGCAACCACACGTTTTATAGATGGAGCCACTTCACCATGTGAGCGACAAGAGGACAGACGGAGCCCGGGGCCGGAGCCTGCTGCAGCCTGGTGAGTGACGGGCCGGCGACTCTCCCCGGGTCTCAGCCTCTCCGAAGCCTGGCTTGCTCACGGATGCAATAATGATTCATTCCTCCCTGGACCTATTAACCCATAAATGTTTCAAGTTTGGTTAACAATTGGATGAAAAAAATCAGACCATGCACAATGGCTCCTTCCAAAGGACATATGTCACACCATGAAACAAGCTCGAATACTGAGCCCACTGGAGTTTTTACTTCTTTCTATTTACCCACGTAGCTGGAAAGGAGATGACCCAGGGCCAGGCCAGCAGCAGGGGCTCTCTCCCTTCTCGTGTGCCCATGACCAGGATGGCAGGAGCCGCCAGCCCCAGCGGGGAGGTTCCCTGACAGTGCCCAGCACGCCTTGCTCATTCTGTCCCTGGGCCAGGCCTCTAACTGGGTCACTCAGCCAGGGAATATACAAGCTAAGGATCACGTGATCACTAATCCACTCACATGCATTCAGGGAATGCCAATCCCTGCAAGACTGAAATCCAAGGTGCTGTGCGAGCCCACTTCCAAAACCATGTGTCAAGAATCCAACTCACATGTTTGCAGGAGGCCTAACACGCCACGGGGTGGTCCAAACACTGTCTGCGCTGATGCTGACACATTTGGAAATGGAAAGTGGGTGTGACAGAAGTGAGCAGTTTCCTACCAACCTATCGATACGCTGGGAGAACAAAACAATAGCATTCCTGCTGGATCTGCCCTGGCGATAATTCCCAATGGATTGCCCCGCAATGTGCTCCAGGGGATGGAAACTGGAGCTTTCCCCAAGGGCACCAGAGAGAGCCAGAGCAGGGCAGAGGGCCACAGCTCTGTGTGAGAGGGGGTCAGAGCGTCCACGACGACCCGGGCCCGTCATCAACCGACCGATGCGTCCCCCCTTGTTTCCCCTGCCACCTCTATCCCCATCGGAGCCCCACGTCTGGGGGAAATCTCCAAGGAGTGGCTTCACGTCGTTTGGCAAGACCCTCTTCTCGGTATAAACTCTTCTTAAGATGACACCTTGGGATGCCCTGATGGTCCAGTGGTTAAGGACCTGCCTTGCAACGCAGGGGACAGCGGTTCGATCCCTAATCCAGGATGATCCCACACGCTGCAGCTCAGCTGAGCTCTGGAGCCCACACTCAGCAATGGGAGAGGCCACCGCAGCAAGAAGCCCGGGCGCCGCAACTAGAGAGGGGCCCCCACTTGCTGCAACTGGAGAAAGCCCAAGTGCAGCAATAAACACACAGGATGGCAGCTCAGGACATCACCAGCTACCCGCCCAGCACGGCCACAGCAACAGACAAGATGACAGCTCGGGATGTGACCAGGCTGACCTCCCTGTCACAGCAACCACGGCCCTCAAGACAGTTCTCACCACTTCCCAACTCCCCAATCCTTCCAGGGCCCCTAGGCCTAACCCACACGTACCCCAGCAGCTTCCAAACCAGACATGACCTTGTCATGAAGCACTCTGTTCCCCGACAGGCCTCCATGCATCCTAGAGGTCTAGAATGATCTCCGTCCCAGGCAAAGAAACCACATAGAGGAGGGTACGACCAAGGCTGAAGAGACGTCCGGTCTACGACTCGGTCCCCGGCATGGTCTCTGCCTGGGGAAGTTGTGACGGTCGCATCTTTTCTCTGCAGTCTGAACTTGGTTGGAGGTGTGGCGTGCCCAGGGGAGTCTTGGTGCTGGCTGTGAACGCGGTGTCTGTGTGTGCGTGTTGGTCGCTCCGTCACGTCCAACTTTTTGTGACCCCATGGATTGTAGCCCACCAGGCTCCTCTGTCCGCGGAATTCTCCAGGCAAGAACACTGGAGTGGGTTGCCATTCCCTCCTCCAGGGGATCTTCCCGACCCAGGGATCGAACTCGGGTCTCCTACATTACAGGCGGATTCCTTACCGTCTGAGCCGCCAGGGAAGCACGTGGCATTTGCTCACTTGCTATACTCTGTCAGTTGCCTAAAATTACACAGCTAATAAAACACTGTCCCTGAACCCATCTGCTTCTTGCACCGGGGACAGCAGCTGAGTAAGCAGTCGGTCAAGTGAGCCCAGGAGCCCATCTCACAGGACAAGAGCAAAGATCTGAAAATACCCGATCCCAGCAAGCACGGGGCTCATCCGGAACTCCAAGTCGGTAAGGTGAGACACAGCTATGGAGTGGCCCCACCCACGCAACACGTCAGTGACAGATGCAGACAGCTCTCCTAGAGCCCCCACAGGCCAGGAGACACGTGAGAAAGCTGCGAATTTGACCACATCCCCAAACCGACGTTCAACAACCACTCCCTAATTGAGCAAGTGCTTTGCTGAAAAGGTCCTTCTGCTTGCTTGCAAGGCATACATCAGCCTGCCTTAACTCCATCATAAGGAGAAATCCCAAATTCTATTCTGAAAGAGATCAACCCTACCTTTATGCAGGTCACACTGCTGACCTACACAAACAGTGGGAAGTATGGGACTCATTCAGAAACAGCCAAGAAAGGTCAATGCCTCGTTTGCTCCTTAACCCACGGTAATCCAAGAGTAACATTAATAGGCGCTGGCCACAACCTGTTCATCAGCGCTCCAGTCATGAAACCACCAGGAGCAGGGACAGGACTCCACACTCGTTTACAAAAGAAAAAAAAAAAACAAGAGTATGTTCGTATGTAGTGACTTAAGCATGGAAATCAGACATTTAAAAATAGCTCTCAAAAGCATTTATAGAATGAAGTCTCAATAACCTGCCTGTGAAGTAGAAATGATTATTATAACCTCACCTGGTCAATAAGCAGCCTGATATCCAGGCATCTGAGGTGACTTGCCTCAACTCCCCAGAAGTTAACAGAGGCTCACCTCACAGGTATTTGGGGCTTGGTTCCAGACCACTGAGATAAAGCGAGCATCACCATAAAGCGCATCACAGGAATTTTTTGGTTTCCCAGGGCTGATAAAGCTATGTTTATGCTATACAGTAGTCTATTTACTGGGCAACAGCATTGTCTAAAACAATAACATACAAACCTCACATATTGCTAAAAAGAACGCTAACCATCAGTGGGAGCCTTGAACAAGCCATAATCCTTTCACAACTGTAAGATGAGAGATCACTGATCATTGTAACAAATATAATAACACTGAAAAAGTTTGAAATACTGCGAGAATTACCAAACTCTGACACAGAGACACGAAGTGGGCAAACAGTTTGGAAAAATGGCCCCAAAAGACTTGCTCGTCGCAGGGTTGCCACAAGCCTTCAGTTAGTTAAAAAAAAGAAATCTTGGAAGCACAATAAAATGAGGTATGCACGTAACAGCCGAGCCAAAATTAGACCGTCGAGATTCCAGGCTCCATGCCCAGGCCACAGGGCGGTGTCTCGGCCTCAGGAGGCGGAGTGCGTGACGCCCGGTGCTAATATGGACCAGTCAGCACAGCACCAGAAGCGACATCTCCACGTCCCCTCAGAGGTGACGTGCCTTCGAGCATCTGGAACCACTGGGCCCAGGAGGGGCCTGGCCAGAGACAACAGAAGCTCCGCCTACAGAGCGGCCAGCAAGGCTCACGCCCGCTGAAGGTGGGTGAGCAGCGTCACATGCACAGAGAAGGCGCCACTGTCCCTGTCACGGGACTCCCCTGTTCATGGGGATTCTCCCGGCAAGAACACTGGAGTGGGTTGCCATTTCCTCCTCCAGGGGATCTTCCAGACCCAGGGATCGAACGCGCGTCCCCTGCATTGCCTGGCCGATTCTTTACCACTGCGTCTCCTGGGAAGCCCCTTGGGCGCCTGGAACACTCTGTTTAGAGGTCAAACACATCCGGGGAATCCCATGGCGTCCAGAGTATCACCTCCCCAAGTACCGTCTCATCCTCTACCATCTCAGAGAGAGTTTGGTCTGATGGATACAGAATGTGAAGGCGGGAGAAGGACATACTCGGAAAAAGAGAAGAACGTGGCCAGAGCAGAGAACGTCAAGGTCATTCTAGTCTCCTCACGTCACTCAGGAGGAAACTGAGGCATCAATGGGCAGTGAAGTTCCCGCCCAAGGTCGCCAGAGCATAAGCGGACGTGCTCTGAGCAGACGCCTGGGCCTCCGATGCCCAAAGTCACAGACTTGGACATGAACGTGCCAGTGGACCACTTATCAGAAGCTTTGCACATGGCAAAAATAAAATAATGCTCATCAGCTGGTCCTTTAAAAGTATACGTCCTTAAAAAAAGTATATGTCCTTGATGCCTCTTTTCTTCTTTACATTGTTTTTCTTTTTTACTTTATAATAATTTTATTTTTTTTTTAATTTTCCCTTCTTCTATTGGAAAAACTATGGTGTTGGAGAAGACTCTTGAGAGTCCCTTGGACTGCAAGGAGATCCAACCAGTCCATCCTAAAGGAGATCAGTCCTGGGTGTTCATTGGAAGGACTGATGCTGAAGCTGAAACTCCAGTACTTTGGCTGCCTGATGCAAAGAGCTGACTCATTTGAAAAGACCCTAATGCTAGGAAAGATTGAAGGCGAGAGGAGAAGGGGACGACAGAGGATGAGATGGTTGGATGGCATCACCGACTCAGTGGACATGAGTTTGAGTAAACTCCGGGAGTTGGTGATGGACAGGGAAGCCTGGCGTGCTGCAGTCCATGGGGTCGCAGAGTCGACCACAACTGAGTGAATGAACTGAACTGACTGGAAAAACTAGTACATCTACATACTTTAACATGTCACTTCAAAGGCAAATCCCAGAGCTAATTTAAATGTTTTATATTCTTAAATAAATTTTAAAAGGATCCATTCTTCATAAACACACAGAATTGATAATTATTTAATAAAATCTGCATGAATAAATGGCTTCACGTTATTCTCCATCCTTGATTCTTTAAAAATATTTTTAGCCCTTGATATTTGTATATAAAAACTCAACGGTCACCACCAAAAAAAAGAAAAATATATATATATATTTATATCTAAGTCCTTCTTGGGAATTCCCAGGCGGTCTAGTGGTAAGGACTCCATGCTTCTCCTGCAGGGGGCACAGGTTCAATCCCTGGTCGGGGAACTAAGATTCCATGAGCCACAGCTGAGAGTCTGCAAGCCACAGTGAAAGATCCTGCACGCTGAAACGAAGATCCGCGAGCCCTGCGGCACAGCCCATTAAAAAATTAAAAAAAGGGCATGTCCTTCTCCACAGCACTTACAACTATTTGCAAATGACACATATTATTTACTCTGCTCACTGCTCATCTCTCCACTAGGTCTGTCAGTCCCAGGAGGGCAAGGATTTTGTCTGTTCTGTTCACGGCTGCATCTATCCCAATGTGTGACACCTAAATATTTGCGAAATGCAGAGTTTAATTTTTAGTGGAAATTGTAAAGTGCCAACCATCACTCTCAAAAACTTCAGTGATTGCCTGCATACTTCTAATGGTATTTTTCCATCTGAAGAAACTTCTTGGGAGATTTCAAAAGGATCCGTTGTTACACATTGTAGGAGGTATTTTTATCTTGTCTCACGAGCACAGGCTTCACGGGGAAAGGCCCTCCCCGTGTTCCTCAGCTTTCATTCACCAGTCAGCCTGGATTCCTCCTCCTTCCCCCTCCTGGGACCCCCACAGACAAGAAGCAGATCAAAACTGGCAGGCAGACCTCCCCAGGAGAGGGGCCTCCCACTCCTACGTGCCGATGGGGATGCGTGGAGAAAAGCTGGAAGTGGGAAGGGAATTCCTCGGCATGCAGGCGGAGACGGTGATGATCAGGGGAGGTACATGACTCACGCAGAGTCTTACTGCTGTGATAGCAGGGCCGGGGCTCAAACCCACGCCCCCTAGCTCCCAATACTCTTCACACTGTGCTTCTCACCAACAAAATCTGGGATCTACTTTGAGAGCCGACTTCAGCTCCAAAACCCACGAGGAGGACCCAGAATAAAGAAATCTCACGATGTCCATGGAACCAGAGAGATTCCTGCACATGCTTGCAGGCAGCCTCAGCTGAGCAGACAGGACTGCATGTCCAGTGTAAGCCCGGGACCCCTGCTGCCCTCTGGCCTGGCTGTGAGTCTCGCCAGTTCACATCTTCAAGCACAAAGGCCAAGGGCGTGAGCAGCTCCTCCTAAATTCCCAGAAGCTATTTGACCACTTGTCATGGGCACATCCAGAATGACAGGATATTTTCAGAGCTTGGAGATTCTGTGACTTTGAAGTCACAGATTGAAATGAATGACCAAGTTCTCCACCACTTTGGTTTTTCCCAAAGTATACTTCTGTTCGAATACAAGTGTGTTCAGTTGCTTAGCTGTGTCTGACTCTCTGCGACCCCATGGACTGTAGTCTGCCAGGCTCCTCTGTCCATGGGACTCTCCAGACAAGAGTACTGGAGTGGGCTGCCATTTCCTCCTCCAGGGGATCTTCCCGACCCAGGGACGAAACCCATGTCTTCTGCACTGCAGGCGGATTTTTTACTACTGAGTCATCAGGGAAGCCCCATACACGCCATCCCCAAAGTTCACACCTGGCCACAGCGGGGCTGGAGGCATTCCTGAGCGCCCAGAGAGTCCCTCAACTCACATTCAGATCATTCTTGGGGTCAGGGTTCTCAGAAAACCTGCCTGGATTGTAATTCACATTATAAATCACATTCACTCAAGAGTTCAGAAGCCTAAAGGTCGTCCCCTAAAGGTCCTAGCCCTAAATTAACCCAGGCTTAATGAGGTTTGTGGTCCTCATATCAACAGTGCAGATTCACTAGAGGCAAAAAAGGGCAGTTCGCTGCTTTCAGAAAACAGCAAACCCCTGTTCTCAGCCAGCTGCCTACAGTGTCCATAGAACAAACAACTGTGTTTGCATTGCTCCAGAGCAGAGCAGGAAGACGTTCTGAGGAGGGGCGCTGAGCACCTAACCAGCTGTGTGCGCTCTCTAGAGGAGGAAAGGTGTCTCCTCTACCCTCTTCGGTTCTGTGCCTGGATCCTGCGAACTAAACTGATAAAGGACTGATTAACAGAAGAACGAACATACAAACTGTACTTGAGGTTAATATTTTTACATGGAACAGGTAACTTCACAGAAAGAAATGACACCCAAAGAATCCGTTAGACCCAGGGGTTTATATACTTTTAACAAAGAGTGATAAAACTATAGAGATGTGAGATAATAAAGGAAAAAGGGGTTAATGGGAAAGTGATTTGGAAGTATATGGGGGAAATGAATGAGAGAGAAGGGTTATTCCAGTAAAAAGGCGTCTCTGTGCAGACCCATCTCGGCTTCAGCTCCCCTTCTCCAGCGATAAGGACGTTTCCCTCTTCCTGGTAGAGTGGGACACCCTTCTCACAGGAAGCCCAGGCTCTGCTTGTAAGTGGAGAAGGGAAGGGCAGAGCGCCCTCCCTGAAGCCGCTGCTTGTCAGGTGCCTTCAGCTCCAAGTGATCAGAAGGCCAAAGCGGCAGGCTCGGGGGTGGCATGTTCTGACCCCCTCAGGACAGGGTAGCAAGGCCTGCCAGGAGGCTTGGGGACTGACTCTCGCGTGGCAAAAGTGATAAGCGTGAGATACAAGATGCTAGGCAGTCTCGGCTTCCTCAAGCCCGACCTCCCAAAGGCAGCTTCCACGGCACTGAACCCTGTCTCCAGGGCTACCACTTTTGAGTTTGTTTGGTTTTGATCTCAAAATCGTAAAGTACTGTCACACCAGCCATAACAGTCTCTTCCCCTTTCTTTCTCTCTTTCTCTCTGACACACACACACACACACACACACACCATTCACGACACTAACAGAAAAGTTGATTGAATTTCCAGACGAACTAGAAGGGAAGGGGACACAGCTCTATCTTCGTTTTTTTTCCAGGATGCCAGAGGCTCATGTGAAAGCGCGCCTGGAAAACCAGGTGAAGATGCTGATAATGGGAAACAGGATGCTAAGGAGACAAGCCAGAAGGGAGG
Organism: Cervus elaphus; assembly: GCF_910594005.1. Taxonomy (NCBI): domain Eukaryota; kingdom Metazoa; phylum Chordata; class Mammalia; order Artiodactyla; family Cervidae; genus Cervus; species Cervus elaphus. The sequence continues at coordinate 2,302,184 of NC_057826.1, read as the reverse complement.
AGAAGGTGCTAGGGAAACGGAAAGAGGTGAGTGAGAGGAGAGGATGGGGATGGGAGAGGCTGTCTTTGCATCCAGGTGAGCAGGCCTCCCCTCCAGCGCACAGACCAGCGCGGCCGGGACACCGGAACAGCGCTGCCCCAGTGGGGCTTTTCTGCCGCAGGTCAGAGGGAGCCAGCGAGTGTCAATGCATTTGCCCTTGGCCCTCGGCATCAATCAGACTTGAGACCTCAGCGTCTGCCGTCGTAAACCCAGGCCTCTCCTCACCTCCTCCCTGGGGTGAACCTCTGCGTAAGTCACATGCCAAGACAGCAACGTTACCTCCATTAAGTGCAATTAAATTGCCAAGGAACGTTCCTCATCACAAGGTCTTAGAGCCGAGCGTCTTAGACCTCAGGAAGGACATCGTCAGCTGGAACCAGGCCTCACACAGAAACTGAGGCCCCGAGGAGCCGGCCAAGGTCGCACAAGTTGTCGGGAGCAGAGCTTGTTGTCACTTTCCACTCCCACACTGCCTAGCACACTACAGTTAATTTTAGTTCATCACACATTTGGCTCGGGCTTTCGAGGAATTTTATCGTCCCCACTCCATCTGTGCGTTCTGCCATTCTACGAGCTTCACTTGATTCAGTGCCTCCCATCCATCTCTCTGTAGCACTCTCCTTAAAAGAAGAGGGGGTCCAAGAGTTTAAACTGATCGTCATCTGTTTGTCATTTCAACAGCACAGAGATGGCAAAACATTCACAACTGAGCGTGTTCCATATTATTCTGAAGGGCGAGTTCTAGACAGAAAACCTGCTTTGGACAAGGGCAGAAAAACATTTCTTCCCAAGACTTAGGGCACTAAGAATAAGGTCACCATTGTTGACGTATGGCATACACTGTCACTTAGGAAGGCATGAAGCGTACTTTTCACAAGTGTTTCAAATACAGGGAAGACCATTTCGGTGGAAACCCGCCAGCCAGCATGTATTCAAAGATGCGTAACTTAAAATAACACATGTAACGAAGAGTTAAAGGCTTGGCTTTTAGAACGACCAGTCATGAATGCTGAGGCTGTCAGGCTGCAGCACAAGACACTCCTCCGGCCCTTCGTGCCCAAGGACGGTTTAAGGAGCTGTGACTGTGACACGTGGTAGCCTCTGGGATTCAGGAGCACGCGTGCCCCTTACCTCTGCCAGGGCATCAGTCAAAAGCCACACCACTCGAAATGGCTGCAGGGACTTCAAAATGCCATCAGGTGTGGGCAGAGACAAAAAATAACACCCAGCTTCCAAACTGTCCAAATTAAGCACCCAAATTATTACAGAAGAGTAGTTATTTCGCCCACAAGTTGTGCCTATCAGGGAAGCAGAGCGCATCACTGTCGGTGAAGCACCTACACATAGAAGGGGTTTTTATTTGTGTGCAGATACTGGACGTACAGAGATGGCTATGTGCGTAGATAAATACTGCAGGGACTTTGAGCTTTAGAAAAATGGGATCTGGCTAAAGTTTCTCCTCTCTCAGATGCTTTAATCTTTTATATCCGCACACAGGCCAGATGGAAATGGAAGCTTCTGCTCCTCTAAGGTGCAGCAGTAAATAAAGCAAATGAAATTACAGGATGAACACACACTTAGTATTCTACATGCAGTAACTTGTCTTTCTGCTGTCATAGAAGTTCTGACTTCTGTAATTAAGATGGCACTTAGGAATCTGGTGGCTCAGTAGTAAAGAATCCGCCTGCCAATGCAGGAGACGTGGGTTCGATCCCTGGGTCGGGAAGAACCCCTGGAGAAGGAAACAGCAACCCACTCCAGTACTCTTGCCTGGGAAATCCCATGGACGGAGGAGCCTCGCAGGCTACAGTCCACAGGGGTCAAAAAGTGCTGGACACGACTGAGTGACTGAACAACACAACAACAGGAGTCAAGAAAACGCAACGGTATTCGATGGCCTTCCGGCGCGTTCCGAGCTCTGGGACAGGCGCTGGGTCAGCCTAGCAGTGTGCGCTCTGCAAAGCGCACATTCTGGCCCAGGGCCCCGGTTCGCAGGATCAGTCCCGAACTGCTCACCTTGACCTGTCCACAGACCTCCCCTGCCTTCTTCCACACTCTCCCCGGCACTGACTTTACCCCTTGCCCCCCTGTCTGAGCTGCCTCTCTGGGATCGGTCACCTTTGGTCATCTCCTTGCCCACCCAGCCTTTCCTGAAGCACGGCTGCCGTCCCGACTCTCCAGGTGAGCCGTCAGGGGCGCTCCCCCCACCCACGTGAGGACCGGGGCCTCACCTAGCACATGCCCAACCAAACAGGTGAGCATGCTACACTCCCTGGGCAGGGCACGACTCCAGCCCTGCAGAAGGTTAAAGAGATGGATGCCGTATCCCAAGGCTGCCAGAAGTTTACAGTTTCAGTAGGAGTACAGATGTAACCACTGTATCAATGCAGTGGAATAGAGGAGCCCAGAAAAAACAAAATGAAGGCCAACCAGGAAAAGCATCACCAGGAAGATGACCCTGCATGCGCAGCTTTTAGATAGATGCAGGGCATTTCAGAGAAGAAAAAAGCATTCATTCACTCATTCATTTGTTCAACAAACCCTGCTCTGTATTCTCCATGTATGAAGGTTTAGGGTACTCTAGCTAATTCATAGATAAATATGCCAGGGAGCTTCCAGGAGATGGTACACACACCAACATCTCTAACGCTTAGTTGGTCGTGACGAGGGCTGAAAGAGCGATTGTAGCAGCCCTGGCTTCCCTGGAAACTGTCATCTCCTTTCCACGACCCTCGCCGCTGCTAAGATCAACAGAGGTTCGGGTGGAGAGGGAGGTGGGAGGGGGGATAGGGATTGGGAATACATGTAAATCCATGGCTGATTCATATCAATGTATGACAAAACCCACTGGAAAAAAAATAAAAATTAAAATTAAAAAAAAAAAAAAGGACAATACAAAAAAAAAAAAAAAAGATCAACAGAGGTGCTTCCAGGTGTTCCACAGATGAGCAGAAGATGACCCATGTGTATTGACCCACAGGTTGTTTATTTCTTCACTGAACTCTGAGACCTGTTAGCTCAAAAGCCTGCTGATGCCAGACTCAAATTTGTACATATCCAATTATTTTAAAAATAGCCCAGACAAGCAGATTTTCAGTCATTTAGAGACAACCTGCTTTGCATACCCCACAGAACTACACCTAGCCTGTGCCGACCAGACTCTTGTGGTTGTAAGACCCTAAGCCGCCGGTGCCCTTTGGAGCTCAGGCACCTAGAGACTCCCCAGCACACTGCTGGGTGACATCACCTAGACACAGCAAACCCCGTCTCCCACTGTGCTCTCCCCTGGAACTTCCACGTCCTCCTTCTCTTCCGCGGACCTACCCCAGCCCTCCAGCTGGAGTCCCCAGAAGGACCCCTGCCCTGAGGCCGTCTCCCCTCCCCTCCATGCAAACCTGCCCAGGAACTGCCCAGTAGAGCCTGTGTGCACCCTTGCCACCTCAGGGTCAGATTTTTCTCCTTGATGAGCCCTCCGATCACGGGAACGATCTCCTCCAGGCTGCCATGTTTATTACACATCACCTTGCTCTCCGAGCCTGGGCCGACTGGAGGAAGGGTATGTACCTAACCCAAGCTACGCATGCCAGTTTATCTCTCTTGGGAATATAGAACCGGGATTCAGAGAACAGGAAACAGCAAGTTATGCACCGAAGCTTCCTTAAAATACGTTCTCCCCCACTCCAAGAACAATGAAGTTTGTTTAAAGGGGTCTCTGTTACTTGTAATGAAACTTGGCTAAATAACTCAGGAACAAAAGAGCCCCGCACAGGGCAAGATGAGTTTCAACCACTGACAATCAGGGAAGACGTCATATAAGAAAAGGAACTGGAATTAGGCCTCAAAGGATGAGTTCTTCACAAGCACTCATCCACAGGCAGGCGAACAAGCATGGAACCTGCTCAGAGGGAAGGGGGACCAAGCTGGAGGCAACTGTGAAGTTGGAGGGGTGGGAAAGAACGAGGTCAGACAGGTAGGCTGCACCCAACTGCAAATGCCCGTGACGCTCAGGTGGTAAGCCAGGGAGGCCAATTTATCTGAAGGAAAAGCAGGTTTTTCACTTCCCTGAAATTCTGAAGCTGTGCTACATGCTGAGAGTAAAGTCTTGGAGTGAAGTTGAAGTGACGTGTTTCTATTCACTCTGTCTCCTTGACCTTCACCTCTAACTTCTACCTACTTTACCTAAGCTATGAACTACGAAGAGAGGATTGTGAAGATGAATGTAAAGGCAGCTGGCTTCCAGAACTACCAATATCCCACCATCTGTGAGCAAGGAGACCCCGTCATAGGCAATGAAGATCTGATGAAGCTGTCTGAGCAAGGCAGAAACTAGGACTGTGATACCCTAGGGAGCTTTGGGCAAAGATGTTGAAGATGGTTTGGAGGAGGAGGGCCTAGAGTCAGAAGGTCAGGGATGAAAGGATAAAGCTCATCCTGGGATGAGGCCAGCAGGAATGGCGATACTGCAGCCCACAGTCCCTCAAGGAGAAGCAGAAGGCTGAGACTAACTAGGGGCAGGGCGGGGCAGTCACAATCGGTTGGTAGGCGTCAAGCCAAGGTGGGTTTAAGAACCTAGAGCCAGAGATAAAACTTTAAACAGTTAGGGAAAGAGGAGAGTTTGCTTCTAATAAGAGGAGAAGGGAATCTAATAGAATAATCCTCTTCCAAATAACAAATACTGAACTTTAGATTTAAAACACAAACTAATGAAAATACTACCTAAAGGCATTAGGAGTCACAGAAGTGACAAAAACTGTCTACACTTGCATGAAGGAAAAGGAAATAGATGGGATTTTTGTTTCTTAAGACCAGTACACACCAATTTCCATGATAGCTCAGTTGGTAAAGAATCCGCCTGCAATGCAGGAGATGCCAGTTCGATCTCTGGGTCAGGAAGATCCACTGGAGAAAGCTGAGCTGTGGCTCAGCTGGTGAAGAACCCGCCTGCGATGCGGGAGACCTGGGTTAGATCCCTGGGTGGGGAAGATTCCCTGGAGAAGGGAAAGGCTGCCCACTCCAGTAGTCTGGCTTGGAGAATCCCATGGACTATACCCACGGGGTCACAAAGAGTTGGACGTGACTGAGCGACTTTTGCTTTCACTTTTCACTTACACACCAACTTCACTAGTCAGTGCTGCATAAGGCACTTAAAACTTGGATAGAAAACCCTCCAGGTGTTACCAGCTTAAGGAACCGGAAGACAGCCTGAGGCATCTGCAGCAGTAATCAAGTGAGGGGTGAAATTCCAGAAAAGGAGAATCTGAGAAGGAGAAGTCCCACTTTCTGTGTTAAAAACTGTGCCCAAGTCTGTGGCTATATGTGTGTGAGGAAGACTGCAAGCTTCAATCAAAGGTTAAGAGAACTGAAAAGATATAGCTACTGCCCAACAAAAGAAAGACAGGGCTTGGAATCAGACTTAATTCAAGATAACTCCCTGATGAAAGAAAACAAAACAATCAACAGTGTTCAAGAATAACAGAATCCAGAGCATCTAAAATGTATTGTCCACAACATCCAGCTCAAAATCCAAAGTGAGCACACATATAAACAACGATAAAACATTACCTCTACTCACATATAAACAACAATAAAACATTACCTCTACTCCAGAGAAGTGTCAAAGGCGGGTCCCAATAAAACCCGGATTTTGGAATTACAAAGGTTTTAAAAGCCTATTCAAACTATGCACATGATATTTTAACACAAAAATGAGCATAAACAAAATATGCTCATAATGAACAAGAACCAAACAGAACCAAATGAAGAAAAATCTAAAATTAAAAAGTCACCTGAATAGTCTTAAGAGCAAAATGGAAAGAAGAAAAGATATGAACTTGAAGACAATATATTTTAGTCTATAAAACAGAGAGAAGTAAAGACTGGAAAAAATTAGAGTCTTGAGGACCTATAAGACTGCCTTCTATTTCTCTATCTACAAATGTCATGTATAGCAATTAAAGTCTGAGAAGAAGAGGAGAGAAGGATGGAAGAGAAAGAATGAGAAACAAAATATTTAAACATTCTAAATTTCCCAATTTGTTTAAAGGCCTAAATTTTCACATTTAAGAAGGTCAGTAAAAACCAAACAAGATATAGAAAGCCAAACCACACCTAGGCACATGACAGTTGAACTCCTGGAGGAAAAAAATAAAATAAAAAACAGAGACAACACGAAGAATGTACCCAGATGGGCATATAACACAACAGGCAGAGAGGAGCTGCCTAACAGATTGAGACAGAGAGCGGTGACAGCAGACTGCTCATCAGAGACAATGCAAGTCAGAAGACAGTGGAGCCATATCTTTGAAGAGCTGAAACAAAAAAACTGTCTAATTAGAATTTTAAATCCAATGAAAACAGCTTTCAAAAACAAAGTGATATACAGACGTTTTTCAGACATATGAGAGCTAAAAGAACTCATCACCAGAAGATCTGCACCTTAGGAAATTTTATAGGAAGTCATTCAGGAGGAAGGAAAGTGATGCCAGGTAAAAATTCAGATATATACAAAACAATAAAAAACACCAGAAATGATAACTGTGCAGGTTAATATAAAAACCTGTTTTTCTTATTATTTAAATCCCTTTAAAATGCAACTGATTATTTAAAGCAAAAATAATAACAATGACTGATAAAGTTTATGACAAACATAGAAATAAAACTTATGACAACAGTAACACAAAGACCAGGAGAAAAGAAAGAGTAATGTACTCTTCTAGCATTCTTATACTATATACTAATTAGTACACTGTCACTTGAAGGTAGACGGCTTAAGTTAAAGATGTATACTACAAATATATACTACCAATAAAGCAACCCCTGCAATAATACAACTCACTGTAAATATAAAGTCATTAAAGTGAAAGGATGAAAGGAGATATACCACACTAATGTTAATCTAAATAAAGTTGGAATGGCTCTATTACTATCAGGCCAAGTATTTCTAATTAAGTAATGGGTAATTTCATAATGATAAAGGAGCCAATTAATCAAGAGATCATAACAACCCTTGATGTTTAGACATCTAATTACAGAATTTTTAAGTGCATGAAAAAAGCCAATAGAACTGCAAGGAAACATAGGTAAATCCACAATGATAGTCTAAGATCTCAAAACTAATAGGACAAATAAACAGGAAATCAGTAAGGATAGAAGATTTGAACACTATCAACAAAACTGATCTAATGTCAAGAATACTACACCTGACAACAGAACACTACCCACTCAAGTGCACATGAAACATTGACCAAGGACGATCGCATCCTGAGCTGTGAAACGTATCAAAGTGTGAAAAGGACTAATGTCAAACAAATATGTTCCCTATCCATAATGGAATTAAATTAGAAATCAATAACAACAAAATTTGGAAAATTCTTAAATATTGTAATTGAAAAATAGCACATCTCTAAATAACCCATAAGACAAAGAAAAAATCAAAAGAAAAATCAATAAGTATTTTGAACTGAATGAAAGTGAAAAAAAAAATTCTAATTTGTGGGGCACTGCTAACGTAGACTTAGAAGAAAGTTTAAAACACTAAATGCCTATGTTAAAAAAGAAAAAAGTCACAAATTAATAACTTTATTACCTTCCATCTTAAGAAACTAGGGAGAAAAAAAAAGGTAGATGAAACCAAAGCAAGCAGAAGAAAGGAAATAATAGACTCAAAAATAAATATAATAGAAAACAAAAAGTAGAGGGAATAAATCAATGAAATTAAGAGCTAGCTCTCTGAGCTCAGTAAAACTAATAAATCTCTAATTAATATTACCAGGTAAATGGGAGAGAAAGAAAAAATTGCAAAAGTCAGGAATGAAAATTCTAATATCACTACAGCTTATATGTATTAAAAATGGTCATTATGAACAACTTTATGCCAATAAATTCAATAATTTAAATTAAGTTGACAAGTTCTATGAAACACACAAATTAACAAAAATCAATAGGAAAAACAATCTGAATAAGCTTACATTTATTAGATAAACTGAACTTTCAGGGAAAGATATCTTCCATGAAAAAGACTCTAGGTCCAAATAATTTCAGTGATGAATTCTACCACACATTTCAGGAAAAAATGATACCAATTCCTCACAAATACTTCCAGGAAATTAAAGAAGACAGAATGCTTTCCACTGTATTCTATGAGATGAGGATCACTCCAAAACCAAAACCAGGGCAAAGAAACACACACACACACACACACACACACACAAAACTAAACATCAAGAGCCATCAGGAACATACACCCAAAAATTCTTAACAAAAACGTCTAACAAGGCCCCCCTGGCGGGCTCAGAGGTGAAGAATCCGCCTGCCAATGCGGGAGACGGGACTCTGATCCCTGGTCAGGAAGATCCCACGCGCCGCAGAGCAGCTGAGCCCCTGCGCCACGGATTCTGCGTCTGTGCTCCAGAGCCCGGGAGCCGCAACTGCTGAGCCCACCGCCGCGAGGCCCGAAGCCCGAGCGCCCGCGAGCCCGCGCTGCGCGGACAGGCCACCGCCCTGGAGAGGCCCACTCAGCACAGCCAGAGAGAAACGCCCGGCACGGCCAACAACACGCAGCTGACAAACGTTTTAATGCTCGCCAAGCTAGATTCAGTGAGAACGCGTCACTCACACACACACACACACAACCAACGGGGGTTGATTCCAGGGATGCAGCGTTGAAACACCGTCGGAAAAACCAATCAGCATCATTCACCGTGTGCTGTTCTGTGCTTAGTCGCTCAGTCGTGTCCAACTCTCGGGGACCCCGTGGACTGTAGCCCGCCAGGCTCCTCTGTCCAAGGGATTCTCCAGGCAAGAACACTGGAGTGGGTTGCCATTTCCTCCTCCAGGGGATCTTCCCCACCCAGGGATCGAACCCAGGTCTCCTGCATTGCAGGCAGACTCTTTACCGTCTGAGCCACCAGGAAAGTCTAATTCACCATAGTAACAACCAAAAAAGTCGTATGATCATTTCAGTAAACATTTGAGAAAATCCAATAGCTTTTCTTGGTAAAAATCAGCAAACAAGGAATAGAAAGGAACTTCATCAATTAAGAACACAATTAAAAAAAAAAAAAAATCCCATAGCTACCATCATACATAAAGATGCAAGACTAAATTCTTTGCTCCTAAGATGAGGAACAGGCAAGATTTTCTCTTCTCACCACTTCTATTTAATATTTTATTGTAGGTTCTAATCAGAACTTTCAGACAAGAAAAGGCATTCAGATGAGAAAGGATAAACTAAAATTGTATTTGCAGATGATGTGATCATCTTTGTACAAAATCTCAAACAATCTGCAAAAAAGATGCTAGAACTAGTAAGTGAGTTCAGCAAGGTTGAAGCATACAACATCAGTATACAAAAACAGCTATATTTCTATATGTTGGCTCACCATCAGAATTGAAAAGACAATTTACAATAAGATATAAATGTGAGGCAAGCAGAAGTAACGCCATGGCAGGCAGCTTAGATTAGGAGTAGTTTTCGCTTAACACTCACCGCTGTTTGCCAATTAGGACCAATTAGCTTTCGCTTAACACTGACCTCTGTTTGCCAATTAGGAAATTAGGCATGGGGCGGAAACCCCCGGGGAAAGTCCCGCCCGCGCGAAACTTTTGACCAATGAAATTGCTTTGCAAACTTGTAACCAATCCGCTTAAACCAACTACCAACGGGCGTGTGCTCACCCTATAAATTTGTGTAACAGCTTGGGCTCGGGGCTCTCTGACCTGCACCACTGTGTTGGATGCGGCAGAGGGCCCTGGCTGGAGTCAGTAATAAACTTCCCCTTTTTGCCAGTTGCATTGTCTTGGAAGCCGCCTCTCTCCCCGCTCGGGGATTCGGACATCGGGCATAACAATAAACATTAAAATACTGAAGGATAAATCTGACAAAAGATATGCAAGACCTGTATGCTAAGAACCACAAAAAACTACTGAGAGAAATTAAGGGCCTAAATAAACGGTGAGATATATACCATGTTCATGGATTTGAAGTCTCAATTCATTAAAATATTCTCTCCAAATTAATCTGAAGATTCAACATAAGCTCAATCAAAATCCCATCACTATTTTGGTAACAGCTGCCAAGATGATTAACAATTTATGTGTAAGTACAAAGGACCCAGAAGAGCCAAAACAACTCTCAAAAAGAAATGAATAGGGAGGAACTGCACTGCATGACCCTAAGATGTATTATAAAGCTACAATGATCAAGACAGTGTGGTGCTAGCATTAAGACAGACAAGCAGATCAATGGAACAAAAATACAGAGTCCAGAAACAGACTCACACATGTTTGGTCAACTGATTTGAAACAAAGGTACAAACGTAATTCAGTGAGAAAAGAAAGTTTCTTCAAGAAATGGTTCTGAAACAATTTGAAATCCATATAGTTAAAAATGAATTTCAGTACATACCTTGTAACATATACAAAAATTAATTGAAAATGGATCGCAGAAATGAATACAAAACTATAAAACTTTTAGGGGAAAACCTCTGTGAATCTCATGTTAAGCAAATACCTCTTAGTTATAACACTAAAAGTGCCATCCATTAAAGAAAAAATTGATAAACTGGACTTCAAAATTAAGAATGCCTGCTCTTTGAAAGATGCAATTAAGAGAATGAAAATATAAGTTATAGATTGTAATAAATTATTGGCATATCAATTCAGTCGCTCAGTCGTGTCTGACTCTGTGACCCCATGGACTGCAGCACACCAGGCCTCCATGTCCATCACCAACTCCTGGAGCTTGCTCAAACTCATGTCCATCGAGTCGGTGATGCCATCCAACCATCTTATCCTCTGTCGTCCCCTTCTCCTCCCGCCTTCAATCTTTCCCAGCATCAGAGTCTTTTCCCAGGAGTCAGTTCTTCACATCAGGTGGCCAAAGTAATGGACCTTCAGCTTCAGCATCAGTCCTTCCAATGAATATTAAGGACTGATTTCCTTTATCATATCTGATCAAAAAAACCTGTATCTAAAATATATTTTAAAACTCTCAAAACTCAATAATGAGTAAATGATCAATCTGAAAATACACTGGGCAAAAGACCTCAACAGGTACTTCACTAAAGAACCTTCCCTTGTAGCTCAGTCGGAAAGCATCTGCCCACAATGTGGGAGACCTGGGTTCAATTCCTGGGTTGGGAAGTTCCCCTGGAGAAGGAAATGGCAACCCACTTCAGTATTCTTGCCTGGAGAATCCCACAGACAGAGGAGCCTGGCAGGCTACAGTTCATGGGATCGCAGAGTCGGACATGACTTATCGCTATCTTTCTTTTTCTTTCTCACTAAAGAAGATATATTAATGGCAAATAAGAACATGGAAAGATGGTCAATAACATAAGTCAGCACAGAAACGCAAATTAAATCTATAACGAGAAACTACAACTACATATTGTTAGAATGGCTAAAATTTGTAAAGACCACACCAAATTTTGGCAAGGATGTGAAGCAACTAGAACTCTCATACACCGTTGGTGGGAATGTAAAATGGTACAAACACTTTGGGAAACATTCTGGCAGTTTCTTAAAAATTAAACATACACCTACCATACAATCCAGGCATTTCACTCTTAGGCATTAACCCAAGAGAAATGAAAGCATATGACCATACAGAGATCTGCACACAAATATTCAGAGCAGTTGTATTTCTGATAGTCAAAAACTGGAAACACTCAAATGTCTATCAGAAAGTGAATGGAAAAATAAATTTCGGTATGTTCGTTCAAAGAAATATAACTCAGCAGTAAAGAGACAGAAGTGTTCACACACACTACAACATGGGTGAACCTAAAATAATTATACTGAATGAAAGAAGCTAGACACACCTCCTTACACTATGCTACACACTCACACTAAACACATCTTCACACTAAGTGCCTCCGTTTATATAAAATTCTAGGCAGTGCGCCCGTCGTGACGGAAGGCAGATTAAAGTTCACTCGCCTACTTGGAGGAGGGGAGGGATGAAAGGAGAGATTACACAGTGGAAAGAAGTTTTGGCAGGTGACGAACACCTTCCTTACCTTGATTGTTAGATGGATTCACAGGTGTATACGTACGTCAAAGCTTACCAAGTGGCACATTTTGAATATATACAGTGTACTATGCATCAGTGATACCTCAATAAAGGTAATTTCTGGAAAGATTGCCTAATATGTTAAGACATGCTTCTTAATGCTTTTGACCAGTGTATTTCTATAGTATAAAAAGAATCAAAGCCTAGGTTCTTACATAACCCACAGGGCGTGCATACATGCTCAGTCATTCAGTTGCAGCCAACTCTTTGTGACCCCAAGGACTGCAGCCCACCAGGCTCCTCTGTCCATGGGCTTCTCCAGGAAGAATGCTGGAGTGGGTTGCCATTTCCTCCTCAAGAGGATCCTCCCCACCCAGGGATAGAACTCACATCTCCTGCATCACCTGCACTGGCACGCAGATTCTTTACCACCATGCCACCTGGGAAGCCCATAACCCATGGTAGCCAGCCACAAAAACCTAATTTCTTTAAGTCTCACGTAAAAATTTATATACATACAACAACAACAAAAAAAAACTGGTACACAAGTTACTGCCTAGTCCATAAATAATTTGTGTTTGTTTGAATATAAGCAGAATGTTCAACATAAATCACTAGTCAGACTGTATAACATTGTCCCCTCCCCCTACAAATCTTCAGGTGAAGCAGGTACCTTACGAACATGTACTCTGTTTTCTTTGCGGCATTGCTTACCCTGGCACACAACGAAAGGAGAATTTTAAAATTTTGGCGGCACTATCGTGAGTCTAGAGGCTTTGATTTTCTTCTTGTAGTGTTTCTCTCCCTCCACAGTTCCTCTTTTTCTAACTTGTAATCACTGGAAACAAGGGCAGAAAATATACTTGCCAATGTCAGACACCATTGTCCTCTTTAAAGGAAGTCACACCTAAGAATTCCAAATGTTTGTCACTTAATCAATTTGAAAGAAAGGAAACTGCATTAGACTTTCTATTTACCCAGGAAGGGGACACTTTGGGTTCTAATTCACTGAACTTTCTAGCTATTCCAGAACATCTTTTTCTGTTGTTGTTCACTTTCTCCTGGATTAGACAATGCCTCCAGATGACAATTATGGACTTCAGGTTTCATTACACAGTCTTGTGGCTGTTGAGAAAGTTGGAGAAGAATCTGCAGTGAAGTGGCCCTCTGCCCCAATCTCCCGTCTATAGGCGCATCTGTCTGCCGTGGTCTCCTGAGTACTTGCAAAACTTTGGTTAGAACGTGCAATGAATGAATCTGATGAGTTGAGCTCCTTTTTTTAAATGATAAACAATTTGTAATTTCACTATACTTCTTAGGTGAGTGATTTAAAATAAACATGTCATTTTCTCTAGAATTAAGAAAATGATCAAACATTATTTCTTGGAATAATACAGAGTTAAACTCATCTCAGCGAGTTCAGCTGTGGCCAGGTGGACCTCAGCTTGCCAGAGAAGATGCCGTCAGAAAGATGGCTATTGTTGTTGTTTGGTCACTAAATCGTGTCTCACTGTTTTGTGACCCCATGGACTGTAGCCCACCAGGCTCCTCTGTCCATGGGATTCTCCAGGCAACAGTACTGGAGGGGGTTGCCATTTCCTCTTCCAGAGGATCTTTCTGACCCAGAGATCTAACCCACGTCTCCTGAGGCCTCTTCATTGGCAGGCAGATTATGTACCACTGGGCCACCTGGGAAGTCCCATCAATCACGTGGGATCTTGTTAAAATGCAGATTCTGATTCAGTAGGTCTGGGCTGGAGCCTAAGAGGCTGCATTTCTTTTTTTTTTTTTTTTACATACCTGAAACATTTTGTATTGGGGTATCTGTGTGCTTAGTCGCTCAGTCGCGTCCGACTCTTGCGACCCCATAGACTGTAGCCCGCCAGGTTCCTCTGTCCGTGTGATTCTCCAGGCAAGAACACTGGAGTGGGTTGCCATTTAGCCAATTAATAATGTTGTGATAGTTTCAGGTGAACGGTGAAGGGACTCAGCCAGACATAATCATGTATCTATTCTCCCTCAAACCCTCTTCCATCCAGGCTGGCACATAACATTGAGCAGATTTCCTTGTTCTATACAATAGGTTTTTGTTGGTTTACCATATTAAATATAGCAGAGTGTACATGACCTTCCCAAAGTCCTTAACTATCCCCTCGCCCTGGCAACCGTGAGTTCACTTTCTAAGTCTGTGGGTCTCCTTCTGTTTTGTAAGTTCATTTGTATCATTTCTTTTCAGATTCCACATATAAGGATGTCATATAATATATCTCCTTCTCTGTCGGACTTACTTCTCTCAGTATGGCTCCCTAGGTCCACCCATGTGGCTGCAAATGGCCTTACATCATTCATTTAATGGCTGAGCAGTATTCCACCGTATATGTGCACCACGTCTTCTTTATCCATTCCTGTGTCGATGGATATTCAGGTTGCTTCCATGTCTTGGCCGTTGTAAACAGTGCTGGAATGAACACTGGGGTACGGGTACATGCATCTTTGGGGCCATGTTTTTCTCTGGATGTACGCCCAGCAGTGGGATTGCAGGGTCATATGGTAGCAACACGGAGGAACAGCAAGTCCTCCAGCCTCACCCGAGACCTCCTGAACTAGAGACCAGTGACGGAGCCCGGCGGTCCGTGTGTGAACAAGCCTGCCCGGTGGATTCTGATGCACAGTGATAATCCAACCAGCTCCATTTCAATAGGCCTGCAGTTCTAAGAGAAAGCCATGGAAATGTCAAGAAGAAGCCCAGTTACAGAGGACTATTTTAAACCAGAATGTGTTGAAGTCTTCCAAGAGACATCATCAGCTCTAATGTTTTTTAAAGGAAGAAAATACCATACGAAATACACAAACATAAGAGCTTTCTTGTTGACAAGGCACAATATACATACACCACCAGCATAATCACCGGCTCCATTTTCACATATTTATAATAAACATGTCACAACCATATTTTTTAAAACTCTCTTCCCTTTCCAAACTCTACATTTAAATTAGAACACACAAAACTACGTCTATTCTTAAACTTTACAAACCTTAAATAATGTGTGAGCACATTATGAAATGATCAGGAAAACAGCACAGCCCCCGACTCAGAGTGGGAAAACGAAACTGTACCCGCTGGGAAAACAATACAATCAAAGGGTCTTATTCTCAGCCGTGTTGGCAGGCTGACTTTACCCCAACATTTCCACCGATAACCCAGTGAGGATGAGGTCAACCAGATGATTATTTTGAATAATTTCACCATTTACCTAGAGATTTTTTTTTTAATTACCACTGTAGGCACCAGATTAAAGAGATCTAGCTGCACATGTAGATAAGAAAGACTCCAAAGATAAATTAGATTGAATCACAGAGAAGGGTACGAGGCTTACATACCAGAATCCAATAAAAATGAGAAAATATTAATGGAGAAAGAAACTACAATTTTATACTTGGGCTTGCCTCAAGGTTGGAAATGCAGAGGATGGAAAGCATATAAAAATTAGTATCTATAAAAAGAGCGGTCGCGAACACAAATAGACATTGATCACACCAAGTTGCTTGGGGCCACACGAACTCGAAAGTCAAAAAATTATGATTCCACGCACTGCCCGCACAGAGGCAGCCACACACCAGTCTCCTCCATCGAGTCTTGTATTCTTCCCGCTGCTCGAAGAAAAGACTCACACCCGCAGATGTCGGGGACCGACGGGCCGCTCAAGGGTGAGCTGGGGAGCAGCGCCATCAGCATCACCAGAAATGGAGACACTCGTGGGCGCCGCCCGGGATCTGTTCAGAACCTGAATTTTAACACCATGTCTAAATATGGGGGGGGGGCACCCTTGGTGGCTCGGTGTTAAAGAATCCTCCTGCCAATGCAGGAGATGCGGGTTTGATCCCTAATCCAAGATTCCCTAGAGAAGGAAGCAGAGACCCACGCCAAGTATTCTTGCCTGGAAAGCCCCACGGAGCCTGGCGTGCTACAGTCCATGCGGTCGCAACGTCAGACACGACTTAGTGACTGAACAACAACTAGATTTATGGGCACACCCTACTAGAGGCACGCTGCTCAAGCCTGCTTTCGGCCTCTTAGACCTACCTGGATACCCACTGTGACTTCCTGACTTTTTTCTGGTTGGTGCTGAGGTGAAGATGCCCCTTCTCAATCACCCCAAACTAAACTATCGACATAGGAGGCAGTCCCTTGTAAGGAAGTAAGTATCCTTTATCAAACTCTATCTTATTTTGGAGCTGAAGCCACAGCGTGACTCCTATTTTACAGACTGAGAAAAACAGTTGAGAATTACCGAAGGTCAGTGCTTACTATTAGCAATTCCCGGGTGGCCCAGTGGGAAAGAATCTACCTGCCAATGCAGGAGCCACGCGTTCGAGCCCTGGGTCAGGAAGATCCCCTGGAGAAGGAATTGGAAACCCGCTCTGGTGTTCTTGCCTGGAGATAGTCATAGACCAAGGAGCCTGGCGGAGGACAGTTCATGGGGTAGCAGACAGTCAGACATGACCGAGCACACACACCACACACACATAACTAAAAGCCACGCTCCCTCTTATTGATGCTACATACACCATCTGGCATTCCCTGGAAACCCCCAAAGCAAAAGGGGAGAGCTCCACTTAAGTCAGGGTGGTATACAGTTCTGACCATTGGGCCCATAATTAAGAATGTGCTCTTCTTTCCTTCCTTTTTGTCCCCAACAGTAATTTCAGGTCAAGTCTCCATGCCTGAAGACCCCTTCATCAGCATCATCCCACAGCATTTTCCAATTACTTGGAAGTGTGCCTGCATCTGGATGCTGCTGTTTATTTTTTACTTTTTTCCTGTTTTGGAGTTCAGATGGAATATACTTAGACTCTCTGTATGACAGAAAGAAGTCTCAGGATTCATTTTTCAAAGGAACATTGGAATTTTACTTTTCAGCCCTCTGAGAGAGGAATCTAGCAAACCAAAGACTTAAGCACTCTCTGGGTTAGCTTTGACAGCTTCTGCCCCCCACTCAAGAAGGAGGCTTCCAAACCAAAGTCTCTACAAGCAAACTGCCCCAGCAGCAAAGAACATCAGAAAAGAAAGAAATCGGGCATCTTCTAGGCCCATGGTTCTCAATCTTTGCTGAAGGTCAGCGTCCTCTGGTGAGGTTTTAAAATCCCCAAGGCCCAAGCCACCCTCCCTGGATCAGTAAGTCAAACCTTTAGGCACAGAGTATTCTCAGGCTTCCCCTGTGGCTCAGCTGGTAAAGAATCTGCCTGTAATGCGGGAGACCCCGGTTCGATGCCTGGGTTGGGAACGTCCCCTTGAGAATGGAAACGCTCCCCACTCCAGTATTCTGGCCTGGAGAATTCCAGGGACTGTATAGTCCATGGGGTCGCAAAGAGTCAGACAGGACTGAGCACCTTTCACTTGACACAGAACCAGGCACTGAATTTTTTCAACCCCCCAGGTGATTCCAATGCCCACCCAAGTGTGAGAACCCATGAGCCCAGCAGTGACGCGGACACCCACGCAGACGCCATGAGGTCGGGTCCACCCACGGCCCGCGCCTCCGAGATTTACCCCAACTCTCCCCACGCGCCAGGCAGCTGAATCTCGGGATATGTACTTCCGCTCACATTCCAGAACCTGCTCTTCTAAAACAGCTGCTTCAATGGGGGTAGATTTCTTTGCAATGCTATTCTATTTAGTAAATGCTTAATATTCCTCCCCACTAAAGCAAACCTACGAAAACATGAATTACACGTACGCAAACACCAGGAGACAGTGAAGAACAGGGAAGCCTGGCGTGCTATAGCCCATGGGGTCGCAAAGAGTCGGACATGACTTAGCCATGACTTAGCGACTTAATAGCAACAAAGTGACTATAGAGGACAGCTGTTTATCTCAACGGAGCATTTTCTCATTATGATTCCATCGTTTGACTCTCGCATGACATGCCTCATGTTTTAAGGAAACTCAGCTTTTCTTTCTTTCTTCTTTTTTTAACTGGAGGTGAAATTTCAGCTGGAAATCTACTCTAAAAGATCTTCAAGAAACCATCCAAGTAAGAACACGGCTGTATTTATTTTTTATGAGTAGCTGAAGGCTGATCAAAACGTTCCTCCCAAGTCACAAAATGTGCAACCCGGGCATTTTTCAGGGCTCTTTTTTGGCACAGTGAATACAGGTCAAGACATGAGACAGCATTTTATTTTAATTACTCTTCTTGAACCTCCTGAATCTTCAAGCATCGATTCTTAAAGAAACTCATTCATGGTGAGCAGATAATGCAGCCTTTTTTCACCCTGCAGTGACCAAGTACAGAAAATAGAGTGAACACACTTTTCTTTACCAAAGAGGTGCCGCTAACGTGTCCCTGGACTACAACTGCCTGTGTGTGAACCTCTAGAATATTTTCCAAAATGCCTTTTCAACAAGCAGAGCTTGCTGAGTTTGCCAAACCTACTTCCTAACCTTTGTCTGTTCTGCTCTTTGGCAACTCTTTCCGACAGGCTACCCCATTCAAAGTCTTTCCTCTGCTCTAATCCACCTCATTACATCGTCTTCCACTTTGCTGTTACCAACGCACAATACGGATCTTCAAAGGAACTCCCCAAAAGGATGAAGTCAGAATCCCGATCGATCTTCTGTTAACACCGGAAGGAAGATTTATGGATATGCCCATAGAAACACACGTCCTTGGTAACTCCCAGTTAGTACAGAAGAATCAAAGTCACATATTCTCCTCCACATAAATTTGGTTCTATTTAATGATAAAAGAGTACCTTATTAAAGACAAAGACGAAACAGTTGCAAATAACGGCACGTGTTTGGCACTGATTCTGAGTCTTTCCAGTGCATCAACACCCTACGTTAAAGGTCACTAGAGAGGAGACACGGCCACCAGCCAAATTGTTTCAGGTGAGAAATGAAGAGCAAGAAAGACTTGCCAGCAACATGTGGTTGGCTAAGGGCACCGGGGCTCCAGAATCCGGCAGACCTAGGTTCAAATCCTGGCTGTGTCTCCCTGGGTCAGACGGTCAGCCTATGACCATTCCTATCTCTAAAATGCAAATAATGGGAATTCCCTGGTGGTGCAGTCGTTAGGGCTCCACACTTTCACTGCCAAGGGTTCAATCTCTGGTCAGGGAACTAAGATTTCCATAAGCCACACAGCTCCGCCAATGAAAAAACAAAACATAATGCAAATAATAGCAATAATGACCTCCCCAGGGTTGCTGTGAGGATTCAAAGGTTTAGAGAGTAGTGAGTGCAGGTCAGCTATTCTTGCTGCATTCTAAAGAAATGCAACCCAAAATAAAACCAGGAGACAAGAGAAGTGGGTATTACCTGTATGCGCCTTACAGATGAGAAAAGGGAGGCTCCCAGAGACTGTGAACTCATCCTCCCCACAAATCTTTCTAAAACACAAAAATCACTGTGCCATTCTTGTTTAAACCTCTTCAGTGACTCTCACGAACGGGAAATGAGACAAACACATAAAGTCCCAATTCCTTCTCTTGGCATAATCCCTAGATAAGATTTCTTCCCCCCAAAACTCAACCCCAAATCACGTTTGTTTGTTTTTTAAGATGTTTTCTTAATATGGATCTTCTTTTTTTTTTTTTTTAGTCTTTATTGAATTTGTTACAATATTGCTTCTGTTTTATGTTTTGGTTTTTCAGCCACAAGACACGGGATCTTAACTCCCTGACCAGGGATCAAACCCGCGCCCCCTGCACTGGAAGAGGAAGTCTTAACCACTGGACGCCAGGGCAGTCCCCAAATCGCCTCTGCCACGAAGTCTTTCTGCAGCTGCACAGACAGCGCTGCCCCTCCTTCTTTGGGGCTCCCACCCTACACGGACACACTTAGCAAAGTGCCCACAGATTTTTCTGAGCTCCTTGGTTCGGGCATCTGAATCTATGCACTAAACATTAAGTTCCCCAAGAACAAGGACACTAGGTTATTCATCTCTGTAGCCCAAGCAGCTAGCCTAGCACGGAGCACCTGGTAGATAGTCCATAAAGTGTTTGATGAATGAAGGAATGAATGAATGGCCCAAAGCCACCCAACAAGCAAACGGCAGAGCCCGAGCAGACCCCACATCTTCCAACCTCCTGTTGGGCCAGCATCCCCCGGAAACACACTGCCTTTGTCAGCGAGAGGCTGACATCGCAGAAAAGACCCGAGGCTCGATCTCGTATTCAGGATGGACTTGCATATAACCTTAGGTCATTCGCTTAAAAACAAACAAAAATAACCACAAATCTGCCTGCGTCGATTTTCACATGTGTAATAGAGGACTCATACTTAATACTGGACTTTACTCAGGAGCTGGGAAAGGAGAGAAAAATCAATCAGATAACACAGACGTGTCCCTCCTTGAAAAGTGCCTCCATCTAAAACCGTCACAATAGTAAATATAATTAGATAACAATAACAATACCAAATACCACAGTTTATCGCAATCCTTTCTTCTGAGGCCTTCAATTGGAACTGAAAACACAATTACTAATTAAATTAGACAACAGGAGGTACCATTTTCCAAACGGAACCCTAGTGATGTAAATGAGTCACTGCAGCTACTTGAAGGTCTCACTGTCATTCAAAGAGGGGGTTCTTTCCTGGGCGGGAGTCAACTCAGAAAACTAGACCCCTATCCTGCATCTGTTCCTGGACTGGAAATGCAGTTCATTTCTCTATTTCCCACATGGTTACTGAGCCACTGCGAGACCACAAAGACGCTACAGCCCAGTTCCTCCCCTCAAGGAGCTTAATGTACGCCGGAGGGTGAAGTGCAGAATGTGAAAAGCCTAACAGAGACTTAGGCAAAAAAATAAGTCTTGGGACCTCCCCATTGTCCACAGCTAAGACTCCATGCTCCCAATGCAGGGGGGAGGGGGTGAGAGTCAATCTCTGGTCAGGGGTTAATTATTTACTTTTAAAATTTATTATTATTTTTAAATTAATTAAAGTCTCAAGGCAGGAGATAAAGAGCAGGGGACTCATATTTCTCACCCTGGAGGTATCTGGGTAAAAAATAAAAGCAGCTTTAAAGTAGAACAGGGAGAAAGAGGAGGCCATGATCTTCAGGGAGGCTGAGAACATTCTGTTTTCTCCTCTTTTTTAAAAAAAATTCAATTCTATAGTGGAGAGCACCAAGTCCCTTCCTTCCCTTTGACTTGAAGGCTTCTCTGAATTGTGCTTGTAAAGGCATTAGGAGAAGAAAAATAAATAAATAAAGGTTTTGTAGTCCAATGGAAAATTGGGGAAATTAAATTTTAAATTTTAGAATAAAAATATTTTCTTGCTAAAGGATGGTTCAGACCTTTTTAATATGAAAAAGTGAATTCAGAATCATCTAGAAGAGGATTTAATGTGCAGTTCTGACCAAATTCATTTAATGCTGTTTTTTGCTTTCTAGAAACATCTTGCCGGCTAGCGTTCTGGAAAAAGACATGACAAATACATCACCTCTCTTTCTTGTAATTTTATTGACAGGCTAATTTTTTGTCATAAGTTAAAAGAAAAACGTGAGTGGCTATGATGGACAAGTAAAGAGGGCATCATAGCTAGCGCCTACAGCAGTAGAGGACTTTAAAATTATGTTAAGTCCAACTTCTGGTCCAGCTCAGCACTTACGAGGTGAGCTCGGCTTAAAAATGGCTCACACTTTCCTGGCCTCAGTTTCCACGGGAGTCAAAGGGGAATAATGGCGTTACCTACCCCCAACGGTGAGCAGGAATATTGATAGAGTCAGATTACCCAGCGAGTGCTCGGCACAGAGCAAGCTTTCAATGCTCAGAAACCGCCGTGTGAGACGCTCCAGGCTGACAGGGAGGCCCGTTAGGCTAAAGTGAAGATGCTCTCAAGCTAAAGTGAAGATGCTCTCAACTTGAATGCAAGTGAAAGACTCAACATCAGGCTCCTGGCAAAAGAGCAAGAAAGACACCAAAATGGAAGAGAAGTCTGAAGGAAACTCCTCTCCCAGCCACATTTGCAAGGAAATGCATTTAACGTGAAATTACGAAGACAGTGCCCTCAGCACTGCTTCTGCTTCTCTCTGACATCTGATACCCAGACATCACAGAGCATCAGGAGCACAAAGAAAACGCACGGAGCAGCAAGACAGACGCTTTCAGTCTTCTCACTCGGAGCCTTGGAGTCCGAGTTGGCAGCGTGGCAGAGAGAGGAAACACAGGACCCGCCCGTGGTAAATTCACACCAGAGTTTTAGGACCCAGGATATTCCTAAGCAAGTATACAGAGACAGCGGCAAAGCCAGCAACAAATGACCGTGTGATCCATGGCAAGACGGAGACTTTGAAACAGATGCTCCACTTGGCCAAGTCAATCCACTACCCTCTAGCAGACCTGCTGGATACAGCCCTACAACAAAAGCAAATCCTCACACTAGGTTTCATAGTACACATTAAAAAAAAAAAAATCTTGCATGTAAGATTGCCTGGAGCACTAAAGCAACTAGTCAGAAAGAAAAAAGAAAGCAATGCGACTTAATCCAATGCTCTAGAATAAAATGTCCCCAGATTACTGATAACAGGAGCTTGTATGGAATACTCCTTGATATAAGCGTGTCAGATTAGGTCTTCAAAATATTTGTTTTGTACAGAGACTTTCAATAGTAAGTGGGAGACTGACGTGCACACACTATTGATACGTGTATAAAATAGATAAGAAATGAGAACCCAGGCTTCCCAGGCGGTGCTGGTGGGACAGAATCAGACCGCCAGTACAGCAGATGCAAGCAGCTGGGGTTCGATCCCTGAGTCGGGAAGGTCTCCCGCAGTAGGAAGTAGCACCCCACTGCAGTATTCTCGCCTGGGAAATTCCATGGGCGGGCGGGCGGGCTGCAGTCCATGGGGCTGCGAAGGGTCACCCACACAAGAGGACCTACGGGGCAGCTCAGGGAACTCTGCTCAGCGCTCTCTGGTGACCTAAACGGGGAGGAAATCCAGAGAAACGAGGGGATATGTGCACACATAGAGCTGATTCACTCCACTGTACGGCAGACACTAACACGACATTGCAAAGCAACTACACTCCAACCAAAGAAAGAAAGAAAGAAAGAAAGTGAAGCCGCTCAGTCATGTTCGACTCTTTGTGACTCCATGGTCTGTAGTCTATCAGGCTCCACCGTCCATGGGATTTTCCAGGCAAGAGTACTGCAGTGGGTTGCCAATTCTTCTCCAGCAGATCTTCCCGACTCAGAGACTGAACCCAGGTCTCCCGCGGTGTAGGCAGACGCTTTACCATCTGAGCCACCAGGGAAGTCAACCCACTCCAATCAAAAATTAATTACGAAAAAAACAGTAAGTGGGAAATGCAACGTGAAGAAACTGAATGAACAGGTGAACAAACCAAAGAACAAAGTGGCTGAATTCTGGCCTCCATGAGCGGGAAGAGTCCTGTGGTCCCTACCAGTATCAGTTTGGGGTTGGACACTGTCCTAGGAAGTGCACAATCTCACCAGGCAGATATTCCAACTGAAACAATATAATGGGTGACCATGAACCCTTCCAAAGGCTTCCATTTACTCAACATATTTTTTCCAACATATTTTCTGTTAGTGGTAATAATGCAGGTGTTCCCAAAGAGTGAAGTCCTTTAGCAGATAATACTTTCATTATCTAACTGTCACCAACATTCCTGTGTTCCCCTTATATCTTAGCTAAGGACTTATCACAACCTGTAATTTTCTTATCGTTTCGCTGCTGACTGTGGGGATCACCCACTTCTGAATGTAATTTCCTGAAGGTAAAGTACCTCCCCTGTCCCGGCAGGTAGCCCAGTACCTACCTGCTCATAAGCAGAAGGCATGCATTAAATATCTGTTGGATATATAGATGGAATCTGCACTGTGGAAGTAGGAGCTTTGCCCTTCTCATTTCATTTCAAACATATCATTTGGGTGTCATTAAAATTCTGTCTTTAAATTCAACTGACTGGGGGACTTCCCGCTGATCTAGTGGTTGAGACACTGAGCTTCCAAAGCAGGGTTTGCAGGTTCGATCCCTGGTCAGGTAACTGAGATTCCACCTTGCACAGCCGCCAAGAAAAGAAAAATTTTCACTGGGTGAAACAGCTGAGTTATGAGAACGATAAGACATTAAGGAGAGAGACGGAAGACAACACAAATAAATGTTAAAATAATCTTTGCTCATGAATTATAATAAGTAATATTTTTTTAAAAAGTCAGCTGACTGGGATTTTGGTACGCACTCTCAACACACCTGTGTATCCTTGAGCAAACTTTTCCACCTCTCTGATTTCCCTTCTGGGGATGCCTGAACTATTCTCCTAAAGGTTCCTTGTATCAGTAGCACGCTAAGATTATTTTGGAAAATATAATCCAAAAGACCTGAGCTATGATAATTAATAAAGTTTACAATGATCAGAACAAATAAACAGAAGCATTTTGAGATTGTTTTATTGAGTTAGTCACGGTTGTCTTGAGTTAGCTCATTTCTCTGCCGAGTCACACACTGTATGTACCTTTCCGCATCTGGCCCTTAGAAAGGGTAAGATGGACGAGGAGGCTAATGTCCACTTCCTAAAATAAAAGCAACCCCCTGCTCTCCTGTGCAGGTCATCTCTGCAGCCTCTATGCCAGACTCCTAATCTGAGAAGCCACTGGCATTTAATTAAGTGGTTCTTAGAGATTTTGATTTTTCCAGCCACCAACGGGTTAACACGCTGAGATCGTCCTTTGTTTTACAAAGGGGCAGGAAAACACAGGGAGCTGATACAGTCCATTATTAAAATTGCATTTCAGCAGAGGCAGACAACTCCAGCCACCTGACGCGGAGCTGAGCCATCCTCTCTTGCTACAAACCCAAAGCTATTCCATTAAAAGCATAAGCAAAACAACAGAGCTGACAGCTCCGCAAGCTCCCCGGGTAGACAGAAGCCATCAATCCTGCCGGTGAAGTATTTAGCTACAGATGGAGAAAAGACATTTCTTTGATTGAAGGATAAGAGAAAGGAATACAGAGCCACTTTGCAATCAGAGCGAGATCGTACATACTTGAAGAAACAACAGCTTCGACAGTCAGACGATAAGTTTGCTACTGGAAAGTAGGCGAAAGTACCCCGAGGGGGGATGTGGAAAAGTCTGAGGGGGAATGAGGCTGTTCTTACCTGCTCCACCTTCAACTTGGATGATCACGGTTCCCACCCATTCCCCGCGTGATCATTTCTACAGAAACTAAACAATGAGCTTCTTCAGGGGCCAAGCAGGCACAAAACTAAGCTCTTTAGCTTGGGCCGTGTTAAGTAATATCAATAAGCTCTAGATCTTTACTTGGAAGTCAACGAAATTAGCAGGAGAGTTTAGAAGCCAGAAACACGGTGCTGGGTTATTTTAAAAAAAAAAAAAACAAAACCCTCCGACCATTCTTTGCAGCTAAACTCCAGCTCCGGTTCTCCAGGCTAGAAGAGTAGTGTTAATAGATTCTGCCTCGACTAAAAAGGGAGCCAGTGGCAGAAAATCTATTCCTCCGGCGAGGTTGCCGGGCAACGAGCAAGCTTTTGGCATGTGGCTGATGTCTCCAGGCAGCCCGGACTACACAAAGTAAGCTCTTCCATCACTTATAACTAACTTGATTTTGATGGATTAAAACCAAATCAAAACGTACTGTAACTCACTCGCTTCCAAATTCAGGAATCAGGGAGAGACAGAAAACATCCCAATAGCAAACATAAGACTAAGTGACCAAGAAAAGACAAGCCCACTGAAGTTCATTCTGTGGGTGATTCATCTCTTACACATCCTGGTATACACACATGTTTGTTTTAAGATGAGAATATTCAAAAGCAACAGGGAAAAAACAGCATTCAAGCATGTTTTGGTGTAGCGGATGAATGAAATAGGTTGAGAGCTATTAAGAGGAACAAACTTCCAATTACAAAATAAATGAGTCACAGGGATAAAATGCACAGTGTGGGGAACACTGTGAATAATACTACAATATCTCTGTACCGTGACAGGCGGTAACTAGACATCACGGTGATCATTCTGCGATGTACACAAATACCGAATCAGTATGTTGCGTACCTGGAACTAAAACAGTGTTCTAGGTCAATTAAGCTTCAATTAAAAAAATGTAATTTTGGAAAAATACTAATGTTACAAAGATGGAGCCTTAATGTCACAAGGAGTTCTGGATTCAAATACATCTTTGGGGGTGAAGGTGTTTGCACATTTTTCTGCAAACACCTGAGCCCATTAGTCACTAATCAGCAAGCCCTTACTAAGGACTCTGAACTCCCATCCCCAAGCTGAGGGCGTAATGGAAAAATAAGACTTTAGCCCAGGCCTCATTCAGAACAAATTTACTATTAGGACATAAGGTAAGATGGTTTTTCTCACCAACCAAGGTTCCTCCACAGGAGGTTAGTTTTGGTATTGAGTGTGTTGGCTTATGAAAACCACCCCCAAGATATACTGGCCGAGCTGCCAAGACCTCCCAAATTATCAGGCCTGAGTGATGAAGGCCGGTCTGCCCTTCCCCAGACCTCCGGTGTGACCCAGGCCTACAAGCCAGGGGTCGCAGTACCATAAAACGCACTCACGCTTGTTCCCAAACTTTTCTCTTTTAGAAAAACATCCTTTACAACATTCATAATGTTTCACCTCCTTCTGTAAAAACAAAAACAAAAACAAAACTCCTTTGGGGGACTTCCCTGGCGGTCCAGGGGTTAAGACTCTGCACTGTTACCGCAGGGGTCCCAGGTCAGACCCTGGTCAGGGGACTGAGGTCCCACATGTCCCACAGCACAACCCCCCACCAAAACAAAAACAAAACTCCTTTCATTCAGAAAGCTGCAAACACACAGACAGAGGGGTCCGCTTCTCCTGCAGTCCTGGACCTGAGGTCATCAGCAGCCACGGGCCCGGCACAGGGATGCTGAGGGCAAAGGCGACCAGACGCGGCGGCCCGGCGGTGGCGCACGCTCCCTCCGAGGAGCTGCGAGGGGAGCCTGCTGCTGCCCGCCGTCCCCCTCTCACGCGGAGCGCGCACACGGCTTCAAGCGGATCGCTCATGCTCCAGACGTGGCAAGTCCCACCCGCGGCCTCGCCAGCCCCTCGTCCATTACGGATCCATTACGCCTTCCGCCAACTTCCCATGCTTCTTGCAACATTAAAATGCACAAGGGCTAAAAGCAGTCTCCTCCGTAACCAGCACGATGATAAAATGCAACCTGATGGAAACTGATATATTATCATCACTCCCTATCAAGACATATGCTCTCAGGAAACAAAGAGTTGTTGGTTTTAACATGAACAGGGCTGGATGGTCTCCCCATCAGCTTGTCCAGGTGGCTAAGCAGGGCACTGCCACCTCCCACAAGCCTGATGCTCGCCTGCTCCTTAAGGTCAAGTCCAGACGCCACCCCAGAGAGTCTTCACGGAGCCCTCCACCCCTCCTCTCAGCTCTCCTGCTCCCTGAAGCTCTGCTCCTGCACGGAACCTTTTCTACTTTATATTCATCCTGTGCGCACAACCATTCTCTCTCCGACCAGGTGTGTGCTCCCCAAGCGCAAGCTCAGGGCCTGATTCAGAGCAGATGCTCAATGTCAGATGATTTTGTTTTTCATTGGAAGAAAACAAAATGCTGTGTAAATGTAACCCCGAAGAAAAAAAAATTTTTTTTTAGTTTGTAGGTCACCTGAGATATCTGGTCAAACCATGCGTGCTGTGTCATGGAAAGCGGAGTCTGTGGTCTTGAGTGCTGTCGGCCCACCCGGCTCTGCCTTTTCAACTGGAGTGCCCTGCACGCCCTGTCAGGAAGCTGGTAGACTGCAGTTTTGCAGAGGAATTATTCAGTAAGTAGAGGCCATGAGGAAACCGAGTTGGTGAACTTGCTCCTAATGTTTTCCTTTCTTAAAATGATTTCCTATGTTATTAAAGCCTTACAAGTGCATCACATAGCCTGCGTCTTTTTCATATACACACACCAGCACACAACATCAGTTGCCCATTGTGGGTTGTTAAACTCTCCCCTTACCTGGTAAGTTTGCAAGGTGGCTTCTTTCAAGTTTATAGATAATAGCTCCCTGTTTGTTTCCTACTGTTTGTCATTAATTACTTGTTGCGGCCTCGTTTGTCTTCCCAATGGACTGTGAGCTCCCCAAGGGTAGAAGCTATTTTATCTCGAGTTCTATTAGTGGCCCCACGGCCCAACACGAAGCCTGACGTGGACGAGGCACCTGTACACTTCCTGAGTGATCACTGCCTGAATTAATCAGCTGGCGGGTAAATCAGTCCTAACTGCAGTTCCAGCTCGGCCGAGGGTCCTCGAAGTCAGACCCCGACTGAGCAGTTAGGCTACTGGTTGTGCACTAGATTTTTTTGCTTCAGAGAAACTGAGAAACTAAATTAAAAAGTCAGCACCCTCCTTTAGGAAAACTAAAGAGATCCAACCAGTCCATCCTAAAGGAAGTCAACCCTGAGTGTTCATTGGAAGGACTGATGCCGAAGCTGAAACTCCAATACTTTGGCCACCTGATGCAAAGAGCTGACTCACTGGAAAAGACCCTGATGCTGGGAAAGACTGAAGGCAGGAGGAGAAGGGGATGACAGAGGATGAGATGGTTGGATGGCATCACCGACTCAATGGACAAGAATCTGTGCAAGCTTCGGTAGATGGTGAAGGACAGGAAGCCTGGTGTGCTGCAGTCCACGGGGTCGCAGAGAATCTGACACGACTGAATGACTGAACAACAGCAAAGGAAGCCCAAATCCTAGAATAAGGAGGAGCTGGAAGGAGAAGCTGGCAAAGGGAAAAAATTCTGTAATCTTATTTGAAGAGAACATTCAAAATCAGAAACACCTATATTCAGATGTTCAAGACAGACACTTGAAATCAAAACACATATTTGCTTTTAAAGGTAAGTTTGGGACTAGAAACACCCCTATTCACTTAGAGCAAAAATTCTCTCTCACTCTTTCACCCTTTCCCCCCAGCCTGCTTCCCTGAACCCCTGCCCCACACAGTCCTCTGACGTTTCTCATAATGTATTTCAGATGATTTTATTTTTCCCCACGTGTATGTTTACGTTCATCAGAATATATATTGATATTTTTATTCAGGAAAAAACATCATAAATATTAGTACATGCCTGTATGTGGGTGGGCTACACACAGGTTTCTGAAGATGTGTGCATACTGGGGACTTCACTGACAGTCTACTGGGTAAGACTCTACGCTTCCACTGCAGGAGACATGGGTTTCACCCCTGGTTAGGGAACTGAGATCCACATGGCTGGCGGTGCAGCCGGAAAAAAAAAAAAATTGTGTGCGTATCATCACAGGATTATCTGTTTATTTACTCTCACTAATAAAGCAGAATGGAGAAACAAGGAAAAATCAAAGCAGTAGATAATTTTTTAAATTATTCATATTTGACTCTAGGCTCTAGGACACTAACAGTTTAAACACCAGACTTCCCTTCTATTCTTAATTCTATTTAGCTTAGGCTATTAAGACTAATTTATGTTTCAAAGGCATACACTAACTGATCACATGAGATAATATATGTGAAAGTACTCTGTAATTAAAATGTATTACTGTGTAATAATGTAAATGTGTTATCACTATAATAATCATGCTTTTTTCTTTCAATTTGTATATATGTGTGTGTGTGTGTATATACATTATATATGTAGCCAACACAAGTTTTCTAATAACCTGTTCCCAGACCAATCCTGATCAGTGACAAAGATTTCACCACCCAGAAGCAAAAGGAGAAAAATTATAACAATGTTTTTAAAATATATATAATGCTAAATGTATTATATTTAAGAGATTGCTTTTATTCTGAAATTAAATTCTTACTGATTTTTTTTCCTAGTTTGTTCAAAGGTCCACTGTCTTACTGAATTATAGTACGGCTGTTGTTCAGTCGCCAAGTCGTGACTAATTATTCTCGACCCCATGGACTGCAGCACACCAGGCTTCCCTGACCCTCACCACCTTCCAGACTTTGCCAAGTTCATGTCCACTGAGTCAGTGACGCCATCCAGCCATCTCATCCTCTGTCGTCCCCTCCTCCTCCTGCCTTCAACCTTTCCCAGCATCAGGGTCTTTTCCAATGAGTCGGCTCGTCACATCAGGTGGCCAAAGTACTGGAGCTCCAGCAACAGTCCTTCCAATGAATATTCAGGACTGATTTCCTTTAGGATGGACTGGTTTGACCTCCCTTGCAGTCCAAGGGACTTTCAAGAGTCTTCTTTAGCGCCACAGTTGGAAAGTGTCAATTTTTTGGCACTCAACCTTCTTTACGGTCCAACTCTTACATCCATACATGACTACTGGAAAAACCACAGCCTTGACAATAAGGACCTTTGTCGGCAAAGTGATATATTTTCTTTATAGCACACTGTCTAGGTTAGTTATAGTGGTAGTAAGTGGCAATTTTTAAAGCCATTATTTGAAAAAAAAAAAAAAAGAAAGAAAAGAAAATTTTCTTTTGAAATGTATTAATCCACAGAACCTAAAAGTCTGAAAAAAAACTAATTCAGGCAAGAAAAACACCAACAAGTCCACAGTCTGTTCAAGGAAAGAAAGTGAGAGTCCTCTTTACCTGTAGCTTTAGTGCCTCTGAAAGTGAAAAGCTAAAGCATTAGTCACTCTGTCGCATCCAACTCTGCAACCCCACGGACTGTTGCCCGCCAGGCTTCTCTGTCCATGGAATTCTCCAGGCAAGAATACTGGAGTGGGTTGCCATTCCCTTCTCCAGGGGATCTTCCCAACCCAGGGATCGAATCCATGTCTCCTGCATTGCAGGCAGATTCTTTACCGTCTGAGCCTCCAAGGAAGCTCTAGTGCCTTCACTTGTCCAATTAACACCTGGAACATCCCGAAAGGCCCAGCCTCGCGCTGAGCCCTGCCCGGCTCCCAGCGTCCCAGCACCTGTTTGACTTCTGGGTGATCACTTCATTTACCCTAAGAGCCCCAACAAGAAGCACCACTTCAGAAGGAAGGCCCAACCTTAAACTAGTCCAAGGTGGCCGGGGGGGGGGGGGGGCAGGCTAAGGGAGACACTGAATCCAATTTATCATAGGCAAAGAGACTTCAAAGTCTCCATCCCAAGGCTCAAACAGCCATAACCGAATTGGTATTTCTTCTCGGATTCAAGGCAGGGCCAAGTCACACAGGCTCACGTCCAGGGTCCAGTTTTCATCTTGGAGGCTGCAGCCCAGGCAGGCTCACTGCCCTTTGATCTGGTTGGAACCGAAGTGTTACAAACACGCTTGTATTAAGCTATCTCCCGTCTGCCTGAGGGCATCAGTCTGGAATGCGAGAAGGGGAGTTTCAAACAGTGAGGGTCCCAAGTCTTCATTTACGTTACATTTTTATCTGGCAGGCTGCTAATGCGCCTTCCATGGAAGGCGGTGATGGGGTACCCTGTGGCGTGCAGTAAGGCAGACTGGCATCGGAAGGCAGGACCAGAGGGTTCTGTCTCTACCTCCATCCTCTGGGCCAGGAATTCAGGGGAAGAACAAGAGAAACCACAAGCGAGCTCCAGAACCCTGAATTATACTTTCATTCACCACCCGAGGCATCTGCGGAGTCCCGAGGAGCTCCGGGCTCTGCACTATAAAGACGCAAAGGAGGTGTCACCATCCCCAGCCATCAAAGCCTCCACATTCCACCAGGCACCCTGGGGTAATGAATCATTTCAAGAGTGCCTTCTCCTCCATTCTGGGGGCCCTCTCCTCCTAGATTTGACAGTGCAGGTCTCCATTTTCAAAATCAGAATGTATAAAAAGTCCCTTTAACTGGAAGCTATTCTGTGCGGAAGAATGAGCAGTCAACAGCAAACATCTCCAGCGGCACAGCCAGAATCTTCCTATTTCCTGGACAATTTACTAAAAATCTTCCACCCCTGTGTTCACAGGTTGAGGGCATCTGTGGCGCCAAATTGTCTGCTGGTGACAGAGAGCAACCAGCACGTTCTGCATTGCTCAGGGAAAAAACGGAAAAGATCGGGAGACGTGTCCTTGACAAACAGAGACTCTGAACCTCACCTATGTCACCTGTCACCGAGAGGCTTTAAATGCTGGATGATCAGAGATGGTGAGGAAGCAGCTCACACATCTTTCACCAGCCTATCCCACACCAGGCATAATTCCCAAAATTTCAAGAAGCCCCAAGTCCTGGAGTGACTGCTTCGTGCAAACACGGAAACGGTGCGGCAGAACCACTGTGTCTTTGATTCCTCCAGACAGAAAAGGTAGTGCTTTTAATATCACGCTTACTGGACATCCATCATCCAAACACAATGCAACAATTGTCGGGCAGAGAGACAGAATATATTCTGTGGGGTAGAAGCAAGCAAAAAGAGAAAGAAAAAACACGAGCGCCTCCACGTACTGAAGAAATGGTTCTCACTGGAATAATGGGACCTGCACAAGAATGTTTCTGGCTGGCCTTAAAAGAAAGAAACTCTTTCAGAGAGCAGCGACCTTAAACATCTTATCAGCCTTTGAAGTTATGCACAATGACATCCTTTGGTTCCTTGCCCGGGGCAGAGGTTTAAGCTCTAAGACTCCATTTACTTACCAAGAATTGTAGAAATATTTTCACTGCAGCACAAGGCAAAAGAGCCAATTTTTTGCCTTTTTGGGATGGTGAGGTAGGGGAAAACACCCTTTATAGGGGGCACCTCATTGTGCTAAGGGGGTCAAGAGCTATAGCTCTAACTTTCTGCGGTTAATCTCCTTTGTTCTTAGTCTTCTGAACCATTCAGATCAGTTTTGTGAAACTCACATCAAAGTCACAGAAGCAGAGTAGGTTCTGATGCTGCCACCCTCCTCCTAACCCATTCCCAGTCCAAGCTGCCCTACCAATACCCGCCCTCCTTTAACGACATCGCTACATCTCTGCAACCCATCTCCACTAACCCCCTTCAAACAAAAGGGCCCCTCCAGCTCCCCGCAACGCCGCCTCTTGACTAGGAGTCCAAGATGTGACAACATCTCCCACAAAGGCCCACTGCCGCCTACACACAATTTTCTGGGGCATCTGCTGTTCCTATGTTGGGTTCCGGGGCTCTCCAGGTGGCTCCTGCCAATGCAGGAGACGTAAGAGATGTGGGTTCGAACCTTGGCTTGGGAAGATCCTCCAGAGGAGAGCATGGCAACCCACTCCAGTGTTCTGGCCTGGAGAAGCCCATGGACAGAGGAGCCTGCTGGGCTACAGTCCACGGGGTCACAAACTGGTGGACACAATTAAAGTGACCTAGCACGCGGCATGCACGTGTGGTGGGTCCCCTCCATCTGGTCGACCACCCCATCCCAGCACAGTGTGGGCCCACCGGGCACAGTGCTGAGTGTGGGGTAAGTACTCAGTAGCATGCGGCATGCACGTGTAGTGGGTCCCCTCCATCTGGTCGACCACCCCATCCCGGCACAGTGTGGGCCCACCAGGCACAGTGCTGAGTGTGGGGTAAGTACTCAGTAGCACGCGGCATGCACGCGTGGTGGGTCCCCTCCATCTGGTCGACCACCCCATCTCTGCACAGTGCTGAGTGTGGGGTAAGTACTCAGCAGCAGTAGTAGGAGTGTCAGTTGCTGAGTCGTGTCCGACTCATTGCAACCCCGTGGACTGTAGCCCACTAGGCTCCTCTGTCCATGGGATTCTCCAGGAAAGAATACTGCAGTGGGTTGCCATTCCCTTCTCCAGAGGATCTGCCCAACCCAGGGATCAAACCCGGGTCTCCTGCATTACAGGCAGAACTTCTACCGTCTGAGCTACAGGGAAGCCCTACTCAAGGCACGCACATAGAAGAAAGGCCCGGTGACTCCCACTCCAACATTTTCTTTTTCTTTTCTGCCAGACAGCTGCCATCTTGGGGTACACTCTATCTGTAGGGCCTCACCCATGACTCAGTCTTGGACATCAGAATCTTCTCTTGCCAAAGCTATCTGGTTCCTCTGCTTTTGTTTTAATCTCATGACATGGCAAAAGTTCTTTTGCAAAGACTCCAAAAAGCTGGAAATCCAGAGACTGGGAACCTTGTAATAGTCACCTACGGAAAGGTAACAATGTCTACACAATCATGTTCATGACTTTATAAGCTACGTAAAACTAATTACTGAACTGGAGCCAACCACTTGAAGGAAAACAGAAGGAAATCTGTTGCCTCGAGATTTATCTTTCTTCTTCAAAGAACTCAGAGCTGCTTCCATAGTACATGATGTTAGGATAGGCCTTGGGCCAATCATTGTAAAGAGCATCTGAAAAATCACTCGGAATTGTGTGCTCCGTTGTTTTGTAAAGGATATAACTATTTGTTTGCTTAAGTGAGGCTATAAGGATTGCTGGGAAGGGTCTGTGAAAATATGAGCTGAACCCGAGTCCCTACCAGCAAACAGAGGCAGGCAGTTCACACACGTACCACAACCGCAAGTTTCTTCTCTGACTCACAGGTATGAATAATGTATAAACAAGCTGAACCCATTCCAACAGGCAAGTGACTTTAGTTCACAGTGGAAATGTAAACACGGCCCTTAGCTGAAGATAGCCTTTAGCTCCAAATGGTCCACATATACAAGAAAATAAGCTCTTTACTGAAGGGCATCTTCATGTGGGCGATGCTAATTTCTCCTCACTGAAGGCGACAGGAGGTCAACACGAAGGGGCTCTCTCGAACACCCCATATGGCAAGTGCCCATGGAGGGTTTCTTCCCTTGAAAACCTTCAAGAGGCTCCACCTGGTTCAGAGCGCTCCATTCGGCCTTCATAGCAATGAGGACACACAGCTCCCCATGATTACACAAAGGGGACAGTTTGGTAAGGAAGAACTCTATAGAGTAGTGCTTGCGGGTTAATCAAGTTAAAAGACAAGCCCAATTAAGGACCCTTTGCTTAAATAACACGTAAAAATAAAGAAAGCAGAACGCAGGAGGTGTAATCCCCACACACACAACTTGTAATTCCTAATAAAACAGAAACACAGAACTTGTCTCCTAACAAGACGTTCAATACCCAATTAGGATCCACAGCCCCTGAACAGCTATTTAATGACCCTGGAGATGAATCCCTGGGTGGCAGGCCCCAAGGGTCCTTTCCAGCCAACGCCATTGCTCATTGGGAAGGCAGGGAAAATGAATATCTAGGTTAGGTCTGATGCTCACAACTTTTCAAGGGTTACTCAGATCTTAGAAATAAAGATTGGCAGATCAAGGGGAGAGCACAGACACCACCGTTTGCTTCATTAGAATCATGAAATAAAATCTCTTTTTGCAGTTGGAAGGAGCCAGCTCAAGTTAGTTTCCCAAAGAGTGAAAGGAAAATATTCTCAGAGAGGCATATGAAAGTCAAGCATGGAAAAGGGCAGGAAAAAACAAAAAAACCTGAGCAATTCCTCTTAAGTGACTTTCTTCCTTTCATTTTATGTTGCTTTATTTTAACAAGAAGAAAATAGAGTTGGGGCTCTATCTATAATGCTTTGCTGTTCACTTTGACTTTTTGTTTACTTCCGTTTTGTTTCAATTTTTTAAAAAAATTGGTAATGGCTGCATATGGACAGAACTCAAAAGGTTAGAAAGGATATGCAGTGAAAAGTAAGTAATCTTATCACCCCTGTCACCAGCCACCCAATTCTACTCCTGGGCAGTAAACAAGCAAAAAATAGCAATTACTACCAAAGTTGGAGGTGGGAGGGGACAAAGAAAAGAAAGAAAAAAACCCTAAAACAATGATGTAAATCTGGTGTATCCTTTCAGACATAATCTATGCAAATATTAGCAGTTCTTTCCTTTGTTAAAAGACAAAAAAACTGTTTTTTGTAAACTGCACTTGGCATTTTTCACTTAAAATATCTTCAAAGTCATTCCCGATCAGTAAATATAGAGACGCCTTATTTCGCACAAGGGCAAGCTCATTTGCTGGATAAATTTCAAGAAATGGAGCTGCTTGCCCCAAATTATGCATCTTCATTTCAGTTAACTTTACCAATGTGTCTTTCTAGCAACTGTATCAATTCATACACCACCCCCGCCCCCAGCAAGGCGAGTCTCCTCCTCACCTTGGCTAACACCGCACTACCAACTGTTTTGAACTTCACCAGCCTGACAAGTGTGGCTTCCCTCACAGGTCAGCTGGTAAAGAATCTGCCTGCAGTGCAGGAGAGCTGGGTTTGATTCCTGGGTGGGGAAGATCCCCTGGAGAAGGAAGTGGCTACCCACTCCAGTATTCTTGCCTGGAGAATCCCATGGACAGAGGAGCCTGGCGGGCTACAGTCCATGGGGTCTCGAGAGTTGGACGGGACTTAGTGACTAAGAGACAGAGAGAACCTGACAAGTAAACATGATCTCCTAAAGTTTTAGTTTCTATTTCTCTTATCAGCAGGGAGGGTAAGGATCTGTTCATATCTTGAAGACCCATTCATTTTCTTCCCTGTCAACTGCATGTTCATATCTTAAGTGGCTTTCTGTCACTTGCTTTTTTTTTTCATCAAAGGCAGCCTCTAGCTTTGGATCTAGCAGATAATATCCACACTGGTCTTTTGTACAGTTCTTTGTAGCTCTTTAAGCCCATTCATATATTATCTAATTTAATAACTGCCCATCAACAGAGGAATGGATAAAGAAGATGTAGTACCTACATGCAATGGAATATTACTCAGCCATAAAAAAAGAACAAAATAATGCCATTTGCAACAACACGGATGGACCCAAGATTATCATACTAAGTGAAGACAGTCAGACAGAGACAGACAGATGTCATATGATATTGTTTATATGTGGAATATTTAAAAAAAAGGCAGGTACAAATGAACTTATCTACACAACAGAAAGAATTACATATGTAGATTACATACTCATGGCTGTCGGGGGACAAAGGGGAGGGGATAGACGTATACATACTGCTACACGAAAAATAAATAACTAATAAGAACCTACGGCAGAGCACGGGGATCTCTACTCAACACTGTAACGACCTGCGTGGGAAATGAATCTAAAGAAGAGGGGACATATGTATATGCACAACTAATTCATTTTGCTACACACCTGAAGCTATTAATAACACAACACTGTAAATCAACTATACAGCAATAAATTAAAAAAAAAAACACTAAAAAATAATTGCAGTAAGCTGGTAAGGATGCATAAAAATATTCTCCCATTTTATAGGCAGGGAAGTCAAGATTTTGATTGTCTGAAGGTCTGACCAAAGAGCTCACCAGCCGTTTACAGCCAAGACTAGAATTCATGTAGGTTACCTTTCAGTCGAATGATGTGTGCGTGCATTCACGTGGGTGTTAACTACATTAAAATGCCTTTTAGACTGCAGAAAAGATGAAAAAAGAAAGTAAGTCTCTTTTTCTTCTAATGATAGCTTTGCATTTTCTGTTCACCTGGCCAGTGTTCAGCAATAAGGGAAACTAAAATTTCACTTGTTCTCACTCTGTGATTCAGGCCAAAGCCGAGACGAGCACCGACTCTCTTGCGCGTCAGCCGGTTATCAGCACCCTGGAAGGGCTGAGTGCCAGGTGGAGGGACAGACGAGGACTGAGGCACCCTCCCCGGAAGAGGGGACCCGGAGGGGACCTTCCCTGCTGAATGTGCTGGGGGGAGAATCAGGATGCAAGCTCCTATAAGGGGGCAGAAGGAGGAGCCCTCGGAGGGCGGAGGAGGAGACGGTCACGAGCCACAGGGGCCGGTTAATTTGGTGCTATTGACAAGGAACGCTTCTGGGTTCAACCCGGGATACTGATTGCCAACTACGCTCTAGCCTCTCCCTGGGGAGCTGGTCTCTGGTCTACCAGAAAGGGGCTCTGGGGTAGAAGATACCCTGCTAATTTGGGAAAAGAGACAGGAAGGACCTAAAAAAGCTGGAAAACCTTCTTCTGCCCCATCTTGGGCGGGTGGGGAGGGCAGTCAGGCAGGGGAATCCAGAGCTGTTATCGATGGGGACAAAAGCAGAAAGAGGAAAAATACAATCGGAACTGCCTCTGAGGGCCTGGTTGGCTGCCACCGGACCCTTCTGGGGAGGAAAGGGCTCGGTGGATCCCGCGGAGGTTCAGGCTGGGCTTGGGCAGGTGGGGAGCGTGGCGGGCAGACACTCTTGCACCACACAGGACTTCCATCCGAAACTCTGGAGACTGTCACCCAAGGTGTCAACCATTTTCAAGGCCAGTGGCCAGAGCATATGATGAGTGGTATTTCACAAATCTGAGCTGATGCCTCTAGTGAAAGGTGTCCATTTCATCCTCTAGTTCAGTTACGGAGACCCACTCCAGTCTTCTGGCCTGGAGAATCCCAGGAACAGAGGAACCCAGCCAGGCCACAGTCCCTGGGGTCGCAAAGAGTCGGACACGACGGAACAGCTAACAGTTCAGATCATCTATTCC
Source organism: Cervus elaphus (assembly GCF_910594005.1). Lineage (NCBI taxonomy): Eukaryota > Metazoa > Chordata > Mammalia > Artiodactyla > Cervidae > Cervus > Cervus elaphus. The sequence continues at coordinate 2,263,775 of NC_057826.1, read as the reverse complement.
CTTTCCACAGAACTCCCCCTAATTTCCACTCTTAGTGAAAGGTTAGTATTCACCCTGTGGAAAAATGCTGGGAGACCAACCATGTCCGGATTATGCAGAAATGCCCTGGTGCCTGCTGGACCCCTGGGCCCACGGGTGAGGAGGATGAGAGGTGCGGTTCTGCTCAACACCTGAAAGGTGGACCATGCTCAGAGAAGTGAAACCACTTTGGGGGGCACCACCCCGGCCTGTGTCCCGCCCTCCAGCCCGACTCCGCCTGGTTGGCCGGTTAGAGCAGGCCTCCCCGCAGGTCTGCGGCATTAGATCCACCCACCGGGGCAGGGCCAGCGCCGACGGCAAAGATTCCACTGCACGGAGGAGGTGCTCAACGTCACGCAAAAGGTGAGCTCATGTTTTGCAGAAGTTAGATACTAAAGCCAAAACGTAAGGCAAAAACAGCAAGTACAGACATGTCAACGACATTCGGGCACTCGCCAAGAGTGTCTGCCGCTGCGTGAAGAACAACAAGGGCATTCTTCTTCCGTCTCCAGAGACTGAACCCTGAGCTGCTGCAGCTGCCGGCCTCCAGCACCCCCGAGGGGCGCTCAGAGTGGAGAGCCGGGCACTCTGTGCTCCAGGGAAATTGGTGGAATAGGTCTTCACACAGTTAAGGTATTTTCAGGAACTGATTTCATGATCCCAGTCCTCGCATTTCCTCATATCTAAAGAAGCACTGAATCCCTTCACAGTGACATCAGCCCCTCTGACTGGCAGCAAACCTCTTGTAAAATGAGTAGCGATTGCACTGAACTGCCCCTTCACCAACATCTTATATCTTGACTTTCCCCCACTGCCTCTGTGGAGCAGTTTCCCAGAGCTGTCTGAGGTGCTGTCTCCCAGGCTGCAGTCCTCATCTTGCCCCAAATGAAGCTTAACTTGCAACTGTCATGGTGTGCATCTTTTTAGTCAACAGACAAAATTAATTTAAAATTTAAAAATTAAGATAGAGGAACATGACAGATGTGAAATAGGAGGGAAGGGCTTCCCTCCTACTGGGCTTCCCTGGTGGTTCAGACGGTAGTAAAGAATCTGCCTGCAAAGCAGGAGACCGGATTCGATCCCTGGGTCTGGAAGATCCCCTGGAGAAGGGAATTGGCAACCCACTCCAGTATTCTTGCCTAGAAAATTCCATGGACAGAGGAGCCTGGTGGGCTACAGTTCATGGGGTTGCAAAGAGTGGGACACGACTGAGCGACTTCACTTTCAGGAGGGAAGGGGACAGGGCACGACCTTTAAAAGAACAACACACTCCTGCATGCGTGCTCAATCCCCTCAGCCGTGTCTGACTCTTCGTGACCCTGTGGACTGTAGCCCGCCAGGCTCCTCTGTCCATGGGGATTCTCCAGGAGAGAAGACTGGAGTGGGTTGCCATGCCCTCCTCCAGGGGATCTTCCCGACCCAAGGATTGAACCCGGGTCTCCTGCATGGCAGGCAGATTCTTTACCGACTGAGCCACCAGGGAAGCCTTGACACCCCTGAGAACGTGACGAAACTGGTCAGAAGCTCCTGGGTCCACGACGGCAGGGGTGTGACCTCTAGGGGGCCCTGAGTCTCAGGACAGGCTCACTTAGTACATTAGCATCTAAATGGCACACCCGCCATCACAGGCCGAGGCAACCACAAAAGCTCAGAATGTAGGTGGTGGCCCAATTTCCTGGAAACCTATGCCCCTTCCCCCTAAAAGTTGGAATAATAATCCCACTCAATAGCCTATGAAATTATCCAGCCCATAAAAACTAATCGCACCATATTTCGAGGCCTCTCACCTTCTGAGTCCATGTCAGTGTGTGCCTTCCAAAGCTGTTCTTGCCTTTTGAGACCGACTGTATCTGTCTCTGGAGGGTGGACCTCTCTAGATACATCGACTTCTTACCAAACACTTTGTCTCTCACTGAATTCTTTCCGCAGTAAGACATTAAGAACCTGAGCTTCACTAAGTCCTGAGACCAAGTGTGTGATCTCAATTAACAGACAGTGAGTGGGCTCAAGTCTCAGTCTGGGTTCTGGCCAGGTTGTGCAGCTTAAGATGTAAAAATTCACCATGTGTCGTTATTGATGGGACAACAAAGACAGACTTGCTCATACTTCTAAAGACATCTCTATCTACCTTGGCCAGGAACATACGGCTAAAACCTACATGAATTATCTCCACGTGTACAAAGCATAGAGGGCGGAGAACAAGTGAGTTAGTGCAGGGAAGAGGCAGTGAGAAGAAAGAAAACAGGCTGAGTGAACCAGGAACTCAAAGCTGAGGGGGATGGCAGGGGTGGAGGTGGGCAGGGTCCCTCTGCTGGGCTGATCCCAAGAGGGAGGGTCTGGACAGGGCCGGGCAAGCCAGGAGGCTCGGGCTCAGAAACAGGGTTGGAACCAGTTTAGGGAACCGATAAAGAGAGCCAGCTTGGGCTTCGCAGGAGGCACTCGTGGTAAAGAACCCGCCTGCAATGCAGGAGACATAAGAGCCGTAGGTTCGATCCCTGGGCGGGGAAGACCCCCTGGAGGAGGGCATGGCACCCCACTCCAGGATTCTTGCCTGGAGAATCCCACGGACAGAGGAGCCTGGCGGGCTGCAGTCACTGGGGTCTCGAAGAGCTGGACACGACTATCTGCACGGGGACACAGCAGAGAAGAGAACCAAGGTCAAGGCCAAGGTCAGGGCAACAGGGCTTCTGCCGTGGACGTCCTCACGCTCTGCCCAGGTGACGTTCCATCCGAGGATTGCAGCAGGCCCATCCTCGGGGGAGGCGAGTGCCCGGGGGCCTGGCACACCCGGCCACGGCGGGGGCGAGGGACACAGGACCGACAAAGCAGTCACAAGTGGGCCCTGCGGATCCACCCAGGAGGCAGGGGCGACCGCAGGAGGGTGCAAGGGGGGTGCAGCTGAGGGCTCACGCCCTCTGAGACGCTTTCTGCATCTCTGCAACCGGTTCGCCTCAGAGCAGGCTTCGGCCGCTCTGACCTTGAAACGCCTCTCCATCCGTCACTCAAGACGCCCGCTTGACTTCAGCACCAGAGGAAGACACAGCTCTACCGGAAGGTAAGAAAGTGCAACGACGAGGTCGTAGGATGGACTTTTCTGGTCCAGGGGCTGAGAGTCCGCCTGCCATCGCGGAGGCCACAGGTTCAGTCCCCAGTCCAGGAGACGCCACATCCTGCAGAGCAACTAGACCCGCGAGCCGCAAGCCCCGAGCCCGCCCACCCCCACGACTCAAGTCCGGGCCCCGGAGCCCGCGCTCCGCAAGGAGAAGCCCGCTCACCGCGACGGCGCGGCCGCCTCCTGCAGCTGGAGAAAAGGCTACACGCAGCCACGAAGGCCCGGCGCGGCCACAAACGCATAAGTAAAACAAAAACCAGTAACAAAGCCAGGACTGTCACTTTCTACACGACGTATCAGGACTTCCGTGTACAAATCGGGTCCGGAAGCCAAGTTCCCCTCAACCCTGAACGGAGGGGGTCGGGAAAGAGCGGAGATGCTCTCTGAGGAGAAAGAGGCCGCTATGCTAGTTCAAACACAACCTGCGGAGAGAGGTGGTCTCTCCAAGACAGTGAGGGTCTGCCCAGCGACTCTTCCTGGCACAAGCCCATCACGAGCATCAGCAAGACCAGGACGTGGCCACGTGCCTCCCCGGGTCACAGAAGGAAGAACGGGGCCACCCCTCAGCCCGCCTGACTTGACTGGAGGCAATGAGGGGCAACCATGCCCTGCCCCTCAGTTCCGCATCCAGCTCCGTCCTGATACAGAGGCTCTGGGCACCAAAACTCTAGCCCTGGGCTTTATGCTTTACGAACAGCGGTAAACTTGTCGCTGATTTTAGAAGCGACTCTAGCACCGGTTTACAAGTCTGAGTCTCATTACTTTACAATGACTTATGGTTACAGACCCAAAATTGCACCACCCAGCAAGTATTACTTGCTTGCAAGTGATTTACATTCTGTTATCTCCGAGGAAATTCAGAAGAAAGAGAAAACTGGTTACACCACTTATTGAATGTGTCCTGCGTGCCAGTTACCGGGATAAGTGCTTCACACAGGGCCCTGAGGCCGTAACTAACTTTCTCAGGACCACAGAGCCGTCCACTAGACAAGCCGACACGGGAAACCAGGCTCCTCTGCCTGACTTTGCTCTGTGGCCTCCAGACACAGTCTCAGCTCAGAAACTTCCAACAGAGGTGCTCCAGATTATTTAAATCATGCAACACCTACCATGCCCATGCCTAGATGGCAGACATGAAATGAAATGATGCTTGCTCCTTGGAAGAAAAGCTGTGACCAACCGAGACAGCATATTAAAAAGCAAAGACATCACTTTGCTTACAGAGGTCCGTCTAGTCAAAACTATGGTTTTTCCAGTAGTCATGAATGGATGTGAGATGGCTGAGCACCAAAGAACTGATGCTTTCAAACTGTGGGGCTGGAATCTTCTCCAATACTTTGGCCTCCTGGTGCCAAGAGCTGACTCATTGGAAAAGACCCAGACGCTGGGAAAGATTGAGGGCAAGAGGAGAAGCAGGTGACAGAGGAGATGGCTGGATGGCATCACTAGCTCACTGGATATGAGTTTGGGCAAACTCCGGGAGACAGTGAAGGACGGGGAAGCCTGGCATGCTGCAGTCCATGGGGTTGCAAAGAATCGGACATGACTTAGCGACTGAACAACATGCCTAGGCCAACTGGAAAGGATGCTGGTAATAAATGACAGGTATGGGGGTCCAGGCACCTTCTGGCTGAAACCAGCCCTGAGTGTGAGCTCAGGGAGACAGGAGGGACAGCCTCCACTGAGATGACTGGGAATGTCACCTCACACCAGACCTGGGACCGGAAGACAGAACAGAAATGCTCTGTCCCACCGGTCTGCAGAACAGTGCCTTCAAAGGGTTACTACGAGGACACTGCACAAACCTTGACACTGTCAAAACTGCGCTCAATTAAACTAATAGAGGATGTTCCATTTCAAAACATGCCCGTGTTACATCCTGATGAGGAGGCATCAAAAGAAAATGAATTTGGACCGCTTTCGAATGATGACATCTGCATTACCACAGCGATTCACCTATCAGACTAATTTAGGCTTGGAGCCCAAATCAACACTGCTGTCAGAGAGTTGATTTCTATTCATTTAAAAACTTCCAGGCCCAAGAGTGATCAGTGGGAATTTTAATGCCTTGGGAAAAGAGAGGAAAAAAAGTGAATGTGAGTACCGCACACAGGAAGACTGGAACTCACGATTCAGCCAGCAAGTGTTTACAGAGCGTCTGGGACAGGCTTCCATCCTGTGCAAGGAAGAGGCGCCAACGCTCAGCCCACATCCGAACGGGGCCACGGTCCCGTCTGAAGACACTGACCACGAGGAGGTGAGGGTGACCGCCTCCGGAGTCAGGTGCCGTCCCAGACGTCAGTCACACAGTCGTGTCCGCCTCTTTGCGACCCCATGAACTGTAGCATACCAGGCTCCTCTGTCCATGGGATTCTCCAGGCAAGAACACTGGAGTGCGTTGCCATTTCCTTCTCCAGAGTACTGTCCCATGGGCTTTATCATATTAATACTCACCAAGTACTACTGATTAATAGTTCCATTTTATAGATGAGTAATTCTCCAAGCCAGGTTTCAACAGTAAGTGAACCATGAACTTCCAGATGTTCAAGATGGATTTAGGAAAGGCAGAGGAACCAGAGATCAAATTGCCAACATCCATTGGATTATCAATAAAGCAAGAGTTCCAGAAAAACATCTACTTCTGCTTCATTGACTAAGCCAAAGCCTCTGACTGTGTGGATCACAACAAACTGTGGAAAATTCTTAAAGAGATGAGAATACCAAACCACCTTACCTGCCTCCTGAGAAATCTGTATGCAGCTCAGGAAGCAACAGTTAGAATTGGAATGGAACAACAGACTGGTTCCAAATTGGGAAAGGAGTACGTCAAGGCTATATATTGTCACCCTGCTTATTTAACTTATATGCAGAGTACATCATGAGAAACGCTGGGCTGGAGGCAGCACAAGCTGGAATCAAGACTGTCGGGAGAAATATTAATAACCTCAGATATGCAGAAGACACCACCCTTATGGCAGAAAGTGAAGAGGAACTAAAGATCCTCTTGATGAAAGTGAAAGAGGAGAGTGAAAAAGTTGGCTTAAAACTCAACATGCAGAAAACTAAGATCATGACATCCAGTCCCATCACTTCATGGCAAATAGATGGGGAAACAGTGGAAACGGTGGCTGACTTTATTTTTCTGGGCTCCAAAATCCCTGCAGATGGTGATTGCAGCCATGAAATTAAAAGACACTTACTCCGTGGAAGAAAAGTTATGACCAACCTAGACAGCATATTAAAAAGCAGAGACATTACTTTGCCAACAAAGGTCCATCTAGTCAAGGCTATGGTTTTTCCAGTGGTCATATATGGATGTGAGAGTTGGATTATAAAGAAAGCTGAGTGCCAAAGAATTGATGCTTTTGAACTATGGTGTTGGAGAAGACTCCTGAGAGTCCCTTCGACTGCAAGGAGATCCAACCAGTCCATCTGAAAGGAAATCAGTCCTGAATATTCATTGGAAGGGCTGATGCTGAAGCTGAAACTCCAATACTTTGGCAACCTGATGCAAAGAGTTGACTCATTGGAAAAGACCCTGATGTTGGGAAAGATTGAGGGCAGGAGAAGGGGACGACAGAGGATGAGACGGTTGGATGGCGTCACTGACTCGATGAACATGAGTTTGAGTAAACTCCGGGAGTTGGTGGTGGACAGGGAGGCCTGGCGTGCTGCGGTCCATGGGGTCGCAAAGAGTCAGACATGACTGAGCAACTGAACTGACTGACTGACAGATGAGTAAATCGAGGTGCATTAAGTAATTACTATTTAAATAGTGAGATCTCCCTGGTGGTCCTGTGGTTAAGAATCCACCATGCAATGCAGGGCAGGCGGGTTCAATCTCTGGCCCAGGGAGACGTGACGTGCCAAGCGACAACCAGGCTCGCATGCCCCAACGACTGCACCCACGTGCTCTAGAATCCGTCCTCCACAATGAAAGAAGCCCCCGCCATGAAAAGCCGGGGCGCCGCCCCTGGAGAGGAGCCCGGGCATGGCAGTGAGGGCCCCGTGCAGCCAGAAAGAAATGAATATTTCGGTAGTACTTCTCACAGACAGGTTTCACATAACTTGAAGGTTCTATCTCACTGGATCCTCACAGAACCAGGACGAGACAGGCGGCCCTGACATGCCCCACGGCCACACACAGTTGCGATGGCAGATCCACGCTAGGAGGCAGGGCCCATGGCTGCTCACTCACGACTCCTCTAGAGAGAGAGCAGGAAAGGCCGACCTGCGCGCTCCTGACAAGCAGTCCTACAGGCGTTAGCTCAGGAGATCACCTCCTGTCTGGGCAGTACCCACGGACGAGGGGCGATCGGGGCTTCAAGGGTGGCTGGTGTCCGAAGGGCGGAGAGGAGAGGGGATGCTGAAGCCAAAGGAGCCACAGCGGAGTGTGAAGGCGGATGGTCCGACGGACGTCTGAAGGTCAGCCAGTGGGTCCGTGTGGTCTGAAAGAGGCTCGGCGGGGCGAGCTCAGGAGACAGCCACGGCGGGAAATGGGCGCCGTGATGAGCTCCTTCTAGAGCGCAACAGGGCGGAAGGAAGGAAAATGTTAAGCTTTCCCTGGTGGTCCAGTGGTTAGACATCCATCTTCCAATGAGGGGACGCAGGTTCAGTCCCTGGTGGGGGGAATAAGACTCCACATGCCACAACTAAGCCTGCTTGCTATAATGAAAGACCCTGCACGCGGAGACTAAGACCCAACTCAGCCAAATAAACGAATAAATAATAAAATCAAATTTCACGCTTTCCAGAAGGTGAATTTAGAGGAAAAAGTGAAAGTAAAAGTTGCTCAGTCATGTCCAACTCTTTGCGACTGCATGAACTATACAGTCCATGGAAGCCTCCCTTCTGCAGGGAATCTTCCCAACCCAGGGATCGAACCCAGGTCTCCCGCACTGCAGGCAGATTTTCTACCAGCTGAGCCACAAGGGAAGCAAGAATACTGGAATGGGTAACCTATCCCTTCTCCAGCAGATCTTCCCCACCTGGGAATTGAACCGGAGTCTCTGGGCATTTCAGGCGGATTCTTTACCAACTGAGCTATGATGGAAGCCTAAATTTAGAGTGAGGGGAAAGTGAAAAAAATAATATTTAAGGAGACAAGTAGGATAATTGTGACTGCTGAATAAATTACAGAATAAGTAATATAGAATAAATTACTGTATATTCTAAATTATAATTATTCTAAATTATAAATAAATATAGAACTAGTATACGACTGAGCGACTGAGCACGCGTAAGAATAAATAGAACCAACTCTCCAAACTGAAGGACTTTAATGAGACGGAAAAAGAACCCAGAGCATCTCCATAATAATGTCTGCAGCTCAAATCTTGTCTTTGAATTGTTTCTAACTTTATCCTTTTTCTGTGGCTAATCCTCGGGTTGACTCACAGGCTCTCACTCCCTGCTAAAAAGTGAAACTACATATCGCCCTCATTAATAATAAACGGAGAAGACGCAGGTTCCTGCACTTGACAGGAAAGGCATCAAGACAGAACACGCTCGCAGAGTACAGCTGAAGGTGATGATGACTCATCGCCCTTCGACGGCTCCAAAACCCTCCCGGGGAGAGCCTTACCCAAGCCCACCTGTTCTGTGTCGGACTGCGTCCCCTCCAAAACCACGCAGAAGCCCGAACTCCCCAGACTTCAGAACATGACCTTATTCAGAAACTCGTAGATGCAATTAGTTAAGATGATGTTTTGCTGGGGTAAGGTAGGCCCTGAATCCAGTGTGAGAGGTGCCCTTATGAGGAGAGAAAAGACTCAGACGCACGCGAGGAGAAAGGCAGGTGATGCTGGGGGCAGAGACTGGAGCTCCGCTGCCCGGGAATGCTGAGGACCAGCAGTGCTACCAGAAGCTAGAGACAGCCCGGGAGGGTCCCACAGAGCCTGCAGTCTGCGGAGCGTGGCCAGGACCTCGATCTCAGATTTCCAGCCTCCAGAATATACGAGAGAAAAGCTTTCTGCTGCCTTAATTAAAGCCACGTCCCTGGTGATTAGAGTCACCCCTGGTGGTCCAGTGGCTCAGACTGCACTCCCAGGGCAGGCGGCCCAGGTCTGATCCCTCATCGGGGAACTGGATCCCACGTGCTGCAAACGAAGATCCCGCATGCCAGGGCTAAGACGTGGCACAGCCAAATAAATAAATATATTTTTTAATTTAAAAGAATTTTTTAAAAGCCCTCAGTTTGCAAGGCAGGAGACCCGGGTTCGAGTCCAATGCCTTAACCACTCGGCCATCACAGCTCTTAGACCCGGGTTCGATCCCTGGGTCGGGTAGATCCCCTGGAGAAGGGCTAGGCTACCCACTCCAGTGTTCTGGCCCGGAGATTCCATGGGTTGTATAGTCCATGGGGTCGCAAAGAGTCAGACACAACCGAGCGACTTTCACTTTGACTTCACTGTCACTTTCACTTGTGGTACGTTTTGTTAGAGCAGCCGAGGGCATGAACACACTGGCTTCACTACAGCCTCTGGGACGTGACAGCAAGGGAAACACCAGCAGCCCTGGGGTCTGGAGACCCGAGTTCCAGGCTCCACTCTGCGGCCACTCCTCAGCTGGACCTCCGTGCACCCAGCGTCCTCGTCTCTGAAACAGAGCATTTTAACCTAAGCGAGCAGCGCGTCCTCTCTCAGGTTTAAAACTCATGCTCCATCACACCCCAGCCAAGAAAATCATCTGCTCAAACATCTACTGATGGGGCTGAAAGAGGAAAACACTCGCAGATTCAAGAACCCTCCCATCACCAGTAGAAGTCAAGGAGAAAGGGAAAAGAGTGATTAGAAGCGGTCCCTGCCTTTACCATATGCCACATAATCACTGCATCTTCACGTCAAATCTGGCCTGCAGCCCTCACGCCATGGCGAGTTAATACAAAGAGACACTGCGAGCCGCCAGACACAGAAAATTAATGCACGGGATAAGAGAATCTCCACGACCCACACTGCGTTTCCCAAACCTGCTCGTGTCAAGGTCATTTAACCCCAGAAATACGAAACCTGCTGCCTGCAGAAGACAAAAAAAGAAAAAGGAAGGCTGGCATTGAAACTGTCCCTCAACCCTCATCCCAGTTACACAATCAGCTCTTCAGCTGGGGGGGCTCTCCGAAACTGCCAGAAACTAATGATTATGAAACAAACCCCACTAGTAAAGACCAACAAGAAATTCCTGGAAAAACCCTCACTCAGACGCACCATTCCCTTTTACCATATTTTTCTAAGAGTAAATTGCGGCTGTCAAATTACACCCTTTCATTACTGTCATGGACGCGTTTTAAGAACAGCTAATCAGAAAAGCCTACAGAGGTATTTAATCAGATTTTTTTTTTCTTCCAATGACCTAATGTTTTGGTATGAAGCTGCTGCCAGCTCACGCTGAGTAGAAATTTAGCACTGTCAGCATTTAATTATTATTTTTATCACAGATTTCTTTACCTTCCTACAGGGAAGAAATAACTTATATATTTTTAAAAATGCAACAAATGCTTACCTTTTAAAATCGTAAGATGCCACCCTCACTAGTTTGTCAAAAACCACCAGCTGGGGAGACGGGACAGGTCACGGAAACGCACTTCTGAGTTAAGAAGAGGTACTGCCATCACCAGCTTTAGTCTTCCGGAACACCAAGACAATGCGCTGAAAATGATGGAAGTCCTGCTGGTTTTCGGGGCATGAAATACTCATGACTCATTCGGGTTCGTGTGACTGCAGCGACATGGTCCAAACGCTATCCCCGGGCCCATGACCTCGGAGTGGAGCTCTCAGCTTCACTCTCCTCCCCTTCCCTCCAGGAAACTTCGCCTTTTCTTCTCTAAGGTGGGAATAAAAAAACAGGGAGGAAAGAAAGACAGAAAAGGGAAGGGAAGACGGGTGTGCAGGTGGGACCCTGACTCCCTTTTCTTGGCCGCTAGCCTCGGAGTCTAGAGAGTCGAGCCGACCCGAGACGCTGAGTCTGGAGGACAAGAAAGAGCGGACAGGACCCAGATGTCTAGATGTGTCCCTCAAGCCAGTTTCACTTTCATTCCATCCTCCCCACTCAGCTGAAGTCTCTTTTTAGAAAAATAGCCACTTCATCATCAACACCACACACACACACACAGACACAGACACACACACACACCAAAAAAAAAAAAATCCCTCTTCATTTGCCTCTCTTCCCCTTACCCACAGAGTTCCTGCTTCAGAGTCGAGCTCTGTGAACAAGCTGAGGATGCTCAGAGCAGACAAGCCATCACCAGATATTTACCGAGCACCTACAGTAAGAGTTTACCGAAGGAGTGACATGGTATAAACCCAGGTGCAAAGTGGTATCCAGGGAAGAGTCCCATGTAAGCAAGAAGGCTGGTCGTTTTTCAGAGTGTGCTAAGTGTGATTCCCGAGTGGTGGGGACAAGAAAGGTTACCCCGGTTCATGTTAGCTCCAAAAGGTGCCTCTGCCACTGGGGCACCTCATTCCCAAGCAGACCTTAAGCCCACTCCCCCAAATCTGTCCTTCCTTCCACTCTTCCCTCAAATATCTCTCATCTTAGTAAATTCCTCCTCCGAGATTGTGTCAGCATCCCAAGACTTCCTTGTCCCTCCCACTTCCATCCAATGCACCAGAACGTTATCTTCATCTTCGCTTGATCCCGTCTAGCCCAGGGACTTCACTCACTTGGCCTCCAGGACTAACCCTAGCCCAAGGTTTCCCATAAATAAATCCAGCCACCGACCCCAGCAGATCAGCTCCAGGGGCCTCCACCGGGCCCTGCTCCCCCAAACATTCCTGCTGCCACAATCCCACAAACGAGCCAGGACCCCTTCATTGGCCTCAGGGTCTTGGCTCACACTGCGCCCTCCCCCTAGATGCTCTTCTTTCCACCATCGGCGTAATAAGTTCCTCCTTCTGGATTTTAAGATTCTGGAAGGGGGAAGCCCATGGTGGTCCAGCGGTTAAGACCCCGCCTGCGGTGCGGGCACACGGCTTTGATCCCTGGCCTGGGAAGACCCCCACCTGCGGTGTGGCAACTAGGCCTGTGTGCCACAACCACCGAGCCTGCCGTCTGGGGCCCAAGAGCAGAAAGGCAGCAGCTGAAGCCCCTGCACCCTGGACACCCCGCGCTCTGCGGCAGGAAAAGCCAGCGCCGTGAGCAGCCCACACGCCCCAACTAGAGAGGAGCCCCCGCTCTGCACGACCGTAGAGCGCAGCAGGGAAGACCCAGCGCAGCCAAAAGTAAACACACAAAGTGGTTTTAATGACACAGGAGACAGGATAGCGGTACCCTGCGATGGCTGCTCGGGGAGCCCGGAGCTGGCCCCAGCGTTCATGTCTTCCGTTGCTTCTCACCACAGCTGGCAGTCTTCGCACGTGTTTATTCACTTGTTCATCACACACACAGTCCTTGCAAGCAAAGGCCGCCTCGGTTCTTTTTACTGCTACAACCCTAACAAGGAGCACAAAGTCTGGCACAAGTCAGATTCAACATCTGTTTAAATGAAGGAACCAAGCGTTTGTTATTCATTTCCCAGCAGGAGATAAGTAACAAATGGCTTCCCCGGTGGCTCAGATGGTAAAGAATCTGCCTGCAGTGCAGGAAACCCAGGTTCGATCCCTGGGTCGGGAAGATCCCTTGGAGAAGGAAATGGTAACCCACTCCAGTATTCCTGCCTGGAGAATCCCATGGACAGAGGAGCCTGGCAGGCTACCGTCCATGAGGTCACAAGAGCTGGATACAATTTAGTGACTAAACCACCACCACCAGGACCATATACATCAATATAAGTGTTCACCCGTGTCAAAGCTCGCACAACATTGCAAAGCAACTATACAGCAATAAAAATTAATTAACTTTTTAAAAAGATATTGAACCAAGCAGCCAAAGAAAAGGAAGCTTACACATCTTGGACCATGGATGGTTCAGCCCTTTCGAGGAAAACCTTCAAGTTGAGCTGTAGATCAGTCTTCCTTTTCAGTTCCCACAGTCTGATCCTGATTATCCAAGGGCAGCAGCAGGGCAAAAGAGATGGAGTTGAGGAGTGGGTGGAGCCTCAGAGTCAGGGAAAGAGCAGCAGAAATGGAAAGGTGTGGTCATCCTGGGTGAGCAGCGGGCTAAGACTTTGGCCCAGCTCTGCCGCACCCGTAGCCTGGCCTGCCTTCTTCTGTCTCCTGAGCAAGTAAGTGTTAGTCACTCAGTCGTGCCCAACTCTTTACGACCCCATGGACTGCAGCCCACCAGGCTCCTCTGTCCATGACATTTTCCAGGCAAGGATATTGGAGTGGGTCGCCATGCCCTCCTCCAGGGGATCTCCCCAACCCAGGGATCAAACCCGTGTCTTTTACGTCTACCTGCATTGGCAGGTGGGTTCTTTACCACTAGCCCCACCACTGGGGTGGATGCTATTACAGCTAGGGACCCAGGAAGGTCTGCCTCTTCCCCTCACCCCAACTCCTTCACTTTACCAACCATCGAACTAGTCACAGGAATAAGGGCCTAGCAGGGAGTCAAAATTTGACTTTATCAGGAGCTCAGCTTATCCACCACTCTGGCAAGGATTACTCACCAGGGTGTGAGAATGAGGGGGAACACTTGGAGTCACCTGGTAATTTTTAAGGCATGGTGATCTTGCCCACCATGGCTGTGGCCCATTTCACGTTCATAACTTGGCCCAGGTTTCACACCTGCTCCACCCGAGCGATGGAAAGCACAGCTGAGGGAGGAGCCGAACGCAGAGCCCTGCAGCACGTCCTACGATGTGTGGTGGTGACTGTCGTTCCCACTTCACAGACGACAAACGGGCTTCTAGAGGGACTGACGGCCCAAGGTCGGACAGTCACGGGATGGCTGAGGAGGGCCTAAACTTGATCTCGGGTTCAGTTCACGACTCCGGAACTGAGCCTCACCATGATAGGAGATGTCACACATATGAAGTGGCACGTACTCGGAGGAACTTTATGGCCGATCCGTGATCACGGTCAGCAACCTAAAAGCAACTGTTTCTAGCAATTTCAAATTGTGGAAAGACTTCAGCTACCTGGAATGTGTGGTGTGTGTTCAGTTGCTAAGTCATGTCAACTCACAAAGAGTCGGCCCTTTGTGACCCCGTGGGCTGCAGCATGCCAGCTCTCCACAATGACCCAGACATTTCGGTGAGAAAGAAGGGCCTCTCAGTGGCTAACAGGTTCACGCACTCAGCGCACTCAGCCCAGTGCTGTCCCCTTGAACTTCTGTCCAGAACCGATTAACTCTTACTTTGAACACAACTCTAATCAGTTGTATTGTCTGGTTTCTTAACCTCTAGCCAGGTAGATATGGTAAATTAAAACGGATTCCTGGAAGGAGAGAGAGTGATTACAATGAAAAGTGACAGAGTAGGGAAAAAAAAAAAAGAATCAAGCAGAGGTTGGCAAACTTTTCCTATAAAGATAAAGATCAGAGAGTAAACATTTTAGGCATCATGGATCATACTTTCTCTGTTGTGACGACTCAACTTCACCCATGCAGCTCAAAATAAGCCACAGACCAATGTGTAAATGAAGGAGCGTGGCTGAGTTCCAATAAAATTTTATTTACAGAAACAGGTGGCAGGTCAAATTTGGCCCAGAGGCTACAGTTTGCAAACCATGGAATAGAAGAAACTTTGAAACACAACAGCTAGAAAAATCTTAGCAGTCTCGGACTATATCTTAAAGAAACAAATAATCCCAGCCTCAATAGCCCTTTGGGACAACTGGCATTACAGAATATCACAGTCCTCCATCATAAAATTACAGAAGTTTAGAAATCTAAACAACCTTGGGAATATTATGGTCCAACATCCCATTTTTATAGATGAAGAAGTAAATTCTCAGAGAGGTTAAGAGACTTGCTAAAAGTCAAACAGCTAATTAACAATTAAACTTAAATTAGAGCCAGTGTTTTGATTCTATGTTTAGAACTCTTTCCATTATTCCATGTCTATTATTTTAGCCTTTTCGATAACAATGAACAGAGGAAATGCTCATTTAATTAAACCACTACACCCTTGAGGTTGTTAAGATTCTGGAATCGCTAAAGTACACAGTTCTAGATGTTTAGAAAGATGACTGTACATCATCAAGACAAAGGTTAAATTGGGTTCAGTGTCCTCAGAGAAAAGGACTTCAGAAATAGGGCTAAAAAGAACACATTTCAAATAATTAAAAAGTTAATATATGTGTAAATTTTCATTCTCCCTTGTGCATGGGAAGACGAAGTACACTGCCCATTCGTTTATGAGCAGGAAAGTCTGCCATCGGATTTGGTCAGTTTAGACCTGTTCATAAATTCTGATCAGTCCAGGACCAGCCCAAGAATCACCAAGGCACTCACTGAGAGGCCCCAAGTAATTTCTCAAATTACCGGACGCCCATGTTCATTCAACTGCCTTTTCTAACAGAAAAACAAAAGGGCCACTCTCAGCCCTACCCATCCCTTTCTCTTTTCTATCATTAGCAATGTCTTCTGCTCCTTTTCTGAATTAATTAGGAAAGAAAAACAGACCCCCTGACATGTTTATAAAGACTCCGAATGCTGGTTAAACATGAAAGCACAGAGGTGGGGAACACGGAGGTGACAAATTTCATTTCTGTGATGACAAGCTGGAGTCCTCCTGCCAGCTGGACCTTGCAGCGGCCAGAAGCGCACACCTGTCCACACAGAAGTCAGCGAGGAGAGGGAGCAGAAAGACGGGGGGCCCAGCGGCCGGCCGGATCGCTCGGGGTCACTGAACACTGCGGGCGCAGGGGGGCCCCCGACAGCTCCTGACACCAGGGAAGACGGGGAGGCCAGCCCGTTTTCCTGACCACACACGTGGCCCTCTTTCTGCTCACGGACCCCAGAGCGGGGCCGCGGTTCAGGGAGTTCGCCTTCCTCTAAGCGGGGGAAAGGGCAAAGGGGGGAGGTCGACTACTGCTCCCAAGTGTCCCCGAGATGCACTTCCCAGTTGGACAGACCTGCCAAAGGAAATGAGAAGTGATAAGTGATCGGGCCCCGATTAGATCAGCCACCTTGGGAAAGGTGCTGAGCCAGAGATATTTCACTGAAATAAGGAGAAACCTGGGAATAGATTTCTGGCAAGCAATCCTGCTGTAGATATGGTCTGAATTGGAAATGGATTTCATGGGCAGATAAAGTCTAATAAATGGCAGGTCAATCAAAACTCATATATCATCAAGTCTCATACAGCGTCTGTGAAGTTTGTTATCAATAATTTAACATCGGGAGAACCTAGCCCTTAGCAAATATTTAATTTCAAAACATACCTACTGATTTACTCCGATACAGCATATATAGTATATTAAAAATATATTAGAATAAGCCAAGGGCCAATGAGGTGGCGTTGAGAGAAGACCAGGGGCACTGCTTGCTTTTCCATAATTCTGTCAAAGAAGGGAATGGACCCTCCATCCACGGAGTCAGTCCACTAGCAATTTCTCAATTTCACGGAGAGGAAAGCTTGCCTGTGGACCCTGCTGCAAATAGCATGGGCGTCAGCGGAGCTCCTGTTCCCAGCCAAGCAATGAGCCGGGTGCCTCACAGACAAGCTGTGGGGGACAGCACACAGGGGTCCCCCAGACGTGGCTCTCCAGGCCAGGCCTGAAGACCACGGGAGGAGGCGTAACCTGTGCAAAGCGAGGTCTTCAGTGGCTACGGGGGGCTTCTTAAATCTAATTGACCGGCGCCTGCGCTGGGTCTCTGTTGCAGCGCTCTTCATCGCTGAGCGTGGGCTTGCTCTGGTTGCGAGTGGGGGCTCCTCTCTAGTTGCGGTGCTGGGGTTGCTCATCGCAGGGCCTTCTCCTGCGGTGGAGCACGGGCTCTGGACTCACGGGCTTCAGTAGCTGTGCCATGCAAGCTCAGAAGCTGTGGCGCCCGGGCTCAGCTGCTCCGCGGGCATGTGGGGTCTTCCCGGACCAGGGGCTGAACCTGTGTCCCTTGCGTTGGCACGTGGACTCCTAACCACTGGACGACCAGGGGAGTCCCAAGTGGGGACATTTTTTTTTTTTTAATTTAGGATTATTGCTTTACAGAATTGTGTTGCCTTCTGCCAAACATCAACATGACTCAGCCAAGAAGGGACATTTTTTAAGAGGACAGGAGGTCAAGGGAATTACCTCCGCGGTCACTGCCTACAACTACTATTGATCTCAGCATCTTTTCCTGCAGCCCCCCATCACTCAGTCCTCTCCACGGCAGACCCTTGCCACTCCCTGGCTGCAACGTGGCACCCCTTGTGATGGCTGGAATGTTTGTGTCCCCCAAAAGTTCACGTTGGAATCCTAACACCCAGTGTGATGGTGTTAGGAGGCGATCGGGTCATGAAGGCAGAGCCCTCGTGAATGGGATTAGCACCCTTAGAAAGGAGGCCCCAGAGAGCCATCAAGCCTCGTCCGCTGTGAAAGGCCATGAGGAGAAGTCTGTGACTAGAAGAGGGCTCTCCCTTAACCTCACGGACACCGTGATCCCAGACCGTCAGCTCCAGACTGGGAGGAAAACAAACAAATGTGCGCTGTTTATAAGCCACCCCGCCTGTGGCGCTTTGTCCTAGCGGCCTGAACAGACACAGACACCCGAGGGCCATGGCATCAGCGGCCAGAGGTCCAGGGAGACGGCTGTTCTCTAGGGAACGGGAGCTCGTTAACAGAGATTCGAGTGGAGGCAGCGGCTCAAAAAGCACAGAGTCCTTCCACAGTGAACGCTCTTCTCTAACAAGGTTTTAGGTCTTTGTGGGGTTGATGACGGCCTGGGAGAGAGCAGGCGGGGAGGGCAGAGAGAGAGAGAGCTTCTCCTTGTCTCACACCCAGAAGGCCCTGCAGGACAGCTGAGCCAAGGGCTCGCGGGCACCAGGCGCCTGTCCCGGCTCTGCCACCCCCAGCTAACAGCCCCAGGATCTGACGGCGCAGTCCTGAGGGGCCTCTCTGTTCGAAGGTGCTGGAACGTAACTGTTACCACTCTCAGCAACGGTTTTCCCGCCAACTCCCATCCCACATCAGCAGTGCAGTGGGAAGTTTCCCTGATCATCCCACAGACAAGAAGGAGGACAGAGTGGGCAACTGTCCCCAGACCTGGCTCTTAACTCTCTGGGTTTATCTACACGTGCAAAGGTGGCCCAGACCCCCAGGCCCTTCCAGCTCACAACGTCTCTTCCCTGTAAGATCCAGAACTGCCTTGACAGCCCGATAACTATGAAGCTCTTAGTTCTGTACGCAGCGCCTTTAAGGGGGTCAGCGGGGTATACCAGAACTCCAAAGCAAAACACACCTCCCAAGCACCACCACAAGAATGTGCCCTGTACCCTAGCAACCTAGCCAGATAAGCCAGAGCTTAAGCAGACAAGATCAGGTGAGAAAATCACAGTCCTCAAAGCCAGCAGGAGGTGCTGAGAACAGTGTTGTCTGAGCTGACAGGGATGATGTCAACCCAAACTCAGTTTCCCCTTCACAAGCTACTATCATCCTCCTCCTCTCTGTCCTTGATAAAGTCCCCACCTTTCAGAGACATGAAGCGGCCAGACCACCAAGGGGACCCCAGGAGATACTGACTCCAGATGGTCATAGTCATAATCGCTCAAGTTGATGACCTTGAAGGACTCGGTCATCCAGACAGGTTCACAGGTCTGCTGGTCATCAGCCACTTGACCCTCCAGATTCATCCTACAGACAGAAGTAGGGGGGGCGCAGTATTTATTTGGGGGAGTAAACAGGCTGGCAAGGCTGGGAGAAACATTGGGGGCAGGATTGAATGTTGGAGTGAAAAAGAGTGAGGGGGTCAGACCATCTGCCCACTCCCCACTCAGATTACAGATTCAAATTCCACCTCCACTTACAGTCCTCTCCGCTGCTGGTGAATTTTCTGCAAGACAAAAGCCCAAGTCTACAGTTGACCGTTACGGGCAAGCACGAAACCCAGCCCAAGAACACACAGACCACAGCGTACATCAGAGTCAGCATTCCGGAACAGAAAGGAACCGCCACGCTCGGTCCCTTGGACGCGGCTCACGGCTGGCTCCATCTCTCTCTCTGACTTCTCTCTCTCTCTCTCTCTCTCTCTCTCTCTCTCTCTCTCGGCCTCCAGGGATTCGAAATTCAACCCAGCGGACCAGGAGTCAGAGGTGTTGTCTAACAATCCTTTCGTGTTTAGGGTTAACAACCCCAGATCACGCTTCTGTCTACTTTTGGAGACGCTAAGCGATGCCGCAGCCACGTGGTCCGAGAAGTAAGGTAACTCTCGATGTCCGGAGGGGGCTCCCCACGGCCCTCCCGCCTCAGGGGCAGTGTCTGTGAAACTCTTCACTCGGCAGAACCGGGGCGCCACGCACCGTGTTCTACCGATAAACCCCTCACTCTGAAGTCAGTGAAGGGGGGAGAAGAATCGGGTCTTTGATTTTTGCAACTTCCATTCCTGATACCACAGTGACTTCTCTTCAGCCCCGATTTCTTTCCCCTCTGATGACCCCTTAGTAATCTGCCAGAGACACCACGTCAGGAAATTCTGGGAACCCTGAGAGGGAAAATGTCAGACGTATCAGAACAGCCACGTGAGCGGGCACTTGGCGCTTTGTGGAACGACTTCAATTGAGTGCATTTATACCACTTTGTATTAACTAATTTAGAACATTTTGCTTTCGCAGACTTAGCCGACTGCTTTGCACTGCCAAACTAAATACTCCACTTTCTAACACACCCCTGCGTACGCATGTCATTGCTCCTTTTAGGCTAGGAATGTAATGTTGACATAAATGTCAAATAAAATTAATGAGAGAATGGGCCCTCAAATGGTACTTCTGTGCAGGGAATTTGTTAGACGGGGACCTTTGAGCCCGAATGTATATATAATTATATAACACTCATATGAGGAAAGAATCTTAATGGTAAGCTTTAGCAAATTTATCACCTTTGGCAGAAATGCTGTTACCTACAAAAAGCAGGATGCGAGTAAATTAAGATGAAAATACCCTAAGATTAGTCTGTCACAGCAAGCTACTGTGAGAAAGAGCAGGGTGGCCCAGCTGCCTGTATACCCAGCCTTATCTATACAGAATTCAGGTCAGATGTCTGCTGCTATGCCTGAATTCTTCCGCTGTTGACTTTGCAAATGGACTTCCTCCGGCCTCACCCAGCTCCTTCTCCTACCTCACATCCCCACCGGCCACTTAGGAAGAGTAAAAATGGCAGTTAGAGCAATAACAGGTATTTTCACTCAATAGTCAAGGCACTGGATTCTGAGAGCGGCTGCTCCATCCCCACACTGATATAAGTACTTTGTCTTTTATTTGTCATCTCAACCATCTTTCTCAAGAATGGCAGAATCACAGAAAATCACTCTAATCATTGAAAAGAGCCCCGTTCCCAGTAAAGCAGCAAAAGGCTTCTCTTGTCAGAGTAAAATGCATGGAGTAAAATTTCCTCTAAACACAAGCGAAACTCACATCTACCCCCAAGCTAAGGAAAATGTCGGTGGGGACCCAAAGGCGGCCACACAAGCATTTATGCAGAGAACCTGCAAATGTCTGGGGTGAGCAGATGCCTTAGGGGGAAGAGTTTCAAAGAAAACAGTTACTGCGTTTTGTTTTTCACACTTCAGATTGAATCCTAGGGACTAGACAAACACCCCCCATAACATTTCTCTTTCATACACTGATCTCAAACACCATCCCATTATTGTGAAATTCCATAATGTGTTCCATACAGAAAATGAAAAAGAAATCAGAAGGATAGGTTCCTATTTCTTCCCAGTTACCTGGATACCCTTCTTCTCCTGGAAGACCTCCCCAAAGAATAATACACTAGCCATAATAGTTCTAAGAGTGATTCCTCCAATGATGGGAATCACGGCAGAATCAAACATAACACACAAATTCCTTCTGATTTCATGCATCTTTAAACAGTTCACAAAATCCATATATTTGGGAAAGTCACAGAGAATCGCTAATTAATTTACGGTAAGGCAAAGAGAAAGCATTTGACTACCAACTTCAAACAACTCACACTCCATTGGCGTACTGTGAAGTCATCCTGATTCTGGATAATTTGAAAAGTCTGCACAGGACCCAGCAAATATTCTCCATTTTTATTCTTCTCCAGGCTATCAGTTCATAATGAACAAATATGGAAATTTTTCTGAGGGGGAAATCCAACTACCAAAATAACTCCTTCATAATTCATATGTGCAATCACAACGGTGATTAATAAAATCCTGAAACAGTTCCTAAAAGCCTAAAGCATTAATTACTCTGCTAGATGTCAGGACTCTATGAAAACCTATGACAGCAGGTTACTCAGGCAAATTAAATCATGTGAACTTAAGGCGGAAAAAGAAATCTTTGCTTGGTGGATTTGCAAGCTGGTAAATGTACGCTTTCGAAGAGGGGTAACCAACCCACAGCTCTTTGGGGCTCCATATTTCAACCTTGAAAGACATATGAAAGAGGTAAAAAATGTCACTGCAAATTGAATTTATGCTGGGATGAAAGGTAACATTATATCTTTTGAAAGACCTAAAATAAATGAATGCTACTATTTCCATTAAGGGGAAACTTAACTTTCACTGAGCGTGTCCAGCGCTGGCTGTTCGATTCGATTCTTCTCTTGTTTCTGACACCACAACCCAATTCTTCTCCGACCTCAGTGAAAGCTCGTTCTCAGTTACTTCTGCGAGCTCGTATCTTCTTGGGCGGATGGCTAAGTTTTAGCGCTCAAGGCTCTGTTCTGGACCCTTTTTTCTGCACCCCCTCTCTGGACAATCTCACCCAATCTTGTAGCTGTGGACACCACCCACATGCTGATGACCCTGCCCCCCAAGTTCTAGACGTCAATGCCTGGTGCCTTCCTGACATGCCCAGCAGGCATCTCAAACTTAGGCTGTAAATTCCAGAGCTCCACTCCCGCCCCAGGTCTTTCCAATCTCACGAAATGACACTGCATTCCAAACTCCTCAACTAAGCCTCCATTGCTCCTTTTCCCCTCTCCCCGCTTCCAGTCCATGAGCTCTGAATCTCTTTACTCACTCTGTTCCAATTTAGCACTGTAATTGAAATCCCTTCCCTCCCAGTCACGGTCACACCTCTGAAGTGGCCTCTCTGTAAGGCCATCCTCCACACTGTCGGCAGAATATTCTTCTACAAAAATAAATTAGGGACTTCTCTGGTGGCACAATAAGAATCCGCCTGCCAATGCAGGGGACACGGCTTTGATCCCTGGTCTGGGAAGGTTCCACAAGCGGTGGGGAACAGGGCACCACAACTACGGAGCCAGAGCTCCCGGGAGCACCAGCTGCATCTACTGAAGCCCGCACACCTAGAACCCTCGCTCCACAAGACGAGCCACCCCAAGGGGAAGCCCAAGGCCCCAGTGAAGAGCAGCGCCTGCTCACCGCAGCCAGAGCCAGCCCGAGCAAAGCAACGAGGCTCCAGCGCGGCCACAGATAAATTAATCTTAAAAAGTATGACTTCTCTGGCAGGCCGGTGGTTAAGACTCTATGTTCTCAATGCAAGGGGCATCGGTTGGATCCCTGCTGGGGAAACTAAGATCCATGCCGCACAGCGTGGCCAAAAAAATAAATAAATAAAAGTAATTTAAAAAAAAATTTTTAATAAATCATACTCAGCAACGCCTCTGTTTAAAACTCTCTGTTGGTTTCCCAGTATACCCAGGATTAAGTCCCTCTTCCCTTGCCCATAAGACCCGACAGGCTGGGCCCTGCCTTTCCTCTCCCACTCACCAGTCCTTAGCCACACTGGTCCTTCTTCCTGTTCCTCAAACATGCAAGCTGTTTTCCACCTCAGGACCTTTGCACGTACTGTGCCCTTTGGCCAACACTTTATAACTAAAGAATTCTTGTCTGGTCGCCCTTATCAAAGTGGTACCACAATCGTTTTTTATCGTTCTTTACCCTGTATGGTTATTTCATACCTGACAGCATCTTACATATTTATTTGTTTAGCTACTTACTGCTTCATTGTCCCTTCAGTCAAATGTCAGCTCCATGACGGCAGAAACACTGGCCATCCTCCTCAGTGCTACAGAGTTGTTGATCAGTCGGAAAGAAGTGTCCAAGTCCTCGCAACCCCGTGGAATACAGCACACCAGGCTTTCCTGTCCATTACTATCTCCCAGAGTTCGTTCAAACTCATGTCTATTGAGTCGGTGATGCCATCCAACCATCTCATCCTCTGCCACCCCCTTCTCCTCCAGCCCTCAATCTTTCCCAGCATCAGGGTCTTTTCTAATGAGTCAGCTCTTTGCATCAAGTGGCCAAAGTATTGCAGCTTCAGCTTCAGCATCGGTCCTTCCAATGAACATTCAGGGTTGATTTCCTTTAGAACTGACTGTTTGATATCCTTGCTGTCCAAAGGACTCTCGAGAGTTTTCTCTAGGACCACAATCCAAAAACATCAATTCTTCAGCACTCAGAGTACAGAGCAGATACCCAATAATATTTGCTCAGTAAGCACACAAGTGAATAAATATATTCCCCGGGATTTTCCCCTAACTTCTGAGATAAGATTATTCCTATTTTGATTCTCCCACCTGCAACGCGGGAAACCTGGGTTTGATCCCTGGGTTGGGAAGGTCCCCTGGAGGAGAGAATGGCTACCCACTCCAGTATTCTGGCCTGGAGAATTGCATGGACTGTATAGTCCATGG